>NC_143255.1:64997500-69997500 GCF_984573655.1 Nuphar pumila | reverse complement strand
TTGACGAGAGTGATGCCCTCATAATTTCCATTGTCCATTCCCATTTCGAGCCACTCAGCTCGTTCGATAAGCTCTATGAATGATTTTGATGGGTAAGTGGAGATGAGGCTTCTAAGAGGCTGAGAAAAATTGTTCAGGATAACTTGGAGTGCGTGCTCCTCTGAAATGGGGGTTCTCATCTTGTTGCAGGTATCTCTCCACCTCCGAATGAAGTCTACGGCTTTTTCCTTATCCCCTTGTTTCAAGTTATACATGTGATTGAGGGTCGGAAGTGCCTCAGTATTGAACATGAATCTTTCCACGAACAGATTAACAACTTTATCAAAATTTTGCAGCTCGACGGGGTTGATGTGCTCTGCGTACCATTTTGCGGCTATGCCTTCTAAGCTGCGAGGAAAGCACAAGAAGAGGGCCCGATTGTCTTCACTGAATCTGGCACATTCGGCAAAGAACATCGCGAGATGGGCCTTTGGGTTGCCAGACCCATCGAACTTAATAAATTTTTGGGGGAGATCTTCCAGCCTGCTGTCCCCTTCTAAACCAAGGTAGAAGTCCTGTCTGGTATATACCCTCTTTCCCTTATCTCGGATTTGTAGGTCTTTGACCATCTTTGTCAATATTTGAACTGAGTCTTCTGCTGGGACTCCATCTTTAGGCTTATTGACTGATTCAGGTTCCTCTGCCACCTTCTTGACTTGTCGCAGATGTTTCGGGACGAACACAAATTGTTCTTCCTCGGAATCCTCATCTCCTGACTCTGTACCTTCAGAGGTGCTGTCTTGCTGAACCTTCTTCTTGTCGATCCTGACATGCTTCTTCACTGGCTTCTTTTTGACCTTGTTTTGAGAGAATGTTTTCTTCGAACCTGCCCCAGCTTGTTCGGACATCATTTTTGCCATAATCTTTTGAAAGATTTTATACATCGCCGGGTCGACATCATCCTCATCTGAATCATGTTTTCGGGACAATCTGGATGAGTTCATCTCTTCCACTTTGCTGTTATCGCGCTGTTGAGCTGCCCTTCTCTCTGCTATCGTTTGAACCATGATTGGAATGTTTGATATTTTCTGATGAAATAAATGAAAGGTTCAGATCAAAGAAATTTTGAAAGGAAAAAGAGATAATGAAAGAGGATTTTAAAGAGATCTCTTGATAAAAAGGATTTTATATGAAGAAGATGGAATATATGAGGAAGAGTATTTCTGAAGATGACAAGACCCTGAATATTTTTGAAAAAATTGCAGGCAGGATCAGAAGAATTTAAATAAATCAGAAGAAGAAGAATACGCCTGGACTTTTGAGAGATAAGGGAAAGAATTTAAAAGAATGTCCAAGGTTTAAGAAATTTATGGGAGAATAAAGAAATAAGAAATATACCATCCTGGTTTTTGAGAAAATAAAAGAATTTTTATGAAATAGATATCCAGGGTTTTGAAAGATAAAAATTTTCAAGATAATATCTACAAAAGAATCAATTTATACAAGCAATGAGGCACAAAATAGCATTCCCTAGAAGCTGACTCTAAATGCAAATTTTGAAATGGCTTGTAGGACCTTAATCCTAACTCTAGGGTTCAGATCATCTGATTCCAATCAAGATATGCCGATATACCCAAGCCGAAGCTTGAAGCACGTGGCACAGAAATATTTCTCCGGTTCTAAGGTAATGGCTTCCCAACATCCTTGAGCACCTACCGATATACCTCGGACTATGGCCCTTAGGTACGTGGTAGGGGGGCGCGAACCCAAATAAGTGGCCCAGTTGTGAGGCTCTTTCCCGAACTATGGTTCAGTGAGACAGCCCAGCAACGTGAAGACCGGGTCAAATATAGGTAGGGATGTTTTCAAAATATGATCAACATGCAATAAAATCAGAATGGTTCTAATGCAAGTCCTAAAGAGATAGATTTAAATAAAGAGAAGCATATACTTGCATACATTGTTTTGCATTCAATCCCTAGAATTGAGGAGAGTTGTATTTAAGACCTAAGTCTAATGTGAGCATGGAATAATCTCCTCAATATGGTCCTACCAAACCATACTTAGATCCTATATGCAATGATGTCAGCTTAGGATAGAGTCTAGGCTCCTAAGGTTTGCATGGAAAATCTAGCTGACATATGTTAGAATAAAGACTTAGGTTATATAAAAAGCAAAGCAAAGGCATAGATTCAACCGGACGAAGACGAGTCCCATCACGGTCGCCAAATCTGTGATCATCGCAAAATTTTTCCTCTCGTAATATTCTCTGTCTTCCTCTCTTTTCCTTTTCTAACATCTATTTTCCTTCTCTTTGAAGGGAGAAGAATAAAAATCTAGAAAAGAGAAAGAGAAGAGAAAAAGAAAGAAAGAAAGAGAAAGAGAAGTGAGAAGAGGAACTATTTTACGCGGTCTCACTTGACCTTGATTTGAAAAGATTTAAAAGATTAGTCGCCTCCGTTTTTTGAAAATTTGTGGAAAAACTGGGAGACGGGATCCGCTCGTCGGTACGAGGTTCGACCGTTCCTGGCGCCTTTACCAAGGGTAATCGAACCAAGGGTCGAATTAATGCCTTTTGCTTTGCCTAAATATTATCTAAGAATTTGTTCTAACTCCCTAAATGCACAAAGAATCATGCTTGTGCAATGCAAGGATGTATGCTCTTTTTGAAATTTGATTTAAAAATTTCCATGTATTCTGAGATGAACTTGGTAAAGGAGTGAAGAAAATGATTTGAATCTAACTTTGGAACTTGAGATAGATCAAAGAAGTTCTAAGTTTTTGAAATAAATCAGAGTTGGGAGAAATAAATGAGAAAGAATGACTTTAGGCTTTAAAATGAAAGGGAATGAAGTTTCAAAGTCAAAATCGACCTTGAATTTGATTTTTGAATTTAGGAAAGGAAATGAATACTCGAGATGAATTTGAATTTGGATTTTTAAGTTTGGAATGGGTCTGAGATAATCAAATGGTATTTAAGAATAGAAATGGATTCAGGGAATTCAGATGAGATCTGAAAATGAATTTGAATTTGAAATTTAGATTTGGAAATGGTATTGGATCTTAAAATGGATTTGAGATCAGAGATCTAATATAGAATTGGGTTCTGGATCCTAAAATTGAATTGGATTGGAAATCTGAGATCCGATATGGGATTGAGTTCTGGATCCTAAGATGGGAGTGGATCTGAAGTCTGAGATCCAAAGTGAAGTTGGACTCTGGACCGTAAGATGGAATTTCGGATCTGAAATCTGAGATCCAAAAGTGGAATTGGGTTCTGTACCTTAAGACGGATTTTGGATCCTAAATGAATCGCGGATCTGAAATTTGAGTTGTGGAATTGGACTCTGGATCCTAAAGAGGAATTGGATCTGAAGTCTGAGATCCAATATGGGTGTTGAATCCTGGACCCTAAAATGGATTTGGAGTTAAATTCAGAAGATGAATCAAGAATTTCCAAATTTAATTTGAACTTGGAAAATGAATTTTAGAAATTGAATCTTTGAATATACAAATGAATTTCAAAGTCAAATTAGACCTTGAATTTGAAGTTTTTAGAAGATGAATCAAGAATCTCAAATTTAAATTGAACTTGGAGATTGGATTGGAGTTTTGAATGAATTTGGAATTTCAGAGTCAAATTTGATTTTTTGAAATCTGATTTGAATATGAATATAAAATGAATTTGAAATCTCAAAGTTAAATTGGACTTTGAGATTTGAACATAGAATTTTGAAAAATGAAAGGATGAATCGGATTTGATAATGATTGAAGATATATTGGGGAAGATATTTACATTTACTTGGAGTTTTTAGAAAAAGAATTTTGAAGACATGATGCAGTTCTATCCTAAATGATGAATGAATTTGAAGAATTTTGAATTTGGATTTGAAAAGCTATTTCATTTTTTAGATGAATTAAAATAAGATTAAAGATATAATACATCCTTGACTATGATCATTGGATGTATTATATAATAATCTATACTTAGATTCAAGTGAAGAATGAAACACATTTGATGCTTTTATAGAATTTAAGATGAAATTAATTCTCAATATACCCTAACTATGGCCATTGGTATATATTTTGAATCAATTTTAAGTTAAATCCTAATAAAAGGAGAAAATATTTAAGGAAATATGATGAATTTTGAAAAATGGATCTAGTGTGGATCCAGTGTTATTTCGTAAAAGATAAAATCCTAAGTCTTGTCCATACCCTGACTATGGCCATTGATGTGGATCATCAACTTAGGATTGATTATCTTTTAGGAAATGGTGCACATGCCATTCGTGTTTCACCATTGTGAGAATTTTGAGAAATGAAGGCAAAATGCATGAAAACAAGCAACTTAATGGTATTTACAATACTCATTCATTCTATCTAAAACAGGAAATATAAATGTTTCTCATTATATCTAGTTATTACAAGTTTTCGAATAAAGGAAATGATAACATCCTAAGTCTAAAGAAATTCAGCAATTTCTAAATATTTCCTGCAAAACAAGGTTAACAAAAAAAAAATGCTGAATAGTGGAAAAATGTATTGTCAAACAATCCATAGGTCTATGGCTTAGATGAGATGTCTACATTGATGAGAGACACATATGCTGATTACTACACTCATACTAGCATGGGAGTTGCATATACATCTAGGTATAATTAATGAGAAGATGTATGCACAATAGAGGCATATGCGAATCTATATGCACTTGCCTAAAACATTTATGTCTTATGCAGATGAAGGATGCCTATGAAGAGGGTACCTTGGTATGGTGGAAAGATGTGGGAGCGCCAATGCTGATGATGAGATGCTGTACACAACGCAATTGCGGATAGTAAATGGTGCTGGGGATATTGTGCAGTGCAGAGTGAATAGTGCAGGGGGGTAATGAATGCCTATGGAGCTATAGTAATGAGATGATACAACTGGAGACAAGATAACAGGCTGATCTTAGTGTGACTGTCAAGAAATAACAGACCATCAATTATCAAACCTAGCAAAATGGTGTCCACATGGCGATTTATAAAAGACAGCACCAGTGAGTTATTTTGGCAAAGCAAGTGAAAATCATTGTTGTGAAATGATCTGGCAATCACTAGTGTAACAAAAGATGAGTATATGTATATATATATGAGGTGACAATGATGAATTGCAAGATATAAAATGCGATATATACTAACCTATATACAGGATGTGAAGAAGACACAGAAAAAAAAAAAGAAACTTTACAGTAAGTATGATGTACAATGATGGTGAATGGGCTGATGCAAAAGTGGAAGTAGAATGATGTGTGGTGTTTTATGAAACATAGCAGAAAATGAACATCATCTTAGTGTTGTAGCATATATAGGACTTGCAATAGGTAGTGGCGGTGGGAAATAAAGATGCATGGGAAGCATTGTTGTAATTGCAGCAAATGTGTTTTACAAAAGGTAGGCAGCAGTGATATTTGTGGAGAATTGAAGTAATAGGTGGCTGGCAGTTGCAGTATTGTTGGTAGCAAAAGAATGAGTATTGGCTGAAGGTGTTTACTGCAACTGGAGGATGTCATAAGGAGAGAAGGTGATATGGTGAGTGTAAAGGGATTGTGGAAGGTGATATGAATAGTGCTCTTTGCAGGAGCTTCGGAGGTGGGATGAGGGTAAGGAGAAGCCAGGAGAGAGGTAATGTGGTTGGGTAGTGAAAGAGGCAGAGGGAAAGGTAGCGTGATCAAGGGTAGCTGGAAGTATAACAGTGAGTGTGGAGTGCGGCTGTAGTTTGAAATGGATATTATAGAAAGGTGCTGGAGATGATGATGCACACTTACAGGAAATTAGCAGGAAGGTGTAAAGACCCCAAATTTTCACTCACCTCCCCTACATCTCCACCAAACATCCTCATTCAACCTCTGAAATCGCTGGAGGGCAAAATGGTCATTTTCTGAGCCGGACCTTGCAAAAGTCCAAATTTCATCTGCAACTCTCAAAATTTCTCTAATTTTAACTCAGATGTTCAAAATTTTATTCCTGACAGGAGACAGACATCTCCAAGTCTTGATTCAAGATTGCATTTCATAAGACATGACATTGCATATCATTGCATGAGCATTTCAAATCACTGCACTGCACAACATGTCATTTTGAGGTCCAGAACTCTCGATTTCAAAATTTTCAATCCAGATTAGAATTTCAACTATTTTTAAAATTCATTTCAAAACCCTGGGTCTTCAAAATTATCAATTCTTCCCATTTTACTCCCAGGGCTCTGAATTTCAAAATATTTCCTCAGGAAAACAATCTGGATAATTTTCAATAAATTTCATCTCAGATTTTGCCCTTTTATCAAACAATTTCAAACATCTTCCTTTTACAAAATCGCCCTACAAGGGCCAACTCTTTTCAAAATTTCTGTTTTACCAATTAGTCCAAATTTTTATGAAAATTCCAAAAAGAGGTTGTTGTTTTGTCCTTATTTCAATAAAAAAAAGCAATGTGGGACCCACATTGAGGTGGTGTCACACAGGCTTTTCTTTTGAAAAATTTGAATTTTGAAAAACCCAAAAATATAGGAGCCTTGTCCCCTGGATTGGTGCCACTTGTTCTTTCTCTCTCCTCTCATTTACCTGCCATGTGTCAGCATAGGGTTCACCTAGAGTTGGCGCCACATGTCACCTTCTCTCTTCTGCCATCCTTTGACACGTGTCAGTGTGGGGCCACCTTAAGATGCCGCCACATGTCATTAGTCATCCTCTTCATTTTATGCCACGTGTCACCTTCACTCTTCTGCCATCCTTTGACACGTGTCAGTGTGGGGCCACCTTAAGATGCCGCCACATGTCATTAGTCATCCTCTTCATTTTATGCCACGTGTCAATGTCTACCATCTTCATCCTGTGCCATGTGTCATTCCAAGGTCACCATGAGATGCCACGTGTCATGTGTTGTCCTATACAGAAAAAGTAAAACTTGTCTCCCCTGAGGTGGCACCATTTGAATTATGTCTCCTGCAAGTGACACATGTCACTCTCTCCTTTCCTCAGGAAAAGCAAGCGACACGTGTCAATCTCTGCTCCTTTCAGAAAAAGCAAAGGACACATGTCTCCCTCCTATTTTTCTCAGAAAAGTAGATGACACATGTCATCTCCAGCTTCCTTTAGAAAAAGTAGAAGACACATGTCACTCCCTGCTTTTCTCAGAAAAAGCAAGTGACACATGTCACCCTCTGCTCTTCTCAGAAAAAACAAGGGACACGTGTCTCTCTCTGCTTTCTTCAGAAAAAGCAAGTGACACATGTCACTTTCTGCCTCCTTCAGAGAAAGCTAGAATTCAAATGTTCAAACTCCAGTCTGAGGTGGCGCAAATCCTGAACTTCACCTTTTCTATTTTGTGTGAGATGGTGCCACGTGTCCCTTTTCCTCCCTCTTGCCACATGTCATTGTAGGAGCCACCCTGAGGTGGTGCCACATGGCAGTCTCTCCTTTCCTCTAGAAAAAAGCAGAAATTTAAATTTCAAACTCTCTCTGAGGTGGCACCATCTGAATCCTCTGCCTTTCCTTCTGACACATGTCAATGAAGATGCTCTGAGATGGCGCCACATGTCAGTCTCTCCTTTCATCAGAAAAAGTAGAATTCAAACCCCTCTGAGGTGGCGTCTTCTGCTTTCTCTGCTCCTACCATCTGACACATGGCAATGTGGATGCTCTGAGATGGCGCCACATGGAAGTCTCTCCTCCTTCCAGAATAAAGCAAAATTTGAATTTCAAACTCCAAGACAACACCCTCTGAGATGGCGCCACATGGAGGGCTCAGATTAAGCTTCTTTGAATTTCAAAATTTTCCAAAAATCTCTATAAATACAAGGCCCCATGCCCAGCCTAGGGGAGCTTCTTTTAGATTTAGCATTTTCACTCTGAGAGCCCTGTTTGAGAATTGAACTTCAGAATTCCATTTTCATTCTTTCTTGGTTTCCTCTGGATTCACGCCCCTCTGGAGCCCATTATCAAGGTAGCCACTCATTTTGGGAGTTCCAAAACCACTGGAGAACACAAGGTAAGCTTCCATTCCTATTGATTTCACTATGATAATTCTTTTGGTTTGATTCGTGTTGTCGTTTGAAGAAAGAGCTCATCCGAGGGATGGATTGAGCTATTCTCATAAAACGACATATATAAAAATACATAATTATACTTCCTTGATGATTTTTAACATGCATGTAGTTAGATAGGTTTAATTTGCATTTTATTTCATTCATTTAGCATATTTCATGAATTAATTAGGATTAATTTAGCCTTTATTTCAATTCTGCTTATTTTCAGTAGGTCTCTGTTTTTGTCAGTCAGTCCACATGTCATTTCATGCATTTATTTTTTATTAAAAATCCCAAAAAAATCACAGAATGCGCCCTTAGGTGTCCCTAAAATTTTGCCAAACATTCGGAGGCATTTGAATTTGTTTACTGCGGTAAACATTCAAAATGGCAAGTCGGGTTTTGTCACCCGGGATGCTTTTTGAAAATCATTTGCCGAATTGTAAAATCGAGATATCCATCAGGTAAGATCCGATTTTCGACTCAAAAAATGTTATGAATTTGGAAGAATGTCTAGTTTTTAATACGATTTTTTCAGATTTTTTTGATGTTTTTTATATCTGACAAAAATCCGAGAGTTCGGGACATGTGTCAGAGCCTAATTTGGGCCTCTGAGATCTTGGATCGACTTAGGGCTATGGTTTCTCTTTGTGTGTTTCTCCAAATCCGAACTTGTAAAAAGTGAAAGTGGTGTCCGAGATGTCCTCAGTTTGAATCTGAAAGCCTGTAATTTTTAAAACAGCGTTGACCCCTGCTTCGGATTTTTCTTGACAGCCCCTTGTTTTGCTACATTTGTCTGTTCTGTTAGTTTAGGCAGAAATAGTTATATTTGTATATGTGTTTCTGTTGATCAAATGCCGAAGTTGTAAACATGAAAGTTGTTCACGTAGGTGTCGTGCATAACCCTGATTAATTTCATAAATTTCCATGGCCGTTTTGTATGTCTTTAGTATTTTTCATCAGATTAGTATGATTTTTACCTCTGTCAGAACTAAATCTCTGTTATTGAACTCACCATGGCTCAAATCCCGAGGATATAAAAACCAAAAATGTTCCATTTTTAGTCTTTTAGCAGTCTGCAAAATATCAGAAGTTTTCATGGTGTAAATCTTGCATTATCATGTTAAGCATTGCATTTGGTTCGGATCCATAGGCAAAATCCATCATTTTAGGACTTCCTTTAAATTTTAGCATTTAAATCATATCATTTCGTGATTTTTAGCATTCTAGGTTGTTTATCAGAGTGTTTAGATGCTTCATACCGAAGTTGGTGCAATTTGGAATCCATTTGAGGTTCGGATCATCCATAATACCAAAACAGGGTCCCGCAGGACCCGGATCCAAGCGAAAAACAAGCGAAAATCATTATTTCTGATAAATTGCAATTTACCAAATTCTGATTTTACAGTCTTAATGTGTCTAGCAGCATGTCATCATATCTCTTACTGCATTTTATCATCATTTGATTCAATTTGAACTTCAAAATCTCAATTTTACCAAGTTTTCCTTCAAAAAACCCTGATTTTAAAGGTATCACTTTGATTTTAGGGGTATTTTGGTCATTTTGACCACCATTCCGAATTTCAAACTATTTTCTACTGAATTTCTAGCATTTTCATCATTTCAAAATATCAAGGAAGCATGAGAATAGGGTTTATATCCAATTAAATCCAATAATTTCATAATATTATTGGAAAATCTTGGAAAAACCCACATATTTGAGCTAACTTTATTCCAAGTTTGGCAGAGACATTCAAAAGAAGGAGCTGAAGTCTGCAAATTTCTTTTATTTCCTTTATTTAGTGATGTAATAATGTAAATTTTGGAATAAGAGAGTTAATTTCCTGCTTAGACTAGGATGCATATCATATAGTTTGAATTTATGCAATATCCTGCTTATATGATTCATGCATTCTATTTCAAAAGCACTATGGATGTTCACGAATGACACGTGCACCAACTCTTAGGGAGTTGATGAAATCGGTGGAATCCATATTTACGGCCCTAGTCGGAATATGGACGAGACCCAGATCCATCATCTTTCTACTAGTCACATTGAGCCTACACTCTTAGGCTATCTTGAAAATGCACATCATATTTCCAATGTTTTCAAAATCTTGTGCATTAAATCAATTAAACTAGGAACATATTCATGGCCACAGTCAGGATATGTGAAGGATTTACATTGACTTAATACACATTTTTCCAACAAAGTTCTTGGAAAATCTTCCAAAATGCTCTCATTCACTCATATCATTTGCATCATGAAATCATTGGTTTTCCCATGACTTTCTTAAGAAAACTTCATTCTCAAGAAATCGATTTCTCAAGAAACTCTAAGGATTTTTCAAAATCGGTTTTCCAAAGACAAGTTTCTCCACAGTTTTCCCTGGAAAATGATATTTTCTTAAGAGATTCAAAAGAGTTTCCCAATCTTTCTCCAAGATCCAAAATCGATTTCCAAGTATTTCAAAAGGTAAAATTCCCAGGATTTCGATTCCCCAAGTTTTGAATTTCCTTCTCCAATGAATTTTCCTATGAATCTTCCATCATCTTCCTAAGAAAACTCTCAAAGTTCAAGTTTTCCTAAGAAGTGTTTCCCTTTTCAAAAGGTTCATCTTTTCTCAAGAATCACTTCCATTTTCCCAGGATTTTCAACCATTCATGATTTTCCCACAACTTCATGAACTTTCCCGTGACTTCAAAAACCCTTTTTTTCACATGAGTTTTCCTGAGAAATTGACTTTCATCTTTTTCCTAAGAGAATCTTTTCAACTCCAAATATTTTTCAAGCATACATCATGTTTTTCCAAGCTGCATTTTCCAAAATCTCACAGCACATGCCTGAATTCTCTGTGCATTTAGGATAGAACATAACTTTGATAATTTCGCTAAGTCAAGCATAATTTTGGTCCTTGGTTCGATTACCCCTGTTAAAGGCGGCAGGAACGGTCGAACCTTGTACCGACAGGTCGAGCCCCATCCCATGGATTTTCCCGCAATTTTCAAAACGGAGGCGAGTATTTCAAAACCATTTTCAAAATCCGGTCAAGTTTGAAGCGCGAAAGCATTTCATTCTCTCTCTTCCGCAAGGAAGGGAAGACGGAGAAAAATTTCGCGACGATAACAGGTTTGGCGACCGTGATGGGACCTGTCCTTGTCTGACCTAAATTATGCTTGACTTAGTTCAATTATCAAAATTGTGTTCACAAAATGTCAGCTCTTTACTTTTGATATCATGCGAACCTAGGAGCCTAGATTCTGACCTAGCTGACATTGACTGCATGTAGCTTAGGCATGGTTTGGTAGGACTAGATTGAGGAGAAATTTTCATGCTCACATAGACTTAGGTCTAAATACAACTCTCCTCAATTTAGGATCTGAATGCTATCAATGTGTGCTTCTTCAAAGTTTTCAAAATCTATCTCTCTAGGACTTATAGCCTTCTATTTCTTGCATGTGATCATTTTTTCAAAACTCCCTTACCTATCTTTACCCGGTCTTCACGTTGCTGGGCTCTCTTCCAGAACCATAGTTCGGAACAGAGCCTCACAACTGGGCCAACTATTTGGGTTAACACCGCCCTACTACGTACCGCGGGCCACAGTCCGAAGTATATCGGTAGGCGCTCAAGGATGTTGGAAAACCTTACCTTAGAACCGGAGTGAAAATTCTATGCCACGTACCTCGGATCTCGATTCGGGTATATCGGCATAACTGGATTGGACAAAGATGATCTGAACTTAGAGTTAGGATTAAGGTCCTACAGCTGTTTTCAAAATGATGCATCTAGAGTCAGCTTTTTAGGGAGTGCTGAATGTGCATAAATGTTTATGCAGGATGTGAGTTTGTATGCTACTTTTATTTCTCTCATATTTTTTTCAAAAATATCTTTCCAAATATCCATATTCTCATATTTTCCTTTATTTTCTAAAACCCTGGATGGTTTTTCCCAAATATTCAATTTCTTTCAAAACTCCAGGTGATTTTTCATTCTCCCGTTCTACTGGATCTCGAATTTCCAGCTGCATTTTTATCCTGCCTGCGATTTTCCAAAATCATATGTTTTCTCTCATTGGATTTTCGATCCTGTTGTTTACTTGCAAAATTCTTCACCGCATTTTCCTCGTGCATACCTTGATTATTGTGGCGGAAATTGTTTACCCACTTGCCTTCTCCTTATTCTAAATCTGTTTACGGATTGTTTTTCCAAAAGATATCTCTTTCCTTCAAAAATGGTGTTTTACTCGTGGTTGACGACCTCGCCTAGGTAACAAGGCACATTTTCTGTTGTTTATTTCTCTTATAAAGAATGACAACACAATTGTCATAATCCTTATGACGACTCACTCCCTAGTAATGGGATAATCTTCCAATGGTCTACCATATTTCTTCAATATTTCCTTCCAAAATCCAAAAAAAAATTCCTCAAAATTTGATCCTATCTTTGCCCTGCAGAGTCCTGCAGAGAAAGAGAAAGAGAGAGAATACAAGAAAGCCTTCACAGCATTTGATGGTTCAGACAAGGTCAGGAAAGAAGACCGCACCAATTCAGCGTATCATCTACTCATCAACATCAGAAGGAGAGATGAATTCGCCAAGGTCAGACAAAGACCAAGAGCAACCAGAAGATGACAGCATCGACCCTCAGATGTACGCAATGTTTCAGAAAATGATAAAGAGGATGATGAGTGAGCAGGCTGGCACCAGTTCAGACAAAAATCCATTCAGTCAGAAAATTAGGGATCGTGTGGCCAAGAGGTCAACCAAGTCCTCTGAGGAGAATGTTCAAGATACTTCAGACGAAGATGATACCGATGAAGAATATGAGGTGCCTCCGGCATTTCAGAAATGTGGCCAAAGGAGGAGTCACAAATCAAAAAGTCAGGTCGCAGAAGAGCCCCTGCGAGCACAATTCAGGGAAATGGCCAGAGTGCTCAAGGATCTGCAAGCCCGCGACAAGGGCAAGAAAGTCTTCACCAGCGAAGACTTCTACGACGGTTTAGAAGGGGATGATGATCTGGAGAATTTTTCCCAAAAATTCATCAAGTTCGATGGTTCTGGCGACCCAAAAGCCCATCTCGCCATGTTCTTCGCTGAATGCTCTAGGTTCAAGAGAGACAACAGAGCATTGTTCTTATGCTTTCCCCACAGCCTGGAAGGAGTCGCAGCCAAATGGTACGCGGAACATGTCAATCCTATAGAACTGAAAGAGTTTGACAAAGTCGTGAATTTGTTCGTTGAACGATTCTTGTTCAATACTGAAGCGCTCCCAACATTGAGCCATCTCTGCAACCTAAGGCAGAATGAAAATGAAAAGGCAAGGGACTTCATTCACAGATGGAGAGAGACCTGCAACAAAATGAGGGATCCTATATCAGAAAGACATGCTTTATCATTGATCCTCAATAATTT
Source organism: Nuphar pumila (assembly GCF_984573655.1). Lineage (NCBI taxonomy): Eukaryota > Viridiplantae > Streptophyta > Magnoliopsida > Nymphaeales > Nymphaeaceae > Nuphar > Nuphar pumila. Next base: position 69,984,039 of record NC_143255.1, on the reverse strand, counting down.
TTTGCAACCTCTGAGAGGATTAATTTCTACCTCACCATCCAAATCTTTCGTTGAACTCATTGAACGAGCAGAATGGCTCGAGTTGAGTGTGGAGAATGGAGTCTATGAAGGCTTCACATTTTCCAAGAACAACCCTCAAGGTGAACACAAAAAGAAGGCTCACTTCACTTTTACGGCTAAATCTTTCAATAATAGCAAAGGCAACAAGAATGATCATAGTTTGGAGAGAATCAAAAAGCAAAGAGGAAAGGACATCAACAGTGATAAACCTCTCCAATCCAGCCCTCAGCATCAAAAGAAAGATCAGGAAAAATCAAAGCGCAAGGACTGGAGAACTGATCGGGAATTCACCCCTCTGGATCAGACACTCGAGAGTATCCTCGAGTATATGCTTGAGAAAGACCTTGTCCGGTTGCCTAAAGTTGTTGATCCTCCAGCAATTATGGGCAGATTCAAAGAACAATTTTGCAAGTTTCATCGAGCAGTAGGGCATGATACAGAAAACTGCTTCGTCCTTAAGAACATTGTTCAAGACTGCATTGACAAGAAGCTCCTCGTTGAAGATGAAAAGGAGGACTAGTCATCCTGACAAAGATTTTTTCTACAATCATTCAAGAAGATGACAATGCCAACAATTTTCCATTTCCCATCTTGCTTTTTCAAAAGAATAATGTAATCCCATTCTCTTTCCTTGATTTTAAAGCATCAATAAAGTCATCAAATTTTTCAATAACTTGGTGTCGTCTTATTTACTTCCTCTTCCTTTTCATAATGTCTCTCTTGTGAAGAATATCTTGAGGACATCTATCAGTCAAGAAGCTTGTCGCCTTATTCATCAATTATCCTTCTTTTATTCAAAATTTTCTCCCTAGTTACACTAGGGCATTTTTTTGGAAAATTTATCTTTACCTCAAAACATCCTGTATGCAGGCAGGATAAACCATTCTCTCATTTTGCATATATATGCACTCATTTGCACTTCATTTGCATTTCATGTGCATGTGCATTGCATTTGCATTGACTATTTACCCAATTCCATTTCCCCTTCAGGTTAAGGGATAAACCTGAATCATTTTCCATAATTCTTCAATTTCAACCCTCGGGTCATCCAATTCTTCAATTTCAACCTCCGGGTCACCCAATTCCCAATTTTAAAATCACCAAAATTCTCAATTTCGATCGCCAGGTCATCCAATTTTCAGTCCCCGTTCAGGATAAGGGGATAATCCTGAAACCATTCATAGAAGCGATTCAACTCTCTATAATGGTCCTTGTTCTTTATTGAACTGATAGTGTTCCAAACGAACTGATAGTCGTTCTTCATTGAACTGATAGTGTTCCTAACGAACTGATAGTCATTCTTCACTGAACTGATAGTGTTCCAAGCGAACTGATAGTCGTTCCAAGTGAACTGATAGTCGTTCCAAACGAACTGATAGTCGTTCTTCACTGAACTGATAGTGTTCCAAGCGAACTGATAGTCGTTCCAAGCGAACTGATAGTCGTTCCAAACGAACTGATAGTCGTTCTTCACTGAACTGATAGTGTTCCAAGCGAACTGATAGTCGTTCCAAGCGAACTGATAGTTGTTCCAAACGAACTGATAGTCGTTCTTCATTGAACTGATAGTGTTCCAAACGAACTGATAGTCGTTCTTCATTGAACTGATAGTGTTCCAAGTGAACTGATAGTCGTTCTTCATCGAACTGATAGTGTTCCAAGTGAACTGATAGTTGTTCTTCATCGAACTGATAGTGTTCCAACCAAACTGATAGTGTTCCAAGTGAACTGATAGTCGTTCTTCATTGAACTGATAGTGTTCAAGTGAACTGATAGTCGTTCTTCATTGAACTGATAGTGTTCCAAGTGAACTGATATTGTTCCAAGTGAACTGATAGTCGTTCTTCATTGAACTGATATTGTTCCCAGTGAACTGATAGTCGTTCTTCATTGAACTGATAGTATTCCAAGCAAACTGATAGTCGTTCTTCATTGAACTAATAGTGTTCCAAGTGAACTGATAGTCGTTCTTCATTGAACTGATATTGTTTCAAGTGAACTGATAGTCGTTCTTCATTGAACTGATATTGTTCCCAGTGAACTGATAGTCGTTCTTCATTGAACTGATAGTATTCCAAGCGAACTGATAGTCATTCTTCATCGAACTGATAGTGTTCCAAGTGAACTGATAGTCATTCTTTATCGAACTGATAGTGTTCCAAGTGAACTGATAGTCGTTCCTCATCGAATTGATAGTGTTCCAAGTGAACTGATAGTCGTTCTTAATTGAACTGATATTATTCCCACCGATGGTTGTTCTTAATCGAACTGATATTGTTCCCAGCAAACCGATGGGCGTTCTTAATTGAACTGATATTGTTTCCAGCGAACCGATGGTCGTTCTTAATTGAACTGATATTGTTTCCAGTGAATTGATAGTCACCTCCTTTGAGGAAAAGAGAGGAGAATTTTCGTCACGGATGCGTTAAGCTGGACCTCATGTGCTCTCTTTCATCAAGGATTTCAAGAAAATTTTGTCAATTTGTCAATCAATTGTTGATTTCAAAATTTTATTGCATAAATCTTTACCTCAGTTTACCTTCAGCATTACTTTCAAAAGAGTGAAGCTTTTGCGAAAAGAGATTCAATCTTCAAATTCTTTCTATTTGACCAACCAAAAGGATGAAGGATAAATCCTCGATATGGCCAGAAAAGAAGATTCAATGTTATTGAAAAGCCGTAGATAATCGATATTGATCACAGTCAATGGCGCATCTTTAAGGTTTATTCTTGTAAAGACAAGGCAGTGGAAATATCCTGAGCGCTAGAAAAGAGAGCGTTTACCCAAGCCCCGTTTCCTCAAAATCACCTAAGCTGCAATTAAATATCCGCAAAAGGGAGCTCTCACCTGTCGTCAAGATGAAGGCGAATTAGGCGAGTAGACCCCTGGGGCCAAAGAAGATTCGAAACATCTCCAAGATGACGGAGTTTGTGACGGGTCCTTCCAGGGAAAGTCCAAAGCACTGTCGAGATGAAGGCAGATGCGATGAACCTCTCGACAATCCCTAAAAGATATTTAATTTCAGCTATCATCCAAAGATCTCCAAACCCATCGTCCAAGAAGGATCAAAACATCTCCAAGATGAAGGAGTTTGTGACGTACCCTTCCAAAAGAGAGCAAGAGAGGAAAAAGAAAGAGAGAAAAAAAAAGTCAAAATATCTCCAAAATGAAGGAGAGTGTAACAAAAACCCAGAGAGCCAAAAGAGTGCAGAAAGATTATCAACAGAGAAGCTCTCAGGATATCAAGCTGCCAGATTTATCAAGAATCCTCTTTAATCTTGTGAAATTCTATTATCAATACTCTTTCATCAATTGCTTTCATAATATCAAATTCTCTTTCTTGTTCATATCAAGGAAATTGATAACTTCCTTGAAGAAGGTCAATTGTGAGCAATTTGGGTTTCAAATCTCGATTCTACGAAGTGAACCCTGTTTGGAGGTAATGCTTTGGGTAGAAAAGAAAGAATATCTTTGTAGCCATGTGCAACATTTTCAAAAACTTGGAATCAACAACAAAATTCTCAATATTTTGACAATATTTTCTAGCTATCCTGACGTGAAGTGAGAACTTGATATCTGTCTTTGATACATCCAGACACCAATTTTAAATCCCTCTTAAGGACTTGATTCCTTCCCTTCTTTGAGAGCATGAACTCTCAGATTTGCACACTTCCCTGTGTCCCCACTGTCCCACCATAGACAGTCCCATTTCGGTTCGAGGTCAAACCACCAATCATTTCCCGCAAAAGGCAATTTCAAAAGCTGATTTTAGTCTCAACAATGAGACGCCCAAGATCAATCCCTTTTCAAGCTTTAGGGACCCCATTTTCCTTCCTTTTGCAAAAAACCCTGTCGGATTTACTGTGCAAAATCCAAAGGTTCCATCATGGTCTCTTCCTTCGAGGATTCCATTCATTTTCCGCCCGATCAGGATAAGGGTACAAACCTGAGCCTCCTTTGATGAGGTATTCCATTTTACACCCAATCAGGATAAGGGTATAAACCTGAGCCTCAATCAAAGAGGTATTTCATTTTCCACCCAATCAGGATAAGGGTACAAACCTGAGCCTCCTTTGAAAAGGTATTTCATCTTCCGCCCAATCAGGTTAAGGGTACAAACCTGAGTCTCATTTCGATGAGATATTCCATTCCCCAATCAGGTCAAGGGTCAAAACCTGAGCTTCGTTCCATGCGAGGTATTTCTGTCCCATCCAGGTCAAGGGCATAAACCTGAACTTCGCTCTCACAAAGCAAATCTTTCCTCTCCATTCTTCGCTTCATATCTACCATCTTCCTCGGGCTAATTTCTTCATACCTAGTCAGATCCTTCTAACTGGGGCATTTTTTTTATATATAGCCCAAATTTGGTGTGTTTTTCTTTGCCACTAAGCTCGGCCACACGCCGGCTTAGTAGCAAAGAGGGGCATCTGTAAACACCCCAAATTTTCACTCACCTCCCCTACATCTCCACCAAACATCCTCATTCAACCTCTGAAATCGCTGGAGGGCAAAATGGTCATTTTCTGAGCCGGACCTTGCAAAAGTCCAAATTTCATTTGCAACTCTCAAAATTTCTCTAATTTTAACTCAGATGTTCAAAATTTTATTCCTGACAGGAGACAGACATCTCCAAGTCTTGATTCAAGATTGCATTTCATAAGACATGACATTGCATATCATTGCATGAGCATTTCAAATCACTGCACTGCACAACATGTCATTTCGAGGTCCAGAACTCTCGATTTCAAAATTTTCAATCCAGATTAGAATTTCAACTATTTTTAAAATTGATTTCAAAACCCTGGGTCTTCAAAATTATCAATTCTTCCCATTTTACCCCCAGGGCTCTGAATTTCAAAATATTTCCTCAGGAAAACAATCTGGATAATTTTCAATAAATTTCATCTCAGATTTTGCCCTTTTGTCAAACAATTTCAAACATCTTCCTTTTACAAAATCGCCCTACAGGGGCCAACTCTTTTCAAAATTTCTGTTTTACCAATTAGTCCAAATTTTTATGAAAATTCCAAAAAGAGGTTGTTGTTTTGTCCTTATTTCAATAAAAAAAAAAGCAATGTGGGACCCATATTGAGGTGGTGTCACACAGGCTTTTCTTTTGAAAAATTTGAATTTTGAAAAACCCAAAAATATAGGAGCCTTGTCCCCTGGATTGGTGCCACTTGTCCTTTCTCTCTCCTCTCATTTACCTGCCATGTGTCAGCATAGGGTTCACCTAGAGTTGGCGCCACATGTCACCTTCTCTCTTCTGCCATCCTTTGACACGTGTCAGTGTGGGAACACCTTAAGATGCCACCACATGTCATTAGTCATCCTCTTCATTTTATGCCATGTGTCACCTTCTCTCTTCTGCCATCCTTTGACACGTGTCAGTGTGGGGCCACCTTAAGATGACGCCACATGTCATTAGTCATCCTCTTCATTTTATGCCACGTGTCAATGTCTACCATCTTCATCCTGTGCCATGTGTCATTCCAAGGTCACCATGAGATGCCACGTGTCATGTGTTGTCCTGTTCAGAAAAAGTAAAACTTGTCTCCCCTGAGGTGGCACCATTTGAATTATGTCTCTTGCAAGTGACACATGTCACTCTCTCCTTTCCTCAGGAAAAGCAAGCGACACGTGTCAATCTCTGCTCCTTTCAGAAAAAGCAGAGGACACATGTCTCCCTCCTATTTTTCTCAGAAAAGTAGATGACACATGTCATCTCCAGCTTCCTTTAGAAAAAGTAGAAGACACATGTCACTCCCTGCTTTTCTCAGAAAAAGCAAGTGACACATGTCACCCTCTGCTCTTCTCAGAAAAAGCAAGGGACACGTGTCTCTCTCTGCTTTCTTCAGAAAAAGCAAGTGACACATGTCACTTTCTGCCTCCTTCAGAGAAAGCTAGAATTCAAATGTTCAAACTCCAGTCTGAGGTGGCGCAAATCCTGAACTTCACCTTTTCTATTTTGTGTGAGATGGTGCCACGTGTCCCTTTTCCTCCCTCTTGCCACATGTCATTGTAGGAGCCACCCTGAGGTGGTGCCACATGGCAGTCTCTCCTTTCCTCTAGAAAAAAGCAGAAATTTAAATTTCAAACTCTCTCTGAGGTGGCACCATATGAATCCTCTGCCTTTCCTTCTGACACATGTCAATGAAGATGCTCTGAGATGGCGCCACATGTCAGTCTCTCCTTTTATCAGAAAAAGTAGAATTCAAACCCCTCTGAGGTGGCGTCTTCTGCTTTCTCTGCTCCTACCTTCTGACACATGGCAATGTGGATGCTCTGAGATGGCGCCACATGGAAGTCTCTCCTCCTTCCAGAATAAAGCAGAATTTGAATTTCAAACTCCAAGACAACACCCTCTGAGATGGCGCCACATGGAGGGCTCAGATTAAGCTTCTTTGAATTTCAAAATTTTCCAAAAATCTCTATAAATACAAGGCCCCATGCCCAGCCTAGGGGAGCTTCTTTTAGATTTAGCATTTTCACTCTGAGAGCCCTGTTTGAGAATTGAACTTCAAAATTCCATTTTCATTCTTTCTTGGTTTCCTCTAGATTCACGCCCCTCTGGAGCCCATTATCAAGGTAGCCACTCATTTTGGGAGTTCCAAAACCGCTGGAGAACACAAGGTAAGCTTTCATTCCTATTGATTTCACTATGATAATTCTTTTGGTTTGATTCGTGTTGTCGTTTGAAGAAAGAGCTCATCCGAGGGATGGATTGAGCTATTCTCATAAAACGACATGCATGTAGTTAGATAGGTTTAATTTGCATTTTATTTCATTCATTTAGCATATTTCATGAATTAATTAGGATTAATTTAGCCTTTATTTCAATTCTGCTTATTTTCAGTAGGTTCTCTATTTTTGTCAGTCAGTCCACACGTCATTTCATGCATTTATTTTTTATTAAAAATCCCAAAAAAATCACGGAATGCGCTCTTAGGTGTCCCTGAAATTTTGCCAAAAAATCAGAGGCATTTGAATTTGTTTACTGCGGTAAACATTCAAAATGGCAAGTCGGGTTTTGTCACCCAGGATGCTTTTTGAAAATCATTGGCCGACTTGTAAAATCGAGATATCCATTAGGGAAGATCCGATTTTCGACTACAAAAATGTTATGAATTCGAGAGAATGTCTAGTTTTTAATATGATTTTTTCAGATTTTTCTGATGTTTTTTATATCTGACAAAAATCCGAAAGTCCGGGACATGTGTCAGAGCCTAATTTGGGCCTCTGAGATCTTGGATCGACTTAGGGCTATGGTTTCTCTTTGTGTGTTGCTCCAAATCCGAACTTGTAAAAAGTGAAAGTGGTGTCCGAGATGTCCTATGTTTGAATCTGAAAGCCTGAAATTTTTAGAACAGCGTTGACCCCTGCTTTGGATTTTTCTTGACAGCCCCCTGTTTTGCTACATTTGTCTGTTCTGTTAGTTTAGGCAGAAATAGTTATATTTTTATATGTGTTTCCGTTGATCAAATGCTGAAGTTGTAAACTTGAAAGTTGTTCATGTAGGTGTCGTGCATAACCCTGATTAATAGCATAAATTTCCATCGCCGTTTTGTATGTCTTTAGTATTTTTCATCAGATTAGTGTGATTTTTACCTCTGTCAGAACTAAATCTCTGTTATTGAACTTACCATGGCTCAAATCCTGAGGATATAAAAACCAAAAATGTTCCATTTTGAGTCTTTTAGCAGTCTGCAAAATATCCGAAGTTTTCATGGTGTAAATCTTGCATTATCATGTTAAGCATTGAATTTGGTTCGGATCCATAGGCAAAATCCATCATTTTAGGACTTCCTTTAAATTTTAGCATTTAAATCATATCATTTAGTGATTTTTAGCATTCTAGGTTGTTTATCAGAGTGTTTAGATGCTTCATACCGAATTTGGTGCAATTTGGAATCCATTTGAGGTTCGGATCATCCATAATACCAAAACAGGGTCCCGCAGGACCCGGATCCAAGCGAAAAACAAGCGAAAATCGTTATTTCTGATAAATTGCAAAATACCAAATTCTGATTTTACAGTCTTAATGTGTCTTGCAGCATGTCATCATATCTCTTACTGCATTTTATCATCATTTGATTCAATTTGAACTTCAAAATCTCAATTTTACCAAGTTTTCCTTCAAAAAACCCTGATTTTAAAGGTATCACTTTGATTTTAGGGGTATTTTGGTCATTTTGACCACCATTCCGAATTTCAAACTATTTTCTACTGAATTTCTAGCATTTTCATCATTTCAAAATATCAAGGAAGCATGAGAATAGGGTTTATATCCAATTAAATCCAATAATTTCATAATATTATTGGAAAATCTTGGAAAAACCCACATATTTGAGCTAACTTTATTCCAAGTTTGGCAGAGACATTCAAAAGAAGGAGCTGAAGTCTGCAAATTTCTTTTATTTCCTTTATTTAGTGATGTAATAATGTAAATTTTGGAATAAGAGAGTTAATTTCCTGCTTAGACTAGGATGCATATCATATAGTTTGAATTTATGCAATATCAAGCTTATATGATTCATGCATTCTATTTCAAAAGCACTATGGATGTTCACGAATGGCACGTGCACCAACTCTTAGGGAGTTGATGAACTCGGTGGAATCCATATTTACGGCCCTAGTCGGAATATGGACGAGACCCAGATCCATCATCTTTCTACTAGTCACATTGAGCCTACACTCTTAGGCTATCTTGAAAATGCACATCATATTTCCAATGTTTTCAAAATCTTGTGCATTAAATCAATTAAACTAGGAACATATTCATGGCCACAGTCAGGATATGTGAAGGATTTACATTGACTTAATACACATTTTTCCAACAAAGTTCTTGGAAAATCTTCCAAAATGCTCTCATTCACTCATATCATTTGCATCATGAAATCATTGGTTTTCCCATGACTTTCTTAAGAAAACTTCATTCTCAAGAAATCGATTTCTCAAGAAACTCTAAGGATTTTTCAAAATCGGTTTTCCAAAGACAAGTTTCTCCACAGTTTTCCCTGGAAAATGATATTTTCTTAAGAGATTCAAAAGAGTTTCCCAATCTTTCTCCAAGATCCAAAATCGATTTCCAAGTATTTCAAAAGGTAAAATTCCCAGGATTTCGATTCCCCAAGTTTTGAATTTCCTTCTCCAATGAATTTTCCTACGAATCTTCCATCATCTTCCTAAGAAAACTCTCAAAGTTCAAGTTTTCCTAAGAAGTGTTTCCCTTTTCAAAAGGTTCATCTTTTCTCAAGAATCACTTCCATTTTCCCAGGATTTTCAACCATTCATGATTTTCCCACAACTTCATGAACTTTCCCGTGACTTCAAAAACCCTTTTTTTCACATGAGTTTTCCTGAGAAATTGACTTTCATCTTTTTCCTAAGAGAATCTTTTCAACTCCAAATATTTTTCAAGCATACATCATGTTTTTCCAAGCTGCATTTTCCAAAATCTCACAGCACATGCCTGAATTCTCTGTGCATTTAGGATAGAACATAACTTTGATAATTTCGCTAAGTCAAGCATAATTTTGGTCCTTGGTTCGATTACCCCTGTTAAAGGCGACAGGAATGGTTGAACCTCGTACCGACAGGTCGAGCCCCATCCCATGGATTTTCCCGCAATTTTCAAAACGGAGGCGAGTATTTCAAAACCATTTTCAAAATCCGGTCAAGTTTGAAGCGCGAAAGCATTTCATTCTCTCTCTTCCGCAAGGAAGGGGAAGACGGGAAAAATTTCGCGACGATAACAGAAGGGCGGGTGCTGTGAATGTGCTGTGAAATTGTGCACGCATGGTGGCTGGTGCTGGTAGCTTCTTGATGGTGAATACACGTTCCAACTAATATCATTTCCAACTTTAGCTGTCACCACCAATACTCCACATGCCTTTTGCTGATTTCACTGGAAGCCCCATGGCATCACATCTTCATATGTCCATTCAAAATATTCCCACTGCTACGAAACAACAAAACCTTCTAGTATGGGACCGTGGGAATGTCCCTCAGAAATGACAATAACAGGGTTACTCAAAGGTGCAGAATCAAACAGCAGTAATCATCCAAATAGACTTTCAGCTCCTCTAAATGTATATATATATACATATATATCACTTAGCTCATCAACTTTTAAGCGTAATATTTTATGATTCCCGGGTTGGGAATACATGCCATCTTACAGGTATTCACCTTGTAAATAACCCAACGCTTTAGGCAGTTTTCTCATCTGCGTAGCCCAGAAAATATCAGGTTTCTTTGACATGTGTAACCTAAAATCAATAATTAATGGCTTGGCCATTTTGTCCTTCTTTCATCCAAATTGACTGATATGATTGATGAAGCTCAAATTTTCTTGATGAAAATGGGGATGTATTTAGAATGTATGCACAACATGGTGTTACAGTCACATGACATATATAACTTCTAAAATATACATATATATATATATATATATGTATATATATATATATACATATACATATATATATATAGAAACTCAACAGGCCATACTAAGATAGATTCCAGATGATAATAAAAGCATCATAAGCAGCGACAAAGTATGTTAAACACAAACTTTGATCTCGATCTTTTCAAGAGAACCGCAGGCTCACAAATTCTGAAAACTCAAAATCCAGGTACGAACCTGATAACTTGGCTGAGTCAATAACTTCCTTTTCAATCGAAGGCACCGGTATTGATGGGGCAGCTGCATTCTTAACAACAGTTAGTTCCACAGACCTAAATTTACCAACCAATAGCAAATGCAGAGAGAGAGATAAAGAGAGAGGGTTGTTGTTAGATGCAAATGGTCAAGTGCTTGGACTTCCAGCATGGAAATGTTGATTCGAGCCCCGAGAGCAGTCATCTCTTGCGAAATGATATAGAAGGTTACAACCAAGTCCAGTAAGGGCTGGAAAAGCATATGTGGGTTCGCCAAGGATGGTAATCTCATAAACATTTAAATAAACCATTTAAACAAACGCAAAAAATTCTGTTGTTAGAACAAATCCTGAGGAATTTTACTTCCAGCGGTCATAAGACAAATATTGTAGAGGACTAATTGCCTAGGAGAGGGTACTAACCCACACTGTACAGAAAACATGGACCCCTAATCTATCATTGTCTGGTATATACAAGGGCAATAGGGAGAGCTTATAAACAGTTTGGATGGCCCGACCATGAAGCATTTTGCAGGTGTATTCTACCATCTAATGAAATAAACTTCAGGATCAGATTGATTCCCCATGATTTAACAGATTATCTGCCAATAAATAATTCAAAACACAATACCAAACCAAAAAATGCTAATGAATTAAGTCAAAATGATGGGTCGAGAGCTGGGAAGATCCTCAACGTCACATGCTGAAACCATCGATACAAGTGAAATGGGGAGCAGTGCTTCAACTGATATTCCGTATCATGGTTTAGACATGGTCACATCTCTTCAACAACTGACATTTGTATTGAGGCTGCGATTTACCAATATTAGCATAATCTCTCAGACTCAAGAAGGAGGCAATGATGAATTAACTCATGTAAGTGACATTCAAACTAAATGGCAAAACAAATGAAGTCAATGCTGAACAAAGAAGAGATGGTGTCATTAGATACTAAAAAAAAAAAATATAGTGTAACGAATGCTTATTTGATGTTGATATGGTAATGAGGATAAGGAAATTATAACAGATTTTACCGTGAACCCAGATCGATTCAATGGAATCGATGCAAAGCCACTGTGACGTAGAACCTTAACAAGGAGCGTGAACTGGAATCAGCTTAAAATTCAAAGGAAAACTATCAAGGACTATCGAATCTTAATATCATAAACTGATGAATAGATAAAAAAAAACAAAAAAAATCCAAAAATAAACTATGAAGCTGGCGAGAGAATGTCTGAATGAACATTCCGTTACTGTTGCACAGAGGGGGGGAATTGGTATTGCTATGAACAATCCCAGTCCCTCAAGAGTGCGTTAATGGGGCAAATTCAGAAAGTAAAGAAAAGCAAAAAAAAAAAAAGAAAAAAAAAATCTAATTATGAACGTATATTAAAATCCGTGAAAATCAAGAGAACTTGTGAATAATTGATGAAAGAGAGGAGGGGTGATGACTTACCTCAGTCTTGTAGGGATTGAAAAGAGAAGGAGAATGGAATGGGGGATCAACGATGGCGCAAATGGATGGATGCTGGATTGATTGCTGGTGTTCCTCGATCCTTCAAAAGAGTTCCCCTCCTTTTACCCTCTCGTTGAACTCCTTTTTAGCTGAAGAAGGTGAGGAGGGTGAAAGCGGATCGCGAAAGAGGAAAATGAGGAGGTGAAGAAGCGGTCTGCTCGTGGGGCTCTCGTGGTTTGATCATTCAGAAGCCGATTGCTTTCAGTCGATCAAAAGAGGAGCGCAGATGAGATTGGCTATGCTGCAGGGTTGATCCTCCTTTGGTGATGCCCAGAAAAGAAAAGGGGAAGAAGACGGAAGCAGAAATAAGGGTGAAGAGGCAATTGCAATGGAAGCCAGAAGAGGGAAGGGTGAAGATCGATCAAAGAGGAGAAGGTGCAGGGGTAGAGAGCCGATCGTGTAAAGAGAGATCAGAGGATGGTGGGGTGAAGACGGATGCCTTGAGGAGAGACCTGTGTGGTCTTTTTAAAGGGAAGGAAGGAAGGATCGAGAGGGTCGTTTGTTGAAGATGAGCGGCTGGAGGAGGAGGGTGCCGTTAGGCATCGATGGCGAAGGATGGTCGCACATGGAGGTTTTTGCCATCGAGCATTTGGGCGAGAGAGGGAGATGAAGGAATGGAGAGAGGGCGGCTGAGGGGGTCGATTAGGGTTTAAAAACTTTTTTTTTTGGTTTTTTCAAAAAGAGGCTCCCTTAACGAGAATTTTCAAAAAAATGGTATAAGAATGAATTTTTTAGCAAAATCGAAAAAAAAAAGTTTAAACTCATTCACTTTTCTTTGAAATTTTCCATTTTTTTTGTTTTTTTGTTTTATTTTCTATTTTTTGTATAAAAATCCTAAGATTTACGAGAAATAAAGATTTTAAACTGATTTTTTTGTATTTTTTGCGAAAATATTTACAAAAAAGAGTTTTCTGAGAATTCGGGTTTTTATTTTTGAATTTTTTCTCAAAGAGGGGGATTGGATCCAATTTGGATCAAGATTGGGTCAGAGCTAAGACTTTGGGTCCGAATTCTAACGAATCCAAGGGGTGAATGAAATTTTTGGTTAAAAATTTACCCGATTATTCAGAGGGCGGAGGTCAAGGGCAAAAGGTCTTTTTTGGATTTTTTGGAAAATTTGGGGTGTTCACACCTCCATACCTCTGAGTGACGAAGGCCATCCATGAACTCTATCAGGTTCGGGTGAAATATATGTCACTCAAGGCTGCGCCATCACCGTCTTCCTCGGTGAAAAATTCTGAAAGGGGCCTGCCGGTCTTACAATTACTTGACGAACATTGCATGCCTATAGGGCAGCCTTTGAGAAGTATGTACCCGACCCGAATCAACCACACGGTTTTCACCGTGGAACAAAGGTTTTATTCATATGCATGCTTAACTCTGCTCTCGGCACTTCGGCCTTGACAAGCACTTCACCTCTTTCGGTGGAAACAACACACTCCGGCTCAGCGGCCCTTACGAGTCTGGTTATCTGATAATTCTCAATGAGCATGCACATGACTCGATCTCTACGGATCGGCTACTCGGCGTATTTTTACGCAACGAGTTCAGGACCTTCTCAAGGCGCTACCACTACTTTGGCGCAACGGCTCTTACAAATATGGTGCCCTTGCAGGTGCCAGGGAGATGAGTCATTCTGACATCGTTCCAACAAAGGACATCATTGTGCCACTTAACTGGTTCTGGCAGCTCTTCTGCCAACCATTCTGTCAACACCTTCTCTGCTCTACTGGCAGTGGTGCGACGAACCTTTCTACATCGTAGAAGGCGTTTCATAACTGGGTAGCACTTCTGCTACGTTATTTCTGAGTCATTCTTTAGCTCCTTCAGGAATTTCAGCAGCACTTCCTCTCTTTAACGGAGAAAGCGTGCGTTTTCTTTTATCCATTTCAGCGGCATCTCCCCTCTTTGGTGGGAAATCGCTACGCTTAACTCGGGAAATGGATGTGCACCGTTGTGCGTACTGTGCATCCATCAAGGTTGCAGGAACCTTGAACCATAGCCAGGCCATACGTAATTGATTTAGTCTTTACGTAAAGAGCATTTTGCCAAAAGGCGAAGCCTTTCCAATAGGGGCTTCATTCGTCAAGCAGAATCTTGCACGAGGAGCGGTAAGGGAATCACATTGGCGATTTGGAGTTTGATCTCCATTTGAGCGCTCACTTACGCGCCATATATATAATATAAGCAGAAGCCTGTGCTTTATACAGCGGCGGCGTAAAGGAAATGCATATACTATTGTTCAGGGTGTGTAACTGAACGAAATATTCTACATATATAACAAAACAGGAGCCTTGACATCGTTCGACGCGACGGCGTAAGTAAATACATTACAGAAAGCAGGAGCCTTGGCATCGTTCGACGCGACGGCGTAAGTAAATGCATAATCGGAAGTGCAGTAATCGTAAATTGCATAAAGCAGGAGCCTTGGCATCATACGACGCGACGGCAAAGGTAAATTACATGGCCTGTGCGATATAAGACGCGTCGGCAGTATCAGCAGATATACACCTAGATCTGTATCCAACGATAGTTACGAGGCGAGCGAGTGAACACCGAAGTGTCCTAGAGGGCTCAACCAAGAACTAGGGTGAGATACTATTTTGAAGAACGCATATACTGCGTATTCGAACATATATATCCGACAATAGTTACGAGGCGAGCGCGTGTACACCGAAGCGTCCTAGAGGGCTCAACCAAGAACTAAAGCAAGATACTACTTCAGAAAGTATATGCTATATACAAACAATCAAATACTTGAGAGAGATGGTTTAATGAAGCGAACTTACTTCAAATCGTGGAAGAAACGACTCCGGGTTGCTTCTTTGGCTTCGAGCCTTCCTTCAAGAGGTCAGACTAAGTCAGATGAAGCTGACTTAGTTGAGAAAGAGGTAGAGTAGGTCAAGCTACTCAACCTAAGTGGTTTGAACCAAACTGGGTTCGGTCCAAGTCAACTGGGTTCAACAGGTTCGAACTCAACTCAAGTAGGCTAAGTCTGGGTTCAGAAATCCAAATCAAAAGTTGGACCAAAAGGGACTTTGACTTTGACTTCCAACCCAACTAGGTTCAAGTCAAGTCAACTGGGTTTGAGCTAGGTCAAGTAGGTTCATACCTAGGTCAGGTGGGTTAGGAGCAGGTCGAGCAGGTCAGGCAGGCTCAGGCTAAGTCAGGCAGGCTCAGACCTACTAATGGAGGTTTCAGGAGAGAGAAAAGGCAAAGGAGAGGAGGGGTTGGCAATTGTTTCAAAGGGGGGTCTCCTCCTTTTATAGGTGAGGTTTCTTAGCCCTTAAGCAACCCAAATGACCAAAATACCCTTGGCCTTTTTCAGAAATCCAGCTTGATCTTATCCATCTGACTGTTTGATCTTATCCATCTGACTATTTGATCTTATCCATCTGACTATTTGATCTTATCCAGAAGGAATATTCCATAGAATATTCCCTGAAAGGTTCTGGAATATTCTAGAATATTCTAGAATATTTTCTGAGGAATATTTCTGTGGGTCCCACAAATATTTTTGCGGGTCCCGCAAAAAAGTTGAGTTTTCGGCATTATTTTCCGAAAAATTCTAAGTAGGCCATTATCTTCGTATTTATGCAACTAAGAAAGTTGGCTTGCAGGAATCTCTTGATTTCGAGCAGGGAGGAAGTTATGATCTCCAGAGCGTTTGAGCATATATTCGTGAAGATATGAATATCCTAAGTATATTTGGATCGCAGGAATCAGTTTGATTCGCTTTACGATAAAAATGCTATTTTTCACTGGAAAAATGCCTCAGGAATTTATTCAGAGTTATCTGACAAATTGCGGGTCTTACAATTCACTTCGTAGAATCGAAATTGGAAACCCAAATTGTTTACAATTGACCTTCTTCAAGGAAGCTATCAATTTCCTTGATATGAGCAGGAAAGAGAATTTGATGTTATGAAAGCAATTGATGAAAGAGTATTGATAATAGAATTTCACAAATTTTAAAGAGGATTCTTGGTAGATCTGGCAGTTTAATATCCTCAGAGCTTCTCTCTTGATAATCTTTCTGCACTCTTTTGGCCCTCTGGTGTTTTGCTACATTCTCCTTCATTTTGGAGATGTTCTGACTTTTTCTCTCTTTCTTTTTCCTCTCTTTCTCTCTTTTGGGAAGGGTACGTCACAAACTCCTTCATCTTGGAGATGTTTCGATCCTTCTTGGGCGATGGGTTTGGAGATCTTTGGGTGATAGCTGAAATTAAATATCTTTTAGGGATTGTCGAGAGGTTCATCGCATCTGCCTTCATCTCGACAGTGCTTTGGACTTTCCCTGGAAGGATCCGTCACAAACTCCGTCATCTTGGAGATGTTTCGAATCTACTCGCCTAATTCGCCTTCATCTTGACGACAGGTGAGAGATCCCTTTTGCGGATACTTGATTGCAGCTTAGGTGATTCTGAGGAGACGGGGCTTGGGTAAATTCTCTTTTTTTTTTTTTTCTAGCACTCAGGATATTTCCACTGCCTCGTCCTTACAAGAATAGCCTTTAAAGATGCGCCATTGACTGCGATCAATATCGATCATCTACGGCTTTTCAATAACATTGAATCTTCTTTTCTGGCCATATTAAGGATTTATCCTTCATCCTTTTGGTTGGCCAATAGAAAGAATTTGAGTTTGAATCCCTTTTCGCAAAAGCTTCACTCTTTTGGAAGTGATGCTGAAGATAAATTGAGATAGAGATTAGTGCAATAAAGATTCTGAAATCAACGATTGATTGACAAATTTGATAAAATTTTCTTGAAATCCTTGGTGAAAGTGAGTATTTGAAGTCTGGCTCAATGCGTCCGTGACGAAAATTCTCCTCTCTTTTTCCCCAAAAAGAGAGACTCAGGCTTAGCCCTTACCTGAATGGGAAATGGGAAATACTCCCCTCTTTCCTAAAGAGGAGGTGTTTGCAAAACGAACTTTCGAAGAGAAATTGAGCTTTCGTCAAAGCTCCCTAATATTAGGCTTCTCTTATGGAAAGGGGGCCGATAATAGTGAGGTCTGAAAATTGGGTCATGAAAGGAACGAGTCCATCACACTCTCCCTGCAAAGAGGGTCCTTCATGATGCGGATGGTCTAGTATGAAATTGGGGGGTCACAAGAAAAACGAGTCTCCGTCGAGCCTCTCCCTTGAAAAGGGTTCCTCGTGTGAAATTGGAAATTATTTTGCAAACGTTCACAAAGACGTGAGTCCCTTCAAACTCTCCCTGAAAAGGGGCTAAGTGAACAAATTGGATAGCATGCGAAAAGAACGAGCTCCCTCGAACTCTCCCTAAAAAGGGTCTTTCGCAAGAGAAAATGATTGAAATTGGATATTGAGATTGATTGACCCGAAGGTCGAAACTGGAAATTGGAAATTGGTTGTTGAAAATTGAATGACCCGAAGGTCGAAATTGGATGACCTGATGGTCGAAATTGAGAATTGCTTGACCCGAAGGTTGAAAATTTGGCATTGGTTGACCGAAAGGTCGAAATTGTGTGACCCGAAGGTCGAAATTGAGAATTGATTGACCCGAAGGTCGAAAATTGGAAATTGATTGACCCGAAGGTCGAAAATTTGGCAATTGATTGACCGAAAGGTCGAAAATTGGAAATTGGTAATTGAAATTGAGAATTGGAAATTGGGTGACCCAGAGGTCGAAATTGGAGAATTGCCTGATTTGAAGATTTAAATTGGAATTTGGAGGTCAAAATGTCAAATTTGAGCAATTGACAGACTTTGATGATTGAAATGACTTGAATTAATCAAAGGAGAATGATGAGTTCGAGTCAGAGCTCGAATAAAATTCAGAGATCACGAGTCGGAACCTGGATCAACAGAAGAAAATGAAGCGCTCGAGTCTAGGCTCGAGTAACTAAAGAGATCTCGAGTCGGAACCCGGATCAACAAGGGAAAATGAAGAGCTTGCATCTGAGTTCGAATAAGATAATGAGATCACGAGTCGGAACTCGGATCAACAAAAGAAAATAAAGAGCTCAGATCAGAGCTCAAATACATAGGGAGATCTCGAGTCGGAACCCGGATCAACAAATGAAAATGATTGAAATAAAAAGCCCGAGTCGGAACTCGGTTTTCTGAAAAATTGGGATTTTGAAAATGTGCCAGTTTGAGTATTGGATTTTGAAATAATACCAGTCCGAGCGCTGGGTTTTAGTTCAGTATGGATGATGACCTTTCAATTTTAAATCTTTAGGAATTGTGATGGGACTATTTGTTGAAATCCCAATACTGACCAGACTGTTGTTAATGCAGTTGAATGCAAATGAATATGAATTGATGCACATGAATGCACGAGTGCGTGAAATGAGGAATTTGTTTGTCCTGCCTGCATACAAAACAAAATTTTAAAATGCCCCAGTGTAACTGGGAAAGAAAGTTGGATTATTATTTGAAGGAAACAGGAAGGATTACAAGAGAGGAATAAATGTTTCAAGTATAAAACTTTTTCAAGTGTCGCGCATTAATAGGATCTGGCAATTCTACCCCATCGGCATTGATGAGCCGATATGAGTTGCGGGGTAATGCTTCTTTGACGACATAGGGACCTTCCCAATTTGGCGACCATTTGCCGCCGGGACGATGCTTGAGATAAGCTGTGGATCGAAGCACTAAATCATTGACTTTGAATCTACTTTCGATGATAGATTTCGCATATTGCCTAGCTACTCTCTGGCGATAGGATTGAGCATGCTCTGCTGCTTTTAGCCTTCTCTCATCGAGTAAGTCTAGCTGCACTAGTCGCTGCTGCTGGTATTGATCAAGAGGTAATTGCAGAAGTGAAGCAAATTTCAAAGCGGGCTTCTGAACATGTAGCGGCAATACTACTTCTGTCCCACAGACCAGTTCTGATGGGGTAGCATTCGTTGGTGTACGAATGGTGGTCCGATAGGCCCATAGTGCATCGTGGATCTTCTCATGCCAGTCACGGCCTGTTTCCACAGTTCGCTCCAAGATACGAATTAAAATCTTGTTGATGGCCTCTGCCTGACCATTCCCTTGAGGATAATATGGAGCGGAAAAATGGTGATAGATCTTGAATTTTGAGCAAAATGTCTTCATTTTTTCATTCTTGAAATGACTGCCATTGTCTGACACAATGTCATGTGGGATGCCGAAATGGCAAAGGATGTTCTTGTGAAAAAGAGACCACGTGTCGGCCTTCTACTGTGCGGAGACTGATGGCTTCTACCCACTTGGTAAAATATTTTGTTGCGGCAAGGAAGTATTTGTGGCCATTTGAAGCTGAAGGAGTGATTGGACCTACGACATCAAAGGCTCACATGGAGAACGGCCATGGAGAAACAACGGACTGTAAATATGTTGCTGGCGCATGGATAGAAGGTGCGTGTATCTGACATTGTACACACTTCTTCACATAATGATAACAGTCTTGTTGCATAGTCTTCCAGTAGTAACCTGCTCTGATGATTCGCTTGACAAGGGTTTGGTAGCCGACGTGACCACCACAGATACCTTCGTGTGCTTCTCGCACGATTTCTTTGGCTTCGTCTTCATCTAAACATCTGGAATACTCTGAACTGAATCCGCGACGATAGAGGACATTGCCAGAATGAAGTATCGAGTAGACATACGCTGGATTGCTCGCTGCTCTTTCTTTGAGAGTTCTGGAGGAAATTCACCAGTTTCTATGAAAGTTTTGATATTGTAATACCAAGACTTCTTCCTTTGCTCAGCCTGGTTTACTTGTTCCGCTGGAATAAAAGCAGGCTGGTCAAGTCTGCCAATTTCAAAAGAGCGACAAGATTCTCCATTTCTGAATGTCATAATGGAGCCTAAACTGGCTAGGCTATCGGCCACTTGATTGAAATCTCTCTTGATGTGGAATAACTGAAATTCTTTAAAATTGCGAACAAGCGCTGAAACAATTTTCTGATAGGGAAGTAACTTCTGATCTTTGACTTGCCATTCGGCTCGGACTTGATTGACAACCAATAATGAATCACCGTAGGCATGCACTCTCTTAACATTGAAGCCTAGTAGAATCTTTAAACCTTGAATCAGGGCTTCATATTCAGCCATATTGTGGGTGCATTGAAAATCTAACTTGAGAGAGAAGGGAATCATCTCTTTCTCAGGAGTGATTAATAAAATTTCGATGCCTATTCCGGCCATGTTTTTAGAACCATTGAAAAATAAATTCCAGACTGGAGATTGCTGAATATTGCAAATTTGCTCATCAGGGAAGTCATCTTCGGCTTTCACTTCTTCGGCCAGAGGAAAATCCGTCAATTGATCTGCAATTGCTTGACCTTTGATTGATTGCTGCGAGACATATTCTAAGTCATACTGCATCAATAAGACTTGCCATTTTGCGACTCGTCCGCTGAGGAAAGGCTGCTCTAAGATGTATTTGAGGGGATTGAGTTTAGACAGGATTTTGACTTCTGATGCCAACAGGTAGTGTCTTAGCTTCTGACACATCCATACCAGAGCTAGGCAGGTCTTCTCTATTTGAGAGTATCTTTTTTCATAATCTATGAAAGTCTTACTCACGTAATAAATGGCATGTTCTATCAGGCTGCCTTCTTTATATTGTGCCAAGAATCCACCGCATGTGACTTGATTAACTGAGATGTATAATAAAAGGGGTTTTCCCAATTCTGGCGGCTTCAGAATGGGAGGATTAAGAAGATACTTCTTGATTCGATCGAACGATTGCTAGCATTCTGTCCCCCATTCGAACTTTACTCCTTTTCTGAGTAAGTGGTTGAAGGGCTCACATCTCATCGCCAAATTGGAAATGAATCACCGGATTGATTGCATACGTCCTTGAAGGCTACGTAGTTCTTTGAGATTCTTCGGGGGTGGCATATCAATGATAGCCTTTGCTTTGGCTGGGTCAATTTCAATTCCCTTTTTGCTGACCAGAAAACCCATCAGTTTGCCTGATTCGACTCCAAAGACACATTTTTGCGGGTTAAGCCTTAACTTGTAAAGAATGAGTCTCTTAAAGACTTGATCAAGTGCTTTGAGGTGATCTTCTCCCTCTTTAGATTTCACGAGGATATCATCAACATATGCATCCATGATTTTGCGCATCTGATCGTGAAAGATGACAGCCATTGCCCGTTGATACGTTGCTCCAGCATTCTTGAGCCCAAAAGGCATAACTGTATAGCAGAAAGTGCCCCAAGGCGTAGTAAAGGAAGTTTTTGATTGGTTGCGGGCGGCCAACTTAAACTGATTGTAGCCGGAATATCCGTCCATGAAAGAGAACATGGCATGTCCTGCCGTGCTATCGACTAGAAGATCGATGCTTGGAAGTGGATAGTCATCCTTCGGAGTTGCCTTATTGAGGTCTTTGAAGTCTATGCAAATCCTCACTTTGCCATTTTTCTTTGGGACAACGACGATATTGGCTAACCAATCCGGGTAGTCAATAGCTCGAATAAATCCCGCTTTGAGCAGATCTTCAAGTCCTTCCTTGACTTGCTGTTCTATTCTGGGATCCATTTTTCTCAACTTCTGCTTAACTGGCTTAGCATCCGGCTTTAAGACAAGACGGTGTTTGACCAATTTGGGGTCTAAGCCCGGCATATCTTCATATGTCCATGCGAACACTTCTTTATGCCGCTTGAGAAAATCTGTGAGCCTTTTCTTTTCTTCAGGACTCAGACTGGTTCCGATCTGGAGAATTTTGGGATCTTCCTCTGAACCGATATTGACACCTTCAGTTGGATCTTGTACTAGAGGAGATGGTTCATCTTGCTTCTGAACAACGGTGAACTCTGGTAATTCCTGAAGAGACTGATTGTATTCAGCACAATCATCTGACTGCTTTGCAATCTTATCATTTCTGGTGCTTGCTTTGATTTTGTGAATTGTTGTTGACTTCTGAAAGGCCTTGGGATTGAAAACGAGCTTCTTGATTGTCCGAGAAGTCATTCTGAAATTTTGGATAAGAAATCTGGTTCAGATAAATCGGCCTACAGTAAGACAAGCAATCATTTGAAGAGAACCATGCATAAAATGGCATTGAATTATAAAATGATGAGATAGACAAAAAGGGAGTAGATGGCATCCGGATAGACAAAGAAACTTGGAATTTTATTGATTGAATTGATCAATGACATTGGTAAAATGAGACATTTATTTGGAAAAGAATAACAAATGGTCTTCATTGTGCCCCTTTGACAAAAACAGTCTCCTTTGACGAGCTTCCGCCGGCAAACCCTAGTCCTGCTCTGTGGGGACGATGTTTCTGGATCATTGGCTCGATGCGGCCATCTTCGTTCTTGCCGAGTCCCTTGAAGGGTTGATAACCATGTTTCAGGAGCAAATCGAATCCCTTTCTTGACTTCATGAATTGAGGAAACAAGGGATGATCCTTAATGGTGCTGTAGTTGATCCGGCCTCCAACTTTGAAGAATTGGGGACCTTTCCATCGGGCCATGGCTACTGTGTGCAGAGATGGTTCTGATGATGCCTGGAGGATTTCTTGATTCTCTCCGAGATTGATCTCTTCACTTTCCCTGATGCTGGGAATGTCTGCATTGAATGATGGCCGGCGAATCATGGGCTGCGGGAGCCTTTCTTCTGGGTCTTCTCCCAGTACCGTGGTAATCATCCCACCTTTTGACCACTTCACGCATTGATGGAGGGTAGAAGGCACTGCATTAGCATTGTGAATCCATGTCCTTCCGAGCAGCAAGTTGTAGGTTGGTGGTACATTAACCACATGGAAAAGGACGGAGTGCACCGAATAGTTGATGAACACCTCCAAGAATATCTTCTCTTTTGCCGTTTGACCATGGTTGTCAAATCCATAGATAGTGATGGGATCTGGAATATATTCCTCATCTTTGATCCCTAACGCTTTTGCGGTCATTTCGGGACATATGTTGAGGCTACTGCCTCCATCGACCAGTACATGGGGAACCGTCATTCCTCTGACTCGGACGACAATGTACAAGGCATTATTATGAAAGGAATGAGGCTTTGGAAGGTCCTCATCTGAGAAGGTGATTGGCGCATTGGTCATGGCAGAGTTCACAATCTGTGCCATGTCTTCAGGAGTGGTACTGGGCTTAACTTTGATTTTCCTGAGCAGATCATCCAGTACTTGCTGATGCTTGCTAGAATTCTTGGCCAAGTCAAGGATGGAGACATTGGATAGAGCGGTCAGAGGCTTCTGACTTGACCTTTCTGGCCTAGGTCTAACGATTTGCTTGAAGAAGTCAGGAGTTCCTTTTGATTTGGGGACTGACTTCACAGGTGCTTCAGAAACTTTCATTTTGCCGAACGCTGAAATTAAGTCCATCTTCTTGGAATCTGGAGCTGCCTATTGTAGCACCGTCACCTGATGCTGAACTTGTAGATCTTGTGCAGAACACGGCTTGATATGCTCATGCGGCAGAAATGGCTGTGCAGACACTACCGTTGTGGTGTGCGAAGGGAAGGGGTGATTGAGAATGTCCATTTTCTCTTCTTCTTCTCCTTCTACCAATAGATTCTTTTCAATGAGATCTTGCACGATGTTTTTGAGAACAAAGCAGTTCTCAGTGTTGTGTCCCACTGTCCTGTGGAACTTGCAGAACTGATCTTTCCATTTCCCCATGGGCACAGAGGGATCGGCCAATCTGGGCAACTTAACCATCTCTTTTGATAGCATGTACTCGAGCACATCCTCGAGTGATTGGTCAAGAGGAGTAAACTTTCTGTCATAGCTCCATCCTTCATGTTTGGTCTTCTCACGCAGTTTTGGCCCTTGAACCTGCTGAGGAGGCTTGCTGTATTGAGGAGCAGGCTTTGCTTTCTGATCTTTGTTGTTTGAACTGCCGGTGCTGTAGCAGTGAATTTTCTTCTGCCCTTTGTATCGATTTTGGCCTTTGTTGCTGTTGCTGGCAGAATAAGTGAAGTGAGCTTTCTTCTTTTGCTCACCATGGGAGTTCTTGGAAAAGGTGAAGCCTTCATAGACTCTGTTTTCCACACTTAGTTCGAGCCATTCGGCTCGTTCAGTCAACTCAATGAAGGTCCTGGATGGCGCTGTGGAGATCAATCCTCTTAACGGCTGCGAAAAATTGTTGAGGATCAGGGACAATGCATGCCTTTCCGAGATAGGATCTCTCATCTTATTACAGGCTGATCTCCATCTGTGAATGAAGTCCCGTGTTTTTTCATTCTCATTCTGCCTTAAATTGCAGAGATGACTCAGTGTAGGCAGTGCTTCTGTGTTGAACAAGAAGCGTTCGATAAAGAGATTCACAACTTTGTCGAACTCCTTGAGCTCGATGGGGTTGATATGCTCAGCATACCATTTGACTGCAACTCCTTCTAGGCTGCGGGGGAAGCATAAAAACAATGCTCGGTTATCCCTTTTGAACCGAGAGCATTCAGCAAAGAAAGTGGCGAGATGCGCTTTTGGGTCGCCAGAGCCATCGAACTTGATGAATTTACAAGGGAGATTCTCCAGATCATCATCCCCTTCTAAGCCGTCATAGAAGTCCTCACTGGTGAAGACTTTCTTGCCCTTGTCGCGGGCTTGCAGATCCTTGACAACTCGGGCCATTTCTTTAAACTACGCTTGCAAAGGCTCTTCTTTATCTCTGCTCTTTGACCTACGGCTTTTACTTTGGACACGCTTCTGAAATGCCGGAGGCACCTCATATTCTTCATCTGTATCTTCAGTTGAGTCTGATTCATCTGAAATCTCTTCTGGCTGGATCTGCTTCTTGGGAGCCTTCTTACTCCTGCGACCATGGAACTTTTCTCTAAATGGATTCCTTTCTGAGCTGGTCCCGGGCTGCTCATTCATCATCTTATTCATCATTTTTCTGAACATGGCATACATTTGAGGGTCTATGCTGTCATCTTCTAGCTGCTGCTCTTGACTCTTCTCGGATCGAGGGGAACCCATTTCTTCTTCCGAGGCTAACGAGTATTGGGATGCTGTGGTTCTTTTGCCTGATCTTGTCTCAACCATCAAATGATACAGATGCTCTCTGCAGGGCAAAGACCTGATTAGATTATGAAGGAATTGATTTTTGGAAGAAATATTTGCTGAAAATACGGTAGACAATTTGGAAAAGATGTCCCATTACTAGGGACTGAGTCGTCGCGGGAATCACGACAATTGTGTTGTCATTCCTTCAAAAGAAATAAACAACGAAAATATGCCTTGTTACCTAGGCAAGGTCGTCAAACCACAATGGAAAGAGAGACAATTTTATAAAAATGAGAAAAACATGACTTTATTGATCTTGACAAAGAGGTGGGGGACAGACGATTTGCCACCATTCATGATAGTCGGCAGACACTCTAGGACCAGGAAAGATTTTAAGAGAAACAAAAGAATCCCAGCTGTAGCGGGCAGAATGATATGCTCCAGACCATTGTGCGGAAGTGAGATCAAACTCTGCCATAACTCTTGATAACAAGCAGGCTTCAACGTACTGCTGCCTTTGAGAGAACTGCCGAACACATCTTTCTGGTTGATAATAAGTGCAGAAGAAAGGTCCCAACAACTTGAATCGCTTGCCATAAGCGTACGTATATCGGGGAAGAGATATTTGCCGATCAAAATAGTCCCAAACTACGTCATCCTCTTGAATGTTGTTGATCATAGACCGGTACTGCGCCACTGGAAGGAGTTCTTGACCAATGTATCTGAAAGAGCTTGCTCGGGTTGGAACGTGTTGGAAAAACCAGGACTGAAGTGCGTAGATGCATCCTTCAACTAAAATGGATTCTCCAAGTGAGAATCGGGTCAAACCACGATATAAGAAAGCGAGCGTTGCCATGGCTATGGAGAGGCGATTGGTTTGCCGACTTCCCCATCTTCTCATAAGCTGGATTATTCTGATGTCCATATAGTTTTGTCCGTCTGGGAAGAGGGATAACCCTACAGTGCACAGAACCATTGCATTCTGAATCCTTTCTTTGGCTGTTCTTGAAAGCGAGCTGACTTCGACGAAGGTCCCGTACTGGCGGTACAACTCAAGTAGGTCAACATATTCATTTCCTTCCAACTGGATCAGGGGCCAAGATCGGCGGCCTGTCATACGAGCTAAGGAGTCTCGGGGGTCCAAACCCTTGACATTGATAAGGAATTGATGCTCTAATGGGTCTCCTAGTTGACCGGCTGGTTCTGGCAACCCCATGATTTTTGAAAATTCATCCATTAAAATGCTCATCTCTCCCCATGGGAACCAGAAGGTACACGTCCGAGGATTCCATCGCTCCACCATTGCATGGATCAGGTTGCCATTGATGGTCTGCTTTCCGACTGCTAACGCCAGTTCTAATCCGCACTCGCTCAAATGGTTCGGGAACATTCGGGAAAAGCTCTTTAGCCAAGAATAATACCACCGGGGAATGAAAGTTCCAGTGCTAAGGGCTCGATGTTCAGGACGACCTTGTCGCACCTCGAAGGAGATGTGACCTTCAGGAAAGATAGGATCGATTTGACTGGATGCCATCGAACTGAAAACAGAGAAAGACTCAGAATGAGACTTAGGAAAATGTGGGAAATTTTTTGAAAAATTTTGCAGGCAGGATAAAAATGCAGCTAGAAATTCGAGATCCAGTAGAAAGGTAGAATGTAAAATCGCCTGGAGTTTTGAAAAAAATTGTATATTTGAGAAAATCATCAAGGGTTTGAGAAAAAAACCTTGTGAAAAATAAGGATGTTTTAAAAAAAAGGCCTAATGAGTTGAAAACATTGGGAAACATAAAGAATTGAGAAAATCATACATACAATCACATCCTGCACAAACATTTATGCACATTCAGCACTCCCTAAAAGGCCGACTCTAGATGCATCAATTTGAAAACAGTTGTAGGACCTTAATCCTAACTCTAGGTTCAGATCATCTTTGTCCAATCCAGTTATGCCGATATACCCGAATCGAAATCCGAGGTACGTGGCATAGAATTTCAACTCCGGTTCTAAGGTAAGGTTTTCCAACATCCTTGAGCACCTACCGATATACTTCGGACTGTGGCCCGCGGTACGTGGTAGGGGGGTGTTAACCCAAATAATTGGCCCAGTTGTGAGGCTCTGTCCCGAACTAGGGTTCTGGAAGAGAGCCCAGCAACGTGAAGACCGGGTAATGATAGGTAAGGGAGTTTTGAAAAAATGATCACATGCAAGAAATAGATGGCTCTAAATCCTAGAGAGATAGATTTTGAAAATCTTTGAAGAAGCATACAATGTTTGCATTCAGATCCTAAATTAAGGAGAGTTGTATTTAGACCTAAGTCTATGTGAGCATGAAAATTTCTCCTCAATCTGGTCCTACCAAACCATGCCTAAGCTATATGCAGTCAATGTCAGCTAGGTCAGAATCTAGGCTCCTAGGCTCACATGATATTGAAAGTAAAAGAGCTGACATTTTGTGAACATAATTTTGATAATTAAACTAAGTCAAGCATAATTTAGGTCAGACAAGGACAGGTCCCATCACGGTCGCCAAACCTGTTATCGTCGCGAAATTTTTCCCGTCTCTTCCCTTCCTTGCTGAAGAGAGAGAGGAAAATGCTCTCGCGAATCAAACTTGACCGGATTTTGGGAATTGTTGTTTAAATACTCGCCTCCGTTTTTGAAAATTGCGGGAAAATCCATGGGATGGGGCTCGACCTGTCGGTACGAGGTTCGACCGTTCCTGCCGCCTTTAACAGGGGTAATCGAACCAAGGACCAAAATTGTGCTTGACTTAGTTAAATCATCAAAATCGTGTTCTATCCTAAATGCACAGAGAATTCAGGCATGTGCTATGAGATTTTGGAAAATGCAAGTTGGAAAACATGATGTATGCTTAGAAAACATTTGGAGTTGGAAAGAATCTCTCAGGAAAAAAGGTCAATTTCTCAGGAAACTCAGATAAAAAAGAGTTTTTGAAATCATGAGAAAGTTCATAAAGATGTGGGAAAATCATGAATGGTTGAAAATCCTGGGAAAATAGAAGTGATTCTTGAGAAAAGGTGAACGCTTAAAAAGGGAAACACTTCTTAGGAAAACTCGAACTTTGAGAATTTTCTCAGGAAAATGATGGAAAATTTATAGGAAAACTCATTGGAGAAGGAAATTCAAAACTTGAAATCCTGGGAATCTTACCCTTGGAATACTTGGAAATCAAATTTTTTTTTATTCTGGAGAAAGATTGGAAAACTCTTTTGAATCTCTCAAGAAAATATCATTTTCTAGGGAAAACTGTGGAAAACTTGACTTGGGAAAACCGATTTTGGAAAATACTCAGAGTTTCTTGAGAAATCGATTTCTTGATAATGAAGTTTTCTTAAGAAAATCATGGGAAAACCAATGACTTCATGATGCGAATGACATGAGTAAATGAATGCACTTTGAAAAGATTTTCTGAGGAGTTGGTTGGAAAAATGTGCATTAAGTCCAAATGAATCCTTCAGATATCCTGACTGTGGCCATGAATATGTTTAGAACTTAATTGATTTAATGCACAATGCTTTGAAAACATTGGAAATATGATGTGCATTTTAAGATAGCCTAAGAGTGTAGGCTCAATGTGACTAGTAGAAAGATGATGGATCTGGGTCTCGTCCATATTCCGACTAGGGCCGTAAATATGGATTCCACCGAGTTCATCAACTCCCTAAAAGTTGGTGCACGTGTGTAAACACCCCAAATTTTCACTCACCTCCCCGACAGTCCACCGAGCATCATCATCCAGCCTCTAAAATCGCTGGAGGGCAAAATGGTCATTTTCTGAGCCCGGACCTTGCAAAAGTCTAATTTTCATCTGCAACTCTCAAAATTTCTCTATTTTTAGCTCAGATGTTCAAAATTTTACTCCTGACAGGAGACAGACATCTCCAAGTCTTGATTCAAGATTGCATTTCATAAGACATGACATTGCATATCATTGCATGAGCATTTCAAATCACTGCACTGCACAGCATGTCATTTCGAGGTCCAGAACTCTTGATTTCAAAATTTTCAATCCAGATTAGAATTTCAACTCTTTTCAAAATTGATTTTAAAACCCTGGGTCTTCAAAATTATCAATTTTTCCCATTTTACCCCCAGGACTCTGAATTTCAAAATATTTCCTCAGGAAAACCATCTGGATAGTTTTCAATATGGATTTCAGTCACTTCACCTCAGATTTTGCCCTTTTTGACAATTTCAAATATCTTTCTTTTACAAAATCGCCCTACAAGGGCCAACTCTTTCCAAAATTCCTGTTTTGCCCATTAGTCCAGATTTTATGAAAAATTCCAAAAAGAAGTTGTGGTTTTATCCTTATTTCAATAAAGAAGCAATGTGGGACCCACACTGAGGTGGTGTCACACAAGCTTTCCTTTTGAAAATTTGAATTTTGAAAAACCCAAAAATATAGGAGCCTTGTCCCCTGGATTGGTGCCACTTGTCCTTTCTCTCTCCTCCCATTTACACGCCATGTGTCAGCATAGGGTTCACCTAGAGTTGGTGCCACATGTCACGTTCCCTCTTCTGCCAAGTGTCAGTGTGGGGCTACCCTAAGAAGCCG
This sequence comes from Nuphar pumila, assembly GCF_984573655.1. Taxonomy (NCBI): domain Eukaryota; kingdom Viridiplantae; phylum Streptophyta; class Magnoliopsida; order Nymphaeales; family Nymphaeaceae; genus Nuphar; species Nuphar pumila. Next base: position 69,954,302 of record NC_143255.1, on the reverse strand, counting down.
CCACATGTCATCCCATTTTATCTGCCATGTGTCACCCTATCCATCCTGCGCCATGTGTCATTTCAAAGACTACCAGAAGATGCCAAGTGTCATAGGTTGTCCTGTCTAGAAAAAGTGGAGTTTGTCTCCTCTGAGGTGGCGCCACTTGAAGTGTGTCTCCTGCAGAGGACACGTGTCAACCTCTCCCTCCTTCTAGAAAAGTAGCCTGACACATGTCTCTTCCTACTTTTCTCAAAAAAGTAGGAGACATGTGTCACTCCTAAATTCCTACAGAAAAGGTAGGCTTGTCTCCTCTGAGGTGGCGCCATCTGGAGTGTCTCCTGCAGAGGACACATGGCAAGCTCTCATTTCCTCAGAAAAAGCAAGTGCCATGTGTCATTTCCTGCTTTCTTCAGAAAAACTAGAATTCAAATATTCAAAACTCCTCATAGGTGGCGAAAATCCTGAACTTCTACCTTTTTCATCCTGTCTGAGATGGCGCCACATGGCTTGGCCCACCTTCTCTCCCCTCTGCCACGTGTCATCTTCTACTTCTTTCAGGAAAAGAAGGTGACACATGTCTCCTTCTCACTCCTTCAGAAAAAGTAGAGGACACATGTCCTCTCCCTACTTTTTTCAGAAAAGTAGGAGACACATGTCACTGCCCTCTTTTCCTCCCTCTTGCCACATGGCATTGTAGGAGTCACCCTGAGGTGGCGCCACATGTCCATCCTCCATTCCTCCAGGGCCAACCTCCATTTGAAATTCGAATTCTCCTCTGAGGTGGCGCCATCTGAAGAACCTCCTCCAGCAAGCTGACACTTGGAACCATCCTAGACTGCCACATGTCCAGATCTCCTTTCACCAAAAATAGCAAAATTCAAATTCCTCTGAGGTGGCGCCTTCTGAGCCCACTGCTCTGTCCTTCTGACATGTGTCAAACGCCTTTTGAGGTGGCACCATTCCAGGACTCCACTTGGCTCCATTTTTATTTTTTATTTTATTTTTAATAAAGGTAGCCCACCATGAGGTGGCGCCACCTGAGGACTCCCTACAAAAGGTGAGTTTGAATTTCAAATTCCAAGAGAGCACCCTCTGAGGTGGCGCCTTCTGGGAGCTCCCTGCAGAGAGAATCAAGCAAACTTTTGAAAAATTCTAAATTCCCCCTGCTGAGGTGTCTCACCCACAAAATTTCCATTTTTATTTTTTCTCAAAAAATCAAAATAGCCTTTTGAGGTGGCACCACCTGAGGGCTCTCTGCAAAAGGCAAATTCGAATTTCAAACCCCTCAGATGACACCCCCTGAGATGGCGCCACATGGAGGGCTCAGATTGAACCTGTTTGAAATTCAAATTTTTTTCAGAAAATCTATAAAAACAAGGCTCCATGTCCAGCATAGGAGATCATTTTTTTAGCTCTGGTGAACTTGGAAAATCCGACCTAGCCTTCCTACCATCTGATTTTGAACCTTGGAAATCGTGCCCCCTTTGGCGCATTGAAGAAGGTGGAGTAGAGCTCGTGCTGTGGCCAATTCAATTCCAACAGAGGTCGATTTTGGTGGACCATCCGAAGCTCGGAGTGAAGGACGAAGGAAGCTCGTGATAGCTGCCCCTTTCAAGAGCTCCTACGCTGTGTAACGAAGCAAGGTGCACTTCTTTTCCCATTGATTGGATTCCATAATTCGAATCGGGGGTCGTTTGAAGAAAGAGCTCATCCGAGGGATGGATTGAGCTATTCTCATAAAACGACATACATAAAAATGTTTCATTATGCTTCCTTGATGATTTTTAACATTCATATAGTTATCTAGGTTTAATTTGCATTTTATTTCATTCATTTAGTACATTTCATGAATTAATTAGGATTAATTTAGCCTTTATTTCAATTCTGCTTATTTTCAGTAGGTCTCTGTTTTTGTCAGTCAGTCCACACGTAATTTCATGCATTTGTTTTTTATTAAAAATCTCAAAAAAATCACGGAATGCGCCCTTAGATGTCCCTGAAATGTTGCCAAAAATTCGGAGGCATTTGAATTTGTTTACTGTGGTAAACATGCAAAATGGCAAGTCGGGTTTTGTTATCCGGGATACGTTTTGAAAAACATTTTCCGACTTGTAAAATCGAGATATCCCTCATGGGAGAACCGATTTTCGATCCGAAAGATGTTTTGCACTCGGGAGAATGTCTAGTTTTTAATATGATTTTATCCGATTTTTGTGATTTTTTTTAATGTCTGACAAAAATCCGAGATGTCGGTACACGTGTCAGAGCCTAATTTGGGCCTCTGAGATCTTGGATCGACTTAGGGCTATGGTTTCTCTTTGTGTGTTGCTCCAAATCCGAAACTTTAAAAAATGAAAGTGGTGTCCGAGATGTCCTCTGTTTTAATCTGAAAGACTGTAATTTTTAGAACAGTGTTGACCCCTGCTTCGGATTTTTCTTGTCAGCCTCCTGTTTTGCTACATTTGTCTGTTCTGTTAGTTTAGGCAAGAATAGTTATATTTTTATCGGTGTTTATGTTGATCAAATGTCAAAGTCATAAACATGAAAGTTGTTCATGTAGGTGTCCTGCATAGCTCTGATTAATTTCATAAATTTCCATGGCCGTTTTGTATTTGTTTAGCATTTTACATCAGATTAGTGTGATTTTTACCTCTGTCTGAACTAAATCCCTGTTATTGAACTCACCATGGCTCAAATCTCGAAGCTGTAAAAACCAAAAATGTTCCATTTCGGGTATTTTAGCAGTCTGCAAAATATCAGAAGTTTCCATGGTGTAAATCTTGCATTATCATATTAGGCATTTCATTTGGTTCGGATCCATAGGCAAAATCCATCATTTTTAGGACTTTCTTTGAATTTTGGCATTTAAATCATATCATTTCATGATTTTTAGTATTCTAGGTTGTTTATCAGAGTGTTTAGATGCTTAATACCGAATTTGGTGCAATTTGGAATCCATTTGAGGTTCGGATCATCCATAATACCAAAACAGGGTCCCGCAGGACCCGGATCCAAGTGAAAAACAAGCGAAATTCGTTATTTTGGATAAATTTCAAAATGTCAAATTCTGATTTCACAGTCCTAATGTGTTTAGAAGCATGTCATATTGCATTTCATCATCATTTGATTCAATTTGAATTTCAAAATCTCAATTTTACCAAGTTTTCCTTCAAAAAACCCTGATTTTAAAGGTATAACTTTATAATTAGGGGTATTTTGGTCATTTTGACCACCATTTCGAATTTCAAATTATTTTCCACTGAATTTCTTGCATTTTTATCATTTCAAATATCAAGGAAGCATGAGAATAGGGTTTATATCCAATTAAATCCAATAATTTCATAATATTATTGGAAAATCTTGGAAAAACCGACATATTTGAGCTAACTTTATTTCAAGCTTGGCAGGGACATTCCAAAGAAGGAGCTGAAGTCTGCAAATTTCTTTTATTTCTTTTATTTAGTGATGTAATAATGTAAATTTTGGAATAAGAGATTTAATTTCCTGCTTAGACTAGGATGCATATCATATAGTTTGATTTTATGCAATATCCTGTTTCTATGATTCATGCATTTTATTTCAAAAGCACTATGGATGTTCACGAATGGCACGTGCACCAACTCTTAGGGAGTTGATGGACTCGGTGGGATCCATATTTACGGCCCTAGTCGGAATATGGACGAGACTCAGATCCGTCATCTTTCTACTAGTCACATTGAGCCTACACTCTTAGGCTATCTTAAAATGCACATCATATTTCCAAAGTTTTCAAAATCATGTGCATCAAATCAACTAAATTCTGAACATATTCATGGCCACAGTCAGAATATGTGAAGGATTTATCTTGACTTAATGCACATTTTTCCAACAAATCTCTTAGAAAATCTTTTCAAAGTGCATTCATTCACTTATGTCATTTGCATCATAGAATCATTGATTTTCTCAAGATTTTCTCAAGAAAACTTCATTCTCAAGAAATCGATTTCTCAAGAAACTCTAAGAATCTTTCAAAATCGGTTTTCCAAAGACAAGTTTTTCCACAGTTTTCCCTGGAAAATGTTATTTTCTTAAGATATTCAAAAGAGTTTTCCAATCTTTTTCCAAGATCCAAAATCGATTTCCGAGTATTTCAAAAAGGTAAAATTCCCAGGATTTCAATTTCCCAAGTTTTGAATTTCCTTCTCCAATGAGCTTTCCTATGAATTTCCATCATTTTCCTAAGAAAACTCTCAAAGTCCAAGTTTTCCTAAGAAGTGTTTCCCTTTTCAAAAAGGTTCATCTTTTCTCAGGAATCACTTCCATTTTCCCAAGATTTTCAACTATTTCTGATTTTTCCACATCTTTATAAGCTTTCTCATGTTTTCAAAAACCCCTTTTTTATCTGAGTTTCCTGAGAAATTGACCTTTTTCCTGAGAGATTCTTTCCAACTCCAAATGTTTTTCTAAGCATACATCATGTTTTCCAACTGGCATTTTCCAAAATCTCATAGCACATGCCTGAATTCTCTGTGCATTTAGGATAGAACATAACTTCGATAATTTAACCAAGTCAAGCATAGTTTTGGTCCTTGGTTCGATTACCCCTGTTAAAGGCGGCAGGAACGGTCGAACCTCGTACCGACAGGTCGAGCCTCATCCCATGGATTTTCCCGCAATTTTCAAAAACGGAGGCGAGTATTTCAAAACAATTTCCAAAACCCGGTCAAAGTTAGAATCGCGAAAGCGTTCCTCTCTCTCTCTTTCACAAGGAAGGGAAGACTGGGGAAAAATTTCGCGACGAAAACAGGTTTGGCGACCGTGATGGGACCTGTCCTTGTCTGACCTAAATTATGCTTGACTTAGTTTAATTATCAAAATTATGTTTACTAAATGTCAGCTCTTTACTTTCAATATCATGTGAGCCTAGGAGCCTAGATTCTGACCTAGCTGACATTGATTGCATATAGTTTAGGCATGGTTTGGTAGGACCATATTGAGGAGAAATTTTCATGCTCACATAGACTTAAGTCTAAATACCACTCTCCTTAATTTAGGATCTGAATGCAAACAATGTATGCTTCTTCAAAGATTTTCAAAAGTCTATCTCTCTAGGACTTAGAGCCATCTATTTCTTGCATGTGATCATTTTTTCAAAACCTCCCTTACCTATATTGTCCCGGTCTTCACGTTGCTGGGCTCTCTTCCAGAACCATAGTTCGGGACAGAGCCTCACAACTGGGCCACCTATTTGGGTTAACCCCCCCCCTACTACGTACCGCGGGCCACAGTCCGAAGTATATAGGTAGGCGCTCAAGGATGTTGGAAAACCTTACCTTAGAACCGGAGTGAAAATTCTATGCCACGTACCTCGGATCTCGATTCGGGTATATCGGCATAACTGGATTGGACAAAGATGATCTGAACTTAGAGTTAGGATTAAGGTCCTACAGCTGTTTTCAAAATGATGCATCTAGAGTCAGCTTTTTAGGGAGTGCTGAATGTGCATAAATGTTTATGCAGGATGTGAGTTTGTATGCTACTTTTATTTCTCTCATATTTTTTTCAAAAATATCTTTCCAAATATCCATATTCTCATATTTTCCTTTATTTTCTAAAACCCTGGATGGTTTTTCCCAAATATCCCTTTTCTTCCAAAACTCCAGGTGATTTTTCATTCTCCCTTTCTACTGGATCTCGAATTTCCAGCTGCATTTTTATCCTGCCTGCAATTTTTCAAAATCATATGTTTTCTCTCATTGGATTTTCGATCCTGTTGTTTACTTGCAAAATTCTTCACCGCATTTTCCTCATGCATACCTTGATTATTGTGGTGGAAATTGTTTACCCACTTGCCTTCTTCTTACTTTAAATCTATTTCCGGATTGTTTTTCCAAGAGGTATCTCTTTCCTTCAAAATGGTATTTTCCTCGTGGTTGACGACCTCGCCTAGGTAACAAGGCACATTTTCCGTTGTTCATTTCTCTTACAAAGAATGACAACATAATTGTCGTGACTCCAACGACGACTCCATCCCTAGTAATGGGATATTCTTCCAATTGTCCACCATATAATTTTCTTCCCAATCCAAAAATTTCCTCAGAGTCTAATCAAGACCTTATCCTGCAGAGAGCCTTCGCAACATTTGATGGTTCAGACAAGGTCAGGGAAGAAGACCGCACCAATTCAGCATATCAGTTACTCATCAACATCAGAAGGAGAGATGAATTCGCCAAGGTCAGACAAAGACCAAGAGCAACTAGAAGATGACGGTATCGACCCTCAGATGTACGCAATGTTTCAGAAGATGATGAAGAGGATGATGAGTGAGCAGGCTGGCACCAGCTCAGACAAAAATCCATTCAGTCAGAAAATTAGGGATCGTGTGGCCAAGAGGTCAACCAAGTCCTCTGAGGAGAATGTTCAAGATACTTCAGACGAAGATGATACCGATGAAGAATATGAGGTGCCTCCGGCATTTCATAAATGTGGCCAAAGGAGGAGTCACAAATCAAAAAGTCAGGTCGCAGAAGAGCCCCTGCAAGCACAATTCAGGGAAATGGCCAGAGTGGTCAAGGATCTGCAAGCCCGCGACAAGGGCAATAAAGTCTTCACCAGCGAGGACTTCTACGACGGTTTAGAAGGGGATGATGATCTGGAGAATCTTCCCCGAAAATTCATCAAGTTCGATGGTTCTGGCGACCCAAAAGCCCATCTCGCCATGTTCTTCGCTGAATGCTCTAGGTTCAAGAGAGACAACAGAGCATTGTTCTTATGCTTTCCCCGCAGCCTGGAAGGAGTCGCAGCCAAATGGTACGCGGAACATGTCAATCCTATAGAACTGAAAGAGTTCGACAAAGTCGTGAATTTGTTCGTTGAACGATTCTTGTTCAATACTGAAGCGCTCCCAACATTGAGCCATCTCTGCAACCTAAGGCAGAATGAAAATGAAAAGGCAAGGGACTTCATTCGCAGATGGAGAGAGACCTGCAACAAAATGAGGGATCCTATATCAGAAAGACATGCTTTATCATTGATCCTCAATAATTTTTTGCAACCTCTGAGAGGATTAATTTCTACCTCACCATCCAAATCTTTCGTTGAACTCATTGAACGAGCAGAATGGCTCGAGTTGAGTGTGGAGAATGGAGTCTATGAAGGCTTCACATTTTCCAAGAATAACTCTCAAGGTGAACAAAAGAAGAAGGCTCACTTCACTTTTGCGGCCAAATCTTTCAATAATAGCAAAGGCAACAAGAATGATCATAGTTTGGAGAGAATCAAAAAGCAAAAGGGGAAGGACATCAACAGTGATAAACCTCTCCAATCCAGCCCTCAACATCAAAAGAAAGATCAGGAAAAATCAAAGCGCAAGGACTGGAGAACTGATCGAGAATTCACCCCTCTGGATCAGACACTCGAGAGTATCCTCGAGTATATGCTTGAGAAAGACCTTGTCCGGTTGCCTAAAGCTGCTGATCCTCCAGCAATTATGGGCAGATTCAAAGAACAATTTTGCAAGTTTCATCGAGCAGTAGGGCATGATACAGAAAACTGCTTCGTCCTTAAGAACATTGTTCAAGACTGCATTGACAAGAAGCTCCTCGTTGAAGATGAAAAGGAAGACTAGTCATCCTGACAAAGATTTTTTCTACAATCATTCAAGAAGATGACAATGCCAACAATTTCCCATTTCCCATCTTGCTTTTTCAAAAGAATAATGTAATCCCATTCTCTTTCCTTGATTTTAAAGCATCAATAAAGTCATCAAATTTTTTTTCAATAGCTTGGTGTCGTCTTATTTACTTTCTCTTCCTTTTCATAATGTTTCTCTTGTGAGGAATGATCTTGAGGACATCTATCAGTCAAGAAACTTGTCGCCTTATTCATCAATTGTCGTTCTTCTATTCAAAACTTTCTCCCTAGTTACACTGGGGCATTTTTTTGAAAAATTTATCTTTACCTCAAAACATCCTGTATGCAGGCAGGATAAACCATTCTCTCATATATATGCACTCATTTGCACTTCATTTGCATTTCATGTGCATGTGCATTGCATTTGCATTGACTATGCACCCAATTCCATTCCCCTTCAGGTTAAGGGATAAACCTGAATCATTTTCCATAATTCTTCAATTTCGACCCTCGGGTCATCCAATTCTTCAATTTCGATCTCCGGGTCACCCAATTCCCAATTTTAAAATCACCAAAATTCTCAATTTTGATCGCCAGGTCATCCAATTTTCATTCCCCGTTCAGGATAAGGGGATAATCTTGAAACCATTCATAGAAGCGATTCAACTCTCTATAATGGTCCTTGTTCTTCATTGAACTGATAGTGTTCCAAACGAACTGATAGTCGTTCTTCACTGAACTGATAGTGTTCCAAGCGAACTGATAGTCGTTCCAAACGAACTGATAGTCGTTCTTCACTGAACTGATAGTGTTCCAAGCGAACTGATAGTCGTTCCAAGCGAACTGATAGTCGTTCCAAGCGAACTGATAGTCGTTCCAAACGAACTGATAGTCGTTCTTCATTGAACTGATAGTGTTCCAAGTGAACTGATAGTCGTTCTTCATTGAACTGATATTGTTCCCAGTGAACTGATAGTCGTTCTTCATCGAACTGATAGTGTTCCAAGTGAACTGATAGTCGTTCTTCATTGAACTGATAGTGTTCCAAGTGAACTGATAGTCGTTCTTCATCGAACTGATAGTGTTCCAAGTGAACTGATAGTTGTTCTTCATCGAACTGATAGTGTTCTAACCAAACTGATAGTGTTCCAAGTGAACTGATAGTCGTTCTTCATTGAACTGATAGTGTTCAAGTGAACTGATACTCGTTCTTCATTGAACTGATAGTGTTCCAAGTGAACTGATATTGTTCCAAGTGAACTGATAGTCGTTCTTCATCGAACTGATAGTGTTCCAAGTGAACTGATAGTCGTTCTTCATTGAACTGATAGTCGTTCTTCATTGAACTGATAGTGTTCCAAGTGAACTGATAGTCGTTCTTCATTGAACTGATATTGTTTCAAGTGAACTGATAGTCGTTCTTCATCGAACTGATAGTGTTCCAAGTGAACTGATAGTCGTTCTTCATCGAACTGATAGTGTTCCAAATGAACTGATAGTCGTTCTTCATTGAACTGATATTGTTCCCAGTGAACTGATAGTCGTTCTTCATCGAACTGATAGTGTTCCAAGTGAACTGATAGTCGTTCTTCATCGAACTGATAGTGTTCCAAGTGAACTGATAGTCGTTCTTCATTGAACTGATAGTATTCCAAGCGAACTGATAGTCATTCTTCATCGAACTGATAGTGTTCCAAGTGAACTGATAGTCATTCTTTATCGAACTGATAGTGTTCCAAGTGAACTGATAGTCGTTCCTTATCGAATTGATAGTGTTCCAAGTGAACTGATAGTCGTTCTTAATTGAACTGATATTATTCCCACTGATGGTTGTTCTTAATCGAACTAATATTGTTCCCAGCAAACCGATGGGCGTTCTTAATTGAACTGATATTGTTTCCAGCGAACCGATGGTCGTTCTTAATTGAACTGATATTGTTCCCAGTGAACTGATAGTCACCTCCTTTGAGGAAAAGAGAGGAGAATTTTCGTCACGGATGCGTTAAGCTGGACCTCATGTACTCTCTTTCATCAAGGATTTCAAGAAAATTTTGTCAATTTGTCAATCAATTGTTGATTTCAAAATTTTATTGCATAAATCTTTACCTCAGTTTACCTTCAGCATTACTTTCAAAAGAGTGAAGCTTTTGCGAAAAGAGATTCAATCTTCAAATTCGTTCTATTTGACCAACCAAAAGGATGAAGGATAAATCCTCGATATGGCCAGAAAAGAAGATTCAATGTTATTGAAAAGCCGTAGATGATCGATATTGATCACAGTCAATGGCGCATCTTTAAGGTTTATTCTTGTAAAGACAAGGCAGTGGAAATATCCTGAGCGCTAGAAAAGAGAGCGTTTACCCAAGCCCCGTTTCCTCAAAATCACCTAAGCTGCAATGAAATATCCACAAAAGGGAGCTCTCACCTGTCGTCAAGATGAAGGCGAATTAGGCGAGTAGACCCCTGGGGCCAAAGAAGATTCGAAACATCTCCAAGATGACGGAGTTTGTGACGGGTCCTTCCAGGGAAAGTCCAAAGCACTGCCAAGATGAAGGCAGATGCGATGAACCTCTCGACAATCCCTAAAAGATATTTAATTTCAGCCATCATCCAAAGATCTCCAAACCCATCGTCCAAGAAGGATCGAAACATCTCCAAGATGAAGGAGTTTGTGACGTACCCTTCCAAAAGAGAGCAAGAGAGGAAAAAGAAAGAGAGAAAAAAAAAAGTCAAAATATCTCCAAAATGAAGGAGAGTGTAGCAAAAACCCAGAGAGCCAAAAGAGTGCAGAAAGATTATCAAGAGAGAAGCTCTCAGGATATCAAGCTGCCAGATTTATCAAGAATCCTCTTTAAATTTGTAAAATTCTATTATCAATATTCTTTCATCAATTGCTTTCATAATATCAAATTCTCTTTCTTGTTCATATCAAGGAAATTGATAACTTCCTTGAAGAAGGTCAATTGCGAGCAATTTGGATTTCAAATCTCGATTCTACGAAGTGAACCTTGTTTGGAGGTAATGCTTTGGGTAGAAAAGAAAGAATATCTTTGTAGCCATGTGCAACATTTTCAAAAACTTGGAATCAACAACAAAATTCTCAATATTTTGATAATATTTTCTAGCTATCCTGACATGAAGTGAGAGCTCGATATCCGTCTTCGATGCATCCTGACACCAATTTTAAATCCCTCCTAAGGACTTGATTCCTTCCCTTCTTTGAGAGCATGAACTCTCAAATTTGCACACTTCCCTGTGTCCCCACTGTCCCACCATAGACAGTCCCATTTCGGTTCGAGGTCGAACCACCAATCATTTCCCGCAAAAGGCAATTTCAAAAGCTGATTTTAGTCTCAGCAATGAGACGCCCAAAACCAATCCCTTTTCAAGCTTTAGGGACCCCATTTTCCTTCCTTTTGCAAAAACCCTATTGGATTTATTGTGCAAAATCCAAAGGTTTCATCATGGTCTCTTCCTTCGAGGATTCCATTCCATTTTCCGCCCGATCAGGATAAGGGTACAAACCTGAGCCTCATTCAAAGAGGTATTTCATTTTTCACCCGATCAGGATAAGGGTACAAACCTGAGCCTCCGTCGATGAGGTATTTCATTTTCCGCCCGATCAGGATAAGGGTACAAACCTGAGCCTCCTTTGATGAGGTATTCCATTTCAACGCCCGATCAGGATAAGGGTACAAACCTGAGCCTCATCCAAAGAGGTATTTCATTTTCCGCCCGATCAGGATAAGGGTACAAACCTGAGCCTCGATCAAAGAGGTATTCCATTTTCTGCCCAATCAGGATAAGGGTACAAACCTGAGCCTCAATCAAAGAGGTATTTCATTTTCCGCCCGATCAGGATAAGGGTACAAACCTGAGCCTCACTCAAAGAGGTATTCCATTTTCCGCCCGATCAGGATAAGGGTACAAACCTGAGCCTCATTCAAAGAGGTATTCCATTTTCCGCCCGATCAGGATAAGGGTACAAACCTGAGCCTCAATCAAAGAGGTACTTCATTTTCCGCCCGATCAGGATAAGGGTACAAACCTGAGCCTCAATCAAAGAGATATTTCATTTTCCGCCCGATCAGGATAAGGGTACAAACCTGAGCCTCAATCAAAGAGGCATTTCATTTTCCGCCCGATCAGGATAAGGGTACAAACCTGAGCCTCAATCAAAGAGGTATTTCATTTTCCGCCCGATCAGGATAAGGGTACAAACCTGAGCCTCGATCAATGAGGTATTTCATTTTCCGCCCGATCAGGATAAGGGTACAAACCTGAGCCTCAATCAAAGAGGTATTTCATTTTCTGCCCGATCAGGATAAGGGTACAAAGCTGAGCCTCGATCAATGAGGTATTTCATTTTCCGCCCGATCAGGATAAGGGTACAAACCTGAGCCTCGATTAATGAGGTATTTCATTTTCCGCCCGATCAGGATAAGGGTACAAACCTGAGCCTCATCCAAAGAGGTATTTCATTTTCCGCCCGATCAGGATAAGGGTACAAACCTGAGCCTCATCCAAAGAGGTATTTCATTTTCCACCCGATCAGGATAAGGGTACAAACCTGAGCCTCAATCAAAGAGGTATTCCATTTTCCGCCCGATCAGGATAAGGGTACAAACCTGAGCCTCAATCAAAGAGGTATTTCATTTTCCGCCCGATCAGGATAAGGGTACAAACCTGAGCCTCAATCAAAGAGGTATTCCATTTTCCGCCCGATCAGGATAAGGGTACAAACCTGAGCCTCAATCAAAGAGGTATTCCATTTTCCGCCCGATCAGGATAAGGGTACAAACCTGAGCCTCACTCAATGAGGTATTCCATTTTCCGCCCGATCAGGATAAGGGTACAAACCTGAGCCTCATTCAAAGAGGTATTCCATTTTCCGCCCGATCAGGATAAGGGTACAAACCTGAGCCTTAATCAAAGAAGTATTTCATCTTTCGCCCGATCAGGTTAAGGGTACAAACCTGAGTCTCATTTCGATGAGATATTCCATTCCCCAATCAGGTCAAGGGTCAAAACCTGAGCTTTGTTCCATGCGAGGTATTTCTGTCCCATCAGGTTAAGGGTCAAAACCTGAGCTTCGTTCCATGCGAGGTATTTCTGTCCCATCCAGGTTAAGGGCATAAACCTGAACTTCACTCTCACAGAGCAAATCTTTCCTCTCCATTCTTCGCTTCATATCTACCATCTTCCTCGGGCTAATTTCTTCACACCCAGTCAGATCCTTCTAACTGAGGCATTTTTTTTATATGGCCCAAATTTGGTGTGTTTTTCTTTGCCACTAAGCTCGGCCATGAGCCGGCTTAGTAGCAAAGAGGGGCATCTGTAAACACCCCAAATTTTCACTCACCTCCCCGACAGTCCACCGAGCATCATCATCCAGCCTCTAAAATCGCTGGAGGGCAAAATGGTCATTTTCTGAGCCCGGACCTTGCAAAAGTCTAATTTTCATCTGCAACTCTCAAAATTTCTCTATTTTTAGCTCAGATGTTCAAAATTTTACTCCTGACAGGAGACAGACATCTCCAAGTCTTGATTCAAGATTGCATTTCATAAGACATGACATTGCATATCATTGCATGAGCATTTCAAATCACTGCACTGCACAGCATGTCATTTCGAGGTCCAGAACTCTTGATTTCAAAATTTTCAATCCAGATTAGAATTTCAACTCTTTTCAAAATTGATTTTAAAACCCTGGGTCTTCAAAATTATCAATTTTTCCCATTTTACCCCCAGGACTCTGAATTTCAAAATATTTCCTCAGGAAAACCATCTGGATAGTTTTCAATATGGATTTCAGTCACTTCACCTCAGATTTTGCCCTTTTTGACAATTTCAAATATCTTTCTTTTACAAAATCGCCCTACAAGGGCCAACTCTTTCCAAAATTCCTGTTTTGCCCATTAGTCCAGATTTTATGAAAAATTCCAAAAAGAAGTTGTGGTTTTATCCTTATTTCAATAAAGAAGCAATGTGGGACCCACACTGAGGTGGTGTCACACAAGCTTTCCTTTTGAAAATTTGAATTTTGAAAAACCCAAAAATATAGGAGCCTTGTCCCCTGGATTGGTGCCACTTGTCCTTTCTCTCTCCTCCCATTTACATGCCATGTGTCAGCATAGGGTTCACCTAGAGTTGGTGCCACATGTCACGTTCCCTCTTCTGCCAAGTGTCAGTGTGGGGCTACCCTAAGAAGCCGCCACATGTCATCCCATTTTATCTGCCATGTGTCACCCTATCCATCCTGCGCCATGTGTCATTTCAAAGACTACCAGAAGATGCCAAGTGTCATAGGTTGTCCTGTCTAGAAAAAGTGGAGTTTGTCTCCTCTGAGGTGGCGCCACTTGAAGTGTGTCTCCTGCAGAGGACACGTGTCAACCTCTCCCTCCTTCTAGAAAAGTAGCCTGACACATGTCTCTTCCTACTTTTCTCAAAAAAGTAGGAGACATGTGTCACTCCTAAATTCCTACAGAAAAGGTAGGCTTGTCTCCTCTGAGGTGGCGCCATCTGGAGTGTCTCCTGCAGAGGACACATGGCAAGCTCTCATTTCCTCAGAAAAAGCAAGTGCCATGTGTCATTTCCTGCTTTCTTCAGAAAAACTAGAATTCAAATATTCAAAACTCCTCATAGGTGGCGAAAATCCTGAACTTCTACCTTTTTCATCCTGTCTGAGATGGCGCCACATGGCTTGGCCCACCTTCTCTCCCCTCTGCCACGTGTCATCTTCTACTTCTTTCAGGAAAAGAAGGTGACACATGTCTCCTTCTCACTCCTTCAGAAAAAGTAGAGGACACATGTCCTCTCCCTACTTTTTTCAGAAAAGTAGGAGACACATGTCACTGCCCTCTTTTCCTCCCTCTTGCCACATGGCATTATAGGAGCCACCCTGAGGTGGCGCCACATGTCCATCCTTCATTCCTCCAGGGCCAACCTCCATTTGAAATTCGAATTCTCCTCTGAGGTGGCGCCATCTGAAGAACCTCCTCCAGTAGGCTGACACTTGGAACCATCCTAGACTGCCACATGTCCAGATCTCCTTTCACCAAAAAAAGCAAAATTCAAATTCCTCTGAGGTGGCGCCTTCTGAGCCCACTGCTCTGTCCTTCTGACATGTGTCAAACGCCTTTTGAGGTGACACCATTCCAGGACTCCACTTGGCTCCATTTTTATTTTTTATTTTATTTTTAATAAAGGTAGCCGACCATGAGGTGGCGCCACCTGAGGACTCCCTACAAAAGGTGAGTTTGAATTTCAAATTCCAAGAGAGCACCCTCTGAGGTGGCGCCTTCTGGGAGCTCCCTGCAGAGAGAATCAAGCAAACTTTTGAAAAATTCCAAATTCCCCCTGCTGAGGTGTCTCACCCACAAAATTTCCATTTTTATTTTTTCTCAAAAAATCAAAATAGCCTTTTGAGGTGGCACCACCTGAGGGCTCTCTGCAAAAGACAAATTCGAATTTCAAACCCCTCAGATGACACCCCCTGAGATGGCGCCACATGGAGGGCTCAGATTGAACCTGTTTGAAATTCAAATTTTTTTCAGAAAATCTATAAAAACAAGGCTCCATGTCCAGCATAGGAGATCATTTTTTTAGCTCTGGTGAACTTGGAAAATCCGACCTAGCCTTCCTACCATCTGATTTTGAACCTTGGAAATCGTGCCCCCTTTGGCGCATTGAAGAAGGTGGAGTAGAGCTCGTGCTGTGGCCAATTCAATTCCAACAGAGGTCGATTTTGGTGGACCATCCAAAGCTCGGAGTGAAGGACGAAGGAAGCTCGTGATAGCTGCCCCTTTCAAGAGCTCCTACGCTGTGTAACGAAGCAAGGTGCACTTCTTTTCCCATTGATTGGATTCCATAATTCGAATCGGGGGTCGTTTGAAGAAAGAGCTTATCCGAGGGATGGATTGAGCTATTCTCATAAAACGACATACATAAAAATGTTTCATTATGCTTCCTTGATGATTTTTAACATTCATATAGTTATCTAGGTTTAATTTGCATTTTATTTCATTCATTTAGTACATTTCATGAATTAATTAGGATTAATTTAGCCTTTATTTCAATTCTGCTTATTTTCAGTAGGTCTCTGTTTTTGTCAGTCAGTCCACACGTCATTTCATGCATTTGTTTTTTATTAAAAATCCCAAAAAAATCACGGAATGCGCCCCTAGATGTCCCTGAAATGTTGCCAAAAATTCGGAGGCATTTGAATTTGTTTACTGTGGTAAACATGCAAAATGGCAAGTCGGGTTTTGTTATCCGGGATACGTTTTGAAAAACATTTTCCGACTTGTAAAATCGAGATATCCCTCATGGGAGATCCAATTTTCGATCCTAAAGATGTTTTGAACTCGGGAGAATGTCTAGTTTTTAATATGATTTTATCCGATTTTTATGATTTTTTTTAATGTCTGACAAAAATCCGAGATGTCGGTACACGTGTCAGAGCCTAATTTGGGCCTTTGAGATCTTGGATCGACTTAGGGCTATGGTTTCTCTTTGTGTGTTGCTCCAAATCCGAAACTGTAAAAAGTGAAAGTGGTGTCCGAGATGTCCTCTGTTTTCATCTGAAAGCCTGTAATTTTTAGAACAGTGTTGACCCCTGCTTCGGATTTTTCTTGTCAGCCTCTTGTTTTGCTACATTTGTCTGTTCTGTTAGTTTAGGCAAGAATAGTTATATTTTTATCGGTGTTTATGTTGATCAAATGTCGAAGTCATAAACATGAAAGTTGTTCATGTTGGTGTCGTGCATAGCTCTGATTAATTTCATAAATTTCCATGGCCGTTTTGTATTTGTTTAGCATTTTACATCAGATTAGTGTGATTTTTACCTCTGTCTGAACTAAATCCCTGTTATTGAACTCACCATGGCTCAAATCCCGAGGCTGTAAAAACCAAAAATGTTCCATTTCGGGTATTTTAGCAGTCTGCAAAATATCAGAAGTTTCCATGGTGTAAATCTTGCATTATCATATTAGGCATTGCATTTGGTTCGGATCCATAGGCAAAATCCATCATTTTTAGGACTTTCTTTGAATTTTGGCATTTAAATCATATCATTTCATGATTTTTAGTATTCTAGGTTGTTTATCAGAGTGTTTAGATGCTTAATACCGAATTTGGTGCAATTTGGAATCCATTTGAGGTTCGGATCATCCATAATACCAAAACAGGGTCCCGCAGGACCCGAATCCAAGTGAAAAACAAGCGAAATTCGTTATTTTGGATAAATTTCAAAATGTCAAATTCTGATTTCACAGTCCTAATGTGTTTAGAAGCATGTCATATTGCATTTCATCATCATTTGATTCAATTTGAATTTCAAAATCTCAATTTTACCAAGTTTTCCTTCAAAAAACCCTGATTTTAAAGGTATAACTTTATAATTAGGGGTATTTTGGTCATTTTGACCACCATTTCGAATTTCAAATTATTTTCCACTGAATTTCTTGCATTTTCATCATTTCAAATATCAAGGAAGCATGAGAATAGGGTTTATATCCAATTAAATCCAATAATTTCATAATATTATTGGAAAATCTTGGAAAAAGCGACATATTTGAGCTAACTTTATTTCAAGCTTGGCAGGGACATTCCAAAGAAGGAGCTGAAGTCTGCAAATTTCTTTTATTTCTTTTATTTAGTGATGTAATAATGTAAATTTTGGAATAAGAGATTTAATTTCCTGCTTAGACTAGGATGCATATCATATAGTTTGATTTTATGCAATATCCTGTTTCTATGATTCATGCATTTTATTTCAAAAGCACTATGGATGTTCACGAATGGCACATGCACCAACTCTTAGGGAGTTGATGGACTCGGTGGGATCCATATTTACGGTCCTAGTCGGAATATGGACGAGACTCAGATCTGTCATCTTTCTACTAGTCACATTGAGCCTACACTCTTAGGCTATCTTAAAATGCACATCATATTTCCAAAGTTTTCAAAATCATGTGCATCAAATCAACTAAATTCTGAACATATTCATGGCCACAGTCAGAATATGTGAAGGATTTATCTTGACTTAATGCACATTTTTCCAACAAATCTCTTAGAAAATCTTTTCAAAGTGCATTCATTCACTTATGTCATTTGCATCATAGAATCATTGATTTTCTCAAGATTTTCAAAAGAAAACTTCATTCTCAAGAAATCGATTTCTCAAGAAACTCTAAGAATCTTTCAAAATCGGTTTTCCAAAGACAAGTTTTTCCACAGTTTTCCCTGGAAAATGTTATTTTCTTAAGATATTCAAAAGAGTTTTCCAATCTTTTTCCAAGATCCAAAATCGATTTCCGAGTATTTCAAAAAGGTAAAATTCCCAGGATTTCAATTTCCCAAGTTTTGAATTTCCTTCTCCAATGAGCTTTCCTATGAATTTCCATCATTTTCCTAAGAAAACTCTCAAAGTCCAAGTTTTCCTAAGAAGTGTTTCCCTTTTCAAAAAGGTTCATCTTTTCTCAGGAATCACTTCCATTTTCCCAAGATTTTCAACTATTTCTGATTTTTCCACATCTTTATAAGCTTTCTCATGTTTTCAAAAACCCCTTTTTTATCTGAGTTTCCTGAGAAATTGACCTTTTTCCTGAGAGATTCTTTCCAACTCCAAATGTTTTTCTAAGCATACATCATGTTTTCCAACTGGCATTTTCCAAAATCTCATAGCACATGCCTGAATTCTCTGTGCATTTAGGATAGAACATAACTTCGATAATTTAACCAAGTCAAGCATAGTTTTGGTCCTTGGTTCGATTACCCCTGTTAAAGGCGGCAGGAACGGTCGAACCTCGTACCGACAGGTCGAGCCTCATCCCATGGATTTTCCCGCAATTTTCAAAAACGGAGGCGAGTATTTCAAAACAATTTCCAAAACCCGGTCAAAGTTAGAATCGCGAAAGCGTTCCTCTCTCTCTCTTTCGCAAGGAAGGGAAGACTGGGGAAAAATTTCGCGACGAAAACAACGTGCCATTCGTGAACATCCATAGTGCTTTTGAAATAACAATGCATGAATCATATAAGCAGGATATTGCATAAATTCAAACTATATGATATGCATCCTAGTCTAAGCAGGAAATTAACTCTCTTATTCCAAAATTTACATTATTACATCACTAAATAAAGGAAATAAAAGAAATTTGCAGACTTCAGCTCCTTCTTTTGAATGTGCCTGCCAAACTTGAAATAGGGTTAGCTCAAATATGTGGATTTTTCCAAGATTTTCCAATAATATTATGAAATTATTGGATTTAATTTGATATAAACCCTATTCTCATGCTTCCTTGATATTTGAAATGATGAAAATGCAGGAAATTCAGTAGAAAATAATTTGAAATTCGGAATGGTGGTCAAAATGACCAAAATACCCCTAAAATTAAAGTTACACCTTTAAAATCAGGGTTTTTTGAAGGAAAACTTGGTAAAATTGAGATTTTGAAATTCAAATTGAATCCAATGATGATGAAATGCAGTATGAGGCATGATGACATGCTGCTAAACACATTGGGACTGTAAAATCATAATTTGGCATTTTGCAATTTATCCAAAATAACGAATTTCGCTTGTTTTTCGCTTGGATTTGGGTCCTGCGGGACCCTGTTTTGGTATTATGGCTAATCCGAACCTCAAATGGATTCCAAATCGCACCAAATTCGGTATGAAGCATCTACTTACTCTGATAAACAGCCTAGAATGCTAAAAATCACGAAATGATATGATTTAAATGCTAAAATTTAAAGAAAGTCCTAAAATGGTGGATTTTGCCTATGGATCCGAACCAAATGCAATGCCTAATATGATAATGCAAGATTTACACCATGAAAACTTTTGATATTTTGCAGACTGTTAAAGGACCCGAAACGAAACATTTTTGGTTTTTATAGCCTCAGGATTTGAGCCATGGTGAGTTCAATAACAGAGATTTAGTTCTGACAGAGGTAAAAATCACCCTAATCTGATGTAAAATGCTAAAAAATATATAAAACAGCCATGGAAATTTATGAAATTCATCAGCGCTACTCACGACACCTACATGAACAAGTTTTATGTTCATGACTTTGGCATTTGATCAACAGAAACATGGATAAAAATATAACTTTGTGTTCCTAAATTGACAGAGCAGACCAATGTGACCAAACAGAGGACTGACAAGAAAAATCTGAAGCAGGTATCAACACTGTTCTACAAATCACAAGCTTTCATATGCAAACAGAGGACACCTCGGACATAACTTTCACTTTTTACAGTTTTGGATTTGGAGCAACACACAAAGAGAAACCATAGCCCTAAGTCGATCCAAGATCTCAGAGGCCCAAATAAGGCTCTGACACGTGTCCCGAACTCTCGGATTTTTTCCAGACATAAAAAAAATCAGAAAAATTGTAGAAAATCAGGTTAAAAACTAGACATTCTCCCGAGTTCAGAACATCTTTTGGATCGAACATTGGATATCCCATGAAGGAGATCTCGATTTTACAAGGCGGAAAATGATTTTCAAAACGCATCTCGGGTAACAAAACCCGACTTGCCATTTTGAATGTTTACCGCAGTAAACAAATTCAAATGCCTCCGAATTTTTGGCACAATTCTAGGGAAACCTAAGGGCGCATTCCGTGATTTTTTTGGGATTTGTAATAAAAAATAAATATAGGAAATGACGTGTGGACTGACTGACAAAAACAGAGACCTACTGAAAATGATCAGAATTGAAATAAATGCTAAATTAATCCTAATTAATTCATGAAATGTGCTAAATGAATGAAATAAAATGCAAATTAAACCTAGATAAATGCATGAATGTTAAAAATCATCAAAAAGCATAATTGAGTATTTTTATGTATGTCGTTTTATGAGAATAGCTCAATCCATCTCTTGGATGAGCTCTTTCTTCAAACGACTCCTGAATCGAATTATGGCATCAAATCAAGGAGAAAAGAAGTGTACCTTGCTTCTTTACGCAGCGTAGAAGCTCTTGAAAGGGGCGGCTATCACGAGCTTCCTTCGTCCTTCACTCCGGGCTTCGGATGGTTCACCAAAATCGACCTATGCTTGAATCAAATTGGCCACTGCACGAACTTTGCTCCACCTTCTCCAATGAGCCAAAGGGGGCGCGATTTCCAAAGTTCAAAAGCTAGGTCAAATTTTCAAGTTCACAAAAAATGATCTCCCTAAAAAAAAATGGTCCCCTCATGCTGGGCGTGGAGCCTTGTTTTTAAAGATTTTCTAAAAAATTTTGAATTTCAAACAGGCTCAATCTGAGCCCTCCATGTGGCGCCATCTCAAGGGTGTTATTTTGGGTTTTAAAAAAATAAAAAATGGGAATTTTGTGGGTGAGACACCTCAGCAGGATTTGAAAATTTTCAAAGCTTGATTTTCTCTGCAGGAAGCTCCCAGATGGCGCCACCTCAGAGGGTGCTCTCTTGGAATTTGAAATTCAAACTCACCTTTTGTAGGGAGTCCTCAGGTGGTGCCACCTCATGGTGGGCTACTTTTACTAAAAATAAAATAAAAATAAAAATGAGGCCAAGTGGGAGCTCTGGAATGGTGCCACCTCAAAAGGTGTTTGACACATGTTAGAAGAACAGAGCAGTGGGCTCAGAAGGCGCCACCTCAGAGGAGAATTTGAATTTCAAATGGAGGTTGGCCCTAGAGGAATGGAGGATGGACATGTGGCGCCACCTCAGGGTGGATCCTACAATGCCATGTGGCAAGAGGGAGGAAAAGAAGGGAAGGAACTTGTGGCGCCCTCATAGGCCATCTGGAAAAATCAGAGCTCAGGATTTGCGCCACCTAGGCCTTGTTTGAATTTTTGAATGGTTTGCTTTTTCTGAAGAAAGCCAGGAGTGACATGTGTCTCCTATTTTTCTGAGAAAAGTAGGGAGAAGACATGTGTCCTCTACTTTTTCTGAAGGAGGTAGAAGGAGACATGTGTCACCTGCTTTTTCTGAAAGAAGCAGAGAATGACACGTGGCAGAGGGGAGAGAAGGAGGGCCAAGCCATGTGGCGCCATCTCAGACAATATGGAAAAGGTAGGAGTTCAGGATCTGCGCCACCTATGAGGAGATTTGAATGTTTGAATTCTAGTCTTTCTGGAGAGAGCAGGAAATGACACATGGCATTTGCTTTTTCTGAGGAAATGAGAGCTTGACATGTGTCCTCTGCAGGAGACACACTCCAAATGGCGCCACCTCAGAGGAGACAAGCCTACCTTTTCTGGAGGAAGCTAGGAGTGACACGTGTCTCCTACTTTTCTGAGAAAAGTATGGAGGGACATGTGTCAGACTACTTTTCTAGAAGGAGGGAGAGGTTGACACGTGTCCCCTGCAGGAGACATACTTCAAGAGGCGCCACCTCAGAGGAGACAAGCTCCACTTTTTCTAGACAGGACAACCTATGACACTTGGCATCTCCTGGTAATCTTGGAAATGACACATGGCGCATGATAGGATACTGACACATGGCAGATACATGGGATGACATGTGGTGGCTTCTTAAGGTAGCCCCATACTGAGACTTGGCATGGAAATGGGAGGAGAGAGAAAAGACAAGTGGCACCAATCCAAGGACAAGGCTCCTATATTTTTGGGTTTTTCAAAATTCAAATTTTCAAAAGAAAAACTTGTGTGACACCACCTCAGTGTGGGTCCCACATTGCTTCTTTACTGAAATAAGGATAAAACAACTTCTTTTTGGAATTTTCATAAAATCTGGACTAATTGGTAAAACAGGAATTTTTGGAAAGAGTTGGCCTCTGTAGGGCAATTTTGTAAAAGGAAGATATTTAAAATTGTCAAAAGGGCAAAATCTGAGGTGAAGTGGCTGAAATCCATATTGAAAACTATCCAGATCGTTTTCCTGAGAAAATATTTTGAAATTCAGAGTCCTGGGGGTAAAAAGGGAAGAATTGATAATTTTGAAGACCCAGGGTTTTGAAATCAATTTTAAAAAGAGTTGAAATTCTAATCTGGATTGAAAATTTTGAAATCAAGAGTTCTGGACCTCGAAATGGCATGCTGTGCAGTGCAGTGATTTGAAATGCTCATGCAATGATATGTAATGTCATTTCTTATGCAATAGAATCTTGAACCAAGACTTTAAAGATGTCTGTCTCCTGTCATGAATAAATTTTTGAACATCTAAGTTAAAATTAGAGAAATTTTGAGAGTTTCAGATGAAATTTGGACTTTTGCAAGGTCCGGGCACAGAAAATGACCATTTTGCCCTCCAGCGATTTCAGAGGCTGGATGATGATGCTTGGTGGAACTGTCAGGGAGGTGAGTGAAAATTTGGGGTGTTTACAGACGCCATCCTGATCGATATGATACAGTACGATGTCATTCTGGGAATGAATTGGTTGGCTCAGAATAATGCCAAGATTCTTTGCCGCGAGGGCAGAGTGATTCTATCTCGACCCAGATTGCCTAAGATGGAGTACCGGTTATCCAAACCAGTTCCACAGAAAAGGCTCATATCAGCACTTAAGGTACAAAAATACCTTAGGAAGGGTTGTGTGGCCTTCCTGTTGAGTCTCTTGGTGGAAAAATCCAACGACCAACCCCTTGAGAGTTTGGAAGTGGTACGGGAGTTTCCCAATTTATTTCCTGAGGAATTGCCAGGACTTCCGCCACTTCGTGAGGTTGAATTTGGAATTCAATCCTTACCTGGAACAACGCCGATATCCAAAGCCCCGTATCGCATGGCGCCAGCTGAACTTAGTGAGTTGAAGTGTCAGTTGGAGGAACTGATGGAACAAGGGTTCATCCGACCAAGTATGTCACCATGGGGAGCCCCGGTGCTGTTTGTAAAGAAGAAGGATGGATCCCTTCGGTTGTGCATCGATTATCGGATGCTTAACCAGGCAACCATTAAAAATAAGTATCCGTTGCCTCGGATTGAGGACTTATTCGATCAGCTCAAAACAGCAAGAGTGTTCTCCAAGATCGACCTTAGGTCTGGGTACCATCAGCTCAGAGTTAAGGAAGAGGATATACCTAAGACTGCCTTCAGAACGAGATATGGCCATTATGAGTTCGTAGTAATGCCCTTCAGACTTACTAATGCGCCTGCTGTCTGTATGGACCTGATGAACCGAGTGTTCAAGCCATACTTAGACACTTTCGTCATCGTCTTTATTGATGACATTCTCGTGTATTCAGAGAATGAGGAACAACACAAGGAGCACTTAAGAATCGTCTTGAAAACCCTTCAAGATAATCAGCTATATGCCAAGTTTTCAAAATGTGAATTCTGGCTAGACAAAGTGATGTTCCTCGGCCATGTGATCTCAAAAGATGGAATCGCAGTAGATCCTGCGAAGGTCGAAGTTGTGATAGACTCGAAGCAGCTAGAAAATATCACTGAGGTCCGCAGCTTCCTTGGACTTGTCGGTTATTATCGGAAGTTCATACAAGACTTCTCCCGAATCGCCATACCGATGACAAAATTGTTAAAAAAGGGAGTCAAGTTCGAATGGACTGACCAGTGTAAGGAGTGCTTCGAGGTTCTCAAACAGAGGCTTACCACTGCCCCTGTCCTTACCTTACCCTCTGGTCAGGGAGGCTTCGTCGCTTATACCGATGCCTCGGGAACAGGTCTGGGTTGTGTGTTGATGCAGCATGGCAAAGTAATCGCCTATATGTCACGACAGTTGAGAGTCCATGAGAAAAACTATCCAACCCACGATCTTGAGCTTGCCGCGGTAGTGTTCGCGCTTAAAAGCTGGTGACACTACCTGTATGGAGAGAAATTTGAGGTCATGTCGGACCATAAAAGCCTAAAATACCTCTTTTCTCAAAAAGAACTCAATATGCGGCAACGGCAATGGCTGGAATTCCTCAAAGACTATGAATTCATGCTTTCCTATCACCCTGGAAAGGCGAATGTTGTAGCAGATGCCCTTAGTCGCAAGACTGTTGGCACTCTGGCCAGCCTAACCGGACAATGGAAGTTGATGGAGGATTTCGTCAACTGGAAGCCATTTTTGGCTGATTCTGGCAGAATCCAAATGTCATGTTTGACGATCCACATTGAGTTCCTCGATCACATCGTAGCCGAACAGTTCAAGGATCCCCAGTACATGGAATTGAAAGCTCATGCTGAAAAAGATGACACTTTCTTCCATTTGAAAGAAGATGGAGGAATATGGATGGAAGAAAGGATTTGGGTTCCAAATAACCCTGAGCTAAGACAGGAAGTACTCCAGGAGGCCCATAGTAGCAAATATACTATCCACCCTAGGGGTACAAAGATGTTCCGAGATTTGCAGAGAAAGTACTGGTGGAGGGGTATGAAACGTGATGTGGTTACGTTTGTCTCTAAATGTTTGATCTGCCAGCAAGTAAAGATCGAACATCAGCGACCTGGTGGAAAGATGCAACGGATCGAGATTCCAGAATGGAAATGGGAAGGCATTACGATGGATTTCATCGTTGGATTGCCTCGATCCAAGAGACAACACGATTTGATATGGGTGATCGTGGACAGACTCACCAAGTCTGCTCACTTCCTGCCAATCAACACTCGATACTCAACTGAACGATTGGCAGAGATCTACATTCGGGAAATCGTTAGACTCCATGGAGTGCCGATTTCGATTATATCTGATCGTGACCTGAAGTTCACCTCTCACTTTTGGGAGCAGCTTCAGAGAGCCCTGGGGACGAAACTCAAGTTCAGTACAGCATTCCATCCCCAAACAGATGGGCAATCAGAACGAACCATACAGATTCTTGAAGATATGCTAAGAGCCTGTATGCTGGAATGGAAAGGTGATTGGGATTCCCACCTAGCGTTGGCTGAATTTTCTTATAATAATAGCCACCACGCTAGCATTGGGATGGCACCGTATGAAGCCTTGTACGGGCGACCCTGTCGATCACCAATCCATTGGGGTGAAGTGGGTGAGCGAACCTTGGACTCGCCCATTGTATTGCAGCATTATACTGAGTAGGTCCACATGATCAGAAAGAAGCTACTGACTGCTCAGAGTCGACAGAAGAGCTACGCCGATCAGCGGCGTAGGGAACTCACTTTTGCGGTTGGAGATAAGGTTTTTATCAAGGTCTCTCCAACCAAGAGTGTGTTTCGTTTTGGAAAGAAGGGGAAGCTCAGCCCCAGATTCGTTGGTCCCTTCGAAGTTTTGAGCCGAATCGGAGAGACTTCCTACCGAGTAGCATTGCCACCACAATACGCGCAAATACATGATGTATTTCACGTATCAATGCTTCAAAAATACGTTCATAATCCTTCTCACGTCATTCAACATGAAGATATTGACATTCGAGAAGATATGACGGTAGAAGAAAGGTCAGTAGAGATCATGGACCGACGAGAGCAAGTGCTAAGGACAAAGGTCATTCCACTTGTTAAAGTGAGGTGGCAACATCATGGAATCGATGATTGCACTTGGGAGCCTGAATCGGATATGCAGAATAAATATCCTGAACTCTTCACCTTGTACTCTTAGCTGAATTTCGCGGACGAAATTCCTTTAAGGGGGTAATGATGTAAGACCCGCAATTTTTTAGAAAATATCTGAATAAAATTCATGAGGCATTTACCGATAAAAATAACATTTTTTTCTCAGAATGCGAAACGAATCAATTCCTGCGAGCCAGTTATACTTAGGATATTCGTCGAATCGCGAATATATGCTCAAACACTCTGGAAGCCATAACTTCCTACTTGAATGAAATCAAAGGATTCCTGCGAGCCAACTTTCTTAGTTACGTCAATACGAAAGGAATGACGTACTAAGAATTTTTCAGAAAAAATCGCCGAAAACCCAAAATTCTTGCGGGACCCACGAAAATATTGGTGGGACCCACAGAAATATTCCTCAGAAAATATCTGGTGGGACCCACGAAAATATCCCATGGAATATCTAAGTGAGCCCCACACCAAGGAACCTCTTGGAATTAAAAAGAAGGCAAGGGGGTAGAAGGGGCATGGAAAAACCCAAGAGGAGGTGGGCTTGGGCTATAAATAGCCCTCCCCACTCTCTCTCTCTTCTCAAAAAAATCGACCCCCCCTCTCTCTCTTGCCTTTTTCTCTCTCTCCTAAACCTCCCCTACCTAGCCTAGCCCACCTGAGCCCACCTGACCTGGTCTTAGCCTGAGCCTGCCTTACCTGGTCCTAACCCACCTGACCTGGGTCTGAACCCACTTGACCTGGTCCAAACCTAGTTGACTTGACTTGAACCTAGTTGCGTTTAAAGTCAAAGTCAAAGTCCTTTTTGGTCCAGATTCCGGTTTGGATTTCTGAACCCAGACTTAGCCTACTTGAGCTGAGTTCGAACCTGCTGAACCCGGTTGACTTGGATCGAACCCTGTTTGGTTCAAACCACTTAGGTTGAGTAGCTTGACCTACTCTGTCTCTTTCTCAACTAAGTCAGCTTCATCTGACTTAGTGTGACCTCTCGAAGGAAGGCTCGAAGCCAAAGAAGCAACCCGGAGTCGTTTCTTCCACGATTTGAAGTAAGTTCGCTTCGTTGATCCATCTCTCTCAAGTATTTGATTGTTTGTATATAGAATATACTTTCTGAAGTAGTATCTTGCTTTAGTTCTTGATTGAGCTCTTTTTGGACACTTCGGTGTTCACCCGCTCGTCTTGGAACTATCGTCGGATATATCTATGTTCAAATACGCAGTATATGCATTTTTAAAATGGTATCTCGCCCTAGTTCTTGGTTGAGCCCTTTAGAACACTTCGGTGTTCACCCGCTCACCTCGTAACTATCGTTGGATACAGATCTAGGTGTATATCTGTTGATTCTGCCGACGCGTCCTATATCGCACAGGCTATGTAATTTACCTTTGTCGTCGCGTCGTATGATGTGAAGGCTCCCTGTTTTCTGCACTTCCGATTACTGCACTTCCGATTATGCATTTACTTACGCCGTCGCGTCGAACGATGCCAAGGCTCCTGCTTTCTGCAATGTATTTACTTACGTTGTCGCGTCGAATGATGCCAAGGCTTCTGTTTTGTTATATATGTAGAATATTTCGTTCAGTTACACACCCTGAATAATAGTATATGCATTTCTTTACGCCGCCGCTGTATAAAGCACATGCTTCTGCTTATACTACATATATGGTGCATAAATGAGCGTTCAAAATGGAGACCAAACTCCAAATCGCCAATGCGATTCCCTGACCGCTCCACGTTCAAGATTTTGCTTGACGAATGAAGCCCCTATTGGAAAGGCTTCACTTTTTGGCAAAATGCTCTTTACGTAAAGACTAAGTCAATTACGTATGGCCTGGCTATGGCCCAGGGTTCCTGCAACCTTGATGGATGCAAAGTACGTACAACGGTGCACATCCATTTCCCCGAATTAAGAGTGGCGATTTCCTACCAAAGAGGGGAGATGCCGCTGAAATGGATAAAAGAAACGCACGCTTTCTCCGTAAAAGAGAGGAAGTGCTGCTGAAATTTCTGAAGAAGCTAAGAATAACTCAGAAAGAACGTAGCAGGATACTCTGACATATAGCAGAGTGCTACCCGGTTCATGTATTGCCTTCTACAAACGTAGAAGGGTTCGTCGCACCGCTGCCGATAGAGCAGGGGAGGTGCTGACGAAATGGTTGGCAGAAGAGCTGCCAGAACCAGTTGAACGGCATAATGATGTCCGTTGATGGAACGATGCCAGATCGACTCGTATCCTTGTGCCTACAAGGGCACCTTGCTCGTAAGGGCCGCTGAGCCAGAGTAGAGGTTGCGCCTTGGCTAGGTTTGTACTCGTCGCGTAAAAATACGCCGAGTAGCCGATCTATTTAGATCGAGTCATATGCATGCTCATTGAGAACGGTTACACAACCAGACTCGTAAGGGCCGAAGAGCCAGAGTGTGTTGTTTCCACCCAAAGAGGTGTGATGCTCGTGGTGGCCGAAGTGCCAAGAGCGGTGTTCTGCATGCATATGAATAAGACTTAAGGTCGCACATACCCCGCAGTTGAAAATCGTGTTAGGGGTACCCCCTCAGTAATGACTGTGTTGGGGCAGACTGAATGGGGTCGGGTACATACTCCCGTAGTGCTAAAAGCACGGGCTGTCTAAATGGCATGCAGATTCTGTCCAAGTAATTGTAAGACTGGCAGACCCCTTCAAGAATTATGCTCACTGTGGAATGATAGTGATGGTACAGCCTTGAGTGACATGTATTTTACTTTGGACCTGATAGAGTCCACGATGGCCTCAGTCACTCATGGGTTTTGGGGTCGTGGTTATCCTTAAGATCTAAGGATTGAACCCAACTACTGCAAGTAGAGGATGCATCCGAATATGGGCCTAGTAGGGTTCTCCCAGTTGAAACACACTGCCCTACTATGGATAGGGTCAACAGGCCTCTAGGGTATCTAAAATACATAGAATAATCAACCCCCAGAACGTCGCGTTGATGCCCGGACAATAGCTCTACCTGCGTACCAAAGGCGGGAGCGGTTAATTATCAAACAATGCATTAGTTCTAGGTACAACGATGCTTTGAATGTATGAGTGGATGACGTGTTGAGTCAGTCCTGCATAACCTTTGTGAAGGTGTCATGTTCGGTATACTACTGGACCGACTGGGCAAAGACCCGTGTTGTATCCGCACGACTAAGCGAAGCTCGAGGAGTTGTCCTTAGATGCGTGGGATACGGATGTGCCAAGTATGAAGACTTGAGCTAGACATCACTTTGAGACCCGGAAGAGGTCATGGCTAAGTCATGGAGACTTAAGCGGCTATTCAAATCACAGCCCTGAAAAGGCTTGCTCTAAGTCGTGAGGACTCGAGCGGATGTTCAACTCATAGCCCTGAGGAGGCTCTTGCGATATACGCTAAGTCTTGGAGGCTTGAGCGTCGTTATTGCGCATTGCGACCCTGAGTGGTCATTATTGTACTTGAGTTGAATGGATGAATGACTGCATGCTTACCAGACCATCAGTGGTTCTGACCCCGTTTAATGGGGATTTCTGGTGTTGGACCTGCGTGGCGATATGTGGAGCAAGGCGACATCGAGTTCCAGGGTTTCTCTAGACATATTTTGTACTGCTTCCTTTTATTGAACCTATACTGCTTTTCTAAGCAGTAGTGTTGTAATAAACATGTGGTTTTCGATAAAATGGAACACTTTGGTGGTCAATGAGTTGCTTGGCCACATACCTGCAACGTGCTCGGAGCTTTCTAAAATCGACGACTCATTATCGTCTTATTCCGCTGCTAAAAGCTTTTCTAAGTTCCGCTGCAAAGAAAAAAAAAAGAAATTCATGAAAATTTTAACTTAGCTTTGTTTTGGAAATCCGGGGCGTTACACGCACTATTTTAGTCGACCGATAAAATTCTAGTCGACTGGTGTCTTTTATATTTTGGAATGTATCGCATCATATTAGTCGACCGATATAGTTCTAGTCGACTGATGATATTTTTAGAATAAGTTGCACTTTTTTAGTCGACCGATAAAATTTTAGTCGACTAAATTTTTTTTTAAAAAAAATTTAAGTGAAGGGACTCGACACCCCTTGGATTTGTTTTTTAAAACCCATTTTTTTTTTAAAAAAGGCATCATTTCACTTCGTACCTTTTCGTTTTTTTTTTTTTTTAAAACAAAACCCTTAAACCGAAAACCCCTCTTTCTCTTTTGCCTCTCTCTCTCTCTTCCGAAAAACCCTCGGAGTGCCGTTCGACTCCATCATCGCCGAGATTTTCTTACCATAACAGGGAGACGCCGGAATCTTCTGGACGTGATCTTCAAATGCCGGAATCCTCTTGTAGTGACTGGAGCATCTTCAAAAACACGCCGGAACTCTCTTGTCGTGACAGTGCATTGCCGGAATCCCCTTTTGGCCGACCTCTCCTCGCCGTCAGCCACCGCATCGTCCTTTGTTTTTGATCGCCGGAAAGCTTTTTCCCCTTGCCGGACATCATTTGGAAGCCGACATTTTGGTAACCATGCCTCGCACGAAGTCTGCATCTGCAAAAGGTTTAGGTTCTCCTCCTCCTACACTTACTTCAAGACATGGTTTTTCACTAAGATTACTTCGCAATCCTCTTCTCTATGACACTTTTGGATCAATTTCTGCACTACCTATTTTACCAGACCGAAATATTCTATTTCACTTGTTTTCTCGTTACAAAATAAGAGAATTATTTCCTGGTATTTCACATCTTTTTGATGCTTGTGCAGATACCCTTCACTATCCTTTTCTTATTCACTTGTTTTACACGAATTTACAAATGAATCATGAAACTGGAGTTTTGTCTTCTCTTGTTCGTGATGTTGAAATCGAGTTTGATTCGAAATTACTTGGAGAAATTCTTGAAATTCCACCTTCAGACACTCTTTTCAACACTATTGAATTGAATGATGAAAGAGTTTTTGAACAAATTCTTCTTCTAGAAGCACCTCACTGCCCTCCTTTCAAAAATACTAATCTTCAAACTCGTGCACGCATTGCTGGACGAATCCTTGCCCACAATGTTCTACCCAAAACTGGTTCTTTTGATTATTATTTCACAGATCTATCTACGACTCTTTTTGTTTTATTTGGAAATATTTCTGTCAACTGGGCCAATGTATATTTTACAAACTTGTGGAAACAAAAACCTTTTCTTCCTTATGGTTGTCTTTTAACCCGTATTTTTAGACATTTCAAAGTTCCTTTAACAAATAAAAAATACATTGAGCAAAAAGAGTTCTTTGATCAAACAATTTTTAAAAGAATGAAAATTAAATATTTGCCTCCCTTAAATGTTGATCAAACTGAACCATCTGCTCCTAATGAACCATCTATTTCTGAACCTTCACCTTCTGCGACACCTTCATCTCATGCAAAAAGAAAGAAATTTTCGACAAATCAAGACCATGATGAAGTTATGCAGAGACTGGAAGCTTTGGAGCTGCATCAACACACCTTTCGTGAAGATGTGACTCAACAACTTGCTTCAATTCAGAAGGATGTAACTGCCATTAAGGATTTGCTAAACTCTCTTTTCTGATCTTTGAAAAACTTACTTTATGGGTTGTAATATTTTTAAACTTGTATCTCTATTTTGCTTATGCTATTTTTGCCCTTACTCTTTTTTATTCTGACAAAGGGGGAGAAAAAGATAAAGATAAATAAAGATAGCATTACATTGAAATTGCAGGAGATCTTGAGAAAAAGATGATAGCAATTACATTACAGGAGATCTTGCATGAGAAATGCAAAATTAAGAGAAAAAGAAAGCTTTAAATGAATGTATTTCTAAATGCATGAAGAAATGATGAATGGAAATGCAAACCAATCAATATGTGATATATGTGCTTTAAATGTGCTAACTTTTAATGTTTTGCAGCATATTGATAGGGGGAGTAAAATCTCCATCTATGCATCTAAATGCTTCATCTTTGATTAAGTTTGTCATCATAAAAAAGGGGGAGATTGTTACGACAATGAAGCCATACATGGTACTTCAAGTACAAGGTTTTGATGATGAGCAAGTGGAATCAACTGTATTTCAGCTAAGGCTATGAAGAAATTGAAGAATTCAGTGAAGAATCTTTGAAGACTAGTGTGCATATGTTTAATTCATTAAAAGTCTTAGATTCTTGTAAGAGCCTTACTTAGAGTGCATATTTAGGTTGCATTTCACCTTAAAAGTCTTTAGAAAAACTTTTCTAAAAGAAACTCTTTTGAAAATCTTTTTAGAAAACTCTTTTCTTAAATTTTTATGTTTATTAGTCGACCAATAGACTTATCAGTCGACTAATCCTTTCGCGCCATATTTTCTAAAAAGTCATT
The DNA here is from genome assembly GCF_984573655.1 of Nuphar pumila. NCBI lineage: Eukaryota > Viridiplantae > Streptophyta > Magnoliopsida > Nymphaeales > Nymphaeaceae > Nuphar > Nuphar pumila. Next base: position 69,921,933 of record NC_143255.1, on the reverse strand, counting down.
TTTGTCAAATTAGTCGACCGAAGGTTTTATCAGTCGACTGGACAGAATGCATGTTTTCTGGAAAATTAGCAGCAGTCGACTAATGGTTTTTCAGTCGACTGAACAGAACATGTGTTTTCTAAAAAAAAATAGCAGCAGTCGACTAATGTTTTTTATCAGTCGACTGAACAGAATGTTTGTTTTTCAGAAGTTTTTAGCAGCAGTCGACTAAAAGGTTTTTCAGTCTACTGATGATATTATCAGTCGACTAACTTTTCTCAAGTCGACTAAGTTTCAAAAGTTCAGATTTTCAAACGGCTCGATCAACAGATCAGTCGACCGACGATAACTGTCAGTCTACTAATAACTAACTATTAGTCGACTAACTAATGTTTCAGTCGACTAATTTTGCCGTTTTCCTGAAACTTCAAAAATGCATGTCTTTTCATTTTTCAAACATTTTGATCGTTCAAAATGGACAGTTTTGACACCCTTTCATACTCTCAACGTATGGAATATTTTAACTATAATTATGAGTGCATTCTACACTCAAAAACATGAAATTCAATAGAATTACCTTGAATTACTAGCTTTTCACTCCTATTCATTCAAGTATTTGTTTTCTCACTCACGTGATATTTTCACTTCAGTTTTTCACTCAAATCACTTTGAGAGATAGTGAATTCGTGAGTAGAGTATTTCAACAACCTCAATATCATATTGCATTTCATTTGCATTCAAAAGGAAGGCTCATAGGTTGCATTGTAAGTTGTTATTTCTTTTGTGTAAAAAGAAGGACTCCTTGGTGTAAAGGAGTTGTTTGCTTTCAGTTGGGTTGTTACTGAAAGTGGGACCGGTTTATAGTCTATGTGATCTTGTAGTTTACAAGGTTGATAGTGGAAATCTCAAGCTGGTTTTTGCTTGGGGACTGGATGTAGGTCGGGTTTGACCGAACCAGGATAAAATCTTGTGTTCTTTGTGTGTTTGCTTTGAGATTTGCAAAATCATTCAATATTCCGCAGAAATTTTTAAAAGCACTATTCACCCCCCCTCTAGTGCTCATTGCCTCGATCCTAGTGCACTTTAAATTCCGTCCATCTAGAAAGAGAGCGAGTCCCACAGTGCACAGAACCATCGCATGCTGAATTCTTTCTCGAGCTGTTCTGGACAAAGAGCTGACTTCTACAAATGTCCCATACTGTCTGTAGATTTCGAGCACGTCCACATATTCATTTCCGTCTTCTTCAATCAAAGGCCAAGACTTGCGTCCCGTCATGCGAGCTAAGGCATCTTTAGGGTCCAGACCCTTGACATTAATCAAAAATTGTTTCTCCAATGGATCTCCAAGCTGACCGTCTGGCTCGGGCAATCCCATGATTTCTGAAAATTCATCTATCAACACTGTCATCTTGCCCCACGGAAACCAGAAGGTAGAAGTGCTCGGATTCTACCGCTCTGCTAGTGCATGGATCAAGTTGCCGTTGACGATTTGCTTTCCCACTGCGGACGCAAGTTCTAACCCACAATCGTCCAAGTGGTCCGGAAACATACGAGAGAAATTCTTGAACCATAAATAGTACCATCGGGGAAAGAAGGATCCGGTGCTGAGGACTCGATGTTCAGGAAGACTTTGTCGCACCTCGTAGGAGATGTGACCCTCAGGGAAGACTGAAACAAGCTGACTGGATGCCATCGGACTGGAAATCATGGAAAATTGGAATAAGACTTGGGAAAATACAGGAAATTTGAGGAAAATGCAGGCAGGATAAAAATAAAGTAGGAAATTCGAGATCCAGAAGACAGGAAAGATGGGAAATCACCTGGAGTTTTGAGGAAAATGGAGGAATTTTATAAAAATTGTCCAGGGTTTAATGAAATATAAGGAAGTACTTCATAAAATGAAGTATTTTGAAAATCGTCCAGGGTTTAAAGCATGGACAGTACATGGACATAGATTGGGGAATTTGAAAAATCGTTCAGTATCTTTAGAAATTTGGGAAAATATGGAAAATAAAAAGGAAATGACTATTCAATTACATCCTGCACAAACAAGTATGCACATACAGCATTCCCTAAAAGCTGACTCTAGATGCACAAATTTTGAAATAGCTGTAGGACCTTAATCCTAACTCTAAGGTTCAGATCAACTATATCCAATCCAGTTATGCCTATATACTCAAGCCAAGGCTCGATGTACGTGGCATAAAATCAATTTCTCTGGTTCTAGGTTCAAGTTTTGCAACATCCTTGAGCACCTGCCGATATACGTTGGACTATGGCCCTTGGTACGTGGCAGGGGGGTTTTCACCCAAATAGGTGGCCCAGTTGTGAGGCTCTGTCCCGAACTATGGTTCTAGAAGAGAGCCCAGCAACATGAAGACCGGGACAATATAGGTAGGGTGATTTTTGCAAAAATATGAGCACATGCAAACAAATCAGAAGGCTCTAAGTCCTAAAGAGATAGAAATTTTGAAATATTTGAAGAAACAAACATTGTTTTCATACAATTCCTAAATTGAGGAGTGTTGTATTAGACCTAAGTCTATGTGAGCATGAATAATTCTCCTTAATATGGTCCTACCAAACCATACCTAGTCTATATGCATTCCATGTCAGCTGGGTTCAAGTCTAGGCTCCTAGGTTCACATGATAGCATAAATTAAAAGCTAACATTCCATGGAAATCGATTTTGACAATTTGAACTAAGTAGAGCATTAGATTGATCAGGCGAAGACAGGTCCCATCACGGTCGCCAAACCTGTTATCATCGCAAAATTTTTACTTTTGAAAATCAAACTGACCTTTGAAAAAGATTTTGAAAATAACTCGCCTCCGTTTTCAAAATGCGGGATTATTCCGAAGAATGGGACTCGCCTGTCGGTACAAGGTTCGACCGTTCTTGCCACCTTTAACAGGGGTAATCGAACCAAGGATCAATCTACTGCTCTGCTCTATTCAACTTGTCTAAATCATATTCTAATTTCTAAATGCACATAGAATCAGGCATGTGCTATGAATTTTCTAAAAATGCACATTTGAAAACATGATGTTTGCTTTGAATAACTGAAACACATAGAATAGATATCACATGGAAAATCATGAATTGAGATTTGAAATGTACTTCTGAGAAAAGTAAAAATCGATTTCTGAAGAATCTAGAGGTTTTGTGAAAATCGATTTTGAGAAATGTGAAATAACTTTGAAAAACTTGATTTCTTTGAATTCAAACTTTGAAATTGACTGCCTAACTTGGAAAATTGAGTTTATGAACTTGAGAAACACTTAAAATATTCTTTGAAATTCAATGCTTTTGGGAAAATCGATTTTGCTATAAGACTTAGGAGATTTTGAGGAATTCAATTTCCTTGACTTGGAATTGGCAAATGCATGAAATGAATGAATATGAATTTGAGGATTTGAGAAATACTTTTTTGTATTTTGAGAAATGCAGTGCATTTTGAAGTTAGCCTAAGAGTGTAGGCTGAATGTGGCTAATGTGAAGATCATAAATCTAAGTATCATTCGTATTCTGACTATGGCCATAAATACAAATTCCACCAAGTTTATAAACTTCATAGAAGCTAGTGCATGTGCCATTCGTGTAGACCATGGTGAGTTTGAATATGCATGAATCATCATCCATCACACATTGAAATTAAAAAAATAAACTATATGCAATGCAACCTAAGCTAAGCAAAAAATGTAAATTCTTATTCCAAAGTTTAATTACAAATTACATCACTATTGAAATTTAAATACATGAAAAATAAAGTCTTCAATGTACCTGCAAAACTAGAAAACTTGTTAGTGAATATATGTTGGCTTTTCTAGGTTTATCCAGTAATATCTAGAAATTACTGGATTTTGCTAGATATAAGTCTTTTCCATGATTCCCTTAAATAAAAATGATAAAGATATGAAATCAAATCGAACAAATAATGAATATAAGATATGGAATTTCGAAATTGGGGTCAAAATGACCAAAATACCCCTAATAACAAAACTATGGCCTTGAAATTAGGGTTTTTAGAAAGATATTTTGATAAAATGCAAGTTTTGAAATTTGAATGGAATAAGCTAAGCCAAATATGATGTGACATGCTTAAATATGTGAAAACTAGGGTTAGGGATTTCGAAATTGAGGTCAAATGACCAAATTGCCCGCGATAGCAAGACTATGGCCTTGAAATCAGGGTTTTCTGAAATAGATTTTGGTAAAAACTTGGGCTTTATGCCCTAAATGAAATCAAATAACTACAAAATTAAACTTAAAGTATCATAAGATGCTTATGAACATAATTAAACCCTAAAACTATATGCTTATGCACGAGAATCCAATAATATCACAAAAAATATGATTTTAACAGTGTTTTTGGATATTTCAGGTATCCTGTTTTGCAATTTTATTAATTCAGACATCAAATGGATTTCAAAATCCAAAAAAATTGGTACCTGCCCTTGTTATAACCCTAGTTTTGACTTAGAATTATAAAAATAATTTTTTGACATTAAATTAACCCGAAAATTGCATCAAACCCTAAAAATATGTTATTTTTGACCTAATTCACCAACCAGTTTCCGAGTTAGACTCGAATCAGGAGTCAATCTTTCATGAAAATCTATGAAATTTTACAGAGATAAATTAGGAAGAAAAACAGAGATTTTCCAATTTACTGATCGGAAAAAGCATCTCCGGTTAGGGAGAAACCTTTCCGGCAATCTGAGCTAAAATATATCACTTTTAACAGGGATTAAAACGGCTACTTCAGATTGAAAATACAGACATAAATAGCAATCCTAAACAAAAATCTCTTACATTTTAGTGGTGAATAGTATACAGAAAAATAACAATACTCATTTTTTACATATCATGAATCGGATCTATAGTTTGGGATTTATAAACAACACAAGTCTGATTAGGGTTTTGGTAAACCCTAACGAGTTTTAAATTTAAAAACATATTCTCTGAAAAAGGAAAAATACTAAACAGTGATAAAAAAATCCGAGCATTTCACAGCAGACAAATCTACTCAATGTGAATCCATAGCATTTTACAGATCTAAAATCGGATATAAGATGATAGAAATATCATAACAGCAAGTTACCTTCTTGATTTTAACCATGATTTTAAGGCTTTAAAAACCCGTTTTGATGTCTGATTTTTTTGACAGGGTTCCCGAGACCCAAAACCACTGATTTTTCTTGGAGTTGCTCAATAACTCATGCATGCATCACATATAAAAAAATCAGAAATAAACAATGAGTACTTCAATCCTAAATAACACTATCTTTACTGTTCTAAACCTAAAACACACAGAAATTTAAGAAACTTGAAAAACCATGCATTAACTAATGTAAATCCATAAAATAAACCATAAAACAGTAAATAAAATTATTTCTATGCTATATAACGTAAAACAAACATGAATAAACCATGAAAATAAAATAAAAACAGGGAATCAATGGCTGGAATTTAATATCACCTTTAAAACATAGATTTAACGCATTGAAGGGGTAAATCATGTATTTTATTGGTTAATAATGTAAAGAATCATATTAAAATTAATTCTAATGGATTAAAATCCCTGTAAAATACACCAAACAAGGTTAGATCACCTTCTTTGACCATTCTTGCTGGTTTTTGAGGTGAAACCATGGTTGAATCCATGAAATAGGAGGTATTAATGGCTAAATTCATGTTTAAATTAACAAAAGTATTAAATAAACTAAAGAATTTAAAAGAAATAAATACCTTGGAGTTGCAGCAATGGAGGAAGGGCTGAAGAGGAGAGAGAAGCTCCAAGAATCCCAAGTAGAGCAAGTTGGAAAAATCGACCCCCCTTATGCTCCTTTTTATAATAAAAAATTAGGTTAAAAATGGCTTTTTTTTTTTTAAAATTTTTGGACTCTCTAAGGGGCGGGGGCGATTTTTGGGTGGAAAGACCTAACTACCCCTAACCTAACTTATCTAAACTAATGCCTAATTAACCCCTAGACTTTCCTAAAAAATCCCCAAATTTAATGCCACTTGGCATTTTCTACATTTGTTTTTTTAAAACACCTTTAAAAACCTTTAAAAACACTAGTTTTAAAAACTAACTTTCAAAATGAGTTTTTCAAAATGGGTTTGACTCTTCTAAACCTCTAACATTAACCAAGACATCAACTAACCCTAGTCTAGCCCTGACTGACTCGAATATGGCGCCACCCCGAGTGGGCCCTACTTGAGTTTTTTTTTTCAAAAAGCGATTTTAAACTTGAAATTGAAGGAGTTTTCAAAAGGATTTTCAAAAGCAAACTTGAAATTCAAAGTTTTGAAATGGCATAGGGTTCTAACTGAGTCAAAACTCCTCTGGATGTGGTGCCAACTGAGTGGGCCCACATCGAGTTTTGGAAATTTTGAAAAAAACACTGAAAATGGCTTTGAAAAAGGGTTAAAATCGACATTTGAAATTCAAGATCTTTGAAAATAGGGTCTCAAGCGAACTGGAACTCCGAGTTAGAGTCCTGAACTCTTAAGACTCTGAGATTTTAAATTTTAGAATTCAAATGAAAGAATTTTCGAAAGATTTTATCGAGAAATGATGAAATAAGTCAGAAAACACAGTCACGGTTAGACTCCTAACTCGATTGAACTCTAAAATAGAGTCCTGAACTAACTGGACTCTGTAAAATGACCTAAATTTTGAAAACAACCGAAAAAGACTAAAAATGGAAGTAAACAGACTTACAAACAGATTTTTGACTGGATTTGGACTCTGGGACAGAGTCCTGATCGGACTGAAACTTTTAAAAATTTGAGAAATTTGATGAATAGAGAAATTCAGAAGCGACACCATCTCAATGGGTCTCATCTGAGAATTGAAATCGATTGAAATTTGAATTTAACATGAATCCAGATTGTTTTCTGAGAAAATATTTCGAAATATAAAGTCCTGCAGTTGGAAAATGACGGAGTATTGAATAAAAACCCAGGTTTTGAAATTGATTTTTGAAATAAAAGCTTTGAAATTCAAATCTGGATTGAATGTTTTGAAAGCTGAAGTGCTGGATCTCAAGAATGAGATGCAATGACATGCAATGCAATGAGATGGTATGCCGAATGCATGCAATGATATGCAATGACACATGAAATGGACAAATTTGGGGTGTTTACAGATGCCCCTCTTTGCTGCTAAGTCGGTTGAAAGCCGAGCTTAGTGGCAAAGAAAACATACCAAATTTGAACCATAAAAATGCCCCAGTTAGATAAATCTGACTGGGTATGCAAGAATTAATTTAAATGATGATATTAGATATGAAATGGAGAATAAGGAGAAAATTTTACTTCAAAAAGAGGTGAGATTCAGGTTTTGCCCTTAACCTGGCTGGGACAGGAAATACCTCGTATGGAACGAAGCTCAGGTTTTGACCCTTGACCTGATTGGGAAATGAAATACCTCATCAAATGAGGCCCAGGTTTATACCCTTAACCTTATTGGGAAATGAAATTGGAATACCTCATCAAAGGAGGCTCAGGTTTATACCCTTAACCTGATCGGGCAATGAAATTGGAATACCTCATCAAAGGAGGCTCAGGCTTGTACCCTTATCCTGATTGGGCAGAAAATGGATGGAATCCTCGAAAGAAGAGACCGTGATGGAACCTTCGGATTTCCGCACAATGAATCCGATAGGGTTTTTGCAAAAGGAAGGAAATTGGGGTCTCTAAAGTTTAAAAAGGGATTTGATTTTGGGCGCCTCATTGCTGAGACAAATTAACTTTTGAAATTGCCTTTTGCTGAAATTGGTGGTTAACCTCAAGCCGAAATTGGACTGCCTATGGTGGGACAGTGGGGACACAATGAAGTGTGCGAATCTGAGAGCCCATGCGCTCAAATTATACCAAAGAAGGGAAGGAATCTTGAAAACTCCCGTAAATAAGTCCTAAAAAGGGATGGTGTCAGGATGCGCCAAAGATGAACCTAAGCTCTCGCTTCATGCCAGGATAGCTAGAAAATATTGTCAAAATATTGAAAATTGTTGTTGATTCAAAATAATTGAAAATGATGCACATTTTTTTGAAAGTATTCCCTCTTTTCTACCTGAAGTATTACCTCCGACTGGGCTTAACTCCGTAGAATCAAGATTCGAATTCAAATTGTTTGCGATTGACTTTCTTTCAAGGAAGCTATCAATTTCCTTGATATGGACGGGAAAGAAAGTATTCTTGATATTGCGAGAGCTATTGGTGAAAGAATATTGATAAAAGAATTTCACAAAATTAAAGAAGATTCTTGATAGATTTGGCAGTCTGATATCCTGGGATTCTTTTCTCATGATGATCTTTCTGCACTCTTTTTTTTTTTTAGCAGATTGGAGCTCTCTTGGATTTTTCGGGAATTACATCATCCTTCATTTTGGAGATGTTCTGACTTGTCTCTCTCTTTTTTTTTTTTTTTGGGAAGGGTACATCACAAACTCTTTCATCTCAGAGATGTTCTGATCCTTCTTTTCTCTCAGGGATTATTATGATGATTATTGGCTCTTTGGTAGGAAATCTCTAAATGATAGCTGAAATTAAATATCTTTTAGGGTTTGTCGGTAGGCTCATCACACTCACCTTCATCTCGACGGTGATCTGAACTTTCCCTGGAAGGATCCGTCACAAACTCCGTCATCTTGGAGATGATCCAAATCTTCTTTGGCCCCGGGGGTCGACTCGCTTAATTTGCCTTCATCTTGACGACAATTGAGAGATCCCTTTTTGCAGATATTTAATTGCAGCTTAGGTAATCGAGGAGATATGGAAATTGAGTGGATTTTTCTGTATCACCCAGGATATTTCGACTGCTTTATTTTTCAAGAATGGTCTTTAAAAATGTGCCATTCACTGCGATCAATATCAATCACTTATGGCTTTGCAACAACATTGAATTCTCTTTGCTGGCCATATCGAGGATTTATTCTTCATCCTTTTGGTTGGCCAATAGAAAGATTTTGAATTTTGAATCCTTTTTCGCGAAAGCTTTGTCCTTTCGGAAGTAATAGTGGAGGTATTCTGAAATAATAATTTTGTGCAATAAAGATTTTTGAAATCAACAAATATTTAATGACATATTGGCAAAATTTTCTTGAAATCCTTTTGTGAAAGCGAGCATTTGAAGCACAACGCAACACATCCATGACGAAAATTCTCTTCTCCTTTCCCCAAAGGAGAAGATTCAAAAATTAGAATTGGGAATTACTCCTCTCTTCCCTGAAGAGGAGGTGTTTGCAAAACGAACTTTCTAAGAGAAATTAAGCTTTCGTCAAAACTTTCTAACATTAGGCTTCTCTTATGGAAAGGGGGCCGGAATTGGTGAGGTTGGTAAATTGGTCATGAAGGAACGAGTTCATCACACTCTCCCTAAAAAGAGGGTCCTTCATGATGAAATGGCCTAGTCTGAAATTATGGTTACAAGGAAAACGAACTTCCGTCAAAGCTCTCCCTAAACTAAGGGTTCCTTGTATGAAATTGGAATTTTGTTTTGCAAACGGTTCACAAAGGCACGAGTCCCTTCAAACTCTCCCTAAAAAGGGGCTAAGTGAACGAATTGGATAGCATTCGAAAAGAGCGAGCTCTCTCGAACTCTCCCTATACAAAGGGTCTTTCGCAAGGGATTTTTTTGGAATTGGGTATTGGGTGACCAAAAGGTCGAAATTTGGAATTTTGAATTTTGAATTTTTGAAATTGGAATTTTGATATTTGAAATTAGAAATTGGAAGTTTGGAATTTGGAATTTGGAATTTGATATTCGGAAATTGGAAATTAGAAATTGGGAATTTTGGAATTTGGAAATTGATATTTGGAAATTGGAAATTGGAAATTGGAAATTTGGAATTTGATATTCGGAAATTGAAAATTGGGAATTTTGGAATTTGGAAATTGATATTTGGAAATTGGAAATTAGAAATTTGGGAATTGGATGAGTGATCAGCACGAAGACTGAGCTCAAGAGGTCGACTGACATGACCATTCAGTGGAACACTAACATGAGTGCTTGATTTTGAAAGGATACCGGTATGCATACCGGTTTAAAAATGTACCAGTTTGGATACTGGATTTTGGTTCAGTTCTGGTGATTGTCTTTTAATCTTGAATCGTTAGGAATTGTGATGGGATTGATAGTTGAAATCTCAATACTGACCAGATCGTTATTAATGCGATTGAATGCAAATGAATGCAAATTGATGCACATGAATGCACAAGTGCGTGAAATGAGAGATTTGTTTATCCTGACTGCGTACAGGATATTTGTAGATAAAAACAAAATTTTAAAATGCCCCAGTGTAACTAGGAAAAAGAATTTTGATCATTATTGAAGAAAATTTGGAAGAATTACAAAGAATAGGAAATTGTTCAAGTATAGAATTTTTTCAAATGTCGAGCATTGATGGGATCTGGTAATTCTATTCCATCAGCATTGATGAGCCGATATGAATTGCGAGGTAGTGCCTCTTTGACAACATAAGGACCTTCCCAATTTGGCGACCATTTGCCACCCGGGCGGTGCCTGAGATAAGTTGTTGATCTGAGCACTAGATCATTGACCCGAAATTTTCTCTCAATGACAGATTTTGCATATTGTCGGGCTATCCTCTAGCGATAGGATTGAGCATGCTCTGCTGCTCTGAGCCTTCTTTCATCGAGCAAATCAAGTTGTACCAGTCGCTGTTGCTGATACTGATCAAGAGGTAATTCTAGAAGTGATGCAAATTTCAGAGCAGGTTTCTGAACATGTAGAGGTAGTACTACTTCAGTTCCGTAGACAAGTTCTGACGGAGTAGCATTCGTTGGAGTTCGAATGGTGGTTCTGTATGCCCATAATGCATCATGAATCTTTTCATGCCAGTCACGGCCCGTTTCTAAAGTTCGCTCCAGGATTCGAATCAGAATCTTGTTGGTGGCCTCTGCCTGACCATTCCCTTGAGGATAATAAGGAGAGGAAAAATGATGATGAATTTTGAACTTTGAGCAGAATGTCCTCATTCTCTCATTCTTGAAATGACTGCCATTATCCGACACAATATCATGTGGTATACCGAAATGGCAAAGGATATTCTTATGGATGAAAGAAACCACGTGTCGACCTTCTACTGTGCGTAGAGTGACTGCTTCTACCCATTTAGTAAAATATTCTGTTGCGGCAAGAAAATATTTATGACCATTGGAGGCTGAAGGAGTGATGGGGCCTACAACATCAAAAGCCCACATGGAAAATGGCCATGGCGAGACGACAGATTGCAAGTATGTCGCTGGCGCATGAATGGAAGGCGCATGCATCTGACATTGAACGCACTTCTTTACAAAACGATAGCAATCTTGTTGCATAGTTCTCCAATAATATCCTGCTCGGATGATTTGTTTGACGAGAGTCTGATAGCCAACATGACCACCGCAAATGCCTTCATGTGCTTCTTGCACAACTTCTTTGGCTTCTTCTTCGTCCAAACATCTGGAATACTCAGAACTGAATCCACGACGATAAAGGACGTCGGCAAGAATAAAATATCGAGCAGACATGCGTTGAATTGCTCGCTGCTCTCTCTTTGATAATTCTGGAGGAAATTCACCAGTTTTAATGAAATTCTTGATATCATGATACCAAGGCTTCTTCTTCTGCTCAGCCTGGTTTATCTACTCTACTAGGACGAAAGCGGGTTGATCAAGTCTGCCAATTTCAAATGAGCGACAAGATTCTCCACTCCTGAAAGACATGATGGATCCCAGATTAGCTAAACTGTCTGCAACTTGATTGAAATCTCTCTTGATATGGAAAAGTTGAAATTCTTCGAATTTGTTGGCAAGAGCTGAGACAATCTTCTGGTAAGGAAGTAATTTATGATCTTTCACTTGCCATTCGGCTAGGACTTGATTGACGACAAGCAAGAAGTCGTCATAAGCATGCACTCTTTTGACATTGAAGTCCTGTAGAATTTTCAGACCTTGTATCAAAGCTTCATACTCGGCCATATTGTGAGTGCATTGAAAATCCAGTTTAAGAGAAAAGGGAATCATCTCTTTCTCTGGTGTGATTAGCAGAATTCTGATTCCTATGCCTGCCATATTCTTGGAACCGTCGAAGAATAAATTCCAAATTGGGGATTGTTGAATATTGCAGATCCGCTCATCGGGGAAATCATCCTCAGCTTTAACATCCTCTGCTAGAGGAAAATCTGCTAATTGGTCTGCAATTGCTTGGCCTTTGATAGATTGCTGAGAGACATATTCCAAGTCGTATTGCATTAATAGGACTTGCCATTTGGCGATTCGTCCGCTGAGAAATGGTTGTTCAAGAACGTACTTGAGAGGATTTAATTTAGATAGAATCTTGACTTCAGACGCCAATAGATAATGTCTCAATTTCTGACACATCCATACCAGAGCTAAACACGTCTTCTCTATCTGAGAGTATTTCTTCTCGTAATCAATAAAGGTCTTGCTCACATAGTAAATGGCATGTTCTATCAAACTGCCTTCTTTGTATTGCGCCAAGAATCTGCCGCAAGCAACTTGATTAACTGAAATGTATAACAATAGCGGTTTCCCTAATTCTGGCGGATTTAAAACAGGAGGATTGAGAAGATATTTCTTGATGCGTTCGAACGACTGCTGACACTCTGATCCTCATTCGAACCTCACTCCTTTTCTGAGCAAATGATTGAAAGGCTCACATCTCATGGCCAAATTAGAAATGAATCGCCGAATTGATTGCATGCGTCCTTGAAGGCTACGCAATTCTTTGAGATTAGTCGGGGGCGGCATGCCAATGATAGCTTTGGCCTTAGCGGGATCCATTTCTATCCCCTTCTTGGTGACCAAGAAGCCTAGCAACTTGCCTGATTCGACTCCAAAGACACATTTTTGTGGATTGAGGCTTAGCTTGTAAAGAATGAGTCGCTTGAAGATTTGATTAAGAGCTTCGATGTGATCTTCCTCTTCTTTGGATTTCACCAGAATATCATCGACATATGCATCCATAGTCTTGTGCATCTGATCATGGAAAATAACGGCCATAGCGCGCTGATAAGTGGCTCCAGCATTCTTAAGCCCAAAAGGCATAACCGTGTAACAGAAAGTGCCCCATGGCGTGGTAAAGGATGTTTTGGATTGGTCACGAGCGGCCAATTTGATTTGATTATATCCAGAGTATCCGTCCATAAAGGAAAACATAGCATGCCCGGCTGTGCTATCGACTAGGAGATCAATGTTTGGGAGTGGATAGTCATCCTTCGGAGAGGCTTTATTGAGATCACGGAACTCGATACAGATTCGTACTTTACCATTCTTCTTAGGAACTGCTACGATATTCGCCAACCAATCCGGGTAATCAATTGCTCGAATGAATCCTGCTTTAAGCAGATCCTCAAGTCCTTCCTTGACCTGTTGCTCGATTCGAGGATCCATTTTTCTCAATTTCGGATCTAAACCTGGCATATCCTCATAAGTCCATGCGAATACTTCTTCATGCTGCTTGAGGAAATTAGTGAGCCTTTCTTTCTCTCCTGGACTCAAACCACTGCCAATCTTGAGAATTCTTGGATCGTCTTCTGATCCGATATTGATATCCTCAGTCGGATCTTGAACTAAGGATGATGGCTCATCTTGCTTCTGAACCGATGCAAATTCTGGCAGTTCTTGAAGAGCTGAATCAAACTCTGCGGATTCTTCTGACTGCTTTGCAGTCTGACTGCATTCTGCTCTTATTCTGACCTGATGAATTATTGCTGATTTCGAACAGGCTTTTGGATTAAAGACGAGCTTCTTGATAGATCGGGAAGACATTCTGAAAATTGGAGGATAAATTGATTTAGGGAAATTGCTCATCATGAAATAAATTGCTTTTATTGAAAATAATTGGAAAGATAAAAGAGCAAAATGATTTCAATTTTGTGAAGATTTAATATTGAGAAGTAAAGAGACAAATGGCACCAAGATAGACAAAGGAAACTTGCAACTTTACTGAAAGATAGAATTAATCAAAATGACAATGATGAGAATGAAATGGGATATCATCCCGACAAAAGAATAGAAAAGGAAAGACAAATGAATTCTTCTAATGCGTTCCCTTAATGAAAACAGTGCCCTTCTGAGATCTTCGGCCATTAAAGCCCAATCCGGTCCTTTTAGGGCAATGCTGAGGAATCACTGGTTCAAGACGACCATCTTCATTTTTGCCTAGGCCTTGAAAAGGCTGGTAGCCGTGCTTCACTAGTAAATCAAATCTCTTTTTAGCCTTCATAAATTGGGAGAATAGAGGATGACCCTTAAGTGTGCTGTAATCAATTCGTCCTCCAATCTTGAAGAACTGTGGGCCTCCCCATCGGGTCGCAACCACTATATGCTCGGGTTGCTCTGCCGTCTGTATTATTCCTGAATCCTCTTCGAAGCTGACCTCTTCAATACCCATAATGCTAGGGATATCAGTAGTGAAAGAGGGCCTGGGAACCATGGGCTGTGCTAGCCTCTGCTCCGGATCTTCGCCTAAGACTGTCGTGATCATACCACCTTTTGACCACTTGATGCACTGATGCAGAGTAAACGGTACTGCGTTTGTGTTGTGGATCCATGGTCTCCCGAGAAGCAGATTATAAGTGGGCGGCACATTGACCACGTGAAAGAGAATTGAATGGACCGAGTAGTCAATGAAGATCTCCAGGAAGATTTTTCCTTTCGCTGTTTGGCCATGATTGTCGAACCCATAAATGGTGATTGGATCTGGAATGTATTCTTCTTTTTTAATGCCCAAAGCTTTGGCGGTCATTTTCGGACATATATTGAGGCTGCTGCCTCCATCGATCAGCACATGAGGAACTGTCATCCCTCTAGTTTGAACCACAACATACAAGGCATTGTTGTGAAATACATGAGGTTTAGGGAGATCCTCATCGCAGAAAGTAACTGGAGCATTAGTCATGGCCTGATTGACTATGTGGGCCATGTCTTCCGGAGTTATGCTTGGTTTCACCTTGATTTTCTGCAACAGATTATTTAATACTTGCTGATGTTTAGCGGAAGCTTGGGTTAAGTCCAAAATTGAGACATTGGATAATGTTGTAATAGGCTTTAGAGTGGATGTCCCGCTTTTCTTTGGGGTGGACTTAATGAGATGCTTTGAGAGCCATGGCATACTTCTGGCTACCTCGGGAGATACCCCAACGGGCTTGTCAGATACTTTCATTTTGCCGAAAGCTGAAATAAGGTCCATCTTCTGGGCCTTGGACTGAGCCTGTTGCAATACCAGGACCTGATGCCGAGCTTGCATATCATTTTCAGAGCACGGCCTGATATGCTCTTGTGGTTGAAACGACTGTTCGGTGATGACTACTGTAGAATGACGAGGAAATGGCTCTTTTAGAATATCTATATTTTCATCTTCCGCACCTTCTACCAGAAGATTTTTATCAATAAGGTCCTGAACAATGTTCTTCAGAACGAAGCAATTCTCAGTATTATGCCCCACTGTTCGATGAAATTTGCAGAATTGGTCTTTGAATTTTCCCATAGGAGTAGAAGGATCGACCAGCCTGGGCAATTTGACCATCTCCTTGGTCAATAGGTACTCGAGCACAATCTCGAGTGATTGATCTAATGGAGTGAACTTCCTCTCATAGCTCCATCCTTCGTGCTTTACTTTCTCTCGGGGTTTTGGTCCCTGCTCTAGCTGAAGCGGCTTGCTGAAATGCGGGATCGACTTTCCTTTCTGGTCATTCTTGTTTGAACCTCCTGCCCCAAAACAGAAGTCTCTATTCTGCCCCTTGCGATGATTCTGTTTATCATTTCTGGCAGAGTGAGCGAAATGAGTCTTCTTCTTTGATTCATTCTGATTGTTGTTCTTAGCAAAAGTGAAGCCTTCATAAAAACCATTTTCCATGCTTAACTCGAGCCATTCGGCCCGTTCTGTTAACTCAATAAATGATATGGATGGTGCAGTAGAGATGAGGTCTTTTAGAGGCTGCGAGAAATTGCTTAGAATCAAGGACAAAGCATGCCCTTCTGATATGGGGTCTCTCATCTTATTGCAAGTTGACCTCCAGCAGTGGATAAAATCTCGGGCATTTTCATTTTCTCTCTATTTTAGGCCACAGAGGTGGCTGAGGGTCGGGAGCGCCTCAGCATTGAACAGAAAGCGCTCAATGAACATATTCACCACCTTATCAAATTCTTTCAGCTCTATGTGGTTGATGTGCTTCGAGTACCATTTAGCTGTCGTTCCCTCCAGACTGCGAGGGAAGCAAAGGAAGAGTGCCCGATTGTCACGCTTGAATCATAAACATTCAGCGAAAAACATGGCGAGGTGAGCCTTAGGGTCGCCAGAACCATCAAACTTGATAAATTTTCTGGGGAGATTATCCAGATTGACGTCTCCATCTAAACCATCATAGAAGTCTTCGCTGGTGAAGACTTTCTTGCCCTTGTCGCGGGCCTGCAGATCTTTGACCATTCTCATCATATCTTTTAATTGTGACTGGGTAGAGTCGTAAACAAACTGATTTTTGGATTTGTAAGCCGACCCCTGGCCCTGAGTCGACCTTTTGAATTCATGTTTATTTTCACATTCCTTGTCAGCATCGTCAGCTGATTTTGATTCATCAGATACTTCCTCATGACGACTCTGCTTTTTGCTGATTTTCGCATTTCTGGCTGCATGACCCTTATCTTTCTGCTTTGTCTGAATTTGCTTAGTACTGGCTTCAGTTTGCTCTGCCAGCATCTTGCTTATCATTTTCTTGAACATGACGTACATCTGGGGATCTACGTCGTCCTCAACCTGCTGTCCTTGACTACGGGGCGAGTCCATCTCTTCTTCTGAAGCTACTGAGTACGTGACGCCTTCAACTGATGTGGTTTTCTTTCCGGACCTTGTATAAACCATTGACTGTCACGACAATTCTCTAGAGATTTCTAACGCTCTCTGCAAGGCAGAATTGATGGTTAGGCTTTTGAAGGAAATTTGGTTTGGAGGAAAATATTTATTGAGAATTTTGGTAGACAATTGAAAGAGCATCCCATTACTAGGGATTGAGTCGTCGCTGGGATTACGACAATTGCGTTGCTATTCTTTGCAAAATAAACAACTGGAAATATGCCTTGTTACCTAGGCGAGGTCGTCAAACCAAAGTGAAATGTAAAATAAAGGAATTTTATTAAGGGGAAAAACATGATTTTATCAATAATACACTTGACAGAGGGGAGGGGGACAGACAATTTTCCACCACTCTGGATAATCAGAGGACACTCGAGGACCAGGAAAAATAGTGAGAGTGACAAAAGAATCCCAGCCATGTCTGGCAGAATGGTATGCTCCGGACCACTGATCTGATGCGAGGTCGAATTCTGGCAGAGCCCTTGATAATGGATGAATTTCTACGCGCTTCTGTCTCTGAGAGAACTGTCTGACACATCACTCCGGATGGTAGTAGGCGCAGAAGAAAGGACCAAGTAGCCTGAATCGCTTGCCATATGCATAAGTATATCTGGGAGGTGATTCCTGACGATCGAAGTAGTCCCATATGACTTCTTCCTCTTGAAGGTTGTCGATCAAGAACCGGTATCGCGCAACTGGCAAAAGCTTTTTTTCATTGCATCTGAATGAACTGGCTTGGACTGGCACATGCTGGAGGAACCAGGATTCCAATGCGTAGGTGCACCCTTCGACTAAAATTGATTCTCCAAGTGCGAAACGAGTCAACCCTCGGTATAGAAAAGCGAGTGCAGCCATGGCTATTGAGAGGTGGCTGGTCTGTCGACTTCCCCATCTCCTCATAAGCTGAACTATTCTGATATCCATGTAATTTCGTCCATCTAGAAAGAGAGCGAGTCCCACAGTGCACAGAACCATCGCATGCTGAATTCTTTCTCGAGCTGTTCTGGACAAAGAGCTGACTTCTACAAATGTCCCATACCGTTTGTAGATTTCGAGCAGGTCCACATATTCATTTCCGTCTTCTTTAATCAAAGGCCAAGACTTGCGTCCCGTCATGCGAGCTAAGGCATCTTTAGGGTCCAGACCCTTGACATTAATCAAAAATTGTTTCTCCAATGGATCTCTAGGCTAAGCGGCTGGCTCGGGCAATCCCATGATTTCTGAAAATTCATCTATCAACACTGTCATCTCGCCCCACGGAAACCAGAAGGTAGAAGTGCTCGGATTCCACCGCTCTGCTAGTGCATGGATCAAGTTGCCGTTGACGATTTGCTTTCCCACTGCGGACGCCAGTTCTAACCCACAATCGTCCAAGTGGTCCGGAAACATACAAGAGAAATTCTTGAACCATAAATAGTACCACCGGGGAAAGAAGGATCCGGTGCTGAGGACTCGATGTTCAGGAAGACTTTGTCGCACCTCGTAGGAGATGTGACCCTCAGGGA
This sequence comes from Nuphar pumila, assembly GCF_984573655.1. Classification (NCBI taxonomy): domain Eukaryota; kingdom Viridiplantae; phylum Streptophyta; class Magnoliopsida; order Nymphaeales; family Nymphaeaceae; genus Nuphar; species Nuphar pumila. The sequence continues at coordinate 69,903,560 of NC_143255.1, read as the reverse complement.
AGACTGAATCAAGCTGACTGGATGCCATCGGACTGGAAATCATGGAAAATTGGAATAAGACTTGGGAATATACAGGAAATTTGAGGAAAATATAGGTAGGATAAAAATAAAGTAGGAAATTCGAGATCCAGAAGACAGGAAAGAAGGGAAATCACCTGGAGTTTTGAGGAAAATGGAGGAATTTTATGAAAATTGTCCAGGGTTTAATGAAATATAAGGAAGTACTTTATAAAATGAAGTATTTTGAAAATCGTCCAGGGTTTAAAACATAGACAGTACATGGACATAGATTGGGGAATTTGAAAAATCGTCCAGTATCTTTAGAAATTTGGGAAAATATGGAAAATAAAAAGGAAATGACTATTCAATTACATCCTGCACAAACAAGTATGCACATACAGCATTCCCTAAAAACTGACTCTAGATGCACAAATTTTGAAATAGCTGTAGGACCTTAATCCTAACTCTAAGGTTCAGATCAACTGTATCCAATCCAGTTATGCCTATATACTCAAGCCAAGGCTCGATATACGTGGCATAAAATCAATTTCTCCGGTTCTAGGTTCAAGTTTTCCAACATCCTTGAGCACCTGCCGATATACGTTGGACTATGGCCCTTGGTACGTGGCAGGGGGGGTTTCACCCAAATAGGTGGCCCAGTTGTGAGGCTCTGTCCCGAACTATGGTTCTGGAAGAGAGCCCAGCAACGTGAAGACCGGGACAATATAGGTAGGGTGATTTTTGAAAAATATGAGCACATGCAATCAAATCAGAAGGCTCTAAGTCCTAAAGAGATAGAAATTTTGAAATATTTGAAGAAACAAACATTGTTTTCATACAATTCCTAAATTGAGGAGTGTTGTATTAGACCTAAGTCTATGTGAGCATGAATAATTCTCCTCAATATGGTCCTACCAAACCATACCTATTCTATATGCATTCAATGTCAGCTGGGTTCAAGTCTAGGCTCCTAGGTTCACATGATAGCATAAATTAAAAGCTGACATTCCATGGAAATCGATTTTGACAATTTGAACTAAGTAGAGCATTAGATTGATCAGGCGAAGACAGGTCCCATCACGGTCGCCAAACCTGTTATCATCGCACAATTTTTACTTTTGCAAATCAAACTGACCTTTGAAAAAGATTTTGAAAATAACTCGCCTCCGTTTTCAAAATGCGGGATTATTCCGAAGAATGGGACTCGCCTGTCGGTACGAGGTTCGACCGTTCTTGCCACCTTTAACAGGGGTAATCGAACCAAGGATCAATCTATTGCTCTGCTCTATTCAACTTGTCTAAATCATATTCTAATTTCTAAATGCACATAGAATCAGGCATGTGCTATGAATTTTCTAAAAATGCACATTTGAAAACATAATGTTTGCTTTGAATAACTGAAACACATAGAATAGATATCACATGGAAAATCGTGAATTGGGATTTGAAATGTACTTCTGAGAAAAGTAAAAATCGATTTCTGAAGAATCTAGAGGTTTTGTGAAAATCGATTTTGAGAAATGTGAAATAACTTTGAAAAACTTGATTTCTTTGAATTCAAACTTTGAAATTGACTGCCTAACTTGAAAAATTGAGTTTATGAACTTGAGAAACACTTGAAATATTCTTTGAAATTCAATGCTTTTGGGAAAATCGATTTTGCTATAAGACTTAGGAGATTTTGAGGAATTCAATTTCCTTGACTTGGAATTGGCAAATGCATGAAATGAATGAATATGAATTTGAGGATTTGAGAAATACTTTTTTGTATTTTGAGAAATGCAGTGCATTTTGAAGTTAGCCTAAGAGTGTAGGCTGAATGTGGCTAATGTGAAGATCATAAATCTAAGTATCATTCGTATTCTGACTATGGCCATAAATACAAATTCCACCAAGTTTATAAACTTCATAGAAGCTAGTGCATGTGCCATTCGTGTAGACCATGGTGAGTTTGAATATGCATGAATCATCATCCATCACACATTGAAATTAAAAAAATAAACTATATGCAATGCAACCTAAGCTAAGCAAAAAATGTAAATTCTTATTCCAAAGTTTAATTACAAATTACATCACTATTGAAATTTAAATACATGAAAAATAAAGTCTTCAATGTACCTGCAAAACTAGAAAACTTGTTAGTGAATATATGTTGGCTTTTCTAGGTTTATCCAGTAATATCTAGAAATCACTGGATTTTGCTAGATATAAGCCTTTTCCATGATTCCGTTAAATAAAAATGATAAAGATATGAAATCAAATCGAACAAATAATGAATATAAGATATGGAATTTCGAAATTGGGGTCAAAATAACCAAAATACCCCTAATAACAAAACTATGGCCTTGAAATTAAGGTTTTTAGAAAGATATTTTGATAAAATGCAAGTTTTGAAATTTGAATGGAATAAGCTAAGCCAAATATGATGTGACATGCTTAAATATGTGAAAACCAGGGTTAGGGATTTCGAAATTGAGGTCAAATGACCAAATTGCCCGCGATAGCAAGACTATGGCCTTGAAATCAGGGTTTTCTGAAATAGATTTTGGTAAAAACTTGGACTTTATGCCCTAAATGAAATCAAATTACTACAAAATTAAACCTAAAGTATCCTAAGATGCTTATGAACATAATTAAACCCTAAAACTATATGCTTATGCATGAGAATCCAATAATATCACAAAAAATATGATTTTAACAGTGTTTTTGGATATTTCAGGTATCCTGTTTTGCAATTTTATTAATTCAGACATCAAATGGATTCCAAAATCCAAAAAAATTGGTACCTGCCCTTGTTATAACCCTAGTTTTGACTTAGAATTATAAAAATAATTTTTTGACATTAAATTAACCCGAAAATTGCATCAAACCCTAAAAATATGTTATTTTTGACCTAATTCACCAACCAGTTTCCGAGTTAGACTCGAATCAGGGGTCAATCTTTCATGAAAATCTATGAAATTTTACAGAGATAAATTAGGAAGAAAAACAGAGATTTTCCAATTTACTGATCGGAAAAAGCATCTCCGGTTAGGGAGAAACCTTTCCGGCAATCTGAGCTAAAATATATCACTTTTAACAGGGATTAAAACGGCTACTTCAGATTGAAAATACAGACATAAATAGCAATCCTAAACAAAAATCTCTTAAATTTTAGTGGTGAATAGTATACAGAAAAATAACAATACTCATTTTTTACATATCATGAATCGGATCTGTAGTTTGGGATTTATAAACAACACAAGTCTGATTAGGGTTTTGGTAAACCCTAACGAGTTTTAAATTTAAAAACAGATTCTTTGAAAGAGGAAAAATACTAAACAGTGATAAAAAAATTCGAGCATTTCACAGCAGACAAATCTACTCAATGTGAATCCATAGCATTTTACAGATCTAAAATCGGATATAAGATGATAGAAATATCATAACAGCAAGTTACCTTCTTGATTTTTACCACGATTTTAAGGCTTTAAAAACCCGTTTTGATGTCTGATTTTTTTGACAGGGTTCTCGAGACCCAAAACCTCTGATTTTTCTTGGAGTTGCTCAATAACTCATGCATGCATCACATATAAAAAAATCAGAAATAAACAATGAGTACTTCAATCCTAAATAACACTATCTTTACTGTTCTAAACCTAAAACACACAGAAATTTAAGAAACTTGAAAAACCATGCATTAACTAATGTAAATCCATAAAATAAACCATAAAACAGTAAATAAAATTATTTTTATGCTATATAACGTAAAACAAACATGAATAAACCATGAAAATAAAATAAAAACAGGGAATCAATGGCTGGAATTCAATATCACCTTTAAAACATAGATTTAACCCATTAAAAGGGTAAATCATGTATTTTATTGGTTAATAATGTAAAGAATCATATTAAAATTAATTCTAATGGATTAAAATCCCTGTAAAATACACCAAACAAGGTTAGATCACCTTCTTGGACCGTTCTTGCTGGTTCTTGATGGTTCTTGAGGTGAAACCATGGTTGAATCCATGAAATAGGAGGTATTAATGGCTAAATTCATGTTTAAATTAACAAAAGTATTAAATAAACTAAAGAATTTAAAAGAAATAAATACCTTGGAGTTGCAGCAATGGAGGAAGGGCTGAAGAGGAGAGAGAAGCTCCAAGAATCCCAAGGAGAGCAAGTTGGAAAAATCGACCCCCCTTATGCTCCTTTTTATAATAAAAAATTAGGTTAAAAATGGCTTTTTTTTTTTTTAAATTTTTGGACTCTCTAAGGGGGGGGCGATTTTTGGGTGGAAAGACCTAACTACCCCTAACCTAACTTATCTAAACTAATGCCTAATTAACCCCTAGACTTTCCTAAAAAATCCCCAAATGTAATGCCACTTGGCATTTTCTACATTTGGTTTTTTAAAACACCTTTAAAAACACTAGTTTTAAAAACTAACTTTCAAAATGAGTTTTTCAAAATGGTTTTGACTCTTCTAAACCTCTAACATTAACCAAGACATCAACTAACCCCAGTCTAGCCCTAACTGACTCGAATATGGCGCCACCCCGAGTGGGCCCTACTTGAGTTTTTTTTTTCAAAAAGCGATTTTAAACTTGAAATTGAAGGAGTTTTTAAAAGGATTTTCAAAAGCAAACTTGAAATTCAAAGTTTTGAAATGGCATAGGGTTCTAACTGAGTCAAAACTCCTCTGGATGTGGTGCCAACTGAGTGGGCCCACATCGAGTTTTGGAAATTTTGAAATAAACACTGAAAATGGCTTTGAAAAAGGGTTAAAATCGACATTTGAAATTCAAGATCTTTGAAAATAGGGTCTCAAGCGAACTGGAGCTCCGAGTTAGAGTCCTGAACTCTTAAGACTCTGAGATTTTAAATTTTAGAATTCAAATGAAAGAATTTTCGAAAGATTTTATCGAGAAATGATGAAATAAGTTAAAAAACACAGTCAGGGTTAGACTCCTAACTCGACCGAACTCTAAAATAGAGTCCTGAACTAACTGGACTCTGTAAAATGACCTAAATTTTGAAAACAACCGAAAAAGACTGAAGATGGAAGTAAACAGACTTCAAAACAGATTTTTGACTGGATTTGGACTCTGGGACAGAGTCCTGATCGGACTGAAACTTTCAAAAATTTGAGAAATTTGATGAATAGAGAAATTCAGAAGCGACACCATCTCAATGGGTCTCATCTGAGAATTGAAATCGATTGAAATTTGAATTTAACATGAATCCAGATTGTTTTCTAAGAAAATATTTCAAATTATAAAGTCCTGGGGTTGGAAAATGACGGAGTATTGAATAAAAACCCAGGTTTTGAAATTGATTTTTGAAATAAAAGCTTTGAAATTCAAATCTGGATTGAATGTTTTGAAAGCTGGAGTGCTGGATCTCAAGAATAAGATGCAATGACATGCAATGCTATGCAATGCAATGAGATGGTATGCTGAATGCATGCAATGATATGCAATGACACATGAAATGGACAAACACTGGATGAGGGTGAAAATTTGGGATGTTTACACCGCTGCAGTAATATGCTGATCCTGTTAAAATAGTGATTACCTATGCTCTTATATAGAGTCTTATGAATGAATCATACACTGTTTGAGAAGCACCCTCAGTGGGCTCTTCTAAGTTTGATGGTCATTTTCGTGTGGAGGATCCCATCCAGGTTTGGCCATAGGATCAATTCTATAAGTTATGCCCCTAACCATACGTGGAGCCCAAAAGTTGCAATTTGAATAAGATTTTGGTCCATACTCTTTGAATTTTCAGTTCTGTGTCAATCAGCCATGTAGGATATCAATCAAAACACTAGCACCGTCAAAATGATGCCACTACGATGGCAGAGTTCTACTGGTTTTACATGCTTTGAAGATACCATGAATGGATGTTGTACATGACTGGAGGTGGCCCATGCATGCCCAGACACAATGGCATATAAAGGTTTTATCTACATATGACAAGGAAAAAACCCATCGGCTGGAGCACCCTCATTTCCTTTTGTTATTTTGTTTATGTTTATGTTGTTGCAATAGGTCACCACTGTACATGGCTCATTTGGTGTTCAGTAGTATATACCCTGCATTTTTGTTTAACATATGAACTTCTGGTTTAAAGGCCTTATTGCCTCATCATAAAAGGGTTCCCCAGAAATATTTGAAATCATCATTGAAATCAGGATTCTCTTTCATTATCTGATCTCCCCACCTAACTTGATCGTTGGTTTAATGTCTTACCATTCGTGTATCTACGATGTTGTGGCATGACATCACATCGATGACAGCTACCCTGCTGGTGCAACATTGATACTTTTATCGGGATTGACAGAAATAAACATGTTATTTGACAAATTAACTGCTTCATATCACTTTGGCGGCCTGTCATCTGGTTGGATTCTTCCATTACATTCATCTCTTTTTCAGTTGACCAATAGAGGGTGTTTTGTGTTATCCCCACCACGTGGTGTGCGAAAAGCAATATCAATTGCTGAAGGTGTTGCAAAGGAGCTGTATGGCAGATGCATCTGGCACTATTAAAAACTGGAATCGTGTTACTGGTTTGGGCATTGAGAATCCATTTGCAGTTGACGTCTCTGCTACCTCTCAATAATCATATCCATTGCAGTATTGATCAAGCATTTTTTTTTCTTCTTTGCAGGAATTCAGCTTAACTTTGCCCAAAACGTCTGCTGAATCCTCTTGTCTTAGGCTATTGAAGATTCGTGCCCTGTGATAGCCTGTGAGTTTCCTGTACCTACAGTACACCACAGTTATAATTGTGTTACCACAAATTTGTATTGCATAGGGTTTGTTCCACTTGTAATCATACCTACAAATTTCTGGAAGATAGCATGTGATCTTATGAGTATGCCACGGAAATTGCCATACCATTACCATATATCTTTTTATTGTGATACATTTTCTTCGGCTGTTCATAGATGGAATTGTACTTTTATGATTTAATTGAAAGAAACTGTTGACATTTCTTAGTAATTTGGTTCATGGATTCTGTTTGTTACAACTGTTTATATGATTAAACTACTCAGGCCTTCTTATATGCTCCCATTATGTCAACTTAGTTCCGCCTGTAAATAATATTTTTCTTTTCAGTAAACCTGCTTATTGTATCTCTATACCATCAGATATTCTTGCGGCTTATCATTTCTGCATATACACACCAAACATTTCATTCATACCCTTGCACACAGCAAACATTTCATTCATACCCTTGCACCCACCACAGTCATTCATAGCCTCCACCTGCAAATGGTATGGTTCACCAATTGCTTAAGCATGAACCTCTACACTCTGTTTTCCTGTGTTTATAGCACTAGTACCCTCATCTTTTTACTAGGCATTCAAACATCTTCATTACTATGACTAAATGCACATAGTAATCTGTGGTGTGACTGGTGTAATGATCCACTCACCTTCCTGTGTAAGTTATGCACCCCTGTCACCATGGTATACCCTATGCAGAACCTAATGTACCTACAGCAGGTTCATACCATCACCTCCTACATCACTCCATCCACCTTGTTGTGTTCACTATACCAGTACCTTTTAGCTACATCAACTTCCCTAGCACTTCCACATACTATCACCACATCTTATACATCCCCAGTCACACTTGCACAGGAAAATTACACTATCTCCATATACAGTCACCGTGTGACTGCCACCATTTGCAGTCGCAGTTCACTCACCATCTTGATCATCATCTGTTAATGGCATTTATGACACACCCAGCACTTGTTACCATTCCCGAAATCTCAATTTTTAGTTGACCAAGGAGTCTCAAGTCCCTACCCCTCTTCGCAGCCACAGAGAGGCTAGATACTACTGTAGCCTTGTCACCTTTCAGCAGGGCTAAGATTGTTGTAATAATTCTCTGCAAATTATAAGTAATCCCCCGGATTGCTATAATTTTCGATTCCCCATAACAGTTCAGTGAATTGTTACAAACCACCTTCATTACCTTCCATAGCAGCACATACCACCTTATTTGTATTATACACAACACTTAACCCCACCTTCACTATTGGCATCTATGCCCAACCACCATTGCGTCCTGTTAGTATTCAGTGAACATTTGCCTTAGTACTTTGTCAACACTTGCTGAAAGTTATCCCACAAAGGTATGTTGTTTACTGATTATAAATCCAAAACTGCATCATTTTGCTATAATTCATGCAGTACCCACTGTTGTATCTTCTTGTTGCATCTGCCAGATTATCTCTCGTCCACCTACTTTAAGTGTATGCCATATGTAATATGCCTACATATGTACATATGTATATGAATATATATATACATACATATATATATATATACATATATATATATATATACATATATATATATATATACGTACATATATATATGTATATATTCATAGGTATATATATACATATAGGTGTTCTTCATCCCTTCCATTATTTATGTCTTAATATATGAACCTTTTCTTAGATATCCATGTGATATATGCCATTTTTCTTCCCTTTTCATACTAACCCGGTTGTTTTGCAGGAAACATATAGAAAAGGCCATTATTTGAAATTGTAAATTTCATTTTATGAATTGTAATAACTAGATTTAAATGAGAATTTACATTCCTTGCTTAGGTAGAATGAATGAGCATGGTAAATATCATGAATTACTTGTTTTTCATGCATTGTTGCCTTTATTTCTCAAATTCTCACAAATGGCAACACGAATGACGTGCACCATTTCGTAAGAGGTAAATTGATCCTAAGTTGATGATTTACATCAACGGCCATAGTCGGGATGTAAACAAGACTTAGGATTTTTATCTTTTACGAAATAACACTGGATCCACACTGGATCCGTTTTCAAAATTCATCATATTTTCTTTAAATATTTTCTTCTTTTATCAGAATTTAACTTAAAATTAATTCAAAATATATACCAATGGCCATAGTCAGGGTATATTGAGAGTTAATTTCATTTTCAATTTTATAAAAGCACCAAATGTGTTTCATTCTTCACCTGAATTTAAATATAGATTATTATATAATACATTCAATGACCATAGTCAAGGATGTATTATATCTTCAATCTTATTTTAATTCATCTAAAGAATGGAATAGCTTTTCAAAATCCAATTTCAAATTTTTCAAATTCATTCATCATTTAGGATAGAATTACATCATACTTTCAAAAATTCATTTTTCAAAAAAAACTCCAAGTAAATGTAAATATCTTCCTCAATCTATTATTATAAAATCCAATTCATCCTTTCATTTTCAAATTCAATTTCATTTTCAATCTCAAAGTTCAATTTAACTTTGAGGTTTCAAAGTCATTTTTGTATTCAAATTCAAATCAGATTTCAAAGTTCAATTTGACTTTGAAATCCCAAATTCATTTTATATTAAAAAACCCCTAATCAAACTCAAAGTTCAATTTTAGCTTTGAGACTCTTGATTCATCTTCTAAATCCCAAATTCAAAAATTCAAGGTCTAGTTTAACCATTGGAATTCGTTTGTATATTCAAAATCTAAATTTCATTTTTCAAGTTCAATTTAAAACTTGAAAGTTCTTGATTCATCTTTTGAATGTAACTCCAATTCCACTTTTGGATCTCAGACTTCAGATCCAATTTCCTTATAGGATCCAGAATCCAACTTTCACTTTGGATCTTAGACTTTACATCCAATTCCCCCTTAGGATCCAGACTCCAATTTCACATTTGGATCTTAGATTTCAGATCCAAAATCCATTCTAGGATCCAGAACCCAATTTCCTTATAGGATCCAGAGTCCAACTCTATATTGGATCTCAGATTTCATATCCAAATCCATCTTAGAATCCAGAGTCCGAATCTACATTTGGATCTCAGACTTCAGATCCACTCCATTTCAGGATCCAGAACCCAAAGTCCATCTTGGATTCTAAATCTCGGATCCCATTCTGTTTAGGATCCGGAATCCAATTCCAATTCTAGATTTCAATTCCATTTTCGGATTTAATCTGAATTTCTTAAATCCATTTCCATTCTTAAATACCATTTGATTCTCTCAGTCCATTCCAATTTCAAAACTTCAAAAATCTAAATTCAATTTCATCTCAAATATTCGTTTCCTTTCCTAAATTCAGGTTCAAATTCAAAGTTCATTTCTGACTTTTGAAACTTCATTTCCTCTCATTTCAAAGCTTCAAGTCATTCTTTCTCATTTATTCCTCCAACCCTGATTAATTTCAAAGACTTAGAACTTCTCTGATCTATCTCAAAGTTCTAAGTTCGATTCAAACATTTCTTCACTCCCTTATCAAATTCATCTCAGAATACTTGGAAATTTCTAAATCAATTTTCAAAAGGAGCATACATTCTTGCATTGCACAAGCATGATTCTTTGTGCATTTAGAGTTAGAATAAATTCTTAGATTATATTTAGGCAAAGCAAAAGGCATAAATTCGATCCTTGGTTCGATTACCTCTGGTAAAGGCGCCAGGAACGGTCGAACCTCGTACCGACGAGTGAATCCCGTCTCTCCCTTTTTCCCGCAAATTTTCAAAAAGGAGGCGAGTTAAATTTCTAAATATTTTTCAAATCAAGGTCAAGTGAGACCGCGCAAAATAGTTCCACTTCTCTTTTTCTTTCTTTCTTTTCTCTTCTCTTTCTCTTTTCTTTCTTTTATTCTTCTCCCTTCAAAAAGGAGGAAAATAGAGAGAAGAAAGAGAGAGAAACCCACATGAGAGGAAAAATTTTGCGATGATCACAGTTTTGGCGACCGTGATGGGACTCGTCTTTTGTCTGGTCGAATTTGTGCCTTTGCTTTGCTTTTATATAATCTAAATCTTTATTCTAACATATGTCAGCTACATTTTCATGCAAACCTTAGGAGCCTAGATTCTGTCCCAAGCTGACATCATTGCATATAGAATCTAAGTATAGTTTGGTAGGACCATATTGAGGAGATTATCCATGTTCACATTAGACTTAGGTTTTAAATACAACTCTCCTCAATTTTAGTGATTGAATGCAAACAATGTATGCAAGTGTATGCTTCTCTTCATTTAAATCTATCTCTTTAGGACTTGCATTAGAGCTTTCTGGTTTTATTGCATGTGAGCATGTTTTGGAAACATCCCTACCTATATTGTCCCGGTCTTCACATTGCTGGGCTGTCTCACTAAACCATAGTTCAGGAGAGAGCCTCACAACTGGGCCACTTATTTGGGTTCACGCCCCCCTACCACGTACCTAAGGGCCATAGTTTGAGCTATATCGGTGGGTGCTCAAGGATGTTGGGAAGCCCTTACCTTAGAACCAGAGAAATATCTTATATGCCACGTACTTCGAGCTTCGGCTTGAGTATATCGGCATACCTTGATTAGAATCAGATAATCTGAACCATAGAGTTAGGACTGAAACCCTATTTGCCATTTCAAATATTGCATTCAGAGTCACCCTTTAGGGAGTGCTGTGTGCGCATCCTTGTTTGTGCAGTTATAAGTGTATAATATCTTCTTGTATACTCCCGTGTATATCAAAAACTTCTTTAAAACCCTGGGTACACTATTCAAAATTTCCTCTATTTTCGAAAAACCCCAAGTACATATCTTCCCTTTACCTATATTCTTTTCCTTTTTGTATGTGAAAACTTTTTCTTAAAAACCCTGGAAAGTCTTTTTCAAAATTCCTTGTTCTTTCCAAAATTTCTAGGATTGGTGTCTGTCCTATTCTTTCATCAAAAGTCTATCCGTAAGTCCTGCATTCTATCTGACTCTTTTCCTCTCTTGCCTCAGTATCATTCCGATGGCATCCGAATCTCCCGATGCTATCTTTCCCAAGGATCATGTCTTCTATCAAATAAAGGATGGAACCCCAGATCATCGGGTCATCCAGTCTCGTACCTTCTTCCCTCGGTGGTACTATTCTTGGTTCACCGCCTTCTCGCGTATGTTCCTAGACCACTTGGATGATTGTGGATTGGAGATGGCATCGGCAGTTGGCAAGCGAACCATCAACGGTAGTCTGATTCAAGCTATGGCAGAGCGGTGGAATCCGCGTACCTGCACGTTTTGGTTTCCGTGGGGAGAGATGGCTTTACTAATGGACGAGTTCAGTGACATCATGGGATTGCCAGAACCAGCTGGTCAGCCAGATGATCCAGTCGAACAACAGTTCCTGATCAACGTCAAGGGGATAGATGTTCGAGAAGCATTGGCCAGAGCTACAGGGAGCAGATCCTGGCCTCTCATGGAGATCAACGGAAGTCAGTTCATTGATCTGTTCGAACTCTATCACAAGTATGGAGCCTATGAAGAAGTCGATACCTTATCTCGAGCAGCGAAAGAAAGAATTCAGCACGCCATGGTCATATGCACAGTGGGACTCGCGTTCTTTCAGGATGGTCAGAATTTCATCGACGTCAGAGTCGCTCAACTTTTTTGAAGATGGGGAAGTAAGCAGACTCGTCACCTTTCAGTCTCCAGGGCAGCTCTAGCTTTTCTCTACAGAGGCTTAGCTCGTTTTGCCCCCGGAGATACCATTTTGGTAGAAGGATGCACATATGCCTTACAGTCGTGGTTCCTGCGACATGTGCCGTCAAAAGCCAGTTCATTCAGATTCAGCAGTAAGCAGCCAAAGTCAGCCATTCAGTACCGAGCTTTAATCGAGAAACTGCACCAGGAGGAAATCGTTTGGGACTTCTTCGATAGAAGAGAGACCGTTCCTCGATACACCTATGCTCGTGACAAGCGCTACAATTGCCCGACCCTTTCTTCTGCGTCGACTATCAGCCAGAGAGGTGTCTCCGACAGTTCTCACAGCGGCAGATTCGTGTCAACACCCGCTTCCCGACGGGTTGCATGCCAGAGTTCGATCTACGATCAGATCAGTGGTCTGGAGCATACCACGTCGTCAAATATACTTGGGACTCTTTTATTCCTTTGTCTATATTTCCCGGTCCTAATGTATCATTAGAGTATCGAGAATGGTGGCAAACTGTCTGCCCACCTTCTCTTTGTATTGAAATCTTGTCATTTATGAAAATGCAAACTTTTGTTCTGATAAAAAGCTCTTTATGGCCAAATCTTATTCTTGTTTCATGTAGTTACGAATTCATCCCCAATGATGAGACCGATTTTATATATTCTTTCTTCGATTATCTCTCGTCATGATGGACGACCTCGCCTAGGTCATAAGGCGCATTTTGTTGCCATAAAAGGGTGACACAATCATTGCAAAAATTTGTGATGACCCAATCCCTGGTGATGGGATAACTTATCTAAATTGTATATCAATTCCTTCTTTCATGCCTTTTTTTTAAAATCACATTTTCAAAAATTTCCTCCAAACCCTAACCATTCATTTTACCTTATCAGGAAATCACTGGCATTGGCAAAATGGTCGTAACAAGGGTAGGAAAGGAAACAGTTCCTCAACACAGCGACAGTGAGGCCGAAGGGATGGATTCCCCAAAATCGGTCAGGGGACAGAACCAAGCAGATGATATAGATCCTACCATGTATAATCTGTTTAAAAGAATGATGACCAAAATGATGTCCGAGCAGGCCGAGGCCAGTCAGAAGGAGGTCGCTCCAAATAGCAAACCAAAGAAGATGGCTGTAAAGAAACCAGTCAGGATTGTTAGGAAGAAAGTACAGCCCGACACCACTTCTTAAGAAACAGAGTCAGTAGAAGATGAATCAGAAGAGGAAGAGCAGTTTGTTTATCAGAATCCTCCACCGTAGTTTCTAAAGACCGCTGCAGAGCCCGAATCGATAAACAAGCCCGTTCCGGCTAATGACTCGATGCAAGAGCAGATGAAAGAAATGAATCGGGCCATCAAGGATATCCAGGCCAAAAGCAAAGGCAAGCAGACCTACGCTGGCGAAGATTTTTATCATGGTCTGGACGGGGATGACAATCTGGAAAATCTCCCTCGCAAATTCCTTAAATTTGACGGAACTAGCAACCCTAAGGCTCATTTGGCCACTTTCTATGCCGAATGCGGCCGTTTCAGGAAAGATAACCGGACATTGTTCATTTGCTTTCCGCGCAGCCTAGAAGGGGTAGCGGCCAGGTAGTATGCAGACCACATTAGTCCTATCGAACTACGAGAGTTCGATAAAGTCGTGAACTTATTCATTGAGCGCTTCATGTTCAATGTTGAAGCCTCACCAACCCTCAATCATCTGTACAATTTAAAACAGATGGAGAATGAGAAAGCCAGCGAATTTATCCACAGGTGGAGAAGCACCTGTAATAGAATGAAGGTTCCCATCCCAGAGGAGCACGCCCTGCAGATTATTCTGAATAATTTCGCCCAGCCTCTAAGGAACCTCATTTCCACTTCACCCGCCAAATCATTCATCAAACTGATTGAGAGAGTCGAGTGGCTCGAGACCGGCTTGGATAATGGCCTATATAAGGGTTACCCTTTCGTCCGAGAAAACCCTGAGCAGAAGAAAAAGGCTCATGTTGTTTATTCCACAGATTTCTCAGACAACAGCAGTAGTTCTGGCAGAAAGAAGAACAAGAAGAGTCGCAGCAAAAACTCAGGGCATTCCAGGGTCGAGAAAGCAAACTTTGTAGCCTAGAAAGGAAAATTTGCTAAGCCACAACCTATCCAATCAGTGTTGCAGCCTGAAGCGAAGCAGCCGGAAAAGCCAAAGCATGAAGGTTGGAGTTATGACCGAGAGTTTACAGCTCTGGAGCAGTCTCACAAAGACATCTTGGAATATATGATGTCTAAGGGAATGATCAAACTCCCCAAAGTGGCAGATCCTCCCGTCGCTATCGGCAAATGGACTAACAAGTTCTGCAAGTTCCACCGGACTGTGGGACATGACACAGAGCACTATTTTGTCCTAAAGAACATCATCTAGGATTGCATCGACAAGAACCTGTTAATCAAGGATGAAGAAGAACAGCCAGAAATTTTGTCCAAGCCATTTCCCAAGAACTCAACTTCGGTCATCACGGAGCAGGCATTCTCTCTTCAAGGTAGCATCCAACCATGTTCTAAACAGGACATTCAGGATCAGTATCAGGTCCTAGTCCTTCGCCAAGCACAGTCTTCCGCCAAGAGGGCGGATGTCACTGCATTTTCCAGCAAACCAACAAAGGCAACGACGGAAATTGCCAAGCTAGTTTCTAGGATCCCGAAGCGCTTTATCAAGGCAGCTTCGAAGAAAGAAGAAGATTTAGGGTCAGTTCAGAAGCCAATTACTGCTTTATCCAACATTTTGATCCTAGATCTGACCCATACTTCCCCAGAGCACCAACAAGTGTTAGAAGATCTGCTCAGAAAGATCAAAGTCAAACCTAGCACAACACCGCAAGACATGGCTCAGATCGTCAATCAAGCAATGACGAATGCACCAATCACATTTTCGGATGAGGATTTGCCAAAACCTCATTCGTTCCACAACAACGCACTTTACATAGTGGTGCGAACCAGGGGCATGACAATCCCTCATGTGTTCGTTGATGGGGGCAGCAGCCTCAATATCTGTCCAGAGATGACAGCCAAGGCGTTGGGTTTAAAAGAAGAGGAATATACCCCAGATCCGATCACGATTTACGGTTTTGATAACCACGTGCAGACAGCCAAGGGGAAGATATTTCTTGAAATCTTCATCAACTATTCGGTGCATACTGTCCTCTTCCACGTGGTCAATGTGCCGCCCACATACAATCTATTGCTTGGACGCACTTGGATTCACAATGCCAATGATGTTCCATCAACCCTGCACCAATGCATCAAATGGTCGAAGGGAGGCATGATCACTACGGTCCTAGGAGAGGATCCGGAAGAACGACTCCCGCAGCCAATGATCCCCCGTCCTACTTTCACTGCCGACATCCCGAGCATCAGGGAAATCGACGAGATCAATCTAAGTGAAAGCCTGGATATGCTAAATCTGAAAGAAGTCCAGCCGACAAAAAATGTCACCGCAGTAGTTCAGTGGCAGGGACCTCGCTTCTTCAAGCTAGGAGGATGCCTCGATTGCACTTCATTCAAAGATCACCCTTTGTTTCCTTAATTCTCAAAAGCTAAGAAAGGGTTTGATCTTCTGATGAAGCACGGTTATCAGCCCTTCAGGGGCCTGGGCAAAGATGAAGACGGCATCCTGGAGCCGATCATCCCCGCTCAGCATGTCACCGGTACAGGCTTGGGTTTCACAGGTCAGTCATCCAGCAAAAAGACCACTTTCGTCAAGGGAGCCCAGTAAAAGAAGACAATGCCAGTGTTTTCTGCTTTTTCCTTTCTTTCTGTCATCTTGAAAGGGCAAGATCCGCCCCGGCTTCTTTCTTTCCTTCAAACAATCACTTGTAAATATCAAAGTTTACTTAATCAATGAAAAGTTTGTTTTCTCTGTTCATCTTGGTGTACACAAATTCTTTGCTTATATCCTCGTCTATTTTGTCGCTCTCTGTTTCTGTACAAAAGGTTATTTTTTTATCTTACCTCTTTTTCTCAAAGGCCTTCTTTTCGCTTTCAGGATTGCCAGAATCATGGCTCCTAAATCGTTCAAAAAGCTCGTTATCAATACCAACTTTTTTCAAAATAAACCGGCCAGAACCTGCAAGGCAAAGGCAGGGGCAGAGGTCAGCGAAGTGACAGGGCAGATCGAAGAATTAGCAGAGTTTGATTCAGCGATTCAGAATTTGCCAGCATTCAGAAGCAGGATGAACCATCGCCATTGGTTCAAGACCCGACAGAGGATGTCAACATCGGTTCAGAAGATGATCCAAAAATCCTCAAAATTGGTTCGAGTTTAAGTTCAGATGAGAATGAAAGGCTCATCTACTTCCTTAAACAACATCAGGAAGTCTTCGCTTTGACTTATGAGGATATGCCAGGCTTAGACTCCAAGTTAGTCGAGCATCACCTTGTGTTGAAGCCAGATTGCAAACCAATCAAGCAGAAACTCAGAAAAATGGATCCTCGAGTGGCACCGCAAGTTAAAGAAGGACTTGAAGAATTGTTAAAAGCAGGATTCATCCAGACCATTGAATATCCAGACTGGTTGGCAAATATTGTGGAAGTTCCCAAAAAGAATGGTAAAGTTCGGATTTGTATTGATTTCAGAGATCTGAACAAAGCCACCCCAAAGGATGATTATCCACTCCCCAACATCGATCTTCTGATCGATAGCATGGCAAGCCATGCCATATTCTCCTTTATGGATGGATACTCAGGCTATAATCAGATCAAATTGGCCGCTCATGACCAATCCAAAACTTTCTTTACCACGCCGTGGGGTACCTTTTGCTATACAGTCATGCCGTTTGGACTCAAGAATGCCGGGGCAACCTATCAGAGAGCAATGGCAGTTATCTTTCATGACCAGATGCACAAGAACATGGATGCCTATATGGATGACATCCTAGTTAAGTCCAAAGAAGGAGAGGATCATCTTGATGCCCTCGGCCAAGTCTTTGAAAGACTTATTCTCTACAAGCTAAGACTCAATCCACAGAAATGCGTCTTCGGAGTGGAGTCAGGCAAGTTGTTGGGCTACATGATCAGCAAGAAAGGCATAGAAGTAGATCCTGCCAAGGCAAAAGCGATCATTGATATGCTGCCTCCCACCAATCTTAAAGAGCTGCAAAGCCTTCAAGGTCGCATCCAGTCAATTCGACGCTTCATCAACAATTTGGCCATGAGGTGCGAACCCTTCAATCACTTGCTGAGAAAAGAAGTGAAGTTTGAGTGGGGACCAGAATGTCAGCTCTCATTTGAGCGCATCAAGCAGTATCTTCTCAATCCACCAGTTCTGAAGCCACAAGAACTGGGAAAGCCGCTTCTCTTATATATCTCCGTCAACCATAATGCTTGCGGGGGATTTCTTGCGCAGTACGAGGAAGGCAGCCGGATAGAGCATGCCATCTACTACATCAGCTAGACCTTCATCAATTATGAGAAAAGATACTCTCAGATAGAGAAGACATGTCTAGCCTTAGTGTGGATGTGTCAGAAGCTGAGACATTATCTAATGGCCTCAGAGATCAAAATTTTGTCGAGACTTAACCCTCTCAAGTATATCCTTGAGCAGCCCTTCCTTACTGGACGAATTGCAAAATGGCAAGTCCTCCTGATGCAGTACGATTTGGAATATGTTTCCCAGAAGTCAGCCAAGGGTCAATCCATCGCAGATCAGTTGGCAGATTTCCCGTTGACAGAAGAGATCAAAGCCGAAGATGATTTTCCTGATGACCACATCTGCAGTGTTCAGAAATCCCCAGTTTGGACTTTATTCTTTGATGGAGCTAGGAACATATCCGGTATAGGGATTGGGATTTTGCTAATCACTCCTGAAAAGGAGATGCTTCCTTATTCCCTCAAACTCGACTTCCAATGTACTCATAACATGGCCGAGTATGAAGCTCTAATACAAGGCCTCAAAATCTTGGAAGACTTTGGTGTCAAGAGAGTACACGCCTTCGGCGATTCATTACTTGTTGTTAGTCAAGTTAATGCTGAATGGCAAGTCAAAGATTCAAAGTTGATCCCCTATCAAAAGATTGCCTTAGCTCTCATAGGCAACTTTGAAGAGTTTCAGCTCAACCATGTCAAAAGAGAATTCAATCACATAGCCGATGGCCTAGCCTGCTTAGGCTCTATTTTGTCTTTTAAAGACAGTGAATCCTGTCGTTCCTTCGAGTCATTCTTGGATAACTTTGAAATAATTTTAAAGTTAACATGTCCAAGTCTCTTATGCCATAACCATTGAATTTCATTTGAAACAATAAGACATTTTTCATTAAAAGAGGGTAATTCATCTAGATATAGTTCATACACATTGTTTCTTCTTTTACCTTTAAAAATGATCTTTTTAGATTGAAAATCAAAAATTAAGCATAAATCATTTTCAAAAGAAACATGAAAACCTTTATCACATAATTGACTGATAGATATTAAATTATGCATAAAACCATCTACTAAAAGAACATTTTCTATCAAGGGAAATTTTGGATTACCAATATTACCAATACTTATCACTTTTCCCTTGTTATTGTCACCAAAGGTGACGGTTCCTCCATCCTTATTTTGGAGGGTGAAAAATAACTCCGGCCTTCCAGTCATATGTTTGGAACAACCGCTGTCCAATATCCATTTGCTCCTTATGTTGTGTACCTACAACAAAATCAGAAAACAGAGCATTTGACCCCTTTCTATTTTCGGGTCCATGAGAGTTAGTCTTAGGAACCCATATCCATTTGGATTTTGGTTTCCTTTGATAATAGATATTCTTTCTATAAAAAGATTTAGAATAAACATTTCTAGAATAATCATTTCTAGATGCATTTCTATTAGAACTAGAAAGTTTAGTTTTATGAACAAAAGGTTGAGAATAATGCCTTTGATTTTTCACCACATAGTTTGGTCTATTTTGAGTATCAAAAAAGCTATATCCTAATCCGGTTTTATTAACCGAGCATCTTTGAGAACCAAGAAGTTTTTCTAGATTCTCTTGACCATTTGTGAATTTGGTCACTATAGAAAGAAGATCTTTTGACTTTTCTTTAAGACTAAATATTTCATTTTGTAAGAGATTGGTTCTAACTCCAATTTCTTTTATCTCAAGTGCTTGGCAATTCAAAGTTTGAATGGTAGCAAATATGCTTTTGTTATAGTAGATGATTATTCTCGGTTTACATGGGTGATTTTTCTAAAAAGCAAAAATGATACTTTTTCAGAATTTTTTAAACTTTGTAGAAGAATTACAAATGAAAAATCTACATCTATTATTAAAATTCGTAGTGATCATGGTGGTGAATTTGAAAATGAATCTTTTCTAAAGTTTTGTGATTTACATGGTATATCTCACAACTTTGCTTTTCCTAGAGCGGCTCCACAAAATGGAGTTGTTGAAAGAAAGAATAGAACTTTGCAAGAATGTGCTAGAACCATGCTTCAAGATAAAAATTTACCAAAATATGTTTGGGCTGAAGCAATTAATACAGCATGTTATGTCCTAAATCATGTTTTTATTTGACCAATTTTACATAAAACATGTTTTGAATTGTATTATGATCGTATACCAAAGATCTCATATTTCAAAATTTTTGGTAGAAAATGTTTCTTGTTAAATACCAAAGATAATCTTGATAAGTTTGATTCAAAATCAGATGAATCAATATTTCTTGGATATTCTTCTAGAAGTAAAGCATATCGTATTTTTAATAAAAGAACATCTTGTATTGAAGAATCTTTACATGTTGCATTTGATGAGAATTGTGAGCAGGTTATACCTCTAAGCGAAGAAGAAGAAGCAATACTTCAAGAAGAATCCTTGATAGAGAATACTTTTCAAGAAAATATTCCTCTTCAACCGGTTTGGAAAGAAGTTCCTAATCATCCACATGAACAAGTTATTGGTGAAATAAAGAGTGGTGTCCAAACTAGAAGGCAGTTGGAAAAATATATTGCAAATGTTGCTTTCATATCTAAATTAGAACCAAAGAATATCAATGAGGCATTTGATGATGAATTTTGGCTTTTAGCCATGTCTGAAGAACTTAACCAATTTACTAGGAATGATGTTTGTGATCTAGTTGATAGACCAAAGGATCATCCGGTAATTGGAACAAGATGGGTCTTCCGAAATAAGTTGGATGAAAATGGTGAAGTCATTCGTAACAAAGCAAGGCTAGTGGCACAAGGCTATAATCAAGAAGAAGGCATAGATTTTGATGAAACCTATGCACCAGTAGAGTCAATTCGAATGATGCTTGCTTTTGCTAGTTACATGAACTTCAAGTTATATCAAATTGATGTTAAGAGTGCATTCTTAAATGGACACATCAATGAAGAAGTTTATGTAGAGCAACCTCCAGGCTTTGAAAATGAGAAATATCCAGAAAAAGTCTACAAATTGAAAAGAGCCTTGTATGGACTCAAACAAGCACCAAGAGCGTGGTATGAAAGACTACAAAATTTTCTAGAACAATCTGGTTTTTCCATTGGTCGGGTAGACTCCACTTTATTTATTAAAAATCTTAATTCAGATATTCTTATTGTACAAATTTATGTTGATGACATAATATTTGGTTCTACTAATGATTTTCTCTGTAAAGAATTTGCTAAAGCTATGCAAGAAGAGTTTGAAATGAGCTTGATGGGCGAATTAAACTACTTCCTTGGACTCCAAATAAAGCAAACTGAAGAAGGAATCTTCATCAATCAGGCTAAGTATACAAAAGAACTTCTCAAGAGATTTGGGATGGACTCATCGAAATCAAGAAGGAATCCTATGAGTACAACTACTTCTCTTGATAAAGATGAAAATGGTAAAAGTGTAGATACTAAGCTCTACAGAGGTATGATCGGATCTCTATTATACTTAACTGCTAGTCGACCTGATATTATGTTTAGTGTTTGTATGTGTGCAAGATTTCAAGCTAATCCAAAGGAATCTCATTTAACTGCAGTAAAACAAGTTCTTCATTATTTGAAAGATACTTCAGATTTCGGTTTGTTTTACCCAAAATCATCTTCCTTTGATTTAGTTTCATATAGTGATGCAGATTTTGCAAGAAGTAAATCTGATCGCAAGAGTACTAGTGGAACTTGTCATTTCTTAGGAAATTCCTTAGTCTCTTGGTTTAGTAAAAAGCAAAATTCAGTATCACTTTCAACAACTGAAGCAGAATATATAGCGGCTAGTTTAGCATGTTCACAAGTACTTTGGATGAAACAGACCTTAAAAGATTTTGGTTTGAATTACTCCACAACAACTATTTATTGTGATAACACTAGTGCTATAAATCTTTCGAAAAATCCAATTCAGCACTCAAGAACTAAGCATATTGAAGTTAGACATCATTTTTTAAGAGATCATGTGTTAAAAGGAGATATTTCATTAAATTTTATTTCCACTAAAGAACAACATGTCGATATCTTCACTAAACCTCTTAAAAATGAAGATTTTATGAGAATTAGAAGAGAACTAGGTATTTGCTCGCTTTTGGATTTATAAAATGCTGATTTTTAAACAAAATCTCAAAATCGCACTATATTAGTCGACCGATAAAATTTTAGTCGACTGGTGTTTTATATTTTGGAATGTATCGCACCATGTTAGTCGACCGATATATTTCTAGTCGACTGATGATATTTTTATGTGTTGTTGTCTGAACTTTCATACTTTATGGGTTGTAATATTTTAAACTTGTATCTCTATTTTGCTTATGCTATTTCTGCCCTTACTCTTTTTTTATTCTGACAAAGGGGGAGAAAAAGATGATAGATGATAGCAATTACATTGCAGGAGATCTTGCACGAGAAATGCAAAATTAAGAGAAAAAGAAAGCTTTGAATGAATGTATTTTTAAATGCATGAAGAAATGATGAATGGAAATGCAAACCAATCAATATGTGTTATATGTGCTTTAAATGTGCTAACTTTTAATGTTTTGCAGCATATTGATAGGGGGAGTAAAATATCCATCTATGCATCTAAATGCTTCATCTTTGATTAAGTTTGTCATCATCAAAAAGGGGGAGATTGTTACGACAATGAAGCCATACATGATACTTCAAGCACAAGGTTTTGATGATGAGCAAGTGGAATCAACTGCATTTCAGCTAAGGCTATGAAGAAATTGAAGAATTCGATGAAGAATCTTTGAAGACTAGTGTGCAAATGTTTAATTCATTAAAGTCTTAGATTCTTGTAAGAGCCTTACTTAGAGTGCATAATTAGGTTGCATTTCACCTTAAAAGTCTTTAGAAAAACTTTTCTAAAAGAAACACTTTTGAAAATCTTTTTAGAAAACTCTCTTCTTAAATTTTCATGTTTATTAGTCGACCAATAGACTTACCAGTCGACTAATCCTTTCACGCCATATTTTCTAAAAAGTCATTCTTGTCAAATTAGTCGACCGAAGATTTTATCAGTCGACTGGACAGAATGTCTGTTTTCTGGAAAATTAGCAGTAGTCGACTAATGGTTTTATCAGTCGACTGAACAGAACATGTGTTTTCTGAAAATTTAGCAGCAGTCGACTAATGCTTTTTATCAGTCGACCGAACAGAATGTTTGTTTTTCAGAAGTTTTTAGCAGCAGTCGACTAAAAGGTTTTTCAGTCTACTGATGATATTATCAGTCGACTAACTTTTCTCAAGTCGACTAAGTTTCAAAAGTTCAGATTTTCAAACGGCTCGATTAACAGATCAGTCGACCGACGATAACTGTCAGTCTACTAATAACTAACTATTAGTCGACTAACTGATGTTTCAGTCGACTAATTTTGCCATTTTCCTGAAACTTCACAAAGGCGTGTCTTTTCATTTTTCAAACATTTTGATCATTCGAAATGGACCATTTTGACACCCTTTCATACTCTCAACGTATGGAAAACTTTCAACTATAAATATGAGTGCATTCTACACTAAAAAACAACAAAATTCAATAGAATTATATTGAATTACTTCTTGTTGTTCACTCCTATTCATTCAAGTATATGTTTTCTCACTCACGTGATATTTTTACTTCAGTTTTTCACTCAAATCACTTTGAGAGATAGTGAATTCGTGAGTAGAGTGTTTCAACAACCTCAAAAGCCAATTGCATCTCATTTGCATTCAAAAGGAAGGCTCATAGGTTATATTGTAAGTTGTTATTTCTTTTCTGTAAAAAGAAGGACTCCTTGGTGTAAAGGAGTTGTTTGCTTTCAGTAGGATTGTTACTGAAAGTGGGACCGATTATGGTCTGTGTGATCTTGTAGTTTACAAGGTTGATAGTGGAAAATCTCAAGCGGTTTTTGCTTGGGGACTGGATGTAGGTCGGGATAGACCGAACCAGGATAAAATCTTGTGTTCTTTGTGTGTTTGCTTTGAGATTTGCAAAATCATTCTATATTCCGCAGAAAATTTTAAAAGCACTATTCAGCCCCCCTATAGTGCTCGTTGCCTCGATCCTAGTGCACTTTCAAGTAGCTCGGCACTACGCCAAATCAGTTATTGAGAGAAGATTCTGAGTCAATGATCTTGTGCTCAGATCGACGGCTCATCTCAAGCATCGGCCGAAGGGCAAGTGGTCACCCAATTGGGAAGGCCCTTATGTGGTTAAAGAGGCGCTGCCCCACAATTCCTATCGTTTGATCAACGCAGACGGAGTGAAACTGCCCGATCCTATTAATGCTTTACATTTGAAAAGATTTTTCACTTGAATTGTTCATCATAGCCTTTTGTATTCCTCAAAAGTCTTTTCAAATAAAGCAATATTCTTCTCACATTCTTCTCCCTGATACTAGGGTATTTATTTTGATCTATACTTATCTTCCTTCATCATGATGCAGGCAGGATCAAACGAATCCTTTTCTAAAAATCTTATCAACTCTTTGACAACTTGGTTATCGTTATTAAATTGCGTTCATTTCAGTTTTTATTTTTTTACCTAATCAAATTTTATCAATTTATTGTCAATTTTATCAATTTGTCAAATTTCATTAAGTTTTATTCCTTCAGGTTAAGGGATAAACCTGATGCCTCTTTTCCATGAGGTATTCTTTTATTTATTTTTCCCCTCAGGATAAGGGAAAAACCTGACCCTCGTTGTCCGAGGTGTTCCCATCCAGGATAAGGGATAATCCTGATACCCCTCATGGGAGCAACGCTGCTACCCGTGAAAATTCCTTTTCAAAAATAAATTTTCAATAAATTCTTCTCCATCTTTATAACTTTTATTCTTCTTCAGGTTAAGGGATAAACCTGAATTATTTCCCATAAATTCTTTAATTCACCTCAAATTTTGTTCTATGTTCCCTCAGGATAGAGGAAAATACTGAAGTCATCATAAATAAATTCTAGTCTTAGGCCAATTTGGGTCAAGGATCTCGAATAAATCTCTCATCTTCATCATCAAAATCTATTCATGCTTTTTTTGCCAATCCTTCGAGTTCTAACTTCCGGGTTGGAATCGTTTCCTTCCCATCTGAGTTCTGACTCAAGATTTCATTTTTTCATTATCTTTCTTAAAAACCGGGTTCTGACTCGGATTTTCCTTTTGTATATTCTTATTTTTGAAGTCTCAAGTTTCGACTTGAACTTCCTTTTGAATCCAATGCTCGTGTTGGACAAATCATTGTTTTGAGAATTCGAGTTTTCAAATTCAATTCTCATTTCATTTCCTTATATTTAAAAAACTGGGTTCCGACTCGGATTTTCCTTTTGTATATTCTTATTTTTGAAGTCTCAAGTTCCGACTTGAACTTCCTTTTGAATCCAATGCTCGTGTTGGACAAATCATTGTTTTGAGAATTCGAGTTTTCAAATTCAATTCTCATTTCATTGCCTTATATTTAAAAAACCGGGTTCCGACTCGGATTTTCCTTTTGTATATTCTTATTTTTGAAGTCTCAAGTTCCGACTTGAACTTCCTTTTGAATCCAATGCTCGTGTTGGACAAATCATTGTTTTGAGAATTTAAGTTTTTAAATTCAATTCTCATTTCATTTCCTTATATTAAAAAACCGGGTTCCGACTCTGATTTTCCTTTTGTATATTCTTATTTTTGAAGTCTCAAGTTCCGACTTGAACATTCTTTTGAATCCAATGCTCGTGTTGGACTAATCGTTGTTTTGAGAATTCGAGTTTTCAAACTCAATTCTCATTTCATTTCCTTATATTTAAAAAACCGGGTTCCGACTCGGATTTTCCTTTTTGTATATTCTTATTTTTGAAGTCTCAAGTTCCGACTTGAACTTCCTTTTGAATCCAATGCTCGTGTTGGACAAATCGTTGTTTTGAGAATTCGAGTTTTCAAACTCGATTCTCACTCATTTTCTTGTGTTTGAAAAAAATGAGTTCCGACTTGGATTTTTCGCTTTTGTATATCCTTATTTTCTCTTGATTTTTCCCTGTCAATCTAATATTCATATTTTGGACCGAAGTCTCCTTGAACTTCCCCTTTAGGATAAGGGATAATCCTGAAAACACCAGCAATCATTCTTATTCAATTCTCAAGCATCTTAGAATGTCAATCTCTTGTTCAAATCTCCGTTGAAAAATCCAGTGCTCGTGCTCGTATGCATTTTCGAAAATCCAGCGCTCGTACTGGGGTGCATTTTCGAAAACTCTGTGCTCGTACTGAGGTACATCTCTTGAAAACCTAGTGCTTGTGCTGGTGTGCATTTTTCGAGACCCAGCGCTCGTACTGGGGCATTTTTCGAAATCCAGTGCTCGTGCTGGTACATCTAGCACTCGCGCTAGTGTTTGGCTGACTGATCAGTTAGCCCTCCCGGTTCAGTCTTTGTACTAACCGATCCTCATCATTCAAGCTCTAAATTCTCAATTTCGACCTTCAGGTCATCATTTTATCAAAAATCAATCATTTTCTCTTGCGAAGGACCCTCTTCAGGGAGAGTTCGAGGGAGCTCGTTCCTTTCGCATGCAACCATCTTTCGTTCGCAAGAACTCTTTTCCAGGGAGAGTTTGAAGGGACTCATTTTCTTCTCATTTTGCTTCATTTTGAACAATTCAAATTTATGAACTAAAGAAGCAATTTTAGATTCATTTACCTTTGACGTACCTTCGTGAGTTACAAGAAGAGTATGTCAGATTTCATTAGCTGTAGAGCATTGAGAGATGCGATTGAATTCTACCTTGTCAACGCCACAATATAATGCATTCATTGCCTTGGCATTAAGAGAAGCAGTCTTCTTTTCTTCATCGGTCCATCGGCTGAAATCAGTTGATGGAGTTTGGTACTTTTCTGAAACAACTCTCCAGATATTGAGATCCATGGATTGCAGGAATATTGTCATTCTTACTTTCCAGTATCCATAGTTTGTTCCATCGAAGAGAGGAGGACGAACAGAGGAGCTTCCTTCTTTGTGCTGAGATGTTGTAGTTGCCATGCTAGATGATGGTCAAATGAAAGTAATAGCAAACCTGTGCTTTGATACCAAATGAAAGTGCACTAGGATCGAGGCAACGAGCACTAGAGGGGGGGTGAATAGTGCTTTTAAAAAAAATTGTCTGCGGAATATAGAATGATTTTGCAAATCTCAAAGAAAACACACAAAGAACACAAGATTTTATCCTGGTTCGGTCTAACCCGACCTACATCCAGTCCCCAAGCAAAACCCGCTTGAGATTTTCACTATCAACCTTGTAAACTACAAGATCACACAGACCATAAACCGGTCCCACTTTCAGTAACAACCCAACTGAAAGCAAACAACTCCTTTACACCAAGGAGTCCTTTTTACAGAAAAGAAATAACAACTTACAATACAACCTATGAGCCTTCCTTTTGAATGCAAATGAGATGCAATTGGCTTTTGAGGTTGTTGAAACACTCTACTCACGAATTCACTATCTCTCAAAGTGATTTGAGTGGAAAAACTGAAGTAAAAATATCACGTGAGTGAGAAAACAAATACTTGAATGAATAGGAGTGAAAAGCAATAAGTAAATGATTTAAATCGATTGAATTCTTGTTGTTTTTTAGTGTACAATGCACTCATATTTATAGTTAAAGTTTTACATACATTGAGAGTATGAAAGGGTGTCAAAACGGTCCATTTCGAACGATCAAAATGTTTGAAAAATGAAAAGATACGCCTTTTTTGAAGTTTCAGGAAAACGACAAAATTAGTCAACTGAAACATCAGGTAGTCGACTAATAGTTAGTTATTAGTAGACTGACAGTTATCGTCGGTCGACTGATCTGTTAATCGAGCCATTTGAAAATCTGAACTTTTGAAACTTAGTCGACTTGAGAAAAGTTAGTCGACTGATAATATCATCAGTAGACTAAAAAACCTTTTAGTCGACTGCTGCTAAAAACTTCTGAAAAACAAACATTCTGTTCGGTCGACTGATAAAAAGCATTAGTCGACTGCTGCTAAATTTTCAGAAAACACATGTTCTGTTCAGTCGACTGATAAAACCATTAGTCGACTGCTGCTAATTTTCCAGAAAACAGACATTCTGTCCAGTCGACTGATAAAACCTTCGGTCGACTAATTTGACAAAAATGACTTTTTAGAAAATATGGCGCGAAAGGATTAGTCGACTGGTAAGTCTATTGGTCAACTAATAAACATGAAAATTTAAGAAAAGAGTTTTCTAAAAAGATTTTCATGAGGGTTCTTTTTAGAAAAGTTTTTCTAAATACTTTTAAGGTGAAATGCAACCTAAATATGCACTCTATGTAAGGCTCTTACAAGAATCTAAGACTTTTAATGAAATAAACATTTGCACACTAGTCTTCAAAGATTCTTCACTGAATTCTTCAATTTCTTCATAGCCTTAGCTGAAATGCAGTTGATTCCACTTGCTCATCATCAAAACCTTGTACTTGAAGTATCATGTATGGCTTCATTGTCGTAACAATATGCGCAATTTTTCTCTCTTCATACTAACCAAGTGTCTTGCAAGGAATATGTGGAAAATGTCATTATTGGGAGTTGTAAATCCGTGCATTGTAATGATTAGGTCTTTAATGAGAATTTGTATCTCTCCTATTTTAGATAGAATAAATGAGCATGTAAATATCATGAATTATCCATTGTCATATCATTCTTCCCTTTTGTTTCAAATTCTCACAATGGTGAAACACAAATGGCACATACACCATTTCGTAAGAGGTAATAAATTCTAAGTCGATGATTTACATCAATGGCCATAGTCAGGATGTAAACAAGACTTAGGATCTTTATCTCTTATAAAATAGCACTGGATCCTCTTCAAAATCATCATATTTTCAAATATTTCCTTCTTTTATTAGAGTTTAACTTAAAATTGGCTCAAAATATATACCAATGGCCATAGTCAGGGTATATTGAGAGTTAATTTCATTTTAAACTCTATAAAAGCACAAAAATATGTTTTATTGTTCACCTGAATTTAAATATAGATCATTATATAATACATTCAATGACCATAGTCAAGGATGTATTATATTTTTAATCTTATTTCAATTCACGTAAAGAATGAAATATGATTTTCAAAATTCTTTTAATTCATTCATCATTTAGGATAGAATTGCATCATATTTTCAAAATTCTTTTTCAAAAATCCAAGTGATCTTGAAATTCAATCTCAATTCATTAATCCTATCTCATTTTCAAAGTCCAATTTGACTTTGAATTCATTTTATATTCAAGACTTCAATATCCAAACTTCAAAGTTCAATTTAACTTCGAAGTTATCTTCTGCTTCAAAATCAAATTTATTTTTGTCATCTCCAAAATTCAAAATCAAAGTTTGAGATTGATTTTGAATCTCAAGACTTGACTCTTCTTAAATTTTAAATTCAATCTGGGTTTTTAAAAACCCAGATCCATCTTTAAAAGTCTCATCTGGACTTTCAGAATCCAAATCCAAAGTTAGATCCTAATCCCAACATGGATCTAGATTTCCAAGTATAACCTTCACTTTTGGATCTCAGATTTCAGATCCTAATCCATTTTAAAGATCCAAAATCCAATTTAGGATCCAGAATCCAATTCTATCTTGTATCTTAGACCTCTGATCTTAAATCCGTCTTAAGATCCAAAATTCATTTCAGGATCCAGAATCCAACTTCACCTTGGATCTCAGACTGTAGATCCAAAATCCGTTTAGGATCCAGAATTCAACTTCTACTTTGGATCTCAAACTTCAGATCCAAAATCCATTTTAGGATCCAAAACTCAACTTCTACTTTGGATCTTAGACTTCGGATCCAATTCCATCTTAGGATCCAGAATCCAATTCTACTTTGGATCTCAGACTTCAGATCTAATTCCATTTTAGGATCGAGAATTCAATTCCATTTTGGATATCAGATTTCAGATCCAATTCCACTTTTTTCGATTCTCAGACTTAATATCCAAAATCCATCTTAGGGTCCAGAGTCCAACTCTATTTTGGATCTTAGATTTCAGATCCAAAATCCATTTTACTATTCAGAATCCAATTCCGTCTTGGATTCCAGATCTCGGATCCAATTCTATTTAGGATCCAGAATCCAATTCCATTTCCAAATTCCAGCTTTCAAATCCAATTTCAGATCTCATCTGAACTTCTTAAATCCATTTCTATTTTTAGATACCATTTGAATTTCTCAAATTCAAATTTCATCCTGATTTCAGACTTTAAATCTAGAATTCAATATCACTTCAAATTTCATCTCCCTCTCTTAAATTCATGTTTAAATTCAAATTCAAAGTTCATTTCTGACTTTGAAACTTCATTTCCTTTTCACTAATCTTAAAATCATTCTTTTCAAATTCAAAGATTTATTCTCCCAACTCTGATTATTTCCAAGACTTAGAACTTCTCTGATCTATCTCAAAGTTCTAAGTTAGATTTTACCCTTTAGAAACCATTTCTTCACTTTATTATCAAGTTCATATCAGAACACTTGGAAATTTTCAAAACATTTTTTTCAAAAGAGCATACATCCTTGCATTGCACAAGTATGATTCTTTGTGCATTTAGACTTAGAATAAATTCTTAGATAATATTTAGGCAAAGCAAAAGGCATAAATTCGATCCTTGGTTCGATTACCCTTGGTAAAGGCGCCAAGAACGGTCGAACCTCGTACCGATAAGCGAATCTCGTCTCTCCATTTTTCCCGCAATATATTTCAAAACGGAGGCGAGTTATTTGCTAAATATTTTAAAATTAAGGTCAAGTGAAATCCCGCAAAAGAGTTCTTCTTCTCTCTTTTTTTTTCTTTCTTTCCTCTTCTCTCTTTCTTTTCTGTCTTTTATTTTTCTTCCTTCAAAAAAAAGGAAAATAGAGGTTAGAAAAGGAAAAAAGAAGGAAGAGAGAGAAACCACAAGAGAGGAAAGATTTTGCGATGATCACAGCTGGTCATATATTTCTAAAAAGATCCAACACCAGTTGGTCATGTATTTCCAAAGGATCCAGCATTCTGTTGGTCATGTATTTCCAAAGGATCCAGCATTATGTTGGTCATGTATTTCCAAAAGATCCAACACCAGTTGGTCATGTATTTACAAAAGATCCAACACTCGTTGGTCATGTATTCCAAAATATCCAGCTCCCGCTGGTCGTGTATTCCAAAAAGATCAAACCCTTAGGATGCGACTCCTCAATTCTATCATTTCCAAACCTTCAAGATCTTCAATCTCTCAAATTCTATCAGTTTCCCAACCTCTGGTTGTAATATCTTCAAAATCTCATCATTTTCTAAACCCTTGGGTTATAATCTCCCAAATTTAATCACTTTCAAACCATCAGATTAAATCCTTCATTTTCAAAATCAAGTATTTTTCACTGATCGGGATTTGAAATCCAGTATTTTTCACTGGTCGGGATTTGAAATCCAGTATT
Organism: Nuphar pumila; assembly: GCF_984573655.1. NCBI lineage: Eukaryota > Viridiplantae > Streptophyta > Magnoliopsida > Nymphaeales > Nymphaeaceae > Nuphar > Nuphar pumila. The sequence goes on along the minus strand of NC_143255.1, from coordinate 69,872,278 downwards.
TTTCACTGGTCGGGATTTGAAATCCAGTATTTTTCACTGGTCGGGATTTGAAATCCAGTATTTTTCACTGGTCAGGATTTGAAATCCAATATTTTTCACTGGTCGGGATTTGAAATCCAGTTTTCATAACTGGTCGGGGTTTGAAATCCAGTTTTCATAACTGGTCGGGATTTAAAATCCAGTGTTTTCACTGGTCGGGATTATCAAAATCCAGTTTCTCATAACTGGTCGGGATTTCCAAAACCTAATGTATTTCATTAGTCAAGTTTCTAAAGTCTGATTCTTACACCGTTTCTTTTAAATTACAGCTAAAGGTCTCATCAAAATCTATATTGAATGATTATTTCACAAAAAGAATTCAGGAATATTATGGCAATTTGGTAAAAACACTTGTTGATTCTAAAAATCTGATTACACAAAATAATTTCCTCATAATACCTCTAGTATTTTTTTCAAAAAGGTGAAACTGTTTGCAAAAAAGAGGTAAAATTCAAATCTTTCTCCTGTTGATCAATCAAAAGGATGTAAGAAATGTCCTCAATATGATCAGTGAAAGAAATTTTCAATGATGTTGAAAAGCCAGAAGCGAATCGATATTGATCATGGCTATGGCGCATGTTTTAAAACGGCTATCTGGCAATCAGGCAGTGAAAATATCTTGAGTTATAAAAAGAATTCACTCAACCCGTATCTTCACATTCATTTAAAGTTGCGATCAAATATCTGCAAAAGGGATCTCTCAATTGTCGTCAAGATGAAGACGAATATGCGAGCTAGACCACCGGGGCCAAAGAAGATCTGGATCATCTCCGAGATGAAGGAGTTTGTGAAGGATCCTTCCAGGAAAAGTTTAGATCACCGTCGAGATGAAGGCAAATGTGATGAATCTACTGACAAAACCCTAAAAGATATTTGATTTCAGCTATCATCTAAAAGACCCTTTGAAGCCTATATCATCAATGTAATACCTGAGACAAAAAGAAGGATCAGAACTTTTTCGAGATGAAGAAGTTTGTGATGTACCCTTCCCCGAAAAAAAAGAGGAAAAGTCAGGACACATCCAAATGAAGGATGAGGTAAAAAACCCAAGAAAGTTCAATGACTCAAAAAGAGTGCAAAAAGATCATCATGGGAAAACACCTAGATATCAAACTGCCGAAATTACCAGAAGTCATCTTTTCTCATGCGAAATTCCTTTATCAGTATCTCTTCACTACTTGCTTTTATAAAATTAAGAATATTTCTTCTTTTCTCATATCAAGGAAATGGATAACTTCCTTGAAGAGAATCATCAGCACTAAAATTTTGAATTTGACTCTTAGAACCGAGGAGTTAACCTCGATGGAGGAAATACCCTAGGTAAAAGAGGGAATATCTTTTGCACATACGTGCACATTTTAAAGCGTTGAGAGTCAACTATAATTTTATCTTATTGGAAAAATTTTCCGGCTATTCCAGGAATGAAATAAAAATTCGATATTCATTTTGATGCAACCTAGCGTTGTTTATATCTTTCAGAAGAGTTGCCTCTTTTAGTTGAAGTATCTCTTCCCATCCCATCAAGGTTTTTCTCATTGAGAAATCCGTATGGTAGATTTCCCCCACTCAGGATAAGGGTCAAACCTGAACCTTCTGCGAGAGGTCATTGATTTCAAAAGCTATTTCAGTCTCAGCAATGAGACACCCAATTTCTTCCCCTTTTCAAAGCTTTAGGGAACCCTATTTTTCTCCTTTCGCAAAAACCCTTTTCGGATTTGTTCGTCCAAGTTCCGAAGGTCCTATTATGGTTTCTCCATTTGAGAAATCCATATGGTAGATTTTCCCCACTCAGGATAAGGGTCAAACCTGAACCTTCTGCGAGAGGTCATTGATTTCAAAAGCTATTTTAGTCCCAGCAATGAGACGCCCAATTTCTTCCCCTTTTCAAAGCTTTAGGGAACCCTATTTTTTCTCCTTTCGCAAAAACCCCTTTCGGATTTGTTCGTCCAAGTTCCGAAGGTCCCATTATGGTTTCTCCATTTGAGAAATTCATATGATAGATTTCCCACTCAGGTTAAGGGTCAAACCTGAATTTTCTGTGACAGGCCATTGATTTCAAGAGCTATTTCAGTCTCAGTAATGAGGCGCCCCATTTCTTTTCCTTTTTAAAGCTTTAGGGAACCCTATTTTTCTCCTTCCGCAAAACTCATTTCGGATTTGTTCGTCCAAACTCCGAAGGTCCCATCATGGTTTCTCCATTTGAGAAATTCGTATGGTAGATTTCCTATTCAGGTTAAGAGTTAACCCAGAACCTCGCTTTGCGAGGTTTCTTCCTTTCAGTTCTAATCTGTATCTTATTTTCATTCTAGTTTTCGGTTTTACGTTTTATTACCTCCAGCATGATCATTCATTACCCAGGCATTTCGTATCTTCTAATTGATTTTTTTTGTTTACCTTATATTTTGGGTTTTCAGATTCGATTATCTGTCCCTCTGTTCAGGATACATTATAATTGTTTGTGCATAGCATTGACCCATCCACCTCATTTTCCCACTTTTTTGAGTCATTGTTGGAGTTATATGCCACTTGTTCTGCATGTTCCCTTATGATTTTGGATTTGCATCCGTCACATTCATACCATTCATTTTGTTACAATAGATCTTTGTTCTGCAGTATTCCCAGATTTCAGCCTTAGTAATTTCGTCCCACGAATCTCATGCTCTGGCTAATTCATTTACTGTCACAACTTTTTGTCTACCATCAAATGTGTAAGAGTTTACAATCCATAATATCATTCATGACCATTTGCATTTGTGGGTCTTCGTCGTTGAATATTTCGGAATGGGCAGTAATTGTGGATTCAGCCAGAAGTTTGTGCCGTCCAAAGTGTCGTATGTCAATAGCTGGGATCTTAACAGGTTAATTTCTGATGGCAAACAGGTAAAGAGGCTATGTGGCATCATCACCCTCTTTCTTTTTATCCTTTCTTTTGTGATATATTTATATGTAGGTGTTGATGACCAAACAGTTTTGTATCCATTTCCATAATCTTCAATGTAAAAAAAAAGAAGACGGATGTTTACTTGAATCCAGTTCTGGGTAAATGTTCAGACCTCCTTTTCTTCATTGTCTTATTATTTTTATTCATGCTGGACATGATCGACTGCTACATTCCCTGTGCTTGGTTCATTAGACTCTATTTCTTACTTTTTATCACTTCTTCTGTTTTGACATGATCTTCCATTTTAAGGATTGGGTATCATGGTGTCTACCTTATTCATTTATTGTAAGCATCCCCCATCTTTGTTGCACTATTCACAATGCCAACCATCATTTCCTGTTATCTATAGTCTTATACCCTTCATCACTGCTTTATGCAATGATATCCTGTAAAAAGGGTATTACTTACCCTACTGTATGGTAATTCCCTCATGTTCGTATGGTCACTACCTGTTAAAAAAAGTAAGGAAATAACAGCAGATCAGAAGTTCCTGATTCTTTGGATAGCCTATTAAGATCACTCTGGTAGATTCACTGATAATTGATGAATGGGATCAATTAGTGCATTTACCTTTCAAAATGAGATGTTGTTCTTGTCTCTCGTATATCTTTCTTTTTTTTTAGCTGCATCAATTATCTGCAATTTGCCAAGTAATGCTGGTAATTTAGCCCTACCCAAAGCAATTAGGTTTGGCTGGGCGCAACATCTAAGTCCAGGTTTGAAGTTCTACCCTTTTCCATATGTTCGTAGCATCATCTGTACATTGGAAAGCGCATAAAGAAAGAAATGCTCCATTGTTTCCTTTCTTGTTAGTAGGGGCCATCGATGAAGGTTGGCCCAGGTCCGTTAAATTTTTGAACAAGGTGGTTGTGGCCAAGATGGGCATCATTACTGCCTCAACAGTCCCAGCAACCCCAGTGTCTCTCACCATAAGTTGGACACTTCCATTTAAATTTTTGTCCATTGCTACAACAACATCTCAGTGACATTGCAACATGTCCTGTAACGATAACATTTCCATAGCTACCTCTGTTTTTCCCTTTGTCCCAGTTTGTCCCAAATGATCGACTGACTGCAGTCTTTGTTGATTGGATTTTTCACAATAGGATGATGGTAAAAGTGCTGAGTAAGTTGTCTTAAAACAGAATAGAGAGGTATCCATTCAGTTACGTTCTGTAGAATGAAGGCCTTTGCTAGATTTTTCTTTCTTCCTTACTCTGGTTGCCAGATGTCTGCTAATAGGTGGACCAATGGTTGTTGTATATCAAGTACTAATGAGTAGCGGCTGGAGCATCTTTATTTTTCTCTTTCAATTTCATTGTTACTGCAATCACTCTGGTCAATGACTAAATATTTACCAACAAGAAAGGTGATTAGTTCTACAACGAATGGAAGCATAGGCATCATTACAGGTTCTTCTTTTAACTAGTTTCACAACATTTCGTGAGCTGGAAGTTGAGTTTGGATATGCCTGGTTTCAATTTTTTTTGTGATCTAATATTTTCTTCTGGGATTACCTGTTGCTTCATTGGTATTTTATGGTTCAGCATACCTTCACTCAAAACATGCATCTGTACATTTATCTAAGGAGTGACATTTTGTCCACTGTTCATCCTTTGCACATAGTCTTACATGTCCATCATGCTCACTTTGTTCTGATTGCATGCATATCACATGCCACTTTCAAACAACAATTCCATTGCATTACCGCACCATTACACCCCTCATGATCTACTAGTACATAATTAGTCATGCAATATCTTTTGTTTTAAGCTTTCACAGAATCTCTGATTCTTGAATCTGATGATGTCCGTGGAGGGATTTCACAAGAACATAACCTCAATGTTCTGGCAAAAGAGAGTGATAAACTTTCCGACAGAATTTGAGATATAGATCCAGCCTTTCAGCCACTAGAAATTAGTGCCTATCATAGTAATGATTGCCTCAGTTTCAATTCATCGGTCAACATAGCCCCTAAGTTTATGGCTGGTTTGTTTCAAATTCCAAACTAGTTCTGATCCGGTCAGCGTTTGTATGCTCATCTACATGAGGCAGCCCAATCCTTGTTTTCACTAAGTTATTCATGTCTCCGTTTTCACTTACTTAACCATAGCTTCCTCACTCACGTTGTCTGGCCAGCATATCTGCATATCATCCTTGCTCCTGCATTTAGCACCGTTATGCACTTGCATATCTCCTCTCATGTAAGCTTTCAGGTATCATTTAGGCATCAACACCTCATGATATAGGAACATCGTAGTCCAACTAGATGTCAGTATATCATCTAGTGTAGGCATTCCTGCCCACTTATTGGTGTTCCCCTCATTAGCAAATGGGAACCTTTGTAGACATCCCAGCCTTAATGTAATCTCTTAGTTCCCTTAATATTTTATGTTTTTGTTGTTTATTAACCATGTTTTGCAGGAAATACATGAAGATTGCTATTTTCCGTCTTAGAATTAGAGATTCTTGTAATTTTAAATTAAGTTCAATGTTGTAATCGCTAGGTATTAATGAGAATTTTCATTCCTCACATTAGATTAGAATGTATGAGCATACATATCTTAGAAATTGCTCGTTTTCACATCATTTTTTCTTTTAGTGTAAAAATTCACAAATGGAAACACGAATGGCACGTGCACCATTTTATAAGAGATGATTAATCCTAAGTTGATGATTTGCATCAATGGCCATAGTCAGGATGTAAACAAGACTTAGGATTTTCATCTTTTATGGAATAACACTGGATCCTTTTTCAAAAATCATCATGTTTTCTTTAAATATTTTCCTCTTTTTTCAGATTTTAGTTTAAAATTAATTCAATATATATATCAATGGTCATAGTCAAGATATATTGAGAGTTAATTTCATTTTAAACTCTATAAAAGCACCAAAATATATTTTATTCTTCACCTGAATTTAAATGTGATTATTATATAATACATTCAATGACCATAGTCAGGGATGTATTATATCTTCAATCTTATTTACATTCATTTAAAGAATGAAATATGATTTTCAAATCTAGTTTCAAAATTCTTTAAATTCATTTAACATATAGGATAGAATTGCATCATATTTTCAAAATTTCCTTTCAAAACTCCAAGTGGTTTTGAGTATCTTCTTTAAACCAATCCTTATTTATAGGTTCAAATTCAAATTCTATCTCATTTTCAAAATTCAAAATTCGGTTTCAAAGTCCAATTTGACTTTGAAATTTCAAAATCATCTTGTATTCAGACTTCAAATTTTTAATTCAATCAAAATTCAAACTTCAAAGTTCAGATTAAACTTTGAAGTTTTTTATTCATCTTTTGATTCAAAATCAAGTTTATTTTCTTATCTTCAAATTCAAAATCAAAGTTCGAGATTGATCCTGAATCTCAAAATTTAAATCTTCCTAAGTTCTAAATTCAATCTTGGTTTTCAAAACCCAGATCAATCTTCAAAAGTCCCATTTGGACTTTCAAAATCCAAATCCAAAGTTAGAACCCAATCCCATCTTGAATTCCAGATATTGGATCCAATTTAGGATCCAGAATCCAACTCCACCTTGGATCTCAGACTTCACATCCAAAATCCATTCTAGGATCCAGAAACCAACTTCACCTTGGATCTCAGACTTCAGATCCAAATTCCATTTTAAGATCCAGAATCCACTTCCATCTCGGATCTCAGACTTCAGATCCGAACTCCATTCCAAACTTCAGATCCAATTCCATCCTGGATCTCAGGTTTCAGATCCAATTCCCCTTTAGGATTCCAAATCCAGAATTCAGCTTTATCATGGATCTCAAATCTATTTAAAATCCAGACTTTGGGTTCAAATTCCACCTTGAATTCCAGATTTCAAATCAACTTCTATTCTCAATTCCATTTCATCCCAGAATTCGAAATCCAAGTTTTTGATTCCCAAAATTCCAAAACCCAATTCCATCTCTCAATTCAATTTGGATTTCTCAAATCTTATTTTGATTTCAAACTTTAAAACTGAAATTCAAATCACATTCCATCTCTATCCTGATTCAAAACCCTAATTCAAAGTCCATTTATGCTTTTGAATTTTCCTTTCTTCTCCTTTTATCTCATCTTCAAATTATTCTTTCCAAATTCAAAGATCTATTTTTCCATCTCTGATTATTTCAAAGACTTAGAACTTCAAATCTCTGATCTATCTCAAGTTCTAAGTTAGATTCCATCATTTCTTCACTCCATTATCAAGTTCATCTCAGAACACTTGGAGATTTCCAAAACCATTTTTTTTGAAAAGAGCATACATCTTTGCATTGCACAAGCATGATTCTTTGTGCATTTAGACTTAGGATAAATTCTTAGATAATTTCTTAGCAAAGCAAAAGGCATGAATTCAACCCTGGGTTCGATTACCCCTAGTAAAGGGGCCAGGAACGGTCGAACCTCGTACCGACGAGCGGATCCCGTCTCCTAGTTTTCTCGCAAATATTTCAAAACGGAGGCGAGCTATTTTCTCAAAAATTTTCAAAATTAATGTAAGACCCGCAATTTTTCAGAAAATATCTGAATAAAATTCATGAGGCATTTACCGGTAAAAATAACATTTTTCTCAAAATGCGAAACGAATCAATTCCTGCGAGCCAGTTATACTTAGGATATTCATCGAATCGCGAATATATGCTCAAACACTCTGGAAGCCATAACTTCCTACTCGAACGAAATCAAAGGATTCCTGCGAGCCAACTTTCTTAGTTACGTCAATACGAAGGTGTAAACACTCCAAATTTTCACCCTCATCCAGTGTTTGTCCATTTCATGTGTCATTGCATATCATTGCATGTATTCTGCATATCATTCCATCGCATTGCATAGCATTGCATGTCATTGCATTTCATTTTCGAGATCCAGCACTCCTATTTCAAAACATTCAATCCAGATTTGAATTTTAAAGCTTTTATTTCAAAATCAATTTCAAAACCTGGGTTTTTATTCAATACTCTGTCATTTTCCAACCCCAGGACTTTATATTTCGAAATATTTTCTCAAGGAAACAATCTGGATTCATTTCAAATTCAAATTTTAATCGATTTCAATTCACAGATGAGACCCATTGAGGTGGTGTCGCTTCTGAATTCCTCTATTCATCAAATTTCTCAAAGTTTTGAAAGTTTCAGTCCGATCAGGACTCTGTGTCAGAGTCCTAATCCGGTCAGGAGTCTGTTTTGAAATCTGTTTTACTTCCATTTTCAGTCTTTTTCGATTATTGTCAAAATTTAGGTCATTTTACAGAGTCTAGTTAGTTCAAAACTCTATTTTAGAGTTCGGTCGAGTTAGGAGTCTAACCCTAACTGTGTTTTCTGACTTATTTCATCATTTCTTGGTAAAATCTTTCAAAAAAATTTACATTTGAATTCTAAAATTTAAAATCCCAGAGTCCTAAGAGTTCAGGACTCTAACTCGGAGTTCCAGTTCGCTTGATACCCTATTTTCAAAGATCTTGAATTTCAAATGTCGATTTTAACCCTTTTTCAAAGACATTTTTAGTGTTTATTTCAAAATTCTTCAAAATTCGATGTGGGCCCACTCAGTTGGCACCATATCCAGAGGAGTTCTAACCTAGCTAGGACCCTATGCCATTTCAAAAATTATAACTTTGAAGTTTGTCTTTGAAAATCCTTTTGAAAACTCTTTCAATTTCAAGTTTTAAAATCGCTTTTTGAAAAACTCAAGTAGGGCCCACTCGGGGTGGTGCCATATTCGATTCAGTTAGGGCTAGACAAGGGTTAGTTGATGTCTTGGTTAGTGTTAGAGGTTTAGAAGAGTCAAAACCATTTTGAAAAACTCAGTTTTGAAAGTTAGTTTTTAAAACTAGTGTTTTTAAAGGTTTTTAAAGGTGTTTTAAAAAGCCAAATATAGAAAATGCCAAGTGGCATTACATTTGGGGATTTTTTAGGAAAGTCTAGGGGTTAATTAGGCACTAGTTTAGATAATTTAGGCTAGGGGTAGTTAGGTCTTTCCACCCAAAAATCGCCCCCCCTTGTTAGAGTCCAAAAAATTCAAAATTCTCAATTTTTAAACCTAAAAAAATTCTATAAATAGTCTCCATAGGGGGGTCGATTTTTCCAACTTGCTTTCTTTGGGATTCTTGGAGCTTCTCTCTCCTCTGCAGCCCTTCCTCCATTGCAGCCACCTCAAGGTAATTATTTTGTTTAATTTTTAGCTTTTATTTCATGTTTTTAATAGTTTTAAATCAATTTTAGCCATTAATACCTCCTATTTCATGGATTCAACCATGATTTCACCTCAAGAACCATCAAGAATCAGCAAGAACGATCCAAGAAGGTGATCTAACTCTATTTTGGGTGATTTACAGGGATTTTAATCCATTAGAATTGATTTTAATATGATTCTTTACATTATTAACCAATAAAATATATGATTTACCCTTTTCATGGGTTAAATCTATGTTTTAAAGGTAATATTGAATTCCAGCCATTGATTCCCTGATTTTATTTTATTTTTTATGTTTATTCATGTTTGTTTTACGTTATATAGCATAGAAATAATTTTTATTTACTGTTTTATAGTTTATTTTATTGATTTACATTGGTTAATGCATGGTTTTTCAAGTTTCTTAAATTTCTGTCTTTTAGGTTTAGAACAGTAAAGATAAGATTATTTCGGATTGAAGTTCTCATTGTTTATTTCTGATTTTTTTATATGTGGTGCATGCATGAGTTATTGAGTTACTGTAGAAAAATCAGAGGTTTTGGATCTCGGGAACCCTGTCAAAAAATCAGACATCAAATCGGGTTTTTAAAGCTTTAAAATCGTGGTTAAAATCAAGAAGGTAACTTGTTGTTATGATATTTCTCTCATCTTATATCCGATTTTAGATCTGTAAAATGCTATGGATTCACATTGAGTAGATCTGTCTGCTGTAAAATTTTCGGATTTTTTTATTACTGTTTAGTATTTTTCCCCTTTCAGAGAATCTATTTTTAAATTTAAAACTCATTAGGGTTTACCAAAACCCTAATCAGACTTGTGTTAGTCATAAATCCCAAACCACAGATTCGATTCATGATCTGTAAAAAGTGAGTATTGTTATTTTTCTGTCTACTGTTCACCACTAAAATTTCAGAGATTTGTGTTTAGAATTGTTATTTATGTCTGTGTTTTCAATCTGAAGTAGCCGTTTTAATCCCTGTTAAAAGTGATATATTTTAGCTCAGATTGTCGGAAGAGTTTCTCCCTAACCGGGGATGATTTTTCTGATCTGTAAATTGGGAAATCTTTGTTTTTTATCTTAGTTAGTCTCTATAAAATTTCATAAATTTCCATGTAGATTTGCCCCTGGTTCAGGTCTTAGACTGAGACTGGTTGGTGAATTAGGTCAAAAATAGCATATTTTTAGGGTTTAATGCAATTTTCGGATTAATTCAATGTCAAAAAAATTATTTTTATAATTACAATTCGACATTAGGGTTATAACAAGTGCAGGTACCAATTTTTATGGATTTTGGAATCCATTTGATCTCTGAATTAATAAAATTGCAAAACCGGGTTCCTGAAAGATCCAAAAACACTGCTAAAATCACAGTTTTTGTGATATTATTGGATTTTCGTGCATAAGCATATATTTTTAGGGTTTAATCATGTTCATAATCATATTAGGATGCTTTAGGTTTAATTTTGTGCTCATTTGATTTCATTTAGTGCATAAAACCTAAGTTTTTACCAAAATCTATTTCTAAAAACCCTGATTTCAAGGCCATAGTCTTGCTATCAGGGGCAATTTGGTCATTTAACCTAAATTTCGAAATCCCTAACCCTAATTTTCACATATTTAAGCATGTCACATCATATTTAGCTTAGTTTATTCTATTCAAATTTCAAAACTTGCATTTTATCAAAATATCTTTCATTTTGACCCCAATTTCGAAATTTCATATCTTCTCTTCCTTATTTATTCCATTTTATTTCATACTTTATCACTTTTGATTTAAGGGAATCATGGCAAAAAGGCTTATATCTAGCAAAATCCAACAATTTCTTGATATTGTTGGATAAATCTAGAAAAGCCAACATATATTCATTAACAAGTTTTCTAGTTTTGCAGGTACATTGAAGACTTTATTTTTCATGTATTTAAATTTCAATAGTGATGTAACTTGTAATTAAACTTTGGAATAAGAATTTACATTTCCTGCTTAGCTTAGGATGCATTGCATATAGTTTATTTTTCTTAAATAATGTTAATGTGTGATGGATGATGATTCATGCATATTCAAACTCACTATGGTCTACACGAATGGCACATACACTAGCTTCTATGAAGTTTATAAACTTGGTGGAATTTGTATTTATGGCCATAGTCAGAATACGAATGATACTTAGATTTATGATCTTCACATTAGCCACATTCAGCCTACACTCTTAGGCTAACTTCAAAAATGCACTGCATTTCTCAAAAAAAAAATACAAAAAGTATTTCTTATTTCCTCAAATCCATATTCATTCATTTCATGCATTTGCCAATTCCAATCTCAATTCAAAAAAGTTCATTTTCTCAAAATCTCCTAAGTCTTATAGCAAAATCAATTTTCCCAAAAGCATTGAATTTCAAAGAATATTTCAAGTGTTTTTCAAGCTCATAAACTCAATTTTCCAAGTTATGCAGTCAATTTCAAAGTTTGAAGTTAGAGAAATCAAAATCCTTCTAAGTCTTATTAAAAAAAAAATCGATTTTCTCAAAATATGGATTTGCCAATGATATTTCAAGTATTTCCCAAGTTCCAAATTCGATTTTCTAAGTTAGATTTTCAATTTCAAAGTTTGAATTCAAAGAAATCGAGTTTTTCAAAGTTATTTCACATTTCTCAAAATCGATTTTCACAAAAATGCTTATATTTCTTCAGAAATCGATTTTCACTTTCTCAAATACAGCATCTCAAAAATAATTCACAATTTTCAAAGAGTTTATTTTCCAAGAATATTCCAAATATTTTCCAATCTTTGAAGCAAACATCATGTTTTCAAATATGCATTTTCAAAAATTCATAGCACATGCCTGATTCTTTGTGCATTTAGGAATTAGAATATGGTTTAGACAAGTTGAACAGAGCAAAGCAGTAAATTGATCCTTGGTTCAATTACCCCTGGTAAAGGCGCCAGGAACGGTTGAACCTCGTACCGACAGGCGAGTCCCATTCTACGGAATTTTCCCGCATTTTAAAAACAGAGGCGAGTTATTTTCAAAAACTTTTTCAATAGTCAGTTTGATTTGCAAAAGTAAAATTTTGCGATGATAACAGGTTTGGCGACCGAGATGGGACCTGTCTTCGCCTGATCAATTTAATGCTCTATTTAGTTCAAGTTTTCAAAATCGATTTCCATGGAATGTCAGCTTTTAATTTATGCTATCATGTGAACCTAGGAGCCTAGGTTTGAACCCAGCTGACATGGAATGCATGTAGACTAGGTATGGTTTGGTAGGACCATATTGAGGAGGAAATTTTCATGTTTGATGTCTTCTTTTAAATCGTTGTAATTTTGAAAAGATTTTTATATGAAAAACATGTGAAAACCAGACATCAAATAATAAAAACCGGTTCTCACTAGTGGATGAGACCGGGTCGAACTCAGGGAACGGGAATATATCGTATTCAAGTACACAAATCTAAACTAATCTTTATTGCCGAATTATTTGAAATGTAAAATATTCAGGAAAAGTAAAGACAACTAACTATTACAACAAATGAATACCCTTCGCAGAGGGCGTAAAGTGCAATATTTACAAACCCAATTAAAATTCCTAATTCTAAAAATAAAAGCAAAAAGACGCTTTATTCTTCGTACTTCGTGTCACGTAATCACTTCCGCTCTAGTCCCGTGCTATCCTGCACAATTCAAATGAACACGAGCAGTACCAGAGTTCGAAATAGAAATCTATATTGAATTAGCTAATTCTTAAAAACACTGAAGGATATTAACAAAAGACTTCAATGACAATTAAAACTACATTAACTAACACAATTAACTAAATTTCAATTCACTAACACTCCACTTTATGAAACCTAATTATTTCAATTAACTAATAATGAAGACAATTAATCACTAATACTTCATTAACAAACTATGAACATACACTATTGAAAAACACAATATTAACAAACATTGAAAGCAGTAAAATCAAAAATTGTAAAAATCAAGAAATGACTAATGAAGGATCAAAAATTCAGGTATTTAAAAACAATAAGAAAAACATGTAAAACAAGCTAACAGAATGGCAAAGGAAAACTAATTTTGTAAAAAAAATTATTGAATGAGGCAAAACGAGAAGATTTTTTGATAAAAAAAACAGGAAATTGGAAATTGTATAAGACCTAAGAATCCAATAGTGAATCAATCACTAAAATCTTGCTATCAAAACTTGATCCAGACTTTCTGAGATCAGTTTATCCATATTCACAGGAGAAGTCAGTATATAACAACCACGTAATCTGAAAACTCAATACATTGTAATCAATTAAGCTGAAAACTTAGGCATTTGAGTAAAATATTGATCAATGTTTATACAGGCCATGTTTCAGTAATCTTATTCCACTGTGAACCAGATCTTCACTGTAAAAAATTTCGGTGAAGCAGAGTTAATTCCGATCCGTTATCCACCTCAACTCCAAATGAACATCTGTTTTTAGAATCACAAATCAACTGATCTAGATGATCCAAAACACATCAAATTTCAATTGATCCAGTTGAAAATCTGTATCCAAAGACAAGATTAGAATTCCATTCAATGATTTATCAAATATTTTGAAGAACTGTATTGGATTCAGGCGACAGAATTTTTTTTTTTTTTTAATCAAACATAGGAAATATGGAATTCAAAATGTGAACTAAACGCTAAAAATTAATATTCATCTAACTAAAACATCAATTACAAAGTTAATCAGTAAACTAAAATATCAATCTCAGAATTGATCAGCAGAAAAAAAATTTCAGAACAGCAGTAATCGATTTATATTTTTTTCGTTTTATTTCTATTTCTTTTTTTTCTTTTTCTTTCTTTTTTTTATTTTCTTTAACAGAATTACAAACGGAATTCATCCACCGGAATTTCAGATAGTCACCGGAGTTCAAATACAGACCGGAATTCTTCACGATTCCGATCTGTTTTATTTTCTTTCTTTCTTTCTGTTTTTTTTTATTTTTATTTTTGAAATTAAAATTCAGCAGATTATCCTTCAGAAAGAATTATAAACGAAGAAGAAGAAAACTAATTGGAAGAAGAAGAAGAAGAAGAAGAAGAAGAAGAAGAAGAAGAAGAAGACGAAGAAGAATGACTTACCGGAAAAAGAAAAGGTGGCTTCCACTTCAGGCGCCGCAATCAACTGGAAATTTCCTTGCCACCGGATGATGATGATCGGTTGCTGCTGCTGCTGGAAAAAGAAGAAGAAGAAGAAGAAGAAGAAGAAAAAGAAGAAGAAGAAGAAGAAGAAGAATGAGATCCGGCAACTGGGAAACGGAAGAAAGAGGGGAAAAACAGAGGGGGAAAAGCAAATTTTGGCGCAAAAACATGGAGCCCCTTCCGATTTGCTTTACGCCCCTTTTTAAAAGGGTTCAAACCGGTTTGAAACAACCTTTTTTTTTATTTTCAAGACTTCCAAACCGGTTCCAGCCGGTTTGGTTTTTTTTTTTTTTTTTTTTTTCACTTTCTCCTTTTTAGAAATACAAACCGGTTGGAACCGGTTTGTATTATTATTTAGATAATTTTTTTTTCTTTATTTATTATTTTTATTTTTATTTTTTTCAAAAGTAAAAAAAACAAAAGAACTTCAAAAACTAATCTACTATATTTTTCTTTTCTTTTCTAAAAAAACACAACACTTAAATTAAATAAAATTGTTTTTCTAATTTTTTATTTTTTCTTTTTAATAAAAACTAAAACCAACTAAAAAAAGCTAAAATAGGCATAAGAATGTAAAATAAAACTATTTTTTTTTCATTTTCTAATTTTAAATCATTTTAGCACATTTACTCAAAAACTAACATAAAATTGGGTTTTTGAAACATTATTTCATAAAATCATGCATATTTAAATGTTAATAAACCCTGAATTATATGCATGATCAAATACCCCCATGCTTATGTTTTGCTAGTCCTCGAGCAAACTAGAAAAATGCAAGAAATCAAACTATCACCTAACTCACTTTCGTAGGAATCACGGTTGCATTTAGCTCATGCAACAAGCCCTTTCACCCCCTGGGTTACCCCAGTGGACGAGTAAGGTCTCGTGAGGGTTTGCAGTGATGCTACCCACAAACATCTCTGTCATGTATGTATAATATTACACATCCTCATAATCAGTAGATAATCAAAGACTTTATTTTCACAAATATTTCCTGTTGTTTCAAAATCAAAACATAATTAGAGTCTTTTATATACCACCACAGAAAAAGAATTTCTTTCACTTTTCTAAATATCACAATTATTTATGTTTTATTCTTAGAAAATCCAATAAAAACAAGTTATCATTTACTTATCCTCACTCATATGTTTTATGCACAGGTTTTCTCAATCACACTTCTAAGCATTGAACTTTTCTTTCTTCTTTTTTTTTTTTTTTTTTAGCTCTTTTCTCGATTTTTTCATTTTTTCACGCTTTTTCTTTTTGCGCACTTATTCTTCTCTTATAGCTTGCGTGTGGTCTGCTTTTATGCCTTGTGCAATGTCAATATCTTCTATACTTTTTCAATACATACCAAAAGATATCAACTAAGACATAAAAGTGACTTCCTTCATTCACCTTTATAACATGAGAGTCAAATATTTCAACTTGTATCTGTTCTCAGTTACTTAGGATCACGAAGTTTTCCACTCTTCTTTTCGAAAATGGAATTAAAAGTTTCAACTTACATCTAATTTCCATCTACTCAGGATTGTGGAATTATCCAAACAACCTAACACATGCTATATTTTTTCTTTTGAGCTCATTTTTTACACTTTTGTTCATTTGCTTAGTTTTTCAAAACTAAAACTGTGCATATTCATATTTATGATTCAAAATAAACTCTAACATGTATCTATCATCATTTCCTCGAAATCCACATAAACAACCATAATTTTTAGATCTATGTCAGAAAAAAATTTTGTGGGGCTTAAAAATCCTCTAAAAACATCAGATTTGAAATAACATTCATATAAGTTCAAACTCTTTCTTTAAAAATCTACTTTTTATGAGAGATGTGTAAACATGTGCAAGAACGTAGACAAAAATATTCTGGTGAGCTACTACACCCTCCCCCATGCTTGAATTACACTGTCCCAGTGGCATTCCCCCATGCTTATGTGAAACTAAGTGAATGCACATGAAATAAAATCAATGAGGGAAAGAAAGTAAACTCAATGAAATCTAAAATGTGAAAATATGCCTACCATGATCATGGTTTATGAATTATGCACATGAACTATATGAAAGTACTCTTAAAAAAATTGTTTTTCTATGAATATTTACAAAATTTTTAAAATATATACAAACATGTGTGAGTCCTAAACTTCTAAAAGATCAACATCCTCAATGTCTTGTCCTGTCACAATATCTGAGATATAAGGCTTCAGCCGTTGCCCATTTACTTTAAAAATAGCACCCGTACGAGGGTCAAAAAGATCTATCGCTCCATATGGAAACACCCTATGCACAACAAACGGACCATTCCATCTTGACTTCAACTTACCTGGAAAAAGATGAAGACGTGAATGATAAAGCCATACCTTTTGCCCAGGCTCGAACTGTTTCCTAACAATATATCGATCATGAAAATGCTTAGTTCGAGCTTTGTAAATCTTTGCACTCTCATAGGCCTCATTACGCAATTCCTCTAGCTCACTCAACTGTAATTTTCTCTTGACTCCAGCTTGGGTCATGTTGAAATTGAATTTTTTTATAGCCCAATATGCTCTATGTTCTAACTCAACAGGAAGATGGCAAGGTTTCCCGAAAACTAATCGAAATGGTGACATACCAATCGGGGTCTTGAAAGCAGTCCTATAAGCTCACAAGGCATCATCAAGGCGCTGAGACCAATCTTTGCGGTCTGGTCTGACTGTCTTTTCAAGAATCCTCTTTATCTCCCTGTTAGATACCTCAACTTGGCCACTGGTTTGTGGGTGGTAAGGTGTAGCAATCCGATGATGCACAGAATATTTCCTAAGTAAGAAAGCTACCTGCACATTACGAAAGTGCGTACCACCATCACTGATGATCGCTCTAGGAACTCCGAACCGACTAAAAATGTTGTGCTTGATAAACCGAAGCACCTCTTTATGATCATTGGTCCGGGTGGCCACAGCCTCGACCCATTTTGAAACATAATCAACCGCCACTAAAATATATGTAAATCCAAATGATGGTGGAAAAGGACCCATGAAATCAATGCCCCAAACATCAAAAATTTCCACAATCAGAATAGGTAAAAGAGGCATCATGTCGCGCTTGGTAATGCGACCTGTTTGCTGACATCGCAAACACTTCCTACAGAATTCGTGAGCATCTCAATGAAGTGTGGGCCACCAAAATCCAGACTGAAGGACCTTTGCAGCGGTCTTCCGACTAGAAAAATGACCTCCACAAGCTAAAGAATGACAAAATGATAAAATGGAATGATACTCTTCTTCGGGCACACATCTCCGAATCATCTGGTCCGGGCATGATCTAAATAATTTTGGTTCCTCCCAAAAATAATGTTTCACTTGCGCAAAAAATCTATCTTTTTCATTCCGGTTCCAGTGCGCAGGATACTCTCTAGTAACCAGAAAATTTACTATATCTGCGAACCAGGGTAAACGCTTGACATGAAATAACTGCTCATCCGGAAAAGATTCAACAATCTGTCCTTGATCAATAGATGAATCTATAGTCATTCTAGACAGATGATCTGCTACAAGATTCTTACATCCACTCTTATCTCGAATCTCAATATCAAATTCTTGTAACAGAAGAATCCAACGAATGAGACGCGGTTTAGCATCCTTTTTACTCATCAAATATCTCAATGCAGCATGATCTGAGTAAATGATAACTTTGGAGCCTAACAAATATGATCGAAACTTCTCAAGTGCAAATACAACGGCTAGTAACTCCTTCTCAGTGGTAGTATAATGCATTTGTGTGTCAGAAAGAGTCCTACTAGCATAATGAATAACATGAGATCGTTTCTCAATCTTCTGTCCTAAAATTGCTCCAACCGCATAATCTGAAGCGTCACACATAATCTCAAAAGGCACTGACCACTCAGGAGATCTGAGAATAGGAGCAGTGGTCAATGCTTCCTTTAAGGCTAAAAATGCCTTCAGACAGGCATCATCAAACACAAATGACTGATCTTTCGACAACAGGTTACACAACGGTCTAGAAATCTGACTAAAATCCTTAATGAACCATCTATAGAAACCTGCATGCCCTAAAAATGAATGCACTTGCCTCACAGAGGTCGGTGGAGCTAATTTGACAATGGTCTCCACTTTGGCCTTATCGACCTCTATACCTTTCTCAGACACAATATGTCCAAGAACAATCCCCTGTTGTACCATGAAATGACTCTTTTCCCAACTCAACACTAGATTTGTCTCCCTACAGCGCTGAAGTACACGAGATAATTTTTGGAGACAATCATCAAAAGAAGAGCCATAAACCGAGAAATCGTCCATGAAAATCTCAAGGACATCATCCATCATGTCAGAGAAAATCGCCATCATACATCTCTGAAATGTAGCCGGGGCATTACAAAGCCCAAACGGCATCCTCCTATACGCAAATGTACCATAGGGACAGGTAAATGTCGTCTTATCCTGATCCTCGGGATGAACGGCCACCTGGTTATATCCGGAATATCCATCTAAAAAGCAATAATATTGCTGGCCTGCAAGTCTTTCTAAAATTTGGTCGATGAACGGTAACGGGAAATGATCTTTCCTAGTTGCACTGTTCAACTTCCTATAGTCAATACATACTCGCCATCCCGTAGTAATCCTCATGGGAATGCTCTCTCCTTTCTCATTCTTTTCCACAGTGAGCCCAGACTTTTTGGGAACAACCTGGGTAGGACTCACCCACTGACTATCGGAGATAGGATAAATAATCCCAGCATCTAACAATTTAACTACTTCCTTCTTCACCACTTCTTTCATGTGAGGATTTAATCTCCTTTGTGATTCTCTTGAGGGTTTAGCTCCCTCATCCATAATGATCCGATGCATACAAAAGGAGGGGTCAATCCCCTTTAAATCCGCCACAGACCATCCAATAGCTTCCTTGTGCTCATGCAAAACCTGTAACAACTGATGCTCCTGTGAATCTGTCAGGTTTGCAGAAATAATAACTGGGAGAGTCTGCTCTTTTCCTAAAAAGACATACTTGAGTGAAGCTGGTAAAGGCTTCAACTCCAACTCTGGGGGACTCTCTATTGATGGCTTTGCGGGCTTCTCAGCTAATTCTGGAAGTGGTTCAGGATGCCAAATCCCACTGACATTATCTGCCTCACTATCTATCATATCAAGGCAATCCTCTTTGAATGATTCATCAATCTCCTCTTGAGGTGGATCACTCAACAACCAATCATGTTCAGCTTCTATAATATCTTGAATGATATCAACCTCAAAAGAAGCTTCTTCAGTATCAGACTCCATCGATGCACAAAAAATGTTCATCCTCATTTTCCTATTTCCAAATGAAACATCCATTTCACCAGTGCGGCAATTAATGCACGCATTGGCGGTAGCTAGGAAAGGACGACCAAGAATAATAGGAGTTTGTCTGATGCTATCAACTCCCTCTATATCTAATATCACGAAGTCGACAGGGAAATAACAATCCTCCACCTTTACTAACACATCTTCAAGTATCCCTCTCAGGACCTTAATCGATCTATCCGCTAATTGAAGCGTCATAGGTGTAGATTCATCTCTTTCAATCCAAATTTGTCATAGAAGAGACCCGGCAAAATGTTAACACTTGCCCCAAGGTCAAGCAAAGCACGCTCAACAGTAATGTTTCCTATGACACATGATATGATAGGGGTCCCTGGGTCCTTAAGTTGTGGTGGAGTCTGGTGTTGCAATACTGCACTGATCTGCTCCGTCAAATATATTTTCTTCTGCGCATGGGACCTCAACTTCCTTTTCTGCGTACAAAGCTCTTTGAGGAACTTTGCATATGCAGGGACTTGCTGGATGGCATCTAGTAAGGGAAGGTTTATATGGACGTGCTTGAATATCTCAAGCATCTCTTGCATGTTTACTCCCGACTTACCTAATGCTCTCGGTTTCTCTAACGCCTCAGGAAAGGGGGCTTTAGGAATATGGGTTGTGGAAGGCCCAAATGGAAGAACCTTCTCGCTTTCCTGAGGTAAAACATTAGGGACAGGCTGCTTCTTACTTATCTTCTCTCTTTCTTCTGCAGCCTCCCTCGAATGGTACTGCTTCCCACTTCTAAGGGTTACTACTGCCTGAGCTTGCTCTTGATATGTATCTGTCATATGCAAACTCTGCAGAGGTTCTTTACCCCTAGGGTTAACTATAGGCTGACTAGGCAATGCTCCCTCACTTCTCCTGCTAAGTGCTTCAGCGAGCTGCCCCATTTGAGTTTCTAACTTTGCAATCGACTGGGTATGTGAGCTCAAAGCTTGCAAAATCTTATCTTCAAAAGATTGACTAGGTGAAGGCTCCTGAAAATGGGGTTGAGTATAAGCAGGTTGGGCTGGAGGGTCATTGGATCTTTGGAATCCAGGTGTATAACCACTTTGTCTGGATTGACTCTGGGAAGGGTTAGGAGCTTGGGCTTGTGAGTTACGCCATGAGAAATTTGGATGGTTTCGCCAGCCCGGGTTGTAAGTATTGGCAAATGGATTGGGTGCGGGCCTAGCGAAGTTCTGAGCCATCTGAGTCTGCTCTTGGACAAATTCAGGATACTGTGACGCAGCTGGACACTGGAGAACATGGTGTGCAGGACTCGCACACAACGCACACACCTGCATGGCAGGAGAGGGACCCAACAACAATTGATCTAATTTCTGGGACAGTTGGTCTACCTTGTTGCTCAACTCAAGGTTCATCCCTATTTCGAAAATACCTGCCTTCTTAGCACTATCCTGTACAGGTGTAACTCTATCAGACCGTGAAGCTGTCGCGTGGTGCATCGAATTCTCGCTTAATGTCTCAAAGAGCAACCACGCTTCATTCTCACTCTTGAGCATGAAAGTGCCCCCACATGCGGCATCAACCATTTGACGATTCTTCTCAGTAAGACCGTCATAGAAATATTGCACCAGTTGCCATCGAGGCACCTGGTGGTGGGGACACTTGCGGAGAAGATCCTTCATCCTCTCCCAAGTCTCATGAAACAGTTCCCCCTCTATTTGCGTAAAACTGGTGATGGCTTTTCGATATTGATTTGTCTTACCGATTGGGAAATATTTCTTTAAAAATTCTCTTTGCATATGTTCCCACGTGGTAATTCTAACTGTATCTAATGCCTTCAGCCAGTGTTTGGCTTTATCCTTCAGAGAGAAGGGAAACAGGGTCAACCTCATAGCATCATCTCCAAAGTTGTTTATTCTCACTGTCGAACAAATCTCTAAGAATTCGTCGAGATGACGATATGGATCTTCATTGCTAAGGCCATAAAATGAGGGTAGCATTTGGATTACACTGGCCTTAATCTCAAACTTATTTGCTCCTACATCAGGTCTTGTGATGCAGGAGGCGGGAGTATAGGTGTTAGGCATGAAGTACTCCCTAAGGGGACGAGTAATCTGCTGATTCTCAGCCATGGTTGCAGATCTTTGGGCTCTCCTAATAAGGGACTTGGGGTCCTCAATCGGCTCTACCAGCTCAGGGTTAAGTGAGCGTCGCCCTTGTATACACCTTAGAGTAGACCGGTGTAGCTCACGTCCTAACTTTGGGTTTTCTACCTAACTAACGCACTAAGCGGCCAAACCACGCAAACCACAAAGCGAGTAAACTAAAAACAACAAAAACTAAACAAACACCACGCAGTTACACATAACAGAGATTATGCAAAGAAATATAAAATCTATGTGTACGGTACCAATCGTACACAGTCACCTCTAAGGGAATCCTAATAGGTGGGCTGTGCAGAAAAGTAAGCTCTTCTCTAAGATATGCACATACGTGGTTCTAAACCTAAATGCAAAGCAAACACTAGGCAATAAAGTGAATACTAATATTACGCCGTTCCCCGGCAACGGCGCCAAAAATTTGATGTCTTCTTTTAAATCGTTGTAATTTTGAAAAGATTTTTATATGAAAAACATGTGAAAATCAGACATCAAATAATAAAAACCGGTTCTCACTAGTGGATGAGACCGGGTCGAACTCAGGGAACGGGAATATATTGTATTCAAGTACACAAATCTAAACTAATCTTTATTGCCGAATTATTTGAAATGTAAAATATGCAAGAAAAGTAAAGACAACTAACTATTACAACAAATGAATACCCTTCGCAGAGGGCGTAAAGTGCAATATTTACAAACCCAATTAAAATTCCTAATTCTAAAAATAAAAGCAAAAAGACGCTTTATTCTTCGTACTTCGTGTCACGTAATCACTTCCGCTCCAGTCCCGTGCTATCCTGCACAATTCAAATGAACACGAGTAGTACCAGAGTTCGAAATAGAAATCTATATTGAATTAGCTAATTCTTAAAAACACTGAAGGATATTAACAAAAGACTTCAATGACAATTAAAACTACATTAACTAACACAATTAACTAAATTTCAATTCACTAACACTCCACTTTATGAAACCTAATTATTTCAATTAACTAATAATGAAGACAATTAATCACTAATACTTCATTAACAAACTATGAACATACACTATTGAAAAACACAATATTAACAAACATTGAAAGTAGTAAAATCAAAAATTGTAAAAATCAAGAAATGACTAATGAAGGATCAAAAATTCAGGTATTTAAAAACAATAAGAAAAACATGTAAAACAAGCTAACAGAATGGCAAAGGAAAACTAATTTTGTAAAAAAAATTATTGAATGAGGCAAAACGAGAAGAATTTTTGATAAAAAAAACAGGAAATTGGAAATTGTATAAGACCTAAGAATCCAATAGTGAATCAATCACTAAAATCTTGCTATCAAAACTTGATCCAGACTTTCTGAGATCAGTTTATCCATATTCACAGGAGAAGTCAGTATATAACAACCACGTAATCTGAAAACTCAATACATCGTAATCAATTAAGCTGAAAACTTAGGCATTTGAGTAAAATATTGATCAATGTTTATACAGGCCATGTTTCAGTAATCTTATTCCACTGTGAACCAGATCTTCACTGTAAAAAATTTCGGTGAAGCAGAGTTAATTCCGATCCGTTATCCACCTCAACTCCAAATGAACATCTGTTTTTAGAATCACAAATCAACTGATCTAGATGATCCAAAACACATCAAATTTCAATTGATCCAGTTGAAAATCTGTATCCAAAGACAAGATTAGAATTCCATTCAATGATTTATCAAATATTTTGAAGAACTGTATTGGATTCAGGCGACAGAATTTTTTTTTTTTTTTTAATCAAACATAGGAAATATGGAATTCAAAATGTGAACTAAACGCTAAAAATTAATATTCATCTAACTAAAACATCAATTACAAAGTTAATCAGTAAACTAAAATATCAATCTCAGAATTGATCAGCAGAAAAAAAATTTCAGAACAGCAGTAATCGATTTATATTTTTTTCGTTTTATTTCTATTTCTTTTTTTTCTTTTTCTTTCTTTTTTTTATTTTCTTTAACAGAATTACAAACGGAATTCATCCACCGGAATTTCAGATAGTCACCGGAGTTCAAATACAGACCGGAATTCTTCACGATTCCGATCTGTTTTATTTTCTTTCTTTCTTTCTGTTTTTTTTTATTTTTATTTTTGAAATTAAAATTCAGCAGATTATCCTTCAGAAAGAATTATAAACGAAGAAGAAGAAAACTAATTGGAAGAAGAAGAAGAAGAAGAAGAAGAAGAAGAAGAAGAAGAAGAAGACGAAGAAGAATGACTTACCGGAAAAAGAAAAGGTGGCTTCCACTTCAGGCGCCGCAATCAACTGGAAATTTCCTTGCCACCGGATGATGATGATCGGTTGCTGCTGCTGCTGGAAAAAGAAGAAGAAGAAGAAGAAGAAGAAGAAAAAGAAGAAGAAGAAGAAGAAGAAGAATGAGATCCGGCAACTGGGAAACGGAAGAAAGAGGGGAAAAACAGAGGGGGAAAAGCAAATTTTGGCGCAAAAACATGGAGCCCCTTCCGATTTGCTTTACGCCCCTTTTTAAAAGGGTTCAAACCGGTTTGAAACAACCTTTTTTTTTATTTTCAAGACTTCCAAACCGGTTCCAGCCGGTTTGGTTTTTTTTTTTTTTTTTTTTTTCACTTTCTCCTTTTTAGAAATACAAACCGGTTGGAACCGGTTTGTATTATTATTTAGATAATTTTTTTTTCTTTATTTATTATTTTTATTTTTATTTTTTTCAAAAGTAAAAAAAACAAAAGAACTTCAAAAACTAATCTACTATATTTTTCTTTTCTTTTCTAAAAAAACACAACACTTAAATTAAATAAAATTGTTTTTCTAATTTTTTATTTTTTCTTTTTAATAAAAACTAAAACCAACTAAAAAAAGCTAAAATAGGCATAAGAATGTAAAATAAAACTATTTTTTTTTCATTTTCTAATTTTAAATCATTTTAGCACATTTACTCAAAAACTAACATAAAATTGGGTTTTTGAAACATTATTTCATAAAATCATGCATATTTAAATGTTAATAAACCCTGAATTATATGCATGATCAAATACCCCCATGCTTATGTTTTGCTAGTCCTCGAGCAAACTAGAAAAATGCAAGAAATCAAACTATCACCTAACTCACTTTCGTAGGAATCACGGTTGCATTTAGCTCATGCAACAAGCCCTTTCACCCCCTGGGTTACCCCAGTGGACGAGTAAGGTCTCGTGAGGGTTTGCAGTGATGCTACCCACAAACATCTCTGTCATGTATGTATAATATTACACATCCTCATAATCAGTAGATAATCAAAGACTTTATTTTCACAAATATTTCCTGTTGTTTCAAAATCAAAACATAATTAGAGTCTTTTATATACCACCACAGAAAAAGAATTTCTTTCACTTTTCTAAATATCACAATTATTTATGTTTTATTCTTAGAAAATCCAATAAAAACAAGTTATCATTTACTTATCCTCACTCATATGTTTTATGCACAGGTTTTCTCAATCACACTTCTAAGCATTGAACTTTTCTTTCTTCTTTTTTTTTTTTTTTTTTTAGCTCTTTTCTCGATTTTTTCATTTTTTCACGCTTTTTCTTTTTGCGCACTTATTCTTCTCTTATAGCTTGCGTGTGGTCTGCTTTTATGCCTTGTGCAATGTCAATATCTTCTATACTTTTTCAATACATACCAAAAGATATCAACTAAGACATAAAAGTGACTTCCTTCATTCACCTTTATAACATGAGAGTCAAATATTTCAACTTGTATCTGTTCTCAGTTACTTAGGATCACGAAGTTTTCCACTCTTCTTTTCGAAAATGGAATTAAAAGTTTCAACTTACATCTAATTTCCATCTACTCAGGATTGTGGAATTATCCAAACAACCTAACACATGCTATATTTTTTCTTTTGAGCTCATTTTTTACACTTTTGTTCATTTGCTTAGTTTTTCAAAACTAAAACTGTGCATATTCATATTTATGATTCAAAATAAACTCTAACATGTATCTATCATCATTTCCTCGAAATCCACATAAACAACCATAATTTTTAGATCTATGTCAGAAAAAAATTTTGTGGGGCTTAAAAATCCTCTAAAAACATCAGATTTGAAATAACATTCATATAAGTTCAAACTCTTTCTTTAAAAATCTACTTTTTATGAGAGATGTGTAAACATGTGCAAGAACGTAGACAAAAATATTCTGGTGAGCTACTACACCCTCCCCCATGCTTGAATTACACTGTCCCAGTGGCATTCCCCCATGCTTATGTGAAACTAAGTGAATGCACATGAAATAAAATCAATGAGGGAAAGAAAGTAAACTCAATGAAATCTAAAATGTGAAAATATGCCTACCATGATCATGGTTTATGAATTATGCACATGAACTATATGAAAGTACTCTTAAAAAAATTGTTTTTCTATGAATATTTACAAAATTTTTAAAATATATACAAACATGTGTGAGTCCTAAACTTCTAAAAGATCAACATCCTCAATGTCTTGTCCTGTCACAATATCTGAGATATAAGGCTTCAGCCGTTGCCCATTTACTTTAAAAATAGCACCCGTACGAGGGTCAAAAAGATCTATCGCTCCATATGGAAACACCCTATGCACAACAAACGGACCATTCCATCTTGACTTCAACTTACCTGGAAAAAGATGAAGACGTGAATGATAAAGCCATACCTTTTGCCCAGGCTCGAACTGTTTCCTAACAATATATCGATCATGAAAATGCTTAGTTCGAGCTTTGTAAATCTTTGCACTCTCATAGGCCTCATTACGCAATTCCTCTAGCTCACTCAACTGTAATTTTCTCTTGACTCCAGCTTGGGTCATGTTGAAATTGAATTTTTTTATAGCCCAATATGCTCTATGTTCTAACTCAACAGGAAGATGGCAAGGTTTCCCGAAAACTAATCGAAATGGTGACATACCAATCGGGGTCTTGAAAGCAGTCCTATAAGCTCACAAGGCATCATCAAGGCGCTGAGACCAATCTTTGCGGTCTGGTCTGACTGTCTTTTCAAGAATCCTCTTTATCTCCCTGTTAGATACCTCAACTTGGCCACTGGTTTGTGGGTGGTAAGGTGTAGCAATCCGATGATGCACAGAATATTTCCTAAGTAAGAAAGCTACCTGCACATTACGAAAGTGCGTACCACCATCACTGATGATCGCTCTAGGAACTCCGAACCGACTAAAAATGTTGTGCTTGATAAACCGAAGCACCTCTTTATGATCATTGGTCCGGGTGGCCACAGCCTCGACCCATTTTGAAACATAATCAACCGCCACTAAAATATATGTAAATCCAAATGATGGTGGAAAAGGACCCATGAAATCAATGCCCCAAACATCAAAAATTTCCACAATCAGAATAGGTAAAAGAGGCATCATGTCGCGCTTGGTAATGCGACCTGTTTGCTGACATCGCAAACACTTCCTACAGAATTCGTGAGCATCTCAATGAAGTGTGGGCCACCAAAATCCAGACTGAAGGACCTTTGCAGCGGTCTTCCGACTAGAAAAATGACCTCCACAAGCTAAAGAATGACAAAATGATAAAATGGAATGATACTCTTCTTCGGGCACACATCTCCGAATCATCTGGTCCGGGCATGATCTAAATAATTTTGGTTCCTCCCAAAAATAATGTTTCACTTGCGCAAAAAATCTATCTTTTTCATTCCGGTTCCAGTGCGCAGGATACTCTCTAGTAACCAGAAAATTTACTATATCTGCGAACCAGGGTAAACGCTTGACATGAAATAACTGCTCATCCGGAAAAGATTCAACAATCTGTCCTTGATCAATAGATGAATCTATAGTCATTCTAGACAGATGATCTGCTACAAGATTCTTACATCCACTCTTATCTCGAATCTCAATATCAAATTCTTGTAACAGAAGAATCCAACGAATGAGACGCGGTTTAGCATCCTTTTTACTCATCAAATATCTCAATGCAGCATGATCTGAGTAAATGATAACTTTGGAGCCTAACAAATATGATCGAAACTTCTCAAGTGCAAATACAACGGCTAGTAACTCCTTCTCAGTGGTAGTATAATGCATTTGTGTGTCAGAAAGAGTCCTACTAGCATAATGAATAACATGAGATCGTTTCTCAATCTTCTGTCCTAAAATTGCTCCAACCGCATAATCTGAAGCGTCACACATAATCTCAAAAGGCACTGACCACTCAGGAGATCTGAGAATAGGAGCAGTGGTCAATGCTTCCTTTAAGGCTAAAAATGCCTTCAGACAGGCATCATCAAACACAAATGACTGATCTTTCGACAACAGGTTACACAACGGTCTAGAAATCTGACTAAAATCCTTAATGAACCATCTATAGAAACCTGCATGCCCTAAAAATGAATGCACTTGCCTCACAGAGGTCGGTGGAGCTAATTTGACAATGGTCTCCACTTTGGCCTTATCGACCTCTATACCTTTCTCAGACACAATATGTCCAAGAACAATCCCCTGTTGTACCATGAAATGACTCTTTTCCCAACTCAACACTAGATTTGTCTCCCTACAGCGCTGAAGTACACGAGATAATTTTTGGAGACAATCATCAAAAGAAGAGCCATAAACCGAGAAATCGTCCATGAAAATCTCAAGGACATCATCCATCATGTCAGAGAAAATCGCCATCATACATCTCTGAAATGTAGCCGGGGCATTACAAAGCCCAAACGGCATCCTCCTATACGCAAATGTACCATAGGGACAGGTAAATGTCGTCTTATCCTGATCCTCGGGATGAACGGCCACCTGGTTATATCCGGAATATCCATCTAAAAAGCAATAATATTGCTGGCCTGCAAGTCTTTCTAAAATTTGGTCGATGAACGGTAACGGGAAATGATCTTTCCTAGTTGCACTGTTCAACTTCCTATAGTCAATACATACTCGCCATCCCGTAGTAATCCTCATGGGAATGCTCTCTCCTTTCTCATTCTTTTCCACAGTGAGCCCAGACTTTTTGGGAACAACCTGGGTAGGACTCACCCACTGACTATCGGAGATAGGATAAATAATCCCAGCATCTAACAATTTAACTACTTCCTTCTTCACCACTTCTTTCATGTGAGGATTTAATCTCCTTTGTGATTCTCTTGAGGGTTTAGCTCCCTCATCCATAATGATCCGATGCATACAAAAGGAGGGGTCAATCCCCTTTAAATCCGCCACAGACCATCCAATAGCTTCCTTGTGCTCATGCAAAACCTGTAACAACTGATGCTCCTGTGAATCTGTCAGGTTTGCAGAAATAATAACTGGGAGAGTCTGCTCTTTTCCTAAAAAGACATACTTGAGTGAAGCTGGTAAAGGCTTCAACTCCAACTCTGGGGGACTCTCTATTGATGGCTTTGCGGGCTTCTCAGCTAATTCTGGAAGTGGTTCAGGATGCCAAATCCCACTGACATTATCTGCCTCACTATCTATCATATCAAGGCAATCCTCTTTGAATGATTCATCAATCTCCTCTTGAGGTGGATCACTCAACAACCAATCATGTTCAGCTTCTATAATATCTTGAATGATATCAACCTCAAAAGAAGCTTCTTCAGTATCAGACTCCATCGATGCACAAAAAATGTTCATCCTCATTTTCCTATTTCCAAATGAAACATCCATTTCACCAGTGCGGCAATTAATGCACGCATTGGCGGTAGCTAGGAAAGGACGACCAAGAATAATAGGAGTTTGTCTGATGCTATCAACTCCCTCTATATCTAATATCACGAAGTCGACAGGGAAATAACAATCCTCCACCTTTACTAACACATCTTCAAGTATCCCTCTCAGGACCTTAATCGATCTATCCGCTAATTGAAGCGTCATAGGTGTAGATTCATCTCTTTCAATCCAAATTTGTCATAGAAGAGACCCGGCAAAATGTTAACACTTGCCCCAAGGTCAAGCAAAGCACGCTCAACAGTAATGTTTCCTATGACACATGATATGATAGGGGTCCCTGGGTCCTTAAGTTGTGGTGGAGTCTGGTGTTGCAATACTGCACTGATCTGCTCCGTCAAATATATTTTCTTCTGCGCATGGGACCTCAACTTCCTTTTCTGCGTACAAAGCTCTTTGAGGAACTTTGCATATGCAGGGACTTGCTGGATGGCATCTAGTAAGGGAAGGTTTATATGGACGTGCTTGAATATCTCAAGCATCTCTTGCATGTTTACTCCCGACTTACCTAATGCTCTCGGTTTCTCTAACGCCTCAGGAAAGGGGGCTTTAGGAATATGGGTTGTGGAAGGCCCAAATGGAAGAACCTTCTCGCTTTCCTGAGGTAAAACATTAGGGACAGGCTGCTTCTTACTTATCTTCTCTCTTTCTTCTGCAGCCTCCCTCGAATGGTACTGCTTCCCACTTCTAAGGGTTACTACTGCCTGAGCTTGCTCTTGATATGTATCTGTCATATGCAAACTCTGCAGAGGTTCTTTACCCCTAGGGTTAACTATAGGCTGACTAGGCAATGCTCCCTCACTTCTCCTGCTAAGTGCTTCAGCGAGCTGCCCCATTTGAGTTTCTAACTTTGCAATCGACTGGGTATGTGAGCTCAAAGCTTGCAAAATCTTATCTTCAAAAGATTGACTAGGTGAAGGCTCCTGAAAATGGGGTTGAGTATAAGCAGGTTGGGCTGGAGGGTCATTGGATCTTTGGAATCCAGGTGTATAACCACTTTGTCTGGATTGACTCTGGGAAGGGTTAGGAGCTTGGGCTTGTGAGTTACGCCATGAGAAATTTGGATGGTTTCGCCAGCCCGGGTTGTAAGTATTGGCAAATGGATTGGGTGCGGGCCTAGCGAAGTTCTGAGCCATCTGAGTCTGCTCTTGGACAAATTCAGGATACTGTGACGCAGCTGGACACTGGAGAACATGGTGTGCAGGACTCGCACACAACGCACACACCTGCATGGCAGGAGAGGGACCCAACAACAATTGATCTAATTTCTGGGACAGTTGGTCTACCTTGTTGCTCAACTCAAGGTTCATCCCTATTTCGAAAATACCTGCCTTCTTAGCACTATCCTGTACAGGTGTAACTCTATCAGACCGTGAAGCTGTCGCGTGGTGCATCGAATTCTCGCTTAATGTCTCAAAGAGCAACCACGCTTCATTCTCACTCTTGAGCATGAAAGTGCCCCCACATGCGGCATCAACCATTTGACGATTCTTCTCAGTAAGACCGTCATAGAAATATTGCACCAGTTGCCATCGAGGCACCTGGTGGTGGGGACACTTGCGGAGAAGATCCTTCATCCTCTCCCAAGTCTCATGAAACAGTTCCCCCTCTATTTGCGTAAAACTGGTGATGGCTTTTCGATATTGATTTGTCTTACCGATTGGGAAATATTTCTTTAAAAATTCTCTTTGCATATGTTCCCACGTGGTAATTCTAACTGTATCTAATGCCTTCAGCCAGTGTTTGGCTTTATCCTTCAGAGAGAAGGGAAACAGGGTCAACCTCATAGCATCATCTCCAAAGTTGTTTATTCTCACTGTCGAACAAATCTCTAAGAATTCGTCGAGATGACGATATGGATCTTCATTGCTAAGGCCATAAAATGAGGGTAGCATTTGGATTACACTGGCCTTAATCTCAAACTTATTTGCTCCTACATCAGGTCTTGTGATGCAGGAGGCGGGAGTATAGGTGTTAGGCATGAAGTACTCCCTAAGGGGACGAGTAATCTGCTGATTCTCAGCCATGGTTGCAGATCTTTGGGCTCTCCTAATAAGGGACTTGGGGTCCTCAATCGGCTCTACCAGCTCAGGGTTAAGTGAGCGTCGCCCTTGTATACACCTTAGAGTAGACCGGTGTAGCTCACGTCCTAACTTTGGGTTTTCTACCTAACTAACGCACTAAGCGGCCAAACCACGCAAACCACAAAGCGAGTAAACTAAAAACAACAAAAACTAAACAAACACCACGCAGTTACACATAACAGAGATTATGCAAAGAAATATAAAATCTATGTGTACGGTACCAATCGTACACAGTCACCTCTAAGGGAATCCTAATAGGTGGGCTGTGCAGAAAAGTAAGCTCTTCTCTAAGATATGCACATACGTGGTTCTAAACCTAAATGCAAAGCAAACACTAGGCAATAAAGTGAATACTAATATTACGCCGTTCCCCGGCAACGGCGCCAAAAATTTGATGTCTTCTTTTAAATCGTTGTAATTTTGAAAAGATTTTTATATGAAAAACATGTGAAAATCAGACATCAAATAATAAAAACCGGTTCTCACTAGTGGATGAGACCGGGTCGAACTCAGGGAACGGGAATATATTGTATTCAAGTACACAAATCTAAACTAATCTTTATTGCCGAATTATTTGAAATGTAAAATATGCAAGAAAAGTAAAGACAACTAACTATTACAACAAATGAATACCCTTCGCAGAGGGCGTAAAGTGCAATATTTACAAACCCAATTAAAATTCCTAATTCTAAAAATAAAAGCAAAAAGACGCTTTATTCTTCGTACTTCGTGTCACGTAATCACTTCCGCTCCAGTCCCGTGCTATCCTGCACAATTCAAATGAACACGAGTAGTACCAGAGTTCGAAATAGAAATCTATATTGAATTAGCTAATTCTTAAAAACACTGAAGGATATTAACAAAAGACTTCAATGACAATTAAAACTACATTAACTAACACAATTAACTAAATTTCAATTCACTAACACTCCACTTTATGAAACCTAATTATTTCAATTAACTAATAATGAAGACAATTAATCACTAATACTTCATTAACAAACTATGAACATACACTATTGAAAAACACAATATTAACAAACATTGAAAGTAGTAAAATCAAAAATTGTAAAAATCAAGAAATGACTAATGAAGGATCAAAAATTCAGGTATTTAAAAACAATAAGAAAAACATGTAAAACAAGCTAACAGAATGGCAAAGGAAAACTAATTTTGTAAAAAAAATTATTGAATGAGGCAAAACGAGAAGAATTTTTGATAAAAAAAACAGGAAATTGGAAATTGTATAAGACCTAAGAATCCAATAGTGAATCAATCACTAAAATCTTGCTATCAAAACTTGATCCAGACTTTCTGAGATCAGTTTATCCATATTCACAGGAGAAGTCAGTATATAACAACCACGTAATCTGAAAACTCAATACATCGTAATCAATTAAGCTGAAAACTTAGGCATTTGAGTAAAATATTGATCAATGTTTATACAGGCCATGTTTCAGTAATCTTATTCCACTGTGAACCAGATCTTCACTGTAAAAAATTTCGGTGAAGCAGAGTTAATTCCGATCCGTTATCCACCTCAACTCCAAATGAACATCTGTTTTTAGAATCACAAATCAACTGATCTAGATGATCCAAAACACATCAAATTTCAATTGATCCAGTTGAAAATCTGTATCCAAAGACAAGATTAGAATTCCATTCAATGATTTATCAAATATTTTGAAGAACTGTATTGGATTCAGGCGACCGAAATTTTTTTTTTTTTTAATCAAACATAGGAAATATGGAATTCAAAATGTGAACTAAACGCTAAAAATTAATATTCATCTAACTAAAACATCAATTACAAAGTTAATCAGTAAACTAAAATATCAATCTCAGAATTGATCAGCAGAAAAAAAATTTCAGAACAGCAGTAATCGATTTATATTTTTTTCGTTTTATTTCTATTTCTTTTTTTTTCTTTTTCTTTCTTTTTTTTATTTTCTTTAACAGAATTACAAACGGAATTTGGTTGATATTTTGAAATGATCTTTTTAAAACAATTATTTTCAATAAAACTTTGGAAAATCGTCAACCAAAAATATAAAAACCGACTTTCCACAAAGTGGTAAGTACGGGTCGAATCCTCAGGGAACAGGAATTAAGCACAATATTTCTAGAAAATTTAATTTATTAATGACAAATGTCAATCTACAATTATCAAATTAATACAACTACAATTAATCACTAAAAGGAAAATAAACAAGCAATCAGTCTTCTGCTCCACACCAAGGGTCTTTCTGTCTTTTCGCCAATTAGAGAATCTTTGCACTTGGACAATAACCCTGGAAACTAAAATATGTTTTTCACCTTTTGGAAGATCCGACGACCGGGGGGATGAAGAAGAGCGGACCGTGGCTGGAGATGGACGTCCTATACAGTTCGAGAATGCTGTACTTCACCAAAAACGGCACCTTTTGCAGCTGCTACACGTTGGAGATCCACTGACGATGGAATGTGAGCCGATTCGCGATCGGAGGGTGTAGAAAGCCGGATGGAGGTAGGGCCGGCTCACCTTGGTGGTGTGTTGCGCACTCCCGCCCAAGGTTAATGGTCTCCACCTCTGCTACACCTGCAAAAATACAGAAAAGTGGTGAAAAGACAGCAAGGAACAAGAAAGAAATGAAAAGAAACAAAAGAAAGATCGAAAATATGCTTGAAAATCAAGCATAGACCGGTCTTCAATGGCCAACACGTGGGGGAGATGGAGAGGAAGATGTTGCTGGAGTAGATTCACTGCAAGGGGCGTCCAAACACAGCCAAAGACGCCTAGGGCTTCTCTAAAAAGTATATTTATACTTTTTGGAATTTGCAAAACCAATGTTATAAAAAAAATATTTTCTAGGCGCCTCTTTTTGGGGGGTTTTCAGAAAAACTTTTCGAAATGGATCTGGATAGGCGTGTGGGTTGGGTTTTGGACTTTTAAAGAGTTGATCCAAGGTCCAATTAACCTAATTGGGTCGGATATGAATCCGATCCACCTCAAAATTCGTGCCCAAACACTGAAATAGCCATAACTCTCTCATTTTAACTCCGATTTTTCTGAAATTCGAACCATAGCCCCTTACTATCAAAACACATCTAAACATGGGTTTAAAACCTTAAACTTGATACAAAATGCATGAAAAACTTGTTTACATGATGTGCATTTCATGCATCATCAGAATTCATCCACCGGAATTTCAGATAGTCACCGGAGTTCAAATACAGACCAGAATTCTTCACGATTCCGATCTGTTTTATTTTCTTTCTTTCTTTCTGTTTTTTTTTATTTTTATTTTTGAAATTAAAATTCAGCAGATTATCCTTCAGAAAGAATTAAAAACGAAGAAGAAGAAAACTAATTGGAAGAAGAAGAAGAAGAAGAAGAAGAAGAAGAAGAAGAAGAAGACGAAGAAGAATGACTTACCGGAAAAAGAAAAGGTGGCTTCCACTTCAGGCGCCGCAATCGACTGGAAATTTCCTTGCCACCGGATGATGATGATCGGCTGCTGCTGCTGCTGGAAAAAGAAGAAGAAGAAGAAGAAGAAGAAGAATGAGATCCAGCAACTGGGAAACGGAAGAAAGAGGGGAAAAGCAAATTTTGGCGCAAAAACATGGAGCCCCTTCTGATTTGCTTTACGCCCCTTTTTAAAAGGGTTCAAACCGGTTGGAACCAGTTTGAAACAACCTTTTTTTTATTTTCAAGACTTCCAAATCAGTTCCAGCCGGTTTGGTTTTTTATTTTTTTTTAATTTTGTTTCACTTTCTCCTTTTTAGAAATACAAACCGGTTGGAACCGGTTTGTATTATTATTTAGATAAAATTTTTTTCTTTATTTATTATTTTTATTTTTATTTTTTTCAAAAGTAAAAAAAACAAAAGAACTTCAAAAACTAATCTACTATATTTTTCTTTTCTTTTCTAAAAAAACACAACACTTAAATTGAATAAAACTATTTTTCTAATTTTTTCTTTTTTCTTTTTAATAAAAACTAAAACCAACTAAAAAAAACTAAAATAGGCATAAGAATGTAAAATAAAACTATTTTTTTTTCATTTTCTAATTTTAAATCATTTTAGCACATTTAGTCAAAAACTAACATAAAATTAGGTTTTTGAAACATTATTTCATAAAATCATGCATATTTAAATGTTAATAAACCCTGAATTATATGCATGATCAATGTTCACATAGACTTAGGTCTAATACAACCCTCCTCAATCTAGGTTTGATTGAAAACAATGTTTCCTTCTTCAAATATTTTAAAATCTCTATCTCTTTAGGACTTAGAGCCTTCTGATTTGATTGCATGTGCTCATATTTTTCAAAAACCACCCTACCTATATTGTCCCGGTCTTCACGTTGCTGGGCTCTCTTCCAGAACCATAGTTCGGGACAGAGCCTCACAACTGGGCCACTTATTTGGGTGAAAACCCCCCTGCCACGTACCAAGGGCCATAGTCCAACGTATATCGGCAGGTGCTCAAGGATGTTGGAAAACTTGAACCTAGAACCGGAGAAATTGATTTTATGCCACGTACATCGAGCCTTGTCTTGAGTATATAGGCATAACTGGATTGGATACAAATAATCTGAGCCTTAGAGTTAGGATTAAGGTCCTACAGCTATTTCAAAATTTTTGCATCTAGAGTCAGCTTTTAGGGAATGTTGTATGTTCATACTTGATTGTGTATGATGTGTTTAAATGTGTTAAAGTCATTTCTTTTTTTATTTTCCATATTTTCCATATTTTCTAAAATACTGGATGATTTCCAATCCATGTCCATATACTGTCCATGTTTTAAACCCTGGACAATTTTCCAAATTTCCCTTAAATTCCTTCAAAACTCCAGGTGATTTCCCATCTTTCCTGTCTTCTAGATCTCGAATTTTCAACTTTATTTTTATCCTGCCTGCATTTCCCTCAAATTTCCTGTATTTTCCCAAGTCTTATTCCAATTTTCCATGTTTTCCAGTCTGATGGCATCCAGTCAACTTGATTCAGTCTTCCCTGAGGGTCACATCTCCTACGAGGTGCGACAAGGTCTTCCAGAACATCGAGTCCTCAGCACAGGATCCTTCTTTCCCCGGTGGTACTATTTATGGTTCAAGAATTTCTCTCATATGTTTCCGGACCACTTGAACGATTGTGGGTTAGAACTAGCGTCCGCAGTGGGAAAGCAGATAGTCAACGGCAACTTGATCCATGCACTAGCAGAACGGTGGAATCCGAGCACTTCTACCTTCTGGTTCCCGTGGGGCGAGATGACAGTACTGATGGATGAATTTTCAGAGATTATGGGATTGCCCGAGCCAGCCGGTCAGCCTGGAGATCCATTGGAGAAACAGTTTTTGATTAATGTCAAGGGTCTGGACCCTAAAGATGCCTTAGCTCGCATGACGGGACGCAAGTCTTGGCCTTTGATTGAAGAAGATGGAAATGAATATGTGGACCTGCTCAAAATCGTATGGGACTACTTTGATCATCAGGAATCACCTCCCAGATATATATACGCATATGGCAAGCAATTCAGGCTACTTGGCCCATTCTTCTGCGCATACTATCATCCAGAGCGGTGTGTCAGGCAGTTCTCTCAGAGGCAGAAGCGCGTAGAGATTTGTCCACTAGCAGGGGTTCTGCCAGAATTCGACCTCGCATCAGATCAATGGTCCGGAGCATACCATTCTGCCAGACATGGCTGGGATTCCTTTGTCAATTTTACTATTTTTTCTGGTCCTCGAGTGTCATCTGATTATCCGGAGTGGTGGAAAATTGTCTGTCCCCCTCCCCTCTGTCAAGTATATTATTGATAAAATCATGTTTTCCCCTCAATAAAATTCCTTTATTCTACATTTCACCTTGGTTTGACGACCTCGCCTAGGTAACAAGGCATATTCTCAGTTGTTTATTTTGCAAAGGAATGACAACACAATTGTCGTAATCCCAGCGACGACCCAATCCCTAGTAATGGGATACTCTTTCAATTGTCTACCAAAATTCTCAGTGAATATCTTCCTCCAACCAAATTTCCTTCAAAAGCCTAATCATCAGTTCTACCTTGCAAAAAGCATCAGCAATATCCAAGAGAACATTTGTGATACCCGATGATTCATACAAGATCCGGAAAGAAAACCTCATCAATCGAAGGTGTGGCATACTCGATCACTTCGGAAGAAGAGATGGACTCCCCCCAATCAGCTAAAAATCAGGGACAGCAGGTTGAGGATGACATTGATCCTCAAATGTACGTCATGTTCAAGAAAATGATGACCAAGATGCTGGCAGAGCAAGCTGAGGCCAGTATTGAGCAAATTCAGACCAAACAGAAAGATAAGGGTCATGCCGCCAAGAATGTGAAAAGTATAAAAAAGCAGAGTCGTCATGAGGACGTATCTGATGAATCAGAATCAGCAGACGATACTGACAAGGAATGTGAAAATAGATATGAATTCAAAAGGTTGACTCAGGGCCAGGGGTCGGCTTACAAATCCAAAAATCAGTCTGTTGATAACCCTACTCAGTCACAGCTAAAAGACATGATGAAAATGGTCAAAGATCTGCAGGCCCGCGACAAGGGCAAGAAAGTCTTCACCAGCGAAGACTTCTATGATGGTTTAGATGGGGATGACAATCTGGATAATCTCCCCAGAAAATTTATCAAGTTTGATGGTTTTGGCGACCCTAAGGCTCATCTCGCCATGTTCTTCGCTGAATGCTCTAGATTCAAGCGAGATAATCGAGCACTCTTCCTTTGTTTCCCTCGCAGTCTGGAGGGAACAGCAGCCAAGTGGTATTCAGAGCATGTCAACCCAATTGAGCTGAAAGAATTCGATAAGGTGGTGAACATGTTCATCGAGCGATTCCTCTTTAATGCCGAGGCGCTCCCGACCCTCAGTCATCTCTGCGGCCTAAAACAGAGAGAAAATGAAAAAGCTAGAGACTTCATCCACCGCTGGAGGTCGGCTTGTAATAAAATGAGAGATCCCATATCAGAGGGGCACGCTTTGTCCCTAATTCTGAGTAACTTCTCACAACCGCTGAAAGGCCTCATCTCCACCGCACCGTCCAGAACCTTTATTGAATTAACAGAGCGAGCCGAGTGGCTCGAATTGAGCATAGAGAATGGTTTTTATGAAGGTTTCACTTTCACCAAGAACAGCGGCCAGAACGAGTCAAAGAAGAAGACTCATTTCACTAATTCTGTCAGTAATAATAAATGAAATCATCGCAAGGGGCAGAATAGAGACTTCTGTTATGGGGCAGGAGGTTCAAACAGGAATGATCAGAAAGGGAAGCCGATCCCGCAATTCAGCAAGCCGCTTCAACTAGAGCAGGGACCAAAACCCCGAGAGAAAGTGAAGCATGAAGGATGGAGCTATGAGAGGAAGTTCACTCCATTAGATCAATCACTCGAGACTGTGCTCGAGTATCTGTTGACCAAGGAGATGGTCAAATTGCCCAGGCTGGTCGATCCTTCCGCTCCTATGGGAAAATTCAAAGACCAATTCTGCAAATTTCATCGAACAGTGGGGCACAACACTGAGAATTGCTTCGTTCTGAAGAACATTGTTCAAGACCTTATTGATAAAAATCTTCTGGTAGAAGGTGCGGAAGATGAAAATATAGATATTCTAAAAGAGCCATTTCCTCGTCATTCTACAGTAGTCATCACCGAACAGTCGTTTCAACCACAGGAGCATATCAGGCCATGCTTTGAAAATGATATGCAAGCTCAGCATCAGGTCCTGGTATTGCAACAGGCTCAGTCCAAGGCACAGAAGATGGACCTTATTTCAGCTTTCGGCAAATTGAAAGTATCTGACAAGCCCGCTGGGATATCTCCCGAGGTAGCCAGAAGTATGCCATGGCTCCCTAAGCATCTCATTAAGTCCACCCCAAAGAAAAGCGGGACATCCACTCTAAAGCCTATTACAGCATTATCCAATGTCTCAATTTTGGACTTAACCCAAGCTTTTGCTAAACATCAGCAAGTATTAAATAATCTGTTGCAGAAAATCAAGGTGAAACCAAGCATAACTCCGGAAGACATGGCCCACATAGTCAATCAGGCCATGACTAATGCTCCAGTTACATTCTCCGATGAGGATCTCCCTAAACCTCATGTATTTCACAACAATGCCTTGTATGTTGTGGTGCGAACCAGAGGGATGACAGTTCCTCATGTGTTGATCGATGGAGGCAGCAACCTCAATATATGTTCGGAAATGACCGCCAAAGCTTTGGGCATTAAAGAAGAAGAATACATTCCAGATCCAATCACCATTTATGGGTTCGACAATCATGGCCAAACAGCGAAAGGCAAAATATTCCTGGAGATCTTTATTGACTACTCGGTCCATTCAATTCTCTTTCACGTGGTCAATGTGCCGCCCACTTATAATCTGCTTCTCGGAAGACCATGGATCCACAACACAAACGCAGTACCATCTACTCTGCATTAGTGCATCAAGTGGTCAAAAGGTGGTATGATCACGACAGTCTTAGGCGAAGATCCGGAGCAGAGACTGGCACAGCCCATGGTTCCCAGGCCCTCTTTCACTACTGACATCCCTAGCATTAGGGGTATTAAAGAAATCAGTTTTGAAGAGAATTCGGGAATAATACAGATGACAGAGCAACCCGAGCATACGGTGGCTACAACCCGATGGGGAGGTCCACAGTTCTTCAAGATTGGGGGACAAATTGATTACAGCACACTTAAGGATCATCCTCTATTCTCCCAATTTATGAAAGCTAAAAAGGGATTTGATTTACTAGTGAAGCACGGCTACCAGCTTTTTCGAGGCCTAGGCAAAAATGAAGATGGTCGTCTTGAACCAGTGATTCCTCAGCACTGCCCTAAAAGGACCGGATTGGGCTTTAATGGTCGAAGATCTCAGAAAGGGACTGTTTTCATTAAGGGAACGCATTAGAAGAATTCATTTGTCTTTCCTTTTCTATTCTTTTGTCGGGATGATATCCCATTTCATTCTCATCATTGTCATTTTGATTAATTCTATCTTTCAATAAAGTTGCAAGTTTCCTTTGTCTATCTTGGTGCCATTTGTCTCTTTACTCCTCAATATTAAATCTTCACAAAATTGAAATCATTTTGCTCTTTTATCTTTCCAATTATTTTCAATAAAAGCAATTTATTTCATGATGAGCAATTTCCCTAAATCAATTTATCCTCCAATTTTCAGAATGTCTTCCCGATCTATCAAGAAGCTTATCTTTAATCCAAAAGCTTGTTCGAAATCAGCAATAATTCATCAGGTCAGAATAAGAACAGAATGTAGTCAGACTGCAAAGTAGTCAGAAGAATCCGCAGAGTTCGATTCAGCTCTTCAAGAACTGCCAGAATTTGCATCGGTTCAGAAGCAAGATGAGCCATCATCCTTAGTTTAAGATCCGACTGAGGATATCAATATTGGATCAGAAGACAATCCTAGAATTCTCAAGATTGGCAGTGGTTTGAGTCCAGGAGAGAAAGAAAGGCTCACTAATTTCCTTAAGCAGCATGAAGAAGTATTCACACGGACTTATGAGGATATGCCAGGTTTAGATCCGAAATTGGTGGAACATCGCCTCGTTCTGAAGCCTGAGGCAAAACCAGTCAAGCAGAAGTTGAGAAAAATGGATCCTCGAATCGAGCAACAGGTCAAGGAAGGACTTGAGGACCTGCTTAAAGCAGGATTCATTCGAGCAATTGATTACCCGGATTGGTTGGCGAATATCGTAGCAGTTCCTAAGAAGAATGGTAAAGTGCGAATCTGTATCGACTTCCGTGATCTCAATAAAGCCACTCTGAAGGATGACTATCCGCTCCCAAACATTGATCTCCTAGTCGATAGCACAGTCGGGCATGCTATGTTTTCCTTTATGGACAGATACTCCGGATATAATCAAATCAAATTGGCCGCTCGTGACCAATCCAAAACATCCTTCACTACGCCATGGGACACTTTCTGTTATACAGTCATGCCTTTTGGGCTCAAGAATGCTGGAGCCACTTATCAGCGTGCTATGGCCGTTATATTCCATGATCAGATGCACAAGACTATGGATGCATATGTCGATGATATTCTGGTGAAATTCAAAGAAGAGGAAGATCACATCGAAGCTCTTAATCAAGTTTTCAAGAGACTCATTCTTTACAAGCTAAGACTCAATCCACAAAAATGTGTCTTTGGAGTCGAATCAGGCAAGTTGCTAGGCTTCTTGGTGAGCAAGAAGGGGATAAAGATGGATCCCGCTAAGGCCAAGGCTATAATTGGCATGCCGCCCCCGACTAATCTCAAAGAATTACGTAGCCTTCAAGGACGCATGCGATCAATTCGGCGATTCATTTCTAATTTGGCCATGAGATGTGAGCCTTTCAATCATTTGCTCAGAAAAGGAGTGAGGTTCGAATGGGGACCAGAGTGTCAGCAGTCGTTCGAACGCATCAAGAAATATCTTCTCAATTCTCTTGTTTTAAAACCACCAGAATTGGGGAAGCCCCTATTGCTATATATTTCAGTTAATCAAGTTGCTTGCGGCGGATTCTTGGCGCAATACAAAGAAGGCAGCTTGATAGAACACGCCATTTATTATGTGAGCAAGACCTTTATTGATTATGAGAAGAAATACTCTCAGATAGAGAAGACATGCCTAGCTCTGGTATGGATGTGTCAGAAATTGCGACATTATCTACTAACGTCTGAAGTCAAGATTCTATCTAAATTAAATCCTCTCAAATACGTTCTTGAACAACCATTTCTCAGCGGACGAATCGCCAAATGGCAAGTCCTATTAATGCAATACGACTTGGAATACGTCTCTCAGCAATCTATCAAAGGCCAAGCAATTGCAGACCAATTAGCCGATTTTCCTCTAGCAGAGGATGTTAAAGCTGAGGATGATTTCCCCGATGAGCGGATCTGCAATATTCAACAATCCCCAATTTGGAATTTATTCTTCGACGGTTCCATGAATATGGCAGGCATAGGAATCGGAATTCTGCTAATCACACCAGAGAAAGAGATGATTCCCTTTTCTCTTAAACTGGATTTTCAGTGCACTCATAATATGGCCGAGTATGAAGCTTTGATACAAGGTTTGAAAATTCTACAGGACTTTAATGTCAAAAGAGTGCATGCTTATGGCGATTCTTTGTTAATCGTCAATCAAGTTCTGGCCGAATGGCAAGTGAAAGATCAGAAATTACTTCCTTACCAGAAGATTGTCTCAGCTCTTGCCAACAAATTCGAAGAATTCTAACTTTTCCATATCAAGAGAGATTTCAATCAAGTTGCAGACAGTTTAGCTAATCTGGGATCCATCATGTCTTTCAGAAGTGGAGAATCTTGTCGCTCATTTGAAATTGGCAGACTTGATCAACCCGCTTTCGTCCCAGTAGAGCAGATAAACGAGGCTGAGCAGAAGAAGAAGCCTTGGTATCATGATATCAAGAATTCCATTAAAACTGGCGAATTTCCTCCAGAATTATCAAAGAGGGAGCAACGAGCAATTCAACGCATGTCTGCTCGATATTTTATTCTTGCCGATGTCCTTTATCGTCGTGGATTCAGTTCTGAGTATTCCAGATGTTTGGACGAAGAAGAAGCCAAAGAAGTTGTGCAAGAAGCACATGAAGGCATTTGCGGTGGTCATGTTGGCTATCAGACTCTCGTCAAACAAATCATCCGAGCAGGATATTATTGGAGAACTATGCAACAAGATTGCTATCATTTTGTAAAGAAGTGCGTTCAATGTCAGATGCATGCGCCTTCCATTCATGCGCCAGCGACATACTTGCAATCTGTCGTCTCGCCATGGCCATTTTCCATGTGGGCTTTCGATGTTGTAGGCCCTATCGCTCCTTCAGCCTCCAATGGTCATAAATATTTTCTTGCCGCAACAGAATATTTTACTAAATGGGTAGAAGCAGTCACTCTACGCACAGTAGAAGGTCGACACGTGGTTTCTTTCATCCATAAGAATATCCTTTGCCGTTTCGGTATACCGCATGATATTGTGTCGGATAATGGTAGTCATTTCAAGAATAAGAGAATAAGGACATTCTGCTCAAAGTTCAAAATTCATCATCATTTTTCCACTCTTTATTATCCTCAAGGGAATGGTCAGGCAGAGGCCACCAACAAGATTCTGATTCGAATCCTGGAACGAACTTTAGAAACCGGCCGTGACTGGCATGAAAAGATTCATGATGCATTATGGGCATACAGAACCACCATTCAAACTCCAATGAATGCTACTCCGTCAGAACTTGTCTACGGAACTGAAGTAGTACTGCCTCTACATGTTCAGAAACCTGCTCTGAAATTTGCATCACTGTAAACACCCCAAATTTTCACCCTCATCCAGTGTTTGTCCATTTCATAAGTCATTACAGATCATTGCATGTCATTGCATGTATTTTGCATAGCATTGCATGTCATTGCATAGCATTGCAGGTCATTGCATCTCATTTTCGAGATCCAGCACTCCTATTTCAAAACATTCAATCCAGATTTGAATTTTAAAGCTTTTCTTTCAAAATCAATTTCAAAACCTGGGTTTTTATTCAATACACTGTCATTTTCCAACCCCAGGACTTTATATTTCGAAATATTTTCTCAAGGAAACAATCTGGATTCATTTCAAATTCAAATTTTAATCGATTTCAATTTACAGATGAAACCCATTGAGGTGGTGTCGCTTCTGAATTCCTCTATTCATCAAATTTCTCAAAATTTTGAAAGTTTCAGTCCGATCAGGACTCTGTCTCAGAGTCCTGATCCGGTCAGGAGTCTGTATTGAAGTCTGTTTTACTTCCATTTTTAATCTTTTTCGTTTGTTTTCGAAATTTAGGTCATTTTATAGAGTCCAGTTAGTTCAGGATTCTATTTTAGAGTTCGGTCGAGTTAGGAATCTAACCCTGACTGTGTTTTCTGACTTATTTCATCATTTCTTGATAAAATCTTTTGAAAATTCTTTCATTTGGCTGTTAAAATTTAAAATTTCAGAGTCCTAAGAGTTCAGGACTCTAACCCGGAGTTCCAGTTCGCATGAGACCCTATTTTCAAAAATCTTGAATTTCAAATGTCAATTTTAACCCTTTTTCAAAGCCATTTTCAGTGTTTATTTCAAAATTTCTAAAACTCGATGTGGGCCCACTCAGTTGGCACCATATCCAGAGGAATTCTAATTCAGTTAGGATCCTATATCATTTCAAAAATTTTAATTTCAAAGTTTGCTTTTGAAAAGCTTTTGAAAACTCCTTCAATTTCAAGTTTTAAAATCGTTTTTTTTTTTTTTTGAAAAACTCAAGTAGGGCCCACTCGGGGTGGTGCCATATTCGAGTCAGTCAGGGCTAGACTAGGGTTAGTGGATGTCTTGGT
The DNA here is from genome assembly GCF_984573655.1 of Nuphar pumila. Classification (NCBI taxonomy): domain Eukaryota; kingdom Viridiplantae; phylum Streptophyta; class Magnoliopsida; order Nymphaeales; family Nymphaeaceae; genus Nuphar; species Nuphar pumila. The sequence continues at coordinate 69,827,309 of NC_143255.1, read as the reverse complement.
TAGTGTTAGAGGTTTAGAAGAGTCAAAACCATTTTGAAAAAAACTCATTTTGAAAGTTAGTTTTTAAAACTAGTGTTTTTAAAGGTTTTTAAAGGTTTTTTTAAAAAAGCCAAATGTAGAAAATGCCAAGTGGCATTACATTTGGGGATTTTTTAGGAGAGTCTAGGGGTTAATTAGGTATTAAATAGGATAATTTAGGCTAGGGGTAGGATAGTCTTTACACCCCAAAATCGCCCCCCTTAGAAGAGTCCAATTTTTTTAAAACATTTAATTTTTAACCTAAATATTTTTTTATAAATAGAAGGCTATAGGGGGTCGATTTTCCCAATTGGCTTTCCTTTGGGTTCTTGGAGTTTCTCTCTCCTCTCCAGCCCTTCCTCCATTGCAGCAACCTCAAGGTAACTATTTTCTCTAATTTTTAGTTTTTATTTAATGTTTTTCATTGTTTTAAACATGATTTAGCCATTGGTACCATCATCTTCATGGATTAAACCATGAATTCAACCTCAAGAACCATCAAGAATCAGCAAGAACAATCCAAGAAGGTGATCTAACCCTGTTTTGGGTGATTTACAGAGATTTTAATCCATTAGAATTGATTTTAATATGATTCTTTGCATTAATAACCAATAAAATATATGATTTGCCCTTTTAATGGGTTAAATCTATGTTTTAAAGGTGATATCAAATTCCAGCCATTGATTCCCTGTTTTTATTTTATTTTCATGGTTTATTCATGTTTGTTTTACGTTATATAGCATAGAAATAAGTTTTATTTATTATTTTATGGTTTATTTTATTTATTTACATTAGTTCATGCATGGTTTTTCAAGTTTCTTAAATTTCTGTGTGTTCTAGGTTTAGAACCGTAAAGATGATGTTATTTCGGATGGAAGTTCTCATTGTTTATTTCTGATTTTTTTATATGTGGTGCATGAATGAGTCATTGAGTTACTGTAGAAAAATCAGAGGTTTTTGACCTCGGGAACCATGTCAAAAAAATCATACATCAAATCGGGTTTTTAAAGCTTTAAAATCGTGGTTAAAATCAAGAAGGTAACGTTGTGTGATGATATTTCTCTCATCTTATATCCGATTTTAGATCTTTAAAATGCTATGGATTCACATTGAATAGATCTGTCTTATGTGAATTTTTCGGATTTTTTGACCACTGTGTAGTATTTTTCCCTTTTCAGAGAATCTATGGTTAAATTTAAAACTCGTTAGGGTTTACCAAAACCCTAATCAGACTTGTGTTAGTCATAAATCCCAAACCACAGATCCGATTTTAGATCTGTAAAAAGTGAGTATTATTATTTTTCTGTCTACTGTTTACCACTAAAATTTTAGAGATTTTTGTTTAGTATTGCTATTTATGTCTGTATTTTCAATCTGGAATAGCTGTTTTAATCCCTGTTAAGAGTGAAATATGTTAGCTCAGCGGAAGGGTTTCTCCCTAACCGGAGATGCTTTTTCCGATCTGTAAATTGAGAAATATCTGTTTTTCTTTTTAGTTAGTCTCTGTAAAATTTCATAAATTTCCATGGAGATTTGACCCCTAGTTCAGGTCTTGGATTGAGACTGGTTGGTAAATTAGGTCAAAATAGCATATTTTTAGGGTTTAATGCAATTTTCGGATTAATTTAATGTCAAAAAATTATTTTTATAATTCCAATTCAACATTAGGGTTATAACAAGTGCAGGTACCAATTTTTATGGATTTTGGAATCCATTTGATGGCTGAATTGAGCAAATTCCAAAACCGGGTTCCTGAAAGATCCAAAAACACTGCAAAAATCACAAAATTTGTGGATTTTCGTGCATAAGCATATATTTTTAGGGTTTAATCATGTTCACAATCATATTAGGATGCTTTAGATTTAATTTTGTGCTCATTTGATTTCATTTAGTGCATAAAACCTAAGTTTTTACCAAAATCTATTTCTAAAAACCCTGATTTCAAGGCCATAGTCTTGCTATCGGAGGCAATTTGGTCATTTGACCTGAATTTCGAAATCCCTAACCCTAATTTCATATTTTTAATCATGTCATAGCATATTTGGTTTGAGTTTATTCCATTCAAATTTCAAAATTTGCATTTTATCAAAATATCTTTCTAAAAACCCTAATTTCAAGGCCATAGTCTTGTTATTAGGGGTATTTTGGTCATTTTGACCCCAATTTCGAAATTCCATATCTTCTCTTTCATATTTTTTCAATTTTATTTCATACTTTATCATTTTTATTTAAGAGAATCAAGGAAGAGGCTTATATCTAGCACAATCCAACAATTTCCTGATATTGTTGGATAAATCTAGAAAAGCCAACATATATTCATTAACCAATTTTTCTAGTTTTGCAGGTACATTGAAGACTTTATTTTTCATGTATTTAAATTTCAATAGTGATGTAACTTGTAATTAAACTTTGGAATAAGAATTTACATTTCCTGCTTAGCTTAGGTTGCATTGCATATAGTTTATTTTTATAATTTTAATGTGTGATGGATGATGATTCATGCATATTTTTACAAATTCACCATGGTCTACACGAATGGCACATGCACTAGCTTCTATGAAGTTTATAAACTTGGTGGAATTTGTATTTATGGCCATAGTCAGAATATGAAAGATACTTAGATTTATGATCTTCACATTAGCCACATTCAGCCTACACTCTTAGGCTAACTTCAAAAATGCATTGCATTTCTCAAAAATACAAAAAGTATTTCTCAATTCCTCAAAATCATATTCATTCATTTCATGCATTTGCCAATTCCAATTCAAATTTCAATTCAAAGAAGTTCATTTTCCCAAAATCTCCTAAGTCTTATAGCAAAATCGATTTTCCCAAAGACATTGAATTTCAAAGGATATTTCAAGTATTTCCCAAGTTCCAAATTCAAATTTTCTAAGTTAGAATTTCAATTTCCAAGTTTGAATTAAGAGAAACCAAGTCTCTCAGAATCGATTTTCACCAAATGTCAAGGATTCCTCAAAATCGATTTTTATTTCTCTCAGAAGTATATTTCAAATCCCATTTCACGATTTCTCATGTGATATCATTTCCAAGATTTACATTTTCTAAAAATTTCAATCATTCAAAGCAAACATCATGTTTTCAAATGTGCATTTTCTGAAAATTCATAGCACATGCCTGATTCTTTGTGCATTTAGAAATTAGAATATGATTTAGACAAGTTGAATAGAGTAGAGCATAAGATTGATCCTTGGTTCAATTACCCCTGTTAAAGGTGGCAGGAACGGTTGAACCTCGTACCGACAGGCGAGTCCCATTCTACGGAATTTTCCCGCATTTTAAAAACGGAGGCGAGTTATTTTCAAAAACTTTTTCAAAGGTCAGTTTGATTTGCAAAAGTAAAAATTTTGCGATGAGAACAGGTTTGGCGACCGTGATGGGACCTGTCTTTGCCTGATCAATTTAATGCTCTACTTAGTTCAATTTGTCAAAATCGATTTCCATGGAATATCAGCTTTGCTTTATGATATCATGTGAACCTAGGAGCCTAGACTTGAACCCAGCTGACATGGAATGCATATAGACTAGGTATGGTTTGGTAGGACCATATTGAGGAGAATTATTCATGCTCACATAGACTTAGGTCTAATACAACACTCCTCAATTTAGGAATTGTATGAAAACAAAGTTTGCTTCTTCAAATATTTCAAAATTCTATCTCTTTAGGTTTTAGAGCCTTCTGATTTGATTGCATGTGCTCATGTTTTCAAAAATCACCCCACCTATATTGTCCCGGTCTTCACGTTGCTGGGCTCTCTTCCAGAACCATAGTTCGGGACAGAGCCTCACAACTGGGCCACCTATTTGGGTGAAAACCCCCCTGCCACGTACCAAGGGCCATAGTCCAACGTATATCGGCAGGTGCTCAAGGATGTTGGAAAACTTGAACCTAGAACCGAAGAAATTGATTTTATGCCACGTACATCGAGCCTTGGCTTGAGTATATAGGCATAACTGGATTGGATACAGATGATCTGAGCCTTAGAGTTAGGATTAACGTCCTACAGCCATTTCAAAATTTGTGCATCTAGAGTCAGCTTTTAGAGAATGCTGTTTGTGCATACTTGTTTGTGCAGAATGTGATTGAATATATTATAGTCATCTCCTTTTATTTTCCATATTTTCCCCAATTTTCTAAAATACTGGACGATTTTTTTAAAATTCCCCAGTCCATGTCCATGTACTGTCCATGTTTTAAATCCTGGACGATTTTCAAAATACTTCATTTTATAAAGTACTTCCTTATATTTCATTAAACCCTGGACTATTTTCATAAAGTTCCTCTATTTTCTTCAAAACTCCAGGTGATTTCCCATCTTTCCTGTCTTCTAGATCTCGAATTTCCTGCTTTATTTTTATCATGCCTGCATTTTTCTCAAAATTCCTGTATTTTCCAAGTCTTATTCCAAATTTTCCATGTTTTCCAGTCTATTCTGATGGCATCTAGTCAGCTTGATTTAGTCTTCCCTGAGGGTCACATCTCCTACGAGGTGCGACAACGTCTTCCCGAACATCGAGTCCTCAGCACCGGATCCTTCTTTCCCCGGTGGTATTATTCATGGTTCAAAAACTTCTCTCGTATGTTTCCGGACCATCTGGACGAGTGTGGATTGGAACTGGCATCCGCAGCGGGAAAGCAGACAGTCAACGGCAACTTGATCCATGCACTAGCAGAGCGGTGGAATCCGAGCACTTCTACCTTCTGGTTCCCGTGGGGCGAGATGGCAGTACTGATGGATGAATTTTCAGAGATTATGGGATTGCCTGAGCCAACCGGTCAGCCTGGAGATCCATTGGAGAAACAGTTTCTGATTAATGTTAAGGGTCTGGACCCTAAGGATGCCTTAGCTCGCATGACAGGACGCAAGTCTTGGCCATTGATTGAAGAAGATGGGAATGAATACGTGGACCTGCTCAAAATCTACAGACAGCATGGGACATTTGTGGAAGTCAGCTCGTTGTCCAGGACAGCTCGAGAGAGAATTCAGCACGCGATGGTTCTGTGCACTGTGGGATTGGCTTTCTTTCTTGACGGACGAAATTACATGGATATCAGAATAGTTCAGCTTCTAAGGAGATGGGGAAGTCGACAGACGCCTCTCAATAGCCATGGCCGCACTCGCCTTTCTATACCGAGGGTTGACTCGTTTCGCACTCGGAGAATCCATTCTAGTCGAAGGGTGCACCTATGCCTTGCAGTCTTGGTTCCTCCCACATGTGCCAGTCCGAGCCAGTTCCTTCAGATACAATGGTGAAAAGCTTCTTCCAGTTGCGCGATATCGGTTCTTGATCGACAACCTTCAGGAGGAAGAGGTCGTATGGGACTACTTTGATCGCCAGGAATCACCTCCCAGATATACTTATGCTTACGGCAAGCGATTCAGACTACTTGGCCCATTTTTCTGCGCATACTATCATCCCGAGCGGTGTGTCAGGCAGTTCTCTCAGAGGCAGAAGCGCGTAGAGATTCGTCCATTAGCGGGGGTTCTGCCAGAATTCGATCTCACATCAGATCAGTGGTCCGGAGCATACCATTCTGCCAGACATGGCTGGGATTCCTTTGTCAGTCTTACTATTTTTCCTGGTCCTTGTGTATCTTCTGATTATCCGGAGTGGTGGAAAATTGTCTGTCCCCCTCCCCTCTGTCAAGTGTATTATTGATAAAATCATGTTTTTCCCCTCAATAAAAATTCCTTTATTTTACATTTCACTTTGGTTTGACGACCTCGTCTAGGTAACAAGGCATATTTTCAGTTGTTTATCTTGCAAAGAATAGCAACGCAATTGTCGTAATCCCAGCGATGACTCAATCCCTAGTAATGGGATATTATTTCAATTGTCTACCAAAATTCTCAACAAATATTTTCCTCCAACCAAATTTCCTTCAGAAGCCTAACCATCAGTTCTGCCTTGCAGAGAGAGCATTAATAACATTCAAAAGAGCATTCGTGATACTCAGTGGTTCAGACAAGGTCCGGAAAGAAAACTGCATCAATAGAAGGTGTGGCATACTCGATCGCTTCAGAAGAGGAAATGGACTCACTCCGATCAGTCAGAAGTCAGAGTCAGCAAGCGGATGATGGCATCGATCCCCGAATGTATGTTATGTTCAAAGAAATGATGACCAAGATGCTGGCAGAACAAACTGAAACTAGTATAGAAGAGACTCGGGTTATGCAGAAGGCAAAAGAGCAGGCAGTCAAGAAAGTTCTGAAGCTATCCAAGAAACATATCCAACAGGAAGATACATCGGATGAATCAGGATCGGTAGGTAACACCGATGAAGAGTATGAAGTTCAGCAAGCATTTCAAAGATCCCCTCATAGACAAGGGACAGCCTATAAATTGAAAAATCAAGCAATGGATGATCCAATCCAAATACAACTAAAGGAAATGGCAAAGAAGATTAAAGATTTGGAAGCCCGCGACAGGGGCAAGAAGGTCTTCACGGGCAAAGATTTCTACAAGAGCATCACTCTCGTCAGGAATAATCAAGATTCAAAAAAGGCAAATTCTGTCAAGGCCCACCGCAAGGGGTGCAAGGATAACAAAGGCAATCACACAAGTCAGAAAGAGAAATCTTTAAAGCAGAGTGAAAAATTGAGTCAGCAGAAAGAAAAGATAAAGCGGGACAGTTGGAATTGCAATCGCCAGTTTACTCCTCTCGAGCAACCTCTCGACGAAATCCTTGAATATATGTTGGCCAAGGAATTGGTAAAACTCCCAAGAGTCGCAAATCCTCCCACAGTCATGGGAAAATTCAGGGATCAATTCTGTAAATTTCGTAGGGCAGTAGGACATGATACCGACCATTGTTTTGTCTTCAAGAACATTGTCCAAGATCATATCGACAAGAATTTCTTCGTTGAGAATAAGAAAGAATACCAATCGACTGTCTTATCCAAGTCTCAGCAGAAATCAAACACTCGACAAGAGATGTAGTGTGATGATGCGAACCAGGATCGCAAGATAGCCCCATTGGATCAAATATTTGATACTTTTCTGAAATACATGCTTACAAAAGATACAGTCGGATCTCTGAAGTCTCATTTCACTCTCTCTGCCAATGATAGCAAAAGCAACAAGAAAGATTATGATCATCCTTCAGAGGGATCCAAGGGCCAAAAAGGAAAGTTCTCCAACAATGATAAGCCTCTCCAATCTAGTCCTCAGCATAAAGGGAAAGATCAAGAAAAGCCAAAGCACAAGGATTGGAATACGGATCGAAAGTTCACCCTTCTAGATCAGACACTAGAGAATGTTCTGAAATACATGCTCGCAAAAGATATGATCCGTTTACCTAAAGTAGCTGATCCCGCAACAGCCATGGGAAGGTTTAAAGATAAGTTCTGCGAATTTCATCGGGCAATGAGTCACGATACCGAGCATTGTTTTGTCCTTAAAAATATTGTTCAAGACGGCATTGACAAGAATCTCCTCGTTGGAGATGAAAAGGAGGACCATTCATCTTGATCATGTTTCTCCCCAATCATTCAAAAGTTGATAACACCAGTGCTTTCCCAATTTCTCATCTTGCTTTTACTATTTCAAAGGGATGATGTAATCCCGTCTGTCTTTCCCTTATTTGTTACCTTTCCTTCAATACATCAATAAAGTTTCAATTTTTCTCGCAAGCTCGGTGCCATTTTTTTATCTTCCTCGGCAAAATGTTCTTTTATGAGGAATAACCTCTTCTGAGTCTCTTCTGAATCAATTAAAAGCCAGTTGTCGTGTCACCTTCGGAGAGCGCTCTTCGAACATCAATCATTTATCCTTTTGTTCAAATTCTTCTTTCCCAGTTACACTGGGGCATTTTTTAATTTTCATTTATCTTCAAAACTTTCTGTATGCAAGCAGGATCAAACAAATCTCTAATTTTGCACGCATGTGCACCCATTTACATTCATTTGCATTTGCATGCATTCATTCGCATTCATCCGCATCAATTTGCATTTGCATCGATTACCCATTCAGGATAAGGGATAAATCCTGAGACCCCGACAGTTGTCCAAGTCGTCGTGAGGGTGAAGACTAAAAATTTTCCATCAAAATCAATTAGTAATTCTTCAGAATCCAGTGTTGTGCTGGTAATTTTTCAAAAATCAAGTGTTCATGCTGGTAAATTTCCAAAACCCAGTGCTCGTACTGGTAACCATTTAAAATCCAGCGCTCGTACTGGTAACCTTTTAAAATCCAGTGCTCGTACTGGTAACCTTCCAAAATCCAGCGCTCGTACTGGTAATCTTCCAAAACCCGGTATTCGTACTGGTAATTTTTCAAAACATAATGCTTGTATTGGCACATTTTCAAAATCCGGTGTTTGCACTGGTACACTTTAAAATTTAGTGTCCACTAATTTAGTTTTCCTTTGGGATTCGAGTTCCAACTCGAATTTCCTTTCCTTATAATTGATCTAGTTTTTCGTCAGGAATTCGAGTTCCGACTCGAATTTCTTTTCCATTCTAACCGGTTTAGTTTTCCTTTGAGATTCGAGTTCTGACTCGAATCTTCTTTCCTTTTGGTTAACCTAGTTTTCCTTCGGAATTCGAGTTCCGACTCGAATTTCCTTTCCTTCCACACCGGTTTAAGTTTGCCTTTGGGATTCGAGTTCCGACTCAAATCTTCTTTCCTTTTGGTTAACCTAGTTTTCCTTCGGAATTCGAGTTCTGACTCGAATTTCTTTTCCTTCCACACCGGTTTAAGTTTGCCTTTGGGATTCGAGTTCCGACTCGAATCTTCTTTCCTTCTGGTTAACCTAGTTTTCCTTCGGAATTCGAGTTCCGACTCGAATTTCCTTTCCTTCCACACCGGTTTAAGTTTTCCTGCGGGATTCGAGTTCCGACTCGAATCCTCTTTCCTTTTGGTTGACCCAGTTTTCCTCCGGAATTCGAGTTTCGACTCGAATTTCCTTTCCTTCTAACCGGTTTAGTTTTCCTTCGAGATTCGAGTCCCGACTCGAATCTTCTTTCCTTCTAGTTGATCCAGTTTGCCTTTGGGATTCGGGTTCCGACTTGAATTTCTTCTCCTTCCAAATTGATCTACCTTTCCTTTGGGATTCGGGTTCCGACTCGAATTTCTTCTCCTTCCACGATGGATCTAGTTTTCCTTCAAAGATTCGGGTTCCGATCCGAGTTTTCCTTTCCTTCAGAGTTGGTCTAGAAGAGTCGAGTTCCGATTCGAATCTTCTTCCAAATCCAATTCAGAATTGGTCTAGAAAATCAGAGTTCCGACTCGAATTTTCTTTCAAATCCAATTCGCTTAGCTTTCCTTTACAAGTTTGAACTTCTACTCAAACTATCCTGCGAGTTGGTCTAGAAGATCCGAGTTCCGACTCGAATTGTCTTTCAAAATCCAATTCATCTAGTTTTCCTTGAAGAGTTGAATTCCGATTCGAATCTTCCCTCAAAAACCCAGTTTAGCACCTGGTCCAGTCAAAGCTCACAAGTTGGAATCATTCCTTCTTAAGCTATGATCCTTATGTTGAATTCCTATGGAATTGATAGTTCGTAGGTCGAACCCCTACGGGACCAATGCCGTTCTCAATAGAACCAATGTCGTTCTTAGGCTGAATCCCTATAGAACCCATGTCATTCTCAGTAAACCAATTCACAATTTCGACCTTCGGGTCAATCAATTTCCAATTTCCAATTTTTAAATTTCCAATTTTTAAATTTCCAATTTTCAGATTTCCAATTTCCAATTTCCAATTTCCAATTTCAAATATCAAATTTCAAAATTCCAATTTTCAAAATTTCGACCTTTTGGTCACCAAATACCCAATTCCAAAAAAATTTCTCTTGCGAGAGACCCTTTTTATAGGGAGAGTTCGAGGGAGCTCACTCTTTTCGCATGCTATCCAATTCGTTCACTTAGCCCCTTTTCAGGGAGAGTTTGAAGGGACTCGTGTCTTTGTGAACCGTTTGCAAAACAAAATTCCAAATTTCACACAAAGAACCCTTTTTATAGGGAGAGACTCGACGGAGACTTGCTTTCCTTGTGGCCCCATAATTTCAGACTAGGCCATTTCATCATGAAGGGCCCTCTTTTCAGGGAGAGTGTGATGAACTCGTTCCTTCATGACCAATTTACCAACCTCACCAATTTCAGCCCCCTTTCCATAAGAGAAGCCTAATGTTAGGAAGTTTTGACGAAAGCTTAATTTCTCTTCGAAAGTTCATTTTGCAAACACCTCCTCTTCAGGGAAGAGAGGAGTAATTCCCAATTCTAATTTCTGAATCTTTTCCTTTGGGGAAAGGAGAAGAGAATTTTTGTCATGGATGTGTTGCGTTGTGCTTCAAATGCTCGATTTCACAAAAGGATTTCAAGAAAGTTTTGCCAATTTGTCCCTAAATATTTGTTGATTTCAAAAATCTTTATTGCACAAAATTATTACTTCAGAATACCTCCATTATTACTTCCGAAAGGGTAATGCTTTCGCGAAAAAGGATTCAAAGTTCAAAATCTTTCTATTGGCCAACCAAAAGGATGAAGAATAAATCCTCGATATGGCCAGCAAAGAGAATTCAATGTTGTTGCAAAGCCATGAGTGATTGATATTGATCGCAGTCAATGGCACATTTTTAAAGACCATTCTTGAAAAAAAAAGTAGTCGAAATGTCCTGGGTGATACAGAAAAATCACTCAATTTTCATATCTCCTCAATCACCTAAGCTGCAATTAAATATCTGCAAAAGGGATCTCTCAATTGTCGTCAAGATGAAGGCGAATTAAGTGAGTCGACCCCCGGGGCCAAAGAAGATTTGGATCATCTCCAAGATGACGGAGTTTGTGACGGATCCTTCCAGGGAAAGTTCAAATCACCGTCGTGATGAAGGCGAGTGTGATGAGCCTACCGACAAACCCTAAAAGATATTTGATTCCAGCTATCATCAAGAGATTCCCAACCAATGAGCCAATAACTATCAAGATAATCCCTGAGAGAAAAGAAGGATCGGAACATCTCTGAGATGAAGAAGTTTGTGACGTACCCTTCCTAAGAAAAAAAGAGAGAAAAGTCAGGACATCTCCAGAATGAAGGATGATGTAATTCCCGAAAAATCCAAGAGAGCTTCAATCTGCTAAAAAAAAAAAAGAGTGCAGAAAGATCATCATGAGAAAAGAATCCCAGGATATCAGACTGCCAAATTTATCAAGAATTTTTTTAAATTTTGTGAAATTCTTTTATCAATATTCTTTCACAAATAGCTCTCGCAATATCAAGAATATTTTCTTTCTCGTCCATATCAAGGAAATTGATAGCTTCCTTGAAAGAAAGCCAATCGCAAGCAATTTGAATTCGAATCTTGATTCTACGGAGTTAAGCTCAGTCGGAGGTAATACTTCAGGTAGAAAAGAGGAAATACTTTCAAAACAATGCGCATCACTTTCAATTATTTTGAATCAACAAAAATTTTCAACATTTTGACAATATTTTCTAGCTATCCTGGCGTGAAGCGAGAGCTTGAGGTTCATCTTTGGCACATCCTGACACCAGTTGTTATCCCTTTTAGGACTTGATAACGGGAGTTTTCAAGATTCCTTCCCTTCTTTGGTATAATCTGAGCGCACGGGCTCTCAGATTCGCACACTTCCCTGTGTCCCCACTGTCCCACCATAGACAGTCCAATTTCGGCTTGAGGTTAAGCCACCAATTCCAGCAAAAGGAAATTTCAAAAGTTAATTAGTCTCAGCAATGAGGCACCCAAAATCAATCCCTTTTCAAACTTTAGGGACCCCAATTTCCTTCCTTTTGCAAAACCCCTATCGGATTCATTGTGCAGAAATCCGAAGGTTCCATCACGGTCTCTTCTTTCGAGGATTCCGTTCATTTTCTGCCCGATCAGGTTAAGGGTACAAACCTGAGCCTCCTTTGATGAGGTATTTCATTTTCTGCCCAATCAGGTTAAGGGTACAAACCTGAGCCTCATTTGATGAGGTATTTCATTTTCAACCCGATCAGGTTAAGGGTACAAACCTGAGCCTCCTTTGATAAGGTATTTCATTTTCAACCCAATCAGGTTAAGGGTATAAACCTGAGCCTCCTTTGATGAGGTATTTCATTTTCAACCCAATCAGGTTAAGGGTACAAACCTGAGCCTCCTTTGATGAGGTATTCCATTTTCATTTCCCGGTCAGGTTAAGGGTCAAACCTGAGCTTCGTTTCTACACGAGGTATTTTCTGTCCCATCCAGGTTCAGGGCAAAACCTGAATCTCACTTCTTTTCGAAGTAAAATTTTCTCCTTATTCTTCATTTCATATCTATCATCATCACTTGAACTAATTCTTTCATACCCAGTCAGATTCATCTAACTGGGGCATTTTTATGATCTAAATTTGGTGTGTTTTCTTTGCCACTAAGCTCGGCTTTCAAGCGGCTTAGCAACAAAGAGGGGCATCTGTAAACACCCCAAATTTTCACCCTCATCCAGTGTTTGTCCATTTCATAAGTCATTACAGATCATTGCATGTATTCTGCATAGCATTGCATGTCATTGCATAGCATTGCAAGTCATTGCATCTCATTTTCGAGATCCAGCACTCCTATTTCAAAACATTCAATCCAGATTTGAATTTTAAAGTTTTTCTTTCAAAATCAATTTCAAAACCTGGGTTTTTATTCAATACTCTGTCATTTTCCAACCCCAGGACTTTATATTTCTAATTATTTTCTCAAGGAAACAATCTGGATTCATTTCAAATTCAAATTTTAATCGATTTCAATTTACAGATGAAACCCATTGAGGTGGTGTCGCTTCTGAATTCCTCTATTCATCAAATTTCTCAAAATTTTGAAAGTTTCAGTCCGATCAGGACTCTGTCTCAGAGTCCTGATCCGGTCAGGAGTCTGTATTGAAGTCTGTTTTACTTCCATTTTTAATCTTTTTCGTTTGTTTTCGAAATTTAGGTCATTTTACAGAGTCCAGTTAGTTCAGGATTCTATTTTAGAGTTCGGTCGAGTTAGGAATCTAACCCTGACTGTGTTTTCTGACTTATTTCATCATTTCTTGATAAAATCTTTTGAAAATTCTTTCATTTGGCTGTTAAAATTTAAAATTTCAGAGTCCTAAGAGTTCAGGACTCTAACCCGGAGTTCCAGTTCGCATGAGACCCTATTTTCAAAAATCTTGAATTTCAAATGTCAATTTTAACCCTTTTTCAAAGCCATTTTCAGTGTTTATTTCAAAATTTCTAAAACTCGATGTGGGCCCACTCAGTTGGCACCATATCCAGAGGAATTCTAATTCAGTTAGGATCCTATATCATTTCAAAAATTTTAATTTCAAAGTTTGCTTTTGAAAACTCCTTTAATTTCAAGTTTTAAAATCATTTTTTTTTTTTTTTGAAAAACTCAAGTAGGGCCCACTCGGGGTGGTGCCATATTCGAGTCAGTCAGGGCTAGACTAGGGTTAGTGGATGTCTTGGTTAGTGTTAGAGGTTTAGAAGAGTCAAAACCATTTTGAAAAAAACTCATTTTGAAAGTTAGTTTTTAAACTAGTGTTTTTAAAGGTTTTTTTAAAAAAGCCAAATGTAGAAAATGCCAAGTGGCATTACATTTGGGGATTTTTTAGGAGAGTCTAGGGGTTAATTAGGTATTAAATAGGATAATTTAGGCTAGGGGTAGGATAGTCTTTACACCCCAAAATCGTCCCCCTTAGAAGAGTCCAATTTTTTTAAAACATTTAATTTTTAACCTAAATTTTTTTTTATAAATAGAAGGCTATAGGGGGTCGATTTTCCCAATTGGATTTCCTTTGGGTTCTTGGAGTTTCTCTCTCCTCTCCAGCCCTTCCTCCATTGCAGCAACCTCAAGGTAACTATTTTCTCTAATTTTTAGTTTTTATTTATAATTTTTCATTGTTTTAAACATGATTTAGCCATTGGTACCATCTTCTTCATGGATTAAACCATGGATTCAACCTCAAGAACCATCAAGAATCAGCAAGAACAATCCAAGAAGGTGATCTAACCCTGTTTTGGGTGATTTACAGAGATTTTAATCCATTAGAATTGATTTTAATATGATTCTTTGCATTAATAACCAATAAAATATATGATTTGCCCTTTTAATGGGTTAAATCTATGTTTTAAAGGTGATATCAAATTCCAGCCATTGATTCCCTGTTTTTATTTTATTTTCATGGTTTATTCATGTTTGTTTTACGTTATATAGCATAGAAATAAGTTTTATTTATTGTTTTATGGTTTATATTATTTATTTACATTAGTTAATGCATGGTTTTTCAAGTTTCTTAAATTTCTGTGTGTTCTAGGTTTAGAACCGTAAAGATGATGTTATTTCGGATGGAAGTTCTCATTTTTTATTTCTGATTTTTTTATATGTGGTGCATGAATGAGTCATTGAGTTACTGTAGAAAAATCAGAGCTTTTTGACCTCGAGAACCCTATCAAAAAAATCAGACATCAAATCGAGTTTTTAAAGCTTTAAAATCGTGGTTAAAATCAAGAAGATAACTTTCTGTGATGATATTTATCTCATCTTATATCCGATTTTAGATCTTTAAAGTGCTATGGATTCACATTGAATAGATATGTCTTCTGTGAATTTTCCGGATTTTTTGACAACTGTTTAGTATTTTTCCCTTTTCAGAGAATCTGTAGTTAAATTTAAAACTCATTAGGGTTTACCAAAACCCTAATCAGACTTGTGTTAGTCATAAATCCCAAACCACAGATCCGATTTTAGATATGTAAAAAGTGAGTATTGTTATTTTTCTGTCTACTATTTACCACTAAAATTGCAGAGATTTTTGTTTAGGATTGATATTTATGTCTGTATTTTCAATCTGGAATAGCTGTTTTAATCCCTGTTAAGAGTAAAATATGTTAGCTCAGATTGCCGGAAGGGTTTCTCCCTAACCGGAGATGCTTTTTCCGATCTGTAAATTGGGAAATATCTGTTTTTTTTCTTAGTTAGTCTCTGTAAAATTTCATAAATTTCCATGGAGATTTGACCCCTAGTTCAGGTCTTGGATTGAGACTGGTTGGTAAATTAGGTCAAAAATAGCATATTTTTAGGGTTTAATGCAATTTTCGGATTAATTGAATGTCAAAAAATTATTTTTATAATTCCAATTCCACATTAGGGTTATAACAAGTGCAGGTACCAATTTTTATGGATTTTGAAATCCATTTGATGGCTGAATTGAGCAAATTGCAAAACCGGGTTCCTGAAAGATCCAAAAACACTGCAAAAATCACAAAATTTGTGGATTTTCGTGCATAAGCATATATTTTTAGGGTTTAATCATGTTCATAATCATATTAGGATGCTTTAGGTTTAATTTTGTGCTCATTTGATTTCATTTACTACATAAAACCTAAGTTTTTACCAAAATCTATTTCTAAAAACCCTGATTTCAAGGCCAGTCTTGCTATCGGGGGCAATTTGGTCATTTGACCTGAATTTAGAAATCCCTAACCCTAATTTCATATTTTTAATCATGTCATAGCATATTTGGTTTGAGTTTATTCCATTCAAATTTCAAAATTTGCATTTTATCAAAATATCTTTCTAAAAACCCTAATTTCAAGGCCATAGTCTTGTTATTAGGGGTATTTTGGTTATTTTGACCCCAATTTCGAAATTTCATATCTTCTCTTTCATATTTATTCAATTTTATTTCATACTTTATCATTTTTATTTAAGGGAATCAAGGAAGAAGCTTATATCTAGCAAAATCCAACAATTTCCTGATATTGTTGGATAAATCTAGAAAAGCCAACATATATTCATTAACCAATTTTTTTAGTTTTGCAGGTACATTGAAGACTTTATTTTTCATGTATTTAAATTTCAATAGTGATGTAACTTGTAATTAAACTTTGGAATAAGAATTTACATTTCCTGCTTAGCTTAGGTTGCATTGCATATAGTTTATTTTTATAATTTTAATGTGTGATGGATGATGATTCATGCATATTTTTACAAATTCACCATGGTCTACACGAATGGCACATGCACTAGCTTCTATGAAGTTTATAAACTTGGTGGAATTTGTATTTATGGCCATAGTCAGAATATGAATGATACTTAGATTTATGATCTTCACATTAGCCACATTCAGCCTACACTCTTAGGCTAACTTCAAAAATGCACTGCATTTATCAAAAATAAAAAAAGTATTTCTCAATTCCTCAAAATCATATTCATTCATTTCATGCATTTGCCAATTCCAATTCAAATTTCAATTCAAAGAAGTTCATTTTCTCAAAATCTCCTAAGTCTTATAGCAAAATCGATTTTCCCAAAGACATTGAGTTTCAAAGGATATTTCAAGTATTTCCCAAGTTCCAAATTCAAATTTTCTAAGTTAGAATTTCAATTTCCAAGTTTGAATTAAGAGAAACCAAGTCTCTCAGAATCGATTTTCACCAAATGTCAAGGATTCCTCAAAATCGATTTTTATTTCTCTCAGAAGTATGTTTCAAATCCCATTTCACGATTTCTCATGTGATATCATTTCCAAGATTTACATTTTCTAAAAATATCAATCATTCAAAGCAAACAACATGTTTTCAAATGTGCATTTTCTAAAAATTCATAGCACATGCCTGATTCTTTGTGCATTTAGAAATTAGAATATGATTTAGACAAGTTGAATAGAGTAGAGCATAAGATTGATCCTTGGTTCAATTACCCCTGTTAAAGGTGGCAGGAACGGTTGAACCTCGTACCGACAGGCAAGTCCCATTCTACGGAATTTTCCTGCATTTTAAAAACGGAGGCGAGTTATTTTCAAAAACTTTTTCAAAGGTCAGTTTGATTTGCAAAAGTAAAAATTTTGCGATGAGAACAATCACTTCTAGAATTACCTCTTGATCAGTATCAGCAACATCGACTGGTACAACTTGATTTGCTCGATGAAAGAAGGCTCAGAGCAGCAGAGCATGCTCAATCCTATCGCCAGAGGATACCCCGACAATATGCAAAATCTGTCATTAAGAGAAAATTTCGGGTCAATGATCTAGTGCTCAGATCAACAACTTATCTCAGGCATCGCCCGGGTGGCAAATGGTCGCCAAATTGGGAAGGTCCTTATGTTGTCAAAGAGGCACTACCTCGCAATTCATATCGGCTCATCAATGCTGATGGAATAGAATTACCAGATCCCATCAATGCTCGACATTTGAAAAAATTCTATACTTGAACAATTTCCTATTCTTTGTAATTCTTCCAAATTTTCTTCAATAATGATCAAAATTCTTTTTCCCAGTTACACTGGGGCATTTTAAAATTTTGTTTTTATCTACAAATACCCTGTATGCAGGTAGGATAAACAAATCTCTCATTTCACGTACTTGTGCATTCATGTGCATCAATTTGCATTCATTTGCATACAATCGCATTAATAACGATCTGGTCAGTATTGAGATTTCAACTATCAATCCCATCACAATTCCTAACGATTCAAGATTGAAAGACAATCACCAGGACTGAAGCAAAATCCAGTATCCAAACTGGTACATTTTTAAACCGGTATGCATACCGGTATCCTTTCAAAATCGAGCACTCGTGTTAGTGTTCCACTGAATGATCATGTCAGTTGACCTCTTGAGTTCAGTCTTCGTGCTGATCACTCATCAAATTCCCAATTTCTAATTTCCAATTTCCAAATATCAATTTCCAAATTCCAAAATTCTAATTTCCAATTTCCAATTTCCAAATATCAATTTCCCAATTCCAAAATTCCAAAATTCTAATTTCCAATTTCCAAATATCAATTTCCAAATTCCAAAATTCCAAAATTCTAATTTCCAATTTCCAAATATCAATTTCCAAATTCCAAAATTCCCAATTTCTAATTTCCAATTTCCAAATATCAATTTCCAAATTCCAAAATTCCCAATTTCTAATTTCTAATTTCCAATTTCCAAATATCAAATTCCAAATTCCAAACTTCCAATTTCTAATTTCAAATATCAAAATTCCAATTTCAAAAATTCAAAATTCAAAATTCCAAATTTCGACCTTTTGGTCACCCAATACCAATTCCAAAATTTCTCTTGCGAGAGACCCTTTGTATAGGGAGAGTTCGAGGGAGCTCGCTCTTTTCGCATGCTATGCAATTCGTTCACTTAGCCCCTTTTTAGGGAGAGTTTAAAAGGACTCGTGCCTTTGTAAACCGTTTGCAAAACAAAATTCCAATTTCATACAAGGAACCCTTAGTTCAGGGAGAGCTTCGATGGAAGTTTGTTTTCCTTGTAACCATAATTTCAGACTAGGCCATTTCATCATGAAGGACCCTCTTTTCAGGGGAGAGTGTGATGAACTCGTTCCTTCATGACCAATTTACCAACCTCACCAATTTCGGCCCCCTTTCCATAAGAGAAGCCTAATGTTAGGAAGTTTTGACGAAAGCTTAATTTCTCTTAGAAAGTTCGTTTTGCAAACACCTCCTATTCAGGGAAGAGAGGAGTAATTCCCAATTCTAATTTCTGAATCTTCTCCTTTGGGGAAAGGAGAAGAGAATTTTTGTCATGGATGTGTTGCGTTGTGCTTCAAATGCTCGCTTTCACAAAAGGATTTCAAGAAAATTTTGCCAATTTGTCATTAAATATTTGTTGATTTCAAAAATCTTTATTGCACAAAATTATTACTTCAGAATACCTCCACTATTACTTTCGAAAGGGCAATGCTTTCGCGAAAAAGGATTCAAAATTCAAAATCTTTCTATTGGCCAACCAAAAGGATGAAGAATAAATCCGCGATATGGCCAGCAAAGAGAATTCAATGTTGTTGCAAAGCCATGAGTGATTGATATTGATCGCAGTCAATGGCACATTTTTAAAGACCATTCTTGAAAAATAAAGCAGTCGAAATATCCTGGGTGATACAGAAAAATCCACTCAATTTTCATATCTCCTCAATCACCTAAGCTGCAATTAAATATCTGCAAAAGGGATCTCTCAATTGTCGTCAAGATGAAGGCGAATTAAGCGAGTCGACCCCCGGGGCCAAAGAAGATTTGGATCATCTCCAAGATGACGGAGTTTGTGACGGATCCTTCCAGGGAAAGTTTAGATCACCGTCGAGATGAAGGCGAGTGTGATGAGCCTACCGACAAATCCTAAAAGATATTTGATTCCAGCTATCATCAAGAGATTCCCAACCAATGAGCCAATAACTATCAAGATAATCCCTGAGAGAAAAGAAGGATCGGAACATCTCTGAGATGAAGGAGTTTGTGATGTACCCTTCCCAAGAAAAAAAAAGAGAAAAGTCAGGACATCTCCAAAATGAAGGATGATGTAATTCCCGAAAAATCCAAGAGAGCTTCAATCTGCTAAAAAGAGAGTGCAGAAAGATCATCATGAGAAAAGAATCTCAGGATATCAGACTTCCAAATCTATCAAGAATCTTCTTTAATTTTGTGAAATTCTTTTATCAATATTCTTTCACCAATAGCTCTCGCAATATCAAGAATACTTTCTTTTCCGTCCATATCAAGGAAATCGATAGCTTCCTTGAAAGAAAGTCAATCACAAGCAATTTGAATTCGAATCTTGATTCTACGGAGTTAAGCTCAGTCGGAGGTAATACTTCAGGTAGAAAAGAGGGAATACTTTCAAAACAATGTGCATCATTTTCAATTATTTTGAATCAACAACAATTTTCAACATTCTGACAATATTTTCTAGTTATCCTGGCATGAAGTGAGAGCTTGAGGTTCATCTTTGGCGCATCCTGACACCATCCGTTTTTAGGACTTGATAACGGGAGTTTTCAAGATTCCTTCCCTTCTTTGGTATAATCTGAGCGCCTGGGTTCTCAGATTCGCACACTTCCCTGTGTCCCCACTGTCCCACCATAGACAGTCCAATTTCGGCTTGAGGTTAAGCTACCAATTTCAGCAAAAGGCAATTTCAAAAGTTAATTAGTCTCAGCAATGAGGCACCCAAAATCAATCCCTTTTCAAACTTTAGGGACCCCAATTTCCTTCCTTTTGCAAAACCCTTATCGGATTCATTGTGCAGAAATCCGAAGGTTCCATCACGGTCTCTTCTTTCGAGGATTTCATTCATTTTCTGCCCAATCAGGTTAAGGGTATAAACTTGGGCCTCTTTTGATGAGGTATTCCATTTTCTGCCCAATCAGGTTAAGGGTATAAACCTGAGCCTCCTTTGATGAGGTATTTCATTTTCTGCCCAATCAGGTTAAGGGTATAAACCTGAGCCTCCTTTGATGAGGTATTTCATTTTCTGCCCAATCAGGATAAGGGTACAAATCTGGGCCTCCTTTGATGAGGTATTTCATTTTCTGCCCGATCAGGTTAAGGGTATAAACCTGTGCCTCCTTTGATGAGGTATTTCGTTGCCCAATCAGGATAAGGGTACAAACCTGGGCCTCCTTTGATGAGGTATTTCATTTTCCGCCCGATCAGGTTAAGGGTTAAACCAGAGCTTCACTTTGATGAGGTATTTCATTTCCCGGTCAGGTTAAGGGTCAAACCTGAGCTTCGTTTCTACATGAGGTATTTTCTTTCCCATCCAGGTTAAGGGCAAAACCTGAATCTCACTTCTTTTCGAAGTAAAATTTTCTCCTTATTCTCCATTTCATATCTACCATCATCACTTGGATTAATTCTTTCATATCCAGTCAGACTCATTTAACTGGGGCATTTTTATGATGCAAATTTGGTGTGTTTTCTTTGCCACTAAGCTCGACTTTCAACCGGCTTAGCAGCAAAGAGGGGCATCTGTAAACACCCCAAATTTTCACTCTTATCCAGTGCTTACATTTCATGTGTCATTGCATATCATTGCATGCATTCGGCATGTCATTTCATTGCATTGCATAGCATTGCATGTCATTGCATCTCATTTTCGAGATCCAGCACTCCTGTTTTCAAAACATTCAATCCAGATTTGAATTTTAAAGCTTTTATTTCAAAATCAATTTCAAAACCTGGGTTTTTATTCAATACTCTGTCATTTTCCAACCCCAAGACTTTATATTTCGAAATATTTTCTCAAGAAAACAATCTGGATTCATTTCAAATTCAAATTTTAATCGATTTCAATTCACAGATGAGACCCATTGAGGTGGTGTCGCTTCTAAATTCCTCTATTCATCAAATTTCTCAAAGTTTTGAAAGTTTCAGTCCGATCAGGACTCTGTGTCAGAGTCCTAATCCGGTTAGGAGTCTGTTTTGAAATCTGTTTTACTTCCATTTTCAGTCTTTTTCAAAAATTGTCAAAATTTAGGTCATTTTACAGTGTCTAGTTAGTTCAAAACTCTATTTTAGAGTTCGGTCGAGTTAGGAGTCTAACCCTAACTGTGTTTTCTAACTTATTTCATCATTTCTTGGTAAAATCTTTCAAAAAATTTTACATTTGAATTCTAAAATTTAAAATCCCAGAGTCCTAAGAGTTCAAGACTCTAACTCGGAGTTCCAGTTCGCTTGAGACCCTATTTTCAAAGATCTTGAATTTCAAATGTCGATTTTAACCCTTTTTCAAAGCCATTTTTAGTGTTTATTTCAAAATTCTTCAAAATTCGATGTGGGCCCACTCAGTTGGCACCATATCCAGAGGAGTTCTAACCTAGCTATGACCCTATGCCATTTCAAAAATTATAACTTTGAAGTTTGTC
Organism: Nuphar pumila; assembly: GCF_984573655.1. Classification (NCBI taxonomy): domain Eukaryota; kingdom Viridiplantae; phylum Streptophyta; class Magnoliopsida; order Nymphaeales; family Nymphaeaceae; genus Nuphar; species Nuphar pumila. The sequence continues at coordinate 69,805,656 of NC_143255.1, read as the reverse complement.
TTTGAAAATCCTTTTGAAAACTCCTTCAATTTCAAGTTTTAAAATCGCTTTTTGAAAAACTCAAGTAGGGCCCACTCGGGGTGGTGCCATATTCGAGTCAGTCAGTGCTAGACTAGGGTTAGTTGATGTCTTGGTTAGTGTTAGAGGTTTAGAAGAGTCAAAACCATTTTGAAAGTTAGTTTTTAAAACTAGTGTTTTTAAAGGTGTTTTAAAAAGCCAAATGTAGAAAATGCCAAGTGGCATTACATTTGGGGATTTTTTAGGAAAGTCTAGGGGTTAATTAGGCACTTGTTTAGATAATTTAGGCTAGGGGTAGTTAGGTCTTTCCACCCAAAAATCGCCCCCCCTTGTTAGAGTCCAAAAAATTCAAAATTTCCAATTTTTAAACCTAAAAAAATTCTATAAATAGTCTCCATAGGGGGGTCGATTTTTCCAACTTGCTTTCCTTGGGATTCTTGGAGCTTCTCTCTCCTCTCCAGCCCTTCCTCCATTGCAGCCACCTCAAGGTAATTATTTTGTTTAATTTTTAGCGTTTATTTCATGTTTTTAATAGTTTTAAATCAATTTTAGCCATTAATACCTCCTATTTCATGGATTCAACCATGGTTTCACCTCAAGAACCATCAAGAATCAGCAAGAACGATCCAAGAAGGTGATCTAACCCTGTTTTGGGTGATTTACAGGGATTTTAATCCATTAGAATTGATTTTAATATGATTCTTTACATTATTAACCAATAAAATATATGATTTACCCTTTTCATGGGTTAAATCTATGTTTTAAAGGTAATATTGAATTCCAGCCATTGATTCCCTGATTTTATTTTATTTTTTATGTTTATTCATGTTTGTTTTACGTTATATAGCATAGAAATAATTTTTATTTACTGTTTTATGGTTTATTTTATTGATTTACATTGGTTAATGCATGGTTTTTCAAGTTTCTTAAATTTCTGTGTGTTTTAGGTTTAGAACAGTAAAGATAAAGTTATTTCGGATTGAAGTTCTCATTGTTTATTTCTGATTTTTTTATATGTGGTGCATGCATGAGTTATTGAGTTACTGTAGAAAAATCAAAGGTTTTGGATTTCGGAAACCCTGTCAAAAAATCAGACATCAAATCGGGTTTTTAAAGCTTTAAAATTGTGGTTAAAATCAAGAAGGTAACTTGTTGTTATGATATTTCTCTCATATTATATCCGATTTTAGATCTGTAAAGTGCTATGGATTCACATTGAGTAGATCTGTCTGCTGTAAAATTTTCGGATTTGTTTATTACTGTTTAGTATTTTTCCCCTTTCAGAGAATCTGTTTTTAAATTTAAAACTCATTAGGGTTTACCAAAACCCTAATCAGACTTGTGTTAGTCATAAATCCCAAACCACAGATCCGATTCATGATCTGTAAAAAGTGAGTATTATTATTTTTCTATCTACTGTTCACCACTAAAATTTCAGAGATTTGTGTTTAGAATTGCTATTTATTCCTGTGTTTTCAATCTGAAGTAGCCGTTTTAATCCCTGTTAAAAGTTATATATTTTAGCTCAAATTGCCGGAAGGGTTTCTCCCTAACCGGAGATGATTTTTCTGATCTGTAAATTGGGAAATCTCTGCTTTTTTTCTTAGTTAGTCTCTGTAAAATTTCATAAATTTCCATGGAGATTTGACCCCTGTTTTAGGTCTTGGACTGAGTCTGGTTGGTGAATTAGGTCAAAAATAGCATATTTTTAGGGTTTAATGCAATTTTCGGATTAATTCAATGTCAAAAAAAAATATTTTTATAATTTCAATTCGACATTAGGGTTATAACAAGTGCAGGTACCAATTTTTATGGATTTTGGAATCGATTTGATCTCTGAATTAATAAAATTGCAAAACCGGTTTCCTGAAAGATCCAAAAACACTGCTAAAATCACAGTTTTTTGTGATATTATTGGATTTTCATGCATAAGCATATATTTTTAGGGTTTAATCATGTTCATAATCATATTAGGATGCTTTATGTTTAATTTGATTCTCATTTGATTTCATTTAGTGCATAAAACCTAAGTTTTTACCAAAATCTATTTCTAAAAACCCTGATTTCAAGGCCATAGTCTTGCTATCAGGGGCAATTTGGTCATTTAACCTAAATTTCGAAATCCCTAACCCTAATTTTCACATATTAATGCATGTCACATCATATTTAGCTTAGTTTATTCCATTCAAATTTCAAAACTTGCATTTTATCAAAATATCTTTCATTTTGACCCCAATTTCGAAATTTCATATCTTCTCTTCCTTATTTATTCCATTTTATTTCATACTTTATCACTTTTGATTTAAGGGAATCATGGCAAAAAGGCTTATATCTAGCAAAATCCAACAATTTCCTGATATTGTTGGATAAATCTAGAAAAGCCAACATATATTCATTAACAAGTTTTCTAGTTTTGCAGGTACATTGAAGACTTTATTTTTCATGTATTTAAATTTCAATAGTGATGTAACTTGTAATTAAACTTTGGAATAAGAATTTACATTTCCTGCTGTAAACACCCCAAATTTTCACCCTCATCTAGTGTTTGTCCATTTCATGTGTCATTGCATATATTCTGCATATCATTCCATCGCATTGCATGTCATTGCATTTCATTTTCGAGATCCAGCACTCCTATTTCAAAACATTCAATCCAGATTTGAATTTTAAAGCTTTTATTTCAAAATCAATTTCAAAACCTGGGTTTTTATTCAATACTTTGTCATTTTCCAACCCCAAGACTTTATATTTCGAAATATTTTCTCAAGGAAACAATCTGGATTCATTTCAAATTCAAATTTTAATCGATTTCAATTCACAGATGAGACCCATTGAGTTGGTGTCGCTTCTGAATTCCTCTATTCATCAAATTTCTCAAAGTTTTGAAAGTTTCAGTCCGATCAGGACTCTGTGTCAGAGTCCTAATCCAGTCAGGAGTCTGTTTTGAAATCTGTTTTACTTCCATTTTCAGTCTTTTTCGATTATTGTCAAAATTTAGGTTATTTTACAGAGTCTAGTTAGTTCAAAACTCTATTTTAGAGTTCGGTCGAGTTAGGAGTGAAATTCCACTAGAGGGGGGGTGAATAGTGAAATATGATAATGATTGATAAAATAAAATAATTAAGCAATAAGGCACAACACATAAAACACAGAAGTTATACTGGTTCGGTCAATATCTAGACCTATATCCAGTCCCCAAGCAAACCACTTGAGATTCCACTATAACATCCGAGTTACCTGATAAATAGTACAACACCCTCTTCCCAAGAGGTCTTCTTCTCTCAACAGAGAAGGGGCACACCCTCTTCCCAAGAGGTCTTCTTCTCTCAACAGAGAAAGGGCAACACCCTCTTTCACAGAGGTCTACTTCTTTAAACAAAGAAGGAATACAATGAATAACAGAGTTACAATACTTCCTATAGAACCTTCAGAATGATATGAATGCACGAATGAAGGATTCTAAGAATGTTCTGTTTGTTACTCAGAGGATACTCTTTGTCAAAGAGCTGGACTTGACTTTTTCTCTTTTCGTTCTTTTTCTCTTTCTTTTTCAAGGCTCTCTTTTCAAATCACGAATAGAAATTTTTCTCTTTGTAAGCTCACACGTCTATTTCATTTCATTGTTTGAATAGTTTATTTGTGTGTGTTTATATAGCTTATAAAAAGTAGTCGTTACATTTTGGAATTGTAACTTTTTTGAAATGTGAAATGTTAGGTCATTTCAAAAACATCTTTTAGAGAAGTTCGAGAATGCCTTTTTCCATAAAGGTGAAATAGAGGGTACACTAGTCGTTGTAATTTTTTAGGTAATACACATTTTATGTAAAAAGTCTATTTCTTACAATAGTACATTGAACGTTGGGTTGTAGTTTTGTCTTTATTCTAATTAATGATTTGAGGTACATTAGTACTTCTTTACTTTAAATGAGTGTAAGTACTATGAGTGCTTTGAGATATTTATTTGTACATAGTCATGTCAAGTGTTTTCTTTATGTTGTATATTTCAAAGTCTCCAGAGAGAATGAGGACAAAAAAGAAGGTCGACATTCTTTGAGAAGGATATTTAACAAGGATTTGTTACAGAAGGCATTTATTGCTTTGTAGAGAGAATGATGACTTCAAGTAAGTCGACATTCTATGGTTATAAAAAAAAGGTAACTAGAGTCCTTTTAAAAACATATTTTATTTGTTTTTCTTATGTGTAGCCGATTTATGTTTTTGTCTTCTTCTTGTATTAAGAAACATTTCATTAAAGAAGATAACTAAAGTCTTTTCAAAAACATATTTTATTTGTTTTTCTTATGTAGTCGATTTTATGTTTTTGTCTTCTTCTTATAAAAAAATATTTCTTTAAAGAGGGAAACTAGAGTCTTTTCAAAAACATATTTTATTTGTTTTCTCCATGTAGTCGATGTTATATTTTTGTCTTTTTCCTACATTCCTTTTTTTTTCATGTTGTCTTGTATATAGTGTAAGGTACAATGACAAAATGTCTTTTTCATAAAAGGTTGTAAGAAGGTACAATTATTATATGACAAAATATCTTTTTCATAAAAGGTTGTAAGAAGGTACACTTATTGGTTTTCAAAAAGGAGCTTTTTGAAACTATCGTATACTTTTATGATATAGTGTTTATGAATGAGTATGTAATATGCAATATGCAAGTTCCTGAAGGTTCTGTTACATATGAATCTAAAGAAGAAAAAAATCTTCATCTTGAGGTAGCCGATCTCTTCATTTGAACTTTAGGAAAGCATGGCTCATCAAGCTTTTTCTTCAAGGAGTATGATTGCACCATAGTTGTACTTGAACAGGAAGTCTCCATCCTTATTGGGTGAGATATCCTTGCATCAAATACTCGTTAGATTTAAGGCAAAACATATTCAGTCATAATATAACATTATTTCAAGAGAACATATTATCATATCATATAAAATCAAATGAGACAGTGTATCATATTATGTGACATCAAAACCGAGTTCTCAACATTCTCCCCTTTTTTGATGATGACAAAATATGCTCCCCCTGTCAAAAAGACATTATGCATAGAAATAATAATATGATAAAAAAAAGTGAAATAATGTTTAAAGAGAGAATATTTCTCCAATAATGGAGACAGGTTTTCTCCCCCTTTGTCATGGACAAAAAGGATGGATCAGAGTAAGAAAGTTATTACAGACCAAATATATATAAAAAATGAGTCTATCTCGAAGGTGGAGAAGGTGAAGGTGGCCGGTTGGCACGATTCCGCTTGCGAGTCTGCTGCAACAGGGCTTGATTACGAAGGATTCGATCCTGAGTTTGCTCGATATCCATCATAGCAGAAAAGTAATTGAAGGAGGACATTGGATCTGCTTCATCAGAGCCGGGCATGTGCAGGGACCATAGATTGAAGGTGGTACCATCGAGGACGTGAGAGGGACGGAGGATGACTTCGTTGTGAAGTGGTACTTGGAAGTATTTGAGAATGGGAGTTATAAAACACCCAAAAAGAAGAGGCTCAAATTTCTGATAACGAATAAAGAGGTCGAAAATAATGGATGACCAATTTATCGGAAGAGAAGAAAGGATTGCGTAGATAAGAAGAGAGATTTTTCGAGGAACTAATCCCTGGCGGGGACGCTTGGGATAGATGTTGTGGAGAAGAATCTGGGCAAGTAGCTGAGCATGAGGTTGGAGATTCCTCATGTGCCACCGAAGTTGGTAGCAGTTGGTGCAGAGAAGTATTTTTCGAAGTACCGATCGGTCGATTGGTACTATGGTGTTAAGGTCGGTACCGGTGGAAGGTAGGTTTAGAATTCTACCTAGGTCGGAAGCATCGAAAATCATCAGCTGTCCTCGGACTTTGCTGGTGATTGAGGTTTGTTCATGATCAGTAGAGAAGTTGGTATAAAACAGTCGGACTAGTTCGGGATAATAGGCAACTGGAGATGAAGATCCTATGAGAGGTTTGAGTTCAGGGAGATAGGTGTCTAAGTCGAAGAACATGAAGTCGTCAAAGTTGATCAATTTTCCTTCATGAATGGGGCGAGAGCAGAGTGAGTTGTAGTTGTGAAACAAATCAGGATACCTTAGATCGGCGGAGGTGATCACATTGGTGGAGGAGGAAGAGGCCATTGCAAGAGTTTGTAAAAAAAGAACTAAGGAGAGCGAGTTTGAACCGAGAGAAAGTTTGTATAAGGATAGAAAAGTTCAAATGGAATGGTAAGAGATGAACCAATTGATTAAATAGAAAGAAGAAAATAATTGTTGATATGAAATGAATGACATTGGAAGTGAGTAATTTTTAGATTTTAGTCAAATAAGGAAATCCGTGAGTAGTAAGTTAAGAGACTTGTGAATGACAAATCAAATCAATGTTTGAGGATAGTGTATTATATTAGATTGAGGAGGACATAGTATTGAAATATATAGATGTTACTATGGGTGAGTTTATCGACTAGTGAGAGAAGCCATTAATAGAGTATGGGGTGTCATGTTGAATAAAAAAGAATGATTGATCTTGAAAATAATGGCCTAATAAAACAAACAACTTTTTACTCTATGTGGAGGGATTCTAAATTCGTGAATGGAGAGTTAAAGACATAAAAAGATGATGTGGATATCTAGAGATGAGAGAAAGATGATAAAGGACAGCATTTACTTGATTTAGATATGACATAAAGTAGAGTTAGAATAAATAAAGGTTGCTTGGAGACAAGACTTTAAAGGTTCTCGATTTTAGAGAGATATACAATAAGAGAGAGGCAAGGTCACGGATGGAAAGAAAGGTCATGATTGCTTATTTAATATAGAAATAGTTTTTTTTATGGAAATAGGTCATAGGGTGATCATGTGATGTGTACTTTGAAAGATATGACATTTTAAAGAAAAGAGTGCCTTAAAAAAATGTTTCATGATTAATGTGTTTTCATATTGGTAATTTTTATGAGTATACGTAGATATGAGAAGGACACATTTTGACTATGACTAGTGGTGAAAGAGATGATGAGACAAAAATGAGAAAGAGTCAAAAGTATATAAGAATTGATAAATGATAGATTAAAAATAAGAATAGACATAGAGGAGTCGGATTCAAAAATATATAATAAAAAAGTATTCGAGAAATGAAATGAGGAGACAAGGAAATATTTATGAGTGAAGAGTAATAATTGTGAGTTGTCATAGAGAGAAATGAGATGACATATATGGATTTTTGTGTAGGATAAAGAAGTAATAAAAAAATGATTGATGAAAGACATAATGTTATGATTGATATGAATTATTGTTTATATTCTTAAAGAAGCTCGATTTGAGGAAGTTCATAGTTATTAGAGAATAAGGTTAAGTTTTAAACAAGAATTGACAAGAATGGAGGCTCAATTTGTATATGAGAGAGATGATAATAGAGTGTACGTAATCTATGATACATTAAATGATATAGTAAAAGCAATTTACGTGAGAATATAGCAACTAGATCTTTTAAAAAAAAAGGTAAAAGAACCAAAAAGAGTCATTCGATTCTAACTAATGAAAAGTAAAAGTTCTCATAAACTAAGTAGAGAGGTGAAACAATTTATCGTAAGACAAGTTTTCATAAAGGACAAAAATAATAAAGGAGTTGAGTGATGTGAACATTGTTATGATAGCTTTTAATACAATTAGTTTTTATGGATATGAGAGAAAGGAGATAGGACAAGGAGTTATAATGGATGTGTACTTGAAAGATGACAAGTTGAAAGACATAAAGAATGTGTCTTATAAGAATACGTGAATATGAAAACTTAGTTTGACTAACTAAAATCGATAAGAAGGAAAGCAATTTAAAATAAGATTTAAACAAGACTTATAAGAAGTATTATAATAAGTGTGATTAATTTATAAGTCACTTAGTTTGCATATTCCTAGTTCTCTTCTAATTCGTGTGAAGTCTTCATGTTTTAATGGTTTAGTGAATATGTCTGCTAACTGTTGATTAGTGGGTATGAATTCTAGTTTAATTATGTTGTTTAAGACTTGTTCTCTTAAGAAGTGGTGTCTTATTTGAATGTGCTTAGTTCGTGAGTGTAAAATAGGATTCTTAGATAGGTTTATAGCACTCGTATTATCACAGAAAATAGTTGTATTTTCAAAATTTAAACCAAAATCTTTTAAAGTTTGTTTCATCCAGATGACTTGTGTACAGGCTAGGCTAGCAGCAATGTATTCGGCTTCAGTAGTTGATAATGATACACAGTTTTGTTTCTTACTGAACCATGATACTAGTGAGTGTCGTAGCATGTGACATGTTCCACTTGTGCTTTTTCTGTCAAATTTACTTCCAGCAAAGTCAGCATCGCTGTAGGAGATTAGATCAAATGTAGAGGATTTTGAATAGAATAATCCAAAATCAACTATGTCTTTTAAATATCTCATTATTCTTTTTACAGCTTTAAGATGTGATTCTTTTGGATTTGACTGAAATCTAGCACACAAGCAAACACTGAACATTATATCTGGACGGCTAGCAGTTAAATAAAGAAGTGATCCTATCATACCTCGGTATACCTTTGTATCAACAGACTTACCATCTTCATCTTTGTCCAACACAGTAGTAGTGCTCATAGGAGTAGATTTTGAAGCAGTTGAGTTCATGTTGAACCTCTTCAGAAGTTCACGAGCATACTTAGATTGGTTGATGAAAACTCCATCCTTGGTTTGCTTAATATGCAGTCCAAGAAAGTAGGTGAGTTCTCCCATCATACTCATTTCGAATTCCTTCTGCATGGACTTAGAAAAATCTTCACAGAGAGTGTTGTTAGAAGATCCAAAGATGATGTCGTCGACATAAATTTGAACAATTAGGGTATGATTATTCACTACTTTGACAAATAGTGTAGAATCTGCTTTGCCAACAGAAAAACCAGTTTTTAATAAAAAGGTTTTAAGTCTTTCGTACCAAGTACGAGGTGCTTGTTTTAAACCATACAAAGCACGTTTGAGTTTAAAAACATGATCTGGGTATTGTTCATTTTCAAATCCTGGAGGTTGTTTTACATAGACTTCTTCATTTATAAAACCATTTAAGAAAGCACTTTTAACATCCATTTGAAATAATTTGAAATCCATATAGCTTGCATATGCTAAGAGCATTCTAATAGATTCAAGTCTAGCAACAGGAGCAAATGTTTCATCAAAGTCAATACCTTCCTCCTGGTTGTATCCTTGAGCTACTAGTCTGACCTTGTTTCTTATAACATTACCTGTTTCGTCTAGCTTGTTTCTGAAGATCCATCTTGTCCCAATGATTGGATGATCCTTTGGTCTAGGTACAAGATCCCAAACGTCATTTCTTTGGAATTGATTCAGTTCTTCAGTCATGGCTAGCATCCAGAACTCATTAATGATGGCTTCATCAATCTTCTTTGGTTCAAGTTGAGAAATGAATGCCATGTTTGCAATCCGTTCTAGCTGAGCTCTAGTTTGAACCCCCTTTGTTAGTTCTCCCAAAATCTGCTTTTGAGGATGATTTTTGATATCGACAAAGGTTCTTTGGTGATCATCTTCATTAGACTTAGCTGTGTTATCTAAAAATAAATCTGTACTTTCAACATCATCATCATTAGTTTGTATATGAACAGATTGATCAATAGATTCACAAAAACTAACATGCATAGATTCTTCAATAGTATTATGACTCTTATTGAAAACTCTGTATGCTTTACTATGACTTGAATATCCTAAGAATATGCCTTCAACAGATTTAGCATCAAACTTATCCAGACTATCTTTTGTGTTTAGGATAAAGCATTTACATCCAAAGACTTTGAAATAGTCTATTCTTGGAGTTCTGTCATAGAATAGTTCATAGGGAGTTTTATTTAATAAGGGTCTAATGAGAACTCTATTTGTTATGTAGCATGCAGTATTAACAGCTTCTGCCCAAAAAGATTTTGCAAGATTATTGTGTTGGAGCATAGTCCTGGCAGATTCTTGAAGGGTTCTATTCTTTCTTTCTACTACACCATTTTGAGGTGCAGCTCTAGGAAAGGCAAAGTTATGAGAAATACCATGCAAGTTACAAAAATTTTCGAAGAGTTCATTTTCAAATTCTCCTCCATGGTCACTACGAATTTTAACAATAGAGCAAGATTTTTCGTTTTGTAATTTTTTACATAAGATTTCAAACTAACAAAACGTGTCACTTTTGTTTTTCAAAAATATTACCCAAGTAAATCTTGAGTAATCATCTACAATGACAAAAGCATATCTATTATGATTAAGGCTAGCTACCCTAGAAGGACCAAAAAGGTCCAGGTGGAGAAGCTCTAAAGGTCTTTTACTTGAAATGATATTTTTTTATTTGAAAGAAGATTTTGACAATTTTCCTAATTGACATGCATCACAAAAATAATCCTTTTTAAAAGATATGTTGGGTAACCCACGTACTAACTTATCTTTAGCTAGTTTAGACATGTATTTAGAATTGACATGACCCATTCTCATGTGCCATAGATGTTGAGTGTCATTATTAGCTATGAGGCAATGTTCTGTGATGTTTTCTAGGTATAGTTCATATATATTATTCTTTCTTATACCTTTTAAGATGATGTTTTCATTGGTGTCAGCTATGAGGCATGCATCATGATTAAAGCTAACATTATAACCTGTGTCACACATTTGACTGATACTTAGTAGGTTATGTTTTAAGCCTTTAACAAGGAGAACGTCTTTGATAAGAGGTTTGTCTATGTTACCAATATTTCCAATACCAATTATCAAACCTTTGTTGTTGTCTCCAAAGGTGACGGTTCCTCCTTCTTTATGATGAAGAACAGCAAAAAGGTCTCGATGTCCTGTCATGTGCTTTGAACATCTACTATCTAGTATCCATCTGTTCTTCTTCTTTGGAGCCTGCAAAACATTAAGTAAATCTCCTTTTTGGTACCCAATCGGGTCCTTTTTTGTTAGACTTTGGAACCCATATCCATTTGGATTTGGGTTTGTCTATCTCTTTAGAGGAGTTAAAAAGATTATCATTATAATACTCCTTATTTGGTTCAGATGAACTTTTCACAAACGTGGTCTTTTGATTTATACAAGAAAGTTTTTTGAAATGAGAATAGCCAATACCATTCTTGTAAAAAGAGACCTTCTGAGAGGATAAGAGTTTATCCAAGTTCTCTTTACCTTTAGTAAACTTGAAAAGCGTTTTCATGAGGTTCTCAGTTTTACTTTTTAGCTCTGAAATCTCTATTTGCATATTTTTAGTTTTGGAGCTAGTAGAAGAAATTTCAGACATAAGCAAAAGATTTTTCTTTTTCAACTCAAAATTTTCACTGCTGAGTTTTTCATTCTCTTGAGAAAGCTTTAAATTTTCAGATTTTAAAACTTTATTTTTGAAACTCAATTTTCTAGATTCTTCAAATAGTTCTTGAAAAGCATCTAGAAGTTCTTCAAAGGAAAAATCAGAGATTTCACTTACCGAATTTTCGTTTGCCATGAAGCACATATTTGCAGTTTCGGCTTCATCATCACTTGACTCTTCACTAGTGGATGGTTCTGAATCATCCCATTGAGCATGCAGAGCCTTTTTCTTGAAGAACCTCTTCTTTGGTTCCTCAGTTTTGGACTTTCTTTTGAGAAGGGGACAGTCACGTTTTAAGTGGCCTGGCTTATTACACTGAAAGCACATAGGATCTTCTTTAAGATCTTTTCTTTCCTTGTGCCTGTTTGGAAGCCGGTTCCTTCTCATGAAGCGCTGGAATTTTCTGGTAAGTAGCGCAATTTCTGATTCTTTATCTGAGTCTTCATTCTCAGATAGGGCTGGAAAAGCTAGAGTTTTCTTTACTGGTTGCTCTTCTTCCCTTCTTTCTTTCATGTGGACTTCATAGGCCATAAGATTGCCTATTAAGTCGTCCAATGTAAGTTTGGATAAATCTTGAGCTTCTTCAATAGCAGTAGTCTTTTTCTCCCAATCAGTTGTGAGAGATCTCAAGATTTTCTTCACCTTTTCAGTCTGTGAATATGTTACACCCAGAGATTTCAGATCATTGGTGATGTTAGTGAATTTGGTAAACATCTCTGTGATGAGTTCATCTTTGTTCATTTTGAACAACTCATATTTTCTAACAAGAGATGATATTTTGGCTTCTTTTACTTTGTTGGTTCCTTCATGAATGACCTCCAAAGAATGCCAAATGTCATATGCAGATTCACATATAGATATTCTGTTGAATTCATTCTGATCAATGGCACAATATAAGGCATTCATAGCCTTTGCATTTAGGTTTGCCATTTTCTTTTCTTCATCAGACCATAAGTTATAGTCTGCGGATGGAGATGTGTATGGATGCTCAACAATTTTCCATACAGCAAAGTCTATGGATTTGAGAAAGATAGTCATTCTGCACATCCAATATCCATAGTTGGAGCCATTGAAGCAAGGAGGACGAGATGCGTGTTGACCTTCAATATCACGAGCATAAGAGGTAGATGCCATTTTTGCTGGAAGACTTGTTACGTCGAAACCAGCAAACCTGCTCTGATACCAAATGAAATTCCACTAGAGGGGGGGTGAATAGTGAAATATGATAATGATTGATAAAATAAAATAATTAAGCAATAAGGCACAACACATAAAACACAGAAGTTATACTGGTTCGGTCAATATCCAGACCTACATCCAGTCCCCAAGCAAACCACTTGAGATTCCACTATAACGTCCGAGTTACCGGATAAATAGTACAACACCCTCTTCCCAAGAGGTCTTCTTCTCTCAACAGAGAAGGGGCACACCCTCTTCCCAAGAGGTCTTCTTCTCTCAAAAGAGAAGAGCAACACCCTCTTTCACAGAGGTCTACTTCTTTAAACAAAGAAGGAATACAGTGAATAACAGAGTTACAATACTTCCTATAGAACCTTCAGAATGATATGAATGCACGAATGAAGGATTCTAAGAATGTTCTGTTTGTCACTCAGAGGATACTCTTTGTCAAAGAGCTGGACTTGACTTTTTCTCTTTTCGTTCTTTTTCTTTTTCTTTTTCTCTTTCTTTTTCAAGGCTCTCTTTTCAAATCATGAATAGAAATTTTTCTCTTTGTAAGATCACACGTCTATTTCATTCCATTGTTTGAATAGTTTATTTGTGTGTGTTTATATAGCTTATAAAAAGTAGTCGTTACATTTTGGAATTGTAACTTTTTTGAAATGTGAAATGTTAGGTCATTTCAAAAACATCTTTTATAGAAGTTCGAGAATGCCTTTTTCCATAAAGGTGAAATAGAGGGTACACTAGTCGTTGTAGATTTTTAGGTAATACACATTTTATGTAAAAAGTCTATTTCTTACAATAGTACATTGAACGTTGGGTTGTAGTTTTGTCTTTATTCTAATTAATGATTTGAGGTACATTAGTACTTCTTTACTTTAAATGAGTGTAAGTACTATGAGTGCTTTGAGATATTTATTTGTACATAGTCATGTCAAGTGTTTTCTTTATGTTGTGTATTTCAAAGTCTCCAGAGAGAATGAGGACCAAAAAGAAGGTCGACATTCTTTGAGAAGGATATTTAACAAGGATTTGTTACAGAAGGCATTTAATGCTTTGTAGGGAGAATGATGACTTCAAGTAAGTCGACATTCTATGGTTATAAAAAAAAGGTAACTAGAGTCCTTTTAAAAACATATTTTATTTGTTTTTCTTATGTGTAGCCGATTTATGTTTTTGTCTTCTTCTTGTATTAAGAAACATTTCATTAAAGAAGATAACTAAAGTCTTTTCAAAAACATATTTTATTTGTTTTTCTTATGTAGTCGATTTTATGTTTTTGTCTTCTTCTTATAAAAAAATATTTCTTTAAAGAGGGAAACTAGAGTCTTTTCAAAAACATATTTTATTTGTTTTCTCCATGTAGTCGATGTTATGTTTTTGTCTTTTTCCTACATTCCTTTTTTTTTCATGTTGTCTTGTATATAGTTTAAGGTACAATGACAAAATGTCTTTTTCATAAAAGGTTGTAAGAAGGTATAATTATTATATGACAAAATATCTTTTTCATAAAAGGTTGTAAGAAGGTACACTTATTGGTTTTCAAAAAAGAGCTTTTTGAAACTATCGTATACTTTTATGATATAGTGTTTATGAATGAGTATGTAATATGCAATATGCAAGTTCCTGAAGGTTCTGTTACATATGACTCTAAAGAAGAAAAAAATCTTCATCTTGAGGTAGCCGATCTCTTCATTTGAACTTTAGGAAAGCATGGCTCATCAAGCTTTTTCTTCAAGGAGTATGATTGCACCATAGTTGTACTTGAACAAGAAGTCTCCATCCTTATTGGGTGAGATATCCTTGCATCAAATACTCGTTAGATTTAAGGCAAAACATATTCAGTCATAATATAACATTATTTCAAGAGAACATATTATCATATCATATAAAATCAAATGAGACAGTGTATCATATTATGTGACATCAAAACCCAGTTCTCAACAAGGAGTCTAACCCTAACTGTGTTTTCTGACTTATTTCATCATTTCTTGGTAAAATCTTTCAAAAATTTTTACATTTGAATTCTAAAATTTAAAATCCCAGAGTCCTAAGAGTTCAGGACTCTAACTCGGAGTTCCAGTTTGCTTGAGACCCTATTTTCAAAGATCTTGAATTTCGAATGTCGATTTTAACCCTTTTTCAAAGCCATTTTTTGTGTTTATTTCAAAATTCTTCAAAATTTGATGTGGGCCCACTCAGTTGGCACCATATCCAGAGGAGTTCTAACCTAGCTAGGACCCTATGCCATTTCAAAAATTATAACTTTGAAGTTTGTCTTTGAAAATCCTTTTGAAAACTCCTTCAATTTCAAGTTTTAAAATCGCTTTTTGAAAAACTCAAGTAGGGCCCACTCGGGGTGGTGCCATATTCGAGTCAGTCAGGGCTAGACTAGGGTTAGTTGATGTCTTGGTTAGTGTTAGAGGTTTAGAAGAGTCAAAACCATTTTGAAAAACTCATTTTTGAAAGTTAGTTTTTAAAACTAGTGTTTTTAAAGGTTTTTAAAGGTGTTTTAAAAAGCCAAATGTAGAAAATGCCAAGTGGCATTACATTTGGGGATTTTTTAGGAAAGTCTAGGGGTTAATTAGGCACTAGTTTAGATAATTTAGGCTAGGGGTAGGTAGGTCTTTCCACCCAAAAATCGCCCCCCCTTGTTAGAGTCCAAAAAAATTCAAAATTCCCAATTTTTAAACCTAAAAAAATTCTATAAATAGTCTCCATAGGGGGGTCGATTTTTCCAACTTGCTTTCCTTGGGATTCTTGGAGCTTCTCTCTCCTCTCCAGCCCTTCCTCCATTGCAGCCACCTCAAGGTAATTATTTTGTTTATATTTTAGCGTTTATTTCATGTTTTTAATAGTTTTAAATCAATTTTAGCCATTAATACCTCCTATTTCATGGATTCAACCATGGTTTCACCTCAAGAACCATCAAGAATCAGCAAGAACGATCCAAGAAGGTGATCTAACCCTGTTTTGGGTGATTTACAGGGATTTTAATCCATTAGAATTGATTTTAATATGATTCTTTATATTATTAACCAATAAAATATATGATTTACCCTTTTCATGGGTTAAATCTATGTTTTAAAGGTAATATTGAATTTCAGCCATTGATTCCCTGATTTTATTTTATTTTCATGGTTTATTCATGTTTGTTTTACGTTCTATAGCATAAAAATAATTTTTATTTACTGTTTTATGGTTTATTTTATTGATTTACATTAGTTAATGCATGGTTTTCCAAGTTTCTTAAATTTCTGTGTGTTTTAGGTTTAGAACAGTAAAAATAAGGTTATTTCGAATTGCAGTTCTCATTATTTATTTCTGATTTTTTTATATGTGGTGCATGCATGAGTTATTGAGTTACTGTAGAAAAATCAGAGGTTTTGGATCTCGGGAACCCTATAAAACAAATCAGACATCAAATCGGGTTTTTAAAGCTTTAAAATCGTGGTTAAAATCAAGAAGGTAACTTGTTGTTATGATATTTCTCTCATCTTATATCCGATTTTAGATCTGTAAAGTGCTATGGATTCACATTGAGTAGATATGTCTGCTGTAAAATTTTCAGATTTTTTTATCACTGTTTAATATTTTTCCTCTTTCAGAGAATCTGTTTTTAAATTTAAAACTCATTAGGGTTTACCAAAACCCTAATCAGATTTGTGTTAGTCATAAATCCTGAACCACAGATCCGATTCATGATCTGTAAAAAGTGAGTATTGTTATTTTTCTGTCTACTGTTCACCACTAAAATTTAAGAGATTTTTGTTTAGTATTGCTATTTATGTCTGTGTTTTCAATCTGAAGTAGCCGTTTTAATCCCTGTTAAAAGTGATATATTTTAGCTCAGATTGCCGGAAGGGTTTCTCCCTAACCGGAGATGATTTTTCCGATCTATAAATTGGGAAATCTCTGTATTTATTTTTAGTTAGTCTCTGTAAAATTTAATAAATTTCCATGGAGATTTGACTCCTGTTTTAGGTCTTGGACTGAGTCTGGTTGGTGAATTAGGTCAAAAATAGCATATTTTTAGGGTTTAATGCAATTTTCGGATTAATTCAATGTCAAAAAAAATTATTTTTATAATTCCAATTCGACATTAGGGTTATAACAAGTGCAGGTACCAATTTTTATGGATTTTGGAATCCATTTGATCTCTGAATTAATAAAATTGCAAAACCGGTTTCCTGAAAGATCCAAAAACACTGCTAAAATCACAGTTTTTTGTGATATTATTGGATTTTCGTGCATAAGCATATATTTTTATGGTTTAATCATGTTCATAATCATATTAGGATGCTTTAGGTTTAATTTGATTCTCATTTGATTTCATTTAGTGCATAAAACCTAAATTTTATAAAAAGTATTTTCTAAAAACCCTGATTTCATGGCCATAGTCTTGCTATCAGGGGCAATTTGGCCATTTGACCTCAATTTCGAAATTCCTAACCCTAATTCTCATATTTTTAATCATGTCATAGCATATTTAGTTTGATTTGTTTTTATTTGTATTTCAAAACTTGCATTTACCAAATATCTTTCTGAAAACCCTAATTTCAAGGCCATAGTCTTGTTATTAGGGGTATTTTGGTTATTTTGACCCCAATTTCGAAATTTGATATCTTATCTTCCTTATTTATTCAATTTTATTTTATACTTTATCAATTTTGATTTAAGGGAATCATGGAAAAGGCTTATATCTAGCAAAATCCAGTAATTTCTAGATATTACTGGATAAACCTAGAAAAGCCAACATATTTTCATTAACCAAGTTTTCTAGTTTTGCAGGTACATTGAAGACTTTATTTTTCATGTATTTAAATTTCAATAGTGATGTAAATTAAATTAAACTTTGGAATAAGAATTTACATTTCCTGCTTAGCTTAGGCAGCATTGCATATAGTTTATTTTTTTAAATAATGTTAACGTGTGATGGATGATGATTCATGCATATTCAAACTCACTATGGTCTACACGAATGGAGCATACACTAGCTTTTATGAAGTTTATAAACTTGGTGGAATTCGTATTTATGGCCATAGTCAGAATATGAATGATACCTAGATTTATGATCTTCACATTAGCCACATTCAGCCTACACTCTTAGGCTAATTTCAAAATGCACTGCATTTCTCAAAAATACAAAGAGTTTTTCCCAATTTCTCAAAATCATATTCATTCATTTCATGAATTTTCGAATTTCAATTCCAATTCAAATTCCAAGTCAAAAGAATCAAATTCTTCAAAATTTCCTAAGTCTTACTCAAAATCGATTTTCTCAAAATATGGATTTTCCAGTGATATTTCAAGTAATTCCCAAGTTCCAAATTCGATTTTCTAAGTTATATTTTCAATTTCAAAGTTTGAATTCAAAGAAATCAAGTTTTTTTTTTAAAGTTATTTCATATTTCTCAAAATCGATTTTCACAAAAATCTCTTGAATACTTCGGAAATCGATTTTCACTTTCTCAAATACAGTATCTCAATCATGATTCATGATTTCAAAAGGGTTTATTTTCCAAATATTTTCCAATCTTTGAAGCAAACATCATGTTTTCAAATATGCATTTTCAGAAATTCATAGCACATGCCTGATTCTATGTGCATTTAGAAATTAGAATATGATTTAGATAAGTTGAATAGAGCAGAGCAGTAGATTGATCCTTGGTTCGATTACCCCTGTTAAAGGTGGCAGGAACGCTCGAACCTCGTACCGGCAGGCGAGTCCCATTCTTCGGAATAATCCCGCATTTTAAAAACGGAGGCGAGTTATTTTCAAAAATCTTTTTCAAAGGTCAGTTTGATTCGCAAAAAGTTAAAAATTTTGCGATGATAACAGGTTTGGCGACCGTGATGGGACATGTCTTCGCCTGATCAATCTAATGCTCTACTTAGTTCAGATTGTCAAAATCGATTTCCATGGAATGTCAGCTTTTAATTTATGCTATCATGTGAACCTAGAAGCCTAGGCTTGAACCCAGTTGACATGGAATGCATATAGACTAGGTATGGTTTGGTAGGACCATATTGAGGAGGAAATTTCCATGCTCACATAGACTTAGGTCTAATACAACCCTCCTCAATCTAGGTTTGATTGAAAACAATGTTTGTTTCTTCAAATATTTCGAAATTTCTATCTCTTTAGGACTTAGAGCCTTCTGATTTGATTGCATGTGCTCATATTTTTCAAAAACCACCCTACCTATATTGTCCTGGTCTTCACGTTGCTGGGCTCTCTTCCAGAACCATAGTTCGGGACAGAGCCTCACAACTGGGCCACTTATTTGGGTGAAAACCCCCCTGCCACGTACCAAGGGCCATAGTCCAACGTATATCGGCAGGTGCTCAAGGATGTTGGAAAACTTGAACCTAGAACCTGAGGAATTGATTTTATGCCACGTACATCGAGCCTTGGCTTGAGTATATAGGCATAACTGGATTGGATACAGTTGATCTGAGCCTTAGAGTTATGATTAAGGTCCTACAGCTATTTCAAAATTTGTGCATCTAAAGTCAGCTTTTAGGGAATGCTGTATGTGCATACTTGTTTATGCAGAATGTGATTGAAGGTGTTATTTTCTTTTCCATATTTTCCCAATTTTCTAAAATACTGGATAATTTTCTCAAAATTCCCCAATCTATGTCCATGTACTGTCCATGTTTTAAACCTTGGACAATTTTCCAAATACTTCATTTATTTCTTCATATTTCATCAAACCCTGGATGATTTTCCAAATCTCCCTTAATTTCCTTCAAAACTCCAAGTGATTTCCCATCTTTCCTGTCTTCTGGATCTCGAATTTCCTGCTTTATTTTTATCCTGCCTGCATTTTCCTCAAAATTCTTGTATTTTCCCAAGTCTTATTCCAATTTCCATGTCTTCCAGTCCGATGGCATCCAGTCAGCTTGATTCAGTCTTTCCTGAGGGTCACATCTCCTACGAGGTGCGACAAAGTCTTCCCGAACATCGAGTCCTCAGCACCGGATCCTTCTTTCTCCGGTGGTATTATTCATGGCTCAAAAACTTCTATCGTATGTTTCCGGACCATTTGGACGATTGTGGGTTAGAACTGGCGTCCGCAGTGGGAAAGCAGACAATCAACGACAACTTGATCCATGCACTAGCAGAACGGTGGAATCCGAGCACTTCTACCTTCTGGTTCCCGTGGGGCGAGATGCCAATACTGATGGATGAATTTTCAGAAATCATGGAATTGCCCGAGCTAGCCGGTCAGCCTGGAGATCCATTGGAGAAACAGTTTTTGATTAATGTCAAGGGTCTGGACCCTAAAGATGCCTTAGCTCGCATGACGGGACGCAAGTCTTGGCCTTTGATTGAAGAAGATGGAAATGAATATGTGGACCTGCTCAAAATCTACAAACAGTATGGGATATTCGTAGAAGTCAGCTCTTTGTCCAGAACAACTCGAGAAAGAATTCAGCATGCGATGGTTCTGTGCACGGTGGGATTAGCTTTCTTTCCCGATGGACAGAATTACATGGATATCAGAATAGTTCATCTTCTAAGGAGATGGGGAAGTCGACAAACCAGCCACCTCTCCATAGCCATGGCCGCACTCGCCTTTCTATACCGAGGGTTGACTCGTTTCGCACTCGGAGAGTCGATCCTAGTCGAAGGGTGCACCTATGCCTTGCAGTCTTGGTTCCTCCGGCATGTGCCAGCTCAAGCCAGTTCCTTCGGATACAATGGAGAGAAGCTTCTTCCAGTTGCGCGATACCGGTTCTTGATCGACAACCTTCAGGAGGAAGAAGTCGTATGGGACTACTTCGATCGTCAGGAATCACCTCTCAGATATACTTACGCTTATGGCAAGCGGTTCAGGCTACTTGGCCCGTTCTTCTGCGCATACTATCATCCAGAGCGGTGCGTTAGGCAGTTCTCTCAGAGGCAGAAGCGCATAGAGATTCGTCCACTATCAGGGGTTCTGCCAGAATTCGACCTCTCATCAGATCAGTGGTCCGGAGCATACCATTCTGCCAGACATGGCAAGTTTCCTTTGTCTATCTTGGTGCCATTTGTCTCTTTACTCCTCAATATTAAATCTTCACAAAATTGAAATCATTTTGCTCTTTTATCTTTCCAATTTTTTTTAATAAAAGCAATTTATTTCATGATGAGCAATTTCCTTAAATCAATTTATCCTCCAATTTTCAGAATGTCTTCCCGATCTATCAAGAAGCTCGTCTTTAATCCAAAAGCCTGTTCGAAATCAGCAATAATTCATCAGGTCAGAATAAGAACAGAACGTAGTCAGACTGCAAAGCAGTCAGAAGAATCTGCAGAGTTCGATTCAGCTCTTCAAGAACTGCCAGAATTTGCATCGGTTCAGAAGCAAGATGAGCCATCAACCTTAGTTCAAGATCCGACTGATGATATCAATATCGGATCAGAAGACAATCCTAGAATCCTCAAGATTGGCAGTGGTTTGAGTCCAGGAGAGAAAGAAAGGCTCACTAATTTCCTCAAGCAGCATGAAGAAGTATTCACGTGGACTTATGAGGATATGCCAGGTTTAGATCCGAAATTGGTGGAACATCGCCTCGTTCTAAAGCCTGATGCAAAACCAGTTAAGCAGAAATTAAGAAAAATGGATCCTCGAATCGAGCAACAGGTCAAGGAAGGACTTGAGGATCTGCTTAAAGCAGGATTCATTCGAGCAATTGATTACCCGGATTGGTTGGCAAATATCGTAGCAATTCCTAAGAAGAATGGAAAAGTACGAATCTGTATCGACTTCCGTGATCTCAATAAAGCCACTCCGAAGGATGACTATCCGCTCCCAAACATTGATCTTCTAGTCGATAGCACGACTGAGCATGCCATGTTCTCCTTCATGGACGGATACTCCGGATATAATCAAATCAAATTGGCTGCTCGTGACCAATCCAAAACATCCTTCACTACTCCATGGGGCACTTTCTGTTATACAGTCATGCCTTTTGGGCTTAAGAATGCTGGAGCCACTTATCAGCGTGCTATGGCCGTTATTTTCCATGATCAGATGCACAAGAATATGGATGCATATGTTGATGATATTCTGGTCAAATCTAAAGAAGAGGAAGATCACATCGAAGCTCTCAATCAAGTTTTCAAGCGACTCATTCTTTACAAGCTAAGACTCAATCATCAAAAATGTGTTTTTGGAGTCAAATCAGGCAAGTTGCTAGGCTTCTTGGTCAGCAAGAAGGGGATAGAGATGGATCCCGCTAAGGCCAAGGCTATCATTGGCATGCCGCCCCCGACTAATCTCAAAGAATTACGTAGCCTTCAAGGACGCATGCAATCGATTCGGCGATTCATTTCTAATTTGGCCATGAGATGTGAGCCTTTCAATCATTTGCTCAGAAAAGAAGTGAGGTTCGAATGGGGACCAGAGTGTCAGCAGTCGTTTGATCGCATCAAGAAATATCTTCTCAATCCTCCTGTTTTAAAACCGCCAGAATTAGGGAAACCCCTATTGCTATACATTTCAGTTAATCAAGTTGCTTACGGCGGATTCTTGGCGCAATACGAAGAAGGCAGCTTGATAGAACACGCCATTTACTATGTGAGCAAGACCTTTATTGATTATGAGAAGAAATACTCTCAGATAGAGAAGACATGCCTAGCTCTGATATGGATGTGTCAGAAATTGCGACATTATCTATTGGCATCTGAAGTCAAGATTCTATCTAAATTAAATCCTCTCAAGTACGTTCTTGAACAACCATTTCTCAGCGGATGAATCGCCAAATGGCAAGTCCTATTAATGCAATACGACCTGGAATATGTCTCTCAGCAATCTATCAAAGGCCAAGCAATTGCAGACCAATTAGCAGATTTTCCTCTAGCAGAGAATGTTAAAACTGAGGATGATTTCTCCGATGAGCGGATCTGCAATATTCAACAATCCCCAATTTGGAATTTATTCTTCGACGGTTCCAAGAATATGGCAGGCATAGGAATCAGAATTCTGCTAATTACACCAGAGAAGGAGATGATTCCCTTTTCTCTTAAACTGGATTTTCAGTGCACTCATAATATGGCTGAGTATGAAGCTTTGATACAAGGTCTGAAAATTCTACAGGACTTCAATGTCAAAAGAGTGCATGCTTATGGCGATTCTTTGTTAATCGTCAATCAAGTTCTGGCCGAATGGCAAGTGAAAGATCAGAAATTACTTCCTTACAAGAAGATTGTCTCAGCTCTTGCCAACAAATTCGAAGAATTCCAACTTTTCCATATCAAGAGAGATTTCAATCAAGTTGCAGACAGTTTAGCTAATCTGGGATTCATCATGTCTTTCAGGAGTGGAGAATCTTGTCGCTCATTTGAAATTGGCAGACTTGATCAACCCGCTTTCGTTCCAGTAGAGCAGATAAACCAGGCTGAGCAGAAGAAGAAGCCTTGGTATCATGATATCAAGAATTCCATTAAAACTGGCAAATTTCCTCCAGAATTATCAAAGAGGGAGCAACGAGCAATTAAACGCATGTCTGCTCGATATTTTATTCTTGCCGATGTCCTTTATCGTCGTGGATTCAGTTCTGAGTATTCCAGATGTTTGGACGAAGAAGAAGCCAAAGAAGTTGTGCAAGAAGCACATGAAGGCATTTGCGGTGGTCATGTTGGCTATCAGACTCTCGTCAAACAAATCATCCGAGCAGGATATTATTGGAGAACTATGCAACAAGATTTCTATCGTTTTGTAAAGAAGCGCGTTCAATGTCAGATGCATGCGCCTTCCATTCATGCGCCAGCGACATACTTGCAATCTGTCGTCTCGCCATGGCCATTTTCCATGTGGGCTTTCGATGTTGTAGGCCCCATCACTCCTTCAGCCTCCAATGGTCATAAATATTTTCTTGCCGCAACAGAATATTTTACTAAATGGGTAGAAGCAGTCACTCTACGCACAGTAGAAGGTCGACACGTGGTTTCTTTCATCCATAAGAATATCCTTTGTCGTTTTGGTATACCGCATGATATTGTGTCGGATAATGGTAGTCATTTCAAGAATGAGAGAATAAGGACATTCTGCTCAAAGTTCAAAGTTCATAATCATTTTTCTGCTCCTTATTATCCTCAAGGGAATGGTCAGGCAGAGGCCACCAACAAGATTCTGATTCGAATCCTGGAGCGAACTTTAGAAACGGGCCGTGACTGGCATGAAAAGATTCATGATGCATTATGGGCATACAGAACCACCATTCGAACTCCAACGAATGCTACTCCGTCAGAACTTGTCTACGGAACTGAAGTAGTACTGCCTCTACATGTTCAAAAACCTGCTCTGAAATTTGCATCACTTCTAGAATTACCTCTTGATCAGTATCAACAACAGCGACTGGTAAAACTTGATTTGCTCGATGAAAGAAGGCTCAGAGCAGCAGAGCATGCTCAATCCTATCGCCAGAGGATAGCTCGACAATATGCAAAATCTGTCATTGAGAGAAAATTTCGGGACAATGATCTAGTGCTCAGATCAACAGCTTATCTCAGGCATCGCCCGGGTGGCAAATGGTCGCCAAATTGGGAAGGTCCTTATGTTGTCAAAGAGGCACTACCTCGCAATTCATATCGGCTCATCAATGCTGATGGAATAGAATTACCAGATCCCATCAATGCTCGACATTTGAAAAAATTCTATACTTGAACAATTTCCTATTCTTTGTAATTCTTCCAAATTTTCTTCAATAATGATCAAAATTCTTTTTCTCAGTTACATTAGGGCATTTTAAAATTTTGTTTTTATCTACAAATAGCCTGTATGCAGGCAGGATAAACAAATCTCTCATTTCACGCACTTGTGCATTCATCTGCATCAATTTGCATTCATTTACATACAATCGCATTAATAACGATCTGGTTAGTATTGAGATTTCAACTATCAATCCCATCACAATTCCTAACGATTCAAGATTGAAAGACAATCACCAGAACTGAACCAAAATCCAGTATCCAAACTGGTACATTTTTAAACTGGTATGCATACCGGTATCCTTTCAAAATCGAGCACTCATGTTAGTGTTCTAATGAATGGTCATGTCAGTCGACCTCTTGAGTTCAGTCTTCGTGCTGATCACTCATCAAATTCCCAATTTCTAATTTCCAATTTCCAAATATCAATTTTCAAATTCCAAAATTCTAATTTCCAATTTCCAAATATCAATTTCCCAATTCCAAAATTCCAAAATTCTAATTTCCAATTTCCAAATATCAATTTCCAAATTCCAAAATTCCAAAATTCCAAAATTCTAATTTCCAATTTCCAAATATCAATTTCCAAATTCCAAAATTCCCAATTTCTAATTTCCAATTTCCAAATATCAATTTCCAAATTCCAAATTTCCAATTTCAAATTTCCAATTTCAAATTTCCAATTTCCAAATATCAATTTCCAAATTCCAAAATTCCCAATTTCTAATTTCCAATTTCTGAATATCAAATTCCAAATTCCAAACTTCCAATTTTTAATTTCAAAGATCAAAATTCCAATTTCAAAAATTCAAAATTCAAAATTCCAAATTTCGACCTTTTGGTCACCCAATACCAATTCCAAAAATTTCTCTTGCGAGAGACCCTTTGTATAGGGAGAGTTTGAGGGAGCTCGCTCTTTTCGCATGCTATCCAATTCGTTTACTTAGCCCCTTTTTAGGGAGAGTTTGAAGGGACTCGTGCCTTTGTAAACCGTTTGCAAAACAAAATTCCAATTTCATACATGGAACCCTTAGTTCAGGGAGAGCTTCGACGGAAGTTTGTTTTCCTTGTAACCATAATTTCAGACTAGGCCATTTCATCATGAAGGGCCCTCTTTTCAGGGGAGAGTGTGATGAACTCGTTCCTTCATGACCAATTTACCAACCTCACCAATTCCGACCCCCTTTCCATAAGAGAATCCTAATGTTAGGAAGTTTTGACGAAAGCTTAATTTCTCTTAGAAAGTTCGTTTTGCAAACACCTCCTCTTCAGGGAAGAGAGGAGTAATTCCAAATTCTAATTTCTGAATCTTCTCCTTTGGGGAAAGGAGAAGAGAATTTTTGTCATGGATGTGTTGCGTTGTGCTTCAAATGCTCGCTTTCACAAAAGGATTTCAAGAAAATTTTGCCAATTTGTCATTAAATATTTGTTGATTTCAAAAATCTTTATTGCACAAAATTATTACTTCAGAATACCTCCACTATTACTTCCGAAAGGGCAATGCTTTCGCAAAAAAGGATTCAAAATTCAAAATCTTTCTATTGACCAACCAAAAGCATGAAGAATAAATCCGCGATATGGCCAGCAAAGAGAATTCAATGTTGTTGCAAAGCCATGAGTGATTGATATTGATCGCAGTCAATGGCACATTTTTAAAGACCATTCTTGAAAATAAAAGCAGTCAAAATATCCTGGGTGATACAGAAAAATCCACTCAATTTTCATATCTCCTCAATCACCTAAGCTGCAATTAAATATCTGCAAAAGGGATCTCTCAATTGTCGTCAAGATGAAGGCGAATTAAGCGAGTCGACCCCCGGAGCCAAAGAAGATTTGGATCATCTCCAAGATGACGGAGTTTGTGACGGATCCTTCCAGGGAAAGTTTAGATCACCGTCGAGATGAAGGCGAGTGTGATGAGCCTACCGACAAACCCTAAAAGATATTTGATTCCAGCTATCATCAAGAGATTCCCAACCAATGAGCCAATAACTATCAAGATAATCCCTGAGAGAAAAGAAGGATCGGAACATCTCTGAGATGAAGGAATTTGTGACGTAGCCTTCCAAAAAAAAAAAGAGAGAGACAAGTCAGGACATCTCCAAAATGAAGGATGATGTAATTCCCAAAAAATCCAAGAGAGCTCCAATTCTGTCAAAAAGAGTGCAGAAAGATCATCATGAGAAAAGAATCCCAAGATATCAGACTGCCGAATCTATCAAGAATCTTCTTTAATTTTGTGAAATTCTTTTATCAATATTCTTTCACCAATAGCTCTCGCAATATCAAGAATACTTTCTTTCCGTCCATATCAAGGGAATTGATAGCTTCCATGAAAGAAAGTCAATCGTAAGCAATTTGAATTCGAATCCTGATTCTACGAAGTTAAGCCCAATTGGAGGTAATACTTCCGGTAGAAAAGAAGGAATACTTTCAAAACAATGTGCATCATTTTCAATTATTTTGAATCAACAACAATTTTCAACATTTTGACAATATTTTCTAGCTATCCTGGCCTGAAGCGAGAGCTTGAGGTTCATCTTTGGCGCATCCTGACACCATCCCTTTTTAAGGACTTGATAACGGGAGTTTTCAAGATTCCTTCCCTTCTTTGGTATAATCTGAGCGCACGGGCTCTCAGATTCGCACACTTCCCTGTGTCCCCACTGTCCCACCATAGACAGTCCAATTTCGGCTTGAGGTTAAACCACCAATTTCAGCAAAAGGCAATTTCAAAAGTTAATTAGTCTCAGCAATGGGACGCCCAAAATCAATCCCTTTTCAAACTTTAGGGACCCCAATTTCCTTCCTTTTGCAAAAACCCTATCGGATTCATTGTGCAGAAATCCGAAGGTTCCATCACGGTCTCTTCTTTCGAGGATTCCGTCCATTTTCATTGACCAATCAGGTCAAGGGTACAAACCTGAGCCTCACTTTGATGAGGTATTTCATGTCCCAATCAGATTAAGGGTATAAACCTGAGCCTCCTTTGATGAGGTATTCCATTTTCCACCCAATCAGGACAAGGGTACAAACCTGAGCCTCCTTTGATGAGGTATTCCATTTTCAACACGGCCAGGTTAAGGGTTAAGCCTGAGCTTCGTTCCATACGAGGTATTTCCCGTCCCATCCAGGTTAAGGGCAAAACCTGAATCTCACTTCTTTTGAAATAAGATTTTGTCCTTATTCTCCATTTCATATCTACCATCATCACTTGAACTAATTCTTTCATACCCAGTCAGATTCATCTAACTGGGGCATTTTTATAATCCAAATTTTGTGTGTTTTCTTTGCCACTAAGCTCGGCTTCTAACCGGCTTAGTAGCAAAGAGGGGCATCTGTAAACACCCCAAATTTTCACCCTCATCCAGTGTTTGTCCATTTCATGTGTCATTGCATATCATTGCATGTATTCTGCATATCATTCCATCGCATTGCATGTCATTGCATTTCATTTTCGAGATCCAGCACTCCTATTTCAAAACATTCAATCCAGATTTGAATTTTAAAGCTTTTATTTCAAAATCAATTTCAAAACCTGGGTTTTTATTCAATACTCTGTCATTTTCCAACCCCAGGACTTTATATTTCGAAATATTTTCTCAAGGAAACAATCTGGATTCATTTCAAATTCAAATTTTAATCGATTTCAATTCACAGATGAGACCCATTGAGGTGGTGTCGCTTCTGAATTCCTCTATTCATCAAATTTCTCAAAGTTTTGAAAGTTTCAGTCCCATCAGGACTCTGTGTCAGAGTCCTAATCCGGTCAGGAGTCTGTTTTGAAATCTATTTTACTTCCATTTTCAGTCTTTTTCGATTATTGTCAAAATTTAGGTCATTTTACAGAGTCTAGTTAGTTCAAAACTCTATTTTAGAGTTCGGTCGAGTTAGGAGTCTAACCCTAACTGTGTTTTCTGACTTATTTCATCATTTCTTGGTAAAATCTTTCAAAATATTTTACATTTGAATTCTAAAATTTAAAATCCCAGAGTCCTAAGAGTTCAGGACTCTAACTCGGAGTTCCAGTTCGCTTGAGACCCTATTTTCAAAGATCTTGAATTTCAAATGTCGATTTTAACCCTTTTTCAAAGCCATTTTTAGTGTTTATTTCAAAATTCTTCAAAATTCGATGTGGGCCCACTCAGTTGGCACCATATCCAGAGGAGTTCTAACCTAGCTAGGACCCTATGCCATTTCAAAAATTATAACTTTGAAGTTTGTCTTTGAAAATCCTTTTGAAAACTCCTTCAATTTCAAGTTTTAAAATCGCTTTTTGAAAAACTCAAGTAGGGCCCACTCGGGGTGGTGCCATATTCGAGTCAATTAGAGCTAGACTAGGGTTAGTTGATGTCTTGGTTAGTGTTAGAGGTTTAGAAGAGTCAAAACCATTTTGAAAGTTAGTTTTTAAAACTAGTGTTTTTAAAGGTTTTTAAAGGTGTTTTAAAAAGCCAAATGTAGAAAATGCCAAGTGGCATTACATTTGGGGATTTTTTAGAAAAGTCTAGGGGTTAATTAGGCACTAGTTTAGATAATTTAGGCTAGGGGTAGGTAGGTCTTTCCACCCAAAAATCGCCCCCCCCCCCCCCCCCCTTGTTAGAGTCCAAAAAAATTCAAAATTCCCAATTTTTAAACATAAAAAAATTCTATAAATAGTCTCCATAGGGGGGTCAATTTTTCCAACTTGCTTTCCTTGGGATTCTTGGAGCTTCTCTCTCCTCTCCAGCCATTCCTCCATTGCAGCCACCTCAAGGTAATTATTTTGTTTAATTTTTAGCTTTTATTTCATGTTTTTAATAGTTTTAAATCAATTTTAGCCATTAATACCTCCTATTTCATGGATTCAACCATGGTTTCACCTCAAGAACCATCAAGAATCAGCAAGAACGATCCAAGAAGGTGATCTAACCCTGTTTTGGGTGATTTACCGGGATTTTAATCCATTAGAATTGATTTTAATATGATTCTTTACATTATTAACCAATAAAATATATGATTTACCCTTTTCATGGGTTAAATCTATGTTTTAAAGGTAATATTGAATTCCAGCCATTGATTCCCTGATTTTATTTTATTTTTTATGTTTATTCATGTTTGTTTTACGTTATATAGCATAGAAATAATTTTTATTTTCTGTTTTATGGTTTATTTTATTGATTTACATTGGTTAATGCATGGTTTTTCAAGTTTCTTAAATTTCTGTGTGTTTTAGGTTTAGAACAGTAAAGATAAAGTTATTTCGGATTGAAGTTCTCATTGTTTATTTCTGATTTTTTTATATGTGGTGCATGCATGAGTTATTGAGTTACTGTAGAAAAATCAGAGGTTTTGGATTTCGGAAACTCTGTCAAAAAATCAGACATCAAATCGGGTTTTTAAAGCTTTAAAATCGTGGTTAAAATCAAGAAGGTAACTTGTTGTTATGATATTTCTCTCATATTATATCCGATTTTAGATCTGTAAAGTGATATGGATTCACATTGAGTAGATCTGTCTGCTGTAAAATTTTCGGATTTTTTTATTACTGTTTATTATTTTTCCCCTTTCAGAGAATCTGTTTTTAAATTTAAAACTCATTAGGGTTTACCAAAACCCTAATCAGACTTGTGTTAGTCATAAATCCCAAACCACAGATCCGATTCATGATCTGTAAAAAGTGAGTATTATTATTTTTCTGTCTACTATTCACCACTAAAATTTCAGAGATTTGTGTTTAGAATTGCTATTTATTCCTGTGTTTTCAATCTGAAATAGCCGTTTTAATCCCTGTTAAAAGTTATATATTTTAGCTCAAATTGCCGGAGAGGTTTCTCCCTAACCGGAGATGATGTTTCTGATCTGTAAATTGGGAAATCTCTGCTTTTCTTCTTAGTTAGTCTCTGTAAAATTTCATAAATTTCCATGGAGATTTGACCCCTGTTTTAGGTCTTGGACTGAGTCTGGTTGGTGAATTAGGTCAAAAATAGCATATTTTTAGGGTTTAATGCAATTTTCGGATTAATTCAATGTCAAAAAAAAATATTTTTATAATTTCAATTCGACATTAAAGTTATAACAAGTGCAGGTACCAATTTTTATGGATTTTGGAATCGATTTGATCTCTGAATTAATAAAATTGCAAAACCGGTTTCCTGAAAGATCCAAAAACACTGCTAAAATCACAGTTTTTTGTGATATTATTGGATTTTCGTGCATAAGCATATATTTTTAGGGTTTAATCATGTTCATAATCATATTAGGATGCTTTAGGTTTTATTTGATTCTCATTTGATTTCATTTAGTGCATAAAACCTAAGTTTTTACCAAAATCTATTTCTAAAAACCCTGATTTCAAGGCCATAGTCTTGCTATCAGGGGCAATTTGGTCATTTAACCTCAATTTCGAAATCCCTAACCCTAATTCTCATATTTTTAATCATGTCATAGCATATTTAGTTTGATTTGTTTTTATTTGTATTTCAAAACTTGCATTTACCAAATATCTTTCTGAAAACCCTAATTTCAAGGCCATAGTCTTGTTATTAGGGGTATTTTGGTCATTTTGACCCCAATTTCGAAATTTCATATCTTATCTTCCTTATTTATTCAATTTTATTTTATACTTTATCAATTTTGATTTAAGGGAATCATGGAAAAGGCTTATATCTAGCAAAATCCAGTAATTTCTAGATATTACTGGATAAACCTAGAAAAGCCAACATATTTTCATTAACCAAGTTTTCTAGTTTTGCAGGTACATTGAAGACTTTATTTTTCATGTATTTAAATTTCAATAGTGATGTAAACTAAATTAAACTTTGGAATAAGAATTTACATTTCCTGCTTAGCTTAGGCAGCATTGCATATAGTTTATTTTTTTAAATAATGTTAATGTGTGATGGATGATGATTCATGCATATTCAAACTCACTATGGTCTACACGAATGGCACATACACTAGCTTTTATGAAGTTTATAAACTTGGTGGAATTCGTATTTATGGCCATAGTCAGAATATGAATGATACCTAGATTTATGATCTTCACATTAGCCACATTCAGCCTACACTCTTAGGCTAATTTCAAAATGCACTGCATTTCTCAAAAATACAAAGAGTTTTTCCCAATTCCTCAAAATCATATTCATTCATTTCATGAATTTTCGAATTTCAATTCCAATTCAAATTCCAAGTCAAAAGAATCAAATTCTTCAAAATTTCCTAAGTCTTACTCAAAATCGATTTTCTCAAAATATGGATTTTCCAGTGATATTTCAAGTAATTCCCAAGTTCCAAATTCGATTTTCTAAGTTATATTTTCAATTTCAAAGTTTGAATTCAAAGAAATCAAGTTTTTTTTTTAAAGGTATTTTATATTTCTCAAAATCGATTTTCACAAAAATCTCTTGAATACTTCAGAAATCGATTTTCACTTTCTCAAATACAGTATCTCAATCATGATTCATGATTTCAAAAGGGTTTATTTTCCAAATATTTTCCAATCTTTGAAGCAAACATCATGTTTTCAAATATGCATTTTCAGAAATTCATAGCACATGCCTGATTCTATGTGCATTTAGAAATTAGAATATGATTTAGATAAGTTGAATAGAGCAGAGCAGTAGATTGATCCTTGGTTCGATTACCCCTGTTAAAGGTGGCAGGAACGGTCGAACCTCGTACCGACAGGCGAGTCCCATTCTTCGGAATAATCTCGCATTTTTAAAACGGAGGCGAGTTATTTTCAAAAATCTTTTTCAAAGGTCAGTTTGATTCGCAAAAAGTAAAAAATTTTGCGATGATAACACCTGCTTAGCTTAGGATGCATTGCATATAGTTTATTTTTTTTAAATAATGTTAATGTGTGATGGATGATGATTCATGCATATTCAAACTCACTATGGTCTACACGAATGGCACATACACTAGCTTCTATGAAGTTTATAAACTTGGTGGAATTTGTATTTATGGCCATAGTCAGAATACGAATGATACTTAGATTTATGATCTTCACATTAGCCACATTCAGCCTACACTCTTAGGCTAACTTCAAAAATGCACTGCATTTCTCAAAAAAAAAATATATAAAGTATTTCTCAATTCCTCAAATCCATATTCATTCATTTCATGCATTTGCCAATTCCAATCTCAATTCAAAAAAGTTCATTTTCTCAAAATCTCCTAAGTCTTATAGCAAAATCGTTTTTCCCAAAAGCATTGAATTTCAAAGAATATTTCAAGTGTTTTTCAAGCTCATAAACTTAATTTTCCAAGTTATGCAGTCAATTTCAAAGTTTGAAGTTAGAGAAATCAAAATCTTTCTAAGTCTTATTAAAAAAAAATCGATTTTCTCAAAATATGGATTTGCCAATGATATTTCAAGTATTTCCCAAGTTCCAAATTCGATTTTCTAAGTTAGATTTTCAATTTCAAAGTTTGAATTCAAAGAAATCGAGTTTTTCAAAGTTATTTCACATTTCTCAAAATCGATTTTCACAAAAATCCTTATATTTCTTTAGAAATCGATTTTCACTTTCTCAAATACAGCATCTCAAAAATAATTCACAATTTTCAAAGAGTTTATTTTCCAAGAATCTCCCAAATATTTTCCAATCTTTGAAGCAAACATCATGTTTTCAAATATGCATTTTCAAAAATTCATAGCACATGCCTGATTCTTTGTGCATTTAGGAATTAGAATATGGTTTAGACAAGTTGAACAGAGCAAAACAGTAAATTGATCCTTGGTTCAATTACCCCTGGTAAAGGCGCCAGAAACGGTTGAACCTCGTACCGACAGGTGAGTCCCATTCTACGGAATTTTCCCGCATTTTAAAAACGGAGGCGAGTTATTTTTAAAAACTTTTTCAAAGGTCAGTTTGATTTGCAAAAGTAAAATTTTGCGATGACAACAGAAGGGAATGGCGTACTCAGAATTTTTCAGAAAATAATTGCCGAAAACCCGAAATTTTTGCGGGACCCACAGAAATATTCCTCAGAAAATATCTGGTGGGACCCACAAAAATATCCCATGGAATATCCAAGTGGGCCCCACACCAAGGAACCTTTTAGAATTAAAAAGAAGCCAAGGGGGTAAAAGGGGCATGGAAAAACCCAAGAGGAGGAGGGCTTGAGCTATAAATAGCCCTCCCCACTCTCTCTCTTCTCATAAAAATCGACCCCCCTCTCTCTCTTGCCATCTCTCTCTCTCCTAAACCTCCCCTACCTAGCCTAGCCCACCTGACCTGGTCTGAGCCTGCCTGACTTAGCCTGAGCCTGCCTGACCTGGTCCTAACCCACCTGACCTGGGTCTGAACCCACTTGACCTGGTCCAAACCTTGTTGACTTGACTTGAACCTAGTTAGGTTTAAAGTCAAAGTCAAAGTCCTTTTTTGTCTAGATTCCAGTTTGGATTTCTAAACCCAGACTTAGCCTACTTGAGCTGAGTTCGAACCTGCTGAACCCAGTTGACTTGGAACGAACCCTGTTTGGTTCAAACCACCTAGGTTGAGTAGCTTGACCTGCTCTACCTCTTTCTCAACTAAGTCAGCTTCATCTGACTTAGTCTGACCTCTCGAAGGAAGGCTCGAAGCCAAAGAAGCAACCCGGAGCCGTTTCTTCTACGATTTGAAGTAAGTTCGCTTTGTTGATCCATCTCTCTCAAGTATTTGATTGTTTGTATATAGCATATACTTTCTGAAGTAGTATCTTGCTTTACTTCTTGATTGAGCCCTTTTTGGACACTTCGGTGTTGACCCGCTCGTCTCGTAACTATCGTCGGATATATCTATGTTCAAACATGCAGTATATGCGCTTTAAAAATGGTATCTCGCCTTAGTTCTTGGTTGAGCGTTTTAGAACACTTTGGTGTTCACCCGCTCGCCTCGTAACTATCGTTGGATACGGATCTAGGTATATATCTGCTGATTCTACCGACGCGTCCTATATCGCACAGGCTATGTAATTTACCTTTGCCGTCGCGTCGTATGATGCCAAGGCTCCCTGTTTTCTGCACTTCCGATTATTGTACTTCCGATTATGCATTTACTTACGCCATTGCGTCGAACGATGCCAAGGCTCCTGCTTTTTGCAATGTATTTACTTACGCCGTCGCGTCGAACGATGCCAAGGCTTCTGTTTTCTTATATATGTAGAATATTTCGTTCAGTTACACACCCTGAACAATAGTATATGCATTTCCTTTACGCCGCCGCTGTATAAAGCACAAGCTTCTGCTTATACTACATATATAGCACGTAAATGAGCGTTCAAATGGAGATCAAACTCCAAATCGCCCATGCGATTCCCTGACCGCTCCTCGTTCAAGATTCTGCTTGACGAATGAAGCCCCTATTGGAAAGGCTTCGCTTTTTGGCAAAATGCTCTTTACGTAAAGACTAAGTAAATTATGTATGGCCTGGCTATGGCCCAGGGTTCCTTCAACCTTGATGGATGCAAAGTATGCACAACGGTGCACATCCATTTCCCGAATTAAGCGTAGCAATTTCCAGTCAAAGAGGGGAGATGCCGCTGAAATGGATAAAAGAAACGCACGCTTTCTCCGTAAAAGAGAGGAAGTGCTGCTGAAATTTCTGAAGAAGCTATTGATAGCTCAGAAAGAACGTAGCAGGATACTCTGACATATAGCAGAGTGCTACCCAGTTCATGGTATGCCTTCTACATCGTAGAAGGGTTCATCGCACCGCTGCCGATAGAGCAGAAAAGGTGCTGACGAAATGGTTGGCAGAAGAGCTGCCAGAACCAGTTGAACGGCATAATGATGTTCGTTGATGGAACGATGCCAGATCGGCTCGTATCCTTGTGCCTACAAGGGCACCTTGCTCGTAAGGGCCGCTGAGCCGAAGTAGAGGTTGCGCCTTGGCTAGGTTTGGACTCGTTGCGTAAAAATACGCCGAGTAGCCGATCTATTTATATCGAGTCATATGCATGCTCATTGAGAACGGTTACACAACCAGACTCGTAAGGGCCGAAGAGCCAGAGTGTGTTGTTTCCACCCAAAGAGGTGTGATGCTCGTGGTGTCCGAAGTGCCAAGAGTGGTGTTCTGCATGCATATGAATAAGACTTAAGGTCGCACATACCCCATGGTTGAAAATCGTGTTAGGAGTACCCCCTTAGTAATGACTGTGTTGGGGCGAACTGAATGGGGTCGGGTACATACTCCCGTAGTGCTAAAAGCACGGGTTGCCTAAATGGCATGCAGATTCTGTCCAAGTAATTGTAAGACTGACAGACCCCTTCAGGAATTATGCTCACTGTGGAATGACAGTGATGGTACAACCTTGAGTGACATGTATTTTACTTTGAACCTGATAGAGTCCACGATGGCCTCAGTCACTCATGAGTTTTGGGGCCGTGGTTATCCTTAAGATCTAAGGATTGATCCCAACTACTACAAGTAGAGGATGCATCCGAATATGGGCCTAGTAGGGTTCTCTCAGTTGAAACACACTGCCCTACTATGGATAGGGGTCAACAGGCCTCTGGGGTATCTAAAATACATAGAATAATCAACCCCTAGAACGTCGCGTTGATGCCCGGACAATAGCTCTACCTGCGTACCAAAGGCGGGAGCGGTTAATTATCAAAACAATGCATTAGTTCTAGGTACAACGATGTTTTGAATGTATGAGTGGATGACGTGTTGAGTCAGTCCTGCATAACCTTTGTGAAGGTGTCATGTTCAGTATACTTCTGGACCGACTGGGCAAAGACCCGAGTTATATCCGCACGACTAAGCGAAGCTCGAGGAGTTGTCCTTAGATGCGTGGGATACGGATGTGCCAAGTATGAAGACTTGAGCTAGACATCACTTTGAGACCCGGAAAAGGTCAAGGCTAAGTCGTGAAGACTTGAGCGATGGTTCAACTCATAGCCCTGCGGAGGCTCTTGCGATATACGCTAAGTCTTGGAGGCTTGAGCATCGTTATTGCGCATTGCGACCCTGAGTGGTCATTATTGTACTTGAGTTGAATGGATGTATGTTTGCTTGCTTACCAGACCATCAGTGGTTCTGACCTCGTTTAATTGGGATTTCAGGTGTTGGACCTGTGTGATGATATGCGGAGCAAGGCAGCATCAAGTTCCAGGGTTTCTCTAGATAGAGTGGTACTGCTTCCTTTTATTAAACCCATACTGCTTATTCAAGGAGTGATGTTGTAATAACCATGTGGTTTACGATAAAATGAAACATTCGGTGGTCAATGAGTGGCTTGGCTACATACCTGCAACGTGCTTGGAGTTTTCTAAAACTGACGACTCATTATCGTCTGATTTCGCTGCTAAAAGCTTTTCTAAGTTCTGCTGCAAAGAAAAAAAAAGAAATTCATAAAAATTTTAACTTAGCTTTGTTTTGGAAATCCGGGGCGTTACAGAATTGGTATCAGAGCTGTGTCTGAGAAACCTGGTTCAAGATCCGTCATGGTCCCGATATCGCACTGTAAGTATATGTTTTGATACTTTTGTTCTGATCTGGGTGCATCTTTGTATAGATGGCAACTCATGACTTCCGAGGATATTGCTATCGTTGCAAGGTCATGCACGATGAGTGGATATGCCCGTATGAAGTTCAAGACTGCCAATACTGTGGCGAAGATGGGCATTCCGCCAACGAGTGCCAAAGGAAATATACCACCGATATGGGTCGGCGGGCTCCAAAGGGTCTCAGGGATGAGAATTCGCGTGTGAGTGGACCGCATCACTCTAGTGTTGGGAGCAACCATACCCCAACATCCTTTGATGAATTACCAAGGCTGAGGGATTTTGATTTGAACTTCCCTGCGGAGGTCTATCACTCGCCAAGCTACCATCCGGCATCACATACGCCGAGCTTAAATGACAGGAACGAAAGAGGGGATTCCTTCTGTTTGCCGATCGTTAATTCAGACTCCCAGAGTCTTGATCTTGCCGACTGGGAGAGTGGACTGGATTCCCTCATGTATCCCCAATATTCGCTTGAGAGTGCGGAAGTGCCGCCCAAGCCAAAGCTAGTAGTCCCTGCACCAAGGCCATGTGGCAATAGATGGACCTTTTTGAGTTCGTCTTCATTAAAGAAATCCATGTCTTAAAGAGACTGGTGATGTTTTGGAGTCAGTAGACTCATGTATATAGTTTCTCAACGCCTAAAGTCTGCCAGTGCGGCATGACATTTTGTTTAAGGCGATGCTTGTGTAAATGTGATGTATATTAAGTAAATAAAGTTTTTACTTCCTCATATACATCGAGAAACTAAAAACAAGTATTTGTGTGTGTATAGATAAATGGCTCCTACGACGAGGAGAACCATGCCAAGCGAGGATTCTCATACGTAAGGATTCCTGTTGGAAACACTCAACAATCTGGTTACCGCTATCTGTGAAACAAGGCCAGAACCAGTCGCACCACGAAACGAGCACCTGGGAGGAGTGACTTATGAGAAGTTCCTCAAGCTTGACCCGCCAGTTTTCATTGGCAGAGCCGATCCCGAGCTCGCAAAGAGTTGGATCGAAGAGACAGAACGTGCCTTCTCAGTACTGGGAGTACCAGAGGAGAAGAAGACCAACTTTGGCACGTATCGGTTGAAAGACAATGCACGGAAGTGGTGGGATACCACTAAACTTATCCAGTTCTCACAAGTTGAAGTCATTCCTTGGACTGACTTTCGGAGGACTTTTATGGATAACTACTTCCCGTTGCATTCCAGAAACAAGAAAAAGATGGAGTTCCTGGAGTTGGAACAGGGCGGTATGAGTCTAATGGACTATACCACCAAATTTCAGAATCTAGAGCGCTACTGCTCTCGATTGTTCAAAACAGACCAAGAAAGGGCCGACAAATATGTGAATGGTCTGCGCGAAGGGCTGCGATCTCGAGTGATAACAAGCATGCCTTCGACTTTTCAGGTTGCGGTAGCAGCAACTTCAAAAATCCAAGAGGATTGGGCGCGATCTAAAGTGATCATAGCAAAGAAATCCATAGTGAATGGTGGGAATCGTAAAAGGACGTTCCCAAGTGGCCAAGGTTCACGACAACCCTTTCAAAAGAAGAAGTTCCAAGGAGGGAACAACACTCAACAAGTCGTGAGGTCAAGACAGAACACAACTCCGAATGGTCTGCAGTCCAACTTCAGCTGCCCAGGGTGTCGTGTGAACCACCCCGGAAAGCCATGTCCTCGTGACATGGGTGGGTGCTTGTATTGTGGCAAGATGGGCCACTTTATAAGGGATTGCGCCAAGAAGGCTGCAGATGAACAGAGGAGTAATGCCGGATCTGCCGGACCCTCTCGACCAGCACCACAACGTTCTCAGTTTCAACGACCTCCACCTAGAGTAGAACAAAGGCCGGCTGCAGGTCGTGTATATATTGTAACGACTGAATAAGTCGAAAATGGTGACCTGATTGAAGGCACCGTACCTGTTAATGGACATGCAGCTTACGTCTTGTTTGATTGTGGTGCTACTCATACGTTTATCTCCGACGATTTCACCGAACAACTCCACGCCTCGGTGCAACCGATTGATAAAATGATCGAAGTGTATAACCCGTTGGGTTCACGCACCAAATGTATCCGGTGTGTGAAAAATTTGGATATTGAGATAGCAGGGCAACACTTGCCTACTGACGCCATCCTGATCGATATGATACAGTACGATGTCATTCTGGGAATGAATTGGTTGGCTCAGAATAATGCCAAGATTCTGTGCCACGAGGGCAGAGTGATTCTATCTCGACCCGGATTGCCTAAGATGGAATACCGGTTATCCAAACCAGTTCCACAGAAAAGGCTCATATCAGCACTTAAGGTACAAAAACACCTTAGGAAGGGTTGTGTGACCTTCCTATTGAGTCTCTCGGTGGAAAAATCCAACGACCAACCCCTTGAGAGTTTGAAAGTGGTGCGGGAGTTTCTCGATGTGTTTCCTGAGGAATTGCCAGAACTTCCGCCACTTCGTGAGGTTGAATTTGGAATTCAATCCTTACCTGGAACAACGCCGATATCTAAAGCCCCGTATCGAATGGCGCCAGCTGAACTCAGTGAGTTGAAGTGTCAGTTGGAAGAACTGATGGAACAAGGGTTCATCCGTCCTAGTGTGTCACCGTGATGAGCCCCAGTGCTGTTTGTAAAGAAGAAGGATGGATCCCTTCGGTTATGCATCGATTATCGGATGCTTAACCAAGAAACCGTTAAAAATAAGTACTCGTTGCCTCGGGTTGAGGACTTATTCGATCAGCTCAGAACAGCGAGGGTGTTCTCCAAGATCGACCTCAGGTCTGGGTACCATCAGCTCAGAGTAAAGGAAGAGGATATACCCAAGACTGCCTTCAGAACGAGATACGACCATTATGAGTTCGTAGTAATGCCCTTCGGACTCACTAATGCGCCTGCTGCCTTTATGGATCTAATGAACCGGATATTTAGACCATATTTGGATAGCTTTGTCATCGTCTTTATTGATGACATTCTCGTATATTCTGAGAACAAGGAACAGCACGTGGAGCACTTGAAAATCGTCTTGAAAACCCTTCAAGATAACCAACTCTATGCTAAGTTTTCAAAATGTGAATTCTGGCTAGATAAAGTGATGTTCCTTGGCCATGTGATCTCAAAAGATGGAATCGCAGTGGATCCTGCGAAGGTGGAAGCTGTGATGGACTGGAAGCGGCCAAAAAATATCATTGAGGTCCGTAGCTTCCTTGGACTTGCGGGTTATTATCGGAAGTTCATACAAGACTTCTC
The DNA here is from genome assembly GCF_984573655.1 of Nuphar pumila. Lineage (NCBI taxonomy): Eukaryota > Viridiplantae > Streptophyta > Magnoliopsida > Nymphaeales > Nymphaeaceae > Nuphar > Nuphar pumila. The sequence continues at coordinate 69,765,716 of NC_143255.1, read as the reverse complement.
CCGAATCGTCGTACCCATGACAAAATTACTGAAAAAGGGAGTCAAGTTTGAATGGACTGACCAGTGTAAGGAGTGCTTCGAGGTTCTCAAACAGAGGCTTACCACTGCCCCTGTCCTTACCTTACCTTCGGGTTAGGGAGGCTTCGTAGCTTATACTGATGCCTCGGGAACAAGTCTGAGTTGTTTGTTGATGCAACATGGCAAGGTAATCGCTTATGCGTCACGACAGTTGAGAGTCCATGAGAAAAACTATCCAACCCACGACTTGGAGCTTGCCGCGGTAGTGTTCGCGCTTAAAATCTGACGACACTACCTGTATGAAGAGAAATTTGAGGTCATGTGGGACCATAAAAGCCTAAAATACCTCTTTTCTCAAAAAGAACTCAATATGCGGCAACAGCGATGACTGGAATTCCTCAAAGACTATGAATTCATGCTTTCCTATCACCCTGGAAAGGCGAATGTTGTAGCAGATGCCCTTAGTCGCAAGACTGTTGGCACTCTGGCCAGCCTAACCGGACAATGGAAGTTGATGGAGGATTTCGTCAACTGGAAGCCATTTTTGGCTGATTCTGGCAGAATCCAAATGTCATGTTTGATGATCTACATTGAGTTCCTCGATCGCATCATAGCCGAACAGTTCAAGGATCCCCAGTACATGGAATTGAAAGCTCGTGCTGAAAAAGATGACACTTTCTTCCATTTGAAAGAAGATGGAGGAATATAGATGGAAGAAAGGATTTGGGTTCCAAATAACCCTGAGCTAAGACAGGAAGTACTCCAGGAGACCCATAGTAGCAAATATACTATCCACCCTGGGAGTACGAAGATGTTCCGAGATTTGCAGAGGAAGTACTGGTGGACGGGTATGAAACGTGATGTGGCTACGTTTGTCTCTAAATGTTTGATCTGCCAGCAAGTAAAGATCTAACATCAGCGACCTGGTAGAAAGATGCAACGGATCGAGATTCCAGAATGGAAATGGGAAGGCATTACGATGGATTTCATCGTTGGATTGCCTCAATCCAAGAGACAACATGACTCAATATGGGTGATTGTGGACAGACTCACCAAGTCTGCTCACTTCCTGCCAATCAACACTCGATACTCAACTGAACGATTGGCAGAGATCTACATTCGGGAAATCGTTAGACTCCATGGAGTGCCGATTTCTATCATATCCGATCGTGACCCGAAGTTCACCTCTCACTTTTGGGAGCAGCTTCAGAGAGCCCTGGGGACGAAACACAAGTTCAGTACAACATTCCATCCCCAAACAGATGGGCAAACAGAACGAACCATACAGACTCTTGAAGATATGCTAAGAGCCTGTATGCTGGAATGGAAAGGTAATTGGGATTCCCACCTAGCCTTGGCTGAATTTGCTTATAATAATAGCCACCACGCTAGCATTGGGATGACACCATATGAAGCCTTGTATGGGCGACCTTGTCGATCACCAATCCATTGGGGTGAAGTGGGTGAGCGAACCTTAGACTCGCCCATTGTGTTGCAGCATTATACTGAGCAAGTCCACATGATCAGAAAGAAGCTACTGACTGCTCAGAGTCGACAGAAGAGCTACGCCGATCGGCGTAGGGAACTCACTTTTGCGGTTGGAGATAAGGTTTTTATCAAGGTCTCTCCAACCAAGAGTGTGTTTCATTTTGGAAGGAAGGGGAAGCTCAACCCCAGATTCGTTGGTCCCTTCGAAGTTTTGAGCCGAATCGGAGAGACTGCCTACCGAGTAGCATTGCCACCACAATACACACAAATACATGATGTATTTCACGTATCAATGCTTCGTAAATACGTTCATGATCCTTCTCATGTCATTCATCATGAAGATATTGACATTCAAGAAGATATGACGGTAGAAGAAAGGCCAGTAGAGATCATGGACCGACGGGAGCAAGTGCTAAGGACGAAGGTCATTCCACTAGTTAAAGTGAGGTGGCAGCATCATGGAATCGATGATTGCACTTGTGAGCCTGAATCGGATATACGGGATAAATATCCTGAACTCTTCACCTTGTACTCTTAGCTGAATTTCGCGGACGAAATTTCTTTAAGGGGGTAATGATGTAAGACCCACAATTTTTCAGAAAATATCTGAATAAAATTCATGAGGCATTTACCGGTAAAAATAGCATTTTTCTCAGAATGCGAAACGAATCAATTCCTACGAGCCAGTTATACTTAGGATATTGATCGAATCGCGAATATATGCTCAAACACTCTGGAAGCCATAACTTCCTACTCGAACGAAATCAAAGGATTCCTGCGAGCTAACTTTCTTAGTTACGTCAATACGAAGGGAATGACGTACTCAGAATTTTTTGGAAAATAATCGCCGAAAACCCAAAATTTTTGCGGGACCCACGAAAATATTGGTGGGACCCACAAAAATATTCCAATGAAAATATCTGGTGGAACCCACAAAAATATCTCATGGAATATCCAAGTGGGCCCCACACCAAGGACCTCTTGGAATTAAAAAGAAGCCAAGGGGGTAAAAGGGGCATGGAAAAACCCAAGAGGAGGTGGGCTTGGGCTATAAATAGCCCTCCCCACTCTCTCTCTTCTCATAAAAATCGACCCCCCCTCTCTCTCTTGCCTTCTCTCTCTCTCCTAAACCTCCCCTACCTAGCCTAGCCCACCTGAGCCCACCTGACCTGGTCTGAGCCTGCCTGACATAGCCTGAGCCTGCCTGACATGATCCTAACCCACCTGACCAGGGTCTGAACCCACTTGACCTGGTCCAAACCTAGTTGACTTGACTTGAACCTAGTTAGGTTTAAAGTCAAAGTCCTTTTTGGTCCAGATTCCGGTTTGGATTTCTGAACCCAGACTTAGCCTACTTGAGCTGAGTTCGAACCTGCTGAACCCAGTTGACTTGGAACGAACCCTGTTTGGTTCAAACCACCTAGGTTGAGTAGCTTGACCTCCTCTACCTCTTTCTCAACTAAGTCAGCTTCATCTGACTTAGTCCGACCTCTCGAAGGAAGGCTCAAAGCCAAAGAAGCAACTTGGAGCCATTTCTTCCACGATTTGAAGTAAGTTCGCTTCGTTGATCCATCTCTCTCAAGCATTTGATTGTTTGTATATAGCATATACTTTCTGAAGTAGTATCTTACTTTAGTTCTTGATTAAGCCCTTTTTGGACACTTCGGTGTTCACCCGCTTGTCTCGTAACTATCGTCGGATATATCTATGTTCAAACACGCAGTATATGCGCTTTAAAAATGGTATCTCGCCTTAGTTCTTGGTTGAGCCCTTCAGAACACTTCGGTGTTCACCCGCTCACCTCGTAACTATCGTTGGATACGGATCTAGGTATATATCTGCTGATTCTGCCGACGCGTCCTATATCACACAGGCTATGTAATTTACCTTTGCCGTCGCGTCGTATGATGCCAAGGCTCCCTGTTTTCTGCACTTCCGATTATTGCACTTCCAATTATGCATTTACTTACGCCGTCGCGTCGAACGATGCCAAAGCTCCTGCTTTCTGCTATGTATTTACTTACGCCGTCGCGTCGAATGATACCAAGGCTTCTGTTTTGTTATATATGTAGAATATTTCATTCAGTTACACACACTGAACAATAGTATATGCTTTTCCTTTACGCCGCCGCTGTATAAAGCACAGGCTTCTGCTTATACTACATATATGGCGCGTAAATGAGCGTTCAAATGGAGATCAAACTCCAAATCGCCCATGTGATTCCCTGACCGCTCCTCGTTCAAGATTCTGCTTGACGAATGAAGCCCCTATTGAAAAGGCTTCGCTTTTTGGCAAAATGCTCTTTACGTAAAGACTAAGTAAATTACGTATGGCCTGGCTATGGCCCAGGGTTCCTGCAACCTTGATGGATGCAAAGTATGCACAACGGTGCACATCCATTTCCTGAATTAAGCGTAGCAATTTCTCATCAAAGAGGGGAGATGCCGCTGAAATGGATAAAAGAAACGCACGCTTTCTCCGTAAAAGAGAGGAAGTGCTGCTGAAATTTCTGAAGAAGCTATTGATAGCTCAGAAAGAACGTAGCAGGATACTCTGACATATAGCAGAGTGCTACCCAGTGCATGGTATGCCTTCTACATCGTAGAAGGGTTCGTCGCACCGCTGCCGATAGAGCAGGAAAGGTGCTAACCAAATGGTTGACAGAAGAGCTGCCGGAACCAGTTGAACGGCATAATGATGTCCGTTGATGGAACGATGTCAGATAGGCTCGTATCCTTGTGCCTGCAAAGGCACCTTGCTCGTAAGGGCCGCTGAGCCGGAGTAGAGGTTGCGCCTTGGCTAGGTTTGGACTCGTTGCGTAAAAATACGCCGAGTAGCCGATCTATTTAGATCGAGTCATATGCATGCTCATTGAGAACGGTTACACAATCAGACTCGTAAGGGCCAAAGAGCCAGAGTGTGTTGTTTCCACCCAAAGAGGTGTGATGCTCGTGGTGGCCGAAGTGCCAAGAGCGGTGTTCTGCATGCATATGAATAAGACTTAAGGTCGCACATACCCCGCGGTTGAAAATCGTGTTAGGGGTACCCCCTCAGTAATGATTGTGTTGGTGCGAACTGAATGGGGTTGGGTACATACTCCCGTAGTGCTAAAAGCACGGGCTGCCTAAATGGCATGTAGATTCTGTCCAAGTAATTGTAAGACTGACAGACCCCTTCATGAATTATGCTCACTGTGGAATGACAGTGATGGTATAGCCTTGAGTGACATGTATTTTACTTTGGACCTGATAGAGTCCACGATGGCCTCAGTCACTCATGGGTTTTGGGGTCGTGGTTATCCTTAAGATATAAGGATTGAACCCAACTACTGCAAGTAGAGGATGCATCCGAATATGGGCCTAGTAGGGTTCTCCCAGTTGAAACACACTGCCCTACTATGGATAGGGTCAACAGGCCTCTGGGGTATTTAAAATACATAGAATAATCAACCCCCAGAACGTCGCGTTGATGCCCGAACAATAGCTCTACTTGCGTAACAAAGGCGGGAGCGGTTAATTATCAAAACAATGCATTAGTTCTAGGTACATCGATGTTTTGAATGTATGAGTGGATGACGTGTTGAGTCAGTCCTGCATAACCTTTGTGAAGGTGTCATGTTCGGTATACTACTGGACCGACTGGGCGAAGACCCGTGTTGTATCCGCACGACTAAGCGAAGCTCGAGGAGTTGTCCTTAGATGCGTGGGATACGGATGTGCCAAGTATGAAGACTTGAGCTAGACATCACTTTGAGACCCGAAAGAGGTCAAGGCTAAGTCGTTAAGACTTGAGCGAATGTTCAACTCATAGCCCTGCGGAGGCTCTTGTGATATACGCTAAGTCTTGGATGCTTGAGCGTCGTTATTGCGCATTGCGACCCTGAGTGATCATTATTGTACTTGAGTTGAATGGATGTATGTTTGCTTGCTTACCAGACCATCAGTGGTTCTGACCCCGTTTAATGGGGATTTCAGGTGTTGGACCTGCGTGACGATATGCAGAGCAAGGCGACATCAAGTTCCAGGGTTTCTATAGACAGAGTGGTACTGTTTCCTTTTATTAAACCCATGCTGCTTATTCAAGCAGTGATGTTGTAATAACCATGTCGTTTACGATAAAATGGAACATTCGGTGGTCAATGAGTGGCTTGGCCACATACCTGCAACGTGCTTAGAGTTTTCTAAAACTGACGACTCATTATCGTCTGATTCCGCTGCTAAAAGCTTTTCTAAGTTCCGCTGCAAAGAAAAAAAAAAGAAATTCATAAAAATTTTAACTTAGCTTTGTTTTGGAAATCCGAGGCGTTACAATTAAGGTCAAGTGAGACCTCGCAAAAGAGTTCATCTTCTCTTCTTTTCTTTTCTTTTCTTTTCTTTTTCTCTTCTCTCTTTCTTTCTGTCTTTTATTTCTCCCTTCAAAAAGGAAGAAATAGGGATTAGAAAGGAAAATAGAAGGAAGAGAGAGAACTTTCCTCCTGAGGACAGAACTTTCCTCCACCCTGGTTCTTCTGAAAATGCCTCTTCCTTGGCCAACTCCCATGGCCATCATTCTGCTGCTGCTGACGCTGCGCGGGAGTCTTCTGCGATTCGCGCCAGTCAGGCTCAAGCAAGGAGGCCATCTCTAAAGCCTCATCGACTGTCATAGATGCACGGGTGTACACCTTCATTCGTAGTACCAGCTTCAACCCTTGAGCAAATTTAAGAGCTCGCTCCTTCTCTGTCGTGTATAAGTTCGGACAAAACCTCTCCAGGCTGCGAAAATCTGTAACGTATTCAGAGAGTGAAGAACTACCCTGTTGAAGGTCAAGAAACTCCTACATTTTCCGGCTCCTCTCGTGAGCTGGAAAGTAAGCGGTGTAGAACGCTTCCACGAACTGGTCCCATTCTACAGGCTGGTTATCGAATTTGATCTCCCAGGTGGTCGCCCACCACCTTTCTGCGTCCTTCCTGAGAAAATAGGTTCCAAAATCCACCTTCCGATCATCACCAACTTGTAACACACGAAAGATGCGCTCTATTTCTCTGATCCAATCTTCGGCTGCTTCTGGCGACGATTTCCCATCAAACAAGGGAGGGTTCAAGCTCATAAATTGCTTATATGGGACTGCGGTAACAGGAATCTGGGCAGGTGTTCCCTGGCCCTGGGCGACCAGCTGAAGGTGCTCGCCCATGTTCCTCATGGTCTCCTCCTGTCGACCCACAACCTCTGTAAGGTTGTTCAGAGTCTCCATAAGGTCATCACACCTGGCGCGCAATGCCATCTAAATGTGCAAAAGTCTATGCGTAAGCAACCAACAAAACACAAGGATGGAAAATTTTCTATTTTATTAATAAGAGGTTGTAGCATTACAGAAGTACCCTTCATCAGGATAGGGTTAAACAAACGCTACCAACAACTTACGCACGTCAAAATCAAAACGAAACAACATATCGCAATCTCATGACTTGCTAGTGTAGAAATCCCTGTAGTCCTTCCGACTACCATAGCGCCTCGACCTAACACGTGGAGGAGTCCCTAGACTTCCTCCAGTGGCGTGTCCGAGATCTCCTGGACTTCCTCCAGAATCGGCGGCACATACTTTGAAGAAACCGCATAGGGGTAGGACTCAGGAGAATATTGGGGAGAATCGATCGCTCCGCGCCTTTCTCCGTCCTGGTTATCCACTTCCACAACCAGTGGTCCAGAGACCGAAGATACATCTTCGACGTCTTCCGCATTGCTCATCCAAAGTTCATCCCTCTGCTTTGTCTGGCATTCCTCTATGACATGCCCACGAAGACTACAGTAGGGGCACTCAGCCAATTCACGGGGACAGATCTGCCCCGCTTGATCTTCCAAACACTTGGCACATGGAGGTGCCAACATATGCACATTACGTGCCAAATATCGCACAACTCCACTCAGGGCCTCTTTGCCTCGAGTCAGGTTTTGGAGAGCCTCCAAAATCTTGTCGTAAGTCGGGTTCGTCGACATCTAACATACCAGCAGAACCACAACACAAACTATCTAAAAAGCGGGAAATAGAGAAATGAAAGAAACTTAACTTATACTTACAACGCGATGGATGATGCACGATGAAGCTCTGACCGCACACTTGAACTCTGCTCTGATACCAAATTCTGTGACGCCCCAAACCCCGACCTTGGAAAAACCTTGGAATTTTCAGTAATTTTTTTTTTTGAAAGAGTTCAAGGGTTTAAGTAGAGAATCAGCGGAAAGCAATCGTGGGGAAAACGACAAAGTCGCAAGTCTGGACGGCCGCCACAGATGGGTGCAACAAGTGAAAGCAGTGTAACCAACAGTGTGTACAAAAAGTGTAACTATAAGTAAAAGAAAGGGGAAAACATCCTAACGGTCTAAAGAGTTTACAGAGTGTCAATACAAAAGTACAAAATAGGGAATACATCCCAATAAATAACCAAAACCCCAAAAGAAAAAGACCACCAGGTACAGGAACTGTAGGTCAAGTGTGTGGGTCCTCCGAGCCTCCACTGTGTGTCATCGCATCCGCACTATACCTGTTCGTCACTTATATCCCCATAAAACGGGGTCAGTCCTCTTGCGAGGTGGTGAAGAAGCAACCACAAGCAGATATATAATCAACTCACAAGGAATTGAAAGTAAGCTAACAAGTGGTAAGTGTAAAGTGACAAGTACTTGTCAACTACTAAATAACACCAAAGAAATAGCAGAGAAAGTGCTCACAGAGTAACTAACTGTAACCAGTGCCGTGTAAGTAAGGTAACCAAGTAACAGCTGAAACAAGTAAAGTAACTGAAGTAGCATCTACAAAACACCAAACAGTAGCAACTACCATATGTCAGCTGATTGGTTAGTCTTTAAGTTCTTCTAATTACTCCTTCGGGTACACGAAGGAACCTCGCATTCTGTGAGACATGCACCCGGCGTCGGTTATTCAACTTATAGTGTAGTAACTGGGGAAGCTACAGACCAAGTCAACCATATGCGAGTAGCACACAGCTAGGAGAAAACACTAGCATAGGCAAAGGATTGCAATTCGTACTACTGCAGTAGTGAGGCCGTAAGAAGGTACCTCAACCTCCCTGACTCTGAGTGACTGGAGGCCAAAGGAACGCTATAGTTCCTATCAAAACACGTGTCGTAGTAACGACGAGTCACTGAGGGTTGTACCATCCACCCTCTCCCAAGGTGAACCATTTTGTGAATGGAGCGAAGCAGGTTTATCTTTCTTAAGGCTCAAGTTCAATCATACCTCACAACGAGGAATCTGCCTCGTGGTCTCCGAGGGGTACGCAAAACGAGGACTTGGCCTGCCCATCCACGTGCTCAGCCTCACACGGCCAACGGAGCACACTGCTCGTGAAAACAGTCAAAACACCATATTATCTCATTTTCTGTTTAGGGTATAACACACAAGAGTCCATTCCACACAAGGGCCACTGCCCGAAGACTCTAACTGAGCCCACAATGAATCATTTCAACATTCATACCCTATGGTGTCCAATTTCTATCTTTTATTCTGATGAGGTAAGTGCACCAAATGCACTTCCCAATGCCTCAAGCTAGGTACCTCCATAGGGTACGCACTACTCAATAACAGTGTCAGGATGTGCTAAGTGCAAAGTGAAGGAATATCACAAGTTTTTATCTTTTGCACAAAATAAACAATAGAGGCATCACATGCTATTAAACTGCACTATATTACATACTTCAGTGTTATGATTGCATTCATCTACATTTTCATATTCAAGAGTTTGAAATCGAATTTAACTAATCATCCTGTCTAATGGGAATAACATTGGCTATTTCCACGGTATGGGGAGCCGCGCCTGCGGTCCCGAAATAAACCGTTTGTCAAGAAGAATGTTAGACTAACACTAATTGACTCAAAGTATAACATTATCATAAGAAATATTTGGACGGAACTCAAGAGTGTCGCATGTCCATCCGGACATACCGAAACAATTATTAAGTGTTGTTAAACAACTTGTGTGCATATACATACATACATTCACGTTACAAAGATACTCAAGGCTTCTCATACCTATACTTATATATACATAAGTATATACCCATTCGCACTTATATACATATATATATTGTAAGACCCGCAATTTTTCAGAAAATATCTGAATAAAATTCATGAGGCATTTACCGGTAAAAATAGCATTTTTCTTAGAATGCGAAACGAATCAATTCCTGCGAGCCAGTTATACTTAGGATATTCGTCGAATCGTGAATATATGCTCAAACACTCTGGAAGCCATAACTTCCTACTCGAATGAAATCAAAGGATTCCTGCGAGCCAACTTTCTTAGTTACGTCAATACGAAGGGAATGGCATACTCAGAATTTTTCGAAAAATAATCGTCGAAAAGCCGAAATTTTTGCGGGATCCACGAAAATATTGGTGGGACCCACAGAAATATTCCTCAAAAAATATCTGGTGGGACCCACAAAAATATCCCATGGAATATCCAAGTGGGCCCCACACCAAGGAACCTCTTGGAATTAAAAAGAAGCCAAGGGGGTAAAAGGGGCATGGAAAAACCCAAGAGGAGGTGGGCTTGGGCTATAAATAGCCCTCCCCACTCTCTCTATTCAAATAAAAATCGACCCCCCTCTCTCTCTTGCCTTCTCTCTCTCTCCTAAACCTCCCCTACCTAGCCTAGCCCACCTGAGCCCACCTGACCTGGTCTGAGCCAGCCTGACTTAGCCTGAGCCTGCCTGACCTGGTCCTAACCCACCTGACCTAGGTCTGAACCCACCTGACCTGGGTCTGAACCCACTTGACCTGGTCCAAACCTAGTTGACTTGACTTGAACCTAGTTAGGTTTAAAGTCAAAGTCAAAGTCCTTTTTGGTCTAGATTCCGGTTTGGATTTCTGAACCCAGACTTAGCCTACTTGAGCTGAGTTCGAACCTGCTGAACCCAGTTGACTTGGACCGAACCCTGTTTGGTTCAAACCACTTAGGTTGAGTACCTTGACCTACTCTACCTCTTTCTCAACTAAGTCAGCTTCATCTGACTTTGTCTGACCTCTCGAAGGAAGGCTCAAAGCCAAAGAAGCAACCCGGAGCCGTTTCTTCCACGATTTGAAGTAAGTTCGCTTCGTTGATCCATCTCTCTCAAGTATTTGATTGTTTGTATATAGCATATACTTTCTGAAGTAGTATCTTGCTTTAGTTCTTGATTGAGCCCTTTTTGGACACTTCGGTGTTCACCCACTCGTCTCGTAACTATCGTCGGATATATCTATGTTCAAACACGCAGTATATGCATTTTAAAAATGATATCTCGCCCTAGTTCTTGGTTGAGCCCTTCAGAACACTTCGGTGTTCACCCGCTCGCCTCGTAACTATCGTTGGATACGGATCTAGGAATATATCTGCTGATTCTGCCGACGCGTCCTATATCGCACAGGCTATGTAATTTACCTTTGTCGTCGCGTCGTATGATGCCAAGACTCCATTTTTTCTGCACTTCCGATAATGCATTTACTTACGCCGTCGCGTCGAACGATGCCAAGGCTCCTGCTTTTTGCAATGTATTTACTTACGCCGTCACGTCGAACGATACCAAGGCTTCTGTTTTGTTATATATGTAGAATATTTCGTTCAGTTACACACCCTGAACAATAGTATATGCATTTCCTTTACGCCGCCGCTGTATAAAGCACAGGCTTCTGCTTATACTACATATATGGCGCGTAAATGAGCGTTGAAATGGAGATCAAACTCCAAATCGCCCATGCGATTCCCTGATCACTCCTCGTTCAAGATTCTGCTTGATGAATGAAGCCCCTATTAGAAAGGCTTCGCTTTTTGGCAAAATGCTCTTTACGTAAATACTAAGTAAATTACGTATGGCCTGGCTATGGCCCAGGGTTCCTGCAACCTTGATGGATGCAAAGTACGCACAACGGTGCGCATCCATTTCTCGAATTAAGCGTAGCAATTTCCCGTCAAAGAGGGGAGATGCCGCTGAAATGGATAAAAGAAACGCACGCTTTCTCCATAAAAGAGAGGAAGTGTTGCTGAAATTTCTGAAGAAGCTATTGATAGCTCAGAAAGAACGTAGCAGGATACTCTGACATATAGCAGAGTGCTACCGAGTTCATGGTATGCCTTCTACATTGTAGAAGGGTTCGTTGCACCACTGCCGATAGAGCAGGAGAGGTGCTCACAAAATGGTTGGCAGAAGAGCTGCCAGAACCAGTTAGATGGCATATTGATGTCCGTTGATGGAACAATGCCAGAACGGCTCGTATCCTTGTGCCTAAAAGGGCACCTTGCTCGTAAGGGCCGCTGAGCTGGAGTAGAGGTTGCCCCTTGGCTAGGTTTGGACTCGTTGCGTAAAAATACGCCGAGTAGCCGATCTATTTAGATTGAGTCATATGCATGCTCATTGAGAACGGTTACGCAACCAGACTCGTAAGGGCCGAAGAGCCAGAGTGTGTTGTTTCCACCCAAAGAGGTGTGATGCTCGTAGTGGTCGAAGTACCAAGAGCGGTGTTCTGCATGCATATGAATAAGACTTAAGGTCGCACATATCCCGCGGTTGAAAATCGTGTTAGGGGTACCCCCTCAGTAATGACTATGTTGGGGCGAACTGAATGGGGTCGGGTACATACTCCCGTAGTGCTAAAAGCACGGGCTGCCTAAATGGCATGCAGATTCTATCCAAGTAATTGTAAGACTGGCAGACCCCTTTAGGAATTATGCTCACTGTGGAATGACAGTGATGGTACAACCTTGAGTGACATGTATTTTACTTTGGACCTGATAGAGTCCACGATGGCCTCAGTCACTCATGGGTTTTGGGGTCGTGGTTATCCTTAAGATCTAAGGATTGAACCCAACTACTGCAAGTAGAGGATGCATCCGAATATGGGCCTAGTAGGGTTCTGTAAACACACCAAATTTTCACCCTTATCCAGTGTTTGTCCATTTCATAAGTCATTACAGATCATTGCATGTATTCTGCATAGCATTGCATGTCATTGCATAGCATTGCAGGTCATTGCATCTCATTTTCGAGATCCAGCACTCCTATTTCAAAACATTCAATCCAGATTTGAATTTTAAAGCTTTATTTCAAAATCAATTTCAAAACCTGGGTTTTTATTCAATACTCTGTCATTTTCCAACCCCAGGACTTTATATTTCGAAATATTTTCTCAAGGAAACAATCTGGATTCATTTCAAATTCAAATTTTAGTCGATTTCAATTCACAGATGAGACCCATTGAGGTGGTGTCGCTTCTGAATTCCTCTATTCATCAAATTTCTCAAATTTTTGAAAGTTTCAGTCCGATCAGGACTCTGTCTCAGAGTCCTAATCCAGTCAGGAGTCTGTTTTTAAGTCTGTTTTACTTCCATTTTCAGTCTTTTTCGATTATTTTCAAAATTTACGTCATTTTACAGAGTCCAGGTAGTTCAGGACTCTATTTTAGAGTTCGGTCGAGTTAGGAGTCTAACCCTGACTGTGTTTTCTGACTTATTTCATCATTTCTTGATAAAATCTTTTGAAAATTCTTTCATTTGGCTGTTAAAATTTAAAATTTTAGAGTCCTAAGAGTTCAGGACTCTAACCCGGAGTTCCAGTTTGCATGAGACCCTATTTTCAAAAATCTTGAATTTCAAATGTCGATTTTAACCCTTTTTCAAAGCCATTTTCAGTGTTTATTTCAAAATTTCCAAAACTCGATGTGGGCCTACTCAGTTGGCACCATATCCAGAGGAATTCTAATTCAGTTAGAACCCTATGCCATTTCAAAAATTCTAATTTTAAAATTGCTTTTGAAAATCCTTTTGAAAACTCCTTCAATTTCAAGTTTTAAAATCACTTTTTGAAAAACTCAAAGTAGGGCCCACTCGGGGTGGCGCCATATTTGAGTAAGTCTGGGCTAGACTAGGGTTAGTTGATGTCTTGGTTAGTGTTAGAGGTTTAGAAGAGTCAAAACCATTTTGAAAAACTCATTTTGAAAGTTAGTTTTTAAAACTAGTGTTTTTAAAGGTTTTTAAAGTTGTTTTAAAAACCCAATGTGAGAAAATGCCAAGTGGCATTACATTTGGGGATTTTTTAGGAGAGTCTAGGGGTTAATTAGGTATTAAATAGGATAATTTAGACTAGGGGTAGTTAGGTAACTCCACCCCAAAATCGCCCCCCTTAGAAGAGTCCAATTTTTTTAAAACATTTAATTTTTAACCTAATTTTTTTTTATAAATAGAAGGCTATAGGGGGTCGATTTTCCCAATTGGCTTTCCTTTGGATTTTTGGAGCTTATCTCTCTTCTCCAGCCCTTCCTCCATTGCAGCAACCTCAAGGTAACTATTTTCTCTAATTTTTAGTTTTTATTTAATGTTTTTCATTGTTTTAAACATGATTTAGCCATTGGTACCATCATCTTCATGGGTTAAACCATGGATTCAACCTCAAAAACCATCAAGAATCAGCAAGAACAATCCAAGAAGGTGATCCAACCCTGTTTTGGGTGATTTACAGAGATTTTAATCCATTAGAATTAATTTTAATATGATTCTTTATATTATTAACCAATAAAATATATGATTTACCCTTTTTAATGGGTTAAATCTATGTTTTAAAGGTGATATCAAATTCCAGCCATTGATTCTCTGTTTTTATTTTATTTTCATGGTTTATTCATGTTTGTTTTACGTTCTATAGCATAGAAATAATTTTTATTTACTGTTTTATGGTTTATTTTATTTATTTACATTAGTTAATGCATGGTTTTTTAAGTTTCTTAAATTTCTGTGTGTTCCAGGTTTAGAACAGTAAAGATGATGTTATTTCGGATAGAAGCACTCATTGTTTATTTCTGATTTTTTTATATGTGTTGCATGCATGAGTTATTGAGGTATGGTAGAAAAATCAGAGCTTTTGGATCTCGGGAACCCTGTCAAAAAAATCAGACATCAAATCGGGTTTTTAAAGTTTTAAAATCGTGGTTAAAATCAAGAAGGTAACTTGCTGTTATGATATTTCTCTCATCTTATATTCGATTTTAGATCTGTAAAGTGCTATGGATTCACATTGAATATATATGTCTTCTGTGAAATATTCGGATTTTTTTATCACTATTTAGTATTTTTACCCTTTTAGAGAATCTGTTTTTAATTTTAAAACTCGTTAGGGTTTACCAAAACCCTAATCAAACTTGTGTTAGTCATAAATCCCAAACCACAGATCCGATTTTAGATCTGTAAAAAGTGAGTATTGTTATTTTTTATATACTGTTCACCATTAAAATTTAAGAGACTTTTGTTTAGAATTGCTATTTATGTCTGTATTTTCAATCTGGAATAACTGTTTTAATCCCTGTTAAGAGTGATATATTTTAGCTCAGATTGCCGGAAGGGTTTCTCACTAACCGGAGATGATTTTTCCGATCTGTAAATTGGGAAATCTCTGTTTTCATTTCTAGTTAGTCTCTGTAAAATTTCATAAATTTCTATGTAGATTTGACCCATGATTCAGGTCTTGGATTGAAACTGGTTGGTGAATTAGGTCAAAAATAGCATATTTTTAGGGTTTAATGCAATTTTTGGATTAATTTAATGTGAAAAAATTATTTTTATAATTCCAATTCGACATTATGGTTATAACAAGTGCAGGTACCAATTTTTATGGATTTTGGAATCCATTTGATGGCTGAATTAAGCAAATTGCAAAACCGGGTTCCTGAAAGATCCAAAAACACTGCAAAAATCACAAAATTTGTGACATTTTTGGATTTTCGTGCATAAGCATATATTCTTAGGGTTTAATCATGTTCATAATCATATTAGGATGCTTTAGGTTTAATTTTGTGCTCATTTGATTTCATTTAGTGCATAAAACCTAAGTTTTTACCAAAATCTATTTCTAAAAACCCTGATTTCAAGGCCATAGTCTTGTTATCAGGGGCAATTTGGTCATTTGACCTAAATTTCGAAATCCCTAGCCCTAATTTCATATTTTTAATCATGTCATAGCATATTTGGTTTGAGTTTATTTCATTAAAATTTCAAAATTTGCATTTTATCAAAATATCTTTCTAAAAACCCTAACTTCAAGGCCATAGTCTTGTTATTAGGGGTATTTTGGTCATTTTGACCCCAATTTTGAAATTCCATATCTTCACTTTCATATTTATTCCATTTTATTTCATACTTTATCATTTTTATTTAAGGGAATCAAGGAAGAGGCTTATATCTAGCAAAATCCAACAATTTCCTGATATTGTTGGATAAATCTAGAAAAGCCAACATATACTCATTAACCAAGTTTTCTAGTTTTGCAGGTACATTGAAGACTTTATTTTTCATGTATTTAAATTTCAATAGTGATGTAATTTGTAATTAAACTTTGGAATAAGAATTTATATTTCCTGCTTAGCTTAGGTTGCATTGCATATCGTTTATTTTTATAATTTTAATGTGTGATGGATGATGATTCATGCATATTTTTACAAATTCACCATGGTCTACACGAATGGCACATACACTAGCTTCTATGAAGTTTATAAACTTGGTGGAATTTGTATTTATGGCCATAGTGAGAATATGAATGATACTTAGATTTATGATCTTCACATTAGCCACATTCAGCCTACACTCTTAGGCTAACTTCAAAAATGCATTGCATTTCTCAAAAATACAAAAAGTATTTCTCAATTCCTCAAAATCATATTCATTCATTTCATGCATTTGCCAATTCCAATCTCAATTCAAAGAAGTTCATTTCCTCAAAATCTCCTAAGTCTTATAGCAAAATCGATTTTCCCAAAGACATTGAATTTCAAAGGATATTTCAAGTATTTCCCAAGTTCCAAATTCAAATTTTCTAAGTTAGAATTTCAATTTCCAAGTTTGAATTTAGAGAAACCAAGTCTCTCAGAATCGATTTTCACTAAATGTCAAGGATTTCTCAAAATCGATTTTTATTTCTCTCAGAAGTATATTTCAAATCCCAATTCACGATTTCTCATGTGATATCATTTCCAAGATTTACATTTTCTAAATATTTCAATCATTCAAAGCAAACATCATGTTTTCAAAATGTGCATTTTCTGAAAATTCATAGCACATGCCTGATTCTATGTGCATTTAGAAATTAGAATATGATTTAGACAAGTTGAATAGAGTAGAGCATAAGATTGATCCTTGGTTCAATTACCCCTGTTAAAGGTTGCAGGAACGGTTGAACCTCGTACCGACAGGCGAGTCCCATTCTTCGTAATTTTTCCGCATTTTAAAAACGGAGGCGAGTTATTGTCAAAAATCTTTTTCAAAGGTCAGTTTGATTCGCAAAAGTTAAAAATTTTGCGATGATAACAGGTTTGGCAACCGTGATGGGACCTGTCTTTGCCTGATCAATTTAATGCTCTACTTAGTTCAATTTGTCAAAATCGATTTCCATGGAATGTCAGCTTTGCTTTATGATATCATGTGAACCTAGGAGCCTAGACTTGAACCCAGCTGACATGGAATGCATATAGACTAGGTATGGTTTGGTAGGACCATATTGAGGAGAATTATTTATGCTCACATAGACTTAGGTCTAATACAACACTCCTCAATTTAGGAATTGTATGAAAACAATGTTTGCTTCTTCAAATATTTCAAAATTCTATCTCTTTAGGACTTAGAGCCTTCTGATTTGATTGCATGTGCTCATGTTTTTCAAAAACCACCCTCACCTATATTGTCCCGGTCTTCACGTTGCTGGGCTCTCTTCCAGAACCATAGTTCGGGACAGAGCCTCACAATTGGGCCACATATTTGGGTGAAAACCCCCCTGCCACGTACCAAGGGCCATAGTCCAACGTATATCGGCAGGTGCTCAAGGATGTTGGAAAACTTGAACCTAGAACCGGAGAAATTGATTTTATGCCACGTACATCGAGCCTTAGCTTGAGTATATAGGCATAACTGGATTGGATACAGATGATCTGAGCCTTAGAGTTAGGATTAAGCTTCTACAGCCATTTCAAAATTTGTGCATCTAGAGTCAGCTTTTAGAGAATGCTGTTTGTGCATACTTGTTTGTGCAGCATGTGATTGAATATGTTATAGTCATCTTCTTTTATTTTCCATATTTTCCCCAATTTTCTAAAATACTGGACGATTTTTTTTAAAATTCCCCAGTCCATGTCGTACTGTCCATGTTTTAAATCCTGGACGATTTTCAAAATACTTCATTTTATAAAGTACTTCCTTATATTTCATTAAACCCTGGACGATTTTCATAAAGTTCCTCCATTTTCTTCAAAACTCCAGGTGATTTCCCATCTTTCCTGTCTTCTGGATCTCGAATTTCCTGCTTTATTTTTATCCTGCCTGCATTTTTCTCAAAATTCCTGTATTTTCCAAGTCTTATTCCAAATTTTCCATGTTTTCCAGTCTATTCTGATGGCATCCAGTCAGCTTGATTCAGTCTTCCTTGAGGGTCACATCTCCTACGAGGTGCGACAACGTCTTCTCGAACATCGAGTCCTCAGCACCGGATCCTTCTTTCCCTGGTGGTATTATTCATGGTTCAAAAACTTCTCTCGTATGTTTCCGGACCATCTGGATGAGTGTGGATTGGAACTGGCGTCCGCGGTGGGAAAGCAGACAGTCAACGGCAATTTGATCCATGCACTAGCAGAGCGGTGGAATCCGAGCACTTCTACCTTCTGGTTCCCGTGGGGCGAGATGACAGTACTGATAGATGAATTTTCAGAGATTATGGGATTGCCCGAGCCAGCCGGTCAGCCTGGAGATCCATTAGAGAAACAATTTTTGATCAATGTCAAGGGTCTGGATCCCCGAGATGCTTTAGCTCGCATGACAGGACGCAAGTCTTGGCCTCTGATTAAAGAAGATGAAAATGAATATGTGGATCTGCTCGAAATCTACAGACAGCATGGGGCATTTGTAGAAGTCAGTTCATTGTCCAGGACAGCTCGAGAGAGAATTCAGCACGCGATGGTTCTGTGCACGGTGGGATTAGCTTTCTTTCCCGATGGACGGAATTACATGGACATCAGAATAGTTCAGCTTCTAAGGAGATGGAGAAGTCGACAGACCAGCCGCCTCTCAATAGCCATGGTCGCACTCGCCTTTCTATACCGAGGGTTGACTCGTTTCGCACTCGGAGAATCGATTCTAGTCGAAGGATGCACCTATGCCTTGCAGTCTTGGTTCCTCCGACATGTGCCAGTCCAAGCCAGTTCATTCAGATACAATGGAGAGAAGCTTCTTCCAGTTGCGCGATACCGGTTCTTGATCGACAACCTTCAGGAGGAAGAAGTCGTATGGGACTACTTTGATCGTCAGGAATCACCTCCCAGATACACTTATACTTATGGCAAGCGATTCAGACTACTTGGCCCGTTCTTCTGCGCATACTATCACCCCGAGCGGTGTGTCAGGCAGTTCTCTCAGAGGCAGAAGCGCGTAGAGATTCGTCCACTAGCGGGGGTTCTGCCAGAATTCGATCTCGCATCAGATCAGTGGTCCGGAGCATACCATTCTGCCAGACATGGCTGGGATTCCTTTGTCAGTCTTACTATTTTTCCTGGTCCTCGTGTGTCTTCTGATTTTGTAGAGTGGTGGAAAATTGTTCGTCCCCCTCCCCTCTGTCAAGTATATTATTGATAAAATCATGTTTTTCCCCTCAATAAAATTCCTTTACATTTCACTTTGGTTTGATGACCTCGCCTAGGTAACAAGGCATATTTTCAGTTGTTTATCTTGCAAAGAATAGCAACGCAATTGTCGTAATCCCAGTGACGACTCAATCCCTAGTAATGGGATATTATTTCAATTGTCTACCATAATTCTCAACAAATATTTTCCTCTAAACCAAATTTCCTTCAGAAGCCTAACCATCAGTTCTGCCCTGCAAGAGAGCATCAACAACATCCAAGAGAACATTTGCAATACCCGATGGTCAATACAAGATCCAGAAAGAAAACCACATCAGTTGAAGGTGTCACATATTCAGTAGCTTCAGAAGAAGAGATGGACTCACCTCGATCAATCCAGAGTCAGGGTCAGCATGCGGATGATGGCATCGATCCCCAAATGTACGTCATGTTCAAAAAAATGATGACCAAGATGCTGGCAGAGCAAGCTGAAGCCAGTGCTGAACAGACTCAGATCAAACAGAAGGATAGGGATCACACAACCAAGAATGTGAAAATCATTAAAAAGCAGAATCGCCATGAGGAAATGTCTGATGAGTCAGAATCAGCAGATGATACTGACAAAGAGTATGAAAACAAGCAAGAATTCAAAAGGTCGACTCAGGGGCAGGGGTCGGCCTACAAATCAAAGAATCAGTCTGTTGACGACCCTACGCAGTCACAACTGAAAGATGTGATGAAGATGGTTAAGGATCTTCAAGCTCGTGACAAGGGCAAAAGAGTCTTTACAACTGAAGACTTCTATGATGCACTGGATGGGGATGATGATCTCGATAACCTCCCCAATAAATTCATTAAGTTTGATGGTTCGGGTGACCCAAAGTCACACCTCGCCCTTTTCTTTGCAGAGTGTTCCAAGTTCAGGAGGAATAACCGAGCCTTATTTCTTTGTTTCCCTCGCAGTCTGGAGGGTATTGCAGCAAAATGGTATTCAGAGCATATTAATCCCATAGAGCTGAAAGAGTTTGATAAAGTGGTCAATTTGTTTATTGAGTGCTTTTTATTCAATGTTAAAGCACTCCCGACTCTCAGTCATCTCTGCAGTCTGAGGCAGAAGGAAAACGAGAAGGCCAGGGATTTCATTCACAGATGGAGATCCGCTTGCAATAAGATGCGTGAGCCAATAGCAGAAGGACACGCATTATCTTTGATCCTGAGCAACTTCTCGCAACCCCTGAGGGGACTGATTTCTACATCTCCATCGAAGAGCTTCATAGAACTGACAGAACGAGCTGAATGGATTGAGTTGAGTATGGAAAATGGATCTTATGAAGGTTTAATATTCACCAAAAGCAGCAGTCAGCAAGAATCTAACAAGAAAACCCATTTTACCTACCCTACCAGCAACAACAAGAACCATTATAAGGGAAATGTGAAAGATCACATCTCTGGCCGAGGGGGACCAAACCCCAACAAAAATGAGCAAAAAGGTGAGTCGATTCCCCAGTATGATAAGCAACCTCAGCGATCTTTTGAGCAAGGGTCGAGACCTCAAGAAAAGTCGAAGCACGACAACTGGAGTTTTAAACGTGACTTTACTCCCCTAGATCAACCGCGTGAAGAAATCCTTGAATATATGTTGGCCAAAGAGATGATTAAGCTCCCAAGAGTCGATGATCCTCCTATCACTAGGGGAAGATTTAAAGATCAATTCTGCAAGTTTCATCGGGCCATGGGGCATGATACCGAGTACTGCTTCGTTCTCAGGAATATTATTCAAGACTATATCGATAAAAATATCCTTGTGGAAGGCAAAGAAGAAGATAAAGCAACCAGCTCATCAGCCCCTTTAGAGTGACAAGGCCATCACTCTTTCATTCTTGCATTTTGCTTTCGTCATTTTGTATGGATGGCATGGTCTCATCTCTTTCATCAATAAAATTATCAATCTTCCTCATAGTTTGTCATCATCTTTTGTATTTCTCCTTCTTTACAAAATGTCTTTTTACAAGGAGTAACCTCTTTCAGAGTGTCTCCCGAATTCATCAAGAAGCACATCGTCAATCTTTCCACTGTTATCTTCAGAGAACATTCCCCAAATATCAATTATTTATCCTTTCATCCAATATCTTACTCCCCCATTACACTGGGGCATTATTTTAAAAATTGTCTTCAAAACATCCTGTATGCAGGCAGGTACAAGCAAATCTCTCATTTTGCACACATGTGTACTCATTCACATCATTTTGCATTTGCATGCATTCATTTGCATTTTTGCATACATCAACTTGCATCAATCCAATACCCATTTAGGATAAGGGATGAATTCTGAGACTCGTGGCATTTGTCTAGGTCAGCGTGAGGGTAAAAGATTGAAAATCTCACATTACAATCATCAAGCGCTTTCTAAACACCAACCTTTTTCAAGTTCGTCCTGCGGGCCAAGTTTTTATCAAAACCATTTTTACCGGTCAACCTTCGGGTGAAGCCTACTTCCTAAATCCGGTTTTTACTGGTCGAACTTCTTGAATCCAGTTTTCGCTGGTCGAACTTCTTAAATCCAGTTTTCACTGGTCGAACTTCCTGAATCCAGTTTTCACTGGTCAAACTTCCTGAATCCAGTTTTCACTGGTCGAACTTCCTGAATCCAGTTTTCACTGGTCGAACTTTCTAAATCCAGTTTTCACTGGTCGAACTTCTTAAATCCGGTTTTCACTGGTCGAACTTCCTGAATCCAGTTTTCACTGGTCGAACTTTCTAAATCCAGTTTTCACTGGCCGAACTTCTTAAATCCGGTTTTCACTGGTCGAACTTCCTAAATCCGGTTTTTACTGGTCGAACTTCCTAAATCCGGTTTTTACTGGTCGAACTTCTTGAATCCAGTTTTCGCTGGTCGAACTTCTTAAATCCAGTTTTCACTGGTCGAACTTCCTGAATCCAGTTTTCACTGGTCGAACTTCCTGAATCTGTTTTTACTGGTCGAACTTTCTAAATTCAGTATTCACTGGTCAGACTTTTTCAAAGCCTAGCGTTCGTGCGGGTACTTTTTTTTAAAATTCAGTGCTCATGCTGGTATCCTTCCAAAATCCAGTGCTCGTACTGGTAGCCTTTTAAAGTCCAGTGCTCGAACTGGTATCCTTTAAAAATCCAGTGCTCGTACTGGTAATCTTTCAAAATCCAGTGCTCGTACTGGTAATCTTCCAAAATCCAGCACTCGTACTGGTAATCTTCCAAAACCCGGTATTTGTACTGGTAATTTTTTAAAACATAAGACTTGTATTGGCACATTTTCAAAATCCGGTGTTTGCACTAGTACACTTTAAAATTCAGTGTCCACTAATTTAAGTTTGCCTTTGGGATTCGAGTTCCGACTCGAATCTTCTTTCCTTCTGGTTAACCTAGTTTTCCTTCGGAATTCGAGTTTCGACTCGAATTTCCTTTCCTTCCACACCGGTTTAAGTTTTCCTGCGGGATTCGAGTTCCGACTCGAATCCTCTTTCCTTTTGGTTAACCTAGTTTTCCTCCGAAATTCGAGTTCCGACTCGAATTTCCTTTCCTTCCAACCGGTCTATAGTTTTCCTTCAGGATTCGAGTTCCGACTCGAATCTTCTTTCCTTCTAGTTAATTTAGTTTTCCTTTGAGATTCGAGTTCCGACTCGAATCTTCTTTCCTTCTAGTTAATCTAGTTTTCCTCCGGAATTCGAGTTCCGACTCGAATTTCCTTTCCTTCTAACCGGTTTAGTTTTCCTTCGAGATTCGAGTTCCGAATCGAATCTTCTTTCCTTCAAGTGGATTCAGTTTGCCTTTGGGATTCGGGTTCCGACTTGAATTTCTTCTCCTTCCAAATTGATCTACCTTTCCTTCAGGATTCGAGTTCCGACTCGAATTTCTTCTCCTTCCACGATGGATCTAGTTTTCCTTCAAAGATTCGGGTTCCGATCCGAGTTTTCCTTTCCTTCAGAGTTGGTCTAGAAGATCCGAGTTCCGATTCGAATCTTCTTCCAAATCCAATTCAGAATTGGTCTAGAAAATCAGAGTTCCGACTTGAATTTTCTTTCAAATCCAATTCGCTTAGCTTTCCTTTACAAGTTTGAACTTCTACTCAAACTATCCTGCGAGTTGGTCTAGAAGATCCGAGTTCCGACTCGAATTGTCTTTCAAAATCCAATTCATCTAGTGTTCCTTGAAGAATTGAATTCCGATTCGAATCTTCCCTCAAAAACCCAGTTTAGCATCTGGTCCATTCAAAGCTCACAAGTTGGAATCATTCCTTCTTAAGCTATGATCCTTAGGTTGAATTCCCATGGAATTGATAGTTCGTAGGTCGAACCCCTGCAGAATCAATGCCGTTCTCAATAGAACCAATGTCGTTCTTAGGCTGAATCCCTATTGAACCCATGTCGTTCCCAGTGAACCAATGTCGTTCCCAGTGAACCAATGTCGTTCTTAGGCTGAATTCCTACAGAACCCATGTCGTTCCCAGTGAACCAATGTCCTTCTCAATTGAACCAATGTCGTTCTTAGGCTGAATCCCTACAGAACCCATGTCGTTCCCAGTGAACCAATGTCGTTCTCAATTGAACCAATGTCGTTCTTAGGCTGAATTCCTACAGAACCCATGTCGTTCCCAGTGAACCAATGTCGTTCTTAGGCTGAATTCCTACAGAACCCATGTCGTTCCCAGTGAACCAATGTCGTTCTCAATTGAACCAATGTCGTTCTTAGGCTGAATCCCTACAGAACCCATGTCGTTCCCAATGAACCAATGTCGTTCTCAATTGAACCAATGTCGTTCTTAGGCTGAATACCTATCGAACTCATGTTGTTCCCAGTGAACCAATGTCATTCTCAATTGAACCAATGTCATTCTTAGGATGAATCCCTACAGAACCCATGTCGCTTCCAGTAGACCAAATCACAATTTTGATCTCCAGGTCATCCAATATCCTATTTCCAATTTCTGAGTCTCTCCTTTGGGGAAAGGAGAGGAGAATCTAGCCACGGATGTGTCATTTAGATCTTAAGTGATTTCTTTCACCAAGGATTTCAGGAATATTTTGCCAATTTGTCATGAAAAATAGTTGTTGATCTCAAAATCTTTACTGCATAAAATTGTACCTCAGAATACCTTTAGTATTACTTCCGAAAGGACAAAGCTTTTGTGAAAAAAAGATTCAAAATTCAAAATCTTTCTATTGGCCAACCAAAAGGATGAAGAATAAATCCGCGATATGGCCAGCAAAGAAAATTCAATGTTGTTGCAAAGCCATGAGTGATTGATATTGATCGCAGTCAATGGCACACTTTTTAAGATCATTCTTGGAAAATAAAAGCAGTCGAAATATCCTGAGTGATACAGAAAAATCCACTCAATCTCCATGTCTCCTCAATCACCTAAGCTGCAATTAAATATCTGCTAAAGGGATCTCTCAACTGTCGTCAAGATGAAGGCGAATTAGACGAGTCGACCCCCGGGGCCAAAGAAGATTTGGATCATCTCCAAGATGACGGAGTTTGTGACGGATCCTTCCAGGGAAAGTTCAGATCACCGTCGAGATGAAGGCGAGTGTGATGAGCCTCTCGACAATCCCTAAAAGGTATTTAATTTCCGCTATCATCAAGAGATTCCCAACCAATGAGCCAATAACCGTCAATATAATCCCTGAGAGAGAAGAAGTATCGGAACATCTCTGAGATGAAGGAGTTTGTGACGTACCCTTCCCAAAAAAAAAAAAATAAAGAGAGAAAAGCCAGGACATCTCCAAAATGAAGGATGATGTAATTCCCAAAAAAATCCAAGAGAGCTCCAATTCTGTCAAAAAGAGAGTGCAAAAAGATCATCATGAGAAGAGAATCCCAGGATATCAGACTGCCGAATCTATCAAGAATCTTCTTTAATTTTGTGAAATTCTTTTATCAATATTCTTTCACTAATAGCTCTCGCAATATCAAGAATACTTTCTTTCCCGTCCATATCAAGGAAATTGATAGCTTCCTTGAAAGAAAGCCAATCGCAAGCAATTTGAATTTGAATCTTGATTCTACAGAGTTAAGCCTAGTCGAAGGTAATACTTCAGGTAGAAAAGAGGGAATACTTTCAAAACAATGTGCATCACTTTCAATTATTTTGAATCAACAATAATTTTCAACATTTTGACAATATTTTCTAGCTATCCTGGCGTGAAGCGAGAGCTTGAGGTTCATCTTTGGCACATCCTAACATCAGTTGTTATCCCTTTTAGGACTTGATAACGGGAGTTTTCAAGATTCCTTCCCTTCGTTGGTATAATCTGAGCGCACGGGCTCTCAGATTCGCACACTTCCCTGTGTCCCCACTGTCCCACCATAGACAGTCCAATTTCGGTTTGAGGTTAAGCCACCAATTTTAGCAAAAGGCAATTTCAAAAGTTAATTAGTCTCAGCAATGAGGCGCCCAAAATCAATCCCTTTTCAAACTTTAGGGACCCCAATTTCCTTCCTCTTGCAAAACCCCTATCGGATTCATTGTGCGGAAATCCGAAGGTTCCATCACGGTCTCTTCTTTCGAGGATTCCGTTCATTTTCAACACGATCAGGTTAAGGGTACAAACCTGAGCCTCATTTGATGAGGTATTTCATTTTCAACCCGATCAAGTTAAGGGTATAAACCTGAGCCTCCTTTGATGAGGTATTTCATTTTCAACCCAATCAGGTTAAGGGTATAAACCTGAGCCTTCTTTGATGAGGTATTTCATTTTCAACCCGATCAGGTTAAGGATACAAACCTGAGCCTCCTTTGATGAGGTATTCTATTTTCATTTCCCGGTCAGGTTAAGGGTCAAGCCTGAGCTTCGTTTTTACACTAGGTATTTCCCGTCCCATCCAGGTTAAGGGCAAAACCTGAATCTCACTTCATTTTGAAATAAAATTTTCTCCTTATTCTCCATTTCATATCTATCATCGTCACTTGAACTAATTCTTTCATACCCAGTCATATTCATCTAACTGGGGCATTTTTATGGTTCAAATTTGGTATGTTTTCTTTGCCACTAAGCTCGGCTTTCAACCGGCTTAGCAGCAAAGAGGGGCATCTGTAAACACACCAAATTTTCACCCTTATCCAGTGTTTGTCCATTTCATATGTCATTACAGATCATTGCATGTCATTGCATGCCATTGCATGTATTCTGCATAGCATTGCATGTCATTGCATAGCATTGCAGGTCATTGCATCTCATTTTCGAGATCCAGCACTCCTATTTCAAAACATTCAATCCAGATTTGAATTTTAAAGCTTTATTTCAAAATCAATTTCAAAACCTGGGTTTTTATTCAATACTCTGTCATTTTCCAACCCCAGGATTTTATATTTTGAAATATTTTCTCAAGGAAACAATCTGGATTCATTTCAAATTCAAATTTTAGTCGATTTCAATTCACAGATGAGACCCATTGAGGTGGTGTCGCTTCTGAATTCCTCTATTCATCAAATTTCTCAAATTTTTGAAAGTTTCAGTCCGATCAGGACTCTGTCTCAGAGTCCTAATCCAGTCAGGAGTCTGTTTTTAAGTCTGTTTTACTTCCATTTTCAGTCTTTTTCGATTATTTTCAAAATTTAGGTCATTTTACAGAGTCCAGGTAGTTCAGGACTCTATTTTAGAGTTCGGTCGAGTTAGGAGTCTAACCCTGACTGTGTTTTCTGACTTATTTCATCATTTCTTGATAAAATCTTTTGAAAATTCTTTCATTTGGCTGTTAAAATTTAAAATTTTAGAGTCCTAAGAGTTCAGGACTCTAACCCGGAGTTCCAATTCGCATGAGACCCTATTTTCAAAAATCTTGAATTTCAAATGTCGATTTTAACCCTTTTTCAAAGCCATTTTCAGTGTTTATTTCAAAATTTCCAAAACTCGATGTGGGCCTACTCAGTTGGCACCATATCCAGAGGAATTCTAATTCAGTTAGAACCCTATGCCATTTCAAAAATTCTAATTTTAAAATTGCTTTTGAAAATCCTTTTGAAAACTCCTTCAATTTCAAGTTTTAAAATCACTTTTTGAAAAACTCAAAGTAGGGCCCACTTGGGGTGGCGCCATATTTGAGTAAGTCTGGGCTAGACTAGGGTTAGTTGATGTCTTGGTTAGTGTTAGAGGTTTAGAAGAGTCAAAACCATTTTGAAAAACTCATTTTGAAAGTTAGTTTTTAAAACTAGTGTTTTTAAAGGTTTTTAAAGGTGTTTTAAAAACCCAATGTGAGAAAATGCCAAGTGGCATTACATTTGGGGATTTTTTAGGAGAGTCTAGGGGTTAATTAGGTATTAAATAGGATAATTTAGACTAGGGGTAGTTAGGTAACTCCACCCCAAAATCGCCCCCCTTAGAAGAGTCCAATTTTTTTAAAACATTTAATTTTTAACCTAAATTTTTTTTATAAATAGAAGGCTATAGGGGGTCGATTTTCCCAATTGGCTTTCCTTTGGATTCTTGGAGCTTATCTCTCTTCTCCAGCCCTTCCTCCATTGCAGCAACCTCAAGGTAACTATTTTCTCTAATTTTTAGTTTTTATTTAATGTTTTTCATTGTTTTAAACATGATTTAGCCATTGGTACCATCATCTTCATGGATTAAACCATGGATTCAACCTCAAGAACCATCAAGAATCAGCAAGAACAATCCAAGAAGGTGATCCAACCCTGTTTTGGGTGATTTACAGAGATTTTAATCCATTAGAATTAATTTTAATATGATTCTTTATATTATTAACCAATAAAATATATGATTTACCCTTTTTAATGGGTTAAATCTATGTTTTAAAGGTGATATCAAATTCCAGCCATTGATTCTCTGTTTTTATTTTATTTTCATGGTTTATTCATGTTTGTTTTACGTTCTATAGCATAGAAATAATTTTTATTTACTGTTTTATGGTTTATTTTATTTATTTACATTAGTTAATGCATGGTTTTTTAAGTTTCTTAAATTTCTGTGTGTTCCAGGTTTAGAACAGTAAAGATGATGTTATTTCGGATGGAAGCACTCATTGTTTATTTCTGATTTTTTTATATGTGTTGCATGCATGAGTTATTGAGTTATGGTAGAAAAATCAGAGCTTTTGGATCTCGGGAACCCTGTCAAAAAAATCAGACATCAAATCGGGTTTTTAAAGTTTTAAAATCGTGGTTAAAATCAAGAAGGTAACTTGCTGTTATGATATTTCTCTCATCTTATATCCGATTTTAGATCTGTAAAGTGATATGGATTCACATTGAATATATATGTCTTCTGTGAAATATTCGGATTTTTTTATCACTGTTTAGTATTTTTACCCTTTTAGAGAATCTGTTTTTAATTTTAAAACTCGTTAGGGTTTACCAAAACCCTAATCAAACTTGTGTTAGTCATAAATCCCAAACCACAGATCCGATTTTAGATCTGTAAAAAATGAGTATTGTTATTTTTTGTATCTACTATTCACCATTAAAATTTAAGAGACTTTTGTTTAGAATTTCTATTTATGTCTGTATTTTCAATCTGGAATAGCTGTTTTAATCCCTGTTAATAGTGATATATTTTAGCTCAGATTGCCGGAAGGGTTTCTCACTAACCGGAGATGATTTTTCCGATCTGTAAATTGGGAAATCTCTGTTTTCTTTTCTAGTTAGTCTCTGTAAAATTTCATAAATTTCTATGTAGATTTGACCCATGATTCAGGTCTTGGATTGAAACTGGTTGGTGAATTAGGTCAAAAATAGCATATTTTTAGGGTTTAATGCAATTTTCGGATTAATTTAATGTGAAAAAATTATTTTTATAATTCCAATTCGACATTATGGTTATAACAAGTGCAGGTACCAATTTTTATGGATTTTGGAATCCATTTGATGGCTGAATTAAGCAAATTGCAAAACCGGGTTCCTGAAAGATCCAAAAACACTGCAAAAATCACAAAATTTGTGATATTATTGGATTTTCGTGCATAAACATATATTCTTACGGTTTAATCATGTTCATAATCATATTAGGATGCTTTAGGTTTAATTTTGTGCTCATTTGATTTCATTTAGTGCATAAAACCTAAGTTTTTACCAAAATCTATTTCTAAAAACCCTGATTTCAAGGCCATAGTCTTGTTATCAGGGGCAATTTGGTCATTTGACCTAAATTTCGAAATCCCTAGCCCTAATTTCATATTTTTAATCATGTCATAGCATATTTGGTTTGAGTTTATTTCATTAAAATTTCAAAATTTGCATTTTATCAAAATATCTTTCTAAAAACCCTAACTTCAAGGCCATAGTCTTGTTATTAGGGGTATTTTGGTCATTTTGACCCCAATTTCGAAATTCCATATCTTCTCTTTCATATTTATTCCATTTTATTTCATACTTTATCATTTTTATTTAAGGGAATCAAGGAAGAGGCTTATATCTAGCAAAATCCAACAATTTCCTGATATTGTTGGATAAATCTAGAAAAGCCAACATATACTCATTAACCAAGTTTTCTAGTTTTGTAGGTACATTGAAGACTTTATTTTTCATGTATTTAAATTTCAATAGTGATGTAATTTGTAATTAAACTTTGGAATAAGAATTTATATTTCCTGCTTAGCTTAGGTTGCATTGCATATCATTTATTTTTATAATTTTAATGTGTGATGGATGATGATTCGTGCATATTTTTACAAATTCACCATGGTCTACACGAATGACACATACACTAGCTTCTATGAAGTTTATAAACTTGGTGAAATTTGTATTTATGGCCATAGTCAGAATATGAATGATACTTAGATTGATGATCTTCACATTAGCCACATTCAGCCTGCACTCTTAGGCTAACTTCAAAAATGCACTGCATTTCTCAAAAATACAAAAAGTATTTCTCAATTCCTCAAAATCATATTCATTCATTTCATGCATTTGCCAATTCCAATCTCAATTCAAAGAAGTTCATTTCCTCAAAATCTCCTAAGTCTTATAGCAAAATCGATTTTCCCAAAGACATTGAATTTCAAAGGATATTTCAAGTATTTCCCAAGTTCCAAATTCAAATTTTCTAAGTTAGAATTTCAATTTCCAAGTTTGAATTTAGAGAAACCAAGTCTCTCAGAATCCATTTTCACTAAATGTCAAGGATTTCTCAAAATCGATTTTTATTTCTCTTAGAAGTATATTTCAAATCCCAATTCACGATTTCTCATGTGATATCATTTCCAAGATTTACATTTTCTAAATATTTCAATCATTCAAAGCAAACATCATGTTTTCAAAATGTGCATTTTCTGAAAATTCATAGCACATGCCTGATTCTATGTGCATTTAGAAATTAGAATATGATTTAGACAAGTTTAATAGAGTAGAGCATAAGATTGATCCTTGGTTCAATTAAGCCTGTTAAAGGTGGCAGGAACGGTCGAATTTTATCTCCCAGGTGGTCGCCCACCACCTTTCTGCGTCCTTCCTGAGAAAATAGGTTCCAAAATCCACCTTCCGATCATCACCAACTTGTAACACACGAAAGATGCGCTCTATTTCTCTGATCCAATCTTCGGCTGCTTCTGGCGACGATTTCCCATCAAACAATGGAGGGTTCAAGCTCATAAATTGCTTATATGGGACTGCGGTAACAGGAATCTGGGCAGGTGTTCCCTTGCCCTGGGCGACCAGCTGAAGGTGCTCGCCCATGTTCCTCATGGTCTCCTCCTGTCGACCCACAACCTCTGTAAGGTTGTTCAGAGTCTCCATAAGGTCATCACACCTGGCGCGCAATGCCATCTAAATGTGCAAAAGTCTATGCGTAAGCATCCAACAAAACACAAGGATGGAAAATTTTCTATTTTATTAATAAGAGGTTGTAGCATTACAGAAGTACCCTTCATCAGGATAGGGTTAAACAAACGCTACCAACAACTTACGCACGTCAAAATCAAAACGAAACAACATATCGCAATCTCATGACTTGCTAGTGTAGAAATCCCTGTAGTCCTTCCGACTACCATAGCGCCTCGACCTAACACGTGGAGGAGTCCCTAGACTTCCTCCAGTGGCGTGTCCGAGATCTCCTGGACTTCCTCCAGAATCGGCGGCACATACTTTGAAGAAACCGCATAGGGGTAGGACTCAGGAGAATATTGGGGAGAATCGATCGCTCCGCGCCTTTCTCCGTCCTGGTTATCCACTTCCACAACCAGTGGTCCAGAGACCGAAGATACATCTTCGACGTCTTCCGCATTGCTCATCCAAAGTTCATCCCTCTGCTTTGTCTGGCATTCCTCTATGACATGCCCACGAAGACTACAGTAGGGGCACTCAGCCAATTCACGGGGACAGATCTGCCCCGCTTGATCTTCCAAACACATGGCACATGGAGGTGCCAACATATGCACATTACGTGCCAAATATCGCACAACTCCACTCAGGGCCTCTTTGCCTCGAGTCAGGTTTTGGAGAGCCTCCAAAATCTTGTCGTAAGTCGGGTTCGTCGACATCTAACATACCAGCAGAACCACAACACAAACTATCTAAAAAGCGGGAAATAGAGAAATGAAAGAAACTTAACTTATACTTACAACGCGATGGATGATGCACGATGAAGCTCTGACCGCACACTTGAACTCTGCTCTGATACCAAATTCTGTGACGCCCCAAACCCCGACCTTGGAAAAACCTTGGAATTTTCAGTAAATTTTTTTTTTGAAAGAGTTCAAGGGTTTAAGTAGAGAATCAGCGGAAAGCAATCGTGGGGAAAACGACAAAGTCGCAAGTCTGGACGGCTGCCACAGATGGGTGCAACAAGTGAAAGCAGTGTAACCAACAGTGTGTACAAAAAGTGTAACTATAAGTAAAAGAAAGGGGAAAACATCCTAACGGTCTAAAGAGTTTACAGAGTGTAAATACAAAAGTACAAAACAGGGAATACATCCCAATAGATAACCAAAACCCCAAAAGAAAAAGACCACCAGGTACAGGAACTGTAGGTCAAGTGTGTGGGTCCTCCGAGCCTCCACTGTGTGTCATCGCATCCGCACTATACCTGTTTGTCACTTATATCCCCATAAAACGGGGTCAGTCCTCTTGCGAGGTGGTGAAGAAGCAACCACAAGCAGATATATAATCAACTCACAAGGAATTGAAAGTAAGCTAACAAGTGGTAAGTGTAAAGTGACAAGTACTTGTCAACTACTAAATAACACCAAAGAAATAGCAGAGCAAGTGCTCACAGAGTAACTAACTGTAACCAATGCCGTGTAAGTAAGGTATCCAAGTAACAGCTGAAACAAGTAAAGTAACTGAAGTAGCATCTACAAAACACCAAACAGTAGCAACTACCGTATGTCAGCTGATTGGTTAGTCTTTAAGTTCTTCTAATTACTCCTTCGGGTACACGAAGGAACCTCGCATTCTGTGAGACATGCACCCGGCGTCAGTTATTCAACTTATAGTGTAGTAACTGGGGAAGCTACAGACCAAGTCAACCATATGCGAGTAGCACACAACTAGGAGAAAACACTAGCATAGGCAAAGGATTGCAATTCGTACTACTGCAGTAGTGAGGCCGTAAGAAGGTACCTCAACCTCCCTGACTCTGAGTGACTGGAGGCCAAAGGAACGCTATAGTTCCTATCAAAACACGTGTCGTAGTAACGACGAGTCACTGAGGGTTGTACCATCCACCCTCTCCCAAGGTGAACCATTTTGTGAATGGAGCGAAGCAGGTTTATCTTTCTTAAGGCTCAAGTTCAATCATACCTCACAATGAGGAATCTGCCTCGTGGTCTCCGCGGGGTACGCAAAACGAGGACTTGGCCTGCCCATCCACGTGCTCAGCCTCACACGGCCAACGGAGCACACTGCTCGTGAAAACAGTCAAAACACCATATTATCTCATTTTCTGTTTAGGGTATAACACACAAGAGTCCATTCCACACAAGGGCCACTGCCCGAAGACTCTAACTGAGCCCACAATGAATCATTTCAACATTCATACCCTATGGTGTCCAATTTCTATCTTTTATTCTGATGAGGTAAGTGCACCAAATGCACTTCCCAATGCCTCAAGCTAGGTACCTCCATAGGGTACGCACTACTCAATAACAGTGTCAGGATGTGCTAAGTGCAAAGTGAAGGAATATCACAAGTTTTTATCTTTTGCACAAAATAAACAATAGAGGCATCACATGCTATTAAACTGCACTATATTACATACTTCAGTGTTATGATTGCATTCATCTACATTTTCATATTCAAGAGTTTGAAATCGAATTTAACTAATCATCCTGTCTAATGGGAATAACATTGGCTATTTCCACGGTATGGGGAGCCGCGCCTGCGGTCCCGAAATAAACCGTTTGTCAAGAAGAATGTTAGACTAACACTAATTGACTCAAAGTATAACATTATCATAAGAAATATTTGGACGGAACTCAAGAGTGTCGCATGTCCATCCGGACATACCGAAACAATTATTAAGTGTTGTTAAACAACTTGTGTGCATATACATACATACATTCACGTTACAAAGATACTCAAGGCTTCTCATACCTATACTTATATATACATAAGTATATACCCATTCGCACTTATATACATATATATATTGTAAGACCCGCAATTTTTCAGAAAATATCTGAATAAAATTCATGAGGCATTTACCGGTAAAAATAGCATTTTTCTTAGAATGCGAAACGAATCAATTCCTGCGAGCCAGTTATACTTAGGATATTCGTCGAATCGCGAATATATGCTCAAACACTCTGGAAGCCATAACTTCCTACTCGAACGAAATCAAAGGATTCCTGCGAGCCAACTTTCTTAGTTACGTCAATACGAAGGGAATGGCATACTCAGAATTTTTCGAAAAATAATCGTCGAAAAGCCGAAATTTTTGCGGGATCCACGAAAATATTGGTGGGACCCACAGAAATATTCCTCAGAAAATATCTGGTGGGACCCACAAAAATATCCCATGGAATATCCAAGTGGGCCCCACACCAAGGAACCTCTTGGAATTAAAAAGAAGCCAAGGGGGTAAAAGGGGCATGAAAAAACCCAAGAGGAGGTGGGCTTGGGCTATAAATAGCCCTCCCCACTCTCTCTATTCAAATAAAAATCGACCCCCCTCTCTCTCTTGCCTTCTCTCTCTCTCCTAAACCTCCCCTACCTAGCCTAGCCCACCTGAGCCCACCTGACCTGGTCTGAGCCAGCCTGACTTAGCCTGAGCCTGCCTGACCTGGTCCTAACCCACCTGACCTAGGTCTGAACCCACCTGACCTGGGTCTGAACCCACTTGACCTGGTCCAAACCTAGTTGACTTGACTTGAACCTAGTTAGGTTTAAAGTCAAAGTCAAAGTCCTTTTTGGTCTAGATTCCGGTTTGGATTTCTGAACCCAGACTTAGCCTACTTGAGCTGAGTTCGAACCTGCTGAACCCAGTTGACTTGGACCGAACCCTGTTTGGTTCAAACCACTTAGGTTGAGTACCTTGACCTACTCTACCTCTTTCTCAACTAAGTCAGCTTCATCTGACTTTGTCTGACCTCTCGAAGGAAGGCTCAAAGCCAAAGAAGCAACCCGGAGCCGTTTCTTCCACGATTTGAAGTAAGTTCGCTTCGTTGATCCATCTCTCTCAAGTATTTGATTGTTTGTATATAGCATATACTTTCTGAAGTAGTATCTTGCTTTAGTTCTTGATTGAGCCCTTTTTGGACACTTCGGTGTTCACCCGCTCGTCTCGTAACTATCGTCGGATATATCTATGTTCAAACACGCAGTATATGCATTTTAAAAATGATATCTCGCCCTAGTTCTTGGTTGAGCCCTTCAGAACACTTCGGTGTTCACCCGCTCGCCTCGTAACTATCGTTGGATACGGATCTAGGAATATATCTGCTGATTCTGCCGACGAGTCCTATATCGCACAGGCTATGTAATTTACCTTTGTCGTCGCGTCGTATGATGCCAAGACTCCCTTTTTTCTGCACTTCCGATAATGCATTTACTTACGCCGTCGCGTCGAACGATGCCAAGGCTCCTGCTTTCTGCAATGTATTTACTTACGCCGTCACGTCGAACGATACCAAGGCTTCTGTTTTGTTATATATGTAGAATATTTCGTTCAGTTACACACCCTGAACAATAGTATATGCATTTCCTTTACGCCGCCGCTGTATAAAGCACAGGCTTCTGCTTATACTACATATATGGCGCGTAAATGAGCGTTCAAATGGAGATCAAACTCCAAATCGCCCATGCGATTCCCTGATCACTCCTCGTTCAAGATTCTGCTTGACGAATGAAGCCCCTATTAGAAAGGCTTCGCTTTTTGGCAAAATGCTCTTTACGTAAATACTAAGTAAATTACGTATGGCCTGGCTATGGCCCAGGGTTCCTGCAACCTTGATGGATGCAAAGTACGCACAACGGTGCGCATCCATTTCTCGAATTAAGCGTAGCAATTTCCCGTCAAAGAGGGGAGATGCCGCTGAAATGGATAAAAGAAACGCACGCTTTCTCCATAAAAGAGAGGAAGTGTTGCTGAAATTTCTGAAGAAGCTATTGATAGCTTAGAAAGAACGTAGCAGGATACTCTGACATATAGCAGAGTGCTACCGAGTTCATGGTATGCCTTCTACATCGTAGAAGGGTTCGTCGCACCGCTGCCGATAGAGCAGGAGAGGTGCTCACAAAATGGTTGGCAGAAGAGCTGCCGGAACCAGTTAGATGGCATATTGATGTCCGTTGATGGAACAATGCCAGAACGGCTCGTATCCTTGTGCCTAAAAGGGCACCTTGCTCGTAAGGGCCGCTGAGCCAGAGTAGAGGTTGCGCCTTGGCTAGGTTTGGACTCGTTGCGTAAAAATACGCCGAGTAGCCGATCTATTTAGATTGAGTCATATGCATGCTCATTGAGAACGGTTACGCAACCAGACTCGTAAGGGCCGAAGAGCCAGAGTGTGTTGTTTCCACCCAAAGAGGTGTGATGCTCGTAGTGGCCGAAGTACCAAGAGCGGTGTTCTGCATGCATATGAATAAGACTTAAGGTCGCACATATCTCGCGGTTGAAAATCGTGTTAGGGGTACCCCCTCAGTAATGACTATGTTGGGGCGAACTGAATGGGGTCGGGTACATACTCCCGTAGTGCTAAAAGCACGGGCTGCCTAAATGGCATGCAGATTCTATCCAAGTAATTGTAAGACTGGCAGACCCCTTTAGGAATTATGCTCACTGTGGAATGACAGTGATGGTACAACCTTGAGTGACATGTATTTTACTTTGGACCTGATAGAGTCCACGATGGCCTCAGTCACTCATGGGTTTTGGGGTCGTGGTTATCCTTAAGATCTAAGGATTGAACCCAACTACTGCAAGTAGAGGATGCATCCGAATATGGGCCTAGTAGGGTTCTGTAAACACACCAAATTTTCACCCTTATCCAGTGTTTGTCCATTTCATAAGTCATTACAGATCATTGCATGTATTCTGCATAGCATTGCATGTCATTGCATAGCATTGCAGGTCATTGCATCTCATTTTTGAGATCCAGCACTCCTATTTCAAAACATTCAATCCAGATTTGAATTTTAAAGCTTTATTTCAAAATCAATTTCAAAACCTGGGTTTTTATTCAATACTCTGTCATTTTCCAACCCCAGGACTTTATATTTCGAAATATTTTCTCAAGGAAACAATCTGGATTCATTTCAAATTCAAATTTTAGTCGATTTCAATTCACAGATGAGACCCATTGAGGTGGTGTCGCTTCTGAATTCCTCTATTCATCAAATTTCTCAAATTTTTGAAAGTTTCAGTCCGATCAGGACTCTGTCTCAGAGTCCTAATCCAGTCAGGAGTCTGTTTTTAAGTCTGTTTTACTTCCATTTTCAGTCTTTTTCGATTATTTTCAAAATTTACGTCATTTTACAGAGTCCAGGTAGTTCAGGACTCTATTTTAGAGTTCGGTCGAGTTAGGAGTCTAACCCTGACTGTGTTTTCTGACTTATTTCATCATTTCTTGATAAAATCTTTTGAAAATTCTTTCATTTGGCTGTTAAAATTTAAAATTTTAGAGTCCTAAGAGTTCAGGACTCTAACCCGGAGTTCCAGTTCGCATGAGATCCTATTTTCAAAAATCTTGAATTTCAAATGTCGATTTTAACCCTTTTTCAAAGCCATTTTCAGTGTTTATTTCAAAATTTCCAAAACTCGATGTGGGCCTACTCAGTTGGCACCATATCCAGAGGAATTCTAATTCAGTTAGAACCCTATGCCATTTCAAAAATTCTAATTTTAAAATTGCTTTTGAAAATCCTTTTGAAAACTCCTTCAATTTCAAGTTTTAAAATCACTTTTTGAAAAACTCAAAGTAGGGCCCACTCGGGGTGGCGCCATATTTGAGTAAGTCTGGGCTAGACTAGGGTTAGTTGATGTCTTGGTTAGTGTTAGAGGTTTAGAAGAGTCAAAACCATTTTGAAAAACTCATTTTGAAAGTTAGTTTTTAAAACTAGTGTTTTTAAAGGTTTTTAAAGTTGTTTTAAAAACCCAATGTGAGAAAATGCCAAGTGGCATTACATTTGGGGATTTTTTAGGAGAGTCTAGGGGTTAATTAGGTATTAAATAGGATAATTTAGACTAGGGGTAGTTAGGTAACTCCACCCCAAAATCGCCCCCCTTAGAAGAGTCCAATTTTTTTAAAACATTTAATTTTTAACCTAAATTTTTTTTATAAATAGAAGGGTATAGGGGGTCGATTTTCCCAATTGGCTTTCCTTTGGATTTTTGGAGCTTATCTCTCTTCTCCAGCCCTTCCTCCATTGCAGCAACCTCAAGGTAACTATTTTCTCTAATTTTTAGTTTTTATTTAATGTTTTTCATTGTTTTAAACATGACTTAGCCATTGGTACCATCATCTTCATGGATTAAACCATGGATTCAACCTCAAGAACCATCAAGAATCAGCAAGAACAATCCAAGAAGGTGATCCAACCCTGTTTTGGGTGATTTACAGAGATTTTAATCCATTAGAATTAATTTTAATATGATTCTTTATATTATTAACCAATAAAATATATGATTTACCCTTTTTAATGGGTTAAATCTATGTTTTAAAGGTGATATCAAATTCCAGCCATTGATTCTCTGTTTTTATTTTATTTTCATGGTTTATTCATGTTTGTTTTACGTTCTATAGCATAGAAATAATTTTTATTTACTGTTTTATGGTTTATTTTATTTATTTACATTAGTTAATGCATGGTTTTTTAAGTTTCTTAAATTTCTGTGTGTTCCAGGTTTAGAACAGTAAAGATGATGTTATTTCGGATGGAATCACTCATTGTTTATTTCTGATTTTTTTATATGTGTTGCATGCATGAGTTATTGAGTTATGGTAGAAAAATCAGAGCTTTTGGATCTCGGGAACCCTGTCAAAAATCACTGTTTAGTATTTTTACCCTTTTAGAGAATCTGTTTTTAATTTTAAAACTCGTTAGGGTTTACCAAAACCCTAATCAAACTTGTGTTAGTCATAAATCCCAAACCACAGATCCTATTTTAGATCTGTAAAAAGTGAGTATTGTTATTTTTCTATATACTGTTCACCATTAAAATTTAAGAGACTTTTGTTTAGAATTGCTATTTATGTCTGTATTTTCAATCTGGAATAGCTGTTTTAATCCCTGTTAAGAGTGATATATTTTAGCTCAGATTGCCAGAAGGGTTTCTCACTAACCGGAGATGATTTTTCCGATCTGTAAATTGGGAAATCTCTGTTTTCTTTTCTAGTTAGTCTCTGTAAAATTTCATAAATTTCTATGTAGATTTGACCCATGATTCAGGTCTTGGATTGAAACTGGTTGGTGAATTAGGTCAAAAATAACATATTTTTAGGGTTTAATGCAATTTTCGGATTAATTTAATGTAAAAAATTTTTTTTTATAATTCCAATTCGACATTATGGTTATAACAAGTGCAGGTACCAATTTTTATGGATTTTGGAATCCATTTGATGGCTGAATTAAGCAAATTGCAAAACCGGGTTCCTGAAAGATCCAAAAACACTGCAAAAATCACAAAATTTGTGATATTTTTGGATTTTCGTGCATAAGCATATATTCTTAGGGTTTAATCATGTTCATAATCATATTAGGATGCTTTAGGTTTAATTTTGTGCTCATTTGATTTCATTTAGTGCATAAAACCTAAGTTTTTACCAAAATCTATTTCTAAAAACCCTGATTTCAAGGCCATAGTCTTGCTATCAGGGGCAATTTGGTCATTTGACCTAAATTTCGAAATCCCTAGCCCTAATTTCATATTTTTAATCATGTCATAGCATATTTGGTTTGAGTTTATTCCATTAAAATTTCAAAATTTGTATTTTATCAAAATATCTTTCTAAAAACCCTAACTTCAAGGCCATAGTCTTGTTATTAGGAGTATTTTGGTCATTTTGACCCCAATTTCGAAATTCCATATCTTCTCCTTCATATTTATTCCATTTTATTTCATACTTTATCATTTTTATTTAAGGGAATCAAGGAAGAGGCTTATATCTAGCAAAATCCAATAATTTCCTGATATTGTTGGATAAATCTAGAAAAGCCAACATATACTCATTAACCAAGTTTTCTAGTTTTGCAGGTACATTGAAGACTTTATTTTTCATGTATTTAAATTTCAATAGTGATGTAATTTGTAATTAAACTTTGGAATAAAAATTTATATTTCCTGCTTAGCTTAGGTTGCATTGCATATCATTTATTTTTATAATTTTAATGTGTGATGGATGATGATTCATGCATATTTTTACAAATTCACCATGGTCTACACGAATGACACATACACTAGCTTCTATGAAGTTTATAAACTTGGTGGAATTTGTATTTATGGCCATAGTGAGAATATGAATGATACTTAGATTTATGATTTTCACATTAGCCACATTCAGCCAGCACTCTTAGGCTAACTTCAAAAATGCACTGCATTTATCAAAAATACAAAAAGTATTTCTCAATTCCTCAAAATCATATTCATTCATTTCATGCATTTGCCAATTCCAATCTCAATTCAAAGAAGTTCATTTCCTCAAAATCTCCTAAGTCTTATAGCAAAATCG
Organism: Nuphar pumila; assembly: GCF_984573655.1. Classification (NCBI taxonomy): domain Eukaryota; kingdom Viridiplantae; phylum Streptophyta; class Magnoliopsida; order Nymphaeales; family Nymphaeaceae; genus Nuphar; species Nuphar pumila. The sequence goes on along the minus strand of NC_143255.1, from coordinate 69,725,496 downwards.
ATTTTCCCAAAGACATTGAATTTCAAAGGATATTTCAAGTATTTCCCAAGTTCCAAATTCAAATTTTCTAAGTTAGAATTTCAATTTCCAAGTTTGAATTTAGAGAAACCAAGTCTCTCAGAATCCATTTTCACTAAATGTCAAGGATTTCTCAAAATCGATTTTTATTTCTCTCAGAAGTATATTTCAAATCCCAATTCACGATTTCTCATGTGATATCATTTCCAAGATTTACATTTTCTAAATATTTCAATCATTCAAAGCAAACATCATGTTTTCAAAATGTGCATTTTCTGAAAATTCATAGCACATGCCTGATTCTATGTGCATTTAGAAATTAGAATATGATTTAGACAAGTTGAATAGAGTAGAGCATAAGATTGATCCTTGGTTCAATTACCCCTGTTAAAGGTGGCAGGAACGGTTGAACCTCGTACCGACAGGCGAGTCCCATTCTTCGGAATTTTCCCGCATTTTAAAAACGGAGGCGAGTTATTGTCAAAAATCTTTTTCAAAGGTCAGTTTGATTCGCAAAAGTTAAAAATTTTGCGATGATAACAGGTTCTCCCAGTTGAAACACACTGCCCTACTATGGATAGAGTCAACAGGCCTCTGGGGTATCTAAAATGCATAGAATAATCAACCCTCAGAATGTCGCATTGATGCCCGGACAATAGCTCTACCTGCGTACCAAAGGCGGGAGCGGTTAATTATCAAAACAATGCATTAGTTCTAGGTACAACGATGTTTTGAATGTATGAGTGGATGACGTGTTGAGTCAGTCCTGCATAACTTTTGTGAAGGTGTCATGTTCGGTATACTACTGGACCGACTGGGCAAAGACCCGAGTTGTATCCGCACGACTAAGCGAAGCTCGAGGAGCTGTCCTTAGATACGTGGGATACAGATGTTCCAAGTATGAAGACTTGAGCTAGACATCACTTTGAGACCTGAAAGAGGTCATAGCTAAGTCGTGGAGACTTAAGTGGTTATTCAAATCACAGCCCAAAGAAGGCTTGCTCTAAGTCATGAGGACTCGAGCGGATGCTCAACTCATAGCCCTGCGGAGGCTCTTGCGATATACGCTAAGTCTTGGAGGCTTGAGCGTCGTTATTGCGCATTGCGACCCTGAGTGGTCATTATTGTACTTGAGTTGAATGGTTACATAATTGCATGCTTACCAGACCATCAGTGGTTCTGACCCCGTTTAATGGGGATTTCAGGTGTTGGACCTGCGTGGCGATATGCGGAGCTAGGCGGCATCGAGTTCAAGGGTTTCTCTAGACAGAGTTGTACTGCTTCCTTTTATTGAATCTACACTGTTTTTCTAAGCAGTAGTGTTGTAATAAACATGTGGTTTTTGCTAAAATGGAACCCTTCGGTGGTCAATGAGTTGCTTGGCCACATACCTGCAACGTGCTCGGAGTTTTCTAAAACCGACGACTCATTATCGTCTGATTTCGCTGCTAAAAGCTTTTCTAAGTTCCGCTGCAAAGAAAAAAAAAAGAAATTCATAAAAATTTTAACTTAGCTTTGTTTTGGAAATCCGGGGCGTTACATATATATATATATATATATATATATATATATATATATATATATATATATATATATATATATATATATATATATATATATATATATCGAACTCGATGCAACCCAAAGCAGGTACACTATGCCAAAGCTAAACCGAGGTGTGAAAAAGGTGTAGGCTAACTAAATCCAACATTGGGTCTACTATGTTTCAACTTGAGATGGAGACAAGCTGGTTTTGAGTGAAAAGTGTTTGAGAGCCAGAATAGTTGGATTTCGGGTTTGATAGGGTACCAACGGGAAGTTTACACACTTGCGGTCAAGGAAAGAGAGTTTCAGTCCCGAATAATGGTCTGGCCTTTCCGGGCCTAACTGCCATGCATACCTACATGGTCGGATCCGATCCATAGTTTGGGCCAGATCGACCAAAGGCTTTGGTTGGGGCTAAATCCAACCCCGACAAGGGTCAATGTCTATTCTAGTGAAAAGAGGCACTAAGGCTAATCAAGTGGAGGTCTGGTCCTTAGGACCAAACGACTGCTAAGACAGGGCAAGGTCTCGGTTCAGATCTGAGCCCAAAGTGGCTCAACCGAAAAGGGAAACTCGGGCTGGGCCCAACTTGCACCCAACCGAAACAAGATGGATTGCAGTGATGGTCTGAACCCATGGTTCAGACCGACAACAGTCCAAGACAAAGAAAGAAAAGAAAATGATACAACAACACTTACCTTAGAAGAAAAAAAGAAGAAAGCTTATCGAGGGCTTATGCTGGGCGCGCGGACTACCCGCATGGCGTCCAGCTCCAGCTAGGGCGAAAACTGAATGGCCAAGTGGCCTGGTCCACTAGACCAAGTCAGATGCTCTTCCCAGCAGCATGAGCAAGAGCTCAAAAGGGGCGATCGAGCAACCAACCCAAAGGGGTATGGCATTGAATGACCAGTATCCCCACCCCTTGGTCGGTCGGAGCACTCGGTGCCCTGGTGCACCAACCGGGTGAACCGACCCGAGAACCAACGTGTCGAAAATGAACAAAATAAAGAAAAACAAAGCAAGCATTACCTTGCTGCTAAAAAAAAACCAGAGTTCCACGCTCAAGCAGGGCTGGTCATGTCGTGACCCAAGCCCAAGTCGTTGCTGCAATACCAGTCCCAGCGCGTGGGGACTGAATTGAGCCCAAACACCACTAAAAGGAACATCCAAATGAAAACAAAAGCATGTTGATGGCCGAAATGCACCAACCGGCGTTCCAGCATTCCGAGATCATGCGAAACGGAAAGGAGGTGGGCTGGACAAGCCCAGCTCAGTCCAGCACACCCGAGGAAATGGTTATAGTTGTGACTCCACCATGAATACAGCGGGAAAGAAAAAACGTATCAACCTCTCCTCTTTTTTTTTTTTGAGAAGGAAGACCACAACAAGCATAGAAGGTGATTAAAACTGAAATGAAATCGAACGGAAGAACAAAAGCAAAGATTGTAAATGCATGCTACAAAATAACAATGTAAATCCATGGTGATTCAAGATAGCAACTACAAAGCTTGGAGCTAATCCACCGTATGGACTTGCATGCAAAGATGCAAAGCCCCACCGGCTTCCTTTTCATACAAAATCGTAAACAAGAAGGGTGAATCTTCACCTTAGCTAGTGGAAGAAGAGGAAGGTGATGTTGCAGCTACACGTTAAGAGGTTCCCACGGTTGGAGAGGGGAAACAAGTGAGAAGGAAAGAGAGAGAGAGAGAGAGAGAGAGAGAGAGACTTTGAAAAAAAAATCGCCCAATGTTAGAGAGAGAGGCCCTTTTTTTTTCTAAGAGTTTTTATAGGATGTTCTCTAGATTGGACGGCTAGGATTTACCTTTCCAAGATGGAGGGGTGGGGTGCTCCACGCCCCCCATAGCCAATGCATGTCAAGCTTCTAAACTTTTTAGAAAGACTTACAAAAATACCATTTTGAAAAGCCATTAATGTTTTGAAAAATTTCAAGGGCTGCCCAAGGCTAGCCGCTCCTTAGGCCCAACCGGTTTTGGGTATTTTAAAACTTTTGGTTTTGTTTCAAAATTGCCAAGGGGCGTGTGATCATCGCAAAATTTTTCTTCTTTTGTGGTTTCTCTCTCTTCCTTCTCTTTTCCTTTTCTAACCTCTATTTTCCTCCTTTTTGAAGGGAGAAAAATAAAAGAAAGAAAAGAGAAAGAGAAGAGAAAAGAAAAGAAAGAAAAAGAGAAGAGAAATTCTTTTGCGGGGTTTCACTTGACCTTGATTTGAAAATATTTAGAAATTTAACTTGCCTCCGTTTTGAAATATATTGCGAGAAAAATGGAGAGACGAGATTCGCTCGTCGGTACGAGGTTCGACCGTTCCTGGCACCTTTACCAGGGGTAATCGAACCAAGGATCGAATTTATGCCTTTTGCTTTGCCTAAATATCATCTAAGAATTTATCCTAAAGATCTAAATGCACAAAGAATCATGCTTGTGCAATGCAAGGATGTATGCTCTTTTGAAAGATGTTTTTGAAAATTTCCAAGTTTTTTGAGATGAATTTGATAAGGGAGTGAAGAAATGATTGAATCTAACTTAGAACTTGAGATAGATCAGAGAAATTCTAAGTCTTTGAAGTAAATCAGAGTTGGAAGAATGAATCTAGATTTTGAGAAAAAATGATTTGAAGTTTTGAAATGAAAGAAAATGAAATTTCAAAGTCAGAAATGGACTTTGAATTTAATCATGGATTTATGAGAAGAAGATGAAATTTTGAAGTGATATTGAATTCGAAGTTTAGAATTTGAAGTCAAGATGGGTATGAGGAAATCAAATGATATTTAAGGATAGAAATGGATTTAGGAGATTTCATATTAGATCCGAGAATGGAATATGATTTGAAATCTAGACTGAGGAATGTAATTGGATTTTGGATCCTAAAATGGAGTTGGATCTGAAGCCTGAGATCCAAGGTGGAATTGAGTTCTGGATCCTAAAGGGATTGTGGATCTGAAGCCTGAGATCCAAAAAGGTGGAATTGGGTTCTGGACCTTAAGATGGATTTTGGATCTGAAATTTGAGATCCAAAGTAGACTTGGGTTCTGGATCCTAAGATGGAATTTGGATCTGAAGTCTGAGATCCAAGATGGAAGTTGAGTTCTGGATCCTAAAATGGAATTTGGATCTAAAGTCTGAGATCCAAATGTGGAATTGGATCTGAAGTCTGAGATCCAATGTAGAGTTGGACTCTGGATCCTAAAATGGATTGTGGATCTTGAAATCTGAGATCCAATGTAGACTTAGGTTTTGGATCCTAAAGGGGAATTGGAGTTGTTAAATTCAAGAGATGAATTAAGAACTTCCAAGTTTAAATTGAACTTGGAAACTGAAATTTAGAATTTGAATATACAAATGAATTTCAAAGTCAAATTGAACTTTGAATTTGAGGCTTGAATTTGAAATTTTAGAAAATGAATCAAGAATCTCAAAGTTAAATTGAACTTCGAGTTTGATTGGAGTTTTGAATATAAAATAAATTTGGAACTTCAAAGTCAAATTGAACTTTGAAATCTGATTTGAATTTGAATATAAAATGAATTTGAAATCTCAAAGTTTAAATTAAACTTTTGAGATTGAAAAATGAAATAGAATTTAAAAAAAATGGAAGGATGAATTGGATTTTACAAGAATTGAAGCTTGATTGAAGAAGATATTAACATCACTTGGAGTTTTTTGAAAAGGAATTTTTGAAAAACATGATGAAATTCTATCCTAAATGATGAATGAATTTAAAGATTTTGAAATTGGATTTTGAAAAGCATATTTCATTCTTTACATGAATTGAAATAAGATTGAAAATATAATACATCCTTGACTATGGTCATTGAATGTATTATATAATAATCTATATTTAAACTCAGGTGAAGAATAAAACATATTTTATGCATTTATAGAGTTTAAAATGAAATTAACTCTCAATATACCCTGACTATGACCATTGGTATATATTTTGAGCCAATTTTGAGTTAAACTCTAATAAAAGAGGGAAATATTTGAAAAATATGATGATTTTTGAAGAGGATCTAGTGTGGATCCAATGTTATTTTATAAAAGATAAAAATCCTAAGTCTTGTTTACATCCCGACTATGGCCGTTGATGTAAATCATTAACTTAGGATTAATTTACATCTTACGAAATGGTGCACGTGCCATTCGTGTAGCCATTTGTGAGAATTTGAGAAATAAAGGCAAAAATGCATGAAAATAAGCAATTTATGATAATTACAATGCTCATTCATTCTATCTAAAACTAGAAATATAAATTTTCATTCAAAATCTAATTATTACAACCTATAAAATAGAATTTACAACTCCAAGTAATGATATTTTCCATATATTCCCTGCAAAACACTCTAGTTAGTATAAAAGCAAAATAGAATGTCACATCGATTTCGAAGATACAGATGATAAGGTGCTCACATGCCATGGTATTTATGATGAAAAGATGAAAAAATGTCATATACATACATATATATATGTATATCCATATAGATAGGTACGTATATATGTACATATGTATATATTATGTAGGGCATATGCAATGACTTATGAAATGTGAGATGTGGTAAGGGACTCTAGCAACGAATGATAAAGTGGGTAATATAAAGTTGGTTATGAAGGTATGGACTGTAGCAATGAATATAATGTTACAGTGTGGCTGGAGTTGCAATAGATATATTTGAATATAAGTGAGATATAGTTTAACCCATCTAATGTTGAATAACCAATGCATAGTACCATTATAAGGTGCCAAGTACCAGTGCCTGCTGCTTTATTCATACAGGAGTTAGAATTTCAGCAAATAAAGAATTGGAGCCAGCAAATTCTAGTGGGAAAGAGGAACTTCTCCAAGTTGCCCAATCACAAACATTATCAACCATCAGGGATTAATGAGCAGCTATCTATTTATAAGCACGATTATCACACCATTGATTTCTATAATGCTGCTGCTCAAGACACTAATTTGGTTTTGATAGAGAGATTGCATAAAGCTTTAGGCTACAATCCAGTCTGTTTCAAATCTGGAAATTGTCCAACAGTGAAGTTGATGCTAAACAAGGACAGATTCATGTTTTTTGTGTCACTGCTCTCTGCAGGAGCAAGAGTGTCATAGTACCCAAGTAGCACCTTGCATCCCCTGGGTATATGAACCCATCTGGTGGATTCCCTCGATTATTCGCAAGTGTACGCATCCTGATTTACAGTCAGTAAACAACCTACCTTTGTGGGGTAATTTTCAGCAATAGTTAACAAAGAACTTTTGCAGAGCAAATGTCCTCTAAATGCTAACAGGGTGCAGGAGAAAAGAAATGTACAGGGAATTTATAGAAAATGGAGGTTGTGCATAGTGAGTATGAGCTAGTGATGACAGCCATAGGTGAGCATGATTGTGGCAAAATGATGATGAAATGGGAAACAGAATGCTTGCAGTGTGGTGATAGCAACGAGGTGTTGTAGGTGCATATAGTAGTGTGTGCAATGGGATTGAAGAGAAAGGCTAGAGGCTTATGCTATTGGTAGATTTGGTAGAGTGCTGAGAGCACAGTGGTGAAGCCTAATAGGTCCTGCCTTGGTGATGAATACAGTAGATGATTGAAAAGTCAGTGTGGGTTATATGGTGAGAAGGTGCAGATGGAAGAGACGAACTCACAAGCCTGCTATAGGTGGTGATACACACAAAACTGTGTACAGAGGGATGGTAGATGTGCTATGTGATGAAGTTGAAGAATGCCAATGTGCAGAAAAGTGCATATAGGTGGGGTGAATAATTTGTTTTGCAGAGGCAGGAACCTTCCCACGAGAGGCTTAGGATGGCTATTTGGTATCCACACGATAATGAGGCAGCCTGAAACAAGTGGATATCATGAAAATATCCATCTGTAGAATTATTATTCTATCAATGAGAGCATCTATTTGGTCTCAGCCAGACTTTCATTGGTATTAATTCAATTAGATATATAAAAGGGACGACCATTAATGACATAAAACATGGAGATGATATTGAATCACTGAGCGTTACCTTGGTTATACCTGACTTTTCAGATCGACATGTATGGCGTTGTCTGGTTATCTTCAAAGTTTTGTCCATGACCCTAAATGTTTAACCCCCATATCACTGCCTGGTAAAATTCAATAGCTTTTAAAGCCACAACACCTATGACCTTGTAATTTTGAAAGGTAATTTAGCAATAACCCTGCAATGGGTCTGCTGGGAGGGGCGTGATGAGGTGTAATACAACATAAAGTTGCAACGAAAAGGTAATCAAATAAAAGAAACTGTAATGAGAGGTAAACTAAGCATCTAGTTTTTAAATTTAACTTTATATACTTTTCACAGGAAAAGGGGAGACTTGAATCAATGATCTGACTTACTTCATGATAGTTTCACTCAGCAAAAATAACTTCCTTAGTCACAGCAAACCAATGTGTCTCCAGAATAATATGTGTTGGTGCAGCTTCAAATGAAAAGGATCCAGGGTTGTGCTCGTTTTAAACCAGACAAGGTTCTCTACCTGTAAACTCTCATAACACAAGTTTATATTTGATTCCATTTGATCGTTTTCATCACCAACCTCAGATGCTGAATGTAACACAAAGTAAATATATAGTTCAAGGATCAAATTGCACGGCATTTCCTGTAGTGATGTTGGGGATGGTGAACTTCATGGTGGATGGTGAGAAATTCTTCGACAGGGATGAGAACAACCCTCATATCCGATCCAGAAGTTGGGTTCGTGGTGATATCGAATACAGAGCAAAAGGGGTTTTACCATGAATCAGACCCAAGTAGGTACTGAGTTATATTAATGACTATTGGATATTTGAAAGCCTGGTAACGCAAGTAAACCAATGAAATCATAAAGGATTCAAATCAAAACAACAAAGAAACAACAAAAAAAATCAATGAATCAGAGGGTATATGAAGATGTGATAAGGCAAAACATGGTTAAAGTGTTGGAGATTCAATGAATTATATGAACGGAATGCTACTAAAGGCCTATCCCAACATAAGCTGAAATGATACAGACTGCAAATTAGAATTCGATATTTAGAAAACGTGGAATCAAGGAGACTCATGCTGTATCGAGTGACAGATTTATCAAATACATAGGACCAAACATAGCAAATCAACTAGGACCAGCAAGAGAGGGATATAACGAAATCAGAGAAAGAAAGCGAAAGTAAAAAAAGAAAAAGAAAAGAAACACAAAAGAGATGTGGGAGTTGGGAACTTCCATTTGCTTTTGCACAGGAGGTGGGTTGAGATTGCACAAGCAATCTAATACCACCTATGGTGCTTTAACAGGGCAAAATCAGAGGGACAAACCAAATGATGAAGCAAAAGGAAGAAGAAAGAAAAGAAAAAATTGCAACACTATGAAGGGATATTTAGTGAAAGAGGTACTTACCGGGTTGCTTAGAGCTTTAAAGGAGGGAGCTGAGTTCTTCTTCTCTGCTGTAGAAGTCTTCTGCTATTATAACCCACGATGATGAATCCCTCAGAGAAAATGTCGATGTCTTCAAGAAGATGGGGAGTCAACCATGGATTCACAAGAGAAACTCAATGGTTTGAGGTGGAGAGGTAGGAGACGAATCAAGAAGAAGAGGATGGAGGGGTCGAAGATGGATCCCCCTCCCCCCTGCGTGCTCCTCTTTTAAAGAGTGAAAAGGGAGATCGGGAGAGGGAGCTGGTTGAAGATGAGAGGCTGAGGGAGAAGAAGTTTGTTTGAAGATGAAGGGTTGGACTGGCAAGAGGTAGGATGCGCGGGAGATGGTCGTTGGAGATTTTCTAAAATTCCCAAGGGGGGCTCCTTTTTAGAACTTTTCTAAAAAAAAATGGTTAAAAAGGATGTTTTTGGCAAAAATTCCATTTTCAAGTTTTAAAACCATTTGCTTTCCTTAATTTTTGATTTTTGTATTGCTTTTCCATTTTTTTGTATTTTTGTAGTAGAAAACTAAGATTTTAAAAGAAAACAAAGTTTTAAACACTAAATTTTTGTATTTTTCTGAGAAATATTTACAAAGAGTGTTTTTCCGAGAATTTCAGACCATTTTTGAGAAATTTCTTCAGAAAGTGGGTTTGGACCCAAGTTTTGAGAAAATGTTCGAGTTTTAAAAACTCGAATCGAGGAATACAACGCAATGGATCCAAACGGATGTCGGATGGACTATTCGAACTATTTACAAACTATTTTTGATATTTTCTGTAATTTTAATTTAAAAACTGGAAAACGAGACTCAGATTTGGATCTGGACAATGGATCCAGATCCGAAATCAATTTAAATATATAAAAATGAATTTAATTTCAGTAAAACTTGAGAAATGGACTGGAATTTAGATTTAAAAAGTGATTAAATTGCTCAGAAGATATTATCAGGGGCAAAAAGGGAATATTTAAAAGATTTTGAAAAATTTGGGGTGTTTACAGATGCCCCTCTTTGCTACTAAGCCGGTTGAAAGCCGAGCTTAGTGGCAAAGAAAATACTCCAAATTTTGAAAAATGCCCCAGTCAGTAGATCTGAACTGGGTGTGAAAGATTTTATTTGAAAGACATGGTTTTTCAGGTTTAAAACTTTATCCTTGAATGGCTTTGGGAAGATGAAATCCTCGATATGAATGAATAATAGAGATGAGGAAATCGTGATGGGACTTTGGGTGAAGATCCCGAAATGATGAAAGGTAAGAATTTTGATCAAGCCTCATGGGTGAGACAAGATCAGCTTTTCAGAATGACTCAGGTTTAGCCCTTAACCTGGATGGGACAAATATACCTCGAAATAACCTAAATGGGGAAGGAAATATATGATGACCTTGATGGGACATTTTTGAGAAAACGCCTCATGAGATGAAGCTCAAGTAGGATTTTATTCTGGATGGATATACAAAGCATGGATTCCTTGATGGGAAGAACCATGATGGGACTGGAGGAAAGCACTTCGTCGAAACGAGACTCAGGTTTAACCCAAACCTGAAAAAGGAAAATACCTCGAGGGGCGAGGTTCAGGCTTTAACGCTTAACTTGAAGGGGACGACCATATGGAATCCTCGACTGAAGAGACCATGATGGGACCTTCGGAGTTTGGATGAACAAATCCGAAAGGGGTTTGTGAAAGGAGGAAGGAAATGAGATTCCTTAAAGCTTTGAAAAAGGGATGAACTTGGACGTCTCATTGCTGAGACTAAATCAGCTTTTGAATTTAATGACCTCTCGCAGGGAGTACAGGTTTTTACCCTTAACCTAAGTGGGAACAACCATACAGATTTCTCGAAACCGTGATGGGACAGGAGAGATACTTCGACTGAATGGGGTAACTTTTCTGGAATATATAAACAACGCTAGATTGCATCAAAATGGATATTGAATACTTATTTCATTCTTAGAATATCTAGAAAATTTTGCCAATAAGACAAATTTATAATTGACTTCAATGCTTGAATATTGTGCACATGCGTTCAAAGATATTCCCTCTTTTACCTAGAATATTTCCTCCAACGAGGTTAACTTCTCGGTCTTAAGAGTCAAATTCAAAATTTTAGCACTGATGATTTTCTTCAAGGAAGTTATCCATTTCTCTGATATGAGAAGAGAAGATATATTCTTAATTTCATAAAAGCAAGTAGTGAAGAGATATTGATAAAAGAATTTCGCATAAGAAAAGATGACTTTTGGCAATTTAGGCAATTTGATATCTGGGTGTTTTTCCCATGATGATCTTCTTGCACTCTTTTTGAGTCATTGAATTTTTCGGGCTTTTTACATCATCCTTCATTTTGGAGATGTCCTGACTTTTCTCTCTTTTTCGGGGGAAGGGTACGTCACAAACTCCTTCATCTCGGAGATGCTCCGATCCTTCATTTTCTCAAGGATTATATACGATGGTATTGGCTCAAAAGGTCTGTTGATGATAGCAGAAATCAAATATCATTTAGGGTTTGTCGGTAGGTCCATCACACTCGCCTTCATCTCGATGGTGATCTGAACTTTCCCTGGAAGGATCCTTCACAAACTCCTTTATCTTGGTAGATGATCCAAATCTTCTTTGGCCCCGGGGATCTGCTCGCCTATTCGCCTTCATCTTGACGACAATTGAGAGATCCCTTTTGCAGATATTTGATTGCAGCTTTTAAAATGGATAAGGAGATATGGATTGAGTGGTTTCTTTTTATCACTCGGGATATTTCTATTGTCTAATTGCCAGAAAGTCATTTTTAAAACATGTGTCATAACTATGATCAATATCAATTCGCTTCCGGCTTTTCAATGTCATCGAATATTTATTTCACTAATCATACCGAGGATATTTCTTTCATCCTTTTGGTTGATCAACAGGAAAAAGATTTGAATTTTACCTCTTTTTTCGCAAAAAGTTTCACCTTTTTGGAAAGAAATACTAGAGGTAATCTAAGGTAATTCTTTTGTGCAATAAGAATATTGAAATCAACAAATACTTTTAGCAAATTAGCAAATCTTTCATGAATTCTATGTGAAATACTCACCCAATATAGATTTTGATGCGACCTTTAGTTGCAATTTATGATTTTGGACATTCTGACTAGCAAACTGGGATCTTTCATTTAACGACCAACGAAGTAGCTGGGACATTTCATTTAACGACCAGTAAAACTGGGACCTTTTATTTAACAACCAGCGAAGGAGCTGGAACATTTCATTTAATGACCAGTAAAAACTGGGACCTTTCATTTAACGACCAACGAAGTAGCTGGAACCTTTCATTTAACGACCAGCGAAGTAGCTGGGACATTTCATTTAATGACCAACGAAGGAGTTGGAACATTTCATTTAACGACCAGCAAAGTAGCTGGGACATTTCATTTAATCATTTAACGACCAACGAAGTAGCTGGGACTTTTCATTTAATCATTTAACGACCAGCGAAGTAGCTGGAACATTTCATTTAATCATTTAACGACCAGCGAAGTAGCTGGGACATTTTATTTAACGACCAACGAAGTAGTTGGGACATTTTATTTAACGACCAACGAAGTAGTTGAGACATTTCATTTAACGACCAGCGAAGTAGCTGGGACATTTCATTTAATCATTTAACGACCAGCGAAGTAGCTGGAACATTTCATTTAATCATTTAACGACCAGCGACGTAGCTGGAACATTTCATTTAATCATTTAACGACCAACGAAGTAGCTGGGACATTTCATTTAATCATTTAACGACCAACAAAGTAGCTGGGACTTTTCATTTAATCATTTAATGACCAATGAAGTACCTGGGACTTTTCATTTAATCATTTAACGACCATCGAAGTAGCTGGGACTTTTCATTTAATCATTTAACGACCAGCAAAGTAGCTGGGACATTTCATTTAACGACCAGCGAAGTAGCTGGGACATTTCATTTAACGACCTGATTTAAGTTCGAAACTTTTGAAAGACAACCAGTACGAGGACTGAACTTGATCTTTAGATTTTAAAAACTTTAGCAAAATAACCAGTGCGAGCACCGGGCTTTTCCAACTGAGCGTCGGGAAGGAGACCGACATTCTTAAGATATTTAGAAATTGAAGCAGGAATAATTGCCAGGGTTTCAGGATTATCCCTTATCCTAAAAGGGAAATAGAAGATTTTATGAAGAGATAACCTGAAACTTGAATTTAGAAGGGATATGACAAGATTTAGAATTTATGATCTATGATTTAGATGGACCAGGTATGCGGTCAAATTTTCAGGATTAAACCCTTATCCTGACAAGGAATATAGAAAAAATAAACTTTGAGAAGACAGAAGGATATAAAACTTTTAAAAAAAAATGTAAAACATTTAAGGAAATTGATTTATTTTTGTAAAAAAAAAGAATTCTCACAGGTAGCATGGTTGCCCCTATGAGTGATCTCAAGATTATTCCTTATCCTGAATGGGGAAAAAAATAGAATTTTGAAGAGAAATTGATATAAATTTAGAAATCAATAAAGATCGATAAAACTTGTATTTGCAAAAAGAATTCTCATAGGTAGCATTGTTGCCCCTACGAGAGGTCTCAGGATTATCCCTTATCCTGAATGGGAAAAAGAATTTAAGAAATTTTAATAAAGAGAAATTGATATAAATTTAGAAAATCAATGAAGGTTGACGAAACTTGTATTTACAAAAGAATCCTCATAGGTAGCGTTTATTGCTCCTACGAGGGGTTTCAGGATTATCCCTTATCCTGAATGGGAAAAGAATAGAATTTAAGAAAATTTAGTGAAGGCAAATAGATATAAATCTAGAAAATAAATAAAGATTGGCAAAATTTGTATTTACAAAAGAATCCTCACAGGTAGCATTATTGCTCCCACGAGGGATCTCAGGATTTTCCCTTATCCTGAATGGGAACACCGCGGACAACGAGGGTCAGGTTTATCCCTTAACCTGATGGGAACACCTCGGACAACGAGGGTCAGGTTTATCCCTTAACCTGAAAGGGGTCACAAAGAATATTTAGAAAATACCTCATGGGAAAGAGGCATCAGGTTTATCCCTTACCCTGAAAGGGTACACCTCGGACAACGAGGGTCAGGTTTATCCCTTAACCTGATGGGAACACCTCGGACAACGAGGGTCAGGTTTATCCCTTAACCTCAAAGGGGTCACAAAGAATATTTAGAAAATTCCTCATGGGAAAGAGGCATCAGGTTTATCCCTTAACCTGAAAGGGTACACCTCAGACAACGAGAGTCAGGTTTATCCCTTAACCTGAAAGGGTAAAGAATAGAATTTAAAGAAGAGAAATTGATATAAATTTAGAAAATCAATAAAGGTTGACAAAACTTGTATTTACAAAGGAATCCTCATAGGTAGCGTTGTTGCTCCTACGAGGGGTCTCAGAATTTTCCCTTATCCGGAATGGGAACACCTCGAACAACGAGGGTCAGGTTTATCCCTTAATCTGAGGGGAAAAAGAATAAAGGAAATACCTTATGGAAAAGAGGCATCAGGTTTATCCCTTATCCTGAAAGGGTAATGAGATTTGAAAATTTTAATAGAATTGAGGAAAATTCGATAAAACTTGATAAAATTGATGTAAAACTTGATAAATATATGAATGAAACTGATAAATATATCAAAATTAACTGAAGATTTATAAGATTTGAGAAAAAGGAGTTTTTCTGATCCTGCCTGCATATGGGATCTTGGAAGAAAAATATTTATTTAAAAGATAAATGAAAAATCATTTTGGGGAAGAAAATCCACCATAAGAAGAATGATCAGTACGAGATCTGATCCTTTAAATTGAACATGAGAGATCATCATGAGGGTTAATTTTTGAAGTCAATGGTTTTGAAAACTTATTTGAAGAAGAAGATCAGCAATAGATCTGATTTCTAAAAATAACAACTTGAAATTGATAATAAGATCAATACAAGGGTTAATCTTTGAAGATAATGTTTAAAAACCAATCTTGGAAAATAAGACCAACACAAAGTTTGATCTTTGAATATAATGATTTAAAATCAATACAGGGATTGATTTTTGAATGATTCGAAACCCATTTTGAAAGATTAGACCAACACAAGGGTTGATCTTTGAATATAAAGATTTGAAATCCATTTTGGAAGATAAGACCAACACAAGGGTTGATCTTTGAATGATTCAAAACCCATTTCGGAAGATAAGACCAACACAAGGGCTGATCTTTGAATATGATGATTTATAACCCATTTTGGAAGATAAGATCAACGCGGGGGTTGATCTTTAAATGTAATGGTTTGAAAAAACACTTTTGGAAAATATGATCAACACAAGATTTGAGATCTATTTTTGGAAGATAAGACCAACACAAGGGTTGATCCTTCAATGCAATGGTTCAAAACCTATTTTGGAAAGCATGATCAACACGAGGGTTGATTTTTCAATGCCATGGCTCGAAAACCTATCTTTGAAAACATGATAAACACGAGGGTTGATTTTTGACAAAGGTTGGACCAAAGAATATTTGAACTCTTTGGTCATAAGACTTTTTGAAATTTCATGATTTTTGAAAAGCCCTCATAGGTAATATCATTTCTCTCATGAATGATGTCAGGATTGTCCCGTATTCTGAAAAGAACAGGAATATAAATGCCCCAGTATGACAAAAGAAGGAAGTATTTGAATATCAAAGATATAAAGAAAAATTGACATTTCATTGATAAGCAAAGGTTTGATAACAATTGAATATTTACAAGAATTTTTAAAAGGAAAAGATTCATAACAGACTGGGCTGACTAGCCCCTACAAAACAACTGACAAAACAAAGATGAAAGCAAAGAAAAACTTTGGCTTTATCAATTCTTCGAGTGGTCCGGGAATGGTTCTGTCAGGACTGCTGGCTGCTTTTCTTCCTCGTCCTCTATCAGCTCACTTCTGTCAATGTAGTCTTGTATCATGTGCTTGAGGACGAAACAATGTTCTGTATCATGCCCCGTTGCCCTGTGGTACTTGCAGAATTGGTTCTTGAACTTTCCCAAGATTACGGGAGGATCTGCTATTTTAGGGAGTTTAATCATCTCGTGCTTCAAAAGGTAATTCATAATCACTTCTAAACTCTCAGATAACGGAGTGAAGACTCGATCTTTCTCCCACTTGATGTACTTGGGCTTCTCTTGAAGATCACCCTTTTGCTGAAGGCCGATTGGAAGCGGTTTATTATTGTTTTTAAAGGATCCCTCCTTCTGCCCCTTGTTCTGATCTACTCTCGGACCACTGCCACTGTTGTTCTTGTTTTCTTTGTTGCTGCTGCCAAGATTATTGCAGGCGGCATCAACTGAATGAGCAAATTGCTCCTTTTTCTTCTGGTCTTGGACATTCTTGACCAGAGGCGTGCCCTCGTAAAGTCCGCTTTCTATTCCTGCTTTGAGCCATTCGGCTCGCTCAATCAATTTGATGAAGGATTTCGCCGGGGAAGTGGCGATGAGGCTTCTTATGGGCTGAGAGAAATTGTTGAGGATTACCTGCAATGCGTGCTCCTCTGGAATGAGCACCTTCATCTTATTACAGGTGCTTCTCCACCTGTGAATGAAATCACCTGCTCTTTCAGTCTCATTCTGCTTTAGGTTGTAAAGGTGATTGAGCGTAGGGGAAACCTCAGTATTAAATAGGAAGCGCTCAATGAATAAATTTACCACTTTATCGAACTCTCGTAGTTCGATAGGATTGATGTGGTCAGCATACCACCCTGGCTGCTATACCCTCTAGACTGCGGGGAAAACAGATGAACAGAGCCCTGTTATCTTTCCTGAAACGGCTGCATTCTGCATAAAATGTGGCTCAGTGGGCTTTAGGGTTGCCAGTTCCATCAAACTTGAGAAATTTACGAGGAAGGTTCTACAGGTTATCATCCCCATCTAGACCATCGTAAAAATCTTCGCCAGTGTAAGTCTGCTTGCCCTTACCCTTGGCTTGAATATCCTTGATTGCTCGATTCATCTCCTTCATTTGCTTGCTCATCAGGTCCTCGGCTGGGGTCCCAAACTTGGGCTTGTTGACGGATTCGGGCTCTTCTACAACTACCTTTACAGACTGTCTCGGAGGATTCTGTTTATAGACAATCTGCTCTTCTTCTTCCGATTCTTCCTCGACTGGCTCCGATTCTTCCGAAGTAGTGTTCGACTGTACCTTCTTCCTGGTGATTCTGACTTGCTTCTTTACAGGCTTCTTCCTCAGTTTGCTTTTAGGAACTGCCTCTTTCAGCTTGGCCTCGGCTTCCTCCGACATCATTCTTGCCATCATCTTTTGGAACATATCATACATAGCGGGATCGATGTCATCTTTCTTGTTCTGACCCTGTCCCCTGACTGATCTAGGAGAGTTCATTTCTTCTGCCTCACTGTCGCTGTGTTGAGGAATTGTTTCCTTTCCAACTCTGGTCTGAACCATTTTTGAATATCAGTGCTTTCTGTAGAGGAAAGAGGAGGTTTTTAGACCAAAGAAATCTTTTTGGAGAAGTTTTGACAAGAGGAAGGATTTAGGTTGAAATCTAAAAAAAAAAATTGTATCCCATTACTATGGATCGAGTCGCCACAAAATTTGTGACAATTGCGTTGTTTACTCTGCGAGGGGGAGTAACCAACTAAAAATATGAAAAAGAAAATATTATTTTAAAAACGATATCTCTTGACGGAAAGAGATTTTTATGAAGATATAAACAAGAATATAAAATCAGAAGAAAATAAGAGAAAAAAATGGAATTTGAGAATAAATGGTAAAGATTTAAAATTTGAAGAATTTGCAGGCAGGATCAGAAGAATTTTTTGAAGAAATTTAAAAGAAGAAGAGAAAGGAAAAGACACCTGGGTTTTAAAAACAAAAAGGAAAAATTTGAATAATATATACCCAGGGTTTTCGAAAATATAAGGGATATAAAATATCACACAATCATAGATATACAAACAAGGATGCACAAATAGCACTCCCTAAAGCTGACTCTATATGCAATATTTAAAATGGCTGGTAGGACCTTAATCCTAACTCTAAGATTTATATCATTTGTTTCCAATCAAGGTACGCCGATATACTCAAGCCGAAGCTCGAAGTACGTGGCATAAATATATTCCTCTGGTTCTAAGGTAAGGGCTTCCCAACATCCTTGAGCACCTACCGATATACCTCGGACTATGGCCCTTAGGTACGTGGTAGGGGGGCGCGAACCCAAATAAGTGGTCCAGTTGTGAGGCTCTCTCCCGAACTATGGTTTAGTGAGACAGCCCAGCAACGTGAAGACCGAGACAAATATAGGTAGGGATGTTTTCAAAAACATGATCAACATGCAGATAAAACTAGAAGGCTCTAATGCAAGTCCTAAAGAGATAGATTTAAATAAAGAGAAGCATACACTTGCATACATTGTTTGCATTCAATCCCTAAAATTGAGGAGAGTTGTATTTAAGACTTAAGTCTAATGTGAGCATGGAACAATCTCTTCAATATGGTCCTACCAAACCATACTTAGATCATATATGCAAATAATGTCAGCTTAGGAAAAAGTCTAGGCACCTAAGGTTTGCATGAAAATGTAGCTGACATATGTTAGAATAAAGACTTAGATTGTATAAAAGCAAAACAAAGGCACAGATTCAACCAGACGAAGACGGGACCCATCACGGTCGCCAAAACTGTGATCATCGCAAAATTTTTCCTCTCTTGTGGTTTCTCTCTCTTCCTTCTCTTTTTCTTTTCTAACCTCTATTTTCCTCTTTTTTGAAGGGAGAAAAATAAAAGAAAGAAAAGAGAAAGAGAAGAGGAATTCTTTTGCGGGGTTTCACTTGACATTGATTTGAAAATATTTAGAAATTTAACTCACCTCCGTTTTGAAATATATTGCAGGAAAAATGGAGTGACGGGATTCGCTCGTCGGTACGAGGTTCGACCATTTCTGGCGCCTTTACCAGGGGTAATCGAACCAAGGATCGAATTTATGCCTTTTGTTTTGCCTAAATATCATCTAAGAATTTATCCTAAAGATTTAAATGCACAAAGAATCATGCTTGTGCAATGCAAGGATGTATGCTCTTTTGAAAGATGTTTTTGAAAATTTCCAAGTTTTCTGAGATGAATTTGATAAGGGAGTGAAGAAATGATTGAATCTAACTTAGAACTTGAGATAGATCAGAGAAATTCTAAGCCTTTGAAGTAAATCAGAGTTGGAAGAATAAATCTAGATTTTGAGAAAGAATGATTTGAAGCTTTGAAATGAAAGAAAATGAAATTTCAAAGTCAGAAATGGACTTTGAATTTAATCATGGATTTAGGAGAAGAAGATGAAATTTTGAAGTGATATTGAATTCGGAATTTAGAATTTGAGGTCAAGATGGGTATGAGGAAATCAAATGATATTTAAGGATAGAAATGGATTTAGGAGATTTCAGATTAGATCCGAGAATGGAATAGGATTTGAAATCTAGACTGGGGAATGTAATTGGATTTTGGATCCTAAAATGGAGTTGGATCTGAAGCCTGAGATCCAAGGTGGAATTGAGTTCTGGATCCTAAAGGGATTGTGGATCTGAAGCCTGAGATCCAAAAAGGTGGAATTGGGTTCTGGACCTTAAGATGGATTTTGGATCTGAAATTTGAGATCCAAAGTAGACTTGGGTTCTGGATCCTAAGATGGAATTTGGATCTGAAGTCTGAGATCCAAGATGGAAGTTGAGTTCTGGATCCTAAAATGGATATTGGATCTAAAGTCTGAGATCCAAATGTGGAATTGGATCTGAAGTCTGAGATCCAATGTAGAGTTGGACTCTGGATCCTAAAATGGATTGTGGATCTTGAAATCTGAGATCCAATGTAGACTTAGGTTTTGGATCCTAAAGGGGAATTGGAGTTGTTAAATTCAAAAGATGAATTAAGAACTTCCAAGTTTAAATTGAACATGGAAACTGAAATTTAGAATTTGAATATACAAATGAATTTCAAAGTCAAATTGGACTTTGAATTTGGGGCTTGAATTTGGAATTTTAGAAAATGAATCAAGAATCTCAAAGTTAAATTGAACTTCGAGTTTGATTGGAGTTTTGAATATAAAATAAATTTGGAACTTCAAAGTCAAATTGAACTTTGAAATCTGATTTGAATTTGAATATAAAATGAATTTGAAATCTCAAAGTTTAAATTGAACTTTTGAGAGTGAAAAATGAAATAGAATTTAAAAAAAATGGAAGGATGAATTGGATTTTACAAGAATTGAAGCTTGATTGAAGAAGATATTAACATCACTTGGAGTTTTTTGAAAAGGAATTTTTGAAAAACATGATGAAATTCTATCCTAAATGATGAATGAATTTAAAGATTTTGAAATTGGATTTTGAAAAGCATATTTCATTCTTTACATGAATTGAAATAAGATTGAAAATATAATACATCCTTGACTATGGTCATTGAATGTATTATATAATAATCTATATTTAAACTCAGGTGAAGAATAAAACATATTTTGTGCATTTATAGAGTTTAAAATGAAATTAACTCTCAATATACCCTGACTATGGCCATTGGTATATATTTTGAGCCAATTTTGAGTTAAACTCTAATAAAAGAGGGAAATATTTGAAAAATATGATGATTTTTGAAGAGGATCTAGTGTGGATCCAATGTTATTTTATAAAAGATAAAAATCCTAAGTCTTGTTTACATCCCGACTATGGCCGTTGATGTAAATCATTAACTTAGGATTAATTTACCTCTTACGAAATGGTGCACGTGTAGCCATTTGTGAGAATTTGAGAAATAAAGGCAAAAATGCATGAAAATAAGCAATTTATGATATTTACAATGCTCATTCATTCTATCTAAAACTGGAAATATAAATTTTCATTCAAAATCTAATTATTACAACCTATAAAATAGAATTTACAACTCCAAGTAATGATATTTTCCATATATTCCCTGCAAAACACTCTAGTTAGTATGAAAGCAAAATAGAATGTCACATCGATTTCGAAGATACAGATGATGAGGTGCTCACATGCCATGGTATTTATGATGAAAAGATGAAAAAATGGCATATACATACATATATGTTCATGCATATATATATGTATATCCATATAGATAGGTACGTATATATGTACATATGTATATATTATGTAGGGCATATGCAATGGCTTATGAAATGTGAGATGTGGTAAGGGACTCTAGCAACAAATGATAAAGTGGGTAATGTAAAGTTGGTTATGAAGGTATGGACTGTAGCAATGAATATAATGTTACAGGGTGGCTGGAGTTGCAATAGATATATTTGAATATAAGTGAGATATAGTTTAACCCATCTAATGTTGAATAACCAATGCATAGTACCATTATAAGGTGCCAAGTACCAGTGCCTGCTGCTTTATTCATACAGGAGTTAGAATTTCAGCAAATAAAGAATTGGAGCCAGCAAATTCTAGTGGGAAAGAGGAACTTCTCCAAGTTGCCCAATCACAAACATTATCAACCATCAGGGATTAATGAGCAGCTATCTATTTATAAGCACGATTATCACACCATTGATTTCTATAATGCTGCTGCTCAAGACACTAATTTGGTTTTGATAGAGAGATTGCATAAAGCTTTGGGCTACAATCCAGTCTGTTTCAAATCTAGAAATTGTCCAACAGTGAAGTTGATGCTAAACAAGGACAGATTCATGTTTTTTGTGTCACTGCTATCTGCAGGAGCAAGAGTGTCATAGTACCCAACTAGCACCTTGCATCCCCTGGGTATATGAACCCATCTGGTGGATTCCCTCGATTATTCGCAAGTGTACGTATCCTGATTTACAGTCAGTAAACAACCTACCTTTGTGGGGTAATTTTCAGCAATAGTTAACAAAGAACTTTTGCAGAGCAAATGTCCCCTAAATGCTAACACGGTGCAGGAGAAAAGAAATGTACAGGGAATTTATAGAAAATGGAGGTTGTGCATAGTGAGTATGAGCTAGTGATGACAGCCATAGGTGAGCGTGATTGTGGCAAAATGATGATGAAATGGGAAACAGAATGCTTGCAGTGTGGTGATAGCAACGAGGTGTTGTAGGTGCATATAGTAGTGTGTGCAATGGGATTGAAGAGAAAGGCTAGAGGCTTATGCTATTGGTAGATTTGGTAGAGTGCTGAGAGCACAGTGGTGAAGCCTAATAGGTCCTGCCTTGGTGATGAATACAGTAGATGATTGAAAAGTCAGTGTGGGTTATATGGTGAGAAGGTGCAGATGGAAGAGACGAACTCACAAGCCTGCTATAGGTGGTGATACATACAAAACTGTGTACAGAGGGATGGTAGATGTGCTATGTGATGAAGTTGAAGAATGCCAATGTGCAGAAAAGTGCATATAGGTGGGGTGAATAATTTGTTTTGCAGAGGCAGGAACCTTCCCACGAGAGGCTTAGGATGGCTATTTGGTATCCACACGATAATAAGGCAGCCTGAAACAAGTGGATATCATGAAAATATCCATCTGTAGAATTATTATTCTATCAATGAGAGCATCTATTAGGTCTCAGCCAGACTTTTATTGGTATTAATTCAATTCGATATATAAAAGGGACGACCATTAATGACATAAAACATGGAGATGATATTGAATCACTGAGCGTTACCTTTGTTATACCTGACTTTTCAGATCGACCTCTATGGCGTTGTCTGGTTATCTTCAAAGTTTTGTCCATGACCCTAAATGTTTAACCCCCATATCACTGCCTGGTAAAATTCAATAGCTTTTAAAGCCACAACACCTATGACCTTGTAATTTTGAAAAGTAATTTAGCAATAACCCTACAATGGGTCTGCTGGGAGGGGCGTGATGAGGTGTAATACAACATAAAGATGCAACGAAAAGGTAATCAAATAAAAGAAACTGTAATGAGAGGTAAACTAAGCATCTAGTTTTTAAATTTAACTTTATATACTTTTCACAGGAAAAGGGGAGACTTGAATCAATGATCCGACTTACTTCATGATAGTTTCACTCAGAAAAAATAACTTCCTTACTCACAGCAAACCAATGTGTCTCCAGAATAATATGTGTTGGTGCAACTTCAAATCAAAAGGATCCAGGGTTGTGCTCGTTTTAAACCAGACAAGGTTCTCTACCTGTAAACTCTGATAACACAAGTTTATATTTGATTCCATTTGATCGTTTTCATCACCAACCTCAGATGCTGAATGTAACACAAAGTAAATATACAGTTCAGGGATCAAATTGCACGGCATTTCCTGTAGTGATGTTGGGGATGGTGAACTTCATGGTGGATGGTGGAAAATTCTTTGACAGGGATGAGAACAGCCCTCATATCCGATCCAGAAGTTGGGTTCGTGGTGATATCGAATGCAGAGCAAAAGGGGTTTTACCATGAATCAGACCCAAGTAGGTACTGAGTTATATTAATGACTATTGGATATTTGAAAGCCTGGTAACGCAAGTAAACCAATGAAATCATAAAGGATTCAAATCAAAACAACAAAGAAACAACAAAAAAAATCAATAAATCAGAGGGTATATGAAGATGTGATAAGGCAAAACATGGTTAAAGTGCTGGAGATTAAATGAATTATATGAACGGAATGCTACTAAAGGCCTATCCCAACATAAGCTGAAATGATACAGACTGCAAATTAGAATTCGATATTTAGAAAACAGCGTGGAATCAAGGAGACTCATACTGTATCGAGTGACACATTTATCAAATACATAGGACCAAACATAGCAAATCAACTAGGACCAGCAAGAGAGGGATATAACGAAATCAGAGAAAGAAAGCGAAAGTAAAAAAAAAAAGAAACGCAAAAGAGATGTGGGAGTTGGGAACTTCCATTTGCTTTTGCACAGGAGGTGGGTTGAGATTGCACAAGCAATCTAATACCACCTATGGTGCTTTAACAAGGCAAAACCAGAGGGACAAACCAAATGATGAAGCAAAAGGAAGAAGAAAGAAAAGAAAAAATTACAACACTATGAAGGGATATTTAGTGAAAGAGGTACTTACCGGGTTGCTCAGAGCTTTAAAGGAGGGAGATGAGTTCTTCTTCTCTGCTGTAGAAATCTTCTGCTATTATAACCCACGATGATGAATCCCTCAGAGAAAATTTCGATGTCTTCAAGAAGATGGGGAGTCGACCATGGATTCACAGGAGAAACTCAATGGTTTGAGGTGGAGAGGTAGGAGACGGATCAAGAAGAAGAGGATAGAGGGGTCGAAGATGGATCTCCCTCCCCTCTGCGTGCTCCTCTTTTAAAGAGTGAAAAGGGAGATCGGGAGAGGGAGGTGGTTGAAGATAAGGGGCTGAGGGAGAAGAAGTTTGTTTGAAGATGAAGGGTTGGACTGGCGAGAGGGAGGATGCACGAGAGATGGCCGTTGGAGATTTTCTAAAATACCCAGGGGGGGCTCCTTTTCAGAACTTTTCTAAAAAAAAATGGTTAAAAAGGAGGTTTTATGCAAAAATTCCATTTTTCAAGTTTTAAAACCATTTGCTTTCCTCAATTTTTGATTTTTGTATTGCTTTTCCATTTTTTTGTATTTTTGTAGTAGAAAACTAAGATTTTAAAAGAAAACAAAGTTTTAAACACTAAATTTTTGTATTTTTCTGAGAAATATTTACAAAGAGTGTTTTTCCGAGAATTTCAGACCATTTTGGAGAAATTTCTTCAGAAAGTGGGTTTGGACCCAAGTTTTGAGAAAATGTTCGAGTTTTAAAAACTCAAATCGAGGAATACAACGCAATGGATCCAAATGGATGTCGGATGGTCTATCCGAACTATTTACAAACTATTTTTGATATTTTCTGTAATTTTAATTTAAAAACTGGACAATGAGACTCATATTTGGATCTGGACAATGGATCCAAATCCGAAATCAATTTAAATATATAAAAATGAATTTAATTTCAGTAAAACTTGAGAAATGGACTGGAATTTAGATTTAAAAAGTGATTAAATTGCTTAGAAGATGATATCAGGGGCAAAAAAGGGAATATTTAAAAAATTTTGAAAAATTTGGGGTGTTTGCCAGCCCCATGCTCTCTTTTTTGAAAAGACGCCCCTCATGATGGACTTTGGGCTCCATCATGAGGTTTTTGAAAAGATACATGGCCAATAGAGGCCCTCTTTTCTCTTTTTTTTTTTTAAAGCCATGCAACCTTCTTGCAAAAACGCCACCCAGCTGGTCCACCCTTGACCAGCTGGTCAACCATGGCTAGGAATGTCCACTGATAGGGTCGCCCATGGGTCTTGGATCCACTAAGTGTTCTGGTCAAAACCCAAAACCCGCAAAAAATGTAGGTCATAAGAAAACGCATTTTTACTGGAACAAAGTAATAATTTAATCCCAACAAGTTGTTTCATTCTCTTAATAACCTTAATTAATGTAGAATGGTCGAAGCCTCTTAAGGAGATCACCACTCGTACGTAAAAAAATTAAGCGTTCTAAGATTCGGCTCCAAACTTAAGTCAATACTCGTAATTCACACGCACTGATAAGGTTTCCTCGTTGTTTGTGTCTAAATTTCGGGGTGCATCACCACCATCCTATTCCAAACTTATCCTAAAGGATTCAGGTGTTGATCCATTCTAGATTTCCCAAAATTGCTTTATCTACATAATATTACGCAATTTACCCAGTTCTCAAAATAAGCAAATCCTCAAAAATTACCAAGACATAAAAATTCATTGATTTCCATATAATTACACCATAATGATCAAAATTAGAATCGTGGATCTTACATCCTCCCCTCCTAAAAAAAGGATTTCGTCCGCGAAATCTCTCTTAGGAGGTTACAAAAAGTTCTGGATAAGTCTCCCTCATACTCGCTTCTGGTTCCCATGTGCATTCTTCGATGCCATGGTGCCACCTTACCTTGACTAACGGAATAGTCTTGGTACATAAGACTTGATCTCGTCGATCAACAATCTCTATGGGCCTTTCTGTCAAGGTCAGATCTTTCTGCACGTCCACATCTTCGTAACAAATGACATGTGATGGGTCAGGAATATACTTCCTGAGCATCGATACGTGGAAAACACTGTGAATGTGGGCATATTATGGGGGCAACTCGACACGATATGCCACTTCACCAATCCTTGCCACGATCTTAAATGGTCCAACATACCTCGAACTCAACTTCCCTGTCTTACCAAATTGAAACACGCTCTTCGTCGATGAAACTCTGACAAAAACCATGTCTCCAACATCAAAAGACAATTCGCGACGTCTTTTATCGGCGTAGCTCTTCTGCCTATCTTGCACTGCCTTCAATCGTTCACGAATCTTCTGCACTTGCTGCGTGTAGTGCTGAAGAACAATCGGCGCTTCGCTTGCTCTATCACTGATGTCGTCCCAAAAAGATGGCGATTGACAAGGTCTACCATACAACGCTTCGTACGGGGCCATCCCGATACTAGCGTGGTAACTGTTGTTATACGCAAACTCTACTAAACATAGGTGTGAATCCCATTCACCTCTCCAATCAAGCATACAAGCTCACAACATATCTTCCAATGTTTGGATCGTCCGCTCGGACTGCCCATCTGTCTGAGGATGAAAGGCCGTACTAAACTTCAATCTCGTCCCTAGAGCAGATTGCAACTGACCCCACAGTCGCGAAGTAAATCAGGGATCACGATCAGAAATGATAGATTTCGGCACACCATGCAACCGAACGATATCTCTAACGTACAAATCGGCAAGGCTCTCAAGCGACTGGCTGATTCTGATCGGTAAGAAGTGGGCAGACTTGGTGAGTCTGTCCACAACTACCCAAATCGCATCGTGTTTATGCCTAGACAGTGGTAAACCTACCATAAAATCCATCGTAACATCCGCCCATTTCCATTGAGGAATCTCAATCTTCTGCAAGGTACCACCTGGACGCTGACATTCAACTTTGACTTGCTGACAAGTCAAACACCTTGCAACGTAAGCCACTGTCTCTCGTTTCATACCTTGCCACCAATACTTCCGCTGTAAGTCCTTGAACATCTTCGTTCCTCCCGGATGAATCGTGTACTTCGACATATGAGCTTCGTCAAGAATATCTCTCTTCAGCTCAGGGTCGCTAGGTACCCAGAGACGATCTTTCATACGAATACTGCCATCTGCAGACACTCTAAAAGAAGAATCTGCTTGCTCTGTCAAGGCTAGGAACTTGGTGTACTGACCGTCAAGCCTTTGAGCTTCTACTATCCTTGGCAGAAACTCGGATCGAACGGTTAGACCAGACAACCTGATCGAACCACCACCAACAGAAAAAGGTTTTCAGGCTATAAAGTCTTCAATAAGCTTATGGTTCCACACTAGACTAGCCAGAACACTACTCGATTTGCGGCTAAGTGCATCCGCCACGACGTTTGCCTTCCCAGGATGGTAAGACAACGTGAAATCGTAGTCTTTGATAAACTCAAGCCATCATTGTTGCCTCATATTCAGCTCCTTCTGAGAGAACAAATACTTGAGGCTCTTGTGGTCTGAAAAGACATCAAACGATTTCCCATACAGATAATATCGCCATGATTTCAAAGCGAACACAACTGCTGCCAATTCTAGATCGTGCGTCGGATAATTCCGCTCGTGAGTCTTCAACTGTCTGGAAGCATAGGCAATCACTCGTCCATGCTGCAAAAGCACGCAACCTAAACCGATGCCAGAGGCGTCTGTGTATACCACAAAGCCACCTCTGCCTGATGGTAAAGCCAACACCGGCGAGGTCGTCAACTTCGTCTTTAGGATCCGGAAGTTGTCCTCACAGGCACTGCTCCACACGAACCTAACACCCTTACGTAACAGCTTAGTCAAAGGTAATGCGATCCTCGAAAAGTCTTGGATAAAACGTCGATAATAACCGGCCAATCCAAGTAAACTATGGATTTCAGACACATTCTGAGGCAGCTTCCAGCCCAGAACTGCTTCGACTTTCGCTGGATCGACTGATACTCCCTCTTTCGAGATCACGTGACCAAGAAACATGACACGCTCGAGCCAAAACTCACACTTAGAGAACTTGGCGAACAATTGATGCTCACGGAGAGTACTTAAAACAACTCGTAAATGCTCTCGATGCTGCTCTGGGCTTTCCGAATAGACTAAGATGTCGTCGATAAATACTATCACGAACGAGTCTACAAAGGGACGAAAGATCCGGTTTATCAAGTCCAAGAACGCTGCTGGAGCATTTGTGAGGCCAAAAGGCATCACCACGAACTCATACAACCCATAACGCGTCCTGAAAGCTGTCTTCGCAATGTCATCCTCTCGAATACGAAGCTGATGGTAGCTTGACCTGAGATCAATCTTTGAGAAAACCTTCGCTCTCTTTAACTGATCGAAGAGATCTTTGATCCTGGGCAATGGGTACTTGTTCTTAATTGTCGCTTGGTTGAGCATCCGATAATCGATGCATAACCTCAGGGATCCGTCCTTCTTCCTTACAAACAGCACTGGTGCTCCCCATGGTGAAGCACTAGGTCGAATAAAACCCTGATCGAGAAGTTCTTTCAACTGACGCTTCAACTCTTACAGTTCCGCTGGGGCCATACGGTATGGTGCCTTGGAAATTGGTGTCGTTCCAGGCATCAACTCGATACCAAATTCTATCTCTTGCCTCGGTGGTAACCCAGGTAGTTCCTCCGGAAAGACATTAGCAAATTCTCGGACCACGTCCAAGTCATAGATCAGAACCATCTCAGGTTCCACGGGGGAAATACTGACTAAGAAAGAAGTACCCCAATTCCGAAGATACTTTTGATCTTTGTAAGAAGAAATCATGCGGCTCTCGCATAGGGATCGAGGGATCTTGATCTCCAGAATAGGATGATCAGGCTGAGAAAGAACAATCTTGCCTTCCCGACAAAAGACTTGAGCATGGTACTCGGAAAGCCAATCCATGCCCAAAATCACGTCATACTCTGTCATATCTAACAGGATAACGTCAGCTGATAGGTTTTGTCCTGCCACTGACACCACGATGTTCGGGATATACGAGTCACAAAAAGACTGCTCTCCAGTTGGAGTGCGAACCTCCAATGGATAATTCAAAGACTCGACTGACAAAGGCGAGATACGAGCAAATCTAGCTGCTATAAATGAATGCGTAGCTCCATAATCAAACAAAGTAAATGCTTCATGTCCGGCTACCGAGATCGTACCTTGGACCAACTCTGCTTTGGTCACTTGGTCAACCGTCGCCGCGTATGCTCGTCCGGCAACGACTTTCTGGTTTGCTGGCTTCGGTGGGTACGGCGGTTGCTGCTGCATAGCAGTCTGTCGCTGTTGCGTCGGCTGTGAAGTGCTTGGCGTATTCCTGCGCTGGTCGTTTGCTTGTTTCTTTCTGCAATCCCAGATATAGTGACCCATCTTTCCGCAATATAGACATCCGCCTGTGTCTCGTTGGCACGGCCGCCCCGGGTGATCTGTGGTACACTTTGGACAACTGGCCGCGGTAAGCTGCTTCTGCTGCGGCTGTTGGCGTTGCTGGTACTGGGGTCTACGGTTCTGATACTGGATCTGGCGGTTGTTACTGTTGTTGTTGTTGCGCTGCTTCTTCGACTGAGGACGGAACTTTTCTCCACCCTGGTTCTTCTGAAAATGCCTCTTCCTTGGCCAACTCCCATGGCCATCATTCTGCTGCTGCTGACGCTGCGCGGGAGTCTTCTGCAATTCGCTCCAGTCAAGCTCAAGCAAGGAGGCCATCTCTAAAGCCTCATCGACCGTCATAGGTGCACGGGTGTACACCTTCGTTCATAGTACCGGCTTCAACCCTCGAGCAAATTTAAGAGCTCGCTCCTTCTTTGTCATGTATAAGTTCGGACAAAACCTCTCCAGGCTACGAAAACGTGTAACGTATTCAGAGAGAGAAGAACTACCCTGCTGGAGGTCAAGAAACTCTTGCATTTTCTGGCTCCTCTCGTGAGCTGGAAAGTAAGCGGTGTAGAATGCTTCCACGAACTGGTCCCATTCTACAGGCTGGTTATCGAATTTTATCTCCCAGGTGGTCGCCCACCACCTTTCTGCGTCTTTCCTGAGAAGATAGGTCCCAAAATCCACCTTCCGATCATCACCAACTTATAACACACGAAAGATGCGCTCTATTTCTCTGATCCAATCTTTGGCTGCTTCTGGCGACGATTTCTCATCAAACGAGGGAGGGTTCAAGCTCATAAATTGCTTATATGGGACTGCGGTAACAAGAATCTGGGCAGGTGTTCTCTAGCCCTGGGCGGCCTGCTGAAGGTGCTCGCCCATGTTCCTCATGGTCTCCGCCTGTCGACCCACAACCTCTGTAAGATTGTTCAGAGTCTCCATAAGGTCATCACATCTGGCGCGCCATGCCATCTAAATATGCAAAAGTCTATGCGTAAGCAACCAACAAAACACAAGGATGGAAAATTTTCTATTTTATTAATAAGAGGTTGTAGCATTACAGAAGTACCCTTCATCAGGATAGGGTTAAACAAGCGCTACCAACAACTTACGCACGTCAAAATCAAAACGAAACAACATATCGCAATCTCATGACTTGCTAGTGTAGAAATCCCTATAGTCCTTCCGACTACCATAGCGCCTCGGCCTAACACGTGGAGGAGAAACAACATTCCTCAGTGGCGTGTCCGAGATCTCCTGGACTTCCTCCAGAATCGGCGGCACGTACTCTGAAGAAACCGCATAGGGGTAGGACTCAGGAGAATATTGGGGAGAATCGATCGCTCCGCGCCTTTCTCCGTCCTGGCTATCCACTTCCACAACCAGTGGTCCAGAGACCGAAGATACATCTTCGACGTCTTCCGCATTGCTCATCCAAAGTTCATCCCTTTGCTTTGTCTGGCATTCCTCTATGACATGCACACGAAGACTACAGTAGGGGCACTCAGCCAATTCACGAGGACAGATCTGCACCGCGTGATCTTCCAAACACCTGGCACATGGAGGTGCCAACATATGCACATTACGTGCCAAATATCGCACAGCTCCACTCAGGGTCTCTTCGCCTCGAGTTAGGTTTTGGAGAGCCTCCAAAATCTTGTCGTAAGTCGGGTTCGTCGACATCTAACATACCAGCAAAACCACAACACAAACTATCTAAAAAGCAAGAAATAGAGAAATGAAAGAAACTTAACTTATACTTACAGTGCGATGGATGATGCATGATGAAGCTCTGACCGCACACTTGAACTCTGCTCTGATACCAAATTCTGTGATGCCCCAAACCTCGATCTTGGAAAAACCTTGGAATTTTCAGTAAATTTTTTTTTTTTAAAGAGTTCAAGGGTTTAAGTAGAGAATCAGCAGAAAGCAATCGTGGAGAAAAGGACAAAGTCGCAAGTCTGGACGGCCGCCACAGATGGGTGCAACAAGTGAAAGCAGTGTAACCAAGGGTGTGTACAAAAAGTGTAACTGTAAGTAAAAGAAAGGGGAAAACATCCCAATGATCTAAAGAGTTTACAGAGTGTAAATACAAAAGTACAAAACAGGGAATACATCCCAATAGATAACCAAAATTCCAAAAGAAAGAAACCACTAGGTACAGGAACTGCAGGTCAAGTGTGTGGGTCCCCCGAGCCTCCATAGTGTGTCATCGCATCCGCACTATACCTCTTCGTCACCTATATCCCCATAAAACAGGGTCAGTCCTCTTGCGAGGTGGTGAAGAAGCAACCACAAGCAGATATATAATCAACTCACAAGGAACTGAAAGTAAGCTAACAAGTGGTAAGTGTAAAGTGACAAGTACTAGTCAACTACTAAATAACACCAAAGAAATAACAGAGCAAGTGCTCACACAGTAACTAATTGTAACCAGTGTCGTGTAAGTAAGGTAATCAAGTAACAGCTGAAACAAGTAAAGTAACTGAAGTAGCATCTACAAAACACCAAACAGTAGCAACTACCGTATGTTAGCTGATTGGTTAGTCTTTAAGTTCTTCTAATTACTCCTTCGGGTACGAGAAGGAACCTTGTATTCTGTGAGGCATGCACCCGGCGTCGGTTATTCAACTTATAGTGTGGTAACCGGGGAAGCTACATACCGAGTCAACCATATGCGAGCAGCACACAGCTTGGAGAAAACACTCGCATAGGCAAATGATTGCAATCCGTACTACTGCAGTAGTGAGGCCCTAAGAAGGTACCTCGACCTCCCTGACTCTGAGTGACTGGAGGCCAAAGGAATGCTACAGTTCCTATCAAAACAAGTGTCGTAGTAACGACGAGTCACTCAGGGTTGTACCATCCACCCTCTCCCAAGGTGAACCATTTTGTGAATGGGGCGAAGCAGGTTTATCTTTCTTAAGGCTCAAGTTCAATCATACCTCACAACAAGGAATCTGCCTCGTGGTCCCTGTGGGGTACGCAAAACGAGGATTTGGCCTATGCTCAGCCTCACACGGCCAACGGAGCACACTGCTCGTGAAAACAGTCAAAACACCATATTATCTCATTTTCTGTTTAGGGTATAACACACAAGAGTCCATTCCACACAATGGCCACTGCCCGAAGACTCTAACTGAGCCCACAATGAATCATTTCAACATTTGTACCCTATGGTGTCCAATTTCTATCTTTTATTCTCATGAGGTAAGTGCACCTAATGCACTTCCCAATGCCTCAAGCTAGGTACCTCCATAGGGTACGCACTACTCAATAACAGTGTCAGGATGTGCTAAGTGCAAAGTGAAGGAATATCACAAGTTTTTATCTTTTGCACAAAGTAAACAATAGAGGCATCACATGCTATTAAACTGCACTATATTACATACTTCAGTGTTATGATTGCATTCATCTACATTTTCATATTCAAGAGTTTGAAATCGAATTTAACCAATCATCCTGTCTAATGGGAATAACATTGGCTATTTCCACGGTATGGGATGCCGCGCCTGCGGTCCCGAAATAAACCGTTTGTCAAGAAGAACGTTAGATTAACACTAATTGACTCAAAGTATAACATTATCATAAGAAATATTTGGATGGAACTCAAGAGTGTCGCATGTCCATCCAGACATACCGAAACAATTATTAAGTGTTGTTAACCAACTTGTGTGCATATACATACATACATTCACGTTACAAAGATACTCAAGGTTTCTCATACCTATACTTATATATACGTAAGTATATACCCATTCACACTTATATACCCATTCACACTTATATATATATATATATATATATATATATATATATATATATATATATATATATATATATATATATATATATATATATATATATATATATATCGAACTCGATGAAATCCAAAGCAGGTACACTATGCCAAAGCTAAACCGAGGTGTGAAAAAGGTGTAGGCTAACTAAATCCAGCATTGGGTCTACTATGGTTCAACTTGAGATGGAGACAAGTTGGTTTTGAGTGAAAAGTGTTTGACAGCCAGAATAGTTGGATTTCGGGTTTGCTAGGGTACCAACGGGAAGTTTACACACTTGCGGTCAAAGAAAGAGAGTTTCAGTCCCGAATAATGGTCTGGCCTTTCCGGGCCTAACTGCCATGCATACCGACATGGTCGGGTCCGATCCATAGTTCGGGCCAGATCGACCAAAGGCTTTGGTTGGGGCTAAATCCAACCCCGACAAGGATCAATGTCTATTCTAGTGAAAAAGGCACTATAGCTGATCAAGTGGAGGTCTGGTCCTTAGGACCAAACGACTGCTAAGACAGGGCAAGGTCTCGGTTCAGACCTGAGCCCAAAGTGGCTCAGCTGAAAAGAGAAACTCGGGCTGGGCCCAACTTGCACCCAACCGAAACAAGATGGACTACAGTGTTGGTCTGAACCCATGGTTCAGACCGGCAACAGTCCAAGACAAAGAAAGAAAAGAAAATGATACAACAACACTTACCCTCGAAGAAAAAAAGAAGAAAGCTTATCGAGGGCTTATGCTGGGCGCGCAGACTACCCGCATGGCGTCCATCTCCAGCTAGGGCAAAAACTGAATGGCCAAGTGGCCTGGTCCACTAGACCAAGTTGGATGCTCTTCCCAGCAGCATGAGCAAGAGCTCAAAAGGGGCAATCGAGCAACCAACCCAAATGGGTACGACATCGAACGACCAGTATCCCCACCCCCTGGTCGGTCGGAGCACTCGGTGCTCTGGTGCACCAACCGGATGAACCGACCCGAGAACCAACGTGTCAAAAATGAAGAAAATAAAGAAAAACAAAGCAAGCATTACCTTGCTGCTAAAAAAAAAACAGAGTTCCACGCTCAAGCAGGGCTGGTCACGTCGTGACCCAAGCCCAGGTCGTTGTTGCAATACCAGTCCCAGCGCGTGGGGACTGGATTGAGCCCAAACACCACTAAAAGGAACATCCAAATGAAAACAAAAGCATGTTGATGGCCGAAATGCACCAACCGGCGTTCCAGCATTCCGAGATCATGCCAAACGGAAAGGAGGTGGGCTGGACAAGCCCAGCTCAGTCCAGCACACCCGAGGAAATGGTTATAGTTGTGACCCCACCATGAATATAGCTGGAAAGAAAAAACGTATCAACCTCTCCTCTTTTTTTCTTTTTTTGAGAAGGAAGACCACAACAAGCATAGAAGGTGATTAAAACTGAAATGAAATCGAACGGAAGAACAAATGCAAAGATTGTAAATGCATGCTACAAAATAACAATGTAAATCCATGGTGATTCAAGATAGCATCTACAAAGCTTGGAGCTAATCCACCGTATGGACTTGCATGGAAAGATGCAAAGCCCCACCGACTTCCTTTTCATACGAAATCGTAAACAAGAAGGGTGAATCTTCACCTTAGCTAGTAGAAGAAGAGGAAGGTGATGTTGCAGCTACACTTTAAGAGGTTCCCACGGTTGGAGAGGAGAAACAAGTGAGAGGGAAAGCCTTTGGAAAAAAAATCGCCCAATGTGAGAGAGAGAGGCCCATTTTTTTTTAAGAGTTTTTATAGGATGTTCTCTAGATTGGATGGCTAGGATTTACCTTTCCAAGATGGAGGGCTGGGGTGATCCATGCTCCCCCATAGCCAATGCATGTCAAGCTTCTAAACTTTTTAGAAAGACTTACAAAAATACCATTTTGAAAAGCCATTAATGTTTTGAAAAATTTCAAGGGCTGCCCAAGGCTAGCCGCTCCTTAGGCCCAATCGGTTTTGGGTATTTTAAAACTTTTGGTTTTGTTTCAAAATTGCCAAGGGGCGCAAGACCCATGCTCTCTTTTTTGAAAAGACGCCCCTCATGATGGACTTTGGGCTCCATCATGAGGTTTTTGAAAAGATACATGGCCAATAGAGGCTCTCTTTTCTTTTTTTTTTTTTTAAAGCCATGCAACCTTCTTGCAAAAACACCACCCAGCTGGTCCATCCTTGACCAGCTGGTCAACCATGGCTAGGGATGTCCACTGATAGGGTCGCCCATGGGTCTTGGATCCACTAAGTGTTCTGGGTCAAAACCCAAAACCCGCAAAAAATGTAGGTCATAAGAAAAAACATTTTTACTGGAACAAAGTAATAATTTAATCCCAACAAGTCGTTTCATTCTCTTAATAACCTTAATTAATGTAGAATGGTCGAAGCCTCTTAAGGAGATCACCACTCGTACGTAAAAAAATTAAGCGTTCTAAGATTCGGGTCCAAACTTAAGTCAATACTCGTAATTCACATGCACTGACATGGTTTCCTTGTTGTTTGGGTCTAAATTTCGGGGTGTATCACCACCATCCTATTCCAAACTTATCCTAAAGGATTCAGGTGTTGATCCGTTCTAGATTTCCCAAAATTGCTTTATCTACATAATATTACGCGATTTACCCAGTTCTCAAAATAAGCAAATCCTCAAAAATTACTAAGACATAAAAATTCATTGATTTTCATATAATTACACCATAATCATCAAAATTAGAATGGTGGATCTTACATTAAGGATCCTGAACGGCCCAACGTATCTAGGACTCAAATTTCCTTTCTTTCTGAAACGAAAAACGCTCTTCGTCGGTGTTACTTTCACAAAAAGCATGTCATCAACATCAAACTGAAGCTCTCGCCGCCTCTTATCGACGTAACTCTTCTGTCTGTCCTGAGCTGCCTTTAGACGTTCTCGGATTTTCTGCACCTGCTGGGTGTAGTGCTGAAGAACAATCGGCGATTCATTGGATCGATCGCTGATATCGTCCCAATATGACGGTGATCGGCAAGGCCTTCCGTACAAAGCCTCGTATGGAGCCATACCGATACTAGTGTGATAACTGTTGTTGTAGGCAAACTCGACCAAACACAAGTGTGAATCCCAATCACCTTTCCAGTCTAGTATACAAGCCCGCAACATATCTTCTAACGTCTGAATCATCCTCTCTGACTTGCCATCAGTCTGAGGGTGAAAGGTTGTACTAAACTTCATCTTCGTTCCCAAAGCTGACTGCAACTGTCCCCATAGTCGCGACGTGAATCTGAGATCACGATCCGAAATGATAGACGTAGGTACATCATGTAACTGTACAATCTTTTTGATATACAAGTCTGCTAAGCTCTCAGGCGGCTGATTGATCCGGATAGGTAAGAAGTGAGCAGACTTGGTGAGTCTGTCCACAATCACCCATATCGCATCGTGCTTTCACCTGGTCCGCAGTAACCCTACCATGAAATCCATCGTGATATCCTCCCATTTCCACTGAGGAATCTCGATCCTCTGCATGGAACCACCGGGACGTTGGTGCTCGATCTTGATTTGCTGACAAGTCAAACACCTCGAAACATACGCTGCTACTTCAAGCTTCATCCCGTTCCACCAATACCTTCGTTGAAGATCCTTAAACATCTTAGTCCCCTAGGATGGACGGTGTACTTCGACAGATGTGCCTCATCAAGAATCTCCTTCCTCAACTCGGGGTCATTTGGCACCCAAAGTTGATCCTTCATGCGAATACAACCGCTGTCATCAATGCGAAAGACTGAGCCCTCTTCACGAGCTCGGTCGACAAACTTCTGATATTGAGTGTTTCGCTTCTGCACCTCGATAACCTTAGGCAAGAGTTCTCATCAAATGGCCAACCCAGACAATCTAATCGTTCCACCTCCGATCGCGAATGGCTTCCAAGCCACGAAATCTTCGATCAACTTTTGGCTTCACACAAGACTAGCCAGAACACTGCTCGATTTGCGACTAAGCGCATCTGCAACGACGTTCACCTTACTAGGGTGGTAAGACAACGTAAACTCATAATCTTTGATAAACTCGAGCCAACGACGTTGTCTCATATTCAATTCCTTCTGAGAAAATAAATACTTGAGACTCTTGTGGTCAGAAAAGACCTCGAATGTATCTCCGTACAAATAGTGTCGCCAGGACTTCAAGGCAAACACCACAACCGCTAACTCCAAGTCATGAGTCGGATAATTCATTTCGTGAATCTTCAGCTATCACGAAGCATACGCAATAACACGACCGTGCTGCATGAGCACACATCCCAATCTTGTGCCCGTGGGGTCTGTGTACACCACAAAACCGCCTCTACCAGAAGGTAAAGCTAACACTGGAGAGGTAGTTAGCTTCATCTTCAGGATCTGGAAACTCTTATCGTAAGAGTCAGTCCACTCGAACTTAACTCCCTTACGCAGAAGCTTCGTCAAAGGAAGCGCAATCCTGGAGAAGTCCTGAATGAAACGCCGATAATAACCAGCTAACCCGAGAAAACTGCGGATGTCTGTAACAGACTGAGGTTGCTTCCAGTCCAACACTGCTTCGACCTTCGTCGGATCAACTGACACACCATCACTGGATATCACATGACCCAAAAACATGACTCGTCGAAGCCAAAACTCGCACTTGAAGAACTTGACGAACAATCTGTGCTCTCGAAGTACTCCCAACACAATATGCAGATGCTCTTGGTGTTGCTCAGGGGTCTCTGAGTAGATCAAGATATCGTCGACAAATACAATCACAAACGTATCCACGAACGGATGGAAAATGCGATTCATCAAATCCATGAATGCTGCTGGTGCATTCGTGAGCCCAAAAGGCATCACAACGAACTCATACAACCCGTACCTAGTTCGGAAAGCTATCTTCGAGACATCTTCTTCTCTGATCCAGAGTTGATGATAACTCGATCTGAGGTAGATCTTCGAGAATATCTTTGCTCTCTGCAATTGAGCAAAGAGATCTTATATCCTCGGCAACGAATACTTATTCTTAATCGTCGCTTGGTTGAGCATTCTGTAGTCAATGCACAACCTCAGGGATCCATCTTTCTTCTTCACGAACAGAACAGGTGCACCCCACGGCGATGCACTATTTCTGATAAACCCTTGCTCCATCAACTCTTCCAACTGACGCTTCAGTTCTTCGAGTTCTGCCAGATCCATACGATACGGTGCCTTTGAGATCAAAGTTGTTCCAGGTAGCAACTCAATACAAAACTCGATCTCATGCTTCAGAGGTAATCCAGGCAGTTCCTCTGGAAACACATTGGGGAACTCCCGAACTACTTCAAGATTCTCGATAGGGGTTAACACCGAGTCAACTGGGGTGATACTGACCAAGAAAAAAGTACCCCCATTCCGCAGATACTTTTGAACCTTAAACGATGAAATCATACGACTGTCTCGAATAGGTCGAGCAAGGCTGATCTCCAAAACCGGACGATCAGGAGGGTACAAAACCACCTTGCCTTCTCTGCACAGAACTTGAGCATGATACTCAAACAACCAATCCATGCCTAGAATGACATCAAACTCTGTCATGTCTAGCAGGATCAAGTCAGCTGGCAAGTTCTGACTCGCCACTAACACCTCTACGCTCGGGATGTACAAAGTACACAAGGACTGATCGCCAGTCGGTGTATGAACTTCCAACGGATAATTCAATAACACAACAGACATGGGCAAAGAACTAGCAAATCTTGAAGCTATGAAAGAATGCGAAGCACCACAGTCAAACAATGTAAAAGTTGCATGACCAGCGACTGGAATAGTACCTTGGACCAACTCTCCCTTGGTCACTTGCTCGATAGTGGCTGCGTAGGAACGCCGTGCCATCGTCCTCTGGTTACCCATCTTCTGCTGGGAAGATTATTGTGGCAGGTATGACTGTTGCTGCTGCTGCTGCTGAGGAAGTCGCTGAGGTGCCGACTGCGACGTTTCTGGCGTGTTCCTCCTTAGATCATCAGACTGCTTCTTCTGACAATCTTTGATGTAGTGGCCCATCTTGCCACAATAGATGCATCCTCCGAGGTCCCGTGGACACGGTCGGCCAGGATGATCCATCCGACATTTTGGGCAACCCGATGCTGCCACCACCTGTCTCTGCTGCTGTTGGGGCTGGCGATTCTATCGCTGCCGGTTGTTGTTGTGGTTCTTTTTTGCTGGAGGAGCGGACTTCTTTCCACCCGAATTCTACTGAAACGAATGCTTCTTAGGCCAACTCTTTTGGCCTGGCTGCTGCTGGTTACCCTTCGACTGCGGAGTCTTCTGGGATTCTGTCCACTCATGCTCCAGAAGTGTAGCCGTCTCCAAGGCTTCCTCAAGAGTCGAGGGAGCACGCGTGAACACTCTCAGACGTAAGGCTAACTTCAATCCATGAGCGAACTTCATCGCTTGTTCCTTTTCGGTCACGT
Organism: Nuphar pumila; assembly: GCF_984573655.1. NCBI lineage: Eukaryota > Viridiplantae > Streptophyta > Magnoliopsida > Nymphaeales > Nymphaeaceae > Nuphar > Nuphar pumila. The sequence continues at coordinate 69,685,885 of NC_143255.1, read as the reverse complement.
ACACATGAGGGCAGAAGCGCTCCAGGCTTCTGAACTTTGTGATATAGTCTGCCAAAGTAGAGTTCCCCTGCTGAAGGTCGAGGAACTTCTGCATCTTCCGGTTGCGCTCGTGGGTCGGGAAGTAGGCCGCATAGAAAACCTCTACAAATTGTTCCCACGTGACTGCCGCCTGCGAACTTGATATCCAAGGTGGTCGCCCACCACCTCTCGGCATCCTTCCGGAGCTGATACGTGCCAAAATCCACCTTTATGTCATCATTGACCTGCAAGACACGAAAGATTCGCTCGATCTCTCGTATCCAGTCTTCGGCCACCTCGGATGAAGACTTTCTGTCGAAGAAGGGAGGGTTCATAGCCATGAACTCCTTGTAGGGCATGGCTGTCGCTGGAACTGGAGAGGGAGTAGGAACCAGAGTCTCTCTCTCTTGAGAGGTTCACATGTTCTCTCCCATAGCACGCATGGCCTCGGCCTGCCTGCCCACAACCTCGGCCAGGTTGCTCACGGTGTCCATAATACGATCGCAACGCTCGTGCCAAGCCATCTTAACAAAAGAAGACACGTATAAGCAAAGAGACAAGTTGAGGCATAATTTCACTACTTAAAAAGCAGATGCATACAAATATTCAGTACAAGCCAAAATTACCCTTCTACAACGGGGTTACAATGCATAAACCTCTGCAACAATGCAAAAACAAGGCAAGTCTACAAAATGAACACTGACTCAATGTTCCAACCACACATGTTCTCGTCTGAACAACACAATCACCGCTGCCTACGAGTGTAGTAGTTGCGGTAGGTGTTCTGATTCCCATATCGTCTCTACATCGGACGAGGAGGAGAAGCAGGTGTGTACTCAGAAGGACTCACTGCCTGAGACCACGGAGGTGAAGATGGCGTGTACTTGGGAGAAACAAAGCGTGAGTAGGAAGTTGGCGTGTACTCAGGAGAACCTGGCGCAACCCGTGCATCTCCCACTGGGTCAACTGCTGACTGTGCCTGACCGCCCTTAGAAGCCTCGTTCTCCTCGGTCTCAGCATTACCCATCGCAAGTTCATCGCCCAACTTACGCTGACACTCAACCTCAATATGCCCCCTAAGGCCACAGTAGGGGCATACGCTCAAAGCACGAGGACAAATCTGTCCTGCGTGATACTGGTCACATCTCCCACAAGGAGGTGCCGGATGTGCAAGTATCCGGGCACTCTGTACAATCTGCTGAACCACTTGATCTAGGGCCTCTGTGCACCGAATCAAGTCGATAAGAGCTCTGAGCATTCGCTCATTCCTCGAATCAGCAGGCATCTAACAAGTTATGTAACCAATCAAGCATGCAAAACTAAATACAACAGAATCATTAAGAAACAATTAAAAGCAATAATTCATAACATACTTACAGTGCGATGGACGATGCACACAGAAGTCTTGGACCACACTTATAACTGCAGCTCTGATACAAATCTCTATGACGCCCCAAACCCCGGCTTTGTAAACACCCTTAGTTTTTGAGCAAAAAACATTTTTTTTGAAGGATATATAGAGTGAAAAACAACTAGCGGAAGTAAAGGAGGAAAACAAGAGTAAAGCAAAGGCCGCCAGTCTGAGTGAGCCACAATAAACAAGTAAAGTATTTTTCATTTCCACAATAATTATAATTATACAAAAAAAACAAGACTGGGTACAAAAAGGGTCAGTCTCACAAAAAGGAGGGGTACAACCCCTCAAAATTCCAAAACCAGAAGAAGCCAGAATCTGCTGCAAAGTGTGGGTCTCAAGGCTCTTGTTGTGCGCCGTCGCATCGCGTTGCGTCTACTCGTCACCTGTATCCCCATAAAACGGGGTCAGTACTCTTGCGAGTTGGTGAGACAAACCATCCATACATTATCATTTTCAAGGAAAAGCAGAAAGTAAGCAACCTGCTACAAGTGTGCTAAGTACCAGACTATCACTAGCATGATGGAACAGTTAGAAGCATTTAAATAAAAGTACAAGTGCGTGTCAGGAAGGTGCACGTGCCTCAAGACTGTAAAACTACAAGTAACAGTGCAACAACTAGAGTAACAGAGCAGAAACTGAACAACAGGAAGTAGCAGCTAAAGTAACAGAGTAGGAACTAACCAATAGAGTATAGCAACTGAACACAAGTATATACGGCTCTAGAGTAACAACTACAGTGAGTCAGTCTGATTGGTTAGTCCTTATGTTCATCTTTTTACCTCCTTCGATTACGCGAAGGAGAACCCTCGAGTTCTGTGAGACATGCACCCGACGTCTGATATTCAATTTCTAATGTGGTAACCGGGGATGCTACAGAATGAGAAAACCACCTGCAGGCGACACGCAGCCAGGAGAAACCTTTCGCAGGGGCAAAGGATTGCAATCCATACTACTACAGTAGCAAAGGTCCCTATAGAGGGCAACCTTGACCTCCCTAACTCCGAGTGACTGGAGGTCAGAGGGCACATCGGCTTCTCAAAAGAACAAGTCGTAGTAACGACACGTCACTCGGGGCTGTACCATTCAACCTCTCTCTAGGTGACCAAATTGTGAATGGGGCGCGACAGGTTTATCTTATTTAGGCTCAAAACCTCAAGTCATACCTCCTTTCGAGGTAGTCGTGCCTCGTGGTCCCCGTGGGGTACGCAAACGAGGACTTGGCCTGCCCATTCACGTGCTCAGCCTCACACGGCCACTACGAGCACACCGCCTTTGAAGACGATAATAATATACCATTTTTATTTTATGCCTAGGGTGACACGAACACGTGAACATATTCTTGCGAACCTGGGCCATTAACCGTAGACTCCAACCGAGTCTCAAAACCTCAACAGGTCAAAGGCGTCGAACCCTACAATATTTTCAGTTCTTTTCCAAGTGTATGCCATGTCGAGTGTAAAGCACGCCACTGGTGTAGTGTATATCCGTCGATATACGAATGGAAGCCAAACAGGAAGGCACTCGACACCTGAGCTAGTGACATACGTGTCAAGACATGCCAACTTGCACAAGCAAAACAGGAGACCCCACATAGGTATAATTTCTCCCAAGTATCGTGCTGTGAGCAACGATACATCGACAAGCAGGTAAGGTACCGCTAACTTCAAGTTCTAAGTGGCACAAGGCTCAAAATACATATACTATAGTTACAGGGTATGCGAGGAGTGTCCCGAGCCTGGACTACGTATTTCCTCCAAATACGCATACAATTAACATAACGCGGCAAAACTCTCGTAGCGAAGCCATCCGCAAAGGATCCTCGCGCACCTGACACTCACGAGTGTCAAGGGATAGAATCCAACCTAATCCCCTGCTTATGGGAACAACATTAGCATATCCATATGTGCAATACACTCTGTTCGCACAAATGGGGCACAAACAAGACTGAAAGCCTGAAAGGTCCGTAGAACCGGACAAACCCACGTGAGTGTGTGTCACGACACCACTTGCAAGCTCAACCACATGGCCACCCCTACGGGGATGCGGGGTACAAGCAACTGAAGCCTGAAGCAGCAACGTATGTTGCTAGCAAGCGACGCATTCCGCTATAAGGCTTAAACATCGCCTATCGGCATGGAAGAGCAAACGCTGCAACAGGGGAGTTCCCGTGGAACTCCACGTGTTCGTGCCATCCTTGCTGAAACCCGCGAGTGGTCCGGACCCCATCCCAGAGTCCAACAACGGGCTGCTCCAATGGCGGCAAGGTGGTCGGGTGTGTTGAGAAACTCTATTTTGATGTCACATAATATGATACACTGTCATATTTGATTTTATATAATATGATAATATGTCTTCTTGAAAAATGTTATATTATGACTGGATATGTGTTGCCATATATCTAACGAGTATTTGATGCAAGGATATCTCACTCAAAAAGGATGGAGACCTCCTGTTCAAGTACAACTATGGTGCAATCATACTCCTTGAAGAAAAAGCTTGATGAGCCATGCATTCGTATAGACCATCTAAAGAGATCGGCTACCTCAAGTTGAAGATTTTTTTTTTCTTTAGAGTCATATGTAACAGAACCTTCAGAAGCATCCATATTGCATATTACATACTCATTCATAAAAGCTATTTCATAAAAGTATACGATAGTTTCAAAAAGCTTCTTTTTTGAAAACCAATAATTGTACCTTCTTACAAACCTTTATGGAAAAGGTATTTTGACATGATATAATTCATGATTTCAAAAAGCAATAATTGTACCTTCTATCATATACAAGACAACTTGAAAAGTAATGATTTCAAAATTAGGAAAAAGACAAAACATGGAAATCGACTACACAAAAAAAAAACAAATATAATACTTGTTGAAAAGACTCTAGTTACCTTTTTACAAACCCATAGAATGTCGACTTACTTGAAGTCATCATTCTCTTTGTATAGCATTTAATACCTCCTGTAAGAAATCCTTGTTAATATCCTTCTCAAGAATGTCGACTTGTTTAAAGTCTTCATTCTCTCTGTAGACATTGAAAAACACATCATAAAGAAAACTCTTGATATGACTATGTACAAATAAATATCTCAAAGAATTTATTGTACTTACACTCATTTAAAGAAAAGAAGTACTTATGTACCACAAATCATTAATTAGGATAAAGACAAAACTATATGACAGCCTACAATCCAACGTTCAATGTACTATTGTAAGAAATAGACTTTTTACATAAAATATATATTACCTAAAATATTACAACGACTATTGTACCCTATATTTTACTTTTATGGAAAGAAGACTTTCTCGAATTTCTCTAAAGATGTTTTTTGAAATGACATGACATTTCACATCTCAAAAAGGCTACGATTTCAAAAAGGTAACGACTACTTTTTTAAAGCTATATAGACACACTCAAATAAACTATTTAGACAAGGAATGGACATGTGAGCTTACAACGAGAAAAATTCCTATTTGATATCTGAAAGATAGCCTAGAAAAAAAAAAGAGAAAAGAAAGAGAAAAAGTCAAGAATAGCTCTTTGACAAAGAGTATCTTCTGAGTGAAAAGAACAAAACATTCTGAGAATCCTTCATTCGTGCATTCATATCATTCTGAAGGTTCTATAGGAAGTATTGTAACTTTCTGTTATTCGCTGTATTCCTTCTTTGTTGAAAGAAGTAGACCTCTGAGAAAGAGGGTGTTGTCCTTCTCTATTGAGAGAAGAAGACCTCTGTGAAAGAGGGTGTTGTCCTTCTCTGTTGAGAGAAGAAGACCTCTGTGAAAGAGGGTGTTGTCCTTCTCTGTTGAGAGAAGAAGACCTCTGTGAAAGAGGGTGTTGTCCTTCTCTGTTGAGAGAAGAAGACCTCTATGGAAGAGGGTGTGCCCCTTCTCTGTTGAGAGAAGAAGACCTCTGAGGAAGAGGGTGTTGTACTATTTATTCGGTGACTCGGATGTTATAGTAGAAAGCTCAAGTGGTTTGCTTGGGGACTGGATGTAGGTCAGGGTTTTGACCGAACCAGTATAAATCCTGTGTTTATTGTGTTGTGCCTTATTGCCTTATTTTTTTATTTTATCAATTTGCATCGTATTTCACTATTCACCCCCCCCCTCTAGTGGAATTTTAGGGTGCCTTAGCACCAAGTGCCGATTTGGCGCTAACGGGGACCAAAAACCCGGAGGGGCTGACCAAGTGGCTAGGCCACGGGGGCCCTGCTGTTATCGTCGCAAAAATTTTTCCCGTCTTCCCTTCCTTGCGGAAGAGAGAGAGAAAAATGTTTTCGCGATTCAAACTTGACCAGATTTTGGGAATTGTTTTGAAATACTCGCCTCCGTTTTGAAAATTGCGGGAAAATCCATGGGATGGGGCTCGACCTGTCGGTACGAGGTTCGACCGTTCATGCCGCCTTTAACAGAGGTAATCGAACCAAGAACCAAAATTGTGCTTGACTTAGTTAAATCATCAAAATCGTGTTCTATCCTAAATGCACAGAGAATTCAGGCATGTGCTATGAGATTTTTTTTTTTTGAAAATGTAAGTGGAAAAATATGATGTATGCTTAGAAAACATTTGGAGTGGAAAAGCATTTCTCAGGAAAAAGATGGAAGTCAATCTCTTAAGAGACTCAGACGAAGAAGATTTGAAATCTCGAGAAAGTTTATAAAGATTTGGAAAATTTTTAAGAAATAAGAATCTCGAGAAAATGGTGAGAACTCTTGAGAAAAGGTGAACACTTGAAAAGGGAAACAATTCTCAGGAAAACTCAGACTTTGAGAATTTTCTTAGGAAAATGATAGAAATTTTATAGGGAAACTCGTTGGAGAAGAGAAAATTGAAACTTGGGAAATTGAGATCCTCGGAATCTTGGCCTTGAAACCCTTGAAAATTGATTTTTGATTTTTGAGAAAGATTGGGAAACTCTTTTTGAAAATCTTAAGAAAATAGCATTTTCCAGGGAAAATCAAGGGAAAACTTTAATTTTTGGAAATCCAACTTCGGAAATTTTAGAAGTTTCTTGAGAAACTGATTTCCATAGAAAATTATGGAAAACTTGCCTTGGGAAAAACCGATTTTGAAAAATTCTCAGAGTTTCTTGAGAAATAGATTTGAGAATAAAATTTTCTTAAGAAAATCATGAGAAAATCAATGATTTCATGCTGCAAATGATATGAGTGAATGAATGCACTTTGAAATGATTTTATGAGAAATTTGTTGGAAAAATGTGTATTAAGTCAAAATAAATTCTTTACATATCTTGACTGTGGCCATGAACATATTCAGAGTTTAATTGACTTAATTCACAATATTTTGCAAAATTGGAAATATGATGTGCATTTTAAGATAGCCTAAGAGTGTAGGCTCAATGTGACTAGTAGAAAGATGATGGATCTGGGTCTCGTCCATATTCCGACTAGGGCCATAAATATGGATTCCACCGAGTTCATCAACTCCCTAAGAGTTGGTGCACGTGTCATTCGTGTACATCCATAGTGCTTTTGAAATAAAATGCTTGAATCACATAAACAGGATATTGCATAAATTCAAACTATATGATATGCATCCTAGTCTAAGCAGAAAATTAAATCTCTTATTCCAAAATTTACATTATTACATCACTAAATAAATGAAATAAATGTTAATTGCAGACTTCAGCTCCTTCTTTTGAATGTCCCTGCCAAACTTGAAATAATGTTAGCTCAAATATGTGGGTTTTTCCAAGATTTTCCAATAATAATCTGAAATTATTGGACTTAATTGGATATAAACCCTATTATCATGCTTCCTTGATATTTGAAATGATGTAAATGCAAGAAATACAGTAGAAAATAGTTTGAAATTTGAAATTGTGGTCAAATTGACCAAAATACCCCTAATATTAAAGTTATACCTTTAAAATCAGGGTTTTTGAAGGAAATTTTGGTAAAATTGAGATTTTGAAATTCAAATGGAATCAAATGATGATGAAATGCAGTATGAGACATTATGACATGATGCTAAACACATTAGGACTATAAAATCAGAATTTGACATGCTATCATTCATCAAAAATAACGAATTTCGCTTGATTTTTGCTTGGATCGTGGTCCCGCGGGGCCCTATTTTGATGATATGGCTAAATCGAGCCTCAAATGAATTCCAAATTACACCAAATTCAGTATGAAGCATCTTCCTACTCTGATAAACAGCCTAGAATGCTAAAACTCACGAAATGATATGATTTAAATGCTAAAATTTAAAGAAAATCCTAAAATGGACGAATTTCACTTATGGACCCGAACCAAATACAATGCTTAATATGATAATGCAAACATTACACCATAAAAACCTCTGATATTTTGCAGAATGCTAAAGGACTCGAAATTGAATATTTTTGGTTTTTACAGCCTCGGGATTTGAACTACGGTGAGTTCGGTAATGGGCATTTGGTTCTGTCGGAGGTAAAATTGACCTAATCTGATATAAAAATACTAAAAAATGAACAACGGCCATGGAAATTTCTGATATTTAACTGAGATATTCAAGACACATACAGGAACAACTTTAATGTCTATAACTTTGGAATTTGATAAACAGCAACACCTATAAAAATACAGCTTTTCATGCCTAAAGCAATAGAACAGACAAATGTGACAAAACAGAGGACTGACAAGAAAAATCCGAAACAGACATTGAAACTGTTCTAAAAATCAGAATCCTTTAGATCAAAACAGAAGCCATCCCGAACATAACATTCACTTTTTACAGATTGGGATTTGGAGCAATACCCAAAGAGAACCCGTCTCCTTAAGTCGATCCAAAATCTCATAGGCCCAAATCAGGCTCTGACACGTGTCCCGAACTCTCGGATTTTTGTCAGACATAAAAAAATCAGAAAAATCTGAGAAAATCACTTTCAAAACTAGACAATGCTCCGAGTTCAGAACATCTTTCGGATAAAAAATCGGACCTCACATGAAAGAGATCTCGATTTTACAAGTCGGAAATGAATTTTTAAAACGCATCCCGGGTAACAAAACTCGACTTACCATTTTGAATATTTACCGCAGTAAACAATTTCAAATCCTTCCGCATTTTTGGCACATTTCTAGGGACACCTAAGGACAAATTCCATGATTTTTTTAGAATTTTTAACGAAAATTAAATACATGAAATAACGCGTGGACTGACTGACAAAAACAGAGAATTACTGAAACTGAGCAGAATTGAAATAAATACCGAATTAAACCTAATTAACTTATAAAACATGTTAAATTAATGAAATAAAATACAAATTAATTTAGCTAAATGCATGAATGCTAAAAATCATCAAGGAAGCATAAATTTTTTTTTTTTGATATACGTCGTTTTGTGAGAATAGCTCAATCCATCCCTCGGATGAGCTCTTTGTCCAAGCGACAATACAAATCAAATCATGATATTATGAAATCAAGGGGAAGGGAGGTGCACCTTGCGTTTTTATGCAGCTTTGGAACTCTCAAAATGGACAGCTACCAACGGCTTCTTTCGGCCTTCGATCCGGGCTTCAATTGATTCACGGAGATCGACCTACGCTTAGGTTAAATCGGCCCCGGCACGAGCAATGTATGCTTCACTGTACCTTCTCCACTTAGCTCAAAAGGGGGCATGAATTCCAAAGTTCAAAATCATGTTATGAAGAAAAGCTAGGTTGAATTTCAAAGTCCAAAAGGAGCCCCCTAGGCTGGGCGTGGGGCCTTGTATTTGTAGCATTCTTTGAGAATTTTGAATTTCAAACAGGCTCAATCTGAGCCCTCCATGTGGCGCCATCTCAGGGCATGCTATTTTGATTTTTTGAGAAAATAAAATGGGAATTTTGTGGGTGAGACACCTTAGCAGGAGAGTTTGAATGGTGGATTGATTTTCTCTGCAGGAGGCTCCCAAATTGCGCCACCTCAGGGGGTGCTCTCTTGGAGTTTGAAATTCAAACTTGGCTTTTCTGAAGGTCCTCCTATGGCGCCACCTCAGGGGGCTAATTTTACAAAAAAATAAAGTAAATAAAAAGAAATGAAGCCAAGTGGGGCTCTGGAATGGCGCCACCTCAAAAAGGATTCTGAGGTGTAAAGTTGGAAACAGTAGGAGCATGCCATGTGGTGCCACCTCTGAGGAGCTCTCGACACGTGTCAGAAGGACAAGAATGAAAGAAGCAGAATGCGCCACCTCAGAGGAGTTCAAAGTTATGCTTTTTCTGCAGGAAAGGAGAGGATGATTATGCTTTTGACAAGTGTCAGTTGTCTGGAGGAGTCTTCTCAAATGGCGCCACCTCAGAGGGAGATTTGAAATTCAAATAGGGGTTGGCCCTGAAGGAATGGAGAGTGGACATGTGGCGCCACCTCAGGGTGGCTCCTACAGTGCCATGTGGCAAGAGGGAGGATTGAAAGGGACACGTGGCGCCTTCATAGACCAGATAGAAAAGGCAGAATTCAGGATTTGCGCCACCTAGACCTTGTCTGAAAATTTTTGAATGGTTTGCTTTTTCTGAAGAAGGCCAAGAGTGACATGTGTCTTCTACTTTTTCTGAAGGAAGCTAGAAATGACATGTGTCATCTACTTTTCTGAGAAAAAGTAGGGGAAGACATGTGTCATCCTGCTTTTCTGAAGGAGGGAGAGGTTGACACGTGTCCTCTGCAGGAGACACACTTCAAATGGCGCCACCTTAGAGGAGACAAGCTTTACTTTTTCTGGACAGGACAACATATGACACTTGGCATCTCATGGTGACTTTGAATGACACATGGCACATGGTGAAGATGGTGGATACTGACACATGGCATGGAATGACATGTGGCGGCTTCTTAAGGTAGCTCCACACTGACACTTGGCAGATAAATGGGAGGAGAGAGAAAAGACAAGTGGCACCAATCCAGGGGACAAGGCTCCTATATTTTTTGGGGTTTTTCAAAGTTCAGGTTTTTCAAAAGAAAAGCCTATGTGACACCACCTCAGTGTGGGTCCCACATTGCTTCTTTATTGAAATAAGGACAAGACAACAACCTCTTTTTGGAATTTTCATAAAATTTGGACTAATTGGTAAAACAAAATTTTTTGGAAAGAGTTGGCCCCTGTAGGGCAATTTTGTAAAAGAATGATAGTTGGAATAGCTGACAAAAGGGCAAAATCTGAGGTGAAGTGGCTGAAATCTATATTGAAACTATCCAGATTGTTTTCCTGAGGAAATATTTTAAAATTCAGAGTCCTGGGGGTAAAATGGGAAGAATTGATAATTTTGAAGACCCAGGGTTTGGAAATTGATTTTAAAAAGAGTTAAAATTCAAATCTGGATTTAAAATTTTGAAATCGAGAGTTATGGACCTCGAAATGACATGCTGTGCAGTGCAGTGATATGAGATGCTCATGCAATGATATGCAATGCCATGTCTTATGCAATATAATCTTGAACCAAGACTTGGAGATTCCTGTCTTCTGTCAGGAATAAAATTTTGAACATCTGCGCTAAAAATAGAGAAATTTTGAGAGTTGCAGATGAAATTTAGACTTTTGCAAGGTTTGGGCTCAAAAAATGACCATTTTGCCCTCCGGCGATTTTAGAGGCTGGATGCTAATGCTTGGTGAAAATGTTGGAGAGGTGAATGAAAATTTGGGGTGTTTACAGATGCCCCTCTTTTCTACTAAGCCGGCATGTGGCCGAGCTTAGTGGCAAAGAAAAACACACCAAATTTGGGCTATATAAAAAAAAATGCCCTAGTTAGAAGGATCTGACTGGGTATGAGGAAATTAGTCTGGTGATCAAGATAGATATGAAATGGAGAATGAAAAGAAAAGACACTCTGTGAGAGTGAAATTCAGGTTTTTGCCCTTATCTTGGATGGGACAGAAATACCTTGCATGGAGCGAAGCTCAGGTTTGACCCTTAACCTGATTGGGGAATGGAGTACCTCATAAAATGAGACTCAGGTTTGTACCCTTAACCTGATCGGGCAGAAGATGAAATACCTCTTTGATTGAGGCTCAGGTTTGTAACCTTATCCTGATTGGGCGGAAGATGAAATACCTCTTTGAATGAGGCTCAGGTTTGTACCCTTATTCTGATTGGGCGGAAAATGAAATACCTCCTCGCAGGAGGCTCAGGTTTGTGCCCTTATCCTGATTGGGCGGAAAATGGAATACCTCTTTGAATGAGGCTCAAGTTTGTACCCTTGTCCTGATTGGGCGGAAAATGAAATACCTCATCGCAAGAGGCTCAGGTTTGTGCCTTTATCCTGATTGGGCGGAAAATGGAATACCTCTTCGCAGGAGGCTCAGGTTTGTGCCCTTATCCTGATTGTGAGGAAAATGGAATACCTCTTCGCAGAAGGCTCAGGTTTGTGCCCTTATCTTGATTGGGCGGAAAATGGAATACCTCTTCGCTGGAGGCTCAGGTTTGTGCCCTTATCCTGATTGGGCGGAAAATGAATGGGATCTTCAAAGGAAGAGACTATGATGGAACCTTCAGATTTTGCATAGTAAATCCAACAAGGGGTTTTGCAAAAGGAAGGAAAATGGGGTCCCTAAAGCTTGAAAAGAGATTGATTTTGGGCGCCTCATTGTTGAGACTAAATAGCGTTTGAAATTGTCTTTTGTGAGAAAATGATTGGTGGTTTGACCTCAAACCGAAATGGGACTGTCTATGGTGGGAGAGTGGGGACAAAGGGAAGTGTGCAGATCTGAGAGCTCACGCTCTCAAAGAAGGGAAGGAATCAAGTCCTTAAGAGGGATTTAAAATTGGTGTCAGGATGTATCAAAAACGGACATCAAGCTCTTATTTTACGTCAGGATAGCTAGAAAATATTGTCAAAATGTTGTTGATTCAAAGTTTTTGAAAATGTTGCACATTGTGGCAAAGATATTCTTTCTTTTCTACCCAAAGCATTACCTCCAAACAAGGTTCACTTCGTAGAATAGAGGTTGGAAACCCAAATTACTTGCAATTGCCCTTCTTCAAGGAAGTTATCAGTTTCCTTGATATGAACAGGAAAGAGAATTTGATATTATGAAAGCAATTGATGAAAGAATATTGATAATAGACTTTCACAAATTTAAAGAGGATTCTGGATAAATTTGGCAGTTTGATATCCTGGGAGCTTCTCTCATGATAATCTTTCTGCACTCTTTTGGCTCTTTTGGGTTTTGGATACATTCTCCTTCATTTTGGAGTTGTTCTAACTTTTTCTCTCTTTCTTTTTCTTCTCTTTCTCTCTTTTGGAAGGGTACGCCACAAACTCCTTCAACTTAGAGATGTTTCGATCCTTCTTTGACGATATTGGCTCATGGGTTAGAAATATTTGGATGATAGCTGAAATTAAATATCTTTTGGGGATTGTCGGGAGGTTCATCGCATCTGCCTTCATCTCGACAGTGCTTTGGACTTTCTATGGAAGGATCCGTCACAAACTCCGTCATCTTGGAGATGTTTCAAATCTTCGTTGGCCCTGGGGGTCTGCTCGCTTAATTCGCCTTCATCTTGGCAACAATTGAGAGATCCCTTTTGCGGATATTTAATTACAGCTTAGGTGATTCTGAGGAGACAGGGCTTGGGTAAATGCTCGCTTTTTCTAGCACTCAGGATATTTCCACTGCCTCATCTTTACAAGAATATTCTTTAAAGATGTGTCATAACTGCGATCAATATCAATCATCTATGGCTTTTCAATAACATTGAATCTTCTTTTCTGGCCATATCGAGGATTTATCCTTCATCCTTTTGGTTGGCCAATAAAAAGAATTTGAAGTTTGAATCTCTTTTCGCAAAAGCTTCACTCTTTTGGAAGTAATGCTGAAGGTAAATTGAGATAGGGATTTGTGTAATAAAGATTCTGAAATCAACAATTAATTGATAAAATTTTATTGAAATCCTTGGTGAAAGAGAGCACTTGAGATCCGGCTCAACGCATCCGTGACAAAAATTATCCTCTCCTTTCCCCAAAGGAGGCGACTATCAGTATCAGTTCAATTAAGAACGACCATTGTTGGGAATAATATCAGTTCAATTAAGAACGATCATCGGTTCGCTGGGAACTATATCAGTTTAATGAAGAACGACTATCAGTTCATTGGGAACAATATCAGTTCAATGAAGAACGACTATCAGTTCACTGGGAACAATATCAGTTCAATTAAGAACAACCATCGCTGGGAATAATATCAGTTCAATTAAGAACGATCATCGGTTCGCTGGGAACTATATCAGTTCAATGAAGAACGACTATCAGTTCACTTGGGGGAACAATATCAGTTCGATTAAGAACGACTATAAGTTCACTTGGGAACAATATCAGTTCAATGAAGAACGACCATCAGTTCACTTGGGAACGCTATCAGTTTAATGAAGAACAACTATCAGTTCACGCAGAACACTATCAGTAAGAACGACTATCAGTTCACTTGGAACACTTATCAGTTCGCTTGGAACACTATCAGTTCAATGAAGAACGACTATCAATTCGCTTGGAACACTATCAGTTCAATGAAGAACGACTATCAGTTCGCTTGGAACACTATCAGTTCAATGAAGAACGACTATCAGTTCGCTTGGAACACTATCAGTTCACTTGGAACACTATCAGTTCAATGAAGAATGACTATCAGTTCGCTTGAAACACTATAAGTTCACTTGGAACACTATCAGTTCAATGAAGAACGACTATCAGTTTGCTTGGAACACTATCAGTTTGATTAAGAACGACTATCAGTTCACTTGGAACACTTATCAATTCACTTGGAACACTATCAGTTCAATGAAGAACAGGGACCATTACAAAGAGTTGGATCGCTTCTATGAATGGTTTCAGGATTATTCCCTTATCCTGAATGGGGAATGAAAATTGGATGACCTGACAGTCGAAATTTAAAATTTTGTAATTTGAAAATTGAAAATTGGGTGACCCGGAGGTCGAAATTGAAGAATTGAATGACCCAAAGATTTAAATTGGAAATTGGTGGGTAAAATATCGAATTTGTGCAATTGACAAACCCTGAGGATCAAAATGACTTGAATCAACAAAGGAGAATGATGAGTTCGAGTCAGAGCTCAAATAAAATACAGAGATCACGAGTCGAAACCCTGATCAACAAAAGAAAATGAAGAGCTCGAGTCAGGACTTGAGTAAATAAAGAGATCTCGAGTCGAAACTCGGATCAACAAAAGAAAATGAAGAGCTCGAGTCAGGACTCGAATGAATAAAAAGATCTCGAGTCGAAACCCAGATCAACAAAAGAAAATTAAGAGCTCGAATCTGAGCTCGAATGAATAAAGAGATCTCGAGTCGGAACCTGGATCAACAAAAGAAAATAAAAAGCTCGAATCTGAGCTCGAATGAATAAAGAGATCTCGAGTCAAAACTCGGATCAACAAAAGAAAATGAAGAGCTCGAGTCAGGGCTCAAGTAAAGTAGAGAGATCTCAAGTCAGAACCCAGATCAACAAAAGAAAATGAAAAGCTCGAATCTGAGCTCGAATGAATAAAGAGATCTCGAGTCGGAACTCAGATCAACAAAAGAAAATGAAGAGCTCGAATCAGAGCTCGAATAAGATAAAGAGATCTCGAGTCGGAACTCGGATCAACAAAGGAAAATGAAGAGCTCGAATCAGAGCTCGAATAAGGTAAAGAGATCACGAGTCAGAACTCGGATCAACAAAGAAGAATGAAGAGCTCGAATCAGAGCTCGAATAAGATAAAGAGATCTCGAGTCAGAACTCGGATCAACAAAGGAAAATGAAGTGCTTGAATTAGAGCTCGAGTAAGGTAGAGAGATCACGAGTCGGAACTCAGATCAACAGAGAAAAATGAAGAGCTCGAGTTAGAGCTCGAATAAGGTAAAGAGATCTCGAGTCAGAACCCGAATCAACAAAAGAAAAATGAAGAGCTCGAGTCAGGGCTCGAATAAAGTAGAGAGATCACGAGTCGGAACTCGGATCAACAAAAGAAAAATATGGACCAACTTGAAAGTTGGATTTTGAAAGAAGGCTGAATCGAAATTCAGATCTTCAGAGGAGAATCCGGTTAGGGGATCAAAATTTTATAAATTGTCAGTGCGGGAACTGGATTTTTGAAAAGATGATCCTATTTGAAGAATTTTGAGAAAAAATCAACAAAGATTGTAGACTAGAGTCAGAGATTGATGATTAAGATGGAAAATAATTCATAGTCTCAGGATTTATCCCTTATCCTGAATGGGAAATGAAATTGGGTGCAGAGTTAATGCAAATGCAATGCACAAGCAAATGAAGTGCAAATGAATATGATTGAACGCAAATTGATGCAAATGAATGCAAAATTAATGCAAATGAGTGCATATATATGCAAAATGAGAGATTGGTTTATCCTTCCTGCATACATGATGTTTTGAGGTAAAGATAAATTTTCAAAAAAATGCCCCAGTGTAACTAGGGAGGAAAATTTTGAATAAAAGAAAGATAATTGATGAATAAGGCGACAAGCTTCTTGGCTGACAAACATTCTCAAGATCATTTCTCACAAGAGATACATTGTGAAAACAAATAAGATAGCGCGAAGCTATTGAAAAATTTGATGACTTTATTGATGCTTTAAAATCAAGGAACGAGAATGGGATTACATTATTCTTTTGAAAAAGCAAAATGAGAAATGAGAAATTGTTGGCATTGTCATCTTCTGGAATGATTGTAGAAAAAAAATCTTAGTCAGGATGACTAGTCCTCCTTTTCATCTTCAATGAGGAGCTTCTTGTCAATGCAGTCTTAAACAATGTTCTTAAGGATGAAGCAGTTTTCTGTATCGTGCCCTACTGCTTGATGAAATTTACAAAACTGTTCTTTGAATCTGCCCATAATTGCTGAAGGATCAGCGACTTTAGGCAACCGGACAATGTCTTTCACAAGCATATACTCGAGGATACTCTCGAGTGTCTGATCCAGAGGAGTGAATTCTCGATCAGTTCTCCAGCCCTTGCTCTTTGATTTTTCCTGATCTTTTTTTTGATGTTGAGGGCTGGATTGGAGAGGTTTATCACTGTTGATGTCCTTCCCTTTTTGCTTTTTTATTCTCTCCAAACTGCTGCCATGATCATTCTTGTTGCCTTTGCTATTATTGAAAGATTTGGCCACAAAAGTGAAGTGAGCCTTCTTTTTTTGTTCACCTTGAGGGTTATTCTTGGAAAATGTGAAGCCCTCATAGACTCCATTTTCCACGCTCAGCTTGAGACATTTTGCTCGCTCAATGAGTTCAACAAAAGATTTGGAGGGTGAGGTAGAGATTAATCCTCTCAGAGGTTGCAAAAAATTATTGAGGATCAATGATAAAGCATGCCTTTTTGATATAGGATCCTTCATTTTGTTGCAGGTCTCTCTCCATCTGCGAATGAAGTCCCTTGCCTTTTCATTTTCATTCTGCCTTAGATTGTAGAGATGGCTCAATGTTGGGAGCGCTTCAGTATTGAACAAGAATCGTTCAACAAACAAATTCACGACTTTGTCGAACTCTTTCAGTTCTATAGGATTGATATTTTCCGCGTACAATTTAGCTGCAACTCCTTCCAAGCTGCGGGGGAAGCATAGAAATAGTGCCCGGTTGTCCCTCTTGAACCTCGAGCACTCAGCGAAAAAAGTGACGAGATGAGCTTTCGGGTCGCCAGAACCGTCAAACTTGATGAATTTTTGGGGAAGATTCTCCAGATCATCATCCCCTTCTAAACCGTCGTAGAAGTCCTCGTTGGTGAAGACTTTCTTGCCCTTGTCGCGGGCTTGCAGATCCTTGAGAACTCTAGCCATTTCTCTGAATTGGGCTTGCAGGGGCTTTTCTGCATCCTGACTCTTTGATTTGCGGCCTTTTCTTTGTTCTTGGCCCCGCTTCTAAAATACCGGAGGTACTTCATATTCTTCATCTGTATCTTCAATGGAGTCTGTTCCATCTGAGATCTCTTCCGGCTGGCCTTGCTTTCTGGAAGCCTTCTTATCCCTGTGACCATGGAACTTCTCTCTGAATGGGTTTCTTTCTGAGCTGGTCCCGGGCTGTTCATTCATCATTTTATTCATCATCTTTCGGAACATGGCATACATTTGCGGGTCTATGCCATCATCTTCTTGTTGTTGCTCTTGACTCCTCTCGAACCGGGGGGAACCCATCTCTTCTTCTGAGGCTGACGAGTACTTAGATGCCGTCGTTCTTTTGCCTGATCTTGTCTGAACCATCAAATGCTGTAGACGCTCTCTGCAGGATAAAGTCTTGATTAGACTCTAAGGAAATTTTTGGATTGGGAAGAAAATTATATGGTGGACAATTGGAAGAATATCTCATTACTAGGGATGGAGTCGCCGCTGAAATCACGACAATTGTGTTGTCATTCTTTGTAAGAGAAATAACAACGGAAAATGTGCCTTGTTACCTAGGCGAGGTCGTCAACCATGAGGAAAACACCATTTTTGAAGGAAAGAGATATCTTTTGAAAAAACAATCCGCAAACGGATTTAAAATAAGGAGAAGGCAAGTGGGAAGGTGGATAAACAATTTCCACTGCAATAATCAAGGTATGCATGAGGAAAATAAGATGAAGAATTTTGCAAATAGACAAAAAGAATTGAAAATCCAATGAGAGAAAACATATGATTTTGGAAAATTGCAGGCAGGATAAAAATTAAGCTGGAAATTCGAGATCCAGTAGAACGGGAGAATAGAAAATCACCTGGAGTTTTGAAAAAAATTGGACATTTAAGAAAATCATCCAGGGTTTGAGTAAGTAAAAGGAAAGGATGAGAATATGGAAATTTGAAAATATTTCTGGGAAAATATGAGGGAAATAAAAGTAGCAAACAATCAATACTTGCACAAACATTTATACACATACAGCACACCCTAAAAGGCTGACTTTAGATGCATCATTTTAAAAACAGCTGTAGGACCCTAATCCTAACTCTAGGTTCAGATCATCTTTGTCCAATCCAATTATGCTGATATACCCGAATCGAAATCCGAGGTACGTGGCATATAATTTCAACTCCGGTTCTAAGGTAAGGTTTTCCAACATCCTTGAGCGCCTACCGATATACTTCGGACTGTGGCCTGCGGTACGTGGTAGGGGGGTGTTAACCCAAATAATTGGCTCAGTTGTGAGGCTCTGTCCCGAACTACGGTTCTGGAAGAGAGCCCAGCAACGTGAAGACCGGGTAATGATAGGTAATGGAGATTTTAAAAAATGATCACATGCAAGAAATAGAGGGCTCTAAATCCTAGAGAGATAGATTTTGAAAACTTTGAAGAAGCATACATTGTTTGCATTCAGATCCTAAATTGAGGAGAGTTGTGTTTAGACCTAAGTCTATGTGAGCATGAAAATATCTCCTCAATCTGGTCCTACCAAACCATGCCTAGTCTATATGCAATCAATGTCAGCTAGGTCACAATCTAGGCTCCTAGGTTCGCATGATATCAAAAGTAAAAGAGTTGACATTTTGTGAACACAGTTTCGATAATTGAACTAAGTCAAGCACAATTTTGACCAGACAAGGACAGGTCCCATCACGGTCGACAAACCTGTTATCGTCGCAAATTTTTTTCCCGTCTTCCCTTCCTTGCGAAAGATAGAGAGGAAAATGCTTTCGCGATTCAAACTTGACCGGATTTTGGGAATTGTTTTGAAATACTTGCCTCCGTTTTGAAAATTGCAGGAAAATCCATGTGATGGGGCTCGACCTGTCGGTACGAGGTTCGACCGTTCCTGCTGCCTTTAACAGGGGTAATCGAACCAAGGACCAAAATTATGCTTGACTTAGTTAAATCATCAAAATCGTGTTCTATCCTAAATGCACAGAGAATTCAGGCATGTGCTATGAGATTTGTTTTTTGAAAATGTAAGTGAAAAAATATGATGTATGCTCAGAAAACATTTGGAGTGGAAAATCATTTCTCAGAAAAAGATAGAAGTCAATCTCTCAAGAGACTCAGACGAAGAAGATTTGAAATCTCGAAAAAGTTTATAAAGATTTGGAAAATTTTGAAGAAATAAGAATCTCGAGAAAATGGTGAGAACTCTTGAGAAAAGGTGAACACTTGAAAAGGGAAACATTTCTCAGGAAAACTCAGACTTTGAGAATTTTCTTTGGAAAATGATAGAAATTTTATAAGGAAACTCGTTGGAGAAGAGAAAATTGAAACTTGGGAAATTGAGATCCTGAGAATCTTGGCCTTGAAACCCTTGAAAATTGATTTTTGAGAAAGATTGGGAAACTCCTTTTGAAAATCTTAAGAAAATAGCATTTTCCAGGGAAAATCAAGGAAAAACTTTGATTTTTGGGAATCCAACTTCAGAAATTTTAGAAGTTTCTTGAGAAACTGATTTCCATGGAAAACTTGCCTTGGGAAAAACCGATTTTGAAAAATTCTCAGAGTTTCTTGAGAAATCGATTTGAGAATAAAATTTTCTTAAGAAAATCATGAGAAAATCACTGATTTCATGATGCAAATGATATGAGTGAATGAATGCACTTTGAAAAGATTTTATGAGAAATTTGTTGGAAAAATGTGTATTAAGTCAAAACAAATTCTTCACATATCCTGACTGTGGCCATGAACATATTCAGAGTTTAATTGACTTAATTCACAATATTTTGCAAAATTGGAAATATGATGTGCATTTTAAGATAGCCTAAGAGTGTAGGCTCAATGTGACTAGTAGAAAGATGATGGATCTGGGTCTCGTCCATATTCCTACTAGGGCCGTAAATATGGATTCCACCTTGTTCATCAACTCCCTAAGAGTTGGTGCACATGTCATTCGTGTACATCCATAGTGCTTTTGAAATAAAATGCTTGAATCACATAAACAGGATATTGCATAAATTCAAAGTATATGCTATGCATCCTAGTCTAAGCAGAAAATTAAATCTCTTATTCCAAAATTTACATTATTACATCATTAAATAAATGAAATAAATGGAAATTGCAGACTTCAGCTCCTTCTTTTGAATGTTCCTGCCAAACTTGAAATAAGGTTAGCTCAAGTATGTGGGTTTTTCCAAGATTTTCCAATAATATTCTGAAATTATTGGACTTAATTGGATATAAACCCTATTATCATGCTTCCTTGATATTTGAAATGATGTAAAAGCAAGAAATACAGTAGAAAATAGTTTGAAATTTGAAATTGTGGTCAAATTGACCAAAATACCCCTAATATTAAAGTTATACCCTTAAAATCAGGGTATTTAAAAAAAAAAATTGGTAAAATTGAGATTTTGAAATTCAAATTGAATCAAATGATGATGAAATGCAGTATGAGACATTATGACATGCTTCTAAACACATTAGGACTGTAAAATCAGAATTTGACATGCTATCATTCATCAAAATTTCGCTTGATTTTCGCTTGGATCGGGGTCCCGCGGGGCCCTGTTTTGATGATATGGCTAAACCGAGCCTCAAATGAATTCTAAATTACACCAAATTCGGTATGAAGCATCTTCCTACTCTGATAAACAGCCTAGAATGCAAAAACTCACGAAATGATATGATTTAAATGCTAAAATTTAAAGAAAATCCTAAAATGGATGAATTTCACCTATGGACCCAAACCAAATACAATGCTTAATATGATAATGCAACAATTACACTGTAAAAACCTCTGATATTTTTCATACTGATAAAGGACCCAAAATTGAACATTTTTGGTTTTTACAGCTTCAGGATTTGAACTACGGTGAGTTCGGTAATGGGCATTTGGTTCTGTCGGAGGTAAAATCGACCTAATCTGATATAAAAATGCTAAAAACTGGAAAAAGCCATGGAAATTTCTGATATTTAATTGAGCTATTCACGACACATAAATAAACAACTTTCATGTTTGTGACTTTGGCATTTGATCAACAGAAACACAGAGAAAAATACAGCTTTTCATGCCTAAAGCAACAGAACAGACAAATGCGACAAAACAAAAGACTGACAAGAAAAATCCGAAACAGACATTGAAACTATTCTAAAAATCAGAAGCCTTCAGATGCAAACAGATGACATCCCGAACATAACATTCACTTTTTACAGATTTGGATTTGGAGCATTACCCACAGAGAACCAGTCTCCTTAAGTCGATCCAAAATCTCATAAGCCCAAATTTGGCTCTGACATGTGTCCTGAACTCTCGGATTTTTGTCAGACATAACAAAAAATCAAAAAAATCTGAGAAACTCATGTTCACAACTAGACAATACTCCGAGTTCAGAACATCTTTCGGATCGAAAATCGGACCTCACATGAGAGAGATCTCAATTTTACAAGTCGGAAATGAATTTTTAAAATGCATCCCGGGTAACAAAACCCGACTTACCATTTTGAATGTTTACCACAGTAAACAAATTCAAATCCTTCCGAATTTTTGGAACATTTCTAGGGACACCTAAGGGCGCATTCCATGATTTTTTTAGAATTTGTAACAAACACTAAATACATGAAATAACACGTGGACTGACTGACAAAAACAGAGAATTACTGAAACTGAGCAGAATTGAAATAAATACCGAATTAAACCTAATTAACTTATAAAACATGCTAAATTAACGAAATAAAATACAAATTAAATTTAGCTAAATGCATGAATGCTAAAAATCATCAAGGAAAAATAATTGTTTTTTTTTATATACGTCATTTTGTGAGAATAGCTCAATCCATCCCTCGAATGAGCTCTTTCTCCAAGCGACAATACAAATCAAATCATGATATTATGAAATCAAGGGGAAGGGAGGTGTACCTTGCGTTTTTATGCAGCTTTGGAACTCTCAAAATGGACAGCTACCAACTGCTTCTTTCGGCCTTCGATCCGGGCTTCAATTGATTCACGAAGATCAACCTACGCTTAGGTCAAATCGGCCCCGACACGAGCAATGTATGCTTCACTGTACCTTCTCCACTGAGCTCAAAAGGGGGCGTGAATTCCAAAGTTCAAAATCGTGTTATGAAGAAAAGCTAGTTTGAATTTCAAAGTCCAAAAGGAGCCCCCTAGGCTGGGCGTGGGGCCTTGTATTTGTAGCATTCTTTGAGAATTTTGAATTTCAAACAGGCTCAATCTGAGCCCTCCATGTGGCGCCATCTCAGGGCATGCTATTTTGATTTTTTGAGAAAATAAAATAGGAATTTTTTGGGTGAGACACCTCAGCAGGAGAGTTTGAAAATTTTCAAAATGGTGGCTTGATTTTCTCTGCAGGAGGCTCCCAAATTGCGCCACCTCAGGCGGTGCTCTCTTGGAGTTTGAAATTCAAACTTGGCTTTTCTGAAGGTCCTCCTATGGCGCCACCTCAGGGGGCTAATTTTACAAAAAAATAAAGTAAATAAAAAGAAATGAAGCCAAGTGGGGCTCTGGAATGGCGTCACCTCAAAAGGGACTCTGAGGTGTAAAGTTGGAAATAGTAGGAGCATGCCATGTGGCGCCACCTCTGAGGAGCTCTCGACACGTGTCAGAAGGACAAGAATGAAAGAAGCAGAATGCGCCACCTCAGAGGAGTTCAAATTTATGCTTTTTCTGCAGGAAAGGAGAGGCTGACACGTGGCGGTTCAGGATGATTATGCTTTTGACAAGTGTTAGTTGTCTGGAGGAGTCTTCTCAAATGGCGCCACCGCAGAGGGAGATTTGAAATTCAAATGGGGGTTGGCTCTGAAGGAATGGAGAGTGGACATGTGGCGCCACCACAGGGTGGCTCCTACAGTGCCATGTGGCAAGAGGGAGGAGGGAAAGGGACACGTGGCGCCTTCATAGACCAGATAAAAAAGGCAAAATTCAGGATTTGCGCCACCTAGACCTTGTCTGAAAATTTTTGAATGGTTTGCTTTTTCTGAAGAAGGCCAAGAGTGACATGTGTCTTCTACTTTTTCTGAAGGAAGCTAGAAATGACATGTGTCATCTACTTTTCTGAGAAAAAGTAGGGGAAGACGTGTCATTCTGCTTTTCTGAAGAAGGGAGAGGTTGACACGTGTCCTCTGCAAAAGACACACTTCAAATGGCGCCACCTCAAAGGAGACAAGCTTTACTTTTTCTGGACAGGACAACATATGACACTTGGCATCTCATGGTGACTTTAAATGACACATGACACATGGTGAAGATGGTGGATACTGACACATGGCATGGAATGACATGTGGCGGCTTCTTAAGGTAGCTCCACACTGACACTTGGCAGATAAATGGGAGGAGAGAGAAAAGACAAGTGGCTCCAATCCAGGGGACAAGGCTCCTATATTTTTTTGGGTTTTTCAAAGTTCAGGTTTTCAAAAGAAAAGCCTATGTGACACAACCTCAGTGTGGGTCCCACATTGCTTCTTTATTAAAATAAGGACAAGACAACAACCTCTTTTTGGAATTTTCATAAAATCTAGACTAATTGGTAAAATAAAAATTTTTGGAAAGAGTTGGCCCCTGTAGGGCAATTTTGTAAAAGAATGATAGTTGGAATAGCTGACAAAAGGGCAAAATCTGAGGTGAAGTGGCTGAAATCCATATTGAAACTATCCATCTTGTTTTCTTGAGGAAATATTTTAAAATTCAGAGTCCTGGGGGTAAAATGGGAAGAATTGATAATTTTGAAGACCCAGGGTTTGGAAATTGATTTTAAAAAGAGTTAAAATTCAAATCTGGATTTAAAATTTTGAAATCGAGAGTTATGGACCTCGAAATGACATGCTGTGCAGTGCACTGATATGAGATGCTCATGCAATGATATGCAATGCCATGTCTTATGCAATATAATCTTGAACCAAGACTTGGAGATTCCTGTCTTCTGTCAGGAATAAAATTTTGAACATCTGAGCTAAAAATAGAGAAAGTTTGAGAGTTGCAGATGAAATTTAGACTTTTGCAAGATCCGGGCTCAAAAAATGACCATTTTGCCCTCCGGCGATTTTAGAGGCTGGATGCTAATGCTTGGTGGAAATGTTGGAGAGGTGAATGAAAATTTGGGGTGTTTACACGTGCCACCCCTGGTCCACGCTCAGTTGGCAGGCCAAGAGAGGCTGACAGCCATACGGTGTCAACACCCGGCTAAGCCTAGAGCGCCCACAAGGGTGCTAGGCTTAGCGCAGGGCCCAACGGGCCAACCAAGACCTCAAGCGAGGTCTAGTCCGCACGTGACCAAACCTAGCTGGGTCACAAAAACCCCTAGTTTGAACCCAATCGGGGTTCGGACCAGGGTGTTGGGCCTTAGCCCACACCCTTAAGGGTGCGACTAACCCAACCACCCAAAGCAAGTGGGTCAAACCCACGGATCTGGCCTGGACCGTATTGGTCCAGGCCTAGCCGACAGAGAGGGGGCTGGGGCACATGGGAGTGTGCCCCATAGGCACCCTTGGTCTGGTCCAAAAGTGGGTCCAGACCCAAGGCACTCGCTGGGTGCGCAACAACCCACAAGGGGCGCCAAGGTAAAAAGGGGTGGGGCGCCCACTCGGGTTAGGTGGCGCCACACCAAGGTGGTGGTCTGGACCATTGGGGTCCAGACCCAGCCGGACTACCCCAGCAACTAAGGTTGCTGGGGGCAGGCTACGCCTGGTCTGACCCAGCCGTGGGTCCAGACCGAGCCCACCAAGGGCCAGCGCGCCACCTAGGGGGCGCGCCCAGCACAAGCCCGGGTGTTTTAAACACCCAGCCACAAGTTGCACAACAACCACCAAGGTAAGGGGGGGGGGGGTCAGCCACCTGCTACAGACCCTAGGTCTATAGCACTTGGCTTAACCCAACCCAGGGTTGAGCCTAGTCACACCAGCTTGGTGCGCCCACCATGTGGGTGCGCCAAGAGGATGGCCCGAGTGCCACGCGCACCGGGCCCTCAGCTGCACCTAGGCAGCGAGCGAGGGGGCCAAAAAAAAGGGGCCTGCACAGGCCCCTGGTTCGAGCCAAATGGTGGCTCGGACCAAGGTTGTGGCCCTTTGACCACGCAGGTCACTACCCACACAAAACCACCGTGTGCTAAGGCACCCGGGTGGTTCGGTTGGGCTAACAAGGGGAAGGGCTTACCAATGGTGGGCTCACCTTATAGGTGGGTCTACCCCGGGTGGGTCTGGGCCTAGGGTAGCCCAGACCACCCTGCCAAGCCATGGGCTGCTGCATGTCCAAACTGCAGCCTAAGCTGCAGCTGGCCCAACCGAAATGAAGAAGGGAGCCGGACTGAACAACTTTGGGTTAGTTCGGGGCTCATTGCAGTGCCTGCAACGGCCCACCCCACAGGTTGTGGGCTCAGCCAGGTCACCAAAGAAGCTGAGCTGGCCATGAGAAGGCCCAGCCCAGCGCCCTACCAAAACCCCAGCCCAAAGGGGCGTTCTACCCTCAATGAACCACAAACGAAATATAAAAAAAAAATCAAATAAAAATGACAAGGCATGGAAAGGGGAACTCACCTTGTGCTGGGTTGGCCGAGCTGAAGCAACCACAACGTGAGGGGAGGAAAGAGTAGAGAGGAAGAAGAGAGAGGGTGTCGACCCTCTCTCTCTTCCCTTCCCTTATTTAAAAAGAGAGAAGGAGAGATGGACGGTGGGGAGGGAAGGAGGGGAGATGAGAGGCCTCCCCCTCCCACGCCCCACCCTCTCCTAGAGCCTATGGGGGGGGGGGGGGGGGGTCAAAGGTGGCCCCAACCACTCCCCTTAATTTAAGGGGAGTGGTTGGCCTTGACCTTTCAAGGTCAAGGTCAAGCCTCACCAAAAAAGAAATCGCCCCATTTTTATAAATTTTTTTTTTTTTTTTTGAAATGAGTAGGGGCTACCCCCTAAGGGGCGCCCAGCCTACTCCCCCAAATCGTGGGCTGAGCCCACCCACTTTCCAAAATCCCATTTTAAGACCCCAAATTAGCTATTTTTGAAACTTTTCAAAAATGCCTATGAAAGGTGAGTTTTTCGAAATTAAGTTTTTCATAAACCTTTAAAATGACATGGGCTAAGGTGGAGCCCATGCCAAACCTTTTTTTTAATGTCAAAACCCACCCTATGTAAAAGTGTTTTCAAAAATCCACTTCTAGGTTTTTATGAATTTGCAATTTACCTCTTTTTTTTTTATAAAACTCAATACAATGAGTATTTAAATGGACTTGTTTAAACTAATTCAAAAACTAAATTTTTAAATTACATTTTGTGAATTAAGATTTAAACTATCATAAAGTATATTTAATTTCTCAACTACGGCGTAATTGGGCCTCGGTATGATTCATAATTACCGATATACCCCTTTTTCGCCAAATACTGGGAATAACGAGATATTTTTCTCGTTTAGGCTCCAAATTCGAAGCAAACCCATATGAATACAATATAAATATAATCGACAAGTATTGAGGTTCGATTCATCGCGGTTTGCCCCAAATCACCTCGTAGAACGAATCTACATGATTCAGAACCTCAGAAAACGATAATTGCCAATTTTACGAGTAATGCTCGTGCCAAAACAAAAATTTCCCAATCGTGAAAAATATATATCATTTAATATCCTTCAGAAAAACAGTGGGGCTTACATGACTGAAAGCTTCTCCAAATTGGCGTAAACCCCAATCCAGAAGGAGAGAGAGAGGGAGAGAGACTCACTCACTGCCCCTTCTTCTTCCTTTCTACCTCTTCTTATTCTTCATTCTCCTCCTTTTACTCCTTCTTTTCTTACTTCTTTTCCTCCTTTTTTTCTTCTTCTCTAGAGAGCTGAGGTAGCATTGGGCCCACATGGGGTTGGCGCCAACCCCATGTAGTCCTTTTTAGTTTGTTAAATGTGCAAAAATGCCCTTTGTCAAAAATTTTGATACATGGCATCCTAGTGACCATTTGTGTCTTTCCAAAAAAAATAGATGGGCAGCTTGGGAATTTGGTTAAAATTTTGACACATGGCATCACTTCGTAAGTGATGCTCTTGTGTGTTTTTAAATGCAAAAAGGGGTTTTTAAAAGTGAATTTTAAAATGAATTTGAAAAAAAAATGCCAAGTGGTGCCCTTTCTTTGGAAATGTATATTATTATTTTTTTTCTTTTTGATTTTAATAGGTTTAAAAATCTAAGTTAAATAAAATATGAATAAAAATGAGAATTTTGAAAATAATGGATTTTAATTAAATCCGAGATCCAATTTGATTTTTGAAATCCAAATTGAGTTAAAACCCGGATCCAAATTGAACTTTTTTTAAAAAATTACAAAGATATTGAATTTGGGTTTAAAATTCAAAAATTGTTTTCAAATCAGGGATAAAATTGGATTTTGATTTTGAATTTGGATCCATTTTGACACTTGGAACCCAGACTGAATTATAAATTGGATCAAGAGTATTTTCAAAAGATTTTTGCAAAATGATGGATTTGGATTTGAAATTCAACAATGGATTTTTGAAATTAGGGTAAAAATTGAATTTTGAAAAGGATTTGGATTTCGATTGCAGACCAAAATAAAGGAAATTGGTTCGAATTGGGTTCGAACCCTGGAAATGGATTTATAAGAAATGGTCGTTGGTTGGCCATTTGTAAATGGTAATTTTTAAAAGATATTTTTCAATGAAATACATGGGAAAATCGTCAACCAAAGATATAAAAACCGACTTTCCACCGAAGTGGCGAGTACGGGTCGAATCCACAGGGAACGGGATAAATTCTGATATAATTCTAAAATAACAGTTTATTAATAAAAACAAAGTTTACAACTATGTCAATGTTTACAAGTTACATTAAATAACATTCTAAACTATGAAAACAAAATAAAATAGGAGGCTAAGTCTTCAGCAGGTCTCCAGGGGCAAAATTGTATTTTCATATCAAGTGCAGTTGCACTGCATAATTGAATTACACCTGTGAACCTGTTCTAACTTATCAACATACACAATAAAAACACAAAGTCAGTAACTAAATCAATAATTAATCTAAATTACATCTACAACTAATTCTGAACTAAGTCAGGAATTAAATTAAACTTAAACAAATAAATAAAACTAAAATTACACTGTCTAACTGAACTAACTAAAAAAAGCAATTCTAATTACTCTAAATAATACTAATCTACTGACTACAATGCTAGAAAACACGAAAACTACACTAAATCAGACAAATGGTTAAAAGACTGTTTTGTCCCTAAAGACGATAAAAATGGATTCTGATAGCTTTTCGCAAAATGACTGTTTGAGGGGTCAAAAGATTTCCAAAATTTATGAAACTACTTTTGTTCTGTAAAAGACAGATCCAAGAAACTGAAACATTTTACAGATTGGAAAAATACGTTTTGGATCTCCAGATCTAAGCGTTTCAAAATCGGGATAATCTGGGAAATCGCTGGACCCAAAATTTTAAAATTCGAAAAAGTTGTTTTCATAATACGCTTAAAAACCAGACCAAATCAACTTGGATAGATCTGAAATTTGGTCTGCAGACAGTTAACACACCAATGTGGAGAATAGAAAAATAATTTTCATAAAACTCAATAAAAATCCACATGCGATGACTAGTGCACGATCTGGTAAAAATTAGGGTTTTGGTTCAGTGCACTATTCATCTCTTTGAATCCACTAATGCATTTACACATTAAATCATATGAACTAACAGTCCTAAATTACACCTAAGCTACTGCTAAACTACAGAAAATAATAACAATTAAACTACATATCTAAAATCTAATAAATTACATAAACAACTAACATTAAGTCTAATCTAAACTACTTGTTAAATCTAATCTAATTCAAACTTACTAACTCACTAACTAACTTAATTAACTATCTAACCTAAATGACAAATCTAACTAAATCTAACATACTCTAGCTAACATAATTAACTAATGAACTAATTAATCTAATGTTAATTCTAACCTAATAAAGCAATTACTAACCTACGGTTAAGCTAACTAGGGTTAGGTTCTAACTAGTAACTAGGGTTATCTATCTAAGGTACGGTTAACTATGGTCTACTAAGGTAGTTAAGGGGTCGGTTAGGATGAGTAACTAATCACTAACTAAAATTACGGTTAATTCCTAACTAAGGTCGACTAGGGTTAGCTATGTAGGATTAATACTAACTATGGTTAGACTAACTATGTCTAAACACTAACTAGGGTTAGGGTAATTAGAATTAACTAACTAACTAAGGTTCTATGTTAACTAGGGTTAGACTACCTACATATAGTTAATACTCACTTAACTAGAGTTAGGGATCTAACTATGATTAGTAAGGGGCGGTTAGAAGTAATTAACTAAGGATATAACTAGGGTAGTTAGCTCATTAACTAAGGTTCACTATAGTTAGTCGACTATGTTAGTTTATAACTAAAGTTAGCTAGTTACCTAATTGGACCTACACAACCTCTACAAACTAAAGCTAATAATAATAAATACTAATTACTATAATATATCCTAGTTAATGAAAACTACTAAATACTATCTAGACTAAATTTAAGACAATCTAATATAGTTTACTAACCTAGACTACACGATTTTAGAAAAGCTAAATTATTTCAAACTTACTAAGTTAACCCATATCTAATTAATACTAAATCAACTTAGGCAAGTAGTCAAGAGAGCAATAAATAGGAGAAACACGAATTTTGGTAGGAGCCACCTCCTCCTCTTCTTGCCGTAATTGCACATTGGGAAGTTTTTTATTTCAAAAACCGTCCAGCCCCTTGGACCATCCGTTTTTCCTTCTTTTCATTAAAAGCATTAACTTCCTTTTTGAAAATCTTTCTTTAAAACACACTACACGATTTTGACTGGTCTTAAAAGAAGAGATAGCATTTAAATTTTTGCCAAAATTGAGTAAACCATTTTGGAAACTCTTTTGAAAATCCAAGCATTAAATCCTCTTTTTGAAAATCTTTCCCAAAGCATCCCACACGATTTTTGGGGTTGGCTTTAAATGAGCATTTAGCATTTCAAATCTTGCCCCAAAACTCGTGTAGACACTTTTAGAAGGACTTTTAAAATTCCAAGGGGTTACCTTATTGGAAGAAGTAGCTCATTTATAACTGGGCTGGAAATTAAAGCTTTCATTAAAAACAATTCACGAATTTGGAGGGGGGATGGCATTCTACCAAATACGGATTTCAAAACAATGACCATGTTGCCCCTCAACTATCAAATATTAATACCTCATTAACTAAGCTAAGCTACATTAATTCTAGCTAAACTAACATCTATATACATTAAGCAAAGGGCATGAACAAGAAATAACGAATTGGACAAAATTATCACATTGAATACTACCCATAAAGTCAAATTGCTAAATTAACTAAAACGAAAATCACAACTTGAATTATTCTAATTATTCTATAACTATCTTAATCATCAAATACATTAACAACGAATCTAAAAAGAGACTACCTACAGAAAATTAAATCAAATACGAATTGAACAAACACCATATGAAATCTACAATAAACTAAAAACTAAAACGTATGAAACGAATCAACCTAAGCAAGATCTACATTATACTATTCTAATTTACAATCAAATTAAACGTTTAGAACTAAGACACACTAAAATTAAGCTACACCCATGCTGGGAATTGAAACAACATAGAAAATACTAAGTTAACAACCTAAGACAATCGGCTAACCTGAATACAAAACAGAAATTCAGAAATGACAAAATATATTACAAGATTAAGACTAACTATAAACGATAACTAAAACACATTACCAATTTATCAAAATACATTCTAACAGAAAATGCTACAGCTGATTGGACGACCTACCTAAAAATCAGAAAACCACATTCGACTAGACAATCTACACAAACATGAACCACACATAACTCGACTTTTCAATTTCACAAAATCTAAAAACGCACACAACATGAAACATAGACACTTTCCATAAGGTACTAAACTCGAACAAAACAAGAACTAATGGACTTAGAACAACTGAAAAAACGCAGACATACAAAAATATTATTTCTAACACATGCACACAACCAATAGCATGCCAACGTTGGATGAAAAACATTATTTTTAATAAAACAAAACCCTAAACAATCTACATGCTGGTCTATGCATGACATTTCTATGCTAAGGCTGGACGAAAATACATAAAACACACAGCCACATCACGCACACACATGATAGGTTTTAACTAGAAGAAAGGGTTGAGAAGACCAACCTCCAGGGCGGTCCGACGACTGAGGGGGAGAAAAGAGCGGACTTTGCTTGGCTTCGCACCGTTCGGAACCTCGTTGATGCTGGAAATACGCCATGGTACCATGTCCTACAGCTGCAACACGTTGGAAATCCACCGAAGATGAAATGTGAACCGATTCTCGATCGGGGGGCGTAGAAGACCGAATGGAGGTAGAGTTGGCCCTTCTCGTTGGAGTGTTTCGCACTTCCAAACGAGAATAGATGTTTCCCACCTCTGCTGCACCTTCAAAACACAACACAGATGGAGATTAAACAACAAGGGAGATTAAAGAAATGAGAAGATTTGGAAGGGAGACAAAATAGAAAGCTTCGATCTCAAACTTTTCGCCATGTCTTCAATGGAGATGGAAGGAGATGAGGGTTGAGAAGGGGGCTGGAGTTAGAATCGTGCCCCTAGGGCACAAAAACCAAAGCAAAGACAAGGAATGGCTGGGCGTCCCTCACCCCTATACATTCCTTGGGTTTTTGTGCCCCTACTTTTTCTAAGTTTGGGTGTTTTTCCAAATACAGGTTTAAAAAGAAAATAATTACTAGGCGCCTCATTCTGCAGGGGTTTTTTAGAAAAGTATTTATGAAAAACTCAAATGGGCTGGAGCTGGGTTGAATCCATGTAATTTGACCCAAATCCAGGATCCAAATGGGTGTCTGGATCCAAATCTTCTAATTCTGCTCTGAAGTTTGACCCATTACACTGCAAATGCCATAATTCCTTCAAATTAACTCCGATTTCGATGAAATTCGAACCAGAGCTCCCTAACATCATTATGCACCTAAGTGTATGCTTTAAATTTATAGATGATGCATTTATGCAGTGAAAACATGTTAATAAAATGTATAATTTATGCATCATCAGTTGTTGAAGTGAAAAATTTAGGCTTGTGATGGAATTTTGATTTGGATATTGGATCAAACCTGAAAATGGATCTTGGATCTGAATCAAAACTCAAAAAATGAAATTGGATCTCGGATATAACTCGAGATTAGGAATTGATTCAAATATACTTCTGAATGGATCATAAATACAAAAAGGGGTTTGGCATCTATAGAAGGAGGTGTCCAGAACGGACTTGAAAAATTTAGGGTGTTTACACCTATCCCATTCAAAACGCACTTTATCTTTCTAAATTTTTTACTTCATGCATGGCACTCCTTTCTGCTATTCTAAATGATGTTGAGCCTCACAACTATAGTGAAGCCGCTAAGAATCTGCATTGGCAAGTTGCTATGCTCAAAGAGATCCAAGCTTTAGAAGTGAATAACACTTGGACAGTTGTCCCACTTCCACTAGATAAATGACCCATTGGATGTAAATGGGTTTATAAGGTCAAGCATAAATTTGATGGGTCTATTGAGCGTTATAAAACTCATTTGGTCACTAAAGGATATACTCAAGTTGAAGGGTTTGACTATCATGAGACGTTTGCACTGGCGGCCAAACTCACCACCATGTGTTGTCTACTTACTCTTGTCTTCATTCACAATTAGATATACCAATTGGATGTTAACAATGTCTTTTTACATGAAGATCTTCACGAGGAAGTTTATATGAACTTGCCACCGGGATACAACCGTCACGGGGAGCATCATCATGTTTACAAATTAAACAAATCAATTTATGGATTAAAATAATCATCTAGAAATTGGTTCAATAAACTCATATCTGCACTCAAAGAAGATGGTTTTATGCAAGCATCATCTGACTACACTCTTTTTACCAAGAAAATGAGATAAAAAATTATAGTCATCTTCATTTATGTAGATGACATCATTATGGCAGAAAATGACAGTCATACCATATCTTTGATCAAACACTTTTTTAATTATGGATTTCAGCTTAAGGATCTGTGTAACGCCCTGGATTTCCAAAACAAAGCTAAGTTAAAATTTTCATGAATTTCTTTTTTTTTTCTTTGCAGCGGAACTTAGAAAAACTTTTAGCAGCGGAATCAGACGATAATGAGTCATCAGTTTTAGAAAACTCTGAGCACGTTGTAGGTGATGATGCATAAATATTATGTTTTCTTAACATGTTTTCATTGCATACATGCATCATCTATAGGTTTAAAGCATGCACTTAGATGCATAATGATGTTATAGAGCTTTGGTTTGAATTTCATCGAAATCGGACTTAAACTAAAGGAATTATGGCATTTATAGTGTAGCGGGTCGAACCTCGGAGCAGAATTGAAAGATCTGGATCCAGACGCCCATTTGGATCTTGGATTAAGGTCAAAATACATTGATTCAACCCAACTCCAGCCCATTTGAGTTTTTCATAAATACTTTTCTAAAAACCCCCTACTACATGAGGCGCCCAGTAAATATTTATCTTTTAACACTGTTTTTGTAAAATGGCCAAAACAAGCCAAATCGTGTATAGGGGAGAGGGACGCACATTCCAGCCTTGTCTTTGCTTTGATTTTCATGCCCTAGGGGCACAATTCTTGCTCACCTCCACTTCCACCCAGTCGCCCCTCCCATTCATGTTCTTCCTCATCCATGAAGCTCATCTTCAATGGAGACGCCATCTTCTTCTTCCATTCTTTTCTTTTCACATCTTGTCCTTCTTCTCACCTTGCTGAAACTAATCATTGAGGTTTTCTTTTGTAGGTTGCAGCTGTAGGTGGAGTGACCAGCCGTGGTAGGGGCGGCGTCTGCCTCTCCATAGCAAGCCATCTCTACCCCCGATGGCTCTCTTCTCCATTAAAGCACGCCATCTTCGGGCATATCCATCCAGACTGTTTCCCTGCAAAAGACAGCAAAGAGATGTTAGACCGCATCAACGAGGTCCTTCGTGGTGCGAGATTATTGCAAAGTCCGCTCTCTTCTTCCCCTCAGTCGTCGGATCGCCTTGGAGGTTGGTTCTCTCATCCCTTTCTTCTAGATAGAACCCATATTGTGTGTGAGTGATGTGGCTGTGTGTTTTCTGTATTTTCGTCAGCCTTATCATAGATTTGTCGTGCATAGACCAGCACGTAGGGTGTTTAGGTTGGTCCTTTTAGTTAATATTGAATTTCATTCCAGCGTTGGATGTTTTTGGATTTTGTTGGGTGTGTGCATGTGTTTTGAGTTTTGGATATGTATGTCTGTGTCTTTTCAGTCTTTCTTAGTCTATTATTTCTTGTTTTGTTCGAGTTTAATACCTTAGGAAAAGTGTCTATGGGATTTTATGTTTTCTGCATTTTTAGATTTTGTGAAATTGAAAAGTCGAGTTATGTGTGGTTCATGTTTGTGTAGGTTGTCGAAGTCGAGTGTGGTTTTTCTGATTTTTAGGTAGGACGTCCAACAGTCTGTGGTGTTTTCTGTGATTCTTTAGTTTGCTATCTTAATTTCAGTTTGTCAATTATGGTTTAGGTTTTTAATAGATTTTAAATCGTGTAGTATGTTTAATATGAATTTCTGTTTTGTTCTTAGTAGTCGATTGTAGGGATTTGTTAGAATTCAGTTTATGTGGTTGATTTCCTGTACAACATTATGTTAGATTATTTTGTGTATTTCATAGTTTATCATTCCAGTTTTAATCGTTAGTTAATGTCATGTAATGTAGATCTTGATTAGAGTTAGGCATCTCATATAGTATAGTTGATATTTTAGTATAGGTTTAACGCAATATTTTGTGTAGTTTCTATTTGACTAAAATTCTGTAGTTAATGTTATGAGGTTTAATTTTGGATGTGTTTGATAATTAGGTTAGTGTAACGCCCCGGATTTCCAAAACAAAGCTAAGTTAAAATTTTCATGGATTTCTTTTTTTTTTTCTTTGCAGCGGAACTTAGAAAAGCTTTTAGCAGCGGAATAAGACGATAATGAGTCATTGGTTTTAGAAAACTCCGAGCACGTTGCAGGTATGTGGCCAAGCAACTCATTGACCACCAAAGTGTTCCATTTTATCGAAAGCACATGTTTATTACAACACTACTGCTTAGAAAAGCAGTGAAGGTTCAATAAAAAGGAAGCAGTACAACTCTGTCTAGAGAAACCCTGAAACTTGATGCCGCCTTGCTCCGCATATCGCCACGCAGGTTCAACACCTGAAATCCCCATTAAACGGGGTCAGAACCACTGATGGTCTGGTAAGTAGGCAAACACCTATCTATTCAACTCAAGTAAATGCATAGACCACTCAGGGTCGCAGTTCGTAATACGACGCTCAAGCCTCCATGACTTAGCGTATATCGCAAAAGCCTCATCAGGGCTATGAGTTGAACATCCACGCAAGTCGTCATGACTTCGCATAAGCCTCTTCAGGGCTGTGAGTTAGAATAACCTCTCAAGTCTCTACGACTTAGCCTTGACTTCCTCAGAGTCACGAATGGATGTCTAGCTCAAGCCTTTATGCTTGGCACATCCGTATCATACGAATCTAAGGACAGCTCCCCTAGCTTCACTTAGTCGTACGGATATCAATGGGGTTCTTTCCCAATCGGTCCAGTAGTATACCGACCATGACACCTTCACAAAGGTTATGCAGGACTGACTCAACAACGTCATCCACTCATACATTCAAAGTAGCGTTGTACCTAAGCTAATGCTTTGTTTCGATAATTGCACCTCCCCCTGGGCTTAGGGGACTCATATCTGGGCGACAACGCGACGATCTGGGGGTTGATTATTCTATGTATTTTAGATACCCGAGAGGCCTGTTGACCCCATCCCCCTAGTAGGACGGTACAGCATACCGGAAGAGATCCTTACTAGGTATCCGAATGCATTCTGCTACTGCAGTAGTTGGGTTCAATCCTTAGATATTTAAGGATAACCACGACCTCCATACCTCTGAGTGACGAAGGCCATCAATGAACTCTATCAGGTTCGGGTGAAATATATGTCACTCAAGGCTGCGCCATCACCGTCTTCCTCGGTGAGAAATTCTGAAAGGGGCCTGTCGGTCTTACAATTACTTGACGAACATTGCATGCTTATAGGGCAGCCTTTGAGAAGTATGTACCCGACCCCAATCAACCACACGGTTTTCACCGTGGAACAAAGGTTTTATTCATATGCATGCTTAACTCTGCTCTCGGCACTTCGGCCTTGACGAGCACTTCACCTCTTTCGGTGGAAACAACACACTCCGGCTCAGCGGCCCTTACGAGTCTGGTTGTCTGATAATTCTCAATGAGCATGCACATGACTCGATCTCTACGGATCGGCTACTCGGCGTATTTTTACGCAACGAGCTTAGGACCTCGTCAAGGCGCTACCACTACTTTGGCGCAATGGCTCTTACAAGTATGATGCCCTTGCAGGTGTCAGGGAGACGAGTCATTCTGACATCGTTCCAACAAAGGACATCATTGTGCCACTTAACTGGTTTTGGCAGCTCTTCTGCCAACCATTCTGTCAACACCTTCTCTGCTCTACCGGCAGTGGTGCGACGAACCTTTCTACATTGTAGAAGGCGTTCTATAACTGGGTAGCACTTCTGCTACGTTCTTTCTGAGCCATTCTTAGCTCCTTCAGGAATTTCAGCAGCACTTCCTCTCTTTTACGGAGAAAGCGTGCGTTTCTTTTATCCGTTTCAGCGGCATCTCCCCTCTTTGGTGGGAAATCGCTACGCTTAACTCGGGAAATGGATGCGCACCGTTGTGCGTACTTTGCATCCATCAAGGTTGCAAGAACCTTGGGCCATAGCCAAGCCATACGTAATTGATTTAGTCTTTATGTAAAGAGCATTTTGCCAAAAGGCGAAGCCTTTCCAAT
This sequence comes from Nuphar pumila, assembly GCF_984573655.1. NCBI lineage: Eukaryota > Viridiplantae > Streptophyta > Magnoliopsida > Nymphaeales > Nymphaeaceae > Nuphar > Nuphar pumila. Next base: position 69,648,661 of record NC_143255.1, on the reverse strand, counting down.
AGGGGCTTCATTCGTCAAGCAGAATCTTGTACGAGGAGCGGTAAGGGAATCGCATGGGCGATTTTGGAGTTGATCTCCGTTTGAACGCTCACTTACGCGCCATATATGTAATATAAGCAGAAGCTTGTGCTTTATACAGCGGCGGCGTAAAGGAAATGCATATACTATTGTTCAGGGTGTGTAATTGAACGAAATATTCTACATATATAACAAAACAGGAGCCTTGGCATCGTTCGACGCGACGGCGTAAGTAAATACATTGCAGAAAGCAGGAGCCTTGGCATCGTTCGACGCGACGGCGTAAGTAAATGCATAATCGGAAGTGCAGTAATCGGAAGTACAGAAAGCAGGGAGCCTTGGCATCATACGACGCGACGGCAAAGGTAAATTACATGGCCTGTGCGATATAAGACGCGTCGGCAGTATCAGCAGATATACACCTAGATCTGTATCCAACGATAGTTACGAGGCGAGCGAGTGAACACCGAAGTGTCCTAGAGGGCTCAACCAAGAACTAGGGTGAGATACTATTTTGAAGAACGCATATACTGCGTATTCGAACATATATATCCGACGATAGTTACGAGGCGAGCGCGTGAACACCGAAGTGTCCTAGAGGGCTCAACCAAGAACTAAAGCAAGATACTACTTCAGAAAGTATATGCTATATACAAACAATCAAATACTTGAGAGAGATGGTTTAATGAAGCGAACTTACTTCAATTTGAGGAAGAAACGACTCCGATTGCTTCAAACGCTTTAAACGAGGCTCGACTTCGAAAAAGGATCAACTTCGAACTTCGGACGAAAAAGGACTTGGACTTTGACTTTGAACCAAACCAGGTTCAAGTCAAGTCAACTGGGTTCAGACTTAGGTCAAGTAGGTTCAGACCTAGGTCAGGTGGGTTAGGACCAGGTCAGGCAGGCTCAGACCAGGTCAAGCAGGCTCAGGCTAAGTCAGGCAGGCTCAGACCAGGTCAGGTGGGCTCAGGTGGGCTAGGCTAGGTAGGGGAGGTTTGGAAAAGGAGGAGAGAGAGAGGGGTTGGCGATTTTCTAAAGGAGGGGGGGTCCTCTATTTATAGATTCTGAAACTTGAGCCCCAAGTTTCAGAATTTCCATTTTGCCCTTGGGCTTTCTGAGAATCCCTTCCATGGAAGGTGCTGGAACATGCTGGAAGGTGCTGGAATATTCTAGAATATTCTAGAATATTTTCTGAGAAATATTTCAGTGGGTCCCACCAATATTTTCGTGGGTCCCGCAAGAATTTCGGGTTTTCGGCGATTTTTTTCCGAAAAATTCTAAGTACGCCATTATCTTCGTATTGATGCCACTAAGAAAGTTGGCTCGCAGGAATCCTTTGATTTTGTTCAGATAGGAAGTTATGACCTCCAGAGCGTTTGAGCATATATTCGTGAAGATACGAATATCTTAAGTATATCTGGGTCGCAGGAATCGGTTCGATTCGCTTTACGGTAAAAATGCTATTTTTCACTGAAGAATGCCTCAGGAATTTATTCAGAGTTATCTGAAAAATTTGCGGGTCTTACATCATTACCCCCTTAATGGAATTTTGTCTGCGAAATTCAATTAAGAGTACTAAGTGCGTAACTCGGGATATTTCTCCCATATGTTAGATTCATAATGTTGTTCACTTAGTTCAACATCGTATTTATTCCAATCATTACCTCATATCATGATTCATGATCGATGAGGTATGTTTCTCATATCTGAGTTCAAATCATGCTACAACCACGATAGTTTGTTGAATCAACGTTCTTCCAACCGGCTATTTAACATAGCCATCTTGTGTAACTATTTTGTACACACAGATCATTCTTCTAGAGATTAACCATATTGGAATAAGTGCCCTGTCAGACTACCTGGTATTGGAAACGTACCTCCTCACAGGTTCGCCTTCGTCAGACTTACCTGATATTGGATCAGTACACCCTCACAGAATCATACTAGCCAAGCTACTGGTTTTGGAACATATACACTCGCACGGAGCTGTATACCCTCACAGGCTCACTATGGCTAGACGATCTGATCTTGAATATGTAAAACCTCACAGGACTCTCTTCTTGGGAACAATTCCTCGATGGTTTATTTTATTAAGTAACTTTTAACGTTCTAATTACACAAACTTAATTTCTCAATCATGGAGTCTATAGCCATCATTTTCTTGGTATAAGCACTTAAGATTTTAATTTGACAAATCCAAAATTACTTTAGAGAGCAAGGATACATATCGATCCAGATGATCGTACACAAGGTCATAAGCCTCTTGTCTCAAGCATTCATTAGATCTTGTCTTTTGATAGCTTTTTACCCATTACAACTCTATCTATCAAGGTATCCAGATTCCTTGATATGGTCATCATTCGTGAGTTGTTCGGCTGTCACTGCATAGACACGACCTGCCACAGGTTTCTGCTCTATCCTGGGTAGTGACAGTCGTTGTTGTTGTATTTGTTGAAAGGGTCCTCCAGATCCCATATTTCTCTGTTGAAGATCTGAGGCCTTCCTGCGGCATTCCGTTACACGATGCCCTGGTTTGCCGCAATACAGGCAACCCCCTGTATCGCGAGGACAAACCCCTCCGGGGTGATCTGAGCTACACCTCGGGCATCGAAAATTAGACTATCGGTAGGGCTGATTGGCTTCTACCATCTGCAATAGCCGCTCGACCGGTGGAGTAAAGTTGTTGTCTTGAAAATTTCTCTTATAAAAAGGTGGTCGTGAGTCCTGGCCACCTGGTAACGTCCTCTTATTGTTCCGACCATCAACTATGGGCCTCTTTGCTATAATCACCTTAGATCGCGCCCAATCCTCGCTAATCTTTGAAGATGCTGCTACAGCAGCTTGAAAAGTCGAGGGCATACTTGTTATTACACGAGATCGCAACCCTTCTTGCAATCCATTTATATATTTATCGGCCCTTTCTTGGTCAGTATCGAATAACGTGGAGCAATATCGTTCAAGGTTTTGAAATTTAGTGGTATAGTTCATCAGACTCATAACACCTTGCTCCAATTCCAGAAACTCCATCTTCTTCTTATTTCTGGAGTGTATCGGAAAGTAGTTATCCAAGAAAGTTCTCCGAAAGTCAGTCCAAGGAATGACTTCGACTTGTGAGAACTGGATAAGCTTAGTGGTATCCCACCACTTTCGTGCATTATTCTTCAGCCTATATGTGCCGAAGTTAGTCTTTCTATCCTCTGGTACTCCCAATACCAGGAATGCCCGCTCTGTTTCCTCGATCCAGCTTTCTGCAAGCTCTGGATCGGCACTGCCAACAAAAACAGGTGGGTCGAGTTTGAGGAACTTTTCATAAGTCACTCCTCCCAGATTCTCATTGCGAGATGGGGCTGGTGCTTGCCTTGATTCATGAATGGCAGACACAAGCCTGTTGAGTGTTTCCAACAGGAAGCCCTGTGCATGGGACTCCTCACTCGGCATGGTTCTCCTCGTCCTAGGAGCCATTTTATCTATTCACACAAATACACCCAAATCAGAGAAAGTATAAGACTTATACTTACAGTGCGATACCGCAAACACGACGGATCTTGAACCAGGTTTCTCAGACTCTTGCTTTGATACCAATTCTGTAACGCCCCGGATTTCCAAAACAAAGCTAAGTTAAAATTTTCATGGATTTCTTTTTTTTTTTCTTTGCAGCGGAACTTAGAAAAGCTTTTAGCAGCGGAATAAGACGATAATGAGTCGTTGGTTTTAGAAAACTCCGAGCACGTTGCAGGTATGTGGCCAAGCAACTCATTGACCACCAAAGTGTTCCATTTTATCAAAAGCACATGTTTATTACAACACTACTGCTTAGAAAAGCAGTGAAGGTTCAATAAAAAGGAAGCAGTACAACTCTGTCTAAGAAACCCTGGAACTTGATGCCGCCTTGCTCCGCATATCGCCACGCAGGTTCAACACCTGAAATCCCCATTAAACGGGGTCAGAACCACTGATGGTCTGGTAAGTAGGCAAACACCTATCTATTCAACTCAAGTAAATGCATAGACCACTCAGGGTCGCAGTTCGTAATACGACGCTCAAGCCTCCATGACTTAGCGTATATCGCAAAAGCCTCATCAGGGCTATGAGTTGAACATCCACGCAAGTCGTCATGACTTCGCATAAGCCTCTTCAGGGCTGTGAGTTAGAATAACCTCTCAAGTCTCTACGACTTAGCCTTGACTTCCTCAGAGTCACGAATGGATGTCTAGCTCAAGCCTTTATGCTTGGCACATCCGTATCATACGAATCTAAGGACAGCTCCCCTAGCTTCACTTAGTCGTACGGATATCAATGGGGTTCTTTCCCAATCGGTCCAGTAGTATACCGACCATGACACCTTCACAAAGGTTATGCAGGACTGACTCAACAACGTCATCCACTCATACATTCAAAGTAGCGCTGTACCTAAACTAATGCTTTGTTTCGATAATTGCACCTCCCCCTGGGCTTAGGGGACTCATATCTGGGCGACAACGCGACGATCTGGGGGTTGATTATTCTATGTATTTTAGATACCCCAGAGGCCTGTTGACCCCATCCCCCTAGTAGGACGGTACAGCATACCGGAAGAGATCCTTACTAGGTATCCGAATGCATTCTGCTACTGCAGTAGTTGGGTTCAATCCTTAGATATTTAAGGATAACCACGACCTTCATACCTCTGAGTGACGAAGGCCATCAATGAACTCTATCAGGTTCGGGTGAAATATATGTCACTCAAGGCCATCACCGTCTTCCTCGGTGAGAAATTCTGAAAGGGGCCTGCCGGTCTTACAATTAATTGACGAACATTGCATGCCTATAGGGCAGCCTTTGAGAAGTATGTACCCGACCCCAATCAACCACACGGTTTTCACCGTGGAACAAAGGTTTTATTCATATGCATGCTTAACTCTGCTCTCGGCACTTCGGCCTTGACGAGCACTTCACCTCTTTCGGTGGAAACAACACACTCCGGCTCAGCGGCCCTTACGAGTCTGGTTGTCTGATAATTCTCAATGAGCATGCACATGACTCGATCTCTACGGATCGGCTACTCGGCGTATTTTTACGCAACGAGCTCAGGACCTCGTCAAGGCGCTACCACTACTTTGGTGCAATGGCTCTTACAAGTATGATGCCCTTGCAGGTGTCAGGGAGACGAGTCATTCTGACATCGTTCCAACAAAGGACATCATTGTGCCAATTAACTGGTTTTGGCAGCTCTTCTGCCAACCATTCTGTCAACACCTTCTCTGCTCTACCGGCAGTGGTGCGACGAACCTTTCTACATTGTAGAAGGCGTTCTATAACTGGGTAGCACTTCTGCTACGTTCTTTCTGAGCCATTCTTAGCTCCTTCAGGAATTTCAGCAGCACTTCCTCTCTTTTACGGAGAAAGCGTGCGTTTCTTTTATCCGTTTCAGCGGCATCTCCCCTCTTTGGTGGGAAATTGCTACGCTTAACTCGAGAAATGGATGCGCACCGTTGTGCGTACTTTGCATCCATCAAGGTTGCAGGAACCTTGGGCCATAGCCAGGCCATACGTAATTGATTTAGTCTTTACGTAAAGAGCTTTTTGCCAAAAGGCGAAGCCTTTCCAATAGGGGCTTCATTCGTCAAGCAGAATCTTGTACGAGGAGCGGTAATGGAATCGCATGCGCGATTTTGGAGTTGATCTCCGTTTGAACGCTCACTTACGCGCCATATATGTAATATAAGCAGAAGCCTGTGCTTTATACAACGGCGGCGTAAAGGAAATGCATATACTATTGTTCAGGGTGTGTAACTGAACGAAATATTCTACATATATAACAAAACAGAAGCCTTGGCATCGTTCGACGCGACGGCGTAAGTAAGTACATTGCAGAAAGCAGGAGCCTTGGCATCGTTCGACGCGACGGCGTAAGTAAATGCATAATCGGAAGTGCAGTAATCGGAAGTACAGAAAGCAGGGAGCCTTGGCATCATACGACGCGACGGCAAAGGTAAATTACATGGCCTGTGCAATATAAGACGCGTCGGCAGTATCAGCAGATATACACCTAGATCTGTATCCAACGATAGTTATGAGGCGAGCGAGTGAACACCGAAGTGTCCTAGAGGGCTCAACCAAGAACTAGGGTGAGATACTATTTTGAAGAACGCATATACTGCGTATTCGAACATATATATCCGACGATAGTTACGAGGCGAGCGCGTGAACACCGAAGTGTCCTAGAGGGCTCAACCAAGAACTAAAGCAAGATACTACTTCAGAAAGTATATGCTATATACAAACAACCAAATACTTGAGAGAGATGGTTTAATGAAGCGAACTTACTTCAATTTGAGGAAGAAACGACTCCGATTGCTTCAAACGCTTCGAACGAGGCTCGACTTCGAAAAAGGATCAACTTCGAACTTCGGACGAAAAAGGACTTGGACTTTGACTTTGAACCAAACCAGGTTCAAGTCAAGTCAACTGGGTTCAGACTTAGGTCAAGTAGGTTCAGACCTAGGTCAGGTGGGTTAGGACCAGGTCAGGCAGGCTCAGACCAGGTCAAGCAGGCTCAGGCTAAGTCAGGCAGGCTCAGACCAGGTCAGGTGGGCTCAGGTGGGCTAGGCTAGGTAGGGGAGGTTTGGAAAAGGAGGAGAGAGAGAGGGGTTGGCGATTTTCTAAAGGAGGGGGGGTCCTCTATTTATAGATTCTGAAACTTGAGCCCCAAGTTTCAGAATTTCTATTTTGCCCTTGGGCTTTCTGAGAATCCCTTCCATGGAAGGTGCTGGAACATGCTGGAAGGCTCTGGAAGATGCTGGAAGGTGCTGGAATATTCTAGAATATTCTAGAATATTTTCTGAGAAATATTTCAGTGGGTCCCACCAATATTTTCGTGGGTCCCGCAAGAATTTCGGGTTTTCGGCGATTTTTTTCCAAAAAATTCTAAGTACGCCATTATCTTCGTATTGATGCCACTAAGAAAGTTGGCTCGCAGGAATCCTTTGATTTTGTTCAGATAGGAAGTTATGACCTCCAGAGCGTTTGAGCATATATTCGTGAAGATACGAATATCTTAAGTATATCTGGGTCGCAGGAATCGGTTCGATTCGCTTTACGGTAAAAATGCTATTTTTCACTGAAGAATGCCTCAGGAATTTATTCAGAGTTATCTGAAAAATTTGCGGGTCTTACAGTTAGTCATAGGCTAATTAGATTAAGTATAATTTGATTTTCGTTTTAGTTAATCTAGCCTTAATTTAGTATGCTAATTTGTAGTGTGGCACTTAATTTAGATTTTGGTCAATTCGTTTTTCAGTAATTTATTCATGTCCTTGAGTGCATGGTAGGTATATTACTTTGGTTAGATTAATGTAGATTAGCTTAGTTATTTAATTTAATTTGTAGTTTAGATTAGGGGCATTGATGTCCTTGTGTTGAAGATGCGTTTTTGGGAAGAGTCGAATTTCCTCCAAATTCTTGAGAATCATCTTTGGACGGTATTGATTGTGTGTCATCCAGCCAAGAGGAGAGGTTCTTTCTTCTACACGTTTTAGAAACAAAATTGGAATGTTGACTTTGATGTTAAAAACGTGTGAATCATTTATGGAATGAATTTTATGCTTTGAATTTCAAAACTATTTCTAAAATGATGCACACGATTTTGAGGGAAGGATTTAAATGGTTTAATTGAAAAGCCAAGTTCAAAATCGTGTGAGACAAATCAATTTGATGGTTACACATTCTCAACCTTTCCATTTAGTTGATTAAGGTAAGTATTGATGGAGGATTTAGACCTTTCCAAATTTGTGTGGGAGTCTTTACAGCCCTATTGATTCATGGATTAATTTGCATTAGCATTAATTAGGTGTTAAGTAATTTAGGAAGAATTGCCTTAGCGTAGGTTTTAGAAAACCGTGTATATCCCTTTAGGTAAGTAGTGCTATTAGCTTACTTGGCATTTAGGAATTAAATTAGGTTGGCCTTGTTGTTTTAGTAACCACTAATTAAGTAATTAACCTAGTTAACTAACCCAATTAGGTGGCGTGGACCCTAGTCAATGCTTTATCTTAAAACCGCCCCTTACTAACCCTAACCACCCTTACCTAACCCTAGTTGACATTAGTTAACCCTAGTTATTAGATAACACTAGTTAGTTAGACTAACCTTAGTTAACTCCCCTTAGTTAGAAACCAACCTAGTAGACCCTAGTTAATCCTACTAATCACAACCGAACCCAGTTAGACTAACCCTTAGCCGTAGTCTAGTTACTAACCCTAACCGACCCATATCAATCATAGTTAGACCCTAACTCCCTTAGTTAGAAGCCAAATACCTTAGTACAAACCCTAGTCGAACCCTAGATACTAACTGTAAGTCGTGTAGTCCAATCCTAGTTGACCTTAGTTAGAATCTCATTTAGCCGACCCTAGTTAGTACTTAATTTTAGAATTAAACCTAAGTAGAACTAACCTTAGTCGAGTTTGATTAGTAACTAGCTTTAGTTAGCATAACCGTAGGTTAATAGTTGCTTCCATTAGATTTTAACAATAGTTAGATAGCTACTTAATTTAGTTAGTGAGTTAGTGAGTTTAGGTTAGGTTAGAATTAACTATGTGCTTAGATTAGAATTAACACTTGCTTGTTTAGCTTTTTGTTAGTTTTTATAATTTAGCTTAATTATTGTCTTTTGTTGTAGTTTATCAGTAGGTTAGCTTAGTTTAGGACTGTGTTTGTCTGTGATTTAATGTGAAATGTGATTTGTGGATTCAAAGAGATGAATAGTGCACTGAAATTCAAAACTGTTTTTTATCATCTCGGGCACTCATCATTTCATGTGGGTTTTTATCGAGTTTTCTGAAAATTAATCTTCTATTCTCCACATCTGCGTGTTCACTATCTGCAGACCAAATTTTAGCTCAATCCGAGTTGAATTGGTCTGGTTTTAAAGCGTTTTATGAAAATAGCTTTTTTGGGTTTTCAAATTTCGGGTCCTGCGATTTCCCAGATTATCCTGATTTTGAAACGCTTAGATCTGGAGATCCAGAATGTATTTTTCAAATCTGTAAAATGTGTCAGATTCTTGAATCTGTCTTTTACAGTATAGAAGTAGTTTCAAGAATTTTGGATTTCGTTGGCTCCTCAAATCTGTGTTTTGTGAAAAGTTGTCTGAGTTTGCTTTTGCATTCTTTAGGGACAAAACAGTCTTTTAGTTATTTGTTTGGTTTAATGTAGTTTTCGTGTTTTCTAGTATTGCAGTTAGTAAATTAACAATATTTAGATTAATTAGAGTTGTTTGTTTAGTTAGTTTAGTTAGTTAATGTGTTTTTAGTTTTCTGTTAATTATTTAAGTGTAGTTTAATTTATTTATTAGCTTAGAACTAATTGTAGATTGTAATTTAAATTTCAGTATGTATTGTGTACTGACTTTGTATTTTTATTGTGTAGGTTGATAAGTTAGAACAGGTGCACAGGTGTAATTCAAATATGAGGTGCCAATGCACATGTTGTGAAAAGACAGTTTTGCCCCTGGACACATGCAGAAGACTTAGCCTCCTATTTTAGTATATTTTCATAGTTAGAGTGTTATTTTATTTAATTTGTAATATTGACATAGATTGTAAACTTTGTTATATTAATAAAGTTTTATTTTAGAATTAATTCAGAAGTATCCTGTTCCCTGTGGATTCGACCCGTACTCGCCACTTTGGTGGAAAGTCGGTTTTTATATCTTTGGTTGACAATTTTCCCAAGTTTTTATTGAAAAATATTGTTTAAAATACCATCTCCAAAAGTACAACCAGCAGGTATGTGGCCAAGCAACTCATTGACCACCGAAGTGTTCCATTTTATCGAAAACCACATGTTTATTACAACATCACTGCTCGAAAACGCATTATAGGTTAAATAAAAGGAAGCAGTACAACTCTGTCTAGAGAAACCCTGGAACTTGATGCTGCCTTCCTCCGCATATCGCCACGCAGGTACAACACCTGAAATTCCCATTAAATGGGGTCAGAACCACTGACGATCTGGTAAGCATGCAATCACATATCCATTCAACTCAAGTACATATGATGACCACTCAGGGTCGCAGTTCGCAATAACGACGCTCAAGCCTCCAAGACTTAGTGCATATCGCAAGAGCCTCCTTAGCGCTATGAGTTGAACATTCGCTCAAGTCTTCAAGACTTAGAGCAAGCCTCTTCAGGGCTGTGATTCGAATAACCGCTTAAGTCTTCATGACTTAGCTTTGACCTCTTTCGGGTCTCAAAGGGATGTCTAGCTCAAGTCTTCATACTTGGCACATCCGTATCCCACACATCTAAGGACAACTCCTCGAGCTTCACTTAGTCGTGCGGATACAACACGGGTCTTTGCCCAGTCGGTCCAGTCGTATACCGATCCTGACACCTTCACAAAGGTTATGCAAAACTGACTCAACAACGTCCATCCACTCATACATTCAAGCATCGCTGAACCTAAGTTAATGATTGCTTCGATATTTAACCTCTTTCACCCTTGGTACGCGGGCGAAGCAATTGTCCGGGCATCAACTCGACGTTCTGGGGGTTGATTATTCTATGTATTTTAGATACCCTAGAGGCCTATTGACCCTATCCAAAGTAGGGCAGTGTGTTTCAACTGGGAGATCCCTACTAGACCCATATTCGGATGCATCCTCTACTTGCAGTAGTTGGGTTCAATCCTTAGATCTTAAGGATAACCACGACCCCAAAACCCATGAGTGACTGAGGCCATCATGGACTCTATCAGGTCCAAAGTAAAATATGTGTCACTCAAGGCTGTACCATCACTGTCATTCCACAGTGACCATAATTCCTGAAGGGGTCTGCCAGTCTTACAATTACTTGGACAGATATTTGCATGCCACTTAGGCAGCCTGTGCCTCAGCACTACGGGAGTATGTACCCGACCCCATTCAGTCCACCTCAACACAGTCATTAACTGAGGGGGTACCCCTAACACGATTTTCAACCGCGGGGTATGTGCGACCTTAAGTCTTATTCATATGCATGCAGAACACCGCTCTTGGCACTACGACCACCACGAGCATCACACCTCTTTGGGTGGAAACAACGCACTTTGGCTCTTCGGCTCTTACGAGTCTGGTTGCGTAACTGTTCTCAATGAGCATGCATATGACTCGATCTAAATCGATCGGGTACTCGGCGGATTTTTACGCAACGAGTCCAAACCTGGTTAAGGCGCAACCTCTACTCTAGCTCAACGGCCCTTACGAGCAAGGTGCCCTTGCAGGCACAAGGATACGAGCCATTTTGGCATCATTCCATCAATGAACATCATTATGCCATTTAACTGGTTCCGACAGCTCTTCTGCCAACCATTTCGTCAACACCTCCCCTGCTCTATCGGCAGCAGTGCGACGAATCCTTCTATGTTGTAGAAGGCATTCCATGAACTGGGTAGCACTCTGTTGTATGATAGAGTATCTTGCTACGTTCTTTCTGAGCCATTCTTGGCTTCTTCAAAAATTTCAGCAGCACTTCCTCTCTTTAACGAAGAAAGCGTGCATTTCTTTTATCTATTTCAGTGGCATCTCACCTCTTTGGCAGGAAATCACTATGCTTAACTCGGGAAATGGATGTGCACCGTTGTGCGTACTTTGCATCCATCAAGGTTGTAGGAACCCTGGGCCATAGCCAGGCCATACGTAATTAACTTAGTCTTTACATAAAAAACATTTTACCAAAAAGCGAAGCCTTTCCAATAGGGGCTTCATTCGTCAAGCAGAATCTTGAACGAGGAGCGGTAAGAGAATCACATTGGCGATTTGGAGTTGATCTCCATTTGAACGCTCATTTACGCGCCATATATTTAGTATAAGCAAAAGCCTTTGCTTTATACAACGGCGGTGTAAGGAAATGCATATACTATTGTTCAGGGTGTGTAACTAAACGAAATATTCTACATATATATTTGGAGAAAGCAGGAGCCTTGGTATCATTCAACACGAAGGCATAAGTAAATGCATAATCGGAAGTGCAGTAATCAAAAATTGCAGAAAGCATGAGCCTCGGCATCATATGACGCGACGACAAAGGTAAATTATATAGCCTGTGCGATATAGGACGCGTTTGCAGAATCAACAGATATACACCTAGATCCGCATCTAACGATATTTACAAGGCGAGCGAGTGAACACCGAAGTGTTCTGAAGGGCTCAACCAAGAACTAAGGCAAGATACCATTTTAAAAACACATATACTGTGTATTTGAACATATATATCCGACGATAGTTACGAGGCGAGCAGGTGAACACCGAAGTGTCCAAAAGAGGCTCAACCAAGAACTAAAGCAAGATACTACTTCAGAAAGTATATGCTATATACAAACAATCAAATACATGAGAGAGATGGATCAACGAAGCGAACTTACTTTAATTGAGGAAGAAACGACTCTGGTTGCTTCGAACGAGGCTCGACTTCGAAAAGGATCAACTCTGGACTTCGGACGAAAAAGGACTTGGACTTTGACTTTGAACCAAACCAGGTTCAAGTCAAGTCAATTGGGTTTGATCTAGGTCAGGTGGGTTCAGACCTAGGTCAGGTGGGTTCAGTCCTAGGTCAGGTGGGTTAGGACCAGGTCAGGTAGGCTAAGACCAGATCAGGCAGGCTCAGACCAAGTGGGCTAGGTAGGGGAGGTTCTAGAGAGAGAAAGAGGAGGAGAGACAGAGGGGTTGGCGATTTTCTAAAGGAGGGGGCTCCTCTATTTATAGGGGAGGTTGCTTAGGGGCTAAGCAACCCCATTTACCCAAATGCCTCTGGCTTTTCTGAGAATTCCTTCCATGGAAGGTGCTGGAACATGTTGGAAGGCTCTGGAAGGTCCTGGAAGGTGCTAGAACATTATAGAATATTCTAGAATGTTTTTCTGAAAAATATTTATGTGGGTCCCACCAATATTTCTGTGGGTCCCGCAAAAATTTCAGGTTTTCGATGATTTTTTTTTCCGAAAAAATCTGAGTACGGCATTCTCTTCGTATTGACGTAACTAAGAAAGTTGGCTCGAGGAAATCCTTTGATTTTGTTTAGGTAGAAAGTTATGGCTTCCAGAGTGTTTGAGCATATATTCACGAATCGGAGAATATCCTAAGTATAGCTGGCTCGCAGGAATTGATTTGTTTCGCATTTTGAGAAAAAATGTTATTTTTACCGGTAAATGCCTAATGAATTTTATTCAGATATTTTCTGAAAAATTGCGGGTATTACATCATTACCCCTTAAAGGAATTTCGTCCGCAAAATTCAGCTAAGAGTATAAAGTGAAGAGTTCAGGATATTTATCCCGCATATCAGATTCGGGCTCCCAAGTGCAATCATCGATTTCATGATGTTGCCATCTCACTTTAACAAGTGGAATGACCTTCGTTCTTAGCACTTGCTCTCGTCGGTCCATGATCTCTATTGGCCTTTCTTCCACTATCATATCTTCTCGTATGTCAATATCTTCATGTTGAATGACGTGAGAAGGATCATGAAAGTACTTTCTAAGCATTGATATGTGAAATACATCATGTATTTGCACGTATTGCTGTGGCAATGCCACTTGGTAGGCAGTCTCTCCGATCCGGTTCAAAATTTCGAAGGGACCAACGAATCTGGGGCTGAGCTTCCCCTTCTTTCCAAAACGAAACACAGTCTTGGTTGGAGAGACCTTGATAAAAACCTTATCTCCAACCGCAAAAGTGAGCTCCCTACGCCGTTGATCTGCGTAGCTCTTCTGTCGGCTCTGAGCAGTCAGTAGCTTCTTTTTTATCATGTGGACCTGCTCAGTATAGTGCTGTAACACAATGGGTGAGTCCAAGGTTCGCTCACCCACTTCACCCCAATAGATTGGTGATCGACAGGGTCGCTCGTACAAGGCTTCATACGGTGCCATCCCAATGCTAGCGTAGTGGCTATTATTATAAGCAAATTCAGCCAACGCTAGGTGGGAATCCCAATCACCTTTGCATTCCAGCATACCTCAACATATCTTCGAGAGTCTGTATGGTTCGCTGAAATTGCCCATTAGTTTGGGGATGGAAAGTCGTACTGAACTTAAGTTTTGTCCCCAAGGCTCTCTGCAGCTGCTCCCAGAAATGAGAGGTGAACTTCAGGTCACGATCAGATATGATCAATATCGACACTCCATGGAGTCTGACGATTTCTCAAATGTAAATTTATGCCAATCGTTCTGTTGAATACCGAGTGTTGATTGGCAAAAAGTGAGCAGAATTGGTGAGTCTGTCCACAATCACCCAAATTGAGTCATGTTGTCTCTTAGATCGAGGCAATCCAACGACGAAATCCATCGTAATGCCTTTCCATTTCCATTTTGGAATCTTGATCCGTTGCATTTTTCCACCAGATCGCTGATGTTTGATTTTGACTTGCTGGCAGATCAAACATTTTGAGACAAACGTAGCCACATCACGTTTCATACCCCTCCACCAGTACTTTCTCTGCAAGTCCTGAAACATTTTTGTACCTCCAGGGTCGATAGTGTACTTGCTACTATGAGCCTCCTGGAGTACTTCATTTCTTAGCTCAGGGTTATTTGGAACCCAAATCCTTTCTTCCATCCGTATTCCTCTATCTTCTTTTAAATGGAAGAAAGTATCATCCTTTTCAGCACGAGCTTTTAATTCCAAGTACTGGGGGTGCTTGAACTGTTCGGCTACGATGCGATTAAGGATCTCGATATGGATAGTCAGGCATGACAATTGAATCTTTCATGGATCAGCCAGGAATGGCTTCCAGCTGACGAAATCCTCCATCAGCTTCCATTGTCCAGTGAGGCTGGCAAGAGTGCCAACAGTCTTTCGACTAAGGGCATCCGCTACGACATTCGTCTTTCCAGGGTGATAGGAAAGCGTGAATTCATAGTCTTTGAGGAATTCCAACCATCGCCTTTGTCGTATATTGAGTTCTTTTTGAGAAAAGAGGTATTTTAGGCTTTTATGGTCCGACATGACCTCAAATTTCTCTCCATATAGGTAGTGTCGCCAGATTTTAAGCGCGAACACCACCGCGGCAAGCTCCAGGTCCTGGGTTGGATAGTTTTTCTCATGGACTCTCAACTGTCGTGACGCATAGGCGATTACTTTGCTGTGCTGCATCAACACACAACCCAGACCCGTTCCTGAGGCATTCGTGTAAGCGACGAATCCTCCCTGACCAGAAGGTAGAGTAAGGATAGGGGCAGTGGTAAGCCTCTGTTTGAGAACCTCAAAGCACTCCCTGAGCAAGTCCACATGATCAGAAAGAAGCTACTGACTGCTCAGAGTCGACAGAAGAGCTACGCCGATCGGCATAGGGAACTCACTTTTGCGGTTGGAGATAAGGTTTTTATCAAGGTCTCTCCAACCAAGAGTGTGTTTCATTTTGGAAGGAAGGGGAAGCTCAACCCCAGATTCGTTGGTCCCTTCGAAGTTTTGAGCCGAATCGGAGAGACTGCCTACCGAGTAGCATTGCCACCACAATACACGCAAATACATGATGTATTTCACGTATCAATGCTTCGTAAATACGTTCATGATCCTTCTCATGTCATTCATCATGAAGATATTGACATTCGAGAAGATATGACGGTAGAAGAAAGGCCAGTAGAGATCATGGACCGACGGGAGCAAGTGCTAAGGACGAAGGTCATTCCACTAGTTAAAGTGAGGTGGCAGCATCATGGAATCGATGATTGCACTTGTGAGCCTAAATCGGATATACGGGATAAATATCCTGAACTCTTCACCTTGTACTCTTAGCTGAATTTCGCGGACGAAATTTCTTTAAGGGGGTAATGATGTAAGACCCGCAATTTTTCAGAAAATATCTGAATAAAATTCATGAGGCATTTACCGGTAAAAATAGCATTTTTCTCAGAATGCGAAACGAATCAATTCCTACGAGCCAGTTATACTTAGGATATTGATCGAATCGCGAATATATGCTCAAACACTCTAGAAGCCATAACTTCCTACTCGAACGAAATCAAAGGATTCCTGCGAGCTAACTTTCTTAGTTACGTCAATACGAAGGGAATGACGTACTCAGAATTTTTTGAAAAATAATCGCCGAAAACCCAAAATTTTTGCGGGACCCACGAAAATATTGGTGGGACCCACAAAAATATTCCTCAGAAAATATCTGGTGGAACCCACAAAAATATCTCATGGAATATCCAAGTGGGCCCCACACCAAGGACCTCTTGGAATTAAAAAGAAGCCAAGGGGGTAAAAGGGGCATGGAAAAACCCAAGAGGAGGTGGGCTTGGGCTATAAATAGCCCTCCCCACTCTCTCTCTTCTCATAATAATCGACCCCCCTCTCTCTCTTGCCTTCTCTCTCTCTCCTAAACCTCCCCTACCTAGCCTAGCCCACCTGAGCCCACCTGACCTGGTCTGAGCCTGCCTGACTTAGCCTGAGCCTGCCTGACATGATCCTAACCCACCTGACCAGGGTCTGAACCCACTTGACCTGGTCCAAACCTAGTTGACTTGACTTGAACCTAGTTAGGTTTAAAGTCAAAGTCCTTTTTGGTCCAGATTCCGGTTTGGATTTCTGAACCCAGACTTAGCCTACTTGAGCTGAGTTCGAACCTGCTGAACCTAGTTGACTTGGAACGAACCCTGTTTGGTTCAAACCACCTAGGTTGAGTAGCTTGACCTCCTCTACCTCTTTCTCAACTAAGTCAGCTTCATCTGACTTAGTCCGACCTCTCGAAGGAAGGCTTAAAGCCAAAGAAGCAAGTTGGAGCCATTTCTTCCACGATTTGAAGTAAGTTTGCTTCGTTGATCCATCTCTCTCAAGCATTTGATTATTTGTATATAGCATATACTTTCTGAAGTAGTATCTTGCTTTAATTCTTGATTAAGCCCTTTTTGGACACTTCGGTGTTCACCCGCTTGTCTCGTAACTATCGTCGGATATATCTATGTTCAAACACGCAGTATATGCGCTTTAAAAATGGTATCTCGCCTTAGTTCTTGGTTGAGCCCTTCAGAACACTTCGGTGTTCACCCGCTCACCTCGTAACTATCGTTGGATACGGATCTAGGTATATATCTGCTGATTCTGCCGACGCGTCCTATATCACACAGGCTATGTAATTTACCTTTGCCATCGCGTCGTATGATGCCAAGGCTCCCTGTTTTCTGCACTTCCGATTATTGCACTTCCAATTATGCATTTACTTACGCCGTCGCGTCGAACGATGCCAAGGCTCCTGCTTTCTGCAATGTATTTACTTACTCCGTCGCGTCGAATGATACCAAGGCTTCTGTTTTGTTATATATGTAGAATATTTCATTCAGTTACACACACTGAACAATAGTATATGCATTTCCTTTACGCCGCCACTGTATAAAGCACAGGCTTCTGCTTATACTACATATATGGCGCGTAAATGAGCGTTCAAATGGAGATCAAACTCCAAATCGCCCATGTGATTCTCTGACCGCTCCTCGTTCAAGATTCTGCTTGACGAATGAAGCCCCTATTGAAAAGGCTTCGCTTTTTGGCAAAATGCTCTTTACGTAAAGACTAAGTAAATTACGTATGGCCTGGCTATGGCCCAGGGTTCCTGCAACCTTGATGGATGCAAAGTATGCACAACGGTGCACATCCATTTCCTGAATTAAGAGTAGCAATTTCCCATCAAAGAGGGGAAATGCCGCTGAAATGGATAAAAGAAACGCACGCTTTCTCCGTAAAAGAGAGGAAGTGCTGCTGAAATTTCTGAAGAAGCTATTGATAGCTCAGAAAGAACGTAGCAGGATACTCTGACATATAGCAGAGTGCTACCCAGTGCATGGTATGCCTTCTACATCGTAGAAGGGTTCGTCGCACCGCTGCCGATAGAGCAGGAAAGGTGCTGACCAAATGGTTGACAGAAGAGCTGCCGAAACCAGTTGAACGGCATAATGATGTCCGTTGATGGAACGATGTCAGATCGGCTCGTATCCTTGTGCCTGCAAAGGCACCTTGCTCGTAAGGGCCGCTGAGCCGGAGTAGAGGTTGCGCCTTGGCTAGGTTTGGACTCGTTGCGTAAAAATACGCCGAGTAGCCGATCTATTTAGATCGAGTCATATGCATGCTCATTGAGAACGGTTACACAACCAGACTCGTAAGGGCCAAAGAGCCAGAGTGTGTTGTTTCCACCCAAAGAGGTGTGATGCTCGTGGTGGCCGAAGTGCCAAGAGCGGTGTTCTGCATGCATATGAATAAGACTTAAGGTCGCACATACCCCGCGGTTGAAAATCGTGTTAGGGGTACCCCCTCAGTAATGATTGTGTTGGTGCGAACTGAATGGGGTCGGGTACATACTCCCGTAGTGCTAAAAGCACGGGCTGCCTAAATGGCATGTAGATTCTGTCCAAGTAATTGTAAGACTGGCAGACCCCTTCATGAATTATGCTCACTGTGGAATGACAGTGATGGTATAGCCTTGAGTGACATGTATTTTACTTTGGACCTGATAGAGTCCACGATGGCCTCAGTCACTCATGGGTTTTGGGGTCGTGGTTATCCTTAAGATATAAGGATTGAACCCAACTACTGCAAGTAGAGGATGCATCCGAATATGGGCCTAGTAGGGTTCTCCCAGTTAAAACACACTGCCCTACTATGAATAGGGTCAACAGGCCTCTGGGGTATCTAAAATACATAGAATAATCAACCCCCAGAACGTCGCGTTGATGCCCGGACAATAGCTCTACCTGCGTAACAAAGGCGGGAGCGGTTAATTATCAAAACAATGCATTAGTTCTAGGTACATCGATGTTTTGAATGTATGAGTGGATGACGTGTTGAGTCAGTCCTGCATAACCTTTGTGAAGGTGTCATGTTCGGTATACTACTGGACCGACTGGGCAAAGACCCGTGTTGTATCCGCACGACTAAGCGAAGCTCGAGGAGTTGTCCTTAGATGCGTGGGATACGGATGTGCCAAGTATGAAGACTTGAGCTAGACATCACTTTGAGACCCGGAAGAGGTCAAGGCTAAGTCGTTAAGACTTGAGCGAATGTTCAACTCATAGCCCTGCGGAGGCTCTTGCGATATACGCTAAGTCTTGGATGCTTGAGCGTCGTTATTGCGCATTGCGACCCTGAGTGATCATTATTGTACTTGAGTTGAATGGATGTATGTTTGCTTGCTTACCAGACCATCAGTGGTTCTGACCCCGTTTAATGGGGATTTCAGGTGTTGGACCTGCGTGACAATATGCAGAGCAAGGCGGCATCAAGTTCCAGGGTTTCTGTAGACAGAGTGGTACTGTTTCCTTTTATTAAACCCATGCTGCTTATTCAAGCAGTGATGTTGTAATAACCATGTCGTTTACGATAAAATGGAACATTCGGTGGTCAATGAGTGGCTTGGCCACATACCTGCAACGTGCTCAGAGTTTTCTAAAACTGACGACTCATTATCGTCTGATTCCGCTGCTAAAAGCTTTTCTAAGTTCCGCTGCAAAGAAAAAAAAAAGAAATTCATAAAAATTTTAACTTAGCTTTGTTTTGGAAATCCGAGGCGTTACAATTAAGGTCAAGTGAGACCTCGCAAAAGAGTTCATCTTCTCTTCTTTTCTTTTCTTTTCTTTTTCTCTTCTCTCTTTCTTTCTGTCTTTTATTTCTCCCTTCAAAAAGGAAGAAATAGGGATTAGAAAGGAAAATAGAAGGAAGAGAGAGAACTTTCCTCCTGAGGACAGAACTTTCCTCCTGAGGACAGAACTTTCCTCCACCCTGGTTCTTCTGAAAATGCCTCTTCCTTGGCCAACTCCCATGGCCATCATTCTGCTGCTGCTGACGCTGCGCGGGAGTCTTCTGCGATTCGCACCAGTCAGGCTCAAGCAAGGAGGCCATCTCTAAAGCCTCATCGACCGTCATAGATGCACGGGTGTACACCTTTATTCGTAGTACCAGCTTCAACCCTCGAGCAAATTTAAGAGCTCGCTCCTTCTCTGTCGTGTATAAGTTCGGACAAAACCTCTCCAGGCTGCGAAAATCTGTAACGTATTCAGAGAGTGAAGAACTACCCTGTTGAAGGTCAAGAAACTCCTACATTTTCCGGCTCCTCTCGTGAGCTGGAAAGTAAGCGGTGTAGAACGCTTCCACGAACTGGTCCCATTCTACAGGCTGGTTATCGAATTTTATCTCCCAGGTGGTCGCCCACCACCTTTCTGCGTCCTTCCTGAGAAAATAGGTTCCAAAATCCACCTTCCGATCATTACCAACTTGTAACACACGAAAGATGCGCTCTATTTCTCTGATCCAATCTTCGGCTGCTTCTGGCGACGATTTCCCATCAAACAAGGGAGGGTTCAAGCTCATAAATTGCTTATATGGGACTGCGGTAATAGGAATCTGGGCAGGTGTTCCCTGGCCCTGGGCGACCAGCTGAAGGTGCTCGCCCATGTTCCTCATGGTCTCCTCCTGTCGACCCACAACCTCTGTAAGGTTGTTCAGAGTCTCCATAAGGTCATCACACCTGGCGCGCAATGCCATCTAAATGTGCAAAAGTCTATGCGTAAGCAACCAACAAAACACAAGGATGGAAAATTTTCTATTTTATTAATAAGAGGTTGTAGCATTACAGAAGTACCCTTCATCAGGATAGGGTTAAACAAACGCTACCAACAACTTACGCACGTCAAAATCAAAACGAAACAACATATCGCAATCTCATGACTTGCTAGTGTAGAAATCCCTGTAGTCCTTCCGACTACCATAGCGCCTCGACCTAACACGTGGAGGAGTCCCTAGACTTCCTCCAGTGGCGTGTCCGAGATCTCCTGGAATTCCTCCAGAATCGGCGGCACATACTTTGAAGAAACCGCATAGGGGTAGGACTCAGGAGAATATTGGGGAGAATCGATCGCTCCGCGCCTTTCTCCGTCCTGGTTATCCACTTCCACAACCAGTGGTCCAGAGACCGAAGATACATCTTCGACGTCTTCCGCATTGCTCATCCAAAGTTCATCCCTCTGCTTTGTCTGGCATTCCTCTATGACATGCCCACGAAGACTACAGTAGGGGCACTCAGCCAATTCACGGGGACAGATCTGCCCCGCTTGATCTTCCAAACACTTGGCACATGGAGGTGCCAACATATGCACATTACGTGCCAAATATCGCACAACTCCACTCAGGGCCTCTTTGCCTCGAGTCAGGTTTTGGAGAGCCTCCAAAATCTTGTCGTAAGTCGGGTTCGTCGACATCTAACATACCAGCACAACCACAACACAAACTATCTAAAAAGCGGGAAATAGAGAAATGAAAGAAACTTAACTTATACTTACAACGCGATGGATGATGCGCGATGAAGCTCTGACCGCACACTTGAACTCTGCTCTGATACCAAATTCTGTGACGCCCCAAACCCCGACCTTGGAAAAACCTTGGAATTTTCAGTAAATTTTTTTTTTGAAAGAGTTCAAGGGTTTAAGTAGAGAATCAGCGGAAAGCAATCGTGGGGAAAACGACAAAGTCGCAAGTCTGGACGGCCGCCACAGATGGGTGCAACAAGTGAAAGCAGTGTGTACAAAAAGTGTAACTATAAGTAAAAGAAAGGGGAAAACATCCTAACGGTCTAAAGAGTTTACAGAGTGTAAATACAAAAGTACAAAACAGGGAATACATCCCAATAGATAACCAAAACCCCAAAAGAAAAAGACCACCAGGTACAGGAACTGTAGGTCAAGTGTGTGGGTCCTCCGAGCCTCCACTGTGTGTCATCGCATCCGCACTATACCTGTTCGTCACTTATATCCCCATAAAACGGGGTCAGTCCTCTTGCGAGGTGGTGAAGAAGCAACCACAAGCAGATATATAATCAACTCACAAGGAATTGAAAGTAAGCTAACAAGTGGTAAGTGTAAAGTGACAAGTACTTGTCAACTACTAAATAACACCAAAGAAATAGCAGAGCAAGTGCTCACAGAGTAACTAACTGTAACCAGTGCCGTGTAAGTAAGGTAACCAAGTAACACCTGAAACAAGTAAAGTAACTGAAGTAGCATCTACAAAACACCAAACAGTAGCAACTACCGTATGTCAGCTGATTGGTTAGTCTTTAAGTTCTTCTAATTACTCCTTCGGGTACACGAAGGAACCTCGCATTCTGTGAGACATGCACCCGGCGTCGGTTATTCAACTTATAGTGTAGTAACTGGGGAAGCTACAGACCAAGTCAACCATATGCGAGTAGCACACAGCTAGGAGAAAACACTAGCATAGGCAAAGGATTGCAATTCGTACTACTGCAGTAGTGAGG
The DNA here is from genome assembly GCF_984573655.1 of Nuphar pumila. Taxonomy (NCBI): domain Eukaryota; kingdom Viridiplantae; phylum Streptophyta; class Magnoliopsida; order Nymphaeales; family Nymphaeaceae; genus Nuphar; species Nuphar pumila. The sequence goes on along the minus strand of NC_143255.1, from coordinate 69,626,391 downwards.
CCGTAAGAAGGTACCTCAACCTCCCTGACTCTGAGTGACTGGAGGCCAAAGGAACGCTATAGTTCCTATCAAAACACGTGTCGTAGTAACGACGAGTCACTGAGGGTTGTACCATCCACCCTCTCCCAAGGTGAACCATTTTGTGAATGGAGCGAAGCAGGTTTATCTTTCTTAAGGCTCAAGTTCAATCATACCTCACAATGAGGAATCTGCCTCGTGGTCTCCGCGGAGTACGCAAAACGAGGACTTGGCCTGCCCATCCACGTGCTCAGCCTCACACGGCCAACGGAGCACACTGCTCGTGAAAACAGTCAAAACACCATATTATCTCATTTTCTGTTTAGGGTATAACACACAAGAGTCCATTCCACACAAGGGCCACTGCCCGAAGACTCTAACTGAGCCCACAATGAATCATTTCAACATTCATACCCTATGGTGTCCAATTTCTATCTTTTATTCTGATGAGGTAAGTGCACCAAATGCACTTCCCAATGCCTCAAGCTAGGTACCTCCATAGGGTACGCACTACTCAATAACAGTGTCAGGATGTGCTAAGTGCAAAGTGAAGGAATATCACAAGTTTTTATCTTTTGCACAAAATAAACAATAGAGGCATCACATGCTATTAAACTGCACTATATTACATACTTCAGTGTTATGATTGCATTCATCTACATTTTCATATTCAAGAGTTTGAAATCGAATTTAACTAATCATCCTGTCTAATGGGAATAACATTGGCTATTTCCACGGTATGGGGAGCCGCGCCTGCGGTCCCGAAATAAACCGTTTGTCAAGAAGAATGTTAGACTAACACTAATTGACTCAAAGTATAACATTATCATAAGAAATATTTGGACGGAACTCAAGAGTGTCGCATGTCCATCCGGACATACCGAAACAATTATTAAGTGTTGTTAAACAACTTGTGTGCATATACATACATACATTCACGTTACAAAGATACTCAAGGCTTCTCATACCTATACTTATATATACATAAGTATATACCCATTCGCACTTATATACATATATATATTGTAAGACCCGCAATTTTTCAGAAAATATCTGAATAAAATTCATGAGGCATTTACCGGTAAAAATAGCATTTTTCTTAGAATGCGAAACGAATCAATTCCTGCGAGCCAGTTATACTTAGGATATTCGTCGAATCGCGAATATATGCTCAAACACTCTGGAAGCCATAACTTCCTACTCGAACGAAATCAAAGGATTCCTGCGAGCCAACTTTCTTAGTTACGTCAATACGAAGGGAATGGCATACTCAGAATTTTTCGAAAAATAATCGTCGAAAAGCCGAAATTTTTGCGGGATCCACGAAAATATTGGTGGGACCCACAGAAATATTCCTCAAAAAATATCTGGTGGGACCCACAAAAATATCCCATGGAATATCCAAGTGGGCCCCACACCAAGGAACCTCTTGGAATTAAAAAGAAGCCAAGGGGCATGGAAAAACCCAAGAGGAGGTGGGCTTGGGCTATAAATAGCCCTCCCCACTCTCTCTATTCAAATAAAAATCGACCCCCCTCTCTCTCTTGCCTTCTCTCTCTCTCCTAAACCTCCCCTACCTAGCCTAGCCCACCTGAGCCCACCTGACCTGGTCTGAGCCAGCCTGACTTAGCCTGAGCCTGCCTGACCTGGTCCTAACCCACCTGACCTAGGTCTGAACCCACCTGACCTGGGTCTGAACCCACTTGACCTGGTCCAAACCTAGTTGACTTGACTTGAACCTAGTTAGGTTTAAAGTCAAAGTCCTTTTTGGTCTAGATTCCGGTTTGGATTTCTGAACCCAGACTTAGCCTACTTGAGCTGAGTTCGAACCTGCTGAACCCAGTTGACTTGGACCGAACCCTGTTTGGTTCAAACCACTTAGGTTGAGTAGCTTGACCTACTCTACCTCTTTCTCAACTAAGTCAGCTTCATCTGACTTTGTCTGACCTCTCGAAGGAAGGCTCAAAGCCAAAGAAGCAACCCGGAGCCGTTTCTTCCACGATTTGAAGTAAGTTCGCTTCGTTGATCCATCTCTCTCAAGTATTTGATTGTTTGTATATAGCATATACTTTCTGAAGTAGTATCTTGCTTTAGTTCTTGATTGAGCCCTTTTTGGACACTTCGGTGTTCACCCGCTCGTCTCGTAACTATCGTCGGATATATCTATGTTCAAACACGCAGTATATGCATTTTAAAAATGATATCTCGCCCTAGTTCTTGGTTGAGCCCTTCAGAACACTTCGGTGTTCACCCGCTCGCCTCGTAACTATCGTTGGATACGGATCTAGGAATATATCTGCTGATTCTGCCGACGCATCCTATATCGCACAGGCTATGTAATTTACCTTTGTCGTCGCGTCGTATGATGCCAAGACTCCCTTTTTTCTGCACTTCCGATAATGCATTTACTTACGCCGTCGCGTCGAACGATGCCAAGGCTCCTGCTTTCTGCAATGTATTTACTTACGCCGTCACGTCGAACGATGCCAAGGCTTCTGTTTTGTTATATATGTAGAATATTTCGTTCAGTTACACACCCTGAACAATAGTATATGCATTTCCTTTACGCCGCCGCTGTATAAAGCACAGGCTTCTGCTTATACTACATATATGGCGCGTAAATGAGCGTTCAAATGGAGATCAAACTCCAAATCGCCCATGCGATTCCCTGATCACTCCTCGTTCAAGATTCTGCTTGACGAATGAAGCCCCTATTAGAAAGGCTTCGCTTTTTGGCAAAATGCTCTTTACGTAAATACTAAGTAAATTACGTATGGCCTGGCTATGGCCCAGGGTTCCTGCAACCTTGATGGATGCAAAGTATGCACAACGGTGCGCATCCATTTCTCGAATTAAGCGTAGCAATTTCCCGTCAAAGAGGGGAGATGCCGCTGAAATGGATAAAAGAAACGCACGCTTTCTCCATAAAAGAGAGGAAGTGTTGCTGAAATTTCTGAAGAAGCTATTGATAGCTCAGAAAGAACGTAGCAGGATACTCTGACATATAGCAGAGTGCTACCGAGTTCATGGTATGCCTTCTACATCGTAGAAGGGTTCGTCGCACCGCTGCCGATAGAGCAGGAGAGGTGCTCACAAAATGGTTGGCAGAAGAGCTGCCGGAACCAGTTAGATGGCATATTGATGTCCGTTGATGGAACAATGCCAGAACGGCTCGTATCCTTGTGCCTAAAAGGGCACCTTGCTCGTAAGGGCCGCTGAGCCGGAGTAGAGGTTGCGCCTTGGCTAGGTTTGGACTCGTTGCGTAAAAATACGCCGAGTAGCCGATCTATTTAGATTGAGTCATATGCATGCTCATTGAGAACGGTTACGCAACCAGACTCGTAAGGGCTGAAGAGCCAGAGTGTGTTGTTTCCACCCAAAGAGGTGTGATGCTCGTAGTGGCCGAAGTACCAAGAGCGGTGTTCTGCATGCATATGAATAAGACTTAAGGTCGCACATATCCCGCGGTTGAAAATCGTGTTAGGGGTACCCCCTCAGTAATGACTATGTTGGGGCGAACTGAATGGGGTCGGGTACATACTCCCGTAGTGCTAAAAGCACGGGCTGCCTAAATGGCATGCAGATTCTATCCAAGTAATTGTAAGACTGGCAGACCCCTTTAGGAATTATGCTCACTGTGGAATGACAGTGATGGTACAACCTTAAGTGACATGTATTTCACTTTGGACCTGATAGAGTCCACGATGGCCTCAGTCACTCATGGGTTTTGGGGTCGTGGTTATCCTTAAGATCTAAGGATTGAACCCAACTACTGCAAGTAGAGGATGCATCCGAATATGGGCCTAGTAGGGTTCTGTAAACACACCAAATTTTCACCCTTATCCAGTGTTTGTCCATTTCATAAGTCATTACAGATCATTGCATGTATTCTGCATAGCATTGCATGTCATTGCATAGCATTGCAGGTCATTGCATCTCATTTTCGAGATCCAGCACTCCTATTTCAAAACATTCAATCCAGATTTGAATTTTAAAGCTTTATTTCAAAATCAATTTCAAAACCTGGGTTTTTATTCAATACTTTGTCATTTTCCAACCCCAGGACTTTATATTTCGAAATATTTTCTCAAGGAAACAATCTGGATTCATTTCAAATTCAAATTTTAGTCGATTTCAATTCACAGATGAGACCCATTGAGGTGGTGTCGCTTCTGAATTCCTCTATTTATCAAATTTCTCAAATTTTTGAAAGTTTCAGTCCGATCAGGACTTTGTCTCAGAGTCCTAATCCAGTCAGGAGTCTGTTTTTAAGTCTGTTTTACTTCCATTTTCAGTCTTTTTCGATTATTTTCAAAATTTAGGTCATTTTACAGAGTCCAGGTAGTTCAGGACTCTATTTTAGAGTTCAGTCGAGTTAGGAGTCTAACCCTGACTGTGTTTTCTGACTTATTTCATCATTTCTTGATAAAATCTTTTGAAAATTCTTTCATTAGGCTGTTAAAATTTAAAATTTTAGAGTCCTAAGAGTTCAGGACTCTAACCCGGAGTTCCAGTTCGCATGAGACCCAATTTTCAAAAATCTTGAATTTCAAATGTCGATTTTAACCCTTTTTCAAAGCCATTTTCAGTGTTTATTTCAAAATTTCCAAAACTCGATGTGGGCCTACTCAGTTGGCACCATATCCAGAGGAATTCTAATTCAGTTAGAACCCTATGCCATTTCAAAAATTCTAATTTTAAAATTGCTTTTGAAAATCCTTTTGAAAACTCCTTCAATTTCAAGTTTTAAAATCACTTTTTGAAAAACTCAAAGTAGGGCCCACTCGGGGTGGCGCCATATTTGAGTAAGTCTGGGCTAGACTAGGGTTAGTTGATGTCTTGGTTAGTGTTAGAGGTTTAGAAGAGTCAAAACCATTTTGAAAAACTCATTTTGAAAGTTAGTTTTTAAAACTAGTGTTTTTAAAGGTTTTTAAAGGTGTTTTAAAAACCCAATGTGAGAAAATGCCAAGTGGCATTACATTTGGGGATTTTTTAGGAGAGTCTAGGGGTTAATTAGGTATTAAATAGGATAATTTAGACTAGGGGTAGTTAGGTAACTCCACCCCAAAATCGCCCCCCTTAGAAGAGTCCAATTTTTTTAAAACATTTAATTTTTAACCTAAATTTTTTTTATAAATAAAAGGCTATAGGGGGTCGATTTTCCCAATTGGCTTTCCTTTGGATTTTTGGAGCTTATCTCTCTTCTCCAGCCCTTCCTCCATTGCAGCAACCTCAAGGTAACTATTTTCTCTAATTTTTAGTTTTTATTTAATGTTTTTCATTGTTTTAAACATAATTTAGCCATTGGTACCATCATCTTCATGGATTAAACCATGGATTCAACCTCAAGAACCATCAAGAATCAGCAAGAACAATCCAAGAAGGTGATCCAACCCTGTTTTGGGTGATTTACAGAGATTTTAATCCATTAGAATTAATTTTAATATGATTCTTTACATTATTAACCAATAAAATATATGATTTACCCTTTTTAATGGGTTAAATCTATGTTTTAAAGGTGATATCAAATTCCAGCCATTGATTCCCTGTTTTTATTTTATTTTCATGGTTTATTCATGTTTGTTTTACGTTCTATAGCATAGAAATAATTTTTATTTACTGTTTTATGGTTTATTTTATTTATTTACATTAGTTAATGCATGGTTTTTTAAGTTTCTTAAATTTCTGTGTGTTCCAGGTTTAGAACAGTAAAGATGATGTTATTTCGGATGGAAGCACTCATTGTTTATTTCTGATTTTTTTATATGTGGTGCATGCATGAGTTATTGAGTTATGGTAGAAAAATCAGAGCTTTTGGATCTCGGGAACCCTGTCAAAAAAATCAGACATCAAATCGGGTTTTTAAAGTTTTAAAATCGTGGTTAAAATCAAGAAGGTAACTTGCTGTTATGATATTTCTCTCATCTTATATCCGATTTTAGATCTGTAAAGTGCTATGGATTCACATTGAATATATATGTCTTCTGTGAAATATTCGGATTTTTTTATCACTGTTTAGTATTTTTCCCTTTTTAGAGAATCTGTTTTTAATTTTAAAACTCGTTAGGGTTTACCAAAACCCTAATCAAACTTGTGTTAGTCATAAATCCCAAACCACAGATCCGATTTTAGATCTGTAAAAAATGAGTATTGTTATTTTTCTATCTACTGTTCACCATTAAAATTTAAGAGACTTTTGTTTAGAATTGCTATTTATGTCTGTATTTTCAATCTGAAATAGCTGTTTTAATCCCTGTTAAGAGTGATATATTTTAGCTCAGATTGCCGGAAGGGTTTCTCACTAACCGGAGATGATTTTTCCGATCTGTAAATTGGTAAATCTCTGTTTTCGTTTCTAGTTAGTCTCTGTAAAATTTCATAAATTTCTATGTAGATTTGACCCATGATTCAGGTCTTGGATTGAAACTGGTTGGTGAATTAGGTCAAAAATAGCATATTTTTAGGGTTTAATGCAATTTTCGGATTAATTTAATGTGAAAAAATTATTTTTATAATTTCAATTCGGTACCAATTTTTCGGTACCAATTTTTATGGATTTTGGAATCCATTTGATGGCTAAATTAAGCAAATTGCAAAACCGGGTTCCTGAAAGATCCAAAAACACTGCAAAAATCACAAAATTTGTGATATTATTGGATTTTCGTGCATAAACATATATTCTTAGGGTTTAATTATGTTCATAATCATATTAGGATGCTTTAGGTTTAATTTTGTGCTCATTTGATTTCATTTAGTGCATAAAACCTAAGTTTTTACCAAAATCTATTTCTAAAAACCCTGATTTCAAGGCCATAGTCTTGCTATCATGGGCAATTTGGTCATTTGACCTAAATTTCGAAATCCCTAGCCCTAATTTCATATTTTTAATCATGTCATAGCATATTTGGTTTGAGTTTATTCCATTAAAATTTCAAAATTTGCATTTTATCAAAATATCTTTCTAAAAACCCTAACTTCAAGGCCATAGTCTTGTTATTAGGGGTATTTTGGTCATTTTGACCCCAATTTCGAAATTCCATATCTTCTCTTTCATATTTATTCCATTTTATTTCATACTTTATCATTTTTATTTAAGGAAATCAAGGAAGAGGCTTATATCTAGCAAAATCCAACAATTTCCTGATATTGTTGGATAAATCTAGAAAAGCCAACATATACTCATTAACCAAGTTTTCTAGTTTTGCAGGTACATTGAAGACTTTATTTTTCATGTATTTAAATTTCAATAGTGATGTAATTTGTAATTAAACTTTGGAATAAGAATTTATATTTCCTGCTTAGCTTAGGTTGCATTGCATATCGTTTATTTTTATAATTTTAATGTGTGATGGATGATGATTCATGCATATTTTTACAAATTCACCATGGTCTACACGAATGGCACATACACTAGCTTCTATGAAGTTTATAAACTTGGTGGAATTTGTATTTATGGCCATAGTCAGAATATGAATGATACTTAGATTTATGATCTTCACATTAGCCACATTCAGCCTACACTCTTAGGCTAACTTCAAAAATGCACTGCATTTCTCAAAAATACAAAAAGTATTTCGCAATTCCTCAAAATCATATTTATTCATTTCATGCATTTGCCAATTCCAATCTCAATTCAAAGAAGTTCATTTCCTCAAAATCTCCTAAGTCTTATAGCAAAATCGATTTTCCCAAAGACATTGAATTTCAAAGGATATTTCAAGTATTTCCCAAGTTCCAAATTCAAATTTTCTAAGTTAGAATTTCAATTTCCAAGTTTGAATTTAGAGAAACCAAGTCTCTCAGAATCGATTTTCACTAAATGTCAAGGATTTCTCAAAATCGATTTTTATTTCTCTCAGAAGTATATTTCAAATCCCAATTCACGATTTCTCATGTGATATCATTTCCAAGATTTACATTTTCTAAATATTTCAATCATTCAAAGCAAACATCATGTTTTCAAAATGTGCATTTTCTGAAAATTCATAGCACATGCCTGATTCTATGTGCATTTAGAAATTAGAATATGATTTAGACAAGTTGAATAGAGTAGAGCATAAGATTGATCCTTGGTTCAATTACCCCTGTTAAAGGTTGCAGGAACGGTTGAACCTCGTACCGACAGGCGAGTCCCATTCTTCGTAATTTTTCCGCATTTTAAAAACGGAGGCAAGTTATTGTCAAAAATCTTTTTCAAAGGTCAGTTTGATTCGCAAAAGTTAAAAATTTTGCGATGATAACAGGTTTGGCAACCGTGATGGGACCTGTCTTTGCCTGATCAATTTAATGCTCTACTTAGTTCAATTTATCAAAATCGATTTCCATGGAATGTCAGCTTTGCTTTATGATATCATGTGAACCTAGGAGCCTAGACTTGAACCCAGCTGACATGGAATGCATATAGACTAGGTATGGTTTGGTAGGACCATATTGAGGAGAATTATTTATGCTCACATAGACTTAGGTCTAATACAACACTCCTCAATTTAGGAATTGTATGAAAACAATGTTTGCTTCTTCAAATATTTCAAAATTCTATCTCTTTAGGACTTAGAGCCTTCTGATTTGATTGCATGTGCTCATGTTTTTCAAAAACCACCCTCACCTATATTGTCCCGGTCTTCACGTCGCTGGGCTCTCTTCCAGAACCATAGTTCGGGACAGAGCCTCACAACTGGGCCACCTATTTGGGTGAAAACCCCCCTGCCACGTACCAAGGGCCATAGTCCAACGTATATCGGCAGGTGCTCAAGGATGTTGGAAAACTTGAACCTAGAACCGGAGAAATTGATTTTATGCCACGTACATCGAGCCTTAGCTTGAGTATATAGGCATAACTGGATTGGATACAGATGATCTGAGCCTTAGAGTTAGGATTAAGCTTCTACAGCCATTTCAAAATTTGTGCATCTAGAGTCAGCTTTTAGAGAATGCTGTTTGTGCATACTTGTTTGTGCAGCATGTGATTGAATATGTTATAGTCATCTTCTTTTATTTTCCATATTTTCCCCAATTTTCTAAAATACTGGACGATTTTTTTTAAAATTCCCCAGTCCATGTCGTACTGTCCATGTTTTAAATCCTGGACGATTTTCAAAATACTTCATTTTATAAAGTACTTCCTTATATTTCATTAAACCCTGGATGATTTTCATAAAGTTCCTCCATTTTCTTCAAAACTCCAGGTGATTTCCCATCTTTCCTGTCTTCTGGATCTCGAATTTCCTGCTTTATTTTTATCCTGCCTGCATTTTTCTCAAAATTCCTGTATTTTCCAAGTCTTATTCCAAATTTTCCATGTTTTCCAGTCTATTCTGATGGCATTCAGTCAGCTTGATTCAGTCTTCCCTGAGGGTCACATCTCCTACGAGGTGCGACAACGTCTTCTCGAACATCGAGTCCTCAGCACCGGATCCTTCTTTCCCTGGTGGTATTATTCATGGTTCAAAAACTTCTCTCGTATGTTTTCGGACCATCTGGATGAGTGTGGATTGGAACTGGCGTCCGCGGTGGGAAAGCAGACAGTCAACGACAATTTGATCCATGCACTAGCAGAGCGGTGGAATCCGAGCACTTCTACCTTCTGGTTCCCGTGGGGCGAGATGACAGTACTGATAGATGAATTTTCAGAGATTATGGGATTGCCCGAGCCAGCCGGTCAGCCTGGAGATCCATTAGAGAAACAATTTTTGATCAATGTCAAAGGTCTGGATCCCCGAGATGCTTTAGCTCGCATGACAGGACGCAAGTCTTGGCCTCTGATTGAAGAAGATGAAAATGAATATGTGGATCTGCTCGAAATCTACAGACAGCATGGGGCATTTGTAGAAGTCAGTTCATTGTCCAGGACAGCTCGAGAGAGAATTCAGCACGCGATGGTTCTGTGCACGGTGGGATTAGCTTTCTTTCCCGATGGACGGAATTACATGGACATCAGAATAGTTCAGCTTCTAAGGAGATGGAGAAGTCGACAGACCAGCCGCCTCTCAATAGCCATGGTCGCACTCGCCTTTCTATACCGAGGGTTGACTCGTTTCGCACTCAGAGAATCGATTCTAGTCGAAGGATGCACCTATGCCTTGCAGTCTTGGTTCCTCCGACATGTGCCAGTCCAAGCCAGTTCATTCAGATACAATGGAGAGAAGCTTCTTCCAGTTGCGCGATACCGGTTCTTGATCGACAACCTTCAGGAGGAAGAAGTCGTATGGGACTACTTTGATCGTCAGGAATCACCTCCCAGATACACTTATACTTATGGCAAGCGATTCAGACTACTTGGCCCGTTCTTCTGCGCATACTATCACCCCGAGCGGTGTGTCAGGCAGTTCTCTCAGAGGCAGAAGCGCGTAGAGATTCGTCCACTAGCGGGGGTTCTGTCAGAATTCGATCTCGCATCAGATCAGTGGTCCGGAGCATACCATTCTGCCAGACATGGCTGGGATTCCTTTGTCAGTCTTACTATTTTTCCTGGTCCTCGTGTGTCTTCTAATTTTGTAGAGTGGTGGAAAATTGTTCGTCCCCCTCCCCTCTGTCAAGTATATTATTGATAAAATCATGTTTTTCCCCTCAATAAAATTCCTTTACATTTCACTTTGGTTTGATGACCTCGCCTAGGTAACAAGGCATATTTTCAGTTGTTTATCTTGCAAAGAATAGCAACGCAATTGTCGTAATCCCAGCGACGACTCAATCCCTAGTAATGGGATATTATTTCAATTGTCTACCAAAATTCTCAACAAATATTTTCCTCCAAACCAAATTTCCTTCAGAAGCCTAACCATCAGTTCTGCCCTGCAAGAGAGCATCAACAACATCCAAGAGAACATTTGCAATACCCGATGGTCAATACAAGATCCAAAAAGAAAACCACATCAGTTGAAGGTGTCGCATATTCAGTAGCTTCAGAAGAAGAGATGGACTCACCTCGATCAATCCAGAGTCAGGGTCAGCATGCGGATGATGGCATCGATCCCCAAATGTACGTCATGTTCAAAAAAATGATGACCAAGATGCTGGCAGAGCAAGCTGAAGCCAGTGCTGAACAGACTCAGATCAAACAGAAGGATAGGGATCACACAACCAAGAATGTGAAAATCATTAAAAAGCAGAATCGCCATGAGGAAATGTCTGATGAGTCAGAATCAGCAGATGATACTGACAAAGAGTATGAAAACAAGCAAGAATTCAAAAGGTCGACTCAGGGGCAGGGGTCGGCCTACAAATCAAAGAATCAGTCTGTTGACGACCCTACGCAGTCACAACTGAAAGATGTGATGAAGATGGTTAAGGATCTTCAAGCTCGTGACAAGGGCAAAAGAGTCTTTACAACTGAAGACTTCTATGATGCACTGGATGGGGATGATGATCTCGATAACCTCCCCAAGAAATTCATTAAGTTTGATGGTTCGAGTGACCCAAAGTCACACCTCGCCCTTTTCTTTGCAGAGTGTTCCAAGTTCAGGAGGAATAACCGAGCCTTATTTCTTTGTTTCCCTCGCAGTCTGGAGGGTATTGCAGCAAAATGGTATTCAGAGCATATTAATCCCATAGAGCTGAAAGAGTTTGATAAAGTGGTCAATTTGTTTATTGAGCGCTTTTTATTCAATGTTAAAGCACTCCCGACTCTCAGTCATCTCTGCAGTCTGAGGCAGAAGGAAAACGAGAAGGCCAGGGATTTCATTCACAGATGGAGATCCGCTTGCAATAAGATGCGTGAGCCAATAGCAGAAGGACACGCACTATCTTTGATCCTGAGCAACTTCTCGCAACCCCTGAGGGGACTGATTTCTACATCTCCATCGAAGAGCTTCATAGAACTGACAGAACGAGCTGAATGGATTGAGTTGAGTATGGAAAATGGATCTTATGAAGGTTTCATATTCACCAAAAGCAGCAGTCAGCAAGAATCTAACAAGAAAACCCATTTTACCTACCCTACCAGCAACAACAAGAACCATTATAAGGGAAATGTGAAAGATCACATCTCTGGCCGAGGGGGACCAAACCCCAACAAAAATGAGCAAAAAGGTGAGTCGATTCCCCAGTATGATAAGCAACCTCAGCGATCTTTTGAGCAAGGGTCGAGACCTCAAGAAAAGTCGAAGCACGACAACTAGAGTTTTAAACGTGACTTTACTCCCCTAGATCAACCGCGTGAAGAAATCCTTGAATATATGTTGGCCAAAGAGATGATTAAGCTCCCAAGAGTCGATGATCCTCCTATCACTAGGGGAAGATTTAAAGATCAATTCTGCAAGTTTCATCGGGCCATGGGGCATGATACCGAGTACTGCTTCGTTCTCAGGAATATTATTCAAGACTATATCGATAAAAATATCCTTGTGGAAGGCAAAGAAGAAGATAAAGCAACCAGCTCATCAGCCCCTTAAGAGTGACAAGGCCATCACTCTTTCATTCTTGCATTTTGCTTTCGTCATTTTGTATGGATGGCATGGTCTCATCTCTTTCATCAATAAAATTATCAATCTTCCTCATAGTTTGTCATCATCTTTTGTATTTCTCCTTCTTTACAAAATGTCTTTTTACAAGGAGTAACCTCTTTCAGAGTGTCTCCCGAATTCATCAAGAAGCACATCGTCAATCTTTCCACTGTTATCTTTAGAGAACATTCCCCAAATATCAATTATTTATCCTTTCATCCAATATCTTACTCCCCCATTACACTGGGGCATTATTTTAAAAATTGTCTTCAAAACATCCTGTATGCAGGCAGGTACAAGCAAATCTCTCATTTTGCACACATGTGTACTCATTCACATCATTTTGCATTTGCATGCATTCATTTGCATTTTTGCATACATCAACTTGCATCAATCCAATACCCATTTAGGATAAGGGATGAATTCTGAGACTCGTGGCATTTGTCTAGGTCACCGTGAGGGTAAAAGATTGAAAATCTCACATTACAATCATCAAGCGCTTTCTAAACACCAACCTTTTTCAAGTTCGTCCTGCGGGCCAAGTTTTTATCAAAACCATTTTTACCGGTCAACCTTCGGGTGAAGCCTACTTCCTAAATACGGTTTTTACTGGTCGAACTTCTTGAATCCAGTTTTCGCTGGTCGAACTTCTTAAATCCAGTTTTCACTGGTCGAACTTCCTGAATCCAGTTTTCACTGGTCAAACTTCCTGAATCCAGTTTTCACTGGTCGAACTTCCTGAATCCAGTTTTCACTGGTCGAACTTTCTAAATCCAGTTTTCACTTGTCGAACTTCTTAAATCCGGTTTTCACTGGTCGAACTTCCTGAATCCAGTTTTCACTGGTCGAACATTCTAAATCCAGTTTTCACTGGCCGAACTTCTTAAATCCGGTTTTCACTGGTCGAACTTCCTAAATCCGGTTTTTACTGGTCGAACTTCCTAAATCCGGTTTTTACTGGTCGAACTTCTTGAATCCAGTTTTCGCTGGTCGAACTTCTTAAATCCAGTTTTCACTGGTCGAACTTCCTGAATCCAGTTTTCACTGGTCGAACTTCCTGAATCTATTTTTACTGGTCGAACTTTCTAAATTCAGTATTCACTGGTCAGACTTTTTCAAAGCCCAGCGTTCGTGCGGGTACTTTTTTTTAAAATTCAGTGCTCATGCTGGTATCCTTCCAAAATCCAGTGCTCGTACTGGTAGCCTTTTAAAGTCCAGTGCTCGAACTGGTATCCTTTAAAAATCCAGTGCTCGTACTGGTAATCTTTCAAAATCCAGTGCTCGTACTGGTAATCTTCCAAAATCCAGCACTCGTACTGGTAATCTTCCAAAACCCGGTATTTGTACTGGTAATTTTTTAAAACATAAGGCTTGTATTGGCACATTTTCAAAATCCGGTGTTTGAACTAGTACACTTTAAAATTCAGTGTCCACTAATTTAAGTTTGCCTTTGGGATTCGAGTTCCGACTCAAATCTTCTTTCCTTCTGGTTAACCTAGTTTTCCTTCGGAATTCGAGTTCCGACTCGAATTTCCTTTCCTTCCACACCGGTTTAAGTTTTCCTGCGGGATTCGAGTTCCGACTCGAATCCTCTTTCCTTTTGGTTAACCTAGTTTTCCTCCGGAATTCGAGTTCCGACTCGAATTTCCTTTCCTTCCAACCGGTCTAGTTTTCCTTCGGGATTCAAGTTCCGACTCGAATCTTCTTTCCTTCTAGTTAATTTAGTTTTCCTTTGAGATTCGAGTTCCGACTCGAATCTTCTTTCCTTCTAGTTAATCTAGTTTTCCTCCGGAATTCGAGTTCCGACTCGAATTTCCTTTCCTTCTAACCGGTTTAGTTTTCCTTCAAGATTCGAGTTCCGAATCGAATCTTCTTTCCTTCAAGTGGATTCAGTTTGCCTTTGGGATTCGGGTTCCGACTTGAATTTCTTCTCCTTCCAAATTGATCTACCTTTCCTTCAGGATTCGAGTTCCGACTCGAATTTCTTCTCCTTCCACGATGGATCTAGTTTTCTTTCAAAGATTCGGGTTCCGATCCAAGTTTTCCTTTCCTTCAGAGTTGGTCTAGAAGATCCGAGTTCCGATTCGAATCTTCTTCCAAATCCAATTCAGAATTGGTCTAGAAAATCAGAGTTCTGACTTGAATTTTCTTTCAAATCCAATTCGCTTAGCTTTCCTTTACAAGTTTGAACTTCTACTCAAACTATCCTGCGAGTTGGTCTAGAAGATCCGAGTTCCGACTCGAATTGTCTTTCAAAATCCAATTCATCTAGTGTTCCTTGAAGAATTGAATTCTGATTCGAATCTTCCCTCAAAAACCCAGTTTAGCATCTGGTCCATTCAAAGCTCACAAGTTGGAATCATTCCTTCTTAAGCTATGATCCTTAGGTTGAATTCCCATGGAATTGATAGTTCGTAGGTCGAACCCCTGCAGAACCAATGCCGTTCTCAATAGAACCAATGTCGTTCTTAGGCTGAATCCCTATTGAACCCATGTCGTTCCCAGTGAACCAATGTCGTTCCCAGTGAACCAATGTCGTTCTTAGGCTGAATTCCTACAGAACCCATGTCGTTCCCAGTGAACCAATGTCCTTCTCAATTGAACCAATGTCGTTCTTAGGCTGAATCCCTACAGAACCCATGTCGTTCCCAGTGAACCAATGTCGTTCTCAATTGAACCAATGTCGTTCTTAGGCTGAATTCCTACAGAACCCATGTCGTTCCCAGTGAACCAATGTCGTTCCCAGTGAACCAATGTCGTTCTTAGGCTGAATTCCTACAGAACCCATGTCGTTCCCAGTGAACCAATGTCGTTCTCAATTGAACCAATGTCGTTCTTAGGCTGAATCCCTACAGAACCCATGTCGTTCCCAGTGAACCAATGTCGTTCTCAATTGAACCAATGTCGTTCTTTGGCTGAATACCTATCGAACTCATGTTGTTCCCAGTGAACCAATGTCATTCTCAATTGAACCAATGTCATTCTTAGGATGAATCCCTACAGAACCCATGTCGCTTCCAGTAGACCAAATCACAATTTTGATCTCCAGGTCATCCAATATCCTATTTCCAATTTCTGAGTCTCTCCTTTGGGGAAAGGAGAGGAGAATCTAGCCACGGATGTGTCATTTAGATCTCAAGTGATTTCTTTCACCAAGGATTTCAGGAATATTTTGCCAATTTGTCATGAAAAATAGTTGTTGATCTCAAAATCTTTACTGCATAAAATTGTACCTCAGAATACCTTTAGTATTACTTCCGAAAGGACAAAGCTTTTGTGAAAAAAAGATTCAAAATTCAAAATCTTTCTATTGGCCAACCAAAAGGATGAAGAATAAATCCGCGATATGGCCAGCAAAGAAAATTCAATGTTGTTGCAAAGCCATGAGTGATTGATATTGATCGCAGTCAATGGCACACTTTTTAAGATCATTCTTGGAAAATAAAAGCAGTCGAAATATCCTGAGTGATACAGAAAAATCCACTCAATCTCCATGTCTCCTCAATCACCTAAGCTGCAATTAAATATATGCTAAAGGGATCTCTCAACTGTCGTCAAGATGAAGGCGAATTAGACGAGTCGGCCCCCGGGGCCAAAGAAGATTTGGATCATCTCCAAGATGACAGAGTTTGTGACGGATCCTTCTAGGGAAAGTTCAGATCACCGTCGAGATGAAGGCGAGTGTGATGAGCCTCTCGACAATCCCTAAAAGGTATTTAATTTCCGCTATCATCAAGAGATTCTCAACCAATGAGCCAATAACCGTCAATATAATCCCTGAGAGAAAAGAAGGATCGGAACATCTCTGAGATGAAGGAGTTTGTGACGTACCCTTCCCAAAAAAAAAAAAATAAAGAGAGAAAAGCCAGGACATCTTCAAAATGAAGGATGATATAATTCCCAAAAAAATCCAAGAGAGCTCCAATTCTATCAAAAAGAGAGTGCAAAAAGATCATCATGAGAAGAGAATCCCAGGATATCAGACTGCCGAATCTATCAAGAATCTTCTTTAATTTTGTGACATTCTTTTATCAATATTCTTTCACTAATAGCTCTCGCAATATCAAGAATACTTTCTTTCCCGTCCATATCAAGGAAATTGATAGCTTCCTTGAAAGAAAGCCAATCGCAAGCAATTTGAATTTGAATCTTGATTCTACAGAGTTAAGCATAGTCGAAGGTAATACTTCAGGTAGAAAAGAGGGAATACTTTCAAAACAATGTGCATCACTTTCAATTATTTTGAATCAACAATAATTTTCAACATTTTGACAATATTTTCTAGCTATCCTGGCGTGAAGCGAGAGCTTGAGGTTCATCTTTGGCATATCCTGACATCAGTTGTTATCCCTTTTAGGACTTGATAACGGGAGTTTTCAAGATTTCTTCCCTTCGTTGGTATAATCTGAGCGCACGGGCTCTCAGATTCGCACACTTCCCTATGTCCCCACTGTCCCACCATAGACAGTCCAATTTCGGCTTGAGGTTAAGCCACCAATTTCAGCAAAAGGCAATTTCAAAAGTTAATTAGTCTCAGCAATGAGGCGCCCAAAATCAATCCCTTTTCAAACTTTAGGGACCCCAATTTCCTTCCTTTTGCAAAACCCTTATCGGATTCATTGTGCAGAAATCTGAAGGTTCCATCACGGTCTCTTCTTTCGAGGATTTCGTTCATTTTCTGCCCAATCAGGTTAAGGGTATAAACTTGGGCCTCCTTTGATGAGGTATTCCATTTTCTGCCCAATCAGGTTAAGGGTATAAACCTGAGCCTCCTTTGATGAGGTATTTCATTTTCTGCCCAATCAGGTTAAGGGTATAAACCTGAGCCTCCTTTGATGAGGTATTTCATTTTCAACCCGATCAGGTTAAGGATACAAACCTGAGCCTCCTTTGATGAGGTATTCCATTTTCATTTCCCGGTCAGGTTAAGGGTCAAGCCTGAGCTTCGTTTTTACACTAGGTATTTCCCGTCCCATCCAGGTTAAGGGCAAAACCTGAATCTCACTTCATTTTGAAATAAAATTTTCTCCTTATTCTCCATTTCATATCTATCATCGTCACTTGAACTAATTCTTTCATACCCAGTCATATTCATCTAACTGGGGCATTTTTATGGTTCAAATTTGGTATGTTTTCTTTGCCACTAAGCTCGGCTTTCAACCGGCTTAGCAGCAAAGAGGGGCATCTGTAAACACACCAAATTTTCACCCTTATCCAGTGTTTGTCCATTTCATATGTCATTACAGATCATTGCATGTCATTGCATGCCATTGCATGTATTCTGCATAGCATTGCATGTCATTGCATAGCATTGCAGGTCATTGCATCTCATTTTCGAGATCCAGCACTCCTATTTCAAAACATTCAATCCAGAATTGAATTTTAAAGCTTTATTTCAAAATCAATTTCAAAACCTGGGTTTTTATTCAATACTCTGTCATTTTCCAACCCCAGGATTTTATATTTCGAAATATTTTCTCAAGGAAACAATCTGGATTCATTTCAAATTCAAATTTTAGTCGATTTCAATTCACAGATGAGACCCATTGAGGTGGTGTCGCTTCTGAATTCCTCTATTCATCAAATTTCTCAAATTTTTGAAAGTTTCAGTCCGATCAGGACTCTGTCTCAGAGTCCTAATCCAGTCAGGAATCTGTTTTTAAGTCTGTTTTACTTTCATTTTCAGTCTTTTTCGATTATTTTCAAAATTTAGGTCATTTTACAGAGTCCAGGTAGTTCAGGACTCTATTTTAGAGTTCGGTCGAGTTAGGAGTCTAACCCTGACTGTGTTTTCTGACTTATTTCATCATTTCTTGATAAAATCTTTTGAAAATTCTTTCATTTGGCTGTTAAAATTTAAAATTTTAGAGTCCTAAGAGTTCAGGACTCTAACCCGGAGTTCCAGTTCGCATGAGACCCTATTTTCAAAAATCTTGAATTTCAAATGTCGATTTTAACCCTTTTTCAAAGCCATTTTCAGTGTTTATTTCAAAATTTCCAAAACTCGATGTGGGCCTACTCAGTTGGCACCATATCCAGAGGAATTCTAATTCAGTTAGAACCCTATGCCATTTCAAAAATTCTAATTTTAAAATTGCTTTTGAAAATCCTTTTGAAAACTCCTTCAATTTCAAGTTTTAAAATCACTTTTTGAAAAACTCAAAGTAGGGCCCACTCGGGGTGGCACCATATTTGAGTAAGTCTGGGCTAGACTAGGGTTAGTTGATGTATTGGTTAGTGTTAGAGGTTTAGAAGAGTCAAAACCATTTTGAAAAACTCACTTTGAAAGTTAGTTTTTAAAACTAGTGTTTTTAAAGGTTTTTAAAGGTGTTTTAAAAACCCAATGTGAGAAAATGCCAAGTGGCATTACATTTGGGGATTTTTTAGGAGAGTCTAGGGGTTAATTAGGTATTAAATAGGATAATTTAGACTAGGGGTAGTTAGGTAACTCCACCCCAAAATCGCCCCCCTTAGAAGAGTCCAATTTTTTTAAAACATTTAATTTTTAACCTAAATTTTTTTTATAAATAGAAGGCTATAGGGGGTCGATTTTCCCAATTGGCTTTCCTTTGGATTCTTGGAGCTTATCTCTCTTCTCCAGCCCTTCCTCCATTGCAGCAACCTCAAGGTAACTATTTTCTCTAATTTTTAGTTTTTATTTAATGTTTTTCATTGTTTTAAACATGATTTAGCCATTGGTACCATCATCTTCATGGATTAAACCATGGATTCAACCTCAAGAACCATCAAGAATCAGCAAGAACAATCCAAGAAGGTGATCCAACCCTGTTTTGGGTGATTTACAGAGATTTTAATCCATTAGAATTAATTTTAATATGATTCTTTACATTATTAACCAATAAAATATATGATTTACCCTTTTTAATGGGTTAAATCTATGTTTTAAAGGTGATATCAAATTCCAGCCATTGATTCCCTGTTTTTATTTTATTTTCATGGTTTATTCATGTTTGTTTTACGTTCTATAGCATAGAAATAATTTTTATTTACTGTTTTATGGTTTATTTTATTTATTTACATTAGTTAATGCATGGTTTTTTAAGTTTCTTAAATTTCTGTGTGTTCCAGGTTTAGAACAGTAAAGATGATGTTATTTCGGATGGAAGCACTCATTGTTTATTTCTGATTTTTTTATATGTGTTGCATGCATGAGTTATTGAGTTATGGTAGAAAAATCAGAGCTTTTGGATCTCGGGAACCCTGTCAAAAAAATCAGACATCAAATCGGGTTTTTAAAGTTTTAAAATCGTGGTTAAAATCAAGAAGGTAACTTGCTGTTATGATATTTCTCTCATCTTATATCCGATTTTAGATCTGTAAAGTGCTATGGATTCACATTGAATATATATGTCTTCTGTGAAATATTCGGATTTTTTTATCACTGTTTAGTATTTTTCCCCTTTTAGAGAATCTGTTTTTAATTTTAAAACTCGTTAGGGTTTACCAAAACCCTAATCAAACTTGTGTTAGTCATAAATCCCAAACCACAGATCCGATTTTAGATCTGTAAAAAGTGAGTATTGTTATTTTTCTATCTACTGTTCACCATTAAAATTTAAGAGACTTTTGTTTATAATTGCTATTTATGTCTGTATTTTCAATCTGGAATAGCTGTTTTAATCCCTGTTAAGAGTGATATATTTTAGCTCAGATTGCCGGAAGGGTTTCTCACTAACCGGAGATGATTTTTCCGATCTGTAAATTGGGAAATCTCTGTTTTCTTTTCTAGTTAGTCTCTGTAAAATTTCATAAATTTCTATGTAGATTTGACTCATTATTCAGGTCTTGGATTGAAACTGGTTGGTGAATTAGGTCAAAAATAGCATATTTTTAGGGTTTAATGCAATTTTCGGATTAATTTAATGTGAAAAAATTATTTTTATAATTTCAATTCGACATTATGGTTATAACAAGTGCAGGTACCAATTTTTATAGATTTTGGAATCCATTTGATGGATGAATTAAGCAAATTGCAAAACTGGGTTCCTGAAAGATCCAAAAACACTGCAAAAATCACAAAATTTGTGATATTTTTGGATTTTCGTGCATAAGCATATATTCTTAGGGTTTAATCATGTTCATAATCATATTAGGATGCTTTAGGTTTAATTTTGTGCTCATTTGATTTCATTTAGTGCATAAAACCTAAGTTTTTACCAAAATCTATTTCTAAAAACCCTGATTTCAAGGCCATAGTCTTGCTATCAGGGGCAATTTGGTCATTTGACCTAAATTTCGAAATCCCTAGCCCTAATTTCATATTTTTAATCATGTCATAGCATATTTGGTTTGAGTTTATTCCATTAAAATTTCAAAATTTGCATTTTATCAAAATATCTTTCTAAAAACCCTAACTTCAAGGCCATAGTCTTGTTATTAGGGGTATTTTGGTCATTTTGACCCCAATTTCGAAATTCCATATCTTCTCTTTCATATTTATTCCATTTTATTTCATACTTTATCATTTTTATTTAAGGGAATCAAGGAAGAGGCTTATATCTAGCAAAATCCAACAATTTCCTGATATTGTTGGATAAATCTAGAAAAGCCAACATATACTCATTAACCAAGTTTTCTAGTTTTGCAGGTACATTGAAGACTTTATTTTTCATGTATTTAAATTTCAATAGTGATGTAATTTGTAATTAAACTTTGGAATAAGAATTTATATTTCCTGCTTAGCTTAGGTTGCATTGCATATCGTTTATTTTTATAATTTTAATGTGTGATGGATGATGATTCATGCATATTTTTACAAATTCACCATGGTCTACACGAATGGCACATACACTAGCTTCTATGAAGTTTATAAACTTGGTGGAATTTGTATTTATGGCCATAGTCAGAATATGAATGATACTTAGATTTATGATCTTCACATTAGCCACATTCAGCCTACACTCTTAGGCTAACTTCAAAAATGCACTGCATTTCTCAAAAATACAAAAAGTATTTCTCAATTCCTCAAAATCATATTTATTCATTTCATGCATTTGCCAATTCCAATCTCAATTCAAAGAAGTTCATTTCCTCAAAATCTCCTAAGTCTTATAGCAAAATCGATTTTCCCAAAGACATTGAATTTCAAAGGATATTTCAAGTATTTCCCAAGTTCCAAATTCAAATTTTCTAAGTTAGAATTTCAATTTCCAAGTTTGAATTTAGAGAAACCAAGTCTCTCAGAATCCATTTTCACTAAATGTCAAGGATTTCTCAAAATCGATTTTTATTTCTCTCAGAAGTATATTTCAAATCCCAATTCACAATTTCTCATGTGATATCATTTCCAAGATTTACATTTTCTAAATATTTCAATCATTCAAAGCAAACATCATGTTTTCAAAATGTGCATTTTCTGAAAATTCATAGCACATGCCTGATTCTATGTGCATTTAGAAATTAGAATATGATTTAGACAAGTTGAATAGAGTAGAGCATAAGATTGATCCTTGGTTCAATTACCCCTGTTAAAGGTGGCAGGAACGGTTGAACCTCGTACCGACAGGCGAGTCCCATTCTTCGGAATTTTCCCGCATTTTAAAAACGGAGGCGAGTTATTGTCAAAAATCTTTTTCAAAGGTCAGTTTGATTCGCAAAAGTTAAAATTTTTGCGATGATAACAGGTTCTCCCAGTTGAAACACACTGCCCTACTATGGATAGGGTCAACAGGCCTCTGGGGTATCTAAAATGCATAGAATAATCAACCCTCAGAATGTCGCATTGATGCCCGGACAATAGCTCTACCTGCGTACCAAAGGCGGGAGCGGTTAATTATCAAAACAATGCATTAGTTCTAGGTACAACGATGTTTTGAATGTATGAGTGGATGACGTGTTGAGTCAGTCCTGCATAACTTTTGTGAAGGTGTCATGTTCGGTATACTACTGGACCGACTGGGCAAAGACCCGAGTTGTATCCGCACGACTAAGCGAAGCTCGAGGAGCTGTCCTTAGATACGTGGGATACAGATGTTCCAAGTATGAAGACTTGAGCTAGACATCACTTTGAGACCTGAAAGAGGTCATAGCTAAGTCGTGGAGACTTAAGTGGTTATTCAAATCACAGCCCAAAGAAGGCTTGCTCTAAGTCATGAGGACTCGAGCGGATGCTCAACTCATAGCTCTGCGGAGGCTCTTGCGATATACGCTAAGTCTTGGAGGCTTGAGCGTCGTTATTGCGCATTGCGACCCTGAGTGGTCATTATTGTACTTGAGTTGAATGGTTACATAATTGCATGCTTACCAGACCATCAGTGGTTCTGACCCCGTTTAATGGGGATTTCAGGTGTTGGACCTGCGTGGCGATATGCGGAGCTAGGCGGCATCGAGTTCAAGGGTTTCTCTAGACAGAGTTGTACTGCTTCCTTTTATTGAATCTACACTGTTTTTCTAAGCAGTAGTGTTGTAATAAACATGTGGTTTTCACTAAAATGGAACCCTTCGGTGGTCAATGAGTTGCTTGGCCACATACCTGCAACGTGCTCGGAGTTTTCTAAAATCGACGACTCATTATCGTCTGATTTCGCTGCTAAAAGCTTTTCTAAGTTCCGCTGCAAAAAAAAAAAAGAAATTCATAAAAATTTTAACTTAACTTTGTTTTGGAAATCCGGGGCGTTACATATATATATATATATATATATATATATATATATCGAACTCGATGCAACCCAAAGCAGGTACACTATGCCAAAGCTAAACCGAGGTGTGAAAAAGGTATAGGCTAACTAAATCCAACATTGGGTCTACTATGTTTCAACTTGAGATGGAGACAAGCTGGTTTTGAGTGAAAAGTGTTTGAGAGCCAGAATAGTTGGATTTCGGGTTTGATAGGGTACCAACGGGAAGTTTACACACTTGCGGTCAAGGAAAGAGAGTTTCAGTCCCGAATAATGGTCTGGCCTTTCCGGGCCTAACTGCCATGCATACCGACATGGTCGGATCCGATCCATAGTTTGGGCCAGATCGACCAAAGGCTTTGGTTGGGGCTAAATCCAACCCCGACAAGGGTCAATGTCTATTCTAGTGAAAAGAGGCACTAAGGCTAATCAAGTGGAGGTCTGGTCCTTAGGACCAAACGACTGCTAAGACAGGACAAGGTCTCGGTTTAGACCTGAGCCCAAAGTGGCTCAGCCGAAAAGGGAAACTCGGGCTGGGCCCAACTTGCACCCAACCGAAACAAGATGGATTGCAGTGATGGTCTGAACCCATGGTTCAGACCGGCAACAGTCCAAGACAAAGAAAGAAAAGAAAATGATACAACAACACTTACCTCAGAAGAAAAAAAGAAGAAAGCTTATCGAGGGCTTATGCTGGGCGCGCGGACTACCCGCATGGCGTCCAGCTCCAGCTAGGGCGAAAACTGAATGGCCAAGTGGCCTGGTCCACTAGACCAAGTCAGATGCTCTTCCCAGCAGCATGAGCAAGAGCTCAAAAGGGGCGATCGAGCAACCAACCCAAAGGGGTATGGCATTGAATGACCGGTATCCCCACCCCTTGGTCGGTCGGAGCACTCGGTGCCCTGGTGCACCAACCGGGTGAACCGACCCGAGAACCAACGTGTCGAAAATGAACAAAATAAAGAAAAACAAAGCAAGCATTACCTTGCTGCTAAAAAAAACCCAGAGTTCCACGCTCAAGCAGGGCTGGTCATGTCGTGACCCAAGCCCAAGTCGTTGCTGCAATACCAGTCCCAGCGCGTGGGGACTGAATTGAGCCCAAACACCACTAAAAGGAACATCCAAATGAAAACAAAAGCATGTTGATGGCCGAAATGCACCAACTGGCGTTCCAGCATTCCGAGATCATGCAAAACGGAAAGGAGGTGGGCTGGACAAGCCCAGCTCAGTCCAGCACACCCGAGGAAATGGTTATAGTTGTGACTCCACCATGAATACAGCGGGAAAGAAAAAACGTATCAACCTCTCCTCTTTTTTTTTTTTGAGAAGGAAGACCACAACAAGCATAGAAGGTGATTAAAACTGAAATGAAATCGAACGGAAGAACAAAAGCAAAGATTGTAAATGCATGCTATAAAATAACAATGTAAATCCATGGTGATTCAAGATAGCAACTACAAAGCTTGGAGCTAATCCACCGTATGGACTTGCATGCAAAGATGCAAAGCCCCACCGGCTTCCTTTTCATACAAAATCGTAAACAAGAAGGGTGAATCTTCACCTTAGCTAGTGGAAGAAGAGGAAGGTGATGTTGCAGCTACACGTTAAGAGGTTCCCACGGTTGGAGAGGGGAAACAAGTGAGAAGGAAAGAGAGAGAGAGAGAGAGAGAGAGAGAGAGAGAGAAAGAGAGAGACTTTGAAAAAAAAATCGCCCAACGTGAGAGAGAGAGGCCCTTTTTTTTTCTAAGAGTTTTTATAGGATGTTCTCTAGATTGGACGGCTAGGATTTACCTTTCCAAGATGGAGGGGTGGGGTGCTCCACGCCCCCATAGCCAATGCATGTCAAGCTTCTAAACTTTTTAGAAAGACTTACAAAAATACCATTTTGAAAAGCCATTAATGTTTTGAAAAATTTCAAGGGCTGCCCAAGGCTAGCCGCTCCTTAGGCCCAACCGGTTTTGGGTATTTTAAAACTTTTGGTTTTGTTTCAAAATTGCCAAGGGGCGTGTGATCATCGCAAAATTTTTCTTCTTTTGTGGTTTCTCTCTCTTCCTTTTCTAACCTCTATTTTCCTCCTTTTTGAAGGGAGAAAAATAAAAGAAAGAAAAGAGAAAGAGAAGAGAAAAGAAAAGAAAGAAAAAGAGAAGAGAAATTCTTTTGCGGGGTTTCACTTGACCTTGATTTGAAAATATTTAGAAATTTAACTTGCCTCCGTTTTGAAATATATTGCGAGAAAAATGGAGAGACGGGATTCGCTCGTCGGTACGAGGTTCGATCGTTCCTGGCACCTTTACCAGAGGTAATCGAACCAAGGATCGAATTTATGCCTTTTGCTTTGCCTAAATATCATCTAAGAATTTATCCTAAAGATCTAAATGCACAAAGAATCATGCTTGTGCAATGCAAGGATGTATGCTCTTTTGAAAGATGTTTTTGAAAATTTCCAAGTTTTCTGAGATGAATTTGATAAGGGAGTGAAGAAATGATTGAATCTAACTTAGAACTTGAGATAGATCAGAGAAATTCTAAGTCTTTGAAGTAAATCAGAGTTGGAAGAATGAATCTAGATTTTGAGAAAAAATTATTTGAAGTTTTGAAATGAAAGAAAATGAAATTTCAAAGTCAGAAATGGACTTTGAATTTAATCATGGATTTATGAGAAGAAGATGAAATTTTGAAGTGATATTGAATTCGAAGTTTAGAATTTGAAGTCAAGATGGGTATGAGGAAATCAAATGATATTTAAGGATAGAAATGGATTTAGGAGATTTCATATTAGATCCGAGAATGGAATATGATTTGAAATCTAGACTAGGGAATGTAATTGGATTTTGGATCCTAAAATGGAGTTGGATCTGAAGCCTGAGATCCAAGGTGGAATTGAGTTCTGGATCCTAAAGGGATTGTGGATCTGAAGCCTGAGATCCAAAAAGGTGGAATTGGGTTATGGACCTTAAGATGGATTTTGGATCTGAAATTTGAGATCCAAAGTAGACTTGGGTTCTGGATCCTAAGATGGAATTTGGATCTGAAGTCTGAGATCCAAGATGGAAGTTGAGTTCTGGATCCTAAAATGGAATTTGGATCTAAAGTCTGAGATCCAAATGTGGAATTGGATCTGAAGTCTGAGATCCAATGTAGAGTTGGACTCTGGATCCTAAAATGGATTGTGGATCTTGAAATCTGAGATCCAATGTAGACTTAGGTTTTGGATCCTAAAGGGGAATTGGAGTTGTTAAATTCAAAAGATGAATTAAGAACTTCCAAGTTTAAATTGAACTTGGAAACTGAAATTTAGAATTTGAATATACAAATGAATTTCAAAGTCAAATTGAACTTTGAATTTGAGGCTTGAATTTGAAATTTTAGAAAATGAATCAAGAATCTCAAAGTTAAATTGAACTTCGAGTTTGATTGGAGTTTTGAATATAAAATAAATTTGGAACTTCAAAGTCAAATTGAACTTTGAAATCTGATTTGAATTTGAATATAAAATGAATTTGAAATCTCAAAGTTTAAATTAAACTTTTGAGATTGAAAAATGAAATAGAATTTAAAAAAAATGGAAGGATGAATTGGATTTTACAAGAATTGAAGCTTGATTGAAGAAGATATTAACATCACTTGGAGTTTTTTGAAAAGGAATTTTTGAAAAACATGATGAAATTCTATCCTAAATGATGAATGAATTTAAAGATTTTGAAATTGGATTTTGAAAAGCATATTTCATTCTTTACATGAATTGAAATAAGATTGAAAATATAATACATCCTTGACTATGGTCATTGAATGTATTATATAATAATCTATATTTAAACTCAGGTGAAGAATAAAACATATTTTATGCATTTATAGAGTTTAAAATGAAATTAACTCTCAATATACCCTGACTATGGCCATTGGTATATATTTTGAGCCAATTTTGAGTTAAACTCTAATAAAAGAGGGAAATATTTGAAAAATATGATGATTTTTGAAGAGGATCTAGTGTGGATCCAATGTTATTTTATAAAAGATAAAAATCCTAAGTCTTGTTTACATCCCGACTATGGCCGTTGATGTAAATCATTAACTTAGGATTAATTTACCTCTTACGAAATGGTGCACGTGCCATTCGTGTAGCCATTTGTGAGAATTTGAGAAATAAAGGCAAAAATGCATGAAAATAAGCAATTTATGATAATTACAATGCTCATTCATTCTATCTAAAACTAGAAATATAAATTTTCATTCAAAATCTAATTATTACAACCTATAAAATAGAATTTACAACTCCAAGTAATGATATTTTCCATATATTCCCTGCAAAACACACTAGTTAGTATAAAAGCAAAATAGAATGTCACATCGATTTCGAAGATACAGATGATGAGGTGCTCACATGCCATGGTATTTATGATGAAAAGATGAAAAAATGTCATATACATACATATATATATGTATATCCATATAGATAGGTACGTATATATGTACATATGTATATATTATGTAGGGCATATGCAATGACTTATGAAATGTGAGATGTGGTAAGGGACTCTAGCAACGAATGATAAAGTGGGTAATATAAAGTTGGTTATGAAGGTATGGACTGTAGCAATGAATATAATGTTACAGGGTGGCTGGAGTTGCAATAGATATATTTGAATATAAGTGAGATATAGTTTAACCCATCTAATGTTGAATAACCAATGCATAGTACCATTATAAGGTGCCAAGTACCAGTGCCTGCTGCTTTATTCATACAAGAGTTAGAATTTCAGCAAATAAAGAATTGGAGCCAGCAAATTCTAGTGGGAAAGAGGAACTTCTCCAAGTTTCCCAATCACAAACATTATCAACCATCAGGGATTAATGAGCAACTATCTATTTATAAGCACGATTATCACAGCATTGATTTCTATAATGTTGCTCAAGACACTAATTTGGTTTTGATAGAGAGATTGCATAAAGCTTTGGGCTACAATCCAGTCTGTTTCAAATCTGGAAATTGTCCAATAGTGAAGTTGATGCTAAACAAGGACAGATTCATGTTTTTTGTGTCACTGCTATCTGCAGGAGCAAGAGTGTCATAGTACCCAAGTAGCACCTTGCATCCCCTGGGTATATGAACCCATCTGGTGGATTCCCTCGATTATTCGCAAGTGTACGCATCCTGATTTACAGTCAGTAAACAACCTACCTTTGTGGGGTAATTTTCAGCAATAGTTAACAAAGAACTTTTGCAGAGCAAATGTCCCCTAAATGCTAACAGGGTGCAGGAGAAAAGAAATGTACAGGGAATTTATAGAAAATGGAGGTTGTGCATAGTGAGTATGAGCTAGTGATGACAGCCATAGGTGAGCATGATTGTGGCAAAATGATGATGAAATGGGAAACAGAATGCTTGCAGTGTGGTGATAGCAACGAGGTGTTGTAGGTGCATATAGTTGTGTGTGCAATGGGATTGAAGAGAAAGGCTAGAGGCTTATGCTATTGGTAGATTTGGTAGAGTGCTGAGAGCACAGTGGTGAAGCCTAATAGGTCCTGCCTTGGTGATGAATACAGTAGATGATTGAAAAGTCAGTGTGGGTTATATGGTGAGAAGGTGCAGATGGAAGAGACGAACTCACAAGCCTGCTATAGGTGGTGATACACACAAAACTGTGTACAGAGGGATGGTAGATGTGCTATGTGATGAAGTTGAAGAATGCCAATGTGCAGAAAAGTGCATATAGGTGGGGTGAATAATTTGTTTTGCAGAGGCAGGAACCTTCCCACGAGAGGCTTAGGATGGCTATTTGGTATCCACACGATAATGAGGCAGCCTGAAACAAGTGGATATCATGAAAATATCCATCTGTAGAATTATTATTCTATCAATGAGAGCATCTATTTGGTCTCAGCCAGACTTTCATTGGTATTAATTCAATTAGATATATAAAAGGGACGACCATTAATGACATAAAACATGGAGATGATATTGAATCACTGTGCGTTACCTTGGTTATACCTGACTTTTTAGATCGACATGTATGGCGTTGTCTGGTTATCTTCAAAGTTTTGTCCATGACCCTAAATGTTTAACCCCCATATCACTGCCTGGTAAAATTCAATAGCTTTTAAAGCCACAACACCTATGACCTTGTAATTTTGAAAGGTAATTTAGCAATAACCCTGCAATGGGTCTGCTGGGAGGGGCGTGATGAGGTGTAATACAACATAAAGTTGCAACGAAAAGGTAATCAAATAAAAGAAACTGTAATGAGAGGTAAACTAAGCATCTAGTTTTTAAATTTAACTTTATATACTTTTCACAGGAAAAGGGGAGACTTGAATCAATGATCTGACTTACTTCATGATAGTTTCACTCAGCAAAAATAACTTCCTTAGTCACAGCAAACCAATGTGTCTCCAGAATAATATGTGTTGGTGCAGCTTCAAATGAAAAGGATCCAGGGCTGTGCTCGTTTTAAACCAGACAAGGTTCTCTACCTGTAAACTCTCATAACACAAGTTTATATTTGATTCCATTTGATCGTTTTCATCACCAACCTCAGATGCTGAATGTAACACAAAGTAAATATACAGTTCAGGGATCAAATTGCACGGCATTTCCTGTAGTGATGTTGGGGATGGTGAACTTCATGGTGGATGGTGAGAAATTCTTTGACAGGGATGAGAACAACCCTCATATCTGATCCAGAAGTTGGGTTCGTGGTGATATCGAATACAGAGCAAAAGGGGTTTTACCATGAATCAGACCCAAGTAGGTACTGAGTTATATTAATGACTATTGGATATTTGAAAGCCTGGTAACGCAAGTAAACCAATGAAATCATAAAGGATTCAAATCAAAACAACAAAGAAACAACAAAAAAAATCAATGAATCAGAGGGTATATGAAGATGTGATAAGGCAAAACATGGTTAAAGTGCTAGAGATTCAATGAATTATATGAACGGAATGCTACTAAAGGCCTATCCCAACATAAGCTGAAATGATACAGACTGCAAATTAGAATTCGATATTTAGAAAACGTGGAATCAAGGAGACTCATGTTGTATCGAGTGACAGATTTATCAAATACATAGGACCAAACATAGCAAATCAACTAGGACCAGCAAGAGAGGGATATAACGAAATCAGAGAAAGAAAGCGAAAGTAAAAAAAGAAAAAGAAAAGAAACGCAAAAGAGATGTGGGAGTTGGGAACTTCCATTTGCTTTTGCACAGGAGGTGGGTTGAGATTGCACAAGCAATCTAATACCACCTATGGTGCTTTAACAGGGCAAAATCAGAGGGACAAACCAAATGATGAAGCAAAAGGAAGAAGAAAGAAAAGAAAAAATTGCAACACTATGAAGGGATATTTAGTGAAAGAGGTACTTACCGGGTTGCTTAGAGCTTTAAAGGAGGGAGCTGAGTTCTTCTTCTCTGCTGTAGAAGTCTTCTGCTATTATAACCCACGATGATGAATCCCTCAGAGAAAATGTCGATGTCTTCAAGAAGATGGGGAGTCAACCATGGATTCACAAGAGAAACTCAATGGTTTGAGGTGGAGAGGTAGGAGACGGATCAAGAAGAAGAGGATGGAGGGGTCGAAGATGGATCCCCCTCCCCCCTGCGTGCTCCTCTTTTAAAGAGTGAAAAGGGAGATCGGGAGAGGGAGCTGGTTGAAGATGAGAGGCTGAGGGAGAAGAAGTTTGTTTGAAGATGAAGGGTTGGACTGGCAAGAGGTAGGATGCGCGGGAGATGGTCGTTGGAGATTTTCTAAAATTCCCAAGGGGGGCTCCTTTTTAGAACTTTTCTAAAAAAAAATGGTTAAAAAGGATGTTTTTGGCAAAAATTCCATTTTCAAGTTTTAAAACCATTTGCTTTCCTTAATTTTTGATTTTTGTATTGCTTTTCCATTTTTTTGTATTTTTGTAGTAGAAAACTAAGATTTTAAAAGAAAACAAAGTTTTAAACACTAAATTTTTGTATTTTTCTGAGAAATATTTACAAAGAGTGTTTTTCCGAGAATTTCAGACCATTTTTGAGAAATTTCTTCAGAAAGTGGGTTTGGACCCAAGTTTTGAGAAAATGTTCGAGTTTTAAAAACTCGAATCGAGGAATACAACGCAATGGATCCAAACGGATGTCGGATGGACTATTCGAACTATTTACAAACTATTTTTGATATTTTCTGTAATTTTAATTTAAAAACTGGACAACGAGACTCAGATTTGGATCTGGACAATGGATCCAGATCCGAAATCAATTTAAATATATAAAAATGAATTTAATTTCAGTAAAACTTGAGAAATGGACTGGAATTTAGATTTAAAAAGTGATTAAATTGCTCAGAAGATGATATCAGGGGCAAAAAGGGAATATTTAAAAGATTTTGAAAAATTTGGGGTGTTTACAGATGCCCCTCTTTGCTACTAAGCCGGTTGAAAGCCGAGCTTAGTGGCAAAGAAAATACTCCAAATTTTGAAAAATGCCCCAGTCAGCAGATCTGAACTGGGTGTGAAAGATTTTATTTGAAAGACATGGTTTTTCAGGTTTAAAACTTTATCCTTGAATGGCTTTGGGAAGATGAAATCCTCGATATGAATGAATAATAGAGATGAGGAAATCGTGATGGGACTTTGGGTGAAGATCCCGAAATGATGAAAGGTAAGAATTTTGATCAAGCCTCATGGGTGAGACAAGATCAGCTTTTCAGAATGACTCAGGTTTAGCCCTTAACCTGGATGGGACAAATATACCTCGAAATAACCTAAATGGGGAAGGAAATATATGATGACCTTGATGGGACATTTTTGAGAAAACGCCTCATGAGATGAAGCTCAAGTAGGATTTTATTCTGGATGGATATACAAAGCATGGATTCCTTGATGGGAAGAACCATGATGGGACTGGAGGAAAGCACTTCGTCGAAACGAGACTCAGGTTTAACCCAAACCTGAAAAAGGAAAATACCTCGAGGGGCGAGGTTCAGGCTTTAACGCTTAACCTGAAGGGGACGACCATATGGAATCCTCGAGTGAAGAGACCATGATGGGACCTTCGGAGTTTGGATGAACAAATCCGAAAGGGGTTTGTGAAAGGAGGAAGGAAATGGGATTCCTTAAAGCTTTGAAAAATGGATGAACTTGGACGTCTCATTGCTGAGACTAAATCAGCTTTTGAATTTAATGACCTCTCGCAGGGAGTACAGGTTTTTACCCTTAACCTAAGTGGGAACAACCATACAGATTTCTCGAAACCGTGATGGGACAGGAGAGATACTTCGACTGAATGGGGTAACTTTTCTGGAATATATAAACAACGCTAGATTGCATCAAAATGGATATTGAATACTTATTTCATTCTTAGAATATCTAGAAAATTTTGCCAATAAGACAAATTTATAATTGACTTCAATGCTTGAATATTGTGCACATGCGTTCAAAGATATTCCCTCTTTTACCTAGAGTATTTCCTCCAACGAGGTTAACTTCTCGGTCTTAAGAGTCAAATTCAAAATTTTAGCGCTGATGATTTTCTTCAAGGAAGTTATCCATTTCTCTGATATGAGAAGAGAAGATATATTCTTAATTTCATAAAAGCAAGTAGTGAAGAGATATTGATAAAAGAATTTCGCATAAGAAAAGATGACTTCTGGCAATTTAGGCAATTTGATATCTGGGTGTTTTTCCCATGATGATCTTCTTGCACTCTTTTTGAGTCATTGAATTTTTCGGGCTTTTTACATCATCCTTCATTTTGGAGATGTCCTGACTTTTCTCTCTTTTTTGGGGGAATGGTACGTCACAAACTCCTTCATCTCGGAGATGCTCCGATCCTTCATTTTCTCAAGGATTATATACGATGGTATTGGCTCAAAAGGTCTGTTGATGATAGCAGAAATCAAATATCATTTAGGGTTTGTCGGTAGGTCCATCACACTCGCCTTCATCTCGATGGTGATCTGAACTTTCCCTGGAAGGATCCTTCACAAACTCCTTCATCTTGGTAGATGATCCAAATCTTCTTTGGCCCCGGGGATCTGCTCGCCTATTCGCCTTCATCTTGACGACAATTGAGAGATCCCTTTTGCAGATATT
Organism: Nuphar pumila; assembly: GCF_984573655.1. Classification (NCBI taxonomy): domain Eukaryota; kingdom Viridiplantae; phylum Streptophyta; class Magnoliopsida; order Nymphaeales; family Nymphaeaceae; genus Nuphar; species Nuphar pumila. The sequence goes on along the minus strand of NC_143255.1, from coordinate 69,593,224 downwards.
TGATTGCAGCTTTTAAAATGGATAAGGAGATATGGATTGAGTGGTTTCTTTTTATCACTCAGGATATTTCTACTGTCTAATTGCCAGAAAGTCATTTTTAAAACATGTGTCATAACTATGATCAATATCAATTCGCTTCCGGCTTTTCAATGTCATCGAATATTTATTTCACTAATTATACCGAGGATATTTCTTTCATCCTTTTGGTTGATCAACAGGAAAAAGATTTGAATTTTACCTCTTTTTCGCAAAAAGTTTCACCTTTTTGGAAAGAAATACTAGAGGTAATCTAAGGTAATTCTTTTGTGCAATAAGAATATTGAAATCAACAAATACTTTTAGCAAATTAGCAAATCTTTCATGAATTCTATGTGAAATACTCACCCAATATAGATTTTGATGCGACCTTTAGTTGCAATTTATGATTTTGGACATTCTGACTAGCAAACTGGGATCTTTCATTTAACGACCAACGAAGTAGCTGGGACATTTCATTTAACGACCAGTAAAACTGGGACCTTTTATTTAACAACCAGCGAAGGAGCTGGAACATTTCATTTAATGACCAGTAAAAACTGGGACCTTTCATTTAACGACCAGCGAAGTAGCTGGAACCTTTCATTTAACGACCAGCGAAGTAGCTGGGACATTTCATTTAATGACCAACGAAGGAGTTGGAACATTTCATTTAACGACCAGCAAAGTAGCTGGGACATTTCATTTAATCATTTAACGACCAACGAAGTAGCTGGGACTTTTCATTTAATCATTCAACGACCAGCGAAGTAGCTGGAACATTTCATTTAATCATTTAACGACCAGCGAAGTAGCTGGGACATTTTATTTAACGACCAACGAAGTAGTTGGGACATTTTATTTAACGACCAACGAAGTAGTTGAGACATTTCATTTAACGACCAGCGAAGTAGCTATGACATTTCATTTAATTATTTAACGACCAGCGAAGTAGCTGGAACATTTCATTTAATCATTTAACGACCAGCGACGTAGCTGGAATATTTCATTTAATCATTTAACGACCAACGAAGTAGCTAGGACATTTCATTTAATCATTTAACGACCAGCAAAGTAGCTGGGACTTTTCATTTAATCATTTAATGACCAATGAAGTACCTGGGACTTTTCATTTAATCATTTAACGACCATCGAAGTAGCTGGGACTTTTCATTTAATCATTTAACGACCAGCGAAGTAGCTGGGACATTTCATTTAACGACCAGCGAAGTAGCTGGGACATTTCATTTAACGACCTGATTTAAGTTCGAAACTTTTGAAAGACAACCAGTACGAGGACTGAACTTGATCTTTAGATTTTAAAAACTTTAGCAAAATAACCAGTGCGAGCACCGGGCTTTTCCAACTGAGCGTCGGGAAGGAGACCGACATTCTTAAGATATTTAGAAATTGAAGCAGGAATAATTGCCGGGGTTTCAGGATTATCCCTTATCCTGAAAGGGAAATAGAAGATTTTATGAAGAGATAACCTGAGACTTGAATTTAGAAGGGATATGACAAGATTTAGAATTTATGATCTATGATTTAGATGGACCAGGTATGCGGTCAAATTTTCAGGATTAAACCCTTATCCTGACAGGGAATATAGAAAAAATAAACTTTGAGAAGACAGAAGGATATAAAACTTTTAAAAAAAATGTAAAACATTTAAGGAAATTGATTTATTTTTGTAAAAAAAAAGAATTCTCACAGGTAGCATGGTTGCCCCTATGAGTGATCTCAAGATTATTCCTTATCCTGAATGGGGAAAAAAATAGAATTTTGAAGAGAAATTGATATAAATTTAGAAATCAATAAAGATCGATAAAACTTGTATTTGCAAAAAGAATTCTCATAGGTAGCATTGTTGCCCCTACGAGAGGTCTCAGGATTATCCCTTATCCTGAATGGGAAAAAGAATTTAAGAAATTTTAATAAAGAGAAATTGATATAAATTTAGAAAATCAATGAAGGTTGACGAAACTTGTATTTACAAAAGAATCCTCATAGGTAGCGTTTATTGCTCCTACGAGGGGTTTCAGGATTATCCCTTATCCTGAATGGGAAAAGAATAGAATTTAAGAAAATTTAGTGAAGGCAAATAGATATAAATCTAGAAAATAAATAAAGATTGGCAAAATTTGTATTTACAAAAGAATCCTCACAGGTAGCATTATTGCTCCCACGAGGGGTCTCAGGATTTTCCCTTATCCTGAATGGGAACACCACGGACAACGAGGGTCAGGTTTATCCCTTAACCTGATGGGAACACCTCGGACAACGAGGGTCAGGTTTATCCCTTAACCTGAAAGGGGTCACAAAGAATATTTAGAAAATACCTCATGGGAAAGAGGCATCAGGTTTATCCCTTAACCTGAAAGGGTACACCTCGGACAACGAGGGTCAGGTTTATCCCTTAACCTGATGGGAACACCTCGGACAACGAGGGTCAGGTTTATCCCTTAACCTCAAAGGGGTCACAAAGAATATTTAGAAAATTCCTCATGGGAAAGAGGCATCAGGTTTATCCCTTAACCTGAAAGGGTACACCTCGGACAACGAGAGTCAGGTTTATCCCTTAACCTGAAAGGGTAAAGAATAGAATTTAAAGAAGAGAAATTGATATAAATTTAGAAAATCAATAAAGGTTGACAAAACTTGTATTTACAAAGGAATCCTCATAGGTAGCGTTGTTGCTCCTACGAGGGGTCTCAGAATTTTCCCTTATCCTGAATGGGAACACCTCGAACAACGAGGGTCAGGTTTATCCCTTAATCTGAGGGGAAAAAGAATAAAGGAAATACCTTATGGAAAAGAGGCATCAGGTTTATCCCTTATCCTGAAAGGGTAATGAGATTTGAAAATTTTAATAGAATTGAGGAAAATTCGATAAAACTTGATAAAATTGATGTAAAATTTGATAAATATATGAATGAAACTGATAAATATATCAAAATTAACTGAAGATTTATAAGATTTGAGAAAAAGGAGTTTTTCTGATCCTGCCTACATATGGGATCTTGGAAGAAAAATATTTATTTAAAAGATAAATGAGAAATCATTTTGGGGAAGAAAATCCACCATAAGAAGAATGATCAGTACGAGATCTGATCCTTTAAATTGAACATGAGAGATCATCATGAGGGTTAATTTTTGAAGTCAATGGTTTTGAAAACTTATTTGAAGAAGAAGATCAGCAATAGATCTGATTTCTAAAAATAACAACTTGAAATTGATAATAAGATCAATACAAGGGTTAATCTTTGAAGATAATGTTTAAAAACCAATCTTGGAAAATAAGACCAACACAAAGTTTGATCTTTGAATATAATGATTTAAAATCAATACAGGGATTGATTTTTGAATGATTCGAAACCCATTTTGAAAGATTAGACCAACACAAGGGTTGATCTTTGAATATAAAGATTTGAAATCCATTTTGGAAGATAAGACCAACACAAGGGTTGATCTTTGAATGATTCAAAACCCATTTCGGAAGATAAGACCAACACAAGGGTTGATCTTTGAATATGATGATTTATAACCCATTTTGGAAGATAAGATCAACGCGGGGGTTGATCTTTAAATGTAATGGTTTGAAAAAACACTTTTGGAAAATATGATCAACACAAGATTTGAGATCTATTTTTGGAAGATAAGACCAACACAAGGGTTGATCCTTCAATGCAATGGTTCAAAACCTATTTTGGAAAGCATGATCAACACGAGGGTTGATTTTTCAATGCCATGGCTCGAAAACCTATCTTTGAAAACATGATAAACACGAGGGTTGATTTTTGACAAAGGTTGGACCAAAGAATATTTGAACTCTTTGGTCATAAGACTTTTTTAAATTTCATGATTTTTGAAAAGCCCTCATAGGTAATATCATTTCTCTCATGAATGATGTCAGGATTGTCCCGCATTCTGAAAAGAACAGGAATATAAATGCCCCAGTATGACAAAAGAAGGAAGTATTTGAATATCAAAGATATAAAGAAAAATTGACATTTCATTGATAAGCAAAGGTTTGATAACAATTGAATATTTACAAGAATTTTTAAAAGGAAAAGATTCATAACAGACTGGACTGACTAGCCCCTACAAGACAACTGACAAAAAAAAGACGAAAGCAAAGAAAAACTTTGGCTTTATCAATTCTTCGAGTGGTCTGGGAATGGTTTTGTCAGGACTGCTGGCTGCTTTTCTTCCTCGTCCTCTATCAGCTCACTTCTGTCAATGTAGTCTTGTATCATGTGCTTGAGGACGAAACAATGTTCTGTATCATGCCCCGTTGCTCTGTGGTACTTGCAGAATTGGTCCTTGAACTTTCCCAAGATTACGGGAGGATCTGCTATTTTAGGGAGTTTAATCATCTCGTGCTTCAAAAGGTAATTCATAATCACTTCTAAACTCTCAGATAACGGAGTGAAGACTCGATCTTTCTCCCACTTGATGTACTTGGGCTTCTCTTGAAGATCACCCTTTTGCTGAAGGCCGATTGGAAGCGGTTTATTATTGTTTTTAAAGGATCCCTCCTTCTGCCCCTTGTTCTGATCTACTCTCGGACCACTGCCACTATTGTTCTTGTTTTCTTTGTTGCTGCTGCCAAGATTATTGAAGGCAACATCAACTGAATGAGCAAATTGCTCCTTTTTCTTCTGGTCATGGACATTCTTGACCAGAGGCGTGCCCTCGTAAAGTCCGCTTTCTATTCCTGCTTCGAGCCATTCGGCTCGCTCAATCAATTTGATGAAGGATTTCGCCGGAGAAGTGGCGATGAGGCTTCTTATGGGCTGAGAGAAATTGTTGAGGATTACCTGCAATGCGTGCTCCTCTGGAATGAGCACCTTCATCTTATTACAGGTGCTTCTCCACCTGTGAATGAAATCACCTGCTCTTTCAGTCTCATTCTGCTTTAGGTTGTAAAGGTGATTGAGCGTAGGGGAAACCTCAGTATTAAATAGGAAGCGCTCAATGAACAAAGTTACCACTTTATCGAACTCTCGTAGTTCGATAGGATTGATGTGGTCAGCATACCACCCTGGCTGCTATACCCTCTAGACTGCGGGGAAAACAGATGAACAGAGCCCTGTTATCTTTCCTGAAATGGCTGCATTCTGCATAAAATGTGGCTCAGTGGGCTTTAGGGTTGCCAGTTCCATCAAACTTGAGAAATTTACGAGGAAGGTTCTACAGGTTATCATCCCCATCTAGACCATCGTAAAAATCTTTGTCAGTGTAAGTCTGCTTGCCCTTACCCTTGGCTTGAATATCCTTGATTGCTCGATTCATCTCCTTCATTTGCTTGCTCATCAGGTCCTCGGCTGGGGTCCCAAACTTGGGCTTGTTGACGGATTCGGGCTCTTCTACAACTACCTTTACAGGTGATTGAGCGTAGGGGAAACCTCAGTATTAAATAGGAAGCGCTCAATGAACAAATTTACCACTTTATCGAACTCTCGTAGTTCGATAGGATTGATGTGGTCAGCATACCACCCTGGCTACTATACCCTCTAGACTGCGGGGAAAACAGATGAACAGAGCCCTGTTATCTTTCCTGAAACGGCTGCATTCTGCATAAAATGTGGCTCAGTGGGCTTTAGGGTTGCCAGTTCCATCAAACTTGAGAAATTTACGAGGAAGGTTCTACAGGTTATCATCCCCATCTAGGCCATCGTAAAAATCTTCGCCAGTGTAAGTCTGCTTGCCCTTACCCTTGGCTTAAATATCCTTGATTGCTCGATTCATCTCCTTCATTTGCTTGCTCATCAGGTCCTCGGCTGGGGTCCCAAACTTGGGCTTGTTGACGGATTCGGGCTCTTCTACAACTACCTTTACAGACTGTCTCGGAGGATTCTGTTTGTAGACAATCTGCTCTTCTTCTTCCGATTCTTCCTCGACTGACTCCGATTCTTCCGAAGTAGTGTTCGACTGTACCTTCTTCCTGGTGATTCTGACTTGCTTCTTTACAGGCTTCTTCCTCAGTTTGCTTTTAGGAACTGCCTCTTTCAGCTTGGCCTCGGCTTGCTCCGACATCATTCTTGCCATCATCTTTTGGAACATATCATACATAGCGGGATCGATGTCATCTTTCTTGTTATGACCCTGTCCCCTGACTGATCTAGGAGAGTTCATTTCTTCCGCCTCACTGTCGCTGTGTTGAGGAATTATTTCCTTTCCAACTCTGGTCTGAACCATTTTTGAATATCAGTGCTTTCTGTAGAGGAAAGAGGAGGTTTTTAGACCAAAGAAATCTTTTTGGAGAAGTTTTGACAAGAGGAAGGATTTAGGTTGAAATCTAAAAAAAAAAAATTGTATCCCATTACTATGGATCGAGTCGCCACAAAATTTGTGACAATTGCGTTGTTTACTCTGCGAGGGGGAGTAACCAACTAAAAATATGAAAAAGAAAATATTATTTTAAAAACGATATCTCTTGACGGAAAGAGATTTTTATGAAGATATAAACAAGAATATAAAATCAGAAGAAAATAAGAGAAAAAAATGGAATTTGAGAATAAATGGTAAAGATTTAAAATTTGAAGAATTTGCAGGCAGGATCAGAAGAATTTTTTGAAGAAATTTAAAAGAAGAAGAGAAAGGAAAAGACACCTGGGTTTTAAAAACAAAAAGGAAAAATTTGAATAATATATACCCAGGGTTTTCGAAAATATAAGGGATATAAAATATCACACAATCATAGATATACAAACAAGGATGCACAAATAGCACTCCCTAAAGCTGACTCTATATGCAATATTTAAAATGGCTGGTAGGACCTTAATCCTAACTCTAAGATTTATATCATTTGTTTCCAATCAAGGTACGCCGATATACTCAAGCCGAAGCTCGAAGTACGTGGCATAAATATATTCCTCCGGTTCTAAGGTAAGGGCTTTCCAACATCCTTGAGCACCTACCGATATACCTCGGACTATGGCCCTTAGGTACGTGGTAGGGGGGCGCGAACCCAAATAAGTGGTCCAGTTGTGAGGCTCTCTCCCGAACTATGGTTCAGTGAGACAGCCCAGCAACGTGAAGACCGAGACAAATATAGGTAGGGATGTTTTCAAAAACATGATCAACATGCAGATAAAACTAGAAGGCTCTAATGCAAGTCCTAAAGAGATAGATTTAAATAAAGAGAAGCATACACTTGCATACATTGTTTGCATTCAATCCCTAAAATTGAGGAGAGTTGTATTTAAGACTTAAGTCTAATGTGAGCATGGAACAATTTCCTCAATATGGTCCTACCAAACCATACTTAGATCATATATGCAAATAATGTCAGCTTAGGAAAAAGTCTAGGCACCTAAGGTTTGCATGAAAATGTAGCTGACATATGTTAGAATAAAGACTTAGATTGTATAAAAGCAAAACAAAGGCACAGATTCAACCAGATGAAGACGGGACCCATCACGGTCGCCAAAACTGTGATCATCGCAAAATTTTTCCTCTCTTGTGGTTTCTCTCTCTTCCTTCTCTTTTTCTTTTCTAACCTCTATTTTCCTCTTTTTTGAAGGGAGAAAAATAAAAGAAAGAAAAGAGAAAGAGAAGAGGAATTCTTTTGCGGGGTTTCACTTGACCTTGATTTGAAAATATTTAGAAATTTAACTCACCTCCGTTTTGAAATATATTGCGGGAAAAATGGAGTGACGGGATTCGCTCGTCGGTACGAGGTTCGACCGTTTCTGGCACCTTTACCAGGGGTAATCGAACCAAGGATCGAATTTATGCCTTTTGTTTTGCCTAAATATCATCTAAGAATTTATCCTAAAGATTTAAATGCACAAAGAATCATGCTTGTGCAATGCAAGGATGTATGCTCTTTTGAAAGATGTTTTTGAAATTTTCCAAGTTTTCTGAGATGAATTTGATAAGGGAGTGAAGAAATGATTGAATCTAACTTAGAACTTGAGATAGATCAGAGAAATTCTAAGCCTTTGAAGTAAATCAGAGTTGGAAGAATAAATCTAGATTTTGAGAAAGAATGATTTGAAGCTTTGAAATGAAAGAAAATGAAATTTCAAAGTCAGAAATGGACTTTGAATTTAATCATGGATTTAGGAGAAGAAGATGAAATTTTGAAGTGATATTGAATTCGGAATTTAGAATTTGAAGTCAAGATGGGTATGAGGAAATCAAATGATATTTAAGGATAGAAATGGATTTAGGAGATTTCAGATTAGATCCGAGAATGGAATAGGATTTGAAATCTAGACTGGGGAATGTAATTGGATTTTGGATCCTAAAATGGAGTTGGATCTGAAGCCTAAGATCCAAGGTGGAATTGAGTTCTGGATCCTAAAGGGATTGTGGATCTGAAGCCTGAGATCCAAAAAGGTGGAATTGGGTTCTGGACCTTAAGATGGATTTTGGATCTGAAATTTGAGATCCAAAGTAGACTTGGGTTCTGGATCCTAAGATGGAATTTGGATCTGAAGTCTGAGATCCAAGATGGAAGTTGAGTTCTGGATCCTAAAATGGAATTTGGATCTGAAGTCTGAGATCCAAATGTGGAATTGGATCTGAAGTCTGAGATCCAATGTAGAGTTGGACTCTGTATCCTAAAATGGATTGTGGATCTTGAAATCTGAGATCCAATGTAGACTTAGATTCTGGATCCTAAAGGGGAATTGGAGTTGTTAAATTCAAAAGATGAATTAAGAACTTCCAAGTTTAAATTGAACATGGAAACTGAAATTTAGAATTTGAATATACAAATGAATTTCAAAGTCAAATTGGACTTTGAATTTGGGGCTTGAATTTGGAATTTTAGAAAATGAATCAAGAATCTCAAAGTTAAATTGAACTTCGAGTTTGATTGGAGTTTTGAATATAAAATGAATTTAGAACTTCAAAGTCAAATTGAACTTTGAAATCTGATTTGAATTTGAATATAAAATGAATTTGAAATCTCAAAGTTTAAATTGAACTTTTGAGAGTGAAAAATGAAATAGAATTTAAAAAAAATGGAAGGATGAATTGGATTTTACAAGAATTGAAGCTTGATTGAAGAAGATATTAACATCACTTGGAGTTTTTTGAAAAGGAATTTTTGAAAAACATGATGAAATTCTATCCTAAATGATGAATGAATTTAAAGATTTTGAAATTGGATTTTGAAAAGCATATTTCATTCTTTACATGAATTGAAATAAGATTGAAAATATAATACATCCTTGACTATGGTCATTGAATGTATTATATAATAATCTATATTTAAACTCAGGTGAAGAATAAAACATATTTTGTGCATTTATAGAGTTTAAAATGAAATTAACTCTCAATATACCCTGACTATGGCCATTGGTATATATTTTGAGCCAATTTTGAGTTAAACTCTAATAAAAGAGGGAAATATTTGAAAAATATGATGATTTTTGTAGAGGATCTAGTGTGGATCCAATGTTATTTTATAAAAGATAAAAATCCTAAGTCTTGTTTACATCCCGACTATGGCCGTTGATGTAAATCATTAACTTAGGATTAATTTACCTCTTACGAAATGGTGCACGTGTAGCCATTTGTGAGAATTTGAGAAATAAAGGCAAAAATGCATGAAAATAAGCAATTTATGATATTTACAATGCTCATTCATTCTATCTAAAACTGGAAATATAAATTTTCATTCAAAATCTAATTATTACAACCTATAAAATAGAATTTACAACTCCAAGTAATGATATTTTCCATATATTCCCTGCAAAACACTCTAGTTAGTATGAAAGCAAAATAGAATGTCACATCGATTTCGAAGATACAGATGATGAGGTGCTCACATGCCATGGTATTTATGATGAAAAGATGAAAAAATGGCATATACATACATATATGTTCATGCATATATATATGTATATCCATATAGATAGGTACGTATATATGTACATATGTATATATTATGTAGGGCATATGCAATGGCTTATGAAATGTGAGATGTGGTAAGGGACTCTAGCAACAAATGATAAAGTGGGTAATGTAAAGTTGGTTATGAAGGTATGGACTGTAGCAATGAATATAATGTTACAGGGTGGCTGGAGTTGCAATAGATATATTTGAATATAAGTGAGATATAGTTTAACCCATCTAATGTTGAATAACCAATGCATAGTACCATTATAAGGTGCCAAGTACCAGTGCCTGCTGCTTTATTCATACAGGAGTTAGAATTTCAGCAAATAAAGAATTGGAGCCAGCAAATTCTAGTGGGAAAGAGCAACTTCTCCAAGTTGCCCAATCACAAACATTATCAACCATCAGGGATTAATGAGCAGCTATCTATTTATAAGCACGATTATCACACCATTGATTTCTATAATGCTGCTGCTCAAGACACTAATTTGGTTTTGATAGAGAGATTGCATAAAGCTTTGGGCTACAATCCAGTCTGTTTCAAATCTAGAAATTGTCCAACAGTGAAGTTGATGCTAAACAAGGACAGATTCATGTTTTTTGTGTCACTGCTATCTGCAGGAGCAAGAGTGTCATAGTACCCAACTAGCACCTTGCATCCCCTGGGTATATGAACCCATCTGGTGGATTCCCTCGATTATTCGCAAGTGTACGCATCCTGATTTACAGTCAGTAAACAACCTACCTTTGTGGGGTAATTTTCAGCAATAGTTAACAAAGAACTTTTGCAGAGCAAATGTCCCCTAAATGCTAACAGGGTGCAGGAGAAAAGAAATGTACAGGGAATTTATAGAAAATGGAGGTTGTGCATAGTGAGTATGAGCTAGTGATGACAGCCATAGGTGAGCGTGATTGTGGCAAAATGATGATGAAATGGGAAACAGAATGCTTGCAGTGTGGTGATAGCAACGAGGTGTTGTAGGTGCATATAGTAGTGTGTGCAATGGGATTGAAGAGAGAGGCTAGAGGCTTATGCTATTGGTAGATTTGGTAGAGTGCTGAGAGCACAGTGGTGAAGCCTAATAGGTCCTGCCTTGGTGATGAATACAGTAGATGATTGAAAAGTCAGTGTGGGTTATATGGTGAGAAGGTGCAGATGGAAGAGACGAATTCACAAGCCTGCTATAGGTGGTGATACACACAAAACTGTGTACAGAGGGATGGTTGATGTGCTATGTGATGAAGTTGAAGAATGCCAATGTGCAGAAAAGTGCATATAGGTGGGGTGAATAATTTGTTTTGCAGAGGCAGGAACCTTCCCACGAGAGGCTTAGGATGGCTATTTGGTATCCACACGATAATAAGGCAGCCTGAAACAAGTGGATATCATGAAAATATCCATCTGTAGAATTATTATTCTATCAATGAGAGCATCTATTAGGTCTCAGCCAGACTTTTATTGGTATTAATTCAATTCGATATATAAAAGGGACGACCATTAATGACATAAAACATGGAGATGATATTGAATCACTGAGCGTTACCTTTGTTATACCTGACTTTTCAGATCGACCTGTATGGCGTTGTCTGGTTATCTTCAAAGTTTTGTCCATGACCCTAAATGTTTAACCCCCATATCACTGCCTGGTAAAATTCAATAGCTTTTAAAGCCACAACACCTATGACCTTGTAATTTTGAAAAGTAATTTAGCAATAACCCTGCAATGGGTCTGCTGGGAGGGGCGTGATGAGGTGTAATACAACATAAAGATGCAACGAAAAGGTAATCAAATAAAAGAAACTGTAATGAGAGGTAAACTAAGCATCTAGTTTTTAAATTTAACTTTATATACTTTTCACAGGAAAAGGGGAGACTTGAATCAATGATCCGACTTACTTCATGATAGTTTCACTCAGAAAAAATAACTTCCTTACTCACAGCAAACCAATGTGTCTCCAGAATAATATGTGTTGGTGCAACTTCAAATGAAAAGGATCCAGGGCTGTGCTCGTTTTAAACCAGACAAGGTTCTCTACCTGTAAACTCTGATAACACAAGTTTATATTTGATTCCATTTGATCGTTTTCATCACCAACCTCAGATGCTGAATGTAACACAAAGTAAATATACAGTTCAGGGATCAAATTGCACGGCATTTCCTGTAGTGATGTTGGGGATGGTGAACTTCATGGTGGATGGTGGGAAATTCTTTGACAGGGATGAGAACAGCCCTCATATCCGATCCAGAAGTTGGGTTCGTGGTGATATCGAATGCAGAGCAAAAGGAGTTTTACCATGAATCAGACCCAAGTAGGTACTGAGTTATATTAATGACTATTGGATATTTGAAAGCCTGGTAACGCAAGTAAACCAATGAAATCATAAAGGATTCAAATCAAAACAACAAAGAAACAACAAAAAAAATCAATAAATCAGAGGGTATATGAAGATGTGATAAGGCAAAACATGGTTAAAGTGCTGGAGATTAAATGAATTATATGAACGGAATGCTACTAAAGGCCTATCCCAACATAAGCTGAAATGATACAGACTGCAAATTAGAATTCGATATTTAGAAAACAGCGTGGAATCAAGGAGACTCATACTGTATCGAGTGACACATTTATCAAATACATAGGACCAAACATAGCAAATCAACTAGGACCAGCAAGAGAGGGATATAACGAAATCAGAGAAAGAAAGCGAAAGTAAAAAAAAAAAGAAACGCAAAAGAGATGTGGGAGTTGGGAACTTCCATTTGCTTTTGCACAGGAGGTGGGTTGAGATTGCACAAGCAATCTAATACCACCTATGGTGCTTTAACAGGGCAAAATCAGAGGGACAAACCAAATGATGAAGCAAAAGGAAGAAGAAAGAAAAGAAAAAATTACAACACTATGAAGGGATATTTAGTGAAAGAGGTACTTACCGGGTTGCTCAGAGCTTTAAAGGAGGGAGATGAGTTCTTCTTCTCTGCTGTAGAAATCTTCTGCTATTATAACCCACGATGATGAATCCCTCAGAGAAAATTTCGATGTCTTCAAGAAGATGGGGAGTCGACCATGGATTCACAGGAGAAACTCAATGGTTTGAGGTGGAGAGGTAGGAGACGGATCAAGAAGAAGAGGATAGAGGGGTCGAAGATGGATCTCCCTCCCCTCTGCGTGCTCCTCTTTTAAAGAGTGAAAAGGGAGATCGGGAGAGGGAGGTGGTTGAAGATAAGGGGCTGAGGGAGAAGAAGTTTGTTTGAAGATGAAGGGTTGGACTGGCGAGAGGGAGGATGCACGAGAGATGGCCGTTGGAGATTTTCTAAAATACCCAGGGGGGGCTCCTTTTCAGAACTTTTCTAAAAAAAAATGGTTAAAAAGGAGGTTTTATGCAAAAATTCCATTTTTCAAGTTTTAAAACCATTTGCTTTCCTCAATTTTTGATTTTTGTATTGCTTTTCCATTTTTTTTTATTTTTGTAGTAGAAAACTAAGATTTTAAAAGAAAACAAAGTTTTAAACACTAAATTTTTGTATTTTTCTGAGAAATATTTACAAAGAGTGTTTTTCCGAGAATTTCAGACCATTTTGGAGAAATTTCTTCAGAAAGTGGGTTTGGACCCAAGTTTTGAGAAAATGTTCGAGTTTTAAAAACTCAAATCGAGGAATACAACGCAATGGATCCAAATGGATGTCGGATGGACTATCCGAACTATTTACAAACTATTTTTGATATTTTCTGTAATTTTAATTTAAAAACTGGACAATAAGACTCATATTTGGATCTGGACAATGGATCCAAATTCGAAATCAATTTAAATATATAAAAATGAATTTAATTTCAGTAAAACTTGAGAAATGGACTGGAATTTAGATTTAAAAAGTGATTAAATTGCTTAGAAGATGATATCAGGGGCAAAAAGGGAATATTTAAAAAATTTTGAAAAATTTGGGGTGTTTGCCAGCCCCATGCTCTCTTTTTTGAAAAGACGCCCCTCATGATGGACTTTGGGCTCCATCATGAGGTTTTTGAAAAGATACATGGCCAATAGAGGCCCTCTTTTTTTTTTTTAAAGCCATGCAACCTTCTTGCAAAAACGCCACCCAGCTGGTCCACCCTTGACCAGCTGGTCAACCATGGCTAGGGATGTCCACTGATAGGGTCGCCCATGGGTCTTGGATCCACTAAGTGTTCTGGGTCAAAACCCAAAACCCGCAAAAAATGTAGGTCATAAGAAAAAACATTTTTACTGGAACAAAGTAATAATTTAATCCCAACAAGTTGTTTCATTCTCTTAATAACCTTAATTAATGTAGAATGGTCGAAGCCTCTTAAGGAGATCACCACTCGTACGTAAAAAAATTAAGCGTTCTAAGATTCGGCTCCAAACTTAAGTCAATACTCGTAATTCACACGCACTGATAAGGTTTCCTCGTTGTTTGGGTCTAAATTTCGGGGTGCATCACCACCATCCTATTCCAAACTTATCCTAAAGGATTCAGGTGTTGATCCATTCTAGATTTCCCAAAATTGCTTTATCTACATAATATTACGCAATTTACCCAGTTCTCAAAATAAGCAAATCCTCAAAAATTACCAAGACATAAAAATTCATTGATTTCCATATAATTACACCATAATGATCAAAATTAGAATCGTGGATCTTACATCCTCCCCTCCTAAAAAAAGGATTTCGTCCGCGAAATCTCTCTTAGGAGGTTACAAAAAGTTCTGGATAAGTCTCCCTCATACTCGCTTCTGGTTCCCATGTGCATTCTTCGATGCCATGGTGCCACCTTACCTTGACTAACGGAATAGTCTTGGTACGTAAGACTTGATCTCGTCGATCAACAATCTCTATGGGCCTTTCTGTCAAGGTCAGATCTTTCTGCACGTCCACATCTTCGTAACAAATGACATGTGATGGGTCAGGAATATACTTCCTGAGCATCGATACGTGGAAAACACTGTGAATGTGGGCATATTATGGGGGCAACTCGACACGATATGCCACTTCACCAATCCTTGCCACAATCTTAAATGGTCCAACATACCTCGGACTCAACTTCCCTGTCTTACCAAATTGAAACACGCTCTTCGTCGATGAAACTCTGACAAAAACCATGTCTCCAACATCAAAAGACAATTCGCGACGTCTTTTATCGGCGTAGCTCTTCTGCCTATCTTGCACTGCCTTCAATCGTTCACGAATCTTCTGCACTTGCTGCGTGTAGTGCTGAAGAACAATCGGCGCTTCGCTTGCTCTATCACTGATGTCGTCCCAAAAAGATGGCGATTGACAAGGTCTACCATACAACGCTTCGTACGGGGCCATCCCGATACTAGCGTGGTAACTGTTGTTATACGCAAACTCTACTAAACATAGGTATGAATCCCATTCACCTCTCCAATCAAGCATACAAGCTCACAACATATCTTCCAATGTTTGGATCGTCCGCTCGGACTGCCCATCTGTCTGAGGATGAAAGGCCGTACTAAACTTCAATCTCGTCCCTAGAGCAGATTGCAACTGACCCCACAGTCGCGAAGTAAATCAGGGATCACGATCAGAAATGATAGATTTCGGCACACCATGCAACCGAACGATATCTCTAACGTACAAATCGGCAAGGCTCTCAAGCGACTGGCTGATTCTGATCGGTAAGAAGTGGGGAGACTTGGTGAGTCTGTCCACAACTACCCAAATCGCATCGTGTTTATGCCTAGACAGTGGTAAACCTACCATAAAATCCATCGTAACATCCGCCCATTTCCATTGAGGAATCTCAATCTTCTGCAAGGTACCACCTGGACGCTGACATTCAACTTTGACTTGCTGACAAGTCAAACACCTTGCAACGTAAGCCACTGTCTCTCGTTTTATACCTTGCCACCAATACTTCCGCTGTAAGTCCTTGAACATCTTCGTTCCTCCCGGATGAATCGTGTACTTTGACATATGAGCTTCGTCAAGAATATCTCTCTTCAGCTCAGGGTCGCTAGGTACCCAGAGACGATCTTTCATACGAATACTGCCATCTGCAGACACTCTAAAAGAAGAATCTGCTTGCTCTGTCAAGGCTAGGAACTTGGTGTACTGACCGTCAAGCCTTTGAGCTTCTACTATCCTTGGCAGAAACTCGGATCGAACGGTTAGACCAGACAACCTGATCGAACCACCACCAACAGAAAAAGGTTTTCAGGCTATAAAGTCTTCAATAAGCTTATGGTTCCACACTAGACTAGCCAGAACACTACTCGATTTGCGGCTAAGTGCATCCGCCACGACGTTTGCCTTCCCAGGATGGTAAGACAACGTGAAATCGTAGTCTTTGATAAACTCAAGCCATCGTTGTTGCCTCATATTCAGCTCCTTCTAAGAGAACAAATACTTGAGGCTCTTGTGGTCTAAAAAGACCTCAAACGATTTCCCATACAGATAATATCGCCATGATTTCAAAGCGAACACAACTGCTGCCAATTCTAGATCGTGCGTCGGATAATTCCGCTCGTGAGTCTTCAACTGTCTGGAAGCATAGGCAATCACTCGTCCATGCTGCAAAAGCACGCAACCTAAACCGATGCCAGAGGCGTCTGTGTATACCACAAAGCCACCTCTGCCTGATGGTAAAGCCAACACCGGCGAGGTCGTCAACTTCGTCTTTAGGATCCGGAAGTTGTCCTCACAGGCACTGCTCCACACGAACCTAACACCCTTACGTAACAGCTTAGTCAAAGGTAATGCGATCCTCGAAAAGTCTTGGATAAAACGTCGATAATAACCGGCCAATCCAAGTAAACTATGGATTTCAGACACATTCTGAGGCAGCTTCCAGCCCAGAACTGCTTCGACTTTCGCTGGATCGACTGATACTCCCTCTTTCGAGATCACGTGACCAAGAAACATGACACGCTCGAGCCAAAACTCACACTTAGAGAACTTGGCGAACAATTGATGCTCACGGAGAGTACTTAAAACAACTCGTAAATGCTCTCGATGCTGCTCTGGGCTTTCCGAATAGACTAAGATGTCGTCGATAAATACTATCACGAACGAGTCTACAAAGGGACGAAAGATCCGGTTTATCAAGTCCAAGAACGCTGCTGGAGCATTTGTGAGGCCAAAAGGCATCACCACGAACTCATACAACCCATAACGCGTCCTGAAAGCTGTCTTCGCAATGTCATCCTCTCGAATACGAAGCTGATGGTAGCTTGACCTGAGATCAATCTTCGAGAAAACCTTCGCTCTCTTCAACTGATCGAAGAGATCTTTGATCCTGGGCAACGGGTACTTGTTCTTAATTGTCGCTTGGTTGAGCATCTGATAATCGATGCATAACCTCAGGGATCCGTCCTTCTTCCTTACAAACAGCACTGGTGCTCCCCATGGTGAAGCACTAGGTCGAATAAAACCCTGATCGAGAAGTTCTTTCAACTGACGCTTCAACTCTTACAGTTCCGCTGGGGCCATACGGTATGGTGCCTTGGAAATTGGTGTCGTTCCAGGCATCAACTCGATACCAAATTCTATCTCTTGCCTCGGTGGTAACCCAGGTAGTTCCTCCAGAAAGACATTAGCAAATTCTCGGACCACGTCCAAGTCATAGATCAGAACCATCTCAGGTTCCACGGGGGAAATACTGACTAAGAAAGAAGTACCCCAATTCCGAAGATACTTTTGAGCTTTGTAAGAAGAAATCATGCGGCTCTCGCATAGGGATCGAGGGATCTTGATCTCCAGAATAGGACGATCAGGCTGAGAAAGAACAATCTTGCCTTCCCGACAAAAGACTTGAGCATGGTACTCGGAAAGCCAATCCATGCCCAAAATCACGTCATACTCTGTCATATCTAACAGGATAACGTCAGCTGATAGGTTTTGTCCTGCCACTGACACCACGATGTTCGGGATATACGAGTCACAAAAAGACTGCTCTTCAGTTGGAGTGCGAACCTCCAATGGATAATTCAAAGACTCGACTGACAAAGGCAAGATACGAGCAAATCTAGCTGCTATAAATGAATGCGTAGCTCCATAATCAAACAAAGTAAATGCTTCATGTCCGGCTACCGAGATCGTACCTTGGACCAACTCTGCTTTGGTCACTTGGTCAACCGTCGCCGCGTATGCTCGTCCGGCAACGACTTTCTGGTTTGCTGGCTTCGGTGGGTACGGCGGTTGCTGCTGCATAGCAGTCTGTCGTTGTTGCGTCGGCTGTGAAGTGCTTGGCGTATTCCTGCGCTGGTCGTTTGCTTGTTTCTTTCTGCAATCCCAGATATAGTGACCCATCTTTCCGCAATATAGACATCCGCCTGTGTCCCGTTGGCACGGCCGCCCCGAGTGATCTGTGGTACACTTCGGACAACTGGCCGCGGTAAGCTGCTTCTGCTGCGGCTGTTGGCGTTGCTGGTACTGGGGTCTACGGTTCTGATACTGGATCTGGCGGTTGTTACTGTTGTTGTTGTTGCGCTGCTTCTTCGACTGAGGACGGAACTTTCCTCCACTCTGGTTCTTCTGAAAATGCCTCTTCCTTGGCCAACTCCCATGGCCATCATTCTGCTGCTGCTGACGCTGCGCGAGAGTCTTCTGCAATTCGCTCCAGTCAAGCTCAAGCAAGGAGGCCATCTCTAAAGCCTCATCGACCGTCATAGGTGCACGGGTGTACACCTTCGTTCATAGTACCGGCTTCAACCCTCGAGCAAATTTAAGAGCTCGCTCCTTCTCTGTCATGTATAAGTTCGGACAAAACCTCTCCAGGCTACGAAAACGTGTAACGTATTCAGAGAGAGAAGAACTACCCTGCTGGAGGTCAAGAAACTCTTGCATTTTCTGGCTCCTCTCGTGAGCTGGAAAGTAAGCGGTGTAGAATGCTTCCACGAACTGGTCCCATTCTACAGGCTGGTTATCGAATTTTATCTCCCAGGTGGTCGCCCACCACCTTTCTGCGTCCTTCCTGAGAAGATAGGTTCCAAAATCCACCTTCCGATCATCACCAACTTATAACACACGAAAGATGCGCTCTATTTCTCTGATCGAATCTTTGGCTGCTTCTGGCGACGATTTCTCATCAAACGAGGGAGGGTTCAAGCTCATAAATTGCTTATATGGGACTGCGGTAACAGGAATCTGGGCAGGTGTTCCCTAGCCCTGGGCGGCCTGCTGAAGGTGCTCGCCCATGTTCCTCATGGTCTCCGCCTGTCGACCCACAACCTCTGTAAGATTGTTCAGAGTCTCCATAAGGTCATCACATCTGGCGCGCCATGCCATCTAAATATGCAAAAGTCTATGCGTAAGCAACCAACAAAACACAAGGATGGAAAATTTTCTATTTTATTAATAAGAGGTTGTAGCATTACAGAAGTACCCTTCATCAGGATAGGGTTAAACAAGCGCTACCAACAACTTACGCACGTCAAAATCAAAACGAAACAACATATTGCAATCTCATGACTTGCTAGTGTAGAAATCCCTATAGTCCTTCCGACTACCATAGCGCCTCGGCCTAACACGTGGAGGAGAAACAACATTCCTCAGTGGCGTGTCCGAGATCTCCTGGACTTCCTCCAGAATCGGCGGCACGTACTCTGAAGAAACCGCATAGGGGTAGGACTCAGGAGAATATTGGGGAGAATCGATCGCTCCGCGCCTTTCTCCGTCCTGGCTATCCACTTCCACAACCAGTGGTCCAGAGACCGAAGATACATCTTCGACGTCTTCCGCATTGCTCATCCAAAGTTCATCCCTTTGCTTTGTCTGGCATTCCTCTATGACATGCACACGAAGACTACAGTAGGGGCACTCAGCCAATTCACGGGGACAGATCTGCACCGCGTGATCATCCAAACACCTGGCACATGGAGGTGCCAACATATGCACATTACGTGCCAAATATCGCATAGCTCCACTCAGGGCCTCTTCGCCTCGAGTTAGGTTTTGGAGAGCCTCCAAAATCTTGTCGTAAGTCGGGTTCGTCGACATCTAACATACCAGCAAAACCACAACACAAACTATCTAAAAAGCAAGAAATAGAGAAATGAAAGAAACTTAACTTATACTTACAGTGCGATGGATGATGCATGATGAAGCTCTGACCGCACACTTGAACTCTGCTCTGATACCAAATTCTGTGATGCCCCAAACCTCGATCTTGGAAAAACCTTGGAATTTTCAGTAATTTTTTTTTTTTAAAGAGTTCAAGGGTTTAAGTAGAGAATCAGCGGAAAGCAATCGTGGAGAAAAGGACAAAGTCGCAAGTCTGGACGGCCGCCACAGATGGGTGCAACAAGTGAAAGCAGTGTAACCAAGGGTGTGTACAAAAAGTGTAACTGTAAGTAAAAGAAAGGGGAAAACATCCCAATGATCTAAAGAGTTTACAGAGTGTAAATACAAAAGTACAAAACAGGGAATACATCACAATAGATAACCAAAATTCCAAAAGAAAGAAACCACTAGGTACAGGAACTGCAGGTCAAGTGTGTGGGTCCCCCGAGCCTCCACAGTGTGTCATCGCATCCGCACTATACCTGTTCGTCACCTATATCCCCATAAAACAGGGTCAGTCCTCTTGCGAGGTGGTGAAGAAGCAACCACAAGCAGATATATAATCAACTCACAAGGAACTGAAAGTAAGCTAACAAGTGGTAAGTGTAAAGTGACAAGTACTAGTCAACTACTAAATAACACCAAAGAAATAACAGAGCAAGTGCTCACACAGTAACTAATTGTAACCAGTGCCGTGTAAGTAAGGTAATCAAGTAACAGCTGAAACAAGTAAAGTAACTGAAGTAGCATCTACAAAACACCAAACAGTAGCAACTACAGTATGTTAGCTGATTGGTTAGTCTTTAAGTTCTTCTAATTACTCCTTCGGGTACGCGAAGGAACCTTGTATTCTGTGAGACATGCACCCGGCGTCGGTTATTCAACTTATAGTGTGGTAACCGGGGAAGCTACATACCGAGTCAACCATATGCGAGCAGCACACAGCTAGGAGAAAACACTCGCATAGGCAAATGATTGCAATCCGTACTACTGCAGTAGTGAGGCCCTAAGAAGGTACCTCGACCTCCCTGACTCTGAGTGACTGGAGGCCAAAGGAATGCTACAGTTCCTATCAAAACAAGTGTCGTAGTAACGACGAGTAACTCAGGGTTGTACCATCCACCCTCTCCCAAGGTGAACCATTTTGTGAATGGGGCGAAGCAGGTTTATCTTTCTTAAGGCTCAAGTTCAATCATACCTCACAACAAGGAATCTGCCTCGTGGTCCCCGCGGGGTACGCAAAACGAGGATTTGGCCTGCCCATCCACATGCTCAGCCTCACACGGCCAACGGAGCACACTGCTCGTGAAAACAGTCAAAACACCATATTATCTCATTTTCTGTTTAGGGTATAACACACAAGAGTCCATTCCACACAAGGGCCACTGCCCGAAGACTCTAACTGAGCCCACAATGAATCATTTCAACATTTGTACCCTATGGTGTCCAATTTCTATCTTTTATTCTCATGAGGTAAGTGCACCTAATGCACTTCCCAATGCCTCAAGCTAGGTACCTCCATAGGGTACGCACTACTCAATAACAGTGTCAGGATGTGCTAAGTGCAAAGTGAAGGAATATCACAAGTTTTTATCTTTTGCACAAAGTAAACAATAGAGGCATCACATGCTATTAAACTGCACTATATTACATACTTCAGTGTTATGATTGCATTCATCTACATTTTCATATTCAAGAGTTTGAAATCGAATTTAACCAATCATCCTGTCTAATGGGAATAACATTGGCTATTTCCACGGTATGGGATGCCGCGCCTGCGGTCCCGAAATAAACCGTTTGTCAAGAAGAACGTTAGATTAACACTAATTGACTCAAAGTATAACATTATCATAAGAAATATTTGGACGGAACTCAAGAGTGTCGCATGTCCATCCGGACATACCGAAACAATTATTAAGTGTTGTTAACCAACTTGTGTGCATATACATACATACATTCACGTTACAAAGATACTCAAGGTTTCTCATACCTATACTTATATATACGTAAGTATATACCCATTCACACTTATATACCCATTCACACTTATATATATATATATATATATATCGAACTCGATGAAATCCAAAGCAGGTACACTATGCCAAAGCTAAACCGAGGTGTGAAAAAGGTGTAGGCTAACTAAATCCAGCATTGGGTCTACTATGGTTCAACTTGAGATGGAGACAAGTTGGTTTTGAATGAAAAGTGTTTGACAGCCAGAATAGTTGGATTTCGGGTTTGCTAGGGTACCAACGGGAAGTTTACACACTTGCGGTCAAAGAAAGAGAGTTTCAGTCCCGAATAATGGTCTGGCCTTTCCGGGCCTAACTGCCATGCATACCGACATGGTCGGGTCCGATCCATAGTTCAGGCCAGATCGACCAAAGGCTTTGGTTGGGGCTAAATCCAACCCCGACAAGGATCAATGTCTATTCTAGTGAAAAAGGCACTATAGCTGATCAAGTGGAGGTCTGGTCCTTAGGACCAAACGACTGCTAAGACAGGGCAAGGTCTCGGTTCAGACCTGAGCCCAAAGTGGCTCAGCTGAAAAGAGAAACTCGGGCTGGGCCCAACTTGCACCCAACCGAAACAAGATGGACTACAGTGTTGGTCTGAACCCATGGTTCAGACCGGCAACAGTCCAAGACAAAGAAAGAAAAGAAAATGATACAACAACACTTACCTCCGAAGAAAAAAAGAAGAAAGCTTATCGAGGGCTTATGCTGGGCGCGCAGACTACCCGCATGGCGTCCATCTCCAGCTAGGGCAAAAACTGAATGGCCAAGTGGCCTGGTCCACTAGACCAAGTCGGATGCTCTTCCCAGCAGCATGAGCAAGAGCTCAAAAGGGGCAATCGAGCAACCAACCCAAATGGGTACGACATCGAACGACCGGTATCCCCACCCCCTGGTCGGTCGGAGCACTCGGTGCTCTGGTGCACCAACCGGATGAACCGACCCGAGAACCAACGTGTCAAAAATGAAGAAAATAAAGAAAAACAAAGCAAGCATTACCTTGCTGCTAAAAAAAACCCAGAGTTCCACGCTCAAGCAGGGCTGGTCACGTCGTGACCCAAGCCCAGGTCGTTGTTGCAATACCAGTCCCAGCGCGTGGGGACTGGATTGAGCCCAAACACCACTAAAAGGAACATCCAAATGAAAACAAAAGCATGTTGATGGCCGAAATGCACCAACCGGCGTTCCAGCATTCCGAGATCATGCCAAACGGAAAGGAGGTGGGCTGGACAAGCCCAGCTCAGTCCAGCACACCCGAGGAAATGGTTATAGTTGTGACCCCACCATGAATATAGCTGGAAAGAAAAAACGTATCAACCTCTCCTCTTTTTTTCTTTTTTTGAGAAGGAAGACCACAACAAGCATAGAAGGTGATTAAAACTGAAATGAAATCGAACGGAAGAACAAATGCATGCTACAAAATAACAATGTAAATCCATGGTGATTCAAGATAGCCACTACAAAGCTTGGAGCTAATCCACCGTATGGACTTGCATGGAAAGATGCAAAGCCCCACCGGCTTCCTTTTCATACGAAATCGTAAACAAGAAGGGTGAATCTTCACCTTAGCTAGTAGAAGAAGAGGAAGGTGATGTTGCAGCTACACTTTAAGAGGTTCCCACGGTTGGAGAGGAGAAACAAGTGAGAGGGAAAGCCTTTGGAAAAAAAATCGCCCAACGTGAGAGAGAGAGGCCCATTTTTTTTAAGAGTTTTTATAGGATGTTCTCTAGATTGGATGGCTAGGATTTACCTTTCCAAGATGGAGGGCTGGGGTGATCCATGCTCCCCCATAGCCAATGCATGTCAAGCTTCTAAACTTTTTAGAAAGACTTACAAAAATACCATTTTGAAAAGCCATTAATGTTTTGAAAATTTTCAACGGCTGCCCAAGGCTAGCCGCTCCTTAGGCCCAATCGGTTTTGGGTATTTTAAAACTTTTGGTTTTGTTTCAAAATTGCCAAGGGGCGCAAGACCCATGCTCTCTTTTTTGAAAAGACGCCCCTCATGATGGACTTTGGGCTCCATCATGAGGTTTTTGAAAAGATACATGGCCAATAGAGGCCCTCTTTTTTTTTTTTTTTTTCAAAGCCATGCAACCTTCTTGCAAAAACGCCACCCAGCTGGTCCACCCTTGACCAGCTGGTCAACCATGGCTAGGGATGTCCACTGATAGGGTCGCCCATGGGTCTTGGATCCACTAAGTGTTCTGGGTCAAAACCCAAAACCCGCAAAAAATGTAGGTCATAAGAAAAAACATTTTTACTGGAACAAAGTAATAATTTAATCCCAACAAGTCGTTTCATTCTCTTAATAACCTTAATTAATGTAGAATGGTCGAAGCCTCTTAAGGAGATCACCACTCGTACGTAAAAAAATTAAGCGTTCTAAGATTCGGGTCCAAACTTAAGTCAATACTCGTAATTCACATGCACTGACATGGTTTCCTTGTTGTTTGGGTCTAAATTTCGGGGTGTATCACCACCATCCTATTCCAAACTTATCCTAAAGGATTCAGGTGTTGATTCGTTCTAGATTTCCCAAAATTGCTTTATCTACATAATATTACGCGATTTACCCAGTTCTCAAAATAAACAAATCCTCAAAAATTACCAAGACATAAAAATTCATTGATTTTCATATAATTACACCATAATCATCAAAATTAGAATGGTGGATCTTACATTAAGGATCCTGAACGGCCCAACGTATCTAGGACTCAAATTTCCTTTCTTTCTGAAATGAAAAACGCTCTTCGTCGGTGTTACTTTCACAAAAACCATGTCATCAACATCAAACTGAAGCTCTCGCCGCCTCTTATCGACGTAACTCTTCTGTCTGTCCTGAGCTGCCTTTAGACGTTCTCGGATTTTCTGCACCTGCTGGGTGTAGTGCTGAAGAACAATCGGCGATTCATTGGATCGATCGCTGATATCGTCCCAATATGACGGTGATCGGCAAGGCCTTCCGTACAAAGCCTCGTATGGAGCCATACCGATACTAGTGTGATAACTGTTGTTGTAGGCAAACTCGACCAAACACAAGTGTGAATCCCAATCACCTTTCCAGTCGAGTATACAAGCCCGCAACATATCTTCTAACGTCTGAATCATCCTCTCTGACTTGCCATCAGTCTGAGGGTGAAAGGTTGTACTAAACTTCATCTTCGTTCCCAAAGCTGACTGCAACTGTCCCCATAGTCGCGACGTGAATCTGAGATCACGATCCGAAATGATAGACGTAGGTACATCATGTAACTGTACAATCTTTTTGATATACAAGTCTGCTAAGCTCTCAGGCGGCTGATTGATCCGGATAGGTAAGAAGTGAGCAGACTTGGTGAGTCTGTCCACAATCACCCATATCGCATCGTGCTTTCACCTGGTCCGCAGTAACCCTACCATGAAATCCATCGTGATATCCTCCCATTTCCACTGAGGAATCTTGATCCTCTGCATGGAACCACCGGGACGTTGGTGCTCGATCTTGATTTGCTGACAAGTCAAACACCTCGAAACATACGGTGCTACTTCAAGCTTCATCCCGTTCCACCAATACCTTCGTTGAAGATCCTTAAACATCTTAGTCCCCTAGGATGGACGGTGTACTTCGACAGATGTGCCTCATCAAGAATCTCCTTCCTCAACTCGGGGTCATTTGGCACCCAAAGTTGATCCTTCATGCGGATACAACCGCTGTCATCAATGCGAAAGACTGAGCCCTCTTCACGAGCTCGGTCGACAAACTTCTGATATTGAGTGTTTCGCTTCTGCACCTCGATAACCTTAGGCAAGAGTTCTCATCGAATGGCCAACCCAGACAATCTAATCGTTCCACCTCCGATCGCGAATGGCTTCCAAGCCACGAAATCTTCGATCAACTTTTGGCTTCACACAAGACTAGCCAGAACACTGCTCGATTTGCGACTAAGCGCATCTGCAACGACGTTCACCTTACTAGGGTGGTAAGACAACGTAAACTCATAATCTTTGATAAACTCGAGCCAACGACGTTGTCTCATATTCAATTCCTTCTGAGAAAATAAATACTTGAGACTCTTGTGGTCAGAAAAGACCTCGAATGTATCTCCGTACAGATAGTGTCGCCAGGACTTCAAGGCAAACACCACAACCGCTAACTCCAAGTCATGAGTCGGATAATTCATTTCGTGAATCTTCAGCTATCGCGAAGCATACGCAATAACACGACCGTGCTGCATGAGCACACATCCCAATCTTGTGCCCGTGGGGTCTGTGTACACCACAAAACCGCCTCTACCAGAAGGTAAAGCTAACACTGGAGAGGTAGTTAGCTTCGTCTTCAGGATCTGGAAACTCTTATCGTAAGAGTCAGTCCACTCAAACTTAACTCTCTTACGCAGAAGCTTCGTCAAAGGAAGCGCAATCCTGGAGAAGTCCTGAATGAAACGCCGATAATAACCAGCTAACCCGAGAAAACTGCGGATGTTTGTAACAGACTGAGGTTGCTTCCAGTACAACACTGCTTCGACCTTCGTCGGATCAACTGACACACCATCACTGGATATCACATGACCCAAAAACATGACTCGTCGAAGCCAAAACTTGCACTTGAAGAACTTGACGAACAATCTGTGCTCCCGAAGTACTCCCAACACAATATGCAGATGCTCTTGGTGTTGCTCAGGGGTCTCTGAGTAGATCAAGATATCGTCGACAAATACAATCACAAACGTATCCACGAACGGATGGAAAATGCGATTCATCAAATCCATGAATGCTGCTGGTGCATTCGTGAGCCCAAAAGGCATCACAACGAACTCATACAACCCGTACCTAGTTCGGAAAGCTATCTTCGAGACATCTTCTTCTCTGATCCAGAGTTGATGATAACTTGATCTGAGGTAGATCTTCGAGAATATCTTTGCTCTCTGCAATTGATCAAAGAGATCTTATATCCTCGGCAACGAATACTTATTCTTAATCGTCGCTTGGTTGAGCATTCTGTAGTCAATGCACAACCTCAGGGATCCGTCTTTCTTCTTCACGAACAGAACAGGTGCACCCCACGGCGATGCACTATTTCTGATAAACCCTTGCTCCATCAACTCTTCCAACTGACGCTTCAGTTCTTCGAGTTCTGCCAGATCCATACGATACGGTGCCTTTGAGATCAAAGTTGTTCCAGGTAGCAACTCAATACAAAACTTGATCTCATGCTTCGGAGGTAATCCAGGCAGTTCCTCTGGAAACACATTGGGGAACTCCCGAACTACTTCAAGATTCTCGAAAGGGGTTAACACCGAGTCAACTGGGGTGATACTGACCAAGAAAACAGTACCCCCATTCCGCAGATACTTTTGAACCTTAAACGATGAAATCATACGACTGTCTCGAATAGGTTGAGCAAGGCTGATCTCCAAAACCGGACGATCAGGAGGGTACAAAACCACCTTGCCTTCTCTGCACAAAACTTGAGCATGATACTCAAACAACCAATCCATGCCTAGAATGACATCAAACTCTGTCATGTCTAGCAGGATCAAGTCAGCTGGCAAGTTCTGACTCGCCACTAACACCTCTACGCTCGGGATGTACAAAGTACACAAGGACTGATCGCCAGTCGGTGTACGAACTTCCAACGGATAATTCAATAACACAACATACATGGGCAAAGAACTAGCAAATCTTGAAGCTATGAAAGAATGTGAAGCACCACAGTCAAACAATGTAAAAGTTGCATGACCAGCGACTGGAATAGTACCTTGGACCAACTCTCCCTTGGTCACTTGCTCGATAGTGGCTGCGTAGGAACGCCGTGCCACCGTCCTCTGGTTACCCATCTTCTGCTGGGAAGATTATTGCGGCAGGTATGACTGTTGCTGCTGCTGCTGCTGAGGAAGTCGCTGAGGTGCCGACTGCGACGTTTCTGGCATGTTCCTCCTTAGATCATCAGACTGCTTCTTCTGACAATCTTTGATGTAGTGGCCCATCTTGCCACAATAGATGCATCCTCCGAGGTCCCGTGGACACGGTCGGCCAGGATGATCCATCCGACATTTTGGGCAACCCGATGCTGCCACCACCTGTCTCTGCTGCTGTTGGGGCTGGCGATTCTATCGCTGCCGGTTGTTGTTGTGGTTCTTTTTTGCTGGAGGAGCGGACTTCTTTCCACCCAAATTCTACTGAAACGAATGCTTCTTAGGCCAACTCTTTTGGCCTGGCTGCTGCTGGTTACCCTTCGACTGCAGAGTCTTCTGGGATTTTGTCCACTCATGCTCCAAAAGTGTAGCCGTCTCCAAGGCTTCCTCAAGAGTCGAGGGAGCACGCGTGAACACTCTCAGACGTAAGGCTAACTTCAATCCATGAGCGAACTTCATCGCTTGTTCCTTTTCGGTCACGTACACATGAGGGCAGAAGCGCTCCAGGCTTCTGAACTTCGTGATATAGTCTGCCAAAGTAGAGTTCCCCTGCTGAAGGTCGAGGAACTCCTGCATCTTCCGGTTGCGCTCGTGGGTCGGGAAGTAGGCCGCATAGAAAACCTCTACAAATTGTTCCCACGTGACTGCCGCCTGCGAACTTGATATCCAAGGTGGTCGCCCACCACCTCTCGGCATCCTTCCGGAGCCGATACGTGCCAAAATCCACCTTTATGTCATCATTGACCTGCAAGACACGAAAGATTCGCTCGATCTCTCGTATCCAGTCTTCGGCCGCCTCGAATGAAGACTTTCTGTCGAAGAAGGGAGGGTTCATAGCCATGAACTCCTTGTAGGGCATGGCTGTCGCTGGAACTGGAGAGGGAGTAGGAACCGGAGTCTCTCTCTCTTGAGAGGTTCACATGTTCTCTCCCATAGCACGCATGGCCTCGGCCTGCCTGCCCACAACCTCGGCCAGGTTGCTCACGGTGTCCATAATACGATCGCAACGCTCGTGCCAAGCCATCTTAACAAAAGAAGACACGTATAAGCAAAGAGACAAGTTGAGGCATAATTTCACTACTTAAAAAGCAGATGCATACAAATATTCAGTACAAGCCAAAATTACCCTTCTACAACGGGGTTACAATGCATAAACCTCTGCAACAATGCAAAAACAAGGCAAGTCTACAAAATGAACACTGACTCAATGTTCCAACCACACATGTTCTCGTCTGAACAACACAATCACCGCTGCCTACGAGTGTAGTAGTTGCGGTAGGTGTTCTGATTCCCATATCGTCTCTACATCGGACGAGGAGGAGAAGCAGGTGTGTACTCAGAAGGACTCACTGCCTGAGACCACGGAGGTGAAGATGGCGTGTACTCGGGAGAAACAAAGCGTGAGTAGGAAGTTGGCGTGTACTCAGGAGAACCTGGCGCAACCCGTGCATCTCCCACTGGGTCAACTGCTGACTGTGCCTGACCGCCCTTAGAAGCCTCGTTCTCCTCGGTCTCAGCATTACCCATCGCAAGTTCATCGCCCAACTTACGCTGACACTCAACCTCAATATGCCCCCTAAGGCCACAGTAGGGGCATACGCTCAAAGCACGAGGACAAATCTGTCCTGCGTGACACTGGTCACATCTCCCACAAGGAGGTGCCGGATGTGCAAGTATCCGGGCACTCTGTACAATCTGCTGAACCACTTGATCTAGGGCCTCTGTGCACCGAATCAAGTCGATAAGAGCTCTGAGCATTCGCTCATTCCTCAAATCAGCAGGCATCTAACAAGTTATGTAACCAATCAAGCATGCAAAACTAAATACAACAGAATCATTAAGAAACAATTAAAAGCAATAATTCATAACATACTTACAGTGCGATGGACGATGCACGCAGAAGTCTTGGACCACACTTATAACTGCAGCTCTGATACAAATCTCTATGACGCCCCAAACCCCGGCTTTGTAAACACCCTTAGTTTTTGAGCAAAAAACATTTTTTTTGAAGGATATATAGAGTGAAAAACAACTAGCGAAAGTAAAGGAGGAAAACAGGAGTAAAGCAAAGGCCGCCAGTCTGAGCGAGCCACAATAAACAAGTAAAGTATTTTTCATTTCCACAATAATTATAATTATACAAAAAAAACGAGACTGGGTACAAAAAGGGTCAGTCTCACAAAAAGGAGGGGTACAACCCCTCAAAATTCCAAAACCAGAAGAAGCCAGAATCTGCTGCAAAGTGTGGGTCTCAAGGCTCTTGTTGTGCGCCGTCGCATCGCGTTGTGTCTACTCGTCACCTGTATCCCCATAAAACGGGGTCAGTACTCTTGCGAGTTGGTGAGACAAACCATCCATACATTATCATTTTCAAGGAAAAGCAGAAAGTAAGCAACCTGCTACAAGTGTGCTAAGTACCAGACTATCACTAGCATGATGGAACAGTTAGAAGCATTTAAATAAAAGTACAAGTGCGTGTCAGGAAGGTGCACGTGCCTCAAGACTGTAAAACTACAAGTAACAGTGCAACAACTAGAGTAACAGAGCAGAAACTGAACAACAGGAAGTAGCAGCTAAAGTAACAGAGTAGGAACTAACCAATAGAGTGTAGCAACTGAACACAAGTATATACGGCTCTAGAGTAACAACTACAGTAAGTCAGTCTGATTGGTTAGTCCTTATGTTCATCTTTTTACCTCCTTCGATTACGCGAAGGAGAACCCTCGAGTTCTGTGAGACATGCACCCGACGTCTAATATTCAATTTCTAATGTGGTAACCGGGGATGCTACAGAATGAGAAAACCACCTGCGGGCGACACGCAGCCAGGAGAAACCTTTCGCAGGGGCAAAGGATTGCAATCCATACTACTACAGTAGCAAAGGTCCCTATAGAGGGCAACCTTGACCTCCCTAACTCTGAGTGACTGGAGGTCAGAGGGCACATCGGCTCCTCAAAAGAACAAGTCGTAGTAACGACACGTCACTCGGGGCTGTACCATTCAACCTCTCTCTAGGTGACCAAATTGTGAATGGGGCGCGACAGGTTTATCTTATTTAGGCTCAAAACCTCAAGTCATACCTCCTTTCGAGGTAGTCGTGCCTCGTGGTCCCCGTGGGGTACGCAAACGAGGACTTGGCCTGCCCATTCACGTGCTCAGCCTCACACGGCCACTACGAGCACACCGCCTTTGAAGACGATAATAATATACCATTTTTATTTTATGCCTAGGGTGACACGAACACGTGAACATATTCTTGCGAACCTGGGCCATTAACCGTAGACTCCAACCGAGTCTCAAAACCTCAACAGGTCAAAGGCGTCGAACCCTACAATATTTTCAGTTCTTTTCCAAGTGTATGCCATGTCGAGTGTAAAGCACGCCACTGGTGTAGTGTATATCCGTCGATATACGAATGGAAGCCAAACAGGAAGGCACTCGACACCTGAGCTAGTGACATACGTGTCAAGACATGCCAACTTGCACAAGCAAAACAGGAGACCCCACATAGGTATAATTTCTCCCAAGTATCGTGCTGTGAGCAACGATACATCGACAAGCAGGTAAGGTACCGCTAACTACAAGTTCTGAGTGGCACAAGGCTCAAAATACATATACTATAGTTACAGGGTATGCGAGGAGTGTCCCGAGCCTGGACTACGTATTTCCTCCAAATACGCATACAATTAACATAACGCGGCAAAACTCTCATAGTGAAGCCATCCGCAAAGGATCCTCGCGCACCTGACACTCACGAGTGTCAAGGGATAGAATCCAACCTAATCCCCTGCTTATGGGAACAACATTAGCATATCCATATGTGCAATACACTCTGTTCGCACAAATGGGGCACAAACAAGACTGAAAGCCTGAAAGGTCCGTAGAACCGGACAAACCCACGTGAGCGTGTGTCACGACACCACTTGCAAGCTCAACCACACGGCCACCCCTACGGGGATGTGGGGTACAAGCAACTGAAGCCTGAAGCAGCAACGTATGTTGCTAGCAAGCGACGCATTCCGCTATAAGGCTTAAACATCGCCTATCGGCATGGAAGAGCAAACGCTGCAACGGGGGAGTTCCCGTGGAACTCCACGTGTTCGTGCCATCCTTGCTGAAACCCGCGAGTGGTCCGGACCCCATCCCAGAGTCCAACAACGGGCTGCTCCAATGGCGGCAAGGTGGTCGGGTGTGTTGAGAAACTCTATTTTGATGTCACATAATATGATACACTGTCATATTTGATTTTATATAATATGATATTATGTCTTCTTGAAAAATGTTATATTATGACTGGATATGTGTTGCCATATATCTAACGAGTATTTGATGCAAGGATATCTCACTCAAAAAGGATGGAGACCTCCTGTTCAAGTACAACTATGGTGCAATCATACTCCTTGAAGAAAAAACTTTATGAGCCATGCATTCGTATAGACCATCTAAAGAGATCGGCTACCTCAAGTTGAAGATTTTTTTTTTCTTTAGAGTCATATGTAACAGAACCTTCAGAAGCATCCATATTGCATATTACATACTCATTCATAAAAGCTATTTCATAAAAGTATACGATAGTTTCAAAAAGATTCTTTTTTGAAAACCAATAATTGTACCTTCTTACAAACCTTTATGGAAAAGGTATTTTGACATGATATAATTCATGATTTCAAAAAGCAATAATTGTACCTTCTATCATATACAAGACAACTTGAAAAGTAATGATTTCAAAATTAGGAAAAAGACAAAACATGGAAATCGACTACACAAAAAAAAAACAAATATAATACTTGTTGAAAAGACTCTAGTTACCTTTTTACAAACCCATAGAATGTCGACTTACTTGAAGTCATCATTCTCTTTGTATAGCATTTAATACCTCCTGTAAGAAATCCTTGTTAATATCCTTCTCAAGAATGTCGACTTGTTTAAAGTCTTCATTCTCTCTGTAGACATTGAAAAACACATCATAAAGAAAACTCTTGATATGACTATGTACAAATAAATATCTCAAAGAATTTATTGTACTTACACTCATTTAAAGAAAAGAAGTACTTATGTATCACAAATCATTAATTAGGATAAAGACAA
Organism: Nuphar pumila; assembly: GCF_984573655.1. NCBI lineage: Eukaryota > Viridiplantae > Streptophyta > Magnoliopsida > Nymphaeales > Nymphaeaceae > Nuphar > Nuphar pumila. The sequence goes on along the minus strand of NC_143255.1, from coordinate 69,560,316 downwards.
AACTATATGACAGCCTACAATCCAACGTTCAATGTACTATTGTAAGAAATAGACTTTTTACATAAAATATATATTACCTAAAATATTACAACGACTATTGTACCCTATATTTTAATTTTATGGAAAGAAGACTTTCTCGAATTTCTCTAAAGATGTTTTTTGAAATGACATGACATTTCACATCTCAAAAAGGCTACGATTTCAAAAAGGTAACGACTACTTTTTTAAAGCTATATAGACACACTCAAATAAACTATTCAGACAAGGAATGGACATGTGAGCTTACAACGAGAAAAATTCCTATTCGATATCTGAAAGATAGCCTAGAAAAAAAAAAGAGAAAAGAAAGAGAAAAAGTCAAGAATAGCTCTTTGACAAAGAGTATCTTCTGAGTGAAAAGAACAAAACATTCTGAGAATCCTTCATTCGTGCATTCATATCATTCTGAAGGTTCTATAGGAAGTATTGTAACTTTCTGTTATTCGCTGTATTCCTTCTTTGTTGAAAGAAGTAGACCTCTGAGAAAGAGGGTGCTGTCCTTCTCTATTGAGAGAAGAAGACCTCTGTGAAAGAGGGTGTTGTCCTTCTCTGTTGAGAGAAGAAGACCTCTGTGAAAGAGGGTGTTGTCCTTCTCTGTTGAGAGAAGAAGACCTCTGTGAAAGAGGGTGTTGTCCTTCTCTGTTGAGAGAAGAAGACCTCTATGGAAGAGGGTGTGCCCCTTCTCTGTTGAGAGAAGAAGACCTCTGAGGAAGAGGGTGTTGTACTATTTATTCGGTGACTCAGATGTTATAGTAGAAAGCTCAAGTGGTTTGCTTGGGGACTGGATGTAGGTCAGGGTTTTGACCGAACCAGTATAAATCCTGTGTTTATTGTGTTGTGCCTTATTGCCTTATTTTTTTATTTTATCAATTTGCATTGTATTTCACTATTCACCCCCCCCTCTAGTGGAATTTCAGGGTGCCTTAGCACCTAGTGCCGATTTGGCGCTAACGGGGACCAAAAACCCGGAGGGGCTGACCAAGTGGCTAGGCCACGGGGGCCCTGCTGTTATCGTCGCAAAAATTTTTCCCGTCTTCCCTTCCTTGCGGAAGAGAGAGAAAAATGCTTTCGCGATTCAAACTTGACCAGATTTTGGGAATTGTTTTGAAATACTCGCCTCCGTTTTGAAAATTGCGGGAAAATCCATGGGATGGGGCTCGACCTGTCGGTACGAGGTTCGACCGTTCATGCCGCCTTTAACAGAGGTAATCGAACCAAGAACCAAAATTGTGCTTGACTTAGTTAAATCATCAAAATCGTGTTCTATCCTAAATGCACAGAGAATTCAGGCATGTGCTATGAGATTTTTTTTTTTGAAAATGTAAGTGGAAAAATATGATGTATGCTTAGAAAACATTTGGAGTGGAAAAGCATTTCTCAGGAAAAAGATGGAAGTCAATCTCTTAAGAGACTCAGACGAAGAAGATTTGAAATCTCGAGAAAGTTTATAAAGATTTGGAAAATTTTGAAGAAATAAGAATCTCGAGAAAATGGTGAGAACTCTTGAGAAAAGGTGAACACTTGAAAAGGGAAACAATTCTCAGGAAAACTCAGACTTTGAGAATTTTCTTAGGAAAATGATAGAAATTTTATAGGGAAACTCGTTGGAGAAGAGAAAATTGAAACTTGGGAAATTGAGATCCTCGGAATCTTGGCCTTGAAACCCTTGAAAATTGATTTTTGATTTTTGAGAAAGATTGGGAAACTCTTTTTGAAAATCTTAAGAAAATAGCATTTTCCAGGGAAAATCAAGGGAAAACTTTAATTTTTGGAAATCCAACTTCGGAAATTTTAGAAGTTTCTTGAGAAACTGATTTCCATAGAAAATTATGGAAAACTTGCCTTGGGAAAAACCGATTTTGAAAAATTCTCAGAGTTTCTTGAGAAATAGATTTGAGAATAAAATTTTCTTAAGAAAATCATGAGAAAATCAATGATTTCATGCTGCAAATGATATGAGTGAATGAATGCACTTTGAAATGATTTTATGAGAAATTTGTTGGAAAAATGTGTATTAAGTCAAAATAAATTCTTTACATATCTTGACTGTGGCCATGAACATATTCAGAGTTTAATTGACTTAATTCACAATATTTTGCAAAATTGGAAATATGATGTGCATTTTAAGATAGCCTAAGAGTGTAGGCTCAATGTGACTAGTAGAAAGATGATGGATCTGGGTCTCGTCCATATTCCGACTAGGGCCATAAATATGGATTCCACCGAGTTCATCAACTCCCTAAGAGTTGGTGCACGTGCCATTCGTGTACATCCATAGTGCTTTTGAAATAAAATGCTTGAATCACATAAACAGGATATTACATAAATTCAAACTATATGATATGCATCCTAGTCTAAGCAGAAAATTAAATCTCTTATTCCAAAATTTACATTATTACATCACTAAATAAATGAAATAAATGTTAATTGCAGACTTCAGCTCCTTCTTTTGAATGTCCCTGCCAAACTTGAAATAATGTTAGCTCAAATATGTGGGTTTTTCCAAGATTTTCCAATAATAATCTGAAATTATTGGACTTAATTGGATATAAACCCTATTATCATGCTTCCTTGATATTTGAAATGATGTAAATGCAAGAAATACAGTAGAAAATAGTTTGAAATTTGAAATTGTGGTCAAATTGACCAAAATACCCCTAATATTAAAGTTATACCTTTAAAATCAGGGTTTTTGAAGGAAATTTTGGTAAAATTGAGATTTTGAAATTCAAATGGAATCAAATGATGATGAAATGCAGTATGAGACATTATGACATGATGCTAAACACATTAGGACTGTAAAATCAGAATTTGACATGCTATCATTCATCAAAAATAACGAATTTCGCTTGATTTTTGCTTGGATCGTGGTCCCGCGGGGCCCTATTTTGATGATATGGCTAAACCGAGCCTCAAATGAATTCCAAATTACACCAAATTCAGTATGAAGCATCTTCCTACTCTGATAAACAGCCTAGAATGCTAAAACTCACGAAATGATATGATTTAAATGCTAAAATTTAAAGAAAATCCTAAAATGGACGAATTTCACTTACGGACCCGAACCAAATACAATGCTTAATATGATAATGCAAACATTACACCATAAAAACCTCTGATATTTTGCAGAATGCTAAAGGACTCGAAATTGAATATTTTTGGTTTTTACAGCCTCGGGATTTGAACTACGGTGAGTTCGGTAATGGGCATTTGGTTCTGTCGGAGGTAAAATTGACCTAATCTGATATAAAAATACTAAAAAATGAACAACGGCCATGGAAATTTCTGATATTTAACTGAGATATTCAAGACACATACAGGAACAACTTTCATGTCTATAACTTTGGAATTTGATAAACAGCAACACATATAAAAATACAACTTTTCATGCCTAAAGCAACAGAACAGACAAATGTGACAAAACAGAGGACTGACAAGAAAAATCCGAAACAGACATTGAAACTGTTCTAAAAATCAGAATCCTTTAGATCAAAACAGAAGCCATCCCGAACATAACATTCACTTTTTACAGATTGGGATTTGGAGCAATACCCAAAGAGAACCCGTCTCCTTAAGTCGATCCAAAATCTCATAGGCCCAAATCAGGCTCTGACACGTGTCCCGAACTCTCGGATTTTTGTCAGACATAAAAAAATCAGAAAAATCTGAGAAAATCACTTTCAAAACTAGACAATGCTCCGAGTTCAGAACATCTTTCGGATCAAAAATTGGACCTCACATGAAAGAGATCTCGATTTTACAAGTCGGAAATGAATTTTTAAAACGCATCCCGGGTAACAAAACTCGACTTACCATTTTGAATGTTTACTGCAGTAAACAATTTCAAATCCTTCCGCATTTTTGGCACATTTCTAGGGACACCTAAGGACAAATTCCATGATTTTTTTAGAATTTTTAACGAAAATTAAATACATGAAATAACGCGTGGACTGACTGACAAAAACAGAGAATTACTGAAACTGAGCAGAATTGAAATAAATACTGAATTAAACCTAATTAACTTATAAAACATGTTAAATTAATGAAATAAAATACAAATTAATTTAGCTAAATGCATGAATGCTAAAAATCATCAAGGAAGCATAAATTTTTTTTTTTTGATATACGTCGTTTTGTGAGAATAGCTCAATCCATCCCTCGGATGAGCTCTTTGTCCAAGCGACAATACAAATCAAATCATGATATTATGAAATCAAGGGGAAGGGAGGTGCACCTTGCGTTTTTATGCAGCTTTGGGACTCTCAAAATGGACAGCTACCAACGGCTTCTTTCGGCCTTCGATCCGGGCTTCAATTGATTCACGGAGATCGACCTACGCTTAGGTCAAATCGGCCCCGGCACGAGCAATGTATGCTTCACTGTACCTTCTCCACTTAGCTCAAAAGGGGGCATGAATTCCAAAGTTCAAAATCATGTTATGAAGAAAAGCTAGGTTGAATTTCAAAGTCCAAAAGGAGCGCCCTAGGCTGGGCGTGGGGCCTTGTATTTGTAGCATTCTTTGAGAATTTTGAATTTCAAACAGGCTCAATCTGAGCCCTCCATGTGGCGCCATCTCAGGGCATGCTATTTTGATTTTTTGAGAAAATAAAATGGGAATTTTGTGGGTGAGACACCTTAGCAGGATAGTTTGAATGGTGGATTGATTTTCTCTGCAGGAGGCTCCCAAATTGCGCCACCTCAGGGGGTGCTCTCTTGGAGTTTGAAATTCAAACTTGGCTTTTCTGAAGGACCTCCTATGGCACCACCTCAGGGGGCTAATTTTACAAAAAAATAAAGTAAATAAAAAGAAATGAAGCCAAGTGGGGCTCTGGAATGGCGCCACCTCAAAAAGGATTCTGAGGTGTAAAGTTGGAAACAGTAGGAGCATGCCATGTGGTGCCACCTATGAGGAGCTCTCGACACGTGTCAGAAGGACAAGAATGAAAGAAGCAGAATGCGCCACCTCAGAGGAGTTCAAAGTTATGCTTTTTCTGCAGGAAAGGAGAGGATGATTATGCTTTTGACAAGTGTCAGTTGTCTGGAGGAGTCTTCTCAAATGGCGCCACCTCAGAGGGAGATTTGAAATTCAAATAGGGGTTGGCCCTGAAGGAATGGAGAGTGGACATGTGGCGCCACCTCAGGGTGGCTCCTACAGTGCCATGTGGCAAGAGGGAGGATTGAAAGGGACACGTGGCACCTTCATAGACCAGATAGAAAAGGCAGAATTCAGGATTTGCGCCACCTAGACCTTGTCTGAAAATTTTTGAATGGTTTGCTTTTTCTGAAGAAGGCCAAGAGTGACATGTGTCTTCTACTTTTTCTGAAGGAAGCTAGAAATGACATGTGTCATCTACTTTTCTGAGAAAAAGTAGGGGAAGACATGTGTCATCCTGCTTTTCTGAAGGAGGGAGAGGTTGACACGTGTCCTCTGCAGGAGACACACTTCAAATGGCGCCACCTTAGAGGAGACAAGCTTTACTTTTTCTGGACAGGACAACATATGACACTTGGCATCTCATGGTGACTTTGAATGACACATGGCACATGGTGAAGATGGTGGATACTGACACATGGCATGGAATGACATGTGGCGGCTTCTTAAGGTAGCTCCACACTGACACTTGGCAGATAAATGGGAGGAGAGAGAAAAGACAAGTGGCACCAATCCAGGGGACAAGGCTCCTATATTTTTTGGGTTTTTTCAAAGTTCAGGTTTTTCAAAAGAAAAGCCTATGTGACACCACCTCAGTGTGGGTCCCACATTGCTTCTTTATTGAAATAAGGACAAGACAACAACCTCTTTTTGGAATTTTCATAAAATTTGGACTAATTGGTAAAACAAATTTTTTTGGAAAGAGTTGGCCCCTGTAGGGCAATTTTGTAAAAGAATGATAGTTGGAATAGCTGACAAAAGGGCAAAATCTGAGGTGAAGTGGCTGAAATCTATATTGAAACTATCCAGATTGTTTTCCTGAGGAAATATTTTAAAATTCAGAGTCCTGGGGGTAAAATGGGAAGAATTGATAATTTTGAAGACCCAGGGTTTTGAAATTGATTTTAAAAAGAGTTAAAATTCAAATCTGGATTGAAAATTTTGAAATCGAGAGTTCTAGACCTCGAAATGACATGCTGTGCAGTGCAGTGATATGAGATGCTCATGCAATGATATGCAATGCCATGTCTTATGCAATATAATCTTGAACCAAGACTTGGAGATTCCTGTCTTCTGTCAGGAATAAAATTTTGAACATCTGAGCTAAAAATAGAGAAATTTTGAGAGTTGCAGATGAAATTTAGACTTTTGCAAGGTTTGGGCTCAAAAAATGACCATTTTGCCCTCCGGCGATTTTAGAGGCTGGATGCTAATGCTTGGTGAAAATGTTGGAGAGGTGAATGAAAATTTGGGGTGTTTACAGATGCCCCTCTTTTCTACTAAGCCGGCATGTGGCCGAGCTTAGTGGCAAAGAAAAACACACCAAATTTGGGCTATAAAAAAAAAATGCCCTAGTTAGAAGGATCTGACTGGGTATGAGGAAATTAGTCTGGTGATCAAGATAGATATGAAATGGAGAATGAAAAGAAAAGACACTCTGTGAGAGTGAAATTCAGGTTTTTGCCCTTATCTTGGATGGGACAGAAATACCTTGCATGGAGCGAAGCTCAGGTTTGACCCTTAACCTGATTGGGGAATGGAGTACCTCATAAAATGAGACTCAGGTTTGTACCCTTAACCTGATCGGGCAGAAGATGAAATACCTCTTTGATTGAGGCTCAGGTTTGTAACCTTATCCTGATTGGGCGGAAGATGAAATACCTCTTTGAATGAGGCTCAGGTTTGTACCCTTATTCTGATTGGGCGGAAAATGAAATACCTCCTCGCAGGAGGATCAGGTTTGTGCCCTTATCCTGATTGGGCGGAAAATGGAATACCTCTTTGAATGAGGCTCAGGTTTGTACCCTTGTCCTGATTGGGCGGAAAATGAAATACCTCATCGCAAGAGGCTCAGGTTTGTGCCTTTATCCTGATTGGGCGGAAAATGGAATACCTCTTCGCAGGAGGCTCAGGTTTGTGCCCTTATCCTGATTGTGAGGAAAATGGAATACCTCTTCGCAGAAGGCTCAGGTTTGTGCCCTTATCTTGATTGGGCGGAAAATGGAATACCTCTTCGCTGGAGGCTCAGGTTTGTGCCCTTATCCTGATTGGGCGGAAAATGAATGGGATCTTCAAAGGAAGAGACTATGATGGAACCTTCAGATTTTGCATAGTAAATCCAACAAGGGGTTTTGCAAAAGGAAGGAAAATGGGGTCCCTAAAGCTTGAAAAGGGATTGATTTTGGGTGCCTCATTGTTGAGACTAAATAGCGTTTGAAATTGTCTTTTGTGAGAAAATGATTGGTGGTTTGACCTCAAACCGAAATGGGACTGTCTATGGTGGGAGAGTGGGGACAAAGGGAAGTGTGCAGATCTGAGAGCTCACGCTCTCAAAGAAGGGAAGGAATCAAGTCCTTAAGAGGGATTTAAAATTGGTGTCAGGATGTATCAAAAACGGACATCAAGCTCTTATTTTACGTCAGGATAGCTAGAAAATATTGTCAAAATGTTGTTGATTCAAAGTTTTTGAAAATGTTGCACATTGTGGCAAAGATATTCTTTCTTTTCTACCCAAAGCATTACCTCCAAACAAGGTTCACTTCGTAGAATAGAGGTTGGAAACCCAAATTACTTGCAATTGCCCTTCTTCAAGGAAGCTATCAGTTTCCTTGATATGAACAGGAAAGAGAATTTGATATTATGAAAGCAATTGATGAAAGAATATTGATAATAGACTTTCACAAATTTAAAGAGGATTCTGGATAAATTTGGAAGTTTGATATCCTGGGAGCTTCTCTCATGATAATCTTTCTGCACTCTTTTGGCTCTTTTGGGTTTTGGATACATTCTCCTTCATTTTGGAGTTGTTCTAACTTTTTCTCTCTTTCTTTTTCTTCTCTTTCTCTCTTTTGGAAGGGTACGCCACAAACTCCTTCAACTTAGAGATGTTTCGATCCTTCTTTGACGATATTGGCTCATGGGTTAGAAATCTTTGGATGATAGCTGAAATTAAATATCTTTTGGGGATTGTCGGGAGGTTCATCGCATCTGCCTTCATCTCGACAGTGCTTTGGACTTTCTATGGAAGGATCCGTCACAAACTTCGTCATCTTGGAGATGTTTCAAATCTTCGTTGGCCCTGGGGGTCTGCTCGCTTAATTCGCCTTCATCTTGGCAACAATTGAGAGATCCCTTTTGCGGATATTTAATTACAGCTTAGGTGATTCTGAGGAGACAGGGCTTGGGTAAATGCTCGCTTTTTCTAGCACTCAGGATATTTCCACTGCCTCATCTTTACAAGAATATTCTTTAAAGATGTGTCATAACTGCGATCAATATCAATCATCTATGGCTTTTCAATAACATTGAATCTTTTTTTCTGGCCATATCGAGGATTTATCCTTCATCCTTTTGGTTGGCCAATAAAAAGAATTTGAAGTTTGAATCTCTTTTCGCAAAAGCTTCACTCTTTTGGAAGTAATGCTGAAGGTAAATTGAGATAGGGATTTGTGTAATAAAGATTCTGAAATCAACAATTAATTGATAAAATTTTCTTGAAATCCTTGGTGAAAGAGAGCACTTGAGATCCGACTCAACGCATCCGTGACAAAAATTATCCTCTCCTTTCCTCAAAGGAGGCGACTATCAGTATCAGTTCAATTAAGAACGACCATTGTTGGGAATAATATCAGTTCAATTAAGAACGATCATCGGTTCGCTGGGAACTATATCAGTTTAATTAAGAACGACTATCAGTTCACTGGGAACAATATCAGTTCAATGAAGAACGACTATCAGTTCACTGGGAACAATATCAGTTCAATTAAGAACAACCATCGCTGGGAATAATATCAGTTCAATTAAGAACGATCATCGGTTCGCTGGGAACTATATCAGTTCAATGAAGAACGACTATCAGTTCACTTGGGGGAACAATATCAGTTCGATTAAGAACGACTATAAGTTCACTTGGGAACAATATTAGTTCAATGAAGAACGACCATCAGTTCACTTGGGAACGCTATCAGTTTAATGAAGAACAACTATCAGTTCACGCAGAACACTATCAGTAAGAACGACTATCAGTTCACTTGGAACACTTATCAGTTCGCTTGGAACACTATCAGTTCAATGAAGAACGACTATCAATTCGCTTGGAACACTATCAGTTCAATGAAGAACGACTATCAGTTCGCTTGGAACACTATCAGTTCAATGAAGAACGACTATCAGTTCGCTTGGAACACTATCAGTTCACTTGGAACACTATCAGTTCAATGAAGAATGACTATCAGTTCGCTTGAAACACTATAAGTTCACTTGGAACACTATCAGTTCAATGAAGAACGACTATCAGTTTGCTTGGAACACTATCAGTTTGATTAAGAACGACTATCAGTTCACTTGGAACACTTATCAATTCACTTGGAACACTATCAGTTCAATGAAGAACAGGGACCATTACAAAGAGTTGGATCGCTTCTATGAATGGTTTCAGGATTATTCCCTTATCCTGAATGGGGAATGAAAATTGGATGACCTGACAGTCGAAATTTAAAATTTTGTAATTTGAAAATTGAAAATTGGGTGACCCGGAGGTCGAAATTGAAGAATTGAATGACCCAAAGATTTAAATTGGAAATTGGTGGGTAAAATATCGAATTTGTGCAATTGACAAACCCTGAGGATCAAAATGACTTGAATCAACAAAGGAGAATGATGAGTTCGAGTCAGAGCTCAAATAAAATACAGAGATCACGAGTCGAAACCCTGATCAACAAAAGAAAATGAAGAGATCGAGTCAGGACTTGAGTAAATAAAGAGATCTCGAGTCGAAACTCGGATCAACAAAAGAAAATGAAGAGCTCGAGTCAGGACTCGAATGAATAAAAAGATCTCGAGTCGAAACCCAGATCAACAAAAGAAAATTAAGAGCTCGAATCTGAGCTCGAATGAATAAAGAGATCTCGAGTCGGAACCTGGATCAACAAAAGAAAATAAAAAGCTCGAATCTGAGCTCGAATGAATAAAGAGATCTCGAGTCGAAACTCGGATCAACAAAAGAAAATGAAGAGCTCGAGTCAGGGCTCAAGTAAAGTAGAGAGATCTCAAGTCAGAACCCAGATCAACAAAAGAAAATGAAAAGCTCGAATCTGAGCTCGAATGAATAAAGAGATCTCGAGTCGGAACTCAGATCAACAAAAGAAAATGAAGAGCTCGAATCAGAGCTCGAATAAGATAAAGAGATCTCGAGTCGGAACTCGGATCAACAAAGGAAAATGAAGAGCTCGAATCAGAGCTCGAATAAGGTAAAGAGATCACGAGTCGGAACTCGGATCAACAAAGAAGAATGAAGAGCTCGAATCAGAGCTCGAATAAGATAAAGAGATCTCGAGTCAGAACTCGGATCAACAAAGGAAAATGAAGTGCTTGAATTAGAGCTCGAGTAAGGTAGAGAGATCACGAGTCGGAACTCAGATCAACAGAGAAAAATGAAGAGCTCGAGTTAGAGCTCGAATAAGGTAAAGAGATCTCGAGTCAGAACCCGAATCAACAAAAGAAAAATGAAGAGCTCGAGTTAGGGCTCGAATAAAGTAGAGAGATCACGAGTCGGAACTCGGATCAACAAAAGAAAAATATGGACCAACTTGAAAGTTGGATTTTGAAAGAAGGCTGAATCGAAATTCAGATCTTCAGAGGAGAATCCGGTTAGGGGATCAAAATTTTATAAATTGTCAGTGCGGGAACTGGATTTTTGAAAAGATGATCCTATTTGAAGAATTTTGAGAAAAAATCAACAAAGATTGTAGACTAGAGTCAGAGATTGATGATTAAGATGGAAAATAATTCATAGTCTCAGGATTTATCCCTTATCCTGAATGGGAAATGAAATTGGGTGCAGAGTTAATGCAAATGCAATGCACAAGCAAATGAAGTGCAAATGAATATGATTGAACGCAAATTGATGCAAATGAATGCAAAATTAATGCAAATGAGTGCATATATATGCAAAATGAGAGATTGGTTTATCCTTCCTGCATACAGGATGTTTTGAGGTAAAGATAAATTTTCAAAAAAATGCCCCAGTGTAACTAGGGAGGAAAATTTTGAATAAAAGAAAGATAATTGATGAATAAGGCGACAAGCTTCTTGGCTGACAAACATTCTCAAGATCATTTCTCACAAGAGATACATTGTGAAAACAAATAAGATAGCGCGAAGCTATTGAAAAATTTGATGACTTTATTGATGCTTTAAAATCAAGGAACGAGAATGGGATTACATTATTCTTTTGAAAAAGCAAAATGAGAAATGAGAAATTGTTCGCATTGTCATCTTCTGGAATGATTGTAGAAAAAAAATCTTAGTCAGGATGACTAGTCCTCCTTTTCATCTTCAACGAGGAGCTTCTTGTCAATGCAGTCTTAAACAATGTTCTTAAGGATGAAGCAGTTTTCTGTATCGTGCCCTACTGCTTGATGAAATTTACAAAACTGTTCTTTGAATCTGCCCATAATTGCTGAAGGATCAGCGACTTTAGGCAACCGGACAATGTCTTTCACAAGCATATACTCGAGGATACTCTCGAGTGTCTGATCCAGAGGAGTGAATTCTCGATCAGTTCTCCAGCCCTTGCTCTTTGATTTTTCCTGATCTTTTTTTTGATGTTGAGGGCTGGATTGGAGAGGTTTATCACTGTTGATGTCCTTCCCTTTTTGCTTTTTTATTCTCTCCAAACTGCTGCCATGATCATTCTTGTTGCCTTTGCTATTATTGAAAGATTTGGCCACAAAAGTGAAGTGAGCCTTCTTCTTTTGTTCACCTTGAGGGTTATTCTTGGAAAATGTGAAGCCCTCATAGACTCCATTTTCCACGCTCAGCTTGAGACATTTTGCTCGCTCAATGAGTTCAACAAAAGATTTGGAGGGTGAGGTAGAGATTAATCCTCTCAGAGGTTGCGAAAAATTATTGAGGATCAATGATAAAGCATGCCTTTTTGATATAGGATCCTTCATTTTGTTGCAGGTCTCTCTCCATCTGCGAATGAAGTCCCTTGCCTTTTCATTTTCATTCTGCCTTAGATTGTAGAGATGGCTCAATGTTGAGAGCGCTTCAGTATTGAACAAGAATCGTTCAACAAACAAATTCACGACTTTGTCGAATTCTTTCAGTTCTATAGGATTGATATTTTCCGCGTACCATTTAGCTGCAACTCCTTCCAAGCTGCGGGGGAAGCATAGAAATAGTGCCCGGTTGTCCCTCTTGAACCTCAAGCACTCAGCGAAAAAAGTGACGAGATGAGCTTTCGGGTCGCCAGAACCGTCAAACTTGATGAATTTTTGGAGAAGATTCTCCATATCATCATCCCCTTCTAAACCGTCGTAGAAGTCCTCGTTGGTGAAGACTTTCTTGCCCTTGTCGCGGGCTTGCAGATCCTTGAGAACTCTAGCCATTTCTCTGAATTGGGCTTGCAGGGGATTTTCTGCATCCTGACTCTTTGATTTGCGGCCTTTTCTTTGTTCTTGGCCCCGCTTCTGAAATACCGGAGGTACTTCATATTCTTCATCTGTATCTTCAATGGAGTCTGTTCCATCTGAGATCTCTTCCGGCTGGCCTTGCTTTCTGGAAGCCTTCTTATCCCTGTGACCATGGAACTTCTCTCTGAATGGGTTTCTTTCTGAGCTGGTCCCGGGCTGTTCATTCATCATTTTATTCATCATCTTTCGGAACATGGCATACATTTGCGGGTCTATGCCATCATCTTCTTGTTGTTGCTCTTGACTCCTCTCGAACCGGGGGGAACCCATCTCTTCTTCTGAGGCTGACGAGTACTGAGATGCCGTCGTTCTTTTGCCTGATCTTGTCTGAACCATCAAATGCTGTAGACGCTCTCTGCAGGATAAAGTCTTGATTAGACTCTAAGGAAATTTTTGGATTGGGAAGAAAATTATATGGTGGACAATTGGAAGAATATCTCATTACTAGGGATGGAGTCGCCGCTGAAATCACGACAATTGTGTTGTCATTCTTTGTAAGAGAAATAACAACGGAAAATGTGCCTTGTTACCTAGGCGAGGTCGTCAACCATGAGGAAAACACCATTTTTGAAGGAAAGAGATATCTTTTGAAAAAACAATCCGCAAACGGATTTAAAATAAGGAGAAGGCAAGTGGGAAGGTGGATAAACAATTTCCACTGCAATAATCAAGGTATGCATGAGGAAAATAAGATGAAGAATTTTGCAAATAGACAAAAAGAATTGAAAATCCAATGAGAGAAAACATATGATTTTGGAAAATTGCAGGCAGGATAAAAATTAAGCTGAAAATTCGAGATCCAGTAGAACGGGAGAATAGAAAATCACCTGGAGTTTTGAAAAAAATTGGACATTTAAGAAAATCATCCAGGGTTTGAGTAAGTAAAGGGAAAGGATGAGAATATGGAAATTTGAAAATATTTCTGGGAAAATATGAGGGAAATAAAAGTAGCAAACAATCAATACTTGCACAAACATTTATACACATACAGCACACCCTAAAAGGCTGACTTTAGATGCATCATTTTAAAAACAGCTGTAGGACCCTAATCCTAACTCTAGGTTCAGATCATCTTTGTCCAATCTAATTATGCTGATATACCCAAATCGAAATCCGAGGTACGTGGCATATAATTTCAACTCCGGTTCTAAGGTAAGGTTTTCCAACATCCTTGAGCGCCTACCGATATACTTCGGACTGTGGCCTGCGGTACGTGGTAGGGGGGTGTTAACCCAAATAATTGGCTCAGTTGTGAGGCTCTGTCCCGAACTAGGGTTCTGGAAGAGAGCCCAGCAACGTGAAGACCGGGTAATGATAGGTAATGGAGATTTTAAAAAATGATCACATGCAAGAAATAGAGGGCTCTAAATCCTAGAGAGATAGATTTTGAAAACTTTGAAGAAGCATACATTGTTTGCATTCAGATCCTAAATTGAGGAGAGTTGTGTTTAGACCTAAGTCTATGTGAGCATGAAAATATCTCCTCAATCTGGTCCTACCAAACCATGCCTAGTCTATATGCAATCAATGTCAGCTAGGTCACAATCTAGGCTCCTAGGTTCGCATGATATCAAAAGTAAAAGAGTTGACATTTTGTGAACACAGTTTCGATAATTGAACTAAGTCAAGCACAATTTTGAACAGACAAGGACAGGTCCCATCACGGTCGACAAACCTGTTATCGTCGCAAATTTTTTTCCCGTCTTCCCTTCCTTGCGAAAGAGAGAGAGGAAAATGCTTTCGCGATTCAAACTTGACCGGATTTTGGGAATTGTTTTGAAATACTTGCCTCCATTTTGAAAATTGCAGGAAAATCCATGTGATGGGGCTCGACCTGTCGGTACGAGGTTCGACCGTTCCTGCTGCCTTTAACAGGGGTAATCGAACCAAGGACCAAAATTATGCTTGACTTAGTTAAATCATCAAAATCGTGTTCTATCCTAAATGCACAGAGAATTCAGGCATGTGCTATGAGATTTGTTTTTTGAAAATGTAAGTGGAAAAATTTGATGTATGCTCAGAAAACATTTGGAGTGGAAAATCATTTCTCAGAAAAAGATAGAAGTCAATCTCTCAAGAGACTCAGACGAAGAAGATTTGAAATCTCGAAAAAGTTTATAAAGATTTGGAAAATTTTGAAGAAATAAGAATCTCGAGAAAATGGTGAGAACTCTTGAGAAAAGGTGAACACTTGAAAAGGGAAACATTTCTCAGGAAAACTCAGACTTTGAGAATTTTCTTTGGAAAATGATAGAAATTTTATAAGGAAACTCGTTGGAGAAGAGAAAATTGAAACTTGGGAAATTGAGATCCTGAGAATCTTGGCCTTGAAACCCTTGAAAGTTGATTTTTGAGAAAGATTGGGAAACTCCTTTTGAAAATCTTAAGAAAATAGCATTTTCCAGGGAAAATCAAGGAAAAACTTTGATTTTTGGGAATCCAACTTTAGAAATTTTAGAAGTTTCTTGAGAAACTGATTTCCATGGAAAACTTGCCTTGGAAAAAACCGATTTTGAAAAATTCTCAGAGTTTCTTGAGAAATCGATTTGAGAATAAAATTTTCTTAAGAAAATCATGAGAAAATCACTGATTTCATGATGCAAATGATATGAGTGAATGAATGCACTTTGAAAAGATTTTATGAGAAATTTGTTGGAAAAATGTGTATTAAGTCAAAACAAATTCTTCACATATCCTGACTGTGGCCATGAACATATTCAGAGTTTAATTGACTTAATTCACAATATTTTGCAAAATTGGAAATATGATGTGCATTTTAAGATAGCCTAAGAGTGTAGGCTCAATGTGACTAGTAGAAAGATGATGGATCTGGGTCTCGTCCATATTCCTACTAGGGCCGTAAATATGGATTCCACCTTGTTCATCAACTCCCTAAAAGTTGGTGCACATGTCATTCGTGTACATCCATAGTGCTTTTGAAATAAAATGCTTGAATCACATAAACAGGATATTGCATAAATTCAAAGTATATGATATGCATCCTAGTCTAAGCAAAAAATTAAATCTCTTATTCCAAAATTTACATTATTACATCATTAAATAAATGAAATAAATGGAAATTGCAGACTTCAGCTCCTTCTTTTGAATGTTCTTGCCAAACTTGAAATAAGGTTAGCTCAAATATGTGGGTTTTTCCAAGATTTTCCAATAATATTCTGAAATTATTGGACTTAATTGGATATAAACCCTATTATCATGCTTCCTTGATATTTGAAATGATGTAAAAGCAAGAAATACAGTAGAAAATAGTTTGAAATTTGAAATTGTGGTCAAATTGACCAAAATACCCCTAATATTAAAGTTATACCCTTAAAATCAGGGTTTTTAAAAAAAAAAATTGGTAAAATTGAGATTTTGAAATTCAAATTGAATCAAATGATGATGAAATGCAGTATGAGACATTATGACATGCTTCTAAACACATTAGGACTGTAAAATCAGAATTTGACATGCTATCATTCATCAAAATTTCGCTTGATTTTCGCTTGGATCGGGGTCCCGCGGGGCCCTATTTTGATGATATGGCTAAACCGAGCCTCAAATGAATTCTAAATTACACCAAATTCGGTATGAAGCATCTTCCTACTCTGATAAACATCCTAGAATGCAAAAACTCATGAAATGATATGATTTAAATGCTAAAATTTAAAGAAAATCCTAAAATGGATGAATTTCACCTATGGACCCAAACCAAATACAATGCTTAATATGATAATGCAACAATTACACCATAAAAACCTCTGATATTTTTCATACTGATAAAGGACCCAAAATTGAACATTTTTGGTTTTTACAGCTTCAGGATTTGAACTACGGTGAGTTCGGTAATGGGCATTTGGTTCTGTCGGAGGTAAAATCGACCTAATCTGATATAAAAATGCTAAAAACTGGAAAAAGCCATGGAAATTTCTGATATTTAATTGAGCTATTCACGACACATAAATAAACAACTTTCATGTTTGTGACTTTGGCATTTGATCAACAGAAACACAGAGAAAAATACAGCTTTTCATGCCTAAAGCAACAGAACAGACAAATGCGACAAAACAAAAGACTGACAAGAAAAATCCGAAACAGACATTGAAACTATTCTAAAAATCAGAAGCCTTCAGATGCAAACAGATGACATCCCGAACATAACATTCACTTTTTACAGATTTGGATTTGGAGCATTACCCACAGAGAACCAGTCTCCTTAAGTCGATCCAAAATCTCATAAGCCCAAATCTGGCTCTGACATGTGTCCTGAACTCTCGGATTTTTGTCAGACATAACAAAAAATCAAAAAAATATGAGAAACTCATGTTCACAACTAGACAATACTCCGAGTTCAGAACATCTTTCGGATTGAAAATCGGACCTCACATGAGAGAGATCTCAATTTTACAAGTCGGAAATGAATTTTTAAAATGCATCCCGGGTAACAAAACCCGACTTACCATTTTGAATGTTTACCACAGTAAACAAATTCAAATCCTTCCGAATTTTTGGAACATTTCTAGGGACACCTAAGGGCGCATTCCATGATTTTTTTAGAATTTGTAACAAACACTAAATACATGAAATAACACGTGGACTGACTGACAAAAACAGAGAATTACTGAAACTGAGCAGAATTGAAATAAATACCGAATTAAACCTAATTAACTTATAAAACATGCTAAATTAACGAAATAAAATACAAATTAAATTTAGCTAAATGCATGAATGCTAAAAATCATCAAGGAAAAATAATTGTTTTTTTTTATATACGTCATTTTGTGAGAATAGCTCAATCCATCCCTCGGATGAGCTCTTTCTCCAAGCGACAATACAAATCAAATCATGATATTATGAAATCAAGGGGAAGGGAGGTGTACCTTGCGTTTTTATGCAGCTTTGGAACTCTCGAAATGGACAGCTACCAACTGCTTCTTTCGGCCTTCGATCCGGGCTTCAATTGATTCACGAAGATCAACCTACGCTTAGGTCAAATCGGCCCCGACACGAGCAATGTATGCTTCACTGTACCTTCTCCACTGAGCTCAAAAGGGGGCGTGAATTCCAAAGTTCAAAATCGTGTTATGAAGAAAAGCTAGTTTGAATTTCAAAGTCCAAAAGGAGCCCCCTAGGCTGGGCGTGGGGCCTTGTATTTGTAGCATTCTTTGAGAATTTTGAATTTCAAACAGGCTCAATCTGAGCCCTCCATGTGGCGCCATCTCAGGGCATGCTATTTTGATTTTTTGAGAAAATAAAATAGGAATTTTTTGGGTGAAACACCTCAGCAAGAGAGTTTGAAAATTTTCAAAATGGTGGCTTGATTTTCTCTGCAGGAGGCTCCCAAATTGTGCCACCTCAGGCGGTGCTCTCTTGGAGTTTGAAATTCAAACTTGGCTTTTCTGAAGGTCCTCCTATGGCGCCACCTCAGGGGGCTAATTTTACAAAAAAATAAAGTAAATAAAAAGAAATGAAGCCAAGTGGGGCTTTGGAATGGCGCCACCTCAAAAGGGACTCTGAGGTGTAAAGTTGGAAATAGTAGGAGCATGCCATGTGGCGCCACCTCTGAGGAGCTCTCGACACGTGTCAGAAGGACAAGAATGAAAGAAGCAGAATGCGCCACCTCAGAGGTGTTCAAATTTATGCTTTTTCTGCAGGAAAGGAGAGGCTGACACGTGGCGGTTCAGGATGATTATGCTTTTGACAAGTGTTAGTTGTCTGGAGGAGTCTTCTCAAATGGCGCCACCGCAGAGGGAGATTTGAAATTCAAATGGGGGTTGGCTCTGAAGGAATGGAGAGTGGACATGTGGCGCCACCACAGGGTGGCTCCTACAGTGCCATGTGGCAAGAGAGAGGAGGGAAAGGGACACGTGGCGCCTTCATAGACCAGATAAAAAAGGCAAAATTCAGGATTTGCGCCACCTAGACCTTGTCTGAAAATTTTTGAATGGTTTGCTTTTTCTGAAGAAGGCCAAGAGTGACATGTGTCTTCTACTTTTTCTGAAGAAAGCTAGAAATGACATGTGTCATCTACTTTTCTGAGAAAAAGTAGGGGAAGACGTGTCATTCTGCTTTTATGAAGAAGGGAGAGGTTGACACGTGTCCTCTGCAGGAGACACACTTCAAATGGCACCACCTCAAAGGAGACAAGCTTTACTTTTTCTGCACAGGACAACATATGACACTTGGCATCTCATGGTGACTTTAAATGACACATGACACATGGTGAAGATGGTGGATACTGACACATGGCATGGAATGACATGTGGCGGCTTCTTAAGGTAGCTCCACACTGACACTTGGCAGATAAATGGGAGGAGAGAGAAAAGACAAGTGGCTCCAATCCAGGGGACAAGGCTCCTATATTTTTTTGGGTTTTTCAAAGTTCAGGTTTTCAAAAGAAAAGCCTATGTGACACAACCTCAGTGTGGGTCCCACATTGCTTCTTTATTGAAATAAGGACAAGACAATAACCTCTTTTTGGAATTTTCATAAAATCTGGACTAATTGGTAAAATAAAAATTTTTGGAAAGAGTTGGCCCCTGTAGGGCAATTTTGTAAAAGAATGATAGTTGGAATAGCTGACAAAAGGGCAAAATCTGAGGTGAAGTGGTTGAAATCTATATTGAAACTATCCAGATTGTTTTCCTGAGGAAATATTTTAAAATTCAGAGTCCTGGGGGTAAAATGGGAAGAATTGATAATTTTGAAAACCCAGGGTTTTGAAATTGATTTTAAAAAGAGTTAAAATTCAAATCTGGATTTAAAATTTTGAAATCGAGAGTTATGGACCTCGAAATGACATGCTGTGCAGTGCAGTGATATGAGATGCTCATGCAATGATATGCAATGCCATGTCTTATGCAATATAATCTTGAACCAAGACTTGGAGATTCCTGTCTTCTGTCAGGAATAAAATTTTGAACATCTGAGCTAAAAATAGAGAAATTTTGAGAGTTGCAGATGAAATTTAGACTTTTGCAAGATCCGGGCTCAAAAAATGACCATTTTGCCCTCCGGCGATTTTAGAGGCTGGATGCTAATGCTTGGTGGAAATGTTGGAGAGGTGAATGAAAATTTGGGGTGTTTACACGTGCCACCCCTGGTCCACGCTCAGTTGGCAGGCCAAGAGGGGCTGACAGCCATACGGTGTCAACACCCGGCTAAGCCTAGAGCGCCCACAAGGGTGCTAGGCTTAGCGCAGGGCCCAACGGGCCAACCAAGACCTCAAGCGAGGTCTAGTCCGCACGTGACCAAACCTAGCTGGGTCACAAAAACCCCTAGTTTGAACCCAATCGGGGTTCGGACCAGGGTGTTGGGCCTTAGCCCACACCCTTAAGGGTGCGACTAACCCAACCACCCAAAGCAAGTGGGTCAAACCCACGGATCTGGCCTGGACCCTATTGGTCCAGGCCTAGCTGACAGAGAGGGGGCTGGGGAACATGGGAGTGTGCCCCATAGGCACCCTTGGTCTGGTCCAAAAGTGGGTCCAGACCCAAGGCACCCGCTGGGTGCGCAACAACCCACAAGGGGCGCCAAGGTAAAAAGGGGTGGGGCGCCCACTCGGGTTAGGTGGCGCCACACCAAGGTGGTGGTCTGGACCATTGGGGTCCAGACCCAGCCGGACTACCCCAGCAACTAAGGTTGCTGGGGGCAGGCTACACCTGGTCTGACCTAGCCGTGGGTCCAGACCGGGCCCACCAAGGGCCAGCGCGCCACCTAGGGGGCGCGCCCAGCACAAGCCCGGGTGTTTTAAACACCCAGCCACAAGCTGCACAACAACCACCAAGGTAAGGGGGAGGGGGGGGGGGGGGTCAGCCACCTGCTACAGACCCTAGGTCTATAGCACTTGGCTTAACCCAGCCCAGGGTTGAGCCTAGTCACACCAGCTTGGTGCGCCCACCATGTGGGTGCGCCAAGAGGATGGCCCGAGTGCCACGCGCACCGGGCCCTCAGCTGCACCTAGGCAGCGAGCGAGGGGGCCAAAAGAAAGGGGCCTGCACAGGCCCCTGGTTCGAGCCAAATGGTGGCTCGGACCAAGGTTGTGGCCCTTTGACCACGCAGGTCACTACCCACACAAAACCACCGTGTGCTAAGGCACCCGGGTGGTTCTGTTGGGCTAACAAGGGGAAGGGCTTACCAATGGTGGGCTCACCTTATAGGTGGGTCTACCCCGGGTGGGTCTGGGCCTAGGGTAGCCCAGACCACCCTGCCAAGCCATGGGCTGCTGCATGTCCAAACTGCAGCCTAAGCTGCAGCTGGCCCAGCCGAAATGAAGAAGGGAGCCGGACTGAACAACTTTGGGTTAGTTCGGGGCTCATTGCAGTGCCTGCAACGGCCCACCCCACAGGTTGTGGGCTCAGCCAGGTCACCAAAGAAGCTGAGCTGGCCATGAGAAGGCCCAGCCCAGCGCCCTACCAAAACCCCAGCCCAAAGGGGCGTTCTACCCTCAATGAACCACAAACGAAATATAAAAAAAAAATCAAATAAAAATGACAAGGCATGGAAAGGGGAACTCACCTTGTGCTGGGTTGGCCCAGCTGAAGCAACCACAACGTGAGGGGAGGAAAGAGTAGAGAGGAAGAAGAGAGAGGGTGTCGACCCTCTCTCTCTTCCCTTCCCTTATTTAAAAAGAGAGAAGGAGAGATGGACGGTGGGGAGGGAAGGAGGGGAGATGAGAGGCCTCCCCCTCCCACGCCCCACCCTCTCCTAGAGCCTATGGGGGGGGGGGGGGGGGGGTCAAAGGTGGCCCCAACCACTCCCCTTAATTTAAGGGGAGTGGTTGGCCTTGACCTTTCAAGGTCAAGGTCAAGCCTCACCAAAAAAGAAATCGCCCCATTTTTATAATTTTTTTTTTTGAAATGAGTAGGGGCTACCCCCTAAGGGGCGCCCAGCCTACTCCCCCAAATCGTGGGCTGAGCTCACCCACTTTCCAAAATCCCATTTTAAGACCCCAAATTAGCTATTTTTGAAACTTTTCAAAAATGCCTATGAAAGGTGAGTTTTTCGAAATTAAGTTTTTCATAAACCTTTAAAATGACATGGGCTAAGGTGGAGCCCATGCCAAACCTTTTTTTTAATGTCAAAACCCACCCTATGTAAAAGTGTTTTCAAAAATCCACTTCTAGGTTTTTATGAATTTGCAATTTACCTCTTTTTTTTTTTATAAAACTCAATACAATGAGTATTTAAATGGACTTGTTTAAACTAATTCAAAAACTAAATTTTTAAATTACATTTTGTGAATTAAGATTTAAACTATCATAAAGTATATTTAATTTCTCAACTACGGCGTAATTGGGCCTCGGTATGATTCATAATTACCGATATACCCCTTTTTCGCCAAATACTTGGAATAACGAGATATTTTTCTCGTTTAGGCTCCAAATTCGAAGCAAACCCATATGAATACAATATAAATATAATCGACAAGTATTGAGGTTCGATTCATCGCGGTTTGCCCCAAATCACCTCGTAGAACGAATCTACATGATTCAAAACCTCAGAAAACGATAATTGCCAATTTTACGAGTAATGCTCGTGCCAAAACAAAAATTTCCCAATCGTGAAAAATATATATCATTTAATATCCTTCAGAAAAACAGTGGGGCTTACATGACTGAAAGCTTCTCCAAATTGGCGTAAACCCCAATCCAGAAGGAGAGAGAGAGGGAGAGAGACTCACTCACTGCCCCTTCTTCTTCCTTTCTACCTCTTCTTATTCTTCATTCTCCTCCTTTTACTCCTTCTTTTCTTACTTCTTTTCCTCCTTTTTTTCTTCTTCTCTAGAGAGCTGAGGTAGCATTGGGCCCACATGGGGTTGGCGCCAACCCCATGTAGTCCTTTTTAGTTTGTTAAATGTGCAAAAATGCCCTTTGTCAAAAATTTTGATACATGGCATCCTAGTGACCATTTGTGTCTTTCCAAAAAAAATAGATGGGCAGCTTGGGAATTTGGTTAAAATTTTGACACATGGCATCACTTCGTAAGTGATGCTCTTGTGTGTTTTTAAATGCAAAAAGGGGTTTTTAAAAGTGAATTTTAAAATGAATTTGAAAAAAAAATGCAAAGTGGTGCCCTTTCTTTGGAAATGTATATTATTATTTTTTTTCTTTTTGATTTTAATAGGTTTAAAAATCTAAGTTAAATAAAATATGAATAAAAATGAGAATTTTGAAAATAACGGATTTTAATTAAATCCGAGATCCAATTTGATTTTTGAAATCCAAATTGAGTTAAAACCCGGATCCAAATTGAACTTTTTTTAAAAAATTACAAAGATATTGAATTTGGGTTTAAAATTCAAAAATTGTTTTCAAATCGGGGATAAAATTGGATTTTGATTTTGAATTTGGATCCATTTTGACACTTGGAACCCAGACTGAATTATAAATTGGATCAAGAGTATTTTCAAAAGATTTTTGCAAAATGATGGATTTGGATTTGAAATTCAACAATGGATTTTTGAAATTAGGGTAAAAATTGAATTTTGAAAAGGATTTGGATTTCGATTGCAGACCAAAATAAAGGAAATTGGTTCGAATTGGGTTCGAACCCTGGAAATGGATTTATAAGAAATGGTCGTTGGTTGGCCATTTGTAAATGGTAATTTTTAAAAGATATTTTTCAATGAAATACATGGGAAAATCGTCAACCAAAGATATAAAAACCGACTTTCCACCGAAGTGGCGAGTACGGGTCGAATCCACAGGGAACGGGATAAATTCTGATATAATTCTAAAATAACAGTTTATTAATAAAAACAAAGTTTACAACTATGTCAATGTTTACAAGTTACATTAAATAACATTCTAAACTATGAAAACAAAATAAAATAGGAGGCTAAGTCTTCAGCAGGTCTCCAGGGGCAAAATTGTATTTTCATATCAAGTGCAGTTGCACTGCATAATTGAATTACACCTGTGAACCTGTTCTAACTTATCAACATACACAATAAAAACACAAAGTCAGTAACTAAATCAATAATTAATCTAAATTACATCTACAACTAATTCTGAACTAAGTCAGGAATTAAATTAAACTTAAACAAATAAATAAAACTAAAATTACACTGTCTAACTGAACTAACTAAAAAAAGCAATTCTAATTACTCTAAATAATACTAATCTACTGACTACAATGCTAGAAAACACGAAAACTACACTAAATCAGACAAATGGTTAAAAGACTGTTTTGTCCCTAAAGACGATAAAAATGGATTCTGATAGCTTTTCGCAAAATGACTGTTTGAGGGGTCAAAAGATTTCCAAAATTTATGAAACTACTTTTGTTCTGTAAAAGACAGATCCAAGAAACTGAAACATTTTACAGATTGGAAAAATACGTTTTGGATCTCCAGATCTAAGCGTTTCAAAATCGGGATAATCTGGGAAATCGCTGGACCCAAAATTTTAAAATTCGAAAAAGTTGTTTTCATAATACGCTTAAAAACCAGACCAAATCAACTTGGATAGATCTGAAATTTGGTCTGCAGACAGTTAACACACCAATGTGGAGAATAGAAAAATAATTTTCATAAAACTCAATAAAAATCCACATGCGATGACTAGTGCACGATCTGGTAAAAATTAGGGTTTTGGTTCAGTGCACTATTCATCTCTTTGAATCCACTAATGCATTTACACATTAAATCATATGAACTAACAGTCCTAAATTACACCTAAGCTACTGCTAAACTACAGAAAATAATAACAATTAAACTACATATCTAAAATCTAATAAATTACATAAACAACTAACATTAAGTCTAATCTAAACTACTTGTTAAATCTAATCTAATTCAAACTTACTAACTCACTAACTAACTTAATTAACTATCTAACCTAAATGACAAATCTAACTAAATCTAACATACTCTAGCTAACATAATTAACTAATGAACTAATTAATCTAATGTTAATTCTAACCTAATAAAGCAATTACTAACCTACGGTTAAGCTAACTAGGGTTAGGTTCTAACTAGTAACTAGGGTTATCTATCTAAGGTACGGTTAACTATGGTCTACTAAGGTAGTTAAGGGGTCGGTTAGGATGAGTAACTAATCACTAACTAAAATTACGGTTAATTCCTAACTAAGGTCGACTAGGGTTAGCTATGTAGGATTAATACTAACTATGGTTAGACTAACTATGTCTAAACACTAACTAGGGTTAGGGTAATTAGAATTAACTAACTAACTAAGGTTCTATGTTAACTAGGGTTAGACTACCTACATATAGTTAATACTCACTTAACTAGAGTTAGGGATCTAACTATGATTAGTAAGGGGCGGTTAGAAGTAATTAACTAAGGATATAACTAGGGTAGTTAGCTCATTAACTAAGGTTCACTATAGTTAGTCGGCTATGTTAGTTTATAACTAAAGTTAGCTAGTTACCTAATTGGACCTACACAACCTCTACAAACTAAAGCTAATAATAATAAATACTAATTACTATAATATATCCTAGTTAATGAAAACTACTAAATACTATCTAGACTAAATTTAAGACAATCTAATATAGTTTACTAACCTAGACTACACGATTTTAGAAAAGCTAAATTATTTCAAACTTACTAAGTTAACCCATATCTAATTAATACTAAATCAACTTAGGCAAGTAGTCAAGAGAGCAATAAATAGGAGAAACACGAATTTTGGTAGGAGCCACCTCCTCCTCTTCTTGCCGTAATTGCACATTGGGAAGTTTTTTATTTCAAAAACCGTCCAGCCCCTTGGACCATCCGTTTTTCCTTCTTTTCATTAAAAGCATTAACTTCCTTTTTGAAAATCTTTCTTTAAAACACACTACACGATTTTGACTGGTCTTAAAAGAAGAGATAGCATTTAAATTTTTGCCAAAATTGAGTAAACCATTTTGGAAACTCTTTTGAAAATCCAAGCATTAAATCCTCTTTTTGAAAATCTTTCCCAAAGCATCCCACACGATTTTTGGGGTTGGCTTTAAATGAGCATTTAGCATTTCAAATCTTGCCCCAAAACTCGTGTAGACACTTTTAGAAGGACTTTTAAAATTCCAAGGGGTTACCTTATTGGAAGAAGTAGCTCATTTATAACTGGGCTGGAAATTAAAGCTTTCATTAAAAACAATTCACGAATTTGGAGGGGGGATGGCATTCTACCAAATACGGATTTCAAAACAATGACCATGTTGCCCCTCAACTATCAAATATTAATACCTCATTAACTAAGCTAAGCTACATTAATTCTAGCTAAACTAACATCTATATACATTAAGCAAAGGGCATGAACAAGAAATAACGAATTGGACAAAATTATCACATTGAATACTACCCATAAAGTCAAATTGCTAAATTAACTAAAACGAAAATCACAACTTGAATTATTCTAATTATTCTATAACTATCTTAATCATCAAATACATTAACAACGAATCTAAAAAGAGACTACCTACAGAAAATTAAATCAAATACGAATTGAACAAACACCATATGAAATCTACAATAAACTAAAAACTAAAACGTATGAAACGAATCAACCTAAGCAAGATCTACATTATACTATTCTAATTTACAATCAAATTAAACGTTTAGAACTAAGACACACTAAAATTAAGCTACACCCATGTTGGGAATTGAAACAACATAGAAAATACTAAGTTAACAACCTAAGACAATCGGCTAACCTGAATACAAAACAGAAATTCAGAAATGACAAAATATATTACAAGATTAAGACTAACTATAAACGATAACTAAAACACATTACCAATTTATCAAAATACATTCTAACAGAAAATGCTACAGCTGATTGGACGACCTACCTAAAAATCAGAAAACCACATTCGACTAGACAATCTACACAAACATGAACCACACATAACTCGACTTTTCAATTTCACAAAATCTAAAAACGCACACAACATGAAACATAGACACTTTCCATAAGGTACTAAACTCGAACAAAACAAGAACTAATGGACTTAGAACAACTGAAAAAACGCAGACATACAAAAATATTATTTCTAACACATGCACACAACCAATAGCATGCCAACGTTGGATGAAAAACATTATTTTTAATAAAACAAAACCCTAAACAATCTACATGCTGGTCTATGCATGACATTTCTATGCTAAGGCTGGACGAAAATACATAAAACACACAGCCACATCACGCACACACATGATAGGTTTTAACTAGAAGAAAGGGTTGAGAAGACCAACCTCCAGGGCGGTCCGACGACTGAGGGGGAGAAAAGAGCGGACTTTGCTTGGCTTCGCACCGTTCGGAACCTCGTTGATGCTGGAAATACGCCATGGTACCATGTCCTACAGCTGCAACACGTTGGAAATCCACCGAAGATGAAATGTGAACCGATTCTCGATCGGGGGGCGTAGAAGACCGAATGGAGGTAGAGTTGGCCCTTCTCGTTGGAGTGTTTCGCACTTCCAAACGAGAATAGATGTTTCCCACCTCTGCTGCACCTTCAAAACACAACACAGATGGAGATTAAACAACAAGGGAGATTAAAGAAATGAGAAGATTTGGAAGGGAGACAAAATAGAAAGCTTCGATCTCAAACTTTTCGCCATGTCTTCAATGGAGATGGAAGGAGATGAGGGTTGAGAAGGGGGCTGGAGTTAGAATCGTGCCCCTAGGGCACAAAAACCAAAGCAAAGACAAGGAATGGCTGGGCGTCCCTCACCCCTATACACGATCTGATCTTGAATATGTAAAACCTCACAGGACTCTCTTCTTGGGAACAATTCCTCGATGGTTTATTTTATTAAGTAACTTTTAACGTTCTAATTACACAAACTTAATTTCTCAATCATGGAGTCTATAGCCATCATTTTCTGGGTATAAGTACTTAAGATTTTAATTTGACAAATCCAAAATTACTTTAGAGAGCAAGGATACATATCGATCCAGATGACCGTACACAAGGTCATAAGCCTCTTGTCTCAAGCATTCATTGGATCTTGTCTTTTGATAGCTTTTTACCCATTACAACTCTATCTATCAAGGTATCCAGATTCCTTGATATGGTCATCATTCGTGAGTTGTTCGGCTGTCACTGCATAGACACGACCTGCCACAGGTTTCTGCTCTATCCTGGGTAGTGACAGTCGTTGTTGTTGTATTTGTTGAAAGGGTCTTCCAGATCCCATATTTCTCTGTTGAAGATCTGAGGCCTTCCTGCGGCATTCCGTTACACGATGCCCTGGTTTGCCGCAATACAGGCAACCCCCTGTATCGCGAGGACAAACCCCTCCGGGGTGATCTGAGCTACACCTCGGGCATCGAAAATTAGATTGTCGGTAGGGCTGATTGGCTTCTACCATCTGCAATAGCCACTCGGCCGGTGGAGTAAAGTTGTTGTCTTGAAAATTCCTCTTATAAAAAGGTGGTCGTGAGTCCTGGCCACCTGGTAACGTCCTCTTATTGTTCCGACCATCAACTATGGGCCTCTTTGCTATAATCACCTTAGATCGCGCCCAATCCTCGGTAATCTTTGAAGATGCTGCTACAGCAGCTTGAAAAGTCGAGGGCATACTTGTTATTACACGAGATCGCAACCCTTCTTGCAATCCATTTATATATTTATCGGCCCTTTCTTGGTCAGTATCGAATAACGTGGAGCAATATCGTTCAAGGTTTTGAAATTTAGTGGTATAGTCCATCAGACTCATAACACCTTGCTCCAATTCCAGAAACTCCATCTTCTTCTTATTTCTGGAGTGTATCGGAAAGTAGTTATCCAAGAAAGTTCTCCGAAAGTCAGTCCAAGGAATGACTTCGACTTGTGAGAACTGGATAAGCTTAGTGGTATCCCACCACTTTCGTGCATTATTCTTCAGCCGATATGTGCCGAAGTTAGTCTTTCTATCCTCTGGTACTCCCAATACCAGGAATGCCCGCTCTGTTTCCTCGATCCAGCTTTCTGCAAGCTCTGGATCGGCACTGCCAACGAAAACAGGTGGGTCGAGTTTGAGGAACTTTTCATAAGTCACTCCTCCCAGATTCTCATTGCGAGATGGGGCTGGTGCTTGCCTTGATTCATGAATGGCAGACACAAGCCTGTTGAGTATTTCCAGCAGGAAGCCCTATGTATGGGACTCCTCACTCGGCATGGTTCTCCTCGTCCTAGGAGCCATTTTATCTATTCACACAAATACACCCAAATCAGAGAAAGTATAAGACTTATACTTACAGTGCGATACCGCAAACACGACGGATCTTGAACCAGGTTTCTCAGACTCTTGCTTTGATACCAATTCTGTAACGCCCCGGATTTCCAAAACAAAGCTAAGTTAAAATTTTCATGGATTTCTTTTTTTTTTTCTTTGCAGCGGAACTTAGAAAAGCTTTTAGCAGCGGAATAAGACGATAATGAGTCATCGGTTTTAGAAAACTCCGAGCACGTTGCAGGTATGTGGCCAAGCAACTCATTGACCACCAAAGTGTTCCATTTTATCGAAAGCACATGTTTATTACAACACTACTGCTTAGAAAAGTAGTGAAGTTTCAATAAAAAGGAAGCAGTACAACTCTGTCTAGAGAAACCCTGGAACTTGATGCCGCCTTGCTCCGCATATCGCCACGCAAGTTCAACACCTGAAATCCCCATTAAACGGGGTCAGAACCACTGATGGTCTGGTAAGTAGGCAAACACCTATCTATTCAACTCAAGTAAATGCATAGACCACTCAGGGTCGCAGTTCGTAATACGACGCTCAAGCCTCCATGACTTAGCGTATATCGCAAAAGCCTCATCAGGGCTATGAGTTGAACATCCACGCAAGTCGTCATGACTTCGCATAAGCCTCTTCAGGGCTGTGAGTTAGAATAACCTCTCAAGTCTTTATGACTTAGCCTTGACTTCCTCAGAGTCACGAATGGATGTCTAGCTCAAGCCTTTATGCTTGGCACATCCGTATCCTACGAATCTAAGGACAGCTCCCCTAGCTTCACTTAGTCGTACGGATATCAATGGGGTTCTTTCCTAATCGGTCCAGTAGTATACCGACCATGACACCTTCACAAAGGTTATGCAGGACTGACTCAACAACGTCATCCACTCATACATTCAAAGTAGCGTTGTACCTAAGCTAATGCTTTGTTTCGATAATTGCACCTCCCCCTGGGCTTAGGGGACTCATATCTGGGCGACAACGCGACGATCTGGGGGTTGATTATTCTATGTATTTTAGATACCCCAGAGGCCTGTTGACCCCATCCCCCTAGTAGGACGGTACAGCATACCGGAAGAGATCCTTACTAGGTATCCGAATGCATTCTGCTACTGCAGTAGTTGGGTTCAATCCTTAGATATTTAAGGATAACCACGACCTCCATACCTCTTAGTGACGAAGGCCATCAATGAACTCTATCAGGTTCGGGTGAAATATATGTCACTCAAGGCTGCGCCATCACCGTCTTTCTCGGTGAGAAATTCTGAAAGGGGCCTGCCGGTCTTACAATTACTTGACGAACATTGCATGCCTATAGGGCAGCCTTTGAGAAGTATGTACCCGACCCCAATCAACCACACGGTTTTCACCGTGGAACAAAGGTTTTATTCATATGCATGCTTAACTCTGCTCTCGGCACTTCGGCCTTGACGAGCACTTCACCTCTTTCGGTGGAAACAACACACTCCGGCTCAGCGGCCCTTACGAGTCTGGTTGTCTGATAATTCTCAATGAGCATGCACATGACTCGATCTCTACGGATCGGCTACTCGGCGTATTTTTACGCAACGAGCTCAGGACCTCGTCAAGGCGCTACCACTACTTTGGCGCAATGGCTCTTACAAGTATGATGCCCTTGCAGGTGTCAGGGAGACGAGTCATTCTGACATCGTTCCAACAAAGGACATCATTGTGCCACTTAACTGGTTTTGGCAGCTCTTCTGCCAACCATTCTATCAACACCTTCTTTGCTCTACCGGCAGTGGTGCGACGAACCTTTCTACATTGTAGAAGGCGTTCTATAACTGGGTAGCACTTCTGCTACGTTCTTTCTGAGCCATTCTTAGCTCCTTCAGGAATTTCAGCAGCACTTCCTCTCTTTTACGGAGAAAGCGTGCGTTTCTTTTATCCGTTTCAACGGCATCTCCCCTCTTTGGTGGGAAATCGCTACGCTTAACTCGGGAAATGGATGCGCACCGTTGTGCGTACTTTACATCCATCAAGGTTGCAGGAACCTTGGGCCATAGCCAGGCCATACGTAATTATTTTAGTCTTTACGTAAAGAGCATTTTGCCAAAAGGCGAAGCCTTTCCAATAGGGGCTTCATTCGTCAAGCAGAATCTTGTACGAGGAGCGGTAAGGGAATCGCATGGGCGATTTTGGAGTTGATCTCCGTTTGAACGCTCACTTACGCGCCATATATGTAATATAAGCAGAAGCCTGTGCTTTATACAGCGGCGGCGTAAAGGAAATGCATATACTATTGTTCAGGGTGTGTAACTGAACGAAATATTCTACATATATAACAAAACAGGAGCCTTGGCATCGTTCGACGCGACGACGTAAGTAAATACATTGCAGAAAGCAGGAGCCTTGGCATCGTTCGACGCGACGGCGTAAATAAATGCATAATCGGAAGTGCAGTAATCGGAAGTACAGAAAGCAGGGAGCCTTGGCATCATACGACGCGACGGCAAAGGTAAATTACATGGCCTGTGCGATATAAGACGCGTCGGCAGTATCAGCAGATATACACCTAGATCTGTATCCAACGATAGTTACGAGGCGAGCGAGTGAACACCGAAGTGTCCTAGAGGGCTCAACCAAGAACTAGGGTGAGATACTATTTTGAAGAACGCATATACTGCGTATTCGAACATATATATCCGACGATAGTTACGAGGCGAGCGCGTGAACACCGAAGTGTCCTAGAGGGCTCAACCAAGAACTAAAGCAAGATACTACTTCAGAAAGTATATGCTATATACAAACAATCAAATACTTGAGAGAGATGGTTTAATGAAGCGAACTTACTACAATTTGAGGAAGAAACGACTCCGATTGCTTCAAACGCTTCGAACGAGGCTCGACTTCGAAAAAGGATCAACTTCGAACTTCGGACGAAAAAGGACTTGGACTTTGACTTTGAACCAAACCAGGTTCAAGTCAAGTCAACTGGGTTCAGACTTAGGTCAAGTAGGTTCAGACCTAGGTCAGGTGGGTTAGGACCAGGTCAGGCAGGCTCAGACCAGGTCAAGCAGGCTCAGGCTAAGTCAGGCAGGCTCAGACCAGGTCAGGTGGGCTAGGCTAGGTAGGGGAGGTTTGGAAAAGGAGGAGAGAGAGAGGGGTTGGCGATTTTCTAAAGGAGGGGGGGTCCTCTATTTATAGATTCTGAAACTTGAGCCCCAAGTTTCAGAATTTCCATTTTGCCCTTGGGCTTTCTGAGAATCCCTTCCATGGAAGGTGCTGGAACATGCTGGAAGGCTCTGGAAGATGCTGGAAGGTGCTGGAATATTCTAGAATATTCTAGAATATTTTCTGAGAAATATTTCAGTGGGTCCCACCAATATTTTCGTGGGTCCCGCAAGAATTTCGGGTTTTCGGCGATTTTTTTCCGAAAAATTCTAAGTACGCCATTATCTTCGTATTGATGCCACTAAGAAAGTTGGCTCGCAGGAATCCTTTGATTTTGTTCAGATAGGAAGTTATGACCTCCAGAGCGTTTGAGCATATATTCGTGAAGATACGAATATCTTAAGTATATCTGGGTCGCAGGAATCGGTTCGATTCGCTTTACGGTAAAAATGCTATTTTTCACTGAAGAATGCCTCAGGAATTTATTCAGAGTTATCTGAAAAATTTGCGGGTCTTACATCATTACCCCCTTAATGGAATTTCGTCCGCGAAATTCAGTTAAGAGTACTAAGTGCGTAACTCGGGATATTTCTCTCATATGTTAGATTCATAATGTTGTTCACTTAGTTCAACATCGTATTTATTCCAATCATTACCTCATATCATGATTCATGATCGATGAGGTATGTTTCTCATATCTGAGTTCAAATCATGCTACAACCACGATAGTTTGTTGAATCAACGTTCTTCCAACCGGCTATTTAACATAGCCATCTTGTGTAACTATTTTGTACACACAGATCATTCTTCTAGAGATTAACCATATTGGAATAAGTCCCCTGTCAGACTACCTGGTATTGGAAACGTACCTCCTCACAGGTTCGCCTTCGTTAGACTTACCTGATATTGGATCAGTACACCCTCACAGAATCATACTAGCCAAGCTACTGGTTTTGGAACATATACACTCGCACGGAGCTGTATACCCTCACAGGCTCACTCTGGCTAGACGATCTGATCTTGAATATGTAAAACCTCACAGGACTCTCTTCTTGGGAACAATTCCTCGATGGTTTATTTTATTAAGTAACTTTTAACGTTCTAATTATACAAACTTAATTTCTCAATCATGGAGTCTATAGCCATCATTTTCTGGGTATAAGCACTTAAGATTTTAATTTGACAAATCCAAAATTACTTTAGAGAGCAAGGATACATATCGATCCAGATGACCGTACACAAGGTCATAAGCCTCTTGTCTCAAGCATTCATTGGATCTTGTCTTTTGATAGCTTTTTACCCATTACAACTCTATCTATCAAGGTATCCAGATTCCTTGATATGGTCATCATTCGTGAGTTGTTCGGCTGTCACTGCATAGACACGACCTGCCACAGGTTTCTGCTCTATCCTGGGTAGTGACAGTCGTTGTTGTTGTATTTGTTGAAAGGGTCCTCCAGATCCCATATTTCTCTGTTGAAGATCTGAGGCCTTCCTGCGGCATTCTGTTACACGATGCCCTAGTTTGCCGCAATACAGGCAACCCCCTGTATCGCGAGGACAAACCCCTCCGGGGTGATCTGAGCTACACCTCGGGCATCAAAAATTAGACTGTCGGTAGGGCTGATTGGCTTCTACCATCTGCAATAGCCGCTCGGCCGGTGGAGTAAAGTTGTTGTCTTGAAAATTCCTCTTATAAAAAGGTGGTCGTGAGTCCTGGCCACCTGGTAACGTCCTCTTATTGTTCCGACCATCAACTATGGGCCTCTTTGCTATAATCACCTTAGATCGCGCCCAATCCTCGGTAATCTTTGAAGATGCTGCTACAGCAGCTTGAAAAGTCGAGGGCATACTTGTTATTACACGAGATCGCAACCCTTCTTGCAATCCATTTATATATTTATCGGCCCTTTCTTGGTCAGTATCGAATAACGTGGAGCAATATCGTTCAAGGTTTTGAAATTTAGTGGTATAGTCCATCAGACTCATAACACCTTGCTCCAATTCCAGAAACTCCATCTTCTTCTTATTTCTGGAGTGTATCGGAAAGTAGTTATCCAAGAAAGTTCTCCGAAAGTCAGTCCAAGGAATGACTTCGACTTGTGAGAACTGGATAAGCTTAGTGGTATCCCACCACTTTCGTGCATTATTCTTCAGCCTATATGTGCCGAAGTTAGTCTTTCTATCCTCTGGTACTCCCAATACCAGGAATGCCCGCTCTGTTTTCTCGATCCAGCTTTCTGCAAGCTCTGGATCGGCACTGCCAACGAAAACAGGTGGGTCGAGTTTGAGGAACTTTTCATAAGTCACTCCTCCCAGATTCTCATTGCGAGATGGGGCTGGTGCTTGCCTTGATTCATGAATGGCAGACACAAGCCTGTTGAGTGTTTCCAGCAGAAAGCCCTGTGTATGGGACTCCTCACTCGGCATGGTTCTCCTCGTCCTAGGAGCCATTTTATCTATTCACACAAATACACCCAAATCAGAGAAAGTATAAGACTTATACTTACAGTGCGATACCGCAAACACGACGGATCTTGAACCAGGTTTCTCAGACTCTTGCTTTGATACCAATTCTGTAACGCCCCGGATTTCCAAAACAAAGCTAAGTTAAAATTTTCATGGATTTCTTTTTTTTTTTCTTTGCAGCGGAACTTAGAAAAGCTTTTAGCAGCGGAATAAGACGATAATGAGTCGTCGGTTTTAGAAAACTCCGAGCACGTTGCAGGTATGTGGCCAAGCAACTCATTGACCACCAAAGTGTTCCATTTTATCGAAAGCACATGTTTATTACAACACTACTGCATAGAAAAGCAGTGAAGGTTCAATAAAAAGGAAGCAGTACAACTCTGTCTAGAGAAACCCTGGAACTTGATGCCGCCTTGCTCCGCATATCGCCACGCAGGATCAACACCTGAAATCCCCATTAAACGGGGTCAGAACCACTGATGGTCTGGTAAGTAGGCAAACACCTATCTATTCAACTCAAGTAAATGCATAGACCACTCAGGGTCGCAGTTCGTAATACGACGCTCAAGCCTCCATGACTTAGCGTATATCGCAAAAGCCTCATCAGGGCTATGAGTTGAACATCCACGCAAGTCGTCATGACTTCGCATAAGCCTCTTCAGGGCTGTGAGTTAGAATAACCTCTCAAGTCTCTACGACTTAGCCTTGACTTCCTCAGAGTCACGAATGGATGTCTAGCTCAAGCCTTTATGCTTGGCACATCCGTATCCTACGAATCTAAGGACAGCTCCCCTAGCTTCACTTAGTCGTACGGATATCAATGGGGTTCTTTCCCAATCGGTCCAGTAGTATACCGACCATGACACCTTCACAAAGGTTATGCAGGACTGACTCAACAACGTCATTCACTCATACATTCAAAGTAGCGTTGTACCTAAGCTAATGCTTTGTTTCGATAATTGCACCTCCCCCTGGGCTTAGGGGACTCATATCTGGGCGACAACGCGATGATCTGGGGGTTGATTATTCTATGTATTTTAGATACCCCAGAGGCCTGTTGACCCCATCCCCCTAGTAGGACGGTACAGCATACCGAAAGAGATCCTTACTAGGTATCCGAATGCATTCTGCTACTGCAGTAGTTGGGTTCAATCCTTAGATATTTAAGGATAACCACGACCTCCATACCTTTGAGTGACGAAGGCCATCAATGAACTCTATCAGGTTCGGGTGAAATATATGTCACTCAAGGCTGCGCCATCACCGTCTTCCTCGGTGAGAAATTCTGAAAGGGGCCTGCCGGTCTTACAATTACTTGACGAACATTGCATGCCTATAGGGCAGCCTTTGAGAAGTATGTACCCGACCCCAATCAACCACACGGTTTTCACCGTGGAACAAAGGTTTTATTCATATGCATGCTTAACTCTGCTCTCGGCACTTCGGCCTTGACGAGCACTTCACCTCTTTCGGTGGAAACAACACACTCCGGCTCAGCGGCCCTTACGAGTCTGGTTGTCTGATAATTCTCAATGAGCATGCACATGACTCGATCTCTACGGATCGGCTACTCGGCGTATTTTTACGCAACGCGCTCTGGACCTCGTCAAGGCGCTACCACTACTTTGGCGCAATGGCTCTTACAAGTATGATGCCCTTGCAGGTGTCAGGGAGACGAGTCATTCTGACATCGTTCCAACAAAGGACATCATTGTGCCACTTAACTGGTTTTGGCAGCTCTTCTGCCAACCATTCTGTCAACACCTTCTCTGCTCTACCGGCAGTGGTGCGACGAACCTTTCTACATTGTAGAAGGCGTTCTATAACTGGGTAGCACTTCTGCTACGTTCTTTCTGAGCCATTCTTAGCTCCTTCAGGAATTTCAGCAGCACTTCCTCTCTTTTACGGAGAAAGCGTGTGTTTCTTTTATCCGTTTCAACGGCATCTCCCCTCTTTGGTGGGAAATCGCTACGCTTAACTCGGGAAATGGATGCGCACCGTTGTGCGTACTTTGCATCCATCAAGGTTGCAGGAACCTTGGGCCATAGTCAGGCCATACGTAATTGATTTAGTCTTTACGTAAAGAGCATTTTGCCAAAAGGCGAAGCCTTTCCAATAGGGGCTTCATTCGTCAAGCAGAATCTTGTACGAGGAGCGGTAAGGGAATCGCATGGGCGATTTTGGAGTTGATCTCCGTTTGAACGCTCACTTACGCGCCATATATGTAATATAAGCAGAAGCCTGTGCTTTATACAGCGGCGGCGTAAAGGAAATGCATATACTATTGTTCAGGGTGTGTAACTGAACGAAATATTCTACATATATAACAAAACAGGAGCCTTGGCATCGTTCGACGCGACGACGTAAGTAAATACATTGCAGAAAGCAGGAGCCTTGGCATCGTTCGACGCGACGGCGTAAATAAATGCATAATCGGAAGTGCAGTAATCGGAAGTACAGAAAGCAGGGAGCCTTGGCATCATACGACGCGACGGCAAAGGTAAATTACATGGCCTGTGCGATATAAGATGCGTCGACAGTATCAGCAGATATACACCTAGATCTGTATCCAACGATAGTTACGAGGCGAGCGAGTGAACACCGAAGTGTCCTAGAGGGCTCAACCAAGAACTAGGGTGAGATACTATTTTGAAGAACGCATATACTGCGTATTCAAACATATATATCCGGCGATAGTTACGAGGCGAGCGCGTGAACACCGAAGTGTCCTAGAGGGCTCAACCAAGAACTAAAGCAAGATACTACTTCAGAAAGTATATGCTATATACAAACAATCAAATACTTGAGAGAGATGGTTTAATGAAGCGAACTTACTTCAATTTGAGGAAGAAACGACTCCGATTGCTTCAAACGCTTCGAACGAGGCTCGACTTCGAAAAAGGATCAACTTCGAACTTCGGACGAAAAAGGACTTGGACTTTGACTTTGAACCAAACCAGGTTCAAGTCAAGTCAACTGGGTTCAGACTTAGGTCAAGTAGGTTCAGACCTAAGTCAGGTGGGTTAGGACCAGGTCAGGCAGGCTCAGACCAGGTCAAGCAGGCTCAGGCTAAGTCAGGCAGGCTCAGACCAGGTCAGGTGGGCTAGGCTAGGTAGGGGAGGTTTGGAAAAGGAGGAGAGAGAGAGGGGTTGGCGATTTTCTAAAGGAGGGGGGGTCCTCTATTTATAGATTCTGAAACTTGAGCCTCAAGTTTCAGAATTTCCATTTTGCCCTTGGGCTTTCTGAGAATCCCTTCCATGGAAGGTGCTGGAACATGCTGGAAGGCTCTAGAAGATGCTGGAAGGTGCTGGAATATTCTAGAATATTCTAGAATATTTTCTGAGAAATATTTCAGTGGGTCCCACCAATATTTTCGTGGGTCCCGCAAGAATTTCGGGTTTTCGGCGATTTTTTTTCCGAAAAATTCTAAGTACGCCATTATCTTCGTATTGATGCCACTAAGAAAGTTGGCTCGCAGGAATCCTTTGATTTTGTTCAGATAGGAAGTTATGACCTCCAGAGCGTTTGAGCATATATTCGTGAAGATACGAATATCTTAAGTATATCTGGGTCGCAGGAATCGGTTTGATTCGCTTTACGGTAAAAATGCTATTTTTCACTGAAGAATGCCTCAAGAATTTATTCAGAGTTATCTGAAAAATTTGCGGGTCTTACAGTTAGTCATAGGCTAATTAGATTAAGTATAATTTGATTTTCGGTTTAGTTAATCTAGCCTTAATTTAGTATGCTAATTTGTAGTGTGGCACTTAATTTAGATTTTGGTCAATTCGTTTTTCAGTAATTTATTCATGTCCTTGAGTGCATGGTAGGTATATTACTTTGGTTAGATTAATGTAGATTAGCTTAGTTATTTAATTTAATTTGTAGTTTAGATTAGGGGCATTGATGTCCTTGTGTTGAAGATGCGTTTTTGGGAAGAGTCGAATTTCCTCCAAATTCTTGAGAATCATCTTTGGACGGTATTGATTGTGTGTCATCCAGCCAAGAGGAGAGGTTCTTTCTTCTACACGTTTTAGAAACAAAATTGGAATTTTGACTTTGATGTTAAAAACGTGTGAATCATTTATGGAATGAATTTTATGCTTTGAATTTCAAAACTATTTCTAAAATGATGCACACGATTTTGAGGGAAGGATTTAAATGGTTTAATTGAAAAGCCAAGTTCAAAATCGTGTGAGACAAATCAATTTGATGGTTACACATTCTCAACCTTTCCATTTAGTTGATTAAGGTAAGTATTGATGGAGGATTTAGACCTTTCCAAATTTGTGTGGGAGTCTTTACAGCCCTATTGATTCATGGATTAATTTGCATTAGCATTAATTAGGTGTTAAGTAATTTAGGAAGAATTGCCTTAGCGTAGGTTTTAGAAAACCGTGTATATCCCTTTAGGTAAGTAGTGCTATTAGCTTACTTGGCATTTAGGAATTAAATTAGGTTGGCCTTGTTGTTTTAGTAACCACTAATTAAGTAATTAACCTAGTTAACTAACCCAATTAGGTGGCATGGACCCTAGTCAATGCTTTATCTAAAAACCGCCCCTTACTAACCCTAACCACCCTTACCTAACCCTAGTTGACATTAGTTAACCCTAGTTATTAGATAACACTAGTTAGTTAGACTAACCTTAGTTAACTCCCCTTAGTTAGAAACCAACCTAGTAGACCCTAGTTAATCCTACTAATCACAACCGAACCCAGTTAGACTAACCCTTAGCCGTAGTCTAGTTACTAACCCTAACCGACCCATATCAATCATAGTTAGACCCTAACTCCCTTAGTTAGAAGCCAAATACCTTAGTACAAACCCTAGTCGAACCTTAGATACTAACTGTAAGTCGTGTAGTCCAATCCTAGTTGACCTTAGTTAGAATCTCATTTAGCCGACCCTAGTTAGTACTTAATTTTAGAATTAAACCTAAGTAGAACTAACCTTAGTCGAGTTTGATTAGTAACTAGCTTTAGTTAGCATAATCGTAGGTTAATAGTTGCTTCCATTAGATTTTAACAATAGTTAGATAGCTACTTAATTTAGTTAGTGAGTTAGTGAGTTTAGGTTAGGTTAGAATTAACTATGTGCTTAGATTAGAATTAACACTTGCTTGTTTAGCTTTTTCTTAGTTTTTATAATTTAGCTTAATTATTGTCTTTTGTTGTAGTTTATCAGTAGGTTAGCTTAGTTTAGGACTGTGTTTGTCTGTGATTTAATGTGAAATGTGATTTGTGGATTCAAAGAGATGAATAGTGCACTGAAATTCAAAACTGTTTTTTATCATCTCGGGCACTCATCATTTCATGTGGGTTTTTATCGAGTTTTCTGAAAATTATTCTTCTATTCTCCACATCTGCGTGTTCACTATCTGCAGACCAAATTTTAGCTCAATCCGAGTTGAATTGGTCTGGTTTTAAAGTGTTTTATGAAAATAGCTTTTTTGGGTTTTCAAATTTCGGGTCCTGCGATTTCCCAGATTATCCTGATTTTGAAACGCTTAGATCTGGAAATCCAGAATGTATTTTTCAAATCTGT
The DNA here is from genome assembly GCF_984573655.1 of Nuphar pumila. NCBI lineage: Eukaryota > Viridiplantae > Streptophyta > Magnoliopsida > Nymphaeales > Nymphaeaceae > Nuphar > Nuphar pumila. Next base: position 69,520,319 of record NC_143255.1, on the reverse strand, counting down.
AAAATGTGTCAGATTCTTGAATCTGTCTTTTACAGTATAGAAGTAGTTTCAAGAATTTTGGATTTCGTTGGCTCCTCAAATCTGTGTTTTGTGAAAAGTTGTCTGAGTTTGCTTTTGCATTCTTCAGGGACAAAACAGTCTTTTAGTTATTTGTTTGGTTTAATGTAGTTTTCGTGTTTTCTAGTATTGCAGTTAGTAAATTAACAATATTTAGATTAATTAGAGTTGTTTGTTTAGTTAGTTAATGTGTTTTTAGTTTTCTGTTAATTATTTAAGTGTAGTTTAATTTATTTATTAGCTTAGAACTAATTGTAGATTGTAATTTAAATTTCAGTATGTATTGTGTACTGACTTTGTATTTTTATTGTGTAGGTTGATAAGTTAGAACAGGTGCACAGGTGTAATTCAAATATGAGGTGCCAATGCACATGTTGTGAAAAGACAGTTTTGCCCCTGGACACATGCAGAAGACTTAGCCTCCTATTTTAGTATATTTTCATAGTTAGAGTGTTATTTTATTTAATTTGTAATATTGACATAGATTGTAAACTTTGTTATATTAATAAAGTGTTATTTTAGAATTAATTCAGAAGTATCCTGTTCCCTGTGGATTCGACCCGTACTCGCCACTTTGGTGGAAAGTCGGTTTTTATATCTTTGGTTGACAATTTTCCCAAGTTTTTATTGAAAAATATTGTTTAAAATACCATCTCCAAAAGTACAACCAGCAGGTATGTGGCCAAGCAACTCATTGACCACCGAAGTGTTCCATTTTATCGAAAACCACATGTTTATTACAACATCACTGCTCGAAAACACATTATAGGTTAAATAAAAGGAAGCAGTACAACTCTGTCTAGAGAAACCCTGGAACTTGATGCTGCCTTCCTCCGCATATCGCCACGCAGGTACAACACCTGAAATTCCCATTAAATGGGGTCAGAACCACTGACGATCTGGTAAGCATGCAATCACATATCCATTCAACTCAAGTACATATGATGACCACTCAGGGTCGCAGTTCGCAATAACGACGCTCAAGCCTCCAAGACTTAGTGCATATCGCAAGAGCCTCCTTAGGGCTATGAGTTGAACATTCGCTCAAGTCTTCATGACTTAGAGCAAGCCTCTTCAGGGCTGTGATTCGAATAACCGCTTAAGTCTTCATGACTTAGCTTTGACCTCTTTTGGGTCTCAAAGGGATGTCTAGCTCAAGTCTTCATACTTGGCACATCCGTATCCCACACATCTAAGGACAACTCCTCGAGCTTCACTTAGTCGTGCGGATACAACACGGGTCTTTGCCCAGTCGGTCCAGTCGTATACCGATCCTGACACCTTCACAAAGGTTATGCAAAACTGACTCAACAACGTCCATCCACTCATACATTCAAGCATCGCTGAACCTAAGTTAATGATTGTTTCGATATTTAACCTCTTTCACCCTTGGTACGCGGGCGAAGCAATTGTCCGGGCATCAACTCGACGTTCTGGGGGTTGATTATTCTATGTATTTTAGATACCCCAGAGGCCTGTTGACCCTATCCAAAGTAGGGCAGTGTGTTTCAACTGGGAGAACCCTACTAGACCCATATTCGGATGCATCCTCTACTTGCAGTAGTTGGGTTCAATCCTTAGATCTTAAGGATAACCACGACCCCAAAACCCATGAGTGACTGAGGCCATCATGGACTCTATCAGGTCCAAAGTAAAATATGTGTCACTCAAGGCTGTACCATCACTGTCATTCCATAGTGAGCATAATTCCTGAAGGGGTCTGCCAGTCTTACAATTACTTGGACAGATATTTGCATGCCACTTAGGCAGCCCGTGCCTCAGCACTACGGGAGTATGTACCTGACCCCATTCAGTCCACCTCAACACAGTCATTAACTGAGGGGGTACCCCTAACACGATTTTCAACCGCGGGGTATGTGCGACCTTAAGTCTTATTCATATGCATGCAGAACACCGCTCTTGGCACTACGACCACCACGAGCATCACACCTCTTTGGGTGGAAACAACGCACTCTGGCTCTTCGGCTCTTACGAGTCTGGTTGCGTAACTGTTCTCAATGAGCATGCATATGACTCGATCTAAATCGATCGGGTACTCGGCGGATTTTTACGCAACGAGTCCAAACCTGGTTAAGGCGCAACCTCTACTCTGGCTCAACGGCCCTTACGAGCAAGGTGCCCTTGCAGGCACAAGGATACGAGCCGTTTTGGCATCATTCCATCAATGAACATCATTATGCCATTTAACTGGTTCCGGCAGCTCTTCTGCCAACCATTTCGTCAACACCTCCCCTGCTCTATCGGCAGCAGTGCGACGAATCCTTCTATGTTGTAGAAGGCATTCCATGAACTGGGTAGCACTCTGTTGTATGATAGAGTATCTTGCTACGTTCTTTCTGAGCCATTCTTGGCTTCTTCAAAAATTTCAGCAGCACTTCCTCTCTTTAACGAAGAAAGCGTGCATTTCTTTTATCTATTTCAGTGGCATCTCACCTCTTTGGCAGGAAATCACTATGCTTAACTCGGGAAATGGATGTGCACCGTTGTGCGTACTTTGCATCCACCAAGGTTGTAGGAACCCTGGGCCATAGCCAGGCCATACGTAATTGACTTAGTCTTTACATAAAAAACATTTTACCAAAAAGCGAAGCCTTTCCAATAGGGGCTTCATTCGTCAAGCAGAATCTTGAACGAGGAGCGGTAAGAGAATCACATTGGCGATTTGGAGTTGATCTCCATTTGAACGCTCATTTACGCGCCATATATTTAGTATAAGCAGAAGCCTTTGCTTTATACAACGGCGGTGTAAGGAAATGCATATACTATTGTTTAGGGTGTGTAACTAAACGAAATATTCTACATATATATTTGGAGAAAGCAGGAGCCTTGGTATCATTCAACACGAAGGCATAAGTAAATGCATAATCGGAAGTGCAGTAATCAAAAATTGCAGAAAGCATGAGCCTCGGCATCATATGACGCGACGACAAAGGTAAATTATATAGCCTGTGCGATATAGGACGTGTTTGCAGAATCAACAGATATACACCTAGATCCGCATCTAACGATATTTACAAGGCGAGCGAGTGAACACCGAAGTGTTCTGAAGGGCTCAACCAAGAACTAAGGCAAGATACCATTTTAAAAACACATATACTGTGTATTTGAACATATATATCCGACGATAGTTACGAGGCGAGCAGGTGAACACCGAAGTGTCCAAAAGAGGCTCAACCAAGAACTAAAGCAAGATACTACTTCAGAAAGTATATGCTATATACAAACAATCAAATACATGAGAGAGATGGATCAACGAAGCGAACTTACTTTAATTGAGGAAGAAACGACTCTGGTTGCTTCGAACGAGGCTCGACTTCGAAAAGGATCAACTCTGGACTTCGGACGAAAAAGGACTTGGACTTTGACTTTGAACCAAACCAGGTTCAAGTCAAGTCAATTGGGTTTGATCTAGGTCAGGTGGGTTCAGACCTAGGTCAGGTGGGTTCAGTCCTAGGTCAAGTAGGTTAGGACCAGGTCAGGTAGGCTAAGACCAGATCAGGCAGGCTCAGACCAAGTGGGCTAGGTAGGGGAGGTTCTAGAGAGAGAAAGAGGAGGAGAGAGAGAGGGGTTGGCGATTTTCTAAAGGAGGGGGCTCCTCTATTTATAGGGGAGGTTGCTTAGGGGCTAAGCAACCCCATTTACCCAAATGCCTCTGGCTTTTCTGAGAATTCCTTCTATGGAAGGTGCTGGAACATGTTGGAAGGCTCTGGAAGGTCCTGGAAGGTGCTAGAACATTATAGAATATTCTAGAATGTTTTTCTGAAAAATATTTATGTGGGTCCCACCAATATTTCCGTGGGTCCCGCAAAAATTTCAGGTTTTCGGCGATTTTTTTTTTCGAAAAAATCTGAGTACGGCATTCTCTTCGTATTGACATAACTAAGAAAGTTGGCTCGAGGAAATCCTTTGATTTTGTTTAGGTAGAAAGTTATGGCTTCCAGAGTGTTTGAGCATATATTCACGAATCGGCGAATATCCTAAGTATAGCTGGCTCGCAGGAATTGATTTGTTTCGCATTTTAAGAAAAAATGTTATTTTTACCGGTAAATGCCTAATGAATTTTATTCAGATATTTTCTGAAAAATTGCGGGTATTACATCATTACCCCTTAAAGGAATTTTGTCCGCGAAATTCAGCTAAGAGTATAAAGTGAAGAGTTCAGGATATTTATCCCGCATATCAGATTCGGGCTCCCAAGTGCAATCATCGATTTCATGATGTTGCCATCTCACTTTAACAAGTGGAATGACCTTCGTTCTTAGCACTTGCTCTCGTCGGTTCATGATCTCTATTGGCCTTTCTTCCACTATCATATCTTCTCGTATGTCAATATCTTCATGTTGAATGACGTGAGAAGGATCATGAACGTACTTTCTAAGCATTGATACGTGAAATACATCATGTATTTGCACGTATTGCTGTGGCAATGCCACTTGGTAGGCAGTCTCTCCGATCCGGTTCAAAATTTCGAAGGGACCAACGAATCTGGGGCTGAGCTTCCCCTTCTTTCCAAAACGAAACACAGTCTTGGTTGGAGAGACCTTGATAAAAACCTTATCTCCAACTGCAAAAGTGAGCTCCCTACGCCGTTGATCTGCGTAGCTCTTCTGTCGGCTCTGAGCAGTCAGTAGCTTCTTTTTTATCATGTGGACCTGCTCAGTATAGTGCTGTAACACAATGGGTGAGTCCAAGGTTCGCTCACCCACTTCACCCCAATAGATTGGTGATCGACAGGGTCGCTCGTACAAGGCTTCATACGGTGCCATCCCAATGCTAGCGTAGTGGCTATTATTATAAGCAAATTCAGCCAACGCTAGGTGGGAATCCCAATCACCTTTGCATTCCAGCATACCTCAACATATCTTCGAGAGTCTGTATGGTTCGCTGAAATTGCCCATTAGTTTGGGGATGGAAAGTCGTATTGAACTTGAGTTTTGTCCCCAGGGCTCTCTGCAGCTGCTCCCAGAAATGAGAGGTGAACTTCAGGTCACGATCAGATATGATCAATATCGACACTCCATGGAGTCTGACGATTTCTCGAATGTAAATTTATGCCAATCGTTCTGTTGAATACCGAGTGTTGATTGGCAAAAAGTGAGCAGAATTGGTGAGTCTGTCCACAATCACCCAAATTGAGTCATGTTGTCTCTTAGATTGAGGCAATCCAACGACGAAATCCATCGTAATGCCTTTCCATTTCCATTTTGGAATCTTGATCCGTTGCATTTTTCCACCAGATCGCTGATGTTTGATTTTGACTTGCTGGCAGATCAAACATTTTGAGACAAACGTAGCCACATCACGTTTCATACCCCTCCACCAGTACTTTCTCTGCAAGTCCTGAAACATTTTTGTACCTCCAAGGTCGATAGTGTACTTGCTACTATGAGCCTCCTGGAGTACTTCATTTCTTAGCTCAGGGTTATTTGGAACCCAAATCCTTTCTTCCATCCGTATTCCTCTATCTTCTTTTAAATGGAAGAAAGTATCATCCTTTTCAGCACGAGCTTTTAATTCCAAGTACTGGGGGTGCTTGAACTGTTCGGCTACGATGCGATTGAGGATCTCGATATGGATAGTCAGGCATGACAATTGAATCTTTCATGGATCAGCCAGGAATGGCTTCCAGCTGACGAAATCCTCCATCAGCTTCCATTGTCCTGTGAGGCTGGCAAGAGTGCCAACAGTCTTTCGACTAAGGGCATCCGCTACGACATTCGTCTTTCCAGGGTGATAGGAAAGCGTGAATTCATAGTCTTTGAGGAATTCCAACCATCGCCTTTGTCGTATATTGAGTTCTTTTTGAGAAAAGAGGTATTTTAGGCTTTTATGGTCCGATATGACCTCAAATTTCTCTTCATATAGGTAGTGTCGCCAGATTTTAAGCGCGAACACCACCGCGGCAAGCTCCAGGTCCTGGGTTGGATAGTTTTTCTCATGGGCTCTCAACTGTCGTGACGCATAGGCGATTACTTTGCTGTGTTGCATCAACACACAACCCAGACCCGTTCCTGAGGCATTCGTGTAAGCGACGAATCCTCCCTGACCAGAAGGTAGAGTAAGGATAGGGGCAGTGGTAAGCCTCTGTTTGAGAACCTCAAAGCACTCCTTACACTGGTGAGTCCATTCGAACTTAACTCCCTTTTTTCAACAATTTCGTCATTGGTACGACGATTTGGGAGAAGTCTTGTATGAACTTCCGATAATATCCGGCAAGTCCAAGGAAGCTACAGACCTCAGTGATATTTGCTGGTTGCTTCCAGTCCATCACAACTTTCACCTTTGCAGGATCTACTGCGATTCCATCTTTGAAGATCACATGGCCAAGGAACATCACTTTGTCTAGCCAGAATTCACATTTTGAAAACTTAGCATAGAGTTGGTTATCCTGAAGGGTTTTCAGGACAATCCACAAGTGCTCCACGTGTTGTTTCTTGTTCTATGAGTATACGAGAATGTCATCGATGAAGACAATGACAAAGCTATCCAAATATTGTCTGGATATCCGGTTCATTAGATCCATAAAGGTAGCAGGCACATTAGTGAGTCCGAAGGGCATTACTACGAACTCATAATGGCCATATCTCGTTCTGAAAGCAGTCTTAGGTATATCTTCTTCTTTAACTTTAAGCTGATGATACTCAGACCTGAGGTTGATCTTGGAGAATACTCTGGCAGTTCTGAGTTGATCGAATAAGTCCTCAATCCGAGGCAATGGGTACTTATTTTTAACTGTTTCCTAGTTAAACATCCGATAATCGATGCATAACCGAAGGGATCCATCCTTCTTCTTCACAAACAGCACCGAGGCTCCCCACGGTGATACACTCGAATGGATGAACCCTTGTTCCATCAGTTCTTCCAACTGACATTTCAGCTCACTGAGTTCAGCTGGCGCCATTCGATACGGGGCTTTGGATATCGGCGCTGTTCCAGGTAAGGATTGAATTCCAAATTCAACCTTATGAAGTGGCGGAAGTCTTGGCAATTCCTCAGGAAACACATCGGGAAACTCCCGCACCACTTCCAAACTCTCAAGGGGTTGGTCGTTGGATTTTTTCACTGAGAGACTCAACAGGAAGGCCACATAACCCTTCCTAAGGTATTTTTGTACCTTAAGTGTTGATATGAGTCTTTTCTGTGGAACTAGTTTGGATAACCGGTATTCCATCTTAGGCAATCCGGGTCAAGATAGAATCACTCTGCCCTCGCGGCACAAAATCTTGGCATTATTCTGAGCCAACCAATTCATTCCCAGAATGACATTATACTTTATCATATCGATCAGGATGGCATTAGTAGGCAAGTGTTGCCTGCTATCTCAATATCCAAGTTTTTCACGCACTGGATACATTTAGTGCCTAAACCAACGGGGTATATACCTTGATCATTTTATCAACCGGTTGCACCGAAGCGTGGAGTTTGTTCAATGAAATCATCGAAGATAAAGGTATGAGTAGCACCACAATCAAACAAGACGTAAGCTGCATGTTCATTAACAGGTACAGTGCCTTCAATCAGGTCACCATTTTTGACTTGTTTAGTCGTTACAGCATATACATGACCTGCAGCAGGTCTTTGTTCTACTCTAAGTGGCGATCGTTGGAACTGTGAATGTTGTGGTGCTTGTCGAGAGGGTCCGTCTGATCCGGCACTACTCCTCTATTCATCTGCAGCCTTCTTGGTGCAATCTCTTATAAAGTAGCCCATCTTGCCACAATAAAGGCAACCACCAATGTCACGAGGACATGGCTTTCCGGGGTGGTTCACACGACACTTTGGGAAGCTAGAGTTGGACTGCTGACCATTCGGAGTCGTGTTCTGTCTTGGCCTCATGATTTGTTGAGTGTTGTTCTCTCCTTGGAACTTCTTCTTTTGAAAGGGTTGTCGTGAACCTTGGCTACTTGGGAATGTTCTCTTATGATTCTCACCATTTACTATGGGCTTCTTTGCTACGATCACTTTAGATCGTGCCCAATCCGCTTGGATTTTTGAAGCTGCTGCTACTGCAGCCTAAAAAGTCGAAGGCATGCTCGTTATTACTCTAGATCGCAGCCCTTCATGCAGACTATTCTCATATTTGTCGACCCTTTCCTGGTCTGTTTCGAACAATCGAGAGCAGTAGCGCTCTAGATTTTGAAATTTGGTGGTATAGTCCATCAAACTCATACCGCCCTGTTCCAACTCTAGAAACTCCATCTTTTTCTTGTTTCTAGAATGCAACGGGAAGTAGTTATCCATGTAAATTCTCTGAAAGTCAGTCCAAGGAATGACTTCGGCTTGTGCGAACTCGATAAGCTTAGTGATATCCCACCACTTCCGTGCGCTATCTCCCAACCGGTACGTGCCAAAATTGGTCTTTTTGTCTTCTAGTACTCCCAATATCAAGAAGGCACGCTCTGTTTCTTTGATCCAACTCTCCGCGAGCTCCGGATCGGCTCTGCCAACGAAAACCAGTGGGACAAGCTTAAGGAACTTCTCATAGGTTATTTGATCATGCATATAATTCAGGGTTATTTTATATCAAAAATATGCATGATTTCATAAAAAAAATGATTTAAAACCCAATTTTATGCTGGTTTTGAGTAAATGAGCTAAAATGAATTAAAATTAGAAAATGCTTGAAAAGATAAATTTATTTTGCAATTTAGTAATAAAGTAATTTTGGATTTCTTTATAGAAAAGAAGGAAAAACAAATATTAAATATATAGATTAGAATAGTTATATTTTTTTAGAAAAAATAATAATCAAATGAGGTTTTGAGGTTTTTAGCAAATAAAAACTTTTAAATAGTTTTTTTTTAAATTTTTGAAAAAAAATAACAAACCGGTTTACACGGTTTGATTTCTTTGGAAAAACTGAAAAAAAAAATAATAAGCAAACCGGCTTGAACCGGTTTGCATTTTTTTAAATTGAAAAATTTCTGTTTCAAACCGGTTCCAGCCGGTTTGAGGTTTTTAAAACCACGAATTGAAAAAAAATTCAATGTCTCCCCTGTACTCCTGAAACTTCTTCCCTCTTTCCCCTCTTTCCCTCTATTTCCCTCTTTTCTCACCCTCCACCAACACCAGCCCCTTTCTTACCTCTTTCTTCCCCTTCTCCCTATTTTTCTCATCTTCCTCAGCCGGTGGTGGTGGTGGAGCTTCAGTCCGGTGAATGGAGGACGGTGGAGGCCGCCAACTTCTCCTCTAACCCTTCCAGCTCTAGTTACGGTAAGCAATTCTTCTTCTTCTTCTTCCAATTCTTCTTCTACTTCTTCCAATTCCTCTTCTTCTTCTTCTTCTTTTTCTGATCTCCTGATTTTCTTCTTCTTCCGATATGCATCTTCTTCATCTACTTCTACTTCTTCTTCTTCTTCTTCTTCTTCTTCCGATCTTCATATTCCTCTTCTTCTTCCATTAATTCTGTGTAAAACAGAATAAAAATAAAAATAAATAAATAAATAAATCGAGTGTGATTTTCATTTTCATCTTCTTCTTTTTCTTCAGCTTCGTTATTCTTCTCAGGCTGTGTTGATTGTGAAAAACAAAAAGAAAAAAAAGTCGATAGTTGTGTTTTAGATTTTTTTTCCCTTTTTATGTTCATTGTCTGATCTGTATTTTGTTGAGTCGTTACTTAGATCTGTATTTTAGTTTCATAAGTAGTTCATTATTTGTTATTGAATCCTGTTTTTCATTCATCACATAGAGTAGATTTCTGTTTGATAGTTCGTTATTTTCCTGTTTTGAAATTCCTGTTTACAGCATGTTCTTATTTTCCTGAAATTTGTAATTTCCTGTTTTTCTTGCTTTTACATTCATTCTATACCTTCATTAAATTCATTTTCCAGTTTTCCATTTCATGTTTTGTTTTTCCTGAATTGTTAGTAATTTTACAGTATTTTTCATTGCATTAAGTTCCTGTTTTTTTTTTCATAAATGTCTTGCATTGCATTAACATTCAGTTTTATTGTTCATTTGTTAAATTTTTGTTTCTTTTACATTCTTTTCTGAAATTCATTTCCTGATTTTCCTGTTTTTTTTTATCATTTTCCTGCTTTGTTTTTTACAGATAATTTTTGTTTCTTTACAGTTCAAATTTACTGTTTTTAACTTTTTCATGTTTTTTTTTTGTATTCAATTTCTGTTTGTTCAGTTTTATATTTCTTGCTTTTGCCTATTTAATTGATTTTTTTGTTTAGTTTTTAGTCATTTCCTATTTGTTTTTCTTTACATATTGAAATTCTTGATTTTCATTACATCCTTGATATTTTCATTTCTTTCAATTCTTGAAATTTTAATCTCATGTTTTGTTTTCATAATTAGCTTACTCTATTGTTAGATCCTAGTTCATTGAGTTTTAAGTAGTTGTTAGTTAAGTAAATGATAGGTAATTAGCATTGTTAATTGCTTAATAATCAGTTAGTTAATCGTAGAATTACTTAATTATTTGTCATTAGATTGCTTTCATGTTTTAGCATTGAATTAGCATAAACTGTGTTTAGTATAGTTTTTACTTTTCTCTCTTGTACTGCTCGTGTTCCTTTGAATTGTGCAGGATAGCACAAGAGTGGAGCGGAAGTGATTACGTGACACGAAGTACGAAGCGTAGAGCTTCTTTTTACTTTTCAGTTTAGAATTAGGAATTTAATTGGGTTTGTAAATATTGCACTTTACGCCCTCTGCGAAGGGTATTCATTTGTTGTAATAGTTAGTTGTTTTTACCTTTCTTGAACATTTTACATTTCAAATAATTCGGCAATAAAGATTAGTTTAGATTTGTGTACTTGAATACGAAATATTCTTATTCCCTGAGTTCGACCCGGTCTCATCCACTAGTGAGAACCGGTTTTTATTATTTGATGTCTGGTTTTCACATGTTTTACATATAAAAATCTTTTCAAAATTACAACGATTTAAAAGAAGACAACAAATTTTTGGCGCCATTATCGGGGAACGGTGTAATATTAGTATTCACTTTATTGCCTAGTGTTTGTGTTGCATTTAGGTTTAGAACCGCGTATGTGCATATCTTAGAGACGAGCTTACTTTTCTGCACAGCCCACCTATTAAGATCCCCTTAGAGGTGATTGTGTACGATTGGTACCGTACACATAGATTTTATATTTCTTTTGCATAATCTCTGTTATGTGTACTTGCGTGATGATTGTTTAGTTTTTGTTGTTTTTAGTCTACTCGCTTTGTGGTTTGCGTGGTTTGGCCGCTTAGTGCGTTAGTTAGGTAGAAAACCCAAAGTTAGGACGTGTGCTACACCGGTCTACTCTAAGGTGTACACAATGGTTGACGATCATCATTTGATCTGTCCTTTGAGGGAGTACTTCATGCCAAATACGTATACTCCCGCCTCCTGCATCACGAGACCTGATGTAGGAGCGAGCCATTTTGAGATTAAGGCCAGTGTGATTCAAATGTTACCCTCGTTTTATGGCCTTAGTAATGTGGACCCATATCGTCATCTCGACGAATTCCTTGAGATTTGCTCGACAGTGCGAATCAATAATTTTGGAGACGACGCTATGAGGTTGACTTTGTTTCTGTTCTCTCTCAAAGATAAAGCCAAGCACTGGCTAAAATGTCTTGAGACGGTTCGTATTACTACTTGGGAAGGAATGCAGCGCGAATTCCTCAAAAAGTACTTCCCAATTGGTAAAACGAATCAGTTTCGTAAAGCTATAACCAATTTTTCTCAAAATGAGGGAGAACAGTTTCACGAGTCTTGGGAGAGATTGAAAGATCTTCTCCGCAAGTGTCCCCATCACCAGGTGCCTCGTTGGCAGTTGGTGCAGTATTTCTATGACGGGCTTACTGAAAAGCACCGTCAAATGGTTGATTCATCTTGTGGGGGCACTTTTATGCTCAAAAGTGAGGATGAGGCATGGTCTCTATTCGAGACTTTGAGTGAAAACACGATGCATCATACCTTGTCTTCACGGCTCGATAGGACTACATCCCTGTCCAGTGGTCCTAGGAAAATAGGGATTTTCGAAGTAGGGTCTGAGTTAGATTTGCGTACCAAGGTTGACCAGTTGACTAGGAAGTTAGATCAATTCCTAGCCAATTCTTCGAGAAGTTCAGTAGAAAGAGTGTGCGAGCTATGTGCTAGCCCTGCACATTGTGTTTCGGCTTGTCCGGCAGCGCCGTTATATCCTGAATTCATTCAGGAGCAGGTGAATGCTGCCCAAGGTTTCGCTAGACCCATGCAAGATTCATTTACACCATCATATAACCCAGGTTGGCAAAGCCAGTCCATTTCCCCATCCCATCAGCCCTCTCAGACACAGTATAGACACAATAACCCTTCACAAGGTTACTCGCATCCCATTTTTCCACAGGTTCATTCCCAGTCTAGTCTACCTCCTCTTTAGAAGCCCATTCCAAGTTCATCATTCCAGGAGAAGATGTTAGAGGCCTTTTCTGATATCAAGGCCACTCTTTGCTCCCATACGCAGTCAATAGCCAAGCTAGAGATTCAAATGGGACAATTAGCTCGGACATTGAGTAGACAAAGCGAGGGGAACCCATCTAGTAGGCTTGTTGTCTCAAAGGGAGAGGATTCCATGTCATTCGACTTGCAACCCACTACTTCACATCATGAGCAAGTCAAATCTGTTACATCCCTTCATAGCGGGAAGGCGTATCATTTTATTTAGGAATCGACTCATGAGCCCCATATCATTTCTACAAACGAGTTGATTTCCATTATACCTCAACAGAAGGGGTCAGGCACACAACATGCATTATCTTCACATAAAGCCCCATTTTCTCAGCCTTTAGGATCATTGATTTTTAGTAAGCAAGAGGTACAGGTGCAGAAGGTGCTTGACCAAGTCAAGCCTGATCATATTCACCACTTGTCTGAAGTGGCATTCATTGATACTCGGTCGGTCCTAGACTCTCATTTCTTGACCAGTCTCTCAGATGAAACCAATCTCCGTTCTTCATGTCGAGAGAGTCATGATACTACATTTAAAGGTAGAAGGGATGGAAACACAGTGCGTAGTGTCACAGATGACACTCTTTTCTACATAGAGCCCGGTTGAGCCTGACTTCATGTCCATTGTTCTCATGGACGATGAAGGATTTTTCCAGGGATCCGTCTGGCTGGGGGCGTGAAACTTAGCACTTTATGGGAGGCAACCCATATCTTGTATATTATTAGATTTGATTAGAATTTATAGATTTTATTTTGTTTTTACTTTTTAGTTTTCTTTCTGAGTTTTTCATGTTCTTTTTGTTTCATTTTATGAGTTTTATGTTTTGTCATGTATACATTGTATTCATTACATTCATAGAACGTGCATTTTTAATTCATGTCAGGTTATTCTACTCTTTTCCCTCATTTATTTCCTCTCATGTGCATTTACTTAATTTCATATAAGCATGGGGGAGTGCCACTGGGACAGTGTCATTCAAGCATGGGGGAGGGTGTAGTTTGCACACCTTGATATTTCTGTTTACGTTCTTGCACATGTTTACACATATCTCATGAAAAGTAGATTTTTAAAGAAAGAGTTTGAACTTATATGAATGTTATTTCAAATCTGATGTTTTTAGAGGATTTTTAAGCCCCACGAATTTTTTTTCTGACATGGATCTAAAAATTATGGTTGTTTATGTGGATTTCAAAGAAATGATGATAGATACATGTTAGAATTTATTTTGAATCATAAATATGAATATGCATAGTTTTATTTTTGAAAAACTAAGCAAATGAACAAAAGTGTAGAAATGAGCTCAAAAGAGAAAAAAGAAACATGGGTTAGGTTGTTCAGATAATTCCACAATCCTTAGTAGATGGAACTTAGATGTAAGTTGAAACTTTTAATTCCATTTCGAAAAGGAGAGTGGAAAGCTTCGTGATCCTAAGTAACTGAGAACAGATACAAGTTGAAATGTTTGACTCTCATGTTATAAAGGTGAATGAAGGAAGTCACTTTTATGTCTTAGTTGATATCTTTTGGTATGTATTGAAAAAGTATAGAAGATATTGACATTGCACAAGGCATAGAAGCAGACCACACGCAAGCTATAAGAGAAGAATAAGTGTGCAAAAAGAAAAGGTGTGAAAAGAAAGAAAAAAAAAGAGAGAAAAGAGCTTAAAAAGTAAGAAAAGTTCAATGGTTAGAAGTGTGATTGAGAAAACCTGTGTAGAAAACATATGAGTGAGGATAAGTAAATAATAACTTGTTTTTATTGGATTTTCTAAGAAAACAACATAAATAATTGTGATATTTAGAAAAGTGAAAGAAATTCTTTTCTGTGGTGGTATATAAAAGATTCTAATTATATTTTGATTTTGAAATAACAGGAAATAATTGTGAAAATAAAGTCTTTAATTACCTACTACTTGTGAGGATGTATAATATTATGCATACATGACAGAGATGTTTGTGGGTAGCATCACTGCAAAGCCTCACGAGACCTTACTCGTCCACTGGGGTAACCCAGGGGTTGAAAGGGCATGTTGCATAAGCTAAATGCAACTGTGATTCCTACGAAAGTGAGTTAGGTGATAGTTTTGATTTCTTGCATTTTTCTAGTTTGCTCGAGGACTAGCAAAACATAAGCATGGGGGTATTTTATCATGCATATAATTCAGGGTTATTTTATATAAAAAATATGCATGATTTCATAAAAAAAATGATTTAAAACCCAATTTTATGCCGGTTTTGAGTAAATGAGCTAAAATGAATTAAAATTAGAAAATGCTTGAAAAAGTAACTTTATTTTGCAATTTAGTAATAAAGTAATTTTGGATTTCTTTATAGAAAAGAAGGAAAAAAAAATATATTAAATATATAGATTAGAATAATTATATTTTTTTAGAAAAAATAATAATCAAATGAGGTTTTGAGGTTTTTAGCAAATAAAAACTTTTAAATAGTTTTTTTTTTATTTTTGAAAAAAAAAATAACAAACCGGTTTACACGGTTTGATTTCTTTGGAAAAACTGAAAAAAATAATAAGCAAACCGGCTTGAACCAGTTTGCATTTTTTTAAATTGAAAAAATTATGTTTCAAACCGGTTCCATCCGGTTTGAGGTTTTTAAAACCACGAATTGAAAAAAATTTCAATGTCTCCCCTGTACGCCTGAAACTTCTTCCCTCTTTCCCTCTTTCCCTCTTTCCCTCTCTTTCCCTCTTTTCTCACCCTCCTCCACCAACACCGGCCCCTTTCTTACCTCTTTCTTCCCCTTCTCCCTATTTTTCTCATCTTCCTCAGCCGGTGGTGGTGGTGGAGCTTCAGTCCGGTGAATGGCGCACGGTGGAGGCCGCCAACTTCTCCTCTAACCCTTCCAGCTCTAGTTACGGTAAGCAATTCTTCTTCTTCTTCTTCCAATTCTTCTTCTTCTTCTTCCAATTCCTCTTCTTCTTCTTCTTCTTTTTCTGATCTCCTGATTTTCTTCTTCTTCCGATCTGCATCTTCTTCATCTACTTCTACTTCTACTTCTTCTTCTTCTTCTTCCGATCTTCATATTCCTCTTCTTCTTCCATTAATTCTGTGTAAAACAGAATAAAAATAAAAAAAATAAATAAATAAATCTAGTGTGATTTTCATTTTCATCTTCTTCTTTTTCTTCAGCTTCGTTATTCTTCTCAGGCTGTGTTGATTGTGAAAAACAAAAAGAAAAAAAAAGTCGATAGTTGTGTTTTAGATTTTTTTCCCTTTTTCTGTTCATTGTCTGATCTGTACTTTGTTGAGTCGTTACTTAGATCTGTATTTTAGTTTCATAAGTAGTTCATTATTTGTTATTGAATCCTATTTTTCATTCATCACATAGAGTAGATTTCTGTTTGATAGTTCGTTATTTTCCTGTTTTGAAATTCCTTTTTGCAGCATGTTCTTATTTTCCTGAAATTTGTAATTTCCTGTTTTTCTTGCTTTTACATTCATTCTATACCTTCATTAAATTCCTTTTCCAGTTTTCCATTTCATGTTTTGTTTTTCCTGAATTGTTAGTAATTTTACAATATTTTTCATTGCATTAAGTTCCTGTTTTTTTTTTCATAAATTTCTTGCATTGCATTAACATTCGGTTTTATTGTTCATTTGTTAAATTTCTGTTTTTTTTACTTTCTTTTCTGAAATTCATTTCTTGATTTTCCTATTTTTTTTTATCATTTTCCTGCTTTGTTTTTACAGTTAATTTTTGTTTCTTTACAGTTCAAATTTACTGTTTTTAACTTTTTCATGATTTTTTTTTTCTGTTTGTTCAGTTTTATATCTCTTGCTTTTGCCTGTTTAATTGATTTTTTTGTTTAGTTTTTAGTCATTTCCTATTTGTTTTTCTTTACATATTGAAATTCTTGATTTTCATTACATCCTTGATATTTTCATTTCTTTCAATTCTTGAAATTTTAATCTCATGTTTTGTTTTCATAATTAGCTTACTCTATTGTTAGATCCTAGTTCATTGAGTTTTAAGTAGTTGTTAGTTAAGTAAATGATAGGTAATTAGCATTGTTAATTGCTTAATAATCAGTTAGTTAATCGTAGAATTACTTAATTATTTGTCATTAGATTGCTTTCATGTTTTAGCATTGAATTAGCATAAACTGTGTTTAGTATAGTTTTTACTTTTCTCTCTTGTACTGCTCGTGTTCCTTTGAATTGTGCAGGATAGCACAAGAGTGGAGCGAAAGTGATTACGTGACACAAAGTACGAACCGTAGAGCTTCTTTTTACTTTTCAGTTTAGAATTAGGAATTTAATTGGGTTTGTAAATATTGCACTTTACGCCCTCTGCGAAGGGTATTCATTTGTTGTAATAGTTAGTTGTTTTTACCTTTCTTGAACATTTTACATTTCAAATAATTCGGCAATAAAGATTAGTTTAGATTTGTGTACTTGAATACGAAATATTCTTATTCCCTGAGTTCGACCCGGTCTCATCCACTAGTGAGAACCAGTTTTTATTATTTGATGTCTGGTTTTCACATGTTTTACATATAAAAATCTTTTCAAAATTACAACGATTTAAAAGAAGACATCATTATTCCTCCCAGGTTCTCGTTTCGTGGTGCGACTAGTTCTGTCCTCGTTTCACAGATGGTTGTAACCAAGTTGTTGAGCGTCTCCAGAAGGAATCCTTGCGTATGGGACTCCTCGCTCGGCATGGTTCTCCTCGTAGTAGGAGTCATTTATCTATTCACACACAAGCACTTGTTTTTAGTTTCTCGATGTATATGAGAAAGTAAAAGCTTCATTTACTTATATACATTCATTTACACAAGCATCGCCTTAAACAAAACGTCGTGCCGCACTGGCAGACTTTAGGCGTTGAGAAACTATATACATGAGTTTATTGACTCCAAAGCATTACCAGTCTCCTCAAGACCTAGATTTCTTTGATGAAGATGAACTCATAAAAGTCCATCTATTTCCACAAGGCCTTGGTGCAGGCACAACTAGTTTTGGCTTGGGCGGCATTTCCGCACTCTCATGCGAATCTTGTTGGTAGATCAGTGATGTCGGTCCACTTGCCCACTCAGTGGCATCATGGCTCGGGGAATCCGAGACCATAATGGGATGATAGGGGTTGTATCCTTCTTTCTGGCCATTCAGGCTCGACGTTTGTGAAGCCGCTCCGTTCCCCCATATAACGATACTATGATTTGAGGAATCTGAAATCATAATGGGATTATAGAAGGAGTTGTTGCATCCCTCATCATGTCCGTGCAAGCTAGTCGTATATAATGCTTGTTGATAGCCTTGCGTCTGACTGAATCCCTCAAGGAAGTTCAAGTCAAATTCTACCAGATGTGGTAGTTCATCTGAAGTTGTTGGGGTATGGCTACTCCCCCTACTGGAGTAATGTGGTGCACTAACACGTGAGGTCTCGTCCTTAAGACCAAGCGATCCCCGACAACCCATATCGGCGGTATATTTCATTTGGCATTCATTGGCGAAATGCCCCTCTTCGCCACAAAATTGGCAGTCTTGGACCTCATATGCGCATACCCACTCATCGTGCATGATCCCGCAACGATAGCAGTATCCTCGCGAGTCATGAGTTTCCATCTATACAAAAATGCACCCAGATCAGAACAAAAAGTATAAAATATACTTACAGTGCGATATCGTGAACATGACGGATCTTGAACCAGGTTTCTCAGACACACGCTCTGATACCAATTTTGTAACGCCCCGGATTTCCAAAACAATGCTAAGTTAAAATTTTCATGAATTTTTTTTCTTTGCAGCGGAACTTAGAATAGCTTTTAGCAGCGGAATCAGACGATAATGAGTCGTCAGTTTTAGAAAACTCTGAGCACGTTGCAGGTATGTGCCCAAGCGACTCATTGACCACCGAAGTGTTTCATTTTATCGAAAACCACATGTTTATTACAACATCACTGCTCGAAAACGCATTATAGGTTCAATAAAAAGAAGCAATACAACTCTGTCTAGAGAAACCCTAGAACTTGATGCCGCCTTGCTCCGCATATCGCCACGCAGATACAACACCTGAAATCTCCATTAAGCGGGGTCAGAACCACTGACGGTCTAATAAGCATGCAATCACATATTCATTCAACTCAAGTACATATGATGACCACTCAGGGTCGCAGTTCGCAATAACGACGCTCAAGCCTCCAAGACTTAGCGTATATCGCAAGAGCCTCCTTAGGGCTATAAGTTGAACATCCGCTCAAGTCTTCATGACTTAGAGCAAGCCTCTTCAGGGTTGTGATTCGAATAATCGCTTAAGTCTCCACGACTTAGCCTTGACATCTTCTGGGTCTCAAAGGGATGTCTAGCTCAAGTCTTCATACTTGGCACATCCGTATACCACACATCTAAGGACAACTCCTCGAGCTTCACTTAGTCGTGCGGATACAACATGAGTCTTTAACCAGTCGGTCCAGTCATATACCGATCATGACACATTCACAAAGGTTATGCAAGATTAACTCAACAACGTCCATCCACTCATACATTCAAGCATCGATGAACCTAAACTAATGCATTGTTTCGATATTTAACCTCTTCCACCCTTGGTACGCAGGCGAAACAATTGTCCGGGCATCAACTCGACGTTCTGGGGGTTGATTATTCTATGTATTTTAGATACCCCAGAGGCCTGTTGACCCTATTCATAGTAGGGTAGTGTGTTTCAACTCGGAGAACCCTACTAGGCCCATATTCGGATGCATCCTCTACTTGCAGTAGTTGGGTTCAATCCTTAGATCTTAAGGATAACTACGACCCCAAAATCCATTTGTGACTAAGGTCATTATGGACTCTATCAGGTCCAAAGTAAAATAGGTGTCACTCAAGGTTGTACCATCACTGTCATTCCACAGTGAGCATAATTCTTGAAGGGGTCTGTCAGTCTTACAATTACTTGGATAGATATTTGCATGCTATTTAGGCAGCCCGTGCCTCAGCACTACGGGAGTATGTACCCGACCCCATTCAGTCCGCCCCAACACAGTCTAAATAGATCAGCTACTCAGCGTATTTTTACGTAACGAGTCCAAACCTGGTTAAGGTGAAACCAATACTCTGGCTCAGCGGCCCTTACGAGCAAGGTGCCCTTGGCGGCACAATGATACAAGCCGTTCTGGGATCGTTCCATCAACGGACATTATTATGTTGTTTAACTGGTTCCGGCAGCTCTTCTACCAACCATTTCGTCAATACCTCCCCTGCTCTATCGGCAGCGGTGCGACGAATCCTTCTACATTGTAGAAGGCATTCTATGAACTAGGTAGCACTCTACTGTATGATAGAGTATCCTGCTACGTTCTTTCTGAGCCATTCTTGGCTTCTTCAGAAATTTCAGCAGCACTTTCTCTCTTTAACAGAGAAAGCGTGCGTTTTTTTTATCCATTTCAGTGGCATCTTCCCTCTTTGGCCGGAAATCGCTACGCTTAACTCGAGAAATGGATGTGCGCCGTTGTGCGTACTTTGCATCCATCAAGGTTGCAAGAACCTTAGGCCATAGACAGGCTATACGTAATTGACTGAGTCTTTACGTAAAGAGCATTTTGCCAAAAAGCGAAGCCTTTCCAATAGGGTCTTCATTCGTCAAGTAGAATCTTGAACGAGGAGCGGTAAAGGAATCACATTGGCAATTTGGAGTTGATCTCCATTTGAACGCTCATTTACGCGCCATATATATTGTATAAGCAGAAGCCTGTGCTTTATACAGCGGCGGTGTAAGGAAATGCATATACTATTGTTCAGGGTATGTAACTGAACGAAATATTCTACATATATATTTGGAGAAAGCAGGAGCCTTGGTGTCATTCAACACGACGGCTTAAGTAAATGCATAATCGAAAGTGCAGTAATCGGAAATTGCAGAAAGCATGAGCCTCGGCATTATATGACGCGACGACAAAGGTAAATTAGATAGCTTGTGCGATATATGACGTGTTTGCAGAATCAGCAGATATACACCTAGATCTGCATTCAACGATAGTTACGAGGCGAGTGGGTGAACACTGAAGTGTTCTGAATGGCTCAACCAAGAACTAAGGCGAGATACCATTTTAAAAATGCATATACTGCGTATTTGAACATATATATCCGACAATAGTTATGAGGCGAGCAGGTGAACACCGAAGTGTCCAAAGGGGGCTCATCCAAGAACTAAAGCAAGATACTACTTCAGAAAGTATATGCTATATACAAACAATGAAATACTTGAGAGAGATGGATCAACAAAGCGAACTTACTTCAATTGAGGAGGAAACGACTTCGGTTGCTTCGAACGAGGCTCGACTTCGAAAATGATCAACTCCGAACTTCGAACGAAAAAGGACTTGGACTTTGACTTTGAACCAAACCAGGTTCAAGTCAAGTCAACTGGGTTTAAGCTAGGTCAGGTGGGTTCAGACCTAGGTTAGGTGGGTTAGGACCAGGTCAGGCAGGCTAAGACCAGATCAGGCAGGCTCAGGCTAAGTCACGCAGGCTCAGACCAAGTGGGCTAGGTAGAGGAGTTTCTAGAGAGAGAAAGAGGAAGAGGAGAGAAAGGGGTTGGCAATTTTCTAAAGGAGGGGGCTCCTCTATTTATAGGGGAGGTTGCTTAGGGGCTAAGTAACCCCATTTACCTAAATGCCCTTGGCTTTTCTGAGAATTCCTTCCATGGAAGGTGCTGGAACATGCTGGAAGGCTCTGGAAGGTGCTGGAACATTCTAGAATATTCTAGAATATTCTAGAATATTCTAGAATGTTTTTCTGAGAAATATTTCTGTGGGTCCCACCAATATTTCTATGGGTCCCGCAAAAATTTCGAGTTTTCGGCGATTTTTTCTGAAAAAATCTGAGTACGTCATTCTCTTCGTATTGACGTAATTAAGAAAGTTGGCTCAAGGAAATCCTTTGATTTTGTTCAGGTAGGAAGTTATGGCTTCCAGAGTGTTTGAGCATATATTCGCGAATCAATGAATATCCTAAGTATAACTAGCTCGCAAGAATTGATTTGTTTCGCATTATGAGAAAAAATGTTATTTTTGCTGGTAAATGCCTCATGAATTTTATTCAGATATTTTCTGAAAAATTGCGGGTCTTACAATCTGGCTTGATTAAAATATTTTCTGGAAATTGAAGTAGCTAGAGTACTATCAATAATCTTCCTAAGCTAAAAAATTTTTTTTCTTGATTTATTATCTGATGTAGGACTCATGGGTGCAAAGTTGATTGATTTTTCAATGGATCAAAAGTTGAAGTTAAATGTACAAGATAAAGAACTCATTCAAGAGCCTACTCATTACAAGAGATTAGTAAGATGCCTAATATATCTGATAGTGACTCGATCAGATATTGTCTACTCAGTTCACATATTGAGTTAATTTATGCAAGAGCCTAGAGTGCCACATTACAATGTTGTTGTTCGAGTTTAAAGGTACTTAAAATCATCTTCCGATCATAGAATCTTGCTGCCTGCTAAAAGTGAACTTAAATTGTATGTCTACTATGACTCAGATTGGACTAGTTGCCCAATGACTTGAAGATCCATAACTGGTTACCTAACTATATTAGGCACCAGTCTCATTTTATGGAAAGTAAGAAACAAGTCACAATTTCAAGATCCTCTGCTGAAGCGAAATACCGATCTATGGCAGCAACAACATGTGAGTTAGTTTTGTTGAACGCACTTCTAGCTGATTTTGAAATTATCCAAAAAAGCCCAATGATATTATATTGTGACAATCAATCTACTATCTATATTGCAGCAAACACGGTATTTCATGAGCGAACCAAATATATGGAACTTGATTATCATCTTGTTAGTGAAAAAGTGCAATCAGGGGTCATATGCACTAAATATGTTGCTACAAAATTACAACTTGCAGACATCCTCACAAAGGCCCTTGAACGAGATTAGTTTAAAATTCTCATAAGCAAGCTGAGAATCACAGATCTACACTCTCTAGCTTGAGGAGTGTCAAGTGATATGGTTTGATACAGATCACGCATGATTTGAATCATGCATGATATCTGATAAAAGATAAGATCTCCCACATAATATCATGCATCATCACATAGTTTAACAATCTTGCCTCATTTGGCAGGATCGTATGCTTTGTTGTAACTGTTGATATCTATCATTATTATCAAGGGATCGGCTAAGAGTCAGCTCTATAAATGTACATCTCATATTCAAATAAAAGTGAATTAATTTTATGCAAACCAACTTTTTTTTATTTTTTACCACCCGACAAACCTTCCATGATTGTATGTCTCCATGGTTTTTGCATCTCTGAATGTCTGTTTGCTGGCACGAAAACCCTCTTGAGACCATCCTCAGATCTGATCTTAAGGGGATTCAATCCTTCCGTGGAAAAAGATATGTTGACCCCAACCATATCTAATCAAGATCTAGTATTTGTTGTGTGCCCACCATCCCCTCCTTTAGTGTTCTTTGCACTTTGAGAACTTTCTCCGGGATCCCAAGGACGAGATCTCAGAACACCATCGTTGGAAACATGTTGGACCTCAGAGGAAGACGCCATTGATCAGCTACTTCTCTCCATGTTTAGGTGACTTGTTGAATTTTACCGCAAGTGAGGAACCTTATACAGGGTTTGGCTTCATAAATTTGCTCAGACAATTTATTAGTACCAGGTTATAGGTCTCTGAATGGATATTGTTATTTAGAGATAGACAGAAGATACTAGCATCTGATAGTCCTTGAACTTATTGAGCCATTAGTCAATGGAGCGAGAAACCCGTTTTACATTGCCTGAGAAACCTACTTACTTTATATGAAAAACCAAATTTGGGACATGTTTCTCATACGTTTCTTTTATACTTCCCATAAATAACTTTTTTAACTAAAACATTGATATACACGTATTATTCAAAAAAATTAATTACATATTTAGAAAAACTTGATTTTATACATATTTTTAATATTAAGAAGAATGTAATGTATTGGATGAAATAGGTAAATCCCAAAATCTATTGTAATTGCATTATTTTTTCCTTGTTTCTTGATTCTATCTAAAGCTATATTGCATTTAAATATTTTATTTACGATATTTACTATTTTATTAAAAGTAAGCTGACTATGCATGCACTTGTTTATATAACCAACTTTATGATTAATTAGTTTTATAATTGTAGTCAATGTAGTCATATATTAAAAAAAAAATTTATTAATTCTTCCAAGTTATCATAATATTAGTAAAAAAGTAAAACTTTGTGTAAATTTAAAGTACTCTTTATGCATACTATTAGTATTTTTACTCTCTCTCTCTCTCTCTCTCTCTCTCTCTCTCTCTATATATATATATATATATATATATATATATATATATATATATATATATATATATATATATATATATATATAGAGAGAGAGAGAGAGAGAGAGAGAGAGAGAGAGAGAGAGAGGGAGAGGGAGAGTAGAGCGTAGCTGCTTAATGCATAGCTTCTTAAGCTCAACTTAATCATGCTGACCGTTTATCACGGGCGTTGATGGATGGTCAGTGCACAAAAAAAATGAAATTGCATCAAAAAATGCCAAACAGAGCTTTAGTGGCGCACTTAGAGCACTACTAAAGCCCCAGTTTGTATGTTTGGACACTTTTTGAGTGTTTTTGATGCTCTCTCTCTCTCTCTCTCTCTCTCTATATATATATATATATATATATATATATATATATATATATATATATATATATCAAAAGTGCATGAAAGCAGTTTAGTGGATTAAACAAGAGTAGACTGAACCAATAAGTTGCGGCAAGTCTCTAATAAGAACCAAACATGATTGAAAGAACCTAATTCCTTTATTTTTTCTTCCCTCATTTATTTAGAACTGACATTGTGAGTGATAAATAACCTATAGATGAATAGGCATGGAATGACAGAACAGAAAAAATCCAGGAAAAAATTGCAAATGAGAAAGCAAGAGATGATAGGAAAGCATACAGCGCGATATAGTTTGAAAGCAGAGGATCAAAATTATGAGAACCGGCTGGACTAAAATAACTGAAGAAAAAAAAAGAATAAAAGGTGTAAAATTGTTTTTTAATATCATCAATCTTTGTTTAGTTATGGTTAAGTTGATGAGGTTGGTCTCTCGAGCCCCTTTTCACATAGAAGAATCCAGCCCTCGTCTCCAATTCTTTTCCTTCGGTAGGGGCCCCACAACTAGTTGGAATTTATCGAGTCCGAGTATTGTCCATAAGTTTGTGATATTTCAAGAGTTAATGGTCCGAGGCAAATGTTCGGACGTGACTCCTCCGGAGGAAAGCAAGCCCATTCATTTATTTGGGTGCTGGGGGATGGTCGACTAACTGAGCTAGGTAAGCTTGCAAATTAAAGACCACAATCGGCACTCCCCATTCAAGT
Organism: Nuphar pumila; assembly: GCF_984573655.1. Taxonomy (NCBI): domain Eukaryota; kingdom Viridiplantae; phylum Streptophyta; class Magnoliopsida; order Nymphaeales; family Nymphaeaceae; genus Nuphar; species Nuphar pumila. Next base: position 69,495,427 of record NC_143255.1, on the reverse strand, counting down.
CCTCAAAGTATTGTTTGTTGGGGATGACAAAACCACGTAGATACATCGTCAGCCACACACAAATATATCGGAAAGCATCCGGCGTGTGAAGATGCTACGTACGTAGGAATTCATCAGCCATATGAAGCTCAAAAACAACAAAAGTTCACCAATCTCTCATCGTTGCCTCCCCAAAATTTTGTCTATAAAGAAGAGGTTCGGGTCACAAAAAATTTCTCATCTCCAGGCAACATGGCCATGAGATCTGTCGTGCCCCTTTCTTCTTCATCTTCTTGCGGCCTCTACTCGCCTTGTTCAACAGTCTCTAATAACAAAACGACCAACGGCTTCAGGTACCGTAAGACACAGGGACGAGTTTTTTCTCGATCTGGAGACAAGGACTCTAACCCCAAGAGCTCAAAGTCAGAGCAATCCTTGTTTGGGAGCTTAACAGAAGCCCTTGATTTTTCCCAAGTGCGCTCTGAGGAAGATGCCGTCCTTTTAGAGGAAGCGAGGGAGGCCACAAGATCTGGTGGACGGATGAGCAGAGAACAGGTGAGTGAGAGAGCAACTGATCACGTCAGTGATGGGTTGCAAAGTACTCTGGCTATATCATTGTACATGCAGCCATTTTCTATATTGTAAAATCGCTACGTGCAGAGTGATTTTCTGTTTTTGTACGGGATCACGGAGTAGATCCAGTGATCGGGTTCAAGTACTTTACAAACTAGTTTTTATTTTCAATTAACAAAAAAATAATAATTTTTTTTTGTGAAGTACTCGGACACGATCATTGGATCTGCTCCGCATGCTACGCGTTCATTACTTTTAAGTTCTCGTCATCTGTTTCCGCTGATAGTTCATTCCACTACAAGAAAAATGTTAATTAGCGACGGAAATTTGCGACGGATTTTTTCCGTCGCAAATTAGCGACAGATTAGCTAGAGAAAACTTTCTTAATGAATCCGTCGCTAAGTAGCGACGGATTAGCGATGAAAGTTGTTTCATCGCTAATCCGTCGCTAATTAGCGACGAATTAACGACAACAAGTATTTCGTCGCTAATTCTCAATACAAGAAAAACATTTTAGCGAGGGATTTAGCGAGGGAAAATTTCCGTCGCTAATCCGTCGCTAATTTTCGATTTAAACCAAGCGCGAAATTTTCCCTCTCTCCCTGTTTGAAATTTAAATCGACCGCGCTCGATTTAAATCGACCGCGCTCGATTTAAACCGAGCGACGTCGGAGAGCTTATTGGAGAGCATGTACATGAGAGTGGAGGACGGTGACGCCGGAGGACAGTCGGCGAACGCTGGAGGACGTCGGCGCCGGTTGACGGAGGACGACAATGCCGATTCACGGAGGACGGCGACGCCGGAGGACGGTCGGCAATCGCTGGATGATGTCGGCGCCGGTTCACGGAGGACAACAACGTCGATTCACGGAGGACGGTCGGCGATCGCTGGAGGACGTTGGCGCCGGTTCATGGAGGACGATGACGCCGGTCCACAGAGGATGACGGCGACGCCGGTTCACGGAAGATGACGGTGCCAGTTCATGGAGGACGGCGACGCCGGAGAGCACCGGTTCATGGAGGACGGCGACGCCGGTTCGCGATGAGGCAGAGCGATCGTTATGTGCATGCAATGCCTGTCGGGTGCGGTATAAGTCCGGCTTAGTGCTGCCGGAATACCGCCCGACAAGGATCAATTTTTTTTTATTTTTTTTTAAAAATTTAGCGACAGATTAGCGACGGATAATGTCCGTCGCTAATCTGTCGCAAATTAGCGACGGAATTAACGACAGATAATTTTTTTCGCTAATTAGCGAGCAAAAAATCGCGATGGCCTCTATCCATCGCTAATCCGTCGCTAAGCCGTCGCTAAACAGTTTAGCGACGGCTTAGTGACGGATTAGCGATGGATAGAGGCCGTCGCTAATCCACGGTTTTCTTGTAGTGTTCGTTTGGCCAAAGGAATTAAGAGATCTGGTCCTATTGAATATCACCAGAATATGGTGATATTGGATGTCGACCATACACATTTCTCCACTTGTGGTCCCCACTGACAGGTGGAGAAGTATCTGGTAAGAGCCAGGTAGGGATGGCAGTGGGGCGGGGCGGTGCCGGGGACAAGGTCTCCACCCCCGCCCCGCCTCAAAATTTTATCCTCTACCCCCACCTTCATCCCCGTTTCATGTCCTCCATCCCCGGTTCAAACGAGGATGAGGCGGGGCGGGGCGGGGATATTGCGGGGAAAAGTGGTCGGGGCGGGGATCGTGGCGGGGACGGGGCGGGGCCGGGCCGGGAAAAGTGCTCGTCCATCCCCGTCTCCACCCCCGGACGTGGATGGATTTTAACCTTCGTCCCCGCCTCCATCCCCGTTTCATACCCTTCATCCCCGGTCCAAATGGGGCGAGGCGGGGCGGGGCCCCGCTTTCTCCCGGTCCACTGCCATCCCTAGAGCCAGGCACCTTTTGTTCAGTAGGGATTTTTTTTTAATAACTTGAATCGGCTATTTTTCAATCAATGTAAAAAAATACTTAATTTTTTTTTTAAATATTATTTTAATGGCTTCGACATGTGTCATGTTCGGTTTGACACAAAATATTTTTAATCACTTTTTAGCCGATTCAGAAAGATGCACTTGAGAATATGTATGAATAGTTTCAAGGCCGATACCGATACTGACAACATTGACTCAACCTGAAACAAGCCCCAGTCATGGTTGCAGACGACGACCATCTATATACTGCAGTCATAAATATTGCTAAGATTTTTAAAATTTGTATGATATTATTGTGCACTATTCACGTCATAAAAATCTTACTAATTTCACAAGATCTTCAAAATCTTGTTTATTTTTAAAATATGTTGACAACATAATTGTACATATTTGTTTTATTTATTTCTATATATATATATATGTATATATATATATATATATATATATATATATATATATATATATATATATATATATATATATATATGGTTGAGGTTTGCCATGGTCGTTTATAGGTGCAAACTACCTAACAAATGTGGCGGAATCCCCTTGTTTGGGTTTTTTCACATTTAACACCATAGATGTGATATTTAGGTTTTGTTTAATGGGAACAATATTTTGGATCACCAGAATGCAACCTTGATATAGGTTTTCTTGGCAATTCAAAAATCAATGGCTATGAATTCATCAATTCTTTTCAACTAACAGAAACATGCTTTTTGTCAAAAAATATGATCCAAGAGTTAATTCTTGATAAATCGAGCATGTTGAACACATCTATGAGGTTAGATTGTCCCAAAATAACTGGCATAGTGAGATTCAAATTAGATTGTAGGTACAATCATTTGTACCAAATATAAACCCCCTTTATATATATATATATGTGTGTGTGTGTGTGTGTGTGTGTGTGTGTGTGAAAACGTATTAAATGTGCACGGTGCTAAATGAAACATGATATTGGATTTTCAAAGTTTTTTCAAATGTGATCTATATGTTTGTTTTTATAGGGTTAAATTCTTATAGCATTTGATTTCAATGCATTGATATGTTTTTATAAGATTTCAAAAATCAACGGCCTACAATTTTCATAAATTTTTGAGACTCCAAATACAAATTTTTTTATCTAAAATATATGATCCTAGTGTTGATTTCTAGTAAATCAATCATGCTCAACACATTTGTATGGTCAGGATTTCAAAAAAATACTGAAAATCCAATAGCATGTTTCATTTAGCAGGTCCAATGATGTTACTGTGTCGAACAGACTCGCGGTCACCCGCCGTGCGTATGCTCATACATACAGCAGTCACAACCGTAGCTAAAGACCTTGCCCATGTCTGATGAAGGGGCGTCTGATGATATATATATATATATATATATATATATATATATATATATATATATATATATATAGAGAGAGAGAGAGAGAGAGAGAGAGAGAGAGAGAGATGGAAGTAACGTTGAAGGACAGGCACACAGCTGATTGCGCATGCTATCAACAAAGCACATTTTTTTGGTTTTTTTTACATTAGCGATGGTGCAATCGGATGCGTTGGGTGTGTCCGACCATGTTCGACGTGCGTTTGATGCTATGCTCTCTCTCTATATATATGAGAAAATATTTGCTACTAATGAAGGTAAGGAACTAAGCAGCTAGAAATCATAAGTGCAAGTTGTATTTGCTCAATCTAACCACATAGATGTGTTCTGCATGGTTTGTTTGCTAAGAATAAAACCTTCGATCATGTTTTTCTGATGTAAAAATGTGATCTTTTGAGTTAAAAAAATTTGGCACATTGTGGGCCATTGATTTTTATACCCCTTTAAAAACCTAATTACTTGTCATGATCACATTATTCAAAATAAGTTCGCTTAAACAAACCAGGTAGATCACATCTATAAGCTTTGATCTACAAAAAAATTAAGAAAAGAGTGGTTTCTACTCATTAGTTTATTACCTTCATTAGTTGCCAATATTTATCCAATATATATATATATATATATATATATATATATATATATATATATATATATATATATATATATATGTGTGTGTGTGTGTATGTGGAGAGAGGGACACTAGAATATGAGAACTAATGTGTGAACTACAATTTTCATGAATTTTTTATTCTTTACTCTTGAATTACCTTCATGAATTTTTTATTCTCCTCTCTCTCTCTATATATATATATATGATTTTTTTAAACATATATATATATAGTGAGAGAGAGAGAGAGACATATATAGTGTGTGTGTGTGAGTGGTAGGTGCTCAACCTGAGCTCAAGCGCGTTGACCATCCTTAATTTGCGCGTGTGATGGACGACATGCAAAAACACAAAAAAATACTCAAAATGCCTAAAAAAATTCCTTTAGCAGCGCTTCAAAATGATGCTAAAAGCAAAAAGAATTTTACATGTATCCTTGTTGGGCTTTTAGTGGCATTTTGAAGTGTCGTTAAAGGTCCAAGCAGAACTGGGACCTTTATGACACTTTCTTAATAAAATAAGTGTGTTTTTGTACTTTTTTTTGCTCATTTTTGCACACTGACAATCCATATGTGCGCACAATATCAGCATGATTAAGCTTGGGATGAGTACCTACCAATCACTATATATATATATATATATATAGTGATTGGTTGGTGCTCAATCCACAGGTGCTCATCCCAAGCTTAAGCACATTGGCCATTCATCGTGCACGTGATGGAATGTCAATGCACAAAAAAAAAAATCATGCAAAAAATGCCTTTTAAGGGTGCTTTCAAAGCATCACTAAAAGTACAAAAATAAAATATAGTGTCCTTGCTTAGCTTTTAGGGGCGTTTTGAAGCGCCACTAAAGGTAAAAAACTAAAAAAGCACAATTTTTGTTCATTTTTGTGCATTGATCTTCTATCATGCGTGCACCGTGGGACAGTCACCGTGATTGAGTGCAGGTTGAGCAGCTCTCTCTCTCTCTCTCTATATATATATATATATATAAGCGCTTTGAAGGGCTGCTAAAGGTACGAGCGAAAATCTGATCTTTAGGAAGATGCATTCTCTTATTTTACTATGTTGATTAATGGTCCATGTGGGTGGCAGTACGGAGCACTAAGGAGAAAGATCGGGGGAACCTACCGGGATTTTTTTAAGTCGTACATCGATGGTAAGTTGACGCTGGCAAGTTTTTTGTTTTTTCCTCGTTGCAAGTGGAGAACAGATCTGGTCAAGGGTACTGTTAGGTGTTCTCATTCATGACATAAACAGGAATCCAATCACTATTCTTAGCCACACATTTGTCATGCTCTAGATGTTGTTCATCTGGAGCTTGAACGGCTTTGAAAAAAGTTGTGGAGCCCATTTAGTAAATAAGCAATCCAACCATGGTGGTTGGGCACTGTGCATGGCATGGATGAATGACATTATCTCGACTTGATGATGGTTGTGACTTGTAAAACTACCGGCTCTTTGTAGATAATTTGTTAATAGTGTAAATTACAATAAACAGACAAACTCATAGGCATGCTGAGGGATTCGAATCCGCGACCCCTAAGTTATGATCATACAACCTAACCACCAATCTATCTCATTCTACCACCAAGATCACTTGTTAGGGCATACATTCAACTTTATCACTTCTTACGTTCACTGTTGCAATTTCTTATTTTTGTCCAAAGCCATCTTTTAGGTATTAGATTTATATCATTAATAGGGCATATAATTAGTTGTTTTATGATTAAAGGTGAAAAGGATAATTTTTTTCACTTTAACAGGTATTTGAAATGCATTAAGAAATTATGATTTTGAACAAGTATATAAATAAGCTATGTATAAATATCATTATTTGAAAATATCACGATTTTATTGCAATACTTTCAAAGACAATATAATGCTGAAAAAAAAATACTCTCTTCTGAAAATGTTGCCTATTTTCTAGTCTGTTTTTTTTTTTTTAATATTGTGATAAAAACACATTTTTAATGTTTTTCATATTAACAGCTGCACACACACATACTTTCGTGTATGCCAATAATTTCCTGATATTTTTCTTGGGAAAATTTTACTTACAATGTCGTGAAAGTTTGCTCGTCAATAATTTTCTAATCAGGGAATTGGTGACAAGCTTGGCCAATCATTTGTAATTTTTCCTTGAACATGTTTGAAAAGTTAGAAAGCGATCCATTTTCATGCAAGAATGAATACTTTCACATATAGGATCTTTTGTCCTAAGTCAATGAGAAAATAGATCCCAGTTAAGGGACTAACGTGGGCTTTGAAGTCACACCTCTCCCATGTGACTCCAATGCCGATGAAAGTTTTTTCACTGAAAATCTCTCTCTCTGTCTCTCTGTCTCTCTCACTCTGCATGTGAGCACATTGGATGTGAAAATTACCAAACTCAACTTATCTGAACCTATGTCAAATCGATTTATACGGATACAATACTGATGAAATATTGACCCACACTCAAGTACCATTTAGCTCTTCAACAATATATAAATTTGGATTTTATCTTAAAAGTAACATATAGGTGCCAAATGTACGGTAAATTTATGCTTAGCCACGTTAGTTTTCAAATATTAAAGATAGACACTTATCTTTTTAGGAAATTGTGCATATGACTGCTTGAGTTACTTTTTATATCACTTAACTCTAGTGAACTTTTTAAAATGAAACTCTTAACTTCACCTTTATTTCAATTATTGAATTTCACTTGTGGCACCTTATTTTTGTAGCTATGGTTAAGGGCAAATAATAAATTTCTTGTGGTAAAAGTGGCACGAGCAGTTTCTCAAAACGGTAAGTCATTTTATCTCAAGTATTTAAAAACTGAGGCAGCTCAACATAAATTCACCATACAGTAGGCGTCTAAATGTATATAGATTATCCTCTTAAATTATAACCGAGGATGTTATTGAATCCAAACTATTGGATAAAAAAAAATCAAATCCAATTTGAAAATGTTTTTGGATCTTTATAGATCCCACTTATTGTAGCACAAGACAAACATGCCAAACCAAAACATTTCATAATACGATACAAAAACAAACATATGAAACTAATTCATCACATTCTAAATAATGTGTTTAATTTCACATGTATTTTATTTTCATGTGTGAAAATAACTTCCGTTTCCCCAAACGCACCTTATGTATAGTAATAAATAGTATTGTTTCTTCCCTGTGATATTGAGCCCCTAAAGTCATGATGATGATGTAATTTGTTTACATACATACACACATACTTTTGTTATGATGGCAGTGGATGGGCAATACGTTGAGGAGGGCTGGGTTGACAAGTCGTGCAAGATATGCAAGAAGGACACAAGAGGGGAGGCCAGGCAAGTAGACAACCTTGGAAGATACGTTCATGTTGCTTGCCTACAACAGTCGTCCAAGAAAACTAATTTCTTTTCCAGGCTGTTTTCTCGATGAAGGAACGATCCATTCAAACATGGATTCTGCAACTTCTTATTGATGTAGTCAGTACGAATATATAGAAAATAGGAAATTCATATTTAGTTGAAATAAATTTCTTTTCCACCATATTATACAACAAAAGTGGCGCTAATTTGTTGGCAAAGGTAGCCAGGCGTCACCTTGTCTGGCAGGAGCAGTTAGTGCACGTCACCGTGTGTTGGGACGTTGCAAGTTTGAACCCCAAATGGTATTGTTGTATAACTGGTAGGGGTATGCCTAACCCCAGCTTTCTCTGTCGAAAAAAAAAAAGGTAGCCAGGCGTCTCATTATTCGGGTTTTAAGGAATTAGCGGTGGTCCTCTAGATTAAAACAAATCGGACGCAGCAGGCACGATGCTTATTCATGGATAGCCTGTCCACTGTTATGGCCCATATATATATATATATATATATATATATATATATATATATATATATATATATATATATATATATATATAAAGAGAGAGAGAGAAACAAGATCGGCCTTTGTATGTTGCCTGTCTGCAAGTTCCTCATCCTGAACTCTCGAAGCAGGTTATATGTTCCTCCCCCCCCGAACAGGGCATCTCATGCTCGGGGGTCCCAAAAAGCACCACACATTTAAGCTTGTGCATCTCGTATCCCCATGTTTGTCAGCATTAATTAGCATTGGAGTTTGATGCGATTGCAAAGACTTAAGTACCCTCTCCTCCATTGGTGCCAAAAAAAATAACGATTCTAGAAAAGGAGTGATTGTAAAGACTTAAGTGCCCCGAAGTTGATTATTTAAGACCCAGTCTCTACACTGCAGGATTATCCAAGAAAAAAATTTCTCCTGGAGGAGGCCATGAATATCAACCCTCTCACTCTCTCTCTCCCTTCTCTTTCTGCTTCTGTGCACATCCAGCAGAAGAACCTACATTGCTCTATCAAACACCGACTGACCTGCACATTGACTGTTGTGGAGTCTGATTCAAAGTTTTTACCCTTACAGGAAGAGGGTTTGGGGGCTCCTCCCAGCGTGAGTAGCATCATTCAACTAAATAAGTTGTGGATCCTGATTCAGAGTTTTTACCCTTATAGAAGAGGGTCTAGGGGCTCCTCCCAGCGTGGGTAGCCTCATTCAACTTGAAGAGTTATGCAACCTAATTCAGAGTTTTTATCCATACAGAAGGGGGGTCTGAGGGCTCCTCCCAGTGTGGGTAGCATTATAAGGTCCATGATTTATTTTGTGGTAATATTACACAAATCGTGTTGAGATCGAGAGTTTTGTTGAAATTGACAATTTTTGTATTTTAGCCTACATAGAGATACAGGTCAAATCGCGTAATTTTACATAAAAAGGCAATTGAGGGAAATCTAGAGCGAATTAACCTTCAAAATTTTTAGGGCAAGTTTATAATACGTATATGGTGATTGACCCAAATTTGAGTTTCGAACGACGAAAATATCCCGTCAGTGCATGTGAATTACGGGAGATTGCTTAGAAACTTAGCGAGGGCATAAACGAGACCCAATTCGTTCATAAGAAAGATTTCTTTGCTTGGGTAGCTTTGAAATATCATTTACATTGATAATATAAAAAAAAAATTGTACATAATGGAAAAATATTTGAAAATTCAAATAGAAATAGAATCGATATAATAAACATTCATTTCTTTCATTGGTCAAGGTCGACCAAGGCCATGACCGTCCATTCAGGATGGCCTTAGGACGACCATGGCCATGAAACCAGCTGGTCATGTTGACCAGCTGGGTGAGTGGCAGTCTCGTAAGACACTAAAGTAATTTTAAAGGGAGGTCCATGATTGGCCCTACCCAAATCAATAAAAAAAAACAATGATTGAAGTGTGAAAATTTTAATAAAGTAACCAAGAAGAAGGAGGAGTTCATGGCATGTGAGGGTTGACCTTCCCTCTTGGAGAATGCGTGGGGGCATTGAGAGCCCTTTAGCCTTGGGATTCAAGGAATCCCAAGGGCTCTTCCCAAGAGTGAAGAGCCATTATGTGACTTGATAGAACCTCATTGGATGAATGGGATGGCAGCCCCATGGCATTTTTGTTATTTCAAAAAGAAGATTCAAATCCTCTTAGATGAATGGTGGAGCTGGGCGGCGGTGGGAAACCGTGACCCACCCCCAGCTCCACATCTTGGAAGGTGATTCTCCACCCTCCATCTCAGCCCAACCCTCTTAAAGCCTCTTTGAAAAAATCGAGAACCCCATTATAGGGGGGCGATTTTTTTTCAAGAACATTTTCACTCTCTCTCATTCTCTCTCCCTTACTCTCTCACTTCTCCTTCCTCTTCCTCCCAGTCGTGGGGGTGCTTCTTCATCAACATTGAAGAGCAGCTACACTTACCTCCGTTTCCAAACCTTCAAGGTGAAGGCTCAACTCGTTCTTCCTTATATCGTTTTAATACACCATGAAACTAAGGGAGGCATAGCATCCATGAATGCATGCTCCATTGGTGGATTAGCTGGATAAGTCTCTCTTTTTTTCTTCCATGTCTCCATTGCATTCGACGGTTTATGTGTTTTCTGGCTGATTTTTTTTTAAGATGCTATTTTTAAAAGATAATTTTCAATAAAATAATAGAAAAATCATCAACCAAAGATATAAAAACCGACTTTCCACAGAAGTGGCGAGTACGGGTCGAATTCATAAGGAATAGGATATATTCTGAATTAATTCTAAAATAACAATTTATTAATATCACAAAGTCTACAACTATGTTAAGATTACAAATTAAATAAAATAACAATCTAAACTATGAAAATAAACTAAAGCAAGAAGCTAAGTCTTCTGCAGATCTCCAGGGGTAAATCGGTCTTTTCACCATATATGCAGTTGCACTTTATATTTGAAATACACCTGTAAACCTGTTCTAACTTATCAACCTACACAAGGAAAAGAAAGAGTTAGTAACAATGCATAATGAAATTCAAATTACAAAATACAATTAATTCTAAATTATTTCTGAAATTAAATTACAACTAAACAAATAAATAAAGCTAAAAATTCAACCTCTAACTAAACTAACTAAACAAATTAATCCTAATGAGTCTAACTACAATTAATTCACTAACTACAAGTTAAGAAATACGAATAACTACATTAAATCAAACAAATAACCAAATGACTATTTTGTCCCTAAATAATGCAAAAGTGGATTCTGACAACTTTTCGTAATTCGATGATTTAAAAAGTCAAACGAATTTCAAAATTCACGAAATCACTTTTATTCTGTAACTGACAGATCCAAAAATCTGACACAACTTACAGATTTGAAAAATACATTCTCGATCTCCAGATATAAGCGTTTCAAAATTAGGATAATTCTGGAAATCGCTGGACCCGAAATTGAAAAAACCGAAAAAGCTATTTTTACAAAATGCTTAAAACCAGACCAAATCAACTCAGAATGAGTTGAATTTTGTTCTGAAGACAGTGAACACATGGATGTGGAGAATAGAAAAATAATTTTCAGAAAACTCCAAAAAAATCCACATAAAATAACGAGTGCTAAATACGATAAAAATCAGATTTGAAATTCAGTGCACTATTCATTTGTGCGAATCCACAATTGACATCTAACACTAAATCACATGGAAAAACAGTCCTAACTAAATCTGATTTATTACTAAACTACAACAAAGGACAACAATTAAACTAATTTATAAAAATTTGGAAATAAATTAAACAACCTAAACTAAAGTTAATCTAGACACATCACTATTGTTACTCTATTCTAAACTAAGTGCTATTCTAAGTAAACTATTCAAATAACTACTCTAATTAATCCTATTGTATTCTAGCTAACATCACTAACTAATTAACTAACTAATCAATACTTAGTTCTAGAACCTAAGTAAAACACAAACACTACCTAAGGTTAGTCTCACTAGGGTTACAAACTAAGTTAGAATAAATTGCTAACTATGGTTAAGTCGACTAAGGGTAAACACTAACTAGGGCTCGCTATGATTTGGTTAACTACTAGGGTTACTAGGATTAGTCACTAACTAGGGTCTACTAGGGTCAGTTGGCTCACTATGATTAATTAGAGGTACGGTTAGCTATGATTAACTAACTAAGGGTTAGTCTAACTAGGACTAGCTACTAACTCAGGTTAGATACCTAGGGTTAGTTAAGATTAGCTAGGGTTAACTAATTAGTCTAGCTAAGGTTAATTAACTAAATATGGTTAACTACTAAATAGGGTTAGGGGTATATGTAGGGTGGCGGTTTAGGATAGGCTTTGACTACACGTCACCCTAAGGTTACTAACTATATTACTAAGGTTAATCACTAACTAAAGTTAGCTATGTACGGTTAGGATTAACTAGGTATAGTTAGGCTAACTAAAGCTAATAATTACACTAAAATTTAATAATTAAAACTCTAAACTAAAATCGGTAATTGGAAGAATTAATCCTAAAACCTAATCTAATTACTTTAACACTAAATATAATATAATCTAATATTAATATCTAACTAAATAGTAATACACGATTACTCTAATCTAAACTATTACTATATTTACTAAATTAATTAATATCCAATTAATGCTAAATCAAACTAGGCAAGTAGTAAATAGGGCTCTAAAGATGGGAATCAACGAATTTGGTAGGGGCCACCTCCTTACCTTAATAGCTCATTAGGAAGTCTTTCAATTTATAAAACCATCCAGCCTATTGGGACCCACACGTTTTCAATCATTTTCCTTAAAAGCAATAGACTCTTTTGAAAACCTTTCCTAAAACACAATACACGTTTTTGGTTGGCCTTAAAAGTAAATTAAACATGTCAACTCTTGCCAAAATCGTGTAAACAAGTTTTAAAAACTCTTTTGAAGATCAAATGGGTTTCCACCTTTTAAAATGTAACTCCTTTGCAAATTGGCTGGATAACATTTATTAAAAACTTTCCTTCAATGATATTCACGAATTTGGATATGTTGGTCTTCTACCAAAAAACGTTTCTTCAACTACAAAGACCATAGTGCCCTTAACTAAAATACATGATTAACTACACAACTAATTTAAACTAAGGTTAAGCTAGCTAAAATTAGTCTATACACACATTATCAAAAGGATATACAGGAGAACAAAAAGTAATTGGAACAACCTAAATTAATGACTACAGAAAAACCAAATCAGCTAATTAAATTATAAAGGGACTAACCGAATTCTAATAAATCTAGCTATACTAATCATGGAATTACATCTATTCTAAAATGCATCAGACCTAACAAGCTAATATAGACATAATTTAATTCAAACTACCATAAAGCAAGACACTACAACGATCTATAAAATGCTAGCAACTAAGTTAAATTTAACTAACATCATATCATGAATAAAAACAATCTAATTTACACTATACTAAGACAAAATTGACTCTAAACTGTTAGACTATGAAATACCAAAATACTCTAAATAATATGTTGTACATGAAAGAAAGAATAGAAAAACACATTCTAACATTTTACTCTATAATAAACTAATCAAACTACAACCGAAATTGCATCAAAACTAAATTGAATACATGGATAAACACACCTAAATCTACACAGCAAACAACTTAATTTAATTTAATCTATCACACTAATGTATCAATAGAAAACGCTACAGCTGAATGGAATTAAAATACTATTTTATATAAATCAAAATCACTCGATCTTCACAATGACACATTAAATCCAACAAGAACTAAAAATGAAATCAAACGTACACATCTACCCGACATAATATTCTATCATTGACACAACTTAGACCTAAATATCACTGGAAATTAAGAGGAAACACGCAGGTATGAACCAGAAAATCAAATCACACGTCTACACCCAAAAACACTAAAAATGTCCAACATTGGATTGAAAATCACGAGGAAATAGAGGGGACAACATCTAAAAGACCTCTACGTGCTGGTTTATGCATGAAACCTCTACACTAAGGCTGACGAAAAACAGAAAATACGCAGCACACAACTCACGCACAGTTTGGGTTTTATCTAGAAGCAGTGGATGAGAAGATCTAACCTCTAGGGTGATCCGACGACTGAGGGGAAGGAAAGAGCAGACTTTGCTTGGCTTTCGCACCACGAGGGACCTCTTTGATGCTGAAAATACACCATGGAACAATATTATGCAGCTGTAACACGTTTGAAGTCCACCGAAGATGGAGGAGGGACCGATTCTCGATCGGGTGACTTAGAAGATCGGATGGAGGTAGAGTCGATCCCTCTTGTTGGAGTGTTGCACTTCCACGCAAGAGCAAGTGTCTTCAACCTCTGCGTCACCTGCAAAGCACAACAAACATGGGATTAACCAACAGGGATGACAAAGAACTGAAGAGGTATGAAAGGGAGGCAAGAAAGGATGCTTGGATCTCAAGCATTTCTTCAAGCTTCAATGGCAATGGCGTGGGGTGTGAGGTGAGAAGGGGGCTGGACTAAGATTTGTGCCCCTAGGGCACAAAAACCAAAGCAAAGACAAGATTTCATTGGGCGTCACCTCTCTTTTAGACGATTTGCCTTGTTTTAGGTTATTTTCAGAAAAGGTGTTAAAAAGAAAATATTCACTGGGCGCCTCATGTAGGAGGGGTTTTTTAGAAAATATTCTATGAAAACGTGAATTGGGTTGGAGCTGGGTTGAATCTATGCATTTCGGTCCATATCCAAGGTCCAAATGGACGTTTGGATCCAAATCCTTCAAATTTGCTCCGAGGTTTGACCCGCTACACTGTAAATGCCATAATTTCTTCATTTTAAGTCCGATTTCGATGAAATTTGAATATCATTATGCACCTAAGTCTGGACCTTAAACCTATAGATGATGCATTTATGCAGTGAAAATGTGTTAAGAAAATGTAATATTTATGCATCATCAAATACCCCCATGTTAGAGTAATTGCTAGTCCCTAGCAATGAAGATATAGACTACCCAATAACATGAAAGCTCTTATTAAATAAATAAAAAAAACTAACTCACTTTCGTAGGAATCATGGTTGCATTTATCAGATGCAACAAGCCTTTTAAACTCCTGAGTTACCCCAGTGGACGAGTAAGGTCTCGTGAGGGTTTGCAGAGATGCTACCCACAAACATCAATATCATGCATGAATAATTTTTCTGAAATAATAGGCAATTAAGAACTTATTGTAAACAAATATTTCATGTAATCTACATTCTCATAACAAATTTAGAATTTTTCCACCACAGTAAAAATTGTTTTCTTTCACTTCTCTAAAACTGTAATTATCTATGAATTTTCTCAGAAAGTCAAGTATTGTCATGTTTTACTCATTTATCCTCACCTGTATCTTTTCTGCACAGTAATTCACAATTCTTCCTAAGCAATGAAATTTTTCTCATTCAGCTCATTCTTTTTCTTTTGATTTTCAATTTTTCACTCTTTTTTCATTTTTCTAATTTGAGCACTATTTCGAATATCCAGTCTTGTAACCCTTGTAGCGAGCTTTGGGTAAGTGACTCCCAGGTCAGACAACCTTAGGGCACCAGATACAGAGTATCCCTCAGACTTAATTGCTCGAGTCACTAGACCTTCTATTCTAATAGTTTACGTATAGTCTTCCTCTTATCATGTGCAATGTCTCTATCTCTTAGGCTTTCTATGAAGTCCATGTAACAAGCTTTCGAATCGGTGGATCCCAAACCAGATGGCTTTAGGGCACTAGGTGTAAAACACCCTGCAGACTCTACTTACTTGAACTACAAAGGCCACAGATATCGACTAGACAAGAAGATGATCTCCTTCGTTATTCATTTCGTCAAGAGATTCAAACATTTCAACTTTTGTCTGAGTTCCACTACTAGGACTCGCGAAGAAATTAACAACTAAACGTAGCTCTATTCTTTTAAGCTCATCTTTCAAAAACATCTTTCACTTGCTTATCTTTTTCACAAAACATACTGTGCCTTCCCAGCCCTTTCTGAGAACGAGGACTCAGAAAAGGAATCTGAATTCACGCTACTTACTCGAAAATTTCAATGCTTCATAAGAAAGAACATGCTGTCAAATAAGCACAAGAAAAAGAAAGATTCTAAGGAAGATTACATGTGCCATCAATGCAATAAGCCAGGTCACATGAGACGTGACTGTCCTCTTCTAAAAAGAAAATCCAAAATTGAGGAACCAAAGAAAAGGTTTTTCAAGAAAAAGGCTTTGCATGCTCAATGGGATGATTCAGAACCATCCTCAAGTGAAGAATCAAGTGATGATGAAGCTGAAACCGCCAACATGTGCTTCATGGCAGAAAGTTCTGTAAGTGAATCCTTTGATTTTTCTTTTGAAGAACTTCAAAATGCTTTTTAAGATCTTTTTGAAGAATCAAGAAAAACGATTCTCAAAAACCAAAGCTTGAAATCTGAAAATCTAGAGCTTCTCCAGAAAAATAAAGAACTCAGTATTGAAAATTCTGAGTTGAAAAAGAAAAATTTTATCCTTACTTCTGAAATCAACTCTATAAATTTAAGACAAAAAATCTTCAAGTAGAAATTTCAGAATTGAAAAGCAAAACTGAAAACCTTATGAAAACGGTTTTCAAGTTTACCAAAGGGAAAGAGAACCTGGATAAACTCATATCCTCTCAAAAACTCTCTTTTCACAAGAATGGTATTGGTTACTCTCATATAAATAAACCTTCTTGTATGAATAAAAAGACTGTTTTTGTCAAAAGTTCTGTTGAATCTAAGCAGGAGTATTACAACTTTCATACTTTGTACTCCTCTAAATTTATAGACAAACCCAAATCAAAATGGATATGGGTACAAAAGTCTAACAAAAAGGGACCCGATCGGGTGCCACAAAGAATTTTTACCTGATATTTTGCAGGCTCTAAAGAAGAAGAATAGATGGATACTAGACAGTGGATGTTCAAAATATATGACAGGACATCCTGATCTTTTTGTTTTTCTTCATCATAAAGAAGGAGGAACTGTCACCTTTGGAGATAACAACAAAGGGTTGATAGTTGGTATTGGCAATATTGGTAATATCGATAAACCTCTTATCAAAGATGTCCTCCTTGTTAAAGGTTTAAAACATAACCTATTAAGTATAAGTCAAATGTGTGACACAGGTTATAACGTTAGTTTTAAACATGATGCTTGTCTCATAGCAGACACCAACGAAAATATTGTTTTAAAAGGTATAAGAAAAAATAATATATATGAATTAAACCTAGAAAATATTACTGAACACTGTCTTATAGCTAATAATGACTTTCAAAATTTATGGCACATGAGAATGGGTCATGTCAACTCTAAATATATGTCTAAATTAGCTAAGAACAATTTGGTATGTGGGTTACCTAAAATATCTTTTAAAAAGGACTATTTTTGTGATGCATGTCAGTTAGGAAAACTGTCAAAATCATATTTCAAATCAAAAAATATTGTTTCAAGCAAAAGACCTTTAGAGCTTCTTCACGTGGATCTTTTTGGTCCTTCTAGAGTAGCTAGTCTTAATCACAATAAATATGCTTTTTTAATTGTAGATGATTACTCAAGATTTACTTGGGTAATATTTTTGAAAAACAAAAGTGATACGTTTTGTCAATTTGAAATTTTATGTAAAAAGTTACAAAACGAAAAGTCTTCTACTATTATCAATATTCGTAGTGACCATGGAGGAGAATTTGACAATGATCTTTTTGTAAATTTTTGTAACTTGCATGGTATTTCACATAACTTCGCCTTTCCTAGAGCTGCACCTCAAAATGGTGTAGTAGAAAGAAAGAATAGAACCCTTCAGGAATCTGCTAGAACTATGCTCCAACATCTTGCTAAATATTTTTGGGCAGAAGTTGTTAATACTGCATGCTACATATCAAATAGAGTTCTTATCAGGCCCTTATTAAATAAAACTCCCTATGAATTATTCTATGACAGAACTCCAAGGATAGACTACTTTAAAGTCTTTGGGTGCAAATGCTTTATCCTTAACACAAAAGATAGCCTTGATAAATTTGATGCTAAATTTGTTCAAGGCATATTCTTAGGATATTCAAGTCATAGTAAAGCATACAAAGTTTTTAATAAGATTTCAAATACCATTGAAGAATCTATGCATGTCAGTTTTTGTGAATCTATTGATAAATTTGTTCATAAGCAGACTAACGATGATGATGTTGAAAGTACATATTTCTTCTTAGATAACACAACTAAACCTAATGAAGATGATTCTTAAAGAATATTTGCTGAAATCAGAGATCATCCTCAAAAGCAGATTTTGGGAGACCTGACCAAGGGGGTTCAAACTAGAGCTCAGTTGGAACGAATTGCAAACATGGCATTAATATCTCAACTTGAACCAAAGAAGATTGATGAAGCCATCATTGACGAGTTATGGATGCTAGCCATGACTGAAGAACTAAATCAGTTCCAAAGAAATGATGTCTGGGATCTTGTACCAAGACCTAAAGATCATCAAATTATAGGGACAAGATGGATCTTCAGAAACAAGCTGGATGAAAAATGTAATGTTATAAGAAACAAGGCAAGGCTAGTGGCTCAAGGATACAACCAGGAGGAATGTATTGATTTTGATGAAACATTTGCTCCTGTTGCTAGACTTGAATCTATTAGAATGTTTTTAGCATATGCAAGCTATATAGATTTCAAACTATACCAAATGGATGTTAAAAGTGCTTTTTTAAATGGTTTTATAAATGAAGAAGTTTATGTAAAACAACCTCAAGGTTTTGAAAATGAACAATTTCCGGATCATGTATTTAAACTAAAATGTGCTTTATATGGTTTAAAGCAAGCACCTCGTGCTTGGTATGACAGACTTAAAACTTTTTTAGTAAATACCGGATTTTCTGTAGGCTTGGCAGATTCAACATTATTTGTAAAAATAGTGAATGATCATACTCTAATCGTTCAAATATATGTGGACGATATCATCTTTGGATCTACTAACAACAGTCTTTGTGAAGATTTTTCCAAGTCCATGCAGAAAGAATTCGAAATGAGCATGATGGGAGAACTCACCTACTTTCTTGGACTGCATATTAAGCAAACCAAGGATGGAGTCTTCATCAATCAGTCTAAGTATGCTCATGAACTTCTGAAAAGGTTCAACATGAACTCAACTGCTTCAAAAATTACTCCTATGAGCATAAATACTGTACTGGACAAAGATGAAAATGGTAAGACTGTGGATACAAAGTTATACAGAGGTATGATAGGATCACTACTTTATTTAATTGTTAGCCGTCCAGATATCATGTTCAGTATTTGCTTGTGTGCTAGATTTCAGTCAAATTCGAAAGAATCACATCTTAAAGCTGTAAAAAGAATAATGAGATATCTAAAAGGCACAATTGATTTTGGGTTATTTTATTCAAAATCATCTACATTTGATTTAATCTCATACAGTGATGCTGACTTCGCTCGAAGTAAATCTGACAGAAAAAGCACAAGTGAAATATGTCATATGCTAGGGCACTCACTAGTTTCATGGTTCAGTAAGAAACAAAACTGTGTATCATTATCAACTACTGAAGCTGAATACATAGCTGCAAGCCTATGTACACAGGTCATCTGGATGAAACAAACCTTAAAAGATTTTGGTTTAAAATTTGAAAATACAACTATTTTCTGTGATAATACTAGTGCCATAAACCTATCTAAAAATCCTATTTTACACTCTCGAACTAAGTGTTGAGAAACTCTGTTTTGATGTCACATAATATGATACACTGTCGGATTTTATTTTATATGATATGATAATATGTCCTCTTGAAAAATGTTATATTATGACTGAATATGTTTTGCCATAAATCTAACAAGTATTTGATGCAAGGATATCTCACCCAAAAAGGATGGAGACTTCATGTTCAAGTACAACTATAGTGCAATCATACTCCTTGAAGAAAAAGCTTGATGAACCATGCATTCCTAAAGATCAACTGAAGAGATCGGCTACCTCAAGATGAAGTTTTCTTCTTCTTTAGAGTCATATGTAACAGAACCTTCAGGAACATGCATATTGCATATTACATACTCATTCATAAAAGCTATATCATAAAAGTATACGATAGTTTCAAAAAGCTCCTTTTTGAAAACTAATAATTGTACCTTCTTACAACCCTTTATGAAAAATGTATTTTGACATGATTTCAAAATGTAATAATTGTACCTTACATCATATACAAGACAACATGAAAAGAAATGTAGGAAAAAGACAAAACATGAAATCGGCTACATAAAGAAAAACAAATATAATATGTTTTTGAAAAGACTCTATTTACCTTCTTTAAAGAAACAATTTCAAATGTAGGAAAAAGACAAAACATGAAATCGGCTACACAAAGAAAACAAATATAATAAAGTTTTTGAAATGACTCTAGTTACCTTTTTTACAAACCCATAGAATGTCGACTTACTTGAAGTCATCATTCTCTTTGTATAGCATTAAATACCTCCTGTAAGAAATCCTTGTTAAAATATCCTTCTCAAGAATGTCGTCTTTCTTGAAGTCCTCATTCTCTCTGAAGACTTTGAAAAACACAACATAAAGAAAACACTTGACATGACTATGTACAAATAAATATCTCAAAGCACTCATTGTACTTACACTCATTTAAAGTAAAGAAGTACATATGTGCCTCAAATCATTAATTAGGATAAAGACAAAACTACAATCCAACGTTCAATGTACTATTGTAAGAAATAGACTTTTTTCATAAAATATGTATTACCTAAAATATTACAACGATTAGTGTACCCCATATTTTACTTTTATGGAAAAAGGCTTTCTCGAATTTGTCTAAAGATGTTTTTGAAATGACATAACATTTCACATCTCAAAAATGCTACGATTTCAAAAAGTAACGACTACTTTTTTAAAAGCTATATAAACACACTCAAATAAACTATTCAACATGGAATGGATTGGACATGTGAGCTTACAACGAGAAAAATTCCTATTCGATATTTGAAAAGCGAGCCTTGAAAAAGAAAAGAAAGAAAAGAAAGAAAAGAAAGAAAAGAGAAAAAGTCAAGTATAGCTCTTTGACAAAGAGTATCCTCTGAGTGACAAACAGAACATTCTGAGAATCCTTCATTCGTGCATTCATATCATTCTGAAGGTTCTATAGGAAGTATTGTAACTCTATTATTCATTGTTTTTCTTCTTTGTTGAAAGAAGTAGACCTCTGTGAAAGAGGGTGTGCCCCTTCTCTGTTGAGAGAAGAAGACCTCTGTGAAAGAGGGTGTTGTCCTTCTCTGTTGAGAGAAGAAGACCTCTGTGGAAGAGGGTGTGCCCCTTCTCTGTTGAGAGAAGAAGACCTCTGAGAATGAGGGTGTTGTACTATTTATCCGGTGACTCGGATGTTATAGTGGAAAACTCAAGTGGTTTGCTTGGGGACTGGATGTAGGTCTGGGTATTGACCGAACTAGTATAAATTTTGTGTTTTATGTGTTGTGCCTTATTGCCTGATTATTTTATTTTATCGATCTTTATCGTATTTCACTATTCACGCCCCCTCTAGTGGAATTTCATTTGGTATCAGAGCAGGTTTGCTGGTTTCGACATAACAAGTCTTCCAGCACAAATGTCATCTACCTCTTATGCTCGTGATATTGAAGGTCAACACGCATCTCGTCCTTCTTTCTTCAACGGCTCCAACTATGGATACTGGAAGTGCAGAATGGCTATATTTCTCAAGTCCATAGATTTTGTTGTATGAAAAATTGTTGAGCATCCATACACATCTCCATCCGCAGACTATAACTTATGGTCTGATGAAAAAAAGAAAATGGCAAACCTAAATGCAAAGGCCATGAATGCCTTATATTGTGCCATTGATCAGAACGAATTCAATAGAATATCTATATGTGAATCTGCATATGATATTTGGCATTCTTTAGAGGTTATTCATAAAGGAACCAACAAGGTGAAAGAAGCCAAGATCTCATCTCTTGTCAGAAAATATGAGTTGTTCAAAATGAACAAAGATGAACCCATCACAGAGATGTTTACCAGATTCACCAACATCACCAATGATCTGAAATCTCTGGGTGTAACATATTCCCATACAGAAAAGGTGAAGAAAATCTTGAGATCTCTCACAACTAATTGGGAGAAAAAGACTACAGCTATTGAAGAAGCTCAAGATTTATCTAAGTTTACTTTGGACGACTTAATAGGCAATCTTATGGCCTATGAAGTCCACATGAAAGAAAGAAGGGAAGAAGAACAACCCTTGAAGAAAACTCTAGCCTTCCCAGCCCTTTTTGAGGATGAAGACTCAGAAAAAGAAACTGAAATTGCGCTACTCACCAGAAAATTTTAGCGCTTTATGAGAAGGAACCGGCTTCCAAATAAGCACAAAGAAAGAAAAGACCAAAAAGAAGATTCTATGTGCTACCAGTGTAATAAGCCAGGTCACCTGAGACGTGACTGTCCTCTTCTCAAAAGAAAATCCAAGACTGAGGAACCAAAGAAAAGGTTCTTCAAGAAAAAGGCTCTGCATGCTCAATGGGATGATTCAGAACCATCCACCAGTGAAGAGTCAAATAATGATGAAGCAGAAACCGCCAACATGTGCTTCATGGCAGAAAGCTCTGTAAGTGAATCTCTTGATTTCTCCTTTGAAGATCTTCAAAATGCTTTTCAGGAACTTTTTGAAGAATCAAGGAAAACGATTCTAAAAAATAAACAGTTAAAATCTGAGAATCTAGAGCTCCTTTTGAAAAATGAAAAACTCAGTATTGAAAATTCTGAGCTACAAAAGAAAAATCTTCTTATTACTTCTGAAATCTCATCTACTAGCTCCAAGACTAAAAATCTGCAAGTAGAAATTTCAGAATTAAAAAGTAAAACTGAGAACCTTATGAAAACGGTTATCAAATTTACTAAAGGAAAAGAGAACTTGGATAAACTCCTATCCTCTCAAAAGGTCTATTTCTAAAAGAATGGTATTGGCTACTCCCATTTCAACAAGCCTTCTTGTATGAATCAAAAGACCACTTTTGTGAAAAGTTCTTCTGAACCAAATAAGGAGTATTATAATTCTATTTTTTTGAACTCCTCTAAAGCTATAGACAAACCCAAATCCAAATGGATATGGGTTCCAAAGTCTAACAAAAAAGGACCCGATTGGGTACCAAAAAGAAATTTTACTTAATGATTTGCAGGCTCCAAACAAGAAGAACATATGGATTCTAGACAGTGGATGTTCAAAACACATGACTGGACATTCAGAGCTCTTTGTTGTTCTTCATAAAAAAGAAGGAGGAACCGTCACCTTTGGAGATAACAACAAAGGTTTGATAATAGGTATTGGTAATATTGGAAATATAGATAAACCTCTTATCAAAGATGTTCTCCTGGTTAAAGGCTTAAAACATAACCTTCTAAGTATTAGTCAAATGTGTGATACATGTTATAATGTTAGCTTTAATCATAATGCTTGTCTTATAACAGACACCAACGAAAATATTATCTTAAAAGGTATAAGAAAAAATAATATATATGAACTATACCTAGAAAACATCACAGAACATTGCCTCATAGCTAATAATGACTCTCAACATCTATGGCACATGAGAATGGGTCATGTCAATTCTAAATACATGTCTAAATTAGCTAAAGATAAGTTAGTACGTGGGTTACCCAAAATATATTTTAAAAAAGATTATTTTTGTGATGCATGTCAATTAGGAAAACTGTCCAAATCATCTTTCAAATCAAAAAATATCATTTCAAGCAAAAGACCTTTAGAGCTTCTCCACCTGGATCTTTTTGGTCCTTCTAGGGTAGCTAGTCATAATCACAATAAATACGTTTTTGTCATTGTAGATGACTACTCAAGATTTACTTGGGTGATATTTTTGAAAAACAAAAGTGATACGTTTTGTCAATTTGAAATTTTATGTAAAAAATTACAAAATGAAAAATCTTGTTCTATTGTTAAAATCCGTAGTGACCATGGAGGAGAATTTGAAAATGAACTTTTTGAAAATTTTTGTAACTTGCGTGGTATTTCTCATAACTTTGCCTTTCCTAGAGCTGCACCTCAAAATGGTGTAGTAGAAAGAAAGAATAGAACCCTTCAGGAATCTGCTAGAACTATGCTCCAACACAATAATCTTGCTAAATCTTTTTGGGCAGAAGTTGTTAATACTGCAAGCTACATAACAAATAGAGTTTTCATTAGACCCATATTAAATAAAACTCCATATGAACTATTCTATGACAGAACTCCAAGAATAGACTATTTCAAAGTCTTTGGTTGTAAATGCTTTATCCTAAACACAAAAGATAGCCTAGATAAATTTGATGCTAAATCTATTAAAGGCATATTTTTAGGATATTCAAGTCATAGTAAAGCGTACAGGGTTTTCAATAAGTGTTCTAAGTCTATGAAAGAATCTATGCATGTTAGTTTCTGTGAATCTATTGATCAATCTGTTCATAAGCAAACTAACGATGATGATGTTGAAAGTACAAATTTATTTTTAGATAACACAACTAAGTCTAATGAAGATGATCATCAAAGAACATTTGTCGATATCAAAGATCATCCTCAAAAGCAGATTTTGGGAGAACTGACAAAGGGGGTTCATACTAGAGCTCAGCTAGAACGGATCGCAAATATGGCATTCATTTCTCAACTTGAACCAAAGAAGATTGATGAAGCCATCATCGATGAGTTCTGGATGCTAGCCATGACTGAAGAACTGAATCAATTCCAAAGGAATGAAGTTTGGGATCTTGTACCAAGACCAAAGGATCATCCAATCATTGGGACAAGATGGATCTTCAGAAACAAGCTAGATGAAACAGTTAATGTTATAAGAAACAAGGCAAGACTAGTAGCTCAAGGATACAACCAGGAGGAAGGTATTGATTTTGATGAAACGTTTGCTCCTGTTGCTAGACTTGAATCTATTAGAATGTTTTTAGCATATGCAAGCTATATGGATTTCAAATTATATCAAATGGATGTTAAAAGTGCTTTTCTAAATGGTTTTATAAATGAAGAAGTTTATGTAAAACAACCTCCAAGATTTGAAAATGAACAATATCCAGATCATGTTTTCAAACTCAAACGTGCTTTGTAAGGTTTAAAACAAGCACCTCGTGCTTGGTATGATAGACTTAAAACCTTTTTATTAAAAATTGGTTTTTCTATAGGCAAAGCAGACTCTACTTTATTTGTGAAAATAGTGAATAATCATACCCTAATCGTTCAAATATATGTGGACGATATCATCTTTGGATCTTCTAACAGCACTCTTTGTGAAGAATTTTCTAAGGCCATGCAGAAAGAATTTGAAATGAGTATGATGGGAGAACTCACCTACTTTCTTGGACTGCATATTAAGCAAACCAAGGATTGAGTTTTCATCAATCAATCTAAGTATGCTCGTGAACTTCTGAAGAGGTTCAACATGAACTCAACTGCTTCAAAAACTACTCCTATGAGCACTACTACTGTTTTGGACAAAGATGAAGATGGTAAGTTTGTTGATACAAAGGCATACCAAGGTATGATAGGATCACTTCTCTATTTAACTGCTAGCCGTCCAGATATTATGTTCAGTGTTTGCTTGTGTGCTAGATTTCAGTCAAATCCAAAAGAATCACATCTTAAAGCTGTAAAAAGAATAATGAGATATTTAAAAGACACAGTTGATTTTGGATTATTTTATTCAAAATCCTCTACATTTGATTTAATCTCATACAGCGATGCTGACTTTGCTGGAAGTAAATCTGACAGAAAAAGCACAAGTGGAACATGTCATATGCTAGGGCACTCACTTGTATCATGGTTCAGTAAGAAACGAAACTGTGTATCCTTATCAACCACTGAAGCCGAATACATTGCTGCTAGCCTAGCCTGTACACAAGTTATCTGGATGAAACAAACCTTAAAAGATTTTGGTTTAAATTTTGAAAATACAACTATTTTCTGTGATAATACTAGTGCTATAAATTTATCTAAGAATCCTATTTTACACTCACGAACTAAGCACATTCAAATAAGACACCACTTCTTAAGAGAACAAGTCTTAAACAACATAATTAAACTGAAATTCATACCCACTAATCAACAGTTAGCAGACATGTTCACTAAACCATTGAAACATGAAGACTTTACACGAATTATAAGAGAACTAGGAATATGCAAACTAAGTGACTTATAAATTAATCACACTTATTATAATACTTCTTATAAGTTTTGTTAAAATCTTATTTTAAAAGTTTTTTCTTCTTATCGATTTTTGTTAGTCAAACTAGGTTTCCATATTCACGTACACTTTAAACTCTTATAAGACACATTCTTTATGTCTTTCAACTTGTCATCTTTCAAGTACACATCTATTATGACTCCTTGTCCTATCTCCTTTCACTCATATCCATAAAAACTAATTATATTAAAAGCTATCATAACATTGTTCACATCACTCATCTCATAACTCCTTTATTATTTTTGTCCTTTTGTGAAAACTTCTCTTACGATAAATTGATTCACCTTCAAACATATTAGTTTATGAGAACTCTTGCTTTTCAAATTATTAGTTAAAATCGAATGTTTATTTTGGTTCTTTTACCTTTTTCTAAAGATCTAGTTACTATGTTCTCACGTAAATTTTTACTATATCATTTGATATATCATAGATTACGTACACTCTATTATATCTCACGTAAATTTTTACTATATCATCTTTTATATCATAGCCTAAAGAACTATCTATTATCATCTCTTCATGCTTTACGTCTTTTACAAAAAGTATCATAAAAACACTTGTACTCCACCCATTAGTATGTTTTGTATCACCTTTTTATCTCTCTCTATATATATATTATACGAAGCTCCTTTTCATCTGTGACCATGACTCTCTCATATATTTAATATCTCTCTCCAATCGAGACTCATTAAAACCTTGTCCTTCATATTTTTTTTATTCTCATTAGTACCTTTAGTACTTTCTCTCTCTCTCATACGAATTGAGCCTCCATTCTTGTCAATTCGTGTTTGTGACTCCTTTACTAGTTTAAAACTTAACTTTATTCTCTAAAACTATGAACTTCCTTAAATCGAGTTTCTTTAAAAATATGTTTATCAGATAAACATTAATTCATGTCAATCATAACTTTATTTTATGTCTTTTATCTCATATCAATCATGATTTTTTATTACTTCTTATCCTACTCGAAAATCCATAAATGTCATCTTACTTTTCTCTATGACTACTCTCACTCCTTCCACGCATATCCGTAAAAATATTTCTTATATAAGCAATTATTACTTTTCACTCATGAATATCTTTTTGTCTCATCATCTCTCTTACCTCTATTCATAGTCAAAGTATGTCCCTCTCATATTTACGTATACTCATAAAAATTACAAATGTGAAGACACATTAATTATGACACATTTTTTTTAAAGGCATTCTTTTCTTTCAAAAATGTCATATCTTTCAAACCACATATCTGTATCACCCTTCTTTATGTCTATTCATTCTTTTTCCGCACATATCAAAATATATACTTATTAAATAACAAATTATTGCCTCTCACTCTCTTATCTTTGTTTGTCTTATTCCAAAATCACTCTTCACAAATTTGGAATGCTTCCACATCAAGTAATATCATGTAGAAAAAGTTGTTTGTTTTATTAGGCCATTATTTTCTTAACTCTCTTCAATATGTCACTCCATACTCAATTCATGACATTTCTCACTACTTGATACACTCTCCCATAGTATATTTGTTCAAATCTATGTCCTTCTTAACATACATATCAATATAATACACTATCTTCCGCCATTGATTTGATTTGTCATTCACAAGCCCCTTAACTTACAACTCACGATTTTCTTTATTCAAACTACAATCCAAAAATCATTCTCTTCCATTGTCATTCAATTATTGTCACAATTATTTTTTGTCTTCTATTTAATCGATTGGTTCATTCCTCACCAATACTACTCGTAGCTCACTATCTTCATACATACGTTCAAACTCGTTCCTCCTCACTCAACTCTCTTTTGCAATGGCTTCCTCCTCAAACTCTGCAATCACTGCCGCAGATCTACGGTATCCAGATCTTTTCCACTTCTACAACTCCCTTTGTTCTCGACCCATTCATGAAGGAAAATTGGTTCACTATGAAGACTTCATGCTATTTGACCTAGACAGCTATCTCCCCGAACTCAAATTTGGCGACCCAAACCCAGATTTCCCAACCTTTGAGGAATTTTTTTTTTTTTGAAAACCAAAACGCAAGCGCAGAAGAAACCAAAGGGGAAGACCAACAAGCGGGAAGCCCTGGGCGGTCACTATAGGTGTGAAACAACACTTAAATGAAACAACCTTTATTAAATACATCTTTACAAAATTGTATATCCAATCCCTTATACAAAACACTGCCAGGATCCAACAAGCGAGGTTCAGAAGTGTGGGTTCGAAGTCCGCTGCAGCACATCGAGCTCCACCGCACGTCGAAGTAAACCTGTATCCCCATAAAACGGGGTCAGTACTCTTTCGAGCTGGTGAGACAAACCAACATGATATGCCAAGGATGTGGAAATCGGAAACAAGCTATACATGGTAAACATAGCATGCCATTATACAGTATTTGAGCAGTTGCAGCATAGACAAGTATAAAACCATGATATCTACCCATGGAGCATTATCAACAATTCCTATAGCATGCACCAAAACACATGATTTAGCAATGGATCTACATTTATAACAAGGTATGCATCACAGAACATAAAGTACAAATGTATCAATATGAAAGACTGTAACTAGCATACATCAATGCAAGTAGTCAAAGCATAAGTGACTATTATGCATCACAGAACATAAAGTACAAGTGAACAGTCTTGTGCATTGTGTCATAGGTGAAAGAACTATCCTATGATGATTCCAACATCGTATTTTATGATGCTATGATGGGACAGTTAGAAGCATTTGGCATGAAAGGCTTAACTCACAAGCAGTGCCAAGGTTCCCAACCCGTACGTTGCAACCATAAGCGAGCTCATCTCGCTAACCACTCGCCAAGGAGTTCCAAGGTTGCGTAAGTATTGCACCACTGCAATATCCATAGGCTAAATTGCATATGTCTCGCACTACTGCAATATCCATAGGCTAAATTGCATATGTCTCGCACTACTGCAATATCCATAGGCACCTCAAGACATAGCAAACATGATTATGCTCACGTTCCTTAGTTGACAAACATACGAGAGTAGTTAACATGAGTTAGTGATCACATTCATCACGCGTGTCATCTATGTACTTAAAAATATTGTGTAGCAACTACGCTAAGTCGAATCATGATGCATTACATCGATCCTCACACTTACATTGCATAAGTCAAAACACTTAGTGCACTTGTTGGGATATTGGATCCCACTCCGAACACACTTGCAACCCTTTGGGCTGCAGTCCGGATGCGTGCTAAACAAGTAAAGGTGAGGCAAAAGAAGTCCAGCTGCGGATGGTGTTGTCAAAGACGTATCCGCCCCAAACTATCAGTGGGTGCCATGGGACACCAAACCTGTACATTGCAGGCCCGGTTTGGATAGAATGGCGAGGCTGTAACAGGGGCAGCTATGTTGTCACAAAAACGCAGTGGCCGAGTGTTGGATCTGTGTAGGGGCTTGTCCAGAACATGACCCCGACATGGTTCAGCAACAACGCAAGGCAGCCCAGGCCTGGACGGTCATCCAGATCGGATGGGCTCAGCTATACAGAAATCGGTCCAGGTCTGGACTAATTGGTCCAGACCCAAAAGGAGGCACACTCAGATCTGAGCATGGTCTGGACCGATTGGTTCAGACCCAGCTGGTTACAACTAGCACCACAAAAAAAAGTGGTGGGGGTGCAGGCCTGTCACCTGTACCCAGCTGCAGCTGAAAGGCTGCAGCCAAGGCGGGGACGAAAACTCCAAAAGCCAAAAGGCCTGGAGACCCAACCTGGTTGGGCTCGGCTCGGCCAGGGCCTATGACAGGTCGGAACCAAGTTCGGTCCAAACCATGTCAAGCCGACAGAGGTAACCAAACTCCCATAGCCCCAACATGGGCTCGGCCAAGGGCGGCACCTGCCCCTTGTGGTCGGTCTGGGGTCATCCGAAGGCGAAGGTGCGTCCAGAAATTTCTGGACGCCCAAAACAGGAACCAAGGGGTGAAAGAAACGAGTGGGGCTTAGCCCGACCAACCCAGGTCAACATCGCCCAAACCCAGGTGGGTCGATCCGGCTGGGCATGGCGGCTGAACAAAAAGGGAGGTCGATCTTGGGCTTCCTAGCCAACCAAACATCATGCCATGGAGGAAAAGAACCTAAAGCCTTTAAGGAACCGCAAGGGCTAAAACGTTTTTCTTGTAAACACATTTTACAAATGCTAAAATGCTAAAACAAGGTTTAAAAAGTACCAATAAGCATGCCAACATGGAGAACCGTATGACCTTAAACTACAATGCCAATATTGCATGAGAAAGGAGCTTAAAAACATACTTAACCGGACATTCATTATGCATGCAATCTTACCCATTAAAATCCACAACTCCGAAAGAAAAACATGTATTGGCAATTTACGAAAATGCATGAAACAAGATGCATTTACCTATCCGAAATCCACACTAAGCATAGGAAAAAGAGGTGTCTCACCTTCGCGGCTTGAATCAACTAAGGGGATGAAGAAGGTGCTCACGGCTGGAACTACACCACACTCACACTCACGACTTCTCTCACTCAGTTTTGGAGAAGAAGAAGTAGAAGGAGAAGAGAGAGGAGAGCAAGAGAGGAGAGAGAGGATGCTCCAATAAAATCGCCCCTTTCTCTCTCTTACTTCCTTTAAGTACATAAGGTTTACAAAAAGAACAGCTAGGATTAAAACTCATAAGATGGAGGGCTGGAGTGCTCCACGCCCCACCCATGGGTATCCACGCCCAATGCATGTTGAGCTTTAGAAATCATTTCAGAAATCTTTCAAAAACGCCATTGCAAAGTACCTTTAATGTTTGAAAGTTTTACAAAAGAGCCACCCAAGCTCACCCAATCAGATTTTAGCATTTGAATTGTTTTGAAACAATTACAAAAACACCATGGGGTGCCAACCCCATGGTCTCCTTTATTGAAAAACACCTTTCATGATGAGCTTCAAGGCTCATCATGAGTTTTAAAAGAAGAAAAGGGCCAATCGTGGCCTTCTTTTCAAAAGCCATGCAACTTCTTTCAAAATCGCCACCCAGCTGGTCAAACCTTGACCGGCTGGTCAACCATGAATAAAATGGTCCTCTAGAGAGGGCGCCCAATGGCTTTGGGTCCTCTACTAGTGATCCGGATCCAAGATCCAAAAATTGCCAATTAATAAGTTTCAAAACAATACTTATTTAATGCCTTAAAATATCAAATAAATTCCGATAAATCATTTAGTGCTGTACCAAACCTCAATTAATATGAAATGCATGAAGCCTTATAAGGAAATTCTCATCCAATTGCGAGAATTAAGCGTATTACGATTCGGGTCCAAACTTGGGTCAAAACTCGTAATTCGCATGTACTGACGGGTTTTTTACGTCCAATAAGTCCCAAATTCGGGGACAAACCATAAAAATATAATATAATTCAACCCTTAAATTCTTAGAGGCTAATTCATCCAGAATTAGACACTACTTACTTGCACATTATATTTATGCGATTTTCAGGTCGCAAATACAAGGCAAAAATACAAAGCATAGTCAAATCAAATCACGTGCTACTTCACAAGTACACACAAACATACATTCCAACTCAAATCACACAATAAAGCACTCAGAAATTCGCGGGTCTTACATCAAACACCTATTAGGATCTTCATCCCAAGCTGCCTACTATCCTGAACTAGTTCGACTATTCTATACAAATTTTTCTTCTGATCATGAACAAACTACCATCACCACCAAAGTACGCGGACGCCTGATGTTCTTCGATGCTTCCGACCTAGGAAGAATTCTAAACCTTCCTTCCACCAGCACAGACCTCAATAACATAGTACCAATCGAACGATCGGTACTTCGAAAAATTCTTCTCTGCACCAACTGCTCACAACTTCCCTAGTACATGAGGAATCTCCAACCTCATGCTCAACTGCTTGCCCAGATTCTTCTCCACAATATCTATCCCAAGCCTCCACGCAAGGGATTAGTACCAAGAAAAATCTCTCTCCTTATCTACGCAATTTTTTCTTCTACTCCGATAAACTAGTCCAACATTCTTTTCGACCTTTTTCTTCGTTATAAAAAATTCAAGCCTCTTCTTTTCGGGTGTTTTATAACTCCCATTCTAAAATACTTCAAAGTATCCCTTCACAATGAAGTTATCCTCCATCCTTCTCAGGTCCTCGATGCTACTACCTTCAATCTCAGGTCCCTGCACCTTCCCGGCTCTGATGAAGACGATCCAACATCCAACTTTGATTACTTCTCTGCACTGATGGATGTCCAGCGCTCTCAGGATCGTATCCTTCGCAATTAAGCCTTGTTGCAGCAGACTCGTCAAGCTCAACCGCAGGATCTAGACGCCCCTACACATCAACCTACTCCACCTTTGGAATAAACTTTTTTTTACTGTAATATTTACTTTTGGTCTATAATAACTCTCTTACTCTGATCCCTTCCTTTTTGTCTTTGACAAAGGGGGAGAAAACCTGTCTCCATTATTGGAGAAATACTCTCTTTAAACATTTTTCAATATTTTATAATATTATTATTTCTATGCATAATGTCTTTTTGACAGGGGGAGCATATTTTGTCATCATCAAAAAGGGGGAGAATGTTGAGAAACTCTGTTTTGATGTCATATAATATGATACACTGTCGGATTTGATTTTATATGATATGATAATATGTCCTCTTGAAAAATGTTATATTATGACTGAATATGTTTTGCCATAAATCTAACGAGTATTTGATGCAAGGATATCTCACCCAAAAAGGATGGAGACTTCCTGTTCAAGTACAACTATAGTGCAATCATACTCCTTGAAGAAAAAGCTTGATGAGCCATGCATTCCTAAAGATCAACTGAAGAGATCGGCTACCTCAAGATGAAGTTTTTTTCTTCTTTAGAGTCATATGTAACAGAACCTTCAGGAACATGCATATTGCATATTACATACTCATTCATAAAAGCTATATCATAAAAGTATACGATAGTTTCAAAAAGCTCCTTTTTGAAAACTAATAATTGTACCTTCTTACAAACCTTTACAAAAAAGGTATTTTGACATGATTTCAAAATGTAATAATTGTACCTTACATCATATACAAGACAACATGAAAAGAAATGTAGGAAAAAGACAAAACATGAAATCGGCTACATAAAGAAAAACAAATATAATATGTTTTTGAAAAGACTCTATTTACCTTCTTTAAAGAAACAATTTCAAATGTAGGAAAAAGACAAAACATGAAATTGGCTACACAAAGAAAACAAATATAATAAAGTTTTTGAAATGACTCTAGTTACCTTTTTTACAAACCCATAGAATGTTGACTTACTTAAAGTCATCATTCTCTTTGTATAGCATTAAATACCTCCTATAAGAAATCCTTGTTAAAATATCCTTCTCAAGAATGTCGACTTTCTTGAAGTCCTCATTCTCTCTGAAGACTTTGAAAAACACAACATAAAGAAAACACTTGACATGACTATGTACAAATAAATATCTCAAAGCACTCATTGTACTTACACTCATTTAAAGTAAAGAAGTACTTATGTACCTCAAATCATTAATTAGGATAAAGACAAAACTACAATCCAACGTTCAATGTACTATTGTAAGAAATAGACTTTTTTCATAAAATATGTATTACCTAAAATATTACAACGACTAGTGTACCCCATATTTTACTTTTATGGAAAAAGGCTTTCTCGAATTTCTCTAAAGATGTTTTTGAAATGACATAACATTTCACATCTCAAAAAGGCTACGGTTTCAAAAAGTAACGACTACTTTTTTAAAAGCTATATAAACACACTCAAATAAACTATTCAACATGGAATGGATTGGACATGTGAGCTTACAACGAGAAAAATTCCTATTCGATATTTGAAAAGAGAGCCTTGAAAAAGAAAGAGAAAAAGAAAAGAAAGAAAAGAGAAAAAGTCAAGTATAGCTCTTTGACAAAGAGTATCCTCTGAGTGACAAACAGAACATTCTGAGAATCCTTCATTTGTGCATTCATATCATTCTGAAGGTTCTATAGAAAGTATTGTAACTTTGTTATTCACTGTTTTCCTTCTTTGTTGAAAGAAGTAGACCTCTGTGAAAGAGGGTGTGCCCCTTCTCTGTTGAGAGAAGAAGACCTCTGTGAAAGAGGGTGTTGTCCTTCTCTGTTGAGAGAAGAAGACCTCTGTGGAAGAGGGTGTGCCCCTTCTCTGTTGAGAGAAGAAGACCTCTGAGGAAGAGGGTGTTGTACTATTTATCCAGTGACTCGGATGTTATAGTGGAAAGCTCAAGTGTTTTGCTTGGGGACTGGATGTAGGTCTGGGTATTGACCGAACCAGTATAAATTCTATGTTTTATGTGTTGTGCCTTATTGCCTGATTATTTTATTTTATCGATGTTTATCGTATTTCACTCTTCACCCCCCCTCTAGTGGAATTTCACTAAGCACATTCAAATTAGACACCATTTTTTAAGAGAACAAGTCCTAAACAATATAATCAAACTAGAATTTATTCTCACTAATAAACAATTAGCAAACATTTTCACTAAACCATTGAAAAATGAAGACTTTATAAGAATTAGAAAAGAGTTAGGAATCTGTAAATTAAGTGATTTATAAATTTAATCCATATAACTAATCCAATTAGTCTACTTGAGTTCACCTCTACAAAATATTAAAATATAACTTAACTATAAATTTTTGTTTAACAAGTAAGAATGATAGAAACACCTTGTGTCAAATCATTTTTTTTCTATAAAAAGTGTTTATATTTTTTTTACCTTTCATCACCTCTTTCAAAGTTAACAAGAGTCTTTGCATGGATTCACGCACATTACAAGTTATGATAATAACAAACACTTTACGTCACCTCTTTTTTTATCATTTTTTCAAAGTACACTCTACTTTTTGTCCAATCACCTTTTTCACCTCTCTATAAAAATTCATATAAAAACTCCTTCTCGACAAACTTGTCTTTCCTTTTACTTTTTAATTATTAAATGTTTTTTTCATTAGTACCTGTAAACACCACAAATTTTCACTCACCTCCCCCAACATTTCCACCAAGTATTATCATCCAGCCTCTGAAATCGCTGGAGGGCAAAATGGTCATTTTCTGAGCCCGGACCCTGCAAAAGTACAAATTTCATCTGGAACTCTCAAAATTTCTCTATTTTTAACTCAGATGTTCAAAAATTTATTCCTGATAGGAGACAGACAGCTCCAAGTCTTGGTTCAAGATTCTATTGCATAAGACATGACATTGCATATCATTGCATGAGCATTTCAAATCACTGCACTGCACAGCATGTCATTTCGAGGTCCAGAACTCTTGATTTCAAAATTTTCAATCCAGATTAGAATTTTAACTCTTTTCAAAATTGATTTCAAAACCCTGGTCTTCAAAATTATCAATTCTTCCCATTTTACCCCAGGACTCTGAATTTCAAAATATTTTCTCAGGAAAACGATCTGGATAGTTTTCAATATGGATTTCAGCCACTTCACCTTAGATTTTGCCCTTTTGACAATTTCAAATATCCTCCTTTTACAAAATTGCCCTACAGGGGTCAACTCTTTCCAAAAATTCCTGTTTTACCAATTAGTCCAGATTTTATGAAAATTCCCAAAATAAGTTGTTGTTTTATCCTTATTTCAGTAAATAAGCAATGTGGGACCCACACTGAGGTGGTGTCACACAAGCTTTTCTTTTGAAAAATTTGAATTTTGAAAAACCCAAAAATATAGGAGCCTTGTCCCCTGGATTGGCGCCACTTGTCTTTTCTCTCTCCTCCCATTTACATGCCATGTGTCAGCATAGGGTTCACCTAGAGTTGGTGCCACATGTCCCTTCCCTCCTTCTCATCCCTCTGCCACGTGTCATCTTCTGCTTCTTTCAGAAAAAGAAGGTGACACATGTCTCCTTCTCACTCCTTCAGAAAAAGTAGAGGACACATGTCCTCTCCCTATTTTTTTCAGAAAAGTAGGAGACACATGTCACTGCCCTATTTTTCCTCCCTCTTGCCACATGGCATTGTAGGAGCCACCCTGAGGTGGTGCCACATGTCCATCCTCCATTCCTCCAGGGCCAACCTCCATTTGAAATTCGAATTCTCCTCTGAGGTGGCGCCATCTGAAGAACCTCCTCCAGCAGGCTGACACTTGGAACCATCCGGGACTGCCACATGTCCAGATCTCCTTTCACCAGAAAAAGCAAAATTCAAATTCCTCTGAGGTGGCGCCTTCTGAGCCCACTGCTCTGTCCTTCTGACATGTGTCAAACACCTTTTGAGGTGGCACCATTCCAAGACTCCACTTGGCTCCATTTTTATTTTTTATTTTATTTTTAATAAAGGTAGCCCACCATGAGGTGGCGCCACCTGAGGACTCCCTACAAAAAGTGAATTTGAAATTCAAACTCCAAGAGAGCACCCTCTGAGGTGGCGCCTTCTGGGAGTTTCCTGCAGAGAGAATCAAGCAAACTTTTGAAAAATTCCAAATTCCCCTTGCTGAGGTGTCTCACCCACAAAATTTCCATTTTTTTTTATTTTTCTCAAAAACTAAAACACCTTTTGAGGTGGCGCCACCTGAGGGCTCCCTGCAAAAGACAAATTCGAATTTCAAACCCCTCAGATGGCACCCCCTGAGATGGCGCCACATGGAGGGCTCAGATCGAGCCTGTTTGAATTTCAAAATTTTTCAGAAAATTTATAAAAACAAGGGTTCACGCCCAGCCTAAGGGGATCATTTTTTTTAGCTCTTGTGAACTTGGAAAATCTGACCTAGCCTTCCTAAAATCAGATTTTGAACTATGGAAATCGTGCCCCGTTTGGCGCATTGAAGAAGGTGGAGTAAAGTTCGTGTAGTGGCCGATTCGATTCAAGCATAGGTCGATTTTGGTGAACCATCCGAAGCCCGGAGCAAAGGACGAAGGAAGCTCGTGATAGCCGCCCCTTTCAAGAGCTCCTACGTTGCGTAACGAAACAAGGTGCACTTCCTTTCCCATTGATTTGATTCTATAATTCGAATCGGGAGTCGTTTGAAGAAAGAGCTCATCCGAGGGATGGATTGAGCTATTCTCACAAAACGACATATATCAAATGTTTCATTATGCTTCCTTGATGATTTTTAACATGCATGTAGTTAGCTAGATTTAATTTGCATTTTATTTCATTCATTTAGCATATTTCATGAATTAATTAGGATTAATTTAGCATTTATTTCAATTCTGCTTATTTTCAGTAGGTCTCTGTTTTTGTCAGTCAGTCCACACGTCATTTCATGCATTTATTTTTTATTAAAAATCCCAAAAAAATCACGGAATGCGCATTTAGGTGTCCCTGAAATTTTGCCAAAAATTCGGAGACATTTGAATTTGTTTATTGCGGTAAACATTCAAAATGGCAAGTCGGGTTTTTTTACCCGGGATGCATTTTGAAAATCATTTGCCGACTTGTAAAATCGAGATATCCCTCATGGGAGATCCGATTCCCGATCCGAACAATGTTATGAACTTGGGAGAATGTCAAGTTTTTAATATGATTTTTTAAGATTTTTCTGATTTTGTTTATATCTGACAAAAATCCGAGAGTTCGGGACACGTGTCAGAGCCTAATTTGGGCCTCTGAGATCTTGGATCGACTTAGGGCTATGGTTTCTCTTTGTGTGTTGCTCCAAATCCGAAACTGTAAAAAGTGAAAGTGGTGTCCGAGATGTCTTATATTTGCATCTGAAAGACTGTAATTTTTAGAACAGTGTTGACCCCTGATCCGGATTTTTATTGTCAGTCCCCGGTTTTGCTACATTTGTCTATTCTGTTAGTTTAGGCAGGAATAGTTATATTTTTATCTGTGTTTCCATTGATCAAATGCCAAAGTCATAAACATGAAAGTTGTTTATGTAGGTGTCGTGCATAGCTTTGATTAATTTCATAAATTTCCATGGCTGTTTTATATTTGTTTGGCATTTTACATCAGATTAGGGTGATTTTTACCTCTGTCAGAACTAAATCCCTGTTATTGAACTCACCATGGCTCAAATCCCGAGGCTGTAAAAACCAAAAATGTTCCATTTCGGGTATTTTAGCAGTCTGAAAAATATCAGAAGTTTTCATGGTGTAAATCTTGCATTATCATGTTAAGCATTGCATTTGGTTCGGATCCATAGGCAAAATCCACCATTTTAGGACTTTCTTTGAATTGTAGCATTTAAATCATATCATTTTGTGATTTTTAGCATTCTAGGCTGTTTATTAAAGTAAGTAGATGCTTCATACGGAATTTGGTGCAATTTGGAATCCATTTGAGGTTCGGATTAGCCATAATACCAAAACAGGGTCCCGTAGGACCCGGATCCAAGTGAAAAACAAGCGAAATTCGTTATTTTGAGTAAATTGCAAAATGCCAAATTCTGATTTTACAGTCCTAATGTGTTTAGCAGCATGTCATACTGCATTTCATCATCATTGAATTCAATTTGAATTTCGAAATCCCAATTTTACTAAGTTTTCCTTCAAAAAACCCTGATTTTAAAGGTGTAACTTTAATTTTAGGGGTATTTTGGTCATTTTGACCCCAATTCCGAATTTCAAACTGTTTTCCACTGAATTCCCTGCATTTACATCATTTCAAATATCAAGGAAGCATGATCATAGGGTTTATATCCAATTAAATCCAATAATTTCATAATATTATTGGAAAATTTTGGAAAAACCCACATATTTGAGCTAACCTTATTTCAAGTTTGGCAGGGACATTCAAAAGAAGGAGCTGAAGTCTGCAAATTTCTTTTATTTCCTTTATTTAGTGATGTAATAATGTAAATTTTGGAATAAGAGAGTTAATTTCCTGCTTAGACTAGGATGCATATCATATAGTTTGAATTTATGCAATATCCTGCTTATATGATTCATGCATTTTATTTCAAAAGCACTATGGATGTTCACGAATGGCACGTGCACCAACTCTTAGGGAGTTGATGAACTCAGTGGAATCCATATTTACGGCCCTAGTCGGAATATGGACGAGACCCAGATCCATCATCTTTCTACTAGTCACATTGAGCCTACACTCTTAGGCTATCTTGAAAATGCACATCATATTTCCAATGTTTTCAAAATCTTGTGCATTAAATCAATTAAACTCGGAACATATTCATGGCCACAGTCAGAATATGTGAAGGATTTACTTTGACTTAATACACATTTTTCCAAC
The DNA here is from genome assembly GCF_984573655.1 of Nuphar pumila. Lineage (NCBI taxonomy): Eukaryota > Viridiplantae > Streptophyta > Magnoliopsida > Nymphaeales > Nymphaeaceae > Nuphar > Nuphar pumila. The sequence continues at coordinate 69,456,106 of NC_143255.1, read as the reverse complement.
AAATTTCCTTAGAAAACCTTTCAAAGTGTATTCTTTCATTCATATCATTTGCATCATGAAATCATTGGTTTTCTTATGATTTTCTTAAGAAAATTTCATTCTCAAGAAATCGATTTCTCAAGAAACTCTAAGAATCTTTCAAAATCGGTTTTCCCAAGTCAATTTCCCCATAGTTTTCCCTGGAAAATGTTATTTTCTTAAGAGCTTCAAAAGAGTTTTCCAATCTTTTTCCAAGATCAAAATCGATTTCCAAGTATTCTAAGGGTAAGATTCCCAGGATTTCAAGTTTTGAATTTCCTTCTCCAATGAGTGTTTCCCTTTTCAAACGTTCACCTTTTCTCAAGAATCACTTCTATTTTCCCAAGATTTTCAACTATTCATGATTTTCCCACATCTTTATGAACTTTCTCATGATTTCAAAAACTCTTTTTTATCTGAGTTTCCTGAGAAATTGACCTTTTTCCTGAGAGATTCTTTCCAACTCCAAATGTTTTCTAAGCATACATCATGTTTTCCAACTTGCATTTTCCAAAATCTCATAGCACATGCCTGAATTCTCTGTGCATTTAGGATAGAACACGATTTTGATGATTTAACTAAGTCAAGCACAATTTTGGTCCTTGGTTCGATTACCCCTGTTAAAGGCGGCAGGAACGGTCGAACCTCGTACCGACAGGTCGAGCCCCATCCCATGGATTTTCCCGCAATTTTCAAAACGGAGGCGAGTATTTCAAAACAATTTCCAAAATCCGGTCAAGTTTGAAGCGCGAAAGCATTTTCCTTTTTCTCTTCCGCAAGGAAGGGGAGGATGGGGGAAAAATTTCGCGACGAGAACAGTACCATCTTTCTCTTTTTCTATCTCTTCTATGAAATATGCATCCACCTTTTTGTCATCTCAAAACCGTGGCTTTGACTCCTTTAACAAGTATTGAAAAACTAAATTTCTTTTCAAAAACCATGAACTCCCTCTTATCGAGTTTCTTTAAAAACTATGTCTTTCAAATATACATTAATTAATGACAATCATAACATTACTTTATGTCATTCTTTCCATGTCAATCATCTATTACTTTCGTCCTCTTCTCCACTCATATCTTATTCTAAAATCTATGAATGACATCACCTTTTCTTTATGTCAACTCTTTCTACCTCTATGCCAATCCATAAAAACTACTTTTTATATGAGCAATCATCACTCTTCTCTCATAAGTCTCCTTTGTTTTCTTCTAAATGCTTCCCATACGAATTTAGATTCTATCCTCTTTAAAGTATTTTTTTTTTGTTGTTGTTTGTTTTATTAGGCCATTATTTATCTCACATAATATTGCCTTATAACACTCTTACACACCTTTCCTTTCACGATTCTTTTTCACATCTCATCACATCATGGAACACACCTCTTTGGCTTTATTCTTTCATCATACCCACATTTTTTTTACACTTGACAAATACTACAATACGCTGGATTCTCCCATATTAAAAGTTCCTTATAAAGAAAAATAATGTTTGAAACTATGATTCTTCTTGTCAGCTTTCCTAATATAATATACTTTCATCAACACTATCTACTCTCTCGAGATCACTTGCAATGGCATCATCTTCTTCATTATCCTATGATGACAACATGATTGAAGCAGCTGAATTGAGATTTCCAGATCTCATTCACCAATACAACTCCATTAATTCTATGTCGATTCAAACTGGTAAGCTGGTTCACTTTGAAGCCTTTTCTTCTTTAGACCTCCAAACCTCTCTCTCTGATTTTGTCTGTATCTTAGGATCATCCAACCCTATGACCATTTATCCTCAACTAATCAAAATCTTCTACACCAACCTTTCAGTCGACCATGACCAATCAACCATCACTAGCATGGTCCATGGAAAAACTTTTTCTTTCGACATTTCTCAGTTAGGTTGTATTCTTAATATTTCTTCTTATGGCATTGAACACCCTAACATAGTACCTATAGATCGTACTGTGTTTAAGAAGATCCTCCACTCCACTCGTTCAACCCATTTTCCGTGGCAAAAAAGCTATTTGAAGCCTCATGCTTTGCTATTGTCACAGATCCTCTCCTCAAATGTCTTCCCTAAACCGCCATCCCAAGAATTCATTGCAAATGAAATCTCTCTTCTTCTCTATGCGATCTTCTGTAACTTTCCAATAAACTGGTCCAGTATCATTTTCAACAACATGATTAATTTTCATTCTTTCCGGTCTCTTCCATTTGGTTATTTTATCACCCACAATCTTCAATACTTCCAAGTGTCACTTCAAACTGATGTCGTCTCCTACCCCATTCATGCTTTTGACGACTCCTATCTCCCTGAGGAAGGGTCACCTCAACACCTATCTGACGACGAAGGCCATGGTGAAGCAGATCTAGCAGCAACTTCTGAACTAGACATCTTCTCAGCAATTGTCAACGTCCAGAATTCCCAGGATCTCCTTCTGAGGAACCAAGTCTCTCTTTACCACACCTTTGAATCTTTGAAGCTCGACCAAGATGCTTTACTCAAGAAGTTCAATCCCACCTCTGATTCTGAATGAACCTTTTTATTTTTATTTTTTTTGGTTTGTAATAATAACTCTTCTATACTCTGATCCCCTTCTTTTTGTATCTGACAAAGGGGGAGAAAAACCTTGTCTCCTATGATAGAGAAAAATACTCTGATAATACTCTGATCTTTTTAAAACTTAAACTTTTATGTTTTATGCATTTTTATGATATCATTATGCATATGGCTTTTTTGACAGGGAGAGCATATTTTGTTATCAGCAAAAAGGGGGAGAATGTTGAGAAACTATGATGACACTTAATATAATATACTGTCATATATGCTTTAATATGATATGATGATATGCCTTCATGAAAAATGTTATATTATGACTGGATATGATTTGTCATGCATTTAACGAGTATTTGATGCAAGGTTATTTTCCCTAAGAAGAATGTAGACAACCTGATCAAGTACAACTATTTGATGGAATCATACTCTCTAAAGAAAAATCTTGATGGGCCATACATTCTTAAAGACTATTCAAGAAGATCGACTACTTCAAGATGAAGACTTTGTTTTCTTTAGAGTCATATGTAACAGAACCTTCAGAAGCATGCATATTTCATGTTTTATCATACAAGTCATCTTTTTACAAAAAGATATGTTTTATAAAAGGATACGATTTTTCAAAAAGCACCTTTTTGAAACAAATCATTGTACCTTCTTACAAGTATTTATAAAAAAAAATATTATTTTGACAAGATATAATAGCTCATGATTTCAAAAGCATTAATTGTACTTTCTAACATGCAATTATGAAAAAGACAACTTGAAAAGAAATAAAAGCTAATGATTTCAAGTATGAAAGAAAAAGACAAAATGAATTTAAGACATAATACAAAATCGACTATCATGAGTTAACAAAACAAATACTATTATATACCAAAACAATTGTGTTTGAAAAAGACTTTATTCACTTTATACAATCAAGAATGTCGACTTGCTTAAAGTCATCATTCCTTCTGTAAGCATTAAAAGCCACCTCAAAAGCCTTTGACAAATGACCATTTATTTATTATTAAAATCCCCACTCAAGAATGTCGACTTACTTAAAGTCATCATTTCTTCTGTAAGCATTAAAAGCTACCTCAAAAGCCTTTGACAAACGACCATTTATTTATTATTAAAATCCCCACTCAAGAATGTCGACTTACTTAAAGTCATCCTTTTTTCTGTAGACATTAAATAATACCTCATAAAGCATTTGAGAAATGACCAGTTACAAATAAAGTACTCAACAAAGCATTTATTGTACTTACATATATTTAAGTAAAGAAGTGACAATTTGTAATAAAAATACTAATGTACTACAAATCATTAAATTGAATAAAGACAAAACTACATGATAACTTACACTCCAACGTTCAATATACTACAAATCATTTATTATAAGAATAGACCTTTTACAAATTATATCTCATCTAAAATACAACAACGAATAGTGTACCCCAAATGCTACACTTATGGAAAGAAGACTTTTCGAAAAAGCAATACAGTACACATATCTTTTTACATAAAGTTGTTTTTGAATTGACTTGACATCTCACATCCTAAAAGGACAATCATTTAAAAAAGGCAACGACTATTTTTTTGAGGATATATATATACACTAACAAAATAGTATTTCCAATGAAACACATGAGCTTACAAAGAGAAAAATTTCTATTCAATATTCGAAAAAGAGAGCCTAGAAAAAGAAAGAGAAAAGAAAGAGAAAAAGTCAAGAATAGCTCTTAGACAAAGAGAATCATCTGAGTGAAAAGAGAAGAACATTCTGAGAATCCTCATTCGTGCATTCATATCATTCTGGAGGTTCTATAGGAAGTATTGTAACTTTCTGTTTCACTGTTTCCCTTCTTTGTTGAGAGAAGTAGACCTCTGTGAAACAAGGTGTTTCCCTTCTTTGTTGAGAGAAGTAGACCTCTTTGAAAGAGGGTGTTTCCCTTCTCTGTTGAGAGAAGTAGACCTCTGAGAAAGAGGGTGTTTCCCTTCTCGGTTGAGAGAAGTAGACCTCTGTGAAAGAGGGTGTTTCCCTTCTCTGTTGTGAGAAGTAGACCTCTGGGAAAGAGGGTGTTGTACTATTTATCCGGTAACTCGGATTTTATAGTGAAAGGCTCAAGTGTTTTGCTTGGGAACTGGATGTAGGTCAGTAACTTGACCAAATCAGTATAAATCTTGTGTTTTATGTGTTGTGCCTGATTGCCTTTAATTTTTATATTATCGATCTTTTTATATTTCACTATTCACCCCCCCCCCTCTAGTGGAGTTTCAGAAACTTTTGTGCAAATGTATCAAGTTCGAGTGGGATAGCGCTTGTGAAGACAATTTCCAGATCTTGAAGTCAAAGCTGACGACCTCGCCGGTGTTAGCTTTACCTTTAGGCAGAGGTGGTTTTGTGGTGTACACGGACGCCTCTGGCACCGAATTGGGTTGCATGCTACTGCAGCACAGTAGAGTGATTGCTTATGCTTCTAGACAGTTGAAGACCCACTAGAGAAATTACCCGACACACGATTTGGACCTAGCAGCAGTTGTGTTTGCTCTGAAATCGTGGCGACATTATTTGTATGGAGAATCATTTGAGGTCTTCTTAGATCACAAGAGTCTCAAATATTTGTTCTCTCAGAAGGAGCTGAACTTGAGACAGCGACGTTGGCTCGAATTCATCAAGGATTACGACTTTACGTTGTCTTACCACCCTAGTAAGGCGAACGTTGTGGCGGATGCGCTTAGTCGCAAATCGAGTGGTGTTCTGGCTAGTTTCGTGTAGAGCCAGAAGCTGATTGAGGATTTCGTAGTTTGGAAGCCTTTTTCAGTTGGAGGAAGATCGATCAGATTGTCTGGTCTGACCATTCGATCAGAGTTTTTGCCTAAAATCATGGAGGCTCAGAAGCTTGACGACCAGTATGGTAAGTTTCTAGCCTTGGCAAGACAATCAGATACCTTCTTTAGTGTGGCAGATGATGGCAGCATTCGTATGAGAGATTAACTCTGGGTTCCGAGCGACCCTGAGCTGAAGAAAGAGATTCTTGATGAAGTGCATATGTCGAGATATACAATTCATCTAGGCGGAACGAAGATGTTTAAGGATTTGCAATGCAAGTATTGGTGGAATGGTATGAAGCGCGAGATAGCAGCGTACGTTGTGAGATGCTTGACTTGTGAGCAGGTCAAAGTGGAACACTAGCGTCCTAGTGGTTCCATGCAGAGAATCGAGAATCCTCAATGAAATTGGGAAGATGTTACGATGGATTTTGTGGTAGGTTTACCGTAAACGAGATATAAGCATGATGCGATTTGGGTAGTCGTGGATAGACTCACCAAGTCTGCCAATTTCTTGCCTATCACGATCAGTCAATCCCTCAGAGTCTAGCTGACCTATATGTCAGAGAGATTGTGCAACTTCATGGTGTGCTAAGATCGATTATTTCTGATCGTGAACCCTGGTTTACATCGCGACTGTGGGGTCAGTTGCAGTCTGTTTTCGGTACAAAGTTGAAGTTCAGTACAACTTTTCATCCTCAGACGGATGGACAATCCGAACAGACTATTCAGACACTAGAAGACATGTTGAAAGCCTGTATGCTCGACTGGAAGGGTGAATGGGATTCACACCTGTGTTTGATTGAATTCACCTACAATAACAGTTACCATGCTAGTATCGGGATGGCCCCGTACGAAACATTGTATGGGAGACCTTGTCGATCACCGTCTTATTGGGACGATATCAACGACAGATCAAGAGAATCACCGATTGTTCTTAAGCACTACACTCAGCAGGTGCAGAAGATTCGAGAACGCTTGAAGGCAGCACAAGATAGACAGAAAAGTTATGCCGATAAGAGACGACGCGAGTTATCTTTTGACGTTGGTGACAGGGTTTTTGTCAGAGTTTCACCGACTAAGAGTGTGTTCCGTTTCGGTAAGAAAGGGAAGTTGAGTCCGAGATACGTTGGACCGTTTGAGATTTTGGCAAGGATCGGTGAAGTGGCCTATCATGTCAAGTTACCTCCACAATATGCCCACATTCATAATGTTTTTCATGTGTCGATGCTAAGGAAGTACATTCCTGACCCATCGCACATCATTCACTACGAAGATGTGGAAGTGCAGGAAGATCTGACTTTGACAGAACGGCCTATCGAGATAGTTGATCGACGAGATCAGGTTTTGCGTACCAAGATTCTACTAGTTAAGGTACGTTGGCAACACCATGGCATCGAAGAATGCACATGGGAACCAGAAGTGAGCATGAGAGAGAAATATCCAAAACTTTTTGTAACCTAATATGGGTGATTTTGCAGACGAAATCCTTTTTAAGCAGGGGAGGATGTAAGGTCCATGATTTATTTTGTGGTAATATTATGCAAATCGTGTTGAGATCGAGAGTTTTGTTGAAATTGGCAATTTTTGTATTTTAGCCTACATAGAGATACAGGTCAAATCGTGTAATTTTACATAAAAAAAGGCAATTGAGGGAAATCTAAAGCAAATTAACCTCTAAAATTTTTAGGGCAAGTTTATAATACGTATATGGTGATTGACCCCAAATTTGAGTTCTGAACGACAAACAAACCCTGTCAGTGTATGTGAATTATGGGAGATCACTTAGAAACTTAGCGAGGGCCTAAAAGAGACCCAATTCGTTTGTAACCGAGGTTTCTTTGCTTGAGTAGCTTTGAAATGTCATTTACATTGATAACATAAAATAAAACAATTATACATAATGGAAAAATATTTGAAAATTCAATTAGAAATAGAATTGATATAATAAACATTCATTTTTTTCATTGGTCAAGGTCGACCAAGGCAGTGACCGTCCATTCAGGATGGCCTTGGGATGACCATGGCCATGAAACCAGCTGGTCACGTTGACCAGCTGGGTGAGTGGCAGTCTCGTAAGAGACTAAAGTAATTTTAACGGGAGGGCCACGATTGGCCCTACCCAAATCAATCAAAAAAGAAGAAGAAATGATTAAAGTGTGAAAATTTTAATAAAGTAACCAAGAAGGAGGAGTTCATGGCATGTGAGGGTCAACCTTCCCTCTTGGAGAATGCGTGGGGAATTAAGAGCCCTTTAGCCTTGGGATTCAAGGAATCCCAAGGGCTCTTCCTAAGGGGGAAGAGCCATTATGAGGCTTGATAGAACCTCATTGGATGCATGGGGCGGCAGCCCCATGGCATTTTCGTTATTTCAAATAGAAGATTCAAATCCTCTTAGCTGAATGGTGGAGCTCGGTGGCGGTGGGAAACCGTGACCCACCCCCAACCCCACATCTTGGAGGGTGATTCTCTACCCTCCATCTCAGCCCAGCCCTCTTAAAGCCTCTTTGGAAAAATCGAGAACCCCATTAGAGGGGGCGGTTTTTGTTCAAGACCATTTTCACTCTCTCTCATTCTCTCTCCCTTACTATCTCACTTCTCCTTCCTCTTCCTCCCAGTCGTGGGGGTGCTTCTCCATCAACGTTGAAGAGCAGCTACACTTACCTCCGTTCCCAAACCTCCATGGTGAAGGCTCAACTTGTTCTTCCTTATATCGTTTTAATACACCATGAAACCAAGAGAGGCATAGCATCCATGAATGCATGCTCCATTGGTGGATTAGCTGGATAAGTCTCTTTTTTTTTCTTCCATGTCTTCATTGCATTCGACGGTTTATCTGTTTTCCATGTTGCTGCATACTTTTAATATATTTTCTTTTTAGTCGCAAGCTTTGCTGGAACCTTCTTTGCTTTTTTCTTCTTGCTGGTGTTTCTTCCCCTTATTGCTGGGCGTGATAGCCTTGCTGGGGTGCACTGGACCGAGCTGGGCTCGTTCAGAATGCACCCAACCCACTCGGTACTTTCTTTGTAGGCAGGCATGCAGTGGCTGGTAAGCTAAAACTGCCCTTCCACCCTTGGTGCAGCGGGATGTTGGGTTCAACCCAGTCCCAATACGTTTGGGACTGACACTGCAGCATTGTGTTGGCCTGGGTCATGGCATGACCAGGCCCCACTAGAGGAAAGGGCCCCTGGCCCTCCGGCGTTAATTTTTCTTTTCGTTTTTATTACTTTTTTTTTTGTTCATTGTGTTGGCGCATCGGGTCACCCAAAGACTTAGCAGGTTGGGGCAAGCCTATGACAGGTGCCCAACCTCATTTTGCTGCAGTTGTTCGAGCCATTGGGATCCGACTTGTGGGTTTGGAAGGATGCACGGTCTGGTCCAGCAGACCAGACCCTTCAGCTAACCCACATCTACCTTGCGTTTGTAGCTGGGCACCATGCGGGTTGTCCGCATGCCCAACCAAGTCACCTAGAATTTATTATTTAATTGTTTTTCTTTTTTTGTAGCAGGTTTCAGGATGGAGTACTGGTCTGAACCGTGGGTTCAGACCAGTGCTACAGCCGGTTGGGCTGGCTGGTTTGTGGGCAAGGCCCCAGCCAGGGCATGGCACTTGGTGCCAGCCCAGTTCCCTTGTTGGAGCCGGGAGCGAGCCATGGGTGCTGGGCACCTAGGCCATTTATTGGCCGAACCTTTTTGGTTCAAGTCTGAACTATAAGTTCAAACCTAAGTGCGCTGGACAACACGGTCTGGTCCAATGGACCAGACCCCTATCCAACTTCTTTGGCACCCAGATCCGCGAGGTTACTGTTATCGTTGCAAAAATTTTCGTCTTCCCTTCTCTGCGGGAGAGAGAGGAAAATTGCTTTCGCGAGTCAAACTTGACCAGAGTTTTTGAAAATGGTTTTGAAATACTCGCCTCCGTTTTTGAAAATAGTGGGAAAATCCATGGGATGGGGCTCGACCTGTCGGTACGAGGTTCGACCATTCCTACCGCCTTTAACAGGGGTAATCGAACCCAGGACCAAAAATGTGCTTGACTTAGTTAAATTATCAAAATCGTGTTCTATCCTAGATGCAGAGAGAATTCAGGCATGTGCTATGAAATTTTGCAAAATGTAGGTTGGAAAACATGATGTATGCTCAGAAAATGCTTTGGAGTTGAAAAAGCCTTTCTCAGGCAAAAGGTGGAAATCAATCTCTCAGGAAATTCTGATGAAAAGATTTGAAATCTCAAGAAAATTTGTAAAGATTTGGGAAAATCATGAATGATTGAAAATCCTGGGAAAGTAGAAGTACTTCTTGAGAAAAGGTGAACACTTAAAGAGAAAATGCTGGTCAGGAGAACTCTAGCTTTGAAAAGTTTCTCAAAAAAATGATCGAAATTCATTGAAAAACTCTTTGGAGGAGGAAAACCAAAACTCGGGAAACTGAAATTCTAAGAATATTAGCCTTGAAATATTTGAAAATCGATTTTAATTCGTGAGAAAGATGAGAAACTCTTTTTGAAAAAGAATCTTAAGAAAATAACATTTTCCAGGGAAAATCATGGGAAAACTTGACTTGGGAAATCCAACTTTGAAAACTTTCAGAGTTTCCTGGGGAATTGATTTCTATGGATTGAAATTTTCTTGAGAAAATGCAGATGATTTCATGATGCAAGTGACTTGAATGGTTGAATGCCCTTTTGAGAAAACATCTTTTCAGGAAAATATGCAATTTTAGGATTAAACTAAGTAGAATTATCATATATTCCGACTATGGCCGTAAATAGGTTTATAATTTACTTAGTTAATTCTAAAATATTTTGTAACATTGAAGTTATGCAGTGAAATTTTGGAAGATAGCCTAAGAGTGTAGGCTCAGTGTGACTGATAGGAAGATGTTGAATCTGGGTCTCGTCCATATTCCGACTAGGGCCGTAAATATGGACTCCACCGAGTTCATCAACTCCCTAAGAGTTGGTGCACGTGCCATTCGTGTACATTCACAGTGGTTGTGAAATATGATGCATGAATCACGCAATCATGATATTACGGGAATTCAAACTATATGGTATGCATCCTTATCTAAACAGAAATGTAAATATTATTCCAAATGTACATTTTGATTATTACACAGATGACATAAAGCAAAAAAAAAAAAAAATTAACTAAAGGCGCCTCCTCTAAGCTTTTCTGCAAGTGAGGGTTAGTATAAGAGATACAACATACAACAAGAAATATCACATCAATGCCAGGGTGCCAATAATTATGCCTATACTACAATCGAAACATATATATATATATATATATATATATATATATATATATATATATATATATATATATATATACGACAATATGAGGCCTAAATGGGATGTTTACAAGATGCCTAAATACTAAGTTTAAGTAAAAGAAGACACATGTATATATATAAATATACTTAGGCTTACATAAAGGAAATATGTTGGGCACAATTGTCATTCTCTCATAATCATTACACTCTCAAGTTATCCTCATTTTATACTCACAATCCTGCGCTGATTTCAATGCTCACACCCTATGAATGGCTATAACTCAAGTCTGCACAGTGGACTAATGTTGTCCCTTAGGTATGCTGGGAATGCCTTATCCAAAGAAATTATCAAGACATCAGAATTCATTGAATGAAAGGCAACTAAGTACAGACATCTTATAATCTTATAGCTATTCAAAATAGGAACTATGAATGATGCCTTAGTGAGCATCCCGGATTCAAGGGAACCACGTGACATAAAATATACAAAGGGGACAGCAAGTCGAATATGCAATGGAATGAAGAAATATATGATGGCAATGTGAAGATAAAAGTGCAGGTAAGTTACAGATGCATTATCAAATCAAAAGGGAACACATCCAATTTAGAGATCCTACAGGTATATTGAACAACAAATTGAGATCATGTACCATGACAGAATGAACACAATAGATAGGACTTTGCAGAATTTTAATAAAAGTATGTTAATAAAGAACACCACCAAGTTGAATTACCAGAAGTATAGAATAGGGAAGCATATACAGAAAAAAACAAAAAACAAAAAACAAAATATAATACAGGGTATTGGAGATAAACTAAATAACATGCTGAAAGTGTGTTGGGACTTAATGAATATGCTGTAAGTATAGAATACCTTGAGATTGTGTGAGAAAGGAGATAGACCCATGAATAAGATCTAATTCAATACACTATAAACATTAAAAACCAAGAATTGCTGAGTGAAATTGAGTTATAAATAAGAAATTCTTGAGATTAAAACGCTAAATAAAAGTAGCGAACTCTCGTTATATGTAGATGAAGATTAACCAGAAAACACATACCTACAGAAATTAGAACTTGGCATAAATTTTTTTCCAGTAAATATATGCAGTAAATGAACCCACAGTATGTGGAACGACTGAACTAATCTGAACCTCATCCTGTTCAGTCAAATGGTACATCTGACCTTGAATGTTCTAAATAGCATGACATAAAGGGGCGTCAGATGGGCAACAACTTGTTGAGCCACAACTTCAAAAGAACTAACTACCTAAAGCATACAGAAGATGTGTATATTATATTTATCCTTCTGAACCGATGAAGATGCTGAAAAGTGAAACAGAATTGAGATTGCTAATGGCTATAAATGTCGTGCCTTAGTCAATTGGCACTATTGTTGTACGATAAGCCCTCACGGGTATCGCTTGATGCGATGAAATGCACATACTCCATCAAAATCGGATACTTATGCAGATATTAGTAAAATGCAGATTGCTTAGGCAATATTACTGTCAAAACAGGATATGCGTGGGACGATAGGGGAGTGGGAAAGCCACTAGGTTCACAAAAAAAAAACAGTAAAAAAGGTTATAACAGGGGAGATGCCCTGCATGAGCAGAAGATCAAAAGCAAGGGCTTTATTTAGCAAAATTCTGGTAAAATCGATATTTTTCTGTGGTAGAAATCCTAAAAAAAAGAATCGGTGACATGCTAGATGTGATGATACTGATACGATTCCAAAAAAAAATGCAAACAGTGAGTGACAAAAAAATGTTATAATGCTTATGATGCGAGAACCATCAAGGATTTTTTTTTAATTGTGGGAGGAGAGAAAGTAATTCAATCAAAAGGTGATGTTCAGATAAATCGATGATATCATCATAAGAAATCATCGATCATCCATGGGAGAAGCGACTAGGGATGCAAATTTCATTGATTAAAGCAATGGATTTGCGATATGCAGCATGATACCCAATACCAGAAATCACAGATGATGGAATGCTCTTATAGCACTGTTATGTCATGACAATGGATATCAAATAACGAGAAGACAGAAATGAGAATCTCACCCGATCTTTGGACTATACACCTCTTGGCTGGGCTCTTGAAAATTGATATATTGAAGGGAAGCAACTCAATGTCCAGGATCGATTGCCAGGAGCTGATGTTTCTTCAGGGTCTTGCAGATCTTCTGGCCTTCTTGGTTCTTTGTTGAAGGGTCATGGAAGCAGGAAACTGCAGAGGGGGTCCACAAAGAAGGGGAGAGAAGAAGGGAATCAAAGGGGGTTTGAGAGATGAGGGAGCTGGTGTAACGCCCCGGATTTCCAAAACAAAGCTAAGTTAAAATTTTTGTGAATTTTCTTTTTTTTTTTCTTTGCAGCGGAACTTAGAAAAGCTTTTAGCAGCGGAATCAGACGATAATGAGTCGTCGGTTTCAGAAAACTCTGAGCACGTTGCAGGTATGTGGCCAAGCAACTCATTGACCACCAAAGTGTTCCATTTTATCGAAAATCACGTGTTTATTACAACACTACTGCTTAGAAAAGCAATGTAGGTTCAATAAAAGGAAGCAGTATAACTCTGTCTAGAGAAACCCTAGAACTCGATGCCGCCTTGCTCCGCATATCGCCATGCCGGTCCAACACCTGAAATCCCCATTAAACGGGGTCAGAACCACTGATGGTCTGGTAAGTAAGCAAACACCTATCTATTCAACTCAAGTAAATGCATAGACCACTCAGGGTCGCAGTTCGTAATACGACGCTCAAGCCTCCATGACTTAGCGTATATCGCAAGAGCCTCCTCAAGGCTATGAGTTGAACATTCACGCAAGTCTTCATGACTTTACATAAGCCTCTTCAATGTTGTGAGTTAGAATAACCGCTTAAGTCTTTACGACTTAGCTTTGACCTCTTCAGGGTCACGAATGGATGGCTAGCTCAAGCCTTTATGCTTGGCACATCTGTATCCTACGAATCTAAGGACAACTCTCCGAGCTTCGCTTAGTCGTACGGATATCAATGGGGTTCTTTCCCAATCAATCCAGTAGTATACCAACCATGACACCTTCACAAAAGTTATGCAGGATTGATTCAACAATGTCCATACACGCATACATTCAAAGTATCGTTGTACCTAAGCTAATGCTTTGTTTTGATAATTGCACGTCCCCCTGGGCTTAGGGGACTCATATCTGGGCGACAACGCGATGATCTGGGGGTTGATTATTCTATGTATTTTAGATACCTCAGAGGCCTGTTGACCCCATCCCCCTAGTAAGACGGTACAACATACCAGAAGAGATCCTTACTAGGTATCTGAATGCATTCTGCTACTGCAGTAGTTGGGTTCAATCCTTAGATATTCAAGGACAACCACGACCTCCATACCTCTGAGTGACGGAGGCCATCAATGAACTCTATCAGGTTCGGGTGAAATATATGTCACCCAAGGCTGCGCCATCACCGTCTTCCTCGGTGAGAAATTCTGAAAGGAGCCTGTCGGTCTTACAATTTATTGACGAACATTGCATGTCTATAGGGCAGCCTTTGAGAAGTATGTACCCGACCCCAATCAACCACACGGTTTTCACTGTGGAACAAAGGTTTTATTCATATGCATGCTTAACTCTGCTCTCGGCACTTCGGCCTTGACGAGCACTTCACCTCTTTCGGTGGAAACAACACACTCCGGCTCAGCGGCCCTTACGAGTCTGGTTGTCTGATAATTCTCAATGAGCATGCACATGACTCGATCTCTACGGATCGGCTACTCGGCGTATTTTTACGCAACGAGCTCAGGACCTCGTCAAGGCGCTACCACTACTTCGGCGCAACGACTCTTACAAGTATGGTGCCCTTGCAGGTGTCAGGGAGACGAGTCATTCTCACATTGTTCCAACAAAGGGCATCGTTGTGCCGCTTAACTGGTTCTGACAACTCTTTTGCCAACCATTCCGTCAGCACCTCCTCTGCTCTATCGGCAGTGGCGTGACGAACCTTTCTACATCGTAGAAGGCATTCCATGAACTGGGTAGCTGTTATCATCGCAAAATTTTTAACTTTTTGCGAATCAAACTGACCTTTGAAAAAGATTTTTGAAAATAACTCGCCTCCGTTTTTAAAATGCGGGAAAATTCCGTAGAATGGGACTCGCCTGTCGGTACGAGGTTCAACCGTTCCTGCCACCTTTAACAGGGGTAATTGAACCAAGGATCAATCTTATGCTCTACTCTATTCAACTTGTCTAAACCATATTCTAATTTCTAAATGCACATAGAATCAGGCATGTGCTATGGATTTTTAGAATATGCACATTTTGAAAACATGATGTTTGCTTTGAATGATTGAAATATTTAGAATAGGTATCACATGGAAAATCGTGAATTGGGATTTGAAATATACTTCTAAGAGAAATAAAAGTCGATTTTGAGGAATCTTTGACATTTGGTAAAAATCGATTCTGAGAAACTTGGTTTCTCTGAATTCAAACTTTGAAATTGAAATTCTAACTTAGAAAATTTGAATTTGGAACTTGGGAAATACTTGAAATATCATTGGCAAATCCATATTCTTTTGAATAAGGCTTAGAAAAATTCTAACTTCAAACTTTGAAATTGACTGCATAACTTTGGAAAATTGAGTTTATGAACTTGAGGAACACTTGAAATATTCTTTGAAATTCAATGCTTTTGGGAAAATCAATTTTGCTATAAGACTTAGGGGATTTTGAGGAAATGAACTTCTTTGAATTGAGATTTGAATTGGAATTGGCAAATGCATGAAATGAATGAATATGGATTTGAGAAATACTTTTTGTATTTTTGAAAAATGGGTATATTTTTGAAGTTAGCCTAAGAGTGTAGGCTGAATGTAGCTAATGTGAAGATTATAAATCTGAGTATCATTCGTATTCTGACTATGGCCATAAATACAAATTCCACCAAGTTTATAAACTTCATAGAAGCTAGTGCATGTGCCATTCGTGTAGACCATGGTGAATTTGTAAAAATATGCATGAATCATCATCCATCACACATTAAAATTAAAAATAAACTATATGCAATGCAACCTAATCTAAGCAGGAAATATAAATTCTTATTCCAAAGTTTAATTACAAATTACATCACTATTGAAATTTAAATACATGAAAAATAAAGTCTTCAATGTACCTGCAAAACTAGAAAACTTGTTAATGCATATATGTTGGCTTTTCTAGATTTATCCAACAATATCAGGAAATTGTTGGATTTTCTAGATATAAGCCTTTTTGCCATGATTCCCTTAAATCAAAATGATAAAATATGAAATAAAATTGAATAAATAAGGAAGAAAAGATATGAAATTTCGAAATTGGGGTCCAAATGACCAAAATACCCCTAATAACAAGACTATGGCCTTGAAATTAGGGTTTTTTAAAAAGATATTTTGATAAAATGCAAGTTTTGAAATTTGAATGTAATAAACTAAGCTAAATATGATATGATATGCTTAAATATGTGAAAATTAGGGTTAGGGATTTCGAAATTTAGGTCAAATGACCAAATTGCCCCTGATAGCAAGACTATGGCCTTGAAATCAGGGTTTTCTGAAATAGATTTTGGTAAAAACTTAGGTTTTATGCACTAAATGAAATCAAATGAGAACAAAATTAAACCTAAAGCATCCTAATATGATTATGAACATGATTAAACCCTCAAAATATATGCTTATGCACGAAAATCCAAGAATATCACAAATTTTGTGATTTTTGCAGTGTTTTTCGATCTTTCAGGAACCCGGTTTTGCAATTTGCTTAATTCAGCCATCAAATGGATTCTAAAATCTATAAAAATTGGTACCTGCACTTGTTATAACCCTAATGTCGAATTGGAATTATAAAAATAATTTTTTGACATTAAATCAATCCAAAAATTGCATTAAACCCTAAAAATATGCTATTTTTGACCTAATTCACCAACCAGTCTCAGTCCAAGACCTGAACCAGGGGACAAATCTCCATAGAAATTTATAAAATTTTACAGAGACTAACTAAGAAGAAAAAACAGAGATTTCCCAATTTACAGATCGGAAAAATCATCTCCGGTTAGGGAGAAACCCTTCCGGCAATCTGAGCTAAAATATATCACTTTTAACAGGGATTAAAACAGCTATCCCAGATTGAAAATACAGACATAAATAGCAATACTAAACAAAAATCTCTGAAATTTTAGTGGTGAATAATAGACAGAAAAATAACAATACTCACTTTTTACAGATCTAAAATCGGATCTGTGGTTTGGGATTTATGACTAACACAAGTCTGATTAGGGTTTTGGTAAACCCTAACGAGTTTTAAATTTAAAAACAGATTCTCTAAAAGGGGAAAAATACTAAACAGTGATCAAAAATTCCAAAAATTTCACAGCAGACAGATCTTCTCAATGTGAATCCATAGCACTTTACATATCTAAAATCCGATATAAGATGAGAGAAATATCATAACAGCAAGTTACCTTCTTGATTTTAACCACGATTTTAAAACTTTAAAAACCCGATTTGATGTCTGATTTGTTTGACAGGGTTCTCGAGGTCCAAAACCTCTGATTTTTCTACAGTAACTTAATAACTCATTCATGCACCACATATAAAAAAATCAGAAATAAACAATGAGAACTTCAATCTGAAATAACATTATCTTTACGGTTCTAAACCTAAAACACACAGAAATTTAAGAAACTTGAAAAACCATGCATTAACTAATGTAAATAAATAAAATAAACCATAAAACAGTAAATAAAACTTATTTCTATGCTATAGAACGTAAAACAAACATAAATAAACCATGAAAATAAAATAAAAATAGGGAATCAATGGCTGGAATTTGATATCATTTTTAAAACATAGATTTAACCCATTAAAAAGGGTAAATCATATATTTTATTGGTTAATAATGTAAAGAATCATATTAAAATCAATTCTAATGGATTAAAATCCCTGTAAATCACCCAAAACAGGGTTAGATCACCTTCTTGGATTGTTCTTGCTGATTCTTGATGGTTCTTGAGGTAAAACCATGGTTGATCTTCCATAAGGAGGGGTATCTAAGCCTAGATCTAGGTTTAAAACATTAAAATCATTAAATAAAATATGAAAAAGGAAAAGGAATTCATACCTTGGAGTTGCAGCAATGGAGGAGGGGCTGGAGAAGAGAGAGAAGCTCCAAGAATCCAATAGGAGAGAGATGAGAAAATCGACCCCCCTTATGCATCTATTTATAATAAAAAATTAGGTTTAAAAATTGACAATTTTGAAAATTTTGAACTCTAAAGGGGGGGGGCGATTTTTTGGTGGAGTTACCTATATGCCCTTGACTTTAATTATCCTAATTAATCCCTAATTAACCCCTAGATAAACCTAAGAATCCCCCAAATGTGGCGCCACTTGGCATTTTTCCACATTGGGTTTTTAAAACACCTTTAAAAACCTTTAAAAACACTAGTTTTAAAAACTAACTTTCAAAAATGAGTTTTTCAAAATGGTTTTGACTCTTCTAAACCTCTAACACTAACCAAGACATCAACTAACCCTAGTCTAGCCCTGACTGACTCGAATATGGCGCCACCCTGAGTGGGCCCTACTTGAGTTTTTCAAAAAGCGATTTTAAAACTTGAAATTGAAGGAGTTTTCAAAAGGATTTTCAAAAGCAATTTTAAAATTAGAATTTTTGAAATGGCATAGGGTCCTAACTAGGTTAGAACTCCTCTGGATATGGTGCCAACTGAGTGGGCCCACATCGAGTTTTAGAAATTTTGAAATAAACACTGAAAATGGCTTTGAAAAAGGGTTAAAATCGACATTTGAAATTCAAGATCTTTGAAAATAGGGTCTCAAGCGAACTGCAACTCCGGGTTAGAGTCCTGAACTCTTAGGACTCTGAGATTTTAGATTTTAAAAGCCAAATGAAAGAATTTTCAAAAGATTTTATCAAGAAATGATGAAATAAGTCAGAAAACACAGTCAGGGTTAGACTCCTAACTTGACCGAACTCTAAAATAGAGTCCTGAACTAACTGGACTCTGTAAATGACCTAAATTTTGAAAATAATAAAAAAAGACTGAAAATGGAAGTAAAACAGACTCTTGACTGGATTAGGACTCTGAGACAGAGTCCTGATCGGACTGAAACTTTCAAAAATTTGAGAAATTTGATGAATAGAAGAATTCAGGAGCGACACCACCTCAATGGGTCTCATCTGTGAATTGAAATCGATTAAAATTTGAATTTGAAATAAATCCAGATTGTTTTCTGAGAAAATATTTCGAAATATAAAGTCCTTGGGTTGGAAAATGACAGAGTATTGAATAAAAACCCAGGTTTTGAAATTGATTTTGAAATAAAGCTTTAAAATTCAAATCTGGATTGAATGTTTTGAAATAGGAGTGCTGGATCTCGAAAATGAAATGCAATACTATGCAATGCGATGAAATGATATGCAAAAATATATGCAGTGGTATGCAATTACATATGAAATGGACAAACACTGGATGAGGGTGAAAATTTAGGGTGTTTACAGTAGCACTTCTGCTATGTTCTTTCTGAGCTATTCTTAGCTCCTTCAGGAAATTTCAGCAGCACTTCCTCTCTTTAACGGAGAAAGCGTGCATTTCTTTTATCCATTTCAGCGGCATCTCCCCTCTTTGGTGGGAAATCGCTACGCTTAACTCGGGAAATGGATATGCACCATTGTGCGTACTTTGCATCCATCAAGGTTGCAGGAACCCTGGGCCATAGCAAGGCCATACGTAATTGACTTAGTCTTTACGTAAAGAGCATTTTGCCAAAAACCGAAGCCTTTCCAATAGGGGCTTCATTCGTCAAGCAGATTCTTGAATGAGGAGCGGTAAAGGAATCACATTGGCGATTTGGAGTTTGATCTCCATTTGAATGCTCATTTACGCGCCATATATGTAGTATAAGCAGAAGCCTGTGCTTTATACAGCGGCGGCGTAAAGGAAATGCATATACTATTGACTGAACGAAATATTCTACATATATAACAAAACAGAAGCCTTGGCATCGTTCGACACGACGGCGTAAGTAAATACATTGCAGAAAGCAGGAGCCTTGGCATCGTTCAACGCGACAGCGTAAGTAAATGCATAATCGAAAGTGCATTAATCGGAAAGTGCAGAAAGCAGGGAGCCTTGGCATCATACGACGCGGCGGCAAAGGTAAATTACATAGCCTGTGCAATATAGGACGCGTCGGCAGAATCAGCAGATATACACCTAGATCTGTATCCAACGATAGTTACGAGGCGAGCGAGTGAACACCGAAGTGTGCTAGAGGGATCAACCAAGAACTAGGGTGAGATACTATTTTTGAAGAACGCATATACTGCGCATTTGAACATATATATCTGACAATAGTTACGAGGCGAGCGCGTGAACACCGAAGTGTCCTAGAGGGCTCAACCAAGAACTAAAGCAAGATACTACTTCAGAAAGTATATGCTATATACAAACAATCAAATACTTGAGAAAGATGGATTAATAAAGTGAACTTACTTCAATTTGAGGAAGAAACGACTCTGATTGCTTCAAACGCTTCGAACGAGGCTCGACTTCGAAAAAGGATCAACTTCGGACTTTGGACGAAAAAGGACTTGGACTTTGACTTTGAACCAAACCAGGTTCAAGTCAAGTCAACTGGGTTCAGACTTAGGTCAGGTAGGTTCAGACCTAGGTTAGCTGGGTTAGGACCAGGTCAGCCAGCCTAAGACCAGATCAGGCAGGCTCAGACATACTGGGCTAGGTAGGGGAGGTTTTAGAAAGTAGGAGAGAGAAAGAGGAGGCTAGAAAGGGGGGGGATGATTTTTTCTAAAGAGGAGGGCCTTTATTTATAGATTTTGAAACTTGGGCCCCAAGTTTCAGAATCCCCTTTTTACCCTTGGCTATTCCGGAAATTTCAAGAGGTTCCTTGGAGTGGGACCCACTTGGATATTTTCATGGGATATTTTTGTGGGTCCCACCAGATATTTTCTGAGAAATATTTCTGTGGGTCCCACCAATATTTTCGTGGGTCACGCAAAAATTTTTGGTTTTCGGGGATTTTTTTCCAAAAAATTTTGAGTACGCCATTCCCTTCGTATTGACGTAACTAAGAAAGTTGGCTCGCAGGAATCCTTTGATCTCGTTCAGGTAGGAAGTTATGGCTGCTAG
This sequence comes from Nuphar pumila, assembly GCF_984573655.1. Lineage (NCBI taxonomy): Eukaryota > Viridiplantae > Streptophyta > Magnoliopsida > Nymphaeales > Nymphaeaceae > Nuphar > Nuphar pumila. The sequence continues at coordinate 69,435,246 of NC_143255.1, read as the reverse complement.
AGTGTTTGAGCATATATTCGTGATTCGACGAATATCCTAAGTATAACTGGCATTCTGAGAAAAAATATTATTTTTACCGGTAAATTCCTCATGAATTTTATTCAGATGTTTTCTAAAAAATTGCGGGTCTTACATCATTACCCCCTTAAAGGAATTTCGTCCGCGAAATTCAGCTAAGAGTACAAAGTGAAGAGTTCAGGATATTTATCCCGCATATCCGATTCGGGCTCCCAAGTGCAATCATCGATTCCATGATGCTGCCACCTCACTTTAACAAGTGAAATGACCTTCGTTCTTAGCACTTGCTCCCGTCGGTCCATGATCTCTACTGGCCTTTCTTCTACCGTCATATCTTCTCGAATGTCAATATCTTCATGTTGAATGACGTGAGAATGATCATGAACGTATTTTCGAAGCATTGATACGTGAAATACATCATGTATTTGCGCGTATTGTGGTGGCAATGCTACTCGGTAGGCAGTCTCTCCGATTTGGTTCAAAACTTCGAAGGGACCAACGAATCTGGGGCTGAGTTTCCCCTTCTTTCCAAAACGAAACACGCTCTTGGTTGGAGAGACCTTGATAAAAACCTTATCCCCAACCGCAAAAATGAGCTCCTGTTATCGTCGCGAAATTTTTCCCGTCTTCCCCTCCTTGCGGAAGAGAAAGAGGGAAACGCTTTCGCGATTCAAACTTGACCAGATTTTGGAAATTGTTTTGAAATACTCGCCTTCGTTTTTAAAATTGCGGGAAAATCCATGGGATGGGGCTCGACCTGTTGGTACGAGGTTCGACCGTTCCTGCCGCCTTTAACAGGGGTAATCGAACCAAGGACCAAAAATGTGCTTGACTTAGTTAAATCATCAAAATCGTGTTCTATCCTATATGCATAGAGAATTCAAGCATGTGCTTATGAGATTTTTGGAAAATGGAAGTAGGAAAACATGATGTATGCTTGGAAAATATCTGGAGTTGAAAGATATTTCTCAGGAAACTCAGAAGAAAGGGGTTTTGAGATCACGAGAAAGTTCATAAAGTTGTGGGAAAATCATGAATGGTTGAAAATCCTGGGAAAATAGAAGTGATTCTTAAGAAAAAGGTGAACATTTGAAAAGGGAAACACTTCTCAGGAAAACTCGAACTTTGAGAATTTTCTTAGGAAAATGATGGAAAATTTATAGGAAAACTCATTGGAGAAAAAAACTGAAACTTGGGAAATTGAAATCCTGGGAATCTTACCTTTGAAATACTTGGAAATCAATTTTTTGATTCTTGAGGAAGATTGAAAAACGCTTTTTGAAGATCTTAAGAAAATAACATTTTCTAGGGAAAACTATGGGAAAATTGACTTGGGAAAACTGATTTTGAAAAATCCTTAGAGTTTCTTGAGAATTCAATTTCTTGAGAATGAAGCTTTCTTGAGAAAATCATGAGAAACCAATGATTTCATGATGCAAATGACATGAGTGAATGAATGCACTTTGAAAGATTTTCTAAGAAATTTGTTGGAAAAGTGTGCATTAAGTCAAAATAAATCCTTCACATATTCTGACTGTGGCCATGAATATGTTCAGAGTTTAATTGATTTAATGCACCATGCTTTGAGAATATTTGAAATATGATGTGCATTTTAAGATAGCCTAAGAGTGTAGGCTCAATGTGACTGGTAGAAAGATGATAGAACTGGGTCTCATCCATATTCCGACTAGGGCCGTAAATATGGATTCCACCGAGTTCATCAACTCCCTAAGAGTTGGTGCACGTGCCATTCGTGAACATCCATAGTGCTTTTGAAATAAAATGCATGAATCATAGAAATAGGATATTGCATAAATTTAAACTATATGATATGCATCCTAGTCTAAGCAGTAAAAGTAAATATTATTCCAAACTGAATTACTACATCTCTTTACATAAAGCAAATAATAAAAAAAATATACATCAGCAGCCTCCAGAGTTTCCTGCAAAAGTGGGTTAACACGAAAATACACCATACGAAGGGAAATGCAAATGCCCTGGTGTTGCATAAGCAATGCGATTAGAGTTGTCGATCCATGCTAGATGAATAGTATCGTTTTATGAGTGAAGCCTGTGCAAATAAGTGAGATTGGCTCTTTACCCATGACATGAGTAAGAATCATTAGTGCTTGCATAAATTCAGATGTTACTCTTTTTCTTTTCTTTTTTCTTTTCTTTTTGTTATAATGGTAGAAATTAAACATGCTGCACACCAATTATTGTCCTCCACATAACTAACGAGTGCTCTCCAACAAAAGCAAAGCTAATATATGCACAAAATGGTCCTATTTTTGTATTAACAAAGGGGAAGGAAAAATATAGCAAATCAGTCAATCAAGGAAACAGATTATATTACCATGAAATAAATCAAAAGGGAATCAAAATGAATGTCGGAAAGGCCAATATCTAGACTCATCAACTCTGTTATAGATTGGTTAACAGGAATATAAAAAAAAAATTTAACAGTATGGCATAAGCTAGAAGAAATCCTTGGCTTTTGGGAAATATCCTCACTATCAACTGCAGGGTCGTGAAAGAAGATAAGATCACAAAATATAGTTTAGCTAGCAGTCCTGTGTCCCACGTATGAAAAAAAAAAATTTAATGTTACAAGATGAATGAGCAATACAACATGCTCAGATCAAATTTAATGTAAGAGGCTTTCTCGTTATGGGTAAAAATTTTGAATACCAAGGTATACCCTGTCATTTGCCCATCCACATACATTGCAATTAAGAGCTCAACTTCCATGATAATCCATCAGCTCCATGGCGAAGGTTACAGATCGAAGGCCCAGGGTAGCACTGTCGACCCAAAAGACAGACCCTTCAGGTCTGATTTTTTGAAGAGAGAAGAGGTTGAACTCCTGCCAATCTCTGCGGCTACTTCTCCATCAAAGCCACCGAAAAAGAGGAGAAAAGAAAAAAAAAAACACAAAAAAAAGGGGAACCACTAGCCTGAGAAAGGAACCCCAGAACTCATAGATGGTTTTGAAACAAACATGAGTACAGCGGAACAAAGTATTCACGTAGGTCTGGAGCTATTTCCAGCACAGGCAACGATGTTAATGACATTCCACTATTGAACGCAGCATCTTTTATAAAGAAGCAGACATGAACTTTGCTAGTGCCGAGCCTGCTGAAGCAAATTTACAGACTAAATTAAAGACTTATATGACCATCAAGACAGGACCATTACAACCTTCTTTGAGATCGCCCTTCTCTTACTCCACAAATGCCATTAAACTGCTTCATTTTATCAGGATGATTGGTTTAAGGTTCTACATGACAACATGTGTGTGAAATACACATGGACTGGTGTAAGGCCACGGTGAGAGATGTTGTAGCTACTACAACAGAAAATGAAAAAAAAAAAGAAACGGAGGAGGATGCAAACAATACATTAAAGCAAAGGAAAAGTTATAAAATTTATGTTAGCCCCAACTATAATGGGCAGATATTACTGTTGCAAAATATGTATCGTTGATGCTGTTATAGGCAGTTCAACGACACATGACCTGCTTTTGGATGCACCGTGAGTTGGGGAAAGGAAATGGCGATGGTGAATATCGAAAGAAATAAAAAAAAAGAAAATGGGGGCATCGATTAGAAGAAATGATGAATTACTTATTGTGAATCAAGAGGGATGGTGCTTCCTTCGTGTGCTGGGATGGATCAAATCCTTCCACCGAAACAGGAGAGGGGCCAGAGGATAGAGGAGGAAAAGGGAATGCCCTCCTCGACTGCTTCTTGAAGAAACTAGATCAATGTAAGCTGAGGAAAGGGGATCGAATCTTCAGAGGGGAGCAGAGGGTTTCTGCCAAGAGAACCTCCACCAGTTCTCTCCTGCTAACCGAGAGGGGAATCCATGAAGAAGGAGGCGCTGAAGGGTTAGGGAAAAAAAATCCAAGCCCCCTTTTGGATGACCTAAGCCTCCCTTTTAAAAAAATTTCCGCCCCTTCAACCAAAAGCTCGGGCTTCTTTATGAAAGATTTTTGATAAGTTTTAAAAAAAACTAACTTTTGAAAGTTTAAAAAATATCGCCATTTGAAAAGGGTGGGGCGGCGGCTCCTTTTTTTTCCAGAAAAACTTAGGTAAAACGAAATTTTTGGTAGGGTTTTATAGTGGCTCCATTTGGGGCTGGAAAGTAAATAAAAAAAAAATGAGTTGAAGACGGATTTGGTTTTGGCGTGCCATCTCAAAAAAATTTCTCTCTCTTGGCAAAGAATCTTAGTGGGGTGCCACCTATGTGGGCCCACTAAATATTTTATTAAGATTTAAATCAAAATAAAAGAATTTTATAAATCGGTGTCACTTCTGGGTGGTCACTGTTTTAAGAATAGGAGAAATTTTTGAGAATTTGAGTGTGACCCCACCTCGAGGTGGGTCCCACATCATTTATTTGAAAGCCGAGCCAAGTGAGATATATTTTGGAATTTTCATAATAGTAGGCTAGTTTTTGGAAAACACGAAGCAAAAATTTGGCTTGATTTCAAAACATGGAAGAAAATGGTTCTTTGGGGCGAAATTTTGAAAGAAGTAGGGAAATTCAGAGCCTTTTTGTAAAAGTTTGAAATAAGGTCTTATGAATTTTGAATTGTGTCCCCCTCTCTTCGACTGGCGAAATTTTGAAATATTAAAACCATCCAGATTGTTTTCTTGAGAAAACTTTTTCATAATTCGGGGTCCTGGGGGTAAAATGGGAAGAATTGATAATTTTGAAAACCCAGGGTTTTAAAATTATCTTTGAAATATTTAAAACTCGAATCTGAATTGACATTTTGGAAAATCAGGAGTTCTGGATCTCAAAATGACATGCTGTGCAGTGAAATGATATGAAATGCTCGTGCAATGCTATGCAAAAGACATGTCCTACAAAGTTGCCATTCTGAACTTGAATTTGAAAATTATGACTTTTGGTTAAGCAAGATTTTGAAAATTTGCAGCTTGAAGATGTCTCTGAGTTTAAATAGAGAAGTTTTGAGACTCGAGAATGGAATTTTGGGACTTTCTGCAAGGTTCAATCTTGAAAATGACCATTTTGCCCTTCATTGGTTCCGGAGAACCAAAATGTGATGATTGGTCGAAATGTCAAGAAGGTGAGTGAAAATTTGGGGTGTTTACAGATGCCCCTCTTTGCTACTAAGCCGGCTCATGGCCGAGCTTAGTGGCAAAGAAAACACACCAAATTTCGGCTATATATAAAAAAAATGCCCCAGTTAGAAGGATCTGACTGGTTGTGAGGAGATTAGCCCTGTGATCATGGTAGATATGAAATGGAGAATAAAGAGGAAAGATTCACTCTGTGAGAGTGAAATTCAGGTTTTTGCCCTTAACCTGGATGAGACAAAAATTCCTCGCATGGAACGAAGCTCAGGTTTGACCCTTAACCTGATTGGGGAATGGAATATCTCATAGAAATGAGACTCAGGTTTATACCCTTAACCTGATCGGGCGAAAAATGGAATACCTCTTTGAGTGAGGCTCAGGTTTGTACCCTTGTCCTGATCGGGCAGAAAATGAAATACCTCTTTGAATGAGGCTCAGGTTTGTACCTGTAAACACCCCAAATTTTCACTCACCTCCCCGACATTTTCACCAAACATCATCATCCAGCCTCTGAAATCGCTGGAGGGCAAAATGGTCATTTTCTGAGCCCGGACCTTGCAAAAGTCCAAATTTCATCTGAAACTCTCAAATTTTCTCTATTTTTATCTCAGATGTTCATGATTTTACTCCTGACAGGAGACAGACATCTCCAAAGTCTTGGTTCAAGATTTCATTTCATAAGACATGACATTGCATATCATTGCATGAGCATTTCAAATCACTGCACTGCACAACATGTCATTTCGAGGTCCAGAACTCTTGATTTCAAAATTTTCAATCCAGATTCGAATTTTAACTATTTTCAAAATTGATTTCAAAACCCTGGGTCTTCAAAATTATCAATTCTTCCCATTTTACCCCTAGGGCTCTGAATTTCAAAATATTTTCTCAGGAAAACGATCTGGATAGTTTTCAATATGGATTTCAGTCACTTCACCTCAGATTTTGCCCTTTTTGACAATTTCAAATATCTTTCTTTTACAAAATCGCCCTACAAGGGCCAACTCTTTCCAAAATTCTTGTTTTGCCCATTAGTCCAGATTTTATGAAAATTCCAAAAAGAAGTTGTGGTTTTATCCTTATTTCAATAAAGAAGCAATGTGGGACCCACACTGAGATGGTGTCACACAAGCTTTCCTTTTGAAAATTTGAATTTTGAAAAACCCAAAAATATAGGAGCCTTGTCCCCTGGATTGGTGCCACATGTCACGTTCCCTCTTCTGCCACGTGTCAGTGTGGGGCTACCCTAAGAAGTCGCCATGTCATCCCAATTATTTGTCATATGTCACCCTATCCATCCTGCGCCATGTGTCATTTCAAAGACTACCAGGAGATGCCAAGTGTCATAGGTTGTCCTGTCTAGAAAAAGTGGAGTTTGTCTCCTCTGAGGTGGCGCCACTTGAAGTGTGTCTCCTGCAGGGGACACGTGTCAACCCCTCCTTCCTTCTAGAAAAGTAGCCTGACACATGTCCTCTCCCTATTTTTTTCAGAAAAGTAGGAAACATGTGTCACTCCTAAATTCCTACAAAAAAGGTAGGCTTGTCTCCTCTGAGGTGGCGCCATCTGGAATGTCTCCTGCAGAGGACACATGGCAAGCTCTCATTTCCTCAGAAAAAGCAAGTGCCATGTGTCATTTTCTGCTTTCTTCAGAAAAGCTAGAATTCAAATATTCAAAAATCCCCATAGGTGGCGAAAATCAAGAACTCCTACCTTTTTCATCCTGTCTGAGATGGCGCCACATGGCTTGGCCCACCTTCTCTCCCCTCTGCCACGTGTCATTCTCTGCTTCTTTCAGAAAAAGTAGAGGACACATGTCTTCTCCCTACCTCTTTCAGAAAAGTAGGAGACACATGTCACTCCTGGCCTTCTTCAGAAAAAGCAAACCATTCAAAATTCAAACGAGGCACTAGGTGGCAAAAATCCTGAGCTCTGATTTTTCCAGATGGCCTGAGATGGCGCCACATGTCCCTTTCCCTCCTTTTCCTCCCTCTTGCCACATGGCATTGTAGGAGCCACCCTGAGGTGGCGCCACATGTCCACCCTCCATTCCTCCAGGGCCAACCTCCATTTGAATTTCAAACTCCCCCCTGAGGTGGCTCCATTTGAGAAAGCCTCTCCAGACAGCTGACACTTGTCCGCCACATGTCCAGACCTCCTTGCACCAGAAAAAGTAGAAAAAACCCCCCCATGAGGTGGCGCATTTTGCTTCCTCCTTTCATGTTCTCCTGCCACATGGCATCGTAGGAGCCACTCTGAGGAAATGCCACATGTCAGCCCCTCCTTTCCTGCAGAAAAGTAAAATTTCAAACATTTGAACTCCCCAGAGGTGGCGCCACATGGCATGCCCCTACTGTTCCAACTTTACACCTCAGATCACCTTTTGAGGTGGCACCATTCCAGGACTCCACTTGGCTCCATTTTTATTTTTTATTTTAATTTTAATAAAGGTAGCCCACCATGAGGTGGCGCCACCTGAGGGCTCCCTGCAAAAGCCAAATTCGAATTTCAAACCCTCAGATGACACCCCCTGAGATGGCGCCACATGGAGGGCTCAGATCCAGCCTGTTTGAAATTCAAATTTTTTTCAGAAAATCTATAAAAACAAGGCTCCATGTCCATCAGAGGGAGATCATTTTTTTAGCTCTGGTGAACTTGGAAAATCCGACCTAGCCTTCCTAGAATCAGATTTTGAACTGTGGAATTCGTGCCCCCTTTGGCTCATTGAAGAAGGTGGAGTAGAGCTCGTGCTGTGGCCAATTCAATTCCAACAGAGGTCGATTTTAGTGGACCATCCGAAGCTCGGAGCGAAGGACGAAGGAAGCTCGTGATAGCTGCCCCTTTCAAGAGCTCCTACGCTGCGTAACGAAGCAAGGTGCACTTCTTTTCCCATTGATTGGATTCCATAATTCGAATCGGGGGTCGTTTGAAGAAAGAGCTCATCCGAGGGATGGATTGAGCTATTCTCATAAAACGACATACATAAAAATGTTTCGTTATGCTTTCTTGATGATTTTAACATGCATGTAGTTAGCTAGATTTAATTTGCATTTTATTTCATTCATTTAGCATATTTCATGAATTAATTAGAATTAATTTAGCATTTATTTCAATTCTGCTTATTTTCAGTAGGTCTCTGTTTTTGTCAATTAATCCACACGTCATTTCATGCATTTGTTTTTTATTAAAAATCTCAAAAAAATCACAGAATGCGCCTTTAGGTGTCCTTGAAATTTTGCCAAAAATTCGGAGGCATTTGAATTTGTTTACTGCAGTAAACATTCAAAATGGCACGTCGGGTTTTGTTACCCGGGATATGTTTTGAAAATTATTTGCCAACTTGTAAAATCGATATATCCCTCATGGGAGATCCGATTTTCGATCCGAAAGATGTTTTGAACTCGGGAGAATGTCTGGTTTTTAATATGATTTTATCAGATTTTTCTGATTTTTTTTAATGTCTAAAAAAAATCCGAGATGTCGGTACATGTGTCAGAGCCTAATTTGGGCCTCTGAGATCTTGGATCGACTTAGGGCTATGGTTTATCTTTGTGTGTTGCTCCAAATCCGAAACTGTAAAAAGTGAAAGTTATGTTCGTAGTGTCCTCTGTTTGCATCTAAAAGACTGTAATTTTTAGAATAGTGTTGACCCCTGCTTCGGATTTTTCTTGTCAGCCCTCTGTTTTGCTACATTTGTCTGTTCTGTTAGTTTAGGCAGAAATAGTTATATTTTTATCTGTGTTTCCGTTGATCAAATGCCAAAGTCATAAACATGAAAGTTGTTCATGTAGGTGTCGTGCATAGCTCTGATTAATTGCATAAATTTCCATGGCAGTTTGATATTTTTTTAGCATTTTACATCAGATTAGTGTGATTTTTACCTCTGTCTGAACTAAATCCCTGTTATTGAACTCACCATGGCTCAAATCCCAAGGCTGTAAAAACCAAAAATGTTTCGTTTCGGGTCTTTTAGCAGTCTGAAAAATATCAGAAGTTTCCATGGTGTAAATCTTGCATTATCATATTAGGCATTGCATTTGGTTCGGATCCATAGGAAAAATCCATCATTTTAGGACTTTCTTTGAATTTTGGCATTTAAATTATATCATTTCATAATTTTTAGCATTCTAGATTGTTTATCAAAGTAAGTAGATGCTTCATACCGAATTTGGTGCAATTTGGAATCCATTTGAGGTTCGGATCATCCATAATACCAAAACAGGGTCCCGCAGGACCCGGATCCAAGCGAAAAACAAGCGAAAATCGTTATTTTTGATAAATTGCAAAATACCAAATTCTGATTTTATAGTCTTAATGTGTCTAGCAGCATGTCATCATGTCTCTTACTGCATTTCATCATCATTTGATTCAATTTGAATTTCAAAATCTCAATTTTACCAAGTTTTCCTTCAAAAAACCCTGATTTTAAAGATGTAACTTTAATTTTAGGGGTATTTTGGTCATTTTAACCTCAATTCCGAATTTCAAACTGTTTCTACTGAATTTCTTGCATTTTCATCATTTCAAATATCAAGGAAGCATGATCATAGGGTTTATATCCAATTAAATCCAATAATTTCATAATATTATTGGAAAATTTTGGAAAAACCCACATATTTGAGCTAACCTTATTTCAAGTTTGGCAGGGACATTCAAAAGATGGAGCTGAAGTCTGCAAATTTCTTTTATTTCCTTTATTTAATGATGTAATAATGTAAATTTTGGAATAAGAGATTTAATTTCCTGCTTAGACTAGGATGCATATCATATAGTTTGATTTTATGCAATATCCTGTTTCTATGATTCATGCATTTTATTTCAAAAGCACTATGGATGTTCACGAATGGCACGTGCACCAACTCTTAGGGAGTTGATGGACTCGGTGGGATCCATATTTACGGCCCTAGTCGGAATATGGACGAGACCCAGATCCATCATCTTTCTACTAGTCACATTGAGCCTACACTCTTAGGCTATCTTAAAATGCACATCATATTTCCAAAGTTTTCAAAATCATGTGCATCAAATCAACTAAGTTCTGAACATATTCATGGCCACAGTCAGAATATGTGAAGGATTTATCTTGACTTAATGCACATTTTCCAACCAATTCCTCAGAAAATCTTCTCAAAGTGCATTCATTCACTCATGTCACTTGCATCATGAAATCATTGATTTTCTCAAGATTTTCTCAAGAAAACTTCATTCTCAAGAAATCGATTTCTCAAGAAATTCTAAGGATTTTTCAAAATCGGTTTTTCCAAGACAAGTTTTTCCACAGTTTTCCCAAGAAAAGGATATTTTCTTAAGATATTCAAAAGAGTTTTCCAATCTTTCTTCAAGATCCAAAATCGATTTCCAAGTATTTAAAAAGGTAAAATTCCCAGGATTTCGATTCCACAAGTTTTGAATTTCCTTCTCCAATGAGCTTTTCTATAAATCTTCCATCATTTTCCTAAGAAAACTCTCAAAGTCCAAGTTTTCCTAAGAAGTGTTTCCCTTTTCAAAAGGTTCATCTTTTCTCAAGAATCACTTCCATTTTCCCAGGATTTTCAACCATTCATAATTTTCCCAAGTCTTTATAAACTTTCTCAAGATTTCAAATCTTTTCATCTGAGTTTCCTGAGAAATTTACTCTTTTCCTGAGAAATCTTTTCAACTTCAAATATTTTCCAAGCATACATCATGTTTTCCCAAGTTGCATTTTCCAAATCTCATAGCACATGCCTAAATTCTCTGTGCATTTAGGATAGAACATGATTTTGATGATTTAACTAAGTCAAGCACAATTTTGGTCCTTGGTTCGATTACCCCTGTTAAAGGCGGCAGGAACGGTTGAACCTCGTACCGACAGGTCGAGCCCCATCCCATGGATTTTCCCGTAATTTTCAAAACGGAGGCGAGTATTTCAAAACAATTTCCAAAATCCGGTCAAGTTTGAAGCGCGAAAGCGTTTCTCTCGTTTTCTCTTCCGCAAGGAAGGGAAGGCGGGGGAAAAATTTCGCGACGATAACAGTACCCTTATCCTGATCGGGCGGAAAATGAAATACCTCTTTGAATGAGGCTCAGGTTTGTACCCTTATCCTGATCGGGTGGAAAATGAAATGGAATCCTCAAAGGAAGAGACCATGATGGAACCTTCGGATTTTGCACAGTAAATCCGACAGGGGTTTTGCAAAAGAAAGGAAAATGGGGTCCCTAAAGCTTGAAAAGGGATTGGTTTTGGGCGTCTCATTGCTGAGACTAAAATCAGCTTTTCAAATTGCCTTTTGCGAGAAATGATTGGTGGTTCGACCTCAAGCCAAAATGGGACTGTCTATGGTGGGACAGTGGGGACACAGGGAAGTGTGCAAATCTGAGAGTTCACGCTCTCAAAGAAGGGAAGGAATCAAGTCTTTAGGAGTGATTTAAAATTGGTGTCAGGATGCATCGAAAACGGACATCAAGCTCTCACTTCACGTCAGAATAGCTAGAAAATATTGTCAAAATGTTGGGAATTATGTTGTTGATTCCAAGTTTTTGAAAATGTTGCACATTGCTGCAAAGATATTCTTTCTTTTCTACCCAAAGCATTACCTCCAAACAAGGTTCATTTCGTAGAATCAAGATTGAAAACCCAAATTGTTTGCAATTGACCTTCTTCAAGGAAGCTATCAATTTCCTTGATATGAACAGGAAAGAGAATTTGATATTATGAAAGCAATTGATGAAAGAGTATTGATAATAGAGTTTCACAAAGTTAAAGAGGATTCTTGATAAATTTGGCAGTTTGATATCCTGGGAGCTTCTCTCATGATAATCTTTCTGCACTCTTATTGGACTCTCTGGTGTTTTGGCTGTATTCTCCTTCATTTTGAAGATGTTCTGACTTTTTTTTGTTTCTTTTTTTTCTTTTTTTTTTCTCTTTCTTTTTTTTTCTCTTTCTCTCTTTTGGGAGGGTACGTCACAAGCTCCTTCATCTTGGAGATGTTTCGATCCTTCTTTGACGATATTGGCTCATGGGTTAGAGATTTTTTGGATGATAGCTGAAATTAAATATCTTTTAGGGATTGTCGAGAGGTTCATCGCATTTGCCTTCATCTCGACAGTGCTTTGGACTTTCCCTGGAAGGATCCGTCACAAACTCCGTCATCTTGGAGATGTTTCAAATCTTCTTTGGCCCCGGGGGTTTACTCGCCTAATTCGCCTTCATCTTGACGACAGGTGAGAGATCCCTTTTGCGGATAATTAATTGCAGCTTAGGTGATTCTGAGGGATTTTATGAATGCTTTCTTTTTCTAGCGCTCAGGATATTTTCACTGCCTCGTCTTTACAAGAATAGCCTTTAAAGATGTGCCATTGACTGCGATCAATATCGATCATCTACGGCTTTTCAATAACATTGAATTTTCTTTTCTGGCCATATTGAAGATTTATCCTTCATTCTTTTGGTTGGCCAATAGAAAGAATTCGAGTTTTGAATCTCTTTTCGCAAAAGCTTCACTCTTTTGGAAGTAATGCTAAAGGTAAATAGAGATTTGTGCAATAAAGATTCTGAAATCAACAAATAATTTGATTGACAGATTGACAAAATTTTCTTGAAGTCCTGGGTGAAAGTGAGTATTTGAAATCCGGCTCAACACATCCGTGACGAAAATTCTCCTCTCTTTTTTCCCAAAAAGAGAGACTGAGGCTTAGCTCTTACCTGAATGGGAATTGGAAAGTACTCCTCTCTTCCCTGAAGAGGAGGTGTTTGCAAAACGAACTTTCGAAGAGAAATTAAGCTTTCGTCAAAGCTCCCTAATATTAGGCTTCTCTTATGGAAAGGGGGGCCGATAATAATGAGGTCTGAAAATCGGGTCATGAAAGGAACGAGTCCATCACACTCTCCCTAAAGAGGGTCCTCCATGACGAAAATGGCCTAGTATGAAATTGGGGGGTTACAAGAAAAGCGAGTCTCCGTCGAGCCTCTCTCTTTAAAAGGGTTCCTTGTGTGAAATTGGAAATTGTTTTGCAAACAGTTCACTAAGATGCGAGTCCCTTCAAACTCTCCCTGAAAAGGGGCTAAGTGAACGAATAGGATAGCATGCGAAAAGAACGAGCTCCCTCGAACTCTCCCTAAAAAGGGTTTCTCGCAAGAGAAATGATTGAAATTGGATATTGAGATTGATTGACCCAAAGGCCGAAATTGGAAATTAGAAAATTGATTGTTGGAAATTTGAATGACCCGAAGGTCGAAATTGGATGACCTGACGGTCGAAATTGAGAATTGATTGACCAAAAGGTCGGAATTGTGAATTGAGTGAAGGTCGAAATTGGAAATTGGTAATTGAAATTGAGAATTGGAAATTGGGTGACCCGAAGGTCGAAAGTTTGGAGAATCGCCTGATTTGAAGATTTAAATTAGAATTTGGAGGGCAAAATATCAAGTTTGAGCAATTGACGACCCTGAGGATCGAAATGACTTGGATCAACAAAGGAGAATGATGAGTTCGAGTCAGAGCTCGAATAAAATACAGAGATCACGAGTCGGAACCTGCATCAACAGAAGAAAATGAAGAGCTCGAGTCAAGGCTCGAGTAAGGTAATGAGATCATGAGTCGGAACTTGGATCAACAGAGAAAAAAATGAAGAGCTTGAATCTGAGCTCGAATGAGGTAATGAGATCACGAGTCGGAACCCGGATCAATAGAAGAAAATGAGAGGCTCGAATCAGAGCTCAATTAAGATAATGAGAACACGAGTCGGAACTCGGACCAACAAAAGAAAATGAAGAGGTCAAATCAGAGCTCAAATAAGATAATGAGATCACGAGTCGAAACTTGGATCAACAAAGGAAAATGAAGTGCTTGAATTAGAGCTTGGATAAGATAAAGAGATCTCGAGTCGGAACCCGGATCAACAGAGAAAAATGGAGAGCTCGAATCTGAGCTCGAATGGATAAAGAGATCTCGAGTCGGAACCCGGATCAACAAATGAAAATAAAGAGCTCGAATCTGAGCTCAAATGAATAAAGAGATCTCGCGTCGAAACCCGGATCAACAAATGAAAATAAAGAGCTCGAATCTGAGCTCAAATGGATAGAGAGATCTCGAGTCGGAACCCGGATCAACAAATGAAATGATTTGAATAAAAACCCGAGTCGGAACTCGGTTTTCCAAAAGTTGGGATTTTGAAAATGTACCAGCTTGAACACTGGATTTTGAAATAATCCCAGTTCGAGCACTGGGTTTTGGTTTAGTATTGTTGATTGCCTTTCAATTTTGAATCATTTGGAATTGTGATGGGATTGTTTGTTGAAATCCCAATACTGATTGGATTGTTGTTAATGCAGTTGAATGCAAATGGATGTAAATTGATGCATATGAATGCACAAGTGCGTGAAATGAGGAATTTGTTTATCCTGCCTGCATACAGGATGAAATTTTTTAAAAATGCCCCAGTGTAACTGGGAAAGAAAGTTTGATCATTATGTTAAGAAAATAGGAAGATTACAAAAAAAGAATAGAGGCTTCAAGTATAGAACTTTTTCAAGTGTCGAGCATTAATGGGATCTGGCAATTCTACCCCATCGGCGTTGATGAGCCGATATGAGTTGCGGGGTAATGCTTCTTTGACGACATATGAACCTTCTCAATTTGGCGACCATTTACCGCCAGGATGATGCTTGAGATAAGCTGTGGATCAAAGCACTAACTCATTGACTTTGAATCTTCTTTCGATGACTAACTTTGCATATTGCCGGGCTACTCTCTGGCGATAGGATTGAGCATGTTCTGCTGCTTTTAGCCTTCTCTCGTCGAGTAAGTCTAACTGTACTAGTCGCTGCTGCTGGTATTGATCAAGAGGTAATTATAGCAGTGATGCGAATTTCAAAGCGGGCTTTTGAACATGTAGTGGCAATACCACTTCTGTTCCATAGACCAATTCTGACGGTGTAGCATTCGTTGGAGTGCGAATAGTGGTCCGATAGGCCCATAGTGCATCGTGGATCTTCTCATGCCAATCACGACCTGTTTCCACAGTTTGCTCCAAGATACGAATTAAAATTTTGTTGGTGGCCTTTGCCTGACCATTCCCTTGAGGATAATATGGGGCAGAGAAATGATGATAAATCTTGAACTTTGAGCAGAATGTCTTCATTCTTTCATTCTTGAAATGACTGCCATTATCTGATACAATGTCATGCGGGATGCCAAAACGACAAAGGATGCTCTTGTGAATAAAAGAGACCACGTGTCGGCCTTCTACTGTGCGAAGAGTGATAGCTTCTACCCACTTGGTGAAATATTTTGTTGCGGCAAGGAAGTATTTATGGCCATTTGAAGCTGAGGGAGTGATGGGACCTACGACATCGAAGGACCACATAGAGAA
The DNA here is from genome assembly GCF_984573655.1 of Nuphar pumila. Lineage (NCBI taxonomy): Eukaryota > Viridiplantae > Streptophyta > Magnoliopsida > Nymphaeales > Nymphaeaceae > Nuphar > Nuphar pumila. Next base: position 69,419,770 of record NC_143255.1, on the reverse strand, counting down.
TGGCCATGGAGAAACAACGGATTGTAAATAAGTCGTCGGAGCATGGATGAAAGGTGCATGTTTTTGACATTGCACACACTTCTTCACATAATGATAACAATCTTGTTGCATAGTCTTCCAGTAATAACCTGCTCTGATGATCTGCTTGACAAGGGTTTGGTAGCCAACGTGACCACCACAGATGCCTTCGTGTGCTTCTCGCACAACCTCTTTGGCTTCGTCTTCATCTAAACATCTGGAATACTCTGAACTGAATCCACGACAATAGAGGACATTGGCCAAAATGAAATATCGAGTGGACATACGCTGGATTGCTCGCTGCTCTTTCTTTGAGAGTTCTGGAGGAAATTCGCCGGTTTCTATGAAAGTTTTGATATTGTAATACCAAGGCCTCTTCCTTTGCTCAGTCTGGTTTACTTGTTCCGCTGGAAGGAAAGCAGGTTGGTCAAGTCTTCCAATTTCGAAGGAGCGACAGGATTCTCCATTTTTGAATGCCAAAATGGAACCTAGGCTGGCTAGGCTATCAGCCACTTGATTAAAATCTCTCTTGATATGGAAGAGCTGAAATTCTTCAAACTTGCTGACAAGAGCTGAAACAATTTTCTGATAGGGAAATAGCTTCTGATCTTTGACCTGCCATTCAGCTCGAACCTGATTGACAACAAGTAATGAGTCACCGTAGGCATGCACTCTCTTAACATTGAAGTCTAGTAGAATCTTTAGACCTTGAATCAGAGCTTCATATTCAGTCATATTGTGGGTACATTGAAAATCTAACTTGAGAGAAAATGTAATCATCTCTTTCTCAAGAGTGATTAATAGGATTCCAATGCCTATTCCGGCCATATTCTTAGAACCGTCGAAAAATAAATTCCAGATTGGATGTTGCTGGATATTGCATATTTGCTCATCTGGGAAATCATCTTCGGCTTTCACCTCTTCTGCCAAAGGAAAGTCTGCCAATTGATCTGCAATTGCTTGTCCTTTAATTGATTGCTGCAAAACGTATTCTAAGTCGTACTGCATCAGTAAGACTTGTCATTTTGCCACTCGCCCGCTGAGGAAAAGTTGCTCCAAGATATACTTTAGAGGATTGAGTTTTGACAAGATTTTGACTTCAGACGCCAGTAGGTAGTGCCTTAGCTTCTGACACATCCATACCAGAGCTAGGCAGGTCTTCTCTATGTGAGAGTATTTCTTTTCATAATCTATGAAAGTCTAACTCACATAATAGATAGCGTGTTCTATCAGGCTGCCTTCTTTGTACTGCGCCAAGAATCCACTGCATGCAACTTGATTGACTGAGATGTATAACAAAAGAGGTTTTCCCAATTCTGGCGGCTTCAAGATTGGAGGATTGAGAAGATACTTCTTGATTCGATCGAACGATTGCTGACACTCTGGTCCCCATTCAAACTTTACTCCTTTTCTGAGTAAGTGGTTGAAGGGCTCGCATCTCATGGCCAAATTGGAAATAAATCGCCGAATCGATTGCATACGTCCTTGAAGGCTACGCAAATCTTTGAGATTTTTCGGGGGTGGCATATCAATGATAGCCTTTGCTTTGGCTGGGTCGACTTCAATTCCCTTTTTGCTGACCAGAAAACCCAACAATTTGCCTGATTCGACTCCAAAAACACACTTTTGCGGGTTAAGTCTTAACTTGTAAAGAATGAGTCGCTTAAAGACTTGATCAAGGGCTTCGAGGTGATCTTCTCCCTCTTTAGATTTCACGAGAATATCGTCAACATACGCATCCTGTTGAGAAACTCGGTTTTGATGTCACATAATATGATACACTGTCTCATTTGATTTTATATGATATGATAATATGTCCTCTTGAAATAATGTTATATTACGACTGAATATGTTTTGCCATAAATCTAACGAGTATTTGATGCAAGGATATCTCACCCAATAAGGATGGAGACTTCCTGTTCAAGTACAACTATGGTGCAATCATACTCCTTGAAGAAAAAGCTTGATGAGCCATGCATTCCTAAAGTTCAAATGAAGAAATCGGCTACCTCAAGATGAAGATTTTTTTTCTTTAGAGTCATATGTAACAGAACCTTCAGGAACTTGCATATTGCATATTACATACTCATTTATAAACACTATATCATAAAAGTATACGATAGTTTCAAAAAGCTCCTTTTTGAAAACCAATAATTGTACCTTCTTACAACCTTTTATGAAAAGGATATTTTTGTCATGTAATAATTGTACCTTACACTATATACAAGACAACATGAAAAAAAGGAATGTAGGAAAAAGACAAAAACATAAAATCGGCTACATGGAGAAAACAAATATAATATGTTTTTGAAAAGACTCTAGTTTCCCTCTTTAAAGAACTATTTTTAATATAAGAAGAAGACAAAAACATAAAATCGACTACAAAAGAAAAACAAATAAAATATGTTTTAAAAAGACTTTAGTTACCTTCTTTAAAGAAATGTTTTTTTAAGAAGAAGACAAAAACATAAATCGGCTACACAAAAGAAAAACAAATAAAATATGTTTTTGAAAGGACTCTAGTTACTTTTTTCATAACCATAGAATGTCAACTTACTTGAACTCATCATTCTCTTTATAAAGCATTAAATGCCTCCTATAACAAATCCTTGTTAATATCCTTCTCAAAGAATGTCGACCTTCTTTTGGTCCTCATTCTCTCTGGAGACTTTGAAATACACAACATAAAGAAAACACTTGACATGACTATGTACAAATAAATATCTCAAAGCACTCATTGTACTTACACTCATTTAAAGCAAAGAAGTACTAATGTACCTCAAATCATTAATTAGAATAAAGACAAAACTACAACCCAACGTTCAATGTACTATTGTAAGAAATAAACTTTTTACATAAAATATGTATTACCTAAAATATTACAACGACTAGTGTACCCTCTATTCTACTTTTATGAAAAGGCATTCTCGAATTTATCTAAAAGATATTTTTGAAATGACATAACATTTCACATTTCAAAAAGTTACAATTCCAAAAATGTAACGACTACTTTTTAAAAAGCTATATAAACACACTCAAATAAACTATTCAAACACGGAATGGAATAGACGTGTGAGCTTACAACGAGAAAAAATTCTATTCGATATTTGAAAAAGAGAGCCTTGAAAAAGAAAGAGAAAAAGGAAAGAAAGAAAAGAGAAAAAGTCAAGTCCAGCTCTTTGACAAAGAGTATCCTCTGAGTGACAAACAGAAAATTCTGAGAATCCTTCATTCGTGCATTCATATCATTCTGAAGGTTCTATAGGAAGTATTGTAACTCTGTTATTCACTGTATTCCTTCTTTGTTGAAAGAAGTAGACCTCTGTGAAAGAGAGTGTTGCCCTTCTCTGTTGAGAGAAGACCTCTGTGAAAGAGGGTGTTGTCCTTCTCTGTTGAGAGAAGAAGACCTTTGGGGAAGAGGGTGTTGTACTATTTATCCGGTGACTCGGATGTTATAGTGGAAAGCTCAAGTGGTTTGCTTGGGGACTAGATGTAGGTCTGGATACTGACCGAACCAGTATAAATTCTGTGTTTTATGTGTTGTGCCTTATTGCTTAATTATTTTATTTTATCGATCATTATCATATTTCACTATTCACCCCCCCTCTAGTGGAATTTCATTTGGTATCAGAGCAGGTTTGCTGGTTTCGACGTAACAAGTCTTCCAGCACAAATGGCATCTACTTCCTATGCTCGTGATATTGAAGGTCAACACACATCTCGTCCTCCTTTCTTCAATGGCTCCAACTATGGATATTGGAAGTGCAGAATGGCTATATTTCTCAAATCCATAGATTTTGCTGTATGGAAAATTGTTGAGCATCCATACACATCTTCATCCGCAGACTATAGCTTATGGTCTGATGAAGAAAAGAAAATGGCAAACCTAAATGCAAAGGCTTTGAATGCCTTATATTGTGCCATTGATCAAAACGAATTCAATAGAATATCTATATGTGAATCTGCGTATGATATTTGGCATTCTTTGGAAGTTATTCATGAAGGAACCAACAAAGTGAAAGAAGCCAAAATTTCATCTCTTGTTAGAAAATATGAGTTGTTCAATATGAACAAAGAAGAACCCATCACAGAGATGTTTACCAGATTCACCAACATCACCAACGATCTGAAATCTCTGGGTGTAACATATTCCCAGACTGAAAAGGTGAAGAAAATCTTGAGATCTCTCACAACTGATTGGGAGAAAAAGACTACTGCTATTGAAGAAGCTCAAGATTTATCTAAGCTTACTTTGGACAACTTAATAGGCAATCTTATGGCCTATGAAGTCCACATGAAAGAAAGAAGGGAAGAAGAGCAACCAGTAAAGAAAACTCTAGCTTTCTCAGCCCTATCTAAGAATGAAGACTGAGATAAAGAATCAGAAATTGCGCTACTTACCAGAAAATTCCAGCGCTTCATGAGAAGGAACCGGCTTCCAAACAGGCACAAGGAAAGAAAAGATCCTAAAGAAGATCCCATGTGCTTTCAGTGTAATAAGCCAGGCCACTTAAAACGTGACTGTCCCCTTCTCAAAAGAAAGTCCAAGACTGAGGAACCAAAGAAGAGGTTCTTCAAGAAAAAGGCTCTGCATGCTCAATGGGATGATTCAGAACCATCCACTAGTGAAGAGTCAAGTGATGATGAAGCCGAAACTGCAAATATTTGCTTCATGGCAAACGAATGTTCGGTAAGTGAAATCTCTGATTTTTCCTTTGAAGAACTTCTAGATGCTTTTCAAGAACTATTTGAAGAATCTAGAAAATTGAGTTTCAAAAATAAAGATTTAAAATCTGAAAATTTAAAGCTTTCTCAAGAGAATGAAAAACTCAGCAGTGAAACTTCTGAGTTGAAAAAGGAAAGTCTTATGCTTGTGTCTGAAATTTCTTCTACTAGCTCCAAAACTAAAAATATGCAAGTAGAAATTTCAGAGCTAAAAAGTAAAACTGAGAACCTCATGAAAACGGTTTTCAAGTTTACTAAAGGTAAAGAGAACTTGGATAAACTCTTATCCTCTCAGAAGGTCTGTTTTTACAAGAATGGTATTGGCTACTCTCATTTCAAAAAACCTTCTTGTATGAATCAAAAGACCACGTTTGTGAAAAGTTCATCTGAACCAAATAAGGAGTATTATAATGATAATCTTTTTAACTCCTCTAAAGATATAGACAAACCCAAATCCAAATGGATATGGGTTCCAAAGTCTAACAAAAAAGGACCCGATTGGGTACCAAAAAGGAGATTTACTTAATGTTTTGCAGGCTCCAAAGAAGAAGAACAGATGGATACTAGATAGTGGATGTTCAAAGCACATGACAGGACATCCAGACCTTTTTGCTGTTCTTCATCATAAAGAAGGAGGAACCGTCACCTTTGGAGATAACAACAAAGGTTTGATAATTGGTATTGGAAATATTGGTAACATAGATAAACCTCTTATCAAAGACGTTCTCCTTGTTAAAGGCTTAAAACATAACCTACTAAGTATCAGTCAAATGTGTGACACAGGTTATAATGTTAGCTTTAATCATGATGCATGCCTCATAGCAGACACCAATGAAAACATCATCTTAAAAGGTATAAGAAAGAATAATATATATGAACTATACCTAGAAAACATTACAGAACATTGTCTTATAGCTAATAATGACTCTCAACATTTATGGCACTTAAGAATGGGTCATGTAAATTCTAAATACATGTCTAAATTAGCTAAAAATAAGTTAGTACGTGGGTTACCCAAAATTTCTTTTAAAAAGGATTACTTTTGTGATGCATGTCAATTAGGAAAATCATCAAAATCATCTTTCAAATCAAAAAATATCATTTCAAGTAAGAGACCTTTAGAGCTTCTCCACCTGGATCTTTTTGGTCCTTCTAGAGTAGCTAGTCATAATCACAATAAATACGTTTTTGTTATTGTAGATGACTACTCAAGATTTACTTGGGTAATATTTTTGAAAAACAAAAGTGACACGTTTTGTCAATTTGAAATCTTATGTAAAAAATTACAAAACGAAAAATCTTGTTCTATTGTTAAAATCCGTAGTGACCATGGAGGAGAATTTGAAAATGAACTTTTTGAAAATTTTTGTAACTTGCATGGTATTTCTCATAACTTTGCCTTTCCTAGAGCTGCACCTCAAAATGGTGTAGTAGAAAGAAAGAATAGAACCCTTCAGGAATCTGCCAGGACTATGCTCCAACACAATAATCTTGCAAAATCTTTTTGGGCAGAAGCTGTTAATACTGCATGCTACATAACAAATAGAGTTCTCATTAGACCCTTATTAAATAAAACTCCCTATGAACTATTCTATGACAGAACTCCAAGAATAGACTATTTCAAAGTCTTTGGATGTAAATGCTTTATCCTAAACACAAAAGATAGCCTAGATAAGTTTGATGCTAAATCTGTTGAAGGCATATTCTTAGGATATTCAAGTCATAGTAAAGCATACAGAGTTTTCAATAAGAGTCATAATACTATTGAAGAATCTATGCATGTTAGTTTTTGTGAATCTATTGATCAATTTGTTCATATACAAGCTAATGATGATGATGTTGAAAGTACATATTTATTTTTAGATAACATAGCTAAGTCTAATGAAGATGATCATCAAAGAACCTTTGTCGATATCAAAGATCATCCTCAAAAGCAGATTTTAGGAGAACTAACAAAGGGGGTTCAAACTAGAGCTCAGCTAGAACGGATTGCAAACATGGCATTCATTTCTCAACTTGAACCAAAGAAGATTGATGAAGCCATCATTGATGAGTTCTGGATGCTAGCCATGACTGAAGAACTAAATCAATTCCAAAGAAATGATGTTTGGGATCTTGTACCTAGACCAAAGGATCATCCAATCATTGGGACAAGATGGATCTTCAGAAACAAGCTAGACGAAGCAGGTAATGTTATAAGAAACAAGGCCAGACTAGTAGCTCAAGGATACAACAAGGAGGAAGGTATTGATTTTGATGAAACATTTGCTCCTGTTGCTAGACTTGAATCTATTAGAATGCTCTTAGCATATGCAAGTTATATGGATTTCAAATTATATCAAATGGATGTTAAAAGTGCTTTCTTAAATGGTTTTATAAATGAAGAAGTTTATGTAAAACAACCTCCAGGATTTGAAAATGAACAATACCCAGATCATGTTTTTAAACTCAAACGTGCTTTATATGGTTTAAAACAAGCACCTCGTGCTTGGTATGATAGGCTTAAAACTTTTTTATTAAAAACTGGTTTTTCTGTTGGCAAAGCAGATTCTACATTATTTGTTAAAGTAGTGAATAATCATACCCTAATTGTTCAAATATATGTCGACGACCTCATCTTTGGATCTTCTAACAGCACTCTTTGTGAAGATTTTTCTAAGTCCATGCAGAAAGAATTTGAAATGAGCATGATGGGAGAACTCACCTACTTTCTTGGACTGCATATCAAGCAAACCAAGGATGGAGTTTTCATCAATCAATCTAAGTATGCTCGTGAACTTCTGAAGAGGTTCAACATGAACTCAACTGCTTCAAAATCTACTCCTATGAGCACTACTACTGTTTTGGACAAAGATGAAGACGGTAAGTCTGTTGATACAAAGGTATACCGAGGTATGATAGGATCACTTCTTTATTTAACTGCTAGCCGTCCAGATATTATGTTTAGTGTTTGCTTGTGTGCTAGATTTCAGTCAAATCCAAAAGAATCACATCTTAAAGCTGTAAAAAGAATAATGAGATATTTAAAAGACACAGTTGATTTTGGATTATTCTATTCAAAATCCTCTACATTTGATCTAATCTCATACAGCGATGCTGACTTTGCTGGAAGTAAATCTGACAGAAAAAGCACAAGTGGAACATGTCATATGCTAGGGCACTCACTAGTATCATGGTTCAGTAAGAAACAAAACTGTGTATCCTTATCAACTACTGAAGCCGAATACATTGCTGCTAGCCTAGCCTGTACACAAGTCATCTGGATGAAACAAACTTTGAAAGATTTTGGTTTAAAATTCGAAAATACAACTATTTTATGTGATAACACAAGTGCTATAAACCTTTCCAAAAATCCTGTTTTACATTCTCGAACTAAACACATTCAAATTAGACATCACTTTCTAAGAGAACAAGTCTTAAATAATATAATTAAACTAGAATTTATACCCACAGATAAACAACTAGCAGACATCTTTACTAAACCTTTAAAAAATAAAGATTTTATAAGAATAAGAAGAGAACTAGGTATATGTAAATTGAATGATATATAAAACTAAAATATTGAGTTCACTCGAGTTCATAATATTTACTAAATTCATCTTAATAAGGATAATAAAAGAACTTTAAAAATTTTCGTGTCTTCATTTTTCATTTTTTTTATTATTTTATTTTTACAAAAGAATCATTTCTAAGGGTCTCGAATACCACACATTGCCTTAAAAGTTGAAACTTCATGTCAAAGTACATTTTACCTCTTGTCATATCATCTTTTACATCACTTTCATAATTATTGTTTCTCATAACTTGATTTTCTCTTTACTATATAGTTACTTTAGTTACTTTTCTCTCTCTCACACATACGATTTGAATCTCCATTCATAACCTTGACTCCTTTACTATTTTCCTAAAGAAACTATGAACTCCTTCAATCGAATTCCTTCAAAACCTTGTTCCTTAAACCAAAACGTCTATGAATAACAACACATTCTTTATGTCTTTCATTTTGTCACCTTTCAAGTACACATTAATAATCACACTTTGTCCTATCCTCCTCCACGCATACCCATGAGTACTACCTTCTTTAAATATAAGTATTATGACACTCCTTCATATCACTCATCTCATAACATCCTTTCATCACCTTTTGTCCTCTTGTGAAAACCCCTCATACGAATAACAATCTTCTACACTTCAACCCATGCACTATATTTTAATAACACCCACTTGTTTCTTGTTTTAGTAGGCCATCATTGCTCACTTTTCTCTCTCTCTCTCTCTCTCTCTCTCTCTCTCTATATATATATATATATATATATATATATATATATATATATATATATATATATATCTTCACGAGTTTCTCATTGTTTCTCTCAAAACAACTTTATGTCTAATCAAAATATCTTCTTCTTTCCATCATTATCACTCCTCTCTCTCACGATAGGCTATAGCCGATCTTCAACAAAATAGTATATTCCTCATATTCAAATGATATATCTCTTTCTTTGTCCTTTCAATATACTAAAACTTGAGTCAAAAATTGATTATTTATCCATCAATCTTTTTGTTGCTACATTTCACGTAAAATATACAACTTATCATCTACTATTATTGTTGCTAATTTTTTACTATATCATCTACTATATCATAGCCTATGTACAATCAATTATCATCTTTAGCAATCATGACGTTTTTCATATTGTATATCTTTCTCTCCAATCAAGACTCATTAAAAACTTCCTCAAGAGAAACTTCATCTTATGTCACTCACACATCTCTATTTGTCTTTTTCCTACACATTCTTCACGAATACTCTCCATAAAGTAAAAACATCTTATAAAAGGATATTTGTTTTTATTAGGCCATTATTTCACCTCATCTCTCGAAAATCTTTAAAAACCATAGAAAAATTCACTTTTTTTTTGCTTTATCACACATCAAGTCACTCCATACATGACATAAACTCACAATTCGATAAAACTCTCACATGATAATTCTTTCTTATATAAAAGAATAATTCAAAACCATGTCCTCCTTGACTTCTTCTCAAATATAATACACTATCCTCCAATCTTGATTTGATTTGTCATTCACAAGCCTCTTAACTTACTACTCACGGATTTCCTTATTTGACTAAATTCTAAAAATCACTCACTTCCAAATGTCATTCAAAACATATCTAAATTATTGTCATTCTTCTATTTAATGGATTGGTTCATACCATACCAATTGCACTCGTATCTATTAATTCTCCTACACACTATTACCCTCTTAAAACTCGCTCTCCTTAGTTCTTTTTTTTACAAACTCTTGCAATGGCCTCTTCCTCCTCCAACAATGTGATTACAACAGCCGATCTAAGGTATCCAGATTTGTTTCACACTTACAACTCACTATGCTCTCGCCCCATTCATGAAGGTAAATTGGTCAACTTTGACGACTTCATGCTCTTTGACTTAAACACCTATCTCCCTGAACTCAAACCTCTAATAGGATCTTCATCCCCAGCTGCCTATTATCCCGAACTAGTCCGACTGTTTTATACCAACTTCTCTAATGATCATAAACAGACCTCAATCACCAGCAAAGTCCGAGGATAGCTGATGATTTTCGATGCTTCCGACCTAGGTAGAATTCTAAACCTACCTACCACCGGTACCGACCTTAACACCATAGTACCAATCGACCGATCGATACTTCGAAAAATACTTCTCTGCACCAACTGCTACCAACTTCCGTGGCACATGAGGAATCTCCAACCTCATGCTCAGCTACTTGCCCAGATTCTTCTCCACAACATCTATCCCAAGCGTCCCCGCCAGGGATTAGTTCCTCGAAACATCTCTCTTCTTATCTACGCAATCTTTTCTTCTCTTTCGATAAACTGGTCATCCATTCTTTTTGACTTTTTCATTCGTTATCAGAAATTTGAGCCTCTTCTTTTTGGGTGTTTCATAACTCCCATTCTCAAATACTTCCAAGTACCACTTCACAACGAAGTCATCCTCCATCCCTCGCAAGTCCTCGATGGAACCACCTTCAATCTAAGGTCCCTGCACATGCCCGGCTCTGATGAAGCAGATCCAACATCCTCCTTCAATTACTTTTCTGCTATGATGGATATCGAGCAAACTCAGGATCGAATCCTTCGTAATCAAGCCCTGTTGCAGCAGACTCGCAAGCGGAATCTTGCCGACCGAACACATTCATCTCCTCCACCTTCGAGATAAACTCATTTTTTTATCTGTAATCACTTTTAAATACTTTTGGACTGTAATATTTGGTCTATAATAACTCTTTTACTCTGATCCCTTCCTTTTTGTCCATGACAAAGGGGGAGAAAACCTGTCTCCATTATTGGAGAAATATTCTCTCTTTAAACATTATTTCACTTTTTTATCATATTATTATTTCTATGCATAATGTCTTTTTGATAGGGGGAGCATATTTTGTCATCATCAAAAAGGGGGAGAATGTTGAGAAACTCGGTTTTGATGTCACATAATATGATACACTGTCTCATTTGATTTTATATGATATGATAATATGTCCTCTTGAAATAATGTTATATTATGACTGAATATGTTTTGCCATAAATCTAACGAGCATTTGATGCAAAGATATCTCACCCAATAAGGATGGAGACTTCCTGTTCAAGTACAACTATGGTGCAATCATACTCCTTGAAGAAAAAGCTTGATGAGCCATGCATTCCTAAAGTTCAAATGAAGAAATCGTCTACCTCAAGATGAAGACTTTTTTTCTTTAGAGTCATATGTAACAGAACCTTCAGGAACTTGCATATTGCATATTACATACTCATTCATAAACACTATATCATAAAAGTATACGATAGTTTCAAAAAGCTCCTTTTTGAAAACCAATAATTGTACCTTCTTACAACCTTTTATGAAAAAGATATTTTTGTCATGTAATAATTGTACCTTACACTATATACAAGACAACATGAAAAAAAGGAATGTAGGAAAAAGACAAAAACATAAAATCGGCTACATGGAGAAAACAAATATAATATGTTTTTGAAAAGACTCTAGTTTCCCTCTTTAAAGGAATATTTTTAATATAAGAAGAAGACAAAAACATAAAATCGACTACAAAAGAAAAACAAATAAAATATGTTTTAAAAAGACTTTAGTTATCTTCTTTAAAGAAATATTTTTTTAAGAAGAAGACAAAAACATAAATCGGCTACACAAAAGAAAAACAAATAAAATATGTTTTTGAAAGGACTCTAGTTACTTTTTTCATAACCATAGAATGTCAACTTACTTGAACTCATCATTCTCTTTACAAAGCATTAAATGCCTCCTGTAACAAATCCTTGTTAATATCCTTCTCAAAGAATGTCGACTTTCTTTTGGTCCTCATTCTCTCTGGAGACTTTGAAATACACAACATAAAGAAAACACTTGACATGACTATGTACAAATAAATATCTCAAAGCACTCATTGTACTTACACTCATTTAAAGCAAAGAAGTACTAATGTACCTCAAATCATTAATTAGAATAAAGACAAAACTACAACCGAACGTTCAATGTACTATTGTAAGAAATAGACTTTTTACATAAAATATGTATTACCTAAAATATTACAACGACTAGTGTACCCTCTATTCTACTTTTATGGAAAAAGGCATTCTCGAATTTATCTAAAAGATATTTTTGAAATGACATAACATTTCACATTTCAAAAAGTTACAATTCCAAAAATATAACGACTACTTTTTAAAAAGCTATATAAACACACTCAAATAAACTATTCAAACACGGAATGGAATAGACGTGTGAGCTTACAATGAGAAAAATTTCTATTCGATATTTGAAGAAGAGAGCCTTGAAAAAGAAAGAGAAAAAGGAAAGAAAGAAAAGAGAAAAAGTCAAGTCCAGCTCTTTGACAAAGAGTATCCTCTGAGTGACAAACAAAACATTCTGAGAATCCTTCATTCGTGTATTCATATCATTCTGAAGGTTCTATAGGAAGTATTGTAACTCTGTTATTCACTGTATTCCTTCTTTGTTGAAAGAAGTAGACCTCTGTGAAAGAGGGTGTTGCCCTTCTCTGTTGAGAGAAGAAGACCTCTATGAAAGAGAGTGTTGTCCTTCTCTGTTGAGAGAAGAAGACCTGTGGGGAAGAGGGTGTTGTACTATTTATCCGGTGACTCGGATGTTATAGTGGAAAGCTCAAGTGGTTTGCTTGGGGACTGGATGTAGGTCTGGATACTGACCGAACCAGTATAAATTCTGTGTTTTATGTGTTGTGCCTTATTGCTTAATTATTTTATTTTATCGATCATTATCATATTTCACTATTCACCCCCCCTCTAGTGGAATTTCACATCCATGATTTTCCGCATTTGATCATGAAAGATAACGGCCATTGCTCTTTGGTACGTTGCTCCAGCGTTCTTGAGCCCAAAAGGCATGACTGTATAGCAGAAAGTGCCCCAAGGCGTAGTGAAGAAAGTTTTTGATTGGTCGTGGGCGGCCAACTTAATCTGATTGTAGCTGGAATATTCGTTCATAAAAGAGAACATAGCATGTCCTGCCGTGCTATCGACTAGAAGATCGATGCTTGGAAGTGGATAGTCATCCTTCAGAGTTGCCTTATTGAGGTCTCGGAAGTTTATGCAGATCCTTACTTTGCCACTTTTCTTTGGGACAACGACGATATTGGCTAACCAATCTAGGTAGTCAATAGCTCAGATAAATCCTGCTTTGAGCAGATCTTCAAGTCCTTCTTTGACTTGTTGTTCTATTCTGGGATCCATTTTCCTCAGCTTCTGCTTAATTGGTTTAGCCTCCGGCTTTAAGACAAGACGGTGTTCGACTAATTTTGGGTCTAAGCCCGGCATGTCTTCATATGTCCATGCGAACACTTCCTCATGTTGCTTGAGAAATTTAATGAGCCTTTCCTTTTCTTCCGGACTCAGACTGGTTCCAATCTGGAGAATTTTGGGATCTTCCTCTGAAACGATATTAACATCTTCAGTTGGATCTTGTACTAGAGGAGATGGTTCGTCCTGCTTCTAAACAACGGCGAACTCTGGTAATTCCTGAAGAGACTGATCATATTCTGCATAATCATTTGACTGCTTTGCACTCTTGCTATCTTCGGTGCTTGCCTTGACTCTGTGAATTGTCGCCGACTTCTGGAAAGCCTTTGGATTGAGAACGAGTTTCTTGATTGCTCGGGAAGACATTATGAAATTTTTGGATGAAAAATTTGGTTAAGATAAATCGGCCTATAGTAAGACAAGCAATCATTTGAAGAGAACCATGCATAAAATTGAATTATAAAATGAAGAGATAGACAGAAAGGGAATAAATGGCATCCAGATAGACAAAGAAACTTGGAATTTTATTGATTTTGAATTGATCAATGACATTTGATAAAATGAGACATTTATTTGGAAAAGAATAGAAAGAAAATAACAAATGGTCTTCAATGTGCCCCTTTGACAAAAACAGTCTTCTTTGGCGAGCTTCCTCCGGAGAACCCTAGTCCTGCTTTGTGAGGACGATGTTTCTGAATCACTGGCTCGATGCGGCCATCTTCATTTTTACCCAGTCCCTTGAAGGGTTGATAACCATGTTTTAGGAGCAAATCAAATCCTTTTCTTCCCTTCATGAATTGTGGAAACAATGGGTGATCCTTAATGGTACTTTAGTTGATCCGGCCTTCGACCTTGAAGAATTGAGGACCTCTCCATCGGGTCATGGCTACCATGTGCAGAGATGGTTCTGATGATGCCTGAAGTATTTCTCGATTCTCTCTGAGATTGATCTCTTCACTTTCCCTGATGCTGGGAATATCCGCATTGAATGATGGCCAAGGAATCATGGGCTGCGGGAGCCTTTCTTCGGGGTCTTCTCCCAGTATTGTGGTAATCATTCCACCTTTTGACCACTTCATGCATTGATGCAGGGTGGAAGGCACTGCATTGGCATTATGAATCCACGTCCTTCCAAGCAGCAAGTTGTAGGTAGGTGGTACATTAACCACGTGAAAAAGCACTGAATGCACTGAATAGTTGATGAACACTTCCAGAAATATCTTGCCTTTGGCTGTTTGACCATGGTTGTCAAACCCATAGATAGTGATGGGATCTGGAATATATTCTTCATCCTTGATCCCTAATGCCTTTGCGGTCATCTCGGGACATATGTTGAGGCTACTGCCTCCATCGACCAGTACATGCGGTACCGTCATTCCCCTGACTCGAACGACAATGTACAAAGCATTATTATGAAAGGAATGAGGCTTTGGAAGGTCCTCATCCGAGAAGGTGATCGGCGCATTGGTCATGGCAGAGTTCACAATCTGTGCCATGTCTTCAGGAGAGGTACTGGGCTTAACTTTGATTTTCCTGAGTAAATCTTCCAGTATTCGCTGGTGCTTGCTAGAATTTTTGGCCAAATCAAAGATGGAGACATTGGATAGAGCGGTCAGGGGCTTCTGACTTGAATTTTCCGGCCTGGGTTTGATGATTTGCTTGAAGAAGTCAAGAGTTCTCTTTGACTTGGAGGCTGACTTTACAGGTGCTTCCGAAACTTTCATTTTGCCGAATGCTGAAATTATGTCCATCTTCTTAGAATCTGGAGTTGCTTGTCGTAGTACTGATACCTGGTGCTGAACTTGTAGGTCTTGTGCAAAACACGGTTTGATGTGTTCATGCGGCAGGAATGGTTGTGCAGACACTACAGCTGTGGTGTGTGGAGGAAATGGCTGATTGAGAATATCCATCTTCTCTTCTTCTTCTCCTTCCACTAAAAGATTTTTTTCAATGAGATCTTGCACGATGTTTTTGAGAACAAAGCAGTTCTCAGTGTTGTGGCCCACTGTCCTGTGGAACTTGCAGAACTGATCTTTCCATTTCCCCATGGGCACAGGGGGATCGGCCAATCTGAGCAACTTAACCATCTCTTTTGATAGCATATACTCGAGCACATCCTCGAGTGTTTGGTCAAGAGGAGTAAACTTTCTGTCGTAACTCCATCCTTCATGTTTAGCTTTCTCACATAGTTTTGGCCCTTGATCCTGCTGAGGAGGCTTGTTGTACTGAGGAGCAGGCTTTCCTTTTTGGTCTTTGTTATTTGAACTGCCTGAGCCGTAGCAGTAATCTTTCTTCTGCACTTTATACTGATTCCGACTGCTGTTGTTGTTGTTGTTGTTGGCAGAATAGGTGAAGTGAGCTTTCTTCTTCTGCTCACCTTGGGAGTTGTTCTTGGAGAATGTGAAGCCTTCATAGACTCCATTTTCCACACTCAGTTCGAGCCATTCGGCTCGCTCAGTCAACTCGATGAAGGTTCGGGATGGTGCTGTGGAGATCAATCCTCTTAATGGCTGCGAAAATTTGTTGAGGATTAGGGACAATGCATGCCTTTCCGAGATAGGATCTCTCATTTTGTTGCAGACCGATCTCCATCTGTGAATAAAGTCCCGTGCCTTTTCATTCTCATTCTGCCTTAGATTGCAGAGATGACTTAATGTAGGAAGTGCCTCTGTGTTGAACAAGAAGCGTTCAATAAACAGATTTACCACTTTATCTAACTCCTTGAGCTTGATGGGGTTGATATGCTCAGCATACCACTTAGCTGCAACTCCTTCCAAGCTGTGGGGGAAGCATAGAAACAATGCTCGGTTATCCCTTTTGAACCTCGAGCATTCGGCGAAGAAAGTGGCGATATGTGCTTTTGGGTCGCCAGAACCGTCGAACTTGATGAATTTACGGAGAAGATTTTCCAGATCATCATCCCCTTCTAAGTCATCGTAGAAGTCTTCGCTGGTGAAGACTTTCCTGCCCTTGTCGCGGGCTTGGAGATCCTTAACAACTCGAGCCATTTCCTTGAATTGCGCTTGCAAAGGTTCTTTTTTATCTCGGCTCTTTGATTTGTGGCTTTTTCTCTGTTCTTGGCCTCGCTTCTGAAATACTGGAGGCACTTCATATTCTTCATCTGTATCTTCAATTGAGTCTGTTTCGTCTGAGATCTCTTCAGGCTGAACTTGCTTTTTAGAAGCCTTCTTATCCCTGCGACCATGGAACTTTTCTCTGAAGGGATTCCTCTCTGAGCTGGTCCTGTTCATTCATCATCTTATTCATCATTTTTATGAACATGACATACATTTGGGGGTCTATGCCATCGTCTTCTTGCTGCTGCTCTTGACTCCTCTCGGACCGAGGGGAGCCCATCTCTTCTTCTGAGGCCGACGAGTACTAAGATGTCGTGGTTCTTTTGCCTGATCTTGTCCGAACCATCAAATATTATGGATGCTCTCTGCAGGGCAAAGACCTGATTAGATTCTAGAGGAATTGGCTTTTGGAAGAAATATTTGCTGGAAATATGGCAGACAATTTGAAAAAAAATTATCCCATTACTAGGGACTGAGTCGTCGCGGGAATCACGACAATTGTGTTGTCATTCTTAGAAAGAGAAATAAACAACGAAATGCGCCTTGTTACCTAGGCGAGGTCGTCAAACCACGATAGAGAGAAAGAAAACTTTATTGAAATGAGAAAATTAAACTTTTATTGATCTTGACAAAGAGGTGGAGGATAAACAATCTGCCACCATTCACGATAATCAGCAGACATTCTAGGACCAGGAAAGATTTTAAGAGAGACAAAGGAATCCCAGCTGTAGCGGGCAGAATGATATGCCCCGAACCATTGTGCGGAGGTGAGATCGAACTCTGCCATAGCTTCTGATAACAGTCGGGCTTCAACGTACTGCTGCCTCTGGGAGAATTGTCGAACACATCTCTCTGGTTGGTAATAAGTGCAGAAGAAAGGTCCCAGCAACTTGAACTGCTTGCCATAAGCGTATGTATATCTGGGAGGGGATAATTGCCGATCAAAATAGTCCCAAACTATGTCATCTTCTTGAATGTTGTTGATCATGGTTCGGTACTGCGCTACTGGGAGAAGTTTTTGGCCATTGTATCTGAAAGAGCTTGCTCGGGCTGGAACATGCTGGAAGAACCAGGATTGAAGTGCGTAGATGCAACCTTCAACTAAAATGGATTCTCCAAGTGAAAATCGAGTCAGACCTCGATATAGGAAAGCAAGCGCTGCCATGGCTATGGAGAGGCGATTAGTCTGCTGACTTCCCCATCTTCTCATAAGCTGGATTATTCTGATGTCCATGTAGTTTTGTCCATTTGAAAAGAGGGATAATCCTACAGTGCACAGAACCATTGCATTCTGAATCCTTTCTTTAGCTGTCCTTGATAGCAAACTGACTTCAATGCAGGTCCCGTACTGGCGGTACAACTCGAGCAGGTCAACATATTCATTTCCCTCTAACTGGATCAGGGGCCAGGATCGGCGGCCTGTCATACGAGCTAAGGAGTCTCGGGGGTTCAAACCCTTGGCATTGATAAGGAATTGATGTTCTAATGGATCGCCTGGTTGACCGGCTGGCTCTGGTAATCCCATGATCTCCGAAAAATCATCCATTAAAACGGTCATTTCTCCCCAGGGGAACCAGAAGGTACACGTCCGAGGATTCCATCGCTCCGCCATTGCATGGATCAGGTTGCCATTGATGGTTTGCTTTCCGACTGCTGATGCCAGTTCTAATCCGCACTCGCTCAAATGGTCCGGGAACATTCGGGAAAAGCTTTTGAACTAGGAATAGTACCACCAGAGAATGAAGGTTTCGGTGGTAAGGGCTTGATGTTCAGGACGACCTTGTCGCACCTCATAGGAGATGTGACCTTGAGGAAAGATAGGATCGACTTGACTGGATGCCATCGAACTGAAACAGAAAAAGACTCAGAATGAGACTTAGAAAAATGTAGGAAATTTTGAAAAATTTTGCAGGCAGGATAAAATGCAGCTGGAAATTCGAGATTCAGTAGAAAGGTAGAATGGAAAAACCACCTGGAGTTTTAAAAGAAATGGGATATTTGAGAAAATCATCCAGGGTTTGAGAAAATAAAGGGAAAAGATGAGAAATATGGGTATTTGAAAATATTCTTGGGAAAATGTAAGGAAATAGAGGTAACATACAAACAATCACATCCTGCACAAACATTCACGCACATACAGCACTCTCTAAAAGGCTGACTCTAGATGCATTATTTTGAAAACAGATGTAGGACCCTAATCCTAACTCTAGGTTCAGATCATCTTTGTCCAATCCAGTTATGCCGATATACCCGAATCGAAATTCGAGGTACGTGGCATATAATTTCAACTCCGGTTCTAAGGTAAGGTTTTCCAACATCCTTGAGCGCCTACCGATATACTTCGGACTGTGGCCCGCGGTACATGGTAGGGGGTGTGATCATCGCAAAATTTTTCCTCTTTCGTTGTTTCTCTCTCTTCCTTCTCTTTCCCTTTTCTGACCTCCATTCTCCTCCTTTTTGAAGGGAGAAGAACAAAAGAAAGAAAAGAAAGAGAGAAGAGAAGAGAAAAAGAAAGAAAGAGAAAAGAGGAACTCTTTTGCGGGTTTTCACTTGACCTTGATTTGAAAAATATTTTGAAAATTACTCACCTCCGTTTTGAAAATATTGCAGGAAAAATGGAGAGACGGGATTCGCTCGTCGGTACGAGGTTCGATCGTTCCTGGCGCCTTTACCAGGGGTAATCGAACCAAGGATCGAATTTGTGCCTTTTGCTTTGCCTAAATATAATCTAAGAATTTATTCTAACTCTAAATGCACAATGAATCATGCTTGTGCAATGCAAGAATGTATGCTCCTTTCAAAGATGTTTTGGAAATTTCCAAGTATTCTGAGATGAACTTGGTAAGGGAATGAAGAAATGTTTGAATTTAACTTAGAACTTGAGATAGATCAGAGAAGTTCTAAGTTTTCAGAGTTGGGAAATAAATATTGATTTTGAAGAGAAAGATTTGAAGCTTTGATATGAAAGAAAATGGAATTTCAAAGTCAAAAATGGACTTTGAATTTAATCATGGATTTAGGAGAAGAAGATGAAATTTGAAAATGTAATCTTAAGATTTGAAATCAGGACAGGCTTGAGAGATCCAAATGATATAGAAAGTAGAACTGGATTCAGATGAGATCTAAAAATGGAATTAGATTTGAAATCTAGAATTTAGGAATGGAATTGGATCTTAAAATGGACTTAAAATTTGAAATCTGAGATCCGATGTAAAATTGGGTTCTGGATCCTAAGATGGATTTGGATTTGAAGTCTGAGATCCAATGTAGAGTTGGACTTTGGATCCTAAGATGGATTTGGATCTTGAAGTCTGAGATCCAATATAGAGTTGGACTCTGGATCCTAAGATGGATTTGGATCTTGAAGTCTGAGATCCAATATAGAGTTGGACTCTGGATCCTAAGATGGATTTGGATCTGAAATCTAAGATCCAAAGTGAAACTGAAGTCTGGATCCTAAAGAGGAATTGGATCTGAAGTCTAAGATCCAAAGGTAGAGTTGGATTTTGGATCCTAAAGGGGGGATTGGATCTGAAGTTTGAGATCCGATAAGAATGTTGAATCCAGGATCCTAAAATGGATTTGGAATTGTTGAATTTCCAAGTTTTGAATCGAACTTGGAAAATGAAATTTAAAATTTGAATCTTGAATATACGAATGAATTTCAAAGTCAAATTAGACTTTGAATTTTTGAAGTTTGAATTTGAAATTTAGAAAATGAAGGGAATCTCAAAGTTAAATTGAACTTTGGGTTTGATTTGGAGTATTTGAATATAAATGAATTTGGAATTCCAAAGTCAAATTGAACTTTGAAATTCGATTTGAAATTTGAATATAAAATGAATTTGAAATCTCAAAGTTAGATTGAGCTTTGAGATTAAAATATGAAATAGAATTTTCAAAATTAAAAAAAATGAATTGGATTTGATAAGGATTGGAGATAGATTAGAAGAAAATATTTACATTACTTGGAGTTTTTGAAGACAAAATTTCAGAAATATGATGCAATTCTATCCTAAATGATGAATGAATTTAAATTTTTGAAATTGGATTTTGAAAAGCTATTTCATTCTTTAAATGAATTTAAAATAAGATTGAAGATATAATACATCCCTGACTATGGTCATTGAATGTATTATATAATAATCTATATTTAAATTCAGGTGAAGAATGAAACATATTTGGTGCTTTTATAGAATTTAAAATGAAATTAACTCTCAATATACCCTGACTATGGCCATTGGTATATGTTTTGAATTAATTTTAAGTTAAATTCTGATAAAAGAAGAAAATATTTTAGGAAAATATGATGAATTTTGAAAACGGATCCGGTGTGGATCCAGTGTTATTTCGTAAAAGATAAAAATCCTAAGTCTTGGTTACATCCTGACTATGGCCATTGATGTAAATCATTAACTTAGAATTAATTACCTCTTACGAAATGGTGCATGTGCCATTCGTGTTTCACCATTCGTGAGATTTTAGAAAATAAAAGGGTAAAATGAGATGAAATAAGTAATTTCTAAGGTATGTACATGCTCATACATTCTAATCTAATATTTGAAATTTAAATTTCTCAATAATATCTAGCTATTATATTGTAGACTTAAAATCCTAATCTAAGAAGAAAAATAACACTTTTCATGTATTTCCTGCAAAAATGTAAGTTAGTACAAGGCAATAGAAAAGGCAAACGCAAAAAGAAGCATCATATTAGAACTAGCATGCATATGGCTATGCTAAATGAGAATATGGATATCTAGGGTGAATGTGTATAATACATCTTATAATGCATATATAAAGTAGAAAGGGCTTTTATATCTAAAGAAAACATATGCATTTGGCTGGGAATGATACCTATGCTAGCTAAAGAAACACGTATGTATGTGTATATATATACGTATATAGGACCTAAGCATTGTGTCTAAGCTAGGCAGGAAAATATAGGTGATATACATGGTTGAAATTAGGATAGCTATGCAGGTGCAGTATACTGACTTAATATAGTGATATGACTGTGATGAACCTCAAGGAAAAGGCTCAGCAAGATGCTGTTGGTGATTGTGAGGCAGCAGTGGGTTGTTACTATATACCCTAACAGATAGTAGAATGAAGATAAGGTTGTATGAAGATAATTGACAGGGGTCGGGTATGGAGGCAAGTGTGGTTTTGAAGAGATGATAGAGTGTATATGAACAAATGATACAGGTATTAATGGTGAGGGAATGGGAGGCTAATGGTAGGGAAGTTAGCTGCAATATTGAGGCAGCAGAGGAGGTAAGGTAGTTGTGCAAGTGCTAAACATAAGTGCAACAGGGTGCTGGTGGATGTTATAGGATATATATATATATATCAGTGAGAAGATGGAACATGAAAGTGAGGTGTTGAGGGCGTTGTGGTGAAGCCTAATAGGACCTGCCTTGGTGATGAATACAGCAGAAAAATAAAGTGAGTGTGTGTTATAAGGTGAGAAGGTGCAATGGAAGAGACGAACTCACAAGCCTACGGAGGATGGCAATGCACACAGAATGTGTATAGGGGAATGCTAGGATGTGCTGGAAGTGTATTTGCAGTAAAGGATGATATGTATGGGTGCAAGGAATCAAAAGGAATGAAATGTACAACAGAATAGAAATGTTATGCTGCAGCAAAATGGGTATACAAAGGTACGGGGTTATGCAAATGAGGGTGTGAGTGATGAAGAAATGCACGTGCTAAGTGTATCATCAAGGGAAAAGATAGTAGTGCATATGTGGGGTGTTAGTGTTAAGAGTGGGTGCTGTAAAGGTTACATGCAGCTGGCTGTCAGGAGGTTGTGTATGAAAAATATGATATACAGTGTAGGAGGATGGCTACTGTTGCAGCAGGTAAAAGAGTTGAGGTATCCTGACCTACAGCAGATGCACAAGAATGACACAGGGTAAAATGTAAGGATGGTCAAAAAAAAAAATGTGAGTATAATCTACGCATGTGAATGCAAGGTAGAGATATTAGTATGCAATGAACATATGTGCACAGTATAGAGAGAAAAAAAAAAAGGAATGTAAATACTATAAATATTCATGATAAAGTCTAAAATTGATAGTTGCTGAAGATAACAAAACTCTGTAAGAATTTTGGAACATACCTTTTCTGAAAAATTGCGACAGTAGCGACGTCTCTAGTTTTGCAGAGGCCATGACATTATAAATATTCAGGATGGTTTTCACCATCTTTATGAACAATCCTCTGACCTTGTTGATTTTACCAGCTTTAGCCAATTTATATTAGAACTTGACTACCTAATCACTCTTTCTTTCTTGCAGGATCAACAGGAATAACAAGTGACTGGAGGCAGCAACACGTGATTCATGAGAATCATTTGGATGGACTGTATTGAAACATATTGACGGCAAAACCCACCTGTACCCCAAACCAAGCTATACTAAAGGGCATGAGGGATAGCTAGGTAGTGTAGTGGGAGGAACTGGAGATAGCTAGTGTGAGCACACAAGTATACAGAAGGTGACTTATGCTGTGAAGACAGTAAACGAAATATGACCATCATAGTTCTGCAAACACACTCAAAAGATCAGATTTTAAAAGCAAATTTGACTTCAAAGGCAATAGCATTAAACTTCATAGTAAGGTTCAAGTTAAGAAATCTAGAAATCCATTTCTGAACCAGCAACATCTTATCATGACTATTCCTTGTACGTAATGGTCATTGAACTCTCTTTTACCATCTGAAGATACGCTCTTTCACTTGGAAATATTAGAATGGACGAGGATTTACTCCATGGTCAAACTGGCTGCTAACAACTGATAATAACCAACCCATAATGGCAGCTAATGCATAGATTTTTAAGGATAGGATCCATGAGAACAAGCAAACTTATTTCCCATTCGACACCAGGTTGCTGATATGAAGGAGGAAGGAGGAAGGAGGAAGGAAGGGGATGGCGTCGTGGAGAGGTAGGAGACAGATGCTTCTTCTTACTCCTTTGTGTTGCAGGGACGCTGGAGTTTTTCAATTGTCAGGATGGTCGATCTTCCCAGTTGATCGATGGCCTTCCAGCAGTAGAGTCGATAAAACTTGGTGCTCGATATCGAAGATGTGTGGTGGATATCAACAAAAAATGCTTAACGATGATGATTTGTAACGGGATCAAGAAGGGGGAAAGACGAATGTAGATGATGGGTTTAAGCGATTTTTGCAGAGAAAAACATGATCCCCCCCGGAGAAGGCGAAGCGGCTCTTCTTAAAGAGACCCCTGGATGATTCGAGAATAGTTTGGTTAACGATCAAAGGTGAAAAATGAAGGAGTTGGTTTTGAGATCAACGATGGAGGAAGGAGAGGAGGGAGCGCGGGAAGAAGTTGTTGATGATTTTCTAAAATTCCCAAAAGAAGGCCCCCTTGAAAGAAATTTTGTAAAAAGATGGTTTAAAAAGAGGTTTTTGGCAAAAATTCAATTTTTCAATTTTTAAAACCATTTGCCTTCTCCAATTTTTTTTTTTTTTTTTATATTGCTTTTTCCCTTTTTTTGTATTTTTATAGTAGAAAACTAAGATCTTAAAAGAGAACTAAGTTTTTAAACACTAATTTTTTTGTATTTTTCTGAGAAGTATTTACAAAAGTATTTTTCTGAGAATTTTCGGCCATTTCGAGAAAATTTCTTCAGAAGAATGGATTTGGACCCAGGTTTTGAGAAAATGTTCGAGTTTTGACACTTGAATTGAGAAATACAATGTGATGGATCCAAACGGATGTTGATAGGACTGTCCGAGCTATTTAAAGGCTATTTTTGGTATTTTCTATAATTTTAATTTAAAATTTGAACAAGGAGACTCAGATTTGGATCTGGACAATGGATCCAAATCTGAAATCAATTTAAACATATAAAATGAATTTAATTTCAGTAAGACTTGAGAAATGAACTGAAATTTATATTTAAAAATGACACATTTGCTCAAAAAATGAATTTAGGGGCAAGAAGAGAATAGTTAAAAGATTTTGAAAAATTTGGGGTGTTCACAGATGCCCCTCTTTGCTACTAAGCCGGTTGAAAGCCGAACTTAGTGGCAAAGAAAATACTCCAAATTTTGAAAAATGCCCCAGTCAACAGATCTGAACTGGGTGTGGAAGAATTTATTTGAAAGACATGGTTTCAGGCTTAATACCTTATCCTGAATGGCTTGGGGGAGACAAAATCCTTGAAAATGATATGACTGAATAGAAATGAGGAAATCGTGATGGGACTTTGGATGAAAATACCTAAGTGGTGAAAGGTAAGAATTTTGATCATGTCTCATGGGTGAGACAAGATCAGTTTTTGGAATGACTCAGGTTTAGCCCTTAACCTGGATGGGACAAAGATATCTCAAGATAACCTGAATGGGAAAAGGAATATGTGAGGACCTTGATGGGGCATTTATGAGATAAGGCCTTGTGAAGCTCAAGTAGGATCAAAGCATGGATTCCTCGATGGGAAGAACCATGATGGGACTTGGAAGGAAAACACCTCGTCGAAACGAGACTCAGGTTTAACCCAAACCTAAAAAAAAGGAATATACCTCGATGCACGAGGTTCAGGCTTAACCCTAAACCTGAAAAGGGACGACCATATGGAGTCCTCGAGTGAAGAGACCATGATGGGACCTTCGGAGTTTGGACGAACAAATCCGAAAGGGGTTTGCGAAAGGAGAAAGAAAATGGGGTTCCTTAAAGCTTGAAAAAGGGATGAACTTGGGCGTCTCATTGCTGAGACTGAAACCAACTTTTGAATTTAATGACCTCTCGCAGGAAGTACAGGTTTTGACTCTTAACCTGAGTGGGAACAACCATACGGATTTCTTGAAACCGTGATGGGACAGGAGAGATGCTTCAGCTGAGTGAGTCAACTCTTCTGGGAATGTGACAGATGGAAAATGAGGAGATGTGAGACAAAATGAACGATGAATAAGGTAACAGGAGGCAAATCTTTCGATGGAGTGAAAGATGAATAAGGCGGACCCTTTATCAAGGAGACGAATCTATTGACAAGGCAAAAAGATAGAAGAGGGCAAATCCTTTGGACAAGAGAAGGTAAAAGCAAAATATGAAGATGGCGATGAAGATGACAATCCTTTTAGCAAGGAGAAGGTAAAATATGAAGATATGAAGATGGCAATAGTAAGGAGACGGCGAAATGTGAAATATGAAGAAGGCAATCCTTTTAGCAAGGAGAAGGCAAGATGTGAAATATGAAGAAGGCAATCCTTTTAACAAGGAGAATGTAAGATGTGAAATATGAAGAAGGCAATCCTTTTGGTAAGGAGAAGGCAAAATGTAAGATATGAAGAAGTCAATCCTTTTAACAAGGAGAAGGAAAAAATGTAAGATATGAAGAAGGCAATTATTTTTGCAAGGAGAAGGCAAGTCTCTCGACAAAGCGAAAGACGAGGAAGGCGATCATTTAATCAAGGAGAAAGGTAAATCTTTTGACAACGCAAAAAGACAGGGAAGGCGATCCTTTTATCAAGGAGAAGGTGAGTCTCTCGACAGAGCGAAAGACGGAGAAGGCAATCCTTTTTATTAAAGGAGAAGGCAAGTCTCTTGACGAAACAAAAGACGAGGAAGGCAATCCTTTCATCAAGGAGAAGGTGAGTCTCTCGACAAAGCGAAAGACGAAGAAGGCAATCCTTTAATCAAGGAGAAGGCGAGTCTCTCGACGAAACGAAAGACGGGGAAGGCAATCCTTTCATCAAGGAGAAGGCAAGTCTCTCGACGGAGCGAAAGACGGAGAAGGCAATCCTTTGATCAAGGAGAAGGCAAGTCTCTCGACGGAGCGAAAGACGGAGAAGGCAATCATTTAATCAAGGAGAAAGGCAAATCTTTTGACAACGCAAAAGACGGGAAAAGGCAATCCTTTTATCAAGGAGAAGGCGAGTCTCTCGTTAAAGCGAAAGATGAAGAAGGCAATCATTTAATCAAGGAGAAGGCGAGTCTCTCGACAGAGCGAAAGATGGAGAAGGCAATCCTTTTATCAAAGAAAAGGCGAGTCTCTCGACACAGGGAAAGACGAGGAAGGCAATCCTTTTATCAAGAAGAAGGCGAGTCTTTCGACAGAGCGAAAGACGAAGAAGGCAACTCTTATAAAAGAGGGGAAGGCAACTCTTCCGACTATGCGAAAGAAGGAAAAGGCAACACCAAAATGTATCAAAACAGATGTCAAGTTCTTATTTCTCATCAGGAAAGCTGGAAAAATATTGCCAAAGTGATAAAATTGCAGTTTTTTCAAGGTAATCTGAAAGATGTTCCTTCTTCCACCTAGAGTATTACCCCCAACTAGGTTAACTCTATAGAATTCAGAATCAAAGCCAAACTTTGTTGTTGGTTTTTCTTCAAGGATGCTATCAATTTCCTTGATATGAAAGAAGAGGAGATATTCTTAGCTTCATAAAAGCAATTAAACGAAAGGATATTGATAGAAGAATTTCACACAGGTAAAGAAGATTCTTTGCAGTTTGGGCAGTTTGATATCCTGGGTATTTTCCCATGATGATCTTTTTGCACTCTTTTGAGTCATGGGGCTTTCTTGGGCTTTTACATCATCCTTCATTTTGGAGATGTCCTGACTTTTCTCTCTTTTTTGGGGAAGGGTACGTCACAAACTCCTTCATCTTAGAGATGTTCCGATTCTTTATTTATCTCAGGGATTATATATGATGATATTGGCTCAAAGGTCTTTAGATGATAGCTGGAATCAAATATCTTTTAGGGTTTGTCGGTAGGTCCATCACATCCGCCTTCATCTCGACGGTGATCCGAACTTTCCCTGGAAGGATCTGTCACAAACTCCGTCATCTTGGAGATGTTTCAAACCTTCTTTGGCCCCGGGGGTCTACTCGCTTAATTCGCCTTCATCTTGACAACAATTGAGAGATCCCTTTTGCGGATATTTGATTTGCAGCTTAGCTGATTTGAGGAGACATGAATTGGGTAGGTTCTTTTCAGATTGCCCAGGATATTTCCATTGTTTTTACTATCAAAGGATAATCTTTAAGAATATGCCATAGCTATGATAAATATCAGCTCATTTATGACTCTTCAGCATCATTGAATATTTCCTTTACCGGTCATGTCAAAGATTTTTCTTCATCCTCTTGGTTGACCAACAAAAAATTTGGAGTTTTCTTCACAGAAGCTTCACCCTTTTGGAAGGAATACTTAAGGAGATTTGAGGAAATTCTTTATGTAATAAAAGTTTGAGATCAACAACTATTTTATGGCAATTTGGCAGGATATTCCTGAAATCCTTGATGACGAAACCTTTGCTAAACATCGAATTTTGATAATATCAGTGGGATTCTGGGGAAGAATCCAACATGAGGCTGAATTCTGAAGGTAAATGTAAATTTAAAGTCCTGAAGGCAAGTTTGGCATAAAACTGGGTTTTGAAGGTAAGCCTTCGAAAAGAGTATCTGAATCAGGACTCGGATTCTACAAGGAAAACAGGGAAATTCAAGTTTAAAACTCGAATTTTCAAAGGAAAACTGGGAGGTTCGAGTCGGGGCTTGAATCTCAAGGGAAAACTTGAAAATTCATTTATTGAAGGCAAGAAAACTCGAGATAAAACTCAAATTTTTGAAGGACAGCCGGAAGGTTCGAGTCAAAGCTCGAATCTGAAAGGAAAACTTGAAAGTTTTATTTATTAAAGGAAAGAAGACTCAAAACTCAATTTTTCAAAGGAAAACCGGAAAGTTCGAGTCAGGGCCCGAATCTCAAAGGGAAACTTGAAAGTTTTAGATCTCGAAGGAAAAGAAGACTCGAGTTAAAACCCAAATCCTTGAAGGAGAGTTGGAGAGTTCGAGTCAAGGCTCGGACCTTGAGGAAAAAGTAGGAAGTTTGAACCAAAACTCGAATCTCAAAGGAGAATTGGATAGAAATTGATGGAAGATTGACAGAATTTGAGGAAAATTGAGGAAAGATTGTGACCTGAGGGCTAACTGATCGGTCAGCCAGACACTAGCACGAGTGCTAGGTTTACCTGTATGAGTACTGATTTTTTCAAAAAAATGCCCCAGTGTAAGTACTGGGTTTTCTGATGGAGATTTGAAGAAAAAGGGAACACCGACATTCTTTAAGATACATGAGATTTGAGCGAGAATGATTGTTGTTTTTTTCAGGATTTTCCCTTATCCTGAAAGGGGAAATGGAATAGACATTTGATGAGAATTTAGAAACGAATGATTCAGGTTTATCCCTTAACCTGAAAGGGAAGAAGAATAAAAAAAATGGAGAAGAAGAAAGGAAAGAAATTTTGAAAATTTATTTTGAAAAAGAATTCTCACAGGTAGCATTGTTGCTCCTATGAGGGGTTTCAGGATTATCCTTTTATCCTGAATTTAAGAAAATTAAATGAAGGAAAATTGATATAAATCTAGAGAATCAAATAAAGATTGGCAAAACTTGTATTTACGAAAGAATCCTCATAGGTAGCATTGTGGCTCCTACGAGGGGTTTCAGGATTGTCCCTTATCCTGAATGGGAACACCTCGGACAACGAGAGTAAGTTTTATCCCTTAACCTGAGGGAGAAAAATAAGAATAAAGGAAATACCTCATGGGAAAGAGGCATCAGGTTTATCCCTTAACCTGAAAGGGTAGAAAGATTGATAAAATTTAATGGAATTGAGGAAATATTGATAAACTTGATAAAACTTGATAAAACTTGATAAAACTTGATAAAACTTGATAAAATTGATATAAACTTGAACAAAATGAATGAAACTGATAAAAATATCAAACTTAACTGAAAATTTATAAGATTTAAGAGAAAAAGGAGTTTTTTCTGATCCTGCCTGCATATGGGATCTTGAAAGGAAAATGTTTATTTAAAAGATAAATGAGAAATCATTTTAGGAAAAGGAAATCCATCATAAGAAGAATGATCAGTGCGAGATCTAATCCTTTAAATCAAACATGAGAGATCATCAAGAGGGTTAATTTTTTGAAAGCAATGATTTGAAAATCTAATTTTTGAAAGAAAATCAACAACAGATTTGATTTCTAAAAATAATAGTTTGAAATTGATAATAAGATCAACACAAGGGTTGATCTTTGAAGGTAATGTTCAAAAATCAATCTTGAAAGATAAGACCAACACAGGGGTTGATCTTTGAAATATAATGATTTAAAACCCATTTTGGAAGATAAGATCAATGCAAGGATTGATCTTTGAATATGGTGATTTATAACCCATTTTGGAAGATAAGATCAACGTAAGGGTTGATCTTTAAATGTGACGGTTTTGAAAAACCAAACTTGGAAGACAAGACCAACACAGGGGTTGATCTTTGACTATAATGAATTAAAATCAATTTTTGGAAGATGAGAGACTAATGCCAGGATTGATCTCTGAATATAACATTTTTGAAAAATCACTTTTGGAAAAATATGATCAACACAAGATTTGAGACCTATTTTGGAAGATAAGACCAACACAAGGGTTGATCCTTCAATGCAATGGTTCAAAAACCTATTTCGGAAAGCATGATCAACACGAGGGTTGATTTTCAATGCGATGGTTCGAAAACCTATTTTTGAAAACATGATCAACACGAGGGTTGATTTTTTGACTAAGCTTGGACTGAAGAATGTTTGAACTCTTTGGTCATAACGAAGAATTTTTGAATTTTCATGATTTTTGTAAAAGGCCCTCATAGGTAATATCATTTCTCTCATGAATGATGTCAGGATTGGTCCCTGTTATCGTCGCAAAATTTTTCCCGTCTTTCCTTCCTTACGGAAGAGAGAGGGAAATGCTTTCGCGATTCAAACTTGACCGGATTTTGGAAATTGTTTTTGAAATACTCGCCTCCGTTTTGAAAATTGCGAGAAAATCCATGGGATGGGGCTCGACCTGTCGGTACGAGGTTCGACCGTTCCTGCCACCTTTAACAGGGGTAATCGAACCAAGGACCAAAATTATGCTTGACTTAGCGAAATTATCGAAATTGTATTTTATCCTAAATGCACAGAGAATTCAGGCATGTGCTATGAGATTTTGGAAAATGTAAATTGGAAAATATGATGTATGCTTAGAAAACATTTAGAGTTGAAAAGCATTTCTCGGGAAAAGATGGAAATCAGTCTCTCAAGAAAACTCAGACGAAGAAGGTTTGAAAATCTCAGGAAAGTTTATAAAGACTTAGAAAATCTTGAAGAAGTGAGAATCTCGAGAAAATCTTGAGAAAGCTTTATAAAGACTTGGAAAATTATGAAGAAGTGAGACTCTCAAGAAAATTTTAAAAAAGATTAGAAAGGCTTGGAAAAATGAGAATCTCAGGAAAATTTTAAGAAAATTTATAAAGACTTTGAAAAATGAGAATCTCAGGAAAATTTTAAGAATTCTTGAGAAAATATGAACTTTTGAAAAGGAAAACACTTGTTGAGAAAATGCATACTTTGAGAATTTTCTTAAGAAAATGATAGGAAATTTATAGGAAAGATTCATTGGAGAAGGAAATTTAGAACTTAGGAAATTGAAATCCTGAGAATCTGGTTTTTTTGAAATATCTGAAAATCAACTTGGATTTTTTAAGAAAATGAGAAATTCCTTTGAAAAGAATCTTAAGGAAATAACTTTTTAAGGAAAATCACAGGAAAACATTTGATTTGGGAAATCCAACTCCGAATATCATCATAGTTTCTTTAGAAAATCGATTCCATGAAGTGAAAATCTTTTGAGAAAATCATGAGGAAAACAAATGATGCAGATGATGTGAATGAATGAATGCACTTTTGAAAAGATTTCTGAAAATTTTATTGGAAAAATGTGGATTAAGCCAAAGTAAATCCTTCATATATTCTGACTGTGGCCATGAATATATTCAGGGTTTATTTGAATTAATTCACAATATTTTGAAAACATTGGAAATATGAGGTGCATTTCAAGATAGCCTAAGAGTGTAGGCTCAGTGTGACTGGTAGAAAGAGGATGGATCTGGGTCTCGTCCATATTCCGACTAGGGCCGTAAATATGGACTCCACCGAGTTTATCAACTCTCTAAGAGTTGGTGCACGTGTCATTCGTGTTCATCCACGGTGAATTTGGAAAATTGAGATATATGCATCATAGAATCAGGATATTACTGAAATCAAACTATATGAGATGCGGCCTAATCTAAGCGGTAAAAGTAAATCTTATTCCAAGGTTTACATTGGATTGTTACATTGCATAACATAAAGTAAAAGAAAATTAAAATGTAGCCAAGGAATCTGCATCTTCTAGATTTTCCTGCAAAAAGAGAGTTAGTACAAGATAACCAAGAAAATGGATATATATATATATATATATATTATATACAACGAAGAGATATATATATACATCAAAATGCTAAAATGGGTGCTAAATGACATATAACAATGGAGGTGTAATTATATGAGAAAATATATACATGGATGCTCATATATGGAAATAAGGGCACATGAAGGGATAGATATATATATATATAAGTATATAGAGATGTATATATATATACATATATACGTATACATATAGGTAGATATACATAGATATACCTATATATATAGATATGTATATATATAATGAAAAAAAATATATACATATTAATGGAAATTTCATATAATGGGTAAAACCAGAAATTACAAGTATATACAGTTTCTGTAGGCAATTTCACACAGCCGTATTTCTCAAATTACAAGGTAATTTCCGATAAAACTGGGTATGGAGCTTCTCTATATATCAATAAAGAAGCCTGCAAAAATTGGTTGGGAGATCACGATTCGATATAGAGATATCCGTTCATGAATATGGCCAAATATCAAGACTGTACACTTGCAGCAGAAAATGAATGTGTAGGAAATGATTTCCATAAGCCATTTACGCAATCAAAATAGTTGATTTTCATACAGCTATTCACAAAATCAATTGTATGGATGAGATATATACCAGAATGTGGATGACTGGAGGCATAATGATGTGCTATGGAATGCCATAATATGCAACAATGTTTGATGATATGTGGAATCAATGAAATGGATGCACATGCGAGAAACGACAGTACCTAAAGAAAATGGATGTAACATATATGTACAAGAGTGGGTAAGAGATGATCGAAGTATAATCGCATGAATGTTGTTGCCATTTTAAGCAATGTAAAGAATAGTTGTTTATACTAATATCAAATACTCATCATACCATAACATAATCAGATTATAAGATATAATGATTTACAGGAAAGGGACAAAGTATGAGGAAAAGGCGACATGAAAGTGCTGCAGCAACTTGCAGCGGGCATTCTTAGTACTCACGATGGGACATATCCAGAAACAACCTCTCTGGGAATCGTGCATGAGTACATTGTCTCACCAAAACTGGTTGTGGAAACTGGTAATAACAGATGATTGATTCAATGCAACAAGTAAACAAATTATTTATGATAGTTATCAGTCATAGTAAACCAAATTAAAACCTCGTATCTAACACTATCACAGTTGGATTCTAAATGACAGATGTGCATATGCTGACGACATTGGGTAAGTATGTAGAGATGTGTGAGATGAAACGTTGATGAAGACACTATGTAAGGTAAGTGTGGTGAAATGCATTAAGTGAGGAAATATAGTTGTTGTTAAAGAGATAAAATGTTGTGCTACATGAAATCACCATACACTTAGAGACAAACAGGTCAAAAGCAGACGTGCACCAGAAATTACATAGCAGCGGAATGTGAGCACCTAAAATTGCTAAATCTGTGTAGCAATTGAAATATACATAGGTATTCATCAAGGAATGTTCAAATGTACAGGTAATGCAAAAGTCCTGACTGAACCTAACCGAATCTCCATTTGAATATCATCAGGTTATTTCTATCATTCCATCAATGATAACCTGTCATCTTACTTATACCAATTTGGTAATGATAATGCAAAATCTACCTAAAAGAAACATGACTAATACAGAAGAACTGATGACAGTATGGAAACATAAATGCAGGTAAAAAAAAAAAAATGGAAATACAAATGACAAGATGAGATGATATGAGGATTGGATAGCCATGAAGCAAATCCAGTCCTAAAGTAAGCAAAACTTCCTAATTCAAAGACTGCATAAACTCATTAAATCAGATAAATACTTTACAAATATTCACTATATTCATGCTCAATTCACAAGGGACTGATCTGGTCTTCTATACGCA
Organism: Nuphar pumila; assembly: GCF_984573655.1. Taxonomy (NCBI): domain Eukaryota; kingdom Viridiplantae; phylum Streptophyta; class Magnoliopsida; order Nymphaeales; family Nymphaeaceae; genus Nuphar; species Nuphar pumila. Next base: position 69,385,909 of record NC_143255.1, on the reverse strand, counting down.
AGCCTTATGAATAGTTATATGCCACCTTACAAGGAACACAAGATCCCATCTGGACAAACACCTATCGAGATGACAAAATAGTATCGGTCTTAATAGAAATTTTTTTTTTCGTGACTGAAAATGATAGTTTGGTCTAAACAGAGCACTCAAAGAGATCGATGAAGTCATCGCCATGGCTCCTCGATCATCAATGCAAGAAGCAACTAAAGATGCAAAAACGCATTGATTAATGCAATGGATTTGCAAGGCAATACCAGAAATTGCAGCTGGTGGAATGCTCATGCAATATAGTTATGTCATGACAATGGATATCAAACAAGTGAGATGGCAGAGGTGAGAATCTCACCTGACCGTGCGGTTTGAAGCTCTTGAATGTCAACTGTTGGGAATTCGTTTAGAGTGACTGGAGCTTTGGAGGGAAATAATCTTCTTCTGATTGTCACTATTATAACGGTTTTCTTCAATCGGCCAGGGAAGAGAATGACCCAAAAGAGGCCAGCAGCGAGAAAGGGGCTGAGGTGAAATAGACGTAAAAGGGGAGATGCTGGAGATGTCTCTCCTGTGGCTGGAGCTGAAGAAAGCCTGGATGTTGATGGTGCTGAAGGCTGATGAAGGATGGCCTGAAGGAAATCTGCTGAAGGTCGATGAAGACGTCGCCTCCTTTCTGGCTGAAGATGACCCTCCCTTGGATCCACTGCTAGTGGGGCTGAAATAGGCTGGAAGTGGCTGGGCGGCTGAGGATGGGCTCCAGAAAATCTGCTGTTGTTGCTGGATGAAGACGTCGCCTCACCTTGCTGAAGATGGCTCCCCCCCTAAATGGTTGGGGCTGAAGCTTGAAAACGCCTCTTCCCTTTCTCCTTTGAGCTCCATACCAAAAACCGAAAATCCAAATCAAAAGATCCTCCTCCTTTCCTTCGTGAGTGTCTCCCTTTCTAAAGAAAAAAAACTTTCCTTTCCTCTACAAAAGCAACGCATCCCCTTCCCCTTAATGAGGTTCCGTTAAATTTTTTTTTGAAAATTTTGTTGAAAATTTTCTTTTTTTGCAAAGGCATGAAACCGATGCCTCATTGCTTTGAAAGCTTGCTATTTTTAAAAGAGGCACCTCTTTGGGTTTTTTTCAAAACCTTGTTTTATTTCCTAAGTTTAGATAGAAATCAAATTTATGACTTTTTTTTATTTATTTTGGAAGTTCGGCTGTGTCATTTAAGGCTGCCTCCTTCTAAAAAAAACTTTATTTAAACAAATAAAAAGAAATAAAATAAAAAAAATGAGAGGCTCTTATGGAAATGCCACCTCAACCCACTTTTAAAATCCTTTTGAAAATAAAGTTTTGTTTTGTTTTTGAAAGTCTTTTATTTTCAATTGGGGTGCCACATGTGTGTGGGCCCACTAACTAAAAAATAAAAAAAAATAAAAAAAAAATAAAAAAATAATAAGAAATGAAAAAGATAATTTTGCAAATTGGTACGAACTCCGGGTGGGTCCCATTTGAGAATAAGATACTTACCTGAGAGTTTGAGTATGATGCTAGTTCAAAGGCGGGTCCCGCTCCATTTATTTGAAAATACGAGATAAAACATTATTTGTTTTTTTCAAGAATTTGGAAAAATTGGGGTTTCAGGGCAAAAATATGGATAATTGTAAAAACAAAATTTGTAAAGAAATTTAAAATCTTTTGCAAAAAGTTTTGAGATAAAATCTTTAAAATCAATATCCAAATATCCAGATTGTTTTTCTTGAGAAATTTTTTTTGTAATTCAAAGTCCTGGGGGTAAAATGGGAAAGATTGGCAATTTTGAAAACCCAGGGTTTTAAAAATCAATTTTGAAAAGTTTACAAATCAAATCTGGATGGACAATTTTGAAAATCAGGAGTTCTGGATCTCAAACTGATATGCTATGCAATGAAATGATGCAAAGTGTTCATGCAATGCGATGCAAAGACATGTTTCAGTGAAATGTCACTCTGAGCTCGGACTTGGAAATTCTAACTCTTTGTCCAGAAAGAGCATTTTGAAATTTTGCCATTTGAAGATGTCTCTGAACCTAAATATAGAAATTTTGAGGCTCAAGAGTAAAATTTAGGACTTTCTGCCAGGTTCAATCTTTAAAAATGACTATTTTGTCCTTCATTGCTTCTGGAGAACTGAAATGTGCCGATTAAGGGCAATGTCAAGAATGTGAGTGAAAATTTGGGGTGTTTACAGATGCCTCTCTTTGCTACTAAGTCGGCTTATGGTCGAGCTTAGTGGCAAAGAAAACACACCAAATTTGGGCTATATAAAAAAAATGCCCCAGTTAGAAGGATCTGACTGGGTATGAAGAAGTTAGCCCGAAGAAGATGGTAGATATGAAATGGAGAATAAAGAGAAAATAAATTCGCTCAGTGAGAGCGAAGTTCAGGTTTTTGCTTTTAACCTGGATGGGACAGAAAATGCTCCATGTGGAACGAAGCTCAGGTTTTAACCCTTGACCTGATCGGGCAGAAAATCGAATACCTCATTGAAGGAGGCTCAGGTTTGTACCCTTATCCTGATTGGGTAGAAAATAGAATACCTCTTTAAAGGAGGCAAAGGTTTATACCCTTATCCTGATCGGGCGGAAAATGAATTGGTATGATGAAACCTTCGGATTTTGCACAATAAATCCTACAGGGTTTGCAAAAGGAAGGAAAATGGGGTCCCTAAAGCTTGAAAAGGGGTTGATTTTGGGTGTCTCATTGCTGAGACTGAATAGCTTTTGAAATTGCCTTTTGCGAGAAATGATTGGTGGTTCAACCTCAAACCGAAATGGGACTGTCTATGGTGGGACAGTGGGGACACAGGGAAGTGTGCAAATCTGAGAGTTCATGCTCTCAAAGAAGGGAAGGAATCAAATCCTTAGGAGGGATTTAAAATTGGTGTCAGGATGTATCAAAGACGGATATCAAGCTCTCACTTCACGTCAGGATAGCTAGAAAATGTTATCAAAATATTGAGAATTCTGTTGTTGATTCAAAGTTTTTGAAAATGTTCCACATTGTTGCAAAGATATTCCTTATTTTCTACCCAAAGCATTACCTCCAAACAAGGTTCACTTCGTAGAATCGAGACTTGAAATCCAAATTGCTTGCAATTGACTTTCTTCAAGAAAGCTATCAATTTCCTTGATATGAACAGGAAAGTGAGAATTCAATATTATGAAAGCAATTAATGAAAGAGTATTGATAATAGAATTTCACAAGTTTAAAGAAGATTCTTGATAGATCTGGCAGTTTGATACCCTGAGGGCTTCTCTCCTGATAATCTTTCTGCACTCTTTTGGCTCTCTTGTGTTTTGGCTGTATTCTCCTTCATTTTGGAGATGTTCTGGCTTTTTCTCTCTTTCTTTTTCCTCTCTTGCTCTCTTTTGAGAAGGGTACGTCACAAACTCCTTCATCTTGGAGATGTTTCGATCCTTCTTTGATGATATTGGCTCATGGGTTAGAGATTTTTTGTATAATAGCTAAAATTAAATATCTTTTAGGGATTGCCGAGAGGTTCATCGCATCTGCCTTCATCTCGACAGTGCTTTGGACTTTCCCTGGAAGGACCCGTCACAAACTCCGTCATCTTGGAGATGTTTCGAATCTTCTTTGGCCCCGGGGGTCTACTCGCTTAATTCGCCTTCATCTTGACGACAATTGAGAGATCCCCTTTTGCGGATACTTAATTGCAGCTTAGGTGATTATGAGGAGACAGGGTTTTGATGAATACTCTCTTTTTCTAGCGCTCAAGATATTTTCACTGCCTCGTCTTTTCAAGAATAGTCTTTAAAGATGTGTCATTGACTGCGATCAATATCAATCATTTATGGCTTTGCAATAACACTGAATCTTCTTCGCTGGCCATATTGAAGACTTATCCTTCATCCTTTTGGTTGGCCAATAGAAAGAATTTGAAGTTTGAATCTCTTTTCACAAAAGCTTCACTCTTTTGGAAGTAATGCTGAAGGTAAACTGAAATAAAGATTTTGAAATCAACAATTAATTGATTGTCAAATTGACAAAATTTTCTTGAAATCCCTAGTGAAAGTGAGTATTTGCAATCTGGCTCAACACATCCGTGACGAAAATTCTCCTCTCTTTTTCCCCAAAAAGAGAGACTGAGTCTTAGCCCTTACCTGAATGGGAAATGGGAAATACTCCTCTCTTCCCTGAAGAGGAGGTGTTTGCAAAATGAACTTTCGAAGAGAAATTAAGCTTCCGTCAAAGCTCCCTAATATTAGGCTTCTCTTATGGAAAGGGGGCCGATAATGGTGAGGTCTGAAAATTTAAGTCATGGAGGAACAAGTCCATCACACTCTCCCTGACAAAAGGGTCCTTCATGACGGAAATGGCCTAGTATGAAATTGGGGGGGTTACAAGAAAAGCTAGTCTCCATCGAGCCTCTCCCTATGAAAGGGTTCCTTGTGTGAAATTGGAAATTGTTTTGCAAACGGTTCACAAAGACGCGAGTCCCTTCAAACTCTCCCTGAAAAGGGCTAAGTGAACGAATTGGATAGCATGCGAAAAGAACGAGCTCCCTCGAACTCTCCCTAAACGGGTCTCTCGCAAGAGAAAATGATTGAAATTGGATATTGAAATTGATTGACACAAAGGTCGAAATTGGAAATTGGAAAATTGATTGTTTGAAAATTGGATGACCCGGAGGTCGAAATTGGATGATTGAATGACGTAACAGTCGAAATTGGGAATTGATAGACCAAAAGGTCGAAATTGTGCGACCCGAAGGTCGGAATTGAGAATTGAGTGACCCGAAGGTCGAAAATTAGAAATTAAGTGACCTGGAGGTCAAAATTGAGAATTGAGAATTGAAATTGGAATTTGGGTGATCCCATGGGTCGGAATTGGAGAATTGCATGATCCAAAGATTGAAACTGGAAATCAGTGGGCAAAATGTCAAATTTGAGCAATTGACAGACCGTGATGGTTGAAATGACTTGGATTGATCAAAGGAGGATGATGAGTTCGAGTCAGAGCTCGAATAAAATATAGAGATCACGAGTCGGAACCCGGATCAACAAAAGAAAGTGATGTGAAATAAAACCCGATTTGGAACTCGGTTTTTCGAAAGTTTGGGATTTTGAAAATGTACCAGTTTAAACATTGGATTTTGAAACAATACCAGTTCGAGCACTGGGTTTTAGTTCAGTATTGGTAATTACCTTCAAATTTTGAATCATTAGAAATTGTGATGGGACTGTTTATTGAAATCCCAATACTGACTGGGCTTGTTGTTAATGTAGTTGAATGCAAATGAATATGAATCGATGCACATGAATGCACAAGTGCGTGAAATGAGGAATTTGTTTATCCTGCCTGCATACAGAACAAAATTTTAAAAATGCCCCAGTGTAACTAGGAAAGAAAGTTGAATCATTATTTGAAGGAAACGGGAAGATTACAAGAGGAGACTAAATGTTTCAAGTGTAGAACTTTTTCAAGTGTCGAGCATTAATGGGATCTGGCAATTCTACCCCATCGGCGTTGATGAGCCGATATGAGTTGCGGGGTAATGCTTCTTTGACGACATATGGGCCTTCCCAATTTGGCGACCATTTCTCGCTGGTATGATGCTTGAGATAAGCTGTGGATCGAAGTACTAAATCATTGACTTTGAACCTTCTTTCGATGACAGACTTCGCATACTGCCTGGCTACTCTCTGTCGATAGGATTGAGCATGTTCTGCTGCTTTCAGCCTTCTCTCGTCGAGTAAGTCTAACTGTACCAGTTGCTCTTGCTGATATTGATCAAGAGGTAATTGCAGCAGCGATGCAAATTTCAAAGCGGGCTTTTGAACATGTAGCGACAATACTACTTCTGTTCCATATACCAATTCTGATGGAGTAGCATTCGTTGGGGTGCGAATAGTGGTCCGGTAGGCCCATAGTGCATCGTGGATCTTCTCATGCCAGTCACGGCCTGTTTTCACAGTTCGCTCCAAGATACGAATTAAAATCTTGTTGGTGGCCTCTGCCTGACCATTCCCTTGAGGATAATATGGAGCGGAAAAATGGTGATAGATCTTGAATTTTGAGCAGAATGTCTTCATTCTTTCATTCTTGAAATGACTATCATTATCTGATACAATGTCATGCGGGATGCCGAAACGGCAAAGGATGCTCTTGTGAATAAAAGAGACCACATGTCGGCCTTCTACTGTGCGAAGAGTGATAGCTTCTACCCACTTGGTGAAATATTCTGTTGCAGCAAGGAAATATTTATGGCCATTTGAAGCTGAAGGAGTGATGGGACCCACAACATCGAAGGCCCACATAGACAACGGCCATGGAGAAACAACAGACTGTAAATAAGTTGCCGGAGCATGAATAGAAGGTGCGTGTATTTGGCATTGCACACACTTCTTCACATAATGATAACAGTCTTGTTGCATAGTCTTCCAATAGTAACCTGCTCTGATGATCTGCTTGACAAGGGTTTGGTAGCCGACGTGGCCACCACAAATGCCTTCGTGTGCTTCTCGCACGACTTCTTTGGCTTCTTCTTCATCTAAACATCTGGAATACTCTGAGCTGAATCCACGACGATAGAGGACATTGGCCAAAATGAAGTATCGAGTAGACATACGCTGGATTGCTCGCTGCTCTTTCTTTGAGAGTTCTGGAGGAAATTCACTGGTTTCTATGAAAGTTTTGATGTTGTAATACCAAGGTTTCTTCCTTTGCTCAGCCTGGTTTACTTGTTCCGCTGGAAGGAAAGCAGGCTGGTCAAGTCGGCCAATTTCAAAAGAGCGACAAGATTCTCCATTTCTGAATGCCATAATGGAGCCTAAACTGGCGAGACTATCGGCCACTTGATTAAAATCTCTCTTGATGTGGAATAACTGAAATTCTTCAAACTTGCTGACAAGAGCTGAAACAATTTTCTGATAGGGAAATAACTTCTGATCTTTCACTTGCCATTCGGCTCGAACTTGATTGACAACAAGTAATGAGTCGCCGTAGGCATGCACTCTCTTAACATTGAAGTCTAGTAGAATCTTTAGACCTTGAATCAGGGCTTCATATTCAGCCATATTGTGGGTACATTGAAAATCCAACTTGAGAGAAAATGGAATCATCTCCTTCTCAGAAGTGATTAATAAAATTCCAATGCCTATTCCGGCCATGTTCTTAGAACCATCGAAAAATAAGTTCCAGATTGGAAATTGCTGGATATTGCAAATCTGCTCATCAGGGAAGTCATCTTCGGCTTTCACTTCTTCGGCCAGAGGAAAATCCGCCAATTGATCTGCAATTGCTTGGCCTTTGATTGATTGCTGCGAGACATATTCTAGGTCGTACTGCATCAGTAAGACTTGCCATTTGGCGACTCGTCCGCTTAGGAAAGGTTGCTCCAAGATGTATTTGAGGGGATTGAGTTTAGACAGGATTTTGACCTCTGATGCCAACAGGTAGTGTCTTAGCTTCTGGCACATCCATACCAGAGCTAGGCAGGTCTTCTCTATTTGAGAGTATTTTTTTTCATAGTCTATGAAAGTCTTACTCACGTAATAAATGGCATGTTCTATCAGGCTGCCTTCTTTGTACTGCGCCAAGAATCCGCCGCATGCAACTTGATTGACTGAGATATATAACAAAAGAGGTTTTCCCAATTCTGGCGGCTTCAGGATTGGAGGATTGAGAAGATACTTCTTGATTCTATCGAACGATTGCTGACACTCTGGTCCCCATTCGAATTTCACTCCTTTTCTGAGCAAGTGGTTGAAAGGTTCACATCTCATCGCCAAGTTGGAAATAAATCGCCGGATTGATTGCATGCGTCCCTAAAGGCTACGCAACTCTTTGAGATTTTTCGGGGGTGGCATATCAATGATAGCCTTGGCTTTGGCTGGGTCAACTTCAATTCCCTTTTTACTGACCAGAAAACCCAACAGTTTGCCTGATTCGACTCCAAAGACACATTTTTGCGGGTTAAGCCTTAACTTGTAAAGAATGAGTCTCTTAAATACTTGATCAAGGGCTTCGAGGTGATCTTCTCCCTCTTTAAATTTCACAAGAATATCATCAACATACGCATCCATGATTTTGCGCATTTGATCATGAAAGATAACGACCATCGCCCGTTGATATGTTGCTCCAGCATTCTTGAGCCCAAAAGGCATAACTGTATAGCAAAAAGTGCCCCAAGGCGTAGTAAAGGAAGTTTTAGATTGGTCGCGAGCGGCCAACTTAATCTGGTTGTAGCCGGAATATCCATCCATGAAGGAGAACATGGCATGTCCTGCTGTGCTGTCAATCAGCAGATCAATGCTTGGCAGTGGATAATCATCCTTCGGAGTTGCCTTGTTGAGGTCTCTGAAGTCTATGCAAATCCTGACTTTGCCACTTTTCTTTGGGACAACGACGATATTGGCTAACCAGTCTGGGTAGTCAATAGTTCGAATAAATCCTGCTTTTAGCAGATCTTCAAGTCCTTCTTTGACTTGTTGCTCTATTCTAGGATCCATTTTTCTCAGCTTTTGCTTAACTGGCTTTACATCTGGCTTCAAAACGAGTCGGTGTTCGACCAATTTGGGATCTAAACCCAGCATATCTTCATATGTCCACGCGAACACTTCTTCATGTTGCTTGAGGAACTTTGTAAGCCTTTCTTTCTCTTTCGGACTTAGACTGGTACCGATCTTGAGAATCTTGGGATCTTCCTCTGAGTAGTCAATAGTTCGAATAAATCCTGCTTTTAGCAGATCTTCAAGTCCTTCTTTGACTTGTTGCTCTATTCTAGGATCCATTTTTCTCAGCTTTTGCTTAACTGGCTTTACATCTGGCTTCAAAACGAGTCGGTGTTCGACCAATTTGGGATCTAAACCCAGCATATCTTCATATGTCCACGCGAACACTTCTTCATGTTGCTTGAGGAACTTTGTAAGCCTTTCTTTCTCTTTCGGACTTAGACTGGTACCGATCTTGAGAATCTTGGGATCTTCCTCTGAGCCGATATTGACATCTTCAGTAGGATCTTGTACTAGAGCGGATGGTTCATCTTGCTTCTGAACTGAGGCGAACTCTGGTAATTCCTGAAGAGACGGATCAAATTCTGCATAATCATCTAACTGCTTTGCAACCTTGCTATCTCCTGTGCTTGCTTTGACTCGGTGAATTGCTGCCGATTTCTGGAAAACCTTGGGATTGATAACGAGTTTCTTGATTGCTCGGGAAGACATTTCTGAAATTTTGGATAAGAAATGGGATTCAGGAAAAATCGTCCATCATACAACAAACCATCATTTAAAAAGAATTATGCATAAAATGACATTGAGTTATAAAATGAGGATGTAGAGACAAAAAAGGTAGATGGCATCCAGATAGACAAAGAAACTTGACATTTTATTGATTTCAATTGATAAAAGACATTGAGACAATTATTTTGAAAGGAATAGAAAGGAAATGCAACAACGATTCTCAATGTGCCCCTCTAACAAAAACAGTCTTCTTTGGCGAGCTCCCGCCGGAAAACCCTAATCCTGCTATGTGGGGACGATGCTTTTGGATTATTGGCTCGACACGACCATCTTCATTTTTGCCCAGTCCTTTAAAGGGTTGATAACCATGCTTCAGAAGTAAATCGAATCCCTTTCTTACTTTCATGAATTGTGGAAACAATGGATGATCTTTGACAGTGTCGTAGCTGACACGACCTCCAATCTTGAAGAACTTGGGACCTTTCCACCGGGTCATGGCTACAGTGTGCAGGGATAATTCTGATGTTGCCTGGAGTATCTCCTGACTTTCTTTGAGACTGATTTCTTCATTCTCTCTGATGCTAGGAATATCTGCAGTGAATGATGGTCGAGGTATCATAGGCTGTGGGAGCCTTTCTTCCAGGTCCTCTCCGAGCACAGTTGTAATCATTCCACCTTTTGACCATTTTACGCATTGATGTAAGGTGGAAGGTACTGCATTTGCATTATGAATCCATGTCCTTCCGAGCAGCAAATTGTAGGTGGGTGGCACATTGACCACATGAAAAAGCACTGAATGTACCGAATAATTAATGAATACTTCCAGGAATATCTTGCCTTTTGCCGTTTGACCATGGTTGTCAAACCCATAGATGGTGATAGGATCTGGAATGTATTCTTCTTCCTTAATGCCTAGCACCTTTGCGGTCATTTCGGGACATATGTTGAGGCTGCTGCCTCCATCAACTAGTACATGGGGTACTGTCATTCCCGTTACCCGAACAACGATGTAAAGAGCATTATTGTGAAAGGAATGAGGCTTTGGAAGGTCCTCATCCGAGAAGGTGATTGGCGCATTGGTCATAGCTGAATTCACTATTTGTGCCATGTCTTCAGGAGTGGTACTGGGCTTAACTTTGATTTTTCTGAGCAGATCGTCCAGTACTTGCTGATGCTTGCAGGAACTCTTGGCCAAGTCAAAAATGGAAACATTGGACAGAGCGGTCAGAGGCTTCTGACTTGAATTCCCCGGCTTGGGCTTGATGATTTGATTGAGAAAATCAGGAAGTCCCTTTGACTTGGGGACTGACTTTACCGATGCTTCGGAGACTATCATCTTGCCCAATGCTGAGATTAGATCCATCTTCTTAGAATCAGGAGTTGCTTGTCGAAGCACTGACACCTGATGTTGAACTTGTAGGTCTTGTGTAGAACACGGCTTGATATGTTCATGAGGCAGGAATGGTTGGGCAGATACTACTGCTGTGGTGTGTGAAGGAAAAGGCTGCTTAAGAATATCCATTTCTTCTTCTTCTTCTCCTTCTACCAATAGATTTTTATCGATAAGATCCTGCATAATGTTCTTGAGAACGAAACAGTTCTCAGTGCTATGTCCCACTGTTCTGTGGAACTTGCAGAATTGATCCTTCCATTTCCCCATAGACACAGGGGGATCAGCCAATCTATACAACTTGACCATTTCTTTCGACAGCATATACTCGAGCACATCTTCGAGTGATTGGTCGAGAGGAGTGAATTTTCGGTCATAGCTCCATCCTTCATGTTTAACTTTTTCGCGCAGTTTCGGCCCTTGGTCTTGCTGAGAGGGCTTGATGTATTGAGGAGCAGGCTTTGTTTTCTGATCTCCTTTATTGTTGGAATTGTTTGTGCCATAGCAGTAATCTTTCTTCTGCCCTTTGTACTGATTTTTGTTGTTGTTGTTGGCAGAGAAGGTGAAGTGAGCTTTCTTCTTTTGCTCACCTTGGGGATTACTCTTGGAAAAGGTGAAGCCTTCATAGACTCCATTCTCTACGCTCAGCTCGAGCCATTCGGCTCGTTCAGTCAACTCGATGAAAGTCCGAGATGGTGCGGTGGAGATCAATCCTCTTAAAGGCTGCGAAAAGTTGTTGAGGATTAAGGACAGTGCGTGCCTTTCCGAGATAGGATCTCTCATTTTGTTACAAACTGACCTCCACCTGTGAATGAAGTCCCTTGCTTTTTTATTCTCATTCCGCCTCAGACTGCAGAGATGACTTAATGTCGGGAGTGCTTCTGTATTGAACAAAAAGCGTTCAATAAATAAATTCACCACTTTATCGAACTCCTTGAGCTCGATGGGATTGATATGCTCAGCATACCATTTAGCTGCAACTCCTTCCAAGCTACGAGGGAAACACAAGAACAATGCTCGGTTGTCCCTTTTGAACTTAGAGCATTCTGCAAAGAAAGTGGCGAGATGAGCTTTCGGATCGCCAGAACCATCAAACTTGATAAATTTTCGGGGAAGGTTTTCGAGATCATCATCCTCTTCGAGGCCGTCATAGAAGTCCTCACTGGTAAAGACTTTCTTGCCCTTGTCACGGGCTTGGAGATCCTTAACAACTCGGGCCATTTCCCTGAATTGCGACTGCAGGGGTTCCTCTGTAACTTGATTCTTTGCTTTGCGGCTCCTCCTTTGTTCTCGGCCACGTTTCTGAAATGCCGGAGGCACCTCATATTCTTCCTCAGTGTCTTCGGTTGATTCGGATTCATCTGAGATTTCTTCTGACTGAATTTGCTTCTTGGGAGCCTTCTTATTCTTGTGCTCGTGGAACTTTTCTCTGAATTGATTTTTTTCTGCACTAGTCCTAGCCTGTTCACTCATCATTTTATTCATCATCTTTCGGAACATGGCATACATTTGAGGGTCTATGCCGTCATCCTCTTGTTGCTGCTCTTGACTCTTCTCGGATCGGGGGGAGCCCATCTCTTCTTCTGAGGCTGACGAGTACTGCGATACCGTTGTTCTTTTGCCTGATCTTGTCTCAACCATCAAATGATATGGATGCTCTCAGATTTTGCTGCGGATGCTCTCTGCAGAGCAAAGACCTGATTAGATTATGAAGGAATTGGCTTTTGGAAGAAATGTTTATTGAAAATATGGTAGACACTTTGAAGAAGATGTCCCATTACTAGGGTCTGAGTCGTCGTTAGAATCACGACAATTGTGTTGTCAATTCTTTAGCACGAGAAACAAACAACGAAAATATGCCTCGTTACCTAGGCGAGGTCATCAAACCATAATAGAAAAAGAGAGAATTTTATTCAAATAAAAAAAACATGATTTTATTGATCTTGACAAAGAGGTGGAGGACAAACAATTTGCCACCATTCACGATAATCAGCAGACACTCTAGGACCAGGGAAGATTTTAAGAGAGACAAAGGAATCCCAGCCGTAGCGGGCAGAATGATATGCCCCGGACCATTGCGCGGAAGTGAGATCAAACTCTGCCATAACACTTGATAACAATCGGGCTTCGACGTACTGCTGTCTCTGGGAGAACTGCCGGACACATCTCTCTGGTTGGTAGTAAGTGCAGAAGAATGGGCCCAGTAACTTGAACCTCTTGCCATAAGCATAGGTGTATCTGGGAGGAGATAATTGCCGATCAAAATAGTCCCAGACTACATCATCTTCTTGAATGTTGTTGATCATAGACCGGTACTGTGCCATTGGAAGAAGTTCTTGACCATTATATCTGAAAGAGCTTGCTCGGGCTGGAACATGCTGAAAGAACCAGGATTGAAGCGCGTAGATGCATCCTTCAACTAAGATGGATTCTCCAAGTGAGAATCGAGTCAGACCTCGATATAGGAAGGCGAGCGCTGCCATGGCTATGGAGAGGCGATTAGTCTGCCGACTTCCCCATCTTCTCATGAGCTGAATTATTCTGATGTCCATGTAGTTTTGTCCATCTGGGAAGAGGGATAATCCTACGGTGCACAGAACCATTGCATTCTGAATCCTTTCTTTGGCTGTTCTTGATAGCGATCTGACTTCAACGAAGGTCTCGTACTGGCGGTACAACTCGAGCAAATCGACATATTCATTCCCTTCCAACTGGATCAAAGGCCAGGATCGGCGGCCTGTCATACGAGCTAAGGAGTCTCGGGGGTCCAAACCCTTGACATTGATCAGGAATTGATGTTCTAATGGATCACTTGGCTGACCGGCTGGTTCTGGTAATCCCATGATTTCTGAAAATTCATCCATTAAAATGGTCATCTCTCCCCATGGGAACCAGAAGATACATGTTCGAGGATTCCATCGTTCTGCCATTGCATGGATCAAGTTGTCGTTGATGGTCTGCTTCCCAACTGCTGACGCCAGTTCTAATCCGCACTCGCTCAAATGGTCCGGGAACATTCGGGAAAAACTCTTTAGCCAGGAATAATACCACCGGGGAATGAAAGTTCTGGTGCTAAGAGCTCGATGTTCAGGACGACCTTGTCGCACCTCGAAGGAGATGTGACCTTCAGGAAAGATAAGATCGACTTGACTGGATGCCATCGAACTGAAAACAGAGACAGACTCAGAATGAGACTTAGGAAAATATGAGAAATTTTGAAAAATTTTGCCAGCAGGATAAAAATGCAACTAGAAATTCGAGATCCAGTGGAAAGGTAGAATGTAAAATCACCTGGAGTTTTGAAAGAAATTGGATATTTGAGAAAATCATCCAGGGTTTGAGAAGAACATCTCGTGGAAAATATGGATGTTTTGAAAAAGGCCTAATAAGTTGGAAAACATTTGGGAAATATAAAGAATTGAGGAAATCAACATACAATCACATCCTGCACAAACATTTATGCACATTCAGCACTCCCTAAAAGGCTGACTCTAGATGCATCATTTTGAAAACAGTTGTAGGACCTAATCCTAACTCTAGGTTCAGATCATCTTTGTCCAATCCAGTTATGCCGATATACCCGAACCGAAATTTGAGGTACGTGGCATATAATTTCAACTCCGGTTCTAAGGTAAGGTTTTCCAACATCCTTGAGCGCCTACCGATATACTTCGGACTGTGGCCCGCGGTACGTGGTAGGGGGGTGTTAACCCAAATAGTTGGCCCAGTTGTGAGGCTCTGTCCCGAACTAGGGTTCTGAAAGAGAGCCCAGCAACGTGAAGACCGGGTAATGATAGGTAAGGGAGTTTTGAAAAAATGATCACATGCAAGGAATAGATGGCTCTAAGTCCTAGAGAGATAGACTTTTGAAAATCTTTGAAGAAGCATACATTGTTTGCATTCAGATCCTAAATTGAGGAGAGTTGTACTTAGACCTAAGTCTATGTGAGCATGAAAATTTCTCCTCAATATGGTCCTACCAAACCATGCCTAAGCTATATGCAATCAATGTCAGCTAGGTCAGAATCTAGGCTCCTAGGCTCGCATGATAGCAAAAGTAAAGAGCTGACATTTTGTGAACATAATTTCAATAATTGAACCAAGTCAAGCATAATTCTAATCAGACAAGGACAGGTCCCATCACGGTCGCCAAACCTGTTATCGTCGCAAAATTTTTCCCGTCTTTCCTTCCTTACGGAAGAGAGAGGGAAATGCTTTCGCGATTCAAACTTGACCGGATTTTGGAATTTGTTTTTGAAATACTCGCCTCCGTTTTGAAAATTGCGGGAAAATCCATGGGATGGGGCTCGACCTGTCGGTACGAGGTTCGACCGTTCCTGCCACCTTTAACAGGGGTAATCGAACCAAGGACCAAAATTATGCTTGACTTAGCGAAATTATCGAAATTGTATTTTATCTTAAATGCATAGAGAATTCAGGCATGTGCTATGAGATTTTGGAAAATGTAAATTGGAAAATATGATGTATGCTTAGAAAACATTTAGAGTTGAAAATCATTTCTCGGGAAAAGATGGAAATCAGTCTCTCAAGAAAACTCAGACGAAGAAGGTTTGAAAATCTCAGGAAAGTTTATAAAGACTTAGAAAATCTTGAAGAAGTGAGAATCTCGAGAAAATCTTGAGAAAGCTTTATAAAGACTTGGAAAATTATGAAGAAGTGAGACTCTCAAGAAAATTTTAAGAAAGATTAGAAAGGCTTGGAAAAATGAGAATCTCAGGAAAATTTTAAGAAAATTTATAAAGACTTTGAAAAATGAGAATCTCAGGAAAATTTTAAGAATTCTTGAGAAAATATGAACTTTTGAAAAGGAAAACACTTGTTGAGAAAATGCAGACTTTGAGAATTTTTTTAAGAAAATGATAGGAAATTTATAGGAAAGATTCATTGGAGAAGGAAATTTAGAACTTAGGAAATTGAAATCCTGAGAATCTGGTTTTTTTGAAATATCTGAAAATCAACTTGGATTTTTTAAGAAAATGAGAAATTCCTTTTAAAAGAATCTTAAGGAAATAACTTTTTAAGGAAAATCACAGGAAAACATTTGATTTGGGAAATCCAACTCCGAATATCATCATAGTTTCTTGAGAAAATCGATTCCATGAAGTGAAAATCTTTTGAGAAAATCATGAGGAAAACAAATGATGCAGATGATGTGAATGAATGAATGCACTTTTGAAAAGATTTCTGAAAATTTTATTGGAAAAATGTGGATTAAGCCAAAGTAAATCCTTCATATATTCTGACTGTGGCCATGAATATATTCAGGGTTTATTTGAATTATTTCACAATATTTTGAAAACATTGGAAATATGAGGTGCATTTCAAGATAGCCTAAGAGTGTAGGCTCAGTGTGACTGGTAGAAAGAGGATGGATCTGGGTCTCATCCATATTCCGACTAGGGCCGTAAATATGGACTCCACCGAGTTCATCAACTCTCTAAGAGTTGGTGCACGTGTCATTCGTGTTCATCCACGGTGAATTTGGAAAATTGAGATATATGCATCATAGAATCAGGATATTACTGAAATCAAACTATATGAGATGCGGCCTAATCTAAGCGGTAAAAGTAAATCTTATTCCAAGGTTTACATTGGATTGTTACATTGCATAACATAAAGTAAAAGAAAATTAAAATGTAGCCAAGGAATCTGCATCTTCTAGATTTTCCTGCAAAAAGAGAGTTAGTACAAGATAACCAAGAAAATGGATATATATATATATATTATATACAACGAAGAGATATATATATACATCAAAATGCTAAAATGGGTGCTAAATGACATATAACAATGGAGGTGAAATTATATGAGAAAATATATACATGGATGCTCATATATGGAAATAAGGGCACATGAAGGGATAGATATATATATATATAAGTATATAGAGATGTATATATATATACATATATATATACATATATACGTATACATATAGGTAGATATACATAGATATACCTATATATATATAGATATGTATATATATAATGAAAAAAATATATACATATTAATGGAAATTTCATATAATGGGTAAAACCAGAAATTACAGGTATATACAGTTTCTGTAGGCAATTTCACACAGACGTATTTCCCAAATTACAAGGTAATTTCCGATAAAACTGGGTATGGAGCTTCTCTATATATCAATAAAGAAGTCTGCAAAAATTGGTTGGGAGATCACGATTGGATATAGAGATATCCGTTCATGAATATGGCCAAATATCAAGACTGCACACTTGCAGCAGAAAATGAATATGTGTAGGAAATGATTTCCATAAGCCATTTACGCAATCAAAATAGTTGATTTTCATACAGCTATTCACAAAATCAATTGTATGGATGAGATATATACCAGAATGTGGATGACTGGAGGCATAATGATGTGCTATGGAATGCCATAATATGCAACAATGTTTGATGATATGTGGAATCAATGAAATGGATGCACATGCGAGAAACGACAGTACCTAAAGAAAATGGATGTAACATATATGTACAAGAGTGGGTAAGAGATGATCGAAGTATAATCGCATGAATGTTGTTGCCATTTTAAGCAATGTAAAGAATAGTTGTTTATACTAATATCAAATACTCATCATACCATAACATAATCAGATTATAAGATATAATGATTTACAGGGGAGGGACAAAGTATGAGGAAAAGGCGACATGAAAGTGCTGCAGCAACTTGCAGCGGGCATTCTTAGTACTCACGATGGGACATATCCAGAAACAACCTCTCTGGGAATCGTGCATGAGTACATTGTCTCACCAAAACTGGTTGTGGAAACTGATAATAACAGATGATTGATTCAATGCAACAAGTAAACAAATTATTTATGATAGTTATCAGTCATAGTAAACCAAATTAAAACCTCGTATCTAACACTATCACAGTTGGATTCTAAATGACAGATGTGCATATGCTGACGACATTGGGTAAGTATGTAGAGATGTGTGAGCTGAAACGTTGATGAAGACACTATGTAAGGTAAGTGTGGTGAAATGCATTAAGTGAGGAAATATAGTTGCTGTTAAAGAGATAAAATGTTGTGCTACATGAAATCACCATACACTTAGAGACAAACAGGTCAAAAGCAGACGTGCACCAGAAATTACATAGCAGCGGAATGTGAGCACCTAAAATTGCAAAATCTGTGTAGCAATTGAAATATACATAGGTATTCATCAAGGAATGTTCAAATGTACAGGTAATGCAGAAGTCCTGACTGAACCTAACCGAATCTCCATTTGAATATCATCAGGTTATTTCTATCATTCCATCAATGATAACCTGTCATCTTACTTATACCAATTTGGTAATGATAATGCAAAATCTACCTAAAAGAAACATGACTAATACAGAAGAACTGATGACAGTATGGAAACATGAATGCAGGTAAAAAAAAAAAATGGAAATACAAATGACAAGATGAGATGATATGAGGATCGGATAGCCATGAAGCAAATCCAATCTTAAAGTAAGCAAAACTTGCTAATTCAAAGACTGCATAAACTCATTAAATCAGATAAATACTTTACAAATATTCACTATATTCATGCTCAATTCACAAGGGACTGATCTGGTCTTCTATACGCAAGCCTTATGAATAGTTATATGCCACCTTACAAGGAACACAAGATCCCATCTGGACAAACACCTATCGAGATGACAAAATAGTATCGGTCTTAATAGAATTTTTTTTTTTCGTGACTGAAAATGATAGTTTGTTCTAAACAGAGCACTCAAAGAGATCGATGAAGTCATCGCCATGGCTCCTCGATCATCAATGCAAGAAGCAACTAAAGATGCAAAAATGCATTGATTAATGCAATGGATTTGCAAGACAATACCAGAAATTGCAACTGGTGGAATGCTCATGCAATATAGTTATGTCATGACAATGGATATCAAACAAGTGAGATGGCAGAGGTGAGAATCTCACCTGACCGTGCGGTTTGAAGCTCTTGAATGTCAACTGTTGGGAATTCGTTTAGAGTGACTGGAGCTTTGGAGGGAAATAATCTTCTTCTGATTGTCACTATTATAACGGTTTTCTTCAATCGGCCAGGGAAGAGAATGACCCAAAAGGGGCCAGCAGCGAGAAAGGGGCTGATGTGAAATAGAGGTAAAAGGGGAGATGCTGGAGATGTCTCTCCTGTGGCTGGAGCTGAAGAAAGCCTGGATGTTGATGGTGCTGAAGGCTGATGAAGGATGGCCTGAAGGAAATCTGCTGAAGGTCGATGAAGACGTCGCCTCCTTTCTGGCTGAAGATGACCCTCCCTTGGATCCACTACTAGTGGGGCTGAAATAGGCTGGAAGTGGCTGGGCGGCTGAGGATGGGCTCCAGAAAATCTGCTGTTGTTGCTGGATGAAGACGTCGCCTCACCTTGCTGAAGATGGCTCCCCCCCTAAATGGTTGGGGCTGAAGCTTGAAAACGCCTCTTCCCTTTCTCCTTTGAGCTCCCTACCAAAAACCGAAAATCCAAATCAAAAGATCCTCCTCCTTTCCTTCGTGAGTGTCTCCCTTTCTAAAGAAAAAAAACTTTCCTTTCCTCTACAAAAGCAACGCATCCCCTTCCCCTTAATGAGGTTCCGTTAAAAAAATTTTGAAAATTTTGTTGAATTTTTTTTTTTTTGCAAAGGCATGAAACCGATGCCTCATTGCTTTGAAAGCTTGCTATTTTTAAAAGAGGCACCTCTTTGGTTTTTTTTCAAAACCTTGTTTTTTTTCCTAAGTTTAGATAGAAATCAAATTTATGACTTTTTTTATTTATTTTGGAAGTTCGACTGTGCCATTTAAGGCTGCCTCCTTCTAAAAAAAACTTTATTTAAACAAATAAAAAGAAATAAAAAAAAATGAGAGGCTCTTATGGAAATGCCACCTCAACCCACTTTTAAAATCCTTTTGAAAATAAAGTTTTTTTTGTTTTTAAAAGTCTTATTTTCAATTGGGGTGCCACATGTGTGTGGGCCCACTAACTAAAAAATAAAAAAAAATAAAAAAAATAATAAGAAATAATAAGAAATGAAAAAGACAATTTTGCAAATTGGTACGAACTCCGGGTGGGTCCCATTTGAGAATAAGATACTTACCTGAGAGTCTGAGTATGATGCTAGTTCAAAGGCGGGTCCCGCTCCATTTATTTGAAAATACGAGATAAAACATTATTTGTTTTTTTCAAGAATTTGGAAAAATTGGGTTTTCAGGGCAAAAATATGGATAAATGTAAAAACAAAATTTGTAAAGAAATTTAAAATCTTTTGCAAAAAGTTTTGAGATAAAATCTTTAAAATCAATATCCAAATATCCAGATTGTTTTTCTTGAGAAAATTTTTTTGTAATTCAAAGTCCTGGGGGTAAAATGGGAAAGATTGACAATTTTGAAAACCCAGGGTTTTAAAAATCAATTTTGAAAAGTTTACAAATCAAATCTGGATGGACAATTTTGAAAATCAGGAGTTCTGGATCTCAAACTGATATGCTATGCAATGAAATGATGCAAAGTGTTCATGCAATGCGATGCAAAGACATGTTTCAGTGAAATGTCACTCTGAGCTCGGACTTGGAAATTCTAACTCTTTGTCCAGAAAGAGGATTTTGAAATTTTGCCATTTGAAGATGTCTCTGAACCTAAATATAGAAATTTTGAGGCTCAAGAGTAAAATTTAGGACTTTCTGCCAGGTTCAATCTTTAAAAATGACTATTTTGTCCTTTATTGCTTCTGGAGAACTGAAATGTGCCGATTAAGGGCAATGTCAAGAATGTGAGTAAAAATTTGGGGTGTTTACAGTCCCGCATTCTGAAAAGAACAGGAATTTAAATGCAGTTTTAATAGAAGCCGATAAAGAGATTTTTGAAATATAGGTTTTCAAAAGCAAATGCCCCTATGTGGCAGAAGAAGAGAGTATTGGGATATTTAGAGGTATAAAGGAAAATTGACATTTCATTGACGAGCAAAACTGATAACAAAGAACTGAAATATTTACAAACACTTTGATCAAAAGGTCATAAAAGGACTGGGCTGACTGGCCCCCTACAAGGTGACTTGGCAAAAAAGGGAGAAAAGTAAGAGAATTCTGACATCTTCAGTCTTCTGAGTAGCCAGGGAGAGACTTGGTCATGACGGCTAGGTCATCTTCCTCTTCATCTTCAGCAAAGAGATTCTTGTCGGCGCAATCCTGAACAATATTTTTGAAGACGAAGCAGTGATCGGTGTCATGCCCCACTGCTCGATGGAACTTGCAGAACTAATTTTTGAACCTTCCCATGACCGTGGGAGGATCCGCGACTTTTGGAAGTTTAACCAATCCTTTGGCCAGCATGAATTCAAGGGCTTCTTCGAGCGTTTGCTTCAGAGGAGTGAACTCACGATCATTACTCCAACCTTCGCGCTTTATCTTCTCCTTTTGCGGAAAGTTAGACTGGGACGACTTGTTATTCTGCTTGGAAGACTTTTCCCTTTGAGCTGCGCCGTGGTTTTGACCATTCTTGCTGTCATTTCTGTTTCTTCTGTTGCTATCAAGATCTTTGCCAGAGGTATCAGCTGCATGAGTGAACTGCGCTTTCTTTTTCTGATCTTGGATATTTTTGGTCAGAGGTATGCCCTCGAAAAGCCCACTTTCTATTCCTGCCTTGAGCCATTCGGCTCGCTCAATTAATTTGATAAAGGATTTTGCTGGAGAAGTGGCAATGAGGCTTCTCAGAGGCTGAGAGAAATTGCTGAGGATTATTTGCAATGCATGCTCCTCTGGAATGGGAACTTTCATCTTGTTGCAGGTACTTCTCCACCTGTGGATGAATTCTCCTGCTCTTTCAGTCTCATTCTGCTTTAAATTGTAAAGGTGATTGAGCGTAGGTGAAACCTCAGTATTGAATAGGAAGCGCTCAATGAACAAATTGACTACCTTATCGAACTCTCGTAGTTCAATAGGATTGATGTGGTCGGCATACCACCTGGCTGCTATACTCTCCAAACTGCGGGGAAAGCAAATGAACAGCGCCCTGTTGTCTTTTCTGAAACGGCTGCACTCTGCATAAAATGTGGCCAAGTGGGCTTTAGGGTTGCCAGTCCCGTCAAATTTGAGAAACTTGCAGGGAAGATTCTCCAGGTTATCGTCCCCATCTAGACCATCATAAAAATCTTCGCCGGTGTAGGTCTGCTTGCCCTTTCCCTTGGCTTGAATGTCCTTAATCGCTCGATTCATCTCCTTCATCTGTTTACTCATCAGGTCCTCTGCTGGAGCCCCAGACTTGGGCTTGCTGACGGGTTCAGGCTCTTCTGCAACTATTTTTACGGACTGCCTTGGAGGATTTTGTTTGTAGACAATCTGCTCTTCCTCTTCCGATTCTTCCTCGACTGACTCTGATTCCTCAGAAGTAGTGTCTGGTTGCACCTTCTTTCTGATGATTCTGATTGTCTTTTTCACAGGCTTCTTCTTCAGCTTGCTTTTAGGAACTGCCTCTTTCAGCTTGGCCTCGGCTTGCTCCGACATCATCCTCGCCATCATCTTTTGGAACATATCATACATAGCGGGGTCGATGTCATCTTTCTTGCTCTGACCCTGTCCCCTGACCGATTTAGGAGAGCTCATCTCTTCCGCCTCACTGTCGCTGAGTTGAGGAACTGTTTCTTTTACCGCTCTTGTCGTAACCATTTTCGGATCTCAGTGATCTCTCTGTAGAGGAAAGAGGAGGTTTTTAGACCAAAGAAACTCTTTTGGAGAAGTTTTGACGAAAAGGGAGGATTTAGGTTAAAAATCTTTGTGAGAATTGCGTTGTTTACTTTGCGAGGGAGAGTAACCAACAAAAAATATAAAAAGGAAAATATTATTTTGAAAAGGATATCTCTTGGCGAAAAGAAATTTTTATGAAAATATAAACAAGAAAAAAACATAAGAAAATAAGAGAAAAAATAGAATTTGAGAATAAATGGTAAAGATTTAAAATTTAAAGAATTTGCAGGCAGGATCAGAAGAATTTTTGAAGAAATTTTAGAAGAATAAGAAGAAAAGGATAAAGAAAAATACACCTGGGTTTTAAAAATAAAGAGGACATTTTGAAACATATACCCAGGGTTTTGGAAAATATAAGGAAGATATAAAATATCACACCATCATAGATATACAAGCAAGGATACACAAACAGCACACCCTAAAGCTGACTCTATATGCAATATTTGAAATGGCTGATAGGACCTTAATCCTAACTCTAAGATTTATATCATCTGATTCCAATCAAGGTATGCCGATATACTCAAACCGAAGCTCGAAGTACGTGGCATAAAATATCTCTCCGGTTCTAAGGTAAAGGCTTCCCAACATCCTTGAGCACCTACCAATATACCTCGGACTATGGCCCTTAGGTACGTGGTAGGGGGGCGCGAACCCAAATAAGTGGCCCAGTTGTGAGGCTCTCTCCCGAACTATGGTTCAGTGAGACAGCCCAGCAACGTGAAGACCGGGACAATATAGGTAGGGATGTTTTTCAAAATATGATCAACATGCAATAAAATCAGAAGGCTCTAATGCAAGTCCTAAAGAAGATAGATTTAAATGAAAAGAAGCATACACTTGCATACATTGTTTACATTCAATCCCTAAAATTGAGGAGAGTTGTATTTAAGACCTAAATCTAATGTGAACATGGATATAATCTCCTCAATATGGTCCTACCAAACCATACTTAGATCCTATATGCAATGATGTCAGCTTAGGACAGAGTCTAGGCTCCTAAGGTCTTCATGGAAAATGTAGCTAACATATGTTAGAATAAAGACTTAGATTATATAAAAGCAAAGCAAAGGCATAGATTTAATCGGACGAAGACGAGTCCCATCACGGTCGCCAAACCTGTGATCATCGCAAAAATTTTCCTCTTTCGTTGTTTCTCTCTCTTCCTTCTCTTTCCCTTTTCTGACCTCCATTCTCCTCCTTTTTGAAGGGAGAAGAACAAAAGAAAGAAAAGAAAGAGAGAAGAGAAGAGAAAAAGAAAGAAAGAGAAAAGAGGAACTCTTTTGCGGGTTTTCACTTGACCTTGATTTGAAAAATATTTAGAAAATTACTCGCCTCCGTTTTGAAAATATTGCGGGAAAAATGGAGAGACGGAATTCGCTCGTCGGTACGAGGTTCGACCGTTCCTAGCGCCTTTACCAGGGGTAATCGAACCAAGGATCGAATCTGTGCCTTTTGCTTTGCCTAAATATAATCTAAGAATTTATTCTAACTCTAAATGCACAATGAATCATGCTTGTGCAATGCAAGAATGTATGCTCCTTTCAAAGATGTTTTGGAAATTTCCAAGTATTTTGAGATGAACTTGGTAAGGGAATGAAGAAATGTTTGAATTTAACTTAGAACTTGAGATAGATCAGAGAAGTTCTAAGTTTTCAGAGTTCGGAAAAATATATTGATTTTGAAGAGAAAGATTTGAAGCTTTGAAATGAAAGAAAATAGAATTTCAAAGTCAGAAATGGACTTTGAATTTAATCATGGATTTAGGAGAAGAAGATGAAATTTGAAAATGTAATCTTAAGATTTGAAATTGGGACAGGCTTGAGAGATCCAAATGATATAGAAAGTAGAACTGGATTCAGATGAGATCTGAAAATGGAATTGGATTTGAAATCTAGAATTTAGGAATGGAATTGGATCTTAAAATGGATTTAAAATTTGAAATCTGAGATCCGATGTAAATTTGGGTTCTGGATCCTAAGATGGATTTGGATATGAAGTCTGAGATCCAATGTAGAGTTGGACTTTGGATCCTAAGATGGATTTGGATCTGAAGTCTGAGATCCAATATAGAGTTGGACTTTGGATCCTAAGATGGATTTGGATCTTGAAGTCTGAGATCCAATATAGAGTTGGACTCTGGATCCTAAGATGGATTTGGATCTTGAAGTCTGAGATCCAATATAGAGTTGGACTCTGGATCCTAAGATGGATTTGGATCTGAAATCTAAGATCCAAAGTGAAACTGAAGTCTGGATCCTAAAGAGGAATTGGATCTGAAGTCTAAGATCCAAAGGTAGAGTTGGATTCTGGATCCTAAAGGGGGGGATTGGATCTGAAGTTTGAGATCCGATAAGAATGTTGAATCCAGGATCCTAAAATGGATTTGGAATTGTTGAATTTCCAAGTTTTGAATCGAACTTGGAAAATGAAATTTAAAATTTGAATCTTGAATATACGAATGAATTTCAAAGTCAAATTAGACTTTGAATTTTTGAAGTTTGAATTTGAAATTTAGAAGATGAAGGGAATCTCAAAGTTAAATTGAACTTTGGGTTTGATTTGGAGTATTTGAATATAAATGAATTTGGAATTCCAAAGTCAAATTGAACTTTGAAATCCGATTTGAAATTTGAATATAAAATGAATTTGAAATCTCAAAGTTAGATTGAGCTTTGAGATTAAAAAATGAAATAGAATTTTGAAAATTAAAAAAAATGAATTGGATTTGATAAGGATTGGAGATAGATTAGAAGAAAGTATTTATATTACTTGGAGTTTTTGAAGACGAAATTTCGGAAATATGATGCAATTCTATCCTAAATGATGAATGAATTTAAATTTTTGAAATTGGATTTTAAAAAGCTATTTCATTCTTTAAATGAATTTAAAATAAGATTGAAGATATAATACATCCATGACTATGGTCATTGAATGTATTATATAATAATCTATATTTAAATTCAGGTGAAGAATGAAACATATTTGGTGCTTTTATAGAATTTAAAATGAAATTAACTCTCAATATACCCTGACTATGGCCATTGGTATATGTTTTGAATTAATTTTATGTTAAATTCTGATAAAAGAAGAAAATATTTTAGGAAAATATGATGAATTTTGAAAACGGATCCGGTGTGGATCCAGTGTTATTTCGTAAAAGATAAAAATCCTAAGTCTTGGTTACATCCTGACTATGGCCATTGATGTAAATCATTAACTTAGGATTAATTACCTCTTACGAAAAGGTGCACGTGCCATTCGTGTTTCACCATTCGTGAGATTTTAGAAAATAAAAGGGTAAAATGAGATGAAATAAGTAATTTCTAAGGTATGTACATGCTCATACATTCTAATCTAATATTTGAAATTTAAATTTCTCATTCTAAGTTAGTACAATCCTAATCTAACTAGTACATGCTCATAAAAGGTATGAAATTGCTCATACATTCTAATCTAGCTATTATATTGTAGACTTAAAATCCTAATCTAAGAAGAAAAATAACACTTTTCATGTATTTCCTGCAAAAATGTAAGTTAGTACAAGGCAATAGAAAAGGCAAACGCAAAAAGAAGCATCATATTAGAACTAACATGCATATTGCTATGCTAAATGAGAATATGGATATCTAGGGTGAATGTGTATAATACATCTTATAATGCATATATAAAGTAGAAAGGGCTTTTATATCTAAAGAAAACATATGCATTTGGCTGGGAATGATACCTATGCTAGCTAAAGAAACACGTATGTATGTATATATATATATATACGTATATAGGACCTAAGCATTGTGTCTAAGCTAGGCAGGAAAATATAGGTGATATACATGGTTGAAATGAGGATAGCTATGCAGGTGCATTATACTGACTTAATATAGTGATATGACTGTGATGAACCTCAAGGAAAAGGCTCAGCAAGATGCTGTTGGTGATTGTGAGGCAGCAGTGGGTTGTTACTATATACCCAAACAGATAGTAGAATGAAGATAAGGTTGTATGAAGATAGTTGACAGGGGGTTAGGTATGGAGGCAAGTGTGGTTTTGAAGAGATGATAGAGTGTATATGAACAAATGATACAGGTCATGAAAGATACAAGTATTAATGGTGAGGGAATGGGAGGCTAATGGTAGGGAAGTTAGCTGCAATATTGAGGCAGCAGTGGAGGTAAGGTAGTTGTGCAAGTGCTAAACATAAGTGCAACAGGGTGCTGGTGGATGTTATAGGATATATATATATATATATATATATATATATATATATATATATATATATATATATATATATATATATATATATATATATATATATATATATCAGTGAGAAGATGGAACATGAAGGTGAGGTGCTGAGGGCATTGTGGTGAAGCCTAATAGGGCCTGGCTTGGTGATGAATACAACAGAAAAATAAAGTGAGTGTGTGTTATAAGGTGAGAAGGTGCAATGGAAGAGATGAACTCACAAGCCTACGGAGGATGGCAATGCACACAGAATGTATACAGGGGAATGCTAGGATGTGCTGGAAGTGTATTTGCAGTAAAGGATGATATGTATGGGTGCAAGGAATCAAAAGGAATGAAATGTACAACAGAATAGAAATGTTATGCTGCAGCAAAATGGGTATACAAAGGTAAGGGGTTATGCAAATGAGGGTGTGAGTGATGAAGAAATGCACGTGCTAAGTGTATCATCAAGGGAAAAGATAGTAGTGCATATGTGGGGTGTTAGTGTTAAGAGTGGGTGCTGTAAAGGTTACATGCAGCTGGCTGTCAGGAGGTTGTGTATGAAAAATATGATATACAGTGTAGGAGGATGGCTACTGTTGCAGCAGGTAAAAGAGTTGAGGTATCATGACCTACAACAGATGCACAAGAATGACACAGGGTAAAATGTAAGGATGGTCAAAAAAAAATGTGAGTATAATCTACGCATGTGAATGCAAGGTAGAGATATTAGTATGCAATGAACATATGTGTACAGTATAGATAGAAAAAAAAAAAAAAGGAATGTAAATACTATAAATATTCATGATAAAGTCTAAAATTGATAGTTGCTGAAGATAACAAAACTCTGTAAGAATTTTGGAACATACCTTTTTCTGAAAAATTGCGATAGTAGCGACGTCTCTAGTTTTGCAGAGGCCATGACATTATAAATATTCAGGATGGTTTTCACCATCTTTATGAACAATCCTCTAACCTTGTTGATTTTACCAGCTTTAGCCAATTTATATTAGAACTGGACTACCTAATCACTCTTTCTTTCTTGCAGGATCAACAGGAAAAACAAGTGACCGGAGGCAGCAACACGTGATTCATGAGAATCATATTGATGGACTGTATTGAAACATATTGACGGCAAAACCCACCTGTACCCCAAACCAAGCTATACTGAAGGGCATGAGGGATAGCTAGGTAGTGTAGTGGGAGGAACTGGAGATAGCTAGTGTGAGCACACAGGTATACAGAAGGTGACTTATGTTGTGAAGACAGTAAACGAAATATGACCATCATAGTTCTGCAAACACACTCAGAAGATCAAATTTTAAAAGCAAATTTGACTTCAAAGGCAATAGCATTAAACTTCATAGTAAGGTTCAAGTTAAGAAATCCAGAAATCCATTTCTGAACCAGCAACATCTTATTATGACTATTCCTTGTACGTAATGGTCATTGAACTCTCTTTTACCATCTGAAGATACGCTCTTTCACTTGGAAATATTAGAATGGACGAGGATTTACTCCATGGTCAAACTGGCTGCTAACAACTGATAATAACCAACCCATAATGGCAGCTAATGCATAGATTTTCAAGGATAGGATCCACGAGAACAAGCAAACTTATTTCCCAATCGACACCAGGTTGCTGATATGAAGGAAGAAGGAGGAAGGAAGGGGATGGCGCCGTGGAGAGGTAGGAGACAGATGCTTCTTCTTACTCCTTTGTGTTGCAGGGACGCTGGAGTTTTTCAATTGTCAGGATGGTCGATCTTCCCAGTTGATCGATGGCCTTCCAGCAGTAGAGTCGATAAAACTTGGTGCTCGATATCGAAGATGTGTGGTGGATATCAACAAAAAATGCTTAACGATGATGATTTATAACGGGATCAAGAAGGGGGAAAGACGAATGTAGATGATAGGTTTAAGCGATTTTTACAGAGAAAAACTTGATCCCCCCCGGAGAAGGCGAAGCGGCTCTTCTTAAAGAGACCCCTGGATGATTCGAGAATAGTTTGGTTAACGATCAAAGGTGAAAAATGAAGGAGTTGGTTTTGAGATCAACGATGGAGGAAGGAGAGGAGGGAGCGCGGGAAGAAGCTGTTGGAGATTTTCTAAAATTCCCAAAAGAAGGCCCCCTTGAAAGAAATTTTGTAAAAAGATGGTTTAAAAAGAGGTTTTTGGCAAAAATTCAATTTTTCAATTTTTAAAACCATTTGCCTTCCCCAATTTTTTTTTTTTTTTTTATATTGCTTTTTCCATTTTTTTGTATTTTTGTAGTAGAAAACTAAGATATTAAAAGAGAACTAAGTTTTTAAACACTAATTTTTTTGTATTTTTCTGAGAAGTATTTACAAAAGTATTTTTCTGAGAATTTCCGGCCATTTCGGGGAAATTTCTTCAGAAGAATGGGTTTGGACCCAGGTTTTGAGAAAATGTTCGAGTTTTGACACTTGAATCGAGAAATACAATGTGATGGATCCAAACGGATGTTGAATGGACTGTCCGAGCTATTTAAAAGCTATTTTTGGTATTTTCTATAATTTTAATTTAAATTTTGAACAAGGAGACTCAGATTTGGATCTGGACAATGGATCCAAATCCGAAATCAATTTAAACATATAAAATGAATTTAATTTCAGTAAGACTTGAGAAATAAGCTGAAATTTATATTTAAAAATGACACATTTGCTAAAAAAATGAATTTAGGGGCAAGAAGGGAATATTTAAAAGATTTTAAAAAATTTGGGGTGTTCACAGGGGGTGTTAACCCAAATAGTTGGCCCAGTTGTGAGGCTCTGTCCCGAACTAGGGTTCTGGAAGAGAGCCCAGCAACGTGAAGACCGGGTAATGATAGGTAATGGAGATTTTGAAAATGATCACATACAAGAAATAGAGGGCTCTAAATCCTAGAGAGATAGACTTTTAAAAATCTTTGAAGAAGCATACATTGTTTGCATTCAAATCATAATTTGAGGAGAGTTGTATTTAGACCTAAGTCTATGTGAGCATGAAAGTATCTCCTCAATCTGGTTCTACCAAACCATGCCTAGTCTATATGCAATCAATGTCAGCTAGGTCAGAATCTAGGCTCCTAGGTTCGCATGATATGAAAAGTAAAATCTGACATTTTGTGAACACAGTTTTGATAGTTGAACTAAGTCAAACACACTTTTGATCAGACAAGGACAGGTCCCATCTCGGTCTTCAAACCTATTATCGTCGTGAAATTTTTCCCGTCTTCCCCTCCTTGCGGAAGAGAAAGAGGGAAACGCTTTCGCGCTTCAAACTTGACCGGATTTTGGAAATTGTTTTGAAATACTCGCCTCCGTTTTTAAAATTACGGGAAAATCCATGGGATGGGGCTCGACCTGTCGGTACGAGGTTCGACCATTCCTGCCGCCTTTAACAGGGGTAATTGAACCAAGGACCAAAATTGTGCTTGACTTAGTTAAATCATCAAAATCGTGTTCTATCCTATATGCATAGAGAATTCAAGCATGTGCTTATGAGATTTTTGGAAAATGGAAGTAGGAAAACAGGATGTATGCTTGGAAAATATCTGGAGTTGAAAGATATTTTCAGCACAGGCAACGATGTTAATGACATTCCACTATTGAACGCAGCATCTTTTATAAAGAAGCAGACATGAACTTTGCTAGTGCCGAGCCTGCTGAAGCAAATTTACAGACTAAATTAAAGACTTATATGACCATCAAGACAGGACCATTACAACCTTCTTTGAGATCGCCCTTCTCTTACTCCACAAATGCCATTAAACTGCTTCATTTTATCAGGATGATTGGTTTAAGGTTCTACATGACAACAGGTGTGTGAAATACACATGGACTGGTGTAAGGCCACAGTGAGAGATGTTGTAGCTACTAAAACATAAAAAGAAAAAAAAAAGAAAAAAGAAAAAAAAGAAACGGAGGAGGATGCAAACAATACATTAAAGCATAGGAAAAGTTATAAAATTTATGTTAGCCCCAACTATAATGGGCAGATATTACTGTTGCAAAATATGTATCGTTGATGCTGTTATAGGCAGTTCAACGACACATGACCTGCTTTTGGATGCACCGTGAGTTGGGGAAAGGAAATGGCGATGGTGAATATCGAAAGAAAGAAAAAAAAGAAAATGGGGGCATCGATTAGAGGAAATGATGAATTACTTACTGTGAA
The DNA here is from genome assembly GCF_984573655.1 of Nuphar pumila. Classification (NCBI taxonomy): domain Eukaryota; kingdom Viridiplantae; phylum Streptophyta; class Magnoliopsida; order Nymphaeales; family Nymphaeaceae; genus Nuphar; species Nuphar pumila. Next base: position 69,355,139 of record NC_143255.1, on the reverse strand, counting down.
TCAAGAGGGACGGTGCTTCCTTCGTGTGCTGGGATGGATCAAATCCTTCCACTGAATCAGGAGAGGGGCCAGAGGATAGAGGAGGAAAAGGGAATGCCCTCCTCGACTGCTTCTTAAAGAAACTGGATCAATGTAAGCTGAGGAAAGGGGATCGAATCTTCAGAGGGGAGCAGAGGGTTTCTGCCAAGAGAACCTCCACCAGTTCTCTCCTGCTAACCGAGAGGGGAATCCGTAAATAAGGAGGCGCTGAAGGGTTAGGGAAAAAAAATCCAAGCCCCCTTTCGGATGGCCTAAGCCTCCCTTTTAAAAAAAATTCCGCCCCTTCAGCCAAAAGCTCGGGCTTCTTTATGAAAGATTTTTTATAAGTTTTAAAAAAAAACTAACTTTTGAAAGTTTAAAAAATATCGCCATTTGAAAAGGGTGGGGCGGTGGCTCCTTTTTTTTTCAGAAAAACTTAGGTAAAACGAAATTTTTGGTAGGGTTTTATAGTGGCTCCATTTGGGGCTGGAAAGTAAATAAAAAAAAAATGAGTTGAAGACGAATTTGGTTTTGGCGTGCCATCTCAAAAAAAATTCTCTCTCTTGGCAAAGAATCTTAGTGGGGTGCCACCTACGTGGGCCCACTAAATATTTTATTAAGATTTAAATCAAAATAAAAGAATTTTATAAATCGGTGTCACTTCTGGGTGGTCACTGTTTTAAGAATAGGAGAAATTTTTGAGAATTTGAGTGTGACCTCACCTCGAGGTGGGTCCCACATCATTTATTTGAAACCCGAGCCAAGTGAGATATATTTTGGAATTTTCATAATAGTAGGCTAGTTTTTGGAAAACACGAAGCAAAAATTTGGCTTGATTTCAAAACATGGAAGAAAATGGTTCTTTGGGGCAAAATTTTGAAAGAAGTAGGAAATTCAGAGCCTTTTTGTAAAAGTTTGAAATAAGGTCTTATGAATTTTGAATTGTGTCCCCCTCTCTTCGACTGGCAAAATTTTGAAATATTAAAACCATCCAGATTGTTTTCTTGAGAAAACTTTTTCATAATTCGGGGTCCTGGGGGTAAAATGGGAAGAATTGATAATTTTGAAAACCCAGGGTTTTAAAATTATCTTTGAAATATTTAAAACTCGAATCTGGATTGACATTTTTGAAAATCAGGAGTTCTGGATCTCAAAATGACATGCTGTGCAGTGAAATGATATGAAATGCTCGTGCAATGCTATGCAAACGACATGTCCTACAAAGTTGTCATTCTGAACTTGAATTTGAAAATTTTGACTTTTGGTTAAGCAAGATTTTAAAAATTTGCAGCTTGAAGATGTCTCTGAGTTTAAATAGAGAAGTTTTGAAACTCGAGAATGGAATTTTGGGACTTTCTGCAAGGTTCAATCTTAAAAATGACCATTTTGCCCTTCATAGGTTCTGGAGAACCGAAATGTGATGATTGGTGAAAATGTCAAGAAGGTGAGTGAAAATTTTGGGTGTTTATAACTCCCTACGCCATTGATCTGCGTAGCTCTTCTGCCGACTCTGAGCAGTCAGTAGCTTCTTTCTGATCATATGGACCTGCTCAGTATAATGCTACAATACAATTGGCGAGTCCAAGGTTCGCTCACCCACTTCACCCCAATGGATTGGTGATCGACAGGGTCGCCCGTACAAGGCTTCATACGGTGCCATCCCAATGCTAGCGTGGTGGCTATTATTACAAGCAAATTCAGCCAACGCTAGGTGGGAATCCCAATCACCCTTCCATTTCAGCATACAGGCTCTTAGCATATCTTCAAGAGTCTGTATGGTTCGTTCTGATTGCCCATCTGTTTGGGGATGAAAAGTTGTACTGAACTTGAGTTTCGTCCCTAGGGCTCTTTGAAGCTGCTCCCAAAAGTGAGAGGTGAACTTCAGGTCACGGTCAGATATGATCGAAATCGGCACTCTATGGAGTCTGACGATTTCCCGAATGTAGATTTATGTCAATCGTTCAGTTGAGTATCGAGTGTTGATTGGCAGGAAGTGAGCAGACTTGGTGAGTCTGTCCACGATCACCCATATCGAGTCATGTTGTCTCTTGGATCGAGGCAATCCAACGATGAAATCCATCGTAATGCCTTCCCATTTCCAATCTGGAATCTCGATCCGTTGCATCTTTCCACCAGGGCGCTGATGCTCGATCTTAACTTGCTGGCATATCAAACACTTTGAGACAAACGTAGCCACATCACGTTTCATATCCCTCCACCAGTACTTTCTCTGTAAGTCCCGAAACATCTTCGTACCCCCAAGGTGGATAGTATACTTGCTACTATGGGCCTCCTGGAGTACTTCCTGTTTTAGCTCAGGGTTATTTGGAACCCAAATCCTTTCTTCCATCCATATTCCTCCATCTTCTTTTAAATGGAAGAAAGTATCATCTTTTTCAGCTCGAGCCTTTAGCTCCGAGTACTGGGGGTCCTTGAACTGTTCGGCTACAATTCGATCGAGGAGCTCAATGTGGATCGTCAAACATGACATTTGGATTATGCCAGAATCAACCAAAAATGGCTTCCAGTTGACGAAATCCTCCATCAACTTCCATTGTCCGGTTAGGCTGGCCAAAGTGCCAACAGTCTTGCGACTAAGGGCATCTGCTACAACATTCGCCTTTCTAGGGTGATAGGAAAGCATGAATTCATAGTCTTTGAGGAATTCCAGTCATCGCCGTTGCCGCATATTGAGTTCTTTTTGAGAAAAGAGGTATTTTAAGCTTTTATGGTCCGACATGACCTCAAATTTCTCTCCATAAAGGTAGTGTCGCCAGATTTTAAGTGCAAAAACTACCGCGGCAAGCTCAAGATCGTGGCATGGTTCTGGGCTAACCGATTTATTCCCAGAATGACATCGTACTGTACCATATCGATTAGGATGGCATCGGTAGGCAAGTGTTGCCCAGCTATCTCTATATCCAAATTCTTGATGCAATGGATACATTTGGTGCGTGAACCCAACGGGTTGTATACTTCGATCATTTTATCCACCGGTTGTACCGAAGCATGGAGTTGTTCGGTAAAATCATCGGAGATAAACGTATGAGTAGCACCACAATCAAACAAGACGTAAGCTGCATGTCCATTAACAGGTACGGTGCCTTCAATGAGGTCACCGGTTTCGACTTGTTCAGTCGTTACAGCGTATACACGACCTGCAGCAGGCCTTTGTTCTACTCTAGGTGGGGGTCGTTGGACTGGTGTTCGCTGTGATATTTGTTGAGAGGGTCCGACAGATCCGGCATTCCTCCTTTGCTCATCAGCAAGCTTCTTCTTGCATCGTCTTGCAATGTGGCCCACTTTGCCACTGTAGAAGCATTCACCTGTGTCACGTGGACATGGTCCTCTTGCGTGATTTTCACGGCATTTTGGGAAGTTTGGGTTGGACTGCAGATTGTTTGGAGCCATGTTCTGCCTTGGCCTCACAACTTGTTGAGTGTTGTTCCCTCCTTGGAACCTTTTCTTTTGAAAGGGTTGTCGTGAACCCTGGCCACTTGAAAACATTCTCTTCTTGTTCTCACTATCAACTACGGGCCTTTTTGCTATGATCACTTTTGATCGCTCCCAATCCACTTGTATTTTTGAAGCTGCTGCCACAACAATTTGAAAAGTTTGGGGCATGCTGGTGATAACCCGTGACCTTAGCCCTTCTCGCAGTCCGTTGATGTACTTGTCGGCCCTTTCTTGGTCGGTCTCAAATAACCCGGAGCAGTACCGTTCAAGATTTTGAAATTTGGTGGTATAGTCAATCAGACTCATGCCACCCTGCTCCAATTCCAGAAACTCCATTTTTTTCTTGTTTCTGAAATGCAACGGGAAGTAATTATCCATGAAAGCTCTCTGGAAGTCAGTCCAAGGAATGACTTCAACTTCCGAGAACTGGATAATCTTAGTGGTATCCCACCACTTTCGTGCGTTGTCTTTCAACCTGTACGTGCCAAAGTTGGTCTTCTTTTCTTCTGCTACTCCCAGTACCAGGAAGGCACGTTCCGTCTCTTCGACCCAAGGCCAGTTCAGGATCGGCTCTACCGGCGAAGACTGGTGGATCAAGCTTGAGGAATTTTTCATAGGTTATTCCCCCAAGGTTTTCGTTTCGAGGTGCGACTGGTTCTGGCCTTGTTTCACGGATGGCAGTAACCAGATTGTTGAGCATTTTCAGCAGGAATCCTTGAGTATGGGACTCCTCGCTCGGCATGGTTCTCCTCGTCGTAGGAGCCATTTATCTATCACATACAAGCAACTTGTTTTAGTTTCTCAATGTATATATCGAAGCAAAGTTTCATTTACTTAATATACATCACATTTACACAAACATCGCCTTAAACAAAACGTCATGCCGTACTGGCAGACTTGTAGGCGTTAAGAAACTATATACATCAGTCTATTGACTCCAAAACATTACCAGTCTCTTCTAGGAACTGGATTTCTTTCTTGCCCAAACAACTCGAAGTATCGTTTGCTTCAACATTGTCTTAGTGCAGGCACTACTAGTTTTGGCTTGGGCGGCACTTCCGCACTCTCAAGCGAATCTTGTGGGTAGATCAGTGATGTTGGTTCACTTGCCCATTCAGTGGCATCATGGCTCGGGGAATCCGAGACCATAACAGGATAATAGGGGTTGTATCTCTCTTCCTGGTCATTCAGACTCGGTGTTCGTGAAGCCGCTCCGTTCCCCCATATAATAGCACTATAATTCGAGGAATCTGAAATCATAATGGGATTATAGAAGGAGTTGTTGCATCCCTCATCCCGACTATGCAAGGTAGGCGTACATGATGCCTGTTGATAGCCTTGCGATTTACCAAATCCCTCAAGGAAGTTCAAGTCAAATTTCACCAGAGACGGTAGTTCATCAGAAGTTGTTGGGGTACGGCTACTCCCTCTACTGGAGTAATGTGGCCCACTAACACGCGAGGTCTCATCCCTAAGACCAGGCGATCCCCGCCGACCCATATCGGCGGTATGTTTCATTTGGCATTCGTTGGCGGAATGCCCTTCTTCGCCACAATACTGGCAGTCTTGGACTTCATACAGGCATACCCACTCATCGTGCATGATCCCGCAACGATAGCAGTACTCTCGGGAGTCATGAGTTGCCATCTATACAAAGATGCACCCAGATCAGAATAAAAAGTATAAAATATACTTATAGTGCGATATCGTGACATGACGGATCTTGAACTAGGTTTCTCAGACTCTTGCTCTGATACCAATTCTGTAACGCCCCGGATTTCCAAAACAAAGCTAAGTTAAATTTTTCGTGAATATTTTTTTTTTCTTTACAGCAGAACTTAGAAAAGCTTTTAGCAGCGGAATCAGACGATAATGAGTCGTCGGTTTTAGAAAACTCCTAGCACGTTGCAGGTATGTGGCCAAGCAACTCATTGACCACCAAAGTGTTCCATTTTATCAAAAAACACATGTTTATTACAACACTACTGCTTAGAAAAGCAGTGTAGGTTCAATAAAAAGAAGCAGTACAACTCTGTCTAGAGAAACGCTGGAACTCGATGCCGCCTTGCTCCGCATATCGCCACGCAGGTCCAACACCTGAAATCCTCATTAAACGGGGTCAGAACCACTGATGGTCTAGTAAGTAAGCAAACGCCTATCTATTCAACTCAAGTAAATGCATAGACCACTCAGGGTTGCAGTTCGTAATACGACGCTCAAGCCTCCATGACTTAGCGTATATTGCAAGAGCCTCCTCAGGGCTATGAGTTGAACATTCACACAAGTCTTCATGACTTCACATAAGCCTCTTCAATGCTGTGAGTTAGAATAACCGCTTAAGTCTTTACGACTTAGCTTTGACCTCTTCAGGGTCACGAATGGATGGCTAGCTCAAGCCTTTATGCTTGGCACATCCGTATCCTACGAATCTAAGGACAACTCTCCGAGCTTCGCTTAGTCGTACGGATATCAAGGGGGTTCTTTCCCAATCGGTCCAGTAGTATACCGACCATGACACCTTCACAAAAGTTATGCAAGACTGACTCAAAAACGTCCATACACGCATACATTCAAAGTATCGTTGTACCTAAGCTAATGCTTTGTTTCGATAATTGCACTTCCCCTTGGGCTTAGGGGACTCGTATCTGGGCGACAACGCGATGATCTGGGGGTTGATTATTCTATGTATTTTAGATACCCCAGAGGCCTGTTGACCCCATCCCCCTAGTAGGACTGTACAACATACCAGAAGAGATCCTTACTAGGTATCCGAATGCATTCTGCTACTGCAGTAGTTGGGTTCAATCCTTAGATATTTAAGGACAACCATGACCTCCATACCTCTGAGTGACGGAGGCCATCAATGAACTCTATCAGGTTCGGGTGAAATATATGTCACTCAAGGCTGCGCCATCACCGTCTTCCTCGGTGAGAAATTCTGAAAGGGGCCTGCCGATCTTACAATTACTTCACGAACATTGCATGCCTATAGGGCAGCCTTTGAGAAGTATGTACCCGACCCCAATCAACCACACGGTTTTCACCATGGAACAAAGGTTTTATTCATATGCATGCTTAACTCTGCTCTCGGCACTTCGGCCTTGACGAGCACTTCACCTCCTTCGGTGGAAACAACACACTCTGGCTCACCGAACCTTACGAGTCTGGTTGTCTGATAATTCTCAATGAGCATGCACATGACTCGATCTCTATGGATCGGCTACTCGGCGTATTTTTACGCAACGAGATCAGGACCTCGTCAAGGCGCTACCACTACTTTGGCGCAACGACTCTTACAAGTATGGTGCCCTTGCAGGTGTCAAGGAGATGAGTCATTCTGACATCATTCCAACAAAGGGCATCGTTGTGCCGCTTAACTGGTTCTGGCAGCTCTTTTGCCAACCATTCCGTCAGCACCTCCTCTGCTCTATCGGCAGTGGCGTGACGAACCTTTCTACATCGTAGAAGGCATTCCATGAGCTGATCAGCACTTCTGCTATGTTCTTTCTGAGCTATCCTTAGCTCCTTCAGGAAATTTCAGCAGCACTTTCTCTCTTTAACGGAGAAAGCGTGCATTTCTTTTATCCATTTCAGCGGCATCTCCCCTCTTTGGTGGAAAATCGCTACGCTTAACTCGGGAAATAGATTCGCACTGTTGTGCGTACTTTGCATCCATCAAGGTTGTAGGAACCCTGGGTCATAGCCAGGCCATACGTAATTGACTTAGTCTTTACGTAAAGAGCATTTTGCCACAAACCGAAGCCTTTCCAATAGGGGCTTCATTCGTCAAGCAGAATCTTGAACGAGGAGCGGTAAGGGAATCACATTGGCGATTTGGAGTTTGATCTCCATTTGAACGCTCATTTACGCGCCGCGCCATATATGCAGTATAAGCAGAAGCCTGTGCTTTATACAGCAGCGGCGTAAAGGAAATGCATATACTATTGTTCAGGGTGTGTAACTGAACAAAATATTCTATATATATAACAAAACAGAAGCCTTGGCATCGTTCGATGCAACGACGTAAGTAAATACATTGCAGAAAGCAGAAGCCTTGGCATCGTTCGACGCGACGGCGTAAGTAAATGCATAATCGGAAAGTGCAGAAAGCAGGGAACCTTGGCATCATACGACGCGACGGCAAAGGTAAATTACATAGCCTGTGCGATATAGGACGCGTTGGCAGAATCGGCAGATATACACCTAGATCTGTATCCAATGATAGTTACGAGGCGAGCGAGTGAACATCGAAGTGTCCTAGAGGGCTCAACCAAAAATTACGGCGAGATACTATTTTTGAAGAACGCATATACTGCGCATTCAAACATATATATCTGACAATAGTTTCGAGGCGAGCGCGTGAACACCGAAGTGTCCTAGAGGGCTCAACCAAGAACTAAAGCAAGATACTACTTCAGAAAGTATATGCTATATACAAACAATCAAATACTTGAGAGAGATGGATTAATGAAGCGAACTTACTTCAATTTGAGGAAGAAACGACTCTGATTGCTTCAAACGCTTCGAACGAGGCTCGACTTCGAAAAAGGATCAACTCCGGACTTCGGACGAAAAAAGGACTTGGACTTTGACTTTGAACCAAACCAAGTTCAAGTCAAGTCAACTGGGTTCAGACTTAGGTCAGGTAGGTTCAGACCTAGGTCAGGTGGGTTAGGACCAGGTCAGCCAGGCTAAGACCAGATGAGGCAGGCTCAGGCTAAGTCAGGCAGGCTCAGACCTACTGGGCTAGGTAGGGGAGGTTTTAGAAAGTAGGAGAGAGAAAGAGGAGGCTAGAAAGGGGGGGGGACGATTTTTTCTAAAGGGGAGGGCCTTTATTTATAGATTCTGAAACTTGGGCCCCAAGTTTCAGAATCCCCTTTTTACACTTGGCTATTCCAGAAATTCCAAGAGGTTCCTTGGAGTGGGGCCCACTTGGATATTTCCATGGGATATTTTTGTGGGTCCCACCAGATATTTTCTGAGGAATATTTCTGTGGGTCCCACCAATATTTTCGTAGGTCCCGCAAAAATTTCGGGTTTCCGGAGATTTTTTTCCGAAAAATTCTGAGTACGCCATTCCCTTCATATTGACGTAACTAAGAAAGTTGGCTCGCAGAAATCCTTTGATTTCGTTCAGGTAGGAAGTTATGGCTTCCAGAGTGTTTGAGCATATATTCGCGATTCGACGAATATTCTAAGTATAACTGGCTCGCAGGAATTGATTCATTTCGCATTCTGAGAAAAAATGCTATTTTTACCGGTAAATGCCTCATGAATTTTATTCAGATGTTTTCTGAAACATTGCGGGTCTTACAGCTGGAGTCGTGAGTCTTCTTTTGCTGGAAAAGAAGGAAGCCAAGTAGATTAGGGAAGAAGAAAGGGGGTTTTGAGAGCCAGGGTCTAGGAAAATCTCTGATGCCTCTTTTGTGTTGGCCCCTCTCTTTTTAATAGCCGGCCTCCTCCCCCTTTTCCCCAAAATCTGAGCCTTTTCAACCGGTTTTGATAACCTTTAAAACAAATTTTTGAAATTTTTTGAAATGTTCGCCGTTTTGAGAGGGGGACGACTCCTTTTTTCAAGAGGAATTTTGAAAAACTTCGGTAAAAATGGGATTTTGGGTAGGGTTTCATGGTGGATCCTTTTTGGGGCTGAAAAGTAATAAAAATAAAGTAAAAAAAAAGTGAGTAAAAAAACGGATTGTGTTTTGGTGGTGCCACCTCAACCAGGTTTTAAAAACCTTTTGAAAAGAAAAAGAAATTTTTTGTTTTTCTTGGCAAGGAGCTTTAGTCAGGCGCCACCTAGGTGTGGGCCCAGTAATTATTTTATTAAAATAACTAAAATTGAGAATTAAATTAGAGAAAGAGTTTTATAAATTGGTGCCACCTCACGGTAGGCACTGTTTTAAAAATAAGAGAAATATTTGAGAATTTGAGTGTGACACCGCTTCAAGGCGGGTCCCACGTCATTTATTTGAAATAAAAGCAAAAATACATTCTTTTTGGGATTTTTTTATAATAGTAGGCTAGTTAGAAAATACGAGGTAAAAATGGGCTTGGCTTCAAAACTAAAAAAAATGGTCCTTCAAGGCAAAATAAAAGACGCAGAGGTTTTATAAAGAAGTTCAGAGCCCTTTTTGCAAAAGTTTGAAATAAAGTCTTCTAAATTTAAAATTGTGTTCCCCTCTTTCCAACTGAGGAGATTTGAAAATCAATATCAAAACTATCCAGATTGTTTTCCTAAGAAAACTTTTGTAATTTGGAGTCCTGGAGGTAAAATGGGAAGAATCGATAATTTTGAAGACCCAGGGTTTTGAAATCAATGTTGAAAAGGGTTAAAACTCGAATCTGGATTGAGGATTTTGAAATCGAGAGTTCTGAACCTCGAAATGACATGTTGTGCAGTGAAATGATATGAAATGCTCATGCAATGATATGCAAAGACATGTCCCATGAAATGTCATTCTGAATTTAGAATTGGAAACTCTGGCTTTTTGTCAAGAATAGGATTTTGAAAATTTGTAGTTTGAAGATATTTCAGAGTCCAAATAGAGAAATTTTGAGACTCGAGAATGAAATTTAGGACTTTCTGCAAGGTTCAATCTCAGAAAATGACCATTTTGCCCTTTAATAATCTCGGAGAACCAAAATGTGATAATTGATGGAGATGTCAGGGAGGTGAGTGAAAATTTGGGGTGTTTACAGATGCCCCTCTTTGCTACTAAGCCGACTTGTGGCCGAGTTTAGTGGCAAAGAAAAACATACCAAATTTTGGGCTATATAAAAAAAAATGCCCCAGTTAGAAGGTTCTGACTGGGTGTGAGGAAATTAGCCCTGATGAAGATGGTAGATATGAAATGGAGAATGAAGAAAGATTCACTCTGCGAGAGTGAAGTTCAGGTTTTGCCCTTATCCTGGATGGGGGCAGAAATACCTCGTATGGAACGAAGCTCAGGTTTTAACCCTTGACCTGATTAGGGAATGAAATATCTCATCGAAATGAGACTCAGGTTTGTACCTTTATCCTGATTGGGCAGAAAAAATGAAATACCTCATCAAAAGAGGCTAAGGTTTGTACCCTTATCTTGATTGGGCGGAAAATGGAATACCTCATCAAAGGAGGCTCAGGTTTGTACCCTTAACCTGATCGGGCGGAAAATGGAATGTAATCCTCGAAGGAAGAGACCATGATGGAACCTTCGGATTTTGCACAATAAATCCGACAAGGGTTTTGTAAAAGGAGGGAAAATGGGGGTCAAGACATGTCAAGAACGGACATCAATCTCTCGCTTCATGTCAGGATAGCTAGAAAACATTGTCAATAATATTGAGAATTTTGTTGTTGATTCAAAGTATTTGAAATTGGTGCACATTGTTGCAAAGATATTCCTTCTTTTCTACCTGAAGCATTACCTCCAAACAAGATTCACTTCGTAGAATCAAGATTGGGAATCCAAATTACTTGTGATTGACCTTCCTTAAGGAAGCTATCAATTTCCTTGATATGAACAGGAAAGAGAATTTGATATTATAAAAGCAATTGATGAAAGGATATTGATAATAGAATTTCACAAAATTAAAGAAGATTCTTGATAGATTTGGCAGTTTGATATCCTGGGAGCTTCTCTCATGATAATCTTTCTGCACTCTTTTGGCTCTCTTTTGGGCTTCGGGAGATTTTATTACATCATCCTTTATTTTGGAGATGTCATGACTTTTTCTCTCTTTCTTTTCCCTCTCTTTTTCTCTTTTTGGAAGGGTACGTCACAAACTCCTTCAACTTGGAGATGTTTTGATCCTTCTTTGCCTCAGGGTTATCTTGGTGAGATTGGCTCATTGGCTGGAGATTTTTGGATGATAGCGGAAATTAAATATCTTTTAGGGATTGTTGGGAGGTTCATCGCATCTGCCTTCATCTCGACAGTGCTTTGGACTTTCTCTGTAAGGATCTGTCACAAACTTCATCATCTTGGAGATGTTTCAAATCTTCTTTGGCCCTGGGGGTCTACTCGCTTAATTTGTCTTCATCTTGACGACAATTGAGAGATCCCTTTTGCGGATATTTAATTGCAGCTTAGGGGATTTAAGAAGACAGAGCTTGGGTGAATTCTCTCTTTTTCTAGCGCTCACGATATTTTCACTGCCTTATCTTTACAAGAATAATCTTTAGAGATGTGCCATAACTGCGATCAATATCAATCATTTGTGGCTTTGCAATAACATTGAATCTTCTTTTTTGGCCATATCGAGGATTTAACCTTTATCCTTTTGGTTAGCCAATAGAAAGAATTTGAAATTTGAATCTCTTTTCGTGAAAGCTTTGCCTTTTTGGAAGTAATACTAGAGGTAAACTGAGGCAAAGATTTGTGCAATAAAATTCTGAAATCAATAGGTAATTGATTGACAAATTGACAAAATGTTCTTGAGATCCTTGGTGAAAGAGAGCGTTTGAAGTCCTGTTTAACGCATTCATGACGAAAATTATCATCTCCTTTTCAAAAGAGACGACTATCAGTTCACTGGGAACAATATCAGTTCAATTAAGAATGATCATCGGTTCACTGAGAACTATATCAGTTCAATTAAGAACGACCATCGGTTCACTGGGAACAATATCAGTTCAATTAAGAACGACTATCGGTTCACTGGGAACACAATCAGTTCAATTAAGAACGATCATCGGTTCGCTGAGAACTATATCAAAACGATTAAGAATGACCATCAGTTTACTGGGAACAATATGAGTTTAATGAAGAATGACTATCAACTCCTTGGGAACACTATCAGTTCAATGAAGAAGGACTATCAGTGACTTGGGAATACTATAGAGAACGACTATCAGTTCACTGAAGAACACTATCAGTTCAATAAAGAACGACTATCAGTTCACTTGGAACACTATCAGTTCACTTGGAACACTATCAGTTTGATGAAGAACGACTATCAGTTCACTTGGAACACTATCAGTTTAATGAAGAACGACTATCAGTTCACTTGGAACACTATCAGTTTAATGAAGAACGACTATCAGTTCACTTGGAACACTATCAGTTCGATGAAGAACGACTATCAGTTCACTTGGAAAACTATCAGTTTATTGAAGAACGACTATCAGTTCACTTGGAACACTATCAGTTCGATGGAGAACGACTATCAGTTCACTTAAAACACTATCACTTCAATGAAGAACGACTATCGGTTCACTTGGAACACTATTAGTTCAATGAAGTACGACTATCAGTTCACTTGGAACACTATCAGTTCAATGAAGAACGACTATCAGTTCATTTGGAACAGTATCAATTCAATGAAGAACTACTATCAGTTCACTTGGAACACTATCAGTTCAATGAAGAACGACTATGAGTTCACTTGGAACACTATCAGTTCAATGAGGAACGACTATTGAAAGTGCAGTAGGATCGAGGCAATGAGCACTAGAGGGGGGTAAATAGTGCTTTTAAATATCGTCTTCGAAATTTTGACAGATTTTGCAATTCGCAAAGCAATCACATAAAGAACACAATAATTTATCCTGGTTCAGTCTTTCCCAATCTACATCCAGTCCCCAAGCAAAACCCACTTGAGATTTCCACTATCAACCATGTGTAACTACAAGATCATACAAACCAAATCGGGTCTCACTTTTAGTAACACACCTACTGAAAGCAAACAACTCCTTTAAACCAAGGACTTCTTCCTTTTACAGAAAATTGAAATAAGTAACAACTTACAAAACAACCTATGAGCCCTTCTTATGAATGCAAATGAGATGCAATTGGCTTTTGAGGTTTTTAGAATACTCTACTCATAAATTAACTATCTCTCAAAGGAATTTGAGTGAAAAACTGAAGTGAAAAATATCAAGTGAGTGAGAAACTAAATATGAGTGAAAAGCAAAGAGTAATTCAATGTAAATTGATTGGATTGCTATGCTTTTGAGTGTAAAATGCACTCATATTTATAGTTGAAAGATTCCAGACATTGAGGGTATGAAAGGGTGTCAAAACAGTTCATTTTGAATGATCAAAATGTTTGAAAAATGAAAAGACACGTCTTTTAAAAGTTTCAGGAAAAATGGCAAAATTAGTCGACTGGAACAGTAGTTAGTCGACTGATAATTAGCTATTAGTAGACTGAGAGTTATCGTCGGTCGACTGATCTGTTTATCAAGCCGTTTGAAAATCTGAAGTTTTGAAACTTAGTCGACTAGAGAAAAAATTAGTCGACTGATAATATCATCAGTAGACTGAAAAATCTTTCAGTCGACTACTGCTAAACTTTTCTAAAAATACATGTTCTGTCCGGTCGACTGATAAAATCATTGGTCGACTGCTGCTAAATTTCCAGAAAACATACATTCTGTCCGGTCGACTGATAAAACCTTCGGTCGACTAATTTGACAAAAATGACATTTTGTTTAGAAAATTTGGCACGAAAGGATTAGTCGACTGGTGAGTCTATTGGTCGACTAATAAACACGAAAAATTAAATAAAGAGTTTTCTAAAAAGATTTTCATAAAGGGTTCCTTTAGAAAAGTTTTTCTAAAGACTTTTTAGGTGAAATGCAACCAAAATATGCACTCTAAGTAAGGCTCTTACAATAATCAAAGACTTTTAATGAATTTAACAAATGCACACTAGTCTTCAAAGATTCTTCATCGAATTCTTCAATGCTTGTCATCTTTCTTCATTGCCTTAGTTGAAATGGAGTTGATTCACTTGTTTATCATCAAAACCTTGTACTTGAAGTATCATGTATGACTTCATTGTCGTAACCATTATCAGTTCACTTGGAACACTATCAGTTCAATGAAGAACGACTATCAGTCCACTTGGAACACTATCAGTTCAATGAAGAACATAGACCATTATAGAGAGTTGGATCGCTTCTGTGAATGGTTTCAGGATTATCCCCTTATCCTGAACGGGGAAATGAAAATTGGATGACCTGACGATCGAAATTGAGAATTTGGTAATTTGAAAATTGAAAATTGGGTGACCCGGAGGTCGAAATTAAAGAATTGAATGACCCGAGGGCTAAAATTGAAGAATTTAGTGACCCAAAGATTTAAATTGGAAATTGGTGTACAAAAGGTCAAATTAGAGAAAATGACTGACCCTGAAGATCGAGGTGACTTGGATCAACAAAGGAGAATAGAGAGTTCGAGTCAGAGCTCGAATAAAGTAAAGAGTTCACGAGTCGAAACTCGGAACGACAAAGGAAAATAAAAAGCTCGAATAAGAGCTCAAATAAAGTCGAGAGATCACGAGTCGAAACTCGGGTCAATAAAGGAAAATGAAGAGCTCGAGTCAGAGCTCGAATAAAGTAAAGAGATCTCGAGTCAAAACCCGGATCAACAAAGGAGAATGGAGAACTCGAGTTAGAGCTTGAACAAGGTAAAGAGATCATGAGTCAAAACTCGGATCAACAAAGGAAAAATGAAGAGCTCAGGTCAGAGCTCGAATAAGGTAAAGAGATCACGAGTCGGAACTCGGATCAACAAAGGAGAATAGAGAGCTCGAGTTAGAGCTTGAACAAGGTAAAGAGATCACAAGTCGGAACTCGGATCAACAAAGGAAAAATGATTTGAAGGAAAGCCCGAGTCGGAACTCGGATTTCCAAAGAAAAAATAATTTGAAGGAAAATCTGAGTCGGAACTCGGTTTTTCAAAGAAAATAATTTAAAGGAAAACCTGAGTCGGAACTCGGATCTTCAAAGGAAAATAATTTAAAGGAAAACCCAAGTCGGAACTCGGTTTCTCAAAGAAAAAATGATTTAAAGGAAAACCTAAGTCGGAACTTAGATCTTCAAAGAAAAAATAATAATTTGAAGGACAACCCGAGTCGGAACTCGGATTTTCAAAGGAAAAATAATTAAAAGGAAAACCTGAGTCGGAACTCAGTTTTTTAAAGGAAAATAATTTGATGGAAAACCTGAGTCGGAACCCAGATTTTCAAAGGCAAAATAATTTAAAGGAAAACCTGAGTCGGAACTCAGATTTTCAAAGGAAAAAATTAATTTAAAGGAAAACCCGAGTCAAAACTCAGATCTTCAAAGGAAAAATGATTTAAAGGAAAACCTGAGTCGGAACTCAGATCTTCAAAGGAAAAAAATAATTTGAAGGACAACCTGAGTCAGAACTCAGATCTTTAAAAAAAAAATAATTTAAAGGAAAACTTGAGTCGGAACTAAGTTTTTCAAAGGAAAATAATTTGAAGGAAAACCCGAGTCGAAACTCGGTTTTTCAAAGAAAAAAAATAATTTGGAGGAAAACCCGAGTCAGATATCGGTTTTTCACAGGAAAAAACAATTTGAAGGAAAACCCGAGTCGGGACTCGGTTTTTCAAAGAAAAAAATTAAAAGGAAAACCAAAGTCGGAACTTGGATCTTCAAATGAAAGTGGACCAACCTGAGAGTTGGGTTTGAAAGAAAAAGAAGCCTTAATCGAAATTTAGATCTTCAGAGGAGAACCCGGTTAGGGTATCAAAATTTTGCAAATCGCCAGTGCAGAGACTGGATTTTGGAAAGAAGATTATATCTGAGGAAAAATCAACAGAGATTGCAAACTGAAGTTAGGGATTGATGATGAGAAATCATTCATGGTCTCAGGATTTATCCCTTATCCTGAATGGGAAGTGAATTGGGTGTATAATTAATGCAAATGAAATGCACATGCACATGAAATGCAAATGAAGTGCAAATGAATGGTGAGAGATTTTATTTGATCTTATCTGCATACAGAATGTTTGAAAACAAATTTTCAAAAAAGATGCTCCAGTGTAATGGGGAAGAGAGAATAATGTTTAAAGAAGGCTCTTTTAAAGAAACATAGGGACAAAAGAAGAACATCAGAGTTAAATGAGGAAAGTTGATGATTTTATTGTTGTATTAAAAGAGATGACAACTTGAAAAGGAAAACAAACTAGGATTATATCATCCTGGCAAAAAGTAAAAATGACAGAAATGAGAAGGTAATGGCATTGGCATTGTCATTCTTCTAAGTGATCTGGGAAAAGCTTGGTCAGGACTGCAACTTGTCCCTCTCTTTCTTCTGGCACCAAAAGCTCTTTATCGATATAGTCCTGTACAATATTTGTGAGAACGAAGCAGCATTCAGTATCGTGCCCCATTGCACGATGGAATTTGCAGAAACGATCTTTCCATTTTCCCATGGTAACGGGAGGATCCACAATCCTTGGGAGTTTAATCATATTCTTCGTGAGCAGATATCCAAGAATTTCTTTGATTGGCTGACCTATAGGAGTAAACTCGCGATCATAACTCCAACCATCATGCTTTATCTTCTTCGGATTGCTGGATTTCTGTTGAGTGCTGACTTCTTTGACTTCTTTCTGGGAACTGGACTGAACTTGCTTGGTTAGGGCTACTGGATGTTCTTCTTCTCTGTCTTCAACAAAGAGGTTCTTATCAATGCAATCTTCCATAATGTTTTTGAAGACAAAACAATGATCAGTGTCATGCCCTACTGCTCAATGAAATTTGCAGAACTGGTTCAAGAATCTCTCCATGATGGTAGGAGGATCCGTGGCTTTTGGGAGCCTGACTAATCCCTTGACCAGCATGTATTCAAGGATTTTGTCGAGGGGGATCGTCTATAGGAGTGAAATCTCAATCCTTGCTCCAGTTTTCGTGCTTTGGTTTTCCTTGATTTTTTTCCTTTTGCTGAGGGCTGGATTGAAAAGGTCTATCATGGATTCTAGAATACTTTCCTTTCCGATCTTTAGACTCTTCTAAATTGCTGCTTTGATTGCCTCTGTTTTTGTTGTTGCTGGGTTCAGAACCTTTTGCGCTGTTGTGGTTGCCAATGATGCTCATAAGGATGGTGATAGGTGCCTCTTCTTTAACAGGAACTTTTCTGAAATTGGCTTCAGCTTGCTCGGATAATATCTCGATCATCATTTTTTTGAACAACCGATATATAGAGGGATCAATATCATCTTTACTGGTCTGGGCTCCCTCTTTGGCAGACTTTATGGAATCCATTTTAATGTACCAAAGCGCGGTCTTTGATCTTGTCTGAATCACATAATTATGCCAATGCCTTCTGCAGAACAAAATGGGATGTTTAGCATGATGAAAAAAGGAATTTTGAAAGCAACAATCTTGAGAGAAAAACAAATGATGGGATCAGGTTGGCGATCTTGGAAGGAGATGACAAGCAAAATTTTAGATATACTGGAAGATATGGAAAAGTTTTTGAAGATATGAGCAAAATTTGAAATTTCAAAAATTTGCAGGCAGGATCAGAATAAGGCTGGAAATCCGATATCCAATAGAACGGGAGAATAGAAAATCGCCTGGAGTTTTGAAAGAAATTGGATATTTGAGAAAATCATCCAGGGTTTGAGAAAATAAAAGAAAAAGATGAGAATATAGATATTTGAAAAAATATTTTGGGGAAAAATATGAGAGGAATAAAGGTAAAATACTAACAGTCACATCCTGCACAAACATTTATGCACATACAACACTCCCTAAAAGGCTGACTCTAAATACATCATTTTGAAAAACAGTTGTAGGACCCTAATCCTAACTCTAGGTTCAGATCATCTTTGTCCAATCCAGTTATGCCGATATACTCGAATCGAAATTCGAGGTACGTGGCATATAATTTCAACTCTGGTTCTAAGGTAAGGTTTTCCAACATCCTTGAGCGCCTACCGATATACTTCGGATTGTGGCCCGCAGTACGTGGTAGGGGGCGTTAACCCAAATAATTGGCCCAGTTGTGAGGCTCTGTCCTGAACTAGGGTTCTGGAAGAGAGCCCAACAATGTGAAGACCGGGTAAAAGTAAGTAGGGGAGGTTTGAAAAAATGATCACATGCAAGAAATATAGGGTGCAAAGTCCTAGAGAGATAGATTTTGAAAATATTTGAAGAAACATACATTGTTTACATTCAGATCCTAAATTGAGGAGAGTTGTATTTAGACCTAAGTCAATGTGAGCATGAAAATATCTCTTGAATATGGTCCTACCAAACCATGCCTAGTCTATATGCAATCAATGTCAGCTAGGTCAGAATCTAGGCTCCTAGGTTCGCATGATATCAAAAAGCAAAATAGCTGACATTTTTGGAACACAGTTTCGATAATTGAGCTAAGCCATGCACACTTTTAATTAGACAAGGACAGGTCCCATCATGGTCGCCCAAACTGTTATCGTCGCAAAATTTTTCGTCTTCCCTTCCCTGCGGGAGAGAGAGGAAAACTTCTTTCGCGAGTCAAACTTGACCAGAGTTTTTGAAAATGGTTTTAAAATACTTGCATTTATTTTTTAAAATAGCGGAAAAATCCATGGGATGGGGCTCGACCTGTCGGTACGAGGTTCGACCATTCCTGCCGCCTTTAGGTAATCGAACCAAGGACCAAAAATGTGCTTGACTTTGTTAAATTATCAAAATCATGTTCTATCCTAGATGCACAGAGAATTCAGGCATGTGCTATGAAATTTTGCAAAATGTAGGTTGGAAAACATGATGTATGCTCAGAAAATGCTTTGGAGTTGAAAAAGTCTTTCTCAGGCAAAAGGTGGAAATCAATCTCTCAGGAAATTCTGATGAAAAGATTTGAAATCTCAAGAAAATTTGTAAAGATTTTGGAAAATCACGAATGGTTGAAAATCCTGGGAAAGTAGAAGTAGTTCTTGAGAAAAGGTGAACACTTAAAGAGAAAATGCTGGTCAAGAGAACTCTAGCTTTGAAAAGTTTCTCAAGAAAATGATCGAAATTCATTGAAAAACTCTTTGGAGGAGGAAAACCAAAACTCGGAAAACTGAAATCCTGAGAATATTAGCCTTGAAATATTTGAAAATCGATTTTAATTCTTGAGAAAGATGAGAAACTCTTTTTGAAAAAGAATCTTAAGAAAATAACATTTTCCAGGGAAAATCACGGGAAAACTTGACTTGGGAAATCCAACTTTGAAAACTTTCAGAGTTTCATGGGGAATTGATTTCTATGGATTGAAATTTTCTTGAGAAAGTGCAGATGATTTCATGATGCAAGTGACTTGAATGGATGAATGCCCTTTTGAGAAAACATCTTTCTAGGAAAATATGCAATTTTAGGATTAAACTAAGTAGAATTATCATATATTCCGACTATGGCCGTAAATAGGTTTATAATTTACTTAGTTAATTCTAAAATATTTTGTAACATTGAAGTTATGCAGTGAAATTTTGGAAGATAGCCTAAGAGTGTAGGCTCAGTGTGACTGATAGGAAGATGTTGAATCTGGGTCTCGTCCATATTCCGACTAGGGCCATAAATATGGACTCCACTGAGTTCATCAACTCCCTAAGAGTTGGTGCACGTGCCATTCGTGTACATTCACAGTGGTTGTGAAATATAATGCATGAATCACGCAATCATGATATTACAGGAATTCAAACTATATGGTATGCATCCTTATCTAAACGGAAATGTAAATATTATTTCAAATGTACATTTTGATTATTACACAGATGACATAAAGCAAAAAAAAAAATTAACTGAAGGTGCCTCCTCTAAGCTTTTCTGCAAGTGCGGGTTAGTATAAGAGATACAACATACAACAGGAAATATCACATCAATGCCAGGGTGCCAATAATTATGCCTATACTACAATTGAAACATATATATATATATATATATATACGACAATATGAGGCCTAAATGGGATGTTTACAAGATGCCTAAATACTAAATTTAAGTAAAGAAGACACATGTATATATATAAATATACTTAGGCTTACATAAAGGAAATATGTTAGGCACAATTGCCATTCTCTCATAATCATTACACTCTTAAGTTATCCTCATTTTATACTCACAATCCTGCACTGATTTCAATGCTCATACCCTATGAATTGCTATAACTCAAGTCTGCATAGTGGAGTAATGTTGTCCCTTAAATATGCTGGGAATGCCTTATCCAAAGAAATTATCAAGACATCTGAATTCATTGAATGAAAGGCAACTAAGTACAGACATCTTAAAATCTTATAGCTATTTAAAACAGGAACTGTGAATGATGCCTTAGTGAGCATCCCAGATTCAAGGGAACCACGTGACATAAAATATACAAAGGGGACAGCAAGTCGAATATGCAATGGAATGAAGAAATATACGATGGCAATGTGAAGATATAAGTGCATGTAAGTTACAGCTGCATTATCAAATCAAAAGGGAACACAACCAATTTAGAGATTCTACAGGTATATTGAACAACAAATTGAGATCATGTACCATGACAGAATGAACACAACAGATAGGACTTTGCAGAATTTTAATAAAGGTATGTTAATAAAGAACACCACCAAGTTGAACTACCAGGAGTATAGAATAGGGAAGCATATACAGAAAAAACAAAACAAAATATAATACAGGGTATTGGAGATAAACTAAATAACATGCTAAAAGTGTGTTGGGACTTAATGAATATGCTGTAAGTATAGAATACCTTGAGACTGTGTGAGAAAGGAGATAGACCCATGAATACGATCTAATTAAATACATTACAAACAGTAAAAACCAAGAATTGCTAAGTGAAATTAAGTTACAAATAACAAATGCTTGAGATTAAAACGCTAAATAAAAGTAGCTAACTCTCGTTATATGCAGATGAAGATTAACCAAAAAACACATACCTACAGAAATTAGAACTTGGCATAAAAAAAAATTCAGTAAATACATGCAGTAAACAAACCCACAGTATGTGGAATGGCTGAACTATACTGAACCTCATTCTGTTCAGTCAAATGGTACATCTGACCTTGAATGTTCTAAATAGCATGACATAAAGGGGCGTCAGATGGACAACAACTTGTTGAGCCGCAACTTCAAAAGAACTAACTACCTAAAGCATACAGAAGATGTGTATATTATATTTATCCTTCTGAACCGATGAAGATGCTGAAAAGTGAAACAGAATTGAGATTGCTAAGGGCTATAAATGTCGTGCCTTAGTCAATTGGCACTATTGTTGTACGATAAGCCCTCATGGGTATCACTTGATGCGATGAAATGCACATACTCTATCAAAATCGAATACTTATGCAGATATTAGTAAAATGCAGAACGCTTAGGCAATGTTGTTGTCAAAACAGGATATGCGTGGGATGATAGGGGAGTGGGAAAGCCACTAGGTTCAAAAAAAAAAAACAGTAAAAAAGGTTATAACAGGGGAGATGCCCTGCATGAGCAGTAGATCAAAAGAAAGGGTTTTATTTAGCAAAATTATGGTAAAATTGATATTTTCCTGTGGTAGAAATCCTAAAAAAAAAGAATCGGTGACATGCTAGATGTGATGATACTGATACGATCAAAAAAAAAAAATGCAAACAGTGAGTGACAGGAAAATGTTATAATGCTTATGATGCGAGAACCATCAAGGATTTTTTTTGTTTTTTTTGTTTTTAACTATGGGAGGAGAGAAAGTAATTCAATCAAAAGGTGATGTTCAGATAAATCGATGATATCAGTGTAAGACATCATCGATCATCCATGGGAGAAGGGACTAGGGATGCAAGTCCCTTTGATTAAAGCAATGGATTTGCGATATGTAGCATGATACCCAAGACCAGAAATCATAGATGATGGAATGCTCCTATAGCACTGTTATGTCATGACAATGGATATCAAATAACGAGAAGACAGAAATGAGAATCTCACCCGATCTTTGGTCTGTACACCTCTTGGCTGGGCTCTTGAAAACCGATATATTGAAGGGAAGCAACTTAATGTCCAGGATCGATTGCCAGAAGTTGATGTTTCTTCAGGGTCTTGCAGATCTTCTGACCTTCTTGGCTCTTTGTTGAAGGGTCATGGAAGCAGGAAACCGCAGAGGGGGTCCACGAAAAAGGAGAGAAAAGAAGGGAATCAGAGGGGTTTTGAGAGATAAGGGAGCTGGAGTCGTGAGTCTTCTTTTGCTGGAAAAGAAGGAAGCCAAGTAGATTAGGGAAGAAGAAAGGGGGTTTTGAGAGCCATGGTCAAGGAAAATTGTCGATGCCTCTTTTGTGTTGGCCCTTCTCTTTTTAATGGTCGGCCTCCTCCCCCTTTTCCCCCAAATCTGAGCCTTTTCAACAGGTTTTGATAACCTTTAAAACAATTTTTTGAAATTTTTTGAAATGTTTGCCGTTTTGAGAGGGGACGAGTCCTTTTTTCAAGAGGAATTTTGAAAAACTTAGGTAAAAATGGGATTTTGGGTAGGGTTTCACTGTGGCTCCTTTTTGGGACTGAAAAGTAATAAAAATAAAGTAAAAAAAAAAAGTGAGTAAAAAAATGGATTTTTGTTTTTCTTGGCAAGGAGATTTAGTGAGGCGCCACCTAGGTGTGGGCTCACTAATTATTTTATTAAAATAACTAAAATTGAGAATTAAATTAGAGAAAGAGTTTTATAAATTGGTGCCACCTCAAGGTGGGCACTGTTTTGAAAATAAGAGAAATATTTGAGAATTTGAATGTGACACCGCTTCAAGGCAGGTCCCACGTCATTTATTTGAAATAAAAACAAAAATAAATTCTTTTGGGGATTTTTTTATAATAGTAGGCTAGTTAGAAAATATGAGGTAAAAATGGGCTTGGTTTTAAAACTAAAAAAAATGGTCCTTCAGGGCAAAATAAAAGATACAGAGGTTTTATAAAGAAGTTCAGAGCCCTTTTTGCAAAAGTTTGAAATAAAGTCTTCTAAATTTAAAATTAAGTTCCCCTCTTTCCAACTGACGAGATTTGAAAATCAATATCAAAACTATCCAGATTGTTTTCCTAAGAAAACTTTTGTAATTCAGAGTCCTGGGGGTAAAATGGGAAGAATCGGTAATTTTGAAGACCCAGGGTTTTGAAATCAATGTTGAAAAGGGTTAAAACTCGAATCTGGATTGAGGATTTTGAAATCGAGAGTTCTGGACCTCGAAATGACATGCTGTGCAGTGAAATGATATGAAATGCTCATGCGATGATATGCAAAGACATGTCCCATGAAATGTCATTCTGAATTTAGAATTGGAAACTCTGGCTTTTTGTCAAGAATAGGATTTTGAAAATTTGCAGTTTGAAGATATTTCAGAGTCCAAATAGAGAAATTTTGAGACTCGAGAATGAAATTTAGGACTTTCTGCAAGGTTCAATCTCAAAAAATAACCATTTTGCCCTTTAATGATCTCGGAGAACCAAAATGTGATAATTGATGGAGATGTGAGGGAGGTGAGTGAAAATTTGGGGTGTTTACAGTTACCCGCAGTTGCCACTTTGGCAGCCTATTTCAGTCGTAACCGAGCTACCTCGCCAGTCTGGTCTGAACTGTGAGTCGGATCAAAACCTCTTGGTGGACTCAGTCGTCTGGTTCGGAGGACCAGACCTGCATATTCAGGTAGGCCCGCTTTGACAGTGGGTACGCGACACCATTGTCGAAACCTCTGCAGCCTTGTTACCCCATCTAGTCGGCTGTCCCTAGTGATGACTTGTTTTTTTTTTATGTCAAGCACGAAACCTTACCCCTAGCCGGACCTGAGTTGGTCCAGACTCGTGTTTTGTCTTGCCCTGCACCCTTTCGCATTTTAGTTACGGTGTTTGGCATGCGCGCACATGCCTTGGGATGCACCGGTTTCGTGTAATCCTATATATATGTATATATATATATAAATATGTATGTATATATATATGTATATATATATATGTATATATATATATACATATATGGGTGTATGCATAATTGGGTGTACATGTATATATATATATATATATATATATATATATATATATATATATATATATATATATATATATATATATATATAAGTTATACACATAGTTGAGTTGAGTGTTTCGGTGCGACCGAATGGACACATGGCACTCTTGTGTCCCGTCCAAGTGTTTCCACAGATATTTTACACTCTGAAATGGGTATGAGTTACATAGTGTTTATTTTACGATCGTCCTGTCAAATGTTTCGTTTCGGATCTGCGGGCGCGACACCCCGAACCGTGGAAAAGCCAATGTAATCCCCATTAGGTAGGTTATTTCTAGAATTCTCTTTTGACATGTATGTGTGTCGTACTTCTTGAGAAAAATACTCACACCTTTGTTTCCGTTTCGATGGACTAGTGGTGTAAGCGGATGAGCACTATTGTAAACTCCACGTACATAGAGTCTACGTTGGTTACAAATCACAAACACTGTTCAGTATTTTTGTATCGGGTCCATGGGCGTGGCACCACAAACCGTGGAAATGCTAATGTTGTTCCCATAAGTTGGGATTATCCCGGATTCCCTCTGTAACACGTAAGTGTGTTAAATCAAGTATGATGGTCTCTCTTGTCGCGATTGCATCTTTACTCCTGCAAGAGCGATGACTGTAAACACCCCAAATTTTCACTCACCTTCTTGACCTTGCCCTCAATCGGCACACTTCAGTTCTCCGGAAGCAATGAAGGGTAAAATGGTCATTTTCCGAGATTAAACCTTGCAGAAAGTCCAAAATTTCATTCTTGAGCCTCAAAATTTCCATATTTAGGTTCAGAGACATCTTCAAGTGGCAAAATTTCAAAATTCTCTTTCTGTACAAAAAAAAAAAAAGTTAGAATTTCCAAGTCCGAGCTCAGAGTGACATTTTACTGAAACATGTCTTTGCATCGCATTGCATGAACACTTTGCATCATTTCATTGCATAGCATGTCAGTTTGAGATCCAGAACTCCTGATTTTCAAAATTGTCAATCCAGATTTGATTTTTAAACTTTTCAAATTGATTTTTAAAACCCTGGGTATTCAAAATTACCAAATTTTCCCATTTTACCCCCAGGACTTTGAATTACAAAAATTTTCTCAATAAAAACAATCTGGATATTTGGATATTGATTTTAAAGATTTTATCCCAAAACTTTTTTTTGCAAAAGATTTTAAATCTCTTTGCAAATTCTTTTTTTTTACATTTATCCATATTTTGCCCTGAAAAAAACCAATTTTTCCAAATTCTTGAAAATAAATAATATTTTATCTCGTATCTTCAAAAAAATGGAGCGGGACCCGCCTTTGAACTAGCACCATAATCAGATTCCCAGATAAATTTCCTATTCTCAAGCGGGACCCACCCGAAGTTCATTTTGCAAATTTTTCTTTTTAATTTCTCAATATTTATTTATTTATATTTTAGTTAGTGGGCCCACACACATGTGGCACCCCATTTTAAAATAAAGGATTTTATAAAACAAAATAAAGCTTTATTTTCAACAATTTTTTTTTAAGATGGCTGAGGCATCTCCCATTTATTATTACCATTAATTTTTTTTTTATGATATCACTATTCATTCTTTTTAGATACAATTTTTGAAAATGCTTAGTTATCTAAGACTTAGGTCAACAAACCCAAAATGATTTTAAAAAAAAACCTAAGATTTTGTCCAGCTTCTAAAACAGCGAGTTTTCAAAATTCAGTTACAAAAATTTCAAAAGTTTTCAAAAAAAAAAATTTGTAACGGAAGGGAGAGCTGCATTTTCTTGTGAGAAGGGAAAGTTTTAAAAGAGAGGGGGACAGGGCATTCACGAAGAGAGGGATTTTTGAATTGGAGATTTCGGTTTTTGCAGGAGGCTCTCAAGGTGGAAAGGAGGCGGTTTTCACCTTCTTCAGCCAGCCATTTGCTATCGAGATCCCTCTTCAGCCACTACAGCCCAGCCGCAGGTTGCTCACCATCTCCAACCTACCAACAAGAGCCCATCCTTCTCCTTCAACGGTTCCTTCCACCTTTCTTCAATCCCAGCCGCAGGATTTACACGCAGGATACAGGACATCCAGCCTCTGCATCTTTTCAGCACAGCAGAAGAACCAGCCAGCCATCGTTTCCACCTTTTCTTCAGTCACTACAGCCCAGCCGCAGGTTGCTCACCATCTCCAACCTACGAACAAGAGCCCATCCTTCTCCTTCAACGTTTTCCCCTTCTTCAGCCCAGTCGATTGCCATCCACACTTCAGCCGCAGACCATCCAGCGTGAACAGGTCGCCCCTTTCCTTCAACCTAGCGTGTCCATCCCACAGCTGCTGCAGCTACCTTCATTCCAGCCATCCCAGGACCTCCAACAACGGTTGCCATCTCCCTGCTTTCAGCCCAGCAGCAGAAGAAAGACAGCAGGCTGCCCATTTCTTTCATCCCACACACAGGTATTCTTCCTTTTTCTTCAGCTCAATAGAAGAGGATCGACCTCTCTATGGCTGGTTGTAGGTCGATTGTTGCAGGGGAACTATAAACATAGTATGTCCCAAGTTTTTTTATCCATTGTTGTTCATTGTATTTACCCTGTTTTACATCCTTTTGATTCTCTTATTAATTTCCTGTGTGTTGTTTTACAGCATAGTATGTCCCAAGTTTTTTTTTTTTTTATATCCATTGTTGTTCATTGTATTTACCCTGTTTTACATCCTTTTGATTCTCTTATTAATTTCCTGTGTGTTGTTTTACAGCATAGTATGTCCCAAGTTTTTATATTATCTCCTGTTGTTCATTGTACTTCCCATTTGCTTCCATTTTAGCATGATTTATGTTTCTTTTCCTGTTATGCTTTTAAGTTATTCATTACTGTCATTCCCTATTTTCATTGATGGTATAAATCTTACTTCCTATATCTTCCAAACCAGCTTTTTGATTTGTCTATCCTAACTTCTCAAAATGTCATTTTATCACTTTCATATAAAATCATCATCTATTAGTCGTTTTGGATGTTGTTAGAGGCACGATCCATTCCTGTACCATATATCCAAAGGCAGTTTCTTCAGTCATTTACAGCATAGCTACCTTAAAATTTGTTGTCAAAGGGTTGCATTTTCACAGCAGCACCTACGTTTTATTCTTTTGCTGTGTCAACATCCTATTCCACTATAACTCATCCACTTTCTGCAGGAGTGCAGTCTTGATAAACAACCACCTTCATGAACGGATATATCCAGATCCGTTCATGATCTCTATGCCATCTTTTGCATGCTTCATTATTGATATATAGGGAAGCTCCATACCCAGTTTTATCGAAAATTACTTTGTAATTTGGGAGATAAGGCTGTGTGAAATCCCCTACAGAAACTGTATATACCTGTATTTTCTGATTTTAGCCATTATATGGAATTTTCCTTTATATGTATATTTTCTTATTATAGGTATATATATATCGATATCCATTGTATGTCTACCTATATATATACGTATATATGTATATATATATGTATATATATATATATATATATATATATATATATATATATATATATATATATATATATATATATATATATATTCCTTCATGAGTATTTGCTATTACATATATTTTTTTTCTCTTACTCTTGTAAATACATCATCATTTGATTTATGAAATTTTGTTTAGCTTGATGGTAAAATTCTTGTTTTATGAAGTTATGGCTGGAACTTCATCATTTGATGCTACAATTTCTGTTTTATGAAGCTATGGGCTGGAATGTCATCATGTGATGTATGAGCTGGATGTTCAAATTTCTGTTTTATGAAGATATGTTGGAACTTCATCATTTGATGCTACAATTTCTTGTTTTATGAAGCTATGGCTGGAACATCACCCTTGGTTTTATGAGATTTTGCTTAGCTTAGTGCTAAATTCTTGTTTGCTATATTGTTATAATATCACCCCATTTGCAGCACCAATTATACATATTGTTTCATCATTTTCCACGACATTTTCACCTTTTCACCAAGCTTTTCATATTCTTTTCATGATATCCTTGAAATAGTCCATGATGCTTCCACAACCCATTTCCTGCACATATTCATTTTCTGCTGCAAATGTGCAGTCTTGATATTTGGCCATATTCATGAACGGATATCTCTATATCCAATCGTAATCTCCCAACCATCTTTGGCGTGCTTCATTATGGATATATAGGGAAGCTCCATACCCATTTTTACTGGAAATTGCATTATAATTTGAGAAGTATGGTTGTGTGAAATCACCTACAGAAACTGTATATACCTGTAATTTCTGGTTTTACCTATTATACGTAATTTCCATTAGTATGTACATATTTTCTCATTATATGTATATATATATCTATATATATATGTATATCTATATATATTTACCTATATGTATACGTATATATGTATATATATATGTATATATATATACATAGATATATACTTATATATATATATATATCTTCATGTGCTCTTATTTCCATGTATGAACATCCATATATTTTCTCCTATAGTTACACCTCCATTGTTACATGACATTTAGCACCTATTTTAGCATTTTGATATATGTATATGTCTCTTCGTTGTATATATTATATATATATGTTTATTTCCTTGGTTATTTTGTACTAACTCTCATTTCGCAGGAAAATCTAGAAGATGCAGATTCCTTGGCTCCATTTCAATTTTCTTTTACTTTATGTTATGCAATGTAACAATCCAATGTAAACTTTGGAATAAGATTTACTTTTATTGCTTAGATTAGGTTGCATCTCATATAGTTTGATTTCAGTAATATCCTGATTATATGATGCATATATCTCAATTTTCCAAATTCACCGTGGATGAACACGAATGGCACATGCACCAACTCTTAGAGAGTTGATGAACTCGGTGGAGTCCATATTTACGGCCCTAGTCGGAGTATGGACGAGACCCAGATCCATCATCTCTCTACCAGTCACATTGAGCCTACACTCTTAGGCTATCTTGAAAATGCACCTCATATTTCCAATGTTTTCAACATATTGTGAATTAACTTAAATAAACCCTGAATATATTCATGGCCACAGTCAGAATATATGAAGGATTTACTTTGGCTTAATCCACATTTTTCCAACCAATTTTTCAGAAATCTTTTCAAAGTGCATTCATTCATTCAAATCATTTGCATCATTCGTTTTCTCATGATTTTCTCAAAAGATTTTCACTTCATGGAATCAATTTTCTCAAGAAACTATGATGATATTCGGAGTTGGATTTTCCAAATCAAAGTTTTTCTATGATTTTCCTGGGTAATATTATTTTCTCAAGATTCTTTTCAAAAGGAATTTCTCATCTTTCTCAAGAATCAAAGTTGATTTTCAGACATTTCAAAAACAAGATTCTCAGGATTTCAATTTCCTAAGTTTTGAATTTCCTTCTTCAATGATTTTCCCTACAAAATTTTCTATCATTTTCCTAAGAAAATTCTCAAAGTCTCAGTTTTCCCAACAAGTACTTTTTTTTTTCAAATGTTCATATTTTCTCAAGAATTCTTACAGTTTTCCTGAGATTCTTATTTCCTCATGATTTTCCAAGTCTTTATAAGCTTTCTCAAGATTTTCTTGAGATTCTCATCTCTTCAAGATTTTCCAAATCTTTATAAACTTTCTCGAGATTTTCAAATCTTCATCGTCTGAGTTTTCCTAAGAGATTGATTTCCATCTTTTCCTGAGAAATGCTTTTCAAACTCCAAATATTTTCTAAGCATACATCATAGTTTTCCAACTTATATTTTACCAAATCTCATAGCACATGCCTGAATTCTCTGTGCATTTAGGATAGAACATAACTTCGATGATTTAGCTAAGTCAAGCATAGTTTTGGTCCTTGGTTCGATTTCCCCTGTTAAAGGCGGCAGGAACGGTCGAACCTCGTACCGACAGGTCGAGCCCCATCCCATGGATTTTCCCACAATTTTCAAAACGGAGGCGAGTTTTTCAAAACAATTTCCAAAATCCGGTCAAGTTTGAAGCGCGAAAGCATTTCCCTCTCTCTTCCGCAAGGAAGGGAAGACGGGAAATTTTTTGCGACGATAACAGGTTTGGCGACCGTGATGGGACCTGTCCTTGTCTGGTCAAAATTGTGCTTGACTTAGTTCAATTATCGAAATTGTGTTCACAAAATGTCAGCTTTACTTTCAATATCATGTGAGCCTAGGAGCCTAGATTCTGACCTAGCTGACATTTACTGCATATAGCTTAGGCATGGTTTGGTAGGACTATATTGAAGAGATATTTTCATGCTCACATAGACTTAGGTCTAAATACAACTCTCCTCAATTTAGGATTTGAATGCAAACAATGTATGCTTCTTCAAAGTTTTCAAAAGTCTATCTCTCTAGGATTTAGAGCCATCTATTTCTTGCATGTGATCATTTTTTTAAAACCTCCATTACCTATCATTACCCGGTCTTCACGTTGCTGGGCTCTCTTCAAGAACCCTAGTTCGGGACAGAGCCTCACAACTGGGCCAACTATTTGGGTTAACACCCCCCTACCACGTACCGCGGGCCACAGTCCGAAGTATATCGGTAGGCGCTCAAGGATGTTGGAAAACCTTACCTTAGAACCGGAGTTGAAATTATATGCCACGTACCTCGAATTTTGGTTCGAGTATATAGGCATAACTGGATTGGACAAAGATGATCTGAGCCTAGAGTTAGGATTAAGGTCCTACAGCTGTTTTCAAAATAATGCATCTAGAGTCAGCCTTTTAGGGAGTGCTGTATGTGCATAAATGTTTGTGCAAGATGCGATTGTTCTTATATTACCTCTATTTTCCTATATTTTCCCAAAATATTTTCAAATATCCATATTTCTCATCTTTTTCCTTTGTTTTCTCAAACCCTGGAAGATTTTCCCAAATATCCAATTTTTTCAAAACTCCAGGTGATTTTCCATTCTACCATTCTACTGGATCTCGAATTTCCAGCTGCATTTTCATCCTGTCTGCAATTTTCCAAAATCATATGTTTTCTCTCATTGGATTTTCAATTCTTTTGTCTATTTGCAAAAATTCTTCATCTTATTTTCCTCGTGCATACCTTGACTATTGCGGTGAAAATTGTTTACCCACTTGCCTTCTCCTTATTCTAAATCCGTTCGCGGATTGTTTTTCCAAGAGATATCTTTTTCCTTCAAAAGGGTGTTTTCCTCATGGTTGGCGACCTCGCCTAGGTAACAAGGCACATTTTTTGTTGTTATTTCTCTTACAAAGAATGACAACACAATTGTCGTGATTTGAGCGGCGACTCCATCCCTAGTAATGGGATATTCTTCCAATTGTCTACCATATCATTTTTTTCCCAATCCAAAATTTCCTCAGAGTCTAATCAAGACTTCATCCTGCAGAGAGCATCCACCGCATTTGATGGTTCGAACAAGGTCATGAAGAAGAACCACATCACCACAGTACTCGTCGGCCTCAGAAGAAAAGATGGACTCCTCGCGATCCGAAAAGAGTCAAGAGCAACAGCAAGAAGAGGATGGCATAGACCCACATATGTATGCCATGTTTCAGAAAATGATGACCAAAATGATGAGTGAACAGGCTGGGACCAGTGCAGAGAAGAACCCATTCAGAGAGAAGTTCCATGGACACAAGGATAATAAGAACTCCAAGAAGCAAATTCAGTCAGAGAAAATTTCAGATGAATCAGAATCAGAGGAAGACACCGATGAAGCATATGAAGTGCCTCCGACAAGGGGCAAGAAAGTCTTCACTGGTGAGGATTTTTATGATAGATTAGAAGGAGACGAAGAACTGGAAAATTTGCCCCACAAGTTCATCAAGTTCGATGGTTCTGGTGATCCCAAAGCCCATCTCGCCATGTTCTTCGCCGAATGCTCCAAATTCAAGAGAGACAATAGGGCCCTATTTCTCTGTTTTCCTCGTAGCTTAGAAGGCACTGCCGCCAAGTGGTACTCCGAACATATCAATCCAATCGAGCTGCGAGAATTCGATAAGGTGGTCGGTCAACCTATTCATTGAGCGATTTCTGTTCAATACTGAAGCACTCCCAACATTGAGCCATCTCTGCAATCTAAGGCAAAATGAAAATGAAAAGGCAAGGGACTTCATTCGCAGATGGAGAGAGACCTGCAACAAAATGAGGGATCCTATATCAGAGAGGCATGCCTTATCGCTGATCCTAAACAACTTCTCACAACCTTTGAGAAGTCTTATCTCCACCTCGCCTTCCAAGTCTTTCATAGAGCTTACTGAACGAGCCGAGTGGCTCAAGATGGGGTTGGAGAACGGCGTCTATGATGGTATCACCCTCGTCAGGAACAATCTAGATCCAAAGAAAAAGACAAATTTCACCTCCTCCGCCAACATCAGCCGCAATGATAACAAAGGTAGTAAGGGCAACCATGCGGATCGAGAGGAAAGACAAAATAGCAAGCTATCTCAGCCCAACTTTCCACAAAAGGAAAAGATAAAGCGTGAAGGTTAGAGTAATGATCGTGTGTTCACTCCTCTCAAACAAACACTCGAAGAAGCCCTTGAATTCATGTTGACTAAGCGATTAGTGAAACTTCCAAAGGCCACAACTCCTCCCACCATCATGGGAAGGTTCAAGAATCAGTTTTGCAAGTTCCATCGGGCAGTGGGGCATGACATTGATCATTGTTTTGTCTTCAAAAATATTGTTCAGGATTGCATTGACAAGAGCCTCCTTGCTGAAGAAGAAGAAGAAGAAGATCTGGCCATCTTGACCAAGCCTTTCCCGGATCATTCAAAAAATTGATGATGCTAAAGTTTCATGCTTTCTTTCTTTCGTTTTGCCAGTCACCTCATAGGGGCAAGTCCGCCCAGTTTTTGCAACCTTTTGGTCGAGTGCTTATAAATAGACTGTCTTTTTGTTATCGGTTTTGCTTAACAATAAAATGTCAATTTTCTTCATCAAATACTTCTTTCTTTTGCCCCATTAGGGCACCTGTTTTTGTTTTGAAGAATCTTCTTTGCCCATTCTTTTCAAGACGAGGGGCAATTTATGAGAGAAATGAAATTACCTATAAGGTTTTTTCAAAAATCGTGAAATTTTTGAAAATTTTCTACAAACATCTTTGTTATGATCACCCAAAAGGTTAATATTTCGGTCCAATCTTTTTCAAAAATCAACCATTGCGGTGATCTTCTTTTCTTAAATTGGTTTCGAACCATTATCTTTAAAATCAACCCTGGTGTTGATTTTCTTTTCCAAAATTAGTGTTAAACCAATTCATTTTCAAAATCAACCCTCGTGTTGATCTTAACTTCCAAAATTCAATTTTGAATCATTATCTTTAAAAATCAACCCTTGTGTTGATTTTCTTTTCCAAAATTATTGTTAAACCAATTCATTTTCAAAATCAACCCTCATGATGATCTCTCTTTAAAATCAACCCTCGTGTTGATTCCCCTTTTTAAATATCAGCTCTCACGCTGATCATTCTTTAAAATCAACCTTGCAGTTGATTTTCTTCCCAAAATGATTTCTCACTTTCAAAATAACATTCTCCTTTTACTTTAAAAATCCTGTGTTCTAGCACTTTCTTCATGTCAAAGGGATAATATAATTTTGTTTCTTTTCCTCGATTTTTAAGCATCAATAAAATTCGCCAATAATTTGGCACCATTTTATTTTCGTCTCTTTCCTTTTCACAAATATGTCTCTTGTGAAGAATGACCTTGAGGATATCTCTCAATCAAGAAGCATGTCACCTTATTCCTCGATTATCCTTCTTCGTATTCAAAATCTTCCGCCCTAGTTACACTGGGGCATGTTTTTGAAAAATCTATCTTTACCTCAAAACATCCTGTATGCAGGCAGGATAAACCAATCTCTCATTTTGCATATATATGCACTCACTTGCATTAATTTTGCATTCATTTACATTTCATGTGCATTTGCATTTCATGTTACATTAATTCTGCATCCATTTTTTATCCCCTTCAGGTTAAGGGATAAACCTGAATCATTTTTCATGATTTTCCAATTTTTATTCATATCCCCGTTCAGGATAAGGGGTTTAATCCTGAAAATCAGACCACATACATCTAAATATGATGGTCTTTTTTTTATTGCAAGTCAAATAATCCAGTCCTCGAACTGGCCATTCTAAAAACTTTCAATCCTAGCTCTCGCACTATCGATTTTCAAAAATTCAATCTTCTGATTAAAGATTTTCCTTTAAGATTCGAGCCCTGACTCGAACTTTCCAGCTTTCCTTTGAAGATTTGAGTTTTTAACTCAAGTCTTCTTTCCTTTAAGATCTAAACTTTCCAGTTTCCTTTTGAGATTCGAGCTCTGACTCAAATTTTCCTGCTTTCCTTCGAAGATTTGAGTTTTAACTCAAGTTTTCTTTCCTTCAAAATCTGAACTTCCCAGTTTTCCTTTGAGATTCGAGACCCGACTCGAACTTTCCAACTTTCCTCTGAATATTTGAGTTTTGACTCAAAAATCTGAATTGGCCTAGTTTTTCCTTTGAAGATTTGGGTTTCGATCCGAACTTTATCTTATTAGAAACACAACTTCCTAGCTTTCCTTTGAAGGCTCGAGTTTTGACTCGAATCTTCCAGCTTCTTGTAAAACCTGAGTCCTGATTCAGATGGTCTTTCAAAACCAACTTTTGAGCTAGGCTTACCTTCAAAATCTAGTATTATGCTAGAACTTACCTTCAAAATTCCAACTTCATATTGGATTTACCTTTGAAATTGAGTACCATCGTCATGGATGTGTCAATTCGGACGTCAAGTGATCTCTTTTACTAAGGATTTCAAGAACACTTTGTCAATTTGTCAATCAATTACTTGTTGATTTCAGAATTTTATTCCACAAAATTTTACCTCAGTTTACCTTCAGTACTATTTCTAAAAAGGCAAAGCTTTTGTGAAGAAGGATTCAAATCCAAATTCTTTCTATTGGCCAACCAAAAGGATGAAGGATAAATCCTCGATATGGCCAGAAAAGAAGATTCAATGTTTTGCAAAGCCATAGATTATTGATATTGATCGCAATCAATGGCACATTTTAAAAGATTATTCTTGTAAAGATGAGGCAGTGAAAATATCCTGAGCGCTAGAAAAGAGAGAATTCATCCAAGCCTTGTCTCCTCAAAATCACCTAAGCTGCAATTAAATATCCGCAAAAGGGATCTCTCACTTGTCGTCAAGATGAAGGCGAATTAAGCGAGTAGACTCCCGGGGCCAAAGAAGATTTGAAACATCTCCAAGATGACTGAGTTTGCAACGGATTCTTCCAGGGAAAGTCCAAAGCACTGTCGAGATGAAGGCAGATGCGATGAACCTCTCGACAATCCCCAAAAGATATTTAATTTCCGCTATCATTCAAAGATCTCTAACCCATGAGCCAATATCGTCCAAGAAGGATCGAAACATCTCCAAGTTGAAAGAGTTTGTGGCGTACCCTTCCCAAAAGAGAGCAAGAGAGGAAAAAGAGAGAGAGAAAAAGTCAGAATATCTCCAAAATGAAGGAGAATGTAAAAAAAAAAAAAGAGTCAAAAGAGTGCAACAAGATTATCATAAGAGAAGCTCCCAGGATATTAAACTGCCAAAATTTGCCAAGGATCTTCTTTAAATTTATGAAATTCTATCATCAATATTCTTCCGTCAATTGCTTTCATAATATAAAATTCTCTTTCCTGTTCATATCAAGGAAATTGATAATTTCTTTGAAGAAGGTCAATCACAAGCAATTTGGATTCAAAATCTTGATTCTATGAAGTCAATCCTGCTTGGAGGTAATACTTCAGGTAGAAAAGAAGAAATATTTTTCAACAATGTGCATCATTTTCAGTTATTTTGAATCAACAAAATTTTCAACATTTTGACAATATTTTCTAGCTACCCTGACGTTAAGTGAGAGCTTGATGTCCATATTGATGCATCTTGACCCCTTCGAGAGATTTTCCTTTGTCGTCTTTCACATTGTTGAAAGATTAGCCTTATCTCCGAAAGGATAGCCTTTATCACCTTTCACGTTGTTGAAAGATTAACCTTATCTCCGAAAGGATAGCCGTTATCATCTTTCTCGTTGTCGAAAGAATTGCCTTATTCCTTTGGATTGCCTTTGTTATCTTTCGCATTGTCGAAAGAATTGCCTTATTCCTTTGGATTGCCTTTGTTATCTTTCGCGTTGTCGAAAGAATCGCCTTATTTCTTTGGATTACCTTTATCATCTTTCGCATTGTCGAAAGAATTGCCTTGTTCCTTTGGATCACCTTTTATCATCTTTCGCGTTGTCGAAAGAATTGCCTTATTCCTTTGGATTGCCTTTGTTATCTTTTGCATTGTCGAAAGAATCGCCTTGTTCCTTTGGATTGCCTTTATCATCTTTCGCATTGTCGAAAGAATTGCCTTGTTCCTTTGGATTGCCTTTATCATCTTTCGCATTGTCGAAAGAATCGCCTTGTTCCTTTGGATTGCCTTTTATTATCTTTCGCATTGTCGAAAGAATTGCCTTGTTCCTTTGGATTTCCTTTTGTCATCTTTCGCATTGTCGAAAGGATCACCTTGTTCCTTTGGATCGCCTTATCATCTTTCGCATTGTCGAAAGAATCACCTTGTTCCTTTGGATCACCTTATTATCTTTCGCGTTGTCGAAAGACTCGCCTTGTTCCTTTGGATTACCTTTGTCATCTTTCGCGTTGTCGAAAGACTCGCCTTTTTCCTTCGGATTACCCTTTGTTATCTTTCGCGTTGTCGAAAGAATTGCCTTATTCCTTTGGATTACCTTTGTCATCTTTCGCGTTGTCGAAAGAATCGCCTTGTTCATTTGAATTATCTTATTCATCTTTTGCATTGTCAAAAGAGTTGCCTTACTCTTCTCTGAAAGAGTTTGCCTTGTCTGTCTTTCGCGTTGCCGAAAGAGTTGCCTTATTCTTCGTTGGAAAAATTGCCTTATTCATCTTTTGCGTTGTCAAAAGAGTTGCCTTACTCTTCTCTAAAAGAGTTTGCCTTGTCTGTCTTTCACGTTGTCGAAAGAGTTACCTTATTCTCGTCAAAAGATTGCCATATCCATCTTTCACATTGTCGAAATAGTCGTCTTACTCCTTACCTTCTTCATATTTCACGATAATGAAAATTCACCGGATCGTCTTGATCATTTGTTAAAATTGCCTCTTATAATTCCATTTCCATCGCCTCGTTCATCTTCAAGAAAAGTCGTCTTATTCACCTTCCAAAATTCCATTTTCCGCCCAATCAGGTCAAGGGTACAAACCTGAGTCTTATTTCGAGGAGATATTCCATTCGCCCAATCAGGATAAGGGTACAAATCTGAGCCTCAATCAAAGAGGTATTCCATTTTCCGCCCGATCAGGTTAAGGGTATAAACCTGAGTCTCATTTCGATGAGATATTCCATTCCCCAATCAGGTTAAGGGTCAAACCTGAGCTTCGTTCCATGCGAGGTATTTCTGTCCCATCTAGGTTAAGGGCAAACACCTGAACTTCGCTCTCTCAAAGCAAATCTATTTTCTCTTTATCCTCCATTTTATATCTACCATCTTCCTCGGGCTAATTTCTTCATACCCAGTCAGATCCTTCTAACTGGGGCATTTTTATATAGCCCAAATTTGGTGTGTTTTCTTTGCCACTAAGCTCGACCATAAGCGGCTTAGTAGCAAAGAGGGGGATCTGTAAACACCCCAAATTTTCACTCACCTTCTTGACCTCGCCCTCAATCGGCACACCCCAAGTTTTGGTCCTTGGTTTGATTTCCCCTGTTAAAGGCGGCAGGAACGGTCGAACCTCGTACCGACAGGTCGATCCCCATCCCATGGATTTTCCCGCAATTTTCAAAACAGAGGCGAGTTTTTCAAAATAATTTCCAAAATCCGGTCAAGTTTGAAGCGCGAAAGCATTTCCCTCTCTCTTCCGCAAGGAAGGGAAGATGGGAAAAATTTTGCGACAATAACAATGACCCACCTTGAAATGCGAATGTAATTCCCATACGTATGGGAATAGTGTTAAATTCAATCTCAACACATAAGTATGACAAATTATGAGTCTTCCTTACGAGAATGATCTCATATTACGTAAAGTGCCAATCTTAATGATTTAGTCCTAATTATTTGAGTGATGAGATTGATGAAATTTAATATGCATGAACTGTACACTCACTGCACATTATCTTGTCTCTAAAAAATGAAATTGTATAATGCCTTTGTTCCTTATGTTTGTGCAAATGATAGAAAAACATGTGGTATTTATTTACACTTTGCATGTGGCACATCCTGACACTCGTACTGAGTAGTGTGTACCTCAACTGGTACTTTGCTTGAGGCATTGGTGAGTGCACAAGGTGCACTTACTTCATGAAATGAAAAGGCTAAAACTTAAACTTAAAAACCATAGGGTATGAATGAATATGATTGGTTTTTGGACTCAGTTGAAGTCTCTGGGCAAAGGCCCTTCTGTCGTGAGTGAACTCATGTGTGACTATACCCTAATTCAGAAAAGAAATAATATGGTGTTATGATCGCTTTCACGAGCGATGTGCTCTTGTTAGCCACGTAAGGCTGAGCACATGGATGGGCAGGCTAAGACCTCGTTTTGCGTACCCCACGGGGACCATGAGGCATAAAATCCTCGTTAAGAGGTATGACTGAATAATGAGCCTAAAAAAGATAAACTTGCTTCGCCCCATTCACAAATGGTTCACCTTGGAGAGGGTGGATGGTACAACCCAGAGTGACTTGTCGTTACTACGACACGTGTTTTGACAGAAGTTGTATCTCCCTTTGGTCTTCAGTCACTCAGAGTCAGGGAGGTCGAGGTTGCCTTTTTAGGACCTCACTACTGCAGTAGTATGGATTGCAATCCTTGCCTATGCAAGAGTTTCTCTCAGCTGCGTGCTGCGTGCTGCTCGCATGAGGTTTACTCGGTCTGTAACATCCCCGGTTACCATACTAGAATTTGAATAACAGACACCGGGTGCATGTCTCATAGAATGTGAGGTTCTTTTGCGTACCCGAAGGAGTAACAAGAAGAACTTAAAGACTAACCAATCACAACTGACATATTGTAGTTGTTTCAGTTACTTTACTTGTTCAACAGTTGTTTTAGTTACTTTACTTGTTCGACAGTTATTTCAGTTACTTTACTTGTTCAGTATTTGTTACAGTTTTGTTACTGCTCTTAGTTACTTGTCTTATAGTTACTTTAGTTCTGTTACCTGTTTCACTTGACTAACACTTGTCACATACTCACTTACCTGACACAAAAACATATACTTGTCAGTTCTTGTTTATGTTTCCTGTTTTTCCTCTTAGAAATGATATATATCGTGGTTGTTTCTTCACCACCTTGCAAGAGGACTGAACTCGTTTTATGGGGATGTAGGTGACGAACATGTACAATGTTGATGCGACGGCACACAGTGGAGGCTTGGGGACCCACACTTTGCTACAGATATTGTCCCAGTTGGTTTTGGGTTTTTGTTGGGATACATTCCCTATTTTTGAGATTTTGTACTATTACCTTTTGTAACTTTTAAACTGTCGGGTTGTATACCCCCCTTTGATACTTGTAGTTGTATCTTTACTTTAAGTTGTTAGTTACTCTTGTTGTACTTACCTGTGGCCGTCCAGACTTGCGGCCTTGCCACCTTCTTTACACCTTGTTTCGGCTATTCTCAAAAAAACCTTTAAAAAAAAAAATTTCATAGAAAATCTAAGGTTTTTCCAAGATCGGAGTTTGGGGCGCCACAAGCATCATTCAACTTGATGAGTTATGGAGCTTGATTAAGAGTTTTTGCCCTTATAGGAGGAGGGTTTGGGGGCTCTTCTTAGCATGGATAACATCATTCAACTTGATTCATTGTGGATCCTGATTCAGAGTTTTTGCCCTTACAGGAGGGGGGTTTGGGGGCTCCTCCCAGCTTGGTGTTATCATCGCAAAATTTTACTTTTGCAAATCAAACTGACATTTGAAAACGATTTTGAAAATAACTCGCCTCCGTTTTAAAATGCGAGATAATTCCGAAAAATAGGACTCGTCTGTCGGTACGAGGTTTAACTGTTCCTGACGCCTTTACCAGGGGTAATTGAACCAAGGATCAAAAGTGTGCTTAGCTTTGCTCAACTTGTCTAAATCGTGTTCTATTTCCTAAATGCACAAAGAATCAAGCATGTGCTATGAATTTTCTGAAAAATGCAGATTTGAAAACATGATGTTTGCTTTAAAGTTTGGAAAATACTTGGAAAATTCTTGGAAAAGATGTCACTTGGAAAATCATGAATCATGGTGAAAGAATATTTCTGAGGAAAATGAAAATCGATTTATGAATAATCCAAGTGTTTTGTGAAAATGGATTTCTAAGGAATTTCAAGTAACTTTGGAAAAAATTTGATTTTCCTGAATTCAAACTTTGAAATTGAAGATATTATGACTTGGAAAATCATGATTTGAAGTTGAGAAATACTTGAAATATCAC
The DNA here is from genome assembly GCF_984573655.1 of Nuphar pumila. Taxonomy (NCBI): domain Eukaryota; kingdom Viridiplantae; phylum Streptophyta; class Magnoliopsida; order Nymphaeales; family Nymphaeaceae; genus Nuphar; species Nuphar pumila. Next base: position 69,314,478 of record NC_143255.1, on the reverse strand, counting down.
TTGAAAGCTCAGAGTTTTGAGAAAATCAATTTCTGAGTAAGACTTGAAATTTTTTGGGAAAATCGATTTCTCTGAGTTGGAATTGAAATTTGCAAATGAATGAAATGAATGAATATATATTTGAAAGACTTGATTTTAAGGAATTGAGAAAATCCTTTTGAGTTTTAAGAAATGCAGTGCATTTTGAGGTTAGCCTAAGAGTGTAGGCTGAATGTGGCTAATACGAAGATCACAAATCTGAGTCTCATTCGTATTTTGACTATGGCCATAAATACGAATTCCACCGAGTTTGTCAACTCCATAAGAGCTTGTTCACGTGCCATTCATGTAGACCATGGTGAATTTGAAATATGTGCATGAATGACAAACATAGCAATTATATATCAAAGTTGAAACTATATGTAATGCAGTCCTATTCTAAGCAAAAATTGAAATTCTTATTCCAAAGTTTATATTTAATTTACATCACTAATTGAATTTAAATACAAGAAATTAAAGGAAGGTAAAGTCTTCAATATCCCTGCAAAACTAGAAAACTTGTTAGTGAAGATATGTTGGCTTTTGTAGACTTATCCAGTAATATCTGGAAATTGCTGGATTTTGCTAGACATAAGCCTTTTTCATATGATTTCCTGAGATAAACATAATAAAATATGAAATAAAATTGAATAAATAATAAAGATAAATAACTTTGAAATTCGAAATTTGAGGAAAAAAGAAAAAAATACCGCTGAAAAATAAGACTATGGCCTTGAAATTAGGGTTTTCAGAAAGAAATTTTGTAAAATACAACTTTTGAAGTTCAAATGAGGATAAATAAAATATAATATGACATGATATGAGTAAAAATATGAAAATTAGGGTTTAGAATTTCGAAATTGAGGTTAAATGACCAAAATGCCCCTGATAGCAAGACTATGGCCTTGAAATCAGGGTTTTTTTAAATAGATTTTGGTAAAAATTTTGGATTTAGGATTGAAATAAACATAAAATAAACCATGAAGCATCCTAATATGATTTTAAATATGAACAAACCCTAAAAACATTAACTTATACACGAAAATCAAGAAATATCATAAAAATCATGATTTTAGCAGTGTTTCGGGATCCTGCGGGTACCCTGTTTTGCGATTTAATCCATTCAAGCATCAAATGGATTCCAAAACTGATAAAAATCAACACCTGCACTTTTTATCACCCTAAAATCATATTGAAATCAGAAAAATATATTTTTGACATTTTTCCAATTCTAAAATTATATTAAAACCCTAAAATATGCCATTTTTACCCATGGTCACATACCAGTTTCAGTGTTAGACCCAAATCAGGGGACAATCTACCATGAAAATCCATTACATTTTACAGAATCAAACTAAATAGAAAAATAGAGAATCTCTTTTTTACATATTGAAAAAATCATCTCTGATGAGGGAGATACTCTTCCGGCAATCTGGACATAAATATAACGAATCTAAAATTGATTAAAACAATTACTTCTGGTTGTAAATACAAAAATAAATAGCAGACTTCATAAAAAAATTCTAAAATTTCAGAAGTAAATAGTAGACATAAAAATAATAAGCTTCCCTTTTATAGATTATGAATCAGATCTATGGTTTGAGATCTATAATCAGCACAAGTCGGATTAGGGTTTTAATAAATCATAAGGAGTTTTAAAAGATGGATCCGACTTTCTGACAGAGTAAAAATACCAAACAGAGGCAAAAAATTATGAAAATTTTACAATAAATAGCCTACATTAGCACAAATCCACTGCATTTTACAGATCACGAATCAAATATTGGATCAAAGAAATAATGCATCTGCAAGTTATGCTTGAAATTAAACAACGATTTTAATCAATAGAAATCCTGATTTGACTTTGTGTTTTATTAATAAAGTTTCCGAATCTCAAAACGTCTGATTTTTTTACAGTAGTTCGCTGACATATCTGTGAACAACATATAAAAAAATTAGAAATTTTTAATGAATATTTCAATACAAACTAACATGATTTCTACTGATCTGAAATTAAAATATGCAGAAATCTAAGAAACACTAAAAAAAAATATGATTTAACCATGAAAAACCATAAAAATTATCTAAACAGCAAAACAAAATTGATTTTGATGATTAAACACATGTAATAAACATTAATATGCTAAAAAAATAAATAAAATACAGGGAATTCATGGCTGAAATTGCTTTTACCCTTGAAACCATGGACTTAATCCATTTAATCGGATAAATCTCATGTTTTCTTGGTTAAGAATATAAAAAACAATGCAATAAATGATTCTAATGGATTAGAATCATGGAAAACAGCATGAAATAGGGTTAGATCATCTTATTGAATTAAACTTGAGGTTTTTGAGGTTGAATCCATGGTTTAATCCATGAAAAAGGAGGTGCCAATGGCGAAATCTAATATAAAATCATAAAAAACTAATAAAAATAATAAAATAATGTTAAAAAAACTCACCTTGGGGTTGCAGCTTCAATGGAGGAAGAAGAGATGCTGGAGAGAGGAGGGAGACCACGAAAATTTGAGAGAAAAACAACCTCCTTTAACCCCTCTAAAGACCCCTTTTTATAGTTTTTTCAAAACCCATGTAATTAGGACTAATTAATACCTAACTTTGACTTTTTCAAACTCTATCTAAAACCACCAAGGGAGGATAATTTTTTGTGGTTTCCTAACCCTAAAGGTACCCTAACTAATCCCAATTACACTTCTAAATATTTTAGGGAACTTCCCAAATGTGGCGCTACTTGGCGTTTTTCAAAAACCCTAATTTAAAACTTTAAAATCAAGGTTAAAATCTAAAGTAAAAAAACTATGATTTCTAAAATCAAGTTTGGACTCTTATAGATTCCTAACCTCTAAACTAACTAGAACTATGACTAACCCTAGTCTAACCCTGACTTTTTCAAATGTGGCGCCACCCAGAGTGGGCCCCACCTGAATTTTCAAAAAACGATTTTAAAACTTGAAAATGAGAGTTTTTTCAAAAGATATTCAAAAGTAGATTTTGAGATTGAAAATTTTGAAATAGCACAGAGTTCTGACTAGGTCATAACTCCTCTAGATATGGCACCAACTAGGTGGGCCCCTGTAAGACCCGCGAATTTCTGAGTGCTTTATTGTGTGATTTGAGTTGGAATGTATGTTTGTGTGTACTTGTGAAGTAGCACATGATTTGATTTGACTATGCTTTGTATTTTTGCCTTGTATTCGCGACCTGAAAATCGCATAAATATAATGTGCAAATAAGTAGTGTCTAATTCTGGATGAATTAGCCTCTAAGAATTTAAGGGTTGAATTATATTATATTTTTATGGTTTGTCCCCGAATTTGGGACTTATTGGACGTAAAAACCCCGTCAGTACATGCGAATTATGAGTTTTGACCCAAGTTTGGACCCGAATCGTAATACGCTTAATTCTCGCAATTGGATGAGAATTTCCTTATGAGGCTTCATGCATTTCATATTAATTGAGGTTTGGTACAGCACTAAATGATTTATCGGAATTTATTTGATATTTTAAGGCATTAAATAAGTATTGTTTTGAAACTTATTAATTGGCAATTTTTGGATCTTGGATCCGGATCACTAGTAGAGGACCCAAAGCCATTGGGCGCCCTCTCTAGAGGACCATTTTATTCATGGTTGACCAGCCGGTCAAGGTTTGACCAGCTGGGTGGCGATTTTGAAAGAAGTTGCATGGCTTTTGAAAAGAAGGCCACGATTGGCCCTTTTCTTCTTTTGAAACTCATGATGAGCCTTGAAGCTCATCATGAAAGGTGTTTTTCAATAAAGGAGACCATGGGGTTGGCGCCCCATGGTGTTTTTGTAATTGTTTCAAAACAATTCAAATGCTAAAATCTGATTGGGTGAGCTTGGGAGGCTCTTTCATAAAACTTTCAAATATTAAAGGTACTTTGCAATGGCGTTTTTGAAAGATTTCTGAAATGATTTCTAAAGCTAAACATGCATTGGGCGTGGATACCCATGGGTGGGGCGTGGAGCACTCCAGCCCTCCATCTTATGAGTTTTAATCCTAGCCGTTCTTTTTCTAAACCCTATGTACTTAAAGGAAGTAAGAGAGAGAAAGGGGCGATTTTATTGGAGCATCCTCTCTCTCCTCTCTTGCTCTTCTCTCTCTTCAACTTCTACTTCTTCTTCTCCAAAACTGAGTGAGAGAAGTCGTGAGTGTGAGTGTGGTGTAGTTCCAGCCGTGAGCACCTTCTTCATCCCCTTAGTTGATTCAAGCCGCGAAGGTGAGACACCTCTTTTTCCTATGATTAGTGTGGATTTCGGATAGGTAAATGCATCTTGTTTAATGCATTTTCGTAAATTGCCAATACATGTTTTTCTTTCGGAGTTGTGGATTTTAATGGGTAAGATTGAATGCATAATGAATGTCCGGTTAAGTATGTTTTTAAGCTCCGTTCTCATGTAATATTGGCATTGTAGTTTAAGGTCATACGGTTCTCCATGTTGGCATGCTTATTGGTACTTTTTAAACCTTGTTTTAGCATTTTAGCATTTATAAAATGTGTTTACAAGAAAAACGTTTTAGCCCTTGCGGTTCCTTAAAGGCTTTAGGTTCTTTTCCTCCACGGCATGATGTTTGGTTGGCTAGGAAGCCCAAGATCGACCTCCCTTTTTGTTCAGCCATCATGCCCAGCCGGGTCGACCCACCTGGGTTTGGGCGATGTTGACCTGGGTTGGTCGAGCTAAGCCCCACTCGTTTCTTTCACCCCTTGGTTCCTGTTTTGGGCGTCCAGAAATTTCTGGACGCACCTTCGCCTTTGGATGACCCCAGATCGACCACAAGGGGCAGGTGCCGCCCTTGGCCGAGCCCATGTTGGGGCTATGGGAGTTCGGTTACCCCTGTCGGCGTGACATGGTCTAGACCAAACTTGGTTTCGACCTGTCATAGGCCCTGGCCGAGCCCAGCCCAACCAGGTTGGGTCTCCAGGCCTTTTGGCTTTTGGAGTTTTCATCCCCGCCTTGGCTGCAGCCTTTCAGCTGCAGCTGGGTATAGGCGACAGGCCTGCACCCCCACCAATTTTTTGTGGTGCTAGTTGTAACCAGCTGGGTCTGGACCAATCGGTCCAGACCATGCTCAGATCTGAGTGTGCCTCCTTTTGGGTCTGGACCAATTAGTCCAGACCTGGACCAATTTCTCTATAGCTGAGCCCATCCGGTCTGGATGTCCCGTCCAGGCCTGGGCTGCCTTGCGTTGTTGCTGAACCATGTCGGGGTCATGTTCTGGACAAGCCCCGACACAGATCCAACACTCGGCCACTGCGTTTTTGTGACAACATAGCTGCCCTTGTTGCAGCCTCGCCATTCTATTCAAACCGGGCCTGCAATGTACGGGTTTGGTGTCCATGGCACCCAGTGATAGTTTGGGGCGGATATGACTTTGACAACACCATCCGCAACTGGACTTCTTTTGCCTCACCTTTACTTGTTTAGCACGCATCCGGACTGCAGCCCAAAGGGCTGCAAGTGTGTTCAGAGTGGGATCCAATAACCCAACAAGTGCACTAAGTGTTTTGACTTATGCGATGTAAGTGTGAGGATCGATGTAATGCATCATGATTCGACTTAGCGTAGTTGGTACACAATATTTTTAAGTACATAGATGACACGCGTGATGAATGTGATCACTAACTCATGTTAACTACTCTCGTATGTTTGTCAACTAAGGAACGTGGGCATAATCATGTTTGCTATGTCTTGAGGTGCCTATGGATATTGCAGTAGTGCGAGACATATGCAATTTAGTCTATGGATATTGCAGTAGTGCGAGACATATGCAATTTAGCCTATGGATATTGCAGTGGTGCAAGACTTACGCAACCTTGGAACTCCTTGGCGAGTGGTTAGCGAGATGAGCTCGCTTATGGTTGCAACGTACGGGTTGGGAACCTTGGCACTGCTTGTGAGTTAAGCCTTTCATGCCAAATGCTTCTAACTGTCCCATCATAGCATCATAAAATACGATGTTGGAATCATCATAGGATAGTTCTTTCACCTATGACACAATGCACAAGACTGTTCACTTGTACTTTATGTTCTGTGATGCATAATAGTCACTTATGCTTTGACTACTTGCATTGATGTATGCTAGTTACAGTCTTTCATATTGATACATTTGTACTTTATGTTCTGTGATGCATACCTTGTTATAAATGTGGATCCATTGCTAAATCATGTGTTTTGGTGCATGCTATAAGAATTGTTGATAATGCTCCATGGGTAGATATCATGGTTTTATACTTGTCTATGCTGCAACTGCTCAAATACTGTATAATGGCATGCTATGTTTACCATGTATAGCTTGTTTCCGATTTCCACATCCTTGGCATATCATGTTGGTTTGTCTCACCAGCTCGAAAGAGTACTGACCCCGTTTTATGGGGATACAGGTTTACTTCGACGTGCGGTGGAGCTCGATGTGCTGCAGCGGACTTCAAACCCACACTTCTGAACCTCGCTTGTTGGATCCTGGCAGTGTTTTGTATAAGGGATTGGATATACAATTTTGTAAAGATGTATTTAATAAAGGTTGTTTCATTTAAGTGTTGTTTCACACCTGTAGTGACCGCCCAGGGCTTCCCGCTTGTTGGTCTTCTCCTTTGGTTTCTTCCGCGCTTGCGTTTTGGTTTTCAAAAAAAAAAAAAAAAATTCCTCAAAGGTCGGGAAATCTGGGTTTGGGTCGCCACAGAATTGGTATCAGAGCAATGTTTTTAAAAGAAATTAAGAAGTGTGGTTTAAGTCTCTGCACACATCAGCCATCGCACTGTGAGTATTTCTAACCCAGTTTCTGTTGTTTAGTAGCTGCTCTGTTTGATTTGATGAATTGTGTGCTTTCGGGTGTCTTCCGATGTGAGGCCCCATTTCGTGCTTAAGCCTTGTGTAACAGGCTTGAGACATCGTTATCGGAACCTAAGTGTTCGTTTGTGCTGGTGGATATAGTTCCCAAGCTGTATCGAGTCGACTCCGGTGAGAGTAGGAGTTTTCGACTGAGATTTAGGGAGCTACTTGCGTAGTTCACCCTTCTCGTTCCACGCTGTGTTAGTGGAAACGATTGAGATGTCATAGCAATTATCAAGCTTTAGCCTTATCGTGTTATAGAGGAGATGGCTTCGATGAGAACCATCGTGTGAGGTTCAGGTGTGGATGTTTTCCCTCTTTTCCAACCTCGTTGGAATTGTGGTAGTCTTGTGCTTGACGAAGGGTATCTCGTTTGTTGTGAACCTTTTTAGACAGAGAGGTAGAAGCCTCGTCGGTGCCAGTGAGCCCTTACTTATCCCGTAGGTGGATACTTGACACTGTCATTTTCCCAGTCGCTCTTGGTGATGAGAACGTATCTGTTGTTTCGTGCTTTGCATGTTGTGTGGGATGCCGGTGATGGCATTGGACTCCTGGGAGGGTCGTGTTCTTGGGATGGCTCAACACCGATTTCCAGGGCTTTGCCGCTCGTGAGAGAGCGTTGCGGGAATTTTGTTTCCCCCACCACTGTCTGGAGGATAGTGGTGTGTTGGCTCAGGAGGTGACTCTTGGTAGCGCCAACTGTACCGCTGAATGGAGTAATTCTTCAACGATGCCGTTAGCGTGGTGATTCGCTAGCGATGCCATTAGAGTGGTGGTTCTCTAATGAAGGTCATTGGAGTGGTGACTCTCCAGAGATACCGTTGAAGTGGTGACGCTTCAGCGATGTCGTTAGCGTGGTGATTCGCTAGCGATGCCATTAGAGTGGTGATTTTCTAATGAAGGTCATTGGAGTGGTGACTCTCCAGTGATACCGTTGAAGTAGTGACGCTTCAGCGATGCCGTTAGCGTGGTGATTCGCTAGCGATGCCATTAGAGTGGTGATTTTCTAATGAAGGTCATTGGAGTGGTGACTCTCCAGTGATACCGTTGAAGTGGTGACGCTTCAGCGATGCCATTAGCGTGGTGATTCGCTAGAGATGCCATTAGAGTGGTGATTTTCTAATGAAGGTCATTGGAGTGGTGACTCTCCAGTGATACCGTTGAAGTGGTGACGCTTCAGCGATGCCGTTAGCGTGGTGATTCGCTAGCGATGCCATTAGAGTGGTGATTTTCTAATGAAGGTCATTGGAGTGGTGACTCTCCAGTGATACCGTTGAAGTGGTGACGCTTCAGCGATGCCGTTAGCGTGGTGATTCGCTAGCGATGCCATTAGAGTGGTGATTTTCTAATGAAGGTCATTGGAGTGGTGACTCTCCAGTGATACCGTTGAAGTGGTGACGCTTCAGCGATGCCGTTAGCGTGGTGATTCGCTAGCGATGCCATTAGAGTGGTGATTTTCTAATGAAGGTCATTGGAGTGGTGACTCTCCAGTGATACCGTTGAAGTGGTGACGCTTCAGCGATGCCGTTAGCGTGGTGATTCGCTAGCGATGCCATTAGAGTGGTGATTTTCTAATGAAGGTCATTGGAGTGGTGACTCTCCAGTGATACCGTTGAAGTGGTGACGCTTCAGCGATGCCGTTAGCGTGGTGATTCGCTAGCGATGCCATTAGAGTGGTGATTTTCTAATGAAGGTCATTGGAGTGGTGACTCTCCAGTGATACCGTTGAAGTGGTGACGCTTCAGCGATGCCGTTAGTGTGGTGATTCTCTAATGAAGGTCATTGGAGTGGTGACTCTCCAGTGATATCGTTGGGATGGTGATGCTTCAGAGATGCCGTTAGCATGGTGATTCCCTAACGACGGTGTGCTTGACTAGTTGCGATTAATGACGTTACGATCAACAATGTCTCGTGACAATGCTAGATGAGTATTGATGACTCTCGTATTTTTGCCTTGTCATGTGATGATGACTTTCCTGGTTTCGTTAGAGTGGTGTTCTCTAACATTCGTCGTCGAGAATAGTGGTTTCCAGTGATAGCAACCTTGATTGGTGTCGTTTGAGATCGTTCGTAGAACGCGCTTTCGCCGTGTTGTGTTGCACGATTGAATGTGATGTAAATTTTGTCTGAATTTCTGTGTGCTTATACTTATGATAGTTGTTTGGTTGCTGCGATTGTTGTTTCGTGAGCTAGGTTTTTTTCAGACCTACCTTTTTACTCACCTTGCTTCTGATAATGATAGATGACTTGGAGGACTAGATGCAATGTTGTTATGGGCACGGTGAACAACCTTGCAGAGGTTGTGCATCAGCAAGCGGCTGCAATGCATCAGATGGGCGAGAATCTTCAGCATGTAGCACAGAGTGTGCAAAGCAGTAGTGCGGTTAAGTATAAGCGATTTATGGAGTTAGATCCTCCTGCTTTTATGGGTAAGACAGACCCTGAAGCTGCTGAGTCATGGTTACGTGAAATGGAACGTATTTTCCGTGTTCTGGATGTACCAGAAGAGAAGAAAGTGGATTTTGGCACTTATCGCTTGAAGGACCATGCAGAGAAGTGGTGGGACACTGTCTCTTCGGTCAGATTCAAGGACGCGACTATTACGTGGGATGAATTCGTGGAAGTTTTTAACTCTGCTTATTTTCCTAAGCACGAACGCAGTAGGAAGATACAAGAATTTCTGGACTTGCAGCAAGGAGCGATGACCTTATCCGATTATACTACAAGATTTCGTTGTTTGGAACGACATTGTCCAAACGTTTACGTTACGGAGGATGATCGAGCAATGAAGTTCGCTCGTGGTTTGAGGCCTACTTTGAGAACAAAGGTGTTCACTAACGGGCCTAAATCGCTCGAAGAAGCTATTGAGGTAGCTACTCTGTTAGATGAAGATCAACCCGAGTGCCAGGCTCAAGTTTTCACGATTGTGGCAGAGAAGAAGCCTAGTGTGGTGGAGTCCTCACCACCTACTAGAGGGCGGAAGCGTCAGAGAGTGCAGCAGAATGTCCAACGGAGACGACCTCAGCGATCGAATCGCCAACAAAAGCCACCTCAACGATCGGAAGTTCAGAGGAAGTGTCGGCAATGCAATGTAGAGCATGCTTTTGGAGCTTGTCCTCGTTTCCATGGAAAGTGTTTTAAGTGTAGCCAACCAGGGCATATTGCCAAGTTTTGTTTGGAGAAGCCTCCAACAGACTTAGTTGTTGTCGAGTAGGCGCTGTCAGACGAGATCTGACTCTTGCATTATTGCTTGTTGTTTCGTGATTTCGCGGACGAAATCCCTTTTAAGGAGGGTAGAATGTAATACCCGCGAATTTCTGAGTGCTTTATTGTGTGATTTGAGTTGGAATGTATGTTTGTGTGTACTTGTGAAGTAGCACGTGATTTGATTTGACTATGCTTTGTATTTTTGCCTTGTATTCGCGACCTGAAAATCGCATAAATATAATGTGCAAGTAGTGTCTAATTCTGGATGAATTAGCCTCTAAGAATTTAAGGGTTGAATTATATTATATTTTTATGGTTTGTCCCCGAATTTGGGACTTATTGGACGTAAAAACTCCGTCAGTACATGCGAATTATGAGTTTTGACCCAAGTTTGGACCCGAATCGTAATATGCTTAATTCTCGCAATTGGATGAGAATTTCCTTATGAGGCTTCATGCATTTCATATTAATTGAGGTTTGGTACAACACTAAATGATTTATCGAAATTTATTTGATATTTTAAGGCATTAAATAAGTATTGTTTTGAAACTTATTAATTGGCAATTTTTGGATCTTGGATCCGGATCACTAGTAGAGGACCCAAAGCCATTGGGCGCCCTCTCTAGAGGACCATTTTATTCATGGTTGACCAGCCGGTCAAGGTTTGACCAGCTGGGTGGCGATTTTGAAAGAAGTTGCATGGCTTTTGAAAAGAAGGCCACGATTGGCCCTTTTCTTCTTTTGAAACTCATGATGAGCCTTGAAGCTCATCATGAAAGGTGTTTTTCAATAAAGGAGACCATGGGGTTGGCACCCCATGGTGTTTTTGTAATTGTTTCAAAACAATTCAAATGCTAAAATCTGATTGGGTGAGCTTGGGTGGCTCTTTCGTAAAACTTTCAAACATTAAAGGTACTTTGCAATGGCGTTTTTGAAAGATTTCTGAAATGATTTCTAAAGCTCAACATGCATTGGGCGTGGATACCCATGGGTGGGGCATGGAGCACTCCAGCCCTCCATCTTATGAGTTTTAATCCTAGCCGTTCTTTTTCTAAACCCTATGTACTTAAAGGAAGTAAGAGAGAGAAAGGGGCGATTTTATTGGAGCATCCTCTCTGTCCTCTCTTGCTCTCCTCTCTCTTCTCCTTCTACTTCTTCTTCTCCAAAACTGAGTGAGAGAAGTCATGAGTGTGAGTGTGGTGTAGTTCCAGCCGTGAGCACCTTCTTCATCCCCTTAGTTGATTCAAGCCGCCAAGGTGAGACACCTCTTTTTCCTATGCTTAGTGTGGATTTCGGATAGGTAAATGAATCTTGTTTCATGCATTTTCGTAAATTGCCAATACATGTTTTTCTTTCGGAGTTGTGGATTTTAGTGGGTAAGATTGCATGCATAATGAATGTCCGGTTAAGTATGTTTTTAAGCTCCTTTCTCATGCAATATTGGCATTGTAGTTTAAGGTCATACGGTTCTCCATGTTGGCATGCTTATTGGTACTTTTTAAACCTTGTTTTAGCATTTTAGCATTTGTAAAATGTGTTTACAAGAAAAACGTTTTAGCCCTTGCGGTTCCTTAAAGGCTTTAGGTTCTTTTCCTCCATGGCATGATGTTTTGTTGGCTAGGAAGCCCAAGATCGACCTCCCTTTTTGTTCAACCGCCATGCCCAGCCGGGTCGACCCACCTGGGTTTGGGCGATGTTGACCTCGGTTGGTCGGGCTAAGCCCCACTCATTTCTTTCACCCCTTGGTTCCTGTTTTGGGCGTCCAGAAATTTCTGGACGCACCTTCGCCTTCGGATGACCCCAGACCGACCACAAGGGGCTGGTGCCGCCCTTGGCCGAGCCCATGTTGGGGCTATGGGAGTTCGGTTACCCCTGTCGGCTTGACATGGTCTAGACCGAACTTGGTTCCGACCTGTCATAGGCCCCGGCCGAGCCCAGCCCAACCAGGTTGGGTCTCCAGGCCTTTTGGCTTTTGAAGTTTTCGTCCCCGCCTTGGCTTTAGCCTTTCAGCTGCAGCTGGGTACAGGCGACAGGCCTGCACCCCCACCACTTTTTTTGTGGTGCTAGTTGTAACCAGCTGGGTCTGGACCAATCGGTCCAGACCATGCTCAGATCTGAGTGTGCCTCCTTTTGGGTCTGGACCGATTTCTGTATAGCTGAGCCCATCCGGTCTGGATGTCCCGTCCAGGCCTGGGCTGCCTTGCGTTGTTGCTGAACCATGTCGGGGTCATGTTCTGGACAAGCCCCTACACAGATCCAACACTCGGCCACTGCGTTTTTGTGACAACATAGCTGCCCCTGTTGCAGCCTCGCCATTCTATCCAAACCAGGCCTGCAATGTATGGGTTTGATGTCCCATGGCACCCAGTGATAGTTTGGGGCGGATACGTCTTTGACAACACCATCCGCAGCTGGACTTCTTTTGCCTCACCTTTACTTGTTTAGCACGCATCCAGACTGCAGCCCAAAGGGCTGCAAGTGTGTTCGGAGTGGGATCCAATATCCCTACAAGTGCACTAAGTGTTTTGACTTATGCGATGTAAGTGTGAGGATCGATGTAATGCATCATGATTCGACTTAGCGTAGTTGGTACACAATATTTTTAAGTACATAGATGACACGCGTGATGAATGTGATCACTAACTCATGTTAACTACTCTCGTATGTTTGTCAACTAAGGAACGTGGGCATAATCATGTTTGTTATGTCTTGAGGTGCCTATGGATATTGCAGTAGTGCAAGACATATGCAATTTAGCCTATGGATATTGCAGTAGTGCGAGACATATACAATTTAGCCTATGGATATTGCAGTGGTGCAAGACTTACGCAACCTTGGAACTCCTTGGCGAGTGATTAGCGAGATGAGCTCGCTTATGGTTGCAACGTACGGGTTGGGAACCTTGGCACTGCTTGTGAGTTAAGCCTTTCATGCCAAATGCTTCTAACTGTCCCATCATAGCATCATAAAATACGATGTTGGAATCATCATAGGATAGTTCTTTCACCTATGACACAATGCACAAGACTGTTCACTTGTACTTTATGTTCTGTGATGCATAATAGTCACTTATGCTTTGACTACTTGCATTGATGTATGCTAGTTACAGTCTTTCATATTGATACATTTGTACTTTATGTTCTGTGATGCATACCTTGTTATAAATGTGGATCCATTGCTAAATCATGTGTTTTGGTGCATGCTATAAGAATTGTTGATAATGCTCCATGGGTAGGTATCATGGTTTTATACTTGTCTATGCTGCAACTGCTCAAATACTGTATAATGGCATGCTATGTTTACCATGTATAGCTTGTTTCCGATTTCCACATCCTTGGCATATCATGTTGGTTTGTCTCACCAGCTCGAAAGAGTACTGACCCCATTTTATGGGGATACAGGTTTACTTCGACGTGTGGTGGAGCTCGATGTGCTGCAGCGGACTTCAAACCCACACTTCTGAACCTCGCTTGTTGGATCCTGGCAGTGTTTTATATAAGGGATTGGATATACAATTTTGTAAAGATGTATTTAATAAAGGTTATTTCATTTAAGTGTTGTTTCACACCTGTAGTGACCGCCCAGGGCTTCCCGCTTGTTGGTCTTCCCCTTTGGTTTCTTCCGCGCTTGCGTTTTGGTTTTCAAAAAAAAAAAAAAAAATTCCTCAAAGGTCGGGAAATCTGGGTTTGGGTCGCCACAGAATTGGTATCAGAGCCATGTTTTTAAAAGAAATTAAGAAGTGTGGTTTAAGTCTCTGCACACATCAGCCATCGCACTGTGAGTATTTCTAACCCAGTTTCTGTTGTTTAGTAGCTGCTCTGTTTGATTTGATGAATTGTGTGCTTTCGGGTGTCTTCCGATGTGAGGCCCCATTTCGTGCTTAAGCCTTGCGTAACAGGCTTGAGACATCGTTATCGGAACCTAAGTGTTCGTTTGTGCTGGTGGATATAGTTCCCAAGCCGTATCGAGTCGACTCCCGTGAGAGTAGGAGTTTTCGACTGAGATTTAGGGAGCTACTTGCGTAGTTCACCCTTCTCGTTCCACGCTGTGTTAGTGGAAACGATTGAGATGTCATAGCAATTATCAAGCTTTAGCCTAATCGTGTTATAGAGGAGATGGCTTCGATGAGAACCATCGTGTGAGGTTCAGGTGTGGATGTTTTCCCTCTTTTCCAACCTCGTTGGAATTGTGGTAGTCTTGTGCTTGACGAAGGGTATCTCGTTTGTTGTGAACCTTTTTAGACAGAGAGGTAGAAGCCTCGTCGGTGCCAGTGAGCCCTTACTTATCCCGTAGGTGGATACTTGACACTGTCATTTTCCCAGTCGTTCTTGGTGATGAGAACGTATCTATTGTTTCGTGCTTTGCATGTTGTGTGGGATGCCGGTGATGGCATTGGACTCCTGGGAGGGTCGTGTTCTTGGGATGGCTCAACAACGATTTCCAGGGCTTTGCCGCTCGTGAGAGAGCGTTGCGGGAATTTTGTTTCCCCCACCACTGTCTGGAGGATAGTGGTGTGTTGGCTCAGGAGGTGACTCCTGGTAGCGCCAACTGTACCGCTGAATGGAGTAATTCTTCAGCGATGCCGTTAGCGTGGTGATTCGCTAGCGATGCCATTAGAGTGGTGGTTCTCTAATGAAGGTCATTGGAGTGGTGACTCTTCAGAGATACCGTTGAAGTGGTGACGCTTCAGCGATGTCGTTAGCGTGGTGATTCGCTAGCGATGCCATTAGAGTGGTGATTTTCTAATGAAGGTCATTGGAGTGGTGACTCTCCAGTGATACCGTTGAAGTAGTGACGCTTCAGCGATGCCGTTAGCGTGGTGATTCGCTAGCGATGCCATTAGAGTGGTGATTTTCTAATGAAGGTCATTGGAGTGGTGACTCTCTAGTGATACCGTTGAAGTGGTGACGCTTCAGCGATGCCGTTAGCGTGGTGATTCGCTAGCGATGCCATTAGAGTGGTGATTTTCTAATGAAGGTCATTGGAGTGGTGACTCTCCAGTGATACCGTTGAAGTGGTGACGCTTCAGCGATGCCGTTAGCGTGGTGATTCGCTAGCGATGCCATTAGAGTGGTGATTTTCTAATGAAGGTCATTGGAGTGGTGACTCTCCAGTGATACCGTTGAAGTGGTGACGCTTCAGCGATGCCGTTAGCGTGGTGATTCGCTAGCGATGCCATTAGAGTGGTGATTTTCTAATGAAGGTCATTGGAGTGGTGACTCTCCAGTGATACCGTTGAAGTGGTGACGCTTCAGCGATGCCGTTAGCGTGGTGATTCGCTAGCGATGCCATTAGAGTGGTGATTTTCTAATGAAGGTCATTGGAGTGGTGACTCTCCAGTGATACCGTTGAAGTGGTGACGCTTCAGCGATGCCGTTAGCGTGGTGATTCGCTAGCGATGCCATTAGAGTGGTGATTTTCTAATGAAGGTCATTGGAGTGGTGACTCTCCAGTGATACCGTTGAAGTGGTGACGCTTCAGCGATGCCGTTAGTGTGGTGATTCGCTAAGCGATGCCATTAGAGTGGTGATTCTCTAATGAAGGTCATTGGAGTGGTGACTCTACAGTGATATCGTTGGGATGGTGACGCTTCAGAGATGCCGTTAGCATGGTGATTCCCTAACGACGGTGTGCTTGACTAGTTGCGATTAATGACGTTACGATCAACAATGTCTCGTGACAATGCTAGATGAGTATTGATGACTCTCGTATTTTTGCCTTGTCATGTGATGATGACTTTCCTGGTTTCGTTAGAGTGGTGTTCTCTAACATTCGTCGTCGAGAATAGTGGTTTCCAGTGATAGCAACCTTGATTGGTGTCGTTTGAGATCGTTCGTAGAACGCGCTTTCGCCGTGTTGTGTTGCACGATTGAATGTGATGTAAATTTTGTCTGAATTTCTGTGTGCTTATACTTATGATAGTTGTTTGGTTGCTGCGATTGTTGTTTCGTGAGCTAGGTTTTTTTCAGACCTACCTTTTTACTCACCTTGCTTCTGATAATGATAGATGACTTGGAGGACTAGATGCAATGTTGTTATGGGCACGGTGAACAACCTTGCAGAGGTTGTGCATCAGCAAGCGGCTGCAATGCATCAGATGGGCGAGGATCTTCAGCATGTAGCACAGAGTGTGCAAAGCAGTAGTGCGGTTAAGTATAAGCGATTTATGGAGTTAGATCCTCCTGCTTTTATGGGTAAGACAGACCCTGAAGCTGCTGAGTCATGGTTACGTGAAATGGAACGTATTTTCCGTGTTCTGGATGTACCAGAAGAGAAGAAAGTGGATTTTGGCACTTATCGCTTGAAGGACCATGCAGAGAAGTGGTGGGACACTGTCTCTTCGGTCAGATTCAAGGACGCGACTATTACGTGGGATGAATTCGTGGAAGTTTTTAATTCTGCTTATTTTCCTAAGCACGAACGCAGTAGGAAGATACAAGAATTTCTGGACTTGCAGCAAGGAGCGATGACCTTATCCGATTATACTACAAGATTTCGTTGTTTGGAACGACATTGTCCGAACGTTTACGTTACAGAGGATGATCGAGCAATGAAGTTCGCTCGTGGTTTGAGGCCTACTTTGAGAACAAAGGTGTTCACTAACGGGCCTAAATCGCTCGAAGAAGCTATTGAGGTAGCTACTCTGTTAGATGAAGATCAACCCGAGTGCCAGGCTCAAGTTTTCACGATTGTGGCGGAGAAGAAGCCTAGTGTGGTGGAGTCCTCACCACCTACTAGAGGGCGGAAGCGTCAGAGAGTGCAGCAGAATGTCCAACGGAGACGACCTCAGCGATCGAATCGCCAACAAAAGCCACCTCAACGATCGGAAGTTCAGAGGAAGTGTCGGCAATGCAATGTAGAGCATGCTTTTGGAGCTTGTCCTCGTTTCCATGGAAAGTGTTTTAAGTGTAGCCAACCAGGGCATATTGCCAAGTTTTGTTTGGAGAAGCCTCCAACAGACTTAGTTGTTGTCGAGTAGGCGCTGTCAGACGAGATCTGACTCTTGCATTATTGCTTGTTGTTTCGTGATTTCGCGGACGAAATCCCTTTTAAGGAGGGTAGAATGTAATACCCGCGAATTTCTGAGTGCTTTATTGTGTGATTTGAGTTGGAATGTATGTTTGTGTGTACTTGTGAAGTAGCACGTGATTTGATTTGACTATGCTTTGTATTTTTGCCTTGTATTCGCGACCTGAAAATCGCATAAATATAATGTGCAAGTAAGTAGTGTCTAATTCTGGATGAATTAGCCTCTAAGAATTTAAGGGTTGAATTATATTATATTTTTATGGTTTGTCCCCGAATTTGGGACTTATTGGACGTAAAAACTCCGTCAGTACATGCGAATTACGAGTTTTGACCCAAGTTTGGACCCGAATCGTAATACGCTTAATTCTCGCAATTGGATGAGAATTTCCTTATGAGGCTTCATGCATTTCATATTAATTGAGGTTTGGTACAACACTAAATGATTTATCGAAATTTATTTGATATTTTAAGGCATTAAATAAGTATTGTTTTGAAACTTATTAATTGGCAATTTTTGGATCTTGGATCCGGATCACTAGTAGAGGACCCAAAGCCATTGGGCGCCCTCTCTAGAGGACCATTTTATTCATGGTTGACCAGCCGGTCAAGGTTTGACCAGCTGGGTGGCGATTTTGAAAGAAGTTGCATGGCTTTTGAAAAGAAGGCCACGATTGGCCCTTTTCTTCTTTTGAAACTCATGATGAGCCTTGAAGCTCATCATGAAAGGTGTTTTTCAATAAAGGAGACCATGGGGTTGGCGCCCCATGGTGTTTTTGTAATTGTTTCAAAACAATTCAAATGCTAAAATCTGATTGGGTGAGCTTGGGTGGCTCTTTCGTAAAACTTTCAAACATTAAAGGTACTTTGCAATGGCGTTTTTGAAAGATTTCTGAAATGATTTCTAAAGCTCAACATGCATTGGGCGTGGATACCCATGGGTGGGGCGTGGAGCACTCCAGCCCTCCATCTTATGAGTTTTAATCCTAGCCGTTCTTTTTCTAAACCCTATGTACTTAAAGGAAGTAAGAGAGAGAAAGGGGCGATTTTATTGGAGCATCCGCTCTCTCCTCTCTTGCTCTCCTCTCTCTTCTCCTTCTACTTCTTCTTCTCCAAAATTGAGTGAGAGAAGTCATGAGTGTGAGTGTGGTGTAGTTCCAGCCGTGAGCACCTTCTTCATCCCCTTAGTTGATTCAAGCCGCCAAGGTGAGACACCTCTTTTTCCTATGCTTAGTGTGGATTTCGGATAGGTAAATGAATCTTGTTTCATGCATTTTCGTAAATTGCCAATACATGTTTTTCTTTCGGAGTTGTGGATTTTAGTGGGTAAGATTGCATGCATAATGAATGTCCGGTTAAGTATGTTTTTAAGCTCCTTTCTCATGCAATATTGGCATTGTAGTTTAAGGTCATACGGTTCTCCATGTTGGCATGCTTATTGGTACTTTTTAAACCTTGTTTTAGCATTTTAGCATTTGTAAAATGTGTTTACAAGAAAAACGTTTTAGCCCTTGCGGTTCCTTAAAGGCTTTAGGTTCTTTTCCTCCATGGCATGATGTTTTGTTGGCTAGGAAGCCCAAGATCGACCTCCCTTTTTGTTCAACCGCCATGCCCAGCCGGGTCGACCCACCTGGGTTTGGGCGATGTTGACCTCGGTTGGTCGGGCTAAGCCCCACTCATTTCTTTCACCCCTTGGTTCCTGTTTTGGGCGTCCAGAAATTTCTGGACGCACCTTCGCCTTCGGATGACCCCAGACCGACCACAAGGGGCTGGTGCCGCCCTTGGCCGAGCCCATGTTGGGGCTATGGGAGTTCGGTTACCCCTGTCGGCTTGACATGGTCTAGACCGAACTTGGTTCCGACCTGTCATAGGCCCTGGCCGAGCCCAGCCCAACCAGGTTGGGTCTCCAGGCCTTTTGGCTTTTGAAGTTTTCGTCCCCGCCTTGGCTTTAGCCTTTCAGCTGCAGCTGGGTACAGGCGACAGGCCTGCACCCCCACCACTTTTTTTGTGGTGCTAGTTGTAACCAGCTGGGTCTGGACCAATCGGTCCAGACCATGCTCAGATCTGAGTGTGCCTCCTTTTGGGTCTGGACCGATTTCTGTATAGCTGAGCCCATCCGGTCTGGATGTCCCGTCCAGGCCTGGGCTGCCTTGCGTTGTTGCTGAACCATGTCGGGGTCATGTTCTGGACAAGCCCCTACACAGATCCAACACTCGGCCACTGCGTTTTTGTGACAACATAGCTGCCCCTGTTGCAGCCTCGCCATTCTATCCAAACCGGGCTTGCAATGTACGGGTTTGATGTCCCATGGCACCCAGTGATAGTTTGGGGCGGATACGTCTTTGACAACACCATCCGCAGCTGGACTTCTTTTGCCTCACCTTTACTTGTTTAGCACGCATCCAGACTGCAGCCCAAAGGGCTGCAAGTGTGTTCGGAGTGGGATCCAATATCCCTACAAGTGCACTAAGTGTTTTGACTTATGCGATGTAAGTGTGAGGATCGATGTAATGCATCATGATTCGACTTAGCGTAGTTGGTACACAATATTTTTAAGTACATAGATGACATGCGTGATGAATGTGATCACTAACTCATGTTAACTACTCTCGTATGTTTGTCAACTAAGGAACGTGGGCATAATCATGTTTGTTATGTCTTGAGGTGCCTATGGATATTGCAGTAGTGCAAAACATATGCAATTTAGCCTATGGATATTGCAGTAGTGCGAGACATATACAATTTAGCCTATGGATATTGCAGTGGTGCAAGACTTACGCAACCTTGGAACTCCTTGTCGAGTGGTTAGCGAGATGAGCTCGCTTATGGTTGCAACGTACGGGTTGGGAACCTTGGCACTACTTGTGAGTTAAGCCTTTCATGCCAAATGCTTCTAACTGTCCCATCATAGCATCATAAAATACGATGTTGGAATCATCATAGGATAGTTCTTTCACCTATGACACAATGCACAAGACTGTTCACGTACTTTATGTTCTGTGATGCATAATAGTCACTTATGCTTTGACTACTTGCATTGATGTATGCTAGTTACAGTCTTTCATATTGATACATTTCTACTTTATGTTCTGTGATGCATACCTTGTTATAAAGGTGGATCCATTGCTAAATCATGTGTTTTGGTGCATGCTATAGGAATTGTTGATAATGCTCGATGGGTAGATATCATGGTTTTATACTTGTCTATGCTGCAACTGCTCAAATACTATATAATGGCATGCTATGTTTACCATGTATAGCTTGTTTCCAATTTCCACATCCTTGGCATATCATGTTGGTTTGTCTCACCAGCTCGAAAGAGTACTGACCCCGTTTTATGGGGATACAGGTTTACTTCGACATGCGGTGGAGCTCGATGTGCTGCAGCGGACTTCAAACCCACACTTCTGAACCTCGCTTGTTGGATCCTGGCAGTGTTTTGTGTAAGGGATTGGATATACAATTTTGTAAAGATGTATTTAATAAAGGTTGTTTCATTTAAGTGTTGTTTCACACCTGTAGTGACTGCCTAGGGCTTCCCGCTTGTTGGTCTTCCCCTTTGGTTTCTTCCGCGCTTGCGTTTTGGTTTTCAAAAAAAAAAAAAATTCCTCAAAGGTCGGGAAATCTGGGTTTGGGTCGCCACAGAATTGGTATCAGAGCAATGTTTTTAAAAGGAATTAAGAAGTGTGGTTCAAGTCTCTGCACGCATCAGTGTAAACACCCCAAATTTTCACCCTCATCTAGTGTTTGTCCATTTCATAAGTCATTACAGATCATTGCATGTCATTGCATGTATTCTGCATAGCATTGCATGTCATTGCATAGCATTGCAAGTCATTGCATCTCATTTTCGAGATCCAGCACTCCTATTTCAAAACATTCAATCCAGATTTGAATTTTAAAGCTTTTATTTCAAAATCAATTTCAAAACCTGGGTTTTTATTCAATACTCTGTCATTTTCCAACCCAGGACTTTATATTTCGAAATATTTTCTCAAGGAAACAATCTGGATTCATTTCAAATTCAAATTTTAATCAATTTCAATTTACAGATGAAACCCATTGAGGTGGTGTCGCTTCTGAATTCCTCTATTCATCAAATTTCTCAAAATTTTGAAAGTTTCAGTCCGATCAGGACTCTGTCTCAGAGTCCTGATCCGGTCAGGAGTCTGTATTGAAGTCTGATTTACTTCCATTTTTAATCTTTTTCGTTTGTTTTCGAAATTTAGGTCATTTTACTGAGTCTAGTTAGTTCAGGATTCTATTTTAGAGTTCGGTCGAGTTAGGAATCTAACCCTGACTGTGTTTTCTGACTTATTTCATCATTTCTTGATAAAATCTTTTGAAAATTCTTTCATTTGGCTGTTAAAATTTAAAATTTCAGAGTCCTAAGAGTTCAGGACTCTAACCCAGAGTTCCAGTTCGCATGAGACCCTATTTTCAAAAATCTTGAATTTCAAATGTCAATTTTAACCCTTTTTCAAAGCCATTTTCAGTGTTTATTTCAAAATTTCTAAAACTCGATGTGGGCCCACTCAGTTGGCACCATATCCAGAGGAATTCTAATTCAGTTAGGATCCTATATCATTTCAAAAATTTTAATTTCAAAGTTTGCTTTTGAAAAGCTTTTGAAAACTCCTTCAATTTCAAGTTTTAAAATCATTTTTTTTTTGAAAAACTCAAGTAGGGCCCACTCGGGGTGGTGCCATATTCGAGTCAGTCAGGGCTAGACTAGGTTAGTTGATGTCTTGGTTAGTGTTAGAGGTTTAGAAGAGTCAAAACCATTTTGAAAAACTCATTTTTGAAAGTTAGTTTTTAAAACTAGTGTTTTTAAAGGTTTTTAAAGGTTTTTTTAAAAAAGCCAAATGTAGAAAATGCCAAGTGGCATTACATTTGGGGATTTTTTAGGAGAGTCTAGGGGTTAATTAGGTATTAAATAGGATAATTTAGGCTAGGGGTAGGATAGTCTTTACACCCCAAAATCGCCCCCCTTAGAAGAGTCCAATTTTTTTAAAACATTTAATTTTTAACCTAAATTTTTTATATAAATAGAAGGCTATAGGGGGTCGATTTTCCCAATTGACTTTCCTTTGGATTCTTGGAGCTTCTCTCTCCTCTCCAGCCCTTCCTCCATTGCAGCAACCTCAAGGTAACTATTTTCTCTAATTTTTAGTTTTTATTTAATTTTTTTCATTGTTTTAAACATGATTTAGCCATTGGTACCATCATCTTCATGGATTAAACCATAGATTCAACCTCAAGAACCATCAAGAATCAGAAAGAACGATCCAAGAAGGTGATCCAACCCTGTTTTGGGTGATTTACAGAGATTTTAATCCATTAGAATTGATTTTAATATGATTCTTTGCATTAATAACCAATAAAATATATGATTTGCCCTTTTTAATGGGTTAAATCTATGTTTTAAAGGTGATATCAAATTCCAGCCATTGATTCCCTATTTTTATTTTATTTTCATGGTTTATTCATGTTTGTTTTACGTTCTATAGCATAGAAATAATTTTTATTTACTGTTTTATGGTTTATTTTATTTATTTACATTAGTTAATGCATGGTTTTTTAAGTTTCTTAAATTTCTGTGTGTTCTAGGTTTAGAACAGTAAATATGATGTTTTTTCGGATGGAAGCACTCATTGTTTATTTCTGATTTTTTTATATGTGGTGCATGCATGAGTTATTGAGTTACTGTAGAAAAATCAGAGGTTTTGGATCTCGGGAACTCTGTCAAAAAAATCAGACATCAAATCGGGTTTTTAAAGTTTTAAAATCGTGGTTAAAATCAAGAAGGTAACTTGCTGTTATGATATTTCTCTCATCTTATATCCGATTTTAAATCTGTAAAATGCTATGGATTCACATTGAGAAGATTTGTCTTCTGTGAAATTTTCGGATTTTTTGATCACGGTTTAGTATTTTTGCCTTTTTAGAGAATCTGTTTTTAATTTTAAAACTCGTTAGGGTTTACCAAAACCCTAATCAGACTTGTGTTAGTCATAAATCCCAAACCACAGATCCGATTTTAGATCTGTAAAAAGTGAGTATTGTTATTTTTCTATCTACTATTCACCATTAAAATTTCAGAGACTTTTGTTTATAATTGCTATTTATGTCTGTATTTTCAATCTGGAATAGCTGTTTTAATCCCTGTTAAGAGTGATATATTTTAGCTCAGATTGCCGGAAGGGTTTCTCACTAACCGGAGATGATTTTTCCGATCTGTAAATTGGGAAATCTTTGTTTTCCTTCCTAGTTATTCTATGTAAAATTACATAAATTTTCATGGAGATTTGACCCCTGGTTCAGGTCTTGGACTGAGACTGGTTGGTGAATTAGGTCAAAAATAGCATATTTTTAGGGTTTAATGCAATTTTCGGATTAATTTAATGTCAAAAAATTATTTTTATAATTCTAATTCGACATTAGGGTTATAACAAGTGCAGGTACCAATTTTTATGGATTTTGGAATACATTTGATGGCTGAATTAAGCAAATTGCAAAACCGGGTTCCTGAAAGATCCAAAAACACTGCAAAAATCACAAAATTTGTGATATTATTGGATTTTCGTGCATAAGCATATATTTTTAGGGTTTAATCATGTTCATAATCATATTAGGATGCTTTAGGTTTAATTTTGTGCTCATTTGATTTCATTTAGTGCATAAAACCTAAGTTTTTACCAAAATCTATTTCTAAAAACCCTGATTTCAAGGCCATAGTCTTGCTATCGGGGGCAATTTGGTCATTTGACCTAAATTTCGAAATCCCTAACCCTAATTTCATATTTTTAATCATGTCATAGCATATTTGGTTTGAGTTTATTCCATTCAAATTTCAAAATTTGCATTTTATCAAAATATCTTTCTAAAAACCCTAATTTCAAGGCCATAGTCTTGTTATTAGGGGTATTTTGGTCATTTTGACCCCAATTTCGAAATTCCAAATCTTCTCTTTCATATTTATTCAATTTTATTTCATACTTTATCATTTTTATTTAAGGGAATCAAGGAAGAGGCTTATATCTAGCAAAATCCAACAATTTCCTGATATTGTTGGATAAATCTAGAAAAGCCAACATATATTCATTAACCAAGTTTTCTAGTTTTGCAGGTACATTGAAGACTTTATTTTTCATGTATTTAAATTTCAATAGTGATGTAATTTGTAATTAAACTTTGGAATACGAATTTACATTTCCTGCTTAGCTTAGGTTGCATTGCATAGTTTATTTTTATAATTTTAATATGTGATGGATGATGATTCATGAATATTCTTACAAATTCACCATGGTCTACACGAATGACACATGCACTAGCTTTTATGAAGTTTATAAACTTGGTGGAATTCATATTTATGGCCATAGTCAGAATATGAAGGATATCTAGATTTATGATCTTCAAATTAGCCACATTCAGCCTACACTCTTAGGCTAATTTCAAAATGCACTGCATTTCTCAAAAATACAAAGAGTTTTTCCCAATTCCTCAAAATCATATTCATTCATTTCATGAATTTTCCAATTCCAATTCCAATTCAAATTCCAAGTCAAAGGAATCAAATTCTTCAAAATTTCCCAAGTCTTATAGCAAAATCGATTTTCCCAAAAGCATTGAATTTCAAAGAATATTTCAAGTATTTCCCAAGTTCCAAATTCAAATTTTCTAAGTTAGAATTTCAATTTCAAAGTTTAAATTCAGAGAAACCAAGTCTCTCAGAATCGATTTTCACTAAATGTCAAGGATTTCTCAAAATCGATTTTTATTCTCTCAGAAGTATATTTCAAATCCCATTTCATGATTTCTCATGTGATATCATTTCCAAGATTTACATTTTCTAAATATTTCAATCATTCAAAGCAAACATCATGTTTTCAAATGTGCATTTTCTGAAAATTCATAGCACATGCCTGATTCTATGTGCATTTAGAAATTAGAATATGATTTAGACAAGTTGAATAGAATAGAGCATAAGATTGATCCTTGGTTCAATTACCCCTGTTAAAGGTGGCAGGAACGGTTGAACCTCGTACCGACAGGCGAGTCCCATTCTTAGGAATTTTCCCGCATTTTAAAAACGGAGGCGAGTTATTTTCAAAAACTTTTTCAAAGGTCAGTTTGATTCGCAAAAGTAAAAATTTTGCGATGATAACAATCAGCCATCGCACTGTGAGTATTTCTAACCCAGTTTCTGTTGTTTAGTAGCTGCTCTGCTTGATTTGATGAATTGTGTGCTTTCGGGTGTCTTCCGATGTGAGGCCCCATTTCGTGCTTAAGCCTTGTGTAACAGGCTTGAGACATCGTTATCGGAACCTAAGTGTTCGTTTGTGCTGGTGGATATAGTTCCCAAGCTGTATCGAGTCGACTCCGGTGAGAGTAGGAGTTTTCGACTGAGATTTAGGGAGCTACTTGCATAGTTCACCCTTCTCGTTCCACGCTGTGTTAGTGGAAACGATTGAGATGTCATAGCAATTATCAAGCTTTAGCCTTATCGTGTTATAGAGGAGATGGCTTCGATGAGAACCATCGTGTGAGGTTCAGGTGTGGATGTTTTCCCTCTTTTCCAACCTCGTTGGAATTGTGGTAGTCCTGTCCTTGACGAAGGGTATCTCGTTTGTTGTGAACCTTTTTAGACAGAGAGGTAGAAGCCTCGTCGATGCCAGTGAGCCCTTACTTATCCCGTAGGCGGATACTTGACACTATCATTTTCCCAGTCGTTCTTGGTGATGAGAACGTATCTGTTGTTTCGTGCTTTGCATGTTGTGTGGGATGCCGGTGATGGCATTGGACTCCTGGGAGGGTCGTGTTCTTGGGATGGCTCAACACCGATTTCCAGGGCTTTGCCGCTCGTGAGAGAGCGTTGCGGGAATTTTGTTTCCCCCACCACTATCTGGAGGATAGTGGTGTGTTGGCTCAGGAGGTGACTCCTGGTAGCGCCAATTGTACCGCTGAATGGAGTAATTCTTCAGCGATGCCGTTAGCGTGGTGATTCGCTAAAGATGCCATTAGAGTGGTGGTTCTCTAATGAAGGTCATTGGAGTGGTGATTCTCCAGTGATACCGTTGAAGTGGTGACGCTTCAGCGATGCCGTTAGCGTGGTGATTCGCTAGCGATGCCATTAGAGTGGTGATTTTCTAATGAAGGTCATTGGAGTGGTGACTCTCCAGTGATACCGTTGAAGTGGTGACGCTTCAGCGATGCCGTTAGCGTGGTGATTCGCTAGCGATGCCATTAGAGTGGTGATTTTCTAATGAAGGTCATTGGAGTGGTGACTCTCCAGTGATACCGTTGAAGTGGTGACGCTTCAGCGATGCCGTTAGCGTGGTGATTCGCTAGCGATGCCATTAGAGTGGTGATTTTCTAATGAAGGTCATTGGAGTGGTGACTCTCTAGTGATACCGTTGAAGTGGTGACGCTTCAGCGATGCCGTTAGCGTGGTGATTCGCTAGCGATGCCATTAAAGTGGTGATTTTCTAATGAAGGTCATTGGAGTGGTGACTCTCCAGTGATACCGTTGAAGTGGTGACGCTTCAGCGATGCCGTTAGCGTGGTGATTCGCTAGCGATGCCATTAGAGTGGTGATTTTCTAATGAAGGTCATTGGAGTGGTGACTCTCCAGTGATACCGTTGAAGTGGTGACGCTTCAGCGATGCCGTTAGCGTGGTGATTCGCTAGCGATGCCATTAGAGTGGTGATTTTCTAATGAAGGTCATTGGAGTGGTGACTCTCCAGTGATACCGTTGAAGTGGTGACGCTTCAGCGATGCCGTTAGTGTGGTGATTCGCTAAGCGATGCCATTAGAGTGGTGATTATCTAATGAAGGTCATCGGAGTGGTGACTCTCCAGTGATATCGTTGGGATGGTGACGCTTCAGAGATGCCGTTAGCATGGTGATTCCCTAACGATGGTGTGCTTGACTAGTTGCGATTAATGACGTTACGATCAACAATGTCTCGTGACGATGCTAGATGAGTATTGATGACTCTCGTATTTTTGCCTTGTCATGTGATGATGACTTTCCTGGTTTCGTTAGAGTGGTGTTCTCTAACATTCGTCGTCGAGAATAGTTGTCCAGTGATAGCAACCTTGATTGGTGTCGTTTGAGATCGTTCGTAGAACGCGCTTTCGCCGTGTTGTGTTGCACGATTGAATGTGATGTAAATTTTGTCTGAATTTCTGTGTGCTTATACTTATGATAGTTGTTTGGTTGCTGCGATTGTTGTTTTGTGAGCTAGGTTTTTTTCAGACCTACCTTTTTACTCACCTTGCTTCTGATAATGATAGATGACTTGGAGGACTAGATGCAATGTTGTTATGGGCACGGTGAACAACCTTGCAGAGGTTGTGCATCAGCAAGCTGCTGCAATGCATCAGATGGGCGAGAATCTTCAGCATGTAGCACAGAGTGTGCAAAGCAGTAGTGCGGTTAAGTATAAGCGATTTATGGAGTTAGATCCTCGTGCTTTTATGGGTAAGACAGACCCTGAAGCTGCTGAGTCATGGTTACATGAAATGGAACGTATTTTCCGTGTTCTGGATGTACCAGAAGAGAAGAAAGTGGATTTTGGCACTTATCGCTTGAAGGACCATGCAGAGAAGTGGTGGGACACTGTCTCTTCGGTCAGATTCAAGGACGCGACTGTTACGTGGGATGAATTCGTGGAAGTTTTTAACTTTGCTTATTTTCCTAAGCACAAACGCAGTAGGAAGATGCAAGAATTTCTGGACTTGCAGCAAGGAGCGATGACCTTATCCGATTATACTACAAGATTTCGTTGTTTGGAACGATATTGTCCGAACGTTTACGTTACGGAGGATGATCGAGCAATGAAGTTCGCTCGTGGTTTGAGGCCTACTTTGAGAACAAAGGTGTTCACTAACAGGCCTAAATCGCTCGAAGAAGCTATTGAGGTAGCTACTCTGTTAGATGAAGATCAACCCGAGTGCCAGGCTCAAGTTTTCACGATTGTGGCGGAGAAGAAGCCTAGTGTGGTGGAGTCCTCACCACCTACTAGAGGGCGGAAGCGTCAGAGAGTGCAGCAAAATGTCCAACGGAGACGACCTCAGCGATCGAATCGCCAACAAAAGCCACCTCAACGATCGGAAGTTCAGAGGAAGTGTCGGCAATGCAATGTAGAGCATGCTTTTGGAGCTTGTCCTCGTTTCCATGGCAAGTGTTTTAAGTGTAGCCAACCAGGGCATATTGCCAAGTTTTGTTTGGAGAAGCCTCCAACAGACTTAGTTGTTGTCGAGTAGGCGCTGTCAGACGAGATCTGACCCTTGCATTATTGCATGTTGTTTCGTGATTTCGCGGACGAAATCCCTTTTAAGGAGGGTAGAATGTAAGACCCGCGAATTTCTGAGTGCTTTATTGTGTGATTTGAGTTGGAATGTATGTTTTGGTGTACTTGTGAAGTACCACGTGATTTGATTTGACTACGCTTTGTATTTTTGCCTTGTATTCACGACCTGAAAATCGCATAAATATAATGTGCAAGTAAGTAGTGTCTAATTCTGGATGAATTAGCCTCTAAGAATTTAAGGGTTGAATTATATTATATTTTTATGGTTTGTCCCCGAATTTGGGACTTATTGGACGTAAAAACCCCGTCAGTACATGCGAATTACGAGTTTTGACCCAAGTTTGGACCCGAATCGTAATACGCTTAATTCTCGCAATTGGATGAGAATTTCCTTATGAGGCTTCATGCATTTCATATTAATTGAGGTTTGGTACAACACTAAATGATTTATCAGAATTTATTTGATATTTTAAGGCATTAAATAAGTATTGTTTTGAAACTTATTAATTGGCAATTTTTGGATCTTGGATTCGGATCACTAGTAGAGGACCCAAAGCCATTGGGCGCCCTCTCTAGAGGACCATTTTATTCATAGTTGACCAGCCGGTCAAGGTTTGACCAGCTGGGTGGTGATTTTGAAAGAAGTTGCATGGCTTTTGAAAAGATGGCCACGATTGGCCCTTTTCTTCTTTTGAAACTCATGATGAGCCTTGAAGCTCATCATGAAAGGTGTTTTTCAATAAAGGAGACCATGGGGTTGGCGCCCCATGGTGTTTTTGTAATTGTTTCAAAACAATTCAAATGCTAAAATCTGATTGGGTGAGCTTGGGTGGCTCTTTCGTAAAACTTTCAAACATTAAAGGTACTTTGCAATAGCGTTTTTGAAAGATTTCTGAAATGATTTCTAAAGCTCAACATGCATTGGGCGTGGATACCAGTGGGTGGGGCGTGGAGCACTCCAGCCCTCCATCTTATGAGTTTTAATCCTAGCCGTTCTTTTTCTAAACCCTATGTACTTAAAGGAAGTAAGAGAGAGAAAGGGGCGATTTTATTGGAGCATCCTCTCTCTCCTCTCTTGCTCTCCTCTCTCTTCTCCTTCTACTTCTTCTTCTCCAAAACTGAGTGAGAGAAGTCGTGAGGGTGGTGTAGTTCCAGCCGTGAGCACCTTCTTCATCCCCTTAGTTGATTCAAGCCGCGAAGGTGAGACACCTCTTTTTCCTATGCTTAGTGTGGATTTCGGATAGGTAAATGCATCTTGTTTCATTTATTTTCGTAAATTGCCAATACATGTTTTTCTTTCGAAGTTGTGGATTTTAATGGGTAAGATTGCATGCATAATGAATGTCCGGTTAAGTATGTTTTTAAGCTCCTTTCTCATGCAATATTGGCATTGTAGTTTAAGGTCATACAGTTCTCCATGTTGGCATGCTTATTGGTACTTTTTAAACCTTGTTTTAGCATTTTAGCATTTGTAAAATGTGTTTACAAGAAAAACGTTTTAGCCCTTGCGGTTCCTTAAAGGCTTTAGGTTCTTTTCCTCCATGGCATGATGTTTGGTTGGCTAGGAAGCCCAAAATCGACCTCCCTTTTTATTCAGCCGCCATGCCCAGCCGGGTCGACCCACCTGGGTTTGGGCGATGTTGACCTCGGTTGGTCGGGCTAAGCCCCACTCGTTTCTTTCACCCCTTGGTTCCTGTTTTGGGCGTCCAGAAATTTCTGGACGCACCTTCACCTTCGGATGACCCCAGACCGACCACAAGGGGCAGGTGCCTCCCTTGGCCGAGCCCATGTTGGGGCTATGGGAGTTCGGTTACCCCTGTCGGCTTGACATGGTCTAGACCGAACTTGGTTCCGACCTGTCATAGGCCCTGGCCGAGCCCAGCCCAACCAGGTTGGGTCTCCAGGCCTTTTGGCTTTTGGAGTTTTCGTCCCCGCCTTGGCTGCAGCCTTTCAGCTGCAGCTCGGTACAGGCGACAGGCCTGCACCCCCACCACTTTTTTTGTGGTGCTAGTTATAACCAGCTGGGTCTGGACCAATCGGTCCAGACCATGCTCAGATCTGAGTGTGCCTCCTTTTGGGTTTGGACCAATTAGTCCAGACCTGGACCGATTTCTGTATAGCTGAGCCCATCCGGTTTGGATGTCCCGTCCAGGCCTGGGCTGCCTTGCGTTGTTGCTGAACCATGTCGGGGTCATGTTCTGGACAAGCCCCTACACAGATCCAACACTCGGCCACTGCATTTTTGTGACAACATAGCTGCCCCTGTTGCAGCCTCGCCATTCTATCCAAACCGGGCCTGCAATGTACGGGTTTGGTGTCCCATGGCACCCAGTGATAGTTTGGGGCGGATACGTCTTTGACAACACCATCCGCAGCTGGACTTCTTTTGCCTCACCTTTACTTGTTTAGCACGCATCCGGACTGCAGCCCAAAGGGCTGCAAGTGTGTTCGGAGTGGGATCCAATATCCCAACAAGTGCACTAAGTGTTTTGACTTATGCGATGTAAGTGTGAGGATCGATGTAATGCATCATGATTCGACTTAGCGTAGTTGGTACACAATATTTTTAAGTACATAGATGACACGCGTGATGAATGTGATCACTAACTCATGTTAACTACTCTCGTATGTTTGTCAACTAAGGAACGTGGGGCATAATCATGTTTGCTATGTCTTGAGGT
Source organism: Nuphar pumila (assembly GCF_984573655.1). Taxonomy (NCBI): domain Eukaryota; kingdom Viridiplantae; phylum Streptophyta; class Magnoliopsida; order Nymphaeales; family Nymphaeaceae; genus Nuphar; species Nuphar pumila. Next base: position 69,283,353 of record NC_143255.1, on the reverse strand, counting down.
GCCTATGGATATTGCAGTAGTGCGAGACATGCAATTTAGCCTATGGATATTGCAGTAGTGCGAGACATATGCAATTTAGCCTATGGATATTGCAGTGGTGCAAGACTTACGCAACCTTGGAACTCCTTGGCGAGTGGTTAGCGAGATGAGCTCGCTTATGGTTGCAACGTACGGGTTGGGAACCTTGGCACTGCTTGTGAGTTAAGCCTTTCATGCCAAATGCTTCTAACTGTCCCATCATAGCATCATAAAATACGATGTTGGAATCATCATAGGATAGTTCTTTCACCTATGACACAATGCACAAGACTGTTCACTTGTACTTTATGTTCTGTGATGCATAATAGTCACTTATGCTTTGACTACTTGCATTGATGTATGCTAGTTACAGTCTTTCATATTGATACATTTGTACTTTATGTTCTGTGATGCATACCTTGTTATAAATGTGGATCCATTGCTAAATCATGTGTTTTGGTGCATGCTATAGGAATTGTTGATAATGCTCCATGGGTAGATATCATGGTTTTATACTTGTCTATGCTGCAACTGCTCAAATACTGTATAATGGCATGCTATGTTTACCATGTATAGCTTGTTTCCGATTTCCACATCCTTGGCATATCATGTTGGTTTGTCTCACCAGCTCGAAAGAGTACTGACCCTGTTTTATGGGGATACAGGTTTACTTCGACGTGCGGTGGAGCTCGATGTGCTGCAGCGGACTTCGAACCCACACTTCTGAACCTCGCTTGTTGGATCCTGGCAGTGTTTTGTATAAGGGATTGGATATACAATTTTGTAAAGATGTATTTAATAAAGGTTGTTTCATTTAAGTGTTGTTTCACACCTGTAGTGACCGCCTAGGGCTTCCCGCTTGTTGGTCTTCCCCTTTGGTTTCTTCCGCGCTTGCGTTTTGGTTTTCAAAAAAAAAAAAAATCCTCAAAGGTCGGGAAATCTGGGTTTGGGTCGCCACAGCCCCACATCGAAGTTTTGAAAAATTTGAAATAAGGATTGAAAATAGCTTTAAAAAGGGGTTAAAATCAACAAATGAAATTCAAAGGTTTGAAAATAAAGTCCTAAGCGAACTAGGACTCTGGGCTAGAGTCCTGAAACTTTAAGACTCTGAGATTTTGGATTTTAAAAGCCAAATGAAGGAGTTTTTGAAAGATTTTATCAAAAAAAAATGGTAAAATAAGGCAGAAAATGCAGTCAGGGTTAAAGTCCTAACTCAACCAAAACTCTGAAATAGAGTTCTCAATCAACTCAGACTCTACAAAATAACCTAATTTTTGAAAAACAAATGGAAAAGAGTAAAAATGGAAGCAAAAAATGGACTCTAGAACAGACTCCTGACTGGATTAGGACTCTAGGACAGAGTCCTGATCGGACTGAAACTCTAGATTTTTTTGGTATTTTCTGAAAAAAAGATGAAAAAACTTGTGAAAACAATGAAAACAATAACAAATATTGAAATAAAACAGAGTTCTGATTCAATTGAGACTTTGGGGATAGAGTCCTAATTGAACTAAGACTCTCAGATTTTTGCATTTTCTGAGAAAACAAATGAGAGAATTTTGAAAAACAGTTAAAAACAGGATAAAATTAAAGTTTTGGTTCAGAGTCCTGATCTGATTAGAACTCTGAGAAAGAGTCCTGATTCGATCCGAACTCTAACAATTTTTGGTTTTCTGATAAGCAAATGATGAAATTTAAACATAAATTTTGAAAATCAGTGAAAATGGAGTGAGAAAACAAACTTTGTATAGAGTCCTGATTTGATCAGGACTCTGGGGCAGAGTCCTGATTCTATCAGGACTCTAGGATAAAATCCTAGAATTTTGAAATTCTTTGCTAAGAGTGTAATTGTTTTGATAGATGGAAAGATTTTTGAAAGATTCTCTCAAAATTGAAATCAGGATCAGAGTCCTGATCCAACTAGGACTCTCTGAACAGAGTCCTGTTTTGACTGAAACTTTGAGTTTTGACTCATTTTGAAAGATTTGGTTAAAAACAGGTAAAAATAGTGACAAATGACAAAGTCCTAATCTGACTGAAACTCTGAAGAAGAGTTCTAATACGATGGGGATTCTTGAAGAAGAGTCTTAATCCAACTAGGACTCTGGGATTTTGGCCAAAACGGAAGATTTTGAAAGGTTTTCTCCAAAACAGGTAGTAAAAAGTAGAGTTCTGATCCGACTGGGACTCTGAAAAAAGAGTCCTGATCCAACTAGGGCTCTAAGATTTTGGCCAAAAGGGAGGAAACGGACAAGAGATATGACCATAATTGGTTTAAAATCAGAATGGTATTTTAAAAAGGTTCAAAAAGATTCAAAAAAATGAAAATACAGAGTCCTGATCCAACTAGGACTCTAAAATTTTTGAGATTTTTGATAAATGAAGAAATCCAGAAGCGACACCACCTAAAAGGGTCTCATCTGAGAATTGAAATAAATTGAAAATTGAGTTTAAAACGAATCCAGATTGTTTTCTGCAAAAACATTTCAAAATAAAAGGTTCTGGGGGTTGGTAAATGATAGAATGTTGATTAAAAACCCAGATTTTAAAATTGATTTTGAAAGAAAAGTTTTAAAACCCGAATCTGGATTAAATATTTTGAAAACAGGAATGCTGGATCTCTAAAATGAGATGTAATAACATGCAATGCTATGCAATGCAATGAAATGGTATGTCGAATGCATACAATGATATGCAATGACACATGAAATATATAAATACTGGATGAGGGTGAAAATTTGGGGTGTTTACAGATGCCCCTCTTTGCTACTAAGCCGGTTATAAGCCGAGCTTAGTGGCAAAGAAAAACACACCAATTTTGGACTATAAAAATGCCCCAGTTAGAAAAATCTGGCTGGGTGTGAAGGAATTAATTCAAATGATGATGGTAGATATGGAATGGAGAATAAAGAGGAAGATTCACCTCATCGAAATGAGGCTTAGGCTAAGCCCTTAACCTGGATGGGACGATGTGATCATCGCAAAATTTTTCCTCTCTTGTGGTTTCTCTCTCTTCCTTCTCTTTCCCTTTTCTAACCTCTATTTTCCTCCTTTTTTGAAGGGAAGAAAATAAAAGAAAGAAAAGAGAAAGAGAAAAGAAAAGAAAGAAAGAAAGAAAGAGAGAAAGAGAGAGAAGAGGAACTCTTTTGCGCGGTCTCACTTGACCTTGATTTGAAAATATTTAAAAAATTACTCGCCTCCATTTTGAAAATATTGCGGGAAAAATGGAGAGACGGAATTCGCTCGTCGGTACGAGGTTCGACCGTTCCTGGCGCCTTTACCAGGGGTAATCGAACCAAGGATCGAATCTATGCCTTTTGCTTTGCCTAAATATAATCTAAGAATTTATTCTAACCCTAAATGCACAAAGAATCATGCTTGTGCAATGCAAGGATGTATGCTCTTTTTGAAAATTTGATTTAGAAATTTCCAAGTATTCTGAGATGAAAGTTGGTAAAGGAGTGAAGAAATAATTGAATTTTAACTTAGAACTGGAGATAGATCAGAGAAATTCTAAGTTTTTGAAGTAAATTAGGATTTGGAAAAATAAATGAGAGAGAATGACTTGAAGTTTTGAAATGAAAAGAAAATGAAAAAGTCAAAATCGACTTTGAATTTGGATTTGAATTTAGAAAAGGAAATGAATACTTGAGATGGAATTGAATTTGGATTTTTAAGTTTGGAATGGATCTGAGGTAATCAAATGGTATTTAAGAATAGAAATGGATTTAGGGAGTTTTGGAGGAGATCTGAAAATGGAATTGGATTTTGAAATCTAGAATTGGGAATGGAGTTGGATCTAAAGATGGGTTTAAAATCTAAAATCTGAGGTCCGATATAAAATTGGGTTCTGGATCCTAAGAGGGATTTGGATCTGAAGTCTGAGATCCAATGTAGAATTAAACTCTGGATCCTAACGTGGGTTTGGATTTGAAGTCTGAGATCCAATGTAGAGTTGGATTCTGGACCCTAAAGGAGAATTGGATCTGAAGTCTGAGATCCAAAAGTGGAATTAGACTCTGGATCCTAAAGAGGAATTGGATGTGAAGTCTAAGATCCAATATGAGTGTTGAATCCTGGATCCTAAAATGGATTTGGAGTTAAATTCAGAAGATGAATCAAGAACTTCCAAGTTTAATTTGAATTTGGAAAATGAATTTTGGAAATTGAATCTTTGAATACACAAAATGAATTTCAAAGTCAAATGAGACCTTGAATTTGAAATTTAGAAGATGAATCAAGAATCTCAAAGTTAAATTGAACTTAGAGATTGGATTGGAATTTAGAATGAATTTGGAATTTCAAAGTCAAATTTGATTTTTTTGAAATCTGATTTGAAATCTGATTTGAATCTGAATATAAAATGAATTCGAAATCTCAAATTTAAATTGAACTTTGAGATTGAAAATGGAATTTTGAAAAATGAAAGGATGAATCGGATTTGATAAGGATTGAAGATAGATTGAGGAAGATATTTACATTTACTTGGAGTTCTTGAAAAATGAATTTTTGAAAGTATGATGTAATTCTATCCTAAATGATGAACGAATTTGAAGATTTTGAAATTGGATTCGAAAAGCTATCCCATTCTTTGGATGAATTAACATAAGATTGAAGATATAATACATCATTGACTATGGTCATTGAATGTATTATATAATAATCTATATTTAAATTCAAGAGAAGAATAAAATACATTCGGTGCTTTTATAGAATTTAAAATGAAATTAACTCTCAATATACCCTAACTATGGCCATTGGTATATATTTTGAGTCAATTTTAAGTTAAATTCTAATAAAAGGAAAAAAAAAATATTTAAGGAAATATGATGAATTTTGAAAATGGATCCAGTGCGGATCCAGTGTTATTTCGTAAAAGATAAAAATCCTAAGTTTTGTCCACAACCTGACTATGGCCATTGATGTGGATCATCAACTTAGGATCAATTACCTCTTACGAAAATGGTGCACGTGCCATTCGTGTTTCACCATTTGTGCAATTTTGAGGGAATAAAAAAAAATGATATGAAAATACATAATTCTAGAGAATGTTTATGCTCATACATTCTAATCTAGAGCAGGAAATGTAAGATTTTCATTAAGACCTAGCTATTACATTCCTGAATTATAAATTACAATTCCTAAACAAAAAAAAAAAAGATGAAAAATGACCCTTTTCTACCTAATTCCCGCAACATTCACCGCAGGATGAACATGGAGGGAAATTGAGAATACCATATCCAAGATTAACATGCCCATGATTATATCTAAGTCATGCTGGAAATGCATATATTGATGAGAATGTAATGCTAATGTCTAATGTATGGACCTCCCCGTACTGGCCCAAACATACTGAAGGATAGAACGCCTGTATGATGCCTATGCATAATGGATGAAGGGGGGGGGGTTCAAAGAACTGGCTAAATTGCCTATGTTAGTGGAGAATGCCTGTACATATGAAGCTATGACAACATCAGGGATTGATGAATGTAAATGAGTCTTCAGCGACTCGAGAGTCATGATGGGTGCAAATGAACCAGCAATAGCCTTTAGGCTGTTGAGGCTGCGGATAAACTACAATGGTCCATGGGCTATCACATGTGTTAATGGGGGACAACAATTCATGGACTGCTATATGCAAATAAATCCCTAGTAATCTATAGACAACTGTGTCTACAAATGTTATTATAGCAGTCTGCGGACAGCTATGCATGCGAATGAAAATTTAGCAATACATGGACTGCTTTATGAAGCTACAGCAAATGAAGCTATGATGACTTTATAAGAAACCACGAATGTTCAGTGCTGGGCATATATATGTAATATATCAACAAATGCCAATATATAGTGTGATACAAGAGATGACAGGGAGCCAAACAAAGATGGTATACCCAGTGAATTGAATATCTCGAATGGGGTAATTTGCATGCAGTAGGTGTATAAGCAATAATCCTACAAGACATATGCCAGAGTGATACACTAATGAATATATAATGATGACCTACAGGAAGCATACAAAAATGCTATATACAAATGACAATGAGAATGTAAAGGGCGGCAGTGACAGAAGTGATTGAATGTACCAATGCTGATAATGGAATCTAAAAAAAAATGAGAAATAAAGCACACTTATATAGCTGCAAACTAAAATGGTGCAGCAAAAAAAAAAATGTTGATACTGTAAAACAAAATGTGGATAACAGTGGAGGTGGGAAACCATTTTAGGTGTTGGGGCATTGTGTTAGCAATGGAGGCAAATATCTCAGATGCCTTAATGAAGTGTTAAGTACAAGGTGTACAGGGAAGATGTTGTGACTGAATAGTGGTGTAAAACGACAGTGAGCATGGTATGCATACCGTGGAAGGAGTGTGATGTCATATCCAATGTGGATGGTGAGATGTGTATTATACAGTAGCGCTGAATATAAAACACTAATTATTTTCTGCACCTTGAGCCCTCGGCAAAGCGCTTTCTTGTAATGACATGCTGATCTTGCGTGGCTTTCTGCAAGTGCCGGTAAATTTTCTTCAAAATGATTACATAGCAAAGCAAAACCTATAGTATCCTTGGGATCCAATATACAGGAATTGGGTGCGTTGCCTAATCAATTGGCCTTGATACAACAGACTGAGACTCATGTTAGCGAGTAGATTCTTCTAGCCGATTTATGATAATTATTCCCAGCGGATCCGAATTTATACAACACCATTGAATGTAGAGCACAACGAGAATCAATAGTAGATGGCGATTGTAACTCAATGAATTGGTCAGAATGAATATCAATACGAATCACAACTTAATGTACAAATTGTAAGGCGATGGATAGGACACATATAGTAAACTAACAAGACATAAAATTAATAAACAAATGAGTGAACTAATGAATTGAGATGCACGATGCAGGATGCCATAGGATGGATCCAATCAGAAGATGTCCCAGCGAGTGACTCAAATGAACCGGACAGGTCAAATGACAATAGACATACAGAGTGATCGACTATAGGTACATGGCTTTATATATCCTACAAACGTTGATCAATGACTTGAATAGTGCCCTACAAATATCCCCGATGCAACAGGAAAATTGCACAGATGGATTGATCTCCACAGATCGATTCCCTCAATCTGTTCAGATGACTTGAACGTTGGTTTTATCTTTTCAGAACAACTTGCTTTCGTAACCTTAGTTGTTTCTATGAGATGATTCCTGTCATCAAATCGATTTTAATCCTCGCCTAATGAAGCAACCTAGTACTGTTATGAGCCAGGCCATGAGCGATGCTCTGCTACACTTTGAATACTCAAAGTTGATACTAAATTGTCTCCAGGGATGCCTTGGGATTATTACTAGCCATCACCCATGCGTATGTTACCAGATGCAGGGGAGGTAAATGCAGGATGAATGGAGAAGAGGACGACCGAATATTATTCAAACAAGGGATAGATCACAAATCAATGGCTAGGCGAAGATCATATTCACACAGGGTCAAGATATAGCCAGGGAATCGTGGACCCACAGAAATCATGAAGTATATTTAAAATGACATACGCAAATCTCAATACAGGGGGAAGAAAACAGGAAGTCAAAATTTTAAATAGAAAGTTAATCAACCAAGAAGAGGGAAATGAAAATCCACTCATAGGCATATGATGGTAAATACAAATGGATTATGGTTGAAGATTACGATAACAAAATATAATAGGAGATCAGTTAAATAACATGAACATTACAGGAATTTAATCAAACAACAGAAATGGCAATGTAAAACGAAGGACACAGACATGATGTGCGCAACATACTGTAGGCAGTATGAACACCAAAAAAAAAAAAAAAAAGGAAAATATTCATATTACGATTTGCAGAAAATAACAGAAAGAATGCATGAAAGAAAGGAAAACAGGAAATCTAAGACTGAAGAACATGCGTAAGTAAATACATAAGATATTGGAATCTGAAAATTCCATTTGATATCGCACGATGTGCGAGAATCCGTGTTTGCTATAAGCAAAACAGATATCTCGGTAGTGCTTTAATGAAAAAAAAAAAAAAAAGAGAAGAAAATCAGAAAGTAGAGAGAGGTTCTTACCTAGTATGCAGGGGTTCTGAAAACCGGAGGAGAACTTTCGCCCTTTCCTGCCGTGAAGATCTTCTCAATCGACTAGTGATCGATGGACGAGTGAACCAAAAGGGGCCGGGAATGGATGATGCTCACGATCGATCAATAGGGGATCCGATTACAGATAACCGCAATCATTCTTTCAATGCTCTTTACAACCTTGTTTACAAGAGTTCTGAAGGGAGAAGGTGATAGAAATGATGCTCCGCTTGTGTATTTTCCTTCAGAATCCGAAATAAAGAAGAAGGCTTAGAAAGGGGGACCGAGGGGAAGGAAGGCACTGGATTGGAAAGGCAACAAAAGCCAAGACGGGTGGTCCAAAATCGATGCCAAAAAGTTCTCCCCCCTTTTAGCCGTCCCCTTCAGTTGTTTATATAGCGGACTGAGGAAAGATCTGGAAGAGGGGCAGTTAGCGTTTAGTGGTGGATGCGAGAGGCGATCAAGGGTCGCGATGAAGCAGAAGGTCGATCTAATGGTCGAGATGGAGAGAGATGGGGGATGTAGATGGAGGTCGCACATGGGGCTGGCGGGGTGGGGAAGAAGGCCTGCGAGGCCGTTGAAGATGAAGGGTCGAGGCGAATGGCCATGGTGATCAAGGGCGGAGGATAAGGAAGGTGGTTCTGCGAAGAGGGGTCAAGGGAGGCCATGGAGGGAGAGATGGTGGCGGTTGAGGGAGGAAGGCGAGTTAGGGTTTTCAAAACCCTAACTCGACCCTTAAACCTCAAAAATTAGTTTTTCCAAAAAAAGGCCTCCTTTTCAGTTTTTTCTAAAAAGATGGTTAAAGGTGAGTTTTTCGGCAAAAATCTTCAAAAACCACGTAGTTTTTCCTAATTTCTTTGGTTTTTTGCATGATTTTTCCATTTTTTTGTATTTTTGGAACAAAATCTAAGTTTTTTACACGAAAACAAAGATTAAACACTAATTTTTTATATTTTTCTGAGAAATATTTACAAGAGTATTTTTCTGAGAATTTCAGACCATTTTGTGGAAATTTCTTCAGAAGAATGGGTTTGGACCCAAGTTTTGAGAAAATATTCGAGTTTTAAACCTCGATTTGAGGACTATAACACAATGGATCCAAACGGATATGTTATCGTCGCGAAATTTTTCCCCCGTCTTCCCTTCCTTGCGGAAGAGAGAGAGAGGGAAACGCTTTCGCGCCTCAAACTTTGACCGGATTTTGGAAATTGTTTTGAAATACTCGCCTCCGTTTTTGAAAATTGCGGGAAAATCCATGGGATGGGGCTCGACCTGTCGGTACGAGGTTCGACCGTTCCTGCCGCCTTTAACAGGGGTAATCGAACCAAGGACCAAAACTATGCTTGACTTGGTTAAATTATCGAAGTTATGTTCTATCCTAAATGCACAGAGAATTCAGGCATGTGCTATGAGATTTTGGAAAATGCCAGTTGGAAAACATGATGTATGCTTAGAAAAACATTTGGAGTTGGAAAGAATCTCTCAGGAAAAAGGTCAATTTCTCAGGAAACTCAGATAAAAAAGGGGTTTTTGAAAACATGAGAAAGCTTATAAAGATGTGGAAAAATCAGAAATAGTTGAAAATCTTGGGAAAATGGAAGTGATTCCTGAGAAAAGATGAACCTTTTTGAAAAGGGAAACACTTCTTAGGAAAACTTGGACTTTGAGAGTTTTCTTAGGAAAATGATGGAAAATTTATAGGAAAACTCATTGGAGAAGGAAATTCAAAACTTGGGGAATCGAAATCCTGGGAATTTTACCTTTTTAAATACTTGGAAATCGATTTTGGATCTTGAAGAAAGATTGGAAAACTCTTTTGAATATCTTAAGAAAATATCATTTTCCTGGGAAAACTGTGGAAAAACTTGTCTTTGGAAAACCGATTTTGAAAGATTCTTAGAGTTTCTTGAGAAATCGATTTCTTGAGAATGAAGTTTTCTTGAGAAAATCTTGAGAAAATCAATGATTCTATGATGCAAATGACATAAGTGAATGAATGCACTTTGAAAAGATTTTCTAAGAGATTTGTTGGAAAAATGTGCATTAAGTCAAGATAAATCCTTCACATATTCTGACTGTGGCCATGAATATGTTCAGAATTTAGTTGATTTGATGCACATGATTTTGAAAACTTTGGAAATATGATGTGCATTTTAAGATAGCCTAAGAGTGTAGGCTCAATGTGACTAGTAGAAAGATGACGGATCTGAGTCTCGTCCATATTCCGACTAGGGCCGTAAATATGGATCCCACCGAGTCCATCAACTCCCTAAGAGTTGGTGCACGTGCCATTCGTGAACATCCATAGTGCTTTTGAAATAAAATGCATGAATCATAGAAACAGGATATTGCATAAAATCAAACTATATGATATGCATCCTAGTCTAAGCAGGAAATTAAATCTCTTATTCCAAAATTTACATTATTACATCACTAAATAAAAGAAATAAAAGAAATTTGCAGACTTCAGCTCACTGGGAACAATATTAGTTCGATTAAGAACAACCATCAGTGGGAATAATATCAGTTCAATTAAGAACGACTATCAGTTCACTTGGAACACTATCAATTCGATAAGGAACGACTATCAGTTCACTTGGAACACTATCAGTTCGATAAAGAATGACTATCAGTTCACTTGGAACACTATCAGTTCGATGAAGAATGACTATCAGTTCGCTTGGAATACTATCAGTTCAATGAAGAACGACTATCAGTTCACTTGGAACACTATCAGTTCGATGAAGAACGACTATCAGTTCACTTGGAACACTATCAGTTCGATGAAGAACGACTATCAGTTCACTGGGAATAATATCAGTTCAATGAAGAACGACTATCAGTTCACTTGGAACACTATCAGTTCGATAAAGAACGACTATCAGTTCACTTGGAACACTATCAGTTCGATGAAGAACGACTATCAGTTCACTTGAAACAATATCAGTTCAATGAAGAACGACTATCAGTTCACTTGGAACACTATCAGTTCAATGAAGAACGACTATCAGTTCACTTGGAACAATATCAATTCACTTGAAACACTATCAGTTCAATGAAGAACGACTATCAGTTCACTTGAACACTATCAGTTCAATGAAGAACGACTATCAGTTCACTTGGAACACTATCAGTTTGGTTAGAACACTATCAGTTCGATGAAGAACAACTATCAGTTCACTTGGAACACTATCAGTTCGATGAAGAACGACTATCAGTTCACTTGGAACACTATCAGTTCAATGAAGAACGACTATCAGTTCACTTGGAACACTATCAGTTCGATGAAGAACGACTATCAGTTCACTGGGAACAATATCAGTTCAATGAAGAACGACTATCAGTTCACTTGGAACACTATCAGTTCAATGAAGAACGACTATCAGTTCGTTTGGAACGACTATCAGTTCGCTTGGAACGACTATCAATTCGCTTGGAACGACTATCAGTTCGCTTGGAACACTATCAGTTCAGTGAAGAACGACTATCAGTTCGTTTGGAATGACTATCAGTTCGCTTAGAACACTATCAGTTCAGTGAAGAACGACTATCAGTTCGTTAGGAACACTATCTGTTCAATGAAGAACGACTATCAGTTCGTTTGGAACTCTATCAGTTCAATGAAGAACAAGGACCATTATAGAGAGTTGAATCGCTTCTATGAATGGTTTCAGGATTATCCCCTTATCCTGAACGGGGAATGAAAATTGGATGACCTGGCGATCAAAATTGAGAATTTTGGTGATTTTAAAATTGGGAATTGGGTGACCCGGAGATCGAAATTGAAGAATTGGATGACCCGAGGGTCGAAATTGAAGAATTATGGAAAATGATTCAGGTTTATCCCTTAACCTGAAGGGGAATGGAATTGGGTGCATAGTCAATGCAAATGCAATGCACATGCACATGAAATGCAAATGAAGTGCAAATGAGTGCATATATATGAGAGAATGGTTTATCCTGCCTGCATACAGGATGTTTTGAGGTAAAGATAAATTTTTCAAAAAAATGCCCCAGTGTAACTAGGGAGAAAGTTTTGAATAGAAGAACGACAATTGATGAATAAGGCGACAAGTTTCTTGACTGATAGATGTCCTCAAGATCATTCCTTACAACAGAAACATTATGAAAAGGAAGAGAAAGTAAATAAGATGACACCAAGCTATTGAAAAAAATTTGATGACTTTATTGATGCTTTAAAATCAAGGAAAGAGAATGGGATTACATTATTCTTTTGAAAAAGCAAGATGGGAAATGGGAAATTGTTGGCATTGTCATCTTCTTGAATGATTGCAGAAAAAATCTTTGTCAGGATGACTAGTCTTCCTTTTCATCTTCAACGAGGAGCTTCTTGTCAATGCAGTCTTGAACAATGTTCTTAAGGACGAAGCAGTTTTCTGTATCATGCCCTACTGCTCGATGAAACTTGCAAAATTGTTCTTTGAATCTGCCCATAATTGTTGGAGGATCAGCAGCTTTAGGCAACCGGACAAGGTCTTTCTCAAGCATATACTCGAGGATACTCTCGAGTGTCTGATCCAGAGGGGTGAATTCTCGATCAGTTCTCCAGTCCTTGCGCTTTGATTTTTCCTGATCTTTCTTTTGATGTTGAGGGCTGGATTGGAGAGGTTTATCACTGTTGATGTCCTTCCCCTTTTGCTTTTTGATTCTCTCCAAACTATGATCATTCTTGTTGCCTTTGCTATTAATGAAAGATTTGGCCGCAAAAGTGAAGTGAGCCTTCTTCTTTTGTTCACCTTGAGAGTTATTCTTGGAAAATGTGAAGCCTTCATAGACTCCATTCTCCACACTCAACTCGAGCCATTTTGCTCGTTCAATGAGTTCAACGAAAGATTTGGATGGTGAGGTAGAAATTAATCCTCTCAGAGGTTGCAAAAAATTATTGAGGATCAATGATAAAGCATGTCTTTCTGATATAGGATCCCTCATTTTGTTGCAGGTCTCTCTCCATCTGCGAATGAAGTCCCTTGCCTTTTCATTTTCATTCTGCCTTAGGTTGCAGAGATGGCTCAATGTTGGGAGCGCTTCAGTATTGAACAAGAATCGTTCAACGAACAAATTCACGACTTTGTCGAACTCTTTCAGTTCTATAGGATTGACATGTTCCGCGTACCATTTGGCTGCGACTCCTTCTAGGCTGCGGGGAAAGCATAAGAACAATGCTCTGTTGTCTCTCTTGAACCTAGAGCATTCAGCGAAGAACATGGCGAGATGGGCTTTTGGGTCGCCAGAACCATCGAACTTGATGAATTTTCGGGGAAGATTCTCCAGATCATCATCCCCTTCTAAACCGTCGTAGAAGTCCTCGCTGGTGAAGACTTTATTGCCCTTGTCGCGGGCTTGCAGATCCTTGACCACTCTGGCCATTTCCCTGAATTGTGCTTGCAGGGGCTCTTCTGCGACCTGACTTTTTGATTTGTGACTCCTCCTTTGGCCACATTTATGAAATGCCGGAGGCACCTCATATTCTTCATCGGTATCATCTTCGTCTAAAGTATCTTGAACATTCTCCTCAGAGGACTTGGTTGACCTCTTGGCCACACGATCTCTAATTCTCTGACTGAATGGATTTTTGTCTGAGCTGGTGCCAGCCTGCTCACTCATCATCCTCTTCATCATCTTCTGAAACATTGCGTACATCTGAGGGTCGATACCATCATCTTCTGGCTGCTCTTGGTCTTTGTCTGACCTTGGCGAATTCATCTCTCCTTCTGATGTTGATGAGTAACTGATACGCTGAATTGGTGCGGTCTTCTTCCCTGACCTTGTCTGAACCATCAAATGTTGCGAAGGCTCTCTGCAGGATAAGGTCTTGATTAGACTCTGAGGAAATTTTTGGATTGGGAAGAAAATTATATGGTGGACAATTGGAAAAATATCCCATTACTAGGGATGGAGTCGTCGTTGGAGTCACGACAATTATGTTGTCATTCTTTGTAAGAGAAATGAACAACGGAAAATGTGCCTTGTTACCTAGGCGAGGTCGTCAACCACGAGGAAAATACCATTTTGAAGGAAAGAGATACCTCTTGGAAAAACAATCCGGAAACAGATTTAAAGTAAGAAGAAGGCAAGTGGGTAAACAATTTCCACCACAATAATCAAGGTATGCACGAGGAAAATGCGGTGAAGAATTTTGCAAGTAAACAACAGGATCGAAAATCCAATGAGAGAAAAGATATGATTTTGAAAAATTACAGGCAGGATAAAAATGCAGCTGGAAATTCGAGATCCAGTAGAAAGGGAGAATGAAAAATCACCTGGAGTTTTGGAAGAAAAGGGATATTTGGGAAAAACCATCCAGGGTTTTAGAAAATAAAGGAAAATATGAGAATATGGATATTTGGAAAGATATTTTTGAAAAAAATATGAGAGAAATAAAAGTACCATACAAACTCACATCCTGCATAGACATTTATGCACATTCAACACTCCCTAAGAAGCTGACTCTAGATGCATCATTTTGAAAACAGCTGTAGGACCTTAATCCTAACTCTAAGTTCAGATCATCTTTGTCCAATTCAGTTATGCCGATATACCCGAATCGAAATCCGAGGTACGTGGCATAGAATTTCCACTCCGGTTCTAAGGTAAGGTTTTCCAACATCCTTGAGCGCCTACCGATATACTTCGGACTGTGGCCCGCGGTACGTAGTAGGGGGGTGTTAACCCAAATAGGTGGCCCAGTTGTGAGGCTCTGTCCCGAACTAGGGTTCTGGAAGAGAGCCCAGCAACGTAAAGACCGGGTAATGATAGGTAATGGAGTTTTGAAAAAATGATCACATGCAAGAAATAGATGGCTCTAAATCCTAGAGAGATAGATTTTGAAAATCTTTGAAGAAGCATACATTGTTTGCATTCAGATCCTAAATTGAGGAGAGTTGTATTTAGACCTAAGTCTATGTGAGCATGAAAATATCTCCTCAATCTGGTCCTACCAAACCATGCCTAAGCTATATGCAATCAATGTCAGCTAGGTCAGAATCTAGGCTCCTAGGCTCACATGATATTGAAAGTAAAAGAGCTGACATTTTGTGAACATAATTTTGATAATTTAACTAAGTCAAGCATAATTTAGGTCAGACAAGGACAGGTCCCATCACGGTCGCCAAACCTGTTATCGTCGCGAAATTTTTCCCCCGCCTTCCCTTCCTTGCGGAAGAGAAAACGAGAGAAACGCTTTCGCGCCTCAAACTTTGACCGGATTTTGGAAATTGTTTTGAAATACTCGCCTCCGTTTTTGAAAATTGCGGGAAAATCCATGGGATGGGGCTCGACCTGTCGGTACGAGGTTCGACCGTTCCTGCCGCCTTTAACAGGGGTAATCGAACCAAGGACCAAAACTATGCTTGACTTGGTTAAATTATCGAAGTTATGTTCTATCCTAAATGCACAGAGAATTCAGGCATGTGCTATGAGATTTTGGAAAATGCCAGTTGGAAAACATGATGTATGCTTAGAAAAACATTTGGAGTTGGAAAGAATCTCTCAGGAAAAAGGTCAATTTCTCAGGAAACTCAGATAAAAAAGGGGTTTTTGAAAACATGAGAAAGCTTATAAAGATGTGGAAAAATCAGAAATAGTTGAAAATCTTGGGAAAATGGAAGTGATTCCTGAGAAAAGATGAACCTTTTTGAAAAGGGAAACACTTCTTAGGAAAACTTGGACTTTGAGAGTTTTCTTAGGAAAATGATGGAAAATTTATAGGAAAACTCATTGGAGAAGGAAATTCAAAACTTGGGGAATCGAAATCCTGGGAATTTTACCTTTTTAAATACTTGGAAATCGATTTTGGATCTTGAAGAAAGATTGGAAAACTCTTTTGAATATCTTAAGAAAATATCATTTTCCTGGGAAAACTGTGGAAAAACTTGTCTTTGGAAAACCGATTTTGAAAGATTCTTAGAGTTTCTTGAGAAATCGATTTCTTGAGAATGAAGTTTTCTTGAGAAAATCTTGAGAAAATCAATGATTCTATGATGCAAATGACTGTGGCCATGAATATGTTCAGAATTTAGTTGATTTGATGCACATGATTTTGAAAACTTTGGAAATATGATGTGCATTTTAAGATAGCCTAAGAGTGTAGGCTCAATGTGACTAGTAGAAAGATGACGGATCTGAGTCTCGTCCATATTCCGACTAGGGCCGTAAATATGGATCCCACCGAGTCCATCAACTCCCTAAGAGTTGGTGCACGTGCCATTCGTGAACATCCATAGTGCTTTTGAAATAAAATGCATGAATCATAGAAACAGGATATTGCATAAAATCAAACTATATGATATGCATCCTAGTCTAAGCAGGAAATTAAATCTCTTATTCCAAAATTTACATTATTACATCACTAAATAAAAGAAATAAAAGAAATTTGCAGACTTCAGCTCCTTCTTTGGAATGTCCCTGCCAAGCTTAAAATAAAGTTAGCTCAAATATGTGGGTTTTTCCAAGATTTTCCAATAATATTATGAAGTTATTGGATTTAATTGGATATAAACCCTATTCTCATGCTTCCTTGATATTTGAAATGATGTAAATGCAGGAAATTCAGTAGAAAATAGTTTGAAATTCGGAATTGGGGTCAAAATGACCAAAATACCCCTAATTATAAAGTTATACCTTTAAAATCAGGGTTTTTTGAAGGAAAACTTGGTAAAATTGAGATTTTGAAATTCAAATTGAATCAAATGATGATGAAATGCAGCATGACATGCTTCTAAACACATTAGGACGGTAAATCAGAATTTGACATTTGGAAATTTAGCCAAAATAACGAATTTCGCTTGTTTTTCACTTGGATCCGGGTCCTGCGGGACCCTGTTTTGGTATTGTGGATAATCCGAACCTCAAATGGATTCCAAATTGCACCAAATTCGGTATGAAGCATCTACTTACTCTGATAAACAGCCTAGAATGCTAAAAATCATGAAATGATATGATTTAAATGCCAAAATTCAAAGAAAGTCCTAAAATGGTGGATTTTGCCTATGGATCCGAACCAAATGCAATGCCTAATATGATAATGCAAGATTTACACCATGGAAACTTCTGATATTTTGCAGACTGCTAAAAGACCCGAAATGGAACATTTTTGGTTTTTACATCCTCGGGATTTGAGCCATGGTGAGTTCAATAAGAGGGATTTAGTTCAGACAGAGGTAAAAATCACACTAATCTGATGTAAAATGCTAAAAAAATACAAAACGGCTATGGAAATTTATGAAATTAATCAGAGCTATGAACGACACCTACATGAACAACTTTCATGTTTATGACTTCGGCATTTGATCAACATAAACACCGATAAAAATATAACTATTCCTGCCTAAACTAACAGAACAGACAAATGTAGCAAAACAAGGGGCTGACAAGAAAAATCCGAAGCAGGGATCAACACTGTTCTAAAAATTACAGGCTTTCAGATTCAAACAGAGGACATCTCGGACACCACTTTCACTTTTTACAGTTTCGGATTTGGAGCAACACACAAATAGAAACCATAGCCCTAAGTTGATCCAAGATCTCAGAGGCCCAAATTAGGCTCTGACACGTGTACCGACATCTCGGATTTTTGTCAGACATAAAAAAAATCATAAAAATCTGAGAAAATCATATTAAAAACTAGACATTCTTTCGAGCTCAAAACATCTTTTGGATCGAAAATCGGATCTCCCATGAGGGATATCTCGATTTTACAAGTCGGAAAATGATTTTCAAAATGTATCCCGGGTAACAAAACCCGACTTGCCATTTTGAATGTTTACCGCAGTAAACAAATTCAAATGCCTCCGAATTTTTGGCAAAATTTCAGGGACACCTAAGGGCGCATTCCGTGATTGTTTTGGGATTTTTAATAAAAAACAAATGCATGAAATGACGTGTGGACTGACTGACAAAAACAGAGACCTACTGAAAATAAGCAGAATTGAAATAAAGGTTAAATTAATCCTAATTAATTCATGAAATGTACTAAATGAATGAAATAAAATGCAAATTAAACCTAGCTAACTATATGAATGTTAAAAATCATCAAGAAAGCATAATGAAACATTTTTATATATGTCGTTTTATGAGAATAACTCAATCCATCCCTCGGATGAGCTTTTTCTTCAAACGACTCCCGATTCGGATTATAGAATCACATCGAGGGGAAAAGAAGTGCACCTTGTTTCATTACGCAGCGTAGGAGCTCTTGAAATGGGCAGCTATCACGACCTTCCTTCGTCCTTCGCTCCAAGCTTCGGATGGTTCACAAAAATCGACCTCTGTTGGAATCGAATTCGCCACAGCACGAGCTCTACTCCACCTTTCTTCAATGAGCCAAAGGGGGCCCGATTTCCAAAGTTCAAAATCGGATTTTAGGAAGGCTAGGTCGGATTTTCCAAGTTCACCAGAGCTAAAAATGATCTCCCTTAGGCTGGGCGTGAACCCTTGTTTTTATAGCTTTTCTGAAAATTTTTGAAATTCAAACAGGTTCAATCCGAGCCCTCCATGTGGCGCCATCTCAGGAGGTGTCATCTGAGGGGTTTGAAATTCGAATTTGTCTTCTGCAGGGAGCCCTCAGGTGGCACCACCTCAAAAGGTGTTTTAATTTTTGAGAAAATAAAAAAAATGGAAATTTTGTGGGTGAGACACCTCAGCAGGGGGAATTTGGAATTTTTCAAAAGTTAGCTTGATTCTCTCTGCAGGGAGCTCCCAGAAGGCGCCACCTCAGAGGGTGCTCTCTTGGAGTTTGAATTTCAAATTCACTTTTTGTAGGGAGTCCTCAGGTGGCGCCACCTCATGGTGGGCTACCTTTATTAAAAATAAAATAAAAAATAAAAATGGAGCCAAGTGGAGTCCTGGAATGGTGCCACCTCAAAAGGTGTTTGACACATGTCAGAAGGACAGAGCAGTGGGCTCAGAAGGCGCCACCTCAGAGGAATTTGAATTTTGCTTTTTCTGGTGAAAGGAGATCTGGACATGTGGTAGTCCAGGATGGTTCCAAGTGTCAGCCTGCTGGAGGAGGTTCTTCAGATGGCACCACCTCAGAGGAGAATTCGAATTTCAAATGGAGGTTGGCCCTGGAGGAATGGAGGATGGACATGTGGCGCCACCTCAGGGTGGCTCCTACAATGCCATGTGGCAAGAGGGAGGAAAAAGAGGACAGTGACATGTGTCTCCTACTTTTCTGAAAAAAATAGGGAGAGGACATGTGTCCTCTACTTTTTCTGAAGGAGTGAGAAGGAGACATGTGTCACCTTCTTTTTCTGAAAGAAGCAGAAGATGACACGTGGCTGAGGGATAAGAAGGAGGGAAGGGACATGTGGCGCCCTCATAGGCCATCTGGAAAAATCAGAGCTCCGGATTTTCGCCACCTAATGCCTTGTTTGAATTTTAAATGGTTTGCTTTTTCTGAAGAAAGCCAGGAGTGACATGTGTCTCCTACTTTTCTGAAAGAGGTAGGGAGAAGACATGTGTCCTCTACTTTTTCTGAAAGAAGCAGAGAATGACACGTGGCAGAGGGGAGAGAAGGTGGGCCAAGCCATGTGGCGCCATCTCAGACAGGATGAAAAAGGTAGGAGTTCTTGATTTTCGCCACCTATGGGGATTTTTGAATATTTGAATTCTAGCTTTTCTGAAGAAAGCAGAAAATGACACATGGCACTTGCTTTTTCTGAGGAAATGAGAGCTTGCCATGTGTCCTCTGCAGGAGACACTCCAGATGGCGCCACCTCAGAGGAGACAAGCCTACCTTTTCTGTAGGAATTTAGGAGTGACACATGTTTCCTACTTTTCTGAAAAAAATAGGGAGAGGACATGTGTCAGGCTACTTTTCTAGAAGGAAGGAGGGGTTGACACGTGTCCCCTGCAGGAGACACACTTCAAGTGGCGCCACCTCAGAGGAGACAAACTCCACTTTTTCTAGACAGGACAACCTATGACACTTGGCATCTTCTGGTAGTCTTTGAAATGACACATGGCGCCGGATGGATAGGGTGACACATGGCAGATAATTGGGATGACATGTGGCGGCTTCTGAAGGTAGCCCCACACTGACACTTGGCATGTGGATGAGAGGAGAGAGAAAGGACAAGTGGCACCAATCCAAGGGACAAGGCTCCTATATTTTTGGGTTTTTCGAAATTCAAATTTTCAAAAGGAAAGCTTGTGTGACACCACCTCAGTGTGGGTCCCACATTGCTTCTTTATTGAAATAAGGATAAAACCACAACTTCTTTTTGGAATTTTCATAAAATCTGGACTAATGGGCAAAACAGGAATTTTGGAAAGAGTTGGCCCTTGTAGGGCGATTTTGTAAAAGAAAGATATTTGAAATTGTCAAAAAGGGCAAAATTTGAGTTGAAGTGACTGAAATCCATATTGAAAACTATCCAGATGGTTTTCCTGAGGAAATATTTTGAAATTCAGAGTCCAAGGGGTAAAATGGGAAGAATTGATAATTTTGAAGACCCAGGGTTTGGAAATCAATTTTGAAAATAGTTAAAATTCGAATCTGGATTGAAAATTTTGAAATCAAGAGTTCTATACCTCGAAATGACATGCTGTGCAGTGCAGTGATTTGAAACACTCATGCAATGATATGCAATGTCATGTCTTATGAAATGCAATCTTGAATCAAGACTTGGAGATGTCTGTCTCCATTCAGGAGTAAAATTTTTGAATATCTAAGTTAAAATTAGAGAAATTTTGAGAGTTTCAGATAAAATTTAGACTTTTGCAAGGCTCGGGCTCAGAAAATGACCATTTTGCCCTCCAGCGATTTCAGAGGCTGGATGTTGATGCTTGGTGGAAATGTAGGGGAGGTGAGTGAAAATTTGGGGTGTTTACAGATGCCCCTCTTTGCTACTAAGCCGGCTCATGGCCGAGCTTAGTGGCAAAGAAAACACACCAAATTTGGGCTATACGAAAAAAATGCCCCAGTTAGAAGGATCTGACTGGGTGTGAAGAAATTAGCCAGAGGAAGATGGTAGATATGAAGCGAAGAATGGAGAGAAAAGATTCACTCTATGAGAGTGAAGTTCAGGTTTATGCCCTTAACCTGGATGGGACAGAAATACCTCGCATGGAACGAAGCTCAGGTTTTGACCCTTAACCTGATGGGACAGAAATACCTCGCATGGAACGAAGCTCAGGTTTTGACCCTTGACCTGATTGGGGAATGGAATATCTCATCGAAATGAGACTCAGGTTTGTACCCTTAACCTGATCGGGCGGAAGATGAAATACCTCTTTGATTGAGGCTCAGGTTTGTACCCTTATCCTGATCGGGCGGAAAATGGAATACCTCTTTGAATGAGGCTCAGGTTTGTACCCTTATCCTGATCGGGCGGAAAATGAAATACCTCTTTGAATGAGGCTCAGGTTTGTACCCTTATCCTGATCGGGCGGAAAATGAAATACCTCTTTGAATGAGGCTCAGGTTTGTACCCTTATCCTGATCGAGCGAAAAATCAAATACCTCTTTGAGTGAGGCTCAGGTTTGTACCCTTATCCTGATCGGGCGGAAAATGAAATACCTCTTTGAGTGAGGCTCAGGTTTGTACCCTTATCCTGATCGGGCAGAAAATGAAATACCTCTTTGAGTGAGGCTCAGGTTTGTACCCTTATCCTGATCGGGCGGAAAATGGAATGGAATCCTCGAAGGAAGAGACCATGATGGAACCTTTGGATTTTGCACAATAAATCCAATAGGGTTTTTGCAAAAGGAAGGAAAATGGGGTCCCTAAAGCTTGAAAAGGGATTGGTTTTGGGCGTCTCATTGCTGAGACTAAAATCAGCTTTTGAAATTGCCTTTTGCGGGAAATGATTGGTGGTTCGACCTCGAACCGAAATGGGACTGTCTATGGTGGGACAGTGGGGACACAGGGAAGTGTGCAAATTTGAGAGTTCATGCTCTCAAAGAAGGGAAGGAATCAAGTCCTTAGGAGGGATTTAAAATTGGTGTCAGGATGCATCGAAGACGGATATCGAGCTCTCACTTCATGTCAGGATAGCTAGAAAATATTATCAAAATATTGAGAATTTTGTTGTTGATTCCAAGTTTTTGAAAATGTTGCAAATGGCTACAAAGATATTCTTTCTTTTCTACCCAAAGCATTACCTCCAAACAGGGTTCACTTCGTAGAATCGAGATTTGAAACCCAAATTGCTCGCAATTGACCTTCTTCAAAGAAGTTATCAATTTCCTTGATATGAACAAGAAAGAGAATTTGATATTATGAAAGCAATTGATGAAAGAATATTGATAATAGAATTTTACAAATTTAAAGAGGATTCTTGATAAATCTGGCAGCTTGATATCCTGAGAACTTCTCTCTTGATAATCTTTCTGCACTCTTTTGGCTCTCTGGGTTTTTGCTACACTCTCCTTCATTTTGGAGATATTTTGACTTTTTTTTTCTCTCTTTCTTTTTCCTCTCTTGCTCTCTTTTGGAAGGGTACGTCACAAACTCCTTCATCTTGGAGATGTTTCGATCCTTCTTGGACGATGGGTTTGGAGATCTTTGGATGATAGCTGAAATTAAATATCTTTTAGGGATTGTCGAGAGGTTCATCGCATCTGCCTTCATCTTGGCAGTGCTTTGGACTTTCCCTGGAAGGACCCATCACAAACTCCGTCATCTTGGAGATGTTTCGAATCTTCTTTGGCCCCAGGGGTCTACTCGCCTAATTCGCCTTCATCTTGACGACAGGTGAGAGCTCCCTTTTGCGGATATTTAATTGCAGCTTAGGTGATTTTGAGGAAACGGGGCTTGGGTAAACGCTCTCTTTTCTAGCGCTCAGGATATTTCCACTGCCTTGTCTTTACAATAATAAACCTTAAAGATGCGCCATTGACTGTGATCAATATCGATCATCTACGGCTTTTCAATAACATTGAATCTTCTTTTCTGGCCATATCGAGGATTTATCCTTCATCCTTTTGGTTGGTCAAATAGAACGAATTTGAAGATTGAATCTCTTTTCGCAAAAGCTTCACTCTTTTGAAAGTAATGCTGAAGGTAAACTGAGGTAAAGATTTATGCAATAAAATTTTGAAATCAACAATTGATTGACAAATTGACAAAATTTTCTTGAAATCCTTGATGAAAGAGAGCACATGAGGTCCAGCTTAACGCATCCGTGACGAAAATTTTCCTCTCTTTTCCTCAAAGGAGGTGACTATCAGTTCACTGGGAACAATATCAGTTCAATTAAGAACGACCATCGGTTCGCTGGAAACAATATCAGTTCAATTAAGAACGCCCATCGGTTTGCTGAGAACAATATTAGTTCGATTAAGAACAACCATCAGTGGGAATAATATCAGTTCAATTAAGAACGACTATCAGTTCACTTGGAACACTATCAATTCGATAAGGAACGACTATCAGTTCACTTGGAACACTATCAGTTCGATAAAGAATGACTATCAGTTCACTTGGAACACTATCAGTTCGATGAAGAATGACTATCAGTTCGCTTGGAATACTATCAGTTCAATGAAGAACGACTATCAGTTCACTTGGAACACTATCAGTTCGATGAAGAACGACTATCAGTTCACTTGGAACACTATCAGTTCGATGAAGAACGACTATCAGTTCACTGGGAACAATATCAGTTCAATGAAGAACGACTATCAGTTCACTTGGAACACTATCAGTTCGATGAAGAACGACTATCAGTTCACTTGGAACACTATCAGTTTGATGAAGAACGACTATCAGTTCACTTGAAACAATATCAGTTCAATGAAGAACGACTATCAGTTCACTTGGAACACTATCAGTTCAATGAAGAACGACTATCAGTTCACTTGGAACAATATCAATTCACTTGAAACACTATCAGTTCAATGAAGAACGACTATCAGTTCACTTGAACACTATCAGTTCAATGAAGAACGACTATCAGTTCACTTGGAACACTATCAGTTTGGTTAGAACACTATCAGTTCGATGAAGAACAACTATCAGTTCACTTGGAACACTATCAGTTCGATGAAGAACGACTATCAGTTCACTTGGAACACTATCAGTTCAATGAAGAACGACTATCAGTTCACTTGGAACACTATCAGTTCGATGAAGAACGACTATCAGTTCAATGAAGAACGACTATGAGTTCACTTGGAACACTATCAGTTCAATGAAGAACGACTATCAGTTCGTTTGGAACGACTATCAGTTCGCTTGGAACGACTATCAGTTCGCTTGGAACGACTATCAGTTCGCTTGGAACACTATCAGTTCAGTGAAGAACGACTATCAGTTCGTTTGGAACGACTATCAGTTCGCTTGGAACACTATCAGTTCAGTGAAGAACGACTATCAGTTCGTTAGGAACACTATCAGTTCAATGAAGAACGACTATCAGTTCGTTTGGAACACTATCAGTTCAATGAAGAACAAGGACCATTATAGAGAGTTGAATCGCTTCTATGAATGGTTTCAGGATTATGCCCTTATCCTGAACGGGGAATGAAAATTGGATGACCTGGCGATCAAAATTGAGAATTTTGGTGATTTTGAAATTGGGAATTGGGTGACCCGGAGATCGAAATTGAAGAATTGGATGACCCGAGGGTCGAAATTGAAGAATTATGGAAAATGATTCAGGTTTATCCCTTAACCTGAAGGGGAATGGAATTGGGTGCATAGTCAATGCAAATGCAATGCACATGCACATGAAATGCAAATGAAGTGCAAATGAGTGCATATATATGAGAGAATGGTTTATCCTGCCTGCATACAGGATGTTTTGAGGTAAAGATAAATTTTTCAAAAAAATGCCCCAGTGTAACTAGGGAGAAAGTTTTGAATAGAAGAACGACAATTGATGAATAAGGCGACAAGTTTCTTGACTGATAGATGTCCTCAAGATCATTCCTCACAAGAGAAACATTATGAAAAGGAAGAGAAAGTAAATAAGACGACACCAAGCTATTGAAAAAAATTTGATGACTTTATTGATGCTTTAAAATCAAGGAAAGAGAATGGGATTACATTATTCTTTTGAAAAAGCAAGATGGGAAATGGGAAATTGTTGGCATTGTCATCTTCTTGAATGATTGTAGAAAAAATCTTTGTCAGGATGACTAGTCTTCCTTTTCATCTTCAACGAGGAGCTTCTTGTCAATGCAGTCTTGAACAATGTTCTTAAGGACGAAGCAGTTTTCTGTATCATGCCCTACTGCTCGATGAAACTTGCAAAATTGTTCTTTGAATCTGCCCATAATTGTTGGAGGATCAGCAGCTTTAGGCAACCGGACAAGGTCTTTCTCAAGCATATACTCGAGGATACTCTCGAGTGTCTGATCCAGAGGGGTGAATTCTCGTTCAGTTCTCCAGTCCTTGCGCTTTGATTTTTCCTGATCTTTCTTTTGATGTTGAGGGCTGGATTGGAGAGGTTTATCACTGTTGATGTCCTTCCCCTTTTGCTTTTTGATTCTCTCCAAACTATGATCATTCTTGTTGCCTTTGCTATTATTGAAAGATTTGGCCGCAAAAGTGAAGTGAGCCTTCTTCTTTTGTTCACCTTGAGAGTTATTCTTGGAAAATGTGAAGCCTTCATAGACTCCATTCTCCACACTCAACTCGAGCCATTTTGCTCGTTCAATGAGTTCAACGAAAGATTTGGATGGTGAGGTAGAAATTAATCCTCTCAGAGGTTGCAAAAAATTATTGAGGATCAATGATAAAGCATGTCTTTCTGATATAGGATCCCTCATTTTGTTGCAGGTCTCTCTCCAACTGCGAATGAAGTCCCTTGCCTTTTCATTTTCATTCTGCCTTAGGTTGCAGAGATGGCTCAATGTTGGGAGCGCTTCAGTATTGAACAAGAATCGTTCAACGAACAAATTCACGACTTTGTCGAACTCTTTCAGTTCTATAGGATTGACATGTTCCGCGTACCATTTGGCTGCGACTCCTTCCAGGCTGCGGGGAAAGCATAAGAACAATGCTCTGTTGTCTCTCTTGAACCTAGAGCATTCAGCGAAGAACATGGCGAGATGGGCTTTTGGGTCGCCAGAACCATCGAACTTGATGAATTTTCGGGGAAGATTCTCCAGATCATCATCCCCTTCTAAACCGTCGTAGAAGTCCTCGCTGGTGAAGACTTTATTGCCCTTGTCGCGGGCTTGCAGATCCTTGACCACTCTGGCCATTTCCCTGAATTGTGCTTGCAGGGGCTCTTCTGCGACCTGACTTTTTGATTTGTGACTCCTCCTTTGGCCACATTTATGAAATGCCGGAGGCACCTCATATTCTTCATCGGTATCATCTTCGTCTAAAGTATCTTGAACATTCTCCTCAGAGGACTTGGTTGACCTCTTGGCCACACGATCTCTAATTCTCTGACTGAATGGATTTTTGTCTGAGCTGGTGCCAGCCTGCTCACTCATCATCCTCTTCATCATCTTCTGAAACATTGCGTACATCTGAGGGTCGATACCATCATCTTCTGGCTGCTCTTGGTCTTTGTCTGACCTTGGCGAATTCATCTCTCCTTCTGATGTTGATGAGTAACTGATACGCTGAATTGGTGCGGTCTTCTTCCCTGACCTTGTCTGAACCATCAAATGTTGCGAAGGCTCTCTGCAGGATAAGGTCTTGATTAGACTCTGAGGAAATTTTTGGATTGGGAAGAAAATTATATGGTGGACAATTGGAAGAATATCCCATTACTAGGGATGGAGTCGTCGTTGGAGTCACGACAATTATGTTGTCATTCTTTGTAAGAGAAATGAACAACGGAAAATGTGCCTTGTTACCTAGGCGAGGTCGTCAACCACGAGGAAAATACCATTTTGAAGGAAAGAGATACCTCTTGGAAAAACAATCCGGAAACAGATTTAAAGTAAGAAGAAGGCAAGTGGGTAAACAATTTCCACCACAATAATCAAGGTATGCACGAGGAAAATGCGGTGAAGAATTTTGCAAGTAAACAACAGGATCAAAAATCCAATGAGAGAAAAGATATGATTTTGAAAAATTGCAGGCAGGATAAAAATGCAGCTGGAAATTCGAGATCCAGTAGAAAGGGAGAATGAAAAATCACCTGGAGTTTTGGAAGAAAAGGGATATTTGGGAAAAACCATCCAGGGTTTTAGAAAATAAAGGAAAATATGAGAATATGGATATTTGGAAAGATATTTTTGAAAAAAATATGAGAGAAATAAAAGTACCATACAAACTCACATCCTGCATAGACATTTATGCACATTCAGCACTCCCTAAGAAGCTGACTCTAGATGCATCATTTTGAAAACAGCTGTAGGACCTTAATCCTAACTCTAAGTTCAGATCATCTTTGTCCAATTCAGTTATGCCGATATACCCGAATCGAAATCCGAGGTACGTGGCATAGAATTTCCACTCCGGTTCTAAGGTAAGGTTTTCCAACATCCTTGAGCGCCTACCGATATACTTCGGACTGTGGCCCGCGGTACGTAGTAGGGGGGTGTTAACCCAAATAGGTGGCCCAGTTGTGAGGCTCTGTCCCGAACTAGGGTTCTGGAAGAGAGCCCAGCAACGTGAAGACCGGGTAATGATAGGTAATGGAGTTTTGAAAAAATGATCACATGCAAGAAATAGATGGCTCTAAATCCTAGAGAGATAGATTTTGAAAATCTTTGAAGAAGCATACATTGTTTGCATTCAGATCCTAAATTGAGGAGAGTTGTATTTAGACCTAAGTCTATGTGAGCATGAAAATATCTCCTCAATCTGGTCCTACCAAACCATGCCTAAGCTTATGCAATCAATGTCAGCTAGGTCAGAATCTAGGCTCCTAGGCTCACATGATATTGAAAGTAAAAGAGCTGACATTTTGTGAACATAATTTTGATAATTTAACTAAGTCAAGCATAATTTAGGTCAGACAAGGACAGGTCCCATCACGGTCGCCAAACCTGTTATCGTCGCGAAATTTTTCCCCCGCCTTCCCTTCCTTGCGGAAGAGAAAACGAGAGAAACGCTTTCGCGCCTCAAACTTTGACCGGATTTTGGAAATTGTTTTGAAATACTCGCCTCCGTTTTTGAAAATTGCGGGAAAATCCATGGGATGGGGCTCGACCTGTCGGTACGAGGTTCGACCGTTCCTGCCGCCTTTAACAGGGGTAATCGAACCAAGGACCAAAACTATGCTTGACTTGGTTAAATTATCGAAGTTATGTTCTATCCTAAATGCACAGAGAATTCAGGCATGTGCTATGAGATTTTGGAAAATGCCAGTTGGAAAACATGATGTATGCTTAGAAAAACATTTGGAGTTGGAAAGAATCTCTCAGGAAAAAGGTCAATTTCTCAGGAAACTCAGATAAAAAAGGGGTTTTTGAAAACATGAGAAAGCTTATAAAGATGTGGAAAAATCAGAAATAGTTGAAAATCTTGGGAAAATGGAAGTGATTCCTGAGAAAAGATGAACCTTTTTGAAAAGGGAAACACTTCTTAGGAAAACTTGGACTTTGAGAGTTTTCTTAGGAAAATGATGGAAAATTTATAGGAAAACTCATTGGAGAAGGAAATTCAAAACTTGGGGAATCGAAATCCTGGGAATTTTACCTTTTTAAATACTTGGAAATCGATTTTGGATCTTGAAGAAAGATTGGAAAACTCTTTTGAATATCTTAAGAAAATATCATTTTCCTGGGAAAACTGTGGAAAAACTTGTCTTTGGAAAACCGATTTTGAAAGATTCTTAGAGTTTCTTGAGAAATCGATTTCTTGAGAATGAAGTTTTCTTGAGAAAATCTTGAGAAAATCTTGAGAAAATCAATGATTCTATGATGCAAATGACATAAGTGAATGAATGCACTTTGAAAAGATTTTCTAAGAGATTTGTTGGAAAAATGTGCATTAAGTCAAGATAAATCCTTCACATATTCTGACTGTGGCCATGAATATGTTCAGAATTTAGTTGATTTGATGCACATGATTTTGAAAACTTTGGAAATATGATGTGCATTTTAAGATAGCCTAAGAGTGTAGGCTCAATGTGACTAGTAGAAAGATGACGGATCTGGGTCTCGTCCATATTCCGACTAGGGCCGTAAATATGGATCCCACCGAGTCCATCAACTCCCTAAGAGTTGGTGCACGTGCCATTCGTGAACATCCATAGTGCTTTTGAAATAAAATGCATGAATCATAGAAACAGGATATTGCATAAAATCAAACTATATGATATGCATCCTAGTCTAAGCAGGAAATTAAATCTCTTATTCCAAAATTTACATTATTACATCACTAAATAAAAGAAATAAAAGAAATTTGCAGACTTCAGCTCCTTCTTTGGAATGTCCCTGCCAAGCTTAAAATAAAGTTAGCTCAAATATGTGGGTTTTTCCAAGATTTTCCAATAATATTATGAAGTTATTGGATTTAATTGGATATAAACCCTATTCTCATGCTTCCTTGATATTTGAAATGATGTAAATGCAGGAAATTCAGTAGAAAATAGTTTGAAATTCGGAATTGGGGTCAAAATGACCAAAATACCCCTAATTATAAAGTTATACCTTTAAAATCAGGGTTTTTTGAAGGAAAACTTGGTAAAATTGAGATTTTGAAATTCAAATTGAATCAAATGATGATCAAATGCAGTATGACATGCTTCTAAACACATTAGGACGGTAAATCAGAATTTGACATTTTGAAATTTAGCCAAAATAACGAATTTCGCTTGTTTTTCACTAGGATCCGGGTCCTGCGGGACCCTGTTTTGGTATTGTGGATAATCCGAACCTCAAATGGATTCCAAATTGCACCAAATTCGGTATGAAGCATCTACTTACTCTGATAAACAGCCTAGAATGCTAAAAATCATGAAATGATATGATTTAAATGCCAAAATTCAAAGAAAGTTCTAAAATGGTGGATTTTGCCTATGGATCCGAACCAAATGCAATGCCTAATATGATAATGCAAGATTTACACCATGGAAACTTCTGATATTTTGCAGACTGCTAAAAGACCCGAAATGGAACATTTTTGGTTTTTACATCCTCGGGATTTGAGCCATGGTGAGTTCAATAAGAGGGATTTAGTTCAGACAGAGGTAAAAATCACACTAATCTGATGTAAAATGCTAAAAAAATACAAAACGGCTATGGAAATTTATGAAATTAATCAGAGCTATGAACGACACCTACATGAACAACTTTCATGTTTATGACTTCTGCATTTGATCAACATAAACACCGATAAAAATATAACTATTCCTGCCTAAACTAACAGAACAGACAAATGTAGCAAAACAGGGGGCTGACAAGAAAAATACGAAGCAGGGGTCAACACTGTTCTAAAAATTACAGGCTTTCAGATTCAAACAGAGGACATCTCGGACACCACTTTCACTTTTTACAGTTTCGGATTTAGAGCAACACACAAAGAGAAACCATAGCCCTAAGTCGATCCAAGATCTCAGAGGCCCAAATTAGGCTCTGACACGTGTACCGACACCTCGGATTTTTGTCAGATATAAAAAAAATCATAAAAATCTGAGAAAATCATATTAAAAACTAGACATTCTTCCGAGCTCAAAACATCTTTTGGATCGAAAATCGGATCTCCCATGAGGGATATCTCGATTTTACAAGTCGGAAAATGATTTTCAAAATGTATCCCGGGTAACAAAACCCGACTTGCCATTTTGAATGTTTACCGCAGTAAACAAATTCAAATGCCTCCGAATTTTTGGCAAAATTTCAGGGACACCTAAGGGCGCATTCTGTGATTGTTTTGGGATTTTTAATAAAAAACAAATGCATGAAATGACGTGTGGACTGACTGACAAAAACAGAGACCTACTGAAAATAAGCAGAATTGAAATAAAGGCTAAATTAATCCTAATTAATTCATGAAATGTACTAAATGAATGAAATAAAATGCAAATTAAACCTAGCTAACTATATGAATGTTAAAAATCATCAAGAAAGCATAATGAAACATTTTTATATATGTCGTTTTATGAGAATAGCTCAATCCATCCCTCGGATGAGCTTTTTCTTCAAACGACTCCCGATTCGGATTATAGAATCACATCGAGGGGAAAAGAAGTGCACCTTGTTTCGTTACGCAGCGTAGGAGCTCTTGAAATGGGCAGCTATCACGACCTTCCTTCGTCCTTCGCTCCAAGCTTCGGATGGTTCACAAAAATCGACCTCTGTTGGAATCGAATTCGCCACAGCACGAGCTCTACTCCACCTTTCTTCAATGAGCCAAAGGGGGCCCGATTTCCAAAGTTCAAAATCGGATTTTAGGAAGGCTAGGTCGGATTTTCCAAGTTCACCAGAGCTAAAAATGATCTCCCTTAGGCTGGGCGTGAACCCTTGTTTTTATAGCTTTTCTGAAAATTTTTGAAATTCAAACAGGTTCAATCCGAGCCCTCCATGTGGCGCCATCTCAGGAGGTGTCATCTGAGGGGTTTGAAATTCGAATTTGTCTTCTGCAGGGAGCCCTCAGGTGGCGCCACCTCAAAAGGTGTTTTAATTTTTGAGAAAATAAAAAAAATGGAAATTTTGTGGGTGAGACACCTCAGCAGGGGGAATTTGGAATTTTTCAAAAGTTAGCTTGATTCTCTCTGCAGGGAGCTCCCAGAAGGCGCCACCTCAGAGGGTGCTCTCTTGGAGTTTGAATTTCAAATTCACTTTTTGTAGGGAGTCCTCAGGTGGCGCCACCTCATGGTGGGCTACCTTTATTAAAAATAAAATAAAAAATAAAAATGGAGCCAAGTGGAGTCCTGGAATGGTGCCACCTCAAAAGGTGTTTGACACATGTCAGAAGGACAAAGCAGTGGGCTCAGAAGGCGCCACCTCAGAGGAATTTGAATTTTGCTTTTTCTGGTGAAAGGAGATCTGGACATGTGGCAGTCCAGGATGGTTCCAAGTGTCAGCCTGCTGGAGGAGGTTCTTCAGATGGCGCCACCTCAGAGGAGAATTCGAATTTCAAATGGAGGTTGGCCCTGGAGGAATGGAGGATGGACATGTGGCGCCACCTCAGGGTGGCTCCTACAATGCCATGTGGCAAGAGGGAGGAAAAAGAGGACAGTGACATGTGTCTCCTACTTTTCTGAAAAAAATAGGGAGAGGACATGTGTCCTCTACTTTTTCTGAAGGAGTGAGAAGGAGACATGTGTCACCTTCTTTTTCTGAAAGAAGCAGAAGATGACACATGGCAGAGGGATAAGAAGGAGGGAAGGGACATGTGGCGCCCTCATAGGCCATCTGGAAAAATCAGAGCTCCGGATTTTCGCCACCTAATGCCTTGTTTGAATTTTAAATGGTTTGCTTTTTCTGAAGAAAGCCAGGAGTGACATGTGTCTCCTACTTTTCTGAAAGAGGTAGGGAGAAGACATGTGTCCTCTACTTTTTCTAAAAGAAGCAGAGAATGACACATGGCAGAGGGGAGAGAAGGTGGGCCAAGCCATGTGGCGCCATCTCAGACATGATGAAAAAGGTAGGAGTTCTTGATTTTCGCCACCTATGGGGATTTTTGAATATTTGAATTCTAGCTTTTCTGAAGAAAGCAGAAAATGACACATGGCACTTGCTTTTTCTGAGGAAATGAGAGCTTGCCATGTGTCCTCTGCAGGAGACACTCCAGATGGCGCCACCTCAGAGGAGACAAGCCTACCTTTTCTGTAGGAATTTAGGAGTGACACATGTTTCCTACTTTTCTGAAAAAAATAGGGAGAGGACATGTGTCAGGCTACTTTTCTAGAAGGAAGGAGGGGTTGACACGTGTCCCCTGCAGGAGACACACTTCAAGTGGCGCCACCTCAGAGGAGACAAACTCCACTTTTTCTAGACAGGACAACCTATGACACTTGGCATCTTCTGGTAGTCTTTGAAATGACACATGGCGCCGGATGGATAGGGTGACACATGGCAGATAATTGGGATGACATGTGGTGGCTTCTGAAGGTAGCCCCACACTGACACTTGGCATGTGGATGAGAGGAGAGAGAAAGGACAAGTGGCACCAATCCAAGGGACAAGGCTCCTATATTTTTGGGTTTTTCGAAATTCAAATTTTCAAAAGGAAAGCTTGTGTGACACCACCTCAGTGTGGGTCCCACATTGCTTCTTTATTGAAATAAGGATAAAACCACAACTTCTTTTTGGAATTTTCATAAAATCTGGACTAATGGGCAAAACAGGAATTTTGGAAAGAGTTGGCCCTTGTAGGGCGATTTTGTAAAAGAAAGATATTTGAAATTGTCAAAAAGGGCAAAATTTGAGTTGAAGTGACTGAAATCCATATTGAAAACTATCCAGATGGTTTTCCTGAGGAAATATTTTGAAATTCAGAGTCCTAGGGGTAAAATGGGAAGAATTGATAATTTTGAAGACCCAGGGTTTGGAAATCAATTTTGAAAATAGTTAAAATTCGAATCTGGATTGAAAATTTTGAAATCAAGAGTTCTGGACCTCGAAATGACATGCTGTGCAGTGCAGTGATTTGAAACGCTCATGCAATGATATGCAATGTCATGTCTTATGAAATGCAATCTTGAATCAAGACTTGGAGATGTCTGTCTCCTGTCAGGAGTAAAATTTTTGAATATCTGAGTTAAAATTAGAGAATTTTTGAGAGTTTCAGATAAAATTTAGACTTTTGCAAGGTCCGGGCTAAAAAATTGACCATTTTGCCCTCCAGCGATTTCAGAGGCTGGATGTTGATGCTTGGTGGAAATGTAGGGGAGGTGAGTGAAAATTTGGGGTGTTTACAGGATACCGGACGAAGTGTCTGAGTTTTTTTCAAAAGGTTATTTTTGATAATTTTGAGAATTTGATTTAAAATTGGATAATGAAGCTCAGATTTGGATTTTGTTGTAGATCCGGATCCGAAATTGAGTCAGATATATAAAATGAATTTAATTTCAACAAAATTTGAGAAACAAAATGGAATTTTGATTTAAAACCGACTCAATTACCCCAAAAAAAATGGGGGAAAAGGGCAAAAAAAGGATATTTACAACATTTTGAAAAATTTGGGGTGTTCACAGATGCCCCTCTTTGCTGCTAAGCCGGTTGAAAGCCGAGCTTAGTGGCAAAGAAACACTCCAAATTTTGAAAAATGCCTCAGTCAGCCGATCTGAACTGGGTGTGGAAGAATTTATTTTGAAAACACGGCTTTTCGGGCTTAAAACCTTATCCTGAATGGTCCTGGGGGGATGAAATCCTCGACAATGATATGACTGAATGATAGAAATGAGGAAATCGTGATGGGACTTTGGGTGAAAATCCCAGGGATGGTGAAAGATAAGAATTTTGATCAAGTCTCATGGGTGAGACAAGATCAACCCTTTGGAATGACTCAGGTTTAGCCCTTAACCTGGATGGGACGAAGATAGATCAAGATAATTTGGATGGGGGAAAGGAAATATAAACGGTCCTCGATGGGACATTTTGAGAGAAATGCCTCGTGAGATGAAACTCAAGGACGATCCTTTCCTGGATGGATGCACAAAGAGCACGGATTCCTTTGTGGGGAAAACCATGATGGGACGGGAAGGATTACCTCGTCTAAACGAGGCTCAGGTTTAACCCAAACCTAAAAGGAAGGTACCTCGCGGAGCGAGGTTCAGGCTTCACCCTTATCCTGGGAGGGACGACCATACAGAATCTTTGAGTGAAGAAATCGTGATGGGACAACAAATGCATCGCCGAAGCGAGATTCAGGTTTAACCCTTGACCTGAGTGGGAGATGATGTGGAATCTTCGAATGTAGAAACCGTGATGGGACTAGAAAGGATATCTAGTCGGAAATGGGACTCAGGTTTAACCCTAACTTGAATGGAAGGTACCTCGTGGAGCGAGGTTCAGGCTTAACCCTTAACCTGAAAGGGACGACCATACGGAATCCTCGGATGAAGAAACCATGATGGGACCTTCGAAATTTGGACGAATAAATCCGAGAGGGGTTTGCGAGAAGAGAGAAACAAAGGGGTTCCCTAAAGCTTGGAAAAGGGATGATCTTGGGCACCTCATTGCTGAGGCTAAAATCAGCTTTCTAAAAACAGACGACCTCTCGCAGAAGGTTTTGGGTGGTACCTCGAGGAGCGCGATAACAAGTTTAATCCTTAGCCTGAATGGATACAGCATCCTCGAGGAGCGAGATAAACTGTGATGGGCCTCCAGACTTTGCACAAGTCCAAGAGGGGTTTTTTGCAAAAGGATAAAAA
Organism: Nuphar pumila; assembly: GCF_984573655.1. Lineage (NCBI taxonomy): Eukaryota > Viridiplantae > Streptophyta > Magnoliopsida > Nymphaeales > Nymphaeaceae > Nuphar > Nuphar pumila. Next base: position 69,248,040 of record NC_143255.1, on the reverse strand, counting down.
TTGGGGTCCCTAAAGCTTGAAAAGGGGTTGTTCTTGGGCGCCTCATTGCTGAGACTAAAATGGCTTTTGACAATAACAGATCTTTTGCAAAAAGTTCAGGTTTAACCCTTATCCTGAGCGGGAACTGTCTATGGTGGGACAGTGGGGAACACAGAGAAGTGTGCAAATCTGAGAGCACTCAGATCAGACGGAAGGAAAGGACTTTTCAGTCCTAAGGAGGGATGACGTCAGGATACGTCAAAACCAATCATCAAGTTCATACTTCATGTTGGGATAATGAGAAAATATTGCCAATAAGATGCCAAAATTGTAGTTGATTCAGAATGATTGAATTGTGCTCATGTGTGAAAATATCACCTCTTTCTACCTAGAGTATTAGCTCCAATTGGGCTAACTCTGTAGAATCAAGAATCAAATTCAAATTTGTTGCTGTTGAGTTTCTTCGAGGAAGATATCAATTTCCTTGATATGAAAGAGAGGAAACATTCTTAGCTTCATAAAAGCAATTAAGTGAAAAGATATTGATAAAGAATTTCGCATAGATAAAGATGATTCTTGACAGTTTCAGGCAGTTTGATATCCTGGGCATCTTCCATGATGATCTTTTTGCACTCTTTTGAACCATGGATCTTTCCTAGGTTCTTTTACATCATCCTTTATTTTGGAGATATCCTGACTTTTCTCTCTTTTTCGGGGAAGGGTACGTCACAAACTCCTTCATCTTAGAGATGATCTGATTCTTCTTTTTCTTTCTTTCTCAGAAATTATGACATTGGTTCTTGGGTTGAAATCTCTAAATGATAGCAGAAATCAAATATCTTTTAGGGTTTGTCGGTAGGTTCATCGCATCCGCCTTCATCTCGACGGTGATCCAAACTTTCCCTGGAAGGATCCGTCACAAACTCCGTCATCTTGGAGATGTTTCAAATCTTCTTTGGCCCTGAAGGTCTACTCGCTTAATTCGTCTTCATCTTGACGACAATTGAGAGATCCCTTTTGCGGATATTTGATTGCAGCTTAGCTTGGATGACTGAGGATATATGGATTGGGTACGTCCTTTTTACTGCCCAGGATATTTCCACTATCTTACCGTCAGAAGAATAATTTTTAAGAATATGCCACAACTATGATCAATATCAGCTCACTTATGGCTTTTCATCATCTTTGAATTTTCCTTTGCCGGTCATATCGAAGATTTTTCTTGATCCTCTTGGTTGACTAACAGAAAAGCTTGAATTTAGTTCTTATTTCGCAAGAGTCTTGCTCTTTTGAAAATGATACTGGAGGTAGTTTGAGATAATTCTTTGTGTGATGAAAATTTTGAGATCAACAATGACTTTTGATCACAAATTGGCAAAAGTATTCTATAAATCCCTGATGAAAGAAATCGCTTGATATCGAGTCGACACGTCCGTGACAAAATTTTCCTCTCTTTTTCCCCCCAAAAAAAAAGAGAGACTCAGGCTTAGCCTTTACCTGAATGGGAAGTTGGAAATACTCCCCTCTTCCCTGAAAGAGGAGGTGTTTGCAAATTGTAACTTTCAAAGAGAAATTAAGTTTTCGTCAAAACTCCCTATCTCTAGGCTTCTCTTATGGAAAGGTGGCCGAAAAAAACAAAGTTGAGAAAGTATCACAGAGGAACGAGTCCATCACACTCTCCCTAGAAGAGGGTCCTCTGCGAAAGGATTTGGCCAAAGATGAGAGAAACAAAGGGCCAAAAAAAAAAACGAGCTTCCGTCGAAGCTCTCCCAAACAAAAAGGGCTCTTTTGTGTAAAGTTGGTGGTTGTTTTGCAAACTGTTCGCGAAGAAAACGAGTCCCTTCAAACTCTCCTTGAAAGAGGGTTCTTGCGAACAAAAGATGGTTGCATGCGAAAGGAACGAGCTCCCTCGAACTCTCCCTAAAGAGGGTCCTTCGCAAGAAAAGATTTTGAATTTTTGACAAAATGATAACCCGAAGGTTGAAATTTGAGAATTTAGAACTTGAATGATGATGTTTGGTTAGTACAAAGACTGAACCTTGAGGGCTAACTGATTAGTCAGCCAAACACTAGCACGAGCGCTAGATGTACCAACACGAGTACTGGATTTCGAAAAATGCCCCAGTACGAGCGCTGGGTTTTGAAAAATGCACACCAGTACGAGCACTGGATTTTCGAAATGCATACCAGTACGAGCACTGGGTTTTCGAAATGCACACCAGTACGAGCACCAGGTTTTCGAAATGCACACCAGTATGAGCACCGGGTTTTCGAAATGCACACCAGCACGAGCACTGGATGCTTCAATAGGAGAATTTGAAAAATGAGACCGACATTCGAAGATACTTGAGAATTAAGCGAGAATGATTGTCGGTGTTTCAGGATTATCCCTTATCCTAAAGGGGAAGTTCAAGGAGAGCTCCGCTCCACAAGTGAGCATTAAATTGGCAAGGAGATTCAAGTCAAAATTTTGAAAAAAAATGAGGATGTACAAAAGCGAAGACCCAAGTCGGGACTCAGTTTTTCAAATATAAGAAATGGGTGAGAACTGAGCTTAAAAAGCTCGAATTCTCAACACAACAATTCATCCAACACGAGCATTGGATTCAAAAGGAAGTTCAAGTCGGAACTTGAGACTTCAAAAAAAGAATATACAAAAAGGAAAATCCGAGTCGGAACCCGATTTTCAAATGAGTGAGAATTGAGTTTGGAAAAACTCGAATTCTCAAAACAATGATTTGTCTAACACGAGCATTGGATTCAAAAGGAAGTTCAAGTCGGAACTTGAGACTTCAAACGATATATAAAAGGGAAAAACCCGAGTTGGAACCCGGATTCTTTAAAATAATGATAAAATGGAAGAACCCGAGTTTTTGAAAAACTCGAATCTTCAAGGGTACAATCGGTTCCAACACGAGCGTTGAATCCGATAAGAAGTCTGAGTCGAAACTCGAAACTTCAAACGATATGTAAAAAGAAAAAGAATCTGAGTCGGAACCCGGATCTTGAAAACAAAAATAAAAACAAAACAAAACGAAAAACCTGAGTCGGAACTCAGACAGGAAGGAAATAATTACTACCCAAGAGTCGGATCGAAAGGATTGACAAAGGCATGAATAGATTCTGACGAATATAAAGATTTATTCAAGATTCTTGACCCAAGATGGTCTGAACCTTGAATTATTTATGATGACTTCAAGATTTCCCTTATCCTGAAGGAGAATAAATAAAGATTGATATGAATGGAAGAATTTATGGGAAATAATTCTGGTCTATCTCTTAACCTGAAAGGGATGTACCTCGAAGAACGAGGTTCAGGTTTATCCCTTAACTTGAAAGGGGAAAGAACAAATGACAAATAGATTTTGAAGAATAAAGAAGAATTTAACAAAAAATCAACAAAATTAAAAATTGATAGAAAATTGAGAGAGAAATTGATGAGGAAAGACTTCAGGATTATCCTTTATCCTGAAGGAAGAAGGAAAAAGAATGGGGAAGAATTTAAGGAAATTTATTTAAAATTTATTTTGAAAAAGAATTTCTCACGGGTAGCATTGATGCTCTTATGAGGGATTTCAGGATTACCCCTTATCCTGAATGGGAAAAGAATAGAATTTAAGGAAAATTTAAATGAAGAGAAATTGATATAAATTTAGAAAATCAAATGAAGGTTGATAAAACTTGTTATTTATAAAAGAATCCTCATAGGTAGCACTATCGCTCCTACGAGGGGTTTCAAGATTCTCCCTTATCCTGAATGGGAACACCTCGGACAACGAGGGTCAGGTTCACCCCTTAACCTGAAAGGGCCAAAAAAGAAGATTTAGAAAAATACCTCATGGGAAAGAGGTATCAGGTTTATCTGTTAACCTGAAAGGGGTTAAAAATAAGGGAATAAAATTTAGTAAAATTGATAAAACTTAATGAAACTAAACCAATTGATAAAATTGACAATAAATCGATAAAATTTGATTAGATAAAACGAAACGAATGCAATCTTAATAACGACAACCAAGTTATCAAAGAGTTGGTAAAAATTTTAGAAAAGGATTTGTTTGATCCTGCCTGCATTTATGATGAAGGAAAATAAGCATAGATTAAAATAAAATGCCACAGTATCAGGGAGAAGATGTGAGAATTTAATAGAAAATCATTGCTTTATTGAGAGAGATTTTTGAAGAGTACAAAAGGCTAGGAATTTAAGTGTAAAATCTCTTCAAATGTAGGGCATTAATAGGATCTAGCAGTTCCATTCTATTTGCGTTGATCAGACGATAGGAATTGCGAGGCAGCCCTTAACCACATAAGGGCCTTCCCAATTGGGTGACCACTTGCCCTTTGGCCGATGCTTGAGATGAGCTGTTGATCTGAGCACAAGATCATTAACTCGAAACCTTCTCTCAATAACTGACTTGGCGTAATGCCTAGCTATCCTTTGACGGTAGGCCTGAGCGTGCTCTGCTGCCTTGAGTCTTTTCTCGTCTAATAGATCAAGCTGTACCAATCTCTGCTGCTGATACTGATCAAGCGGAAGTTCCATGAGTGACGCAAACTTGAGTTCGGGCTTCTGAACATGTAGAGGTAACACCACCTCCGTCCCATAAACAAGCTCTGAAGGCGTAGCATTGGTTGGGGTTCAAATGGTGGTTCGGTACGCCCAAAGTGCGTCGTGCATCTTCTCGTGCCAATCACGGCCTGTCTCCACAGTTCTTTCCAGAATGCGGATCAAAATCTAGTTGGTGGCCTCTGCTTGGCCGTTCCCTTGGGGATAGTAAGGAGCTGAGAAGTGGTGATGAATCCCGAACTTCGAGCAGAAGGTCTTCATCTTCTCATTCTTAAAGTGATTGCCATTATCAGACACGATGTCACGTGGGACGCCGAATCGGCAAAGAAGATTTTTATGAATAAACGAAACCACATGCCAGCCTTCTACTGTTCGCAGAGTTACAACCTGTGATCATCGTAAAAATTTTCCTCTCATAATATTCTCTCTCTTCCTTCTCTTTTCCTTTCCAACCTCTTATTTTCCTCCTTTTTTGAAGGGAGAAAAGATAAAAGAACGGAAAGAAAGAGAGAAGAGAAAAGAAAGAAGAGAAGAGAAGAGAAGAGGAACTCTTTTGCGGGTCTCACTTGACCTTAATTTTGAAAATATTTGAAATAACTCGCTTCCATTTTAAAATATTTGCGGGAAAACTGGGAGACGGGATCCGCTCGTCGGTATGAGGTTCGACCGTTCCTGGCGCCTTTACCAGGGGTAATCAAACCAAGGGTCGAATTTTATGCCTTTTGCTTTGCAAAGAATTTATCTAAGTATTTATCCTAAGTCTAGATGCACAATGAATCATGCTTGTGCAAATGCAAAGATGTATGCTCTTTTGAAAATATTTTAAAGAATTCCAAGTGTTTCTGAGATGAATCTGATAAAGTGAAGAAATGATTTCTAACTTAGAACTTAAGATTAAAGTTCTAAGTTTTAGAATATTCAAGAGCTTGGAATATGAATCTGGATTTGGAAAAAATGATCTTGAAATTGAGAGGAAAAGAGAAGAAAGGAAATTTTAAAGTCATAAATGGATTTTGAATTAGAAATTTGGACTTAAGTTTTTGGAATGAAATTGAATTCTATCTTTGAAAGTTTTGAAGTTAGAAGGAAATGTGTGGGATCTAAAGGAATTTGAAGAATGGGATTTGAATCTAAAATTCTGAACGAAATTGGATTTAAGAATTGAGGACTTGAGATGGAGTTGTATCTAAAGTTTTGAATGGAATTGGATCCAAGATTTAGAATCCGAGATGAAATTCGGATCTGAAGTCTGAGATCCAAAGTGGAACTGGGTTTTGGTTCCTATAATGGATTTTGGATCTGAAGTCTGAGATCCAATGTGGAATTGGGTTCTGGATCCTAAGAATTGGAATTTGGATCTGAATCTGAGACCCAAAGTAGGGTTGGACTCTGGATCCTAAGATAGAATTGGATCTGAAGTCTGAGATCCGAAGTAGAATTGAATTTATACTTGGAAATCTGGATCCAAGTTGAGATTTAACTTTGGATTTGGGCTTTTGAAAGTCCAACTGGAACTTTTATGGATCTGGGTTTTGAAAACCCAGATTAAATTTAAGAAAGGTCAAACTTTTGAGAATGAGTCAAGAATTTCAAAGTTTAAATGGAACTTTGAAATTGAGTTTTTGAATTGAGTTGGATTTTTGAAATTTCAAAATTGATTTGAGAATTTGAACTATAAATGAATTTCAAAGTCAAATTTGGACTTTGAATTTGAAGCTTTGAATTTGGAATGAATCAAGAATATAAAGATTGAATTTTGAATTTTCAAAGTCAAATTGGACTTTGAACATAGAATTTAAATCTTTGAAATAAGATAGAAGAATGAATTAAACCATAGATTGAAGAAAGATATTTGAGATCACTTGGATTTTTGAAAGAGAATTTTGAAAATATGATGCAATTCTACCCTACATGATGAATGAATTTGAATAAGTTTGAAATTGGACTTTGAAAAGCTATTTCATTCTTTAAATGAATTAAAATTTGATTGAAAATATAATACATCCTTGACTATGGTCATTGAATGTATTGTATGATAATCTATATTTAAATTCAAAAGAAGAATAAAATACATTTTTAGTGCTTTTATAGAATTTAAAATGAAATTAACTCTCAATATACCCTGACTATGGCCATTGGTATATATTTTGAGTTAATTTTAAGTTAAATTCTGATAAAAGAAGAAAACATTTAAGAAAAATATGATGAATTTTGAAGACGAATCCAGTGTGGATCCAGTGTTATTTTGTAAAAGATAAAATACTAAGTTTTGTCCACACCCTGACTATGGCCATTGATGTGGATCATCAACTTAGTATTTATTATCTCTTACAAAAATGGTGCACGTGCCATTCGTGTTTCCATTTGTGAATTTTTTTTTTTAAGAAGTAAGATGAAAATGATATAAGAGCAAGTGGTTCATGATATTTATATGATCATTCATTCTATTCTAGAACTGGAAATATAAATATTCTCATTTAGCATCTAGCTATTACAATCTTAAGAATCGAAACTAAAATAATCAAAACTTAATCTAAAAGAGAGAACCAAACATCTCACGTATCCCTGCAAGAAAAATGGAGTTAGCACAAACCAAGAATGTGAACGTGTAAAGAAAGATGAAAAGTGTTGCATCAGAAATTAACATACATATGGTCATACAAATAATGAAATGCAAATGTATCTATCTAACTATAATGCTTATACTAAATAAAATGAGATTATGACAAATATAACATGTAGATAAGAAACTAGAAACATTAATGAAGGTGACATACAAAGAAGCATGACGGATGAGGTTTAATGTATTTATTAACTATAAGATGAATGCCACACAATTTTGTGGAAGGTTTGTGAATGGTCTAGTATGCCCATATGCATGGTGATTGAGTAACCTACATGATCTATTTACAAAATATGCAAGAAAAGAAAAAAAAGGAATGATGTAAGGATATGCTGAGATGTAGAAATGCTGCTGTTATATAACAGAAAAGTGAGTTTCAGCAAGGCGAAGATGCTGACAGATAAGTTACACAGAAAATTTTAGCAGAGAGAAAGGAAATAAATAAAAAAATGTGTTGTATCAAGTGAGGTGCAGAGGAACGGGTGACAATAGTATTTAACAGCAAATGAATGTTATAAAGAAAATACAACCACTCACAGATACGCAGCAGATAGCTTAACAGAAACAACATATGGGTGATGACTACCGGAAGGGATATTGGGGCATTTAACCTGTTATTTGAAGCCAGACCTAGGCACTGGTTTGAATGATGCTCTGTAAGTGCCTCTTCAACCAAAGAACCAGAAAAAAATGAATTTATCTATGCAAACTGATTTCAGCAATCCATTTCTGCCACTTGAACATGTTTGATATATTCTGGCATTTTTATTGAGATGGTCCTAATCGCCTGGTAAATCTCAGCTTCAGATTCTCACAGGATGAGGTTGCCCAATTCTGATGTAATTCATGCTACGAACCATATTCTAACACCTCTTTGATGGCTCCTTTTGCCAAAGCAAAAAAAACTCGGCTTCAAAGCATTGATTGTTGGCTTCGGAGGGTACCCAATTAACTGTGTCTCACTAAGACCAGCTAATTCCAGATTGCTTTCCCATTTCATAATAACAGATAGATTTCCAATGAGCGGATTATTTGATAGATCAGATATGAGGAAGATCCCTGTGAGCAGTAAAAGCTCATCGGAAATGAAGTTTGCTAACAGGTCGACAACCTGCTACCTGATTGCTGACAGGTTAGTTACCTGAGAGGGAACTACTATCTCAAAAACTCAAACGATATGAATCCACACGATTCATTACTGCTAAATCTAGGAACTTCAAGAATATATGTAAGTTGGAATGCTGGAAACTTCCCCTTTGAGAATTGGTTATCATTGAGATTCGCATATTCTATTGATGCAAAATGATATATAAGACATTACAGGTAAACCAGAGACCAAAATTCAGAAGGATCAATGAGGATATAGTGAATCAGCTAATGAAGGTTAGTTCTGTTGCTATTTCAAGTCTTGAGCAATGGTTCTGACTATACAACCCCAATATCGTTCCTAACGAGGATGTCAACAGCAGCACAGGTGGGTTATGCTCAGAAAGAAAATGTAGCAGAGAAAGTTGATTGAAAACAGAAGAAAATAACAGAGTCCACTATTCCACGGATCTAAGAAATTGCCCAGAACATGGCAATCGACATGTATGGATGGAAGTTATGAAACAGGGCCAGCATATAATGCCATACGAACAAGGTTTACAAAAGCTCTGAGTGTTCTTCTAACTCCTAATCAAAATGAACGAGGAATCAGATAGAGTAAAAAAAAATGAAAGGATTACATCTGAGTAGGGGAGAAAGCATAAAATCAAAATATCACCGGTGATCCCTAATTAACAGAAAGCAATCAGGAAACAATAGGAGATCAAACCTTAATGTATACGAGAAACCAAAAAAAAAAAAAAAAATCATAGATTACAAATTGATTACCAACAGAGCATCAAAAACTAGATATAAACTGGGAATTACAATAAGTGAAGAAGATTGAAGATGGCATAAACCATAAACTGGAATATAATGTAGACAAAATAACGAAAGAAAGAAGAAAAAAAAAGAGAAAGAAAAGAAAAGAAAGAAAAAAAAAATAAACTGATATAAGGCCCATCTTTAGAATAAATCAATTACGAATCAAAATTTTTTGATCGATTAAGTAGAGCATCTCACGATGGATGCTGGTATCTGTGACATATTGATGCTCAACTATCCAAATGCTGATACTTTGTTCTATCATGTTAAGGCCAAGAGGATTAAGAAAAGAAATGAAGATGTCATGAAATAAAACATAAAAAACGATGATGAATCACAGAAAAATTAATAGCAATCCGACTATATGTTAACCCGAAATAACAATAACGACTGCCAAAAGTAAACAATGGAAAAAAAAATCCTAATGCAAACCAGGAATGGTTTGACAATATAACCCTTAATACGAGTATTGCTGCCAAGAAAAAAAAAAAGAGAGGCAGAGACTATTCCGGCAAACAAAATCGATCGGAGAATTGGGCTGGATTGCAGTCGTGACAGGAATCTGGCGAGATTCCGACATCTATCCAGGAAATTGATCGAGGTAATCCAGCAACTCGACTATTAGCACCAGCACGGTTGCCGAAAAACAAAAAAACTGACGAGGACACTTCTGACGGAGCAGGGTCGACCCACAATTCTGAGCAAGACAATCCAGCGACACGGCTATCAGAATAAGCACGATCGCCAGAGAATCAGCGGATAGTCATCTGATTAAGTCGAAGAGAGAGAAAAATTTTGACACATCGATGGTCAATGGGACATTATCCAGCTCAGGTGATCGGACGATTGCCGGACTCCGGCAGAACTCAGCGACAAACGAACGGGAAATAATAATAATTAAAAAAAAAGTACACATAACCGATCAAAATTAACCAAGAGGGGAAAATTAAAGCAAAGTAGGAAATCGAAGTAAAATGGGGAAAACATGCAATCAGAAGCAATGTCGGAATGCAGAGATTCTATCAATGTCGCACAGAGAGTTGTTGAAGTTGCCATAAGCAACTCAACGCCTTCAATGGTGCATTTATGGGCCTGAAATAAGAAACCGAAAGCAAAGGCAAATAAAAGAGAAAATGAAGAAGGGAAAGGAACGACGCTTACCTTCTTTGATGGAGCAGGGAGATTCGCCCTTCTGGCTTGCTCGTATTGCGTAACCTTGCGTAGGGATTGACTTCTTTCAGCCGATTGGGGAAGAACCAGAGGAAGAAAGGAGAGGGATTAGCAGAAACAGGAAAGAGAGAAAGTAGGGGGAAGGCGATCGGTGCAGAGGAAGCAATGAAGCTTCGAGAGGGAGGAGGGAAATGGATACCAGAATGATCGATGCCCCAACGGAGGCCTGTGGCTTCTGTTTTATAACAGAAGGCCGTTAGGCCTTCTTCTCATTTGGTCCTGAATTTTTTGAAAATTTTAAAAAAGGGGTTCCTTTTAAGAATTTTTTCTAAAAAAAAAAAAAATAGTTTAAGATGGGGTTTTAAGTAAAACTTAACTTCAAAAGGCTAGAAATCATTTTGTTTTTCTCGTAGTTTTCCAATTTTTTTTTTATTTTTGTGATATTTTTCTATTTTTTGTATTTTTAGAATAAAATCCTAAAGCTTTACGAGAAATCAAACACTTAAAACTAATCTTTTTATGTTTTTATAAAATATTTACAAAAGGGATTTTTTCAGAGCTATTTTGAGAAAATTTCTTCAGAAAATGGATTTGTGTCCGAATTTTAGAGAAATATTCGAGGTTTACAACCTCAAACTGAAAAATATAGGGCCGAGGATCCAACAGAGTGTCGGATGAGCCGCGCGAGCCTTTCAAAATTATTTTTTTGGTATTTTTGTGATTTTATTTTGGAAATCGGGCTATGGGGCTCAGATTTGGATTTAAAATACTGAGTTCAGACCCGGAGCTGAATTTGAATATATCAATGTGGAATTTAATCCAGAAATCTGAAGAAAGACTGAGTTTTAGCTTTTGAAATCACTTTGATTTTCTAAAAAAAAATGGAGTCAGGGGCAAAAAGGTCATTTTTACAAAACTTTGAAAAATTTGGGGTGTTCACAGATGCCCCTCTTTGCTACTAAGCCGGTTGAGAGCCGAGCTTAGTGGCAAAGACAACACTCTAAATTTTGAAAATGCCCCAGTCAGCAAGTCTGAACTGGGTGTGGAAGAATTATTTTGAAAATATGGTTTTTCAGACTTAAAACCTTATCCTAAATGGTTTTGGGGGGACGAAATCCTCGAAAATGCTATGATTGAGTAGAGAATGAGGAAATCGTGATGAGACTTTGGATGGAAATTCTGAAATGATGGGAAATGAAAATTTTGATCAGGTCTCATGGGTGAGACAAGATACTCTTTTTGGAATGATTCAGGTTTAGCCCTTAACCTGGATGGGACGAAGATATATCAAAAATGAATTTGGAAATGAGGAAAGGAATACATGAGGACCTTGATGGGACATTTTGGAAAAAGCCTTGTGAAATGAAGCTCGAGTATGATCCTTTCTTGGAGGAATATATGAAGCATGGGTTCCTTGATGGGAAGAACCATGGTGGGACTGGAAGAAAACATCTCGTCAAAAATGAGGAATCTCATTGGAATGTGACTCAGGTTTAACCCAAACCTGCAAGGAAGATCTAAAAATCATGCTAAAACAGGAAGCCAAATCTATAGATTCATAACAGGTTATACTCATCAATATCAGAAGATCAATACAGCTCACCATAACCTTTCATGGCACTCAAAGTCACACAAGTTCCTCGTCGGACCTCCTGATCCGGGAAATGTACAACCTCAGAAGGGATTACCGCTCTAGATGGTATACCTGGTCTTGGACAGTACACTTCCTCACAATTCACCGTCTCTGCGGCTACCCGCTCTTGGACAGTGTATATCCTCACAGAGATTCTGCCATTCTAGTCGGGTTACCAGATCTTGGTCATACGAACCCTCACAGAAAATCTTTGGGAACCCAAACCTCAACAAAACCATAATCAAAGAAAAATCACTACGATACCCGCATCAACACAAATGACCTCTCACTGGGTCGATAGCCGCTAATAATCAACAGGATCCATGCCGAATCACCTGGTCTAGGAAAATGTACGACCTCACAAGGAATTGCCGCCCTAGATGGTATACTTGGTCTTGGACCATACACTTCCTCACAGTTCACCGTCTCCGCGGCTACCCGGTCTTGGATAGTGCACGTCCTCACAGAATTCTACCACTCTAGTGGGTCACCTGATCTTGGTCATACACCCCCTCGCAGATAATCCATTGGAGATTAGATCCTCAACAGGTGCCATACATAGTGATACATGAATCAAAACAATCGACTGATCAAAATAATTGACCGCATACAGGGTCAGAAGCCACCAAGATGGGCGTAAGCATAAATACCAGCAATATGCATCGTATCACTTCTCATGGCAGAACAAAACACATAATCACACATTCTTTCAACAATTCTTATCACATGACATATCAATCACATCACATAGAAGATTTAAACTACGCAATTCATCAATGCCACAAGAAACATTATATCCTCAGATAGGACCTCAAAGCGTGTGCAATCAAAGCATAAATTTTATACACAGAAATACGCAAATAACGTATTATGAATCAACTAAACTTCAACTTACGTAGTTCCTACATAATCCAATAAATTCACAGGATTCAAGTTGTATGTGCAAATAAGAGAATTCAAATCTTTGCACCATCATATGCATCCACAATTCTTACCTCGAAGCACATCGCATTCGACCACTTCAACGTGAAACACACGCACATATCTACAAGACATCTTAGTCCAATACTCATGATATTCATCAATCATACTATACAAGGATGATATAATCACACAACCAATCATAATAGGAATCCCTGCAACACAGTTACGTAGGCGTGATATATCATCAAAAACTAATCATTTGTAGTCGTGAGGTGTCATATATCAAAGTGATCTAAACTAATGATTTGTAGGCGTACAAGTCAACCACCTAAAAGCTAATCAGTTGTAGGCGTGACACGTCATTCTCCTAATAAGCATCACAATAATTAAGACCACAAAGACATCAAAGTCATACATAATTCAATCGATAAGCTTTTACTTAACAAAAATACGCAACAACACACACAAAAAGCCTAAAACTAAGACTAACAAAAGTGTCTACTCGACAGTTTCTATGTGTTTTGATGCTACTACTGAGAAGGTTGGGGCGTACTGCCCACTCTCCGAAGGTCATCGACCTTCTCTGTGTGACAATCACGGATAAAGTGGCCCACTTTTCCACAATAAAAGCAACCACCAGAGGCTCGAGGACATGCCTGTCCACGGTGAATACGATCACATCTCAGACATTTTGGGTTTAACGGTCGTTGAGGCTCATTTCCTTCACTTAGTTTCTGTCTTTTAGCAGTTCAACACTTGTTGTCAGCACTATCTTCGACAAACTTTTGGTCGCGCCGTTGGTTAAAGTGGCATTCTTCAGCAGAATGCCCCATCTTTCTGCAAAAGTGACAATCAACAGGGTTCCGAAGGCACATCGGATCGGACAAAACATGAGGGCTGACACCTCACTCTAGATTGGTGCTCGTGCAAACCAACCTATCAACCTTATGATCCAGGTTCTGGACCATCGCTTGGAGCTGCTCAACTGCTCCGATCAATGCGTCTATAGATTTGATCAGTGTATTGAACGACATTTAAGCAAAACACATTCTTTAATTAAAATACCTACAGAACAATCTAAAAGAAGTAGATACTCACAGTGCGATGCAGATGGCGGATGATCAAGGATTACCACTTTCCCAGTTGCTTTGATACCAAAAGTTGTAACGCCCCAAAATCGTAGACTTGAAACCTTTTATGAAAAAGGTTGAAAGCTTTGAAATCAATCATTTATCAGAGTTTAAAACAGAAGTTCAGCAGAAGATCAGGTTCAAAACAACAAGTCCCTAGACCTTGGGCACATTACAACCAAAAAGCAGTTTCCCTCTTACAAACCGATTTGCAGTTCAAATAGATATTTTATTGAAATTAAAGAAGAACCACATTTTGGTAATACAATTTTAGAAATGCAGAGTTATAATCAAAAGAGATGCTTTAAAAAAAAACCTTATACCGCATCTATCAAAAGTATCCCCAGGAGCGCAACGTCAGGAAAGGGCATTGCCTTGAGTGCATCGCGTCATCATGCCATCGCAAGCTGTCTCAACCTGTTCACCACCTGCCCATGAAAATGGGTCAGTCACACAACAGACTAGTAGGGGTGCAAAGGACAAGAAAGAGCAGAAGCTGCAATAAGTAAGATAAACGCTAGCTCAAGCAGGAACAAGCAAGACTAGCAGATCTAACCAAATATGCTGTGGAGTAAGCAAAGCTCTAGTAAAGCAGACAGCTACGTAAAAGAGCAGGAAGGATCAGAGTGCTTGAACAGACCACTATAGCAACCACACAAATATAATAGGTGAAGAGTAACTAACTCTATCCACTAGCCAAGCAAAAGCAATTGCAAAAGACAGGTATTCATAACAACATTCGAAATAAATACAAGTACCATTATATGGTTCAGCCTATCGACCAGCAGCTACATTAATCGTGAGGCACAAGCTATTGCATCACAAGCAATTATAAGCTACACAAGATAAGCAATCAACTAGTATGAGAAACTAGTTATCACCAAGCACAGAACTGCGCAAGCAGTTTAACCAATAAGGGTAACGCCTCGACCAGCGTACCTAGCTCAACGAGTAGCATACCTAACTACCGAGCTAACAAGCAAGCAAGCAATGCACATCACAATATGCATATCTCAAGATCATGTGTATAAGTTATATCTTGTCTCATTACTGAGCAGGCCATTGTGGGTACGCACAAGGCAAAACGTAGAAACAACCGAGATCGATTCGGGGGTCCATTATGCTATGTATTTTATTATACCCCGAATGACTGACTGAGTCCGCTTCCTAAGGGGACGGTCTGTGACCAAGAGAGTAAATCCCCAAAGGCAAACAAAGGCCCAATGGATGCGCATCCGTACTTCTGCAGAAGTGGCCCGAAGGATTTCCCCTAACCTCCGATGATTGGGGAAGGTCGGATCTTTGCCCGAGATTGCCATATATGACTGTCCATCGGAGTTTTGTACCATCCATCCTCTCTCTTGATGAACCGTTCCGAATGAGCGCGAAGGAGGGTTTCTTAACCGTCGTCTCATTCTCATGCTCTGGTCTTTCAACCCAATCAAGCATCTTGCCTGTGAAGGCGCATGATTATTATTTAGGTGAGTTATACGCGCCATTGCGCGTTCGAGACAAGCACACAATTCACATCTTACTCACAGCAGTACGCATCGTAACTATGCACATATACAATCACAATGAAAAAGGGGGTCAATCCTCAGTGAGGGTAGAAACATCACTCTTGTGATCTCAAACACATGCCATTGCATGTTCGAGGCAGACATAGACCTCTCATCCTACTCATCGTAGTACGCAACGTACCTGTTCAAAAGTACAACCACGATCAGAGGGGTGTGGATCTCTCGTAGAAAATCCCAATGCTTCTACTTTATAGAAGCCTGCAGTGAACTCATTCCAGTTCCAACTTATCGTGCTCGGGTCCTTTAGACAATCGCGAGCAATCTGCCTATTAGGCGAAAGCAACATAACAGGATTAGCTTAATGTGTCAATACACGCTTAGAGGTTACTGTAGACCTCTCATTCTGCTCTCGTAGCCCAAACCTATCGTATGTGACTAAGGGTACAACTACAAGAGGAGGAACATGGATCCTTCGTAAGAGATCCAACAATACCTTCACAATGGAAGGCACTGCAATCTTGGTTGAACCAGAAAGCCTAGAGACTAGGTCTCGCATCAAAAGTGAGGTAACGTCGATCTAGTGATGGCGCAAGTACCTTGCTAGGATCCCTGCCCCATTCGTGCACAGGATCCTAAATAAGGTTATCTAAGTCGTATCGAATAGGCAAACTAAGGTTGTAGCACATCTATCCCAAATACATCAATTTGGGAGGTTCGACCGCTACCTCTGTTTTACAAGCTATACATATTGAAAATAGGTTTGCACCTACGACGATGTATTTTGAGAACTGAAGTGCATAAGTGTGTGTCGTGGCTTGAAAGCCAAGTGAGACGATATACACTATGCACTCGAAGTTGCACTTAGGGAGTGCAAGCTGACAAGAGGCAAACTCATGCATATACTAATACAAAGGCAAAACGAGGGACAAGACTCGGTGGGCGAAGCCGCACCGCGAGGGTAGAACACTAAAGCTCCACACGAGGTATGAGATCATACCTCGATCATCGTAACGCACAAGCAGGCAACTACACAAGCAACTCGTGAGGTAAGAGATCTTATACTGACTACGCAAGTGTAAAGGATGACTTACGGGACATAGGGTTGCACCTCGATAGATTGATAAGCGTAAGCAAGAAAGAAAGCATACGACAAAGATAATAATACATGCATGAAGGGCAACGGCAAGGTAAGAACAAACACAAGCAAAAGGCAAGTGCAAGAGCAAGCACGACAGTACAAGAAGGTAAAGCGCGAGAAGTAAAGCAGGAGCAAGGCCATGGCGCATAAAGCGCGGGGCAACAAATAAATGCAGGAAGTAAAGTGCAAGAACGTAAAGAAGGACCAGGATCTACATCCTGGAGAACAAGGCAGACATAAGCAAGTAAATGCCAAGGCGCAAAGCGCGGGGCAGCATGAAAGTAAAGTGCGGAAAAGTAAAGAGGACAAGGATCGCGAAACCGCGTCCTTGAGTTAAAAGACATGGAATGTAAAGATAGGAATAGAAAGCCTAGGCACATATAGCGCGGCGGCGACAGAAAGGAAAGTGCAAAAAAGTAAAGAGGACAAGGATCGCGAAACCGCGTCCTTGAAGGTAAAGACATACGTATATATATTATATGTATACATATATCGTCCTCTTTTAGTTATCTTTCTTATTTTAGCATTTATCAGTTCATTGTCCTTTCACGCAAGAATCCCCTACCTTAAGGGGTTGCGGGTCCTCGTACGCATGCAGCGTAGGCAAGCAAGAGCTCGAGCCACAGAGGGCGAGCTGGATCCACCGTTCAACCTGGAGATCTCATAACATTAGCATATGTCGAAGGTAAACAAGAAGCAACAAGGCAACCCGGCCTCTTGCCTGCAGGAGGCAGAGGCAGGAGCTCTGCATCCTGCAGACGAGGGTGCCAGAGGCAGAGGCCTCGGCCCTGCTTGGCAACAACAGCAGAGGCAGGGAGCAGGAGCTCCCTGTCTGCTAGCACAAGGAAAAGCAGGGGAGGGAGCAGAAGCTCCCTGCCACACCTGCCACAACAAGGTAGGGGGGGAAAGCACCCCCTGTCAGAACACGAGACAGGGGCGCAGCCCCTGCCGGCAGCAAGAACAAGGCAAGGGGGCAGAGCCCCTTGCCAGAGAACACAGAGATGCAGGGAGCAAGCCCCTGCACGAAAACAGAAAAGCAGGGGGGGCTTCGCCCCCTGCTGGCACAACGCAGGAGGCAGGGGGGCCTCGCCCTCTGCCGACACAATGCAAGAGGCAGGGGGACAGAGCCCCCTGCCGAGGATCAACAGAAAGGTGCAGGGGGCTCCGCCCCCTGCAGGGGAAACAAACAGAAGGCAGGAAGGCCTAGCCCCCTACCAGCAAACAAAAGAAGACAGGGGGCGAAGCCCCCTGCCGAGAAGCAACATCAAGGCAGGGGGACCCCTCCCCCTACCGAGAACCAAAAAAAAAGAGCAGGGGGGGCTCAGTCCCTTTGCTAAGCCACTGCAAAAGGCAGGGGGGTGACCCCCTGCCGACAAGAGACGACAGGGGCTCAGCCCCCCTGTCGACCCCGAACAAAAAGGCAGGGGGGTTAACCCCCTGCCAAAACAAGAGGCGACAGGGGCTCAACCCCCCTGTCGTTCAACAGCAAAAAGGAATGACAGGGGGCGGAACCCCCTGCCAAGAAGAGCCAACGACAGGGGGCTCAGCCCCCTGTCGACCAATAACAAAGGGGGGGTGGCAGGGGTTTAGCCCCCTGCCAACAAGCGGTGATGACAGGGGGCTCAGCCCCCCTGTTGATCCACCCAACACACAGGAGAAGGAGGGGAGGGTTATACCTCCGAAGACCTCAGCGACCGGGGGAGGAGCTGAGTGGAAGGGGCGCTGATGGCATGCTCGGGGTCCCTGGCGGCTGGTCGGCAAGACGCAGGGAGGAAGAAAGGGTGGTGGCCGGCGACGATTCATCGGTGCACGAGGTCACTGGAGACGCTGGCTGCGAATCACCGGTGACTGAGAGGTTGTCGGTGGCTGGCGCAGTCTACAGCAGACGGGAGGGTGGCGACGATCGTCGGCGGCTGCTGTCGACCGAGGTCACCGAACGGAGGGTGGTGGCGCTGCCGAGGCTCAAGGGCTGCCGGAGTGTCTGCGGCTGAAGGGGAGACAGCAAAGGAGGATTCGGGGGCTCACCGGAGCTCGAAGGGGGAGAAACGCCGGTCGTCAGGGAGGCCGAGGGATGCTCGCGTCGTCGGGAGGTCCGCCGGACTGAGAGAGGAGGCGGCCGGACGAAGCCGTTCGTCGGCGTCTCTGATCGCCGGCGACAGCTCGAGGGAGGCAGAGCAGAGGAGTGAGAAGGGGCGAGGGTTTTGCCCCTCGCCCGAGACGCCTGTGACTTAAAAGTCACAGGCTTCTCGATCATTCGAGAAGCCGGGTCCGAGTTCGGGCTCGGGTCCAGGTCCAGCTCGGATCTGGGTCCGAAACGACGGACCAACCTTGACACGTGTCCGACACGTGCAGAGCATGTGTCTGACACGTGTCCGACACCGATTTTTTTTTTTTTACGGGTCTTTACACCTAAGGCTTGCATGGAAAATAGAGCTGACATATAAAGGATAAAGACTTAGATAATGTCAAAGCAAAGGAAAAGGCATTAAATTCAACCGAACGAAGACGGGTCCCATCACGGTCGCCAAAACTGTGATCATCGCAAAATTTTTCCTCTCATAATATTCTCTCTCTTCTTTCTCTTTTCCTTTCCAACCTCTTATTTTCCTCCTTTTTTGAAGGGAGAAAAGATAAAAGAACGGAAAGAAAGAGAGAAGAGAAAAGAAAGAAGAGAAGAGAAGAGAAGAGAAGAGAAGAGAAGAGAAGAGAAGAGAAACTCTTTTGCGGGTCTCACTTGACCTTAATTTTGAAAATATTTGAAATAACTCACCTCCGTTTTAAAATATTTGCAGGAAAACTGGGAGACGGGATCCGCTCGTCGGTACGAGGTTCGACCGTTCCTGGCGCCTTTACCAGGGGTAATCAAACCAAGGGTCGAATTTTATGCCTTTTGCTTTGCAAAGAATTTATCTAAGTATTTATCCTAAGTCTAGATGCACAATGAATCATGCTTGTGCAAATGCAAAGATATATGCTCTTTTGAAAATATTTTAAAGAATTCCAAGTGTTTCTGAGATGAATCTGATAAAGTGAAGAAATGATTTCTAACTTAGAACTTAAGATTAAAGTTCTTAGTTTTAGAATAATCAAGAGCTTGGAATATGAATCTGGATTTGGAAAAAATGATCTTGAAATTGAGAGGAAAAGAGAAGAAAGGAAATTTTAAAGTCATAAATGGATTTTGAATTAGAAATTTGGACTTAAGTTTTTGGAATGGAATTGAATTCTATCTTTGAAA
The DNA here is from genome assembly GCF_984573655.1 of Nuphar pumila. Lineage (NCBI taxonomy): Eukaryota > Viridiplantae > Streptophyta > Magnoliopsida > Nymphaeales > Nymphaeaceae > Nuphar > Nuphar pumila. The sequence goes on along the minus strand of NC_143255.1, from coordinate 69,228,210 downwards.
GTTTTGAAGTTAGAAGGAAATGTGGGGGATCTAAAGGAATTTGAAGAATGGGATTTGAATCTAAAATTCTGAACGAAATTGGATTTAAGAATTGAGGATCTGAGATGGAGTTGTATCTGAAGTTTTGAATGGAATTGGATCCAAGATTTAGAATTCGAGATGAAATTCGGATCTGAAGTCTGAGATCCAAAGTGGAACTGGGTTTTGGTTCCTATAATGGATTTTGGATCTGAAGTCTGAGATCCAATGTGGAATTGGGTTCTGGATCCTAAGAATTGAAATTTGGATCTGAATCTGAGACCCAAAGTAGGGTTGGACTCTGGATCCTAAGATAGAATTGGATCTGAAGTCTGAGATCCGAAGTAGAATTGAATTTATACTTGAAAATCTGGATCCAAGTTGAGATTTAACTTTGCATTTGGGCTTTTGAAAGTCCAACTAGGACTTTTATGGATCTGGGTTTTGAAAACCCAGATTAAATTTAAGAAAGGTCAAACTTTTGAGAATGAGTCAAGAATTTCAAATTTTAAATGGAACTTTGAAATTGAGTTGGATTTTTGAAATTTCAAAATTGATTTGAGAATTTGAACTATAAATGAATTTCAAAGTCAAATTTGGACTTTGAATTTGAAGCTTTGAATTTGGAATGAATCAAGAATATGAAGATTGAATTTTGAAATTTCAAAGTCAAATTGGACTTTGAACTTAGAATTTAAATCTTTGAAATAAGATAGAAGAATGAATTAAACCATAGATTGAAGAAAGATATTTGAGATCACTTGGATTTTTGAAAGAGAATTTTGAAAATATGATGCAATTCTTGATGTCTTCTTTTAAATCGTTGTAATTTTGAAAAGATTTTATATGAAAAACATGTGAAAACCAGACATCAAATAATAAAAACCGGTTCTCACTAGTGGATGAGACCGGGTCGAACTCAGGGAACGGGAATATTTTGTATTCAAGTACACAAATCTAAACTATTCTTTATTGCCGAATTATTGAAATATAAAATGTTCAGAAAAGTAAAAACAACTAGCTATTACAACAAATGAATACCCTTCGCAGAGGGCGTAAAGTGCAATATTTACAAACCCAATTAAATTCCTAAATCTAAACTAAAAAGTAAAACGAAGCTTTATTCTTCGTACTTCGTGTCACGTAATCGCTTCCGCTCCAGTCCTGTGCTATCCTGCACAATTCAAATGAACACGAGCAGTACCAGATATAGAAGTAAAACAATATTAAACTAGCTCAACACTAAAAACAATGAAAGATATCATCAATCAAAATTCAATGACAATTAAAACTATATTAACTAAAACAATTAACTAAATTTCAATTCACTAACACTTAAGTAACACAAGAAAATGCAATATAAAAAATACAGAAACTTAACGATATACTGAAAAGATGTAAATGAATTGAAATGTATTTAAAAAAAACAGACAATGCATGTTAGGAAAGGCAAGAGGTTCAATAAAATGAAAAACAATCTACATTATTGAAGACAAACTGCAATAAAAAAAAACTATAAGGAAAATGAATAACAATTCAACTAAACAGAAAAAATTGAAAAACTAAAACAGGAATTAGAAATGAAAGAGACAGGAACTTAGCAAAATGAATTTATAAGGTGAAAAACAGGGAAACAGCAAGTAAAAAAAAAAAATAAGAAACTTAGTAAACGGATAAAACAGAAAATGAAGACATTAGAAACAAAAACAAAATATTCAAAAAACAGATAAACTAAAATTACAAACATCGAACATGCTGAAAATACAAAACATAGAATATGCTGGAAATATGAAATTACAAAACAGGAATTACAAAGAATGAAACAAGCAGTAAGAAATTTCAGAAATGAATCCACACAGAAATTTAAAATGCAAAATAAGCAGCAATACACATATGAAATAAAAAAAAAACGAGAATATAAAGCAACACAATGACAAGCAGAGATTAAAATTCAGATGCACATAAATCCAAAACAAAAACCTACAGAAAATTAAATAGAAAACAATGAAAATCTGTGCTATGAATGAAAACAGGGTAAAAACAACAGAAAACAAATATCAGCCGATGAACAACAAAAAAAAAACAAATCAGGAATTGGAGGTTCCACCGAGATTTTGTTTTCGTTTTTTTTTTCAGTTTTTTTTTTCTTTTTTTTTCCGTTTTACAGATATAACAACAACCAGAAGATCTGAAGAAAAAGAAGAAGAAGAAGAAGAAGAAGAAGAAATCGGAATAAGAAGAGGAAGAAGAAGAAAAAGTAGAAGATGAATTAGATCGGAAAAAAGAAGAAGAAGAAGAAGAATCGGAGAGGATGAAGAAGAAGAACTGAAGAAGAAGGAGAGGAGAAATAGTTTGGAAACTTACCGTGAATCACCTGGAAGGATTAGAAGAGAAATCGGACTCCTCCCTCACGCCATCGCCCGACTGATAAGAGCCTCCAGCGGATTGAAAGAAAGGGAAAGAGAAAGAGGGGAAGAAGATAGGGGAAAAGAGAGGGAAGAAGAATCCAGCGGTGGTTGAGAAGGTAGGAAAGAGAAGGAAAAGAGGGGGAAAGAAGATGGGGTTTGGCGTACAGGGTGAAGACGCCTCCCCTTTCGATTTTGGGGTTTTTAAAAGCTTTCAAACCGGCTGGAACCGGTTTGAAACCGATTTTTTTCAGTTTTTAAAAAAAAACGCAAACCGGTTCCAGCCGGTTTGCTATTATTATTTTTTTTAGTTTTTAAAATTCAAAAACCTTGTAAACCGGTTTATTAGAAAAAAAAAATTCAAAAAGTTACAACCAAAACTTTATTTTTATTTTTATTTTAAAAAGAAACTCAAAATAAAACTATTCTACTTATTTATATAATAATTTTTTTCTTTTCTAAAAAAAAAAATACTTAAAATAAAACTATTTTCTCTATATATATTTTTTTATTTTTATTTTTAAAAAAAAAAAACTAAAACTAAACTACTATGATTATAACAAAAACTAAAATATGTATAAAAATGTCAAATAAAACTATTTTTCATGCATTTTCTATTTTTAAATCATTTTAGCACATTTACTCAAAAACTAACATAAAATTGGGTTTTTGAAACATTATTTCATAAAATCATGCATATTTAAATGTTAATAAACCCTGAATTATATGCATGATCAAATACCCCCATGCTTATGTTTTGCTCGTCCTCGAGCAAACTAGAAAAATGCAAGAAATCAAACTATCACCTAACTCACTTTCGTAGGAATCACGGTTGCATTTAGCTCATGCAACAAGCCCTTTCAACCCCTGGGTTACCCCAGTGGACGAGTAAGGTCTCGTGAGGGTTTGCAGTGATGCTACCCACAAACATCTCTGTCAAGTATGCATAATATTACACATCCTCATAAGCAGTAGGTAATTAAAGACTTTATTTTCACAAATATTTCCTGTTATTTCAAAATCAAAATATAATTAGAGTTTTTTTATGTACCACCACAGAAAAAAAAATTCTTTCACTTTTCTAAATATCACAGTTATTTATGTTTTATTCTTAGAAAATCCAATCAAAACATATTATTATTTACTTATCCTCACTCATATGTTTTCTACACAGGTTTTCTCAATCACACTTCTAAGCATTGAACTTTTCTTTCTTTTTAAGCTCTTTCCTCTCTTTTTTTTCTTTTCACGCTTTTTCTTTTTGCGCACTTATTTTTCTCTTATAGCTTGCGTGTGGTCTGCTTTTATGCCTTGTGCAATGTCAATATCTTCTATACTTTTTCAATACATCCCAAAAGATATCAACTAAGACATAAAAGTGACTTCCTTCATTTACCCTTATAACATGAGAATCAAACATTTCAACTTGTATTTGTTCTCAGTTACTTAGGATCACAAAGTTTTCCACTCTCCTTTTCGAAAATGGAATTAAAAGTTTCAACTTACATCTAAGTTCCATTTACTAAGGATTGTGGAATTATCCAAACAACCTAACGCATGCTTTTTCTCACTTTTTGAGCTCATTTTTATGCTTTTGTTCATTTGCTTAGTTTTTCAAAAATAAAACTGTGCATATTCATATTTATGATTCAAAATAAATTCTAACATGTATCTATCATCATTTCCTCGAAATCCGCATAAACAACCATAATTTTTAGATTTATGTCAGAAAAAGTTTTCGTGGGGCTTAAAAATCCTCTAAAAACATTAGATTTGAAGTAACATTCATATAAGTTCAAACTCTTTCTTTAAAAATCTACTTTTCATGAGAGATATGTAAACATGTGCAAGAACGTAAACAGAAATATCAAGGTGTGCATTCTACACCCTCCCCCATGCTTATATGACACTGTCCCAGTGGCACTCCCCCATGCTTGAATGAAACTAAGTGAATGCACATGAGAGAAATAAATGAGGGAAAAGAGTAGAATGACCTGACATGAATTAAAAATGCACGTTCTATGAATGTAATGAATGCAATGTACACATGACAAAACATGAAAACCATGAATGAAACACAAAGAACATGAAAAACTCATGAAAAAGTAAAAATAAAATCTATAAATTCTAAACAATTCTAATAATATACAAGATATGGGTTGCCTCCCATAAAGCGCTAAGTTTCACGTCCCCAGCCAGACGAATCCCTGGAAAAACCTTCATCGTCCATGAGATCAATGGACATGAAGTCAGACTCAACCTGGCTCTATGAAGAAAAGAGTGTCATCTGTGACACTACGCACTGTGTTTCCATCCCTTCTACGTCCAAATGTAGGATCATAACTCTCTCGACGTGAAGAACAAAGATTAGTCTCATCTGAGAGACTGGTCAAGAATCGAGAGTCTAGGACCGACCGAGTATCAATGAATGCTACTTCAGACAAGTGGTGAATATGATCAGGCTTGACTTGGTCAAGCACCTTCTGCATCTTCACCTCTTGCTTACTCAAAATGATTGGTGATCCTAAAGGCTGAGAAAATGGGGCTTTATATGATGAAAATGTATGCTGTGAGTAAGGCCCCTTCTGTTGAGGTATCATAGAGATCGACTCTTCAGTAGAAATGATATGGGGTTCATGAGTCGATTCCTGAGTAGGGTGACACGCCTTCCCATACTGAGGGATGTAACAGATTTGACTTGCTCATGATGTAAAGTAGTGGGTTGCAAATCAAATAACATGGAATCCTCTCCCTTGGATGTGACAACAGACTGACTATGAAGGTTCCCCTGACTTTGTCTACTCAATGTCTGAGCTAACTGTCCCATTTGAGTTTCTAGCTTGGCTATTGACTGCGTATGGGAACAAAGAGTTGCCTTGATATCAGAAAAAGCTTCTAACATCTTCTCTTGAAATGATGAACTTGGAATGGGCTCCTGAGGAGAAGGTAGACAATACTGGGAATGAACCTATGGAAATATAGGATGCGAGTAACCTTGTGAAGGGTTACTGGGTCTATACTGTGTCTGGGAGGGCTGATGGGATGGGAAACTGAACTGGTTCCGCCAACCTGTGTTATATGAAAATGTAAATGAATCGAGCATGGGTTTAGCTAAACCTTGGGCAACATTTACCTGTTCCTGAACGAATTCAGGATATAATGACGCTGCCGGACAATCCGCAACACAGTGTGCAGGGCTAGCACATAGCTCGCACACTCTTTCTACTGGATTTCTCGAAGAATTGGCTAGGAATTGATCTAACTTCCTAGTCAATTGGTCAACCTTGGTACGCAATTCTAACTCGGACCCAACTTCGAAAATCCCAACTTTCCTAGGACCACTAGGCAGAGATGTAGTCCTATCAAGCCATGAAGACAAGGTATGATGCATCGTGTTTTCACTCAAGGTCTCGAATAAAGACCACGCCTCGTCCTCACTCTTGAGCATAAAAGTGCCCCCACAAGATGAATCAACCATTTGACGGTGCTTTTCAGTAAGCCCGTCATAAAAATACTGCACCAACTGCCAACGAGGCACCTGGTGATGGGGACACTTACGGAGAAGATCTTTCAATCTCTCCCAAGACTCGTGAAATTGTTCTCCCTCAATTTGAGAAAAACTGGTTATAGCTTTACGAAACTGATTCGTTTTACTAATTGGGAAATATTTTTTTAAAAATTCTTTTTGCATTCCTTCCCAAGTAGTAATACGAACTGTCTCAAGAGATTTTAACCAGTGCTTGGCTTTATCTTTGAGAGAGAACAGAAACAAAGTTAACCTCATAGCATCTTCTCCAAAATTATTGATTCGCACAGTCGAGCAAATCTCAAGGAATTCGTCGAGATGACGATATGGGTCTTCATTGCTAAGGCCATAAAACGAAGGTAACATTTGAATCACACTGGCCTTAATCTCAAAATGGCTCGCTCCTACATCAGGTCTCGTGATGCAGGAGGCTGGAGTATACGTATTTGGCATGAAGTACTCCCTCAAAGGACGGATCAATTGATGATCGTCAGCCATTGCGTACACCTTAGAGTAGACCAGTGTAGCACACGTCCTAACTTTGGGTTTTCTACCTAACTAACGCACTAAGCGGCCAAACCACGCAAACCACAAAGCGAGTGAACTAAAAACAACACAAAACTAAACAAACACCACGCAGTTACACATAAAAGAGATTATGCATAAGAAATATAAAATCTATGTGTACGGTACCAATCGTACACAGTCACCTCTAAGGGGGTCCTAGTAGGTGGGCTGTGCAGAAAAGTAAGCTCTTCTCTAAGCTATGCACATACGTGGTTCTAAACCTAAATGCAACACAAACACTAGGCAATAAAGTGAATACTAATATTACGCCTTTCCCCGGCAACAGCGCCAAAAATTTGATGTCTTCTTTTAAATCGTTGTAATTTTGAAAAGATTTTTATATGAAAAACATGTGAAAACAAGACATCAAATAATAAAAACCGGTTCTCACTAGTGAATGAGACCGGGTCGAACTCAGGGAATGGGAATATTTTGTATTCAAGTACACAAATCTAAACTATTCTTTATTGCCGAATTATTGAAATATAAAATGTTCAGAAAAGTAAAAACAACTAGCTATTACAACAAATGAATACCCTTCGCAGAGGGCGTAAAGTGCAATATTTACAAACCCAATTAAATTCCTAAATCTAAACTAAAAAGTAAAAAGACTTTATTCTTCGTACTTCGTGTCACGTAATCGCTTCCGCTCCAGTCCTGTGCTATCCTGCACAATTCAAATGAACACGAGCAGTACCAGATATGGAAGTAAAACAATATTAAACTAGCTCAACACTAAAAACAATGAAAGATATCATCAATCAAAATTCAATGACAATTAAAACTATATTAACTAAAACAATTAACTAAATTTCAATTCACTAACACTTAAGTAACACAAGAAAATGCAATATAAAAAATACAGAAACTTAACGATATACTGAAAAGATGTAAATGAATTGAAATGTATTTAAAAAAAACAGACAATGCATGTTAGGAAAGGCAAGAGGTTCAATAAAATGAAAAACAATCTACATTATTGAAGACAAACTGCAATAAAAAAAAAACTATAAGGAAAATGAATAACAATTCAACTAAACAGAAAAAATTGAAAAACTAAAACAGGAATTAGAAATGAAAGAGACAGGAACTTAGCAAAATGAATTTATAAGGTGAAAAACAGGGAAACAGCAAGTAAAAAAAAAAATAAGAAACTTAGTAAACGGATAAAACAGAAAATGAAGACATTAGAAACAAAAACAAAATATTCAAAAAACAGATAAACTAAAATTACAAACATCGAACATGCTGAAAATACAAAACATAGAATATGCTGGAAATATGAAATTACAAAACAGGAATTACAAAGAATGAAACAAGCAGTAAGAAATTTCAGAAATGAATCCACACAGAAATTTAAAATGCAAAATAAGCAGCAATACACATATGAAATAAAAAAAAAAACGAGAATATAAAGCAACACAATGACAAGCAGAGATTAAAATTCAGATGCACATAAATCCAAAACAAAAACCTACAGAAAATTAAATAGAAAACAATGAAAATCTGTGCTATGAATGAAAACAGGGTAAAAACAACAAAAAACAAATATCAGCCGATGAACAACAAAAAAAAAACAAATCAGGAATTGGAGGTTCCACCGAGATTTTATTTTCGTTTTTTTTTTCAGTTTTTTTTTTCTTTTTATTTCCGTTTTACAGATATAACAACAACCAGAAGATCTGAAGAAAAAGAAGAAGAAGAAGAAGAAGAAATCGGAATAAGAAGAGGAAGAAGAAGAAAAAGTAGAAGATGAATTAGATCGGAAAAAAGAAGAAGAAGAAGAAGAATCGGAGAGGATGAAGAAGAAGAACTGAAGAAGAAGGAGAGGAGAAATAGTTTGGAAACTTACCGTGAATCACCTGGAAGGATTAGAAGAGAAATCGGACTCCTCCCTCACGCCATCGCCCGACTGATAAGAGCCTCCAGCGGATTGAAAGAAAGGGAAAGAGAAAGAGGGGAAGAAGATAGGGGAAAAGAGAGGGAAGAAGAATCCAGCGGTGGTTGAGAAGGTAGGAAAGAGAAGGAAAAGAGGGGGAAAGAAGATGGGGTTTGGCGTACAGGGTGAAGACGCCTCCCCTTTCGATTTTGGGGTTTTTAAAAGCTTTCAAACCGGCTGGAACCGGTTTGAAACCGATTTTTTTCAGTTTTAAAAAAAAAACGCAAACCGGTTCCAGCCGGTTTGCTATTATTATTTTTTTTAGTTTTTAAAATTCAAAAACCTTGTAAACCGGTTTATTAGAAAAAAAAATTTCAAAAAGTTACAACCAAAACTTTATTTTTATTTTTATTTTAAAAAGAAACTCAAAATAAAACTATTCTACTTATTTATATAATAATTTTTTTCTTTTCTAAAAAAAAAATACTTAAAATAAAACTATTTTCTCTATATATATTTTTTTATTTTTATTTTTAAAAAAAAAAAACTAAAACTAAACTACTATGATTATAACAAAAACTAAAATATGTATAAAAATGTCAAATAAAACTATTTTTCATGCATTTTCTATTTTTAAATCATTTTAGCACATTTACTCAAAAACTAACATAAAATTGGGTTTTTGAAACATTATTTCATAAAATCATGCATATTTAAATGTTAATAAACCCTGAATTATATGCATGATCAAATACCCCCATGCTTATGTTTTGCTCGTCCTCGAGCAAACTAGAAAAATGCAAGAAATCAAACTATCACCTAACTCACTTTCGTAGGAATCACGGTTGCATTTAGCTCATGCAACAAGCCCTTTCAACCCCTGGGTTACCCCAGTGGACGAGTAAGGTCTCGTGAGGGTTTGCAGTGATGCTACCCACAAACATCTCTGTCAAGTATGCATAATATTACACATCCTCATAAGCAGTAGGTAATTAAAGACTTTATTTTCACAAATATTTCCTGTTATTTCAAAATCAAAATATAATTAGAGTTTTTTTATGTACCACCACAGAAAAAAAAATTCTTTCACTTTTCTAAATATCACAGTTATTTATGTTTTATTCTTAGAAAATCCAATCAAAACATATTATTATTTACTTATCCTCACTCATATGTTTTCTACACAGGTTTTCTCAATCACACTTCTAAGCATTGAACTTTTCTTTCTTTTTAAGCTCTTTCCTCTCTTTTTTTTCTTTTCACGCTTTTTCTTTTTGCGCACTTATTTTTCTCTTATAGCTTGCGTGTGGTCTGCTTTTATGCCTTGTGCAATGTCAATATCTTCTATACTTTTTCAATACATCCCAAAAGATATCAACTAAGACATAAAAGTGACTTCCTTCATTTACCCTTATAACATGAGAATCAAACATTTCAACTTGTATTTGTTCTCAGTTACTTAGGATCACAAAGTTTTCCACTCTCCTTTTCGAAAATGGAATTAAAAGTTTCAACTTACATCTAAGTTCCATTTACTAAGGATTGTGGAATTATCCAAACAACCTAACGCATGCTTTTTCTCACTTTTTGAGCTCATTTTTATGCTTTTGTTCATTTGCTTAGTTTTTCAAAAATAAAACTGTGCATATTCATATTTATGATTCAAAATAAATTCTAACATGTATCTATCATCATTTCCTCGAAATCCGCATAAACAACCATAATTTTTAGATTTATGTCAGAAAAAGTTTTCGTGGGGCTTAAAAATCCTCTAAAAACATTAGATTTGAAGTAACATTCATATAAGTTCAAACTCTTTCTTTAAAAATCTACTTTTCATGAGAGATATGTAAACATGTGCAAGAACGTAAACAGAAATATCAAGGTGTGCATTCTACACCCTCCCCCATGCTTATATGACACTGTCCCAGTGGCACTCCCCCATGCTTGAATGAAACTAAGTGAATGCACATGAGAGAAATAAATGAGGGAAAAGAGTAGAATGACCTGACATGAATTAAAAATGCACGTTCTATGAATGTAATGAATGCAATGTACACATGACAAAACATGAAAACCATGAATGAAACACAAAGAACATGAAAAACTCATGAAAAAGTAAAAATAAAATCTATAAATTCTAAACAATTCTAATAATATACAAGATATGGGTTGCCTCCCATAAAGCGCTAAGTTTCACGTCCCCAGCCAGACGAATCCCTGGAAAAACCTTCATCGTCCATGAGATCAATGGACATGAAGTCAGACTCAACCTGGCTCTATGAAGAAAAGAGTGTCATCTGTGACACTACGCACTGTGTTTCCATCCCTTCTACGTCCAAATGTAGGATCATAACTCTCTCGACGTGAAGAACAAAGATTAGTCTCATCTGAGAGACTGGTCAAGAATCGAGAGTCTAGGACCGACCGAGTATCAATGAATGCTACTTCAGACAAGTGGTGAATATGATTAGGCTTGACTTGGTCAAGCACCTTCTGCATCTTCACCTCTTGCTTACTCAAAATGATTGGTGATCCTAAAGGCTGAGAAAATGGGGCTTTATATGATGAAAATGTATGCTGTGAGTAAGGCCCCTTCTGTTGAGGTATCATAGAGATCGACTCTTCAGTAGAAATGATATGGGGTTCATGAGTCGATTCCTGAGTAGGGTGACACGCCTTCCCATACTGAGGGATGTAACAGATTTGACTTGCTCATGATGTAAAGTAGTGGGTTGCAAATCAAATAACATGGAATCCTCTCCCTTGGATGTGACAACAGACTGACTATGAAGGTTCCCCTGACTTTGTCTACTCAATGTCTGAGCTAACTGTCCCATTTGAGTTTCTAGCTTGGCTATTGACTGCGTATGGGAACAAAGAGTTGCCTTGATATCAGAAAAAGCTTCTAACATCTTCTCTTGAAATGATGAACTTGGAATGGGCTCCTGAGGAGAAGGTAGACAATACTGGGAATGAACCTATGGAAATATAGGATGCGAGTAACCTTGTGAAGGGTTACTGGGTCTATACTGTGTCTGGGAGGGCTGATGGGATGGGAAACTGAACTGGTTCCGCCAACCTGTGTTATATGAAAATGTAAATGAATCGAGCATGGGTTTAGCTAAACCTTGGGCAACATTTACCTGTTCCTGAACGAATTCAGGATATAATGACGCTGCCGGACAATCCGCAACACAGTGTGCAGGGCTAGCACATAGCTCGCACACTCTTTCTACTGGATTTCTCGAAGAATTGGCTAGGAATTGATCTAACTTCCTAGTCAATTGGTCAACCTTGGTACGCAATTCTAACTCGGACCCAACTTCGAAAATCCCAACTTTCCTAGGACCACTAGGCAGAGATGTAGTCCTATCAAGCCATGAAGACAAGGTATGATGCATCGTGTTTTCACTCAAGGTCTCGAATAAAGACCACGCCTCGTCCTCACTCTTGAGCATAAAAGTGCCCCCACAAGATGAATCAACCATTTGACGGTGCTTTTCAGTAAGCCCGTCATAAAAATACTGCACCAACTGCCAACGAGGCACCTGGTGATGGGGACACTTACGGAGAAGATCTTTCAATCTCTCCCAAGACTCGTGAAATTGTTCTCCCTCAATTTGAGAAAAACTGGTTATAGCTTTACGAAACTGATTCGTTTTACTAATTGGGAAATATTTTTTTAAAAATTCTTTTTGCATTCCTTCCCAAGTAGTAATACGAACTGTCTCAAGAGATTTTAACCAGTGCTTGGCTTTATCTTTGAGAGAGAACAGAAACAAAGTTAACCTCATAGCATCTTCTCCAAAATTATTGATTCGCACAGTCGAGCAAATCTCAAGGAATTCGTCGAGATGACGATATGGGTCTTCATTGCTAAGGCCATAAAACGAAGGTAACATTTGAATCACACTGGCCTTAATCTCAAAATGGCTCGCTCCTACATCAGGTCTCGTGATGCAGGAGGCTGGAGTATACGTATTTGGCATGAAGTACTCCCTCAAAGGACGGATCAATTGATGATCGTCAGCCATTGCGTACACCTTAGAGTAGACCGGTGTAGCACACGTCCTAACTTTGGGTTTTCTACCTAACTAACGCACTAAGCGGCCAAACCACGCAAACCACAAAGCGAGTGAACTAAAAACAACACAAAACTAAACAAACACCACGCAGTTACACATAAAAGAGATTATGCATAAGAAATATAAAATCTATGTGTACGGTACCAATCGTACACAGTCACCTCTAAGGGGGTCCTAGTAGGTGGGCTGTGCAGAAAAGTAAGCTCTTCTCTAAGCTATGCACATACGTGGTTCTAAACCTAAATGCAACACAAACACTAGGCAATAAAGTGAATACTAATATTACGCCTTTCCCCGGCAACAGCGCCAAAAATTTGATGTCTTCTTTTAAATCGTTGTAATTTTGAAAAGATTTTTATATGAAAAACATGTGAAAACAAGACATCAAATAATAAAAACCGGTTCTCACTAGTGGATGAGACCGGGTCGAACTCAGGGAATGGGAATATTTTGTATTCAAGTACACAAATCTAAACTATTCTTTATTGCCGAATTATTGAAATATAAAATGTTCAGAAAAGTAAAAACAACTAGCTATTACAACAAATGAATACCCTTCGCAGAGGGCGTAAAGTGCAATATTTACAAACCCAATTAAATTCCTAAATCTAAACTAAAAAGTAAAAAGACTTTATTCTTCGTACTTCGTGTCACGTAATCGCTTCCGCTCCAGTCCTGTGCTATCCTGCACAATTCAAATGAACACGAGCAGTACCAGATATGGAAGTAAAACAATATTAAACTAGCTCAACACTAAAAACAATGAAAGATATCATCAATCAAAATTCAATGACAATTAAAACTATATTAACTAAAACAATTAACTAAATTTCAATTCACTAACACTTAAGTAACACAAGAAAATGCAATATAAAAAATACAGAAACTTAACGATATACTGAAAAGATGTAAATGAATTGAAATGTATTTAAAAAAAACAGACAATGCATGTTAGGAAAGGCAAGAGGTTCAATAAAATGAAAAACAATCTACATTATTGAAGACAAACTGCAATAAAAAAAAAACTATAAGGAAAATGAATAACAATTCAACTAAACAGAAAAAATTGAAAAACTAAAACAGGAATTAGAAATGAAAGAGACAGGAACTTAGCAAAATGAATTTATAAGGTGAAAAACAGGGAAACAACAAGTAAAAAAAAAAAAAAGAAACTTAGTAAACGGATAAAACAGAAAATGAAGACATTAGAAACAAAAACAAAATATTCAAAAAACAGATAAACTAAAATTACAAACATCGAACATGCTGAAAATACAAAACATAGAATATGCTGGAAATAAGAAATTACAAAACAGGAATTACAAAGAATGAAACAAGCAGTAAGAAATTTCATAAATGAATCCACACAGAAATTAAAAATGCAAAATAAGCAGCAATACACATATGAAATAAAAAAAACGAGAATATAAAGCAACACAATGACAAGCAGAGATTAAAATTCAGATGCACATAAATCCAAAACAAAAACCTACAGAAAATTAAATGGAAAACAATGAAAATCTGTGCTATGAATGAAAACAGGGTAAAAACAACAGAAAACAAATATCAGCCGATGAACAACAAAAAAAAAACAAATCAGGAATTGGAGGTTCCACCGAGATTTTATTTTCGTTTTTTTTTTCAGTTCTTTTTTTCTTTTTATTTCCGTTTTACAGATATAACAACAACCAGAAGATCTGAAGAAAAAGAAGAAGAAGAAGAAGAAATTGGAATAAGAAGAGGAAGAAGAAGAAGAAGTAGAAGATGAATTAGATTGGAAAAAAGAAGAAGAAGAATCGGAGAGGATGAAGAAGAAGAACTGAAGAAGAAGAGGAGAAATAGTTTGGAAACTTACCGTGAATCACCTGGAAGGATTAGAAGAGAAATCGGACTCCTCCCTCACGCCATCGCCCGACTGATAAGAGCCTCCACCGGATTGAAAGAAAGGGAAAGAGAAAGAGGGGAAGAAGATAGGGGAAAAGAGAGGGAAGAAGAATCCGGCGGTGGTTGAGAAGGTAGGAAAGAGAAGGAAAAGAGGGGGAAAGAAGATGGGGTTTGGCGTACAGGGTGAAGACGCCTCCCCTTTCGATTTTGGGGTTTTTAAAAGCTTTCAAACCGGCTGGAACCGGTTTGAAACTGATTTTTTTCAGTTTTTAAAAAAAAATGCAAACCGGTTCCAGCCGGTTTGCTATTATTGTTTTTTTTAGTTTTTAAAATTCAAAAACCTTGTAAACCGGTTTATTAGAAAAAAAAATTTCAAAAAGTTACAACCAAAACTTTTTTTTTATTTTTATTTTTATTTTTATTTTAAAAAGAAACTCAAAATAAAACTATTCTACTTATTTATATAATAATTTTTTTCTTTTCTAAAAAAAAACAAATACTTAAAATAAAACTATTTTCTCTCTATATATATTTTTATTTTTATTTTTAAAAAAAAACTAAAACTAAACTACTATGATTATAACAAAAACTAAAATATGTATAAAAATGTCAAATAAAACTATTTTTCATGCATTTTCTATTTTTAAATCATTTTAGCACATTTACTCAAAAACTAACATAAAATTGGGTTTTTGAAACATTATTTCATAAAATCATGCATATTTGAATGTTAATAAACCCTGAATTATATGCATGATCAATTCTACCCTACATGATGAATGAATTTGAGTAAGTTTGAAATTGGACTTTGAAAAGCTATTTCATTCTTTAAATGAATTAAAATAAGATTGAAAATATAATACATCCTTGACTATGGTCGTTGAATGTATTATATGATAATCTATATTTAAATTCAAAAGAAGAATAAAATACATTTTTAGTGCTTTTATAGAATTTAAAATGAAATTAACTCTCAATATACCCTGACTATGGCCATTGGTATATATTTTGAGTTAATTTTAAGTTAAATTTTGATAAAAGAAGAAAACATTTAAGGAAAATATGATGAATTTTGAAGACGAATCCAGTGTGGATCCAGTGTTATTTTGTAAAAGATAAAATACTAAGTTTTGTCCACACCCTGACTATGGCCATTGATGTGGATCATCAACTTAGTATTTATTATCTCTTACAAAAATGGTGCACGTGCCATTCGTGTTTCCATTTGTGATTTTTTTTTTTTAAGAAGTAAGATGAAAATGACATAAGAGCAAGTGGTTCATGATATTTATATGATCATTCATTCTATTCTAGAACTGGAAATATAAATATTCTCATTTAGCATCTAGCTATTACAATCTTAAGAATCGAAACTAAAATAAACAAAACTTAATCTAAAAGAGAGAACCAAACATCTCACGTATCCCTGCAAGAAAAATGGAGTTAGCACAAACCAAGAATGTGAATGTGTAAAGAAAGATGGAAAGTGCTGCATCAGAAATTAACATACATATGGTCATACAAATAATGAAATGCAAATGTATCTATCTAACTATAATGCTTATACTAAATAAAATGAGATTATGACAAATATAACATGTAGATAAGAAACTAGAAACATTAATGAAGGTGACATACAAAGAAGCATGACGGATGAGGTTTAATGTATTTATTAACTATAAGATGAATGCCACACAATTTTGTGGAAGGTTTGTGAATGGTCTAGTATGCCCATATGCATGGTGATTGAGTAACCTACATGATCTGTTTACAAAATATGCAAGAAAAGAAAAAAAAGGAATGATGTAAGGATATGCTGAGATGTAGAAATGCTGCTGTTATATAACAGAAAAGTGAGTTTCAGTAAGGCAAAGATGCTGACAGATAAGTTACACAGAAAATTTTAGCAGAGAGAAAGGAAATAAATAAAAAAATGTGTTGTATCAAGTGAGGTGCAGAGGAACGGGTGACAGTAGTATTTAACAGCAAATGAATGTTATAAAGAAAATACAACCACTCACAGATACGCAGCAGATAGCTTAACAGAAACAACATATGGGTGATGACTACCGGAAGGGATATTGGGGCATTTAATCTGTTATTTGAAGCCAGACCTAGGCACTGGTTTGAATGATGCTCTGTAAGTGCCTCTTCAACCAACGAACCAGAAAAAAATGAATTTATCTATGCAAACTGATTTCAACAATCCATTTCTGCCACTTGAACATGTTTGATATATTCTGGCATTTTTATTGAGATGGTCCTAATCGCCTGGTAAATCTCGGCTTCAGATTCTCACAGGATGAGGTTGCCCAATTCTGATGTAATTCATGCTACGAACCATATTCTAACACCTCTTTGATGGCTCCTTTTGCCAAAGCAAAAAAAACTCGGCTTCAAAGCATTGATTGTTGGCTTCAGAGGGTACCCAATTAACTGGGTCTCACTAAGATCAGTTAATTCCAGATTGCTTTCCCATTTCATAATAACAGATAGATTTCCAATGAATGGATTATTTGATAGATCAGATATGAGGAAGATCCCTGTGAGCAGTAAAAGCTCATCGGAAATGAAGTTTGCTAACAGGTCGACAACCTGCTACCTGATTGCTGACAGGTTAGTTACCTGAGAGGGAACTACTATCTCAAAAACTCAAACGATATGAATCCACACGATTCATTACTGCTAAATCTAGGAACTTCAAGAATATATGTAAGTTGGAATGCTGGAAACTTCCCCTTTGAGAATTGGTTATCATTGAGATTCGCATATTCTATTGATGCAAGATGATATATAAGACACTACAGGTAAACCAGAGACCAAAATTCAGAAGGATCAATGGGGATATGTGAATCAGCTAATGAAGGTTAGTTCTGTTGCTATTTCAAGTCTTGAGCAATGGTTCTGACTATACAACCCCAATATCGTTCCTAACGAGGATGTCAACAGCAGCACAGGTGGGTTATGCTCAGAAAGAAAATGTAGCAGAGAAAGTTGATTGAAAACAGAAGAAAATAACAGAGTCCACTATTCCACGGATCTAAGAAATTGCCCAGAACATGGCAATCGACATGTATGGATGGAAGTTATGAAACAGGGCCAGCATATAATGCCATACGAACAAGGTTTACAAAAGCTCTGAGTGTTCTTATAACTTCTAATCAAAATGAACGAGGAATCAGATAGAGTAAAAAAAAAATGAAAGGATTACATCTGAGTAGGGGAGAAAGCATAAAATCAAAATATCACCGGTGATCCCTAATTAACAGAAAGCAATCAGGAAACAATAGGAGATCAAACCTTAATGTATAAGAGAAACCAAAAAAAAAAAAAAAAATCATAGATTACAAATTGATTACCAACAGAGCATCAAAAACTAGATATAAACTCGGAATTACAATAAGTGAAGAAGATTGAAGATGGCATAAACCATAAACTGGAATATAATGTAGACAAAATAACGAAAGAAAGAAGAAAACAAAAAAAAAGAGAAAGAAAAGAAAAGAAAAGAAAGAAAAAAAAAATAAACTGATATAAGGCCCATCTTTAGAATAAATCAATTACGAATCAAAATTTTTTGATCGATTAAGTAGAGCATCTCACGACGGATGCTGGTATCTGTGACATATTGATGCTCAACTATCCAAATGCTGATACTCTATTCTGTCATGTTGAGGCCAAGAGGATTAAGAAAAGAAATGAAGATGTCATGAAATAAAACATAAAAAACGATGATGAATCACAGAAAAATTAATAGCAATCCGACTATATGTTAACCCGAAATAACAATAACGACTGCCAAAAGTAAACAATGGAAAAAAAAAATCCTAATGCAAACCAGGAATGGTTTGACAATATAACCCTTAATACGAGTATTGCTGCCGAGAAAAAAAAAAAAAAGAGAGGCAGAGACTATTCCGGCAAACAAAATCGATTGGAGAATTGGGCTGGATTGCAGTCGTGACAGGAATCTGGCGAGATTCCGACATCTATCCAGGAAATTGATCGAGGTAATCCAGCAACTCGACTATTAGCACCAGCACGGTTGCCGAAAAACAAAAAAACTGACAGGGACACTTCTGACGGAGCAGGGTCGACCCACAATTCTGAGCAAGACAATCCAGCGACACAGCTATTAGAATAAGCACGATCGCCAGAGAATCAGCGGATAGTCATCTGATTAAGTCGAAGAGAGAGAAAAATTTTGTCACATCGATGGTCAATGGGACATTATCCAGCTCAGGTGATCGGACGATTGCCGGACTCCGACAGAACTCAGCGACAAACGAACGGGAAATAATAATAATTAAAAAAAAAGTACACATAACCGATCAAAATTAACCAAGAGGGGAAAATTAAAGCAAAGTAGGAAATCGAAGTAAAATGGGGAAAACATGCAATCAGAAGCAATGTCGGAATGCAGAGATTCTATCAATGTCGCACAGGGAGTTGTTGAAGTTGCCATAAGCAACTTAATGCCTTCAATGGTGCATTTATGGGCCTGAAATAAGAAACCGAAAGCAAAGGCAAATAAAAGAGAAAATGAAGAAGGGAAAGGAACGACGCTTACCTTCTTTGATGGAGCAGGGAGATTCGCCCTTCTGGCTTGCTCGTATTGCGTAACCTTGCATAGGGATTGACTTCTTTCAGCCGATTGGGGAAGAACCAGAGGAAGAAAGGAGAGGGATTAGCAGAAACAGGAAAGAGAGAAAGTAGGGGGAAGGCGATCGGTGCAGAGGAAGCAATGAAGCTTCGAGAGGGAGGAGGGAAATGGATACCAGAATGATCGATGCCCCAATGGAGGCCTGTGGCTTCTGTTTTATAACAGAAGGCCGTTAGGCCTTCTTCTCATTTGGTCCTGAATTTTTTGAAAATTTTAAAAAAGGGGTTCCTTTTAAGAATTTTTTCTAAAAAAAAAAAAAAAATATAGTTTAAGATGGGGTTTTTAGTAAAACTTAACTTCAAAAGGCTAGAAATCATTTTGTTTTTCTCGTAGTTTTCCAATTTTTTTTGGTTTTTATGATATTTTTCTATTTTTTGTATTTTTAGAATAAAATCCTAAAGCTTTACGAGAAATCAAAGACTTAAAACTAATCTTTTTATGTTTTTGTAAAATATTTACAAAAGGGAATTTTTCAGAGCTATTTTGAGAAAATTTCTTCAGAAAATGGATTTGTGTCTGAATTGTTGAGAAATATTCGAGGTTTACAACCTCGAACTGAAAAATATAGGGCCGAGGATCCAACAGAGTGTCGGATGAGCCGCGCGAGCCTTTCAAAATTATTTTTTTGGTATTTTTGTGATTTTATTTTGGAAATCGGACAACGGGGCTTAGATTTGGATTTAAAATATTGAGTTTAGACCCGAAGCTGAATTTGAATATATCAATGTGGAATTTAATCCAGAAATCTGAAGAAAGACTGAGTTTTAGCTTTTGAAATCACTTTGATTTTCTAAAAAAAATGGAGTCAGGGGCAAAAAGGTCATTTTTACAAAACTTTGAAAAATTTGGGGTGCTCACACAACCTCGACCCATTTGGTGAAGTATTCTGTAGCTGCGAGGAAGTATCTGTGACCATTAGATGCTGAAGGAGTGATGGGACCCACCACGTCGAAGGCCCACATTGAAAAGGGCCAAGGAGAGACCACGGATTGCAAGTATGCGGTTGGTGCATGAATGGAAGGTGAGTGCATCTGACATTTGACGCACTTCCTCACGAATCGATGGCAATCTTGCTGCATGGTTTTCCAGTAATATCCTACACGGATAATCTGCTTGACGAGTGTTTGGTAGCCGACGTGGCCACCACAAATTCCCTCGTGTGCCTCTTGGAGAACTTCCATGGCTTCATCCTTATCTAAGCATCTAGCATACTCAGAACTGAACCCACGACGGTAGCGAGTATTGGCAAGGATGAAATAACGGGCTGACATGCGTTGGGTTGCATGTTGCTCCCTTCTTGGCATGTCTGGTGGAAATTCACCAGTTTCGATAAAGCTTTTGATGTCTTGGTACCAAGGCTTCTCCTTCTGAGCGACTTGGTTTACTTGCTCCACTGGAATGTAGGCAGGTTGATCAAGTCTGCCGATCTCGAAAGAACGACAAGATTCACTGTCTTTAAAGGACAAAATAGAGCCTAAGCAGGCCAGGCCATCGGCTATGTGATTGTATTCCCTCTTGACATGATTGAGCTGAAATTCTTCAAGGTTGCCTATGAGAGCTAAGGCAATCTTCTGATAAGGGATTAACTTTGAATCCTTGACTTGTCATTCAGCGTTAACTTGACTGACAACAAGTAATGAGTCGCCGAAGGCATATACTCTCTTGACATCAAAGCTTTGCAAAATCTTGAGGCCTTGTATTAGAGCTTCATACTCGGCCATGTTATGAGTACATTGGAAGTCGAGTTTGAGGGAATAAGGAAGCATCTCCTTTTCAGGAGTGATTAGCAAAATCCCAATCCCTATGCCGGATATGTTTCTAGCTCCATCAAAGAATAAAGTCCAAATTGGGGATTCCTGAACACTGCAGATGCGGTCATCAGGAAAATCATCTTCGGTTTTGATCTCTTCTGTCAATGGGAAATCTGCCAACTGATCTGCGATGGACTCACCCTTGACTGATTTCTGAGAAACATATTCCAAATCGTACTGCATCAGGAGGACTTGCCATTTTGCAATCCGTCCAGTAAGGAAGGGCTGCTCAAGGATGTACTTGAGAGGATTGAGTCTCGACAGAATTTTGATTTCTGATGCCATTAGATAATGTCGCAGCTTCTGACACATCCATACTAAGGCAAGACACGTCTTTTCCATCTGAGAATATCTCTTCTCATAATCGATGAAAGTTTTGCTGATGTAGTAGATGGCATGATCTATCCGGCTGCCTTCCTCGTACTGTGCAAGAAATCCGCCACAAGCATTGTGATTGACAGAAATGTACAAGAGCAACGGTTTTCCAAGTTCTGGTGGCTTCAGAACAGGTGGATTGAGAAGATATTGCTTAATGCGCTCGAATGAAAGCTGACATTCTGGTCCCCACTCAAATTTCACTTCTTTTCTCAGCAAGTGATTGAAGGGTTCGCATCTCATAGACAAATTAGAGATAAAATGCCGAATTGACTGAATGTGACCTTGAAGACTTCGCAGCTCCTTAAGATTGGTGGGAGGAGGCATATCCATGATCGCCTTCGCTTTGGCAGGATCTACCTCTATGCCTTTCTTGCTGATCATGTAGCCAAGTAGCTTGCCTGACTCTACCTAGAAGACACATTTCTGCGGATTGAGTCATAGCTTGTAGAGAATAAGTGTTTCAAAGACTTGGCCGAGAGCATCAAGATGATCTTCTCCTTCTTTTGATTTGACCAGGATGTCATCCACATAGGCATCCATGTTCTTGTGCATCTGGTCATGGAAGATAACTGCCATTGCTCTCTGATAGGTTGCCCCAGCATTCTTGAGTCCAAATGGCATGACTGTATAGCAAAAGGTACCCCAAGGCATGGTAAGGGAAGTTTTGGATTGGTCACGAGCGGCCAATTTGATTTGATTGTAGCCTGAGTATCCATCCATAAAGGAAAACATGGCGTGGCCCGCCGTGCTATCGATCAAAAGATCGATATTGGGGAGTGGATAATCATCTTTTGGGGTTGCTTTGTTCAGATCTCTGAAGTCAATACAAATCTGAACTTTGCCATTCTTTTTTAGGACTGCCACAATGTTTGCCAACCAGTCTGGATACTCAATGGTCCGAATGAATCCTGCCTTTAACAACTCCTCAAGTCCTTCTTTAACTTGTGGTGCTACTCGGGGATCCATTTTTCTGAGTTTCTGCTTGATTGGTTTGCAATCTGGCTTCAACACAAGGCGATGCTTGACTAGTTTGGGGTCTAAGCCTGGCATATCCTCATAAGTCCAAGCGAAGACTTCCTGATGCTGCTTATGAGTATTTCCTTCTCATCCGAACTTAAACTCGAACCAATTTTGAGGATCTTTGGATCATCTTCTGAACCAATATTGACATCCTCCGTTGGATCTTGAACCAATGGCGATGGTTCATCCTGCTTCTGAATGCAGGCAAATTCTGGATCGCTGAATCGAACTCTGCTAACTCTTTGATCTGCCCTGTTACTTTGCTGACCTCTGCCCCCGCCTTTGCCTTGCAGGTTCTGGCTGGTTTTTTTTTAAAAAAGTTGGTATTGATAACGAGCTTTTTGAAAGATTTAGGAGCCATAATTCCGGCTATCCTGAAAGCGAAAAGAAGGCCTTTGAGAAAAAGGTAAAAAATGTTCGAAAAACAGCCTTTTGTACAGAAACAGAGAATGACAACATAGACAAGGATATAAGCAGAGAATTTGTGTACACCAAGATGAACAGAGAAAACAAACTTTTCATTGATTAAGCAAACTTTGATATTTACAAGTGATTGTTTGAAGGAAAGAAAAAAACCGGGGCGGATCTTGCCCTTACAAGATGACAGAAAGAAAGGAAAAAGCAGAAAACACTGGCATTGTCTTCTTTACTGGGCTCCCTTGACGAAGGTGGTCTTTCTACCGGATAACTGGCCCGTAAAACCCAAGCCGGTACCGGCAACATGCTGATCGGGGACGATCGGCTCCAGAATGCCGTCTTCATCTTTGCCCAGGCCCCTGAAGGGCTGATAACCGTGCTTCATTAGAAGCTCAAACCCTTTCTTAGCTTTGGAGAATTGAGGAAACAGAGGGTGATCTTTAAATGAAGTGCAATCGAGGCGTCCTCCTAGCTTGAAGAAGCGAGGTCCCTGCCACTGAATTACTGCGATAACATCTTCCGTCGGCTGGACTTCTTTTAATTTTAGCATATCCAGACTTTCACTCAGATTAATTTCTTCGGCTTCCCGGATGCTCAGGATGTCGGCAGTGAAAGTAGGATGGGGAATCATCGGCTGCGGGAGTCGTTCTTCTGGATCCTCTCCTAGGACCGTAGTGATCATGCCTCCCTTCGACCATTTGATGCATTGGTGTAAAGTTGACGGGACAGCATTGGCATTGTGTATCCAAGTGCGCCCAAGCAATAGATTGTATGTAGGCGGCACATTGACCACATGAAACAGGACCGTATGCACCGAATAGTTGATAAAAATTTCGAGAAATATCTTTCCCTTCGTTGTCTGCCCGTGGTTGTCAAAACCATAGATCGTGATCGGATCCGGGGTATATTCATCTTCTTTTAATCCCAAAGCCTTGGCCGTCATCTCAGGACAGATATTGAGGCTGCTGCCTTCGTCGACTAGCACATGAGGGACTGTCATTCCTCTGGTTCGCACCACTATGTAAAGTGCGTTGTTGTGAAAGGAATGAAGTTTTGGCAAATCCTCATCAGAAAAGGTGATTGGTGCATTCATCATGGCCTGATTGACGATTTGAGCCATGTCTTGCGGAGTCGTGCTAGGCTTGACTTTGATCTTTCTAAACAGATCTTCTAGCACTTGCTGGTGCTCAGATGAAGCGTGGGTCAGGTCCAAGATAGAGATGTTGGATAAAGCAGTAATCGGCTTCTGAACTGACTCGGAAGCCTCTTCTTTCTTCGAAGCTGCCTTGATAAAGCGCTTCGGGATCCTGGGAACTAGCTTGGCAGTTTCTGTTGCTGCCTTTGTTGGTTTACTGAAAAATGCAGCGACATCCACCCTCTTGGCGGAAGATTGTGCTTGGCGAAGGATTAGGACCTGATGTTGATCCTGAATGTCCTGCTTAGAACATTGTTGGATACTGCCTTGCAGAGAGAAGGCCTGCTCTGTAATGACTGAAGCTGAATGTTTAGGAAATGGCTTGGACAAGATTTCTGGTTGCTGCTCATCCTCGTCCTCAATCAGCATGTTCTTGTCAATACAATCCTGAATGATGTTTTTGAGGACAAAACAATGTTCGGTGTCGTGTCCGACAGTCCGATGGAATTTGCAGAATTTATCAGTCCATTTACCCATAGCGACGGGAGGATCTGCCACCTTGGGGAGTTTGATCATTCCTTTCGACATCATATATTCTAAGATGTCTTCACGGGACTGTTCTAAAGCTGAAAACTCTCGATCATAACTCCAACCCTCGTGCTTCGGCTTATCTGACTGCTTTGCTTCAGGCTGAGGCACTGATTGAACAGGCTGTGGCTTAACAAATTTTCCTTTCTGGGATGCAGAGTTTGTCCTTTCGGCCCTGGTATGCCCTGAGTTCTTGCTGCGATTCTTCTTGCTTTTCTTTTTGCCAGAGCTATTGCTGTTATCGGGAAAATCCGTGGAATAAGCAACATGAGCCTTTTTCTTCTGCTCAGGGTTTCCTCGGGTGAAAGGGTAACCCTCATACAGGCCATTATCCAAGCCGGTCTCGAGCCACTCGGCTCTCTCAATCAGTTTGATGAATGATTTGGCGGGCGAAGTAGAAATGAGGTTCCTCAGAGGCTGGGCGAAATTATTCAGAATAATCTGCAAGGCGTGCTCCTCTGGGATGGGAACCTTCATTCTGTTACAGGTGCTTCTCCACCTGTGGATGAATTCACTGATTTTCTCGTTCTCCATCTGCTTTAAATTGTAGAAATGATTGAGGGTTGGTGAGGCTTCGACGTTAAACATGAAGCGCTCAATGAACAAGTTCACGACCTTATGGAACTCTCGTAGTTCGATAGGATTAATGTGGTCTGCATACCACCTGGCTGCTACCCCTTCTAAGCTGCGAGGAAAGCAGATGAATAACGCCCGATTGTCTTTCCTGAAACGGCCTCATTCGGCATAAAAGGTGGCCAAATGAGCCTTAGGGTTGCTAGTTCCGTCAAATTTAAGGAACTTGCGGGGGAGATTTTCCAGATTGTCATCCCCGTCCAGACCATGATAAAAATCTTCGCCAGAGTAGGTCTGCTTGCCCTTGCTTTTGGCCTGGATATCCTTGATGGCCCGATTCATTTCTTTCATCTGCTCTTGCATCGAGTCATTAGCCGGAACGGGCTTGTTTATCGATTCGGGCTCTGCATCGGTCTTTGCAAACAGCGGCGGAGGATTCTGATGATAAACAAACTGCTCTTTCTTTTCTGACTCCTCTTCTACTGACTCTGTTTCTTTAGAAGTGGTGTCAGGCTGTACTTTCTTTCTAACAATCCTGACTGGTTTCTTTACAGCCTTCTTCTTTGGCTTGCTTTTTGGAGAAACTTCTTTCTGACTGGCCTCCGTCTGTTCTGACATCATTTTGGTCATCATTCTTTTGAACATATTATACATGGCAGGATCTATATCATCTGCTTGATTCTGATTCTGTCCCCTGACCGATTTGGGAGAATCCATCCCTTCGGCCTCATTGTCGCTGTGTCGAGGAACTGTTTCTTTACCTGCCCTTGTTACAACCATTTTGCCAATGCCAGTGATTTCCTGCGAAGGTGAAAGGAATGGTTAGGGTTCGGAAGAGTTTTTTGAAAGTGCAATTTTTTAGAAAAGACATGAAAGAAGGAATTGATAGACAATTTTTAGGTAAGTTATCCCATCACCAGGGATTGGGTTATCACAAATTTTTGCAATGATTGTGTCACCTTTTTTTGTGGCAACAAAATGCGCCTTATGACCTAGGCGAGGTCGTCTATCATGACGAGAGATAATCGAAGAACAAATGGGTCTCATCACTGGGGATGAATTCGTAACTACATGAAACAAGAAAAAAGCTTTTTATCAGAACAAAAGTTTGCATTTTCATTAATGACAAAATTTTAAATACAAAGAGAAGGTGGGCAGAGAGTTTGCCACCATTCTCGATACTCTGATGATACATTAGGACCGGGAAATATAGACAAAGGAATGAAAGAGTCCCAAGTGTATTTGGCGACGTGGTATGCTCCAGACCACTGATTTGACCGTAGATCGAACTCTGACATGCGGCCTGTCGGGAAGCGAGTGTTGACACGAACCTGCCGCTGAGAAAACTGTCTGAGACATCTCTCTGGCTGATAATCGACGC
The DNA here is from genome assembly GCF_984573655.1 of Nuphar pumila. Taxonomy (NCBI): domain Eukaryota; kingdom Viridiplantae; phylum Streptophyta; class Magnoliopsida; order Nymphaeales; family Nymphaeaceae; genus Nuphar; species Nuphar pumila. Next base: position 69,201,877 of record NC_143255.1, on the reverse strand, counting down.
AGAAGAAAGGGCCGAGCAGTTTGTAGCGTTTGTCACGAGCATAGGTGTAGCGAGGAACGGTCTCTCTTCTGTCGAAGAAATCCCAAACGATTTCCTCCTGATGCAATTTTTCGATCAAAGCTCGGCACTGAATGGCTGACTTCGGCTGCTTGCTGCAGAATCTGAAAGAACCGGCTTTCGACGGCACATGTCGCAGGAACCACGACTGTAAGGCGTACGTGCATCCTTCTACCATAATGGTTTCTTCGAGGGCGAAACGAGCTAAACTCTGTAGAGAAAAGCTGAAGCTGCCATGGAGACTGAAAGCTGGCGGGTTTGCTTGCTTCCCCATCTTCGACAGAGTTGGGTGACTCTGACATCGATAAAATTCTGACCATCCTGAAAGAACGCTAGTTTCACTATGCATAGGACCATGGCATGCTGAATTCTTTCTTTCGCTGCTCGAGATAAGGTATCGACTTCTTCGTAGGCCCCATACTTGTTGTAGAGTTCGAACAGATCGATGAACTGACTTCCGTTGATCTCCGCGAGAGGCCAGGATCTGCTCCTTGTAGCTCTGGCCAATGCTTCTCGAACATCTATCCCTTTGACATTGATCAAGAACTGTTGCTCGACTGGGACGTCTGGCTGACCAGCTGGTTCTGGCAACCCCATGATGTCACTGAACTCGTCCATTAGCATAGTCATCTCTCCCCATGGAAACCAGAATGTGTAGGTTCGTGGATTCCACCGCTCTGCCATAGCTTGAATCAGACTGCCGTTGATGGTTCGCTTGCCAACTGCCGATGCCATCTCCAATCCACAATCATCCAAGTGGTCTGGGAACATACGCGAGAAGGCGGTGAACCAAGAATAGTACCACCGAGGGAAGAAGGTACGAGACTGGATGACCCGATGATCTGGGGTTCCATCCCTTATTTGATAAAAGACATGATCCCAAGGAAAGATAGCATCGAGAGATTCGGATGCCATCGGACTGATACTGAGGCAAAAGAGGAAGAGAATTAGGATGCAGGACTTACGGACAGACTTTTGGATGAAAAAAAAAAAGGATAGACACAACTCCTGGAAACTTAGAAGAAGAGATTTCTAGGGTTTTTTTTTTTAAAGAAGATTTGACACAAAAGAGAAAAGAATGTAGGTAAAGGAAATATATGTACCTGGGGTTTCTAAAAACAACGGAATTTTGAATAATACACCCAGGATTTGAAAAAAGTTTGATATATAGGAGAATACAAGGAAACATCGCATAATCAGAGCTGCACAAACAAAGATGTGCACACAGCACTCCCTAAAGGCTGACTCTGAATGCAGTATTTGAAACGGCTTGTAGAACCTTAATCCTAACTCTATGGTTCAAATCATCTGATTCCAATCAAGGTATGCCGATATACTCAAGCTGAAGCTCGAAGTACGTGGCATATAAGATATTTCTCCAGTTCTAAGGTAAGGGCTTCCCAACATCCTTGAGCACCTACCGATATACCTCAGACTATGGCCCTTATGTACGTGGTAGGGGGGCGCGAACCCAAATAAGTGGTCCAGTTGTGAGGCTCTCTCCCGAACTATGGTTCAGTGAGACAGCCCAGCAACGTGAAGACCGGGACAATATAGGTAGGGATGTTTTCAAAATATGATCAACATGCAATAAAATCAGAAAGCTCTAATGCAAGTCCTAAAGAGATAGAATTTTAAATGAAAAGAAGCATACACTTGCATACATTGTTTTGCATTCAATCCCTAGAATTGAGGAGAGTTGTATTTAAGACCTAAGTCTAATGTGAACATGGATAATCTCCTCAATATGGTCCTACCAAACCATACTTAGATCCTATATGCAATGATGTCAGCTTAGGACAGAGTCTAGGCTCCTAAGGTTTGCATGGAAATGTAGCTGACATAGAAAGAATAAAGACTTAGAAAATATTTAAGCAAAGGCATAATTCGACCAGATGGAGATGAGTCCCATCACGGTCGCCAAAACTGTGATCATCGAAAATTTTTCCTCTCTTGTGGTTTCTCTCTCTTCCTTCTCTTTCCCTTTTCTAACCTCTATTTTCCTCCTTTTTTGAAGGGAAGAAAATAAAAGAAAGAAAAGAGAAAGAGAAGAGAAAAGAAAGAAAGAAAGAGAGAGAAGAGGAACTCTTTTGCGCGGTCTCACTTGACCTTGATTTGAAAATATTTAAAAAATTACTCGCCTCCATTTTGAAAATATTGCGGGAAAAATGGAGAGACGGGATTCGCTCGTCGGTACGAGGTTCGACCGTTCCTGGCGCCTTTACCAGGGGTAATCGAACCAAGGATCGAATCTATGCCTTTTGCTTTGCCTAAATATAATCTAAGAATTTATTCTAACCCTAAATGCACAAAGAATCATGCTTGTGCAATGCAAGGATGTATGCTCTTTTTGAAAATTTGATTTAGAAATTTCCAAGTATTCTGAGATGAAAGTTGGTAAAGGAGTGAAGAAATAATTGAATTTTAACTTAGAACTTGAGATAGATCAGAGAAATTCTAAGTTTTTGAAGTAAATTAGGATTTGGAAAAATAAATGAGAGAGAATGACTTGAAGTTTTGAAATGAAAAGAAAATGAAAAAGTCAAAATCGACTTTGAATTTGGATTTGAATTTAGAAAAGGAAATGAATACTTGAGATGGAATTGAATTTGGATTTTTAAGTTTGGAATGGATCTGAGGTAATCAAATGGTATTTAAGAATAGAAATGGATTTAGGGAGTTTTGGAGGAGATCTGAAAATGGAATTGGATTTTGAAATCTAGAATTGGGAATGGAGTTGGATCTAAAGATGGGTTTAAAATCTGAAATCTGAGGTCCGATATAAAATTGGGTTCTGGATCCTAAGAGGGATTTGGATCTGAAGTCTGAGATCCAATGTAGAATTGGACTCTGGATCCTAACGTGGGATTGGATCTGAAGTCTGAGATCCAATATAGAGTTGGATTCTGGACCCTAAAGGAGAATTGGATCTGAAGTCTGAGATCCAAAAGTGGAATTGGACTCTGGATCCTAAAGAGGAATTGGATCTGAAGTCTAAGATCCAATATGAGTGTTGAATCCTGGATCCTAAAATGGATTTGGAGTTAAATTCAAAAGATGAATCAAGAACTTTCAAGTTGAATTTGAATTTGGAAAATGAATTTTGTAAATTGAATCTTTGAATACACAAAATGAATTTCAAAGTCAAATTAGACCTTGAATTTGAAATTTAGAAGATGAATCAAGAATCTCAAAGTTAAATTGAACTTGGAGATTGGATTGAAATTTAGAATGAATTTGGAATTTCAAAGTCAAATTTGATTTTTTTGAAATCTGATTTGAATCTGAATATAAAATGAATTTGAAATCTCAAAGTTAAATTGAACTTTGAGATTGAAAATGGAATTTTGAAAAATGAAAGGATGAATCGGATTTGATAAGGATTGAAGATAGATTGAGGAATATATTTACATTTACTTGGAGTTCTTGAAAAATGAATTTTTGAAAGTATGATGTAATTCTATCCTAAATGATGAATGAATTTGAAGATTTTGAAATTGGATTCGAAAAGCTATCCCATTCTTTGGATGAATTAACATAAGATTGAAGATATAATACATCCTTGACTATGGTCATTGAATGTATTATATAATAATCTATATTTAAATTCAAAAGAAGAATAAAATACATTCGGTGCTTTTATAGAATTTAAAATGAAATTAACTCTCAATATACCCTGACTATGGCCATTGGTATATATTTTGATCCAATTTTAAGTTAAATTCTAATAAAAGGAAAAAAAAATATTTAAGGAAATATGATGAATTTTGAAAATGGATCCAGTGCGGATCGAGTGTTATTTCGTAAAAGATAAAAATCCTAAGTTTTGTCCACAACCTGACTATGGCCATTGATGTGGATCATCAACTTAGGATCAATTACCTCTTACGAAAATGGTGCACGTGCCATTCGTGTTTCACCATTTGTGCAATTTTGAGGGAATAAAAAAAATGATCATACATAATTCTAGAGAATGTTTATGCTCATACATTCTAATCTAGAGCAGAAAATGTAAGATTTTCCTTAAGACCTAGCTATTACATTCCTAAATTATAAATTACAATTCCTAAGCAAAAAAAAAAAGATGAAAAATGACCCTTTTCTACCTAATTCCCGCAACATTCACCGCAGGATGAACATGGAGGGAAATTGAGAATGCCATATCTAAGATTAACATGCCCATGATTATATCTAAGTCATGCTGGAAATGCATATATTGATGAGAATGTAATGCTAATGTCTAATGTATGGACCTCCCCATACTGGCCCAAACATACTGAAGGATAGAACGCCTGTATGATGCCTATGCATAATGGATGAAGGGGGGGGTTTCAAAGAACTGGCTAAATTGCCTATGTTAGTGGAGAATGCCTGTACATATGAAGCTATGACAACATCAGGGATTGATGAATGTAAATGAGTCTTCAGCGACTCGAGAGTCATGATGGGTGCAAATGAACCAGCAATAGCCTTTAGGCTGTTGAGGCTGCGGATAAACTACAATGGTCCATGGGCTATCACATGTGTTAATGGGGGACAACAATTCATGGACTGCTATATGCAAATAAATCCCTAGTAATCTATAGACAACTGTGTCTACAAATGTTATTATAGCAGTCTGCAGACAGCTATGCATGCGAATGAAAATTTAGCAATACATGGACTGCTTTATGAAGCTACAGCAAATGAAGCTATGATGACTTTATAAGAAACCACGAATGTTCAGTGCTGGGCATATATATGTAATATATCAACAAATGCCAATATATAGTGTGATACAAGAGATGACAGGGAGCCAAACAGAGATGGTATACCCATTGAATTGAATATCTCGAATGGGGTAATTTGCATGCAGTAGGTGTATAAGCAGTAATCCTACAAGACATATGCCAGAGTGATACACTAATGAATATGTAATGATGACCTACAGGAAGCATACAAAAATGCTATATACAAATGACAATGAGAATGTAAAGGGCGGCAGTGACAGAAGTGATTTAATGTACCAATGCTGATAATGGAATCTAAAAAAAAACGAGAAATAAAGCACACTTATATAGCTAGAAACTAAAATGGTGCAGCAAAAAAAAAATGTTGATACTGTACAACAAAATGTGGATAACAGTGGAGGTGGGAAACCATTTTAGGTGTTGGGGCATTGTGTTGGCAATGGAGGCAAATATCTCAGATGCCTTAATGAAGTGTTGAGTACAAGGTGTACAGGGAAGATGTTGTGACTGAATAGTGGTGTAAAACGACAGTGAGCATGGTATGCATACCGTGGAAGGAGTGTGATGTCATATCCAATGTGGATGGTGAGATGTGTATTATACAGTAGCGCTGAATGTAAAACACCAATTATTTTCTGCGCCTTGAGCCCTCGGCAAAGCGCTTTCTTGTAATGACATGCTGATCTTGCGTGGCTTTCTGCAAGTGCCGGTTAATTTTCTTCAAAATGATTACATAGCAAAGCAAAACCTATAGTATCCTTGGGATCCAATATACAGGAATTGGGTGCGTTGCCTAATCAATTGGCCTTGATACAACAGACTGAGACTCATGTTAGCGAGTAGATTTTTCTAGCCGATTTATGATAATTATTCCCAGCGAATCCGAATTTATACAACACCATTGAATGTAGAGCACAACGGGAATCAATAGTAGATGGCGATTGTAACTCAATGAATTGGTCAGAATGAATATCAATACGAATCGCAACTTAATGTACAAATTGTAAGGCGATGGATAGGACATATATAGTAAACTAACAAGACATAAAATTAATAAACAAATGAGTGAACTAATGAATTGAGATGCACGATGCAGGATGCCATAGGATGGATCCAATCAGGAGATGTCCCAGCGAGTGACTCAAATAAACCAGACAGGTCAAATGACAATAGACATACAGAGTGATCGACTGTAGGTACATGGATTTTATATATCCTACAAACGTTGATCAATGACTTGAATAGTGCCCTACAAATATCCCCGATGCAACAGGAAAATTGCACAGATGGATTGATCTCCACAGATTGATTCCCTCAATCTGTTCAGATGACTTGAACGTTGGTTTTATCTTTTCAGAACAACTTGCTTTCGTAACCTTAGTTGTTTCTATGAGATGATTCCTGTCATCAAATCGATTTTAATCCTCGCCTAATGAAGCAACCTAGTACTGTTATGAGCCAGGCCATGAGCAATGCTCTGCTACACTTTGAATACTCAAAGCTGATACTAAATTGTCTCCAGGGATGCCTTGGGATTATTACTAGCCATCACCCATGCGTATGTTACCAGATGCAGGGGAGGTAAATGCAGGATGAATGGAGAAGAGGACGACCGAATATTATTCAAACAAGGGATAGATCACAAATCAATGGCTAGGCGAAGATCATATGCACACAGGGTCAAGATATAGCCAGGGAATCGTGGACCCACAGAAATCATGAAGTATATTTAAAATGACAAACGCAAATCGCAATACAGGGGGAAGAAAACAGGAAGTCAAAATTTTAAATAGAAAGTTAATCAACCAAGAAGAGGGAAATGAAAATCCACTCATAGGCATATGATGGTAAATACAAATGGATTATGGTTGAATATTACGATAACAAAATATAATAGGAGATCAGTTAAATAACATGAACATTACAGGAATTTAATCAAACAACAGAAATGGCAATGTAAAACGAAGGACGCAGACATGATGTGCGCAACATACTGTAGGCAGTATGAACACCAAACAAAAAGAAAAAAAAAAAAGAAAAGAAAAGAAAAGAAACAGGAAAATATTCATATTACGATTTTCAGAAAATAACAGAAAGAATGCATGAAAGAAAGGAAAACATGAAATCTAAGACTGAAGAACATGCGTAAGTAAATACATAAGATATTGGAATCTGAAAATTCCATCTGATATCGCACGATGTGCGAGAATCCGTGTTTGCTATAAGCAAAACAGATATCCCGGTAGTGCTTTAATGGAAAAAAAAATGAAAAAAAAGAGAAGAAAATCAGAAACTAGAGAGAAGTTCTTACCTAGTATGCGGGGGTTCTGAAAACCGGAGGAGAACTTTCGCCCTTTCCTGCCGTGAAGATCTTCTCAATCGACTAGTGATCGATGGACGAGTGAACCAAAAGGGGCCGGGAATGGATGATGCTCACGATCGATCAATAGGGGATCCGATTACAGATAACCGCAATCATTCTTCCAATGCTCTTTACAACCTTGTTTATAAGAGTTCTGAAGGGAGAAGGTGATAGAAATGATGCTCCGCTTGTGTATTTTCCTTCAGAATCCGAAATAAAGAAGAAGGCTTAGAAAGGGGGACCGAGGGGAAGGAAGGCGCTGGATTGGAAAGGCAACAAAAGCCAAGACGGGTGGTCCAAAATCGATGCCAAAAAGTTCTCCCCCCTTTTAGCCATCCCCTTCAGTTGTTTATATAGCGGATTGAGGAAAGATCTGGAAGAAGGGCAGTTAGCGTTTAGTGGTGGATGCGAGAGGCGATCAAGGGTCGCGATGAAGCAGAAGGTCGATCTGATGGTCGAGATGGAGAGAGATGGGGGCTGTAGATGGAGGTCGCACATGGGGCTGGCTGGGTGGGGAAGAAGGCCTGCGAGGCCGTTGAAGATGAAGGGTCGAGGCGAATGGCCATGGTGATCAAGGGCGAAGGATAAGGAAGGTGGTTCTGCGAAGAGGGGTCAAGGGAGGCCATGGAGGGAGAGATGGTGGCGGCTGAGGGAGGAAGGCGAGTTAGGGTTTTCAAAACCCTAACTCGACCCTTAAACCTCAAAAATTAGTTTTTCCAAAAAAAGGCCTCCTTTTCAGGTTTTTCTAAAAAGATGGTTAAAGGTGAGTTTTTCGGCAAAAATCTTCAAAAACCACGTAGTTTTTCCTAATTTCTTTGGTTTTTTGCATGATTTTTCTATTTTTTGTATTTTTGGAACAAAATCTAAGTCTTTTACACGAAAACAAAGATTAAACACTAATTTTTTGTATTTTTCTGAGAAATATTTACAAGAGTATTTTTCTGAGAATTTCAGACCATTTTGTGGAAATTTCTTCAGAAGAATGGGTTTGGACCCAAGTTTTGAGAAAATATTCGAGTTTTAAACCTCGATTTGAGGACTATAACACGATGGATCTAAACGGATACCGGACGAAGTGTCTGAGTTTTTTTCAAAAGGTTATTTTTGATAATTTTGAGAATTTGATTTAAAATTGGATAATGAAGCTCAGATTTGGATTTTGATGTAGATCCGGATCCGAAATTGAGTCAGATATGTAAAATGAATTTAATTTCAACAAAATTTGAGAAACAAAATGGAATTTAGATTTAAAACCGACTCAATTACACAAAAAAATGGAGGAAAAGGGCAAAAAGAGGATATTTACAACATTTTGAAAAATTTGGGGTGTTCACAGACGAGAAATGAAATACCTCATAAGAATGAGGCTCAGATTTAACCCCTTAGCCTGATCGGGGATGATACCTCGTAAAAAAACGAGGTTCAGACATAACCCTTAACCTGAAAGGGGACGATACCTCGTAGAAAAATGAGGCTCAGACTTAACCCTTAACCTGAAAGGGAATGATACCTCATGAAAAAATGAGGCTCAGGCTTAATCCTTAACCTGAAAGGGGACGATACCTCGTGGAAAAATGAGGCTCAGGCTTAACCCTTAACCAGAAAGGGGATGATACCTCATGGAAAAACGAGGCTCAGGCTTAACCCTTAACCTGAAAGGGGACGATACCTTGTGGAAAAATGAGGCTCAGGCTTAACCCTTAACCTGAAAGGGGACAATATTTCATGGAAAAACGACGCTTAGGCTTAACCCTTAACCTGAAAGTGGACAATACCTTGTGGAAAAACGAGGCTCATGTTTAATCCTTAACCTTAAAGGGGACGATACCTCGTGGAAAAACGAGGTTCAGGCTTAACCCTTAACCTGAAAGGGGACGATACCTCATGGAAAAACGAGGCTCAGGCTTAACCCTTAACCTGAAAGGGGACGATACCTCGTGGAAAAATGAGGCTCAGGTTTAACCCTTAACCTGAAAGGGGACGATACCTCGTCGAAAAATAAGGCTCAAGCTTAACCCTTAACCTGAAAGGGGACAATATCTCATGGAAAAACGAGGCTCAGGCTTAACCCTTAACCTGAAAGGGGACGATACCTCGTGGAAAAACGAGGCTCAAGCTTAACCATTAACCTGAAAGGGGATGATACCTCATGGAAAAACGAGTCTAAGGCTTAACCCTTAACCTAAAAGGGGACGATACCTCATGGAAAAACGAGGCTCAGGCTTAACCCTTAACCTAAAAGGGGACAATAAACGAAATCCTCAAATGAAGAAACCATGCTGGGACCTTCAAATTTTGCACAATAAATCTGAGAAGAGTTTGCAAAAGGAAGAAAGGGGGTTCCCTAAAGCTTGAAAAGGGATTGATCTTGGGCGTCTCATCGCTGAGACTGAATAGCTTTTAAAACAGATGACCTTTTGCAAAAAATTCAGGTTTAACCCTTAACCTGAACAAGAATTGTCTATGGTGGGATAGTGGGGAACACAGAGAAGTGTGCAAATCTGAGAGCCCAGGCACTCAGATCAAAACAAGAAGGGAAGTATCTTGGACAGCTCCCATCATCCGATCCTAAAAGGGATAAAAACAATGCCTGAATACATCAAAATAGACATCAAGCTCAGACTTCATGTCAGGATAACTAGAAAAGATTGCCAATAAGATAAAAAAAAAATTATGACTGATTAAAAAATGGTTGAAATGTAAGTATACTTATATGAAAAATATTCTCTCTTTTCTACCTGAGGTATTACCTCCAACTGGACTTGACTTCGTAGAATCAAGATTTGAATTCAAATTGCTTGCAATTGACTTTTCTTTCAAGGAGGCTATCAATTTCCTTGATATGAATGGAAAAGAGAGTATTCTCATTGTAAAAGCAATTGGTGAAAGAATATTGATAAAAGAATTTCACAAAATTAAAGAAGATACTTGGTAGATTCGGCAGTTTGATATCCTTGGATTCTTTTCTCATGATGGTCTTTCTGCCTGAACTCTTTTTTTTTTTACAGTATTGGATTTTTTTGAGTTTCTGGGGAATTTATTACATCTTCCTTCATTTTGGAGATGTCCTGACTTTTCTCTCTCTTTTTAGAAGGGTACGTAACAAACTCCTTCATCTTGGAGATGTTTGGATCCTCCTTTACCTCAGGGATTATATTGACGATATTGACTGATGGTCTCTTGACGATAGCTGAAATTAAATATCTTTTAGGGTTTGTTGGGAGGCTCATCGCAGTCGCCTTCAACTCGGCGGTGATCGGAAATTTCTCTGGAAGGATCCATCACAAACTCTTTCATCTCGGAGATGATCCAAATCTTTTTTGGCCCCGGGGGTCTAACTCGCATAATTCGTCTTCATCTTGACGACAATTGAGAGATCCCTTTTGCAGATATTTAATTGCAACTTGGGTGATTGAGGAGATATGGAAATTGAATGGATTTTTCTGTATCACCCAGGATATTTTGACTGCCTTATTTTTACAAGAATGATCTTTAAAAATGTGTCATTGACTGCGATCAATATCGATCACTTATGGCTTTGTGACAACATTGAATTTTCTTTGCTGGCCATATCAAGGATTTATTCTTCCTCCCTTTGGTTGGTCAATAGAAAGAATTTGGATTTTGAATTTTTTTTCGCAAAAGCTTCACTCTTTTTGGAAGTAATACTGAAGGTAATCTGAGGTAATTCTTTTTGTGTAATAAAAGATTTTTAGAATCAACAACTATTTTTCATGACAAATTAGCAAAATATTCTTGGAATCCTTCGTGAAAGAAATCACTTGAGGTCTAAATGACACATTCGTGGCTAGATTCTCCTCTCCTTTCCCCAAAGGAGAGACTCAGGCTTGACCCTTACCTGAATGGGTAATAAAAAGATACTCCTCTCTTCCCTGAAGAGAAGGTGTTTACAAAATGACCTTTCGAAGAGAAATAGAGTTTTTGTCAAAACTCCCTACTTCTAGCCTTCTCTTATGGAAAGGGGGCCGCTAATAAAGGTTGGAAGGATATCATAGAGGAACGAGTCGATCACACTCTTCTTAGAAAAAGGGTCCTCGACGACGAGGGTGGCCTAACAAAAGACATTTAGGGTTACAAGGAGGACGAGCTTCCGTCAAAACTCTCCCTGGAAAAAGGGTTTCTTGTGTGACAATAAAGATTGTTTTGCAAACTATTCGTGAAACATGAGTCCCTTCAAACTCTCCTTAGAAAAAGAGGTTCAACGAATGAACAATAAAGACATGCGAAAAGAATGAGTTCCCTCAAACTCTCCCTGGAAAAAGGGTCCCTCGCAAAAGAAAATGATTAATGATTGATTCTGAACTAATTGGCAGACGAATTCGACATAAAGGTCAAATCTTGAAAGATTATGATTGCAAGATATGACTCAAAGGTCGAACAAATATGATCGACATTAAGAGAATTTGATAACCCAAAGTTTTGCTTGGTAAAATGGATGACCATAGGTCTGACAAAATTGGTGACTCAAAGGTTAGATTAACAGAATGGAGTGACCCAAAGGTCTGATAAAGATTGTTTGGTTCGCAGATCTGAAGATTAACATTGAGTCTGAACCTCAATGTGAGATTTATGTTGCGACCAGTATGAAGACCGAATTTTGACAAAGTACTAGTACGAGCACTGGTTTTTAAAAGATCACCAGCATGAGCACTGGATTCTAAAAGATTACCAGTACGAGCACTGAATTTTTAAAGGTTATTAGTACGAGCACTGGATTTTGAAAGATTACCAGTACGAGCACTGGATTTTGAAAGATTACCAGTACGAGCACTAGATTTTAAAAGATTACCAGTATGAGCATTAGATTTTAAAAGATTACCAGTACGAGCACTGGATTTTGAAAGGTCGCGAGTATGAGTACTGAGTTTTAAAAGGATACTAGTACGAGTAGCAGATTTTAAAAGAGTACCAGTACAAGCACCGGATTTTAAAAGATTACCAGTACGAGCAATGGATTTTAAAAAGATTATCAATACAAATACAAGATTTGGTAAAGCAACCAAGGCGAGATTGGATTTCATAAAAGGACAAATTTGAAAATTGGATTTAACCGGACCGGTGTAAAACTAGGTTCGGTCGGAAGTTTTGAATCAGAATTCAAATCTTCAAGGAAAGACAAGATAAATTGGATTTTGAAAGAGAATTCGGGTCGGAACTTGGATTTTCTAGACCAATTTACAGGATAGTTTGAGTAGAAGTTCAAACCTTGAAAGAAACACAAAGCGAATTGGATTTGGAAGAAAATTCAAGTCAGAACTTTGATTTTTCTAGACCAATTCTGAATTGGATTTGGAAGAAGATTCAAAGCGAAACTCGAATCTTCTAGACCAATTTCTAGAATCTGGAGGAAAGAAAATTAGACGAATTGAACTTGGAAGAAAATTCAAGTCGGGACTTGGATTTTCAACACCAATTCTGAATTGGATTTGGAAGAAGATTCTAATCGGAACTCGAATCTTCTAGACAAATTCTAGAATCTGGAGAAAAGAAAATTAGACGAATTGAATTTGAAAGAAAATTCAAGTCGGGATTTGGATGTTTTAGACCAATTCTGAATTGGATTTGGAAGAAGATACGAATCGGAACTCGGATCTTCTAGACCAATTCTAGACATTGGAGGAAAGAAAATTAGATGAACTGGATTTGGAAGAAAATTTGAGTTGGGACTCAGATTTTCTAGACCAATTCTGAATTGGATTTGGAAGAAGCTACGAATCGGAACTTGGATCTTCTAGACTAATTCTAGAATCTGGAGGAAAGAAAATTAGACGAATTGGATTTGGAAGAAAATTCAAGTCGGGACTTGGATTTTCTAGACCAATTCTGAATTGGATTTGGAAGAAGATTCGAATCGAAACTCGAATCTTCTAGACCAATTCTAGAATCTGGAGGAAAGAAAATTAGACGAATTGGATTTGGAAGAAAATTCAAGTTGGGACTTGGATTTTCTAGACCAATTTTGAATTGGATTTGAAAGAAGTTTCAAATCAGAACTCGAATCTTCTAGACCAATTCTAAAATCTGGAGGAAAGAAAATTAGATGAACTGTATTTGAAAGAAAATTTGAATCGGGACTCAGATTTTCTGGACCAATTCTGAATTAGATTTGGAAGAAGATTTGAATAAGAACTCAAATCTTCTAGACCAATTCAAGACATTTGAAGGAAAGAAAAGTTGATAAGTGTAAAGATGACATTTGGGACTAGTTCAACTAGTACGAGCATCAGATTTTGGAAGAGTACCAGCACGAGCACTGAATTTTAAAAGGTTACCAGTACGAGCACTGCATTTTTTTTAAAACATTACCAGCACGAATGCTGATTTCTAAAAGATTATCAATTAATTGTGATGGGAGATTTTTTATCTTCACCCTCACGATGACTTAGACAAATGCCACGAGTCTCAAGATTTATCCCTTATCCTGAATGGGTAATAAATTTGATGTAAATTGATGAAGATGAATGCAGATGTATGCAAATGAATGAGTATGCACGCAAAATAAGAGATTTGCTTGATCCTATCTACATACAGGATGTTTTGAAGACAATTTTCAAAATAATGCCCCAGTATAACGGGGGAGTAAGATATTGGACGAAAGGATAAATAATTGATATTTGAGGAATGTTCTCTGAAGATAACAATGAAAAGATTGACGATGTTCTTCTTAATGGATTCGGAAGGCACTCTGAAAGAGGTTACTCCTTGTAAAAAGATATTTTGTAAAGAAGGAGAAATACAAAAGATGACGTCAAGCTATGGGGAAGATTGATAATTTTATTGATGAAAGAGATGGGACCATGCCATCCATATAAAATGACAAAAACAAGATGCAAGAATAAAAGAGTGTTGGCCTTGTCACTCTTACGGTGCTGATGAGTTTGCTGCTTTATCCTTTTCTTTGCCTTCCACAAGGATATTTTTATCGATATAGTCTTGGATAATATTCTTGAGAATGAAGCAGTACTCAGTATCATGCCCCATGGCCTGATGAAACTTGCAGAATTGATCTTTAAATCTTCCCCTAATGATAGGAGGATCATCGACTCTTGGGAGCTTAATCATCTCCTTGGCCAACATATACTCAAGGATTTCTTCATGTGACTAATCTAGAGGAGTAAAGTCACGTTTAAAACTCCAGTTGTTGTGCTTTTTCTTCTCTTTCTGTTGACTCAATTTTTCACTCTGCTTCGAAGACTTTTCTTTCTGACTTGTATGATCTTCCTTGTTATCTTTGCAATCGCTGCAGTTGGCATCGACGAAGAAGGTGAAATTTGTCTTCTTTTCTGAATCTTGATTATTCCTGACGGAGGTGATGCCATCATAGAAGTCTTTGCTCCTGAAGACCTTCTTGCCCTTGTCACAGGCTTGCAAATCATTAATCATCTTGGCCATTTCCTTCAGCTGTATTTGGACTGGATCATCTATTGTTTGCTTTTTCAATTTATAGGTTGTCCCTTGTCTATGAGAGGATCTTTGAAATGCTTGTTGGACTTCATACTCTTCATCAATGTCACTTACCGATTCTGATTCATCAGATATATCCTCATGTTGGATATGTTTCTTGGATATCATCAGCTGCTTCTTCAGTGTTTGGCCCTTAGTCTTCTTCTTGCTAGATATCTTGCCAGACTTGGCCTCTGCTTGCTCTGCCATCATCTTACTCATCATCTTTTGAAACATGACATACATCTAAGGATCAACATCATCATTGCTCTGCTGATTTTTGTTTCTGATAGATATTGAAGAGGCCATTTCTTGTTCTGAGGCTGGCAAGTAACTGATATGCTGAATGAGTGTAATTTTTCTGCCGGACCTTTTCTGAACCATATAAGGGTGCAAATACTCTCTACAGGGCAAAACTGAGGATTAGCTGCTGAAAATAGTTTTGAATACGGAATATTTGCTGGATATCTGGTAGACAATTTGAAGGATGTCCCATTACTAAGAACTAAGTCATCGCTGGAGTCACGACAATTGCGTTGCTATTCTTTGCAAAATAAATAACTGGAAATATGCCTTGTTACCTAGGCGAGCTCGTCAAACCAAGATGAAAATTAAAGGAATTGTATTGAAGGAAAAACATGATTTTATTAATAATAAACTTGACAAAAGGGAGGGGGACAGACAATTTTCCACCACTCCTAATAATCAGAGGACAATCGAGGACCAGGAAAAACAGTGAGAGTAACAAAAGAATCCCAACCATGTCTGGCAGAATGGTATGCTTCGGACCACTGATCTGATGTGAAATCGAACTCTGGCAAGATCCCTGATAGTAGACAAATTTCTATGCGCTTCTGTCTCTGAGAGAACTGCCTGACACACCACTCTGGATGATAGTATGCGCAAGAAGAATAGGCCAAGTAGCCTGAATCGCTTGCCATATGCATAAGTATATCTGGGAGGTGATTCTTGACAATCAAAGTAGTCCCACATGACTTCTTCCTCCTAAAGGTTATCGATCAAGAATCAGTATCACTCAACTGGAAGAAGCTTTTTACCATTGTATCTGAATGAACTGGCTCGGGCTGGCACATGTCGGAGGAACCAAGATTGCAATGAATAGGTGCACCCTTCGACTAGAATTGATTCTCCGAGTGTGAAATGGGTCAACCCTCGGTACTGTTATCATCGCAAAATTTTTACTTTTTACGAGTCAAACTGACCTTTGAAATAGTTTTTTGAAAATAACTCGCCTCCGTTTTAAAATGCGGGAAAATTCTGTAGAATGGGACTCGCCTGTCGGTACGAGGTTCGACCGTTTCTGCCACCTTTAACAGGGGTAATCGAACCAAGGATCAATCTACTGCTCTACTCTATTCAACTTATCTAAATCATATTCTAATTTCTAAATGCACATAGAATCAGGCATGTGCTATGAATTTTCTGAAAATGCATATTTGAAAACATGATGTCTGCTTTGAATAACTGAAACACTTAGAATAGATATCACATGGAAAATCATGAATTGGGATTTGAAATGTACTTTTGAGAAAAGTAAAAATCGGTTTCTGAAGAAATCTTGAGATTTTGTGAAAATTGATTTTGAGAAATGTGAAATAACTTTGAAAAACTTGATTTCTTTGAATTCAAACTTTGAAATTGAAAATATAACTTAGAAAATCGAATTTGAAACTTGGGAAATGCTTGAAATATCATTGGCAAATCCATATTTTGAGAAAATCGATTTTTGAAATAGACTTAGAAAATTTGAGACAATAAACTTCTTTGAATTGAGATTTGAATTGAAATTGGCAAATGCATGAAATGAATGAATATGAATTTGAGGAATTGAGAAATACTTTTTTGTATTTTTGAGAAATGCAGTGCATTTTTGAAGTTACCCTAAGAGTGTAGGCTGAATGTGGCTAATGTGAAGATCATAAATCTGGGTATCATTCGTATTCTGACTATGGCCATAAATACAAATTCCACCAAGTTTATAAACTTTATAAAAGCTAGTGTATGTGCCATTCGTGTAGACCATAGTGAATTAATAAAATGTGCATGAATTGGCATACATGGCAGTTATATATCAAAGTTTAAACTATATGAAATGCAAATCCTAATCTATGCAGGAATTTAAATTCTTATTCCAAAGTTTACATTTAATTTACATCACTATTGAAATTTAAATACATGAAAAATAAAGTCTTCAATGTACCTGCAAAACTAGAAAACTTGGTTAATGAAAATATGTTGGCTTTTCTAGGTTTATCCAGTAATATCTAGAAATTACTAGATTTTGCTAAATATAAGCCTTTTCCATGATTCCCTTAAATAAAAATGATAAAATATGAAAAAATATTAAAGATAAAATATGAAATTTCGAAATTGGGGTCAAAATGACCAAAATACCCCTAATAACAAGACTATGACCTTGAAATTAGGGTTTTCAGAAAGATATTTGATAAAAATGCAAGTTTTGAAATACAAATAATGAAAAATTGAACTAAGTAAGATATGACATGATTAAAAATATGAAAATTAGGGTTAGGGATTTTGAAATTGAGGTCAAATGACCAAATTGCCCCCGATAGCAAGACTATGGCCTTGAAACCAGGGTTTTCTGAAATAGATTTTGGATAAAACTTAGGTTTTATGCACTAAATGAAGTCAAATGAACATCAAATTTAACCTAAAGTATCCTAATATGATTATGAATATGATTAAACCCTAAAAATATATGCTTATACACAAAAACCCAAGAATATCACAAATTTTGTGATTTTTGCAGTGTTTTGGAATTCTTTGGGTGCCCTGTTTTGCAATTCAAGCCATTCAAACATCAAACGGATTCTAAAAATCCTCAAAATTGGTACCTGCACTTGTTATAACCCTAATATCAAATTAGAATTATAAAATATTTTTTTGGCATTAAATTAATCCGAAAATAGCATCAAACCCTAAAAATATGCTATTTTTAACCTAGTTCACCAACCAGTCTCAGTCCAAGACCCGAACCAGGGGTCAAACCTCCATGAAAATCTATGAACTTTTATAGAGACCAAATAGACAAGAAAACATAACTTTTCCTTTTTACAGATATGAAAAAGCCTTTAAAACCAGGGAGATCCCCATCCGACAATTCAGACTTGAATATATTGATTTTAACTTTGGTCCTAACTGATACTTTCAATTGAAAATTCCGGGATAAATAGCAGCACTCATTACAAATATCTGAGATTTTAATAGTAAACAGTTGACAGAAAAATAACAATACTCACTTTTTACATATCATGAATCAGATCTGTAGTTTGGGATTTATAAATAATACAAGTCTGATTAGGGTTTTGGTAAACCCTAACAAATTTTAAATTGAAAATCAGAGTCTCTGATAGAGGAAAAATACTAAACAGTAATCAAAAATTTTGAAACTTTCACAGTAGACAGATCTAATTAATGTGAATCCATGGCACTTTACAGATCTAAAATCGGATATAGGATGAGAAAAATATCATCACAACACGTTACCTTCCTGATTTTAACAATGATTTTAAAGTTTTAAAAACCCAATTTGGTGTCTGATTTTTCTGACAAAGTTTTCGAAGTTTAAAATCTTTGATTTTTTTACAGTAGTTCAATCACATATGCATTCATCACATATAACAAAATCAGAAATTAACAACACATATTTCAATCCGAAACAGCATGCTCTTTTCTGTTCTAAACTAAAACACACAGAAATCTAAGAAACTTGAGAAAATATGCATTAACTAATGAAAAACAATAAAATAAACCATAAAACAGTAAATAAAAATTATTTTTATGCTATGGAACGTAAAACAAACATGAATAAACCATGAAAATAAAATAAAATCAGGGAATCAATGTCTGAAATTCAATATTACCTTTAAAACATAGATTTAACCCATTAAAAGGGTAAATCATGTATTTTATTGGTTAATAATGCAAAGACTAATGCTAAAATCGATTCTAATCGATTAGAATCCTTGAAATCACCCTCATCTTCTTGGGTCGATTTTGGGGTTCTTTGATGAAATCCATGGTTAAATCCATGAACACAAGAGTTTCCATGGTGAAATCTATTGAAAAATCATAAAAAACTAATAAAATAATATTAAATAACTCACCTTGGGGCTGCAGCTGCAATGGAGGAAGGTGGAGATGCTGGAGAGGAGAGAGAAGCCACGAAAATTTAAGAGAAAAAAATCTCTCTTTTGACCCCCTTTAGGTCCCCTATTTATAGATTTTCAAAAAGTCACTTAATTAGGGTTAATTAAGAGGTTTTTCATTTTTTCAGGACTCTTTCTAATAAATCCACTAAGGGCAACGATTTTTTGTGGCTTCCTAACCCTAAATGAACTCTAATTAAACTCTAATTAATACCTAATTAAACCCTAAAAAGTCCAAATGTGACACTACCTAGTATGGACCCACATTTGGTTTTTAAAACCTGAATTTAAAACCTTTAAAAACCAATGGTTTAAAAGTTAAATAAAATGGATTTTTAAAATTTATTTTGACTCCTCTAAACCCCTAACCTAACTAGGACAATGACTAACCCTAGTCTAGACCTGACTTACTCGAACATGGCGCCACCCCGAGTGGGCTCTACTTGAGTATTTTTCAAAAAGCGATTTTAAAACTTGAAATTAAAGGAGTTTTCAAAAGAGATTCAAAAGTAGACTTGAAATTAAAAGTTTTGAAATGGCACAGAGTTCCAACTAGGTCAGAACTCCTCTGGATATGGCGCCAACTGAGTGGACCTCACATCAGAGTTTTGAAAATTTGAAATAAATACTGAAAATGGCTTTGAAAAGGGGTTAAAATCAATAGTTGAAATTCAAAGATTTTTTAAAATAGAGTCTCAAGCGAACTGGACTCTAGGCTAGAGTCCTAGATTTTTAGGACTCTGTGATTTTGGTTTTTAAAAGCCAAATAAAGAAATTTTTGAAAAGATTTCATCGAAAATGGTGAAACAAGTTAGAAAATACAGTCAGGGTTAGACTCCTAACTCGACCAGAACTCTAAATTAGAGTCCTGGATTAACTGGACTCTACAAAATGACCTGAATTTTGAAAATAAATGGAAATAAATAAAAAATGGAAATGACAACGGACTTCAAAACAGACTCCTGACTGGACTAAGACTCTGGGACAGAGTCCTGATCGGACTGAAACTCTAGATTTTTTTGGTATTTTTCTGAAAAACAAATAAAAGAACTTGTCAAAACAATGAAAACAATAACGAATATTGAAATAAAAGAGAGTTCTGATTCAACTGAGACTCTAAGGACAGAGTCCTGATTGAACTAGGACTTTTAGTTTTTGGATTTTCTGAGAAATCAAATGAGAGAATTTTGAAAAACAGTTAAAAATAGGATGAAATTGAATTTTGGACTCTAAGAAATAGTCTTGATTCGATCAGAACTCTAAGAATTTTGATTTTCTGATGAGCAAATGATTAAACTTGGGCAAAGCTTTTGAAAACCAGTAAAAATGAAGCGAGAACATCAATTTTGGATAGAGTCCTATTTCGATCAGAACTCTGGGGTAGAGTCCTGATTTGATCAGGACTTTGAGATAAAATCTCAGAATTTTGAAATTCTTTGATAAAAGTGTAATAGTTTTGGTAGATTGAAAGATTTTTGAAAGATTCTCTCAAAATTGAAATCAGGATCAGAGTTCTGATCCAACTAGGACTCTCTGAACAAAGTCCTGCTTTGACTGAAATTCTGAGTTTCTGACTCATTTTGAAATATTTGATTGAAAATGGATAAAAATAGTTGTAAAAGATTAGAGTCCCAATCCAATTGAAACTCTAAAGAAGAGTCCTCATCCGACTGGACTCTTGAAGAAGAGTCCTGATCCAACTAGGACTCTGAAATTTTGGCCAAAACAGCAGATTTTGAAAGGTTTTCTTCAAAGACAGGTAAAAAGGTAGTGAAAAGTAGAGTTTTGATCCGACTAAGACTCTGAAAAAAGAGTCCTGATCCAACTAGGACTCTAAGATTTTTGAGATTTTTGATAAGTGAAGTAACCCAGAAGCGACACCGCCTAAATGGGCCTCATCTGAGAATTAAAATCAATTGAAATTGAGTTTGAAATGAATCCAGATCGTTTTCTAAGAAAGTATTTCAAAATATAAGGTCCTGGGGGTTGAAAAATGATAGAATGTTGAATAAAAACCCAGGTTTTAAAATTGTTTTTGAAAGAAAAGTTTTAAAAACCCGAATCTGGATTGAATATTTTAAAAACAGGAGTGTTGGATCTCGAAAATGAGATGAGATGACATGCAATGCTATGCAATGC
The DNA here is from genome assembly GCF_984573655.1 of Nuphar pumila. Taxonomy (NCBI): domain Eukaryota; kingdom Viridiplantae; phylum Streptophyta; class Magnoliopsida; order Nymphaeales; family Nymphaeaceae; genus Nuphar; species Nuphar pumila. The sequence goes on along the minus strand of NC_143255.1, from coordinate 69,180,932 downwards.
AATGAAATGGTATGCCGAATGCATGCAATGATATGCAATGACACATGAAATGTAAGTACTGGATGAGGGTGAAAATTTGGGGTGTTTACAGATGCCCCTCTTTGCTGCTAAGCCGGTTGAAAGCCGAGCTTAGTGGCAAAGAAAACATACCAAATTTGAACCATAAAAATGCCCAGTTAGATAAATCTGACTGGGTATGAAAGAATTAATTCAAATGATGATGGTAGTTATAAAATGGAGAATTTTATTTCAAAAGAAGTGAGATTCAGGTTTTGCCCTTAACCTGGATGGGACGGAAAATACCTCGTATGGAATGAAGCTCAGGCTTAACCCTTAACCTGACCGGGTTGAAAATGGAATACCTCATTAAGGGAGGCTCAGGTTTGTACCCTTGACCTGATTGGGTGGAAAATGGGATACCTCATCAAAGGAGGCCCAGGTTTATACCCTTAACCTGATTGGGCAAAAAAATGGAATACCTCATCAAAGGAGGCCCAAGTTTATACCCTTAACCTGATTGGGCAAAAAATGGAATACCTCATCAAAGGAGGCCCAGGTTTATACCCTTAACCTGATTGGGCAAAAAAAAAATGGAATACCTCATCAAAGGAGGCCCAGGTTTATACCCTTAACCTGATTGGGAAAAAAATGGAATACCTCATCAAAGGAGGCTAAGGTTTATACCCTTAACCTGATTGGGTAGAAAATGGAATACCTCATCAAAGGAGGCTCAGGTTTATACCCTTAACCTGATTGGGCAGAAAATGGAATACCTCATCAAAGGAGGCTCAGGTTTATACCCTTAACCTGATTGGGCAGAAAATGAACGGAATCCTCGAAAGAAGATACCGTGATGGAACCTTCGGATTTCCGCACAATGAATCCGATAGGGGTTTTGCAAAAGGAAGTAAATTGGGGTCCCTAAAGTTTGAAAAGGGATTGATTTTGGGCGCCTCATTGTTGAGACTAATTAACTTTTGAAATTGCCTTTTGCTGAAATTGATGGCTTAACCTCAAGCCGAAATTGGACTGTCTATGGTGGGACAATGGGGACACAGGGAAGTGTGCGAATCTAAGAGCCCGTGCGCTCAGATTATACCAAAGAAGGGAAGGAATCTTGAAAACTCCCGTTATCAAGTCCTAAAAGGGATGGTGTCAGGATGCGCCAAAGATGAACCTCAAGCTCTCGCTTCACGCCAGAATAGCTAGAAAATATTGTCAAAATGTTGAAAATTGTTTGTTGATTCAAAATAATTGAAAATGATGCACATTGATGTGAAAGTATTTCCTCTTTTCTACCTGAAGTATTAACTTCGACTGGGCTTAACTCCGTAGAATCAAGATTCGAATTCAAATTACTTGCGATTGGCTTTCTTTCAAGGAAGCTATCAATTTCCTTGATATGGACGGAAAAGAAAGTATTCTTGATATTGCGAGAGCTATTGGTGAAAGAATATTGATAAAAGAATTCTTGATAGATTCGGCAGTCTGATATCTTGGGATTCTTTTCTCATGATGATCTTTCTGCACTCTTGATCATGCATATATTTTAGGGATTTTTCATATAAAAATATGCATGATTTCATGAGAAAATGATTTAAAAACCCAATTTTATGTTAGTTTCGAGTAAATGTGCTAAAATAATATAAGATTAGAAAATGCATGAAAAATAGTTTTATTTTACATTTTAATGTCTATTTTAGTGTTTGACATAATTGTAGTACTTTAGTTTTTGAAAATCATAAAAAAAAAATTAGAGTTAAAATAGACTTAGTTTTGTATTTTCTAAAACATAGTCATTTTGAGTTGTTTTGTAAATAACTTTTTGAAGAGAGGTTTTTGAAATACAATTTTACAAAGAAGAGGGACTTATGGAGAAAAGTTCAAAATTATAAATATCATACGTAGGGGGAAGAGAGGCTTGTCTTCTTTCTTTTGCCCAAGCCCTCTCTTCTTCCCCTTCTTCTCCACCTCTTCTTACCTCTTCTTCTCCTTCTCCCTATTTTCCCCTCTTCTTCTCATCTTCTTTCCGGTGGAGAATTCCGACAACGGCTGAAGCAAGAGAGAGGATTCCAACCTCTCTTCTAACCCTTCCAGTTTGGTAAGTGATTCTTCTTCTTCCTCTTCTTCTCCTTCTCTAATTCCTCCTTCTATCTCTCATTAGATTAGTTAATCTGAAATCAAAATAAAAATAAGATGAAATCATAGAATAATTTCCATTTGATTTTACATTTTAGCAGTCATGATTCATTCAAATCTTGTTATTACATATGTTGATTCAGAGATTTTTAGATTAGATTTTGATTTTAGTTTTTAGGAATAGTTTCATTTGCAGATTAAGTTTTCGTTTTAATTCATATACCTTGTTTGAGTTTAAAGATAGATTGAAGGATGATTCATTTGTATTGATCGATCAAGCTCCAAAAATCATTCAACTACTCTATACTCACCGATGATATCACGTTTTGAATTTCTCTTGTTTCTGATCGAATCTGCTGTCTGAGAGAATTCGAGTTGGATTTTCCTGTGTATGATACAGAGTAAGTATCATCAAATCATTTGTCGCCTGATGATATTTGTTTGAATGTGAACCAAATAAAGTGTTTGAATCTGATAAATCAAATTTCATCTGCACTCTGATCATCGGATTATTTTTTTGAAAAGGATTATCATGATCATTTAATTGAAACCGATCAGAGATCGGATATCATTTTGAATTGCAATTTCTGTTTTCCGGCAAGTGTCTAAATTCTGATCGCCGATGTTGTACCACTATTTGATGATGTCTGTTTGCTTAACTTTGGTGAGAGCTTTTGATTGATCAATGATTTGATGATCTGGATCATCCAGATCACCTGGATATCCAAAAATATTCTTTATCAATCGGGGCTCTGTACCTGTCGGAGATTCACCGTGAAACAAGCCGATCAGAAATGATTTGATGTTGTGGAAATCCAAATGCTGCAAATGAGTTTTCTGGAATCAATATTGGCCGGATCACTTCACATTTATCATGAAAAATATGAAAGAGGCATTTTCAATTGAGTTGCTGTGAAAGAGTCACTGTGAAGCATTTCACGGTTGTTGATATTTCCGGTGGTTGTTGATATTTCCGGTGGCTGTTGATATCTCCGGTGGAGGCTGTCAATATTTGAAATTCTAGTATTTGTTTTTGAAAAAAATCGATCAGATAGGGTGATTTAAAGTAAAAGTATGAATCGTGAATCATCATTGTTGAGCATCTGTGAAATTTAGCAGAAACAGGTGAATCCGCCGGAAGTTCTCTGCAAATAGCTGAGATTTATCGGATTATCAAAATCCTAATCATCTAACCATCAGATCTCCTCCAAGTTACTGGCTAAAATTGAGTCTTCTACTGGAATCAAGCTTTGATCTGTCTTGTATATCTCTGATCGTAAAAATCATCATCCCTGAATCCGCCGGAAGTTCCCATTTCCATCGTGAACTTTATTTCCTGTAGAATTCACCGGCGGTTACACAGTTCTCCGGTTACTCTTCTTACTGAGTCATTGTAAGAGCCGATCTCATCCGTGTGATTCAAACATGAAAAGTTATTTTCACAATGTGTTGAATAAAAATTGGGTTTTCACGATCTATTGAATTTAAAAACTGATTTTTACGGTTGTGGTGATTTTAAAACTAGATTTTCACTGAAATCTTATCATATTGTTACTGTTGGTTCTCACTGAAACTTTTAATGTTAGTTAATTGAAAAATTAGTTAGCTATTAGTTAATTGAGCAGTTAGCTGTTAGTTTATGAAATCATTAGTGATTAGTATAAAATTTTGTTGAAGTAGCCAAGTAATGTGTACTTGTTAGCTTAGTTACTTTTGCTAAGTAAGTAATAGTTATTAGTAAACTGTTAGCTAAGTCTTTTGGAATTAGTTAGTTGTTATTAGATTTAATTAGAATTAGTTGTCAATTGTAATTAGTCAATTAGATTTTGTTAATGATTTCTTTCGTATTCTTAGTATTTAGTTAGTCTATTTTGTTTAGTTAGTTTTTGTTTTTCTTTCGTGTACTGCTCGTGTCCTTTTGACTTGTGCAGGATTGCACGAGATTGGAGCAGAAGAGACTACGTGACACGAAGTACGAAGATAGAAGATTTTTACTTTTTAGTTTAGACTTAGAATTTTAATTGGGTTTGTAAATATTGCACTTTACGCCCTCTGCGAAGGGTATTCATTTGTTGTAATAGTTAGTTGTTTTTACTTTTCTGAACATTTTACATTTCAAATAATTCGGCAATAAAGAGTAGTTTAGATTTGTGTGTTTGAATACAACATATTCCCGTTCCCTGAGTTCGACCCGGTCTCATACACTAGTGAGAACCGGTTTTTATTATTTGATGTCTGGTTTTCACATGTTTTACATCTAAAAATCTTTTCAAAATTACAACGATTTTAAAAGAAGACATCAAATTTTTGGCGCCGTTGCCGGGGAACGGCGTAATATTAGTATTCACTTTATTGCCTAGTGTTTGTGTTGCATTTAGGTTTAGAACCACGTATGTGCATATCTTAGAGAAGAGCTTACTTTTCTGCACAGCCCACCTATTAGGATTTCCTTAGAGGTGACTGTGTACGATTGGTACCGTACACATAGATTTTATATTCTTATGCATAATCTCTTTTATGTGTAACTGTGTGGTGTTTGTTTAGTTTCTGTTGTTTTTAGTTCACTCGCTTTGTGGTTTGCGTGGTTTGGCCGCTTACTGCGTTAGTTAGGTAGAAAACCCAAAGTTAGGACGTGTGCTACACCGGTCTACTCTAAGGTGTACGCAATGGCTGACGATCATCAATTGATCTGTCCTTTGAGGGAGTACTTCATGCCAAATACGTATACTCCCACCTCCTGCATCACGAGACCTGATGTAGGAGCGAGCCATTTTGAGATTAAGGCCAGTGTGATTCAAATGCTACCTTCGTTTTATGGCCTTAGCAATGAGGACCCATATCGTCATCTCGACGAATTCCTTGAAATTTGCTCGACTGTGCGAATCAATAACTTTGGAGATGATGCTATGAGGTTAACTTTGTTTCCGTTCTCTCTCAAAGATAAAGCCAAGCACTGGTTAAAATCTCTTGAGACGGTTTGTATTACTACTTGGGAAGGAATGCAAAAAGAATTTTTAAAAAAATATTTCCCAATTAGTAAAACGAATCAGTTTCGTAAAGCTATAACCAGTTTTTCTCAAATTGAGGGAGAACAATTTCACGAGTCTTGGGAGAGATTGAAAGATCTTCTCCGCAAGTGTCCCCATCACCAGGTGCCTCGTTGGTAGTTGGTGCAGAATTTTTATGACGGGCTTACTGAAAAGCATCGTCAAATGGTTGATTCGTCTTGTGGGGGCACTTTTATGCTCAAAAGTGAGGACGAGGCGTGGTCTCTATTCGAGACCTTGAGTGAAAACACGATGCATCATAATTTGTCTTCACGGTTCGATAGGACTACATCTATGCCTAGTGGTCCTAGGAAGGTTGGGATTTCCGAAGTTGGGTCCGAATTAGAATTGCGTACCAGGGTTGACCAATTGACTAGGAAGTTAGATCAATTCCTAGCCAATTCTTCGAGAAATCCAGTAGAAAGAGTGTGCGAGCTATGCGCTAGCCCTGCACACTGTGTTGCGGATTGTTCGGCAGCATCATTATATCCTGAATTCGTTCAGGAGCAGGTGAATGCTGCCCAAGGTTTCGCTAAACCCATGCCCGATTCATTTACATCCTCATATAACCCAGGTTGGCGAAACTAGTCTATTTCCACATCCCATCAGCCCTCCCAGACACACTATAGACCCAGTAACCCTTCACAAGGTTACTCGCACCCCATTTTTTCACAGGTTCATCCCCCAGCCCAACCTGCTTATACTCAACCCCATCCTCATGAGCCTTCATTTAGTCAATCCTTCCAAGATAGGATATTACAACTTTTGAGTTCCCATACGCAGTCAATAGCCAAGCTAGAGACTCAAATGGGACAATTGGTTGAGGCCTTCAGTAGGCAAAGAGAGGGGAACCCATCTAGTCAGTCTATTGTCACATCCAAGGGAGAGGATTCCATGTCATTTGACTTGCAACCTACTTCATATCATGAGCCAGTCAAATCTGTTATATCCCTTCAGTATGGGAGGGCGTGTCACTCTACTCAGGAATCGACTCATGAACCTCATATCATTTCTACTGACGAGTCGATCTCCATGATACCTCAACAGAAGGGGCCTTACTCACAACATACATTTTCATCATATAAAGCCCCATTTTCTCAGCCTTTAGGATCACCAATCGTTTTGAGTAAGCAAGAGGTGCAGATGCAGAAGGTGCTTGACCAAGTCAAGCCTGATCATATTCACCACTTATCTGAAGTAGCATTCATTGATACTCGGTCGGTCCTAGACTCTCGATTCTTGACCAGTCTCTCAGATGAGACTAATCTCTGTTCTTCACGTCGAGAGAGTTATGATCCTACAGTTAGAGGTAGACGGGATGGAAACACAGTGTAACGCCCCGGATTTCCAAAACAAAGCTAAGTTAAAATTTTCATGAATTTCTTTTTTTTTCTTTGCAGCGGAACTTAGAAAAGCTTTTAGCAGCGGAATCAGACGATAATGAGTCGTCAGTTTTAGAAAACTCCGAGCACGTTGCAGGTATGTGGCCAAGCAACTCATTGACCACCAAAGTGTTCCATTTTACCGAAAACATATGTTTATTACAACACTACTGCTTAGAAAAAGCAGTATAGGTTCAATAAAAGGAAGCAGTACAAAATCTGTCTAGAGAAACCCTGGAACTCGATGCCGCCTTGCTCCGCATATCGCCACGCAGGTACAACACCTGAAATCCCCATAAAACGGGGTCAGAACCACTGATGGTCTGGTAAGCATGCAATCATGTAATCATTCAACTCAAGCACGATAATGACCACTCAGGGTCGCAATGCGCAATAACGACGCTCAAGCCTCCAAGACTTAGCGTATATCGCAGGAGCCTCCTCAGGGCTATGAGTTGAACATCCGCTCGAGTCTTCATGACTTAGAGCAAGCCTTTTCAATAGCTGTGATTTGAATAGCCGCATAAGTCTCCACGACTTAGCCATGACCTCTTTTGGGTCTCAAAGTGATGTCTAGCTCAAGTCTTCATACTTGGCACATCCGTATCCCACGCATCTAAGGACAACTCCTCGAGCTTCGCTTAGTCGTGCGAATACAACACGGGTCTTTGCCCAGTCGGTCCAGTAGTATACCGAACATGACACCTTCACAAAGGTTATGCAGGACTGACTCAACACGTCATCCACTCATGCATTCAAAACATCGCTGTACCTAGAACTAATGCATTGTTTGATAATTAACCGCTCCCGCCTTTGGTACGCAGGTAGAGCTATTGTCCGGGTATCAACGCGACGTTCTGGGGGTTGATTATTCTATGTATTTTAGATACCCCAGAGGCCTGTTGACCCTATCCATAGTAGGGCAGTGTGTTTCCACTGGGAGAATCCTACTAGGCCCATATTCGGATGCATCCTCTACTTGCAGTAGTTGGGTTCAATCCTTAGATCTTAAGGATAACCACGACCCCAAAACCCATGAGTGACTGAGGCCATCGTGGACTCTATCAGGTCCAAAGTAAAATACATGTCACTCAAGGCTGTACCATCACTGTCATTCCACAGTGAGCATAATTCCTGAAGGGGTCTGCCAGTCTTACAATTACTTGGACAGAATCTGCATGCCATTTAGGCAGCCCGTGCTTTCAGCACTACGGGAGTATGTACCCGACCCCATTCAGTCTTCCCCAACACAGTCATTACTGAGAGGGTACCCCTAACACGATCTTCAACCGCGGGGTATGTGCGACCTTAAGTCTTATTCATATGCATGCAGAACACCGCTCTTTGGCACTTCGGCCACCACGAGCATCACACCTCTTTGGGTGGAAACAACACACTCTGGCTCTTCGGCCCTTACGAGTCTGGTTGTGTAACCGTTCTCAATGAGCAAGCATATGACTCGATCTAAATAGATCGGCTACTCGGCGTATTTTTACGCAACGAGTCCAAACCTAGCCAAGGCGCAACCTCTACTCCGGCTCAGCGGCCCTTACGAGCAAGGTGCCCTTGCAGGCACAAGGATACGAGCCGATCTGGCATCGTTCCATCAACGAACATCATTATGCCGTTCCATTGGTTCCGGCAGCTCTTCTGCCAACCATTTCGTCAGCACCTCCCCTGCTCTACCGGCAGTGGTGCGACGAACCCTTCTACGTTGTAGAGGGCAAACCATGAACTGGGTAGCACTCTGCTATATGTCAGAGTATCCTGCTACGTTCTTTCTGAGCTATTCATAGCTTCTTCAGAAATTTCAGCAGCACTTCCTCTCTTTTACGGAGAAAGCGTGCGTTTCTTTTATCCATTTCAGCGGCATCTCCCCTCTTTGGTAGGAAATCGCCACGCTTAATTCGGGAAATGGATGCACACCGTTGTGCGTACTTTGCATCCATCAAGGTTGCAGGAACCCTTGGCCATAGCCAGGCCATACGAAATTGACTTAGTCATTACGTAAAGAGCATTTTGCTAAAAACCGAAGCCTTTCCAATAGGGGCTTCATTCGTCAAGCAGAATCTTGAACGAGGAGCGGTCAAGGAATCGCATGGGCGATTTGGAGTTTGATCTCCATTTGAACGATCATTTATGCGCTATATATGTAGTATAAGCAGAAGCCTGTGCTTTATACAGCGGCGGCGTAAAGAAATGCATATACTATTGTTCAGGGTGTGTAACTGAATGAAATATTCTACATATATAACAAAGCAGAAGCCTTGGCATCGTTCGACGCGACGGCGTAAGTAAAGACATTGCAGAAAGCAGGAGCCTTGGCATCGTTCGACGCGACGGCGTAAGTAAATGCATAATCGGAAGTGCAGTAATCGGAAGTACAGAAAACAGGGAGCCTTGGCATCATACGACGCGACGGCAAAGGTAAATTACATAGCCTGTGCGATATAAGACGCGTCGGCAGAATCAGCAGATATACACCTAGATCCGCATCCAACGATAGTTACGAGGCGAGCGGGTGAACACCGAAGTGTCCTAAAGGGCTCAACCAAGAACTAAAGCGAGATACCATTTTGAAGAACGCATATACTGCGTGTTTGAACATAGATATATCCGACGATAGTTACGAGACGAGCGCGTGAACACCGAAGCGTCCTAGAGGGCTCAACCAAGAACTAAAGCAAGATACTACTTCAGAAAGTATATTCTATATACAAACAATCAACTACTTGAGAGAGATGGATCAACGAAGCGAACTTACTTCAAATCGTGGAAGAAACGGCTCCGGGTTGCTTCTTTGGCTTCGAGCCTTCCTTCGAGAGGTCAGACTAAGTCAGATGAAGCTGACTTAGTTGAGAAAGAGGGAGAGTAGGTCAAGCTACTCAACCTAAGTGGTTTGAACCAAACAGGGTTCGATCCAAGTCAACTGGGTTCAGCAGGTTCGAACTCAGCTCAAGTAGGCTAAGTCTGGGTTCAGAAATCCAAACCAGAATCTGGACCAAAACGGACTTTGACTTTGACTTTAAACCCAACTAGGTTCAAGTCAAGTCAACTAGGTTTGGACTAGGTCAAGTGGGTTCAGACCCTGGTCAGGTGAGCTAGGACCAGGTCAGGCAGGCTCAGACCAGGTCAGGTGGGTTCAGGCCAGGTCAGGTGGGCTCAGACTCACTTGGGCTCACTAGGGGAGGTTTAGGAGAGAGAGAGGAGGCAAGAGAGAGAGGGGGGGTCGAAATTATGAGAAGAGAGAGAGTGGGGAGGGCTATTTATAGCCCAAGCCCACCTCCTCTTGGGAATTTTTATCCCCCTTTTGCCCCTGAGCTTCTTTTAAATTCCTGGAGGTTCCTTTTGAAGTGGGGCCCACAAGATATTTCCATAGGATATTTTGTGGGTCCCACAAGATAATTTCCGAGGAATATTCCTGTGGGTCCCACCAATATTTTTGTGGGTCCCGCAAGAATTTCGGGTTTCCGGCGATTTTTTTCCGAAAAATTCTGAGTACGCCATTCTCTTCGTATTGACGTAACTAAGAAAGTTGGCTCGAGGAAATCCTTTGTTTTCATTCAGGTAGGAAGTTATGGCTTCCAGAGTGTTTGAGCATATATTCGCGATTCGACGAATATCTCAAGTAGAACTGGTTCGTACAAATCGATCTGATTTGTATTTCGGGTTCAGATGTTATTTTTACTTGAAAATGCCTCGTGAATTTCTTCAGAAAGATACTGAAAAATTGCGGGTCTTACACACAGTGCGTAGTGTCACAGATGACACTCTTTTCTTCATAGAGCCCGGTTGAGTCTCACTTCATGTCCATTGATCTCATGGACGATGAAGGTTTTTTCAGGGATCCGTCTGGCTGGGGACGTGAAACTTAGCGCTTTATGGGAGGCAACCCATATCTTGTATATTATTAGATTTGCTGAGAATTTATAGATTTTATTTTGTTTGTACTTTTTCATGAGTTTTTCATGTTCTTTTTGTTTTATTCATGAGTTTTATGTTTTGTTATGTATACATTGCATTCATTACATTCATAGAACGTATATTTTTAATTCATGTCAGGTTATTCTACTCTTTTCCCTCATTTATTTCCTCTCATGTGCATTCACTTAGTTTCATTCAAGCATGGGGGAGTGCCACTGGGACAGTGTCATATAAGCATGGGGGAGGGTGTAGAATGCACACCTTGATATTTCTGTTTATGTTCTTGCACATGTATACACATCTCTCATAAAAAGTAGATTTTTAAAGAAAAAGTTTGAACTTATATGAATGTTATTTCAAATCTAATGTTTTTAGAGGATTTTTTTAAGCCCCACAAAAATTTTTTCTGACATAAATCTAAAAATTATGGTTGTTTATGCGGATTTCAAGGAAATGATGATAGATACATGTTAAAGTTTATTTTGAATCATAAATATGAATATGCACAGTTGTATTTTTGAAAAACTAAGCAAATGAACAAAAGCGTAAAAAAAAAAAAATGAGCTCAAAAAGTGAGAAAAAGCATGCGTTAGGTTGTTTGGATAATTCCACAATCCTTAGTAGATGGAACTTAGATGTAAGTTGAAACTTTTAATTCCATTTTTCGAAAAGGAGAGTGGAAAACTTTGTGATCCTAAGTAACTGAGAACAGATACAAGTTGAAATATTTGACTCTCATGTTATAAAGGTGAATGAAGGAAGTCACTTTTATGTCTTAGTTGATATCTTTTGGGATGTATTGAAAAAGTATAGAAGATATTGACATTGCACAAGGCATAAAAGCAGACCACACGCAAGCTATAAGAGAAAAATAAGTGCGCAAAAAGAAAAAGCGTAAAAAAATGAAAAAATCGAGAAAAGAGCTGAAAAGAGAGAAAAGTTCAGTGCTTAGAAGTGTGATTGAGAAAACCTGTGCAGAAAATATATGAGTGAGGATAAGTAAATAATAATATGTTTTTATTGGATTTTCTAAGAATAAAACATAAATAATTGTGATATTTAGAAAAAGTGAAAGAAATTCTTTTTCTGTGGTGGTATATAAAAGACTCTAACTATGTTTTGATTTTGAAACAACAGGAAATATTTGTGAAAACAAAGTCTTTAATTATTTACTGCTTATGAGGATGTGTAATATTATGCATACATGACAGAGATGTTTGTGGGTAGCATCACTGCAAACCCTCACGAGACCTTACTCGTCCACTGGGGTAACCCAGGGGTTGAAAGGGCTTGTTGCATGAGCTAAATGCAACCGTGATTCCTACGATAGTGAGTTAGGTGATAGTTTGATTTCGTGCATTTTTCCAGTTTGCTCGAGGACTAGCAAAACATAAGCATGGGGGTATTTGATCATGCATATATTTTAGGGATTTTTCATATAAAAATATGCATGATTTCATGAGAAAATGATTTAAAAACCAAATTTTATGTTAGTTTCGAGTAAATGTGCTAAAATAATATAAGAATAGAAAATGCATGAAAAATAGTTTTATTTTAGATTTTAATGTCTATTTTAGTGTTTGACATAATTGTAGTAGTTTAGTTTTTGAAAATCATAAAAAAAAAATAGAGTTAAAATAGACTTAGTTTTGTATTTTCTAAAACATAGTCATTTTGAGTTGTTTTGTAAATAACTTTTTGAAGAGAGGTTTTTGAAATGCAATTTTACAAAGAAGAGGGACTTATGGAGAAAAGTTCAAAATTATAAATATCATACGTAGGGGGAAGAGAGGCTTGTCTTCTTTCTTTTGCCCAAGCCCTCTCTTCTTCCCCTTCTTCTCCACCTCTTCTTACCTCTTCTTCTCCTTCTCCCTATTTTCCCCTCTTCTTCTCATCTTCTTTCCGGTGGAGAATTCCGACAACGGCTGAAGCAAGAGAGAGGATTCCAACCTCTCTTCTAACCCTTCCAGTTCGGTAAGTGATTCTTCTTCTTCTTCTTCTTCCTCTTCTTCTCCTTCTCTAATTCCTCCTTCTATCTCTCATTAGATTAGTTAATCTGAAATAAAAATCAAAATAAGATGAAATCATAGAATAATTTCCATTTGATTTTACATTTTGGCAGTCATGATTCATTAAAATCTTGTTATTACATATGTTGATTCAGAGATTTTTAGATTAGATTTTGATTTTAGTTTTTAGGAATAGTTTCATTTGCAGATTACGTTTTCGTTTTAATTCATATACCTTGTTTGAGTTTAAAGATAGATTGAAGGATGATTCATTTGTATTGATCGATCAAGCTCCAAAAATCATTCAACTGCTCTATACTCACCGATGATATCACGTTTTGAATTTCTCTTGTTTCTGATCGAATCTGCTGTCTGAGAGAATTCGAGTTGGATTTTCCTGTGTATGATACAGAGTAAGTATCACCAAATCATTTGTCGCCTGATGATATTTGTTTGAATGTGAACCAAATAAAGTGTTTGAATCTGATAAATCAAATTTCATCTGCACTCTGATCATCGGATTATTTTTTTTGAAAAGGATTATCATGATCATTTAATTGAAACCGATCAGAGATCAGATATCATTTTGAATTGCAATTTCTGTTTTCTGGCAAGTGTCTTAATTCTGATCGCCGATGTTGTACCACTATTTGATGATGTCTGTTTGCTTAACTTTGGTGAGAGCTTTTGATTGATCAATGATTTGATGATCTGGATCATCCAGATCACCTGGATATCCAAAAATATTCTTTATCAATCGGGGCTCTGTACCTGCCGGAGATTCACCGTGAAACAAGCCGATCAGAAATGATTTGATGTTGTGGAAATCCAAATGCTGCAAATGAGTTTTCTGGAATCAATATTGGTCGGATCACGTCACATTTATCGTGAAAAATATGAAAGAGGCATTTTCAATTGAGTTGCTGTGAAAGAGTCACTGTGAAGCATTTTACGGTTGTTGATATTTCCGGTGGTTGTTGATATTTCCGGTGGCTGTTGATATCTCCGGTGGAGGCTGTCAATATTTGAAATTCTAGTGTTTGTTTTTGAAAAAAATCGATCAGATAGGGTGATTTAAAGTAAAAGTATGAATCGTGAATCATCATTGTTGAGCATCTGTGAAATTTAGCAGAAACAGGTGAATCCGCCGGAAGTTCTCTGCAAATAGCTGAGATTTATCGGATTATCGGAATCCTAATCATCTAACCATCAGATCTCCTCCAAGTTATTGGCTAAAATTGAGTCTTCTACTGGAATCAAGCTTTGATCTGTCTTGTATATCTCTGATCGTAAAAATCATCATCTCTGAATCCGCCGGAAGTTCCCATTTCCATCGTGAACTTTATTTCCTGTAGAATTCACCGGCGGTTACACAGTTCTCCGGTTACTCTTCTTACTGAGTCATTGTAAGAGCCGATCTCATCCGTGTGATTCAAACATGAAAAGTTATTTTCACAATGTGTTGAATAAAAATTGGGTTTTCACGATCTATTGAATTTAAAAACTGATTTTTACGGTTGTGGTGATTTTAAAACTGGATTTTCACTGAAATTTTATCATATTGTTACTATTGGTTCTCACTGAAACTTTTAATGTTAGTTAATTGAAAAATTAGTTAGCTATTAGTTAATTGAGCAGTTAGCTGTTAGTTTATGAAATCATTAGTGATTAGTATAAAATTTTGTTGAAGTAGCCAAGTAATGTGTACTTGTTAGCTTAGTTACTTTTGCTAAGTAAGTAATAGTTATTAGTAAACTGTTAGCTAAGTCTTTTGGAATTAGTTAGTTGTTATTAGATTTAATTAGAATTAGTTGTCAATTGTAATTAGTCAATTAGATTTCGTTAATGATTTCTTTCGTATTCTTAGTATTTAGTTAGTCTATTTTGTTTAGTTAGTTTTTGTTTTTCTTTCGTGTACTGCTCGTGTCCTTTTGACTTGTGCAGGATTGCACGAGATTGGAGCAGAAGAGACTACGTGACACGAAGTACGAAGATAGAAGATTTTTACTTTTTAGTTTAGACTTAGAATTTTAATTGGGTTTGTAAATATTGCACTTTACGCCCTCTGCGAAGGGTATTCATTTGTTGTAATAGTTAGTTGTTTTTACTTTTCTAAACATTTTACATTTCAAATAATTCGGCAATAAAGAGTAGTTTAGATTTGTGTGTTTGAATACAACATATTCCCGTTCCCTGAGTTCGACCCGGTCTCATACACTAGTGAGAACCGGTTTTTATTATTTGATGTCTGGTTTTCACATGTTTTACATCTAAAAATCTTTTCAAAATTACAACGATTTTAAAAGAAGACATCAACTCTCTTTTTAACAGAATTGGAGCTCTCTTGGATTTTTCGGGAATTACATCATCCTTCATTTTGGAGATGTCGTGACTTTTTCTCTCTTTTCTTTTTTTTTGGAAGGGTACGTCACAAACTCCTTCATCTCAGAGATGTTCCGATCCTTTTTTTCTCTCAGGGATTATCATGATGATTATTGGCTCTTTGGTAGGAAATCTCTTGATGATAGCTGGAATTAAATATCTTTTTAGGGTTTGTTGGTAGGCTCATCACACTCGCCTTCATCTTGACGGTGATTTGAACTTTCCCTGGAAGGATCCGTCACAAACTCCGTCATATTGGAGATGATCCAAATCTTCTTTGGCCTCGGTGGTCGACTCGCTTAATTCGCCTTCATCTTGACGACAATTGAGAGATCCCTTTTGCAGATATTTAATTGCAGCTTAGGTGATTGAGGAGATATGGAAATTGAGTGGATTTTTCTATATCACTGTAATCATCGCAAAATTTTCCTCTCTCGTATCTTTCTCTTTCTTCCTTCTCTTTTCCTTTTCTAACCTCTATTTTTCTCCTTTTTGAAGGGAGAAGAATAAAAGAAAGAAAAGAGAAAGAGAAGAGAAAAAAAAGAAAGAAAAAGAGAAGAGGAACTATTTTGCGCGGTCTCACTTGAGCTTAATTTAAAAATATTTAGAAATAACTCGCCTCCGTTTTGAAAATTTGCGAGAAAATGGAGAGACGGGATTCGCTCGTCAGTACGAGGTTCGACCGTTCCTGGCGCCTTTATCAGGGGTAATCGAACCAAGGATCGAATCTATGCCTTTTGTTTTGCGTAAATATAATCTAAGAATTTATTCTAACTTTAAATGCATAAAGAATCATGCTTGTGCAATGCAAGGATGTATGCTCTTTTTGAAAGATGTTTTGAAAATTTCCAAGTTTTCTGAGATGAACTTTATAAGGGAGTGAGGAAATGTTTGAATCTTAACTTTAGAGCTTGAGATAGATCAGAGAAGTTCTAAGTATTTGAAGTAATCAGAGTTGGAAAAATAAATCTTGACTTCGAGAAAGAATGATTTAAAGCTTTGAAATGAAGTCTCAAAGTCGGAAATGGACTTTGAATTTGAACTTGAATTTAGGAAAAGAAATAAATACTTGAGATGGGATTGAATTTAGATTTTGAAGTTTGAGATTGGAATGGATTGAGAAAATCAAATGGTATTTGAGAATAGAGATGGATTTAAGAGATTCAGCTTAGATCCGAAAATGGAATTGAAATCTAGAATTGGAATCAGATTCTGGATCCTAAACAAAATGGGATCCGAGATTTAGAATCCAAGATGGACTTGGGTTCTGGATCCTAAAATGAAGTGGATCTGAAGTCTAAGATTCAAAGTAGAATTAGGTTCTGGATCCTAGAATGGATTTGGATCTGAAGTCTAAGATCCAAAGTAGAATTGGGTTCTGGATCCTAGAATGGATTTGGATCTGAAGTCTAAGATCCAAAGTAGAATTGGGTTCTGGATCCTAAGATGGATTTTGTAACGCCTCGGATTTCCAAAACAAAGCTAAGTTAAAATTTTCATGAATTTCTCTTCTTTCTTTTTTTTTTCTTTGCAGCGGAACTTAGAAAAGCTTTTAGCAGCGGAATCAGACGATAATGAGTCGTTAGTTTTAGAAAACTCCGAGCACGTTGCAGGTATGTGGCCAAGCCACTCATTGACCACCGAATGTTCCATTTTATCGCAAACCACATGGTTATTACAACATCACTGCTTGAATAAGCAGCATGGGTTTAATAAAAGGAAGCAGTACGACTCTGTCTAGAGAAACCCTGGAACTTGATGCCGCCTTGCTCTGCATATCGTCACGTAGGTTCAACACCTGAAATCCCCATTAAACGGGGTCAGAACCACTGATGGTCTGGTAAGCAAGCAAACATACATCCATTTAACTCAAGTACAATAATGACCACTCAGGGTCGCAATGCGCAATAACGACGCTCAAGCCTCAAAGACTTAGCGTATATCGCAAGAGCCTCCAAGGGCTATGAGTTTAGCATCCGCTCGAGTCCTCATGACTTAGAGCAAGCCTTTTCAGGGCTGTGATTTGAATAACCGCTTAAGTCTCCACGACTTAGCCATGACCTCTTCCGGGTCTCAAAGTGATGTCTAGCTCAAGTCTTCATACTTGGCACATCTGTATCCCACGCATCTAAGGACAGCTCCTCGAGCTTTGCTTAGTCGTGCGAATACTATACGGGTCTTCGCCCAGTCAGTCCAGTAGTATACCGAACATGACACCTTCACAAAGGTTATGCAGGACTGACTCAACACGTCATCCACTCATACATTCAAAGCATCGCTGTACCTAGAACTAATGCATTGTTTTGATAATTAACCGCTCCCGCCTTTGGTACGCAGGTAGAGCTATTGTTCGGGCATCAACGCGACGTTCTAGGGGTTGATTATTCTATGTATTTTAGATACCCCAGAGGTCTGTTGACCCTATCCATAGTAGGGCAGTGTGTTTCAACTGGGAGAACCCTACTAGGCCCATATTCAGATGCATCCTCTACTTGCAGTAGTTGGGTTCAATCCTTAGATCTTAAGGATAACCATGACCCCAAAACCCATGAGTGACTGAGGCCATCGTGGACTCTATCAGGTCCAAAGTAAAATACATGTCACTCAAGGCTGTACCATCACTGTCATTCCACAGTGAGCATAATTCCTGAAGGGGTCTGCCAGTCTTACAATTACTTGGATAGAATCTGCATGCTAATTAGGCAGCCCGTGCTTTTAGCACTACGGAAGTATGTACCCGACCCCATTCAGTTTGCCCCAACACAGTCATTACTGAGGGGGTACCCCTAACACGATTTTCAACCGCGGGGTATGTGCGACCATAAGTCTTATTCATATGTATGCAGAACACCGCTGTTGGCACTTCGGCCACCACGAGCATCACACCTCTTTGGGTGGAAACAACACACTCTGGCTCTTCGGCCCTTACGAGTCTGGTTGTGTAACCGTTCTCAATGAGCATGCATATGACTCGATCTAAATAGATCGGCTACTCGGCGTATTTTTACGCAACGAGTCCAAACCTAGCTAAGGCGCAACCTCTACTCCGGCTCAACGGCCCTTACGAGCAAGGTGCCCTTGCAGGCACAAGGATACGAGCCGATCTGGCATCGTTCCATCAACGGACATCATTATGCCATTCCATTGGTTCCGGCAGCTCTTCTGCCAACCATTCCGACAGCACCTCCCCTGCTCTACCGGCAGTGGTGCGACGAACCCTTCTATGTTTGTAGAAGGCAATCCATGAACTGGGTAGCACTCTGCTAGATGTCAGAGTATCCTGCTACGTTTTTTTTGAGCTATTCATAGCTTCTTCAGAAATTTCAGCAGCACTTCCTCTCTTTTATGGAGAAAGTGTGCGTTTCTTTTATCCATTTCAGCGGCATGTCCCCTCTTTGATGGGAAACCGCTACGCTTAATTCGGAAAATGGATGCGCACCGTTGTGCGTACTTTGCATTCATCAAGGTTGCAGGAACCCTGGGCCATAGCCAGGCCATACGTAATTTACTTAGTCTTTACGTAAAGAGCATTTTGCCAAAAAAGCGAAGCCTTTCCAATAGGGGCTTCATTCATCAAGCAGAATCTTGAACGAGGAGCGGTCAGGGAATCGCATTGGCGATTTGGAGTTGATCTCCATTTGAACGCTCATTTATGCGCTATATATGTAGTATAAGTAGAAGCTTGTGCTTTATACAGCGGCGGCGTAAAGAAATGCATATACTATTGTTCAGGGTGTGTAACTGAACGAAATATTCTACATATATAACAAAACAGGAGCCTTGGCATCGTTTGACACGACGGCGTAAGTAAATATATTACAGAAAGCAAGAGCCTTGGCATCGTTCGATGCGACGGCGTAAGTAAATGCATAATCGGAAGTGCAGTAATCAGAAGTGCAGAAAACAGGGAGACTTGGCATCATACGACGCGATGGCAAAATTAAATTACATAGCGTGTGCGATATAGGACGCGTCGGCAGAATCAGCAGATATATACCTAGATCTGTATCCAACGATAGTTACGAGGTGAACGGTTGAACACTGAAGTGTTCTAAAGGGCTCAACCAAGAACTAAGGCGAGATACCATTTTTTTTAAAGCGCATATACTGCGTGTTTGAACATAGATATATCCGACGATAGTTACGAGACGAGCGGGTGAACACCGAAGTGTTCAAAAAGGGCTCAATCAAGAACTAAAGCAAGATACTACTTCAGAAAGTATATGCTATATACAAACAATCAAATACTTGAGAGAGATGGATCAACGAAGCGAACTTACTTCAAATCGTGGAAGAAACGGCTTCGGGTTGCTCCTTTGGCTTCGAGCCTTCCTTCGAGAGGTCAGACTAAGTCAGATGAAGCTGACTTAGTTGAGAAAGAGGTAGAGCAGGTCAAGCTACTCAACCTAAGTGGTTTGAACCAAACAGGGTACGGTCCAAGTCAACTGGGTTCAGCAGGTTCGAACTCAGCTCAAGTAGGCTAAGTCTGGGTTCAGAAATCCAAACCGGAATCTGGACCAAAAAGGACTTTGACTTTAAACCCAACTAGGTTCAAGTCAAGTCAACTAGGTTTGGACTAGGTCAAGTGGGTTCAGACCCAAGTCAGGTGGGTTAGGACCAGGTCAGGTGGGCTAGGCTAGGTAGGGGAGGTTTAGGAGAGAGAGAGAAGGCAAGAGAGAGAGGGGGAGTCGATTTTTATGAGAAGAGAGAGAGTGGGGAGGGCTATTTATAGCCCAAGCCCACCTCCTCTTGGGTTTTTTCATGCCCCTTTTACCCCCTTGGCTTCTTTTTAATTCCAAGAGGTTCCTTGGTGTGGGGCCCACTTGGATATTCCATGGGATATTTTTGTGGGTCCCACTAGATATTTTCTGAGGAATATTCCTGTGGGTCCCACCAATATTTTCGTGGGTCCCGCAAGAATTTCGGGTTTTCGGCAATTTTTTTCCGAAAAAATCTGAGTACGCCATTCTCTTCGTATTGACGTAACTAAGAAAGTTGGCTCGCAGGAATCCTTTGATTTCGTTCGAGTAGGAAGTTATGGATTCCAGAGTGTTTGAGCATATATTCGCGATTCGACGAATATCCTAAGTATATCTGGCTCGCAGGAATCGATTTGTTTCGCATTCTGAGAAAAAATGCTATTTTTACCGGCAAATGCCTCATGAATTTTATTCAGATATTTTCTGAAAAATTGTGGGTCTTACATCATTACCCCCTTAAAGGAATTTTGTCCGCGAAATTCAGCTAAGAGTACAAGGTGAAGAGTTCAGGATATTTATCCCGCATATCCGATTCAGGCTCCCAAGTGCAATCATCGATTCCATGATGCTGCCACCTCACTTTAACAAGTGGAATGACCTTTGTCCTTAGCACTTGCTCCCGGCGGTCCATGATCTCCACTGGCCTTTCTTCTACCGTCGTATCTTCTCGAATGTCAATATCTTCATGTTGAATGACGTGAGAAGGATCATGAACGTATTTACGAAGCATTGATACGTGAAATACATCATGTATTTGCGCGTATTGTGGTGGCAATGCTACTCGGTAGGCAGTCTCTCCGATTCGGCTCAAAACTTTGAAGGGACCAACGAATCTGGGGCTGAGCTTCCCCTTCCTTCCAAAACGAAACACACTCTTGGTTGGAGAGACCTTGATAAAAACCTTCTCTCCAACCGCAAAAGTGAGTTCCCTACGCCGCTGATTCGCGTAGCTCTTCTGTCGACTCTGAGCAGTCAGTAGCTTCTTTCTGATCATGTGGACTTGCTCAGTATAATGCTGCAACACAATGGGCGAGTCCAAGGTTCGCTCACCCACCTCACCCCAATGGATTGGTGATCGATAGGGTCGCCCGTACAAGGCTTCATAAGGTGCCATCCAAATGCTAGCGTGGTGGCTATTATTATAAGCAAATTCAGCCAACGCTAGGTGGGAATCCCAATCACCTTTCCATTCCAGCATACAGGCTCTTAGCATATCTTCAAGAGTCTGTATGGTTCGTTCTGATTGCCCATCTGTTTGGGGATGGAATGTTGTACTGAACTTGAGTTTCGTCCCCAGTGCTCTCTGAAGCTGCTCCCAAAAGTGAGAGGTGAACTTCGGGTCACGATCGGATATGATCGAAATTGGCACTCCATGGAGTCTAACGATTTCCCGAATGTAGATCTCCGCCAATCGTTCAGTTGAGTATCGAGTGTTGATTGGCAGGAAGTGAGCAGACTTGGTGAGTCTGTCCACAATCACCCATATTGAGTCATGTTTTCTCTTGGATCGAGGCAATCCAACGATGAAATCCATCGTAATGCCTTCCCATTTCCATTTTGGAATCTCGATCCGTTGCATCTTTCCACCAGGGCGCTGATGTTCGATCTTTACTTGCTGGCAAATCGAACATTTAGAGACAAACGTAGCCACATCACGTTTCATACCCCTCCATCAGTACTTCCTCTGTAAATCTCGGAACATCTTCGTACCCCCAGGGTGGATAGTATATTTACTACTGTGGGCCTCCTGGAGTACTTCCTGTCTTAGCTCAGGGTTATTTGGAACCCAAATCCTTTCTTCCATCCATATTCCTCCATCTTCTTTCAAATGAAAGAAAGTGTCATCTTTTTCAGCACGAGCTTTCAATTCCGAGTACTGGGGATCCTTGAACTGTTTGGCTACGATGCGATCGAGGAACTCAATGTGGATCGTCAAACATGACATTTGGATTCTGCCAGAATCAGCCAAAAATGGCTTCAAATTGACGAAATCCTCCATCAACTTCCATTGTCCGGTTAGGCTGGCCAGAGTGCCAACAGTCTTGCGACTAAGGACATCTGCTACAACATTCGCCTTTCCAGGGTGATAGAAAAGCATGAATTCATAGTCTTTGAGGAATTCCAGCCATCGCCGTTGCCGCATATTGAGTTCTTTTTGAGAAAAGAGGTATTTTAGGCTTTTATGGTTCGACATGACCTCAAATTTCTCTCCATACAGGTAGTGTCGCCAGATTTTAAGCGCGAACACTACTGCGGCAAGCTCCAAGTCGTGGGTTGGATAGTTTTTCTCATGGACTCTCAACTGTCGTGATGCATAGGCGATTACTTTGCCATGCTGCATCAACACACAACCCAGACTTGTTCCCCAGTCATCGGTATAAGCCACGAAGCCTCCCTGACCAGAAGGTAAGGTAAGGACAGGGGCAGTGGTAAGCCTCTGTTTGAGAACCTCAAAGCGATCCTTACACTGGTCAGTCCATTCAAACTTGACTCCCTTTTTCAGTAATCTCGTCATCCGTACTGCGATTCAGGAGAAGTCTTGTATGAACTTCTGATAATATCCGGCAAGTCCAAGGAAGCTACGTGGTTGCACTTTTGGAGTGAATATTTTTAAACAATATTTTGCAATAAGAACATGGGAAAATCGTCAACCAAAGATATAAAAACCGACTTTCCACCGAAGTGGCGAGTACGGGTCGAATCCACAGGGAACAGGATAATTCTGAAATACTTCCAAAATAACACTTTATTAATCAAACAAAGTTTACAATCTATGTCAATGCTTACAAGTTACATTAAATAACATTCTAACTATGAAAATAAACTACAATAGGCGGCTAAGTCTTCAGCAGGTCTCCAGGGGCATTTCTGTCTTTTCACATCAAGTGCAGTCGCACAGTATAATTGAATTACACCTGTGAACCTGTTCTAACTTAACAACCTACACAATAAAAACACAAAATCAGTAACTAAATCAAGAATTAATCTAAATTACATCTACAACTAATTCTATACTATTTCTAAATTAAACTACAGTTAATTTAAATATCTAAAACTAAAATTATACTAACTAAGTAAACTAACTCAACTAAATAACTCTAATTACTCTAAATACTGCTAATATACTAACTACAAAGTTAGAAAACAGTAAAACTACACGAAATCTGACAAATAGTTAAAAGACTGTTTTGTCCCTAAAGAAGGCAAAAATGGATTCTGACAGCTTTTCACAAAACGACTGTTTGAGGGTTCAAACGAATTCCAAAATTAGTCAAATCCCTTCTATTCTGTAAAAGACAGATCCAAGAACCTGACACATTTTACAAAAGTGAAAAATACATTCTGGATCTCCAGAACGAAGCGTTTCAAAATCAGGATAATTTGGGAAATCGCTGGACCCGAAATTTCAAAATCAGAAAAAGTTGTTTTCATAATACGCTTAAAAACCAGACCAAATCAACTCGGATCGAGCTGAAATTTGGTCTGCAGACAGTTAACACACCAATGTAGAGATTAGAAAAATAATATCCAGAAAACTCACGAAAAATCCACATGAACTAGCTAGTGCACGATCGGGTAAAAATTAGGGTTTTGGTTCAGTGCACTATTCATCCCTTTGAATCCATAATTGACACTTGGACATTGAATTACGTACAAAAACAGTCCTAACTGAACCTATCCTACTGTTAAACTACAGCAAACAATAACAATTAAACTAAGTTATAAATTCTGAGCAATAACATAACCTAAACTCACTAATACTCTAAATAAGATATCTAAATTAATCTACACTCTAATTAATCCTAATTTATAACATCTAATATCACTAATTAAATTAACTATCTATTCTATTATTAATTCTAACTTACGGTTAGTCTAACTAGCTAAAATTACTTACTAACTAAATTAAACACTAACTATCTAACCTAAATGACAAATCTAACTAAATCTAACATAATCTAACTAACATGATTACCTAATGAACTAATTAATCTAATCTTAAGTCTAACCTAATAACACAACTACTAATCTACGGTTACACTAACTAGGGTTAGATTCTAACTAGTAACTAGGGTTTAACTCAACTAGAGTTAGTAGGGGTCGGTTAGTTCCTAACTAAGTAGGGTTAATACCTAGGGTTTTCTATCTAAGGTACGGTTAGGGTAGGGTTTAACCATGGTTAGTAGGGATCGACTAGGGTTTACAAGGGTTGATTAGGGTTAGTAGGATTTAACTAAGGCTAGGACTCGGTTAAGAGAACTAACTAAGATTGACTACGGCTTCAACTAGGGTTTAGCTTGGGTTGTATAGGATCGGATAGTGTTAGTAGGTGGCGGTTAAGACTAACTAGAGGTTTGACTAATATAGGGTCGACTAAGGCATTTGGCTTGGGGCGGTTTAGGTTAACTAGGTTTAACTATGGTTAAACTAACTACCTAAGGATAGGGTTAGTTAACTAATGATAGGGCTAGACTAGGGTTAAATAAGGTCGGTTAGGGTTAGAAGGGTGTAACTAGGCTCGGCTATTGGGATTAGGTAGGGTTTAGTTGGAAATTCGACTAGGGTTAGTTAGGTTAACTAAATACCTAGGGTTAATCTAACTAACGAGGGTTAGTTGACTAAGGGTAGGCTAATTAATTAGAGTTAAGGGAGGAACTAGGTGGCGGTTTTGGATATGCTTGAATAGGGTCCACGCCACCTTAGGGTTACTTCCTAACTAACTAAGGTAGGGGTGACTAACTATGGGTAGGTACCTAGGGTCAAGCACTAACTAGAGTTAGCTAGGGTCGACTAGGGTTAGTCTAGGTGGCATTTTTGAATAAAGCATTGACTACACACCAACCTAGAGTCATTAACTAATCCAAGGTAGGGTTAATCTAAATTAATTACTATATTAAATATACACTACAATTAGAATCTACCTAATTAGACCTACACGAATTTACAAACCTAATTTAATTCAATAGCTTACCCTAATTAACACACGACTTTCTAAAATCTAATTCTAATACTACATTACTAATTTAATTAACACCTAATTAATGCTAATTCAAATAACGAAAATAGTAAAGAGGGCTAATGAATTTGAAAAACACGATTTTGGTAGGGGCCAACTCCTCCTCTTCCTGCCTTAATTGCACTTGGGGAAAGTTCATCTTCAAAAACCGTCCAACCCATTGGATTCACACGTTTTTCCAAATAAGCATTAAAAAACTATTGAATCCCTTTTGAAAACCTTCTAAAATCACACTACACGATTTTGACTAGTCTTAAAAGAAGAAATAGCATTTAAATTCTTGCCAAAATCGAGTAAACATTTTGGAAACCTCCAAGCATTAATCATCTTTTTGAAAACATTCCCCAAAGATCTCTACACGTTTTTGGGTTAGCTTTAAATGCATATTTAGAATTTCAAATCTTTCCCCAAAAAACGTGTAGACATAATTAGAAGGGCCTTTGGAATTCCAAAGGTTTTCCAAAAATCGTGTAACCCTCTTTAAAAGGCCCTTTGGAATTCCAAAGGGTTTCCAACTTTGAAATTATAACTCATTTATGATTGGGTTGGAAAAGGTAATCTTCTTAAGTGTTATCCACGAATTGGGAATAGGTGTCTTCATACCAAAATCGAATTCTCAATTTAAAGACCACATTGCCCTTCTATCTACAAAGAAGAATTGAATTACTTGGCTAAACTAGACTACCCTTAGCTAAATTCATAAATTTACAATTAAAGCAAAGACTATACCTACCTAAATCACGAATTGCAAAAACAATCTAATTAAATACTACACCAAAATCGAATTTCATAATATAATCCCAAAAATAACTAAAACTAATACATTGAATCTAGACATAATACTAATTAGAATTTCTTAAAACTTAATAACTTATCAAATGGACTTTATTACCTTGCTGGACCTCTAATGGCTGCCAACCTACAATTGGAGAAGACGACTACACTAAAACTCGACCTAGCTAAAGCAAATATCACATGAGTAAAACGAAATTATCTAAATCTAAATATCCTACATGTTCTAAGGCACACATTAACATATCTTACTTCACTACAGAAATCAAAAACTGAATATAGTTAATTAAAATTCTACATGAATCTATGAAATAACATGAAGCTAAATCTACACAAAAACTAAACATACTATTGCACGAAATCTACAAAGAACACATAATTCGACTAAGGAACTAAAGACACAAATCTAATCAACTATTTAATCACAATACACTACATTATCACACGATTATACATGACTATTTAATCTATGCAACACTAACAAAATATCATTAACATGCTGGAAATTAAACTACACAAAACAGAAAATGCTAGAACAAGAACCTATGCAAGCGACTTCCTAAATCTAAAACATAAAATTCAGAAATGAAATCTACCACATGATTGAAACTAAATCGAAACAGTAACTACAAACACCTTAAACAAATTTATCAAAAGACAATTACTATAAACATTACAACCGGCTGGACATTCTATCTTAAAAAAAATCAGAAAAACATGACTCGACACATATTTTTATCAACATCTAAAAACGTCAAAAACAAGAACTGACCTATACACGGTTTCTAATATATTAGGTTCAAATAAAACGAAGTACATGAGGATAGAAACTACTGAAAGAACACAGACACTAAAGAAAATCAATTTCTAAGCACACATGCACACCCAATAGCATCTAAAAACTCCAACGTTGGATGAAAAAGATAATTTTCACTAACACAAAACCTAAACACACTACGTGCTGGCTTTTGCACGAACAAAATCTATACTAAGGCTGACAAAATACAGAAAACGCACACACATAACTCACACACATTCTAGGTTTTAGCTAGAAGAGAAGATAGAAGAAGACCTACCTCTTGGGCCGATCCGAAGAATGAGGGAATGAAGAGAAGAGCGGACTTTGCTTGGCTTCGCACCGTTCGGGACCTCGTTGATACTGGAAATACACCATGGTACCTTGTCCTACAGCTGCAACATGTTGGAAATTCACCGAAGATGAAATGTGAACCGATTCTCGATCGGGGGGCGTAGAAGACCGGATGGAGGTAGAGCCGGCCCTTCTCGTTGGAGTGTTTCACACTTTCACCCGAGAAAAGTGTTTCCCACCTCTGCTGCACCTGCAAAACATAGCAACAATGGAGATTAAACAACATTGGAGATTAAAGAACTGAGAAGGTTTGAAAGGGAGACAAGATAGAAGGCTTGGATCTCAAGCTTTTCGACATGTCTTCAATGGAGATGGAAGGAGGTGGAAGATGAGAAGGGGATGGAGCTAGAATCGTGCCCCTAGGGCACAAAAACCAAGGCAAAGACCAGGAATGGCTGGGCGTCTCCCCTTCTTTTGACGATTTTGCTTGTTTGGGTTTATTTTCAAAAACAGTGTTAAAAACAAAAGAATTGTTGGGTGCCTCTTTCTGCAGGGGGGTTTTGGAAAATATTTTATGAAAAACTCAAATGGGCTGGAGCTGGGCTGAATCCATGTAATTTGACCCAAATCCAGGATCCAAATCGGCGTCTGGATCCAAATCTCTCAAATCGGCGCCGAGGTTTGATCCGCTACACTGTAAATGCCATAATTCCTTCGTTTTAAGTTCAATTTCAATGAAATTCGAACCCAAGCTCTATAATCATATTATGCACCTAAGTGTATGCTTTAAACTTATAGATGATGCATTTATGCAGTGAAATTGTATTAATAAAATATGATATTTATGCATCATCACTACGGACCTCAGTAATATTTTCTGGCTGCTTCCAGTCCATCACAGCTTCCACCTTTGCAGGATCCACTGTGATTCCATCTTTTGAGATCACATGGCCAAGGAACATCACTTTATCTAGCCAGAATTCACATTTTGAAAACTTAGCATAGAGTTGGTTATCTTGAAGGGTTTTCAAGACGATTTTCAAGTGCTCCACGTGATGTTCCTTGTTCTCAGAATATACGAGAATGTCATCAATAAAGACGATGACAAAGCTATCCAAATATGGTCTGAATATCCGGTTCATTAGATCCATAAAGGCAGCAGGCACATTACTGTGTCCGAAGGGCATTACTACGAACTCATAATGGCTGTATCTCGTTCTGAAGGCAGTCTTGGGTATATCCTCTTCCTTTACTCGAGGCTGATGGTACCCAAACCTGAGGTCGATCTTGGAGAACACCCTTGCTGTTCTGAGCTGATCGAACAAGTCCTCAATTCGAGGCAACAGGTACTTATTTTTAACAGTTGCCTGGTTAAGCATCCGATAATCGATGCATAACCGAAGGGATCCATCCTTCTTCTTTAAAAACAGTACAGGAGCTCCCCACGGTGATACACTCGGACGGATGAACCCTTGTTCCATCAGTTCTTCCAACTGACATTTCAACTCACTGAGTTCAGCATGCGCCATTCGATACAGAGCTTTGGATATCGGCGCTGTTCCAGGTAAGGATTGAATTCCAAATTCAACCTCACGAAGTGGCGGAAGTCCTGGCAATTCCTCAGGAAACAGATCGGGAAACTCCCGCACTACTTCCAAACTCTCAAGGGGTTGGTCATTGGATTTTTCCACCGAGAGACTTAACAGGAAGGCCACACAACCCTTCCTAAGATATTTTTGTACCTTAAGTGTTGATATGAGCCTTTTTTGTGGAACTGGTTTGGATAACCAGTATTCCATCTTAGGCAATCCGGGTCGAGATAGAATCACTCTGCCCTCGCGGCACAGAATCTTGGCATTATTCTGAGCCAACCAATTCATTCCCAGAATGACATCGTACTGTATCATATCGATCAGGATGGCGTCAGTAGGCAAGTGTTGCCCTGCTATCTCAATATCCAAATTTTTCACACACCGGATACATTTGGTGCGTGAACCCAACGGGTTATATACTTCGATCATTTTATCAATCGGTTGCACCGAGGCATGGAGTTGTTCGGTGAAATCGTCGGAGATAAACGTATGAGTAGCACCACAATCAAACAAGACGTAAGATGCATGTCCATTAACAGGTACGGTGCCTTCAATCAGATCACCATTTTCGACTTGTTCAGTCATTACAGCGTATACACGACCTGCAGTAGGCCTTTGTTCTACTCTAGGTGGAGGTCGTTGAAACTGAGAACGTTGTGGTACTGGTCGGGAAGGTCCGGCAGATCCGGTATTACTCCTTTGTTCATCTGCAGCCTTCTTGGCGCAATCCCTTATAAAGTGGCCCATCTTGCCACAATACAAGCATCCACCCATGTCACGAGGACATGGCTTTCCGGGGTGGTTCATACGACACCTTGGGCAGCTGAAGTTGGACTGCTGACCATTCGTAGTTGTGTTCGGTCTTGGCCTCATGACTTGTTGAGTGTTGTTCCCTCCTTAGAACTTCTTCTTTTGAAAGGGTTCTCGTGAACCCTGGCCACTTGGGAACGTCCTTTTACGATTCCCACCATTCACTATGGGCTTCTTTGCTATGATCACTTTAGATCGCGCCCAATCCTCTTGGATTTTTGAACCTGCTGCTACCGCAGCTTGAAAAGTCGAAGGCATGCTTGTTATCACTCGAGATTGCAGCCCTTCGCGCAGACCATTCACATATTTGTCGGCCCTTTCTTGGTCTGTTTCGAAGAATCGAGAGCAGTAGCGCTCTAGATTCTGAAATTTTGTAGTATAGTCCATTAGACTCATACCGCCCTATTCCAACTCCAGAAACTCCATCTTTTTCTTGTTTCTGGAATGCAACGGGAAGTAGTTATCCATAAAAGTCCTCCGAAAGTCAGTCCAAGGAATGACTTTGACTTGTGAGAACTGGATAAGTTTAGTGGTATCCCACCACTTCCGTGCATTGTCTTTCAACCGATACGTGCCATAGTTGGTCTTCTTCTCCTCTGGTACTCCCAGTACTGAGAAGGCACATTCTGTCTCTTCGATCCAACTCTCTGCGAGCTCCGGATCGGCTCTGCCAATGAAAACTGGCGGGTCAAGCTTGAAGAACTTCTCATAAGTCACTCCTCCCAGGTGCTCGTTTCATGGTGCGACTGTTTCTAGCCTCGTTTCACGGATGGCGGTAACCAGATTGTTGAGTGTTTCCAACAGGAATCCTTGCGTATGGGACTCCTCGCTCAGCATGGTTCTCCTCGTCGTAGGAGCCATTTATCTAATCACACACAAGCACTTGTTTTTAGTTTCTCGATGTATATGCGGAAGTAAAAGCTTTATTTACTTAATATACATCACATTTACACAAGCATCGCCTTAAACAAAATGTCATGCCGCACTGGCAGACTTTAGGCGTTGAGAAACTATATACATGAGTCTACTGACTCCAAAACATCACCAGTCTCTTTAAGACCTGGATTTTTTTAATGAAGACGAACTCAAAAAGGTCCATCTATTGCCACATGGCCTTGGTGCAGGTACTACTAGCTTTGGCTTGGGCGGCACTTCCGCACTCTCAAGCGAATATTGGGGATACAAGAGGGAATCCAGTCCACTCTCCCAGTCGGCAAGATCAAGACTCTAGGAGTCTGAAAAAATGATCGGCGAACAGAAGGAATCCCCTCTTCCGTTCCTGCCATTTAAGCTTGGCGTATGTCATGCCGGATGGTAGCTTGGCGAGTGATAGACCTCCACAGGAAAGTTCAAATCAAAATCCCTCAGCCTTGGTAATTCATCAAAAGATGTTGGGGTATGGTTGCTCCCAACACTAGAGTGATGCGGTCCACTGACACGCGAAGTCTCATCCCTGAGACCCTTTGAAGCCCGTCGACCCATATCGGCGGTATATTTCCTTTGGCATTCGTTGGCGGAATGCCCATCTTCGCCACAGTATTGGCAGTCTTGGACTTCATACGGGCATATCCACTCATCGTGCATGACCTTGCAACGATAGCAATATCCTCGGGAGTCATGACTTGCCATCTATACAAAGATGCACCCAGATCAGAACAAAAGTATCAAAACATATACTTACAGTGCGATATCGGAACCATGACAGATCTTGAACCAGGTTTCTCAGACACAGCTCTGATACCAATTCTGTAACGCCCCAGATTTCCAAAACAAAGCTAAGTTAAAATTTTCATGAATTTCTCTTCTTCTTTTTTTTTCTTTGCAGCGGAACTTAGAAAAGCTTTTAGCAGCGGAATCAGACGATAATGAGTCGTTAGTTTTAGAAAACTCCGAGCATGTTGCAGGTATGTGGCCAAGCCACTCATTGACCACCGAATGTTCCATTTTATCGTAAACCACATGGTTATTACAACATCACTGCTTGAATAAACAGCATGGGTTTAATAAAAGGAAGCAGTACGACTCTGTCTAGAGAAACCCTGGAACTTGATGCCGCCTTGCTCCGCATATCGTCACGCAGGTTCAACACCTGAAATCCACATTAAACGGGGTCAGAACCACTGATGGTCTGGTAAGCAAGCAAACATACATTCATTCAACTCAAGTACAATAATGACCACTCAGGGTCGCAATGCGCAATAACGACGCTCAAGCCTCCAAGACTTAGCGTATATCGCAAGAGCCTCCGCAGGGCTATGAGTTGAGCATCCGCTCGAGTCCTCATGACTTAGAGCAAACATTTTCAGGGTTGTGATTTGAATAACTGCTTAAGTCTCCACGACTTAGCCATGACCTCTTTCGGGTCTCAAAGTGATGTCTAGCTCAAGTCTTCATACTTGGCACATCCGTATCCCACGCATCTAAGGACAGCTCCTCGAGCTTTGCTTAGTCATGCGGATACAATACGGGTCTTCGCCCAGTCGGTCCAATAGTATACCGAACATGACACCTTCACAAAGATTATGCAGGACTGACTCAACACGTCATCCACTCATACATTCAAAGCATCGTTGTACCAAGAACTAATGCATTGTTTTGATAATTAACCGCTCCCGCCTTTGGTACGCAGGTAGAGCTATTGTTCGGGCATCAACGCGACGTTCTGGGGGTTGATTATTTTATGTATTTTAGATACCCCAGAGGCCTGTTGACCCTATCTGTAGTAGGGCAATGTGTTTCAACTGGGAGAACCCTACTAGGCCTATATTCGGATGCATCCTCTACTTGCAGTAGTTGGGTTCAATCCTTAGATCTTAAGGATAACCATGACCCCAAAACCCATGAGTGACTGAGGCCATCGTGGACTCTATCAGGTCCAAAGTAAAATACATGTCACTCAAGGCTGTACCATCACTGTCATTCCACAGTGAGCATAATTCCTGAAGGGGTCTGCCAGTCTTACAATTACTTGGACAGAATCTGCATGCTAATTAGGCAGCCCGTGCTTTTAGCACTACGGGAGTATGTACCCGACCCCATTCAGTTTGCCCCAACACAGTCATTACTGAGGGGGTACCCCTAACACGATTTTCAACCGCGGGGTATGTGCGACCATAAGTCTTATTCATATGTATGCAGAACACCGCTGTTGGCACTTCGGCCACCACGAGCATCACACCTCTTTGGGTGGAAACAACACACTCTGGCTCTTCGGCCCTTACGAGTCTGGTTGTGTAACCGTTCTCAATAAGCATGCATATGACTCGATCTAAATAGATCGGCTACTCGGCGTATTTTTACGCAACGAGTCCAAACCTAGCCAAGGCGCAACCTCTACTCTGGCTCAACGGCCCTTACGAGCAAGGTGCCCTTGCAGGCACAAGGATACGAGCCGATCTGGCATCGTTCCATCAACGAACATCATTATGCCATTCCATTGGTTCCGGCAGCTCTTCTGCCAACCATTCCGATAGCACCTCCCCTGCTCTACCGGCAGTGGTGCGACGAACCCTTCTATGTTTGTAGAAGGCAATCCATGAACTGGGTAGCACTCTGCTAGATGTCAGAGTATCCTACTACATTTTTTCTGAGCTATTCATAGCTTCTTCAGAAATTTCAGCAGCACTTCCTCTCTTTTATGGAGAAAGTGTGTGTTTCTTTTATCCATTTCAGCGGCATCTCCCCTCTTTGACGGGAAACCGCTACGCTTAATTCGGGAAATGGATGCGCACCATTGTGCGTACTTTGCATCCATCAAGGTTGCAGGAACCCTGGGCCATAGCCAGGCCATACGTAATTTACTTAGTCTTTACGTAAAGCGCATTTTGCCAAAAAAGCGAAGCCTTTCCAATAGGGGCTTCATTCGTCAAGCAGAATCTTGAACGAGGAGCGGTCAGGGAATCGCATTGGCGATTTGGAGTTGATCTCCATTTGAACGCTCATTTATGCGCTATATATGTAGTATAAGCAGAAGCCTGTGCTTTATACAGCGGCAGCGTAAAGAAATGCATATACTATTGTTTAGGGTGTGTAGCTGAACAAAATATTCTACATATATAACAAAACAGGAGCCTTGGCATCATTCGACGCGACGGCGTAAGTAAATACATTACAGAAAGCAAGAGCCTTGGCATCGTTCGACGCGACGGCGTAAGTAAATGCATAATCGGAAGTGCAGAAAATAGGGAGCCTTGGCATCATACGACGCGACGGCAAAGGTAAATTACATAGCCTGTGCGATATAGGACGCGTCGGCAGAATCAGCAGATATATACCTAGATCTGTATCCAACGATAGTTACGAGGCGAGCGGGTGAACACCGAAGTGTTCTGAAGGGCTCAACCAAGAACTAAGGCGAGATACCATTTTTTTTAAAGCGCATATACTGCGTGTTTGAACATAGATATATCCGACGATAGTTACGAGACGAGCAGGTGAACACCGAAGTGTCCAAAAAGGGCTCAATCAAGAACTAAAGCAAGATACTACTTCAGAAAGTATATGCTATATACAAACAATCAAATACTTGAGAGAGATGGATCAACGAAGCGAACTTACTTCAAATCGTGGAAGAAACGGCTCTGGGTTACTCCTTTGGCTTTGAGCCTTCCTTCGAGAGGTCAGACTAAGTTAGATGAAGCTGACTTAGTTAAGAAAGAGGTAGAGCAGGTCAAGCTACTCAACCTAAGTGGTTTGAACCAAACAGGGTTCGGTCCAAGTCAACTGGGTTCAACAGGTTCGAACTCAGCTCAAGTAGGCTAAGTCTGGGTTCAGAAATCCAAACCGGAATTTGGACCAAAAAGGACTTTGACTTTGACTTTAAACCCAACTAGGTTCAAGTCAAGTCAACTAGGTTTGGACTAGGTCAAGTGGGTTCAGACCCAGGTTAGGTGGGTTAGGACCAGGTCAGGCAGGCTCAAACCAGGTCAGGTGGGCTAGGCTAGGTAGGGGAGGTTTAGGAGAGAGAGAGAGGGGGGGTCGATTTTTATGAGAAGAGAGAGAGTGGGGAGGGCTATTTATAGCCCAAACCCACCTCCTCTTGGGTTTTTCCATGCCCCTTTTACCCCCTTGGCTTCTTTTTAATTCCAAGAGGTTCATTGGTGTGGGGCCCACTTGGATATTCCATGGGATATTTTTATGGGTCCCACCAGATATTTTCTAAGGAATATTTCTGTGGGTCCCACCAATATTTTCGTGGGTCCCGCAAGAATTTCGGGTTTTCGGCGATTTTTTTTCTGAAAAATTCTGAGTACGCCATTCTCTTCGTATTGACGTAACTAAGAAAGTTGGCTCGCAAGAATCCTTTGATTTCGTTCGAGTAGGAAGTTATGGCTTCCAGAGTGTTTGAGCATATATTCGCGATTTGACGAATATCCTAAGTATATCTGGCTCGTAGGAATCGATTCGTTTCGCATTCTGAGAAAAATGCTATTTTTACCGGCAAATGCCTCATGAATTTTATTCAGATATTTTCTGAAAAATTGCGGGTCTTATAGATTTGGATCTGAAGTCTGAGATCCAATGTGAAATTGGATTCTGGACCCTAAGGAGGAATTGGATCTGAAGTCTGAAATCCGATATAAGTGTTGAATCCTGGATCCTAAAAATGAATTTGGGGTTATATTCAGAAGATGAATCAAGAATTCCAAAGTTAAATTGAACTTTGATTTTGATTGGAGTTTTGAAGACAAAATGAATTTGGAATTTAAAGTCAATTTGAACTTTGAAATCTGATTTGAATTTGAATAAAAATGACTTTGAAATCTCAAAGTTTAAATTGAACTTTGAGATTGAAAAATGAAATTGAATCTGAAAATGAAAGGATGAATTGGATTTTGTAAGAATTGAAGATAGATTGAGGGAGACATTTACATCACTTGGAATTTTGAAAAAGGAATTTTTGAAAACATGATGCAGTTCTATCCTAAATGATGAATGGATTTAAAGAATTTTGAGATTGGATTTGAAAAGCTATCCCATTCTTTGGATGAATTAAAATAAGATTGAAGATATAATACACCCTTGACTATGGTCATTGAATGTATTATATAATAATCTATATTTAGATTCAAGTAAAGAATAAAATACATTTGGTGCTTTTATAGAATTTAAAATGAAATGAACTCTCAATATACCCTGACTATGGCCATTGGTATATATTTTGAGTTAATTTTAAGTTAAATTCTGATAAAAGAAAAAAATATTTAAGGAAAATATGATGAATTTCGAAAATGGATCCAGTGTTATTTTGTAAAAGATAAAAATACTAAGTTTTGTCCACACCCTGACTATGGCCATTGATGTGGATCATCAACTTAGTATCAATTACCTCTTACGAAATGCTGCGCGTGCCATTCATGTTTCACCATTGTGAGAATTTGAGAAATAAAGGAAAAAAAAAGCATGAAAATGACCAATTTTATGATATTTACCATGCTCATTCATTCTAATCTACAACAGAAAATGTAAATTCTCATTAAGATTCTAAGTTGTTACAATCCTTGAAATCTGGAAAGATGACATCTCTAATCTTAAGATGGCAATACAAATTTCCCATGACTTCCCTGTAAAAGAGTGAATTAGCATAATAGAAGAAAAGTGCTTCATTGAAAACAAGATCACATACGACTTGTATTGATCCTAACGCAAAGTGCTATGCTCATGCCAAATGAGAAGGGTATATGGCCTACCCTACATTTGTTTAGAAAGTATACATATATATATGGGTATATATATATATGTATATATATAAGCAAGGCCATAATTAAGTGAATTTCTATGTGCCATAAATAAAGGCGGGGGCCAGGATGGTCCAAGATTTATCATTATGGAATGCAACAGTTATAACTGCTAGTGATGAGCCATTCATGGAAATGGGAGATCATAGTGGCTCCTTGTAAAGAAAAAAATGTTGAATATGACTATAGTAATTCTTGATGAACTACTATAGTAAAGAAAGATTACAGTGGTTCTACGCGAACCATTGTAAAAGAAAGACAGCTATGGTAGTTCTTGATGAACCACTATAGTAAAAAAAAGAAAAGTCCACAGTGGTTCCATGTGAACCACTGTGAAAAGAAATGACAGCTATGGTAGTCTTGGAGGAACTACCATGACAGTGGAAAGGCTATAGTGGTTC
Source organism: Nuphar pumila (assembly GCF_984573655.1). Taxonomy (NCBI): domain Eukaryota; kingdom Viridiplantae; phylum Streptophyta; class Magnoliopsida; order Nymphaeales; family Nymphaeaceae; genus Nuphar; species Nuphar pumila. The sequence continues at coordinate 69,144,850 of NC_143255.1, read as the reverse complement.
CTTGTGAACCACTGTAAAAGAAAATGACAGTTATGGTAGTCCTGGAGGAACTACCATAACAATGGAAAAGCTACAGTGGTTCCTTGCGAACCACTGTAAAAGAATAATGAAAGAAGAGATGTTAATGTAGGTGCAACATGGGTATAGGAAAGGTGAAATGCAACCAACAGTGCATGCCCTGTAGGCGTGACAGGCAGCTGGACATTATGGCAGGATGTATGAAACATGGTACGTGTTTGGAAATGACGTAAGTCAAGTAGGTAAATGGCACATCTAAACTGAAACTATAGTAACAGATGAATAATTTATGGCATGGAAATAGGTGCATGATTTATGGAATGGAAACAGATGCATAACTCAAGGTACTTCTACATGCAGGGGGTAACGTTAATATGTAGGTGCCTAAGAGAGATAGATACTGTGAGTTGCTCGACACATATAATGGATGATTGATGCAAAAGTTGACACACTGGTGATGATGCAGTGGTGTCGTTATGCTGATATTGGTACTTGAATCATTGGTCCCAATGATATACACAAAAAAAAAAGTGGGCAAATACAGGATAAGAAAATTTTACATACATAAAACCTCAAATATTGAATAAGCCTTGTAAGCGATACATACCTACTCGCGACAACCTGATAGTATGTGATTCCTGGAAAAAGACAAGGAAAACTTCAGCATATGATATAACAAACTGGTCCCGAACATATACAGCCTTCCCGGGAAAAATAAAAGGGGAAAATGTCACAAACATAGAATGATCAGCAAAATTTCATTTTGATCCTGAAAAGGGTCCTCTGTTCCCAGCTTATGGTTTGCATCCGACACTACGAGATATAAAATGTAAATCCATCAGGTCGGCAAATGGATTTTAAGGGATATACTTCCTTTTCATCAGGGTTAATTTGACCCTATCAATCCAACATTACTAAATCAAACCTCCATCGGTAATCATATTACAAGATGAACCTACCAAATACGAACGCAAAAGTAAGGAGGTGAGGCAGCAGATGGTTGGTATTAGTGGTAGCACATAGCTGCTGGGAGCTGTGTATGTGCTGTGAACTTGGTGACAAGGTGGTTGCGCAGTAGTGTTATACACTTGCGAAATGCAACAGGAAATGTGCTGGTGATGGCTGCAGGTGGCAGTGCTGATGAAGCACTGTGTATGCAGCACAATATGGGTGGATGGCTAACATAGAGGTTGAACAGGTGTATGATGGTGTGTGTGACAGATATACAAGTGGAAAAGTATGCCATTGACAACAATAGCAGTAGTGATGGTGTGTATTGATGCCTAATGAAGCATATCAACTTGATATATTTTATGATGGCCACTGACACAGCGAGCGTAATTGAGAGGGATTCCAGCACCGAACCAAGAAACAAGATTTTATTATCAGATATGATCAGTTACTACCTAACACAATGAACAATCCTAATTCATGACTGAATTCTGTATTGGCTGCCCATATAATAACCAGATGAACACCTAATAACCAGATGAACACCTTGGTTCATGATCAGAAACTATCATTTGCTGGAACATAATGGCAATTAAGGCTCAACTGCTTTAACTCAAATACACGACCTTTATCTGGAACCACCAAGGGAACGAGATCGTCAGACAACTCACTGTGCACACAGTTTTTGTCTGTGATATTTTGCATCTCCACTAACAGATGTTTTATACAAACAAATAACCAAAGAAAGAGAGAAAGAAAAAAAAGAAAAAAAGAAATTTTTTTTTTTACAAGAATCTCTATAATGACAGGTATGATATGCCATCGTATATACAGATATAAAAAAAAAAAAAACTTTCATGAATCATGATACTTGACAGGAAAAATTATATGATGGCCTACTGATCCTATGGAAATCAATGAGAGTTATACCCAGCTTAGATGAAAGTCCAATGAGTCACTACTGCAATACTTCTGGAAAATTATGAATATTGGTGAGACTCGATGGATCACGATAAAGAAACCCCAATTTTCCCAGGACCCAAACACCTAGCGCAGATGCATAGTACTGAAAGGCAGTCAATAGTTCAGTGAAATCGAGTTTTATGATGGCATGTTCGCCAATCACAGTAAGGAGGTTAAGACACAGAGCACAACCAGCGATAGGACTACTCGTGGTGTAGTGTCGCTTGGAATTCTGAGATTTTAGTGGTGCCATCATCTAACCTTCGGCCTCCAGAGTTATGATCACCAAACCCCAACTTTCAACCCCTAAAAGCCCAATGTCACGAATTACTCCAAAATTGGGGCTAATCTATGAACGAAACTCTTAACGAACCGAAATCAGGTGCCACCATAAATCTTAAGCTAATGAAACAATGATACTCACAAATTTGAAAGATTTCAATGGTCCTAATTCATTAACAAACCCTAACCCCCATCTTACAACCCAACTCCATGTAATCTGTCAAGATTTACACAAATCAGGAGATAGATACCTTTATAATTAACAGATATTCGCTATCTATAAAAATTCCAACACTACACTTAACAGAAATCTATATCGAAAGAAAACAATTCCTGCCAAAACAAACTACAATATGCGACTACCCTAGATCAAATTAATCAGGAGGGGGAGGGGTCGAAATATGAGGAAAAAAAAAAACTGAACGAACTGGCTTGTCCTGATCTTGTCATTTCTGCAAGAAAAAGCCATTAAACGAACCATGAATTTGGATGGATCAATACTTACCTCCACTATTTCTGGACTTGAATGCTCTCTCTCTTTCTCTCAACTTCAATGATCCTTCTTAAAGTTGGTCACCATCATCATTCTTCGGATGAGAATCAAGCTAGAAAGAGGGCCGAATTGCATTGATTTTAAAAGGGACCGAAGGAGATACAGGGCGATGGGAGTCATAGTACCAGTGGATGCGCAAGGGATGTGACGACCCAATGGTATATGCGATGCAGTAGATTATCAAATAAAGCAAAGACTCCAAATCCATGGATGATCAGAACGAAGCAAAATTCCAAGATTCAGTAGGCGAGCAAAGCATAAATCAATCATCAGAAAGAGACTGACTATATATAAAAAAAAGCATGAAGGAGAAATATAAATAAGAAGGGAAACCGAAATAAGACGGATTAAAATCATAATCTACAGTATGGCAACAGGAGTGTCGGCACATATAAGACTATCAACATTCCATGATTCGAAGAAGAGAAAACAGAAAAATGTCGGAACAGAGGTATTCGGTTGATTTTTGCATGCAGATGGGTTGATCCCGCCATATGCGGACCGATCTCACCCTTTTGCTTTATAGAAAAAAGAAAAACGAAAGAGAATGGAAAAACAATAGAGATATCACGAAGGGGAGGCAAAATGTTTATGAAAAATCCGAAAGAGAAAGGGGAATCACTTACCTGCGATTGTAGGGGGTAATCGATTTCCTTTGGCAGGTAGAGAGAAGGAAGTTTCCCTCTTTCTTTCGCCGAAATTCCCTCTGATGAAGAAGCGAACAAGGGGAATAAGAAGCAAAAGACTCAGAAGGCCAATGGAGAAGTGAACCACTGATCCCCTTCTTCTCCTCCTTGCGTCTCTTTTATAGGGAGGGGAGGAAGGCTCCGGAACGGGTTCGTTGGAGATTGACGATGGAAACCAAGAGGAAGATGATCAGAGGGTGAAGAAGCTCGGGAGATGGAGGCATGCGAGGTTGTTGATGATGAACGAAGGAGCGGGGAGGACAGAGGCGATCAGAGGGTTGATGATGGAAGAGGAACACACATGGGGGTGGTCGGCCATGGAGGGAGAGAGAAGCGAGAGCGGCGGCTGAGGGAGAAAACTCGAGAGGGTCTCCCCCCCCGAAACCCTAACTCGATTTGAGAGTTTTGCAAGGGTTTTACTTTTTCCAAAAGAGGTCTTCTTATAAAAAGATTTTTCAAAACGGGTTTCTCTTAAAAAAAAAACATTTCTATTTGTTGTAATTTTCTTTCATTATTTTTTATTTTTTTGTTCTTTTCTCAATATTTTTATCATTTTTTTTTTGTGTTTTCAAAATGAAAAATTAAGATTCTACGAGAAAACAAAGACTAAACATTAATTTTTTTGTATTTTTCTGAGAGATTTTTACAAAAGTATTTTTCTGAGAATTTGGGACCATTTCGGGGGAAATTTCTTCAGAAGAATGGATTTGGACCCAGGTTTTGAGAAAATGTTTGAGTTTTGACATTCGAATCGAGAAATAAAACTTGATGGATCCAAACGGATGTCGGATGGACTGTCCGAGCTAAAAAACTATTTTTGGTATTTTCTGTAATTTTAATTTAAAATTTGGACAATGAGACTCAGATTTGATTTTGATAACGGATTCGGGTCCGAAATCGAGTTGAACATATAAAATGAATTTAATTTCGGCCAACTTGAGAAATAAAATGGGATTTAGATTTAAAAGTGACTCAATTACCCAAAAATGAAGATAAAGGGCAAAAAGGGGAATATTTACAAACTTTTGAAAAATTTGGGGTGTTCACAGATGCCCCTATTTGCTACTAAGCCGGTAAGAAGCCGAGCTTAGTGGCAAAGATAACACTCCAAATTTTGAAAATGCCTCAGTCAGCAGATCTGAACTGGATGTGGAAGAATTATGGCTTTTCAGGCTTAAAGCCTTGTCCTGAATGGCTTGGGGAAGACGAAATCATCGAAAATGATATGACTGAATAAATAGAAATGAGGAAATCATGATGGGACTTTTGGGTAAAAGATCCCAAGATGGTGAGAGATCACAATTTTGATCAAATCTCATGGGTGAGACAAGATCAATCTTTTGGAATGACTCAGGTTTAGTCCTTAACCTGAATGGGACGAAGATGGGTCAAGGTAATTTGGATGGGGAAAGGAATATAAGCAGACCTCGATGGGACATTTTGAGAGAAATGCCTCGTGAGATGAAACTCAAACATGATCCTTTCCTGGATGGATGTACAAAGAGCATGGATTCCTTTGCGGGGAAAACCATGATGGAACGGGAAGGATTACCTCGTCTAAACGAGGCTCAGGTTTAACCCAAACCTGAAAGGAAGGCACCTCACAGAGTGAGGTTCAGGCTTCACCCTTATCCTGAAAGGGATGACCATACAGACTCCTTAAGCGAAGAAACCGTGATGGGACTAGAAAGGATATCTAGTCAAAAATGGGACTCAGGTTTAACCCTAACCTGAATGGAAGATATCTCGTGAAGCGAAGTTCAGGCTTAACCCTTAACCTGAAAGGGACGACCATACGGAATCCTCGGATGAAGAAACCATGATGGGACCTTCAGGATTTGGACGAACGAATCCTGAAGGGGTTTGCGAGAAGAGAAAAACAAGGGATTCCCTAAAGCTTGAAAAGGGGATGATCTTGGGCGCCTCATTGCTGAGACTAAAATCAGCTTTCTAAAAAAAACAGACGACCTCTCGCAGAAGGTTTTTGGGTTACACCTCGAGGAGCGAGGTGACAGGCTTAATCCTTAGCCTGAATGGATACAGAATCCTCGAGGAGCGAGGAAGACTGCGATGGGCCTCTAGACTTTGCACAACAAGTCCAAGAGGGGTTTTGCAAAAGAATGAAAAATGGGGTCCCTAAAGCTTGAAAAGGGGTTGTTCTTGGGCGCCTCATCGCTGAGACTGAAAATAGCTTTTGACAATAATAGACCTTTTGCAAAAAGTTCAGGTTTAACCCTTATCCTGAGCGGGTACTGTCCATGGTGGGACAGTGGGGAACACAGGGAAGTGTGCGAATCTGAGAGCGCTCAGATTAGACGGAAGGAAAGGACTTTTCAGTCCTAAGGAGGGATGACATCAGGATACGTCAAGATGAATATCAAGTTCACACTTCATTTTGGGACAATGAGAAAATATTGCCAATAAGATGCCAAAATTGTAGTTGATTCAGAATGATTAAATTGTGCATGAAAATATCACCTTTTTCTGCCTAGAGTATTAGCTCCAAAAGGCTAACTCTGTAGAATCAAGAATTAAACTCAATTTTGTTACTGTTGAGCTTCTTTAAGGAAGATAACAATTTCCTTGATATGAAAAGAGAGGAAACATTCTCAGCTTCCTAAAAGCAATTGAGTGAAAAGGCATTGATAAAATAATATCACATAGATAAAGATGATTCATGGCAGTTTGATATCCTGGGCATTTCTCATGATGATCTTTTTGCACTCTTTTGAGTTATGGAGCTTTCTTGGGCTTTTACATCATCCTTCATTTTGGAGATGTCCTGACTTTTCTCTCTTTTCGAGGGAAGGGTACGTCACAAACTCCTTCATCTTGGAGATGTTCCGATCCTTCATTTTCTTTCTCAGGAATTATGACATTGATGGTATAGGTTCATTGGTAAACTTTCTATATGATCGCAGAAATCAAATATCTTTTAGGGTTTGTCGGTAGGTTCATTGCATCCGCCTTCATCTCGACGGTGATCTGAACTTTCCCTGGAAGGATCCGTCACAAACTCTGTCATCTTGGAAATGTTTCAAATCTTCTTTGGCCCCGGGGGTCTGCTCGCATAATTCATCTTCACCTTGACGACAATTGAGAGATCCCTTTTGCGGATATTTGATTGCAGCTCAAATGACTAAGGAGATATGGATTGGGTAGGTTCTTTTTACTGCCCAGGATATTTCCACTGTCCTACTGCCAAAGAATGGTCTTTTAAGAATGTGCTATAGCTATGATCAATATCAATTTGCTCATGGCTTTTTAACATCATCGAATTTTCCTTTGCCGGTCATACCGAAGATTTTTCTTTATCCTCTTGGTTGACCAACAGAAAAAGCTTGAATTCAGTTCTTATTTCGCAAAAGTCTTGCTCTTCTGGAAACAATACTAAAGGTAGTTTGAGGTAATCCTTTATGAAAATTTTGAGATCAACAATGATTTTTTATAGCAAATTGGCAAAGATTCTTGAAATCCTTAATGAAAGAAATTACTTGATATCAAATCGACATGTCCATGACAAAATTCTCCTCTCTTTTTCCCCAAAAAGAGAGACTCAGACTTAAGCCCTTACCTGAATGGGAAGTTGGAAATACTCCTCTCTTCCTCAAAGAGGAGGTATTTGCAAAACGAAACTTTCGAAGAGAAATTAAGCTTTCGTCAAAACTCCCTATCTCTAGGCTTCTCTTATGGAAAGGCGGCCGAAAAACAAAGTTGAGAAAGTATCACAGAGGAACGAGTCCATCACACTCTCCCTAGAAGAGGGTCCACTGTTAAGGGGTTGGCCAAAGATAAAAAAAAAAACAAGGGCCACAAAAGAAACGAGCTTTTGTCAAAGCTCTCCCTGGAAAAAGGGTTCTCTTGTGTAAAGCTGGTTGTTGTTTTGCAAACTATTCGCGAAGAAAACGAGTTCCTTCAAACTCTTCCTGGAAGAGGGTTCTTGCGAACGAAAGATGGTTGTATGTCAAAGGAACGAGATCCCTCGAACTCTCCCTGAAGAGGGTCCTTCGCAAGAAAAAGATTGATTTTTGATAAAATGATAACCCGAAGGTTGAAATTGAGAATTTAAGACTTGATTTGATGATTGGTTAGTACGAAGACTGATCCTGGAGGGCTAACTGATCAGTCAGCAAACACTAGCACAAGCGCTAGATGTACCAGCACTGGATTTTGAAAGACATACCAGCAAGAGCACTGGATTTAAAAAAAATGCCCCACTACGAGCGCTGGGTTTCGAAAATGCATAACAGTGCGAGCACTGTGTTTTCGAAAGTGCACACCTGTATGAGCGCTGGTTTTCGAAATGCACACCAGCACGAGCACTGGGTGCTTCAACAGGAGAATTGGAAAATGAGACCGACATTCGAAGACACTTGAGAATTAAGCGAGAAGTGATTGTCGGTGTTTCAGGATTATCCCTTATCCTGAAGGGGAAGAAATGAGTGAGTGTGAAAACTCGAATTCACAATAATTTGTCCAATACGAGCATTGGATTCAAAAAGAAGTTCAAGTCGGAACTTGAGACTTCAGAAATAAGAATATACAAAAGGGAAAATCCGAGTCGGAACCCGGTTTTCAAATATAAGAAGTGAGCGAGAATCGAGTTTTTGAAAACTCAAATTCTCAACACAACAATATGTCCATCACGAGCATTGGATTCAAAGGGAAGTTCAAGTCGGCACTTGAGACTTTAGAAAAAATAAGAGTATACACAAAGGAAAATCCGAGTCGGAACCCGGTTTTTTTAAATATAAGAAAATGAGTGAGAATTGAGTTTGAAAACTTGAATTCTCAAAACAACGATTTGTCCAACACGAGCATTGGATTCAAAAGGAAGTTCAAGTCAGAACTTGAGACTTCAAAAATAAGAATATACAAAAAAGGAGAATCCGAGTCGGAACCCGGTTTAAACATAAGAAATGAGTGAGAATTGAGTTTGGAAACTCGAATTCCCAATACAACAATTTGTCAAACACGAGCATTGGATTCAAAAGGAAGTTCAAGTCGGAACTTGAGACTTCAAAAATAAGAATATAAAAAAAATAAAAAGGAGAATCCGAGTCGAAACCCGGTTTAAACATAAGAAATGAGTGAGAATTGAGTTTGGAAACTCGAATTCTCAATACATCAATTTGTCCAAAACGAGCATTGGATTCAAAGGGAAGTTCAAGTCGGAACTTGAGACTTCAAAAAAAATAAGAGTATATACAAAGGGAAATCTGAGTCGGAACCCGGTTTTTTAAATATAAGAAAATGAGTCGGAACCCAGATCTTTAAAACAAAAATAAAAATGGAAAACGAAAACCTGAGTCCGAACTCAGACGGGAAGGAGATAATTCCTACCCAAGAGTCAGATTGAAAGGATTGACAAAAAGCATGAATAGATTCCGACGATTACAAAGATTTATTCAAGATTCTTGACCCAAGATGGTCTGAACTTTGATGACTTCAGGATTTTCCCTTATCCTGAAGAAGAATGAATAAAGATTGATATGAATTGAGGAATTTATGGGAAATAGTTCAGGTTTTATCCCTTAATCTGAAAGTGATGTACCTCAAAGAACGAGGTTCAGGTTTATCCCTTAACCTGAAAGGGGAAAGAATAAATGATAAGAGGTAATAGAATTTGATGCAGAATAAAAGAATTTGATAAAAATTGATAAAGAATTTACTAAAGAATCAACAAAATTGATAAAATTTTAAAAATTGATAGCAAATTAAGAAAGACATTGATGAGGAAAGACTTCAGGGTTATCTTTTATCCTGAAGGAAGAAGGAATAAATAAAAGAACGAAGAAGAATTTAAGGAAATTTATTGAAAATTTATTTTGGAAAAGAATTCTCACGGGTTGCACTGGTGCTCCCATGAGGGGTATCAGGATTATCCCTTATCCTGAATGGGAAAAATAATAGAATTTAAGAAAAATAAATGAAGAGAAATTGATATAAATTTAGAAAATCATTAAAGGTCGACGAAACTTGTATTTACAAAAGAATCCTAATAGGTAGCACTATCGTTCCTACGAGGGGTTTCAGGATTATCCCTTATCCTGCATGGGAACACCTCGGTCAACGAGGGTCAGGTTTATCCCTTAACCTGAAGGGGTAATAAACTAAAAGAATACCTCATGGGAAAGAGGCATCAGGTTTATCCCTTAACCTGAAAGGGTTGTAGAATAAAAGATCGATAAAATTTAAAAATTTGATGAAAACTTGATAAAACCTGACAAAATGATAAAATGGATAACAAATCGATGAAAATTCAATTAAATCGGAAAATGAAATAGATGCAATTAAACAAAAATAGATTAACTGAAAAATTGATAAGTTTTTCAGAAAAAGAGTTCATCTAATCCTGCCTGCATATGACGAAGGAAGACAAGTATAGATCAAAACAAAAGGCCCCAGTATCAGGGAGAAGATGTGAGAATTTAATAGAAAATTATTGCTTTATTGAGAGAGATTTTTGAAGAGTACAAAAGGCTAGGAATTTGAGTGTAAAATCTCTTCAAATGTAGGGCATTAATAGGATCTGGCAGTTTCATTCCATCTGCGTTGATCAAACGATAGGAATTGCGAGGTAGTGCTTCCTTAACCACATAAGGGCCTTCCCAATTGGGTGACCACTTGCCCTTTGGCCGGTGCTTGAGATGAGCTGTTGATCTGAGCACAAGATCATTAACTCGAAACCTTCTCTCAATAACTGACTTGGCGTAGTGCCTATCTATCCTCTGACGGTAGGCCTGAGCGTGCTCTGCTGCCCTGAGTCTTTTCTCGTCTAATAGATCAAGCTGTACCAATCTCTGCTGTTGATACTGATCAAGCGAAAGTTCAATGAGCGACACAAACTTGAGTGCAGGCTTCTGAACGTGGAGAGGTAATACTACCTCTGTCCCATAGACGAGCTCTGAAGGCGTAGCATTGGTTGGGGTCCGAATGGTGGTTCGGTACACCCAAAGTGCATCGTGCATCTTCTCGTGCCAATCGCGGCCTGTTTCCACAGTTCTTTCCAGAATGCGGATCAAAATCTTGCTGGTGGCCTCTGCCTGGCCGTTTCCTTGAGGGTAATAAGGAGCTGAAAAGTGGTGATGAATCCCAAACTTCGAGCAGAAGGTCTTCATCTTCTCATTTTTGAAGTGACTGCCATTATCTGACACGATATCGTGTGGGACGCCGAAGCGGCAAAGAAGATTTTTATGAATAAACGAAACCCCATGTCGGCCTTCTATTGTTCGCAGAGTTACAACCTTGACCCATTTGGTAAAGTATTCTGTAGCTGAGAGGAAGTATCTATGGCCATTAGATGCTGAAGGAGTGATCGGACCCACCACGTCGAAGGCCCACATCGAAAAGGGCCAAGGAGAAACCACAGACTGCAAGTATGCGGCCGGCGCATGAATGGAAGGTGCGTGCATCTGACATTTGACGCACTTCCTCACAAATCGATGGCAATCTTGCTGCATGGTTTTCCAGTAATATCCTGCGTGGATAATCTGCCTGACGAGTGTTTGGTAGCCGATGTGGCCACCACAAATTCCCTCGTGTGCCTCTTGGACAACCTCTATGGCTTCGTCCTTATCTAAGCATCTGGCAAACTCAGAACTGAACCCACGATGGTAGAGAGTATTGGCAAGGATAAAATAATGGGCTGACATGCGTTGGATTGCACGTTGCTCCCTTCTTGGCATGTCTGGTGGAAATTCACCAGTTCCGATAAAGCTTTTGATGTCTTGGTACCAAGGCTTCTCCTTCTGAGCGGCTTGGTTTACTTGCTCCATTGGAATGTAGGCAGGTTGATCAAGTCTGCCGATCTCGAAGGAACGACAGGACTCACTATCTTTAAATGACAAAATAGAACCCAGACAGGCCAGGCCATCGGCTATATGATTGGATTCCCTCTTGACATGATTGAGCTGAAATTCTTCAAAGTCGCCTATGAGAGCCAAGGCGATCTTTTGATAGGGAATTAACTTTGAGTTCTTTACTTGCCATTCTACATTAACTTGACTGACAACTAGCAATGAATCGTCAAAGGCATGTACTCTCTTGACATCAAAGCTTTGCAAAATCTTGAGGCCTTGTATTAGAGCTTCATACTCGGCCATGTTGTGAGTACATTGAAAATTGAGCTTGAAGGAATAAGGGAGCATCTCCTTTTCAGGATTGATCAACAAGATCCCAATCCCTATACCAAACATATTTCTGGCTCCATCAAAGAATAGAGTCCAGACTGGAGATTCTTGGATGCTACAGATGCGATCGTCAGGAAAGTCATCTTCTGCCTTGATCTCTTCTGTCAATGGGAAATCTGCTAACTGATCTGTGATGGATTGACCCTTGACTGACTTCTGAGAAACATATTCCAGGTCATACTGCATTAGGAGGACTTGCCATTTCGCAATCCGTCCAGTAAGGAAAGGTTGCTCAAGGATATATTTGAGAGGGTTGAGTCTTGACAGAATTTTGATTTCTGAAGCCATCAGATAATGCCTCAGCTTCTGGCACATCCATACTAAAGCTAAACATGTCTTTTCCATCTGAGAGTATCTCTTCTCATAATCAATGAAAGTCTTGCTGATGTAGTAGATGGCATGCTCAATTCGACTGCCTTCCTCGTACTGTGCAAGAAATCTGCCACAAGCATTATGTTTGACAGAAATGTATAAGAGAAGCGATTTTCCAAGTTCTGGTGGCTTCAGAACAGGTGGATTGAGAAGATACTGCTTGATGCGCTCAAATGAGAGTTGGCATTCTGGTCCCCATTCAAATTTCACTTCTTTTCTTAATAAGTGATTGAAGGGCTCGCATCTCATGGCCAAATTGGAGATGAATCGCCGGATAGACTGAATGCGACCTTGAAGGCTTCGCAGTTCTTTGAGGTTGGTGGGGGCCGGCATATCAATGATTGCCTTCGCCTTGGCAGGATCCACCTCTATGCCTTTCTTGCTGATCATGTAGCCAAGTAGCTTGCCTGACTCTACCCCGAAGACACATTTCTACGGATTGAGTCTCAACTTGTAGAGGATAAGTCTTTCAAAGACTTGGCCGAGAGCATCAAGATGATCCTCTCCCTCTTTAGATTTGACCAGGATGTCATCCACATAGGCATCCATGTTCTTGTGCATCTGGTCATGGAAGATAACTGCCATTGCTCTCTGATAGGTTGCCCCAGCATTCTTGAGCCCAAACGGCATGACTGTATAGCAAAATGTACCTCAAGGCGTAGTAAAAGAAGTTTTGGATTGGTCACGAGCGGGCAATTTGATTTGATTGTAGCCTGAGTATCCATCCATAAAGGAAAACATGGCGTGGCCTGCTGTGCTATTGATCAAAAGATCGATGTTGGGAAGTGGATAGTCATCTTTCGGGGTGGCTTTGTTCAGATCTCTGACATCGATGCAGATTCGGACCTTGCCATTCTTTTTGGGAACTGCCACGACGTTCGCCAACCAATCTGGATATTCAATGGTCCGGATGAATTCTGCTTTTAACAATTCTTCAAGTCCTTCTTTAACTTGCGGTGCTACTCGAGGATCCATTTTTCTGAGTTTCTGCTTGATTGGCTTGCAGTCTGGCTTCAGTGCGAGACGATGCTCGACTAACTTGGGATCTAAGCCTGGCATATCTTCATAAGTCCATGCGAAGACTTCCTGATGCTGTTTGAGAAAATAGACGAGCCTTTCCTTCTCATCTGAACTCAGACTCGAACCAACTTTGAGGATCTTCGGATCATCTTCTGAACCAATATTGACATCCTCTGTTGGATCTTGAACCAACGACGATGGTTCATCCTGCTTCTGAATGCTGGCAAATTCTGAATCGCTGAATCGAACTCTGCTAATTCTTCGATCTGCCCTGTCACTTCGCTGACCTCTGCCCCCGCCTTTGCCTTGCATCTTCTGGCCGATTTATTTTGAAAAAAGTTGGTATTGATAACGAGCTTTTTGAACGAATTAGGAGCCATGATTCCGGCAATCCTGAAAGTCAAATGAAGGCCTTTGAGAAAAAGGTAAAATGTTCGAAAAATAGCCTTTTATACAGAAAGAGAGAATGACAACATAGACAAGGATATAAGCAAAGAATTTGTGTACACCAAGATGAACAGAGAAAACAAACTTTTCATTGATTAAGTAAACTTTGATATTTACAAGCGTTTGTTGAAGAAAAGAAAGAAACTGGGGCGGATCTTGCCCTTACAAGATGACAGAAAGAAAGGAAAACAGAAAACACTGGCATTGTCTTCATCACTGGGCTCCCTTGACGAAGATAGTGTGCTTGCCGGATAACTGACCCGTGAAACCTAAGCCGGTACTGGTGACATGCTGAGCGGGGATGATTGGCTCCAGAACGCCGTCTTCATTTCTGCCCAGGCCCCTGAAGGGCTGATAACCGTGCTTCATTAGAAGATCAAATCTTTTCTTTGTTTTGAGAACTGAGGAAAAATAGGATGATCCCGAAAGGAGGTGCAGTCGAGGCACCCACCTAATTTGAAGAAATGGGGTCCCTGCTACTGGGTTACTGCCGTTACGCTTTCTGTCGGCTGAACTTCTTTTAATTTTAGCATATCCAGGTTTTCTCCTAGAATGATTTCGTCGACTTCCCTGATGCTCGGGATGTCGGCAGTGAAAGTAGGACGGGGGATCATCGGCTGCGGGAGTCGTTCTTCTGGATCCTCTCCTAGGACCGTGGTGATCATGCCTCCCTTCGACCACTTTACGCACTGGTGCAAGGTTGATGGGACAACATTGGCATTGTGAATCCAAGTGCGCCCTAGTAGCAGATTGTATGTAGGTGGCACATTCACTACATGGAAGAGCACGGTATGTACTGAATAATTGATGAAGATTTCAAGAAATATTTTCCCCTTGGCAGTCTGCCCATGGTTGTCGAAACCGTAGATCGTGATCGGATCCGGGGTATATTCATCTTCCTTAAATCCCAAAGCCTTGGCCGTCATCTCAGGACAGATATTGAGGCTGCTGCCTCCATCGACTAGCACATGAGGGACTGTCATGCCCCTGGGTCGCACCACTATGTAGAGAGCATTATTATGAAAAGAATGAGGCTTCGACAAATCCTCATCAGAGAAAGTGATTGGTGCATTCGTCATGGCCTGATTGACGATTTGAGTCATGTCTTGTGGAGTCATGCTAGGCTTGACTGTGATCTTTCTGAGCAGATCTTCTAGCACTTGCTGGTGCTCTGGAAAGCGAGGGTCAGATCTAGGATCGAAATATTGGATAAAGCAGTAATTGGCTTCCGCACTGACCCTGAAGCCTCTTCTTTCTTTGAAGCTGCCTTGATAAAGCGCTTCGGGATTCTGGGGACTAGCTTGGCAACTTCTGTTGCTGCTTTTGTTGGTTTCTTGTTGCTAGAAAATGCAGTGATATCTACCCTCTTGGTGGAAGACTGCGCTTGACGAAGGACCAGGACCTGATGTTGATCCTGAATATCCTGACTAGAACACAGTTGGATACTGCCTTGCAGAGAGAATGCCCGTTCGGAAATGACTGAAGCTGAGCGTTTAGGAAATGGTTTGGACAAGATCTCTGGCTGCTGCTCATCCTCGTCCTCAACCAGCATGTTCTTGTCAATACAATCTTGAATGATGTTTTTGAGGACAAAACAGTGTTCGGTGTCGTGTCCAACAGTCCGATGGAACTTGCAAAATTTATCAGTCCATTTACTCATAGCGACGGGAGGATCTGCCACCTTGGGGAGTTTAATCATTCCCTTTGACATCATATATTCCAAGATGTCTTCGCGGGACTGCTCTAAAGCTGAAAATTCCCGTTCATAACTCCAACCTTCGTGCTTCGGTTTCTCTGACTGCTTTGCTTCAGGCTGAGGCACTGATTGGATAGGTTGTGGCTTAACAAATTTTCCCTTCTGGGCTGCAGAGTTTGTTCTTTCGGCCCTGGAGTGCCCTGAGTTTTTGTTGCGATTTTTCTTGTTCTTTTTCTGCCAGAGCTACTGCTATTATCGAAAAAATCCGTGGAATATGCAACATCAGCTTTTTTCTTTTGCTCAGGATTCCCTCGGGCGAAAGGATAACCTTCGTACAAGCCATTGTCCAAGCCGGTCTCGAGCCACTCGGCTTTCTCAATCAATTTGATGAATGACTTAGCAGGCGATGTAGAAATGAGGTTCCTCAGAGGCTGAGCAAAGTTGTTCAGGATAATCTGCAAGGCATGTTCCTCTGGGATAGAAACCTTCATCTTGTTACAGGTGCTCCTCCATCTGTGGATGAATTCGCTAGCTCTCTCATTCTCGTTCTGTTTAAGATTGTAAGACCCGCAATTTTTCAGAAAATATCTGAATAAAATTCATGAGGCATTTACCGGTAAAAATAGCATTTTTCCTCAAAATGCGAAACGAATCAATTCCTGCGAGCCAGTTATACTTAGGATATTCGTCGAATCGCGAATATATGCTCAAACACTCTGGAAGCCATAACTTCCTACCTGAATGAAATCAAAGGATTCCTGCGAGCCAATTTTCTTAGTTACGTCAATACGAAGGGAATGGCGTACTCAGAATTTTTCGGAAAAAAATCGCCGAAAACCCGAAATTCTTGCGGGACCCACGAAAATATTGGTGGGACCCACAGGAATATTCCTCAGAAAATATCTGGTGGGACCCACAAAAATATCCCATGGAATATCCAAGTGGGCCCCACACCAAGGAACCTCTTGGCATTAAAAAGAAGCCAAGGGCAAATGGGTAAAGGGGAAACTTGGGGCCCAAGTTTCATTTCCTATAAATAAAGGCCCTCCCCTTTAGAAAAAATCGCCCCCCCCTTTCTAGCCTCCTCTTTCTCTCTCCTACTTCCTAAAACCTCCCCTACCTAGCCCAGTAGGTCTGAGCCTACCTGACTTAGCCTGAGCCTGCCTGATCTGGTCTTAGTCTGCCTGACCTGGTGTTATCATCGCAAAATTTTTAACTTTTTGCGAATCAAACTGACCTTTGAAAAAGATTTTTGAAAATAACTCGCCTCCGTTTTTAAAATGCGGGAAAATTCCGTAGAATGGGACTCGCCTGTCGGTACGAGGTTCAACCGTTCCTGCCACCTTTAACAGGGGTAATTGAACCAAGGATCAATCTTATGCTCTACTCTATTCAGCTTGTCTAAATCATATTCTAATTTCTAAATGCATAAAGAATCAGGCATGTGCTATGAATTTTCAGAAAATGCACATTTGAAAACATGATGTTTGCTTTGAATGATTGAAATATTTAGAAAATGTAAATCTTGGAAATGATATCACATGAGAAATCGTGAAATGGGATTTGAAATATACTTCTGAGAGAAATAAAAATCGATTTTGAGGAATCCTTGACATTTGGTGAAAATCGATTCTGAGAGACTTGGTTTCTCTTAATTCAAACTTGGAAATTGAAATTCTAACTTAGAAAATTTGAATTTGGAACTTGGGAAATACTTGAAATATTCTTTGAAATTCAATGCTTTTGGGAAAATCGATTTTGCTATAAGACTTGGGAAATTTTGAAGAATTTGATTCCTTTGACTTGGAATTTGAATTGGAATTGGAATTGGAAAATTCATGAAATGAATGAATATGATTTTGAGGAATTGGGAAAAACTCTTTGTATTTTTGAGAAATGCAGTGCATTTTGAAATTAGCCTAAGAGTGTAGGCTGAATGTGGCTAATGTGAAGATCATAAATCTAAGTATCATTCATATTCTGACTATGGCCATAAATACAAATTCCACCAAGTTTATAAACTTCATAGAAGCCGGTGCATGTGCCATTCGTGTAGACCATGGTGAATTTGTAAAAATATGCATGAATCATCATCCATCACACATTGACATTATTTAAAAAAATAAACTATATGCAATGCAACCTAAGCTAAGCAGAAAATGTAAATTCTTATTCCAAAGTTTAATTACAAATTACATCACTATTGAAATTTAAATACATGAAAAATAAAGTCTTCAATGTACCTGCAAAACTAGAAAACTTGGTTAATGAATATATGTTGGCTTTTCTAGATTTATCCAACAATATCAGGAAATTGTTGGATTTTGCTAGATATAAGCCTCTTCCTTGATTCCCTTAAATAAAAATGATAAAGTATGAAATAAAATAGAATAAATACGAAAGAGAAGATATGGAATTTCGAAATTGGGGTTAAAATGACCAAAATACCCCTAATAACAAGACTATGGCCTTGAAATTAGGGTTTTTAGAAAGATATTTTGATAAAATGCAAAATTTTGAAATTTTAATGGAATAAACTCAAACCAAATATGCTATGACATGATTAAAAATATGAAATTAGGGTTAGGGATTTCGAAATTTAGGTCAAATGACCAAATTGCCCCCGATAGCAAGACTATGGCCTTGAAATCAGGGTTTTTAGAAATAGATTTTGGTAAAAACTTAGGTTTTATGCACTAAATGAAATCAAATGAGCACAAAATTAAACCTAAAGCATCCTAATATGATTATGAACATGATTAAACCCTAAGAATACATGCTTATGCACGAAAATCCAATAATATCACAAATTTTGTGATTTTTGCAGTGTTGTTGGATCTTTCAGGAACCCGGTTTTGCAATTTGCTTAATTCAGCCATCAAATGGATTCCAAAATCCATAAAAATTGGTACCTGAACTTGTTATAACTCTAATGTCGAATTGGAATTATAAAAATAATTTTTTGACATTAAATTAATCCGAAAATTGCATTAAACCCTAAAAATATGCTATTTTTGACCTAATTCACCAACAAGTTTCAATTCAAGACCTGAATCAGGGGCCAAATCTCCATAGACATTTATGAAATTTTACAGAGACTAACTAGAAAAGAAAACAGAGATTTCCCAATTTACAGATCGGAAAAATCATCTCCGGTTAGGGAGAAACCCTTCCGGCAACCTGGGCTAAAATATATCACTCTTAACAGGGATTAAAACGGCTACTTCAGATTGAAAATACAGGAATAAATAGAAAACCTAAACAAAAATCTCTGAAATTTTTGTGATGAACAGTAGACAGAAAAATAACAATACTCACTTTTTACAGATCTAAAATCGGATCTGTGGTTTGGTATTTATGACTAATACAAGTCTGATTAGGGTTTTGGTAAACCCTAACGAGTTTAAACTTTAAAAACAGATTCTCTAAAAAGGGAAAAATATTAAACAGTGATCAAAAACTCCGAAAATTTCACAGAAGAAAGATCTACTCAATATGAATCCATAGCATTTTACAGATCTAAAAGCGGATATAAGATGAGAGAAATATCATAATAGCAAGTTACCTTCTTGATTTTAACCACGATTTTAAAGCTTTAAACACCCAATTTGATGTCTGATTTTTTTGACAGGGTTCCAGATATCCAAAATCTCTGATTTTTCTACAGTAACTCAATAACTCATGCATGCACCACATATAAAAAAATCAGAAATAAACAATGAGTTCTTCCATCCGAAAAAACATCATCTTTACTGTTCTAAACCTAGAACACACAGAAATTTAAGAAACTTGAAAAACCATGCATTAACTAATGTAAATAAATAAAATAAACCATAAAACAGTAAATAAAAATTATTTTTATGTTGTAGAACGTAAAACAAACATGAATAAATCATGAAAATAAATTAAAAACAGGGAATCAATGGCTGGGATTTGATATCACCTTTAAAACATAGATTTAACCCATTAAAAAGGGTAAATCATATATTTTATTGGTTAATAATATAAAGAACCATATTAAAATCAATTCTAATGGATTAAAATTCCTGTAAATCACCCAAAACAGGGTTAGATCACCTTCTTGGATCGTTCTTGCTGATTCTTGATGGTTCTTGAGGTTGAATCCATGGTTTAATCCATGAAGGGGATGACACCAATGGCTAAAATTGATTTAAAACATGAAAAAGTATTAAATAAAACTAAAAAATATTAAAAATATTACCTTGGTGCTTGCAGCTGCAATGGAGGAAGGTGGAGGTGCTGGAGAGGAGAGAGAGGCCATGAAAATTTGAGAGAAAAGAGCCCTCCTTTTGGCCCCCCTTAGGTCCCTTTTTATAGTTTTTCAAAAGTCACTTAATTACGGTTAATTAAGAGGTTTTTCATTTTTTTAGGACTCTTTCTAATAAACCCACTAAAGGCAACGATTTTTTGTGGTTTTCTAACCTAGGTGGGACTCTAATTAATCCCTAATTAGCCCCTAACTAAACCTAGAAAACCCCCAAATGTGATGCCACTTGGCATCTTTCACATTTGGGTTTTTAAAACACCTTTAAAAACATTTAAAAACACTAGTTTTAAAAACTAATTTTCAAAATGAGTTTTCAAAATGGTTTTGACTCTTCTAAACCTCTAACACTAACCAAGACATCAACTAACCCTAGTCTAGCCCTGACTTACTCGAATATGGCGCCACCCCGAGTGGGCCCTACTTGAGTTTTTCAAAAAGTGATTTTAAAACTTGAAATTGAAGGAGTTTTCAAAAGATTTTCAAAAGTAAACTTAAAATTAGGATTTTTGAAATGGCATAAGGTCCTAACTGAGTTAGAATTCCTCTGGATATGGTGCCAACTGAGTGGGCCCACATTGAATTTTGAACATTTTTGAAATAAACACTGAAAATGGCTTTAAAAAAAATAGGGTCTCAAGCGAACTGGAACTCCGGGTTAGAGTCCTGAACCCTTAGGACTCTGAGATTTTAGATTTTAAAAGCCAAATGAAAGAATTTTCAAAAGATTTTATCAAGAAATGATGAAATAAGTCAGAAAACACAGTCAGGGTTAGACTCCTAACTCAACCGAACTCTAAAATAGAGTCCTGAACTAACTAGACTCTGTAAAATGACCTAGATTTCGAAAACAAACGAAAAAGATTGAGAATGGAAGTAAAACAGACTTAAAAACCAGACTTCTGACCGGATTAGGACTCTGAGACAAGAGTCCTGATCGGACTGAAACTTTCAAAAATTTAAGAAATTGATGAATAGAGGCATTCAGAAGCGACACCATCTAAATGGGTCTCATCTGTGAATTGAAATCGATTAAAGTTTGAATTTGAAAGGAATCCAGATTGTTTTCTGAGAAAATATTTCGAAATATAAAGTCCTGGGGTTGGAAAATGACAAAGTATTGAATAAAAACCCAGGTTTTGAAATTGATTTTGAAATAAAGCTTTAAAATTCAAATCTGAATTGAATGTTTTGAAATAGGAGTGTTGGATCTCGAAAATGAGATGCAATGACATGCAATGCTATGCAATGACATGCAATGCTATGCAGAATACATGCAATGACATGCAATGATTTGTAGTGACTTATGAAATGGACAAACACTGGATGAGGGTGAAAATTTGGGGTGTTTACAGATGCCCCTCTTTGCTGCTAAGCCGGTTGAAAGCCGAGCTTAGTGGCAAAAAAAACACACCAAATTTGGACTATAAAAATGCCCCAGTTAGATGAATCTGACTGGGTATGAAAGAATTAGTTCAAATGATGATGATAGATATGAAATGAAGAATAAGGAGAAAATTTTATTTCAAAAAGAAGTGAGATTCAGGTTTTGCCCTTAACCTGGATGGGACAGGAAATACCTCGTATGGAACGAAGCTCAGGCTTAACCCTTAACCTGAAAGGGGACGATACCTTGTGGAAAAACGAGGCTCAGGCTTAACCCTCAACCTGAAAGGGGACGATACCTCGTGGAAAAACGAGGCTCAGGCTTAACCCTTAACCTGAAAGGGGACGATACCTCATGGAAAAACGAGGCTCAGGCTTAACCCTTAACCTGAAAGGGGACGATACCTCGTAGAAAAATGAGGCTCAGGCTTAACCCTTAACCTGAAAGGGGACGATATACGGAGTCCTCGAATGAAGAAACCATGATGGGACCTTCGAATTCTGCACAATAAATCCGAGAGGGGTTTGCAAAAGGAAGAAAGGGGGTTCCCTAAAGCTTGAAAAGGGATTGATCTTGGACGTCTCATTGCTAAGACTGAATGGCTTTTAAGACAGATGACCTTTTGCGGAAAATTCAGGTTTAACCCTTAACCTGAACGGGAACTGTCTATGGTGGGACAGTGGGGAGCACAGGGAAGTGTGCGAATCTGAGAGCCCAGGCACTCAGATCAAAACAAGAAGGGAAGGATCTTGGACAACTCCCATCATCCGATCCTAAAAGGGATAACAACAACGCCTGGATACATCAAAATAAACATCAAGTTCTCACTTCATGTCAGGATAATTTAAAAAGATTGCCAATAAGATAAAAAAAATTATAGTTAATTCAAGAATGATAAGCACATATGTATATGAAAAATATTCCCTCTTTTCTACCTGAAGTATTACCTCCGACTGGGCTTAACTCCGTAGAATCAAGATTCGAATTCAAATTACTTGCAATTGACTTTCCTTCAAGAAGGCTATCAATTTCATTGATATGGACGGAAAAGAATGTATTCTTGATATTGCGAGAGCTATTAGTGAAAGGATATTGATAAAAGAATTTCACAAAATTAAAGAAGATTCTTGATAGATTCGGCAGTCTGATATCCTGGGATTCTTTTCTCATGATGATCTTTCTGCACTCTTTTTTGACAGAATTGGAGCTCTCTTGGATTTTTGGGGAATTACATCATCCTTCATTTTGGAGATGTCCTGGCTTTTCTCT
The DNA here is from genome assembly GCF_984573655.1 of Nuphar pumila. Classification (NCBI taxonomy): domain Eukaryota; kingdom Viridiplantae; phylum Streptophyta; class Magnoliopsida; order Nymphaeales; family Nymphaeaceae; genus Nuphar; species Nuphar pumila. Next base: position 69,122,729 of record NC_143255.1, on the reverse strand, counting down.
CTTTATTTTTTTTGGAAGGGTACGTCACAAACTCCTTCATCTCAGAGATGTTCTGATCCTTCTTCTCTCTCAGGGATTATATTGACGGTTATTAGCTCATTGGTTGGGAATCTCTTGATGATAGTAGAAATTAAATATCTTTTAGGGTTTGTCGGTAGGCTCATCACACTCGCCTTCATCTCGACGGTGATCTAAACTTTCCCTGGAAGGATCCGTCACAAACTCCGTCATCTTGGAGATGATCCAAATCTTCTTTGGCCTCGGGGGTCGACTCGTCTAATTCGCCTTCATCTTGACGACAGTTGAGAGATCCCTTTTGCAGATATTTAATTGCAGCTTAGGTGATGGAGGAGATGTAGAGATGGTATGAATTTTTCTGTATCACCCAGGATATTTCGACTGTTTTATTTTTCAAGAATGGTCTTTAAAAATGTGCCATTGACTGCGATCAATATCAATCACTCATGGCTTTGCAACAACATTGAATTTTCTTTGCTGGCCATATCGCAGATTTATTATTCTTCATCCTTTTGGTTGGCCAATAGAAAGATTTTGAACTTTGAATCCTTTTTCGCGAAAGCATTGTCCTTTCGGAAGTAATACTAAAGGTATTCTGAGGTACAATTTTATGCAGTAAAGATTTTGAGATCGACAACTATTTTTCATAACAAATTGGCAAAATATTCCTGAAATCCTTGGTGAAAGAAATCACTTGAGATCTAAATGACACATCCGTGGCTAGATTCTCCTCTCCTTTCCCCAAAGAAGAGACTCAGAAATCGGAAATAGGATATTGGATGACCTGGAGATCAAAATTGTGATTTGGTCTACTGGAAGCGACATGGGTTCTGTAGGGATTCATCCTAAGAATGACATTGGTTCAATTGAGAATGACATTGGTTCACTGGGAACAACATGAGTTCGATAGGTATTCAGCCTAAGAACGACATTGGTTCAATTGAGAACGACATTGGTTCACTGGGAATGACATGGGTTCTGTAGGAATTCAGCCTAAGAACGACATTGGTTCAATTGAGAACGACATTGGTTCACTGGGAACGACATGGGTTCTGTAGGAATTCAGCCTAAGAACGACATTGGTTCAATTGAGAACGACATTGGTTCACTGGGAACGACATGGGTTCTGTAGGAATTCAGCCTAAGAACGACATTGGTTTAATTAAGAACGACATTGGTTCACTGGGAACGACATGGGAATTCAGCCTAAGAACGACATTGGTTCAATTAAGAACGGCATTGGTTCACTGGGAACAACATGAGTTCGATAGGTATTCAGCCTAAGAACGACATTAGTTCAATTGAGAACGACATTGGTTCACTGGGAACGACATGGGTTCAATAGGGATTCAGCCTAAGAACGACATTGGTTCAATTGAGAACGACATTGGTTCACTGGGAACAACATGGGTTTAATAGGGATTCAGCCTAAGAACGACATTGGTTCAATTAAGAACGACATTGGTTCACTGGGAACAACATGGGTTCTGTAGGGATTCAGCCTAAGAACGACATTGGTTCAATTGAGAACGACATTGGTTCACTGGGAACGACATGGGTTCAATAGGGATTCAGCCTAAGAACGACATTGGTTCAATTGAGAACGGCATTGGTTCACTGGGAACGACATGGGTTCAATAGGGATTCAGCCTAAAAACGACATTGGTTCAATTGAGAACGACATTGGTTCACTGGGAACAACATGGGTTCAATAGGGATTCAGCCTAAGAACGACATTGGTTCAATTGAGAACGGCATTGGTTCACTGGGAACGACATGGGTTCAATAGGGATTCAGCCTAAGAACGACATTGGTTCAATTAAGAACGACATTGGTTCACTGGGAACGACATGGGTTCAATAGGGATTTAGCCTAAGAACGACATTGGTTCAATTGAGAACGACATTGGTTCACTGGGAACAACATGGGTTCAATAGGAATTCAGCCTAAGAACGACATTGGTTCAATTAAGAACGACATTGGTTCACTGGGAACAACATGGGTTCAATAGGGATTCAGCCTAAGAACGACATTGGTTCAATTAAGAACGACATTGGTTCACTGGGAACGACATGGGTTCTATAGGGATTCAGCCTAAGAACGTGGATCAGGAGGACTTCAACCTACAAATCATATATCTAAAAAATACCAATCCAAAAGGAGTTCGACCTAAGGACTGTAAAGAATATTGGATCAGGACTTCAACCTACAGATCGGAATTTTTGAGAACGAGATTGGTTCGAAAGGGGTTCAACCTATGAGCCGTATTGGTTTGACAGGCATTCAACCTACAAATCACATTGACTCTGCAGGGGTTCGACCTACGAACTATCAATTCCATAGGGATTTAACCTAAGGATCACAATTTAAGAAGGAAGGGTTCAACTTATGGGTTTTGAATTTGGAAAATAAAAATTCTTGGTTCATGATTTGAATGGACCATCATAGTTAGCTTTTCAAAGCCTGTTTTCAGGATTAACCCCTTCTCCTGAGCGAGGAAGCTTGATGCAAATGCAGATGAATGCGAATGAATGCCTGCAAATACAAATGAATGCAAATGTATGTAAAATGATATAAATGGGTGCACATGCGTGCAAAATGAGAGATTTGTTTGATCCTGCCTGCATACAGGATGTTTTGAAGACAATTTTCAAAGTAATGCCTCAGTGTAATGGGGGCATAAGAAAGGATAAGTAATTGATATTTGATGAGAATTCTCTGAGGATAACGAGGTAAAACTGACAATGAGCTTCTTGGTTGATCAGAGAGGCACTTTGAAAAAGGTTACCCCTTATAAGAAGACATTTAAACATTTGCAAATGAAGAATATAAAAGATGACGCCAGGCCATAAGGAAGATTGACAAATTTATTAATGCATTGAAGAAGGAAATAACAAATTGATAGAAGAACTGAGACTACATTGTTGCTTCAAAATGACAAAATGATGAAAGTGACATAGTCTCGACATTGTCAATTTTTAGAAAACTTGCTCAGGATGGTCGACTGGTATTTTCCTCATCTTCAATAAGGATATTCTTGTCGATGCAATCTTGAATGATATTTTTCAGGACGAAACAATTCTCAGTGTCATGCCCTACTGCCCGATGAAATTTGCAAAATCTTTCTTTGAATCTACCCATGATTGTTGCGGGATCGGCTGCTTTAGGTAAACGGATCATATCTTTTGCAAGCATGTATTCCAGAACACTCTCTAGTGTTTGGTCCAGAGGGGTGAACTTTCGATCCGTACTCCAATCCTTGCGCTTTGGCTTTTCTTGATCTTTCTCTTTATGCTGAGGACTAGATTGAAGAGGCCTATCATTGTTGGAGAACTTTCCTTTTTGGCCCTTGGATCCCTCTGAATAGTGATCATGATTTTTCTTGTTGCTTTTGCTATCATTGGCAGAAAGAGTGAAGTGAGCCTTCTTCTTCTGCTCACTCTGATTGTTACCTTGTGTAAAGATGAAGCCTTCATAAACTCCATTTTCCATGCTTAGCTCGAGCCACTCGGCTCGTTCTGTCAGTTCGATGAAGGTTTTTGACGGTGCCGTGGAAATGAGACCTTTCAAGGGTTGTGAAAAATTATTCAAGATTAGTGACAATGCATGCCCTTCTGATATCGGGTCTCTCATCTTATTGCAAGCTGACCTCCATCGGTGGATAAAATCTCGGGCCTTCTCGCTTTCTTTCTGCTTGAGGCCGCAAAGATGACTGAGAGTCGGGAGTGCTTCAGCATTGAATAGAAAGTGCTCAATAAATAAATTGACCACTTTATCGAACTCTTTCAGCTCTATCGGGTTGATATGCTCTGAATACCACTTTGCCGCAATACCCTCCAAGCTGCGAGGGAAGCAGAGAAATAAGGCACGATTGTTCCTCTTGAACCTGGAACATTCTGCGAAGAATAGGGCGAGATGTGCTTTTGGGTCACCCGAACCATCAAACTTGATAAATTTCTTGGGGAGATTATCAAGATCATCATCCCCATCCAGTCCATCATAGAAGTCTTCACTTGTAAAGACTCTTTTGCCCTTGTCACGAGTTTGAAGATCCTTAACTATTTTCATCACATCTTTGAGTTGTGACTGCGTAGGGTCGTCAACAGACTGATTCTTGGATTTGTAGGCCGACCCCTGCCCCTGAGTCGACCTTTTGAATTCTTGCTTGTTTTCATACTCTTTGTCAGTATCATCTGCTGATTCTGACTCATCAGACATTTCCTCGTGACGATTCTGCTTTTTACTGATCTTCACATTCTTGACGGCATGACCCTTATCTTTCTGCTTAGTCTGAATTTGCTCAGTACTGGCCTCAGCTTGTTCTGCCAGCATCTTGGTCATCATCTTTTTGAACATGACGTACATTTGGGGATCGATGCCATCATCCGCCTGCTGACCCTGACTCTGGATTGATCGAGGTGAGTCCATCTCTTCTTCTGAAGCTACTGAGTACGCGACGCCTTCAACTGATGCGGCTTTCTTTCTGGATCTTGTATCAACCATCGGGTATCGCAGATGTTCTCTTGAATATTACTGATGCTCTCTGCAGGGCAGAACTGATGGTTAGGCTTCTGAAGGAAATTTGGTTTGGAGGAAAATATTTGTTGAGAATTTTGGTAGACAATTGAAATAATATCCCATTACTAGGGATTGAGTCGTCGCTGGGATTACGACAATTGCGTTGCTATTCTTTGCAAGATAAACAACTGAAAATATGCCTTGTTACCTAGGCGAGGTCGTCAAACCAATGTAAAATAAAGGAATTTTTATAGAGAGGAAAAACATGATTTTATCAATAATACACTTGACAGAGGGGAGGGGGACAGACAATTTTCCACCACTCTAGATAATCAGAAGATACACGAGGACCAGGAAAAATAGTAAGACTGACAAAAGAATCTCAGCCATGTCTGGCAGAATGGTATGCTCCGGACCACTGATCTGATGCGAGGTCGAATTCTGGCAGAACCCCGACTAGTGGACGAATCTCTACGCGCTTCTGCCTCTGAGAGAACTGCCTGACACACCGCTCTGGATGATAATATGCGCAGAAAAATGGGCCAAGTAGCCTGAATCGCTTGTCGTATGCATAAGTATATCTGGGAGGTGATTCCTGACGATCAAAGTAGTCCCATACGACCTCTTCCTCCTGAAGGTTGTCGATCAAGAACCGGTATCGCGCAACTGGAAGAAGCTTCTCTCTATTGTATTTGAATGAACTGGCTCGGACTGGCACATGCCGAAGGAACCAAGATTGCAAGGCATAGGTGCACCCTTCGACTAGAATCGATTCTCCGAGTGCGAAACGAGTCAACCCTCGGTATAGAAAAGCAAGTGCGGCCATGGCTATCGAGAGGCGGCTGGTCTGTCGACTTCCCCATCTCCTCATAAGCTGAACTATTCTGATATCCATGTAATTCCGTCCGTCGGGAAAGAAAGCTAATCCCACCGTGCACAGAACCATCGCGTGCTGAATTCTCTCTTGAGCTGTCCTAGATAAACGAACTGACTTCCACAAATGCCCCATGCTGTCTGTAGATTTCGAGCAGATCCACATATTCATTTCCATCTTCTTCAATCAGAGGCCAAGACTTGCGTCCTATCATGCGGGCTAAGGCATCCTTAAGGTCCAGACCCTTAACATTAATCAAAAACTGTTTCTCCAATGGATCTCCAGGCTGACCGGCTGGCTTGGGCAATCCCATAATCTCTGAAAATTCATCCATCAGTACTGTCATCTCGCCCCACGGGAACCAGAAGGTAGAAGTGCTCGGATTCCACCGCTCTGCTAGTGCATGAATCAAGTTGTCGTTGACTGTCTGCTTTCCCACTGCGGACGCCAGTTCCAATTCACACTCGTCCAGATGGTCCGGAAACATACGAGAGAAGTTCTTGAACCATGAATAGTACCACCGGGGAAAGAAGGATCCGGTGCTGAGGACTCGATGTTCGGGAAGACTTTGTCGCACCTCGTAGGAGATGTGACCCTCAGGAAAGACTGAATCAAGCTGACTGGATGCCATCGGACTGGAAGACATGGAAATTGGAATAAGACTTGGAAAATACAGGAATTTTGAGGAAAATGCAGGCAGGATAAAGCAGGAAATTCGAGATCCAGAAGACAGGAAAGATGGGAAATCACCTGGAGTTTTGAAGGAAATGGAGGAACTTTATGAAAATCGTCCAGGGTTTAATGAAATATAAGGAAGTACTTTATAAAATGAAGTATTTTGAAAATCGTCCAGGATTTAAAACATGGACAGTACATGGACATGGACTGGGGAATTTTGAAAAATCGTCCAGTATTTTAGAAAATTGGGGAAAACATGGAAAATAAAAGGAAATGACTATAACATATTTAATCACATTCTGCACAAACAAGTATGCACATACAGCATTCCCTAAAAGCTGACTCTAGATGCACAAATTTTGAAATAGCTGTAGGACCTTAATCCTAACTCTAAGGTTCAGATCAACTGTATCCAATCCAGTTATGCCTATATACTCAAGCCAAGGCTCAATGTACGTGGCATAAAATCAATTTCTCCGGTTCTAGGTTCAAGTTTTCCAACATCCTTGAGCACCTGCCGATATACGTTGGACTATGGCCCTTGGTACGTGGCAGGGGGGGTTTCACCCAAATAAGTGGCCCAGTTGTGAGGCTCTGTCCCGAACTATGGTTCTGGAAGAGAGCCCAGCAACGTGAAGACCGGGACAATATAGGTGGGGTGGTTTTTGAAAACATGAGCACATGCAATCAAATCAGAAGGCTCTAAAACCTAAAGAGATAGAGATTTTGAAAATTTTGAAAATTTTGAAGGAGCAAACATTGTTTTCAATCAAGCCTAGATTGAGGAGGGTTGTATTAGACCTAAGTCTATGTGAGCATGAAAATTTCCTCCTCAATATGGTCCTACCAAACCATACATAGTCTATTTGCATTCCATGTCAGCTGGGTTCAAGTCTAGGCTCCTAGGTTCACATGATATCATAAAGCAAAGCTGACATTCCATGGAAATCGATTTTGACAATTTGAACTAAGTAGATCATTAGATTGATCAGGCGAAGACAGGTCCCATCTCGATCGCCAAACCTGTTATCATCGTAAAATTTTTAACTTTTTGCGAATCAAACTGACCTTTGAAAAAGATTTTTGAAAATAACTCGCCTCCGTTTTTAAAATGCAGGAAAATTCCGTAGAATGGGACTCGCCTGTCGGTACGAGGTTCAACCGTTCCTGCCACCTTTAACAGGGGTAATTGAACCAAGGATCAATCTTATGCTCTACTCTATTCAGCTTGTCTAAATCATATTCTAATTTCTAAATGCACAAAGAATCAGGCATGTGCTATGAATTTTCAGAAAATGCACATTTGAAAACATGATGTTTGCTTTGAATGATTGAAATATTTAGAAAATGTAAATCTTGGAAATGATATCACATGAGAAATCGTGAAATGGGATTTGAAATATACTTCTGAGAGAAATAAAAATCGATTTTGAGGAATCCTTGACATTTGGTGAAAATCGATTCTGAGAGACTTGGTTTCTCTTAATTCAAACTTGGAAATTGAAATTCTAACTTAGAAAATTTGAATTTGGAACTTGGGAAATACTTGAAATATTCTTTGAAATTCAATGTTTTTGGGAAAATCGATTTTGCTATAAGACTTGGGAAATTTTGAAGAATTTGATTCCTTTGACTTGGAATTGGAATTGATGAAATGAATGAATATGATTTTGAGGAATTGGGAAAAACTCTTTGTATTTTTGAGAAATGCAGTGCATTTTGAAATTAGCCTAAGAGTGTAGGCTGAATGTGGCTAATGTGAAGATCATAAATCTAAGTATCATTCATATTCTGACTATGGCCATAAATACAAATTCCACCAAGTTTATAAACTTCGTGTAGACCATGGTGAATTTGTAAAAATATGCATGAATCATCATCCATCACACATTAACATTATTTAAAAAAATAAACTATATGCAATGCAACCTAAGCTAAGCAGGAAATGTAAATTCTTATTCCAAAGTTTAATTACAAATTACATCACTATTGAAATTTAAATACATGAAAAATAAAGTCTTCAATGTACCTGCAAAACTAGAAAACTTGGTTAATGAATATATGTTGGCTTTTCTAGATTTATCCAACAATATCAGGAAATTGTTGGATTTTGCAAGATATAAGCCTCTTCCTTGATTCCCTTAAATAAAAATGATAAAGTATGAAATAAAATGGAATAAATATGAAAGAGAAGACATGGAATTTCGAAATTGGGGTCAAAATGACCAAAATACCCCTAATAACAAGACTATGGCCTTGAAATTAGGGTTTTTAGAAAGATATTTTGATAAAATGCAAATTTTGAAATTTTAATGGAATAAACTCAAACCAAATATGCTATGACATGATTAAAAATATGAAATTAGGGTTAGGGATTTCGAAATTTAGGTCAAATGACCAAATTGCCCCCGATAGCAAGACTATGGCCTTGAAATCAGGGTTTTTAGAAATAGATTTTGGTAAAAACTTAGGTTTTATACACTAAATGAAATCAAATGAGCACAAAATTAAACCTAAAGCATCCTAATATGATTATGAACATGATTAAACCCTTAAGAATATATGCTTATGCACGAAAATCCAATAATATCACAAATTTTGTGATTTTTGCAGTGTTTTTGGATCTTTCAGGAACCCGGTTTTGCAATTTGCTTAATTCAGCCATCAAATGGATTCCAAAATCCATAAAAATTGGTACATGCACTTGTTATAACTCTAATGTCGAATTGGAATTATAAAAATAATTTTTTGACATTAAATTAATCCGAAAATTGTATTAAACCCTAAAAATATGCTATTTTTGACCTAATTCACCAACCAGTTTCACTCCAAGACCTGAATTAGGGGTCAAATCTCCATAGACATTTATGAAATTTTACAGAGACTAACTAGAAAGGAAAACAAAGATTTCCCAATTTACAGATCAGAAAAATCATCTCCGGTTAGGGAGAAACCTTTCCGGCAACCTGGGCTAAAATATATCACTCTTAACAGGGATTAAAACGGCTACTTCAGATTGAAAATACAGGAATAAATAGAAAACCTAAACAAAAATCTCTGAAATTTTTGTGATGAACAGTAGACATAAAAATAACAATACTCACTTTTTACAGATCTAAAATCGGATCTGTGGTTTGGGATTTATGACTAATACAAGTCTGATTAGGGTTTTGGTAAACCCTAACGAGTTTAAACTTTAAAAACAGATTCTCTAAAAAGGGAAAAATATTAAACGGTGATAAAAAACTCCGAAAAATTCACAGAAGAAAGATCTACTCAATGTTAATCCATAGCATTTTACAGATCTAAAATCGGATATAAGATGAGAGAAATATCATAACAGCAAGTTACCTTCTTGATTTTAACCACGATTTTAAAGCTTTAAACACCCAATTTGATGTCTGATTTTTTTGACAAGGTTCCCGAGATCCAAAATCTCTGATTTTTCTACAGTAACTCAATAACTCATGCATGCACCACATATAAAAAAATCAGAAATAAACAATGAGTTCTTCTATCCGAAATAACATCATCTTTACTGTTCTAAACCTAGAACACACAGAAATTTAAGAAACTTGAAAAACCATGCATTAACTAATGTAAAAAAATAAAATAAACCATAAAACAGTAAATAAAAATTATTTTTATGCTGTAGAACGTAAAACAAACATGAATAAATCATGAAAATAAATTAAAAACAGGGAATCAATGGCTGGAATTTGATATCACCTTTAAAACATAGATTTAACCCATTAAAAAGGGTAAATCATATATTTTATTGGTTAATAATATAAAGAACCATATTAAAATCAATTCTAATGGATTAAAATTCCTGTAAATCACCCAAAACAGGGTTAGATCACCTTCTTGGATCGTTCTTGCTGATTCTTGATGGTTCTTGAGGTTGAATCCATGGTTTAATCCATGAAGGGGATGACACCAATGGCTAAAATTGATTTAAAACATAAAAAAGTATTAAATAAAACTAAAAAATATTAAAAATATTACCTTGGTGCTTGCAGCTGCAATGGAGGAAGGTGGAGGTGCTGGAGAGGAGAGAGAGGCCACGAAAATTTGAGAGAAAAGAGCCCTCCTTTTGGCCCCCCCTTAGGTCCCTTTTTATAGTTTTTCAAAAGTCACTTAATTAGGGTTAATTAAGAGGTTTTTCATTTTTTTAGGACTCTTTCTAATAAACCCACTAAAGGAAACGATTTTTTGTGGTTTTCTAACCTAGGTGGGACTCTAATTAATCCCTAATTAGCCCCTAACTAAACCTAGAAAACCCCCAAATGTGATGCCACTTGGCATCTTTCACATTTGGGTTTTTAAAACACCTTTAAAAACATTTAAAAACACTAGTTTTAAAAACTAACTTTCAAAATGAGTTTTCAAAATGGTTTTGACTCTTCTAAACCTCTAACACTAACCAAGACATCAACTAACCCTAGTCTAGCCCTGACTTACTCGAATATGGCGCCACCCCGAGTGGGCCCTACTTGAGTTTTTCAAAAAGTGATTTTAAAACTTGAAATTGAAGGAGTTTTCAAAAGATTTTCAAAAGTAAACTTAAAATTAGGATTTTTGAAATGGCATAAGGTCCTAACTGAGTTAGAATTCCTCTTGATATGGTGCCAACTGAGTGGGCTCACATCGAATTTTGAACATTTTTGAAATAAACACTGAAAATGGCTTTAAAAAAGGGTTAAAATTGACATTTGAAATTCAAGATCTTTGAAAATAGGGTCTCAAGCGAACTGGAACTCCGGGTTAGAGTCCTGAACCCTTAGGACTCTGAGATTTTAGATTTTAAAAGCCAAATGAAAGAATTTTCAAAAGATTTTATCAAGAAATGATGAAATAAGTCAGAAAACACAGTCAGGGTTAGACTCCTAACTCAACCGAACTCTAAAATAGAGTCCTGAACTAACTAGACTCTGTAAAATGACCTAGATTTCGAAAACAAACGAAAAAGATTGAGAATGGAAGTAAAACAGACTTAAAAACCAGACTTCTGACCGGATTAGGACTCTGAGACAAGAGTCCTGATCGGACTGAAACTTTCAAAAATTTAAGAAATTTGATGAATAGAGGCATTCAGAAGCGACACCATCTAAATGGGTCTCATCTGTGAATTGAAATCGATTAAAGTTTGAATTTGAAAGGAATCCAGATTGTTTTCTGAGAAAATATTTCGAAATATAAAGTCCTGGGGTTGGAAAATGACAAAGTATTGAATAAAAACCCAGGTTTTGAAATTGATTTTGAAATAAAGCTTTAAAATTCAAATCTGGATTGAATGTTTTGAAATAGGAGTGTTGGATCTCGAAAATGAGATGCAATGACATGCAATGCTACGCAATGACATGCAATGCTATGCAGAATACATGCAATGATTTGTAGTGACTTATGAAATGGACAAACACTGGATGAGGGTGAAAATTTGGGGTGTTTACACCTGGTCCTAACCCACTTGACCTAGGTCTGAACCTACTTGACTAAGTCCAAACCCAGTTGACTTGACTTGAACCTAGTTGGGTTTAAAGTCAAAGTCAAAGTCCTTTTTAGTCCTGATTCCAATTTGGGTTTTTGAACCCAGACTTAGCCTACTTGAGCTGAGTTCGAACCTGCCGAACCCAGTTGACTTGGATCGAACCCTGTTTGGTTCAAACCACTTGGGTTGAGTAGCTTGACCTACTCTACCTCTTTCTCAACTAAGTCAGCTTCATCTGACTTAGTCTGACCTCTCGAAGGAAGGCTCGAAACCAAAGAAGCAACCCGGAGCCGTTTCTTCCACGATTTGAAGTAAGTTCGCTTCGTTGATCCATCTCTCTCAAGTATTTGACTGTTTGTATATAGAATATACTTTCTGAAGTAGTATCTTGCTTTAGTTCTTGATTGAGCCCTTTTTGGACACTTCGGTGTTCACCCGCTCGTCTCGTAACTATCGTCGGATATATCTATGTTCAAACACGCAGTATATGCGTTTTTAAAATGGTATCTCGCCCTAGTTCTTGGTTGAGCCCTTCAGAACACTTCGGTGTTCACCCGCTCGCCTCGTAACTATCGTTGGATACGGATCTAGGTGTATATCTGCTGATTCTGCCGACGCGTCTTATATCGCACAGGCTATGTAATTTACCTTTGCCATCGCGTCGTATGATGCCAAGGCTCCCTGTTTTCTGCACTTCCGATTACTGCACTTCCGATTATCATTTACTTACGCCGTCGCGTCGAACGATGCCAAGGCTCCTACTTTCTGCAATGTATTTACTTACGCCGTCGCGTCGAATGATGCCAAGGCTTCTGCTTTGTTATATATGTAGAATATTTCGTTCAGTTACACACCCTGAACAATAGTATATGCATTTCTTTACGCCGCCGCTATATAAAGCACAGAATTCTGCTTATACTACATATATAGCGCATAAATGAGCGTTCAAATGGAGATCAACTCCAAAATCGCCAATGTGATTCCCTGACCGCTCCTCGTTCAAGATTCTGCTTGACGAATGAAGCCCCTATTGGAAAGGCTTCGCTTTTTGGCAAAATGCTCTTTACGTAAAGACTAAGTCAATTACGTATGGCCTGGCTATGGCCAAGGGTTCCTGCAACCTTGATGGATGCAAAGTACGCACAACGGTGCGCATCTATTTCCCGAATTAAGCGTGGCGATTTCCTACCAAAGAGGGGAGATGCCGCTGAAATGGATAAAAGAAACGCACGCTTTCTCCGTAAAAGAGAGGAAGTGCTGCTGAAATTTCTGAAGAAGCTAAGAATAGCTCAGAAAGAACGTAGTAGGATACTCTGACATATAGCAGAGTGCTACCCAGTTCATGGTTTGCCCTCTACAACGTAGAAGGGTTCGTCGCACCACTGCCGGTAGAGCAGGGGAGGTGCTGACGAAATGGTTGGCAGAAGAGCTGCCGGAACCAATGGAACGGCATAATGATGTCCGTTGATGGAACGATGCCAGATCGGCTCGTATCCTTGTGCCTGCAAGGGCACCTTGCTCGTAAGGGCCGCTGAGCCGGAGTAGAGGTTGCGCCTTGTCTAGGTTTGTACTCGTCGCGTAAAAATACGCCGAGTAGCCGATCTATTTAGATCAAGTCATATGCATGCTCATTGAGAACGGTTACGCAACCAGACTCGTAAGGGCCGAAGAGCCAGAGTGTGTTGTTTCCACCCAAAGAGGTGTGATGCTCGCGGTGGCCGAAGTGCCAAGAGCGGTGTTCTGCATGCATATGAATAAGAATTAAGGTCGCACATACCTCGCGGTTGAAAATCGTGTTAGGGGTACCCCCTCAGTAATGACTGTGTTGGGGCGGACTGAATGGGGTCGGGTACACACTCCCGTAGTGCTGAAAGCACGGGCTGCCTAAATGGCATGCAGATTCTGTCTAAGTAATTGTAAGACTGGCAGACCCCTTCAGGAATTATGCTCACTGTGGAATGACAGTGATGGTACAGCCTTGAGTGACATGTATTTTACTTTGGACCTGATAGAGTCCACGATGGCCTCAGACATTCATGGGTTTTGGGGTCGTGGTTATCCTTAAGATCTAAGGATTGAACCCAACTACTGCAAGTAGAGGATGCATCCGAATATGGGCCTAGTAGGGTTCTCCCAGTTGAAACACACTGCCCTACTATGGATAGGGTCAACAGGCCTCTGAGGTATCTAAAATACATAGAATAATCAACCCCCAGAATGTCGCGTTGATGCCCGGACAATAGCTCTACCTGCGTACCAAAGGCGGGAGTGGTTAATTATCAAACAATGCATTAGTTCTAGGTACAACAATGATTTGAATGTATGAGTGGATGACGTGTTGAGTCAGTCCTGCATAACCTTTGTGAAGGTGTCATGTTCGGTATACTACTGGACCGACTGGGCGAAGACCCGTGTTGTATCCGCACGACTAAGCGAAGCTCGAGGAGTTGTCCTTAGATGCGTGGGATACGGATGTGCCAAGTATGAAGACTTGAGCTAGACATCACTTTGAGACCCGGAAGAGGTCATGACTAAGTCGTGGAGACTTAAGCGGCTATTCAAATCACAGCCCTGAAAAGGCTTGCTCTAAGTCATGAGGACTCGAGCGGATGTTCAACTCATAGCCCTGAGGAGGCTCTTGCAATATACGCTAAGTCTTGGAGGCTTGAGCGTCGTTATTGCGCATTGCGACCCTGAGTGGTCATTATTGTATTTGAGTTGAATGGATGTATGATTGCATGCTTACCAGACCATCAGTGGTTCTGACCCCGTTTAATAGAGATTTCAGGTGTTGGACCTGCGTGGCGATATGCGGAGCAAGGCGGCATCGAGTTCCAGGGTTTCTCTAGACAGAGTTGTACTGCTTCCTTTTTATTGAACCTACACTGCTTTTTCTAAGCAGTAGTGTTGTAATAAACATGTGGTTTTAGATAAAATGGAACACTTTGGTGGTCAATGAGTTGCATGGCCACATACCTGCAACGTGCTCAGAGTTTTCTAAAACTGACGACTCATTATCGTCTGATTCCGCTGCTAAAAGCTTTTGTAAGTTCCGCTGCAAGAAAAAAAAAAGAAATTCATGAAAAATTTAACTTAGCTTTGTTTTGGAACTCCGGGGCGTTACAAAGATTGTACAGATGGTTGAGAGTTCGTGCAACCTCCTTGTTGAACATGAAGCGTTCAATGAAGAGATTCACGACTTTATCGAACTCTCTTAGTTCGATAGGGTTGATATGGTCTGCATACCACCTGGCTGTTGTTCCTTCTAGGCTGCGAGGAAAGCAGATGAATAATGCCCGGTTGTCTTTCCTGAAGCGACCACATTCAGCATAGAACGTGGCCAAATGAGCCTTGGGATTTCCTGTTCCATCAAACTTGAGGAACTTCCTTGGGAGATTCTCTAGATTGTCGTCTCCGTCCAGGCCATTATAAAAATCTTCACCAGAATAGGTCTGTTTTCCCTTACTCTTGGCCTGAATGTCCTTGATTGCGCGAGTCATTTCTCTCATCTGCTCGTGCATCAGATCCTCAGTTGAAATAGGTTTGTTCACAGACTCGGGTTCTGCAGTGATTTTCACAAACTGCTGCGGAGGATTCTGATGATAAACATACCGCTCTTCCTCATCTGATTCTTCCTCGGCTGATTCTGATTCCTCAGAAGTGGTGTTAGGCTGGACTTTCTTTCTGACAATCCTGATGGGCCTTTTCACAGCTTTCTATTTTGGTTTGCTCTTTGGGACGTCCTTTTTCAGACTGGCCTCAGCCTGTTCTGACATCATTCTTGCCATCATCTTCTAGAACAGTCCATACATAGCAGGATCGATATCATCGTCCTTGTTCTGATTCTGCCTTCTGACTGATTTGGGAGAATCCATAGCTTCGATCTCGCTGTCACTGTGCTGAGGGGCTGTCTCTTTTCCAGCTCTTGTCTGAACCATCTTGACAATGCCAATAATTTCTGTAGAATAAGGGAACGGTTAGAGCACGGGAGATCTTTTTGTAAACACGACTTTTGAGACAAAGACGAGAACGAAGGGATTTTGATAGACAATTAAACAGATTATCCCATCACCAGGGATCGGGTCATCACAAAGCTTGCGATAATTGCGTTACCATTCTGTGATAACGAGAAAAAATGTGCCTTATTACCTAGACACGGAAGGAAATGTCTCATCATTAGGGATGAGATTGTCACGGGAATCATGACCATTCATGCTATAAAACAACATAAAAGAATCATTTGGCCAAAAAGAGCTTTTTCAACAGAACAAAAGTTGCATTTTATTGATGACGAATTCAAATACAAAGAGAAGGTGGGTGGGCACACAATTCGCCACCATTCCCGATATTAAGAGATACATTGGGTCCAGGAAATATAGACAAAGGAATGAAGGAATCCCAAGTGTATTTTGTTACATGGTATGCCCCAGACCACTGATCCGACCGTAGATCGAATTCTGGAATGCTGGCGGTTGGGAAGCGAATGTTGGCTCGAACATGCCGCTGCGAGAACTGTGTGAGACATCTCTCTGGCTGATAGTCAACACAAAAGAATGGACCAAGCAATCTGTAGCGCTTGCTACGAGCATAAGTGTAGCGAGGAACTGACTCTCGCCTGTCGAAGTAATCCCAAAGGATCTCCTCCTGGTGCAGATTCTCAATCGAAGCTCGATACTGAATGGCGGACTTTGGCTTCTTGCTGTTGAACCTGAAAGAGCTGGCTTTTGACAACACATGTCGCAGGAACCAAGACTACAAGGCATAAGTGCATCCTTCCACCAAAATGGTCTCTTCAAGAGCAAAACGAGCTAAACCACTGTAGAGAAAGGCTAGAGCCGCCATGGACACTGAAAGCTGACGGGTCTTCTTGCTCCCCCATCTTTGAAAGAGTTGGGTGACTCTGACATCGATAAAATTCTGACCGTCCTGAAAGAATGCTAATCCCACTGTGCATAGGATCATGGCATGCTGAATTCTGTCTTTCGCTGCTCGAGATAAAGTGTCAACCTCCTCGTAGGCTCCATACTTGCGATAGAGTCCAAACAGGTCGATGAACTGACTTCCGTTGATCTCAGTGAGAGGCCAAGATCTGCTCCCTGTAGCTCTGGCTAATGCTTCTCGAACATCTATTCCCTTGACGTTGATCAGGAACTGCTGCTCGACCGGATCATCTGGCTGACCAGCTGGCTCTGGCAATCCCATAATATTGCTGAACTCGTCCATTAGCAGAGTCATCTCCCCCCATGGAAACCAGAATGTGCAGGTACGCGGGTTCCACTGTTCTGCCATAGCCTGAATCAAACTGTCGTTGATGGTTTGCTTGCCTACTGCCGATGCCATCTCCAAAACACACTCATCCAAGTGGTCTGGGAACATACGCGAGAAGGTGGTGAACCAAGAATAATACCACCGAGGGAAGAAGGAACAAGACTAAATGACCCGGTGATCCGGGGTTCCATCCCTTATTTGATAGAAGACATGATCCCTGGGAAAGATAGCATCGAGAGATTCGGATGCCATCGGACTGATACTAAGGCAAAAGAGGAAGAGAATTAGGATGCAGGACTTACAGATAGATTTTTGATGAAAGAAGAGGGATAGACATAGTTTCCTGGAAATTTTGTAAAAAGATCAAGGGATTTTGAAGAAAGAATTTCTAGGGTTTTTAAAGAAAGATTGACACAAAAGAGAAAAGAACGTATGTAAAGGAGAAATATACACCCGGGGTTTTTGAAAATAGAGGAAGTTTTTGAACAGTACACCCAGGGTTTTGAAAGAGGTTTGATATATAAGAGAACACAAGGAAAACATCGCATAATCATAGCTGCACAAACAAGGATGCGCACACAACACTCTCTAAAGGTGGACTCTAAATGCAATATTTGAAATGGCTTGTAGGACCTTAATCCTGACTCTATGGTTCAAATCATCTGATTCCAATCAAGGTATGTCGATATACTCAAGCCGAAGCTCGAAGTACGTGGCATATAAGATATTTCTCCGGTTCTAAGGTAAGGGCTTCCCAACATCCTTGAGCACCTACCGATATACCTCGGACTATGGCCCTTAGGTACGTGGTAGGGGGGCGCGAACCCAAATAAGTGGTCCAGTTGTGAGGCTCTCTCCCGAACTATGGTTCAGTGAGACAACCCAGCAACGTGAAGACCGGGACAATATAGGTAGGGATGTTTTCAAAATATGATCAACATGCAAATAAAACCAGAAGGCTCTAATGCAAGTCCTAAAGAGATAGATTTAAATAAAGAGAAGCATACACTTGCATACATTGTTTTGCATTCAATCCCTAGAGTTGAGGAGAGTTGTATTTAAGACCTAAGTCTAATGTGAACATGGATATAATCTCCTCAATATGGTCCTACCAAACCATACTTAGATCCTATATGCAATGATGTCAGCTTAGGACAGAGTCTAGGCTCCTAAGGTTTGCATGGAAATGAAGCTGACATAGAAGGAATAAAGACTTAGATGATATTATAGCAAAGCAAAGGCATAAATTCAACCGGACGAAGACGGGTCCCATCACGGTCGCCAAAACTGTGATCATCGCAAAATTTTCCTCTCTCGTATCATTCTCTTTCTTCCTTCTCTTTTCCTTTTCTAACCTCTATTTTCCTCCTTTTTGAAGGGAGAAGAATAAAAGAAAGAAAAGAGAAAGAGAAGAGAAAAGAAAGAAAGAAAAAGAGAAGAGGAACTATTTTGCGCGGTCTCACTTGACCTTAATTTAAAAATATTTAGAAATAACTCGCCTCCGTTTTGAAAATTTGCGAGAAAATGGAGAGACGGGATTCGCTTATCGGTACGAGGTTCGACCGTTCCTGGTGCCTTTACCAGGGGTAATCGAACCAAGGATCGAATCTATGCCTTTTGCTTTGCCTAAATATAATCTAAGAATTTATTCTAACTTTAAATGCACAAAGAATCATGCATGTGCAATGCAAGGATGTATGCTCTTTTTGAAAGATGTTTTGAAAATTTCCAAGTTTTCTGAGATGAACTTGATAAGGGAGTGAGGAAATGTTTGAATTTTAACTTTAGAACATGAGATAGATCAGAGAAGTTCTAAGTATTTGAAGTAATCAGAGTTGGAAAAATAAATCTTGACTTCGAGAAAGAATGATTTAAAGCTTTGAAATGAAGTCTCAAAGTCGGAAATGGACTTTGAATTTGAACTTGAATTTAGGAAAGGAAATAAATACTTGAGATGGGATTGAATTTAGATTTTGAAGTTTGAGATTGGAATGGACTGAGAAAATCAAATGGTATTTGAGAATAGAGATGGATTTAAGAGATTCAACTTAGATCCGAAAATGGAATTGAAATCTAGAATTGGAATCAGATTCTGGATCCTAAACAGAATGGGATCCGAGATTTAGAATCCAAGATGGACTTGGGTTCTGGATCCTAAAATGAAGTGGATCTGAAGTCTAAGATTCAAAGTAGAATTAGGTTCTGGATCCTAGAATGGATTTGGATCTGAAGTCTAAGATCCAAAGTAGAATTGGGTTCTGGATCCTAGAATGGATTTGGATCTGAAGTCTAAGATCCAAAGTAGAATTGGGTTCTGGATCCTAAGATGGATTTGGATCTGAAGTCTGAGATCCAATGTGAAATTGGATTCTGGACCCTAAGGAGGAATTGGATCTGAAGTCTGAAATCCGATATAAGTGTTGATTCCTGGATCCTAAAAATGGATTTGGGGTTATATTCAGAAGATGAATCAAGAATTCCAAAGTTAAATTGAACTTTGGTTTTGATTGGAGTTTTGAAGATAAAATGAATTTGGAATTTCAAAGTCAATTTAAACTTTTAAATCTGATTTGAATTTGAATAAAAATGACTTTGAAATCTCAAAGTTTAAATTGAACTTTGAGATTGAAAAATGAAATTGAATCTGAAAATGAAAGGATGAATTGGATTTTGTAAGAATTGAAGATAGATTGAGGAAGACATTTACATCACTTGGAATTTTGAAAAAGAAATTTTTGAAAACATGATGCAGTTCTATCCTAAATGATGAATGAATTTAAAGAATTTTGAGATTGGATTTGAAAAGCTATCTCATTCTTTGGATGAATTAAAATAAGATTGAAGATATAATATACCCTTGACTATGGTCATTGAATGTATTATATAATAATCTATATTTAGATTCAAGTAAAGAATAAAATACATTTGGTGCTTTTATAGAATTTAAAATGAAATGAACTCTCAATATACCCTGACTATGGCCATTGGTATATATTTTGAGTTAATTTTAAGTTAAATTCTGATAAAAGAAAAAAATATTTAAGGAAAATATGATGAATTTCGAAAACGGATCCAGTGTGGATCCAGTGTTATTTTGTAAAAGATAAAAATACTAAGTTTTGTCCACACCCTGACTATGGCCATTGATGTGGATCATCAACTTAGTATCAATTACCTCTTACGAAATGGTGCGTGTGCCATTCGTGTTTCACCATTGTGAGAATTTGAGAAATAAAGGCAAAAAAAAAAGCATGAAAATGAGCAATTTTATGATATTTACCATGCTCATTCATTCTAATCTAGAGCAGAAAATGTAAATTCTCATTAAGATTCTAAGTTGTTACAATCCTTGAAATCTGGAAAGATGACATCTCTAATCTTAAGATGGCAATACAAATTTCCCATGACTTCCCTGTAAAAGAGTGAATTAGCATAATAGAAGAAAAGTGCTTCATTAAAAACAAGATCATATACGACTTGTATTGATCCTAACGCAAAGTGCTATGCTCATGCCGAATGAGAAGGGTATATGGCCTACCCTACATTTGTTTAGAAAGTATACATATATATATGGGTATATATATATATATATATATATATATATATATATCTATATATATAAGCAAGGCCATAATTAAGTGAATTTCTATGTGCCATAAATAAAGGCAGGGGCCAGGATGGTCCAAGATTTATCATTATGGAATGCAACAGTTATAACTGCTAGTGATGAGCCATTCATGGAAATGGGAGATCATAGTGGCTCCTTGTAAAAAAAAAAATTGTTGAATATGACTATAGTAATTCTTCATGAACTACTATAGTAAGGAAAGATTACAATGGTTCTACGCGAACCATTGTAAAAGAAAGACAGCTATGGTAGTTCTTGATGAACCACTATAGTAAAAAAAAGAAAAGTCCACAATGGTTCCATGTGAACCACTGTGAAAAGAAATGACAGTTATGGTAGTTTTGGAGGAACTACCATGACAGTGGAAAGGCTACAGTGGTTCCTTGTGAACCACTGTAAAAGAAATGACAGTTATGGTAGTCCTGGAGGAACTACCATAACAATGGAAAAGCTACAGTGGTTCCTTGTGAACCACTGTAAAAGAATAATGAAAGAAGAGATGTTAATGTAGGTGCAACATGGGTATAGCAAAGGTGAAATGCAACCAACAGTGCATGCCCTGTAGGCGTGACAGGCAGCTGGACAGTATGGCAGGATGTATGAAACATGGCACGTGTTTGGAAATGACGTAAGTCAAGTAGGTAAATGGCACATCTAAACTGAAACTATAGTAACAGATGAATAATTTATGGCATGGAAACAGGTGCATGATTTATGGAATGGAAACAGATGCATAACTCAAGGTACTCCTACATGCAGGGGGTAACGTTAATATGTAGGTGCCTAAGAGAGATAGATACTGTGAGTTGCACGACACATATAATGGATGATTGATGCAAAAGTTGACACACTGGTGATGATGCAGTGGTGTCGTTATGCTGATATTGGTACTTGAATCATTGGTCCCAATGATATACAAAAAAAAAAAAAAGTAGGCAAATACAGGATAAGAAAATTTTACATACATAAAACCTCAAATATTGAATAAGCCATGTAAGCGATAACCTGATAGTATGTGATTCCTGGAAAAAGACAAGGAAAACTTCAGCATATGATATAACAAACTGGTCCCGAACATATACAGCCTTCCCGGGAAAAAGAAAAGGGGAAAATGTCACAAACATAAAATGATCAGCAAAATTTCATTTTGATCCTGAAAAGGGTCCTCTGTTCCCAGCTTATGGTTTGCATCCGACACTAAGAGATATAAAATGTAAATCCATCAGGTCGGCAAATGGATTTTAAGGGATATACTTCCTTTTCATCAGGGTTAATTTGACCCTATCAATCCAACATTACTAAATCAAACCTCCATCGGTAATCATATTACAAGATGAACCTACCAAATACGAACGCAAAAGTATGGGAGCTGTGTATGTGCCGTGAACTTGGTGACAAGGGGGTTGCGCAGTAGTGTTATACACTTGCGAAATGCAACAGGAAATGTGCTGGTGATGGCTGCAGGTGGCAGTGCTGATGAAGCACTGTGTATGCAGCACAATATGGGTGGATGGCTAACATAGAGGTTGAACAGGTGTATGGTGGTGTGTGTGACAGATATACAAGTGGAAATGTATGCCATTGACAACAATAGCGGTAGTGATGGTGTGTATTGATGCCTAATGAAGCATATCAACTTGATATATTTTATGATGGCCACAGTCACAGCGAGCGTAATTGAGAGGGATTCCAGCACCGAACCAAGAAACAAGATTTTATTATCAGATATGATCAGTTACTGCCTAACACAGTGAACAATCCTAATTCATGACTGAATTCTGTATTGGCTGCCCATATAATAACCAGATGAACACCTTGGTTCATGATCAGAAACTGTCATTTGCTGGAACATAATGGCAATTAAGGCTCAACTGCTTTAACTCAAATACACGGCCTTTATCTGGAACCACCAAGGGAACGAGATCGTCAGACAACTCACTGTGCACACAGTTTTTGTCTGTGATATTTTGCATCTCCACTAACAGATGTTTTATACAAACAAATAACCAAAGAAAGAGAGAAAGAAAGAAAAGAAAAAAAGGAAAAAAAAATTTACAAGAATCTCTCTAATGCGACACCTAAAATCCAATCCCTTCCACAAACGCAGAATTAGACACTGGTTGTCCTTGTGAAGATGACAACAAACAATCATTGGGAACAGAATATGTAGCTTGATGCTTTGATGCAGATTCCTGTATCCTTGACAGGTATGATATGCCATCGTATATACAGATATAAAAAAAAAAAAAACTTTCATGAATCATGATACTTGACAGGAAAAATTATATGATGGCCTACTCATCCTATGGAAATCAATGAGAGTTATACCCAGCTTAGATGAAAGTCCAATGAGTCACTATTGCAATACTTCTGGAAAATTATGAATATTGGTGAGACTCGATGGATCACGATAAAGAAACCCCAATTTTCCCAGGACCCAAACACCTAGCGCAGATGCACAGTACTGAAAGGCAGTCAATAGTTCAGTGAAATCGAGTTTTATGATGGCATGTTCGCCAATCACAGTAAGGAGGTTAAGACACAGAGCACAACCAGCGATAAGACTACTCGTGGCGTAGTGTCGCTTGGAATCCTGAGATTTTAGTGGCGCCATCATCTAACCTTTGGCCTCCAGAGTTATGATCACCAAACCCCAACTTTCAACCCCTAAAAGCCCAATGTCACGAATTACCCCAAAATTGGGGCTAATCTATGAACGAAACTCTTAACGAACCGAAATCAGGTGCCACCATAAATCTTAAGCTAATGAAACAATGATACTCACAAATTTGAAAAATTCCAACACTACACTTATCAGAAATCTATATCGAAAGAAAACAATTCCTGCCAAAACAAACTACAATATGCGACTACCCTAGATCAAATTAATCAGGAGGGGGAGGGGTCGAAATATGAGGAAAAAAAAAAAACTGAACGAACTGGCTTGTCCTGATCTTGTCATTTCTGCAAGAAAAAGGCATTAAACGAACCATGAATTTGGATGGATCAATACTTACCTCCACTATTTCTGGACTTGAATGCTCTCTCTCTTTCTCTCAACATCAATGATCCTTCTTAAAGTTGGTCACCATCATCATTCTTCGGATGAGAATCAAGCTAGAAAGAGGGCCGAATCGCATTGATTTTAAAAGGGACCGAAGGAGATACAGGGCGATGGGAGTCATAGGCCGATACCGGTGGATGCGCAAGGGATGTGACGACCCAATGGTATATGCGATGCAGTAGATTATCAAATAAAGCAAAGACTCCAAATCCATGGATGATCAGAATGAAGCAAAATTCCAAGATTCAGAAGGCGAGCAAAGCATAAATCGATCATCAGAAAGAGACTGACTATATAAAAAAAAAGCATGAAGGAGAAATATAAATAAGAAGGGAAACCGAAATAAGACGGATTAAAATCATAATCTACAGTATGGCAACAGGAGTGTCGGCACATAAATGACTATCAACATTCCATGATTCGAAGAAGAGAAAACAGAAAAATGTCGGAACAGAGGTATTCCGTTGATTTTTGCATGCAGATGGGTCGATCTCGCCATATGCGGACCGATCTCACCCTTTTGCTTTATAGAAAAAAAAAACGAAAGAGAATGGAAAAACAATAGAGATATCACGAAGGGGAGGCAAAATGTTTATGAAGAATCCGAAAGAGAAAGGGGAATCACTTACCTGCGATTGTAGGATCACTTACCTGCGATTGTAGGGGGTAATCGATTTCCTTCGGCAGGTAGAGAGAAGGAAGTTTCCCTCTTTCTTTCGCCGGAATTCCCTCTAATGAAGAAGCGAACAAGGGGAATAAGAAGCAAAAGACTCAAGAGGCCAATGGAGAAGTGAACCACCGATCCCCTTCTTCTCCTCCTTGCGTCTCTTTTATAGGGAGGGGAGGAAGGCTCCGGAACGGGTTCGTTGGAGATTGACGATGGAAACCAAGAGGAAGATGATCGGAGGGTGAAGAAGCTCGGGAGATGGAGGCGTGCGAGGTTGTTGATGATGAATGAAGGAGCGGGGAGGACAGAGGCGATCAGAGGGTTGATGATGGAAGAGGAACGCACATGGGGGTGGTCGGTCATAGAGGGAGAGAGAAGCGAGAGCGGCGGCTGAGGGAGAAAACTCGAGAGGGTCTCCCCCCCCGAAACCCTAACTCGATTTGAGAGTTTTGCAAGGGTTTTACTTTTTCCAAAAGAGGTCTTCTTATAAAAAGATTTTTCAAAACGGGTTTCTCTTAAAAAAAAACATTTCTATTTGTTGTAATTTTCTTTCATTATTTTTGATTTTTTTGTTCTTTTCTCAATATTTTTATCTTTTTTTTTTTGTGTTTTCGGAATGAATAATTAAGATTCTACGAGAAAACAAAGACTAAACATTAATTCTTTTGTATTTTTCTGAGAGATTTTTACAAAAGTATTTTTCTGAGAATTTCAGACCATTTCGGGGGAAATTTCTTCAGAAGAATGGGTTTGGACCTAGGTTTTGAGAAAATGTTCGAGTTTTGACACTCGAATCGAGAAATATAACGTGATGGATCCAAATGGATGTCGGATGGACTATCCGAGATAAAAAACTATTTTTGGTATTTTCTGTAATTTTAATTTAAAATTTGGACAATGAGACTCAGATTTGATTTTGATAACGGATTCGGGTCCGAAATCGAGTTGAACATATAAAATGAATTTAATTTCGGCCAACTTGAGAAATAAAATGGGATTTAGATTTAAAAGTGACTCAATTACCCAAAAATGAAGATAAAGGGCAAAAAGGGGAATATTTACAAACTTTTGAAAAATTTGGGGTGTTCACAGATGCCCCTCTTTGATACTAAGCCGGTAAGAAGCCGAGCTTAGTGGCAAAGATAACACTCCAAATTTTGAAAATGCCTCAGTCAGCAGATTTGAACTGGGTGTGGAAGAATTATGGCTTTTCAGGCTTAAAGCCTTGTCCTGAATGGCTTGGGGAAGACGAAATCCTCGAAAATGATATGACTGAATAAATAGAAATGAGGAAATCATGATGGGACTTTTGGGTAAAAGATCCCAAGATGGTGAGAGATCACAATTTTGATCAAATCTCATGGGTGAGACAAGATCAATCTTTTGGAATGACTCAGGTTTAGCCCTTAACCTGGATGGGACGAAGATGGGTCATGGTAATTTGGATGGGGAAAGGAATATAAGCAGACCTCGATGGGACATTTTGAGAGAAATGCCTCGTGAGATAAAACTCAAACATGATCCTTTCCTGGATGGATGTACAAAGAGCACGAATTCCTTTGCGGGGAAAACCATGATGGGATGGAAAGGATTACCTCATCTAAATGAGGCTCAGGTTTAACCCAAACCTGAAAGGAAGGCACCTCACGGAGTGAGGTTCAGGCTGCACCCTTATCCTGAAAGGGATGACCATACGGACTCCTTAAACGAAGAAACTGTGATGGGACTAGAAAGGATATCTAGTCAAAAATGGTACTCAGGTTCAACCCTAACCTGAATGGAAGATATCTCGTGAAGCGAAGTTCAGGCTTAACCCTTAACTTGAAAGGGACGACCATACGGAATCCTCGGATGAAAAAACCATGATGGGACCTTCAGGATTTGGACGAACAAATCCAGAAGGGGTTTGCGAGAAGAGAAAAACAAGGGATTCCCTAAAGCTTGAAAAGGGAATGATCTTGGGCGCCTCATTGCTGAGACTAAAATCAGCTTTCTAAAAAAAACAGATGACCTCTCGCAGAAGGTTTTTGGGTTACACCTCGAGGAGCGAGGTGACAGGCTTAATCCTTAGCCTGAATGGATACAGAATCCTCGAGGAGCGAGGAAGACTGTGATGGGCCTCTAGACTTTGCACAACAAGTCCAAGAGGGGTTTTGCAAAAGAATGAAAAATGGAGGTCCCTAAAGCTTGAAAAGGGGTTGTTCTTGGGCTCCTCATCGCTGAGACTGAAAATAGCTTTTGACAATAACAGACCTTTTGCAAAAAGTTCAGGTTTAACCCTTATCCTGAGCGGGTACTGTCCATGGTGGGACAGTGGGGAACACAGGGAAGTGTGCGGATGTAAGACCCGCAATTTTTCAGAAAATATCTGAATAAAATTCATGAGGCATTTATCGCTAAAAATGACATTTTTCTTAGAATGCGAAACAAATCAATTCCTGCGAGCCAGTTACACTTAGGATATTCGTCGAAACGCGATTATATGCTCAAACACTCTGGAAGCCATAACTTCCTACCTAAACGAAATCAAAGGATTCCTGCGAGCCAACTTTCTTAGTGGCATCAATACGAAGATTACGGCGTACTCAGAATTTTTCGGAAAAAAATCACCGAAAACCCGAAATTCTTGTGGGACCCACGGAAATATGGGTGGGACCCATAGAAATATTTCTCAGAAAATGTTCTAGAATATTCTAGAATATTCTGGCACCTTCTAGCATCTTCCAGGACCTTCCAGCTCCTTCCAGCACCTTCCATGGAAGGGATTTCTGAAAAGCCAAGGGGTAAAGAGGGGATTCTGAAACTTGGGGCCCAAGTTTCAGAACCTATAAATAGAGGACCCCCCCTCCTTTAGAAAATCGCCAACCCCTCTCTCTCTCCTCCTTTTCCCAAACCTCCCCTACCTAGCCTAGCCCACCTGAGCCCACCTGACCTGGTCTGAGCCTGCCTGACTTAGCCTGAGCCTGCTTGACCTGGTCTAAGCCTGCCTGACCTGGTCCTAACCCACCTGACCTAGGTCTGAACCTACTTGACCTAAGTCTGAACCCAGTTGACTTGACCTGAACCTGGTTTGGTTCAAAGTCAAAGTCCAAGTCCTTTTTCGTCCGAAGTTCGAAGTTGGTCCTTTTTCGAAGTCGAGCCTCGTTCGAAGCGTTTGAAGCAATCGAAGTTGTTTCTTCCTCAAATTGAAGTAAGTTCGCTTCATTAAACCATCTCTCTCAAGTATTTGATTGTTTGTATATAGCATATACTTTCTGAAGTAGTATCTTGCTTTAGTTCTTGGTTGAGCCCTCTAGGACGCTTCGGTGTTCACGCGCTCGTCTCGTAACTATCATCGGATATATATGTTCGAATACGCAGTATATGCGTTCTTCAAAATAGTATCTCACCCTAGTTCTTGGTTGAGCCCTCTAGGACACTTTGGTGTTCACTCGCTCGCCTCGTAACTATCGTTGGATACAGATCTAGGTGTATATCTGCTGATTCTGCCAACGCGTCTTATATCGCACAGGCTATGTAATTTACCTTTGCCTTCGCGTCGTATGATGCCAAGGCTCCCTGCTTTCTGTACTTCCGATTAAAGCACTTTCGATTATGCATTTACTTACGCCGTCGCGTCGAACGATGCCAAGGCTCCTGTTTTCTGCAATGTATTTACTTACGCCGTCGCGTCGGACGATAACAAGGCTCCTGTTTTGTTATATATGTAGAATATTTCGTTCAGTTACACCCCCTGAACAATAGTATATGCATTTCCTTTACGCCGCCGCTGTATAAAGCACAGGCTTCTGCTTATATTACATATATGGCGCGTAAGTGAGCATTCAAATGGAGATCAACTCCAAAATCGCCCATGCGATTCCCTTACCGCTCCTCGTACAAGATTCTGCTTGACGAATGAAGCCCCTATTGGAAAGGCTTCGCCTTTTGGCAAAATGCTCTATACGTAAAGACTAAATCAATTACTATGGCCTGGCTATGGCCCAAGGTTCCTGCAACCTTGATGGATGCAAAGTACGCACAACGGTGCGCATCCATTTTCCGAGTTAAGCGTAGCGATTTCCCACCAAAGAGGGGAGATGCCGCTGAAATGGATAAAAGAAAACGCACGCTTTCTCTGTTAAAGAGAGGGAGTGCTGCTGAAATTCCTGAAGGAGATAAGAATGGCTCAGAAAGAACGTAGCAGAAGTGCTACCCAGTTATGGAACGCCTTCTACGATGTAGAAAGGTTCGTTGCACCACTGCCGGTAGAGCAGAGAAGGTGTTGACAGAATGGTTGGTAGAAGAGCTGCCAGAACCAGTTAAGTGGCACACTGATGTCCTTTGTTGGAACGATGTCAGAATGACTCGTCTCCCTGGCACCTGCAAGGGCACCATACTTGTAAGAGCCGCTGCGCCAAAGTAGTGGTAACACCTTGACGAGGTCCTGAGCTCGTTGCGTAAAAATACGCCGAGTAGTCGATCCGTAGAGATCGAGTCATGTGCATGCTCATTGAGAATTATCAGACAACCAGACTCGTAAGGGCCGCTGAGTCGGAGTGTGTTGTTTCCACCGAAAGAGGTGAAGCGCTCGTCAAGGCCGAAGTGCCGAGAGCAGAGTTAAGCATGCATATGAATAAAACCTTTGTTCCACGGTGAAAACCGTGTGGTTGATTGGGGTCGGGTACATACTTCTCAAAGGCTGCCCTATAGGCATGCAATGTTCGTCAAGTAATTGTAAGACCGGCAGGCCCCTTTCAGAATTTCTCACCGAGGAAGACGGTGATGGCACAGCCTTGAGTGACATATATTTCACCCGAACCTGATAGAGTTCATTGATGGCCTTCGTCACTCAGAGGTATGGAGGTCGTGGTTATCCTTAAATACCTAAGGATTGAACCCAACTACTGCAGTAGCAGAATGCATTCGGATACCTAGTAAGGATCTCTTCCGGTATGTTGTACCGTCCTACTAGGGGGATGGGGTCAACAGACCTCTGAGGTATCAAAAATACATAGAATAATCAACCCTCAGATCGTCGCGTTGTCGCCCAGATATGAGTCCCCTAAGCCCAGGGGGAGGTGCAATTATCGAAACAAAGCATTAGCTTAGGTACAGCGCTACTTTGAATGTATGAGTGGATGACGTTGTTGAAACAGTCCTGCATAACCTTTGTGAAGGTGTCATGGTCGGTATACTACTGGACCGATTGGGAAAGAACCCCATTGATATCCGTACGACTAAGTGAAGCTCGGAGAACTGTCCTTAGATTCGTAGGATACGGATGTGCCAAGCATAAAGGCTTGAGCTAGACATCCTTTCGTGACTCTGAGGAAGTCAAGGCTAAGTCGTAGAGACTTAAGAGGTTATTCTAACTCACAGCCCTGAAGAGGCTTATGCGAAGTTATGAAGACTTGCGTGGATGTTCAACTCATAGCCCTGATGAGGCTTTTGCGATATACGCTAGGTCATGGAGGCTTGAGCGTCGTATTACGAACTGCGACCCTGAGTGGTCTATGCATTTACTTGAGTTGAATAGATAGGTATTTGCCTACTTACCAGACCATCAGTGGTTCTGACCCCGTTAAATGGGGATTTCAGGTGTTGAACCTGCGTGGCGATATGCGGAGCAAGGCGGCATCAAGTTCCAGGGTTTCTCTAGACAGAGTTGTACTGCTTCCTTTTTATTGAACCTTCACTGCTTTTCTAAGCAGTAGTGTTGTAATAAACATGTGCTTTCGATAAAATGGAACACTTTGGTGGTCAATGAGTTGCTTGGCCACATACCTGCAACGTGCTCGGAGTTTTCTAAAACCGACGACTCATTATCATCTTATTCCGCTGCTAAAAGCTTTTCTAAGTTCCGCTGCAAAGAAAAAAAAAAGAAATTCATGAAAATTTTAACTTAGCTTTGTTTTGGAAATCCGGGGCGTTACAGAATTGGTATCAGAGCAAGAGTCTGAGAAACCTGGTTCGAGATCCGTCTTGTCCACCATATCGCACTGTAAGTATATTTTATACTTCTTGTTCTGATCTGGGTGCATCTTTGTATAGATGGCAACTCACGACTCCCAAGGATACTGCTATCGTTGCGGGATCATGCACAATGAGTGGGTATGCCCATATGAGATCCAAGACTGCCAGTATTGTGGCGAAGAAGGGCATTCCACCAACGAATGCCAAATGAAGCATACCGCCGATATGGGTCGGTGGGGATCGCTTGGTCTTAGGGATGAGACCTCGCGTGTTAGTGGGCCACATTACTCCAGTAGAGGGAGTAGCCGTACCCCAGCGACTTCTGCTGAACTACCATCTCTGGTAGGATTTGACTTGAACTTCCTTGAGGGATTTGGTCAATCGCAAGGCTATCAACAGGCATCATGTACGCCTAGCTTGCACAGTCGGGAGGAGGGATGCAACAACTCCTTCTATAATCCCATTATGATTTCGGATTCCTCGAATCATAGTACGATTATATGGGGGAACAGAGCGGCTTCACCAACGCCGAGCCTGAATGGCCAAGGAGAGGGATACAACCTATATCATCCCGTTATGGTCTCGGATTCCCCTAGCCATGATGCCACTGAATGGGCAAGTGGACCGGCATCACTGATCTATCCACAAGAGTCGCTTGAGAGTGCGGAAGTGCCGCCCAAGCCAAAACTAGTAGTGCCTGCACCAAGGCAATGTGGAAGTAAACGATACTTCGGGTTCTTTGGGTCAAGAAAGAAATCCAGTTCCTAGAAGAGACTGGTAGTGTTTTGGAGTCAATAGACTCATGTACATAGTTTCTCAACGCCTAAAAGTCTGCCAGTGCGGCATGACATTTCGTTTAAGGCGATGCTTGTGTAAATGTGATGTATATTAAGTAAATAGAACTTTGCTTCGATATATATACATTGTGAAACTAAAACACGTTGCTTGTATGTGGTAGATAAATGGCTCCTACGACGAGGAGAACCATGCCGAGCGAGGAGTCCCATACTCAAGGATTCCTGCTGGAAACGCTCAACAATTTGGTTACTGCCATTCGAGAAACAAGGCCAGAGTCAGTCGTACCTCGAAGCGAAAACCTTGGGGGAATAACCTATGAAAAATTCCTCAAGCTCGATCCACCAGTCTTCGCCGGTAGAGTCGATCCTGAACTGGCAGAGAGTTGGGTCGAAGAGACCGAACGTGCCTTTCTGGTACTGGGAGTACCAGAAGAAAAGAAGACCAACTTTGGCACGTACAGGCTGAAAGACAATGCACGGAAGTGGTGGGATACCACTAAGATTATCCAGTTCTCGGAAGTTGAAGTCATTCCTTGGACTGACTTCCGGAGAGCTTTTATGGATAATTACTTCCCGTTACACTCCAGAAACAAGAAAAAAATGGAGTTTCTGGAATTGGAGCAGGGTGGCATAAGTCTGATTGACTACACCACCAAATTTCAAAATCTTGAACGGTACTGCTCCCGGTTATTTGAGACCGACCAAGAAAGGGCCGACAAGTACATCAACGGACTGCGAGAAGGGCTAAGGTCATGGGTTATCACCAGCATGCCCCAAACTTTTCAAACGGCTGTGGCAGCAGCTTCAAAAATACAAGTGGATTGGGAACGATCCAAAGTGATCATAGCAAAAAGGCCCGTAGTTGATGGTGGGAACAAGAAGAGAATGTTTCCAAGTGGCCAGGGTTCACGACAACCCTTTCAAAAGAAAAGGTTCCAAGGTGGGAACAACACTCAACAAGTCGTGAGGCCAAGGCAGAACATGGCTCCAAACAATCTGTAGTCCAACCCGAACTGCCCAAAATGCCATGTAAATCACGCAAGAGGACCATGTCCACGTGACACAGGTGGATGCTTCTACTGTGGCAAAATGGGCCACATTGCAAGACAGTGCAGGAAGAAGCTTGCTGATGAGCAAAGGAGGAATGTCGGATCTGCCGGACCCTCTCAACAAATACCACAACGAACACAAGTCCAACGACCCCCACCTAGAGTAGAACAAAGGCCTGTTGCAGGTCGTGTATACGCTATAACGACTGAACAAGTCGAAACCGGTGACCTCATTGAAGGCACCGTACCTGTTAATGGACATGCAGCTTACGTCTTGTTTGATTGTGGTGCTACTCATACGTTTATCTCTGACGATTTCACCAAACAACTCCATGCCTCGGTGCAACCGATTGATAAAATGATCGAAGTATATAACCCGTTGGGTTCGCGCACCAAATGTATCCGGTGTGTGAAAAATTTGGATATTGAGATAGCAGGGCAACACTTGCCTACTGACGCCATCCTGATCGATATGATACAGTACGATGTCATTCTGGGAATGAATTGGTTGGCTCAGAATAATACCAAGATTCTGTGCCGCGAGGGCAGAGTGATTCTATCTCGACCCGGATTGCCTAAGATGGAATACCGGTTATCCAAACCTGTTCCACAAAAAAGGCTCATATCAGCACTTAAGATACAAAAATACCTTAGGAAGGGTTGTGTGGCCTTCCTGTTGAGTCTCTCGGTGGAAAAATCCAACGACCAACCCCTTGAGAGTTTGGAAGTAGTGCGGGAGTTTCCCGATCTGTTTCCTGAGGAATTGCCAGGACTTCCGCCACTTCGTGAGGTTGAATTTGGAATTCAATCCTTACCTGGAACAACGCCAATATCCAAAGCCCCTTATCGTATGGCACAAGCTGAACTCAGTGAGTTGAAATGTCAGTTGGAAGAACTGATGGAACAAGGGTTCATCCGACCAAGTATGTCACCATGGGGAGCCCCGGTACAGTTTGTAAAAAAGAAGGATGGATCCCTTCGGTTATGCATCGATTATCGGATGCTTAACCAGGCAACCGTTAAAAATAAGTACCCGTTGCCTCGGATTGAGGACTTATTAGATCAGCTAAGAACAGCGAGAGTGTTCTCCAAGATCAACCTCAGGTCTAGATACCATCAGCTCAGAGTTAAGGAGGAGGATATACCTAAGACTGCCTTCAGAATGAGATATGGCCATTATGAGTTCGTAGTAATGCCCTTCGGACTTACTAATGCCCCTGCTGTCTTTATGGACCTGATGAACCGAGTGTTCAAGCCATACTTAGACACTTTTGTCATCGTCTTCATTGATGACATTCTCGTGTATTCAGAGAATGAGGAACAACACAAGGAGTACTTGAGAATCGTCTTGAAAACCCTTCAAGATAATCAGTTATATGCCAAGTTTTCAAAATGTGAATTCTGGCTAGACAAAGTAATGTTCCTTGGCCATGTGATCTCAAAAGATGGAATCGCAGTAGATCCTGCGAAGGTCAAAGCTGTGATAGACTGGAAGCAGCCAGAAAATATCACTGAGGTCCGCAGCTTCCTTGGACTTGCCGGATATTATCGGAAGTTCATACAAGACTTCTCCCGAATCGCCGTACCGATGACAAAATTGTTGAAAAAGGGAGTCAAGTTCGAATGGACTGACCAGTGTAAGGAGTGATTTGAGGTTCTCAAACAGAGGCTTACCACTGCCCCTGTCCTTACCTTACCTGTTGGTCAGGGAGGCTTCGTGGCTTATACCGATGCCTCGGGAACAGGTCTGGGTTGCGTATTGATGCAGCATGGCAAAGTAATCGCCTATGCATCCCGTCAGTTAAGAATTCATGAGAAAAACTATCCAACCCACGATCTTGAGCTTGCCGCGGTAGTGTTCGCACTTAAAATATGGCGACACTACCTTTATTGAGAGAAATTTGAGGTCATGTCGGACCATAAAAGCCTAAAATACCTCTTTTCTCAAAAGGAACTCAATATGCGGCAACGACGATGGCTGGAATTCCTCAAAGACTATGAATTCACGCTTTCCTATCACCCTGGAAAAGTGAATGTTGTAGCAGATGCCCTTAGTCGCAAGACTGTTGGCACTCTGGCCAGCCTCACCGGACAATGGAAGCTGATGGAGGATTTCGTCAGTTGGAAGCCATTCCTGGCTGACCCAGGAAAAATTCAATTGTCATGCCTGACAATCCATATCGAGATCCTCGATCGCATTGTAGCCGAACAGTTCAAGGACCCCCAGTACTTGGAATTAAAAGCTCGTGCTGCAAAAGATGACACTTTCTTCCATTTAAAAGAGGATGGAGTAATATGGATGGAAGAAAGAATTTGGGTTCCAAATAACCCTGAGCTAAGACAGGAAGTACTCCAGGAGGCTCATAATAGCAAGTACACCATTCACCCTGGGGGTACAAAAATGTTTCGGGACTTACAAAGAAAGTACTGGTGGAGGGGTATGAAACGTGATGTGGCTACATTTGTCTCAAAGTGTTTGATCTGTCAGCAAGTAAAAATCGAGCATCAACGACCTGGTGGAAAAATGCAACGGATCGAAATTCCAAAATGGAAATGGGAGGGCATTACGATGGATTTCATTGTTGGATTGCCTCGGTCCAAGAGACAACATGACTCAATATGGGTGATCGTAGACAGACTCACCAAGTCTGCTCACTTCCTGCCAATCAACACTCGATACTCAACTGAACGATTGGCGGAGATCTACATTCTGGAAATCGTTAGACTCCATGGAGTGTCGATTTCGATCATATCCGATCGTGACCCGAAGTTCACCTCTCACTTTTGGGAGCAGCTTCAGAGAGCCCTGGGGACGAAACTCAAGTTCAGTACAGCATTCCATCCCCAAACAGATGGGCAATCAGAACGAACCATACAGACTCTTGAAGATATGCTAAGAGCCTGTATGCTAGAATGGAAAGGTGATTGGGATTCCCACCTAGCGTTGGCTGAATTTGCTTATAATAATAGCCACCACGCTAGCATTGGGATGGCACCGTATGAAGCCTTGTACGGGCGACCCTGTCGATCACCAATCCATTGGGGTGAAGTGTGTGAGCGAACCTTGGACTCGCCCATAGTGTTGCAGCATTATACTGAGCAGGTTCACATGATCAGGAAGAAGCTACTGACTGCTTAGAGTCGACGGAAGAGCTACGCCGATCAGCGGCGTAGGGAACTCACTTTTGCGGTTGGAGATAAGGTTTTTATCAAGGTCTCCCCAACCAAGAGTGTGTTTCGTTTCGGAAAGAAGGGAAAGCTCAGCCCCAGATTCGTTGGTCCCTTCGAGGTTTTGAGCCGGATAGGAGAGACCGCCTACAGAGTAGCATTGCCACCGCAGTATACACAGATACACAACGTATTTCATGTGTCAATGCTTAGAAAATACGTTCACGACCCTTCCCACGTCATCCAACATGAAGATATTGACATCCAGGAGGATATGACGGTGGAAGAAAGGCCAGTAGAGATCATGGACCGACGGGAGCAAGTGCTAAGGACGAAGGTCATTCCACTTGTCAAAGTGAGATGGCAACATCACGGAGTCGATGATTGCACTTGGGAGCTCGAATCGGATATGCGGGATAAATATCCTGAACTCTTCACCTTGTACTCTTAGCTGAATTTCGAGGACGAAATTCCTTTAAGGGGGTAATGATGTAAGACCCGCAATTTTTCAGAAAATATCTGAATAAAATTCATGAGGCATTTACCGCTAAAAATGACATTTTTCTCAGAATGCGAAACGAATCAATTCCTGCGAGCCAGTTACACTTAGGATATTCGTCGAAACGCGATTATATGCTCAAACACTCTGGAAGCCATAACTTCCTACCTAAACGAAATCAAAGGATTCCTGCGAGCCAACTTTCTTAGTGGCATCAATACGAAGATAACGGCGTACTCAGAATTTTAAGGAAAAAAATCACCGAAAACCCGAAATTCTTGTGGGACCCACGAAAATATGGGTGGGACCCACAAAAATATTTCTCAGAAAATGTTCTAGAATATTCTAGAATATTCTGGCACCTTCTACCATCTTCCAGGACCTTCCAGCTCCTTCCAGCACCTTCCATGGAAGGAATTTCTGAAAAGCCAAGGGGTAAAGAGGGGATTCTGAAACTTGGGGCCCAAGTTTCAGAACCTATAAATAGAGGACCCCCCCTCCTTTAGAAAATCGCCAATCCCTCTCTCTCTCCTCCTTTTCCCAAACCTCCCCTACCTAGCCTAGCCCACCTGAGCCCACCTGACCTGGTCTGAGCCTGCCTGACTTAGCCTGAGCCTGCTTGACCTGGTCTGAGCCTGCCTGACCTGGTCCTAACCCACCTGACCTAGGTCTGAACCTACTTGACCTAAGTCTGAACCCAGTTGACTTGACCTGAACCTGGTTTGGTTCAAAGTCAAAGTCCAAGTCCTTTTTCGTCCGAAGTTCAAAGTTGCTCCTTTTTCGAAGTCGAGCCTCGTTCGAAGCGTTTGAAGCAATCGAAGTTGTTTCTTCCTCAAATTGAAGTAAGTTTGCTTCATTAAACCATCTCTCTCAAGTATTTGAGTGTTTGTATATAGCATATACTTTCTGAAGTAGTATCTTGCTTTAGTTCTTGGTTGAGCCCTCTAGGACGCTTTGGTGTTCACGCGCTCGCCTCGTAACTATCGTCGGATATATATGTTCGAATACGCAGTATATGCGTTCTTCAAAATAGTATCTCACCCTAGTTCTTGGTTGAGCCCTCTAGGACACTTCGGTGTTCACTCGCTCGCCTCGTAACTATCGTTGGATACAGATCTAGGTGTATATCTGCTGATTCTGCCGACGCGTCTTATATCGCACAGGCTATGTAATTTACCTTTGCCGTCGCGTCGTATGATGCCAACGCTCCCTGCTTTCTATACTTCCGATTAAAGCACTTCCGATTATGCATTTACTTACGCCGTCGCGTCGAACGATGCCAAGGCTCCTGCTTTCTGCAATGTATTTACTTACGCCGTCGCGTCGAACGATGCCAAGGCTCCTGTTTTGTTATATATGTAGAATATTTCGTTCAGTTACACACCCTGAACAATAGTATATGCATTTCCTTTACGCCGCCGCTGTATAAAGCACAGGCTTCTGCTTATATTACATATATGGCGCGTAAGTGAGCATTCAAATGGAGATCAACTCCAAAATCGCCCATGCGATTCCCTTACCGCTCCTCGTACAAGATTCTGCTTGACGAATGAAGCCCCTATTGGAAAGGCTTCGCCTTTTGGCAAAATGCTCTATACGTAAAGACTAAATCAATTACTATGGCCTGGCTATGGCCCAAGGTTCCTGCAACCTTGATGGATGCAAAGTACGCACAACGGTGCGCATCCATTTCCCGAGTTAAGCGTAGCGATTTCCCACCAAAGAGGGGAGATGCCGCTGAAATGGATAAAAGAAAACGCATGCTTTCTCCGTTAAAGAGAGGGAGTGCTGCTGAAATTCCTGAAGGAGATAAGAATGACTCAGAAAGAACGTAGCAGAAGTGCTACCCAGTTATGGAACGCCTTCTACGATGTAGAAAGGTTCGTCGCACCACTGCCGGTAGAGCAGAGAAGGTGTTGACAGAATGGTTGGCAGAAGAGCTGCCAGAACCAGTTAAGTGGCACAATGATGTCCTTTGTTGGAACGATGTGAGAATGACTCGTCTCCCTGGCACCTGCAAGGGCACCATACTTGTAAGAGCCGCTGCGCCAAAGTAGTGGTAGCACCTTGACGAGGTCCTGTTATCATCGCAAAAAAATTTTCCCCTCCCTTGCGAGAGAGAAACGAATTTCGCGAGTCAAACTCGACCAAAGTTTTGAAATTGGTTTTGAAAATTACTCGCCTCCGTTTTGAAAATTTGCGGGAAAATTCCATGGAATGGGATCCGCCTGTCGGTACGAGGTTCAACCGTTCCTGGCGCCTTTACCAGGGGTAATTGAACCAAGGACCAATTATGTGCTTTAACTTGACTCAAATATCTAAATTATGCTCTATTTTTCCTAGAATGCACAAAGAATCAGGCTTGTGCTATGGAATTTTGAAAAATGCAAGTTTGAGAAACTATGATGTTTGCTTTGAAAAATTGAAATGCATTTGGAAAATGATTGGAAAAGTGCTTGAAATTGGAGTTTTTGGAAAAATCATTGAATTTCATTGGAAATCAGAAATTTGCATTGAAAAGTGATTTCTCAGGAAAACTTGAAAATCTGAGAAAATTGGTTTTGAGATTGGAAACTTGGAATTGCTTTTATAAGAAAATGGATTTGAGAATCTTGAGAAAATCTAAGAAATTTATTGGAAAATGACTTTTGAAATGAAAAATGAATTCTCAGGAAAACTGGAAAATATGAGAAAATCGATTTCTGAAAACTTGGGATTTTGAAATTTAAGAATTTGAAAACATAGGAAAATCTTGATTTGAACTTGGGAAATGCTTTGAAATGTCATTTGAAAACTTAGGATTTTGAGAAAATCAGATCCTGAGAAAGACTTGGAAATTCTTGAGAAAATTGAATTTTCTGAAATTGAAATTGGAAAATGAGTTTGAAAATAATGCAATTTGAATGATATGAATGAATGAATATGAATTTGAAAAGGGAATTTCATTGAGGAATTGAGAAATCCTTTTAAAACTTTGAGAAATGCAGTGCATTTTGAAGTTAGCCTAAGAGTGTAGGCTGAATGTGGCTAATACGAAGATCATAAATCTTGGTTTTCTTCGTATTCTGACTATGGCCATAAATACGAATCCCACCGAGTTTATAAACTCCATAAGAGCTTGTGCACGTGCCATTCGTGTAAAGCATAGTGAATTTGAAATAATGTGCATGAATCATACATCACATATTGAAATATGCATAAATTAAACTATATGCAATGCAACCCTATTCTAAGCAGAAAAGTAACTCTTATTCCAAATATTACATTATTTTTTTACATTGAATTGAAATAAAATAAATAAATAAAATGGCTAAGTCTTCTTCTTGAATATTCCTGCAAAACTGGAAAATAAAATTAGCACAAAAATGTAGGTTTTTCTGAATTTATCCGAAAATATGGAGAATTATCGGATATTATTCAGATATAAACCCAAATTCGTACCCCTTTGATATAAACATAATAAATAATGAAAAAATTTTGAAAATAAACTTGAAAATTCGAAGTTGGGGTCAAAATGACCAAAATACCCCTGATGACCTTGAAATCAGGGTTTTCTGAAAGAATTTTTATAAATTTTGGAATTTTGAAAATCAAATGAAATAAATCAAGCATAATATAATAAAATATGATAATATGCATGAAATTTTGGAGAATTAGAAATTGAAATTTCGAAATTTAGGTCAAAATGACCAAAATACCCCCGATAACAAAACTATGGCCTTGAAACCAGGGTTTTCTGAAATAAATTTTGCAAAATTGAAAAATATGAAATGCAAAGGAGATTAAAATTAACCCTAATATGATTCTACATGCTTATGTACATGATAAAAACTCTAAAATGGCGAAAATATCATAAAATATCAAATTTAACTTGATTTTCGCCTGATTTTCGCTTCTGAATTTAAAGATAAACTAACACATGGAGCAAATGAACTTGGAATTAAACCAAATTTGGCATGGACACCTAAAATAACCTTAGAAACATAATGGAGCTCGAAAATCTATTTTTTTGTATTTTTAAATATGGAAATTCAAATAAAAACCCTAAATTTTGTGATTTTTGCCTAAAATGTTGATTCTAAAGGAGATTTAGGATATCAAATTTCCATAAAAATTTCCCAAATTTCATGGGGTGACAGAGGACAGTAATTAAATGATTTTTGATTTTTACACTTTCTGGTTTTGACCTATGGTCGGAGCTGTACCACTCCGGCAAGTCGGATCAGAATCCGGCGACTCTAGTAAATGAAGGAAACAGACAGGTTTCGGGAGAAAATATGGAAAAAATAGCAAACAGATGGTAAAAAGGTTGAAATTGTGGGAAAATGTCTCTGACAAACATAAAAAGATTTGATATTTTGACACCTTGGGATTTGCGTTACGGTTTGGAAAAGGCCACACTGTTATCAGAGACCTAAATCTCTGGAATTTCTGGACATTGGAATCTGTTAGACAGAAAGAGCAAATCCAGGAAAAATAATGAAACAGATTAAAAAATTCCCACATTTTGGAAAATGACAGGAAATTATGTTAGGAAAAACTTTCATGTTGAAAGTTTTTGCATACGGATTATAGATTGTATGGACTTGGTGCATTAGGGTCTGTCTATACCCTGACAAAAGAAAATCAAGATTTTCCCAGGGGTCTGGAAAATCCGATTTTTGAAAGAGGCCAAAACTTCTTGGAAAAATCTCAAAATTTCCAGATCATTAGTAGATTCAATCATGAATCCACTATGATTTTTTGAGAGCAATCCGAATCTCCCACAAGGGTGGTGTTGGAGGTTCTTTTCTGCTAAATTAGAAATTGAAATTTCTAGAAATAGGAAATCCCAGTTTGGGATTTGATTTATTTGAGAAGGTTCCGAAACCCAAATTGCATCAAATTTTTGGCACAAAAGCAGAGACATACAACTAAAGTTATTACAATTTTTTTTCGGATTTTTTAACAAAAATATATCCATGAAATGATGACTGGACTTCATATACAAACTAAAGCCTATGGATTTCTAAGCAAACCTTAATAAAGCTAACAAAACTACCTATAAAACAGTGAAATTAATCAAATAAAATGCCTAAAATACTCAATTTATACAAAACTAATGCTTGAAATAAAAGAAAAAAAAAACAAGGGGATATGAAGCCGATTTGATGTAGGCTATTAATGGAGGCCCAGCTGGTGGCTGTGTAAGGGCTGCAAGAATAGGGTTTCAATGGCTGGAAGTTGCAGCCAAGGGGTGAGAAAGAGAGAGTTCAAGGGAGAGAGAGAGAGAGAGAGAGAGAGAGAGAGAGAGAGAGAGAGAGAGAGAGAGAGAGAGAGAGAGAGAAAAAAAGACGTGAGATCGGAATCCTTGGCAGCCGTTCTTTTTTTTTTTCTTCTTATGACACCTTAGGTTTTGATAAAAATCAAAACCTAAGTTTCTAATATTGTCTCATGAAACAGCCTACGTGAATTGGCTGTAGCCATTTGGGTTTTGAAAAAGATGGAAAGGAGGTAAAGAAGAAAGGGGAAAGAAGGAAGGGAAGGAAAAGGAAAGAAGAGGGGAAGAAAGGAGAGGGAAAGAAGAAGAAGAAGGGGTTTACGTGAGTGTGCTGGAGAGGAAAGAAAGAAAGAAAGAAAAGGAAGAAAAAAAAGAAAGAAAAAGAAAGAAAAAAAGAAAGAAAAGAAATAAAGAAGAAAAGAAAAGAAAATAAAAATAAAAAAAATATATAAAAAAAAAGAAAATGGAGGAAGAAAGAAAGGAAATGGGCTGGAGGTTTGGGTGACCCCCTTGTGGGTCCCACCTTAGGAAGAATAAAAATAATTAAAAAAAAAATTAAAATAAATAAAATAAAACAAACCAAAAGAAAAAGATAATTTTTTTTTCTTATAAATTAAAACAAGAAAATGCAAATGGATGGGCCATCTCAGAGCGGGTCCAAATTCCACTTTTGAAATTTCTTTTGATGATTAGATGGGTAAAATAGTCTTTTTAGAAAATTTTCAGACGAAACGAGCTATTTTTGGCAGTTTTTGAAACGAGCTCGGATTTTGAAGTTCAATACCTCGTTGCGAAGCAAATCCAATGTAGAATTTGAAAATTTAATTTTGAAAGAAATCTAGATTGTTTTTCTCAAGAAAATATTTTCAAAACGAAACGAGCTATTTTTGGCAGTTTTTGAAACAAGCTCGGATTTTGAAGTTTAATAGCTCATTGCGAAGCAAATCCAGTGTAGAATTCAAAAATTTGTGTTTGAAATAAATCCAGATTATTTTTCTTGAGAAAACATTTCCAAATTTAGACTCCCGGGGGTAAAAGTGTCAATTTTGGAAACCCGGGGTTTGAAATTGATTTCTGAAAGCTTTTAAAAACTCGATCTGGATTGAAATTTATAAAACTGGAGTTCTGGACTTCGAAAATGAAATGAAATGTGATGAAATGTTATGAAATGCTGAGAAATGATATGAAATGATGAGAAATGACATGCGAAATGCTAACCCTGAATGAAGAATTTTAGATTTTAAACCCCGATTGGCAGTTGTACCCGTTCAAAAGGTATTAAAATTGATAAAATTTGCAAAATAGCTCAAGAAATGGTTTTCGGGACTCTACTAGGTCAGAGTGACACTAAAAATTGGGGTTCGAGCTGGATTGAACTGAGATGAGCTAGATTGAGCTGGGTTTTAGAGTTTCAGAACTCAAATGAACTGACCAGGCACTGACTCAACTGACCTTT
Organism: Nuphar pumila; assembly: GCF_984573655.1. Taxonomy (NCBI): domain Eukaryota; kingdom Viridiplantae; phylum Streptophyta; class Magnoliopsida; order Nymphaeales; family Nymphaeaceae; genus Nuphar; species Nuphar pumila. Next base: position 69,080,339 of record NC_143255.1, on the reverse strand, counting down.
TCGACTGAATTTTTAAGAAAAGTTGCCATTTTTAGAGAAATGGTACGGAATGATTACTGGAGTGAAGTGAATTACGAACCTGAGCTAGGTTTGAGCTAGAACAAAGGTCAGTGATACTGACATGAACTAAAATCAAAGCTTGAACACTAGCTCAATTGACTAAACTCAACTCAATTTCAGTTGAAAGAGCTAGAATGGACTAAAATGGGCTCCTAGACATTTAGAAATGGTTTTGAACTGAAATTGGAGCACTTGAACTCCTGGTGAGCTCAAGTTAGACTCTGGGGAACATGACTGACTGGGAATGACTGACTTGGAGACAATTGGCTTGGATTCGAGTGAGAAATGAGCTCATTTTTGAAGAAATGATCCCATTTTGGCAGGAATGGTCAGAAATGAAAATGGTATGTTCATTGTGAGCTCAGATGAGCTTGAGATGACTGATATTTTAACTGTCTTGAACTGACCAATGAGCTTAGTTGACTCCGACTGACTAGGGTCCGGGATGACCTAGGGGTAAAATGGTAATTTTCCTAATGAAAATGGGTAAAATGTTGATTTTTTGAAACTGACTCGGGGTTTGAATCCTACACTGACCTACAGGGTTGGCACTACACGAGGAGGGATTTTTAAGAATAGATGAGGAAAATTTGGGGTGTTTACAGGTCCTGAGCTCGTTGCGTAAAAATACGCCGAGTAGCCGATCCGTAGAGATCGAGTCATGTGCATGCTCATTGAGAATTATCAGACAACCAGACTCGTAAGGGCCGCTGAGCCGGAGTGTGTTGTTTCCACCGAAAGAGGTGAAGCGCTCGTCAAGGCCGAAGTGCCGAGAGCAGAGTTAAGCATGCATATGAATAAAACCTTTGTTCCATGGTGAAAACCGTGTGGTTGATTGGGGTCGGGTACATACTTCTCAAAGGCTGCCCTATAGGCATGCAATGTTCGTCAAGTAATTGTAAGACCGGCAGGCCCCTTTCAGAATTTCTCACCGAGAAAGACGGTGATGGCGCAGCCTTGAGTGACATATATTTCACCCGAACCTGATAGAGTTCATTGATGGCCTTCGTCACTCAAAGGTATGGAGGTCGTGGTTATCCTTAAATACCTAAGGATTGAACCCAACTACTGCAGTAGCAGAATGCATTCGGATACCTAGTAAGGATCTCTTCCGGTATGTTGTACCGTCCTACTAGGGGGATGGGATCAACAGGCCTCTGGGGTATCTAAAATACATAGAATAATCAACCCCCAGATCGTCGCGTTGTCGCCTAGATATGAGTCCCCTAAGCCCAGGGGGAGGTGCAATTATCGAAACAAAGCATTAGCTTAGGTACAGCGCTACTTTGAATGTATGAGTGGATGACGTTGTTGAGTCAGTCCTGCATAACCTTTGTGAAGGTGTCATGGTCGGTATACTACTGGACCGATTGGGAAAGAACCCCATTGATATCCGTACGACTAAGTGAAGCTCGGAGAGCTGTCCTTAGATTCGTAGGATACGGATGTGCCAAGCATAAAAGCTTGAGCTAGACATCCATTCGTGACTCTGAGGAAGTCAAGGCTAAGTCGTAGAGACTTAAGAGGTTATTCTAACTCACAGCCCTGAAGAGGCTTATGCGAAGTCATGAAGACTTGCGTGGATGTTCAACTCATAGCCCTGATGAGGCTTTTGCGATATACGCTAGGTCATGGAGTCTTGAGCGTCGTATTACGAACTACGACCCTGAGTGGTGTATGCATTTACTTGAGTTGAATAGATAGGTATTTGCCTACTTACCAGACCATCAGTGGTTCTGACCCCGTTTAATGGGGATTTCAGGTGTTGAACCTGCGTGGCGATATGCGGAGCAAGGCGGCATCAAGTTCTAGGGTTTCTCTAGACAGAGTTGTACTGCTTTCTTTTTATTGAACCTTCACTGCTTTTCTAAGCAGTAGTGTTGTAATAAACATGTGCTTTCGATAAAATGGAACACTTTGGTGGTCAATGAGTTTCTTGGCCACATACCTGCAACGTGCTCAGAGTTTTCTAAAACCGACGACTCATTATCGTCTTATTCCGCTGCTAAAAGCTTTTCTAAGTTCCACTGCAAAGAAAAAAAAAAGAAATTCATGAAAATTTTAACTTAGCTTTGTTTTGGAAATCCGGGGCGTTACAGCGAATCTGAGAGCGCTCAGATTAGACGGAAGGAAAGGACTTTTCAGTCCTAAGGAGGGATGATGTCAAGATACGTCAAGATGAATATCAAGTTCACACTTCATTTTGGGACAATGAGAAAATATTGCCAATAAGATGCCAAAATTGTAGTTGATTCAGAATGATTAAATTGTGCATGAAAATATCACCTTTTTCTGCCTAGAGTATTAGCTCCAAAAGGCTAACTCAGTAGAATCAAGAATTAAACTCAATTTTGTTACTGTTGAGCTTCTTTAAGGAAGATATCAATTTCCTTGATATGAAAAGAGAGGAAACATTCTCAGCTTCCTAAAAGCAATTGAGTGAAAAGGCATTGATAAAATAATATCACATAGATAAAGATGATTCCTGGCAGTTTGATATCTTGGGCATTTCTCATGATGATCTTTTTACACTCTTTTGAGTCATGGAGCTTTCTTGGGCTTTTACATCATCCTTCATTTTGGAGATGTCCTGACTTTTCTCTCTTTTCGAGGGAAGGGTACGTCACAAACTTCTTCATCTTGGAGATGTTCCGATCCTTCATTTTCTTTCTCAAGAATTATGACATTGATGGTATAGGTTCATTGGTAAACTTTCTAGATGATAGCAGAAATCAAATATCTTTTAGGGTTTGTCGGTAGGTTCATTGCATCCGCCTTCATCTCGACGGTGATCCGAACTTTCCCTGGAAGGATCCGTCACAAACTCTGTCATCTTGGAGATGTTTCAAATCTTCTTTGGCCCCGGGGGTCTGCTCGCATAATTCGTCTTCACCTTGACGACAATTGAGAGATCCCTTTTGCGGATATTTGATTGCAGCTCAAATGACTAAGGAGATATGGATTGGGTAGGTTCTTTTTACTGCCCAGGATATTTCCACTGTCCTACTGCCAAAGAATGGTCTTTTAAGAATGTGCTATAGCTATGATCAATATCAATTTGCTCATGGCTTTTTAACATCATAGAATTTTCCTTTGCCGGTCATACCGAAGATTTTTCTTCATCCTCTTGGTTGACCAACAGAAAAAGCTTGAATTCAGTTCTTATTTCGCAAAAGTCTTGCTCTTCTGGAAACAATACTAAAGGTAGTTTGAGGTAATCCTTTATGAAGATTTTGAGATCAACAATGATTTTTTATAGCAAATTGGCAAAGATTCTTGAAATCCTTAATGAAAGAAATTACTTGATATCGAATCGACATATCCATGACAAAATTCTCCTCTCTTTTTCCCCAAAAAGAGAGACTCAGACTTAAGCCCTTACCTGAATGGGAAGTTGGAAATACTTCTCTCTTCCTCAAAGAGGAGGTGTTTGCAAAACGAAACTTTCGAAGAGAAATTAAGCTTTCGTCAAAACTCCCTATCTCTAGGCTTCTCTTATGGAAAGGCGGTCGAAAAACAAAGTTGAGAAAGTATCACAAGGGAACGAGTCCATCACACTCTCCCTAGAAGAGGATCCACTGTGAAGGGGTTGGCCAAAGATAAAAAAAAAACAAGGGCCACAAAAGAAACGAGCTTCTGTCGAAGCTCTCCCTGGAAAAAGGGTTCTCTTGTGTAAAGCTGGTTGTTGTTTTGCAAACTATTCGCGAAGAAAACGAGTCCCTTCAAACTCTTCCTGGAAGAGGGTTCTTGCGAACGAAAGATGGTTGCATGTGAAAGGAACGAGCTCCCTCGAACTCTCCCTAAAGAGGGTCCTTCGCAAGAAAAAGATTGATTTTTGATAAAATGATAACCCGAAGGTTGAAATTGAGAATTTAAGTCTTGATTTGATGATTGGTTAGTATGAAGACTGATCCTGGAGGGCTAACTGATCAGTCAGCAAACACTAGCACGAGCGCTAGATGTACCAGCACTGGATTTTGAAAGACATAAAAGCACGAGCACTGGATTTAAAAAAAAATGCCCCACTACGAGCGCTGGGTTTCGAAAATGCATAATAGTGCGAGCACTGTGTTTTCGAAAGTGCACACCAGTATGAGCGCTGGTTTTTGAAATGCACACGAGCACTGTGTGCTTCAACAGGAGAATTGGAAAATGAGACCGACATTCGAAGACACTTGAGAATTAAGCGAGAAGTGATTGTCGGTGTTTCAGGATTATCCCTTATCCTGAAGGGGAATAAATGAGTGAGTGTGAAAACTCGAATTCACAATAATTTGTCCAATACGAGCATTGGATTCAAAAAGAAGTTCAAGTCGGAACTTGAGACTTTAGAAATAAGAATATACAAAAGGGAAAATCCGAGTCGGAACCCGGTTTTCAAATATAAGAAGTGAGCGAGAATCGAGTTTTTGAAAACTCAAATTCTCAACACAACAATTTGTCCAACACGAGCATTGGATTCAAAGGGAAGTTCAAGTCGGCACTTGAGACTTCAGAAAAAATAAGAGTATACACAAAGGAAAATCCGAGTCGGAACCCGGTTTTTTTAAATATAAGAAAATGAGTGAGAATTGAGTTTGAAAACTTGAATTCTCAAAACAACGATTTGTCCAACACGAGCATTGGATTCAAAAGGAAGTTCAAGTCGAAACTTGAGACTTCAAAAATAAGAATACACAAAAAAGGAGAATCTGAGTCGGAACCCGGTTTAAACATAAGAAATGAGTGAGAATTGAGTTTGGAAACTCGAATTCCCAATACAATAATTTGTCCAACACGAGCATTGGATTCAAAAGGAAGTTCAAGTCAGAACTTGAGACTTCAAAAATAAGAATATAAAAAAAAAAAGGAGAATCTGAGTCGGAACCCGGTTTAAACATAAGAAATGAGTGAGAATTGAGTTTGAAAACTCGAATTCTCAATACAACAATTTGTCCAACACAAGCATTGGATTCAAAGGGAAGTTCAAGTCGGAACTTGAGACTTCAAAAAAAATAAGAGTACATACAAAGGGAAATCCGAGTCGGAACCCGGTTTTTTTAATATAAGAAAATGAGTCGGAACCTAGATCTTTAAAACAAAAATAAAAATGGAAAACGAAAACCTGAGTCGGAACTCAGACGGGAAGGAGATAATTCCTACCCAAGAGTCGGATTGAAAGGATTGACAAAAAGCATGAATAGATTTCGACAATTACAAAGATTTATTCAAGATTCTTGACCCAAGATGGTCTAACTTTGATGACTTCAGGATTTTCCCTTATCCTGAAGAAGAATGAATAAAGATTGATATGAATTGAAGAATTTATGGGAAATAGTTCAGGTTTTATCCCTTAACCTGAAAGTGATGTACCTCGAAGAACGAGGTTCAGGTTTATCCCTTAACCTGAAAGGGGAAAGAATAAATGATAAGAGGTAATAGAATTTGATGCAGAATAAAAGAATTTGATAAAAATTGATAAAGAATTTACTAAAGAATTAACAAAATTGATAAAATTTTAAAAATTGATAGCAAATTGAGAAAGACATTGATGAGGAAAGACTTCAGGGTTATCTCTTATCCTGAAGGAAGAAGGAATAAATAAAAGAACGGAGAAGAATTTAAGGAAATTTATTGAAAATTTATTTTGGAAAAGAATTCTCACGGGTTGCACTGGTGCTCCCATGAGGGGTATCAGGATTATCCCTTATCTTGAATGGAAAAAAGAATAGAATTTAAGAAAAATAAATGAAGAGAAATTGATATAAATTTAGAAAATCATTAAAGGTCGACGAAACTTGTATTTACAAAAGAATCCTTATAGGTAGCACTATCGTTCCTACGAGGGGTTTCAGGATTATCCCTTATCCTGCATGGGAACACCTCAGTCAACGAGGGTCAGGTTTATCCCTTAACCTGAAGGGGTAATAAAATAAAAGAATACCTCATGGGAAAGAGGCATCACGTTTATCCCTTAACCTGAAAGGGTTGTAGAATAAAAGATCGATAAAATTTAAAAATTTGATAAAAACTTGATAAAACTTGACAAAATGATAAAATGGATAACAAATCGATGAAAATTGAATTAAATCGGAAAATGAAATGGATGCAATTAAACAAAAATAGATTAACTGAAAAATTGATAAGTTTTTCAGAAAAAGAGTTCGTCTAATCCTGCCTGCATATGACGAAGGAAGACAAGTATAGATCAAAATAAAAGGCCTCAGTATCAGGGAGAAGATGTGAGAATTTAATAGAAAATTATTGCTTTATTGAGAGAGATTTTTGAAGAGTACAAAAGGCTAGGAATTTAAGTGTAAAATCTCTTCAAATGTAGGGCATTAATAGGATCTGGCAGTTCCATTCCATCTGCGTTGATCAGACGATAGGAATTACGAGGCAGTGCTTCCTTAACCACATAAGGGCCTTCCCAATTGGGTGACCACTTGCCCTTTGGCCGGTTCTTGAGATGAGCTATTGATCTGAGCACAAGATCATTAACTCGAAACCTTCTCTCAATAACTGACTTGGCGTAGTGTCTAGCTATCCTCTAACGGTAGGCCTGAGCGTGCTCTGCTGCCCTGAGTCTTTTCTCGTCTAATAGATCAAGTTGTACCAATCTCTGCTGCTGATACTGATCAAGCGAAAGTTCAATGGGCGACGCAAACTTTAGTGCAGACTTCTGAACGTGGAGAGGTAATACTACCTCTGTCCCATAGACGAGCTCTGAAGGCGTAGCATTGGTTGGGGTCCGAATGGTGGTTTGGTACGCCCAAAGTGCATCGTGCATCTTCTCGTGCTAATCGTGGCCTGTTTCCACAGTTCTTTCCAGAATGCGGATCAAAATCTTGTTGGTGGCCTCTGCCTGGCCGTTTTCTTAAGGGTAATAGGGAGCTGAAAAGTGGTGATGAATCCCAAACTTCGAGCAAAAGGTCTTCATCTTCTCATTTTTGAAGTGACTGCCATTATTTGACACGATATCGTGTGGGACGCCGAAGCGGCAAAGAAGATTTTTATGAATAAACGAAACCACATGTCGGCCTTCTACTGTTCGCAGAGTTACAACCTCGACCCATTTGGTGAAGTATTTTGTAGCTGCGAGGAAGTATCTGTGGCCATTAGATGCTGAAGGAGTGATCGGACCCACCACGTCGAAGGCCCACATCGAAAAGGGCCAAGGAGAAACCACAGACTGCAAGTATGCAGCCGGCGCATGAATGGAAGGTGCGTGCATCTGACATTTGACGCACTTCCTCACAAATCGATGGCAATCTTGCTGCATGGTTTTCCAGTAATATCCTGCGCGAATAATCTGCTTGAGGAGTGTTTGGTAGCCGACGTGGCCACCATAAATTCCCTCGTGTGCCTCTTGGACAACCTGTGATCATCGCAAAAAATTTTCCTCTTTCGTTGGTTTCTCTCTCTTCCTTCTCTTTCCCTTTTCCAACCTCTATTTTCCTCCCTTTTGAAAAGAAAGAAAATAAAAGAAAGAAAAGAAAGAGAGAAGAGAAAAGAAAGAAAGAGAGAGAAGAGGAATTCTTTTGCGCGGTCTCACTTGACCTTTATTTGAAAATATTTAGAAATTTAACTCGCCTCCGTTTTTGAAAATATTGCGGGAAAATGGAGAGACGAGATTCGCTCGTCGGTACGAGGTTCGACCGTTCCTGGCGCCTTTACCAGGGGTAATCAAACCAAGGATCGAATCTATGCCTTTTGCTTTGCCTAAATATAATCTAAGAATTTATTTTAACTCTAAAAGATCTAAATGCGCAAAGAATCAGGCTTGTGCAATGCAAGGATGTATGCTCTTTTGAAAGACATTTTGAAAATTTCCAAGTTATTCTGAGATGAACTTGATAAGGGAGTGAATGAATGATTGAATCTAACTTTAAAACTTGAGATAGACGAGAGAAGTTCTAGGTCTTTGAAGTAAATCAGAATTGGAAGGATAAATCTTTAATTTTGAGAAGGAATGATTTGAAGCTTTGAAAATGAAGTTTTAAAGTCGGAAAATTGACTTTGAATTTGAACTTGAATTTAGGAAAGGAAAATGAACATTTGAGATAGAATTGAATTTAGATTTTTAAGTTTGGAATGGATCTGAGATAATCAAATGGTATTTAAAAATAGAAATGGATTTAAGGAGTTTTGGATGAGATCTGAAAATGAAATTGGATTTGAAATCTAGATTTGAGAATGGAATTGGATCTAAAGATGGATTTAAAATCTGAGATCCGATATAAAATTGGGTTCTGGATCCTAAGATGGATTTGGATCTGAAGTCTGAAATCCAAATGTAGATTTGGGTTCTGGATCCTAAGATGGATTTGGATCTGAAGTCTGAGATCCAATGTAGAGTTGGATTCTGGATCCTAACATGGATTTGGATCTGAAGTCTGAGATCCAAAGTAGAGTTGGATTCTGGATCCTAACATGGATTTGGATCTGAAGTCTGAGATCCAAAGTGAAATTGGAGTCTGGGTCCTAAAGGAGAATTGTATCCGAAGTCTGAGATCCAAAAGTGGAATTGGACTCTGGATCCTAAAGAGAAATTGGATCTGAAGTCCGAGATCCAATATGAGAGTTGAATCCTGGATCCTAAAGAGGAATTGGATCTGAAGTCTGAGATCCAATATGAGTGTTGAATCCTGGATCCTAAAATGGATTTGGAGTTAAATTCAAAAAGATGAATCAAGAATTTCCAAGTTCAATTTGAATTTGGAAAAAGGAATTTTAGATATTGAATTTTGAATATACAGATGAATCCCAAAGTCAATTTAGACCTGGGATTTGAAGCTTGAAATGAATCAAGAATCTCAAAGTTAAATTGAACTTTGAGTTTGATTGGAGCTTTTGAAAATGAATTTGAAATTTCAAAGTAAAATTGAACTTTTGAAAATGAATTTGAATTAGAAATTTTGAATATGAAATGAAATTGAAATCTCAAAGTTAAATTGGACTCTGAGATGGAAAATGAAAATAGAATTGAAAAAGATGAATAGGATTGAAGATTGATTGAAGAAGATATTTACATCACTTGGAGTTTTGAAAAAGTAATTTTGAAAATATGATGCAGTTCTATCCTAAATGATGAATGAATTAAAAGAATTTTGAAATTGGATTTTGAAAAGCTATTTCATTCTTTGGATGAATTAAAATAAGATTGAAGATATAATACATCCTTGACTATGGTCATTGAATGTATTATATAATAATCTATATTTAAATTCAGGTGAAGAATAAAACACATTTGGTGCTTTTATAGAATTTAAAATGAAATTAACTCTCAATATACCCTGACTATGGCCATTGGTATATATTTTGAATTAATTTTAAGTTAAATTCTAATAAAAGAAGAAGATATTTAAGGAAAAATATGATGAATTTTGAAAACGGATCCGGTGTGGATCCAGTATTATTTTGTAAAAGATAAAAATCCTAAGTTTTGTTCATATCCTGACTATGGCCATTGATATGGATCATCAACTTAGGATTAATTTACCTCTTACGAAATGGTGCACGTGCCATTCGTGTTTCACCATTGTGAGATTTTGAGAAATAAAGGAAAAATGCATGAAGAACAAGTAATTCATGATATCTACAATGTTCATTTATTCTATCTAAAACAGGAAATGTAAATTCTCATTAATATCTAACTATTACAATTCATAAAGTCAAATTTATAACTTCAAATAATGGTCTTTTCCACAAGTTTCCTGCAAAAGACTTGATTAATAGAAGAAAATAGAAGGAAATTGTAGATATCATATAGATGTTGAAAGGGGTTCATACATGATGAAAAGATGATGTATATGTACATCTATATACATGTGTGTATATGGGCATATATATCAATAACTTGGGAAAACATCTGGGCATATATATATATATATATATATTGCATATACGTATATACATATATATGTATACACATGTGGATATGGATGATGGTGAAAATGCAAAAGTATATGGAGATGGCAAATGAGCATGTAAACACAGCAGGGGATTGCCCCTGTGCCTGTGTTAAGTGTTGGGGTTTTTGAAAGACCAACCACAGCAATGCCTTGGCGCTGTTGCATAACAGTGCCGGGCACGGCTATGGATATATGACTTTGACAACAGTGTATTGACACTGCTGTAAATCTCTATGAAAGGTTACTGCTGTATGTGAAGATATCTGCAGGGTATAAGAAGTATAGCAATGCGATACTGTAAGTAAGGTTTGAGATATGTGGGTGCTGTGCATAATGAAAAGGATGCTGTGAAAGAGGTTTCTAGTAAATGCTGGTGGTGTGCAGGTGTTAGGAATTTACAGCAAACAAGATGGATTGTTGAAGGTTTGGAGTGTTTGCTATTCAGCAAACTCTTCGTTATTATCATCAACATATACCTATATACTGGACTGAAAACAAACAGAGGTAACAACCATCTAGGAGCATCTACAGATGAGCATGCTGTTAACTCAGACAAGGGTGGCCACCTCTGATTCTCGTGGCACCTTTTCATAAGGTTCCAAAGGGTAGGAACAAGCTTAGAATTGTATGTAAGTCCAGCCATAATATGTTCCAATGGTAATACTGAAAAAGTAACATGCAGTAATGCACAGACTACACCAACAACTGCTATCTCAGAGTCACTTAGTGCACTTTCGTGTGAATAATCATGTTTCATTCCCTTCAATACATTATTTACCAACTGCTTTAGGAAGGAGGAATCTATGGCATTGGAAATCTGCTGTTCCAAATCTCTTCCCAAAAAGATCCCTTTCGGTTCCTCATCTATGTCAATATCACCCTCATCATCAACCTTGGAATTTATCGTATTTTCATTAATGGCCTGCATTGAATTTGGCAAAGATTCCAGCCAAAAATGTCAAAACAACAGCAAAAATCCATGGCTGTCTCAAAGGTACATTCTGGAGAAGATTTTATTCCTGTAACAGTAACATCGATTTTAACACCAGTAAGCAGTTCTTGGTGCTAATGTGCATTCCCCGCTAACGAATCAGACAGGATCCTCAACAAAATGATGATAAAACACTTCAAAACCATCAGTCGGTCTGTAATTTTGTAAGACAACAGACATATGAACGTGAAACTCTAAAAAAAGTGACATTCAAATTTCAGCTGTAATGATGAAACAACCTCTAAAGAGAAATTGCAGATAGGGATTTCGACACTATAAAGCTGCCCAAAAATCAGTTCATGACAGGTTTAATTTTATTGTACCCTTCAGCTCTTCTGTAGAAGTATATGAATCTTTTATATCTCCACGATTTTGTATCAACAATGACTCTAATTCACTCAATAACCCAGTGGGGTTTGGCAGATTAGGGGGTTTACAGTAGATCTCACCGTGAATCAGAGTTGGTTCACGATGAGATAAAAAAAAAATCATAAGTAAATCAATCGTATATGTTATCTAATACTGAAACGATTGAATAGATAGATGTAAACAAAATGCTGACATATTCCAAACATGAATGCAATTGATAAACAGATGACACTGGATCAATGTTAGCGATATACGTGGGGATATATGATAATGTAAGGGTGAACAAATGAATTAACAGAAGAAACAAAATGTTGTAAATGGACATAATGATACTGAATCAAAGAAATCACTAAATATAATCAATCGATTAATCAAGGGAAATGAGATAACAAAACATATGATCAATGATGTTAAATGAGAATATCAAGTGAGTGATTCTAATAACATGATATGAGTGGTGAATATCGTGAACAGGAGATTGGAAGTATAGCAGATAATTATGGTCAGCAGATAAAACAGAAGCCAGTGAGAAAAAAAATGAGCAGATTAAGCACGAGAAAAACAGGTATCAAGCTAATAAAAGTAAGGACGGGAAACGATCGAAACAGAATCAAAAAAAAGAAAAAAAAAGAAAAAAAGCTAACATCGAATTAGATCAAAGACATATATATAGGAAAAATTGTTGGGATCAGAGATCCCATTGCTGTTTGCACGGCGATGGGTCGAGATTGCACAAGCAATCTAACACCATCAATGATGCATAGATGGAGAAAAAAAAGAAATACAGGTAAAGAGTGCTTACCGGATTTATTGATCGAAGCTGGAGCTCTTAAAAAAAAGGGGAACAATCGAAATGGAGCCTTGGAAGGAAGAAACCCTTGAATGCTGGATAGATTCGAGCTTTTGGTTTTGGGGGAATTCCGGAGATGAAGGGAGCTTCTTCTTTGTTTCCTTCTACCACTCTTTTCCAATGAAGAGAGAAGGAAAGCGGAGAGGCTGAAGGCAGATGGCGTCGATTGATGCTTCCTTTCTTCTTTTTTCCCTCCTTAGTGTAAGGGATGGTTCTCTTTTTAAAGCAAGAGGAGAAGCTCCAGAAGCCTCTTCCGTTAGAGATGAAGGGTGGATCAATCGCATGGTGGAAAATGGAGGGAAGATCCGGCAACCGGGTGCTCATGGGGGGTTCGGACGAGAGCGGCTGAAGGAGAGAAACAAACTTGAGAAACTTTGAGAAAACCCTAACTCGACTATTTAGCTTTGTATTTTCCAAAAGAGGTCTTCTTATAAAAAGATTTTCAAAAACGGGTTTCTAAAAACCATTTTGCAATTTTCTTCATTCATTTTTTATTTTTTTTGTTCTTTTCTGAGTATTTTTATTTTTATTTTTTTTGTATTTTGGGAAATACAAAATCCTAAAATGTAAGGCAAAACAGGGATTTAAACTAATTTTTTTGTATTTTTGAGAAATACAAAATCCTAAAATGTAAGGCAAAACAGGGATTTAAACTAATTTTTTTGTATTTTTGAGAAATATTTAAAAAAAAAGAAGGTTTTCAAGGCTATTTTGAGGAAATTTCTTTAGAAAATGGGTTTGGACCCGAGTTTTGAGAAAAAATGTTTGAGTTTTGACACTCGAATCGAGAAATACAACATGATAGATCCAAACGGATGTCGGATGGACTGTCCGAACTATTTTAAAACTATTTTTGGTATTTTCTTGAAAATTGGACAATGAGACTCAATTTTGGATCTGGACAATGGATCCAGATCTGAAATCAATTTATACATATAAAATGAATTTAATTTCAATAAAACTTGAGAAATGAACTGGGATTTAGACTTAAAAAAAAAATGATTCATTTGCTCAAAGATGAATTTAGGGGCAAGAAGGGAATATTTAAAAGATTTTAAAAAATTTGGGGTGTTCACACAACCTCTATGGCTTCGTCCTTATCTAAGCATCTGGCATACTCAAAACTGAACCCACGATGGTAGAGAGTATTGGCAAGGATGAAATAATGGGCTGACATGCGTTGGATTGCACGTTGCTCCCTTCTTGGCATGTCTGGTGGAAATTCACCAGTTTCGACAAAGCTTTTGACGTCTTGGTACCAAGGCTTCTCCTTCTGAGCGGCTTGGTTTACTTGCTCCACTGGAATGTAGGCAGGTTGATCAAGTCTGCCGATCTCGAAGGAACGACAGGACTCACTATCTTTAAATGACAAAATAGAACCCAGACAGGCCAGGCCATCGGCTTTATGATTGTATTCCCTCTTGACATGATTGAGCTGAAATTCTTCAAAGTCGCCTATGAGAGCCAAGGCAATCTTTTGATAGGGAATTAACTTTGAGTCCTTTACTTGCCATTCTACATTAACTTGACTGACAACTAGCAATGAATCGCCAAAGGCATGTACTCTCTTGACATCAAAGCTTTGCAAAATCTTGAGGCCTTGTATTAGAGCTTCATACTCGGCCATGTTGTGAGTACATTGAAAATTGAGCTTGAGGGAATAAGGGAGCATCTCCTTTTCAGGAGTGATCAACAAGATCCCAATCCCTATACCAGACATATTTCTGGCTCCATCAAAGAATAGAGTCCAGAGTGGAGATTCTTGGATGCTATAGATGCGATCGTCGGGAAAGTCGTCTTCTGCCTTGATCTCTTCTGTCAATGGGAAATTTGCTAACTGATCTGCGATGGACTGACCCTTGACTGACTTTTGAGAAACATATTCCAGGTCATACTGCATTAGGAGGACTTGCCATTTCGCAATCCGTCCAGTAAGGAAAGGCTGCTCAAGGATATATTTGAGAGGGTTGAGTCTTGACAGAATTTTGATTTCTGAAGCCATCAGATAATGCCTCAGCTTCTGGCACATCCATACTAAAGCTAGACATGTCTTTTCCATCTGAGAGTATCTCTTGTCATAATCAATGAAAGTCATGCTGATGTAGTAGATGGCATGCTCAATTCGACTGCCTTCCTTGTACTGTGCAAGAAATCCGCCACAAGCATTATGGTTGACAGAAATGTATAAGAGAAGCGGTTTTCCAAGTTCTGGTGGCTTCAGAACAGGTGGATTGAGAAGATACTGCTTGATGCGCTCAAATGAGAGTTGGCATTCTGGTCCCCATTCAAATTTCACTTCTTTTCTTAATAAGTGATTGAAGGGCTCGCATCTCATGGCCAAATTGGAGATGAAGCGTCGGATAGACTGAATGTGACCTTGAAGGCTTCGCAGTTCTTTGAGGTTGGTGGGGGACGGCATATCAATGATTGCCTTCGCCTTGGCAGGATCCACCTTTATGCCTTTCTTGCTGATCATGTAGCCAAGTAGCTTGCCTGACTCTACTCCGAAGACACATTTCTGCGGATTGAGTCTCAACTTGTAGAGGATAAGTCTTTCAAAGACTTAGCCGAGAGCATCGAGATGATCCTCTCCCTCTTTAGATTTGACCAGGATGTCATCCACATAGGCATCCATGTTCTTATGCATCTGGTCATGGAAGATAACTGCCATTGCTCTCTGGTAGGTTGCCCCAGCATTCTTGAGCCCAAACGGCATGACTGTATAGCAAAATGTACCTCAAGGCGTAGTAAAAGAAGTTTTGGATTGGTCACGAGCGGCCAATTTGATTTGATTGTAGCCTGAGTATCCATCCATAAAGGAAAACATGGCGTGGCCCGCCGTGCTATCAATCAAAAGATCGACGTTGGGAAGTGGATAGTTATCTTTTGGGGTGGCTTTGTTCAGATCTCTGAAATCGATGCAGATTCGGACCTTGCCATTCTTTTTTGGAACTGCCACAACGTTCGCCAACCAATCTGGATATTCAATGGTCCGGATGAATCCTGCTTTTAACAATTCTTCAAGTCCTTCTTTAACTTGCGGTGCTACTCGAGGATCCATTTTTTTGAGTTTCTGCTTGATTGGCTTGCAATCTGGCTTCAATGCAAGACGATGCTCGACTAACTTGGGATCTAAGCCTAGCATATCTTCATAAGTCCATGCGAAGACTTTCTGATGCTGTTTGAGAAAATAGACGAGCCTTTCCTTCTCATCTGAACTCAGACTCAAACCAATTTTGAGGATCTTCGGATCATCTTCTAAACCAATATTGACATCCTCTGTTGGATCTTGAATCAACGACGATGGTTCATCCTGCTTCTGAATGCTGGCAAGTTCTGAATCGCTGAATCGAACTCTGATAATTCTTCGATCTGCCCTGTCACTTCGCTGACCTCTGCCCCCGCCTTTGCCTTGCATGTTCTGGCCGGTTTATTTTGAAAAAAGTTGGTATTGATAACGAGCTTTTTGAACGATTTAGGAGCCATGATTCCTGCAATCCTGAAAGTGAAAAGAAGGCCTTTGAGAAAAAGGTAAAATGTTCGAAAAATAACCTTTTGTACAGAAACAGAGAATGACAACATAGACAAGGATATAAGCAAAGAATTTGTGTACACCAAGATGAAGAGAGAAAACAAATTTTTCATTGATTAAGTAAACTTTGATATTTACAAGCGATTGTTGAGGAAAAGAAAGAAACTGGGGTGGATCTTGCCCTTACAAGATGACAGAAAGAAAGGAAAACAGAAAACACTGGCATTGTCTTCATCACTGGGCTCCCTTGACAAAGATAGTGTGCTTGCCGGATAACTGACCCGTGAAACCTAAGCCGGTACTGGTGACATGCTGAGCGGGGATGATTGGCTCCAGAACGCCGTCTTCATTTCTGCCCAGGCCCCTGAAGGGCTGATAATTGTGCTTCATTAGAAGATCAAATCCTTTCTTTGTTTTTGAGAACTAAGGAAAAAGAGGATGATCCCGAAAGAAGGTGCAGTCGAGGCGCCCACCTAATTTGAAGAAATGGGGTCCCTGCTACTGGGTTACTGCCGTTATGCTTTCTGTCGGCTGAACTTCTTTTAATTTTAGCATATCCAGGCTTTCTCCTAGATTGATTTCGTCGACTTCCCTGATGCTCGGGATGTCGGCAATGAAAGTAGGATGGGGGATCATCGGCTGTGGGAGTCGTTCTTCTGGATCCTCTCCTAGGACCGTGGTGATCATGCCTCCCTTCGACCACTTTACGCACTGGTGCAAGGTTGATGGGACAACATTGGCATTGTGAATCCAAGTGCGCCCTAGTAGCAGATTGTATGTAGGTGGCACATTCACTACATGGAAGAGCACGGTATGTACTGAATAATTGATGAAGATTTCAAGAAATATTTTCCCCTTGGCAGTCTGCCCATGGTTGTCGAAACCGTAGATCGTGATCGGATCCGGGGTATATTCATCTTCCTTAAATCCCAAAGCCTTGGCCGTCATCTCAGGACAGATATTGAGGCTACTGCCTCCATCGACTAGCACATGAGGGACTGTCATGCCCCTGGTTCGCACCACTATGTAGAGAGCATTATTATGAAAAAAATGAGGCTTCGGCAAATCCTCATTAGAGAAAGTGATTGGTGCATTCGTCATGGCCTGATTGTCGATTTGAGCCATGTCTTGCGGAGTCGTGCTAGGCTTGACTTTGATCTTTCTGAGCAGATCTTCTAGCACTTGCTGGTGCTCTGGGGAAGCGAGGGTCAGATCTAGGATCAAAATGTTGGATAAAGTAGTAATTGGCTTCCACACTGACCCTGAAGCCTCTTCTTTCTTTGAAGCTGCCTTGATAAAGCGCTTCGGGATTTTGGGGACTAGCTTGACAACTTCTGTTGCTGCTTTTGTTGGTTTCTTGTTGCTGGAAAATGCAGTGATATCCACCCTCTTGGCGGAAGACTACGCTTAACGAAGGACCAGGACCTGATGTTGATCCTGAATATCCTGACTAGAACACGGTTGGATACTGCCTTGCAGAGAGAATGCCCGTTCGGAAATGACTGAAGCTGAGTGTTTAGGAAATGGTTTGGACAAGATCTCTGGCTGCTGCTCATCCTCGTCCTCAACCAGCATGTTCTTGTCAATACAATCTTCAATGATGTTTTTGAGGACAAAACAGTGTTCGGTGTCATGTCCAACAGTCCGATGGAACTTGCAAAATTTATCAGTCCATTTACCCATAGCGACGGGAGGATCTGCCACCTTGGGGAGTTTGATCATTCCCTTTGACATCATATATTCCAAGATGTCTTCGCGGGACTGCTCTAAAGCTGAAAATTCCTGATCATAACTCCAACCTTCGTGCTTCAGCTTCTCTGACTGCTTTGCTTCAGGCTGAGGCACTGATTGGATAGGCTGTGGCTTAACAAATTTTCCCTTCTAGGCTGCAGAGTTTGTTCTTTTGGCCCTGGAGTGCCCTAAGTTTTTGTTGCGATTTTTCTTGTTCTTCTTTCTGCCAGAGCTACTGCTGTTATCAGAAAAATCCGTGGAATAAGCAACATGAGCCTTTTTCTTTTGCTCAGGATTCCCTCGGACGAAAGGATAACCTTCGTACAAGCCATTGTCCAAGCCGGTCTCGAGCCACTCGGCTTTCTCAATCAATTTCATGAATGACTTAGCAAGCGATGTAGAAATGAGGTTCCTTAGAGGCTGAGCAAAGTTGTTCAGGATAATCTGCAAGGCATGTTCCTCTGGGATAGGAACCTTCATCTTGTTACAGGTGCTCCTCCACCTGTGGATGAATTCGCTAGCTCTCTCATTCTCGTTCTGTTTAAGATTGTACAGATGGTTGAGAGTTGGTGCAGCCTCCATGTTGAACATGAAGCGTTCAATGAAGAGATTCACGACTTT
Source organism: Nuphar pumila (assembly GCF_984573655.1). Lineage (NCBI taxonomy): Eukaryota > Viridiplantae > Streptophyta > Magnoliopsida > Nymphaeales > Nymphaeaceae > Nuphar > Nuphar pumila. The sequence goes on along the minus strand of NC_143255.1, from coordinate 69,062,292 downwards.
ATCGAACTCTCTTAGTTCGATAGGGTTGATATGGTCTGCATACCACCTGGCCGCTGTTCCTTCTAGGCTGCGAGGAAAGCAGACGAATAATGCCCGGTTGTCTTTCCTGAAGCGATCGCATTCAGCATAGAACGTGGCCAAATGAGCCTTGGAATTTCCTGTTCCATCAAACTTGAGGAACTTCCTTGGGAGATTCTCTAGATTGTCGTCTCCGTCCAGGCCATTATAAAAATCTTCACCAGAATAGGTATGTTTTCCATTGCTCTTGGCCTAAATGTCCTTGATTGCACGAGTCATTTCTCTCATCTGCTCGTGCATCGGATCCTCAGTTGAAATAGGTTTGTTCACAGACTCGGGTTCTGCAGTGATTTTCACAAACTGCTACGGAGGATTCTGATGATAAACATACCGCTCTTCCTCATCTGATTCTTCCTCGGCTGATTCTGATTCCTCAGATGTGGTGTTAGGCTGGACTTTCTTTCTGACAATCCTGACGGGCCTTTTCACAACTTTCTTTTTTGGTTTGCTCTTCGGGACGGCCTTTTTCAGACTGGCCTTGGCCTGTTCTGACATCATTCTTGCCATCATCTTCTGGAACAGTCCATACATAGCAGGATCGATATCATCGTCCTTGTTCTGATTCTACCTTCTGACTGATTTGGGAGAATCCATAGCTTCAATCTCACTATCACTGTGTTGAGGGGTTGTCTCTTTTCCAGCTCTTGTCTGAACCATCTTGTCAATGCCAATGATTTCTGTAGAATAAGGGAACGGTTAGAGCACGCGAGATCTTTTTGTAAACACGACTTTTGAGACAAAGACGAGAACGAAGGGATTTTGATAGACAATTAAATAGATTATCCCATCACCAGGGATCGGGTCATCACAAAGCTTGCGATAATTGCATTACCATTCTGTGATAACGAGAAAAAATGTGCCTTATTACCTAGGCGAGGTCGTCCATCATGATAAGAGATATTTACAGAAGAAACAGAAGGAAATGTCTCATCATTAGGGATGAGATTGTCACGGAAATCGTGACCATTCATGCTATAAAACAACATAAAAGAATCATTTGGCCAAAAAGAGCTTTTTCAACAGAACAAAAGTTGCATTTTATTGATGACGAATTCAAATACAAAGAGAAGGTGGGCACACAATTCGCCACCATTCCCGATATTCAGAAGATACATTGGGTCCAGGAAATATAGACAAAGGAATGAAGGAATCCCAAGTGTATTTGGTTACATGGTATGCCCCAGACCACTGATCCGACCGTAGATCGAATTTTGGCATGCTGCCGGTTGGGAAGCGAATGTTGGCTCGAACCTGCCACTGCGAGAACTGTCTAAGACATCTCTCTGGCTGATAGTCGACACAAAAGAATGGACCAAGCAATCTGTAGCGCTTGCTACGAGCATAAGTGTAGCGAGAAACTGACTCTCGCCTGTCGAAGTAATCCCAAAGGATCTCCTCCTGGTGCAGATTCTCAATCGAAGCTTGATACTGAATGGCGGACTTCAGCTTCTTGCTGTTGAACCTGAAAGAGCTGGCTTTTGACGGCACATGTCGCAGGAACCAAGACTGCAAGGCATAAGTGCATCCTTCCACCAAAATGGTCTCTCCAAGAGCAAAACAAGCTAAACCTCTGTAGAGAAAGGCTAGAGCCGCCATGGACACTGAAAGCTGACGGATCTGCTTGCTCCCCCATCTTCGAAAGAGTTGGGTGACTCTGACATCGATGAAATTCTGACCGTCCTGAAAGAATGCTAATCCCACTATGCATAGGATCATGGCATGCTGAATTCTTTCTTTCGCTGCTCGAGACAAAGTGTCACCCTCCTCGTAGGCTCCATACTTGCGATAGAGTCCAAACAGGTCGATGAACTGACTTCCGTTGATCTCAGTGAGAGGCCAAGATCTGCTCCCTGTAGCTCTGGCTAATGCTCCTCGAACATCTATTCCCTGGACGTTGATCAGGAACTGCTGCTCGACCGGATCATCTGGATGACCAGCTGGCTCTGGCAATCCCATAATATCGCTGAACTCGTCCATTAGCAGAGTCATCTCCCCCCATGGAAACCAGAATGTGCAGGTACGCGGGTTCCACCGTTCTGCCATAGCCTGAATCAAACTGTCGTTGATGGTTCGCTTGCCTACTGCCGATGCCATCTCCAATCCACAGTCATCCAAGTGGTCTGGGAACATACGCGAGAAGGTGGTGAACCAAGGATAATACCACCGAGGGAAGAAGGAACAAGACTGAATGACCCGGTGATCCAGGGTTCCATCCCTTATTTGATAGAAGACATGATCCCTGGGAAAGATAGCATCGAGAGATTCGGATGCCATCGGACTGATACTGAGGCAAAAGAGGAAGAGAATTAGGATGCAGGACTTACGGATAGATTTTTGATGAAAGAAGAGGGATAGACATAGTTTCCTAGAAATTTTGTAAAAAGATCAAGGGATTTTGAAGAAAGAATTTCCAGGGTTTTTAAAGAAAGATTGACACAAAAGAGAAAAGAACGTAGGTAAAAGAGAAATATACACCCGGGGTTTTTGAAAATAGATGAAGTTTTTGAACAGTACACCCAGGGTTTTGAAAGAGGTTCGATATATAAGAGAACACAAGGAAAACATCGCATAATCATAGCTGCACAAACAAGGATGCACACACAACACTCCCTAAAGGCGGACTCTAAATGCAATATTTGAAATGGCTTGTAGGACCTTAATCCTGACTCTATGGTTCAAATCATCTGATTCCAATCAAGGTATGCCGATATACTCAAGCCGAAGCTCGAAGTACGTGGCATATAAGATATTTCTCCGGTTCTAAGGTAAGGGCTTCCCAACATCCTTGAGCACCTACCGATATACCTCGGACTATGGCCCTTAGGTACGTGGTAGGGGGGCGCGAACCCAAATAAGTGGTTCAGTTGTGAGGCTCTCTCCCGAACTATGGTTCAGTGAGACAGCCCAGCAACGTGAAGACCGGGACAATATTGGTAGGGATGTTTTCAAAATATGATCAACATGCAAATAAAACCAGAAGGCTCTAATGCAAGTCCTAAAGAGATAGATTTAAATAAAGAGAAGCATACACTTGCATACATTGTTTTGCATTCAATCCGTAGAGTTGAGGAGAGTTGTATTTAAGACCTAAGTCTAATGTGAACATGGATATAATTTCCTCAATATGGTCCTACCAAACCATACTTAGATCCTATATGTAATGATGTCAGCTTAGGACAGAGTCTAGGCTCCTAAGGTTTGCATGGAAATGAAGCTGACATAGAAGGAATAAAGACTTAGATGATATTATAGCAAAGCAAAGGCATAGATTCAACCGGACGAAGATGGGTCCCATCACGGTCGCCAAAACTGTGATCATCGCAAAATTTTCCTCTCTCGTATCTTTCTCTTTCTTCATTCTCTTTTCCTTTTCTAACCTATATTTTCCTCTTTTTTAAAGGGAGAAGAATAAAAGAAAGAAAAGAGAAAGAGAAGAGAAAAGAAAGAAAGAAAAAGAGAAGAGGAACTATTTTGCGCAGTCTCACTTGACCTTAATTTAAAAATATTTAGAAATAACTCACCTCCGTTTTGAAAATTTGCGGGAAAATGGAGAGACGAGATTCACTCGTCGGTACGAGGTTCGACCGTTTCTGGCGCCTTTACCAGGGGTAATCGAACCAAGGATCGAATCTATGCCTTTTGCTTTGCCTAAATATAATCTAAGAATTTATTCTAACTTTAAATGCACAAAGAATCATGCTTGTGCAATGCAAGGATGTATGCTCTTTTTGAAAGATGTTTTGAAAATTTTCAAGTTTTCTAAGATGAACTTGATAAGGGAGTGAGGAAATGTTTGAATCTTAACTTTAGAGCTTGAGATAGATTAGAGAAGTTCTAAGTATTTGAAGTAATCAGAGTTGGAAAAATAAATCTTGACTTCGAGAAAGAATGATTTAAAGCTTTGAAATGAAGTCTCAAAGTCGGAAATGGACTTTGAATTTGAACTTGAATTTAGGAAAGGAAATAAATACTTGAGATGGGATTGAATTTAGATTTTGAAGTTTGAGATTTGAATGGACTGAGAAAATCAAATGGTATTTGAGAATAGAGATGGATTGAAGAGATTCAGCTTAGATCCGAAAATGGAATTGAAATCTAGAATTGGAATCGGATTCTGGATCCTAAACAGAATGGGATCCGAGATTTAGAATCCAAGATGGACTTGGGTTCTGGATCCTAAAATGAAGTGGATCTGAAGTCTAAGATTCAAAGTAGAATTAGGTTCTGGATGCTAGAATGGATTTGGATCTGAAGTCTAAGATCCAAAGTAGAATTAGGTTTTGGATCATAGAATGGATTTGGATCTGAAGTCTAAGATCCAAAGTAGAATTGGGTTCTGGATCCTAAGATGGATTTGGATCTGAAATCTGAGATCCAATGTGAAATTGGATTCTGGACCCTAAGGAGGAATTGGATCTGAAGTCTGAAATCCGATATAAGTGTTGAATCCTAGATCCTAAAAATGGATTTGGGGTTATATTCAGAAGATGAATCAAGAATTCCAAAGTTAAATTGAACTTTGGTTTTGATTGGAGTTTTGAAGATAAAATGAATTTGGAATTTCAAAGTCAATTTGAACTTTGAAATCTGATTTGAATTTGAATAAAAATGACTTTGAAATCTCAAAGTTTAAATTGAACTTTGAGATTGAAAAATGAAATTGAATCTGAAAATGAAAGGATGAATTGGATTTTGTAAGAATTGAAGATATATTGATAAAGACATTTACATCACTTGGAATTTTGAAAAAGAAATTTTTGAAAACATGATGCAGTTCTATCCTAAATGATGAATGGATTTAAAGAATTTTGAGATTGGATTTGAAAAGCTATCCCATTCTTTGGATGAATTAAAATAAGATTGAAGATATAATACACCCTTGACTATGGTCATTGAATGTATTATATAATAATCTATATTTAGATTCAAGTAAAGAATAAAATACATTTGGTGTTTTTATAGAATTTAAAATGAAATGAACTCTCAATATACCCTGACTATGGCCATTGGTATATATTTTGAGTTAATTTTAAGTTAAATTCTGATAAAATAAAAAAATATTTAAGGAAAATATGATGAATTTCGAAAACGGATCCAGTGTGGATCCAGTGTTATTTTGTAAAAGATAAAAATACTAAGTTTTGTCCACACCCTGACTATGGCCATTGATGTGGATCATCAACTTAGTATCAATTACCTCTTACGAAATGGTGCGCGTGCCATTCGTGTTTCACCATTGTGAGAATTTGAGAAATAAAGGCAAAAAAAAAACATGAAAATGAGCAATTTTATGATATTTACCATGCTCATTCATTCTAATCTAGAGCAAAAAATGTAAATTCTCATTAAGATTCTAAGTTGTTACAATCCTTGAAATCTGGAAAGATGACATCTCTAATCTTAAGATGGCAATACAAATTTCGCATGACTTCCCTGTAAAAGAGTAAATTAGCATAATAGAAGAAAAGTGCTTCATTGAAAACAAGATCATATACGACTTGTATTGATCCTAACGCAAAGTGCTATGCTCATGCCGAATGAGAAGGGTATATGGCCTACCCTACATTTGTTTAGAAAGTATACATATATATATATATATATATATATATATATATATATATATATATATATATATATATATATATATATATATATATATATATATATATATAAGCAAGGCCATAATTAAGTGAATTTCTATGTGCCATAAATAAAGGCGGGGGCCAGGATGGTCCAAGATTTATCATTATGGAATGCAACAGTTATAACTGCTAGTGATGAGCCATTCATGGAAATGGGAGATCATAGTGGCTCCTTGTAAAAAAAAAAAAATGTTGAATATGACTATAGTAATTCTTGATGAACCACTATAGTAAAGAAAGATTACAATGGTTCTACGCGAACCATTGTAAAAGAAAGACAGCTATGGTAGTTCTTGATGAACCACTATAGTAAAAAAAAGAAAAGTCCACAATGGTTCCATGTGAACCACTGTGAAAAGAAATGACAGTTATGGTAGTCTTGGAGGAACTACCATGACAGTGGAAAGGCTACAGTGGTTCCTTGTGAACCACTGTAAAAGAAATGACAGTTATGGTAGTCCTGGAGGAACTACCATAACAATGGAAAAGCTACAGTGGTTCCTTGTGAACCACTGTAAAAGAATAATGAAAGAAGAGATGTTAATGTAGGTGCAACATGGGTATAGCAAAGGTGAAATGCAACCAACAGTGCATGCCCTGTAGGCGTGACAGGCAGCTGGACAGTATGGCAGGATGTATGAAACATGGCACGTGTTTGGAAATGACGTAAGTCAAGTAGGTAAATGGCACATCTAAACTGAAACTATAGTAACAGATGAATAATTTATGGCATGGAAATAGGTGCATGATTTATGGAATGGAAACAGATGCATAACTCAAGGTACTCCTACATGCAGGGGGTAACGTTAATATGTAGGTGCCTAAGAGAGATAGATACTGTGAGTTGCACGACACATATAATGGATGATTGATGCAAAAGTTGACACACTGGTGATGATGCAGTGGTGTCGTTATGCTGATATTGGTACTTGAATCATTGGTCCCAATGATATACACAAAAAAAAAGTGGGCAAATACAGGATAAGAAAATTTTACATACATAAAACCTCAAATATTGAATAAGCCATGTAAGCGATACGTACCTACTCGCGACAACCTGATAGTATGTGATTCCTAGAAAAAGACAAGGAAAACTTCAGCATATGATATAACAAACTGGTCCCGAACATATACAGCCTTCCCGGGAAAAAGAAAAGGGGAAAATGTCACAAACATAGAATGATCAGCAAAATTTCATTTTGATCCTGAAAAGGGTCCTCTGTTCCCAGCTTATGGTTTGCATCCGACACTAAGAGATATAAAATGTAAATCCATCAGGTCGGCAAATGGATTTTAAGGGATATACTTCCTTTTCATCAGGGATAATTTGACCCTATCAATCCAACATTACAAAATCAAACCTCCATCGGTAATCATATTACAAGATGAACCTACCAAATACGAACGCAAAAGTAAGGAGGTGAGGCAGCAGATGGTTGGTCTTAGTGGTAGCACATAGCTGCTGGGAGCTGTGTATGTGCTGTGAACTTGGTGACAAGGGGGTTTGTAAACACCCCAAATTTTCACTCACTTCTTGACATTGCCCTCAATCGGCACATTTCAGTTCTCCAGAAGCAATAAAGGGCAAAATGGTCATTTTCTGAGATTAAACCTTGCAGAAAGTCCTAAATTTCATTCTTGAGTCTCAAAATTTCTATATTTAGGTTCAGAGACATCTTCAAATTGCAAAATTTCAAAATCCTCTTTTAGGACAAAAAGTTTGAATTTCCAAGTCCAAGCTCAGAGTGACATTTCATAAAACATGTATTTGCATAACATTGCATCATTTCACTGCATAGCATGCCAGTTTGAGATCCAGAACTTCTGATTTTCCAAATTATCAATCCAGATTTGATTTTTAAACTTTTCAAAATTGATTTTTAAAACCCTGGGATTTCAAAATTGCCAATCTTTCCCATTTTACCCCCAGGGCTTTGAATTACAAAAATTTTCTCAAGAAAACAATCTGGATATTTGGATATTTATTTTAAAGATTTTATCTCAAAACTTTTTGGAAAAGATTTTAAATCTCTTTACAAATTTTGTTTTTACATTTATCCATATTTTTGCCCTGAAAACCCAATTTTTCCAAATTCTTGAAAAACAAATAATGTTTTATCTCGTATTTTTAAATAAATGGAGTGGGACCCGCCTTTGAACTAGCATCATACTCAGACTCTCAGGTAAGTATCTTATTCTCAAGTGGGACCCACCCGGAGGTCATACCAATTTGCAAAATTTTCTTTTTGAAATTCTTATTTATTTATTTATTTATTTTTTTAGTGGGCCCACACACATGTGGCACCCCAATTGAAAATAAAAGATTTTACAAAACAAAATAAAGCTTTATTTTCAAAAGGATTTTAAAAGTGGGTTGAGGTGGCACTTCTATAAAAGCCTCTCATTCATTTCAATATTCATTTTTTATACTTTCTTTTTATTTGATTTGTTTACAAAAAAAAAAAAAAATTAAGAAGGGGGCAGCCTTAAATGGCACAGTCGCACTTCCCAAAAAAATAAAAAAACTAATAAATTTCATTTTTACCTGGAACATAGGTAAATGAAATGAAACATTCGAAAAAAAAAACAAGATGCGCCCTTTTGAAAACGGCAGCATTAAAGTCCGATTTGAAAAAAAATTCAAAAAAATGATAACGGACCCTCATGAATGAGGAGGAGGCTGCGTTTTTTTTTGGGGGAAAGGAAAGTTTTAAAAAGGAGAGGAGCCAGCCAGGAAAAAAAATCTGGATTTTCTCTGGAGAACTCTCTCTCTCCAGTCTCTGCTCCTCTCACCCTATTCCTCTCGGCTAGCAAAGGGGCCGATTAATTGGGTTTTGGTTTTTCTTCTTATTGCAGGGGCCGGACATTAAGAGGGAGGAGATCTTTTGTGCTTATCGCAGAGGGGATTCACAAGGGGGAAAAGGAGGCTTGGGTGCTGATTGCAGGGGATTTCACCAAGGAGGAGGAAATCTGCATCCAGCAAAGGGAGGACCGACCGATCGTTGCCTTTTTTTTTTTTTTGTTCCTTCTTCAGCCCCAGCCGCAAGGGGTCTTCAACCTTCAGTCAACCAGACCCATCCTTCACCTTCTTCAGCCCCAGCAACGAAGGAGCTTCCACCTCCAGCAGCTGTCGCACACCTCCACTTCAGCCCCAGCCGCAGGAGAGCCACCACCGTTTTCTCCATTTGCCTTCAGCCCAACGGTTGCTGCCCACCATTCCTTCAGCCGCAGGAGAACCTGCCGTCCCCTTTCATTCAACCCATCCGCAGGTTGACATCATTCACCTTCAACCCCAGCAGAAAAAGGTTCCAGCATCTGCATCTCCTTCAATCCTCCCCTTTCAGTCCATCAGCCAGCATTATCCCCAGATTTTTTTCTTTTCTCTTTGTGTTTTTATGTTTGTTACTTTGATTTTCTGTTGCCCATTCTTTTGATTTCTTGTATTAGCCGTTTCAGCACATTGTTGAGTTCGTGATTTACAAACAAATTTCTATTGCAATGTATCGTATAAGGTGAATTCCTACCTTACAGTTAGTTCATGTTCATCAAACTCCTGTTTTGCAATCGATTTTCTTATTTCTCTATTTTATTATCTTCTTTTCCTTTTTTTTTCCCTGTTTTCATCATTTCATCATCCAGTTTTTAAAATTGAGTTCTTGTTTTCCAGTTTTCCCTTTTCAGTTTTGTATTTCCTGAATTTTTAAGTCATTTCAGGTTTGTTTGTTTTTTTGTATTTTCCTGTTTTTGCAATTCGTCATAATTTTCCAGTTTAACATGTTTTTCCTTCCTGTTTTCAATACTTGACTATTTGTTTTTCAGTGGCTAAATTTCTGGTTTTATTTCATGTATTTTTAGTTTTCTGTTTTACGCATTATTTGTTCGGTTTTCCGGTTTTGAAATCGTCAATTTTCTGTTTTTAAATCTCTGTTTTTCATTGCATTATCTTTCTTGCCTTTCGTTTTTTTTTTCTTTCATCTCTCTGTTGCTAGAACACTCGTTTCCTGTTTTCTGTAATATGCATTTTCCAGTTTCTAAAGTCATTTCCTGGTTTCTTTAATCATCTTCCTTCTTTGTTTTCAATTTTTTTTTATTTCTTGTTCTTTTTTTTTACTTCATTCACTAGTTTTCCTCTTTTTTTTTTTTTAGTATCCGTTAACTTGTTGTTGTTTTTTTTTAATCATTTATTTCCTATTTGTTTGTTTGTTTTTTTACACTTTGAAATTCTTGATTTTCATTACATCTTTTATATTTTCCTTTCTTTTAATTTTTTTTCCAAATTCCTAATCCCATGTTTGGGTTTCATAATTAGTTTACTTTATTATTAGATACTAGTTAATCGAGTTTCAATTAGTTGTTAGTTAAATAAATTGTATGATAATTAGCATTGTTAATTAGTTAGTCTCAGATTTAATTAGAAATTAACTTCGGTTAAAATTGTCATTAGATTTCTTATTATTTTTCAGTGTTTTTAGCATTCAGCTAGTTTAATATAAGTTCTCTTTCTATTTCGTGTACTGCTCGTGTTCTTTTGATTTATGCAGGATTGCACAGGAGTATACATTATCTTAGTGAATACTTAGGGAGGAACTCGATATCTACAAGAAAAATCTTAAAGATATGGTTGCTTTGGAGCTATCAAATATTTAGTTATATATATTTTTTTATTTTGTCAATGATGTAATAATCAAATACAAACTTTTGAATAATATTTACTTTTACTGCTTAGATTAGGTTGCATCTCATATAGTTTGATTTCAGTAATATCCCAATTTTATGATTCATACATCTCAATTTTCAAAATTCACCATGGATGAAAACGAATGGCACGTGCACCAACTCTTAGAGAGTTGATGAACTCAGTGGAGTCCATATTTACGGCCCTAGTCGGAATATGGATGAGACCCAGATCCATTGTCTTTCTACCAGTCACATTGAGCCTACACTCTTAGGCTACCTTGAAAATGCACCTCATATTTCCAATGTTTTCAAAATATTGTGAATTAACTCAAATAAACCCTGAATATATTCATGGCCATAGTCAGAATATGTGAAGGATTTACTTTGGCTTAATCCACATTTTTCCAACAAATTTTTCAGAAAGTTGTTCAAAGTGCATTCATTCATTCAAATCATCTGCATCATTCGTTTTTCTCATGATTTTCTCAAAAGATTTTCACTTCATGGAATCGATTTCTCAAGAAACTATGATGATATTCAGAGTTGGATTTTCCAAATCAAAGTTTTCCTGTGATTTTCCTTGAAAATGTTATTTTTTTAAGATCCATTTTCAAAAGGAATTTTCGTTTTTCTCAAGAATCAAAGTTGATTTTCAGACATTTCAAAGACAAGGTTCTCAGGATTTCAATTTTCTAAGTTCTAAATTTCCTTCTCCAATGAAGTTTTCCTACAAAATTTTCTATCATTTTCCTAAGAAAATTCTCAAAATCCAAGTTTTCCTGATAAGTGTTTTTCTTTTCAAATGATCATCTTTTCTCAAGAATTCCTTCAGTTTTCCTGAGATTCTTATTTCTTCATGGTTTTCCAAGTCTTTCTAAACTTTTCTCAAAATTTTCCTGAGATTCTCGTTTCTTCATTATTTTTCAAATCTTTATAAATTTTCTCAAGATTTTCCTGAGATTCTCATTTCTTCATGATTTTCCAAGTCTTTCTAAACTTTTCTCAAAATTTTCCTGAGATTCTCACTTCTTCAAGATTTTCTAAGTCTTTATAAACTTTTCTCGAGATTTTCAAACCTTCTTCATCTGAGTTTTCCTGAGAGATTGATTTCCATGTTTTCATGAGAAATGCTTTTCAACTCCAAATATTTTCTAAGCATACATCATAGTTTTCCAACTTATATTTTACCAAATCTCATAGCACATGCCTGAATTCTCTGTGCATTTAGGATAGAATATGATTTAGATAATTTCACTAAGTCAAGCATAATTTTGGTCCTTGGTTCGATTACCCCTGTTAAAGGCGGCAGGAATGGTCGAACCTCGTACCGACAGGTCGAGCCCCATCCCGTAGATTTTCCCGCAATTTTCAAAACGGAGGCGAGTATTTTAAAACAATTTCCAAAATCCGGTCAAGTTTGAATCACGAAAGCATTTCCCTCTCTCTTCCGCAAGGAAGGGAAGACGGGAAAAATTTCGCGACGATCACGGTCGCCAAACCTGTTATCGTCGCAAAAATTTTCCCGTCTTCCATTCCTTGCGGAAGAGAGGGGGAAATGCTTTCGCGATTTAAACTTGAGCGGATTTGGGAATTGTTTTTGAAATACTTGCCTCCGTTTTGAAAATTGTGGGAAAATCCATGGGATGGGGCTCGACCTATCGGTACGAGGTTCGACCGTTCCTGCCGCCTTTAACAGGGGTAATCGAACCAAGAACCAAAATTATGCTTGACTTAGTAAAATCATTAAAATTATGTTCTATCCTAAATGCACAGAGAATTCAGGCATGTGCTATGAGATTTGTGGAAAATGTAACATTGGAAAGTATGATGTATGCTTAGAAAACGTTTGAAGTTGAAAAGTATTTCTCAGCGAAAAAGATGGAAATCAATCCCTCAGGAAACTCAGACGAAGAAGGTTTGAAAATCTCGGGAAGGTTTATAAAGATTTGGAAAATCTTGAAGAAGTGAGAATCTCGAGAAAATCTTGGGAAAGTTTATAAAGACTTAGAAAACCATGAAGAAATGTGAATCTCAGGAAAATTTTGAGAAAAGTGTAGAAAGACTTGGAAAACCATGAAGAAATGAGATTCTCGGGAAAATGGAAGGAATTCTTGAGAAAAGATGAACATTTGAAAAGGAAAGCATTTGTTGGGAAAACTCGGACTTTAAGAATTTTCTTAAGAAAAAGATAGAAAATTTATAGGAAAAATTCATTGGAGCAGGAAGTTTAGAACTTAGGAAATTGAAATCCTGAGAACCTTGTCTTTGAAATGTCTGAAAATTAACTTTGATTTTTGAGAAAGATGAGAAATTCCTTTTGAAAAGAATCTTAAGAAAATAACATTTCCAAGGAAAATCATAGGAAAATTTTGATTTGGAAAATCCAACTCCGAATATCATCATAGTTTCTTGAGAAATTGACTCCATGAAATGAAAATCTTTTGAGAAAATCATGAGAAAAAGGAATGATGCAGATGATTTGAATGAATGAATGCACTTTGAAAAACTTTCTGAAAAATTTGTTAAAAAAAATGTGGATTAAGCCAAAGTAAATCCTTCACATATTCTGACTGTGGCCATGAATATATTCAGGGTTTATTTTGAAAGATTGAGATGTATGCATCATATAATCAGGATATTACTGAAATCAAACTATATGAGATGCAACCTAATCTAAGCAGTAAAAGTAAATCTTAATCCAAGGTTTACATTGGATTGTTACATTGCATAACATAAAGTAAAAAAAAAATTGAAATGGAGCCAAGGAATCAACCTCTTCTAGATTTTCCTGCAAAATAAGAGAAAGTACCAAATAACCAAGGAAATGGACATATATACTATATACAACAAAGATATATAGGTAAATATAGAAATACTTGAATTTATGATGAATGATATATGATAATGAAGATATATTTACAAAAGTAAGATAAAAGAAAAATATATATAATAACCAATACACAAGAAAGGATATGTATGTATATATATAAGTATATATATATATATATATATATATATATATATATATATATATATACATATATATAAAACCTGTTATCGTCGCGAAATTTTTCCCGTCTTCCCATCCTTGCGGAAGAGAGAGGGAAATGCTTTCGTGATTCAAACTTGACCGAATTTTGGAAATTGTTTTAAAATACTCGCTTCCATTTTGAAAATTGCGGGAAAATCTACGGGATGGGGCTCGACCTGTCGGTACGAGGTTCGACCGTTCCTGCCGCCTTCAACAGGGGTAATCGAACCAAGGACCAAAATTATGCTTGACTTAGTGAAATTATCTAAATCGTATTCTATCCTAAATGCACAGAGAATTCAGGCATGTGCTATGAGATTTGGTAAAATATAAGTTGGAAAACTATGATGTATGCTTAGAAAATATTTGGAGTTGAAAAGCATTTCTCAAGAAAAGATGGAAATCAATCTCTCAAGAAAACTCAGACAAAGAAGGTTTGAAATTCTCGGGAAAGTTTATAAAGACATAGAAAATCTTGAAGAAGTGAGAATCTCAGGAAAATTTTAAGAAAAGTTTAGAAAGACTTGGAAAATCATGAAGAAATGAGAATCTCAGGAAAATCTTGAGAAAATTTATAAAGATTTGAAAAATAATGAAGAAACAAGAATCTCAGGAAAATTTTGAGAAAAGTTTAGGAAGACTTGGCAAACCATGAAGAAATAAGAATCTCAAGAAAATTAAAGGAATTCTTGAGAAAAGATGATCATTTGAAAAGAAAAACACTTATCATGAAAACTTGGATTTTGAGAATTTTCTTAGGAAAATGATAGAAAATTTTGTAGGAAAACTTCATTGGAGAAGAAAATTTAGAAGTTAGGAAATTGAAATCCTGAGAACCTAGTCTTTGAAATGTCTGAAAATCAACTTTGATTCTTGAGAAAAACGAAAATTCCTTTTGAAAATGGATATTAAGAAAATAACATTTTCAAGGAAAATCACAAGAAAACTTTGATTTGGAAAATCCAACTCCAAATATCATCATAGTTTCTTGAGAAATCGATTCCATGAAGTGAAAATCTTTTGAGAAAATCATGAGAAAAATGAATGATGCAGATGATTTGAATGAATGAATGCACTTTGAACAGCTTTCTGAAAAATTTGTTGGAAAAATGTGGATTAAGCCAAAGTAAATCCTTCACATATTCTGACTGTGGCCATGAATATATTCAGGGTTTATTTGAGTTAATTCACAATATTTTGAAAACATTGGAAATATGAGGTGCATTTTCAAGGTAGCCTAAGAGTGTAGGCTCAATGTGACTGGTAGAAAGACAATGGATCTGGGTCTCATCCATATTCCGACTAGGGCCGTAAATATGGACTCCACTGAGTTCATCAACTATCTAAGAGTTGGTGCACGTGCCATTTGTGTTCATCCACGGTGAATTTTGAAAATTGAGATGTATGAATCATAGAATTGGGATATTACTGAAATCAAACTATATGAGATGCAACCTAATCTAAGCAGTAAAAGTAAATATTATTCCAAAGTTTACATTTGATTATTACATCATTGACAAAATAAAAAAAAAATATATAACTAAATATTTGATAGCTCCAAAGCAACCATATCTTCTAGATTTTTCTTGTAGATATCGAGTTCCTCCCTAAGTATTCACTAAGATAATGTCTACTCCTGTGCAATCCTGCATAAATCAAAAGAACACGAGCAGTACACGAAATAGAAATAGAACTTATATTAAACTAGCTGAATGCTAAAAACACTGAAAAATAATGAGAAATCTAATGACAATTTTAACCGAAGTTAATTTCTAATTAAATCTGAGACTAACTAATTAACAACGCTAATTATCAAACAATTTATTTAACTAACAACTAATTGAAACTCGATTAACTAGTATCTAATAATAAAGTAAACTAATTATGAAACCCAAACATGAGATTAGGAATTTGGAAAAAAAATTGAAAGAAAGGAAAATATAAAAGATGTAATGAAAATCAAGAATTTCAAAGTGTAAAAAAAAAAAAAACAAATAGGAAATGAATGATTAAAAAAAAAACAAGTTAATGGATACTAAAAAAAAAAAACAGGAAAACTAGTGAATGAAGTAAAAAAAAAAAAACAAGAAATAAAAAAAAAATTGAAAACAAAGAATGAAGATGATTAAAGAAACCAAAAAATGACTTTAGAAACTGGAAAATGCATATTACATAAAACAGGAAACGAGTGTTCTAGCAACAGAGAAATGAAAGAAAAAAAAAAGGAAAAGAAGATAATAAAACAGAGAAATAATAAAATCGATTGCAAAACAGGAGTTTGATGAACATGAACTAACTGTAAGGTAGAAATTCACCTTATACGATACATTGCAATAGAAATTTGTTTGTAAATCACGAACTCAACAATGTGCTGAAACGGCTAATACAGGAAATCAAAAGAATGGGCAACAGAAAATCAAAGTAACAAACAGAAAAACACAAAGAGAAAAGAAAAAAATTTGGGGATAACGCTGGCTGATGGACTGAAAGGGGAGGATTGAAGGAGATGCAGATGCTGGAACCTTTTGCTGTTGGGCTTGAAGGTGAATGACGTCAACCGTTGGAGGTGGAAGGTTGAAGAAGATGAAGTGTGGCAGCTGATCCTCCTGCGGATGGGTTGAATGAAAGGGGACGGCAGGTTCTCCTGCGGCTGAAGGAATGGTGGGCAGCAACCGTTGGGCTGAAGGCAAATGGAGAAAACAGTGGTGGCTCTCCTGCGGCTGGGGCTGAAGTGGAGTTGTGCGACAACTGCTGGAGGTGGAAGATCCTTCGTTGCTGGGGCTGAAGAAGGTGAAGGATGGGTCTGGTTGACTAGAGGTTGAAGACACCCTGCGGCTGGGGCTGAAGAAGGAACAAAAAAAAAAAAGGCAACGATCGATCGGTCCTCTCTTTGCTGGATGCAGATTTCCTCCTCCTTGGTGAAATCCCATGCAATCAGCACCCAAGCCTCCTTTTCCCCCTTGTGAATCCCCTCTGCGATAAGCACAAAAGATCTCCTCCCTCTTAATGTCCGGCCCCTGCAATAAGAAGAAAAACCAAAACCCAATTAATCGGCCCCTTTGCCAGCCGAGAGGAATAGCATGAGAGGAGCAGAGACTCGAGAGAGAGAGTTCTCCAGAGAAAATACAGATTTTTCTTTTTTTCTTCTCGTGAATGCTCCTCTCCTTTTTAAAACTTTCCTTTCCCCCAAAAAAAAACGCAGCCTCCTCCTCATTCATGAGGGTCCGTTATCATTTTTTTGAAATTTTTTTCAAATCGCACTTCAATGCTGCCGTTTCAGTCCATCAGCCAGCATTATCCCCAGATTTTTTTCTTTTCTCTTTGTGTTTTTCTGTTTGTTACTTTTATTTTCTGTTGCCCATTCTTTTGATTTCCTATATTAGCCGTTTCAGCACACTGTTGAGTTCGTGATTTACAAACAAATTTCTATTGCAATGTATCGTATAAGGTGAATTTCTACCTTACAGTTAGTTCTTGTTCATCAAACTCCTGTTTTGCAATCGATTTTCTTATTTCTCTGTTTTATTATCTTCTTTTCCTTTTTTTTTTCTTTCATTTCTCTGTTGCTAGAACACTCATTTTCTGTTTTCTGTAATATGCATTTTCCAGTTTCTAAAGTCATTTCCTGGTTTCTTTAATCATCTTCATTCTTTGTTTTCAATTTTTTTTTATTTCTTGTTCTTTTTTTTTTTACTTCATTCACTAGTTTTCCTGGGTTTTTTTTTTTAGTATCCGTTAACTTGCTGTTTTTTTTTTAATCATTCATTTCCTATTTGTTTGTTTTTTTTTTTTACACTTTGAAATTCTTGATTTTCATTACATCTTTTATATTTTCCTTTCTTTCAATTTTTTTTCCAAATTCCTAATCTCATGTTTGGGTTTCATAATTAGTTTACTTTATTATTAAATACTAGTTAATCGAGTTTCAATTAGTTGTTAGTTAAATAAATTGTTTGATAATTAGCGTTGTTAATTAGTTAGTCTCAGATTTAATTAGAAATTAACTTCGGTTAAAATTGTCATTAGATTTCTCATTATTTTTCAGTGTTTTTAGCATTCAGCTAGTTTAATATAAGTTCTCTTTCTATTTTGTGTACTGCTCGTGTTCTTTTGATTTATGCAGGATTGCACAGGAGTAGACATTATCTTAGTGAATACATAGGGAGGAACTCGATATCTACAAGAAAAATCTGGAAGATATGGTTGCTTTGGAGCTATCAAATATTTAGTTATATATATATATATATATATATATATATATATATATATATATATATATATATATATATATATATATATATATATTTTGTCAATGATGTAATAATCAAATGTAAACTTTGGAATAATATTTACTTTTACTGCTTAGATTAGGTTGCATCTCATATAGTTTGATTTCAGTAATATCCCAATTCTATGATTCATACATCTGAATTTTCAAAATTCACCGTGGATGAACACGAATGGAACATGCACCAACTCTTAGAGAGTTGATGAACTCAGTGGAGTCCATATTTATGGCCCTAGTCGAAATATGGATGAGACCCAGCTCCATTGTCTTTCTACCAGTCACATTGAGCCTACTCTCTTAGGCTACCTTGAAAATGCACCTCATATTTCCAATGTTTTCAAAATATTGTGAATTAACTCAAATAAACCCTGAATATATTCATGGCCACAGTCAGAATATGTGAAGGATTTACTTTGGCTTAATCCACATTTTTCCAACAAATTTTTCAGTAAGCTGTTCAAAGTGCATTCATTCATTCAAATCATCTGCATCATTCGTATTTCTCATGATTTTCTGAAAAGATTTTCACTTCATGGAATCGATTTCTCAAGAAACTATGATGATATTCGGAGTTGGATTTTCCAAATCAAAGTTTTCCTGTGATTTTCCTTGAAAATGTTATTTTCTTAAGATCCATTTTCAAAAGGAATTTTCATTTTTCTCAAGAATCAAAGTTGATTTTCAGACATTTCAAAGACAAGGTTCTCAGGATTTCAATTTCCTAAGTTCTAAATTTCCTTCTCCAATGAAGTTTTCCTACAAAATTTTCTATCATTTTCCTAAGAAAATTCTCAAAATCCAAGTTTTCCTGATAAGTGTTTTTCTTTTCAAATGATCATTTTTTCTCAAGAATTCCTTCAGTTTTCCTGAGATTCTTATTTCTTCATGGTTTTCCAAGTCTTTCTAAACTTTTCTCAAAATTTTCCTGAGATTCTCGTTTCTTCATTATTTTTCAAATCTTTATAAATTTTCTCAAGATTTTCCTGAGATTCTCATTTCTTCATGATTTTCCAAGTCTTTCTAAACTTTTCTCAAAATTTTCCTGAGATTCTCACTTCTTCAAGATTTTCTAAGTCTTTATAAACTTTTCTCGAGATTTTCAAACCTTTTTCATCTGAGTTTTCCTGAGAGATTGATTTCCATCTTTTCCTGAGAAATGCTTTTCAACTCCAAATATTTTCTAAGCATACATCATAGTTTTCCAACTTATATTTTACCAAATCTCATAGCACATGCCTGAATTCTCTGTGCATTTAGGATAGAATACGATTTAGATAATTTCACTAAGTCAAGCATAATTTTAGTCCTTGGTTCGATTACCCCTGTTAAAGGCGGCAGGAACGGTCTAACCTCGTACCGACAGATCGAGCCCCATCCCGTAGATTTTCCTGTAATTTTCAAAACGGAGGCGAGTATTTTAAAACAATTTCCAAAATCCGGTCAAGTTTGAATCGCGAAAGCATTTCCCTCTCTCTTACGCAAAGAAGGGAAGACGGAAAAAATTTCGCGATGATAACAGGTTTGGCGACCGTGATGGGACCTTCGGATTTTGCATAATAAATCCGACAGGGGTTTTGCAAAAGGAAGGAAAATAGGGTCCCTAAAGCTTGAAATGGGGTTGATTTTGGGTGTCTCATTGCTGAGACTAAAATCAGCTTTTGAAATTGCCTTTTGCGAGAAATGATTGGTGGTTTGACCTTGAACCGAAATGGGACTGTCTATGGTGGGACAGTTGGGACATAGAGAAGTGTGCGACTCTGAGAGTTCATGCTTTCAAAGAAGGGAAGGAATCAAGTCCTTCAAAGGGATTTAAAATTGGTGTCAGGATGCATCAAGGACGGATATCAAGCTCTCACTTCACGTCAGGATAGCTAGAAAATATTGTCAAAATGTTGAGAATTTGGTTGTCAATTCAAAGTATTTGGAAATGATACGCATTGTTGCAAAAATATTCCTTCTTTTCTACCTGAAGCATTACATCCGAACGAGATTCACTTCGTAGAATCAAGATTTAGCATCCAAATTGCTTGTAATTGACCTTCTTTAAGGAAGCTATCAATTTCCTTGATATGAACAGGAAAGAGAATTTGATATTATGAAAGCAGTTGATGAAAGAGTATTGATAATAGAATTTCACAAATTTAAAGAGGATTCTTGATAAATTTGACAGTTTGATATCCTGGGAGCTTCTCTCATAATAATCTTGCTGCACTCTTTTGGCTCTTTTGGGTTTTTGCTACAGTCTCCTTCATTTTGGAGATGTTCTGACTTTTTCTCTCTTTCTTTTTCCTCTCTCTCTTTTTTTTTGGGAAGGGTACGTCACAAACTCCTTCAACTTGGAGATGTTTCGATCCTTCTTTGACGATATTGGCTCGTGGGTTAGAGATCTTTGGATGATAGCGGAAATTAAATATCTTTTGAGGAGGTTCATCGCATCTGCCTTCATCTCGACAGTGCTTTAGACTTTCCCTGGAAGAATCCGTCGCAAACTCCGTCATCTTGGAGATATTTCAAATCTTATTTTGCCCCGGGGGTCTACTCGCTTAATTCGCCTTCATCTTGACGACAGGTGAGAGATCCCTTTTGCGGATATTTAATTGCAGCTTAGGTGATTTTAAGGAGACAGGGCTTGGATGAATTCTCTCTTTTTCTAGCACTCAGGATATTTCCAATGCCTCATTTTCAGAAGAATGGTCTTTAAAATGTGTCATTGACTGCGATCAATATCAATCATCTATGGCTTTGCAAAACATTGAATCTTCTTTTCTGACCATATCGAGGATTTATCCTTCATTCTTTTGGTTGGCCAATAGAAAGAATTTGGATTTTGAATCTTTCTTCACAAAAGCTTTGCCTTTTTTGGAAGCAATACTGAAGGTAAACTGAGGTAAAAATTTGTGCAATAAAGTTCTGAAATCAACAAATAATTTGATTGACAAATTGACAAAGTTTTCTTGAAATCCTAGGTGAAAAAGAGCATTTGAAGTCCGGTTTAACGCATCCGTGACAAAAATTAACCTCTCCTTTCCCCAAAGGAGGTGATTATCATTTTACTGGGAACAATATCAGTTCAACTAAGAACGACCATCGGTTCATTGAGAACAATATCGGTTCAATTAAGAACAACCATCGCTGGGAATAATATCAGTTCAATGAAGAACGATCATCGGTTTATTTGGAACACTATCAGTTCAATAAAGAACGGCCATCGGTTTATTTGGAACATTATCAGTTCAATGAAGAACGACTATCAGTTCACTTGGAACACTATCAGTTCAATGAAGAACGACTATCAGTTCACTTGGAAACACTATTAGTTCGATGAAGAACGACTATCAGTTCACTTGAGAACACTATCAGTTCGATGAAGAACGACTATCAGTTTACTTGGGACACTATCAGTTCGATGAAGAATGACTATCAGTTCACTTGGAATACTATCAGTTCGATGAAGAACGACTATCAGTTCACTTGGGAACGCTATCAGTTTGCTTGGAACACTATCAGTTCAATGAAGAACGATTATCAGTTCACTTGGGAACACTATCAGTTCAATGAAGAACGACTATCAGTTCACATGGAACACTATCAGTTCAATGAAGAACGACTATCAGTTCACATGGAACACTATCAGTTCAATGAAGAACGAGGACCAATATAGAGAGTTGGATAGAAATTGGAAAATCATGGAAAATGATTCAGGTTTATCCCTTAACCTGAAGGGTAATGGAAATTGGATGACCTGGCGGTCGAAATTAAAGAATTTATGGAAAATGATTCAGGTTTTATCCCTTAACCTGAAGGGGAAGATAATGGATGCAGAATTAATGTAAAATGAAATGCAAATGCACATGAAATGTAAATGAATGCAAAATTAATGCAAGTGAGTGCATATATATACAAAATGAGAAATTGGTTTATCCTGCCTGCATACAGGATATTTTGAGGTAAAGATAAATTTTCAAAAAAAATGCCCCAGTGTGACTAGGGAGGAAAATTTTGAATAAAAAAAGGATAATTGACAAGCTTCTTGACTAATAGACGTTCTCAAGATCATTCCTCACAAGAGAGACATTTTGAAGAGGAAGAAGAAGCAAATAAGATGGCACCAAGCTATTGAAAAATTCGATGACTTTATTGATGCTTTAAAATCAAGGAAGGTGAATGGGATTACATTATTCTTTTTGAAAAAGCAAGATGAAAAATGGGAAATTGTTGGCATTGTCATCTTCTGGAATGATTGTGGAAAAAGCTTAGTCAGGATGACTAGTCCTCTTTTCCATCTTCAACGAGGAGCTTCTTGTCAATGCAGTCTTGAACAATGTTCTTAAGGACGAAGCAGTTTTCTGTATCATGCCCTACTGCTAGATGAAATTTGCAAAATTGTTCTTTGAATCTGCCCATAATTGCTGGAGGATCATCGACTTTAGGCAACCGAACAAGGTCCTTCTCAAGCATATACTCGAGTATACTCTTGAGTGTCTGATCCAGAGGGGTGAATTCTCGATCAGTTCTCCAGTCCTTGCACTTTGATTTTTCCTGATCTTTCTTTTGATGCTAAGGGCTGGATTGGAGAGGTTTATCATTGTTGATGTCCTTCTCTTTTTGCCTTTTGATTCTCTCCAAACTGTTGCCATGATTATTCTTGTTGCCTTTGCTATTATTGAAAGATTTGGTCGCAAAAGTGAAGTGAGCCTTCTTTTTGGCATCTTGATTGTTTCTTGCAATGGTAAGGCCTTCATAGACTCCATTCTCTACTCTCATTTTGAGCCATTCAGCTCGTTCAATGAGTTCAATGAAAGACTTGGAGGGTGAGGTAGAGATTAATCCTCTCAGAGGTTGCGAAAAATTGTTGAGGATCAAGGATAAAGCATGCCTTTCTGATATAGGATCCCTCATTTTGTTGCAGGTCTCTCTCCATCTGTGAATGAAGTCCCTTGCCTTTTCATTTTCATTCTGCCTTAGATTGCAGAGATGGCTCAATGTTGGGAGTGCTTCAGTATTGAACATAAATCGCTCAATGAATAGGTTGACCACCTTATCGAATTCTCGCAGCTCAATTGGATTGATATGCTCGAAGTACCACTTGGCGGCTGTGCCTTCTAAACTATGAGGAAAATAGAGAAATAGGGCCCTATTGTCTCTCTTGAATTTGGAGCATTCGACGAAAAACATGGCGAGATGGGCTTTGGGATCACCAGAACCATCGAACTTGATGAACTTACGGGGCAGGTTTTCCAGTTCTTCGTCTCCTTCTAATCCATCATAAAAATCTTTGCTAGTGAAGACTTTCTTGCCCTTGTCGCGAGCTTGCAGGTCTTTAACAACTTTGGCCATTTCTTTGAACTGTGTCTGCAAGAGCTCTTCTACAACTTGATCTTTTGATTTGCGACTCTTCCTTTGTTCTTGGCCCCGTTTCTGAAATGTCGGAGGCACCTCATACTCTTCATCGGTGTTTTCAGTTGAGTCTGATTCATCTGAAGTTTCCTCTGGCTGAACTTGCTTCTTGGAAGTCTTCTTATCCTTGTGCCCGTGGAACTTCTCTCTGAATGGGTTCTTCTCTGCACTGGTCCCAGCCTGTTCACTCATCATTTTGGTCATCATTTTCTGGAACATAGCATACATCTGTGGGTCTATGCCATCCTCCTCTTGTTGTTGATCTTGATTCACGGGATGATCCATTTCACCTTCTGAGGCTGAGGAGTGCTGTGATGATGTGGTTCTTCTTCCTGACCTTGTTCGAACCATCAAATGTTAAGGATGCTCTCTGCAGGATGAAGTCTTGATTAGACTCTGAGGAAAATTTGGATTGGGAAAAAATGATTATTGATGATGTGGTAGACAATTGGAAGAATATCCCATTACTAGGAATGGAGTCACCGCTGAAATCACGACAAATGTGTTGTCATTCTTTGTAAGAGAAATAACAACGGAAAATGTGCCTTGTTACTTAGGCGAGGTCCTCAACCACGAAAAAAATACCATTTTTGAAGGAAAGAGATATCTCTTGGGAAAACAATCCACAAATGGATTTAGAATAAGAAGAAGGCAAGTGGGTAGACAATTTCCACCGCAATAGTCAAGGTATGCACGAGGAAAATAAGATGAAGAATTTTGCAAATAGACAAAAGAATTGAAAATCCAATGAGAGAAAACACATGATTTTTGAAAATTTGCAGGGAGGATGAAAATGCAGCTGAAAATTCGAGATCCAGTAGAACGGAAGAGTGAAAAATCACCTGGAGTTTTGAAAGAAATGGGATATTTGAGAAAATCTTCCAGGGTTTGAGAAAATAAAAGGAAAAGGCGAGAAATATGGATATTTGAAAATATTTTTGGGAAAAATGTGAGAAATAAAGGTAGCATACAAACAATCACATCCTGCACAAACATTTATGCACATACAGCACTCCCTAAAAGGCTGACTCTAGATGCATCATTTTGAAAACAACTATAGGACCTTAATCCTAACTCTAGGCTCAGATCCTCTTTGTCCAATCCAGTTATGCCGATATACCCGAATCGAAATCCGAGGTACGTGGCATATAATTTCAACTTCGGTTCTAAGGTAAGGTTTTCCAACATCCTTGAGCGCCTACCGATATACTTCGGACTGTGGCCCGCGGTACGTGGTAGGGGGGTGTTAACCCAAATAGGTGGCCCAGTTGTGAGGCTCTGACCCAAACTAGGGTTCTAGAAGAAAGCCCAGCAACGTGAAGACCAGGTAATGATAGGTAATTGGAAATTTTGAAAAATGATCACATGCAAGAAATAGAGGGCTCTAAATCCTAGAGAGATAGCTTTGAAAACTTTGAAGAAACATACATTGTTTGCATTCAGATCCTAAATTGAGGAGAGATGTATTTAGAACTAAGTCTATGTGAACATGAAAATTTCTCCTCAATCTGGTCCTACCAAACCATGCATAAGCTATATGCAGTTAATGTCAGCTAGGTCAGAATCTAGGCTCCTAGGTTCGCATGATATCAAAAGTAAAAGAGCTGACATTTTGTGAACATAATTTCGATAATTGAACTAAGTCAAGCACAATTTTGATCAGACAAGGACAGGTCTCATCACGGTCGCCAAACCTGTTATCGTCGCAAAATTTTTCCCGTCTTCCCTTCCTTGCGGAAGAGAGAGGGAAATGCTTTCGCGATTCAAACTTGACCAGATTTTGGAAATTGTTTTAAAATACTCGCCTCAATTTTGAAAATTGCGGGAAAGTCTACGTGATGGGGCTCGACCTGTCCGTACGAGGTTCGACCGTTCCTGCCGCCTTTAACAGGGGTAATCGAACCAAGGACCAAAATTATGCTTGACTTAGTGAAATTATCTAAATCGTATTCTATCCTAAATGCATAGAGAATTCAGGCATGTGCTATGAGATTTGGTAAAATATAAGTTGGAAAACTATGATGTATGCTTAGAAAATATTTTGAGTTGAAAAGCATTTCTCAGGAAAAGATGGAAATCAATCTCTCAGGAAAACTCAGACGAAGAAGGTTTGAAAATCTCGGGAAAGTTTATAAAGACTTAGAAAATCTTGAAGAAGTGAGAATCTCAGGAAAATTTTGAGAAAAGTTTAGAAAGACTTGGAAAATCATGAAGAAATGAGAATCTCAGGAAAATCTTGAGAAAATTTATAAAGATTTGAAAAATAATGAAGAAACGAGAATCTAAGGAAAATTTTGAGAAAAGTTTAGAAAGACTTGGAAAACCAAGAAGAAATAAGAATCTCAGGAAAACTGAAGGAATTCTTGAGAAAAGATGATCATTTGAAAAGAAAAACACTTATCAGGAAAACTTGGATTTTAAGAATTTTCTTAAGAAAATGATAGAAAATTTTGTAGGAAAACTTCATTGGAGAAGGAAATTTAGAACTCAAGAAATTGAAATCCTGAGAACCTTGTCTTTGAAATGTCTGAAAATCAACTTTGATTCTTGAGAAAAACGAAAATTCCTTTTGAAAATGGATCTTAAGAAAATAAGATTTTCAAGGAAAATCACAGGAAAACTTTGATTTGGAAAATCCAACTCCGAATATCATTATAGTTTCTTGAGAAATCGATTCCATGAAGTGAAAATCTTTTGAGAAAATCATGAGAAAAACGAATGATGTAGATGATTTGAATGAATGAATGCACTTTGAACAACTTTCTGAAAAATTTGTTGGAAAAATGTGGATTAAGACAAAGTAAATCCTTCACATATTCTGACTGTGGCCATGAATATATTCAGGGTTTATTTGAGTTAATTCACAATATTTTAAAAACATTGGAAATATGAGGTGCATTTTCAAGGTAGCCTAAGAGTGTAGGCTCAATGTGACTGGTAGAAAGACAATGGATCTGGGTCTCATCCATATTCCGACTAGGGCCGTAAATATGGACTCCACTGAGTTCATCAACTCTCTAAGAGTTGGTGCACGTGCCATTCGTTTTCATCCACGGTGAATTTTGAAAATTGAGATGTATGAATCATAGAATTGGGATATTACTGAAATCAAACTATATGAGATGCAACCTAATCTAAGCAGTAAAAGTAAATATTATTCAAAAGTTTGCATTTGATTATTACATCATTGACAAAATAAAAAAAAATATATAACTAAATATTCGATAGCTCCAAAGCAACCATATCTTCAAGATTTTTCTTGTAGATATCGAATTCCTCCCTAAGTATTCACTAAGATAATGTCTACTCCTGTGCAATCCTGCATAAATCAAAAGAACACGAGCAGTACACGAAATAGAAAGAGAACTTATATTAAACTAGTTGAATGCTAAAAACACTGAAAAATAATGAGAAATCTAATGACAATTTTAACCGAAGTTAATTTCTAATTAAATCTGAGACTAACTAATTAACAACGCTAATTATCAAACAATTTATTTAACTAACAACTAATTGAAACTCGATTAACTAGTATCTAATAATAAAGTAAACTAATTATGAAACCCAAACATGAGATTAGGAATTTGGAAAAAAAATTGAAAGAAAGGAAAATATAAAAGATGTAATGAAAATCAAGAATTTCAAAGTGTAAAAAAAAAAAAAAAACAAGTAGGAAATGAATGATTAAAAAAAAAACAACAAGTTAATGGATACTAAAAAAAGAAAAAACAGGAAAACTAGTGAATGAAGTAAAAAAAAAAGAACAAGAAATAAAAAAAATTTGAAAACAAAGAATGAAGATGATTAAGGAAACCAGGAAATGACTTTAGAAACTGGAAAATGCATATTACAGAAAACAGGAAACGAGTGTTCTAGCAACAGAGAAATGAAAGAAAAAAAAAAGGAAAAGAAGATAATAAAACAGAGAAATAAGAAAATCGATTACAAAACAGGAGTTTGATGAACATGAACTAACTGTAAGGTAGAAATTCACCTTATATGATACATTGCAATAGAAATTTGTTTGTAAATCACGAACTCAACAATGTGCTGAAACGGCTAATACAGGAAATCAAAAGAATGGGCAACAGAAAATCAAAGTAACAAACAGAAAAACACAAAGAGAAAAGAAAAAAATCTTGGGATAACGCTGGCTGATGGACTGAAACGGCAGCATTGAAGTGCGATTTGAAAAAAATTTCAAAAAAATGATAACGGATCCTCATGAATGAGGAGGGGGCTGCGTTTTTTTTTGGGGGAAAGGAAAGTTTTAAAAAGGAGAGGAGCATTCACGAGAAGAAAAAAAGAAAAATCTGTATTTTCTCTGGAGAACTCTCTCTCTCCAGTCTCTGCTCCTCTCACCCTATTCCTCTCGGCTGGCAAAGGGGCCGATTAATTGGGTTTTGGTTTTTCTTCTTATTGCAGAGGGCGGACATTAAGAGGGAGGAGATCTTTTGTGCTTATCGCAGAGGGGATTCACAAGGGGGAAAAGGAGGCTTGGGTGCTGATTGCAGGGGATTTCACCAAGGAGTAGGAAATCTGCATCCAGCAAAGGGAGGACCGATCGATCGTTGCCTTTTTTTTTTTTTCTTCTTCAGCCCCAGCCGCAGGGTGTCTTCAACCTCCAGTCAACCAGACCCATCCTTCACCTTCTTCAGCCCCAGCAACGAAGGAGCTTCCACCTCCAGCAGTTGTCGCACACCTCCACTTCAGCCCCAGCCGCAGGAGAGCCACCACCGTTTTCTCCATTTGCCTTCAGCCCAACGGTTGCTGCCCACCATTCCTTCAGCCGCAGGAGAACCTGCCGTCCCCTTTCATTCAACCCATCCGCAGGAGGATCAGCTGTCACACTTCATCTTCTTCAACCTTCCACCTCCAACGGTTGACGTCATTCACCTTCAACCCCAGCAGCAAAAGGTTCCAGCATCTGCATCTCCTTCAATCCTCCCCTTTCAGTCCATCAGCCAACATTATCCCCAGATTTTTTTCTTTTCGCTTTGTGTTTTTCTGTTTGTTACTTTGATTTTCTGTTGCCCATTCTTTTGATTTCCCGTATTAGCCGTTTCAGCACATTGTTGAGTTCGTGATTTACAAACAAATTTCTATTGCAATGTATCGTATAAGGTGAATTTCTACCTTACAGTTAGTTCATGTTCATCAAACTCCTGTTTTGCAATCGATTTTCTTATTTCTCTGTTTTATTATCTTCTTTTCCTTTTTTTTTCTTTCATTTCTTTGTTTCTAGAACACTCGTTTCCTATTTTCTGTAATATGCATTTTTCAATTTCTAAAGTCATTTCCTGGTTTCTTTAATCATCTTCATTCTTTGTTTTCAATTTTTTTTATTTCTTGTTCTTTTTTTTTTACTTCATTCACTAGTTTTCCTGTTTTTTTTTTTAGTATCCGTTAACTTGCTGTTTTCTTTTTTTAATCATTCATTTCCTATTTGTTTTTTGTTTTTTTTACACTTTGAAATTCTTGATTTTCATTACATCTTTTATATTTTTCTTTCTTTGATATTTTTTTCCAAATTCCTAATCTCATGTTTGGGTTTCATAATTAGTTTACTTTATTATTAGATACTAGTTAATCGAGTTTCAATTAGTTGTTAGTTAAATAAATTGTTTGATAATTAGCGTTGTTAATTAGTTAGTCTCAGATTTAATTAGAAATTAACTTCGGTTAAAATTGTCATTAGATTTCTCATTATTTTTCAGTGTTTTTAGCATTCAGCTAGTTTAATATAAGTTCTCTTTCTATTTCGTGTACTGCTCGTGTTCTTTTGATTTATGCAGGATTGCACAGGAGTAGACATTATCTTAGTGAATACTTAGGGAGGAACTCGATATCTAAAAAAAAAAATCTGGAAGATATGGTTGCTTTGGAGCTATCAAATATTTAGTTATATATATATTTTTTATTTTGTCAATGATGTAATAATCAAATGTAAACTTTGGAATAATATTTACTTTTACTGCTTAGATTAGGTTGCATCTCATATAGTTTGATTTCAGTAATATCCCAATTCTATGATTCATACATCTCAATTTTCAAAATTCACCATGGATGAAAACGAATGGCACGTGCACCAACTCTTAGAGAGTTGATGAACTCAGTGGAGTCCATATTTACGGCCCTAGTCGGAATATGGATGAGACCCAGATCCATTGTCTTTCTACCAGTCACATTGAGCCTACACTCTTAGGCTACCTTGAAAATGCACCTCATATTTCCAATGTTTTCAAAATATTGTGAATTAACTCAAATAAACCCTGAATATATTCATGGCCACAGTCAGAATATGTGAAGGATTTACTTTGGCTTAATCCACATTTTTCCAACAAATTTTTCAGAAAGTTGTTCAAAGTGCATTCATTCATTCAAATCATCTGCATCATTCGTTTTTCTCATGATTTTCTCAAAAGATTTTCACTTCATGGAATCGATTTCTCAAGAAACTATGATGATATTCGGAGTTGGATTTTCCAAATCAAAGTTTTCCTGTGATTTTCCTTGAAAATCTTATTTTCTTAAGATCCATTTTCAAAAGGAATTTTCGTTTTTCTCAAGAATCAAAGTTGATTTTCAGACATTTCAAAGACAAGGTTCTCAGGATTTCAATTTCTTGAGTTCTAAATTTCCTTCTCCAATGAAGTTTTCCTACAAAATTTTCTATCATTTTCTTAAGAAAATTCTCAAAATCCAAGTTTTCCTGATAAGTGTTTTTCTTTTCAAATGATCATCTTTTCTCAAGAATTCCTTCAGTTTTCCTGAGATTCTTATTTCTTCATGGTTTTCCAAGTCTTTCTAAACTTTTCTCAAAATTTTCCTGAGATTCTCGTTTCTTCATTATTTTTCAAATCTTTATAAATTTTCTCAAGATTTTCCTGAGATTCTCATTTCTTCATGATTTTCCAAGTCTTTCTAAACTTTTCTCAAAATTTTCCTGAGATTCTCACTTCTTCAAGATTTTCTAAGTCTTTATAAACTTTCCCGAGATTTTCAAACCTTCTTCGTCTGAGTTTTCCTGAGAGATTGATTTCCATCTTTTCCTGAGAAATGCTTTTCAACTCCAAATATTTTCTAAGCATACATCATAGTTTTCCAACTTATATTTTACCAAATCTCATAGCACATGCCTGAATTCTCTGTGCATTTAGGATAGAATACGATTTAGATAATTTCACTAAGTCAAGCATAATTTTGGTCCTTGGTTCGATTACCCCTGTTAAAGGCGGCAGGAACGGTCGAACCTCGTACCGACAGGTCGAGCCCCATCCCGTAGATTTTCCCGCAATTTTCAAAATGGAGGCGAGTATTTTAAAACAATTTCCAAAATCCGGTCAAGTTTGAATCGCGAAAGCATTTCCCTATCTCTTCCGCAAGGAAGGGAAGACGGGAAAAATTTCGCGACGATAACAGGTTTTATATATATGTATATATATATGTATATATATACATATATATATACATACATATCCTTTCATGTGTATTGGTTATTATATATATTTTTCTTTTATCTTACTTTTGTAAATATATCTTCATTATCATATATCATTCATCATAAATTCAAGTATTTCTATATTTACCTGTATATCTTTGTTGTATATAGTATATATGTCCATTTCCTTGGTTATTTGGTACTAACTCTTATTTTGCAGGAAAATCTAGAAGAGGTTAATTCCTTGGCTCCATTTCAATTTTTTTTTTACTTTATGTTATGCAATGTAACAATCCAATGTAAACCTTGGAATAAGATTTACTTTTACTACTTAGATTAGGTTGCATCTCATATAGTTTGATTTCAGTAATATCCTGATTATATGATGCAGATGTCTCAATCTTTCAAAATTCACCGTGGATGAACACGAATGACACGTGCACCAACTCTTAGAGAGTTGATGAACTCGGTGGAGTCCATATTTACGGCCCTAGTCGGAATATGGACGAGACCCAGATCCATCATCTCTCTACCAGTCACATTGAGCCTACACTCTTAGGCTATCTTGAAAATGCACCTCATATTTCCAATGTTTTCAAAATATTGTGAATTAATTCAAATAAACCCTGAATATATTCATGGCCACAGTCAGAATATGTGAAGGATTTACTTTGGCTTAATCCATATTTTTTTTAACAATTTTTTCAGAAAGTTTTTCAAAGTGCATTCATTCATTCAAATCATCTGCATCATTCGTTTTTCTCATGATTTTCTCAAAAGATTTTCATTTCATGGAGTCGATTTCTCAAGAAATTATGATGATATTCGGAGTTGGATTTTCCAAATCAAAATTTTCCTATGATTTTCCTTGGAAATGTTATTTTCTTAAGATTCTTTTCAAAAGGAATTTCTCATATTTCTCAAGAATCAAAGTTAATTTTCAGACATTTCAAAGACAAGGTTCTCAGGATTTCAATTTCTTAAGTTCTAAACTTCCTGCTCCAATGAATTTTTCCTATAAATTTTCTAACTTTTTCTTAAGAAAATTCTCAAAGTCCGAGTTTTCCCAACAAATGCTTTCCTTTTCAAATGTTCATCTTTTCTCAAGAATTCCTTCCATTTTTCCGAGAATCTCATTTCTTCATGGTTTTCCAAGTCTTTCTACACTTTTCTCAAAATTTTCCTGAGATTCACATTTCTTCATGGTTTTCTAAGTTTTTATAAACTTTCTCAAGATTTTCTCGAGATTCTCACTTCTTCAAGATTTTCCAAATCTTTATAAACCTTTCCGAGATTTTCAAACCTTCTTCGTCTGAGTTTCCTGAGGGATTGATTTCCATCTTTTTCCCTGAGAAATATTTTTCAACTTCAAACGTTTTCTAAGTATACATCATACTTTCCAATGTTACATTTTCCACAAATCTCATAGCACATGCCTGAATTCTCTGTGCATTTAGGATAAAACATAATTTTAATGATTTTACTAAGTCAAGCATAATTTTGGTTCTTGGTTCGATTACCCCTGTTAAAGGCGGCAGGAACGGTCGAACCTCGTACCGACACGTCGAGCCCCATCCCATGGATTTTCCCGCAATTTTCAAAATGGAGGCGAGTATTTCAAAAACAATTTCCAAATCTGGTCAAGTTTGAATCGCGAAAGCATTTCCTCCTCTCTTCCGCAAGGAAGGGAAGACGGGAAAAATTTTACGACGATAACAGGTTTGGCGACCGTGATCCTCGCGAAATTTTTTCCCGTCTTCCCTTCCTTGCGGAACAGAGAGGAAAATGCTTTCGCGATTCAAACTTGACCGGATTTTGGAAATTGTTTTAAAATACTCGCCTCCGTTTTGAAAATTGCGGGAAAATCTACGGGATGGGGCTCGACCTGTCGGTACGAGGTTCGACCGTTCCTGCCGCCTTTAACAGGGGTAATCGAACCAAGGACCAAAATTATGCTTGACTTAGTGAAATTATCTAAATCGTATTCTATCCTAAATGCACAGAGAATTCAGGCATGTGCTATGAGATTTGGTAAAATATAAGTTGGAAAACTATGATGTATGCTTAGAAAATATTTGGAGTTGAAAAGCATTTCTCAAGAAAAGATGGAAATCAATCTCTCAGGAAAACTCAGACGAAGAAGGTTTGAAAATCTCGGGAAAGTTTATAAAGACTTAGAAAATCTTGAAGAAGTGAGAATCTCAGGAAAATTTTGAGAAAAGTTTAGAAAGACTTGGAAAATCATGAAGAAATGAGAATCTCAGGAAAATCTTGAGAATATTTATAAAGATTTGAAAAATAATGAAGAAACGAGAATCTCAGGAAAATTTTGAGAAAAGTTTAGAAAGACTTGGAAAACCATGAAGAAATAAGAATCTCAGGAAAATTGAAGGAATTCTTGAGAAAAGATGATCATTTGAAAAGAAAAACACTTATAAGGAAAACTTGGATTTTGAGAATTTTCTTAGGAAAATGATAGAAAATTTTGTAGGAAAACTTCATTGGAGAAGGAAATTTAGAACTTAGGAAATTGAAATCCTGAGAACCTTGTCTTTGAAATGTCTGAAAATCAACTTTGATTCTTAAGAAAAACGCAAATTCCTTTTGAAAATGGATCTTAAGAAAATAACATTTTCAAGGAAAATCACAGGAACACTTTGATTTAGAAAATCCAACTCCGAATATCATCATAGTTTCTTGAGAAATCGATTCCATGAAGTGAAAATCTTTTGAGAAAATCATGAGAAAAACTAATGATGCAGATGATTTGAATGAATGAATGCACTTTGAACAACTTTCTGAAAAATTTGTTGGAAAAATGTGGATTAAGCCAAAGTAAATCCTTCACATATTCTGACTGTGGCCATGAATATATTCAGGGTTTATTTGAGTTAATTCACAATATTTTGAAAACATTGGAAATATGAGGTGCATTTTCAAGGTAGCCTAAGAGTGTAGGCTCAATGTGACTGGTAGAAAGACAATGGATCTGGGTCTCATCCATATTCCGACTAGGGCCGTAAATATGGACTCCACTGAGTTCATCAACTCTCTAAGAGTTGGTGCACGTGCCATTCGTTTTCATCCACGGTGAATTTTGAAAATTGAGATGTATGAATCATAGAATTGGGATATTACTGAAATCAAACTATATGAGATGCAACCTAATCTAAGCAGTAAAAGTAAATATTATTCCAAAGTTTACATTTGATTATTACATCATTGACAAAATAAAAAATATATATATAACTAAATATTTGATAGCTCCAAAGCAACCATATCTTCCAGATTTTTCTTTTTAGATATCGAGTTCCTCCCTAAGTATTCACTAAGATAATGTCTACTCCTGTGCAATCCTGCATAAATCAAAAGAACACGAGCAGTACACGAAATAGAAAGAGAACTTATATTAAACTAGCTGAATGCTAAAAACACTGAAAAATAATGAGAAATCTAATGACAATTTTAACCGAAGTTAATTTCTAATTAAATCTAAGACTAACTAATTAACAACGCTAATTATCAAACAATTTATTTAACTAACAACTAATTGAAACTCGATTAACTAGTATCTAATAATAAAGTAAACTAATTGTGAAACCCAAACATGAGATTAGGAATTTGGAAAAAAAAATTAAAAGAAAGGAAAATATAAAAAATGTAATGAAAATCAAGAATTTCAAAGTTTAAAAAAAAAAAAACAAATAGGAAATGAATGATTAAAAAAAAAACAGCAAGTTAACGGATATAAAAAAAAAAAAACCCAGGAAAACTAGTGAATGAAGTAAAAAAAAAGAACAAGAAATAAAAAAAATTTGAAAACAAAGAATGAAGATGATTAAAGAAACCAGGAAATGACTTTAGAAACTGGAAAATGCATATTACAGAAAACAGGAAACGAGTGTTCTAGCAACAGAGAGATGAAAGAAAAAAAAAAACGAAAGGCAAGAAAGATAATGCAATGAAAAACAGAGATTTAAAAACAGAAAATTGACGATTTCAAAACCGGAAAACAGAACAAATAATGCATAAAACAGAAAACTGAAAATACATGAAATAAAACCAGAAATTTAGCCAATGAAAAACAAATAGTCAAGTATTGAAAACAGGAAGGAAAAATATGTAAAACTGGAAAATTATGACAAATTGCAAAGACAGGAAAATACAGAAAAACAAACAAACCTAAAATGACTTAAAAATTCAGGAAATACAAAACTGAAAAGGGAAAACTGGAAAACAAGAACTCAATTTTAAAAACTGGATGATGAAATGATGAAAATAGGGAAAAAAAAAGGAAAAGAAGATAATAAAATAGAGAAATAAGAAAATCGATTGCAAAACAGGAGTTTGATGAACATGAACTAACTGTAAGGTAGAAATTCACCTTATACGATACATTGCAATAGAAATTTGTTTGTAAATCACGAACTCAACAATGCGCTGAAACGGCTAATACAGGAAATCAAAAGAATGGGCAACAGAAAATCAAAGTAACAAACAGAAAAACACAAAGAGAAAAGAAAAAAATCTGGGGATAACGCTGGCTGATGGACTGAAAGGGGAGGATTGAAGGAGATGCAGATGCTGGAACCTTTTGCTGCTGGGGTTGAAGGTGAATGACGTCAACCGTTGGAGGTGGAAGGTTGAAGAAGATGAAGTGTGGCAGCTGATCCTTCTACGGATGGGTTGAATGAAAGGGGACGGCAGGTTCTCCTGCGGCTGAAGGAATGGTGGGCAACAACCGTTGGGCTGAAGGCAAATGGAGAAAACGGTGGTGGCTCTCCTGCGGCTGGGGCTGAAGTGGAGGTGTGCGACAGCTGCTGGAGGTGGAAGCTCCTTCGTTGCTGGGGCTGAAGAAGGTGAAGGATGGGTCTGGTTGACTGGAGGTTAAAGACCCCCTGCGGTTGGGGCTGAAGAAGGAACAAAAAAAAAAGAGGCAACGATTGATCGGTCCTCCCTTTGCTGGATGCAGATTTCCTCCTCCTTGGTGAAATCCCCTGCAATCAGCACCCAAGCCTCCTTTTCCCCCTTGTGAATCCCCTCTGCGATAAGCACAAAAGATCTCCTCCCTCTTAATGTTCAGCCCCTGCAATAAGAAGAAAAACCAAAACCCAATTAATCGGCCCATTTGCCAGCCGAGAGGAATAGGGTGAGAGGAGCAGAGACTGGAGAGAGAGAGTTCTCCAGAGAAAATCCAGATTTTTTTTTCCTGGCTGGCTCCTCTCCTTTTTAAAAACTTTTCCTTTCTCCTGTAAGAAAACGCAGCCCCCTCCCCATTCATGAGGGTCCGTTATCATTTTTTTGAAATTTTTTTCAAATCGAACTTCAATGCTACCGTTTTCAAAACGGCGCATCTTGTTTTTTTTTTTTTCGAATGTTTCATTTCATTTAGCTAAGTTCCAGGTAAAAATGAAATTTCTTAGTTTTTTTATTTTTTTGGGAAGTTCGGCTGTGCCATTTAAGGCTGCCCCCTTCTTAATTTTTTTTTTTTTGTAAACAAATCAAATAAAAAGAAAGTATAAAAAATGAATATTGAAATGAATGAGAGGCTTTTATGGAAATGCCACCTCAACCCACTTTTAAAATCCTTTTGAAAATAAAGCTTTATTTTGTTTTGTAAAATCTTTTATTTTCAATTGGGGTGCCACATGTGTGTGGGCCCACTAAAAAAAAAAAATAAATAAATAAGAATTTCAAAAAGAAAATTTTGCAAATTGGTATGACCTCCGGGTGGGTCCCACTTGAGAATAAGATACTTACCTGAGAGTCTGAGTATGATGCTAGTTCAAAGGCGGGTCCCGCTCCATTTATTTGAAAATACGAGATAAAACATTATTTGTTTTTCAAGAATTTGGAAAAATTGGGTTTTCAGGGCAAAAATATGGATAAATGTAAAAACAAAATTTGTAAAGAGATTTAAAATCTTTTGAAAAAAGTTTTGAGATAAAATCTTGAAAATTAATATCCAAATATCCAGATTGTTTTCTTGAGAAAATTTTTGTAATTCAAAGTCCTGGGGGTAAAATGGGAAAGATTGGCAATTTTGAAATCCCAGGGTTTTAAAAATCAATTTTGAAAAGTTTAAAAATCAAATCTGGATTGACAATTTGGAAAATCAGAAGTTCTGGATCTCAAACTGGCATGCTATGCAGTGAAATGATGCAATGTTAAGCAAATACATGTTTTATGAAATGTCACTCTGAGCTTGGACTTGGAAATTCTAACTTTTTGTCCAAAAAGAGGATTTTGAAATTTTGCAATTTGAAGATGTCTCTGAACCTAAATATAGAAATTTTGAGACTCAAGAATGAAATTTAGGACTTTCTGCAAGGTTCAATCTCAGAAAATGACCATTTTGCCCTTTATTGCTTCCGAAGAACTGAAATGTTCCGACATTTTTCTGTTTTCTCTTCTTCGAATCATGGAATGTTGATAGTCTTATATGTGTCGACACTCCTGTTGCCATACTGTAGATTATGATTTTAATCCGTCTTATTTCGGTTTCCCTTCTTATTTATATTTCTTCTTCATGCTTTTTTTTTATATATAGTCAGTCTCTTTCTGATGATCGATTTATGCTTTGCTCGCCTACTGAATCTTGGAATTTTGCTTCGTTCTGATCATCCATGGATTTGGAGTCTTTGCTTTATTTGATAATCTACTGCATCACATATACCATTGGGTCGTCACATCCCTTGCGCATCCACTGGTATCGGCCTATGACTCCCATCGCCCTGTATCTCCTTCGGTCCCTTTTAAAATCAATGCGATTCGGCCCTCTTTCTAGCTTGATTCTCATCCGAAGAATGATGATGGTGGCCAACTTTAAGAAGGATCATTGAAGTTGAGAGAAAGAGAGAGAGCATTCAAGTCCAGAAATAGTGGAGGTAAGTATTGATCCATCCAAATTCATGGTTCGTTTAATGGCTTTTTCTTGCAGAAATGACAAGATCAGGACAAGCCAGTTCGTTCAGTTTTTTTTTTTTTCCTCATATTTCGACCCCTCCCCCTCCTGATTAATTTGATCTAGGGTAGTCGCATATTGTAGTTTGTTTTGGCAGGAATTGTTTTCTTTCGATATAGATTTCTGTTAAGTGTAGTGTTGGAATTTTTACAGATAGCGAATATTTGTTAATTATAAAGGTATCCATCTCCTCATTAGTGTAAATCTTGACAGATTACATGGAGTTGGGTTGTAAGATGGGGGTTAGGGTTTGTTAATGAATTAGGACCATTGAAATCTTTCAAATTTGTGAGTATCATTGTTTCATAAGCTTAAGATTTATGGTGGCACCTGATTTCGGTTCGTTAAGAGTTTCGTTCATAGATTAGCCCCAATTTTAGGGTATATCGTGACATTGGGCTTTTAGGGGTTGAAAGTTGGGGTTTGGTGATCATAACTCTGGAGGCCGAAGGTTAGATGATGGCGCCACTAAAATCTCAGGATTCCAAGCGACACTACGCCACGAGTAGTCTTATCGCTGGTTGTGCTCTGTGTCTTAACCTCCTTACTGTGATTGGCGAACATGCCATCATAAAACTCGATTTCACTGAACTATTGACTGCCTTTCAGTACTGTGCATCTGCGCTAGGTGTTTGGGTCCTGGGAAAATTGGGGTTTCTTTATCGTGATCCATCGAGTCTCACCAATATTCATAATTTTCCAGAAGTATTGCAGTAGTGACTCATTGGACTTTCATCTAAGCTGGGTATAACTCTCATTGATTTCCATAGGATGAGTAGGCCATCATATAATTTTTCCTGTCAAGTATCATGATTCATGAAAGTTTTTTTTTTTTTTATATTTGTATATACGATGGCATATCATACCTGTCAAGGATACAGGAATCTGCATCAAAGCATCAAGCTACATATTCTGTTCCCAATGATTGTTTGTTGTCATCTTCACAAGGACAACCAGTGTCTAATTTTGCGTTTGTGGAAGGGATTGGATTTCAGGTGTCGCATTAGAGAGATTCCTGTAAAAAAAAAAAAATTCCTTTTTTTCTTTTCTTTCTTTCTCTCTTTCTTTGGTTATTTGTTTGTATAAAACATCTGTTAGTGGAGATGCAAAATATCACAGACAAAAACTGTGTGCACAGTGAGTTGTCTGACGATCTCGTTCCCTTGGTGGTTCCAGATAAAGGTCGTGTATTTGAGTTAAAGCAGTTGAGCCTTAATTGCCATTATGTTCCAGCAAATGACAGTTTCTGATCATGAACCAAGGTGTTCATCTGGTTATTATATGGGCAGCCAATACAGAATTCAGTCATGAATTAGGATTGTTCACTGTGTTAGGCAGTAACTGATCATATCTGATAATAAAATCTTGTTTCTTGGTTCGGTGTTGGAATCCCTCTCAATTACGCTTGTTGTGCCTGTGGCCATCATAAAATATATCAAGTTGATATGCTTCATTAGGCATCAATACACACCATCACTACTGCTATTGTTGTCAATGGCATACTTTTCCACTTGTATATCTGTCACACACACCACCATACACCTGTTCAACCTCTATGTTAGCCATCCACCCATATTGTGCTGCATACACAGTGCTTCATCAGCACTGCCACCTGCAGCCATCACCAGCACATTTCCTGTTGCATTTCGCAAGTGTATAACACTACTGCGCAACCCCCTTGTCACCAAGTTCACAGCACATACACAGCTCCCAGCAGCTATGTGCTACCACTAATACCAACCATCTGCTACCTCACCTCCTTACTTTTGTGTTCGTATTTGGTAGGTTCATCTTGTAATATGATTACCGATGGAGGTTTGATTTAGTAATGTTGGATTGATAGGGTCAAATTAACCCTGATGAAAAGGAAGTATATCCCTTAAAATCCATTTGCCGACCTGATGGATTTACATTTTATATCTCTTAGTGTCGGATGCAAACCATAAGCTGGGAACAGAGGACCCTTTTCAGGATCAAAATGAAATTTTGCTGATCATTCTATGTTTGTGACATTTTCCCCTTTTCTTTTTCCCGGGAAGGTTGTATATGTTCGGGACCAGTTTGTTATATAATATGCTGAAGTTTTCCTTGTCTTTTTCCAGGAATCACATACTATCAGGTTGTCGCGAGTAGGTACGTATCACTTACATGGCTTATTCAATATTTGAGGTTTTATGTATGTAAAATTTTCTTATCCTGTATTTGCCCACTTTTTTTTTGTGTATATCATTGGGACCAATGATTCAAGTACCAATATCAGCATAACGACACCACTGCATCATCACCAGTGTGTCAACTTTTGCATCAATCATCCATTATATGTGTCGTGCAACTCACAATATCTATCTCTCTTAGGCACCTACATATTAACGTTACCCCCTGCATGTAGGAGTACCTTGAGTTATGCATCTGTTTCCATTCCATAAATCATGCACCTATTTCCATGCCATAAATTATTCATTTGTTACTATAGTTTCAGTTTAGATGTGCCATTTACCTACTTGACTTACGTCATTTCCAAACACGTGCCATGTTTCATACATCCTGCCATACTGTCCAGCTGCCTGTCACGCCTACAGGGCATGCACTGTTGGTTGCATTTCACCTTTGCTATACCCATGTTGCACCTACATTAACATCTCTTCTTTCATTATTCTTTTACAGTGGTTCACAAGGAACCACTGTAGCTTTTCCATTGTTATGGTAGTTCCTCCAGGACTACCATAACTGTCATTTCTTTTACAGTGGTTCACAAGGAACCACTGTAGCCTTTACACTGTCAAGGTAGTTCCTCCAAGACTACTATAACTGTCATTTCTTTTCACAGTGGTTCACATGGAACCATTGTGGACTTTTCTTTTTTTTACTATAGTGGTTCATCAAGAACTACCATAGCTGTCTTTCTTTTACAATGGTTCGCGTAGAACCATTGTAATCTTTCTTTACTATAGTAGTTCATCAAGAATTACTATAGTCATATTCAACATTTATTTTTTTTACAAGGAGCCACTATGATCTCCCATTTCCATGAATGGCTCATCACTAGCAGTTATAACTGTTGCATTCCATAATGATAAATCTTGGACCATCCTGGCCCCCGCCTTTATTTATGGCACATAGAAATTCACTTAATTATGGCCTTGCTAATATATATACATATATATATATATATACCCA
The DNA here is from genome assembly GCF_984573655.1 of Nuphar pumila. NCBI lineage: Eukaryota > Viridiplantae > Streptophyta > Magnoliopsida > Nymphaeales > Nymphaeaceae > Nuphar > Nuphar pumila. Next base: position 69,021,597 of record NC_143255.1, on the reverse strand, counting down.
TATATATATGTATACTTTCTAAACAAATGTAGGGTAGGCCATATACCCTTCTCATTCGGCATGAGCATAGCACTTTGCGTTAGGATCAATACAAGTCGTATATGATCTTGTTTTCAATAAAGCACTTTTCTTCTATTATGCTAATTCACTCTTTTACAGGGAAGTCATGGGAAATTTGTATTGCCATCTTAAGATTAGAGATGTCATCTTTCCAGATTTTAAGGATTGTAACAACTTAGAATCTTAATGAGAATTTACATTTTCTGCTCTAGATTAGAATGAATGAGCATGGTAAATATCATAAAATTGCTCATTTTCATGCTTTTTTTTTGCCTTTATTTCTCAAATTCTCACAATGGTGAAACACGAATGGCACGCGCACCATTTCGTAAGAGGTAATTGATACTAAGTTGATGATCCACATCAATGGCCATAGTCAGGGTGTGGACAAAACTTAGTATTTTTATCTTTTACAAAATAACACTGGATCCACACTGGATCCGTTTTCGAAATTCATCATATTTTCCTTAAATATTTTTTTCTTTTATCAGAATTTAACTTAAAATTAACTCAAAATATATACCAATGGCCATATTTTCATTTCATTTTAAATTCTATAAAAGCACCAAATGTATTTTATTCTTTACTTGAATCTAAATATAGATTATTATATAATACATTCAATGACCATAGTCAAGGGTGTATTATATCTTCAATCTTATTTTAATTCATCCAAAGAATGGGATAGCTTTTCAAATCCAATCTCAAAATTCTTTAAATCCATTCATCATTTAGGATAGAACTGCATCATGTTTTCAAAAATTCCTTTTTCAAAATTTCAAGTGATGTAAATGTCTTCCTCAATCTATCTTTAATTCTTACAAAATCCAATTCATCCTTTCATTTTCAGATTCAATTTCATTTTTCAATCTCAAAGTTCAATTTAAACTTTGAGATTTCAAAGTCATTTTTATTCAAATTCAAATCAGATTTCAAAGTTCATATTGACTTTGAAATTCCAAATTCATTTTATCTTCAAAACTCCAATCAAAACCAAAGTTCAATTTTACTTTGGAATTCTTGATTCATCTTCTGAATATAACCCCAAATCCATTTTTAGGATCCAGGATTCAACACTTATATCGGATTTCAAACTTCAGATCCAATTCCTCCTTAGGGTCCAGAATCCAATTTCACATTGGATCTTAGACTTCAGATCCAAATCCATCTTAGGATCCAGAACCCAATTCTACTTTGGATCTTAGACTTTAGATCCAAATCCATTCTAGGATCCAGAACCTAATTCTATTTTGAATCTTAGACTTCAGATCCACTTCAGTTTAGGATCCAGAACCCAAGTCCATCTTGGATTCTAAATCTCGGATCCCATTCTATTTAGGATCCAAAATCCGATTCCAATTCTAGATTTCAATTCCATTTTCGGATCTAAGCTGAATCTCTTAAATCCATCTCTATTCTCAAATACCATTTGATTTTCTCAGTCCATTCCAATCTCAAACTTCAAAATCTAAATCCAATCCCATCTAAAGTATTTATTTCCTTTCCTAAATTCAAGTTCAAATTCAAAGTCCATTTCCGACTTTGAGACTTCATTTTAAAGCTTTAAATCATTCTTTCTCGAAGTCAAGATTTATTTTTCCAACTCTGATTACTTCAAATACTTAGAACTTCTCTGATCTATCTCAAGCTCTAAAGTTAAGATTCAAACATTTCCTCACTCCCTTATCAAGTTCATCTCAGAAAACTTGGAAATTTTCAAAACATCTTTCAAAAAGAGTATACATCCTTGCATTGCACAAGCATGATTCTTTGTGCATTTAAAGTTGGAATAAATTCTTAGATTATATTTAGGCAAAGCAAAAGGCATAGATTCGATCCTTGGTTCGATTACCCCTAGTAAAGGCGCCAGGAATGGTTGAACCTCGTACCGACGAGCGAATCCCGTCTCTCCATTTTCCCGCAAATTTTCAAAACGGAGGCAAGTTATTTCTAAATATTTTTAAATTAAGGTCAAGTGAAACCGCGCAAAATAGTTTCTCTTCTCTTTTTCTTTCTTTCTTTTCTCTTCTCTTTCTCTTTTCTTTCTTTTATTCTTCTTCCTTCAAAAAGGAGGAAAATAGAGGTTAGAAAAGGAAAAGAGAAGGAAGAAAGAGAAAGATACGAGAGAGGAAAATGTTGCGATGATCACAGTTTTGGCGACCGTGATGGGACCCGTCTTCGTCCGGTTGAATCTATGCCTTTGCTTTGCTATAATATCATCTAAGTCTTTATTCCTTCTATGTCAGCTTCATTTCCATGCAAACCTTAGGAGCCTAGACTCTGTCCTAAGCTGACATCATTGCATATAGGATCTAAGTATGGTTTGGTAGGACCATATTGAGGAGATTATATCCATGTTGACATTAGACTTAAGTCTTAAATACAACTCTCCTCAACTCTAGGGATTGAATGCAAAACAATGTATGTAAGTGTATGCTTCTCTTTATTTAAATCTATCTCTTTAGGACTTGCATTAGAGCCTTCTGGTTTTATTTGCATGTTGATCATATTTTGAAAACATCCCTACCTATATTGTCCCGGTCTTCACGTTGCTGGGTTGCCTCACAACTGGACCACTTATTTGGGTTCGCGCCCCCCTACCACGTACCTAAGGGCCATAGTCCGAGGTATATCGGTAGGTGCTCAAGGATGTTGGGAAGCCCTTACCTTAGAACCGAAGAAATATCTTATATGCCACGTACTTCGAGCTTCGGCTTGAGTATATCGGCATACCTTGATTGGAATCAGATGATTTGAACCATAGAGTCAGGATTAAGGTCCTACAAGCCATTTCAAATATTGCATTTAGAGTCTGCCTTTAGGGAGTGCTTTGTGCGCATCCTTGTTTGTGCAGCTATGATTATGCGATGTTTTCCTTGTGTTCTCTTATATATCGAACCTCTTTCAAAACCCTGGGTGTACTGTTCAAAAACTTCCTCTATTTTCAAAAACCCCGGGTGTATATTTCTCCTTTACCTACGTTCTTTTCTCTTTTGTGTCAATCTTTCTTTAAAAACCCTGGAAATTCTTTCTTCAAAATCCCTTTATCTTTTTACAAAATTTCCAGGAAACTATGTCTATCCCTCTTCTTTCATCAAAAATCTATCCGTAAGTCCTGCATCCTAATTCTCTTCCTCTTTTGCCTCAGTATCAGTCCGATGGCATCCGAATCTCTCGATGCTATCTTTCCCAGGGATCATGTCTTCTATCAAATAAGGGATGGAACCCCGGATCACCAGGTCATTCAGTCTTGTTCCTTCTTCCCTCGGTGGTATTATTCTTGGTTCACCACCTTCTCGTGTATGTTCCCAGACTACTTGGATGACTGTGGATTGGAGATGGCATCGGCAGTAGGCAAGCGAACCATCAACGGCAGTTTGATTCAGGCTATGGCAGAACGGTGGAACCCGCGTACCTGCACATTCTGGTTTCCATGGGGGGAGATGACTCTGCTAATGGACGAGTTCAGCGATATTATGGGATTGCCAGAGCCAGCTGGTCAGCCAGATGATCCGGTCGAGCAGCAGTTCCTGATCAACGTCCAGGGAATAGATGTTCGAGGAGCATTAGCCAGAGCTACAGGGAGCAGATCTTGGCCTCTCACTGAGATCAACGGAAGTCAGTTCATCGACCTGTTTGGACTCTATCGCAAGTATGGAGCCTACGAGGAGGGTGACACTTTGTCTCGAGCAGCGAAAGAAAGAATTCAGCATGCCATGATCCTATGCACAGTGGGATTAGCATTCTTTCAGGATGGTCAGAATTTCATCGATGTCAGAGTCACCCAACTCTTTCGAAGATGGGGGAGCAAGCAGATCCGTCAGCTTTCAGTGCCCATGGCGGCTCTAGCCTTTCTCTACAGAGGTTTAGCTCGTTTTGCTCTTGGAGAGACCATTTTGGTGGAAGGATGCACTTATGCCTTGCAGTCTTGGTTCCTGCGACATGTGCCGTCAAAAGCCAGCTCTTTCAGGTTCAACAGCAAGAAGCTGAAGTCCGCCATTCAGTATCGAGCTTCGATTGAGAATCTGCACCAGGAGGAGATCCTTTGGGATTACTTCGACAGGCGAGAGTCAGTTCCTCGCTACACTTATGCTCATAGCAAGCGCTACAGATTGCTTGGTCCATTCTTCTGTGTCGACTATCAGCCAGAGAGATGTCTCAGACAGTTCTCGCAGCGGCAGGTTCGAGCCAACATTCGCTTCCCAACCGGCAGCATGCCAGAATTCGATCTACGGTCGGATCAGTGGTCTGGGGCATACCATGTAACCAAATACACTTGGGATTCCTTCATTCCTTTGTCTATATTTCCTGGACCCAATGTATCTTCTGAATATCGGGAATGGTGGCGAATTGTGTGCCCACCTTCTCTTTGTATTTGAGTTCGTCATCAATAAAATGCAACTTTTGTTCTGTTGAAAAAGCTCTTTTTGGCCAAATGATTCTTTTATGTTGTTTTATAGCATGAATGGTCATGATTCCTGTGACAATCTCATCCCTAATGATGAGACATTTCCTTCCATTTCTTCTGTAAATATCTCTTATCATGATGGACGACCTCGCCTAGGTAATAAGGCGCATTTTTTCTCGTTATCACAGAATGGTAACGCAATTATCGCAAGCTTTGTGATGACCCGATCCCTGGTGATGGGATAATCTGTTTAATTGTCTATCAAAATCTCTTCGTTCTCGTCTTTGTCTCAAAAGTCGTGTTTACAAAAAGATCTCTCGTGCTCTAACCGTTCCCTTATTCTACAGAAATCATTGGCATTGTCAAGATGGTTCAGACAAGAGCTGGAAAAGAGACAGCCCCTCAGCACAGTGACAGCGAGATCGAAGCTATGGATTCTCCCAAATCAGTCAGAAGGCAGAATCAGAACAAGGACGATGATATTGATCCTGCTATGTATAGACTGTTCCAGAAGATGATGGCAAGAATGATGTCAGAACAGGCTGAGGCCAGTCTGAAAAAAGGCTATCCCGAAGAGCAAACCAAAAAAGAAAGCTGTGAAAAGGCCTGTCAGGATTATCAGAAAGAAAGTCCAGCCTAACACCACTTCTGAGGAATCAGAATCAGCCGAGGAAGAATCAGATGAGGAAGAGCGGTATGTTTATCATCAAAATCCTCCGCAGCAGTTTGTGAAAATCACTGCAGAACCCGAGTCTGTGAACAAACCTATTTCAACTGAGGATCTGATGCACGAGCAGATGAGAGAAATGACTCGCGCAATCAAGGACATTCAGGCCAAGAGCAAGGGAAAACAAACCTATTCTGGTGAAGATTTTTATAATGGCCTGGACGGAGACGACAATCTAGAGAATCTCCCTCGGAAGTTCCTCAAGGTTGATGGAACATGAAATCCCAAGGCTCATTTGGCCACGTTCTATGATGAATGCGGTCGCTTCAGGAAAGACAACTGGGCATTATTCATCTACTTTCCTCGCAGCCTAGAAGGAACTGCGGCCAGATGGTATGCAGACCATATCAACCCTATCGAACTAAGAGAGTTCGATAAAGTCGTGAATCTCTTCATTGAACGCTTCATGTTCAACATGGAGGCTGCACCAACTCTCAACCATCTGTACAATCTTAAACAGAACGAGAATGAGAGAGCTAGCAAATTCATCCACAGGTGGAGGAGCACCTGTAACAAGATGAAGGTTCCTATCCCAAAGGAACATGCCTTGCATATTATCCTGAACAACTTTGCTCAGCCTCTGAGGAACCTCATTTCTACATCGCCTGCTAAGTCATTCATCAAATTGATTGAGAAAGCCGAGTGGCTCGAGACCGGCTTGGACAATGGCTTGTACGAAGGTTATCCTTTCATCCGAGGGAATCCTGAGCAAAAGAAAAAAGCTCATGTTGCTTATTCCACGGATTTTTCCGATAACAGCAGTAGCTCTGGCAGAAAGAAGAACAAGAAAAATTGCAACAAAAACTCAATGCACTCCAGGGCCGAAAGAACAAACTCTGCAGCCCAGAAGGGAAAATTTGTTAAGCCACAGCCTATCCAATGAGTGCCTCAGCCTGAAGCAAAGCAGTCAGAGAAGCCGAAGCACGAAGGTTGGAGTTATAATCGGGAATTTTCAGCTTTAGAGCAGTCCCGCGAAGACATCTTGGAATATATGATGTCAAAGGGAATGATCAAACTCCCCAAGGTGGCAGATCCTCTCGTCGCTATAGGTAAATGGACTGATAAATTTTGCAAGTTCCATCAGACTGTTGGACACGACACCGAACATTGTTTTGTCCTCAAAAACATCATTCAAGATTGTATTGACAAGAACATGTTAGTTGAGGACGAGGATGAGCAGCAGCCAGAGATCTTGTCCAAACCATTTCCTAAACACTCTGCTTCAGTCATTTCCGAACGGGCATTCTCTCTGCAAGGCAGTATCCAACTGTGTTCTAGTCAGGATATTCAGGATCAACATCAGGTCCTGGTCCTTCGTCAAGCGCAGTCTTCCGCCAAGAGGGTGGATATCACTGCATTTTCCAGCAACAAGAAACCAACAAAAGCAGCAACAGAAGTTGCCAAGCTAGTCCTCAGAATCCCGAAGCGCTTTATCAAGGCAGCTTCAAAGAAAGAAGAGGCTTCAGGGTCAGTGCGAAAGCCAATTACTGCTTTATCCAACATTTTGATCCTAGATCTGACCCTCGCTTCCCCAGAGCACCAGCAAGTGCTAGAAGATCTGCTCAGAAAGATCAAAGTCAAGCCTAGCATGACTCCGCAAGACATGGCTCAAATCGTCAATCAGGCCATGACGAATGCACCAATCACTTTCTTTGATGAGGATTTGCCGAAGCCTCATTCTTTTCATAATAATGCTCTCTACATAGTGGTGCGAACCAGGGGCATGACAGTCCCTCATGTGCTAGTCGATGGAGGCAGCAGCCTCAATATCTGTCCTGAGATGACAGCCAAGGCTTTGGGATTGAAGGAAGATGAATATACCCCGGATCCGATCACGATCTACGGTTTCGACAACCATGGGCAGACTGCCAAGGGGAAAATATTTCTTGAAATCTTCATCAATTATTCAGTATATACCGTGCTCTTCCATGTAGTGAATGTGCCACCTACATACAATCTGCTACTTGGGCGCACTTGGATTCACAATGCCAATGTTGTCCCATCAACCTTGCACCAGTGCGTAAAGTGGTCGAAGGGTGGCATGATCACCACGGTCCTAGGAGAGGATCCAGAAGAACGACTCCCGCAGCCGATGATCCCCCGTCCTACTTTCACTGCCGACATCCCGAGCATCAGGGAAGTCGACGAAATCAATCTAGGAGAAAGCCTGGATATGCTAAAATTAAAAGAAGTTCAGCCGACAGAAAGCGTAACGGCAGTAACCCAGTAGCAGGGACCCCATTTCTTCAAATTAGGTGGGCGCCTCGACTGCACCTTCTTTCGGGATCATCCTCTTTTTCCTCAGTTCTCAAAAACAAAGAAAGGATTTGATCTTCTAATGAAGCACGATTATCAGCCCTTCAGGGGCCTGGGCAAAAATGAAGACGGCGTTCTGGAGCCAATCATCCCCGCTCAGCATGTCACCAGTACCGGCTTAGGTTTCATGGGTCAGTTATCCGGCAAGCACACTATCTTCGTCAAGGGAGCCCAGTGATGAAGACAATGCCAGTGTTTTCTGTTTTCCTTTCTTTCTGTCATCTTGTAAGGGCAAGATCCGCCCCAGTTTCTTTCTTTTCTTCAACAATCGCTTGTAAATATCAAACTTTACTTAATCAATGAAAAGTTTGTTTTCTCTGTTCATCTTGGTGTACACAAATTCTTTGCTTATATCCTTGTCTATGTTGTCATTCTCTGTTTCTGTATAAAAAGGCTATTTTTCGAACATTTTACCTTTTTCTCAAAGGCCTTCTTTTTACTTTCAGGATTGCCGAAATCATGGCTCCTAAATCGTTCAAAAAGCTCGTTATCAATACCAACTTTTTTCAAAATAAATCGGCCAGAACATGCAAGGCAAAGGCGGGTGCAGAGGTCAACGAAGTGACAGGGCATATCGAAGAGTTAGCAGAGTTCGATTCAGCGATTCAGAATTTGCCAGCATTCAGAAGCAGGATGAACCATCGTCGTTGGTTCAAGATCCAACAGAGGATGTCAATATTGGTTCAGAAGATGATCCGAAGATCCTCAAAATTGGTTCGAGTCTGAGTTCAGATGAGAAGGAAAGGCTCGTCTATTTTCTCAAATAGCATCAGGAAGTCTTCGCATGGACTTATGAAGATATGCCAGGCTTCGATCCCAAGTTAGTCGAGCATCGTCTCGCACTGAAGCCAGATTGCAAGCCAATCAAGCAGAAACTCAGAAAAATGGATCCTCGAGTAGCACCGCAAGTTAAAGAAGGACTTGAAGAATTGTTAAAAGAAGGATTCATCTGGACTATTGAATATCCAGATCGGTTGGCGAATGTCATGGCAGTTCCCAAAAAGAATGGCAAGGTCCGAATCTGCATCGATTTCAGAGATCTGAACAAAGCCACCCCGAAAGATGACTATCCACTTCCCAACATCGATCTTTTGATCGATAGCACGGCGGGCCACGCCATGTTTTCCTTTATGGATGGATACTCAGGCTACAATCAAATCAAATTGGCCGCTCGTGACCAATCCAAAACTTCTTTTACTATGCCTTGAGGTACATTTTGCTATACAGTCATGCCGTTTGGGCTCAAGAATGCTGGGGCAACCTATCAGAGAGCAATGACAGTTATCTTCCATGACCAGATGCACAAGAACATGGATGCCTATGTGGATGACATCCTGGTCAAATCTAAAGAGGGAGAGGATCATCTCGATGCTCTCGGCCAAGTCTTTGAAAGACTTATCCTCTACAAGTTGAGACTCAATCCGCAGAAATGTGTCTTCGGGGTAGAGTCAGGCAAGCTACTTGGCTACATGATCAGCAAGAAAGGCATAGAGGTGGATCCTGCCAAGGCGAAGGCAATCATTGATACGCCGGCCCCCACCAACCTCAAAGAACTGCGAAGCCTTCAAGGTCGCATTCAGTCTATCGGGCGCTTCATCTCCAATTTGGCCATGAGATGTGAGCCTCTCAATCACTTATTAAGAAAAGAAGTGAAATTTGAATGGGGACCAGAATGCCAGCTCTCATTTGAGCGCATCAAGCAGTATCTTCTCAATCCACCTGTTTTGAAGCCACCAGAACTTGGAAAACCGCTTCTCTTATACATTTTTGTCAACTATAATGCTTGTGGCGGATTTCTTGCACAGTACGAGGAAGGCAGTCGAATTGAGCATGCCATCTACTACATCAGCAAGACTTTCATTGATTATGAGAAGAGATACTCTCAGATGGAAAAGACATGTCTAGCTTTAGTATGGATGTGCCAGAAGCTGAGGCATTATCTGATAGCTTTAGAAATCAAAATTCTGTCAAGACTCAACCCTCTCAAATATATCCTTGAGCAGCCTTTCCTTACTGGACGAATTGCGAAATGGCAAGTCCTCCTAATACAGTATGACCTGGAATATGTTTCTCAGAAGTCAGTCAAGGGTCAGTCCATCGCAGATCAGTTAGCAAATTTCCCATTGATAGAAGAGATCAAGGCAGAAGACGACTTTCCCGACGATCGCATCTGTAGCATCCAAGAATCTCCAATCTGGACTCTATTCTTTGATGGAGCCAGAAATATGTCTGGTATAGGGATTGGGATCTTGTTGATCACTCCTGAAAAGGAGATGCTCCCTTATTCCCTCAAGCTCAATTTTCAATGTACTCACAACATGGCCGAGTATGAAGCTCTAATACAAGGCCTCAAGATTTTGCAAAGCTTTGATGTCAAGAGAGTACATGCCTTTGGCGATTCATTGCTAGTTGTCAGTCAAGTTAATGTAGAATGGCAAGTAAAGGACTCAAAGTTAATTCCCTATCAGAAGATCGCCTTGGCTCTCATAGGCAACTTTGAAGAATTTCAGCTCAATCATGTCAAGAGGGAATACAATCATATAGCCGATGGCCTGGCCTGTCTGGGTTCTATTTTGTCATTTAAAGATAGTGAGTCCTGTCGTTCCTTCGAGATCGGCAGACTTGATCAACCTGCCTACATTCCAGTGGAGCAAGTAAACCAAGCCGCTCAGAAGGAGAAGCCTTGGTACCAAGACATCAAAAGCTTTATCAGAACTGGTGAATTTCCACCACACATGCCAAGAAGGGAGCAACGTGCAATCCAACGCATGTCAGCCCGTTATTTCATCCTTGCCAATACTCTCTACCATCGTGGGTTTAGTTCTGAGTATGTCAGATGCTTAGATAAGGACGAAGCCATAGAGGTTGTCCAAGAGGCACACGAGGGAATTTGTGGTGGCCACGTCGGCTACCAAACACTCGTCAAGCAAATTATCCACGCAGGATATTACTGGAAAACCATGCAGCATGATTGCCATCGATTTGTGAGGAAGTGCGTCAAATGTCAGATGCACGCACCTTCCATTCATGCGCCGGCCGCATACTTGCAGTCTGTGGTTTCTCCTTGGCCCTTTTCGATGTGGGCCTTCGACGTGGTGGGTCCGATCACTCCTTCAGCATCTAATGGCCACATATACTTCCTCGCAGCTACAGAATACTTCACCAAATGGGTCGAGGTTGTAACTCTGCGAACAGTAGAAGGCCAACATGTGGTTTCGTTTATTCATAAAAATCTTCTTTGCCGCTTCGGCGTCCCACATGATATCGTGTCAGATAATGGCAGTCACTTCAAAAATGAGAAGATGAAGACCTTCTGCTCAAAGTTTGGGATTCATCACCACTTTTCAGCTCCCTATTACCCTCAAGGAAACGGCCAGGCAGAGGCCACCAACAAGATTTTGATCCGCATTCTGGAAAGAACTATGGAAACAGGCCACGATTGGCACGAGAAGATGCACGATGCACTTTGGGCATACCAAACCACCATTCGGACCCCAACCAATGCTACGCCTTCAGAGCTCGTCTATGGGACAAAGATAGTATTACCTCTCCACGTTCAGAAGCCTGCACTTAAGTTTGCGTCGCTCATTGAACTTCTGCTTGATCAGTATCAGCAGCAGAGATTGGTACAGCTTGATCTATTAGACGAGAAAAGACTCAGGGCAGCAGAGCACGCTCAGGCCTACCGTCAGAGGATAGCTAGGCACTACGCCAAGTCAGTTATTGAGAGAAGGTTTCGAGTTAATGATCTTGTGCTCAGATCAACAGCTCATCTCAAGCACCGGCCAAAGGGCAAGTGGTCACCCAATTGGGAAGGCCCTTATGTGCTTAAGGAAGCACTGCCTCGCAATTCCTATCGTCTGATCAACGCAGATGGAATGGAACTGCCAGATCCTATTAATGCCCTACATTTAAAGAGATTTTACACTTAAATTTGTAGCCTTTTGTACTCTTCAAAAATCTCTCTCAATAAAGCAATAATTTTCTATTAAATTCTCACATCTTCTCCCTGATACTGAGGCCTTTTATTTTGATCTATACTTGTCTTCCTTCGTCATATGCAGGCAGGATTAGACGAACTCTTTTTCTGAAAAACTTATCAATTTTTCAGTTAATCTATTTTTGTTTAATTACATCCATTTCATTTTCCGATTTAATTGAATTTTCATCGATTTGTTATCCATTTTATCATTTTGTCAAGTTTTATCATGTTTTTATCAAATTTTTAAATTTTATCGATCTTTTATTCTACAACCTTTTCAGGTTAAGGGATAAACCTGATGCCTCTTTCCCATGAGGTATTCTTTTATTTTATTACCCCTTCAGGTTAAGGGATAAACCTGACCCTCGTTGACCGAGGTGTTCCCATGAAGGATAAGGGATAATCCTGAAACCCCTCGTAGGAACGATAGTGCTACCTATAAGGATTCTTTTGTAAATACAAGTTTCGTTGACCTTTAATGATTTTCTAAATTTATATCAATTTCTCTTCATTTATTTTTCTTAAATTCTATTCTTTTTCCCATTCAGGATAAGGGATAATCCGGATACCCCTCATGGGAGCACCAGTGCAACCCGTGAGAATTCTTTTCCAAAATAAATTTTCAATAAATTTCCTTAAATTCTTCTCCGTTCTTTTATTTATTCCTTCTTCCTTCAGGATAAGAGATAACCCTAAAGTCTTTCCTCATCAATGTCCTTCTCAATTTGCTATCAATTTTTAAAATTTTATCAATTTTGTTGATTCTTTATCAATTTTTATCAAATTCTTTTATTCTGCATCAAATTCTATTACCTCTTATCATTTATTCTTTCCCCTTTCAGGTTAAGGGATAAACCTGAACCTCGTTCTTCGAGGTACATCACTTTCAGGTTAAGGGATAAAACCTGAACTATTTCTCATAAATTCTTCAATTCATATCAATCTTTATTCATTCTTCTTCAGGATAAGGGAAAATCCTAAAGTCATCAAAGTTCAGACCATCTTGGGTCAAGAATCTTGAATAAATCTTTGTAATCGTCGGAATCTATTCATGCTTTTTGTCAATCCTTTCAATCCGACTCTTGGGTAGGAATTATCTCCTTCCCGTCTGAGTTCCGACTCAGGTTTTCGTTTTCCATTTTTATTTTTGTTTTAAAGATCTGGGTTCCGACTCATTTTCTTATATTTAAAAAACCGGGTTCCGACTCGGATTTCCCTTTGTATATACTCTTATTTTTTTTGAAGTCTCAAGTTCCGACTTGAACTTCCTTTTGAATCCAATGCTCGTGTTGGACAAATTGTTGTATTGAGAATTCGAGTTTCCAAACTCAATTCTCACTCATTTCTTATGTTTAAACTGGGTTCCGACTCGGATTCTCCTTTTTTTTTTGTATATTCTTATTTTTGAAGTCTCAAGTTCCGACTTGAACTTCCTTTTGAATCCAATGCTCGTGTTGGACAAATTGTTGTATTGAGAATTCGAGTTTCCAAACTCAATTCTCACTCATTTCTTATGTTTAAACTGGGTTCCGACTCAGATTCTCCTTTTTTGTATATTCTTATTTTTGAAGTCTCAAGTTCCGACTTGAACCTCCTTTTGAATCCAATGCTCGTGTTGGACAAATCGTTGTTTTGAGAATTCGAGTTTTCAAACTCAATTCTCACTCATTTTCTTATATTTAAAAAAACCGGGTTCCGACTCGGATTTTCCTTTGTGTATACTCTTATTTTTTCTGAAGTCTCAAGTTCCGACTTGAACTTCCCTTTGAATCCAATGCTCGTGTTGGACAAATTGTTGTGTTGAGAATTTGAGTTTTCAAAAACTCGATTCTCGCTCACTTCTTATATTTGAAAACCGGGTTCCGACTCGGATTTTCCCTTTTGTATATTCTTATTTCTGAAGTCTCAAGTTCCGACTTGAACTTCCTTTTGAATCCAATGCTCGTATTGGACAAATTATTGTGAATTCGAGTTTTCACACTCACTCATTTCTTCCCCTTCAGGATAAGGGATAATCCTGAAACACCGACAATCACTTCTTGCTTAATTCTCAAGTGTCTTTGAATGTCGGTCTCATTTTCCAATTCTCCTGTTGAAGCACCCAGTGCTCGTGCTGGTGTACATTTCGAAAACCAGCGCTCATACTGGTGTGCACTTTCGAAAACACAGTGCTCGCACTGTTATGCATTTTCGAAACCCAGCTCTCGTACTGGGGCATTTTTTTTGAAATCCAGTGCTGGTATGTCTTTCAAAATCCAGTGCTCGTGCTGGTACATCTAGCGCTCGTGCTAGTGTTTGTTGACTGATCAGTTAGCCCTCCAGAATCAGTCTTCGTACTAACCAATCATCAAATGAAGTCTTAAATTCTTAATTTCAACCTTCAGGTTATCATTTTATCAAAAATCAATCTTTTTCTTGCGAAGGACCCTCTTTAGGGAGAGTTCGAGGGAGCTCGTTCCTTTGACATGCAACCATCTTTCGTTCGCAAGAACCCTCTTCCAGGAAGAGTTTGAAGGGACTCGTTTTCTTCGCAAACAGTTTGCAAAACAACAACCAACTTTACACAAGAGAACCCTTTTTCCAGGGAGAGCTTCGCCGGAAGCTCGTTTCTTTTGTGGCCTTTGTTTTTTTTTTTATCTTTGGCCAACCCCTTCACAGAGGACCCTCTTCTAGGGAGAGTGTGATGGACTCGTTCCTCTGTGATACTTTCTCAACTTTTTTTTCGGCCGCCTTTCCATAAGAGAAGCCTAGAGATAGGGAGTTTTGACGAAAGCTTAATTTCTCTTCGAAAGTTTCATTTTGCAAACACCTCCTCTTTGGGGAAGAGAGGAGTATTTCTAACTTCCCATTCAGGTAAGGGCTTAAGCCTGAGTTTCTCTTTTTGGGGAAAAAGAGAGGAGAATTTTGTCATGGACATGTCGATTCGATATCAAGTAATTTCTTTCATTAAGGATTTCAAGAATCTTTGCCAATTTGCTATCAAAAATCATTGTTGATCTCAAAATTTTCATAAAGGATTACCTCAAACTACCTTTAGTATTGTTTCCAGAAGAGCAAGACTTTTGCGAAATAAGAACTGAATTCAAGCTTTTTCTGTTGGTCAACCAAGAGGATGAAGAAAAATCTTCGGTATGACCGGCAAAGGAAAATTTGATGATGTTAAAAAGCCATGAGTGAATTGATATTGATCATAGCTATAGCACATTCTTAAAAGACCATTCTTTGGCAGTAGGACAGTGCAAATATCCTGGGCTGTAAAAAGAACCTACCCAATCCATATCTCCTTAGTCATTTGAGCTGCAATCAAATATCCGCAAAAGGGATCTCTCAATTGTCGTCAAGGTGAAGACGAATTATGCGAGCAGACCCCCGGGGCCAAAGAAGATTTGAAACATCTTCAAGATGACAGAGTTTGTGACGGATCCTTCCAGGGAAAGTTCGGATCACCATCAAGATGAAGGCGGATGCAATGAACCTACCGACAAACCCTAAAAGATATTTGATTTCTGCTATCATCTAGAAAGTTTACCAATGAACCTATACCATCAATGTCATAATTCCTGAGAAAGAAAATGAAGGATCGGAACATCTCCAAGATGAAGGAGTTTATGACGTACCCTTCCCTCGAAAAGAGAGAAAAGTCAGGACATCTCCAAAATGAAGGATGATGTAAAAGCCCAAGAAAGCTCCATGACTCAAAAGAGTGCAAAAAGATCATCATGAGAAATGCCCAGGATATCAAACTGCCAGGAATCATCTTTATATATGTGATATTATTTTATCAATGCCTTTTCACTCAATTGCTTTTAGGAAGCTGAGAATGTTTCCTCTCTTTTCATACCAAGGAAATTGATATCTTCCTTAAAGAAGCTCAACAGTAACAAAATTGAGTTTAATTCTTGATTCTACAGAGTTAGCCTTTTGGAGCTAATACTCTAGGCAAAAAAAGGTGATATTTTCATGCACAATTTAATCATTCTGAATCAACTACAATTTTGGCATCTTATTGGCAATATTTTCTCATTGTCCCAAAATGAAGTGTGAACTTGATATTCATCTTGACGTATCCTGACGTCATCCCTCCTTAGGACTGAAAAGTCCTTTCCTTCCGTCTAATCTGAGCGCTCTCAGATTCACACACTTTTTTGTGTTCTCCACTGTCCCACCATGGACAGTACCAGCTCAGGATAAGGGTTAAACCTAAACTTTTTGCAAAAGGTCTGTTATTGTCAAAAGCTATTTTCAGTCTCAGCGATAAGGCGCCCAAGAACAACCCCTTTTCAAGCTTTAGGGACCCCCATTTTTCATTCTTTTGCAAAACCTCTCTTGGACTTGTTGTGCAAAGTCTAGAGTCCCATCGCAGTCTTCCTCGCTCCTCGAGGATTCTGTATCCATTCAGGCTAAGGATTAAGCCTGTCACCTCGCTCCTCGAGGTGTAACCCAAAAACCTTCTGCGAGAGGTCGTCTGTTTTTTTTAGAAAGCTGATTTTAGTCTCAGCAATGAGGCGCCCAAGATCATCCCCTTTTCAAGCTTTAGGGAATCCCTTGTTTTTCTCTTCTCGCAAACCCCTTTTGGATTTGTCCGTCCAAATCCTGAAGGTCCCATCATGGTTTCTTCATCCGAGGATTCCGTATGGTTGTCCCTTTCAGGTTAAGGGTTAAGCCTGAACTTCGCTTCACGAGATATCTTCCATTCAGGTTAGGGTTAAACCTGAGTCCCATTTTTTACTAGATATCCTTTCTAGTCCCATCACGGTTTCTTCGTTTAAGGAGTCTGTATGGTCATCCCTTTCAGGATAAGGGTGAAGCCTGAACCTCACTCCGTGAGGTGCCTTCCTTTCAGGTTTGGGTTAAACCTGAGCCTCGTTTAGACGAGGTAATCCTTCCCATCCCATCATGGTTTTCCCCGCAAAGGAATCCGTGCTCTTTGTACATCCATCCAGGAAAGGATCATGTTTGAGTTTCATTTCATGAGGCATTTCTCTCAAAATGTCCCATCGAGGTCTGCTTATATTCCTTTCCTCATCCAAATTACCTTGACCCATCTTCGTCCCATTCAGGTTAAGGGCTAAACCTGAGTCATTCCAAAAGATTGATCTTGTCTCACCCATGAGATTTGATCAAAATTGTGATCTCTCACCATCTTGGGATCTTTTACCCAAAAGTCCCATCACGATTTCCTAATTTCTATTTATTCAGTCATATCATTTTCGAGGATTTCGTCTTCCCCAAGCCATTCAGGACAAGGCTTTAAGCCTGAAAAGCCATAATTCTTCCACACCCAGTTCAGATCTGCTGACTGAGGCATTTTCAAAATTTGGAGTGTTATCTTTGCCACTAAGCTCGGCTTCTTACCGGCTTAGTAGCAAAGAGGGGCATCTGTGAACACCCCAAATTTTTCAAAAGTTTGTAAGTATTCCTCTTTTTGCCCTTTATCTTCATTTTTGGGTAATTGAGTCACTTTTAAATCTAAATCCCATTTTATTTCTCAAGTTGGCCGAAATTAAATTCATTTTATATGTTCAACTCGATTTCGGATTCGAATCCGTTATCAAAATCAAATCTGAGTCTCATTGTCCAAATTTTAAATTAAAATTACAGAAAATACCAAAAATAGTTTTTTAGCTCGGACAGTCCATCCGACATCCGTTTGGATCCATCACGTTATATTTCTCGATTCGAGTGTCAAAACTCGAACATTTTCTCAAAACCTGGGTCCAAACCCATTCTTCTAAAGAAATTTCCCCCGAAATGGTCCGAAATTCTTAGAAAAATACTTTTGTAAAAATCTCTCAGAAAAATACAAAAAAATTAATGTTTAGTCTTTGTTTTCTCGTAGAATCTTAATTTTTCATTCCGAAAACACAAAAAAAAAAGATAAAAATATTGAGAAAAGAACAAAAAAATAAAAAATAATGAAAAAAAATTACAACAAATAGAAATGTTTTTTTTTTAAGAGAAACCCGTTTTGAAAAATCTTTTTATAAGAAGACCTCTTTTGGAAAAAGTAAAACCCTTGCAAAACTCTCAAATCGAGTTAGGGTTTCGGGGGGGGGGGAGACCCTCTCGAGTTTTCTCCCTCAGCCGCCACTCTCGCTTCTCTCTCCCTCCATGGCCGACCACCCCCATGTGCGTTCCTCTTCCATCATCAACCCTCCGATCGCCTCTGTCCTCCCCGCTCCTTCGTTCATCATCAACAACCTCGCACGCCTCCATCTCCCGAGCTTCTTCACCCTCCGATCATCTTCCTCTTGGTTTCCATCGTCAATCTCCAACGAACCCGTTCTGGAGCCTTCCTCCCCTCCCTATAAAAGAGACGTAAGGAGGAGAAGAAGGGAATCAGTGGTTCACTTCTCCATTGGCCTTCTGAGTCTTTTGCTTCTTATTCCCCTTGTTCGCTTCTTCATCAGAGGGAATTTCGGCTAAAGAAAGAGGGAAACTTCCTTCTCTCTACCTGCTGAAGGAAATCGATTACCCCCTACAATCGCAGGTAAGTGATTCCCCTTTCTCTTTCGGATTCTTCATAAACATTTTGCCTCCCTTTCGTGATATCTCTATTGTTTTTCCATTCTCTTTCGTTTTTTTTTTTCTATAAAGCAAAAGGGTGAGATCGGTCCGCATATGGCGAGATCGACCCATCTGCATGCAAAAATCAACAAAATACCTCTGTTCCGACATTTTTCTGTTTTCTCTTCTTTGAATCATGTAATGTTGATAGTCTTATATGTGCCGACATTCCTGTTGCCATACTGTAGATTATGATTTTAATCCGTCTTATTTCGGTTTCCCTTCTTATTTATATTTCTCCTTCATGCTTTTTTTTTTATATAGTCAGTCTCTTTCTGATGATCGATTTATGCTTTGCTCGCCTACTGAATCTTGGAATTTTGCTTCATTCTGATCATCCATGGATTTGGAGTCTTTGCTTTATTTGATAATCTACTACATCGCATATACCATTGGGTCGTCACATCCCTTGCGCATCCACTGGTATCGGCCTATGACTCCCATCGCCCTGTATCTCCTTCGGTCCCTTTTAAAATCAATGCGATTCAGCCCTCTTTCTAGCTTGATTCTCATCCGAAGAATGATGATGGTGACCAACTTTAAGAAGGATCATTGAAGTTGAGATAAAGAGAGAGAGCATTCAAGTCCAGAAATAGTGGAGGTAAGTATTGATCCATCCAAATTCATGGTTCGTTTAATGGCTTTTTCTTGCAGAAATGACAAGATCAGGACAAGCCAATTCGTTCAGTTTTTTTTTTTTTTCCTCATATTTCGACCCTTCCCCCTCCTGATTAATTTGATCTAGGGTAGTCGCATATTGTAGTTTGTTTTGGCAGGAATTGTTTTCTTTCGATATAGATTTCTGATAAGTGTAGTGTTGGAATTTTTACACATAGCGAATATCTGTTAATTATAAAGGTATCCATCTCCTGATTAGTGTAAATCTTGACAGATTACATGGAGTTGGGTTGTAAGATGGGGGTTAGGGTTTGTTAATGAATTAGGACCATTGAAATCTTTCAAATTTGTGAGTATCATTGTTTCATTAGCTTAAGATTTAAGGTGGCACCTGATTTCGGTTCGTTAAGAGTTTCGGTCATAGATTAGCCCCAATTTTGGAGTAATTCGTGACATTGGGCTTTTAGGGGTTGAAAGTTGGGGTTTGGTGATCATAACTCTGGAGGCCGAAGGTTAGATGATGGCGCCACTAAAATCTCAGGATTCCAAGCAACACTACGCCACGAGTAGTCTTATCGCTGGTTGTGCTCTGTGTCTTAACCTCCTTACTGTGATTGGCGAACATGCCATCATAAAATTTGATTTCACTGAACTATTGACTGCCTTTCAGTACTGTGCATCTGCGCTAGGTGTTTGGGTCATGGGAAAATTGGGGTTTCTTTATCGTGATCCATCGAGTCTCACCAATATTCATAATTTTCCAGAAGTATTGCAGTAGTGACTCATTGGACTTTCATCTAAGCTGGGTATAACTCTCATTGATTTCCATAGGATGAGTAGGCCATCATATAATTATTCCTGTCAAGTATCTTGATTCATGAAAGTTTTTTTTTTTTATATCTGTATATACGATGGCATATCATACCTGTCAAGGATACAGGAATCTGCATCAAAGCATCAAGCTACATATTCTGTTCCCAATGATTGTTTGTTGTCATCTTCACAAGGACAACCAGTGTCTAATTCTGCGTTTGTGGAAGGGATTGGATTTTAGGTGTCGCATTAGAGAGATTCTTGTAAATTTTTTTTTTCTTTTCTTTCTTTCTCTCTTTCTTTGGTTATTTGTTTGTATAAAACATCTGTTAGTGGAGATGCAAAATATCACAGACAAAAACTGTGTGCACAGTGAGTTGTCTGACGATATCGTTCCCTTGGTGGTTCCATATAAAGGTCATGTATTTGAGTTAAAGCAGTTGAGCCTTAATTGCCATTATGTTCCAGCAAATGACAGTTTCTGATCATGAACCAAGGTGTTCATCTGGTTATTATATTGGCAGCCAATACAGAATTCAGTCATGAATTAGGATTGTTCACTGTGTTAGGCAGTAACTGATCATATCTGATAATAAAATCTTGTTTCTTGGTTCGGTGCTGGAATCCCTCTCAATTACGCTTGTTGTGCCTGTGGCCATCATAAAATATATCAAGTTGATATGCTTCATTAGGCATCAATACACACCATCACTACTGCTATTGTTGTCAATGGCATACTTTTCCACTTGTATATCTGTCACACACACCACCATACACCTGTTCAACCTCTATGTTAGCCATCCACCCATATTGTGCTGCATACACAGTGCTTCATCAGCACTGCCACCTGCAGCCATCACCAGCACATTTCTTGTTGCATTTCGCAAGTGTATAACACTACTGCGCAACCCCCTTGTCACCAAGTTCACAGCACATACACAGCTCCCAGCAGCTATGTGCTACCACTAATACCAACCATCTGCTACCTCACCTCCTTACTTTTGTGTTCGTATTTGGTAGGTTCATCTTGTAATATGATTACCGATGGAGGTTTGATTTAGTAATGCTGGATTGATAGGGTCAAATTAACCCTGATGAAAAGGAAGTATATCCCTTAAAATCCATTTGCCGACCTGATGGATTTACATTTTATATCTCTTAGTGTCGGATGCAAACCATAAGCTGGGAACAGAGGACCCTTTTCAGGATCAAAATGAAATTTTGCTGATCATTCTATGTTTGTGACATTTTCCCCTTTTCTTTTTCTCGGGAAGGCTGTATATGTTCGGGACCAGTTTGTTATATCATATGCTGAAGTTTTCCTTGTCTTTTTCCAGGAATCACATACTATCAGGTTGTCGCGAGTAGGTACGTATCGCTTACATGGCTTATTCAATATTTGAGGTTTTATGTATGTAAAATTTTCTTATCCTGTATTTGCCCACTTTTTTTTTTGTGTATATCATTGGGACCAATGATTCAAGTACCAATGTCAGCATAACGACACCACTGCATCATCACCAGTGTGTCAACTTTTGCATCAATCATCCATTATATGTGTCATGCAACTCACAATATCTATCTCTCTTAGGCACCTACATATTAACGTTACCCTTTGCATGTAGGAGTACTGATCATGCATATAATTCAGGGTTTATTAACATTAAAATATGCATGATTTTATAAAATAATGTTTTAAAAACCCAATTTTATGTTAGTTTTGAGTAAATGTGCTAAAATGATTTAAAAATAGAAAATGCATGAAAAATAGTTTTATTTTACATTTTTATACATATTTTAGTTTTTTTTATAGTCAGTAGTTTTAGTTTTAGTTTTCAATAAAAATAATAATAAAAATAAAATTAGAGTTAGATATATTGTGAAATAAGGTTAGTGTAAATAATTTTTTTTTAGAACAGTTAGTTCGTTTGAGGTTTTTAGTAAATAGTTTTTTTTTTTTTTACTCTTTTAAATAGTTTGTTGTTTTTAGATTTTTTTTAAAAGAGAAAAAATAATAATAATAATAAACCAAACCGATTTGCATTTGGTTGTTAAACTAAAAAATAAATAAATATGATAAATCAAACCGGTTCAAACCGGTTTGCAATTTTAAAAAGAAAACTAAAAAAATAAGTAACCGGCTTGAACCGGTTTGTATTTGTTTCCAGCCAGTTTCAAAGGTTTGTAATGTTTTAAAAACCCCCAAAATCACAAAAATCGGGCGCCTCCTTCACACGGCTGAAGCTTTTCCCTTTCCCCTCTTTTCCTCTATTCCCTTTCTACTCTCCTTCCTCCACCATCGCCGGTGGCTACTCTCCTTCCCTTTCTTCCTCTTTCTCTGTCAATGTCCAGCAGCCGACGGTGGTGCAGATTTCTGTCCGGTGACAGCACGGTGGAGGTCGCCGCCAACTTCTCTAACCCCTCAGGTTCACGGTGAGTGCTGAGTGCTCTGCATCTTCTCCTTCTTCTACTACTTGTTCTTCTTCTTCTTCTTCTTCCTCTTCTCCTTCAGTTCTTCTTTTTCTTCAGCCAATATTTTTTTTCTTTTTGATTTCATCTTCTTCCGATTTCTGTCGCCACTTTTTCTTCCGATTTCTTCAGTTCCTCTTCTTCTTCATCCTCTGCATCTTTTTCTTCTTCTACAGCTTCTTCTTCTTCTTTCATCTTTAGTTCTTCTTCTTCTTCTTCTAATTTCTGCAGTTTCTTCTTCTTCTGATATTCTTCTTCTTCTTCTTATTCCATTGATTCTGTATAAAACAGAATAAATAATAAAAAAAAAAAACAAGAAAAACAAAAAGAGAAAAAGATCTCGATCATTGTTATTTTCCTGTTTTGAGTTCTATTTCTTGATTTTTCGTTAGTTTTCTTTGTGTAATATGTAATTCTGAATATTTTGATGTTTTGATTTTCTGATTTTTTTCTGTTTCACGTTAATTCATTAGTTGTGTTGATTTCTTTTTTTTTTTTTAATCCTGTTTTCATCTTCAGCACAAATTTAAGTTTGATTTTTAATCTTTTGTTTACTGTAATTTTTTCATTTACGAATTTCACTGTTTTTAGTTCAATAATGTTTTGTTTACTTTCATTTCAAATATGAATTTTGATTTCATCTTGATGTCTTTTACTTACCTGATTAATTGCTCTTATGTTTTGTTTAATTCAATATGATTTTTAGTTACGTGTGTGTTGATCTCAATTTCTTTGTTTTTTTTTTACATTCATTTCATGTTTGTCATTTCCTGTTTTGAATACATTCATACAGTTTAGTGTTCACATTCAATTTCTTGTTCGTTTACATTCTGATTTTCTGAAAATTTTTTCATTTTATTTCCTGTTTACAACTCAATTCCTGTTTTTCATCATTTCAATGCTAGATAATTTTCTTTATGTCATTTTCTTGCTTTAAAACAGTAATTTCCTGTGTTTCTTTACATTTTCAATCCTAGTTTTATTACACATTCAGTTCTTATCATTTTTTTTAGTCATTTTTCTGTTTTCTTCATTCTCAGCTCGTGTTTTCCTATTTTTCATCACATTAATTCTTGTTTTGCTTAATTTTCAGGTTCAATCAGTATGTAGTGTAGTGTGTTAGCTGTATAGCATTTAATATTTTTACGTTTTGATTAGGTTGTCATTACATTAACATTACAAATTTTCAATACTTGTTACTTAGTTGTTTACCTATAATATAAGTTCTTTACTTAGTTTTATCATTTTATAGATTTTACTTCAAATTTTAGATTTACATTTTGCATAACATACATATTAGTATCTTGTACTGCTCGTGTTCTGTTTATTTGTGCAGGATAGCACAGGAGTGGAGCTAAAGCGATACGTGACACGGGAAGTACAAGAATAGAAGATGTTTTTCTTTTATTTTAGAATTTAGGCATTTAATTCTGGGTTTGTAAATATTGCACTTTACGCCCTCTGCGAAGGGTATTCATTTGTTGTAATAGTTAGTTGTTTTACCGTTTCTGAACATTTTACATTTCAATAATTCGGCAATAAAGATTAGTTTAGACTTGTGTGTTTGAATACAACATATTCCCGTTCCCTGAGTTCGACCCGGTCTCATCCACTAGTGAGAACCGGTTTTTATTATTTGATGTCTGGTTTTCACATGTTTTACATATAAAAATCTTTTCAAAATTACAACGATTTAAAAAAAGACATCAAATTTTTGGCGCCGTTGCCGGGGAACGGCGTAATATTAGTATTCACTTTATTGCCTAGTGTTTGTGTTGCATTTAGGTTTAGAACCACGTATGTGTAAATCTTAGAGAAGAGCTTACTTTTCTGCACAGCCCACCTATTAGGATTGCCTTAGAGGTGACTGTGTGCGATTGGTACCGTACACATAGATTTTATATTTCTATGCATAATCTCTTTTATGTGTAACTGCGTGGTGTTTGTTTAGTTTTTGTTGTTTTTAGTTCACTCGCTTTGTGGTTTGCGTGGTTTGGCCGCTTAGTGCGTTAGTTAGGTAGAAAACCCAAAGTTAGGACGTGTGCTACACCGGTCTACTCTAAGGTGTACGCAATGGCTGACGATCATCAATTGATCCGTCCTTTGAGGGAGTACTTCATGCCAAATACGTATACTCTCACCTCCTGCATCACGAGACCTGATGTAGGAGCGAGCCATTTTGAGATTAAGGCCAGTGTGATTCAAATGTTACCTTTGTTTTATGGCCTTAGCAATGAGGACCCATATCGTCATCTCGACGAATTCCTTGAGATTTGCTCGACTGTGCGAATCAATAATTTTGGAGATGATGCTATGCGGTTGACTTTGTTTCCGTTCTCTCTCAAAGATAAAGCCAAGCACTGGTTAAAATCTCTTGAGACGGTTCGTATTACTACTTGGGAAGGAATGCAAAAAGAATTTTTAAAAAAATATTTCCCAATTAGTAAAACGAATCAGTTTCGTAAAGCTATAACCAGTTTTTCTCAAATTGAGGGAGAACAATGTCACGAGTCTTGGGAGAGATTGAAAGATCTTCTCCGCAAGTGTCCCCATCACCAGGTGCCTCGTTGGCAGTTGGTGCAGTATTTTTATGACGGGCTTACTGAGAAGCATCGTCAAATGGTTGATTTGTCTTGTGGGGGCACTTTTATGCTCAAGAGTGAGGACGAGGCGTGGTCTTTATTTGAGACCTTGAGTGAAAACACGATGCATCATACCTTGTCTTCACGGCTCGATAGGACTACATCTCGGTCTAGTGGTCCTAGGAAAGTTGGGATTTCCGAAGTTGGGTCCGAGTTAGAATTGCGTACCAAGGTTGACCAGTTGACTAGGAAGTTAGATCAATTCCTAGCCAATTCTTCGAGAAGTCCAGTAGAAAGAGTGTGCGAGCTATGTGCTAGCCCTGCACATTGTGTTTCAGATTGTCCGGCAGCGCCATTATATCCTGAATTTGTTCAGGAGCAGGTGAATGCTGCCCAAGGTTTCGCTAGACCCATGCCTGATTCGTTTACATCATCATATACCCCAGGTTGGCGAAACCAATCCATTCCCCTATCCCATCAGCCCTCCCAGACACAGTATAGACGCAGTAACCCTTCACAAGGTTACTCGCACCCCATTTTTTCACAGGTTCATCCCCCAGCCCAACATGCTTATACTCAACCCCATCCTCATGAGCATTCATTTAGTCAATCCTTCCAAGATAGGATATTACAAGTTTTGAGCTCCCATACGCAGTCAATAGCCAAGCTAGAGACTCAAATGGGACAATTGGTTGAGACTTTCAGTAGGCAAAGCGAGGGGAACCCATCTAGTCAGTCTGTTGTCACATCCAAGGGAGAGGATTCCATGTCATTTGACTTGCAACCCACTGATTCACATCATGAGCCAGTCAAATCTGTTACATCCCTTCAGTATGGGAAGGCGTGTCACCCCACTCAGGAATCGACTCATGAACCCCATATCATTTCTACTGACGAGTCGATCTCCATGATACCTCAGCAGAAGGGGCCTTACTCACATCATGCATTATCATCATATAAAGCCCCATTTTCTCAGCCTTTAGGATCACCAATCATTTTGAGTAAGCAAGAGGTGCAGATGCAGAAGGTGCTTGACCAAGTCAAGCCTGATCATATTCACCACTTGTCTGAAGTAGCATTCATTGATACTCGGTCGGTCCTAGACTCTCGATTCTTGACCAGTCTCTCAGATGAGACTAATCTTTGTTCTTCATGTCAAGAGAGTCATGGTACTACATTTGGAGGTAGAAGGGATGGAAACACAGTGCGTAGTGTCACAGATGACACTCTTTTCTTCATAGAGCCCGGTTGAGTCTGACTTCATGTCCATTGATCTCATGGACGATGAAGGTTTTTCCAGGGATCCGTCTGGCTGGGGACGTGAAACTTAGCGCTTTATGGGAGGCAACCCATATCTTGTATATTATTAGAATTGCTTAGAATTTATAGATTTTATTTTTACTTTTTCATGAGTTTTTCATGTTGTTTTTGTTTCATTCATGAGTTTTATGTTTTGTCATGTATACATTGCATTCATTACATTCATAGAACGTATATTTTTAATTCATGTCAGGTTATTCTACTCTTTTCCCTCATTTATTTCTCTCATGTGCATTCACGTAGTTTCATTCAAGCATGAGGGAGTGCCACTGGGACAGTGTTATTCAAGCATGGGGGAGGGTGTAGAGTGCACACCTTGATATTTCTGTTTACGTTGTTGCACATGTTTACACATATCTCATGAAAAGTAGATTTTTAAAGAAAGAGTTTGAACTTATATGAATGTTATTTCAAATCTGATGTTTTTAGAGGATTTTTAAGCCCCAAAAAATTTTTTTCTGACATAGATCTAAAAATTATGGTTGTTTATGCGGATTTCGAGGAAATGATGATAGATACATGTTAAAGTTTATTTTGAATCATAAATATGAATATGCACAGTTGTATTTTTTAAAAACTAAGCAAATTGAACAAAAGCATAAAAATGAGCTCAAAAAGTGAGAAAAAGCATGCGTTAGGTTGTTTGGATAATTCCACAATCCTTAGTAGATGGAACTTAGATGTAAGTTGAAACTTTTAATTCCATTTCAAAAAAGAGAGTGGAAAACTTCGTGAACCTAAGTAACTGAGAACAGATACAAGTTGAAATATTTGACTCTCATGTTATAAAGGTGAATGAAGGAAGTCACTTTTATGTCTTAGTTGATATCTTTTGGTATGCATTGAAAAAGTATAGAAGATATTGACATTGCACAAGGCATAAAAGCAGACCACATGCAAACTATAAGAGAAAAATAAGTGCGCAAAAAGAAAAAGCGTGAAAAGAAAAAAAGAGAGGAAAGAGCTTAAAAAGAAAGAAAAGTTCAATGCTTAGAAGTGTGATTGAGAAAACCTGTGTAGAAAACATATGAGTGAGGATAAGTAAATAATAATATGTTTTTATTGGATTTTCTAAGAATAAAACATAAATAACTGTGATATTTAGAAAAGTGAAAGAAATTCTTTTTCTGTGGTGGTACATAAAAAACTCTAATTATATTTTGATTTTGAAATAACAGGAAATATTTGTGAAAATAAAGTCTTTAATTACCTACTGCTTATGAGGATGTGTAATATTATGCATACATGACAGAGATGTTTGTGGGTAGCATCACTGCAAACCCTCACGAGACCTTACTCATCCACTGGGGTAACCCAGGGGTTGAAAGGGCTTGTTGCATGAGCTAAATGCAACCGTGATTCCTACGAAAGTGAGTTAGGTGATAGTTTGATTTCTTGCATTTTTCTAGTTTGCTCGAGGACTAGCAAAACATAAGCATGGGGGTATTTGATCATGCATATAATTCAGGGTTTATTAACATTAAAATATGCATGATTTTATAAAATAATGTTTTAAAAACCCAATTTTATGTTAGTTTCGAGTAAATGTGCTAAAATGATTTAAAAATAGAAAATGCATGAAAAATAGTTTTATTTTACATTTTTATACATATTTTAGTTTTTTTTATAGTTAGTAGTTTTAGTTTTAGTTTTAGTTTTCAATAAAAATAATAATAAAAATAAAATTAGAGTTAGATATATTGTGAAATAAGGTTAGTGTAAATAATTTTTTTTTAGAACAGTTAGTTCGTTTGAGGTTTTTAGTAAATAGTTTTTTTTTTTTTACTCTTTTAAATAGTTTGTTGTTTTTAGATTTTTTTTAAAAGAGAAAAAAAATAATAATAATAAACCAAACCGGTTCAAACCGGTTTGCATTTGGTTGTTAAACTAAAAAAATAAATAAATATGATAAATCAAACCGGTTTGCAATTTTAAAAAGAAAACTAAAAAAAATAAGTAACCGGCTTGAACCGGTTTGTATTTGTTTCAAACCGGTTCTAGCCGGTTTCAAAGGTTTGTAATGTTTTAAAAACCCCCAAAATCACAAAAATCGGGCTCCTCCTTCACACGGCTGAAGCTTTTCCCTTTCCCCTCTTTTCCTCTATTCCCTTTCTACTCTCCTTCCTCCACCATCGCCGGTGGCTACTCTCCTTCCCTTTCTTCCTCTTTCTCTGTCAATGTCTGGCAGCCGACGGTGGTGCAGATTTCTGTCCGATGACAGCACGGTGGAGGTCGCCGCCAACTTCTCTAACCCCTCAGGTTCACGGTGAGTGCTGAGTGCTCTGCATCTTCTCCTTCTTCTACTACTTGTTCTTCTTCTTCTTCTTCTTCCTCTTCTCCTTCGGTTCTTCTTTTTCTTCAGCCAATGTTTTTTTTCTTTTTGATTTCATCTTCTTCCGATTTCTGTCGCCACTTTTTCTTCCGATTTCTTCAGTTCCTCTTCTTCTTCATCCTCTGCATCTTTTTCTTCTTCTACAGCTTCTTCTTCTTCTTTCATCTTTAGTTCTTCTTCTTCTTCTTCTTCTTCTAATTTCTGCAGTTTCTTCTTCTTCTTCTTCTTCTGATATTCTTCTTCTTCTTCTTATTCCATTGATTCTGTATAAAACAGAATAAATAATAATAAAAAAAAAACAAGAAAAACAAAAAGAGAAAAAGATCTCGATCATTGTTATTTTCCTGTTTTGAGTTCTATTTCTTGATTTTTCGTTAGTTTTCTTTGTGTAATATGTAATTCTGAATATTTTGATGTTTTGATTTTCTGATTTTTTTCTGTTTCACGTTAATTCATTAGTTGTGTTGATTTCTTATTTTTTTTTTTTAATCCTGTTTTCATCTTCAACACAGATTTAAGTTTGATTTTTAATCTTTTGTTTACTGTAATTTTTTCATTTACGAATTTCACTGTTTTTAGTTCAATAATGTTTTGTTTACTTTCATTTCAAATATGAATTTTGATTTCATCTTGATGTCTTTTTCTTACCTGATTAATTGCTCTTATGTTTTGTTTAATTCAATATGATTTTTAGTTACGTGTGTGTTGATCTCAATTTCTTTGTTTTTTTTTTACATTCATTTCATGTTTGTCATTTCCTGTTTTGAATACATTCATACAGTTTAGTGTTCACATTCAATTTCTTGTTCGTTTACATTCTGATTTTCTGAAAATTTTTTCATTTTATTTCCTGTTTACAACTCAATTCCTGTTTTTCATCATTTCAATGCTAGATAATTTTCTTTATGTCATTTTCTTGCTTTAAAACAGTAATTTCCTGTGTTTCTTTACATTTTCAATCCTAGTTTTATTACACATTCAGTTCTTATCATTTTTTTTAGTCATTTTTCTGTTTTCTTCATTCTCAGCTCGTGTTTTCCTATTTTTCATCACATTAATTCTTGTTTTGCTTAATTTTCAGGTTCAATCAGTATGTAGTGTAGTGTGTTAGCTGTATAGCATTTAATATTTTTACGTTTTGATTAGGTTGTCATTACATTAACATTACAAATTTTCAATACTTGTTACTTAGTTGTTTACCTATAATATAAGTTCTTTACTTAGTTTTATCATTTTATAGATTTTACTTCAAATTTTAGATTTACATTTTGCATAACATACATATTAGTATCTTGTACTGCTCGTGTTCTGTTTATTTGTGCAGGATAGCACAGGAGTGGAGCTAAAGCGATACGTGACACGGGAAGTACAAGAATAGAAGATGTTTTTCTTTTATTTTAGAATTTAGGCATTTAATTCTGGGTTTGTAAATATTGCACTTTACGCCCTCTGCGAAGGGTATTCATTTGTTGTAATAGTTAGTTGTTTTACCGTTTCTGAACATTTTACATTTCAATAATTTGGCAATAAAGATTAGTTTAGACTTGTGTGTTTGAATACAACATATTCCCGTTCCTTGAGTTCGACCCGGTCTCATCCACTAGTGAGAACCGGTTTTTATTATTTGATGTCTGGTTTTCACATGTTTTACATATAAAAATCTTTTCAAAATTACAACGATTTAAAAGAAGACATCAAGTACCTTGAGTTATGCATCTGTTTCCATTCCATAAATCATGCACCTATTTCCATGCCACAAATTATTCATCTGTTACTATAGTTTCAGTTTAGATGTGCCATTTACCTACTTGACTTACGTCATTTCCAAACACGTGCCATGTTTCATACATCCTGCCATACTGTCCAGCTGCCTGTCACGCCTACAGGGCATGCACTGTTGGTTGCATTTCACCTTTGCTATACCCATGTTGCACCTACATTAACATCTCTTCTTTCATTATTCTTTTACAGTGGTTCACAAGGAACCACTGTAGCTTTTCTATTGTTATGGTAGTTCCTCCAGGACTACCATAACTGTCATTTCTTTTACAGTGGTTCACAAGGAACCACTGTCATGGTAGTTCCTCCAAGACTACCATAACTGTCATTTCTTTTCACAGTGGTTCACATGGAACCATTGTGGACTTTTCTTTTTTTTACTATAGTGGTTCATCAAGAACTACCATAGCTGTCTTTCTTTTACAATGGTTCGCGTAGAACCATTGTAATCTTTCTTTACTATAGTAGTTCATCAAGAATTACTATAGTCATATTCAACATTTTTTTTTTACAAGGAGCCACTATGATCTCCCATTTCCATGAATGGCTCATCACTAGCAGTTATGACTGTTGCATTCCATAATGATAAATCTTGGACAATCCTGGCCCCCGCCTTTATTTATGGCACATAGAAATTCACTTAATTATGGCCTTGCTTATATATATACATATATATATTTATATACCTATATATATATGTATACTTTCTAAACAAATGTAGGGTAGGCCATATACCCTTCTCATTCGGCATGAGCATAGAACTTTGCATTAGGATCAATACAAGTCGTATATGATCTTGTTTTCAATGAAGCACTTTTCTTCTATTATGCTAATTCACTCTTTTACAGGGAAGTCATGGGAAATTTGTATTGCCATCTTAAGATTAGAGATGTCATCTTTCCAGATTTCAAGGATTGTAACAACTTAGAATCTTAATGAGAATTTACATTTTTTGCTCTAGATTAGAATGAATGAGCATGGTAAATATCATAAAATTGCTCATTTTCATGCTTTTTTTTTTGCCTTTATTTCTCAAATTCTCACAATGGTGAAACACGAATGGCACGCGCACCATTTTGTAAGAGGTAATTGATACTAAGTTGATGATCCACATCAATGGCCATAATCAGGGTGTGGACAAAACTTAGTATTATTATCTTTTACAAAATAACACTGGATCCACACTGGATCCGTTTTCGAAATTCATCATATTTTCCTTAAATATTTTTTTCTTTTATCAGAATTTAACTTAAAATTAACTCAAAATATATACCAATGGCCATAGTTAGGGTATATTGAGAGTTCATTTGATTTTAAATTCTATAAAAGCACCAAATGTATTTTATTCTTTACTTGAATCTAAATATAGATTATTATATAATACATTAAATGACCATAGTCAAGGGTGTATTATATCTTCAATCTTATTTTAATTCATCCAAAGAATGGGATAGCTTTTCAAATCCAATCTCAAAATTCTTTAAATCCATTCATCATTTAGGATAGAACTGCATCATGTTTTCAAAAATTCCTTTTTCAAAATTCCAAGTGATGTAAATGTCTTCCTCAATCTATCTTCAATTCTTACAAAATCCAATTCATCCTTTCATTTTTAGATTCAATTTCATTTTTCAATCTCAAAGTTCAATTTAAACTTTGAGATTTCAAAGTCATTTTTATTCAAATTCAAATCAGATTTCAAAGTTTAAATTGACTTTGAAATTCCAAATTCATTTTATCTTCAAAACTCCAATCAAAACCAAAGTTCAATTTAACTTTGGAATTCTTGATTCATCTTCTGAATATAACCCCAAATCCATTTTTAGTTTTCAAGATTCAACACTTATATCGGATTTCAGACTTCAGATCCAATTCCTCCTTAGGGTCCAGAATCCAATTTCACATTGGATCTCAGACTTCAGATCCAAGTCCATTCTAGGATCCAGAACCCAATTCTACTTTGGATCTTAGACTTCAGATCCAAATCCATTCTAGGATCCAGAACCTAATTCTACTTTGAATCTTAGACTTCAGATTCACTTCATTTTAGGATCCAGAACCCAAGTCCATCTTGGATTCTAAATCTCGGATCCCATTCTGTTTAGGATCCAGAATCCGATTCCAATTCTAGATTTCAATTCCATTTTCGGATCTAAGCTGAATATCTTAAATCCATCTCTATTCTCAAATACCATTTGATTTTCTTAGTCCATTCCAATCTCAAACTTCAAAATCTAAATTCAATCCCATCTCAAGTATTTATTTCCTTTCCTAAATTCAAGTTCAAATTCAAAGTCCATTTCCAACTTTGAGACTTCATTTCAAAGCTTTAAATCATTCTTTCTCGAAGTCAAGATTTATTTTTCCAACTCTGATTACTTCAAATACTTAGAACTTCTCTGATCTATCTCAAGCTCTAAAGTTAAGATTCAAACATTTTCTCACTCCCTTATCAAGTTCATCTCAGAAAACTTAGAAATTTTCAAAACATCTTTCAAAAAGAGCATACATCCTTGCATTGCACAAGCATGATTCTTTGTGCATTTAAAGTTAGAATAAATTCTTAGATTATATTTAGGCAAAGCAAAAGGCATAGATTCGATCCTTGGTTCGATTACCCCTGGTAAAGGCACCAAGAATGGTCGAACCTCGTACCGACGAGCAAATCCCGTCTCTCCATTTTCCCGCAAATTTTCAAAACGGAGGCGAGTTATTTCTAAATATTTTTAAATTAAGGTCAAGTGAGACCGCGCAAAATAGTTCCTCTTCTCTTTTTCTTTCTTTCTTTTCTCTTCTCTTTCTCTTTTCTTTCTTTTATTCTTCTCCCTTCAAAAAGGAGGAAAATAAAGGTTAGAAAAGGAAAAGAGAAGGAAGAAAGAAAAAGATACGAGAGAGGAAAATTTTCCGATGATCACAGTTTTGGAGACCGTGATGGGACCCGTCTTCGTCCGGTTGAATCTATGCCTTTGCTTTGCTATAATATCATCTAAGTCTTTATTCCTTCTATGTCAGCTCCATTTCCATGCAAACCTTAGGAGCCTAGACTCTGTCCTAAGCTGACATCATTGCATATAGGATCTATGTATGGTTTGGTAGGACCATATTGAGGAGATTATATCCATGTTCACATTAGACTTAGGTCTTAAATACAACTCTCCTCAACTCTACGGATTGAATGCAAAACAATGTATGCAAGTGTATGCTTCTCTTTATTTAAATCTATCTCTTTAGGACTTGCATTAGAGCCTTCTGGTTTTATTTGCATGTTGATCATATTTTGAAAACATCCCTACCTATATTGTCCCGGTCTTCACGTTGCTGGGTTGTCTCACTGAACCATAGTTCGGGAGAGAGCCTCACAACTGGACCACTTATTTGGGTTCGCGCCCCCCTACCACGTACCTAAGGGCCATAGTCCGAGGTATATCGGTAGGTGCTCAAGGATGTTGGGAAGCCCTTACCTTAGAACCGAAGAAATATCTTATATGCCACATACTTCGAGCTTCGGCTTGAGTATATCGGCATACCTTGATTGGAATCAGATGATTTGAACCATAGAGTCAGGATTAAGGTCCTACAAGCCATTTCAAATATTGCATTTAGAGTCCGCCTTTAGGGAGTGCTTTGTGTGCATCCTTGTTTGTGCAGCTATGATTATGCGATGTTTTCCTTGTGTTCTCTTATATATCGAACCTCTTTCAAAACCCTGGGTGTACTGTTCAAAAACTTCCTCTATTTTCAAAAACCCCGGGTGTATATTTCTCCTTTACCTACGTTCTTTTCTCTTTTGTGTCAATCTTTCTTTAAAAACCCTGGAAATTCTTTCTTCAAAATCCCTTGATCTTTTTACAAAATTTCCAGGAAACTATGTTTATCCCTCTTCTTTCATCAAAAATCTATCCGTAAGTCCTGCATCCTAATTCTCTTCCTCTTTTGCCTCAGTATCAGTCCGATGGCATCTGAATCTCTCGATGCTATCTTTCCCAGGGATCATGTCTTCTATCAAATAATGGATGGAACCCCGGATCACCGGGTCATTCAGTCTTGTTCCTTCTTCCCTCGATGGTATTATTCTTGGTTCACCACCTTCTCGCGTATGTTCCCAGACCACTTGGATGACTGTGGATTGGAGATGGCATCGGCAGTAGGCAAGCGAACCATCAACGACAGTTTGATTCAAGCTATGGCAGAATAGTGGAACCCGCATACCTGCACATTATGGTTTCCATGGGGGGAGATGACTCTGCTAATGGACGAGTTCAGCGATATTATGGGATTGCCAGAGCCAGCTGGTCAGCCAGATGATCCGGTCGAGCAGCAGTTCTTGATCAACGTCAAGGGAATAGATGTTCGAGAAGCATTAGCCAGAGCTACAGGGAGCAGATCTTGGCCTCTCACTGAGATCAACGGAAGTTAGTTCATTGACCTGTTTGGACTCTATCGCAAGTATGGAGCCTACGAGGAGGTTGACACTTTGTCTCGAGCAGCGAAAGAAAGAATTCAGCATGCCATGATCCTATGCACAGTGGGATTACCATTCTTTCAGTACGGTCAGAATTTCATCGATGTCAGAGTCACCCAACTCTTTCAAAGATGGGGGAGCAAGCAGACCCGTCACCTTTCAGTGTCCATGGCGGCTCTAGCCTTTCTCTACAGAGGTTTAGCTCGTTTTGCTCTTGGAGAGACCATTTTGGTGGAAGGATGCACTTATGCCTTGCAGTCTTGGTTCCTGCGACATGTGCCGTCAAAAGCCAGCTCTTTTAGGTTCAACAGCAAGAAGCCGAAGTCCACCATTCAGTATCGAGCTTCGATTGAGAATCTGCACCAGGAGGAGATCCTTTGGGATTACTTCGACAGGCGAGAGTCAGTTCCTCTCTACACTTATGCTCGTAGCAAGCGCTACAGATTGCTTGGTCCATTCTTCTGTGTCGACTATCATTCAGAGAGATGTCTCAGACAGTTCTCGCAGCGGCAGGTTCGCGCCAACATTCGCTTCCCAACCGGCAGCATGCCAGAATTCGATCTACGGTCAGATCAGTGGTCTGGGGCATACCATGTAACCAAATACACTTGGGATTCCTTCATTCCTTTGTCTATTTTTCTTGGACCCAATGTATCTTCTGAATATCGGGAATGGTGGCGAATTTTGTGCCCACCTTCTCTTTGTATTTGAATTCGTCATCAATAAAATGCAACTTTTGTTCTATTGAAAAAGCTCTTTTTGGCCAAATGATTCTTTTATGTTGTTTTATAGCATGAATGGTCACGATTCCCGTGACAATCTCATCCCTAATGATGAGACATTTCCTTTCGTTTCTTCTGTAAATATCTCTTATCATGATGGACGACCTCGCCTAGGTAATAAGGCGCATTTTTTCTTGTTATCATAGAATGGTAACGCAATTATCGCAAGCTTTGTGATGACCCGATCTCTGGTGATGGGATAATCTGTTTAATTGTCTATCAAAATCCCTTCGTTCTCGTCTTTGTCTCAAAAGTCGTGTTTACAAAAAGATCTCTCGTGCTCTAACCGTTCCCTTATTCTACAGAAATCATTGGCATTGTCAAGATGGTTCAGACAAGAGCTGGAAAAGAGACAGCCCCTCAGCACAGTGACAGCGAGATCAAAGCTATGGATTCTCCCAATTCAGTAAGAACGTAGAATCAAAACAAGGACGATGATATCGATCCTGCTATGTATGGACTGTTCCAGAAGATGATGGCAAGAATGATGTCAGAACAGGCCGAGGCTAGTCTGAAAAAGGCCGTCCCGAAGAGCAAACCAAAAAAGAAAGCTGTGAAAAGGCCCGTCAGGATTGTCAGAAAGAAAGTCCAGCCTAACACCACTTTTGAGGTGTGGCGACCCAAACCCAGATTTCCCGACCTTTGAGAAATTTTTTTTTTTTTGAAAACCAAAATGCAAGCGCGGAAGAAACCAAAGGGGAAGACCAACAAGCGGAAAGCCCTGGGCGGTCACTACAGGTGTGAAACAACACTTAAATGAAACAACCTTTATTAAATACATCTTTACAAAATTGTATATCCAATCCCTTATACAAAACACTGCCAGGATCCAACAAGCGAGGTTCAGAAGTGTGGGTTCGAAGTCCGCTGCAGCACATCGAGCTCCACCGCACGTCGAAGTAAACCTGTATCCCCATAAAACGGGGTCAGTACTCTTTCGAGCTGGTGAGACAAACCAACATGATATGCCAAGGATGTGGAAATCGGAAACAAGCTATACATGGTAAACATAGCATGCCATTATACAGTATTTGAGCAGTTGCAGCATAGACAAGTATAAAACCATGATATCTACCCATGGAGCATTATCAACAATTCCTATAGCATGCACCAAAACACATGATTTAGCAATGGATCCACATTTATAACAAGGTATGCACCATAGAACATAAAGTACAAATGTATCAATATGAAAGACTGTAACTAGCATACATCAATGCAAGTAGTCAAAGCATAAGTGACTATTATGCATCACAGAACATAAAGTACAAGTGAACAGTCTTGTGCATTGTGTCATAGGTGAAAGAACTATCCCATGATGATTCCAACATCGTATTTTATGATGCTATGATGGGACAGTTAAAAGCATTTGGCATGAAAGGCTTAACTCACAAGCAGTGCCAAGGTTCCCAACCCATACGTTGCAACCATAAGCGAGCTCATCTAGCTAACCACTCGCCAAGGAGTTCCAAGGTTGCGTAAGTCTTGCACCACTGCAATATCCATAGGCTAAATTGCATATGTCTCGCACTACTGCAATATCCATAGGCATCTCAAGACATAGCAAACATGATTATGCCCACGTTCCTTAGTTGACAAACATACGAGAGTAGTTAACATGAGTTAGTGAACACATTCATCACGCGTGTCATCTATGTACTTAAAAATATTATGTACCAACTACGCTAAGTTGAATCATGATGCATTACATCGATCCTCACACTTACATCGCATAAGTCAAAACACTTAGCGCACTTGTTGGGATATTGGATCCCACTGCGAACACACTTGCAGCCCTTTGGGCTGCAGTCCGGATGCGTGCTAAACAAGTAAAGGTGAGGCAAAAGAAGTCCAGCTGCGGATGGTGTTGTCAAAGACGTATCCGCCCCAAACTATCGCTGGGTGCCATGGGACACCAAACCCATACATTGCAGGCCCGGTTTGGATAGAATGTCGAGGCTGCAACAGGGGCAGCTATGTTGTCACAAAAATGCAGTGGCCGAGTGTTGGATCTGTGTAGGGGCTTGTCCAGAACATGACCCCGACATGGTTCAGCAACAACGCAAGGCAGCCCAGGCCTGGACGGGACATCCAGACCGGATGGGCTCAGCTATACAGAAATTGGTCCAGGTCTGGACTAATTGGTCCAGACCCAAAAGGAGGCACACTCAGATCTGAGCATGGTCTGGACCGATTGGTCCAGACCCAGCTGGTTACAACTAGCACCACAAAAAAAAGTGGTGGGGGTGCAGGCCTGTCGCCTGTACCCAGCTGCAGCTGAAAGGCTGCAGCCAAGGCGGGGACGAAAACTCAAAAAGCCAAAAGGCCTGGAGACCCAACCTGGTTGGGCTGGGCTCGGCCAGGGCCTATGACAGGTCAGAACCAAGTTCGGTCCAGACCATGTCAAGCCGACAGGGGTAACCGAACTCCCATAGCCCCAACATGGGCTCGACCAAGGGCGGCACCTGCCCCTTGTGGTCGGTCTGGGGTCATCCGAAGGCGAAGGTGCGTCCAGAAATTTCTGGACGCCCAAAACAGGAACCAAGGGGTGAAAGAAACAAGTGGGGCTTAGCCCGACCAACCCAGGTCAACATCACCCAAACCCAGGTGGGTCGACCCGGCTGGGCATGGCGGCTGAACAAAAAGGGAGGTCGATCTTGGGCTTCCTAGCCAACCAAACATCATGCCATGGAGGAAAAGAACATAAAGCCTTTAAGGAACCACAAGGGCTAAAACGTTTTTCTTGTAAACACATTTTACAAATGCTAAAATGC
This sequence comes from Nuphar pumila, assembly GCF_984573655.1. Lineage (NCBI taxonomy): Eukaryota > Viridiplantae > Streptophyta > Magnoliopsida > Nymphaeales > Nymphaeaceae > Nuphar > Nuphar pumila. Next base: position 68,983,606 of record NC_143255.1, on the reverse strand, counting down.
TAAAACAAGGTTTAAAAAGTACCAATAAGCATGCCAACATGGAGAACCGTATGACCTTAAACTACAATGCCAATATTGCATGAGAAATGAGCTTAAAAACATACTTAACCGGACATTCATTATGCATGCAATCTTACCCATTAAAATCCACAACTCCGAAAGAAAAACATGTATTGGCAATTTACGAAAATGCATGAAACAAGATGCATTTACCTATCCGAAATCCACACTAAGCATAGAAAAAAGATGTGTCTCACCTTCGCGGCTTGAATCAACTAAGGGGATGAAGAAGGTGCTCACGGCTGGAACTACACCACACTCACACTCACGACTTCTCTCACTCAATTTTGGAGAAGAAGAAGTAGAAGGAGAAGAGAGAGGAGAGCAAGAGAGGAGAGAGAGGATGCTCCAATAAAATCGCCCCTTTCTCTCTCTTACTTCCTTTAAGTACATAGGGTTTACAAAAAGAACGGCTAGGATTAAAACTCATAAGATGGAGGGCTGGAGTGCTCCACGCCCCACCTATGGGTATCCACGCCCAATGCATGTTGAGCTTTAGAAATCATTTCAGAAATCTTTCAAAAACGCCATTGCAAAGTACCTTTAATGTTTGAAAGTTTTACGAAAGAGCCACCCAAGCTCACCCAATCAGATTTTAGCATTTGAATTGTTTTGAAACAATTACAAAATTACCATGGGGCGCCAACCCCATGGTCTCCTTTATTGAAAAACACCTTTCATGATGAGCTTCAAGGCTCATCATGAGTTTCAAAAGAAGAAAAGGGCCAATCGTGGCCTTCTTTTCAAAAGCCATGCAACTTCTTTCAAAATCGCCACCCAGCTGGTCAAACCTTGACCGGCTGGTCAACCATGAATAAAATGGTCTTCTAGAGAGGGCGCCCAATGGCTTTGGGTCCTCTACTAGTGATCCGGATCCAAGATCCAAAAATTGCCAATTAATAAGTTTCAAAACAATACTTATTTAATGCCTTAAAATATCAAATAAATTCCGATAAATTATTTAGTGCTGTACCAAACCTCAATTAATATGAAATGCATGAAGCCTTATAAGGAAATTCTCATCCAATTGCGAGAATTAAGCGTATTACGATTCGGGTCCAAACTTGGGTCAAAACTCGTAATTCGCATGTACTGACGGGGTTTTTACGTCCAATAAGTCCCAAATTCGGGGACAAACCATAAAAATATAATATAATTCAACCCTTAAATTCTTAGAGGCTAATTCATCCAGAATTAAACACTACTTAATTGCACATTATATTTATGCGATTTTCAGGTCGCGAATACAAGGCAAAAATACAAAGCATAGTCAAATCAAATCACGTGCTACTTCACAAGTACACACAAACATACATTCCAACTCAAATCACACAATAAAGCACTCAGAAATTCGCGGGTCTTACATTCTACTCTCCTTAAAAGGGATTTCGTCCGCGAAATCACGAAACAACAAGCAATAATGCAAGGGTCAAATCTCGTCTGACAGCGCCTACTCGACAACAACTAAGTCTGTTGGAGGCTTCTCCAAACAAAACTTGGCAATATGCCCTGGTTGGCTACACTTAAAACACTTGCCATGGAAACGAGGACAAGCTCCAAAAGCATGCTCTACATTGCATTGCCGACACTTCCTCTGAACTTCCGATCGTTGAGGTGGCATTTGTTGGCGATTCGATCGCTGATGTCGTCTCCGTTGGACATTCTGCTGCACTCTCTGACGCTTCCGCCCTCTAGTAGGTGGCGAGGACTCCACCACACTAGGCTTCTTCTCCGCCACAATCGTGAAAACTTGAGCCTGGCACTCGGGTTGATCTTCATCTAACAGAGTAGCTACATCAATAGCTTCTTCGAGCGATTTAGGCCCGTTAGTGAACACCTTTGTTCTCAAAGTAGGCCTCAAACCACGAGCGAACTTCATTGCTCGATCATCCTCCATAACGTAAACGTTCGGACAATATCGTTCCAAACAACGAAATCTTATAGTATAATCGGATAAGGTCATTGCTCCTTGCTGCAAGTCCAGAAATTCTTGCATCTTCCTACTGCGTTCGTGCTTAGGAAAATAAGCAGAGTTAAAAACTTCAACGAATTTATCCCACGTAAGTCCTTGAATCTGACCGAAGAGACAGTGTCCCACCACTTCTCTGCATGGTCCTTCAAGCGATAAGTGCCAAAATCCACTTTCTTCTCTTCTGGTACATCCAGAACACGAAAAATACATTCCATTTCACGTAACCATGACTCAGCAGCTTCAGGGTCTGTCTTACCCATAAAAGCAGAAGGATCTAACTCCATAAATCGCTTATACTTAACCGCACTACTGCTTTGCACACTCTGTGCTACATGCTGAAGATTCTCGCCCATCTGATGCATTGCAGCCGCTTGCTGATGCACAACCTCTGCAAGGTTGTTCACCGTGCCCATAACAACATTGCATCTAGTCCTCCAAGTCATCTATCATTATCAGAAGCAAGGTGAGTAAAAAGGTAGGTCTGAAAAAAAACCTAGCTCACGAAACAACAATCGCAACAACCAAACAACTATCATAAGTATAAGCACACAGAAATTCAGACAAAATTTACATCACATTCAATCGTGCAACACAACACGGCGAAACCGCGTTCTACGAACGATCTCAAACGACACCAATCAAGGTTGCTATCACCGAAAACCACTATTCTCGACGACGAATGTTAGAGAACACCACTCTAACGAAACCAGGAAAGTCATCATCACATGACAAGGCAAAAATACGAGAGTCAACAATACTCATCTAGCATCGTCACGAGACATTGTTGATCGTAACGTCATTAATCGCAACTAGTCAAACACACCGTCGTTAGGGAATCACCATGCTAACGGCATCTCTGAAGCGTCACCATCCCAACGATATCACTGGAGAGTCACCACTCCGATGACCTTCATTAGAGAATCACCACTCTAATGGCATCGCTTAGCGAATCACCACGCTAACGGCATCGCTGAAGCGTCACCACTTCAACGGTATCACTGGAGAGTCACCACTCCAATGACCTTCATTAGAAAATCACCACTCTAATGGCATCGCAAGCGAATCACCACGCTAACGGCATCGCTGAAGCGTCACCACTTCAACGGTATCACTGGAGAGTCACCACTCCAATGACCTTCATTAGAGAATCACCACTCTAATGGCATCGCTTAGCGAATCACCACGCTAACGGCATCGTTGAAGCGTCACCACTTCAACGGTATCACTGGAGAGTCACCACTCCAATGACCTTCATTAGAAAATCATCACTCTAATGGCATCGCTAGCGAATCACCACGCTAACGGCATCGCTGAAGCGTCACCACTTCAACGGTATCACTGGAGAATCACCACTCCAATGACCTTCATTAGAAAATCACCACTCTAATGGCATCGCTAGCGAATCACCACGCTAACGGCATCGCTGAAGCGTCACCACTTCAACGGTATCACTGGAGAATCATCACTCCAATGACCTTCATTAGAAAATCACCACTCTAATGGCATCGCTAGCGAATCACCACGCTAACGGCATCGCTGAAGAATTACTCCATTCAGCGGTACAGTTGGCGCTACCAGGAGTCACCTCCTGAGCCAACACACCACTATCCTCCAGACAGTGGGGGGGGAAACAAAATTCCCGCAACGCTCTCTCACGAGCGGCAAAGCCTTGGAAATCGGTGTTGAGCCATCCCAAGAACACGACCCTCCCAGGAGTCCAATGCCATCACCGGCATCCCACACAACATGCAAAGCATGAAACAACAGATACGTTCTCATCACCAAGAACGACTGGGAAAATGACAGTGTCAAGTATCCGCCGACGGGATAAGTAAGGGCTCACTGGCACCGACGAGGCTTCTACCTCTCTGTCTAAAAAGGTTCACAACAAACGAGATACCCTTCGTCAAGGACAGGACTACCACAATTCCAACGAGGTTGGAAAAGAGGGAAAACATCCACACCTGAACCTCACACGATGGTTCTCATCGAAGCCATCTCCTCTATAACACGATAAGGCTAAAGCTTGATAATTGCTATGACATCTCAATCATTTCCACTAACACAGCGTGGAACGAGAAGGGTGAACTACGCAAGTAGCTCCCTAAATCTCAGTCGAAAACTCCTACTCTCACCGGAGTCGACTCGATACAGCTTGGGAACTATATCCACCAGCACAAACGAACATAGGTTTCGATAACGATGTCTCAAGCCTGTTACACAAGGCTTAAGCACGAAATGGGGCCTCACATCGGAAGACACCCGAAAGCACACAATTCATCAAATCAAGCAGAGCAGCTACTAAACAACAGAAACTGGGTTAGAAATACTCACAGTGCGATGGCTGATGCGTGCAGAGACTTGAACCACACTTCTTAATTCCTTTTAAAAACATTGCTCTGATACCAATTCTGTGGCGACCCAAACCCAGATTTCCCGACCTTTGAGGAAATTTTTTTTTTTGAAAACCAAAACGCAAGCGCGGAAGAAACCAAAGGGGAAGACCAACAAGCGGGAAGCCCTGGGCGGTCACTACAGGTGTGAAAAAACACTTAAATGAAACAACTTTTATTAAATACATCTTTACAAAATTGTATATCCAATCCCTTATACAAAACACTGCCAGGATCCAACAAGCGAGGTTCAGAAGTGTGGGTTCGAAGTCCGCTGCAGCACATCGAGCTCCACCGCACGTCGAAGTAAACCTGTATCCCCATAAAACGGGGTCAGTACTCTTTCGAGCTGGTGAGACAAACCAACATGATATGCCAAGGATGTGGAAATCGGAAACAAGCTATACATGGTAAACATAGCATGCCATTATACAGTATTTGAGCAGTTGCAGCATAGACAAGTATAAAACCATGATATCTACCCATGGAGCATTATCAACAATTCCTATAGCATGCACCAAAACACATGATTTAGCAATGGATCCACATTTATAACAAGGTATGCATCACAGAACATAAAGTACAAATGTATCAATATGAAAGACTGTAACTAGCATACATCAATGCAAGTAGTCAAAGCATAAGTGACTATTATGCATCACAGAACATAAAGTACAAGTGAACACTCTTGTGCATTGTGTCATAGGTGAAAGAACTGTCCTATGATGATTCCAACATCGTATTTTATGATGCTATGATGGGACAGTTAGAAGCATTTGGCATGAAAGGCTTAACTCACAAGCAGTGCCAAGGTTCCCAACCCGTACATTGCAACCATAAGCGAGCTCATCTCGCTAACCACTCGCCAAGGAGTTCCAAGGTTGCGTAAGTCTTGCACCACTGCAATATCCATAGGCTAAATTGCATATGTCTCGCACTACTGCAATATCCATAGGCACCTCAAGACATAGCAAACATGATTATGCCCACGTTCCTTAGTTGACAAACATACGAGAGTAGTTAACATGAGTTAGTGATCACATTCATCACGCGTGTCATCTATGTACTTAAAAATATTGTGTACCAACTACGCTAAGTCGAATCATGATGCATTACATTGATCCTCACACTTACATCGCATAAGTTAAAACACTTAGCGCACTTGTTGGGATATTGGATCCCACTCCGAACACACTTGCAGCCCTTTGGGCTGCAGTCCGGATGCGTGCTAAACAAGTAAAGGTGAGGCAAAAGAAGTCCAGCTGCGGATGGTGTTGTCAAAGACGTATCCGCCCCAAACTATCACTGGATGCCATGGGACACCAAACCCATACATTGCAGGCCCGGTTTGGATAGAATGTCGAGGCTGCAACAGGGGCAGCTATGTTGTCACAAAAACGCAGTGGCCGAGTGTTGGATCTGTGTAGGGGCTTGTCCAGAACATGACCCCGACATGGTTCAAAAACAACGCAAGGCAGCCCAGGCCTGGACGGGACATCCAGACCGGATGGGCTCAGCTATACAGAAATCGGTCCAGGTCTGGACTAATTGGTCCAGACCCAAAAGGAGGCACACTCAGATCTGAGCATGGTCTGGACCGATTGGTCCAGACCCAGCTGGTTACAACTAGCACCACAAAAAAAAGTGGTGGGGGTGCAGGCCTGTCGCCTGTACCCAGCTGCAGCTGAAAGGCTGCAGCCAAGGCGGGGACGAAAACTCCAAAAGCCAAAAGGCCTGGAGACCCAACCTGGTTGGGCTGGGCTCGGCCAGGGCCTATAACAGGTCAGAACCAAGTTCGGTCCAGACCATGTCAAGCCGACAGGGGTAACCGAACTCCCATAGCCCCAACATGGGCTCGACCAAGGGCGACACCTGCCCCTTGTGGTCGGTCTGGTGTCATCCGAAGGCGAAGGTGCGTCCAGAAATTTCTGGACGCCCAAAACAGGAACCAAGGGGTGAAAGAAACAAGTGGGGTCTAGCCCGACCAACCCAAGTCAACATCGCCCAAACCCAGGTGGGTCGACCCGGCTGGGCATGGCGGCTGAACAAAAAGGGAGGTCGATCTTGGGCTTCCTAGCCAACCAAACATCATGCCATGGAGGAAAAGAACATAAAGCCTTTAAGGAACCGCAAGGGCTAAAACGTTTTTCTTGTAAACACATTTTACAAATGCTAAAATGCTAAAACAAGGTTTAAAAAGTACCAATAAGCATGCCAACATGGAGAACCGTATGACCTTAAACTACAATGCCAATATTGCATGAGAAAGGAGCTTAAAAACATACTTAATCGGACATTCATTATGCATGCAATCTTACCCATTAAAATCCACAACTCCGAAAGAAAAACATGTATTGGCAATTTACGAAAATGCATGAAACAAGATGCATTTACCTATCCGAAATCCACACTAAGCATAGGAAAAAGAGGTGTCTCACCTTCGCGGCTTGAATCAACTAAGGGGATGAAGAAGGTGCTCACGGTTGGAACTACACCACACTCACACTCACGACTTCTCTCACTCAGTTTTGGAGAAGAAGAAGTAGAAGGAGAAGAGAGAGGAGAGCAAGAGAGGAGAGAGAGGATGCTCCAATAAAATCGCCCCTTTCTCTCTCTTACTTCCTTTAAGTACATAGGGTTTACAAAAAGAACGGCTAGGATTAAAACTCATAAGATGGAGGGCTGGAGTGCTCCACGCCCCACCTATGGGTATCCACGCCCAATGCATGTTGAGCTTTAGAAATCATTTCAGAAATATTTCAAAAACGCCATTGTAAAGTACCTTTAATGTTTGAAAGTTTTACGAAAGAGCCACCCAAGCTCACCCAATCAGATTTTAGCATTTGAATTGTTTTGAAACAATTACAAAAACACCATGGGGCGCCAACCCCATGGTCTCCTTTATTGAAAAACACCTTTCATGATGAGCTTCAAGGCTCATCATGAGTTTCAAAAGAAGAAAAGGGCCAATCGTGGCCTTTTTTTCAAAAGCCATGCAACTTCTTGCAAAATCGCCACCCAGCTGGTCAACCATGAATAAAATGGTCCTCTAGAGAGGGCGCCCAATGGCTTTGGGTCCTCTACTAGTGATCCGGATCCAAGATCCAAAAATTGCCAATTAATAAGTTTCAAAACAATACTTATTTAATGCCTTAAAATATCAAATAAATTCCAATAAATCATTTAGTGTTGTACCAAACCTCAATTAATATGAAATGCATGAAGCCTTATAAGGAAATTCTCATCCAATTGCGAGAATTAAGCGTATTACGATTCGGGTCCAAACTTGGGTCAAAACTCGTAATTCGCATGTACTGACGGGGTTTTTATGTCCAATAAGTCCCAAATTCGGGGACAAACCATAAAAATATAATATAATTCAACCCTTAAATTCTTAGAGGCTAATTCATCCAGAATTAGACACTACTTACTTGCACATTATATTTATGCGATTTTCAGGTCGCGAATACAAGGCAAAAATACAAAGCATAGTCAAATCAAATCACGTGCTACTTCACAAGTACACACAAACATACATTCCAACTCAAATCACACAATAAAGCACTCAGAAATTCGCGGGTCTTACATGAGGAATCAGAATCAGCCGAGGAAGAATCAGATGAGGAAGAGCGGTATGTTTATCATCAGAATCCTCCGCAACAGTTTGTGAAAATCACTGCAGAACCCGAGTCTGTGAACAAACATATTTCAACTGAGGATCCAATGCACGAGCAGATGTGAGAAATGACTCACGCAATCAAGGACATTCAGGCCAAGAGCAAGGGAAAACAGACCTATTCTGGTGAAGATTTTTATAATGGCCTGGACGGAGACGACAATCTAGAGAATCTCCCTCGGAAGTTCCTCAAGTTTGATGGAACAGGAAATCCCAAGGCTCATTTGGCCACATTCTATGCTGAATGCGGTCGCTTCAGGAAAGACAACCGGGCATTATTCATCTGCTTTCCTCGCTGCCTAGAAGGAACAGCGGTCAGGTGGTATGCAGACCATATCAACCCTATCAAACTAAGAGAGTTCGATAAAGTCGTGAATCTCTTCATTGAACGCTTCATGTTCAACATGGAGGCTGCACCAACTCTCAACCATCTATACAATCTTAAACAGAACGAGAATGAGAGAGCTAGCGAATTCATCCACAGGTGGAGGAGCACCTGTAACAAGATGAAGGTTCCTATCCCAGAGGAACATGCCTTGCAGATTATCCTGAACAACTTTGCTCAGCCTCTAAGGAACCTCATTTCTACATCGCCTGCTAAGTCATTCATCAAATTGATTGAGAAAGCCGAGTGGCTCGAGACCGGCTTGGACAATGGCTTGTACGAAGGTTATCCTTTCGTCCGAGGGAATCCTGAGCAAAAGAAAAAAGCTCATGTTGCTTATTCCACGGATTTTTCCGATAACAGCAGTAGCTCTGGCAGAAAGAAGAACAAGAAAAATCGCAACAAAAACTCAGGGCACTCCAGGGCCGAAAGAACAAACTCTGCAGCCCAGAAGGAAAAATTTGTTAAGCCACAGCCTATCCAATCAGTGCCTCAGCCTGAAGCAAAGCAGTCAGAGAAGCCGAAGCACGAAGGTTGGAGTTATGATCGGGAATTTTCAGCTTTAGAGCAATCCCGCGAAGACATCTTGGAATATATGATGTCAAAGGGAATGATCAAACTCTCCAAGGTGGCAGATCCTCCCGTCGCTATGGGTAAATGGACTGATAAATTTTGCAAGTTCCATCGGACTGTTGGACACGACACCGAACACTGTTTTGTCCTCAAAAACATCATTCAAGATTGTATTGACAAGAACATGCTGGTTGAGGACGAGGATGAGCAGCAGCCAGAGATCTTGTCCAAACCATTTCCTAAACACTCAGCTTCAGTCATTTCCGAACGGGCATTCTCTCTGCAAGGCAGTATCCAACCATGTTCTAGTCAGGATATTCAGGATCAACATCAGGTCCTGGTCCTTCGTCAAGCCCAGTCTTCCGCCAAGAGGGTGGATATCACTGTGTTTTCCAGCAACAAGAAACCAACAAAAGCAGCAACAGAAGTTTCCAAGCTAGTCCCCAGAATCCCGAAGCGCTTTATCAAGGCAGCTTCAAAGAAAGAAGAGGCTTCAAGGTCAGTGCGGAAGCCAATTACTGCTTTATCCAACATTTCGATCCTAGATCTGACCCTCGCTTCCCCAGAGCACCAGCAAGTGCTAGAAGATCTGCTCAGAAAGATCAAAGTCAAGCCTAGCACGACTCTGCAAGACATGGCTCAAATCGTCAATCAGGCCATGACGAATGCACCAATCACTTTCTCTGATGAGGATTTGTCGAAGCCTCATTTTTTTCATAATAATGCTCTCTACATAGTGGTGCGAACCAGGGGCATGACAGTCCCTCATGTGCTAGTCGATGGACGCAGCAGCCTCAATATCTGTCCTGAGATGATGGCCAAGGCTTTGGGATTGAAGGAAGATGAATATACCCCAGATCCGATCACGATCTATGGTTTCGACAACCATGGGCAGACTGCCAAGGGGAAAATATTTCTTGAAATCTTCATCAATTATTCAGTACATACCGTGCTCTTCCATGTAGTGAATGTGCCACCTACATACAATCTGCTACTTGGGCGCACTTGGATTCACAATGCCAATGTTGTCCCATCAACGTTGCACCAGTGCGTAAAGTGGTCGAAGGGAGGCATGATCACCACGGTCCTAGGAGAGGATCCAGAAGAACGACTCCCGCAGCCGATGATCCCCCGTCCTACTTTCACTGCCGACATCCCGAGCATCAGGGAAGTCGACGAAATCAATCTAGGAGAAAGCCTGGATATGCTAAAATTAAAAGAAGTTCAGCCGACAGAAAGCGTAATGGCAGTAACCCAGTAGCAGGGACCCCATTTCTTCAAATTAGGTGGGCGCCTCGACTGCACCTCCTTTCGGGATCATCCTCTTTTTCCTCAGTTCTCAAAAACAAAGAAAGGATTTGATCTTCTAATGAAGCACAGTTATCAGCCCTTCAGGGGCCTGGGCAGAAATGTAGACAGCGTTCTGGAGCCAATCATCCCCGCTCAGCATGTCACCAGTACCGGCTTAGGTTTCACGGGTCAGTTATCCGGCAAGCACACTATCTTCGTCAAGGGAGCCCAGTGATGAAGACAATGCCAGTGTTTTCTGTTTTCCTTTCTTTCTGTCATCTTGTAAGGGCAAGATCCGCCCCAGTTTCTTTCTTTTCTTCAACAAACGCTTGTAAATATCAAACTTTACTTAATCAATGAAAAGTTTGTTTTCTCTGTTCATCTTGGTGTACACAAATTCTTTGCTTATATCCTTGTCTATGTTGTCATTCTCTGTTTCTCTACAAAAGGCTATTTTTCAAACATTTTACCTTTTTCTCAAAGGCTTTCTTTTCACTTTCAGGATTGCCGGAATCATGGCTCCTAAATCGTTCAAAAAGCTCGTTATCAATACCAACTTTTTTCAAAATAAATCGGCCAGAACATGCAAGGCAAAGGCGGGGGCAGAGGTCAGCGAAGTGACAGGGCAGATCGAAAAATTAGCAGAGTTCGATTCAGCGATTCAGAATTTGCCAGCATTCAGAAGCAGGATGAACCATCGCCGTTGGTTCAAGATCCAACAGAGGATGTCAATATTGGTTCAGAAGATGATCCGAAGATCCTCAAAATTGGTTCAAGTTTGAGTTCAGATGAGAAGGAAAGGCTCGTCTATTTTCTCAAACAGCATCAGGAAGTCTTCGCATGGACTTATGAAGATATGCCAGGCTTAGATCCCAAGTTAGTCGAGCATCGTCTCGACTGAAGCCAGATTGCAAGCCAATCAAGCAGAAACTCAGAAAAATGGATCCTCGAGTAGCACCGCAAGTTAAAGAAGGACTTGAAGAATTGTTAAAAGCAGGATTCATCCAGACCATTGAATATCCAGATTGGTTGGCGAACGTCGTGGCAGTTCCCAAAAAGAATGGCAAGGTCCGAATTTGCATCGATTTCAGAGATCTGAACAAAGCCACCCCGAAAGATGACTATCCACTTCCCAACATCGATCTTTTGATCGATAGCACGGCGGGCCATGCCATGTTTTCCTTTATGGATGGATACTCAAGCTACAATCAAATCAAATTGCTCGCTCGTGACCAATCCAAAACTTCTTTTACTACGCCTTGAGGTCCATTTTGCTATACAGTCATGCCGTTTGGGCTCAAGAATGCTGGGGCAACCTATCAGAGAGCAATGACAGTTATCTTCCATGACCAGATGCACAAGAACATGGATGCCTATGTGGATGACATCCTGGTCAAATCTAAAGAGGGAGAGGATCATCTTGATGCTCTCGGCCAAGTCTTTGAAAGACTTATCCTCTACAAGTTGAGACTCAATCCGCAGAAATGTGTCTTCGGGGTAGAGTCAGGCAAGCTACTTGGCTACATGATCAGCAAGAAAGGCATAGAGGTGGATCCTGCCAAGGCGAAGGCAATCATTGATATGCCGGCCCCCACCAACCTCAAAGAACTGCGAAGCCTTCAAGGTCGCATTCAGTCTATCCGGCGCTTCATCTCTAATTTGGCCATGAGATGCGAGCCCTTCAATCACTTATTAAGAAAAGAAGTGAAATTTGAATGGGGACCAGAATGCCAGCTCTCATTTGAGCGCATCAAGCAGTATCTTCTCAATCCACCTGTTATGAAGCCACCAGAACTTGGAAAACCGCTTCTCTTATACATTTCTGTCAACCATAATGCTTGTGGCGGATTTCTTGCACAGTACGAGGAAGGCAGTCGAATTGAGCATGCCATCTACTACATCAACAAGACTTTCATTGATTATGAGAAGAGATACTCTCAGATGGAAAAGACATGTCTAGCTTTAGTATGGATGTGCCAGAAGCTGAGGCATTATCTGATGGCATCAGAAATCAAAATTCTGTCAAGACTCAACCCTCTCAAATATATCCTTGAGCAGCCTTTCCTTACTAGACGGATTGCGAAATGGCAAGTCCTCCTAATGCAGTATGACCTGGAATATGTTTCTCAGAAGTCAGTCAAGGGTCACTCCATCGCAGATCAGTTAGCAAATTTCCTATTGACAGAAGAGATCAAGGCGGAAGACGACTTTCCCGACGATCGCATCTGTAGCATCCAAGAATCTCCAGTCTGGACTCTATTCTTTGATGGAGCCAGAAATATGTCTGGTATAGGGATTGAGATCTTGTTGATCACTCCTGAAAAGGAGATGCTCCCTTATTCCCTCAAGCTCAATTTTCAATGTACTCACAACATGGCCGAGTATGAAGCTCTAATACAAGGCCTCAAGATTTTGCAAAGCTTTGATGTCAAGAGAGTACATGCCTTTGGCGATTCATTGCTAGTTGTCAGTCAAGTTAATGTAGAATGGCAAGTAAAGGACTCAAAGTTAATTCCCTATCAGAAGATCGCCTTGGCTCTCATAGGCAACTTTGAAGAATTTCAGCTCAATCATGTCAAGAGGGAATACAATCATATAGCCGATGGCCTGGCCTGTCTGGGTTCTATTTTGTCATTTAAAGATAGTGAGTCTTGTCGTTCCTTCAAGATCGGCAGACTTAATCAACCTGCCTACATTCCAGTGGAGCAAGTAAACCAAGCCGCTCAGAAGGAGAAGCCTTGGTACCAAGACATCAAAAGCTTTATCAGAACTGGTGAATTTCCACCAGACATGCCAAGAAGGGAGCAACGTGCAATCCAGCGCATGTCAGCCCGTTATTTCATCCTTGCCAATACTCTCTACCATCGTGGGTTCAGTTCTGAGTATGCCAGATGCTTAGATAAGGACGAAGCCATAGAGGTTGTCCAAGAGGCACACGAGGGAATTTGTGGTGGCCACGTCGGCTACCAAACACTCATCAAGCAGATTATCCGTGCAGGATATTACTGGAAAACCATGCAGCAAGATTGCCATCGATTTGTGAGGAAGTGCGTCAAATGTCAGATGCACGCACCTTCCATTCATGCGCCGGCCGCATACTTACAGTCTGTGGTTTCTCCTTGGCCCTTTTCGATGTGGGCCTTCGACGTGGTGGGTCCGATCACTCCTTCAGCATCTAATGGCCACAGATACTTCCTCGCAGCTACAAAATACTTCACCAAATGGGTCGAGGTTGTAACTCTGCGAACAGTAGAAGGCCGACATGTGGTTTCGTTTATTCATAAAAATCTTCTTTGCCGCTTCGGCGTCCCACACGATATTGTGTCAGATAATGGCAGTCACTTTAAAAATGAGAAGATGAAGACCTTCTGCTCGAAGTTTGGGATTCATCACCACTTTTTAGCTCCCTATTACTCTCAAGGAAACGGCCAGGCAGAGGCCACCAACAAGATTTTGATCCGCATTTTGGAAAGAACTGTGGAAACAGGCCGCGATTGGCACGAGAAGATGCACGATACACTTTGGGTGTACCGAACCACCATTCGGACCCCAATCAATGCTACGCCTTCAGAGCTCGTCTATGGGACAGAGGTAGTATTACTTCTCCACGTTCAGAAGCCTACACTTTGCGTCGCTCATTGAACTTCTGCTTGATCAGTATCAACAGCAGAGATTGGTACAGCTTGATCTATTAGACGAGAAAAGACTCAGGGCAGCAGAGCACGCTCAGGCCTACCGTCAGAGGATAGCTAGGCACTACGCCAAGTCAGTTATTGAGAGAAGGTTTCGAGTTAATGATCTTGTGCTCAGATCAACAGCTCATCTCAAGCACCGGCCAAAGGGCAAGTGGTCACCCAATTGGGAAGGCCCTTATGTGGTTAAGGAAGCACTGCCTCGCAATTCTTATCGTTTGATCAACGCAGATGGAATGGAACTGCCAGATCCTATTAATGCCCTACATTTGAAGAGATTTTACACTAAAATTCATAGCCTTTTGTACTCTTCAAAAATCTCTCTCAATAAAGCAATAATTTTCTATTAAATTCTCACATCTTCTCCCTAATACTGGGGCCTTTTATTTTGATCTATACTTGTCTTCCTTCGTCATATGCAGGCAGGATTAGATGAACTCTTTTTCTGAAAAACTTATCAATTTTTCAGTTAATCTATTTTTGTTTAATTGCATCCATTTCATTTTCCGATTTAATTGAATTTTCATTGATTTGTTATCCATTTTATCATTTTGTCAAGTTTTATCAAGTTTTTATCAAATTTTTAAATGTTATCGATCTTTTATTCTACAACCCCTTCAGGTTAAGGGATAAACCTGATGCCTCTTTCCCATGAGGTATTCTTTTATTTTATTACCCCTTCAGATTAAGGGATAAACCTGACCCTCATTGACCGAGGTGTTCCCATGCAGGATAAGGGATAATCCTGAAACCCCTTGTAGGAACGATAGTGCTACCTATAAGGATTCTTTTGTAAATACAAGTTTCGTCGACCTTTAATGATTTTCTAAATTTATATCAATTTCTCTTCATTTATTTTTCTTAAATTCTATTCTTTTTCCCATTCAGGATAAGGGATAATCCTGATACCCCTCATGGGAGCACCAGTGCAACCCGTGAGAATTCTTTTTCAAAATAAATTTTCAATAAATTTCCTTAAATTCTTCTCCGTTCTTTTATTTATTCCTTCTTCCTTCAGGATAAGAGATAACCCTGAAGACTTTCCTCATCAATGTCTTTCTCAATTTGCTATCAATTTTTAAAATTTTATCAATTTTGTTGATTCTTTAGTAAATTCTTTATCAATTTTTATCAAATTCTTTTATTCTGCATCAAATTCTATTACCTCTTATCATTTATTCTTTCCCCTTTTAGGTTAAGGGATAAACCTGAACCTCGTTCTTCGAGGTACATCACTTTCAGGTTAAGGGATAAAACCTGAACTATTTCCCATAAATTCTTTAATTCATATCAATCTTTATTCATTCTTCTTCAGGATAAGGGAAAATCCTGAAGTCATCAAAGTTTAGACCATCATGGGTCAAGAATCTTGAATAAATCTTTGTAATCGTCGGAATCTATTCATGCTTTTTGTCAATCCTTTCAATCCGACTCTTGGGTAGGAATTATCTCCTTCTCGTCTGAGTTCCGACTCAGGTTTTCGTTTTCCATTTTTATTTTTGTTTTAAAGATCTGGGTTCCTACTCATTTTCTTATATTTAAAAAACCGGGTTCTGACTCGGATTTCCCTTTGTATATACTCTTATTTTTTTTGAAGTTTCAAGTTCCGACTTGAACTTCCTTTTGAATCCAATGCTCGTGTTGGACAAATTGTTGTATTAAGAATTCGAGTTTCCAAACTCAATTCTCACTCATTTCTTATATTTAAACCGGGTTCCGACTCGGATTCTCCTTTTTTTTTTGTATATTCTTATTTTTGAAGTCTCAAGTTCTGACTTGAACTTCCTTTTGAATCCAATGCTCGTGTTGGACAAATTGTTGCATTGGGAATTCGAGTTTCCAAACTCAACTCTCACTCATTTCTTATGTTTAAACCGGGTTCTGACTCAGATTCTCCTTTTTTGTATATTCTTATTTTTGAAGTCTCAAGTTCCGACTTGAACTTCCTTTTGAATCCAATGCTCGTGTTGGACAAATCGTTGTTTTGAGAATTCGAGTTTTCAAACTCAATTCTCACTCATTTTCTTATATTTAAAAAAACCGGGTTCCGACTCGGATTTTCCTTTGTGTATACTGTTATTTTTTCTGAAGTCTCAAGTTCCAACTTGAACTTCCCTTTGAATCCAATGCTCGTGTTGGACAAATTGTTGTGTTGAGAATTTGAGTTTTCAAAAACTCGATTCTCGCTCACTTCTTATATTTGAAAACCGGGTTCCGACTCGGATTTTCCCTTTTGTATATTCTTATTTCTGAAGTCTCAAGTTCTGACTTGAACTTCCTTTTGAATCCAATGCTCGTATTGGACAAATTATTGTGAATTCGAGTTTTCACACTCACTCATTTCTTCCCCTTCAGGATAAGGGATAATCCTGAAACACCGACAATCACTTCTCGCTTAATTCTCAAATGTCTTCGAATGTCGGTCTCATTTTCCAATTCTCCTGTTGATGCACCCAGTGCTCGTGCTGGTGTGCATTTCGAAAACCAGCGCTCATACTGGTGTGCACTTTCGAAAACACAGTGCTCGCACTGTTATGCATTTTGGAAACCCAGCGCTCGTACTGGGGCATTTTTTTTGAAATCCAGTGCTTGTATATCTTTCAAAATCCAGTGCTTGTACATCTAGCGCTCGTGCTAGTGTTTGCTGACTGATCAGTTAGCCCTCCAGGATCAGTCTTCGTACTAACCAATCATCAAATCAAGTCTTAAATTCTCAATTTCAACCTTCGGGTTATCATTTTATCAAAAATCAATCTTTTTCTTGCGAAGGACCCTCTTCAGAGAGAGTTCGAGGGAGCTCATTCCTTTCACATGCAACCATGTTTCGTTCGCAAGAACCCTCTTCCAGGAAGAGTTTGAAGGGACTCGTTTTCTTCGCGAACAGTTTGGAAAACAACAACCAGTTTTACACAAGAGAACCCTTTTTCCAGGGTGAGCTTCGTCGGAAGCTCGTTTCTTTTGTGGCCCCTATTTTTTTTTTATCTTTGGCCAACCCCTTCACAGAGAACCCTCTTCTAGGGAGAGTGTGATGGACTCGTTCCTCTGTGATACTTTCTCAACTTTGTTTTTCGGCCGCCTTTCCATAAGAGAAGCCTAGAGATAGGGAGTTTTGACGAAAGCATAATTTCTCTTCGAAAGTTTCGTTTTGCAAACACCTCCTCTTTGGGGAAGAGAGGAGTATTTCCAACTTCCCATTCAGGTAAGGGCTTAAGCCTGAGTCTCTATCAATTTTGTTGATTCTTTAGTAAATTCTTTATCAATTTTTATCAAATTCTTTTATTCTGCATCAAATTCTATTACCTCTTATCATTTATTCTTTCCCCTTTTAGGTTAAGGGATAAACCTGAACCTCGTTCTTCGAGGTACATCACTTTCAGGTTAAGGGATAAAACCTGAACTATTTCTCATAAATTCTTCAATTCATATCAATCTTTATTCATTCTTCTTCAGGATAAGGGAAAATCCTAAAGTCATCAAAGTTCAGACCATCTTGGGTCAAGAATCTTGAATAAATCTTTGTAATCGTCGGAATCTATTCATGCTTTTTGTCAATCCTTTCAATCCGACTATTGGGTAGGAATTATCTCCTTCCCGTCTGAGTTCCGACTCAGGTTTTCGTTTTCCATTTTTATTTTTGTTTTAAAGATCTGGGTTCCGACTCATTTTCTTATATTTAAAAAACCGGGTTCCGACTCGGATTTCCCTTTGTATATACTCTTATTTTTTTTGAAGTCTCAAGTTCCGACTTGAACTTCCTTTTGAATCCAATGCTCGTGTTGGACAAATTGTTGTATTGAGAATTCGAGTTTCCAAACTCAATTCTCACTCATTTCTTATGTTTAAACTGGGTTCCGACTCGGATTCTCCTTTTTTTTTTGTATATTCTTATTTTTGAAGTCTCAAGTTCCGACTTGAACTTCCTTTTGAATCCAATGCTCGTGTTGGACAAATTGTTGTATTGAGAATTCGAGTTTCCAAACTCAATTCTCACTCATTTCTTATGTTTAAACTGGGTTCCGACTCAGATTCTCCTTTTTTGTATATTCTTATTTTTGAAGTCTCAAGTTCCGACTTGAACCTCCTTTTGAATCCAATGCTCGTGTTGGACAAATCGTTGTTTTGAGAATTCGAGTTTTCAAACTCAATTCTCACTCATTTTCTTATATTTAAAAAAACCGGGTTCCGACTCGGATTTTCCTTTGTGTATACTCTTATTTTTTCTGAAGTCTCAAGTTCCGACTTGAACTTCCCTTTGAATCCAATGCTCGTGTTGGACAAATTGTTGTGTTGAGAATTTGAGTTTTCAAAAACTCGATTCTCGCTCACTTCTTATATTTGAAAACCGGGTTCCGACTCGGATTTTCCCTTTTGTATATTCTTATTTCTGAAGTCTCAAGTTCCGACTTGAACTTCCTTTTGAATCCAATGCTCGTATTGGACAAATTATTGTGAATTCGAGTTTTCACACTCACTCATTTCTTCCCCTTCAGGATAAGGGATAATCCTGAAACACCGACAATCACTTCTTGCTTAATTCTCAAGTGTCTTTGAATGTCGGTCTCATTTTCCAATTCTCCTGTTGAAGCACCCAGTGCTCGTGCTGGTGTACATTTCGAAAACCAGCGCTCATACTGGTGTGCACTTTCGAAAACACAGTGCTCGCACTGTTATGCATTTTCGAAACCCAGCTCTCGTACTGGGGCATTTTTTTTGAAATCCAGTGCTGGTATGTCTTTCAAAATCCAGTGCTCGTGCTGGTACATCTAGCGCTCGTGCTAGTGTTTGTTGACTGATCAGTTAGCCCTCCAGAATCAGTCTTCGTACTAACCAATCATCAAATGAAGTCTTAAATTCTTAATTTCAACCTTCAGGTTATCATTTTATCAAAAATCAATCTTTTTCTTGCGAAGGACCCTCTTTAGGGAGAGTTCGAGGGAGCTCGTTCCTTTGACATGCAACCATCTTTCGTTCGCAAGAACCCTCTTCCAGGAAGAGTTTGAAGGGACTCGTTTTCTTCGCAAACAGTTTGCAAAACAACAACCAACTTTACACAAGAGAACCCTTTTTCCAGGGAGAGCTTCGCCGGAAGCTCGTTTCTTTTGTGGCCTTTGTTTTTTTTTTTATCTTTGGCCAACCCCTTCACAGAGGACCCTCTTCTAGGGAGAGTGTGATGGACTCGTTCCTCTGTGATACTTTCTCAACTTTTTTTTCGGCCGCCTTTCCATAAGAGAAGCCTAGAGATAGGGAGTTTTGACGAAAGCTTAATTTCTCTTCGAAAGTTTCATTTTGCAAACACCTCCTCTTTGGGGAAGAGAGGAGTATTTCTAACTTCCCATTCAGGTAAGGGCTTAAGCCTGAGTTTCTCTTTTTGGGGAAAAAGAGAGGAGAATTTTGTCATGGACATGTCGATTCGATATCAAGTAATTTCTTTCATTAAGGATTTCAAGAATCTTTGCCAATTTGCTATCAAAAATCATTGTTGATCTCAAAATTTTCATAAAGGATTACCTCAAACTACCTTTAGTATTGTTTCCAGAAGAGCAAGACTTTTGCGAAATAAGAACTGAATTCAAGCTTTTTCTGTTGGTCAACCAAGAGGATGAAGAAAAATCTTCGGTATGACCGGCAAAGGAAAATTTGATGATGTTAAAAAGCCATGAGTGAATTGATATTGATCATAGCTATAGCACATTCTTAAAAGACCATTCTTTGGCAGTAGGACAGTGCAAATATCCTGGGCTGTAAAAAGAACCTACCCAATCCATATCTCCTTAGTCATTTGAGCTGCAATCAAATATCCGCAAAAGGGATCTCTCAATTGTCGTCAAGGTGAAGACGAATTATGCGAGCAGACCCCCGGGGCCAAAGAAGATTTGAAACATCTTCAAGATGACAGAGTTTGTGACGGATCCTTCCAGGGAAAGTTCGGATCACCATCAAGATGAAGGCGGATGCAATGAACCTACCGACAAACCCTAAAAGATATTTGATTTCTGCTATCATCTAGAAAGTTTACCAATGAACCTATACCATCAATGTCATAATTCCTGAGAAAGAAAATGAAGGATCGGAACATCTCCAAGATGAAGGAGTTTATGACGTACCCTTCCCTCGAAAAGAGAGAAAAGTCAGGACATCTCCAAAATGAAGGATGATGTAAAAGCCCAAGAAAGCTCCATGACTCAAAAGAGTGTAAAAAGATCATCATGAGAAATGCCCAAGATATCAAACTGCCAGGAATCATCTTTATCTATGTGATATTATTTTATCAATGCCTTTTCACTCAATTGCTTTTAGGAAGCTGAGAATGTTTCCTCTCTTTTCATATCAAGGAAATTGATATCTTCCTTAAAGAAGCTCAACTGTAACAAAATTGAGTTTAATTCTTGATTCTACAAAGTTATCCTTTTGAAGCTAATACTCTAGGCAGAAAAAGGTGATATTTTCATGCACAATTTAATCATTCTGAATCAACTACAATTTTGGCATCTTATTGGCAATATTTTCTCATTGTCCCAAAATAAAGTGTGAACTTGATATTCATCTTGACGTATCCTGACGTCATTCCTCCTTAGGATTGAAAAGTCCTTTCCTTCCGTCTAATCTGAGCGCTCTTAGATTCGCACACTTCCCTGTGTTCCCCACTGTCCCACCATGGACAGTACCCACTCAGGATAAGGGTTAAACCTGAACTTTTTGCAAAAGGTCTATTATTGTCAAAAGCTATTTTCAGTCTCAGCGATGAGGCGCCCAAGAACAACCCCTTTTCAAGCTTTAGGGACCCCCATTTTTCATTCTTTTGCAAAACCCCTCTTGGACTTGTTGTGCAAAGTCTAGAGGCCCATCGCAGTCTTCCTCGCTCCTCGAGGATTCTGTATCCATTCAGGCTAAGGATTAAGCCTGTCACCTCGCTCCTCGAGGTGTAACCCAAAAACCTTCTGCGAGAGGTCGTCTGTTTTTTTTAGAAAGCTGATTTTAGTCTCAGCAATGAGGCGCCCAAGATCATCCCATTTTCAAGCTTTAGGGAATCCCTTGTTTTTCTCTTCTCGCAAACCCCTTCTGGATTTGTTCGTCCAAATCCTGAAGGTCCCATCATGGTTTCTTCATCCGAGGATTCCGTATGGTCGTCCCTTTCAGGTTAAGGGTTAAGCCTGAACTTCGCTTCACGAGATATCTTCCATTCAGGTTAGGGTTAAACCTGAGTCCCATTTTTTACTAGATATCCTTTCTAGTCCCATCACGGTTTCTTCGTTTAAGGAGTTCGTATAGTCATCCCTTTCAGGATAAGGGTAAAGCCTGAACCTCACTCCGTGAGGTGCCTTCCTTTCAGGTTTGGGTTAAATCTGAGCCTCGTTTAGACGAGGTAATCCTTCTCGTTCCATCATGGTTTTCCCCTGCAAAGGAATCCGTGCTCTTTGTACATCCATCCAGGAAAGGATCATGTTTGAGTTTCATCTCACGAGGCATTTCTCTCAAAATGTCCCATCGAGGTCTGCTTATATTCCTTTCCCCATCCAAATTACCTTGACCCATCTTCGTCCCATCCAGGTTAAGGGCTAAACCTGAGTCATTCCAAAAGATTGATCTTGTCTCACCCATGAGATTTGATCAAAATTGTGATCTCTCACCATCTTGGGATCTTTTACCCAAAAGTCCCATCACGATTTCCTCATTTCTATTTATTCAGTCATATCATTTTCGAGGATTTCGTCTTCCCCAAGCCATTCAAGACAAGGCTTTAAGGCTGAAAAGCCATAATTCTTCCACACCCAGTTCAGATCTGCTGACTGAGGCATTTTCAAAATTTGGAGTGTTATCTTTGCCACTAAGCTCGGCTTCTTACCGGCTTAGTAGCAAAGAGAGGCATCTGTGAACACCCCAAATTTTTCAAAAGTTTGTAAATATTCCACTTTTTGCCCTTTATCTTCATTTTTGGGTAATTGAGTCACTTTTAAATCTAAATCCCATTTTATTTGTCAAGTTGGCCGAAATTAAATTCATTTTATATGTTCAACTCGATTTCGGACCTGAATCCGTTATCAAAATCAAATCTGAGTCTCATTGTCCAAATTTTAAATTAAAATTACATAAAATACCAAAAATAGTTTTTTAGCTCGGACAGTCCATCCGACATCCGTTTGGATCCATCACGTTATATTTCTCGATTCGAGTGTCAAAACTTGAACATTTTCTCAAAACCTGGGTCCAAACCCATTCTTCTGAAGAAATTTCCCCCGAAATGGTCCAAAATTCTCAGAAAAATACTTTTGTAAAAATCTCTCAGAAAAATACAAAAAAATTAATGTTTATTCTTTGTTTTCTCGTAGAATCTTAATTTTTCATTCCGAAAACACAAAAAAAAAAGATAAAAATATTGAGAAAAGAACGAAAAAATCAAAAATAATGAATGAAAATTACAACAAATAGAAATGTTTTTTTTAAGAGAAACCCGTTTTGAAAAATCTTTTTATAAGAAGACCTCTTTTGGAAAAAGTAAAACCCTTGCAAAACTCTCAAATCGAGTTAGGGTTTTGGGGGGGGGAGACCCTCTCAAGTTTTCTCCCTCAGCCGCCGCTATCGCTTCCCTCTCCCTCCATGGCCGACCACCCCCATGTGCGTTCCTCTTCCATCATCAACCCTCCGATCGCCTCTGTCCTCCCCGCTCCTTCGTTCATCATCAACAACCTCGCACGCCTCCATCTCCCGAGCTTCTTCACCCTCCGATCATCTTCCTCTTGGTTTCCATCGTCAATCTCCAACGAACCCGTTCCGGAGCCTTCCTCCCCTCCCTATAAAAGAGACGCAAGGAGGAGAAGAAGGGGATCGGTGGTTCACTTCTCCATTGGCCTTCTGAGTCTTTTGCTTCTTATTCCCCTTGTTCGCTTCTTCATCAGAGGGAATTTCGGCGAAAGAAAGAGGGAAACTTCCTTCTCTCTATCTGCCGAAGGAAATCGATTACCCCCTACAATCGCAGGTAAGTGATTCTCCTTTCTCTTTCGGATTCTTCATAAACATTTTGCCTCCCCTTCGTGATATCTCTATTGTTTTTCCATTCTCTTTCGTTTTTTTTTTCTATAAAGCAAAAGGGTGAGATCGGTCCGCATATGGCGGGATCGACCCATCTGCATGCAAAAATCAATGGAATACCTCTGTTCCGACATTTTTCTGTTTTCTCTTCTTTGAATCATGGAATGTTGATAGTCATTTATGTGCCGACACTCCTGTTGCCATACTGTAGATTATGATTTTAATCCGTCTTATTTCGGTTTCCCTTCTTATTTATATTTCTCCTTCATGCTTTTTTTTTTATATAGTCAATCTCTTTCTGATGATCGATTTATGCTTTGCTCGCCTACTGAATCTTGCAATTTTGCTTCGTTCTGATCATCCATGGATTTGGAGTCTTTGCTTTATTTGATAATCTACTGCATCGCATATACCATTGGGTCGTCACATCCCTTGCGCATCCACTGGTATCGGCCTATGACTCCCATCGCCCTGTATCTCCTTCGGTCCCTTTTAAAATCAATGCGATTCGGCCCTCTTTCTAGCTTGATTCTCATCCGAAGAATGATGATGGTGACCAACTTTAAGAAGGATCATTGAAGTTGAGAGAAAGAGAGAGAGCATTCAAGTCCAGAAATAGTGGAGGTAAGTATTGATCCATCCAAATTCATGGTTCGTTTAATGGCTTTTTCTTGCAGAAATGACAAGATCAGGACAAGCCAGTTCGTTCAGTTTTTTTTTTTTTTTCTCATATTTTGACCCCTCCCCCTCCTGATTAATTTGATCTAGGGTAGTCGCATATTGTAGTTTGTTTTGGCAGGAATTGTTTTCTTTCGATATAGATTTCTGTTAAGTGTAGTGTTGGAATTTTTACAGATAGCGAATATCTGTTAATTATAAAGGTATCCATCTCCTGATTAGTGTAAATCTTGACAAATTACATGGAGTTGGGTTGTAAGATGGGGGTTAGGGTTTGTTAATGAATTAGGACCATTGAAATCTTTCAAATTTGTGAGTATCATTGTTTCATTAGCTTAAGATTTATGGTGGCACCTGATTTCGGTTCGTTAAGAGTTTCGTTCATAGATTAGCCCCAATTTTGGGGTAATTCGTGACATTGGTCTTTTAGGGGTTGAAAGTTGGGGTTTGGTGATCATAACTCTCGAGGCCGAAGGTTAGATGATGGCGCCACTAAAATCTCAGGATTCCAAGCGACACTACACCACGAGTAGTCTTATCGCTGGTTGTGCTCTGTGTCTTAACCTCCTTACTGTGATTGGCGAACATGCCATCATAAAACTCGATTTCACTGAACTATTGACTGCCTTTCAGTACTGTGCATCTGCGCTAGGTGTTTGGGTCCTGGGAAAATTGGGGTTTCTTTATCGTGATCCATCGAGTCTCACCAATATTCATAATTTTCCAGAAGTATTGCAGTAGTGACTCATTGGACTTTCATCTAAGCTGGGTATAACTCTCATTGATTTCCATAGGATCAGTAGGCCATCATATAATTTTTCCTGTCAAGTATCATGATTCATGAAAGTTTTTTTTTTTTTTTTATATCTGTATATACGATGGCATATCATACCTGTCAAGGATACATGAATCTGCATCAAAGCATCAAGCTACATATTATGTTCCCAATGATTGTTTGTTGTCATCTTCACAAGGACAACCAGTGTCTAATTCTGCGTTTGTGGAAGGGATTGGATTTCAGGTGTCGCATTAGAGAGATTCTTGTAAAAAAAAAAAAAAATCTTTTTTTCTTTTTTTCTTTTCTTTCTTTCTCTCTTTCTTTGGTTATTTGTTTGTGGAGATGCAAAATATCACAGACAAAAACTGTGTGCACAGTGAGTTGTCTGACGATCTCGTTCCCTTGGTGGTTCCAGATAAAGGTCGTGTATTTGAGTTAAAGCAGTTGAGCCTTAATTGCCATTATGTTCCAGCAAATGACAGTTTCTGATCATGAACTGTTATCGTCGCGAAATTTTTCCCGTCTTCCCCTCCTTGCGGAAGAGAGAGGGAAAACGCTTCCGCGCTTCAAACTTGACCGGATTTTGGAAATGTTTTGAAATACTCGCTTCCGTTTTGAAAATTGCGGGAAAATCCATGGGATGGGGCTCGACCTGTCGGTACGAGGTTCGACCGTTCCTGCCACCTTTAACAGGGGTAATCAAACCAAGGACCAAAATTGTGCTTGACTTAGCGAAATTATTGAAGTTATGTTCTATCCTAAATGCACAGAGAATTTAGGCATGTGCTATGAGGTTTTGGGAAAATGCAGCTTGAGAAAACATGATGTATGCTTGGAAAATATTTGGAGTTGAAAAGATTCTCTCAGGAAAAAGCTGAAAGTCAATTTCTCAGGAAAACTCATGTGAAAAAGGGTTTTTGAAATCACGGGAAAGTTCATGAAGTTGTGGGAAAATCATGAATGGTTGAAAATCCTGGGAAAATGGAAGTGATTCTTGAGAAAAGGGTGAACCTTTGAAAAGGGAAACACTTCTTAGGAAAACTTGGACTTTGAGAGTTTTCTTAGGAAAATGATGAAAAATTTATAAGAAAACTCATTGGAGAAGGAAATTCAAAACTTGGGGAATCGAAATCCTGGGAATTTTACCTTTGAAATACTTGGAAATCGATTTTGAATCTTGGAGAAAGATTGGAAAACTCTTTTGAATCTCTTAAGAAAATAACATTTTCCAAGGAAAACTGTGAAAAACTTGACTTGGGGAAAGTCAATTTTGGAAAACTCTTAGAATTTCTTGAGAAATCGATTTCTTGAGAATGAAGCTTTCTTGAGAAAATCATGGGAAAACCAATGATTTCATGATGTGAATGACATGAGTAAATGAATGCACTTTGAAAAGATTTTCTGAGGAATTGGTTGGAAAAATGTGCATTAAGTCAAAATAAATCCTTCACATATTCTGACTGTGGCCATGAATATGTTCAGAGTTTAATTGATTTAATGCACAAAGCTTTGAAAACATTGGAAATATGATGTGCATTTTAAGATAGCCTAAGAGTGTAGGCTCAATGTGATTAGTAGAAAGATGATGGATCTGGGTCTCATCCATACTCCGACTAGGGCCGTAAATATGGATTCCACCAAGTTCATCAACTCCCTAAGAGTTGGTGCACGTGCCATTCGTGAACATCCATAGTGCTTTTGAAATAACAATGCATGAATCATATAAGCAGGATATTGCATAAATTTAAACTATATGATATGCATCCTAGTCTAAGCAGAAAATTAAAATCTTATTCCAAAATTTACATTATTACATCACTAAATAAATGGAATAAAATGAAATTGCAGACTTCAGCTCCTTCTTTTGAATGTCCCTGCCAAACTTGAAATAAGGTTAGCTCAAATATGTGGGTTTTTCCAAGATTTTCCAATAATATTGTGAAATTATTGGATTTAATTGGATATAAACCCTATTCTCATGCTTCCTTGATATTTGAAAGGATGTAAATGCAGGAAATTCAGTGGAAAATAGTTTGAAATTCGAAATGATGGTCAAAAATGACCAAAATACCCCTAATTATAAAGTTATACCTTTAAAATCAGGGTTTTTTGAAGGAAAACTTGGTAAAATTGAGATTTCGAAATTCAAATTGAAACAAATGATGATGAAATGCAGTATGAGGCATTATGACATGCTGCTAAACACATTAGGACTGTAAAATCATAATTTAGCATTTTGCAATTTATCCAAAATAACGAATTTCGCTTGTTTTTCACTTGGATCCGGGTCCTGCGGGACCCTGTTTTGGTATTATGGCTAATCCAAACCTCAAATGGATTCCAAATTGCACCAAATTCGGTATGAAGCATCTACCTACTCTGATAAACAGCTTAGAATGCTAAAAATCACGAAATGATATGATTTAAATGCTAAAATTTAAAGAAAGTCCTAAAATGGTGGATTTTGCATATGGATCGGAACCAAATGCAATGCTTAATATGATAATGCAAGATTTACACCATGAAAAGTTCTGATATTTTTCATACTGCTAAAAGACCCGAAATTGAACATTTTTGGTTTTTACATCCTTGGGATTTGAGCCATGGTGAGTTCAGAAACAGGGATTTAGTTCTGACAGAGGTAAAAATCACACTAATCTGATGTAAAACGCTAAAAAAACATAAAATAGCCATGGAAATTTATGAAATTAATCAGAGCTACTCACGACACCTACATGGACAACTTTCATGTTCATGACTTCGGCATTTGATCAACATAAACATTGATAAAAATATAACTTTTTAATCCTAAATTGACAGAACAGACCAATATGACCAAACAGAGGACTGACACGAAAAATCTGAAGCAGGTATCAACACTGTTCTAAAAATCACAGGATTTCAGATTCAAACATACGACACCTTGGACATAACTTTCACTTTTTACAGTTTTGGATTTGGAGCAACACACAAAGAGAAACCATAGCCCTAAGTCGATCCAAGATCTCAGAGGCCCAAATCAGGCTCTGACATGTGTCCCAAACTCTCTGATTTTTGTCAGACATAAAAAAAAAATCAGAAAAATCTGAGAAAATCATATTACAAACTATACATTATCCAGAGTTCAGAACATTTTTCGGATCGAAAATCGGGTCTCCCATGAGGGATATCTTGATTTTACAAGTCGAAAAATGATTTTCAAAACGCATCCCGGGTAACAAAACCCGACTTGCCATTTTGAATGTTTACCGCAGTAAAGTAATTCAAATGCCTCCGAATTTTTGGCACAATTTTAGGGACACCTAAGGGCGCATTCCGTGATTTTTTGGGGATTTTTAATAAAAAATAAATGCATGAAATGACGTGTGGACGGACTGATAAAAACAGAGACCTACTGAAAATGAGCAGAATTGAAATAAATGCTAAATTAATCCTAATTAATTCGTGAAATGTGCTAAATGAATGAAATAAAATGTAAATTAAATCTAGCTAAATGCATGAATGTTAAAAATCATCAAGTAAGCATAATTAAATATTTTTATATATGTCGTTTTATGGGAATAGCTCAATCAATCTCTCGGATGAGCTCTTTCTTCAAACGACTCCTGAATCGAATTATGAAATCAAATCAAGGGGAAAAGAAGTGCACCTTGCTTTGTTATGCAGCGTAGAAGCTCTTGAAAGGGGCGGCTATCATGAGCTTTCTTCGTCCTTCGCTCCGGGCTTCGGATGGTTCACCAAAATCGACCCACCGTCTTCTTCACTGAACCACAGGGGCGTGAATTCCAGAGTGCAAATTTGGATTCTCAAGGGGATGGGTCGAATTTTCAAGTCCAACAAGAGTTCTCAAAGGTGGTCTTCTCTCAAAAAAATGCTCTCCTCCTCCTGGGCGTGGAGCCTTGTTTTTATAAACTTTCTGAAGAAAATTTGAATTTCAAACAGGCTCAATCTGAGCCCTCCATGTGGCGCCATCTCAAGGGGTGCTATTTTGATTTTTGAGAAAATAGAAAATAAGATTTTTGTGGGTGAGACACCTCACCAGGATTTGAAATTTTTCAAAATTTGGTTTGCTTGATTTTCTCTGCAGGAAGCTCCCAGATGGCGCCACCTCATGGGGGATTTGAATTTTAAATGGTGGTTGGCCCTTGAGGAATGGGGGGTGGACATGTGGCGCCACCTCAGGGTGGCTCCTACAATGCCATGTGGCAAGAGAGAGGAAAAAGGACATGTGGCGCCCTCATAGGCCATCTGGAAAAACCAGAGCTCAGGATTTGCGCCACCTAGGCCTTGTTTGAATTTTTGAATGGTTTGCTTTTTCTGAAGAAAGCCAGGAGTGACATGTGTCTCCTACTTTTCTGAGAAAAGTAGGGAGAAGACATGTGTCCTCTACTTTTTCTGAAGGAGGTAGAAGGAGACATGTGTCACCTGCTTTTTCTGAAAGAAGCAGAGAATGACACGTGGCAGAGGGAAGAGAAGGAGGGCCAAGCCATGTGGCGCCATCTCAGACAACATGGAAAAGGTGAAGTTCAGGATCTGCGCCACCTATGAGGAGATTTGAATATTCGAATTCTAGCTTTTCTGAAGAGAGCAGGAAATGACACATGGCATCTACTTTTTCTGAGAAGAGCAGAGAATGACACATGTCACCTGCTTTTTCTGAAAAGAGTAGAGGATGACACATGGCATTTGCTTTTTCTGAGGAAATGAGAGATTGACATGTGTCCTCTGCAGGAGACACACTCCAAATGGCGCCACCTCAGAGGAGACAAGCCTACCTTTTCTGGAGGAATCTTGGAGTGACACGTGTCTCCTACTTTTCTGAGAAAAGTAGTGAGAGACATGTGTCAGGCTACTTTTCTAGAAGGAGGGAGAGGTTGACACGTGTCCCCTGCAGGAGACACACTTCAAGTGGCGCCACCTCAGAGGAGACAAGCCCCCACTTTTCTAGACAGGACAACCTATGACACTTGGCATCTTCTGGTGTTCTTTGAAATGACACATGGCGCATGATAGGATACTGACACATGGGATGACATGTGGCGGCTTCTTAAGGTAGCCCCACACTGACACTTGGCCTGGAAATGGGAGGAGAGAGAAATGACAAGTGGCACCAATCCAGGGGACAAGGCTCCTATATTTTTGGGTTTTTCGAAATTCAAATTTTCAAAAGAAAAGCTTGTGTGACACCACCTCAGTGTGGGTCCCACATTGCTTCTTTATTGAAATAAGGATAAAACAACAACTTCTTTTTGGAATTTTCATAAAATCTGGACTAATTGGTAAAACAGGAATTTTTGGAAAGAGTTGGCTCCTGTAGGGCAATTTTGTAAAAGAAAGATATTTGAAATTGTCAAAAGGGAAAAATCTGAGGTGAAGTGGCTGAAATCCATATTGAAAACTATCCAGATCGTTTTCTTGAGAAAATATTTTGAAATTCAGAGTCCTGGGGGTAAAATGGGAAGAATTGATAATTTTGAAGACCCAGGGTTTTGAAATCAATTTTGAAAAGAGTTGAAATTCTAATCTGGATTGAAAATTTTGAAATCAAGAGTTCTGGACCTCGAAATGACATGCTGTGCAGTGCAGTGCAGTGATTTGAAATGCTCATGCAATGATATGCAATGTCATGTCTTATGAAATGCAATCTTGAACCAAGACTTGGAGTTGTCTGTCTCCTGTCAGGAATAAATTTTTGAACATCTGAGTTAAAATTAGAGAAATTTTGAGAGTTTCAGATGAAATTTGGACTTTTGCAAGGTCCGGGCTCAAAAAATGACCATTTTGCCCTCCAGCGATTTCAGAGGTTGGATGATGATGCTTGGTGGAACTGTCGGGGAGGTGAGTGAAAATTTGGGGTGTTTACAGATGCCTCTCTTTGCTACTAAGCCGGCTCATGGCCGAGCTTAGTGGCAAAGAAAAACACACCAAATTTGGGCTATACATAAAAAAATGTCCCAGTTAGAAGGATCTGACTAGGTATGAAGAAATTAGCCCGAGAAAGATAGTAGATATGAAGCGAAGAATGGAGAGAAAAGACTCACTCTGTGAGAGTGAAGTTCAGGTTTTTATGCCCTTAACCTGGATGGGACAAAAATATCTTGTATGGAACGAAGCTCAGGTTTGGCCCTTAACCTGATTGGGGATGGAATATCTCATAACATGAGACTCAGGTTTGTACCCTTAACCTGATCGAGCGAAAAATGGAAATACCTCTTTTGATTGAGGCTCAGGTTTGTACCCTTATCCTGATCGGGCGGAAAATGGAAATACCTCTTTTGATTGAGGCTCAGGTTTGTACCCTTATCCTGATTGGGCGAAAAATGGAATAGAATCCTCGAAGGAAGAGACCATGATGGAACCTTCGGATTTTGCACAGTAAATCCGACAGGGGTTTTGCAAAAGGAAGGAAAATGGGGTCCCTAAAGCTTGAAAAGGGATTGATTTTGGGCGTCTCATTGCTGAGACTAAAATCAGCTTTTGAAATTGCCTTTTGCGGGAAATGATTGGTGGTTCGACCTCGAACCGAAATGGGACTGTCTATGGTGGGACAGTGGGGACACAGGGAAGTGTGCAGATCTGAGAGTTCATGCTCTCAAAGAAGGGAAGAAATCAAGTCCTTAGAAGGGATTTAAAATTGGTGTCTGAATGTATCAAGAACGGACATCAAGCTCTCACTTCACGTCAGGATATCTAGAAAATATTGTCAAAATGTTAGAAATTTTTGCTGTTGATTTAAATTTTTTGAAAATGTTGCATATTGTTGCAAAGATGTTCTTTCTCTTCTACCCAAAGCATTACCTCCAAGCAAGGTTCACTTCGTAGAATCGAGATTGGAAACCCCAATTGTTTGCAATTGACCTTCTTCAAGGAAGCTATCAATTTCCTTGATACGAGCAGGAAAGAGAATCTGATATTATGAAAGCAATTGATGAAAGAGTATTGATAATAGAATTTCACAAATTTAAAGAAGATTCTTGATAGATCTGGCAGTTTGATATCCTGAGAGCTTCTCTCTTTGATAATCTTTCCGCACTCTTTTGGCTCTTTGGTGTTTTAGCTATATTCTCCTTCATTTTGGAGATGTTCTGACTCTTTTCTCTCTTTCTTTTTCCTCTCTTGCTCTCTTTTGGAGAAGGGTACGTCACAAACTCCTTCAACTTGGAGATGTTTCGATCCTTCTTTGATGATATTGGCTCATGGGTTATGTTGATGATATTGGCTCATTGGCTGGGGATTTCGAAGGATAGCTGAAATTAAATACCTTTTAGGGATTGTCGAGAGGTTCATCGCATCTGCCTTCATCTTGACAGTGCTTTGGACCTTCCCTGGAAGGATCCGTCACAAACTCCGTCATCTTGGAGATGTTTCGAATCTTCTTTGGCCCCGGGGTCTACTCGCCTAATTCGCCTTCATCTTGACGACAGGTGAGAGATCCCTTTTGCGGATACTTAATTGCAGCTTAGGTGATTCTGAGGAGACAGGGCTTGGGTAAATGCTCTCTTTTCTAGCACTCAGGATATTTTCACTGCCTCATTCTTACAAGAATAGCCTTTAAAGATGCGCCATTGACTGTGATCAATATCTATCATCTACGGCTTTTCAATAACATTGAATCTTCTTTTCTGGCCATATCGAGGACTTTATCCTTCATCCTTTTGGTTGGCCAATAGAAAGAATTTGAAGTTTGAATCTCTTTTCGCAAAAGCTTCACTCTTTTGGAAGTAATGCTGAAAGTAAATTGAGATAGAGATTTATGCAATAAAA
The DNA here is from genome assembly GCF_984573655.1 of Nuphar pumila. Taxonomy (NCBI): domain Eukaryota; kingdom Viridiplantae; phylum Streptophyta; class Magnoliopsida; order Nymphaeales; family Nymphaeaceae; genus Nuphar; species Nuphar pumila. The sequence goes on along the minus strand of NC_143255.1, from coordinate 68,951,318 downwards.
TTTTGAAATCAACAGGTAATTGATTGACACATTGACAAAATGTTCTTGAAATCCTTGGTGAAAGAGAGCATTTAACATCCGGCTTAACACATCCGTGACGAAAATTGAGTCTTGAAAAGACTCAGTAAAAGATCAATTTGCCAGTTGAGTTTTGTTTTGACTTACCAGCTCGAAAGCAGGATTTTATCGAAGTACCAGCTCGAAAGCAGGATTTTATTTGTTTGACCAGCTCGAAAGCAGGATTTTTGGAAGTACCAGCTTGAAAGCAGGATTTTGATAGAAGTATCAGCTTGAAAGCGAGATTTTTGGGAATACCAGCTCGAAAGCAGGATTTTGATTGTTCGACCAGCTCGAAAGCAGGATTTTGATTAAAGTACCAGCTCAAAAGCAGGATTTTTGGGAATACCAGCTCGAAAGCAGGATTTTGATTGTTCGACCAGCTCGAAAGCAGGATTTTGATTAAAGTACCAGCTCGAAAGCAGTATTTTGATTGTTCGACCAGCTCGAAAGCAGGATTTGGGTTGACCGACCAGCTCGAAAGCAGGATTTTGATTGTTTGACCAGCTCGAAAGCAGGATTTGGGTTGACCGACCAGCTCGAAAGCAGGATTTGATGACCGACCAGCTCGAAGGCAGGATTTTGATTGTTCGACCAGCTTGAAAGCAGGATTTGATGACCGACCAGCTCGAAAGCAGGATTTTGATTGTTCGACCAGCTCGAAAGCAGGATTTGGGTTGACCGACCAGCTCGAAAGCAGGATTTTGATTGTTCGACCAGCTCGAAAGCAGGATTTGATGACCGACCAGCTCGAAAGCAGGATTTTGATTGTTCGACCAGCTCGAAAGCAGGATTTTGATTGAAGTACCAGCTCGAAAGCAGGATTTTTGGGAATACCAGCTCGAAAGCAGGATTTGGATTGTTCGACCAGCTCGAAAGCAGAATTTGGGTTGACCGACCAGCTTGAAAGCAGGATTTTGATTGTTCGACCAGCTCGAAAGCAAGATTTTGATTGTTCGACCAGCTCGAAAGCAGGATTTTATCGAAAATGATTGTCATAGATAGAGATGTGACCCGAAGGTTTGAAAATGATAGATATTTGATGAATTTGTAATCCGAAGGCCTGGAAAGTTGGAACCTGCAGGCGGGAAAATGACTGATGTTGGCAAGATTGTAACCCGAAGGCTTGAATTGAGAATCTGATAAAGTGGGTGGTCTAGAGATTGAAATTGGAAATTGAGTGACCCGAAGGTCGAATAGAGAATTGGGTAACCCAAAGGTCAAAATTGGAAATTTAGAATTGGAAATTATAAATTATAAATTGAAAATTGAAAATTGGCTGTTAGAAATTTGGAAATTGGGAATTTGGAAATTGAAAATTGGATGTTGGAAATTGGATGTTGAAAATTGAATGATGGAAATTGGGTGCAGAATAAATGCAAATGCACATGACAATGCAAATGAAGTGCAAATGAGAGCAAATGGGTGCAAATTGAGAGATTGGTTTATCCTGCCTGCATACAGGATGTTTTGAAGTAAAGATAAATTTTCACAAAAAAATGCCCCAGTGTAACTAGGGAGGAAAATTTTGAATAAAAGAAGGATAATTGGTGAATAAGGCAACAAGCTCCTTGACCGATAGGCATCCTCAAGATCATTCCTCACAAGAGAGACATTGTGAAAAGGAAGGATAAGCAAATAAGATGGTGCCAAGCTATTGAAAAATTCGATGACTTTATTGATGCTTTAAAATCAAGGAAAGAAGATGGGATTACATTATTTTTTTTGAAAAGCAAGAGGAGAAATGGAAAAGTGTCGGCATGGTCATCTTCTGGAATGATTGTAAAAAAAAAAATCTTAGTCGGGATGACTAGTCCTCCTTTTCGTCTTCAACGATGAGCCTCTTGTCAATGCAGTCTTGAACAATGTTCTTAAGGACGAAACAATGCTCGGTGTCATGACCCATTGTCCGATGAAACTTGCAGAACTGATCTTTAAACCTTCCCATGGTCACAGAAAGATCTGCTATCTTGGGGAGTCTAACCATCTCTTTGGCGATCATATATTCCAAAACTTGCTCGAGCGGTTGTTCTAAGGGAGTAAAATTGCGGTCGTATCCCCAACCATCATGCTTTGGCCTCTCATGGGGCCTTAATTCTAGTTGGATGCTCGCGGGAGAGCTGTCATTCTGCTTGTTGATTCTGTTTTCTTGTCCTGTATGATCATCTTTGCTGGAATTTAGACTCCCTGACCCGCCGGTGTGGTTCTTTCTGCCACCCTTTTTGCTTTTGCCATTGTTGTTGCCAGGGGCATTCACGGAGAAAGTGAAGTTTGACTTCTTCTTGATATCTGAATTGCTCTTTGAGAGTGTGAGGCTCTCATATACTCCATTTTCTATTCCCATCTCGAGCCATTCAGCTCGTTCTACCAATTCAATAAAAGATCGTGCTGGGGAGGTAGAGATCAGACCTCTCAAAGGTTGGGAGAAATTATTCAGGATGACCGACAACGCGTGTCCTTCTGATATTGGGTCCTTCATTTTGTTGCAGGTCTCTCTCCATCTGCGAATGAAGTCTCTGGCTTTTTCACTATCTCCCTGCTTCAGATTACAGAGGTGATTTAACGTTGGTAGCGCTTCAGCATTGAACAGAAATCGCTCGATAAATAGATTAACCACCTTATCGAATTCTCGCAGCTCGATTGGATTGATATGCTCGGAGTACCACTTGGCGGCAGTGCCTTCTAGGCTACGAGGAAAACAGAGAAATAGGGCCCTATTGTCTGTTTTGAATTTGGAGCATTCGGCGAAGAACATAGCGAGATGGGCTTTTGGGTCGCCAGAACCATCGAACTTGATGAATTTACGGGGAAGGTTCTCTAGATCTCCATCTCCTTCTAAGCCATCATAAAAATCCTCGCTGGTGAAGACTTTCTTGCCCTTGTCGCGGGCTTGCAGATCTTTAACCACTTTGGCCATTTCCCTTTACTGTGTCTGCAAAAGCTTTTCTGCAACTTGACCTTTTGATTTGTGACTCCTCCTTTGTTCTCGACTATGTTTCTGAAATGCTAGAGGCACCTCATATTCTTCATTGGTGTCTTCCTCTGATTCTGATTCATCTGAAATTTCTTCTGGCTGAACTTGCTTCTTGGAAGTCTTCTTATCCTTGTGCCCATGGAACTTCTCTCTGAATGGGTTCTTCTCTGCACTGGTCCCAGCCTGTTCACTCATCATTTTGGTCATCATTTTCTGGAACATGGCATACATCTGCGGGTCTATGCCATCCTCCCCTTACTGCTGCTCTTGACTCCTCTCGGATCGCGGGGAGTCCATCTCTTCTTCTGAGGCTGAGGAGTACTGTGGTGATGTGGTTCTTCTTTTTTACCTTGTTTGAACCATCAAATGTTATGGATGCTCTCTGCAGGATGAAGTCTTGATTAGACTCTGAGGAAATTTTGAATTGGGAGGAAAATGATTATTGACGATATGGTAGACAATTTGAAGAATATCCCATTGCTAGGGATGGAGTTACCGCTGAAATTACGACAATTGTGTTGTCATTCTTTGTAAGAGAAATAACAACGAAAAATGTGCCTTGTTACCTAGGTGAGGTCGTCAACCACGAGAAAAACACCATTTTGAAGGAAAGAGATATCTCTTGAAAAAAATAATCCGCAAACGGATTTAGAATAAGGAGAAGGCAAGTGGGTAAACAATTTCCACCGCAATAATCAAGGTATACACGAGGAAAATAAGGTGAAGAATTTTTTGCAAATAGACAAAAGAATTGAAAATCCAATGAGAGAAAACCTATGATTTTGAAAAATTGCAGGCAGGATGAAAATGCAGCTGGAAATTCGAGATCCAGTAGAGAGGGAAAAATGAAAAAAAATCACCTGGAGTTTTGAAAGAAATGGGATATTTGAGAAAATTATCCAGGGTTTGAGAAAAAGACCTTGTGAAAAATAAGGATATTTGGAAAAAGACCTAATGAGTTGAAAAACATTGGGAAACATAAAGAATTGAGAAAATCATACATACAATCACATCCTGCACAAACATTTATGCACATTCAGCACTCCCTAAAAGGCTGACTATAAATGCATCAATTTGAAAACAGTTGTAGGACCTTAATCGTAACTGTAGGTTCAGATCATCTTTGTCCAATCCAGTTATGCCGATATACCCGAATCGAAATCCGAGGTACGTGGCATAGAGTTTCAACTCCGGTTCTAAGGTAAGGTTTTCCAACATCCTTGAGCGCCTACCGATATACTTCGGACTGTGGCCCGCGGTACGTGGTAGGGGAGTGTTAACCCAAATAGTTGGCCCAGTTGTGAGGCTCTGTCCCGAACTAGGGTTCTGGAAGAGAGCCCAGCAACGTGAAGACCGGGTAATAGTAGGTAATGGAGATTTTGAAAAATGATCACATGCAAGAAATAGAGGGCTCTAAATCCTAGAGAGATAGATTTTGAAAACTTTGAAGAAGCATATATTGTTTGCATTCAGATCCTAAATTGAGAAGAGTTGTGTTTAGACCTAAGTCTATGTGAGCATGAAAATATCTCCTCAATCTGGTCCTACCAAACCATGCCTAGTCTATATGCAATCAATGTCAGCTAGGTCAGAGTCTAGGCTCCTAGGTTCGCATGATATCAGAAAGTAAAGAGCTGACATTTTGAGAACACAGTTTTGATAATAAAACTAAGTCAAAAACAATTTTAATCATACGAGGACAGGTCCCATCACGGTCGCCAAACCTGTTATCGTCGCGAAATTTTTCCCGTCTTCCCCTCCTTGCGGAAGAGAGAGGGAAAACGCTTCCGCGCTTCAAACTTGACCGGATTTTGGAAATGTTTTGAAATACTCGCCTCCGTTTTAAAAATTGCGGGAAAATCCATGGGATGGGGCTCGACCTGTCGGTACAAGGTTCGACCGTTCCTGCCGCCTTTAACAGGGGTAATCGAACCAAGGACCAAAATTGTGCTTGACTTAGCGAAATTATTGAAGTTATGTTCTATCCTAAATGCACAGAGAATTCAGGCATGTGCTATGAGGTTTTGGGAAAATGCAGCTTGGGAAAACATGATGTATGCTTGGAAAATATTTGGAGTTGAAAAGATTCTCTCAGGAAAAAGCTGAAAGTCAATTTCTCAGGAAAACTCATGTGAAAAAGGGTTTTTGAAATCACGGGAAAGTTCATGAAGTTGTGGGAAAATCATGAATGGTTGAAAATCCTGGGAAAATGGAAGTGATTCTTGAGAAAAGGGTGAACCTTTAAAAAGGGAAACACTTCTTAGGAAAACTTGGACTTTGAGAGTTTTCTTAGGAAAATGATGGAAAATTTATAGGAAAACTCATTGGAGAAGGAAATTCAAAACTTGGGGAATCGAAATCCTGGGAATTTTACCTTTGAAATACTTGGAAATCGATTTTGAATCTTGGAGAAAGATTGGAAAACTCTTTTGAATCTCTTAAGAAAATAACATTTTCCAAGGAAAACTGTGAAAAACTTGACTTGGGGAAAGCCTATTTTGGAAAATTCTTAGAGTTTCTTGAGAAATCGATTTCTTGAGAATGAAGCTTTCTTGAGAAAATCATGGGAAAACCAATGATTTCATGATGCGAATGACATGAGTAAATGAATGCACTTTGAAAAGATTTTCTGAGGAATTGGTTGGAAAAATGTGCATTAAGTCAAAATAAATCCTTCACATATTCTGACTGTGACCATGAATATGTTCAAAGTTTAATTGATTTAATGCACAAAGCTTTGAAAACATTGGAAATATGATGTGCATTTTAAGATAGCCTAAGAGTGTAGGCTCAATGTGACTAGTAGAAAGATGATGGATCTGGGTCTCATCCATACTCTGACTAGGGCCGTAAATATGGATTCCACCAAGTTCATCAACTTCCTAAGAGTTGGTGCACGTGTCATTCGTGAACATCCATAGTGCTTTTGAAATAACAATGCATGAATCATATAAGCAGGATATTGCATACATTTAAACTATATGATATGCATCCTAGTCTAAGGAGAAAATTAAAATCTTATTCCAAAATTTATATTATTACATCACTAAATAAATGGAATAAAATGAAATTGCAGACTTCAGCTCCTTCTTTTGAATGTCCCTGCCAAACTTGAAATAAGGTTAGCTCAAATATGTGGGTTTTTCCAAGATTTTCTAATAATATTGTGAAATTATTGGATTTAATTGGATATAAACCCTATTCTCATGCTTCCTTGATATTTGAAAGGATGTAAATGCAGGAAATTCAGTGGAAAATAGTTTGAAATTCGAAATGATGGTCAAAAATGACCAAAATACCCCTAATTATAAAGTTATACCTTTAAAATCAGGGTTTTTTGAAGGAAAACTTGGTAAAATTGAGATTTCGAAATTCAAATTGAAACAAATGATGATGAAATGCAGTATGAGGCATTATGACATGCTGCTAAACACATTAGGACTGTAAAATCATAATTTAGCATTTTGTAATTTATCCAAAATAACGAATTTCGCTTGTTTTTCACTTGGATCCGGGTCCTGCGGGACCCTGTTTTGGTATTATGGCTAATCCAAACCTCAAATGGATTCCAAATTGCACCAAATTCGGTATGAAGCATCTACCTACTCTGATAAACAGCTTAGAATGCTAAAAATCACGAAATGATATGATTTAAATGCTAAAATTTAAAGAAAGTCCTAAAATGGTGGATTTTGCATATGGATCGGAACCAAATGCAATGCTTAATATGATAATGCAAGATTTACACCATGAAAAGTTCTGATATTTTTCATACTGCTAAAAGACCCGAAATTGAACATTTTTGGTTTTTACATCCTTGGGATTTGAGCCATGGTGAGTTCAGAAACAGGGATTTAGTTCTGACAGAGGTAAAAATCACACTAATCTGATGTAAAACGCTAAAAAAACATAAAATAGCCATGGAAATTTATGAAATTAATCAGAGCTACTCACGACACCTACATGGACAACTTTCATGTTCATGACTTCGGCATTTGATCAACATAAACATTGATAAAAATATAACTTTTTAATCCTAAATTGACAGAACAGACCAATATGACCAAACAGAGGACTGACACGAAAAATCTGAAGCAGGTATCAACACTGTTCTAAAAATCACAGGATTTCAGATTCAAACATACGACACCTTGGACATAACTTTCACTTTTTACAGTTTTGGATTTGGAGCAACACACAAAGAGAAACCATAGCCCTAAGTCGATCCAAGATCTCAGAGGCCCAAATCAGGCTCTGACATGTGTCCCAAACTCTCTGATTTTTGTCAGACATAAAAAAAAAATCAGAAAAATCTGAGAAAATCATATTACAAACTATACATTATCCAGAGTTCAGAACATTTTTCGGATCGAAAATCGGGTCTCCCATGAGGGATATCTTGATTTTACAAGTCGAAAAATGATTTTCAAAACGCATCCCGGGTAACAAAACCCGACTTGCCATTTTGAATGTTTACCGCAGTAAAGTAATTCAAATGCCTCCGAATTTTTGGCACAATTTTAGGGACACCTAAGGGCGCATTCCGTGATTTTTTGGGGATTTTTAATAAAAAATAAATGCATGAAATGACGTGTGGACGGACTGATAAAAACAGAGACCTACTGAAAATGAGCAGAATTGAAATAAATGCTAAATTAATCCTAATTAATTCGTGAAATGTGCTAAATGAATGAAATAAAATGTAAATTAAATCTAGCTAAATGCATGAATGTTAAAAATCATCAAGTAAGCATAATTAAATATTTTTATATATGTCGTTTTATGGGAATAGCTCAATCAATCTCTCGGATGAGCTCTTTCTTCAAACGACTCCTGAATCGAATTATGAAATCAAATCAAGGGGAAAAGAAGTGCACCTTGCTTTGTTATGCAGCGTAGAAGCTCTTGAAAGGGGCGGCTATCATGAGCTTTCTTCGTCCTTCGCTCCGGGCTTCGGATGGTTCACCAAAATCGACCCACCGTCTTCTTCACTGAACCACAGGGGCGTGAATTCCAGAGTGCAAATTTGGATTCTCAAGGGGATGGGTCGAATTTTCAAGTCCAACAAGAGTTCTCAAAGGTGGTCTTCTCTCAAAAAAATGCTCTCCTCCTCCTGGGCGTGGAGCCTTGTTTTTATAAACTTTCTGAAGAAAATTTGAATTTCAAACAGGCTCAATCTGAGCCCTCCATGTGGCGCCATCTCAAGGGGTGCTATTTTGATTTTTGAGAAAATAGAAAATAAGATTTTTGTGGGTGAGACACCTCACCAGGATTTGAAATTTTTCAAAATTTGGTTTGCTTGATTTTCTCTGCAGGAAGCTCCCAGATGGCGCCACCTCATGGGGGATTTGAATTTTAAATGGTGGTTGGCCCTTGAGGAATGGGGGGTGGACATGTGGCGCCACCTCAGGGTGGCTCCTACAATGCCATGTGGCAAGAGAGAGGAAAAAGGACATGTGGCGCCCTCATAGGCCATCTGGAAAAACCAGAGCTCAGGATTTGCGCCACCTAGGCCTTGTTTGAATTTTTGAATGGTTTGCTTTTTCTGAAGAAAGCCAGGAGTGACATGTGTCTCCTACTTTTCTGAGAAAAGTAGGGAGAAGACATGTGTCCTCTACTTTTTCTGAAGGAGGTAGAAGGAGACATGTGTCACCTGCTTTTTCTGAAAGAAGCAGAGAATGACACGTGGCAGAGGGAAGAGAAGGAGGGCCAAGCCATGTGGCGCCATCTCAGACAACATGGAAAAGGTGAAGTTCAGGATCTGCGCCACCTATGAGGAGATTTGAATATTCGAATTCTAGCTTTTCTGAAGAGAGCAGGAAATGACACATGGCATCTACTTTTTCTGAGAAGAGCAGAGAATGACACATGTCACCTGCTTTTTCTGAAAAGAGTAGAGGATGACACATGGCATTTGCTTTTTCTGAGGAAATGAGAGATTGACATGTGTCCTCTGCAGGAGACACACTCCAAATGGCGCCACCTCAGAGGAGACAAGCCTACCTTTTCTGGAGGAATCTTGGAGTGACACGTGTCTCCTACTTTTCTGAGAAAAGTAGTGAGAGACATGTGTCAGGCTACTTTTCTAGAAGGAGGGAGAGGTTGACACGTGTCCCCTGCAGGAGACACACTTCAAGTGGCGCCACCTCAGAGGAGACAAGCCCCCACTTTTCTAGACAGGACAACCTATGACACTTGGCATCTTCTGGTGTTCTTTGAAATGACACATGGCGCATGATAGGATACTGACACATGGGATGACATGTGGCGGCTTCTTAAGGTAGCCCCACACTGACACTTGGCCTGGAAATGGGAGGAGAGAGAAATGACAAGTGGCACCAATCCAGGGGACAAGGCTCCTATATTTTTGGGTTTTTCGAAATTCAAATTTTCAAAAGAAAAGCTTGTGTGACACCACCTCAGTGTGGGTCCCACATTGCTTCTTTATTGAAATAAGGATAAAACAACAACTTCTTTTTGGAATTTTCATAAAATCTGGACTAATTGGTAAAACAGGAATTTTTGGAAAGAGTTGGCTCCTGTAGGGCAATTTTGTAAAAGAAAGATATTTGAAATTGTCAAAAGGGAAAAATCTGAGGTGAAGTGGCTGAAATCCATATTGAAAACTATCCAGATCGTTTTCTTGAGAAAATATTTTGAAATTCAGAGTCCTGGGGGTAAAATGGGAAGAATTGATAATTTTGAAGACCCAGGGTTTTGAAATCAATTTTGAAAAGAGTTGAAATTCTAATCTGGATTGAAAATTTTGAAATCAAGAGTTCTGGACCTCGAAATGACATGCTGTGCAGTGCAGTGCAGTGATTTGAAATGCTCATGCAATGATATGCAATGTCATGTCTTATGAAATGCAATCTTGAACCAAGACTTGGAGTTGTCTGTCTCCTGTCAGGAATAAATTTTTGAACATCTGAGTTAAAATTAGAGAAATTTTGAGAGTTTCAAATGAAATTTGGACTTTTGCAAGGTCTGGGCTAAGAAAATGACCATTTTGCCCTCCACCGATTTCAGAGGCTGAATGATGATGCTTGGTGGAACTGTCGGGGAGGTGAGTAAAAATTTGGGGTGTTTACATGAACCAAGGTGTTCATCTGGTTATTATATGGGCAGCCAATACAGAATTTAGTCATGAATTAGGATTGTTCACTGTGTTAGGCAGTAACTGATCATATCTGATAATAAAATCTTGTTTCTTGGTTCGGTGCTAGAATCCCTCTCAATTACGCTCGTTGTGCCTGTGGCCATCATAAAATATATGAAGTTGATATGCTTCATTAGGCATCAATACACACCATCACTACTGCTATTGTTGTCAATGGCATACTTTTCCACTTGTATATCTGTCACACACACCACCATACACCTGTTCAACCTCTATGTTAGCCATCCACCCATATTGTGTTGCATACACAGTGCTTCATCAGCACTGCCACCTACAGCCATCACCAGCACATTTCCTGTTGCATTTCGCAAGTGTATAACACTACTGCGCAACCCCCTTGTCACCAAGTTCACAGCACATACACAGCTCCCAGCAGCTATGTGCTACCACTAATACCAACCATCTACTGCCTCACCTCCTTACTTTTCCATTCGTATTTGGTAGGTTCATCTTGTAATATGATTGCCGATGGAGGTTTGATTTAGTAATGTTGGATTGATAGGGTCAAATTAACCCTGATGAAAAGGAAGTATATCCCTTAAAATCCATTTGCCGACCTGATGGATTTACATTTTATATCTCTTAGTGTCGGATGCAAACCATAAGCTGGGAACAGAGGACCCTTTCCAGGATCAAAATGAAATTTTGCTGATCATTCTATGTTTGTGACATTTTCCCCTTTTCTTTTTCCCGGGAAGGCTGTATATGTTTGGGACCAGTTTTTTATATCATATGCTGAAGTTTTCCTTGTCTTTTTCCAGGAATCACATACTATCAGGTTATCGCTTACATGGCTTATTCAATATTTGAGGTTTTATGTATGTAAAATTTTCTTATCCTGTATTTGCCCACTTTTTTTTTTGTGTATATCATTGGGGCCAATGATTCAAGTACCAATATCAACATAACGACACCACTGCATCATCACCAGTGTGTCAACTTTTGCATCAATCATCCATTATATGTGTCGTGCAACTCACAGTATCTATCTCTCTTAGGCACCTACATATTAACGTTACCCCCTGCATGTAGGAGTACCTTGAGTTATGCATCTGTTTCCATTCCATAAATCATGCACCTATTTCCATGCCATAAATTATTCATCTGTTACTATAGTTTCAGTTTAGATGTGGCATTTACCTACTTGACTTACGTCATTTCCAAACACGTGCCATGTTTCATACATCCTGCCATACTGTCCAGTTGCCTGTCACGCCTACAGGGCATGCACTGTTGGTTGCATTTCACCTTTGCTATACCCATGTTGCACCTACATTAGCATCTCTTCTTTCATTATTCTTTTACAGTGGTTCACAAGGAACCACTGTAGCTTTTCCATTGTTATGGTAGTTCCTCCAGGACTACCATAACTGTCATTTCTTTTACAGTGGTTCACAAGGAACCACTGTAGCCTTTCCACTGTCATGGTAGTTCCTCCAAGACTACCATAACTGTCATTTCTTTTCACAGTGGTTCACATGGAACCATTGTGGACTTTTCTTTTTTTTACTATAGTGGTTCATCAAGAACTACCATAGCTGTCTTTCTTTTACAATGGTTCGCGTAGAACCATTGTAATCTTTCTTTACTATAGTAGTTCATCAAGAATTACTAGTCATATTCAACATTTTTTTTTTTTTACAAGGAGCCACTATGATCTCCCATTTCCATGAATGGCTCATCACTAGCAGTTATAACTGTTGCATTCCATAATGATAAATCTTGGACCATCCTGGCCCCCGCCTTTATTTATGGCACATAGAAATTCACTTAATTATGGCCTTGCTTATATATATACATATATATATATATATATATATACCCATATATATATGTATACTCTCTAAACAAATGTAGGGTAGGCCATATACCCTTCTCATTCGGCATGAGCATAGCACTTTGCGTTAGGATCAATACAAGTCGTATATGATCTTGTTTTCAATGAAGCACTTTTCTTCTATTATGCTAATTCACTCTTTTACAGGGAAGTCATGGGAAATTTGTATTGCCATCTTAAGATTAGAGATGTCATCTTTCCAGATTTCAAGGATTGTAACAACTTAGAATCTTAATGAGAATTTATATTTTCTGCTCTAGATTAGAATGAATGAGCATGGTAAATATCATAAAATTGCTCATTTTCATGCTTTTTTTTTGCCTTTATTTCTCAAATTCTCACAATGGTGAAACACGAATGGCACGTGCACCATTTCGTAAGAGGTAATTGATACTAAGTTGATGATCCACATTAATTGCCATAGTGAGGGTGTGGACAAAACTTAGTATTTTTATCTTTTACAAAATAACACTAGATCCACACTGGATCCGTTTTCGAAATTCATCATATTTTCCTTAAATATTTTTTTCTTTTATCAGAATTTAACTTAAAATTAACTCAAAATATATACCAATGGCCATAGTCAAGGTATATTGAGAGTTCATTTCATTTTAAATTCTATAAAAGCACCAAATGTATTTTATTCTTTACTTGAATCTAAATATAGATTATTATATAATACATTCAATGACCATAGTCAAGGGTGTATTATATCTTCAATCTTATTTTAATTCATCCAAAGAATGTGATAGCTTTTCAAATCCAAACTCAAAATTCTTTAAATCCATTCATCATTTAGGATAGAACTGCATCATGTTTTCAAAAATTCCTTTTTCAAAATTCCAAGTGATATAAATGTCTTCCTTAATCTATCTTCAATTCTTACAAAATCCAATTCATCCTTTCATTTTCAGATTCAATTTCATTTTTCAATCTCAAAGTTCAATTTAAACTTTGAGATTTCAAAGTCATTTTTATTCAAATTCAAATCAGATTTCAAAGTTCAAATTGACTTTGAAATTCCAAATTCATTTTATCTTCAAAACTCCAATCAAAACCAAAGTTCAATTTAACTTTGGAATTCTTGATTCATCTTCTGAATATAACCCCAAATCCATTTTTAGGATCCAGGATTCAACACTTATATCGGATTTCAGACTTCAGATCCAATTCCTCCTTAGGGTCCAGAATCCAATTTCACATTGGATCTCAGACTTCAGATCCAAATCCATCTTAGGATCCAGAACCCAATTTTACTTTGGATCTTAGACTTTAGATCCAAATCCATTCTAGGATCCAGAACCCAATTCTACTTTGGATCTTAGACTTCATATCCAAATCCATTCTAGGATCCAGAACCTAATTCTACTTTGAATCCTAGACTTCAGATCCACTTCATTTTAGGATCTAGAACCCAAGTCCATCTTGGATTCTAAATCTCGGATCCTGTTCTGTTTAGGATCCAGAATCCGATTCCAATTGTAGATTTCAATTCCATTTTCGGATCTAAGCTGAATCTCTTAAATCCATCTCTATTCTCAAATACCATTTGATTTTCTCAGTCCATTCCAATCTCAAACTTCAAAATCTAAATTCAATCCCATCTCAAGTATTTATTTCCTTTCCTAAATTCAAGTTCAAATTCAAAGTCCATTTCCGACTTTGAGACTTCATTTCAAAGCTTTAAATCATTCTTTCTCGAAGTCAAGATTTATTTTTCCAACTCTGATTACTTCAAATGCTTAGAACTTCTCTGATCTATCTCAAGCTATAAAGTTAAGATTCAAACATTTCCTCACTCCCTTATCAAGTTCATCTCAGAAAACTTGGAAATTTTCAAAACATCTTTCAAAAAGAGCATACATCATTGCATTGCACAAGCATGATTCTTTGTGCATTTAAAGTTAGAATAAATTCTTAGATTATATTCAGGCAAAGCAAAAGGCATAGATTCGATCCTTGGTTCGATTACCCCTGGTAAAGGCGCCAGGAACGGTCGAACCTCGTACCGACGAGCAAATCTCGTCTTTCCATTTTCTCACAAATTTTCAAAACGGAGGCGAGTTATTTCTAAATATTTTTAAATTAAGGTCAAGTGAGACCGCGCAAAATAGTTCCTCTTCTCTTTTTCTTTCTTTCTTTTCTCTTCTCTTTCTCTTTTCTTTCTTTTATTCTTCTCCGTTCAAAAAGGAGGAAAATAAAGGTTAGAAAAGGAAAAGAGAAGGAAGAAAGAAAAAGATACGAGAGAGGAAAATTTTGCGATGATCACAGTGATATAGAAAAATCCACTCAATTTCCATATATCCTCAATCACCTAAGCTGCAATTAAATATCTGCAAAAGGGATCTCTCAATTGTCGTCAAGATGAAGGCGAATTAAGCGAGTCGACCCCCGGGGCCAAAGAAGATTTGGATCATCTCCAAGATGACGGAGTTTGTGACGGATCCTTCGAGGGAAAGTTCAGATCATCGTCAAGATGAAGGCGAGTGTGATGAGCCTACCAACAAACCCTAAAAAGATATTTAATTCCAGCTATCATCAAGAGATTTCCTACCAAAGAGCCAATAATCATCATGATAATCCCTGAGAGAAAAGAAGGATCAGAACATCTCTGAGATGAAAGAATTTGTGACGTACCCTTCCAAAAAAAAAGAAAAGAGAGAAAAAGTCAGGACATCTCCAAAATGAAGGATGATGTAATTCCCGAAAAATCCAAGAGAGCTCCAATTCTGTTAAAAAGAGAGTGCAGAAAGATCATCATGAGAAAAGAATCCCAGGATATCAGACTGCCGAATCTATCAAGAACCTTCTTTAATTTTGTAAAATTCTTTTATCAATATTCTTTCACCAATAGCTCTCGCAATATCAAGAATACTTTCTTTTTCGTCCATATCAAGGAAATTGATAGCTTCCTTGAAAGAAAGCCAATCGCAAGTAATTTGAATTCAAATCTTGATTCTACGGAGTTAAGCCCAGTCGAAGTTAATACTTCAGGTAGAAAAGAGGAAATATTTTCACATCAATGTGCATCATTTTCAATTATTTTGAATCAACAAACAATTTTCAACATTTTGACAATATTTTCTAGCTATTCTAGCGTGAAGCGAGAGCTTGAGGTTCATCTTTGGCGCATCCTGACACCATCTCTTTTAGGACTTGATAACTGGAGTTTTCAAGATTCCTTCCCTTCTTTGGTATAATCTGAGCGCACGGGCTCTCAGATTCGCACACTTCCTTGTGTCCCCACTGTCCCACCATAGACAGTCCAATTTCGGCTTGAGGTTAAGCCACCAATTTCAGCAAAAGGCAATTTCAAAAGTTAATTAGTCTCAACAATGAGGCGCCCAGAATCAATCCCTTTTCAAACTTTAGGGACCCCAATTTACTTCCTTTTGCAAAACCCCTATCGGATTCATTGTGTGGAAATCCGAAGATTCCATCACGGTATCTTCTTTCGAGGATTTCGTTCATTTTTTGCCCAATCAGGTTAAGGGTATAAACCTGGGCCTCCTTTGATGAGGTATTCCATTTTTTTGCCCAATCATGTTAAGGGTATAAACCTGGGCCTCCTTTGATGAGGTATCCCATTTTCCACCCAATCAGGTCAAGGGTACAAACCTGAGCCTCCCTTGATGAGGTATTCCATTTTCAACCCGTTCAGGTTAAGGGTTAAGCCTGAGCTTCGTTCCATACGAGGTATTTCCCGTCCCATCCAGGTTAAGGGCAAAACCTGAATCTCACTTCTTTTGAAATAAAATTCTCCATTTTATAACTACCATCATCATTTGAATTAATTCTTTCATACCCAGTCAAATTTATCTAACTTGGCATTTTTATGGTTCAAATTTGGTATGTTTTCTTTGCCACTAAGCTCGGCTTTCAACCGGCTTAGCAGCAAAGAGGGGCATCTGTAAACACCCCAAATTTTCACTCTCATCCAGTACTTACATTTCATGTGTCATTGCATATCATTGCATGCATTCGGCATACCATTTCATTGCATTGCATAGCATTGCATGTCATTCCATCTCATTTTCGAGATTCAACACTCCTGTTTTTAAAATATTCAATCCAGATTCAGGTTTTTAAAACTTTTCTTTCAAAAACAATTTTAAAACCTGGGTTTTTATTCAACATTTTGTCATTTTTCAACCCCCGGGACCTTATATTTTGAAATACTTTCTTAGAAAACGATCTGGATTCATTTCAAACTCAATTTCAATTGATTTCAATTCTCAGATGAGGCCCATTTAGGTGGTGTCGCTTCTGGGTTCCTTCACTTATCAAAAATCTTAGAGTCCTAGTTGGATCAGGACTCTTTTTCCAGAGTCTTAGTCGGATCAAAACTCTACTTTTCACTACCTTTTTACCTGTCTTTGAAGAAAACCTTTCAAAATCTGCTGTTTTGGCCAAAATTTCAGAGTCCTAGTTGGATCAGGACTCTTCTTTAAGAGTCCAGTCGGATCAGGACTCTTCTTCAGAGTTTCAATTGGATTGAGACTCTAATCTTTTACAGCTATTTTTATCCATTTTCAATCAAATCTTTCAAAATATTTCAAAATGAGTCAGAAACTCAGAATTTCAGTCAAAGCAGGACTTTGTTCAGAGAGTCCTAGTTGGATCAGGACTCTGATCCTGATTTCAATTTTGAGATAATCTTTCAGAAATCTTTCAATCTACCAAAACTATTACACTTTTATCAAAGAATTTCAAAATTCTGAGATTTTATCTCAGAGTTCTGATCGAAGTAGGACTCTATCCGAAATTGATGTTCTCGCTTCATTTTCACAGGTTTTCAAAAGCTTTGCCCAAGTTTAATCATTTGCTCATCAGAAAATCAAAATTCTTAGAGTTCTGATCGAATCAGGACTCTTTCTTAAAGTCCTAATCAGATCAGGACTCTGAACCAAAATTCAATTTCATTCTGTTTTTAACTGTTTTTCAAAATTTTCTCATTTGATTTCTCAGAAAATCCAAAAACTAAAAGTCCTAGTTCAATCAAGACTCTGTCCTTAGAGTCTCAATTGAATCAGAACTCTCTTTTATTTCAATATTCGTTATTGTTTTCACTGTTTTGACAAGTTCTTTCATTTGTTTTTCAGAAAAATACCAAAAAAATCTAGAGTTTCAGTCCGATCAGGACTCTGTCCCAGAGTCTTAGTCCAGTCAGGAGTCTGTTTTGAAGTCCGTTGTCATTTCCATTTTTTATTTATTTCTATTTATTTTCAAAATTTAGGTCATTTTGTAGAGTCCAGTTAATTCAGGACTCTAATTTAGAGTTCTGATCGAGTTAGGAGTCTAACCCTGACTGTATTTTCTGACTTGTTTCACCATTTTCGATAAAATCTTTTCAAAAATTTCTTTATTTGGCTTTTAAAAACCAAAATCACAGAGTCCTAAAAATCCAGGACTCTAGCCCAGAGTCCAGTTTGCTTGAGACTCTATTTTCAAAAATCTTTGAATTTCAACTATTGATTTTAACCCCTTTTTAAAGCCATTTTCAGTATTTATTTCAAATTTTCAAAACTCTGATGTGGGGTCCACTCAGTTGGTGCCATATCCAGAGGAGTTCTGACCCAGTTGGAACTCTGTGCCATTTCAAAACTTTTAATTTCAAGTCTACTTTTGAATCTTTTTTTAAAACTCCTTCAATTTCAAGTTTTAAAATCGCTTTTTGAAAAAAACTCAAGTAGGGCCCACTCGGGGTGGCGCCATGTTCGAGTAAGTCAGGGCTAGACTAGGGTTAGTCATTGTCCTAGTTAGGTTAGGGGTTTAGAGGAGTCAAAATAAATTTTAAAAATCCATTTTATTTAACTTTTAAACCATTGGTTTTTTAAGGTTTTAAATTCAGGTTTTAAAAACCAAATGTGGGTCCATACTGGGTGGTGTCACATTTGGACTTTTTAGGGTTTAATTAGGTATTAATTAGAATTTAATTAGAGTTCATTTAGGGTTAGGAAACCACAAAAAATCGTTGCCCTTAGTGGATTTATTAGAAAGAGTCCTGAAAAAATGAAAAACCTTTTAATTAACCCTAATTAAGTGACTTTTTGAAAATCTATAAATAGGGGACCTAAAGGGTGTCAAAAGAGAGATTTTTTTCTCTCAAATTTTTGTGGCTTCTCTCTCCTCTCCTGAATCTCCACCTTCCTCCATTGCAGCTGCAGCCCCAAGGTGAGTTATTTAATATGATTTTATTAGTTTTTTATGATTTTTCAATAGATTTCACCATGGAAACTCTTGTGTTCATGGATTTCATCAAATAACCCCAAAATCGACCCAAGAAGATGATATAACTCAGTTTGAGGGAGATTTCAAAGATTCTAATCCATTAGAATCGATTTTAGCATTAGTCTTTGCATTATTAACCAATAAAATACATGATTTACCCTTTTAATGGGTTAAATCTATGTTTTAAAGGTAATATTGAATTTCAGACATTGATTCCCTGATTTTATTTTATTTTCATGGTTTATTCATGTTTGTTTTACGTTCCATAGTATAGAAATAATTTTTATTTACTGTTTTATGGTTTATTTTATTGTTTTTCATTAGTTAATGCATATTTTCTCAAGTTTCTTAGATTTCTGTGTGTTTTAGTTTAGAACAGAAAAGAGCATGCTGTTTCGGATTGAAATATGTGTTGTTAATTTCTGATTTTGTTATATGTGATGCATGCATATGTTATTGAACTACTGTAAAAAAATCAGAGATTTTGGACTTCGAAAACTCTGTCAGAAAAATCAGACACCAAATCGGGTTTTTAAAACTTTAAAATCGTTGTTAAAATCAGGAAGGTAACTTGCTGTGATGATATTTTTCTCATCCTATATCCGCTTTTAGATCTGTAAAGTGCCATGGATTCACATTAACTAGATCTGTCTACTGTGAAATTTTCAGAATTTTTTATTACTGTTATTATTTTTCCTCTGTCAGAGACTCTGATTTTCAATTTAAAACTCATTAGGGTTTACCAAAACCCTAATCAGACTTGTATTGTTTATAAATCCCAAACTACAGATCTGATTCATGATCTGTAAAAAGTGAGTATTGTTATTTTTCTGTCAACTGTTCACTATTAAAATCTCAGATATTTGGAATAAGTTCTGCTATTTATCCCAGAATTTTCAATTGAAAGTATCAGTTATGACCAAAGTTAAAATCAATATATTCAAGTCCGAATTGTCGGATGGGGATCTCCCTGGTTTTAAAGGCTTTTTCATATCTGTAAAAAGGAAAAGTTATGTTTTCCTGTCTATTTGGTCTCTGTAAAAGTTCATAGATTTTCATGGAGGTTTGACCCCTGGTTCGGGTCTTGGACTGAGACTGGTTGGTGAACTAGGTTAAAAATAGCATATTTTTAGGGTTTGATGCTATTTTCGGATTAATTTAATGCCAACAAAATATTTTTATAATTCTAATTTTATATTAGGGTTATAACAAGTGCAGGTACCAATTTTGAGGATTTTTAGAATCCGTTTGATGTTTGAATGGCTTGAATTGCAAAACAGGGCACCCAAAGAATTCCAAAACACTGCAAAAAACACAAAATTTGTGATATTCTTGGATTTTTGTGTATAAGCATATATTTTTAGGGTTTAATCATATTCATAATCATATTAGGATACTTTTGGTTAAATTTTATGTTCATTTGACTTCATTTAGTGCATAAAACCTAAGTTTTATCCAAAATCTATTTCAGAAAACCCTGATTTCAAGGCCATAGTCTTGCTATCGGGGGCAATTTGGTCATTTGACCTCAATTTCGAAATCCCTAACCCTAATTTTCATATTTTTAATCGTGTCATATCTTACTTAGTTCAATTTGTCATTATTTGTATTTCAAAACTTGCATTTTTATCAAATATCTTTCTGAAAACCCTAATTTCAAGGCCATAGTCTTGTTATTAGGGGTATTTTGGTCATTTTGACCCCAATTTCGAAATTTCATATTTTATATTTATTATTTCTTCATATTTTATCATTTTTATTTAAGGGAATCATGGAAAAGGCTTATATCTAGCAAAATCCAGTAATTTCTAGATATTACTGGATAAACCTATAAAAGCCAACATATTTTCATTAACCAAGTTTTCTAGTTTTGCAGGTACATTGAAGACTTTATTTTTCATGTATTTAAATTTCAATAGTGATGTAAATTAAATGTAAACTTTGGAATAAGAATTTAAATTCCTGCATAGATTAGGATTTGCATTTCATATAGTTTAAACTTTGATATATAACTGCCATGTATGCCAATTCATGCACATTTTATTAATTCACTATGGTCTACATGAATGGCACATACACTAGCTTTTATGAAGTTTATAAACTTGGTGGAATTTGTATTTATGGTCATAGTCAGAATACGAATGATACCCAGATTTATGATCTTCACATTAGCCACATTCAGCCTACACTCTTCGGCTAACTTCAAAAATGCACTGCATTTCTCAAAAATACAAAAAAGTATTTCTCAATTCCTCAAATCCATATTCATTCATTTCATGCATTTGCCAATTTCAATTCAAATCTCAATTCAAAGAAGTTCATTGTCTCAAATTTTCTAAGTCTATTTCAAAAATCGATTTTCTCAAAATATGGATTTGCCAATGATATTTCAAGCATTTCCTAAGTTCCAAATTCGATTTTCTAAGTTATATTTTCAATTTTAAAGTTTGAATTCAAAGAAATCAAGTTTTTCAAAGTTATTTCACATTTCTCAAAATCAATTTTCACAAAATCTCAAGATTTCTTCAGAAACCGATTTTTACTTTTCTCAGAAGTACATTTCAAATCCCAATTCACGATTTTCCATGTGATATCTTTTCTAAGTGTTTCAGTTATTCAAAGCAGACATCATGTTTTCAAATATGCATTTTCAGAAAATTCATAGCACATGCCTGATTCTATGTGCATTTAGAAATTAGAATATGATTTAGATAAGTTGAATAGAGCAGAGCAGTAGATTGATCCTTGGTTCGATTACCCCTGTTAAAGGTGGCAGGAACGGTCGAACCTCGTACCGACAGGCGAGTCCCATTCTACGGAATTTTCCCGCATTTTAAAATGGAGGCAAGTTATTTTCAAAAAACTATTTCAAAGGTCAGTTTGACTAGCAAAAAGTAAAAATTTTGCGATGATAACAGTACCGAGGGTTGACCCATTTCACACTCGAAGAAGCAATTCTAGTCGAAGGGTGCACCTATTCATTGCAATCTTGGTTCCTCCGGCATGTGCCAGCCCGAGCTAGTTCATTTAGATACAATGGTGAAAAGCTTCTTCCAGTTGAGTGATACTGATTCTTGATCGATAACCTTCAGGAGGAAGAAGTCATGTGGGACTACTTTGATTGTCAAGAATCACCTCCTAGATATACTTATGCATATGGCAAGCGATTCAGGCTACTTGGCCTATTCTTCTTGCTCATACTACCATCCAGAGTGGTGTGTCAGGCAGTTCTCTCAGAGACAGAAGCGCATAGAAATTTGTCTACTATCAGGGATCTTGCCAGAGTTCAATCTCACATCAGATCAGTGGTCCGAAGCATACCATTCTGCCAGACATGGTTGGGATTCTTTTGTTACTCTCACTATTTTTCCTAGTCCTAGAGTGTCCTCTGATTATTAGGATTGATGGAAAATTGTCTGTCCCCCTCCTTTTTGTCAAGTTTATTATTAATAAAATCATGTTTTTCCTTCAATACAATTCCTTTAATTTTCATCTTGGTTTGACGAGCTCGTCTAGGTAACAAGGCATATTTCCAGTTATTTATTTTGCAAAGAATAGCAACGCAATTGTCGTGACTCCAGCGATGACTTAGTTCTTAGTAATGGGACATCCTTCAAATTGTCTACCAAATATCCAACAAATATTCCGTATTCAAAACTATTTTCAGCAGCTAATCCTCAGTTTTGCCCTGTAGAGAGTATTTGCACCCTTATATGGTTCAGAAAAGGTCCGGCAGAAAAATTACACTCGTTCAGCGTATCAGTTACTCGCCAGCCTCAGAACAGAAAATGGCCTCTTCAATATCTATCAGAAACAAAAATCAGCAGAGCAATGATGATGTTGATCCTCAGATGTATGTCATGTTTCAAAAGATGATGAGTAAGATGATGGCAGAGCAAGCAGAGGCCAATTCTGGCAAGATATCTAGCAAGAAGAAGACTAAGGGCCAAACACTGAAGAAGCAGCTGATGATATCCAAGAAACATATCCAACATGAGGATACATCTGATGAATCAGAATCGGTAAGTGACATTGATGAAGAGTATGAAGTCCAACAAGCATTTCAAAGATCCTCTCATAGACAAGGGACAACCTATAAATTGAAAAAGCAAACAATAGATGATCCAGTCCAAATACAGCTGAAGGAAATGGCCAAGATGATTAAAGATTTGCAAGCCTGTGACAAGGGCAAGAAGGTGTTCAGGAGCAAAGACTTCTATGATGGCATCACCCCCGTCAGGAATAATCAAGATTCAGAAAAGAAGACAAATTTCACCTTCTTCGTCGATGCCAACTGCAGCGATTGTAAAGATAACAAGGGAGATCATACAAGTCAGAAAGAAAAGTCTTCGAAGCGGAGTGAAAAATTGAGTCAAAAAAAAGAGAAGAAAAAGCACAACAACTGGAGTTTTAAACGTGACTTTACTCCTCTAGATCAGTCACATGAAGAAATCCTTGAGTATATGTTGGCCAAGGAGATGATTAAGCTCCCAAGAGTCGATGATCCTCCTATCATTAGGGGAAGATTTAAAGATCAATTCTGCAAGTTTCATCGGGCCATGGGGCATGATACTGAGTACTGCTTCGTTCTCAAGAATATTATCCAAGACTATAGCGATAAAAATATCCTTATGGAAGGCAAAGAAAAGGATAAAGCAGCAAACTCATCAGCACCCTAAGAGTGACAAGGCCAACACTCTTTTATTCTTGCATCTTGTTTTTGTCATTTTATATGGATGGCATGGTCCCATCTCTTTCATCAATAAAATTATCAATCTTCCCCATAGCTTGACGTCATCTTTTGTATTTCTCCTTCTTTACAAAATATCTTTTTACAAGGAGTAACCTCTTTCAGAGTGCCTCCCGAATCCATCAAGAAAAACATCGTCAATCTTTCCATTGTTATCTTCAGAGAACATTCCTCAAATATCAATTATTTATCCTTTCGTCCAATATCTTACTCCCCCGTTATACTGGGGCATTATTTTGAAAATTGTCTTCAAAACATCCTGTATGTAGGTAGGATCAAGCAAATCTCTTATTTTGCATGCATACTCATTCATTTGCATACATCTGCATTCATCTTCATCAATTTACATCAAATTTATTACCCATTCAGGATAAGGGATAAATCTTGAGACTCGTGGCATTTGTCTAAGTCATCGTGAGGGTGAAGATCAAAAATCTCCCATCACAATTAATTGATAATCTTTTAGAAATCAGCATTCGTGCTGGTAATGTTTTAAAAAAAATGCAGTGCTCGTACTGGTAACCTTTTAAAATCCAGTGCTCGTGCTGGTACTCTTCCAAAATCTGATGCTCGTACCAGTTGAACTAGTCCCAAATGTCATCTTTACACTTATCAACTTTTCTTTCCTTCAAATGTCTTGAATTGGTCTAGAGGATTTGAGTTCTTATTCGAATCTTCTTCCAAATCTAATTCAGAATTGGTCCAGAAAATCTGAGTCCCGATTCAAATTTTCTTTCAAATCCAGTTCATCTAATTTTCTTTCCTCCAGATTTTAGAATTGGTCTAGAAGATTCGAGTTCTGATTTGAATCTTCTTCCAAATCCAATTCAAAATTGGTCTAGAAAATCCAAGTCCCAACTTGAATTTTCTTCCAAATCCAATTCGTCTAATTTTCTTTCCTCCAGATTCTAGAATTGGTCTAGAAGATTCGAGTTTCGATTCGAATCTTCTTCCAAATCCAATTCAGAATTGGTCTAGAAAATCCAAGTCCCGACTTGAATTTTCTTCTAAATCCAATTCATCTAATTTTCTTTCCTCCAGATTCTAGAATTTGTCTAGAAGATCCAAGTTCCGATTCGTAGCTTATTCCAAATCCAATTCAGAATTGGTCTAGAAAATCTGAGACCCAACTCAAATTTTCTTCCAAATCCAGTTCATCTAATTTTCTTTCCTCCAATGTCTCGAATTGGTCTAGAAGATCCGAGTTCCGATTCGAATATTCTTCCAAATCCAATTCAGAATTGGTCTAGAAAATCCAAGTCCCGACTTGAATTTTCTTTCAAATTCAATTCGTCTAATTTTTTTTCCTCCAGATTCTAGAATTTGTCTAGAAGATTCGAGTTCCGATTAGAATCTTCTTTCAAATCCAATTCAGAATTGGTGTAGAAAATCCAAGTCCCGACTTGAATTTTCTTCCAAATCCAATTCGTCTAATTTTCTTTCCTCCAGATTCTAGAAATTAGTCTAGAAGATCCGAGTTTCACTTCGAATCTTCTTCCAAATCCAATTCAGAATTGGTCTAGAAAAATCAAAGTTCTGACTTGAATTTTCTTCCAAATCCAATTCGCTTTGTGTTTCTTTAAAGGTTTGAACTTCTACTCAAACTATCCTGTAAATTGGTCTAGAAAATCCAAGTTTCGACCCGAATTCTCTTTCAAAATCCAATTTATCTTGTCTTTCCTTGAAGATTTGAATTCTGATTCAAAACTTTCGACCAAACTTAGTTTTACACCGGTCCGGTTAAATCCAATTTTCAAATTTGTCCTTTTATGAAATCCAATCTCGCCTTGGTTGCTTTACCAAATCTTGTATTTGTATTGATAATCTTTCTAAAATCTAGTGCTCGTACTGGTAATCTTTTAAAATCCGGTGCTTGTACTGGTACTCTTTTAAAATCTGCTGCTCGTACTAGTATCCTTTTAAAACTCAGTACTCATACTCGCGACCTTTCAAAATCCAGTGCTCGTACTAATAACCTTTCAAAATCCAGTGCTCATACTGGTAATCTTTTAAAATCTAATGCTCATACTGGTAATCTTTTAAAATCTAGTGCTCGTACTGGTAATCTTTCAAAATCTAGTGCTCGTACTGGTAATCTTTCAAAATCCAGCGTTCGTACTAGTAACCTTTAAAAATTCAGTGCTCGTACTGGTAATCTTTTAGAATCCAGTGCTCATGCTGGTGATCTTTTAAAATCCAGTGCTCGTACTGGTACTTTGTCAAAATTCGGTCTTCATACTGGTCGCAACATAAATCTCACATTGGGGTTCAGACTCAATGTTAATCTTCAGATCTACGAACCAAACAATCTTTATCAGACCTTTGGGTCACTCCATTCTGTTAATCTGACCTTTGAGTCACCAATTTTGTCAGACCTATGGTCATCCATTTTACCAAGCAAAACTTTGGGTTATCAAATTCTCTTAATGTCGATCATATTTGTCTGACCTTTGAGTCATATCCTGCAATCATAATCTTTCAAGATTTGACCTTTATGTCGAATTCGTCTGCCAATTAGTTCAGAATCAATCATTAATCATTTTCTCTTGCGAGGGACCCTTTTTCCAGGGAGAGTTTGAGGGAACTCGTTCTTTTCGCATGTCTTTATTATTCATTTGTTGAACCCCTTTTTCTAAGGAGAGTTTGAAGGGACTCATGTTTCACGAATAGTTTGCAAAACAATCTTTATTGTCACACAAGAAACCCTTTTTCCATGGAGAGTTTCGACGGAAGCTCGTCCTCCTTGTAACCCTAAATGTCTTTTGTTAAGCCACCCCCGTCGTCGAGGACCCTTTTTCTAAGGAGAGTGTGATCGACTCGTTCCTCTATGATATCCTTCCAACCTTTATTAGCGCCCCCCTTTCCATAAGAGAAGCCTAGAAGTAGGGAGTTTTGACAAAAACTCTATTTCTCTTCGAAAGGTCATTTTGTAAACACCTTCTCTTCAGGGAAGAGATGAGTATCTTTTTATTACCCATTCAGGTAAGGGTCAAGCCTGAGTCTCTCCTTTGGGGAAAGGAGAGGAGAATCTAGCCACGGATGTGTCATCTAGACCTCAAGTGATTTCTTTCACGAAGGATTCCAAGAATATTTTGCCAATTTGTCATGAAAAATAGTTGTTGATTCTAAAAATCTTTTATAACACAAAAAGAATTACCTCAGATTACCTTCAGTATTACTTCCAAAAAGATTGAAGCTTTTGCGAAAAAAGATTCAAAATCCAAATTCTTTCTATTGACCAACCAAAGGGAGGAAGAATAAATCCTTGATATGGCCAGCAAAGAAAATTCAATGTTGTCACAAAGCCATAAGTGATCGATATTGATCATAGTCAATGACACATTTTTAAAGATCATTCTTGTAAAAATAAGGCAGTCGAAATATCCTGGGTGATACAGAAAAATCCATTCAATTTTCATATCTCCCCAATCACCCAAGTTGCAATTAAATATCTGCAAAAGGGATCTCTCAATTGTCGTCAAGATGAAGACGAATTATGCGAGTTAGACCCCCAGGGCCAAAGAAGATTTGGATCATCTCCGAGATGAAAGAGTTTGTGATGGATCCTTCCAGAGAAAGTTCAGATCACCGCCGAGTTGAAGGCGACTGCGATGAGCCTCCCGACAAACCCTAAAAGATATTTAATTTTAGCTATCGTCAAGAGACCATCAGCCAATATCGTCAATATAATCTTTGAGGTAAAGGAGAATCGAAAAATCTCCAAGATGAAGGAGTTTGTTACGTACCCTTCTAAAAAGAGAGAGAAAAGTTAGGACATCTCCAAAATGAAGGAAGATGTAATAAATTCCCCAGAAACTCAAAAAAATCCAATTTTGTCAAAAAAAAAAGAGTACAGGCAGAAAGACCATCATGAGAAAAGAATCCAAGGATATCAAACTGCTGAATCTACCAAGTATCTTCTTTAATTTTGTGAAATTCTTTTATCAATATTCTTTCACCAATTGCTTTTACAATGAGAATACTCTCTTTTCCGTTCATATCAAGGAAATTGATAGCCTCCTTGAAAGAAAATTCAATTGCAAGCAATTTGAATTCAAATCTTGATTCTACGAAGTCAAGTCCAGTTGGAGGTAATACTTCAGGTAGAAAAGAGGGAATATTTTTCATATAAGTATACTTACATTTCAACCATTTTTTAATCAGTCACAATTTTTTTTATCTTATTGGCAATCTTTTCTAATTATCCTGACATGAAGTGAGAGCTTGATGTCTATTTTGATGTATTCAGGCATTGTTTTTATCCCTTTTAGGATCGGATGATGGGAGTTGTCCAAGATACTTCCCTTCTTGTTTTGATCTTAGTGCCTGGGCTCTCAGATTTGCACACTTCCCTGTGTTCCCCACTATCCCACCATAGACAATTCTTGTTCAGGTTAAGGGTTAAACCTGAATTTTCTGCAAAAGGTCATCTGTTTTAAAAGCTATTCAGTCTCAGCGATGAGACGCCCAAGATCAATCCCTTTTCAAGCTTTAGGGAACCCCCTTTCTTCCTTTTGCAAACTCCTCTCGGATTTATTGTGCAAAATTCGAAGGTCCCATCATGGTTTCTTCATTTGAGGATTCCGTTTATTGTCCCCTTTTAGGTTAAGGGTTAAGCCTGAGCCTCATTTTTCCATGAGGTATCGTCCCCTTTCAGGTTAAGGGTTAAGCCTTAGACTCGTTTTTCCATGAGGTATCGTCCCCTTTCAGGTTAATGGTTAAGCTTGAGCCTCGTTTTTCCACGAGGTATCATCCCCTTTCAGGTTAAGGGTTAAGCCTGAGCCTCGTTTTTCCATGAGATATTGTCCCCTTTCAGGTTAAGGGTTAAGCGTGAGCCTTATTTTTCGACGAGGTATCGTCCCCTTTCAGGCTAAGGGTTAAGCCTGAGCCTCATTTTTCCACGAGGTATCGTCCCCTTTTAGGTTAAGGGTTAAGCCTGAGCCTCATTTTTCCATGAGGTATCGTCCCCTTTCAGGTTAAGGGTTAAGTCTGAACCTCGTTTTTCCACGAGGTATTGTCCCCTTTCAGGTTAAGGATTAAACTGAGCCTCGTTTTTCCACAAGGTATTGTCCACTTTCAGGTTAAGGGTTAAGCCTGAGCGTCGTTTTTCCATGAGATATTGTCCCCTTTCAGGTTAAGGGTTAAGCCTGAGCCTCATTTTTCCACAAAGTATTGTCGCCTTTCAGGTTAAGGGTTAAGCCTCAGCCTCGTTTTTCCATGAGGTATCGTCCCCTTTCTGGTTAAGGGTTAAGCCTGAGCCTCATTTTTCCACGAGGTATCGTCCCCTTTCAGGTTAAGGGTTATGCCTGAACCTCGTTTTTTCACGAGGTATCCTCTCCGATCAGGCTAAGGGGTTAAACGTGAGCCTCATTCTTATGAGGTATTTCATTTCTCGTCCCATCCAGGTTAAGGGCTTAGCCTAAGCCTCATTTCGATGAGGTGAATCTTCCTCTTTATTCTCCATTCCATATCTACCATCACCATTTGAATTAATTCCTTCACACCCAGCCAGATTTTTCTAACTGAGGCATTTTTATAGTCCAAAATTGGTGTGTTTTTCTTTGCCACTAAGCTCGGCTTATAACCGGCTTAGTAGCAAAGAGGGGCATATGTAAACACCCCAAATTTTCACCCTCATCCAGTGTTTATATATTTCATGTGTCATTGCATATCATTGTATGCATTTGGCATACCATTTCATTGCATTGCATAGCATTGCATGTTATTACATCTCATTTTAGAGATCCAGCATTCCTGTTTTCAAAATATTTAATCAAGATTCGGGTTTTAAAACTTTTCTTTCAAAATCAATTTTAAAACCTGGATTTTTAATCAACATTCTATCATTTACCAACCCCCAGAACCTTTTATTTTGAAATGTTTTTGCAGAAAACAATCTGGATTCGTTTTAAACTCAATTTTCAATTGATTTCAATTCTCAGATGAGACCCTTTTAGGTGGTGTCGCTTCTGAATTTCTTCATTTATCAAAAATCTTAAAAATTTTAGAGTCCTAGTTGGATCAGGACTCTGTATTTTCATTTGTTTGAATCTTTTTGAACCTTTTTAAAACACCATTCTGATTTTAAACCAATTATGGTCATATCTCTTGTCTGTTTCCTCCCTTTTGGCCAAAATCTTAGAGCCCTAGTTGGATCAGGACTCTTTTTTCAGAGTCCCAGTCGGATCAGAACTCTACTTTTTACTACCTGTTTTGGAGAAAACCTTTCAAAATCTTCCGTTTTGGCCAAAATCCTAGAGTCCTAGTTGAATTAAGACTCTTCTTCAAGAATCCCCGTCGGATTAGAACTCTTCTTCAGAGTTTCAGTCGGATTAGGACTTTGTCATTTGTCACTATTTTTACCTGTTTTTAACCAAATCTTTCAAAATGAGTCAAAACTCAGAGTTTCAGTTAAAACAGGACTCTGTTCAGAGAGTCCTAGTTGGATCAGGACTCTGATCCTGATTTTAATTTTGAGAGAATCTTTCAAAAATCTTTCCATCTATCAAAACAATTATACTCTTAGCAAAGAATTTTAAAATTCTGGGATTTTATCCTAGAGTCCTGATAGAATCAGGACTCTGCCCCAGAGTCCTGATCAAATCAGGACTCTATACAAAGTTTGTTTTCTCACTCCATTTTCACTGATTTTCAAAATTTATGTTTAAATTTCATCATTTACTTATCAGAAAACCAAAAATTGTTAGAGTTCGGATCGAATCAGGAATCTTTCTCAGAGTTCTAATCAGATCAGGACTCTGAACCAAAACTTTAATTTTATCCTATTTTTAACTGTTTTTCAAAATTCTCTCATTTGTTTTCTCAGAAAATCCAAAAATCTGAGAGTCCTAGTTCAATTAGGACTCTATCCTCAAAGTCTCAGTTGAATCAGAACTATGTTTTATTTCAATATTTGTTATTGTTTTCATTGTTTTCACAAGTTGTTTCATCTATTTTTCAGAAAATACCAAAAAAATCTAGAGTTTCAGTCCGATCAAGACTCTGTCCTAGAATCCTAATCCAGTCAGGAGTCTATTCTAGAGTCCGTTTTTTGCTTCCATTTTTACTCTTTTCCATTTGTTTTTCAAAAATTAGGTTATTTTGCAGAGTCTGAGTTGATTGAGAACTCTATTTCAGAGTTTTGGTTGAGTTAGGACTTTAACCCTGACTGCATTTTCTGAACTCAGTCAGAAAATGGAAGCAAAAAACGATGGCAATGCCACTCGGTAGGCAGTCTCTCCGATCCGGTTCAAAATTTTGAAGGGACCAACGAATCTGGGGCTGAGCTTCCCCTTCTTTCCAAAACGAAACACACTCTTGGTTGGAGAGACCTTGATAAAAACCTTATCTCCAACCGCAAAAGTGAGCTCCCTACGCCGTTGATCTGCGTAGCTCTTCTGTCGGCTCTGAGCAGTCAGTAGCTTCTTTCTGATCATGTGGATCTGCTCAGTATAGTGCTGTAACACAATGGGTGAGTCCAAGGTTCGCTCACCCACTTCACCTCAATAGATTGGTGATCGACATGGTCGCTCGTACAAGGCTTCATACGGTGCCATCCCAATGCTAGCGTAGTGGCTATTATTATAAGCAAATTCAGCCAACGCTAGGTGGGAATCCCAATCATCTTTGCATTCCAGCATACCTCAATATATCTTCGAGAGTCTGTATGGTTCGCTCAAATTGCCCATTAGTTTGGGGATGAAAAGTCGTACTGAACTTGAGTTTTGTCCCCAGGGCTCTCTGCAGCTGCTCCTAGAAATGAGAGGTGAACTTCAGGTCACGATCAGATATGATCAATATCGGCACTCCATGGAGTCTGACGATTTCTCGAATGTAAATTTCTGCCAATCGTTCTGTTGAATACCGAGTGTTGATTGGCAAAAAGTGAGCAGACTTGGTGAGTCTGTCCACAATCACCCAAATTGAGTCATGTTGTCTCTTAGATCGAGGCAATCCAATGATGAAATCCATCGTAATGCCTTCCCATTTCCATTTTGGAATCTTGATCCGTTGCATTTTTCCACCAGATCGCTGATGTTTGATTTTGACTTGCTGACAGATCAAACATTTTGAGACAAACGTAGCCACATCACGTTTCATACCCCTCCACCAGTACTTTCTCTGCAAGTCTTGAAACATTTTTGTACCTCCAGGGTCGATAGTGTACTTGCTACTATGAGCCTCCTGGAGTATTTCATTTCTTAGCTTAGGGTTATTTGGAACCCAAATCCTTTCTTCCATCCATATTCCTCCATCTTCTTTTAAATGGAAGAAAATATCATCCTTTTCAGCATGAGCTTTTAATTCCAAGTACTGGGGGTCCTTGAACTGTTCGGCTACGATGCGATTGAGGATCTCGATATGAATCGTCAGGCATGACAATCGAATCTTTCATGGATCAGCCAGGAATGGCTTCCAGCTGAAGAAATCCTCCATCAGCTTCCATTGTCCTGTGAGGCTGACAAGAGTGCCAACAGTCTTTCGACTAAGGGCATCCACTACGACATTCGCCTTTCCAGGGTGATAGGAAAGCGTGAATTCATAGTCTTTGAGGAATTCCAACCATCGCCTTTGTCGTATATTGAGTTCTTTTTAAGAAAAAAGGTATTTTAGGCTTTTATGGTCCGACATGACCTCAAATTTCTCTCCATATAGGTAGTCTCGCCAGATTTTAAGCGCGAACACCACCGCGGCAAGCTCCAGGTCCTGGGTTGCATAGGCGATTACTTTGCTGTGCTGCATCAACACACAACCCAGACCCGTTCCTGAGGCATCCGTGTAAGCGACTAATCCTCCCTGACCAGAAGGTAGAGTAAGGACAGGGGCAGTGGTAAGCCTCTGTTTGAGAACCTCAAAGCACTCCTTACACTGGTGAGTCTTCGAACTTAACTCCCTTTTTTCAACAATTTCGTCATCGGTACGACGATTCGGGAGAAGTCGTGTATAAACTTTCGATAATATCCGGCAAGTCCAAGGAAGCTACAGACCTCAGTGATATTTTCTGGCTGCTTCCAGTCCATCACAGCTTTCACCTTTGCAGGATCTACTGCGATTCCATCTTTGAAGATCACATGGCCAAGGAACATCACTTTGTCTAGCCAGAATTCACATTTTGAAAACTTAGCATAGAGTTGGTTATTCTGAAGGGTTTTCAGGACAATCCACAAGTGCTCCACGTGTTGTTCCTTGTTCTCTGAGTATACGAGAATGTCATCGATGAAGACAATGACAAATCTATCCAAATATTGTCTGGATATCCAGTTCATTAGATCCATAAAGGTAGCAGGCACATTAGTGAGTCCGAAGGGCATTACTACGAACTCATAATAGCCATATCTCGTTCTAAAAGCAGTCTTAGGTATATCTTCTTCTTTAACTCTGAGCTGATGATACTCAGACCTGAGGTCAATCTTGGAGAATACTCTGGCAGTTCTGAGTTGATTGAATAAGTCCTCAATCCGAGGCAACGGGTATTTATTTTTAATTGTTTCCTAGTTAAGCATCCGATAATCGATGCATAACCGAAGGGATCCATCCTTATTCTTCACAAACAGCACCGAGGCTCCCCACGGTGATACACTCAAATGGATGAACCCTTGTTCCATCAGTTCTTCCAACTGACATTTCAGCTCACTGAGTTCGGCTGACGCCATTCGATACGGGGCTTTGGATATTGGCGATGTTCCAGGTAAGGATTGAATTCCAAATTCAACCTCACGAAGTGGCGAAAGTTATGGCAATTCCTCAGGAAACACATCGGGAAACTTCCGCACCACTTCCAAACTCTCAAGGGGTTGGTCGTTGGATTTTTTCACTGAGAGACTCAACAGGAAGGCCACACAACCCTTCCTAAGGTATTTTTGTACCTTAAGTGCTGATATGAGTCTTTTCTGTGGAACTGGTTTGGATAACCGGTATTCCATCTTAGGCAATCCAGGTCAAGATAGAATCACTCTGCCCTCGCGACACAGAATCTTGGCATTATTCTGAGCCAACCAATTCATTCCCAGAATGACATTGTACTTTATCATATCGATCAGGATGGCATTAGTAGGCAAATGTTGCCTGCTATCTCAATATCCAAGTTTTTCACGCACTGGATACATTTAGTGCCTAAACCCAACGGGGTATATACCTTGATCATTTTATCAACCAGTTGCACCGAAGCGTGGAGTTTGTTCAGTGAAATCATCGAAGATAAAGGTATGAGTAGCACCACAATCAAACAAGACGTAAGCTGCATGTTCATTAACAGGTACAGTGCCTTCAATCAGGTCACCATTTTCGACTTGTTTAGTCGTTACAGCATATACATGACCTGCAGCAGGTCTTTGTTCTACTCTAAGTGGCGATCGTTGGAACTGCGAATGGTGTGGTGCTTGTCGAGAGGGTCCGTCTGATCCGGCACTACTCCTCTATTCATCTGCAGCCTTCTTGGTGCAATCTCTTATAAAGTAGCATGGCTTTCCAGGGTGGTTCACACGACACTTTGGGCAGCTAAAGTTGGACTGCTGACCATTCAGAGTCGTGTTCTGTCTTGGCCTCATGATTTGTTGAGTGTTGTTCTCTCCTTGGAACTTCTTCTTTTGAAAGGGTTGTCGTGAACCTTGGCTACTTGGGAACGTTCTCTTATGATTCCCACCATTTACTATGGGCTTCTTTGCTACGATCACTTTAGATCGTTCCCAATCCGCTTGGATTTTTGAAGCTGCTGCTACTGCAGCCTGAAAAGTCGAAGGCATGCTCGTTATTACTCGAGATCGCAGCCCTTCACGCAGACTATTCTCATATTTGTCGACCCTTTCCTGGTCTGTTTCGAACAATTGAGAGCAGTAGCGCTCTAGATTTTGAGATTTGGTGGTA
This sequence comes from Nuphar pumila, assembly GCF_984573655.1. Classification (NCBI taxonomy): domain Eukaryota; kingdom Viridiplantae; phylum Streptophyta; class Magnoliopsida; order Nymphaeales; family Nymphaeaceae; genus Nuphar; species Nuphar pumila. The sequence continues at coordinate 68,917,426 of NC_143255.1, read as the reverse complement.
TAGTCCATCAAACTCATACTGCCCTGTTCCAACTCCAGAAACTCCATCTTTTTCTTGTTTCCAGAATGCAACGGGAAGTAGTTATCCATGTAAATTCTCTGAAAGTCAGTCCAAGGAAAGACTTCGGCTTGTGCGAACTCGATAAGCTTAGTGATATCCCACCACTTCCGTGCATTATCTCCCAATCGGTACGTGCCAAAATTGGTCTTTTTGTCTTTTAGTACTCCCAATATCAAGAAGGAACACTCTGTTTCTTCGATCCAACTCTTTGCGAGCTCCGGATTGGCTCTACCAACGAAAACCAGTGGGTCAAGCTTAAGGAACTTCTCATAGGTTATTTGATCATGCATATAATTCAGGGTTATTTTATATCAAAAATATGCATGATTTCATAAAAAAAATGATTTAAAACCCAATTTTATTCTGGTTTTGAGTAAATGAGCTAAAATGAATTAAAATTAGAAAATGCTTGAAAAAGTAACTTTATTTTGCAATTTAGTAATAAAGTAATTTTGGATTTCTTTATAGAAAAGAAGGAAAAAAATATATTAAATATATAGATTAGAATAGTTATATTTTTTTAGAAAAAATAATAATCAAATGAGGTTTTGAGGTTTTTAGCAAATAAAAACTTTTAAATAGTTTTTTTTTTAGATTTTTGAAAAAAAATAACAAACCGGTTTACACGGTTTGATTTCTTTGGAAAAAATGAAAAAAAATAATAAGCAAACCGGCTTGAACCGGTTTGCATTTTTTTAAATTGAAAAAATTCTGTTTCAAACCGGTTCCAGCCCGGTTTGAGGTTTTTAAAACCACGAATTGAAAAAAAAATCAATGTCTCCCCTGTACGCCTGAAACTTCTTCCCTCTTTCCCCTCTTTCCCTCTATTTCCCTCTTTTCTCACCCTCCACCAACACCGGCCCCTTTCTTACCTCTTTCTTCCCCTTCTCCCTATTTTTCTCATCTTCCTCAGCCGGTGGTGGTGGTGGAGCTTCAGTCCGGTGAATGGCGCACGGTGGAGGCCGCCAACTTCTCCTCTAACCCTTCCAGCTCCAGTTACGGTAAGCAATTCTTCTTCTACTTCTTCCAATTCCTCTTCTTCTTCTTCTTCTTCTTCTTCTTTTTCTGATCTCCTGATTTTCTTCTTCTTTCGATATGCATCTTCTTTATCTACTTCTACTTCTTTTTCTTCTTCTTCCGATCTTCATATTCTTCTTCTTCTTCCATTAATTTTGTGTAAAACAGAATAAAAATAAAAATAAATAAATAAATAAATCGAGTGTGATTTTCATTTTCATCTTCTTCTTTTTCTTCAGCTTCGTTATTCTTCTCAGGTTGTGTTGATTGTGAAAAACAAAAAGAAAAAAAAAGTCGATAGTTGTGTTTTAGATTTTTTTTCCCTTTTTATGTTCATTGTCTGATCTGTATTTTGTTGAGTCGTTACTTAGATCTATATTTTAGTTTCATAAGTAGTTCATTATTTGTTATTGAATCCTATTTTTCATTCATCACATAGAGTAGATTTCTGTTTGATAGTTCGTTATTTTCCTGTTTTGAAATTCCTGTTTGCAGCATGTTCTTATTTTCCTGAATTTTGTAATTTCCTGTTTTTCTTGCTTTTACATTCATTCTATACCTTCATTAAATTCATTTTCCAGTTTTCCATTTCATGTTTTGTTTTTCCTGAATTGTTAGTAATTTTACAGTATTTTTCATTGCATTAAGTTCCTGTTTTTTTTTTCATAAATGTCTTGCATTGCATTAACATTCAGTTTTATTGTTCATTTGTTAAATTTCTGTTTCTTTTACTTTCTTTTCTGAAATTCATTTCCTGATTTTCCTGTTTTTTTTTTATCATTTTCCTGCTTTGTTTTTACAGTTAATTTCTGTTCCTTTACAGTTCAAATTTACTGTTTTTAACTTTTTCATGTTTTTTTTTTTGTATTCAATTTTTGTTTGTTCAGTTTTATATCTCTTGCTTTTGCCTGTTTAATTGATTTTTTTGTTTAGTTTTTAGTCATTTCCTATTTGTTTTTCTTTACATATTGAAATTCTTGATTTTCATTACATCCTTGATATTTTCATTTCTTTCAATTCTTGAAATTTTAATCTCATGTTTTGTTTTCATAATTAGCTTACTCTATTGTTAGATCCTAGTTCATTGAGTTTTAAGTAGTTGTTAGTTAAGTAAATGATAGGTAATTAGCATTGTTAATTGCTTAATAATCAGTTAGTTAATCGTAGAATTACTTAGTTATTTGTCATTAGATTGCTTTCATGTTTTAGCATTGAATTAGCATAAACTGTGTTTAGTATAGTTTTTACTTTTCTCTCTTGTACTGCTCGTGTTCCTTTGAATTGTGCAGAATAGCACAAGAGTGGAGCGGAAGTGATTATGTGACACGAAGTACGAAGAGTAGAGCTTCTTTTTACTTTTCAGTTTAGAATTAGGAATTTAATTAGGTTTGTAAATATTGCACTTTACGCCCTCTCCGAAGGGTATTCATTTGTTGTAATAGTTGTTTTTACCTTTCTTGAACATTTTACATTTCAAATAATTCGGCAATAAAGATTAGTTTAGATTTGTGTACTTGAATACGAAATATTCCTGTTCCCTGAGTTCGACCCGGTCTCATCCACTAGTGAGAACCGGTTTTTATTATTTGATGTCTGGTTTTCACATGTTTTACATATAAAAATCTTTTCAAAATTACAACGATTTAAAAGAAGACATCAAATTTTTGGCGCCGTTGTCGGGGAACGGCGTAATATTAGTATTCACTTTATTGCCTAGTGTTTGTGTTGCATTTAGGTTTAGAACCACGTATGTGCATATCTTAGAGACGAGCTTACTTTTCTGCACATCCCACCTATTAAGATCCCCTTAGAGGTGGCTGTGTACGATTGGTACCGTACACATAGATTTTATATTTCTTTTGCATAATCTCTGTTATGTGTACTTGCGTGATGATTGTTTAGTTTTTGTTGTTTTTAGTCTACTCGCTTTGTGGTTTGCGTGGTTTGGCCGCTTAGTGCGTTAGTTAGGTAGAAAACCCAAAGTTAGGACGTGTGCTACACCGGTCTACTCTAAGGTGTACACAATGGCTGACGATCATCATTTGATCTGTCCTTTGAGGGAGTACTTCATGCCAAATACGTATACTCCCGGCTCCTGCATCACGAGACCTGATGTAGGAGCGAGCCATTTTGAGATTAAGGCCAGTGTGATTCAAATGTTACCCTCGTTTTATGGCCTTAGTAATGTGGACCCATATCGTCATCTCGACGAATTCCTTGAGATTTGCTCGACAGTGCGAATCAATAATTTTGGAGATGACGCTATGAGGTTGACATTGTTTTCGTTCTCTCTCAAAGATAAAGCCAAGCACTGGCTAAAATGTCTTGAGACGGTTCGTATTACTACTTGGGAAGGAATGCAGCGCGAATTCCTCAAAAAGTACTTCCCAATTGGTAAAACAAATCAGTTTCGTAAAGCTATAACCAATTTTTATCAAATTGAGGGAGAACAGTTTCACGAGTCTTGGGAGAGATTGAAAGATCTTCTCCGCAAGTGTCCCCATCACCAGGTGCCTCGTTGGCAGTTGGTGCAGTATTTCTATGACGGGCTTACTGAAAAGCACCGTCAAATGGTTGATTCGTCTTGTGGGGGCACTTTTATGCTCAAAAGTGAGGACAAGGCATGGTCTCTATTCGAGACTTTGAGTGAAAACACGATGCATCATACCTTGTCTTCACGGCTCGATAGGACTACATCCCTGTCTAGTGGTCCTAGGAAAATAGGGATTTCCGAAGTATGGTCTGAGTTAGATTTGCGTACCAAGGTTGACCAGTTGACTAGGAAGTTAGATCAATTCCTAGCCAATTCTTCGAGAAGTCCAGTAGAAAGAGTGTGTGAGCTATGTGCTAGCCCTACACATTGTGTTTCGGCTTGTCCGGCAGCGCCGTTATATCCTGAATTTGTTCAGGAGCAGGTGAATGCTGCCCAAGGTTTCGCTAGACCCATGCATGATTCATTTACACCATCATATAACCCAGGTTGGTGAAGCCAGTCCATTTCCCCATCCCATCAGCTCTCCCAGACACAGTATAGACACAATAACCCTTCATAAGGTTACTCGCATCCCATTTTTCCACAGGTTCATTCCCAGTCTAGTCTACCTCCTCTTTAGAAGCCCATTCCAAGTTCATCATTCCAAGAGAAGATGTTAGAGGCCTTTTCTGATATCAAGGCCACTCTTTGCTCTCATACGCAGTCAATAGCCAAGCTAGAGATTCAAATGGGACAGTTAGCTCAGACATTGAGTAGACAAAGCAAGGGGAACCCATCTAGTAGGCTTGTTGTCTCAAAGGGAGAGGATTCCATGTCATTCGACTTGCAACCCACTACTTCACATCATGATCAAGTCAAATTTGTTACATCCCTTCATAGCGGGAAGGCGTATCATTTTATTCAGGAATCGACTCATGAGCCCCATATCATTTCTACTGATGAGTTGATTTCCATTATACCTCAACAGAAGGGGTCAGGCACACAACATGCATTATCTTCACATAAAGCTCCATTTTCTCAGCCTTTAAGATCATTGATTTTTAGTAAGCAAGAGGTACAGATGCAGAAGGTGCTTGACCAAGTCAAGCCTGATCATATTCACCACTTGTCTGAAGTGACATTCATTGATACTCGGTCGGTCCTATATTCTCATTTCTTGACTAGTCTCTCAGATGAAACGAATCTTCGTTGTTCATGTCGAGAGAGTCATGATACTACATTTAGAGGTAGAAGGGATGGAAACACAGTGCGTAGTGTCACAGATGACACTCTTTTCTACATAGAGCCCGGTTGAGCATGACTTCATGTCCATTGATCTCATGGACGATGAAGGATTTTTCTAGGGATCCGTCTGGCTGGGGGCGTGAAACTTAGCGCTTTATGGGAGGCAACCCATATCTTGTATATTATTAGATTTGATTAGAATTTATAGATTTTATTTTGTTTTTACGTTTTAGTTTTCTTCATGAGTTTTTCATGTTCTTTTTGTTTCATTCTATGAGTTTTATGTTTTGTCATGTATACATTGCATTCATTACATTCATAGAACGTGCATTTTTAATTCATGTCAGGTTATTCTACTCTTTTCCCTCGTTTATTTTCTCTCATGTGCATTTACTTAATTTCATATAAGCATGGGGGAGTGCCACTGGGACAGTGTCATTCAAGCATGGGGGAGGGTGTAGTTTGCACACCTCGATATTTCTGTTTACGTTCTTGCACATGTTTACACATATCTCATGAAAAGTAGATTTTTAAAGAAAGAGTTTGAACTTTTATGAATGTTATTTCAAATCTGATGTTTTTAGAGGATTTTTAAGCCCCACAAAATTTTTTTTCTGATATGGATCTAAAAATTATGGTTGTTTATGTGGATTTCAAAGAAATGATGATAGATACATGTTAGAATTTATTTTGAATCATAAATATGAATATGCATAGTTTTATTTTTGAAAAACTAAGCAAATGAACAAAAGTGTAGAAATGAACTCAAAAGAGAAAAAAGAAACATGTGTTAGGTTGTTCGGATAATTCCACAATCCTTAGTAGATGGAACTTAGATGTAAGTTGAAACTTTTAATTCCATTTCGAAAAGGAGAGTGGAAAGCTTCGTGATCCTAAGTAACTGAGAACAGATACAAGTTGAAATGTTTGACTCTCATGTTATAAAGGTGAATGAAGGAAGTCACTTTTATGTTTTAGTTGATATCTTTTGGTATGTATTGAAAAAGTATAGAAGATATTGACATTGCACAAGGCATAGAAGCAGACCACATGCAAGCTATAAGAGAAGAATAAGTGTGCAAAAAGAAAAGGTGTGAAAAGAAAGAAAAAAAAAAGAGAGAAAAGAGCTTAAAAAGAAAGAAAAGTTCAATGCTTAGAAGTGTGATTGAGAAAATCTGTGTAGAAAACATATGAGTGAGGATAAGTAAATAATAACTTGTTTTTATTGGATTTTCTAAGAAAAAAACATAAATAATTGTGATATTTAGAAAAGTGAAAGAAATTCTTTTCTCTGGTGGTATATAAAAGATTCTAATTATATTTTGATTTTGAAATAACAGGAAATAATTGTGAAAATAAAGTCTTTAATTACCTACTACTTGTGAGGATGTATAATATTATGCATACATGACAGAGATGTTTGTGGGTAGCATCACTGCAAACCCTCACGAGACCTTACTCGTCCACTGGGGTAACCCAGGGGTTGAAAGAGCTTGTTGCATAAGCTAAATGCAACCGTGATTCCTACGAAAGTGAGTTAGGTGATAGTTTTGATTTCTTGTATTTTTCTAGTTTGCTCGAGGACTGGCAAAACATAAGCATGGGGGTATTTGATCATGCATATAATTCAGGGTTATTTTATATCAAAAATATGCATGATTTCATAAAAAAAATGATTTAAAACCCAATTTTATGCTGGTTTTGAGTAAATGAGCTAAAATGAATTAAAATTAGAAAATGCTTGAAAAAGTAACTTTATTTTGCAATTTAGTAATAAAGTAATTTTGGATTTCTTTATAGAAAAGAAGGAAAAAAATATATTAAATATATAGATTAGAATAGTTATATTTTTTTAGAAAAAATAATAATCAAATGAGGTTTTGAGGTTTTTAGCAAATAAAAACTTTTAAATAGTTTTTTTTTAGATTTTTGAAAAAAAATAACAAACCGGTTTACACGGTTTGATTTCTTTGGAAAAACTGAAAAAAAATAATAAGCAAACCGGCTTGAACCGGTTTGCATTTTTTTAAATTGAAAAAATTATGTTTCAAACCGGTTCCAGCCCGGTTTGAGGTTTTTAAAACCACGAATTGAAAAAAAAATCAATGTCTCCCCTGTACGCCTGAAACTTCTTCCCTCTTTCCCCTCTTTCCCTCTATTTCCCTCTTTTCTCACCCTCCTCCACCAATACCGGCCCCTTTCTTAACTCTTTCTTCCCCTTCTCCATATTTTTCTCATCTTCCTCAGCCGGTGGTTATGGTGGAGCTTCAGTCCGGTGAATGGCGCACGGTGGAGGCCGCCAACTTCTCCTCTAACCCTTCCAGCTCTAGTTACGGTAAGCGATTCTTCTTCTTCTTCTTCCAATTCGTCTTCTTCTTCTTCTTCTTTTTTTTCTGATCTCTTGATTTTCTTCTTCTTCCGATCTGCATCTTCGTCATCTACTTCTACTTCTAGTTCTTCTTCTTCTTCTTCTTCCGATCTTCATATTCCTCTTCTTCTTCCATTAATTCTGTGTAAAATAGAATAAAAAAAAAAAAAATAAATAAATAAATCTAGTGTGATTTTCATTTTCATCTTCTTCTTTTTCTTCAGCTTCGTTATTCTTCTCAGGCTGTGTTGATTGTGAAAAACAAAAAGAAAAAAAAAAGTCGATAGTTGTGTTTTAGATTTTTTTTCCCTTTTTCTGTTCATTGTCTGATCTGTATTTTGTTGAGTCGTTACTTAGATCTGTATTTTAGTTTCATAAGTAGTTCATTATTTGTTATTGAATCCTAATTTTCATTCATCACATAGAGTAGATTTCTGTTTGATAGTTCGTTATTTTCCTGTTTTGAAATTCATGTTTGCAGCATGTTCTTATTTTCCTGAAATTTGTAATTTCCTGTTTTTCTTGCTTTTACATTCATTCTATACCTTCATTAAATTCCTTTTCCAGTTTTCCATTTCATGTTTTGTTTTTCCTGAATTGTTAGTAATTTTACAGTATTTTTCATTGCATTAAGTTCCTGTTTTTTTTTTTTCATAAATGTCTTGCATTGCATTAACATTCAGTTTTATTGTTCATTTGTTAAATTTCTGTTTCTTTTACTTTCTTTTCTGAAATTCATTTCCTGATTTTCCTGTTTTTTTTTATCATTTTCCTGCTTTGTTTTTACAGTTAATTTCTGTTTCTTTACAATTCAAATTTACTGTTTTTAACTTTTTCATGATTTTTTTTTCTGTTTGTTCAGCTTTATATCTCTTGCTTTTGCCTGTTTAATTGATTTTTTTGTTTAGTTTTTAGTCATTTCCTATTTGTTTTTCTTTACATATTGAAATTCTTGATTTTCATTACATCCTTGATATTTTCATTTCTTTCATTTCTTGAAATTTTAATCTCATGTTTTGTTTTCATAATTAGCTTACTCTATTGTTAGATCCTAGTTCATTGAGTTTTAAGTAGTTGTTAGTTATGTAAATGATAGGTAATTAGCATTGTTAATTGCTTAATAATCAGTTAGTTAATCGTAGAATTACTTAGTTATTTGTCATTAGATTGCTTTCATGTTTTAGCATTGAATTAGCATAAACTGTGTTTAGTATAGTTTTTACTTTTCTCTCTTGTACTGCTCGTGTTCCTTTGAATTGTGCAGGATAGCACAAGAGTGGAGCGAAAGTGATTACGTGACACGAAGTACGAAGAGTAGAGCTTCTTTTTACTTTTCAGTTTAGAATTAGGAATTTAATTGGGTTTGTAAATATTGCACTTTACGCCCTCTGCGAAGGGTATTCATTTGTTGTAATAGTTAGTTGTTTTTACCTTTCTTGAACATTTTACATTTCAAATAATTCAGCAATAAAGATTAGTTTAGATTTGTGTACTTGAATACGAAATATTCCTGTTCCCTGAGTTCGACCCGGTCTCATCCACTAGTGAGAACCGGTTTTTATTATTTGATGTCTGGTTTTCACATGTTTTACATATAAAAATCTTTTCAAAATTACAACGATTTAAAAGAAGACATCATTATTCCTCCCAGGTTCTCGTTTCGTGGTGCGACTAGTTTTGGCCTCGTTTCACGGATGGTTGTAACCAAGTTGTTGAGCGTCTCGAGAAGGAATCCTTGCGTATAGGACTCCTCGCTCGGCATGGTTCTCCTCGTAGTAGGAGTCATTTATCTATTCACACACAAGCACTTGTTTTTAGTTTCTCGATGTATATGAGAAAATAAAAGCTTCATTTACTTATATGCATTCATTTACACAAGCATCGCCTTAAACAAAACGTCGTGCCGCACTGGCAGACTTTAGGCATTGAGAAACTATATACATGAGTTTATTGACTCCAAAGCATTACCAGTCTCCTCAAGACCTGGATTTCTTTGATGAAGATGAACTCATAAAAGTCCATCTATTTCCACAAGGCCTTGGTGCAGGCATAACTAGTTTTGGCTTGGGCGGCACTTCCGCACTCTCATACGAATCTTGTTGGTAGATCAGTGATGTCGGTCCACTTGCCCACTCAGTGGCATCATGGCTCGAGGAATCCGAGACCATAATGGGATGATAGGGGTTGTATCCTTCTTCCTGGCCATTCAGGCTCGGCGTTTGTGAAGCCGCTCTGTTCCCCCATATAACGGTACTATGATTTGAGAAATCTGAAATCATAATGGGATTATAGAAGGAGTTGTTGCATCCCTCATCATGTCCGTGCAAGCTAGGCATATATGATGCTTGTTGATAGCCTTGCGTCTGACTGAATCCCTCAAGGAAGTTCAAGTCAAATTCTACCAGATGTGGTAGTTCATCTGAAGTTGTTGGGGTATGGCTACTCCCCCTACTGGAGTAATGTGGTGCACTAACACGTGAGGTCTCGTCCTTAAGACCAAGCGATCCCCGACGACCCATATCGGCGGTATATTTCATTTGGCATTCATTGGCGGAATGCCCCTCTTCGCCACAAAATTGGCAGTCTTGGACCTCATATGCGCATACCCACTCATCGTGCATGATCCCGCAACGATAGCAGTATCCTCGCGAGTCATGAGTTTCCATCTATACAAAAATGCACCCAGATCAGAACAAAAAGTATAAAATATACTTACAGTGCGATATCGTGAACATGACGGATCTTAAACCAGGTTTCTCAGACACACGCTCTGATACCAATTTTGTAACGCCCCGGATTTCCAAAACAACGCTAAGTTAAAATTTTCATGAATTTTTTTTCTTTGCAGCGGAACTTAGAAAAGCTTTTAGCAGTGGAATCAGACGATGATGAGTCGTCAGTTTTAGAAAACTCTGAGCACGTTGCAGGTATGTGGCCAAGCAACTCATTGACCACCGAAGTGTTTCATTTTATCGAAAATCACATATTTATTACAACATCACTGCTCGAAAACGCATTATAGGTTCAATAAAAGGAAGCAGTACAACTCTGTCTAGAGAAACCCTAGAACTTGATGCCGCCTTGCTCCGCATATCGCCACGCAGATACAACACCTGAAATCCCCATTAAACGGGGTCAGAACCACTGACGGTCTGATAAGCATGCAATCACATATTCATTCAACTCAAGTACATATGATAACCACTCAGGGTCGCAGTTCGCAATAACGACGCTCAAGCCTCCAAGACTTAGCGTATATCGCAAGAGCCTCCTTAGGGCTATAAGTTGAACATCCGCTCAAGTCTTCATGACTTAGAGCAAGCCTCTTCAGGGTTGTGATTCGAATAATCGCTTAAGTCTCCACGACTTAGCCTTGACCTCTTTCGGGTCTCAAAGGGATGTCTAGCTCAAGTCTTCATACTTGGCACATCCGTATACCACACATCTAAGGACAACTCCTCGAGCTTCACTTAGTCGTGCGGATACAACATGAGTCTTTGCCCAATCGGTTCAGTCATATACCGATCATGACACATTCACAAAGGTTATGCAAGATTGACTCAACAACGTCCATCCACTCATACATTCAAGCATCGCTGAACCTAAGCTAATGCATTGTTTCGATATTTAACCTCTTTCACCCTTGGTACGCAGGCGAAACAATTGTCCGGGCATCAACTCGATGTTCTGGGGGTTGATTATTCTATGTATTTTAGATACCCCAGAGGCCTGTTGACCCTATTCATAGTAGGGTAGTGTGTTTCAACTCGAAGAACCCTACTAGGCCCATATTCGGATGCATCCCCTACTTGTAGTAGTTGGGTTCAATCCTTAGATCTTAAGGATAACCACGACCCCAAAATCCATTTGTGACTGAGGTCATTATGGACTCTATCAGGTCCAAAGTAAAATACGTGTCACTCAAGGCTGTACCATCACTGTCATTCCACAGTGAGCATAATTCTTGAAGGGGTCTGCCAGTCTTACAATTACTTGGATAGATATTTGCATGCTATTTAGGCAGCCCGTGCCTCAGCACTACGGGAGTATGTACCCGACCCCATTCAGTCCGCCCCAACACAGTCTAAATAGATCGGCTACTCAGCGTATTTTTACGTAACGAGTCCAAACCTGGTTAAGGTGAAACCAATACTCTGGCTCAGCGGCCCTTACGAGCAAGGTGCCCTTGGCGGCACTGGGATACAAGCCGTTCTGGCATCGTTCCATCCACGGACATTATTATGCTGTTTAACTGGTTCCGACAACTCTTCTACCAACCATTTCGTCAACACCTCCCCTGCTTTATCGGCAGCGGTGCGACGAATCCTTCTACATTGTAGAAGGCATTCTATGAACTAGGTAGCACTCTACTGTATGACAGAGTATCCTGCTACGTTCTTTCTGAGCCATTCTTGGCTTCTTCAGAAATTTCAGCAGCACTTCCTCTCTTTAACGGAGAAAGCGTGCATTTTTTTATCCATTTCAGCGGCATCTTCCCTCTTTGGCCGGAAATCGCTACGCTTAACTCGAGAAATGGATGTGCGCTGTTGTGCGTACTTTGCATCCATCAAGGTTGCAAGAACCTTAGGCCATAGATAGGCTATACGTAATTGACTGAGTCTTTACGTAAAGAGCATTTTGCCAAAAAGCGAAGCCTTTCCAATAGGGGCTTCATTCGTCAAGCAGAATCTTGAACGAGGAGCGGTAAAGGAATCACATTGGCGATTTGGAGTTGATCTCCATTTGAACGCTCATTTACGCGCCATATATATTGTATAAGCAGAAGTCTGTGCTTTATACAGCGGCGGTGTAAGGAAATGCATACACTATTGTTCAGGGTGTGTAACTGAACAAAATATTCTACATATATATTTGAAGAAAGCAGGAGCCTTGGTGTCATTCAACACGACGGCGTAAGTAAATGCATAATCGGAACTGCAGTAATCGGAAATTGCAGAAAGCATGAGCCTCGGCATTATACGACGCGACGACAAAGGTAAATTACATAGCTTGTGCGATATAGGACGTGTTTGCAGAATCAGCAGATATACACCTAGATCTGCATCCAACGATAGTTACGAGGCAAGTGGGTGAACACTGAAGTGTTCTGAAGGGCTCAACCAAGAACTAAGGCGAGATACCATTTTAAAAATGCATATACTGCATATTTGAACATATATATCCGACAATAGTTACGAGGCGAGCAAGTGAACACCGAAGTGTCCAAAGGGGGCTCATCCAAGAACTAAAACAAGATACTACTTCAGAAAGTATATGCTATATACAAACAATCAAATACTTGAGAGAGATGGATCAACAAAGCGAACTTACTTCAATTGAGGAAGAAACGACTTCGGTTGCTTCGAACGAGGCTCAACTTCGAAAAGGATCAACTTCAGACTTCGAACGAAAAAGGACTTGGACTTTGACTTTGAACCAAACCAGGTTCAAGTCAAGTCAACTGGGTTTGATCTAGGTCAGGTGGGTTCAGACCTAGGTCAGGTGGGTTAGGACCAGGTCAGGCAGGCTAAGACCAGATCAGGCAGGCTCAGGCTAAGTCAGGCAGGCTCAGACCAAGTGGGCTAGGTAGAGGAGTTTCTAGAGAGAGAAAGAGGAAGAGGAGAGAGAGGGGTTGGCGATTTTCTAAAGGAGGGGGCTCCTCTATTTATAGGGGAGGTTGCTTAGGGGCTAAGTAACCCCATTTACCTAAATGCCCTTGGCTTTTCTGAGAATTCCTTCCATGGAAGGTGCTGGAACATGCTGGAAGGCTCTGGAAGGTGCTGAAAGGTGCTGGAACATTCTAGAATATTCTAGAATGTTTTTCTGAGAAATATTTTTGTGGGTCCCACCAATATTTCTGTGGGTCCCGCAAAAATTTTGAGTTTTCGGCGATTTTTTTTGAAAAAATCTGAGTACGTCATTCTCTTCGTATTGACGTAATTAAGAAAGTTGGCTCGAGGAAATCCTTTGATTTTGTTCAGGTAGGAAGTTATGGCTTCTAGAGTGTTTGAGCATATATTCGCGAATCAACGAATATCCTAAGTATAACTAGCTCGCAGGAATTGATTTGTTTCGCATTATGAGAAAAAATGTTATTTTTGCTAGTAAATACCTCATGAATTTTATTCAGATATTTTCTGAAAAATTGTGGGTCTTACAATCTGGGTTGATTAAAATATTTTCTGGAAATTGAAGTAGCTAGAGTACTATCAATAATCTTCCTAAGCCAAAAAAATATTTTCTTGATTTATTATCTGATGTAGGACTCATGGGTGCAAAGTTGATTGATTTTTCAATGGATCAAAAGTTGAAGTTAAATGTACAAGATAAAGAACTCATTCAAGAGCCTACTCGTTACAAGAGATTAGTAAGATGCCTAATATATCTGATAGTGACTCGATCAGATATTGTCTACTCAGTTCACATATTGAGTTAATTTATGCAAGAGCCTAGAGTGCCACATTACAATGTTGTTCGAGTTTAAAGGTACTTAAAATCATCTTCCGATCATAGAATCTTGTTGCCTGCTAAAAGTGAACTTAAATTGTATGTCTACTATGACTCAGATTGGACTAGTTGCCCAATGACTTGAAGATCCATAACTGGTTACCTCACTATATTAGGCACCAGTCTCATTTTATGGAAAGTAAGAAACAAGTCACAATTTCAAGATCCTCTGCTGAAGCGAAATACCGATCTATGGCAGCAACAACATGTGAGTTAGTTTGGTTGAAAGCACTTCTAGCTGATTTTGAAATTATCCAAAAAAGCCCAATGATATTATATTGTGACAATCAATCTACTATCTATATTGCAGCAAACTCGGTATTTCATGAGCGAACCAAATATATGAAACTTGATTATCATCTTGTTAGTGAAAAATTGCAATCAGGGGTCATATGCACTAAATATGTTGCTACAAAATTACAACTTGCAGACATCCTCACAAAGGCCCTTGAACGAGATTAGTTTAAAATTCTCATAAGCAAGCTGAGAATCACAGATCTACACTCTCCAGCTTGAGGAGGAGTGTCAAGTGATATGGTTTGATACAGATCACGCATGATTTGAATCATGCATGATATCTGATAAAAGATAAGATCTCCCACATAATATCATGCATCATCACATAGTTTAACAATCTTGCCTCATTTGGCAGGATCGTATGCTTTGTTGTAACTGTTGATATCTATCATTATTATCAAGGGATCGGCCAAGAGTCAGCTCTATAAATGTACATCTCATATTCAAATAAAAGTGAATTAATTTTATGCAAACCAACTTTTTTATTTTTTACCACCCGACAAACCTTCCATGATTGTATGTCTCCATGGTTTTTGCATCTCTGAATGTCTGTTTGCTGGCACGAAAACCCTCTTGAGACCATCCTCAGATCTGATCTTAAGGGGATTCAATCCTTCCATGGAAAAAGATATGTTGACCCCAACCATATCTAATCAAGATCTAGTATTTGTTGTGTGCCCACCATCCCCTCCTTTAGTGTTCTTTGCACTTTGAGAACTTTCTCCGGGATCCCAAGGACGAGATCTCAGAACACCATCGTTGGAAACATGTTGGACCTCAGAGGAAGACGCCATTGATCAGCTACTTCTCTCCATGTTTAGGTGACTTGTTGAATTTTACCGGCAAGTGAGGAACCTTATACAGGGTTTGGCTTCATAAATTTGCTCAGACAATTTATTAGTACCAGGTTATAGGTCTCTGAATGGATATTGATATTTAGAGATAGACAGAAGATACTAGCATCTGATAGTCCTTGAACTTATTGAGCCATTAGTCAATGGAGCGAGAAACCCGTTTTACATTGCATGAGAAACCTACTTACTTTATATGAAAAACCAAATTTGGGACATGTTTCTCATACGTTTCTTTTATACTTCCCATAAATAAGACTTTTTTAACTAAAACATTGATATACACGTATTATTCAAAAAAATTAATTACATATTTAGAAAAACTTGATTTTATACATATTTTTAATATTAAGAAGAATGTAATGTATTGGATGAAATAGGTAAATCCCAAAATCTATTGTAATTGCATTATTTTTTCCTTGTTTCTTGATTCTATCTAAAGCTATATTGCATTTAAATATTTTATTTACGATATTTACTATTTTATTAAAAGTAAGCTGACTATGCATGCACTTGTTTATATAACCAACTTTATGATTAATTAGTTTTATAATTGTAGTCAATGTAGTCATATATTAAAAAAAAAATTATTAATTCTTCCAAGTTATCATAATATTAGTAAAAAAGTAAAACTTTGTGTAAATTTAAAATACTCTTTATGCATACTATTAGTATTTGTACTCTCTCTCTCTCTCTCTCTCTCTCTCTCTCTCTCTCTCTCTCTCTCTCTCTATATATATATATATATATATATATATATATATATAGAGAGAGAGAGAGAGAGAGAGAGAGTAGAGCGTAGCTGCTTAATGCATAGCTTCTTAAGCTCAACTTAATCATGCTGGCCGTTTATCACGGGCGTTGATGGATGGTCAGTGCACAAAAAAAATGAAATTGCATCAAAAAATGCCAAACAGAGCTTTAGTGGCGCACTTAGAGCACTGCTAAAGCCCCAGTTTGTATGTTTGGACACTTTTTGAGTGTTTTTGATGCTCTCTCTCTCTCTCTCTCTCTCTCTCTCTCTCTCTATATATATATATATATATATATATATATATATATATATATATATATATATATATCAAAAGTGCATGAAAGCAGTTTAGTGGATTAAACAAGAGTAGACTGAACCAATAAGTTGCGGCAAGTCTCTAATAAGAACCAAACATGATTGAAAGAACCTAATTCCTTTATTTTTTCTTCCCTCATTTATTTAGAACTGACATTGTGAGTGATAAATAACCTATAGATGAATAGGCATGGAATGACAGAACAGAAAAAATCCAGGAAAAAATTGCAAATGAGAAAGCAAGAGATGACAGGAAAGCATACAGCGCGATATAGTTTGAAAGCAGAGGATCAAAATTATGAGAACCGGCTGGACTAAAATAACTGAAGAAAAAAAAAGAATAAAAGGTGTAAAATTGTTTTTTAATATCATCAATCTTTGTTTAGTTATGGTTAAGTTGATGAGGTTGGTCTCTCGAGCCCCTTTTCACATAGAAGAATCCAGCCCTCGTCTCCAATTCTTTTCCTTCGGTAGAGGCCCCACAACTAGTTGGAATTTATCGAGTCCGAGTATTGTCCATAAGTTTGTGATATTTCAAGAGTTAATGGTCCGAGGCAAATGTTCGGACGTGACTCCTCCGGAGGAAAGCAAGCCCATTCATTTATTTGGGTGCTGGGGGATGGTCGACTAACTGAGCTAGGTAAGCTTGCAAATTAAAGACCACAATCGGCACTCCCCATTCAAGTCCTCAAAGTATTATTTGTTGGGGATGACAAAACCACGTAGATACATCGTCAGCCACACACAAATATATCGGGAAGCATCCGGCGTGTGAAGATGCTACGTACGTAGGAATTCATCAGCCATATGAAGCTCAAAAACAACAAAAGTTCACCAATCTCTCATCGTTGCCTCCCCAAAATTTTGTCTATAAAGAAGAGGTTCGGGTCACAAAAATTTTCTCATCTCCAGGCAACATGGCCATGAGATCTGTCGTGCCCCTTTCTTCTTCATCTTCTTGCGGCCTCTACTCGCCTTGTTCAACAGTCTCTAATAACAAAACGACCAACGGCTTCAGGTACCGTAAGACACAGGGACGAGTTTTTGCTCGATCTGGAGACAAGGACTCTAACCCCAAGAGCTCAAAGTCAGAGCAATCCTTGTTTGGGAGCTTAACAGAAGCCCTTGATTTTTCCCAAGTGCGCTCTGAGGAAGATGCCGTCCTTTTAGAGGAAGCGAGGGAGGCCACAAGATCTGGTGGACGGATGAGCAGAGAACAGGTGAGTGAGAGAGCAACTGATCACGTCAGTGATGGGTTGCAAAGTACTCTGGCTATATCATTGTACATGCAGCCATTTTCTATATTGTAAAATCGCTACGTGCAGAGTGATTTTGTGTTTTTGTACGGGATCACGGAGTAGATCCAGTGATCGGGTTCTAAGTACTTTACAAACTAGTTTTTATTTTCAATTAACAATAATTTTTTTTTTTTTTGTGAAGTACTCGGACACGATCATTGGATCTGCTCGGCATGCTACGCGTTCATTACTTTTAAGTTCTCGTCATCTGTTTCCGCTGATAGTTCATTCGTTTGGCCAAAGGAATTAAGAGATCTGGTCCTATTGAATATCACCAGAATATGGTGATATTGGATGTCGAACATACACATTTCTCCACTTGTGGTCCCCACTGACAGGTGGAGAAGTATCTGGTAAGAGCCAGGTAGGGATGGCAGTGGGGCGGGGCGGTGCCGGGGACAAGGTCTCCACCCCCGCCCCGCCTCAAAATTTTATCCTCCACCCCCGCCCCGCCCCGCCTCAGCGGCGGGGATGGATTTTATCCTCCACCCCCACCTTCATCCCCGTTTCATGTCCTCTATCCCCGGTTCAAACGAGGATGAGGCGGGGCGGGGCGGGGATATTGCGGGGAAAAGTGGTCGGGGCGGGGATCGTGGCGGGGACGGGGCGGGGAAAAGTGCTCGTCCATCCCCGTCTCCACCCCCGGACAGGGATGGATTTTAACCTTCATCCCCGCCTCCATCCCCGTTTCATACCCTTCATCCCCGATCCAAACGGGGCGAGGCGGGGCAGGGCCCCGCTTTCTCCCGGTCCACTGCCATCCCTAGAGCCAGGCACCTTTTGTTCAGTAGGGATTTTTTTTTTAATAACTTGAATCGGCTATTTTTCAATCAATGTAAAAAAATACTTAATTCTTTTTTTAAATATTATTTTAATGGCTTCGACATGTGTCATGTTCGGTTTGACACAAAATATTTTTTAATCACTTTTTAGCCGATTCAGAAAGATTCACTTGAGAATATGTATGAATAGTTTCAAGGCCGATACCGATACTGACAACATTGACTCAACCTGAAACAAGCCCCAGTCATGGATGCAGACGACAACCATCTATATACTGCAGTCATAAATATTGCTAAGATTTTTAAAATTTGTATGATATTATTGTGCACTATTCACGTCATAAAAACCTTACTAATTTCACAAGATCTTCAAAATCTTGTTTATTTTTAAAATATGTTGACAACATAATTGTACATGTTTGTTTTATTTATTTCTATTTTTAATATATATATATATATATATATATATATATATATATATATATATATATATATATATATATATATATATATATATATATATATATGGTTGAGGTTTGCCATGGTCGTTTATAGGTGCAAACTACCTAACAAATGTGGCGGAATCCCCTTGTTTGGGTTTTTTCACATTTAACACCATAGATGTGATATTTAGGTTTTGTTTAATGGGAACAATATTTTGGATCACCAGAATGCAACCTTGACATAGGTTTTCTTGGCAATCCAAAAATCAATGGCTATGAATTCATCAATTCTTTTCAACTAACAGAAACATGCTTTTTGTCAAAAAATATGATCCAAGAGTTAATTCTTGATAAATCGAGCATGTTGAACACATCTATGAGGTTAGATTGTCCCAAAATAACTGGCATAGTGAGATTCAAATTAGATTGTAGGTACAATTATTTGTACCAAATATAAACCCCCTTTATATATATATGTGTGTGTGTGTGTGTGTGAAAACATATTAAATGTGCACGGTGCTAAATGAAACATGATATTGGATTTTCAAAGTTTTTTCAAATGTGATCTATATGTTTGTTTTTATAGGGTTAAATTCTTATAGCATTTGATTTCAATGCATTGATAGGTTTTTATAAGATTTCAAAAATCAACGGCCTACAATTTTCATAAATTTTTGAGACTCCAAATACATTTTTTTTTATCTAAAATCTATGATCCTATTGTTGATTTCTAGTAAATCAATCATGCTCAACACATTTGTATGGTCAGGATTTCAAAAAAATACTGAAAATCCAATAGCATGTTTCATTTAGCAGGTCCAATGATGTTACTGTGTCGAACAGACTCGCGGTCACCCGCCGTGCGTATGCTTATACATACAGCAGTCACAACCGCAGCTAAAGACCTTGCCCATGTCTGATGAAGGGGCGTCTGATGATATATATATATATATATATATATATATATATATATATATATATATATATATATATATATATATGTATATATATATATAGAGAGAGAGAGAGAGAGAGAGAGATGGAAGTAACGTTGAAGGACAGGCACACAGCTGATTGCGCATGCTATCAACAGAGCACATTTTTTTGGTTTTTTTTACATTAGCGATGGTGCAATCAGATGCGCTGGGTGTGTCCGACCATGTTCGACGTGCGTTTGATGCTATGCTCTCTCTATATATATATATGAGAAAATATTTGCTACTAATGAAGGTAAGGAACTAAGCAGCTAGAAATCATAAGTGCAAGTTGTATTTGCTCAATCTAACCACATAGATGTGTTCTGCATGGTTTGTTTGCTAAGAATAAAACCTTCGATCATGTTTTTCTGATGTAAAAATGTGATCTTTTGAGTTATAAAAATTTGGCACATTGTGGGCCATTGATTTGTATACCCCTTTAAAAACCCAATTACTTGTCATGATCACATTATTCAAAATAAGTTCGCTTAAACAAACCAAGTAGATCACATCTATAAGCTTTGATCTACAAAAAAAATTAAGAAAAGAGTGGTTTCTACTCATTAGTTTATTACCTTCATTAGTTGCCAATATTTATCCAGTGAGTGTGTGTGTGTGTGTGTGTGTGCGTGTGTGTGTGTGTGTGTGGAGAGAGAGAGACACTAGAATATGAGAACTAATGTGTGAACTGCAATTTTTATGAATTTTTTATTCTTTACTCTTGAATTACCTTCATGAATTTTTTATTCTCCTCTCTCTCTCTCTATATATATATATATATGATTTTTTTAAACATATATATATATAGTGAGAGAGAGAGAGAGACATATATAGTGTGTGTGTGTGAGTGGTAGGTGCTCAACCCGAGCTCAAGCGCGTTGACCATCCTTAATTTGCGCGTGTGATGGACGACATGCAAAAACACAAAAAAATACTCAAAATGCATAAAAAAAATCCTTTAGCAGTGCTTCGAAATGATGCTAAAAGCAAAAAGAATTTTACATGTATCCTTGTTGGGCTTTTAGTGGCATTTTGAAGTGTCTTTCAAGGTCCAAGCAGAACTGGGACCTTTATGACACTTTCTTAATAAAATAAGTGTGTTTTTGTACTTTTTTTTGCTCATTTTTGCACACTGACAATCCATATGTGCGCACAATATCAGCATGATTAAGCTTGGGATGAGTACCTACCAATCACTATATATATATATATATATATATATATATATATATATATATATATATATATATATAGTGATTGGTTGGTGCTCAATCCGCAGGTGCTCATCCCAAGCTTAAGCACATTAGCCATTCATCGTGCACGTGATGGAATGTCAATGCACAAAAAAAAAAAATCATGCAAAAAATGCCTTTTAAAGGTGCTTTCAAAGCATCACTAAAAGTACAAAAATAAAATATAGTGTCCTTGCTTAGCTTTTAGGGGCGTTTTGAAGCGCCACTAAAGGTAATAAACTTAAAAAGCATGTTTTTGTGCTTTTTTGTTCATTTTTGTGCATTGATCATCTATCATGCGTGCACCGTGGACAGTCACCGTGATTGAGTGCAGGTTGAGCAGCTACCAATCTCTCTCTCTCTCTCTCTCTCTCTATATATATATATATATATATATATATATATATATATAAGCGCTTTGAAGGGCTGCTAAAGGTACGAGCGAAAATCTGATCTTTAGTAAGATGCATTCTCTTATTTCACTATGTTGATTAATGGTCCATGTGGGTGGCAGTACGGAGCACTAAGGAGAAAGATCGGGGGAACCTACCGGGATTTTTTTAAGTCGTACATCGATGGTAAGTTGACGCTGGCAAGTTTTTTGTTTTTTCCTCGTTGCAAGTGGAGAACAGATCTGGTCAAGGGTACTGTTAGGTGTTCTCATTCATGACATAAACAGGAATCCAATCATTATTCTTAGCCACACATCTGTCATGCTCTAGATGTTGTTCATCTGGAGCTTGAACGGCTTTGAAAAAAGTTGTGGAGCCCATTTAGTAAATAAGCAATCCAACCATGGTGGTTGGGCACTGTGCATGGCATGGATGAATGACATTATCTCGACTTGATGATGGTTGTGACTTGTAAAACTACCGGCTCTTTGTAGATAATTTGTTAATAGTGTAAATTACAATAAACAGACAAACTCATAGGCATGCTGAGGGATTCGAATCCGCGACCCCTAAGTTATGATCATACAACCTAACCACCAATCTATCTCATTCTACCACCAAGATCACTTGTTAGGGCATACATTCAACTTTATCACTTCTTACGTTCACTGTTGCAATTTCTTATTTTTGTCCAAAGCCATCTTTTAGGTATTAGATTTATATCATTAATAGGGCATATAATTAGTTGTTTTATGATTAAAGGTGAAAAGGATAATTTTTTTCACTTTAACAGGTATTTGAAATGCATTAAGAAATTATGATTTTGAACAAGTACATAAATAAGCTATGTATAAATATCATTATTTGAAAATATCACGATTTTATTGCAATACTTTCAAAGACAATATAATGCTGGAAAAAAAAATACTCTCTTCTGAAAATGTTGCCTATTTTCTAGTCTGTTTTTTTTTTTTAATATTGTGATAAAAACACATTTTTAATGTTTTTCATATTAACAGCTGCACACACACATACTTTCGTGTATGCCAATAATTTCCTGATATTTTTCTTGGGAAAATTTTACTTACAATGTCGTGAAAGTTTGCTCGTCAATAATTTTCTAATCAGGGAATTGGTGACAAGCATGGCCAATCATTTGTAATTTTTCCTTGAACATGTTTGAAAAGTTAGAAAGTGATCCATTTTCATGCAAGAATGAATACTTTCGCATATAGGATCCTTTGTCCTAAGTCAATGAGAAAATAGATCCCAGTTAAGGGACTAACGTGGGCTTTGAAGTCACACCTCTCCCATGTGACTCCAATGCCGATGAAAGTTTTTTCACTGAAAATCTCTCTCTCTGTCTCTCTGTCTCTCTCACTCTGCATGTGAGCACATTGGATGTGAAAATTACCAAACTCAACTTATCTGAACCTATGTCAAATCGATTTATACGGATACAATACTGATGAAATATTGACCCACACTCAAGTACCATTTAGCTCTTCAACTATATATAAATTTGGATTTTATCTTAAAAGTAACATATAGGTGCCAAATGTACGTTAAATTTATGCTTAGCCACGTTAATTTTCAAATATTAAAGATAGACACTTATCTTTTTAGGAAATTGTGCATATGACTGCTTGAGTTACTTTTTATATCACTTAACTCTAGTGAACTTTTTAAAATGAAACTCTTAACTTCACCTTTATTTCAATTATTGAATTTCACTTGTAGCACCTTATTTTTGTAGCTATGGTTAAGGGCAAATAATAAATTTCTTGTGGTAAAAGTGGCACGAGCAGTTTCTCAAAACGGTAAGTCATTTTATCTCAAGTATTTAAAAACTGAGGCAGCTCAACATAAATTCACCATACAGTAGGCGTCTAAATGTATATAGATTATCCTCTTAAATTATAACCGAGGATGTTATTGAATCCAAACTATTGGATAAAAAAAAATCAAATCCAATTTGAAAATGTTTTTGGATCTTTATAGATCCCACTTATTGTAGCACAAGACAAACATGCCAAACCAAAACATTTCATAATACGATACAAAAACAAACATATGAAACTAATTCATCACATTCTAAATAATGTGTTTAATTTCACATGTATTTTATTTTCATGTGTGAAAATAACTTCCGTTTCCCCAAACGCACCTTATGTATAGTAATAAATAGTATTGTTTCTTCCCTGTGATATTGAGCCCCTAAAGTCATGATGATGATGTAATTTGTTTACATACATACACACATACTTTTGTTATGATGGCAGTGGATGGGCAATACGTTGAGGAGGGCTGGGTTGACAAGTCGTGCAAGATATGCAAGAAGGACACAAGAGGGGAGGCCAGGCAAGTAGACAACCTTGGAAGATACGTTCATGTTGCTTGCCTACAACAGTCGTCCAAGAAAACTAATTTCTTTTCCAGGCTGTTTTCTCGATGAAGGAACGATCCATTCAAACATGGATTCTGCAACATCTTATTGATGTAGTCAGTACGAATATATAGAAAATAGGAAATTCATATTTAGTTGAAATAAATTTCTTTTCCACCATATTATACAACAAAAGTGGCGCTAATTTGTTGGCAAAGGTAGCCAGGCGTCACCTTGTCTGGCAGGAGCAGTTAGTGCACGTCACCGTGTGTTGGGACGTTGCAAGTTTGAACCCCAAATGGTATTGTTGTATAACTGGTAGGGGTATGCCTAACCCCAGCTTTCTCTGTCGAAAAAAAAAGGTAGCCAGGCGTCTCATTATTCGGGTTTTAAGGAATTAGCGGTGGTCCTCTAGATTAAAACAAATTGGACGCAGCAGGCACGATGCTTATTCATGGATAGCCTGTCCACTGTTATGGCCCATATATATATATATAAAGAGAGAGAGAGAAACAAGATCGGCCTCTGTATGTTGCCTGTCTGCAAGTTCCTCATCCTGAACTCTCGAAGCAGGTTATATGTTCCTTCCCCCCCCCCCGAACAGGGCATCTCATGCTCGGGGGTCCCAAAAAGCACCACGTATTTAAGCTTGTGCATCTCGTATCCCCATGTTTGTCAGCATTAATTAGCATTGGAGTTTGATGTGATTGCAAAGACTTAAGTACCCTCTCCTCCATTGGTGCCAAAAAAAATAACGATTCTAGAAAAGGAGTGATTGTAAAGACTTAAGTGCCCCGAAGATGATTATTTAAGACCCAGTCTCTACACTGCAGGATTATTCGAGAAAAAAATTTCTCATGGAGGAGGCCATGAATATCAACCCTCTCACTCTCTCTCTCCCTTCTCTTTCTGCTTTTGTGCACATCCAGCAGAAGAACCTATATTGCTCTATCAAACACCGACTGACCTGCACATTGACTGTTGTGGAGCCTGATTCAGAGTTTTTACCCTTACAGGAAGAGGGTTTGGGGGCTCCTCCCAGCGTGAGTAGCATCATTCAACTAAATAAGTTGTGGATCCTGATTCAGAGTTTTTACCCTTATAGAAGAGGGGTCTAGGGGCTCCTCCCAGCGTGGGTAGCATCATTCAACTTGAAGAGTTGTGCAACCTGATTCAGAGTTTTTATCCATACAGAAGGGGGGTCTGAGGGCTCCTCCCAGTGTGGGTAGCATTATAAGGTCCATGATTTATTTTGTGGTAATATTACACAAATCGTGTTGAGATCGAGAGTTTTGTTGAAATTGACAATTTTTGTATTTTAGCCTACATAGAGATACTGGTCAAATCGCATAATTTTACATAAAAAGGCAATTGAGGGAAATCTAGAGCGAATTAACCTTCAATTTTTTTAGGGCAAGTTTATAATATGTATATGGTGATTGACCCCAAATTTGAGTTTCGAACGACGAAAAAATCCCGTCAGTGCATGTGAATTACGGGAGATTGCTTAGAAACTTAGCGAGGGCATAAACGAGACCCAATTCGTTCATAACAGAGATTTCTTCGCTTGGGTAGCTTTGAAATATCATTTACATTGATAATATAAAATAAAATAATTGTACATAATGGAAAAATATTTGAAAATTCAAATAGAAATAGAATCGATATAATAAACATTCATTTCTTTCATTGGTCAAGGTCGACCAAGGCCATGACCGTCCATTCAGGATGGCCTTAGGACGACCATGGCCATGAAACCAGCTGGTCATGTTGACCAGCTGGGTGAGTGGCAGTCTCATAAGAGACTAAAGTAATTTTAAAGGGAGGGCCACGATTGGCCCTACCCAAATCAATAAAAAAAAACAATGATTGAAGTGTGAAAATTTTAATAAAGTAACCAAGAAGAAGGAGGAGTTCATGGCATGTGAGGGTTGACCTTCCCTCTTGGAGAATGCGTGGGGCATTGAGAGCCCTTTAGCCTTGGGATTCAAGGAATCCCAAGGGCTCTTCCCAAGAGGGAAGAGCCATTATGTGACTTGATAGAACCTCATTGGATGCATGGGGCGGCAGCCCCATGGCATTTTTGTTATTTCAAAAAGAAGATTCAAATCCTCTTAGATGAATGGTGGAGCTAGGCGGCAGTGGGAAACCGTGACCCACCCCCAGCTCCACATCTTGGAAGGTGATTCTCCACCCTCCATCTCAGCCCAACCCTCTTAAAGCCTCTTTGAAAAAATCGAGAACCCCATTATAGGGGGGCGATTTTTTTTCAAGAACATTTTCACTCTCTCTCATTCTCTCTCCCTTACTCTCTCACTTCTCCTTCCTCTTCCTCCCAGTCGTGGGGGTGCTTCTCCATCAACGTTGAAGAGCAGTTACACTTACCTCCGTTTCCAAACCTTCAAGGTGAAGGCTCAACTCATTCTTCCTTATATCGTTTTAATACACCATGAAACTAAGGGAGGCACAGCATCCATGAATGCATGCTCCATTGGTGGATTAGCTGGATAAGTCTCTCTTTTTTTCTTCCATGTCTCCATTGCATTCGACAGTTTATGTGTTTTCTGGCTGATTTTTTTTTAAGATGCTATTTTTAAAAGATAATTTTCAATAAAATAATGGAAAAATCATCAACCAAAGATATAAAAACCGACTTTCCACAGAAGTGGCGAGTACGGGTCGAATTCATAAGGAACAGGATATATTCTGAATTAATTCTAAAATAACAATTTATTAATATCACAAAGTCTACAACTATGTTAAGATTACAAATTAAATGAAATAACAATCTAAACTATGAAAATAAACTAAAGCAGGAAGCTAAATTTTCTTGCAGATCTCCAGGGGTAAATCGGTCTTTTCACCATATATGCAGTTGCACTTCATATTTGAAATACACTTGTAAACCTGTTCTAACTTATCAACCTACACAAGGAAAAGAAAGAGTTAGTAACAATGCGTAATGAAATTCAAATTACAAAATACAATTAATTCTAAATTATTTCTGAAATTAAATTACAACTAAACAAATAAATAAAGCTAAAAATTCAACCTCTAACTAAACTAACTAAACAAATTAATCCTAATGAGTCTAACTACAGTTAATTCACTAACTACAAGTTAAGAAATACGAATAACTACATTAAATCAAGCAAATAACCAAATGACTATTTTGTCCCTAAATAATGCAAAAGTGGATTCTGACAACTTTTCGCAATTCGATGATTTGAAAGGTCAAACGAATTTCAAAATTCACGAAATCACTTTTATTTTGTAACTGACAGATCCAAAAATCTGACACAACTTACAGATTTAAAAATACATTCTCGATCTTCAGATATAAGCGTTTCAAAATTAGGATAATTCTTGAAATCGCTGGACCCGAAATTGAAAAAACCGAAAAAGCTATTTTCACAAAATGCTTAAAAACCAGACCAAATCAACTCGGAATGAGTTGAATTTTGTTCGGAAGACAGTGAACACACGGATGTGGAGAATAGAAAAATAATTTTCAGAAAACTTTAAAAAAATCCACATAAAATAACGAGTGCTAAATACGATAAAAATCAGATTTGAAATTCAGTGCACTATTCATTTGTGCGAATCCACAATTGACATCTAACACTAAATCACATGGAAAAACAGTCCTAACTAAATCTAATTTATTACTAAACTACAACAAAGGACAACAATTAAACTAATTTATAAAAAATTGGAAATAAATTAAACAACCTAAACTAAAGTTAATCTAGACACATCACTATTGTTACTCTATTCTAAACTAAGTGCTATTCTAAGTAAACTATTCAAATAACTACTCTAATTAATCCTATTGTATTCTAGCTAACATCACTAACTAATTAACTAACTAATCAATACTTAGTTCTAGAACCTAAGTAAAACACAAACACTACCTAAGGTTAGTCTCACTAGGGTTACAAACTAAGTTAGAATAAATTGCTAACTATGGTTAAGTCGACTAAGGGTAAACACTAACTAGGGCTCGCTATGATTTGGTTAACTACTAGGGTTACTAGGATTAGTCACTAACTAGGGTCAGTTGGCTCACTATGATTAATTAGAGGTACGGTTAGCTATGATTAACTAACTAAGGGTTAGTCTAACTAGGACTAGCTACTAACTCAGGTTAGATACCTAGGGTTAGTTAAGATTAGCTAGGGTTAACTAATTAGTCTAGCTAAGGTTAATTAACTAAATATGGTTAACTACTAAATAGGGTTAGGGGTATATGTAGGGTGGTGGTTTAGGATAGGCTTTGACTACACGTCACCCTAAGGTTACTAACTATATTACTAAGGTTAATCACTAACTAAAGTTAGCTATGTACGGTTAGGGTTAACTAGGTATAGTTAAGCTAACTAAAGCTAATAATTACACTAAAATTTAATAATTAAAACTCTAAACTAAAATCGGTAATTGGAAGAATTAATCCTAAAACCTAATCTAATTACTTTAACACTAAATATAATATAATCTAATATTAATATCTAACTAAATAGTAATACACGATTTCTCTAATCTAAACTATTACTATATTTACTAAATTAATTAATATCTAATTAATGCTAAATCAAACTAGGCAAGTAGTAAATAGGGCTCTAAAGATGGGAATCTACGAATTTGGTAGGGGCCACCTCCTTACCTTAATAGCTCATTAGGAAGTCTTTCAATTTATAAAACCATCCAGCCTATTGGGACCCACACGTTTTCAATCATTTTCCTTAAAAGCAATAGACTCTTTTGAAAACCTTTCCTAAAACACAATACACGTTTTTGGTTGGCCTTAAAAGTAAATTAAACATGTCAACTCTTGCCAAAATCGTGTAAACAAGTTTTAAAAACTCTTTTGAAAATCAAATGGGTTTCCACCTTTTAAAATGTAACTCCTTTGCAAATTGGCTGGATAACATTTATTAAAAACTTTCCTTCAATGAGATTCACGAATTTGGATATGTTGGTCTTCTACCAAAAAACGTTTTTTCAACTACAAAGACCATAGTGCCCTTAACTAAAATACATGATTAACTACACAACTAATTTAAACTAAGGTTAAGCTAGCTAAAATTAGTCTATACACACATAATCAAAAGGATATACAGGAGAACAAAAAGTAATTGGAACAACCTAAATTAATGACTACAGAAAAACCAAATCAGCTAATTAAATTGTAAAGGGACTAACCGAATTCTAATAAATCTAGCTATACTAATCATGGAATTACATCTATTCTAAAATGCATCAGACCTAACAAGCTAATATAGACATAATTTAATTCAAACTACCATAAAGCAAGACACTACAACGATCTATAAAACGCTAGCAACTAAGTTAAATTTAACTAACATCATATCATGAATAAAAACAATCTAATTTACACTATACTAAGACAAAATTGACTCTAAACTGTTAGACTATGAAATACCAAAATACTCTAAATAATATGTTGTACATGAAAGAAAGAATAGAAAAACACATTCTAACATTTTACTCTATAATAAACTAATCAAACTACAACCGAAATTGCATCAAAACTAAATTGAATACATGGATAAACACACCTAAATCTACACAGCAAACAACTTAATTTAATTTAATCTATCACACTAATGTATCAATAGAAAACGCTACAGCTGAATGGAATTAAAATACTATTTTATATAAATCAAAATCACTCGATCTTCACAATGACACATTAAATCCAACAAGAACTAAAAATGAAATCAAACGTACACATCTACCCGCCATAATATTCTATCATCGACACAACTTAGTCCTAAATATCACTGGAAATTAAGAGGAAACACGCAGGTATGAACCAGAAAATCAAATCACACACCTACACCCAAAAACACTAAAAATGTCCAACATTAGATTGAAAATCACAAGGAAATAGAAGGGACAACATCTAAAAGACCTCTACGTGCTGGTTTATGCATGAAACCTCTACACTAAGGCTCACGAAAAACAGAAAATACGCAGCACACAACTCACGCACAGTTTGGGTTTTATCTAGAAGCAGTGGATGGGAAGATCTAACCTCTAGGGTGATCCGACGACTGAGGGGAAGGAAAGAGCAGACTTTGCTTGGCTTTCGCACCACGAGGGACCTCATTGATGCTGAAAATACACCATGGAACAATATTATGCAGCTGCAACACGTTTGAAGTCCACCGAAGATGGAGGAGGGACCGATTCTCGATCGGATGACTTAGAAGATCGGATGGCGGTAGAGTCGATCCCTCTTGTTGGAGTGTCTTGCACTTCCACGCAAGAGCAAGTGTCTTCAACCTCTGCGTCACCTGCAAAGCACAACAAACATGGGATTAACCAACAGGGATGACAAAGAACTGAAGAGGTATGAAAGGGAGGCAAGAAAGGATGCTTGGATCTCAAGCATTTCTTCAAGCTTCAATGGCAATGGCGTGGGGTGAGAGGTGAGAAGGGGGCTGGACTAAGATTCGTGCCCCTAGGGCACAAAAAGCAAAGCAAAGACAAGATTCCATTAGGTGTCACCTCTCTTTTAGACGATTTGCCTTGTTTTAGGTTATTTTCAGAAAAGGTGTTAAAAAGAAAATATTCACTAGGCGCCTCATGTAGGAAGGGTTTTTTAGAAAATATTCTATGAAAACGTGAATTGGGTTGGAGCTGGGTTGAATCTATGCATTTTGGTCCAGATCCAAGGTCCAAATGGACGTTTGGATCCAAATCCTTCAAATCTGCTCCGAGGTTTGACCCGCTACACTGTAAATGCCATAATTTCTTCATTTTAAGTCCGATTTCGATGAAATTTGAATATCATTTTGCACCTAAGTCTGGACCTTAAACCTATAGATGATGCATTTATGCAGTAAAAATGTGTTAAGAAAATGTAATATTTATGCATCATCAAATACCCCCATGCTAGAATAATTGCTAGTCCCTAGCAATATACTCTACCCTTGCAATGAAGATATAGACTACCCAATAATATGAAAGCTCTTATTAAATAAATAAAAAAAACTAACTCACTTTCGTAGGAATCATGGTTGCATTTATCACATGCAACAAGCCTTTTAAACTCCTGAGTTACCCTAGTGGACGAGTAAGGTCTCGTGAGGGTTTGCAGAGATGCTACCCACAAACATCAATATCATGCATGAATAATTTTTCTGAAATAATAGGCAATTAAGAACTTATTTTAAACAAATATTTCATGTAATCTACATTCTCATAACAAATTTAGAATTTTTCCACCACAGTAAAAATTATTTTCTTTCACTTCTCTAAAACTGTAATTATCTATGAATTTTCTCAGAAAGTCAAGTATTGTCATGTTTTACTCATTTATCCTCACCTGTATCTTTTCTGCACAGTAATTCACAATTTTTCCTAAGCAATGAAATTTTTCTCATTCAGCTCATTCTTTTTCTTTTGATTTTCAATTTTTCACTCTTTTTCC
Source organism: Nuphar pumila (assembly GCF_984573655.1). Classification (NCBI taxonomy): domain Eukaryota; kingdom Viridiplantae; phylum Streptophyta; class Magnoliopsida; order Nymphaeales; family Nymphaeaceae; genus Nuphar; species Nuphar pumila. Next base: position 68,886,570 of record NC_143255.1, on the reverse strand, counting down.
ATTTTTCTAATTTGAGCACTATTTCGAATATCCAGTCTTGTAACCCTTGTAGCGAGCTTTGGGTAAGTGACTCCCAGGTCAGACAACCTTAGGGCACCAGATACAGAGTATCCCTCGGACTTAATTGCTCGAGTCACTAGACCTTCTATTCTAATAGTTTACGTATAGTCTTCCTCTTATCATGTGCAATGTCTCTATCTCTTAGGCTTTCTATGAAGTTCATGTAACAAGCTTTCGAATCGGTGGATCCCAAACCAAATGGCTTTAGGGCACTAGGTGTAAAACACCCTGCAGACTCTACTTACTTGAACTACAAAGGCCACAGATATCGACTAGACAAGAAGATGATCTCCTTCGTTATTCATTTCGTCAAGAGATTCAAACATTTCAACTTTTGTCTGAGTTCCACTACTAGGACTCGCGAAGAAATTAACAACTAAACGTAGCTCTATTCTTTTAAGCTCATCTTTCAAAAACATCTTTCACTTGCTTATCTTTTTCACAAAACATACTGTGCCTTCCCAGCCCTTTCTGAGAACGAGGACTCAGAAAAGGAATCTGAATTCACGCTACTTACTCGAAAATTTCAGCGCTTCATAAGAAAGAACATGTTATCAAATAAGCACAAGAAAAAGAAAGATTCTAAGGAAGATTCCATGTGCTATCAATGCAATAAGCCAGGTCACATGAGACGTGACTGTCCTCTTCTAAAAAGAAAATCCAAAATTGAGGAACCAAAGAAAAGGTTTTTCAAGAAAAAGGCTTTGCATGCTCAATGGGATGATTCAAAACCATCCTCAAGTGAAGAACCAAGTGATGATGAAGCCGAAACCGCCAACATGTGCTTCATGGCAGAAAGTTCTGTAAGTGAATCCTTTGATTTTTCTTTTGAAGAACTTCAAAATGCTTTTTAAGATCTTTTTGAAGAATCAAGAAAAATGATTCTCAAAAACAAAAGTTTGAAATCTAAAAATCTAAAGCTTCTCTAGAAAAATAAAGAACTCAGTATTGAAAATTCTGAGTTGAAAAAGAAAATTTTTATCCTTACTTATGAAATCAACTCTATAAATTTAAGACAAAAAATCTTCAAGTAGAAATTTCAGAATTGAAAAGCAAAACTGAAAACCTTATGAAAACGGTTTTCAAGTTTACCAAAGGGAAAGAGAACCTGGATAAACTCCTATCCTCTCAAAAACTCTCTTTTTACAAGAATGGTATTGGTTACTCTCATATAAATAAACCTTCTTGTATGAATAAAAAAACTGTTTTTGTCAAAGGTTCTGCTGAATCTAAGCAGGAGTATTACAACTTTCATACTTTGTACTCCTCTAAATTTATAGACAAACCCAAATCAAAATGGATATGGGTACCAAAGTCTAACAAAAAGGGACCCGATCGGGTGCCACAAAGAATTTTTACCTGATATTTTGCAGGCTCTAAAGAAGAAGAACATATGGATACTAGACAGTGGATGTTCAAAATATATGACAGGACATCCTGATCTTTTTGTTTTTCTTCATCATAAAGAAGGAGGAACTGTCACCTTTGGAGATAACAACAAAGGGTTGATAGTTGGTATTGGCAATATTGGTAATATCGATAAACCTCTTATCAAAGATGTCCTCCTTGTTAAAGGTTTAAAACATAACCTATTAAGTATAAGTCAAATGTGTGACACAGGTTATAACGTTAGTTTTAAACATGATGCTTGTCTCATAGCAGACACCAACGAAAATATTATTTTAAAAGGTATAAGAAAAAATAATATATATGAATTATACCTAGAAAATATTACTGAACACTGTCTTATAGCTAATAATGACTCTCAAAATTTATGGCACATGAGAATAGGTCATGTCAACTCTAAATATATGTCTAAATTAGTTAAGAACAATTTGGTACGTGGGTTACCTAAAATATCTTTTAAAAAAGACTATTTTTGTGATGCATGTCAGTTAGGAAAACTGTCAAAATCATCTTTCAAATCAAAAAATATTGTTTCAAGCAAAAGACCTTTAGAGCTTCTTCACCTGGATCTTTTTGGTCCTTCTAGAGTAGCTAGTCTTAATCACAATAAATATGTTTTTTTAATTGTAGATGATTACTCAAGATTTACTTGGGTAATATTTTTGAAAAACAAAAGTGATACGTTTTGTCAATTTGAAATTTTATGTAAAAAGTTACAAAATGAAAAGTCTTCTACTATTATCAATATTCGTAGTGACCATGGAGGAGAATTTGACAATGATCTTTTTGTAAATTTTTGTAACTTGCATGGTATTTCACATAACTTTGCCTTTCCTAGAGCTCCACCTCAAAATGGTGTAGTAGAAAGAAAGAATAGAACCCTTCAGGAATCTGCTAGAACTATGCTCCAACATAATAATCTTGCTAAATATTTTTGGGCAAAAGTTGTTAATACTGCATGCTACATATCAAATAGAGTTCTTATCAGGCCCTTATTAAATAAAACTCCCTATGAATTATTCTATGACAGAACTCCAAGGATAGACTACTTTAAAGTCTTTGAGTGCAAATGCTTTATCCTTAACACAAAAGATAGCCTTGATAAATTTGATGCTAAATTTGTTCAAGGCATATTCTTAGGATATTCAAGTCATAGTAAAGCATACAAAGTTTTTAATAAGAGTTCAAATACCATTGAAGAATCTATGCATGTCAGTTTTTATGAATCTATTGATAAATCTGTTCATAAGCAGACTAACGATGATGATGTTGAAAGTACAGATTTCTTCTTAGATAACACAACTAAACCTAATGAAGATGATTCTCAAAGAATATTTGCTGAAATCAAAGATCATCCTCAAAAGCAGATTTTGGGAGACCTGACCAAGGGGGTTCAAACTAGAGCTCAGTTGGAACGAATTGCAAACATGGCATTCATATCTCAACTTGAACCAAAGAAGATTGATGAAGCCATCATTGACAAGTTATGGATGTTAGCCATGACTGAAGAACTAAATCAGTTCCAAAGAAATGATGTCTGGGATCTTGTACCAAGACCTAAAGATCATCAAATTATAGGGACAAGATGGATCTTCAGAAACAAGCTGGATGAAAAATGTAATGTTATAAGAAACAAGGCAAGGCTAGTGGCTCAAGGATACAACCAGGAGGAATGTATTGATTTTGATGAAACATTTGCTCATGTTGCTAGACTTGAATCTATTAGAATGTTTTTAGCATATGCAAGCTATATAGATTTCAAACTATACCAAATGGATGTTAAAAGTGTTTTTTTAAATGGTTTTATAAATGAAGAAGTTTATGTAAAACAACCTCAAGGTTTTGAAAATGAACAATTTTCGGATCATGTCTTTAAACTAAAATGTGTTTTATATGGTTTAAAGCAAGCACCTCGTGCTTGGTATGACAGACTTAAAACTTTTTTAGTAAATACCAGATTTTCTGTAGGCTTGGCAGATTCAACATTATTTGTAAAAATAGTGAATGATCATACTCTAATCGTTCAAATATACGTGGACGATATCATCTTTGGATCTACTAACAACAGTCTTTGTGAAGATTTTTCCAAGTTCATGCAGAAAGAATTCGAAATGAGCATGATGGGAGAACTCACCTACTTTCTTGGACTGCATATTAAGCAAACCAAGGATGGAGTCTTCATCAATCAGTCTAAGTATTCTCATGAACTTCTGAAAAGGTTCAACATGAACTCAACTGCTTCAAAAATTACTCCTATGAGCATAAATACTGTACTGGACAAAGATGAAAATGGTAAGACTGTGGATACAAAGTTATACAGAGGTATGATAGGATCACTACTTTATTTAACTGTTAGCCGTCCAGATATCATGTTCAGTGTTTGCTTGTGTGCTAGATTTCAGTCAAATCCGAAAGAATCACATCTTAAAGCTGTAAAAAGAATAATGAGATATCTAAAAGGCACAGTTGATTTTGGGTTATTTTTATTCAAAATCATCTATATTTGATTTAATCTCATACAGTGATGCTGACTTCGCTGGAAGTAAATCTGGCAGAAAAAGCACAAGTGAAATATGTCATATGCTAGGGCACTCACTAGTTTCATGGTTCAGTAAGAAACAAAACTGTGTATCATTATCAACTACTGAAGCTGAATACATAGCTGCAAGCCTATGTACACAGGTCATCTGGATGAAACAAACCTTAAAAGATTTTGGTTTAAAATTTGAAAATACAACTATTTTCTGTGATAATACTAGTGTCATAAACCTATCTAAAAATCCTATTTTACACTCTCGAACTAAGTGTTGAGAAACTCTGTTTTGATGTCACATAATATGATACACTGTCGGATTTGATTTTATATGATATGATAATATGTCCTCTTGAAAAATGTTATATTATGACTGAATATGTTTTGCCATAAATCTAACGAGTATTTGATGCAAGGATATCTCACCCAAAAAGGATGGAGACTTCCTGTTCAAGTACAACTATAGTGCAATCATACTCCTTGAAGAAAAAGCTTGATGAGCCATGCATTCCTAAAGATCAACTGAAGAGATCGGCTACCTCAAGATGAAGTTTTTTTCTTCTTTAGAGTCATATGTAACAGAACCTTCAGGAACATGCATATTGCATATTACATACTCATTCATAAAAGCTATATCATAAAAGTATACGATAGTTTCAAAAAGCTCCTTTTTGAAAACTAATAATTGTACCTTCTTACAACCCTTTATAAAAAAAGGTATTTTGACATGATTTCAAAATGTAATAATTGTACCTTACATCATGTACAAGACAACATGAAAAGAAATGTAGGAAAAAGACAAAACATGAAATCGGCTACATAAAGAAAAACAAATATAATATGTTTTTGAAAAGACTCTATTTACCTTCTTTAAAGAAACAATTTCAAATGTAGGAAAAAGACAAAACATGAAATCGGCTACACAAAGAAAACAAATATAATAAAGTTTTTGAAATGACTCTAGTTACCTTTTTTACAAACCCATAGAATGTCGACTTACTTGAAGTCATCATTCTCTTTGTATAGCATTAAATACCTCCTGTAAGAAATCCTTGTTAAAATATCCTTCTCAAGAATGTCGACTTTCTTGAAGTCCTCATTCTCTCTGAAGACTTTGAAAAACACAACATAAAGAAAACACTTGACATGACTATGTATAAATAAATATCTCAAAGCACTCATTGTACTTACACTCATTTAAAGTAAAAAAGTACTTATGTACCTCAAATCATTAATTAGGATAAAGACAAAACTACAATCCAACGTTCAATGTACTATTGTAAGAAATAGACTTTTTTCATAAAATATGTATTACCTAAAATATTACAACGACTAGTGTACCCCATATTTTACTTTTATGGAAAAAGGCTTTCTCGAATTTCTCTAAAGATGTTTTTGAAATGACATAACATTTCACATCTCAAAAAAGGCTACGATTTCAAAAAGTAACAACTACTTTTTTAAAAGCTATATAAACACACTCAAATAAACTATTCAACATGGAATGGATTGGACATGTGAGCTTACAATGAGAAAAATTCTTATTCGATATTTGAAAAGAGAGCCTTGAAAAAGAAAGAGAAAAAGAAAAGAAAGAAAAAAGAAAAAGTCAAGTATAGCTCTTTAACAAAGAGTATCCTCTGAGTGACAAACAGAACATCCAAGAATGTCAAAAAAACTATGATTTTGGCAGTGTTTTTGGATATTTCAGGAACCCGGTTTTGCAATTTGCTTAATTTAGCCATCAATCAGATTCCAAAATTCATCAAATTTGGTACCTACACTTGTTATAACCCTAATTGTGAATTAGAATTATAAAAATATTTTTTTGACATTAAATTAACCCGAAAATTGCATCAAACCCTAAAAATATGTTATTTTTGACCTAGTTCACCAACCAGTTTCAGAGTTAGACCCGAATCAGGGGTCAATCTTTTATGAAAATCTATGAAATTTTACAGAGACAAACAAGGAAGAAAAACAGAGATTTTCCAATTTACAGATCGGAAAACGCATCTCTGGTTAGGGAGAAACCCTTCCGACAATCTGAACTAAAATCTAACAAATCTAACAGGGGTTAAAACAGATACTTTCAATTGATAATTTCGGGATAAATAGAAATACTAATCTAAAATATTTGATATTTTCGCAGTAAACAGTAGATAGAAAAATAACAATACTCACTTTTTACAGATCATGAATCGGATATGTGGTTTGGGATTTATGAATAACACAAGTCTGATTAGGGTTTTCGTAAACCCTAACGAGTTTTAAATTGAAAATCAAAATCTCTGACAGAGGAAAAATACTAAACAGCAATCAAAAATTCTGAAAATTTCACCGTAGCTAGATCTAATCAATATGAATCCATGGCACTCTATAGATCTAAAATCGGATATAAGATGAGAAAAATATCATCTCAGCAAGTTACCTTCTTGATTTTAACTTCGATTTTAAAGATTTAAACACCCGATTTGATCTCTGATTTTTCTGACAAAGTTCTCGAGGTCCAAAACCTCTGATTTTTTTTACAGTAGTTCTTTTAGACATGCATGCATCACATATGAAAAAATCAGAAATAAACAACGAATATTTCAATCCGAAACAGCATGCTTTTTACTGTTCTAAACTAAAAAACACACAGAAATCTAATAAACTTGAGAAAACATGCATTAACTAATGAAAAACAATAAAACAAACCATAAAACAGTAAATAAAAATTATTTCTATGCTGGGAAAACGTAAAATAAACATGAATAAACAAATAAATAAAATAAAATCAAGGAATCAATGGCTGGAATTTGATTTCACCCTTAAACACATGGATTTGACCCATTAAAAGGGTAAATCATGTATTTTATTGGTTAATAATGCAAAGAATCATACTTAAATCACCTTTAATGGATTAAAATCCCTGTAAATCACACAAAACAGGGTTAGATCATCTTCTTGGACCATTCTTGATGGTTCTTGAGGTTGGATCATGGTTGAATCTTCATAAGGAGGAGCATCCAAGGCTAAATCTAGGTTTAAAGCATTTAAAACATTAAATAAAATAATTAAAAATGAAGAAGTTGATACCTTAGAGTTGAAGCAATGGAGGAAGGGCTGGAGAGGAGAGAGAAGCTCCAAGAAACCTCAAAGGTGAATAGTGAAAATCGTCCCCCTCTCTCTTTCTATTTATAAAAAGAAATTAGGTTTAAAAATCAAGTTTTTTAAAAAAATTGGACTCTCTAAGGGGGGGGGGCGATTTTGGGGTGTAGTTACTATCCTACCCCTAGCCTAAATTATCTAAACTAATGCCTAATTAACCCCTAGTCTATCCTAGAAATCCCCCAAATGTTATGCCACTTGGCATCCTTCACATTTGTTTTTTTAAAAGACCTTTAAAAACATTTAAAAACACTAGTTTTAAAAACTAATTTTCAAAATGAGTTTTCAAAATGATTTTGACTCTTCTAAACCTCTGACACTAACCAAGACACTGACTAACCCTAGTCTAGCCCTGACTTACTCGAATATGGCGCCACCCCGAGTGGGCCCTACTTGAGTTTTTCAAAAAGCGATTTTAAAACTTGAAATTGAAGGAGTTTTCAAAAGATTTTCAAAAGTAAGCTTGAAATTAAAAGTTTTGAAATGTCATAGGGTTCTAACTGGGTCAAAACCCCTCTGGATATGGTTCCAACTGAGTGGGCCCACATCGATTTTTGCAAATTTTGAAATAAACACTAAAACAACTTTTAAAAGGGGTTAAAATCAATAATTGAAATTCGAGATTTTTGAAAACAGAGTCTCAGGCGAACTGAAACTCTTGGTTAGAGTCCTGAACTCTTAGGATTCTGAGATTTTAGATTTTAAAAAGCCAAATGAAAGGTTTTTGAAAGATTTTATCAGAAAATGGTGAAAGAAGTCAGAAAATACAGCCAGGGTTAGACTCCTAACTCGATCAAAACTCTGACATAGAGTCCTGAACTAACTGGACTCTGCAAAATGACCTAATTTTTTTTTAAAACGAATGGAAACAAATGAAAATGGAATAAAAGCAGACTTCAAAACAGACTCCTGACTGGACTGGGACTCTAGGACAGAGTCCTGATCGGACTAAAACTCTAGATTTTTTTTTTGTATTTTCTGAAAAACAGTTGAAAGAACTTGTGAAAACAGTTAAAATAATAACAAATATTGGAATAGACCAGAGTTCTGATTCAACTGAGACTCTGAGAACAGAGTCCTGATTGAACTAGGACTCTTATATTTTTGGATTTTCTGATAAGTAAGTGATGGAATTTAAGCAAAGCTTTTGAAAACCAGTGAAAATGAAGTGAAAAAATCAATTTTGGATAGAGTCCTACTTCAATCAGGACTCTGGGGTAGAGTCCTGATTTGATCAGGACTCTGAGATAAAACCTCAAAATTTTAAAATTCTTTGATAAAAGTGCAACAATTTTGATAGATGAAAAGATTTTTGAAAGATTCTTTCAAAATTTAAAATCAGGATCGGAGTCCTGATCCAACTAGGACTTTCTGAACAGAGTCCTGTTTTGACTAAAACTCTGAGTTTCTGACTCATTTTAAAAGATTTTGAAAGATTTGATTGAAAATGGATGTGAAAGATTAGAGTTCTAATCCGATTAAAACTCTGAAGAAGAGTCCTGATCCGATTGGACTCTTGAAGAAGAGTCTTGATCCAACTAGGACTCTAAGATTTTGGCCAAAATAGAAGATTTTAAGAGGTTTTCTCCGAAAACAGGTAAAAAGGTAGTGAAAAGTAGAGTTTTGATCCGACTAGGACTCTGGAAAAAGAGTCCTGATTCAATTAGGACTCTAAAATTTTTGAGATTTTTGATAAATGAAGGAATCCAGAAGCTACACCACCTAAATGGGTCTTATCTGAGAATTGAAATAAATTGAAATTGAGTTTGAAATGAATCCAGATTGTTTTCTGAGAAAATACTTCAAAATATAAGGTCTTAGGGGTTGGCAAATGACATAATGTTGATTAAAAACCCAGGTTTTAAAATTGATTTTGGAAGAAAAGTTTTAAAATCCGAATCTGGATTAAATATTTTGAAAACTGGAGTGTTGGATCTCGAAGATGAGATGTAATGACATGCAATGCTATGCTATGCAATGCAATGATATGCTGAATTCACGCAATGATAAGGAATGACACATGAAATGGATGAATACTGAATGAGGAGGAAAATTTGGGGTGTTTACAGATGCCCCTCTTTGCTGCTAAGCCGGTTAGAGGCCGAACTTAGTGGCAAAGAAAAACACACCAAATTCAGACTATAAATATGCCCCAGTTAGATAAATTTGACTGGGTATGAAAGAATTAGTTCAAATGATGGTGGTAGATATAGCATAAAGAATAAAGAAGAAGATTCACCTCATCGAAATGAGGCTCAGGCTTAGCCCTTAACTTGGATGGGACGACAAATGAAATACCTCATCAGAATGAGGCTCAGGTTTAACCCCTTGACCTGAAAGGGGATGATACCTCGTGGAAAAACGAGACTCAAGCTTAACCCTTAACCTGAAAGGGGACGATACCTCGTGGAAAAACGAGATTCAGGCTTAACCCTTAACCTGAATGTGGACGATACCTCGTGGAAAAACAAGATTCAGGCTTAACACTTAACCTGAAAGGGGACGATATACGGAGTCCTCGAATGAAGAAACCATGATGGGACCTTCGAATTTTGCACAATAAATCCGAGAGAGGTTTGCAAAAGGAAGAAGGGGGGTTCCCTAAAGCTTGAAAAGGGATTGATCTTGGACGTCTCATCGCTGAAACTGAATGACTTTTAAGACAGATGACCTTTTTGCAAAAAAAAAAAAAATCAGGTTTAACCCTTAACCTGAACGGGAACTGTCTATGGTGGGACAGTGGGGAGCACAGGGAAGTGTGCGGATCTGAGAGCCCAGGCACTCAGATTAAAACAAGAAGGGAAGGATCTTGGACAACTCCCATCATCCGATCCTAAAAGGGATAACAACAACGCCTGAATATATCAAAATAGACATCAAGCTCTCACTTCATGTCGGGATAACTTGAAAAGATTGCCAATAAGATAAAAATTGTAGTTAATTCAAGAATGATAAGCACATATATGAAAAATATTCTCTCTTGTCTACCTGAAGTATTACCTCTGACTGGACTTAACTCCGTAGAATCAAGATTCGAATTCAAATATCATTGCCATTGACTTTCTTTCAAGGAAGCTATCAATTTCCTTGATATGGACTTAAAAGAATGTATTCTTGATATTGCGAGAGCTACTAGTGAAAGAATATTGATAAAAGAATTTCACAAAATTAAAGAAGATTCTTGATAGATTCGGCAGTCTGATATCTTGGAATTCTCTTCTCATGATGATCTTTCTGCACTCTCTTTTTGACAGAATTGGAGCTCTCTTGGATTTTTCGGGAATTACATCATCCTTTATTTTGGAGATGTCCTGACTTTTCTCTCTTTTTGGGAAGGGTACGTCACAAACTCCTTCATCTTAGAGATGTTTCGATCCTTCTTTTTCTCTCAGGGATTATCTTGACGATTATTGGCTCATTGGTTGGGAATCTCTTGAGGATAGCCGAAATTAAATATCTTTTAGGGTTTGTCGGTAGGTCCATCACACTCGCCTTTATCTCGACGGTGATCTGGACTTTCCCTGGAAGGATCCGTCACAAACTCCGTCATCTTGGAGATGATCCAAATCTTCTTTGGCCCCGGGGGTCGACTCGCATAATTCGTCTTCATCTTGACGACAATTGAGATATCCCTTTTGCAGATAGTTAATTGCAACTTAGGTGATTGAGGAGATATGGAGATTGAATGGATTTTTCTGTATCATCCAAGATATTTCGACTGTTTTAATTTCCCAAGAATGATCTTTAAAAGTGTGCCATTGACTGCGATCAATATCGACCACTCATGACTTTGCAACAACATTGATTTTTCTTTGCTGGCCATATCGCAGATTTATTCTTCATCCTTTTGGTTGGCCAATAGAAAGATTTTGAACTTTGAGTCCTTTTTCGCGAAAGCTTTGTCCTTTCGGAAGTAATACCGAAGGTATTTCGAGGTACAATTTTATGTAGTAAAGATTTTGAGATCAACAACTATTTTTCATGACAAATTGGCAAAATATTCTTGGAATCCTTGGTGAAAGAAATCACTTGAGATCTAAATGACACATTCGTGGCTAGATTCTCCTCTCCTTTCCCCAAAGGAGAGACTCAGGCTTGACCCTTACCTGAACGGGTAATAAAAAGATACTCCTCTCTTCCCTGAATAGGAGGCGTTTGCAAAACGAACTTTCGAAGAGAAATAAAGTTTTCGTCAAAACTCCCTATTTCTAGGCTTCTCTTATGGAAAGGGGGCCGCTAACAAAGGTTGGAAGGATATCATAGAGGAACGAGTCCATCACACTCTCCCTGAAAAAAGGGTCCTCGACGATGGGGTGGCCTAACAAAAGACATTTAGGGTTACAAGGAGGACGAGCTTCCGTCGAAACTCTCCCTGGAAAAAGGGTTCCTTGTGCAACAATAAAGATTGTTTTGCAAACTGTTCGTGAAGCACGGGTCCCTTCAAACTCTCCCTAGAAAAAGGGGTTCAACGAACGAACAATAAAGACATGCGAAAAGAAATGAGCTCCCTCGAACTCTCCCTGGAAAAAGGGTCCCTCGCAAGAGAAGTACTTGACGATTGATTTTGATAGCTTTTGATAACTTAAAGAACTGCTCGATAATACGAATGACTAGAGGTCTGACAAACTCGGCAATCCGAATGTCAGATTAACAAAATGGAATGACCCAAGGGTCTGGTACAGATTGTTTGGTTCATAGGTTTGAAGATTAACATTGAGTCTGAACCCCAATATGAGATTTATGTTGCGACCAGTATGAAGACCAAATTTTAATAAAATACCAGTACGAGCACTGGACTTTGAAGGATTACCAGTACGAACCCTGGATTTTTAAAGGATTACCAATACGAACCCTGGATTTTTGAAGAATACCAGTACGAGCCCTGGATTTTTGAAGGATACCAGTACGAGCACTGGATTTTTAAAAGGTTACCAGTACGAGCACTGGGTTTTTAAAAGATTACCAATACGAGCACTGGGTTTTAAAAGATCACCAATACGAGCACTGGACTTTAAAAGATTACCAGTACGAGCACTGGGTTTTTAAAAGATTACCAGTACGAGCACTGAGTTTTTAAAAGATCACCAGTACGAGCACTGGGTTTTAAAAGATTACCAGTACGAGCACTGGGTTTTAAAAGATTACCAGTACGAGCACTGGGTTTTTTAAAAGATTACCAGTACGAGCACTAGGTTTTTAAAAGATTATCAGTACGAGCACTGGGTTTTAAAAGATCACCAGTACGAGCACTGGGTTTTAAAAGATTACCAGTATGAGCACTGGGTTTTTAAAAGATTACCAGTACGAGCACTGGGTTTTTAAAAGATTACCAGTACGAGCACTACGTTTTAAAAGATTACCAGTACGAGCACTGAGTTTTAAAAGATTACTAGTACGAGCACTGAGTTTTAAAGGGTCATCAATTGACGATGACTTGGACGACTTGCTGGGGTCTCAGGATTTATCCCTTATCCTGAATGGGAAATTCAATGCAAATTGATGCAGATGAATGCGAATGAATGCGTGCAAATGCAAACGGATGCAACTGAGTGCACATGCGTGCAAAATGAGCGATTTATTAGATTCTGCCTGAACACAAATTGTTTTGGATAAAAGGCAACTTTAACAAGAATGCCCCAGTATATTCAGGGGAAGAGAGATATTTTGACAAAAGAATAATTGATCATTTATTGAAAGGAATTTTTGAAGAATACAAAAGATAGAATAGAGATTTTCTAGGTATAGAATTTCTTCAGATGTCGAGCATTAATGGGGTCGGATAGTTCTACCCCATCTGCATTAATCAGGCGATATGAATTACGGGGCAACGCTTCTTTCACCACGTAGGGACCTTCCCAGTTTGGTGACCATTTGCGACATGAACGATGCTTGAGATGAGCCGTTGATCTAAGGACCAAGTCATTAACTTGGAATCTCCTTTCGATGACTGACTTGGCATATTGCCTTGCTATCCTCTAACGATAAGACTGAGCGTGCTCTGCTGCTTTGAGTCTTTTCTCATCGAGTAAATCTAACTGTACCAATCTCTGTTGCTGATACTGATCGAGTGGTAACTCTAAAAGAGATGTGAACTTAAGGGCGGACTTCTGAACATGAAGGGGTAACACCACCTCAGTCCCATAAACAAGTTCTGAAGGAGTCGCATTTGTTGGGGTTCGAATGGTAGTTCGATATGCCCAAAGTGCATCATGGATTTTCTCGTGCCAATCACGACCCGTCTCAACGGTTCTTTCCAAGATGCGAGTCAAACTCTTGTTGGTTGCTTCTGCCTGACCATTTCCTTGTGGATAATAAGGGGCTGAAAAATGGTGATGAATTCTGAATTTTGAACAAAAGATCTTCATTCTCTCATTCTTGAAATGAGTACCATTATCTGACACGATGTCGTGCGGTATACCGAAACAACAAAGAATGTTCTTATGAATGAACGAGACTACATGTCGACCTTTCACTGTACGCAGAGTGACAACTTCAACCCATTTGGTGAAATACTTTGTTGCGGCAAGGAAATATTTATGACCATTGAAAGCTGAAGGAGTGATGGGTCCTACGACGTCGAAGGCCCACATAGAAAATGGCCATGAAGACACAACTAATTGCAAGTACGTGGCTGGCGCATGAATGAAAGGTGCGTGTATCTGACACTGAACGCACTTCTTCACAAAACGATAGTAGTCTTGCTGCATGGTTCTCCAATAGTATCCTGCCCGAATGATTTGTTTAACAAGGGTTTGGTAGCCGACATGACCACCGCAAATACCTTCATGTGCTTCTCGTACGATTTCTTTGGCTTCTTCTTCGTCTAAGCACCTGGAATACTCAGAACTGAACTCACGACGATAAAGAACATTGGCGAGGATAAAATAGCGGGCGGACATATGCTGAATTGCTTTTTGCTCCTTCTTTGATAGTTCTGGTGGAAGCTCACCAGTTTCAATAAAGTTTTTAATATCTTGGTACCAAGGCTTCTTTTTCTGTTCCGCCTGGTTGACTTGCATTACTGGAACGAAGGCAGGTTGGTCAAGTCTAGCAATTTCAAAAGAGCGACAGGACTCTCCATTTCTGAAAGACATAATGGAGCCTAAGCTGGCCAAACCGTCAGCTATTTGATTAAACTCTCTTTTGATATGAAAAAGCTGAAATTCATCGAAATTGTTGATGAGGGCTAAAACGATCTTTTGGTAAGGGAGCAACTTCTGATCTTTTACCTGCCATTCAGCTTTGACTTGGCTGACGACGAGCAATGAATCGCCGAAAGCGTGTACCCTCTGAACATTGAAGTCTTGCAAAATTCTCATTCCTTGTATTAAAGCTTCATACTCAGCCATATTATGGGTACATTGAAAATCCAGTTTTAGAGAAAAGGGGATCATCTCTTTCTCTGGTGTGATCAGCAAGATTCCGACCCCTATGCCGGTCATGTTCTTGGATCCATCGAAGAATAGATTCCAAACTGGGGATTGTTGAACATTACAGATCCGCTCATCGGGAAAGCTATCCTCGATTTTAACATTTCCTGTCAAAGGAAAATCTGCCAATTGGTCCGCAATTGCCTGACCTTTGATAGATTGCTGAGAAACATACCCCAGGTCATACTGCATTAACAGGACTTGCCACTTAGCAATCCGTCCACTGAGAAATGGTTGTTCGAGAATATACTTGAGAGGATTAAGTTTTGAGAGAATCTTGACCTCTGATGCTAACAAGTAATGTCTCAACTTCTGACACATCCATACTAGTGCTAGGCATGTCTTTTCTATCTGAGAATATTTCTTCTCGTAATCAATGACGGTCTTGCTTACATAATAGATGGCATGTTCAATCAAACTGCCTTCCTCATACTGTGCCAAGAATCCACCACATGTGGCTTGGTTAACTGAAACATATAGCAAGAGAGGCTTTCCCAATTCTGTTGGCTTCAGAACGGGCGGATTAAGAAGATATTTCTTGATATGTTCAAACGATTGCTGACACTCTGGTCCCCACTCAAATTTCACTCCTTTTCTGAGTAGATGATTGAAAGGTTCACATCTCATGGCAAGGTTGGATATGAATCTCCGAATTGATTGCATACGTCCCTGAAGACTACGCAATTCCTTAAGAGTAGTTGGAGGTGGCATGTCAATGATGGCCTTTGCTTTAGCGGGATCCATTTCTATCCCCTTTTTGCTGACCAAGAAGCCTAGCAATTTGCCTGATTCAACCCCGAAGACACATTTCTGAGGATTGAGTCTCATTTTGTAAAGAATGAGTCGCTGGAAGACTTGACTTAAAGCATCAATATGATCTTCTTCTTCTTTGGATTTGACTAGGATGTCATCAACGTATGCATCCATAGTCTTGTGCATCTGATCATGAAAAATGGCAGCCATTACACGTTGATAGGTTGCCCTAGCATTCTTGAGCCCAAACGGCATGACTGTATAACAGAAAGTGCCCCATGGCGTAGTGAAGGATGTTTTGGATTGGTCACGAGCGGCTAACTTGATTTGATTATATCCGGAGTATCCATCCATGAAGGAGAACATGACATGCCCAGCCGTGCTATCAACTAGGAGGTCAATATTTGGGAGTGGATAGTCATCCTTCGGAGTAGCTTTATTGAGATCGCGAAAGTCGATACAAATTCGCACTTTGCCATTTTTCTTGGGAACTGCAACAATATTTGCCAACCAGTCCGGATAATCTATTGCTCGAATGAATCCTGCTTTAAGCAAGTCCTCAAGTCCTTCCTTGACCTGTTGCTCGATTTGAGGATCCATTCTTCTTAACTTCTGCTTAACAGGCTTCGCGTCAGGCTTCAGAACGAGTCGATGTTCCACCAATTTAGGATCTAAACCTAGCATATCTTCATAAGTCCATGCGAACACTTCTTGGTACTGCTTGAGAAAGTCAATGAGCCTTTTCTTCTCATCTGTACTTAGGCTGGTGCCGATCTTGAGAATTTTTGGACTATCTTCTGAACCAATATTGATGTCCTCAGTCGTGTCCTGGACTAGGGTTGATGGTTCATCTTGTTTCTGAATCGCTGCAAATTCTGGCAACTTTGGAAGCGACGAATCAAATTCTGCCATTTCCCCTGACTGCTTTGTGACCTTACTGTCCTCTGCTCTTGCCCGGACCCGATGTTCTTTGCCGGTTTCAATAGGATTGAAGGATTGATGACTAATCTTTTTATCGGTTGAGAAGACATTCTGAAATTTTGAAAAGGAATAGCTTTTAGAGAAAGTTCATTCACTATGACATAAATTGCATGGGAATAAGAGCAAATGAATTTCGAAGACAAATTGCAGAGGAATAAGAGAAAGATGACATCCAGATAGACGAGAAAATTGATAACTTTATTGAAGACTTGAAATGAAATGAAGACATTTAAAATGAACTGAAATGGGACATTGTTCCTACAAACTGCAGACATCAAATGAATGAAATAGAAAAGACAGATGGTAGAAAATTTTTAATGGATCCCTTTAATGAAGACAGTATTTTTGTGAGATCTTTTGCCCATGAATCCTAGCCCTGCCCTGCACGGATGATGATCAGGGACCACTGGCTCTAGCCGGCCATCTCCGTTCTTGCCCAATCCTTTGAAAGGCTGATAACCATGCTTCAGTAACAGGTCAAATCCTTTCTTGGTTCTAACAAATTGCAGGAAAAGAGGATGGTCTTTGAAAGTACTGTAATCGAGACGACCTCCGATCTTAAAGAAATGTGGTCCTTGCCATTGGACCATCGCTGCTGTGTGATTTGTCTCTGATGCTGCTTCTAACTTTAGCATTTCAAGGCTTTCATTGAGAACGACCTCTTCACTTTCCCTAATGTTGGGGATATCAGCAGTATAAGTTGGTCTAGGGATCATAGGCTGAGGTAGCCTCTCTTCAAGATCTTCCCCCAAAACAGTAGTTATCATACCACCTTTAGACCATTTGATGCACTGATGCAGAGTGGATGGTACGGCGTTGGCATTATGAATCCATGTTCTTCCCAGTAGAAGATTATACTGTATGAACAGAGTAGTTGATAAATGTTTCCAGGAAGATCTTTCCCTTTGCTGTCTGTCCATGATTATCGAACCCATAAATAGTGATCGGATCCGGTGTATACTCTTCTTCTTTTATACCCAGAGCCTTGGTAGTTATTTCAGGACAAATGTTGAGGCTACTGCCTCCATCTACAAGCACGTGGGGTACAGTCATTCTACGAGTTCGCACCACAATGTACAGAGCATTGTTATGAAATGCGTGAGGTTTTGGCAGATCCTCATCTGAGAAGGTTATGGGAGCATTGGTCATGGCCTGATTAACGATCTGAGCCATGTCTTCAGGTGTGGTGCCTGGCTTGACCTTGATTTTTCGCAGTAAATCATCCAGGACTTGCTGATGCTTAGGAGAGGCACGTGCCAACTCAAGGATAGGGATATTAGAGAGGGCAGTGATTGGTCTTTGCACTGTATCAACCTTTTCTTCTGGTTTTCTCCCTTTTTCCGAAGTAGATTTGACAAGGCTCTTGGGTAACCATGGCATTCTTTTGGCTACCTCTGGAGATACGCTAGCGGGCTCTCTCGAAACTTTTAGCTTACTGAATGCTGAAATGAGGTCCATCTTTTGAGAACTGGACTGGGCCTTATGCAACACTAATACCTGATGCTGCACCTTGATATCATTGCTAGGGCATGGTCGGATATGATCTTGTGGCTGAAAGGGATGATCAGATATCATTGCTATTGAGTGCTGCAAGAAAGGCTGTTTTAGAATCTCCATTTTCTCATCTTCAGCCCCTTCTACCAACAGATGTTTGTCAATATAATCTTGTATGATGTTTTTGAGAACGAAACAATTCTCGGTATCATGTCCCACAGTTCGATGTAACTTGCAGAATCTGTCTTTCATTTTTCCCATAACCACTGGCGGGTCAGCTACCCTTAGAAGCTTAATCATATCACTATCAAGCATATATTCTAATACCGTCTCGAGGGACTGGTCTAGAGGAGTAAACTTGCGGTTATAACTCCATCCTTCCCGCTTTGGCTTTTCTTGTGGTCTTGATCTCTGTTCGAGGGTTTGCTGTGGCTGCTTATCATATTGAATAATCGACTTGCCTTTCTGATCACTTTTGTTGGGATTTGACCCTCCTGAAGCATAACTGTGATTTTTTCCATTTCCTTTGTTCTGATTCTTGCTGTTATTGGCAGAGTAGGTAAAATGGGCTTTCTTCTTTGATTCTTGTTGACTGTTATTCTTTGTAAACATAAAACCTTCATACGATCCGTTCTCCATACTCAACTCGAGCCATTCGGCTCGTTCTGTCAGTTCTATGAAGCTCTTCGATGGAGATGTAGAAATTAGTCCCCTCAGGGGTTGCGAGAAGTTGCTCAGGATCAAAGATAGTGCGTGTCTTTCTGCTATTGGCTCACACATCTTATTGCAAGCGGATCTCCATCTATGAATGAAATCCCTGGCCTTCTCGTTTTCCTTCTGCCTCAAACTGCAGAGATGACTGAGAGTTGGGAGTGCTTCAACATTTAATAGAAAGCGCTCAATAAATAAATTGACCACTTTGTCGAATTCTTTCAGTTCTATCGGATTAATGTGCTTTGAGTACTACTTTGCTGCGACACCTTCCAAACTGCGAGGAAAGCAGAGAAATAAGGCACGATTGTTTCTCTTGAACCTGGAACATTCTGCGAAGAATAGGGCGAGATGTGCTTTTGGGTCACCCGAACCATCAAACTTGATAAATTTCTTGGAGAGATTATCAAGATCATCATCCCCATTCAGTCCATCATAGAAGTCTTCACTTGTAAAGACTCTTTTGCCCTTGTCACGAGTTTGAAGATCCTTAACTATTTTCATCACATCTTTGCGTTGTGACTGCGTAGGGTCGTCAACAGACTGATTCCTGGATTTGTGGGCATATCCCTGCCCCAGAGTTGACCTTTTGAATTCTTGCTTGTTGTCATATTCTTTGTCAGTATCATCTGCTGATTCTGACTCATCAGACATTTCCTCATGACGATTCTGCTTTTTACTGACTTTCACATTCCTGGCCGTGTGATCCCTATCTTTTTGTTTGATCTGGGTTTGTTCAGCATTGGCTTCAGCTTGCTCTGCCAGCATCTTACTCATCATCTTTTTGAACATGACGTACATCTGGGGATCTACGTCATCTTCCACCTGCTGTCCTTGACTTTTGGCTGATCGGGGTGAGTCCATTTCTTCTTCCGAAGTGACTGAGTACGCGATGCCTTCAACTGATGTGGTTTTCTTTCCGGACCTCGTATGAACCATTGAATGCCACGACAACTCTATGGAGATTGCTAATGCTCTCTGCAGGGCAGAATTAATGGTTAGGCTTTTAAAGAAAATTTGGTTTGGAGGAAAATATTTATTGAGAATTTTGGTAGACAATTGAAAGAGTATCCCATTACTAGGGATTGAGTCATCGCTGGAGTTACGACAATTGCGCTACTATTCCTTTGCAAAAATAAACAACTGAAAAATATGCCTTGTTACCTAGGCGAGGTCGTCAAACCAAGATAGGATGAGATTTAAAGGAATTTTATTGAAGAGAAAAAGACATGATTTTATTAATAATAGACTCGACAAAGGGGAGGGGGACGGACAATTCTCCACCACTCCTGATAATCAGAGGACACTCGAGGACCAGGAAAAATAGTGAGAGTAACAAAAGAATCCCAGCCATGTCTGGCAGAATGGTATGCTCCGGACCACTGATCTGATGTGAGATCGAATTCTGGCAGAACCCCTGCTAGTGGACGAATCTCTACACGCTTCTGTCTCTGAGAGAACTGCCTTACACACCGCTCCGGATGGTAGTATGCGCAGAAGAAGGGACCAAGTAGCCTGAACCGCTTGCCATAAGCATATGTGTATCTAGGAGGTGATTCCTGACGATCAAAGTAGTCCCATACGACCTCTTCCTCTTGAAGATTATCGATCAAGAACCAATATCGAGCAACTGAAAGAAGCTTTTCGCCATTGTATCTGAATGAGCTGGCTCAGGCTGGCACATGCAGGAGGAACCAAGATTGTAATGCATAGGTGCACCCTTCGACTAGAATGGATTCTCCGAGTGTGAAACGGGTCAACCCTCGGTATAGAAAGGCGAGTGCGGCCATGGCTATGGAGAGGCGGCTGGTCTGTCGACTCCCCCACCTTCGCAGAAGTTGAACAATCCTGATATCCATGTAATTTCATCCATCTGGAAAGAGAGCGAGTCCCACAGTGCATAAGACCATTGCATGCTGGATTCTTTCTCGGGCTGTTCTGGACAATGAGCTGACCTCTGCAAATGTTCCATACTGTTTGTAGATTTCGAGCAGATCCACATACTCGTTTCCATCCTCCTCGATCAAGGGCCAAGACTTGCGTCCTGTAATGCGAGCTAAAGCGTCTCGGGGATCCAGACCCTTGACATTGATCAAAAATTGTTTCTCCAATGGATCTCCAGGCTGACCGACTAGCTCGGGCAATCCCATAATCTCTGAAAATTCATCTATCAGTACTGTCATCTCGCCCCACGGGAACCAGAAGGTAGAAGTGCTCGGATTTCACCGTTCTGCTAGTGCATGGATCAAGTTGTCGTTGACTGTCTGCTTTTCCACTGCGGACGCCAGTTCTAATCCACAATCGTCCAAGTGGTCCGGAAACATACGAGAGAAGTTCTTGAACCATGAGTAGTACCATCGGGGAAAGAAGGATCCGGTGCTGAGGACTCGATGTTCTGGAAGACCTTGTCGCACCTCGTAGGAGATGTGACCCTCGGGGAAGACTGAATCAAGCTGACTGGATGCCATCAGAATCGACTGGAAAACATGGAAAATTTGGAATAAGACTTGGGAAAATATAGAGACTTTGAAAAAATGCAGGCAGGATAAAATGAAGTAGGAGATTCGAGATCCATAGGATAGGAAGATGGGAAATCACCTGGAGTTTTTAGGAAAATGAAAGAATTTTATGAAAATCGTCCAGGGTTTAATGAAATATAAGGAAGTACTTCATAAAATGGAGTATTTTGAAAATCGTCCAGGGTTTAAAACATGGACAGTACATGGACATGGATTGGGGATTTTTGAAAAGTCGTCCAGTATTTTAGAAAATTGAGAAAATATGGAAAATAACAAAAAAATGACTATAACACATTCAATGACAACAAGTATGCACATACAACATTCCCTAAAAGCTGACTCTAGATGCACAAATTTTGAAATAGCTGTAGGACCTTAATCCTAACTCTAAGGTTCAGATCATCTGTGTCCAATCATGCTATGCCTATATACTCAAGCCAAGGCTCGATGTACGTGGCATAAAATCAATTTCTCCGGTTCTAGGTTCAAGTTTTCCAACATCCTTGAGCACCTGCCGATATACGTTGGACTATGGCCCTTGGTACGTGGCAGGGGGGTTTTCACCCAAATAGGTGGCCCAGTTGTGAGGCTCTGTCCCGAACTATGGTTCTGGAAGAGAGCCCAGCAACGTGAAGACCGGGACAATATAGGTAGGGTGGTTTTTGAAAAATATGAGCACATGCAATCAAATCAGTAGGCTCTAAGTCCTAAAGAGATAGATTTTGAAAAATTTGAAGAAGCATACATTGTTTTCAATCAAACCTAGATTGAGGCGGGTTGTATTAGACCTAAGTCTATGTGAGTATGAAAATTTCCTCCTCAATATGGTCCTACCAAACCATACTTAGTTTACATGCAATCCATGTCAGCTGGGTTCAAGTCTAGGCTCCTAGGTTCACATGATATCATGAAATAAAAGCTGACATTCCATGGAACACGATTTTGACAATTTGAACTAAGCAAAGCATTAGATTGATCAGGCAAAGACAGGTCCCATCACGGTCGCTAAACCTGTTCTCATCGCAAAATTTTACTTTTGCAAATCAAACTGACCTTTGAAAAAGATTTTGAAAATAACTCGCCTCCATTCTTAAAATGCGAGATTATTCTGAAGAATGAGACTCGCCTGTCGGTACGAGATTCAACCGTTCCTGGCGCCTTTACCAGGGGTAATTGAACCAAGGATCAATCAAATGCTTTCTTTGTTCAACTTGTCTAAACCATATTCTAATTTCTAAATGCACAAAGAATCAGGCATGTGCTATGAATTTCTAAAAATGCACATTTGAAAACATGATATTTGCTTCAAAGATTGAAAAATATTTGGAAGATTCTTGGAAAAGATAACACTTGGAAAATCGTGAATCATGGTTGAGATATTGTATCTGAGAAAGTGAAAATCGATTTCTGAAGAAATATAAGGATTTTGTGAAAATCGATTTTGAGAAATGTGAAATAACTTTGAAAAACTCGATTTCTTTTAATTCAAACTTTGAAATTGAAAATCTAACTTAGAAAATCGAATTTGGAACTTGGGAAATACTTGAAATATCATTGGCAAATCCATATTTTGAGAAAATTGATTTTAAATATGACTTAGGAAAATTCGAAGAATTTGATTTCTTTGACTTGGAATTTGAATTGGAATTAGAAAATACATGAAATGAATGAATATGATTTTGAGAAATTGAGAAAAACTCTTTGTATTTTTAAGAAATGCAGTGCATTTTGAAGTTAGCCTAAGAGTGTAGGCTGAATGTGGCTAATGTGAATATCATAAATCTAGGTATCATTCGTATTCTGACTATGGCCATAAATACAAATTCCACCAAGTTTATAAACTTCATAAAAGCTAGTGTATGTGACATTCGTGTAGACCATAGTGAGTTTGAATATGCATGAATCATCATCCATCACACATTA
The DNA here is from genome assembly GCF_984573655.1 of Nuphar pumila. Classification (NCBI taxonomy): domain Eukaryota; kingdom Viridiplantae; phylum Streptophyta; class Magnoliopsida; order Nymphaeales; family Nymphaeaceae; genus Nuphar; species Nuphar pumila. The sequence continues at coordinate 68,863,606 of NC_143255.1, read as the reverse complement.
ACATTATTTAAAAAAATAAACTATATATGCAATGTTGCCTAAGCTAAGCAGGAAATGTAAATTCTTATTCCAAAGTTTAATTTAGTTTACATCACTATTGAAATTTAAATACATGAAAAATAAAGTTATCAATGTACCTGCAAAACTAGAAAACTTTGTTAATGATGATATGTTGGCTTTTCTAGGTTTATCCAGCAATATCAGGAAATTGCTGGATTTTGCTAGATATAAACATTTTTGCCATGATTCCCTTAAATCAAAATGATAAAGTATGAAATAAAATTGAATAAATAAGGAAGATAAGATATGAAATTTCGAAATTGGGGTCAAAATGACCAAAATACCGCTAATAACAAGACTATGGCCTTGAAATTAGGGTTTTTAGAAAGATATTTGGTAAAATGCAAGTTTTGAAATTCAAATGCAAATAAACTAGGCTAAATATGATATGACATACTTAAACACATGACAACTAAGGTTAGGGATTTCGAAATTGAGGTCAAATGACCAAATTGCCCCCGATAGCAAGACTATGACCTTGAAATCAGGGTTTTTAGAAAATATTTTGGTAAAACTTAGGTTTTATGCACTAAATGAAATCAAATGAACATCAAATTTAACCTAAAGCATCCTAATATGATTATGAACATTATTAAACCCTAAAAATATATGCTTATGCACGAAAATCAAAGAATATCACAAAAATTGTGAATTTGGCAGTGTTTTTGGATCTTTCAGGAACCCGATTTTGCAATTTGCTTAATTCAGCCATCAATCAGATTCCAAAATTCATCAAATTTGGTACCTACACTTGTTATAACCTTAATTTTGAATTAGAATTATAAAAATATTTTTTTGACATTAAATTAACCCGAAAATTGCATCAAACCCATAAAAATATGCTATTTTTGACCTAGTTCACCAACCAGTTTTAGAGTTAGACCCGAATCAGGGGTCAATCTTTTATGAAAATCTATGAAATTTTACAGAGACAAACTAGAAAGAAAAACAGAGATTTTTCAATTGACAGATCGGAAAAAGAATCTCCGGTTAGGGAGAAACCCTTCCGGCAATCTGAACTAAAATCTAACAAATCTAACAGGGGTTAAAACAGATACTTTCAATTGATAATTTCGGGATAAATAGAAATACTGATCTAAAATATCTGAAAAATTCTTAAAATTTCACAGTAGCTAGATCTAATCAATATGAATCCATGTCACTTTACAGATCTAAAATCAGATATAAGATAAGAAAAATATCATCTCAGCAAGTTACCTTCTTGATTTTAACTTCGATTTTAAAGATTTAAAAACCCGATTTGATGTCTGATTTTTCTGACAGGGTTCCCGAGGTCCAAAACCTCTGATTTTTTTTATGGTAGTTCCTTTAGACATGCATGCATCACATATAAAAAAATCATAAATAAACAACGAATATTTCAATCTGAAACAACATGCTTTTTACTGTTCTAAACTAAAAAACACACAGAAATCTAATAAACTTGAGAAAACATGCATTAACTAATGAAAAACAATAAAACAAACCATAAAACAGTAAATAAAAATTATTTATATGCTGGGAAAACGCAAAATAAACATGAATAAACAAATAAATAAAATAAAATCAAGGAATCAATGGCTAGAATTTGATTTCACCATTAAACACATGGATTTGACCTATTAAAAGGGTAAATCATGTATTTTATTGGTTAATAATTCAAAGAATCATACTTAAATCACTTTTAATGGATTAAAATCCCTGTAAATCACACAAAACAGGGTTAGATCATCTTCTTGGACCATTCTTGATGGTTCTTGAGGTTGGATCATGGTTGAATCTTCATAAGGAGGAGCATCCAAGGCAAAGTCTAGGTTTAAAGCATTTAAAACATTAAATAAAATAAATAAAAATGAAGAAGTTCATACCTTCGAGTTGCAGCATTGGAGGAAGGGATGGAGAGGAGAGAGAAGCTCCAAGAAACCTCAAAGGTGAATAGTGAAAATCGTCCCCCTCTCTCTTTCTATTTATAAAAAGAAATTAGGTTTAAAAATCAAGTTTTTTAAAAAAATTGGACTCTCTAAGGGGGGGGGGGGGGGGCGATTTTGGGGTGTAGTTACTATCCTACCCCTAGCCTAAATTATCTAAACTAATGCCTAATTAACCCCTAGTCTATCCTAGAAATCCCCCAAATGTGATACCACTTGGCATCCTTCACACTTGGTTTTTTAGAAGACCTTTAAAAACATTTAAAAACACTAGTTTTAAAAACTAATTTTCAAAATGAGTTTTCAAAATGGTTTTGACTCTTCTAAACCTCTGACACTAACCAAGACACTGACTAACCCTAGTCTAGCCCTGACTTACTCGAATATGGCACCACCCCGAGTGGGCCCTACTTGAGTTTTTCAAAAAGCGATTTTAAAACTTGAAATTGAAGGAGTTTTCAAAAGATTTTCAAAAGTAAGCTTGAAATTAAAAGTTTTGAAATGTCATAGGGTTCTAATTGGGTTAAAACCTCTCTGGATATGGTTCCAACTGAGTGGGCCCACATCGATTTTTGCAAATTTTGAAATAAACACTAAAACAACTTTGAAAAGGGGTTAAAATCAATAATTGAAATTCAAGATTTTTGAAAACAGAGTCTCAGGTGAACTGGAACTCTTGGTTAGAGTCCTGAACTCTTAGGATTCTGAGATTTTAAATTTTAAAAAGCCAAATGAAAGGTTTTTGAAAGATTTTATCAGAAAATGGTGAAAGAAGTCAGAAAATACAGCCAGAGTTAGACTCCTAACTCGATCAGAACTCTGACATAGAGTCCTGAACTAACTGGACTCTGCAAAATGACCTAATTTTTTTTTAAAACGAATGGAAACAAATGAAAATGGAATAAAAACAGACTCCTGACTGGACTGGGACTCTGGGACAGAGTCCTGATCGGACTAAAACTCTAGATGTTTTTTTTTTTGGTATTTTCTGAAAAACAGTTGAAAGAACTTGTGAAAATAGTTAAAATAATAACAAATATTGGAATAGACCAGAGTTCTGATTCAACCAAGACTCTGAGAACAGAGTCCTGATTGAACTAGGACTCTTATATTTTTGGATTTTCTAATAAGTAAGTGATGGAATTTAAGCAAAGCTTTTGAAAACCAGTGAAAATGAAGTGAAAAAATCAATTTTGGTTAGAGTCCTACTTCGATCAGGACTCTGGGGTAGAGTCCTGATTTGATCAGGACTCTGAGATAAAACCTCAAAATTTTAAAATTCTTTGATAAAAGTGCAACAGTTTTGATAGATGAAAAGATTTTTGAAAGATTCTTTCAAAATTTAAAATCAGGATCGGAGTCCTGATCCAACTAGGACTTTCTGAACAGAGTCCTGTTTTGACTAAAACTCTGAGTTTCTGACTCATTTTAAAAGATTTTAAAAGATTTGATTGAAAATGGATGTGAAAGATTAGAGTTCTAATCCGATTAAAACTCTGAAGAAGAGTCCTGATCCGACTGGACTCTTGAAGAAGAGTCCTGATCCAACTAGGACTCTAAGATTTTGGCCAAAACAAAAGATTTTAAAAGGTTTTCTCCGAAAACAGGTAAAAAGGTAGTGAAAAGTAGAGTTTTGATCCGACTAGGACTCTGGAAAAAGAGTCCTGATCCAATTAGGACTCTAAAATTTTTGAGATTTTTGATAAATGAAGGAATTCAGATGTGACACCACCTAAATGGGTCTCATCTGAGAATTAAAATCAATTGAAATTGAGTTTGAAATGAATCCAGATTGTTTTCTGAGAAAATACTTCAAAATATAAGGTCCTAGGGGTTGGCAAATGACATAATGTTGATTAAAAACCCAGGTTTTAAAATTGATTTTGGAAGAAAAGTTTTAAAACCTGAATTTGGATTAAATATTTTGAAAACAGGAGTGTTGGATCTCGAAGATGAGATGTAATGACATGCAATGCTATGCTATGCAATGCAATGATATGCTGAATTCACACAATGATAAGCAATGACACATGAAATGGATGAATACTGAATGAGGAGGAAAATTTGGGGTGTTTACAACGATGCACATTCATTTCTCGAGTTAAGCATAGCGATTTCCCACTAAAGAGGGGAGATGTCGCTGAAATTGATAAAAGAAACACACGCTTTCTCTATTAAAGAGTGGAAGTGCTGCTGAAATTTCTGAAGAAGCCAAGAATGGCTCAGAAAGAACGTAGCAGGATACTCTGTCATACAACAGAGTGCTACCTAGTTCATGGAATGCCTTCTACAACGTAGAAGGGTTCATCGCACCGCTGCCAATAGAGCACGGGAGGTGCTGACGAAATGGTTGGCAGAAGAGCTGTCGGAACCAGTTGAATGACATAATGATGTTCGTTGATGGAACGATGCCAGAACCCCAAATGCCTGCGAGGGCACCTTGCTCATAAGGGTTGCTGAGCCGGAGTAGAGGTTGCGCCTTGGCTTGGTTTGGACTCGTTGCCTAAAAATACGCCGAGTAGCCGATCTATTTAGATGGAGTCATATGCATGCTCATTGAGAACGGTTACACAACCAGACTCGTAAGGGCCGAAGAGCCAGAGTGTGTTGTTTCCACCCAAAGGGGGTGTGATGCTTGTGGTGGCCACAGTGCCAAGAACGATGTTCTGCATGCATATGAATAAGACTTAAGGTCGCACATACCCTGCGGTTGAAAATCGTGTTAGGGGTACCCCCTCAGTTAATGACTGTGTTGGGGCGGACTGAATGGGGTCGGGTACATACTCCTGTAGTGTTGAGGCATGGGCTACCTGAATGACATGATTATATCTGTCCAAGTAATTGTAAGACTGGTAGACCCCTTCAAGAATTATGCTCATTGTGGAATGACAGTGATGGTACAGCCTTGAGTGATACGTATTTTACTTTGGACCTGATAGAGTCCACGATGGCCTCAGTCACTCATGGGTTTTGGGGTCGTGGTTATCCTTAAGATCTAAGGATTGAATCCAACTACTGCAAGTAGAGGATGCATCCGAATATGGACCTAGTAGGGTTCTCCCAGTTGAAACACACTGTTCTACTATGAATAGGGTCAACAGGCCTCTGAGGTATCTAAAACACATAGAATAATCAACTCCCAGAACGTCGAGTTGATGCCCGAACAATTGCTTCGCCTACGTACCAAGGGTGGAAGAGGTTAAATATCGAAACAATGCATTAGCTTAAGTTCAGCGATGCTTGAATGTATGAGTGTATGAACGTTGTTGAGTCAGTCCTGCATAACCTTTGTGAATGTGTCATGATCGGTATACGGCTGGACCGACTGGGCAAAGACCCGTGTTGTATCCACACGGCTAAGCGAAGCGCGAGGAGCTGTCCTTAGATGCGTGGGATACAGATGTGCCAAGTATGAAGACTTGAGCTAGACATCCCTTTGAGACCCGAAAGAGGTCAAAACTAAGTCGTGAAGACTTGAGCAGATGTTCAACTCATAGCCCTGAGGAGGCTCTTGCGATATACGCTAAGTCTTGGAGGCTTGAGCATCGTTATTACGAACTGCGACCCTAAGTGGTCATCGTATGTGCTTGAGTTGAATGGACGTATGATTGCTTGCTTACCTGACCATCAGTGGTTCTGACCCCGTTTAATGGGGATTTCAGGTGTTGGACCTGCGTGTCAATATGCCGAGCAAGGCGGCATCGAGTTCAAGGGTTTCTCTAGACAGAGTTGTACTGCTTCCTTTTATTGAACCTATACTGATTTTCCAAGCAGTGATGTTGTAATAAACATGTGGTTTTCGATAAAATAGAACACTCCGGTGGTCAATTAGTTTCTTGGCCACATACTTGTAATATGCTCGGAGTTTTCTAAAACTGATGACTCATTATCGTCTGATTCCGCTGCTAAAAGTTTTTCTAAGTTCCGCTGCAAAGAAAAAAAAAAGAAATTCATGAAAATTTTAACTTAGCTTTGTTTTGGAAATCCGGGGCATTACAGAGTTGGTATCAGAGCATGTGTTTGAGAAACCTGGTTCAAGATCCGTCATGTTCACGATATCGCACTGTAAGTATATTTTATACTCGTGTTCTGATCTTGGTGCATCTTTGTATAGATGGCAACTCATGACTCCCGAGGGTACTGCTATCGTTGCGGGGATCATGCACGATGAGTGGGTATGCCCATATGAGGTCCAAGACTGTCAGTTTTGTGGCGAAGAGGGACATTCCGCTAACGAATGCCAAATGAAATATACCGTCGATATGGGTCGACGGGGATCGCTTGGTCTTAAGGATGAGACCTCGCGTGTTAGTGGACCACATTACTTCAGTAGGGGGAGTAGCCGTACCCCAGCAACTTCAGATGAGCTACCGCATTTGGTAGAATTTGACTTGAACTTCCTTGAGGGATTCGGTCAGACGCAAGGCTACCAACAAGCATCATATACGCCTAGCTTGCATAGTCGGGATGAGGGATGCAACAACTCCTTCTATAATCCCATTATGATTTCGGATTCCTCGAATCATAGTGTCATTATATGGGGGAACGAAGTGGCTTCACAAACGCCGAGCCTGAATGGCCAGGAAGAAGGATACAACCCCTACCATCCCGTTATGGTCTCGGATTCCCCGAGCCATGATGCCACTGAGTGGGCAAGTCGACCGACATCACTGATCTACCCACAAAATTCGCTTGAGAGTGCGGAACGCCCAAGCCAAAACTAATTGTGCCTAAACCAAGGCCATGTGGCAATAGATGGACTTTTATAAGTTTGTCTTCATCAAAGAAATCCAGGTCGTAAAGAGACTGGTAATGTTTTGGAGTCAATGGACTTATGTATATAGTTTCTCAACGCCTAAAGTCTGCTAGTGCGGCATGACGTTTTGTTTAAGGCGATGCGTGTGCAAATGAATGTATATAAGTAAATAAAGCTTTTACTTCTTTATATACATCAAGAAATTAAAAACAAATGCTTGTGTGTGAATAGATAAATGACTCCTACCACAAGAAGAACCATGCCGAGCGAGGAGTCACATATGCAAGGATTTCTTCTAGAGACTTTCAACAACTTGGTTACATCCATCCGTGAAACGAGGCCAGAACCAGTCGCACCACAAAACGAGAACCTGGGAGGAGTGACTTATGAGAAGTTCCTCAAGCTTGACCCACCGGTTTTCGTTGGCATAGCCGATCCAGATCTCGCAGAGAGTTGGATCGAAGCGACAGAACGTGCCTTCTTGGTACTGGAAGTACCAGAAGAGAAAAGGACAAATTTTGGCACGTACCGATTGAAAGATAATGCACGGAAGTGGTGGGATACCACTAAGCTTATCCAGTTCGCATAAGCTGAAGTCATTCCTTGGACTGACTTTCGGAGAACTTTCATGGATAACTACTTTCCGTTGCATTCCAGAAACAAAAAGAAGATGGAGTTTCTGGAGTTGGAACAGGGCAGTATGAGTCTGATGGACTATACCACCAAATTTCAGAATCTAGAGCGCTACTGCTCTCGATTGTTCGAAACATACTAGGAAAGGGACGACAAATATGTGAATGGTCTGCGTGAAGGGTTGCGATCTCGAGTGATAACGAGCATGCTTTCAACTTTTCAGGCTGCAATAGCAGCAACTTCAAAAATCCAAGAGGATTGGGCGCGATCTAAGGTGATCATGACAAAGAAGCCCATAGTTAACGGTGGGAACCGTAAAAGGACGTTCCCAAGTGGCCAGGGTTCACGACAACCCTTTCAAAGGAAGAAGTGCCAAGGTGGGAACAATGCTCAACAAGTCGTGAGGCCAAAACAGAACACGACTTCGAACGGTCAGCAGTCCAACTTTAGCTGCCCAAAGTGTCGTGTGAACCACCCCGAAAAGCCATGTCCTCGTGACATTGGTGGTTGCCTTTATTGTGAAAAGATGGGCCACTTTATAAGGGATTGCACCAAAAAGGCTGCAGACGAACAGAGGAGTAATGCCGGATCTGCCGGACCCTCTCGACCAGCACCATAATTTTCGCAGTTCCAATGACCCCCACCTAGGGTAGAACAAAGGCCTGCTGCAGGTCGTGTATATGTTGTAACGACTGAACAAGTAAAAAATGGTGACCTTATTAAAGGCACCGTACCTGTTAATGGACATGCAGCTTACGTCTTGTTTGATTGTGGTGCTACTCATACCTTTATCTCCGATGATTTCACCGAACAACTCCACGCTTCGGTGCAATTGGTTGATAAAATAATCGAAGTGTATAACCCGTTGGGTTCACACACCAAATGTATTCGGTGTGTGAAAAACTTGGATATTGAGATAGCAGGGCAACACTTGCCTACTGACGCCATCCTGATCGATATGATATAATACGATGTCATTCTGAGAATGAATTGGTTGGCTCAGAATAATACCAAGATTCTGTGCCGCGAGGGCAGAGTGATTCTATCTCGACCCGGATTGCCTAAGATGAAATACCGGTTATCCAAACCAGTTCCACATAAAAGACTCATATCAGCACTTAAGGTACAAAAATACCTTAGGAAGGGTTGTGTGGCCTTCCTGTTGAGTCTCTCGGTGGAAAAATCCAACAATCAGCCCCTGGAGAGTTTGGAAGTGGTGCGAGAGTTTCCCGATGTGTTTCCTGAGGAATTGCCAAGACTTCCGGCACTTTGTGAGGTTGAATTGGGAATTAAATCCTTACCCAGAATAACGTCGATATCCAAAGCCCCGTATCGAATGGCGCCAGCCGAACTCAGTGAGCTGAAATGTCAGTTGGAAGAACTGATGGAACAAGGGTTCATCCGTCCGAGTGTATCACCGTGGGGAGCCCCGATGCTATTTGTAAAGAAGAAGGATGGATCCCTTCGGTTATGCATCGATTATCGGATGCTTAACCAGGCAACTGTTAAAAATAAGTACTTGTTGCCTCAGATTGAGGACTTATTCGATTAGCTCAGAATAGCGAGAGTGTTCTCCAAGATTGACCTTAGGTCTGGGTATCATCAGCTCAGAGTTAAAGAAGAAGATATACCTAAGATTGCCTTCAGAACGAGATATGGCCATTATGATTTCGTAGTAATGCCCTTCGGACTCACTAATGCGCCTGCTGCCTTTATGGATCTGATGAACCAGATATTCAGACCATATTTGGATAGCTTTGTCATTGTCTTCATCGATGACATTCTCGTATACTCAAAGAATAAGGAACAACACGTGGAGCACTTGAGGATCGTTCTGAAAACCCTTTACGATAACCAACTCTATGCTAAGTTTTCAAAATGTGAATTCTGGCTAGATAAAGTGATGTTCCTTGGTCATGTAATCTCAAAAGATGGAATCGCAGTAGATCCTGCGAAGGTGGAAGCTATGATGGACTGGAAGCAGCCATAAAATATCACTGAGGTCCGTAGCTTCCTTGGACTTGCCGGATATTATCGGAAGTTCATACAAGACTTCTCCCGAATCACCGTACCGATGACAAAATTGTTGAAAAAGGGAGTCAAGTTCGAATGGACTAACCAGTGTAAGGAGTGCTTTGAGGTTCTCAAACAGAGGCTTACCACTGCCCCTATTCTTACCTTACCTTCTGGTCAGGGAGGCTTCGTAGCGTATACCGATGCCTCGAGAACAGGTCTGGGTTGCGTGTTAATGCAGCACGGCAAAGTAATCGCCTATGCGTCACGTTAGTTGAGAGTCCATGAGAAGAACTATCTAACCCACGATCTTGAGCTTGCTGCGGTGGTATTCGCACTTAAAATCTGGCGACACTACCTTTATGGAGAGAAATTTGAGGTCATGTCGGACCATAAAAGCTTAAAATACCTCTTTTCTCAAAAAGAACTCAATATGCGGCAACGGCGATGGCTGAAATTTCTTAAAGACTATGAATTCACGCTTTCCTATCACCCTAGAAAGGCGAATGTCAAAGCAGATGCCCTTAGTCGCATGGCTGTTGGCACTCTGGCCAGCCTAACCGGACAATGGAAGTTGATGGAGGATTTTGTCAGCTGGAAGCCATTCCTGGCTAATCCGGGAAAGATTTGATTGTCATGCCTGACGATCCATATCGAGATCCTCGATCGCATCGTAGTCGAACAGTTCAAGGACCCTCAGTACTTGAAATTAAAAGCTCGTGCTGAAAATGATGATACTTTCTTCCATTTAAAAGAAGATGGAGGAATATGGATGGAAGAAAGAATTTGGGTTCCAAATAACCCTGAGCTAAGACAGAAAGTACTCCAGGAGGCTCATAGTAGTAAGTACACTATCCACCTGTAAACACCCCAAATTTTCACACTCATCTAGTGTTTGTCTATTTCATAAGTAATTTCATATCACTGCATACATTTTGCATATCATTTCATCGCATTGCATAGCATTGCATGACATTGCATCTCATTCTTAAGATCCAACACTTCAGCTTTCAAAACATTCAATCCAGATTTGAATTTTAAAGCTTTTATTCCAAAATCAATTTCAAAACCTGGGTTTTTATTCAATACTCTGTCATTTTCCAACCCCAGGACTTTATATTTCGAAATATTTTCTCAAGGAAACAATCTGGATTCATTTCAAATTCAAATTTTAATCGATTTCAATTCACAGATGAGACCCATTGAGGTGGTGTCGCTTCTGAATTCCTCTATTCATCAAGTTTCTCAAAATTTTGAAAGTTTCAGTCCGATCAGGACTCTGTCTCAGAGTCCTGATCCGGTCAGGAGTCTGTTTTGAAGTCTGTTTTACTTCCATTTTTAATCTTTTTCGTTTGTTTTCGAAATTTAGGTCATTTTACAAAGTCCAGTTAGTTCAGGATTCTATTTTAGAGTTCGGTCGAGTTGGGAGTCTAACCCTGACTGTGTTTTCTGACTTATTTTATCATTTCTTGATAAAATCTTTTGAAAATTCTTTCATTTGGCTTTTAAAATCTAAAATCTCAGAGTCCTAAGAGTTCAGGACTCTAACTCGGAGTTCCAGTTCGCTTGAGACCCTATTTTCAAAGATCTTGAAGTTCAAATACTGATTTTAACCCCTTTTTAAAGCCATTTTCAGTGTTATTTCAAAAATGTTCAAAATTCGATGTGGGCCCACTCAGTTGGCACCATATCCAGAGGAATTCTAACTCAGTTAGGACCTTATGTCATTTCAAAAATCCTAATTTTAAGTTTACTTTTGAAAATCTTTTGAAAACTCCTTCAATTTCAAGTTTTAAAATCGCTTTTTGAAAAACTCAAGTAGGGCCCACTCGGGGTGGCGCCATATTCGAGTAAGTCAGGGCTAGACTAGGGTTAGTTGATGTCTTGGTTAGTGTTAGAGGTTTAGAAGAGTCAAAACCATTTTGAAAAACTCATTTTTGAAAGTTAGTTTTTAAAACTAGTATTTTTAAAGGTTTTTAAAGGAGTTTTAAAAACCCAATGTGAGAAAATGCCAAGTGGCATTACATTTGGGGATTTTTTAGGAGAGTCTAGGGGTTAATTAGGTATTAAATAGGATAATTTAGGCTAGGGGTAGGATAGTCTTTACACCCCAAAATCGCCCCCCTTAGAAGAGTCCAATTTTTTTAAAACATTTAATTTTTAACCTAAATTTTTTATATAAATAGAAGGCTATAGGGGGGCGATTTTCCCAATTGGCTTTCCTTTGGATTCTTGGAGCTTCTCTCTCCTCTCCAGCCCTTCCTCCATTGCAGCAACCTCAAGGTAACTATTTTCTCTAATTTTTAGTTTTTATTTAATTTTTTTCATTGTTTTAAACATGATTTAGCCATTGGTACCATCATCTTCATGGATTAAACCATGGATTCAACCTCAAGAACCATCATGAATCAGCAAGAACGATCCAAGAAGATGATCCAACCCTATTTTGGGTGATTTACAGAGATTTTAATTCATTAGAATTGATTTTAATATGATTCTTTACATTATTAACCAATAAAATATATGATTTACCCTTTTTAATGGGTTAAATCTATGTTTTAAAGGTGATATCAAATTCCAGCCATTGATTCCCTGTTTTTATTTTATTTTCATAGTTTATTCATGTTTGTTTTACGTTCTATAGCATAGAAATAAGTTTTATTTACTGTTTTATGGTTTATTTTATTTATTTACATTAGTTAATGCATGGTTTGTCAAGTTTCTTAAATTTCTGTGTGTTCTAGGTTTAGAACAGTAAAGATAATGTTATTTCGGATTGAAGTTCTCATTGTTTATTTCTGATTTTTTTATATGTGGTGAATGCATGAGTTATTGAGTTACTGTAGAAAAATCAGAGGTTTTGGATCTCGGGAACCATGTCAAAAAAAATCAGACATCAAATCGGGTTTTTAAAGTTTTAAAATCGTGGTTAAAATCAAGAAGGTAACTTGCTGTTATGATATTTCTCTCATCTTATATCCGATTTTAGATCTGTAAAGTGTTATGGATTCACATTGAGTAGATCTGTTTTCTGTGAAATTTTCGGATTTTTTGATCACTGTTTAGTATTTTTCCTTTTTTAGAGAATCTGTTTTTAATTTTAAAACTCGTTAGGGTTTACCAAAACCCTAATCAGACTTGTGTTAGTCATAAATCCCAAACCACAGATCCGATTTTAGATCTGTAAAAATTGAGTATTGTTATTTTTCTATCTACTATTCACCATTAAAATTTCAGAGACTTTTGTTTAGAATTTCTATTTATGTCTGTATTTTCAATCTGGAATAGCTGTTTTAATCCCTGTTAAGAGTAATATATTTTAGCTCAGATTGCCGGAAGGGTTTCTCTCTAACCGAAGATGATTTTTCCAATCTGTAAATTGGGAAATCTCTGTTTTTCTTCTTAGTTAGTCTCTGTAAAATTTCATAAATTTCCATGGAGATTTGACCCCTGGTTCAGGTCTTGGATTGAGATTGGTTGGTGAATTAGGTCAAAAATAGCATATTTTAGGGTTTAATGCAATTTTCGGATTAATTTAATGTCAAAAAATTATTTTTATAATTCCAATTCGACATTAGGGTTATAACAAGTGCAGGTACCAATTTTTATGGATTTTGAAATCCATTTGATGCCTGAATTAAGCAAATTGCAAAACCGGGTTCCTGAAAGATCCAAAAACACTGCAAAAATCACAAAATTTGTGGATTTTCGTGCATAAGCATATATTTTTAGGGTTTAATCATGTTCATAATCATATTAGGATGATTTAAGTTTAATTTTGTGCTCATTCGATTTCATTTAGTGCATAAAACCTAAGTTTTTACCAAAATCTCTTTCTAAAAACCCTGATTTCAATGCCATAGTCTTGCTATCGGGGGCAATTTGGTCATTTGACCTAAATTTCGAAATCCCTAACCCTAATTTCATATTTTTAATCATGTCATAGCATATTTGGTTTGAGTTTATTCCATTCAAATTTCAAAATTTGCATTTTATCAAAATATCTTTCTAAAAACCCTAATTTCAAGGCCATAGTCTTGTTATTAGGGGTATTTTGGTCATTTTGACCCCAATTTCGAAATTTCATATTTTACCTTTATTATTTCTTCATACTTTATCATTTTGATTTAAGGGAATCATGACTAAAAGACTTATATCTAACAAAATCCAACAATTTCCTGATATTGTTGGATAAATCTAGAAAAGCCAACATATTTTCATTAACCAAGTTTTTTAGTTTTGCAGGTACATTGAAGACTTTATTTTTCATGTATTTAAATTTCAATAGTGATGTAATTTGTAATTAAACTTTGGAATAAGAATTTACATTTCCTGCTTAGCTTAGGTTGCATTGCATATAGTTTATTTTCTTTTATAATGTTAATGTGTGATGGATGATGATTCATGCATATTCAAACTCACTATGGTCTACACGAATGGCACATGCACTAGCTTTTATGAAGTTTATAAACTTGGTGGAATTCATATTTATGGCCATAGTCAGAATATGAAGGATATCTAGATTTATGATCTTCACATTAGCCACATTCAGCCTACACTCTTAGGCTAACTTCAAAATGCACTGCATTTCTCAAAAATACAAAAAGTATTTCTCAATTCCTCAAAATCATATTCATTCATTTCATGCATTTGCCAATTCCAATTCAAAATTTCAATTCAAAGAAGTTCATTTTCTTAAAATCTCCTAAGTCTCATAGCAGAATCGATTTTCCCAAAGACATTGAATTTCAAAGGATATTTCAAGTATTTCCCAAGTTCCAAACTCAAATTTTCTAAGTTAGAATTTCAATTTCAAAAGTTTGAATTCAGAGAAACCAAGTTTCTCAGAGTCGATTTTCACCAAATGTCAAGGATTTCTCAAAATCGATTTTTATTTCTCTCAGAAGTATATTTCAAATCCCAATTCACGATTTTCCATGTGATACCTATTCTAAATATTTCAATCATTCAAAGCAAATATCATGTTTTCAAAATGTGCATTTTCTGAAAATTCATAGCACATGCCTGATTCTATGTGCATTTAGAAATTAGAATATGATTTAGACAAGTTGAATAGAGTAGAGCATAAGATTGATCCTTGGTTCAATTACCCCTGTTAAAGGTGGCAGGAACGGTTGAACCTCGTACCGACAGGCGAGTCCCATTCAGCGGAATTTTCCCGCATTTTAAAAACGGAGGTGAGTTATTTTCAAAAACTTTTTCAAAGGTCAGTTTGATTTGCAAAAGTAAAAATTCTGCGATGAGAACAGGTTTGGCGACCGCTATGGGACCTGTCTTTGCCTGATCAATCTAATGCTCTACTTAGTTCAAATTGTCAAAATCGATTTCCATGGAATGTCAGCTTTGCTTTATGATATCATGTGAACCTAGGAGCCTAGACCTGAACCCAGCTGACATGGAATGTATATAGACTAGGTATGGTTTGGTAGGACCATATTGAGGAGAATTATTCATGCTCACATAGACTTAGGTCTAATACAACACTCCTCAATTTAGGAATTGTATGAAAACAATGTTTGCTTCTTCAAATATTTCAAAATTCTATCTCTTTAGGACTTAGAGCCTTCTGTTTGATTGCATGTGCTCATGTTTTTCAAAAACCACCCCCACCTATATTGTCCCGGTCTTCACGTTGCTGGGCTCTCTTCCAGAACCATAGTTCGGGACAGAGCCTCACAACTGGGCCACCTATTTGGGTGAAAACCCCCCTGCCACGTACCAAGGGCCATAGTCCAACGTATATCGGCAGGTGCTCAAGGATGTTGGAAAACTTGAACCTATAACTGGAGGAATTGATTTTATGCCACGTACATTGAGCCTTGGCTCGAGTATATAAGCATAACTGGATTGGATACAGATGATCTGAACCTTAGAGTTAGGATTAAGGTCCTACAGCTATTTCAAAATTTGTGCATCTAGAGTCAGCTTTTAGGGAATGCTGTTTGTGCATACTTGTTTATGCAGAATTTGATTAAATATGTTATTTCTTTTTTATTTTCCATATTTTCCCCAATTTTCTAAAAATACTGGACGATTTTCTCAAAATTCCCCAATCTATGTCCATGTACTGTCCATGTTTTAAACCTTGGACGATTTTCCAAATACTTTATTTTCCATTTATTTCTTCATATTTTATCAAACCCTGGACGATTTTCCAAATTTCCCTTAATTTCCTTCAAAACTCCAGGTGATTTCCCATCTTTCCTTTCTTCTGGATCTCGAATTCCTACTTTATTTTTATCCTGCCTGCATTTTCCTCAAATTTCCTGTATTTTCCAAAGTCTTATTCCAATTTTCCATGTTTTCCAGTCTGATGGCATCCAGTCAGCTTGATTCAGTCTTTCCTGAGGGTCACATCTCCTACAAGGTGCGACAAAGTCTTCCCGAACATCGAGTCCTCAGCACCGGATCCTTCTTTCCCCGGTGGTACTATTTATGGTTCAAGAATTTCTCTCGTATGTTTCCGGACCATCTGGACGAGTGTGGATTGGAACTGGCGTCCGCAGTGGGAAAGCAGACAGTCAACGGCAACTTGATCCATGCACTAGCAGAACGGTGGAATCCGAGCACTTCTACCTTCTGGTTCCCGTGGGGCGAGATGAAAATACTGATGGATGAATTTTCAGAGATTATGGGATTGCCCGAGCCAGCCGGTCAGCCTGGAGATCCATTAGAGAAACAGTTTTTGATTAATGTCAAGGGTCTGGACCCAAAAGATGCCTTAGCTCGCATGACGGGATGCAAGTCTTGGCCTCTGATTGAAGAAGATGGGAATGAATATGTGGACCTGCTCGAAGTCTACAGATAGCATGGGACATTTGTGAAAGTCAGCTCGTTGTCCAGGACAGCTCGAGAGAGAATTCAGCACGCGATGGTTCTGTGCACGGTAGGATTAGCTTTCTTTCCAGATGGACGAAATTACATGGATATCAGAATAGTTCAGCTTCTAAGGAGATGGGGAAGTCGACAGACCAGCCGCCTCTCAATAGTCATGGCCGCACTCGCTTTTCTATACCGAGGGTTGACTCGTTTCGCACTCGGAGAATCGATTCTAGTCGAAGGGTGCACCTATGCCTTGCAGTCTTGGTTCCTCCGGCATGTGCCAGTCCGAGCCAGTTCCTTCAGATACAATGGTGAAAAGCTTTTGCCAGTTGTGCGATACCGGTTCTTGATCGACAACCTTCAGGAGGAAGTGTAATACCCAAAATTTTTAATGATTTATAAATTCTGAAGAAAATTCAAGTTTTAATTTTTATTTATTCTGAATGTGAATTATAGTGTTAAAACCCTTATTTTTATGGTTAGTATTGTTCAAAGTAAAGATCTGAATATATATTTAAAATCCTGATAAAATTTTGTTGAGGCTTGTTCAAAAATCAGAATTCAGGGACATTCTAGTCATTAATCAAATTGTCAAAGGGTAGCTTAGTAATTTGCCAATTCAGTGGCATTTTTCGGTAAAATACCCAACTATATAAGGTCAAAATAGTAATCTTTCTTTTAGGATATTTTCAGGGAATTAATAAAATTGTCAGGGACGAAAATGGTAATTTACCATTCTCAATGGCAGGCTATGTAATTTATTGAACTACAGAAGGACACTCAAGTAATTCTAAATTCCCTTATGGCATTTCTGAAAGATGAAATTGAGCCAAAGTTAACTTGGGTATTAAAAAGTAGCAAATTGAATAAAATATATTAATTTATAATATTTTAATCTCAGACCATGGTTTTAGAAAAACCACTGGCCCAAAACCATGGACAGGCCATGGTTTTCCAAAACCATGGGAGGACAAGTGTCACTCCTCAGTGAGGAGGTGACACTAAGCCCCTCTCTCTCTTTGACACTTGTCAGAAGAATGACAAGTGTCATTAAAAAAATTAATTTTTTAATTACTTTGGTGACAAATGTCACCAAAGTGGGCCCCACAAGGGGGGGGGGCGACCTCCCTTCTCTCTCCTATAAATACCCCTCACCCCCTCTCTCTCTACTCAAGTTCAAAACCCTCCCTTCTCTCTCTAAGCTCTCTCTCTCCTACTTTCTCTCTCTACCTTTGATTTTCTCTCTCTAACTTTTAAACCAAAACCTCCGTAGAATCTCAGATCTTTTTCTGAGAAACCTCTTCTAGCCCTTTTCCTCTTTCTTTTAGCGAAGTCCATTCTTCTGCAAGAAGCTCCGTCAGATCAGAAACAGCCTCGGAAGCACTACCTGAAGGAGTTCTGCTAAACTTAGCAGAAAAGTCAGATTTGGATAGCGGAAGCGCTGCTCAAATCAACTAAACAAGGTTAGTATTCAAGAACCATCTTCTGAATTCAAATTCTCCTTCTAAACCCCAATTCTACTTTGTGTGGATTTAAATTTTGACAATTTTGTCAAAATTTAATCCAACCCAGCCTCTACGCAAGGGAAGTTCTGTTCAAATTTTTCTAAATATTTTTAAGTATTCCGAACTACTTTAGCAGTAGTTCTGGCAAAATTTTCTAAAAGACTTTTAAAAAAATTGAGTTTTTATAGCAGGAGTTCTGTCAAAATGATTTAAAGATTTTTGAAAAAAATAGAATTAGTATAGCAGTAATTCTGACCAAATTTTTAAATAATTTCTAAAGATTAATTATTTTAATCAGAATTTTGGCAAAAGCTTTTCAGATAGTTTAAAAATTTTTAGTAGAAGATATATCAAAATTTTTATAATCATTTCAGAAAAAAATCAATTTTTATAAAAGAAATTTTGTTAAAATTTTCAAAAATCCTTTTAAATATTTAAATCAATTTTTTTAAAAACCTTTATAAAAATATTTGTGACGCAAAGTCATGTTCGAATTCTTACAACTCGAATTCAAGTTCAAACCCTTTTTCGAACATTTGAATTATTACAGAGGAAACTCTATGAAAATTCTTATAAAAGTTTTAAAGTCAATTACAAATAAATTTTTAGATTTTTAATAATTTCTTCAAAAGATACTTCTTTAAAATATAAGGCAAATACTACTCGAAATTCGATATAAAAATATTAACTAATATAATGAATTCTATCAGATTAAATCAAAGCACGAGCACTTTATCCTGTTCTCCTTAAGTTCTATCAAAATCCAAGTAAGTTATTCTATCAAAATCTTATAATTTTATATTAGACATGCTTTTGATTCATGTTTTTAATTCATGCATGATTATCTAAATTTGATTCTTGATCAAATGCATATTTTAATATCCGCATGAATAAATATTTGTTTTGAATGACAAGATTTTCAATTTTATGATTTAAATAAAATTTGGATGGATACTATGATCAAAACTTTGATTTTGATAAAAGAATTTTGTATAGCATGTTGATTTTCGAAAGATTTTATTGTTGCGGGAGTCATGTCTATACAAACTTAATTCTCGCCTTCATAGGCGAATGCTCGTTGTGATAGAGCAAAATTCTGGATGGGCTGGATACATATGAACCGTGTTTATTTGAAAGGAATGATTTGGCTATTGAGCCTAGTTTTTGAAAAGATGAAAAGTCCTATAAAAGAATCCTTCAAGCCCATCTAGGTTTAGCCTACCCTGGAAGGGGTAGTGGTACAACCAGGAGTGACATTGTGAAGATGATAATTGTTGGGAGCGATAGATTCCCTGGACCTCCTGTCACTCGGGTTGAGGAGGTCGAGACAACGGGTCTCAAGGCTGCCGCATGTCAGTGGATGCATCCAACTCTCCTTGTTTGCTCGCCATTGCTGAGAATCTTCCCGGTCGTTGACCGCTCGCATGGGAGCCCGTTTCACTCAGGTATCCGGGTAATCCACAATAGAATAATATACCCCCGGAATACTTAGTTTGAGATCGGAGTACTCTCTACCGTACCAGGAGGGCGTTAATATCGAAACAATGACCTTTTTCTTCCACAGATTTTGATCTGAAATTATGCATTGTTGATTTAACACATAATCATGTTTTTAATTGCCTTATTTTTAATTACATAATTATTCTTGAATGAATGCATTTTGATTTGTAAATTATTGAAATCATGCTTAATATTTGAATTGTATGGTTTTGATTAATGACTTACTTGGCTATCATAAGTCTAACCCCGTTTTATGGGGATTTCAGGTTCAAATATGGAATAGAAAATCTTACAATGGATGTTGGACAAGTGTGGCATCGAAGAATCCAGATTCCCAAGATCCTGAGATTAATTTAGGATTTATTTTAAATTTAATCCTAAATGTTTTCATTTTTGAACCTTGTGAAAAGACTATGTATATAATGTTGATATAAATTATTGTTGTTTTTGTTGTTAATTGGAATGTGACGTGCCTGAGGTTTAGGAAACCGAAAATCAAAAATTATTTCCGCTGTTTAAAAAAAAAAAAAAAAATCTGCATTTTTAAAGGTTTTAAAACCCCGGGGCGTTACAGTTGGTATCAGAGCAGAGTTTTGGGAAATCTGGTTCGAGATCCACCTTGTTCATACATTACACTGTAAGTATGTACTTTAGATTTTTATTTTATTATTATTGTTAAATCATTATTCTTCTTATAGATGACTCCTCAAGATCTGGTCAATATCATTAAAGAACTTGTCAAGGATGTTCAAAAGCTAGAAGAATCACAGACAGTACAAACACGGGTGGTGGATAATTTAGAAAATCAAGTTCTAAGTCTCACAAAAGAAAAAGAAAACTTAGAAAAATGTCATAGGTGTTTACAGACCCATTTATCACAACCTTGCCCACTGGAATTGGAAGAATGTTTATTTTGTGGAGAAGTTGGGCATATAGAAAAAGAATGCCAAGTGAAGACGGGTTGCATTAAAAGACAGCAAGCCGCTGAAAACCTACCAGATCAACAATCTCGTGTGGTTATTCTTGCTCCTCCTCCTCCAATGGAACCTATTGTCATTTCATCTGACTCACCCATAGTACCTGCTTCTGCACCCACTTTAACTCCTTTGGACTTTGTATTTTCACTCCAACCTCCTGATCCTATATATACCCCAAGGGAACCTACGGATGACCTTAGCTTATATTTAGGAAATCCAGATAAACAAGTTTATAATATAGATCCAAATGTTGCAGGGCCTTCTCATCCACCAGAGCGGATTAGAAACAAGAGGAATTATTTGGGAAAATTCCTCAAGCTTCCATAGGATATCTTTTGTTAACTTTTGTTAAATATGTAAATTCTTGTAAATATGGGTTTTGATGTATATATATGTTCATATGAATAAATGTTCTTTCTACTTTAATCTAAGTCTGATCATTATTTATCAAGGATGCCTCGTCAAGCATCAAAGAAGCAACCCAAGGAGCAGAATGGTCAACAAGAATTCATTATGGAAACATTAAATAATTTGGCAGCTGTTATAAGAGATCAGAATCAGAATAGGCAAGACTCAGCTACATCTTCAAAATCCTATCAAAACCATAATGAAGTATCTTATGAGAAGTTTCTCAAATTAGATCCACCTACATTTTCAGAAAAGATGGATCCAGAAGCTGCAGAGGTTTAGATCCGAGAAATAGAAAATATTTTTCGTGTTCTGACCGTACCTGAAGATCGTAAGGTGAACTATGCAGCATACAGATTAAAGGGAGATGCAGAAAGATGGTGGGCATCCACCTTAGAAATTAAATTTAGCAATGGATCCGTTACTTGGGAGCAATTTGTTGAAGTTTTCTATGCTGCATATTTCCCCAAGCATGAAAGAAGCCGTAAGATGAGGGAATTCCTTGAATTACTACAAGGAGGACTCTCTTTATCTGAATACATTACTAAATTCAGAAATTTAGAGAAGTATTGCCCAAATGTGTATAATACGGAAGACGAGAGGGCAATGAAATTTACTAGAGGATTGAAACCAGTTCTACGAACCAAAGTCCTCACTAGTAGGCCAGAAACTTTAGACAAGGCGGTGGAAATAGCTACATTAATACAAGAAGATTGGGAAGAAATACAAAAGAATCAATCTGGCAGAACGATTTCTCAATTCAGAGGCCAAAGGAGTTGGCCTAAAAGAAATTTTGAAGGAAGAAGGTTCATCCCTCCAGCAAAGAGGCCACGACAGCAGTTTCAAGTCAATCAACCACAATTACCAGCTACACAACTACCAGCTAGATCGTGTCAGAATTGCTATCGATCCCATCCAGGACAACCCTGCCCCCGAACAACTGGTGGTTGTTTATATTGTGGTAAGTCTGGCCATTTCATTAAAGACTGCTATAAAAAGGAAATGGATGAACATGCTCGAGGCCTTATTAGACCTCGCTCTCAACAACAACCCCAGTATTCGTACCAGCAACAACAACAGCAGCAACAACAACAACCACAACAACAACAACGATCGCAGAATAAAAAAGTACCAGGTCGCGTTTATGCCGCCAATGTTGATCAACTACCTAAGGGTGACCTGATTCAAGGTACTTTATCTATAGCTGGACATGCTGCTTTTACTCTATTTGATTGCGGTTCAACTCATTCTTTTATTTCCAAGAAGTTTACTACTTTACTTAATATGCCTATCAAGTCTTTGAACTGTGCTCTGGAAGTGGTCAACCCAGTAGGATGTAAATCTTTTTGTGGGTTATACTTGCCGAATCTAGAAGTATATATTGAAGGACAGAATTTACCTGCTGACCCAATTCTATTAGACATGTCAGATTTTGATATTATATTGGGTATGGATTGGCTACATCAACATCATGCAAGAATATTTTGTCAGGAAGGAAAAGTTACTTTTTCTCAACCAGGTATTCCTAAGGTAGAATTTAGATTATCCAATTCTACTCCTAAAAATCGAGTTATTTCTTCTTTAAAGGCCCAGAAATATTTGAGGAATGGATGTACGGCCTTTCTAGTCAGCATTACTCTTGCCAGGCCAACAGAGATTTCTCTTGAAAGTCTGGATATTGTTCATGAATTTTCAGATGTTTTTCCTGATGAATTACCAGGACTTCCTCCACATAGAGAGATAGAATTCGGTATTGAGTTAATGCCAGGAACTGCACCAATTTCTAAAGCTCCTTATAGGATGGCTCCAGCAGAACTCACAGAATTAAAAAAGCAATTATTGGAATTAATGGAGCTGGGATTTATTAGACCAAGTATGTCTCCCTGGGGTGCACCAGTATTATTTGTAAAGAAGAAAGATGGGTCATTAAGATTATGTATAGATTACAAACTTCTTAATCAAGTTACCATAAAGAATAAATATCCGTTGCCACGAATTGAAGATTTATTTGATCAATTACAGAAGGCTAAGGTATTTTCAAAGATTGATCTTAGGTCTGGATATCATCAACTTAGAATCAAGGAAGAAGACATTTCTAAGACAGCCTTTCGGACAAGGTATGGACACTATAAATTCACTGTCATGCCTTTTGGACTTACAAATGCACCAGCAGCCTTTATGGATCTTATGAACCGTGTGTTCAGACCATTTGTAGATACATTTGTGATTATTTTTATTGATGATATTCTAATTTATTCTGAAAATAAGGAACAACACCAGAAACATTTAAGGATTATTTTGGATACTTTGAGGAAAAATCAGTTATATGCCAAATTTTCTAAGTGCGAATTTTGGCTGGAAAAAGTTATGTTTTTTGGTCATGTAATTTCGAAAGATGGAATCTCAGTGGATCCTGCTAAAGTGGAAGCAGTATTAGAATGGAAACAACCTAAGAATATTACAGATATTCAAAGTTTTCTTGGACTTGCTGGATATTACCGAAGATTCATTCAAGATTTCTCCCGTATAGCATCACCAATGACTAGACTTCTGAAGAAGGGTGTTAAATTTGATTGGGACATTAAATGTGAAGAAAGTTTCCAAATTTTGAAAGAAAAACTCACTACATCTCCAGTGCTTACTTTACCCTCGGGACATGGTGGATTTGAGGTATATGCAGATGCTTCTGGTACTGGTCTAGGTTGTATATTGATGCAACACGGAAAAGTTATTGCTTATGCATCAAGACAGTTGAAAAATTATGAGAAGAATTATCCAACCCATGACTTAGAACTTGCGGCAGTTGTTTTTGCACTAAAGATCTGGAGACATTATTTATATGGAGAACAATTTGAAGTATTCAGTGATCACAAGAGCCTCAGATATTTGTTCTCGCAGAAAGAATTGAATATGAGATAGCGACGTTGGCTAGAATTTATTAAAGACTATGAGTTCACACTTTCTTATCATCCTGGAAAGGCGAATATTGTAGCTGATGCTCTTAGTCGCAAAACTAGAGACACTTTGGCAAGTCTCATAGACAAAGAATGGAAACTTATTGAAGATTTCATTAATTGGAAACCCTTTGCAACTAATACAGGAAGGATTTTATTATCAAACTTAATTGTTCGACCAGAAATCCTCATCCAAATTATTTCTGAACAAAGTAAGGATTCTCAACATGAAGAATTTTTAGCTCGAGCCCAACAGGAAGATGATGTTTCTTTTCGACTTAAAGAAGATGGGAGTATTTTGATGAATGATCGAATATGGGTATCAAATAACCCTGAATTGAGAAATGAAATCCTTGAATAAGCCCATAAAAGCAAATATACTATCCACCCAGGAAGTACAAAGATGTTCAAAGATTTGCAAAGAAAGTACTGGTGGACTGGTATGAAGAGGGATGTGGCAAATTATGTTTCAAAGTGTTTGATTTGCCAACAAGTTAAGGCAGAACATCAGAAACCAGGTGGAATGATGCAACAAATTGAAATTCCACAATGGAAATGGGAAGAAATTACTATGGATTTCATAGTGGGTTTACCAAAAACTCGAAAACAGCATGATGCAATTTGGGTTATTATTTACCGATTAACTAAATCAGCTCACTTTCTACCTATTCGTATAAGTCAATCTTTGGAAAGTCTGGCAGATTTATACATTCAAGAGATTGTAAGACTACATGGAATACCATTTTCAATTATCTCTGATCGTGATCCCAGGTTTACTTCTCGATTCTGGAACCAACTTCAGCAGGCTTTGGGAACAAAATTAAAGTTCAGTTCTGCATTTCATCCCCAAACTGATAGACAATCAGAGCGTACTATTCAAACTCTGGAAGATATGTTACGCGCCTGTATGCTAGAATGGAAAGGAGATTGGGATATTCATATTATGCTAGCTGAATTCGCTTATAATAATAGTTATCATACCAGTATTGGAATGGCGCCATACGAAGCTTTATATGGAAGACCTTGTCGATCGCCACTCTATTGGAATGAAATTGGTGAACGAAAGTTAGAGTCACCAATGATACTACAACATTATACTCAGCAAGTAAATTTGATCCGAGACAGACTACGCGCTGCCCAGAGCCGACAAAAAGGATATGCTGATAAAAGACGGAAAGAACTTGCTTTTGAAGTTGATGATATGGTCTTCGTCAAAGTATCTCCAACCAAAAGTGTGTTCAGATTTGGAAAGAAGGGAAAGTTAAGTCCTAAATTTGTAGGACCTTTTAAGATTCTAGATCGAATCGGTGAAACTGCTTATAGAATCGAATTGCCTCCTCAGTATGCACAGATTCATAATGTATTTCATGTTTCAATGCTGCGAAAATATGTTTATGATCCATCTCATATTATCCAGCATCAAGATATAGCAATTCGAGAAGACATGACTGTTGAGGAAAAGCCTATAGAAATTATGGATAGAAGAGATCAAATTTTGAGAACAAAGACTATTCCTCTGGTTAAAGTCAGATGGCAGCATCACGGAATTGAAGAATGTACTTGGGAACCTGAAAACAGCATCAGAGAGAAGTATCCAAAATTATTTGTTTAAATTGTACATAAATTTCGAGGACGAAATTTTTTCTTTTAGGGGGGTAAAATGTAATACCCAAAATTTTTAATGATTTATAATTTCTGAAGAAAATTCAAGTTTTAATTTTTATTTATTCTGAATGTGAATTATAGTGTTAAAACCCTTATTTTTATGGTTAGTATTGTTCAAAGTAAAGATCTGAATATATATTTAAAATCCTGATAAAATTTTGTTGAGGCTTGTTCAAAAATCAGAATTCAGGGACATTCTAGTCATTAATCAAATTGTCAAAGGGTAGCTTAGTAATTTGCCAATTCAGTGGCATTTTTCGGTAAAATACCCAACTATATAAGGTCAAAATAGTAATCTTTCTTTTAGGATATTTTCAGGGAATTAATAAAATTGTCAGGGACGAAAATGGTAATTTACCATTCTCAATGGCAGGCTATGTAATTTATTGAACTACAGAAGGACACTCAAGTAATTCTAAATTCCCTTATGGCATTTCTGAAAGATGAAATTGAGCCAAGGTTAACTTGGGTATTAAAAAGTAGCAAATTGAATAAAATATATTAATTTATAATATTTTAATCTCAGACCATGGTTTTAGAAAAACCACTGGCCCAAAACCATGGACAGGCCATGGTTTTCCAAAACCACGGGAGGACAAGTGTCACTCCTCAGTGAGGAGGTGACACTAAGCCCCTCTCTCTCTTTGACACTTGTCAGAAGAATGACAAGTGTCATTAAAAAAATTAATTTTTTAATTACTTTGGTGACAAATGTCACCAAAGTGGGCCCCACAAGGGGGGGGGCGACCTCCCTTCTCTCTCCTATAAATACCCCTCACCCCCTCTCTCTCTACTCAAGTTCAAAAACCTCCCTTCTCTCTCTAAGCTCTCTCTCTCCTACTTTCTCTCTCTACCTTTGATTTTCTCTCTCTAACTTTTAAACCAAAACCTCTATAGAATCTCAGATCTTTTTCTGAGAAACCTCTTCTAGCCCTTTTCCTCTTTCTTTTAGCGAAGTCCGTTCTTCTGCAAGAAGCTCCGTCAGATCAGAAACAGCCTCGGAAGCACTACCTGAAGGAGTTCTGCTAAACTTAGCAGAAAAGTCAGATTTGGATAGCGGAAGCGCTGCTCAAATCAACTAAACAAGGTTAGTATTCAAGAACCATCTTCTGAATTCAAATTCTCCTTCTAAACCCCAATTCTACTTTGTGTGGATTTAAATTTTGACAATTTTGTCAAAATTTAATCCAACCCAGCCTCTACGCAAGGGAAGTTCTGTTCAAATTTTTCTAAATATTTTTAAGTATTCCGAACTACTTTAGCAGTAGTTCTGGCAAAATTTTCTAAAAGACTTTTAAAAAAATTGAGTTTTTATAGCAGGAGTTCTGTCAAAATGATTTAAAGATTTTTGAAAAAAATAGAATTAGTATAGCAGTAATTCTGACCAAATTTTTAAATAATTTCTAAAGATTAATTATTTTAATCAGAATTTTGGCAAAAGCTTTTCAGATAGTTTAAAAATTTTTAGTAGAAGATATATCAAAATTTTTATAATCATTTCAGAAAAAAATCAATTTTTATAAAAGAAATTTTGTTAAAATTTTCAAAAATCCTTTTAAATATTTAAATCAATTTTTTTAAAAACCTTTATAAAAATATTTGTGACGCAAAGTCATGTTCGAATTCTTACAACTCGAATTCAAGTTCAAACCCTTTTTCGAACATTTGAATTATTACAGAGGAAACTCTATGAAAATTCTTATAAAAGTTTTAAAGTCAATTACAAATAAATTTTTAGATTTTTAATAATTTCTTCAAAAGATACTTCTTTAAAATATAAGGCAAATACTACTCGAAATTCGATATAAAAATATTAACTAATATAATGAATTCTATCAGATTAAATCAAAGCACGAGCACTTTATCCTGTTCTCCTTAAGTTCTATCAAAATCCAAGTAAGTTATTCTATCAAAATCTTATAATTTTATATTAGACATGCTTTTGATTCATGTTTTTAATTCATGCATGATTATCTAAATTTGATTCTTGATCAAATGCATATTTTAATATCCGCATGAATAAATATTTGTTTTGAATGACAAGATTTTCAATTTTATGATTTAAATAAAATTTGGATGGATACTATGATCAAAACTTTGATTTTGATAAAAGAATTTTGTATAGCATGTTGATTTTCGAAAGATTTTATTGTTGCGGGAGTCATGTCTATACAAACTTAATTCTCGCCTTCATAGGCGAATGCTCGTTGTGATAGAGCAAAATTCTGGATGGGCTGGATACATATGAACCGTGTTTATTTGAAAGGAATGATTTGGCTATTGAGCCTAGTTTTTGAAAAGATGAAAAGTCCTATAAAAGAATCCTTCAAGCCCATCTAGGTTTAGCCTACCCTGGAAGGGGTAGTGGTACAACCAGGAGTGACATTGTGAAGATGATAATTGTTGGGAGCGATAGATTCCCTGGACCTCCTGTCACTCGGGTTGAGGAGGTCGAGACAACGGGTCTCAAGGCTGCCGCATGTCAGTGGATGCATCCAACTCTCCTTGTTTGCTCGCCATTGCTGAGAATCTTCCCGGTCGTTGACCGCTCGCATGGGAGCCCGTTTCACTCAGGTATCCGGGTAATCCACAATAGAATAATATACCCCCGGAATACTTAGTTTGAGATCGGAGTACTCTCTACCGTACCAGGAGGGCGTTAATATCGAAACAATGACCTTTTTCTTCCACAGATTTTGATCTGAAATTATGCATTGTTGATTTAACACATAATCATGTTTTAAATTGTTTTTAATTGCCTTATTTTTAATTGCATAATTATTCTTGAATGAATGCATTTTGATTTGTAAATTATTGAAATCATGATTAATATTTGAATTGTATGGTTTTGATTAATGACTTACTTGGCTATCATAAGTCTAACCCCGTTTTATGGGGATTTCAGGTTCAAATATGGAATAAGAAATCTTACAATGGATGTTGGACAAGTGTGGCATCGAAGAATCCAGATTCCCAAGATCCTGAGATTAATTTAGGATTTATTTTAAATTTAATCCTAAATGTTTTCATTTTTGAACCTTGTGAAAAGACTATGTATATAATGTTGATATAAATTATTGTTGTTTTTGTTGTTAATTGGAATGTGACGTGCCTGAGGTTTAGGAAACCGAAAATCAAAAATTATTTCCGCTGTTTAAAAAAAAAAAAAAAATAAATCTGCATTTTTAAAGGTTTTAAAACCCCGGGGCGTTACAGGAAGAACTCGTGTGGGACTACTTTGATCGTCAGGAATCACCTCCCAGATATACCTACGCTTATGGCAAACGGTTCAGGCTACTTGGCCCGTTCTTCTGCGCATACTATCATCCAGAGCGGTGCGTCAGGCAGTTCTCTCAGAGGCAGAAGCGCGTAGAGATTCGTCCACTAGCAGGGGTTCTGCCAGAATTCGACCTCGCATCAGATCAGTGGTCTGGAGCATACCATTCTGCCAGACATGGCTGGGATTCCTTTGTCAATCTTACTATTTTTCATGGTCCTCGAGTGTCCTCTGATTATCCAGAGTGGTGGAAAATTGTTTGTCCCCCTCCCCTCTGTCAAGAGTATTATTGATAAAATCATGTTTTTCCCCTCAATAAAATTCCTTTATTTTATATCTCATCTTGGTTTGACGACCTTGCCTAGGTAACAAGGCATATTTCCAGTTGTTTATTTTGCAAAGAATAGCAGCGCAATTGTCGTAATTCCAGCGACGACTCAATCCCTAGTAATGAGATACTCTTTCAATTGTCTACCAAAATTCTCAACAAATATTTTCCTCCAACCAAATTTCCTTCAGAAGCCTAATCATCAGTTCTGCCTTGCAGAGAGAGCATTAATAACATTCAAAAGAGCATTCGTGATACTCAGTGGTTCAGACAAGGTCCGAAAAGAAAACTGCATCAATAGAAGGTGTGGCATACTCGATCGCTTCAGAAGAGGAAATGGACTCACTCCGATCAGTCAGAAGTCAGAGTCAGCAAGCGGATGATGGCATCGATCCCCGAATGTATGTTATGTTCAAAGAAATGATGACCAAGATGCTGGCAGAACAAACTGAAACTAGTATAGAAGAGACTCGGGTTAAGCAGAAGGCAAAAGACCAGGCGGTCAAGATAGTTATGAAGCTATCCAAGAAACATATCCAACAGGAAGATGCATCGGATGAATCAGGATCGGTAGGTAACACCGATGAAGAGTATGAAGTTCAGCAAGCATTTCAAAGATCCCCTCATAGACAAGGGACAGCCTATAAATTGAAAAATCAAGCAATGGATGATCCAATCCAAATACAACTGAAGGAAATGGCAAAGAAGATTAAAGATTTGGAAGCCCGCGACAAGGGCAAGAAGGTCTTCACGGGCAAAGATTTCTACAAGAGCATCACTCCCGTCAGGAATAATCAAGATTCAAAAAAGACAAATTCTGTCAAGGCCCACCGCGAGGGGTGCAAGGATAACAAAGGCAATCACACAAGTCAGAAAGAGAAATCTTTAAAGCAGAGTGGAAAATTGAGTCAGCAGAAAGAAAAGATAAAGCGGGACGGTTGGGATTGCAATCGCCAGTTTACTCTTCTCGAGCAGCCTCTCAACGAAATCCTTGAATATATGTTGGCCAAGGAATTGATAAAACTCCCAAGAGTCGCAAATCCTCCCACAGTCATGGGAAAATTCAGGGATCAATTCTGTAAATTTCATAGGGCAGTAGGACATGATACCGACCATTGTTTCATCTTCAAGAACATTGTCCAAGATCATATCGACAAGAATTTCTTCGTTGAGAATAAGAAAGAATACCAATCGACTGTCTTATCTAAGTCTCAGCAGAATTCAAACACTCGACAAGAGATGCAGTGTGATGATCTGAACCAGGATCGCAAGATAGCCCCATTGGATCAAATATTTGATACTTTTCTGAAATACATGCTTACAAAAGATACAGTCGGATCTCCGAAGTCTCATTTCACTCTCTCTGCCAATGATAGCAAAAGCAACAAGAAAGATTATGATCATCCTTCAGAGGGATCCAAGGGCCAAAAAGGAAAGTTCTCCAACAATGATAAGCCTCTCCAATCTAGTCCTCAGCATAAAGGGAAAGATCAAGAAAAGCCAAAGCACAAGGATTGGAATACGGATCGAAAGTTCACCCCTCTAGATCAGACACTAGAGAATGTTCTGAAATACATGCTCGCAAAAGATATGATCCGTTTACCTAAAGTAGCTGATCCCGCAACAGCCATGGGAAGGTTTAAAGATCAGTTCTGCGAATTTCATCGGGCAATGGGTCACGATACCGAGCATTGTTTTGTCCTTAAAAATATTGTTCAAGACGGCATTGACAAGAATCTCCTCGTTGGAGATGAAAAGGAGGACCATTCATCTTGATCATGTTTCTCCCCAATCATTCAAAAATTGACAACACTAGCGCTTTCCCAATTTCTCATCTCACTTTTATTATTTTAAAGGGATGATGCAATCCCGTTTGTCTTTCCTTGATTTATCACTTTCCTTCAATACATCAATAAAGTTGTCAATTTTTCTCGCAAGATGTCCTTTTATGAGGAATGACCTCTTCCGAGTCTCTTCTGAATCAATCAAAAGTCAGTTGCCGTGTCACCTTCAGAGAGCGCTCTTCGAACATCAATCATTTATCCTTTTGTTCAAATTCTTCTTTCCCAGTTACACTGGGGCATTTTTAAATTTTCATTTTATCTTCAAAACTTTCTGTATGCAGGCAGGATCAAACAAATCTCTCATTTTGCACGCATGTGCACCCATTTACATTCATTTGCATTTGCATGCATTCATTCACATTCATCTGCATCAATTTGCATTTGCATCGATTACCCATTCAGGATAAGGGATAAATCCTGAGACCCCGACAGTTGTCCAAGTTGTCGTAAGGGTGAAGACTGAAAATTTTCCATCAAAATCAATTAGTAATTCTTCAGAATCCAATGTTGTGTTGGTAATTTAAAAAAAAACCAGTGTTCGTGCTGGTAAATTTCCAAAACCCAGTGCTCGTACTGGTAACCATTTAAAATCCAGCGCTCGTACTGGTAACCTTTTAAAATCCAGTGCTCGTACTGGTAATCTTCCAAAATCCAGCGCTCGTACTGTTAATCTTCCAAAACCCAGTATTCGTACTGGTAATTTTTCAAAATCCAATGCCTATATTGGTACATTTTCAAAATTCGGTGTTTACACTGGTTAATTTTAAAATTCAGTGGCCCCATTGATTTAGTTTTCCTTTGGGATTCGAGTTCCGACTCGAATTTTCTTTCCTTCTAATTAATCTAGTTTTCCTTCAGGAATTCGAGTTCCGACTCAAATTTCTTTTCCTTCTAACCGGTTTAGTTTTCTTTTGGGATTCGAGTTCCGACTCGAATTTCTTTTCCTTCTAATTAACCTAGTTTTCCTTCAGGAATTCGAGTTCCGACTCGAATTTCTTTTCCATCCAACCGGCTTAGTTTTCCTTTGGGATTCGAGTTCCGACTCGAATTTCCTTTCCTTCTAATCGATCTAGTTTTCCTTCAGGAATTCAAGTTCCGACTCGAATTTCTTTTCCTTCCAACCGGTTTAGTTTTCCTTTGGGATTCGAGTTCCGACTCGAATTTCCTTTCCTTCTAATCGATCTAGTTTTCCTTCAGGAATTCAAGTTCCGACTCGAATTTCTTCTCCTTCCAAATTGATCTACCTTTCCTTCAGAATTCGAGTTCCGACTCGGATTTCTTTTCCTTCCATAATGGACCTAGTTTTCCTTCGAAGATTCGGGTTCCGACTCGAGTTTCCTTTTCCTTCAGAGTTGGTCTAGAAAATCCAAGTTCCGACTTGAATTTTCTTTCAAAATCTAATTCATCTAGTTTTCCTTGAAGAATTGAATTCTGATTCGAATCTTCCCTCAAAAACCCAGTTTAGCACATGGTCCATTCAAAGCCCACAAGTTGGAATCATTCCTTCTTAAGCTAGATCCTTAGGTTGAATTCCTATGGAATTGATAGTTCGTAGGTCGAACCCCTACGGGACCAATGTCGTTCTCAATAGAACCAATGTCGTTCTTAGGCTGAATCCCTATAGAACCCATGTCATTCTCAGTAAACCAATTCACAATTTCGACCTTCGGGTCAATCAATTTCCAATTTCCAATTATCAATTTCCAAATTTCCAATTTCCAATTTCAAATATCAAATTTCAAAATTCCAATTTCCAAAATTTGACCCTTTTGGTCATCCAATACCAATTTCAATCATTTTCTCTTGCGAGAGACCCTTTTTATAGGGAGAGTTCGAGGGAGCTCGCTCTTGTCTCATGCTATCCAATTCGTTCACTTAGCCCCTTTTCAGGGAGAGTTTGAAGGGACTCGTGTCTTTGTGAACCGTTTGCAAAACAAAATTCCAAATTTCACACAAGGAACCCTTTTTATAGGGAGAGACTCGACGGAGACTTGCTTTCCTTGTGGCCCCCATAATTTCAGACTAGGCCATTTCATCATGAAGGACCCTCTTTTCAGGGAGAGTGTGATGAACTCGTTCCTTTATGACCAATTTACCAACCTCACCAATTCCGGCCCCCTTTCCATAAGAGAAGCCTAATGTTAGGAAGTTTTGACGAAAGCTTAATTTCTCTTCGAAAGTTCATTTTGCAAACACCTCCTCTTCAGGGAAGAAAGAAGTAATTCCCAATTCTAATTTCTGAATCTTCTCCTTTGGGGAAAGGAGAAGAGAATTTTTGTCATGGATGTGTTGCGTTGTGCTTCAAATGCTCGCTTTCACAAAAGGATTTCAAGAAAATTTTGCCAATTTGTCATTAAATATTTGTTGATTTCAAAAATCTTTATTGCACAAAATTATTACCTCAGAATACCCTCAGTATTACTTCCGAAAGGGCAATGCTTTCGCGAAAAAGGATTCAAAATTCAAAATCTTTCTATTGGCCAACCAAAAGGATGAAGAATAAATTCTCGATATGGCCAGCAAAGAGAATTCAATGTTGTTGCAAAGCCATGAGTGATTGATATTGATCGCAGTCAATGGCACATTTTTAAAGACCATTCTTGAAAAATAAAGCAGTCAAAATATCCTGGGTGATACAGAAAAATCCACTCAATTTTCATATCTCCTCAATCACCTAAGCTGCAATTAAATATCTGCAAAAGGGATCTCTCAATTGTCGTCAAGATGAAGGCGAATTAAGCGAGTCGACCCCCGGGGCCAAAGAAGATTTGAATCATCTCCAAGATGACAGAGTTTGTGACGGATCCTTCCAGGGAAAGTTTAGATCACCGTCGAGATGAAGGCGAGTGTGATGAGCCTACCGACAAACCGTAAAAGATATTTGATTCCAGCTATCATCAAGAGATTCTCAACCAATGAGCCAATAACTATCAAGATAATCCTTGAGAGAAAAGAAGGATCGAAACATCTCTGAGATGAAGGAGTTTGTGATGTACCCTTCCCAAAAAAAAAAAAAAGAAGAGAGAAAAGTCAGGACATCTCCAAAATGAAGGATGATGTAATTCCCAAAAAAATCCAAGAGAGCTCCAATCTGCTAAAAAGAGAGTGCAGAAAGATCATCATGAGAAAAGAATCCCAGGATATCAGACTGTCGAATCTATCAAGAATCTTCTTTAATTTTGTGAAAATCTTTTATCAATATTCTTTCACTAATAGCCCTCGCAATATCAAGAATACTTTCTTTTCCGTCCATATCAAGGAAATTGATAGCTTCCTTGAAAGAAAGCCAATCGCAAGCAATTTGAATTTGAATCTTGATTCTACGGAGTTAAGCTCAGTCAGAGGTAATACTTCAGGTAGAAAAGAGGGAATACTTTCAAAACAATGTGCATCATTTTCAATTATTTTGAATCAACAACAATTTTCAACATTTTGATAATATTTTCTAGCTATCCTGGCATGAAGCGAGAGCTTGAGGTTCATCTTTGGTACATCCTGACACCATCCCTTTTAGGACTTGATAACGGGAGTTTTCAAGATTCTTTTCCTTTTTTGGTATAATCTGAGTGCACGGGCTCTCAGATTCGCACACTTCCCTGTGTCCCCACTGTCCCACCATAGACAGTCCAATTTTGGCTTGAGGTTAAGCCGCCAATTTCAGCAAAAGGCAATTTCAAAAGTTATTTAGTCTCAGCAATGAGGCACCCAAAATCAATCCCTTTTCAAACTTTAGGGACCCCAATTTCCTTCCTTTTGCAAAACCCCTATCGGATTCATTGTGCGGAAATCCGAAGGTTCCATCACGGTCTCTTCTTTCGAGGATTCCATTTTTTTTTGCCCAATCAGGACAAGGGTACAAACCTGGGCCTCCTTTGATGAGGTATTCCATTTTCTGCCCAATCAGGATAAGGGTATAAACCTGGGGCTCCTTTGATGAGGTATTCCATTTTCTGCCCAATCAGGTTAAGGGTATAAACCTAAGCCTCCTTTGATGAGGTATTCCATTTTCTGCCCAATCAGGTTAAGGGTATAAACCTGAGCCTCCTTTGATGAGGTATTTCATTTTCTGCCCAATCAGGTTAAGGGTATAAACCTGAGCCTCCTTTGATGAGGTATTCCATTTTCTGCCCGATCAGGATAAGGGTATAAACCTGAGCCTCATTTGATGAGGTATTCCATTTTCTACCCGATCAGGTTAAGGGTATAAACCTGGGCCTTCTTTGATGAGGTATTTCATTTTCCGCCCGATCAGGTTAAGGGTATAAACCTGAGCCTCCTTTGATGAGGTATTTCATTTTCCGCCCGATCAGGTTAAGGGTATAAACCTGGGCCTCCTTTGATGAGGTATTTCATTTTCTGCCCAATCAGGATAAGGGTACAAACCTGGGCCTCCTTTGATGAGGTATTCCATTTTCTGCCCAATCAGGTTAAGGGTATAAACCTGAGCCTCCTTTGATGAGGTATTCCATTTTCTGCCCGATCAGGATAAGGGTATAAACCTGAGCCTCATTTGATGAGGTATTCCATTTTCTACCCGATCAGGTTAAGGGTACAAACCTGGGCCTCCTTTGATGAGGTATTTCATTTTCCGCCCGATCAGGTTAAGGGTATAAACCTGGGCCTCCTTTGATGAGGTATTTCATTTTTCGCCCGATCAGGTTAAGGGTATAAACCTGGGCCTCCTTTGATGAGGTATTTCATTTTTCGCCCGATCAGGATAAGGGTATAAACCTGGGCCTCCTTTGATGAGGTATTCCATTTTCAGCCCAATCAGGTCAAGGGTACAAACCTGAGCTTCACTTTGATGAAGTATTTCATTTCCCGGTCAGGTTAAGGGTCAAACCTGTGCTTCGTTTCTACACGAGGTATTCTCTGTCCCATCCAGGTTAAGGGCAAAACCTGAATCTCACTTCATTT
Organism: Nuphar pumila; assembly: GCF_984573655.1. Taxonomy (NCBI): domain Eukaryota; kingdom Viridiplantae; phylum Streptophyta; class Magnoliopsida; order Nymphaeales; family Nymphaeaceae; genus Nuphar; species Nuphar pumila. The sequence continues at coordinate 68,827,998 of NC_143255.1, read as the reverse complement.
TGAAGTAAAATTTTTTCCTTATTCTCCATTTCATATCTATCATCATTACTTGGATTAATTCCTTCATACCCAGTCAGATTTATCTAACTGGGGCATTTTTATGGTTCAAATTTGGCGTGTTTTCTTTGCCACTAAGCTCGGCTTTCAACCGGCTTAGCAGCAAAGAGGGGCATCTGAAAACACCCCAAATTTTCGCACTCATCTAGTGTTTGTCAATTTCATAAGTAATTGCATATCACTGCATACATTTTGCATATCATTTCAACGCATTGCATAGCATTGCATCTCATTCTTGAGATCCAGCACTCCAGCTTTCAAAACATTCAATCCAGATTTGAATTTTAAAGCTTTTATTCCAAAAATCAATTTCAAAACCTGGGTTTTTATTCAATACTCTGTCATTTTCTAACCCCAGGACTTTATATTTCGAAATATTTTCTCAAGGAAACAATCTGGATTCATTTCAAATTCAAATTTTAATCGATTTCAATTCACAGATGAGACCCATTGAGGTGGTGTCGCTTCTGAATTCCTCTATTCATCAAGTTTCTCAAAATTTTGAAAGTTTCAGTCCGATCAGGACTCTGTCTCATAGTCCTAATCCGGTCAGGAGTCTGTTTTGAAGTCTGTTTTACTTCCATTTTTAATCTTTTTCGTTTGTTTTCGAAATTTAGGTCATTTTACAGAGTCCAGTTAGTTCAGGATTCTATTTTAGAGTTCGGTCGAGTTGGGAGTCTAACCCTGACTGTGTTTTCTGACTTATTTCATCATTTCTTGATAAAATCTTTTGAAAATTCTTTCATTTGGCTTTTAAAATCTAAAATCTCAGAGTCCTAAGAGTTCAGGACTCTAACTCAGAGTTCCAGTTCGCTTGAGACCCTATTTTCAAAGATTTTGAAGTTCAAATACTGATTTTAACCCCTTTTTAAAGCCATTTTCAGTGTTATTTCAAAAATGTTCAAAATTCGATGTGGGCCCACTCAGTTGGCACCATATCCAAAGAAATTCTAACTCAGTTAGGACCTTATGCCATTTCAAAAATCCTAATTTTAAGTTTACTTTTGAAAATCTTTTGAAAACTCCTTCAATTTCAAGTTTTAAAATCGCTTTTTGAAAAACTCAAGTAGGGCCCACTCGGGGTGGCGCCATATTCGAGTAAGTCAGGGCTAGACTAGGGTTAGTTGATGTCTTGGTTAGTGTTAGAGGTTTAGAATAGTCAAAACCATTTTGAAAAACTCATTTTTGAAAGTTAGTTTTTAAAACTAGTATTTTTAAAGGTTTTTAAAGGAGTTTTAAAAACCCAATGTGAGAAAATGCCAAGTGGCATTACATTTGGGGATTTTTTAGGAGAGTCTAGGGGTTAATTAGGTATTAAATAGGATAATTTAGGCTAGGGGTAGGATAGTCTTTACACCCCAAAATCGCCCCCCTTAGAAGAGTCCAATTTTTTTAAAACATTTAATTTTTAACCTAAATTTTTTATATAAATAGAAGGCTATAGGGGGTCGATTTTCCCAATTGGTTTTCCTTTGGATTCTTGGAGCTTCTCTCTCCTCTCCAGCCCTTCCTCCATTGAAGCAACCTCAAGGTAACTATTTTCTCTAATTTTTAGTTTTTATTTAATTTTTTTCATTGTTTTAAACATGATTTAGCCATTGGTACCATCATCTTCATGGATTAAACCATGGATTCAACCTCAAGAACCATCAAGAATCAGCAAGAACGATCCAAGAAGGTGATTCAACCCTGTTTTGGGCGATTTACAGAGATTTTAATCCATTAGAATTGATTTTAATATGATTCTTTACATTATTAACCAATAAAATATATGATTTACCCTTTTTAATGGGTTAAATCTATGTTTTAAAGATGATATCAAATTCCAGCCATTGATTCCCTATTTTTATTTTATTTTCATGGTTTATTCATGTTTGTTTTACGTTCTATAGCATAGAAATAAGTTTTATTTACTGTTTTATGGTTTATTTTATTTATTTACATTAGTTAATGCATGGTTTGTCAAGTTTCTTAAATTTCTGTGTGTTCTAGGTTTAGAACAGTAAAGATAATGTTATTTCGGATTGAAGTTCTCATTGTTTATTTCTGATTTTTTTATATGTGGTGAATGCATGAGTTATTGAGTTACTGTAGAAAAATCAGAGGTTTTGGATCTCGGGAACCCTGTCAAAAAAAATCAGACATCAAATCGGGTTTTTAAAGTTTTAAAATCGTGGTTAAAATCAAGAAGGTAACTTGCTGTTATGATATTTCTCTCATCTTATATCCGATTTTAGATCTGTAAAGTGCTATAGATTCATATTGAGTAGATCTGTTTTTTGTGAAATTTTCGGATTTTTTGATCACTGTTTAGTATTTTTCCTTTTTTAGAGAATCTGTTTTTAATTTTAAAACTCGTTAGGGTTTACCAAAACCCTAATCAGACTTGTGTTAGTCATAAATCCCAAACCACAGATCCGATTTTAGATCTGTAAAAATTGAGTATTGTTATTTTTCTATCTACTATTCACCATTAAAATTTCAGAGACTTTTGTTTAGAATTTCTATTTATGTCTGTATTTTCAATCTGGAATAGCTGTTTTAATCCCTGTTAAGAGTAATATATTTTAGCTCAGATTGCCGGAAGGGTTTCTCTCTAACCGAAGATGATTTTTCCAATCTGTAAATTGGGAAATCTCTGTTTTTCTTCTTAGTTAGTCTCTGTAAAATTTCATAAATTTCCATGGAGATTTGACCCCTGGTTCAGGTCTTGGATTGAGATTGGTTGGTGAATTAGGTCAAAAATAGCATATTTTAGGGTTTAATGCAATTTTCGGATTAATTTAATGTCAAAAAATTATTTTTATAATTCCAATTCGACATTAGGGTTATAACAAGTGCAGGTACCAATTTTTATGGATTTTGGAATCCATTTGATGCCTGAATTAAGCAAATTGCAAAACCGGGTTCCTGAAAGATCCAAAAACACTGCAAAAATCACAAAATTTGTTGATTTTCGTGCATAAGCATATATTTTTAGGGTTTAATCATGTTCATAATCATATTAGGATGATTTAAGTTTAATTTTGTGCTCATTCGATTTCATTTAGTGCATAAAACCTAAGTTTTTACCAAAATCTCTTTCTAAAAACCCTGATTTCAATGCCATAGTCTTGCTATCGGGGGCAATTTGGTCATTTGACCTAAATTTCGAAATCCCTAACCCTAATTTCATATTTTTAATCATGTCATAGCATATTTGGTTTGAGTTTATTCCATTCAAATTTCAAAATTTTGCATTTTATCAAAATATCTTTCTAAAAACCCTAATTTCAAGGCCATAGTCTTGTTATTAGGGGTATTTTGGTCATTTTGACCCCAATTTCAAAATTTCATATTTTACCTTTATTATTTCTTCATACTTTATCATTTTGATTTAAGGGAATCATGACAAAAAGGCTTATATCTAGCAAAATCCAACAATTTCCTGATATTGTTGGATAAATCTAGAAAAGCCAACATATTTTCATTAATCAAGTTTTCTAGTTTTGCAGGTACATTGAAGACTTTATTTTTCATGTATTTAAATTTCAATAGTGATGTAATTTGTAATTAAACTTTGGAATAAGAATTTACATTTCCTGCTTAGCTTAGGTTGCATTGCATATAGTTTATTTTCTTTTATAATGTTAATGTGTAATGGATGATGATTCATGCATATTAAAACTCACTATGGTCTACACAAATGACACATGCACTAGCTTTTTTGAAGTTTATAAACTTGGTGGAATTCATATTTATGGCCATAGTCAGAATATGAAGGATATCTAGATTTATGATCTTCACATTAGCCACATTCAGCCTACACTCTTAGGCTAACTTCAAAATGCACTGCATTTCTCAAAAATACAAAAAGTATTTCTCAATTCCTCAAAATCATATTCATTCATTTCATGCATTTGCCAATTCCAATTCAAAATTTCAATTCAAAGAAGTTCATTTTCTTAAAATCTCCTAAGTCTCATAGCAGAATCGATTTTCCCAAAGACATTGAATTTCAAAGGATATTTCAAGTATTTCCCAAGTTCCAAACTCAAATTTTCTAAGTTAGAATTTCAATTTCAAAAGTTTGAATTCAGAGAAACCAAGTTTCTCAGAGTCGATTTTCACCAAATGTCAAGGATTTCTCAAAATCGATTTTTATTTCTCTCAGAAGTATATTTCAAATCCCAATTCACGATTTTCCATGTGATACCTATTCTAAATATTTCAATCATTCAAAGCAAATATCATGTTTTCAAAATGTGCATTTTCTGAAAATTCATAGCACATGCCTGATTCTATGTGCATTTAGAAATTAGAATATGATTTAGACAAGTTGAATAGAGTAGAGCATAAGATTGATCCTTGGTTCAATTACCCCTGTTAAAGGTGGCAGGAACGGTTGAACCTCGTACCGACAGGCGAGTCCCATTCAGCGGAATTTTCCCGCATTTTAAAAACAGAGGCGAGTTATTTTCAAAAACTTTTTCAAAGGTCAGTTTGATTTGCAAAAGTAAAAATTTTGCGATGAGAACACCACCATGGAGGTACAAAAATGTTTCGGGACTTACAGAGAAAGTACTGGTGGAGGGGTCTGAAACGTGATGTGGCTACGTTTGTCTCAAAATGTTTGATCTACCAGCAAGTTAAAATCGAACATCAACGACCTGGTGGAAAAATGCAACGGATTGAGATTCCGGAATGGAAATAGGAAGGCATTACGATGGATTTCATCGTTGGATTGCCTCGATCCAAGAGACAACATGACTCAATTTGGGTGATTGTGGACAAACTCACCAAGTCTGCTTACTTTCTGCCAATCAACACTCGGTATTCAACAGAATGATTGGCATAAATTTACGTTCAGAAAATCGTCAGACTCCATGGAGTGCCGATATCGATTATATCTGATCATGACCCAAAGTTTTCCTCTCACTTTTGGGAGCAGCTTCAGAAAGCCCTGGGATGAAACTCAACTTCAGTACAACATTCCATCCCCAAACTGATGGGCAATCAGAATGAACCATACAGACTCTTGAGGATATGCTAAGAGTCTGTATGCTGGAATGGAAAGGTGATTGCGATTCCCACCTAGCGTTGGCTGAATTTGCTTATAATAATAGTCACCACGCTAGCATTAGGATGGCACCGTATGAAGCCTTGTACGGGCGACCCTATCGATCACCAATCCATTGGGGTGAAGTGGGTGAGCGAACCTTGGACTCGCCCATTGTGTTGTAGCACTACACTGAGCAGGTCCATATGATCAGAAAGAAGCTACTGACTGCTCAGAGCCGACAAAAGAGCTACGCAGATCAACGGTGTAGGGAGCTCACTTTTGCGATTGGAGATAAGGTTTTTATCAAGGTCTCTCCAACCAAGAATATGTTTCGTTTTGGAAAGAAGGGAAAACTCAGCCCCAGATTGGAGAGACTGCCTACCGAGTAGCATTGCCACCATAATACGCGCAAATACATGATGTATTTCACGTATCAATGCTTTGGAAGTACGTTCATGATCCTTCTCACATCATTCAACGTGAAGATATTGACATACGAGGAGACATGACGGTGGAGGAAAGGCCAGTAGAGATCATAGACCAACGAGAGCAAGTGCTAAGAACGAAGGTCATTTCACTTGTTAAAGTGAGGTGGCAACATCATGGAATCAATGATTGCACTTGGGAGCCCAAATCAGATATGCGAGATAAATATCCTGAACTCTTCACTTTGTACTCTTAGCTGAATTTTGTGGACGAAATTCCTTTAAGGGGGTAATGATGTAAGACCCGTAATTTTTCAGGAAATATCTGAATAAATTCATGAGGCATTTACCGGTAAAAATTGCATTTTTTCTCAAAATGCGAATCAAATCAATTCCTGTGAGCCAGTTATACTTAAGATATTCGTCGAATGACGAATATATGCCCAAACACTCTGGAATCCATAACTTCCTACCTGAACGAAATCAAGGGATTTCCTCGAGCCAACTTTCTTAGTTACGTCAATACGAAGAGAATGACGTACTCAAAAATTTTCAGAAAAAAATTGCCGAAAACCTGAATTTTTTGCAGAACCCACGAAAATATTGGTGGGACCTACAAAAATATTTCTCAAAAAAACATTTTAGAATATTTTAGAATGTTCCAACATCTTCTAGGACCTTCCAGAGCCTTCCAGCATGTTCCAACACCTTCCATGGAAGGGATTCTCAGAAAAGCTAGGGGCATTTGGGTAAATGGGGTTGCTTAACCAATAAGCAACCTCCCCTATAAATAGAGGAGCCCCCCTCCTTTAGAAAATCGCCAACCCCTCTCTCTCTCCTCCTCTTTCTCTCTCTAGAACCTCCCCTACCTAGCCCACTTGGTTTGAGCCTGCCTGACCTAGCCTGAGCCTGCCAGATCTGGTCTTAGCTTGACTGTTCTGGTTCTAACCCACCTGACCTAGGTCTGAACCCACCTGACCTAGCTCAAACCCAATTGACTTGACTTGAACCTGGTTTGGTTCAAAGTCAAAGTCCAAGTCCTTTTTCGTCTGAAGTCCGGAATTGATCCTTTTCGAAGTCGAGCCTCGTTCGAAGCATCGAAGCATTTTGGAGTCGTTTCTTCCTCAAATCGAAGTAAGTTCGCTTCGTTGATCCATCTCTCTCAAGTATTTGATTGTTTGTATGTAGTATATACTTTCTGAAGTAGTATCTTGCTTTAGTTCTTGATTGAGCCCTTTTTGGACACTTCGGTGTTCACCTGCTCATCTTGTAACTATCGTCGGATATATATGTGCAAATGTGCAGTATATGCGTTCTTTAAAATGGTATCTCGCCTTAGTTCTTGGTTGAGCCCTTCAGAACACTTCGGTGTTCACCCGCTCGCCTCGTAACTATCGTTGGATGCAGATCTAGGTGTATATCTGTTGATTCTGCAGACGCGTCCTATATCGCACATGCTCATGCTTTCTGCAAATTCCGATTATGCATTTATTTACGTCGTCGTGTTGAATGACACCAAGGCTCCTGCTTTCTGCAAATATATATATATAGAATATTTCGTTTAGTTACACACCCTGAACAATAGTATATGCATTTCTTTACGCCGCTGTAAACACCCCAAATTTTCACTCACCTTATTGGCATTTCCACCAATCATTACATTCTGGTTCTCCGAAATCAACGAAGGGAAAAATGGTCATTTTTTGAGATTGGACCTTGCAGAAAGTCCTAAATTCCATGCTTGAGTCTCGAAATCTCTCTATTTAGACACATAAATATCTTCAAACTGCAAAATTTTAAAATCCTACTAGAGGCTAGAATTTCCAATCCCTAATTCAGAAGGGTTTTTCAGGAAACATGTCTTTGCATGACATTGCATGAATGGTTAATATTTTGAAATGATCTTTTTAAAATAATTATTTTCAATAAAACTTTGGAAAATCGTCAACCAAAAGTATAAAAACCGACTTTCCACAAAGTGGTAAGTACGGGTCGAATCCTCAGGGAACAGGAATTAATCAAGATATTTTTGTAAAATTTAATTTATTAATTACAAATATCAATCTACAATTACAAAGCTAATACAACTACAATTAATCCTAAAATGAAAGTGGAAAGCAACTAAGTCTTCTGATCCACGCCAAGGGTATTTCCATCTTTTCGCCAATTATTCACTCTTCGCACTTGGACAATAACCCTGGATAATGATTATGCTTTTCAACCTAAAAACAAAGGAAAATGCAGAGTTAGCAATTTATTCTAATAATGCAAGTTAAAAATGCAACTAAACCTAATTTTCGAGCAATTAGCAAAATAATTCCTAATTACACTAAAGCAATTAATTAAAATATCAAACTAATTCAAAAATCAACTAATTTAATTCTAACAATGCTATATGATGCAGATGCAGCTTCTACAATGCAGAAAATACTGAAAACAGTCCTAAAATGCCGAAACTAAGGAAATTACGAAAATGCCTATAACTAGTGTAAAATAGATTTCTGACAGGTTATCGGAAAACCACTGTTTGACAAGGCAAACGAGGTCCAAGTTTCCCGAAATTTGTTCTGTAACTGAAAGATTAAAGAATCTGACAGTTTTTACAGAATGAAAAAAAAATATCTGGAACTCCAGATATAAGCGTTTCAAAACTGGGAAAAATCAGGATATCGAAAGTCCCGAAATTTAAAAACCAGAAAAAGCGGTTTTCACAAAACACTTAAAAATCAGACCAAATCAACTCCGAAAGAGCTGAAATTTGGTCTGCAGTCAGATAACATGTCAATAAAGTGAACAGAAAAAGAATTTTTTGAAAACTCGAAATTTTTGCACATAAAATAATGCTTGTGCAACAGGGCAAAAATCGGGTTTTTCTTTGAGTACACTATTCACTTTATAAATCTATTTAAAGTCTAAAAAATGCAGATTAAACCTAATGCAATCTAAATGATACTGAATGACAGTGTATATGCAGATGATTATTACACTTATGCTAAATGCATGACAAACGAAATACGATAAGCAAATTATGACTAAAGCTACGTTAACTAACGATCCAAATGCAACTATAATAATCAAAGGGATACAAACCTAGTTACATAAATTAAGATATGCAGTTATTATCAACTAACTACGATTGAAATAATTAAACTACAAAAATGAATCACAAGAATCAATTACAACTTGAACAAACGTTTCTACAATCTAACTAGATCAATGAAGTAAATAACTAAACTAATTATTCTACGGTTAATATGACTTAAAATCAAATGAAATGAATCCACTAAAGACCAAAGGCTGCGGGTTTAGGATAGGGTTAGGGTTAGGTTTACTCGGTTGACTCAACTAGGCTCGAGTTGGGGTACGGTAGGCTCAGTTGACTCAACTAGGTTTAGACTAGGTCTTGGATCTAGGCTGGGTTTTGACTTAGCTACTTGGTCAACTAAGTTGACTAGGTTAGGTTAGACTAACTCAATGCTAATTAATAAATAAAAGAGAACGAAAATCAATAAAGGTATTTAATTTAAATCTAATACACGTCTAACTAAGAATTAATTAACTAATAAAGACTACCTACCTAATTGTTGACTAAATTACTAAACTAACTTAACTACACGATTTTTTCAAAACCTAAACTAAGGCCACTATGACTAAATTAATTAGGCCCTAATCTAATTTAATTCACTAAGGAAGGTTAAATAAAAGGAAGGAAAGGTGCATTAATGACTTTTAGAAATTTGGAATATCAAAAACCGTCCAACCCAATTAGGAATGGCATTAAAATGCAACTTGGGAAGTGGAAACGTCCAGCCTAGAGAACCCCACGGATTTGGCTTTCCAAACAAGAATTAAAAGCACTTATTTCTTTCTTGAAACCGTAGCCTCTCACTTTCGAAATTCAATTAATTTTCAAAATCACTTTCCAAAGTTCACTTCGTAACTCCCTTCTAATAAATAATCGGAATTTAATGCTTTCTTTAAATACTCCACATGATTTTTGAAAAATCAATTCTTTCCAAGAAAAAGTTTCCAACTTTAAGTCATTAATGGCCCTCCTTCTAAAAAAACGTCAAGACTAAAGGAAAGTTATTCTAGGCTAAGGAATTTAAACTTACCTAGGGTAATGAAAAGATCTAGATGGAAAAATACGAATTTCTAAGCTAAGTAAATGAGCTATATCTAATTCAAGACTTACCTACCTAATTGGAATCCTAAAAACGTCTAAGGCATTAAACACTTAATGCATTGAATGTAGACACCCTAATGACTCTACCTACTTACAATTAAGTCCTACCTAAAATACCCTAGAGCTCAATTGGAGCTCTAATGGCTGCCGCCCCTCCTTGGGGAAGAAGAAAACTAAAAAAAAACTAAACTCAAAATTTCTCAATTAAGATAACACAAATATGAAATTGTATAAACGAAATTAAATTAAATCTACAACTAGAAATCTAAACTAAGGAAAACTACCAAAGTAATCTAAGATGCTAAGAATAAAGCTAACATAAAACAACAAATTATTAAACGACTAACCTAATGTACTAAACTAAAATTTCGAAAATACTAGCTCTATGTCTATGCAATATCTAACTAAACTCAGCATGAATCAACACTTTATGCTCTTAGAAACTAAACAACATAACAAACCGACCACTAGCTAGACAATTAACAACATAACACAAATTGACTTTTGATTTTTATATGAAGAAAACACCTAAAACTTGAGAACATCAAAAACAAGATTTAAGACGATCCTAAGATACTGAAATACTCAACTTGACGAAACTATGAACTGCGATACAACCAGGCAACCACATGAATTACACAAGGAAATCACATATACTTACACGACTTCACACATTCATTCACGATTTTAACAAAAACTTAGCATACGACACATAAGAAATCTAACTTCCTCTAAAACGAGAAGAAATGACCCTGGAAACACTTAAAGGAATTCAGATCATGCAGTCACAACACAGAAACTAATGACAGACCATATACGTATTAAAATCCAAGGATCGGCTAGACTTAATCTAGCCGATTTTTCTTCTTTTCAAGCAAAAACGACACACAAACAAACCTAACGACAAAGATGAATCAAAATGAAATTTGTTTATGAGATTTTCTAAAAAAAAAAACACATATAACACGCTGGAAACAAAAACCCAAATCGACTAGAAGAACTTCTAGCCGATTTACACGTTTTAGATGAAAACGATGGAAAAACCCAAATCGAACTCAAAAATAATGAAATAGAACCTAATCTATCGTGTTGGTCTGTGCACAAACTCTATACTAGGGCTGAAATAAGAAAAATGCAGGAAACACACAGAAATAATAAAAGAAAACCACACACACGAATTGGGTTTTAACTAGAAGAAAAGGAAGAAGAAGGCCTACCTCTTGGGTGATCCGACGACCGAGGGGATGAAGAAGAGCGGACCGTGGCTTGATCTTGACGTCCCAAACTGTTCGAGAATGTTGAACTTCACCAAAAATAGCACTTTTGCAGCTGCTACACGTTGGAGATTCACCGAAGATGGAGTATGCGCCGATTCTCGATCGGAGGGTGTAGAAAACCGGATGGAGGTAGGGCCCGGCTCACCTTGTTGGTGTGTTTCGCACTCCCACACAAGGTTAATGGTCTCCACCTCTGCTACACCTGCAAAAACACAGAAAAATGGTGAAACAAACCGCAAGGAGAAGGAAGAAATGTAAAGAATTCACAAGGGAGATCGAAAGATGCTTGGAAACCAAGCATAAACCGGTCTTCAATGGCCAAAACGTGGAAGAATGGAGGGGAAGGAGGTGCTGGAGCTAGATGCACTGTAGGGGGCGTCCAATCCAAGCCAAAGACGTCTAGGGATTCTCTAAAAATTGTATTTATAATTTTGACATTTTTCAGAAAGAAGGTTAAAAAAATATATTTTGCTAGGCGCCACTTTCTGGGGGGTTTTCTGCAAAACTTTTTGAAATGGATATGGATAGGCATGTGGGTTGGGTTTTGGGCTTTCTAAGGGTTGATCCAAAGTCCAAATAACCTAATTGGGTCAGATATGGATCCGATCCACCTCGAAATCCGTGCCCAAACACTGAAATAGCCATAACTCTCTCATTTTAACTCTGATTTTTCTGAAATTCGAACCATAACCCCTTACTATCAAAATACATCTAAACATGGGTTTAAAACCTTAAACTTGTTACAAAATGCATGAAAAACTTATTAACATGATGTGCATTTCATGGAAAAGAGTAAAAATGGAAGCAAAAAACTCGGTAGGGGCACCCCAATTGAAAATAAAAGATTTTACAAAACAAAATAAAGCTTTATTTTCAAAAGGATTTTAAAAGTGGGTTGAGGTGGCATTTCTATAAAAGCCTCTCATTCATTTCAATATTCATTTTTTATACTTTCTTTTTATTTGATTTGTTTACAAAAAAAAATAAAAAAAAATTTAAGAAGGGCAGCCTTAAATGGCACAGTCGAACTTCCCAAAAAAATAAAAAAACTAATAAATTTCATTTTTACCTAGAATGAAACATTCGAAAAAAAAAAAAAAAACAAGATGCGCCCTTTTGAAAACGGCAGCACTGAAGTGCGATTTGAAAAAAATTTCAAAAAAATGATAACGGACCCTCATGAATGAGGAGGGGGCTGCATTTTTTTTGGGGGGAAAGGAAAGTTTTAAAAAGGTGAGGAGCATTCACGAGAAGAAAAAAAGAAAAATCTGTATTTTCTCTGGAGAACTCTCTCTCTCCAGTCTCTGCTCCTCTCACCCTATTCCTCTCGGCTGGCAAAGGGGCCGATTAATTGGGTTTTGGTTTTTCTTCTTATTGCAGGGGCCAGACATTAATAGGGAAGAGATCTTTTGTGCTTATCGCAGAGGGGATTCACAAGGGGGAAAAGGAGGCTTGGGTGTTGATTGCAGGGGATTTCACCAAGGAGGAGGAAATCTGCATCCAGCAAAGGGAGGACCGATCGATCGTTTCCTTTTTTTTTGTTCCTTCTTCAGCCTCAGCCGCAAGGGGTCTTCAACCTCCAGTCAACCAGACCCATCCTTCACCTTCTTCAGCCCCAGCAACGAAGGAGCTTCCACCTCCAGCAGTTGTCGCACACCTCCACTTCAGCCCCAGCCGCAGGAGAGCCACCACCGTTTTCTCCATTTGCCTTCAGCCCAATGGTTGCTGCCCACCATTCCTTCAGCCGCAGGAGAACCTGCCGTCCCCTTTCATTCAACCCATCTGCAGGAGGATCAGCTGCCGCACTTCATCTTCTTCAACCTTCCACCTCCAACGGTTGACGTCATTCACCTTCAACCCCAGCAGCAAAAGGTTCCAGCATCTGCATCTCCTTCAATCCTCCCCTTTCAGTCCATCAACCAGCGTTATCCCCAGATTTTTTTCTTTTCTCTTTGTGTTTTTCTGTTTGTTACTTTGATTTTCTGTTGCCCATTCTTTTGATTTCCTGTATTAGCCGTTTCAGCACATTGTTGAGTTTGTGATTTACAAACAAATTTCTATTGCAATGTATCGTATAAGGTGAATTTCTACCTTACAGTTAGTTCATGTTCATCAAACTCCTGTTTTGCAATCGATTTTGTTATTTCTCTGTTTTATTATCTTCTTTTCCTTTTTTTTCCCTGTTTTCATCATTTCATCATCCAGTTTTTAAAATTGAGTTCTTGTTTTCCAGTTTTCCCTTTTCAGTTTTGTATTTCCTGAATTTTTAAGTCATTTCAGGTTTGTTTGTTTTTCTGTATTTTCCTGTCTTTGCAATTCGTCATAATTTTCCAGTTTTACATGTTTTTCCTTCCTGTTTTCAATACTTGACTATTTGTTTTTCATTGGATAAATTTCTGGTTTTATTCCATGTATTTTCAGTTTTCTGTTTTATGCATTATTTGTTCTGTTTTCCGGTTTTGAAATCGTCAATTTTCTGTTTTTAAATCTCTGTTTTTCATTGCATTATCTTTCTTGCCTTTCGGTTTTTTTTTTCTTTCATCTCTCTGTTACTAGAACACTCGTTTCCTGTTTTCTGTAATATGCATTTTCCAGTTTCTAAAGTCATTTTCTGGTTTCTTTAATCATCTTCATTCTTTGTTTTCAAATTTTTTTTATTTCTTGTTCTTTTTTTTTACTTCATTCACTAGTTTTCCTTTTTTTTTAGTATCCGTTAACTTGCTTTTTTTTTTAATCATTCATTTCCTATTTGTTTGTTTTTTTTTTTTACAATTTGAAATTCTTGATTTTCATTACATCTTTTATATTTTCCTTTCTTTCAATTTTTTTTTTCCAAATTCCTAATCTCATGTTTGGGTTTCATAATTAGTTTACTTTATTATTAGATACTAGTTAATCGAGTTTCAATTAGTTGTTAGTTAAATAAATTGTTTGATAATTAGCGTTGTTAATTAGTTAGTCTCAGATTTAATTAGAAATTAACTTCGGTTAAAATTGTCATTAGATTTCTCATTATTTTTCAGTGTTTTTAGCATTCAGCTAGTTTAATATAAGTTCCCTTTCTATTTCATGTACTGCTCGTGTTCTTTTGATTTATGCAGGATTGCACAGGAGTAGACATTATCTTAGTGAATACTTAGGGAGGAACTCGATATCTACAAGAAAAATCTGGAAGATATGGTTGCTTTGGAGCTATCAAATATTTAGTTATATATTTTTTTTTATTTTGTCAATGATGTAATAATCAAATGTAAACTTTGGAATAATATTTACTTTTACTGCTTAGATTAGGTTGCATCTCATATAGTTTGATTTCAGTAATATCCCAATTCTATGATTCATACATCTCAATTTTCAAAATTCACCGTGAATGAACACGAATGGCACGTGCACCAACTCTTAGAGAGTTGATGAACTCAGTGGAGTCCATATTTACGGCCTTAGTCGGAATATGGATGAGACCCAGATCCATTGTCTTTCTACCAGTCACATTGAGCCTACACTCTTAGGCTACCTTGAAAATGCACCTCATATTTCCAATGTTTTCAAAATATTGTGAATTAACTCAAATAAACCCTGAATATATTCATGGCCACAGTCAGAATATGTGAACGATTTACTTTGGCTTAATCCACATTTTTCCAACAAAATTTTCAGAAAGCTGTTCAAAGTGCATTCATTCATTCAAATCATCTGCATCATTCATTTTTCTCATGATTTTCTCAAAAGATTTTCACTTCATGGAATCGATTTCTCAAGAAACTATGACGATATTCAGAGTTGGATTTTCCAAATCAAAGTTTTCCTGTGATTTTCCTTGAAAATGTTATTTTCTTAAGATCCATTTTCAAAAGGAATTTTCATTTTTCTCAAGAATCAAAGTTGATTTTCAGACATTTCAAAGACAAGGTTCTCAGGATTTCAATTTCCTAAGTTCTAAATTTCCTTCTCCAATGAAGTTTTCCTACAAAATTTTCTATCATTTTCCTAAGAAAATTCTCAAAATCCAAGTTTTCCTGATAAGTGTTTTTCTTTTCAAATGATCATCTTTTCTCAAGAATTCCTTCAGTTTTCCTGAGATTCTTATTTCTTCATGGTTTTCCAAGTCTTTCTAAACTTTTCTCAAAATTTTCCTGAGATTCTTGTTTCTTCATTATTTTTCAAATCTTTATAAATTTTCTCAAGATTTTCCTGAGATTCTCATTTCTTCATGATTTTCCAAGTCTTTCTAAACTTTTCTCAAAATTTTCCTGAGATTCTCACTTCTTCAAGATTTTCTAAGTCTTTATAAACTTTCCCGAGATTTTCAAACCTTCTTCGTCTGAGTTTTCCTCAGAGATTGATTTCCATCTTTTCCTGAGAAATGCTTTTCAACTCTAAATATTTTCTAAGCATACATCATAGTTTTCCAACTTATATTTTACCAAATCTCATAGCACATGCCTGAATTCTCTGTGCATTTAGGATAGAATACGATTTAGATAATTTCACTAAGTCAAGCATAATTTTGGTCCTTGGTTCGATTACCCCTGTTAACGGCGGTAGGAACGGTCGAACCTCGTACCGACAGGTCGAGCCCCATCCCGTAGATTTTCCTGCAATTTTCAAAACGGAGGCGAGTATTTTAAAACAATTTCCAAAATCCGGTCAAGTTTGAATCGCGAAAGCATTTCCCTCTCTCTTCCGCAAGGAAGGGAAGACGGGAAAAATTTCGCGACGATAACAGGGTTGCGCAGTAGTGTTATACACTTGCGAAATGCAACAGGAAATGTGTTGGTGATGGCTGCAGGTGGCAGTGCTGATGAAGCACTGTGTATACAGCACAATATGGGTGGATGGCTAACATAGAGGTTGAACAGGTGTATGGTGGTGTGTGTGACAGATATACAAGTGGAAAAGTATGCCATTGACAACAATAGCAGTAGTGATGGTGTGTATTGATGCCTAATGAAGCATATCAACTTGATATATTTTATGATGGCCACAGGCACAGCGAGCGTAATTGAGAGGGATTCCATCACCGAACCAAGAAACAAGATTTTATTATCAGATATGATCAGTTACTGCCTAACACAGTGAACAATCCTAATTCATGACTGAATTCTGTATTGGCTGCCCATATAATAACCAGATGAACACCTTGGTTCATGATCAGAAACTATCATTTGCTGGAACATAATGGCAATTAAGGCTCAACTGCTTTAACTCAAATACACGGCCTTTATCTAGAACCACCAAGGGAACAAGATCGTCAGACAACTCACAGTGCACACAGTTTTTGTCTATGATATTTTGCATCTCCACTAACAGATGTTTTATACAAACAAATAACCAAAGAAAGAGAGAAAGAAAGAAAAGAAAAAAAGAAAAAAAGAAAAAAAAAATCCAATCCCTTCCACAAACGCAGAATTAGACACTGGTTGTCCTTGTGAAGATGACAACAAACAATCATTGGGAACAGAATATGTAGCTTGATGCAGATTCCTGTATCCTTGACAGGTATGATATGCCATCGTATATACAGATATAAAAAAAAAAACTTTCATGAATCATGATACTTGATAGGAAAAATTATATGATGGCCTACTCATCCTATGGAAATCAATGAGAGTTATACCCAGCTTAGATGAAAGTCCAATGAGTCACTACTGCAATACTTCTGGAAAATTATGAATATTGGTGAGACTCGATGGATCACGATAAAGAAACCCCAATTTTCCCAAGACCCAAACACCTAGCGCAGATGCACAGTACTGAAAGGCAGTCAATAGTTCAGTGAAATCGAGTTTTATGATGGCATGTTCGCCAATCACAGTAAAAAGGTTAAGACACAGAGCACAACCAGCGATAAGACTACTCGTGGCGTAGTGTTGCTTGGAATCCTGAGATTTTAGTGGCGCCATCATCTAACCTTTGGCCTCCAGAGTTATGATCACCAAACCCCAACTTTCAACCCCTAAAAGCCCAATGTCACAAATTACCCCAAAATTGGGGCTAATCTATGAACGAAACTCTTAACGAACCAAAATCAGGTGCCACCCTAAATCTTAAGCTAATGAAACAATGATACTCACAAATTTGAAAGATTTCAATGGTCCTAATTCATTAACAAACCCTAACCCCCATCTTACAACCCAACTCCATGTAATCTGTCAAGATTTACACTAATCAGAAGATGGATACCTTTATAATTAACAGATATTCGCTATCTGTAAAAATTCCAACACTACACTTATCAGAAATCTATATCGAAAGAAAACAATTCCTGCCAATACAAACTACAATATGCGACTACCCTAGATCAAATTAATCAGGAGGGGGAGGGGTCGAAATATGAGGGAAAAAAAAAACTGAACGAACTGGCTTGTCCTGATCTTGTCATTTCTGCAAGAAAAAACCATTAAACGAACCATGAATTTGGATGGATCAATACTTACCTCCACTATTTCTGGACTTGAATGCTCTCTCTCTTTCTCTCAACTTCAATGATCCTTCTTAAAGTTGGTCACCATCATCATTCTTCGGATGAGAATCAAGCTAGAAAGAGGGCCGAATCGCATTGATTTTAAAAGGGACCGAAGGAGATACAGGGCGATGGGAGTCATAGACCGATACCAGTGGATGCGCAAGGGATGTGACGACCCAATGGTATATGCGATGCAGTAGATTATCAAATAAAGCAAAAACTCCAAATCCATGGATGATCAGAACGAAGCAAAATTCCAAGATTCAGTAGGCGAGCAAAGCATAAATCGATCATCAGAAAGAGACTGACTATATAAAAAAAAAGCATGAAGGAGAAATATAAATAAGAAGGGAAACCGAAATAAGACGGATTAAAATCATAATCTACAGTATGGCAACAGGAGTGTCGGCACATATAAGACTATCAACATTCCATGATTCGAAGAAGAGAAAACAGAAAAATGTCGGAACAGAGGTATTCCGTTGATTTTTGCATGCAGATGGGTCGATCCCGCCATATGCGGACCGATCTCACCCTTTTGCTTTATAGAAAAAAAAAAATGAAAGAGAATGGAAAAACAATAGAGATATCACGAAGGGGAGGCAAAATGTTTATGAAGAATCCGAAAGAGAAAGGGGAATCACTTACCTGTGATTGTAGGGGGTAATCGATTTCCTTCGGCAGGTAGAGAGAAGGAAGTTTCCCTCTTTCTTTCGCCGGAATTCCCTCTGATGAAGAAGCGAACAAGGGGAATAAGAAGCAAAAGACTCAGAAGGCCAATGGAGAAGTGAACCACCGATCCCCTTCTTCTCCTCCTTGCGTCTCTTTTATAGGGAGGGGAGGAAGGCTCCGGAACGGGTTCGTTGGAGATTGACGATGGAAACCAAGAGGAAGATGATCGGAGGGTGAAGAAGCTTGGGAGATGGAGGCGTGCGAGGTTGTTGATGATGAACGAAGGAGCGGGGAGGACAGAGGCGATCGGAGGGTTGATGATGGAAGAGGAATGCACATGGGGGTGGTCGGCCATGGAGGGAGAGAGAAGCGAGAGCGGCGGCTGAGGGAGAGAA
Source organism: Nuphar pumila (assembly GCF_984573655.1). Lineage (NCBI taxonomy): Eukaryota > Viridiplantae > Streptophyta > Magnoliopsida > Nymphaeales > Nymphaeaceae > Nuphar > Nuphar pumila. The sequence goes on along the minus strand of NC_143255.1, from coordinate 68,809,479 downwards.
CTCGAGAGGGTCTCCCCCCCCGAAACCCTAACTCGATTTGAGAGTTTTGCAAGGGTTTTACTTTTTCCAAAAGAGGTCTTCTTATAAAAAGATTTTTCAAAACAGGTTTCTCTTAAAAAAAAACATTTCTATTTGTTGTAATTTTCTTTCATTATTTTTTATTTTTTTGTTCTTTTCTCAATATTTTTATCTTTTTTTTTGTGTTTTCAGAATGAAAAATTAAGATTCTACGAGAAAACAAAGACTAAACATTAATTTTTTTGTATTTTTCTGAGAATTTCGGACCATTTCGGGGGAAATTTCTTCAGAAGAATGGGTTTGGACCCAAGTTTTGAGAAAATGTTCGAGTTTTGACACTCGAATCGAGAAATATAACATGATGGATCCAAACGGATGTCGGATGGACTGTCCGAGCTAAAAAACTATTTTTGGTATTTTCTGTAATTTTAATTTAAAATTTTGACAATGAGACTCAGATTTGATTTTGATAATGGATTCGGGTCCGAAATCGAGTTGAACATATAAAATGAATTTAATTTCGGCCAACTTGAGAAATAAAATGGGATTTAGATTTAAAAGTGACTCAATTACCCAAAAATGAAGATAAAGGGCAAAAAAGGGAATATTTACAAACTTTTGAAAAATTTGGGGTGTTCACAATCACCCAGGATATTTTGACTGCTTTATTCTTCAAGAATGGTCTTTAAAAATATGCCATTGACTGCGATCAATATCAATCACTCATGGATTTGCAACAACATTGAATTCTCTTTGCTGACCATATCGCGAATTTATTCTTTATCCTTTTGGTTGGCCAATAGAAAGATTTTGAACTTTGAATACTTTTTCGCGAAAGCATTGTCCTTTCGGAAGTAATACGGGATGTATTCTAAAGTAATAATTTTGTGCAATAAAGATTTTTGAAATCAACAAATATTTGATGACAAATTGGCAAAAATTTTCTTGAAATCCTTTGTGAAAGCGAGCATTTGAGGCACAACGCAACACATCTATGACAGAAATTCTCTTCTCCTTTCCCCAAAGGGGAAGATTCAGAAATTGGAATTAGAAATTACTCCTCTCTTCCCTGAAGAGGAGGTGTTTGCAAAACGAACTTTCGAAGAGAAATTAAGCTTTCATCAAAACTTCCTAACATTAGGCTTCTCTTATGGAAAGGGGTTCGGAATTGGTGAGATTGGTAAATTGGTCATGAAGGAACGAGTTCATCACACTCTCCTTGAAAAGAGGGTCCTTCATGACGAAATGACCTAGTCTAAAATTATGGGGCCACAAGGAAAGCAAGTCTCGGTCGAGTCTCTCCCTATAAAAAGGGTTCCTTGTGTGAAATTTAGAATTTTGTTTTGCAAACGGTTGACAAAGACACGAGTCCCTTCAAACTCTCCCTGAAAAGGGGCTAAGTGAACGAATTGGATAGCATGTGAAAAGAGCGATCTCCCTATAAAAAGGGTATCTCGCAAGAGAAAATGATTGAAATTGGTATTGGATAACCAAAAGGGTCAAAATTTGGAATTTGGAAATTTGAAATTTGATATTTGAAATTGGAAATTGGAAATTTGGAAATTGATAATTGGAAATTGGAAATTGATTGACCCGAAGGTCAAAATTGTGAATTGATTTACTGAGAATGACATGGGTTCTATAGGGATTCAGCCTAAGAACGACATTGGTTCTATTGAGAACGACATTGGTCCCGTAGGGGTTCGACCAACGAACTATCAATTCCATAGGAATTCAACCTAAGGATCATAGCTCAATAAGGAATGATTCCAACTTGTGAGCTTTGAATGGACCAAGTGCTAAACTGGGTTTTTGAAGGAAGATTCAAATCAGAATTCAATTCTTCAAGAAAAACTAGATGAATTGGATTTTGAAAGACAATTCGAGTCGGAACTCGGATCTTCTAGACCAACTCGCAGGATAGTTTGAGTAGAAGTTCAAACTTGTAAAGGAAAGCTAAGCGAATTGGATTTGAAAGAAAATTCAAGTCGGAACTTGGATTTTCTAGACCAACTTTGACGGAAAAGAAAACTCGAGTCGGAACCCGAATCTTTGAAGGAAAACCAAGTCCATTATGGAAGGAAAAGAAATCCGAGTCGGAACTCGAATCCTGAAGGAAAGGTAGATCAATTTGGAAGGAGAAGAAATTCAAGTCGGAACCCGAATCCCGAAGGAAACTAGATTAACTAGAAGGAAAAGAAGATTCGGGTCGGAACTCGAATCCTGAAGGGAAACTAGACCGGTTGGAAGGAAAAGAAATTCGAGTCGGAACTCGAATTCCGAAGGAGAACTAGGTTAATTAGAAGAAAAGGAAATTTGAGTCGGAACTCGAATCCCAAAGAAAAACTAAACCGGTTAGAAGAAAAAGAAATTTGAGTCGGAACTCGAATTCCTGAGGAAAACTAGATCAATTAGAAGGAAAGGAATATTGATTCGGAACTCGAATCCCAAAGGAAAACTAAACCGGTTAGAAGGAAAAGAAATTTGAGTCGGATCTCGAATTCCTGAGGAAAACTAGATCAATTAGAAGGAAAGGAAATTCGAGTCGGAACTCGAATCCCAAAGGAAAACTAAACCAGTTAGAAGGAAAAGAAATTCGAGTCGGAACTCGAATTTCTGAGGAAAACTAGATCAATTAGAAGGAAAGGAAATTTGAGTCGGAACTCAAATCCCAAAGGAAAACTAAACCGGTTAGAAAGAAAAGAAATTCGAGTCGGAACTCGAATTTCTGAGGAAAACTGGATCAATTAGAAGGAAAGGAAATTCGAGTCGGAACTCAAATCCCAAAGGAAAACTAAACCGGTTAGAAGGAAAAGAAATTTGAGTCGGAACTCGAATTTCTGAGGAAAACTAGATCAATTAGAAGGAAAGAAATTCAAGTCGGAACTCGAATCCCAAAGGAAAACTAAACCGGTTAGAAGGAAAAGAAATTCGAGTCGGAACTCGAATTCCTGAGGAAAACTAGATCGATTAGAAGGAAAGGAAATTCGAGTCGGAACTCGAATCCCAAAGGAAAACTAAACCGGTTAGAAGAAAAAGAAATTCGAGTCGGAACTCGAATTCATGAGGAAAACTAGATCGATTAGAAGGAAAGAAAATTCGAGTCGGAACTCGAATCCCAAATGAAAACTAAACCGGTTAGAAGGAAAAGAAATTCGAGTCAGAACTCAAATTCCTGAGAAAAACTAGATCGATTAGAAAGAAAGGAAATTCGAGTCGGAACTCGAATTCCAAAGGAAAACTAAACCGGTTAGAAGAAAAAGAAATTCGAGTCGAAACTCAAATTTTTGAGGAAAACTAGATCGATTAGAAGGAAAGGAAATTCGAGTCGGAACTCGAATCCCAAAGAAAAACTAAACCGGTTAGAAGGAAAAGAAATTCGAGTCGGAACTCGAATTCCTGAGGAAAACTAGATCGATTAGAAGGAAAGGAAATTCGAGTCGGAACTCGAATCCGAAAGGAAAACTAAACCGGTTAGAAGGAAAAGAAATTTGAGTCGGAACTCGAATTCCTGACGGAAAACTAGATCAATTAGAAGGAAAGGAAATTCGAGTCGAAACTCGAATCCCAAAGGAAAACTAAATTAGTGGACACTGAATTTTAAAGTGTACCAGTGCAAACACCGGATTTTGAAAATGTGCCAATACAAGCATTATGTTTTAAAAAATTACCAGTACGAATACCGGGTTTTGGAAGATTACCAGTACGAGCGCTGGATTTTGGAAAATTACCAGTACGAGCACTGGATTTTGAAAGATTACCAGTATGAGCACTGGATTTTAAATGGTTACCAGTACAAGCACTGGGTTTTAAATGGTTACCAGTACGAGCAGTGGGTTTTGAAAGTTTACCAGCACGAACACTGGATTTTTGAAAAATTACCAGCACGAACACTGAATTATGAAGAATTACTAATTGATTTTGATGGAAGATTTTCAGTCTTCACCCTTACGACAACTTGGACAACTGTCGAGGCATCAGGATTTATCCCTTATCCTGAATGGGGAGTTCGATGCAAATGCAAATCGATGCAGATGAATGCATGCAAATGCAAATGAATGTAAATGGGTGCACATGTGTGCAAAATGAGAGATTTGTTTGATCCTGCCTGCATACAGGATGTTTTCAAGACAATTTTCAAAATAATGCCCTAGTGTAATGGGGGAGTAAGATATTGGATAAAAGGATAAATAATTGATATTTGAGGAATGTTTTCTGAAGATAACAGTGGAAAGATTGACGATGTGCTTCTTGATGAATTCGGGAGACACTCTGAAAGAGGTTACTCCTTGTAAAAAGATATTTTGTAAAGGAGAAATACAAAAGATGATGCCAAACTATGAGGAAGATTGATAGTTTTATTGATGAAAGAGATGAGACCATGCCATCCATACAAAATAACGAAAGCAAAATGCAAGAATGAAAGAGTGGTGGCCTTGTCGCTCTTAGGGTGCTGATGAGCTGGCTGCTTTATCTTCTTCTTTGCCATCCACAAGGATATTTTTATCGATATAGTCTTGAATAATATATCTGAGAACGAAGCAGTACTCGGTATCATGCCCCATGGTCCGATGAAACTTGCAGAATTGATCCTTAAATCTTCCCCTAATGATAGGAGGATCATCGACTCTTGGGAGCTTAATCATCTCCTTGGCCAACATATATTCAAGGATTTCTTCACGCGGTTGATCTAAGGGAGTAAAGTCACGTTTAAAACTCCAGTTGTCGTGCTTCGACTTTTCTTGAGGTCTTGACCCTTGCTCAAACGATCGCTGAGGTTGTTTATCATACTGGGGAATCGACTCACCTTTTTGCTCATTTTTGCTGAGGTTTGGTCCCCCTGGGCCAGAGCTGTGATCTTTCACATTTCCCTTATAATGGTTCTTGTTGTTGCTGGTAGAGTAGGTAAAATGGGTTTTCTTGTTAGATTCCTGCTGACTGCTGCTTTTGGTGAACATGAAACCTTCATAAGATCCATTTTCCATACTCAACTCAATCCATTCAACTCGTTCTATCAGTTCTATGAAGCTCTTTGATGGAGATGTAGAAATCAGTCCCCTCAGGGGTTGCGAGAAGTTGCTCAGGATCAAAGATAGTGCGTGTCCTTCTGCTATTGGCTCACGCATCTTATTGCAAGCGGATCTCCATCTATGAATGAAATCCCTAGCCTTCTCATTTTCCTTTTGCTTTATCTGAATCTGCTTAGTACTGGCTTCGGCTTGCTCTGCCAGCATCTTACTCATCATCTTTTTGAACATGACGTACATCTGGGGATCTACATCATCTTCTGCTTGCTGACCTTGACTACAGGGTGAGTCCATTTCCTCTTCTGAAGCGACTGAGTATGCAATGCCATCAACTGATAGGATTTTCTTTCCGGACTTTGTATGGACCATCGAGTATCACGAGTATTCTTTTAGATGTTGCTGATGCTCTCTACAAGGTAGAACTGATGGTTAGGCTTTTGAAGGAAATTTGGTTGGAGAAGAATATTTGTTGAGAATTTTGGTAGACAATTGAAATAATATCCCATTACTAGGGATTGAGTCGTCGCTGGAGTTTACGACAATTGCGCTGCTATTCTTTGCAAAATAAACAACTGAGAATATGCCTTGTTACCTAGGCGAGGTCGTCAAACCAAAGTGAATTGAAGATTAAAGGAACTTTATCAAAAATATGATTTTAATAATACACTTGACAGAGGGGAGGGGGACAGACAATTTTCCACCACTCCGGATAATCAGAAGACACACGAGGACCAGGAAAAATAGTAAGATTGACAAAGGAATCCCAGCCATGTCTGGCAGAATGGTATGCTCCAGACCATTGATTTGATGCGAGGTCGAATTCTGGCAGAACCCCTGCTAGTGGACGATTCTCTACGCACTTCTACCTCTGAGAGAACTGCCTGACACACCGCTCTGGATGATAATATGCGCAGAAGAATGGGCCAAGTAGCCTGAATCGCTTGCCATATGCATAAGTATATCTGGGAGGTGATTCCTGATGATCAAAGTAGTCCCATATGACTTCTTCCTCCTGAAGGTTGTCGATCAAGAACCGGTATCGCACAACTGGAAGAAGCTTTTCACCATTGTATCTGAATGAACTGGCTCGGGCTGGTACATGCCGGAGGAACCAAGATTGCAACGCGTAGGTGCACCCTTCGACTAGAATTGATTCTCTAAGTGCGAAACGAGTCAACCCTCGGTATAGAAAGGCGAGTGCGGCCATGGCTATCGAGAGGCGGCTGGTCTGTCGACTTCCCCACCTCCTTAGAAGCTGAACTATTCTGATATCCATATAATTCTGTCCATCGGGAAAGAAAGCCAATCCCACCGTGCACAAAACCATCACATGCTGAATTCTTTCTCGAGCTATCTTGGACAACGAGCTGACTTCTACAAATATCCCATACTGTCTGTAGATTTTGAGCAGGTCCACATATTCGTTTCCATCCTCCTCTATCAATGGCCAAGACTTGCGTCCTGTCATGCGAGCTAAAGCGTCTCGGGGATCCAGACCCTTGACATTGATCAAAGACTTTTTCTTCAATGGATCTCCAGGCTGACCGGCTGGCTCGGGCAATCCCATAATCTCTGAAAATTCATCTATCAGTACTGTCATCTCGCCTCACGGGAACCAGAAGGTAGAAGTGCTCGGATTCCACCGTTCTGCTAGTGCATGGATCAAGTTGTTGTTGACTGTCTGCTTTCCCACTGCGGACGCCAGTTCTAACCCACAATCGTCCAAGTGGTCCGGAAACATACGAGAGAAATTCTTGAACCATAAATAGTACCACCGGGGAAGGAAGGATCCGGTGCTGAGGACTCGATGTTCAGGAAGACTTTGTCGCACCTCGTAGGAGATGTGACCCTCAAGAAAGACTAAATCAAGCTGACTGGATGCCATCGGACTGGAAATCATGGAAAATTGGAATAAGACTTGGGAAAATACAGGAATTTTGAAAGAAAATTGCAGGCAGAATAAAATGAAGCAGAAAATTCGAGATCCAGAAGAAAGGAAAGATGGAAAATTACCTGGAGTTTTGAAGAAAATGGAGGAATTTTATGAAAATCGTCCAGGGTTTAAAACATGGACAGTACATGGACATGGATTGGGGATTTTTGGAAAAATCGTCCAGTATTTTTTTAGAAAATTGTGAAAATATGGAAAATACAAATGAAATGACTATAACATATTCAATCACATCCTGCATAAACAAGTATGCACATACAACATTCCCTAAAAGCTGACTCTAGATGCACAAATTTTGAAATAGCTGTAGGACCTTAATCCTAACTCTAAGGTTCAGATCAACTGTATCCAATCCAGTTATGCCTATATACTCAAGCCAAGGCTCGATGTACGTGGCATAAAATCAATTTCTCCGGTTCTAGGTTCAAGTTTTCCAACATCCTTGAGCACCTGCCGATATACGTTGGACTATGACATTTGGTACGTGGCAGGGAGGTTTTCACCCAAATAGGTGGCCCAGTTGTGAGGCTTTGTCCCGAACTATGGTCTGGAAGAGAGCCCAGCAACGTGAATACCGGGACAATATAGGTAGGGTGGTTTTTGAAAACATGAGCACATGCAAACAAACAGATGGCTCTAAGTCCTAAAGAGATAGAATTTTGAAATATTTGAAGAAGCAAACATTGTTTTCATACAATTCCTAGATTGAGGAGGGTTGTATTAGACCTAAGTCTATGTGAGCATGAAAATTTACTCCTCAATATGGTCCTACCAAACCATACTTAGTCTATATGCAATCCATGTCAGCTGGGTTCAAGTCTAGGCTCCTAGGTTCACATGATATTATAAAGTAAAAGCTGACATTCCATGGAACACGATTTTGACAATTTGAACTAAGCAAAGCATTAGATTGATCAGGTGAAGACAGGTCCCATCACGGTCGCCAAACCTGTTATCATCGCAAAAATTTTACTTTTTGCGAGTCAAACTGACATTTGAAATAGTTTTTTGAAAATAACTCGCCTCCGTTTTAAAATGCGTAAAAATTCCGTAGAATGAGACTCGCCTGTCGGTACGAGGTTCGACCGTTCCTGCCACCGTTAACAGGGGTAATCGAACCAAGGATCAATGCTCTGCTCTATTTAACTTATCTAAATCATATTCTAATTTCTAAATGCACATAGAATCAGGCATGTGCTATGAATTTTCTGAAAATGCATATTTGAAAACATGATGTCTGCTTTGAATAACTGAAACACTTAGAATAGATATCACATGGAAAATCGTGAATTGAGATTTGAAATGTACTTCTAAGAAAAGTAAAAATCGGTTTCTGAAGAAATCTTGAGATTTTGTGAAAATTGATTTTGAGAAATGTGAAATAACTTTGAAAAACTTGATTTCTTTGAATTCAAACTTTGAAATTGAAAATATAACTTAAAAAACCGAATTTGGAACTTGGGAAATGCTTGAAATATCATTGGCAAATCCATATTTTGAGAAAATCGATTTTTGAAATAGACTTAGAAAATTTGAGACTATGAACTTCTTTGAATTGAGATTTGAATTGAAATTGGCAAATGCATAAAATGAATGAATATGGATTTGAGGAATTGAGAAATACATTTTTGTATTTTTGAGAAATGCAGTGCATTTTTGAAGTTAGCCTAAGAGTGTAGGCTGAATGTGTCTAATGTGAAGATCATAAATTTGGGTATCATTCGTATTCTGACTATGGCCATAAATACAAATTCCACCAAGTTTATAAACATCATAAAAGATAGTGTATGTGCCATTCGTGTAGACCATAGTGAATTAATAAAATGTGCATGAATTGACATACATGACAGTTATATATCAAAGTTTAAACTATATGAAATGCAAATCCTAATCTATGCAGGAATTTAAATTCTTATTCCAAAGTTTACATTTAATTTACATCACTATTGAAATTTAAATACATGAAAAATAAAGTCTTCAATGTACCTGCAAAACTAGAAAACTTGGTTAATGAAAATATGTTGGCTTTTCTAGGTTTATCCAGTAATATCTAGAAATTACAGGATTTTGCTAGATATAAGCCTTTTCCATGATTCCTTTAAATAAAAATGATAAAATATGAAGAAATAATAAAGATAAAATATGAAATTTCGAAATTGGGGTCAAAATGACCAAAATACCCCTAATAACAAGACTATGGCCTTGAAATTAGGGTTTTTAGAAAGATATTTGATAAAAATGCAAGTTTTGAAATACAAATAATAACAAATTGAACTAAGTAAGATATGACATGATTAAAAATATGAAAATTAGGGTTAGGGATTTCGAAATTGAGGTCAAATGACCAAATTGCCCCCGATAGCAAGACTATGGCCTTGAAATCAGGGTTTTCTGAAATAGATTTTGGATAAAACTTAGGTTTTATGCACTAAATGAAGTCAAATGAACATCAAATTTAACCTAAAGTATCCTAATATGATTATGAATATGATTAAACCCTAAAAATATATGCTTATACACAAAAATCCAAGAATATCACAAATTTTGTGATTTTTGCAGTGTTTTGGAATTCTTTGGGTGCCCTGTTTTGTAATTCAATCCATTCAAACATCAAACGGATTCTAAAATCCTCAAAATTGGTACCTGCACTTGTTATAACCCTTATATCAAATTAGAATTATAAAAATATTTTTTTGGCATTAAATTAATCCGAAAATAGCATCAAACTCTAAAAATATACTATTTTTAACCTAGTTCACCAACCAGTCTCAGTCCAAGACCCGAACCAGGGGTCAACCTCCATGAAAATCTATGAACTTTTACAGAGACCAAATAGACAGGAAAACATAACTTTTCCTTTTTACAGATATGAAAAAGCCTTTAAAACCAGGGAGGTCCCCATCCGACAATCTGGACTTGAATATATTGATTTTAACTTTGGTCCTAACTGATACTTTCAATTGAAAATTCTGGGATAAATAGCAGCACTCATTCCAAATATCTTAGATTTTAATAGTGAATAGTTGACAGAAAAATAACAATACTCACTTTTTACAGATCATGAATCGGATCTGTAGTTTGGGATTTATAAACAATACAAGTCTGATTAGGGTTTTGGTAAACCCTAACGAGTTTTAAATTGAAAATCAGAGTCTCTGACAGAGGAAAAATAATAACAGTAATAAAAAATTCTGAACATTTTACAGTAGACAGATCTAATTAATGTGAATCCATGGCACTTTACAGATCTAAAAGTGGATATAGGATGAGAAAAATATCATCACAGCAAGTTACCTTCCTGATTTTAACAACGATTTTGAAGTTTTAAAAACCCGATTTGGTGTCTGATTTTTTTGACAGAGTTTCCGAAGTTCAAAATCTCTGATTTTTTTACAGTAGTTCAATAACATATGCATGCATCACATATAACAAAATCAGAAATTAACAACACATATTTCAATCCGAAACAGCATGCTCTTTTCTGTTCTAAACTAAAACACACAGAAATCTAAGAAACTTGAGAAAATATGCATTAACTAATGAAAAACAATAAAATAAACCATAAAACAGTAAATAAAAATTATTTTTATGCTATGGAATGTAAAACAAACATGAATAAACCATGAAAATAAAATAAAATCAGGGAATCAATAGCTGAAATTCAATATTACCTTTAAAACATAGATTTAACCCATTAAAAGGGTAAATCATGTATTTTATTGGTTAATAATGCAAAGACTAATGCTAAAATCGATTCTAATGGATTAGAATCCTTGAAATCACCCTCAAACTGAGTTATATCATCTTCTTGGGTCGATTTTGGGGTTCTTTGATGAAATCCATGGTTAAATCCATGAACACAAGAGTTTCCATGGTGAAATCTATTGAAAAATCATAAAAAACTAATAAAATAATAATAAAATAATATTAAATAACTCACCTTGGGGATGCAGCTGCAATGGAGGAAGGTGGAGATGGTGGAGAGGAGAGAGAAGCCACGAAAATTTGAGAGAAAAAAATCTCTCTTTTGACCCCCTTTAGGTCCCCTATTTATAGATTTTCAAAAAGTCACTTAATTAGGGTTAATTAAGAGGTTTTTCATTTTTTCAGGACTCTTTCTAATAAATCCACTAAGGCCAACGATTTTTTGTGGTTTTCTAACCCTAAATAAACTCTAATTAATACCTAATTAAACCCTAAAAAGTCCAAATGTGACACCACTTAGTATGGACCCACATTTGGTTTTTAAAACCTGAATTTAAAACCTTTAAAAACCAATGGTTTAAAAGTTAAATAAAATAGATTTTTAAAATTTATTTTGACTCCTCTAAACCCCTAACCTAACTAGGACAATGACTAACTCTAGTCTAGCCCTGACTTACTCGAATATGGCGCCACCCCGAGTGGGCCCTACTTGAGTTTTTTTCAAAAAGCGATTTTAAAACTTGAAATTGAAGGAGTTTTCAAAAGAGATTCAAAAGTAGACTTGAAATTAAAAGTTTTGAAATGGCACAGAGTTCCAATTGGGTCAGAACTCCTCTGGATATGGCGCCAACTGAGTGGACCCCACATCAGAGTTTTGAAAATTTGAAATAAATACTGAAAATGGCTTTGAAAAAGGGTTAAAATCAATAGTTGAAATTCAAAGATTTTTGAAAATAGAGTCTCAAGCGAATTAGACTCTTGGCTAGAGTCCTGGATTTTTAGGACTCTGTGATTTTGGTTTTTAAAAGCCAAATAAAGAAATTTTTGAAAAGATTTCATCGAAAATGGTGAAACAAGTCAGAAAATACAATCAGGGTTAGACTCCTAACTCGATAGAGTCCTGGATTAACTGGACTCTACAAAAGCTTTTGAAAACCAGTGAAAATGAAGCGAGAACATCAATTTTGGATAGTCCTACTTCGATCAGAACTCTGGGGTAGAGTCCTGATTTGATCAGGACTCTAAGATAAAATCTCAGAATTTTGAAATTCTTTGATAAAAGTGTAATAGTTTTGGTAGATTGAAAGATTTCTGAAAGATTCTCTCAAAATTGAAATCAGGATCAGAGTCCTGATCCAACTAGGACTCTCTGAACAAAGTCCTGCTTTGACTGAAATTCTGAGTTTCTGACTCATTTTGAAATATTTTGAAAGATTTGATTGAAAATGGATAAAAATAGTTGTAAAAGATTAGAGTCCCAATCCAATTGAAACTCTGAAGAAGAGTCCTGATCCGACTGGACTCTTGAAGAAGAGTCCTGATCCAACTAGGACTCTGAAATTTTGGCCAAAACAACAGATTTTGAAAGGTTTTCTTCAAAGACAGGTAAAAAGGTAGTGAAAAGTAGAGTTTTGATCCGACTAAGACTCTGGAAAAAGAGTCCTGATCCAACTAGGACACTAAGATTTTTGAGATTTTTGATAAGTGAAGGAAGCCAGAAGCGACACCACCTAAATGGGCCTCATCTGAGAATTGAAATCAATTGAAATTGAGTTTAAAATGAATCCAGATCGTTTTCTAAGAAAGTATTTCAAAATATAAGGTCCCGGGGGTTGGAAAATGACAGAATGTTGAATACAAACCCAGGTTTTAAAATTGTTTTTGAAAGAAAAGTTTTAAAAACCCGAATCTGGATTGAATATTTTAAAAACAGGAGTGCTGGATCTCGAAAATGAGATGGGATGACATGCAATGCTATGCAATGCAATGAAATGGTATGCCGAATACATGCAATGATATGCAATGACACATGAAATGTAAGTACTGGATGAGGGTGAAAATTTGGGGTGTTTACAGGTACAGAAAAGCGAGTGCGGCCATAGCTATAGAGAGGCGGTGGTGGGTCTGTTGACTTCCCCACCTTCGCAGAAGTTGAACTATCCTGATATCTATGTAATTTCGTCCATCCGAAAAGAGAGCTAATCCCAAAGTGCATAAGACCATCGCATGATGGATTCTCTCTCGAGCTGTTCGAGATAAGGAACTGACTTCCATAAATGCCCCATACTGTCTGTAGATTTCGAGCAGGTTCACATATTCATTTTCATTCTCCTTGATTAATGGCCAAGACTTGCGTCCTGTTATGCGGGCTAAAGCATCTCAGGTGTGAGGTCCATGGTTTATTTTGTAATGATATTACATAAATTGTGTTGAGAATGATAAAATTTTGTTGATTTGGCAATTTTTGTAATTTAGCCTATATTGAGAATCGGGTCAAATCGCGTAATTTTACGTAAAAAGGCAATTGAGAGAAATCTAGAGTGAATTAACTTTCGAAATTTTTAGAGCAAGTTTGAAATAGGTCTATGGTGAATTACCTCGAATTTGAGGTCCGAACGACGAAAAAACTCTGTCAGTGCATGTGAATTACGGATCACTTAGAAATTTACCGAGGACCTAAACGAGACCTAATTCGTTCGAAAACAAAGATTTCTTTGCTTGAGTAGCTGTGTAATGTCATTTACATTGATAATATAAAATAAATTATTGCACATCATAGAAAAACATTTGGAATTTAATTAAAAATAGAAATCGATAAAGTTAATTACCCATTCTTTCTTTGGTTAAGGTCGACCAAGGCCACATCCGTCCACTCTGGAGGGCCTTGGGACGACCATGGCCATGGAACCAGCTGGTCACGTTGACCAGCTGGGTTAGTGGCAACCTTGTAAAGAGCTCAAAAGAGATCAAAAAGGGAGGTCCACGATTGGCCCTACCCAAATCAATAAAAAGAAATTTTTAAATATTCTAAATAATTATGTCATGCCATAAAGAAGTAGGAGATGACATTTTGGGCTTGGAGGGGAGATTGACTGTAACACCCACGAATTTTCTGCGGAATTTACTGCTTATTTAGTGTTGATATGTATGCTTTTGTGTGTTTACGAGATTATATTGCATAATTAAGCATGACTTGATGAAATTGACTGAGCTTTGTATTTTAGCTTTGTGTGCGCGACCCGAAAATCGCGTAAATATACTGTGTAAGTAAGAACTGCCTAATTCTGGATGAACTAATCTTTGAAAGTTTAAGGGTTAAGTTATAATATATTTTTATAGTTTTTCCCCAAATTTGGGACCTATACGGCGTAAAAACCTCGTCAGTGCATGTGAATTACGAGTTTTGCTCCAAGTTTAGACACAAATCATAATACGCCTAATTCTTGCAAACGAAAGACAATTTTCTTGAAAGGATTCAAGTATTCCATGTTAATTAAGGCTTTAAAGAGAACTAAATAATTTATTGGAATTAATTTTATATTTTAATGCATTAAATAAGCATTTCTTTGAATTAATGCATTTTGCAATTTTTGGGTTTGGACCCGGATCACTAGAAGAGGACCCAAACCCATTGAGCATCCTCTCTAGAGGACAATTTTAGACATGGTTGACCAGCTGGTCAAAGGTAGACCAGATGGGTGGCATTTTTGCAAATATTTGCATGGCTTTTGAAAAGGAGGCCACTATTGGCCATTGCTCTTTTCAAAAACTCATGATGAAGCTTGAGGCTTATCATGGGGGGTGTCATATCACAAAAAAAAGCATGGGGCTGGCGCCCCATGGTAGTTTTGTAATGTTTTAAAATTATTTCAAATGCTAGAAATCGAGTGGATGAGAGGGGCGGCAGCCCATGTAATTTCTACAAGTTTTAAATGCTTTTTTTCAAAGGATTTTTGAATGGCATTTTTGAAAGCTTTCTAAAAAGTTTTGAAAGCTCGACATGCATTAAGCGTGAGCTGGCTATGGGGGGGCGTAGAGCACCCCAGCCCTTCATCTTGCTTAATTTAATCCCAGCCATTCAATCTATAAACCCTAAATATTTAAAGTTTTAAGAGAGAGGAAGAGGGGACCTCTTGGGCGATTTTGGAGGAGCCTCTCTCTCCTCTCTTGCTCTCGCCTCTCTCCTCTATCTCCAACGTGAGAGTGTGTGTGTGTGCCTTGTTGAGACTCCAAACCGTGAGCAGCACCGTCTCCTCCATCTTCATCTCCTCCATTGACCAAAGCCGTGAAGGTGAGATGCTCCTACTCATGTTCATAAGTGTGATTTTTCGATTAAGCATTTCGGGTTTTCTCACATTGTCGATTTTTCTTGAGCTAATTGTATGCATTTGAAAAGGGTTTTCATTTTCAGCAGGCTTACATGCATTCGTTGTGCAAGGTAATGGTAGACTCATTCCGTAATGGTGGATTTACAAGAATGCATGCATGCATTAAACCTTGGTTTTCCTTTTTGCATGCACAACAGCTTTTCCCGTTTCAGCCTCTCATTTTTCTGTGTATTTGGTTTTAAACTCCATGGGCTGTGGATTGAGTCAGTTTCAGCTGGAATTGCTCAGCATGTGAGCCCCTGGCCGACCATACTCGGGCCAGCCAAAGCTTTCCATGCCCTTGTGCCTTTCGGCATTTTAGAACCCTTGAGTCGAGCCCCATTCGGTGGCTATGGGGTTTTGGTTACACTTTTTTTTTCGACCTCACATGGTCTGGACCAAACATGGTCCAAACCTGTCAAAAGATTTTAGCCGAACTCAGTTCGGTGGGGCGTTATGCCCTTCACATTTCTTTTTGCTGTTTGGGGCGTTTAACCCTGCATTGTTTGTTTTAGGGTCTTAGTCCTGCTGCAGTTCCTGCAGAGGTAGGGCTGCAACCGGGTGCAGGTTGGTAGACCTGCACCCCACTCATGGACGTTGGTAGTACCCCCAGCTTTGGGTCTGGACATTCGGTCCAGACCATGCTCAAGACTGAGCACACCCAGCTTTGGTCTGGACCAATCGGTCCAAATCTGGTCCGTTGTGGTGGGTGGAGCCCCACTCGGTCTGGATGTTTTAGTTCAGACCTCACCATGGTTTGAATCATCCCAGCGTGGGTCTGGACTAATCAGTCTAGACCCAAGGCTGCACTTCTCTTGCTGAAGACCTATGTGATCCTATGTTTGGCTCTTGCGTTTTGTGTGACAGCACGGTCTTCCTCGTGCAATGGTTCTAGCAGCAAGCCGGTTGCTGTCACCACTGCAGTCGAGGTGCTGCCACAGCGTGGTCCAGTAGTGCCGACCAAGTAGGGCCTGCTGTGGGTTGGTTGTGGCGCCCCATGGCGCCGGGTGACAGCATAGTTAGCTATCTCCTCCTGCGGTTCAGCAATGCTGCCAATCAGGCTTGTTGTGCGCGCATGGTGCCCCATGGCACCGATGTGACTGTTAGGTTGGTGCGTAGGTTTGGTTAGCTCCGGCCCGCGACTAGTTTTCCCCTTTGTTTTGCCGCACATTATAGGCGGGTTAGCAACCTCCGAGTTGCAGCCTATGGGGCTGCATGGGGGCTTATGACACCGGTTTCAAATATCCCAACTTTATAGTTAATTATGACTCGTTATGCAAACCCATCAATATAGGTAATGTGGATGTGTACCTTATGCATATGTACGCTTTTGCTTAGAACGCAAATGTTTTGCAAATGATGCCTCGTTAATTGCCTTTTTATTTAAATAAGGTTCTCGCGTAATTGAGGAATCTATGGTGTAGGTCAAATATAATAAATGATTATGGCACTTCCCTTGCCTTACAAAGCACGACCCAAATTATATATTTAAGAGTATTAACGGGTGTTGGTGGCATGGGCTTTGATGGGGATCAAATGGTATGACATGGCCACACACACAAGAACGAAAGCTATTCCATGAATGAATGTACTGTGAACACCCCAAATTTTTCAAAAGTTTGTAAATATCCCCTTTTTGCCCTTTATCTTCATTTTTCTGGACAAGTGAGTCACTTTTTAAATCTAAACCCCATTTTATTTCTCAAGTTTGCTGAAATTAAAATTATTTTATATATTTAACTCGATTTCGGACCCGAATCCATTATCAAAATCAAATCTGAGTCTCGTTGTCCAATTTTTAAAATTAAATTATAGAAAAATACCAAAAATAGTTTTTAAATAGCTCAGGCAGTCCATTCGATATCTGTTTGGATCCATCACGTTGTATTCCTCAATTCGAGGTTTAAAACTCGAATATTTTCTCAAAACTTGGGTCCAAACCCATTCTTCTAAAGAAATTTCCCCGAAATGGCCCGAAATTCTCAGAAAAACGCTTTTGTAAATATTTCTCAGAAAAATACAAAAAAAATTAGTTTAAATCTTTGTTTCCTCATAAAATCTAAGGTTTTATTCCAAAAATACAAAAAAATACATAAAACAATCAAAAAAACCAAAAAAAAAAATGGAAATACTATGTGAAGAACGAGTGGTTTTGAGCTTTTTAAAGTTGGTTTTGCTAAAAAAAAAAAAAAAATTTCTTTTTTTGAAACCACTTAATGAAAAAAATGGTTTTAAAGGAGCCCTCTTTTGAAAAAAGCGGGTTAAAATCCGAAAAAAAACCCCGTTAAAACTTTTTTAGGGTTTTCGTAAAGGGGTCGCAAGCGGAAGACTTGGCTTCCTCTCATCGCCCAGCCGCCCTGCTCGATGGCTTTCGCTCCTCCAAACCATTCCATCTTCTGCCAATCGTCGGATCAGCCTCCCTCTTCTTCAGCCACCTTCGATCGCCATGGCCTGGGGCCTCCTCCGTTCATCTTTAACGGTCTCGCAGGCCTTCTTCCTTTCCACGCCAGCCCCATGTGCGACATCAACCTCCACCCTCCATCACAAAACTGCCTCTTCACTCTTCACCTTCCATCTACAACAAACCACCGAGCTCTCCGCCCTCGATCACCTGAAGGCCACCCTCCTCCATTGATCCCTAACGGATTCCCCCCTTCTCGAACCCTCCACGGTTTTTTTTTTAAGGAGAGACCTCCACCTCTTGGGGGGATCATCCACGAACCTCATCGGGTTTTCTCATCAAAACTCCTTCTGATCGACGCTTCTTGGGGAAGAGGATCTATTCTAACCGAGCAACTTCATCGATCAGTTTTCCCTTTTCCATCCATCTTCTTTGAGGAAAACACCCATTGCTAACAACCATCCATCCTTCTCCTCCGAGGTCCATTATCTGCGAATACTCAGGGAGCTTCCTTGATCGAGTTTGGAAGTTCCCCCTGCAGCCTCCATCTTTTCGGTGGCGATCCTTGGCAATCCATCTCTCGAAGCATCCATTATCATTGATCATCTGGTCCTGCAAGCAAGAGGGAAGCTAGTGAATTTCCCCTCTGGTTCCATCAAAAGGGGGCATCATTTTCTTCAGGCCATCTGCAACGCTTCTGTAAGTGCTCCTCCTCATCCGATTCACTCTAATTTCATTCCATTACGATCCTGTTTTTTCCTTTCCATTCTTTTACCGGTTCATAAAAGCATGATTGCAGCATTGACCTGCCTGTAGCAGCCTCAATGTTGCGTAATGCAATAGTGATATTGCCCCTATGTCAACGAAGATTGCATTCGGGGGGGGGGGGCGGGGCTACATTATATAGTTCATTCCCTGTTTTAACGCATTGAGTATAATTTTTTTTTTCTCTTTTTATTTCTATTCTTTCTCTTTTTCTTTCGTTTTGATCCATTTTGTTGAACTCCTGCGGTTTATGCAAATGAGAGCATCAGTTCATGATCGATGCACCCTCTGCATCTTTCCTTCTATATGTTGATACGTCATCCTCTGTTACACATCTCACTCACATGCACTATTTCTTGGTTCGATCATCTCTTTATAATTTATTGTCATTCCCTGTATATTCCATCTCCATCATCTAAAAAAATATATATATATCGCTGCAATGCACTCTGCTAAAGCTACAGCCAGGGTGGGGTATCTTAGCATAACACCAGTGATATTCGATTCGGTGGTGCATAGAATCTCTCTTTTTTTTTTATTATTATTGTGCACTCAATTTTCCTTATTTGAAATCATGTGTCCATTTCCCAACTCACGCATGTTCTATTCTCCAATCACTATGTTTTCGATTTGATGGACACCATTTTTTTTTAAGAGCGTATCATAATGTTAGTGGATGTTTCCTGAGTAAGTTAACTTACACTCATATAATCGTATTAATGTAATCTCATATTCGATCATGTTCTTTTCTTTTTTTTCTTTTTTTTATTGTCTGTGAAGCAAGTTAAGCATATTCCTGTCTCACGCTCAGTTTTTTTTTTTTTTTAGGATTTTGGTTTCTGCTCTGTAAACATTATATTGCTTCATATTTTGTCATAACACCCCACTTCACAAGCATATATGTTGCAGTCTTGTTATACCCCTGCATCGGCCTCCACTATGTATTCCATTTGTTTATTTTCATTCACAATACCTCATCTCATAATTATCTAGGCATATTTTCAATAGTGATTCTATATGTTTGAGGTGTATCAACTGTATGCGCACTGCAACCCCACATTCTCCTCTCATTTTCACCGCCCTCCATACTATGTCTTCATCAATGGACCGGTACGTTCAGCTGCAATCTCCATAGTGAGCTTCTCAGTCATAACAGAAGCAGCCCCAGCTGCAACATTCACTGTAAGTGAAATTCCAGTGGCCAACCGCATCCCCATTGTATCAGGTTTTTGAAATTCTGGGTAAGCAAACATTCAGGGAGTTCGAATCCAATATCCAAAGAGATTGAAAGCTGGGAATTCAAGACCAACGCCTAACGTAGGTGGAAAATGAAACCAAGGCATTCGGCGTTATGCTTTGCATCATTTTATAACAGCATCACTTGTAAAATCCCATCCTTTGCTGTGCTGATAGCAATATCCCTCCATTAGCCTTACGTGTCACAATTATTACACTTCTGAACCAGTATCCTGTATTTGTGTATGCACATATAATTCCCACCATCAGCATACACTGATCTGATATTCAGTTACTCCATCTGTATTTCGATTCTCACATTAGTGTTCATTACTTGTAAACACCATCATATGTTAACAATGTTTTGTTATCATTTTTTTTTTATCTGTATCTGTGTATACTTTCAGCTCATATTTTCAGTATATATACACCCAGTAGGGACATCTATTAAGATACACTTGCAGCAGTACCATCGACAGCACTATCTGCTGAGCACCTCTACTACTTGTGCACTTACATTTAGTGTGTCACCAGCCATAACATCTCACTGCCTTATTATTTTCCTGCCACCATACAATTTGCACATACCACTCCACCTATATATATACATATATATATACATATATATATACATTCATACTCATGTACATATATATATATGAATATATATGTATATATATATACATATGTACATAAATATATATCATTTTTTTCATATATATATATTTTAGATCTCGAATACCTTGGCATGTGAGCATTCTTCTAATATTAACATCCATATGGTATTTGCAAAATCCCTTCTACATTTCATACTAACCAAATGTTTTTGCAGGAACTATGTAAAGAATGTCATTGCTTGAGGAGTTGTATTTGCAATTTCATGTGTTGTAATAGTTAGATTTTAATGAGAATCTACGTTTTTCTGCTTTAGGTAGAATGAATGAGCATTGTAAATATCATGAATTGCTTGTTTTCATGCATTTTTGTCTTTATTTCTCAAATTCTCACAAATGGCAACACGAATGGCACGTGCACCATTTCGTAAGAGGTAATTGATCCTAAGTCGATGATCCACATCAATGGCCATAGTCAGTGTGTGGACAACACTTAGGATTTTTATCTTTTACGAAATAACATTGGATCCACACTGGATCCGTCTTCAAAATTCATCATATTTTCCTTAAATATTTTCTTCTTTTATCAGAATTTAACTTAAAATTAATTCAAAATATATACCAATGGCCATAGTCAAGGTATATTGAGAGTTAATTTCATTTTGAATTCTATAAAAGCACAAAATGTGTTTCATTCTTCACCTGAATTCAAATATAGATTATTATATAATACATTCAATGACCATAGTCAAGGATGTATTATATCTTCAATCTTATTATAATTCATCTAAAGAATGAAATAGCTTTTCAAAATCCAATTTCAAAAATTTAAATTCATTCATCATTTAGGATAGAATTGCATCATATTTAAAAAAAAAAATTCTTTTTCATAAATCCAAGTAATTCTTTCCTTCATTTCTCATGTCAAAATCCTATTCATAAATTCAAATTCAACTCTATTTCTCAAAAGGATTCAAGAATTCAATTTCAAGGTCCCATTTGACTTTGAAACTTCAGAATCATCTTGTATTTTCAAAATCCAAATTCTATCTCAAATTCAAAGTGCAATTTAACTTTGAAACTCATTTGCATATTCAAGGTTCAAATTCTAAATTTCATTTTCCAAATTCAAATCAAATTCTTTATTCATCTTCTAAATTCCAACTTCAAACTTCAAAAATTCAAGGTCTAATTCGACTTTGAAATTCGTTTGTATATTCAAAATCTAAATTTCGCTTTTTAAGTTCAATTTAAACTTGGAAGTTCTTGATTCATCCTCTGAATTTAACTCCAAATCCATTTTAGGATCCAGGATTCAATATTCATATTGGATCTCAGGCTTCAGATCCAATTCCTCTTTAGGATCAAAGATTCAATATTCACCTTGGATCTCAGACTCTAGATCCAAATTCCTTTAGGATCCAGAACCCAATTCTACCTTGGATCTCAGACTTCAGATTCAAATCCATTCTATGATCTAGAACCCAGTTCCACTTTGGATCTCAGATTTCAGATCCTAATCCAATTAAGATCCAGGATTCAACACTCATATTAGATCTCAAACTTCAGATCCAATTCTTCTTTAGGATCCAGAGTCCGATTCCACTTTTGGATCTCAGACTTCATATCCACTTCCTCTTTAGGATCCAGACACCAATTTCATTTTGGATCTCAGACTTCAGATCCAATTCCTCTTTAGGATCCAGACTCCAATTTCATTTTGAATCTTAGACTTCAGATCCAATTCCTCTTTAGGATCCAGACTTCAGTTTCACTTTGGATCTTAGATTTCAGATCCAAATCCATCTTAGGATCCAGAGTCTAACTCTATATTGGATCTCAGACTTCAAGATCCAAATCCATCCAGAATCCAACTCTACATTGGATCACAGACTTCAGATCCAAATCCATCTTAGGATCCAGAACCCAATTCTACATCGGACCTTAAATCCATTTTGAGATCCTATTCCATTCCCAATTCTAAGATTTCAAAATCCAAGTCCATTTCCAGGTCTCATTTGAACTCCCTAAATCCATTTCTATTCTTAAATACCATTTGGTTTTTCCCAGGTTCATTCTAAGATTCAAATTCAATACCACTTCAAAATTTCATCTTCCTTTCCTAAATTCAAGTTCAAAATTCAAAGTCCACTTCTGACTTTGAAACTTCATCTCCTTTCGTTTTCAAAGCTTTAAATCATTTTTTCTCTAAGTCAAAGATTTACTCTTTCAACTCTGATTTACTTCAAAGACTTAGAAATTCTCTGATCCATCTCAAGTTCTAAGTTAGATTCAATCATTTCTTCACTCCCTTATCAAGTTTATCTCAGAAATACTTGGAAATTTCTAAATCAATTTTCAAAAGAGCATACATCCTTGCATTGCACAAGCATGATTCTTTGTGCATTTAGAGTTAGAATAAATTCTTAGATTATATTTAGGCAAAGCAAAAGACACAGATTCGATCCTTGGTTCGATTACCCCTGGTAAAGGCGCCAGGAACGGTCGAACCTCGTACCGACGAGCGAATCCCCTCTCTCCATTTTTCCCGCAAATATTTTCAAAACGGAGGCGAGTTAAAATTTCTAAATATTTTTCAAATTAAGGTCAAGTGAGACCACGCAAAATAGTTCCTCTTCTCTCTTTCTTTCTTTCTTTCTTTTCTCTTCTCTTTCTCTTTTCTCTCTTTTATTCTTCTCCCTTCAAAAAGGAGGAAAATAGAGGTTAGAAAAGGAAAAGAGAAGGAAGAGAGAGAAACCACAAGAGAGGAAAAATTTTGCGATGATCACAGTTTTGGCGACCGAGATGGGACCCGTCTCCGTCTGGTCAAATTATGCCTTTGCTTTGCTCTAATATTCTCTAAGTCTTTATTCTTTCATGTCAGCTTCATTTCCATGCAAACCTTAGGAGCCTAGACTCTGTTCTAAAGCTGACATCTGTGTATATAAGATCTAAGTATGGTTTGGTAGGACCATATTGAGGAGATTATCCATGTTCACATTAGACTTAGGTCTTAAATACAACTCTCCTCAAAATTTTAGGGATTGAATGCAAAACAATGTATGCAAGTGTATGCTTCTCTTTATTTAAATCTATCTCTTTAGGACTTGCATTAGAGCCTTCTGATTTTATTGCATGTTGATCATATTTTGAAAACATCCCTACCTATATTGTCCCGGTCTTCACGTTGCTGGGCTGTCTCACTGAACCATAGTTCGGGAGAGAGCCTCACAACTGGACCACTTATTTGGGTTCGCGCCCCCCTACCACGTACCTAAGGGCCATAGTCCGAGGTATATCGGTAGGTGCTCAAGGATGTTGGGAAGCCCTTACCTTAGAACCGGAGAAATATCTTATATGCCACGTACTTCGAGCTTCGGCTTGAGTATATCGGCATACCTTGATTGGAATCAGATGATTTGAACCATAGAGTTAGGATTGAGGTCCTACAAGCTATTTCAAATATTGCATATAGAGTCAGCCTTTAGGGAGTGCTGTGTGCACATCCTTGTTTGTGCAGCTATGATTATGTGATGTTTTCCTTGTGTTCTCCTATATATATCAACCTCTTTTAAAACCCTGGGTGTACTCTTCAAAACTTCCTCTATTTTTCAAAAACACCAGGTGTATATTTTTTCTTTACCTACATTCTTTTCTCTTTTTTTTGTGTGTCAAAAATTTTCTTAAAAGCCCTGCAAAGTCTTTTTCTAAGCCCCTTGGTCTTTCAAAAAATTTCCAGGAGTTGTGTCTATCCTCTTCTTTCATCAAAATCTGTCCGTAAGTCTTGTATTCTATCTGATTCTCTTCCTCTTTTTGCCTCAGTATCATTCCGATGGCATCCGAATCTCCTGATGCTATCTTTCCTTGGGATCATGTCTTCTATCAAATAAAGGATGGAACCCCAGATCATCGGGTCATCCAGTCTTGTACCTTCTTTCCTCGGTGGTACTATTCTTGGTTCACCGCCTTCTCGCGTATGTTCCCAGACCACTTGGATGATTGTGGATTGGAGATGGCATCGGCAGTTGGCAAGCGAACCATCAACGGCAGTCTGATTCAAGCTATGGCAGAGCGGTGGAATCCGCATACCTGCACGTTTTGGTTTCCATGGAGAGAGATGACTTTGCTAATGGATGAGTTCAGTGATATCATGGGATTGCCAGAACCAGCTAGTCAGCCAGATGATCCTGTCAAGCAGCAATTCTTGATCAATGTCAAAGGGGTAGATGTTCGAGAAGCATTGGCCAGAGCTACAGGGAGCAGATCCTGGCCTCTCGCAGAGATCAATGAAAGTCAGTACATCGATATGTTCGAACTCTACAACAAGTATGGAGCCTATGAAGAAGTCGATACCTTGTCCCGGGCAGCCAAAGAAAGAATTCAGCATGCCATGGTCCTATGCACAGTAGGACTAGCATTTTTTCAAGATGGTCAGAATTTCATCGATGTCAGAGTCGCCCAACTTTTTCGAAGATGGGGAAGCAAGCAGACCCGTCAGCTTTCAATATCCATGGCAGCTCTAGCCTTTCTCTACAGAGGTTTAGCTCGTTTCGCCCTCGGAGAAACCATTTTGGTAGAAGGATGCACGTATGCCTTACAGTCGTGGTTCCTGCGACATGTGCCGTCAAAAGCCAGTTCTTTCAGATTCAGCAACAAGCAGCTGAAGTCAGCCATTCAGTGCCGAGCTTTGATCGAGAAACTGCATCAGGAGGAAATCATTTGGAACTTCTTCGACAGAAGAGAGACTGTTCCTCGATACACCTATGCTCGTGACAAGCGCTACAGATTGCTCGGCCCTTTCTTCTGCGTAGACTATCAGCCAAAGAGGTGTCTCAGACAGTTTTCACAGCGGCAGGTTCGTGTCAACACTCGCTTCCCGACAGGCCGCATGCCAGAGTTCGATCTACGGTCGGATCAGTGGTCTAGAGCATACCACGTCGCTAAATACACTTGGGACTCTTTTATTCCTTTGTCTATATTTCCTGGTCCTAATGTATCATCAGAGTATCGAGAATGGTGGCAAACTGTCTGCCCACCTTCTCTTTGTATTTAGATTTTGTCATTAATGAAAATGCAAACCTTTGTTCTGATAAAAAGCTTTCTATGATCAAATCTTATTTTTTTCATGTAGTTACGAATTCATCCCCAGTGATGAGACCCATTTTGTATATTCTTCCTTCGATTATCTCTCGTCATGATAGACGACCTCGCCTAGGTCATAAGGCGCCTTTTGTTGCCACAAAAGGTGACACAATCATTGCAAAAATTTTGTGGTAACCCAATCCCTGGTGATGGGATAACTTATCTAAACTGTCTATCAATTCCTTCTTTCATGTCTTTTCCTAAAAAAATCGCATTTTCAAAAAATTTCCTTCAAACCCTAATCATTCCTTTCACCTTCACAGGAAATCACTGGCATTGGCAAAATGGTTGTAACAAAGGCAGGAAAAGAAACAGTTCCTCAACACGGTGACAGTGAGGCAGAAGGGATGGATTCTCCCAAATCAGTCAGGGGACAGAATCAGAACCAAGCAGATGATATAGATCCTGCCATGTATAATCTGTTCAAAAGAATGATGACCAAAATGATGTCAGAACAGGCGAAGGCCAGTCAGAAAGAAGTTGCTCCAAAAAGCAAGCCAAAGAAGAAGGCTGTAAAGAAACCAGTCAGGATTGTTAGAAAGAAAGTACAGCCTGACACCACTTCTGAAGAAGCGGAATCAGTAGAAGATGAATCGGAAGAGGAAGAGCAGTTTGTTTATCAGAATCCTCCACCGCAGTTTGTAAAAACCGCTGCAGAGCCCGAATCAATCAATAAGCCTGTTCTCGTTAATGACCCAATGCAAGAGCAGATGAAAGAAATGAATCGGGCTATCAAAGATATCCAGGCTAAAAGCAAGGGCAAGCAGACCTACTCTGGTGAAGATTTTTATCATGGTCTGGACGGGGATGACAATCTGGAGAATCTCCCCCGCAAGTTCCTTAAATTTGACGGAACTAGCAACCCTAAGGCTCATTTGACCACCTTTTATGTCGAATGCGGCCGTTTCAGGAAAGACAACCGGGCATTATTCATCTGCTTTCCTCGCAGCTTAGAAGGGGTAGCAGCCAGGTGGTATGCAGACCACATTAATCCTATCGAACTACGAGAGTTCGATAAGGTCGTGAACTTGTTCATTGAGCGCTTCATGTTTAACGTCGAAGCCTCACCAACCCTCAATCATCTGTACAATTTAAAACAGATGAAGAATGAGAAAGCCAGCGAGTTCATCCACAGGTGGAGGAACACCTGTAATAGAATGAAGGTTCCCATCCCAGAGGAGCACGCCCTGCAGATTATTCTGAATAATTTCGCCCAGCCTCTGAGGAACCTCATTTCCACTTCGCCTGCCAAGTCATTCATCAAATTGATTGAGAGAGCCGAGTGGCTCGAGACTGGCCTAGACAATGGTCTATACGAAGGATATCCTTTTGTCAGAGGAAATCCTGACCAAAAGAAAAAGGCGCACGTCGCCTATGCCGCAGGATTGACAGATCAGGGCAGCAGTGGTTCCGGCAGAAAGAAGAATAAGGAGGGCCGCAACAAGAACTCAGGGCATCCTAGGGCCGAAAGAGCAAACTCTGCAGCCCAGAAGGGAAATTTTGTAAAGCCACAACCTGTCCAATCAGTACCTCAGCCAGAAGTAAAGCAGTTAGAGAAGCTGAAACACGAAGGGTGGAGTTATGATCGGGAATTTTCAGCTTTAGAGCAGTCCCGCGAAGACATCTTGGAATATATGATGTCGAAAGGAATGATCAAACTCCCCAAGGTGGCAGATCCTCCCGTCGCTATGGGTAAATGGACTGATAAATTTTGCAAGTTTCATCGGACTGTCGGACACAACACCGAACACTGTTTTGTCCTCAAAAACATCATTCAGGATTGTATTGACAAAAACATGCTAATTGAGGACAAGGATGAGCAGCAACCAGAAATCTTGTCCAAACCATTTCCTAAACATTCAGCTTCAGTCGTTACAGTGCAGGTATTCTCTTTGCAAGGCAGTATACAACCATGTTTTAGGCAGGACATTCAGGATCAACATCAGGTCCTAGTCCTCCGCTCTGAACACCCCAAATTTTTTAAAATCTTTTAAATATTCCCCTTTTGCCCCTAAATTCATTTTTTTTGAGTAAATAAGTCATTTTAAATCTAAATGCCAGTTCATTTCTCAAGTTTATTGAAATTAAATTCATTTTATATGATTTTGAATCTGGATCCATTGCCCAGATCCAAATCTAGATCTCCTTGTTCAAATTTTAAAATAAAATTATAGAAATTACCAAAAATAGTTTTTAATAGCTCGGACAGTCCATCTGTCATCCATTTGGACCTATCATGTTGTATTCCTCGATTCGAGTGTAAAAACTCGAACATTTTCTTAAAATCTAGGTCCAAACCCCTTTTTGAAGAAATTTTCCCGAAATGGTCTAAAAATCTCAGAAAGATACTTTTGTAAATGTTCTTTTTAGAAAAATACAAAAAATTAGGGTCTAGTCTTTATTTTCTCAGGTTTTTTTTATTCCAAAAATACAAAAAAAATTAAAATACTCAGAAAAGAACAAAAAAAAATAATTACAAAAAAATAGAAATAGTTTTTAAGAGAAACCCGTTTTGAAAATTCTTTTTATGAGATCTCTTTTGGAAAAAAAGTAAACTTTGCAAAAACTCACATATCGAGTTAGGGTTTCGGGGGGGAGACTCTCTCGAAATTTCTCCCTCAGCCATCCTCCCTCTCTCCTTCTCTCGTAGGCTACCTTTCAGAAGGGTCCTCCCCATCGGACGGCTTCACTCCTTCCCCCTTTTCCAAGCCACCCATCTGCAACAACCTTCAGCCAGCCACCCAACACCAACCGAACCCTCCACTGCCCAACACTCCATTGCCCCATGCGATTCTCCTCCCTCCAACAGCCGACTTCCACTCGAGCCATCCGATCATCTACCCTCCCCTTCAACCATCGATGCTTAACCATCGGCTCCTTCTCGATGTTTCCTCTATCCCCTATTTAAAAGACCTTAGAAACCCTTCTCAAGGATCCGTCTTCTGCCTCTCCACCTTCTTCTCCTTCACGATCGTCTTCATCCCTTTATTCCCCTCTTCTTCTTATCTCTTCTCCCAGCTTTCTCTTTCCCCATTCCCTCATCCGGCTGAAGGAAGTCGACTGTTCTAAAACATCTGCAGCCACAGGTAAGTAATTCTTTCTTTGATTCCTTTCAAAAACTCTTTTCCTTTTCATAGCACTGCTTTATTTTGTTTTGTTTTGCTTTCCTTTGGTTTTTGTTTTCCTTTTACATTTTTCTTCTTTTTATCATAAGGCAAGATGGTGGGATCGACCTGCCTATAGCAGGATCGACCCACCCCTTTGCTACATTAACGAAAGGATCAAATCCAACACATCTTTCCCCTTTTAATTTATTATCGAACTCTTGTAGTTTACATGTGTTCGAGTGTATGCAAATTTTTTTTTTTAAGCATTCTCTACCTCAATTTTTGTCTTAATGAACGTGTATCTCAATTTGATCTCTTCGTTGGGTTCAATGTATGTTGTTTTTTTCTTTTCTTTTGTATCTTTGGCACTTTGCTTCTATCTTTATCTATTTTTACCCATTGTCCTCATGCGATCTGGATTCCTCGTTCTTTCTTTGATTCCCCTGTATCACTAATTTACTCGTCTGTGTGTTCATTTATCACATTCCTATTCACATCCTGCATCCAATCCTCCTTGCAATTCAACTTCATGGTCTCCATATGAAAGTCGATCTGCATATGGCTTTCCTGCTAAATGATGGATTTCTTATGATCGCTTTAGCAATCATTTAGCATCTCCTTTTTTTTTGTTATTATTATTTTGTTATTCCTTTATGGCGCTCTGTTAATATTGATCATCTGATTGTTTTAACTATTCCCTTTTTGATCGATGCCCATTCTGCCTTTGCTGTACATACTATTTGTTATCCATAATTTTAGGTTGTTGTATATCGCAAGAATCTTCAGGGTAACGACCATATGTTTCATCTTGCGTGAGATAATACCGACGAAAGGTAAGAATGCCATAGATCTGATTGTCCTAAGAAAGTAAAACGCCATGCAAAAGTATGATTATCACTAAGGACACGGGTCCATGGCACCCAGCGAGCATGCTTTTTCTTCACTGCTCATAGATGAACATTCTTGTAGTAGCTGTTACGAGACTAATCCTCTGGATGATCTCAGAAGAGTCTTTTGAGGGCAAGGCCCTACTGGATGATAAGTGCTTCAAGCAAAGGTATTCATGAACATGGTCATCTGAGTCTCTTATTCTCTCTCCTCTTGTTATAAGTATTCAGCAAATTTTACATGTTTTGGACTCTCTAACAGGTTTTTTTTTTAAGCCAATTTAGCTTATTTATGATATTTTTCTTTTGTTGTTTCTATGTATCGTGAAACAACTTTTGCTCTTATATGTAGGATTCATTTATGAGACTGTAGTTTTTTTTATCAAATTATACATTAATCTTAGAATGATACATAGATAAATGCATGCATTGCACATCACATCCATTTGTATATTTACATTCAACCTCCTATATATGGCATAGCCTCTCTGTACATTCACTGTTATGATCTCCTGTATATTTTTCAACATTAGTATACACAAACACCATGTATACCTCCGCAAACCATCTTCTCCCATTGCTGCAGACACCAAACACCATTTCCCTACACATATCAGTGTTCCAGAATGTTTACATTATTTGGATTTTGTTGCAGAAAATGTTAACTCTGTTTAACATAGTCCGATCGACCCATTCATTATGGTTCAATCCTTCTCCTCGGTTTATTCTTTACAGTCGGGAATAGCTATTTTGCATGAGAATTCGGCCCAATAACATCCTGATTTAGGAAGGATGATGAATGTTTGCTTCGATGTGATAGAGAGGCTTGTGGAAAATTGTCTCTAGTTCTTACACTCTTTTTTTTTTTCTTCTTCTTTCTTTCTTCTCCTTTTTCTTCTCTGCTAAAATTTGTTGGATACTTATTGTATTCTGTTTTAAGTCTTCTAGACCATCATGCTGAGCTGAGGCCTTACAGGGGATGAATTGCTTTTATTATTAGAGGATTTAAGTCTTGCAACTGTGGTTTGTCACAGAGATGTTCTGGTTAATCCTCTTAAACTCTGTGACTTTGGAAGTGCTAAGGATGCGTTTTAGTGGAATTACTTCTTGGACAACCACTGTTTCCTGGAGAAAGTGCAGTAGACCAGTTTGTTGAGATCATTAAGATGCTTGGCACACCAACTAACAAAGGAGGTACCATCAGCAAATTCATTATACATTGAAGGAGAGGTAGTTTATTCCCTTATTTGTAGGCATGAAGCACACTGTCACTCATGCACCCCTCTGCCACACAGCCAATTACCACTGTGTTGAATTTTATTGTAAGCCACATCTCCAGCATCCTCATTTTCCCCACTTACACCTTCACATTAGTCACATGCCCATCATCTCACTGTGGTTACTTTTTTTTTTTTTGCTATAACTGTCACAACACATCTCACATTTTGCCTTGTAAATCACCATTGCCCAGCTGCAATGATCTCACCTCCTGCACAGCATATTCACTCCTTATAGCACAACTGCTATATCCACTCTGCAAACAGCACCTGTATATCCATAAAATGCATAGGCCATACCATGCCACCTGCGTTCATTGCACAGCATCAATACCTTCTTCATCATTGCTGTATCTGTTGCACTCACACAATATCATATTGCATCAACATTCACATCCCCTACCTAACTGCACTCATACACTTGAATTTATTAAAAACAGCCCCTGCACCATTTTCACTATGATTATACCCTGTACATTTTATCTCTTCATTTTAAATTTTTTTTTTATTAACATTGTGAACCAATACAAATAGGTACATCATTCTACATATTATCGTACCATTTCCTCTCTAAATTACTTAAGTAGATGCACATTATATGTATATAAATTATGTATATCTGTACATTAGGCCCACAATCATCAGGCACTTTTCACTGTATACTTACACATAGCCCACAGCATCCACCCATTACACCTTACAGCTACTTCCACACAAGCCTTCACTTGTTATATTCTGCACCTTCACCGTGTCACAACATTCCATATCCCAGCTTCATCATCAAATTCCTCTCTGCTGCAATCCTGTTCATGCTAGCAGCTACCCCATTTCCAGTTATAATCCCCTGTGCACCACCAACTGTCATTGCAGCCGCCATTCGTTCTCCACTTCATATATGCAGTATATCCTACTACATTTCCCTTCACCATTTCATTTACTATCTTCATTCTACTCCACAACATCCACTGGCTGTCCCCATTTCACAGCACATTCACTCAGTGTTATTCTTGTCATGTGCTATATATAGTCAATTTACTGTTGCAGTCTCAATCTAAGATCACCTAGGTCATCATTTACATATACAATCCAACATCTCATACATGTTTTCTTTCATTCCACTTTATCATATCATGTGTATTTCTTCATTAAGTAGGAGGTATATACATGCCCATTCCATCACTTACATTTGGAACTCAATATGATGCTTGTAATCTCTCTCTACATTCGTTTATCATTTGGTGCTAATTCTTTTCTTTGCAGGGAGATTATAAAAGATTTAGACTACCTTCCCAGATTAGAAATTTATCATTTCCAATTCAAATCAAAACTTGTAATAAGCTAGCTATTAATGAGAATTTACATTTCCAGCTTTTAGATAGAATGAATGAGCATGTAAATACTCTCTGTTTCATTATTTTCTTTTTACTTTTCAAAAATCTCACAAATGGTAAAACACGAATGGCACGTGCACCGTTTCGTAGGAGGTAATTAATCCTAAGTTGATGATTTACATCAATGGCCATAGTCAGGGTGTGGACAAAACTTAGGATTTTTATCTTTTACGAAATAACACTGGATCCACACTAGATCCATTTTCAAAATTCATCATATTTTTAAATATTTTCTCCTTTTATTAGAATTTAACTTAAAATTGACTCAAAATATATACCAATGGCCATAGTCAGGGTATATTGAGGGTTAATTTCATTTTAAATCCTATAGAAGCACCAAATGTGTTTCATTCTTCACCTGAATTTAAATATAGATTATTATATAATACATCCAATGACCATAGTCAAGGATGTATTATGTCTTCAATCTTATTTTAATTCATTTAAAGAATGGAAAAGCTTTTCAAAATCAAATTTCAAAAATCTAAGTTCATTCATCATTTAGGATAGAACTGCACTATGTCTTCAAAAATTTCTTTTTCAAAACTCCAAGTAATGTAAATATCTTCTTCAATTCTTATGAAAAACCAATTCATCCTCTTCATTTTTCAAATTCAATTCCATTTTCAATCTCAAAAGTTCAAATTTAAACTTTGAGATTTCAAAGTCATTTTTATTCAAATTCAAATCAGATTTCAAAATTCAAATTAACTCTGAAATTCCAAATCCATTTTATATTCAAGACTCCAATCAAAACCAAAGTTCAATTTAACTTTGAGATTCTTGATTCATCTTCTGAATTTAACTCCAATTTCATCTTAGGATCCAGAACTCAAAATCTACTTTGGATCTCAGTCTTCATATCCAATTCCTCTTTAGGATTCAGAGTCCAATTCCACTTTTGGATCTCAGACTTCAGATCCAATTCTCCCTTAGGATCCAGAATCCAATTCTACATTTGGATCTTAGACTTCAGATCCAAATCCATCTTAAGATCCAGAACTCAATTCTACATTTGGATCTCAGACTTCAGATCCAAATCCATCTTAGGATCCAGAATCCAATTTTATATCGGATCTCAGACCTCAGATCTCAGATCTTAAATCCATCTTTAGATCCAATTCCATTCCCAATTCTAGATTTCAAATCCAATTCCATTTTTCAGACCTCCTCCAAAACTCCCTAAATCCATTTCTATTCTTAAATACCATTTGATTACCTCAGATCCATTCCAAACTTAAAAATCCAAAATTCCATCTCAAGTATTCATTTCCTTTTCTAAATTCAAATCCAAATTCAAAGTCAATTTTTTTTCTTTAAGTCATTCTCTCTCATTTATTCTTCCAAACTCTGATTTACTTCAAAGACTTGGAACTTCTCTGATCTATCTCAAGTTCTAAGTTAAATTCAAACATTTCTTCATTCTCTTACCAAGTTCATCTCAGAATACTTGGAAATTTCCAAGACATCTTTGAAAAGAGCATACATCCTTATATTGCACAAGCATGATTCTATGTGCATTTTAGATTCAAGATAAATTCTTAGATTATATTTAGGCAAAGCAAAAGGTATAGATTCAATCCTTGGTTCGATTACCCCTGGTAAAGGCGCCAGGAACGGTCGAACCTCGTACCGACGAGCGAATCCCGTCTCTCCATTTTCCCGCAATATTTTCAAAAAAACGGAGGCGAGTTAAATTTCTAAATATTTTCAAATAAAGGTCAAGTGAGATCGCGCAAAAGAATTCCTCTTCTCTCTCTTTCTTTCTTTTCTCTTCTCTCTTTCTTTTCTTTCTTTTATTTTCTTCCCTTCAAAAAAGGAGGAAAATAGAGGTTAGAAAAGGGAAAAAGAAGGAAGAGAGAGAAACCGCAAGAGAGGGGAAAAATTTTGCGATGATCACAGTTTTGGCGACCGTGATGGGACTCGTCTTCATCCGGTTGGATCTATGCCTTTGCTTTGCTTTTATATAATCTAAGTCTTTATTCTAACATATGTCAGCTACATTTTTTATGCAAACCTTAGGAAACCTAGATTTTGTCCTAAGCTGACATCATTGCATATAGGATCTAAGTATGGTTTGGTAGGACCATATTGAGGAGATTATTCCATGTTCACATTAGATTTAGGCCTTAAATACAACTCTCCTCAATTTTAGGGATTGAATATAAACAATGTATGCAAGTGTATGCTTCTTCTTATTTAAATCTATCTCTTTAGGACTTGCATTAGAGCCTTCTGATTTTATTGCATGATGATCATATTTTGAAAACATCTCTACCTATATTGTCCTGGTCTTCACGTTGCTGGGCTGTCTCACTGAACCATAGTTCGGGAGAGAGCCTCACAACTGGACCACTTATTTGGGCTCGCGCCCCCCTACCACGTACCTAAGGGCCATAGTCCAAGGTATATCGGTAGGTGCTCAAGGATGTTGGGAAGCCATTACCTTAGAACCGAAGAGATATCTTATATGCCACGTACTTCGAGCTTCGGCTTGAGTATATCGGCATACCTTGATTGGAATCAGATGATATAAATCTTAGAGTTAGGATTAAGATCCTATTTGCCATTTCAAATATTGCATATAGAGTCAGCTTTAGGGAGTGTTGTTTGTACATCCTTGTTTGTATATCTGTGATTGTATGATATTTTATATCTTCCCCATATTCTTCAAAACCCTGGGTATATATTATTCAAAATTTTCTCTTTTTAAACCCAGGTGTACTTTTCCTTTATTCTTCTAATTTCTTCTAATTTCTTCAAATTCTTTGATCCTGCCTGCAATTCTTCAAAATTTTCTTTTTCCTCTTTCAAATTCTTTTTGTGATAAAATAAATTTTTTCAGGATATGTCCCTTTCAAAATTAGATATTTGTTTATCCTTTTTTAGAAAAACAATATGGTTGTCACAAACGTTTGGGTGACAACACAATCCCTCGTAATGGGATATTTTCATCATCAAACCTTAATTTCTTTCTTTATCATATTTTCCTCCAACAAATTTTTCTAAATATCCCATTCTTACCTTCAGAGAGGACATTGACATTTCATCATGGCTCGAGCAAGGACTGGAAAGGAAACAGTGCCCCAGCAAAGCGACAGTGAAGGAGAGGAAATGAACTCCATCAGGTCATCCAAGCAACAGAGCCAAGAAGCAGAAAGCAATGTTGATTCAGCTACATACAAATTGTTTCGGAAAGTGATGGCCAAAATGATGTCTGAACAGGCTGAGGAAAACCCTGAGAAAATATCTTCTAAAAGCAAAGACAAGGGAAAAGGCAGCAAGAAGCAAGTTCAGTATGACAGCACTTCAGAGTCAGCAGAGGAGGACCCAGAGGAAGAGCAGCCGACATATTTTCATAATCCTTTGTATCGGCCCAAGAAGGTCAACAAGGGGCATGAGTCAGCAAGCAAAGCCAAAAGTCAGATCCCAGCAGAAGATCCGATGCAGGAGAAAATGAGAGAAATGACTCGTGCGATCAAAGACTTACAAACCCAGGACAAAGGCAAAAAGGTCTACACCGGCGCAGATTTTTATGACGGCCTAGAAGGGGATGACAACTGGGAAGATTTGCCTCGTAAATTCATAAAATTTGATGGGACCGGCAACCCCAAGGCTCATCTGGCCACATTTTTCGCCGAGTGCAACCGATTCAGAAAGAACAATAGGGCTTTATTCCTATGCTTTCCACGCAGTCTGGAAGGAGTTGCAGCAAGATGGTATGCCGATCACATCAACCCGATTGAACTGCGAGAATTTGACAAAGTCATCAACTTGTTCATTGAAAGGTTTCTCTTCAATACTGAGGTTCCGCCTACCCTCAACCATCTTTTCAACCTAAAGCAAAATGACAATGAGAGGGCAAAAGATTTCATTCATAGATGGAGATCCACTTGCAACAGGATGAAGGATCCAATATCAGAGGGGCATGCACTCTCAATAATTTTGAACAATTTCTCTCAACCTCTGAAGGGTCTGATCTCTACTTCCCCGTCTAAATCCTTCATCAAGTTAATAGAGCGAGTCGAATGGCTTGAAATGGGATTAGAGAATGGAACCTATCATGGCATCACCTTGGCAGGAGGCAGTCAGGATGTGAAAAAGAAAACCAACTTTACCTTTTCTACCAGTTCCTCCAACAACAATGGCAAAAACAAAAGAGGTGGCAGAAAGAACCACACTGGCGGGTCAGGCAGAGATGACTGTTCCAGTCAAAAGAGTGGGATCAGCAGGCAGAATGACAGTCTCCAGTTAGAGTCTAAGCCCCAAGGGAAGCCGAAGCATGACGGTTGGGGATATGACCGCGAGTTTACCCCCTTAGAGCAAACACTTGAGGAAGTTCTTGAGTATATGACAACAAAAGAGATGGTTAAACTCCCCAAGGTAGTAGATCCGCCTGTGACTATGGGAAGGTTCAAGGATCAGTTCTGCAAATTCCATCGGGCGATGGGGCACGACATCGAGCACTGCTTTGTTTTCAAAAACATCGTCCAAGACTGTATTGATAAACATCTGCTGGTGGAAGATCGAAAAGAAGAATAGCTACCCGTCCTGGCTTAGCTTCCTGAACCATGTCAATGTTTCTTTTTCTGCTTTCTCTCTTTTTCAGTCACCTAATAGGGACAGCTCGGTCCCAGTCTTTTGTGACCTTTGGTCAAACAAGCTTGTAAATATTTCAAGTCGTTGTTATCAATATTTTCCTATCAATGAAAAATGTCAAAATTTTTCTTCATACCTGTTGATATCACATACCTCTATCCTTTGCCACCATGGGGCATTTATTTTGGAAAAATTTGTATCTCTCCTATTCTTTTAAATTAAGGGACAATCCTAAAAACATCATCATGAGAGAAATGATATTACCTAGGAGGGATTTTCAAAATCATAAAAATCTTGAGAATTTCTGCAAAAACCTCTTCATAATCACCAAAAATTCAATATTTTGATCAAATCTTCTTCAAAGTAAACTATTACATTGATTTTTCTTAAGATGGGTTTTTAAACCATTATCTTCAAAATTAACCCTCATGATGATCTCTCATGATGATTCCTTTTAAAAAGGATCAGATCTCACACTGATCGTTCTTCTTACAAATGAATTTTCCCCCCAAAAATGATTTCTCACTTATCTTTTAAAATAAACATTTTTTTCCAGATCCCATATGCAGGCAGGATCAGAAAAACTCCTTTTTCTCTTAAATCTTATAAATTTTTAGTTAAATTTAATATTTATATCAGTTTCATTCATTTTATTCATATTTTTATCAAGTTTATATCGATTTTATCAAGTTTTATCAAGTTTAGCAATATTTCCTCAATTCTATTAAAAAAATTCTATTATTTACCCTTTCAGGTTAAGGGATAAACCTGATGCCTCTTTCCCATAAGGTATTTTCTTTATTCTATTTCTCGCTCAGGTTAAGGGATAAACCTGACCATCGTTGTCCGAGGTGTTTCCATTCAGGATAAGGGAAAATCCTGAAACCCCTCGTAGGAGCAATAATGCTACCTACGAGAATTCTTTTGTAAATACAAGTTTTCTCAACCTTTATTGATTTTCTAAATTTATATCAATTTCTCTTTACCTTCTTAAATTCTATTTCTTTTTCCCATTCAGGATAAGGGATAATCCTGAGACCCCTTGTAGGAGTCATAACGCTACCTATGAGGATTCTTTTGTAAATACAAGTTTCGTAAACCTTCATTTGATTTTCTAAATTTATATCAATTTTTCTTCATTTAAATTCTTTAAATTCAGGATAAGAGATAATCCTAAGACCCCTTATAGGAGCCATAACGCTACCTATGAGGATTCTTTTGTAAATACAAGTTTCGTAAACCTTCATTTGATTTTCTAAATTTATATCAATTTTTCTTCATTTAAATTCTTTAAATTCAGGATAAGAGATAATCCTGAGACCCCTCGTAGGAGCAATAACGCTACCTATGAGAATTCTTTTTGCAAATACAAGTCTCATCAAATTGATTTTCTAAATTTCTTTTCTTAAATTCTATTCTTTCCCCTTTCAGGTTAAGGGATAAACTTGAACCTCGACATTCGAGGTATTCTTTTTCCAGGATAAGGGATAATCCTGAGATCACTCATAGGAGCAACAAATGCTAGTTGTGAGAATTCTTTTACAAAGTAAATAAATTTCCTCAAAATTTTCTCCATTTTTTATCAAATATTTCATCAAATTTTATTTTTCTTTTATCTGTTTAAATTTTATTCTTTTTCCCGTTCAAGACAAGGGGTTAATCCTGAAAATTGGACCCCATACAGCCAAATGTGCTGGTCCATCTAAATCCTAAATCCTAAATCCTAAATCATAAATCTTGTCATATCTCTTTTAAATTCAAGTCTCAAGTATATCCTCAAAAATCTCTTTCCCTTTCAGGTTAAGGGATAAACCTGAATCATTGTCTATTATATCCTAAATTCTCACCAAATGTCTATCAATTCATCAAATGTCTTTTATTATCAAGCCTTCGGGATACAATTTCATCAAATGTATATCCTTTTCAAAGCCTTCGGGTTACAATTTCATCAATGTATATCCTTTTCAAGCCTTCGGGTTACAATTTCATCCACGTATATCCTTTTCAAGCCTTCGGGTTGCAAATTCATCAAAGAATATCAAAGTTCAAGCCTTCGGGTTACAATTTCATCAAATATCCATCAAAATCCTGCTTTCGAGCTGGTCGGGCAAACAAATCCTGCTTTCGAGCTGGTCGGTCAAACAAATCCTGCTTTCGAGCTGGTCGGGCAATCAAAATCCTGCTTTCGAGCTGGTCGGTCAAACAAATCCTGCTTTCGAGCTAGTCGGTCAAACAAATCCTGCTTTCGAGCTAGTCGGTCAAACACATCCTGCTTTCGAGCTGGTCGGTCAATCAAATCCTGCTTTCGAGCTGGTCGGTCAATCAAATCCTGCTTTCGAGCTGGTCGGTCAAACAAATCCTGCTTTCGAGCTGGTCGGTCAAACAAATCCTGCTTTTGAGCTGGTACCTCCATCAAAATCCTGCTTTCGAGCTGGTCGGGCAAACAAATCCTGCTTTCGAGCTGGTCGGTCAATCAAAATCCTGCTTTCGAGCTGGTACTTTCAACAAATCCTGCTTTCGAGCTGGTCGGTCAAACAAATCCTGCTTTCGAGCTGGTCGGGCAATCAAATCCTGCTTTCGAGCTGGTCGGTCAAACAAATCCTGCTTTTGAGCTAGTAGTTCCATCAAAATCCTGCTTTCGAGCTGGTCGGGCAATCAAATCCTGCTTTCGAGCTGGTCGGTCAAATCAAATCCTGCTTTCGAGCTGGTGCTTCCAAAAAATCCTGCTTTCGAGCTGGTCGGTCAAACAAATCCTGCTTTCGAGCTGGTCGGGCAATCAAATCCTGCTTTCGAGCTGGTCGGGCAATCAAAATCCTGCTTTCGAGCTGGTCGGGCAATCAAATCCAGCTTTCGAGCTGGTCGGTCAACCAAAATCCTGCTTTCGAGCTGGTACTTCCATCAAAATCCTGCTTTCGAGCTGGTCGAGCAAACAAATCCTGCTTTCGAGCTGGTCGGGCAACCAAAATCCTGCTTTTGAGCTGGTACTTCCATCAAATCCTGCTTTCGAGCTGGTCGGTCAATCAAAATCATGCTTTCGAGCTGGTAGTTCCATCAAAATCCTGCTTTCGAGCTGGTACTTCCAAAAAATCCCGCTTTCGAGCTGGTCGGTCAAAACAAAAATCTGAATATTCCTTCCAAAGTTTCAACTTAAGGTCGCATCAAAATCTATATTGAGTGATTATTTCACAAAGGATGCTCGAAAACCTTGCCAATTTTCTAAAAATATGTGTTGATTCCAATATTCTGACTACGCCAAAAGAATCACCTCTGATTACCTCTAGTATTTCTTTCCAAAAGGGTGAAACCTTTTGTGGAAAAGAGGTAAAATTCAAATCTTTTCCCTGTTGATCAACCAAAAGGATGAAAGAAATATCCTCGGTATGATTAGCGAAAGAAATATTCGATGACGTTGAAAAGCCAGAAGCGAATTGATATTGATCATGGCTATAACGCGTGTTTAAAGATGATTTTCTGGCAATCAGACAGTGGAAATATCCTGAGCTACGAAAAAACCCACTTAATCCATATCTTCTCATTCTAAAGTTGTAAATCAAATATCTGCAAAAGGGATCTCTCAATTGTCGTCAAGATGAAGGTGAATTAAGCGAGTAGACCCCGGGGCCAAAGAAGATTTGGATCATCTACCAAGATGAAGGAGTTTGTGAAAGATCCTTCCAGGAAAAGTTCAGATCACCGTCGAGATGAAGGCGAGTGTGATGAACCTACCGACAAACCCTAAAAGATATTTGATTTCAACTATCATCTAAAGACCTTTGAGCCAATATCATATATAATCCCTGAGAAAAAGAAGGATCGGAGCATCTCCGAGATGAAGGAGTTTGTGACGTACCCTTCCCTGAAAAAGAGAGAAAAGTCAAGACATCTCCAAAATAAAGGATGATGTAAAAAGCCCGAAAAAAGCTCAAAGACTCAAAAAGAGTGCAAAAAGATCATCATGGGAAAACACCCAGATATCAAACTGCCAAAATTGCCAGAAGTTATCTTTTCTTATGCGAAATTCTTTTATCAATGTCTTTTCACTACTCGTTTTTATGAAATTAAGAATATTTCTTCTTTTCTCATATCAAGGAAATGAATAACGTCCTTAAAGGAAATCATCAGCGCTAGAGTTCTGAATTTGACTTTTAAAAACCAAGTAGTTAACCTCGTTGGAGGAAATACTCTAGGTAAAAGAGGGAATATCTTTGCACACATGTGCACATTTTCAAGCGTTGAAGTCAACTATAAATTTATCTTATTGGCAAAATTTTCTAGATATTCTAAGAATGAAGTAAATATTCAATATCCATTTTTGCAACCGAGAGTTGTTTATATTCCCCAGAAGAGTTGCCCCATTCAGTTGAAGTATCTCTCCTGTCCCATCACGGTTTTGAGAAAATCCGTATGGTTGTTCCCACTCAGGCTAAGGGTCAAACCTGTACTCCCTGCGAGAGGTCATTAAAATCAAAAAGCTGATTTAGTCTCAGCAATGAGACGTCCAAGTTCATCTTTTTTTCAAAGCTTTAGGGAACCCCATTTCCTTCCTCCTTTCGCAAACCCCTTTCGGATTTGTTCGTCCAAACTCCGAAGGTCCCATCATGGTTTCTTCACTCGAGGATTCTGTATGGTCGTCCCCTTCAGGTTAAGGGTTAAGCCTGAACCTCGTACATCGAGGTATCTTCCTTTTTCAGGTTTGGGTTAAACCTGAGTCTCGTTCTAACGAGTTTCCCCCGTTTCGACGAGGTGTTTTCCTTCCAAGTCCCATCATGGTTCTTCCCATCGAGGAATTCATGTTTTGTATATCCATCCAGGACAGGATCCTATTTGAAATCCATCTCACAAGGCTTTCTCTCATAAATGTCTCATCAAAGTCCTCATATATTCATTTCCCCATTCAGGTTATTTTGATATATCTTCGTCCCATCCAGGTTAAGGGCCAAACCTGAGTCATTTCAAAAGATTGATCTTGTCTCGTCCACGAGACTTGATCTAAATTCTTACCTTTCATCATTTCGGGATCTTCACCCAAAGTCCCATCACGATTTCCTCATCTCTATCATTCAGTCATATCATTGTCGAGGATTTCGTCTCCCCAAGCCATTCAGGACAAAGCTTTAAGCCTGAAAAGCCATAATTCTTCCACACCCAGTTCAAATCTGCTGACTGGGGAATTTTTCAAAAATTTGGAGTGTTTTCTTTGCCACTAAGCTCGGCTTTCAACCGGCTTAGTAGCAAAGAGGGGCATCTGTGAACACCCCAAATTTTTTAAAATCTTTTAAATATTCCCCTTTTGCCCCTAAATTCATTTTTTTTGAGTAAATAAGTCATTTTAAATCTAAATTCCAGTTCATTTCTCAAGTTTATTGAAATTAAATTCATTTTATATGATTTTGGATCTGGATCCATTGCCCAGATCCAAATCTAGATCTTCTTGTTCAAATTTTAAATTAAAATTATAGAAATTACCAAAAATAGTTTTTAATAGCTCGGACAGTCCATCTGTCATCCATTTGGACCTATCATGTTGTATTTCTCGATTCGAGTGTAAAAACTCGAACATTTTCTTAAAATCTAGGTCCAAACCCCTTTTTGAAGAAATTTTCCCGAAATGGTCTAAAAATCTCAGAAAGATACTTTTGTAAATGTTCTTTTTAGAAAAATATAAAAAATTAGGGTCTAGTTTTTATTTTCTTAGGTTTTTTTTATTCCAAAAATACAGAAAAATCAAAATACTCAGAAAAGAACAAAAAAAAATAATTACAAAAAAATAGAAATAGTTTTTAAGAGAAACCCGTTTTGAAAATTCTTTTTATCAGGAGATCTCTTTTGGAAAAAAAGTAAACTTTGCAAAAACTCACATATCGAGTTAGGGTTTCGGGGGGGAGACTCTCTCGAAATTTCTCCCTCAGCCATCCTCCCTCTCTCCTTTTCTCGTAGGCTACCTTCCAGAAGGGTCCTTCCCATCGGACGGCTTCACTCCTTCCGCCTTTTCCAAGCCACCCATCTGCAACAACCTTCAGCCAGCCACCCATCACCAACCGAACCCTCCACTGCCCAACACTCCATTGCCCCATGCGATTCTCCTCCCTCCAATAGCCGACTTCCACTCGAGCCATCCGATCATCTACCCTCCCCTTCAACCATCGATGCTTAACCATCGGCTCCTTCTCGATGTTTCCTCTATCCCCTATTTAAAAGACCTTAGAAACCCTTCTCAAGGATCCGTCTTCTGCCTCTCCACCTTCTTCTCCTTCACGATCGTCTTCATCCCTTTATTCCCCTCTTCTTCTTATCTCTTCTCCCAGCTTTCTCTTTCCCCATTCCCTTATCCGGTTGAAGGAAGTCGACTGTTCTAAAACATCTGCAGCCACAGGTAAGTAATTCTTTCTTTGATTCCTTTCAAAAACTCTTTTCCTTTTCATAGCACTGCTTTATTTTGTTTTGTTTTGCTTTCCTTTGGTTTTTGTTTTTCTTTTACATTTTTCTTCTTTTTATCATAAGGCAAGATGGTGGGATCGACCTGCCTATAGCAGGATCGACCCACCCCTTTGCTACATTAATGAAAGGATCAAATCCAACACATCTTTCCCCTTTTAATTTATTATCGAACTCTTGTAGTTTACATGTGTTCGAGTGTATGCAAATATTTTTTTTTAAGCATTCTCTACCTCAATTTTTGTCTTAATGAACGTGTATCTCAATTTGATCTCTTCGTTGGGTTCAATGTATGTTGTTTTTTTCTTTTCTTTTGTATCTTTGGCACTTTGCTTCTATCTTTATCTATTTTTACCCATTGTCCTCATGCGATCTGGATTTCTCGTTCTTTCTTTGATTCCCCTGTATCACTAATTTACTCGTCTGTGTGTTCATTTATCACATTCCTATTCACATCCTGCATCCAATCCTCCTTGCAATTCAACTTCATGGTCTCCATATGAAAGTCGATCTGCATATGGCTTTCTTGCTAAATGATGGATTTCTTATGATCGCTTTAGCAATCATTTAGCATCTCCTTTTTTTTTGTTATTATTATTTTGTTATTACTTTATGGCGCTCTGTTAATATTGATCATTTGATTGTTTTAACTATTCCCTTTTTGATCGATGCCCATTCTGCCTTTGTTGTACATACTATTTGTTATCCATAATTTTAGGTTGTTGTATATCGCAAGAATCTTCAGGGTAACGACCATATGTTTCATCTTGCGTGAGATAATACCGACGAAAGGTAAGAATGCCATAGATCTGATTGTCCTAAGAAAGTAAAACGCCATGCAAAAGTATGATTATCACTAAGGACACGGGTCCATGGAACCCAACGAGCATGCTTTTTTTTCACTGCTCATAGATGAACATTCTTGTAGTAGCTGTTACGAGACTAATCCTCTGGATGATCTCAGAAGAGTCTTTTGAGGGCAAGGCCCTACTGGATGATAAGTGCTTCAAGCAAAGGTATTCATGAACATGGTCATCTGAGTCTCTTATTCTCTCTCCTCTTGTTATAAGTATTCAGCAAATTTTACATGTTTTGGACTCTAACAGGTTTTTTTTTTAAGCCAATTTAGCTTATTTATGATATTTTTCTTTTGTTGTTTCTATGTATCGTGAAACAGCTTTTGCTCTTATATGTAGGATTCATTTATGAGACTGTAGTTTTTTTATCAAATTATACATTAATCTTAGAATGATACATAGATAAATGCATGCATTGCACATCACATCCATTTGTATATTTACATTCAACCTCCTATATATGGCATAGCCTCTCTGTACATTCACTGTTATGATCTCCTGTATATTTTTCAACATTAGTATACACAAACACCATGTATACCTCCGCAAACCATCTTCTCCCATTGCTGC
This sequence comes from Nuphar pumila, assembly GCF_984573655.1. Lineage (NCBI taxonomy): Eukaryota > Viridiplantae > Streptophyta > Magnoliopsida > Nymphaeales > Nymphaeaceae > Nuphar > Nuphar pumila. Next base: position 68,765,130 of record NC_143255.1, on the reverse strand, counting down.
AGACACCAAGCACCATTTCCCTACACATATCAGTGTTCCAGAATGTTTACATTATTTGGATTTTGTTGCAGAAAATGTTAACTTTGTTTAACATAGTCCGATCGACCCATTCATTATGGTTCAATCATTCTCCTCGGTTTGTTCTTTACAGTCGGGAATAGCTACTTTTGCATGAGAATTCGGCCCAATAACATCCTGATTTAGGAAGGATGATGAATGTTTGCTTCGATGTGATGGAGAGGCTTGTGGAAAATTGTCTCTATTTCTTACACTCTTTTTTTTTTTCTTCTTTCTTTCTTCTCCTTTTTCTTCTCTGCTAAAATTTGTTGGATACTTATTGTATTCTGTTTTAAAATTTGGATACTCTGCTAAAATTCGAGTTTTCGAACCCGATTCTCACTTTCTTCTTGTATTTAAAAACCGGGTTCCGAATCGGATTTTCCTTTTTGTATATTCTTATTTTTGAAGTCTCAAGTTCCGACTTGAACTCCCCTTTGAATCCAATGCTCGTGTTGGACAATTCATTGTTTTGAGAATTCGAGTTTTCGAACCCAATTCTCACTTTCTTCTTGTATTTAAAAACCCGGTTCCGACTCGGATTTTCCTTTTTGTATATTCTTATTTTTGAAGTCTCAAGTTCTGACTTGAACTTCCTTTTGAATCCAATGCTCGTGTTGGACAATTCATTGTTTTGAGAATTCGAATTTTCGAACCCGATTCTCACTTTCTTTCTTGTATTTAAAAACCGGGTTCCGACTCGGATTTTCCTTTTTGTATATTCTTATTTTTGAAGTCTCAAGTTCCGACTTGAACTTCCTTTTGAATCCAATGCTCGTGTTGGACAAATCATTGTTTTGAGAATTCGAGTTTTTCCAAACTCAATTCTCACTCATTTAAAAACCGGGTTCCAACTCAGATTTTCCTTTTTGTATATTCTTATTTTTGAAGTCTCAAGTTCCGACTTGAACTTCCTTTTGAATCCAATGCTCGTATTGGATGAATTATCGTGTGGAGAATTTGAGTTTTTCAAGGTCATGTTCTCACCCATTTTTCTTATAATTGAAAAACTGAGTCCCGACTTGGATTTTCACCTTTGTACATCCTCATTTTTTCTCAAAATTCTGACTTGAATCTCCTTGCCAATTTAATGCTCACTTGTGAAGCGGAGTTCTCCTTGAACTTCCTCTTCAGGATAAGGGATAATCCTGAAACACCGACAATCACTTCTCGCTTAATTCTCAAGTGTCTTCGAATGTCGGTCTCATTTTTCAATTCTCCTGTTGAAGCACCCAGTGCTCGTCCTTGTGTGCATTTTGAAACCCCAGTGCTCGTACTGGTGTGGATTTTCGAAAAACCCAGTGCTCATACTAGTATGCATTTTCAAAAACCAACGCTCGTGCTGGGGCATTTCTTTGAAATCCAGCGCTCGTACTGGAACATCTAGCGCTCGTGCTAGTGTTTGGCTGACTAATCAGTTAGCCATTCAGGTTCAGCCTTTGAGCTAACCAAACATCATCATTTCAAGCTATAAATTCTCAATTTCAACCTTCGGGTTATCATTTCTCAATCTTTTCTTTCGAAGGACCCTCTTCAGGGAGAGTTCGAGGGAGCTCGTTCCTTTCGCATGCAACCATCTTTCGATCGCAAGAACCCTCTTTCAGGGAGAGTTTGAAGGGACTCATTTTCTTCACGAACAGTTTGCAAAACAACAACCAACTTTACACAGGAGAACCCTTTTTCTAGGGAGAGATTCGACGGAAGCTCGTTTCTTTTGTAGCCCCATTTTTCTCATCTTTGGCCAACCCCTTTCACAGAGGACCTTCTTCTAGGGAGAGTGTGATGGACTCCTTCCTCTGTGATACTTTCTCAACTTTGTTTTCTGGCCGCCTTTCCATAAGAGAAGCCTAGAGATAGGGAGTTTTGACGAAAGCTTAATTTCTCTTCGAAAGTTCCGTTTTGCAAACACCTCCCCTTTGGGGAAGAAAGGAGTATTTCCAACTTCCCATTCAGGTAAGGGCTTAAGCCTGAGTCTCTCTTTTTAGGGAAAAAGAGAGGAGAATTTTGTCACGGACGTGTCGACTCGATATCAAGCAATTTCTTTCATCAGGGATTTATAGAATACTTTTGCCAATTTGCGATCAAAAGTCATTGTTGATCTCAAAATTTTCATCACATAAAAGAATTATCTCAGGCTACCTTTAGTATTATTTCCAAAAGAGCAAGACTTTTGCGAAATAAGAACTAAATTCAAGTTGTTTCTGTTGGTCAACCAAGAGGATAAAGAAAAAATCTTCGATATGACCGGCAAAGGAAAATTCAAGGATGTTGAAAAGCCATAAAAGAACTGATATTGATCATAGCTATGGCACATTCTTAAAGATCATTCTTCTGGTAGTAAGACAGTGGAAATATCCTGAGCAGTAAAAAAGAACCTACCCAATCCATATATCCTCAGTCGCTTAAGCTACAATCAAATATTCGCAAAAGGGATCTCTCAATTGTTGTCAAGATGAAGGCGAATTAAGCGAGTAGATCTCCGGGGCCAAAGAAGATTTGAAACATCTCCAAGATGACGGAGTTTGTGACGGATCCTTCTAGGGAAAGTTCGGATCACTGTCGAGATGAAGGCGGATGCGATGAACCTACCGACAAGCCCTAAAAGATATTTGATTTCTGCTATCATCTAGAGATTTTACCAATGAACCCATACCGTCAATATCATAATTCCTGAGAAAAAAAAAAGGATCGGAGCATCTCCGAGATGAAGGAGTTTGTGACGTACCCTTCCCCAAAAAGAGAGAAAAGTCAGGACATCTCCAAAATAAAGGAGGATGTAAAAGAACCCAAGAAAGCTCCATGGTTCAAAAAGAGTGCAAAAAGATCATCATGGAAAAATGCCCAGGATATCAAACTGCCCGAAATTGTCAAGAATCATCTTTATCTATGTGAAATTCTTTATCAATATATTTTCACTTAATTGCTTTTATGAAGCTAAGAATGTTTCCTCTCTTTTCATATCAAGGAAATTGATATCTTCCTTAAAGAAGCTCAACAGCGACGAATTTGAATTTGACTCTTGATTCTACAGAGTTAGCCCAATTGGAGCTAATGCTCTAGGTAGAAAGAGGTGATATTTTCATGCACAATTCAATCGTTTTTCGATCAACTACAATTTTTAGCATCTTATTGGCAATACTTTCTCATTATCCCAAAATGAAGTGTGAACTTGATGTTCGTTTTGACGTATCCTGACGTCATCCCTCCTTAGGACTGAAAAGTTCTTTCCTTCCGTCTAATCTGAGCGCTCTCAGATTTGCACACTTCCTTGTGTTCCCCACTGCCCGCCATGGACAGTTCCCGCTCAGGATAAGGGTTAAACCTGAAATTTTTGCGAAAGATCTGTTATTGTCAAAAGCTATTTTCAGTCTCAGCAATGAGGCGCCCAAGAACAACCCCTTTTCAAGCTTTAGGGACCCCCATTTTTCATTCTTTTGCAAAAACTCCTCTTGGACTTGTTGTGCAAAGTCTAGAGGCCCATCGCAGTTTTCCTCGCTCCTCGAGGATTCTGTATCCATTCAGGCTAAGGATTAAACATGTTACCTCACTCCTCGAGGTATCACCCAAACCTTCTGCGAGAGGTCGTCTGTTTTAGAAAGCTGATTTTTTCCAAACTTTCGGGAACCCCTTGTTTTTCTCTTCTCGCAGACCCCTTCTGGATTTGTTCGTCCAAATTCCGAAGGCCCCATCATGGTTTCTTCATCCGAGGATTCCGTATCATCGTCCCTTTCAGGTTAAGGGTTAAGCCTGAACCTCACTTCACGAGGTACCTTCCGTTCAGGTTAGGGTTAAACCTGAGTCCCATTTCCGACTAGATGTCCTTTCTAGTTCCATCACGGTTTCTCCATTCGAAGATTCCGCATTATCTCCCACTCAGATCAAGGGTTAAACCTGAATCTCGCTTCGGCGATGCATTTGTTGTCCCATCACGGTTTCTTCACTCGAAGATTCTGTATGGTCGTCCCTCTCAAGATAAGGGTGAAGCCTGAACCTCGCTCCGCGAGGTACCTTCCTTTCAGGTTTGGGTTAAACATGAGCCTCGTTTAGACAAGGTAATCCTTCCCGTCCCATCATGGTTTTCCCCACAAAGGAATCCGTGCTCTTTGTACATCCATCCAGGAAAGGATCGTCCTTGAGTTTCATCTCATGAGGCATTTCTCTCAAAATGTCCCATCGAGGTCCGTTTATGTTTCCTTTCCCCATCCAAATTATCTTGATCTATCTTCGTCCCATCCAGGTTAAGGGCTAAACCTGAGTCATTTCAAATGGCTGCTCTTGTCTCACCAATGATACTTGATCAAAATTCTTATCTTTCACCATCCCTGGGATTTTCACCCAAAGTCCCATCACGATTTCCTCATTTTTATCATTCAGTCGTATCATTGTCGAGGATTTCATCCCCCCAGGACCATTCAGGATAAGGTTTTAAGCCTGAAAAGCCGTGTTTTCAAAATAAATTCTTCCACACCCAGTTCAGATCGGCTGACTGGGGCATTTTTTCAAAATTTGGAGTGTTTCTTTGCCACTAAGCTCGACTTTCAAACCGGCTTAGTAGCAAAGAGGGGCATCTGTGAACACACCAAATTTTTCAAAAGTTTGTAAATATCCCCTTTTTGCCCTTTATCTTCATTTTTCTAGACAAGTGAGTCACTTTTTAAATCTAAACCCCATTTTATTTCTCAAGTTTGCTGAAATTAAATTCATTTTATATATTTAACTCGATTTCGGACCTCAATCCATTATCAAAATCAAATCTGAGTCTCGTTGTCCAATTTTTAAAATTAAATTATAGAAAAATACCAAAAATAGTTTTTAAATAGCTCGGGCAGTCCATCCGATATCTGTTTGGATCCATCACGTTGTATTCCTTAATTCGAGGTTTAAAACTCAAATATTTTTTCAAAACTTGGGTCCAAACCCATTCTTCTGAAGAAATTTCCCCGAAATAGCCCGAAATTCTCAGAAAAACGCTTTTGTAAATATTTCTCAGAAAAATACAAAAAAAAATAGTTTAAATCTTTGTTTCCTCGTAAAATCTAAGGTTTTATTCCAAAAGTACAAAAAAATACATAAAACAATCAAAAAACCAAAAAAAAATTTGGAAATACTATGTGAAGAACGAGTGGTTTTGAGCTTTTTAAAGTTGGTTTTGCTAAAAAAAAAAAAAATCTTTTTTTGAAACCACTTTATGAAAAAAAATGGTTTTAAAGGAGCCCTCTTTTGAAAAAAGCGGGTTAAAATCCGAAAAAAAAAAACCCGTTAAAACTTTTTTAGGGTTTTCGCAAAGGGGTCGCAGGCGGAAGACTTGGCTTCCTCTCATCGCCCAGCCGCCCTGCTCGATGGCTTTCGCTCCTCCAAACCATTCCATCTTCTGCCAATCGTCGGATCAGCCTCCCTCTTCTTCAGCCACCTTCGATCGCCATGGCCTGGGGCCTCCTCCGTTCATCTTCAACGGTCTCGCAGGCCTTCTTCCTTTCCACGCCAGCCCCATGTGCGACATCAACCTCCACCCTCCATCACAAAACCGCCTCTTCACTCTTCACCTTCCATCTACAACAAACCACCGAGCTCTCCGCCCTCGATCACCTGAAGGCCACCCTCCTCCATTGATCCTTAACGGATTCCCCCCTTCTCGAACCCTCCACGGTTTTTTTTTTAAGGAGATACCTCCACCTCTTGGGGGGATCATCCACGAACCTCATCGGGTTTTCTCATCAAAACTCCTTCTGATCGACGCTTCTTTCGGAAGAGGATCTATTCTAACCGAGCAACTTCATCGATCAGTTTTCCCTTTTCCATCCATCTTCTTTGAGAAAAACACCCATTGCTAACAACCATCCATCCTTCTCCTCCGAGGTCCATTATCTGCGAATACTCAGGGAGCTTCCTTGATCGAGTTTGGAAGTTCCCCCTGCAGCCTCCATCTTTTCGGTGGCGATCCTTGGCAATCCATCTCTCGAAGCATCCATTATCATTGATCATCTGGTTCTGCAAGCAAGAGGGAAGCTAGTGAATTTCCCCTCTGGTTCCATCAAAAGGGGGCATCATTTTCTTCAGGACATCTGCAACGCTTTTGTAAGTGCTCCTCCTCATCCGATTCACTCTAATTTCATTCCATTATGATCCTGTTTTTTCCTTTCCATTCTTTTACCGGTTCATAAAAGCATGATTGCAGCATTGACCTGCCTGTAGCAGCCTCAATGTTGCGTAATGCAATAGTGATATTGCCCCTATGTCAACGAAAATTGCATTCGGGGGGGGGGGGGCTACATTATATAGTTCATTCCCTGTTTTAACGCATTGAGTATAAAATTTTTTTTTCTCTTTTTATTTCTATTCTTTCTCTTTTTCTTTCGTTTTGATCCATTTTGTTGAACTCCTGCGGTTTATGCAAATGAGAGCATCAGTTCATGATCGATGCACCCTCTGCATCTTTCCTTCTATATGTTGATACGTCATCCTCTGTTACACATCTCACTCACATGCACTATTTCTCGGTTCGATCATCTCTTTATAATTTATTGTCATTCCCTGTATATTCCATCTCCATCATCTAAAAAAATATATATATATCGCTGCAATGCACTCTGCTAAAGCTACAGCCAGGGTGGGGTATCTTAGCATAACACCAGTGATATTCGATTCGGTGGTGCATAGAATCTCTCTTTTTTTTTTATTATTATTGTGCACTCAATTTTCCTTATTTGAAATCATGTGTCCATTTCCCAACTCACGCATGTTCTATTCTCCAGTCACTACGTTTTCGATTTGATGGACACCATTTTTTTTTTTAAGAGCGTATCATAATGTTAGTGGATGTTTCCTGAGTAAGTTAACTTACACTCATATAATCGTATTAATGTAATCTCATATTCGATCATGTTCTTTTCCTTTTTTTTCTTTTTTTTTTTTATTGTCTGTGAAGCAAGTTAAGCATATTCCTGTCTCATGTCAGTTTTATTTTTTTTTTTAGGATATTGGTTTCTACTCTGTAAACATTATATTGCTTCATATTTTGTCATAACACCCCACTTCACAAGCATATATGTTGCAGTCTTGTTATACCCCTGCGTCGGCCTCCACTATGTATTCCATCTGTTTATTTTCATTCACAATACCTTATCTCATAATTATCTAGGCATATTTTCAATAGTGATTCTATATGTTAGAGGTGTATCAACTGTATGCGCACTGCAACCCCACATTCTCCTCTCATTTTCACCGCCCTCCGTACTATGTCTTCATCAATGGACCGATACGTTCAGCTGCAATCTCCATAGTGAGCTTCTCAGTCATAACAGAAGCAGCCCCAGCTGCAACATTCACTGTAAGTGAAATTCCAGTGGCCAACCGCATCCCCATTATATCAGGTTATTGAAATTCTGGGTAAGCAAACATTCAGGGAGTTCGAATCCAATATCCAAAGAGATTGAAAGCTGGGAATTCAAGGCCAACGCCTAACGTAGGTGGAAAATGAAACCAAGGCATTCGGCGTTATGCTTTGCATCATTTTATAACAGCATCACTTGTAAAATCCCATCCTTTGCTGTGCTGATAGCAATATCCCTCCATTAGCCTTACGTGTCACAATTATTACACTTCTGAACCAGTATCCTGTATTTGTGTATGCACATATAATTCCCACCATCAGCATACACTGATCTGATATTCAGTTACTCCATCTGTATTTCGATTCTCACATTAGTGTTCATTACTTGTAAACACCATCATATGTTAACAATGTTTTGTTATCATTTTTTTTTATCTGTATCTGTGTATACTTTCAGCTCATATTTTCAGTATATATACACCCAGTAGGGACATCTATTAAGATACACTTGCAGCAGTACCATCGACAGCACTATCTGCTGAGCACCTCTACTACTTGTGCACTTACATTTAGTGTGTCACCAGCCATAACATCTCACTGCCTTATTATTTTCCTGCCACCATACAATTTGCACATACCACTCCACCTATATATATACATATATATATACATATATATATACATTCATACTCATGTACATATATATATATGAATATATATGTATATATATATACATATGTACATAAATATATATCATTTTTTTCATATATATATATTTTAGATCTCGAATACCTTGGCATGTGAGCATTCTTCTAATATTAACATCCATATGGTATTTGCAAAATCCCTTCTACATTTCATACTAACCAAATGTTTTTGCAGGAACTATGTAAAGAATGTCATTGCTTGAGGAGTTGTATTTGCAATTTCATGTGTTGTAATAGTTAAATTTTAATGAGAATCTACGTTTTTCTGTTTAGGTAGAATGAATGAGCATTGTAAATATCATGAATTGCTTGTTTTCATGCATTTTTGTCTTTATTTCTCAAATTCTCACAAATGGCAACACGAATGGCACGTGCACCATTTCGTAAGAGGTAATTGATCCTAAGTCGATGATCCACATCAATGGCCATAGTCAGGGTGTGGACAACACTTAGGATTTTTATCTTTTACGAAATAACATTGGATCCACACTGGATCCGTCTTCAAAATTCATCATATTTTCCTTAAATATTTTCTTCTTTTATCAGAATTTAACTTAAAATTAATTCAAATTATATACCAATGGCCATAGACAAGGTATATTGAGAGTTAATTTCATTTTGAATTCTATAAAAGCACAAAATGTGTTTCATTCTTCACCTGAATTCAAATATAGATTATTATATAATACATTCAATGACCATAGTCAAGGATGTATTATATCTTCAATCTTATTATAATTCATCTAAAGAATGAAATAGCTTTTCAAAATCCAATTTCAAAAATTTAAATTCATTCATCATTTAGGATAGAATTGCATCATATTTAAAAAAAAAAATCTTTTTCATAAATCGAAGTAATTCTTTCCTTCATTTCTCATGTCAAAATCCTATTCATAAATTCAAATTCAACTCTATTTCTCAGAAGGATTCAAGAATTCAATTTCAAGGTCCCATTTGACTTTGAAACTTCATAATCATCTTGTATTTTCAAAATCCAAATTCTATCTCAAATTCAAAGTGCAATTTAACTTTGAAACTCATTTGCATATTCAAGGTTCAAATTCTAAATTTCATTTTCCAAGTTCAAATCAAATTCTTGATTCATCTTCTAAATTCCAACTTCAAACTTCAAAAATTCAAGGTCTAATTCGACCTTGAAATTCGTTTGTATATTCAAAATCTAAATTTCGCTTTTTAAGTTCAATTTAAACTTGGAAGTTCTTGATTCATCCTCTGAATTTAACTCCAAATCCATTTTAGGATCCAGGATTTAATATTCATATTGGATCTCAGGCGTCAGATCCAATTCCTCTTTAGGATCAAAGATTCAATATTCACCTTGGATCTCAGACCCCAGATCCAAATTCCTTTAGGATCCAGAACCCAATTCTACCTTGGATCTCAGACTTCAGATTCAAATCCATTCTATGATCCAGAACCCAGTTCCACTTTGGATCTCAGATTTCATATCCTAATCCAATTAAGATCCAGGATTCAAAACTCATATTAGATCTCAAACTTCAGATCCAATTCTTCTTTAGGATCCAGAGTCTGATTCCACTTTTGGATCTCAGACTTCAGATCCACTTCATCTTTAGGATCCAGACTCCAATTTCATTTTGGATCTCAGACTTCAGATCCAATTCCTCTTTAGGATCTAGACTCCAATTTCATTTTGAATCTTAGACTTCAGATCCAATTCCTCTTTAGGATCCAGACTTCAGTTTCACTTTGGATCTTAGATTTCAGATCCAAATCCATCTTAGGATCCAGAGTCTAACTCTATATTGGATCTCAGACTTCAAGATCCAAATCCATCTAGAATCCTACTCTACATTGGATCACAGACTTCAGATCCAAATCCATCTTAGGATCCAGAACCCAATTCTACATCGGACCTTAAATCCATTTTGAGATCCTATTCCATTCCCAATTCTAAGATTTAAAAATCTAAGTCCATTTCCAGGTCTCATTTGAACTCCCTAAATCCATTTCTATTCTTAAATACCATTTGGTTTTTCCCAGGTCCATTCTAAGATTCAAATTCAATACCACTTCAAAATTTAATCTTCCTTTCCTAAATTCATGTTCAAAATTCAAAGTCCACTTCTGACTTTGAAACTTCATCTCCTTTCATTTTCAAAGCTTTAAATCATTCTTTCTCTAAGTCAAAGATTTACTCTTTCAACTCTGATTTACTTCAAAGACTTAGAAATTCTCTGATCCATCTCAAGTTCTAAGTTAGATTCAATCATTTCTTCACTCCCTTATCAAGTTTATCTCAGAAATACTTGGAAATTTCTAAATCAATTTTCAAAAGAGCATACATCCTTGCATTGCATAAGCATGATTCTTTGTGCATTTAGAGTTAGAATAAATTCTTAGATTATATTTAGGCAAAGCAAAAGACACAGATTCGATCCTTGGTTCGATTACCCCTGGTAAAGGCGCCAGGAACGGTCGAACCTCGTACCGATGAGCAAATCCCGTCTCTCCATTTTTCCCGCAAATATTTTCAAAACGGAGGCGAGTTAAAATTTCTAAATATTTTTCAAATTAAGGTCAAGTGAGACCATGCAAAATAGTTCCTCTTCTCTCTTTCTTTCTTTCTTTCTTTTCTCTTCTCTTTCTCTTTTCTCTCTTTTATTCTTCTCCCTTCAAAAAGGAGGAAAATAGAGGTTAGAAAAGGAAAAGAGAAGGAAGAGAGAGAAACCACAAGAGGAAAAATTTTGCGATGATCACATGTACTCGCATGTTTTTGCCCGCGATACTTGTATATACCAACCACCTTTGCAAATGCATGGTTTTCCCTAAGTACATAGGGATTCTCGAGATATATGCTTGAGATATTGGTCTTGTGAGACTTTTGTAACTCCTTGGCGAGTTTTGTTTGTGGGCGATGGACCCACTTAGCGAGATGAGCTCGCTCATGGTTGAAATACATGGTTTAAGAATCTTTGGCACAACTTGTGAGTCACGCTTTATCGTGGCAAATGTTTCTAACTGTCTCATCATAACGTGTAATGTTTGGTATTGTTGCTTGGCTAGTTCTTGCACTTATGGCACGTTGCACATACTTGTCCACTTGTATCTGTGCATAGTTCATAATTTCACATATGTTTGCATGTCACAGTCTTTGTATTGATACAATAATGATTTACGTTCTGTGATGCATACCATGTTATGAATGTTACAAACTGTGTTAGAGATTTATGTTCCTTGATGCATACTTTACAAATTGATATGAATTATGAAAAGAATAGTCGTAGTTAATTGCTCATGCTTTGCCTAATTGCATTGATTCATGCTAGTTACATTCTCTTATAGATCCATGTGTAGCGTTGTACATTTGCTTATGGTGTAATTGTTCTATTACTACTATTAAACATGCTATAGGTTGTATGAATAGCTCTGCTTCATTTTCCACATATGGTATAGCGTGTTTGGTTTGTCTCACCAACTCGAAAGAGTACTGACCCCGTTATATGGGGATACAGGTGTTTACTTAGGTGTGCGATAGAGCTCGATGTGCTGCAGCGGACTCTGAACCCACACTTCTGGAAGCTCTAAAAAGATCTTGACAGTTGTTGTTTTGTAAAAAGGGATTTGGTTGTACTGTTGTGAACATCCCAAATTTTTCAAAGTTTTGTAAAAATGACCCTTTTGCCCCTAACCCCGTTTTCTGAGAAAATCAAAGCAATTTCAAAGATAAACTTTAGATTTTCTGAGTTAAAATATTGATATATTCAAAACCTATTCCAGATCTGAATCCAGTACTTTAAATCCATACTTCCTCAAAATTCGGATCCAAACACATTTTTTGAAGAAATTTTCTCAAAATAGCTTTTAATTCTCAGAAAATTTTCTTTTATAAATATTTTTGCAAAAACACAAAAAATTAGTTTTAATCTTTGTTTTCCCACAAACTTTAGGAATTTATTCTAAAAATACAAAAAAAATGAAAAATAATACAAAAACCAAATTTTTTTTAGGAAAGCTACGAGAAAATCAAATAATTTTAAGAGGAGAGCCCCTCTTAGTAAAATCTTGAAAATCCAAGGGGCTTCTCTGTAAAAGCTTCTTTTAGGGTTTTCCTTCGTAAGGAAAAGGAGGAAAAGGAGCCGCCCCCTCCATTTTTCTATCTTCACTCTCGCACCTCTCCTCCATTACCCACCGAAACTCTCTCTTCCTCTAAGCCCTCCATCGCACAAACCCTTCCTTCCTCCGCTCATCTCCAACGATCTTCTTCTCAAACCTTCCCCTCCTTTCTTAAAAAGGAACTCACGGAAACCCTTTAGATCCATCGCCTTCACCCCCGCACCCCTTTGTTTCTTCTCCTTCCTCTTGTTTTCATCCGTCTTCACCCCATCACAGTGTATCTTCCTCTTCTCCCTTCTGGCTTCTTCTTCCCCTTTTTTATTACTTCTTTTCTCTGATTTCCCCCATAGCTGAAGGGAGCGTTCAACTGCAACAAGACCACGAAGCTCCATCCTATCGAAGCCGACTGTCATTATAGCAGAATCAAGGTAAAAGCTCCCTTCTCTCTTCCGAGTTCCTGCAAAACAGAGGTAAATCACCATTCATTTTTTTCTCATCGTTCATAATTTTCTCTAATCTTCATGGTTTGTAATGCATATTCATAGTTTAATTATCTTTTCTTTTCTTTTTTTTTCTTTTTTTTTTCTTTTCTTTCTCTTTCCTGCTTTTAATATCATTGACGCATCAATGATGATTTTGGATTGCTTATGGCAATTTCAATCCGTCCTATGCAAAAGTAATCAGAACACTTCATTCCGACATAGCTTTATCTCATGTCTTCCTTCTGTATTTCTTTTCACAATCGTCTGGCTGTGACCATTCTTGGCTTTGACATTATCAGATTAATTGTTTTTCCCTTTCTTTTTACCATATTTCTGTTTATAAATGTTGTTTGTATGTTTCTTTTTGTTTTACTTTGTATTTTAATTCTTTGGTCGCTCGATGATTCCTTCATCCCTTGTTTTCGATCTCTGCATAGTTGACGACCCATCTTAAGATCATCACTGTTTTTTTTTATTCTATGCATTTTTGGTCAGCTAACGTCAAGTTTATAGCATCAGTGTTTTCCCTCTCCGGGTAATATTCTGCAGCACCTGCGGCGTCGCTGTTTAGTTTTATCTGAACATTCTCACTTCTTATTCACTTCTCATCTTAAATACCCCAAGACTCTCGGTTCCCTGAGATCAGAATAATCTGGGACAACAATTCATCAACAGAGCTGGACTGAAGAAAACCGATTCCATCTTCATTTGGTAAGATTTAAAGCAGCATCATGTGCATTCTTTGACACAGTGATCAATCTCAAAAAAAAAAGAGACTCTGTCTTCTTTTTTTTATATGAGTTGCATTGGCATCAAATCATTACTCTTAATATCAGTTCATTGGTTATCTTTTCTTTTTTGGGCAATGCTATCCCTGTAATCACGTGAGTTATGTGTGTTTGTGGTAATCTCACCTGGTTCAAGGTTAGCCAGGATGGGATTTGTCTGGATGTGAGTCCCAAGTCCAACAAGGGAAGTATGGAAATTCTTTTTTTTTGGTTTGAATTTGATCTTGACAACCAGAGGGACAACTGTGCAACTACTGAAAAGTTCCCACAAGTTCCACTTCTGTGTTAATAATTGAGTGATTGTTAATATTCCTTTTGTTTTTTTTTTAATGATCTCCTCTCCTGTGTGATGACAGAAGTTATTAGAAAATTTGTTTGCAAATCCCGTGTTTGATTTAACTATATCATGGGGAATAAGGCATTAGATTCTAGTGGATATATTTTTAGCGTGGTGGTTGTCTACAAGTTCAAATTTTCATCTTAACAAGCCAACCCTGTTCCAGCCTGCTTGGAATTGTCTAGGTTGAATCTTTGGTCATGGTGATTACTTGGGAATCAAATATTCAAGATTGACATGGGACCATTGCTTTTGAATCGTAACATGTTCCTCCTTCTTGGGGATGTTGAAGGAATTGATTGTTTTGTCATTAGTTTAACTAACCGTATTTGCTTTGAATATCAGAGAATATTCACTACTCCATTCCCTAATCACAGCGTCAAAGAAGGCCCTGACCATATCCACATGTCCGCTTTACCTCCCATCCATTCAAACAATGGTGCACGCACTAGCTTCTTGTTGATAGTGGTATAGATGGGCAGTTTTCAGATCCTGTCATGGAGATTTGTTGTTCATTCATATGGTTTGTAATATTATTACAAGTGTTGCTGTCATCTGTGATGGTGCATCAACGCTGGTTGTCCCACAAAGTGGAGATTTTCTTGTTGGGTGTGGGGATGGCGCTTTCATATATCATACGATCACTGGTTGCTCTAACGCCATCCTGAAGATATATAAGGTACTTACTTGATAACTCAGATTCTTTCATTTCACTTATTGAGTTGTTGTACTTTCCTCGGAAGCCTGTTGGTATGTTTAGAGTTCACAATGGCTCGGTTAATCTGATATCCTTGTTTAATGGTAGTGGTAAGACCGCAACAGTTAATATAAGTAGTCCAGATGCTTGCACTTGCATCCATATTTGGGATTCAGTTAATGTTGTAGAAAATGGATGTTTTATTTTAGAGGATAAAATTAATTTTTGCTAATAATATCACTACTTTGGGTTGGTTAGTTATAGGAAATGGATAGTCATTATTGTGGGTTTGCTTGCCAAATCAGTTGCAACTCCATGCACAAAAGAGATACAGTTGTTGGGATTCTATAAAGTCAAAACTTTTCATGAATATGCAGAATTGGCTTTATATTGCATACGTTCGCATCTGCACCCTGCTGTGGTTACTTACCTATACTTGTCTCCTGCATATCCTGCTACCCGATGCTATCTTCATCACCTTGCTGATCAATCATGTTTTGAGTATCACAAGTAGTAGCTTGATAGACATCTTATTCATAATTGCTATCATAAGGATCTTCATCAAGAATATCAACAGATATATCAATCCTTTTGTAAGACCCGTAATTTTTCAGAAAATATCTGAATAAAATTCATGAGGCATTTACCGGTAAAAATAGCATTTTTTTCTCAGAATGCGAAACGAATCAATTCCTGCGAGCCAGTTACACTTAGGATATTCGTCGAATCGTGAATATATGCTCAAACACTCTGGAAACCATAACTTCCTACCCGAACGAAATCAAAGGATTCCTGCGAGCCAACTTTCTTAGTTACGTCAATGAGAAGGGAATGGCGTACTCAGAATTTTTCGGAAAATAATCGCCGAAAACCCGAAATTTTTGCGGGACCCACGAAAATATTGGTGGGACCCACAGAAATATTCCTCAGGAAATATCTGGTGGGACCCACAAAAATATCCCATGGAATATCCAAGTGGGCCCCACACCAAGGAACCTTTTGGAATTAAAAAGAAGTCAAGCGGGTAAAAGGGGCATGGAAAAACCCAAGAGGAGGTGGGCTTGGGCTATAAATAGCCCTCCCCACTCTCTCTTTTCTCATAAAAATCGACCCCTCTCTCTCTCTTGCCTTCTCTCTCTCTCCTAAACCTCCCCTACCTAACCTAGCCCACCTGACCTGGTCTGAGCCTGCCTGACTTAGTCTGAGCCTGCCTGACTTAGCCTGAGCCTGCCTGACCTGGTCCTAACCCACCTGACCTGGGTTTGAACCCACTTGACCTAGTCCAAACCTAGTTGACTTGACTTGAACCTAGTTAGGTTTAAAGTCAAAGTCAAAGTCCTTTTTGGTCTAGATTCCGGTTTGGATTTCTGAACCCAGACTTAGCCTACTTGAGCTGAGTTCGAACCTGCTGAACCCAATTGACTTGGACCGAACTCTGTGGGGTTCAAACCACTTAGGTTGAGTAGCTTGACCTGCTCTACCTCTTTCTCAACTAAGTCAGCTTCATCTGACTTAGTTTGACCTCTCGAAGGAAGGCTCGAAGCCAAAGAAGCAACCCGGAGCCGTTTCTTCCACGATTTGAAGTAAGTTCGCTTCGTTGATCCATCTCTCTCAAGTATTTGATTGTTTGTATATAGCATATACTTTCTGAAGTAGTATCTTGCTTTAGTTCTTGATTGAGCCCTTTTTGGACACTTCGGTGTTCACCCGCTCGTCTCGTAACTATCGTCGGATATATCTATGTTCAAACACACAGTATATGCGCTTTAAAAAATGGTATCTCGCCTTAGTTCTTGGTTGAGCCCTTCAGAACACTTCGGTGTTCACCCGCTTGCCTCGTAACTATCGTTGGATACGGATCTAGGTATATATCTGTTGATTCTGCCGACGCGTCCTATATCGCACAGACTATGTAATTTACCTTTGCCGTCGCATCGTATGATGCCAAGGCTCTCTGTTTTCTGCACTTCTGATTACTGCACTTCCGATTATGCATTTACTTACGCCGTCGCATCGAACGATGCCAAGGCTCCTGCTTTCTGCAATGTATTTACTTACGCCGTCGCGTCGAACGATGCCAAGGCTCCTGTTTTGGTATATATGTAGAATATTTTATTCATATACACACCCTGAACAATAGTATATACATTTCTTTACGCCGCCACTATATAAAGCACAGGCTTCTGCTTATACTACATATATGGCGCGTAAATGAGCATTCAAATGGATATCAAACTCCAAATCGCCCATGCGATTCCCTGACCGCTCCTCGTTCAAGATTCTGCTTGACGAATGAAGCCCCTATTGGAAAGGCTTCGCTTTTTGGCAAAATGCTCTTTACGTAAAGACTAAGTAAATTACGTATGGCCTAGCTATGGCCTAGGGTTCCTGCAACCTTGATGGATGCAAAGTACGCACAACGGTGCACATCCATTTCCCGAATTAAGCGTAGCAATTTCCCGTCAAAGAGGGGAGATGCCGCTGAAATGGATAAAAGAAACGCACGCTTTCTCCGTAAAAGAGAGGAAGTGCTGCTGAAATTTCTGAAGAAGCTATTGATAGCTCAGAAAGAACGTAGCAGGATACTTTGACATATAGCAGAGTGCTACCCAGTTCATTGTATGCCTTCTACATCGTAGAAGGGTTCGTCGCACCGCTGCCGATAGAGCAAGAAAGGTGCTGGCGAAATAGTTGGCAGAAGAGCTGCCGGAACCAGTTGAACGGCATAATGATGTCCGTTGATGGAACGATGCCAGATCAGCTCGTATCCTTGTGCCTACAAGGGCACCTTGCTCGTAAGGGCCGCTGAGCCAGAGTAGAGGTTGCGCCTTGAATAGGTTTGGACTCGTTGCATAAAAATACGCCGAGTAGCCAATCAATTTAGATCGAGTTATATGCATGCTCATTGAGAACGGTTACGCAACCAGGCTCGTAAGGGCCGAAGAGCCAGAGTGTGTTGTTTCCACCCAAAGAGGTGTGATGCTCGTGGTTGCTGAAGTGCCAAGAGCGGTATTTTGCATGCATATGAATAAGACTTAAGGTCACACATACCCCGCGGTTGAAAATCGTGTTTGGGGTACTCCCTCAGTAATGACTGTGTTGGGGCGGACTGAATGGGGTCGGGTACATACTCCCGTAGTGCTAAAAGCACGGGCTGCCTAAATGGCATGCAGATTCTGTCCAAGTAATTGTAAGACTGGCAGACCCCTTCAGGAATTATGCTCACTGTGGAATGACAGTGATGGTACAGCCTTGAGTGACATGTATTTTACTTTGGACCTGATAGAGTCCACGATGGCCTCAGTCACTGATGGGTTTTGGGGTCGTGGTTATCCTTAAGATCTAAGGATTGAACCCAACTACTGCAAGTAGAGGATGCATCCGAATATGGGCCTAGTAGGGTTCTCCCAGTTGAAACACACTGCCCTACTATGGATAGGGTCAACAGGCCTCTGGGGTATCTAAAATACATAGAATAATCAACCCCCAGAACGTCGCGTTGATGCCCGGACAATAGCTCTACCTGCGTACCAAAGGCGGAAGCGGTTAATTATCAAAACAATGCATTAGTTCTAGGTACAACGATGCTTTGAATGTATAAGTGGATGACGTGTTGAGTCAGTCCTGCATAACCTTTGTGAAGGTGTCATGTTCGGTATACTACTGGACCGACTGGGCAAAGACCCGTATGGTATCCGCACGACTAAGCGAAGCTCGAGGAGCTGTCCTTAGATGCATGGGATACGGATGTGCCAAGTATGAAGACTTGAGCTAGACATCACTTTGAGCGAATGTTCAACTCATAGCCCTGAGGAGGCTCTTGCGATATACGCTAAGTCTTGGAGGCTTGAGCGTTGTTATTACGAACTGCGACCCTGAGTGGTCATCGTATGTACTTGAGTTGAATGGACACATATTTGCTTGCTTACCAGACCATCAGTGGTTCTGACCCCGTTTAATGGGGATTTCAGGTGTTGGACCTGCGTGACGATATGCGGAGCAAGGCAGCATCAAGTTCCAAGGTTTCTCTAGACAGAGTGGTACTGCTTCCTTTTATTAAACCCATGCTGCTTATTCAAGCAGTGATGTTGTAATAACCATGTGGTTTACGATAAAATGGAACATTCGGTGGTCAATTAGTGGCTTGGCCACATACTTGCAACGTGCTCGGAGTTTTCTAAAACTGACGACTCATTATCGTCTGATTCCGCTGCTAAAAGCTTTTCTAAGTTCCGCTGCAAAGAAAAAAAAAGAAATTCATGAAAATTTTAACTTAGCTTTGTTTTGGAAATTCGGGGCGTTACAGAATTGGTATCAGAGCATGTGTCTGAGAAACCTGGTTCAAGATCCGTCATGGTCCCGATATCGCACTGTAAGTATATGTTTTGATACTTTTGTTCTGATCTGGGTGCATCTTTGTATAGATGGCAACTCATGACTCCCGAGAATATTGCTATCGTTGCAAGGTCATGCACGATGAGTGGATATGCCCGTATGAAGTCCAAGACTGCCAATACTGTGGCGAAGATGGGCATTCTGCCAACGAATGTCAAAGGAAATATACCGCCAATATGGGTCGGCGGGCTTCAAAGGGTCTCAGGGATGAGACTTCGCGTGTCAGTGGACCGCATCACTCTAGTGTTGGGAGCAACCATACCCCAAAATCTTTTGATGAATTACCAAGGCTGAGGGATTTTGATTTGAACTTCCTTGCGGAGGTCTATCACTCGCCAAGCTACCATCCGGCATCACATACGCCGAGCTTAAATGGCAGGAACAAAAGAGGGGATTCCTTCTGTTCGCCGATCGTTATTTCAGGCTCCAAGAGTCTTGATCTTGCCGACTGGGAGAGTGGACTGGATTCCCTCATGTATCCCCAATATTCGCTTGAGAGTGCGGAAGTGCCGCCCAAGCCAAAGCTAGTAGTGCCTGCACCAAGGCCATGTGGCAATAGATGGACTTTTTTTAGTTCGTTTTCATCAAAGAAATTTAGGCCTTAAAGAGACTGGTGATGTTTTGGAGTCAGTAGACTCATGTATATAGTTTCTCAATGCCTAAAGTCTGCCAGTGCGGCATGACGTTTTGTTTAAGGTGATGCTTGTGTAAATGTGATGTATATTAAGTAAATAAAGTTTTTACTTCCTCATATACATCGAGAAACTAAAAACAATTGCTTGTGTGTGCATAGATAAATGACTCCTACGACGAGGAGAACCATGCCAAGCGAGGAGTCCCATACGCAAGGATTCCTGTTGGAAACACTCAACAATCTGGTTACCGCCATCCGTGAAACGAGGCCAGAACTAGTCGCACCACGAAATGAGCACCTGGGAGGAGTGACTTATGAGAAGTTCCTCAAGCTTGACCCGCCAGTTTTCATTGGCAGAGCCGATCCCGAGCTCGCAGAGAGTTGGATCGAAGAGACAGAACGTGCCTTCTCAGTACTGGGAGTACCAGAGGAGAAGAAGACCAACTTTGGCACGTATCGGTTGAAAGACAATGCACGAAAGTGGTGGGATACCACTAAACTTATCCAGTTCTCACAAGTCGAAGTCATTCCTTGGACTGACTTTCGAAGGACTTTTATGGATAACTACTTCCCATTGCATTCTAGAAACAAGAAAAAGATGGAGTTTCTGGAGTTGGAACAGGGCGGTATGAGTCTAATGGACTATACCACCAAATTTCAGAATCTAGAGCGCTACTGCTCTCGATTGTTCGAAACAGACCAAGAAAGGGCCGACAAATATGTGAATGGTCTGCGCGAAGGGCTGCGATCTCGAGTGATAACAAGCATGCCTTCGACTTTTCAGGCTGCGGTAGCAGTAGCTTCAAAAATCCAAGAGGATTGGGCGCGATCTAAAGTGATCATAGCAAAGAAGCCCATAGTGAATGGTGGGAATCGTAAAAGGACGTTCCCAAGTGGCCAGGGTTCACGACAACCCTTTCAAAATAAGAAGTTCCAAGGAGGGAACAACACTCAACAAGTCGTGAGGCCAAGACAGAACACAACTCCGAATGGTCAGCAGTCCAACTTCAGCTGCCCAAGGTGTCGTGTGAACCACCCCGAAAAGCCATGTCCTCGTGACATGGGTGGGTGCTTGTATTGTGGCAAGATGGGCCACTTTATAAGGGATTGCGCCAAGAAGGCTGCAGATGAACAGAGGAGTAATGTCGGATCTGTCGGACCCTCTCGACCAACGCCACAACGTTCTCAGTTTCAACGACGTCCACCTAGAGTATAACAAAGGCCTGCTGCAGGTCGTGTATATGCTGTAACGACTGAACAAGTCAAAAATGGTGACCTGATTGAAGGCACCGTACCTGTTAATGGATATGCAACTTACGTCTTGTTTGATTGTGGTGCTACTCATACGTTTATCTCCGACGATTTCACCGAACAACTCCACGCCTCGGTGCAACCGATTGATAAAATGATCGAAGTGTATAACTCGTTGGGTTCACGCACCAAATGTATCTGGTGTGTGAAAAATTTGGATATTGAGATAGCAGGGCAACACTTGCCTACTGACGTCATCCTGATCGATATGATACAGTACGATGTCATTCTGGGAATGAATTGGTTGACTCAGAATAATGCCAAGATTCTGTGCCGCGAGGGCAGAGTGATCCTATCTCGACCCGGATTGCCTAAGATGGAATACCGGTTATCCAAACCAGTTCCACAGAAAAGGCTCATATCAGCACTTAAGGTACAAAAATACCTTAGGAAGGGTTGTGTGGCCTTCCTATTGAGTCTCTCGATGGAAAAATCCAACGACCAACCCCTTGAGAGTTTGGAAGTGGTGCGGGAGTTTCCCGATGTGTTTCCTGAGGAATTGTCAGGACTTCCGCCACTTCATAAGGTTGAATTTGGAATTCAATCCTTACCTGGAACAGCGCCGATATCCAAAGCCCCGTATCGAATGGCGCCAGCTGAACTCAGTGAGTTGAAGTGTCAGTTGAAAGAACTGATGGAACAAGGGTTCATTCGTCTTAGTGTGTCACCGTGGGGAGCCCCGGTGCTGTTTGTAAAGAAGAAGGATGGATCCCTTCGGTTATGCATCGATTATCGGATGCTTAACCAGGCAACCGTTAAAAAAAAGTACTCATTGCCTCGGATTGAGGACTTATTCGATCAGCTCAGAACAACGAGGGTGTTCTCCAAGATCGACCTCAGGTCTGGGTACCATCAGCTCAGAGTAAAGGAAGAGGATATACCCAAGACTGCCTTCCGAACGAGATATGGCCATTATGAGTTCG
Organism: Nuphar pumila; assembly: GCF_984573655.1. Taxonomy (NCBI): domain Eukaryota; kingdom Viridiplantae; phylum Streptophyta; class Magnoliopsida; order Nymphaeales; family Nymphaeaceae; genus Nuphar; species Nuphar pumila. The sequence continues at coordinate 68,743,371 of NC_143255.1, read as the reverse complement.
TAGTAATGCCCTTCGGACTCACTAATGTGCCTGCTGCCTTTATGGATCTAATGAACCGGATATTCAGACCATATTTGGATAGCTTTGTCATCGTCTTTATTGATGACATTCTCGTATATTCTGAGAACAAGAAACAACACGTGGAGCACTTGAAAATCGTCTTGAAAACCCTTCAAGAGGTTTCCGTCTGTCGACCAATGACCTCTGTGAGGTTATTGAGCGACTCCAACAAATTATCACAACGAGCATGCCATGCCATCTTAAACAAGCAAACAACGTATAGCGATGAGACAATTTCTCAAAAGCAAGAATTCATTTCATAGGCAAATGCAATCATGCATTACACGTCAAAAATACCCTTCGTCAAAGACAAGGTTACAAACCACATCTAAACACATAAGCAACCCAAAAATGGAACATTGACTCAGTGTTTCTACCAAAACAACAGAACATCGTCATCACGGCCTACTGATGTAAAAGTCTCGGTAATCCTTTCGACTTCCACAACGTCGCGGCCTAACACGAGGAGGAGAAGCATGAATACTTAGGGGTGTATCTGATATCTCTTGAACTTCCATCAGTACCGGAGGAACAGGAGGATCTAACACAAACTCCAAGGAAACTGCATACAGGTAAGATTCTGGTGAGTATTGAGAAGAGTTCAACAAACCTTGCCTATCTTCTGCCTGGCTATCTACTTCTATCACATCTAGTCCAATCACTGATGTCACATCTTTGATATCATTTGTGTTACTCTGCCAAAGTTCGTCGCGAAGCTTTGTCTGACATTCATCTTCTATATGCCCTCTAAGACCACAATAAGGGAAATCACACAACTCACGGGGGTAGATCTGTCCCACGTGATTCACAACACACTTGGCACACAGAGGTGCCTAATGAGCCATCATGTGAACACCTCAAGCAAGATGTTGAACAACTCAGCCCAAGAATTCTTCACCTCAAACCAAGTCTTGAAGAGCTTCAAGAATCTTCTCGTAACTTGGGTTCGTCGACAACTAACCCATACATATCCAATTAAGCATACAATTCAAACTAAGAAGTAAAGAACATTTAAATAACATAAATTCAAATTTAAACATACTTACAGTGCGATGGACGATGCATATTGAAGTCTTGGACTACACTTATAATTGCTCTGATACCAATCTTTGTGATGCCGCAAATTTAAATTTAAAATCCCATGGCACACAGCCCCATGCAATTGCCTTGGAGGGGCGCCCCACCCTCACGATGATGCCCCATGCATCATCATGAGGTCACACATATGGGGGTAGGGCCAATCGTGGCCCTCCCTTTAGGATATGATCCACTTCTTACATATTTTCCATTGTCCTAGCTGGTCAACTTGACCAGCTGATTTTCATAGCTAGGGACATCCAACATTGCCAAAAGTGGTCGACCAAGGGCTTGGTCAACCCTCCCCTAGTCAGACCTAGCTCAAAACGTCTTCTTTTATTTAAGCCATTTATTATAATTAAAACATCATGACATATTTTGTTTTATATATTTTTTTTCTCTAAATTCCCAATTACAATTAAATCCTCAAGGCTTATCTCAAGAAAATTTTATTTCTCGCGAAATTTGCTCTCGTTATGACTCACGTTCTATCGATATACGTTTTTCAGTAATTCACATGAAATAATGAGGTTTTTTCCTCATTTGGGTCTCAAATTCAGGGATAAACTAAATATATATTATGAATTTGATCTAAGATTCTCGAGATTAAATGTCACGGATTCCCTTCAATTATTATGTATATCTCACTTACGCAATTTAAGGCCTCGTATATCGATATATATATATATATATATATATATATATATATATATATATATATATATATATATATATATATATATATATATATATATATATATGAAAAAAATCCATGCAATTATACAAGAAATTTCATTCACTGAAGCACATCGTATATTATATTATCTCAAAAATATTGGGGGCCTTACAGGGTCACTAGAAAGATATAAAGCCAGACTTGTCGCCAAGGGCTTCAGTCAACAAGAAGGGGTAGACTATTTTGAAACATTTAGCCCCGTCGTTAAACCTACAACTATACGGTTGGTTCTTGCTCTTGCCATTGCAAACAATTGAGAGATAAAACAATTGGATGTGCAAAATGCATTCCTACATGGATATATTGATGAAGAAGTCTACATGGAGTAGCCTCCTGGTTTTGAAGATTAGAAAACACCAGGACATGTATGCAAACTTCAAAGGGCTTTATACAGACTCAAACAAGCACCTCGAGCCTGGTATGCCAGACTAAGTACTTTTCTTCAAAGCTTAGGCTTTAAGGGAGTCTGAACCGATACTTCGTTATTTGTTCTAAAAAATGATAGGCACATTATTTTTGTGCTTATATATGTTGATGACATCATTATAACAAGTAATTCGTCAGCATTTGTTCAACAACTTATTTGCAGGCTTGGGAAGGAATTTGCTCTAAAAGACTTGGGCAGATTGCATTATTTTTTGGGAATTCAAACTGATTTCTCTTCTCAAGGAATCTTTATGTCATAGCAAAAGTACATTTGGGAACTCCTAAAATGGATCAACATGATGGACGCCAAATCAGCCAAAAACTCCTATGGCCACAGCCTCTCAGTTGAATGTCAACTCAGGCTCAACATTCAAAGATCTGTCTCTTTACAAAAGCATTGTTGGAGCTCTTCAATATGCTACCTTAACTAGACTTGATATCTCTTTTGCAGTCAATAGAGTATGTCAATACATGCATGCTCCTACAGATCTACATTGGACAACAGTAAAATGGATTTTGAGATATTTCAAGGGAACATTGGATTACAAATTTGTTATAAAAAGATCGTATGATTTTTCTATAAACATCTACTCTGATGCAGATTGGGTCAACAATCCAGATGACAGGAAATTCACAGGAGGATATGTTGTCTACATTGGACCCAACCTCATATCATGGAGCTCAAAGAAACAAGCAATTGTTTCTAGATCCAGTACAGAATCTGAATATTGAGCTCTAGCTAATAGCATTGCGGAAATATGTTGGATCAAATACTTATGCAAGATCTGGACATCCACATCTCTAAAACTCCTGTTGTGTGGTGTGATAACATTGGAGCAACATACTTGGCATCTCATCCGATCTATCACAACAAAAGCAAACACATCGAAATTGACATTTACTTTGTCAGAGATAAAATAGCTAAGAAGGAAATCGAAGTTTGATACATCTCTACTAGAGATCAGTTGGTTGATGCTCTCACCAAACTGCTATCTACGGACCGGCACAACTTTCTCTGCAACAAGTTCAATGTGATGAGACCATCATTGAACTTGAGGGGGGGTTGTTAGAGAATCAAATGAGAACAGTCCATCAAATGTGGACAACCTCAAAACATGCAGTAAAGGATCTCCTCAAGATAAAGCCAAATATGATAAAAGCAGTTTACAAGATCAAGATTGCAGCAAAAGATCTCCTCAAGATAAAGATGATAGATCCGTAAAACAAAAAGTGAATCCTTTTGTATCTATACCTTATCCAAAGATGTATCTATCTGTAGAGAAACTATATATAAATGAAAACCTCTCTCGAGAAAAGATTTGAATGACAGAGAGAGGCATCGTGGACGTAGGTTCCCTAACAGGAACTGAACCACGTTAAAAATCTGAGTTTCTTTCAGAGGTAAACCCGATAATGAATGATAGTTATCTAAACAAACTCTATCGTGTACCTCATCCAAATGAGTTCTCGTCTAATGTGGATTGTGATAAGAAGATCCCACGTTCTAAGGAGATCACATCTAATGTGGATACTTCTGGTAAAGCTACTATTGTGTGTGTGCACATTAATGTATTTGATACATTCAGGACTCCTATGAAAGTGCCTATCAACAAGTTGTCCAAAGATATCAAGATTCATCAAATCAATAGATGTGTTAATCCTTGTATGAGATTTGATTCAAATGTAAACAATTATATAATCAAAGAAAACCTCTCCTCTCTGTGCGTCAAGTAGAGAGAGACTCGGTGGACGTAGGTTAAGTTGACCGAGTAAAATCTTTGTTTTATTGTGTGTGTGTGTGTGTGTTTGATCTCATCGAACTGTGTGTGTCGACTTTTCAGTGGGCAGGCGCCGAAGCTTGCACCTTTGCAGCATCTGAATATGAGCAGTAATGTAGTTTTCAAGCACAACGTATTTTCGTGTTTTAGATTTCTTTCCTTTGCAACTCATAATGGAGGAAATGGACTCGTAAAGACCACAATTGAAGATATCTTGAAAGCAAAAGAGGAGTCTGGCTTGTTGATTTGGTGCTATACTCATGATGGTGTATATGATGCAGCCAAGAAGGTTTGTTTGGTCACTGTTCTCTCAATCCTGGGCGTAGTTGAAGTTATTCAATACTATCGGTTTCACTCAAAAAAGAAAAAGTCCTTAGCATCCGACGTTGGTGGTGTTCAGACGTGATTTGCTGAACCCGCAAAGGTGCCTTTACAACTGCGCCATACTTAGATGTGTAACCTGTCATCTACAAAGTGTTTCCCAGACTCCGTAGGGAATCTTTCCTTTGCCAGAACAGTCTGTGGAATCTACTGGTTGGTAAATTCAAATGGGGTGCATGTTTATGTAGGACAGAACGATCCATGATATGCAAAAATTGTTTTTTTTTTTTTTTACGGTCTTGCAAAAGAATGGTGGTGCTGCAGACTATTTGAGAAAGATCATTATACAGGAAAGACCCTGCAAAGCCACCAAGGTTGGAGACGAAGAGGTACGTACGTTGCTGCACCTTTCTCTTTTTATGAGAGCATCTCCTATTTTTATCTTGCAGTTCCTCATTACATTATTTATGGCATGGTTGTCCGTATTATGTTGTATCGTAAGATACAACATGATAAGTATTGTTACTTTTTTATATAATGTGATATGAGTGCGTATCGTACTCTATCGGGTGGATCATACGATACACTTGATAGTGTATCAACCTATACTGTATCGTACGATACCGGTCTGATGCACTAAAAATGACCCAAAAAGCGATATTTTTCATTTTGGGTTTAAAAACCGTTTTAAGGGCTAACTTCTACACATAAGTGAAGGCTCTTTTGAATGAAGACATTTAATGAATTAACATGAAAAGAATACAAAAAGTAGATGATGAAAATTTAACGTATCTTGAGGACAATGTAAATGTTGAAGAAAGAGAAAAAAAGATAATGAAGATGATTATGATTATTGATATGTATTAATGTTTTATTAAAAAACTTGTTATTGTGAGATGTTTTTATTTATGTCATATGAAAGTATGACTCTTGTGGTATGTAATAAAGACATAAATGCTTCATAATGTCATTTTATACTTAATTTATGCAATTCATCATTATTTCATGATTATTATTTTTACTGATTTTTTTTTAAAATTTTATTTTATTAAAAATTTAAGATATGATGTTACTATTGGGTCAACCGATACAAGTAACGATAAGCTAACTGACCACCTTACCACCTTGATTTATGGTATGATTTTGAACTACTCTCGTACAAGCTCATGGCTTCTGATACCAATGTTCTCAAAGCAATGCAACTGATGACAGGTAACTTAGAGGGGGGTTTCTTGAATACTACTACCTCCTGACATGCAATCGTGTCAAACAGGCTTCTAATGCTCTGCTATTGCTAGCACGTGAATGTACAGATCACGGAATCAGGCACGTGTCAGTCATAGATGAGAAAATGGTGGGGATAGTATCCATACGAGACGTTGTTCGAGCCATAGTAGAGGAGCAGCAGGAAGAGCTGAAGCGCTTGAATGAGTTAATACGATGACGCTAACGGCTCGGTCCCTTCACTATCACCACAGACCTCTAAAAAAATTCTCAATTGGCATGTGTCGGAGTTGTAACATGGAATGCAAGGCACATCTCAACATTTTTTATAGTAGTATATTAGGGCTCTAAGAGTGATATGTGACAGATCGCTCCTCCATTTCCTAGGCATAGGCATGTCAATATAACAAAGAATTCTTTCATGAGAGTCACATTGTTGAAGCCTTGGAAAATTGCAAAGTGCAAAATGTTTAATAAAAAAAAAAACGCTTCCCAGAGACGCTACATATTTTTGGAGGTGCACTGCTATACATAATCTTGTGCCAACATCAATTTCCATGGGCCTTAAATGAACTATGCTCCAATCATCGCAGTAGAGCTGAGCTGCAAAAATCAAGAGCAGGCCAAACTATTCATCTGACAGACGAGTATGTGGTGAACTCCCTTGATGTGAAGTGAAAAGGCTGATGAGGAACAGGGTTCCTGTATCGCAGCATCATGTTAGAAAAGAAGTTCCAGCTGGCACTAGTACGGGAAAGAATGGAACAAAAAACGGTAAATGCGAGGACTTTTGACATACGGGCGAGGGCCATAAACTCGTATCTGCCGAACATGTGTGTCCCTCCCATTCAGGTGATTAGACAGCACAGCAATCTGAAGCATAAACGTATGGATAAAGGTTTCTCTGCGACAGAGCCAAACACATGGATATCACCATCCTCATAAGCTTAGTATCATAATATCATAAACTACAAAACACATGCAAATCACCAAGTAGCGTGAAAAAGCAAATAATCTAAATACAATGGCATTCAGATGACAGCCAGTGAGAGAGCTTAAAGCACATTTACCGAAAGTATCTTGTCAAAGATCACCAAGGCAAACAAGACAAATTTCAATTAATTTATAGTACCGATTTCTGGTTTAATTGATAAATCAAATTTCTTAGCATTAAGGGCACGTTCGCTTCCAACCCTGTGAGAATCATTCCCTCAAGATTTTCAAAGAATGATTCTTAGGAGGGTCATTTTTGTCAATATATATATATATATATATATATCTTTTTTTCTTTTTCTGTACATCTAAATACCCACTAGAGGTATTTTGGTAAATTGCCCTGTACTTTTCCTTTTCTAGGTTTTTCCTTTTTTTCTTTCTTTTACCTTTTTTTGTTTTTTATTTTTTTCTTTATGTAATAGGACCACAAAGGAGGCCCCCTCTTCTAGTCGTTGGGGCCCCAACTTGGGGCTCCCAACAACTAGAAGGGAGCCCCCTTGTGGTCCCTCTCAATTCCTTTTTGCTCTTCTACAAATAGAGGGTTTTCCCTCTTGTAATTGCAAGGGTTTTCAGCCCACTTTATCTCTCTTCTCAATACATTTTTGCCTTTTAGGCATTTTACCCCTTAATGAGTCATTTGTGTACTTTACGTGCTTGTGTTCTTGGCTTTTTACTTTACTCTTTTAAAGAGTTCTTTGGTTTGTTGGTTCTTCCGCTATTTTCATTACATGGTATCATAGTCATTGAATTTTCAATATCCTTGGAGCTCTTCATATTCTATATTTTCCATCATCTATGGAGCATGAATCAAGAGTTGAGCTATCCTTCAAACTCAACGGCGCAAACTATCTTATGTGGGTATCGGCTATGAAACATCATCTAAGAGGTAAAAAGTTGTGGGGCTTTGTGACGGGCACCACTCTTGAACCCACCTTAAAGCTCACAAAAATCGAAAGAGGTGTTGAGAGAGCTCTAGATGGAGATGACCGCATCAAAGTCATTAACGAGCACCAATCCAAGGTAGAAGATTGGGAAAGTAACAATGCCAAAATTTTGGCATGGTTCATGAACAATGTTAATATCAAAAATTGTGCTAACATTGCTAAATTTAGGAGAGCCAATGAAGCATGGTTCTTCCTTAAGGGTATGCATACCCAAAAAGATCTAGCTAGACAATTTTTTGTCAAAAAAATATTAGAACTACTAGACAAGCGGACATGAGTGTCTGTGACTATTTTAGTGCTTTAACCCCTCTTTGGGATGAACTCGCTCTTCTTGAGCCCAAGTAGGTGGCTTCAGAAGATATTGAGCTTAGAAGAGAACAAATTGAAAATGAGCATTTATTTTAATTTCTTCATGGGCTTAGGCCCGAGTTTGAACAAGTTAGAACATCTCTTCTTCATAGAAGTGAAGTCTTACCTATTGAAGACGCTCTTGCCGAAGTATGCCAAGAGGGAACTCGTCTTGGCATGAGCCTTAAGAATGATGAAATTTTGGTTGTTACTAGGCCGAGAAACAATGTAAAAACATATAGACCGCCCCATTTTTCCAAAAATAATGGGTATAGAAAGGGAGTGATTTGTCACTATTGTAATAAACTGGGGCATATTAAGTTGGTTTGTCCAAAGCTTAAAGGAAAGGTAACCGTGGTTGGAGAAAACACTTCAAAGAAGGAAGAAGAAAATATCAATGGAGGAGATATCAAAGAAACTTTTTGCCAAACTTCTGAAGTCCTCCAACATCTAATCAATACTTCTTCAACATCCACTTCTGGAGCCGCTATAGCATATTCATCATCACCTCAAGGTATGTGGATACTAGACTCCAGTGCTTCTTTTCATATGACATCTCATAAAAATTCTCTCTCGAATGTTTTTTCGGACCCTATATCTTTGTATGTTTCAATTATCGATACGGCATCTTTAAAAATTGAAAGTATTGAAACACTTGACTTGAAATCTTTTCAAAACTTTTTTGTTCCTAAAGTAAGTGTTGTTCCAAAAGTTAACTTAAATCTTTTTTCGGTCTCTCAAATTACCGATCATAGTTGCCAAGTCTCTTTCTCACCCAAAGATTGTACTGTGCAGGATCTCCAGTCAGGGAAACTGATTAGGCAAGGCCATAGGAAGGGAAATCTTTATTTTATAGATTTTTTGACCCTTCCATCCAAGTCATTTTTTAATTTTGCAAATGTCAAAAGCATTGAAGTTTGGCATAAGAGACTTGGTCATCTGAACTTTTTAAAGATGTCTCTTTTCCCCTTTTTGGACAATACTTGTAAAGACAAACACATGACTTGTAAAGATTGTATTTTTGGGAAATCTAAAGCTACTCCATTTTCTCAAATAAATTATGTTCTCACACGACCGTTTGAACTTGTTCATTCCGATGTATGGGGTCCCTCTCCTATTGTATCTAAAGGAGGTTTCTCATACTACGTTGTCTTTATTGACGATTTTACTCAATTTACATGGATTTACTTTTTAAACCATAAATCTGAGGTTTTCTCTTTTTTTAAAGAATTTCATGTAATGGTTAAAAAACAATTTTTAAGAAACTTGTCCATTCTTAGATCTAACTCGGGAGGTGAATACATGTCCAATGATTTTCAAAGCTATTTGAAAGAAAATAGAATTCTTCATCAACATTCTTGTCCAAATACTCCGCAACAAAATGGTCTTGCAGAAAAAAATCAGACACATAATAGAGACAACAAGAACTCTATTAGTTTTAAAAAATATTCCAAAACCCTTTTGGGCCGAAGTTGTTCTTACTTCAACATATTTAATTAATAAAACACCCTCGTCTTCTGTGAAAAAATCTTTCTTCATTTGAAAAACTTTACAACATGTCTCCCGACTATAAAAGACTAAGAGTTTTTTTATGTAAGTGTTTTGTTCTAACTTGCAAAAACGATAAACTTTATTCAAGGGCAATTGAATGTATTTTCTTAGGATATAGCGAAAAACAAAAAGGTTAGCGTTGTTTTGACCTATTGAATAACAAATTTTATATCTCAAAAGACGTCACTTTTCTAAAAGAAGAAAATGGTTTTTCGCATAACCTAAATGAAAATGTTGATTGTTCTTTTTTGTTTGACTTGCTACCTAAAGAGAAATGCATAGACATTCATGTTGAAACTATTGAACCTCTTATAGCTACCATTGAGGATCATATTGCATCTCAAAATGATGATCAACATGATCCACATGAAAATATAACAAGTCACACACAAGTTTATACTAGAAGAAATGAAAATAATCTTCCTTGTGCCCTTGAAAAATTCTCTCAAAATGAATAGTTAGAAGAACCCTCTCAAAGGAGATCAAATTGTATTTCTAAAATACCTAATAGATTTGTATCTTATGATTCTTTTTCCCTAAATTTTCGAGTTTGTTTGTTAGCTCTTCATTCTTTCCATGAACCATCTCATTATAATGATATCAAACAATATGCTCATTGGAATGAAGCAATGGAACTTGAACTTAATACACTTAATAAAGCACAAACTTGGAAAATCATTGATCCCCCTAATGGCAAGAAACCCATTGGATGTAGATGGGTTTTCAAAATAAAAACTAAAGTGATGGTTCTTTAAAAAGATTTAAGACTCGATTAGTAGCCAAAGGATATGTCCAAGAATATGGGGTAGATTATTATGAGACTTTTGCCCCTGTTGCTCGAATGACTATTGTTGGAGCCCTTATTACAATAGCATCTATTAAAAAATAGTTTGTTTTTCAACTTGACGTCAAGAATGCCTTTTTAAATGAAGATCTGGGTGAAGAAGTTTATATGGAAATGTAAAAGTATCTTTAACAAGATACTAGGATGAAGACCTTAATAATTTTTATGATAAGCACGTGCACACATGCACAAAAAACACTCTTAGAACACTTGTGCACAAAATCACAACTAAGTAAATCTCACAAATGCACAAAGGCATAAAAGAATAAAAGCTTTATTGAAAAACACTTGGGCTTTGTCCCAAAGCCTTGAAAATACAAGGGGGGAAATGCCCCTATTTATACACAATAAGGAGGACCTTGGAGGGGTCCAACTTATAGACATTGGAGCCCCTCCAACGGTCACAATTGTGACCGTTGGAGGGGCCCAACGTTTATAAGAGTGGGCCCTCCAAGGTGAGTTGACTAAGTCAAATAAAAATAAATAATAAAAATAAAAAAAAATAAAAAAGTAAAATTACAAGCATATTCGTAAAATGAATATGCTCAAGAGTGGTGAAATGACTAAACTACCCCTACGGCTAATAATAAAGAAATATATATTTTATATATATAATTAGGTAGATACATATACATATGTATAGTATAGTATATATATATATATATATATATATATATATATATATATATATGTATGTATCACCTTATATATATATATATAATATATATAAGATTATAATATTTGATATATAATTTAACGCCCCCTCAAACTTAGGGCAAGATGACCGAAAGTTTGCCAAGGAGAAAGTTGAATCGAGGAGCACACAAAGCTTTGGTGAATAAGTCTGTCAACTGATATTCTGAAGTAACATATGGAAGATTGATGACTCCCTTCAGATAGGCTTCATGAACATAGTGACAGTCTATTTAAATGTGCTTGGTCCACTCATGGAAAGTATGATTCTTAGCAATATAAATTGCACTCTTGTTATCACAGCATAGTTTGGTGGGCCCTTCTAATATGATCCTCATGTCTTCTAACAGTTGATGAATCCATACGATTTTCATGGTAGTAGTTGTCATGGCATGATATTCAGCTTCGGTTGAGGATAAAGACACTTTTTGCTGCTTCTTGCATCTCCATGAGATCAACGAATCTCCTAAAAACACACAAAAACTAGTGGTGGAGTGACAGTTATTTGGGTCATCTCCCCAGTCAGAATCAGGGTAAGCAATTAATTTTAATTCAGAAGAATAGGATAAGAATACTCCCTCATTTAGTGTACCCTTTATCTTACGACCCATAGAATTGCACTCATGTTAACCGATGTTGGTGCATGTTAAAACTGACTTGCAGTATGAACTGCATGAGAAATATTTGGTCTAGTAATACTCAGATACATCAATGATCACACAAGCTGTCTGGAGGGGGTGGGATCAGAAAGAGGAATACCATCATCAATCTTCATTTTGGCTCCCACTATAGCAGAAGTTTCACAAACCTTATCATCTGTGATACCTGACATATCAATAATCTCAGAGGCAAGCTTAGTTTGAGATAAAAAATACCCTCTATGAGAGTATACTACTTCAATACCCAAAAAATAAGTTAGGAACCCCAAATCAGACATTTCAAATCTATCCTTTAAAATTGATTTTATGCTTTTAATCCCTTTAGAATCACTTCTGATTATAAGCATATCATCCACATATAAAAGCAGAATAACAATCCCTGCATTGGTTTTTCTAACAAATAAGGCAGTGTCAGTGAAACAAGATGAAAAACTATTTTTTAGCACTACGGAGTTAAACCTATCATACCAAGCCTCGGGGGCTTGTTTTAAACCATATAGTGCGTTGCGAAGGCGAAGCACTTTCCCGTTGGGAGTCTTCATTCTAGGTGGAGCATCCATATATACCTTTTTATTCAAATCACCATTTAGGAAAGTGTTTTTAACATCCATTTAATAGATGTTTCATTTGTTGATTAAGGCTACGGTGATGAGACATCAAGCAGTGACCATTCGAGTCACAGGAGCAAAAGTTTCTTCATAGTCAATCCCATATTCTTGACTATATCTATTTGCAACTAATCTCACCTTATATCTTTCAAGAGATCCATCGCTCTTAGTTTTTACTTTAAATACCCATCTACATCATATTATTTTCTTACCCTTAGGAAGATCTTGAAATTCTCAGGTCTTGGCTCTTCTTAGAGCATCGAGTTTATTTTTCATAGCTTCTACCCATTCAGAACATTTATGTGCTTCCTCAAAATTTTTAGGTTCTATGTAAGAATGAATGGCACTAAGACAGACTCTATATTTAGGTAAAAAAGAATCATATGAGATAAACCTAGAAGGAGCTTTTCTATGTCTTTTGGTCCTTCGCAGGTTCTCCTCTCTTGGAGAAACAGTCTTACTGGTGTCATCATATCTTTCAAGAGCACTTCTGAAGGTGTTTTTATCTCTATGGACATAGGTGATGGGCTCTCTAAAAGATCCCTCATCGATATGTTGATGAGGAGGAGAGAGCATAGAGGTGATAGTTTCCTCAGTTTTATTTTCGCTTGAGTTATTCTGAGTTGACTCATCATCACTTGTATCATCATCTTTAGCTAACATTTCAAATAGAAAGGAATAATCCATATTCTTATCATGAGATACAAGGCTTTCGAAACCACTAAAATTTTTCAAAAAACTCACATTTCTGGAGACATACAATTTGTCATTTTTAACATCATAACACTGAAAACCCTTTTGGGTTTCCGAATAATCAAGAAAGGCGCAAAAAATGGCCTTTGGGAAAAGCTTATCATTTTTATCCGTAAGGACAAAACATTTACATCCAAATACCCTTAACCTGCTGTAGTCAGGTTCCTTCTCGTATAATTTTTCAAAGGAGGAAATTTTGTTCAAATTTTTTGATGGAAGTCTATTTATGAGATAGACCTATGTAAGGGTTGCCTCAGCCCAGAGTTTTTTTAAAATGTTTTGGGAAATAAGCAAAGTCTGAGTTGTTTCAATAATATGCCTATGCTTTCATTCGGCTAGTCCATTTTGTTGAGGGGTTTTTAGACAAGATTTTTTATAGAGAATACCATAACTTTCAAGATAACTCTTGAATTCATTTGATAGGTATTTTCCTCCAGAGTCGAATCTAAGGATTTTTAAGTTCTCATTGAATTGATTTAAGATCTGTAAATGGAAAAACTCAAAGAATACTCAGAAACGTGAGAGAGAGAGAAAGAAAGAACTTAGAAACTTAATTAGGTCTAATCTCCTTTAGTTTAAATAGAGATTAGCCAAGAGAGCAAATTTACATTAGAGTCTCTCATTATTTATAAATTACCAAAAACAACTTTAAGAATAAATAAACTTTACTTTAGAGTGGTCGACTTATCTTAACACTCCCCCTCAAGCTGGAGCATAGATATCAATCATGCTCAGCTTGCCACAACATTTTGAGAAACTGGGCCTGGCAAGAGGCTTTGTAAAAATATCTGCAACTTGATCCTCAGATATTACATGCTTGGTAGAGATATGTCTAGCTTGAACCATATCTCTTATATAGTGACAGTCAACTTCAATATGTTTTGTCCTCTCATGAAATATCAGATTATTGGCTATATATGTAGTCTTGTTATCACGCATCATCACCATAGGTGATGAAACCTTCACTTGAAGATTGGTCAACACAGTTTGAACCCACATTAATTTAGCTATCGTTTGGACCATAGCCCTATATTCTGATTTGACACTCGACCTAGCAACCACGGTTTGCTTCTTGCTTCTCTAAGAAATTAGGTTACCTCCCACAAATACACAAAATCCTATGGTAGATTTCCTATCCTCTACAGACCCAGCATAATCAACATCAGAGTAAGCAACTACTTCCAAGGTGCCCCTTTTTTTAATAATAACCCATTTCCAGGAGAAGATTTTAAGTACCTAAGTATTATCATTGTAGCATTCCAATGTACCGCAGTCGGTTTGTCCATGAATTGGCTAACCTTGCTTACCGCCAGAGCAATATCAGGTCTAGTCATTGTCACATATAATAACTTTCCTACCAATGAGTGATAGCTCCTGCTATCAACAGGTTTTGACCCCTCATCCAATAAATGAACTTTGTGATCCATGGGAATATTTGTTGGTTTAGCTCCCAACATTCCTGTCTCTTTTAATAAATCAAAAACATACTTCCGTTGAGACAGAATTGCACCCTCATTGCTCCTCGCCACTTCAATGCCCAGAGAGTATCTAAGAGAACCAAGGTCTTTTGTAACAAAATGTTTTTGAAGATGAGCCTTCGTAGCTGCAATATCTTTCATGTTATCTCCTGTAAGGATGATGTCATCAACATATATCACCATAACAACTATGCCTGAGTTAGTTTTCTTGATAAATAATGTGTGGTCTGATGCTGACCTATTAAAACCAAACTTTGACATCACCTCAAACAACTTTTGAAACCATGCACGAGGACTTTGCTTTAGACAATATATCGCCTTTCTTAATATGCACACCTTCTGATACTCCCCCTCAACCACAAACGCAAGAGGTTGTTGCATGTAGACTGTCTCAGACACATCCCCATATAGGAATGCATTTTTCACATCTAGTTGACTCAAACTCCATCTACAATGAACAACTACGGAGAGAATAAGACGAATGGTGTTCATCTGTGCTACGGGAGAAAATGTCTCAAAGAAATCAACACCATATGTCTGAGTATAACCTTTTTCTACTAACCGGGCCTTGTATCTTTCAATTGAACCATCTGAGTTGTACTTAATAGTATATACCCATTTGCATCCAACAATGTCTGCATCCAATGAAGGATCAACAAGATCCCATGTCTGTTGAGATAGTAAAGCATCCATTTCATCATGCATAGCCTGCTTCCACCTGCTATCGAGTACTGCCTTTTGATAATTCATAGGAATAGTTTCAGCAGATAAAGTTGAAATAAATGCTTTCATCTGATTACCAATTCTGGCATGTGACACAAACTGAGACATAGGATATAAGGTACATTGTCGTGTCCCCTTTCGTAGAGCGATTGGTCTGTTATCATTAACAAAAATGACATTGCCATCAAGAGCACTTGCCTCAAGAAAAGAAAAAGAAGATGGAGGCACTGGAAGAGGTGGAGTTTTATGCACATACACCAATGGAGGATTGAGAAACCGTAAGGTAGAATGAGTTGAAGGAAGTGTCAGGGGCACCGATTCCAAAGGAAAAGGAGGAACAGGAAGAAGAAATGAGTCATCTTGATCAACTTGCATCCTACCACCAGTACTGAAATAATATGGAATAGACTCCAAGAAAGATACATATGCACTAACATACTCCTGACGAGAAATCAGATCATAACATTGATACCCCTTTTGATTTTTGGGATAGCCTATAAACATACACTTAGTGACTTGAGTGGCTAATTTATCACAGTCAGGTCCAAGTCTGTGCACAAAACAAATGCACCCAAATACCTTAGGTGAAAAAGAGAAGAGGGGTACATTAGGATACAAAATTTACAAGAAAATTTGGTCGTCCATAGATGATGAAGGCACGCGGTTGATCAAAAAACAAGTCGTGGTAACCGCATCACCCCAATATGAAGCAGGAACATTTGATTGACTCATAAGGGTGCGGGCTACATTAAGGAGATGCATGTGTTTTCGCTCAGCCACCCCATTTTGTTGGAAAGTATAAGCACACGTGGTTTGAGGTTGAATACCATTGTCCCGATAAAATTGCAACAGTGCTTTTGTTTAAAACTCAAGGGCATTATCAGTGCGGATAATCTTGACAACGGATTCAAATTGAGTTTTTATTTCAATAACCAATGATTTGAGAATACTAGGAACTTCAGATCTTTCTTTTATTAAGAACACCCAAGACAACTTCGAAAAATCATCGACAATAACAAGATAATAACGACATTGATTCCTGGTAGGAATCTTACTAGGACCCCATACATCCGCATAAAGAAGTTCAAAGACTTTATGACTGGACTGACTCTGACTAGAAGGAAACAAACTCCTATGATGCTTGCCCAACTGACATGCTTCACACTAGAATGATGTAGTAGACGAAATTTGAGGAATGACACGACAAAGCTTCGACAATAAAGGATGTCCGAGACGACGATGCCACTGAACATGACTCAAGGAAAAATCGACTGCAGCATAAATGTTTCTCAAAGGGTGATGTAGATAATAGACTCCATTTTCTTCATAGCCTCCACCAATCTTCTTCCCCGTCAGCAAATCCTAAAAATGACCACACACAGGATCAAATATCACCCTACAATTTAGCTCTTTTGTAAGGCAGTTAACAGAGAGTAAACATTGAGGAAATGAAGGAACATGAAGGACATTGTTCAACTGTAAGGAAGAAGATATAGAAACATTTCCCTGACCAATAATAGGGGAGGAACTCCCATCAGTTAATGAGACACCCCGCTGTGCAGTAATAGCCTTTAGATCTGAAAATTTTTGAGAATTTTCGTATAGATGTCTAGATGCACCAGAGTCAATAATCCACTTACTATCATGGGGAGAAAGATGGTCTCATGTTGAGTAGGCCACACCAGCTACAGGAGAAGAGGAACTTGAAAGACGATGAGCAACCAGTTCATCATATTCTGCACGAGTAAGAGTGATACAATCACTGGTGTCATTCGCTACTTCTACTTTAGTAACATTAGCTTTTGGAACATTTGGCTTTAATGGAGAAGAAGCAGGCCGTCCATGTTTATCCCAGCAACGATCTTCTAAATGTCCTGATTTTTCACAAAAGGTATATTGGAGTTTACCTCTACCTCTCGTACCTCTTCCACGACCTCTTCCTCTAACATTCAGAGTGTTTCCTCGTCCATAACTAGATGAAACAGCTAAAGCAGATGACTGAGATACAGGTAGATTGTGGAAGAGAGATGGCAAGTCTACTCAACCGATTGTATGCATCAGCAAGAGTAGGAACAACAAACCCGGTTAACATTTGGACTTTAGCAACTGAGAACTCTGAAGATAGGCCTGTGAGGAACCGAGCAACCATAGTCTGTTCTTGATGATCCTTTTGTTTTGAATAATACAGTGGTCTATGAGCATTAAGTCTTTCAAAAGCAGCTTTGACGAAGGCATAGTACTAGACCAATGTCTGATCACCTTGCTGCAAATTATATATTTCTTGTTCAACTTGGAGAACACGACTCACATTAGTCTTTTGAGAGTACGTATCTCGAAGATTGTCCCACATTTGTTTAGCCGTATTGTAATAAATTAGGCCATCTGCAATATGAGGTTCAATGTTATTCATGATCCATGACATAACAATGTCATTATCTTCTTCCCAAGTACTGTATTTTCCTGTCTTATCATTTGCTTCTGATTCCAACAGTATGTGTTTTTTACGATGTCTAGACACCGACATCATAAACGTTTTGGACCACCGTGCATAGTTAGTTTCATTTAATTTCACAGAAGACTGGAGAACACGACTCACATTAGTCTTTTGAGAGTACGTATCTCGAAGATTGTCCCACATTTGTTTAGCCGTATTGTAGTAAATTAGGCCATCTGCAATATGAGGTTCAATGTTATTCATGATCCATGACATAACAATGTCATTATCTTCTTCCCAAGTATTGTATTTTCCTGTCTTATCATTTGCTTCCGATTCCAACAGTATGTGTTTTCTACGATGTCTAGACACCGACATCATAAACGTTTTGGACCACCGTGCATAGTTAGTTTCATTTAATTTCACAGAAGACCCACATGAGAAAGAATTTGCGAAGGCTTTATGTTCCCCAATAGTCTCATTCTTGAAATCGGATTTTGAAACTTCACCCATACTGAATAACACTCCCTCAGTAGTCACCACGAATAGTGCTGCTGCAATAAACTTCCACTTAAAAAAAATTAAATCTGATAGAGATCGGCTCCACACTATGCAGATCCACTACGATGATGAGTCTTCACCACGACATCAAATCTGCGATCAGATCTGAACCAACTAGAACAAATGATCTGATAAAGAAAAAAACCATGACTATTTAATATAAATTGTTCTTCACAACAACCAGATATGAGTGAACCAAAATAGAAGTATGCAGGTCCACAACTGAAAAATATATCCAATCTTCACCACACTCAGATGAGTCAGATCTGTAATCAAATCTAAAAAAAAATCCATGACTATGTAATATAAAGTATTTAATTTAATTTTTTTTTCGACACCCAAATATGAAGGACCCAAAAACAAAAGTATGCAGGCCCACGACTGAAAAATAGATTTAAACTTCACCACAACATCAAATTTGTGATCAGATCTATAGAAAAAAAAATGCAGATCCATGACTATTTAATATGAATATTTCTTCACGACAACCAAATTTGAATGAACCAAACCAAAATTATGCATGTCCACGACTGAAAACTATATTTAATCTTCACTACATTCAAATTTGTGATCAGATCTGAACTACCTAGAGCATACGGTCTAGAAAAAAAACCAGATCCACGACAATGTACTGCATATAATCTCCACCAAAAATAATTTTTACAATCACCCACTTCACAACTTCAGCACTATACCCATACCTGTATCCACTCAATTTGGTTGACAAAGACCCATAGATCCACGCGACTTTTAGATCTGATTACATATCTGAGTCATGACACTTGTCAGACCTCAGATCTATTATCAGATCTGTACCACTCATTAAAAAAAATGACACCTTTTTATCTGATCCTCTTCACGTGAACCTTTTTATCTGATCCTCTTCACGTGATCTAATACCCTTCACTCAAACTTTGACGCAGAACTCGAGATCGCACTCCCCAGATCGACGGCTTTGATACCATGTAAATGGAAAGACTCAGAAACGTGAGAGAGAGAAAGAAAGAACTTAGAAACTTAATTAGGTCTAATCTCCGTTAGTTTAAATAGAGATTAGCCAAGAGAGCAAATTTACATTAGAGTCTCTCATTATTTATAAATTACCAAAAACAACTTTAAGAATAAATAAACTTTACTTTAGAGTGGTCGATTTATCTTAACAAGATCATCATATGAAAAGTTTTGAAAGTCGAAAAAACTTCATCCTTATGTTTGAGAAAGTATATCCAACAATACCTAGTGTGATCATCAACAAAAATCACATAATATGAGAATTCTCCTTTAGATATCACAGGAGTCGGACCCCATACATCACAATGAATGATTTCAAAAGGTTTTGTTATAAACATGGATCTTTGATAAAAGGGTAAACTTTTCATTTTCCCAAGAATACATTCATTACATGTAAAATCTCCTTTACAAAAATGTTTAACAAAAGGTAAATATGAAATTTTAACAATATTGGGATGTCCAAGTCTCTTATGCCACACATGAATATCTTTATTTTGGACAACATTACAAAATTGATTCTTGGGAACTTGGAGAAAGTCGACATAGTAGAGATCTTCTTTCCTAGAGCCTTCCTCAATCAACTTCCCGAACCGGCGATCATGTATCCAACATTTATTAGAAGAGAATTTTATATCGCAACCATGGTCCGAGAGTTGAGAAACTAAAAGCAAATTTAAATTTAGTTTTGGTATGAATCTAATTTTTGGAATAAAAAAATCTTGTTTTTTAAAATTGCCTATTCTTTCAATTTCAAGGAATGTTTCATCCGCCGTTGAGACAAAAGATGAAAAGAAAATTTTAGATTATTCGGAAAGAGAATAAGCACTTGGGGTCATATGAAATGATGCACCGAAATCTAAGAGCCAAGATGTCTTACCAGGAGAAGGAGAAGAGGTTGACATAGCGGCTCTGAAAATTCCTCCCTTGAGAAGAGGTTGAAGAGCTTCCATAATTTGTTGTAGAGAGAGAGACCCATTTGAAGAGGATGGTCGTTCTTCCGGTTGAGTGGTGGTGGCCATTGCAAGCAATTTCTTCCATTTTGGGCAAATTGGTTTGATATGCTCCGGTTCTTTACAAAAATGATAATTTAATTTGCTATAGTCTCTCTTTCCATTTTGCCAATTTCCTCCTTGATTTTGATTCTTAAAATGAGGAGGTTTGTAGGTCCTCACATTGTTACCCAGTCTTGAAATGGCATTCACCCCTTCACTTTTTTCTTGAATAGATGAGGTTGCAAGGATACTAGGATTGCTTTTACTAATGCCCATATGGGTTTCTTCCCCACTCAATTTAGAAATAACATCTTCAATGGCAGAAGATGTGAAAGAAGAAAGAAGAGAAGACCGAATTTGTTCAAATTCGGGTCTAAGACCATTTAGGAAGTTAAAAAAGTGATTGTCTTCTAGTTGTTTGTGTCTAAGCTCGACAGCTTCACCACTCTATTTGGGTTCAAGCATAGCAAGCTCGTCCCAAATGGAAGATAATTCGGCAAAGTATTCCCGAATAGTCATCTCATTTTGTTGTAAGGTCAAAGCCCTCTTTTGAAGATAGTATTTGTGTGACAAATCTCTTAGAGTATACATTTTTTCAAAATATAGCCAAGCTTCGGAAGTTTTCTTGAATTTGATGATGTTGGCATTGATCTTAGTTTCAACGGATGAGAAAAACCAAGATAGGATCTTGAAGTTTTTCATTTCTCATTCGTCATGTTTTTGAATAATCTTCAAGAGCTCTTTGCCTTTTTTCTCCTTCAAGAATCTTTATATCGCCTTTTTCCATAATAGTAATTTTTGGTTCGGGTTCAGGTTTCGGTATCGAACATTGAACATACCTCCAAAGCCCCTTCCATTTAATATGGGATTCCATATTACCGGCCCAAACATGATAGTTTGAACCGTTGAGTTTAAACCCGAGGGAGAAGTGGGAGTCTTTTTTGCCCATTAAAGAGCATAGAAATAAAAAAGGAACACGTACCTCAATAGATTTTTAAGTTTTTCTTGACAAAGAAGACTTCTAAAATATTGGTCGAAGGAAATGATCCACTTCAATCTCCAATAGTTTGAAGGCACGTTTTTTGAGGCACCCAAGAATGTGGAGAAACGCACGATCTTCCTTCATCAAACCTTAGCTCTGATACCATGTGAAAGTATCTTTAACAAGATACTATGATCAAGACGTTAATATTTTTTATGATAAGCACGTGCACACATGCACAAAAAACACTCTTAGAACACTTTGCACAAAAGCACAACTCACTAAATCTCACAAAGGCATAAAAAAATAAAAGATTTATTGAAAAACACTTGGGCTTTGTCCCAAAGCCTTGCACAATAAGGAGGACCTTGGAGGGATCCAACTTATAGACGTTGGAGCCCCTCCAACGATCACAATTATGACCGTTGGAGGGGTCCAATGTCTATAAGAGTGGGCCCCCAAGGTGAGTTGACTAAGTCAAATAAAAAGAAAGAAAAGAAAGAAAAAAACAAAATTACAAGCATATTCGTAAAATAAATATGTGCAAGAGTGGTGAAATGACTAAACTACCCCTACAGCTAATAATAAAGAAATATATATTTTATATATATAATTAGGCAGATACATATACATATATATAATATATGTATATGTATCACCTTTTTATATATATAAAATATATATAAGATTACAATATTTGATATATAATTTAACAGGAACCACCTCCTAGCATGAATTTAAATGGTAAAATTTTGAAATTAAAAAAGCATTATATGGCCTTAAGCAAGCTCCCAAAGCTTGGTATGACAAAATTAGTAATGTATTAATCAATTTGGGTTTTATTTCTTGTTATACTGTCACTGCTCTTTTTGTTAAAAAAACAGGTGACTCAATTGTTATTCTACTTTTGTATGTTGATAATATGATCATCACTGGAAATGACAAAAAGGGAGTAAATGATGTTAAGTCTATGTTAAAAAAAAGTTTTGATATGTCTGACTTGGGGGTTTTGAGATATTTTTTAGGTATTGAAGTGGCGTATTCTCCTCGGAGATACATTTTATCTCAAATGAAATTAGCAGCAGACATCTGCATCAAATCAAGAGCTTCAGATGAAAAGAAAGTTAAAACTCCTGAAGCTATAAATACAAAGTTGAGACTTGAGGATGGCGTTCTTTATGAGGATCCTACCCCCTGTAGGCAATTGATTGGATCCCTTACTTATCCATCACCCGTCCGGATATTGCTCATGTGATTCATGCTGCAAGTCAATTTCAGCATGCTCCTACTACAGTTCACATGGCGGCCGTGATGCGAATTGTGCGATATATCAAGAACTCCATCTTCAAAGGGTTTTTCTTATCATCTTCTTCATCTCTTGAATTAACTGCTTATACTGATGCAGATTGGGAAGGAAATCCCAATTATCGAATCTCAACTACTGGTTTTTGCATTCATTTAGGTGAATCCCTCATTTCATGGAGATGTAAAAAGCAGCAAAAGGTTTCTCTATCATCCACTGAAGCTGAATATCGAGCCATGGCGATGACAACTATGGAAATTGTGTGGCTTAGAAGTCTCCTCTTTGACATGGGCATCCTCATTTCTTCTTCTACCATGATGTATTGTGATAACAAGAGCGTGATTTACATCGCAAGCAATCATACATTCCACGAGCGTACCAAGCATATTGAAATGGATTGCCACTACGTTCAAGACAAATTTCTCAAAGACACCATCACACTACCATATGTTACTTCAGAATATCAGTTGGCTGACTTCTTCACCAAAGCGCTTCCAACTCCGCGTTTCATGTTTCTTCTTGGCAAACTTTCGGTCTTCTCCACGTAAAGTTTGAAGAGGCGTGTTAAAATATGTGTGTGTATATATATATATATATATATATATATATATATATATATATATATATTTATCTTTTTTCTTTTTTTGTACATCCAAATACCCGATAGGGGTATTTTGATAAATTGCCCTGTACTTTTTCTTTTCTAGGTTTTTCCTTTTTTTTTCTTTATGTAATAGGACCACCAAGGGGCCCCACTCTTCTAGTTGTTGGGGCCCCAACGGTCACATTTATGACCATTGGGGCTCCCAACGACTAGAAGGGAGCCCCCCTGTGGTCCCTCTCAATTCCTTTTTGCTCCTCTATAAATAGAGGGCTTTCCCTCTTGTAATTGCAAGGGTTTTCAGCCCACTTTATCTCTCTTCTCAATACATTTTTGCCTTTTAGGCATTTTACCCCTTAGTGAGTCATTTGTGCACTTTAAATGCTTGTGTTCTTGGCTCTTCACTTGACTCTTTTAAAGAGTTCTTTGGTTTGTTGGTTCTTCCGCTATTTTCATTACAATTTTCACATAGCATTGCAAACATGAGAGAATTGTGCCTCAAGAATAACCCAATCTGAGGCAACTAAAAGCACAAATGTTTTAACTAACCCAAGCATGGTAACCTCTCCATGCAGCAAACCTATGCTTTGAGTAAAGGATAATTGGACGATGATGTGCTTAACAGATTTTCCCACCATCCTAGCAATAACAGCAGAGGGGAAACTGTCTGAAGAGACAAATATGCTTTTAGCCATTCCATAAGTTAGCCAGCATACACAAGCAAAAAAGGCTACATTGGTTTTAATTAGCAAGCATTCAAAAGATTCAGCTGACAAAAAACAATTTTTAGGCTCATTTAGTTAATAAATTTGGTTTAGGCAGTTAGGCCTTGTTGGCATCCATATATTAGTTCCATTCATTAGTTGTTTTGGCACTGGCTAAAACAAGGAAAATCCAGGACACGGTCAAGTCTTTCAAAAATATATTATAAATCCATTCATCCCAGGTTATTTACTTTGTGACTAGATTACTGCAACAAGCAACTTTGCTTGCAGTACATGTACTGTAATGTCGTACAAGAAAGTTTAAAAGAACCAATACAAAAGCCCTAAGCCTATATGACAGTATGTTGTGCCAGATGGACACAAGATGCATTGTTGTAGGATATAAATGCCATCATGTAAACCATCAAATAACCTAAGCATGCACAAACTTAAAAATTTGCAAACTCGTGCATATGCCAAACAAATTTAAAAATGTTTTACCTAGGGTCACTTCCAGAAAGGGGTATGTGAATCCAACCAATTGGCTTCTCAAGTTCCATCGTTTTGATTTCCTGCAGAAATGAAAATATGAATATGAATGCATGAAGCAAATTTGCCCATCAAAAGGAAGAGAACGCAGAGCACATGTAGATCACATCAGATCAACTGAATATATATATATATATATATAGTACTGAGAGTTTATAACCTCAAATTCATACAACCAGCATATGCCTGCTACCTTTGTGGGTTCCAAACTCCTTGGTGAAAAATTCTCATTTTTTTTTATTTACCCTTTTTTTTGGCACATCTGACCCTCCATATGTGATCTACATATTCACTTTTCTTTATTCTGAGCATATCGGCAGTTTTGTAATGATCATTTTACTGCATTTGGGTCATTTTTGGTAGAGAACCAAGATGGGAGTGATTTTGAGTGATATACACTTGGTATTTGGGAATTTTGTTGAAGTTTCTATAATTGTGTGTGGGACGGTAATCATGTTTTTGTGATTTTGGGTGTGATGTTCAGTATCAGCAGGGTTGATAGTGTGTTGTTATTGGTAGAATTGAGTATAGAAGGGTTATATTGGCTCACTGTGAGTGCTGTTGTGATTTGAGTGGGTCAATTTTTGAGTCCTTCGGATATCAGTTTTGCTGCTGTGCTTTTGCCTTTGGATGTCCTGAGTTTTATCAGTTGTGGTCAGCATACTTTGCATTGGTTTGTGTGTTGTAGATATTTCCTGTGCAAGGCCTACTGAATTTTGTAGTTTGGAGGTTGTGATGAGTATGGAGAAGGGAGACTCGATTCAGTCAGATTTCATGAAGACAATGATTGATGGAAAAAAGTTAGGAGGATATCTGGATGGAACTGTAGTGATACCGAAAAACTGGTACTCCGGATTATGAGTTGGTGATGAAGGAATGAAAAATGAATAATGAGAGGGTGAAGTCCTGGATTCTTGCTGGATGGAAAAATGGTTTGTCGTCCAAAGACCGAACGACAGCGATCTTCCAAGTTTTGGGGGAGTTTTGGGTTTTCTCTAGAATTCAAGGGTTTTCCTAAGCTAAGAGGTGTGAAATGACCTAAGGTTTTGGGGATCTTCACCTTAGAACCTAAGGAAATATTTTAAAAAATACTAGCCCTTGGGCATCGTCAAAAATTGGATGTCTACAACAGGACAACTCCTTTTCATGTGTCCCATTTCTTTACAATAGTGACACCTAACTCCATTCATATCAAATTTGGGTGCCCTAGATTTTGCACCCCGAGAACCACGAGTCTGCTTGGATACCACCATAACAGAATCAACCATCTATTCATTCAAGGCTAGACTAGAATGAGCTCTGACAAGAATGAGGAAGGAGTAGGAGTAGTAGTTGTACCTACTTCCACCTATGACAATCAACCATCTATTCATTCAAGGCTAGACTAGATGCAATAGCAAATTCAGCAGCTTCTCTCTCTCTGTCTACTTCCTCGATCGCCACTGCTTCCTCGGGTATATCTGGTTGTGTCTTTGCAGGTATACCTAGTATTACTTTTGATGGTTAATAGACTCATGAGTGTCATGCCACGTGACAGAGAATGAGTCCATATTAACCAATTGTATTCCACACGGCAGATGGTTCTCTCATGAGTGTCTCTAAAGTTGGGCTAGTTATCTTTGCTTTTAATCCTAGAGAAAAAATGAATGTTCCTGAAGTCTTCTTAGTTCCATCTCTAGCCATGAATTTACTTTTTGTTGGCCAAATTACCCAGTACAATTATGATGTTGTGTTCACCCCTGATTGTTGTTTTGTGTAGGATCGATTATCAGGGAAGAAGATTGAGATTGGCATAGGCGAGGCCATCTCTATTAACTTGACCAATTGGAGCCAAGTTCTGGAGGCTAAGTTAGGCATCGTGCTGCCGTTTTGGAGTCCTCGGTCTTGTGGCATCAATGGTTTAGTCATGTGTCTAGTTCTAGGCTACAATTTATGTCATTTTTTGGTGTTCTAGGTGATAGTTATACTCGTGAGGTGCCAGATGAGGTCAAGTGTTGTAAGAGTTGTAGGTTGTCCAAGAGTTATGCCCTCCCATTCAGTCTTAAAGAGGTTGAGTCTACTTGTCCTTTTGTTCTTGTCCATTATGATATTTGGGGTCTATCTAATATGAGGTCAAAAGGAGAGTCCATGTATTTTGCGACATTTATTGATGATTTTACCATATATACATGGATTTACTTTATGAAAAATCAAAATGAATTATTTGATATATTAAGAAGTTTTATGTTTATGTTGAGACTCGATTTGCAACTAAGATGAAAATTCTTTGCTTAGATTCAGGGGGAGAGTATGTGGGGAACAACTTGCAAGATTTCTTGGTAGAGAAAGGAATGGTGCATTAGAGATCGTGTTCATATACACTGGAACAAAATGGGGTTGCTGAAAGAATAAACACATATTTGATACTAAGAGAGCTTTGTTATTTATCAGTGAAGTGCCTAAGGAGTTTTGGGTTGAGGTTGTGGAAGTTGCAGTGCACTTGATAAATAGGATGCCTTTAAGAATGATTAGAAAAATGTCGCCATATAAGTTGTTTGGAAGGGAGCCTAACTATGATATGTTGAGAGTGTTTGGAAGTACCTGCTTTGTGCTCATTCCTCCTCATTGTAGAGACAAGTTGTCACAAAGGACAGTTAAGTGTTTCTTTATTGGGTATCCTCAAAGGCAAAAAGGATATAGATGTTTTGATTATGTGGGAAAGAAAGTCTGAACTTCTACGCATGTAGAATTCTTGGAGCACATGTCATAATATAAGGGTAAAAAGCAAGTTGAGAGTTCTGAGTCTGTTTTCTCATTTCTTGTTCCTTTTTTGAAAGTCTGAAAAAGATAAGGAGAAAGGGTGAATTACTTATAACAGAAGATCTGTAGATGCACATACTCAGTCTTTCCTTGAGCAGCATGATCAGGAGAGTGAAGTCTCACCTGAACCAAGTCTTAATGTTTCTCAGGCTGATCCTGAAGAACAAGCACCTGAACCTTCCTTTGTCCCTTTGTCTGTTCCTCAGGTGCGTAGAAGTTCCTGCCGTTTTGTTGCACCCTCTCGATTTTTTTCTTATGAGTCTTTTCGGCTACTCACCAAGCATTAATCCTATTATGAACCTAAGTCTTATGTTGAAGTTATGCTGGAGACTGAATGGTAGAAAGCTGTGTGAGGAGTTGCAAGCGCCGGAGAGAATGAAAGTACGAGAATTAGTCAAGCTACCAGATGGAAAGAATGCAGTTGGTCGCAAGTGGGTGTTAAATTGTATATATATACTATTGATGTATATATATTTTTATTTTATCTAGTTCATTTAGAACTAGAGTTGGACTAGTCAACACTTTGTTGACTAGTCAAAGGAGTCGTTGGACTAGCTCCAATGGCTCTATTTCTAGCCATTGGAGCTAGTACAATGACTCTTTTGAGTCCCTCTCCTTGCCTCTTGCTTGTATATAAGTAGGGGTGTTTCCCCTCTCTTGTATAATAATGCTTCTTGCATAGTGATGAATAAAATAATATTTATTTTAGCCCTCTTGTGAAATACCCCCTTATGGGTTTGGTATTGAGTGTGCCCTTTTGTAGACACTTTTTGTGTGTGTTCTTTTGAATCTTTAGTGAACATATTTAGTGTGATTGAAAGATTTTTGTTTCTTTACATGGTATCATAGCCTTGGTTGCTCTTGTCGTCGCTTGAAGATTGCTTGTTGCCTCATTTTTCGTGCCCAAGGTAGAAATAAAGGTCTTCTTGGTAAATTAAAGTGTTTGTGGAATTGTGCAAGTGTGGCTTATTGGCTTGAGTGATCGTGGTGGTGCGTTCGTGCTAGTTCGTAGTGGTGCACTCGTGCTAGTTCTCTTTCTTTTTAAATCTATTTTGTTCTCTCATCTCTTTCTTTCTTTGTAAGAATGAATGACAATGAGAAAGTCACCATCTTACCTATAAAACCCAATGACAAACTTTGTAATGTGGTCTTCAATAATGAAGCACCACATATGGGAAAAGGGATTATGAGAGTTGATGGTTCCGATCCGGAGCCTAAACTAGTTCTCATAAAGGTTGAAAATGAGAAAAAATCTCTTACGGATTGTGGGAAGGCTAAGGCACTAGCCACTTATGAAAAAAAGTGAGAAGAATAGAGAATGGGGCACACCAAGATTATGTCTTGGTTAATCAATAGCGTAGATATTAAAAAGTGTTCTAGTCTCGCAAAGTTTGAGCATGCCAACAAAGTATGGGAATACCTTAAGAATATGTATTCCTTTAAAGATATTGTAGATGTGTGCAATTTGTAAAACAAAGTTCGGACAATGACTCAAAAGGACAAAAGTATTAGAGAATATTGCAATGAATTGTCCGAACTTAGAGAAGAATTATCTATCCTTGAGCCTAAGTGGCATTGCCCGGAAGATATAGAGCTCCGGCAAAAGCAACTTGATGTGGAATATTTTTATCAATTTATAAATAGTTTAAGACCGGAGTTTGAAAGCACCAAATCAACATTTCTTCATAGAGGAAAAATTCCTTCTATTGTTGACACTCTTGAAGAATTGAGTATGGAGGAGAATAGGCTAAGAGGGCATTCTTTGAAAAATGAAGACAACTTTTTTTTAGTTGTCTCCAGACCGGGAAACTACATGCACCCTTACAAACCAGCTCATTGAAAAACAAGGAAACGAGATTGACAACAAACCTTATTGGAAACAAGGCAATGAGTATGACAAGAAAAGGACTATTTGTTATAATTGTCATGAGCTAGGACATACCAAACCTTAATGTCCTAGATTTAGAAAAAGAGAAGAAAAGAAAATGGTTTAGATTGGTTCGTCTCAAGAACCGGGTGATTCTCATGATGCACCCGTATCTATGTCAAACTTATAGAGATTCTTCAACCTCTTCTTAAAGGAGTATCTTACTCAAATGGAGCATCGACTGGAGCCGCGGTTTCTTCCTTCTCCGATCCCAGTAAAACTCCGTGGCTTCTTGATTCTGGTGCTTCGTTTCATATGACCCCCAATCAAAATATTTTATCTGAATGTCATACCAACTCAAGCATATCAAATGTTTTAACAAATGATGGTACATCTCTTGAAATAAAAAGAATTAGAAATTTTGAAAATACTATACAAAATTTTAAAAGATTTATTATTCAAAAAGTAAAGTATATTCCTAAATTAAATTTAAATCTCTTGTCAGTTTCTCAAATATCTGACCATGGATGTAATGTCTCCTCTTCTAATGGGTGTTGGGTGCAGGATCGTCAGTCAAGAAAGTTGATTGGGGAAGGCTATAGAGAAGGAGGTCTCTACTACATGAATTTTTTGAAAATGCTTAAGGATACCTTTTATTGCAATGTTCAGAAAATTGGCTTGGACTTATGGCACAAACGACTTGGTCATCCTAATGTATCCAAAATTCAATATTTTTCAAATCTGAAAAAATTTGTAACTATGAAAGTTTTAAATGTAAAAACTGTATTCTTGGTAAAATGAAGAGATTACCATTTTATGAAAGAACTTTTATTTCTTGTAGATCGCTTGAGTTAATACATTTGGATGTCTCAAGGCCAGCATCAGTTATATCAAAGGATGGATATGCATACTATGTGATTTTTGTTGATAATTTCACTAAGCATACTTGGATCTACTTCTTTAAGCATAAGTCTGAAGTCTTTTCTCATTTTCAAATATTTCACAACTTAGTCAAAAATAAGTTTAAAAATGACATTTCTATTTTTCGCACTGATTCAAGGGAAGAGTAATTATCAAAAGAATTTAAAGATTATTTTAATTTACATGGCATCACACATCAAAAGTCTTGTCCTCACACATGGTTTGGCTGAACAAAAACATATACACATCATAGAAACAACTAAAACTTTGCAGATAGCAAGTCAAGTACTAAAGGATGTTTTGGCTAAAGTACACCTAAGTGCTACACTTATTAATAGAATGTCATCTTCTTCTCTGCAAAATATAACACCAATTGAAAAAACTTTTAAAAATAGGTCTTGATTACTTTAGATTGAGAGTTTTTTTATGCAAATATTTTGTTTTCACTAAAAATTGATAAGCTCTCCCTCGGACTATTCCTTGTACCATTTTAGGTTATGCAAATAATAAAAAAGGCTATTGATGTTTTGATCCCAAAAGAAAAAAACTATACTATTTCACAAAATGTGCCCTTTTTAGAAAAGAAAAGTTTTTTTTTACTATGAAAAGATTGAAGTAGTAGCTGACTACTCATTCTTATTTGATTTAATTTCAAGTTATGAAAAATGTAATTATGAATGTGACCTAGATAGTGGTCGTGATGAATGTGATCTTGATAATGGTCATGATGATATAATTACTGAAGAACAAACTCATAGGAACAAAAAATATTTACAATATTTTAGGCATAGGGACCTTAATCAACAATGTGCACTAGAGAAATATGTTGAACAACCTGAAGTACAAACCAAAAGATCATCTAGGATTTTTAAACCACCTAGAAAGTGATAAAATGTGACTAGACATCACTGGATCTCCAGATCCGTGACGTCTATTCATGTAATCCTGTTTCATAATGTATAATGGCATTCTTGTTATTTGTTTATATTTTAAACCCAACGTAAGCTATGCTTTATATAATAGAATTAGGGCATGCCTCTTGTTGAGTGGCTGTCGATTTTTACTGTGCATCTCCCTCTCTCTTTCTCCTTCTCTCTTCCCTACAGAAACACAACTCTGGTGACATACAAATCTGATATTAGATTTCTCTCATGGTATCAAAGCAAGGTTGCGGTTTGCTTCCAAAAGGTATGCCCATAGAGACCTGAAATTTGCTCTTCTTGTTAGAATCTCTTTTTTTCTCTATCTATTTCTAAATCTTCTTGGAATCTCTCTCTTTTTCTTTATCTATTTCTAAATATTCTTCTCTTCTTCTTTTCTTTCCCTATTTATCTATTTATTTTTTGTCTTCTTCTATTAAATAGGGTATTTCTCTCATTTGACGTTAAGCTTTCTTTAAGTCTCAAGATCTCTATTGACGTCAAATCGATGTTTCTTTTGTTTTAAATGCGCTAATCTAAAAATCTCTATTGTTCTGGTATTAAACCAAATTTTATTTTGGGATCTGCAAATTAATCTGAAGCAAGTCGCTTTTGCCGACATCTTTCTATTGTTGAATCCATTTTCCCTTTCTTTATTTTCGTATATTTTCAGTCAACTCTTATATATTGGCAGCACATTATTGTGATAGCAGGCCTGGTTACAAAAATCAGACTGAGTCCAGAATAGTGCCTTAATCTAAAAAAAAAGGGGCATGTTTTATATAAATTCTTCAATTTTCCTGCTTATTCACGAAATTAGTTTTTTTGTTGTTATGCATTAATTATTGACTGAATTTGTCCCAATCTTCCTTTGCTTTATCTTTATTCTATCCTTCCTTTATTAATGGATACCTCTACCTTCATTGGCCTTTCTTCGAACTTTTTGAATCAGCTTGTTTCTGAAAAGCTTAATCACTCTAATCTTCTAACTTGGAAGAGGCAAATTTTTCCTTTCATAAGGAGTCAAGATTTGTTTAAGCATCTGGATGGATCAATTTCAGTCCTACCACAGTTTGTTTAACAGGAAACGAAGCATGATAAAGGAGATGCATTTGTTCAATATGTTCCAGGAAGTATTGATATCAATACCAGACGATTGTACAACTGGACAACTATGGAACAAACTTGCACAAACATATTCTCAGATTTTAAAGGCAAGAATCTTATTCTTAAAAAGAGAGTTTCAAACTCTTAGAAAAGGCTCAATGTCTGTCATGGAGTTGTTAAACAAGGTGAAATTCGTTACAGATCAGCTTGTTGTTGTTGGAAGTGCAGTCTCTGGTAAGGAAAATGTACAATAACTCTTAATGGGCTGGGTCTAGAATATCATGTGCTCTCTACTTCGTTATCGGTTCTGCCAGTGTTACCTAATTTTGAAGATCTTCAAGCTAAACTTTCTCAGTATGAGATAAGCATAAAGAGCATGACAGAAGGTGTTGTGCATTCAGATGCACATAGTGTCTTGTCTTCAGAAATGTCTCAAGGTACTGGATGTGGAGGTAGTAGTTTTCAAGGTGACAACATGGTGGTTTTGGACAGGAAGGTAGTGGCATTCTTCCTACTCCAAGACCACCAGGATTTCTTAATGCAGCGAATAAAAAAAGAGTGCCTACGTGTTTTTTGTGTAATAAGAAAGGGCATGTGAAAGTTGACTGTTGGTTTAATCCTCAAAACAAAGGAAAGAACAATAAAGCAAGAAACAAAAAGGAATCTGAGGGCCACAAACCCTCTATGCAACAACTTTTGTTGGCTGCTTTATCTCAGATGAGTTTTAAGCAAAATGAGCAAGGAGAATGATACGTGGATTCTAAAGCAGTCACTCATGTTACAAGTAATATTGGTAAGCTCTCGAATTTATCCCCCTATTTTAGAAAAAATAGTAATCACTGGAGATGGCACACATCATTATATTTTTCATATTGGAAGTGCACAAATTTCTTTGTCTACTACTTCTCTTAGTTTGTTCAATGTTCTTGCTCCTAACATTAAAAAGAATATTGTTTATTTATCCAAACTTATTGATGATACAAATTCTTCTGTTGAATTCACTCCTTCTGTGTATGTTAAGGATCTTCGAACAAAGAAGATGCTCGCTGACAAGGAGCGATGAGGAAACATGTATATCTCCAAGGAAAATCCCGCATCTCATTTATCTTCTACTTTGAAGTCATCTTTTTTGGAACCGGCATCTCAGAGTTTTAAGTCTTGTCATAGAGATGTCTTCAGTCTTTCTCAATGTAATAAGCCAGATTTATGGCACAGTCGTTTGGGTCATTGTAGTCATGGTTTTATTAAGAAACTTGTGTAAGAAAATTTGATTCCAGAGTCTTGTCTGCATCATGTTTCGGTTGCTAAAAAGTGTTCAAGCTGTCAGTTATGTAAGAGTCATGTTCTTCCTTTTAATCTTGTTAATGAAAGAACCTCAAAAGCTTTTGAAATTGTGTACTCTGATGTATGGGGACCAGCTCCTATATGTTCTTCATTTGGAAGTTAATATTATGTTTTATTCATAGACAATTATTCTCGTTTTACTTGGATATACTTCATGAAATACAAGTCTGAAGTTTTTAGATTATTCCAAGACTTTTGTGCACTAGTTAAAAACTGGTTTTTCTCTAATATTATACATTTCCAATATGATGGTGGAGGTGAATATTCTTCAAATGACTTCATTGATTTTCTCTGAAATAATGGAATAAGCAGACAGGTGTCGTGTTCGCATACCCCTCAACAAAATGGAGTGGCTGAACGGAAACACCATCATATTGTTGAGAGTGTTATGAGCATGCTTCATGATAATAATGTTCCTATAACTCTTTGGACATAAGCTTTTCATAGCGCAG
Source organism: Nuphar pumila (assembly GCF_984573655.1). Classification (NCBI taxonomy): domain Eukaryota; kingdom Viridiplantae; phylum Streptophyta; class Magnoliopsida; order Nymphaeales; family Nymphaeaceae; genus Nuphar; species Nuphar pumila. Next base: position 68,709,605 of record NC_143255.1, on the reverse strand, counting down.
TTCATGTGATTAACTATCTGCTAATGGCAATTCTTGAGAACAAGTCTCCATATTTTCCCCTTTTTGGAAAACATCCTGATTACAATATCTTGTGTATTTTTTGTTGTGTTTGTTATGTTCATATTGACAAGTCTCTGAGAAATAAATTTCAGGATAAAGCAGTGAAGTGCTGGTTTGTTGGATATGCGCATGATTATAAAGGAGGAGGGTTGCGGTAGGCCAGTGACAACCAGCATAAAAATTTAGTCACACCCTATGAATATGAACCAATATGAGAATTTCGTTGGGGTGTTCCCTACTGAGCGATGTGTTGTACTCTATAGGCCCGGAGGCAGTGATAAATGGGCAAGGGTTGCTAGGTCGTCGCCCAGAAGCGACGCGTCACACCGACGCCCGGGTGTGGTGTCAAATAGGCAAGGGTTCCCTCACTTTGTTGGACGGGTGGGGGTAAAGAAGATAGTTCAAGACCATAAAATTAGGTTAGTCACTTGGAACATAGGGTCTTTAACTGGTAAGTTGGTAGAGTTAGTAGATGTTATGTGTAGGAGAAAGATTGATATTTTATGTCTACAGGAGACCAAATGGGTAGGTGAGAAAGCAAAAGTGATAGAACCTTAGGGATATAAGATTTGGTATACAGGAATAAATAGGAATAGGAATGGAGTAGGGATTGTTATTAGTCGTGAGTTTATAGATAATGTAGTTGAGGTCCGTAGGAATGGTGATAGAATTTTACTTATTAAATTAGTATTAGGTACGAATATTATTAATATTATTAGTGTTTATGCAACTCAAGTAGGTTTAGATGATTCCATTAAGCGTCAATTTTAGGAAAATTTAGATAGAGTAGTACAAGGGATATCTTATGGAGAAAAGCTTTTCATCGACGGTGACTTTAATGAACATGTAGGCATTAGTAGGGATGGATTTGAGAGTATCCACGGAGGCTATGGTATAGGAGAAAGAAACGAAAGTGGAGAAAGGATTTTAGATTTTGGTTTGTCCTATGATATGATCTTAAACAACACTTGGTTTAGGAAGAAAGAGTCTCACCTAGTAACATTTAAAAGGGGTTAATACGAGTCAGATAGATGTTTTCCTACTTAAAAAGAGAGATAGGGGTTGTTGCATCGATTGTAAGGTTTTACCGGGAGAAAGTGTAGCTACACAACATAGAGTCTTAATTTTAGATCTTAGATTTAGAAAATGTCACAAAAGGGATAGACATAGGATGGATCCTAGAATTAAGTGGGGGGCACTGAAAAGAGCTAAACAAGGAATGTTTGTAGAGCAGGTAGTTAAGGAAGTTGATTGGTGTCTCGAGAAGGATTCAGAATCAATGTGGAATAAGATAGCGGGTTGCATGAGAAAGGTGGTTAAGGAGGTATTGGGTGAGTCTAAAGGCGGTGCACCATTAGGTAAGGATACATCATAGTGAAACGAGGATGTCAAATTAGCTATTAAGGTTAAAAGAGAGTGTTATAGAAATCTAAGTAAAAGTCGTGATAATGAGAATTTGGAGAAGTATATGATAGCAAAGAAGGAAGCTAAAAAAGTAGTTCGAAACGCAAGGGATAAGATATAAAAGGAGGTTTATGACAAGTTGGATACCAAAAAGGGCGAGAAGGATATTTATAGGCTTGCAAAGATGAGAGATAGGAAATCGAGAGATCTAGGTATGGTCAGATGTATCAAAGATGAAACGCAAAGGGTTTTAGTCAAAGATGAGGAGATTAAGGAGAGATAGAAAGATTATTTTGATAAGTTATTTAATGGAAGTCATGCTCAGGATCTTGGAGACTTCTCCATTCCTTTTCATGAGATGAATCGTGACTTCATGCGCAAGATTCAAAAGCAAGAAATTGTAGAGGCTTGGAAGAAAATGAAATCAAGAAAGGCAGTTGGCCCAGATGGTATACCTATCGAGGCTTGGAAATGCTTAGGTGAGAAAGGTTTAGAATGGTTGACAAATCTTTTTAACAAGATTTGACGGACAAATAAGATGCCTAATGAGTGGAGGAAGAGTACTTTGGTGTCACTATATAAGAATAAGGGTGACACACAAGATTGCACAAACTATCGTGGTATAAAACTCATGAGTCATACTATGAAACTTTAGAAGAGGGTCATTGAGTATAGGTTGAGGAAGGTTGTCATGATATCGGAGAATCAATTTGGTTTTATGCTTGGAAGATCAACTATGGAAGCTATACATCTTCTTAGACAACTTATTGAGAGATATAGAGAGAGGAACAAATATTTGCATATGGTTTTTATTGATTTAGAGAAGGCATACGATAGAGTACCTAGGGATATTCTCTGGTGGACAATGATAAAGAAAGGTGTTTCTCTCAAGTACATTAGTATAATTAAAGATATGTACGAAGGAGTAGTAACCAATGTCCGCACTTGTTGAGGGGTGACCACCAATTTTTTTATAACGGTTGTGTTACATCAAAGATCTGCATTAAGCCCTTTCCTATTTGCTATAGTGATGGATGAGCTTACGAGATCAATTCAAGAAAATGTGCCGTGGTGTATGTTGTTTGCTGATGATATTGTTTTGATTGATGAGTCTAGAGCTGGGGTTAATGCTAAGTTAGAATTATGGAGACAGACATTGGAAGCAAGAGGTTTTAAGTTGAGTAAGAGTAAGACAGAATATATGGAATGTCGGTTTAGTAAGCAACGAAGTAGTGATGGGAGTGTAGTGAAGCTTGGTGAGCAAGAAATATCGGTGGATGACTGTTTCAAATATTTGGGATCTATCATTCAAAAGGATGGAAAAATTGATGGAGATGTAAATCATAGGATAAAGGTTGGGTGGATGAAATGGAAAAGTGCAACTGGAGTATTGTGCGGTCGTAGAATGCCATTGCATTTGAAAGGAAAGTTTTATAGGATGACAATTAGGCCCGCTTTACTATATGATACGAAATGTTGGGCTGCCAAGAGACATCATATTCAAAAAATGAGTGTAGCTGAGATGTGTATGCTTCGATGGATGTATGAAAATACAATAAAAGATAAGATTCAAAAAGAGGAGATATGTAAGAAGCTAGGCATTGCATTCGTTGAAAATAAGATGAGAGAGAATCGTTTTCGGTGGTTTGGACATATTTGGCGAAGGCCTAATGATGCTCTAGTTAGAAGGATGGAGAAATGGGAAAATATATTAGTTAAAAGAGGTCGGGGTAGGCCTAAGAAGACTTGGACGGAGATGATAGGAAAGGATATGAATGCTTTGAACCTCACCGACGACATGACATTGGATAAAAATGATTGGAGGAGAAGGATTCATATGGAAGACCCAGAATGATTTTCTTATTTGGTTCATATCGCCGACCCCAATTATTTTGGGATGAAGGCGTAGTTGTTGTTGTTGCGGATGATTATAAAGGATATAAATGTTATGATCATGTAACTAAACATATCAAGATTTCCAAAAATGTTGTTTTTGATGAACAAAATTTTGAGAGTACATCATTGTCTAAGAGCATAACTCACCTCAAGACGTTGAAGTTTATGATCCCTAGATGAGTGCAGAATTGTGAAGAATTGTTTGCAGGCAAAAGAGATGTCAGCCATTTTGTGAAGAATTGAACTCAAATGATCAAAATATCGAATGTCCAAGTACTTTAGAAAATGAAAGATGTAGAGAAATTCAGAGATTCTCTAGTCATGTTTGTGTTCAAAGAGAGATCCTATCACAGACACTGTCGAGCAGACTATTACTCAACCTCCTTTAAGAAGATCGAAAAGGATTTGTCATCTTATTCAAAGATGGGTTAGCTATGATAATTTTTCCATAGATTTTCAATTGTTCAGGTCACAAGTTGAAAATCATGATGAACCTGTTAACTTCTATCAAGTCATTAAATCACATAAATGGATAGAGACCATGAATGAAGAGATGGAAATGTCAAACTTGGAAAATTGTTCCTAGACCCGAAAGGAAAAACGTTGTGGGGTGCAAGTGGGTTTATAAGATTAAGTATAAACCTGATGGATGCATTAAGAGATATAAAGCAAGACTTGTGGCACGAGGATTTCATCAAGGATATGTGTAACGCCCCAAAATTTCAACTTGTGATTTCAAAAACATTATTAAAAAACCTTTTAAAGATTTAAAGTTTTCACTTTTAAAAGCGACAACGGAAGACATTTAGAAAGGAGCACAAGTCAACAATCCTAGGTACGTTAGCTGAAAAACCATCATTTACATGAACAACAACTTAAATGAATTGAGGAAATAAGGCAATAGATTAAAAATCTGCAGTTTATTACAAAATGAGCATTTTTTTCCCAAAGTTCAGTAATCTAAAGAAAAACTCAAAAAAAAAACTCAGAGCCAAGCCGCCAGCAGAAAAAAGAGAAATCTTGAGCCATGTTGCACCACGCCATCGGACGCTTGTGAAGTCCTACTCATCACCTGCCCATGAAATGGGTCAGTTTCACAACAAACCAGTAGGTGCACGAATAGATAAGTAAAATAAAATAAAGCAGGACATTCATGAGATAAGCAGTTTATCATATTAAGGCAACAAATACAATTGAAAGTTATTCTAACAAGTGTAACGTAAGCAAAGAGTTGTTGTTTGAAGCATTTCAAGCAGTGTAAGACTCCATCATCTACAACTATTTAAAAAGACATTCTTTAAGTTCTGATATTAATTGGTCTGTGGGTACGCACAGATGCGAAACATAGAAACAGCCGAGACTGATCCGGGGGTTTATTATGTCAGGTGTTTTCATTAACCCGGATGGCTGACTCAGTCCGCTCCTAAGGAGATGGTCAGTGACCAAGAGAGTAAATCCCCAAAGGCATTCGTGGCCCATGGATACATCCAACTTCTACAAAAGTACCTGGGAGTTACCACCTAGGATAATTTATGGTAATCTCAATTTCACTAACTCCGATGACTGGGGAAGCCGAGTCTTTTGCCCGTGGGGTGGTTGTTAACAACCTGTCCATCGGAGTTTTTGTACCATCCATCCTCTCCCTTGATGAACCGTGAAGGTCGAATGGGTACGACGGGGGTTTCTTAACCGCCGCCCCATTCTACATGCTCTAGTCTGTTAGACCCACTCGAGCATCTTGCTTGTGAAGGCGAGTTGTCACCATTTATGTGATCTCAGCATTGTGCTTAATGCACGCTTAGAGGTTGCTACAACCTCATCATCCAAACATCATAACACACATGGGACGTACTTGTCCAAAAGTACGATCGTACCTACCTAGAGGTACGACTACGATGAGAGGGAAACATTTAATGTCTTGTGATTCTTTTGGTTCATACATGACATATATTGTTTTTTGAGCAATTGGCCTGTGGAGGCCGACATTGTCTCATTGATAACGGTAAAGTGTTGATTGCCCACTTCAGGGTACTTCATTACCTCTCGTAAAACTTATAACGTACCTGTCTTAAAGTCTGGTTACAGTAACAATTGTCATGGGTTTCTCTCTAGAAATGAGTCTACTATTAGAGTTTTACAATAAGCATACAATTTCAGAAGAATAAGGATGAGGAAACGCAAAACAGACAATCACAAGTTAAGTAATTCTACGAGTAAGAATGTATGCCAAAGAAACTATTCTATCACAGAATCCTTATAATTTATTTCATTCATACAAACCCTTCGTGCGACTTTCCCCTACCTCGGGATGTCGTGCAGCTGCGTGCGTCTACGGGTGTAGATGATACGAGGGTCGGGCCGCGGAGCGCGAACTGGACCTGTTGCGTAAATCTGCAAGAGTGTGAAATATTCAAGTATGCTAATATAATTAATGGTGCGACGGGGGCAAGGGTAGGATTAGGCAACATGGAGTGAGCCCCTGACTCCCGAAAACAGCAAGGCGGCAGGGAGCGAGCCTCTGCCGACAGCACCGAGGGGGCAGGGGGGCGAGCCCCTGCCGAAAGCAACGAGGCGGCAGGGGGCCAGCCCCTGCCGACAGCATCAAGGCGGCAGAGCCCCTACCGACAATAGCGAAGCTGCAGGAGTCGAGCCCCTGCCGACAGCAACGAGACGGCAGGGGGCCAGCCCCTACCGACAGCAACGAGACGGCAGGGGGCCAGCCCCTACCGACAGCAACGAGGCGGTAGGGGGCTAGCCCCTGCCGACAGCAGCGAAGCGGCAGGGGTCGAGCCCCTGCCAACACCGAGCAATGAGACGGCAGGGGCCAGCCTCTGCCGACAGTAACGAAGCGGCAGGGGTCGAGCCCCTGCCGACAGCAAGCAACGAGACGGCAGGGGCCAGCCCCTGCCGACAGTAACGAAGCGGCAGGGGTCGAGCCCCTGCCGACAGCAAGCAACGAGATGGCAGGGGCCAGCCCCTACCGACAGCAACAAGGTGGCAGGGGGCCAGCCCCTGCCGACAGCCGAGAGGCGGCAGGGGGCCAACCCCTGCCAACAGAGAGAGAGAGAGATTGGGACGGGGGTGACAGGGAGCAACCGACCTCCCGTTGGTCGCCCGATCACCCACAGGGGAGAGGGGGTGTCGCAGGGGCCATTAGCCCCCTGTCGGCACTCCAGCGAACCCCCAGAGAGAGAAGGAGACGACAGGGGTGTTAAAATGTAAATTGTAATATATATATATATATATATATATATATATATATATATATATATATTATATTTTCTTTTTCTATTTTTCTTTATTTTCTTTTTTAGCATCTAGTTCAATAGAAACTAGATATTTGATCCAGTCAAGTTCCTGTTGGAACTTGACTGTGCAAATACTTGTTGGACTGTAGTCCAACAGCTATAATAAATGTTGTTGGACTGTAGTCCAACAGCTAATGAGCTCTTCTCTCTCTTCCACTTGTTTGTATATATAGGGGTGAACCCCTTCAATGAAAATAACCATGCTTCTTAAGCATTTTATTCATGAATAAAGTATTATTTATTTTTCAAGTGTTCTTCCTTTTATACCCTTTCAAGGGTCATGCTTGTAGTGTCTCCAATAGACACTTGTTTGTGAGTTATTTGTGCATTTGTTGAAGACCACCATTTCATTACATGGTATCAGAGCTACGAAATCCTTAGATCTTGAAGTGCTTCCGCCTCAATTTTCGTGCCACATTTACAAAAGGTGTTTCATCACCTTATTCTTGGCTCAAGAAGATTTGTTTGAAGAAAGGCAAACTTGTGCTACAAAAAAAATTGGTTTTGTATCCTCTCTTATTCCCTTGTCTACTCTTTTTCTTTTCTTTTTATTTTTTTTTCTCTCTCTCCTCCTATTTATTCCTCTCTTACCCTTGTAAAAGATGGATGACAATGATAAGATCACCATCATTCCTATGAAGCTAAATGATACTAACTATGTAATGTAGGCTTCGATTATGAAGCACCACATTTGGAGAAAAGGTTTATAGGGTATAGTGGATGGTTCCGATTTGGAACCTAAACTCTCTTACCAAGAAAGAGGGTGATAAAGAGGTTCCTCTAACGGAAGAAGAGAAGAGTAAGGCGTTAGCCACTTATGAAAAGAAATGGAAAGAATGGAGGATAGGGCATGCAAAAATTATGTCATGGCTCATCAATAGCATAGACATTAAAAAATGCTCTAGTCTAGCTAAGTTTGAGCATGCCGATAAGGCTTGGGAATACCTCAAAAACATGTATTCCCTTAAAGATATTGCACATGTATGCAATTTACAAGACAAAGTTCGGACAATGACTCAAAAAGATAAAACTATTCGAGAATATTATAATGAGTTGTCCGAACTTTGGGAAGAGTTGGCTCTTTTTGAGCCCAAATGGCATTGTGCCGAAGATATCGAGTTTCGCCAAAGCAACTCGATATGGAACATTTCTATCAATTTGTGAATGGTCTAAGGCCGGAGTTCGAATCCACCAAATCGGCCCTATTACATCGTGGAAAAATTCCTTCTATTGTTGATACTATAGAAGAGCTCACTATGGAAGAAAATAGACTTAGAAAAAGTACTCCAAAAGTTGATGATGACTCAGTTTTAACTGTATCTAGACCGGGGAATCATACTCGTACTTACAAGCCGCCTCATTTTGGAAGGCAAAACGGCGACTTTGATAAAAGAAAAGTTATTTGTCATCATTGTCATGAACCGGGGCACTATAGGCCTCAATGTCCAAAGTTAAAAAGAAGAGAAGAAAAAAGAGTTGCATCTGTTGAATCCGAGTCAAAAGATCAAGATGCACCTGTGTCTATGGCTCAACTGATGGAAATCCTTCAACCTCTTCTCAAACGGGTATCCTCCTCAACCGAAGCCTCAATTGGAGCGGCAGTTGCATCTTTCTCTGGTCCAGGTAACTTTCCTTGGCTTTTAGATTCTGGTGCTTCTTTTCACATGACCCCAAATGTTAATAGTCTATCCGAATGTCTTAAAAATAACTCAAGTGTGTCAAAGGTTTTTACAACTGATGGCACATCTCTTGAAGTAAAAGGAATAGGATGTTTTGAAAATCTTCAAAAATCCAAAAAAAAAATTATCCCAGAAGTTAGATATATCCCTAAACTTAATTTGAATCTCTTATCTGCCTCGCAAATATCTGATTATGGATATAATATATCATTCTCTTCTCATGCTTGTTGGGTACAGGATCGCCAGTCAGGGAAGCTGATTGGGGAAGGCCATAGAGAAGGAGGACCCTATTACATGGACTTTTTGGAATTACCCAAGAATGTATTTTGTTATAATATTCAGAAATTAGAATTGGATTTATAGCACAAAAGACTTGGCCATCCTCATATGTCTAAAATTCAATATTTTCCAAGTTTGGAAAAATTTTGTAATTCTGAAAATTTTTCTTGTAAAGACTGCATTCTTGGCAAAATGAAAAGGTTACCATTTCTTAGTATAACTTTTGTTTCCTCACGACCACTTGAGTTAATACATTCGGATGTTTGGGGTCCCGCACCAGTTATTTCCAAAGGTGGTTATACATATTATGTCATTTTTGTTGATGACTTTTCTAGACATACTTGGATTTATTTTCTTAAACATAAATCTGATGTCTTTGCTAACTTTCAAATATTTCATAAAATGGTTAAAAATAAGTTTCAAAATGATATTTCCGTTTTTCGCACTGATTCAGGGGGAGAGTTTATGTCCAACGAATTCAAAGACTATATGTCTAAAATTCAATATTTTCCAAGTTTGGAAAAATTTTGTAATTCTGAAAATTTTTCTTGTAAAGACTGCATTCTTGGCAAAATGAAAAGGTTACCATTTCTTAGTATAACTTTTGTTTCCTCACGACCACTTGAGTTAATACATTCGGATGTTTGGGGTCCCGCACCAGTTATTTCCAAATGTGGTTATACATATTATGTCATTTTTGTTGATGACTTTTCTAGACATACTTGGATTTATTTTCTTAAACATAAATCTGATGTCTTTGCTAACTTTCAAATATTTCGTAAAATGGTTAAAAATAAGTTTCAAAATGATATTTCCGTTTTTCGCACTGATTCAGGGGGAGAGTTTATGTCCAACGAATTCAAAGACTATCTCAATTTACATGGTATTACACATCAAAGATCATGTCCACACACTCCACAGCAGAATGGCCTAGTCGAACGCAAACATTGGCACATTATGAAAACTACTAGGACATTACTAATTGCAAATCAAGTTCCAAAAAGTTTTTGGGCTGAAGCGGTCCTAACTGCCACCTACCTCATTAATAGGATGCCATCTTCCTCATTAAAGAATACAACTCCAATAGAAAAGCTTGTTAATTTAACTCCAGATTATTCTAGATTAAGAGTCTTTGGATGCAAATGTTTTGTTTTCACCAACAAAAATGACAAACTCTCTCCTCGTGTAATCCCATGTGCCTTTTTAGGATATGCTGATAATAAAAAAGGCTACAGGTGTTTCGATTTTCAAAATGACAAATTATATGTGTCAAGAAATGTATCTTTTTTGGAAAAAGAAAGCTTCTTTGAATTTGAAAAATCCAAGGATGCCACTGAATACTCGTTTTTAATTGATCCAACTTCAAAATCCAATGAATGTGATGTTGGATGTGACATTGACAATGATCAAAGTCCTATTGTTGTTGAAAATGATGATAATGAAGAGCAAATCCATAGGGATGTTAGTCTACAATATTCAAGACGTAGAGAGCAAAATCTTCCATGTGCATTACAAAAATACTCTGAAGTCTCACCTAGAAAAACGTCTAGAATCTCTAGACCTCCAGAAAAATTTGTCTTATGAATCTTTTTCACCCACGTATAGGGTCGCCATTACATTAATACAATCATATGTTGAACCATCATCCTATTATCAAGCCAAAAATCATATAGAATGGATAGAAGCCATAAAAATGAATTGGATGCACTAGAAAAGGCCAATACTTGGACGATCCAAGATATCCCTCCAGGTAAAAAACCTATAGGTTGTAGGTGGGTATACAAACTCAAAACCAAAAGTGATGGGACCCTGGAAAGATATAAGGCCCGTTTAGTAGCAAAAGGACATGCCCAAGAGTATGGCATCGATTATGAAGAAACATTTGCTCCTGTGGCACGTATGACCACTGTTAGAACTTTAATAGCCTTGGCCTCCATTAGAACATGGCCTATCTTTCAATTAGATGTCAAAAATGCTTTCCTGAATGGGAATCTCGTTGAAGTATGCATGGAAGCCCCACCTGGTATTAGTATCCCTAAGGGTAAAGCTCTTCGTTTAGAAAAAGCTCTTTATGGTCTTAAACAGGCTCCAAAAGCCTGGTATGACCGATTTAGTCATGTTATGCTTGATATTGGTTTTCAACCTTGTTTAACTGACACTGCTTTGTTTGTTAAGAAATCTAATGCAGGCATCATTATTCTTCTTCTCTATGTGGACGATATAATCATCATCGGAGGCGACAAACAGGGAGTTACAAATATCAAATTTCTTCTTAAAACTCACTTTGAAATGACTGACTTAGGTTTATTAAGATATTTTTTAGGCATTGAAGTTGCTTATTCCCCTCGGGTGTATTTGATATCTCAATCTAAATTTGCTCTTGATATCGTTTCCAAGTCTGGAATTACAGATGATAAGAAAGTAGACACTCCAAAAGTTGTCAATGTTAAAATGAAAATTGATGATGGAGAACTTCTTGATGATCCTACTCCTTATAGACAGCTTGTTGGAGCTCTTTCTTATCTTTCCATTACTAGGCCAGATATAACTCATGTGGTTTATACAGACAGTCAGTTTCAGCATGCTCCCACCTCCGTGCATATGGGAGCAATTTTGCGTATTATTAGATACTTAAAATCCTCTCTTTCACGAGGACTCTTCTTGTCTGCTTCATCTTCATTAAATTTAATTGCATATACTGATGCTGACTGGGGAGGTGATCCCAATAATTGACATTCAACTATTGGTTTTTGTGTGTTCATAGGTGAAGCCATAATTTCATGGAGGTGCAAGAAGCAGCAGAAAGTCTCTCTTTCCTCCACCGAAGCTGAATACAGATCCATGGCAACCACCACTATGGAGGTTGTTAGGCTCAAACGATTGCTAGCGGATATGGGAGCTAAAGCAACGCAAGCTTCAAAGATGTGTTGTGACAACAAAAGTGTGATGTACACTGCAAGCAACCAGACATTCCATGAGCGCACTAAACACATTGAGATGGACTGTCACTATGTCAGAGAGGAATACTTACATGGAACCATTGATCTGCTATATGTTACATCAGAATATCAATTAGCAGACTTCTTCACCAAGCCTCTCGCTGCTCCCAGATTTCACTTCCTCTTAGACAAACTTTCGTTCATTGTACCGTAAGTTTGAGGGGGAGTGTTAAAATGTAAACTGTAATATATATATATATATATATATATATTATTTAATATTATTATATTTTCTTTTATTATTTTCTTTTTCTATTTTTCTTTATTTTCTTTTTTAGCATCTAGTTCAATAGAAACTAGATATTTGATCCAGTCAAGTTCATGTTGGAACTTGACTGTGCAAATAGTTGTTGGACTGTAGTCCAACAGCTATAATAAGAGACGTTGGACTACGTCTCTTTTGGAGAGCTCAAAATGAGCTCTCCTCTCTCTTCCACTTGTTTGTATATATAGGGGTGAACCCCTTCAATGTAAATAACCATGCTTCTTAAGCATTTTGTTCATGAATAAAGTATTAATTATTTTTTAAGTGTTCTTCCTTTTATACCCTTTCAAGGGTCATGCTTGTAGTGTCTCCAATAGACACTTGTTTGTGAGTTATTCGTGCATTTGATGAAGAACACAATTTCATTACAAGGGGCCCCGTAGGCCCCTGTCGGGCCTCCGATGGGCACAGAGGAGGTGGGAGGGCGCGGCAGGGGCCGTGCGCCGCCTGTCGGCCTCCCGGTGAAGAAGAGGGTGAAGAGGGAGGTGAAGAGAGGAAGAGGGAAGGTACGTACCTGGGAGGAGACCAACGGCGGCGGCCGGCGTCGTCGATCGGCGGCGGCCGGCGACGTCGATCGGCAGCGGCCGGCGTCGTCGATCGGCGGCGGCTGGCGACGTCGATCGACGGTGGCGTGGGTATCAGCGGCGGCGGCGATCGATGCTGATGGCGTGCGTAGGGAAGGAAGAGGGGGTCAGCGCGAGGGGAGTGAAGAGCTTCGAGAGGGAGGCGTGCCTCCCCTCGCCCTCCTACGCTGCTCTTAAAGGGCTGGGGGGGGGGGGGGGCGATGAAAGGGGAAACCCCGGTGGGTTTCCCTAATCCACCCGATATCGCAGGCGGGGTGCGGCGCTCGGGAAGAGGATTTTCTTAAAATCCTCTTCTCGAGTCGGGTTTTTTAAAAACCCTATCGAGAGTGTGCCCGAATCGGGTCCAGACCCGACCCGATCCGGGTTCGATATAATATATTTTTTTTAAACCGTGGGTTTTACATCCTACCCCTCTTAAAAGAATTTCGTCCGCAAAATATTTATTGCCTTGAAGAATCAAAATACAGGTCAGGATATTTTTCCCTGATATCGCTCTCAGGTTTCCAAGTACATTCGTCAATTCCATGATGTTGCCACTGAACCTTTACAAAGGAAATGGTCTTTGATCTTAGCACTTGGTCACGACGATCTACGATCTCCACTGGTCTTTCTTCGAATGTCAAGTCCCCTCTAATGTCCACATCATCATAATGGATGATGTGCGATGGATCGTGAACGTACTTCCTCAACATGGATACGTGAAAAACATTATGGATCTGAGCATACTAAGGAGGTAACGCCACGCGATAAGCTGCTTCTTCAATCCGCTCCAGGATTTCGAACGGTCCAACGTATCTAGGACTTAGCTTTCCTTTCTTCCCGAACCGAAATACGCTCTTCGTCGGAGATACCTTAACAAAAACCATCTCGCCAATTTCGAAGGTAAGCTTGTTAAAATATTATGTCTCTTTTAACTGTAAACGGAAATACCCATCAGGGGTATTTCAGTCTTTTTACTCAATAGGTGTCAGCCACCCTAATGGGCACATTTTTACTTTTTCTTTTTTTATTTACTTTTGCCTTTTACACCTTTTTCTTTTTACACTTTTTTTCTTTTTGACTGTTGTGAAAAGGACAACTCCATATAGCTGTTGGAGCTTCCCCAACAATCACAAATGTGACCGTTGGGTGCAGCTCCAACAGTCATATTGAGTTGCACCTTGTGCCTTCTTTTTGCATTATAAATAGGCCTTAGTGGCCCTTGTAAACATATCTTTTTTTGTGAGAGCATATGCAATATCAATGCTTTTGTAAAGCCCCTCTTGGGAACTTATGAATTGAAGATCATTTTGTTTCATGCTTTTGTGCATGTGTATCTGTGCACTTGTGAGTGTTCTCCTTTGTGCCTTTGTGCCTTTGTGCACTCTTTGTATTTATTGTATTGTGGTGTTACACACAATCTCTTTTTGTAGAGATTTTCACATGGTATCAGAGCAAGGTTGTTTGGAGAAAGAAGTTGGTGTGATTCTTCTCAATATCAAGTGTCTCGGAAAACATGCCTTCCACTTTTTGGTGATTGGAGTGGAGACTCTTCTTCATTCAATATTTTAGAAGATTACTACAACAAGAAAGATTTAAAATCTTATTGTGGTACGTATTCTTTTCTTCTTTCCTCTCTAATGGGTGAGAAAGACTCCCATTTTTCTCTTGGTTTCAAGCTAAATGGCTCAAATTATCACGTGTGGGCCGGAAATATGGAAGCTCATATCAAAAGGAAAGGGTTTTGGGGTTACATTTAAGGCTCGATTCCGGAACCAGAGCCTAAAATTACTTTGGTTAAAGAAGGAGAAATCAAAATCCTTGAGGGAGATGAAAGAACTAATGCTCTTGAGGAATATAGTAGGAAACATGAGGAATGGGAAATGAAGAATTTCAAGATCTTGTCTTGAATTTTCTCTTCCGTTGAGACAAGGATTAATGCCAACATTATAAAGTTTAAAAAGGCTTCTCAAGCGTGGGAGTATCTTGAGAAGATGTATACTTCTAAGGACTTATCCCATAAGTATTATCTTCAAAAGAGAGCGTTAACTTTTGTTCAAGGTGATATGTCTATAAGAGAGTATTTTGCGGAACTCTCTTCAATTTGGGATGAGCTTGCCATGCTTGAACCCAAGTGGAGTGGAGAAGCCATAGGGCTTCGTCATAAGCAATTAGAAGAAGACCGATTCTTCAATTTTTTGAATGGGCTAAGGCCCGAGTTTGAGCAAATAAGATCTCTCCTATCCTCTTTTACCTCTCCCTCTCTTGAAGATGTCTTAACTAAATTAAGTGGAGAGGAAACCCGTATGAGCATTAGCAAGCAAAATCGTAGTGTGCTTGCAATGTCCACAAATCAAGAAGAATGTGATGGTGTTAATGCCGTTTCTAGACCCGGTAACAATTTAAGAACATATAGACCCCCTTATTTTAAGAATCAAAATCAAAGTAATCAAGTAGGAAGAAAAGATTATAGCAAAATCTCGTGTCACTTTTGCAAAGAACCGGGTCATATCAAACCGATTTTCCCAAAATGGAAGAAACTTCTAGCAATGGCAACTACATCTCAACCATCCAAAGAGAAATCTTCAAAAGAAGCTCTATCTCTCAATCAAATTGTGGAGGCTCTTCAACCTCTTCTAAAGGGAGTTATTTCCGGTGCTTCCATATCCACCTCTTCTCCTCCAGGTAAAACTTTTTGGCTCTTAGATTCGGGTGCATCCTTTCATATGACCCCAAACATTTCATCTCTTTCTGAGTATTTTAAAAATGTGTCACCTTCTTTTGTTTCGACCGCGGATGGTACTTCTCTCGAAATTAAGGGAATTGGAAATTTTAAAACCCAAAACTTCTTTATTCCAAAAATTAGACTTATACCAAAATTAAATTTAAACTTGCTTTCCATTTCTCAACTCACGGACCTTGGGTGTAACATTCAATTCTCATCTAATAAATGTTTAATACAGGATCACTGATCCAGAAGATTGATTGGGGAAGGCTCTAGGAAAGGAGACTTGTACTATGTGAACTTTCTTCAAATTCCTAAAAACACCTTTTGTAATGTGGCCCAACATAAAGACATAAATGTTTGGCACAAGAGACTTGGTCATCCCAACATTACCAAGTTATCCTATCTACATTTTGTTAAAGATCTTTGCAAAAATACTTTCTCTTGTAATGATTGTATTCTTGGAAAAATGAGAAGTATACCTTTTGAACCAAGAACTATGTTTAGTACTAAACCTTTTGAAATTATTCACTCGAATGTTTGGGGACCGGCACCTGTCATATCCAAAGGTGGTTTTGCTTACTATGTGATTTTTGTGGATGATTTCTCACGATATTGTTGGATATATTTTCTCAAACATAAGCATGAAGTTTTTTTATGTTTTAAAACATATCATATGATGATCAAAAATCAATTTAATAGTAATTTAAAGATATTTAGGATCGATTCCGGAGGTGAATATCTCTCTAATGAGTTTAAAAAATATCTTGAGGATTGTGGCATTGTCCATCAAAGATCGTGTCCTAAGACCCCACAACAAAATAGTTTGGTTGAAAGAAAGCATAGGCATATCATTGAAACCACTAGAACCCTTCTCATTTCCCAAAATATTCCTAAAATTTTTTGGGCTGATGCGGCTCTTGCTTTCGTTTATCTTATCAACCGACTTCCATCCAAAAATTTAGATAAAATTTCTCCCTTTGAGATTCTATATGAAAAAGAACCCGATTATAATAGGTTGAGAGTTTTTGGTTGTAAGTGTTTTGTTCTTATCAATAAAAATGATAAACTCTCACCAAAAGCCATTCCTTGTGCTTTCCTTGGCTATTCGGAAACTCAAAAAGGTTTTCGATGTTATGACTCTAAGAATGATAAATTATATGTTTCAAGGAATGTAACTTTTTTGGAAAATGATAGTGGTTTTGAAAAAAATGAATCTCATTTAGAAAATGTCGATTACTCCTTTCTTTTTGACCTTTTATCTAAGGATGATGATATCTCTAGTGATGATGAATCAACATATAATAGTGAAAATGAAATGGTTGTGATCAACAATAACTCTAACCCTTCTACCCCTCAAGAAGAAAATGTATCTAGAGAACCCATCACTTATTCTCATAGAGATAGAAGCACCTTTAGGAGTGCTATTGAACTATATAGTGAACCTAGTGAGACTATTTCCACTCATGATTCTCATCCTAGGAGAACTGAAAGAACTAGAAGGATTCCCTCTAGATTCGTATCTTTTGATTCTTTCTCTCCTAAATATCGAGCTTGTTTGAGTGCCATTCACTCTTATTTTGAACCAAAAAATTTTGGAGAAGCTAAACAATGTACTGAATGGAGAGAAGCCATGAAGAGTGAACTCAAAGCTCTTAAGAAAGCTAACACTTGGGAATTTCAATCTCTTCCCAATGGCAAGAAAACTATAGGATGTCGATGGGTGTTCAAGGTCAAGACTAAGAGTGATGGTTCTCTTGAAAGGTATAAGGCTCGTCTTGTAGCTAAATGGTACAGTCAAGAATATGGGATTGACTATGAAGAGACATTTGCTCCAGTAGCTCGTATGGTTACTGTCAGATGTCTTATCACCATTGCTTCAATTCGAAAATGAAATATTTACCAAATGGATGTCAAAAATGTCTTTTTAAATGGAGATCTTAATGAAGAAGTTTACAAGGATGCTCCACCTGGTATGGAAATCCCTAAAAATAAAGTTCTTCGTCTTCGTAAAGCTCTTTATGGACTGAAACAAGCACCCAAGGCTTGGCACGATAGGTTTAACAATGTAATGACTGAAAATGGTTTCACTTCATGCTATACTGACACTGCATTGTTTGTTAAGAAATCTGATGCAGAGATTGTTATATTATTGTTATATGTTGATGATATGTTAATAACAGGTGATGATATCAAAGGAATCAAGAGCATTAAATCTATTTTGACTTCAAGATTTAAAATGTCAGACTTAGAATTTCTGACATATTTTTTGGGAATTGAGGTTGCCTATTCTCAAAGAGGCTATTTTTTGTCTCAAACTAAACTTGTTTGTGAGATTCTTGATAGATCAAGAATCACATATGACAAGGTCTGCGAAACTCTTGAAATAGTAGGTTCAAAGATGAAGATTGATGATGGGATTCTCCTAAAAGATCTCACACCTTACCGGCAACTGGTTGGATCCCTAACGTATCTCAGCATTACCAGGCCTGATATTTCTCATGCAGTACATGTTGTTAGTCAATTTCAACATGCACCTACTACAGTCCATATGAGCGTCATCCTTCGTATCATCAGTTACATAAAGGGTACAGTAAACAAGGGAGTATTTTTATCTTCTACGTCTGAATTAAGTTTAATTGCTTATCCTAACTCTAATTGGGGAGGTGACACAAATAACCGTCACTCCACCACTGGTTTCTGTATTTTTTTAGGTGAATCATTAATCTCTTGGAGATGCAAGAAGCAGCAAAAAGTATCGCTTTCATCCACCGAAGCTGAGTATAGAGCCATGGCATCTACTACCATGGAGATTGTTTGGATTCGCAACTTGTTGGAAGATATGAATATTCAAGTTCAAGGGCCCACAAAATTATGTTGTGATAATAAAAGTGCAAGCTATATTGCCAAAAACCACACATTTCATGAGCGTACGAAGCATATCGAGACGGACTGTCACTATGTTCGTGAAGAATATTTAAGAAAAACCATTGACCTTCCTTATATTACATCAGAATATCAACTGGCAGACTTCTTCACCAAGGCGCTGTGCTCTCCAAGATTTAACTTCCTTCTTGGCAAACTTTCGGTAGTGACACCCTAAGTTTGAGGGTGAGTGTTAAAATATTATGTCTCTTTTAACTGTAAACTGAAATACGCATCAAGGGTATTTCAGTCTTTTTACTCAATAGGTGTCAGCCACCCTAATGGGCACATTTTTACTTTTTATTTTTTATTTACTTTTGCCTTTTACACCTTTTTCTTTTTACACTTTTTTTCTTTTTGACTATTGTGAAAAGGACAACTCCATATAGCTGTTGGAGCTTCCCCAACAGTCACAAATGTGACCGTTGGGTGCAGCTCCAACAGTCATATTGAGTTGCACCTTGTGCCTTCTTTTTGCATTATAAATAGGCCTTAGTGGCCCTTGTAAACATATCTTTTTTTGTGAGAGCATATGCAATATCAATGCTTTTGTAAAGCCCCTCTTGGGAACTTATGAATTGAAGTTCATTTTGTTTCATGCTTTTGTGCATGTGTATCCGTGCACTTGTGAGTGTTCTCCTTTGTGCCTTTGTGCACTCTTTGTATTTCTTGTATTGTGGTGTTACACACAATCTCTTTTTGTATAGATTTTCACAAAGCTCTCATCGGCGTCTATCTGCATAGCTTTTCTGCCGACTCTGAGCGGTACGGAGTCGTTCCCGAATCATTTGCACTTGTTGAGTATAGTGTTGCAAGACTATAGGTGCCTCCAATCTTTGTTCGCCAACCTCGTCCCAGTAAACAGGTGATCGGCACGACCTCCCATAAAAAGCTTCGTATAGGGCCATCCCGATGCTCGCATGATTGTTGTTGTTATACGCGAATTCCGCCAGACCGACGTGGGAATCCCACTCTCCCTTCCAGTTCATCATACACGCTCAAAGCATGTCTTCCAAGGTCTGAATTGTACGTTCCGACTGCCCGTCAGTCTGAGGGTGAAACGCAACACTGAACTTCAACTTTGTGCCCAAAGCCAGCTGAAGTTGTCCCCAAAACCTTGAAGTGAATCTAGGATCATGATCGGAGATAATCGAGACCGGAACATCGTGCAGTCTCACAATCTCTCTAACATAGAGATCAGCGAGACTATCCAACGATTGGTTGAGACGGATAGGTAGGAAGTGAGCAGACTTGGTGAGTCTATCGACAATCACCCAAATCGCGTCATGCTTCCTCCGCGTCCTCGGTAGGCCGACTATGAAGTCCATGGTGACATTCTCCCACTTCCATAAAGGGATCTCTATCTGCTGCATGACCCCACCGGGTCTCTAGTGCTTGATCTTGATCTGTTGACACGTTAAACACTTTGAGACATACTCAGACACGTCTCGCTTCATTCCGTCCCACCAATAACTCTGTTGTAGGTCCTTGAACATCTTCGTGCCGCCAGGGTGAATGGTGTATCTAGTCTTGTGGGCTTCCGCAAGAATTTCATCTCGTAAGACCGGGTCATCAGGAACCCAAAGGCACTCCTTCAGCAATATACTTCCATCCTCCTTCAGACGAAAAGGTGTATCTGCCAGTATCGCTTGAGCCTTCAACTTCTCGTAGCGTGCATCCGTCTTCTGCCCGTTGATGATCCTAGCTAGTAGCTCAGGTTGAGCCACAAGATGGGATAAACCAATTGAACCTTGAGTGATTGCGAAAGGTTCCCAAGAGGCTAGGTCTTCGACCAACCTCCAACCAGCAAATAAGGCATTAATCGAAACTTCTGGTGCTTTGCGGCTGAGGGCGTCAGCCACGACGTTCGCCTTTCCTGGGTAGTAAGAGAGGGTGAAGTCGTAATCCTTGAGGAATTCTAGCCAATGTCGCTGCCTCATGTTCAATTCTTTCTGCGAAAATAGATACTTAAGGCTCTTATGATCGGTGAATGCTTCAAACTGCTCCGCATACAAGTAGTGTCGCCATATCTTTAGTGTGAACACCACTGCAGCTAACTCTAAATCATGAGTTGAGTAGTTCTTCTCATGGATTTTAAGTTGTCGAGAGGCGTAAGCGATCACTTTCCCATTCTGCATCAGCACGGTCCCTAGGCCTGACCCAGATGCATCAGTATAAATCATGAATCCGCCTTTACCAGATGGTAAGGTTAAAATAAGAGCACTGGTAAGCCGCTCCTTCAATAATTGAAAACTCGCCTCGCACTTCTCGTCTCATAAGAATCTAGCTTCTTTCTTCAGCAACTTCGCCAGGGATAACACAATTTTTGAAAAATCCTGAATGAATCTTCTGTAGTAACCAGCTAATCCTAGAAAACTCCTGATATCACGTGCGTTCTTCGGTTGCTGCCAACTAAGTACAACCTCAACCTTTGCAGGGTCCACGAACACTCCTTCCTTAGAAATAACGTGTCCCAAAAACATAATTTCCTCAAGCCAGAATTCACATTTAGAGAATTTGGCATACAAACGTTCCTTTCGCAGGGTCTCCAACACGATGATTAGGTGTTCCCGATGTTCTCAACTTTTTGAGTACACCAAGATGTCATCAATGAACACTATCATGAAGGTGTCCAAAAATGGCTTGAACACCCTATTCATTAAGTCCATGAAAGTTGCTGGGGCATTGGTCAGTTTGAACGGCATGACCGTGAACTCGTAATGTCTGTATCTCGTCCAAAAAGTCGTCATAGAAATATCAGCATTCCTAATTCTGAGTTGATGGTATCCAGACCTAAGGTCGATTTTCGAGAAAACTTTAGCCTTCTGTAACTGATCGAACAAGTCTTCTATACGCGGCAATGGGTTTTTTGTTTTTTATCGTGGCCTGGTTGAGCATTCGATAGAAAAAAAGAAAAGAGAAAAAAAAGGAAAAAAAGAAAATAAAAAGAAATAAATTACAAACCTATTTACAAGTGTAAATATGCGTAAAATAGAACAAAAGACAGAAATACCCCTGGGGTTAAATGAAGGGAAAATATATATTTTTTTATATATATAACAATAGATACATATACATATATGTATGATACATATATGTATATGTATCTTTCATCATATACATATAAAAATATATGTCCATAGGAGATACAATTTAACACCCTCCCTCAAACTTAGGGCGAAATGACCGAGAGTTTGCCAAGAAGAAAATTGAATCTAGGAGAGCATAGAGCCTTGGTGAAGAACTCTGTCAACTGATATTCTGAAGTCACGTATGGAAGATCTATAATTCTTTGCAAGTATGCTTCTCTACATAGTGGCAGTCTATCTCAATATGCTTTTGTGCGTTCATGAAATGAGTGATTTTTGGCAATGTAGATTGCACTCTTATTATCACAGCACAACTTAGTGGGTCCTTGGACCTGAATCCCCATATCCTGTAACAGTTGATGAATCCACACAATTTCTATAGTTGTAGAAAGGAAAGAAAAACTCCCTTGTTGATAGTTCCCCTTATGTATCTGACAACTAGGAGAACAACGCTCATATGAATAAATGTAGGAGTATGCTGGAACTGGCTTGCAGTGTGCACGGCATGTGAGATGTCTGGCCTTGTAATGCTAAGATACATTAGAGACCTCACAAGTTGCCGGTAGGGGGTAGGATCCTTCAATAGAATCCCATCATCGATTTTCATCTTTGATCCCACAATTTCAGGAGTTTCACAATTTTTTTCATCAGTAATACCAGATCTGTCAAGAACCTCACATATAAGTTTGGTCTGAGACAAAAAATAGCCTCTATAAGAATAGGCTACCTCAATACCAAGAAAATAAGTTAGATACCCCAAATCTGACATTTCAGACCCTTCTTTCAAAGTGTTTTTAATATCTTTGATACCCTTTATGTCACTACCTGTTATCAACATATCATCAACATAAAGCACCAAAAGCACAATACTTGCATTAGACCTTTTGACAAACAGAGCAGTGTGAGTGAAGCACGAAACAAAACCATTTTGAACCATTACTTCATTAAATCGATCATACCAAGCCTTAGGAGCTTGTTTTAAACGATAAAGAGCTTTTTGCAAACGAAGAACTTTTCCCTTTGGAACATCCAAGCCAGAAGGAGCATCCATATATACTTTTTCATTAAGGTACCCATTTAAAAATGCATTTTTGACATCCATTTGATAAATGTTCCAGTTTTTAATAAAGGCAATGGTGATCAAACACCTAACAACGACCATTCGTTTAATAGGAGCAAAGGTTTCTTCGTAATCAATGTCGTATTCTTGACTATATCCCTTAGCGACAAGGCGGGTTTTATATCTCTCAAGAGTGCCATCACTCTTGGTTTTCACTTTATAAACTCATCTACATCCTATTGATTTCTTTCCTTTTGGGAGATCTTGAAAAACCCAAGTTTTAGCTTTGTTGAGGGCTCTAATCTCGTTATCCATGGCGTCCCTTCACTCTATTCTTTCCTTGGCTTCTCCAAAATTTCTAGGTTCTTGGTAGGAGTGAATAGCACTAAGACATGCCCTATGCTTTCGAGAAAATGACTCATAGGATATAAATCTAGAAGGATTTTTCCTAGATCTTTCGGTTCTTCGAGATTGGTTAAAAGATTTACTAGGGTCACTATATTTTTCTATTGCACTTCTAAAGGTACTTTTATCTCTATGTATATAGGTGATTGGTTCAACTATCATTTCTTCATGTTGGATGCGTTGTGGAGTACTTTCACTTCTACCCGCATCCTCATTTACTTCATCATCACTAAAAAAATCTTTACAACAACAACAACAACTACGCCTTCATCCCAAAACAATTGGGGTCAGCGATATGAACCAAAAAAGAAATTTCATTTTGGGTCTTCCACATGAATCCTTTTCCTCCAATCATTTCTATCCAATGCCATGTCCTCGGTGAGGTTCAAAGCATTCATATCCTTTCCTATCATCTCCATCCAAGTCTTCCTAGGCCTACCCCGGCCTCTTTTAACTAATATATTTTCCCATTTCTCCAACCTTCTAACTGGAGCATCATTAGGCCTTCGCCGAATATGTCCAAACCACCGTAAACGATTCTCTCGCATCTTATTTTCAATGGGTGCAACACCTACCTTCTTACGTATCTCCTCGTTTCGAATCTTATCTTTTATTGTATTTCCACACATCCATCTAAGCATCCGCATCTCAGCTACACTCATTTTTTTAATATGATGTCTCTTGGCAGCCCAACATTCCGTACCATATAGTAAAGCGGGTCTAATAGTCGTCCTATAAAACTTTCCCTTCAACCGCAATGGCATTCTACGATCGCACAACACTCCAGTTGCACTTTTCCATTTCATCCACCCAACCTTTATCCTATGATTTACATCTCCATCAATTTCTCCATACTTCTGAATGATGGATCCCAAATATTTGAAATAATCATTCACCGGTATTTCTTGCTCACCAAGCTTCACTACACTCCCATCACTACTTCGTTGCTTACTAAAAAAAACTTTATTTCTAGATAATAGTTCAAACAAAAAAGAGTAATCGGCATTATCTTCATGAGCTTTGTGTTCTTCAAAACCACTTATGTTTTCTAAAAAAGTCATGTTTCTTGAAACATATAGTTTGTCATTTTTAATATCATAACATCTAAAACCTTTTTGTGTTTCCAAATAACCCAAAAATGCACAAGGAATAGCTTTAAGAGACAATTTATCATTTTTGTCGGTGAGGACAAAGCACTTACAACCAAAAATTCTTAATCTATTGTAGTCGGATTCCTTTTTATATAAGATTTCAAAAGGGGTTATCTAGTTCAAATTTTTGGATGGAAGTCGATTTATGAGGTAAACTGATGCAAGAGCCGCTTCGGCCCAAAGTCTTTTTGAATTTTTTTGAGAAATGAGTAATGTTCTTGTAGTTTCTATTATATGTTTATGTTTTCGATCGGCTAATCCATTTTGTTGAAGAGTTTTGGGACAAGACCTTTGATGAATAATTTCATTATTTTCAATATAACTTTTGAAATCATTTGAAAGATATTCTCCCCCGGAATTGGTTCTAAAAATTTGCAATTTACTATTAAAAATGTTTTGTATCATCATATGAAAAACCTTAAAGGTAGAGAACACCTCATGTTTATGCTTGAGGAAGTAGATCCAACTATATCTTGAAAAATCATCAACATAAATAACATAATATGATAACCCTCCCTTAGACACAACGGGTGCCGGTTCCCATACATCCGAATGCACAATTTCAAAAGGCTTAGTTGAAAACATAGTTCTTTGTCCAAAATGTAAGCTTCTCATTTTACCAAGAGTACAATCATTATAATTGAAGTTGTCTTTACATAAAGTTTTGGTAAAATGTAAATAAAAAAGCTTAACAATATTTGGGTGCCCAAGGCATTTATGCCAAACATTTATATCCTTATGTTGGGCAATATTATAAAAAGATTGTTTTGGAACTTAAAGAAATTCCATAAAGTATAGATCTCTCTTCCTAGAGCCTTCCCCAATCAACTTCCCAGACCGGTGATCCTGTATCCAACATTTATTTGATGAGAATTTGATATCACACCCATGATCCGATAGTTGAGAGACGGAAAGCAAATTTAAATTCAATTTTGGGATAAATCTGACTTTAGGAACAAAAAAACCTTAACTTTCAAAATCTTCAATTCCCTTTATTTCAAGAGAAACCCCATCCGCCGTAGAAACAAAAGAGTGTGACAAATTTTTTGAGTATTTAGAAAGTGCAAAAACATTTGGAGTCATTTGAAAGGATGCACATGAGTCTAAGAGCCAAAAAATCTTACCGGGAGGAGAGGTGGACATGGCCGGCTCTAGAAACGGATCCCTTAAGGAGAGGTTGAAGAGCTTCCATTATTTGATTTGGAGATAATGTAGCATTGTTGGAAGTTGATGGTCCTTCCTCCTTGTATTGTTGGAACGTTGTAGAAGTAGCCACCATCTTTTTCCATTTAGGACATACCGGTTTAATGTGACTCGGTTCTTTGCAAAAGTGGCATATGATTTTGTTATAATCTCTTCTTCCATATTGTCCACCATTTTCTCTTCCTCCTTGATTTTTGTTGAAGTGAGGAGGTTTATATGTTTTGACATTATTCCTCGGTCTAGAGACGGCATAAGCACCCTCAACTTCATCTTTAGAGGGAACGGCCAACACACTTTGATTGGTTTTATTCATTCCCAATCGAGTTTCTTCTCCACTTAGCTTGGTAAGTACATCTTCCAACGGAGGAGAAGAGAAAGAAGACAAGAGAGAGGACCTAGTTTGCTCGAATTCGGGTCTAAGCCCGTTTAAAAAGTTGAAGAAGTGATCATCTTCAAGTTGTTTGGCCCTTAATTCAATAGCCTCTCCACTCCATTTAGGTTCTTGAAGAGCAAGTTCGTCCCAAATGGTGGATAGCTCGGCAAAATATTCTCTAACGGACATTTTCCCTTGTTGAAGGGTCAATGCACTCTTTTGAAGGTAATATTTATGGGACAAATCTCTCGAAGTATACATTCTTTCGAGGTATTCCCATACTTGAAAGGTTTTCTTGAACTTCAAAATATTGGTATTTATCTGCGTTTTAACGGAAGAAAAAAACCATGAGAGAATTTTGTAGTTTTTCATCTCCCATTCTTCGTGTCTTTCGTTATATTCTTCAAAAGTTTTTTCTCTTTCTTCGCCATCAAGAACCTTTATTTCACCCTTATCAATAATGGTGATCTTAGGTTCGTGTTCGTGAATGGTTCCTTTAACATATCCCCTTAATGTGAGCCTCCATATTACCGGCCCAAACATGCTAGTTGGAACCATTTAATTTGAAACCAAGTGAAAAATGGGACTCTTTCTCACCCATTAGAGAAGGAAGAATGGAGAATATATACATACCACAAGGAATTCTTAAGTCTTTCTTGTCGTAAGAATCTTCCAAAATATTGATGGAAGAGGAGTCTCTACTTCAATCACCAAGAAGCCAAGGGCACGCTTTACGAGGCACTTTGAAAAAGATGAAGAATCACACGATCTTCAATCTCCAACCTTGCTCTGATACCATGTAAAAATATCTCAAGAGAGATATAGTGCTAAATATGCACAACCACCACAAAGGGAGAGGTGCACAAAGGCACAAGAACACTTACAACAATATACACAAAGGTACAAAAAGAGAACCCAAATGCAAAAATATAAAGAATTTTATTGAACAAGTTGGAGGACAATGCTCCCAACCATGAATGAATAATACAATAGGGGTTCAACCCCTTTTATAGAAGAGAGGAAGCCTTGGAGGGGCTCCCACTAGTCGTTGGAGCCCCTCCAACGGTTAGAAATCTAACCGTTGGAGGGGTCCAACGACTAGTGTTGGACTCCCCTCTAAGGTTGACTAAGTCAACTTTAATAAAAACGAAAAAGAAAAGAGGAAAAAAAAAGGAAAAGAAGAAAATAAAAAGAAATAAATTATAAACATATTTACAAGTGTAAATATGTGTAAAATAGAACAAAAGATAGAAATACCCTTGGGGTTACATGAAGGGAAAATATATATTTATATATATATATAACAATAGATACATATACATATATGTATATGTATCTTTCGTCATATACATATAAAAATATATGTACATAGGAGATACAATTTAACAGCAGATACTACCTAATCTTTGTTGATAGCTACTCTCAATACACCTGGATATACTTTATAAAAAATAAATCGAAAATTTTTCTTTTGTTTCAAAACTTTCTTTACTTAGTAAGAAATCAATTCTCTGAGTCTCCAATTCTTTCAATGTGATGGAGGTGGAGAGTTCTCATCTAGTGACTTTATTTCTTTTCTTCAAAATAATGGGATAGGAAGAAGGGTGTCATGCCCTCACACCCCTCAAGAAAATGGGATTGTTGAGCGAAAACATAGGCATATCGTTGAAAGCGCCATGAGTATGCTCCATGATAGTAACCTTCCCATTAATGTGTGGACAAAAGCTTTTCACTCTGTCGTGCATGTGATCAATAGATTGCCTATGGTTGTTCTAGAAAATAAATCTCCCTATTACTGTCTTTTTGGAGCTCATCCTAGTTATCATGATTTGTGTGCCTTTGGATGTGTTTGTTATGTGCATATTGATCGGTCTCTAAGAAACAAGTTTCAGGACAAGGCTCAGAAGTGCAGATTTATGGGATATGCCGATGACTACAAAGGATATAGGTGTTACGATCCTGTCAATAGACGCATCCAGATCTCAAGAAATGTCATCTTTGATTAACATAATTTTGATCACAAAGCTGGCACATCGGATATGTCCTCTACCACCACCGAATTTTACTATCCTTGGTTGAATTTAGAACTTTTTGTTAGTTCCAATGAAGTCTGATCTCCAGATTGTGGGCAGCAGAAAGAAGAAATGTCTTAGAATATTGGCACATCGGGATTATAGAATGGGGAAGAAATATCACCCGTACAGAGCAGATACAAGGGCATTTGCTATACTAGACAGAGAACGACAGCGCCAGATCTTTCAAATCACATCTCAGCAGCTGCACCTACCTCCTCTCATACTTTTGAGGCCAGAAGATCCCATCGCATGCGACACCCCATTGATAAGTGGGTCAATTATAACAACTTCTCCTTGGACTTTCAGCTCTTCTTAACTGCTCTGAATAAGGAAGATGAACCTATCATGTATTATCAGGCAGCTACTTCTACTAAATGAGTAGAAGCCATGAATGATGAAATGCAAGCATTACATGAATGTGGTACCTGGGAAATTGTCCCCAGACCACCTGAGAAAAATGTTGTTGGATGTAAATGGGTCTACAAAATAAAGTATAAACCAGATGGAACAATTGAACGATACAAGGCGAGACTGGTTGCAAAAGGGTTCACTCAAGAAGCAGGACAAGACTATGATGAGACATTCAGTCCTACAGTGAGAATGGGAACGATTCGAATTATTTTTTCCCTGGCCATTGAACATGGATGGAAGTTTAGTCAGCTTGATGTCTAGAATGTGTTTTTGCATGGAGATTTGAAGGAGGAAGTCTACATGGAACAACCCCCTGGATATCAAGAGCAAAATTGTAAAACACATGTGTGCAGGCTAAAAAGAGCTATCTATGGCCTAAAACAAGCATCTCGCTCTTGATTTGACAGCTTTTCACTTGACATTCAAAGGCATGGGTTCTCACGTTCCCTACTGGATCACTCATTATTTATTTTTAGAAGTCAGAACGTGATCACTCTATTGTTAATTTATGTTGATGATATAGTTATCACAGGAAACTCTGGAGATAATATCAGAAAAATTAAAAACCTATTAGGACAGAGATTCAAAATGAAAGATCTCGAAGCCTTGCGCTATTTTCTTGGCGTAGAAGTCGATAGTCAGGCTCATGGCTTGACCCTCACTCAGCAAAAGTATACGATAGATGTTCTCAGCAAGGCCGGTATGAAAAACTGCAAACCTTTAGCAACTCCTAGTGTGCTCCACCAAAAATTAAGTGCTCATGATGGACACCTATATGAGGATCCCACCAGGTACCGCAGCCTAATAAGAATGTTGTAGTATCTCACATTTACTCGACCTGATATTGTTTATTCAGTCAATCAAGTGTCTCAATTTATGCATGCACCACGTACTAGACATATGGAGGCGGTTAAGAGGATACTCAGATATCTGAAAGGGACCATTGGAGATGGGTTGATATATTCTCCACAGTCGTCTGGTAAGAATGTGTGTGAACTTACTGTATATTGCGATGCAGACTGAGTAGGAGATCCTGATGAACGAAGGTCTACGTCAGGATATTGAGTTTTTATTAGGAGAAACCTAGTCTCTTGGAGCAGCAGAAAACAAAAGGTTGTTGCTAGATCAAGCATTGAAGCTGAGTATAGATTTATGGTTGCTGCTACTACTGAAGTCACATGGGTCAGGCATTTACTAACTGAAGTAGGAGAAGCGATCTCTCCGCCTACCTTGTTGTGTGACAATCAAAGTGCTCTCAATATGTCATTCAATCTCGTACACCACAGTCGTGCTAAGCATATTGAGATCGACCAACATTTTGTGAGACAAAAGGTGGACGAAAAAGAGATTGAGCCTGAATTTGTTAACACTGAAAGACAAGTTGCAGACATTTTTACCAAGGGCTTGACAAAAGATCGCTTTTGGATGTTTAAAGGCAAGTTGTTCATGGTTCAGAACCATGATCAACTTGAGAAGGGGTGAAAAAGTGTCTTTAGGGTCTAGATCTCATACCAGACTCGGGTCCATCTATGTACAGCTTTTTGTGTATAACTTTGTATATCTTTATTCCATTTCGGGTCTGGATATTATACCAGACCCGGACCCAATATACACTCAAACATATTAATATGTACTTTAGGTCGTGATTTCATTTACTACAATCATGACAGTTGCAACCCCTTTCTTCTTTCATCCTCTTTTTCTTTTCTCCAAAGGTTTCAGAGAATATTCTAACAACATCTGAGTACCAATTGGCGGACTTCTTCACCAAAGCTCTTGTTGCTCCTCGTTTTATGTTTCTTCTCAACAAGCTTTCGGTCATGTCCCTGTAAAGCTTGAGGGAGGGTGTTAAAACATATGTACTCATATATATATATACTAAATCCCATCATACCCGATTAAGAGTATTTCTGTAATTCTGCCCAATAGGGGCATTTTAGTCTCTTTCTCTTTTTATTTCTTCTTTTTTTCTTTTTCCTTTTCTTATTTTTTTTTTTTTATTGAATATGCATTAAATGCATATTGCATTGGGGTCCCAACTAAGAGTCGTTGGACCCCCAACGGTCACAAATGTGACCGTTGGGGGCCCAACGACTCCTTGTTGGGCCTCCCAATGCCCACTCTCTCTCTCTTTTTTCTCCCACTCTCTCTCACTCTCTTGCCTATAAATAAAGGGGTAGACCCCTTTGTAATGTATGGCTTTTTCAAGCCCTTTTGCTTTATAAGATTCTTCCTTCTAGCAAGCCCTTGTTGGCTTTTATATTTGTCCATTGTAGACTTGTTCTTTGCATCCTGTTTGTGAATGTCCATTATAGGACATTGTCTTTATTTCTACATATTTCATTACAGTGGCTCCACTTTTTTATTCATTTATATTATTTTCATATTGTTCTCAGACTCTATGCTTTTAATTAATAAAATTGGTTTGGTTTGGATAATAGTAGTGTAAGATCTCTTGTGGTTGTGGAGTGATTATGACTAAAGGTTTAGGGTCTCTGGGAATGTTTCTGCAAATGTCTTAAAAAAATCTACTTTTTAACTGGTACGAGTTGGGTCGTTACAGTCTCTTATCTTTGAATTACTAGACCTGATATAACACACGCTATACACATAGCTAATCAATTTCAGCACGCTCTCACTTATATTCACATGTGAGCAGTTTTGTGTATCATTATATATATTAAAAACTCTCTTTCTCGAGGCCTTTTACTGTTTGCTTTATCTTTTTTAGATTTAATTGCTTATATTGATGTTGATTGAGAAGGAGATCCCAATAACAGGGCACTCAACCACTAGTTTTTGTGCTTTTTAAAGTGAATGCAAAAAGCAACAAAAGGTTTTGCTTTCATCAACTGAAGTTGAATATCAGGTCATGGCAACCACAATGATGGAGGTACTCTAGCTCAGAAGGTTGTTCGCTGATATGAGAGTTCAAGTGATAGGAGCCTCACGCATGTGTTGTGAGAACAAGAGTGCAATCTACATTGACATCAATTGTATTTTTCATGAACGTACTAAGCATATCGAAATGGATTGTCACTCTATTCGAGAAAAATATCTATATGGGACCATAAATTTGCCCTATGTTACATCAGAGTATCAGTTAGCATATTTCTTCACCAAACCTCTCGTTTTTCCCCGATTTCACTTTCTCTTAAACAAACTTTTGGTTATCGTACTGTCACTTTGAGGGGGAGCGTTAAATTGTATATATATATATATATATATATATATATATATATATATATATATATATATATATATATATATATATATATATTTATATGTGTATATATATTATATATATTATTGATGTATATATTTTGTTATTTTATTTGTATTTTATCTAGTTCATTCAGAACTAGTTCTGGTTTATTTAGAACTAGAGTTAGACTAGTCAACACTTTGTTGACTAGTCAAAGGAGTCATTGGACTAGCTCCAACAACTCTATTTCCAGTCGTTGGAGCTAGTCCAACAACTCTTTTGAGTCTCTCCTTTTTACCTCCTGCTTGTATATAAATAGGGGTGTTCCCCCTCCCTGGTATAACAATACTTCTTGCATATTGATAAATAAAATAACATTTATTTTAGCCCTCTTGTGAAATACCTCTTGTGTTGGTTTAGTATTGAGTGTGCCCTTTTGTGGACACTTGTTGTATGTGTTCTTTTCAATCTTTGGTGAGTATATTGAGTGTAACCGAAAGATTCTTGTTTCTTTACGGTGGGTGTATAAAATTAAGACTAGAGTTGATGAATCAATAGAAAGATATAAAGTTTGACTAGTAGCAAAGGGTACAATAAGCAGTATGGGATAGACTTTGCTAAAACCTTTGCCCTAGTTGCCTACATGACTATTGTTAGAACCTTGTTAGAAATGTCTTTATAAAATGGTGATTTGGAAGATGAAGTGTACATGAACTTGCCCCAGGGAGTTGTGGAGAAAGAAGGGAGAGTGTCCAAGCTCCAAGAGCTTGGTTTGATAAGTTTAGAACTGCAGTTATGAGATTGGGCTTCAAGCAAAGTTTTCATGGTCCGACACTATTTGTAGGCTTATAGTGTCCTCTACTTGAGGGCAATGTATACTTAAGTTATATGTTAATGATATGATAATTGTTGGAGATAACCAAGTCATGATTGAGAATGTGAAATCTCGGTTAGCAGAATTTTTTGAGATCAAAGACTTGGGGAAGTTAAAATATTTCTTGAGGTTGGAGGTTGCATACTCTCGGAGAGGTTATGTGCAAACTCAGCATAATTATGCAGTTGATTTGCTTAACAAAGCAAGGCTAGTAGAAGACAAGAAGTGGACACTCCTATGGAAGCCAATTGAAAATTAAAACATTTAAATGGTGAACTTCTTGATGATCCTACTGTATACAGGAAGTTGGTAGGGAGTCTGATTTGACCAATTTCAGGCCAGACATCACCTTTGTTGTGCATGCAGTGAGCCAATTCATGAGTGTCCCTAGATCACCACATTTGGCAGTTATGTTGAGGATTATCAGATATATTAAGAGCACAATACATTATACTCTATTCTTTTTGGTTTTATCTACACTAGAATTAAAGGCATATTGTGATGCTGACTTTGGGAGAGTATCACAAGATCGACATTTTACCATTGGATTTTACATATTCTTGGGAGATTCCTTGATATCGTGGAAGAGCAAAATGCAGTAGAGAGTTGATATATCCAAAGCAGAAGCCAAGTATCATACTATGACCCAAGTCACAACAGAGATTACATGGTTAATATTGTAAAAATAAGAGTGCTATTCATATAGTAAAAATTATGGAGTTTTATGAGAGAACTAAGCAAATTGAGATAGATTGTTATTTCACTCGTAGAGCCTACTTTGAAGGAATTATATCATTGTCATACATTGGGACCTCTAGTCAGATAGTAGATTGTTTTACTAAAGGTTTTCCCTTAAAGACATTCCAACCATTTCTTTTCAAGCTTGGAATGATTGTATTCTCATCATCTCAAAACTGAGGGGGAGTGTTGAGGAATGTAATATTCATATCACAAGTGTGTGTATGCTACTGTCTTTTGTTTTTGTGCATATGCTTATTATAGAGGGGTACATTTGTAACTTAGCTGCAGGGATTATAGTCAATAACTTTTGTCTTCTAGTGTAACCCTAAGGGGTCACCCCATAAGTGTTGTATTCTCTAATTCTTTTAGAACTAGTGAAGTTTCTAAGCCTTCTCTATCTTCTTCTTGTTCCTTTCTTATGCTTTAATGGATGCCAATGCTTGAATATGTGTCAGATTTTCTAGGGTTTGAAAAATCATCAGCTAGCAGTAAAAAGGCTACTCCTAATAGAAGTGGTAGAATTATTCCAGGTATTTCTGCTGGAACAGCAATATGCAGTAACCAATCAAAACACAACATTCACATGCAAAAGTACATTGGGAGTGTCACGAAATGCTAATGAAAAGAAATAATGTCTCAAAGAGACTAGCAAATGCACACACAAACAAATAGCCACTAATGGGCAAGATTACAACAAACCACAAAGTGGTCAATGAGCAAAAAGAGAGAGGAGCTAGAAAAATGTATAGCATTCACTTAAGAAGAGCTTCAAAGAAGCTTAAAATACAAAGGGGGATATCTCCTTATTTATACACAAGAGAGGTCCTTGGAGGGGCTCTCATATGAACGTTGGATCCCTATGTCACATGGGTGCGGGTGCGGGTGCGGGTGCGGGTGCGGGGGTGCGGCAGGGGCAAAAATGTAAATGTAAAAATATATATATATATATATATATATATATATATATATATATATATATATATATATATATATATATATATCATGTATAGTGTATATGTATGAATGTATGGTAGCTGTTAAGGTCCATGACATTTATGCATGTTAGCACGTTCACCACAATTTTATGCCCCGAACAAATTTAAAAATTGATATGGTGATTAGGTGTATTAATTGTCACAATTATGGACATTTTAGTATTTTTTATTAGGAAAACATATTAATAATTGTGCATTTTGAATGCACAACTAATAAGTGTGTAACTTATTTTTACACAAAATTGCAAAAATAGCTACTGGTGTCCATTAATGCATGGAACCGCCAAGTCATTTTTAAACTTCAAGGGTGTATTTTATGGTCATGTGTTAACACCTGCAGATGGCTATGGAAGTCAACACACTTATTAACTTCCTAGATTGGTCCCTCTTCATGAGAAGCCTTTTGTTTTATGTTTGCAGAGGCATTGATTTTTTTTAGATGTATATCTGAATGTGTGCCCAACTTGCTTTTTACCATTTTTTTATCTTATATGGTTGTCCCCAAAGATGAAAGTGATGAGTTGTGGAGCCTGATTCATTGTTTTTGCCCTTGCAGGAAGGGGGGTCTGGGGGCTCCGCCCCGGATTTTTTAAAAAAAAATACAAAAAAATGGACAAAAATGACCCTGTGTGCGGTCAACGCACCCGGTGCCGCACCCGCGTCGACGCGGGTGCGGCACCCTGCTAGCCGAATCCCTGTGACATAGTTGGAGCCCCTCCAACGATCATAAATATGACCGTTGGAGGATCCAACATTAATATGTGGGCCCACTTACATGAGAAAAAAGAAAAATAAAAATAAAAAGAAGGAAAAAAAATTATATACAAGAATGCGTGAATGTGTAAAATGACATTTTTACCCCTATTGAGTGTATATATATATATATATATATATATATATAATATATATAAATATCTCTATATATATGCAAATAGATATATATATACACTATAATTTAACACCCTCCCTCAAACACAGGGTGAGATCATCGAGAGTTTGCTGAGGAGAAATTAGAAGTGTGGCGAGGACAAGGCTTTGGTGAAGAAGTTCGCAAGCTGGTACTCGAAAGTAACATAGGGTAGTTGAATGGTACCCCAAATGTATTTATCTTAAACATAATGGCAATCAATCTTTATGTGCTTTGTTCGTTCATGAAAGGTGTGGTTGCTAGCAATGTAAATAGCATTCTTGTCGCAACACAACTTCGAAGGATTAGAGAAGATGATACCCATATTTTTAAGGAAACTTCTTAACCAGACATGCTCAGTAGTAGTGGTAGTCATCGCCTAATACTCTGCCTTCGTGGAAAAGAGAGAAACTTTTTGTTACTTCTTACATCTCCAAGAAATTAGTGACTTCCCAAGAAAAACGTAATAGCCTATTGTAGAATTGCCCTCCAATCAGAGTCAGTATAAGCAAGTAAATTAAGAGATAAAGAGGAGGATAAGAATAATCCTTTTGTTATTGTGTCATTCAAATATCTGATAATTCTCATAACTGTTGCCATATGAATTGAAGTAAGAGTGGTCTAAAACTGACTTGCACTGTGAACAGCATGAGTAATATCTGGTCTGGTGATAGATAAATAAGTTAAAGAACCAATCAGTTGACGATAAGGAGTGAGATTTGCTAAAAGAGTTTCATCATTAGCTCTCATCTTGGCATTGATTATTTCAGAAGTCTCCACTTTCCTATCGTCTAGTTAACCCAGACCGAGCAATAATGTGAGATGTAAGCTTCATCTAAGAAAGAACATACCCTCTAGGAGAATATGCAACCTCAATCCCTAAAAAATACCTTAGAAAACCAAGATCAGGCATATCAAAATTATCTTTTAAAATATTTTTAATAAGTTTAATGCTCTTTTTATCATTGTCAGTGATGATCATATCATCCACATATAACAATAATATTGTTATATGCTCTCATGTAGTCTTAACAAATAAAGCACTGTCAATATAGCAAGAACAACTTTACAAAATAAATCATACCAAGCTTTTGGAGCTTGTTTAAAGCCATAAAGAGCTTTGTTAAGTTTTAGAATATTCCATTTACCAATCTCAAGACCCGGTGGAGGATCCATAAATACTTCTTCACAAAGATTTTCATTTAAAAAAACATTTTTAACATCAAGTTGATAAACATGCTATTGTTTAATAGATGCTAAAGCGATCAAAGTTTGCACACTAGTCATCCTAGCTACTGGTGCAAAAGTTTTTTCATAATCAATCCCATATTCTTGAGTCTATCCTTTAGCAACTAACCTAGTTTTGTATCTTTCTAGAGTTCCATCACTCTTAGTTTTGACCTTATATACCCATCTACACCCGATAGCCTTTTTACCAAAGAGTTGGCTTACAATGGTCCAATTGTTTGCCTTATTAAGTGCTTCTAACTCAAGTTTCATAGCTTCAATCCAATGCGGGTGTGCCTTAGCTTCTTTAAATGTGGAAGACTCATAATAGGAATGTATCATCATGAGACAAGTTTAAATGTAGGAGAAAAAGAGTCATATGACACGAATTTTTGTGGAGGTCTACTATTTCGAGAGGATCTCCCAAGTTAGTTTTCTTCAACTTGTTTTTCTAAGGAGAAATCTTGAGAATATCTTTCAAAAACATTTTGATGTTCATTTCCCTCACGTCGGGTATGAATGTTAATATCATTAAGATTCTCATTGTGAAAATTGTGAAAAGCTGTAATGGAGTACACAAAAACCGAGGCAGAGAGAGAGAGATCGACTGAGAAAGAATGTAACTCGTTATTTCATTTAGGGCTAATCACCTCTTGTTTAAATAGAGGTCAGCCAAAAACTAAAAATTACATACGGGTCCCTCATTATATATAAAATATCAAATAACCACCTTTTAGAATAAATAATACTTGAAACCTCAAAAGGTCGACTAATCTTAACACTCCCCCTCAAGCTGGAGCATAGATATCAATCATGTACAGCTTGTCGCAACATTTCGAGAAACTGGGTCTAGCAAGAGGCTTTGTAAAAATATCTGCAACTTGGTCCTCCGACTTTAGATGTTTGGTAGCGATATGACCAGCTTGAACCATATCTCTTATGTAGTGGCAGTCAACCTCAATATGTTTTGTCCTCTCATGAAATACAGGATTATATACACTATAATTTAACACCCTCCCTCAAACACAGGGTGAGATCATCGAGAGTTTGCTGAGGAGAAATTAGAAGTGTGGCGAGGGCAAGGCTTTGGTGAAGAAGTTCGCAAGCTGGTACTTGAAAGTAACATAGGGTAGTTGAATGGTACCCCAAAGGTATTTATCTTAAACATAAAGGCAATCAATCTTTATGTGCTTTGTTCGTTCATGAAAGGTGTGGTTGCTAGCAATGTAAATAGCATTCTTGTCGCAACACAACTTCGAAGGATTAGAGAAGATGATACCCATATTTTTAAGGAAACTTCTTAACCAGACATGCTTAGTAGTAGTGGTAGTTATCGCCTAATACTCTGCCTTCGTGGAAAAGAGAGAAACTTTTTGTTACTTCTTACATCTCCAAGAAATTAGTGACTTCCCAAGAAAAATGTAATAGCCTATTGTAGAATTGCCCTCCAATCAGAGTCAGTATAAGCAAATAAATTAAGAGATAAAGAGGAGGATAAGAATAATCCTTTTGTTATTGTGTCATTCAAATATCTGATAATTCTCATAATTGTTGCCATATGAATTGAAGTAAGAGTCGTCTAAAACTGACTTCCACTGTGAACAGCATGAGTAATATCTGGTCTGGTGATAGATAAATAAGTTAAAGAACCAATCAGTTGACGATAAGGAGTGAGATTTGCTAAAAGAGTTTCATCATTAGCTCTCATCTTGGCAGTGATTATTTCAGGAGTCTCCACTTTCCTATCGTCTAGTTAACCCAGACCGAGCAATAATGTCTGATGTAAGCTTCATCTAAGAAAGAACATACCCTCTAGGAGAATATGCAACCTCAATCCCTAAAAAATACCTTAGAAAACCAAGATCAGGCATATCAAAATTATCTTTTAAAATATTTTTAATAAGTTTAATGCTCTTTTTATCATTGTCAGTGATGATCATATCATCCACATATAACAATAATATTGTTATATGCTCTCCTGTAGTCTTAACAAATAAAGCACTGTCAATATAGCAAGAACAACTTTACTAAATAAATCATATCAAGCTTTTGGAGCTTGTTTAAAGCCATAAAGAGCTTTGTTAAGTTTTAGAATATTCCATCTACCAATCTCAAGACCCGGTGGAGGATCCATAAATACTTCTCCACAAAGATTTTCATTTAAAAAAACATTTTTAACATCAAGTTGATAAACATGCTATTGTTTAATAGATGCTAAAGCGATCAAAGTTTGCACACTAGTCATCCTAGCTACTGGTGCAAAAGTTTTTTCATAATCAATCCCATATTCTTGAGTCTATCCTTTAGCAACTAACCTAGTTTTGTATCTTTCTAGAGTTCCATCACTCTTAGTTTTGACCTTATATACCCATCTACACCCGATAGCCTTTTTACCTAAGAGTTGGCTTACAATGGTCCAATTGTTTGCTTTATTAAGTGCTTCTAACTCAAGTTTCATAGCTTCAATCCAATGCGGGTGTGCCTTAGCTTCTTTAAATGTGGAAGACTCATAATAGGAATGTATCATCATGAGACAAGTTTATATGTAGGAGAAAAAGAGTCATATGACACGAATTTTTGTGGAGGTCTACTATTTCGAGAGGATCTCCTAAGTTGGTTTTCTTCAACTTGTTTTTCTAAGGAGAAATCTTGAGAATATCTTTCAAAAGCATTTTGATGTTCATTTCCCTCACGTCGGGTATAAATGTTAATATCATTAAGATTCTCATTGTGAAATTTGTGAAAAGCTGTAATGGAGTACACA
Organism: Nuphar pumila; assembly: GCF_984573655.1. Taxonomy (NCBI): domain Eukaryota; kingdom Viridiplantae; phylum Streptophyta; class Magnoliopsida; order Nymphaeales; family Nymphaeaceae; genus Nuphar; species Nuphar pumila. Next base: position 68,671,022 of record NC_143255.1, on the reverse strand, counting down.
GGAACCGAGGCAGAGAGAGAGAGAGATCGGCTGAGAAAGAATGTAACTCGTTATTTCATTTAGGGCTAATTACCTCTGGTTTAAATAGAGGTCAGCAAAAAACTAAAAATTACATACGGGTCCCTCATTATATATAAAATATCAAATAACCACCTTTTAGAATAAATAATACTGGAAACCTCAAAAGGTCGACTAATCTTAACACTCACCCTCAAGCTGGAGCATAGATATCAATCATGTTCAGCTTGCCGCAACATTTTGAGAAACTGGGTCTAGCAAGAGGCTTTGTAAAAATATTTGCAACTTGGTCCTCCGACTTTAGATGTTTGGTAGCGATATGACCAGCTTGAACCATATCTCTTATGTAGTGGTAGTCAACCTCAATATGTTTTGTCCTCTCATGAAATACAGGATTATTTGCTATATATGTAGTTGCCTTGTTATCACACATCATTACCACAGGGGATGAAACCTTCACTTGAAGATCATTTAGAACAGTTCAAACCCATATTAATTCAGCTGTTGTTTGGGCCATAGCCCTATATTCTGATTCAGCACTCGACCTAGCAACCACGTTTTGTTTCTTACTTCTCCATGAAATTAAGTTATCTCCCACAAACACACAGAATCCTGTGGTAGATTTTCTATCATCTACAGATCCAGCATAGTCAGCATCAGAGTAAGCAACTATTTCTAGGGTCCCTCCTTTCTTGAATAATAACCCCTTTCCAGGAAAAGATCTTAAGTATTTGAGTATCATTATTGCAGCATTCCAGTGTACCTCAGTCGGTTTGTCCATGAATTGGCTAATCTTGCTTACTACTAAAGCAATATCTGGTCTAGTCACAGTCACATATAGTAGCTTTCCTACCAGTGAGCGATAGCTTTTGCTGTCAACAGGTTTTGACCCCTCTTCGAACAACTGAACTTTATGATCCATAGGAATATTCGTTGGTTTAGCTCCCAACATTCCTGTCTCTTTTAATAAGTCCAGAACATACTTTCGTTGAGATAAAACCACACCTTCACTGCTCTTGGCAACTTCTATACCCTGAAAATATCTAAGTGGACCAAGGTCTTTTGTAACAAAGTGTTTTTGAATATCAGTCTTTGTAGCTACAATATCTTTCATATCATCTCCTGTAAGGATGATGTCGTCCACATATACCACCATAACAACTAGACCTGAGTTAGTTTTCTTAATAAATAATGTATGGTATGACGTTGACCTATTGAAGCCAAACTTTGACATCACTTCAAACAACTTTTAAAACCATGCACGAGGACTTTGTTTCAGACCATATATCGCCTTTCTTAATAAGCACACCTTCTGACACTCCCCCTTAACCTCGAACCCAAGAAGTTGTTGCATGTATACTATCTCAGACAGATCCCCATACAGAAATGCATTTTTCACATCTATTTGACACAGACTCCATCCATGATGAACTGCTACGGAGAGAACAAGGCGAATGGTGTCCATCCGTGCGATAGGAAAAAAAGTTTCAAAGAATTCAACACCATATGTCTGAGTATACCCTTTTGCAACTAATTTGGCCTTGTATCTTTCAATTGAACCATCTGATGTGTACTTAATGGTATATACCCATTTGCATCCAACAATGTCTGCATCCAATGGAGGATCAACTAGGTCCCATGTCTGTTAAGACAATAAGGCATCCATTTCATCTTGCATTGCCTGCTTCCACCTGCTATCGAGCTCTGCCTGTTGATAACTCAAAGGAATAGTTTCAGCAGATAAGGCTGAAATAAAAGCTTTCATCTGACTGCCATGTCTAGCATCGGACACAAAGTGAGATATAGGATATAAGGTACATTGTCGTGTCCCCTTCCGTAGAGCGATTGGCCTGTTATCATCAACATGTAGATCACTTTTATCAGAAGCACTTACTTCAGGAGAAGAAGATGAAGGCACGGGAGGAGGTGGAGCTCTACGCACATATACCAAAGGAGGATTATGAAACTGTGAGGAAGGTAGAGTTGGATTCGGTAATTGGGGGACAGATTCCAAGGGAAAAGGAGGGATAGGAAGGAGAAAGGAGTCATCTTGATCAACTTGCATCTGAGCACCAGTACTAGAATAATATGGAATGGACTCCAAGAAAGATACATCCGCACTGACATACTCTCGCCGAGAAATAGGATCATAACATTGATACCCCTTTTGATTTTTTGGATAACCTATAAACATACACTTAGTTGCTTGAGCAGCTAATTTATCACGGTCAGGTCCAAGTTTGTGCACAAAGCAAACACACCCAAATACCTTGGGCGAGAGAGAGAAAATTGGAGCATTAGGATTTAGGATATGCAAAGAAATTTGATCGCCCACAGATGGTGAAGGCATGTGGTTTATCAGATAACAAGTTATGATAACCGCATCACCCCAATATAAAGCAGGAACATTGGATTGAATCATAAGGGTATGTGCTACATCCAGGAGGTGCATGTGTTTTCGCTTAGCCACCCCATTTTGTTGGGAAGAATAGGCACAAGAGGTTTGAGGTTGAATGTCATGATCTTGATAAAATTGCAACAAAACTTTGGTTTTAAACTCAAGTGCATTATCAGTGCGGACAATCTTGAAAACAGATTCAAACTGAGTTTTTATTTCAATAACTAATGATTTGATAAACTCCGCCTGTGTATAACTGTTTAGTTATACACTGTCGGTCCCAAGCCCGGATAAAGGAGGAGGGTTGCGGTAGGCCTGTGACAGCCAGCATAAAAACTTTGTCATACCCTATGAAAATGAACCAATATGAGAATTTTGTTGGGGCGTTCCCTACTGAGTGACGCGTTGTACTCTCTAGGCCCGGAGGCAGTGATAAATGGGCAAGGGTTGCTAGGTCGTCGCCCAGAAGCGACGCGTCACACCGGCGCTCGGGTGTGGTGTCAAATAGGCAAGGGTTCCCTCACTTTGTTGGACGGGTAGGGGTAAAGAAGTTAGTCCAAGACCATAAAATTAGGTTAGCCACTTGGAACATAGGGTCTTTAACTGGTAAGTTGGTAAAGTTAGTAGATGTTATGTGTAGGAGAAAGATTGATATTTTATGTCTTCAAGAGACCAAATGGGTAAGTGAGAAAGCAAAAGTGATAGAACCATAGGGATATAAGATTTGGTATACAGGAATAAATAGGAATAGGAATGGAGTAGGGATTGTTATGAGTCGTCAGTTTATAAATAATGTAGTTGAGGTCCGTAGGAAGGGTGATAGAATTTTACTTATTAAATTAGTATTAGGTACGGATATTATTAATATTATTAGTGTTTATGCACCTCAAGTAGGTTTAGATGATCCCATTAAACATCAATTTTGGGAAGATTTAGATGGAGTAGTACAAGGGATATCTTATGGAGAAAAGCTTTTCATCGGCGGTGACCTTAATGGACATGTAGGCATTAGTAGTGATGGATTTAAGAGTATCCATGGAGGCTATGGTATAGGAGAAAGAAATGAAAGTGGAGAAAGGATTTTAGATTTTTGTTTGTCCTATGATATGATCTTAGCAAACACTTGGTTTAGGAAGAGGGAGTCTCACCTAGTAACATTTAAAAGTGGGGTTAATACGAGTCAGATAGATTTTTTCCTACTTAGAAAGAGAGATAGGGGTTGTTGCATCGATTGTAAGGTTATACCGGGAGAAAGTGTAGCAACACAACATAGAGTCTTAATTTTAGATCTTAGAATTAGACAATGCCGCAAAAGGGATAGACATAGGATAGATCCTAGAATTAAGTGGTGGGCACTGAAAGGAGCTAAACAAGGAATGTTTGTAGAGCAGGTAGTTAAGGAAGCTGATTGGTGTCTCGAGGAAGATTCAGAATCAATGTGGAATAAGATAGCGGGTGGTATGAGAAAAGTGGCTAAGGAGGTATTGGGTGAGTCTAAAGGCGGTGCACCACTAGGTAAGGATACATCATGGTGGAACGAGGATGTCAAATTAGCTATTAAGGTTAAAAGAGAGTGTTATAGAAATCTAAGAGTCGTGATAATGAGAATTTGGAGAAGTATATGATAGCAAAGAAGGAAGCTAAAAAAGTTGTTTGAAACGCGAGGGCTAAGGTATATAAGGAGGTTTATGACAAGTTGGATACCAAAGAAGGCGAGAAGGATATTTATAGGCTTGCAAAGATGAGAGAAAGGAAATCGAAGGATTTGGGTATGGTTAGATGTATCAAAGATGAAACGCAAAGGGTTTTAGTCAAAGATGAGGAGATTAAGGAGAGATGGAAAGATTATTTTGATAAGCTATTTAATGATAGTCATGCTCAAGATCTTGGAGACTTCTCAATTCCTTTTCATAAGATAAATCGTGACTTCATGCACAAGATTCAAAAGAAAGAAATTGCAGAGGCTTTGAAGAAAATGAAATCAAGAAGGGCAGTTGGCCCAGATGGTATACCTATCGAGGCTTGGAAATGCTTGGGAGAGAAAGGTTTAGAATGGTTGACAAATCTTTTTAACTTGATTTGGCGAACAAATAAGATGCCTAATGAGTAGAGGAAGAGTACTTTGGTGCCTTTATATAAGAATAAGGGTGATATACAAGATTCCACAAACTATCGTGGTATAAAACTCATGAGTCATACTATGAAACTTTGGGAGAGGGTGATTGAGTCTAGGTTGAGGAAGGTTGTCATGATATCGGAGAATCAATTTGGTTTTATGCCTGGAAGATCAACTATGGAAGCTATACATCTTCTTAGACAACTTATTGAAAGATATAGAGAGATGAACAAAGATTTGCATATGGTTTTTATTGATTTAGAGAAGGCATACGATAGAGTACCTAGGGACGTTCTCTGGTGGACAATGATGAAGAAAGGTGTTTCTCTCAAGTACATTAGTATAATTAAAGATATGTATGAAGGAGTAGTAACCAATGTCCGCACTTGTGGAGGGGTGACAACCAATTTTCCGATAACGGTTGGGTTACATCAAGGATCTGCTTTAAGCCCTTTCCTATTTGCGATAGTGATGGATGAGCTTACGAGATCAATTCAAGAAAATGTACCGTGGTGTATGTTGTTTGCTGATGATATTGTTTTGATTGATGAGTCTAGAGTTGGGGTTAATGCTAAGTTAGAATTATGGAGACAAACATTGGAAGCTAGAGGTTTTAAGTTGAGTAACAGTAAGACTGAATATATGGAATGTCGGTTTAGTAAGCAACGAAGTAGTGATGGGAGTGTAGTGAAGCTTGGTGAGCAAGAAATACCGGTGAATGATTATTTCAAATATTTGGGATCCATCATTCAAAAGTATGGAGAAATTGATGGAGATGTAAATCATAGGATAAAGGTTGGGTGGATGAAATGGAAAAGTGCAACTGGAGTGATGTGCGATCGTAGAATGCCATTGCGGTTGAAGGGAAAGTTTTATAGGACGACTATTAGACATGCTTTACTATATGGTACGGAATGTTGGGCTGCCAAGAGACATCATATTCAAAAAATGAGTGTAGCTGAGATGCGGATGCTTAGATGGATGTGTGGAAATACAATAAAAGATAAGATTCGGAACGAGGAGATACGTAAGAAGGTAGGTGTTGCACCCATTGAAAATAAGATGCGTGAGAATCGTTTACGGTGGTTTGGACATATTCGGCGAAGGCCTAATGATGCTCCAGTTAGAAGGTTGGAGAAATGGGAAAATATATTAGTTAAAAGAGGTCGGGGTAGGCCTAGGAAGACTTGGATGGAGATGATAGGAAAGGATATGAATGCTTTGAACCTCACCGAGGACATGGCATTGGATAGAAATGATTGGAGGAAAAGGATTCATGTGGAAGACCCAAAATGATTTTCTCTTTTGGTTCATATCGCTGACCCCAATTGTTTTGGGATGAAGGCGTAGTTGTTGTTGTTGTTTGTTGTAACTAATGATTTGATAATACTAGAAACTTCAGATCTTTCTTTTATTAAGAACACCCAAGACAACTTAGAAAAATCGTCAACAATAGAAAGATAATATCGACACTGAGTCCTGGTAAGAATCTTACTAGGACCCCATACATCTGCATGAAAAAGTTCAATGACCTTATGATTGGACTAACTGTGACTAGAAGGAAACGAACTCCGATGTTGCTTGCCCAACTGACATGCTTCACACTGAAATGATATAGTAGATGAAATTTGAGGAAATACATAATGAAGCTTTAACAATGAAGGGTGACCAAGACGACGATGCCACTAAACAGGACTGGAAAAGTAATCTACAGCAGCACAAATGCCCGGATGATGCAGGTAGTAGACTCTATTTTCTTCATAGCCTCCACCAATCTTCTTTCCCGTCAGCAAATCCTGAAAATGACAACCCATAGGATCAAATATCACTCTACAGTTTAGCTCTTTTGTAAGACAACTCACTTATAGTAAACTCTGAGGAAATGAGGGAGCATGAAGGACATTTTTCAACTGCAAAGAAGATATAGAAATATTTTCCTGACCAACAATAGGAGAAGAACTCCCATCTGCTAATGAGACTCCCCGATGAGCAGTAATATCCTTTAGATCTGAAAAGAAATTAGAATTTTCACACAAATGTCTGGAGGCACCAGAGTCAATAATCCACTTACTATCATTTTTACGAAGATGATCCCCTATTGAGTAGGCAACACCAGCTACAGGAGAAGAGGAGCTTGAAGGTCGACGGGCTATCAGTTCATCATATTCTGCTCGACTAAGAGTGATACAGTCGCTAGCAGGAGTAGTTTCATTTGCATTTGCTACCTCTAGTGTTGTAACATTAGCTTTTGGAACATTAGGCTTTGATGAAGAGAAGGTTGGCCGTCCATGTTTATCCCAGCAACGATCTTTCAAGTGTCCTGATTTTCCACAGAAAGTACATTGAAATCTACCTCTACCTCCCATACCTCGTCCTCTAATATTTTGAGTATTTTCACGTCTATAACTCGATGAGACAGCTAGAGCAGATGTCTGAGATATAGGATGAGATTGTGGAAGAGAAAAAACAAGTGTACTCAAGCGATTGTATGCATCAGTAAGCGTAGGTATATCAGATCCAGTCAATATTTGGACTTTAGCAACAGAGAATTCTGAAGATAAGCCTGTGAAAAACCGAGCAACCATAGTCTGTTCTTGATGATCCTTTTGCTTCGAACAACAAAGAAGCCTATGAGAATTAAGTCTTTCAAATGCTGCTTTGACGGAGGCATAGTACTGGGCCAAGGTTTGATCTCCCTGCTGCAAATTATATATCTCTTGTTCAACTTGCAGGATACGACTCACATTAGTCTCTTGAGAGTATGTATCTCGAATATTGTCCCACATCTGTTTAGCTGTATTATAGTAAATTAGACCATTTGCAATATGGGGTTCGACACTATTCATGATCCATGACATAACAATGTCATTATCTTCATCCCAAGTGATATTTTCCCACTTTATCATCTAGTTCAATTTCCAGCAATATGTGTTTTCTACGATGTCCAGATACCGACATCATAAAAGTTCTGGACCACCTGGCATAGTTTGTTTCATTCAATTTCACAGAAGAGCCATACGAGAAAGGATTTGCAAATGCCTTATATTCCCCAATAGTGTCATTCTTGGAATCGAGTTTCGAAGCTTCACCCATAATGAAAAAAAAACTAGCTGATAATACTGTTGTAATAAATGACAAAAGAAAAACTTATCCCAGATTCACAAAACAAACAACGATCAGATTCCCTCTTTAGATCACTCAGAGTTCGAATCTGAATATTTCACGACCACACTAGGTTGTTCAACACACAGCAAAAACAGTGATGAGTCACGGCAACAGATCTGAAAACAGATCTGAAATAGCCAAAACCACTTCAAACATGCCATCTAGGTCCACAACCAAAACAAAACAAAGGATCATTAAATCTATGATATGTGATAAGCACATCCCAGATAAGATATTTTCCACGAAACAGAAATCACGGCAGCATCAGATCAGTAAAAAAAAATCCTCCACATACCACTGGATTCACAGCAACCCCAGATAACACAGATATGTTTTTTTTTTTTGACATCCAGATTCTTGAATATCCAGATCTACGACTGAGCAGTATAATTTTTCTTCACTTCCACTTAGACCCATAATCAGAAAAGAAAAAAAATTGGCTTTTGCATATCACCCATGGCTGCCGATACTCGATCTTGTTGACAAAAAAATTATCGTGGCCTTTAGATCTGATTACAGATCTGTGTCATGACACTTGTCAGACATCAGATCTATTATCAAATCTATGCAGCTCTTAAAAACAACCAAAATACTCGCACCTTTTTCCTTTACTCGAGCTTTGGTGCAGACAGCACGTGACGCACATCTTTGGTGCAGACAGAACACGTGCTCACGCACTCAAGACCTGTTGCTCTGATACCATGTGAAAAGTTGTAATGGGGTACACAGAAACCAAGGCAGAAAGAGAGAGAGAGATCGGCTTGAGAAAGAATGTAACTCGTTATTTCATTTAGGGCTAATCACCTCTTGTTTAAATAGAGGTCAGCCAAAAAGTAAAAATTACATACGGGTCCCTCATTATATATAAAATATCAAATAACCACCTTTAAGAATAAATAATACTTGAAACCTCAAAAGGTCGACTAATCTTAACAAGAATCATCAATAATATATGACACATCATCAATATGATGTGAAGTATCATTACAAGAATTATCACAAACTAAATCATTTTAAGACTTAATTCTAGGTACTAAGTCCAATAGGAATGGGTAATCAATATCTTCTTTAGGTGTGTGAATTTCAAAACCATTTTGTTCTTCAAAAAAAGTTACATTTCTTGAGACATAAAGCCTATTGTTGTGTTTATCATAACACCTATAACCCTTTTGATTTTCACCGTAGCCAATGAAAGCACATTCAAGAGCTTTTGGTGATAATTTATCTTGTCCTTGAAAGAGAACAAAGCATTTATATCTAAAACTTCTTAGTCTTTTCTAATTTGGGGATATTTTAAATAATTTTTCAAAAAAGGAAACATTTTTTAAAGAAGAGGAAGGCATACGATTTATAAGATAAGTTGCGATAAGAATAGCTTCGGCCAAAAAAATTTAGGAACATTTTTAGAAACAAGAAGAGTTCTTGTTATTTCAATTAGATGTTGATGTTTCTTTCGGCTAGACCATTTTGTGTTAAATATGTATATGTAAATGGATATATTTCATGTACTGTATTGTACCATTGTACTGTATTGTACCACTTGTACAGCATACTGTACTGTATTGTACCACTGTACTGCATTGTACCACTTGTACAGCATATAAATATCAATGGAAAGGGGAGAAGATCCTATTGCCGCCCAACATTTTTTTTTCTCTCTTCCCTCTTACCTCTCTCTCTATCTCTTGCTACGATAGTAAGGTGACTCCCACATCTGATTTCTCACATGGTATCAAAGCCAAGGGCGTGGTAATCACGATCATCTGGAAGGCCCCTAAGGACTTTCACGTGCGTTTTTGGGCGTTCTCAAGGAAAGTGTTTTTTTCATCTTTTCTCTGTTGTTTCTCCGTTGAATCACTATATTTCGACGTCGTTTCTTCATTTCCTCATATCGTGCATCTTTTCCTTCTTACATATTCTGTTATCCCCAATTTTATCAACCCTAATTTTTGTTTTCCCCAAATTTGGGAACCCTCATTTCTCAAAAGTGCCTCTTTTCTCAAACTTCTTGTGATTTCTTATCTATTTCTTGCAATATAGTTGATAAATCGTACATTCTGCACGATTAACTGAAAAATCGTGATTTCCAAAACTCAAAAATTTCTGTCCGTACGGTTCTGTCCGTACAACCTACGAATTTCTGTCGTGCTGTTTGATTCATCCTTGATCTTCTTCCTTATGGATTCTAAAATCAGCCCCGGATTTCTTTCTCAACTTGTTTCTCACAAATTAACTCATGATAACTACTTACTTTGGAAACGCCAAATTCTGCCGTTTATCCGAAGTCATGGTCTTTCCGGGCATCTGGATGGGGGATCACCCGCCCCACCTATGACTATTACGCAAGAGGTAACTGGTAATGATGGGAAGGTGAGTTGCATTGCTATTCCAAATCCTGCGTATGATGTTTGGTTTCAGAAGGACCAATCTGTGGTTGCCTATTTGACTGCCACGTTATATGATCGTATATTACAAACTATCTCTGACCATTTTACTGCTGCAGAACTATGGAGACATCTTGCTCACTCTTATTCACAGGTTTCTGAATCACGTGCACTTCAACTGAAATGGCAGTTCCAATCTATGCGAAAGGGAACTAAGACCATTACTGAATTTCTAGGGGATATCAAAATTATCATTGATCAGTTGGCCGCTATTGGATATCCTGTTTCTGACAGAGATGTTGTTCAGCAGGTATTGGGAAGCCTTGGGCCCCAATATCGTATGTTTTGCACTGCATTACAGGTTGCCTCTACACTTCCATGCTTTGAGGATTTACAGGCCAAACTCCTACAGTATGAAGTTAGTTTGACTCAAGATCATCTTATTGATGATCCTCATCCTGTCATGTTTACATCTGGGTCTACCTCATTTCGTCCACCTGTTGCTCATATGGGTCGTGGAGGACTCCTTCCTACTCCTACTGCTCCACCTGCCACTAGAGGTACCTGTGTCCCTACTTGCTTCCATTGCAACAAGCGTGGCCATGTGAAAGCAGATTGTTGGCACAACCCACAGAATCGCAACAAGGCAAGGAGGCCAGGACCAAGAGCTGGACAGATGAATGTTAGACAGTTTCGGGGGCAGCCGCAGGGAAATTTTCGAGCACATCAGGGTACTGATCAGGGACAGAGTGCAGGGTTGCCACATGATGTGCAACAAATTCTGATGACTGCATTTAACAACATGAATTTGCGTCAGAATGATGATGGAGTTTGGTATATTGATTCTGGAGCAGCCGCACATGTTACTTCTGATGCAGGTAAACTTTCCAACATGGTTCCTTATATTGGCACTGGCACTATTGTCACGAGAGATGGTTCCCACCACCCTATTTCTCATACTGGAAATGCATCTCTCTCTTTGTCACAATCTACACTACCATTGAAAAATGTCTTACTCACTCTTGCCATTGAGAAAAACATTTTATCTGTTTCTAAATTGGTTGATGAAACAAATTCATCCATGGAATTTACTTCGTCTTCTGTTTGTCTTAAGGACCTTCGAACCAAGAAGATGTTCGCTAAGGGTGAACGACGCGGAAACATGTACGTCTTCGAAGCAGCCCCCGGGACTTTGAAGACGTCATCTACCGTGACTCCATCTTTTCCTGCTTATTTGAGTCAGTCTTCTTCTGTTATGCAATGTAATAAGCCAGTTTCTTGGCATCGTCGGTTAGGTCATTGTAGTCAAGGGTTCCTTGACAAATTGTCTTCTCAGGATTTTATTCCCAAAGTCAAATTAGATCATAAGTGTCCTAGTTGTAATGTCTGCAAGAGTCATGTACTTTCCTTTCAAAGTATCAATAAAAGAGCTTCCAAGCCATTTGAAATTATTCACTCTGATGTTTGGGGCCCAGCTCCTGTTTCATCTCTATCTGGCTCTCGTTATTATGTGTTATTTCTTGACTCTTTCACTCGTTACACTTGGATTTACTTTATGAAATTTAAATCTGAAGTGTTCAAACTTTTCAAACAATTCCATGCTCTTGTTCAGAACCTTTTCAATTCAAATATCACTTATTTCCAGTGTGATGGTGGTGGAGAATACATATCTCATGATTTTAGTGAATATTTAAAGGACCATGGCATCACACGTAACTCCTCTTGTCCTTACACTCCACAACAGAATGGAGTAGCAGAACGTAAGCATCGGCATATTGTTGAAACCGCGTTAAGTATGATGCACAATATTGATATTTCTTTCTCTCTTTGGACTGAGGCCTTTCACACTGCAGTGCATATCATTAACAGGTTGCCTATGGAATTATTAGGAGATCATTCTCCTTATTATTTGCTTCACGGTTCTCACCCTTCTTATGATGATTTGCATGCTTTCGGATGCATTTGTTATGCCCATGTGGATCATTCTTTACGTAACAAGTTTCAGGACAGAGCAGTTCATGCAGATTTCTGGGATATGCCGATGGGTATAAAGGATATAGATGTTATGATCCTATTTTGGGTAAGATTAAGGTGTCTAGAAATGTTGTTTTTGATGATGACCATTTCAGCACTTGTGATACTTCTCAGGTATATGAGCAAACTACTTATGATCCATGGCTTTGTGATACTTTGCTATATGACTCTATCAGAGATCCTGTTGTTGATGAACCAATTCAGTTTGAAGCAGACAACTCCATCATCCAAGATGCACCTTCACGGTTTTCAGGTTTGGTTTATGCCCGTCGAGGAGCCCCTCCAACTCCATCTCACGAGGCTCCCCCTCTTCGACGATCCACACGTGAAAGGCATCCTATCCATCGTTGGGTTAGTTACAACAATTTTTCTCTTGACTTTCAGTTGTTTCTAACCAATGTGGCCAAAGAGAAAGAGCCGTCTACTTTCCATCAGGCAGCCCATTCTCGAGCTTGGGTTGAAGCTATGAACGAAGAAATGGCAGCACTTCATGAATGTCATACATGGGATATTGTTCCTCGACCTGTTGATAGAAATGTTGTTGGTTCCAAATGGGTTTACAAGATCAAGCGTAAACCAGATGGTAGCATTGAAAGATATAAAGCTCGGCTTGTTGCATGCGGATTCACACAACAATATGGGCAAGATTATGAGGAAACTTTTAGCCCTGTTGTCAAAATTGGCACCATTCGTGTGATCCTCACTTTGGCACTTCAGCATGGTTGGTCTCTTAGCCAGTTGGATGTCAAGAATGCGTTCCTACATGGGGACTTGAAGGAAGAGGTGTATATGGAGCAACCTCCTGGATATAGTGAACATGATGCGGCTACATGGGTTTGTAAATTGAGAAGGTCTCTTTATGGTTTAAAACAGGCATCTCGGTCTTGGTTTGAGAGTTTCTCCATGGAAATTCAGCAGCATGGCTTTTCTAAGAGTATACTTGATCATTCTTTATTTATGTATAAGAATGATCATGTTACTACTTGGGTTCTTATATATGTTGATGACATCATTATCACTGGGAGTGATGATGCACATATTGCCTTGGTCAAGTCTTTACTCATGGCCAAATTTAAGATGAAGGACTTAGGCCCATTGCGATACTTCTTGGGAGTTGAAGTCGATAGGCAAGATGATCGACTCACTCTAAGTCAACACAAGTATACTCTTGACATTCTTCACACCACTGGTATGATTAATTGTAAACCTCTCAGCACCCCATCTGTCTTAAATCATAAGTTTAGTGCAAAAGAAGGCCAATTATATCATGATTCCACTTTATATCGCCGCATTGTTGGTATGTTGCAATATCTTACATTTACAAGACCTGACATTGCTTATGCTGTAAATCAAGCATCTCAGTTTATGCATGCTCCCACTGATTGTCATATGGAATGTATTAAGCGTATTCTCAGATATCTGAAAGGGACTATTGGAGATGGATTGCTCTATCACAAAGATGAAAGCTTCACTACAGGACACCGTTTACTTACATATTGTGATGCAGATTGGGGTGGGGACCCTGATGAGCGTAGGTCGGTTTCAGGATATTGTGTTTTCATTGGCCCAAATATTGTCACTTGGAGTAGTAAGAAACAAAAGGCCATTGCTAAATCCAGCACTGAGGCAGAGTACAGGGCAATGGCAGCAGGGACAGCTGATGTCACTTGGGTACGGCATCTTCTTCAAGAGTTGAATGAACCTATCTCTTCCTCTCTGCTTTTATGTGATAATCAAAGTGCCATTAATATTTCTTTTAACCCTATTCATCATTGTCGCACGAAGCACATTGAGATTGATCAGCATTTTGTTAGACAAAAGATTGAAACAGAAGAAATTGAGGCTTCGTATGTCAGATCAGAAGACCAAGTAGCAGACATCTTCACCAAAGGATTGGTTAGTCATCAATTTTGGTTACTTAAGGGCAAGTTGAGCATGATTGAAGATCATCCTCAACTTGAGGGAGGCTGTTAAATATGTATATGTAAATGGATATATTTCATGTACTGTATTGTACCACTGTACTGTATTGTACCACTGTACTGTATTGTACCACTTGTACAGCATACTGTACTGTATTGTACCACTGTACTGTATTGTACCACTTGTACAGCATATAAATATCAATGGAAAGGGGAGAAGATCCTATTGCCGCCCAACATTTTTTTTTCTCTCTTCCCTCTTACCTCTCTCTCTATCTCTTGCTACGATAGTAAGGTGACTCCCACATCTGATTTCTCACATTTTGTTGAGGAGTTTTCGGACAAGATCTTTGGTGTATAATTTCATTTAGTTTAAGGTAGTTTTAAAATCTTTTGACATGTATTCTCCTCCGGAATCGAATCTAAAAATAGCTATGTTGTTTTGAAATTGATTTTGAATAAGAACATGAAATTTCTTAAAATTAGAGAAGACATCGGATTTGTTCTTAATAAAATACACCCATATATATCTAGTAAAGTCATCAATGAAAATAACATAGTAAGAAAACCCTCCCTTAGACATAACGGGTGTCGGTCTCCATACATCGGAACACACAAGTTCAAACGGTCTTTTTGAAATAAAGTTACTATGTGAATACGGAAGCGAATGTATTTTGCCAAGTATGTAATCATTACAAGTAAATGTGTTTTAATTACAAAATTTTTCCAAAAAAGGAAAAAGATACAACAACAACAACAACTACGCCTTCATCTCAAAACAATTGAGGTCAGCGATATGAACCAAAAAAGAAATTCATTTTGGGTCTTCCACATGAATCCTTTTCCTCCAATCATTTTTATCCAATGCCATGTCCTCGGTGAGGTTCAAAGCATTCATATCCTTTCCTATCATCTCCATCCAAGTCTTTCTAGGCCTACCCCGACCTCTTTTAACTAATATATTTTCCCATTTCTCCAACCTTCTAACTGGAGCATCATTAGGCCTTCGCCGAATATGTCCAAACCACCGTAAACGATTCTCTCGCATCTTATTTTCAATGGGTGCAACACCTACCTTCTTACGTATCTCCTCGTTTTGAATCTTATCTTTTATTGTATTTCCACACATCCATCTAAGCATCCGCATCTCAGCTACACTCATTTTTTGAATATGATGTCTCTTGGCAGCCCAACATTCCGTACCATATAGTAAAGCCGGTCTAATAGTCGTCCTATAAAACTTTCCCTTCAACCACAATGGCATTCTACGATCGCACATCACTCCAGTTGCACTTTTCCATTTCATCCACCCAACCTTTATCCTATGATTTACATCTCCATCAATTTCTCCATACTTTTGAATAATGGATCCCAAATATTTGAAATAATCATTCACCGGTATTTCTTGCTCACCAAGCTTCACTACACTCCCATCCCTACTTCGTTGCTTACTAAACCGACATTCCATATATTCAGTCTTACTCTTACTCAACTTAAAACCTCTAGCTTCCAATGTTTGTCTCCATAATTCTAACTTAGCATTAACCCCAGCTCTAGACAATTCAATCAAAACAATATCATCAGCAAACAACATACACCATGGTACATTTTCTTGAATTGATCTCGTAAGTTCATCCATCACTATCGCAAATAGGAAAGGGCTTAAAGCAGATCCTTGATGTAACCCAACCGTTATCGGAAAATTGGTTGTCACCCCTCCACAAGTGCGGACATTGGTTACTACTCCTTCATACATATCTTTAATTATACTAATGTACTTGAGAGAAACACCTTTCTTCATCATTGTCCACCAGAGAACGTCCCTAGGTACTTTATCGTATGCCTTCTCTAAATCAATAAAAACCATATGCAAATCTTTGTTCCTCTCTCTATATCTTTCAATAAGTTGTCTAAGAAGATGTATAGCTTCCATAGTTGATCTTCCAGGCATAAAACCAAATTGATTCTCTGATATCGTGACAACCTTCCTCAACCTAGACTCAATCACCCTCTCCCAAAGTTTCATAGTATGACTCATGAGTTTTATACCCCGATAGTTTGTGCAATCTTGTATATCACCCTTATTCTTATATAAAGGCACCAAAGTACTCTTCCTTCACTCATTAGGCATCTTATTTGTTCGCCAAATCAAATTAAAAAGATTTGTCAACCATTCTAAACCTTTCTCTCCCAAGCATTTCCAAGCCTCGATAGGTATACCATCTGGGCCAACTGCCCTTCTTGATTTCATTTTCTTCAAAGCCTCTACAATTTCTTTCTTTTGAATCTTGTGCATGAAGTCATGATTCATCTCATGAAAAGGAATGGACAAGTCTCCAAGATCCTGGGCATGACTTCCATTAAATAGCTTATCAAAATAATCTTTCCATCTCTCCTTAATCTCCTCATCTTTGACTAAAACCCTTTGTGTTTCATCTTTGATACATCTAATCATACCCAAATCCCTCGATTTCCTATCTCTCATCTTTGCAAGCCTATAAATATCCTTCTCTCCCTCTTTGGTATCCAACTTGTCATAAACCTCCTTATAAATTCTAGGATGTCCAAGCCTCTTGTGTCAAGTCTCAATATCTTTGAATTGGACATGATTACAAAAAGATTTAGATGACAAAGACAAAAAATCCATATAGTATAGGTCTCCTCTTCTATGGCCTTGCCCAATCCACTTCCTGGACCGGAGATCCTGCATATAGCAATGGGTAGGTGAAAAAGAAACACTACATCCAAAATCAGTGATTTGAGAGAATGAAAAAAGATTTAAGTTTTGGAATAATTCTTATTTTTGGAACCCAAAACTCTTTATTTTGATCATAAACTTTTTCAAGGTTTCCAATTCCTTCAACATCTAGAGATGTTTCATCGGCAGTGAAAACAAAGGATTTAAAGGTATTGAGACTTGGTTTTGATAAAAGAGATGCATTCGGAGTCATATAAAATGAGGCACGAGTCAAGAATCCAAGAGGACATACCTGGGATGAAAGAGATTGAGGCACCAGAGGTGGAAGGTGTAGAAGCCTTCATCCTTACGAATTGTTGGAGAGTTTCGGTAAGATGTGCAATAGAGTCTTTTATATCTCCATCTTTCTTAGAATCTTCACTTGAATTGTTTGGAGTCTCTCCAATGGAAGCCACCCTTTTTTTGAGCTTAGGACAATCCGACCGAATATGGCAACGTTTATTACAATGGTGACATACAATTTTTCTTCCACCTCCATTATCATTTTTCAAAAACTGAGGTGGTTTATATGGCCTAATATTGTTTCCCGGTCTTGGTACTGCATGAACTTCATCAGTATCCTTTTTCAAGGCCAAGCGGGTTTCTTCTTGGCAAAAAACGGCTAAAATTTCACTAAGAGGAGTAGAAGCCCTATGAAAAAGGGACTCTCTTAGTTATTCAAACTCAGGACAAAGCCCATGAATAAATTGGAAAAATCTTTCTCTTTCCATTTGCTCTTGCCTCATGGCAATAGCACTACCTTCCCATTGTGGTTCGAGAAGGGCAGGTTCATCCCATAATGAGGATAGGGCACTATAATAGTCCCTAATATTCATGTCACCTTGCTTAGTTTATCTTACCTTTTCTTGTAAAAAGAAGTGTCTAGCAAGATCACGTTGGGTGTGTTAAATTATGTACATAATCATATAATGTAATATATATATTTTATATATATATGGTAATACATATACATATACATATATTAATATATATGTATATGTATTTACTTATTATATATATAAAATATATATTTCTATTTGTTTAGACGTAGGGGTAGTTTAGTCTTTTCCTCTATTTTACGCACATTCATTTTATGAATGTGTTTGTAATTTATTTTAGTTTTCTTTTTCTTTTATTTTTTATTTCTTTTATTTTTTTACCTAAAGGTACCTTGGGGGGCCCACTCAAATAGACGTTGGGCCCCTCCAACGGTCACATTTGTGACCGTTGGAGGGGCTCCAACGTCTATGAGTGGAGCCCCTCCAAGGCTCCTTTTGTGTGGTTATAAATAGGGGCTCTCCCCTTTGTATTCCTTCATGGCTTTGAGTCAAAGCCCAAGTGCTCAATAAATTGATTCCATTACTTTTATGCCTTTGCGCATTTGTGGGTTATTTGTGAGTTGTGCTTTTGTGCACAAGTGTTCTAAAGTGTTCTTATTGTGCATTCGTGGTGGGTTTATTATCAAGAATATTAAGGTCTTGATCTTAGTATCTTATTGGAGATACTTTTACATGGTATCAGAGCCTCGTTGAGGAAGGAGGATTGTGTGTCCCGCCACTTGTGAAGTACCTCGAAAATCGTGCCCTCAAGTAAGTGAAGTTTTGGAGTAAATCATCTACTTCGGGCAATATTTTAGAAGCAAATTTTGTCAAGAAAAGTTTGAAAAACTTTTAAGGTACGCTTTATTTTCTATCATCTTACCTCTCTAATGGGTGAAAAAGACTCCCACTTCTCTTTTGGGTTTAAACTTAATGGTTTGAACTACCATGTTTGGGCCGGCAATATGGAAGCCCATATCAAGGGGAAAGGCCTTTGGGGATACGTTCAAGGCTCCATATCGGAACCCGAACCCAAGCTTTCTATCATAGAGAAAGGGGATATTAAGATTCTTGAAGGTGAAGATAGACAAAAGGCCCTAGAAGAATATTCAAAAAAGCATGATGAGTGGGAAATGAAGAACTTCAAAATTTTATCTTGGATTTTTTCATCCGTTGAAACCAAGATCAATGCCAACATCATTAAGTTTAAAAGGGCCTCCGAAGCTTGGTTGTACCTTGAAAAAATGTATACTTCAAGGGACTTATCTCACAAATATTATCTCCAAAAGAAAGCTTTGACCCTTCAACAAAATGATTTGTCTATTCGGGAATATTTTGCCGAACTATCATCTATTTGGGACGAGCTTGCTATGCTCGAACCAAAATGGAGCGGAGAAGCTATTGAATTAAGACACAAGCAACTAGAGGAAGATCGATTCTTCAACTTTCTAAATGGTCTTAGACCCGAATTTGAGCAAATTCGGTCCTCTCTCCTATCCGCTTTCACATCTCCCTCTATTGAAGATGTCATCACCAAGCTAAGTGGTGAGGAAACACGTATGGGGATTAGTAGAAATAACCCAAGTATCCTTGCTACACCTTCTCAAAGTGATTATGAAGTGGTTAATGCCGTGTCAAGACCCGGAAATAATTTAAAAACCTACAAACCACCCCATTTCAAGAATCAAGGGCAAGGAGGAAATGATCGATATGGCAAGAGAGACTATAGCAAATTAACTTGCCATTTTTGTAAAGAACCGGGGCATATCAAACCCCTTTGTCCCAAATGGAAGAAATTTCTTGCCGCGGCTTTAGCATCCCAATCAGAGGAACGACCTTCGTCATCAAATGAGTCTTTTTCGCTTCAACAAATTATGGATGCTCTTCAACCTATTCTCAAAGGAGGCATTTCTGGAGCCGCTATGTCATCCTCATCCTCTCTCGGTAAGACATCTTGGCTCCTTGATTCCGGTGCTTCATTTCATATGACTCCAAGTCCTTGTTTTCTTTCTGATTATTCTAAAAATTTTCTTCCATCTTTTGTCTCAACGGCGGATGGAACACCTCTTGAAATTAAAGGAATGGGCAATTTTGAAAAACAAGACTTCTTTATCCCAAAAATTCGTCTTATACCAAAACTAAACTTAAACCTACTTTCTGTTTCTCAACTCTCGGACCATGGTTGCGATATAAAGTTTTCTTCTGATAAATGTTGGATACAGGATCGCCAATCCGGGAAGTTGATTGGGGAAGGCTCTAGGAGAGGAGACCTCTACTATGTTGATTTTCTTAAAATTCCCAATAATCAATTTTGTAATGTTGCTCAAAACAAAGATAATCATGTATGGCATAAGAGATTGGGTCATCCCAACATTGTTAAAATCTCTTATTTGCCTTTTATTAAGCATCTTTGTAATGAAAATTTTGTTTGTAATGAATGTATTCTTGGAAAAATGAGAAGTCTTCCTTTTCCTCAAAGATCCATGTTTACAACAAGACCTTTTGAAATTGTTCACTCCGATGTATGGGGTCCGGCTCCGGTGATATCTAAGGGAGGTTTCTCATACTATGTTATCTTTGTGGACGATTTCACTAGGTTTAGTTGGATATATTTTCTTAAACATAAACATGAAGTTTTCTCAACTTTTAAAACATTTCATATGATGGTTTTAAATCAATTTAATGGAAATTTAAAAATTCTTAAAACCGATTCGGGTGGAGAATATATTTCCAATGAATTTAAAAGTTATCTTGAAAATTATGGAATTCTCCATCAAAAGTCTTGTCCTAAAAACCCCCAACAAAATGGGTTGGCGGAACGAAAACATAGGCACATTATTGAAACAACACGAACTTTGCTCATTTCACAAAATATTCCGAAAAAACTTTGGGCTGAGGCAGCCCTTACATCTGTCTATCTCATAAATAGACTTTCATCTAAAAACTTGAACAAGATTTCCCCATTTGAAAAATTATACGAAAAAGAACCTGATTACAGCAGGTTAAGGGTTTGTGGATGCAAATGTTTTGTCCTTACTGATAAAAATGACAAACTCTCTCATAAGACCATTCTGTGTGCCTTTCTTGGTTATTCTGAAACTCAAAAAGGCTTTCGTTATTATGATATTAAAAGTGATAAACTTTATGTTTCCAGAAATGTAAGCTTCTTGAAAAATATTAGTGGTTTCGAAAAACTTGAAACTAATAACGAGAATATTGACTATTCATTTCTGTTTGATTTATTGACTGATGATGATGATACTAGTGATGATGAATCAAATCAAAATAACTTAAGTAATAATGAAACCCATTCTGAGTCCTCAACACTTCATCAACATATCAGTGAAGAACCACATAGAGATAGGAATACTTTCAGAAGTGCCCTCGAAAGATATGATAATGAGTCTACACCTTCGAGTGAAGAAAGCCTTCGTAGGACCGAAAGACTAAGAAGACCTCCTTCTAGGTTAATCTCATATGAGTCCTTTTCGCCTAAATATAGAGCATGTCTAAGCGCCATTCACTCTTACATAGAACCTAGGAACTTCGAGGAAGCACGAAATTGTCCGAAATGGATAGTTGCTATGAATAATGAACTTGAAGCTTTAAAGAAAGCAAAGACATGGGAGTTTCAAGACCTCCCTAAAGACAAGAAAGCAATAGGGTGTAGATGGGTGTTTAAAGTCAAGACTAAGAGTGATGGGTCCCTTGAGAGATATAAGGCTCGCTTAGTTGCTAAAGGATATGATCAAAAATATGGGATTGATTATGAGGAGACCTTTGCCCCGGTAGCTCGGATGGTCACCGTCCGATGTCTTATAACCGTTGCCTCAATCAATAAATGGAACATCTATCAGATGGATGTTAAGAATGCTTTTTTAAACGGAGATCTAAACGAAGAAGTATATATGGATGCTCCTCCTGGAATGGAATTTCCTAAAGGAAAAGTGTTTCGCCTTCGGAAAGCACTTTATGGTTTAAAACAAGCTCCCAAGGCTTGGTATGATAGGTTTAACTCCGTAATGTTAGATAATGGTTTTTCATCCTGCTTTACTGATACTGCTTTGTTTGTTAGAAAATCTAATGCAGGGATTGTTATTCTGCTACTATATGTGGATGACATGCTTATAACTGAGAGCGATTCTAACGGGATTAAAAGCATAAAATCCATTTTAAAGGATAAGTTTGAAATGTCTGACTTGGGTTTCTTAACTTATTTTTTGGGTATTGAGGTTGCATACTCTCATAGAGGATATTTTTTGTCTCAAACTAAGCTGGCATCTGAGATTATTGACAGGTCAGGTATTACGGACGATAAAATTTGTGAAACTCCTGCTATAGTAGGAGCTAAAATGAAGATTGATGATGGTGTTCCTCTCTCCGATCCTACTCCCTACAGGCAGCTAGTAGGATCGTTGATGTACCTAAGTATCACCAGACCAGATATCTCACATGCGGTGCATACGGCAAGTCAGTTTCAGCATGCACCAACTTCTGTTCACATGGGTGCTATCTTACGTGTCGTGAGATACCTAAAGCACACTATTAATAAGGGAGTTTTTCTGTCTTCCTCTTCTGAGTTAAAATTAATTGCTTATACTGACTCTGATTGGGGAGGTGACCCAAATAACCGTCACTCCACCACTGGTTTTTGTGTATTCTTAGGAGACTCATTGATCTCATGGAGATGCAAGAAGCAGCAAAAGGTGTCTCTCTCATCAACTGAAGCTGAATATCGTGCCATGGCGACTACTATCATGAAAATTGTTTGGATTCATCAGTTGTTGGAAGACATGGGAATCACAATTGAAGGGCCCACCAAGCTATACTGCGACAACAAAAGTGTGATTTATATTGCTAAAAATCACACCTTTCATGAGCGGACCAAACATATCGAGATGGATTGTCACTATGTTCGGGAGGCGTACCTCCAAGGAATCATTGACCTTCCATATGTCACGTCCGAGTATCAGTTGGCAGATTTCTTCACTAAAGCCTTGTGTGCTCCGCGTTTCAACTTCCTTCTTAGCAAACTCTCGGTCATCCTGCCCTAAGTTTGAGGGGGGGTGTTAAATTATGTACATAATCATATAATGTAATATATATATTTTATATATATATGGTAATACATATACATATATTAATATATATGTATATGTATCTACTTATTATATATATAAAATATATATTTCTATTTGTTTCACTTTATGAATGTGTTTGTAATTTATTTTAGTTTTCTTTTTCTTTTATTTTTTTTACCTAAAGGTACCTTGGGGGGCCCACTCAAATAGACGTTGGGCCCCTCCAACGGTCACATTTGTGACCGTTGGAGGGGCTCCAACGTCTATGAGTGGAGCCCCTCCAAGGCTCCTTTTGTGTGGTTATAAATAGGGGCTCTCCCCTTTGTATTCCTTCATGGCTTTGAGTCAAAGCCCAAGTGCTCAATAAATTGATTCCATTATTTTTATGCCTTTGCGCATTTGTGGGTTATTTGTGAGTTGTGCTTTTGTGCACAAGTGTTCTAAAGTGTTCTTATTGTGCATTCGTGGCGGGTTTATTATCAAGAATATTAAGGTCTTGATCTTAGTATCTTATTGGAGATACTTTTACAGGGTGTACATACCTTTTATGAAAAACCAAGATTCATTGGCTTTCTTGAATTTAGCAAGAGTGGTGCATATTTTTAGCTCCACATTATTCATGAACCATGCCAATATCTTGGCATGCTCGCTTTCCCAATCTTCCATTTTCTATTGATATTCTTGAATAGCTTTGGCCTTCTCTTCTTCATTTATGTAACGCCCCAAAATTTCAACTTTCGAACCTTTCATAAAATAGGCAAGAGACTAAAAGAATCTCTTTATTACAGAGTTGGTTTAAGAAATAAGCGGAAGACCATCCTTTTGTTAATTTTAGAAAAGCAAGTTGACCATTTTGGGCACGTTAGCTGAAGAACCAAAACATACAACCCATGCTACTTGAAAAAGGCACTTTCATTAAAAGAAGGTTTCAAAAGTACAAAATTTGGATGTCTAAAGGAAAATCCGTTACAAGACCCAAAAACATCAGGACGCGAGCTAAGAGCAGGAAGAAGAAAGTCTTGAAGCCATCTTGCCATCGCGCCATCGCCCGTGAAGTACCTATTCATCACCTGTACCCATAGAATGGGTTAGTTTCGCAAAAAAAACTAGTAGGTGCACAAGAGAGACTACAAGGAAACTGAATTATGTACATTTGATTCAGTAGGTTACGCAGTTTAAAGCAGATATGCAGTTAAACAGGTAAGCAATGCAAGTAGGTACATAGTGCAAACGCGTAAATAGTGCAAACGAATAGGTAGTGCAAGCGAGTGCAAGTGAGTCAGTGGTGCAAGCGAATCAGTGGTGCAAGCGAGTCAGTGGTGCAAGCGAATCAGTGGTGCAAGCGAGTCAGTGGTGCAAGTGAGTCTCACTACTCAACAACCAGTGTGAACAGACTTTATGTTTCGATATTACTGGCCTGCGGGTACGCGCAGGCAAAACGTAGAAACAACTGAGACTAGTTCGGGCGTCTGTTATTCTATGTATTTTGAATAACCCGAATAGCTAGTTGAGTCCGCTCCAGAGGGACGGCTTTAGCCGAGAGAGGATTCCCCAAAAGAGGCAGTGCCACGGATGCATCCAACTTCTGCAGAAGTGTTGAGCTAACTATTGTAGCCCCTTTCCCCTAACTCCAATGACTGGGGAGGCCGGATCATTGCCCGTAGGGTGGTTGTTAACAACCTGTCCATTGGAGTTTGTACCGCTCTGTCCTCTCCCTTGACAGACCATTAGAAACGAATAGGTACGTTAGGGGTTGCTTAACTAACGACCCACTCTATGCTGTGGTCTTTAAACCACTCGAGCATCTTGCCTGTGAAGGCGAATGTGAGGCCATTTATGTGATTCCAGCATTGTGCATTTCGCATTGTTCGAGGTCGCACGACCGTCTCATCCGATCATCGCAGTACTAGACGTGTCGTGCACGACTACAAGTACTCTAGGATGAAGGGGGTATAGCTCCTCAAAAGAAGCATCAACAGGAGTGTTTCACAAAGATATAAAGTTTATCAACTTTAATATATCCTTTGAAAGAGCAGTACCTTGTGCCAACATTATGCCTGCGATTTTCTAGAACCTCATCCGCTATCGGGGTATCTACATGCCTCGCATGACTCGACACCGGCCTCGATAGACGGGAAAACATGTTTCTCAACAGAAACTCCAACTCGTCTGCAGGACTGCATACTCAAGGAGTTAGGATCCTTGCAAGGTATCCCCCTCCTTAGACGGGGATGTTACGCTAGCTCCTATCTCAACTCTCGTCGCGAGAGAGAGAGGTGAATGCCTGAGGATGCCTTTAAGGCATATGCAAAGAGCAAAAACCTGCGCGGCATCTGCAATAGCAAAGCAGTAATAATACATACAAAAACAAGAGTCTAGGCGCAAAGCGCGACGACAAGGTAAAGGCGGTAAGCAGAAGTGCAACGCTGAACCTCGCCACGATGCGTGACGGCACATACAAACCATAAGCAAGAATGCAACACGAGATCTCGACGTGATACACGATGGCAAGTATAGACTGACATAAGGAAAAGGGCAAGGATCGCGAAACCGCGTCCTTGAGTTAAGTGCATACTCGTATAAATATATATATATATATATATATTCATTTATTGATCATTTTTTAGTTTAATTGAACTTAATTCAATTATCCAAGTCTTCCGTACAATCTTCCCCTACCTTGGAGGGTTACGAGCTTGCTGACGTCTGCGGACGTACACAATTGACGGCTCGGGTCGCGGAGCGCGAGTGAGATCCGTCGTAGCTGCAAATATGCGATATTAACATGCAAGCCCAGACAAAAGCAAAAGCAAGGCAACGACTCAACTTCTCCAATACATAGAGCTGGGACCAACCGTCCCAAATGACTCAAAAAAAAGATGGGACAGGGCCAAATGAGCCTTGCCGCCCAAAGAGGGATGTAGTCAATGTGAGCAGATGACTCACGTTCACTAGGAATTCCTCGCTGGAGATCAACATTTGTAATGATCTGTCCCCATTACGATGTAGCTTGCAAAGATTCCCCGGTCTGTCGACCAAGGGTATAGGCTCGCGCACAAAGGGGCAGGGGGGATCGGCCCCTGCTGGCAAACAAAAAGGCAGGGGCCGATGGCCCCTGTTAGCAAACAAAAAGGCAGGGGCCAAGGGCCCCTGCTGGCACACCGAAAGGCAGGGGCCTATGCCCCTGCTGACAAAAGAAAGGCGGGGGCCATAGGCCCCTGCTGGCAAACGAAAGGCAGGGGCCTATGCCCCTGCTGACAAAAGAAAGGCAGGGGCCATAGGCCCCTGCTGGCAAACGAAAGGCAGGGGCCATAGGCCCCTGCTGGCAAACGAATGGCAGGGGCCCATGGCCCCTGCTGGCGTAAAAGAAAGGCAGGGGCCATAGGCCCCTGCTGGCGCAACAAAAAGGGGCAGGGAGGAGGGGCTCGACCCCTCCCCTGCCGTAGCAGAGAGCAGGGAAGAGGGGCCCGGCCCCTCCCCTACCGTACGGAAGTAGGGAGGGGGCTCCGCCCCTCGCCTGCCGTACGAAAGCAGGGAGAAGGCTCAGCCCTCCCCTCCCTGTGTAACGAAGAAACGAGGGGGAAGGATGGGAGAGAGAGACGGAAAGAAGGAGAAGAAGAGGAGGAAGAACGTACCTGGTGGTCGGCGGCGGCGGAGAGGGGTCGCAAGTGGCGGCTGCAGACGAGCGAGGGAGAGTCGGGAGGCGGTGAGGGAGAGAGACAGCGAGGGGGGGGTCGTATTTGAAACCCCCTGCCTTATTTTCTAAAGAAGGCACGAGGGAGGCGGTGCCTCAATTGGGTCCGGGTCCGGATCCGACCCGAATCCTAACCTTTTTTTTTTTTACGGGTTATTACAATTTAAGGCCTTCTCTTTATTGCCTTCATTCTTTGTAAGCTTCAATTATGGTTCTGGAATGGTTCCACACACATAATCCCAAAGGTTTTTACCTTTGAGATTATTTTCTATGGCGGCCGCCCACATACGATAATTTGTCATATTCAATTTGAATGAGAGATCTATTTTTGAATCCTTGTCGACCATCTTTGGAGAAGATCAATGAAGAGCAAGAGTGATACAATTATCTTCAAATATGCGCAAGAGTGGGGCCAATGATGCTTTCACAACCAAGGCTCGGATACCATGTCAGAAAATGCTAATGAAAAAAAATAATGTCTCAAAGAGACTAGCAAATGCACACACAAACAAATAGCCACTAATGGACAAGATTACAATAAACTACAAAGTGGTAAATGAGCAAAAAGAGAGAGGAGCTAGAAAAATGTATAGCATTCACTTAAGAAGAGATTCAAAGAAGCTTAAAATAAAAAGGGGGATATCACCTTATTTATACACGAGAGGACCTTGGAGGGGCTCTCATATGAATGTTGGAGGGTCCAATGTTCATATGTGGGCCAACTCAATGAGAAAAAAGAAAAAGAAAAAAGAAAAGAAAAAGGAAAAAAAGAAAATAAAAAGAAGAAAAAATATTATATACAAGAATGTGTGAAAGTGTAAAATGACACTTTTACCCCTAGTGAGTATATATATTTTTATATCTAAAGCGGCATACATATATATATATATATATATATATTATGTGTATAAATGTCTCTCTATATATGTAAATAGATATATACATACACTATAATTTAACAGGGAGACCATGACACATCCATGTGCATATGCATGAAAATTGGCCACATTCATAAGTGATTTTTATCGTTACAATACAACTAAAGGTTTCTATTGATTCACCCCTTCTAAGCATCACTAGTGCTAGTATGTTCCTGATCAGGTTGTACAAACGTGATCCTGCGTATCTCTCTTGCAAGATGTGCAAATCAGCTCGTGCGATAAAAAATGGGGGACTACATCAGAACCTCTGTAACAAATATCGTGAGATTTATAAAAATCTCACGATAATATCGCGAGAAATTGCCTGAAAGTTTAAAATGGCAATTTCTCGAGAGATTTTCAATGTGACAAATATCCCGATATTTACCATTTTAGCAAATATTTATTGCGAGATTTTCATTTTTAAATGTGTTTTATTTATATTTTCCTATAAAAAAAATTATATTTTAAAATTTATTTTTTATTACTGAGATTTTGCCGAAAAAATGCAAGATTTATGAAAATTTTCAAAATCTCCAGAGCTTTTTACTCCCGAGATTTTGCCGTTTTTAACTTTTGTCACTATGATCAGAACAAGCCCCATAGTAGGAGCAGGTTCTTCAATGTGATGAAGTAGGTCTTAAGTCATAAAATCTTTTGGATGGGAAAAACAATAAGTATGGATGTGTCAGCATACGCGAGCACATGCAAGTGTGTGTGTCACTTTGTTGCTTCAAAGGGTGCTGATAGCGTGCACGCACACTGTGTGTCAGCATACACGAGCACATGCAAATGTGTGTGTGTGTGCACTATCAGCACCCTTTGAAGCAACAAAGTGACACACACATGCACACACACACAAGCAAGCAAGCAGGCAAGCAAAAAAGAAAGAAAGCAACCTATATGAAATGTCATGGAACGCACCTCACAACCATTATGTAAACATAAGTATGTAAGACAGTTTTGCCACATTTTTTCTTCATAAATAGTCTAAGAAACACACAGCTGCATCTTGAAACAACAGAAAAGTTATAAAGCTTGTCCAAGATTTAAAATGAAATGAAAGTCCATATTTACATTCTGATGCCTTAAAAGAAATGATCAGCTATGTCAGTACAGGCACCCTTCTAAATGTCCTGTGGTAGCGTTCACATGACCATATTAGAAGTCACCACTCATATCATGCAAAGTGGCAAACAATTCTCTTGGACTTTAACCCTATGAAATTACCTTCAAGTTATGAAAACCATCACCAACACGAATTGATATCTTGCTTGGCGTGTAGCTCTCATCAAGCTTAAAATCAACATAAAGTACCAGTAGCTGCACAGAAAATAAATAAATATGACATCCGGAAGGCATTGTTGAAATAACTAATAGGAGAAACAAACCTGAAGCTTAACTTTCCTCTGGAATTGGATATTCACTAAATGGGGTTGGGCACCATCAGACCTGCAATTGAAGGGTAAATATCTCAAGAAACTGATAGAAATACTCAGGCATGGCTGGTAGAACTTGTCAAGAAACAATTCTCATAAAGAAAAGGAAGAAAAAAGAAAAAAAATCCCTGTGGGAAAACAACTAAAACCATTTGTTTTTTTGTTTTATTTGGTCAGTATTTCAATGCAATCGGAATTGCATATATACAGAACTATGGGTATAAGCAAAACCTCTGTTATAAGTTCTCATCAATAGACAACCTTAAAATAAGAGTTAATTCTTCAATTCCATCTTTTGGCTTTAAAATTGTTCACATTTTCAAGGCAAAGCCTGTTAAGACTAGACGAGTATGTAATCATGTGCGATAAAATATGCACATCCATGAGGGGTACTTTTGTAAATTAGCTTTGATATAACTTAATATAAAAAAGGGACATCCAATACTAACCTGTTGGAGCATCCTCGAGGCAGATTGCACATGATACAAGCACAGGGGAAGCAGTAAGTCCTTATCAAATATGAGCTTTATTTCTTGCTCTCAATATTTCATCTCTTCTTTTATGTTCCTTTCTTATTAGTTTTTTTTTTACTTTAGCTCAACCACTTCTATTTCTTAATCTTGGCTGACCGTTCTTTGCTCAAAAAAAGAAAACAAAAAAGTCAGGATCTACTTAATATTGTCTCTTAATTTGTGTGTTAGTTGACTCTTTGAACTTCATTATGCTATCTAGTAATCATGTTTCATCGGTCTTTTTGCTATGGCTTCTTCCTCCTCTTTATCAACTCTCGCGAGTACATGGGATATATATATATATATATATAGAGAGAGAGAGAGAGGAATGAAACCGCTGCATGAAATATTTGAAAAAATAATTTGTAAAATGCAACCCAATTATAATTCTGTATACATTACAGCCGTTGCCTTTCAAACAATCCCACAGCAATACAGGTGGAGGAGGGGTGTTAAAAAGAAGAAACTCCAGGCTTACCTGCACAGGAGAAAGAAAATGGCAGAGAATAGGGGCTGCAAAAGGTCACGACGAAGAAGTCACCGTGACTGTTGTATTCAATAACATATATGCTAGTGAGTGGTTACAAAAAATAGGGTACTGAAATACCCTTTAATGAACAGCTAATATTACAACTTAGCACAACATTGCGTGTGGATACGTGAGTGCATATGGATACGGGTCCGGGTCCAGATCCATGGACAACTTCTTTTCACCCTTTCTCAAGTTGTACATGGTCTTGGATCATGAACAACTTGCCTTTTAACATCCAAAACATGTCCTTTGTCAATCCTTTTGTGAATATGTTTGCAACTTGCTCTTCAGTTCGGACAAAATTGGGTTCAATTTCCTTTTCTTCGACCTTTTGCCTCACAAAGTGTTGGTCTATCTCAATGTGTTTTGCCCGACTGTGATAAATAGGATTGAAGGACATATTGATAGCACTTTGGTTATCACATAGAAGAAGTGATCGAGCAATTGGTTCTCCTATTTCTATGAGAAGATGCCTTATCCATGTAGCTTCCGCAGTTGCGGCAGCCATTGATTTGTATTCGGCTTCGGTGCTCGACCTAGCGACGGCTTTCTGCTTCCTACTACTCTAAGAAACCAAGTTCGACCCAAGGAAAACGCAATAACCAGATACCGATCGATGTTCATCTGGATCACCTGCCCAATCAGCATCAACATAAACTATGATCTCATGTGCTCCCTGATTCAGCCCACCCTTTCTGTACACAAGCCCATCACCAATAGTGCCTTTTAAGTACCTTAGTATTCTCTTAACGGCCTCCATATGTGATGTACAAGGTTCATGCATAAATTGAGACACCTGATTGACTGAATAAACTATATTAGGTCGAGTGAATGTTAGATATTGTAACATACCTACTATGCTGCGATATCTAGTAGGATCTTCGTACAGATTTCCCTCTTTAGAGCTCAGTTTCTGATGTATGACACTTGGAGTTCCCAATGGTTTGCAATTTATCATACCCGCTCTACTGAGAATGTCCATTGTATACTTGTGTTGAGTGAGAGTAAGGATATTACATGTCTTGTCGACTTTTACCCCAAGAAAATATCGCAAATCTCCCAGATCCTTCATCTTAAATTTCTGATTCAACAATTTATTTACTTCCTCAATGTGAGTTCCACAGTTTCCTGTAATGATGATGTTGTCTACATATATCAATAGGATTGTGGTCACATTCTGCTTCTTGTAGATGAATAATGAATGATCTAGAAGAGACCTAGAGAAGCCATGTCTTTGTATCTTAAGCGAAAAACTCTCGAACCAAGAACGAGATGCATGTTTCAAACCATATATCACTATTTTTAATCCACACGTATTGATTAGCATCTTGTTCTGCATATCCAGCGGGTTGCTCCATATAAACTTCCTCCTTTAAATCTCCATGTAAGAAAGCATTTTTAACATCTAGCTGACTTAATGCCCCATCCATGTTCAATAGCTAGACCTAACACAATTCGAATAGTCCCCATTTTCACAACAGGACTAAAGGTTTCATCAAAATCCTGCCACTGTTCTTGCGTAAACCCTTTAGCAACAAGCCTAGCCTTATACCCTTCAACACTCCCATTTGGTTTATATTTCATCTTATACACCCATTTCGATCCAACCACATTTTTGTTGGGTGGCCTGGGCACAATCTCCCAAGTTACACATTCATGTAAGGCTTCCATTTCTTCATTCATCGCTTCAATCCCCTTCTTGGAATTGACAGCTTGATAAAATGTGAGAGACTCATCTTCTTTGTTTATGGATGTCAAAAACAATTGAAAATCCAGTGAAAACTTTTTGTAGCTTACCCATCTATCAAGTGGATGTCGAGGCCGAGTGGACCTCCTGACAACCGACTCCTATGAAGGAGGAGGAGTTTTATTAAGATCCGGACAAGAAGCAAAAATGGATGGAGGTTCTTTTTCAGGTCGGGTGTAGACAATGTCCTTGTACCTTCCTGTTTCTAAGGGTTGCGCAACAACTTTTTCTGGCTGTGGTGCATTTTCTGACTAACATATTTCCTTTTGACTACGGTCTGGAGGACAATCATCATTAATGTTGGAAAAAAATTCAGAAGTTAGCCATGGATAATATACCTCAACATTGGATCATGAATTTGAAGTGTTAGCTGGTTGATTATCAAAGTTCATCTCATCAAAAATAACGTTTTTGGACACTTGATGCGTCTGCTCAAAGGATCATAGCACCTGTACCCCTTATAGTCATCTGCATACCCCACAAATCTGCCCTTTAAGGCTTTATCTTGAAGCTTATGCCTTAAAGAGTTGTCAATATGCACATAACAAACAGATCCAAAAGCACGTAATTCATGATAATCAGGATGACTACCAAAAAGTGTAAAGTATGGTGATCTATTTTCTAATAGTGTCATGGGCAGACAATTTATCACATGCACTGTAGAATGAAAGGCCTCTGTCCATAAAGTAATAGGAAGATTATTATCATGTATCATGCTCATTGCACTCTCAACAATATGTCGATGCTTCCTTTCAGCAATTCCATTTTGTTGAGGTGTATGTGGGCAAGACACTCTTCTCCTTATTCCGTTATGTTGGAGAAAATCAATAAAATCACTAGAGGAAAACTCTCCCCCTCCATCACATTGGAAATGTAGAATGTTTTCAGAGAAATGATTTTTGATGAAATAATAAAACTTTCAGAACAATCCAAAGACTTCGGATTTATGCTTAATGAAGAATATCCAAGTGTAACGAGAATAGCTGTCAACAAAGATAAGATAATATTTGTTGCCTGAATCAGAAGCAATTGGGGCAAGGCCCCAAACATCAGAACATATGATTTTAAAAGGTCTTGAAGCTCTTTTATTGACTGAATTGAAGGGTAAAACATGACTCTTACATAAGTGACAACTCGGACATTTTATTTCATTTACCTCTGACCCCATACTAGACTTAGGAATCAAATTATTTGAGACAAGTTTTTCAATAAAATGACGACCACAATGACCGAATCGACTATGCCAAAGAATTGGCTTATTACATTCAGAAATGTCGAACACACACTCGGAAGAAATTAATGGTGGATGTTGATGAAGCTTCAAGGATAAACAAGTAGGATGATCTGTGGAGGAGGGATCTTTTTGAAAAATGTACATGTTGCCTCGTCTCTTTCCTTTAGCAAATGTCTCCCTCGTGTGAAGATCCTTGACATAAACAGAAGATGGAGTAAATTCAACTGAGGCATTAATATTATCAACCAATTTTGAGACGGAAAGAATAATTTTCTGAATATTTGGTGCATGAAGAACATTTGAAAGCTTGAGAGGAGACTTAGACATGGGTGTAATAGCATTTCCAATATGTGAAATGGAGTGATGAGAACCATCTCTTGTAACTATACTATTTCTACCAACATAAAGAATAGGGTTTAGGAGTTTACCCGCATCACCTGAAACATGAGTTGCTGCCCCTGAGTCAAAATACCAAATGTGTTTGTCATTCTACTTCATATTGAATCCTGCCAGTCCTGCCAATAGTAGCTCCATTACTTCTCCCCCAGCTTTTGAGGTTCCTAATGAAAGAAAGCAACCCTATCGTCGACAGAGAGAGAGAGAGAGATCAAGGGAGAGAGAGAAGAGAGAGGCAAGAGAGTTTAGTCTATCGTGACTGCCCTCTCATTCTATTAATAATAAGAGTGTAAAACACTAGGATACTAAAATACCCCTTAATACAATGTTAATTTACATCATACATGAACTGGGTCTGGACCCGATCCATTACATAAATGGATCGGGTCAGACATATACATAATGAGGATAATGACGACTTCTTTTCAGCCTCCCTCAAGTTGTGCATGGTGTTGGACCATGAACAACTTGTTCTTCAGAAACCAAAATCTATCCTTTGTCAACCCTTTAGTGAGGATGTCAGCAACTTGTTCTTCAGTTCGCACATACATAGGCTCAATCTCTTTGTCTTCAACCTTTTTCCTAATAAAATGTTGATCTATTTCAATGTGCTTTGCTCGACTATGGTGAATGGGATTGAATGACATGTTGATGGCACTTTGATTGTCACACAACAACAGTGACCGAGCAATCGATTCTCCCATTTCTGTCAGGAAATGTCTTATCCATGTACTTTCGGCCGTGGCAGTGGTCATCGATCTGTATTCAGTCTCAGTGCTTGATCTAGCAACCGCTTTTTGTTTTCTACTGCTCCAGGATACCATGTTTGGCCCAATGAAGCTACAATAACTGGATATTAATCGTCGTTCGTCTAGATCACCCGCCCAATCAGCATAAGTGACGATCTCATGGCCCCCGCCTGGATCTAATTCTTCCTTTTTTGTTGTATACCAGCCCATCACCAATTGTACCCTTTAGGTAGCGGAGTATACGTTTAACTGCCTCCATATGTGACATACGAGGTTCATGCATAAACTGGGATACCTGATTAACCAAATATACTATGTCGGGTCTAGTAAAAGTCAGGTATTGCAACATGCCAACTAAACTGCGATACTTAGTGGGATCTCCATATATATCCCCTTCTTGTGAACTCAATTTCTGATGAATGACACTTGGAGTTGTTAACGGCTTAAAATCTGTCATGCTTGCTCTGCCGAGAATGTCCAACGTATATTTGTGTTGAGTAAGGGTAAGTGTATCATTTCTGTTATCAACTTCTACCCCAAGAAAATATCGTAGGTCTCCCAAATCTTTCATCTTAAATCTCTGATTTAATAACTTCTTTGCCTGCTCAATGTGACTTTTACAATTCCCTGTGATGATGATGTCATCTACATATATCAGCAGAAGAGTAGTGACTCCTTGTTCATTGTGAATAAATAATGAGTGATCCAGAAGAGACCGAGAGAAGCCATGCCGTTGTATTTCTAGAGAAAAGTTGTCGAACCAGGAACGAGAAGCTTGTTTCAAACCATAGAGTGCTCTCTTTAATTTGCATACATATTTTTTGGCGTCTCGTTCTGCATATCCAGTGGGTTGTTCCATGCAGACCTCTTCTTTTAAATCCCCGTGCAGAAAAGCATTTTTTACATCCAACTGGCTCAATGTCCATCCATGTTTAATGGCTAGACTCAACACAATGCGAATGGTTCCCATTTTAACTACAGGACTAAAGGTTTCATCAAAGTCTTAGCCTTCCTCTTGTGTGAATCCCTTGGCTACAAGTCGAGCCTTGTACCTTTCGATGCTCCCATCTGGTTTATACTTTATCTTGTACACCCATTTTGACCCAACAACATTTTTGTTCAGTGGTCTAGGTACAATCTCCCATGTCCCACATTCATGTAAGGCCTCCATTTCTTCATTCATTGCTTCTACCCATCTTCTAGAGCTCGCAGCTTGATAGAACATGAGAGGTTCATCCTCTTTACTTAAGGATGTCAAGAATAACTGAAAATCCAATAAAAAATTTTTATAACTTACCCACCTGTTAAGCGGATGTCGAATCCGTGAGGATTTTCTGATATCCATTTGTTGTGAAGCGGATGATCCAGATGGATCCGTATTCGTACAAGGAATGAATGAGGGCTCTTTCTCTCGCCGGGTGTACACAATACCCTTATACCTTGTTGGCTCCAAGTCATATGTAACAGTTTCCTCCGTTTGAGTCTCATTGGCTGAATCCTTATGTGGCTCCTTCTGACTGCAATTTTCTGGACAATCTACTTTACCATTGGAGAAGAGTTCTGAATTTAACCAGGGGTAGTATACCTCAATGCTGGAGCTTGAGTTATCAGTATCTACCATAGTTGAATTATTATCCTGATCAGCAAAGTTCATATCGTCGAAAATAACATTCCTTGATATTTTGACACGCGTACTCAGGGGATCATAACACCTGTACCCTTTATAATCTTCTGCATATCCTATAAACCTGCATTTTAAAGCCTTATCTTGGAACTTGTGCCTGAGTGAGTTGTCAATGTGAACATAACAAACAGACCCAAACACACGTAATTCATGATAATCAGTTTGTATGCCAAAAAGAGAGAAGTATGGTGACTTATTTTCTAAGATACTCATGGGCAATCGATTTTTCACATGAACTGTGGAGTGGAAGGCCTCAGTCCATAATGATACAGGGAGATTGCTCCCATGCATCATGCTCATTACAGTCTCAACAATATGTCGATGCTTCCTCTCAGCAATCCCATTTTGTTGAGGTGTATGAGGGCAAGGCACTCTTCTCTTTATCCCATTATGTTGAAGAAAATTAACAAAGACACTCGAAGAGAATTCACCTCCTCCATCACACTAGAAATTAAGAATATTAGTAGAGAAATGATTTTGAACAAAAGAGTGAAATTTCTGGAACAATCCAAAGACTTCTGATTTGCGCTTCATAAAAAATATCCAAGTATAACGTGAGTAACTATCAATGAAAATAAGATAGTATTTACTGCCAGAAAAAGAAGTAATTGGGGCAGGACCCTAGACATCTGAACAAATGACCTCAAATGGCCTTGAAGCTCTTTTATTAATGGAAGCAAAAGGTAAAGCATGACTCTTACATAAATGACAACTAGAACATTTTGTATCAACGACTTCTGAACTCAGACTGGACTTAGGAATAAGATTATTCAGGACAAGTTTTTCAAGGAAATGGCGACCACAATGGCCAAGACGACTATGCCAAAGTCTTGGCTTATTACTTTCAGAGACAGTAAATATAAAATCAGAATAAAAAACTTGACGTTGGTGAGGCTTCAAGGATGAATAGTTGGAATGAATGGAGGAAGGATCTTCTTGAAAGATGTACATGTTGCCCCATCGTTTTCCTTCAGCGAATGTCCTCCTCATGCGAAGATCCTTGACATAAACAGAAGAGGGAGTAAATTCAACTGAAGCATTAGCATCATCAACAAGTTTTGAGACAGAAACAATGTTCTTTTGTATATTAGGAGCATGGATGACACTTGGAAGTTTAAGAGAAGACTTTGACATGTGTATAATGGCATTTCCAGTATGTGAGATTGCATGATGGGATCCATCTCCTGTGATTATGCTATTCTTTCCAACATAAGGTGTAAGAGACAAGAGTTTACCTACATCACCTGTAACATGAGTAGCTGCTCCGGAGTCGACATACCAAATTCCTTTGTCATTTTGCTTCATATTCAATCCAGCCAAGGCTGCCAACAGCAACTCTTTTACTTCTCCATCCTTCCTAGCCTCTGCTTGTGGAGCTTTCCCTTTGTTTTGAGGATTAAACCAACAGTTTGCTTTAATGTGCCCTTTCTTGTTGCATAGGAAGCAGGTGAGAATAGATCTTTGTTTCTGAATATTGGGTGTTGGAAGTATGTCATGACCTCCATAGTTATTTCTCCCTTGGCCTCCTTTTGCTCGAAAAGAACTTCCTCGTCCTCGACCATAACTTATTCCCATAGCCAGCACATCTTGTGTTCCGGAATTCCCATGAGAGTCTTCAGAAGATCCTTTCAGATTCATCTCATATTGCAATAATTTCGCGCGAAGATCTTCAAACTTTGGAAGTTCTGGTAAACATAGTAAGGTTGTCGTCATAACATGATAGTCTGGCCCCAATCCACTCAAGGTTTGTTGTACTTTATCTTTTTCACTGACAAGACACCCAACATCGGCCAGCTGATCTGTGATGCCTTTCATTTTATTCAGGTATTCCATAATAGACATGGAATCTTTCTTCAGCATTTGAAACTCTCGCTTAAGAAACATTATTCTTGCCTCAGAAATTTGTGAATATGTTTGAACTAATGTATCCCACAGTTCCTTTACCGAACAATCATCAGGAAGAGCAATAAGGACCTCATGTGAGAGAGTTAAAGTGATGTATGCCACTAGCGATTGATCCCTCTTCATCCAAGCAACATATTCCGGATTCTTGTGGAGAACAACAGATTGTTCTCCTTTATCGTCTGCCTTTTCTTGCGAAAGGAATTCTGGAGGTGGTGGGACCGATCCATCCAAATGACCAGAAAGGTCCTGACTCTTTATAAACGGGATGATCTGTCTTTTCCAGGTTAAGAAATTGCAGTTATTCAGTTTTTCAAAGACTAATTGACCGAGAAAACTTGAGGACAAACATGATTGCCCGTGAGTAAAGTTCATTTGATGAATATGTTTGAACTGACACTTAGGTATGAAAAACAAAAAACTGAGGGCTCGGCTAACAGAACACTGCTCGGCTAATATATATGTAGATGATGGCAGAACAACCGACCAGTCAGAGTACTCGGCTGACAGAACCAACAGTGATTAGCAGGGGATACTCGGCAGGCAGTTCTTTTCAGAACCAACGAAAAACAGCAGGGAATCAGCAGAGATTTTAAAAGGAAATCACAGAAATATTTTCAGATAAGGGAAAACAGATGGCAAGCAATTGCAAGCGAGAAAGTAACAGATATTAGCAGGTGATACTCAGCAGGCAGTTCCTTTTAGAGCCAACGAAAAACAGCAGGAGACAGCAGGGATTTCTGACTTTCTTGATCTGTACTTATCGTTTCCAGATTTACGCTGCTTTGAGATCCACACAGATTCACGGCTGACAGATCCACGCTGGCAGCCTCACTCCCAGATTCAATCTGCTTTGAGATCCACACAGATTCACGGTTGACAGATCCACGCAGATAGGCTCACCCAACAAGGTTCACACTGATAGGCTCACGCTGAAATCCACGCAGGTTCACGCTGATAGATTCACGCAGGTTCATGCTGACAGCCCTTCACTCCCAGATGTCACGCAAGGCTCTGATACCATGAAAGAAAGCAACCCTATCGTCGACAGAGAGAGGGGAGAGAGAGAGAGAGAGAGAGATCAAGGGAGAGAGAGAAGAGAGAGCTAAGAGAGTTCAGTCTATCGTGACTGCCCTCTCATTCTATTAATAATAAGAGTGTAAAACACTAGGGTACTAAAATACCCCTTAATACAATGTTAATTTACATCATACATGAACTGGGTCTGGACCCGATCCATTACATAAATGGATCGGGTCAGACATATACATAATGAGGATAATGACGACTTCTTTTCACCTAAGTCTTTCTTAGTCTCTGTTTGCAAAGATTTTCCTTTGTTTTGGGGATTGAACAAACAATTTGTTTTAATATGTCCTCTTTTGTTACATAAAAAACATGTAGGAATGAGCTTATGACTTTGCTGATTGGAATGAACATTAGGTGTTGGAAGTAGTCCACGTCCCCCAAAACCATGTCTTGCTTGTCCACCTCTGCCTCGAAAGGCACCACCTCCTCTTCCTCTTTCATAAATCAGTCTTGTAGCAAGTATATCTTGAGTCCCTGAGTGCACATGATTTTCTTCAGAAAAACTCTTCAGACTCATTTCATATTGCAGCAATTTTGCACGTAGG
This sequence comes from Nuphar pumila, assembly GCF_984573655.1. NCBI lineage: Eukaryota > Viridiplantae > Streptophyta > Magnoliopsida > Nymphaeales > Nymphaeaceae > Nuphar > Nuphar pumila. The sequence goes on along the minus strand of NC_143255.1, from coordinate 68,631,906 downwards.
TCTTCAAACTTTGGAAGCTCTGGAAGACACAATAAGAACGTCGTCAGAACATGATAATCCGGCCCCCGTCCGCTTAGAATTTGTTGTACTTTATCTTTATCATTAACCACACATCTCACGATAGTAAGTTGATCCGTAATGGTCTTCATTTTATTCAAGTATTCCATGATAGACATGGAATATTTCTTTAACATCTAAAATTCCCGCTTAAGAAACACAACTCTGGCCTTGGATATTTGCGAATATGTCTGAAGTAATTTGTCCCACAACTCCCTGGCCAAACAATCATCAGGGATAGCTGCAAGAACCGCTTGCGAAAGTGTAAAGGTGATGTATGCCACCAATGCTTAGTCTCTCTTCATCCAAGCAACATAATCCGGATTTCTGAGAAGCACAGTAGAGGATGCCCCTTTATCATCTTCCTTTTCCTGAGAAATAAATTCTGGAGGGGTTGGAATTGATCCATCCAGGTTGTCCAGAGAGATCTTGGCTCCTTATGAAAGGAACGATCTATTTTTTCTAAGTCAAGAAATTGGTGTTGTTTAACTTCTCAGAAATGAGTTGACTAAGAAAGTTAGAAGAAAAACCTGTTTGTGGGAAGGAAGAATCCATTGAGAAAATGTTCTGGATCTGATTCAGTCTATCGAGGAAATTGAGGAATCAGCCACTATTAATATTCTACCTTTTTTTTTTTTACAGAAAGTAAAAACAGGAAAATTATATCCTGATGGGTCAGCGAGTATGACAGATTCGATTGTGGCTACACTGAATCGATTTCAAAATTGATATAATTCCTCATTGAATAAATAAAAGTGAACTCCAAGAAATTCTGTAATCTGGAATAGCAAAAAAATGATAACTATAAAGCAAAGGTATTCCAGATACAACCATATTACCAGCGGACAATGCTGTCGTTGATCCACTTTAAATGAAACAAAGATAATTGACAAAAAAAGAGGTAAGAATCAATATTCTCATAAATGAGCAAGGAGTAAAGACGCAGAGCGAGAAGATCTCAACTGAAGTAAACACGCAAAAGATCTGAGAGGTTGCAGATCTGCGATTAATAAGGAAACTGATTAGGAGGCGCAGAAAGTCTGGGATTGGAAAATCCAGATTTGGATTTAAAGGAAAGGTATAGACGGTAAAGATTGGAAAATCCAGATTAAAGGAAATGCAGAAAGTCTGAGATTGATAAATCCAGATTTGGGTTTAAAAGAAAGGATAGACGGAAACGCTGATTGGAAGAAGGAAAATGCAGAAAAACGCAGATTTAAGAAAAGAGCTAATTGCGTTTAGAAAGGCAACACAAATCTGATTTGAAAAATAGATCTGAGAAACGTTGATTCAAAGAAGACACAGAAAGAAGAAACTCACAATTTTCGCGGCTTGGGATTTGAGATCTCTTTGGACATTCCTTTTGGAAAGATAACTCCAGGTCCCAGCTTTAACTTGGCTGCTCTGATATCATTTAACTTGGTTGCTCTGATACCAGGTTAAAGAGAAGAAACTCTAGGCTTACCTGCATAGGAGAAATAAGATGGCAAAGAATAGGGGCTGCAGAAGGTCACGACGAAGAAGTCACCGTGACTGTTGTATTCAATAACATATATGCTAGTGAGTGGTTACAAAAATTAGGGTACTGAAATACCCTTTAATGAACAGCTAATATTACAACTTAACACAACATTGTGTGTGGATACGTGAGTGCATATGGATACGGGTCTAGGTCTGGGTCCGGGTCCGAATCCATGGACAACTTCTTTTCAAGGAGTACCACAAAAGAGAAAATGGAGGAAGTTAGTAGAACATTTAACCAAAGGGGGTGAGGGGCAGTATTGGGAACATAGGAAACCCACCAAAAATCGTGGGATTAGGGAGGGACGTTCCATGCATTTAAAGTTTTGAACTCCACCTAAGTAGGTGGAGATAAAATAGGAAAAGAGGGAGGCTTGAGAAATCGTGAATCACGATGTGGCCTCTCTCTCTCTCTCTCTCCTTGGTGATCGGCCTCCATTGTTGAACTGTGAAGCTCGTCCTACCCGTGATGACGTGTTGCACCATCACAAAGTAGAAGCATCATCCCCATCGGCTTGAAACTCCAGCAAGAGGTAAGGGGTGTTTTATTTGTGTGTGTGATCAATGTTTTGGGGCAAGGATAACACCCTATCTCTTCCCTTTTGACGGTTCCACCGGCATGGGTTGGGTGTTCACCATCATGAGGGAAGCGTATACGGATGTTGAATCCCTACACGCTATAGAACCAAGGAGTATTCTATTCTATATGTACATGTTAGATGCCTTGTAACACGAATATGTTGTAGTTGGTCGATTTTGAGTTCGGACGACGCCGTCGATATGGGGGATGATAGGCGTTGTAGGGTGTGTTCGGCTTGTGTCGAACCTCCATTAACTTAAATGAAGATCAATGGAGGTTCGATCACCAACACGGCCTTGTGCTAAGTTGCACATATGAAGAAAAAAAAAAAAGAGGAAACAAAAACGTGACAATGATGCAGTGATCTACCAATATTAGATTTGTTATTTTTTTTGTTCTATAGCAAGTGTATTATTGTAACGCCGCAAATTTCAAACTTGCAAACCCTTTTCAGAAAAACAGGCAAGAGACTAGAAATATCTCTTTCCTTCAGAGTTTGTTTATGAAATCAGCAGAAGATTTTTCTTTGATAAATCATAAGGCAAGCTGACAACTTTGGGCACGTTAGCTAAAAGAACCAAAACCGACAAGATTCGGATATCCTAAGAGAAATCTGATACGAACCCAAGCGTCCAGGACGCGAGCTAAGAGCAGGAAGAAGAAGTCTTGAAGCCATCTTGCAATCGCGCCATCGCCCGTAGTGTACCTAATAAACACCTGTACCCATAGAATGGGTCAGTTTCGCGAAAAACTAGTAGGTGCACAAGAGAGACTACAAGGAACTGAATTAAGTACATTTAATTCAGTAGGCTACGCAGTTTAAAGCAGATATGTAGTTAAACAGGTAAGCAATGCAAGCAGGTGAATAGTGTAAACACGTAAGCAGTACAAGCGAATAAGGCGTGCGAGCGAGTAAGTAGTGCAAGCGAGTAAGCAGTGCAAATGCGTAAGTAGTGCAAACAATAAGCAGTTCAATGCAAGTAAGCAGTTCAAATGACAAACGCAGCATACGATCCATTTGATCGTAAGTTGTGAACTACTACGCAACAAGCATGTCCTCGTTCCTAGAATGAGGTCTCTGCATCTAATCACCATCAGGACATCGTTTGTCGCTCACTACTTCTAACAAACGCATTGTCCTGAACAACCTTAATTTATCCTTATCTCTTAAAGTCTTACGCGGCTAACCGTCACCGGTTATGACGCACTAAGGCGTCATACTTTCTCAGAGAAGCTCACCCTTCCGTAGAAGGTCCAAAACATTATCACTAACTCAAATCACTAACGATCTGATTCTCACATCTGAGCCATGCATGTAATCATGCTAAAACAGAAAGCCGAAACTATGAATTCATAGTTGGCTATCACAAACAATCTCAGAAGATCGTCACAGCTCACCATAACTTTTTATAGTAAGCGAAAACACAAGATCCACGTCGGATCGTTCGGTCCGAGAGATATACGACCGGACAAGAAATTACCGCCCTAGAGGGTATACCTGATCTTGGACCCTACACTTCCTCACAGGAGTTCACCGTCTTTACAGCTACCCGTTCGTGGACAGTGTACATTCTCACAGAGATCTCCCACTCTAGCCGGGTCACCCGATCTGGGAAATGTATAACCTCACAGCGAAATCTTTGGGAAACTGATCCCCAACATATGCCATATCCAATGAAAATCATTGCGATACATGCATCAACACAAAAGACCGCTCTTGGGGTCGATAGCTATTAATACAAACAACAAGATCAACGCCGGATCACCTGGTCTGGGAAATGTATAACCTCACAAGGAATTCCGCCCTAGATGGTATACCTGATCTTGGACCATACACTTCCTCACAGGAGTTCACCGTCCTTGCGGCTACCCGTTCGTGGACAGTGTACATCCTCACAGAGAATCTACCACTCTAGCCGAGTACCTGGTCTTGATCATACACGCCCTCGCAGATAATCCTTGGGAGATCAGGTGCTCGTCAGACACCCTACTCGGTGATACACGCATCTATACAATCGACTACTCCGAACAGCTGACTGCTCTCGAGGTCAGTAGCCACAATATGGGCACAAGCATGTATATCAACAATATGCATTGTATCACTCTGCGCAGAAGCATATAATCCTACGCATCGTATGATTGCCACGAGGAATATTGCAATCCTCAAATAGGCCCTCAAAGCATGTGTAAACGACACATGAGAACGCGCAGATATGGCAATTCAGTTGATTCTATGGGCGAAGGGTAACTAACTCTACCCGTCAGCCAAACAAAACAACTGAATAAGACAAGCACTCATAGCAATGCTCGTAAAACATATAATTACCATAAAATGGCTCAGTCAATGAACAAGTAATTAAATTATTCGTAAGGCATAAACCATTACATCACAAGTCATTCATAAGCAATCATACGGCAACAGTTATATCACACTATGTAAGCAGCTTATAAGACAAGCGGCCACATCAATCCTAGTTGCCACCAGTTCGTAGATTACGAGCTGTATGCAATCACATCAATCATAAGAGATGCAAGTCAACAAGTGTTACGCTACAATAAGCACCAAACAGTTCGACCAAGGGATAAAGCAAGTCACATGCTAATATGTAGCAACTAGTATAATGCTATTATTATAAGCAGTTAACTAGCATGAGAAACTCCTTATTACTCCGCAAAGAACTGCGTAAGCAGTTTAACCAACTAGAGTAACGCCTTGACAGGCGTGCACAGTTCAACAAGTAGCATACTAAACTATCGAGCAAGCAAGCGAATTAGTAGTGCAAGCGAATCAGTAGTGCAAGTGAATCAGTAGTGCAAGCGAATCCGTAGTGCAAGCGAATCTCACGACCCATGACCAGTGTGAACAGACCTTATGTTTTGATAATTACTGGCCTGCGGGTACGCGCAGGCAAAACATAGAAACAACTGAGACTAGTTCGGGCGTCTGTTATTCTATGTATTTTCGATAACCCGAATAGCTAGTTGAGTCCGCTCCAAAGGGGATAGCATTAGCCTAGAGAGGATTCCCCAGAGGCTGAAAAGCAGTGCCACAGATGCATCCAACTTCTGCAGAAGTGTTGAGCTAACTTGTGTAGCCCCTATGCCCTAACTCCAATGACTGGGGAGGCCGGATCTTTGCTCGTGGGGTGGTTGTTAACAACCTGTCCATTGGAGTTTTTGTACCGATCTGTCCTCTCCCTTGACAGACAACTAAAAGCGAACGGGTGCGTTAGGGGTTGCTTAACTAACGACCCATTCTATGCTGTGGTATTTAAACCACTCGAGCATCTTGCCTGTGAAGGCGAATATGAGGCCATTTATGTGATTACAGCATTTTGCATTTAGCGTTGTTCGAGGTCGCACGACTGTCTCATCCGATCATCGCAGTACTAGACGTGTCGTGCACGACTACAAGTACTCTAGGATGAACGGGGTATAGCTCCTCAATAGAAGCCTCAACAGGAGTGTTTCACAATGATGTAAAGTTTATCAACTTTACTTTATCTTTTGAAACAGCAGTACCTTGTGCCAACATGATGCATGTGATTATCTTGAATCACATCCGCTATCGGGGTATCTACATGTCTCGCATGACTCGATACCGGCCTCGATAGACGGGATACAGGTCTCTCAACAGAACACCCGCTAAGAAGTTCGCTTGAACCTCCAATTCGGGATCACCCGAGATATGCCAAAAAGGCGAGCAGAACCAGCCAGTCACATCCTTCCAAATGCTTCGATTTGGAGCAGTCTTTGATGCTTTTGCGCAACTCCCTGAAACCTCAAGTCGACTCTGCAGGACTGCACGCACGAAGAGCCAGGATCCTTGCGAGGTATCCCTCTCCTTAGACGAGGATGTATCGCCAGCTCCCAACTAAACTCTTGTCGCAAGAGTGAGTGATAGATGTCTCTTGCATCCTCCATGAGGATGCCTTTAAGGCATATGCAAAGAGCAAGAACCTGCACGTCATCTGCAAAAGCAAGGCAATATCAACACATATGCAAAAGCAAAAGCCTAGGCGCAACGGCAAAGTAAAGGCGGTAAGCAGAAGTGCAACGCAAACCCTCGCACAACGCGCGACAGCAAGTAAAGACTGTAAGCAGGAGTGCAACGCAGAACCTTTGCACGATGCGCAACGACAAAGTAAAGGAACTGTAAAAGGAGTGCAACACAAAACCTGTGCGCGATGCGCAACGGCAAAGTAAAGGACAAGGATCGCGAAACTGCATCCTTGAGTTAAATGTGTACTCGTATAAATATATATGACATATATATATATATGCATATATATTTATTTAATTGTCCTTTTTAGTTAATTGAACTCAATTCAATTGTCCAAGTCTTCTGTGCAATCTTCCCCTACCTTTGAGAGTTACAATCTTGATGTCGTCCACGGATGTACGCGATTGGCGGCTCGGGTCGCGGAGCGCGAGCAGGATCCGTCGTACGAGCTGCAAAAGTAACGATCTTAGCAAGCTAATACCAAAATAGAAAGTCAGATGCACTATCACCGCCCTGACGTAAGGGAAACAGAGGCAGGGGCATCGTGCGCATGCGCACCTACTATAAGCGCAAGAAGCAGAAGCAGGGGCTGCGAGCCCCTACTGACTTGCTGTCAGCGAACTCCGAGGAGGCAGGGGGTTGCACCCCTGCCCTCATAAAGCGAGGGCAAGCAGGGTTGCGCCCCTGCCTGACAAAGTAGAAGAGAGGCAAGGGCAGAGCCCCTGCCTGGCAGCAACGAAGGGGAGGCAGGGGGCTTCGCCCCTACCAGACGGCATACAAAGAGGGAGGCAGGGGGCCTTGCCCCTGCCTGCCGAAGAACAACAGAGGCAGGGGCGATGCCCCTGCCTAAAGAGAGAAAAGGCACAGGGAGGGGGCTCGACCCCTCCCCTGAACGACGAGGGCACAGGGAGGGGGATTGACCCCTCCCCTGACCAAAAGAGGAAGCAGGGAGGGTTCGACCCTCCCCTGCTGTCAAAGGGAGCAGGGAGGGGTCGACCCTCCCCTGCTGTCAAAAGGGAGCAGGGAGGGATTGACCCTCCCCTGCTGAAAGGAGACACAGGGAGGAGGGGCTCGGCCCCCTCCCTTGTCAACACAAAGAGCAAGGAGGGGGCTCAGCCCCTCCCCTAAAGTAACACGAAGCAGGGAGGGGGCTCAGCCCCTCCCCTGCCGATCAAAAGGGCAGGGAGGGGGCCCAGCCCCTCCGCTGCCGATCAAAAGGGCACGGAGGGGGCTCGGCCCCTCCCCTGCCGATCAAAAGGAACAGAGAGGAGGGGGCGAGCCCCTCCTCTGCCGTAACAGGAGGCAGGGAGGAGGGGCTCGGCCCCTCCCCTGCCGTGATAGAGGGAGCAGAGAGACGGGAGAGGTAGAGAGGAAAGAGAGAGTGGCGAACAAAAGAGGGGGAGGTGCGTACCTGGTGGTCGCCGGCGGCGGCATCGTCGGCGTCGGAGGGAGGTCGCAGGTGGCGGCGGGTCGGCAACGCAGAGGAAGGAGACGAGAGAGACCGAGAGACGAGAGGGGGAAGGAGGTTTCCAGAACCTCCCCCCCCTTCGTCGTTGCGTGCTTTTAAAAGCACGCAGCGGACTTTTTACCCGGGTCGGATCCGGATCCGGCCCGGATCCAAACATAATTTTTTTTTTTCGATTATTACAATTATCGTTAGATATTCAAAAAATTTGAGCGAGTGATCTGAGATGTATATCGCATGCCTAACCATGTTGTAGTTTGAAATAAGGATTTGAAATGTTTCCCTGGACTTAATACTGAAATGAAATGGGGATCTTCGAAACACGAGCTTAGATTCACAAGAGCAAGTGCCAAGAATGACACTAAAGCATAACCCTTAAAAGGGTATAACTGGAAATAAAATAAAAATGTATTCTTTATTGATATGAAAAACCAATTGCTTAAGAAGCATTGGAATAAAATACAAGAGGGGATGCACCCCTTTATATACACAGCTGAAAGAGGACTCAATAGAGTTGTTGGACTATGTCAGTCCAACAGCTCTATTGCTAGTCAAGTCTGGACAGGACTTGACTAGCAACAGTCATTCTAGTTCAAACTGAACTAGATGACATAAAGACAAAAAATAAAAATGAAGGAAAAAATTATAGAAAAGAAAGAAATGAAAAATATATTTATATATATAATAATAATATAATTTTATTATATATATATATATAGTTTTACATTATAACACTCCCCCTCAAACTTACGGTACAATGAGCGAAAGTTTGTCTAAGAGAAAGTGAAATCAGGGAGAAGCGAGAGGCTTTGTAAAGAAGTCTGCTAATTGATATTCTGAAGTGACATATGGCAGATCAATTATCCCGTGTAGATATTCCTCTCTAACGTAGTGACAATCCATTTCGATGTGTTTGGTGCGTTCGTGGAATGTTTTGTTACTGGCAATGTAGATCGCACTTTTGTTGTCACAACACATTTGTGAAGCCTTTGTTGTTTCAACTCCCATGTCAGCAAGCAGTCGTCGGAGCCAAACTACTTCCATGGTCGTGGTTGCCATGGCTCTGTATTCAACTTCGGTGGATGAGAGAGATACCTTCTGCTGCTTTTTACACCTCCACGAGATCAATGATTTCCCTAAAAAGACACAAAAGCCAGTGGTTGAGTGTCTGTTATTGAGATCACCTCCCCAATCAACATCAGTATATGCAATTAAATCAAGAGAAGAGGAGGAAGATAAAAAAAGTCCTCATGAAAGAGAGGACTTGATGTATCTGATAATACGCATGACTGCTCCCATATGAACAGAAGTAGGAGCATGTTGAAATTGACTTGCTGTGTGAACAACATGTGTTATATCTAGTCTGATAATAGATAGATAAGAAAGTGCCCCGATAAGCTGTCTGTAAGGAGTAAAATCTGCAAGAAGTTCTCCATCATCAATCTTCATTTTAACATTAACAACTTCTAGAGTGTCAACTTTCTTATCATCAGTAATACCAGACATGAAAACAATATCTCAACTCATGTTTGTCGCTTCCGGTGATGATCATATCATCCACATAGAGAAGAAGCACAATGATCCCTACATCAGAATTCTTAATAAATAAAGCAGTGTCAGTTAAACAAAATTGAAAACCAATATCAATCATAACCATGGTTTTAAAACTCGCCGAGTCAACTCGGTTGACTCGGCTCGGCCAACCCAGCAGGGTAAACTCGGCTTGCCTTGACTCGGCCTGACTCGGCCGAGTTCTGGGATATTTGAAATTTGATTTTTTGGGTATTTCAAAATAACAGTTTAATAATAAATAATAAATTACAAGACAAACCAGTTCAAAGATACAATAATCTATCAATCTTTATGTGTTGATTAAACATATTGGCAAAAAAATTGATTCAAAGATCTAACAAAAAAGTGAAGCATACACGTACTGGTGCTTGTACTTCATGTTATGGTGTTGGGTGCCTTTGAGTGTTGTTTTATGAACACATATCATATCCTTCATTGTATATAAAAATACATTTTTGTACAAAGTCTGTATCACACCTATGCATAACAATTTGTACCCTGTCATCCTTATTTTTTGACAGAAACACCCATATCATACCAGTTGTGTTGATCTTGTACAGTATGCTTGTACATGTATCCATGTGATAGCATTTCCCTTGGTCATAATTGAAATTTCTTCTGGTGATTCATTCTCTTATTGTTGTTTTACCTTGTTGCAACTAATTCAATCAGGCTTTTTATGCAAGATGATGTGTTGTTCTCAATGAGGTGAGATCACTAGAAAGGAAAGCTAACAAAAGCTAGGGTGTCTTCTGGAGAAGTTTAGCTGAAATTCCTAAACCATTCTATTTAGAAACTTGAGTTTAAGTATGTTTCTAGACTCAGTTACATGGGGCCTTCATTGAATACCAAAGACATGCTTGTTATAAAGAAGTTTCTTCATGTAACTTGATCTTTCCATGTGACCTTGTTATGAAAAAGTTTGTACTTTTTCTACTTTGAACTTGTAATTTTTTATTGTCAACTCTTTAGACTATATGTTTACTGAAAAACATGGTTTGAGACAAATTATATATTGTTTTTCTTTTGAAATCAAAAGTTAACAAAACCCGGTCCGAGTCACCGAGTTGACCCGCCGAGTCACAAGTCAATATAGAACGAGTCGAGTTCCGAGTCACGGGTTTTAAAACATTGATCATAACACGACTAAACTTATCATACCAAGCTTTTGGTGTTTGTTTAAGTTCATAAAGAGTTTTTTTTAAGCGAAGGACTTTACCCTTGAGAATACTTAGACCATGAGGGGGTTTCATGTATACTTCTTCAACTAGCTTTCCATTTAAAAAAGCATTTTTGACATCCATTTAAAAAATAAACCATTTTTTGATAGAAGCTAAGGCAATTAAGGTTTGGACAGTTGTCATACGAGCCATCGGAGCAAAAGTTTTTTTATAATCAATCTCATATTCTTGGGCATAACCTTTGGCTACTAAACGTGTTTTATATCTTTCAAGAGTATCATCACTCTTGGTTTTAATTTTATAAATCTATCGATATCCTATAGTTTTCTTCCCTGGAAGAAGATCTTGAATATTCCATGTAGAAGCCTTTTCAAGTGCATCTAATTCAGCTTGCATGGATTCCATCTATTTGATATCATTTTTTGTTTGAAAATATGTGGATGGTTCTTCATATGAGTGAATTAATGCAATAACTGCCCTATATGTGGGTGAGAAAGACTCGTATTATACAAACTTTCTTAGAGGCCTCGAGACTCACGATGATTGTCTAGTTGGAATGTTAAAATATTTTTCAAGTGCAATTGGAGGATTAGACTCTTGTCGCCTGGAATATTGAATACTAGTATCTCTATGAACTTCTTCATTTTCAACATTAAGATCAATAATTCTTTTATCATCATCAAAGTTACAGTCAAGGTCATATTCATCTGATGTTGATGTTAGATCTAGCAAAAAGGAGTACTCAGAGAAGTTTTTTAATTTTCTAAAATCAAAGAAGCTCTCATTTTCAAGAAAGGAAACATTTCTAGACACATATAGTCTATTATTTTTTATGTCAAAACATTTATAACCTTTCTGGTTTTCAACATATCCTAAAAAGGCACAGGGAATCGCAGAGAGTAAAGTTTAGCATTGTTGTCAATAAATATGAAACATTTACACCCAAATATTCTTAGTCTAGAGTAGTCTGGAGAAATGTTCATAAGTTTTTCAATGGGAGTGATATTTTGTAACGAAGAAGATGGCATCATATTAATGAGATAGGTGGCAGTTAAGGCAGCTTTTGCCCAAAAGTCTTTCGGGACTTGATTTGCTATTAATAAAGTCCTAGTGGTTTCTATAATATGGCGATGTTTTCGTTCTGACAGTCCATTTTGTTGAGGTGTTGATGCAGCGAGAGACTCAAAACTTTTGCGTTAATGGGTGTCGACATAGACACGTTTCGGTGCAACTAAAAGGAGTGACGCTGATACAAAAATGGGGCTAACGTTGAAGCTATTCGATCAGCACACAACCCACATTCCTGGGTATCGTTGTGCTGCTAAGGAGGAATCGGTGTCGTTCTGCTAACGGGTTGTCGGGGCTGCTCCTTTCAATGCACAGTCGTGCATGATGCAGTCGTCAGAGGTTCCTGTTGATGGTGGGGAAGGCACGATTCTGGGCTGCCACCTTCACGATTTTTTATGGTAGCTGTGAAAGGTACGACCCACACCGTCGTGTACAGGACCCAAGGAGTAGCAATGCCCACCACGATGGTGAGGCTGAGGCTTAGTTTTATTTTCAATCAAATGTCAAATAAACTGTGTGCTGAATATGACTGAAGAGTAAAGACAAATTCTGAACAGTAGTAAGCAATTGAAAGAATAACTGAGAAGAAAAGGAACAAATGCTAAAAGACAACCAAGCTTTTCAGAACTCCAATGCAAGAATATAATAAAATTAAATTACTGACAGAGCAATAATAACCAAAAAGAAAACAGCAAAGGCCCAAGACTGTAAAGGAAAACCATAATAAAATAAGGAAAAGGAAACTGTTGAAGAGAGGAAAACTGCGGTTGTGCTTTCTGAAAATTCTCTATCCCCTCGCACGCAACCCTAAGTTGGGTTATTTAAAAGGGTTTGGTTGGATCCGGGTCTCGGGTCCGGACCCAAACTTGAAACACGGCTGTGTGCTGTTGGGTATGAGACGTGCTCTGCATCAGGTGTATAAGGACAAGATCTTTGATGTGTGATGCCATGCAATTTAAGATAATTTTGAAAATCTGTGGATAAAAACTCTCCACCTGAATCTGTGCGAAAAATAGTAATATCATTTTGAAACTTGTTTTTAACCATATTATGAAAATTTTGAAAGTATGAAAATACTTCAGACTTATGTTTGAGAAAGTACATCCACGTATGTCGGGAGAAATCATCGACAAAAATAACATAGTAAACAAATCCTCCTTTAGAAATTACTGGTGCAGGACCCCAAACATCTGAGTGTATTAATTCAAGTGGTCTTGAAGAGAAAAAGGTTATGTTCTGAAATGGTAATCTTTTCATTTTGCCGAGAATACAATCTTTACAATCAAATGATTCAAAGTTACAAAATTTACCTAGATTTGGAAAATGTTGAATTTTGGCTATATGTGGGTGACCAAGTCTCTTATGCCACAGTTCCAACTCTATTTTTTGAATATTATAACAAAAAGCTTTCTTCGGTATTTCCAAAAAATCCATGTAATAGAGTCCTCCGTCTTTATGGCTTTTCCCAATCAGCTTGCCCGACTAGCGATCCTGTACCCAACAACCATGAGAAGAAAAGGAAATATTACACCTATAATCAAAAATTTGATATACAGATAAAAGATTTAAATTTAAATTGGGAACATGTCTAATTTCTGGAATAGAAAATTTCTTTGTTTTATAAATTTTTTCAGAATTTCTTATTCCTTCTTTTTCAAGAGAAGTCTCATCAGCAGTAAAGACCTTTGACACACTTGTTTTATTTTTAATACATTTGAATAGACTTTGATTATTTGAGGTCATATGAAAAGATGCACCAGAGTCAAGGAGCCAAGAAATTTTACCTGGATTAGAAAAAGATGAAGTTGCTGCGCCGGTTGAAGCTTCAGATGAGGAAGAGGCACCTTTGATGAGAGGCTGAAGAATCTCCATTAGTTGGGCCAGGGAAACTGGTGCATCCCAATCTTTAGGCTCCGATCCAGCAATTACACCTCTTTTTTCTCTCAACTCCTTAAGTTTAGGACATTGTGGCCTGTAGTGTCCCGGTTCATGAAAGTGATGACAAATAACTTTCTTCTTATCATAGTCATCATTTTGTCGGTTAAAGTGAGGAGGCCTATATGATCGAACATGATTCCCTGGTCTAGACACGGCTAAAACGGAATCATCTTTAATTTTTAAAGAACCTTTCTGGAAATGATTTTCTTCCATTGTTAACTCTTCAATAATTTCAACAATAGAAGAAATTTTTCTCCGGTAAAGTAGGGCCGATTTAGTGGTTTCAAATTCCGACCTTAATCCAGTGATAAACTGGTAAAAATGTTCAGCATCGAGTTGTTTTTGACGAAGCTCGATGTCTTCGGCACAATGTCACTTTGGTTTTTAAAAGGGAAAGTTCTTCCCAAAGTTCGGACAACCCATTGTAATATTCACGAATAGTTTTGTCTCCTTGTGTCATCATTCAAACTTTTCTTGGAGGTTGCACACGTGTGCAATATCTTTAAGGGAATACATATTCTTAAGGTATTCCCATGCCTTATCGGCATGATCAAATTTGGCAAGACTTGAGCATTTTTTAATGTCAACGCTATTGATAAGCCATGACATTATCTTCGGATAAGATATTCTTCATTCTTTCCATTTCTTCTCATATGAGGCAATAGCCTTGATTTTTTCTTCTTCCGATAGAGGGACCTCTTTATCTCCCTCATTTTTAGTAAGAGATAGCTTAGATTCTGAATCGGAACCATCCACAATCCCCCATAGGCCTTTTCCCCATATATGGTGCTTCATGATTGAAGCTCATGTTACATAGTTCGTATCGCTTAGTTTCATAGGCATGATCGTGACTTTATCATTGTCATCCATCGATTACAACGAGAGAAAGAATAGGGATAGAAGCTATGTCACATGGGTGCGGGTGCGGGTGTGGGTGCGGGTGCGGGGATTCGGCACTTCCAAAAAACCCGGGTGCGGGGGTGCGGCAGGGGCAAAAATGTAAAATATATATATACATATATATAAAGGGGGTCGTTGTTTCCCCCCAGGTTTTTCTGCTGACAGCTGCTGTCAGCAGACTTTTTTTTTAAAAAAAACCGATGTTTCCCCTCAGGTTTTTCTGCTGTCAGCAGCTGACAGACAGCTGCTGTCAGCAGATTTTTTTTAAAAACAAAATTTACAGCCCTGACAGACAACAGCTGTCAGCCCTGACAGACAGCAGCTGTCAGCCTTGACAGACAGCTGCTGTCATCAAAAATTTAAAAAAAAAAAATTCGCAGCCCATTTCATAGGGCAATTTTTAAAAAAAATAAAAAAAAGACCTAAATGATCCTGGGTGCGGTCAACGCACCCAGGATCAGGTTGACCGCACTCAGTGCCACACCCGCACCCGCGTCGAGTCGCATCGACGCGGGTGCGGCACCCTGCTAGCCGAATCCCTGTGACATAGGATAGAAGAGAAACAAGAAGGAAAATGAAAAAGAAAGAAGAAAAAACAATACAACAAGATATGAAATCTTCTCCAATGAAGTGATAAAACACTTCTCTTCAAGTGGTGAACACTTTTGCAAACGGGTACGAAAACTAAGGCAGCTTTTTCTCAAGATTTAGTACTTCTGCGGCTCTGATACCATGAAATGAAATGGGGATTTTCGAAACACAAGCTTAGATTCACAAGGGCAAGTTTCAAGAATGACACTAAAGCATAACCCTTAAAAAGGGTATAACTGGAAACAAAATAAAAATAAAAATGTATTCTTTATTGATATGAAAAAACAATTGCTTAAGAAGCATTGGAATAAAATACAAGAGGGGTTGCACCCCTTTATATACACAGTTGAAAGAGGACTCAAGTTGTTGGACAGCTCTATTGCTAGTCAAGTCTGGACAGGACTTGACTCGCAACAGTTATTTTAGTTCAAACTGAACTAGATGACATAAAGACAAAAAATAAAAATAAAGGAAAAAAATTACAGAAATGAAAGAAATGAAAAATATATTTATATATATAATAATATAATATTATATATATATATGTACAGTTTTATATTTTAACAAATACCCGTTCATTTACTTTCGATTATTTGATATGTCTGATGCAATATACATGAATGTCGTGATAGGCATGCACGTATGGGGCATGCACGTATGGGGCATGCACGTATGGGTCTGCATACATTAATATCGCATATCTTACGTATTATGGAAAGGTAGAAGTTTATCGATCTTTACCTATGTTGATAGACATGGATCTGCAGAGACGCATGCTATTAAATATGAACATGCCTAGGGGTAACGATACAATGTTTCGTGTACAGACACATGCTATTAAACGTGAACCTGCATATTAGGGAAGATTTAAAATGTCACTTGCATATAGCTATGCTACTATATTTTTGTGTAGTTCTAAACTTTACATGAATATAAGATCTCTGATCGACCCTTTTGACATGTTGCACTTTATATTTTCTAACTTGGCTTGGAGCAGCATCCGTAGGGTTCAAGTATAAAAAAAATCCAAAAATTTACATAAAAATGTTGGAGTGTTACAGCTGACTCTTTGAACTTCATTATGCTATCTAGTAATCTTGTTTCATCGGTCTTTTTGCTATGGCTTCTTCCTCCTCTTTATCAACTCTCACGAGTACATGGGATATATGTTAAAATATGTTGATCCTTAAATGTATATATATATATTTATATATATAAAGATACGTATACATATATATATATATGTATACATATCTCTATTTATATATATATATATATTTTTTTTTTATCTTCCTAAAATACCCTCAAGGGTATTCTTGTAAATTAGCATTTTACGCATATTCCAATTGGAATATGCATTGTAATTTTTGTTTTATTTTTATTTTTTGTTTTTTATATTTTTGGGTTTCGTACCACATTGGGGGCCTCCCAAAAGTGACGTTGGGAGCCCCCAACGGTCACAAATGTGACCGTTGGGGGCTCTCCAACGTCCCCTTTGGGAGCCCCCAAGGTGGTCCCTTTTCATGCTTATAAATAGGGGATTTCCCCTTTGTATTTTGACTTCTTGAGGGAGCTTATGCTCCATTGTAATGGGGTTTTTACCCCTTCTCCATTATTCTTCAATGATATGTAACTTATGACTTTAAGTCATATTTTTCCCTTTTTATGGGTTTTATGTATTGGCACATTATGTGCGTGTGTTGTTTCCCTTTAATGGGAATATTTGCACTTTACGTGCATAAGTATGGGTTCATTATTGAACCCAAGATATTCCAAGTCACTTTCTAACATGGTATCATAGCAAGGTCACGATGGGGTTGTCTCTTGGTGCAACGGAAAGCGTGTCACTCAAGAAATGGTGAAATATGCATTGCTCTTCCTAAAGTATTATGCTTTTGAAGTTATTCGGTATGTATCCTCTTTCTCAAAAAGTATTATGCATTTGAAAGTATGTTTCTTGCATATAGTTTGTTCGTTTGATGGTCATGATAGTTGAATTATTTCTTTTCACATTTCGTGTGCTCATATATTTTGAAAATATCTCCTTCTAAATTTGGTGAAATCGTTTGTTGTCCAAATATAAAATTCGTGTCTATTTATCGAACTACTCATAGCATATAATAGTAATTTATGTTTAAAAAAAATTACCTTCAATTATGTGAGATTTATAGTTCTTAAATAAGTATTTCATGATTGACCTATAAGTTAACTTTTAAAATTATACATGATCTCTTGCTAAAATAATGATCTTTGCTTAAAATTTCTTAACTCTCATATGAACCCTAATTTGATTTGAGTTCCTCTCTTGATTATGGATTTTAGTGCATTTTTGAAAAAAAAAATTGATATAATCATTATATGAGAATCTCTCACATCTAAAATCTTTGTTGAATCCTAAAGTAGTTCTTGTTAATGATAACTTATAAGAACTCCTAAAAAGTTTTTCAATGTTTCTTTTTTTGAAAAAATTATTTATGATAAACCATTAGGAAAGATTGTTTTTAAAAAGGAATTTCCCACATAGAATGCATAGTTCATCTATTGCATCCTTTTTTGGTATAAATGATTTCATTTTTCATCCTTATAAACTTGTTGGTTTGTATTTTTCATAAGGTTTCGAAATCTCTTAATAATATCTTTAAAAAATGCCTACATTGGCCATAATATAGTTTTAGTTGTCCTCAATTGCACTTGTCAAGCATGTAATTACATAATTAAAACTTGAGAATTTCAAGCATTGCTCTTTTTATAAAGTGCATACTTGCTCACTTGTGTGTATTTGTTCAAGTATTGTATGAGTGCTTTCGTGCACATCTTTTATAAAGCCTTGTGTGCTTACATGTGTATTGTCTCTTCGTAGACATTTTTGCATTATGGAGCCTTTATGCACATTTCTTATTGTGAAAAACATAATGAATTTAGATATTGAGTCCTTTTTAAATCATTGTAAGTGCGTATAGCACTTTGTACGTTTCCGTATATCTCATCTCAATCAAAGAATATTTAAAACTTGTATGGGATTTAATCCCAAATCTATAAATTTTCAAATACTTTTTCCTTGAGTATTGTGTTAAAGCCTTCTTTGTGAACCATTACGGTTCTTATGATTTCTGTGATTAAAAGCTTGATTGTCTTGATGAATTCTTTATGTTGGGGTCTTTTTGATACAAGACTTCTTTTAAAGATTAGGCATAATTCGTGTTTATGCAAAATTGTTTTTGATGGATTATATTGGACCTTTGATTCAATTTGCTAATCGGTCCTCTTTGTAAAAACTTTTTGGAAAATGATTCCTTATGTGTTTATTGCCCTTTTGTGGCATTTATATTTGTCCATCACATGTTATTTAATGCATCATTTATTTGGCCTTATTATTGTCATATTAGAGATGTTTGTCGAGGTGAGTTATGGGCACCTCGTGTTGTATCATTTTAGATTGTCCACCTTCCATATTATAGATGGTTGTTGAGGTGAGTTATGGGCACCTTGGGACTCTAAAATGAGTTGTTATTTGATCTCTAATTATGAGTGTGTCACTCATTTTTTCTCTTGTGGCCATTGATATTATGGATGCTTCTATGTAAATGTGATGGACATATGGTGTTTGAAACCTTAAATGCTTTAAGGTATATTTAAAATCAAGGTGTTTTGGGATTATAGCCCAACCTTTTATTTATGAATCTTATGAGTGCATTTGCACATTTGTGATTCCGAATGTTGTGCTTATTGTGCACATGTGTTCTTGTGTTTTTTCACAAGTGTTCTTGGTGTGTGTATGTTCACACATTTGTTCTAAAGAATATTATTTTATCATCTTGTTGAAGATACTTTTACATGCATTTATTCCAAAATGTTATTGTTATGAGTATTCATGTTTTAAAAGGAATATTGTTTCATTCGAGGTTTATTTTCATTACAAGTTTATTGCCTCAAAAGTCTTTTCCTTGTATGCCCATTATCTAAGTGCCATCATATGTAGACAAGAATTTTATTACACCTTCGTGTGTTTTTTAGCCCTTTGTTGGCTTTTGCTCTCTTGGTCTAGTAGCTGAACACACTTGTATTGAGTGTTTTTATATGTAGACAAGGCACGTTGATTCACACCATGGTGTGTGATTTTTAGCCTATGTTGGCGTTTGTGTCCTTGTTCTAGTCGCTTAAGATGTATGCCCATGGTTGGCTTATTTCACTCATTTCAAGTGCTATTATATGTAGACAAGAGATGTATTATGTTTTAGCCCATGGTTGGCTTATTACTCTTGTTCTAGTAGCTAAACATACTTGGTTTTAAGTGTATTTTTTACGTAGACGAGATACTTTTTAGTCCATGTTGGCATGTATTCTCTTGTTCTTATCGTAGATGCACTTATTTCAAGTATTATTATATGTAGACAAGAGGTTCTTTTACACACCTTTGTGTGTGTCTTTGGCCTTTAATGGCTTTATATTCTTGATCTAGTAGCTTATACACTTGATTTATGGGTTTTGGAGGACTAATGAGGAAGATGTTTGTAATGGATAAACTATTGTTGAAATTTGCAAAATTTCATTCATGATTTGTGTTTTTCAAGCAAATCATATTTTTGATATGCATATCAAGTTGATTTCTTAGCATTTAATCTATATATTAAATGCTTATGGTTTTTGCCACCCTTATATGCAAAATGTGTATTAAGTATGTCTTTCATAAATGATTTTAAAACCTTGTGAACTCTTGGGTTTATTTTGCCTAAAGTATGCTTGGAGACTTTGTTTCTCTTGTTTGACACTTCATTACATGTTTGAAGCATGTTCATTAATGAGTTCTTTGAGTATTAATTCATTTCATGATAAGTATATGCATATGCACTTTATGGCCTTTTTGGGCCCTCATTCAATAATGTTTATGTATATCATGCCTCTTCGTAGGCTTATTGTGGTGTCCCTTAGTGGATCATTTTGTTATTCCCCACTATGGGGTTATATTTGTCCAACGTTGGACCTTATGAATGCATTATGCATTCTTGCAATTTATTTCTGCATAATTTGCTTCCGCTCATTTTGTTTTAAACATGATATATGATTTTGAAACTTTGGGGTCATTTTTGCATAATTTGCATCTCTTCTAACCTGTGCTAGTTAGAAATGTTCCATTTGAATAAAAGTACAAAGATTTGTTTTACTTGTTTCTTTGTTGTTATTTCACAGGATCTTGGAGATAGGACAAAGAGAAGTACCCTGGATAGTTCGGGAAATTTGAAGACAATAGGAGGAAGGCCTTTTCAAGTTCCATTGCATCCTTGCCAATGCCTCTTGGAGTCTTGCCCTTTGTTCAATCTTTTCGTTTCCCAGCAAAGATTGAGGGGGGGTGTTAAAATATGTTGATCCTTAAATGTACATATATATATTTATATATATATATATAAAGATACGTATACATATATATATATGTATACATATCTCTATTTATATATATATATATATTTTTTTTTTATCTTCCTAAAATACCCTCAAGGGTATTCTTGTAAATTAGCATTTTACGCATATTCCAATTGGAATATGCATTGTAATTTTTGTTTTATTTTTATTTTTTGTTTTTTATATTTTTGGGTTTCGTACCACATTGGGGGCCTCCCAAAAGTGACGTTGGGAGCCCCCAACGGTCACAAATGTGACCGTTGGGGGCTCTCCAACGTCCCCTTTGGGAGCCCCCAAGGTGGTCCCTTTTCATGCTTATAAATAGGGGATTTCCCCTTTGTATTTTGACTTCTTGAGGGAGCTTATGCTCCATTGTAATGGGGTTTTTACCCCTTCTCCATTATTCTTCAATGATATGTAACTTATGACTTTAAGTCATATTTTTCCCTTTTTATGGGTTTTATGTATTGGCACATTATGTGCTTGTGTTGTTTCCCTTTAATGGGAATATTTGCACTTTACGTGCATAAGTATGGGTTCATTATTGAACCCAAGGTATTCCAAGTCACTTTCTAACAATATATAGAGAGAGAGAGAGTGAGTGGAATGAAAACATGCCTACTAAAAAACATGCCAAACCTATCCACTAAAACCTGAACCCACCTGTGATCAAATGCACCACTTGGTGTGGGTTTGTCGGATAGTGTGTTGGTTGACTGGACGAGCGCCCACAGGTTCTGGGCTCATGGTGCGGTAGGGATGCCGACAATAGTTGGCGTATCACCAGAGGTTGCTGGACAGCTGTTAAAATATGTAATCTCATATATGTAATCTTTTTGTTATGTATTCTAGTTAGGTTAGTTTAGAATATGAATGCTTTGAACCTCACCGAGGACATGGCGTTGGATAGAAATGATTGGAGGAAAAGGATTCATGTGGAAGACCCAAAATGAATTTCTTTTTTGGTTCATATCGCTGACCCCAATTGTTTTGGAATGAAGGCGTAGTTGTTGTTGTTGTTGTTTGTTGTATTCTAGTTAGGTTAGGTTAGAATCTAATTAGGTTAGATATCATTTTTTGTTTTTGGACCTTTTTAGACCTCATTACCTTTTTTATTGCTTTTTGACCAAAGTCAAAAAGTACTTTACTAAGAGAGTCGTTGGACTCCCAAGAGCCCAACGACTCCCTCTATTGCTCTCCCTTGTGTAGTATATATATGGAGTCATTACCCCTTGTAAAGACGAATGTTTAGTGTGGGTGTTCTCCCACTTGAGTGAAATATATTTTCTTTCCTCTTTGCTTTGCATACTCTTTTGGGGTATTTTGTATGAACCCTAGTGGTTCTTGTGAGTGTGTATTATTTATGAACCTTCGTGGCTCTGTGTGAGAGATCTTTTGTAAGTATCATTTGAAGATTTGATTGTGGATTTCATCTTCTTACATGGTATCAAAGCCGTTGAGATCAAGTCGTTCATTTCGGTGCATTAGGAAGCATGCCACTCAAGTTTGGAAAAGAAGAGACCTTTAAGTATACGTGAAGGTGTGATCGTACCTACCATCTGTGGTGGAGTACATACTCTATACTCTCTCTTCTCTACTTTCCTTTTTCGCTTTTACTTTCTTCTCCTTCTTAACCTTGTAAAATGGATGACAATGATAATGTCACCATTAAACTCAACGATTCAAATTTTGTTACATGGACTTCAATTATGAAGCACCTTATACGGGGAAAAGGGTTGTAAGGATTAGTGGATGGTACCTGTAGAAGGAAGATGCGATGCACAGCCACCTGTGTAGAGAGAAAGAGAGAGAGAGTCGGCTGCACAATAGAAAACTCGTTAACTTACGTTATTAGGGCTTCTCTCTATGTTAAATAGAGAGAGGCTAAAAAGAATAAATTACATCTAAGCCCATTATTAAACAAAATTTCAAATAACCTCTAATATAAAAAGACTTAAACTTAAAACCACCTATTCTCAACACTCCCCCTCAAGCTGGAGCATAGATATCAATCATGCTCAGCTTGTCACAGCATTTTGAGAAATTTGGTCTAGCAAGAGGCTTTGTAAACATATCTGCAACTTGGTCTTCCGACTTTAGATATTTGGTAGTGATATGACCAGCTTTAACCATATCTCTTACATAGTGGCAATCAACCTCAATGTGCTTTGTTCTCTCATGAAAGACAGGATTGTTCGCTATATATGTTGCAGCCTTGTTATCACACATCATGGTCATAGGAGAGGAAACCTTCACCTGAAGATCATGAAGAACAGTACGAACCCACATCAATTCAGCAGTTGTTTGGGCCATAGCCCGATATTCTGATTCGGCACTCGGTCTAGAAACCACATTTTGTTTCTTACTTCTCCAAAAAATCAAGTTGTCTCCGAGAAATACACAGAATCCTGTGGTAGATTTTCTATCCACTACAGATCTTGCATAGTCAGCATCAGAATAGGCCACTATTTCCAGAGTTCCACATTTCCTGAACAATAACCCATTTCCAGGAGCAGATTTTAGATATCTGAGAATCATTATAGCTGCACTCCAGTGTATTTCAGTTGGTTTGTCCATGAACTGGCTAACTTTGCTTACTGCTAAAGCAATATCTGGCCTGGTCACAGTTACATACAGTAGCTTCCCTACTAGGGAGCGATAACTTTTGCTATCAACAGGTTTTGACCCTTCTTCAAACAACTGAACTTTATGGTCCATGGGAATATTAGTTGGTTTAGCTCCCAACATTCTCGTTTCCTTTAATAAGTCAAGAACATACTTCCGTTGAGACAAAACCATCCCTTCACGGCTCCTGGCAACTTCTATACCCAGAAAATATCTAAGCGAACCAAGGTCTTCTGTAACAAAGTGTTTTTGAAGATGAGCCTTTGTGGCTTCAATAGCTTTCACATCATCTCCTGTAAGAATGATGTCATCCACATATACCACCATAACAACTATGCCAGAGTTAGTTTTCTTGATAAATAGGATATGATTTGTTGCTGACCTATTAAAGCCAAAACGTGACATCACTTCAAACAACTTTTGAAACCATGCACGAGGACTTTGTTTCAAGCCATAAATCGCCTTTCTCAATTTACACACCTTCTGACACTCCCGCTCAATCTCGAATCCTGGAGGTTGTTGCATGTAAACGGTCTCAGATAGATCCTCATATAGAAATGCATTTTTCACATCTAATTGGTACAAGCTCCAACCATGCTCAACAGCTACTGAGAGAACAAGACGAATGGTACCCATCCGTGCAACAGGAGAAAAGGTTTCAAAGAAATCAATACCATATGTCTGACTATACCCTTTTGCTACTAATCTGGCCTTGTACCTTTCAATAGAACCATCAGATTTGTACTTTATTGTATATACCCATTTACATCCAACAATGTCAGCATCTGTTGGGGAATCAACTAGATCCCATGTATGCTGAAATGCTAAAGCATCCATTTCTTCTTGCATAGCCAGCTTCCAGCGGTTATCACGTTCTGCCTGTTGATAGTTCAGAGGAATAGTTTTAGCAGATAAGGCTGAAATAAAAGTTTTCATCTGATTTTCAATTCTGGCATCGGAGACAAAATGAGATATGGGATATAAGGTACATTGTCGTGTCCCCTTGCGTAGAGCAATAGGCCTGTTATCATCATCATGAAGATCACTATTGTCAGTAGAACTTACCTCAGTGGAAGAAGAAGATGAAGGCACTTGTGGAGGTGGAGCTCTACGCACATATACCAATGGAGGATTATTGAATCTGAAAGAGGATGAAGTTTGGTTCAGTAATGAGGGCACAAATTCCAAAGGAAAAGGAGGTATAGGTAATGGAAAAGACTCAACTGGATCAACCTGCAGCAGAGAACCGGTACTAGAGTAATATGAAGTGGATTCCAAAAAAGATACATCCGCACTTACATACTCTTGGCGAGAAATAGGATCATAACATCGATATCCCTTTTGATTTTTGGGATAACCTATAAACATGCATTTTGTAGCTTGAGCAGCTAATTTATCACAGTCAGGGTCGAGTTTGTGTACAAAACAAACACATCCAAATATTTTTGGTGAGAAATAAAAAAGTGGGGCATTAGGTTTTAGGATATGTAATGGAATTTGATCACCCACAGAAGACGAAGGCATGCGGTTGATCAGATAGCAAGCAGTGGTAATCGCATCACCCCAGTATAACGCAGGAACATTGGATTGAATCATAATGGTTCGGGCAACATCAAGCAGGTGTCGATGTTTTCGCTCAGCCACCCCATTTTGTTGAGATGAATAGGCACACAAAGTTTGGGGTTGGATGCCATGATCTTGGTAAAATTGTAACAGAACTTTTGATTTAAACTCAAGAGCATTATCAGTGCGAACAATCTTGACAATAGATTCAAACTGAGTTTTTATTTCAAGAATTAAGAATTTGATAATACTTGGAACTTCAGATCGTTCTTTTATTTAAAACACCCATGACAACTTAGAGAAATCATCAACAATAACAAGATAATATCGACACTGAGTCCTTGTAGGAATCTTACTAGGACCCCATACATCTGCACGAAGAAGTTCAAAAACTTTATTACTAGACTGACTCTGACTCGAAGGAAACGAACTTCGATGATGCTTGCCCAGCTGACATGCTTCACACTGAAAGGATGTAGTGGAAGGAATTTGAAGAAAGACAGACCGAAGCTTTGACAATGAAGGATGACCAAGACGACGATGCCACTGAATAGAACTGAATGAGTGTTCCACTGCAGCATGAACATTACCCACTGGATGATGTAGGTAGTAGACTCCATTTTCTTCATAGCCTCCATCAATCTTCTTCCCCGTCAGCAAATCCTGAAAATGACAACCCAGCGGATCAAATATTACTCTACAATTTTGTTCTTTTGTAAGGCAACTAACAGATAGTAAACTTTGAGGAAAGTTTGGAGCATGAAGAACATTTTTCAACTGTAAGGAGGAGGATATAGAAATATTTCCCTGACCAACAACTGAAGAGGAACTCCCATCGGCTAATGAGACTCCTCGATGAACAGTAATATCCTTTAGATCTGAAAAAATAAGTGAATTTCCACACAAGTGTCTGGATGCACCAGAGTCAATAATCCACTTACTGTCAGTCGGATGAAGATGATTTCCTGTTGAGTAGGCAACACCAGCTACAGGAGGAGTGGAACTCAAAGGACGAAGAGTTATCAACTCATCATATTCAGCACGACTGAGGGTGATACTATGGTCACTTGCAGAGATATTATCATGTACATTTGTTGCCTCGATAGTAGTAACATTTGCTTTAGGAGCATATGACTTTGATAAAGAAGAGGTTGGCCGACCATGCTTATCCCAGCAACGATCTTCTAAATGTCCAAATTTTCCACAGAATGTACATTGAAGCTTTCCTCTGCCTCCTATACCATGTCCACGACCTCGTCCTCTGATATTCTGAATATTTCCACGCCTATAACCAGATGAGACAACAAGAGCAGATGACTGAATCACAGGCTGAGATTGTGGAAGAGAGATCGCAAGTCTACTCAGACGATTGTATGCATCAGCAAGAGTAGGAACATCTGATCCAGTCAACATTTGAACTTTTGCAACAGAAAATTCTAAAGAGAGACCTGTAAGAAAGCGAGCAACCATGGTTTGTTCTTGATGATCCTTTTGCTTCGAGCAACAAAGAGGTCTGTGAGCATTAAGTCTTTCAAACGCAGCTTTGACAGAGGCATAGTATTGGGTCAAGGTTTGATCTCCCTGTTGCAAATTATATATCTCCTGTTCGACTTGCAGGATACGACTCACATTAGTTTCTTGTGAGTATGTATCACGAAGATTGTCCCACATCAGTTTGGCTATATTATAGTAGATCAATCCATCTGCAATATGGGGTTCGACACTATTCATGATCCATGACATAACTATGTCATTATCTTCATCCCAAGTAACATATTTTCCCAATTTTTTAGTGGGTTCGTCTTCCAACAAAATATGTTTTCGACGATGTCCAGATACCGACATCATAAAAGTTCTGGACCACCTGGCATAGTTGGTTTCATTCAATCTTACAGAAGAGTCGTACGAAAAGGGATTGGCAAAAGCCTTATACTCCCCAATATGTTCCATTTTGGAATCACATTTCGAAGTTTCAGCCATACTGAAGATGTAATTCAATTAAAAAAAATCAGATTACCTCACTTGAAAACCAAGTGCTCAAGAAGAATTTTCCAACACAACAGGGAATTACACCTGCTGTTTCCACGACAGAAAAAAAAAAACAGCAGCCCACAAACAGGGAAAGTTTCCAACAAAGCAAGGAAGCACGCCTGTTGTAGGGAATCACGCCTGTTGTTTCCACGACAGAAGGATAACTTAAACTAACATGCTTCTTTCACAGCATGCATAAAAAAAAAACACGACACAGCAGGGAATCACGACTGCTGAAATCCATATTCTGAAATAAACCAACCAACTAAAGTCCAGGAATCACGACCATTGTTGCTCCCAAACACATCACGACCACCGATAATATGCGGACGCAGAAAAGAAATCACGACAATTGCTGTTCTCCAAACATATAAGGCTCAACAGCCAATAAGTCTTGAGGGCACGGTTAAACAGATCAATCATATCTCGATCACACGCAACAACACATTAAATGAATCTTGATCACACGCAACAGCACACGAAAGAAAATTTTTGCTGCTCCCAAACAGCAGGAAATCACGGCAGGCACGCAACAGCACAGAAAATGAAAATTTCTGTTGCTCCCAAACAGCAAGAACAAAACTCGGCAACAAACAAAAATCACGTCACGGCAGGAACAAAACTCGGTAACAAAAGATCACGGCAGGAAATCCAGGAAATCACGGCAGAGAGAAAAAAAAAATTCCAAACTGAGGAGCTCAAGGGTTACGGCTCCACATCTGCTCCCTTAGATCTGATGACAGATCTGGGTAAAATCCCAGATCTGTTATCAGATCTTCCACGACAGAAAAAATAGCAAACCCGATTTCAAGAAAAGTTTTTTTTTTCGTTGGTGAAGATCAATCCCTATTGATCACGCTCCCGAAATCGAGGGCTCTGATACCATATAGAAGGAAAATGCGATGCACAGCCACCTGTGTAGAGAGAGAGAGAGAGAGACGGCTGCACAATAGAAAACTTGTTAACTTACGTTATTAGGGCTTCTCTCTATGTTAAATAGAGAGAGGCTAAAAAGAATAAATTACATCTAAGCCCATTATTAAAACAAAATTTCAAATAACCTCTAATATAAAAAGACTTAAACTCAAAACCACCTATTCTCAACAGTACCGACTTGGAAATAAACTAATCTTTACAAAGATTAAAGGTGAAAAAAAAGTCTCTTACGGAGGTAAAAATACTAAAGTCATAACCACTTACGAGAACAAGTAGAAGGAATAGATAATGGAACACACCAAGATTATGTCTTGGCTCATAAGTAGTGTGGATATCAAGAAGTGTGAAAGTCTTGCAAAATTTGAGCATGCTAATGACGCTTGGGATTATCTTAAGAGAATGTATTCTCTTAAAGACATTGCACATGTGTGCAATTTACAAAACCAAGTTCAAAATATGGTTTAAGGGAACAAAAGCATTAGATAATACTATAATAACTTGTCCGAATTATGGAAAAAATTGGCTTTTCTCGAACCAAAGTGGCATTGCACACAAGACATAGAACTCCGCCAAAATCAAATAAATGCGGAGCACTTTTTTCAATTTATTAATGGATTAAGATCAAAATCTGAAGCAACGAAGTCCATTCTCCTTCATCGAGGGAAGGTTCCCTCAATAGAAAACACTATAGAAGAATTGAGCATAGAGGAAAATAGGCTCAAAAGTAGAATCATCAAGAGTGATGATTACTCTGTTCTAACCGTATCTAGACCGGGAAATCATGTTCGCACATACAAACCTCCAAATTATGGGAGGACGAATGATGAGAAACATGGAAATGATTTTGAAAAAAGTAAAGTAATTTGTTACTATTGCCGTGAACCGGGACACGTGAAAACTTATTCACCAAAACTGAAGAAACCATATGAAAAGAAGGTTGTCTCTGTCGGACCTCTTCAAAAATCGAGTGAATCATCCATCGAAAGTATGTCCATATCATAATTGGTGGAAGCACTTCAACCATTGCTTAAAGGAATATCTTCATCTGCTGGAGTCGTCGTCTTTTCCGTGGGCATCTCCTGTTAAAATGTAGCTCTTAAAAATCATTATTGTAAATATAAATATATATATTTATATACATAGAGATATATTTACATATAATATATTATATGTACATATATCTCTCTATATATAAATATATATATTTATATATTTTTACCTGAAAGGGTATTTTTGTCATTTCCTGTTTTGCGCATATTCACCTTTAGAATATGTTGTAAATTTCTTTTTTGTTTTTTATTTTTGTAATTCTTTTTTTCCTTTTTATTTTTTATATTAATAAAGTGCATTGGGGGTCCCCCAATAGAGTCGTTGGGGGCCCCCAACGGTCACAAATGTGACCGTTGGGGGCTCCCAACGACTCCTTTGGGAGCCCCCCCTTTGCACCTCCTTGCATTTGTATAAATAGGGGTGTTCCCCCCTTGTATTTCCTAAGCTTGAGAGTCTCAAGCATTTCCTCCTTGTTTATGAAACACATGCATTATTGCATGTTTATTATTTTTACGCTTTTTGCGTATTGTGTTTAAGTGTTGTGAAAGTACCTTCGTGCACTTCTTTTTTGAGTATTTATGCTTATATGCGTATTGTCTCTTCGTAGACAATTTCACATGGTATCAGATCGCAGTTGGTGATTAAGGATCGTGGGATTCTTCTTTTTTCGAGTGCCTCAAAAACCGTGCCTTCGGATTCTTGGAAGTTGAAGTGGTGGATCTTGCTTCTAAAATATTTTAGAAGGATCTTGTGCAAGGTAGAAGTTGAAACATTGTATTGGTATGCCTCCTCTTTTTCTTTACTCCTTAATGGGTGAAAAAGAGTCTCACTTCGCTCTTGGCTTCAAGTTGAATGGGTCCAACTACCATATTTGGGCCGGGAACACGAAGGCTCACATAAAAGGTAAAGGATTATGGAGTTATGTGCAAGGCACTATTCCGGAACCGGAACCCAAAATAACCGTGATGGACGGAAATGAAATCAAGGTTCTTGAGGGAGAGGAAAGGATCAAAGCGCTTGAAGAATACTCCAAGAAGCACGACGAATGGGAAATGAAGAACTTCAAGATTCTTTCTTGGTTCTTCGCATCCGTCGAAACAAAGATTAATGCCAACATTATCAAGTTCAAGAAAGCATCAGAAGCTTGACATTATCTCGAGAAAATGTATACATCAAGAGATCTATCCCATAAGTATTACCTTCAAAAGAAGGCCCTCTCCCTTACTCAAGGTGAAATGTCCATTAGGGAATATTGTGCCGACCTCTCCTCCATTTGGGATGAGTTTTCCATGCTTGAACCAAAATGGAGTGGAGAGGCAATTGAACTCCGCCACAAGCAACTTGAAGAAGATCGGTTCTTCAATTTTTTGAATGGGTTAAGACCGGAATTTGAGCAAATAAGGTCATCCCTTCTATCCTCATTTACTCCTCCATCTCTTGAAGATGTTCTCACCAAATTAAGTGGTGAGGAAACTCGTATGAGTTTATGTAAACAAGGATCAAATGTTCTTGTGGTTCCTTGTAATCATGAAGAAAACAATGAGGTCAATGTCGTATCAAGACCCGGAAATAATGTAAAGACCTATCGTCCTCCTCATTTCAAATTCCAAAATCAAGGAGGAGATGGTGGACAAAGAGGAAAGAGAGACTATAGCAAGACTATTTGTCACTTTTGTAAGGAACCGGGGCATATCAAGCCCGTATGTCCCAAATGGAAGAGGCTTCTCGCTATGGCCACCACCGGTGTACCACAAAAGGAAGAGGCATCATCAAGTGGATCACTCTCGTTGAATCAAATAGTGGAAGCCCTTCAACCTCTTCTCAAGGGAGCTACATCCGGTGCCGCCGTGTCTACCTCTTCCATTCCAGGTAAAGTCTCTTGGCTTTTGGACTCAGGTGCATCTTTTCATATGTCCCCAAACATGTTTTCACTTTCCGATTTTTCAAAAAATGTTTCTCCATCCTTTGTTTCCACTGCGGATGGAACCTCCCTTGAAATGAAAGGAATAGGTAATTTTGAAACTCAAGGTTTTTCCATTCCAAAAATTAGATTTATACCTAAACTTAACTTAAACCTTCTCTCTGTTTCTCAACTCTCGGACCATAGATGCGATATTAAATTTTCATGTGACAAATATTTAATACAGGATCGTCGGTCCGGGAAATTGATTGGGGAAGGCTTTAGAAAAGGAGACTTATACTATATGGAATCTCTCCAAGTTCCAAAATCATTTTGTAATGTTGCCCGGAACAAAGATATAAACATATGGCACAAAAGACTTGGTCATCCTAATGCCACCAAGTTATCTTATTTACATTTTGCAAAGGATCTATGTAAAAGTTCATTTTCCTGTAATGATTGTATTCTCGGAAAAATACAAAGTTTACCGTTTAAGCAAAGAACTATGTTCTCATCTAAAACCTTCGAAATTGTTCATTCCGATGTTTGGGGACCCGCACCTGTTGTTTCAAAAGGAGGCTTTTCTTACTATGTTATTTTTGTGGATGATTTCTCCAGGTATTCATGGATATATTTCCTAAAGTACAAACATGAAGTTTTTACATGTTTTAAAACCTTCCACTCAATGATCAAGAATCAGTTCAATAGTAATATAAAGATTTTTAGAAGTGATTCTGGAGGAGAATATCTCTCCAACCAATTTAAAACATATCTTGAGGATCACAGAATTATTCATCAAAGGTCTTGTCCTAAAACTCCTCAACAGAATGGATTGGCCGAAAGAAAACATAGGCATATCATTGAGACCACTAGGACCCTGCTTATTTCTCAAAATATTCCTAAAAACTTTTGGGCTGAAGCAGCCCTCGCCTCTGTTTATCTGATAAATCGCTTACCATCTAGGATATTAGGAAAAATATCCCCTTTTGAGATCTTATATAAACTTGAACCTGATTATAATAGGTTACGTGTTTTTGGGTGCAAATGTTTTATACTTACAAATAAAAATGACAAGCTCTCTCCCAAAGCTATCCCCTGCGCCTTTCTTGGGTATTCCGAAACTCAAAAAGGGTTTCGTTGCTATGATCTTCGAGATGATAAGTTATATGTTTCTAGAAATGTAACGTTTTTAGAAAATGAGAGTGGATTTGAAAAAAATGTTTTTCAACTAGAAAATTTTAATTACTCATTCCTTTTTTATGTATTGGCTAGTAATGATGATATATCTAGTGATGATGATGTATCATCAAATCACGATGAGGAAAATGATGGCGATGTCGAAGAACATAACCCTCTCAATGATCAAGAAAACAGGATTTCAAGTGATCCGATAACCTACTCCCGTAGAAACCAAGACACCTTTAGAAGTGCCATTGACCAATATAGTGAGCTTGTACCTACTCTCGATCACCGAAGATCTGAGAGGAATAGGAGACCGCCAACTCATTTTGTCTCTTTTGATTCCTTTTCACCCCGGTATAGCGCTTGTATTAGTGCCATTCACTCTTATTTTGAGCCAAGGAATTTTGAAGAAGCTAAAAAATGTATAGAATGGGAAGAAGCCATGCAAAAAGAACTTAGTGCTCTCAAAAGGGCTGAAACTTGGGATTTCCAAACTCTACCCATAGGAAAGAAAACTATAGGTTGTCGATGGGTTTTTAAAGTTAAAACTAAAAGCGACGGATCCCTGGAAAGGTATAAAGCTCGCTTAGTTGCAAAAGGGTATGGGCAAGAGTATGGAATTGATTATGAAGAAACTTTTGCTCCTGTAGCCCGAATGGTTACAGTTAGATGTCTCATTACTATTGCATCTATTAAAAATTGGAATATTTTTCAAATGGATGTGAAAAATGCTTTTTTAAATAGTGACCTTAACGAAGAGGTATATATGGAAGCCCCACCAGGTTCCTAAAGATAAAGTTCTTCGTCTTCGAAAGGCACTTTATGGTTTGAAACAGGCCCCCAAAGCCTGGTATGACAGATTTACCAGTGTAATGCTGAAAAATGGTTTCTCCTCATGTTATACTGATACTGCTTTATTTACTAGAAAATCTAAAGCAGGGATTGTAATATTGTTACAATATGTTGATGACATGTTAATTACAGGTGATGATGTTCAAGGAGTCAAGGGTATTAAGTCTGTCTTGACTTCAAAATTTGAGATGTCAGACTTAGGTTTTCTGACATATTTTCTTGGAATTGAGGTTGTGTATTCGCAACGTGATTATTTTTTATCTCAGTCTAAACTTGCTTGTGAGATTATTGACAGATCAGGAATTTCTGATGACAAAGTATGCGAAATTCGTGAAGTTGTGGGAGCCAAAATGAAGATTGACGATGGTGTTCCTCTAACCGATCCTACTCCCTACAGGCAGTTGGTAGGTTCTTTAATGTATCTTAGCATTACTCGACCCGATTTGTCACATGCTATACACATCGCCAGTCAGTTTCAGCATGCTCCTACAACCGTTCATATGAGTGATATGCTTCGCATCATCAGATACTTGAAGGGAACGGTGAATAAGGGAGTATTCCTATCCTCTTCTTCTGAATTAAAATTGCTTGCTTATACTGACTCAGATTGGGGAGGTGACCCTAGAAACCGTCACTCCACCACTGGCTTTTGTATTTTCTTAGGAGAATCTTTGATCTCGTGGCGATGTAAAAAGCAACAGGTCTCCTTATCATCCACTAAAGCCGAATACAGAGCCATGGCATCTACCACCATGAAAATAGTATGGATTCGACGTCTTTTGGAAGATATGGGAGTAGTTGTCAAAGAACCAACAAAGCTATGCTGTGACAATAAAAGTGCAATCTACATTGCCAAGAACCACACCTTTCACGAGCGAACAAAGCATATAGAGATGGATTGTTATTATGTCCGAGAGGAATACTTGAAGAAGGTCATTGATCTACCATATGTGACATCTGAGTATCAACTCGCCGACTTCTTCACAAAAGCTCTATGTTCGCCCAGATTTCATTTCCTTCTTGACAAACTTGCGGTTATCACACCGTAAGTTTGAGGGGGGTGTTAAAATGTAGCTCTTAAAAATCATTATTGTAAATATAAATATATATATTTATATACATAGAGATATATTTACATATAATATATTATATATACATATATCTCTATATATATAAATATATATATTTATATATTTTTACCCGAAAGGGTATTTTTGTCATTTCCTGTTTTGCGCATATTCACCTTTAGAATATGTTGTAAATTTCTTTTTTGTTTTTTATTTTTGTAATTCTTTTTTTCCTTTTTATTTTTTATATTTCTAAAGTGCATTAAGGGTCCCCCAATAGAGTCGTTGGGGGCTCCCAACGACTCCTTTGGGATCCCCCCCCTTTGCACCTCCTTGCATTTGTACAAATAGG
Organism: Nuphar pumila; assembly: GCF_984573655.1. Lineage (NCBI taxonomy): Eukaryota > Viridiplantae > Streptophyta > Magnoliopsida > Nymphaeales > Nymphaeaceae > Nuphar > Nuphar pumila. Next base: position 68,598,075 of record NC_143255.1, on the reverse strand, counting down.
GGTGTTCCCCCCTTGTATTTCCTAAGCGTGAGAGTCTCAAGCATTTCCTCCTTGTTTATGAAACACATGCATTATTGCATGTTTATTATTTTTACGCTTTTTGCATAATGTGTTCAAGTGTTGTGAAAGTGCCTTCGTGCACTTCTTTTTTGAGTATTTATGCTTGTATGCGTATTGTCTCTTCGTAGACAATTTCACATCTCCAATCCTGGAAAAACTCTTTGACTTCTTGATTTCGGTGCTTCTTTTCATATGACTCCAAACATTGATGTGTTATCCGAATATCATAACTCAGAGAGGTCAAATGTATTTATTGCTGATGGAACATTCCTTGAAATTAAAGGAATACGAAATTTTGAAAAACATTTTCAAAACTCAAAAAGGTTTTGCATTCCTCAAGTTAAACATATTTCTAAACTTAATCTAAACCTTTTATCTGTTTCACAATTATCTGACCATAGATATAATGTTTCTTTGTCCTCTCATGGATGTCGAGTGCAGGATCATGATTGGGGAAGGCTATAGAGAAAGAGGTCTATACTACATGGATTTTTTTGACATACCTCATAATACATTATGTTGTAATGTTCAAAAAGTTGACTTAGATTTATGGTACAAGAGACATGGACATCCTAGTGTATCCAAGCTCCAGTTTTTTCCAAAGATATTTTTTTTTTGTAATTTTGGAATCTTCAAATGTGAAAAATGTATTCTTGAAAAAACGAAAAGACTATCTTTTCAAGAAAGAACCTTTGTCTCTTCATGACCACTTGAGCTAATACATTTGGATGTATGGGGACCCACACCTGTTGTCTCATATGGTGATTTTATTTATTATGTAATTTTTTTAAATGATTTCACAAGACATACTTGGATCTATTTTCTTAAATATAAATCTGAAGTCTTCTCACATTTTCAAGTATTTCATTAAGTTAAAAATCAATTCAAAAATAATATTTCAATTTTTCACACTGATTCAGGGAGAGAATTTTTGTCAAAAGAATTTAAGGATTACTTAATCTTACATGGTATTGTACATCAAAAATCATGCTTTTATACTCCTCAACAAAATGGTTTAGCAAAAAGAAAACATAGACATATTATAGAGACTACAAGAACCTTACTTATTACACATCAAGTACCAAAGGCTTTTTGGGCTGATGTCACTCTAACTGCAGTTTACCTCATCAACAGGATGGCATCTTCTTTATTAAATAATATATCTCATGTTGAAAAACTTTATAAACAAATCCCAGATTACTCTAAGTTAAAAAAAAAATTGTGCAAATGTTTTGTGTTTTCAAACAAAAATGACAAATTCTCCTCTCATGATATTTCGTGTGCCTTTTTAGGATATGAAAGTCATCAAAAAGGCTATAGATGTTTTGATCTCAAAACAAGAAAATTATGTGTTTCAAGGCATGTATCCTTCTTGAAAAAAGAAAGTTTTTTTGAAAGTATGAATTCTAAGGTAATAGATGAATATTCTTTTTTTGTTGGACCTAGTTCCAAAAATTGATGAAGATGATTTAGATCAGAGTCCAGAAGAGCAACTGGATATGACGAATGCAAAATCATTTAGTGATCATCCAGATTGTATTCAGTACTCTAGGCGAGGTAACGTAGAGAAACCATGTGCTCTCGAAAAATATACTAAAGGACAGGAACAAGTATCCTCTAGGAAGCCATCTAGAGTGTCCAAAGTTCCCCAAAAATTTGTGTCATATGACTCTTTTTCACCACAATATCAAGCTTATATTGCTTTAATACACTCATATGTAGAACCCTCTAACTATAATGCAGCAAAAGAATAATATGAATGGGTCGACGCAATGTCACTAGAATTAAAAGCTTTAGAAAAGGCAAATACTTGGACTATTCAAGATCTTCCATCAGGAAAAAAGCCTATAGGTTCTAGATGGGTGTACAAAGTGAAAACTAAGAGTGGTGGCACTCTTGAAAGGTCTAAAGCCTGATTAGTTGCCAAAGGTTATTCTCAAGAATACGAAATAGACTATGAAGAAACTTTTGCTTTACTCCAATTGCTAGAATAGCCGCAGTTAGGACTCTGATAGCTCTAGTGTCTTCAAAGAAATGGCATATATATCAAATAGATATTACAAATGCATTTCATAATGGAAGGCTAGCTGAAGAACTATATATGGAACCACCACCTGGCATCAATATTCCAAAAGGAAAGGTTGTTCGATTAAACAAGGCTTTATATAGGCTTAAGCAAGCCCTTAAAGCTTGGTATGATAAATTTAGTCAAGTTATGATTGGTTTGGGTTTTCAATCTTGTCTTATTGACACAACTTTGTTTGTTAAGAATTCCAATGCAGGTATTATCATTCTTCTTCTCTATGTAGATGACATGATCATCACTGGAAATGATAAGCCGAAGTTGACAACATTAAAAAAATTCTTAAAGCACATTTCAAAATGAGTGATTTGGGTTTCTTAAAAAAAAAATCTTTGTATAGAAGTTGTTTATTCTTCTAGAGGTTATTTGCTAACTCAGTCTAAATTTGCCCTGGGCATTGTTGACAGGTCTGGTATCTCAGATGAAAAACAGGTTGACACTCCTGAAGTGGTAAACATCAAAATAAAGATTGATGATGCAGAGCCACTTGAAAATCCTACACCTTACAAACAACTTGTCAGAGCATTGTCTTATCTCTCTATTACAAGACCCGACATTGCGCATGTCGTCCACACAGCAAGTCAACTAAAGCCGAATACAGAGCAATGGCTATAACCACTATGAAAGTAGTCTGGCTACGGCGCTTGCTTCATGACATAGGTATTGAAAGCATAGGGGCATCAAAACTATGTTATGACAACAAAAGTTTCATTTATATTGCCAGCAACCGGACATTCCACGAATGCACCAAGCATATTGAGATGGATTGTCACTACATGCAAGAGAAATTTCTACATGGCACCATTGATCTTCCCTATGTTTCCTCAAAATATCAATTGGTAGATTTCTTTACCAAACCTCTCGCCACTCCTCGATTTCACTCTCTTAAACAAACTTTCGATTATTCAACCGTAAGTTAGAGGGGCGTGTTAAAATATGTAATCTCATATATGTAATCTTTTTGTTATGTATTCTAGTTAGGTTAGGTTAGAATCTAATTAGGTTAGATATTATTTTTTGTTTTGAGACCTCATTACCTTTTTTACTGCTTTTTGACCAAAGTCAAAAAGTACTTTACTAAGAGAGTCGTTGGACTCCCAATGGCTCTATTTAGAGTCGTTGGGAGCCCAACAAGTCCCTCTATTGCTCTCCCTTGTGTAGTATATATATGGGGTCATTCCCCCTTGTAAGTATGAATTTTTAGTGTGGGTGTTCTCCCAATGAAATATATTTTCTTTCCTCTTTGCTTTGCAAACCCTTTTTGGGTATTTTGTATGAACCCTAGTGGTTTTTGTGAGTGTGTACTATTTATGAACCTTCGTGGTTCGTGTAAGAGATCTTTTGTGAGTATCATTCGAAGATCCGATTGTGAATTTCATCTTCTTACAACGCCATAAAACGGTGACAAAACTGGCCGAAAAAATAAATCTCTGTAACTATACAAGATGAGTTCGATAAAACGAGTCACGTCATGAAGTATCTCCCATCATCGATCCGAGACCACCATTGGAAAGATCTTGACATGTAATGACGGGAAAAAAAACAAAAAAAAGGGCTTGGATTTGGGTCAGATCCGAACCCGGACCCAAAAGGGAGGCACCACCTCCCGTGTCTTTTGAAGACAGCGAGGCAGAAGTTTCAAAGAGAACCCACGCCCCCCTTCTTCCTCTCTCGTTTTCTCTCCCCAAAACCCCCTCACCGCCTCCCTGTTGCCCCCCTCTCTCGTCCGACCCTGCGTACTGGCGGCTTCTCCATCGGCGCTCCTCGTCCGACATCGCATCTCGTGAGAATCCCAACGTCGAGGAGCCCCTTTTACCCCCACGCGTCGACCACCACCTTCTTCCCTCTTTTGCAAAGGCATCGGCGGCACCGCCATTGCCTTCCACTCCGGTGACCCCCTAGGTACACTCCTCCTCCTTCATTCATCTCTCTCTCTCTCCCTCACTTCTCTGTTGCACAGGGAGCGGCTGAGCCACCTCCCTGCCTCCCTCAATCGCGAGGGAGGGGCAAAGCCCCCTCCTTGCTGCCTTAAAATCGCAGGGACAAGGCAGAGCCCCTTCCTTGCGATGAGTTTAGCTAGGGAAGGGCCCAGCCCCCTCCCGATGTCTCTGTTAGCAGGGGAGGGGTCGAGCCCCTCCCTATATGTTGTTACGACGGGGGGGGGGGGGGGGGGCGGTCGAGCTCCCCTCCCTGCTCCCTACGGCAGGGGAGGGTCGAGCCCTCCCTGCTACCTTTGACGGCAGGGGACTGTCGAGCCCTCCCTGCTGCCTCTTTTGGTCAGCGGAGGGGTCGAGCCCCCTCCCTGCACCATCGTCTTCTTCTTCTCTCCTCCTTTTCAGTCGGCAGGCTGGTAGGGGCGACGCCCCCTGTCGCCTGTGTCCGACTGGTTGGCAGGGGGTGATGCCCCCCCTGCCGCCTGTTGTTGATCGACTGGCAGGGGTTTCCAGCCCCTGCCCCTCACTCTCTCTCTCTCTCTCTCTGTTACCTTTGGCCGGTAGGGGTTGTGGCCCCTACCTATCGTCTTTCGGCAGGACGACAGGGGCATCGCCCCTGTCGCATGAAACTTTTGGATCGGCAGGGTATAAAGCCCCTGTTGTCGTTTGTGGTAGGTCGGTAGGGGTTGGAGCCCTACCTGTCCTTTGTCGACAGAGGCGACGCCCCTTGTCGCCTGCATCTGTTCTTCGGCAGTAAGGGTCATTGGACCCTGCCTCGCATTTCTTCAAGGTTGGCGGGGACCGTTGCCCCCTCCACCTAGTTTGTTTTTCGGTAAGGGGTTTCGCCCATCTACCTTAATCTTGCTGCCTTCGTTGCTCTTTTGCATTCTGCAGGGAGTTGAGCTCCCTGCCTACGCTCGTATCGGGGTCTGGTACTGCTGCAGGTCTTACCGAACCCACTTCTTATTTGTATTTTGGCATGCTAACCTTTTTAGCATCACAGGTAGGTTGAACGGTGGATCCTGCTCGCCCTTCATGGCTTGAGCTCGTGCTTACCTACGCCGCTGGCGTACGAGGACTGTCACCCCTCAAGGTAGTAAAAGATTGCACAGAAGACTTGGACAATTGAATTGAGTTCAATTAACTAAAAAGGATAATTAAATAAATATATATGCATATATATATCATATATATTTATACGAATACGCACTTAACTCAAGGACGCGGTTTCGCGATCCTTGTCCTTTACTTTGCCGTCGCGCATCGCGCAAAGGTTTTGCGTTGCACTTCTGCTTACAGTCCTTTACTTTGTCGTTGCGCATCGCGCAAAGGTTCTGTGTTGCACTCCTGCCTACAGTCCTTTACCTTGCCGCTGCGCATCGCGCAAAGGTTATGCGTTGCACTCCTGCCTACAGTGTTTACTTTGCCATCGCGCTTCGCGCCCAGGCTCTTGCTTTTGCATATGTGTTGTTACTGTTTTGCTATTGCAGATGACGATCAGGTTTTCGCTCATTGCATATATGTTTGAGGCATCCTCGTGAAGGATGCAAGAGACATCTACCACTCTCCCTCTTGCGACAAGAGTTCAGTCGGGAGCGAGCGATACATCCTTGTCTAAGGAGAGAGATACCTTGCAAGGATCCTGGCTCTTCGAGTACGTAGTTCCTGCATAGTAGACTTAAGATTTAGGGAGCTGCGCAAAAGCATCAAAGACTGCCCCAAATCAAAGCATTTAGAAGGATGTGATTGGCTGGTTCTGTTCGCCTTTTCGGCATATCTCGGGTGATCCCGAATTGGGGGTTCGAGCGAACTTCTTAGCGAATGTTCTGTTGAGAAACCCACATCCCGTCTATCGAGGCCGGTATTGAGTCATGCGAGACATGTAGATACCCCGATAGCGGATGAGATTTTAGAAAATCGCATGTATAATGTTGGCAAAGGTACTGCTGTTTCAAAAGATAAACATTACATCTTTGTGAAACACTCCTATTGAGGCTTCTATTGAGGAGCTATACCCCCTTCATCCTAGAGTACTTGTAGTCGTGCACGACACGTCTAGTTCTGCGATGATCGGATGAGACGGTCGTGCGACCTCGAACAGTTCTAAATGCACAATGTTGTAATCACATAAATGACCTAACATTCGCCTTCACAGGCAAGATGCTCGAGTGGTTTGAAGACCATAACATAGAATGGGTCGTTAGTTAAGCAACCTCTAACGTACCTATTCGCTTATGGTTGTCTGTCAAGAGAGAGGACAGAGCGGTACAAAACTCCAATGGATAGGTTGTTAACAACCACCCTACGGGCAGATGATCCGGCCTCCCCAGTCATTGGAGTTAGGGGAAGGGGGCTACAATAGTTAGCTCAACACTTCTGCAGAAGTTGGATGCATCTGTGACACTGCTTATCAGCCTCTAAGGAATCCTCTTTCGGCTAAAGTCGTCCCCTTTGGAGCGGACTCAACTAGCTATTCGGGTTATTGAAAATGCATAGAATAAAGGACGTCCGAACTAGTCTCAGTTGTTTCTACGTTTTGCGTGCGCGTACCCGCAGACCAGTAATATCAAAACATAAAGTCTGTTAACACTGATCGATTGCTTGTTTGCTCGGTAGTTCAGTATGCTACTCGTTGAGTTGTACCCGCCTGTCGAGACGTTACTTTAGTTTGTTAAACTGCTTACGCAGTTCTTTGCTAAGTAACATCTAGCTTCTCATACTAGTTAAATGTTTATAATAATAGCATTATGCCAGTTGCTATATATTAGCATGTGACTTGCTTTACCCCTTGGTCGAACTGTTTGGTGCTTATTGTAACGTAGCACTTGTTGGCTTGAATCTCTTATGATTGATGTGATTGCATACAACTCGTAATCTACGAACTGATGGCAACTAGGATTGATGTGGCATCTTGTCTTATAAGCTGCTTACATATTGTAATATAACTGTTGTCGTATGATTGCTTATGAATGGCTTGTGATGCAATGGTTTATGTCTTACGATTAATTTAATTACTTGTTGATGGACTGAGCCATTTGATGGCAATTGTATGTCTTACGAGCATTGTTATGAGTACTTGTCTTATTTAATTGTTTTGTTTGGCTGTCAGATAAAGTTAGTTACTCTTCACCTATTGAATCAACTGGATTGCCATATCTGCGTGTTCTCGTGTATCGTTTACGCATGCTTTGGGGTCCTATTTGAGGATTGCAATGTTCCTTGTGGCAATAACACGATGCGTAGTATTATATGTTTCTGTGTGATGTGATTAATATGTCACGTGATAATAAATGTTGGAAGTATGCGATAATTTGTTCATGGTTCATGGAGCCTTATTGGAGGAATGGGTGATCGTGTGTTTTGTTTTACCATATGCAGTGATACGCTACATATTGTTGATATTCATGCATGTGCCCATATTGGTGGCTACTGACCCCAAGAGCGGTCAATTGTTCGGATCAGTGTGATCATGCAAAAATTTTCCTCTTATTCCTCTTTTCCTTCTCTTTGTCTTTCTAGCCTCTATTCTCTTTTTAAAGGGGAATAAAAGATAGAAAAGAAGAGAGAATGAGAAAAGGAAGAAGAGAGAGGAACTCTTTTGCAAGGTCTCATCTGACCAAAGAAATGTTTTGAAAATCACTCGCCTCCGTTTTGAAAATTTGCGGGAAAAATGGAGAGACGGAGTTCGCTCGTCGGTACGAGGTTCCATAAAAGATGAAAATCCTAAGTTTTGTTCACATCCTGACTATGACCATTGATGCAAATCATCAACTTAGGATTTAATCACCTTTTATTAGAATGGTGCACGTGTCATTCGTGTTCCCATTCGTGAATTTTTGAAATAAAAGGTAAAATGAGATGAAACAAGCAATTTCTGAGATGTATACATGCTCATACATTCTAATCTAATACAGAAAATGGAAATTTATCATTGATACCTATTTATTACATCATTGAATTGAAATTAAAATCCCTAATCTAAGAAGGAAAATAGCATTTTCCACATATTTCCTAAAAATAAAAAAATATAAAACTAAGTTAGCATAAGGTAAAAAAAATGCTTATAGAAAGAAATGTCGCATTGAATTTAAGATATGAATGATGGAATGTTCATGCATCTACCTTATGTCGATGAAAATCATGTTTGATGAGAAAATGTATGTTGGGATATGTTTAGTGTATTAGGCTAAATGATGAAATGGACATTAGATGCATATATCATGTCCTAAACTAATAAAGAAATCAATTCTGAGATGTATATATAGTGCAGTACCCTAACAAAGAGACACATGTTGCAATGCACATGGCAATGGGTACCATGTGCATTTTAGAATGTATATATTTAATGATGGCATGCATATGACCCTGCAGGAGCAAGGTTGACATTAAAGGGAAATATAATGTGAAAGTACAGATGCAGAAATATGTGAAACACAAGGTATTGTGATGTGCGAGTGCTGGATATTTGGCATCAGATATATGAGTTGCAAGCAAGGTTTTAAAACCCAGTGACTCGGGACTCGACTCGTTCTTTATTGACTCGTGACTCGGCGGGTCAACTCGGTGACTCGGACCGGGTTTTGTTAACTTTTGATTTTAAAAGAAAAACAATATATAATTTGTCTCAAACCATGTTTTTCAGTAAACAAGAGATGTTTTTTGGCTCCATGCAGAATCTTGGGTTGAACTGAAATAAGGAGATCGTAGCATGTGGATAAATTGTTCATTAATGAGCAATAAGTTGGAAATGTGGAATGAAAGAGCACAATTTATTCTAGTTACATAGATGCCTTTATGCATTAAAAATGCACATGCCTATAAAGAAAAGAGAATTTTTTGTTGGATGTGATAAGGCAAGGTGAGGACAATTGGTTCTGATTAAAGGGGTATAGCCTATATGAGATACAAAGAAAATATGAAGTCTGAAAGGACAAGAAAGAAGCACCAAGTAGATGTTGGAACTCTATGGATGTTAAGACCAAAGTTATGTATGACTTTGTTCCAGTTTCTTGTCTATTATGCCTTCATAAAGATGGGGCAAAGAGGAAAGGTGTGAGGAGAAAACCAAATTCTTCCTTGTTATATAATCATGTTAGTAAAGTTTAAAGCAAAATATTAAATGCATTTATGCAAAGAAACTGCAAAAAATATAATTGTGTAGAACATAATAAAAGTAGCAATCTACTTTATCATAAAATATTAATTAGCTGTTGTTGAATCTGAAGATTGTCCTGCCTGATTCATATCCAATAACATTTACCTTAGATCATAGTCACATATTGTCGTCTTTACATATTGAAGACATTAAGAAAGTAACAACAATATTCTCAATAATATTAAAAAAATTTTTTATTCTGAAATACTCAAAAAATCAAATTTTAAACATTCCAGAACTCGCCCGAGTCAGGCCGAGTCAAGCCGAGTCAGGCCGAGTCACAGCCGAGTCTTCGCGGACCGAGTTTAGCTTGCCGGGTTGACTCATTGGAGGGCCGAGTCACCGAGTTGACTCGGCGAGTTTTAAAACCTTGGTTGCAAGCTGCTGAGAAGCATTTGAATATTGAAAGTCATGGCTCGAAGGCAAGGAGGCTGAATGGTGCACATTCAGAAAATTTCTTTGGAGCTTCCTTTGATGCTCTTCCTGGTCTCTCAGTTTTGCCATGTACTATTGTTGCAGGACCTTTCTTGATTGCTGCAGATCTTGCTTCAATTGATGGTGTTGATAGGCGATGCTAGATACTATATAGGGAGTGCAGTGGATGAGGGTGATATATATATATATATATATATATATATATATATATATATATATATATATATATATATATATGTTGTGCATAAGATATTAAGAAAGAGAGTGAATAGTGACGCTTACAAAAAAAAAGTATCAACAGTTTGTGCACTGTGTAGTGGTGAATGGTGGCCTATGAGATAATGGAGATGGAGTGTGAATTACAACAGCGAATGCTGCTATACTGTTTGCAGGAAAGCTATGTGATGGGTTGAATGGATAGTGGGCAGTGACATAGTGATGTTGTAGTGGGTGATTAATAGCAGAGGTATCCACTGTTGTACCTTAGTACAAATGACATTCTATCGAGAATATTAGATGGAATATCTCGGCATTGCGAACAAGGATTGAGGCAGATACTACAGTTGTGAATAGGTTGTGCTATGCTGTGACAACAGTGAAAATATTGGTGTGGGGGACTGCATTGAGGTGTAAATATACAGATATGGTGATAATTATGAACAGCACTGCTGACGACAACTAGAAATTGAACCCAATGCTTAGCAATTCAGTAACTCAACAACTCAACGACTCAGGGCTTAAAATTCGAATTAAGCATCCTGTTTCTAATCCAATGAATCAAGATTTTTTGCAGCAAATGAAACTGAAACCTAGACTTAGGTTTTTAACTCAGCAGCTCAGCAACTCGGGGCTTTTCAGCAAATCAAATTTTTAGCTAAGCACCTGGTTTTTAATCCAATGAACGAAGATTTTGCAGCAAAGAAAATGGAACCTAGACTTAGGTTTTTAACTCAGCAGATAGGGATGAATTGGAACTGGATCTTGAGTTGAACAGAGCACTTCTTTATTGTAGGTGAGTGCCACCATATGACTGTTGTATTGAAGAGCACGACATCCTGTAAAATGCAGGATGATGCGTGTTGTGGATGGGAAGGTGTATAGGAGGAGACCTTGTGAAAGCATAGCGACTACTGTTATAGCTACATTGAGTGAGTGGTGTGGGCTAACGGCTACAGCAGGGAACCCTTGAATTGCTATGGAATTCAAGTGAAGATGAGGTGTGGTGGTGGATGGATAAACTGACTGTGAATTTTTCTTTGACCCCTAAAAAAAAAAAAAACTAACTGTGCAGTTCAATCACAGACCTCAAATGCAACATGAAGGATCTAACAACTGGGCAAAATTTAAAGAAAAAGCAGACTTTATAGCAACAAGTTTTCTATCCACACCTTCTGACCAGTAACATTGCAAATGCATCATCCATGACCACACAAAGCTTGCTTGGCATTCACAGATAAAGGACCAGATCAGAAGCCGCAGAAAACAAAGTTTAGGCAAACCTGAAATCGATTATAACCTTGAAACCTGTTGATATTATTCCCATTGCAGCTATCATTCAATTGTACGCTAGGTTCCACCTAACCATCACGATCCTGCCGATTTGAATAGATCGCAAGACAATCCTTCAGACGCTTCCAGAAGGTCAATCCATTAGCAAGATCAACCCAAAGAAAAGCTAAGGTTCGTAGTGTGATCCAGAGGAAGAAGTCCAGAAATCCATTCCTAAACTAGTGAGATCCACGAAGAAGAGATGGCCACATTTTTAAGACAGACTGGATTTTTTTTAACTACATCAAATTAGTGGCAATATTATCATGATTATTTATTGTAAGTAGTGGTTGCTGAACTCATTCGAAGATAAGACCTTTATTTTGGAAACATTAAAGCAGAACACTGTTGTGGCATAGGGCAATCCTATCTCATGAAACTTGAATCACATTGTTATTCCCATTCGGTGGTCTTGAATAGGTGAAACTCACACCATGGCGTGTATCACGCCCCATCTAAAGACTCCTGATAATACATGGCCCTCAGCTGCTGGCTTTTAGCAAGGACAGAAAAAAAAATTGCCATCATGGGGGACACGAAAAGAATGGTATGCATGAGAGCTAATTGACATATGTTGCAAATGCGAAGATGATAATGGAAGGGATACTACAGTCATGGATGGCATGCAAATACAGAGCGTTAATCAAATCAAAGGGTCCTAAATAATCTATGAAACGGCCGATTGCACCAGAATGAGTAATAATAATAAAAAGAAATGAAACAGAAGGAGATGATCAAACAAATTAGGACAATCCAACGAAACTCACCCGGGAGATGAACAGAGAATGCGATGAAGAGATCAATTGATAAGCGAGCCTGTATGATCTTAACGAATGATCAAATTGAACAAATTACTTAAGATGAATTAGATGGTTCCTGTTAGCTACTCTAAAAAAAGGTCGCGATTAGTGCAAGAATGAAGCAAAACACTAAAAAAAATGAAAAGATCGCAGAATCACATAGATCAGCACAAACATGGGGATTGAGAAATCAAAAAGGAATCGAAAACTGAAAAGAAAAACAAGAAAAAACAATGTATTGGAATGAAACATTTTGTTTGCTATAGCATTATGTAGATCGACACTGCTATATGCAGGTCGATTCTACAAATTATGCTCAAAACGAACCATTGAGAAAGAGATGAAGTCACGAAGGCTGTGGATGAAGATTTTACCAAAAGAAAATAAAACAAAATTTAGAGAGACCGATTGTAGTTGTAGTCCTGCTAACTGAGGCTTGACCCCTTTCCTGCTGATCGGGGAGAACTAGAGGAAATAAAGGAAGAAGAAGAAGGAATGAAAAGGAGAAAAAGGGGGAGGAAGACGAACTGCGATGGAAAAACGGATGTGAAGGAGGAGAAGGCTATGCGGGTTACGGAGGGATTACGAGCGTCGATGCCTTGGCTTCCCTTGCGTGCACCTTTTTAAAGAGGGAGCAGAAGAATCTGGAAGAGGAAAAGGTTGTTGGAGATGAACGGGATGGCGAGGGTGGCCATCAATCGAAGGGTGGGAGAGGAGGAGTCGGAAACGGTTGAAGATCGGTGGACGAGGCATGAAGGAGGCAGCCGATGGAGGGTGGATCGACCGAGAGCTTCTGGGAGAGAGAGAGAGAGAGAGAGAGAGAGAGAGAGAGAGAGCAGTTCGTGAACGGGGAAGAACGAGAGACCGTTGTGGGTTTTTAGAATTTTCAAAAACAGGGTCCCAAAAAAAGTTTTGTTAAAAGGGGTTTTGAAAACTTTCTTTTGAAAATTTCTCTTTATGTTTTGAATTTTTCATTGTTTTGCTTCGTATTTTTTACATTTTTTGTTATTTTTGGAATAAAATTCTAAAGACTAGGCAAAATGAGAGATTTAAAAACTATTTTTGTAAAAATTAAGAATATTTACAAAAAGAAGGCTTTCTGAGAATTCAGGTTTTATCTTTTGAAATTTCTTCAGAAAATGAGTTTTTGATCCGGGTTTTGAGAAAATATTCGAGTTTTGGATCTCGAATTGAGGAATATAGAATAGTGGATCCAAATGGATACCGGATGGACTGTCTGAGTCATTCAAAAGTTATTTTTGGTATTTTTGTAATTTTGCTTTAAAACTTGGATAACGAGGCTCAAATTTGAATTTTGAACTAGATCCGGATCCGAAATTGAGTCAAATATATAAAATGGATCTGATTCCAGAAAATCCGAGAGATAAACCGAAATTTTGAGCAAAAATGACTCAATTTGCTCAGAAAATGGGGCAAAGGACAAGAAGAAGATATTTATAAAATTTTGAAAAATTTGGGGTGTTCACAAGCAGTCGATTGTATTGATGCATGTATCACTGAGTATGGTATCTGTTGAGGACCTGATCTTCAAAGGATTATCTGCGAAGGCGTGTATGATCAAGACCAGGTATACCATCTAGGGCAGAATTCCTTTTGAGGTTATACATTTCTCAGACCAAGTAATCTGGCATTAATCTTGTTGATTGTAATAGTAGCGATCGACCCTGAGAGCGGTCATTTTGCGTTGACGCGTGTATCGCAATGATTTTCATTGGATATGGCATTTGTTGGGGACCGACTTCCCAAAGGTTTCGTTGTGAGGATGTACATTGTCCACGAACGGGTAGCCGCAAAGACGGTAGACTCCTGTGAGGAAGTATATGGTCCAAGACAAGGTATACCCGCTATGGCGGTAATTCTCTGTCAGGTCGTATATCTCCCGGACCGAACGATCCGACGTGGATCTTGTGTTTTTGCTTACCATAAAAAGTTATGATGAGTTGTGATAATCTTCTGAGATTGTTTGAGATAGCCAATTATAAATCTATAATTTGACTTTCTGTTTTAGCATGATTACATGCAGGACTCAGATGTGAGAATCAGATCTTTAGCGATTTTAGATCATGATCATATTTTGGACCTCTTACGGAATGGTGGGATTTTCTGATAAAGTATGACGCCTTAGTGAGTCATAACAGGTGACAGTTGGCCGCGTAAGGCCTTGAGAGATGGGAATAGATAAAGGTTGTTCAGGACAAAGCGTTTGTTAGAAGTAGTGAGAGCGACAAACGATGTTCTGATAATGATTAGATGCAGAGACCTCGTTCTAGGAACGAGAACAAGCTTGTTGTGTGGTAGTTCATAGCTTACGATCAAATGAATAGTCTTGCTACGTTTTGCAGTACTTACCCGTTTGCACTACTTACGTGTTTGCAGTACTTACCCGTTTGCACTGCTTACTCGCTTGCACTGCTTACTCGCTTGCACTACTTACGTGTTTGCTCTACTTACCTGTTTGCACTGCTTGCTCGCTTGCACTACTTACGCGTTTGCACTACTTACCCGTTTGCATTGCTTACTCGCTTGCACTACTTACGCGTTTGCATTGCTTACTCGCTTGCACTACTTACGCGTTTGCACTACTTACCCGTTTGCACTGCTTACTCGTTTGCAGTACTTACCCGTTTGCACTGCTTAGCTTGTTGTACTGCTTACCTGTTTAACTGCATATCTACTTTAAATTGCTCAACATACTGAATTAAATGTACTTAATTCAGTTTCCTGTAGTCTCTCTTGTGCACCTATTAGTTTTTCGCGAAACTAACCCATTCTATGGGTATAAGTGATGATTAAGTACACTACGAGTGATTGCGCGATTGCAAGATGGTTTCAAGACTTCTTCTTTCTGCTCTTAGCTCACATCCTGGACGCTTTGGGTTTGTAACGGATTTTCCTTGGGATACCCTAATTTTGTGAGTTTTGGTTCTTTTAGCTAATGTGTCCAAAGTTGTCAGTTTGCCCTCTGATTTAACAAAAGAAAAATCTTTCGCTGATTTGATAAGCAAACTCTGAAGGAAAGAGATATTTCTAGTCTCTTGCATGTTTTTCTGAAAAGGTTCGCAAGTTTGAAATTTAGGGTGTTACAGCTTGGTATCAGAGCTAAGGGAAATAAGGATTCTTGATCATTGAGCATCCACATCGCGATGTGAGTATACAATTTTTCTCGTTTTATAGATGTTTTTAGCGTTGTTAAGCTAAGTGGCTTGACACGTTCTGCTGATGTACCAGCATTGCTGGGTTTTTTGTAAACTACTCATGTTACGCATGAATAGTACAGATGTTTTTAGCTTCTTTTTCGAGCTTCCTGAGATTTTGATCTTGGGTATCCTTTGTTTACTTCAAGGATGGTAAGAAGCTCGAATGAAGATTCTGCTGATGTATGGTCAGATATCAGGGAAAATATCTTGACTTGTATTTTTACTAATGTAGGCCAAGGTAATTTCGCGGACGAAATTCTTTTAAGAGGGGTAGGATGTAATGACGGAAAAAAAAAAGGCTTGGATTCGGGTCGGATCCGGACCCGACCCGAACCCAAAAGGGAGGCACTGCCTCTCGTGTCTTTTGAAGACAGCGAGGCAGGGGTTTCAAAGAGAACCCCTGCCCCCCTTCTTCCTCTCTCGTTTTCTCTCCTTGAAACCCTCTCACCGCCTCCCTACTGCCCCCCTGTAACGACCCCAATCCATACCCTTTGAAAATGCGGAATATTTTTTTTATAAGAGTTGCGGAAACCTTCCCAGAGATCCGAGGTTCTCACAGTTCCAATTTTCATTGGATAGCCCAACCACTACAAACGAAGTTGCAATCATCATCCATAACAACCAACTAAAACTCTTTTATTAATGAACCAATAAGAGTCTCATACACAACTCAAAAGTAAAATAATCAACTGCAGAAAGTAAAAAGAACTAAGAGAAGCAAAAATAAAGCCACTATGTCACCTGCTGAAGCTGACAAGCTCAAGTATGACTCTCATCCATCCCCAGTAGTCAGTTCAGCCTCACTATTCACCATGTCTTGTGAAAAACCAACAAAGTAGGGTGTCAGAACGGAAATTTTGAGCACAGCTACTTCTAAAGAAACCAGGTGAGACAAAGAACATGAATAAGATTTCATGCAATGATTTAAGTGAGTGTAGATATAAAATTTACAGCTTTCAAATTTTCATACCTACCAACATTTACATATGCTCACCAATCAAGAACAGTAAATCAGTACCATATATCAAGAACTAAATATCCAAACCTTGCAGCATGATTTGAATAAGTAAATCTTATGCTACCACCAAATCATGTCATGATATAGAGAATGATTCAAACATGTATGATCTAATGCACAACAGAAAAATGCATGATTATGTGCAATGCATGATTTCTTCTGTTATCTTTCATTTAAGTTTCATCTTTCCATATGCATGCCCTATTAAATGCAGACAATCTTAAGTTCCTCTTTTTAATTACCGTTGCCCGCGGATACACCAAACGGGTACAATCCCCGAGGTCAAGTAGGTTCCCAGGGTAGTTTAACACACAATTTGTATTTTATTACTTGGTTTCAACTTAGCCCTCGACCGAATCGCCTTCGGAACATTAGACCTCCACATCTAATGTCGGGGACACAAGGGACACCCCACGCCCACAAGTGTCACTTCCTTGGTACCATAACAACAGTTGTGTCAAACACACAACTCCCGGGTAAAGTGGCGGACTCTCCCTAAAACCGTGGCCAGGAGAAAGAACCTCAATATCGGGTTCAAGGGACAAATTTACAGCACACGGGGTTTTTGTATCTTCACAGTCTTCCCAAGACCGGATATCTAAGATTCTCATACTCCAGATGAGATATCCCTGAATGTATATTACACTGTTCTTATTCATTATATCTTTATTAAAGTTTATTCTTTAAGTTTGCAACACCATATGCAAAAGTAAAGTGAAAACCCGCATCCTCCCTTGCGGGGATCCATTCGGGACTCCAGCCCGTATAAACCACTAGAACAGTGTAGTAAAGTGTCAAACCATCTTATGTGGTTTTAAGTGATGCAGTTAAAAACATATGTGAAAGCAAACCAAACCCACGGCTCTCTAGGCCGATGATGGTTCATTTAGGCCATTGATGCACCACATAATAAAACCAAATTAGTGTTTCATTCATAACACTAAGCCAAAATGCCAAAAGCATGTGCACTCATGCAACCATGATCCCAAATATATGCATGTCATTGCTCATTCATATGCATTTCCACTATGTGTGTGTTACCTACATCACATACGGGTATTAACCAATCCATGGTTTCTTTAAGTGTGTGAGTGCACAATTCAAGTATTCTTACTCAAGAAGAATTATCAATAACTGGATCATGCTCGCATTCATGAGTACCATAATCATACCAATAACAGTTACATAACCTTCTTAGAAATAACATTTCCAACCTGTTCTTGACACATAGATAGGTGTGTGTAGGTTTCAAGGTTTTCCTTTATTCATATCAGAATTTAAATCATACACATCCGTGGCAACCAATATACCAGCCTTTAACCCACTCATAGAATTTTGAACAAGAATATAATGTTCAAGTAGAGACAACAAAGCAAGTCACATGTATAAAATTCGGTTTTATGTGTCCACCCTTCTTAAACAGTATAAAATGAACACTATTATAAACAGCTGACAAATTTCTGGTTATGTTTCAATGATCCCACGCTGCATCTTACAAATTTTGAGCTTAAACCACACTCAAGCACCATCTTATGCCAATATAACCATGGACATGAAACAACAACACTCACAAGTATGGTTTCAAAGATTCATGTGCAGGGATTCACATATTTATACTAAAATGTATGTTGTCATTCATTGATTAGTTTTATTATAACATGTGAACACCCATGCATGTAGATTCAAGCAATAAAGCATTAGTTTCATGATTACTCATGCCCATGAAAACAACTAGACAACGATATCCAAATCAAGCCTAAGCATATTAGCATTTTCATTCACCTGTATGCAAAGAGCCAGGTCTAACACGATTAGCTAGTATTCTGAAAAATTAAAGTGCTAAGTTAAGCTTCCATATGAGCCATACTATACATGAACAAAGATTAAATCGACCTGTCATTTGTCCACAAGCATGGACAGTTAAGGAAATGGCATTTATCATATTTTCCTTTGTAAAAATATAGTTCAGCACCAGTCGGCTGGGCTTGGCAGGGTACCGCACAACCCATGATGGGCCTGAGCATCACTGCCACGGCCTGGCAGTCAGTCGAGTGCCTCTCGGCTGGCTACTAGCCGACCTGAGCCATTCAACAACAAAAGGGTTAACATTGTTTGTTTGCTCTCTTTTTTTTTTTAATAATCAGAAAGAGAAACAAAAGGGTATTTTGCCAAGTAACTAAAAGTTCAGACAGGCTACAATAGATAGATGAAACACTTCTCATTATACAGATATCTCATGATCTTATGCTCTTCTTCCACTCAATACTTATAACAAAACAAAAAGACTAAAATTGTCAAAAATTGCACAATGTCCATAATAATTGGTTCTAACGCTAGTCAAAAATAGACATTTCAGCTAGCAATTCCTTTGTCATTAAAAGATCAGCAATCAAATTTCTGCATCATCAACAGTTAAAAAGAAAACATCCACAGTTCAAAAAAAACTTCACAGCTAGTACTCCTAAATGCGCTGAGTTTCTTTCCTCTCCCTTTTCAACTGATGGAAAGCTTTTTCAGCAAGTTCAAATGAAGCTTAAGAGAATATAAACAAATATTTCTGAAAAAAATTTACTTTAGTATGCTAAGAGGTGTGCTTCCAAGTAAGTTCCAGGAGAATATTTTACAACCATTTAATCTATTGTGAAAAAGATACATATTCAGGAAGCCAAAAATGCAATGCAAGCACAATAGTTTTTCCCCTTTTTTCGCATGAATTCAATAGGCAACATGGGGTTTCTCGTTTCCTAACTAAGAAACCCCCAAATCTGAGAAATCCCTAAGGAACTCGGAACCTCCATAGTTGGGACATCTACTACCTCAGCCGACCCCTCTTTTCCCCTCGCCCCATCGGCCTGATTTGGGGATTTTACGGGTTAGGGTTAGATCAAAATAACCCCCATCAATTCGTGAAAACCCAGAGGGTAGCCATCTAACGGACGTCCATGGCTTCTCATCTCAAACCCTTACTCGAAATTGAACCCTTGTTTGATCCCTCACCAAGATTCAATGAAGACCCGTACCTTTTTGAAGCTTTTCCGGCGATCGGAGGCTGGGGACGCGAAGGTAGGGCCGCGGCTGATGCTCCTTGTTGCTGCCGTGACAGACTGCTTGATGTGGCCTTCAATGGCAGCCGGTAGCCCCTCCCGTTACCCGGCGTAACTCACACCGTGAGAGAGAGAGAGGGAGAGAGAGAGATCGAGTGAAGAGGGCAAGAACCCCCTCTCCACTCTCCCTTTATCGGCCCACCGAACCCCTCCTCTTCTGAAAGGTGCGGGGTCGGTTACGCCCTGCGTAACCCCCCCCCCCTTGCCCCCCTTTCTTTTTTTGTTACAGCATTATCGGGCAACCCTTATCGGGTTGACCTTTCTTTCTTTAAAAGGCTGTACAGGGTGTGGCTCGGGTCCGGACCAGAGACCCGTAACCCGACCCCAACGAGATGGATCCACAAGTTGGATCCAACTGTGGATCCTCGGATTAACTTTTAAAAAAAAATAAAAATTTTATTTATTTAAGATTATACATGTATATATATATATATATTAAAATATATATAGGTACATGGATCCGGTATGTGGATCCCAGACCCATCTACGCACCTCTTTTAAATAATTATTCCCCGAATTATTTAATTAATTAAAAACTATTATACTTATACGTACATATCAAATTTACGAGGTAAATTTATTCGGAAAACCCCTTTATGGGTCCTGGATCTGCAATTTGGATCCCAGGCCCAAATTCCTCTGTTATGAAATATATAGTATGATATGTTTAAATAAATGCCTAAAAATTATGGGTATTACACCCCCTCTCTCGTCTGACCCTACGTACTGGCGGCTTCTCCATCGGCGCTCCTCGTTCGGCATCGTATCTCGTCGAAATCCCAACGTCGAGGAGCCCCTTTTCCCCCCTTGCGTCGGCCACCACCTTCTTCCCTCTTCTGCGAAGGCATCGGTGGCACCACCATCGCCTTCCACTCCGGTGACCCCCCTAGGTACACTCCTCCTCCTTCGCCCGTCTCTCTCTCTCCCTCACTTCTCTATTGTGCAGGGAGGAGCTGAGCCACCTCCCTGCCTCCCTCAATCGCGAAGGAGGGGCAGAGCCCCCTCCCTACGATGACTTTAGCGAGGGAGGGGCTCAGCCCCCTCCCGAATAAGCTTGTTCTGTGGTAGTTCATAGCTTACGATCAAATGAATCGTCTTGCTACGTTTTGCAGTACTTACCCGTTTGCACTACTTACGCGTTTGCAGTACTTACCCGTTTGCACTGCTTACTCGCTTGCAGTACTTACGTTTTTGCACTGCTTACCTGCTTGCACTACTTACTCGCTTGCTCTACTTACCCGTTTGCACTGCTTACCCGCTTGCACTACTTACTTGTTTGCACTACTTACGCGTTTGCACTGCTTACTCGCTTGCACTACTTACGCGTTTGCACTACTTACTTGCTTGCACTACTTACGTGTTTGCACTACTTACCCGTTTGCAGTACTTACCCGTTTGCATTGCTTACCTTGTTGTACTACTTACCTGTTTAATTACATATCTACTTTAAACTGCTCAACATATTGAATTGAATGTACTTAATTCAGTTTTCTTTAGTCTCTCTTGCGCACCTACTAATTTTTCGCGAAACTAACCCATTCTATGGGTACAGGTGATGATTAGGTACACTACGGGCGATAATGCGATTGCAGGATGGTTTCAAGACTTCTTCTTCCTGCTCTTAGCTCGCGTCCTGGACGCTTTGGGTTTGTAACGGATTTTCCTTGGGATACCCTAATTTTGTGAGTTTTGGTTCTTTTAGCTAACGTGCCCAAAGTTGTCAGCTTACCCTCTGATTTAACAAAAGAAAAATCTTTCGCTGATTTCATAAGCAAACTCTAAAGGAAAGAGATATTTCTAGTCTCTTGTCTGTTTTTCTGAAAAGGTTCGCAAGTTTGAAATTTGGGGTGTTACATGACATGTAGTATATCAAAAAGTACTTGGTGTTAAGAATATACTAGGATTGGATCTGGATTAGATCCAGATCCAACACCAATTGTGTGTAGAGATGTATTTGTTCTTCTAACATAAGGGCAACATTGTAATTTCTCATATACATTAATATAAAAGATGAGATTACACCCTAGGCCAGGGTGATACGTCCCTTGCAGTTTTCAATAATCTTCTCTTCCTTTTCTTCTCTCGTATGTGGGTTGTGCAAGACATGCTTTCCAAGGGTCATCTTCACAGGTTGCTCTTCCTACAAAGTTCAGCTCTGATTCTCAAGGGACCAAATCCTCTAATTCAAGTCATGAATTAGTCAAAGTGCTTGTATAGATATCAAATTCAATTATTCAAGCAAACCTCTATAGCTCTTTGCAGTTGTTTTTATATTCTTATAGACATTTGGAGACTATGTTTACTCAAAAACATGGTTTCAGACAAAGTATATAATGTTTTTCTTTTAAAATCAAAAGTTAACAAAACCCGGTCCGAGTCACCGAGTTGACCCGCCGAGTCACGAGTCAATAAAGAACGAGTCGAGTTCCGAGTCACGGGTTTTAAAACCTTGTCTTCAAGAGAAAGGGGAGAAAAGGAGGAGAGAAGAGATGACCTTATTTGTTCAAATTCGGTCCTTAGACCATTCAAAAAGTTGAAGAACCGATCTTCTTCAAGTTGCTTGTGACGGAGCTCAATTGCCTCTCCACTCCATTTTGGTTCAAGCATTGCAAGTTCATCCCAAATAGAGGAAAGATCGGCAAAGTATTCCCTAATCGTCATATCACCTTGAGTAAGGGAGATAGCCTTCTTTTGAAGGTAATACTTATGAGAGAGATCCCTTGATGTGTACATTTTTTCAAGATAATGCCAAGCTTCCGATGCCTTTTTGAATTTAATAATGTTGGCATTAATCTTGGTTTCCACGGATGAGAAAAACCATGAAAGAATCTTGAAATTCTTCATTTCCCATTCATCGTGCTTGTTGGAGTATTCTTCAAGGGCTTTGGTTCTTTCTTCTCCCTCAAGAATCTTGATTTCGCTTCCATTTACCACGGTAATCTTGGGTTCCGGTTCCGGAATTGTGCCAAGTACATATCCCCATAGGCCCTTCCATTTTATATGAGCCTCCATATTTCCGGCCCAAACATGATAGTTGGACCCATTTAATTTGAAACCAAGAGCAAAATGGGACACTTTTTCGCTCATTAGAGAGTAAAGAGGTAGAGGAAAAAGCGTACCAACACAATATTTTCAATACCAACTTTGCACAAGATTCTTCTAAAATATTTGAGAAGAAAGATCCACCACTTCAAACTTTAAAGATCGGAAGGCACGTTTTTTGAGGCACTCGAAAATGGAAAATCCCACGATCTTCAATAATCAACCTTGCTCTGATACCATGTAAATTGTCTATGAAAAGACAATACGCATATGAGCACAAATAATATAGAAAAGATGTGCACGAAGGCACTCTCACAACACTTGAACAAAGTACGCAAAAGCGTAAAAATAATAAACATGCACAATGGCATGTATTTTATAGAAAGAACCAAATGCTTGAGACTCTCAAGCTTAGGCAAAACAAGAGGGGAACACCCCTATTTATACAAGAAGGAGGAGGTGCAAGGGGGCTCCCAAAGGAGTCGTTGGGGAGCCCCCAACGACTCTATTGGGGGACCCCCAATGCACCTTTTTGGAAAAAAAGAAAAAGATACAAAAAATAAAAAAGATACAAAAAATAAAAAGAAAAAAAGATACAACATATTCCAAATGGAATATGCGCAAGAGGTGAAATTACAATTATACCCTTATCGGGTAATCAAAAAGAAAAATATATAAATATACATATTTATATAAATAGAGATACATATACATATAAATATTTATATGTATATGTATCTCTATGTATATAAGTATATATATTTATATTTACATCAACGAATTTAGGAGATACATTTTAATAGGGGCATATATTGGTCATTGATTAATGTAATATGTTTAAATATGACTGACATTTGTGTAAATTAGCATTGATATAACTCAATTTTTGTAAACAAGGGACTTGCAGCCCTAATTCTGTTGTAGTGTTCCCTTTGACTGCCTTACATATCTTTCTTCCTTTTGCATTTCTTTTTCACTTGTGCAGGCACAGAATCCAAGGCAAATTTCACAAAGCCAAGATAATTCTACCACAAATTTGACAATTGGTTCCAAGATCAATGAAAATAAAAGATTCAGTAACATGGGCTACTTAGTCAAGATTCTTAAAACCAAAGGTTAAAAAGAAATATTATTTCCAGAGTTTCCACATTAAATAATATGGTGAAATGTAATAGAAAAACAAAGCTAAAAAAATACATAAAGATCAAAGAATCTTGAACTGAAGAAGCTTTCCAAGTTTCATCATCGCTATATCTCAACCCACTCATATTGCCTATAGTAAAACAGGCAACACCCACTTTTGTACCAAATTTTGACTTCCCTGTGCCCCACCACTTAAACAATGAAAAATGAAAGCCTATTTTAAAGGAAAGAAAAAAGAGAGAGAGAAGCTGGCACAAACTTACTGCCAGTAGGTGTCGAGGTTACCATCAGTGAGAGAGAGGACTCCATTGCCTTGTTTGAATGAACTGACACTCCAAGCAGCCTTCTTAGCCATCTCCCACAAATTATCATCAACAAGAAGCTCTGTGCTTCCTGCCTGCTTCAACTCCTCCTCCCCCTCCGATTCTGTCGCCATTCGCTAAGTACTGGAATGCTCTCCAATTTGAACAAAATCACAATTAGGATTTTAATGTACAGATCTTGATTACAGCATCTAACCTAGTTGTAATAGAATACTGCTTAGCTG
This sequence comes from Nuphar pumila, assembly GCF_984573655.1. NCBI lineage: Eukaryota > Viridiplantae > Streptophyta > Magnoliopsida > Nymphaeales > Nymphaeaceae > Nuphar > Nuphar pumila. Next base: position 68,573,988 of record NC_143255.1, on the reverse strand, counting down.
GAGTTCCATACAGCTCAATGTTACGTCATTCGAGTAAGACCAAGGTCTTGTACATTTAGATTTTGCATTTTTAGTCCAACTATAGAAACAACCACATTCTTTGCCAACTGCTGTGAAGAGGCGGTTATTCAAAGTACATGTTTCTGAAGCAAAACCTGAACTTCAGATGACAGTTAGTTTATAAGTTTCTTTAAAAAGTTGTTTGGAAGACATGGTAAATTTCTCAAAATTATCATAAGACTTGGCAAGTGGTTCATACTTCAAAGTACAGTTATAAAAACTATGCATATACATATGCTATTCAAAATCCACTCTTTCTATTTTCAGTGCATCAATTTTCTTCTAGTATTCTGTTACCTCCATCCTAAAGACAGAAAATATCATAGACCAATGGAATTCGATGAAATCTGGTGTACAACACATTTTCTTTATCAACCCAACAGCATTGTTCTATCCACTAACTAATTATAGTATTTGAAAGTCTGCAATAGAAATCCAGATGGGCGTGGGGAAGAGAGGAAAGGAAGTATTTTCTCTTAAGAAAGTCGTCTTCAAAGAGATATGAAGAGGCAAAAGTGAAATGCTTTCATCAATAAGGGGGTCAAATTGAGGTGCATAATTAAAATCTGTTCACTATTCTTTTCCACTGCCTCACTTTTAGTATTCTAGGATGTCTACACAAAATTGAGGGGAATAGTTTAAGTCAGAGGGAGATGGAATTCCCTCTTAATTCACTTAATGTTTTTATTTATTTTTCTCTATATAAGAAAACATTGTAATTTCATTTTGAAGGCCCCTTGTTTATAGATTAATTCACATTGGCCTCTATCTTTTGCAGATTTTCATTAGAATGATATTATCACTAGAAAAACTTAGGATAACTTCAGTCTGTCAATATTCCATTTTTCTCCCATTATATGTGAAAAATGAGCACTCAACTCTACATGATTTAGTCCTGGAGAGTGCAAAGACTACAGAATCACCAAAAAAGGAAGGAGAACATCCATCAATGCAAAAACCCGAAATTGGCAACTGTGACTTGATTAAGGCTACAAATCATTGTAGGCTATATGCCTATCTGTTTGTATTTGGTTGTCAACTCCAAATGGATACTCATCTAGCTCCCATGAAAAAAACACAACCACCACAATTATAAAAAAAAAACTCCATTTTTGAAGATTGCAACTAAGATATAGTGAATATCTACAAATAATATAATGCAGAAAACAGTAGCATGCGGCATAAATGCCATATTGTCAAGTATTTTGCCAAGCATTTAGCACACACCTTGCAATGAAATAAATTCCTAAAGCAGAAATCTTGAGCACACAACATTAATAGAAACAACACCATGGTAGACCAAAAGAATGTAATAAGGTAGAAATGATGGAAAACCAAATAAAACTAGGAACTCACCACCAGTTTGGGCAGAGAAACCATACGACCAAAGAGGCCAAAATGTGAGAAGTATAAAACTGTCTTGATGAAAAGCAGGAAGATGCTTGATATAAATGATATGGATGATCAAACCTGTGAAAACAATGGTCAACAACCCCCTGCTACAAGGCGTGATACAGGAAGCAAAGGGCATGATGATCACAAATTGCAGGGTGTAGTAGAAACCCCAGATGCTATGTCAACCGTTATAACCAGACCGGGCATCCAACTGGGTCTCAGTAGAGTCAGAGAGATATACCCGAATCAAGCTGATTTGACTGTCTAAGTTATTGATTCTAGCTTGGACGACATCAAGTTGTAACTTCTGAAAACCCTTTTTTTCTCTCTGTTCTTCCCCACTTTTAATGTTGATTGGGGTGGGAGCCTTGAGCAAGGTGTAGTCCATCAGACAATTACAAAACCTATCCAAATGTACCCAAATTCAGCACATCCAAGCTCAGTCTGGGTACCCAAAAGTTAAGCTGTGGAAATCGAGGAAATGGTGGATTTATCATGTTGAGGTCTCTAATTCAAATAATTGCAATGGATCAAATTCTCAATCATCTGGTTCAAATGTGAGGGTAAGATTATTAGGGATCATTTGGATGTCATGTAAAAAAACTTGGTTTTTTAAGAACATATTAACAAGAAAAAACTGCAGCAAAACCTTGTTTTTAAAGACATTGAAAACCCAGTTTTCCTGTTTGGATGACAAGTACTTTACCTTGTAGTGAACCTGTGCTACTAAACATTGTTGTTTGGATGACAGTTAACTCGGTTTTGTGTTTTTTTGCTAAACATTAACAACTCTGAGGAAAATCAATCGTGCATGCACAGTGACAGCCACAACTCAAGGGCCCACCATTCATGTATCAATCTGAAAATAGTCCCAACCATGGTTGCCAGTTGAGGAAGAGGGAGCGGGAAGCGATACGGGAAGCGGGAGCGGGAAGCGAGGCACTTTCAAAATTTTAGGAAGCGGGGAAGCATGGGACCACTTAGGACCGATTCGGGAAGTGTCTCGGAATCGACCTAGGAAGTGTCTCGGAAGCGACCTAGGAAGCGTCTCGGAAGCGAGGGGGAAGCGAAAAAAATAAAAATAAAAAATAAAAAATACAAAAAAATTGAAAAAAACAGGGGAAGCGTGGGGGAAGCGAGGAGGAAGCGAGGGGGAAGCATGATGGGAAGTGTGCTTCCCATTAAAGGGAAGCGCGTCCCCCATTAAAGGGAAACGCGTCCCCCATTAAAGGGAGACGCTTCCCCCCACGCTTCGGAAGCGCGACGTTTCGCGCTTCCGAAGCGCGCTTCCCCTTTTAGCTAGGCGCTTCCGGTAACCCTAGTCCCAACCTAACTCAACCAAACCCACATGGCCACAAGCAGCCAGCACCTACATATGTAATGTGGTCTGGCCACAATCCTTTCTCAAGCATTTCATCAAACAGCCAGAGTCTCACTACCTAGACCATGTTGTGCTGTTGTCATGATCATATTTGTGTAAGAGACCGCATCATGCACACCCACATGCTTGAAAACATATTTAGCAACAAATATGCTTCCGCACCACACCTACATTGTGACAAGTGTATTTGAGTCAGAATTCATCCTGAATACTGTTTCTGAGCACCTGAGCATTCAACTACTTGCCACAATCCAAAATTCCCAAAGTTCCACACATGCTAAGGAAACATACGATTGTGCCAGCCAAACCTATCAAGCGCCATCACCTAAAAGAGTCCTAGCGCTTCATGCTCAGGTCCACTGTAGCTGTCCATAAGACCACATCCTCACCACAAACTGAACCAAACACATGACCACAATTCACCAAATTTGATGTAGCCCAATATAAGTGCTCTTAGATATTATGTAAGCACTTTCTAGTTTTCCAGACCTAGCATAAGACTATATGAGTCAAAATTCAATTTTTATGATGTGGTCATTATGTGAAATTATGAGGATTACCAACTCTCCTTGCATTGAAGCAAACATTTTCAATTCCTGAAAGACAAATCCTAGCTGATTCTGATTCTAACCAATAAATCCAATTCTACGAGATACCATCTTGATTTGAGCACCCAACTCAAGCAACTTTCTAGCTTGTTCAATCCAACCGATGAATTCCATGATGGAATGCTCCTATCCTGTGACCTATCGAACACGACATGCGCAATATCCAGGTCATCACACTTGGCATACATGTTAAGAAGTGAATTGACAACAGAGACATGCGTGCTCAATATAAGTTTCACCACACAACAATTCACCTTCCGACCAACACCTAAAGCACCAAGCGCAGGACAAGAAGCAGATACATTCGCAAATGTGAACTATTAGGCAATACATCCTCCCGTGTCAGTTAAGGAACAAACGGCATGTTCATGATGGCCAACTGAGGTTCAGGCCAATGATCATGGTTGTCCATGAGATGGGTCTCGTTCAGGCATTTCATCAAGGAGTTGGCGTGCAACTCCGAACTCTGAACATTTAACATGGAGAGAGAGAGAGAGAGAAGCTGGAAACATGGGATATCGGCGACCCCGCTTTTTCTTGGCCGGAAAAGAGCTGTCGGAAACCTTCTCCGGCTAAGAGAGAGAAGGCACCATCCAAAGGGCCGGAGTTGAGCCACCAATATTGGTGCTGGTGATTAGGCAAAAGAGGTGGGAAGAGAGAGAGAGAGATTACCTGCGGCGTGATGGTGGAGGCAGGGCAACGGCGGATGATGAAGAAATAAAAGGCTGCAGGGAAGGGCAACCTCGAAAGAGTCATCAGATCATCGAGGACACAGTCCAGGAACATAGGTTCTTATATGTAATTCAAACGGCTGCTACGGGAGTGTTTTAAACACAAATCTCACGCCATTTGTGCTTCACATTCACATGAACATAATTTTACAAGAATCCAATATATTGTGTTTATTTCATGTTAAGAAAGTGATAAAGTTGTTTGGACTCATCTGCACAGACAATAACCTTCAACAGGCTTGGTGTGTTTTAAAACAAATGTGTGGCAGCTGTGGAAAAATCGGAAACAAGAGTTTCACGACTAACCAAATTCTCAAAATAAGTTTTAGGTGTTGGATCGGGTCACCTTCACGTGGATGATAGAAAGGATGCTCTTTTAAAAAAAAGGAGGGCGCGATGGCCCTTGGGGTAAGTTATTTCCCTTTTTGTGATGTGTATCGTGCCTTATTGCTTTTAGAAGAAGAGAGAAGAGGGTGTTCTTGCTTCTTTGTGTGATTGGCTTCTACAAGATTGTAAAAAAAAAGAGAAATTGTGAGAGTAGAAGAAAGAATGAAGAGAAACTTTGCTTTGTTGTGCTCTTCATCTTTTTCAATTTCTTTTTTTGTTTTGTAAAGATTAGAGCAAGCAAAATAGGGCTCTTGTTGTGGGAAGGTCATCATTCCTTATTAAGTGATATTTTTTTACTTCTACCTCTTTGTTTGGATTATTATTTCTCTATTGTAATGATTTATGGGTTTATTGGAGGGTAGGCATTGTGTATGCCCCTTTGTAGACATTCTTTATATCAAATAGTAGAGTTGTTGTTGAGTTGTTCTCAACCCCGTGATTTTTACTTTTCTTTTGATAAGGTTTTTCACGTTAAAATTGGTATGTACATCTTTCTTATTGTGTTTTTTATTTTTTTTATTATTCTTTACTCATGTGCATCACAATATATATATATATATATATATATATATATATATATATATATATATATATATATATATATATATATATTATGGTATCCCTTGGATGATAAGGGTTTTATTTTGGAACTTTGGTGAAAGGAGTTGTTTTATGTGATATGTGCAAGGCATATAAGTGATAATTTTAGGTACTTTATTGTCATCGTCTTCACTTGTGAAGTGAGTGCATTCCGTTTGAAGGCTTTTTCTCAACATTTGTGGTATCAGAGCTTGTGGTTCAATAATGGATGTAAGCATTAGTCGAAATATTAGTTTAAATGGCACAAATTACAATTTATGAAAGAACAAAATGAAAGATCTTTTATTTGTGAAGGTTATGCATCTTGAAGTGTTTGCTACTCAAAAACCTGAGTCTAACTGTGATGAAGAGTGAAAAATTGAGCATGAGTAAGTATGTGGTTTTATTCGATAATTTGTTAATAAAAATATCTGCAATCATATTCAACATAAGAATCATGCAAGGTCATTGTGGACCAAGGTTGAAAATTTGTATGCTTCGAAGACTGACAATAATAAATTATATTTGCTTAGATGAATGATGCAATTTATGTATAAAGAATGAAGCTCTATAATCGACCAATTGAGTGAGTTTCAAGGGCTTATTAATCAGTTGTCTGGCATGGGTATTAAATTTGAAGATGAAGTTGTAGGGCTTTGGATGCTTGTCACTCTACCGAATTCATAGGAGACATTTAGGGTCTCACTCACCAACTCTGCTCCAAATGGTATTGTTTCTATGAAACTTGTTAAAGCCGATGTTCTCAATGAAGAGATAAGAAGAAAGTCTCAAAGTTATTCTTTACTGTCAGAGACATTGGTCACTGAGAATAGGGAGAAAAGTAAATTCAAGGGTGAGAAGGATAGAGATAAAAGTTGAAGCAAATAAAAATCATGGTATAAGAATATAAAGTGTCATCTTTGCGAAAAAAATTGGCATATCAAGAAATATTGTTTTTAATTAAACAGAGGGAACAAGAATGTTGAAAAGCAAGAAAAGAAGAATGATGAGAATGGTGATCGTGTTGTCGCAACTACTTTAACTGAGTTAGTTGTTGTCTATGATGATGATATGATAAACTTGACTAGTCATGATACTAGTTGAGTGATAGACAGTGGTGCCTCTCTTCATGTTACTTCAAATAGAAAGTTTTTTTGTTATTTTATATTTCGAGTGACTTTGGAGTGTTGAAAATGGGTAATGATGGCTTGTCTAAGGTGGTTTGTGTTGGTGATGTAAATTTGCAAACCAATAATAGAACCATGTTGTCGCTTAAAAATGTCAAGCATGTGTCAGATGTTCGCATGAATTTGATTTTAGCAGGAAAGCTTAATGATGAAGGCTTTTGTAGTACATTCAATGATGGTCAATGGAAGCTCACTATAGGCTCATTGGTTATGACTCATAGAAAGAAGTGCAATAGTTTGTACGTTTTGCAGGCATCAATTTTAAAGGATGTCATGAATATGACTAAAAATGATAAGTCAGTTGAATTGTGCCATAAGAGATTGAGTCATATGAGTGAGAAGGGCATTGAATGTTTGATATAGAATAATCTACTTCCTGGAGTGAAGAAAGAGAAGTTAAAGAAATGTACTTATTGCTTGGTTGGGAAGCAAAAGAAAGTATCCTTCAAGAGTCATCCTCCATCAAAAAAGAAAAAAACCACAACCTACCTCGGAGATACAACTTTTCTCTTTTCCTCCCTCACATGCGCATGGGACTTCCCTTACTGATTTCGACTAGCATGGCCCTCTCCCCTTTCCCATATCTACCTCAATGCATATATCCGATGATTACTCGTGCCCAAGATGGCACCCTTAAGCCTAGATTGTTTCAAGCCACCAAGTATCCATTGTGACCCATTGTTCTTCTATTTGAACTTATTACCAACGTTGAGCCTACAACCTTTAAACAAACCAAATCTTATTCATATTGGTGAGATGCCATGCACACAGAGTTTTCTAGCTTGCTAAAGAATGAAACTTGGACTCTTGTTCCTCCCGATCCTTCTTAAAATCTTATTAGATGTAAGTAGATTTATCGTATTAAAAGGAAGGTTGATAGTTCTCTTGAGCGGTTGCTTTGACTTAGTAGTAACTCGTACATTAACTTGACATTCACAATGCCTTCCTTCAAGAGTCCATCAATGAAGAGGTTTATGTAAAGCAACCACCTGGGTTTCAGGATCCACACTTCTCCCACCACCAACATCTCAATAATGCTCTTATGGCCAATGGTTTTATGGACTCTAAGACAAATGTTTCTTTCTTCATTCTGCACAAACCCAAATTAAATTTTTATATCTTGTTTTATGTTGAAGATATTCTCACCACAAACAACCCTTCCTCGTTTGTTTGCTTTGTAATACAACGATTTAGTTAGAGTTTTGCATTGAAGGAACTGGGCCCCTTACATTATTTCTTGGACATTCACGCTTCAGATGGTCTCTTACTTTCACAATAAAAGTAAGTTATTGACCTCCTGCATCATACATTTATGCTTGGTGCTAAACCAATAAGCACCCCTTGGCTGCCTCCACTCATTTATCATCTGATGAGCTTTCCTTCCATGATCCTACTCTCTATCACAGTGTTTCGGGTACTCTCGAGTATGTGAGTTGTAATCTCTCTGATCTTGCCTTTTCAGTCAATCAAGTCTGTTAATATATGCATCAACCTACCGTTGAACATTATAGTGTTGTGAAGCATATTCTACATTATTTCAAAGAGACCATTCACTTTGGCTTGCTGCTACGACCATCCAAATCTATCGATCTCACCATTTTTTTTGATGTTGATTGGGTTGGTTCATCTGATGATTGAAAATCCACATACAACTATGCAATATTTCTCAGTCTTAACATTATCTCTTGGAGCTCAAAGAAATATGTGGTGACCCATTCTGGTACAATGTTACGACAATGAAGTCGTACATGATACTTCAAGTACAAGGTTTTGATGATGAACAAGTGAATCAACTGCATTTCAGCTAAGGCAATGAAGAAAGATGACAAGCATTGAAGAATTCGATGAAGAATCTTTGAAGACTAGTGTGCAAATGTTAAATTCATTAAAAGTCTTAGATTCTTGTAAGAGTCTTACTTAGAGTGCATATTTCGGTTGCATTTCACCTAAAAAGTATTTAGAAAAACTTTTCTAAAAGAACCCTTTATGAAAATCTTTTTAGAAAACTCTTTATTTAATTTTTCGTGTTTATTAGTCGACCAATAGACTCACTAGTCGACTAATCTTTTCGCACCAAATTTTTTAAACAAAATGTCATTTTTATCAAATTAGTCGACCAAAGGTTTTATCAGTCGACCAGACAGAATGTTTGTTTTCTGGAAATTTAGCAGCAGTCGACTAATGATTTTATCAGTCGACCGGACAGAACATGTATTTTCAGAAAAATTTAGCAGCAGTCGACTGAATGTTTTTTCAGTCTACTGATGATATTATCAGTTGCCTAATTTTTTCTCTAGTCGACTAAGTTTCAAAACTTCAGATTTTCAAACGGCTTGATAAACACATTAGTCGACCAACGATAACTGTTAGTCTACTAATAGTTAACTATCAGTCGACTAACTACTATTCTAGTCGACTAATTTTGCCGTTTATCCTGAAACTTTTAAAAGGCGTGTCTTTTCATTTTCAAACATTTTGATCGTTCAAAATGGACTGTTTTGACACCCTTTCATACCCTCAACGTATGGAATCTTTTAACTATAAATATGAGTACATTCTACATTCAAAACAATCAATTTGAATGCAATTACATTGAATTACTCTTTGCTTTTCACTCATATTCATTTTCTCACTCACTTGATATTTTTCACTTAAGTTTTTCACTCAAATTTTTGTGAAAGACAGTGAATTCGTGAGTTGAGTATTCCAACAACCTTAAAAGTCAATTGCATCTCATTTGCATTCTTAAGAAGGGCTCATAGGTTGTTTTGTAAGTTATTACTTATTTCTTTTTTCTGTAAAAGGAAGAAATCCTTGGTTTAAAGGAGTTGTTTGCTTTTAATAGGTGTGTTACTGAAAGTGAGACTGGATTTGGTCTGTATGATCTTGTAGTTACACAAGGTTGATAGTGGAAATCTCAAGCGGGTTTTGCTTGGGGACTGGATGTAGGTCGGGAAAGACCGAACCAGGATAAATTATTGTGTTCTTTGTGCGATTGCTTTGCGAATTGCAAAATCCATCAAAATTCTTAAGACGATATTTAAAAACACTATTCACCCCCCTCTAGTGCTCGTTGCCTCGATCCTACTGCACTTTCACACAAAAGTCGAGTATAGGGCCATTGCTAATGCTGCAACAGAAGTCTTCTAGGTTTATGCTCTGTTTCGCGAGCTCAGCAACCCGGTTATATCTCCGCCAACTCTTTAGTGTGACAATATTTTTGCTACTCACCTTGCTGCAAATCCTATTATTTACAGCCAGAGCAACCATATTGAGATTGGTATGCGCTTTGTTGGGGACCACGTTGCCAAAGGCCGACTTCAAGTGTCTCACATCCCTTCATCCGACCAATTAGCCGACATCCTCACTAAGCCGCTATCAATATCATGATTTCATCTACGCTCCGAACTCAATGTCTCTCCGGGCGTGTTGTGTTTGAGGGGGGTGGGGGGATGTTAGAGTACATGATCCAGAACATGTAACTGGATCCAAATCCAGTGTTGTTATCTAGATCCATCTGGACGGCCCTCCCAGTAAAGAAGTTATCTCAAACAAGGAGTCCAAGAAAGCAAGGCTCGTAGATCAAGAGGAGTTTAAGAAAAGAAGAGTCACTCATCAAGAAGAAGATAGTAAAAAATGTCCCACTTGGACTCTTGTAAATTCAAGAGTCACACAAGGACCCTTCAAAACCGTCTTCCTCTTTTACTTGTACTCACGCTACATGGGCTCCCTCGTAATTAACCTCTATATAAAGAGATCAATGGGGAACACCCTTCCTCTTCGATTAGTGGTTTTCGGCATCTCAGTGGTTTCTGTCATCTCCTCCTCCTGGGTAATCGGTGGTTTCCCGCGTCGGCCATCTTTTCCTGGGCGTTGTTTTACCTAACATGTTCTCTCTCTCGATCATTGTTTCCCTTTTAGAACGTTGTTTTCCTTCTCTCGCGTCACCGCGTTGGTGAGAAGAACAGAGCCGTCGTCCATTGTGCGCGTTTAATTCGTTCTCTGCATAGGGACGACACTCGCCTAACTTCCACATGCCTCTCTCTCGGTGGAACCCTCATGTTTGATAGTGTTTAGCTGGGGGTTTGCAAAAGTAATCTTATCATGAAACTTGGAAAGAGAAAACTACAATAGGTTTCGGATCATGTTGAGCTAGCTTGTGGCAATCTAGCAAAGGTTACATTCTACGCTATTTATTTGCCAAGTCTAGCTAATCCACATTCTAACCAACATGGGATTGATTATGTGGACGAATGCATAGCATGGTTTAAACAAAATGTGTTCGCTCTGGTCTCAACCAGTGGCACATATATCGGTGCCAGGGGTTCTCTGCAATGAACAAAAATATTTCCATTTCAGAAAAGCCTTGGAAAAACTCAGCATATATAAAAGAAAAATATTTCCATTTTCTTGATTTTTTCTCTTTCCAAGTTTTCACTGGGACTGTGTATATTGGCACCAAAGGATTCAGTATATTTACTAGGAATTATAGTAGTGCCCTGGGAGTCATCTCATGCATGATGCGTGTCATTCCAAAAATTTAAGTTGCAGTATGTCTTTATTAGTATTTCTTTTTTAATCCTTTGGTGCCAATCTCAAAGTTATTGGCATGGTGTCAGCCTAATTAGCTCGATAGCCTACTCGGTTCTAGATTTTATCTATGGCTTCACATCTAGCCAAATGAAAACTAGATGCATGTAAGGACCTCTTTAACACATGTTGCAACAGAACATGATACCATCTCTGACATTCTAGTTCATAGGTTGAATTTCAAAATTCATAATGATGATGAATGAGTTCATGCTGAGTAAGGAAATTTGCAGTTTGTTTAAAGATCTAGTTTGCTTTTACAATGACAAGTCAATGGGAAGCATGTTATGACAAATGATTAGTGTGACCATTTTTTGCACATGAATTCATCTAGTGCGTAAGTACCTATTCTTAGTGACCAATGGTTCAAGCATAAGTGTTAATTGTCCGTGACTTATGTCAAATGCATAAAGTTTTGGTTTATTTGCATCTGGTTATATTTAGAAGAGTATATAATAATTAAATGCATAATGATTCTATAAGAAAAGTTTTGGTTTATTTGCGTTTGATGAGTGCATTTTGCTGCTATGCTTTTGTTTTGTATAATAATGTGAATGTTTTATTTTTCTAGTAACATCTCTCCACAAAATGTCCAAAAAGTTGCCTGTTGAAAAAAGTTCTTTTCTTAGATCGATGAATCTTGGCCCTGCAACAATCTTTTCAATGAGAATCGAGCAGTCCTCCCCTAGGTGTCTCTTTGCTCAACCTTGTGATGAGCAGAAGGGTGCTTGCATCTCTTCCACTCCTTCACCTAACCACAAGCAACTCAACAATTTGCAGCTTGGAAGCCAGCTTTTTTTTGTCCAATTGCTATTTGGTTTCCTCCTACACATACTCATAGTCTTGAGTCTCCAAACATGTGCACGTGTTAAATTCACATAGAGAGATGACGAAAGCACATACAATGATTGCAGATTTGGCTAACAGCTCGAGTAAAAAACCTAAGGAAGCATGTGCATTCTTAAGAAATATGGCGAGAGGCCGTGAAAAATTGTCATTTCTACCTTTATACTACAAAAATTAGGCAAAACGTAAAGTTACACCAATTAATGGGGATGTGGGAGCTGTCCCGGACCGAGCCTTCAGAATGAGGTAATTGCAGTGTAGAGCTCTATTGAGAGGAAAATGCAACGAGTGTAGGAATACGCGGTGTACATTGGCTTGATCGATGATGTGGGGTGGTAGCACGGCACGCGACAGACAATAGTATCATCGTTAGTGCATTGTTGTGTGGTGGCACATATGTGGAATATTGTTTGGTTAAGCAGTGCCAGCGGATCAGAGGATGTTGTTTTTGGGGATTTGGTTAAGGACCTCTCGGCTTGCAGAAGTTTCCCATGCATAGCGGTTGGATGCACGGGGGTGCATGTGGGTTAGGGCTAATTCCCCAGGGATTACTTTAGGTGATTTCAACTGAGTATGATGACTCGGGGCTAGGCGAGTGAATGCCTAAGCAGTGGCGAATGAGTCTGGGTGGTGCTCTTCGCTATGGTGTTCAATCATCAAATGGTGTTCGGACTGGAGACTGCAAGATCTTGTTCTTTTAGTGGCAAGGTTTTGTTGTAGCGTGCGCATGGAGTCACAATACACTCCATGACACACAAGGCTAAGGAAAGTTTGTGCCCTTTTCGGAAGTGATAACTGGTATGAGACAGCTATGTACTAAGTGGCATGGACTAGATAGAATTTGCATTTGAAAATGTGCTTGATCAGCTTCTACTAGCCAACACACAAGGTGGTGTACAGGGCCAATGAAATTATTCAGCACATGAAAAATTGTTGGTGCGCAGCCTTTGGCCGTTAGGATGACGAGACCGGGCAGTCTGACGCTATCGCAGGTTTGCAAAAGATTCTATGCTCGTGACAAAGCGACAGGAAGGCTAGAGTCGGTAAGTAAGGACCATCGCGCCACACTCGCCTATTGAAAAAGTAGGCCCGTAACAGGAGCAGTGATGCAATATATAAGAGAGAAGTCCTCGTAAGACCCATCATTTTTCAGTTCAATACAACTTGATATGGATAATATAATAACAAATATTTTTTGAACAGATGCAAGGTCAAGAGTTGATTATGAGTGCTTTGGAGATGCTTATTTTGATACAATATTCAACACAAACAAGTATGGTAGATCTTTTGCACCATTAATTGGTGTCAACCATCACATGCAGACTGTCTTTTTTGGTGCAACATTATTGTATGATCAAACTCCAAAAGGTTTTGAGTGATTGTTTGAGACATTTGAGAATTCCATAAAAGAAAAGAAGCCAAAAGTAATATTGACAGATCAAGATCAAGCAATTGGAAATGCTTTAACTAACAAATGGCATGAAAAATATCATCGTTTATATTTATGGCATATTTGTCAAAATGCGAAAAAACACTTAACTCATTTACCCATAAGAAAGGGTTTAGAAGTGTCTTTTGTTGTTGTTTGTTTGATTATGTAGATGAGGAGACTTTCCTTTGTTGCTTATTCTAGATTTTCTTGAAGAATATGAGAAGATGGTAGAAGAACAAAGATATACAGAACTACAAGAAGAAAATAAAGCCAAGCAAACCACTCCAGTGATGATTTATACACCTATATTGAACGATGCAGCCAAAGTGTACACTCCTAATTTGTTTGAATTGATAAGAAAGGAGGTATCATGTACTTTTGGTTGCAATGTTGTTTGTATGGAAAATGATGGGGTAGTCGGTAGATATATGGTCACGTTTGAGGATTCAAATGAAGAAAAACCAAAAGAACATTTTGTTTCATTTGAGCCATCTAACGCATAGTCTCATGCAACCGCAAAATGTTTGAGTTTATGGGCATTTTATGTTACCATGCTTTAAGAGTTCTTAATCTTATGAAAATTAAACGTATTTCAGAGCACTACATTTTGAAAAGGTGGACAAAAGATGCCAAAAGTGGTGTACACAATATTCATTATGTCCCACTAGCTACAAATGATAAGAAGGCAATGATAGCAATACACTATAGTATTTTGAGTCATTCATTCAATAAGATATTGGCAAGGGCATCAAAATGTGATTAGACATATTGATATCTTGGGCAACAACGTTTGATGATTATGCAAGTAGTGGAAGAGATTTTGAAAAAAAATGTTGATGAAATACAACTAAGTAATGAAAATTTTCATGCTCGAGTAGTCATGAATTCTCCATATTTAATACTACTCAACAATCATCAAATATGAAAGATGCCATTTTTTGATAATTCTAAAATGCAAGTAGTTGAGTATGAAGAAGATGTGTTAAAAAAAGTCAACCGCATAAAACAAAAAGTCTTGTGGTGGACCACGTAAAAGGCATATAAATTTTCTAGAGAGGAAAAAAAAGGAAGAAGCCAAATGTGAATGTGGCATCTAAACCTACTCAACCAATGATCTCAAGCACCTCGCAGGTATGCGAATATATGTGCAATGAACAAGGTTTTTTTTTATTGTGTTTATCATATCAATGATCATGCACATGTATATAAATATTTGTTAATGTTTGTTTTTTACTATTGCTCTGTTAGTTTGTATAACTAATCTAAGATATTACACTAAATTTTTTGTTTTTCATTTCATGTTAAAGTCAAGTATTCCAATGCCATGGCAAGATTTAGATGTTGAACAATCAATTTATGCTCCTACAATGTTAGTTGGTTGATTGATTGATGTATGGATTAGAACAAGTAATTGTGTTGTCTATTTGATCTGCAGTATGCATTTGTTATTATATTGTACATCTTGCCTTTCATTGAACTAAAGTGTTGCATGTATTATAACAACACAGGTGAAGGTCAACTACAGTTATCATACTAGTGTTTTTGCTTCCCTTTATCTGAGAAATAGAGAATTTTGGGTTGATATCTTGTTTTTTGCACCATTTGTTTTCTAAAAGTGCAAATTGTTTTGAAAGAGTTAAAAGGCCATAGAGTAGATTTCTCTAAGAACCGAATAAGGTACGCATCACCTTCGACACGAGTGAAGGCACGTGGTGGAGGTCAATGTCCCCTTTCATGCCAATTGTCAATGCAGTGGATGAGGCTCATCTTCCCCAAAGAATTCATCATTGGAAATATCCATAACTGATGATATGAAGAAAGTCTATTGCATGGCAATCAACAATCTTATGAGAGGAGATAGTTGCTTTGCTTGTGATCAATTTAAATACTAGATATGGTTGTATTGTTTGTGATCCATTTAAATAATAGACTTACAACATATTGCTAATAAAGCTCATATTATTCTTAATCCCATTTAGATATGTTGACAACATGTAACAGTTTCCCGTTAAAGATTAATTTAGTCATGATATCAGATGCAAATTTCAAGTTGTATCTGCATGTAACTATGCATCCAAACGCTTAAAGACCTACATTAGACCAATTTTGGTGGCAATGTAGAGTTCTTTTCTCTCATTTTTTTCTTGTTTTTTGGCAGTCTATCGCCTTGGCTTATATGAATTTGAACTAGTCGTAATCAAATTAGCTTAAACATAATAAAAGTATTTTGTTTCCAATTACTTAGAAATAAGAAAAATGTTTCTTTGATTTGTTGGGTTACGACTACAAAAGCAAGCCCTAGCCAACAATCGGGTGTGACAAGTCATGAATTTTCCTTCAACTAATTCTTGGAATATCGTGATTTTTTACAAGTAGAAGCAAAGGATTTGGGTTCCAATGTGAAGGATTGCATTTTCGCAGGATGAGCATTTTCATGTGTTCCAGTGTGTAGGATTGCATGAAGTTGACATGCACCCCTTTGATCGCATTGTGTTCAAATACCTGTAAAACACATTTTATAAATTGTATGAAGAAAAAATTCATTAATGCAGTAAAAATTCTGGCTGAAAAAAGAAAAATAATAAGAGAGGAGATTCTAAAAAGTCGCATTGTGTAGTAATGCTTAAAAAATGATTTTCCTATTTTTGTAGTTTTTGGGGATATTTTATGAACAGTTCTCTAAGAAGTCTTTGGAGACTTGCAATCTATCGAAAACACCAATGTCTATTATTGTGAAGAATATTATTTTGTGTATTTTGCAAAAATAACATGCTATTGTGAAAATATCAAGCTATGAAAAAATTAATCTTTTATGTAAAACTAAGTAAAAAGAAAACAAAAAAAATTAAAAAAGAAAAAACCGAATTTCTCTGAAATGAAAGATGGTGATTGTAGTCATTTAAGAAGCACTTAGTTGGAGATAAATAAGACGGCAGGAACAAAAAAAACATGAGTTCATAGGAAAGCCAAAACTAATTTCTTACATTGAACTAAATTGCTTACAAGGACCTGAGACCAATTACACTTTTAGATGAAAAAAAAGATATGGAACAACATAATAAAAAAAGAAAAAGAAAAAAGCTATAAATCACCCACGAACGTATAATATAACCTTTGCTAGATTGTCACAAGCTAGCTCAATACTATCTGAAACCTATTGTAGTTTTCTCTTCAAGTGATTTGTGACTCTTTCTCTGATCCTTCCACTGCCAACTTTGGTGTCACAATTAGAATGGGTTGATGGCCTTCCTAATCGAATGAAACATGTAAAACACCTAGAAGACTTGGATGATGTGCACTCAACCTAAACATCCGATCAGTTGACCCCTCGATAGGCGAATCGATTGGGTCGAGTGGCTAGTTGGCTCACTGAGACTACTTGTCTTCCTCCAGTGCTCTACAACTCGATTCAATGGAATTGACAGAAAATGACTTGGGAGAGACATTTACTAAGACTCAGATGATGAGACGAAACGTTAATTGAACACTAAAAATCATAATGGGCTAGGATTACCCTGCGGCCTCATTCGAGAACAAGATCGTCCGTACCAGTTTGACTCGAGAGACTGACCAGTGCACTTGACGATTCTCCCACACTCTCTACCCTCTCTCCCTCCTCCTATAGTATAAAGATGCAATTTTTGCTCCTAACAAACACGATGATCAATAGACTCAACAAAAACCTATTCCAACAAACCCTAGAATCATCCTTCTCCATTGCTGATTCTTTCGTCTGCATATCCTTTCTCTCATCCAACGTCCCCCGCATCTTCGATTATGAAATCCTTTTTCTCCTCCTCATCTTTCGCCTCTCTTCTCTTCCCCTTCTCTTCCTCTCTCTACCACTCCACCGCCAGGGGCTGATTGGTTGCCCGAGGATGTGCTTTGGGCGAAGGGTCCTTCCCCCCGTTCGCGAGTCCTGGCTTGGTTAATTTTGCACGATAGGATCCAGACCCACAGTAATTTAAAGAAGTGGGGCATTCAACTACCGAGTTGGTGCGTGCTTTGTCAAGCTGCAGAAGAATCTACGTTTCACTTGTTCTGGTCTTGCCCAATATTTATGGAAATCTTTAGTAGAACCTGGAGGCATCCGGAAGTATTTGTTAAGGAGGAGTCATTTGCGCTAGATCTGATATTGGGGCCGGTTTGTATTAGGCGCAGCAAGAGGTGGAGGTTCATCTGGCGGACGTGGTTGCTTACCTCTTGGTGGTTTGTTTGGATGGCGCGTAACGATGCTCATTTTCGTCATATTCGAGTTAACATTCAAAACCTGGTGCATAAAATTTTGGTAGATGTTTATGCGATCTTGCGTATGCATCTTAGTGATCTTCCACTCCCTCCTGCTGATGCTACCTATCCTTTGTCACAATCTGGGCACGCGGCTATGGCGTGAGCCCATTTTATCTGTCTAATGTTCTTTTCTCTTGTGCTTTCTTTATTTGTTTTGGCTTTTGTTCTTGTTCAGTTCATGGCTTCAACATTTTGTTGATCTTCATGAGTGGTAATGTTGAATTACTTTCGGCTCTCTACCACTCCACCCCTCTTCTCCTCCTCCGTATTTACTCCCTCACTCCTCTCCTCCTCCGCTGCCACCTCTTTCTCCCCCATCACTCCCTTACTCCTATCCGTTGCCACCTCCTTCACCACTATCATCCTCCACTCTTCCACCTCCTCCTCCGCTGCCATTACTCCCTTACTCCTATCCACTGTCTCCTTCTCTGCCACTATCTTTCTCCTCCATTGGAAACCATTGAGACACTGGAATCCACTTATAACTTAGGAGGAGGATCTCGTTCAACGTCGGTAACCCTCATCGAAAAGACACACCATGAAGGTGGATAAATTGATAGGGTGATTTCAAATACAATGTGCACATATGTAGAAGTAAGGTACGTAAGAGGCCTGCTTTAGGAGGAAATTTATCGCTTTTGCTATTTTTTTTTTATGTTGTAAGGGAGAGTATGTTAGCCCTTTGAGTAGCAGTTACTCAGCTTTAGAAAGAAAATTGGTAATCGGTTTCACCTCATGCTTATCCAAATAAAGCATGTTCAAATGTGCTTCATTTGGATGGCGGTTTCATACATTGGAGAGAGAGTGAGCCACCTCTCTCCTCAACGCATGAATCCATGCGTGAAACATGACCAATTATGGTAATGTATAACCAACATCTCTCACTTGGCCATGTGAAAATAATCACAATCCAGGATTTTACTTGCATCAATGTTTTTGGAATGAGTTATATACTTTAGTTACTCATCCAACCATATATTTTATCAGACATATCTTAATCTCATACATGATACATGTTTTGAGAATATTTTCTTTGATATGTTGTTAAGGGATCATCAATCATATCTGATGTAGGTAATTAACTGAGTTTGATTTCATTCATTTAAATTATGTCATGAATATAATTATATTTTATCATTATATGTTTACTTTTAGAAATTGTCCTCTCCAGTCTTCATAAGAGAGATGACAGCTTGATTATCACAATAAATTTGAATTGTCCGTTAGTTATATCCTGCTTCAAATCATTAATAAAGCAACTTATCTAAATGACAAATATGATAGTTGCATTGCATGCAATCCATTATGCTTCCTGTGTATGTTGAGCTACACAACCTTATTTCTTATAAGGCCATTCATTGCATTTTACACTCTTTAGATGATGGTATTTATGCAATAAAGAAAGTTCTGATCCAGTGAGAGGTGCAACTACAACCAGTGATGCAAGAAATATGAGATCCATCAACAATAGTTGGGGATGAGTGAAAGGCAAACTAAAACTAACTCGTGCTTTTGGTGTTGGTTACTTGAAAAATAAAATATTAAATGATACACATATGGGTATTCTTTGAGTTTGCTATTTATGGTGTCTTGCTTGAATCCAGGTCATTCTCTCTCAGATCATGATTCAAAAGAGGAAGAAGGCAGAAATGCTTAGTTTTTGGAGCAAAAATCCATATTCAGGGCAAAAATCTGAATCGAGATTCATATTCAGAGCAAAAATCCATATTCAGGGTACAAATTTATATTCGAAGCAAAAATCTAATTTGAGATCTATATTCGTGGCAAAAATTCATATTTTAGGCAAAAATCCAATTCCAAATCTATAAGGGAAAAAATTCATGATTTTAGATATAATTTCATAATTGGATCATTATCCATGCAAAAAACCATAATAAACTTGTTAAAACATGTAAAATGGTAAACAGATCAAGTCATATGATCCAAAACAAAGTAATTCAACCCATTATTTTGTCCTCACATTGTCATAAAACAATGGACATTTAGAACATAACATTTGAGTATGGTTCAAACAAATGTTGGACTTAAAACAATTATTATAGAATGATAAAAACCAATGTTCTATTTTGTCTTTTTTGTTCTTTTTGTTCATTTTGTTCAATCTTGAACAAGCCATGAAACATACCCTAAACACGTGATCACACTCCATCTTGAGGATGGAGCCTGTTAGGTGTGGAGCCCAAAACCTAATGGATGTCGATTAAGTGCTTAATGCACAATTTTTGTGCATCGTGTCTCGATCATTACCTAAGACTCCTAGCTTTTTCTATGGACCAAACACCTTTGAATAGATTGAATTTCATAGAGAAGCAAAAAAAAAAGAACAAAAATATCCTTTGCCTCACCTCTCTCTCTCTCTCAATCGTCTCCATCACCACTCCTTTTTTCTTAAAATCTAAAGTAGAATTTGGGTTGGGTCAATCAATAATATCCCGAGGGTGGGGTATGTGTCATAACTTAATACACGAAACAAAAGTTAGTGATAGTTGATGCAAGGCAAAAAACCATATTCGAGGGCAAAAATCTAATTCGAGATCTATATTCATGGAAAAAATTCATATTTTAGGCAAAAATCCAATTACAAATCTATAAAGGCAAAAATTCATGATTTTAGATATAATTTTGTAATTGGATCCTTATCCATTCAAAAAACCATAATAAACTTGTTAAAACATGTAAAATGGTAGACGAATCAAGTCATACGATCCAAAACAAAGTAATTCAACCCATTATTTTGTCTTCACATTGTCATAAAACAATGAACATTTAAAACATAACATTTGAGTATGGTTCAAACAAACATTGGACTTGAAACAATTATTACAGAATTATAAAAAACTTTCAACTTTTTTGTTCATTTTGTTCAATCTTGAACAAGCCATCAAACATACCCTAAACACATGATCACACTCCATCTTGAGGATGGAGCTTGTTAGGTGTGGAGCCCAAAACCTAATGGATGGCGATTAGGTGCTTAATGCACAATTTTTGTGCATCGTGTCTTGATCATTACCTAAGACCCCTAGCTTTTTCTATGAACCAAACACCTCTGAATGGAATGAATTTCATAGAGAAGCAAAAAAAAAAAAAGAACAAAAATATCCTTCGCCCCACCTCTCTCTCTCTCTCTCAATCATCTCCATCACCACTCCTTTTTTCTTAAAATTTAAAGTAGAATTTGGGTTAGGTCAATCAATAATATCCCAAGGATGGGGTATGTGTCATAACTTAATACACAAAATGTAAGTTAGTGATAGCTGATGCAGCTGCCAACACTCAATTACCTTCGCAAACTCATTGGTCTTGATGCTTCCTTCTCTAGTCCATGATCCATATCATTTGTCCCATTTTCACCCATTCCTCATTCCTGCTGCGATCAACATCCTGAAGCAAAAAGCTAGATTGATCGACAATGAAGACGGTGATGGAGGAGGAAGAGCTCCAATGGAGGGAGGTGGTCCTTCCATCGCCGATTCCCATGGTTGGATCGACGGAGTTAGAGAGGGAGAAAGGGGAGAGGAGAAGGGGAAGGGGAAGGGGAAGGGACATCCTCATGGCCGTTGATTATGTCCCCAACAACAAGCACGCCTTTGACTGGGCCCTCGTCCATCTTTGCAGGCTCATCGACACTCTTCACCTCCTCCACGCCGTCAACAGTTGAGTTTCTAGTCTTCTCTTGTCCTCTTTCAAAAGAAATAACAATTTTTTCCTTCCTTTTCCTCCCTCCTCCTCCTGCTTATGGTTCCTTTTTTCAGTTGAGACAGATTGCTTTGAACCACCAAATGGTATGCGTCTTTCTGTGTTTTTGTAGGTGTAAGCAATGAGGTGATTTACGACGCGAGTCAGATCTTGATGAAAAAGCTGGCCGTGGAAGCATTTCAGGTTGCCATGGTGGGTAGAGAGAGAGAGAGTGTGTGTTGAGAAACAATATTTTGATGATGAATATGTGATATGAGATAATATGATATATGCTTAACATGATGATATGCAAAATGTTATATTATGACTTGATATGATATGATTTGCTATATATCTAACGTGTATTTGATGCAAGGTTCTTTCACTAAAGAATAGTGAAGACTATGTGATCATGTGCAACATTTGAAGCAATCATATTGGGATATTTGAAGGAAAGCTTGATTGACTCAATCTTTATAAAGTCTCTCTTCAAGATGGAGATAACCGAGCACTTCAAGAATGTAATTTTTCTTTCTTAGAGTCATATGTAACAGAACCTTCAAAAAGCATGCATAATTCATATTTCTATATATATTTCAAAAATCACACTTTAACGTATGAGCCACATCAATTCAAAAAGATAATTTTTTAATATAGCTGTTGAGTATGTTTTTGAACTATTTAAAAAAAAGGTTAAATCAAACCTTGTAGAACAATCATTGTACTTCCTGCAAGCATTTATGAAAATGACAACTATTGATAAGATATAATGACTCATGATTTCAAAAGTATTTATGTAAAAGACAACTATTGAAAAGATATAATAGCTCATGATATAAGAGCATTTATTCAAGAAATGATGATTTAAAAAATAATCATTATTTTAAATACTCAAGCATTAATTGTACTTCAAAGTATTTATTCAAGAAATGATGATTTGTAAAATAATCATTATTTTAAATACTCAAGCATTAATTATACTTCAAAGCATTTATTCAAGAAATGACGATTTGTAAAATAATCATTATTTTAAATACTCAAGCATATATTGTACTTCAAATCATTTAATTGAGAAATGATGATTTGTAGTAAAAGCATTATTTTTATAATACACAAACATTTATTGTTTAAACAAAGCATAAAAACCTATTTTGGTTTGTCCGGTTGCATTGCATAAGTGGATTTTGAGCCTGCAAAGTTCAAACTTATATATATATATATATATATATATATATATATATATATATATATATATATATATATATATATATATATATATATATATAACACTAGAATACGTGAACCTGAGTGTGAACTAGGCATTTTTGGCACTTTTTTTTGCATTGATCAATGGAACAATATAATGCATTCATAACTTTTGCATTTAAATTTGCTATATTTTTTTCTTCATCAGACCATGAAGTGTAGTCTGATGCTGGAGATGTATATGAACATTCTACAATCTTTCGTACTACAAAGTCTATAGAGTTGAGAAATATGATCATTCTACACTTCCAATATCCATAATTAGTGCCAGTAAAAAAAGGAAGGCGAGAGGAGTGTTGACCTTCAATATCATAAACATAGAAAAATGCTACCATTTTGTGCCAGAGGACTCGTTATGTCAGATCCAGCAAAACCTGCTCTGATACCAAATGAGATTCCACTAGAGGGGGGTGAATAGTGGATTTGATTGCAGATTGGGAATTAAAAAATAATTGCAATCAACCCACAGAGAACACAAGATTTATACTGGTTTGGTCAAGCCCCTGACCTACATCCAGTCCTCAAGTCTTACCATTTGAGTATTTTACTATTTCCACCTTGTCAAACCCAACAAGGATAAATATTACAACACCCTCTTACAGACAATCATGTAGAGGTCTTCTTCTCAATTCTGAGAAGGATCAATACTACAATACTCTCAAATAGACAACCCTGTAAAGTTCTTCTCAATCCCGAGAAGGATCAATACTGAAAAACTGAAAGATTACACACTTTCCCTATACAACCTTCAAAACAATATGCAATAGATGAATGCACTTTTAGAATATCTCAAGTTTTGAAGATTCACTCATAATGTTCTCTTTTCAAAAGTAGAAAGAATAACCACTCAAGAGAATGAATTTTTCTTTTTGATTTTTCTCAATACAAATTCTTGTTTTTGTCAATAAGCTCTCTGTGTCTTTTGACACCTTTTTTGTTTGTATATATAGGTTTACAAAAAGATGACCCGCCAACCCGCCAACCCATTGCCACCCCTACTTGTGAGGAGGGCACAAGCGAACCCACATGATGCCACTCAATGGTTCTGGGTAGGTCCCACGTCCAAGCTTTGATTTGGTGTACCTAGTGAGGTGCTCCCTATGCATGATGCAACGCCACCCACGGTGCGACACTGCTGAGCTTTCGCATGCTAGTAGTGATAGATACAACGATATTTATGAAAAAAATCTTAAGAATACACCTGACAGTTTTAAATTGTAATTTCTTGCTATATTTTCAAAATATCGTTTTTTTTTAAAACACAAACATCATGTTTTAAACGGGATATTTATGTTTTTTAACGGCTATTTTATAGTGAAAATTTTGTGTGTTTTTTTTAGATTTACACAGAGAAACTGCAACTGGCCCAGGATCCGAGACCTAGTTGCGCTGGCTCTGCATGTTGTACTTATGATCACTGTTTTGGCAGCTTAAAACTCGGGTTTAACCCTTGCTCGGGAGTCATCACTCTTCCCCTTGTAGAAGGGGTGATGCCCATGGGATTTGAACCTAGACCACCTGCCTTGTGTCTGAGGTCCCATTTCACTATGCCAAACCTTTTTGGAGTATGTTTTTCATAAAAAGATATTTTAAAAATATTTAAACAATTTATTATTGCTAATATTTTGTCAAAAAAGGAAGTTTTTTTCTCCAAAATTTTCTATTTCTTGCAAGTTTCTGGCAGACCATATTTTGCCATTTTAAACTTTTTGTCACCATGCATGCTTGCTAGTGGCTACCAGCTAGTGAAGGAAAAAGGAAGTAGGGGAGAAGGGGTTATTGTTGAGAAAAAAAGAAAAAGGAGGGGAAGTAAGAGTTCCTCAATCATTTCTGGAAACTATGTTGCACAATTAAAGGAAATTTGCAGGGGATCCTTGCACTTTTGGACAAAATGACACAAGCCACCATAAATTTGTCCCCACATTTAGTGATCTTATTGTCCCCAACAAGGTCTACAAATGGTTGACATGGGCACTCAAGTGGAGAATTATAAAGTTGATGCCTTCCTTTTATTTTTCACTTTGATCATTGTCCTTAGTTTATGCTTCCAACTGGTCTAAGGTGGTATCCACCACTAGAAGACAAAAGGTCACTAGACTCCCACATATTGGAATTAAATTATCCATCAAAGGGTTGGTGAGCTTAATTCTAATAGTTTTGCTCCGAAGCAAAGATATCAACAATCTTATTCAGGCCCTGGATTCTTGCAATGAATCCACACAACCATCTAACATCCATCAAGCCAAATTCATCATCATCACATGGGTTCAATAGTTTTCCCTGTTGTGAAACTAAAGAAGGACGACTTCTTCCCAGTTTGGTTTCCTGTTACTTTCATGCAGTTATAATGATGCAATATAAGCCCTGACGATAAGACCAATTTGAAGTTGGCACTGGAAATGACTCCTAAATTGCATTGTGAATTTAGCTTTCAACCATCCAGGGTGACAACCAGAATATACATCTCTGTTATTTCATGGGGAGTGTGATATGGGGATGAGCAGAACCCTCTTTCATCCCAGCAAGTTCTTCTTAGAGATTCAAGGGTTTTATAACACCGACTGCATCTACAATATCATGCCTAAACACTTAAGGCTGTACATGGGCATCCCTTTGGTTGTTGCTTTTCTACATCTACAGCAACTCCCTGAGTTGCTGTAGCCCTGCATTTACTATAATGATTTTACTGATGGCCGTAGACCATCCTCAATCCCATAGCAAGAACAGTTGGCTGTGCTTGGTAAGTACATGGCCACTCACCCTAACATTCATCTTTTTTTTTTTGGGGTCTGCTTCATTTCGATTTCTTGTTCATATAGGACTTCCTATGTTCCGTCATATTTAATTTACCTTTTTATCAAGTGCTCCCTGGTGTCGCATTTATTTCTCTCATTGCAGTTAGTTATTCATCATATTTGAGGATTCTTCAGTTTAATCTTCTGTCTCCATTTGATCTCCAACATACATCCAGATTTTAATGTTTTACATAGTCCATTACCATCGGTATCTGGCATTATCCTCCCTCCTTTCATGTCATATGCTATAAATGTCACAACAGCACCTCACTGTTGCCAAAAACACCCATGGCCACCTCTGCAACATAGCCACCTGTCATTACGTGGATTCTTGTTATAATCAATATACTCCCAGCATCTATCATTTTCTGCTAAAATATCCCTCATCTACATACATCGTTTGACCCTTTTTACATAGCATATGTTCAACACTCACCATTTGCATTCCCTATAAAGTTTATTATCCATCCTCCATTCACTGCAATGCTTATCATATTCCACTGCACAGTCATCATTTTCCATCTTTGCTCGTTATCACCTTTAAAATGCACTTGCATTGCATTGTCTCAATCAGCTCATAGAGCTGGTTCGCTTCTGTAAAATCTTCCTGTCATTCAGCATCTCCTGCTGAAGTACCTGCAGCACCACTTGAATATCAAATCACGCTTATTGCCCTCACAATGCATCCATACTTATAGTTGCATTCATAATTGCTACATCATACCTCATATTTTGCCTTGTAATATCATCTGTACCCGCATAACATTCATGACCTCTTCCCTGCTGTTGCATTATGTATTGTTTTCTTCCTACCATTTCCCGTCTGGTTATGTCTTGCATCTTGTCATAGGAGTCCATGATAGGTCATCTTTTGCCTACATTTATTGACATATCATCGTTTCACTGTATATTGTCTACATATACACATATACCACTAGGCTTCCCTTAGCTTAGGTACCACCGAAGTATCTTCCCTTTGTATTTTAGGTTTTGCATGTACGTTTCCCAGTCAATCTAAAGTTTATCACCCCAGTTATGCATATGTATATTTCTAGATTAGCCTAAACAGGCCACTCGAGTTTTATGTACATACTTCTCCTATTCTACACAAGTATCATCCTTAGGCACAATCGTGTATTGTGAGTTTGATATGATACTTTCAGCTTTTACTCATATCTTGTATCTTCGTTACATTATGCTAATTCCTTGTTTTGCAGGAAATAAGTGGAAGATATCATTACTTGGGGTTGTAAATTTGATTTTACATGTTGTAATAGCTAGATTTGAATGAAAATTTACATTTCCTGCTTTAGATAGAATGGATGAGCATTATAAACATCATGAATTGCTTGTTTTCATGCATTTTTGCCTTCATTTCTCAAATTCTCATAATGGTGAAACACGAATGGCACGTGCATTATTTCGTAAGAGGTAAATTAATTCTAAGTTGATGATTTACATCAACGGCCATAGTCGGGGGTGTAAACAAGACTTAGTATTTTTATCTTTTATGAAATAACACTGGATCCACACTGGATCCTTTTAAAAAACCATCATATTTTTCAAATATTTCACCTTTTATCAGAGTTTAACTTAGAATTAATTCAATATATATACCAATGGCCATAGTCAGGGTATATTGAGAATTAATTTCATTTTAAATTCTATAAAAGCACCATAAAGGTATTTTATCCTTCATTTGAATTTAGATATGACTATTATATAATACATTCAATGACCATAGTCAGGAGTGTATTATATTATTAATCTTATTTAAATTCATTTGAAGAATGAAATATGATTTTTAAATCCAATTTCAAACTTATTCAAATTCATTCATCATTTAGGGTAGAATTGCATCATATTTTCAAAAACTCCCTTTAAAAAATCCAAGTAATTGTGAATATCCCTTCTTCAAATTTCTATTTTAAATTCCAAATCTATCTCAATTTCAAAGTCCAATTTGACTTTGGAATTTCAAAATCATTTCATATTCAAACTCCAAAATTCCAACCCAAAATTCAAGATTCAATTTCAAAGTTCAAATTAAAAGTTTCTAAATTCATTCTCAAAATCAAAAATCAAGTTTATCTTCTTATCTTCAATCATAGTTTGAGATTAATTTTTGAATCTCAAAATTTGAATCTTCCTAAAGTTTTAAAATTTCAATCTGAGTTTCTAAAACCCAGATCCATCTTTAAAGGTCCTATTTGGACTTTTCATAATCCAAATCCAAAGTTAAATCTCAACTTGGATCCAGATTTCCAAGTATAAATCCAACTTCCCCTTTGGATCTAAGACCTCAGATCCACATTTCATCTTGGATTCCAAATCTTGGATCAAATCCATTCTAGGATCCAGAACCCAATTCTATTTTTGGATCTCAGATTTCAGATCCGAATCCATCTTAGGATCCAGAACCCAATTCTACCTCGGATCTCAGATTCATATCCAAAATCCTTCTTAGGATCCAGAACCCAATTCTACTTTGGATCTCAGACTTCAGATCCAAAATCCTCCTTAGGATCCAGAACCCAATTCTACTTTGGATCTCAGACTTCAGATCCAAATCCACCTTAGGATCCAAAACCAATTCTACTTTGGATCTTAGATTTCAGATCCAAATCCATTTTAGGATCCAGAACCCGATTCTACCTTGGATCTCAGATTTCAGATCCAAATCCATTGTAGGATCCAGAACCTAATTCTACTTTGGATCTCAGACTTCAGATCCAAATCCATTATAGGAACCAGAACCCAGTTCCACTTCAGATCTCAGATTTCAGATCCAAATTTCATTTTGGATTCCAAACCTTGGATCCAATTCCATTTAAAATTCAGAATTCAAATTTTTCCAGACTTTTAATTCAAATCCCATTTTTGAATTCCTGATTTCAAAATCAACTTCTATTTTCAAATCCAATTCTTAAATTCAATTCCATGTCATCCCAGATTTCAAATTTAATTCTTATCTTTTGGATTTTAAATCCAGAATTCAATTTTGAACTTTATTTTTCAGACTTTGGATTCAGATTTCATCTTGAAATTCCAAATTTCAAATCAATTATATTTCTCAAATTCTATTTAGATTTTCCACATTTCATTTTGATTTCAAACTCCAAAGTTAGAATTCAATTCCATTTTCATCTCTATTCGGATTTTGAAGTCCATTTATGACTTTGAAATTTCCTTTTCTTCTCCTTTTATCTCAATTATTCCTTTCAAAGCCAAGATTTATTCTCAAACTCTGATTATTTCAAAAACTTAGAACTTTAATCTTAAGTTCTAAGTTAGAAACCATTTCTTCACTATTATCAAATTCATCTCAGAAACACTTGGAAAATTTCAAAAACATCTTTTAAAAGAGAGCATACATCTTTGCATTGCACAAGCATCATTCTTTGTGCATTTTTTTTAGAATAAATTCTTAGATAATTTCTTAGCAAAGCAAAAGGCATAAATTCGACCCTTGGTTCGATTACCCCTGGTAAAGGTGCCAGGAACGGTCGAACCTCGTACCGACGAGCGGATCCTGTCTCCCAGTTTTCCCGCAAATATTTCAAAAACGAAGGCGAGTTATTTTCTCAAATATTTTTAAAATTAAGGTCAAGTGAGACCCCGCAAAAGGATTCCTCTTCTTTTCTCTTCTCTCTTTCTTTTCCGTCTTTTATTTTCCTCCCCTCAAAAAGGAGGAAATAAAAGGCTGGAAAGGAAAAGAGAAGGAAGAGAGAAAATATTACGAGAGAAATTTTTTTGCGATGATCACAGTTTTGGCGACCGAGATGGGACTCGTCTTCGTCCGGTCGAATTTAATGTCTTTTCTTTTTGCTTTGATATAATCTAAGTCTTTATTCTAAACATATGACAGCTTCATTTCCATGCAAACCTTAGAAACCCTAGATTTTGTCCTAAGCTGACATCATTGCATATAGGATTTAAGTATGGTTTGGTAGGACCATATTGAGAAGATTATTCCATGCTCACATTAGACTTAGGTCTTAAATACAACTCTCCTCAATTCTAAGGATTGAATGCAAAAATAATGTATGCAAGTGTATGCTTCTCTTCATTTTAATCTATCTCTTTAGGACTTGCATTAGAGCCATCTGATTTCTTGCATGTTGAGCATATTTTGAAAACCTCCTTACCTACATTGTCCTGGTCTTCACGTTGCTGGGCTGTCTCACTGAACCATAGTTTGGGAAGGAGCCTCACAACTAGACCACTTATTTGGGTTCGCCCCCCCTACCACGTACCTAAGGGCCATAGTCCGAGGTATATCGGTAGGTGCTCAAGGATGTTGGGAAGCCATTACCTTAGAACCGAAGAAATATTTCTATGCCACGTACTTCGAGCTTCGGCTTGAGTATATCGGCGTATCTTGATTGAAATCAGATGATCTGAACCCTAGAGTTAGGATTAAGGTCCTACAAGCCATTTCAAATATTGCATTTAGAGTCAGCCTTTAGGGAGTGCTGTATGCGCATCCTTGTTTGTGTAGCTTTAGTTGTGTGATGTTTCTCTTATTCTCTCATATATATGTATCAAACCCTTCTTCAGAATCCTGGGTATATTATTCAAAATTCTCCCTTACTTTCAAAAACCTCAGGTGTATATTTTCCTCTATCTCCTTTTAGATAAAATTTTCTTCAAAACCATGGAAAATTCCTTTAAAATTTCCTCAACCTTTTCAAAATTTCCAGGTTTGTATCTTTAAGAGTCTATTTGTAAGTCCTGCATTCTATCTAACTTCCCTCACTCTTCTTTTGCCCCAGTATCATTTCAAATGGCGTCTGATTCCCTCGATGCTGTCTTTCCCCGAGATCATGTCTTCTATCAGATTCAGGATGGATCCCCGGATCAGCGGGTCATCCAGTCTCGTCCTTTCTTCCCTCGGTGGTATTATTCTTGGTTCGCCACCTTCTCACGTATGTTCCCAGACCACTTGGATGATTGTGGGTTGGAGATGGCATCAACGGTAGGCAAGCGAACCATCAATGGAGCTCTGATTCAGGCCATGGCAGAACGGTGGAATCCACGTACCTGCACATTCTGGTTTCCTTGGGGAGAGATGACTCTACTAATGGATGAGTTCAACGATATCATGGGATTGCCCGAACCAGCTGGCCAGCCAGATGATCCTGTCGAGTAGCAGTTTTTGATCAACATCAAAGGGGTAGATGTTCTTGAAGCCTTGGCCAGAGCAACAGAGAGCAGATCCTGGCCTCTCATTGAAATTGGTGGGAATCAGTTCATTGACCTGTTCGGACTCTATCGCAAGTACGGGACCTACGAGGAAGTGGACACTTTGTCTCGAGCAGCAAAGGACAAGATTCAGCATGCCATGATCCTATGCACAGTAGGATTAGCTTTCTTTCAAGATGGTCAGAATTTCATAGATGTCAGAGTCGCCCAGCTCTTTCGAAGATGGGGAAATAAGCAGACCCGTCAGCTTTCAGTTTCTATGGCACCCTTGGCTTTCCTTTACAGAGGCTTGACTCGATTTGCTCTTGGGGAGACCATTTTGGTAGAAGGATGCACTTACGCTTTGCAGTCGTGGTTCCTGCGACACGTTCCCTCGAAGGCCAGTTCTTTCAGGTTCAACAGTAAGCAGCCGAAGACAGCCATTCAGTGTCGAGCTCTGATCGAGAAACTGCATCAGGAGGAGATTACTTGGGACTTCTTTGACAGAAAAGAGACCGTTCCTCGATACACCTACGCTCGCGACAAGTGCTACAGACTGCTTGGCCCTTTCTTTTGTGTTGATTATCAACCGGAGCGATGTTTGAGGCAGTTTTCGCAGCGGCAGGTTCGTGCCAACACCCGCTTCCCGACAGGCAATATGCCAGAATTCAACCTACAGTCGGATCAGTGGTCTGGATCATACCATGTCACAAAATATACCTGAGACTCCTTTATTTCTCTGTCTATATTTCCTGGGCCAAATGCATCATCTGAATATCGAGAGTGGTGGCAAACTGTCTGCCCACCCTCTCTTTGTCTTTGAATGATAAAAATATCAATAAAAAATTACTTTTTGGCCAAAAAAAATTTGTTTTTTTTGTTTATATAGCACAAATAATCATAAATTTTTGGGTGACGACCTCATCCCAGGTAAAAGGGACATTCCTCCCACATTTTTTCTTCAATGTATTTTATCGTGGTTGACGACCTCGCCTAGGTAACAAGGCACATTTCTCTGTTATCATTAAATGGTAACACAATTATCACAAATCTTGTGATGACCCAATCCCAGGTAATGGGATAATCTCTTGAAATTGTGTACCAAAATCTCT
Organism: Nuphar pumila; assembly: GCF_984573655.1. Lineage (NCBI taxonomy): Eukaryota > Viridiplantae > Streptophyta > Magnoliopsida > Nymphaeales > Nymphaeaceae > Nuphar > Nuphar pumila. Next base: position 68,542,446 of record NC_143255.1, on the reverse strand, counting down.
TCATTTCTTACTTTTTCTCAAAAAAATTGTGATTTTCGAAAGCTTCTCCATACTCTAACCATTCCCATATTCTACAGGAAAGCTTTAGCATCTGAAAATGGTTCAGACAAGGGCTGATAAGAAGGCTGCTCAACGACACAGTGACAACGAACTCGAGGAGATGAATTCTTCTAGATTATCTAAAAAGCATGACTCGGGAGATAAAAGTGACGTTGATCCGGCCATGTACCGGATCTTTCAAAAGATGATGACCAAGATGATGGCTGAGCAGGCTAAGGCCGGTGTGGCGCCCCAAACTCCGACCTTTGAAAAACTTGGGATTTCTATGGAATTTTTTTTGAAAGGTTTAAGTAGGAAACTAGCGGAAGCAAACGTGGGAAAACAACAAGTCGCAAGTCTGGGCGGCCGCCACAAAAGTGTAACTATGAAGCAAAAAGGGGAAACACCCCAACAGTTTTAAAGAGTTTAAAACTTATAAGTACAAAAGGTACAAAATAGGGAATACATCCCAACAACAACCAAAACCCCAAAACCACCAGGTACAAGATCTGCAGGTCAAGTGTGTGGGTCCTCAGAGCCTCCATCGTGTATCATTGCATCCGCACTAAGCCTGTTCGTCACCTACATCCCCATAAAACGGGGTCAATCCTTTTTCAAGGTGGTGAAGAAACAACCACAAACAATGTGTATATATATATCAAGTACACATGAAAGCAGGAAACAAACTGACAAGTGTAAGTGCCTGTGTCTGGTAAGTGTGAAGTGACAAGTACTAGTCAACAGGAAAACAAGTAGCTGAAGCAACAAACTGAAGTATAAGCGAACTGAGCAGCAAGTAACTAAGGTAACAAACTGAAATAACTGTAGCAACTAAAGTAAATCTACAACACAAGTAAAGCAACAACTACTTTAAGTCAGCTGTTTGGTTAGTTCTTAAGTTCTTCTGATTACTACTTCGGGTACGCAAAGAAACCTCGCATTCTGTGAGACATGCACCCGACGTCTGTTATTTAAATTCTAGTCTGGTAACCGGGGAAGCTACAGACCGAGTCGACCTTATGCGAGCAACACACAGCTAGAAGAAAATACTCGCATAGGCAAGGATTGCAGTCCATACTACTGCAGTAGTGAGGTCCTAAAAAGGCAACATCGACCTCCCTGACTCTGAGTGACTGGAGGCCAAAGGACGCTACAGCTCCTGTCAAACACGTGTCATAGTAACGACAAGTCACTCAGGGTTGTACCATCCACCCTCTCCCGAGGTGAACCATTTTGTGAATAAGGCGAAGCAGGTTTATCTTTCTTAAGGCTCATGTTCAACACACCTCTCACGAGGAATTTGCCTCATGGTCCCCGCAGGGTACGCAAAATGAGGACTTGGCCTGCCCATTCACGTGCTCAGCCTCACGCGGCCAACGGAGCACACTGCTCGTGAAAGCAGTCGAAACACCTTATTGATTTATTTCTGTTTAGGGTATATCACACAAGAGTCCATCTCTTTAAGCAAGGGTCATCGCCCAAGGACTCCAACTGAGCCCATAATAAGTCATTTCATTATTCATACCCTATCTTTATTCTTTTCTTTCTTGTAGTAAGTGCACATGGTGTACTTACTAATGCCTCAAGCAATGTACCTTTGCAAGGTACGCACTACTCAGTAACAGTGTCAGGATGTGCCAAGTGCGAGGTGTATGTTTCTATCTTTTGCACAAGCATAAACAACAGAGGCAGTTGCATAATATGAAATGATTAACTTGCATACTTCAGTGTGAATCTTGCATTCAACTATGCTTTCCTACGTGGTTGACACACTTACATGTTTATAGTGAAATCTGGGATATACCCGACCTATGGAAACAACATTAGCCATTCCCACGGTGTGGGGTGCCGCACCCGCGGACCCAAAACAAAGACAATGAATCAATGCTTGTGATTCAACGTAGTTTCCAAGTATGCGAGTTTGCAATAGTGTTCGTCTGTATACTTAACTAAGTAGTTACACATAAATCAAGGTATAAAGATTTTCTTTACGCAGTACGACACACTTACGTGTCGAAGATGATTTCTGAACTTAACCCATCTAATGGGAATAACATTGGCATTACCACGGTTCGGGGTGCCGCACCCGCGGACCCTAAACAAACCGTTTGTCCAAAACGAACGTAGGACAATGCTATGGAATTCATACTGAGCTCGGAGTATGGAATCATCTGAGAAAATGCTTGAACGGGACACAAGAGTCATAAGTTTTAATACCCTTACATATATATATCAACCCTTTCAAACATACTCGGCGAGGCACATACCTATATGTATACTTATATACATATATATATACACAATCCCATTTATATATATATATATATATATATATGAAAAGCTTACTCGAACCCGGTGCATCCCAAGGCATTCTCTCATGTCGAACCTAACCGAGGTGCGAGGAGGGTGCAGGGCAATACAAAGGCTGGTTTGAACCTAATCGGGTTCGACTCGAAGTAGGTGCGAGCTAGTGTTGATAGGGTAACTTACTATCAGCCATAAAGGATGGTGTAGCGGGGCCGCGAGTGTGGCGAAACGAAAGTCCACCCGCACTCGTGCCAACAAGCTTTAGCTAAGGGTGGTCTGATCCTACGAATCAGACTGTCGAACCTACCATCGGGGTCTGGACCGACTCAGGAACCGGACCCTACCTGTCAAGGGTTTGATTGGGCTGTTACCAGCCCCGACAAAGACAACCGTGGCTAAGCCGGCGGGTTGAGCCCAAAAACTGGGCCCAGTCGGTCTGGTCTATGAGACCGGGCTGTGGTTGGCCAGCAGTGGGTCTGAACCCTGCTCTCTCTGGTTCTGACCCGGACCCGAAGGGGATCAGCTCGGGGGACCCGGGTGCCCAGCACCATGCGGCTGGCACTCGACCTGTCCGAAAACAGAACCATGGCTGGCACCAGGTGCCGGCCTGGTTTCCCACACATGCACCGGTCTGAACCATTCGGTTCGGACCTACATGCAACCCAAAATGACCGAATGAAAAGGGCCTGGGTGCTCGGCACCACTAGGCTCCATCCGGCTCCCACGAAAGGGGTTGGACGGCTGGCACCTTGTGCCACGCCTAGGCTGACAACCCATCAGGTCTAAACCATGGTTCAGACTTGCACTCCCCCTCCCCCCAGGGCTAATCGAAAGCCATGGGTGCACAGCACCCAGAAACGGTGCGCACCCAACCCCGGCCAAGAGGGTAACTCGGGCTGAGCCCAAACCTGCACCCAACCGAAACAAGACGGACTGTAGTGCTGGTCCAAACCCATGGTTCAGACCGACAACGGTCCAAGACAAAAAGAAGAAAAGAACATGATACTACCACACTTACCTCCAACATAAAAAAAAATAACTCATCGAGGCTTATACTGGGCGCGCGGACTACCCGCATGGCGTCCAGCTCCGGTTAGTGCGAAAACTGGATGGTCAAGAGGTCTGGTCCACTGGACCAAGTCGGATGCTCTTCCCAGCAGCATGAGTAAGAGCTAAAAAGGGGTGGTCGAGCAGCCAACATGTCGAAAACAAGGAAAAAGAATAATAAAACCAAGCAAACATTACCTTGCTGCTAAAAGAAAGATCCAGGGTTCCATGCTCAAACAGGGCTGGTCACGTTGTGACCCAAGCCCAGATCACTGCTGTAATACCAGTCCCAACGCATGGAGACTGGATTGAGCCCAAACACCACTGAAAGAAACATCCAAAAGAGAATAAAAGAATGTTGGTGGCCGAAATGCACCAACCTGCGTTCCAGCATTCTGAAATCACGTCAACCGGAATGGGGGTGGGCTGGACAAGCCCAGCTCGGTCCCGCACAACCGAAGATAATGCTATAGCTGTGAACCCAGTGAGAAGGAAAACAAAAAAAAACTTAACAACCTCTTTTCTTTTCTTTTCTTTTCTTTTGAGAAGGAAGACCACAACAAGCATAGAGGGTGCTAAAACTGAAATGAAATCAAAAGGAAGAGCAACACAAAGACTGTAAATGTATGCTACAAAACGATAATGTAAATCCATGGTGAATCAAGATAGCAACTACAAATCTTGGAGCTAATCCACCGTATGGACTTGCATGCAAAGATGCAAAGTTTCCAACGGTTTCCTCTTCATAATGAAACCATAGCAGGTGAGGTGAGTCTTCACCTTAGCTAGTGAGGAAGGTGCTGCAGCTCTTCATGCCAAGAGGAAGCACACGGCTGGAGTGAGGAAGCTTGAGAGGAGAGAGAGAGAGAAAAAGGAAAATCGCCCCAAATAAGAGGGACCCATTTTTTTTTGTAAAGGTTTTATAAAGGTAGGCTTAGAGGTGAACGGCTGGGATTAAATCCTTCCAAGATGGAGGGTTGGGGAGCTCCACGCCTCTGTAAACACCCCAAATTTTCACTCACCTCCCCTACATCTCCACCAAACATCATCATTCAACCTCTGAAATCGTCGGAGGGCAAAATGGTCATTTTCTGAGCCCGGACCTTGCAAAAGTCTAAATTTCATCTGAAACTCTCAAAATTTCTCTATTTTTAGCTCAGATGTTCAAAATTTTACTCCTGACAGGAGACAGACATCTCCGAGTCTTGGCTCAAGATTATATTGCATAAGACATGACATTGCATATCATTGCATAACATTTCAAATCACTGCACTGCACATCATGTCATTTCGAGGTTCAGAACTCTTGATTTCAAATTTTTCAATCCAGATTAAAATTTCAACTCTTTTTAAAATTGACTCCAAAACCCTGGGTCTTCAAAATTATCAATTCTTCCCATTTTACCCCCAGGGCTCTGAATTTCAAAATATTTTCTCAGGAAAACGATCTGGATAGTTTTTAATATGGATTTCAGTCACTTCACCTCAGATTTTGCCCTTTTTGACAATTTCAAATATCTTTCTTTTACAAAATCGCCCTACAGGGGCCAACTCTTTCCAAAATTTCCTGTTTTACCAATTAGTCCAGATTTTATAAAAATTCCAAAAAGAGGTTTTGTTGTTTTATCCTTATTTCAATAAAGAAGCAATGTGGGACCCACACTGAGGTGGTGTCACACAAGCTTTCCTTTTGAAAATTTGAATTTTGAAAAACCCAAAAATATAGGAGCCTTGTCCCCTGGATTGGCGCCACTTGTCTTTTCTCTCTCCTCCCATTTCCATACCAAGTGTCAGTGTGGGGCTACCTTAAGAATCCGCCACATGTCATCCCATTTATCTGCCATGTGTCACCCTATCCATCCTGCGCCATGTGTCATTTCAAAGAACACCAGGAGATGCCAAGTGTCATAGGTTGTCCTGTCTAGAAAAGTGGAGCTTGTCTCCTCTGAGGTGGCGCCACTTGAAGTGTGTCTCCTGCAGAGGACACATGTCAACCTCTCCCTCCTTCTAGAAAAGTAGCCTGACACATGTCTCTCCCTACTTTTCTCAGAAAAGTAGGAGACACGTGTCACTCCTAGATTCCTCCAGAAAAAGTAAGCTTGTCTCCTCTGAGGTGGCGCCATCTGGAGTGTGTCTCCTGCAGAGGACACATGTCAAGCTCTCATTTCCTCAGAAAAAGCAACTGCCATGTGTCATTTCCTGCTATCTTCAGAAAAGCTAGAATTCAAATATTCAAATCTCCTCATAGGTGGCGCAGATCCTGAACTTCTACCTTTTCCAGGTTGTCTGAGATGGCGCCACATGGCTTGGCCCTCCTTCTCTCCCCTCTGCCACGTGTCATCTTCTGCTTCTTTCAAAAAAAGAAGGTGACACATGTCTCCTTCTCACTCCTTCAGAAAAAGTAGAGGACACATGTCTTCTCCCTACTTTTTTTTTCAAAAAAGTAGGAGACACATGTCACTCCTGGCTTTCTTCAGAAAAAGCAAACCATTAAAAAATTCAAACAGGGCCTAGGTGGCGCAAATCCTGAGCTCTGATTTTTCCAGATGGCCTGAGGTGGCGCCACATGTCCTTTCCCTCCTTTTCCTCCCTCTTGCCACATGGCATTGTAGGAGCCACCCTGAGGTGGCGCCACATGTCCACCCTCCATTCCTCCAGGGCCAACCTCCATTTGAATTTCAAACTTCCCCCTGAGGTGGCACCATTTGAGAAAGCCTCTCCAGACAGCTGACACTTGTCCGCCACATGTCCAGACCTCCCTGCACCAGAAAAAGTAGAAAACCCCCCCATGAGGTGGCGCATTTTGCTTCCTCCCTTCATGTTCTCCTGCCACATGGCATCGTAGGAGCCACTCTGAGGAAATGCCACATGTCAGCCCCTCCTTTCCTGCAGAAAAAGCAAAATTTCAAACATTTGAACTCCCCAGAGGTGGCGCCACATGGCATGCCCCTACTGTTCCAACTTTACACCTCAGAACACCTTTTGAGGTGGCGCCATTCCAGGACTCCACTTGGCTCTATTTTGATTTTTATTTTATTTTTAATAAAAGTAGCCCACCATGAGGTGGCGCCACCTGAGGACTCCCTGCAAAAACCAAATTCGAATTTCAAACCCCCAGATAGCACCCCCTGAGATGGCGCCACATGGAGGGCTCAGATTGAGCCTGTTTGAAATTCAAAATTTTTCAGAAAATCTATAAAAACAAGGCTCCACGCCCAAGAGAAGGAGACCATCTTTGGGAACCATTTTTGTGAACTTGAAAATCCGACCTAGCCTTCCTAAAATCTGATTTTAAACTTTGGAAATCGTGCCCCCTTTGGCTCATTGGAGAAGGTGAAGTAAAGTTCGTGCAGTGGCCAATTCGATTGAAGCATAGGTCGATTTTGGTGAACCATCCGAAGCCCGGAGCGAAGGACGAAGGAAGCTCGTGATAGCCGCCCATTTCAAGAACTTCTACGCTGCGTGACAAAGCAAGGTGCATTTCTTTTCCCCTTGATTTGATGCCATAATCCGATTCGGGAGTCGTTTGAAGAAAGAGCTCATCCGAGAGATGGATTGAGCTATTCTCATAAAACAACATATATAAAACGTTTAATTATGCTTCCTTGATGATTTTTAACATTCATGTAGTTAGCTAGGTTTAATTTGCATTTTATTTCATTCATTTAGCACATTTCATGAATTAATTAGGAATAGTTTAGCATTTATTTCAACTCTGCTCATTTTCAGTAGGTCTCTGTTTTTGTCAGTCAGTCCACACGTCATTTCATGCATTTATTTTTTATTAAAAATCCCAAAAAAATCACGGAATGCGCCCTTAGGTGTCCCTGAAAGTTTGCCAAAAATTCGGATGCATTTGAATTTGTTTACTGTGGTAAACATTCAAAATGGCAAGTCGGGTTTTGTTACCCGGGATGCGTTTTTAAAATCATTTGCCGACTTGTAAAATCGAGATATCCCTCATGGGACATCCGATTTTCTATCCTAAAGATGTTTGGAACTCAAGAGAATTTCTAGTTTGTAATATGATTTTATCAGATTTTTCTGATTTTTTTTTAATGTCTGACAAAAATCCGAGAGTTCGGGACACGTGTCAGAGCCTAATTTGGGCCTCTGAGATCTTGGATCGACTTAGGGCTATGGTGTCTCTTTGTGTGTTGCTCCAAATCCAAAACTGTAAAAAGTGAAAGTTGTGTCCAAGATGTCCTCTGTTTGCATCTGAAAGCCTGTGAGTTTTAGAACAGTGTTGATACCTTCTTCTGATTTGTCTTTTCAGTCCTCTGTTTTGCTACATTTGTCTGTTCTATCAATTTAGGAATACAAAGTTATATTTTTACCTGTGTCTATGTTGATCCAATGCCAAAGTCATGAACATGAAAGTTGTTCATGTAGGTGTCGTGAATAGCTCTGATTAATTTAATAAATTTCCATGGCTGTTTTATATTTTATTGGCATTTTACAGCAGATTATGGTGATTTTTACCTCTGTCAGAACTAAATCCCTATTTCCGAACTCACCATGGCTCAAATCCCGAGGTTGTAAAAACAAAAAATGTTCCATTTCGGGTATTTTAGCAGTATGCAAAATATCAGAAGTTTCCATGTGGTAAATCTTGCATTATCATATTAGGCATTGCATTTGGTTCGGATCCATAGGCAAAATCCACCATTTTAGGTCTTTCTTTGAATTTTAGCATTTAAATCATATCAATTCGTGATTTTTAGAATTCTAGGTTGTTTATCAGAGTAAGTAGATGCTTCATACCGAATTTGGTGCAATTTGGAATCCATTTGAGGTTCGGATTAGCCATAATACCAAAACAGGGTCCCGCAGGACCCGGATCCAAGTGAAAAACAAGCGAAATTCGTTATTTTGGATAAATTGCAAAATGCCAAATTCTGATTTTACAGTCCTAATGTGTTAAGCAGCATGTCATACTGCATTTCATCATCATTTGATTCAATTTGAACTTCAAAATCTCAATTTTACCAAGTTTTCCTTCAAAAAACCCTGATTTTAAAGGTATAACTTTATAATTAGGGGTATTTTGGTCATTTTGACCACCATTCCGAATTTCAAACTATTTTCTACTGAATTTCTTGCATTTACATCATTTCAAATATCAAGGAAGCATGAGAATAGGGTTTATATCCAATTAAATCCAATAATTTCACAATATTATTGGAAAATCTTGGAAAAACCCACATATTTGAGCTAACCCTATTTCAAGTTTGGCAGGAACATTCAAAAGAAGGAGCTGAAGTCTGCAAATTTCTTTTATTTCCTTTATTTAGTGATGTAATAATGTAAATTTTGGAATAAGAGAGTTAACTTCCTTCTTAGACTAGGATGCATATCATATAATTTGAATTTATGCAAATATCCTGCTTATGTGATGCATACATCTTATTTCAAAAGCACTATGGATGTTCACGAATGACACGTGCACCAACTCTTAGGGAGTTGATGGACTCGGTGGGATCCATATTTACGGCCCTAGTCGGAATATGGACGAGACCCAGATCCATCATCTTTCTACTAGTCACATAGAGCCTACACTCTTAGGCTATCTTAAAATGCACATCATATTTCCAAAGTTTTCAAAATCATGTGCATCAAATCAACTAAGTTCTGAACATATTCATGACCACAGTTAGAATATGTGAAGGATTTATTTGGACTTAATGCACATTTTCCAACCAATTCCTCAGAAAGTCTTTTCAAAGGGCATTCATTTACTCATGTCATTTGCATCATGAAATCATTGATTTTCTCAAGATTTTCTCAAGATTTTCTCAAGAAAACTTCATTCTCAAGAAATCGATTTCTCAAGAAACTCTATGGATTTTCCAAAATCGGTTTTCCCAAGTCAAGTTTTTCACAGTTTTCCTGGAAAATGATATTTTCTTAAGAGATTCAAAAGAGTTTTCCAATCCTTCTCCAAGATCAAAATCGATTTCCAAGTATTTCAAGGGTAAAAATTCCTAAGATTTCAATTTCCCAAGTTTTGAATTTCCTTCCTTAATGAGTTTTCCTATAAATTTTCCATTATTTTCCTAAAAAACTCTCAAAGTCCAAGTTTTCCTAAGAAGTATTTCCCTTTTCAAAGGTTCACCTTTTTTTCAAGAATCACTTCCATTTTCCCAGGATTTTCAACTATTCCTGATTTTCTCACATCTTTATAAGCTTTCTCATGTTTTCAAAAACCCTTTTTATCTGAGTTTTCTGAGAAATTGACCCATTTTTCTGAGAGATTCTTTCCAACTCCAAATGTTTTCTAAGCATACATCATGTTTTCCAACTTGCATTTTCCAAAATCTCATAGCACATGCCTAAATTCTTTGTGCATCTAGGATAGAACACGATTTTGATGATTTAACTAAGTCAAACATAGTTTTGGTCTTTGGTTCGATTACCCCTGTTAAAGGCGGCAGGAACGGTCGAACCTCGTACCGACAGGTCGAGCCCCATCCCATGGATTTTCCCGCAATTTTAAAAAATGGAGGCGAGTATTTCAAAAGCAATTTCCAACATCCGGTCAAGTTTGAAGCGCGAAAGCGTTTCCTCTTTCTCTCTTCCGCAAGGAAGGGAAGACGGGGGAAAAATTTCGCGACGATAACAGGTTTGGCGACCGTGATGGGACCTGTCCTCGTCTGACCTAAATTATGCTTGACTTAGTTTAATTATCAAAATTATGTTCACTAAATGTCAGCTCTTTACTTTCAATATCATGTGAGCCTAGGAGCCTAGATTCTGACCTAGCTGACATTGATTGCATATAGCTTAGGCATGGTTTGGTAGGACCATATTGAGGAGAAATTTTCATGCTCACATAGACTTAGGTCTAAATACAACCCTCCTCAATTTAGGATCTGAATGCAAACAATGTATGCTTCTTCAAAGATTTTCAAAAGTCTATCTCTCTAGGATTTAGAGCCATCTATTTCTTGCATGTGATCATTTTTTCAAAACTCCCTTACCTATCATTACCCGGTCTTCACGTTGCTGGGCTCTTTTCCAGAACCCTAGTTCGGGACAGAGCCTCACAACTGGGCCAACTATTTGGGTTAACACCCTCCTACCACGTACCGCGGGCCACAGTCCGAAGTATATCGGTAGGCGCTCAAGGATGTTGGAAAACCTTACCTTAGAACCAGAGTTGAAATTCTATGCCACGTACCTCGGATTTCGGTTCGAGTATATCGGCATAACTGGATTGGACAAAGATGATCTGAACTTAGAGTTAGGATTAAGGTCCTACAGCTGTTTTCAAATTGATGCATCTAGAGTCAGCCTTTTAGGGAGTGCTGAATGTGCATAAATGTTTGTGCAGGATGTGATTGTATGTATGATTTTCTCAATTCTTTATGTTTCCCAATGTTTTTCAACTCATTAGGTCTTTTTCCAAATATCCTTATTTTCCACAAGGTCTTTTTCTCAAACCCTGGATAATCTTCTCAAATATCCATTTCTTCCAAAACCCCAGGCGATTTTACATTCTACCTTTCTACTGGATCTCGAATTTCTAGCTGCATTTTTATCCTGCCTGCAAATTTTTTCAAAATTTCTCACATTTTCCTAAGTCTCATTCTGAGTCTTTCTCTATTTTCAGTTCGATGGCATCCAGTCAAGTCGATCCTATCTTTCCTGAAGGTCACATCTCCTTCGAGGTGCGACAAGGTTGTCCTGAACATCGAGCCCTTAGCACCGGAACTTTCATTCCCCGGTGGTATTATTCCTAGCTAAAGAGCTTTTCCCGAATGTTCCCGGACCATTTGAGCGAGTGCGGATTAGGGCTGGCATCAGCAGTCGGAAAACAGACCGTCAATGGCAACCTGATCCATGCAATGGCGGAGCGATGGAATCCTCGAACGTGTACCTTCTGGTTCCCGTGGGGAGAGATGACCGTTTTAATGGATGAATTTTCAGAAATCATGGGGTTGCCAGAAATCTTTTTAACTTGATTTGGCGAACAAATAAGATGCCTAATGAGTGGAGGAAGAGTACTTTGGTGCCTTTATATAAGAATAAGGGTGATATACAAGATTGCACAAACTATCGTGGTATAAAACTCATGAGTCATACTATGAAACTTTGGGAGAGGGTGATTGAGTCTAGGTTGAGGAAGGTTGTCATGATATCGGAGAATCAATTTGGTTTTATGCCTGGAAGATCAACTATGGAAGCTATACATCTTCTTAGACAACTTATTGAAAGATATAGAGAGAGGAACAAAGATTTGCATATGGTTTTTATTGATTTAGAGAAGGCATACGATAGAGTACCTAGGGACGTTCTCTGGTGGACAATGATGAAGAAAGGTGTTTCTCTCAAGTACATTAGTATAATTAAAGATATGTATGAAGGAGTAGTAACCAATGTCCGCACTTGTGGAGGGGTGACAACCAATTTTCCGATAACGGTTGGGTTACATCAAGGATCTGCTTTAAGCCCTTTCCTATTTGCGATAGTGATGGATGAGCTTACGAGATCAATTTAAGAAAATGTACCGTGGTGTATGTTGTTTGCTGATGATATTGTTTTGATTGATGAGTCTAGAGCTGGGGTTAATGCTAAGTTAGAATTATGGAGACAGACATTGGAAGCTAGAGGTTTTAAGTTGAGTAAGAGTAAGACTGAATATATGGAATGTCGGTTTAGTAAGCAACGAAGTAGTGATGGGAGTGTAGTGAAGCTTGGTGAGCAAGATATACCTGTGAATGATTATTTCAAATATTTGGGATCTATCATTCAAAAGTATGGAGAAATTGATGGAGATGTAAATCATAGGATAAAGGTTGGGTGGATGAAATGGAAAAGTGCTACTGGAGTGCTGTGCGATCGTAGAATGCCATTGCGGTTGAAGGGAAAGTTTTATAGGACGACTATTAGACCCGCTTTACTATATGGTACGGAATGTTGGGCTGCCAAGAGACATCATATTCAAAAAATGAGTGTAGCTGAGATGCGGATGCTTAGATGGATGTGTGGAAATACAATAAAAGATAAGATTCGGAACGAAGAGATACGTAAGAAGGTAGGTGTTGCACCCATTGAAAATAAGATGCGAGAGAATCGTTTACGGTGGTTTGGACATATTCGGCGAAGGCCTAATGATGCTCCAGTTAGAAGGTTGGAGAAATGGGAAAATATATTAGTTAAAAGAGGTCGGGGTAGGCCTAGGAAGACTTGGATGGAGATGATAGGAAAGGATATGAATGCTTTGAACCTCACCGAGGACATGGCGTTGGATAGAAATGATTGGAGGAAAAGGATTCATGTGGAAGACCCAAAATTAATTTCTTTTTTGGTTCATATCGCTGACCCCAATTGTTTTGGGATGAAGGCGTAGTTGTTGTTGTTGTTGTATGGGGTTGCCAGAACCAGCTGGTCGACCAAGCGACCCATTAGAGCATCAATTCCTTATCAATGTCAAGGGTTTGGACCCCCGAGACTCCTTAGCTCGTATGACAGGCCGCCGATCTTGGCCTCTGATCCAGTTGAAAGGAAATGAGTATGTTGACCTACTTGAGTTGTACCGCCAATACGGGACCTTCATGGAAGTCAGTTCGCTATCAAGAACAGCTAAAGAAAGGATTCAAAATGCGATGGTTCTGTGCACTGTAGGATTATCCCTCTTCCCAGATGGGCAAAACTACATGGACATCAGAATAATCCAACTTATGAGAAGATGGGGAAGTCGGCAAACCAATCGCCTCTCCATAGCCATGGCAGCGCTCGCCTTCCTCTATCGAGGTCTGACCCGATTCTCACTTGGAGAATCCATTTTAGTTGAAGGATGCGTCTACGCACTTCAGTCCTGGTTTTTCCAACACGTTCCAGCCCGAGCAAGCTCTTTCAGATACAATGGTCAAGAACTCCTTCCAGTGGCGCAGTATCGGTCTATGATCAACAACATTCAAGAGAATGACGTAGTCTGGGACTATTTTGATCGGCAAATATCTCCTCCCAGATATACCTATGCTTATGGCAAACGGTTCAAATTGCTAGGACCATTCTTCTGCACTTATTACCAACCAGAAAGATGTGTTCGGCAGTTCTCTCAAAGGCAGCAGTACGTCGAAGCCTGACTGTTATCAGGAGTTATGGCAGAGTTTGATCTCACTTCCGCACAATGGTCTGGGGCATATCATTCTGCCCGCTACAGCTGGGATTCTTTTGTTTCTCTTAAAATCTTTCCTGGTCCTAGAGTGTCTGCCGACTATCATGAATGGTAGCAAATTGTTTGTCCCCCACCTCTTTGTCAAGATCAATAAAATCTTATTTTTCTCATTTTAATAAAATTCTCTTTCCTTCTATTGTGGTTTGACGACCTCGCCTAGGTAACAAGGCATATTTTCGTTGTTTATTTCTTTTGCAGAAGGAATGACAACACAATTGTCGTGATTCCCACGATGACTCAGTCCCTAGTAATGGGACATCTTTTCCAAATTGTCTACCATATTTCCAGCAAATTTTTCTTCCAAAAGCCAATTCCTTCATAATCTAATCAGGTCTTTGCCCTGCAGAGAGCATCCATACCATTTGATGGTTGAGATAAGATCAGGCAAAAGAACCACGACATCCCAGTACTCGTCAGCCTCGGAAGAAGAAATGGGTTCCCCTCGATCCGAGAAGAGTCAAGAGCAGCAGCAAGAAGATGACGGCATAGACCCTCAAATGTATGCCATGTTCAGAAAAATGATGAATAAGATGATGAATGAGCAGCCCGAGACCGGCTCAGAAAGGAATCCATTCAGAGAAAGGTTCCATGGTCGCAGGAGTAAGAAGGCTCCCAAAAAGCAGATCCAGCCAGAAGAGATTTCAGATGAATCAGATTCCACTGAAAATACAGATGAAGAATATGAGGTGCCTCTGGCATTTCAGAAGCGTGGCCAAAGTAAAAACCGCAGATCAAAGAGCAGAGATAAAGAAGAGCCCTTGCAAGCGCAGTTTAAAGAAATGGCCCGAGTTGTCAAGGATCTGCAAGCCCGCGACAAGGGCAAGAAAGTCTTCACCAGTGAGGACTTTTATGACGGCTTAGAAGGGGATGATGATCTGGAGAATCTCCCCCGAAAATTCATCAAATTCGATGGTTCTGGCGATCCAAAAGCGCACCTCGCCACTTTCTTTGCTGAATGCTCTCGGTTTAAGAGGGATAACCGAGCATTGTTTCTATGCTTCCCCCGCAGCTTGGAAGGAGTTGCAGCCAAGTGGTATGCTGAGCATATCAACCCCATCGAGCTCAAAGAGTTCGACAAAGTTGTGAATCTCTTTATTGAACGCTTCTTGTTCAACACAGAAGCGCTACCTATGTTAAGTCATCTCTGCAATTTAAGGCAGAATGAGAATGAAAAAACACGGGACTTCATTCACAGATGGAGATCAGCCTGTAATAAGATGAGAGATCCTATCTCGGAAAGGCATGCATTGTCCTTAATCCTCAACAATTTCTCGCAGCCGTTAAGAGGATTAATCTCCACAGCGCCGTCCAGGACCTTCATTGAGCTGACTGAATGAGCCGAATGGCTCGAGCTGAGTGTGGAAAATGGAGTCTATGAAGGCTTCACCTTTTCCAAGAACAACTCTCAAGGTGAGCAGAAGAAGAAAGCTCACTTCACTTATTCTGCCAGCAACAGCAACAAAGGCCAAAATCGATACAAAGGGAAGAAGAAAGATTACTGCTACGGCACAGGCAGTTCGAACAACAAGGATCAAAAAGCAAAGCCTGCTCCTCAGCAGGATCAAGGGCCAAAACTGTGTGAGAAGACCAAACATGAAGGATGGAGCTACGACAGAAAGTTTACTCCTCTTGACCAATCACTCGAAGATGTGCTCAAATACATGCTATCAAAGGAAATGGTTAAGTTGCCCAGATTGGCCGATCCCCCTGTGCCCATGGGGAAATGGAAAGATCAGTTCTGCAAGTTCCACAGGACAGTGGGACACAACACCGAGAACTGCTTTGTTCTAAAAAACATCG
This sequence comes from Nuphar pumila, assembly GCF_984573655.1. Classification (NCBI taxonomy): domain Eukaryota; kingdom Viridiplantae; phylum Streptophyta; class Magnoliopsida; order Nymphaeales; family Nymphaeaceae; genus Nuphar; species Nuphar pumila. Next base: position 68,527,070 of record NC_143255.1, on the reverse strand, counting down.
TGCAAGATCTCATTGAAAAGAATCTATTGGTAGAAGGAGAAGAAGAAGAGAAAATGGACATTCTCAATCACCCCTTCCCTTCGCACACCACAGCAGTAGTGTCTGCACAACCATTTCTACCGCATGAGCATATCAAGCCATGTTCTGCGCAAGACCTACAAGTTCAGCACCAGGTATCGGTACTACGACAAGCAACTCCAGATTCTAAGAAGATGGACTTAATTTCAGCATTCGGTAAAATGAAAGTTGCAGAAGCACCTGTGAAGTCAGTTCCCAAATCAAAAGGAACTCCTGACTTCTTCAAGCAAATCGTTAGACCAAGGCCAGAAAGGTCAAGTCAAAAGCCTCTGACTGCTCTATCCAATGTCTCCATCCTTGACTTGGCCAAGAATTCTAGCAAGCACCAGCAAGTACTGAATGATTTACTCAGGAAAATCAAGGTTAAACCCAGTACCACTCCTGAAGACATGGCACAAATTGTGTACTCCGCCATGACCAATGCACCAATCACTTTTTCTGATAAGGACCTTTCAAAGCCTCATTCCTTTCACAATAATGCTCTTTACATCGTCGTTCGAGTCAGAGGAATGACAGTACTGCACGTGCTGATCGATGGAGGCAGCAACCTCAATATTTGCCCTGAGATGACCGCAAAAGCATTAGGGATCAAAGATGAAGAATATATTCCAGATCCCATCACTATCTATGGATTTGACAACCATGGTCAAACGGCAAAAGGGAAGATATTTCTAGAGGTGTTCATCAACTATTCGGTGCATTCCATCCTTTTCCATGTGGTTAACGTACCACCCACCTACAACTTGCTGCTCGGAAGGACGTGGATTCACAATGCTAATGCAGTGCCTTCCACCCTACATCAATGTGTGAAGTGGTCAAAAGGTGGAATGATTACCACAATACTGGGAGAAGACCCGGAAGAAAGGCTACCGCAGCCCATGATTCCCCGACCATCATTCAATGCAGATATTCCCAGCATCAGGGAAAGTGAAGAGATCAGTCACGGAGAAAATCGAGAAATACTCCAGGCACCATCAGAGCCATCTCTGCACACAGTAGCCACGACCCGATGGAAAGGTCCTCAATTCTTCAAGGTTGGAGGTCGAATTGACTACAGCACCATTAAGGATCATCCCTTGTTTCCTCAATTCATGAAGTCAAGAAAGGGATTTGAGTTACTCCTGAAGCATGGCTATCAACCCTTCAAGGGACTCAGCAAGAACGAAGATGACCGCATCGAGCCAATGATCCAGAAACATCGTCCCCACAGAGCAGGACTAGGGTTTGCCGGAGGAAGCTCGTCAAAGAAGACTGTTTTTATCAAAGGGGCACAATGAAGACCATTTGTTATTTTCTTTCTATTCTTTTCCAAATAAATGTCTCATTTTACCAATGTCATTGATCAATTCAATCAATAAAATTCCAAGTTTCTTTGTCTATCCGGATGCCATCTACTCCCTTTCTGTCTATCTCTTCATTTTATAATTCAATGCCATTTTATGCATGGTTCTCTTCAAATGATTGCTTGTCTTACTATAGGTCGATTTATCTGAACCAGATTTCTTCTCCAAAATTTCAGAATGACTTCTCGGACAATCAAGAAGCTCGTTCTCAATCCCAAGGCTTTTCAGAAATCGACAGCAATTCACAGAATCAAAGCAAGCATCGGAAATGATAAGATTGCAAAGCAGTCAGATGATTGTGCAGAATACGATCAGTTTCTTCAGGAATTACCAGAGTTCACCGCTGTTCAGAAGCAAGATGAACCATCTCCTCTAGTACAAGATCCAACTGAAGGTGTCAACATCGGTTCAGAGGAAGATCCCAAAATTCTCCAGATCGGAACCAGCCTGAATCCGGAAGAAAAGAAAAGGCTTACAGATTTTCTCAAGCGGCATGAAGAAGTGTTCGCATGGACATATGAAGACATGCCAGGCTTAGACCCCAAATTAGTCGAACACCGTCTTGTCTTAAAGCCGGATGCTAAGCCAGTTAAGCAGAAGCTGAGAAAAATGGATCCCAGAATAGAACAACAAGTCAAAGAAGGACTTGAAGATTTGCTCAAAGCAGGATTTATCCGAGCTATTGACTACCCGGATTGGTTAGCCAATATCGTTGTTGTCCCAAAGAAAAGTGGCAAAGTAAGGATTTGCATAGACTTCAGAGACCTCAATAAGGCAACTCCGAAGGATGACTATCCACTTCCAAGCATCGATCTTCTAGTCGATAGCACGGCAGGACATGCCATGTTCTCTTTCATGGACGGATATTCCGGCTACAATCAGATTAAGTTGGCCGCCCGCGACCAATCAAAAACTTCCTTTACTACACCTTGGGGCACTTTCTGCTATACGGTTATGCCTTTTGGGATCAAGAATGCTGGAGCAACGTATCAACGGGCAATGGCTGTCATCTTTCACGATCAGATGCGCAAAATCATGGATGCGTATGTTGATGATATTGTCGTGAAATCTAAAGAGGAAGAAGATCACCTCGAAGCACTTGATCAAGTCTTTAAAAGACTTATTCTTTACAAGTTAAGGCTTAACCCACAAAAGTGTGTCTTTGGAGTCGAATCAGGCAAACTGTTGGGTTTTCTGGTAAGCAAAAAGGGAATTGAAGTTGACCCGGCCAAAGCAAAGGCTATCATTGATATGCCACCCCCGAAGAATCTCAAAGAACTACGTAGCCTTCAAGGACGTATGCAGTCAATCCGGCGATTCATTTCCAATTTGGCGATGAGATGTGAGCCCTTCAACCACTTACTCAGAAAAGGAGTGAAGTTCGAATGGGGACCAGAGTGTCAACAATCGTTCGATCGAATCAAGAAGTATCTTCTTAATCCTCCCATCCTGAAGCCGCCAGAATTGGGAAAACCTCTTCTGTTATACATCTCAGTCAATCAAGTCGCATGCAGCGGATTCTTGGCGCAATACAAAGAAGGCAGCCTGATAGAACATGCCATTTATTACGTGAGTAAGACTTTCATAGATTATGAAAAGAGATACTCTCAAATAGAGAAGACCTGCCTAGCTCTGGTATGGATGTGTCAGAAGCTAAGACACTACCTGCTAACATCCGAAGTCAAAATTTTATCCAAACTCAATCCTCTCAAGTATATTTTAGAGCAGCCTTTCCTCAGCGAACGAGTCGCAAAATGGCAAGTCTTACTGATGCAGTATGACTTAGAATATGTCTCGCAACAATCGATCAAAGGCCAAGCAATTGCGGATCAATTGGCGGATTTTCCTCTGGCAGAAGAAGCGAAAGCCGAAGATGACTTTGTAAACACCCCAAATTTTCACTCACCTCCTTGACATTTTCACCAAACACCATCATCCAGCCTCTGAAATCGCTGGAGGGCAAAATGGTCATTTTCTGAGCCGGACCTTGCAAAAGTCCAAATTTCATCTGCAACTCTCAAAATTTCTCTAATTTTAGCTCAGATGTTCAAAATTTTACTCCTGACAGGAGACAGACATCTCCAAGTCTTGATTCAAGATTGCATTTCATAAGACATGACATTGCATATCATTGCATGAGCATTTCAAATCACTGCACTGCACAGCATGTCATTTCGAGGTCCAGAACTCTTGATTTCAAAATTTTCAATCCAGATTAGAATTTCAACTCTTTTCAAAATTGATTTCAAAACCCTGGGTCTTTAAAATTATCAATTTTTCCCATTTTACCCCCAGGACTCTGAATTTCAAAATATTTCCTCAGGAAAACCATCTGGATAGTTTTCAATATAGATTTCAGTCACTTCACCTCAGATTTTGCCCCTTTTGACAATTTCAAATATCTTTCTTTTACAAAATCGCCCTACAAGGGTCAACTCTTTCCAAAATTCCTGTTTTTCCCATTAGTCCAAATTTTTATGAAAATTCCAAAAAGAAGTTGTGGTTTTATCCTTATTTCAATAAAGAAGCAATGTGGGACCCACACTGAAGTGGTGTCACACAAGCTCCCCTTCTGAAAATTTGAATTTTGAAAAACCCAAAAATATAGGAGCCTTGTCCCCTGGATGGGCGCCACTTGTCATTTCTCTCTCCTCCCATTTCCATGCCAAGTGTCAGTGTGGGGCTACCTTCAGAAGTCGCCACATGTCATCCCCTTTATCTTCCATGTGTCACCCTATCCATCCTGCGCCATGTGTCATTTCAAAGACTACCAGGAGATGCCAAGTGTCATAGGTTGTCCTGTCTAGAAAAAGTGGAGTTGTCTCCTCTGAGGTGGCGCCATCTAGAGTGTCTCCTGCAGGGGACAGGTGTCAACCCCTCCTTCATTCTGGAAAAGTAGCCTGACACATGTCTCTTCCTACTTTTCTCAGAAAAGTAGGAGACATGTGTCACTTCTGAATTCCTACAAAAAAGGTAGGCTTGTCTCCTCTGAGGTGGCGCCATCTGGAGTGTTTCCTGCAGAGGACACGTGGCAAGTCCTCATTTCCTCAGAAAAAGGCAAGTGCCATGTGTCATTTCCTGCTTTCTTCAGAAAAGCTAGAATTCAAATATTCAAAAACCCCCATAGGTGGCGAAAATCAAGAACTCCTACCTTTTTCATCCTGTCTGAGATGGCGCCACATGGCTTGGCCCACCTTCTCTCCCCTCTGCCACGTGTCGTTCTCTGCTTCCTTCAGAAAAAGTAGAGGACACATGTCCTCTCCCTATTTTTTTCAGAAAAGTAGGAGACACATGTCCCTTTCCCTCCTTTTCCTCCCTCTTGCCACATGGCATTGTAGGAGCCACCCTGAGGTGGCGCCACATGTCCATCCTCCATTCCTCCAGGGCCAACCTCCATTTGAATTTCAAATTCTCCTCTGAGGTGGCGCCATTTGAGAAAGCCTCTCCAGACAGCTGACACTTGTCCTCCACATGTCCAGATCTCCTTTCACCAGAAAAAGCAAAATTCAAATTCCTCTGAGGTGGCGCCTTCTGAGCCCACTGCTCTGTCCTTCTGACATGTGTCAAACACCTTTTGAGGTGGCACCATTCCAGGACTCCACTTGGCTCCATTTTTCATTTTTATTTTATTTTTAATAAAGGTAGCCCACCATGAGGTGGCGCCACCTGAGGACTCCCTACAAAAGGTGAGTTTGAATTTCAAATTCCAAGAGAGCACCCTCTGAGGTGGCGCCTTCTGGGAGTTCCCTGCAGAGAGAATCAAGCAAATTTTTGAAAAATTCCAAATTCCCCCTGCTGAGGTGTCTCAACCACAAAAATTTCCATTTTTATTTTCTCAAAAAAATCAAAATAGCCTTTTGAGGTGGCGCCATCTGAGGGCTCCCTGCAAAAGGCAAATTCGAATTTCAAAACCCCCAGATGGCACCCCCTGAGATGGCGCCACATGGAGGGCTCAGATTGAACCTGTTTGAATTTCAAAATTTTTCAGAAAAGTTATAAAAACAAGGGTTCACGCCCAGCCTAAAAAGAGATCATTTTTTTAGCTCTTGTGAACTTGGAAAATCCAACCTAGCCTTCCTAACATCTGATTTTGAACCTTGGAAATCGTGCCCCCTTTGGCACATTGAAGAAGGTGGAGTAGAGCTCGTGCTGTGGCCAGTCCAATTCCAACGGAGCTCGATTTTGGTGGACCATCCGAAGCCCGGAGTGAAGAACGAAGGAAGCTCGTGGTAGCTGCCCCTTTCAAGAGCACCTACGCTGCGTAACGAAGCAAGGTGCACTTCTTTTCCCCTTGATGTGATTTCATAATTCGATTCGGGAGTCGTTTGAAGAAAGAGCTCATCCGAGAGATGGATTGAGCTATTCTCATAAAACGACATACATAAAAATATTCAATTATGCTTCCTTGATGATTTTTATCATTCATGCATTTATCTAAATTTAATTTGCATTTTATTTCATTCATTTAGCATATTTCATGGATTAATTAGGATTAATTTAGCCTTTTTTTCAATTCTGCTTATTTTCAGTAAGTCTCTGTTTTTGTCAGTCAGTCCACACGTCATTTCATGCATTTATTTTTTATTAAAATCCAAAAAAAATCACGGAATGCGCCCTTAGGTGTCCCTGAAATTTTGCCAAAAATTCGGAGCCATTTGAATTTGTTTACTGTGGTAAACATCCAAAATGGTAAGTCGGGTTTTGTAACCCGGGATGCGTTTTGAAAAACATTTGCCGACTTGTAAAATCGAGTTCTCCCTCCTGGGAGGTCCGATTTTCGATCCTAAAAATGCCCTGAACTCGGAAGAATGTCTAGTTTTTAATATGATTTTTTCAGATTTTTATGATTTTTTTTATGACTGACAAAAATCCGAGAGTTCGGGACACGTGTCAGAGCCTAATTTGAGCCTCTGAGATCTTGGATCGACTTAGGGCTATGATTTCTCTTTGTGTGTTTCTCAAAATCCGAAACTGTACAAAGTGAAAGTGGTGTCCGAGATGTCCTCTGTTCGCATCTAAAAGCCTGTAATTTTTAGAACAGTGTTGACCCCTGATTCGGATTTTTCTTGTCAGTCCACTGTTTTGCTACATTTGTCTGTTCTGTTAGTTTAGGCAGAAATAGTTATATTTTTCTCTGTGTTTCTGTTGATCAAATGCCGAAGTCATAAACATGAAAGTTGTTCATGTAGGTGTCGTTCATAGCTCTGATTAATTTCATAAATTTCCATGACATTTTTATATTTATTTGGCATTTTACATCAGATTAGGGTGATTTTTACCTCTGTCAGAACTAAATCCCTGTTATTGAACTCACCATGGCTCAAATCCCAAGGCTGTAAAAACCAAAAATGTTCCATTTCGGGTCTTTTAGCAGTCTGCAAAATATCAGAAGTTTCCATGGTGTAAATCTTGCATTATCATATTAGGCATTGCATTTGGTTCGGATCCATAGGCAAAATCCATCATTTTAGGACTTTCTTTGAATTTTGGCATTTAAATCATATCATTTCATGCGTTTTAGCATTCTAGGTTGTTTATCAAAGTGTTTAAATGCTTCATACCGAATTTGGTGCAATTTGGAATCCATTTGAGGTTCGGATCATCCATAATACCAAAACAGGGTTCCGCAGGACCCAGATCCAAGCGAAAAACAAGCGAAATTCGTTATTTTGGATAAATTGCAATACACCAAATTCTGATTTTACAGTCATAATGTGTTTAGCAGCATGTCATCATGTCTCTTACTGAATTTCATCATCACTTGATTCAATTTGAATTTCAAAATCTCAATTTTACCAAGTTTTCCTTCAAAAAACCCTGATTTTAAAGATGTAGCTTTAATTTTAGGGGTATTTTGGTCATTTTAACCTCAATTCCGAATTTCAAATTGTTTTTCACTGAATTTCTAGCATTTTCATCATTTCAAAATATCAAGGAAGCATGAGAATAGGGTTTATATCCAATTAAATCCAATAATTTCATAATATTATTGGAAAATTTTGGAAAAACCCACATATTTGAGCTAACCTTATTTCAAGTTTGGCAGGGACATTCAAAAGAAGGAGCTGAAGTCTGCAAATTTCTTTTATTTCCTTTATTTAATGATGTAATAATGTAAATTTTGGAATAAGAGATTTAATTTCCTGCTTAGACTAGGATGCATATCATATAGTTTGATTTTATGCAATATCCTGATTATATGATTCATGCATTTTATTTCAAAAGCACTATGGATGTTCACGAATGGCACGTGCACCAACTCTTAGGGAGTTGATGGACTCGGTGGGATCCATATTTACGGCCCTAGTCGGAATATGGACGAGACCCAGATCCGTCATCTTTCTACTAGTCACATTGAGCCTACACTCTTAGGCTATCTTAAAATGCACATCATATTTCCAAAGTTTTCAAAATCATGTGCATCAAATCAACTAAATTCTGAACATATTCATGGCCACAGTCAGGATATGTGAAGGATTTATCTTGACTTAATGCACATTTTTCCAACAAATCTCTTAGAAAATCTTTTCAAAGTGCATTCATTCACTTATGTCATTTGCATCATAGAATCATTGATTTTCTCAAGATTTTCTCAAGAAAACTTCATTCTCAAGAAATCGATTTCTCAAGAAATTCTAAGGATTTTTCAAAATCGGTTTTCCAAAGACAAGTTTTACACAGTTTGCCTTGGAAAATGTTATCTTAAGATTTTCAAAAGGGATTTCCCAATTTTCTCCAAGATCCAAAATCGATTTCCAAGTATTTCAAAAGGTAAAATTCCCAGGATTTCAATTTCCCAAGTTTGAATTTCCTTCTTCAATGAGTTTTCCTATGAATTTTCCATCATTTTCCTAAGAAAACTCTCAAAGTCCAAGTTTTCTTAAGAAGAGTTTCCCTTCTCAAATGCTCTCCTTTTCTCAAGAATCACTTCTACTTTCCCAGGATTTTCAATCATTCATGATTTTCCCATGTCTTTATGAACTTTCTCATGATTTCAAAACACCTTTCATCTGATTTTCCTGAGAAATTAACTTTCATCCCTTTCCTGAGAAATGTTTTTCCAACTCCAAATATTTTCCAAGCATGCATCATGTTTTCCCAAGCTGCATTTTCCAAAATCTCATAGCACATGCCTGAATTCTCTGTGCATTTAGGATAGAACATAACTTTGATAATTTCGCTAAGTCAAGCATAGTTTTGGTCCTTGGTTCGATTACCCCTGTTAAAGGCGACAGGAACGGTCGAACCTCGTACCGACAGGTCGAGCCCCATCCCATGGATTTTCCCGCAATTTTCAAAACGAAGGCGAGTATTTCAAAACAATTTCCAAAATCCGGTCAAAGTTTGAATCGCGAAAGCGTTTCCTCTTTCTCTCTTCCGCAAGGAGGGGAAGACGGGGGAAAAATTTCGCGACGAGAACAGGTTTGGCGACCGAGATGGGACCTGTCCTTGTCTGACTTAAATTATGCTTGACTTAGTTCAATTATCGAAATTATGTTCACAAAATGTCAGCTCTTTTACTTTCAATATCATGTGAGCCTAGGAGCCTAGATTCTGACCTAGCTGACATTGACTGCATATAGACTAGGCATGATTTGGTAGGACCAGATTGAGGAGAAATTTTCATGGTCACATAGACTTAGGTCTAAATACAACTCTCCTCAATTTAGGATCTGAATGCAAACAATGTATGCTTCTTCAAAGTTTTCAAAATCTATCTCTCTAGGACTTAGAGCCCTCTATTTCTTGCATGTGATCATTTTTTCAAAACCTCCCTTACCTATATTGTCCCGGTCTTCACGTTGCTGGGCTCTCTTCCAGAACCATAGTTCGGGACAGAGCCTCACAACTGGGCCAACTATTTGGGTTAACACCCCCCTACCACGTACCGCGGGCCACAGTCCGAAGTATATCGGTAGGCGCTCAAGGATGTTGGAAAACCTTACCTTAGAACCGGAGTTGAAATTCTATGCCACGTACCTCGGATTTCAATTCGGGTATATCGGCATAACTGGATTGGACAAAGATGATCTGAACCTAGAGTTAGGATTAAGGTCCTACAACTGTTTTCAAATTGATGCATTTAGAGTCAGCCTTTTAGGGAGTGCTGAATGTGCATAAATGTTTGTGCAGGATGTGATTGTATGTATGATTTTCTCAATTCTTTATATTTCCCAATGTTTTTCAACTCATTAGGTCTTTTTCCAAATATCCTTATTTTCCACGAGATCTTTTCTCAAACCCTGGATGATTTTTTCAAATATCCCTTTTCTTCCAAAACTCCAGGTGATTTTTCATTCTCCCTTTCTACTGGATCTCGAATTTCCAGCTGCATTTTTATCCTGCCTGTAATTTTTCAAAATCATATCTTTTCTCTCATTGGATTTTCGATCCTGTTGTTTACTTGCAAAATTCTTCACCGCATTTTCCTCGTGCATACCTTGATTATTGTGGTGGAAATTGTTTACCCACTTGCCTTCTTCTTACTTTAAATCTGTTTCCGGATTGTTTTTCCAAGAGGTATCTCTTTCCTTCAAAATGGTATTTTCCTCGTGATTGACGACCTCGCCTAGGTAACAAGGCACATTTTCCGTTGTTCATTTCTCTTACAAAGAATGACAACATAATTGTCGTGACTCCAACGACGACTCCATCCCTAGTAATGGGATATTCTTCCAATTGTCCACCATATAATTTTCTTCCCAATCCAAAAATTTCCTCAGAGTCTAATCAAGACCTTATCCTGCAGAGAGCCTTCGCAACATTTGATGGTTCAGACAAGGTCAGGGAAGAAGACCGCACCAATTCAGCGTATCAGTTACTCATCAACATCAGAAGGAGAGATGAATTCGCCAAGGTCAGACAAAGACCAAGAGCAGCCAGAAGATGATGGTATCGACCCTCAGATGTACGCAATGTTTCAGAAGATGATGAAGAGGATGATGAGTGAGCAGGCTGGCACCAGCTCAGACAAAAATCCATTCAGTCAGAGAATTAGAGATCGTGTGGCCAAGAGGTCAACCAAGTCCTCTGAGGAGAATGTTCAAGATACTTCAGACGAAGATGATACCGATGAAGAATATGAGGTGCCTCCGGCATTTCATAAATGTGGCCAAAGGAGGAGTCACAAATCAAAAAGTCAGGTCGCAGAAGAGCCCCTGCAAGCACAATTCAGAGAAATGGCCAGAGTGGTCAAGGATCTGCAAGCCCGCGACAAGGGCAATAAAGTCTTCACCAGCGAGGACTTCTACGACGGTTTAGAAGGGGATGATGATCTGGAGAATCTTCCCCGAAAATTCATCAAGTTCGATGGTTCTGGCGACCCAAAATCCCATCTCGCCATGTTCTTCGCTGAATGCTCTAGGTTCAAGAGAGACAACAGAACATTGTTCTTATGCTTTCCCCGCAGCCTGGAAGGAGTTGCAGCCAAATGGTACGCGGAACATGTCAATCCTATAGAACTGAAAGAGTTCGACAAAGTCGTGAATTTGTTCGTTGAACGATTCTTGTTCAATACTGAAGCGCTCCCAACATTGAGCCATCTCTGCAACCTAAGGCAGAATGAAAATGAAAAGGCAAGGGACTTCATTCGCAGATGGAGAGAGACCTGCAACAAAATGAGGGATCCTATATCAGAAAGACATGCTTTATCATTGATCCTCAATAATTTTTTGCAACCTCTGAGAGGATTAATTTCTACCTCACCATCCAAATCTTTCGTTGAACTCATTGAACGAGCAGAATGGCTCGAGTTGAGTGTGGAGAATGGAGTCTATGAAGGCTTCACATTTTCCAAGAACAACCCTCAAGGTGAACAAAAGAAGAAGGCTCACTTCACTTTTGCGGCTAAATCTTTCAATAATAGCAAAGGCAACAAGAATGATCATGGCAACAGTTTTGAGGGAATCGAGAAACAAAAGGGGAAGGACATCAACAGTGATAAACCTCTCCAATCCAGCCCTCAGCATCAAAAGAAAGATCAGAAAAAAATCAAAGCGCAAGGACTGGAGAACTGATCGAGAATTCACCCCTTTGGATCAGACACTCGAGAGTATCCTCGAGTATATGCTTGAGAAAGACCTTGTCCGGTTGCCTAAAGCTGCTGATCCTCCAGCAATTATGGGCAGATTCAAAGAACAATTTTGCAAGTTTCATCGAGCAGTAGGGCATGATACAGAAAACTGCTTCGTCCTTAAGAACATTGTTCAAGACTGCATTGACAAGAAGCTCCTCGTTGAAGATGAAAAGGAAGACTAGTCATCCTGACAAAGATTTTTTCTACAATCATTCAAGAAGATAACAATGCCAACAATTTCCCATTTCCCATCTTGCTTTTTCAAAAGAATAATGTAATCCCATTCTCTTTCCTTGATTTTAAAGCATCAATAAAGTCATCAAATTTTTTCAATAGCTTGGTGTCGTCTTATTTACTTTCTCTTCCTTTTCATAATGTTTCTCTTGTGAGGAATGATCTTGAGGACATCTATCAGTCAAGAAACTTGTCGCCTTATTCATCAATTGTCGTTCTTCTATTCAAAACTTTCTCCCTAGTTACACTGGGGCATTTTTTTGAAAAATTTATCTTTACCTCAAAACATCCTGTATGCAGGCAGGATAAACCATTCTCTCATATATATGCACTCATTTGCACTTCATTTGCATTTCATGGGCATGTGCATTGCATTTGCATTGACTATGCACACAATTCCATTCCCCTTCAGGTTAAGGGATAAACCTGAATCATTTTCCATAATTCTTCAATTTCGACCCTCGGGTCATCCAATTCTTCAATTTCGACCTCCGGGTCCCCAATTCCCAATTTTAAAATCACCAAAATTCTCAATTTCGATCGCCAGGTCATCCAATTTTTAGTCCCCGTTCAGGATAAGGGGATAATCCTGAAACCATTCATAGAAGCGATTCAACTCTCTATAATGGTCCTTGTTCTTCATTGAACTGATAGTGTTCCAAGTGAACTGATAGTTGTTCTTCATCGAACTGATAGTGTTCCAAGTGAACTGATAGTCGTTCTTCATTGAACTGATAGTGTTCCCAGTGAACTGATAGTCGTTCTTTATCGAACTGATAGTGTTCCAAGTGAACTGATAGTCGTTCTTCATCGAACTGATAGTGTTCCAAGTGAACTGATAGTCGTTCTTCATTGAACTGATATTGTTCCAAGTGAACTGATAGTCGTTCTTCATTGAACTGATATTGTTCTCAGTAAACTGATAGCCGTTCTTCATTGAACTTATAGTATTCCAAGCAAACTGATAGTCGTTCTTCATCGAACTGATAGTGTTTCAAGTGAACTGATAGTCGTTTTTCATTGAACTGATAGTATTCCAAGTGAACTGATAAGCGTTCTTCATTGAACTGATAGTATTCCAAGCAAACTGATAGTCGTTCTTCATTGAATTGATAGTGTTCCAAGCGAACTGATAGTCGTTCTTAATTGAACTGATATTATTCTCACCGATGGTTGTTCTTAATCGAACTAATATTGTTCCCAGCAAACCGATGGGCGTTCTTAATTGAACTGATATTGTTTCCAGCGAACCGATGGTCGTTCTTAATTGAACTGATATTGTTCCCAGTGAACTGATAGTCACCTCCTTTGAGGAAAAGAGAGGAGAATTTTCGTCACGGATGCGTTAAGCTGGACCTCATGTGCTCTCTTTCATCAAGGATTTCAAGAAAATTTTGTCAATTTGTCAATCAATTGTTGATTTCAAAATTTTATTGCATAAATCTTTACCTCAGTTTACCTTCAGCATTACTTTCAAAAGAGTGAAGCTTTTGCGAAAAGGGATTCAAAATTCAAATTCTTTCTATTGGCCAACCAAAAGGATGAAGGATAAATCCTCGATATGGCCAGAAAAGAAGATTCAAGGTTATTGAAAAGCCGTAGATGATCGATATTGATCGCAGTCAATGGCGCATCTTTAAAGGCTATTCTTGTAAAGACGAGGCAGTTGAAATATCCTGAGTGCTAGAAAAGAGAGCATTTACCCAAGCCTTGTCTCCTCAGAATCACCTAAGCTGCAATTAAATATCCGCAAAAGGGATCTCTCACCTGTCGTCAAGATGAAGGCAAATTAGGCGAGTAGACCCCTGGGGCCAAAGAAGATTCGAAACATCTCCAAGATGACGGAGTTTGTGACGGATCCTTCCAGGGAAAGTCCAAAGCACTGTCGAGATGAAGGCAGATGCGATGAACCTCTCGACAATCCCTAAAAGATATTTAATTTCAGCTATCGCCCAAAGATCTCCAAACCCATCATCCAAGAAGGATCGAAACATCTCCAAGTTGAAGGAGTTTGTGACGTATCCTTCCCAAAAGAGAGAAAGAGAGGAAAAAGAAAGAGAGAAAAAGTCAGAACATCTCCAAAATGAAAGAGAATGTAGCAAAAACCCAGAGAGTCAAAAGAGTGCAGAAAGATTATCAAGAGAGAAGCTCTCAGGATATCAAACTGCCAGATCTATCAAGAATCCTCTTTAACTTTGTGAAATTCTATTATCAATATTCTTTCATCAATTGCTTTCATAATATCAAATTCTCTTTCCTGCTCATATCAAGGAAATTGATAACTTCCTTGAAGAAGGTCAATTGCAAGCAATTTGGATTTCAAGTCTCGATTCTACAAAGTGAACCTTGTTTGGAGGTAATGCTTTAGGTAGAAAAAAAGGAATATCTTTGCAACAATGTGCAACATTTTCAAATATTTTGAATCAACAGCAAAATTTCCAACATTTTGACAATATTTTCTAGCTATTCTGATATGAAGTGAGAGCTTGATGTCCGTTTTCGATGCATCCTGACCCCAATTTTAAATCCCTCCTAAGGACTTGATTCCTTCCCTTCTTTGAAAGCATGAACTCTCAAATTTGCACACTTCCCTGTGTCCCCACTGTCTCACCATAGACAGTCCCATTTCGGTTTGAGGTTAAGCCACCAATTCCAGCAAAAGGCAATTTCAAAAGCTGATTTTAGTCTCAGCAATGAGACGCCCAAAATCAATCCCTTTTCAAGCTTTAGGGACCCCATTTTCCTTCCTTTGGCAAAACCCCTGTCGGATTTACTGTGCAAAATCCGAAGGTTCCATCATGGTCTCTTCCTTCGAAGATTCCAGTTCATTTTCCACCCAATCAGGATAAGGGTACAAACCTGAGCCTCATTCAAAGAGGTATTTCATTTTCCACCCGATCAGGATAAGGGTACAAACCTGAGCCTCATTCAAAGAGGTATTTCATTTTCCGCCCAATCAGGATAAGGGTACAAACCTGAGCCTCATTCAAAGAGGTATTTCATTTTCCACCCGATCAGGTTAAGGGTACAAACCTGAGCCTCATTCAAAGAGGTATTTCATTTTCCACCCGATCAGGATAAGGGTACAAACCTGAGCCTCATTCAAAGAGGTATTTCATTTTCCGCCCAATCAGGATAAGGGTACAAACCTGAGCCTCATTCAAAGAGGTATTTTATTTTCCACCTGATCAGGATAAGGGTACAAACCTGAGCCTCATTCAAAGAGGTATTCCATTTTCCGCCCGATCAGGATAAGGGTACAAACCTGAGCCTCATTCAAAGAGGTATTCCATTTTCCACCCGATCAGGATAAGGGTACAAACCTGAGCCTCGATCAAAGAGGTATTCCATTTTCCGCCCGATCAGGATAAGGGTACAAACCTGAGCCTCATTCAAAGAGGTATTTCATCTTCCGCCCGATCAGGATAAGGGTATAAACCTGAGCCTCCATCGACGAGGTATTTCATTTTCCACCCGATCAGGATAAGGGTACAAACCTGAGCCTCGATCAAAGAGGTATTCCATTTTCCGCCCGATCAGGATAAGGGTACAAACCTGAGCCTCATTCAAAGAGGTATTCCATTTTCCGCCCGATCAGAATAAGGGTACAAACCTGAGCCTCAATCAAAGAGGTATTTCATTTTCCACCCGATCAGGATAAGGGTACAAACCTGAGCCTCGATCAAAGAGGTATTCCATTTTCCGCCCGATCAGGATAAGGGTACAAACCTGAGCCTCAATCAAAGAGGTATTTCATCTTCCGCCCGATCAGGTTAAGGGTACAAACCTGAGTCTCATTTCGATGAGATATTTCATTCCCCAATCATGTCAAGGGTCAAAACCTGAGCTTCGTTCCATGCGAGGTATTTCTGTCCCATCCAGGTTAAGGGCATAAACCTGAATTTCACTCTCATAGAGTGAGTCTTTTCTCTTCATCCTCCGCTTCATATCTACCATCTTCCTCGGGCTAATTTCTCCATACCCAGTCAGATCCTTCTAACTGGGGCATTATTTTTATGTATAGCCCAAATTTGGTGTGTTTTTCTTTGCCACTAAGCTCGGCCATGAGCCGGCTTAGTAGCAAAGAGGGGCATCTGTAAACACCCCAAATTTTCACTCACCTCCCTGACATTTTCACCAAACACCATCATCCAGCCTCTGAAATCGCTGGAGGGCAAAATGGTCATTTTCTGAGCCGGACCTTGCAAAAGTCCAAATTTCATCTGCAACTCTCAAAATTTCTCTAATTTTAGCTCAGATGTTCAAAATTTTACTCCTGACAGGAGACAGACATCTCCAAGTCTTGATTCAAGATTGCATTTCATAAGACATGACATTGCATATCATTGCATGAGCATTTCAAATCACTGCACTGCACAGCATGTCATTTCGAGGTCCAGAACTCTTGATTTCAAAATTTTCAATCCAGATTAGAATTTCAACTCTTTTCAAAATTGATTTCAAAACCCTGGGTCTTTAAAATTATCAATTTTTCCCATTTTACCCCCAGGACTCTGAATTTCAAAATATTTCCTCAGGAAAACCATCTGGATAGTTTTCAATATAGATTTCAGTCACTTCACCTCAGATTTTGCCCCTTTTGACAATTTCAAATATCTTTCTTTTACAAAATCGCCCTACAAGGGTCAACTCTTTCCAAAATTCCTGTTTTTCCCATTAGTCCAAATTTTTATGAAAATTCCAAAAAGAAGTTGTGGTTTTATCCTTATTTCAATAAAGAAGCAATGTGGGACCCACACTGAAGTGGTGTCACACAAGCTCCCCTTCTGAAAATTTGAATTTTGAAAAACCCAAAAATATAGGAGCCTTGTCCCCTGGATGGGCGCCACTTGTCATTTCTCTCTCCTCCCATTTCCATGCCAAGTGTCAGTGTGGGGCTACCTTCAGAAGTCGCCACATGTCATCCCCTTTATCTGCCATGTGTCACCCTATCCATCCTGCGCCATGTGTCATTTCAAAGACTACCAGGAGATGCCAAGTGTCATAGGTTGTCCTGTCTAGAAAAAGTGGAGTTGTCTCCTCTGAGGTGGCGCCATCTAGAGTGTCTCCTGCAGGGGACAGGTGTCAACCCCTCCTTCCTTCTGGAAAAGTAGCCTGACACATTTCTTCCTACTTTTCTCAGAAAAGTAGGAGACATGTGTCACTTCTGAATTCCTACAAAAAAGGTAGGCTTGTCTCCTCTGAGGTGGCGCCATCTGGAGTGTTTCCTGCAGAGGACACGTGGCAAGTCCTCATTTCCTCAGAAAAAGGCAAGTGCCATGTGTCATTTCCTGCTTTCTTCAGAAAAGCTAGAATTCAAATATTCAAAAACCCCCATAGGTGGCGAAAATCAAGAACTCCTACCTTTTTCATCCTGTCTGAGATGGCGCCACATGGCTTGGCCCACCTTCTCTCCCCTCTGCCACGTGTCGTTCTCTGCTTCCTTCAGAAAAAGTAGAGGACACATGTCCTCTCCCTATTTTTTTCAGAAAAGTAGGAGACACATGTCCCTTTCCCTCCTTTTCCTCCCTCTTGCCACATGGCATTGTAGGAGCCACCCTGAGGTGGCGCCACATGTCCATCCTCCATTCCTCCAGGGCCAACCTCCATTTGAATTTCAAATTCTCCTCTGAGGTGGCGCCATTTGAGAAAGCCTCTCCAGACAGCTGACACTTGTCCTCCACATGTCCAGATCTCCTTTCACCAGAAAAAGCAAAATTCAAATTCCTCTGAGGTGGCACCTTCTGAGCCCACTGCTCTGTCCTTCTGACATGTGTCAAACACCTTTTGAGGTGGCACCATTCCAGGACTCCACTTGGCTCCATTTTTCATTTTTATTTTATTTTTAATAAAGGTAGCCCACCATGAGGTGGCGCCACCTGAGGACTCCCTACAAAAGGTGAGTTTGAATTTCAAATTCCAAGAGAGCACCCTCTGAGGTGGCGCCTTCTGGGAGTTCCCTGCAGAGAGAATCAAGCAAATTTTTGAAAAATTCCAAATTCCCCCTGCTGAGGTGTCTCAACCACAAAAATTTCCATTTTTATTTTCTCAAAAAAATCAAAATAGCCTTTTGAGGTGGCGCCATCTGAGGGCTCCCTGCAAAAGGCAAATTCGAATTTCAAAACCCCCAGATGGCACCCCCTGAGATGGCGCCACATGGAGGGCTCAGATTGAACCTGTTTGAATTTCAAAATTTTTCAGAAAAGTTATAAAAACAAGGGTTCACGCCCAGCCTAAAGAGAGATCATTTTTTTAGCTCTTGTGAACTTGGAAAATCCAACCTAGCCTTCCTAACATCTGATTTTGAACCTTGGAAATCGTGCCCCCTTTGGCACATTGAAGAAGGTGGAGTAGAGCTCGTGCTGTGGCCAGTCCAATTCCAACGGAGCTCGATTTTGGTGGACCATCCGAAGCCCGGAGTGAAGAACGAAGGAAGCTCGTGGTAGCTGCCCCTTTCAAGAGCACCTACGCTGCGTAACGAAGCAAGGTGCACTTCTTTTCCCCTTGATGTGATTTCATAATTCGATTCGGGAGTCGTTTGAAGAAAGAGCTCATCCGAGAGATGGATTGAGCTATTCTCATAAAACGACATACATAAAAATATTCAATTATGCTTCCTTGATGATTTTTATCATTCATGCATTTATCTAAATTTAATTTGCATTTTATTTCATTCATTTAGCATATTTCATGGATTAATTAGGATTAATTTAGCCTTTTTTTCAATTCTGCTTATTTTCAGTAAGTCTCTGTTTTTGTCAGTCAGTCCACACGTCATTTCATACATTTATTTTTTATTAAAATCCAAAAAAAATCACGGAATGCGCCCTTAGGTGTCCCTGAAATTTTGCCAAAAATTCGGAGCCATTTGAATTTGTTTACTGTGGTAAACATCCAAAATGGTAAGTCGGGTTTTGTAACCCGGGATGCGTTTTGAAAAACATTTGCCGACTTGTAAAATCGAGTTCTCCCTCCTGGGAGGTCCGATTTTCGATCCTAAAAATGCCCTGAACTCGGAAGAATGTCTAGTTTTTAATATGATTTTTTCAGATTTGTATGATTTTTTTTATGACTGACAAAAATCCGAGAGTTCGGGACACGTGTCAGAGCCTAATTTGAGCCTCTGAGATCTTGGATCGACTTAGGGCTATGATTTCTCTTTGTGTGTTTCTCAAAATCCGAAACTGTACAAAGTGAAAGTGGTGTCCGAGATGTCTTCTGTTCGCATCTAAAAGCCTGTAATTTTTAGAACAGTGTTGACCCCTGATTCGGATTTTTCTTGTCAGTCCACTGTTTTGCTACATTTGTCTGTTCTGTTAGTTTAGGCAGACATAGTTATATTTTTCTCTGTGTTTCTGTTGATCAAATGCCGAAGTCATAAACATGAAAGTTGTTCATGTAGGTGTCGTTCATAGCTCTGATTAATTTCATAAATTTCCATGACAGTTTTATATTTATTTGGCATTTTACATCAGATTAGGGTGATTTTTACCTCTGTCAGAACTAAATCCCTGTTATTGAACTCACCATGGCTCAAATCCCAAGGCTGTAAAAACCAAAAATGTTCCATTTCGGGTCTTTTAGCAGTCTGCAAAATATCAGAAGTTTCCATGGTGTAAATCTTGCATTATCATATTAGGCATTGCATTTGGTTCGGATCCATAGGCAAAATCCATCATTTTAGGACTTTCTTTGAATTTTGGCATTTAAATCATATCATTTCATGCGTTTTAGCATTCTAGGTTGTTTATCAAAGTGTTTAAATGCTTCATACCGAATTTGGTGCAATTTGGAATCCATTTGAGGTTCGGATCATCCATAATACCAAAACAGGGTTCCGCAGGACCCAGATCCAAGCGAAAAACAAGCGAAATTCGTTATTTTGGATAAATTGCAATACACCAAATTCTGATTTTACAGTCATAATGTGTTTAGCAGCATGTCATCATGTCTCTTACTGAATTTCATCATCACTTGATTCAATTTGAATTTCAAAATCTCAATTTTACCAAGTTTTCCTTCAAAAAACCCTGATTTTAAAGATGTAGCTTTAATTTTAGGGGTATTTTGGTCATTTTAACCTCAATTCCGAATTTCAAATTATTTTTCACTGAATTTCTAGCATTTTCATCATTTCAAAATATCAAGGAAGCATGAGAATAGGGTTTATATCCAATTAAATCCAATAATTTCATAATATTATTGGAAAATTTTGGAAAAACCCACATATTTGAGCTAACCTTATTTCAAGTTTGGCAGGGACATTCAAAAGAAGGAGCTGAAGTCTGCAAATTTCTTTTATTTCCTTTATTTAATGATGTAATAATGTAAATTTTGGAATAAGAGATTTAATTTCCTGCTTAGACTAGGATGCATATCATATAGTTTGATTTTATGCAATATCCTGATTATATGATTCATGCATTTTATTTCAAAAGCACTATGGATGTTCACGAATGGCACGTGCACCAACTCTTAGGGAGTTGATGGACTCGGTGGGATCCATATTTACGGCCCTAGTCGGAATATGGACGAGACCCAGATCCGTCATCTTTCTACTAGTCACATTGAGCCTACACTCTTAGGCTATCTTAAAATGCACATCATATTTCCAAAGTTTTCAAAATCATGTGCATCAAATCAACTAAATTCTGAACATATTCATGGCCACAGTCAGGATATGTGAAGGATTTATCTTGACTTAATGCACATTTTTCCAACAAATCTCTTAGAAAATCTTTTCAAAGTGCATTCATTCACTTATGTCATTTGCATCATAGAATCATTGATTTTCTCAAGATTTTCTCAAGAAAACTTCATTCTCAAGAAATCGATTTCTCAAGAAATTCTAAGGATTTTTCAAAATCGGTTTTCCAAAGACAAGTTTTCCACAGTTTGCCTTGGAAAATGTTATCTTAAGATTTTCAAAAGGGATTTCCCAATTTTCTCCAAGATCCAAAATCGATTTCCAAGTATTTCAAAAGGTAAAATTCCCAGGATTTCAATTTCCCAAGTTTGAATTTCCTTCTTCAATGAGTTTTCCTATGAATTTTCCATCATTTTCCTAAGAAAACTCTCAAAGTCCAAGTTTTCTTAAGAAGAGTTTCCCTTCTCAAATGCTCTCCTTTTCTCAAGAATCACTTCTACTTTCCCAGGATTTTCAATCATTCATGATTTTCCCATGTCTTTATGAACTTTCTCATGATTTCAAAACACCTTTCATCTGATTTTCCTGAGAAATTAACTTTCATCCCTTTCCTGAGAAATGTTTTTCCAACTCCAAATATTTTCCAAGCATGCATCATGTTTTCCCAAGCTGCATTTTCCAAAATCTCATAGCACATGCCTGAATTCTCTGTGCATTTAGGATAGAACATAACTTTGATAATTTCGCTAAGTCAAGCATAGTTTTGGTCCTTGGTTCGATTACCCCTGTTAAAGGCGACAGGAACGGTCGAACCTCGTACCGACAGGTCGAGCCCCATCCCATGGATTTTCCCGCAATTTTCAAAACGGAGACGAGTATTTCAAAACAATTTCCAAAATCCGGTCAAAGTTTGAATCGCGAAAGCGTTTCCTCTTTCTCTCTTCCGCAAGGAGGGGAAGACGGGGGAAAAATTTCGCGACGAGAACAGACTTCCCTGATGAGCAAATATGCAACATCCAGCGATACCCGATCTGGAATTTGTTTTTCGACGGTTCCAAGAATATGGCAGGAATAGGCATCGGAATCCTATTAATCACTCCAGAAAAAGAGATGATTCCATTTTCTCTCAAGCTAGACTTTCAATGCACTCACAATATGGCTGAATACGAAGCCCTGATTCGAGGTCTAAAGATTCTATTAGACTTCAATGTCAAGAGAGTACATGCCTACGGTGACTCATTACTTGTTGTCAATCAAGTTCGAGCCGAATGGCAAGTCAAAGATCAGAAGTTATTTCCCTATCAGAAAATTGTTTCAGCGCTTGTCAGCAATTTTGAAGAATTTCAGCTCTTCCATATCAAGAGGGATTTTAATCAAGTGGCTGATAGTCTAGCCAGTTTAGGCTCCATTATGACATTCAAGAATGGAGAATCTTGTCGCTCTTTTGAAATTGGCAGACTTGACCAACCTGCTTTCATTCCAGCGGAACAGGTAAACCAGGCTGAGCAAAGGAAGAAGCCTTGGTATTACAATATCAAAACTTTCATAGAAACTGGTGAATTTCCTCTAGAACTCTCAAAGAAAGAGCAACAAGCAATCCAGCGTATGTCTACTCGATACTTCATTTTGGCCAATGTCCTCTATCGTCGTGAATTCAGTTCAGAGTATTCTAGATGTTTAGATGATGAAGAAGCCAAAGAAGTCGTGCGAGAAGCACATGAAGGCATTTGTGGCGGCCACGTCGGCTACCAAACCCTTGTCAAGCAAATCATAAAAGCAGGGTACTATTGGAAGACTATGCAACAAGACTGTTATCATTATGTGAAGAAGTGTGTACAATGTCAGATACATGCACCTTCCATCCATGCTCCAGCGACTTATTTACAGTCTGTTGTTTCTCCATGGCCGTTCTCCATGTGGGCCTTCGATGTCGTAGGTCCCATCACTCCTTCAGCTTCAAATGGCCAGAAATACTTCCTTGCCGCAACAGAATATTTCACCAAGTGGGTAGAAGCCATCAGTCTCCGCACAGTAGAAGGCCGACACGTGGTCTCTTTTATTCACAAGAACATTCTTTGCCGTTTCGGCATCCCACATGACATTGTGTCAGACAATGGCAGTCATTTCAAGAATGAAAAAATGAAGACATTCTGCTCAAAATTCAAGATCTATCACCATTTTTCCGCTCCATATTATCCTCAAGGGAATGGTCAGGCAGAGGCCACCAACAAGATTTTAATTCGTATCTTGGAGCGAACTGTGGAAACAGGCCGTGACTGGCATGAGAAGATCCACGATGCACTATGGGCCTATCGGACCACCATTCGTACACCAACGAATGCTACTCCATCAGAATTGGTCTATGGAACAGAAGTAGTATTGCCGCTACATGTTCAGAAGCCCGCTTTGAAATTTGCTTCACTTCTGCAATTACCTCTTGATCGATACCAGCAGCAGCGACTAGTGCAGTTAGACTTACTCGACGAGAGAAGGCTAAAAGCAGCAGAGCATGCTCAATCCTATCGCCAGAGAGTAGCAAGGCAATATGCGAAGTCTATCATTGAAAGAAGATTCAAAGTCAATGATTTAGTACTTCGGTCCACAGTTTATCTCAAGCATCGTCCTGGCGGCAAATGGTCGCCAAATTGGGAAGGTCCCTATATTGTCAAAGAAGCATTACCCCGCAACTCATATCGGCTCATCAATGCCAATGGGATAGAATTGCCAGATCCTATTAATGCTTGACACTTGAAAAAGTTTTATACTTGAAACATTTATCCTTCTCTTGTAATCCTTCCTGTTTCCTTCAAATAATGATCCAACTTTCTTTCCCAGTTACACTGGGGTATTTTAAAATTTTGTTCTATATGCAGGCAGGATAAACAAATTCCTCATTTCATGCACATGTGCATTCATAAGCATCAATTCACATTCATTTGCATTCAACCACATTAACAACCATCTGGTCAGTATTGGGATTTCAACAAACAGTCCCATCACGATTCCTAAATAATTCAAAATCGAAAGGTCATCACCAATACTGAACCAAAACCCAGCGCTCGAACTGGTATTATTTCAAAATCCAGTACTCAAACTGACACATTTTCAAAATCCCAATTTTTCAGAAAACCGAGTTCCGACTCGGGTTTTTTATTCAAATCATTTTCATTTGTTGATCCGAGTTCCGACTCGAGATCTCTCTATGTATTCGAGCTCAGATTCGAGCTCCTCATTTTCATTTGTTGATCCGGGTTCCGACTCGTGATCTCATTATCTTATTTGAGCTCTGATTTGAGCTCTTCATTTTCTTTTGTTGATCCGAGTTCCGACTCGTGATCTCATTACATCATTCGAGCTCAGATGCGAGCTCTTTATTTTCTTTTGTTGATCCGGGTTTCGACTCGAGATCTCTTTAGTTACTCGAGCCTTGACTCGAGCGCTTCATTTTCTTCTGTTGATCCGGGTTCCGACTCGTGATCTCTATATTTTATTCGAGCTCTGACTCGAACTCATCATTCTCCCTTGTTGATACAAGTCATTTTGATCCTCAGGGTCTGTCGATTGCTTAAATTTGACATTTTAACCTCCAAATTCCAATTTAAATCTTCAAATCAGGCAATTCTCCAATTTCGACCTCTGGGTCACCCAATTTCCAATTCTCAACCTCAATTTCCAATTTCCAATTTTTGACCTTCGGGTCAATCAATTTCCAAATTTCGACCTTTAGGTCAATCAATTCTCAATTTCGACCTTCGGGTCACACAATTTCGACCTTTCGGTCAACCAATTCTCACTTCCGACCTTTTTGGTCAAATCAATTCTCAATCTCGACCGTCAGGTCATCCAACTTCGACCTTTGGGTCATTCAATTCTCAACAACCAATTTTCCAATTTCCAATTTCGACCTTCGGGTCAATCAATCTCAATATCCAATTTCAATCATTTCCTCTTGCGAAAGACCCTTTTTAGGGAGAGTTCGAGGGAGCTCGTTCTTTCGCATGCTATCCAATTTGTTCACTTAGCCCCTTTTCAGGGAGAGTTTGAAGGGACTCGCGTCTTTGTGAACCGTTTGCAAAACAATTTCCAATTTCACACGAGGAACCCTTTTGATAGGGAGAGGCTCGACGGAGACTCGCTTTTCTTGTGACCCCCCCCAATTTCATACTAGGCCATTTTTCGTCATGAAGGACCCTCTTTGCAAGGAGAGTGTGATGGACTCGTTCCTTTCATGACCCAATTTTCAGACCTCACTATTATCGGCCCCCTTTCCATAAGAGAAGCCTAATATTAGGGAGCTTTGACGAAAGCTCAATTTCTCTTCGAAAGTTCGTTTTGCAAACACCTCCTCTTTAGGGAAGAGAGGAGTATTTCCCATTTCCCATTCAGGTAAGGGCTAAGCCCGAGTCTCTCTTTTTGGGAAAAAAGAGAGGAGAATTTTCGTCACGGATGTGTTGAGCCGGATTTCAAATACTCATTTTCACCAAGGATTTCAAGAAAATTTTGTCAATTTGTCAATCAATTGTTGATTTCAGAATCTTTATTGTACAAATCTTTATTTCAGTTTACCTTCAGCATTACTTCCAAAAGAGTGAAGCTTCTGCGAAAAGAGATTCAAAATTCAAATTCTTTTTATTGGCCAACCAAAAGGATGAAGGATAAGTCCTCGATATGGCCAGAAAAGAAGATTCAATGTTATTGAAAAATCGTAGATGATTGATATTGATCGCAATTATAGCACATCTTTAAGGATTATTCTTGTAAAGACAAGGCAGTGGAAATATCCTGAGCGCTAGAAAAGAGAGCATTTACCCAAGCCTTGTCTCCTCTAAATCACCTAAGCTGCAATTAAATATCCACAAAAGGGATCTCTCTCACATGTCGTCAAGATGAAGGCGAATTAGGCGAATAGACCCCCGGGGCCAAAGAAGATTCGAAACATCTCCAAGATGACGGAGTTTGTGACAGATCCTTCCAGGGAAAGTCCAAAGCACTGTCAAGATGAAGGCAGATGCGATGGACCTCTCGACAATCCCTAAAAGATATTTAATTTCAGCTATCGCCCAAAGATCTCCAAACCCATCATCCAAGAAGGATCGAAACATCTCCAAGTTGAAGGAGTTTGTGACGTACCCTTCCCAAAAGAGAGAAAGAGAGGAAAAAAAAGAAAGAGAGAAAAAGTCAGAACATCTCCAAAATAAAAGAGAATGTAGCAAAAACCCAGAGAGCCAAAAGAGTGCAGAAAGATTATCATGAGAGAAGCCCTCAGGATATCAAACTGCCAGATCTATCAAGAATCCTCTTTAATCTTGTGAAGTTCTATTATCAATACTCTTTCATCAACTGCTTTCATAATATCAAATTCTCTTTCTTGCTCATATCAAGGAAATTGATAACTTCTTTGAAGAAGGTCAATTGCGAGCAATTTGGATTTCAAGTCTCAATTCTACGAAGTGAACCTTATTTGGAGGTAGTACTTTGGGTAGAAAAGAAAGAATATCTTTGCAACAATGTGCAACATTTTCAAAAATTTCGAATCAACAGCAAAATTTCGACATTTTGACAATATTTTCTAGCTATCCTGACGTGAAGTTAAGAGCTTGATGTTCATTTTCGATGCATCCTAACACCAATTTTAATCCCTCCTAAGGACTTGATTTCTTCCCTTCTTTGAGAGCATGAACTCTCAGATTGCACACTTCCCTGTGTCCCCACTGTCCCACCATAGACAGTCCCATTTCGGTTCGAGGTCGAACCACCAATCATTTTCTCGCAAAAGGCAATTTCAAAAGCTGATTTTAGTCTCAGCAATGAGACGCCCAAAACCAATCCCTTTTCAAGCTTTAGGGACCCCATTTTCCTTCCTTTTGCAAAACCCCTGTCGGATTTACTGTGCAAAATCCGAAGGTTCCATCATGGTCTCTTCCTTCGAGGATTCGATTTCATTTTCCACCCGATCAGGATAAGGGTACAAACCTGAGCCTCACTCAAAGAGGTATTCCATTTTCCACCCGATCAGGATAAGGGTACAAACCTGAGCCTCAATCAAAGATGTATTTCATCTTCCGCCCGATCAGGATAAGGGTACAAACCTGAGCCTCAATCAAAGAGGTATTCCATTTTCCGCCCGATCAGGATAAGGGTATAAACCTGAGCCTCACTCAAAGAGGTATTCCATTTTCCACCCGATCAGGATAAGGGTATAAACCTGAGCCTCATCCAAAGAGGTATTTCATTTTCCACCCAATCAGGATAAGGGTATAAACCTGAGCCTCATTCAAAGAGGTATTTCATTTTCCGCCCGATCAGGATAAGGGTACAAACCTAAGCCTCATTCAAAGAGGTATTCCATTTTCCACCCGATCAGGATAAGGGTACAAACCTGAGCCTCAATCAAAGAGGTATTTCATCTTCCGCCCGATCAGGATAAGGGTACAAACCTGAGTCTCAATCAAAGAGGTATTCCATTTTCCGCCCGATCAGGATAAGGGTATAAACCTGAGCCTCACTCAAAGAGGTATTCCATTTTCCACCCGATCAGGATAAGGGTACAAACCTGAGCCTCATCCAAAGAGGTATTTCATTTTCCACCCGATCAGGATAAGGGTACAAACCTGAGCCTCATTCAAAGAGGTATTTCATTTTCCGCCCGATCAGGATAAGGGTACAAACCTGAGCCTCCATCGAAGAGGTATTTCATTTTCCGCCCGATCAGGATAAGGGTACAAACCTGAGCCTCAATCAAAGAGGTATTTCATTTTCCACCCGATCAGGATAAGGGTACAAACCTGAGCCTCAATCAAAGAGGTATTTCATTTTCCACCCGATCAGGATAAGGGTACAAACCTGAGCCTCAATCAAAGAGGTATTTCATTTTCTGCCCGATCAGAATAAGGGTATAAACCTGAGCCTCAATCGAAGAGGTATTTCATTTTTCTCCCGATCAGGATAAGGGTACAAACCTGAGCCTCCTTTGAAGAGGTATTTCATCTTCCGCCCGATCAGGTTAAGGGTACAAACCTGAGTCTCATTTCTAGGAGATATTTCATTCCCCAATCAGGTCAAGGGTTCAAACCTGAGCTTCGTTCCATGCAAGATATTTCTGTCCCATCTAGGTTACGGGCAAAAACCTGAACTTTGCTATCATAAAGCAAATCTTTCCTCTTTATTCTTCGCTTCATATCTACCATCTTCCTCGGGCTAATTCCTTCACACTCAGTCAGATCCTTCTAACTGGGGCGTTTTTTTTATATAGCCCAAATTTGGTGTGTTTTTCTTTGCCACTAAGCTCGGCCATGAGCCGGCTTAGTAGCAAAAGGGGGCATCTGTAAACACCCCAAATTTTCACTCACCTCCCCTACATCTCCACCAAACATCATCATTCAACCTCTTAAATCGTCAGAGGGCAAAATGGTCATTTTCTGAGCCCGGACCTTGCAAAAGTCTAAATTTCATCTGAAACTCTCAAAATTTCTCTATTTTTAGCTCAGATGTTCAAAATTTTACTCCTGACAGGAGACAGACATCTCCGAGTCTTGGCTCAAGATTATATTGCATAAGACATGACATTGCATATCATTGCATGAGCATTTCAAATCACTGCACTGCACAACATGTCATTTCGAGGTCCAGAACTCTTGATTTCAAAATTTTCAATCCATATTAAAATTTCAACTCTTTTCAAAATTGACTCCAAAACCCTGGGTCTTCAAAATTATCAATTCTTCCCATTTTACCCCCAGGGCTCTGAATTTCAAAATATTTTCTCAGGAAAACGATCTGGATAGTTTTTAATATGGATTTCAGTCACTTCACCTCAGATTTTGCCCTTTTTGACAATTTCAAATATCTTTCTTTTACAAAATCGCCCTACAGGGGCCAACTCTTTCCAAAATTTCCTGTTTTACCAATTAGTCCAGATTTTATAAAAATTCCAAAAAGAGGTTTTGTTGTTTTATCCTTATTTCAATAAAGAAGCAATGTGGGACCCACACTGAGGTGGTGTCACACAAGCTTTTCTTTTGAAAATTTGAATTTTGAAAAACCCAAAAATATAGGAGCCTTGTCCCCTGGATTGGCGCCACTTGTCTTTTCTCTCTCCTCCCATTTCCATACCAAGTGTCAGTGTGGGGCTACCTTAAGAAGCCGCCACATGTCATCCCATTTATCTGCCATGTGTCACCCTATCCATCCTGCGCCATGTGTTATTTCAAAGAACACCAGGAGATGCCAAGTGTCATAGGTTGTCCTGTCTAGAAAAGTGGAGCTTGTCTCCTCTGAGGTGGCGCCACTTGAAGTGTGTCTCCTGCAGAGGACACGTGTCAACCTCTCCCTCCTTCTAGAAAAGTAGCCTGACACATGTCTCTCCCTACTTTTCTCATAAAAGTAGGAGACACATGTCACTCCTAGATTCCTCCAGAAAAAGTAAGCTTGTCTTCTCTGAGGTGGCGCCATCTGGAGTGTGTCTTCTGCAGAGGACACATGTCAAGCTCTCATTTCCTCAGAAAAAGCAACTGCCATGTGTCATTTCCTGCTATCTTCAGAAAAGCTAGAATTCAAATATTCAAATCTCTTCATAGGTGACGCAGATCCTGAACTTCTACCTTTTCCAGGTTGTCTGAGATGGCGCCACATGGCTTGGCCCTCCTTCTCTCCCCTCTGCCACGTGTCATCTTCTGCTTCTTTCAAAAAAAGCAGGTGACACATGTCTCCTTCTCACTCCTTCAGAAAAAGTAGAGGACACATGTCTTCTCCCTACTTTTTTTCAGAAAAGTAGGAGACACATGTCACTCCTGGCTTTCTTCAGAAAAAGCAAACCATTAAAAAATTCAAACAGGGCCTAGGTGGCGCAAATCCTGAACTCTGATTTTTCCAGATGGCCTGAGGTGGCGCCATATGTCCTTTCCCTCATTTTCCTCCCTCTTGCCACATGGCATTGTAGGAGCCACCCTGAGGTGGCGCCACATGTCCACCCTCCATTCCTCCAGGGCCAACCTCCATTTGAATTTCAAACTTCCCCCTGAGGTGGCGCCATTTGAGAAAGCCTCTCTAGACAGCTGACACTTGTCGGCCACATGTCCAGACCTCCCTGCACCAGAAAAAGTAGAAAAACCCCCCCATGAGGTGGCGCATTTTGCTTCCTCCCTTCATGTTCTCCTGCCACATGGCATCGTAGGAGCCACTCTGAAGAAATGCCACATGTCAGCCCCTCCTTTCCTGTAGAAAAAGCAAAATTTCAAACATTTGAACTCCCCAGAGGTGGCGCCACATGGCATGCCCCTACTGTTCCAACTTTACACCTCAGAACACCTTTTGAGGTGGCGCCATTCCAGGACTCCACTTGGCTCCATTTTGATTTTTATTTTATTTTTAATAAAAGTAGCCCACCATGAGGTGGCGCCACCTGAGGACTCCCTGCAAAAGCCAAATTCGAATTTCAAACCCTCAGATAGCACCCCCTGAGATGGCGCCACATGGAGGGCTCAGATTGAGCCTGTTTGAAATTCAAAATTTTTCAGAAAATCTATAAAAACAAGGCTCCACGCCCAGGAGAAGGAGACCATCTTTGGGAACCATTTTTGTGAACTTGAAAATCCGACCTAGCCTTCCTAAAATCTGATTTTGAACTTTGGAAATCATGCCCCCTTTGACTCATTGGAGAAGGTGGAGTAAAGTTCGTGCAGTGGCCAATTCGATTGAAGCATAGGTCGATTTTGGTGAACCATCCGAAGCCCGGAGCGAAGGACGAAGGAAGCTCGTGATAGCCGCCTATTTCAAGAACTTCTACGCTGCGTGACGAAGCAAGCTGCATTTCTTTTCCCCTTGATTTGATGCCATAATCCGATTCGGGAGTCGTTTGAAGAAAGAGCTCATCCGAGAGATGGATTGAGCTATTTTCATAAAACGACATATATAAAACGTTTAATTATGCTTCCTTGATGATTTTTAACATTCATGTAGTTATCTAGGTTTAATTTGCATTTTATTTCATTCATTTAGCACATTTCATGAATTAAATAGGATTAGTTTAGCATTTATTTCAACTCTGCTCTTTTTCAGTAGGTCTCTGTTTTTGTCAGTCAGTCCACACGTCATTTCATGCATTTATTTTTTATTAAAAATCCCCAAAAAATCACGGAATGCGCCCTTAGGTGTCCTTGAAAGTTTGCCAAAAATTCGGATGCATTTGAATTTGTTTACTGTGGTAAACATTCAAAATGGCAAGTCGGGTTTTGTTACCCGGGATGCGTTTTTAAAATCATTTGCCGACTTGTAAAATAGAGATATACCTCATGGGAGATCTTATTTTCGATACGAAAGATGTTGTGATCTCGGGAGAATGTCTAGTTTTTAATATGATTTTATCAGATTTTTCTGATTTTTTTAATGTCTGACAAAAATCCGAGAGTTCGGGACACGTGTCAGAGCCTAATTTGGGCCTCTGAGATCTTGGATCGACTTAGGGCTATGGTTTCTCTTTGTGTGTTGCTCCAAATCCAAAACTGTAAGAAGTGAAAGTTGTGTCCGAGATGTCCTATGTTTGCATCTGAAAGCCTGTGATTTTTAGAACAGTGTTGATACCTTCTTCGGATATTTCTTTTCAGTTCTCTGTTTTGCTACATTTGTCAGTTCTGTCAATTTAGGAATACAAAGTTATATTTTTACCTGTGTCTCTGTTGATCAAATGCCAAAGTCATGAACATGAAAGTTGTTCATGTAGGTGTCGTGAATAGCTCTGATTAATTTAATAAATTTCCATGGTTGATTTCTATTTTTATGGCATTTTTTATCAGATTAGTGTAATTTTGACCTCTGTCAGAACTAAATCCCTGTTGCCGAACTCACCATGGCTCAAATCCTGAGGCTGTAAAAACAAAAAATATTCCATTTCGGGTCTGTTAGCAGTCTGCAAAATATCAGAAGTTTCCATGGTGTAAATCTTGCATTATCATATTAGGCATTGCATTTGGTTCGGATCCATAGGCAAAATCCACCATTTTAGGACTTTCTTTGAATTTTAGCATTTAAATCATATCATTTCGTGATTTTTAGCATTCTAGGTTGTTTATCAGAGTAAGTAGATGCTTCATACCGAATTTGGTGCAATTTGGAATCCATTTGAGGTTCGGATTAGCCATAATACCAAAACAGGGTCCCGCAGGACCCGAATCCAAGTGAAAAACAAGCGAAATTCGTTATTTTGGATAAATTGCAAAATGCCAAATTCTGATTTTACAGTCCTAATGTGTTTAGCAACATGTCATACTGCATTTCATCATCATTTGATTCAATTTGAACTTCAAAATCTCAATTTTACCAAGTTTTCCTTCAAAAAACCCTGATTTTAAAGGTATAACTTTATAATTAGGGGTATTTTGGTTATTTTGACCACCATTCCGAATTTCAAACTATTTTCTACTGAATTTCCTGCATTTACATCATTTCAAATATCAAGGAAGCATGAGAATAGGGTTTATATCCAATTAAATCCAATAATTTCACAATATTATTGGAAAATCTTGGAAAAACCCACATATTTGAGCTAACCCTATTTCAAGTTTGGCAGGAACATTCAAAAGAAGGAGCTGAAGTCTGCAAATTTCTTTTATTTCCTTTATTTAGTGATGTAATAATGTAAATTTTGGAATAAGAGAGTTAACTTCCTGCTTAGACTAGGATGCATATCATATAATTTGAATTTATGCAAATATCCTGCTTATGTGATGCATACATCTTATTTCAAAAGCACTATGGATGTTCACGAATGGCACGTGCACCAACTCTTAGGGAGTTGATGGACTCGGTGGGATCCATATTTACGGCCCTAGTCGGAATATGGACGAGACCCAGATCCATCATCTTTCTACTAGTCACATAGAGCCTACACTCTTAGGCTATCTTAAAATGCACATCATATTTCCAAAGTTTTCAAAATCATGTGCATCAAATCAACTAAGTTCTGAACATATTCATGACCACAGTCAGAATATGTGAAGGATTTATTTGGACTTAATGCACATTTTCCAACCAATTCCTCAGAAAGTCTTTTCAAAGGGCATTCATTTACTCATGTCATTTGCATCATGAAATCATTGATTTTCTCAAGATTTTCTCAAGAAAACTTCATTCTCAAGAAATCGATTTCTCAAGAAACTCTATGGATTTTCCAAAATCGGTTTTCCCAAGTCAAGTTTTTCACAGTTTTCCTGGAAAATGATATTTTCTTAAGAGATTCAAAAGAGTTTTCCAATCCTTCTCCAAGATCAAAATCGATTTCCAAGTATTTCAAGGGTAAAAATTCCTAGGATTTCAATTTCCCAAGTTTTGAATTTCCTTCCCCAATGAGTTTTCCTATAAATTTTCCATTATTTTCCTAAAAAACTCTCAAAGTCCAAGTTTTCCTAAGAAGTATTTCCCTTTTCAAAGGTTCACCTTTTTTTCAAGAATCACTTCCATTTTCCCAGGATTTTCAACTATTCCTGATTTTCTCACATCTTTATAAGCTTTCTCATGTTTTCAAAAACCCTTTTTATCTGAGTTTCTTGAGAAATTGACCCTTTTCCTGAGATATTCTTTCCAACTCCAAATGTTTTCTAAGCATACATCATGTTTTTCAACTTGCATTTTCCAAAATCTCATAGCACATGCCTGAATTCTTTGTGCATCTAGGATAGAACACGATTTTGATGATTAAACTAATTCAAGCATAGTTTTGGTCCTTGGTTCGATTACCCCTATTAAAGGCGGCAGGAACGGTCGAACCTCGTACCGACAGGTCGAGCCCCATCCCATGGATTTTCCCGCAATTTTCAAAAACGGAGGCGAGTATTTCAAAAGCAATTTCCAAAATCCGGTCAAGTTTGAAGTGCGAAAGCGTTTCCTCTTTCTCTCTTCCGCAAGGAAGGGAAGACGGGGGAAAAATTTTGCGACGATAACAGCCCCCCAACAACCAATGCATGTCAAGCCTTCCAAAAGGCTTTGCAAAAATCTCGAAAATACCATCACTAAATGCCCTTAAAAATTTGAAATTTTACAAAAGGGCGCCCCTGGATGCCACCCATCGTGCCCAATGGATTGAAAGTATTCAAATGTTTTTGAAAATAATCATGAATTTGCCATAGGGCGCCACCCCATGGCTCTCTTTTGAAAATGGCGCCCCTCATGATGGAGCCTAGGCTTCATCATGAGGGTGTTGGAAAGACACATGGCCAATGAAGGCCTATTCTTTAAAGCCATGCAAACTTATTTCAAAAATACCATCCAGCTGGTTAGCCCTTGACCAGTTGGTCAACCAAGGACATGGACGTCCATTGTAGGGTCGTCCCAGGGTTTTGGATCTCCTAGTAGCCCCGGATCCAAATCCAAAATCGCATATGGTGTACTTCTTTAAAGAATGCTTATTCAACACATTAAAATGCTAATTTAATTCCAACAACTCATTCTGTTCTCTTCATAATCGTAATTAACGTAGAATGGTCAATGCATAAAAATTCATTGATTCCATATAATTACACAATATATATCAAAATTAGAATCGTAGATCTTACATCCTTCCCTCCTAAAAAGGTTTTCGTCCGCGAAATCACCATTAGGAGGTTACAAAAAGTTCTGGATAAGACTCTCTCATGTTCGCTTCTGGTTCCCATGTGCATTCTTCAATGCCATGGTACTGCCACCGTACCTTAACTAACAGAATAGTCTTGATACGCAAAACTTGATCTCGTCGATCAACAATCTCGATAGGCCTTTTTGGTAAAGTCAGATCTTCTTGCACGTCTACATCTTCGTAACGAATGACATGTGATGGGTCAGGAATGTATTTCCTGAGCATCGACACGTGAAAAACATTGTGAATGTGGGCATACTGTGGAGGCAACTCAACACGATATGCCACCTCACCAATCCGTGCCACGATCTCGAATGGTCCGACATACCTCGGACTCAACTTCCCTTTCTTTCTGAAACAAAATACGCTCTTAATCGGCGAAACTCTGACAAAAACCATGTCTCCGACATTAAAAGACAATTCGCGATGTCTCTTATCGGCGTAACTCTTCTGTCTATCTTGCGCTGCCTTCAAACGTCCACGAATCTTCTGCACTTGCTGCGTGTAGTGCTGAAGAACAATCGGCGATTCGCTCGCTCTATCGCTGATGTCATCCCAATAAGATGGCGACCGACAAGGTCTACCATACAGCGCTTCAAACGGGGCCATCCCGATACTAGCGTAGTAACTATTATTATACGCAAACTCTACTAAACATAGGTGTGAATTCCATTCACCCTTCCAATCAAGCATACAAGCTCGCAACATATCTTCCAACATTTGAATCGTTCGCTCGGACTGTCCATCCGTCTGAGGATGAAAGGCTGTGCTAAACTTCAATTTCGTCCCCAAAGCAGATTGCAACTGACCCCACAGTCGCGACGTGAATCGAGGATCACGATCGAAAATAATAGACCTCGGCACACCATGAAGCCGAACGATCTCTCTAATATACAAGTCAGTTAGGCTCTCAAGAGACTGACTGATCCTGATTGGCAGGAAATGGGCAGACTTGGTGAGTCTGTCCACAACTACCCATATCGCATCGTGTTTATGCCTAGACAGTGGCAATCCTACCACAAAATCCATTGTAACATTCTCCCATTTCCACTGAGGAATCTCAATCCTCTGCAAGGTACCACCGGGACGTTGATGTTCCGCTTTAACTTGCTGACATGTCAAGCATCTCGCAACGTAAGCCGCTATCTCGCGCTTCATACCACTCCACCAATATTTCCGCTATAAGTCCTTGAACATCTTTGTTCCTCCGGGATGAATCGTATATCTTGACATATGAGCTTCGTCAAGAATTTCTCTCTTCACCTCAGGGTTGTTCGGAACCCAAAGGCGATCTCTCATATGCACGCTGCCATCACTAGACACTCTGAAAGGAGAATCTGCTTGCTCAGCCAAGGCTAGAAACTTACCATACTGGTCGTCAAGCTTCTGAGCCTCTACGATCTTTGGCAAAAACTTAAATCGAATGGTCAGACCAGACAACCTGATCGAACCACTACCAACAGAAAAAGTTTTCCATGCAACAAAATCTTCGATAAGCTTCTGGCTCCACACAAGACTAGCTAGAACGCCACCCGTTTTGCGACTAAGCGCATCCGCCACAACGTTCGCCTTACCAGGATGATACAACAACGTGAAATCATAGCCCTTGATGAACTCAAGCCATCGTCGCTGCCTCATATTCAACTCCTTCTGAGAGAACAAATATTTGAGGCTCTTGTGGTCGAAAAAGACCTCAAACGATTCCCCATATAGGTAGTGTCGCCATGATTTCAAAGCGAACACGACTGCTGCCAGTTCTAAATCGTGCGTCGGATAATTTCGCTCGTGAGTCTTCAACTGTCTGGATGCATAGGCAATAACTCGGCCGTGCTGCATAAGCACGCAACCTAAACCGGTACTAGAGGCGTCTGTGTACACCACAAAGCCACCTCTGCCCGAGGGTAAAGCCAATACCGGCGAGGTAGTCAACTTCAACTTTAGGATCTGGAAACTGTCCTCACCGGCACTGTCCCATATGAACTTAATACCTTTACGCAACAACTTCGTCAAAGGTAAAGCGATCCTTGAAAAGTCTTGGATAAAACGTTGATAATAACCGGCCAATCCAAGAAAACTACGAATCTCAGACACATTCTTAGGCTGTTTCTAGCCTAAAACTGCTTCTACTTTCGCTGGATCGACGGATACTCCGTCCCTCGATATCACATGGCCAAGAAACATGACGCGCTCGAGCCAAAACTCACACATAGAGAATTTGGCGAACAACTGATGCTCGCGAAGAGTACTCAACACAATCCGCAAATGCTCTCGATGTTGCTCTGGACTCTCCGAATAGATCAAGATGTCGTCGATAAATACTATCACGAATGAGTCCACATATGGACGGAAAATCCGGTTCATCAAATCCATGAATGCTGCTGGAGCATTCGTGAGGCCAAAAGGCATCACCACAAACTCATACAACCCATATCTCATCCGGAAAGCTGTCTTCGCAATATCATCCTCTCGGATACGAAGCTGATGGTAACCCGATCTAAGATCTATCTTCGAGAAGACCTTCGCCTTCTGTAACTGATCGAAAAGATCTTCGATCCTCGACAACGGATACTTGTTCTTAATTGTCGCCTGGTTGAGCATCCGATAATCGATGCACAACCTCAGGGATCCATCCTTCTTCCGTACGAACAACACTGGTGCTCCCCACGGTGAAGCACTAGGTCGAATAAAACCTTGATCAAGGAGTTCTTCCAACTGACGCTTTAACTCTTCAAGCTCTGCCTGAGCCATACGATATGGTGCCTTGGAGATTGGTGTCGTTCCAGGCAACAACTCGATACCGAATTCGATCTCACGCCTCGGAGGTAACCCAGGTAGTTCCTCCGGAAACACATCGTAAAAATCTCAGACTACGTCCAAGTCTTCGATAGAAACCATCTCGGGTTCAACTGGGGCAATGCTGACTAAGAATGCAGAACCCCCGTTTCACAGATATTTCTGAGCCTTGAAAGAAGAAATCATGCGACTATCGCGCAAAGGTCGAGGAAGCTTGATCTCCAGAACAGGACGATCAGGTTGAGAAAGAACGATCTTGCCTTCCCGATAGAAGATTTGAGCATGATACTCAAAAAGCCAATCCATGCCCAAAATGACATCGTAATCTGTCATGTCTAACAGGATAACGTCAGCTGACAAGTTCTGTCCTGCCACTGACACCTCGATGTTCGGAACATACGAGTCACAAAAAGATTGCTCTCCAGTTGGAGTGCGAACCTCTAAAGGAAAGTTCAAAGACTCGACTGCCAAAGGTAAGGTACGAATGAATCTAGTTGCTATGAACGAATGAGTAGCACCATAATCAAACAACGTAAGTGCTTCATGTCCGGATATCAGAATCGTACCTTGGACCAACTCTGCCTTGGTCACTTGCTCGACTGATGTCGCGTATGCTCGACCTGCAATGACCTTCTGGGTTGCTGTCTTTGGTGGATATGACTGCTGCTGCTGCTGTGTCTCTGGCTGTCGTTGCGGTGTCGGCTGAGAAGTACCCGGCGTATTCCTGCGCTGGTCGTCTGCTCGCTTCTTTCTACAGTCCCTGATATAATGACCCATCTTTCCACAATATAAGCATCCGCCGGTGTCTCGCGGGCAGGGTCGCCCTGGATGATCTGTAATACATTTTGGACAACTAGCTGCGGTAAGCTGCTTCTGCTGCGGCTGCTGGCGTTGTTGGTATTGGGGCCTACGGTTTTGATACTGATTCTGGCGGGTGTTGCTACTGTTGTTGTTACGCTGCTTCATTGTCTGAGGATGGAACTTCCTTCCATCTTGATTCCTCTGGAATTGTCTCTTCCTTGGCCAACTCCTTTGGCCAGGATTCTGCTGTTGCTGACGTGGTGCGGGGGTCTTCTGCGATTCTGTCCAATCGTGTTCAAGCAAGGAGGCCGTCTCTAGAGCCTCATCGACCGTCATAGGTGCACGCGTGTACACCTTCGTCCTTAAGACTGGCTTCAGACCTCGAGCAAATTTAAGAGCTCACTCCTTTTCTGTAGGGTATACGTGTGGACAAAACCTCTCCAGGCTTCGAAAACGCGTGACATAATCCGGGAGAGACGAACTACCCTGTTGGAGGTCGAGAAACTCCTGCATTTTCTGGCTCCTCTCGTGAGCTGGAAAATAGGCTGCGTAGAACGCTTCCACAAATTGCTCCCAATCAACTGGCTAGTTGTCGAATTTTATCTCCCAGGTAGCTGCCCACCACCTTTCCGCGTCCTTCCTGAGACGATATGTCCCAAAATCTACTTTGCGATCATCACCAACTTGTAACACTCGGAAGATACGTTCAATTTCTCTGATCCAATCCTCGGTCGCTTCCGGCGACGACTTTCCATCAAACAAGGGAGGGTTCAAGCTCATAAATTGCTTATATGGGATTGTCGCAACAGGAACCTGGGCAGGTGCTCCCTGTCCCTGGGCGGTCTGTTGGATGTGTTCGCCCATGTTCCTCATGGTCTTCGCTTGTCGTCCTACAACCTCTGTAAGGTTGTTCAGAGTCTCCATCAGGTCGTCACACCTGGCGCGCCACGCCATCTAAATACGCAACATTCTATACATAAGCAACCAACAAATACACAGAGATAGGAAAATTTTCCATTTCCTTAACAAGGAAAACCGAAACATTACAGAAGCACCCTTCATTAAGATAGGGTTAAACAAGTGCTGTCAACAATTTAAGCACGACAAAAGCAAAAACGAAGCACTAACTCAGTGTTTCTAACATCTAATCATTACATCACAATATCACGACTTGCTGGTATAGAAGTCCCTGTAGTCCTTCCGACTACCACAACGCCTCGGCCTAACACGTGGAGGAGAAATAACTTCCCTCAGCGGCGTATCAGAGATCTCCTGGACTTCTCCCAAAATCGGCGGCACGTACTCCGAAGAAACACCATAGGGGTAGGACTCAGGAGAATATTGAGGAGAATCGATCGCTCCTCGCTTTTCTCCGTACTGACTATCCACTTCCAGAACCAAAGGTCCAGAAACTGAAGAAACATCCTGGATGTCTTCCGCATTGCTCTTCCAGAGCTCATCCCTCTGCTTCGTCTGGCATTCCTCTTTGACATGCTCACGAAGGCTACAGTAGGGGCACTCAGCCAACTCACGGGGAGAGATCTGTCCCACATGATCTCCCAAACACTTTGCACACGGGGGTGCCAACATATGCACATTACGTGCCAAATGTCGCACAGCTCCACTCAGGGCCTCTTCGCCTCGAGTCAGGTTTTGGAGAGCCTCCAAAATCTTGTCGTAGGTCGGGTTCGTCGACATATATGATATTGTAAGAACCACGATATTTCTGAGATATTATGTATTGGCATGTGCTTCATTATTTGTTACTCTTGCTTTGTCGCAAGAATTTTTCGTGATTGTGCTAATATAACAATACGAAGTCTTAATCGCGTAAGATTCGATTTACGAAGCAATTAAGGACGACCTTGGCGAACTAAGGTCCGATATCCCTAAACTAGGAAATATTTCTGGTAGTAGGGCGAAACGGGTATATCGGTAAATACGAGTCACGACGAGAGTGAATTTGTCAGAATGGAAAGCCTAAGTAAATAAGCTTAAAACTTAAGTTTTAATTCAAAAGGGTAAGGTTTGAAATGAAATTTCTTAAAAGTTTGAAACCTAGCTTTTAAATGAAAATTTTACTAAGGTTTTATGAGATATGAAAATTTGATTTTTGTAAAGTTAGAAGAGACTTTTTTCAAAAATCTCCAAGACCTAATTTGGAATTTGGAAAAGGTAGTTAGCATGGGGCCCACGTGAGCATGAGCCCAGCCCATGCTACTTTAAAAAAAAAAAATAATAATAATAAAACAATAATAAAAAAAAAATGGTATTTAAATAGCATTTTTGAAAAGCATGAATTTTCAAAAGTTGGGGTTGGGTTTTGGCATTACCACAAGTGGTAGCCCAAAACCCAACGGCTATTGGGCTGGAGGGGGCACCCCTTAGGGGGGGGGTAGCTCCAGCCCATCATGTCAAAAAAAAAAAAACAAAAAAAAAGGGGTTGATTTGATTTTAAAAAGGGGTTTGACCTTAGGGTCAAAAGGTGGTCTATGGGGAGACCTACTCTCCCTAATTTAGGGAGAGTAGTTGTGGGCTAGGCTCAAGGGTTGTACACCCTTGAGCTAGGCCCATCATGAAGGGGGTCAAATCCCCTTGGGCTAGCCTTATAGCACCTAAAGGAAGGGGGGGGGGGGGGGGGGCGTGTGGGAGGAGAGCCCACCATCTCCTCCCCTCTAATCCCAGCCCTCCATCTCTTGGAGTGGCTATTTAAGGGAGGGAGGAGAGAGAAATTCATTTCTCTCTTCCTCCTCCTCAACCCTCTCCCTCCATCCTTCCATTTTCCCCTCCTCTCTCAAGTGTGAGAGTGAAGAGAGTAAGGCGAGTGTTGCTGAGAGAGTGCAAGTGAGGGCACCAGCACCACCACGCCGGAACCATCTCCGTCCCTACGCCGGAAAACCCCGAAGGTGAAGAGCTTCCACTTTACAATCCATTTTCCTTTGAAAAAAAAAATGCATGAAGAAAATTGTTAAGGTTGGTCTGAGATTTTCCTTTTCTTTCAATACATGAAACTTGTATGGGTGTGGGTGCGTCTTAGGGGGATCGACACATCGCTGTGATAAACACACACACACCGGACGTTCCACGCAACGGAACTATCCTCAGGCGATTTCGGAGTTCTGGAGCTCCGGAGTCTCCTCTGCTCAAAAGACTGTATCTCACTCGGTACTGGTCCGAATGGAGCGATCTTGGACTTTTCGGAAAGGGGAAACAATGTTCTTCAACTTACATGTTTGTAGTTTTCACTGTTTCGGTCTGCAACTATCGCTAAAAAGCCTCGTTTTTAGCAGACGTTCAGAACTTCTGTCAGTGTACAGGAAGTCCTGAACATCGTCTGGTAATCCGGTGGTATTTCTCAAACCGTTTGTCGAAATCTTTCATGTTATAACTTTTCGGAAAGGTAAAATGATTATCTACGACTTCGATGTTGGAAATTTTCCCTGATTCGTTTTGTAAACCCTTCAAAAAGTCAGGTTTTAGCAGACTGACAGGGTTTTGACAGTGGTCCAGAAAGTTCCAGACACTGTCTGGTAACACAGCGCCCTTTTCCAGACCAATGGTCGGATCAGAGTGATCTTGGTGTCTGTGCGAAGCTGAGACGCGGATCTACGAGTTCCGTGTTTGAAGTTTTTGCTATTTTGGTGCGTAAAGACCCCAAATCGGGTCATCTTTCAGGCTATTTTTGGGCCATGCAAATAACTATATAACTATATATATATGTAAAAAAAAAAAAGAAGAGAGAGATCGATCGGGACTCGCCGTGTCCCGCTGCAACCTCTGCAGCATTCGGTATGGCAGGGTGGTCTGACCCACTTCGGGGTTCGGACCCACCTATTGGGACTTCCCCAATCATATGGGGAAGGGGCGCCACACGGGACGCCCATGGTTTTGGGTAACCGGGTGTGCTTTACACCCGGAGCACCCTTTTCGTTGGGACACGCCCCAGCAGCCAGCAGGCCGCAGCCTTGCTGCTGGCTGTCCCTTGGCCAAGGAGGTTCCCTCCTAGACCCGGCAGGGTCTGGTCCAACGTGGACCAGACCAGCTGGTCGCTGGCCGTCGCCTTCCAACCGCACCCTAGCTGCACCCCACGGTGCAGGCTGCTCGCGGCCCATTGCAGGCTGCTGCCTTAGCAGCCTAGGGTCTGACACATAGGTCAGACCAAGGTAGGTCCGGGTCTGGTCCAGCAGACCAGGCTGCCCAAACGACCCCGGTGGGAGCCTTATGGTGGCGGCGGGTGCTAAGGGCGCCCGCAAAGCTTAGCCAACCACTAGGTGGTTGCGTGACCTGCTGCACCCACCCAGTAGCCTCGTGTAGAGCTTAGTGAAGCTCGTGTTGGTGGCTGTCACAGCCCTATGAGTTTGGGACGACAGGCCTAGACTACCTATATATGCGATTTCCACTTGCCGCCATTTCAAAAAGCACGAAAATGCACGCATGAAGGCAAAACCGATAGAGAGTCACTAATGGACTCCTTGTAGCACGTGTATGATGTCCAAACAGCCGTTTTGTACACTTGGCACTAACGGTGCATGGTTCGGAACTGCCTATAGGGCCTGGTGGGCTACGATTAGCCTTTTGGCATTTCGGCACACATTGTGCCATCATACCCTTGCCGTCACGTCAGTGGTCCAGAATGACCACCTTAGCCTTCGCTGCCATATCGTGGTGAGTTTGGAAAGGGGTATAGTGTGGCGAGCGGTACGCTGCCCATGTACCTTATTACGTTTCCCAAGTATTGGGTCTTCCGACGTTTTCAGCAGAAAACCGTCGTTTTGACTTTTTTTGAGTTTTGCTAGTGCGGTGGCACATCACGGATGTATTGACGTAATCCCCGTACACATGGGGTTACTTTAAGAACCTTTCTCGACACTCATCAGTGTCTACACTACGGTCTTCCCTAAGCGAATGGTTTCGCTAAGTGTTGTAGCCGACGTAGGGCGGCGAAAATATATGTATTTGGGAAATTCATGCTTAAAGCTTTGGACACTGGTTGTCGTACAAACGTGTTGATATATATATATATATATATTTTGAGCCTGTTATCGCTCAGAATTGTGCCTCTATGAATATGTGTTCCAAATCGTGATAATGTGTGGTTTATGCACGCGGCACATCTTAACACGTATGTCACCCGTTCAGGTCCGTCGAGTACTTCTTGTTTTGGCTCACATTCGTATATCAATGGATATACGACGCACCAGAGGTGTGTTTTGTACTCGATGTGACATACTCCTAAAAAGAACTGAAAGCACTGTAGGGTTATGACACTTTTGACCTGTTGAGGTTTGGGACTCGATTGGAGTCTTCGGGCAGTGGCCCGGGTTTGTGAGAGTGTACTCACACCTTGTGTCACCCTAGGCATAAAAATGAACATGTTATAATATCGTCTTCACAGGCGATGTGCTCGTGGTGGCCGTGAGAGGCTGAGCACGTGGATGGGCAGGCCAAGTCCTCGTTTGCGTACCCCGCGGGGACCACGAGGCACAACTACCTCGAAGGGAGGTACGACTTGAAGAATAAGCCTAAACAAGATAAT
This sequence comes from Nuphar pumila, assembly GCF_984573655.1. NCBI lineage: Eukaryota > Viridiplantae > Streptophyta > Magnoliopsida > Nymphaeales > Nymphaeaceae > Nuphar > Nuphar pumila. The sequence continues at coordinate 68,483,960 of NC_143255.1, read as the reverse complement.
CCTGCCGCGCCCCATTCACAAATTTGATCACCCAGGGAGAGGGTGAATGGTACAGCCCCGAGTGACGTGTTGTTACTACGACCTGTTCTTTTGAGGAGCCGATGTGCCCTCTGACCTCCAGTCACTCGGAGTTAGGGAGGTCAAGGTTGCCCTCCACAGGGACCTTTGCTACTGCAGTAGTACGGATTGCAATCCTTTACCCCTGCGAAAGGTTTCTCCTGGCTGCGTGTCGCCCGCAGGTGGTTTTTCTCGTTCTGTAGCATCCCCGGTTACCACACTAGAAATTTAATAACAGACGCCGGGTGCATGTCTCACAGAACTCGAGGGTTTTTCCTTCGCGTACCCGAAGGAGGTTAAAAAGAAGAACATAAAGACTAACCAAACAGACTGACGTATAGTAGTTGGTTACTTGCTTACTTTAGCACTGTTTGCACTTCTATTAGACTGTTGTACCTTATTGGTTAGTTGCTGCTCTGTTTCAGTTGTTGCACTGCTACTTACTTGTAGTTTTACAGTCTTCTAGCACGAGCACTTACCTGACACTTGCACATATATCTGTCATTTTACCTGTTGCATGATATGTGCCTTTTCTTGATAAAATGGATATACAATGTTGTTGTTCTTCACCAACTCGCAAGAGTTCTGACCCCGTTTTATGGGGATACAGGTGATGAGTAGGCGCAGTGGCGATGCGACGGTGTACGGTTGGAGACTTGAGACCCACACTTAGCTGCAGATCTTGGTCCGTGTCTTGTTTTGGGGTTTGAGGGGAGTTTTCCTCTCATTTTGGGAGAGACTCGTTGTATGGGTGTTTTTAGTCTCATTTTGTAAAACTCTGATATTATATGTAATGGGAATGGATATGTGGTTTGTATCTTTTACTGTGGCCCACTCAGACTTGCGGCCTTTGCTTACCCCTTTGTACTTCCGCTATTCGTTTTAAATCCTTTCAAAGAAAAAAAAAATTTGCTAAAAAACCAAAGGTTTTTACAAGGTCGGGGTTTTGGGGCGTCACAGAGATTGGTATCAGAGCAGCTTTAAGTGTGGTCCAAGACTTCTGCATGCATCGTTCATCGCACTGTAAGTATGTTTGGCTCGGTTAATTATGTTGATTATCGTTGTTTCTTGTGCTACTTAGTTTATACATATGCATGCTTCGAATGTGGTTTGATAGATGTCGTCAGACCCAAGGTACGAAATGATCCTAGAAGCAGTACGTGACCTAAGTCAGGGCGTAAGATCCCTAGATCATGCTGTGAAGCATTTGGCACGAGGTGTTCAGATGATGGCACCTCCGGCACCTCCGTGTGAGAGATGTAAAGTCTGCCATGAGGGGCAGATTTGCCCACGGGAATGGTGTCACTGCTTTCGTTGTGGCCTTAAAGGGCATATTGAGGCTGAGTGCCAGCGTAAATTGGAAGACCTGGCAGCTGACCCAGTGGAAGGGGTGCATACTCCATCAGGTTTACCCAAGTGCACACCTTCTTCAACTCCTTGTCCGAAGCGAAGACGGTGCGGGAACCGGAACAGCTACCGCGACCTCTACACCAGTAGGAAGTGAGAGCGGTCGCACCGATATGAATGTTTTGTTAGGACACTGAGTCAGTGTCTGCGGTTGTTACGGAGGAATGTATCATATAACCCTGTTATAGAGGGTAATTTTGGCTTTTACTACATATATGTATGCATCTTTGATCGTATAATGAAATCTTGTTTTGGTATCTACTCTTTGCTTATACGAGTCTTATTGTTGTCAAGATGGCTTGGCGTGAACGTTGCAACAACATCATGGACACCTTGGACAACCTGGCTGAGGTTGTAGGCAGGCAGGCCGAGGCCATGCGTGCCATGGGGGAGAACATGCAAGCCTCTCAGGGACGAGAGACTCCTGTTCCTACTCCTTCCCCGGTGTTAGTAGCGATAGCCGTACCCTACAAGCAGTTCATGGCTATGAACCCTCCGTCATTCGATGGGAAGTCTTCTCCTGAGGCAGCCGAGGACTAGATACGAGAGATCGAGAGAATCTTTCGTGTGCTGCAGGTCAGTGATGACCGAAAGGTGGATTTTGGCACGTATCGGCTCCGGAAGGATGCCGAAAGGTGGTGGGCGACCACCTGGGATGTCAGGTTTGCGGGCGGAGCCATTTCGTGGGAGCAGTTCGTGGAGGTTTTCTACGCGGCTTACTTCCCGACCCACGAGCGCAGTCGGAAGATGCAAGAGTTCCTCGACCTTCAACAGGGGAACTCTACTTTGGCGGACTACATCACGAAGTTCAGAAGCCTAGAGCGCTTCTGTCCGCATGTATAAGTGACTGAGAAGGAACGAGCGATGAAGTTCACTCGCGGTTTGAAGTTAGCACTGCGCCTGAGAGTGATCACGCGCGCTCCCTCGACTCTTGAGGAAGCCCTAGAGACGGCTACACTCCTGGAGCAGGAATGGATAGAATCCCAGAAGACTCCACAGTCCAGAGGGAAACCGCAACACTTAGGCCAAAAGAGTTGGCCTAAGAAGAGATCCTATCAGCAGAACTCGGGTGGAAAGAAGTCTGCCCCGCCAGCAAAGAGGAACCATCAGAACCGCAACAACCGTCAGCAACAGAATCGTCAGCCTCAGCAGCAGAATCAGGTAGTGGCGTCATCGGGATGCCCGAAGTGTCGTATGGATCACCCAGGCCGACCTTGTCCTCGTGACGTCGGAGGATGTATCTATTGCGGCAAGATGGGCCACTACATCAGGGATTGTCGGAAGAAGCAGTCCGATGATCTAAGGAGGAATAAACCAGGAACGTCGCAGCCAGCACCTCAACGACCTCCTCAGCAGCTGCAGCAATCGTACCTGCCGCAGCAATCTTCTCAACAGAAGACGGGTAACCAGAAGACAGTGGCAGGGCGTGCCTACGCAGCCACTATCGAGCAAGTGACCAAAGGAGAGTTGGTCCAAGGTACTATTCCAGTCGCTGGTCATGCAGCTTTTACTCTGTTCGACTGTGGTGCTTCGCATTCGTTTATAGCTTCTAGATTTGCTAGTTCCTTGCCTATGACTGCTGTGTTGCTGAAATGCCCATTAGAAGTGCGTACACCGACGGGTAATCAGTCCTTGTGTACTTTGTACATTCCGAGCATAGAGGTGTCAGTGGCAAGTCAGAGCTTGCCAGCTGACTTAATCCTGCTAGACATGACGGAGTTTGATGTCATTCTAGGCATGGATTGGTTATTTGAGTATCATGCTCAAGTTTTGTGCAGAGAGAGCAAGGTGGTTCTGTACCCTCCTGATCGTCCAATTTTGGAGATCAGCCTTGCTCGACCTATTCGAGACAGTCGTATGATTTCGTCATTTAAAGTTCAGAAGTATTTGCGGAATGGGGGTACTGCTTTCTTGGTCAGTATCGCCCCAGTTGACTCGGTGTTAACCCCTATTGAGGATCTTGACGTAGTTCGGGAGTTCCCCGATGTGTTTCCTGAGGAACTGCCTGGATTACCTCCGAAGCGTGAGATCGAATTTTGTATTGAGTTGTTGCCTGGAACAACTCCGATCTCAAAGGCACCATATCGTATGGCTCCAGCAGAACTCGAAGAACTGAAGCGTCAGTTGGGAGAGTTGATGGAGCAAGGATTTATCAGAAACAGTGCATCGCCGTGGGGTGCACCTGTGTTGTTCGTGAAGAAGAAAGACGGATCCCTGAGGTTGTGCATTGATTACAGAATGCTCAACCAAGCAACGATTAAGAATAAGTATCCGTTGCCGAGAATAGAAGATCTCTTTGACCAGTTACAGAGGGCGAAGATATTCTCGAAGATCGACCTCAGATCGGGTTATCATCAACTCCGGATCAGAGAAGAAGATGTCTCAAAGACAACTTTTCGAACTAGGTACGGGTTGTATGAGTTCGTTGTGATGCCTTTTGGGCTCACGAATGCACCAGCAGCATTCATGGATCTGATGAATCGTATTTTCCGTCCATTCGTGGACACGTTCGTGATCGTATTCATCGATGACATCTTGATCTACTCAGAGACCCCTGAGCAGCACCGAGAGCATCTGTGTATCGTGTTGGGAGTACTTCGGGAGCACAGATTGTTCACCAAGTTCTCCAAGTGCGAGTTTTGGCTTCGACGAGTTATGTTTTTGGGTCATGTGATATCCAGTGATGGTGTGTCAGTTGATCCAGCAAAGGTCGAAGCGGTGTTGGACTGGAAGCAACCTCAGTCTGTTACTGATATCCGTAGTTTTCTCGGGTTAGCTGGTTACTACCGACGTTTCATTCAGGACTTCTCCAGGATCGCGCTTCCTTTGACGAAGCTTTTGCGTAAAGGAATCAAGTTCGAGTGGACCGACTCTTGTGAAGAGAGTTTCCAGATCCTGAAGACGAAGCTGACTACCTCTCCGGTGTTAGCTTTACCTTCTGGTAGAGGCGGTTTTGTGGTGTACACAGACGCTTCAGGTACAAGCCTGGGATGCGTGCTCATGCAGCATGGTCGTGTTATTGCATATGCTTCGCGACAGCTGAAGATTCACGAAAGGAACTATCCGACTCATGACTTGGAGTTAGCAGCAGTGGTGTTCGCCTTGAAGTCATGGCGACATTATCTGTACGGAGATACGTTTGAGGTCTTTTCTGACCATAAGAGTCTCAAGTATTTATTTTCCCAGAAGGAGCTAAATATGAGACAACGTCGTTGGCTCGAGTTTATCAAGGATTATGAGTTTACATTGTCTTACCACCCTGGTAAGGCGAACGTTGTGGCAGATGCGCTTAGCCGCAAATCGAGCAGTGTTCTAGCTAGTCTCGTGTGGAGCCAGAAGTTGATCGAAGATTTTGTGGCTTGGAAGCCATTTGCAGTCGAAAGCGGAACGATTAGATTGTCGGGGTTGGCCATTCGGTCAGAGTTCTTGCCTAAAGTTATCGAGGCGCAGAAGCAGAACGCTCAGTATCAGAAGTTTGTTGATCGAGCTCGTGAAGACGGCTCAGTCTTTCGTATTGATGACAGCGGTTGTATCCGCATGAAGGATCGACTTTGGGTGCCAAATGCCCCTGAGTTGAGGAAGGAGATTCTTGATGAGGCACATCTGTCGAAGTACACCATCCATCCTGGTGGTACTAAGATGTTTAAGGATCTTCAACGACGGTATTGGTGGAACGGGATGAAGCGTGAAGTCGCAGTGTATGTTTCGAGGTGTTTGACTTGTCAACAAATCAAGATCGAGCACCAACGTCCCGGTGGTTCCATGCAGAGGATTGAGATTCCTCAGTGGAAATGGGAGGATATCACGATGGATTTTGTGGTAGGTTTACCGCGAACCAGGAGAAAGCACAATGCGATATGGGTGTGTAAACACCCCAAATTTTCACTCACCCCCCCAACATTTCCACCAAGCATCAACATCCAGCCTCTGAAATCGCTGGAGGGCAAAATGGTCATTTTCTGAGCCGGACCTTGCAAAAGTCCAAATTTCATCTGCAACTCTCAAAATTTCTCTAATTTTAACTCAGATGTTCAAAATTTTATTCCTGACAGGAGACAGACATCTCCAAGTCTTGATTCAAGATTGCATTTCATAAGACATGACATTGCATATCATTGCATGAGCATTTCAAATCACTGCACTGCACAGCATGTCATTTCGAGGTCCAGAACTCTTGATTTCAAAATTTTCAATCCAGATTAGAATTTCAACTCTTTTCAAAATTGATTTCAAAACCCTGGGTCTTCAAAATTATCAATTTTCCCATTTTACCCCCAGGACTCTGAATTTCAAAATATTTCCTCAGGAAAACCATCTGGATAGTTTTCAATATGGATTTCAGTCACTTCACCTTAGATTTTGCCCTTTTTGACAATTTCAAATATCTTCCTTTTACAAAACTGCCCTACAGGGGTCAACTCTTTCCAAAATTCTTGTTTTGCCCAATTAGTCCAGATTTTATGAAAATTCCAAAAAGAAGTTGTGGTTTTATCCTTATTTCAATAAAGAAGCAATGTGGGACCCACACTGAGGTGGTGTCACACAAATTTTCCTTTTGAAAATTTGAATTTTGAAAAACCCAAAAATATAGGAGCCTTGTCCCCTGGATTAGTGCCACATGTCACGTTCCCTCTTCTGCCATGTGTCAGTGTGGGGCTACCCTAAGAAGTCGCCATGTCATCCCAATTATCTGTCATATGTCACCCTATCCATCCGGCGCCATGTGTCAATCCAAGACTACGAGGAGATGCCAAGTGTCATAGGTTGTCCTGTCTAGAAAAAGTGGAGTTTGTCTCCTCTGAGGTGGCGCCACTTGAAGTGTGTCTCCTGCAGGGGACACGTGTCAACCCCTCCTTCCTTCTAGAAAAGTAGCCTGACACATGTCCTCTCCCTATTTTTTTCAGAAAAGTAGGAAACATGTGTCACTCCTAAATTCCTACAGAAAAGGTAGGCTTGTCTCCTCTGAGGTGGCGCCATCTAGAGTGTCTCCTGCAGAGGACACGTGGCAAGCTCTCATTTCCTCAGAAAAAGCAAGTGCCATGTGTCATTTTCTGCTTTCTTCAGAAAAGCTAGAATTCAAATATTCAAAAATCCCCATAGGTGGCGAAAATCAAGAACTCCTACCTTTTTCATCCTGTCTCAGATGGCGCCACATGGCTTGGCCCACCTTCTCTCCCCTCTGCCACGTGTCATTCTCTGCTTCTTTCAGAAAAAGTAGAGGACACATGTCTTCTCCCTACCTCTTTCAGAAAAGTAGTAGACACATGTCACTCCTGGCCTTCTTCAGAAAAAGCAAACCATTTAAAATTCAAACAAGGCACTAGGTGGCGAAAATCCGGAGCTCTGATTTCTCAAATGGCCTATGAGAGCGCCACATGTCCCTTCCCTCCTTCTCATCCCTCTGCCACGTGTCATCTTCTGCTTCTTTCAGAAAAAGAAGGTGACACATGTCTCCTTCTCACTCCTTCAGAAAAGTAGAGGGCACATGTCCTCTCCCTATTTTTTTTAGAAAAGTAGGAGACACATGTCACTGCCCTCTTTTTCCTCCCTCTTGCCACATGGCATTGTAGGAGCCACCCTGAGGTAGCGCCACATGTCCATCCTCCATTCCTTCAGGGCCAACCTCCATTTGAAATTCGAATTCTCCTCTGAGGTGGCGCCATCTGAAGAACCTCCTCCGGCAAGCTGACACTTGGAACCATCCTGGACTGCCACATGTCCAGATCTCCTTTCACCAGAAAAAGCAAAATTCAAATTCCTCTGAGGTGGCGCCTTTTGAGCCCACTGCTCTGTCCTTCTGACATGTGTCAAACACCTTTTGAGGTGGCATCATTCCAGGAGTCCACTTGGCTCCATTTTTATTTTTAATTTTATTTTAAATAAAGGTATCCCACCATGAGGTGGCGCCACCTGAAGACTCCCTACAAAAAGTGAATTTGAAATTCAAACTCCAAGAGAGCACCCTCTGAGGTGGCGCCTCGTGGGAGTTCCCTGCAGAGAGAATCAAGCAAACTTTTGAAAAATTCCAAATTCCCCCTGCTGAGGTGTCTCACCCACAAAATTTCCATTTTTTATTTTTCTCAAAAAATCAAAATAGCCTTTTGAGGTGGCGCCACCTGAGGGCTCCCTGCAGAAAACAAATTCGAATTTCAAACCCCTCAGATGACACCCCCTGAGATGGCGCCACATGGAGGGCTCAGATCCAGCCTGTTTGAAATTCAATTTTTTTTCAGAAAATCTATAAAAACAAGGCTCCATGTCCAGCACAGGAAGATCATTTTTTTTTAGCTCTGGTGAACTTGGAAAATCCGACCTAGCCTTCCTAGAATCAGATTTTGAACTGTGGAAATCGTGCCCCCTTTGGCGCATTGAAGAAGGTGGAGTAGAGCTCGTGCTGTGGCCAATTCAATTCCAACAGAGGTCGATTTTTGTGAACCATCTGAAGCCTGGAGCGAAGAACGAAGGAAGCTTGTGATAGCTGCCCATTTCAAGAGCTCCTACGCTGCGTAATGAAACAAGGTGCACTTCTTTTCCCATTGATTGGATTCCATAATTCGAATCGGGAGTCGTTTGAAGAAAGAGCTCATCCGAGGGATGGATTGAGCTATTCTCATAAAACGACATACATAAAAATGTTTCATTATGCTTCCTTGATGATTTTTAACATTCATATAGTTAGCTAGGTTTAATTTGCATTTTATTTCATTCATTTAGTACATTTCATGAATTAATTAGGATTAATTTAGCCTTTATTTCAATTCTGCTTATTTTCAGTAGGTCTCTGTTTTTGTCAGTCAGTCCACATGTCATTTCATGCATTTGTTTTTTATTAAAAATTCCAAAAAAATCACGGAATGCGCCCTTAGGTGTCCCTGAAATTTTGCCAAACGTTCGGAGGTATTTGAATTTGTTTACTGCAGTAAACATTCAAAATGACAAGTCGGATTTTGTTACTCGGGATACGTTTTGAAAATCATTTTCCGACTTGTAAAATCGAGATATCCCTCATGAGAGATCAGATTTTCTATACGAAATATGTTTTGAATTCGGGAGAATGTCTAGTTTTTAATATGATTTTTTCTAGATTTTTCTGATTTTTTTTAATGTCTAACAAAAATCCGAGATGTCGGTACACGTGTCAGAGCCTAATTTGGGCCTCTGAGATCTTGGATCGACTTAGGGCTATGGTTTCTCTTTGTGTGTTGCTCCAAATCCGAAACTGTAAAAAGTGAAAGTGGTGTCCGAGATGTCCTCTGTTTGAATCTGAAAGCCTATAATTTTTAGAACAGTGTTGACCCCTGCTTCGGATTTTTCTTGTCAGCCCCCTGTTTTGCTACATTTGTCTGTTCTGTTAGTTTAGGCAGGAGTAGTTATATTTTTATCGGTGTTTATGTTGATCAAATGCCGAAGTCATAAACATGAAAGTTGTTCATGTAAGTGTCGTGCATATCTCTGATTAATTTAATAAATTTCCATGGCGGTTGTGTATTTGTTTAGCATTTTTTATCAGATTAGTATGATTTTTACCTCTGTCTGAACTAAATCCCTGTTATTGAACTCACCATGGCTCAAATCCCGAGGCTATAAAAACCAAAAATGTTCCATTTCGGGTCTTTTAGCAGTCTGCAAAATATCAGAAGTTTCCATGATGTAAATCTTGCATTATCATATTAGGCATTGCATTTGGTTCGGATCCATAGGCAAAATCCACCATTTTAGGACTTTCTTTAAATTTTGACATTTAAATCATATCATTTCATGATTTTTAGCATTCTAGACTGTTTATCAAAGTAAGTAGATGCTTCATACCGAATTTGGTGCAATTTGGAATCCATTTGAGGTTCGGATTATCCACAATACCAAAACAGGGCCCCGCAGGACCCGGATCCAAGTGAAAAACAAGCGAAATTCGTTATTTTGGCTAAATTTCAAAATGTCAAATTCTGATTTTACAGTCCTAATGTGTTTAGAAGCATGTCATACTGCATTTCATCATCATTGAATTCAATTTGAATTTCGAAATCCCAATTTTACTAAGTTTTCCTTCAAAAAACCCTGATTTTAAAGGTATAACTTTATAATTAGGGGTATTTTGGTCATTTTGACCCCAATTCCGAATTTCAAACTATTTTCTACTGAATTTCCGGCATTTACATCATTTCAAATATCAAGGAAGCACGAGAATAGGGTTTATATCCAATTAAATCCAATAATTTCATAATATTATTGGAAAATCTTGGAAAAACCCACATATTTGAGCTAACCCAATTTCAAGCTTGGCAGGGACATTCCAAAGAAGGAGCTGAAGTCTGCAAATTTCTTTTATTTCCTTTATTTAGTGATGTAATAATGTAAATTTTGGAATAAGAGAGTTAATTTCCTGCTTAGACTAGGATGCATATCATATAGTTTGAATTTATGCAATATCCTGATTATATGATTCATGCATTTTATTTCAAAAGCACTATGGATGTTCACGAATGACACGTGCACCAACTCTTAGGGAGTTGATGGACTCGGTGGGATCCATATTTACGGCCCTAGACGGAATATGGACGAGACCCAGATCCGTCATCTTTCTACTAGTCACATTGAGCCTACACTCTTAGGCTATCTTAAAATGCACATCATATTTCCAAAGTTTTCAAAATCATGTGCATCAAATCAACAAAATTCTGAACATATTCATGGCCACAGTCAGAATATGTGAAGGATTTATCTTAACTTAATGCATATTTTTCCAACAAATCTCTTAGAAAATCTTTTCAAAGTGCATTCATTCACTTATGTCATTTGCATCATGAAATCATTGATTTTCTCAAGATTTTCTCAAAAAAACTTCATTCTCAAGAAATCGATTTCTCAAGAAATTCTAAGGATTTTTCAAAATCGGTTTTCCAAAGACAAGTTTTTCCACAGTTTTCCCAGGAAAATGATATTTTCTTAAGATATTCAAAAGAGTTTTCCAATCTTTCTTCAAGATCCAAAATCGATTTCCAAGTATTTCAAAAGGTAAAATTCCCAGGATTTCGATTCCCCAAGTTTTGAATTTCCTTCTCCAATGAGTTTTCCTATAAATTTTCCATCATTTTTCTAAGAAAACTCTCAAAGTCCAAGTTTTCCTAAGAAGTGCTTCCCTTTTCAAAAAGTCCATCTTTTCTCAAGAATCACTTCCATTTTCCCAAGATTTTCAACTATTTCTGAATTTTCCACATCTTTATAAGCTTTCTCATGTTTTCAAAAACCCCTTTTTTATCTGAGTTTCCTGAGAAATTGACCTTTTTCCTGAGAGATTCTTTCCAACTCCAAATGTTTTTCTAAGCATACATCATGTTTTCCAACTGGCATTTTCCAAAATCTCATAGCACATGCCTGAATTCTCTATGCATTTAGGATAGAACATAACTTTGATAATTTCGCTAAGTCAAGCACAATTTTGGTCCTTGGTTCGATTACCCCTGTTAAAGGTGGCAGGAACGGTCGAACCTCGTACCGACAGGTCGAGCCCCATCCCATGGATTTTCCCGCAATTTTCAAAAACGGAGGCGAGTATTTCAAAACAATTTCCAAAATCCGGTCAAAGTTTGAGGCGCGAAAGCATTTCTCTCTTTTTCTCTTCCGCAAGGAAGGGAAGACGGGGGAAAAATTTCGCGACGACAACAGGTTTGGCGACCGTGATGGGACCTGTCCTTGTCTGACCTAAATTATGCTTGACTTAGTTTAATTATCAAAATTATGTTCACAAAATGTCAGCTCTTTTACTTTCAATATCATGTGAGCCTAGGAGCCTAGATTCTGACCTAGCTGACATTGATTGCATATAGCTTAGGCATGGTTTGGTAGGACCATATTGAGGAGATATTTTCATGCTCACATAGACTTAGGTCTAAACACAACTCTCCTCAATTTAGGATCTGAATGCAAACAATGTATGCTTCTTCAAAATTTTCAAAATCTATCTCTCTAGGACTTAGAGCCTTCTATTTCTTGCATGTGATCATTTTTTCAAAACCCCCATTACCTATATTGTCCCGGTCTTCACGTTGCTGGGCTCTCTTCCAGAACCATAGTTCGGGACAGAGCCCCACAACTGGGCCAACTATTTGGGTTAACACCCCCCTACCACGTACCGCGGGCCACAGCCCGAAGTATATCGGTAGGCGCTCAAGGATGTTGGAAAACCTTACCTTAGAATCGGAGTTGAAATTCTATGCCACGTACCTCGGATTTTGATTTGGGTATATCGGCATAACTGGATTGGACAAAGATGATCTGAACCTAGAGTTAGGATTAGGGTCCTACAGCTGTTTTCAAATTGATGCATCTAGAGTCAACCTTTTAGGGAGTGCTGAATGTGCATAAATGTTTGTGCAGGATGAGATTGTATGTATGATTTTCTCAATTCTTTATATTTCCCAATGTTTTTCAACTCATTAGGTCTTTTCCAAATATCCTTATTTTCCACAAGGTATTTTCTCAAACCCTGGATGATTTTCTCAAATATCCCATTTCTTTCAAAACTCCAGGCGATTTTACATTCTATCTTTCTACTGGATCTCGAATTTCTAGCTGCATTTTCATCCTGCCTGCAAAATTTTTCAAAATTTCTCATATTTTCCTAAGTCTCATTCTGAGTCTTTCTCTGTTTTCAGTTCGATGGCATCCAGTCAAGTCGATCCTATCTTTCCTGAAGGTCACATCTCCTTCGAGGTGCGACAAGGTCGTCCTGAACATCGAGCCCTTAGCACCGGAACTTTCATTCCCCGGTGGTATTATTCCTGGCTAAAGAGCTTTTCCCGAATGTTCCCGGACCATTTGAGCGAGTGCGGATTAGAACTGGCATCAGCAGTCGGAAAGCAGACCATCAATGGCAACCTGATCCATGCAATGGCGGAGCGATGGAATCCTCAAACGTGTACCTTCTGGTTCCCGTGGGGAGAGATGACTGTTTTAATGGATGAATTTTCAGAAATCATGGGGTTGCCAGAACCAGCTGGTCGACCAAGCGACCCCTTAGAGCATCAATTCCTTATCAATGTCAAGGGTTTGGACCCCCGAGACTCCTTAGCTCGTATGACAGGCCGCCGATCTTGGCCCCTGATCCAGTTAGAAGGAGATAAATATGTTGACCTACTTGAGTTGTACCGCCAGTACGGGACCTTCGTCGAAGTCAGCTCGCTTTCAAGAACAGCCAAAGAAAAGATTCAGAATGCAATGGTTCTATGCACTGTAGGACTGTCCCTTTTCCCAGATGGACAGAACTACATGGACATCAGGATAATCCAGCTTATGAGGAGATGGGGAAGTCGGCAAACCAATCGCCTCTCCATAGCCATGGCAGCGCTCGCCTTCCTTTATCGAGGTCTGACTCGATTCTCACTCGGAGAGTCCATTTTAGTTGAAGGATGCATCTACGCACTTCAGTCCTGGTTTTTCCAGCATGTTCCAGCCCGAGCAAGCTCTTTCAGATACAATGGTCAAGAACTCCTTCCAGTGGCGCAGTACCGATCTATGATCAACAACATTCAAGAGGATGACGTAGTCTGGGACTATTTTGATCGGCAAATATCTCCTCCCAGATATACCTACGCTTATGGCAAGCGGTTCAAGTTGCTGGGACCATTCTTCTGCACTTACTACCAACCAGAGAGATGTGTTCGGCAGTTCTCCCAGAGGCAGCAGTACGTTGAAGCCCGACTATTATCAGGAGCTATGGCAGAGTTTGATCTCACCTCCGCGCAATGGTCCGGGGCATATCATTCTGCCCGCTACGGCTGGGATTCCTTTGTCTCTCTTAAAATCTTTCCAGGTCCTAGAGTGTCTGCCGACTATCGTGAATGGTGGCAAATTGTTTGTCCCCCACCTCTTTGTCAAGATCAATAAAATCTTATTCTTCTCACTTTAATAAAATTCTCTCTTTCCATTGTGGTTTGACGACCTCGCCTAGGTAACAAGGCATATTTTCGTTGTTTATTTCTTTTGCAGAAGGAATAGCAACACAATTGTCGTGATTCCCACGATGACTCAGTCCCTAGTAATGGGACATCTTTTCCAAATTGTCTACCATATTTTCAGCAAATATTTCTTCCAAGAGCTCAATTTCTTCATAATCTAATCAGGTCTTTGCCCTGCAGAGAGCATCCATATCATTTGATGGTTGAGACAAGATCAGGCAAAAGAACCACAGCATCCCAGTACTCGTCAGCCTCGGAAGAAGAGATGAGTTCCCCTCGATCTGAGAAGAGTCGAGAGCAGCAGCAAGAAGACGATGGCATAGACCCTCAAATGTATGCCATGTTCAGAAAAATGATGAACAAAATGATGAGTGAGCAGCCCGGGACCAGCTCAGAAAGGAACCCATTCAGAGAAAAGTTCCATGGTCACAGGGGTAAGAAGGCTCCCAAGAAGCAGATCCAGCCAGAAGAGATTTCAGATGAATCAGATTCCACTGAAGATACAGATGAAGAATATGAGGTGCCTCCGGCATTTCAGAAGCGTGGCCAAAGTAAAAGCCGCAGATCCAAGAGCAGAGATAAAGAAGAGCCTTTACAAGCGCAATTTAAAGAAATGGCCCGAATTGTCAAAGATCTGCAAGCCCGCGACAAGGGCAAGAAAGTCTTCACCAGTGAGGACTTCTATGACGGCTTAGAAGGGGATGATGATCTGGAAAATCTCCCCCGAAAAATCATCAAATTCGATGGTTCTGGCGACCCAAAAGCTCATCTCGCCACTTTCTTTGCTGAATGCTCTCGGTTTAGAAGGGATAACCGAGCATTGTTTCTATGCTTCCCCCGCAGCTTGGAAGGAGTTGCAGCCAAGTGGTATGCTGAGCATATCAACCCCATCGAGCTCAAGGAGTTCGATAAAGTTGTAAATCTCTTTATTGAACGCTTCTTGTTCAACACAGAAGCGCTGCCTACACTAAGTCATCTCTGCAATTTAAGGCAGAACGAGAATGAAAAAGCACGGGACTTCATTTACAGATGGAGATCAGCCTGTAATAAGATGAGAGATCCTATCTCGGAAAGGCATGCATTGTCCCTAATCCTCAACAATTTCTCGCAGCCGTTAAGAGGATTAATCTCCACAGCGCCGTCCAGGACCTTCATTGAGTTGACTGAACGAGCCGAATGACTCGAGCTAAGTGTGGAAAATGGAGTCTATGAAGGCTTCACCTTTTCCAAGAACAACTCCCATGGTGAGCAGAAGAAGAAAGCTCACTTCACTTATTCTGCCAACAACAACAGCAAAGGCCGAAATCAACACAAAGGGCAGAAGAAAGATTACTGCTACAGCTCCGGCAGTTCGAACAACAAGGATCAGAAAGCAAAGCCTGCTACTCAGTACAGCAAGCCTCCTCAGCAGGATCAAGGGCCGAAACTACGTGAGAAGACCAAACATGAAGGATGGAGTTACGACAGAAAGTTTACTCCTCTTGACCAATCACTCGAGGATGTGCTCGAGTACATGCTATCGAAAGAGATGGTCAAATTGCCCAGATTGGCCGATCCCCCTGTGCCCATGGGGAAATGGAAAGATCAGTTCTGCAAGTTCCACAGGACAGTGGGGAACAACACCGAGAACTGCTTTGTTCTAAAAAATATCATACAAGATCTCATTGAAAAGAATCTATTGGTAGAAGAAGAAGAAGAAGAGAAAATGGACATTCTCAACCACCCCTTCCCTTCACACACCACAGCGGTAGTGTCTGCACAACCATTTTTGCCGCATGAACATATCAAGCCATGTTCTGCGCAAGATCTTCAAGTTCAGCATCAGGTAACGGTGCTACGACAAGCAGCTCCAGATTCTAAGAAGATGGACTTAATTTCAGCATTCGGTAAAATGAAAGTTGCGGAAGCACCTATGAAGTCAGTTCCCAAATCAAAAGGAACTCCTGACTTCTTCAAGCAAATCGTTAGACCAAGGCCAGAGAATTCAAGTCAGAAGCCTCTGACTGCTTTATCCAATGTCTCCATCCTTGACTTGGCCAAGAATTCTAGCAAGCACCGACAAGTACTGGATGATCTGCTCAGGAAAATCAAAGTTAAGCCCAGTACCACTCCTGAAGACATGGCACAGATCGTGAACTCCGCCATGACCAATGCACCAATCACCTTCTCAGATGAGGACCTTCCAAAGCCTCATTCCTTTCATAATAATGCTTTGTATATTGTCGTTCGAGTCAGAGGAATGACGGTTTCCCATGTGCTGGTCGATGGGGGCAGTAGCCTCAACATATGTCCTGAAATGACCGCAAAGGCATTAGGGATCAAGGATGAAGAATACATTCCAGATCCCATCACTATCTATGGGTTTGACAATCATGGTCAAACGGCCAAGGGCAAGATATTCTTGGAGGTGTTCATCAACTATTCGGTGCACTCCGTCCTTTTTCATGTGGTTAATGTACCTCCAACTTACAACTTGCTGCTCGGTAGGACGTGGATTCACAATGCTAATGCAGTGCCTTCTACCCTCCATCAATGTGTAAAGTGGTCAAAAGGTGGAATGATTACCACAATACTGGGAGAAGACCCAGAAGAAAGGCTCCCGCAGCCCATGATTCCTCGGCCATCATTCAATGCAGACATTCCCAGCATCAGGGAAAGTAAAGAGATCAATCTCGGGGAGAATCGAGAAATACTTCAGGCACCATCAGAGCCATCTCTGCACACAGTAGCCACGACACGATGGAAAGGTCCTCAATTCTTCAAGGTTGGAGGTCGAATCGACTACAACACCATTAAGGATCATCCCTTGTTTCCTCAATTCATGAAGTCAAGAAAGGGATTTGATTTACTCCTGAAGCATGGCTATCAACCCTTCAAGGGACTCGGCAAGAATGAAGATGGCCACATCGAGCCAATGATCCAGAAACATCGTCCCCACAGGGCAGGATTGGGGTTCTCCGGAGGAAGCTCATCAAGAAAGACTGTTTTTGTCAAAGGGGCACAATGAAGACCATTTGTTATTTCCTTTCTATTCTTTTCCAAATAAATGTCTCATTTTACCAATGTCATTGATCAATTCAATCAATAAAATTCCAAGTTTCTTTGTCTATCCGGATGCCATCTACTCCCTTTCTGTCTATCTCATCATTTTATCATTCAATGCCATTTTATGCATGGTTCCCTTCAAATGATTGCTTGTCTTACTGTAGGCCGATTTTTCTGAACCAGATTTCTTCTCCAAAATTTCAGAATGACTTCTCGGACAATGAAGAAGCTCGTTCTCAATCCCAAGGCCTTTCAGAAGTCGACAGCAATTCACAGAATCAAAGCAAGCACCGGAAATGATAAGATTGCAAAGCAGTCTGATGATTGTGCAAAATATGATCAGTCTCTTCAGGAATTACCGGAGTTCGCCGCAGTTCAGAAGCAGGATGAACCATCTCCTCTAGTACAAGATCCAACTGAAGGTGTCAATATCGGTTCAGAGGAAGATCCAAAAATTCTCCAGATCGGAACCAGTCTGAGTCAAGAAGAAAAGAAAAGGCTTATAGATTTTCTCAAGCGGCATGAAGAAGTGTTCGCATGGACGTATGAATACATGCCGAGCTTAGACCCCAAATTGGTCGAGCACCATCTTGTCTTAAAGCCGGACGCTAAGCCAGTCAAGCAGAAGCTGAGAAAAATGGATCCCAGAATAGAACAACAAGTCAAAGAAGGACTCGAAGATTTGCTCAAAGCAGGATTCATCCGAGCTATTGACTACCCGGATTGGTTAGCCAATATCGTCGTTGTCCCAAAGAAAAGCGGCAAAGTAAGGATTTGCATAGACTTCAGAGACCTCAATAAGGCAACTCCGAAGGATGACTATCCACTTCCAAGCATCGATCATCTAGTCGATAGCACGGCAGGACATGCCATGTTCTCTTTCATGGACGGATATTCCGGCTACAATCAGATTAAGTTGGCCGCCCACGACCAATCGAAAACTTCCTTTACTACACCTTGGGGCACTTTCTGCTACACAGTTATGCCTTTTGGGCTCAAGAATGCTGGAGCAACGTATCAACGGGCAATGGCTGTCATCTTCCACGATCAGATGCGCAAAATCATGGATGCGTATGTTGATGATATTCTCGTGAAATCTAAAGAGGAAGAAGATCACCTCGAAGCCCTTGATCAAGTCTTTAAAAGACTTATTCTTTACAAGTTAAGGCTTAACCCGCAAAAGTGTGTCTTTGGAGTCGAATCAGGCAAACTGTTGGGTTTTCTGGTCAGTAAAAAGGGAATTGAAGTCGACCCGGCCAAAGCAAAGGCTATCATTGATATGCCGCCCCCGAAGAATCTCAAAGAACTACGTAGCCTTCAAGGACATATGCAGTCAATCCGGCGATTCATTTCCAATTTGGCAATGAGATGCGAGCCTTTCAACCACTTGCTCAGAAAAGGAGTGAAGTTTGAATGGGGACCAGAGTGCCAGCAATCGTTCGATCGAATCAAGAAGTATCTTCTTAATCCTCCCATCCTGAAGCCGCCAGAATTGGGAAAACCTCTTTTATTATACATCTCAGTTAATCAAGTTGCATGCGGTGGATTCTTGGCGCAATACAAAGAAGGCAGCCTGATAGAGCACGCCATCTACTACGTGAGCAAGACTTTCATAGATTATGAAAAGAGATACTCTCAAATAGAGAAGACCTGCCTAGCTCTGGTATGGATGTGTCAGAAGCTAAGACACTACCTGCTAGCATCAGAAGTCAAAATCTTGTCTAAACTCAATCCTCTCAAGTATATCTTAGAGCAACCTTTCCTCAGCGGACGAGTCGCAAAATGGCAAGTCTTACTGATGCAGTATGACTTAGAATACGTCTCGCAACAATCAATCAAAGGCCAAGCAATTGCAGATCAATTGGCGGATTTTCCTCTGACCGAAGAAGTGAAAGCCGAAGATGACTTCCCTGATGAGCAAATTTGCAACATCCAACAATTTCCGGTCTGGAATTTATTTTTTGATGGTTCTAAGAACATGGCCGGAATAGGCATCAGAATCTTATTAATCACTCCTGAGAAGGAGATGATTCCATTTTCTCTCAAGTTAGATTTTCAATGCACTCACAACATGGCTGAATATGAAGCCCTGATTCAAGGTCTAAAGATTCTGCTAGACTTCAATGTCAAGAGAGTGCATGCCTACGGTGACTCATTACTTGTTGTCAATCAAGTTCGAGCCGAATGGCAAGTCAAAGATCAGAAGCTATTTCCCTATCAGAAAATTGTTTCAGCTCTTATCAGCAAGTTTGAAGAATTCTAGCTCTTCCATATCAAGAGAGATTTCAATCAAGTGGCCGATAGCCTAGCCAGTTTAGGCTCCATTATGGCATTCAAGAATGGAGAATCTTGTCGCTCTTTTGAAATTGGCAGACTTGACCAACCTGCTTTCATTCCAGCGGAACAAGTAAACCAGGCTGAGCAAAGGAAGAAGCCTTGGTATTACAACATCAAAACTTTCATAGAAACTGGTGAATTTCCTCCAGAACTCTCAAAGAAAGAGCAACAAGCAATCCAGCGTATGTCTACTCGATATTTCATTTTGGCCAATGTCCTCTATCATCGTGGATTCAGTTCAGAGTATTCCAGATGTTTAGACGAAGACGAAGCCAAAGAAGTCGTGCGAGAAGCACACGAAGGCATCTGTGGTGGTCACGTTGGCTACCAAACCCTTGTCAAGCAAATCATCAGAGCAGGGTACTACTGGAAGACTATGCAACAAGACTGTTATCATTATGTGAAGAAGTGTGTGCAATGCCAGATACACGCACCTTCTATTCATGCTCCGGCAACTTATTTACAGTCTGTTGTCTCTCCATGGCCATTTTCTATGTGGGCCTTCGATGTCGTAGGTCCCATCACTCCTTCAGCTTCAAATGGCCACAAATACTTCCTTGCCGCAACAGAATATTTCACCAAGTGGGTAGAAGCCATCAGTCTCCGCACAGTAGAAGGCCGACACGTGGTCTCTTTTATTCACAAGAACATCCTTTGCCGTTTCGGCATCCCACATGACATTGTGTCAGACAATGGCAGTCATTTCAAGAATGAAAAGATGAAGACATTCTGCTCAAAATTCAAGATCTATCACCATTTTTTTGCTCCATATTATCCTCAAGGGAATGGTCAGGCAGAGGCCACCAACAAGATTTTAATTCGTATTTTGGAGCGAACTGTGGAAACAGGCCGTGACTGGCATGAGAAGATCCACGATGCATTGTGGGCCTATCAGACCACCATTCGTACACCAACGAATGCTACTCCATCAGAACTGGTTTATGGAACAGAAGTAGTATTGCCGCTACATGTTCAGAAGCCCGCTTTGAAATTTGCTTCACTCCTGCAATTACCTCTTGATCAATACCAGCAGCAGCGACTAGTGCAGCTAGACTTACTCGACGAGAAAAGGCTAAAAGCAGCAGAGCATGCTCAATCCTATCGCCAGAGAGTAGCCAGGCAATATGCGAAGTCTATCATCGAAAGAAGATTCAAAGTCAATGATTTAGTACTTCGATCCACAGCTTATCTCAAGCATCGTCCTGGCGGCAAATGGTCGCCAAATTGGGAAGGTCCCTATGTTGTCAAAGAAGCATTACCCCGCAACTCATATCGGCTCATCAATGCCGATGGAGTAGAATTGCCAGATCCTATTAATGCTCGACACTTGAAAAAGTTTTATACTTGAAACATTTATCCTTCTCTTGTAATCCTTCCTGTTTCCTTCAAATAATGATCCAACTTTCTTTCCCAGTTACACTGGGGCATTTTAAAATTTTGTTCTATATGCAGGCAGGATAAACAAATTCCTCATTTCATGCACATGCGCATTCATAGGCATCAACTCATATTCATTGGCATGCAATTGCATTAATAACAATCCGGTCAGTATTGGGATTTCAACAAACAGTCCCATCACAATTCCTAATGATCCAAAGATCATCGCCAATACTGAACCAAAACCCAGCACTCGAACTGGTATTATTTCAAAATCCAGTATTCAAGCTGGCACATTTTCAACCTCTTGGAAAACCGAGTTCTGACTCGGGTTTTTATTCAAATCATTTTCCTTTGTTGATCCGGGTTCCGACTCGTGATCTCTCTACTTTATTCGAGCCTTGACTCGAACTCTTCATTTTCCTTTGTTGATCCGAGTTCCGACTCGTGATCTCTCTACCTTATTCGAGCCTTGACTCGAACTCTTCATTTTTCTTTGTTGATCCGGGTTCCGACTCGTGATCTCATTATCTTATTTGAGCTCTGATTCGAGCCTTCCATTTTCCTCTGTTGATTCGGGTTCCGACTCATGATCTCTATATTTTATTCGAGCTCTGACTCGAACTCATCATTCTCTTTTATTGATCCAAGTCATTTCAATCATCAGGGTCTTTCAATTGCTCAAATTTGATATTTTGCTCTCTAAATTTCAATTTAAATCCTCAAATCAGGCAATTCTCAAATTTAGACCTCTGATTTCCAATTTCAATTACCAATTTCCAATTCTCGACCTGCGGGTCAACCAATTTCCAATTTTCGACCTTCGGGTTAATCAATTTCCAAATTTCGACCTCTGGTCAAATTGATTCTCAATTTCGACCTTCGGGTCACACAATTTCGACCTTTAGGTCACTCAATTCTCAATTTCGACCTTCAGGTCACACAATTTCGACCTTTCGGTCAACCAATTCTCAATTTCGACCTTTGTGGTCAAATCAATTCTCAATTCCGACCATCAGGTCATCCAATTTCGACCTTCGGGTCATTCAATTTCCAGCAACCAATTTTCCAATTTTCCATTTCGACCTTTGGGTCAATCAATCTCAATATCCAATTTCAATCATTTTCTCTTGCGAGAGACCCTTTTAGGGAGAGTTCGAGGGAGCTCGTTCTTTTCGCATGCTATCCAATTCGTTCACTTAGCCCCTTTTCAGGGAGAGTTTGAAGGGACTCGCGTCTTTGTGAACCGTTTGTAAAACAATTTCCAATTTCACACAAGAAACCCTTTTTAAGGGAGAGACTCGACGGAGACTCGTTTCCTTGTGACCCCCCCCAATTTCATACTAGGCCATTTTTCGTCATGAAAAGACCCTCTTTGCAGGGAGAGTGTGATGGACTCGTTCCTTTCATGACCCAATTTTCAGACCTCACTATTATCGGCCCCCTTTCCATAAGAGAAGCCTAATATTAGGGAGCTTTGACGAAAGCTCAATTTCTCTTCGAAAGTTCGTTTTGCAAACACCTCCTCTTTAGGGAAGAGAGGAGTATTTCCCATTTCCCATTCAGGTAAGGGCTAAGCCTGAGTCTCTCTTTTTGGGGAAAAAGAGAGGAGAATTTTCGTCACGGATGCGTTGAGCCGGATTTCAAATACTCACTTTCACTAAGGATTTCAAGAAAATTTTGTCAATTTGTCAAATTATTTGCTGATTTCAGAATCTTTATTGCACTAGTCAGTTTACCCTCAGCATCACTTCCAAAAGAGCGAAGCTTTTGCGAAAAGGGATTCAAAATTCAAATTCTTTCTATTGGCCAACCAAAAGGATGAAGGATAAATCCTCGATATGGCCAGAAAAGAAGATTCAAGGTTATTGAAAAGTCGTAGATGATCGATATTGATCGCAGTCAATGGCGCATCGTTAAAGGCTATTCTTGTAAGGACGAGACAGTGGAAATATCCTGAGTGCTAGAAAAGAGAGAATTCACCCAAACCCTGTCTCCTCAGAATCACCTAAGCTGCAATTAAATATCCGCAAAAGGGATCTCTCACCTGTCGTCAAGATGAAGGCGAATTAGGCGAGTAGACCCCCGGGGCCAAAGAAGATTCGAAACATCTCCAAGATGACGGAGTTTGTGACGGATCCTTCCAGGGAAAGTCCAAAGCACTGTCGAGATGAAGGCAGATGCGATGAACCTCTCGACAATCCCTAAAAGATATTTAATTTCAGCTATCACCCAAAGATCTCCAAACCCATCGCCCAAGAAGGATCGAAACATCTCCAAGATGAAGGAGTTTGTGACGTACCCTTCCAAAAGAGAGCAAGAGAGGAAAAAGAAAGAGAAAAAAAAAGTAAGAGCATCTCCAAAATGAAGGAGAACATAGCCAAAAAACTCAAAGAAGAGCCAAAAGAGTGCAGAAAGACTATCATGAGAAGAACTCTCAGGATATCAAACTGCCAGATCTATCAAGAATCCTCTTTAAATTTGTGAAATTCTATTATCAATACTCTTTCATCAATTGCTTTCACAATATCAAAATTCTCTTCCCTGTTCATATCAAGAAAATTGATAGCTTCCTTGAAGAAGGTCAATCGCAAGCAATTTGGATGCTAAATCTTGATTCTACGAAGTGAACCTTATTTGGAGGTAATGCTTTGGGTAGAAAAGAAAGAATATCTTTGCAAAAATGTGCAACATTTTCAAAAATTTTGAATCAACAGCAAAATTTCCAACATTTTGACAATATTTTCTAGCTATCCTGACGTGAAGTGAGAGCTTGATGTCCGTTTTCGATGCATCCTGACACCAATTTCAAATCCCTCCTAAGGACTTGATTCCTTCCCTTCTTTGAGAGCATGAACTCTCAAATTTGCACACTTCCCTGTGTCCCCACTGTCCCACCATAGACAGTCCCATTTCGGTTCGAGGTCGAACCACCAATCATTTTCCCGCAAAAGGCAATTTCAAAAGCTAATTTTAGTCTCAGCAATGAGACGCCCAAAACCAATCCCTTTTCAAGCTTTAGGGACCCCATTTTCCTTCCTTTTGCAAAAACCCTATTGGATTTATTGTGCAAAATCCAAAGGTTCCATCATGGTCTCTTCCTTCGAGGATTCCATTCATTTTCCACCCGATCAGGATAAGGGTACAAACCTGAGCCTCACTCAAAGAGGTATTTCATTTTCCGCCCGATCAGGATAAGGGTACAAACCTGAGCCTCAATCAAAGAGGTATTTCATTTTCCACCCGATCAGGATAAGGGTACAAACCTGAGCCTCACTCAAAGAGGTATTTCATTTTCCGCCCGATCAGGATAAGGGTACAAACCTGAGCCTCAATCAAAAAGGTATTCCATTTTCCGCCCGATCAGGATAAGGGTACAAACCTGAGCCTCGATCAAAGAGGTATTCCATTTTCCGCTCGATCAGGATAAGGGTACAAACCTGAGCCTCGATCAAAGAGGTATTCCATTTTCTGCCCGATCAGGATAAGGGTACAAACCTGAGCCTCGATCAAAGAGGTATTCCATTTTCCGCCCGATCAGGATAAGGGTATAAACCTGAGCCTCATTCAAAGAGGTACTTCATTTTCCGCCCGATCAGGTTAAGGGTACAAACCTGAGTCTCATTTCGATGAGATATTCCATTCCCCAATCAGGTCAAGGGTCAAAACCTGAGCTTCGTTCCATGCGAGGTATTTCTGTCCCATTAGGTTAAGGGTCAAACCTGAGCTTCGTTCCATGCGAGGTATTTCTGTCCCATCCAGGTTAAGGGCATAAACCTGAACTTCACTCTCATAGAGTGAATCTTTTCTCTCCATTCTTCGCTTCATATCTACCATCTTCCTCGGGCTAATTTCTTCACACCCAGTCAGATCCTTCTAACTGGGGCATTTTTTTCGTATAGCCCAAATTTGGTGTGTTTTCTTTGCCACTAAGCTCGGCCATGAGCCGGCTTAGTAGCAAAGAGGGGCATCTGTAAACACCCCAAATTTTCACTCACCCCCCCAACATTTCCACCAAGCATCAACATCCAGCCTCTGAAATCGCTGGAGGGCAAAATGGTCATTTTCTGAGCCGGACCTTGCAAAAGTCCAAATTTCATCTGCAACTCTCAAAATTTCTCTAATTTTAACTCAGATGTTCAAAATTTTATTCCTGACAGGAGACAGACATCTCCAAGTCTTGATTCAAGATTGCATTTCATAAGACATGACATTGCATATCATTGCATGAGCATTTCAAATCACTGCACTGCACATCATGTCATTTCGAGGTCCAGAACTCTTGATTTCAAAATTTTCAATCCAGATTAGAATTTCAACTCTTTTCAAAATTGATTTCAAAACCCTGGGTCTTCAAAATTATCAATTTTTCCCATTTTACCCCCAGGACTCTGAATTTCAAAATATTTCCTCAGGAAAACCATCTGGATAGTTTTCAATATGGATTTCAGTCACTTCACCTTAGATTTTGCCCTTTTTGACAATTTCAAATATCTTCCTTTTACAAAACTGCCCTACAGGGGTCAACTCTTTCCAAAATTCCTGTTTTGCCCAATTAGTCCAGATTTTATGAAAATTCCAAAAAGAAGTTGTGGTTTTATCCTTATTTCAATAAAGAAGCAATGTGGGACCCACACTGAGGTGGTGTCACACAAATTTTCCTTTTGAAAATTTGAATTTTGAAAAACCCAAAAATATAGGAGCCTTGTCCCCTGGATTAGTGCCACATGTCACGTTCCCTCTTCTGCCACGTGTCAGTGTGGGGCTACCCTAAGAAGTCGCCATGTCATCCCAATTATCTGTCATATGTCATCCTATCCATCCGGCGCCATGTGTCAATCCAAGACTACCAGGAGATGCCAAGTGTCATAGGTTGTCCTGTCTAGAAAAAAGTGGAGTTTGTCTCCTCTGAGGTGGCGCCACTTGAAGTGTGTCTCCTGCAGGGGACACGTGTCAACCCCTCCTTCCTTCTAGAAAAGTAGCCTGACACATGTCCTCTCCCTTTTTTTTTCAGAAAAGTAGGAAACATGTGTCACTCCTAAATTCCTACAGAAAAGGTAGGCTTGTCTCCTCTGAGGTGGCGCCATCTAGAGTGTCTCCTGCAGAGGACACGTGGCAAGCTCTCATTTCCTCAGAAAAAGCAAGTGCCATGTGTCATTTTCTGCTTTCTTCAGAAAAGCTAGAATTCAAATATTCAAAAATCCCCATAGGTGGCGAAAATCAAGAACTCCTACCTTTTTCATCCTGTCTCAGATGGCGCCACATGGCTTGGCCCACCTTCTCTCCCCTCTGCCACGTGTCATTCTCTGCTTCTTTCAGAAAAAGTAGAGGACACATGTCTTCTCCCTACCTCTTTCAGAAAAGTAGGAGACACATGTCACTCCTGGCCTTCTTCAGAAAAAGCAAACCATTTAAAATTCAAACAAGGCACTAGGTGGCGAAAATCCGGAGCTCTGATTTCTCAGATGGCCTATGAGAGCGCCACATGTCCCTTCCCTCCTTCTCATCCCTCTGCCACGTGTCATCTTCTGCTTCTTTCAGAAAAAGAAGGTGACACATGTCTCCTTCTCACTCCTTCAGAAAAATAGAGGGCACATGTCCTCTCCCTATTTTTTTTAGAAAAGTAGGAGACACATGTCACTGCCCTCTTTTTCCTCCCTCTTGCCACATGGCATTGTAGGAGCCACCCTGAGGTGGCGCCACATGTCCATCCTCCATTCCTCCAGGGCCAACCTCCATTTGAAATTCGAATTCTCCTCTGAGGTGGCGCCATCTGAAGAACCTCCTCCGGCAAGCTGACACTTGGAACCATCCTGGACTGCCACATGTCCAGATCTCCTTTCACCAGAAAAAGCAAAATTCAAATTCCTCTGAGGTGGCGCCTTTTGAGCCCACTGCTCTGTCCTTCTGACATGTGTCAAACACCTTTTGAGGTGGCATCATTCCAGGATTCCACTTGGCTCCATTTTTATTTTTTATTTTATTTTAAATAAAGGTAGCCCACCATGAGGTGGCGCCACCTGAAGACTCCCTACAAAAAGTGAATTTGAAATTCAAACTCCAAGAGAGCACCCTCTGAGGTGGCGCCTCCTGGGAGTTCCCTGCAGAGAGAATCAAGCAAACTTTTGAAAAATTCCAAATTCCCCCTGCTGAGGTGTCTCACCCACAAAATTTCCATTTTTTATTTTTCTCAAAAAATCAAAATAGCCTTTTGAGGTGGCGCCACCTGAGGGCTCCCTGCAGAAAACAAATTCGAATTTCAAACCCCTCAGATGACACCCCCTGAGATGGCGCCACATGGAGGGCTCAGATCCAGCCTGTTTGAAATTCAAATTTTTTTCAGAAAATCTATAAAAACAAGGCTCCATGTCCAGCACAGGAAGATCATTTTTTTTTAGCTCTGGTGAACTTGCAAAATCCGACCTAGCCTTCCTAGAATCAGATTTTGAACTGTGGAAATCGTGCCCCCTTTGGCGCATTGAAGAAGGTGGAGTAGAGCTCGTGCTGTGGCCAATTCAATTCCAACAGAGGTCGATTTTTGTGAACCATCTGAAGCCTGGAGCGAAGAACGAAGGAAGCTCGTGATAGCTGCCCATTTCAAGAGCTCCTACGCTGCGTAACGAAACAAGGTGCACTTCTTTTCCCATTGATTGGATTCCATAATTCGAATCGGGAGTCGTTTGAAGAAAGAGCTCATCCGAGGGATGGATTGAGCTATTCTCATAAAACGACATACATAAAAATGTTTCATTATGCTTCCTTGATGATTTTTAACATTCATATAGTTAGCTAGGTTTAATTTGCATTTTATTTTATTCATTTAGTACATTTCATGAATTAATTAGGATTAATTTAGCCTTTATTTCAATTCTGCTTATTTTCAGTAGGTCTCTGTTTTTGTCAGTCAGTCCACACGTCATTTCATGCATTTGTTTTTTATTAAAAATTCCAAAAAAATCACGGAATGCGCCCTTAGGTGTCCCTGAAATTTTGCCAAACGTTCGGAGGTATTTGAATTTGTTTACTGCAGTAAACATTCAAAATGACAAGTCAGATTTTGTTACTCGGGATACGTTTTGAAAATCATTTTCCGACTTGTAAAATCGAGATATCCCTCATGAGAGATCAGATTTTCTATACGAAATATGTTTTGAATTCGGGAGAATGTCTAGTTTTTAATATGATTTTTTTTAGATTTTTCTGATTTTTTTTAATGTCTAACAAAAATCCGAGATGTCGGTACACGTGTCAGAGCCTAATTTGGGCCTCTGAGATCTTGGATCGACTTAGGGCTATGGTTTCTCTTTGTGTGTTGCTCCAAATCCGAAACTGTAAAAAGTGAAAGTGGTGTCCGAGATGTCCTCTGTTTGAATCTGAAAGCCTATAATTTTTAGAACAGTGTTGACCCCTGCTTCGGATTTTTCTTTTCAGCCCCCTGTTTTGCTACATTTGTCTGTTCTGTTAGTTTAGGCAGGAGTAGTTATATTTTTATCGGTGTTTATGTTGATCAAATGCCGAAGTCATAAACATGAAAGTTGTTCATGTAAGTGTCGTGCATATCTCTGATTAATTTCATAAATTACTATGGCCGTTTTGTATTTTTTTAGCATTTTTCATCAGATTAGTATGATTTTTACCTCTGTCTGAACTAAATCCCTGTTATTGAACTCACCATGGCTCAAATCCCGAGGCTATAAAAACCAAAAATGTTTCATTTCGGGTCTTTTAGCATTCTGCAAAATATCAGAAGTTTCCATGGTGTAAATCTTGCATTATCATATTAGGCATTGCATTTGGTTCGGATCCATAGGCAAAATCCACCATTTTAGGACTTTCTTTAAATTTTGACATTTAAATCATATCATTTCATGATTTTTAGCATTCTAGACTGTTTATCAAAGTAAGTAGATGCTTCATACCGAATTTGGTGCAATTTGGAATCCATTTGAGGTTCGGATTATCCACAATACCAAAACAGGGCCCCGCAGGACCCGGATCCAAGTGAAAAACAAGCGAAATTCGTTATTTTGGCTAAATTTCAAAATGTCAAATTCTGATTTTACAGTACTAATGTGTTTAGAAGCATGTCATACTGCATTTCATCATCATTGAATTCAATTTGAATTTCGAAATCCCAATTTTACTAAGTTTTCCTTCAAAAAACCCTGATTTTAAAGGTATAACTTTATAATTAGGGGTATTTTGGTCATTTTGACCCCAATTCCGAATTTCAAACTATTTTCTACTGAATTTCCGGCATTTACATCATTTCAAATATCAAGGAAGCACGAGAGTAGGGTTTATATCCAATTAAATCCAATAATTTCATAATATTATTGGAAAATCTTGGAAAAACCCACATATTTGAGCTAACCCAATTTCAAGCTTGGCAGGGACATTCCAAAGAAGGAGCTGAAGTCTGCAAATTTCTTTTATTTCCTTTATTTAGTGATGTAATAATGTAAATTTTGGAATAAGAGAGTTAATTTCCTGCTTAGACTAGGATGCATATCATATAGTTTGAATTTATGCAATATCCTGATTATATGATTCATGCATTTTATTTCAAAAGCACTATGGATGTTCACGAATGGCACGTGCACCAACTCTTAGGGAGTTGATGGACTCGGTGGGATCCATATTTACGGCCCTAGTCGGAATATGGACGAGACCCAGATCCGTCATCTTTCTACTAGTCACATTGAGCCTACACTCTTAGGCTATCTTAAAATGCACATCATATTTCCAAAGTTTTCAAAATCATGTGCATCAAATCAACTAAATTCTGAACATATTCATGGCCACAGTCAGAATATGTGAAGGATTTATCTTGACTTAATGCATATTTTTCCAACAAATCTCTTAGAAAATCTTTTCAAAGTGCATTCATTCACTTATGTCATTTGCATCATGAAATCATTGATTTTCTCAAGATTTTCTCAAGAAAACTTCATTCTCAAGAAATCGATTTCTCAAGAAATTCTAAGGATTTTTCAAAATCGGTTTTCCAAAGACAAGTTTTTCCACAGTTTTCCCAGGAAAATGATATTTTCTTAAGATATTCAAAAGAGTTTTCCAATCTTTCTTCAAGATCCAAAATCGATTTCCAAGTATTTCAAAAGGTAAAATTCCCAGGATTTCGATTCCCCAAGTTTTGAATTTTCTTCTCCAATGAGTTTTCCTATAAATTTTCCATCATTTTTCTAAGAAAACTCTCAAAGTCCAAGTTTTCCTAAGAAGTGCTTCCCTTTTCAAAAAGTCCATCTTTTCTCAAGAATCACTTCCATTTTCCCAAGATTTTCAACTATTTCTGAATTTTCCACATCTTTATAAGCTTTCTCATGTTTTCAAAAACCCCTTTTTTATCTGAGTTTCCTGAGAAATTGACCTTTTTCCTGAGAGATTCTTTCCAACTCCAAATGTTTTTCTAAGCATACATCATGTTTTCCAACTGGCATTTTCCAAAATCTCATAGCACATGCCTGAATTCTCTATGCATTTAGGATAGAACATAACTTTGATAATTTCGCTAAGTCAAGCACAATTTTGGTCCTTGGTTCGATTACCCCTGTTAAAGGTGGCAGGAACGGTCGAACCTCGTACCGACAGGTCGAGCCCCATCCCATGGATTTTCCCGCAATTTTCAAAAACGGAGGCGAGTATTTCAAAACAATTTCCAAAATCCGGTCAAAGTTTGAGGCGCGAAAGCATTTCTCTCTTTTTCTCTTCCGCAAGGAAGGGAAGACGGGGGAAAAATTTCGCGACGACAACATGTTTGGCGACCGTGATGGGACCTGTCCTTGTCTGACCTAAATTATGCTTGACTTAGTTTAATTATCAAAATTATGTTCACAAAATGTCAGCTCTTTTACTTTCAATATCATGTGAGCCTAGGAGCCTAGATTCTGACCTAGCTGACATTGATTGCATATAGCTTAGGCATGGTTTGGTAGGACCATATTGAGGAGATATTTTCATGCTCACATAGACTTAGGTCTAAACACAACTCTCCTCAATTTAGGATCTGAATGCAAACAATGTATGCTTCTTCAAAATTTTCAAAATCTATCTCTCTAGGACTTAGAGCCTTCTATTTCTTGCATGTGATCATTTTTTCAAAACCCCCATTACCTATATTGTCCCGGTCTTCACGTTGCTGGGCTCTCTTCCAGAACCATAGTTCGGGATAGAGCCCCACAACTGGGCCAACTATTTGGGTTAACACCCCCCTACCACGTACCGCGGGCCACAGTCCGAAGTATATCGGTAGGCGCTCAAGGATGTTGGAAAACCTTACCTTAGAACCAGAGTTGAAATTCTATGCCACGTACCTCGGATTTCGATTTGGGTATATCGGCATAACTGGATTGGACAAAGATGATCTGAACCTAGAGTTAGGATTAGGGTCCTACAGCTGTTTTCAAATTGATGCATCTAGAGTCAGCCTTTTAGGGAGTGCTGAATGTGCATAAATGTTTGTGCAGGATGAGATTGTATGTATGATTTTCTCAATTCTTTATATTTCCCAATGTTTTTCAACTCATTAGGTCTTTTCCAAATATCCTTATTTTCCACAAGGTGTTTTCTCAAACCCTGGATGATTTTCTCAAATATCCCATTTCTTTCAAAACTCCAGGCGATTTTACATTCTATCTTTCTACTGGATCTCAAATTTCTAGCTGCATTTTCATCCTGCTTGCAAAATTTTTCAAAATTTCTCATATTTTCCTAAGTCTCATTCTGAGTCTTTCTCTGTTTTCAGTTCGATGGCATCCAGTCAAGTCGATCCTATCTTTCCTGAAGGTCACATCTCCTTCGAGGTGCGACAAGGTCGTCCTGAACATCGAGCCCTTAGCACCGGAACTTTCATTCCCCGGTGGTATTATTCCTGGCTAAAGAGCTTTTCCCGAATGTTCCCGGACCATTTGAGCGAGTGCGGATTAGAACTGGCATCAGCAGTCGGAAAGCAGACCATCAATGGCAACCTGATCCATGCAATGGCGGAGCGATGGAATCCTCGAACGTGTACCTTCTGGTTCCCGTGGGGAGAGATGACTGTTTTAATGGATGAATTTTCAGAAATCATGGGGTTGCCAGAACCAGCTGGTCGACCAAGCGACCCCTTAGAGCATCAATTCCTTATCAATGTCAAGGGTTTGGACCCCCGAGACTCCTTAGCTCGTATGACAGGCCGCCGATCTTGGCCCCTGATCCAGTTAGAAGGAGATAAATATGTTGACCTACTTGAGTTGTACCGCCAGTACGGGACCTTCGTCGAAGTCAGCTCGCTTTCAAGAACAACCAAAGAAAAGATTCAGAATGCAATGGTTCTATGCACTGTAGGACTGTCCCTTTTCCCAGATGGACAGAACTACATGGACATCAGGATAATCCAGCTTATGAGGAGATGGGGAAGTCGGCAAACCAGAGAGGACTATTGATGTGGATATCGTCCACAACTACCCATATCGCATCGTGTTTATGCCTAGACAGTGGCAATCCTACCACAAAATCCATTGTAACATTCTCCCATTTCCACTGAGGAATCTCAATCCTCTGCAAGGTACCACCGGGACGTTGATGTTCCGCTTTAACTTGCTGACATGTCAAGCATCTCGCAACGTAAGCCGCTATCTCGCGCTTCATACCACTCCACCAATATTTCCGCTATAAGTCCTTGAACATCTTTGTTCCTCCGGGATGAATCGTATATCTTGACATATGAGCTTCGTCAAGAATTTCTCTCTTCACCTCAGGGTTGTTCGGAACCCAAAGGCGATCTCTCATATGCACGCTGCCATCACTAGACACTCTGAAAGGAGAATCTGCTTGCTCAGCCAAGGCTAGAAACTTACCATACTGGTCGTCAAGCTTCTGAGCCTCTACGATCTTTGGCAAAAACTTAAATCGAATGGTCAGACCAGACAACCTGATCGAACCACTACCAACAGAAAAAGGTTTCCATGCAACAAAATCTTCGATAAGCTTCTGGCTCCACACAAGACTAGCTAGAACGCCACCCGTTTTGCGACTAAGCGCATCCGCCACAACGTTCGCCTTACCAGGATGATACAACAACGTGAAATCATAGCCCTTGATGAACTCAAGCCATCGTCGCTGCCTCATATTCAACTCCTTCTGAGAGAACAAATATTTGAGGCTCTTGTGGTCGGAAAAGACCTCAAACGATTCCCCATATAGGTAGTGTCGCCATGATTTCAAAGCGAACACGACTGCTGCCAGTTCTAAATCGTGCGTCGGATAATTTCGCTCGTGAGTCTTCAACTGTCTGGAGGCATAGGCAATAACTCGGTCGTGCTGCATAAGCACGCAACCTAAACCAGTACCAGAGGCGTCTGTGTACACCACAAAGCCACCTCTGCCCGAGGGTAAAGCCAATACCGGCGAGGTAGTCAACTTCAACTTCAGGATCTGGAAACTGTCCTCACCGGCACTGTCCCATACGAACTTAATACCTTTACGCAACAACTTCGTCAAAGGTAAAGCGATCCTTGAAAAGTCTTGGATAAAACGTCGATAATAACCGGCCAATCCAAGAAAACTACGAATCTCAGACACATTCTTAGGCTGTTTCCAGCCTAAAACTGCTTCTACTTTCGCTGGATCGACGGATACTCCGTCCCTCGATATCACATGGCCAAGAAACATGACGCGCTCGAGCCAAAACTCACACATAGAGAATTTGGCGAACAACTGATGCTCGCGAAGAGTACTCAACACAATCCGCAAATGCTCTCGATGTTGCTCTGGACTCTCCGAATAGATCAAGATGTCATCGATAAATACTATCACGAATGAGTCCACATATGGACGGAAAATCCGGTTCATCAAATCCATGAATGCTGCTGGAGCATTCGTGAGGCCAAAAGGCATCACCACAAACTCATACAACCCATATCTCATCCGGAAAGCTGTCTTCGCAATATCATCCTCTCGGATACGAAGCTGATGGTAACCCGATCTAAGATCTATCTTCGAGAAGACCTTCGCCTTCTGTAACTGATCGAAAAGATCTTCGATCCTCGGCAACGGATACTTGTTCTTAATTGTCGCCTGGTTGAGCATCCGATAATCGATGCACAACCTCAGGGATCCATCCTTCTTCCGTACGAACAACACTGGTGCTCCCCACGGTGAAGCACTAGGTCGAATAAAACCTTGATCAAGGAGTTCTTCCAACTGACGCTTTAACTCTTCAAGCTCTGCCGGAGCCATACGATATGGTGCCTTGGAGATTGGTGTCGTTCCAGGCAACAACTCGATACCGAATTCGATCTCACGCCTCGGAGGTAACCCAGGTAGTTCCTCCGGAAACACATCGTAAAAATCTCAGACTACGTCCAAGTCTTCGATAGAAACCATCTCGGGTTCAACTGGGGCAATGCTGACTAAGAATGCAGAACCCCCGTTTTGCAGATAATTCTGAGCCTTGAAAGAAGAAATCATGCGACTATCGCGCAAAGGTCGAGGAAGCTTGATCTCCAGAACAGGACGATCAGGTTGAGAAAGAACGATCTTGCCTTCCCGACAGAAGATTTGAGCATGATACTCAAAAAGCCAATCCATGCCCAAAATGACATCGTAATCTGTCATGTCTAACAGGATAACGCCAGCTGACAAGTTCTGTCCTGCCACTGACACCTCGATGTTCGGAACATACGAGTCACAAAAAGATTGCTCTCCAGTTGGAGTGCGAACCTCTAAAGGAAAGTTCAAAGACTCGACTGCCAAAGGTAAGGTACGAATGAATCTAGTTGCTATGAACGAATGAGTAGCACCATAATCAAACAACGTAAGTGCTTCATGTCCGGATATCAGAATCGTACCTTGGACCAACTCTGCCTTGGTCACTTGCTCGACTGATGTCGCGTATGCTCGACCTGCAATGACCTTCTGGGTTGCTGTCTTTGGTGGATATGACTGCTGCTGCTGCTGTGTCTCTGGCTGTCGTTGCGGTGTCAGCTGAGAAGTACCCGGCGTATTCCTGCGCTGGTCGTCTGCTCGCTTCTTTCTACAGTCCCTGATATAATGACCCATCTTTCCACAATATAAGCATCCGCCGGTGTCTCGCGGGCAGGGTCGCCCTGGATGATCTGTAATACATTTTGGACAACTAGCTGCGGTAAGCTGCTTCTGCTGCGGCTGCTGGCGTTGTTGGTATTGGGGCCTACGGTTTTGATACTGATTCTGGCGGGTGTTGCTACTGTTGTTGTTACGCTGCTTCATTGTCTGAGGATGGAACTTCCTTCCATCTTGATTCCTCTGGAATTGTCTCTTCCTTGGCCAACTCCTTTGGCCAGGATTCTGCTGTTGCTGACGTGGTGCGGGGGTCTTCTGCGATTCTATCCAATCGTGTTCAAGCAAGGAGGCCGTCTCTAGAGCCTCATCGATCGTCATAGGTGCATGCGTGTACACCTTCGTCCTTAAGACTGGCTTCAGACCTCGAGCAAATTTAAAAGCTCACTCCTTTTCTGTAGGGTATACGTGCGGACAAAACCTCTCCAGGCTTCGAAAACGCGTGACATAATCCGGGAGAGACGAACTACCCTGTTGGAGGTCGAGAAACTCCTGCATTTTCTGGCTCCTCTCGTGAGCTGGAAAATAGGCTGCGTAGAACGCTTCCACAAATTGCTCCCAATCAACTGGCTAGTTGTCGAATTTTATCTCCCAGGTAGCTGCCCACCACCTTTCCGCGTCCTTCCTGAGACGATATGTCCCAAAATCTACTTTGCGATCATCACCAACTTGTAACACTCGGAAGATACGTTCAATTTCTCTGATCCAATCCTCGGTCGCTTCCGGCGACGACTTTCCATCAAACGAGGGAGGGTTCAAGCTCATAAATTGCTTATATGGGATTGTCGCAACAGGAACCTGGGCAGGTGCTCCCTGTCCATGGGCGGTCTGTTGGATGTGTTCGCCCATGTTCCTCATGGTCTTCGCTTGTCGTCCTACAACCTCTGTAAGGTTGTTCAGAGTATCCATCAGGTCGTCACACCTGGCACGCCACGCCATCTAAATACGCAACATTCTATACATAAGCAACCAACAAATACACAGAGATAGGAAAATTTTCCATTTCCTTAACAAGGAAAACCGAAACATTACAGAAGCACCCTTCATTAAGATAGGGTTAAACAAGTGCTGTCAACAATTTAAGCACGACAAAAGCAAAAACGAAACACTGACTCAGTGTTTCTAACATCTAATCATTACATCACAATATCACGACTTGCTGGTATAGAAGTCCCTGTAGTCCTTCCGACTACCACAACGCCTCGGCCTAACACGTGGAGGAGAAATAACTTCCCTCAGCGGCGTATCAGAGATCTCCTGGACTTCTCCCAAAATCGGCGGCACGTACTCCGAAGAAACACCATAGGGGTAGGACTCAGGAGAATATTGAGGAGAATCGATCGCTCCTCGCTTTTCTCCGTACTGGCTATCCACTTCCAGAACCAAAGGTCCAGAAACTGAAGAAACATCCTGGATGTCTTCCGCATTGCTCTTCCAGAGCTCATCCCTCTGCTTCGTCTGGCATTCCTCTTTGACATGCCCACGAAGGCTACAGTAGGGGCACTCAGCCAACTCACGGGGAGAGATCTGTCCCACATGATCTCCCAAACACCTTGCACACGGGGGTGCCAACATATGCACATTACGTGCCAAATGTCGCACAGCTCCACTCAGGGCCTCTTCGCCTCGAGTCAGGTTTTGGAGAGCCTCCAAAATCTTGTCGTAGGTCGGGTTCGTCGACATATATGATATTGTAAGAACCACGATATTTCTGAGATATTATGTATTGGCATGTGCTTCATTATTTGTTACTCTTGCTTTGTCGCAAGAATTTTTCGTGATTGTGCTAATATAACAATACGAAGTCTTAATCGCATAAGATTCGATTTACGAAGCAATTAAGGACGACCTTGGCGAACTAAGGTCCGATATCCCTAAACTAGGAAATATTTCTGGTAGTAGGGCGAAACGGGTATATCGGTAAATACGAGTCACGACGAGAGTGAATTTGTCAGAATGGAAAGCCTAAGTAAATAAGCTTAAAACTTAAGTTTTAATTCAAAAGGGTAAGGTTTGAAATGAAATTTCTTAAAAGTTTGAAACCTAGCTTTTAAATGAAAAATTTACTAAGGTTTTATGAGATATGAAAATTTGATTTTTGTAAAGTTAGAAGAGACTTTTTTCAAAAATCTCCAAGACCTAATTTGGAATTTGGAAAAGGTAGTTAGCATGGGGCCCACGTGAGCATGAGCCCAGCCCATGCTACTTTTAAAAAAAATAATAATAATAATAAAACAATAATAATAATAAAAAAATGGTATTTAAATAGCATTTTTGAAAAGCATGAATTTTCAAAAGTTGGGGTTGAGTTTTGGCATTACCACAAGTGGTAGCCCAAAACCCAACGGCTATTGGGCTGGAGGGGGCGCCCCTTAGGGGGGGGGGGGTAGCTCCAGCCCATCATGTCAAAAAAAAAAACAAAAAAAAAGGGGTTGATTTGATTTTAAAAAGGGGTTTGACCTTAGGGTCAAAAGGTGGTCTATGGGGAGACCTACTCTCCCTAATTTAGGGAGAGTAGTTGTGGGCTAGGCTCAAGGGTTGTACACCCTTGAGCTAGGCCCATCATGAAGGGGTCAAATCCCCTTGGGCTAGCCTTATAGCACCTAAAGGAAGGGGGGGGGGGGGCGTGTGGGAGGAGAGCCCTCCATCTCCTCCCCTCTAATCCCAGCCCTCCATCTCTTGGAGTGGCTATTTAAGGGAGGGAGGAGAGAGAAATTCATTTCTCTCTTCCTCCTCCTCAACCCTCTCCCTCCATCCTTCCATTTTCCCCTCCTCTCTCAAGTGTGAGAGTGAAGAGAGTAAGGTGAGTGTGGCTGAGAGAGTGCAAGTGAGGGCACCAGCACCACCACGCCGGAACCATCTCCGTCCCTACGCCGGAAAACCCCGAAGGTGAAGAGCTTCCACTTTACAATCCATTTTCCTTTGAAAAAAAAATGCATGAAGAAAATTGTTAAGGTTGGTCTGAGATTTTCCTTTTCTTTCAATACATGAAACTTGTATGGGTGTGGGTGCGTCTTAGGGAGATCGACACATCGCTGTGATAAACACACACACACCGGACGTTCCACGCAACGGAACTATCCTCAGGCGATTTCGGAGTTCTGGAGCTCCGGAGTCTCCTCTGCTCAAAAGATCGTATCTCACTCGATACTGGTCCGAATGGAGCGATCTTGGACTTTTCGGAAAGGGGAAACAATGTTCTTCAACTTACATGTTTGCAGTTTTCACTGTTTCGGTCTGCAACTATCGCTAAAAAGCCTCGTTTTTAGCAGACGTTCAGAACTTCTGTCAGTGTACAGGAAGTCCTGAACATCGTCTGGTAATCCAGTGGTATTTCTCAAACCGTTTGTTGAAATCTTTCATGTTATAACTTTTCGGAAAGGTAAAATGATTATCTACGACTTCAATGTTGGAAATGTTTCCTGATTCGTTTTGTAAACCCTTCAAAAAGTCAGGTTTTAGCAGACTGACAGGGTTTTGACAGTGGTCCAGAAAGTTCCAGATACTGTCTGGTAACACAGCGCCCTTTTCCAGACCAATGGTCGGATCAGAGTGATCTTGGTGTCTGTGCGAAGTTGAGACGCGGATCTACGAGTTCCATGTTTGAAGTTTTTGCTATTTTGGTGCGGAAAGACCCCAAATCGGGTCATCTTTTAGGCTATTTTTGGGCCATGCAAATAACTATATAACTATATATATATATGTAAAAAAAAAAAAGAAGAGAGAGATCGATCGGGACTCGCCGTGTCCCGCTGCAACCTATGCAGCGTTCGGTATGGCAGGGTGGTCTGACCCACTTCGGGGTTCGGACCCACCTATTGGGACTTCCCCAATCATATGGGGAAGGGACGCCCATGGTTTTGGGTAACCGGGTGTGCTTTACACCCGGAGCACCCTTTTCGTTGGGACACGCCCCAGCAGCCAGCAGGCCGCAGCCTTGCTACTGGCTGTCCCTTGGCCAAGGAGGTTCCCTCCTAGACCCGGCAGGGTCTGGTCCAACGTGGACCAGACCAGCTGGTCGCTGGCCGTCGCCTTCCAACCGCACCCTAGCTGCACCCCACGGTGCAGGCTGCTCGCGGCCCATTGCAGGCTGCTGCCTTAGCAGCCTAGGGTCTGACACATAGGTCAGACCAAGGTAGGTCCGGGTCTGGTCCAGCAGACCAGGCTGCCCAAACGACCCCGGTGGGAGCCTTATGGTGGCGGCGGGTGCTAAGGGCGCCCGCAAAGCTTAGCCAACCACTAGGTGGTTGCGTGACCTGCTGCACCCACCCAGTAGCCTCGTGTAGAGCTTAGTGAAGCTCGTGTTGGTGGCTGTCACAGCCCTATGAGTTTGGGACGACAGGCCTAGACTACCTATATATGCGATTTCCACTTGCCGCCATTTCAAAAAGCACGAAAATGCACGCATGAAGGCAAAACCGATAGAGAGTCACTAATGGACTCCTTGTAGCACGTATATGATGTCCAAACAGCCGTTTTGTACACTTGGCACTAACGGTGCATGGTTCGGAACTGCCTATAGGGCCTGGTGGGCTACGATTAGCCTTTTGGCATTTCGGCACACATTGTGCCATCATACCCTTGCCGTCACGTCAGTGGTCCAGAATGACCACCTTAGCCTTCGCTGCCACATCGTGGTGAGTTTGGAAAGGAGTATAGTGTGGCGAGCGGTACGCTGCCCATGTACCTTATTACGTTTCTCAAGTATTGGGTCTTTCGACGTTTTCAGCAGAAAACCGTCGTTTTGACTTTTTTTGAGTTTTGCTAGTGCGGTGGCACATCACGGATGTATTGACGTAATCCCCGTACACATGGGGTTACTTTAAGAACCTTTCTCGACACTCATCAGTGTCTACACTACGGTCTTCCCTAAGCGAATGGTTTCGCTAAGTGTTGTAGCCGACGTAGGGCGGCGAAAATATATGTATTTGGGAAATTCATGCTTAAAGCTTTGGACACTGGTTGTCGTACGAACGTGTTGATATATATATATATATATATATTTTGAGCCTGTTATCGCTCAGAATTGTGCCTCTATGAATATGTGTTCCAAATCGTGATAATGTGTGGTTTATGCACGCGGCACATCTTAACACGTATGTCACCCGTTCAGGTCCGTCGAGTACTTCTTGTTTTGGCTCACATTCGTATATCAATGGATATACGACGCACCAGAGGTGTGTTTTGTACTCGATGTGACATACTCCTGGAAAGAACTGAAAGCACTGTAGGGTATGACACTTTTGACCTGTTGAGGTTTGGGACTCGGTTGGAGTCTTCGGGCAGTGGCCCGGGTTTGTGAGAGTGTACTCACACCTTGTGTCACCCTAGGCATAAAAATGAACATGTTATAATATCGTCTTCACAGGCGATGTGCTCGTGGTGGCCGTGAGAGGCTGAGCACGTGGATGGGCAGGCCAAGTCCTCGTTTGCGTACCCCGCAGGGACCACGAGGCACAACTACCTCGAAGGGAGGTACGACTTGAAGAATAAGCCTAAACAAGATAATCCTGCCGCGCCCCATTCACAAATTTGATCACCCAGGGAGAGGGTGAATGGTACAGCCCCGAGTGACGTGTCGTTACTACGACCTGTTCTTTTGAGGAGCTGATGTGCCCTCTGACCTCCAGTCACTCGGAGTTAGGGAGGTCAAGGTTGCCCTCCACAGGGACCTTTGCTACTGCAGTAGTACGGATTGCAATCCTTTACCCCTGCGAAAGGTTTCTCCTGGCTGTGTGTCGCCCGCAGGTGGTTTTTCTCGTTCTGTAGCATCCCCGGTTACCACACTAGAAATTTAATAACAGACGCCGGGTGCATGTCTCACAGAACTCGAGGGTTTTTCCTTCGCGTACCCGAAGGAGGTTAAAAAGAAGAACATAAAGACTAACCAAACAGACTGACGTATAGTAGTTGGTTACTTGCTTACTTTAGCACTGCTTGCACTTCTATTAGACTGTTGTACCTTATTGGTTAGTTGCTGCTCTGTTTCAGTTGTTGCACTGCTACTTGTTGTTTTACAGTCTTCTAGCACGAGCACTTACCTGACACTTGCACATATATCTGTCATTTTACCTGTTGCATGATATGTGCCTTTTCTTGATAAAATGGATATACAATGTTGTTGTTCTTCACCAACTCGCAAGAGTTCTGACCCCGTTTTATGGGGATACAGGTGATGAGTAGGCGCAGTGGCGATGCGACGGTGTACGGTTGGAGACTTGAGACCCACACTTAGCTGCAGATCTTGGTCCGTGTCTTGTTTTGGGGTTTGAGGGGAGTTTTCCTCTCATTTTGGGAGAGACTCGTTGTATGGGTGTTTTTAGTCTCATTTTGTAAAACTCTGATATTATATGTAATGGGAATGGATATGTGGTTTGTATCTTTTACTGTGGCCCGCTCAGACTTGCGGCCTTTGCTTACCCCTTTGTACTTCCGCTATTCGTTTTAAATCCTTTCAAAGAAAAAAAAAATTTGCTAAAAAACCAAAGGTTTTTACAAGGTCGGGGTTTTGGGGCGTCACAGATATACACAGAACCACAACACAAACCATCTAAAAGCAGGAAGTAAAGGAAGGAAAGAAGGAAACAAGAAGAAGAAGAAGCTAATCTTATACTTACAG
Source organism: Nuphar pumila (assembly GCF_984573655.1). Taxonomy (NCBI): domain Eukaryota; kingdom Viridiplantae; phylum Streptophyta; class Magnoliopsida; order Nymphaeales; family Nymphaeaceae; genus Nuphar; species Nuphar pumila. The sequence continues at coordinate 68,443,067 of NC_143255.1, read as the reverse complement.
TGCGATGGATGATGCACGATGAAGCTCTGACCACACACTTAAACATTGCTCTGATACCAATCGCTGTGGCACCCCAAACTCCGACCTTTGAAAAACTTGGGATTTCTATGGAATTTTTTTTTTGAAAGGTTTAAGTAGGAAACTAGCGGAAGCAAACGTGGGAAAACAACAAGTCGCAAGTCTGGGCGGCCGCCACAAAAGTGTAACTATGAAGCAAAAAGGGGAAACACCCCAACAGTTTTAAAGAGTTTACAACTTATAAGTACAAAAGGTAAAAATCTCAGACTACGTCCAAGTCTTTGATAGAAACCATCTCAGGTTCAACTGGGGCAATGCTGACTAAGAATGCAGTACCCCTGTTTCGCAGATATTTCTGAGCCTTGAAAGAAGAAATCATGCGACTATCGCGCAAAGGTCGAGGAAGCTTGATCTCCAGAACAGGACGATCAGGTTGAGAAAGAACGATCTTGCCTTCCCGACAGAAGATTTGAGCATGATACTCAAAAAGCCAATCCATGCCCAAAATGACATCGTAATCTGTCATGTCTAACAGGATAACGTCAGCTGACAAGTTCTGTCCTGCCACTGACACCTCGATGTTCGGAACATACGAGTCACAAAAAGATTGCTCTCCAATTAGAGTGCGAACCTCCAACGGAAAGTTCAAAGACTCGACTGCCAAAGGTAAGGTACGAACGAATCTAGTTGCTATGAACAAATGAGTAGCACCACAATCAAACAACGTAAGTGCTTCATGTTCAGATATCGGAATCGTACCTTGGACCAACTCTGCCTTGGTCACTTGCTCGACTGATGTCGCGTATGCTCGACCTGCAATGACCTTCTGGGTTGCTGTCTTTGGTGGATATGACTGCTGCTGCTGCTGTGTCGCTAGCTGTCGTTGCGGTGTCGGCTGAGAAGTACTCGGCGTATTCCTGCGCTGGTCGTCTGCTCGCTTCTTTCTACAGTCCCTGATATAATGACCCATCTTTCCACAATATAAGCATCCGCCGGTGTCTCGCATTCAGGGTCGCCCTGGATGATCTGTAATACATTTTGGACAACTAGCTGCGGTAAGCTGCTTCTGCTGCGGCTGCTGGCGTTGTTGGTACTGGGGCCTACGGTTCTGATACTGATTCTGGCGGGTGTTGCTGCTGTTGTTGTTACGCTGCATCTTTGTCTGAGGATGGAACTTCCTTCCATCTTGATTCCTCTAGAATTGTCTCTTCCTTGGCCAACTCCTTTGACCAGGATTCTGCTGTTGCTGACGTGGTGCGGGGGTCTTCTGCGATTCTGTCCAATCGTGTTCAAGCAAGGAGGCCGTCTCTAGAGCCTCATGGACCGTCATAGGCGCACGCGTGTACACCTTCGTCCTTAAGACTGGCTTCAGACCTCGAGCAAATTTAAGAGCTCACTCCTTTTCTGTAGGGTATACGTGCGGACAAAACCTCTCCAGGCTTCAAAAACGCGTGACATAATCCGGGAGAGAAGAACTACCCTGTTGGAGGTCGAGAAACTCCTGCATTTTCCGGCTCCTCTCGTGAGCTGGAAAATAGGCTGCGTAGAACGCTTCCACAAATTGCTCCCAATCAACTGACTGGTTGTCGAATTTTATCTCCCAGGTAGCTGCCCACCACCTTTCCGCATCCTTCCTGAGACGATATGTCCCAAAATCTACTTTGCGATCATCACCAACTTGTAACACTCGGAAGATACGTTCAATTTCTCTGATCCAATCCTCTGCCGCTTCCGGCGACGACTTTCCATCAAACGAGGGAGGGTTCAAGCTCATAAATTGCTTATATGAGATTGTCGCAACAGGAACCTGGGCAGGTGCTCCCCGTCCCTGAGCGGTCTGTTGGATGTGTTCGCCCATGTTCCTCATGGTCTCCGCTTGTCGTCCTACAACCTCTGTAAGGTTGTTCAGAGTCTCCATCAGGTCGTCACACCTGGCGCGCCACGCCATCTAAATACGCAACATTCTATACATAAGCAACCAGCAAATACACAGAGATAGGAAAATTTTCCATTTCCTTAACATTACAGAACCACCCTTTATTAAGATAGGGTTAAACAAGTGCTGTCAACAATTTAAGCACGACAAAAGCAAAAACGAAGCACTAACTCAGTGTTTCTAACATCTAATCATTACATCGCAATATCACAGCTTGCTGGTATAGAAGTCCCTGTAGTCCTTCCGACTACCACTGCGCCTCGGCCTAACACGTGGAGGAGAAATAACTTCCCTCAGCGGCGTGTCAGAGATCTCCTGGACTTCTCCCAAAATCGGCGGCACGTACTCCGAAGAAACACCATAGGGGTAGGACTCCGGAGAATATTGAGGAGAATCGATCGCTCCTCGCTTTTCTCCGTCATGGCTATCCACTTCCAGAACCAAAGGTCCAGAAACTGAAGAAACATCCTGGATGTCTTCCGCATTGCTCTTCCAGAGCTCATCCCTCTGCTTTGTCTGGCATTCCTCTTCGACATGCCCACGAAGGCTACAGTAGGGGCACTCAGCCAACTCACGGGGACAGATCTGTCCCACATGATCTCCCAAACACCTTGCACACGGGGGTGCCAACATATGCACATTACGTGCCAAATGTCGCACAGCTCCACTCAGGGCCTCTTCGCCTCGAGTCAGGTTTTGGAGAGCCTCCAAAATCTTGTCGTAGGTCGGGTTCGTCGACATCTATGATATACACAGAACTACAACACAAACCATCTAAAAGCGGGAAGTAAAGGAAGGAAAGAAGGAAACAAGAAGAAGAAGAAGCTAATCTTATACTTACAGTGCGATGGATGATGCACGATGAAGCTCTGACCACACACTTAAACATTGCTCTGATACCAATCGCTGTGGCGCCCCAAACTCCGACCTTTGAAAAACTTGGGATTTCTATGGATTTTTTTTTTGAAAGGTTTAAGTAGGAAACTAGCGGAAGCAAACGTGGGAAAACAACAAGTCGCAAGTCTGGGCGGCCGCCACAAAAGTGTAACTATGAAGCAAAAAGGGGAAACACCCCAACAGTTTTAAAGAGTTTACAACTTATAAGTATAAAAGGTACAAAATAGGGAATACATCCCAACAACAACCAAAACCCCAAAACCACCAGGTACAAGATCTGCAGGTCAAGTGTGTGGGTCCTCAAAGCCTCCATCGTGTATCATTGCATCCGCACTAAGCCTGTTCGTCACCTACATCCCCATAAAACGGGGTCAATCCTTTTTCAAGGTGGTGAAGAAACAACCACAAGCAATGTGTATATATATATATATATCAAGTACACATGAAAGCAGGAAACAAACTGACAAGTGTAAGTGCCTGTGTCTGGTAAGTGTGAAGTGACAAGTACTAGTCAACAGGAAAACAAGTAGCTGAAGCAACGAACTGAAGTATAAGCGAACTGAGCAGCAAGTAACTAAGGTAACAAACTGAAATAACTGTAGCAACTAAAGTAAATCTACAACACAAGTAAAGCAACAACTACTTTAAGTCAGCTGTTTGGTTAGTTCTTAAGTTCTTCTGATTACTCCTTCGGGTACGCGAAGGAACCTCGCATTCTGTGAGACATGCACCCAGCGTCTGTTATTTAAATTCTAGTGTGGTAACCGGGGAAGCTACAGACCGAGTCAACCTTATGCGAGCAACACACAACTAGGAGAAAACACTCGCATAGGCAAGGATTGCAATCCATACTACTGCAGTAGTGAGGTCCTAAAAAGGCAACCTCGACCTCCCTGACTCTGAGTGACTGGAGGCCAAAGGACGCTACAGCTCCTGTCAAACACGTGTCGTAGTAACGACAAGTCACTCAGGGTTGTACAATCCACCCTCTCCCGAGGTGAACCATTTTGTGAATGGGGCGAAGAAGGTTTATCTTTCTTAAGGCTCATGTTCAACACACCTCTCACGAGGAATTTGCCTCGTGGTCCCCGTAGGGTACGCAAAATGAGGACTTGGCCTGCCCATTCACGTGCTCAGCCTCACGCGGCCAACGGAGCACACTGCTCGTGAAAGCAATCGAAACACCTTATTGATTTATTTCTGTTTAGGGTATATCACACAAGAGTCCATCTCTTTAAGCAAGGGTCATCGCCCAAGGACTCCAACTGAGCCCATAATAAGTCATTTCATTATTCATACCCTATCTTTATTCTTTTCTTTCTTGTAGTAAGTGCACGTGGTGTACTTACTAATGCCTCAAGCAATGTACCTTTGCAAGGTACGCACTACTCAGTAACAGTGTCAGGATGTGCCAAGTGCGAGGTGTATGTTTCTATCTTTTGCACAAGCATAAACAACAGAGGCAGTTGCATAATATGAAATGATTAACTTGCATACTTCAGTGTGAATCTTGCATTCAACTATGCTTTCCTACGTGGTTGACACACTTACATGTTTATGGTGAAATCTGGGATATACCCGACCTATGGAAACAACATTAGCCATTCCCACGGTGTGGGGTGCCGCACCCGCGGACCCGAAACAAAGACAATGAATCAATGCTTGTGATTCAACGTAGTTTCCAAGTATGCGAGTTTGCAATAGTGTTCGTCTGTATACTTAACTAAGTAGTTACACATAAATCAAGGTATAAAGATTTTCTTTACGCAGTACGACACACTTACGTGTCGAAGATGATTTCTGAACTTAACCCATCTAATGGGAATAACATTGGCATTACCACGGTTCGGGGTGCCGCGCCCGCGGACCCTAAACAAACCGTTTGTCCAAAACGAACGTAGGACAATGCTATGAAATTCATACTGAGCTCGGAGTATGGAATCATCTGAGAAAATGCTTGAACGGGACATAAGAGTCATAAGTTTTAATACCCTTACATATATATATCAACCCTTTCAAACAAACTCGGCGAGGCACATACCTATATGTATACTTATATACATATATATATACACAATCCCATTTACATATATATATATATATATATATATATATATATATATATATATATATATATATATATATATATATATATATATATATATATATATATATATATGAAAAGCTTACTCGAACCCGGTGCATCCCAAGGCATGCTCTCATGCCGAACCTAACCGAGGTGCGAGGAGGGTGCAGGGCAATACAAAGGCTGGTTTGAACCTAATCGGGTTCGACTCGAAGTAGGTGCGAGCTAGTGTTGATAGGGTAACCTACTATCAGCCATAAAGGATGGTGTAGCGGGGCCGCGAGTGTGGCGAAACGAAAGTCCACCCGCACTCGTGCCAACAAGCTTTAGCTAAGGGTGGTCTGATCCTACGGATCAGACTGTCGGACCTACCATCGGGGTCTGGACCGACTCAGGAACCGGACTCTACCTGTCAAGGGTTTGATTGGGATGTTACCAGCCCCGACAAAGACAATCGTGGCTAAGCCGGCGGGTTGAGCCCAAAAACTGGGCCCAGTCGGTCTGGTCTATGAGACCGGGCTGTGGTTGGCCAGCAGTGGGTCTGAACCCTGCTCTCTCTGGTTCTGACCCGGACCCGAAGGGGATCAGCTCGGGGGACCCGGGTGCCCAGCACCATGCGGCTGGCACTCGACCTGTCCGAAAACAGAACCATGGCTGGCACCAGGTGCCGGCCTGGTTTCCCACACATGCACCGGTCTGAACCATTCGGTTCGGACCTACATGCAATCCAAAATGACCAAATGAAAAGGGCCTGGGTGCTCGGCACCACTAGGCTCCATCCGGCTCCCACGAAAGGGGTTGGACGGTTGGCACCTTGTGCCACGCCCAGGCTGACAACCCATCAGGTCTAAACCATGGTTCAGACTTGCACTCCCCCTCCCCCCAGGGCTAACCGAAAGCCATGGGTGCACAGCACCCAGAAACGGTGCGCACCCAACCCCGGCCAAGAGGGTAACTCGGGCTGAGCCCAAACCTGCACCCAACCGAAACAAGACGAACTGTAGTGCTGGTCCAAACCCATGGTTCAGACCGGCAACGGTCCAAGACAAAAAGGAAGAAAAGAACATGATACTACCACACTTACCTCCAACATAAAAAAAAACTCATCGAGGCTTATACTGGGCGTGCGGACTACCCGCATGGCGTCCAGCTCCAGTTAGGGCGAAAACTGGATGGTCAAGAGGTCTGGTCCACTGGACCAAGTCGGATGCTCTTCTCAGCAGCATGAGTAAGAGCTAAAAAGGGGTGGTCGAGCAGCCAACATGTCGAAAACAAGGAAAAAGAATAATAAAACCAAGCAAACATTACCTTGCTGCTAAAAGAAAGATCCAGGGTTCCATGCTCAAACAGGGCTGGTCACGTTGTGACCCAAGCCCAGATCACTGCTGTAATACCAGTCCGAACGCATGGAGACTGGATTGAGCCCAAACACCACTGAAAGAAACATCCAAAAGAGAATAAAAGAATGTTGGTGGCCGAAATGCACCAACCTGCATTCCAGCATTCCGAAATCACGTCAACCGGAATGGGGGTGGGCTGGACAAGCCCAGCTCGGTCCCGCACAACCGAAGATAATGCTATAGCTGTGAACCCAGCGAGAAGGAAAAAAAAAAACTTAACAACCTCTTTTCTTTTCTTTTGAGAAGGAAGACCACAACAAGCATAGAGGGTGCTAAAACTGAAATGAAATCAAAAGGAAGAGCAACACAAAGACTGTAAATGTATGCTACAAAACGATAATGTAAATCCATGGTGAATCAAGATAGCAACTACAAATCTTGGAGCTAATCCACCGTATGGACTTGCATGCAAAGATGCAAAGTTTCCAACGGTTTCCTCTTCATAATGAAACCATAGCAGGTGAGGTGAGTCTTCACCTTAGCTAGTGAGGAAGGTGTTGCAGCTCTTCACGCCAAGAGGAAGCACACGACTGGAGTGAGGAAGCTTGAGAGGAGAGAGAGAGAGAAAAAGGAAAATCGCCCCAAATAAGAGGGACCCATTTTTTTTTGTAAAGGTTTTATAGAGGTAGGCTTAGAGGTGAACGGCTGGGATTAAATCCTTTCAAGATGGAGGGTTGGGGAGCTCCACGCCCCCCAACAACCAATGCATGTCAAGCCTTCCAAAAGGCTTTGCAAAAATCTTGAAAATACCATCACTAAATGCCCTTAAAAATTTGAAATTTTACAAAAGGGCACCCCTGGCTGCCACCCATCGTGCCCAATGGATTGAAAGTATTCAAATGTTTTTGAAAATAATCACGAATTTGCCATGGGGCGCCACCCCATGTCTCTCTTTTGAAAATGGCGCCCCTCATGATGGAGCCTAGGCTTCATCATGAGGGTGTTGGAAAGACACATGGCCAATGAAGGCCTATTCTTTAAAGCCATGCAAACTTATTTCAAAAATACCATCCAGCTGGTCAGCCCTTGACCAGTTGGTCAACCAAGGATATGGACGTCCATTGTAGGGTCGTCCCAGGGTTTTGGATCTCCTAGTAGCCCCGGATCCAAATCCAAAATCGCATATGGTGTACTTCTTTAAAGAATGCTTATTCAACACATTAAAATGCGAATTTAATTCCAACAACTCATTCTGTTCTCTTCATAACCGTAATTAACGTAGAATGGTCAATGCATAAAAATTCATCGATTCCATATAATTACACAATATATATCAAAATTAGAATCGTAGATCTTACATCCTTCCCTCCTAAAAAGGATTTTGTCCGCGAAATCACCATTAGGAGGTTGCAAAAAGTTCTGGATAAGACTCTCTCATGTTCGCTTCTGGTTCCCATGTGCATTCTTCAATGCCATGGTGCTGCCACCGTACCTTAACTAACGGAATAGTCTTGGTACGCAAAACTTGATCTCGTCGATCAACAATCTCGATAGGCCTTTCTGGTAAAGTCAGATCTTCTTGCACATCTACATCTTCGTAACGAATGACATGTGATGGGTCAGGAATGTATTTCCTGAGCATCGACAAGTGAAAAACATTGTGAATGTGGGCATACTGTGGAGGCAACTCAACACGATATGCCACCTCACCAATCCGTGCCACGATCTCGAATGGTCCGACATACCTCGGACTCAACTTCCCTTTCTTTCTGAAACGAAATACGCTCTTAATCGGCGAAACTCTGACAAAAACCATGTCTCCGACATTAAAAGACAATTCGCGACGTCTCTTATCGACGTAACTCTTCTATCTATCTTGCGCTGCCTTCAAACGTCCACGAATCTTCTGCACTTGTTGCGTGTAGTGCTGAAGAACAATCGGCGATTCGCTCGCTCTATCGCTGATGTCATCCCAATAAGATGGCGACCGACAAGGTCTACCATACAGCGCTTCATACGGGGCCATCCCGATACTAGCGTGGTAACTATTATTATACGCAAACTCTACTAAACTTAGGTGTGAATCCCATTCACCCTTCCAATCAAGCATATAAGCTCGCAACATATCTTCCAACGTTTGAATCGTTCGCTCGGACTGTCCATCCGTCTGAGGATGAAAGGTTGTGCTAAACTTCAATTTTGTCCCCAAAGCAGATTGCAACTGACCCCACAGTCGCGACGTGAATCGGGGATCACGATCGGAAATAACAGACCTCGGCACACCATTAAGCCGAACGATCTCTCTAATATACAAGTCAGTTAGGCTCTCAAGAGACTGACTGATCCTGATTGGCAGAAAATGGGCAGACTTGGTGAGTCTGTCCACGACTACCCATATCGCATCGTGTTTACGCCTAGACAGTGGCAATCCTACCACAAAATCCATTGTAACATTGTCCCATTTCCACTGAGGAATCTCAATCCTCTGCAAGGTACCACCGGGACGTTGATGTTCCGCTTTAACTTGCTGACATGTCAAGCATCTCGCAACGTAAGCCGCTATCTCGCGCTTCATACCACTCCACCAATATTTCCGCTGTAAGTCCTTGAACATCTTTGTTCCTCCGGGATGAATCGTATATATTGACATATGAGCTTCGTCAAGAATTTCTCTCTTCACCTCAGGGTTGCTCGGAACCCAAAGGCGATCTCTCATATGCACGCTGCCATCACTAGACACTCTGAAAGGAGAATCTGCTTGCTCAGCCAAGGCTAGAAACTTACCATACTGGTCGTCAAGCTTCTGAGCCTCTACGATCTTTGGCAAAAACTCAGATCGAATGGTCAGACCAGACAACCTGATCGAACCACTACCAACAGAAAAAGGTTTCCATGCAACAAAATCTTCGATAAGCTTCTGGCTCCATACAAGACTAGCCAGAACGCCACCCATTTTGCGACTAAGCTCATCCGCCACAACGTTCGCCTTACCAGGATGATAAAACAACGTGAAATCATAGTCCTTGATGAACTCAAGCCATCGTCGCTGCCTCATATTCAACTCCTTCTGAGAGAACATATATTTGAGGCTCTTGTGGTCGGAAAAGACCTCAAACGATTCCCCATATAGGTAGTGTCACCATGATTTCAAAGCGAACACGACTGCTGCCAGTTCTAAATCGTGCGTCGGATAATTTCGCTCGTGAGTCTTCAACTGTCTGGAGGCATAGGCAATAACTCGGCCGTGTTGCATAAGCACGCAACCTAAACCGGTACCAGAGGCGTCTGTGTACACCACAAAGCCACCTCTGCCCGAGGGTAAAGCCAATACCTGCGAGGTAGTCAACTTCAACTTCAGGATCTGGAAACTGTCCTCACAGGCACTGTCCCATACGAACTTAATACCTTTACGCAACAACTTCGTCAAAGGTAAAGCGATCCTTGAAAAGTCTTGGATAAAACGTTGATAATAGTGGGCCAATCCAAGAAAACTACGAATCTTAGACACATTCTTAGGCTGTTTCCAGCCTAAAACTGCTTCTACTTTCGCTGGATCGACGGATACTTCGTCCCTCGATATCACATGGCCAAGAAACATGACGCGCTCGAGCCAAAACTCACACTTACAGAATTTGGCGAACAACTGATGCTCGCGAAGAGTACTCAACACAATCCACAAATGCTCTCGATGTTGCTCCGGACTCTCCGAATAGATCAAGATGTCGTCGATAAATACTATCACAAATGAGTCCACATATGGACGGAAAATCCGGTTCATCAAATCCATGAATGCTGCTGGAGCATTCGTGAGGCCAAAAGGCATCACCACAAACTCATACAACCCATATCTCGTCCGGAAAGCTGTCTTCGCAATATCATCCTCTCGGATACGAAGCTGATGGTAACCCGATCTAAGATCTATCTTCGAGAAGACCTTCGCCTTCTGTAACTGATCGAAAAGATCTTCGATCCTCGGCAACAGATACTTGTTCTTAATTGTCGCCTGGTTGAGCATCCGATAATCGATGCACAACCTCAGGGATCCATCCTTCTTCCGTACGAACAACACTGGTGCTCCCCACGGTGAAGCACTAGGTCGAATAAAACCTTGATCAAGGAGTTCTTCCAACTGACGCTTTAACTCTTCAAGCTCTGCCGGAGCCATACGATATGGTGCCTTGGAGATTGGTGTCGTTCCAGGCAACAACTCGATACCGAATTCGATCTCACGCCTCGGAGGTAACCCAGGTAGTTCCTCCGGAAACACATCGTAAAAATCTCGGACTACGTCCAAGTCTTCGATAGAAACCATCTCGGGTTCAACTGGGGCAATGCTGACTAAGAATGCAGTACCCCCGTTTCGCAGATATTTCTGAGCCTTGAAAGAAGAAATCATGCGACTATCGCGCAAAGGTCGAGGAAGCTTGATCTCCAGAACAGGATGATCAGGTTGAGAAAGAACGATCTTGCCTTCCCGATAGAAGATTTGAGCATGATACTCAAAAAGCCAATCCATGCCCAAAATGACATCGTAATCTGTCATGTCTAACAGGATAACGTCAGCTGACAAGTTCTGTCCTGCCACTGACACCTCGATGTTCGGAACATACGAGTCACAAAAAGATTGCTCTCTAGTTGGAGTGCGAACCTCCAACGGAAAGTTCAAAGACTCGACTGCCAAAGGTAAGGTACGAACGAATCTAGTTGCTATGAACGAATGAGTAGCACCACAATCAAACAACGTAAGTGCTTCATGTCCGGATATCAGAATCGTACCTTGGACCAACTCTGCCTTGGTCACTTGCTCGACTGATGTCGCGTATGCTCGACCTGCAATGACCTTCTGGGTTGCTGTCTTTGGTGGATATGACTGCTGCTGCTGCTGTGTCGCTGGCTGTCGTTGCGGTGTCGGTTGAGAAGTACCCGGCGTATTCCTGCGCTGGTCGTCTGCTCGCTTCTTTCTACAGTCCCTGATATAATGACCCATCTTTCCACAATATAAGCATCCGCCGGTGTCTCGCGGGCAGGGTCGCCTTGGATGATCTGTAATACATTTTGGACAACTAGCTGCGGTAAGCTGCTTCTGCTGTGGCTGCTGGCATTGTTGGTACTGGGGCCTACGGTTCTGATACTGATTCTGGCGGGTGTTGCTGCTGTTGTTGTTACGCTGCTTCTTTGTCTGAGGATGGAACTTCCTTCCATCTTGATTCCTCTGGAATTGTCTCTTCCTTGGCCAACTCCTTTGGCCAGGATTCTGCTGTTGCTGACGTGGTGCAGGGGTCTTCTGCGATTCTGTCCAATCGTGTTCAAGCAAGGAGGCCGTCTCTAGAGCCTCATCGACCGTCATAGGCGCACGCGTGTACACCTTCATCCTTAAGACTGGCTTCAGACCTCGAGCAAATTTAAGAGCTCACTCCTTTTCTGTAGGGTATACGTGCGGACAAAACCTCTCCAGGCTTCGAAAACGCGTGACATAATTCGGGAGAGAAGAACTACCCTGTTAGAGGTCGAGAAACTCCTGCATTTTCCGGCTCCTCTCGTGAGCTGGAAAATAGGCTGCGTAGAACGCTTCCACAAATTGCTCCCAATCAACTGGCTGGTTGTCGAATTTTATCTCCCAGGTAGCTGCCCACCACCTCTCCGCGTCCTTCCTGAGACGATATGTCCCAAAATCTACTTTGCGATCATCACCAACTTGTAACACTCGGAAGATACGTTCAATTTCTCTGATCCAATCCTCGGCCGCTTCCGGCGACGACTTTCCATCAAACGAGGGAGGGTTCAAGCTCATAAATTGCTTATATGGGATTGTCGCAACAGGAACCTGGGCAGGTGCTCCCTGTCCCTGGGCGGTCTGTTGGATGTGTTCGCCCATGTTCCTCATGGTCTCCGCTTGTCGTCCTACAACCTCTGTAAGGTTGTTCAGAGTCTCCATCAGGTCGTCACACCTGGCGCGCCACGCCATCTAAATACGCAACATTCTATACATAAGAAACCAGCAAATACACAGAGATAGGAAAATTTTCCATTTCCTTAACAAGGAAAACCGAAACATTACAGAAGCACCCTTTATTAAGATAGGGTTAAACAAGTGCTGTCAACAATTTAAGCACGACAAAAGCAAAAGCGAAACACTAACTCAGTGTTTCTAACATCTAATCATTACATCGCAATATCACGACTTGCTGGTATAGAAGTCCCTGTAGTGCTTCCGACTACCACAGCGCCTCGGCCTAACACGTGGAGGAGAAATAACTTCCCTCAGCGGCGTGTCAGAGATCTCCTGGACTTCTCCCAAAATCGGCGGCACGTACTCCGAAGAAACACCATAGGGGTAGGACTCGGGAGAATATTGAGGAGAATCGATCGCTCCTCGCTTTTCTCCGTCATGGCTATCCACTTCCAGAACCAAAGGTCCAGAAACTGAAGAAACATCCTGGATGTCTTCCGCATTGCTCTTCCAGAGCTCATCCCTCTGCTTTGTCTGGCATTCCTCTTCGACATGCCCACGAAGGCTACAGTAGGGGCACTCAGCCAACTCACGGGGACAGATCTGTCCCACATGATCTCCCAAACACCTTGCACACGGGGGTGCCAACATATGCACATTACGTGCCAAATGTCGCACAGCTCCACTCAGGGCCTCTTCGCCTCGAGTCAGGTTTTGGAGAGCCTCCAAAATCTTGTCGTAGGTCGGGTTCGTCGACATCTATGATATACACAGAACTACAACACAAACCATCTAAAAGCAGGAAGTAAAGGAAGGAAAGAAGGAAACAAGAAGAAGAAGAAGCTAATCTTATACTTACAGTGCGATGGATGATGCACGATGAAGCTCTGACCACACACTTAAACATTGCTCTGATACCAATCGCTGTGGCGCCCCAAACTCCGACCTTTGAAAAACTTGGGATTTCTATGGATTTTTTTTTGAAAGGTTTAAGTAGGAAACTAGCGGAAGCAAACGTGGGAAAACAACAAGTCGCAAGTCTGGGCGGCCGCCACAAAAGTGTAACTATGAAGCAAAAAGGGGAAACACCCCAACAGTTTTAAAGAGTTTACAACTTATAAGTACAAAAGGTACAAAATAGGGAATACATCCCAACAACAACCAAAACCCCAAAACCACCAGGTACAAGATCTGCAGGTCAAGTGTGTGGGTCCTCAAAGCCTCCATCGTGTATCATTGCATCCGCACTAAGCCTGTTCGTCACCTACATCCCCATAAAACGGGGTCAATCCTTTTTCAAGGTGGTGAAGAAACAACCACAAGCAATGTGTATATATATATATATATATCAAGTACACATGAAAGCAGGAAACAAACTGACAAGTGTAAGTGCCTGTGTCTGGTAAGTGTGAAGTGACAAGTACTAGTCAACAGGAAAACAAGTAGCTGAAGCAACGAACTGAAGTATAAGCGAACTGAGCAGCAAGTAACTAAGGTAACAAACTGAAATAACTGTAGCAACTAAAGTAAATCTACAACACAAGTAAAGCAACAACTACTTTAAGTCAGCTGTTTGGTTAGTTCTTAAGTTCTTCTGATTACTCCTTCGGGTACGCGAAGGAACCTCGCATTCTGTGAGACATGCACCCGGCGTCTGTTATTTAAATTCTAGTGTGGTAACCGGGGAAGCTACAGACCGAGTCGACCTTATGCGAGCAGCACATAACTAGGAGAAAACACTCGCATAGGCAAGGATTGCAATCCATACTACTGCAGTAGTGAGGTCCTAAAAAGGCAACCTCGACCTCCCTGACTCTGAGTGACTGGAGGCCAAAGGACGCTACAGCTCCTGTCAAACACGTGTCGTAGTAACGACAGGTCACTCAGGGTTGTACCATCCACCCTCTCTCGAGGTGAACCATTTTGTGAATGGGGCGAAGCAGGTTTATCTTTCTTAAGGCTCATGTTCAACACACCTCTCATGAGGAATTTGCCTCGTGGTCCCCGCAGGGTACGCAAAACGAGGACTTGGCCTGCCCATTCACGTGCTCAGCCTCACGCGGCCAACGGAGCACACTGCTCGTGAAAGCAGTCGAAACACCTTATTGATTTATTTCTGTTTAGGGTATATCACACAAGAGTCCATCTCTTTAAGCAAGGGTCATCGCCCAAGGACTCCAACTGAGCCCATAATAAGTCATTTCATTATTCATACCCTATCTTTATTCTTTTCTTTCTTGTAGTAAGTGCACGTGGTGTACTTACTAATGCCTCAAGCAATGTACCTTTGCAAGGTACGCACTACTCAGTAACAGTGTCAGGATGTGCCAAGTGCGAGGTGTATGTTTCTATCTTTTGCACAAGCATAAACAACAGAGGCAGTTGCATAATATGAAATGATTAACTTGCATACTTCAGTGTGAATCTTGCATTCAACTATGCTTTCCTACGTGGTTGACACACTTACATGTTTATGGTGAAATCTGGGATATACCCGACCTATGGAAACAACATTAGCCATTCCCACGGTGTGGGGTGCCGCACCCGCGGACCCGAAACAAAGACAATGAATCAATGCTTGTGATTCAACGTAGTTTCCAAGTATGCGAGTTTGCAATAGTGTTCGTCTGTATACTTAACTAAGTAGTTACACATAAATCAAGGTATAAAGATTTTCTTTACGCAGTACGACACACTTACGTGTCGAAGATGATTTCTGAACTTAACCCATCTAATGGGAATAACATTGGCATTACCACGGTTCGGGGTGCCGCGCCCGCGAACCCTAAACAAACCGTTTGTCCAAAACGAACGTAGGACAATGCTATGAAATTCATACTGAGCTCGGAGTATGGAATCATCTGAGAAAATGCTTGAACGGGACATAAGAGTCATAAGTTTTAATACCCTTACATATATATATCAACCCTTTCAAACAAACTCGGCGAGGCACATACCTATATGTATACTTATATACATATATATATATACACAATCCCATTTACACACACACACACACACACACACACACACATATATATATATATATATATATATATATATATATATATATATATATATATATATATATATATATATATATATATATATATATATATGAAAAGCTTACTCGAACCCGGTGCATCCCAAGGCATGCTCTCATGCCGAACCTAACCGAGGTGCGAGGAGGGTGCAGGGCAATACAAAGGCTGGTTTGAACCTAATCGGGTTTGACTCGAAGTAGATGCGAGCTAGTGTTGATAGGGTAACCTACTATCAGCCATAAAGGATGGTGTAGCGGGGCTGCGAGTGTGGCGAAACGAAAGTCCACCCGCACTCGTTCCAACAAGCTTTAGCTAAGGGTGGTCTGATCCTACGGATCAGACTGTCAGACCTACCATCGGGGTCTGGACCGACTCAGGAACCGGACCCTACCTGTCAAGGGTTTGATTGGGCTGTTACCAGCCCCGACAAAGACAACCGTGGCTAAGCTGGTGGGTTGAGCCCAAAAACTGGGCCCAGTCGGTCTGGTCTATGAGACCGGGCTGTGGTTGGCCAGCAGTGGGTCTGAACCCTGCTCTATCTGGTTCTGACCCGGACCCGAAGGGGATCAGCTCGGGGGACCCGGGTGCCCAGCACCATGCGGCTGGCACTCGACATGTCCGAAAACAGAACCATGGCTGGCACCAGGTGCCGGCCTGGTTTCCCACACATGCACCGGTCTGAACCATTCGGTTCGGACCTACATGCAACCCAAAATGACCGAATGAAAAGGGCCTGGGTGCTCGGCACCACTAGGCTCCATCTGGCTCCCACGAAAGGGGTTGGACGGCTGGCACCTTGTGCCACGCCCAGGCTGACAACCCATCAGGTCTAAACCATGGTTCAGACTTGCACTCCCCCTCCCCCCAGGGCTAACCGAAAGCCATGGGTGCACAGCACCCAGAAACGGTGCGCACCCAACCCCGACCAAGAGGGTAACTCGGGCTGAGCCCAAACCTGCACCCAACCGAAACAAGACGGACTGTAGTGCTGGTCCAAACCCATGGTTCAGACCGGCAACTGTCCAAGACAAAAAGGAAGAAAAGAACATGATACTACCACACTTACCTCCAACATAAAAAAAAATAACTCATATAGGCTTATACTGGGCGCGCAGACTACCCGCATGGCATCCAGCTCCGGTTAGGGCGAAAACTGGATGGTCAAGAGGTCTGGTCCACTGGACCAAGTCGGATGCTCTTCCCAGCAGCATGAGTAAGAGCTAAAAAGGGGTGATCGAGCAGCCAACATGTCGAAAACAAGGAAAAAGAATAATAAAACCAAGCAAACATTACCTTGCTGCTAAAAGAAAGATCCAGGGTTCCATGCTCAAACAGGGCTGGTCACGTTGTGACCCAAGCCCAGATCACTGCTGTAATACCAGTCCCAACGCATGGAGACTGGATTGAGCCCAAACACCACTGAAAGAAACATCCAAAAGAGAATAAAAGAATGTTGGTGGCCGAAATGCACCAACCTGCGTTCCAGCATTCTGAAATCACGTCAATCGGAATGGGGGTGGGCTGGACAAGCCCAGCTCGGTCCCGCACAACCGAAGATAATGCTATAGCTGTGAACCCAGCGAGAAGGAAAACAAAAAAAAATTTAACAACCTCTTTTCTTTTCTTTTGAGAAGGAAGACCACAACAAGCATAGAGGGTGCTAAAACTGAAATGAAATAAAAAAGAAGAGCAACACAAAGACTGTAAATGTATGCTACAAAACGATAATGTAAATCCATGGTGAATCAAGATAGAAACTACAAATCTTGGAGCTAATCCACCGTATGGACTTGCATGCAAAGATGCAAAGTTTCCAACGGTTTCCTCTTCATAATGAAACCATAGCAGGTGAGGTGAGTCTTCACCTTAGCTAGTGAGGAAGGTGCTGCAGCTCTTCACGCCAAGAGGAAGCACACGGCTGGAGTGAGGAAGCTTGAGAGGAGAGAGAGAGAGAAAAAGGAAAATCGCCCCAAATAAGAGGGAACCGTTTTTTTTTGTAAAGGTTTTATAGAGGTAGGCTTAGAGGTGAACGGCTGGGATTAAATCCTTCTAAGATGGAGGGTTGGGGAGCTCCACGCCCCCCAACAACCAATGCATGTCAAGCCTTCCAAAAGGCTTTGCAAAAATTTTGAAAATACCATCACTAAATGCCCTTAAAAATTTGAAATTTTACAAAAGGGCGCCCCTGGCTGCCACCCATCGTGCCCAATGGATTGAAAGTATTCAAATGTTTTTGAAAATAATCACGAATTTGCCATGGGGCGCCACCCCATGGCTCTCTTTTGAAAATGGCGCCCCTCATGATGGAGCCTAGGCTTCATCATGAGGGTGTTGGAAAGACACATGGCCAATGAAGGCCTATTCTTTAAAGCCATGCAAACTTATTTCAAAAATACCATCCAGCTGGTCAGCCCTTGACCAATTGGTCAACCAAGGACATGGACGTCCATTGTAGGGTCGTCCCAGGGTTTTGGATCTCCTAGTAGCCCCGGATCCAAATCCAAAATCGCATATGGTGTACTTCTTTAAAGAATGCTTATTCAACACATTAAAATGCTAATTTAATTCCAACAACTCATTCTGTTCTCTTCATAACCGTAATTAACGTAGAATGGTCAATGCATAAAAATTCATTGATTCCATATAATTACACAATATATATCAAAATTAGAATCGTAGATCTTACAACCGGTCACAAAAAGGCAGCTTCTAAGAGCAAAGCTAAGAAGAAGCCCATCAAAATCAGTAAGCAGAAGATCCAGCGTGACAACACCTCAGAAAATTCAGAATCAGCAAAAGAGAACTCCGAAGAAGAGCAGCTGATTTACATTCTGAAGCATCTGTGGCAGTCCAAGAGGCTAGTGGAAGAGCCAGTGTCGGTAAACAAGCCCAAATATGGGGCCTCTGCAGAGGATTCAATCCAGGCCTTGACCAAGATAGTCAAAGACCTGCAAATCCGAGATAAAGGGAAAAGGTCATACACCAGGCAGGACTTCTATCTCGGCTTAGAAGGGGACAAGGATCTGGAAAACATCCCCCGGAAATTCATCAAGTTTGACAGAACCGGCGATCTAAAGGCTCATTTGGCAATGTTCTTCGCAGAATGTGCCCGGTTCAGTGAAGATAACCGCACCCTTTTTCTCTATTTTTCTCGCAGCCACAATTTTTCAGATAACTCTGAATAAATTCCTGAGGCATTCTTCAGTGAAAAATAGCGTTTTTATCGTAAAGCGAATCAAACTGATTCCTGCGATCCAAATATACTTAGGATATTCGTATCTTCACGAATATATGCTCAAACGCTCTGGAGATCATAACTTCCTCCCTGCTCGAAATCAAGAGATTCCTGCGAGCCAACTTTCTTAGTTGCATAAATACGAAGATAATGGCCTACTCAGAATTTTTCGGAAAAAATGCCGAAAACTCAACTTTTTTGCGGGACCCACGAAAATGTTGGTGGGACCCACATAAATATTCTTCAGAAAATATCCGGTGGGACCCACAAAAATATCTCATGGAAATATCTCAGATGGATAAGATCAAACAGTCAGATGGATAAGATCAAAGAGAATTTCTGAAAAAGCTATGGACTAAAATGGAAATTCTGAAACTTGGGGCTCAAGTTTCAGAATCTATAAATAGAGGAGCCCCCCTCTTTTGAAAAATCGTCTAGCCCTCTCTCTCTCCTCCTTTTTCAAACCTCCCCTACCTAGCTTAGCCCACCTGAGCCCACCTGACCTGGTCTGAGCCTGCCTGACCTGGTCCTAACCCACCTGACCTAGGTCTGAACCCACCTGACCTAGCTCAAACCCAGTTGACTTGACTTGAACCTAGTTGGGTTGGAAGTCAAAGTCAAAGTCCTTTTTGGTCCAGCTTTTGGTTTGGATTTCTGAACCCAGACTTAGCCTACTTGAGCTGAGTTCGAACCTGCTGAACCCAGTTGACTTGGATCGAACCCTGTTTGGTTCAAACCACTTAGGTTGAGTAGCTTGACCTACTCTACCTCTTTCTCAACTAAGTCAGCTTCATCTGACTTAGTCTGACCTCTCGAAGGAAGGCTCAAAGCCAACGAAGCAACCCGGAGCCGTTTCTTCCACGATTTGAAGTAAGTTCGCTTCATTAAACCATCTCTCTCAAGTATTTGATTGTTTGTATATAGCATATACTTTCTGAAGTAGTATCTTGCTTTAGTTCTTGGTTGAGCCCTCTAGGACACTTCGGTGTTCACGCGCTCGCCTCGTAACTATCATCGGATATATATGTTCGAATACGCAGTATATGCGTTCTTCAAAATAGTATCTCACCCTAGTTCTTGGTTGAGCCCTCTAGGACACTTCGGTGTTCACTCGCTCGCCTCGTAACTATCGTTGGATACAGATCTAGGTGTATATCTGCTGATACTGCCGACGCGTCTTATATCGCACAGGCCATGTAATTTACCTTTGCCGTCGCGTCGTATGATGCCAAGGCTCCTGCTTTCTGCAATTTACGATTACTGCACTTCCGATTATGCATTTACTTATGCCGTCGCGTCGAACGATGCCAAGGCTCCTGCTTTCTGCAATGTATTTACTTACGCCGTCGCGTCGAACGATGCCAAGGCTTCTGCTTTGTTATATATGTAGAATATTTCGTTCAGTTACACACCCTGAACAATAGTATATGCATTTCCTTTACGCCGCCGCTGTATAAAGCACAGGCTTCTGCTTATATTACATATATGGCGCGTAAGTGAGCGTTCAAATGGAGATCAACTCCAAAATCGCCCATGCGATTCCCTTACCGCTCCTCGTACAAGATTCTGCTTGACGAATGAAGCCCCTATTGGAAAGGCTTCGCCTTTTGGCAAAATGCTCTTTACGTAAAGACTAAATCAATTACGTATGGCCTGGCTATGACCCAAGGTTCATGCAACCTTGATGGATGCAAAGTACGCACAACGGTGCGCATCCATTTCCCGAG
This sequence comes from Nuphar pumila, assembly GCF_984573655.1. Classification (NCBI taxonomy): domain Eukaryota; kingdom Viridiplantae; phylum Streptophyta; class Magnoliopsida; order Nymphaeales; family Nymphaeaceae; genus Nuphar; species Nuphar pumila. The sequence continues at coordinate 68,422,834 of NC_143255.1, read as the reverse complement.
TTAAGCGTAGCGATTTCCCACCAAAGAGAGGAGATGCCGCTGAAATGGATAAAAGAAACGCACACTTTCTCTGTAAAAGAGAGGAAGTGCTGGTGAAATTCCTGAAGGAGCTAAGAATGGCTCAGAAAGAACGTAGCAGAAGTGCTACCCAGTTATGGAACGCCTTCTACGATGTAGAAGGGTTCGTCGCACCACTGCCGGTAGAGCAGAGAAGGTGTTGACAGAATGGTTGGTAGAAGAGCTGCCAAAACCAGTTAAGTGGCACAATGATGTCCTTTGTTGGAACGATGTCAGAATGACTCGTCTCCCTGACACCTGCAAGGGCATCATACTTGTAAGAGCCGTTGCGCCAAAGTAGTGGTAGCGCCTTGACAAGGTCCTGAGCTCGTTGCGTAAAAATACGCCGAGTAGCCGATCCGTAGAGATCGAGTCATGTGCATGCTCATTAAGAATTATCAGACAGCCAGACTCGTAAGGGCCGCTGAGCCGGAGTGTGTTGTTTCCACCGAAAGAGGTGAAGTGCTCGTCAAGGCCGAAGTGTCGAGAGCAGAGTTAAGCATGCATATGAATAAAAACCTTTGTTCCACGGTGAAAGCCGTGTGGTTGATTGGGGTCGGGTACATACTTCTCAAAGGCTGCCCTATAGGCATGTAATGTTCGTCAAGTAATTGTAAGACCGGCAGACCCCTTTCTGAATTTCTCACCGAGGAAGACGGTGATGGCGCAGCCTTGAGTGACATATATTTCACCCGAACCTGATAGAGTTCATTGATGGCCTTCGTCACTCAGAGGTATGGAGGTCGTGGTTATCCTTAAATATCTAAGGATTGAACCCAACTACTGCAGTAGCAGAATGCATTCGGATACCTAGTAAGGATCTCTTCCGGTATGCTGTACCGTCCTACTAGGGGGATGGGGTCAACAGGCCTCTGGGGTATCTAAAATACATAGAATAATCAACCCCCAGATCGTCGCGTTGTCGCCCAGATATGAGTCCCCTAAGCCCAGGGGGAGGTGCAATTATCGAAACAAAGCATTAGCTTAGGTACAGCGCTACTTTGAATGTATGAGTGGATGACGTTGTTGAGTCAGTCCTGCATAACCTTTGTGAAGGTGTCATGGTCGGTATACTACTGGACCGATTGGGAAAGAACCCCATTGATATCCGTACGACTAAGTGAAGCTCGGAGAGCTGTCCTTAGATTCGTAGGATACGGATGTGCCAAGCATAAAGGCTTGAGCTAGACATCCATTCGTGACTCTGAGGAAGTCAAGGCTAAGTCGTAGAGACTTAAGAGGTTATTCTAACTCACAGCCCTGAAGAGGCTTATGCGAAGTCATGACGACTTGCATGGATGTTCAACTTATAGCCCTGATGAGGCTTTTGCGATATACGCTAAGTCATGGAGGCTTGAGCGTCGTATTACGAACTGCGACCCTGAGTGGTCTATGCATTTACTTGAGTTGAATAGATATGTGTTTGCCTACTTACCAGACCATCAGTGGTTCTGACCCTGTTTAATGGGGATTTCAGGTGTTGAACCTGCGTGGCGATATGCGGAGCAAGGCGGCATCAAGTTCCAGGGTTTCTCTAGACAGAGTTGTACTGCTTCCTTTTTATTGAACCTTCACTGCTTTTCTAAGCAGTAGTGTTGTAATAAACATGTGCTTTCGATAAAATGGAACACTTTGGTGGTCAATGAGTTGCTTGGCCACATACCTGCAACGTGCTCGGAGTTTTCTAAAACCGACGACTCATTATCGTCTTATTCCGCTGCTAAAAGCTTTTCTAAGTTACGCTGCAAAGAAAAAAAAAAGAAATCCATGAAAATTTTAACTTAGCTTTGTTTTGGAAATCCGGGGCGTTACAGAATTGGTATCAGAGCATGAGTCTGAGAAACCTGGTTCAAGATCCGTCGTGTTTGTGGTATCGCACTGTAAGTATAAATTTTATACTTTCTCTGATTTGGGTGTATTTGTGTGAATAGATAAAATGGCTCCTAGGACGAGGAGAACCATGCCGAGCGAGGAGTCCCATACGCAGGGCTTCCTGCTGGAGACACTCAACAGGCTTGTGTCTGTCATTCATGAATCAAGGCAAGCACCAGCCCTACCTCGCAATGAGAACCTTGGAGGAATAACTTATGAGAAGTTCCTCAAACTCGACTCACCTGTTTTTGTTGGCAGTGCCGATCCAGAGCTTGCAGAAAGCTGGATCGAGGAAACAGAGCGTGCATTCCTGGTATTGGGAGTACCAGATGATAGAAAGACTAACTTCGGCACTTATAGGCTGAAGGATAATGCACGGAAGTGGTGGGATACCACTAAGATAATCCAGTTCTCTCAGCTTGAAGTCATCCCTTGGGATGATTTTCGGAGAACTTTCTTGGATAATTACTTTCCGATACACTCCAAAAATAAGAAGAAGATGGAGTTTCTGGAATTAGAGCAAGGTGTTATGAGTCTGATGGACTATACCACTAAATTTCAAAACCTTGAACGATATTGCTCCACGTTATTCGATACTGACCAAGAAAGGGCCGATAAATATATAAATGGATTGCAAGAAGGGTTGCGATCTCGTGTGATAACTAGCATGCCCCAAACATTTCAAGCCGTTGTGGCAGCAGCTTCAAAGATTAGTGCAGACTGGGAGCGATGCAAAGGGGTCGTAGTAAAGCGACCGGTAGCAAGTAATGGGAACAACAAGAGGACGTTCCCCGGTGGCCAAGAATCACGACCAGCTTTTTATAAGAGGGATTTTCGGGAGAACAACTTTACTCCACCGACCGAGCAGCCATTACAGATGGTAGAAGCTAATCAGCCCTACCAACAGCCTAATTTTCGATGCCCGAGGTGTAGCTCAGATCATCCCGAAGGAGTTTGTCCTCGCGATACGGGAGGTTGCCTGTATTGCGGCAAACCAGGGCATCGTGTGAGAGAATGTCGCAAGAAGGCCTCAGATCTTCAACAGAGAAATATGGGATCTGGAGGACCCTCTCAACAAATACAACAACGATTGCCACTATCCAGAATAGAGCAGAAACCTGTGGCAGGTCGTGTCTATGCAGTGACAGCCGAACAACTCACGAATGATGACCATATCAAGGAATCTGGATACCTTGATAGATAGAGTTGTAATGGGTAAAAAGCTATCAAAGGACAAGATCCAATAATCGCTCGAGACAAGAGGCTTATGACCTTGTGTACGGTCATCTGGATCGATATGTATCCTTGCTCTCTAAAGTAATGTTGGATTTGTTAAATTAAATCTTTAGTGCTTATGCCCAAAGGTTGATGGCTATAGACCCCATGATTGAGAAATTAAGTTTGCGTAATTAGAACGATAAAAGTCACTTAATAAAATAAACCATCGAGGAATTGTTCCCAAGAAGAGAGTCATGTGAGGTTTTACATATTCAAGATCAGATCATCTAGCCAGAGCGAGCCTGTGAGGGTATACAGCTCCGTGCGAGTGTATATGTTCCAAAACCAGTAGCTTGACTAGTATGATTCTGTGAGGGTGTACTGATCCAATATCAGGTAAGTCTGACGAAGGCGAACCTGTGAGGAGGTACGTTTCCAATACCAGGTAGTCTGACAGGGGACTTATTCCAATATGGTTAATCTCTAGAAGAATGATCTGTGTGTACAAAATAGTTACACAGGATGACTATGATAATAGCCGGTTGGAAGAACATTGATTCAACAAACTATCGTGGTTGTAGCATAATTTGAACTCAGATATGAGAAACATACCTCATTGATCAGGAATCATGATATGAGGTAATGATTGGAATAAATACGATGTTGAACTAAGTGAACAACATTATGAATCTAACATATGGGAGAAATATCCCGAGTTACGCACTTAGTACTCTTAACTGAATTTCGCGGATGAAATTCCTTTAAGAGGGTAATGATGTAAGACCCACAATTTTTCAGATAACTCTGAATAAATTCCTGAGGCATTCTTCAGTGAAAAATAGCGTTTTTATCGTAAAGCGAATCAAACTGATTCCTGCGATTCAAATATACTTAGGATATTCGTATCTTCACGAATATATGCTCAAACGCTCTGGAGATCATAACTTCCTCCCTGCTCGAAATGAGAGATTCCTGCGAGCCAACTTTCTTAGTTGCATAAATACGAAGATAATGGCCTACTCAGAATTTTTCGGAAAAAATGCCGAAAACTCAACTTTTTTGCGGGACCCACGAAAATGTTGGTGGGACCCACATAAATATTCTTCAGAAAATATCCGGTGGGACCCACAAAAATATCTCATGGAAATATCTCAGATGGATAAGATCAAACAGTCAGATGGATAAGATCAAAGAGAATTTCTGAAAAAGCTATGGACTAAAATGGAAATTCTGAAACTTGGGGCTCAAGTTTCAGAATCTATAAATAGAGGAGCCCCCCTCCTTTGAAAAATCGTCTAGCCCTCTCTCTCTCCTCCTTTTCCAAACCTCCCCTACCTAGCTTAGCCCACCTGAGCCCACCTGACCTGGTCTGAGCCTGCCTGACTTAGCCTGAGCCTGCCTGACCTGGTCCTAACCCACCTGACCTAGGTCTGAACCCACCTGACCTAGCTCAAACCCAGTTGACTTGACTTGAACCTAGTTGGGTTGGAAGTCAAAGTCAAAGTCCTTTTTGGTCCAGCTTTTGGTTTGGATTTCTGAACCCAGACTTAGCCTACTTGAGCTGAGTTCGAACCTGCTGAACCCAGTTGACTTGGATCGAACCCTGTTTGGTTCAAACCACTTAGGTTGAGTAGCTTGACCTACTCTACCTCTTTCTCAACTAAGTCAGCTTCATCTGACTTAGTCTGACCTCTCGAAGGAAGGCTCAAAGCCAACGAAGCAACCCGGAGCCGTTTCTTCCACGATTTGAAGTAAGTTCGCTTCATTAAACCATCTCTCTCAAGTATTTGATTGTTTGTATATAGCATATACTTTCTGAAGTAGTATCTTGCTTTAGTTCTTGGTTGAGCCCTCTAGGACACTTCGGTGTTCACGCGCTCGCCTCGTAACTATCATCGGATATATATGTTCGAATACGCAGTATATGCGTTCTTCAAAATAGTATCTCACCCTAGTTCTTGGTTGAGCCCTCTAGGACACTTCGGTGTTCACTCGCTCGCCTCGTAACTATCGTTGGATACAGATCTAGGTGTATATCTGCTGATACTGCCGACGCGTCTTATATCGCACAGGCCATGTAATTTACCTTTGCCGTCGCGTCGTATGATGCCAAGGCTCCTGCTTTCTGCAATTTACGATTACTGCACTTCCGATTATGCATTTACTTATGCCGTCGCGTCGAACGATGCCAAGGCTCCTGCTTTCTGCAATGTATTTACTTACGCCGTCGCGTCGAACGATGCCAAGGCTTCTGCTTTGTTATATATGTAGAATATTTCGTTCAGTTACACACCCTGAACAATAGTATATGCATTTCCTTTACGCCGCCGCTGTATAAAGCACAGGCTTCTGCTTATATTACATATATGGCGCGTAAGTGAGCGTTCAAATGGAGATCAACTCCAAAATCGCCCATGCGATTCCCTTACCACTCCTCGTACAAGATTCTGCTTGACGAATGAATCCCCTATTGGAAAGGCTTCGCCTTTTGGCAAAATGCTCTTTACGTAAAGACTAAATCAATTACGTATGGCCTGGCTATGGCCCAAGGTTCATGCAACCTTGATGGATGCAAAGTACGCACAACGGTGCGCATCCATTTCCCGAGTTAAGCGTAGCGATTTCCCACCAAAGAGGGGAGATGCCGCTGAAATGGATAAAAGAAACGCACGCTTTCTCCGTAAAAGAGAGGAAGTGCTGCTGAAATTCCTGAAGGAGCTAAGAATGGCTCAGAAAGAACGTAGCAGAAGTGCTACCCAGTTATGGAACGCCTTCTACGATGTAGAAGGGTTCGTCGCACCACTGCCGGTAGAGCAGAGAAGGTGTTGACAGAATGGTTGGCAGAAGAGCTGCCAAAACCAGTTAAGTGGCACAATGATGTCCTTTGTTGGAACGATGTCAGAATGACTCATCTCCCTGACACCTGCAAGGGCATCATACTTGTAAGAGCCGTTGCGCCAAAGTAGTGGTAGCGCCTTGACAAGGTCCTGAGCTCGTTGCGTAAAAATACGCCGAGTAGCCGATCCGTAGAGATCGAGTCATGTGCATGCTCATTAAGAATTATCAGACAGACAGACTCGTAAGGGCCGCTGAGCCGGAGTGTGTTGTTTCCACCGAAAGAGGTGAAGTGCTCGTCAAGGCCGAAGTGCCGAGAGCAGAGTTAAGCATGCATATGAATAAAAACCTTTGTTCCACGGTGAAAGCCGTGTGGTTGATTGGGGTCGGGTACATACTTCTCAAAGACTGCCCTATAGGCATGCAATGTTCGTCAAGTAATTATAAGACCGGCAGGCCCCTTTCAGAATTTCTCACCGAGGAAGACGGTGATGGCGCAGCCTTGAGTGACATATATTTCACCCGATCCTGATAGAGTTCATTGATGGCCTTCGTCACTCAGAGGTATGGAGGTCGTGGTTATCCTTAAATATCTAAGGATTGAACCCAACTACTGCAGTAGCAGAATGCATTCGGATACCTAGTAAGGATCTCTTCCGGTATGCTGTACCGTCCTACTAGGGGGATGGGGTCAACAGGCCTCTGGGGTATCTAAAATACATAGAATAATCAACCCCCAGATCGTCGCGTTGTCGCCCAGATATGAGTCCCCTAAGCCCAGGGGGAGGTGCAATTATCGAAACAAAGCATTAGCTTAGGTACAGCGCTACTTTGAATGTATGAGTAGATGACGTTGTTGAGTCAGTCCTGCATAACCTTTGTGAAGGTGTCATGGTCGGTATACTACTGGACCGATTGGGAAATAACCCCATTGATATCCGTACGACTAAGTGAAGCTCGGAGAGCTGTCCTTAGATTCGTAGGATACGGATGTGCCAAGCATAAAGGCTTGAGCTAGACATCCATTCGTGACTCTGAGGAAGTCAAGGCTAAGTCGTAGAGACTTAAGAGGTTATTCTAACTCACAGCCCTGAAGAGGCTTATGCGAAGTCATGACGACTTGCGTGGATGTTCAACTCATAGCCCTGATGAGGCTTTTGCGATATACGCTAAGTCATGGAGGCTTGAGCGTCGTATTACGAACTGCGACCCTGAGTGGTCTATGCATTTACTTGAGTTGAATAGATATGTGTTTGCCTACTTACCAGACCATCAGTGGTTCTGACCCCGTTTAATGGGGATTTCAGGTGTTGAACCTGCGTGGCGATATGTTGAGCAAGGCGGCATCAAGTTCCAGGGTTTCTCTAGACAGAGTTGTACTGCTTCCTTTTTATTGAACCTTCACTGCTTTTCTAAGCAGTAGTGTTGTAATAAACACGTGCTTTCGATAAAATGGAACACTTTGGTGGTCAATGAGTTGCTTGGCCACATACCTGCAACGTGCTCGGAGTTTTCTAAAACCGACGACTCTTTATCGTCTTATTCCGCTGCTAAAAGCTTTTCTAAGTTCCGCTGCAAAGAAAAAAAAAATCCATGAAAATTTTAACTTAGCTTTGTTTTGGAAATCCGGGGCGTTACATCCCAGCCCTCCATCTCTTGGAGTGGCTATTTAAGGGAGGGAGGAGAGAGAAATTCATTTTCTCTCTTCCTCCTCCTCAACCCTCTCCCTCCATCCTTCCATTTTCCCCTCCTCTATCAAGTGTGAGAGTGAAGAGAGTGTAGAGAGTGAGGTGAGTGTGGCTGACAGAGTGCAAGTGAGGGCACCAGCACCACCACGCCGGAACCATCTCCGTCCCTACGCCGGAAAACCCCGAAGGTGAACAGCTTCCACTTTGCATTCCACTTCTTTTGAGAAATGCATGTAAAAATTGTTATGGTTGGTTTGGGTTTTTCCTTTTTTTTCTATATCATGAAACTTGTATGAGTGTGGGTGTGTTTTAGAGGGATCGACACATCGTTGTGGTAAACACGCACACACCGGACGTTCCACGCAATGGGACTGTCCTTAGGCGATTTCGGAGTTCTGGAGCTCCGGAGTCTCCTCTGCTCAAAAAACCGTATCTCACTCGATACTGGTCCGAATGGAGCGTTCTTGGACTTTTCGGAAAGGGGAGACGACGTTCTCCAACCTTAGTGTTTGCAGTTTTCACTGGTTCGGTCTGCAACCATCTCTAAAAAGCCTCGTTTTTAGCAGACGCTCAAAACTTCTGTCAGTGTACAGGAAGTCCTGAACATCGTCCGGTAATCCGGTGGTAGTTCTCAAACCGTTTGTCAGAATTTTTCATGTTATAACTTTTCGGAAAGGTAAAATGATTATCTACGACTTCGATGTTGGAAATTTTCCCTGATTAGTTTTGTGAACCCTTCAAAAAGTCAGGTTTTAGCAGACTGACAGGGTTTTGACAGTGGTCCAGAAAGTTCCAGACACATTCTGGTAACACAGCGCCCTTTTCCAGACCGATGGTCGGATCAGAGTGATCTTGGTGTCTGTGCGAAGCTGAGACGCGGATCTACGAGTTCCGTGTTTGAAGTTTTTGCTATTTTGGTGCGGACGGACCCCAAATCGGGTCATCTTTCAGGCTATTTTTGGGCCATGTAAATAACTATATAACTATATATATATGTATAAAAAAAAAAGAGAGAGAGAAGATGTTTGGGACGCGCCGTGTTCCGCTGCAACCTCTGCAGCGTTGGGTAAGGCAGGGTGGTCTGACCCACCTCAGGGTTTGGACCCACCCATTGGGTCTTCCCCAATCACGTGGGGAAGGGGCGCCACACGGGACGCCCACGGTTTCGGGTAACCGGGTGTGCTTTACACCCGGAGCACCCTCTTGCTGGGACACGCCCCTGCAGCTAGCAGGCTGCATCCTTGCTGCTGGATGTCCCGTGGCCAAGGAGGGTTCCTCCTAGACCCGGCAGGGTCTGGCCCCACATGGACCAGACCAGCTGGTCGCTGGCCAGATTGCCTCCCAAAGGCACCTTAGCTACACCCCATGGTGCAGGCTGCTCGCGACCCATTGCGGGCTGCTGCCTTAGCAGCCTGGGGTCTGACACATAGGTCAGACCAAGGTGGGGTTAGGTCTGGTCCAGCAGACCAGACTGCCCAAATGACCCCGGTGGGAGCCTTATGGTGGCGGCGGGTGCTAAGTGCGCCCGCAAGGCTTAGCCAACCACTAGGTGGTTGCGTGACCTGCTGCACCCACCCAGTAGCCTCGTGTAGAGCTTAGTGAAGCTCGTGTTGGTGGCTGTCACAGCCCTATGAGTCTGGTACGACATGCCTAGACCACCTACTTATGGGATTTCCACCTCGCCGCCAATTCAAAAAGCATGAAAATGCACGCATGAAGGCAAAACCGATAGAGAGTCACTAATAGACTCCTTGTAGCACGTGTATGATGTTCAAACAGCCGTTTTGTACACTTGGCACTAACGGTGCATGGTTTGGAACTGCCTATAGGGCCTGGTGGGCTACGGTTAGCCTTTTGGCATTTTGGCACACATTGTACCATTATACCCTTGCCGTCACGTCAGTGGTCCAGAATGACCACCTTAGCCTTCGCTGCCACATCGTGGTGAGTTTGGAAAGGGGTATAGTGTGGCGAGCGGTACGCTGCCCATGTACCTTATTACGTTTCCCAAGTATTGGGTCTTTCGATGTTTTCAGCAGAAAACCGTCGTTTTGACCTTTTTGAGTTCTGCTAGTGCGGTGGCACATCACGGATGTATTGACGTAATCCCCGTACACATGGGGTTACTTTAAGAACCTTTCTCGACACTCATCAGTGTCTACACTACGGTCTTCCCTAAGCGAATGGTTTCGCTAAGTGTTGGAGCCGACGTAGGGCGGCGAAAATATATGTATTTGGGAGATCCGTGCTTAAAGCTTTGGACACTAGTTGTCGTACGAACATGTTGATATATATATATATATATATTTTGAGCCTGTTATCGCTCAGGTTTGTGCCTCTATGAATATGTGTTCCAAATCGTGATAATGTGTGGTTCATGCACGTGGCACATCATGACACGTATGTCACCCGTTCAGGTTCATCGAGTACTTCTTGTTTTGGCTCACATTCGTATATCAATGGATTTATGATGCACCAGAGGCGTGTTTTGTACTCAATGTGACATACACTTGGAAGGAACTGAAAGCACTGTAGGGTATGACACTTTCGACCTGTTGAGGTTTGAGACTCGGTTGGAGTCTTCGGGCAGTGGCCCGGGTTTGTGAGAGTGTACTCACACCTTGTGTCACCCTAGGCATAAAAATGAAAATGTTATAATATCGTCTTCACAGGCGATGTGCTTGTGGTGGCCGTGAGAGGCTGAGCACGTGGATGGGCAGGCCAAGTCCTCGTTTGCGTACCCCGAGGGGACCACGAGGCACAACTACCTCGAAGGGAGGTATGACCTGAAAAATGAGCCTAAATAAGATAATCCTGCCGCGCCCCATTCACAAATTTGGTCACCCAGGGAGAGGGTGAATGGTACAGCCCCGAGTGACGTGTCGTTACTACGACCTGTTCTTTTGAGGAGCCGATGTGCCCTCTGACCTCCAGTCACTCGGAGTTAGGGAGGTCAAGGTTGCCCTCCACAGGGACCTTTGCTACTGCAGTAGTACGGATTGCAATCCTTTGCCCCTGCGAAAGGTTTCTCCTGGCTGCGTGTCGCCCGCAGGTGGTTTTTCTCGTTCTGTAGCATCCCCGGTTACCACACTAGAAATTTAATAACAGACACCGGGTGCATGTCTCACAGAACTCGAGGGTTTTTCCTTCGCGTACCCGAAGGAGGTTAAAAAGAAGAACATAAAGACTAACCAAACAGACTGACGTATAGTAGTTGGTTACTTGCTTACTTTAGCACTGCTTGCACTTCTATTAGACTGTTGTACCTTATTGGTTAGTTGCTGCTCTGTTTCAGTTGTTGCACTGCTACTTACTTGTAGTTTTACAGTCTTCTAGCACGAGCACTTACCTGACACTTGCACATATATCTGTCATTTTACCTGTTGCATGATATGTGCCTTTTCTTGATAAAATGGATATACAATGTTGTTGTTCTTCACCAACTCGCAAGAGTTCTGACCCCATTTTATGGGGATACAGGTGATGAGTAGGCGCAGTGGCGATGCGACGGTGTACGGTTGGAGACTTGAGACCCACACTTAGCTGCAGATCTTGGTCCGTGTCTTGTTTTGGGGTTTGAGGGGAGTTTTCCCCTCATTTTGGGAGAGACTTGTTGTATGGATGTTTTCAGTCTCATTTTGTAAAACTCTGATATTATATGTAATGGGAATGGATATGTGGTTTGTATCTTTTACTGTGGCCCGCTCAGACTTGCGGCCGTTGCTTACCCCTTTGTACTTCCGCTATTCGTTTTAAATCCTTTCAAAAAAAAAATTGCTCAAAAACCAAAGGTTTTTACAAGGTCGGGGTTTTGGGGTGTCACAGAGATTGGTATCAGAGCAGCTTTAAGTGTGGTCCAAGACTTCTGCGTGCATCGTTCATCGCACTGTAAGTATGTTTGGCTCGGTTAATTATGTTGATTATCGTTGTTTCTTGTGCTACTTAGTTTATACATATGCATGCTTCGAATGTGGTTTGATAGATGTCGTCAGACCCAAGGTACGAAATGATCCTAGAAGCAGTACGTGACCTTGGTCAGGGCGTAAGATCCCTAGATCATGCTATGAAGCATTTGGCACGAGGTGTTCAGATGATGGCACCTCCGGCACCTCCGGCACCTCCGTGTGAGAGATGTAAAGTCTGCCATGAGGGGCAGATTTGCCCACGGGAATGGTGTCACTGCTTTTGTTGTGGCCTTAAAGGGCATATCGAGGCTGAGTGCCAGCGTAAATTGGAAGACCTGGCAGCTGACCCAGTGGAAGGGGTGCATACTCCATCAGGTTTACCCAAGTGCACACCTTCTTCTACTCCTCGTCCAAAGCGAAGACGGTGCGGAAACCGGAACCACTACCGCGACCTCTATACTAGTAGGAAGTGAGAGCGGTCGCACGGATATAAATGTTTTGTTAGGACACTGAGTCAGTGTCTGCGGTTGTTACAAAGGAGTATATCCTGTAACCCTGTTATAGAGGGTAATTTTGGCTTGTACTAAATATATGTATGCATCTTTGATCGTATAATGAAATCATGTTTTGGTATCTACTCCTTGTTTATACGAGTCTCCTTGTTGTTAAGATGGCTTGGCGTGAACGTTGCAACAACATCATGGACACCTTGAACAACCTGGCTGAGGTTGTAGGCAGGTAGGCCGAGGCCATGCGTGCCATGGGGGAGAACATGCAAGCCTCTCAGGGACGAGAGACTCCTGTTCCTACTCCTTCCCCGGTGTTAGTAGCGACAGCCGTACCCTACAAGCAGTTCATGGCTATGAACCCTCCGTCATTCGATGGGAAGTCTTCTCCTGAGGCAGCCGAGGACTGGATATGAGAGATCGAGAGAATCTTTCGTGTGCTGCAGGTCAGTGATGACCGAAAGGTGGATTTTGGCACGTATCGGCTCCGGAAGGATGCCGAAAGGTGGTGGGCGACCACCTGGGATGTCAGGTTTGCGGACGGAGCCGTTTCGTGGGAGCAGTTCGTGGAGTTTTTCTACGCGGCCTACTTCCCGACCCACGAGCGCAGTCGAAAGATGCAAGAGTTCCTCGACCTTCAGCAGGGGAACTCTACTTTGGCGGACTACATCACGAAATTCAGAAGCCTAGAGCGCTTCTGTCCGCATGTATACGTGACTGAAAAGGAACGAGCGATGAAGTTCACTCGCGGTTTGAAGTTAGCACTGCGCCTGAGAGTGATCACGCGCGCTCCCTCGACTCTTGAGGAAGCCCTGGAGACGGCTACACTCCTGGAGCAGGAATGGATAGAATCCCAGAAGACTCCACAGTCCAGAGGGAAACCGCAACACATAGGCCAAAAGAGTTGGCCTAAGAAGAGATCCTATCAGCAGAACTCGGGTGGAAAGAAGTCTGCCCCGCCAGCAAAAAGGAACCATCAGAACCGCAACAACCGTCAGCAACAGAATCGTCAGCCTCAGCAGCAGCAACAGAATCAGGTAGTGGCGACATCGGGATGCCCGAAGTGTCGTATGGATCACCCAGGCCGACCTTGTCCTCGTGACGTCGGAGGATGTATCTATTGTGGCAAGATGGGCCACTACATCAGGGATTGTCGGAAGAAGCAGTCCGATGATCTAAGGAGGAATACACCAGGAACGTCGCAGCCAGCACCTCAGCGACCTCCTCAGCAGCTGCAGCAATCGTACCCGCCGCAGCAATCTTCTCAGCAGAAGACGGGTAACCAGAAGACAGTGGCAGGGCGTGCCTACGCAGCCACTATCGAGCAAGTGACCAAAGGGGAGTTGGTCCAAGGTACTATTCCAGTCGCTGGTCATGCAACTTTTACTCTGTTCGACTGCGGTGCTTCGCATTCGTTTATAGCTTCTAGATTTGCTAGTTCCTTGCCTATGACTGCTGTGTTGCTGAATTGCCCATTGGAAGTGCGTACACCGACTGGTAATCAATCCTTGTGTACTTTGTATATTCCGAGCATAGAGGTGTCAGTGGCAAGTCAGAGCTTGCCAGCTGACTTAATCCTGCTAGACATGACGGAGTTTGATGTCATTCTAGGCATGGATTGGTTATTTGAGTATCATGCTCAAGTTTTGTGCAGAGAGAGCAAGGTGGTTCTGTACCCTCCTGATCGTCCAGTTTTGGAGATCAGCCTTGCTCGACCTATTCGAGACAGTCGTATGATTTCGTCATTTAAAGTTCAGAAGTATTTGCGGAATGGGGGTACTGCTTTCTTGGTCAGTATCGCCCCAGTTGACTCGGTGTTAACCCCTACTGAGGATCTTGACGTAGTTCGGGAGTTCCCCGATGTGTTCCCTGAGGAACTGCCTGGATTACCTCCGAAGCGTGAGATCGAATTTTGTATTGAGTTGTTGCCTGGAACAACTCCGATCTCAAAGGCACCGTATCGTATGGCTCCAGCAGAACTCGAATAACTGAAGCGTCAGTTGGGAGAGTTGATGGAGCAAAGATTTATCAGAAACAGTGCATCGCCGTGGGGTGCACCTGTGTTGTTCGTGAAGAAGAAAGACGGATCCCTGAGGTTGTGCATTGATTACAGAATGCTCAACCAAGCAACGATTAAGAATAAGTATCCGTTGCCGAGAATAGAAGATCTCTTTGACCAGTTGCAGAGGGCGAAGATATTCTCGAAGATCGACCTCAGATCGGGTTATCATCAACTTCGGATCAGAGAAGAAGATGTCTCAAAGACAACTTTTCGAACTAGGTACGGGTTGTACGAGTTCGTTGTGATGCCTTTGGGCTCACGAATGCACCAACAGCATTCATGGATCTGATGAATCGTATTTTCCGTCCATTCGTGGACACGTTCGTGATCGTATTCATCGATGACATCTTGATCTACTCAGAGACCCCTGAGCAGCACCGAGAGCATCTGCGTATCGTGTTGGGAGTACTTCGGGAGCACAGATTGTTCGCCAAGTTCTCCAAGTGCGAGTTTTGGCTTCGACGAGTTATGTTTTTGGGTCATGTGATATCCAGTGATGGTGTGTCAGTTGATCCAGCAAAGGTCGAAGCGGTGTTGTACTGGAAGCAGCCTCAGTCTGTTACTGATATCCGTAGTTTTCTCGGGTTAGCTGGCTACTACCGACGTTTCATTCAGGACTTCTCCAGGATCGCGCTTCCTTTGACGAAGCTTTTGCGTAAAGGAATCAAGTTCGAGTGGACCGACTCTTGTGAAGAGAGTTTCCAAATCCTGAAGACGAAGCTGACTACCTCTCCGGTGTTAGCTTTACCTTCTGGTAGAGGCGGTTTTGTGGTGTACACAGACGCTTCAGGTACAGGCCTGGGATGCGTGCTCATGCAGCATGGTCGTGTTATTGCATATGCTTCGCGACAGCTGAAGATTCACGAAAGGAACTATCCGACTCATGACTTGGAGTTAGCAGCAGTGGTGTTCGCCTTGAAGTCATGGCGACATTATCTGTACGGAGATACGTTTGAGGTCTTTTCTGACCATAAGAGTCTCAAGTATTTATTTTCCCAGAAGGAGCTAAATATGAGACAACGTCGTTGGCTCGAGTTTATCAAGGATTATGAGTTTACATTGTCTTACCACCCTGGTAAGGTGAACGTTGTGGCAGATGCGCTTAGCCGCAAATCGAGCAGTGTTCTAGCTAGTCTTGTGTGGAGCCAGAAGTTGATCGAAGATTTTGTGACTTGGAAGCCATTTGTAGTCGAAAGCGGAACGATTAGATTGTCGGGGTTGGCCATTCGGTCAGAGTTCTTGCCTAAAGTTATCGAGGCGCAAAAGCAGAACGCTCAGTATCAGAAGTTTGTTGACCGAGCTCGTGAAGACGGCTCAGTCTTTCGTATTGATGACAGCGGTTGTATCCGCATGAAGGATCGACTTTGGGTGCCAAATGCCCCTGAGTTGAGGAAGGAGATTCTTGATGAGGCACATCTGTCGAAGTACACCATCCATCCTGGTGGTACTAAGATGTTTAAGGATCTTCAACGACGGTATTGGTGGAACGGGATGAAGCGTGAAGTCGCAGCGTATGTTTCGAGGTGTTTGACTTGTCAGCAAATCAAGATCGAGCACCAACGTCCCGGTGGTTCCATGCAGAGGATTGAGATTCCTCAGTGGAAATGGGAGGATATCACGATGGATTTCGTGGTAGGTTTACCGCGAACCAGGGGAAAGCACGACGCGATATGGGTGATTGTGGACAGACTCACCAAGTCTGCTCACTTCTTACCTATCCGGATTAGTCAGCCGCTTGAGAGCTTAGCAGACTTGTATATCCGAGAGATTGTACGGTTACATGGCGTACCTACATCTATCATTTCGGATCGTGATCCCAGATTCACGTCGCGACTGTGGGGACAGTTGCAGTCAACTTTGGGAACGAAGTTAAAGTTCAGTACAACCTTTCACCCTCAGACTGATGGCCAGTCAGAGAGGACGATTCAGACACTAGAAGATATGTTGCGGGCGTGTATGCTCCACTGGAAGGGTGAATGGGATTCACACTTGTGTTTGGTCGAGTTTGCCTACAACAATAGTTATCATGCTAGTATCGGTATGGCTCCGTACGAGGCTTTGTATGGGAGACCTTGCCGATCACCGTCATATTGGGACGATATCAGTGATCGATCCAGTGAATCGCCGATTGTTCTTCAGCACTACACTCAGCAAGTGCAGAAGATCCGAGAACGTCTGAAGGCAGCTCAGGACAGACAGAAGAGTTACGCCGATAAGAGGCGGCGAGAGCTTCAGTTTGATGTGGACGACATGGTTTTCGTGAAAGTATCACCGACGAAGAGCGTCTTTCGTTTCAGAAAGAAGGGAAAGTTGAGTCCTAGATATGTTGGGCCGTTCAGGATCCTCGAGAGGATCGGTGGAGCAGCCTATCGTATTGAGCTACCGCAGCGGTATGCTCAAATTCATAATGTTTTTCACGTGTCGATGTTGAGGAAGTACATTCCGGACCCATCGCACGTCATCCGATACGAAGATGTCGAGGTACAAGAGGACTTAACTGTGGCCGAGAGGCCTGTTGAGATCATCGATCGTCGTGATCAGGTTCTGCGTACCAAGACCATTCCGTTGGTTAAGGTACGGTGGCAACACCATGGCATTGAAGAATGCACATGGGAGCCGGAGGCCAGCATGAGGGAGAAATACCCTGATCTTTTTGTGGCCTAGCGTTCGTGATTTCGCGGACGAAATCCCTTTTTAGGAGGGAAGGATGTAAGATCCATTGCATTTCTAAGGAAACTTAATATGAAGTATGCTTTAGTGTTGAAAATTTCGTGTTCAAGGCGAGAATCGCTCATAATATTTGGTGTATTTTGTTTTCGGAGGTTCTGAATCGCGTAAATTCGCTTTACGAGGCGATTCAGGGCTAACCAAGATGAATCTAGCCTTGATATTCCTAGAGTATATTTATATTATACTAAATTAGTTTCACCCCAAATTTGGGATCTAAACGAGAAATATATCTCGTTATTTCATAGAATTAACACAAAAAGGGTATATTGGTAAATATGGGTCGGATCGAGGCCCAAAATTATCAAAATTGGAAATTTAAATATATATTATTATTATATTGGCCTTCATACATGAAAAATAAATTAGAAATAAAACTTTGGAATTAATTTAAATGTATCCATTTAAATAATAAGTAATTAGGGTTTTTACATAAAGTAAATTGTAAATTTCATAAAACCTAAAAGAGATTTTTCGAAAAGTTTTGAAAAGAGGTTGGTTTTGGACATTTAGGAAAGGTAGTTAGCATGGGGCCCACGTGAGCATGAGCTCAGCCTTTGCTACTTTTCAAAAAAATAAAAATATAATACAAAAAAAAATGGTATTTAATAGGCATTTTTGAAAAGGAGGAAAATTTTCAAAAAGGGGTTGGTTTTTGGAATTTAGGAAAGTGGGAGGCTTAGCCCCCATAGGCTGGACGCCCCTTAGGGGGTAGATCCAGCCCATCAACTCAAAAAAAATAAAATATATAAAAAAAAAATTGAATTTCAAAAAGTGTTTGACCTTAGGGTCAAAAGGTGGTCTATGGGGAGACCTACTCTCCCTAATTTAGGGAGAGTAGTTGTGGGCTAGGCTCAAGGATTGTACACCCTTGAGCTAGGCCCATCATGAAGGGGGTCAAATCCCCTTGGGCTAGCCTTATAGCACCTAAAGGAAGGGGGGGGCGTGTGGGAGGAGAGCCCTCCATCTCCTCCCCTCTCATCCCAGCCCTCCATCTCTTGGAGTGGCTATTTAAGGGAGGGAGGAGAGAGAAATTCATTTTCTCTCTTCCTCCTCCTCAACCCTCTCCCTCCATCCTTCCATTTTCCCCTCCTCTCTCAAGCGTGAGAGTGAAGAGAGTGTAGAGAGTGAGGTGAGTGTGGCTGAGAGAGTGCAAGTGAGGGCACCAGCACCACCACGCCGGAACCATCTCCGTCCCTACGCCGGAAAACCCCGAAGGTGAAGAGCTTCCACTTTGCATTCCACTTCTTTTGAGAAATGCATGTAAAAATTGTTATGGTTGGTTTGGGTTTTTCCTTTTTTTTCTATATCATGAAACTTGTATGAGTGTGGGTGTGTTTTAGAGGGATCGACACATCGTTGTGGTAAACACGCACACACCGGACGTTCCACGCAATGGGACTGTCCTTAGGCGATTTCGGAGTTCTGGAGCTCCGGAGTCTCCTCTGCTCAAAAAACCGTATCTCACTCGATACTGGTCCGAATGGAGCGTTCTTGGACTTTTCGGAAAGGGGAGACGACGTTCTCCAACCTTAGTGTTTGCAGTTTTCACTGGTTCGGTCTGTAACCATCCCTAAAAAGCCTCGTTTTTAGCAGACGTTCAGAACTTCTGTCAGTGTACAGGAAGTCCTGAACATCGTCCGGTAATCCGGTGGTAGTTCTCAAACCGTTTGTCGGAATTTTTCATGTTATAACTTTTCGGAAAGGTAAAATGATTATCTACGACTTCGATGTTGGAAATTTTCCCTGATTAGTTTTGTGAACCCTTCAAAAAGTCAGGTTTTAGCAGACTGACAGGGTTTTGACAGTGGTCCAGAAAGTTCCACACACATTCTGGTAACACAGCGCCCTTTTCCAGACCGATGGTCGGATCAGAGTGATCTTGGTGTCTGTGCGAAGCTGAGACGCGGATCTACGAGTTCCGTGTTTGAAGTTTTTGCTATTTTGGTGCGGACGAACCCCAAATCGGGTCATCTTTCAGGCTATTTTTGGGCCATGTAAATAACTATATAACTATATATATGTATAAAAAAAAAGAGAGAGAGAAGATGTTTGGGACTCGCCGTGTCCCGCTGCAACCTCTGCAGCGTTGGGTAAGGCAGGGTGGTCTGACCCACCTCGGGGTTCGGACCCACCCATTGGGTCTTCCCTAATCACGTGGGGAAGGGGCGCCACACGGGACGCCCACGGTTTCGGGTAACCGGGTGTGCTTTACACCCGGAGCACCCTCTTGCTGGGACACGCCCCCGCAGCTAGCAGGCTGCATCCTTGCTGCTGGCTGTCCCGTGGCCAAGGAGGGTTCCTCCTAGACCCGGCAGGGTCTGGCCCCACGTGGACCAGACCAGCTGGTCGCTGGCCAGATTGCCTCCCAAAGGCACCTTAGCTACACCCCATGGTGCAGGCTGCTCGCGACCCATTGCGGGCTGCTGCCTTAGCAGCCTGGGGTCTGACACATAGGTCAGACCAAGGTGGGGTTAGGTCTGGTCCAGCAGACCAGGCTGCCCAAAATGACCCCGGTGGGAGCCTTATGGTGGCGGCGGGTGCTAAGTGCGCCCGCAAGGCTTAGCCAACCACTAGGTGGTTGCGTGACCTGTTGCACCCACCCAGTAGCCTCGTGTAGAGCTTAGTGAAGCTCGTGTTGGTGGCTGTCACAGCCCTATGAGTCTGGTACGACATGCCTAGACCACCTACTTATGGGATTTCCACCTCGCCGCCAATTCAAAAAGCATGAAAATGCACGCATGAAGGCAAAACCGATAGAGAGTCACTAATAGACTCCTTGTAGCACGTGTATGATGTTCAAACAGCCGTTTTGTACACTTGGCACTAACGGTGCATGGTTCGGAACTGCCTATAGGGCCTGGTGGGCTACGGTTAGCCTTTTGGCATTTTGGCACACATTGTACCATTATACCCTTGCCGTCACGTCAGTGGTCCAGAATGACCACCTTAGCCTTCGCTGCCACATCGTGGTGAGTTTGGAAAGGGGTATAGTGTGGCGAGCGGTATGCTGCCCATGTACCTTATTACGTTTCCCAAGTATTGGGTCTTTCGACGTTTTCAGCAGAAAACCGTCGTTTTGACCTTTTTGAGTTCTGCTAGTGCGGTGGCACATCACGGATGTATTGACGTAATCCCCGTACACATGGGGTTACTTTAAGAACCTTTCTCGACACTCATCAGTGTCTACACTACGGTCTTCCCTAAGCGAATGGTTTCGCTAAGTGTTGGAGCCGACGTAGGGCGGCGAAAATATGTGTATTTGGGAGATCCGTGCTTAAAGCTTTGGACACTAGTTGTCGTACGAACATGTTGATATATATATATATTTTGAGCCTGTTATCGCTCAGGTTTGTGCCTCTATGAATATGTGTTCCAAATCGTGATAATGTGTGGTTCATGCACGTGGCACATCATGACACGTATGTCACCCGTTCAGGTTCGTCGAGTACTTCTTGTTTTGGCTCACATTCGTATATCAATGGATTTACGATGCACCAGAGGCGTGTTTTGTACTCAATGTGACATACACTTGGAAGGAACTGAAAGCACTGTAGGGTATGACATTTTCGACCTGTTGAGGTTTGAGACTCGGTTGGAGTCTTCGGGCAGTGGCCCGGGTTTGTGAGAGTGTACTCACACCTTGTGTCACCCTAGGCATAAAAATGAAAATGTTATAATATCGTCTTCACAGGCGATGTGCTCGTGGTGGCCGTGAGAGGCTGAGCACGTGGATGGGCAGGCCAAGTC
Source organism: Nuphar pumila (assembly GCF_984573655.1). Classification (NCBI taxonomy): domain Eukaryota; kingdom Viridiplantae; phylum Streptophyta; class Magnoliopsida; order Nymphaeales; family Nymphaeaceae; genus Nuphar; species Nuphar pumila. The sequence goes on along the minus strand of NC_143255.1, from coordinate 68,402,214 downwards.
CTCGTTTGCGTACCCCGAGGGGACCACGAAGCACAACTACATCGAAGGGAGGTATGACCTGAAAAATGAGCCTAAATAAGATAATCCTGCCGCGCCCCATTCACAAATTTGGTCACCCAGGGAGAGGGTGAATGGTACAGCCCCGAGTGACGTGTCGTTACTATGACCTGTTCTTTTGAGGAGCCGATGTGCCCTCTGACCTCCAGTCACTCGGAGTTAGGGAGGTCAAGGTTGCCCTCCACAGGGACCTTTGCTACTGCAGTAGTACGGATTGCAATCCTTTGCCCCTGCGAAAGGTTTCTCCTGGCTGCGTGTCGCCCGCAGGTGGTTTTTCTCGTTCTGTAGCATCCCCGGTTACCACACTAGAAATTTAATAACAGACGCCGGGTGCATGTCTCACAGAACTCGAGGGTTTTTCCTTCGCGTACCCGAAGGAGGTTAAAAAGAAGAACATAAAGACTAACCAAACAGACTGACGTATAATAGTTGGTTACTTGCTTACTTTAGCACTGCTTGCACTTCTATTAGACTGTTGTACCTTATTGGTTAGTTGCTGCTCTGTTTCAGTTGTTGCACTGCTACTTACTTGTAGTTTTACAGTCTTCTAGCACGAGCACTTACCTGACACTTGCACATATATCTGTCATTTTACCTGTTGCATGATATGTGCCTTTTCTTGATAAAATGGATATACAATGTTGTTGTTCTTCACCAACTCGCAAGAGTTCTGACCCCGTTTTATGGGGATACAGGTGATGAGTAGGCGCAGTGGCGATGCGACGGTGTACGGTTGGAGACTTGAGACCCACACTTAGCTGCAGATCTTGGTCCGTGTCTTGTTTTGGGGTTTGAGGGGAGTTTTCCCCTCATTTTGGGAAAGACTTGTTGTATGGATGTTTTCAGTCTCATTTTGTAAAACTCTGATATTATATGTAATGGGAATGGATATGTGGTTTGTATCTTTTACTGTGGCCCGCTCAGACTTGCGGCCGTTGCTTACCCCTTTGTACTTCCGCTATTCGTTTTAAATCCTTTCAAAAAAAAAATTGCTCAAAAACCAAAGGTTTTTACAAGGTCGGGGTTTTGGGGTGTCACAGAGATTGGTATCAGAGCAGCTTTAAGTGTGGTCCAAGACTTCTGCGTGCATCGTTCATCGCACTGTAAGTATGTTTGGCTCGGTTAATTATGTTGATTATCGTTGTTTCTTGTGCTACTTAGTTTATACATATGCATGCTTCGAATGTGGTTTGATAGATGTCGTCAGACCCAAGGTACGAAATGATCCTAGAAGCAGTACGTGACCTTGGTCAGGGCGTAAGATCCCTAGATCATGCTATGAAGCATTTGGCACGAGGTGTTCAGATGATGGCACCTCCGGCACCTCCGTGTGAGAGATGTAAAGTCTGCCATGAGGGGCAGATTTGCCCACGGGAATGGTGTCACTGCTTTTGTTGTGGCCTTAAAGGGCATATCGAGGCTGAGTGCCAGCGTAAATTGGAAGACCTGGCAGCTGACCCAGTGGAAGGGGTGCATACTCCATCAGGTTTACCCAAGTGCACACCTTCTTCTACTCCTCGTCCAAAGCGAAGACGGTGCGGAAACCGGAACCACTACCGCGACCTCTATACTAGTAGGAAGTGAGAGCGGTCGCACGGATATAAATGTTTTGTTAGGACACTGAGTCAGTGTCTGCGGTTGTTACAAAGGAGTATATCCTGTAACCCTGTTATAGAGGGTAATTTTGGCTTGTACTAAATATATGTATGCATCTTTGATCGTATAATGAAATCATGTTTTGGTATCTACTCCTTGTTTATACGAGTCTCCTTGTTGTTAAGATGGCTTGGCGTGAACGTTGCAACAACATCATGGACACCTTGAACAACCTGGCTGAGGTTGTAGGCAGGTAGGCCGAGGCCATGCGTGCCATGGGGGAGAACATGCAAGCCTCTCAGGGACGAGAGACTCCTGTTCCTACTCCTTCCCCGGTGTTAGTAGCGACAGCCGTACCCTACAAGCAGTTCATGGCTATGAACCCTCCGTCATTCGATGGGAAGTCTTCTCCTGAGGCAGCCGAGGACTGGATACGAGAGATCGAGAGAATCTTTCGTGTGCTGCAGGTCAGTGATGACCGAAAGGTGGATTTTGGCACGTATCGGCTCCGGAAGGATGCCGAAAGGTGGTGGGCGACCACCTGGGATGTCAGGTTTGCGGACGGAGCCGTTTCGTGGGAGCAGTTCGTGGAGTTTTTCTACGCGGCCTACTTCCCGACCCACGAGCGCAGTCGAAAGATGCAAGAGTTCCTCGACCTTCAGCAGGGGAACTCTACTTTGGCGGACTACATCACGAAATTCAGAAGCCTAGAGCGCTTCTGTCCGCATGTATACGTGACTGAAAAGGAACGAGCGATGAAGTTCACTCGCGGTTTGAAGTTAGCACTGCGCCTGAGAGTGATCACGCGCGCTCCCTCGACTCTTGAGGAAGCCCTGGAGACGGCTACACTCCTGGAGCAGGAATGGATAGAATCCCAGAAGACTCCACAGTCCAGAGGGAAACCGCAACACATAGGCCAAAAGAGTTGGCCTAAGAAGAGATCCTATCAGCAGAACTCGGGTGGAAAGAAGTCTGCCCCGCCAGCAAAAAGGAACCATCAGAACCGCAACAACCGTCAGCAACAGAATCGTCAGCCTCAGCAGCAGCAACAGAATCAGGTAGTGGCGACATCGGGATGCCCGAAGTGTCGTATGGATCACCCAGGCCGACCTTGTCCTCGTGACGTCGGAGGATGTATCTATTGTGGCAAGATGGGCCACTACATCAGGGATTGTCGGAAGAAGCAGTCCGATGATCTAAGGAGGAATACACCAGGAACGTCGCAGCCAGCACCTCAGCGACCTCCTCAGCAGCTGCAGCAATCGTACCCGCCGCAGCAATCTTCTCAGCAGAAGACGGGTAACCAGAAGACAGTGGCAGGGCGTGCCTACGCAGCCACTATCGAGCAAGTGACCAAAGGGGAGTTGGTCCAAGGTACTATTCCAGTCGCTGGTCATGCAACTTTTACTCTGTTCGACTGCGGTGCTTCGCATTCGTTTATAGCTTCTAGATTTGCTAGTTCCTTGCCTATGACTGCTGTGTTGCTGAATTGCCCATTGGAAGTGCGTACACCGACTGGTAATCAATCCTTGTGTACTTTGTATATTCCGAGCATAGAGGTGTCAGTGGCAAGTCAGAGCTTGCCAGCTGACTTAATCCTGCTAGACATGACGGAGTTTGATGTCATTCTAGGCATGGATTGGTTATTTGAGTATCATGCTCAAGTTTTGTGCAGAGAGAGCAAGGTGGTTCTGTACCCTCCTGATCGTCCAGTTTTGGAGATCAGCCTTGCTCGACCTATTCGAGACAGTCGTATGATTTCGTCATTTAAAGTTCAGAAGTATTTGCGGAATGGGGGTACTGCTTTCTTGGTCAGTATCGCCCCAGTTGACTCGGTGTTAACCCCTACTGAGGATCTTGACGTAGTTCGGGAGTTCCCCGATGTGTTCCCTGAGGAACTGCCTGGATTACCTCCGAAGCGTGAGATCGAATTTTGTATTGAGTTGTTGCCTGGAACAACTCCGATCTCAAAGGCACCGTATCGTATGGCTCCAGCAGAACTCGAATAACTGAAGCGTCAGTTGGGAGAGTTGATGGAGCAAAGATTTATCAGAAACAGTGCATCGCCGTGGGGTGCACCTGTGTTGTTCGTGAAGAAGAAAGACGGATCCCTGAGGTTGTGCATTGATTACAGAATGCTCAACCAAGCAACGATTAAGAATAAGTATCCGTTGCCGAGAATAGAAGATCTCTTTGACCAGTTGCAGAGGGCGAAGATATTCTCGAAGATCGACCTCAGATCGGGTTATCATCAACTTCGGATCAGAGAAGAAGATGTCTCAAAGACAACTTTTCGAACTAGGTACGGGTTGTACGAGTTCGTTGTGATGCCTTTGGGCTCACGAATGCACCAACAGCATTCATGGATCTGATGAATCGTATTTTCCGTCCATTCGTGGACACGTTCGTGATCGTATTCATCGATGACATCTTGATCTACTCAGAGACCCCTGAGCAGCACCGAGAGCATCTGCGTATCGTGTTGGGAGTACTTCGGGAGCACAGATTGTTCGCCAAGTTCTCCAAGTGCGAGTTTTGGCTTCGACGAGTTATGTTTTTGGGTCATGTGATATCCAGTGATGGTGTGTCAGTTGATCCAGCAAAGGTCGAAGCGGTGTTGTACTGGAAGCAGCCTCAGTCTGTTACTGATATCCGTAGTTTTCTCGGGTTAGCTGGCTACTACCGACGTTTCATTCAGGACTTCTCCAGGATCGCGCTTCCTTTGACGAAGCTTTTGCGTAAAGGAATCAAGTTCGAGTGGACCGACTCTTGTGAAGAGAGTTTCCAAATCCTGAAGACGAAGCTGACTACCTCTCCGGTGTTAGCTTTACCTTCTGGTAGAGGCGGTTTTGTGGTGTACACAGACGCTTCAGGTACAGGCCTGGGATGCGTGCTCATGCAGCATGGTCGTGTTATTGCATATGCTTCGCGACAGCTGAAGATTCACGAAAGGAACTATCCGACTCATGACTTGGAGTTAGCAGCAGTGGTGTTCGCCTTGAAGTCATGGCGACATTATCTGTACGGAGATACGTTTGAGGTCTTTTCTGACCATAAGAGTCTCAAGTATTTATTTTCCCAGAAGGAGCTAAATATGAGACAACGTCGTTGGCTCGAGTTTATCAAGGATTATGAGTTTACATTGTCTTACCACCCTGGTAAGGTGAACGTTGTGGCAGATGCGCTTAGCCGCAAATCGAGCAGTGTTCTAGCTAGTCTTGTGTGGAGCCAGAAGTTGATCGAAGATTTTGTGACTTGGAAGCCATTTGCAGTCGAAAGCGGAACGATTAGATTGTCGGGGTTGGCCATTCGGTCAGAGTTCTTGCCTAAAGTTATCGAGGCGCAAAAGCAGAACGCTCAGTATCAGAAGTTTGTTGACCGAGCTCGTGAAGACGGCTCAGTCTTTCGTATTGATGACAGCGGTTGTATCCGCATGAAGGATCGACTTTGGGTGCCAAATGCCCCTGAGTTGAGGAAGGAGATTCTTGATGAGGCACATCTGTCGAAGTACACCATCCATCCTGGTGGTACTAAGATGTTTAAGGATCTTCAACGACGGTATTGGTGGAACGGGATGAAGCGTGAAGTCGCAGCGTATGTTTCGAGGTGTTTGACTTGTCAGCAAATCAAGATCGAGCACCAACGTCCCGGTGGTTCCATGCAGAGGATTGAGATTCCTCAGTGGAAATGGGAGGATATCACGATGGATTTCGTGGTAGGTTTACCGCGAACCAGGGGAAAGCACGACGCGATATGGGTGATTGTGGACAGACTCACCAAGTCTGCTCACTTCTTACCTATCCGGATTAGTCAGCCGCTTGAGAGCTTAGCAGACTTGTATATCCGAGAGATTGTACGGTTACATGGCGTACCTACATCTATCATTTCGGATCGTGATCCCAGATTCACGTCGCGACTGTGGGGACAGTTGCAGTCAACTTTGGGAACGAAGTTAAAGTTCAGTACAACCTTTCACCCTCAGACTGATGGCCAGTCAGAGAGGACGATTCAGACACTAGAAGATATGTTGCGGGCGTGTATGCTCCACTGGAAGGGTGAATGGGATTCACACTTGTGTTTGGTCGAGTTTGCCTACAACAATAGTTATCATGCTAGTATCGGTATGGCTCCGTACGAGGCTTTGTATGGGAGACCTTGCCGATCACCGTCATATTGGGACGATATCAGTGATCGATCCAGTGAATCGCCGATTGTTCTTCAGCACTACACTCAGCAAGTGCAGAAGATCCGAGAACGTCTGAAGGCAGCTCAGGACAGACAGAAGAGTTACGCCGATAAGAGGCGGCGAGAGCTTCAGTTTGATGTGGACGACATGGTTTTCGTGAAAGTATCACCGACGAAGAGCGTCTTTCGTTTCAGAAAGAAGGGAAAGTTGAGTCCTAGATATGTTGGGCCGTTCAGGATCCTCGAGAGGATCGGTGGAGCAGCCTATCGTATTGAGCTACCGCAGCGGTATGCTCAAATTCATAATGTTTTTCACGTGTCGATGTTGAGGAAGTACATTCCGGACCCATCGCACGTCATCCGATACGAAGATGTCGAGGTACAAGAGGACTTAACTGTGGCCGAGAGGCCTGTTGAGATCATCGATCGTCGTGATCAGGTTCTGCGTACCAAGACCATTCCGTTGGTTAAGGTACGGTGGCAACACCATGGCATTGAAGAATGCACATGGGAGCCGGAGGCCAGCATGAGGGAGAAATACCCTGATCTTTTTGTGGCCTAGCGTTCGTGATTTCGCGGACGAAATCCCTTTTTAGGAGGGAAGGATGTAAGATCCATTGCATTTCTAAGGAAACTTAATATGAAGTATGCTTTAGTGTTGAAAATTTCGTGTTCAAGGCGAGAATCGCTCATAATATTTGGTGTATTTTGTTTTCGGAGGTTCTGAATCGCGTAAATTCGCTTTACGAGGCGATTCAGGGCTAACCAAGATGAATCTAGCCTTGATATTCCTAGAGTATATTTATATTATACTAAATTAGTTTCACCCCAAATTTGGGATCTAAACGAGAAATATATCTCGTTATTTCATAGAATTAACACAAAAAGGGTATATTGGTAAATATGGGTCGGATCGAGGCCCAAAATTATCAAAATTGGAAATTTAAATATATATTATTATTATATTGGCCTTCATACATGAAAAATAAATTAGAAATAAAACTTTGGAATTAATTTAAATGTATCCATTTAAATAATAAGTAATTAGGGTTTTTACATAAAGTAAATTGTAAATTTCATAAAACCTAAAAGAGATTTTTCGAAAAGTTTTGAAAAGAGGTTGGTTTTGGACATTTAGGAAAGGTAGTTAGCATGGGGCCCACGTGAGCATGAGCTCAGCCTTTGCTACTTTTCAAAAAAATAAAAATATAATACAAAAAAAAATGGTATTTAATAGGCATTTTTGAAAAGGAGGAAAATTTTCAAAAAGGGGTTGGTTTTTGGAATTTAGGAAAGTGGGAGGCTTAGCCCCCATAGGCTGGACGCCCCTTAGGGGGTAGATCCAGCCCATCAACTCAAAAAAAATAAAATATATAAAAAAAAAATTGAATTTCAAAAAGTGTTTGACCTTAGGGTCAAAAGGTGGTCTATGGGGAGACCTACTCTCCCTAATTTAGGGAGAGTAGTTGTGGGCTAGGCTCAAGGATTGTACACCCTTGAGCTAGGCCCATCATGAAGGGGGTCAAATCCCCTTGGGCTAGCCTTATAGCACCTAAAGGAAGGGGGGGGCGTGTGGGAGGAGAGCCCTCCATCTCCTCCCCTCTCATCCCAGCCCTCCATCTCTTGGAGTGGCTATTTAAGGGAGGGAGGAGAGAGAAATTCATTTTCTCTCTTCCTCCTCCTCAACCCTCTCCCTCCATCCTTCCATTTTCCCCTCCTCTCTCAAGCGTGAGAGTGAAGAGAGTGTAGAGAGTGAGGTGAGTGTGGCTGAGAGAGTGCAAGTGAGGGCACCAGCACCACCACGCCGGAACCATCTCCGTCCCTACGCCGGAAAACCCCGAAGGTGAAGAGCTTCCACTTTGCATTCCACTTCTTTTGAGAAATGCATGTAAAAATTGTTATGGTTGGTTTGGGTTTTTCCTTTTTTTTCTATATCATGAAACTTGTATGAGTGTGGGTGTGTTTTAGAGGGATCGACACATCGTTGTGGTAAACACGCACACACCGGACGTTCCACGCAATGGGACTGTCCTTAGGCGATTTCGGAGTTCTGGAGCTCCGGAGTCTCCTCTGCTCAAAAAACCGTATCTCACTCGATACTGGTCCGAATGGAGCGTTCTTGGACTTTTCGGAAAGGGGAGACGACGTTCTCCAACCTTAGTGTTTGCAGTTTTCACTGGTTCGGTCTGTAACCATCCCTAAAAAGCCTCGTTTTTAGCAGACGTTCAGAACTTCTGTCAGTGTACAGGAAGTCCTGAACATCGTCCGGTAATCCGGTGGTAGTTCTCAAACCGTTTGTCGGAATTTTTCATGTTATAACTTTTCGGAAAGGTAAAATGATTATCTACGACTTCGATGTTGGAAATTTTCCCTGATTAGTTTTGTGAACCCTTCAAAAAGTCAGGTTTTAGCAGACTGACAGGGTTTTGACAGTGGTCCAGAAAGTTCCACACACATTCTGGTAACACAGCGCCCTTTTCCAGACCGATGGTCGGATCAGAGTGATCTTGGTGTCTGTGCGAAGCTGAGACGCGGATCTACGAGTTCCGTGTTTGAAGTTTTTGCTATTTTGGTGCGGACGAACCCCAAATCGGGTCATCTTTCAGGCTATTTTTGGGCCATGTAAATAACTATATAACTATATATATGTATAAAAAAAAAGAGAGAGAGAAGATGTTTGGGACTCGCCGTGTCCCGCTGCAACCTCTGCAGCGTTGGGTAAGGCAGGGTGGTCTGACCCACCTCGGGGTTCGGACCCACCCATTGGGTCTTCCCTAATCACGTGGGGAAGGGGCGCCACACGGGACGCCCACGGTTTCGGGTAACCGGGTGTGCTTTACACCCGGAGCACCCTCTTGCTGGGACACGCCCCCGCAGCTAGCAGGCTGCATCCTTGCTGCTGGCTGTCCCGTGGCCAAGGAGGGTTCCTCCTAGACCCGGCAGGGTCTGGCCCCACGTGGACCAGACCAGCTGGTCGCTGGCCAGATTGCCTCCCAAAGGCACCTTAGCTACACCCCATGGTGCAGGCTGCTCGCGACCCATTGCGGGCTGCTGCCTTAGCAGCCTGGGGTCTGACACATAGGTCAGACCAAGGTGGGGTTAGGTCTGGTCCAGCAGACCAGGCTGCCCAAAATGACCCCGGTGGGAGCCTTATGGTGGCGGCGGGTGCTAAGTGCGCCCGCAAGGCTTAGCCAACCACTAGGTGGTTGCGTGACCTGTTGCACCCACCCAGTAGCCTCGTGTAGAGCTTAGTGAAGCTCGTGTTGGTGGCTGTCACAGCCCTATGAGTCTGGTACGACATGCCTAGACCACCTACTTATGGGATTTCCACCTCGCCGCCAATTCAAAAAGCATGAAAATGCACGCATGAAGGCAAAACCGATAGAGAGTCACTAATAGACTCCTTGTAGCACGTGTATGATGTTCAAACAGCCGTTTTGTACACTTGGCACTAACGGTGCATGGTTCGGAACTGCCTATAGGGCCTGGTGGGCTACGGTTAGCCTTTTGGCATTTTGGCACACATTGTACCATTATACCCTTGCCGTCACGTCAGTGGTCCAGAATGACCACCTTAGCCTTCGCTGCCACATCGTGGTGAGTTTGGAAAGGGGTATAGTGTGGCGAGCGGTATGCTGCCCATGTACCTTATTACGTTTCCCAAGTATTGGGTCTTTCGACGTTTTCAGCAGAAAACCGTCGTTTTGACCTTTTTGAGTTCTGCTAGTGCGGTGGCACATCACGGATGTATTGACGTAATCCCCGTACACATGGGGTTACTTTAAGAACCTTTCTCGACACTCATCAGTGTCTACACTACGGTCTTCCCTAAGCGAATGGTTTCGCTAAGTGTTGGAGCCGACGTAGGGCGGCGAAAATATGTGTATTTGGGAGATCCGTGCTTAAAGCTTTGGACACTAGTTGTCGTACGAACATGTTGATATATATATATATTTTGAGCCTGTTATCGCTCAGGTTTGTGCCTCTATGAATATGTGTTCCAAATCGTGATAATGTGTGGTTCATGCACGTGGCACATCATGACACGTATGTCACCCGTTCAGGTTCGTCGAGTACTTCTTGTTTTGGCTCACATTCGTATATCAATGGATTTACGATGCACCAGAGGCGTGTTTTGTACTCAATGTGACATACACTTGGAAGGAACTGAAAGCACTGTAGGGTATGACATTTTCGACCTGTTGAGGTTTGAGACTCGGTTGGAGTCTTCGGGCAGTGGCCCGGGTTTGTGAGAGTGTACTCACACCTTGTGTCACCCTAGGCATAAAAATGAAAATGTTATAATATCGTCTTCACAGGCGATGTGCTCGTGGTGGCCGTGAGAGGCTGAGCACGTGGATGGGCAGGCCAAGTCCTCGTTTGCGTACCCCGAGGGGACCACGAAGCACAACTACCTCGAAGGGAGGTATGACCTGAAAAATGAGCCTAAATAAGATAATCCTGCCGCGCCCCATTCACAAATTTGGTCACCCAGGGAGAGGGTGAATGGTACAGCCCCGAGTGACGTGTCGTTACTATGACCTGTTCTTTTGAGGAGCCGATGTGCCCTCTGACCTCCAGTCACTCGGAGTTAGGGAGGTCAAGGTTGCCCTCCACAGGGACCTTTGCTACTGCAGTAGTACGGATTGCAATCCTTTGCCCCTGCGAAAGGTTTCTCCTGGCTGCGTGTCGCCCGCAGGTGGTTTTTCTCGTTCTGTAGCATCCCCGGTTACCACACTAGAAATTTAATAACAGACGCCGGGTGCATGTCTCACAGAACTCGAGGGTTTTTCCTTCGCGTACCCGAAGGAGGTTAAAAAGAAGAACATAAAGACTAACCAAACAGACTGACGTATAATAGTTGGTTACTTGCTTACTTTAGCACTGCTTGCACTTCTATTAGACTGTTGTACCTTATTGGTTAGTTGCTGCTCTGTTTCAGTTGTTGCACTGCTACTTACTTGTAGTTTTACAGTCTTCTAGCACGAGCACTTACCTGACACTTGCACATATATCTGTCATTTTACCTGTTGCATGATATGTGCCTTTTCTTGATAAAATGGATATACAATGTTGTTGTTCTTCACCAACTCGCAAGAGTTCTGACCCCGTTTTATGGGGATACAGGTGATGAGTAGGCGCAGTGGCGATGCGACGGTGTACGGTTGGAGACTTGAGACCCACACTTAGCTGCAGATCTTGGTCCGTGTCTTGTTTTGGGGTTTGAGGGGAGTTTTCCCCTCATTTTGGGAAAGACTTGTTGTATGGATGTTTTCAGTCTCATTTTGTAAAACTCTGATATTATATGTAATGGGAATGGATATGTGGTTTGTATCTTTTACTGTGGCCCGCTCAGACTTGCGGCCGTTGCTTACCCCTTTGTACTTCCGCTATTCGTTTTAAATCCTTTCAAAAAAAAAATTTGCTCAAAAACCAAAGGTTTTTACAAGGTCGGGGTTTTGCGGCGTCACATCGAGTCTAAGCGAAATTGAAAAAGCTAGACTCATCCAATTCCTCGAAAAGCATCAGGAAGTATTTGCCTAGACTTATGAAGATATGCCAGGATTGGATATCATGCTCGTTGAGCATCGACTCAAGTTGAAACTAGAAGCCAGACCAATCAAACAGAAATTGAGGAAGTTAGACCCTCGAATTGAGCAGCAAGTCAAGGAAGGACTTGAAGATTTGTTAAAAGCAGGCTTCATTCGGACCATTGATTATCCAGACTGGTTTGCAAATATCGGGGCAGTCCCTAAAAAGAGCGAAAAAGTTTGAATTTGCATTGATTTCAGGGATCTCAATAAGGCTACCCCGAAAGATGATTATCCACTTCCTAACATTGACCTGTTGATCGATAGCATAGCAGGTCATGCCATGTTTTCTTTCATGGACGGATATTCAGGTTATAATCAGATCAAGCTGGCCGTTCATGATTAGTCCAAGACTTCATTTACTATCACATGGGGAACTTTCTGCTATACAGTCATGCCATTTGGACTCAAAAATGCTGGGGCAACCTATCAAAGGGCGATGACCGTTATTTTCCACGATCAAATGCACAAGAATATGGATGCATATGTGGATGACATTCTAGTTAAGTCCAAAGAAGAAGAGGATCACCTTGATGCTCTTAATCAAGTTTTTAAAAGGCTTATTCTTTACAAGTTAAGACTTAATCCTCAGAAATGTATTTTTGGAGTTGAGTCTGGCAAATTACTCGGCTTCATTATCAGCAAGAAAGGAATCGAGGTGGACCCGACCAAGGCAAAAGCCATTATTGATATGCTGCCTCCAACTAATCTGAGAGAACTGCGAAGTCTTCAAGGGCGTATTCAGTCTATTCGCAGGTTCATCTCTAATTTGGCTATGAGATGCGAACCTTTCAATCATTTGCTAAGAAAAGGAGTTAAATTTGAGTGGGGATCGGAATGTCAACTCTCGTTTGAGCGCATCAAGCAGTATCTCCTTAATCCACCAGTTTTGAAGCCGCCTAAGTTGGGGAAACCTCTCTTGCTATATATTTCAGTCAATCAGAATGCCTGTGGTGGATTCCTCGCGCAGTATGAAGAAGGCAGCCTGATAGAGCACGCCATCTACTATGTTAGCAAAACTTTCATTGATTATGAAAAAAAGTATTCTCAGATGGAGAAAACTTGTCTAGCTCTGGTTTGGATGTGCCAGAAGTTAAGACATTACTTGTTGGCTTCTGAAATCAAATTTCTATCGAAACTTAATCCTCTCAAATATATTTTAGAACAACCATTTCTCACTGGACGGATTGTGAAGTGGCAGGTCCTCCTAATGCAATATGACTTAGAGTATGTTTCTCAAAAGTCAATTAAAGGCCAAGCGATCGCAGATCAGTTGACAGATTTCCCTTTGACAGAAGAAATTAAAACAGAAGATGATTTTCCTGATGAGCACATTTGTAATATCCAACAGCTCCCAGTTTGGAATATGTTCTTTGATGGCTCTAAAAACATGTCTGGCATAGGGATTGGAGTTTTGTTAATCACTCCAGAAAAAGAAATGATCCCTTATTCCCTCAAGCTTGGTTTCCAATGCACTCATAATATGGCCGAGTATGAAGCTCTAATACAAGGCCTCAAAATCCTGCAAAATTTCAATATCAAGAGAGTGCATGCCTTTGGCGACTCTCTACTTGTTGTCAGTCAAGTTAACACTGAATGGCAAGTAAAAGATCCAAAATTGATTCCGTATCAGAAGATCGTCCTAACTCTTGTGGACAACTTCGAAGAATTTCAGCTCAGCCATATCAGAAGAGAGCATAATCAGATAGCTGATGGTTTAGCCAGTCTGGGCTCCATTTTATCCTTCAAAGGCAGTGAATCATGTCGTTCTTTCGAAGTTGGCAGGCTTGAGCAACCTGCTTTCACTTCAGTTATGCAAGTAAACCAGGTCGATCAGAAGGAGAAGCCTTGGTACCAAAACATCAAAAATTTCATCGAAACTGGTGAATTTCCACCAGAGATGCCAAAAAGGGAGCAACGTGTGATTCAACGTATGTCTACCAGTTATTTCATTATCGCCAATGTCCTTTACCGTCGTGGTTTCAGTTCTGAGTATTCAAGATGCTTAGACAAAGAAGAGGCTATGAAAATTATCCAAGAGACACATGAAGGGATTTGTGGTGGCCATGTTGGCTATCAGACTCTTGTCAAGCAGATCATTCGAGCAGGGTACTATTGGAATACCATGCAACAAGACTGTCATCGATTTGTGAGAAAGTGCGTCAAGTGCCAAATGCACGCGCCTAACATTCATGCTCTGGCCACATATCTGCAATCAGTTGTCTCTCCTTGGTCATTTTCCATGTGGGCTTTCGACGTTGTAGGCCCAATTACCCCTTCTGCTTCCAACGGCCACAAATACTTTCTGGCTGCGACAGAGTATTTTATAAAATGGGTTGAAGTTGTTACTCTACGCACAGTAGAAGGCCGCCATGTGGTTTCTTTCATTCACAAGAATATTCTCTGCCGCTTTGGCATACCACATGACATTGTTTCAGACAATGGAACTCATTTTAAAAATGAGAGGATGAAAACCTTCTGTTCTAAATTCGGAATTTGCCATCATTTTTCAGCTCCCTATTATCCTCAAGGGAATGGCCAAGCAGAAGCCACCAATAAAATCTTGATCCGTATTCTAGAAAGGACTGTGAAGACAGGTCGAGACTGGCATGAGAAAATTCATGACGCACTTTGGGCATACCAGACCACCATTCGGACTCCGACTAATGCCACTCTGTCAGAACTTGTTTACGGAACTGAAGTGGTGTTACCTCTCCATATCCAGAGGCCCACCCTCAAATTTGCTTCCCTTATAGAATTGTCAGTCGATCAATATCAGCAGCAGAGATTGGTGCAGCTGAATCTGCTAGATGAAAAAAGGCTCAAGGCAGCAGAGCATGCTCAAGCTTATCGACAGAGGATAGCTCGACACTATGCCAAGTCCGTCATTGAGAGAAAATTTCGAGTTAACAATTTGGTGCTCAGATCGACAACTCATCTCAAACACCGACCACGGGGCAAGTGGTCACCCAATTGGGAAGGCCCTTATGTGGTTAAGGAAGCACTGCCTCGCAATTCATATCGTTTAATCAACGCAGATGGGTGAAAATGCCAGATCCCATCAATGCTCTGCATTTGAAGAAGTTTTATACCTAAAATGTTCATTCTAAAGCCTTTTTGTACTCTTCAAAGAGTCATTTCAATAAAATAATGGTTTTCCATCATTTCTTACATTCTTCTCCATCATACTGGGGCATTTTATTGTAATTTATAATCATCTTCTTTCATCACATGCAGGCAAGATTAGACGAAAGTTCTTTTTTTTCTTAAAATTTTGTTAATTCTCATTTGATCTTGTGATCTTTACTTTTATTTCATTTGATTTACTTTTGGTTTGAGAAAATTTTCTTCAAGCTATTGCTCATCTCTGTCAAGTTTTAACAAAATTTTTAATCTTATTAAAATTTTCATCTACCTTTATCTTTAAAATGTACCCTTTCACGCTAAGGGATAAATCTGATGCCTCCTGTCAATGAGGTATTATCTTTTGATTTCCCCTGTTCAAGACAAGGGGACAAAATCCTGAAAGTCGACCACATGCAATTAAACTATGATGATCCATTAATTTTTACCAAAAAAATCTTTATTCTCTGAAAAATTCACTTTGTTTAGCTCATCTTTACAACCCAGTCCTCGCACTAGGGTATTTCCCAAAATCTTCAAACATACATTGAGCTCATTTGGAGGATCCGACCCTCGCACCAATAACTTTCTACATTCAATCTTTTGATCAAAATCCTTTCTTCTACAAAATTCAAGTTCTGATTTAAAAATCTCCGAAAAGCTGATGTATTTCAAACGTCCCAATTTTTACTGGTTAGGTACTTCAAACGTTCCAGCTTTTCGCTTGTCAGGTATTTCCGAAAAGATCCAACACTCGTTGGTCATATATTTCAAACGTTCCAGCTTCTCCCTGGTCAGGTATTTCAAACGTCCCAGCTTGTGCTGGTCAGGTATTTCAAAAGATCCAACACTCGTTGGGCATGTATTTCAAACGTTCCAGCTTCTTGCTGGTCAGGTATTTCAAACGTTCCAGCTTTTTGCTGGTCAGACCCAACACTCGTTGGTCATACATTTCAAATGTTCCAGCTTCTCGCTGGTCAGGTATTTCAAAAGATCCAACACTCGTTGGGCATGTATTTCAAACGTTCCAGCTTCTTGCTGGTCAGGTATTTCAAATGTTCCAGCTTTTTGCTGGTCAGATCCAACACTCGTTGGATATGTATTTCAAACGTTCCATCTTCTCACTGGTCAGGTATTTCAAAAGTCCCAGCTTTTGCTGGTTAGGTATTTCAAAAGATCTAACACTCGTTGGGCATGTATTTCAAATGTTCCAGCATTTCGCTGGTCATGTATTTCAAACGTTCCAGCTTTTACTGGTCAGGTATTTCCAAAAAAGATCCAACACTCGTTGGTCATATATTTCAAAACGTTCCAGCTTTTCGCTGGTCAGGTATTTCAAACGTTCCAGCTTTTCGCTGGTCACGCATTTCAAACGTTCCAGCTTTGCTGGTCATGCATTCCCAAAAAGGACTCAACTTTTGGTCATGTATTTTTAAAAGACCCAGCTCTCGCTGGTCATGTATTTCAAAAAGTCCCAGCTCACAATTGTCGAGCTCCCAAAATCAACCTATTCCATAAATCAAACTTTCAGGTTGCGATTTCTCCATTCTCTCATTACCAAACCTACAAGTTTCAATCTCTCAAAATCTATCATTTCCAAAAATCTCAAGATTATCAATTCTCCAACCTCTGGGTACAATGTTTTCAAAAAATTCACCATTTTCTCAACCCTCGGGTTATAATCTCCCAATTTCGATCATTCAGTTTTTCATAACCAGTCATGTATTTCCCAAAAAGATCCAACACTCGTTGGTCAGGTATTTCCAAAATGTCCCAGCATTTCGCTGGTCATGTATTTCAAACGTTCCAGCTCTTGCTGGTCAGGTATTCCAAATGTTCCAGCTTTCGCTGGTCAGGTATTTCCAAAAGATCCAACACTCGTTGGTCATGTATTTCAAAACGTTCCAGTTTTGCTGGTCAGGTATTTCAAAGGTTCCAGCTTTTGCTGGTCAGGTATTTCAAACGTTCCAGCTTTTGCTGGTCAGGTATTTCAAAAAGATCTCAACATCTATTTGTCATGTATTCCAAAAGGTTCCAGCTTTCGCTGGTCATGTATTTCGAAAAGGTTTCAGCTTCCGCTGGTCACATATTTCAAAGGTTCCAGCTTTCGCTGGTCATGTATTTCAAAAGTCCCAGCTTTTGCTGGTCATGTATTTCCAAAATCGAAGATACAACTCAAGTTCTCATCAAAATCTATATTGAGTGATTATTTCACAAAGAATTCGTGAAAACTTTGCCAATTTGCTAAAAGCATTTGTTGATTCTAAATATCCTTACTGTACAAAGAGAATTTTCTCAGATTACCTCTAGTATTTCTTTCCAAAAAGGTAAAACTTTTTGCGAAAAGAGGTAAAATTCAAATCTTTTCCTGATTGATCAACCAAAAGGATGTAAGAAACGCCCTCGATATGATCAATAAAAGAAATCTTCAATGATGTTGAAAAGCCAGAAGCGAATTGATATTGATCGTGGCTATGACGCATGTTTTAAAATGACTTTCTGGCAATCAGGCAGTGGAAATACCTTAAGCTATAAAAAGAATCCACTCAACCCATATCTTCTCATTTTCGTTTAAAAAGTTGCAATCAAATATCCGCAAAAGAGATCTCTCAATTGTCGTCAAGATGAAGGCAAATTAAGCGAGTAGACCCCCGGGGCCAAAGAAGATTTGAAACATCTCCAAGATGACGGAGTTTGTGACGGATCCTTCTAGGGAAAGTTCAGATCACCGTCGAGATGAAGGCGAATGTGATGAACCTACTGACAAACCCTAAAAGATATTTGATTTCTACTATCATCTAAAGACCTTTTGAGCCAATGTCATCAATAGAATCCCTGAGATAAAAGAAGGATCGGAACATCTCCAAGATGAAGGAGTTTGTGGCGTACCCTTCTCTGAAAAAGAAAGAAAAGTCAGGACATCTCCTAATAAAGAATGATGTAAAAGCCCGAGAAAGCCCAATGACTAAAAAAGAGTGCAAAAAAAGATCATCGTGAGAAAACACCCAGATATCAAACTGCCAAAGTTGCCGGAAGTCATCTTTTCTCATGCGATATTCTTCTATCAATATCTTTTCATTACTTGCTTTTATGAAATTGAGAATATTTCTTCTCTTCTCATATCAGGGAAATTGATAGCTTTCTTGAAGAAAATCATCAGCGCTAAAATTTTGAATTTGACTCTTAAAACCTAGGAGTTCACCTCATTTGGAGGAAATACTCTAGGTAAAAGAGGGAATATCTTCGCACATACATGCGTATTTCCAAGCATTTGAATCAGCTACAATTTTATCTCATTGGCAAAATTTTCTAGCTATTTCAAGAATGAAATAAACATTCAATATCCATTTTTGATGCAACCTAGTGTTGTTTATATCTTCCAGAAGAATTGCCTCATTCAGTTAAAGTATCTCTTCCTGTCCCATCGCGGTTTCTTCAGTCAAGGATTTCGTATGGTGTTCCCACTCAGGATAAGGGTCAAACCTGAACCTTCTGCGAAAGATCATTTGATTTCAAAAGCTATTTCAGTCTCAGCAAAGAGACGCCCAATTTCTTCCCCTTTTTTTTTTCAAAGCTTTAGGGAACCCTATATTTTCCTCCTTTCGCAAAACCCCTTTCGGATTTGTTCGTCCAAATTCCGAAGGTCCCATTATGGTTTCTCCATTCGAGAAACCCGTATGGTAGATTTCCTATTCAGGTTAAGAGTAAACCCGGAACCTCGCTTCGCGAGGTATCTTCCTTTCAGGTTGAGGTAAAACCTGAGTCTCGTTCCAACGAGATTCCTCGTTTGGACGAGATATTTTCTTCCAGTCCTATCATGGCTCTTCCCATCGAGGAGCCCGTGTTTTGTATATCCATCCAGGATAGGATCCTACTTGAGCTTCATTTCACGAGGCATTCTCCAAAAATGTCCCATCAAGGTTCTCATGTATTCCTTTCCTCATTCAAATACACTTTTGATATATCTTCGTCCCATCCAGGTTAAGGGCTAAACCTGAATCATTCCAAAAAGAGTATCTTGTCTCATCCATGAGACCTGATCAAAATTCTCATTTCCCACCATTTCAGGATTTTCACCCAAAGTCCCATCACGATTTCCTCATTTCTATCATTTGATCACACCATCTTCGAGGATTTCGTCTCCCCAAAACCATTCAGGATAAGGTTTCAAAGCCTGAAAAGCCATATTTTCAAAATAATTCTTCCACACCCAGGTCAGACCTGCTGACTGGGGCATTTTCATAATTTGGAGTGTATGCACAATCGAGCCACCCCCTCTCAAATCCGTCAGAAGCAACTTCATCGATGATTGATTTTCCTCTTTTCCATCCTTCTTCTTTGAGGTAGCCAGAATCAACTAAAGGAAATGGAGATTGCAGCAAGTCCCCTTCACCTGCTGAAGGAGGCTCTACCTTAGAACTCCAACCTTCTCTTGTTCCCCCCCAGAACTAATCAAAGGAAGAAGAACATTTCTGCAGCAAGATCAAGGAATCAAATACATCTGGTGTTTAGAAGAATAATTCCTTTGTTGCCCAGCCTCATTAAGGTAAACATCAATTTCTTCCTCCTGAACATTTTTTTTTATCTTCAACCATCGGTAGAGATTCGGCTTTATAATATTCTCCTGTTGTAATTTTGTTTTTCTTCATTTTTTTTTTCATCATGAGGCACCAAGGGTGAGGTCGACCTGTATATGGCAGGATCGATCCACCCATTGCCAGATTAACGGAATCCATCGATTCCAACATCTAATTCCTTGCTTTCCCTTTTCTTTTCCCTTCTTTTTTTAGCTTTGATTTATACGTTTTTATATATATCATCCAATGTAAATGGTACTAAGTTGAAACCAAAAACCTTTTGTAATGGGTACCCATCTCTTGGTTACAGCATTATGCCCCAACCTTAATCTGGTAAGATCACGGTTTTCACATCCCACCAGAGGTTCATCCGTTAGACTCGCTGTAACAGAATCCCCATATCTGATAAATGCCTCTCAGTTGTCGATGAAGTCGTGCTCGATTATTGATCTGAAATCGGGTTAGAGTCGTTATGAGTGACTCATTTAATTCTCAAGATGATCCCCCATAGAGGAGATCTATCAGCTGAAATGTAGCTTGTTATTGCTTGGATGCTTTCTTCATTAAAACCAAAGTTCTAGTGTTTCTTTTGTCATCCACAATTTTTCCTTTCAAAGCCAAGATTTATTCTCAAACTCTGATTATTTCAAAAACTTAGAACTTTAATCTTAAGTTCTAAGTTAGAAACCATTTCTTCACTATTATCAAATTCATCTCAGAAACACTTGGAAAATTTCAAAAACATCTTTCAAAAGAGAGCATACATCTTTGCATTGCACAAGCATGATTCTTTGTGCATTTTTTTAGAATAAATTCTTAGATAATTTCTTAGCAAAGCAAAAGGCATAAATTCGACCCTTGGTTCGATTACCCCTGGTAAAGGTGCTAGGAACAGTCGAACCTCGTACCGACGAGCGGATCCCGTCTCCCAGTTTTCCCGCAAATATTTCAAAAATGGAGGCGAGTTATTTTCTCAAATATTTTTAAAACTAAGGTCAAGTGAGACCCCGCAAAAGGATTCCTCTTCTTTTCTCTTCTCTCTTTCTTTTCCGTCTTTTATTTTCCTCCCCTCAAAAAGGAGGAAATAAAAGGCTGGAAAGGAAAAGAGAAGGAAGAGAGAAAATATTACGAGAGGAAATTTTTTGCGATGATCACAAGTCCCAATCCAATTGAAACTCTGAAGAAGAGTCCTGATCCGACTGGACTCTTGAAGAAGAGTCCTGATCCAACTAGGGCTCTGAGATTTTGGCCAAAACAGAAGATTTTAAAAGGTTTTCTTCAAAAACAGGTAAAAAGGTAGTGAAAAGTAGAGTTTTGATCCGACTAGGAATCTGGAAAAAGAGTCTTGATCCAACTAGGACTCTAAAATTTTGGCCAAAATGGAGAAAATGGACAAGGGATAGGACCATAACTGGTTCAAAATCAGAATGATGTTTTAAAAAGGTTCAAAAAGATTCAAATTGATGAAAATACAGAGTCCTAGGGCTCTAAAATTTTTGAGATTTTTGAGAAATGAAAGAATCTAGAAGCGACACCATCTGAATGGGTCTCATCTGAGAATTGAAATCGATTGAAATTGAGTTTGAAATGAATGCAGATTGTTTTTTGAGAAAGTACTTCAAAATATAAGGTCCTAGGGGTTGGCAAATGACATAATGTTGATTAAAAACCCAGGTTTTAAAATTGATTTTGAAAGAAAAGTTTTAAAAACCCAAGTCTGGATTAAATATGTTGAAAACAAGAGTGCTGGATCTCGAAAATGAGATGTAATGACATGCAATGCTATGCAATGCAATGAGATGATATGCCGGATGCATGCAATGATATGCAATCACACATGAAATGTAAGCACTAGATGAGGGTGAAAATTTGGGGTGTTTACAGATGCCCCTCTTTGCTACTAAGCCGATTGTAAGCCGAGCTTAGTGGCAAAGAAAACACACCAATTTGGACTATATATATAAAAAAAATGCCCCCAGTTAGGAGAATCTGACCGGGTATGAAAGAATTAGCTCTGACGGTGATCATGATAGGTATGGGATGGAGAATAAAGAAGAAAGAATCACCTCATCGAAATGAGGCTCAGGCTTAGCTTTTAACCTGGATGGGACGGGAAATGAAATACCTCATGAAAAAATGAGGTTCAGGCTTTAACCCTTAACCTAAAAGGGGACGATACCTCGTGGAAAAACGAGGCTCAGGCTTAACCCTTAACCTGAAAGGGGAATGAAATACCTCCTCAGAGGAAGCACATGTTTGTAATCTTATCCTGATTGGGCGGAAAATGAAATACCTCATCAAATGAGGCTTAGGTTTGTACCCTTGTCCTGATCGGGCGGAAATGAAATACCTCATCAAATGAGGCTCAGGTTTGTACCCTTATCCTGATCGGGCGGAAAATGAAACGGAATCCTCGAAAGAAGAGACCGTGATGGAACCTTCAGATTTTGCATAATAAATTCGATAGGGGTTTTGCAAAAGGATGAAATTGGGGTCCCTAAAGCTTGAAAAGGGGTTTGATTTTGGGCGCCTCATTGCTGAGACTAAATAACTTTTGAAATTGGTGGCCTTTTGCGAGAAAACGATTTGTGGTTTAACCTCAAGCTGAAATTGGACTGTCTATGGTGGGACAGTGGGGACACAGGGAAGTGTGCGAATCTGAGAGCCCGTGCGCTCAGATTATACCAAAGAAGGGAAGGAATCTTGAAAACTCCTGTTATCAAGTCCTAAAAGGGATGGTGTCAGGATGCGCTAAAGATGAACCTCAAGCTCTCGATTCATGTGAGGATAGCTAGAAAATATTGTCAAAATGTTGAAAATTATTGTTGATTCAAAATGATTGGAAAATGATGCACATTGGTGCGAAAATATTCTTTCTTGTCTACCGAAAGTATTACCTCCAACTGGACTTAACTCCGTAGAATCAAGATTCGAATTCAAATTGCTTGCGATTGACTTTCTTTCAAGGAAGCTATCAATTTTCTTGATATGAACGGAAAAAAAGTATTCTTGATATTGCGAGAGTTATTGGTGAAAGAATATTGATAAAAGAATTTCACAAAATTAAAGAAGATTCTTGATAGATTCAGCAGTCTGATATCCTGGGATTCTTTTCTCATGATGATTTTTCTGCACTCTCTTTTTAACAGAATTGGAGCTCTCTTGGATTTTCGGGAATTACATCATCCTTCATTTTAAAGAATTTTGACTTTTCTCTCCTTTTTTTTTCTTTGGGAAGGGTATGTCACAAACTCTTTCATCTCAGAGATGTTCCGATCCTTCTTTTCTCTCAGGGATTATCTTGACAGTTATTGGCTCTTTGGTTGGAAATCTCTTGGTGATAGCATAAATTAAGTATTCTTTAGGGTTTGTTGGTAGGCTCATCACACTCGCCTTCATCTCGACGGTGATCTGAACTTTCCCTGGAAGGATCCGTCACAAACTCCGTCATCTTGGAGATGATTCAAATCTTCTTTGGCCAGGGGGTCGACTCGCATAATTCGTCTTCATCTTGACGACAATTGAGAGATCTCTTTTGCAGATATTTAATTGAAGCTTAGGTGATTGAAGAGATATGGAGATTGAGTGGATTTTTCTGTATCACCCAGGATATTTCGACTGCTTTTATTTTCCAAGAGTGATCTTTAAAAATGTGCCATTGACTGCGATCAATATCGATCACTTATGGCTTTGTGACAACATTGAATATTCTTTGCTGGCCATATCGCGGATTTATTCTTCATCCTTTTGGTTAGCCAATAGAAAGATTTTGAACTTTGAATCCTTTTTCGCGAAAGCTTTGTCCTTTCGAAAGTAATACTGAGGGTATTCTGAAGTAATAATTTTGTGCAATAAAGATTTTGAAATCAACAAATATTCGATGACAAATTGGCAAAATTTTCTTAAAATCCCTTGTGAAAGCGAGCATTTGAGGCACAACGCAACACATCCATGACAGAAATTTTCTTCTCCTTTCCCCAAAGAAGAAGATTTAGAAATTGGAATTAGAAATTACTCCTCTCTTCCCTGAAGAGGAGGTGTTTGCAAAACGAACTTTCGAAGAGAAATTAAGCTTTCGTCAAAACTTCCTAACATTAGGCTTCTCTTTTGGAAAGGGGGACGGTATTGGTGAGGTTATTGAATTGGTCTTGAAGGAACGAGTCCATCATACTCCCCTCGAAAAGAGGGTCCTTCATGGTGAAATGGCCTAGTCTGGAATTATGGTCACAAGAAAAGCGAACTTCCGTCGAAGCTCTCCCTGAACTAAGGGTTCCTTGTATGAAATTGGAATTTTGTTTTGCAAACGGTTCACAAAGACACGAGTCCCTTTAAACTCTCCTTGAAAAGGGGCTAAGTGAACGAATTGGATAGCATGCGAAAAGAACGAGCTCCCTCGAACTCTCCCTATAAAAAGGGTCTCTCGCAAGAGATTGAAATTGGACATTGGGTGACCCAAAAGAGTCGAATTTGGAAATTGGAAATTTGAATTTTGGATTCTGAAATTTGGTATTTGAAAATGGAAGTTGGAAATCTGGAAATTGGAAATTTGAAAGTTTGAAATTTGAAGTTTGAAATTGAAAATTGAAAATTTGGAAATTTGAAATTTGGTAATCGGGAATTTAAAAATTGGAAATTGATTGACTCAAAAGGTCGTCATTTGAAATTGGAAATTGGATGACCTGGAGATCAAAATTATGAATGACATTGGTTCACTGGGAACGACATGGGTTCAATAGGGATTCAGCCTAAGAACGACATTGGTTCAATTGAGAACAACATTGGTTCACTGGGAACGACATTGGTTCAATAGGGATTCAGCCTAAGAACGACATTGGTTCAATTGAGAACAACATTGGTTCACTGGGAACGACATGGGTTCAATAGGGATTCAGCCTAAGAACGACATTGGTTCAATTAAGAACGACATTGGTTCACTGGGAACGACATGGGTTCAATAGGGATTCAGCCTAAGAACGACATAGGTTCATTTGAGAACAACATTGGTTCACTGGGAACGACATGGGTTCAATAGGGATTCAGCCTAATAACGACATTGGTTCAATTGAGAATGGCATTGGTTCACTTGGAACGACATGGGTTCTGTAGGGATTCAGCCTAATAACGACATTGGTTCAATTAAGAACAGCATTGGTTCACTAGGAACGACATGGGTTCAATAGGGATTCAGCCTAAGAACGACATAGGTTCATTTGAGAACAACATTGGTTCACTGGGAATGACATGGGTTCAATAGGGATTCAGCCTAATAACGACATTGGTTCAATTAAGAACGACATTGGTTCACTGAGAACGACATGGGTTCAATAGAGATTCAGCCTAAGAACGACATAGGTTCATTTGAGAACAACATTGGTTCACTGGGAACGACATGGGTTCAATAGGGATTCAGCCTAATAACGGCATTGGTTCAATTGAGAACGACATTGGTTCACTTGGAACGACATGGGTTCTGTAGGGATTCAGCCTAAGAATGACATTGGTTCAATTGAGAACGACATTGGTTCCGCAAGGGTTCGATCTACAAACTATTAATTCCATAGGGATTTAACCTAAGGATCATAGTTTAAGAAGGAATGATTCCAACTTGTGAGCTTTGAATGTACCAGGTGCTAAACTGGGTTTTTGATGGAAGATTCAAATCGAAATTCAACTCTTCAAGGAAAAACTAGATGAATTGGATTTTGAAAGAAAATTTGAGTCGGAACTCGGACCTTCTAGACCAACTCGCAGGATAGTTTGAGTAGAAGTTCAAACTTTTAAAGGAAAGCTAGGTGGATTGGATTTGGAAGAAAATTCAAGTCATAACTCTAATTTTCTAAGCCAACTCTGAAGGAAAAGAAAACTCGGGTCGCAACCTGAATCTTCGAAGGAAAACTAAATCCATTGTGAAAGGAAAAGAAATTCGAGTCGAAACTCGAATCCTGAAGGAAAGGTTGATCAATTTGGAAGGAAAAGAAATTTGAGTCGGAACTCGAATTCCAGAGAAAAACTAGATTAACTAGAAGGAAAGAAGATTTGAGTCGGAACTCGAATCCCGAAGGAAAACTAGATCAACTAGAAGGAAAGAAGATTCGAGTCAGAACTCAAATCCTGAAGGAAAACTAAACCGGTTAGAAGGAAAGCAAATTCGAGTCGGAACTTGGATCCCGGAGGAAAACTAGACCGTTTAGAAGGAAAGGAATTTCGAGTCGGAACTCGAATTTTGGAGGAAAACTAGATTAACTCGAAGGAAAGAAAATTCGAGTCGGAACTCGAATCCCGAGGAAAAACTAGACCGGTTAGAAGGCAAGGAAATTCGAGTCAGAACTCGAATCTCGGAAGAAAACTAGATTAACTAGAAGGAAAGAAAATTTGAGTCGGAACCCGAATCCCGAAGGAAAACTAGACCGGTTAAAAGGCAAGGAAATTCGAGTCGGAACTCGAATCTCGGAGGAAAACTAGATTAACTAGAAGGAAAGAAAATTCGAGTCGGAACCCGAATCCCGAAGGAAAACTAGACCGGTTAGAAGGCAAGGAAATTCGAGTCGGAACTCGAATCTCGGAGGAAAACTAGATTAACTAAAAGGAAAGAAAATTCGAGTCGGAACCCGAATCTCGAAGGAAAACTGGATCAATGTGGACACTGAATTTTAAAGTATACCAGTGCGAACACCGGATTTTAAAAATGTACAAGCATTATGTTTTGAAAAATTACCAGTATGAATACTGGGTTTTGGAAGATTCCTAGTACGAGCGCTGGATTTTGGAAGATTACCAGTACGATCACTGGATTTTAGAAGATTACCAGTACGAGCACTGGATTTTGAAAGATTACCAGTACGAGCACTGGGTTTTGGGAATTTATCAGCACGAACACTGGATTTTTTGAAAAATTACCAGCATGAACATTGTTTTTTTTTTTTGAAAAATTACCAGCACGAACACTGGATTTTGAAGAATTACTAATTGATGTTGATAGAAGATTTTCAGTCTTCACCCGCACGATGACTTGGACAACTGTCGGGGCTTCAGGATTTATCCCTTATCCTGAATGGGTAACTCAATGCAAATTGATGCAGATGAATGCGACTGAATGCATGCAAATGCAAATGAATGTAAATGGGTGCATATGTGTGCAAAATGAGAGATTTGTTTGATCCTGCCTGCATACAGAAAGTTTTGAAGCCAATTTTCAAAATAATGCCCCAGTATAACTGGGGAGTGAGAGTTTGAATGAAAGGATAAGTAGTTGATATTTGAAGAATGCTTTCTGACTTTTGATTGATTCAGAGACTCTGAAGAGGATCATTCCTCCTGAAAGAACATTTTATAGAAAAGGAGAATAAAAGGTGGCACCGAGCTTGCGGGAAAAATAGACAGCTTTATTGATGCATTGAAGGAAAGTGACAAATCAAGGAAAGACAGACAGGATTGTATTCTCCCATAAAAACAAGACAAGAAATTGGAAAAGCGTTAGTGTTATCAATTTCTGGAATGATTGAGGAAAAGCATGATCAGGATGATTGGTCCTTCTTTCCATCTTCAACGAGGAGATTCTTGTCAATGTCGTCTTGAACAATATTTTTAAAGACAAAGCAATGCTCGGTGTCGTGGCCCATTGTCCGATGAAATTTGCAGAACTGATCTTTAAACCTTCCCATGGTCACAGGAGGATCCACTATCTTAGGGAATCTAACCGTCCCATTGGCTATCATGTATTCCACAACTTGCTCCAGTGGCTGTTCTAAGGGAGTAAATTTGCGATCGTATCCCCAACCATCATGCTTTGGTCTTCCTTGGAGTTTTAATTCTAATTGGACACTTGAGGAAGAGTTGTCATTTTGCTTGTCCATTTTATCCTTTCGACTTGCAAGGTCATTCCTCTCTGGGTTTGGGTTTTCTGAGCCTCCAGTATGATTTTTTCTACCTCCTCTTTTGCTTTGTTCATTGCTATTTCTGGTGGAATTGGTGAAAACTGTGGAGGTAGCCTTCAGAGATCCGACTGTGTCTTTTGCCAGCATGTATTCCAAAAAAGTCTCAAATATTTGATCCAATGGGGCCCTCTTGCGATCCTGGTTTGGATCATCACGCTGCACCTCTTGTCGAGTGCTTGATTTCTGCTGAGACTTGGATAAGACAGTCGACTGGTATTCTTTCTTATTCTCAACGAAGAAATTCTTGTCGATATGATCTTGGACAATGTTCTTGAAGACGAAACAGTGGTCGGTATCATGCCCTACCGCCCTATGGAATTTGCAGAACTGGTTTGTGAATCTTCCCATGACTGTAGGAGGATTTGTGACTCTTGGAAGCTTTACCAATTCCTCGGCCAACATATATTCAAGGATTTCATCGAGAGACAGCTCGAGAGGAGTAAACTGGTGATTGCAATCCCAGCCGTCCCGCTTTATCTTTTCTTTTTGTTGATTCGATTTTCCACTCTGCTTTAAAGATTTCTCTTTCTGACTTGTATGATTGCCTTTATTATCTTTGCACCCATCGCGGTTGGCATTGACAAAGAAGGCGAGATTCGTCTTCTTTTTTGAATCTTGATTATTCCTGACGGGGGTGATGCTCTTGTAGAGGTCTTTGCTTGTGAAGACCTTCTTGCCCTTGTCGCGGGCTTCCAAATCTTTAACCTTCTTTGCCATTTTCTTCAGTTGTATTTGGATTGGATCATCCATTACTTGATCTTTCAATTTATAGGTTGTCCCTTGTCTATGAGAGGATCTTTGAAGTGCTTGCTGAACTTCATACCCTTCATCGGTGTCACCTACTGATCCTGATTCATCAGATGTATCTTCCTGTTGGATATGTTTCTTGGATAGCTTCAGAACTTTCTTGACTGCCTGGCCTTTTGCCCTCTGCCTGACCTGAATCTTTTCTGTACTAGCTTTGGTTTGTTCTGCCAGCATTTTGGTCATCATTTCTTTGAACATGACATACATTTGGGGATCGATGCCATCATCCGCCTGCTGACCCTGACTCTGGATTGATCGAGGTGAGTCGATTTCTTCTTCTGAGGCTACTGAATATGCGACGCCTTCGACTGATGCAATTTTCTTTCCTGACCTCGTCTGAACCATTTAATAGCATGAATACTCTCTACAGGGCAAAATTGATGGTTAGGCTTTTGAAAGAGATTTGATTGGAGAAAAATATTTGTTGAGAATTTTGGTAGACAATTAAAAGAGTATCCCATTACTAGGGATTGAGTCGTCGCTGGAGTTACGACAATTGCGCTGCTATTCTTTGCAAAATAAACAACTGGAAATATGCCTTGTTACCTAGGCGAGGTCGTCAGACCAAGATGAAATGAAGAATAAAGGAACTTTATTGAAAATATGATTTTAATAATACACTTGACAGAGGGGAGGCAGACAAACAATTTTCCACCACTCTTGATAATCAGAGGACACTCGAGGACCAGGAAAAATATTAAGAGTAACAAAGGAATCCCATCCATGTCTGGCAGAATGGTATGCTCCGGACCACTGATCTGATGTGAGATCAAACTCTGGCAATATCCCTGATAGTGGACGAATCTCTACACGCTTTTGTCTCTGAGAGAACTGTCTGACACACTGCTCTAGATGGTAGTATGCGCAGAAGAATGGACCAAGTAGCCTGAATCGCTTGCCGTATGCATAAGTATATCTGGGAGGTGACTCCTGACGATCAAAGTAGTCCCATACGACTTCTTCCTCCTGAAGGTTATCGATCAAGAATCGGTATCGTGCAACTGGAAGGAGCTTTTCACCATTATATCTGAATGAATAGGCTCGAGCTGGCACATGCCGGAGGAACCAAGATTATAGGGCATAGGTACATCCTTCGACTAGAATCGATTCTCTAAGTGTGAAATGAGTCAACCCTTGGTATAAAAAGGCGAGTGCGGCCATGGCAATGGAGAGGCGGCTGGTCTGTCGACTTCCCCATCTTTGCAGAAGTTGAACTATCCTAATATCCATGTAATTTCGTCCATCTGAAAAGAGAGCGAGTCCCACAATGTATAAGACCATCGCATGCTGGATTCTCTCTCGAGCTATCCTGGACAACGAGCTGACTTCCACAAATACCCCATACTGTCTGTAGATTTCGAGCAGGTTTACATATTCATTTCCATCTTTTTCGATCAGCGGCCAAGACTTGTGTCTTGTCATGCGAGCTAAAGCGTCTCGGGGATCCAGACCCTTGACATTAATAAAAAATTGTTTCTCCAATGGATCTCCAGGCTGACCGATTGGCTCGGGCAATCCCATGATTTCTGAAAATTCATCTATCAGCATTGTCATCTCGCCCCATGGGAACCAGAAAGTAGAAGTGCTCGGATTCCACCATTCTGCTAGTGCATAGATCAAATTGTCGTTGATTGTCTGCTTTCCCACTGCGGACGCCAGTTCTAACCCACAATCGTCCAAGTGGTCCGAAAACATACGAGAGAACTTCTTGAACCATGAATAATACCACCGAAGAAAGAAGGATCTGGTGCTGAGGACTCGATGTTCTGGAAGACCTTGTCGCACCTCGTAGGAGATGTAACCCTCAAGGAAGACTGAATCAAGCTGACCGGATGCCATCAGACTGGTAAACACGGAAAATTGGAATAAGACTTGGGAAAATATAGAGATTTTGAAAAAATGCAGGCAGGATAAAATGAAGTAGGAAATTCGAGATCCAGAAGAGAGAAAGGATGAAAAATCACCTGGAGTTTTGAAGGAAATTAATGAAAATTCGGAAAATCGTTCAGGATTTAAAGCATGGACAGTACATGGAAATGGATTGGGGATTTCTGAAAAATTGTCCACTATTTTGGAAAATTGGGAAAATATGGAAAATAACAAGGAAATAACTATAACACATTTAATTACATCCTGCATAAACAAGTATGCACATACAACATTCCCTAAAAGCTGACTCTAGATGCACAAGTTTTGAAATAGCTGTAGGACCTTAATCCTAACTCTAAGGTTCAGATCATCTGTGTCCAATCATGCTATGCCTATATACTCAAGCTGAGGCTCGATGTACGTGGTATAAAATCAATTTCTCCGGTTCTAGGTTCGAGTTTTCCAACATCCTTGAGCACTTGCCGATATACGTTGGACTATGGCCCTTGGTACGTGGCAGATGGGTGTTAACCCAAATAGGTGGCCCAGTTGTGAGGCTCTGTCCCGAACTATGGTTCTGGAAGAGAGCCCAGCAATGTGAAGACCGGGACAATATAGGTAGGGTGATTTTTGAAATATGAACACATGCAAGAAAACAGAGGGCTCTAAGTCCTAAAGAGATAGAGATTTTGAAATATTTGAAGAAACAAACATTGTTTTCAATTAAGCCTAGATTGAGGAGGGTTGTATTAGACCTAAGTCTATGTGAGCATGAAAATTTCCTCCTCAATATGGTCCTACCAAACCATACTTAGTCTATATGCAATCCATG
Source organism: Nuphar pumila (assembly GCF_984573655.1). Lineage (NCBI taxonomy): Eukaryota > Viridiplantae > Streptophyta > Magnoliopsida > Nymphaeales > Nymphaeaceae > Nuphar > Nuphar pumila. The sequence goes on along the minus strand of NC_143255.1, from coordinate 68,371,643 downwards.
TCAGCTGGGTTCAAGTCTAGGCTCCTAGTTTCACATGATATCATGAAATAAAAGCTGACATTTCATGGAACACGATTTTGACAATTTGAACTAAGTTAAGCACACAATTGATCAGGCGAAGACGGGTCCCATCACGGTCGCCAAACCTGTTATCATGGCAAAATTTTTAACTTTTTGCAAGTCAAACTGACCTTTGAAAAAAAATTTGAAAATAACTCGCCTCCGTTTTAAAATGCGGGATAATTCCAAAGAATGGGACTCGCTTGTCAGTACGAGGTTCAACCGTTCTTGGCGCCTTTACCAGGGGTAATTGAACCAAGGATCAATTGTGTGCTTAGCTTTGCTCAACTTGCCTAAATCATGTTCTATTTCCTAAATGCACAAAGAATCAGGCATGTGCTATGAATTTCTGAAAATGCATATTTGAAAACATGATGTTTGATTTGAATATTGGAAAATATTTGGAAAATTCTTGGAAAATAAACTCTTTTAAAATCGTGCATCATGATTGAGATACTGTATTTGAGAAAGTGAAAATCGATTTCTGAAGAATCTAGAGGTTTTTGAGAAAATCGATTTTGAGAAATGTGAAATGACTTTGGAAAACTTGATTTCTTTGAATTCAAATTTTGAAATTGAAAATATAACTTAGAAAATTGAATTTGGAACTTGGGAAATGCTTGAAATATCATTGGAAAAACTTAGAGTTTTGAGAAAATCGATTTTAGAATAAGACTTAGAAATTTTGAGAAAATTGATTTCTCTGAATTGAAATTGGAATTTGTAAATGCATGAATTGAATGAATATAGATTTTAAATACTTGATTTTTTTGAGGAATTGAGAAAATCTTTTTGTATTTTTGAGAAATGCAGTGCGTTTTGAAGTTAGCCTAAGAGTGTAGGCTGAATGTGGCTAATACGAAGATTACAAATCTGGGTATCATTCGTATTCTGACTATGACCATAAATACAAATTCCACCAAGTTTGTCAACTTCATAAGAGCTAGTGCACGTGCCATTCGTGTAGACCACAGTGAATTGGTAAAAAATATGCATGAATTGGCATACATAGCAGTTATATATTAAAGTTTAAAACTATATGCAATGCATCCTATTCTAAGCAGGAAATTTAAATTCTTATTCCAAAGTTTAATTACAAATTACATCACTATTGAAATTTAAATACAGGAAATAAAAGAAAATAAAGTCTTCAATGTTCCTGCAAAATTAGAAAACTTGTTAGTAAAAATATGTTGGCTTTTCTAGATTTATCCAGTAATATCTAGAAATTACTGGATTTTACTAGATATAAGCCATTTTTCATGATTCCCTTACATAAACTTAATGAAATATGAAATAAAATTGAATAAATATGAAAATAGAATTTGAAATTTCGAAATTGGGGTCAAAATGACCAAAATACCCCTGATAGCAAGACTATGGCCTTGAAATCAGGGTTTTTAGAAAGATATTTTATAAAAATGCAACTTTTAAAATCCAAATAAGAATAAATTAAACTAAGTATGATGTGAAATGATTAAAAGTATGAAAATTAGGGTTTTGGAATTTCGAAATTTAGGTCAAATGACCAAATTGCCCGTGATAGCAAGACTATGGCCTTGAAATCAGGGTTTTCTGAAATAGATTTTGATAAATTTTGAGATTTATGATGGAAATAAACACAAAATCAAACTTGAAACATCCTAACATAATTATAAACATGAACAAACCCTAAAACCACACACTTATGCACGAAAATCAAGAAATATTACAAAAATTGTGATTTTGGCAGTGTTTTTGGATCTTTCAGGTACCCTATTTTGCAATTTGATCTATTCAAACATCAAATGAATTCTAAATTTCATAAAAAATGGCACATACACTTATTATAACCCTACAATCAGTTTGGAATTGCAAAAACATATTTTTGATATTATTTTAATTCAAAAATTGCATTAACAACCTAAAATAAGCTAATTCAAAACCAGTTTCAGAGTTAGATCCGAATCAGGGGCAATCTTCCATGAAAACTTCTGAATTTTTACAGAGATAAACTAGGAAGAAAAACAGAGATTTCCCAATTTGCATATCAGAAAAAGCATCTTCGGTTAGGGAGAAACCCTTCCGGCAATTTGAACTAAAATCTAACAAATCTAACAGGGGTTTAAACAGCTACTTCAGATTGAAAATACAGAAATAAATAGCAAACACAATCAAAATTTCTGAAATTTTAGCAGTGAACAGTAGATAGAAAAATAATAATACTCACTTTTTACAGATCATGAATTGGATCTGTGGTTTGGGATCTATGAATAACACAAGTCTGATTAGAGTTTTGGTAAACCAATGAATTAGAATCCCTGTAAAACACAAAAAACAGAGTTAGATCATCTTCTTGGACCGTTCTTGATGGTTCTTGAGGTTGAATCTTGGTTGAATCCACATAAGGAGGGGTGCCAGTGACTAAATTGATGTTTAAACCATGAAAAACATTAAACAAAAACTAAAAATTAAGAAAATATTTACCTTGGAGTTGCAGAAATGGAGGAAGGCTGGATAGGAGAGAGAGGCTCCAAGGACTTGCTAAAGAGAGATGATGTCTTTTTGCAATCGTTGTAAATTTTGAAAAGATTTTTATATGAAAAACATGTGAAAACCAGACATCAAATAATAAAAATCGGTTCTCACTAGTGGATGAGACCGGGTCGAACTCAGGGAACGGGAATATATTGTATTCAAGTACACAAATCTAAACTATTCTTTATTGCCGAATTATGGAAATGTAAAATGTTCAGAAAAGTAAACACAACTAGCTATTACAACAAATGAATACCCTTCGCAGAGGGTGTAAAGTGCAATATTTACAAACCCAATTAAAATTCCTAATTCTAAAAATAAAAGCAAAAAGATGCTTTATTCTTCGTACTTTGTGTCACGTAATCACTTCCGCTCCACTCTTGTGCTATCCTGCACAATGCAAATGAACACGAGCAGTACCAGAAATAGAAATAGACTATACTAAACTAGATAAATGCTAAAAATTATGAATCAACTTATGCAAGAAATCTAAATGACAAAATAAAATTGATTTCTAATTAAATCTACTACTAACTAACTAATTACACATCAATTAACTAATTGTTTATTTAACTAACACCTAATACTTAACAAAAACAAGAAAATGAACTGAAAATTAATTGACTGACAGGAAATGAAATAAAAGACCGGAAAATGAAGTAAACAAGAAAACTGACTTGAAGTAAAACAAAACGTGAAACAGACAAAAACTGAATGCAAAACCTGGAAAATGCAATAACTAACAACAGGACTCAAAATGAATTAAAACTGAACTTAAAGAATGAAAAACAGGAAAATGAAAGATAAAAAGTGACACTCACTAATTGAATTAGACACAACAGGAAATCACTTGACACATAGGCAATTACAAAACTAAAGAAAAACAGGAAATTAATTTCAGTACATGAACAAACAAGCATCTAACAATTTATCTACAGAAATTGAATGAACACAAGACTTTAATGCAGAGACAAACAGAAATTCAGAAGAAAACAAACAGAAAAACATTATGAAAACAGTAAAAACGATATCAAAGACTGCAAAAGAGGGAAATCAATGAATGCAAAAGAAACGTTTAACTAACAGATCGTGAATTAATTTTTGAAATGAAAACAAACAAGATATTTGCTGAAAAAAAAAAAAAAGAAACAGGAAATTAACTAATCAAATGTTATAGGCAGAAACAGATAATGAAAGAACAAAACAACAATAAAAAAACAAGAAACTTCAACCGAATTTATAAACAACTAAAAACAGGAAAATACACTAGAAAAAAAATCTAATCGGGAATGAAAACATTGAATCATAACTTGATGCTAACATTTTTTCTTTTCTTTTCATTTTTCTGTTTTTTTTTCGTTTTAATGAAATAGCAATAACATGAATTAGAAGTTGAAGAAGAAGAAGAAGCTGAAGAAAAGGAAGAAAAAGAAAATCTGAGGATGCAGATTGAAAGAAGAAGAAGAAGAAGTAGTAGAAGATGAAGATCGAAGAAGAAAAAGAAGCAGATGAATCGGAGATGATGAAGAAAGAAGAAATCGGATGAAGAAATAAAGAAGAAGAAGAAGAAGAAGAAGTAGGAGAAGAAGAAGATCGAAGAAGAACTCAGCACTCACCGTAAATGAACCTGAGGGAAGAAGCTGGCGACCTCCACCACCGCCGCCGTCGCCGGAAGGAAGCTCCACCACCGCCGGTTGGATTTGAACAGAGCAAGAGGGAGAAGGGGAAGAAAGAGGTCAGAAATGGCCCGGTGTTGGTGGAGGAGAGTGAGAACAGAGGGAAAGAGAGGGAAAGAGGGGAAAGAGGAGAGGTTTCAGGCGTAAATGGGGGAGGCGCCCGATTGTTTTCTGTTTTTGGGGTTTTAAAAACAACATACCGGTTTGAACCGGTTTGTAACAGATGCAAACCGGTTCAAGTCGGTTTGTTTATTTATTTATTTTTTAATTCAAACCGGTTCAGCCGGTTTACTATTATTATTTTTTTTCAGTTTTAAGTCAAAAACCGTGTAAACCGGTTTAGAAAAATTTTCAAAAACTTTATTTCATTTATAAGAAAAATAAAAACTATTCTACTAAATTTTTTCTTTTCTAAAAACAAATACTTAAAATGAATATAAAACTATTTACTCTATATATATTTTTTATTTTAAAAAAAAACTAAAACTAACTACTATGATTATAACAAAAACTAAAATATGTATAAAATTGTAAAATAAAACTATTTTTCATGCATTTTCTATTTTTTAAATCATTTTAGCACATTTACTCAAAAACTAACATAAAATTGGGTTTTTGAAACATTATTTCATAAAATCATGCATATTTAAATGTTAATAAACCCTAAATTATATACATGATCAAGAGATCCCTAAAATCGTCCCCCATAGCCCCCCTTTTATAATAAAAAATTAGGTTTAAAAAATTAGAATTTTAAAAAAATTGGACTTCTAAAGGGGGGGCGATTTTTGTAGAGGATTACCTATATACCCCTAGCCTAAATTATCCTAATTAATACCTAATTAACCCCTAGCTAAACCTAAAAAATCCCCAAATGTGATGCCACTTGGCATTTTCCACATTTGGGTTTTTAAAGTCCTTTAAAAACCTTTAAAAACACTAGTTTTAAATTTCAAACTTCAAAATGAGTTTTTAAAATAACTTTTGACTCTTCTAAACCTCTAACACTAACCAATACACTGACTAACCTTAGTCTAGCCCTGACTTACTCGAATATGGTGCCACCCCGAGTGGGCCCTACTTGAGTTTTAAAAAAAAAAAGCGATTTAAAAACTTGAAATTGAGAAAGTTTTTAAAAGATTTTCAAAAGTAAACTTTGAATTTAAATTTTTTGAAATGGAATAGGGTTCTAACTGGGTCATAATTCCTCTGGATATGGTTCCAACTGAGTGGGCTCACATCGATTTTTGAAAATTTTGAAATAAACACTGAAAACAGCTTTGAAAAGGGGTTAAAATCAATAATTGAAATTCAAGATTTTTGAAAACAGAGTCTCAAGCGAACTGGAACTCCGGGTTAGAGTCCTGAACTCTTAGGACTCTGAGATTTTGGATTTTAAAAGCCAAGTGAAAGAATTTTTAAAAGAATTTATCAGAAAATGGTGAAATGAGTCAGAAAACACAATCAAGGTTAGACTCCTAACTCGATCAGAACTCTGAAATAGAGTCCTGGATCAACTGGACTCTACAAAATGACCTAATGTTTAAAAACAAATGGAAATGAATGAAAATAGAAGTGAAAATGAAAATTTAAAACAGACTCCTGACTAGATTAGGACTCTGGGACAGAGTCCTGATCAGACTGAAACTCTAGATTTTTTTTGGTATTTTCTGAAAAACAAATAAAAGAACTTGTCAAAACAGTGAAAACAATAACGAATATTGGAATAAAACAGAGTTCTGATTCAACTGAGACTCTGAGGACAGAGTCTTGATTGAACTAGGACTCTCAGATTTTTGGATTTTCTGAGAAAACAAATGAGAGAATTTTGAAAAATAGTTAAAAACAGGATGAAATCGAAGTTTTGGTTCAGAGTCATGTTATGATTAGGACTCTGAGAAAGAGTCCTGATTCGATCAGAACTCTAAGAAATTTTGGTTTTCTGATAAGTAAATGATGAAATTTAAGCAAAGCTTTTGAAAATCAGTGAAAATGAAGTATGAAAACCAATTTTGGATAGAGTCCTACTTCGATCAGGACTCTAGGGTAGAGTCCTGATTTGATCAGGACTCTGAGATAAAACCTCAGAATTTTGAAATTCTTTGATAAAAGTGTAATAGTTTTGGTAGATTGAAAGATTTCTGAAAGATTATCTCAAAATTGAAATCGGGATCAGAGTCCTGATCCAACTAGGATTCTCTGAACAGAGTCCTGCTTTGACTGAAACTCTGAGTTTCTGACTCATTTTGAAAGATTTGATTAAAAATGAATAAAATAGCTGTAAAAGATTAGAGTCCCAATCCAATTGAAACTCTTTAGAAGAGTCCTGATCCGACTGGACTCTTGAAGAAGAGTCCTGATCCAACTAGGGCTCTGAGATTTTGGCCAAAACAGAAGATTCTAAAAGGTTTTCTTCAAAAACAGGTAAAAAGGTAGTGAAAAGTAGAGTTTTGATCCGACTAGGAATCTGGAAAAAGAGTCTTGATCCAACTAGGACTCTAAGATTTTGGCCAAAATAGAGGAAATGGACAAGGGATAGGACCATAACTGGTTCAAAATCAAAATGATGTTTTAAAAAGGTTCAAAAAGATTCAAACTGATAAAAATACAGAGTCTTGATCCAACTAGGACTCTAAAATTTTTGAGATTTTTGAGAAATGAAAGAATCTAGAAGCGACACCATCTGAATGGGTCTCATCTGAGAATTGAAATCGATTGAAATTGAGTTTGAAATGAATCCAGATTGTTTTCTGAGAAAGTACTTCAAAATTTAAGGTCCTGGGGGTTGACAAATGACATAATGTTGATTAAAAACCCAGGTTTTAAAATTGATTTTGAAAGAAAAGTTTTAAAAACCCAAGTCTGGATTAAATATGTTGAAAACAAGAGTGCTGGATCTCAAAAATGAGATGTAATGACATGCAATGTTATGCAATGCAATGAGATGATATGTCGGATGCATGCAATGATATGCAATCACACATGAAATGTAAGCACTGGATGATGGTGAAAATTTGGGGTGTTTACAGATGCCCCTCTTTGCTACTAAGCCGATTGTAAGCCAAGCTTAGTGGCAAAGAAAATGCACCAAATTTGGACTATATATATAAAAAATGCCCCAGTTAGGAGAATCTGACCGGGTATGAAAGAATTAGCTCTGACGGTGATCATGATAGGTATGGGATGGAGAATAAAGAAGAAAGAATCACCTCATCAAAATGAGGCTCAGGCTTAGCCCTTAACCTGGATGGGACGGGAAATGAAATACCTCATGGAAAAATGAGGTTCAGGCTTTAACCCTTAACCTGAAAGGGGACGATACCTCATGGAAAAATGAGGCTCAGGCTTAACCCTTAACCTGAAAGGGGAATGAAATACCTCCTCAGAGGAAGCTCATGTTTGTAATCTTATCCTGATTGGGCGAAAAATGAAATACCTCATCAAATGAGACTCAGGTTTGTACCCTTATCCTGATCGGGCGGAAATGAAATACCTCATCAAATGAGGCTCAGGTTTGTACCCTTATCCTGATCGGGCGGAAAATGAAACAGAATCCTCAAAAGAAGAGACTGTGATGGAACCTTCAGATTTTGCACAATAAATCTGATAGGGGTTTTGCAAAAGAATGAAATTGGGGTCCCTAAAGCTTGAAAAGGGGTTTGATTTTGGGCGCCTCATTGCTGAGACTAAATAACTTTTGAAATTGGTGGCCTTTTGCGAGAAAACGATTTGTGGTTTAACCTCAAGCTGAAATTGGACTGCAGAGAGAAACCAAAAGGTTTCTGAGACATTATAAAACAGAAACCCTCGGTTTCTATTTTAATGTTGATGTCGGTCCAGGTCCGGCATTATGACCCGGTGACAGGCCCGATCCAAACTCATTATGGGTGGATCGGGTCTGCCATTTCCACTGGATCAAACACAGATCTATAAAGGTTCTGGGTCTGATCCAGAAAGATCGGGTCTGACCTAGATTATGGTTGTACATGGTCACACCCGGATCTGATATGTATCAGTACAGGCCCGAATCTGGTTTATACTAGGTCAGGCTTGGATCCGGTTTGTACCGGGTCAAGTCCAGATCTGGTATGTACCAGGTCAGGCCTGAATCCGGTTTGTACTGGGTTCAACCTGGATCCGGTTTATATTGGGTCAGACCCAAATCTAGTAAAGATCGGGTTAGACCCGGATCCAGATTATACTAGGTCAGACCCAGATCCAGCTTATACCAGGTCAGACCTGGATCTAATATGAACCAGATCAGGATCCTGGCACTGTTTAAAATTGAACCGGATCTGTGACCAATTTGGCCCTTTTTGGGACCGATTCAGAGTCGTTTTTAAGCAGTTTCTTCTAATTTTTCACCAATTTTGAGATGCTAAGACCCTATTTTCGTAAATATATGAAGATACAAAAATTTTGGCATACAATTATAGAGTTTTATGTACTTTTGTTCATACTTAGCACCGGTTCATAAGGTTCAGACTCTTGGATGACCGGTTCAGAGTTGTTTCAGATCGGTTTGAGGTGTTTTGAGACCGGTTCCTGCTTGTGGACCCTGGGTTTTACCCATTTGGGCTTGTTTTGTCATTGATCATGTATTTTATTTGTAATTATGTATGCATAAATGAATGTCTGATATTGAAATCAATGATAGTTAGATAACTTAGTGAATTCATGTTACCAAAGTAACTGAATACATGTATGTTGTCAATTTTATTCTATCATATAGTTTTATCCAATATTAATAGTGTACTTAGATTCATGAAACAATAAGCAACCCAAAGGAAGTTTTATTGTGTTTGGAATTTGAGTAGGGTAAAATAAGGCAAGTGTGATGAGATACATCGTGCATGTGTATCCAAATGTACCATGTGTTGATGGTCTAGCTTCACATGAGCCTTAGTTTTACCAACTATGGTTGGTAGGCGTAGTGATTACGCGTGTCAGAGCTCTTACCAAGGTAAACTCCGATGTCCCCCTTCACTCGTCCAGAAATAAGCATATCAAGGGCCTTTTATTTATTGCTTTTTATATCAGGTTTGTCTCGTATATGCTTCTTTTTGATACATGTCTTTTGTCATGCAGTTTTTAGTTCTGTGATTCTAGATGACTCAAGTACTATTCTTTTTCTTGATGGATCTAATTTTAGTAATTGGAAAGAAACTATCCTCTTTACATTAGAGTATATGGATTTGAATTTGGCCTTAAGAATGGTTGATCCTGCTACCCTAACAGATCAAAGCACTGCTGAACAAAAGAGTGCTTTTGAGAAGTTGGAGCGTTCGAATAGACTTAGCCTGTTGCTTTTGCAATCTAAGGTGGCTAAGAATATTCGCAGTGCTATCCCGCAATATATGACAGTGAAGGAATTTTTGAGTGCTATTGAAGCACAATTTGTCAGTTCAAATAAGGCCAGGGCCAGTGCCCTAATGTTGAAACTCATAACTATGAAATATTTTGGAGGGGGTAATATTCGTCAGCATATTTAGAAATGAGGAACATAGCGTCTCAGCTGAATAACATGAAGCTGGCCATTTCTGACTCATTCCTAGTGCATTTGATTCTAGCATTCTTACCTTTAGAGTATGGACCTTTTAAAGTTTCTTACAACACACATAATGATGAATGGGCATTCAATGAACTTATGTCCAAGTGTGTTGAGGAAGAAGAGAGATTGAAAGTGAAAAAGTGCAAAGTGCCCATATAGCTTCTCATGCATCCAAGGTAGCACCAAAGAAGAATGCATTTAAGAAAACTGCTAGGAAGAAGTCAGTAAGAGATAAGCCATCTCAGAGCAAGCAACCTGATTCTGCTCCCATATAGTGCTTCTTTTACAAGAAGAAGGGACACAGGAAGACATTGTATAAAGTATAAGAAATGATTAGAAAAGAAATATAATTTGTCATTTGTTTCTCATTAATATAATTTATTATAAAGTTCTGAAAATAGCTGGTGGATTGACTTGATGCTACTATTCATATTTTCAACTGTCTACAGTCATTCCTAAACAGAAACCAACAATGCATGAGAAGGGCATCTATTCGGGGAACAAGATGTGTTCACATGTGAAGGGTGTTGAGACCTGCAAGATCACTTTAGATACAGGCATAAATTTAGATCTTCATGATGGCTTTTATGTTTCATCATATAGTAGAAACTTAATTTTGATTTCAAGATTGGATAAATTTGGATATTGTTTTAAACTTGAAAACTCTAAGTTATTCACATACAAAAATTCAATTGAAATTGGTTCTGCATTAGTTTATGATGGTTTGTACAAATTAAATATGAAGATCCAAACTCAGAAGTCATTGACTTCTGAGTATGCGTTGGTTGAGAACAAACGTAACATGATTAATGATAAATCCTACATGCTTTGGCATCGAAGGTTGGGTCATACCTATGAAAAGAAAATAAAGAGACTCGTAAATAAAGGGATCTTGAAATCTTTAGATTTTACCGACAGTGACCCATGTGTTAATTACATAAAGGCTAAGCAAATAAATACATATAAAGAGTGTGTCAAACGTAGTAGTAAGATATTAGAAATAGTCCATACAGATGTGTGTAGACTATTTACCCCATGTTACATAGGCGAAAGATATTTTGTCACCTTCATTGATGACTATTATCTGTATATGTATCTCTACTTGATTTATGAAAAATCTGATGTTTTTCAAATGTTTAAAGAATTTAAGAAAGAAGTAAAAAAATAAATCGATAAAGTTATTAAGATAGTCATGTCTGATAGAGGTAACAAATATTATGATAGGTTTATTGAGATGGAGCAAAGGGAAGAACCATTAGAGTGATTTCTCAAAGAAGAAGGCATTGTGCCTCAGTATACCATGCTTGATAGTGACTACCAGAATGGTGTAGCTGAAAGGAGAAATCACACTCTTAAAGAAATGGTCAGGGATATGTTGAATTATTCAACACTTCCCATGAAGTTATGGGGTGAAGCCTTAAGGATTGTTGTGCATATTTTAAATAAGGTTCCTACAAAATTTGTGCCTAAAACTCTCTACGAGTTGTGGATAGGTAGGAAACCATCACTGTCTTATATGCAGGTATGGGAATGTTCTGTAGAGGCTAAGTTGTATAACTCTCACATTAAAGCCTTTGATCCAAGAACAGTCGGTGGATATTTCATTGGTTATCCATAGAGATCAAAAGGATATAGGTTTTATTGCCCATCTCATTTACCACAGATTTTTGAAATGGATAAGGCAAAATTCCTTGAAGATGGTTCAGTAGGATTAAGTGCACTTCAAAACCTTAGTTTTGAGGGAATACATGATCCAGTCTCACTACCTATTAAGGAAAACACTGAAAGATATCATATTGTTATCCCTAATGACGATGTGGTTGATCATCCGGTGGTTAATGGACAAATCCAAAATGAACCTATTGTGGATAATGTAGAAGAGCACGAATAGAATGAACAAGTTCAATTTGAGCCTGTAAAATGACTTGTTTGGAGATTCACAAGAATTAAGAAACCTGCCATACATCTTGACTATGTGGTGTACCTTTAGGAGCCTGATGATTTCATAGATATAGATGATGACCCGTTGATTTTTATGGAAGTTGTTGAAAGCAAACAATCTTTGCACTGAATAAAAGACATGAAAGAAGAGTTGAACTCTATGGCTAAAAATCAAGTGTGAGATCTTGTTGAGTTACCTAAAGAAGTAAAACTCATAGGGTGTAAATGGGCCTTTAAGACCAAAAGAGACTCCAAAGGTGACATAGAGAAACATAAGGCAAGATTGGTTGCTAAAGGGTTCACCTAGATGGAGGGCATTGACTATAATGAGACATTCTTTCTTGTCTCAACTAAGGGGTCAATAAGGATAATTTTGGCCCTTGTAGCTCATTATGACTTAGAGCTACATCAGATAGATATGTAAACAACGTTCCTCAACAAGGATCTGAATGAAGAGGTATACATGAAACAACCTTTTGGTTTCTCTGAAGATGATCGTTTGGTTTGCAAGCTTAACAAATCAATATATGAACTTAAATAGGCCTCCCGACAGTAGTATATTAAAATTTTCTAAGTCATTGTGACTTTCGAGTTTATAGAAAACATTATTGATCAATATATATACCTTAAGGAAAGTGAGAGTAAGTTCATTATATTGATGTTGTATGTAGATGATATTTTGCTTGCAACCAACGATATAAAGTTACTTACAGAGACAAAACAGTTTCTTGCGTCATATTTTGATATGAAAGATATGGGTGAGACTGCTTATGTACTTGGCATAGTGATTCGTCGAGACATAGAAAAAGGCTTTGTAGGCCTCTCCCAAAGATTCTACATAAATAAGGTATTAAAGCGATATGGGATGTAGAATTATTCTCCTAGTACAACACCCATATCAAAAGGTGACAAATTGAGCCTAAAAGATTTTTCACAAGACGATATTGACAAAGCACAAATGAGTGCTTATCTATATGCATGAGTTGTTGGCATCTTGCAATACATGCAAACTTGTTCATGTCCAGATATCTCTTTCGCAGTAGGGGTGTTTGGTAGATTTCAGTCTAACCCAAGCATATCCCTTTGGAAGGCTGCTATGAAAGTCTTGCGGTATTTGCAAGAGAAAAAATACTATATGTTGATGTATCATAAGGTTAATCACCTCGAGGTCATTGGGTACTTAGATGCAGACTTAGGAGGATGCCTTGATAGTAGAAAGTCTTCTACTGGGTATATCTTCTTACTTGTTGGGGGAGCGATCTCTTGGAGGAGTGGGAAGCAGACAGCCACTATTGCTCACACTATAGAGGCAGAGTTTATACCATTGTACGAGACTACTTTGCAGGCCATATGGTTGAAGAACTTCATATCACAGTTAAAGGTGGTTGATTCCATTGAGAAGCCACTGAAGGTCTACTGTGATAACGAAGCTGCAATATCCTTTTCGAATAACAATAAAAGTACTGTGTCATGTAAGCATATAGAATTAAAGTATTTTGTTGTTAAAGAAAGGACAAAGAATCATTTAGTGCATATTGTTAATATTGGTACCAAAGAGATGATTGTTGATCCTCTTACTAAAAGGCTAGCACCGAGATTGTATTCCGAACATGTATTAAGGATGTGCTTGTTAAATTCTTTTTGACATATGCATATGAATAAAGTGATCACATACAGTTTTGATTCTCATTATGGTTGTTTATTGTTAATCTCATAAGAATTAGAGATTTAATTAAGGATCTGTAGAATAGATTTTAAAGGCCAATCTATTCATCAAGCAATTTCCATAAGGTATTCGGTTGAGGGTTTATCTTTGGGACAAGTGGAAGAATGTTGGAGTCACCCACATAATCTGGGTGTTACCCACATTAAGGACGTCCCTATCGGGTAAGCCCCACGATTTTGTAAGAGAATAGTTACGTAATTGTTTCCTAATAAAGACTAATGCTATAAAAGGGGTTGTTGATGAGAGACCCTTGTGCAGAAAAATAAAAGAAATTATACATGATTTCCATTGCTGGGATTGGATCCTGCTCACCGTCGCTGGAGGGCCTGCACTCATCAAGGGCGGCGACCGGTTGAGGAGTCGAACATCTCACAGTTGCCGATTCAGGTTCACTTGCCGGCTATTTGCAGTTCGACATGGCCGCTCCAGGTATGCCATCACCTTTCTCTTGCGCAGGCCCCAACATGTTGCAATCCCGTTTTCCCTAGTCTGGTTTTTCCCCTTTCAAATTCACATTTTGCACCATACTTATTGATAAAAAATGCCTTCCATAACTCTATTCTGGGCAATGCCATCCAAAACCCATAGTGCTCAGTTGGATGCACCCACATATCCAGAAAAGTGATGTAACGCCCCGGATTTTCAAAACAAAGCTAAGTTAAAATTTTCATGAATTTCTTTTTTTTTTTCTTTGCAGCGGAACTTAGAAAAGATTTTAGCAGCGGAATAAGACGATAATGAGTCGTCGGTTTTAGAAAACTCCGAGCACGTTGCAGGTATGTGGCCAAGCAATTCATTGACCACCAAGGTGTTCCATTTTATCGAAAACTCATGTTTATTACAACACTACTGCTTAGAAAAGCAGTGTAGGTTCAATAAAAGGAAGCAGTACAACTCTGTCTAGAGAAACCCTGGAACTCGATGCCGCCTTGCTCCGCATATCGCCACGCAGGTTCAACACCTGAAATCCCCATAAAACGGGGTCAGAACCACTAATGGTCTGGTAAGCATGCAGTCATACATCCATTCAACTCAAGTACGATAATGACCACTCAGGGTCGCAATACGCAATAACGACGCTCAAGCCTCCAAGACTTAGCGTATATCGTAAGAGCCTCCGTAGGGCTATGAGTTGAACATCCGCTCGAGTCTTCATGACTTAGAGCAAGCCTTTTCAGGGTTGTGATTTGAATAGCCGCATAAGTCTCCACGACTTAGCCATGACCTCTTTCGGGTCTCAAAGTGATGTCTAGCTCAAGTCTTCATACTTGGCACATCCGTATCCCACGCATCTAAGGACAACTCCTCGAGTTTCGCTTAGTCGTGCAGATACAACACGGGTCTTTGCCCAGTCGGTCCAGTAGTATACCGAACATGACACCTTCACAAAGGTTATGCAGGACTGACTCAACACGTCATCCACTCATACATTCAAAACATCGTTGTACCTAGAACTAATGCATTGTTTGATAATTAACCGCTCCCGCCTTTGGTACGCAGGTAGAGCTATTGTCCGGGCATCAACGCGACGTTCTGGGGGTTGATTATTCTATGTATTTTAGATACCCCAGAGGCCTGTTGACCCTATCCATAGTAGGGCAGTGTGTTTCAACTGGGAGAATCCTACTAGGCCCATATTCGGATGCATCCTCTACTTGCAGTAGTTGGGTTCAATCCTTAGATCTTAAGGATAACCATGACCCCAAAACCCATGAGTGACTGAGGCCATCGTGGACTCTATCAGGTCTAAAGTAAAATACATGTCACTCAAGGTTGTACCATCACTGTCATTCCACAGTGAGCATAATTCCTAAAGGGGTCTGCCAGTCTTACAATTACTTGGACAGAATCTGCATGCCATCTAGGCAGCCCGTGCTTTCAGCACTACGGGAGTATGTACCCAACCCCATTCAGTCTTCCCCAACACAGTCATTACTGAGGGGGTACCCCTAACACGATCTTCAACCGCGGGGTATGTGCGACCTTAAGTCTTATTCATATGCATGCAGAACACCGCTCTTTGGCACTTCGGCCACCACGAGCATCACACCTCTTTGGGTGGAAACAACACACTCTGGCTCTTCGGCCCTTACGAGTCTGGTTGTGTAACCGTTCTCAATGAGCATGCATATGACTCGATCTAAATAGATCGACTACTCGGCGTATTTTTACGCAACGAGTCCAACCTAGCCAAGGCGCAACCTCTACTCCGGCTCAGCGGCCCTTACGAGCAAGGTGCCCTTGCAGACACAAGGATACGAGCCGATCTGGCATCGTTCCATCAACGGACATCATTATGCCATTCCATTGGTTCCGGCAGCTCTTCTGCCAACCATTTCGTCAACACCTCCCCTGCTCTACCGGCAGTGGTGCGACGAACCCTTCTACGTTGTAGAGGGCAAACCATGAACTGGGTAGCACTCTGCTATATGTCAGAGTATCCTGCTACGTTCTTTCTGAGCTATTCTTAGCTTCTTCAGAAATTTCAGCAGCACTTCCTCTCTTTTACGGAGAAAGCGTGCGTTTCTTTTATCCATTTCAGCGGCATCTCCCCTCTTTGGTAGGAAATCGCCACGCTTAATTCGGGAAATGGATGCGCACTGTTGTGCGTACTTTGCATCCATCAAGGTTGCAGGAACCCTTGGCCATAGCCAGGCCATACGTAATTGACTTAGTCTTTACGGAAAGAGCATTTTGCCAAAAAGCGAAGCCTTTCCAATAGGGGCTTCATTCGTCAAGCAGAATCTTGAACGAGGAGCGGTCAAGGAATCGCATGGGCGATTTGGAGTTGATCTCCATTTGAACGCTCATTTATGCGCTATATATGTAGTATAAGCAGAAGCCTGTGCTTTATACAGCGGCGGCGTAAAGAAATGCATATACTATTGTTCAGGGTGTGTAACTGAACGAAATATTCTACATATATAACAAAGCAGAAGCCTTGGCATCGTTCGACGCGACGGCGTAAGTAAATACATTGCAGAAAGCAGGAGCCTTGGCATCGTTCGACGCGACGGCGTAAGTAAATGCATAATCGGAAGTGCAGTAATCGGAAGTGCAGAAAACAGGAAGCCTTGGCATCATACGACGCGACGGCAAAGGTAAATTACATAGCCTGTGCGATATAAGACGCGTCGGCAGAATCAGCAGATATACACCTAGATCTGTATCCAACGATAGTTACGAGGCGAGCGAGTGAACACCGAAGTGTCCTAGAGGGCTCAACCAAGAACTAGGGTGAGATACTATTTTTGAAGAACGCATATACTGCGCATTCGAACATATATATCCGACGATAGTTACGAGGCGAGCGCGTGAACACCGAAGCGTCCTAGAGGGCTCAACCAAGAACTAAAGCAAGATACTACTTCAGAAAGTATATTCTATATACAAACAGTCAAATACTTAAGAGAGATGGATCAACGAAGCGAACTTACTTCAAATCGAGGAAGAAATGGCTCTGGGTTGCTTCTTTGGCTTCGAGCCTTCCTTCGAGAGGTCAGACTAAGTCAGGTGAAGCTGACTTAGTTGAGAAAGAGGGAGAGTAGGTCAAGCTACTCAACCTAAGTGGTTTGAACCAAACAGGGTTCGATCCAAGTCAACTGGGTTCAGCAGGTTCGAACTCAGCTCAAGTAGGCTAAGTCTGGGTTCAGAAATCCAAACCGGAATCTGGACCAAAACAGACTTTGACTTTGACTTTAAACCCAACTAGGTTCAAGTCAAGTCAACTAGGTTTGGACTAGGTCAAGTGGGTTCAGACCCAGGTCAGGTGAGCTAGGACCAGGTCAGGCAGGCTCAGACCAGGTCAGGTGGGTTCAGGCCAGGTCAGGTGGGCTCAGACTCACTTGGGCTCACTAGGGGAGGTTTAGGAGAGAGAGAGGAGGCAAGAGAGAGAGGGGGGGTCGAAATTATGAGAAGAGAGAGAGTGGGGAGGGCTATTTATAGCCCAAGCCCACCTCCTCTTGGGAATTTTTATCCCCCTTTTGCCCCTGAGCTTTATTTTAATTCCAGAAGGTTCCTTTTGAGGTGGGGCCCACTAGATATTTTCATAGGATATTTTGTGGGTCCCACAAGATATTTTCTGAGGAATATTTCTGTGGGTCCCACCAATATTTCTGTGGGTCCCGCAAGAATTTCGGGTTTCCGGCGATTTTTTTTTCCGAAAAATTCTGAGTACGCCATTCCCTTCGTATTGACGTAACTAAGAAAGTTGGCTCGCAGGAATCCTTTGATTTCATTCAGGTAGGAAGTTATGGCTTCCAGAGTGTTTGAGCATATATTCGCGATTCGACGAATATCCTAAGTATATCTGGCTCGTACAAATCGATCTGATTCGTATTTCGGGTTCAGATGCTATTTTTACTTGAAAATGCCTCGTGAATTTCTTCAGAAAGATACTGAAAAATTATGGGTCTTACAAGTGAGATGTGTGTGCTCCATGATGCAATATCCCAAGATATTCCATTTATTCGGATAAGTATGCTCATTCATGCATGCACCTCCTAACCATAAAGCCACACCACGACTCCCATCTGAAAAAGAACATAAAAAGAAGGAAAACACCACGAAAAAATTCAACCAAATAATCATTTTCCTACTAACGTTTCTCAAACAAATACCATGAGAGAGAGAGAAGAAGAAGAAGAAGAAGAAGAAGAACCATTACCGAAATCCCACAAAAAAATAACACCAAAGAAAGACCTCAACGACAAAATATTCAATGTATAAGAAGGGTCTCTACCCTCTTCAATAGATATTCTTTTAACTCATTCGCTTCCTCAAGCTTTCGTTTTACTATGTGTGAGAAATGCAACAAAACAGGGAAAAGTGTTTCTTTTTTCATGTATGAATCTGATGCAAACTGAAATTTGTTTTGCATTCATGGTCATCAAAATGGACCCTCTCTCCCAATACCATACTATCACGAGGAGAGCTCAGCTGCATAATTGCATATTCCATAAGGGAAGGATTTATGGCTTCCTGAATGGGCCCAATCCTTCCCAGTAAGTGATGGTTGGGGTTCCTTGCAGCTAACACGGCTTGTCCTCTTTCTTCGCCAGCAGAAGCAGAAAGAAAATTAACTTTATGTTCTATTCAACCAATTACAACTCATGTGCCGAGATTGTGCCTGGTATATCATTTGTTAAACTGGAGACCATCCATCCTCTGGTGACATGGGAAATAAGTGGGTTCCCTCAACCAAGGGACTGCTTGTGAGTTGGGGGCTCATTCTTCAACAGGCACACAGTTAAAGATCAAATTATCCTCTCACTGCTTGGGAGTTCACAGTTTCATGTTCTATTTTACTTCTCGGTGGAGGTTCTTTTCACCTTTTTCTCGCGGTGCTAGCTATTATTTAGCCTTGCAAGGTTGTCCTTGCTGATTCACACGGGATTCCACATTCCAAAACTGTCAATGGGTGATCACATTGTTCAGAAGGGAATACATGGGAAGTTTGTCTAGTTTTGCTAGGCAAAAAGATAATGGATGTAGGTAAGGACATAAGGTGAGGGATATCAGTGAAAATAACAAACAGAGGATTTGGAGTTTTTTCTCATTAGGTTTTAGCATGGGATAGCCATGGTCCGTATTGGTCTCAAAACCCATGCAAGTTTTGGGAACCGCCAATTGATGCCCAAGGCTGTTCTGGGATGTGAACAAGTTCAAGTCTGTGGCAAAAAGATGTCAAAAGAAGGAAAGAGGGATTTACCAATTTTGTTTTGGATGGTGTTTTCACATTTTGGTTTTAGCTTGTGAAAGATATGATGATACTGAACTCGAACACCATGGAATTTGGGAAGTGTTGTGTGAAACTAAACATGCCCCTAGCTAGTTTGGTGCATGGTGGAATGATAGAGCTTAAATGTGGGTCTCAGTTGTTGGACCTCCACCGATGTTACATATGATTTGGGTTGTTTTATCCTTCTTATTCCTATTAACTCTGTCATTTAGTTATTTTCCTCAACCTGAAATCGTTGTGTGATACTGGAATTAGTGTTTCTTCAATTGATATTATAGCACTGGAACCTAAGTCAATCTTCCCAGTCACTGAAACATGAGTACCACTGAACATTGAATTGCAATGGTATGTCTCATGTTAATTGATTTTTCATCTTTTAATTGATTAGTCTAACAGTCAACTAACAAGGCAAACCAGTAGTAAGGGATACTGATATATTGGCCAATGGGGCTCTACTTTAGCATTCATGTGTTGCTCTTCTTGGAAGCCAACAATTTTTTAGGTGGACCAGAACAACATGTGGACAATATATATATATATATATATATATATATATATATATATATATATATATATATATATATATATATATATATATATATATATATATATATGATATTATAGTGAAATTAAAGATGAGCAAAATAAAAGTAAGAGTGATAGATAGAGACACTCAGATTTACGTGGTTCGGTACCCAAGCATGTACCTATATCCACGGTTCCTCAATCCTCTCTTTTCATAAATTTGTTGTTATTTTTAATACAAGCCCAACACCTTGGTTTATACATGTACCAGGTGACAATCGAGAAAGATTCCTATACTAAAAATAGAGGATACATTAGCCATAAATTACAAATGCAATTAACACAAAAAGAAGGTAAGTTGTGCAGACAGGGAGGCAATTAGCTGGAGGCAATAAGCTGTTATCATTGCCAAAAAAATAGCACAACTCAAATATTCCGCAATACTCCCCCTCAAGCTGATCCGTAGAGGTCATCGATGGTTAGCTTGCCTGATATATCTAGGAATGCTCCTTTGGTTAATGCTTTAGTGAAGATATCAGCCAACTGATCTCCACTACGAATATACGGGGTTTTAATAGTGTCATTCTGAATATTTTCTCTATCACATAATGACAATCAACTTCAATGTGCTTTGTCCTCTCATGAAAAACAGGATTCGATGCAATGTGTACCGCTGCTTGGTTATCACAATACAGAGTGGTTGGTTTGTCTTTCTGGTTGTGGCCTAGTTCAAGAAGTACAAGATGAAGCCACACAATCTCGCTTGTTGCTGATGCCATAGCACGATATTCTGACTCCGTGTTGGACCTTGCCACAGAGGATTGCTTCTTACTTTTCCAAGTAACAAGATTTCTACCCACGAACATGCAGAAACCAGTGGTTGACTTCCTGTCAAATGAATTTTTAGTCCAATCTGCGTCTGCATACCCCACTATGTTAACATCACCGTTGTTCCTCATCAATATACCTCTTCCGGGTGAGTTTTTTAAGTACCTCAAAATTTGGTTTATCAGTTCCATGTGCGAGGGGCTCTGCATGAACTGACTCACATAACTCACTGCATAAGCTATATCCGGTCTAGTGATGGTGAGATAAATAAACTTCCCAACAAGACGCTGAAAGACACCTATAGCTTCTAGAGGTTCAGTGTTAGAAGCAACTTTGTGAACAGTCCATAGGAACATTTGCTGGTTTCGAACCCAATTTTTCAGTTTCTTTTAACAGGTCAATAGCATATTTTCTTTGAGATAAAAATAGTCCTTTATGCGAATGAGCAATTTCAATACCCAAAAAATATTTAAGATGTCCCAAATCTTTAATGCCAAATTCTTTTCTTAAATGTGTTTTTAGGTCTTCAATCCCATTTAGATCACTTCTGGTAATAACCAAATCATCCACATATATTAAAATGGCTACAATATCTTTGCTAGTGACTTTAGTGAACATGGAGGAATTTGCTTCACTTTGTTTGAATACGACTTTATTGAGTGCAAAACTCAATTTTCCATACCAAGCTCTCGGAGATTGTTTTAATCCGTAGATAGCTTTTTTCAATCGACACACTAGTCCATGATTATTTGGTACAGAAATCCAGAGTGGTAGGTCCATGTAGACTTCTTCCACAAGGTCACCGTGTAGGAAAGCATTTTTTATATCCATTTGGAATAAAGGCCAAACACAGTTAGTAGCAACTGACATAAGAATTCGGACAATGTTCATCTTGGCAACTGGAGTGAACATTTCTTTGTAGTCTATGTCGTAAGTTTGGGTATAACCTTTGGCAACCAACCTAGACTTGTACCTTTCTATAGAGCCATCACTCTTGTATTTTGTCTTATAAATCCAATGACACCCAACAAGTTTCTTTCCACTAGGTAATTTAACCAGTTCCCAGGTTTGGTTTTTTTCAGGAGCCTTGAGTTCTTCTTTCATTGCATTTATCCAAATGTCATTTTTCTTGGCCTCCTCAAAACTAAATGGTTCATGATTATTCTTAATTATTGTTAAGAAGTTCCAAAAATTTGAAGATACTTTGTCATACCTTATACAGTCTTGAATGGGATGTTGAGTAGCATTATAAGTGATGAAATCTCTCAATCTGGCAGAAGGTCTAGTGACTCAAGTAGAGTGCCTAGGAATGGCCTCCTTATTATTGGGTTGATATGCTTCATCAGGCCTCCCTAGATCGGCTGGAGCTGGTACCTCTGGCAGATCGTCTGATTCCAGGCCAAGCTCAGCTCCACTCTGTTGTGTAGATGGCTCAGGTTCCAGTGGCCCTACAATTGGGATTTGGAATCCCTGAAATTCATTTTGCTCCCTCTGAGTGGTGTAGAACATTTGGCTCTCATCAAATCGTACATCACGAGAGATAAAGGATCATTTCAAAATAGGGTCATAACATTTATATCCCTTCTTAGTAGATGAATACCCAACAAATGTACACTTTCTTGCATGAGGATCCAACTTTCCTGCATTTTGAGAGTGCACATAACAAATGCATCCAAATACACGTCAATGGGAAATGTTAATTTCTCGACCATACAGAATTTCCAAGGGACTTTTAAAGCCAATAATTCAGATAGGTAACCGATTTATCAAGTAACACCCTGTAAGGACCGCATCAGACCAATAGGTTTTTGACAAATTTGCATTTAAAAGCAAGGCACAAGTTACTTCCAACAAATGCCTGTTTTTCCTTTCAGCAACTCTGTTTTGCTGAGGAGTTCCGACACACATGAGGTTTGGTGTATAATTCCTCTTTTTTTCAAAAAATTTTGCAACTCATGATTAGTGTATTCAATGCCATTATATGTTCTAAGTATTTTGATCGTAGTATTAAATTGATTCTCAACCATGTTACAAAAAACTTGAAAATCAGCAAAAACTTCTCCTTTAGATTTAAGCAAGTATAACCATGTAGCTCGGGACTTGTCATCAATAAAGGTTACAAAGTGTCTATAACCTTCTTTAGAATCAACAGGTGTAGTACCCCAGACATCAGAATGAATCAAACCAAATATTTCATTTGACCTGTTTGAGTGTTCAGGAAAAGGTAATCTATGAAGTTTAGCAAATTGACAAACCTCACAGTTATTAAAGTCATGAATTAAGGATAAATTCAAATGTTGCAGAACTCTGTCAGAGGGATGTCCCAGTCTTTTGTGCCACAACTGAGAAGAGGTCCTTTTAGAGTTTGTAGCAACTAGGGTGGCAAGACTTGGTTCAATCACATACAACCCACCAATATGTTTTCCTTCACCAATCATCTTCCCTGAGTCCCGATCCTGAAATGTTACTTTCTGAGAGGTGAAAATAACATTGCAATTCCATTGGTTAGTGCACTTTCTAATAGATAAGAGATTTGCTTTTAGGTCAGGAACAACAACTGCATCAATTTCTTTTGAAAAGATACGGGCTCTACTAGACCCGCAGATGGGAAGCAATACTCCATTTGCAACAGTGGCATTTGAATAAGCACTTGAGGGTTGAGTTTTTTTAAAGTAATTTGCTGGAAAAGAACGTATTATCCGTTGCACCGGAATCAACTATAATATGTGAATTTGAGCCAATAGTTAAAACAAAATGCTTACCATGTTGTTTTACCAAATTTGTGACCTTTGTATTGTCGACACCAGATGTACTAGCAGCTGAGTTATTCTTGATTAGCATCTCCACTTGTCTTGTCAACTGATCAAGCCTTTGTTGTATCAAATCAGAATCTGAATGCGCAGTCAGTAGTGCATCACTAGATTTCAACTTGGTTGGCTTCAGGTGTGGATACAGGACCCAACACCTGTCATGAGTGTGCCCATTGTGATTGCAGTGATCGCAATTATATTTTCCTCCCTTCTTCTCTTTGCCTTTGATTGACCTATTTTCATCTCCAGATTTGATAGGACTAGAGTAATGAACATAGTTCTCAGAACTAGAAGAGTTTACCTTAGAACCTCTACTCATCACCCTTTTTCGAGTCTCTTCACTTTGAATAATGTAGCAAATGGTGTTGAGAGGCGTCAATTCAGGATGCATGAGAATCTTTTGTCTCATATCTTCAAAATTAGATGAGAGGCTTGCCAATAGATAAAAAATACGATCTTGTTTTTTCCTCTTCACATATTCACCGACTGACGTAGCAGTCGACCGATATTGGCGCAATTCTTTTCAGTATTTCTTTATCTTGCCAAAATGTTCAATGAAGGGTTGCTCAAAACTTTGCTTGAGAGAGAACATTTCTTGTTGAATTTCAAAAATTCTGGAAGAGTTGTTAGCAAAACCATACATTTCATAGAGAGAATCCCAAAGTTCTTTGGCTGAGTTGGAGTAGGCAAAGATTTCATAGATACTGGGTTCCATGAAGTTAAAAAGCCATGACATGATAGACAAATCACTGGCTCACCATTCTTTCTTCTCATCTTTTTCATCGGGTTTCAAGGTGCCAGTAATATGACCTTCTTTGGAACGACCACCTAAGGCTATCTTAACGGCACGAGTCCATGAGAGATAGTTGGACCCGTTTAACAAGATATTGGTTAAAGGTTGGTTGAAGGGAGATTTCTGAGAAGCTTCGGCCATCAGGTAATGTCAGAGAAGAGAATTTTTCAGAGAGAGAGGGGGATAAAGAAAAACTGCCACATGACAATGTTGCTATAGGGTCGAGTTGAATTTGGCGCAGCTTATTCTTCACACCTTCTGTTGGAAGCGAGATGGCCCCGGTACAATACCGAATGAAGA
Organism: Nuphar pumila; assembly: GCF_984573655.1. Classification (NCBI taxonomy): domain Eukaryota; kingdom Viridiplantae; phylum Streptophyta; class Magnoliopsida; order Nymphaeales; family Nymphaeaceae; genus Nuphar; species Nuphar pumila. Next base: position 68,347,176 of record NC_143255.1, on the reverse strand, counting down.
ACAAGTAAAATACATCAGCACGCCAAGAACTGGATGACTTGCTCTGATACCATATAGTGAAATTAAGGATGAGCAAAATAAAAGTAAGAGCGATAGACAAAGACACTCATATTTATGTGGTTTGGTACCCAAGCATGTACCTACATCCACGGCCCCTCAATCCTCTCTTTTCATAAATTTGTTGTTGTTTTTAATACAATCCCAGCACCTTGGTTTATACATGTATCAGGTGACTGGAGAAAGATTCCTATACTAAAAATAGAGGATACATTAACCATAAATTACAAATGCAATTAACACAAAAAAAAGGTAAGCTGTGCCAACAGGGGGAGGCAATAAGCTGTTATCATTGCCAAAAAAATAGCACAGCTCAAATATTCCGCAATAGATATGCTGTTGTGGAGTACAGCTGATCAACATTATCTCCAGTCTTCCCAGTTATAGATGCCTGCGTTAACATAAACTCGGTGTTGACAGAGTAGCAACCTACCTAATGTTTCTTTGACATAGGCAAAGTGTCTAACACATTATGACCCTATCGACATGTCATTCATAGGACATACTGGCATTACATATTTGTTAACACATTGATTAGTCAAACCTCTGATGTATCAGTGCTGGATCTCAACATCTTCCTCTGATTATTATTAGCTTTTAGTTTACCTTGCAAATATAGAAAAATACAGAAAGTTCAGTTAAGAAACCATGAGCTGCTGTGGCCATCGGTTTCAATCTTTAAATATGTTAATAACAGCCTTAATAAACGTAGGTTATCCTTAATCATCTACAGTCGTTAAAATATAAAGCCTATGAAAATAAACTTTAAATCTGTTCAAGTGATTTGCAGACACACAGCCAAGAGACACAACACGGGTGCCAATTAATATGTTCCTTCTTTTGATTGAGGACCACGACATGAGGGCATCCTCAATGCGACCACTAGGCTTCCATTTTTCTCCCAAAGAGAGCTACCACCGGGCTCAAATTGACGTTTCGGACCGAGTTACATTGTAGGGAGGAAAATCTGCTCGACTTGATTCCTCCTGATTCATACAAAGAACACATCTGCACAGCATAGGAATTGGGAGCTGCTTAAGTCCAAAGCAGGTTATATGTCCCCCCCCCCCCCCTCGATGATTCACTGAATCCCACGTCTGTGTTCGGGGCTTTGAATGAGCACCACGTATACAAGCACATGAGGCTCGTATTCCCGTGTATGTTGACATAACTTTGCATCGGACTCTGGTGTTGTTGCAAAGACTTAAGTACCCTTTATTGCTATTCTTCTCATAAAGTGATGGTTTGAGAAAATGACAAAAATGCCTTTCATTCAAAAAAGAAAAAACAAATAGTTCAAAAAAAGGACAAACATGTCCTCCATCCAGAAAGTCGAGGATGATGTTGACTCTTCAAAGTCTTCTTCTTTTTCTGTTCAAAAAAAGGACAAACATGTTTTCTTCTTCTTTCTCCGTAAAACACTGTAAAACCCTTTCTCTCTCTAGAGAAGAAATCAAGGGAAACAAAGAGTTCTTCCTGAAGAAGGCCATGAACATCAACCCTCTCACTCTCTCTCCTTTCTCTCTCTACTTCTGTGCACATCCAACAGACGATCCTACATTGCTGCATCGTCATCTTCTTCTTCTTCCTTCTTCGTAAAACACTGTAAAACCCTCTCTCTGTAGAGAAGAAATCAAGAGAGGTAAAGGGTTCCTCCTGGAGAAGGCCATGAACACCAACCCTCTCACTCTCTCTCCCTTCTCTCTCTACTTGTGTGCCTGATTTAGAGTTTTTGCCCTTACAGGAGGGGGGTCCGGGGGCTCCCCCCTGGCGGGGGCTCGGGGGGCAGCGCCCTCCGGACCAAAATTTTTTTGGGCCTTCCAACAATGATTTGTAGTATTATCGGGCTTTCCTACAGTAATTTGTAGCATTTGTAGTGTCTTCCGTAAATCGCGAAACGCTATAGCGATTTGTAGTGTCTTCCGCAAATCGCTATAGCGATTCACAAATCGCTATAGCGATTTGTAGTATCTTCCGCAAATCGCTATAGCGATTTGTAGTGTCTTCCGCAAATTAGGACCAACTTGTCAGAGTCATATCTCCCTAACCGGAGGTCATATTCTAAATCCGCGATTTGTAGTATCTTCCGCAAATCGCTATAGCGATTTGTAGTGTCTTCCGCAAATCGCTATAGCGATTTGTAGTGTCTTCCGCAAATCGCTATAGCGATTTGTAGTGTCTTCCGCAAATTAGGACCAACTTGTCAGAGTCATATCTCCCTAACCGGAGGTCATATTCCAAATCCGTAAAAAGTGGTGTCTTCGTTATTGAGTTTAGTTTATTTCTGTAAATTTTCAACAATTTCTATTGTCATTTCATTCCCCATTTTAACTTCAACGTGTTCATGGCCTTTTGCCCTTACAGAAGGGGGGATTTACATTTCGTAGAACACCCGTCACCGGAACGAGATGAACATGTTTCTTCTCTAGAGAGAGAAAGGGTTTTACAGTGTTTTACGGAGAAAGAAGAAGAAAACATGTTTGTCCTTTTTTGAACAGAAAAAGAAGAAGATTTTGAAAAGTCAACATCATCCTCGACTTTCTGGATGGAGGACATGTTTGTCCTTTTTTTGAACTATTTGTTTTTTCTTTTTTGAATGAAAGGCATTTTTGTCATTTTCTCAAACCATCACTTTATGAGAAGAATAGCAATAAAGGGTACTTAAGTCTTTGCAACAACACCAGAGTCCGATGCAAAGTTATGTCAACATACACGGGAATACGAGCCCCATGTGCTTGTATACGTGGTGCTCATTCAAAGCCCCGAACACAGACGTGGGATTCAGTGAATCATCGGGGGCGAACATACACAACCCTCTCGAGTAACTAAGATCTGACAAAAGAGGGTTGGCATTAACTTCTTGAGGCCACCCAAAAAACAAAAAACTAGATGAAGATGTGCGATACTGGATGCAAGTACAGTGTGATCTCAAAGTTAGGATTTATTTTTTTAAGACCCCCACCAGTTATTATTCAGTGTATCACTGGGGTTAGAACCACCACCACCACAAGGAGACGTGCATTGACAGCTCCTACCAACCACGCGGAGCCCCCGTTGGTCCCAAAACTAGGATTCTTACGGCCCATTTTTAACCAATTGGGCAGGATCAAAGTCAGCATGTGCTGCTAGCACCTTCCCATTCCTGGCCAAGAGCAAGACTTTTAAACATGGGTTATGGGTGTTTCCCGGATCATCAGCAAGTGGGCCCGCCATTAGTTCAACCTAATCGAAGACAGCTCATAGCCTTCCCATCGTGGCGGCATGAAAATGCTAATGCTAGCAATAATGATTAATGGGGAACTTAATAATGTGATAAGCAGGTTTTGGCTAAAGGGTCACCTTTTTCGTGCCATCCAATAGAAGAGGGCAGTTGGTTGGTTGATGGTGATGTTATTTAAGAAAAGAAAAGAAAACCTAAGATATTTACATGGGAAAGCAGGAAACTCATTTTCTTAATGTTCCCCTTCTCGCTTCTTGTCACTTCACTCACTTGGCCCTCACTTTTTATGTTTCTTGTATAAAAAAATTAATAATTTTAAAAAAAAATTGTTATATACTGGTTTTATAATGTTTTATATTTATGTTTACGTTATTTTTTATTTGTTTCTATCTGCACCTCGTATTGCTTTCTATGTATTTCCTTTTTATTTTTCATGCACTTGCATAATCACTTCACACAGTTATATATCCTGCTTCTCCTTTCATACTACTTTTCGCTCATCACTTCATATATTCATGTCGTTTCTTGGTAACTATGATAAAAAATAACAACAAATTTATTTAGAAAAGCTCCACTGTGTGTTTTTCTTTTATGCTTAATCTTGCTAAGCGCTTTAAGAGAGACTGATCAAGCGAGCAGCAATAACTTGAGCCTTGAATGTACAACAATAAAAGACGAGCTTTCAAGAGTAAAGAATCTCAAAGAGAAACTTGAAAAAAAATCCCAAATTTAATTGCCTGACAAAAAAATTAAGTTAAATACATCCATATTTGTGGGCTGCAACTTGGACAAGAATCATCATTATTGAAGTGCTTATCTATATCTAAAACGATTTTTTTTAATGGAAAATGATTGTACTGTTTGAAAAAAATAACATGTTTCTTGAAATGCCCTACAAGTTTCTAAAATCTACCTGATGTCCAAATTCACAACTTTTCTGTTATAAAATAACCTTTTTAACCTTTGCACAAGAGAATGTTTTCAAGTTTGCATGATATATCGGTTCGCTCATCGGCTATCGCAAACACTCACTTAAATGCAGGTACATAATTTTTTTTGTGGACCTCACAAAGTTTGCATAACCAAATTTGTGAACCTCCTATTAAACTGAAACCTAAAAACTTCGCAAATATCGTACTAAATTTGCATATGTTCTTTTTAAATACTTGAGTTTTCTTCAAAATATGCAAATATCCTCCTAAATACACAAATTTCTTCTTAAATATGTGATGTTTGTCTAAATATGCTAATTTTCTTCCAAACATGTGTAAATTTTAAAAATACAATAACATCCGATCCTCAAGAAGATCCGCAAATGCACAAAATTTTTGTTATGCAAACCTGCATAACTTTGCGTGCACATTTGAATTCCTTGAAGCTTAGATTTAAGGATTGAGCTGACGTGGGCCTGACTGATTTGGTGCGGGCTCACACCAAGATCCAAGCACATTCAAGCATTTGATCTTAAATAGGGGACTTTAAATCTTTGAAATAAGGGGAGGGAGGGAGAGATCCAAGAACCTCTGCTTCAAACAGATCCCTCGTATCGGATTCAAACACGCCCAAAGATTTAAAAACATATCTATGCTACCAATGTAGTTGTTTGCAGACGGAAAGTAAGCACAAGTACATGGGGACCTAATTAAGAAGAGGAAGATAGCAAACAAGACAGGGTTAGAGACCTTCCTTGTTTAGGCTCTATTTGGGAACTGATAATTGGAGGCAGCCGAAGTGGACACAGGGAATCCCCAGTCAAATTTAATTTGTTTGCGGGGGGAAGGAAATATAAGAAATGAAGAAACTTGGGGTTGCATCTGCTGAATTCAGTTCCTCATTTCAGCTACCATATGAATAAGGTGGTAATAGCAACTACCACCCGACTTGCCACAATTACGGAGCTCCCGATTTCCTTAGTTACTCTTCGATAAGCTTCCCAGGTTGAGGTTCAACATCAATATTGTCAGAAAAATAATGGGTTAGATAGAATTTTAAGTAGGTGACTAAGTTCACAAAAGTTGGGTTGGAGGTACGAGTTCAATGTGTTGTCTCTAATGCAAGAGCTGCCCCCACTTAGGAATGAATCTGTGGTGAAATGAGCTTCACACAATCTCGATACAACCAAGCTTTACCTTAGCGTAAAAGAATGGTCCACACCCTTCCGCTTGAGAGCTTATGGAGAACGGTGGGAGAAAGCTTTAGGCAGAGCATTGAGTAAGATGAGGTGGTAGGCTTGGGTATATATAAGCCCATGCCCATCGCCCAACCTAAAGGCAGACGGGTGGGAACTAGTCAACCTAGTCAAAGGTAGTGGAGAGACCAAGACCACAGTCACAGTTGGTCTTGGGCTGAGTTCAATGGCTAGGGTAATTAAGGAAGACGTGGACGGTTGGGAGATCAAAGATATGAAATTAAACACTCACAATATGTTGGTATATCCTAAAACTTTAACTTAGAAAAAAACCCGGCAAAGATAGGTTTGACAACTAGGTTCTCCGATCCGACAGAGAAAGCTGGGGTTAGTTTGACCCCTACCAGTTATACAACTCTATCATTTGGGGTTCGAACTTGCAACGTCCCAAGGTGACGTGCACTAACTTCTCCTGCCAGACAAGCGGAGCTCCCGTTGGTTGTCTGACAACTAGGTTTTGCCTAGATAATTTTAAATTTTAAGCCAAAATACAACAAAAATAACGTTCTAAATAAGCATGGAAGTTGAAGTGATAAATCTCCTGTAACGCTTTACCAATGCTCAACAGCGGATCAGGTGATCTGTAAATAACTTTGGAAAAGTGATCTGACATCTTCACCATTCATTGTTTCAATCCCATGGTCTCTTATGCAAGGTTTGGCCCCCAAAAAGTGTCTCATGAAATCATCCTTAGCAGTCACAATGATGACCACTGATCAACCATAATGGATAGTCAGGATGTCAAATCACCTCTCCAAAATGATTTGTCAAGTCACCTGATCTGCTCTCCCAATGCTCTCAAACGACCATCTGGATTCTATGAGTATTCTACATTTTGCATCTATAACTACCTTTGACTACTAGTTCCCAAACACCGTTGCTCCCAAACTGTAGCAAGAATATAAAAGACATTGCGGGAAACAAAACCTAGAGGGCAGTTCACCTCTGCCATTTCTCTTCGTTCCACTTCTCTCTCAATATAACTTTTTAAATAAATCTTTATGGAAGGTTGGGTTTAAGCATTACTAAGTCTGACTTAATCGGGTATGGCCTAGTCGGATTCTCCCCAGAACCGATTAGCTTAAACTAAATCAAACATTTACACTTAATCAAGTTGAATTTTGTCTGATTCAGGTTAGGGTTTGAATGCAGAACATAAAACCAAACCTGTATTATTAATCGGTTCTTAAGTTTCCTACCAAACAAGAGTAAACGGGTTTGGTTTAGTTGTCTACTGGACACAAACCCATTCTGTTTACCAGTTGAGATCAAAGGAGCGGCTAAGTGTCATAACCAATCACATGACAGCACTGCATTGAGCCCACAGCTACATACTGCAGGCCCCACATGAAAAGTTGTCATGTGATTGACTGTATCGAATATTCATGGCACTTAGCCGCTCTCTTGATCCCTGCTCTTCTGTTTACATACTTAGTCAAAACCATGAAGACCTTTGGATGCAAAAGGGATTGCATGGCCGAAAGTTTTTGTCTTACCAATGATGTCAGTGAATTGGCGTAAATGGGCCAATGGCAAAAAAATCAATACGGAACCAAGCTGAATCCGATTATTTTAAAGGACTTTAAATAATTTTTAATATTTTCCTAACATGTCATTCGCTGGTTAAAAATTCAGCTCGATTCAGTTCAGAATTGGAATCGGCCGATTCTTTCAATCGTTTTGAAAATCAATCCAGGGGTCATATACGACTCTGACAACATTGGTCATAGCTCGCTCCATCCTTGCTCCTCTGGAATCTTCAAGATATTGCAGGGCCACAGTGATGATCAGTAAGGGAAAAAAGCCTGCCCCAAACAAGAGACGAGAGAAAGGAAAAAGGCTAAAAAGAAGAAAAAGAAAAGATAGGCATGGCGCCTGTACAGCTGTGTAAGATAGAAACAGAAACCATTCAATGATGGGGACGGGTGACGCATGATATTGGCCTCGACGGAGCGAGAGATTTCATAGGACCATCTTTCTATTGCTTTTGGATGCCGGTCCTCCCCCCCCCCCCCGGGGCTATCTGAACGTTGAAAATAACTTGTGCTATTAGTACCCAAAAACTGTCTGCGTCTTGTACAGTTTTTTTTTTCTGTAAAAGGCTGAACCACGACAGCGACTTTCACATTCATTTTGATTGCAGGGAATAGCTGTATTATTGTCATCTGGTATGTGATCGTAAGAGTAATATATTGGCGTATTTGCAAAAATTAAAACCTGAATACAAAATAAGCATGTGCCAGTAGAAGTCATGGTCGATGCGATGTGCGGGTGCTGGGCGTTCTCCTCGGCCTATCAATGCCCAAGATAAGCCCAAGCCTTTAAGTCCATGGTGAGTAGGACCCTAAACCCAATGACAATTATGGGCCATGGTTATATTTATCGTATAATCAAGCCCTCTACTTTTAATAGAAGATATGGGTGGTTATAGAAGATGAGCAGTTTACATTCACCTAACCTCTACCCCACTAACTCTCATTAAGCTTTCACAAACAACCCCACTAACCCTCTCATTAGTGTCAAACCGGGTCACACTATGGGTTTGACCCAAACCCAAATGTTCAACATTCTCCCACTTGACCTATTGATGGGTACTAAATCTAGGTTTATACAATTATCTCGATATAATTCTTTATGTGGGTTAATATGTTATCCTGTATCACAAGAATAAATCATATGAGTCATGGAGAAGATCACCTTTTTTATGAAATATCATATTTTCATGTACTACAATACAACTCATTTTCAGGGCTTTAGCATGTTAAAATTACCTTTATGAATAGGTTGGTCTCTAACCTATTTTATTAATCTTTTAATATTGTTATTCTGTTGTTCTCTCTAACCAAATGAGAGATCCTTTATGCAAAATCAATAATACACAAAGCTATAGAGAATCAATTTATTTTCACAAATGTGATCACATAATGTATTTTCATACATAAGAAGAAATAAAAAAGACTCATCCCCTATACATGTTGGGAATACAATCTTGGTGCTAGCACTTTAGTAAGTGGATCCGCAGTCACTTTTTTTGTACCAATTATATCAATACATATCAGATGATTCTCAGTTCTTTCTTTAACAACAAAGTATTTTAACTCAATGTGTCGACACAAGGTTGAACTCTTGTTGTTATTTGATAAGGACACAACTGCTTCATTATCACAAAAGATCTTTATAAAATCTACAATCCCAAGATCCATAATGAAGCTTCTAATCCATATGGTCTGAAATAAAATCTCGTATAAAATTAATATTTTATGCCTCAATGAATTTCAGAAATTCTTTCATTGTCCTGCAGTGAGAGATGATACCTCAAATATTTTGAGCTACTCGAGATTGCAAAAGCAATAGTCTAAGAATATTCAATCACTCTCACTTCTCATGGATATCCTTTTAAGTGCTCTCACTTCTCATAAATAGCCTTAAGAGCATTCTATTCTCTTTATGCATGAAATATTAATCGCTTTATACAAGATTTATATTGAAAAGATAAATGTGAGACCTTTTATTATTCACTTTGTCTAAGACAAGCATAATTAGGCTATTATCGTTTCACTTTGGTGAAAATGATAATACTCATAGTTGATTTGTCTTCTCAATTCACAAGAAATTGACTTCAGTTGATGAAACTAATTGATCATGTAACCAGAGGCAATTCAGCATTGTACCTTTGGGTACGAACATGCTTCATGGGCTGGAATACACATCTACTATTGCACCCTGTGTGAATTTGGAACACAATGACCTACCTTTGGGTAGAATCATTATTTCATAAAGTCACACACAATCATAATATTGAATCTTAATACAGACCAAAGAATCCTCAATCAATGCAACTCAGATTACTTTGGTGTAGCATGAGTCACTCAATTAAGATTTTTTACCGAAATCATATTTGTATTATGAAGCATGCCCATGCACACATATTAATGCATGTATACTCATGATGAAATATGTGCTATATCATCAAAATATAAGTTTATGCTTTAATATATATGCATAAACTAATTTTTTATGATAATATATTAAAAAAATGTCATGAATTGAGTCATAATCATACTTATTATGCATAACTTAAATAACATAAAACATATGTTTTAGACATGCACAAGTCATGTTTCGTTATCAATAAAGCCTTATAAAGCATGAAAAAGACAAAAATATATTCTTATGAGTAAAACTCAGGGTCCTCAAGCTAGAATAGGTCTAAAAATACTTTGAACCGATGTGAAACTGCCTCGAACTGGTCGTCTAAGGGCTTGAACCACTTCATGACTTAATAAACTCCTCCAAAACATGAACAAAAGCTCACAAAACCCTATAACCGAATGTGAAATTTTCTGTTCATTCATGGATTCATGAAAACAGGGTCTCTACATCTTGGAACCGTTGAAAAAGTGATAGGAACCGGTCAAACATGGCTCTAAACTAGTCTTGAAAAGTGTTGTATCGATCACAGAACTGATTCAGGTGTAAATAGTAAATAAACCTATTTCGAATCTAATCTAATATGGATCCAGATCCAGCTATAATGGATCTTGGGTCAGATACCCCTAGTCCAGATCCAATCGAGATCCAATCCCATAATGGTCGGGTTCCGAATTGGATCCAATCATCCAAAAATTCATCCAAACCCAGATTTGATCCATGACAGGACCCGGGTTGAGTCCCAAAATCGTACCTGGTCCAGAGCCTGGATTCGATTGGATCTGGATCTTGACTCAGTCTAATCAGATTAGAACAAATCTGGTCCATACCTAGATCAAGTTGAATCCAAATCGAGACCTGGTCCATACGTATCAGATCAGACTCAGACCTTACCACATCTTATTGGTTCCAGATCATGACCCATTTCAACCAGATCAGACTAGACCTGGAACCCAAATGGGTCTGATTCTGATCCAACCGAGTGGAATCCGATCACTGACCCGACAGTCCATATCAGACCCAGATCTGGAACCCCAAATGGTCTGGGTCGAATCTTGTTCACTGAGTACGTGTCTGACCCACTCCAGACCCAATATTTAATGGATCTGCAAAAATTAGATCAGACTACACCCATAACCCATTATGGGTCTAGGTTCGATCCAGGATCCAGGGTCCCATTCGGTAAGCAGGTATAGACCCGATCCACTAGATCTGTAACATATTTGTATCTGGATCAGGTCCTAACAGGGATGGATGGAAACTCGATCCACCCAGTCCATAACTTATCTGGGTCTGGTTCAAGCTGCCCCAATCTCAGATCCAATACCTGATCCACACAAATTAGGTTTGGAATGGGTTGTTCTTTGGGTCAGGTTTGAATCCAGACCCGACCGACAGAAAAAAAATGTCCCGATAAAAAGAAAAACTGAATACACTCGGGTTTTGAGAAACTGAAAACCCTTTTATTTATCAGAAATCGAAAACCACTCATCAGTTTCTCACGTCTCCCCACGTTCGTGTCGGATCTCTAGCACTGATGCTTTCACCGATGAAGGCCACCCCACGGCGACACTGTACCACTGACAAGTCTTTCCCACTGGTGCACGGGAAAAAGGAAACCAAAAGGAGTTTTTTCTTGGTTTGCAGGTAACCATCATCAGTCATCGATTGTCAAAATACCGCCCAGTCGTGGGATTGTTCATTCACTGACACCAAGAAGATCAAGGCATGGGTTGCCATGCCGTACTCTATTCTGCTCGCGTCGCTTCTGCAATATCGACTTGTCACGGGTTGTCATGGCCACAACCTCCAACGCATCGATGATCATGAACGTGTCCATCACAACCGACCTCGATGGAACCCTCATCGACGCCAGCATTGGCATCGAGAAGTGCTCCACCACCTACCTGGCCACCTACTCAGTCACGATCGAGCAACCTGAGACGTCAATGGTGCACAGGGAATGAATTCCTTGTTTATACACCCACCTGAAACAGACCTCACCGTTGTCCACACTGATTGTGTGACTGTAGCGGTCTTGCGGTGACACCAGCTTCGTCGGTTGCCCCAGGCCATCGTGCTAGAATGCCACTGGCAACACGCATATCAGCAACTGCACAACGACCAACTTAGGAATATGATAGTAGGCCCGAGTCTTCGTCAACAGTGATAACTAAATGTGATGACATCGGTAAGCATTGACAGAATGTTCCCGATGCAACCACACGTGCAGCAAAATGCACGGAAGTGGGCCCATAACCCATTGTTGGTGTATTTGCAAAAATTGAAATTGAAATACAAAATAAGCATGTACCAATAGACACCACGGTCGATGCGACATGCAGGCGCTCAATGTTTTCCTCAGCCTATCGACGCCCATGATGAGCCCAGGCCTTCAAGTCGATGGTGAGGATATAAAACCCAAGTTTTTTCTTTGGTAATTAAAATGAATAAATGATGAATTATTGGTATTCATGACTATAATCGTAAATTCTTGATTTTCTTGGTATTCTTGATTTTCTTGATTTTGATTAATTATGAACCTTTGTCTCAAGTTATGAAGATTATTTCAAGAATAATTGAAAAAGCTAAACTATGTGGACTAAACAAGAAAATAAATGATTTTAGATTATGGATTTTGGATTTAGATCAAATATCATTGGATTCGACCAATAGTTTCATATGTCATTATTATTTTAACAAAAAATTTATCTAATCAGTGGCTCATCTATTAAATCAGAGTTGTCCTTGACATTTTGTATTTCGAGAGCATCAAAATCAACTATCTACATCACCAAATCTGTGTCGATTTGAGCATTTTATTATTGATCGAAGTTCATGCCTAATTATAGGTTGAAAATTAATATTTTTTGATATTTACTAAAAAATTTTGCCAATCTATATGCGTACGATTAAATCTAAGACCACCACGATGATTTATGTTTTAAGGGCTATCAAATCAACTATTTAAATGTCCAATTTTGATGAATCTTTGGGTCTGTAGGCCTCCCGAAAGGTTTTCTTGTCACTAGAGCCCAAGACAGGGTAAAAAGTCTCTACTTTTCTTTTATAGCTTAAGTAATTTCAAAATTTATTAAATTATATCTTATAAGTTGTTTTTTTTATTAATAAAATAAATTAATTAATATTAACTTCTTATATTAAAGAAGAGACTCTTGTCTAAGCTCATCTATAAATAGAGGCCCTCATGAGGAGGATTAACAAGGTTAGTTTTTTTTTTTCCCTCTTTCTCACGCCTCTTAGGGCTTTTCTTCTTCTTTCTTGGGTTCAAGATCAGATTTTACATGATTCCATAGGGTTCCTAAGGCCCTCCTCTTGCTGGTTGAAGGTGTTGATTTGTCATATCGTGAAAAAAGAATCGTTGATCCTACGAAAAGTGCTTTTTTGACAAGAGGTATATGACTTATGCTTTTCTTGCAAGAACAGAGTTCTTGGCCTGAATTTTAATATTTTTTTCATGAGTTTAGACCATGTTCAAACCCTCCTAACAGTGGGTTTGATTCAGATCTAAATATCCTTGGAGATAGAACGTTTTCCTCAAAGGAAAATCCCTTTTAAAATCAGTTTTTTCATAAAAAATCGGTTTCTCAAAAAAGAAATCTGTAAAATTTGTAAATACTTGAATTATGCTATGATTTTCTTGCAAGTATCAAATTTTATTGGTAGGATATATTGTTTTAAACCTTCCATAAAAAATTTGTGAATTTCTATGGTCAAAATCTTGAGATATTGCGATTTTGGCAATATCAGGGTTTTTAGAAAAGAAATAAGTAAATTTAGAAAGAATGTAGATTTTGTGGGTAGATTCATGTAATATTTAATGGTTTTTCATATATTATGATTAGGTAGATATTATGTGATTTTTGTAAAAAAAAAAAATAATTTATATATATTACATATTTTAGTTAATTTATTATGTATTTTACCGAAATTATTCTTGAGAAAATAAAGCATATACGAGATTAGCATATTTTTCTGGCTAAAAGGCTGAGAAAAATATAATTAATCTCAGATAGAATATGTCAGATCTACTTATGCATTTTATTGTGGTTATTATTTTAAAATTATGAAAAAAAATCATGGGTGAACGGATTCGGGTGGCTCGGTTTGGCCCGACATGAATGCATAGATCCAGAATTGTAGTTTTCCGGCCAGACCTTCGACCAATAAAATGTTCGTATCTCCTTCGTTTGGAGAAATTTTGACAAACGGTTTATTGTGTTAAAAAGATAACAAAATTTTGCATCTATTGTGAAATTTGGGGTTCTGTTCATGGACTGAGCATGGCTTATGACAGCCAGAACAGAATATGACATGTCTACAGTAAAACATTCATAACTCCCTCATATGGAGGAATTTTCATGAACAGTTTACGGCTACGGAAAGCTAACAAAATTTATTTTATTTTGTGGAAATATCAGCTTTCTTCACTGAACACAAAATTTTCTGTGAGCTCTGTAAAAGTCTAGTAGAGTTATTAGTTTAATAAATCAAGACCAGTCTTTGGACCGAGGGTCGACCTATGTATAGTTCACATATGTTTATGTAAATTTCTTTGTTTCAAGTAGCATGCAATATGTGAATAAGTATGCAGGTTTGATCTTATGCAAAAGCTTATATGAATATGCCTATGACCTAAATAGTTAATAAAGCCTACACATTAAGATCAATGATCAAAGGTTCCAATGAATGCAAGTTTATGTTTTGAATTCTGAATATGTGTTGGCTACAAGTTTGCTCATGTTATGATGATGATATGAATGTTTCACTTAGATGGATGTTCATATTAATATTCTTTATTGCATTGGCCACGTACATGCATATGTGTTAGCTGAAGTATGAAAATGAATAAGATTTTCATTTACGCATATATATGCTCAAGTTTATGTTACAAGTATGATTAAGTAAATTTTCCAATGCTTTATAGGAATGCATTCATGGTCCATAAAGTGGCTCAAGTTTTGATGTTGCATGAAAAATATGTATGTAATCAAGTAATCATGTGACATTAAAACTCAATATACTTGTTGGGAGAGTGACAGGTGGTACAAAACTTTGTGGGGTAAGTCTATTTCAAACATGAAGGGTTTCTCCTCCCCTCCCATGATTTTATGGGGAAACCTCTGCATTATACTGCAGCATAGATGATATAAGGTACTCATAAGGAAAACTGGTGCATTAGGTTGAAAGGTGTTGAGGATCTCTCTCGTATTAACGTCCCTTACCCCATTCTAGTGAATGGACCTAGCCAGGCTAAAGCCACCCCTGTATGTAAAACACATCCTGAGCTATGGTTCTAATATAGAAATATAAGTCTGTGTCGTATTAGCAGAGCTAAGAAGTGATAACTTAAGATGTATGTGCATTAGTTAGGCATTGCATGCATCATTTAAAAAAAATATATAATTAAAGATAAGAATGCATGCATGCATTGAAGGACTTTTGTATATGGTAAGTCATGCATATTAACTGCTCATACATTTTATTTCTTAAATGTATGAATTGATGCTCTCTTGTTAAATTTATAAATTTTGAACATGCAGGATTAGTTGTGTAATTGTTTCAGTTAATTTCAAATGTTAAACTATAAAAATTCTATTAAAATTCTTGCTTTGAATTTCTGTCTTACAAGCTTATCATATTTCACTCTATTGAGACATGCTTTGTTTGACCCTATATTGTTTAATATTTTTCAGGTAATGATGAATGACTTACATGTGAAGGCGGGAGGTTGCAACGAGAACCGAGTCTACCTTTCTTTCGTATTTACAAGATTTTTAGACTTTAATTTATTATTTGATTTTTATGGCAATGGACAATTTAATTAATATTTTGCATGATTGTGGATATTGATTTATTTTATGCAAGATTAAATCTATTTATTTTAAGTTCCCACAATCGTATGGTTATGCATGAATTCGAAAAGTAGCACACCAACTTTAAGACCTTATGAGTTTTTTTGCTGCTATTTGTTAAAGATTTTTAAAGACATTTAAAAAAAAATCACCATTTTTCGAGTTATAAAATTTGGGGTGTTACAGAGCATGACCCTAAACCCAATGACAATTACGGGCAATAGGATAGAGGCTATTGTTTCTGGTTGTACTCATCATACAGTCAAGCCCTCCATTTATAATGGAAGATAGGGGGTGGTTACAGAAAGTGAGTAGCTCACATTCACGTAACCTTCACCCCATTATCTCTCATTAAGTAGCCACTAACAACCCCATTAACCCACTCATTAGTGTCAAACCGGGCATCAGTATGGGTTGGACCCAAACCCAAATGTCCAACATAATATGGCATCTCTCTCGTTCCCCCAACCCCTAAGTTCGTAGAAAAAAAAAAGCAAATTATATATGTTAGATCATGTAAACCTAGATTGATTGTTTTAAAGGAATGTCAGTTGGTGTTCCCCTGCGATCTACTTTTTATGGTTGTGTCTAGAGTTTGTTTTGCTTTGGTTGAGTCATGATGTAAAGTGTTGAGTCACTTGTAACTTTCTTCAGGCTACCCTTGCACTTTGGTTTAGGTTGATCAATACCCTTAAGGGTTAGCCTATAGATCTGAATTGTAATAAGCCTGCAGGCAAAATTGTGAATGAATGCAAATGCAAAGAGCTTTCTTTTGTTCACCCTTGTAGTGATTGCTTCTGAGTGATTACAATTTTTCTTCTTCTCTATTCTATCGCTTTCTTGTACTCTCAACTATCAAAGCATTAGCAGCAGCAAGTGAGCGATCGAAATGCTTGTGACGGTAAGGAAGAACCATCGCGCCGCACTGGCCTATTAAAGTAGGCCCATAATAAGTTGTACAAGAGCCCATTTTTTAGTTGGGAAAGGGATTCAGGAGTCGGTGTCTAGAGATGCACTGATAGATCGCGATTTGTGAGCAAGACATCATGGTGCCTCGATACAACTTGTGTAGCACCAAAGAAAAGGTAGTTGCCGAAGCCGAAGAGATGGGTTCACCTCGGGGCCATGAGCAGATGGTCGAGACTATCAACAGATTGTTGGATGATGCAACTTTGCACAAGGAAGCAATTTCATGCATAGTTGAGTTGTTTGAAGGACTGGACGATGAGGTGATGAGCCTGCGAGAGCAGGTAAACTTGCTGATAGGATATGTTACTTCACTGACTATGACAGTGGCTATCCTGCAAACTGAAGTAGGGGAGCTTCAGTTAAAGAACCATACTTTGCAGCGAACAATTACCCTAAATGGCGATAGGACTTCAAAGATAGATGTGCCGAGGCCAACTAAATTTAATGGTTCTAGGGATAGCAAGGCCATAGAGAACTTTTTATGTCAGATAAAAGACTACTTGGACATTCAAAACGTATTTGCTAAAGATCTTAGGGTAAAGGCAACAACAACTCTACTTGACATAAATGCTATAGACTAATAGAGACGAAAATGTAGCGACATGAAAAAGGGCACAACATAATTGATACCTTTGAAGCCTTCAAAATTGAACTATGAAAGTATTTTATGTCAAGGAATGTC
Organism: Nuphar pumila; assembly: GCF_984573655.1. Taxonomy (NCBI): domain Eukaryota; kingdom Viridiplantae; phylum Streptophyta; class Magnoliopsida; order Nymphaeales; family Nymphaeaceae; genus Nuphar; species Nuphar pumila. Next base: position 68,330,254 of record NC_143255.1, on the reverse strand, counting down.
CAACGCTAAGCTTATCAGATGGTGTCAGAACTCAAGAACATTAGAGCCTTGATAGACTATATCAGGACGTTCTAGAAGCTCATGTTGGATGTACCCAATATGCCGGATGAAGACAGACTCAACTGGTTTATTATGGAACTACAACCTTGGGCATAGTCCGAAGTGAAAATGAGCAATCTCGAGACTTTAGAAGATACGTATGTGACAGCCGAGTGACTAGTGGATACATAACGCAAGTCCTTCACTCCATCAACTAAGACTGGAAAGAATCCGAACCACAGAGGCAAGAAGGAGGATTGACGCGACAATAAAGGTGAGGCATCGACCCAACACCATTCTGGCAAGAGGCAGAATTATAAAAAACACAACAATAACGGCAACAAAGTGCCGATTGTGACTTGTTGGTTCTATGGCGATAGACATATCACTAGGCAATGTCCAAAGCGCCTCGTAAGAGACGACGGGCAGGCCAATGCATTGCATGCAGAGAGTAGTGATGCCAAAGTCGTGCAGGCCAGGATGAGATCCATGCAGAGGATCAACATAGTAAAAAGTTGTGTAGCTGAGAGCATGAGGGTTAGCAAAGAACTCATGTATCTAGAAGTCATTGCAAATGAAAAGTCTACTACAACAATGGTAGACTCTGGGGCCACGGATAACTTTGTCTCGCGGGAGGAGGCAGAGCAGTTGGGCTTGAAGCCTAGGCCAAAGCAGATGACCATCAAGACAGTAAACTCTGAGGTCAAGTCAATCCTTAGTGAAGCAAGGGATATGGCTATCCAAATTAGAAGTTGAGCCAGCAAAGTCAACTTCTCAGTGGTGTCCCTGGATGACTTTTGAATGATTTTGGGCATGAAGTTTCTTTTCAGCCAGAATGTGATGATGTTGTTGAAGTTTAACTCATTGACAATCATGAGGCCAAACATTTCACACACGGTACAATGCCTTACTCTTGGAGGTAAGTCTTCAATGCTATCTGCTATGCAATTAAAGAAGGGTATCAAGCGAGGAGAGCAGACATTCCTAGTCGTCATGTACACCGAAGAAGGGAAGGTGGAAGCAGCAGTGCCACCGACCCTTGCCCCACCATTGACCGAGTTTCAGTGATGACCCCAGAACTGTCAAAGCGTCTACCACCGAGATGTGAGGTCAACCACAAGATTGAGTTGAGCCCTTAAGTAAAGCCCCCTACCATGGTCCCTTATCTCATAGGGCCAGCTGAATTGAAGGAGTTGCGCAGACAACTAAACAAGATGTTGGAGGCAAGCATTATTCATCCTTCTAAAACACTCTTTGACATCCTAGTGCTCTTTTAGGTGAAGCATGATGGTTCCAAATGGTTATATGTCAATTACCGTGCATTAAACAAGGTCATAGTGAAAAATAAATATACATTGCCATTGATGACAGACTTGTTCGACCAACTAGGCAGTGCCCCTATCTTTTCAAAGCTAGATCTATCATCGGGTTACTGGCAAGTGAGGATTGTTGATGGTGATGAGCCTAAGATGACTTGTGTTACTCACTATGGTGCTTATGAATTCCTAGTGATAACATTTGGGTTCACCAATACTCTGGCCACATTCACGACATTGATGAACAAGATCTTTTGCCCTTAGACAAGTTCGTGGTAGTCTATCTCAATGACATCGTAATTTACAGCAGCAGCATGAAGGAACATATCAGGCACTTGCGAATAATATTCCAGGTGTTAAAAGAGAATGACCTCTATGTCAAGCGAGAGAAGTGTCTCTTCAGCCAAGAGGAGATCAGTTTCCTTGGCCACATTGTGGGGTATGGTTTATTGCGCATGAATGAGAAGAAAATAAGAACCATCCAGGAATAGAATTTGTCGACCAAGGTGCCAAAGTTGCGATCATTCCATGGCTTGACCAATTATTATCGGCGATTCATCGAAAGATACTCCCTCATTGTTGTGCCTCTCACAGATTTGCTAAAGAATCGGGTATGACTCTGAACACAAGCCTGTCATGACACCTTCGATGGCTTGAGGAAGACTCTCATGAGAAAACTAGTGTTGTGGTTGTCGGACCACTCAAGACCCTTTGAAGTTGACATAGATGCTTCATAATTCGCCATAAGCGAAGTTATTATGTAGGAGGGTCATCTGATTGCTTATTAGAGTCGGAAGCTAAAGGATGTGGAAATGTGATACACTGTGCACAAGCATGAAATTATGACCATCGTTCACTGCCTTAGGACCTGACGACACTATCTTCTGGGTGCCTAGTTCATCATCAAGACAGACAATGTCACCACGATTTATTTTGAGACGCAGAAGAAGCTGACACCCAAGCAAGCTTGATGGTAAATGTTTCTAGATAGGTTCGACTTCGCTTTGAAGTATAAGGTGGAGAAGACCAACGTTGTTGTTGATGCCTTGAGTCGCAAGGTAGAACTGATGGTTGTGCAAAGAGCCTTTCAAAGTTCACTTAAAGGGCACATTGATGGACAATATCCATGAAGGAATACAACATAACACAATAGCACAACGCCTTGTCTCTCTGGCACATGCGAGAAAGACTTGGCGATTTAGACTATGGGATGACCTCCTCATGACTAAAGGGGAACGTGTCTTTGTGTCGTGGTAGAGAAGCCTTTGTCATGAATTACTTAAGGAGTGTTATGATACTTTACGGGTCGGTCATTCAAGTCAGAAGAAGACCTTAGAACTTCTTTAGCGCGGTTACTATTGGTTGCAAATGAGAGACGATGTGGAGGGGTATGTGCGAACGTGCCTCGTCTGCTAGCAAGATAAGAAGACCAACCAGAAGACTGCCTACCTCTTTGAGTCTCTACCTATCTCAGAACACCCTTGGAAAAGCATTTTAAAGGACTTCATTGTTAGCTTGCCGAATATAGATAGCTTCAGCTCCATCTTGGTGCTGGTGGACCATTTCTCTAGATACGCTACCTTCATCTCAGCTTCCAAAGAGTACCCTAAAGAAAAGACTGTAGAGTTGTTCGTGAAGCATGTTGTGAAGCACTTGGATATACCAAGAAGAATTGTGAGTGATCGCAATGCTCGCTTTATGGGCAAATTCTGACGTGAAGTGTTTTGGCTACTCAGCTCCGATCTGATATTTTTAACTAGTTTTCACCCACAGACTGATGGGCAGATGGAGTGCATCAACGGACTATTGGAGCAGTACCTTTGTAATATCGTGTATTTTCATACTTAGTTAAATTTGAGATTTTTGAAAATTTGAGTGTCTGAGAGAAAAGTCATTTGAGCCTCAATTTTAAGACTAAAGTCTTTGAGTCTGGGCTTGACCCAAGTCTCATCGATAAGGTCGAGGCGAGTCAATCGAAATGTGGAAAAGAGTTTTAAATTTGACCTTTAAATTTAAGTGAAATTCAAGCAAAATTCAAGTTATTTTTTGGCAAAAATCAGAATTTTATATGCGAGTAATATATCGTTGGATGCGTCTCAGAATTCTGAGTGCAACAATATTTTACTTTTCTAAATTCGAGTTTCGGTTGGCCCGAAAACCACATTTTTCTAAAAAATAAGCAGTTTATCAAATTGGATCCAGAGTTGGAACAAGTTGTATCCAAGGCCTAGGGTCTGAATTATTATGGATTTGGGTCCTATTTAGGTCCTACATAAATCTAGATTTGATCCAGATCTTGATCCAATTTGGTTTTGGGTATGGGTTTGGATCTTAGGTCTGGATCCAAATCCAAATTCAAGCCCAACGTTTTTCCAGCTTTAAATTCAATTTAAAGCCTTATTTTTTGTTTTTTATAGTTAATAAGCCTTTAGGGTCAATTTGGTTATTTTTGAAAGTTTTTAGATAATTTTAATTATTTAATAATTAATTATTATTTAATTAAATAAATAAATAATATCAATTCCGAATTTGTATTTTTGGGCTGAGTGGGACTCTCTAAAAGAGTTCATATTCTTACCTAAGAGGAGTTAAGAGAGTTTTAGAAAAGTTGAAAGTCTTAAGAAAAGAAAAGCCAACAAAAAAAAAGAGTTTCAAAATTTTAGAAGATAGCCATATGGAAAGAGGGTTCCCTTTTTGGGAACTCTCTTTGAGAGGGCTGGAAGGGGGGAACGTCACCCTCTCTCCCACTCATTATACAGAAAAGAGAGAGAGAGAAGGAAAAAGAGAAAGAGAAAGAGAAAGAGGGAAAAGAGGATATATATATAGATAGATAGATAGATAAAGAGAGAGAGAGAGAGAGGAAGAAGAAGCTCTTCTTCTCCAGCTCAACCCCTTTTCCACCATTGTTTTTCTTCATTCTTCGATTTTTCTCAAATGTACAGGTTCTTCTTTTGACTTAAGTGAGAAATCGAATACCGATTTGATTCTCATGTTATACCATGATAAAAAAATCATGGTGAAAAAGTAGATCTATGTGATCACTCTATGATATACGAAATAGGATCTATGGATCCCTTTCCATGCATGTGTTTTTTACTCTTTTCATCTATCAAAAACAAAATTTCTGTACATACTTATTTTTGTGTTAAAACAAAAAATTTTAAGTAATGCATATGCGCCCGTTTAATGCCTATTCTTTGAGAAAAATCGATTCCTATGGGTGAAATATGCCATGGACTGAATAAAGGCAAGAAACCATATGTTGAAAACATATAGCATGCATGTATTGAATGAGTATCTTCGATAAAACATATTGTTCACGTGTTTCTTTTTTATGTGTATTCAAGCCATTATGCACAACCCTCACATGGCAATATATATATATATATATATATATATATATATATATATATATATATATATATATATATATATATATATATTATATTTTTCAGGGCATCTTTAGCGATCTGGTCGGTTGACCGAACGAGCTCTGGTCGGCCAGCCGACCGATCAGGCCAACGGTTGGTGTTGGCCGGCCTGACAGGTCCGGCTAAACTGATTCAGCTGACCTGTCTTGCCAGTCCAGCCGACGTGGCAGAACCCAGTTGAGCCTGCTCGACTAGGATGTTGCTTCTTAACAAAAAAAAGTTTTAAGGATAAAGAAATTTTATTTGGTCTAAAATGGTGGAGCTGCCAGCCATGCCCATACAACACACACACACAGGCCTAGGTTGGGCCTGTGTATTGTCAGGCCCCAGCCGACTGGGTCAGCTGGCCCGGCTCGTCCAGCTCGGGTTGGCAGGGGCCTGTCAGGCCTAGTCTAGCCTTGGCAGGACTGGGACAAGCCTGACAGCCCACTGTCAGGCCCTGCCCGGGTTTGGTCCAGACCCTACCCAGCCCGACTAGGGTTGGCTGGGCCTATATTATGTTTTTCTTTTGAAACCCTAGCCAACTGGGTATGAATCTCTTTATAAAAAGATTTTTTTAAAATGCATGTATTAAGAATAAGCATTTACATATATGCTTAGATTTGTTAAAAATATGCATTTATAGTTATGCATAGACTTGATTGAAAAATGCAATAGTTATGCATACACTTGATAAAAATTATGCATTGACAGTCATGTAAGCACTTGATTGCAATTGCGTTGATGTGTATATGTTTACTTCAATTAGCGACAGTGCATTGATAGTTACATACACATTTGATAAAAGTGTGCATCTAATGTTTATTCAAATAAAAAAATATGCATTGATGAGTATGTATGCACATGGTGTGAACATGTATTGATAGGTGTGTGCAAGTTATTGATATCATGCAATTTACATGAATATGCATACTCGAAGAAAACATGCATTGACTTGAATTCACATACGATGAATACATAAAATTTACATGCTTATGCAAAATGAATGAAAGCATAGATTTGCCTTGAATGGGTGTAATCTTCAGACAAAAAAAATGGTGTTATATGTATTCTATTCTCTCAAGACTAATGGGATTTGATGTGCAGATTGTTGCTCACACAATGAGTAGTAGCACATGATTTGTTTTGTTGCTTAATTGATTTCACGCTTTGATACTTGACTGCTTTCTTACCTTATGTATGTCGTCAATGCCTACTTGAGCTTGTGTGATGATCTATCAAACATTTTAACTTCCAGATTTTTCTTACTCATGTTGTGTTCAGCCATATGCATGCAAAAGAATGACTCTGAACACATGCATAGATTGTTTATGACATGCGTGTTCAGGGTGTTATTGTATAGTTGTTCTCTATGCTAGTGCATACGTGAAAGTAATATGTTTTACATGAAGACATTATGAATACTAACATGTTAAATCGAATGGGTTCATGAATGAAAGTTTGCAGGTGACATGAACATGTGAATTAATGTATGCAATTTACATGAATGTGCGAATAAAATGGAAACATGCGATGAATATGAAATTGTGGACTCACACACATGCATATGTATGTTATTGTTTTATGCACATCATTAACTGATATATATAAATATGCATTGTGAAGCATTCGAAAGAAATGCCTTGTGGTATGTTATTCCTGATTTTTGCATATGATGCATTGATGGTCAAAATGAGTCATCGTGGGCCGGGTGGGCCTAGAGCCATGGTTTGCTCTTTCCTTATTCACTTTTAAATGTATCACAAAATTCATAATTATTTTGATTGCACTATTCTATATGTTTCCATGGGCAGGAGTCCCGTGATGGTTCTCGTAGGGGTAGATGCAAGCTTTTGCCTTTACTTTTGCATGCTTAATTGCAAAACTCAATAATTAGCTTTTAATAAAAGATAATGAATAAGAACAATGTAATATACGTTATGAGATCTCTTATCGAAAGAATGAGAATCTTAGAGTTTTGATTTTGAGAGACCATGAGGATACAAAAACTCTATGTGCTTTACTTTGACCCCTGAACCCGATATTGAGGTTCTTTCTCCTGACCACGGTTTTAGAAAGAGTCTGTCACTTTACCTAAGGGTGGTGTGTTCGACACAACTGTTGTTTTGGTATACCAAGGAAGTAGCACTTATGGGTGTAAAGTGTTCCTAGTATCCTCAACATTAAATGTGTAGGTCTAATGTTCTGAAGGTAATTCAGTCAAAGTCTAAGTTTAGAACCCAGTAATAAAATACAACTTGTGTGCTAAGTTACCCTGAGAACGTAACTTGACCTCAAAAAAATTGTATTTGCTTGGTGTATCTGCAGGCAACAATAATTAAAAAGAGGAACTTAAATTATATGCATATAATAGGGCATGCATATGAAAAGGAAATCTTTAATGAAAGATAATAAATTGTTTATGCATTGCACATAAATCATGCATATTTCTGTTATGCATTAGGACATGCATATTTTATCTGTTCTCTTAATTGTTACATGTTGGTGGATGCATGATGTTTAATTTCTAATGCATGTTGAATGTCTTACTTAAATTATAATTCTTGTTGTTGATTGATGTTCTTTCATGCTTTATAAATCACTACAAGAGAAACTCTAATTAGTGACAGAAATTTGTGACAAATTTTTTCCATCGCAAATTTGTGACGGATTAGCTAGACAAAATTATTTGTCGCTAACATTTAAATTATTTACAGAATTAGCGATCGAAAAAATTCTATCGCGAAGCTGTCACTAATTAGCATCGGATTCGCGATGGAAAATTTTCATCTCAAACTCCGTCGCAACTTAGCGACGGATCAGTGGCAGAAAATTTTCGTCACTACTTGGCGACGGATTCGCGATGAATTTTTTTTCATCGCTAATCCATCGTTAATTTTCCCCATAAAACCATAATGCAAGCCCCTTTCTTTTCCTTTCTGTTTCATCCATCGCCCATCGCCCGTCGTCGGTCACCCGCCGTCCATCGCCCGTCGCTGGTCGACCTCCCCCTTTGACTCAGTCCCCCTCTCACCTTCGCTCCCCTCTCTTTTGCTCTCATCATTTTTTTGGTCGGTGAGCCCCGTCCGGCAATCCCCTTCTGACCTCACCCTGTTTCCCTCTCCTGACTCCGGTCTCTCTTGTCTGCTGACACCAACGCCGGCTCCTTTTAGGTAACCTTCGACTCCCCTCTCTCTTTCCCTTTTGACCGGTCGGTGAGCCCCTTTCTTTCTCTTTGTTTCCGTTTTTGCCATGGAGGGGTTGAGCCCCCTCCCTGTCTCTCGGTCTTACGGGATGCGAGGGAGGGGCTCTGCCCCCTCCTTGTTCTTTTTTCGCCAGGGAAGGGTCGAGCTCCCTCCCTCTCTCCCTGTCTTACAGGATGCGAGGGAGGGGCTCGGACCCCTCCCTGTTCTATTTTCGCCAGGGAGGGGCTGAGCCCCCTCCCTGTCTCCTTGTCTTATGGGATGCGAGGGAGAGGCTCGGCCCCCTCCCTATTCTTTTTTTGTCAAGTAGGGGCCGAGCCCCCTCCCTATCTCCTTGTCTTACGGGATGCGAGGGAGGGGCTCGGCCCTCTCCTGTTCTTTTTTCTCCAGGGAGGGGCTAAGTCTCTCTGTCTTACAGTCTCCCTCTCGCTAGTAGATTGTTTTGTATTGTATTGTTTTGTATATTTGTGCTTTGCAGGTACGTAGATGAGCTAATTGCGTGATGCATAGTGCTAAGTATGAAAATACGCGTAAATACAAAAAGAAATAAGTAAAAAAATGCAATGGCAAAAGCAATGTAAATCGGGTAAATACCCGTGGTGAGTAAGTGATGTAAACACATCACAGGTTATTTAATTTCTTAGATGTAACACTTTTTTGTTCACACACTCACTTAGTTGTAGATATCTAGGACTGCTTTGATGGAGTTTAGAGATCATGCTGAGCATGATTTTAATGTATAAAAATAGAAGTGTTCTTATTTTTGGAGTTTGGATTTCATGCTAGTCATGGCAGTAGTTAGCGTGATATTAGAGTGTGTTTGTTGCAGGTACATGTTTGACATTGTTTTGATGTGAATGATTTGAATGTATTGCAATGTTTGATGTGACTGTATCGATGCTTGCATGAAGTTATTTTCAATATGATTATGCCTTTCATGTGAAATTTCATCATGAAAATATGCTTTAAATGAATGTATCATGTTATGAATGGGTTTGCACATGAAAATGAATGATAAGTTATCAATGCTTCAAACATGCTTCAAACATGCTTCAAATGAATGATTTTGCACATGAAAATATTAAGTTATCAATGCATGCATCATAGTTCTTGTAATTGAATGACATCATATGTGATATATATATATATATATATATATATATATATATATATATATATATATATATATATATCAAATCATTACATCCATCATGAATGCTTGATAAATTATATATTTTCTTCATCATAGCATTCTTATGATTCTCTTTTAACTCGTTAAGATAATATCTGTAACATCATAGGACATTGATGTGCTATGAATGATTTGAATGTATTGTCATGTTTGATGTGACTGTATCCATACTTGCATTAAGTTATTTTCGATTTGATTATGTATCAATGAAATTGCATATCATGTAACTAATCCAAATAATATTTTTATTTGTTAGAATATGGTTTGTGGAAGTAACAGTGGTCGAGCACCCAGTGGTCGAGAACCAAGTGGAGGTTGTGGGACATCATTAGGTAGATGTCTGTTTTATATTTAAATATATGCATTCATTATGCTTTTACTTATATATTGATATAAAAATTATTACTTGTTAATCATCTTTATAAGATTTCAACTCAGTGATAGCCAGTCTCAGCTTTCGTCTTCACGTAATGCTTTGATAGGTATATCTTTTAAATAATTGTATATTTGATTAGTTTAAATATGCATTGTGTGAATTTCTAACTCATTGTTTTGTAAGTGATGTTTTGCTTACACATGACCCACCTATACCAGTTAGTATACACATCACGAGACAACGCCAGATGCAGGGTCTTCTCAGTCTGACACACGATGACTCATTCAAATAGTGTATATCGATAGTCGATCAAGTATTTCGTTGCCACTTGTCCAATACTTATCTTATGAATAGTGTATATCGACAGTCGATTGTTAATGTGTATCAATTCATGTGCAGCACGAGGTTTGAGCCATAAGAAGTAATATGAGAAATTAGAAAGTCAATACTTCAGCATCTTTCAGAATCAGGCGCTCAATAAAAAGAGTGCCCGAATGAGGTGTTAGACAGATTATTGTCCTCATTCATGGTATGCAATCGTTTATCATAACTAATGTGTTTTATATCAAATTTTTTGCTATAGTCATGTATGCTAACTTTCTGAAAGTATTTATAGGCTTTGCATCGCTTCGCGACTACGAACGAAGAGAATAACGTGAGGACAGTGTGATAGAAAGTGACTATCAATCAATTTGCCGACATGCTGCATAATATGAAGAGTGCAACAATAAAAGCAACCAGTGGGATAGATGATCCACTGTAGTGGAAGGGCCATAGCCCTTCTACTATCAAGAGAGACTATTGAGAGGGAATGTGAGACAAGTGGACGAGCAATGAATTTCGAAACCGCTCAGCAAAGGCTGCACAAAACCGAGCAACAATACCCGATGCCCATCTACACACAGGTGGATCTAAGACTTTTGGGAGCCACCAGAAGAAAATGGTTACTCATCAATATATATTGTCAAATTTATAAGTATTATTGCATACTTTTTAATTGATTTTTTTATCTTTTAACCTCACAGAAAGCAGAAAAAGGAGGCATTATGCCTTACAAGGATGTGTTTGTTGAAACACATAAACGTAAAAGCACAGGAGAGCTCATATCAGATAAGGTGAGAGTGACAATGGCATGTATTTATTGTATTAATAAATATTATAATAGATAAGTTACCATGAACATTGTAATTCTTAATTATTAATCCATACTGTAATCATTACTTTGTAAGAGTTATACGAGCGGCAGATGGTAGAGCGATATAGCGATGAGTCTACTCAGCATCCGCCTTTTGATCATGCAGCATGGGTGACTGTAACCGGTGAACCCAAAAAGGGTCGTGTGTTCAGGTTTGGGAGTAACATGAACACCACACCAGTCATTGCCTTCTGCAGTTAGGGCTCTCAGAGTTCTCTCTCCAGCATCAACTCCCACCGTCTGATTGACCCTGTTATGTCTTGGGATGATGTCTGTCAGCGTCTTGAGGACAAAATGTGTGACTTTTTACATAAAGTCATTCTCAACCTTGTCCATAATGAGTTGTGCAACTTTTTTCGGGACAGAAGAATTTTGTTTGCATTCAACATGAGCTCTGGTGCCCGTCAGGTATAAAGATTCATGTAATTTGTTTCATGTCGTTAGATTTCAAGCTAGTATATGCATGATTGAATACATATATGCATGATTGAATCACTATGAATTTTTTTTATACCTTTAGAACACATATATGCATGATTGAATCACTATACAATTTTTATGGCAACCTTATAACACATATACGCATGATTGAATCACTATGAAAGTTTTTTGACAACCTTACAACACATATAAGCATGATTTCATCACTATAAATTTTTTTTACTGCCTTTATAACACATATATGCATGATTGAATCATTATAAAAAATTTTGATTTCCTTAGAACACATATATGCATGATTGAATCACTGTGATTTTTTTTTACAACCTTAAAACACATATAAGCATGATTTCATCACTATGAAAGTTTTTGTATAACCTTAGAACGCATATATGCATGATTGTGATACATAATACATTTATTTGACAACCTTATAAACCATATATATGCATGCGTGAATCACTGTGACATTTTTTTATAACCTTAGAACACATATATGCATGATTGAATCACTATAAAAAAAATCAGTCTTAGAACACATATCTGAATTATGTTAATGTTTTTCACTTTATTGTTAGTCTATGTGTCATTCAGCCATTTACTTTAATTGCATTAGATTAGGTGCATTGCATATAATTTATTTTATTATATTTTATTTATCAATACTAACATTTTGGTTTTCTTGCAGAATGCTAGAGATGATCAGCGTATAAGAGTTGTTGAAGGCATGAATGGAGGGGCAGATTGAGAACTCGAATCTTGACAAGGATTAGCTTCATGTGTTTAATTTGTTTCACGTACTTATAACTAATTAGAACTTGGCAAGGACTATACTGGGTTGTTAAATTTGTTTCACTTATAACTTGTGTTAAATTTGTTTTACCTGCTTTGTATATATATTTCTTATATGTACTTTGTTTTTTATACGCAGGTTATATGAATTGTATAACAAGAAATTTTTCTTGATATTCATATTTTAAAATAAAAAAAAAATTAAATTTGTGATGAATTAGTGACAGATATTATCCATCGCTAATATCCATTGCTAATTTAAATCAGTTGATGTTTTGCAATGGAATTTAATCTGTCGCTAATCCCTCACTAAATTGGTGACGAACATTAGCGATGAATACATATTCATCGCTAAAGTTTAGCAATAGATTATATTCCATCGCAAAACCAAATCAGTCCTTATTTTAGCGATGGCCATGATCCATCATGAATCCATCGCTAATTAGTGATAGATTAGTTTTGTCACTTTTTAGCGACCAGGATTATGCGATAGATCATTTTCGTCGCTAATCCATCGCTAAACACGTTAGCGACAGATAATGTTCATCGCTAATTCGCATTTTTCTTATAGTGAATATTCTATGTTGCATGAATGCTTAATTGAATTATGTAATTATCATAATTGCATTCCTCTAAATTATTGCATGAAATCGTATATGTATTTTTTATGCGCATTTATTTAATTAGAGAGGGGTACACATAATTCTTCAAATTGCTGGCCCCCTCTTTCCATGGTTTTTCGCAGTCGTAGGTGATCAGTGAAGCGACTGACTTTTGAGAGAGTCACGGGTGTCACACACTTGCTAGACAGACCACAGATGGACAACATGACTCTACTTTTATTTTTCTTTTGTTTCATTTAGTTGTTATTGCACTCTGAATATTTTATTTATGCAATTGTCTCTAGACTTATAATTTATTATTTCAATAAAGGTTTGGTTTGGTATGGATGATAATTGTAAACTCTATTGTGGTTGGTTATTTTATCCAATTGAGAGTGAAATTGTAAAGGCCCGGGTTTCTGGGAACATTTCTACAATGGTTAAAAAAAGTCGCATTTTCAAGGGGTATGAGTTGGGGTCATTACAACCTCAGGCACTTTATTAGTGCCAATCAGAAGGATTGGGTGAAGCTCTTGGACGTGACCCAATTCTGCTGCAATTTATAGAAGAGCGAGTCTTTAGGTCACAACCCATTCGAGATAGTTACGGGACAACAGTCGTTGACCCCACACACTCTAGCCGCACAGGAGAAGCGAAGGCCATTATTTTTCTATCAGTTTGTTCAAGATTGGCACAAGCAGATCGAGTTGGTGAAGGCGTTTCTACACAAAATGGTTAAGAGAATAAAAAAGTGGGTGGACAAGCATTGTCGGCTTACAGGGTTCCGTGTTGGGGATTAGGTGTTGGTAAAACTTTACCCGGATCACACAAGCATCACTCGTTGATAGCACCACAGTTTGATCAGGATATATGACAGACCATTCACCATCACCAAGAAAGTAGGCAACCTAGTGGACAAGTTGGACCTGCCCCAAGACTTCAAGATGCACCCAGTGTTTCATGTGTGCAACGCGAAACCATTTTATGCGGATAAAGGGGATTCAAAACGTAGCTTGCCACTACACGTGCCTATCCTATAGAGGGCCTCGACAGTACAATGGGCCGAGAAACATCTCAACAAGATCCTTCGTCAAAGGTCAACTACTTGGGTAAAACGAAGAAGTATCTGGTGCAGTGGGAGGAGCCAGCAAAGCTGACGTGGGAGCTAGCATTTCGGATGAAGAGCTGCTACTCGGCTAAAGTCAGGGCCTAATACAGAACAGATGGCGCCGTGGGTGGTGCATGATTTGAAGGGGGGGAGGGGGGGATATATTCTCCTGCGTCCTACTTTGTACAATTGTGTATAGAGTCTGTTTTGCTTTGGTTGAGTCTTGATGTAAAGTGTCGAGTCACTTGTAACTTTCTTCGGGCTAACCTTGCACTTTGGTTTAGGTTAATACCTTAAAAGGTTAGCCCGTAGATCTGAACTGTAATGTGCCTGTGGGCAAAATTGTGAATGAATGCAATTGCGAAGAGTTTTCTTTTTCTTCACCCTCGTTGTAATTGCTTTCAAATGATTGTCCTTCTTCTCTATTCTATCATTTTTTTTTGCACTCGCAATTATCAAAGCTTTCACAGCGATAAGTGAGCAACCGAAATGCTTACGGGTTGCGCTGTTGAAGGAGTAGACCGGTGACAATTTAAAGAGTAGGCTCGTGACAGTAATACTATGGTCACTTAATGCATGCCTTACCATAGTCCTTGACCATGATTAAGCATGTCTTAGTAATTGCGGAAAAGAGAAAGTCACTTGACATAGGCTGACACCACTAGGGAACTAGCGGACAATGCTGGACTTGTCTATTATACTGTGTAGCATTATGAACGTTTTTTCTCTTGTTATTCCCTTTCTGCATGCGTGGTCAAAGTGAGGAATAATAAGGACTCAATTAGCTAGCTGACGGAACGGGGTTCTCATTTTCGTTTCATTCCATTTTGCTTTGTCATCATTTCTGTTGCTATAATCGGCATCGTAGTGCGAGAATCAGATTGGAATTTTGCATGACAGTTTTTTTTTGTCCTCGACGGAGAGGAGCAAACTAACTTCACCCTTTCCCTCAAATTTATAGCGCTAGAATTATGTCTATGTACGCCAGAATGCGACAGGCGATCGAGGCCGTAGCCATGGACCATGGCAGTCATGATTTGTGATGGAGGCCTCGTTTAGGGTTCCCACCGTCTTCAAGGCCTTTACTACCTGTCTTTCATCCCATAAAGAAAGAAAGGTACTCCCCCTCCAATAATAGTGCCAACCCTCCTCTCTCTTTTGTGAGCCAGTCCCTGAACGTCCAACGTCTCATTGATCTTCGCAACCCAACCCGTCTCTCTCATACGGGCCGTACCATTGACTGTAATATGCCCTTTTGGGTATTGATGCTGACGATTGAGATGCACGGATCATTCGGTCGACTTGCATGTGAACACATAAAACAAAGGGCAAAGAGCGCTTCAGCTTGATCGTAACTTATACTCTTAAGCTTAATGTACATTACACTCGCTCCTGGACAATGTCTTCCACTAGTGCATCACAGTTAATAATGGTCGAAGATTGCATTATACAAACATATACGTGCATGTAGAACAGTAGATAAAATCATAAAAGAAAAGAATTTCGGAGGTTCGGGAGATGGGTCTGATAACTTCGGTCCCAGTCGTCGCTCACTGCATCATTTCCATCTTGAGATTGTGGGTCTCCACCACCAAGTGCCCTGCAAGATCAACGGACCGTTCCACGTCAAATGGTCTACTTAAATCGTACCGTATGTAGTGTAAGAACGATATCATCTCCATTCCGCCCCCCACCCCCCTCCAAAAAAAAAAAAAGGATAACGTTATCGATCATCAATCTTTTTAGTTGTCATAAGAAGGCTTAACTAATTGTGCACCTATTGTGGATGATCGAGGCTTGTTTCCAATTAATGATAACCCACCAACCTGAAAACGGCTGAGGCGGCGATAAAGCAGATTGTCTTGCTTGATGGAAGTCCACGGTGTATAGGTTTTGTAAATCGAAATCCCATGTGGGGTTGGATGACAAACTGTTATCCTGCAAAGAGATGCATGGAATTTAGACGTTGAAACAGCTCTCTCTCTCTCTCTCTCTCTCTCTCTCTCTCTCTCTCTCTGGGAAATGTAACCTAATAAAAGAGAAAGAACGATAGCGTATGCATACATGAAAGCAGGAACTTAATCCCTGGTGGGTTACGGGGGCGCTAGTAGCCCTCCGTAACGTAATCCTTGGTGGGTTCATGGGAAACTGATCCGTCCCGCAGCACCCCGCTACCTGCTGTATGGATGCCTCAGCTGATTGCATCATATTGAGATGGTGGTAAGAAGACGCTGCAATTTCTGGGGAGAGACCCACCCCTGGGAAGCTAGAGTTGCAGGGAGGAAAGATCTGCATCATACCACAACCCGAGAGATAAAAATGAATCCACTTCGAAGTTCGAACCATCTATTCTATACGACACGAAAAGTGTAAGAAAAAAAAGAATAGGGAAATCCGTTTTAAATTACCTCCTTGCCCAACAAACTGTCCATGGTCCCTTCCGATCTCGGATTCACAGCAACCAGTTTCAAGGAAAGGAACTATTGTGTTCAGGCAAAGCGATCGAAATCCAAGTCAGATAGACGAACATGAACAATCATGTCCCATATATATATATATATATATATATATATATATATATATATATATATATATATATATATATATATATATATATATATCCTAAGAAACATCACGGAAGAGGGAAGCAATTAAAGGGTGGGAATTAATGAAGTCAGCTATACCTCAACTTGTCTTTGAAGAGACTGAACATAGTTAATGATTTCGTCGAGCATCCCAGCCTTGCCTGTTATCTTGTTGCATCCTGGGACTAAATCCTGTAAAAGCTTCATCCTCTCGCTGATTTTCTCCCTTCTCACCTGTTGCAGATGGTTCATATACAGTTTATGCACACGCATACGCATAAAACAAGAGAATAAGCAATCATCAGTTCCTCTCTCTCTCTCTCTCTCTACTTACTCTTTCTGCAAGGCTGTGGCTGTCCGTGGCCTGCCCTCGTCTGGCTCTCACGTGGATGTAATCGGGTTTTGGAATGTCTGGTACATCCTTGGGATTCTCCTTGACGCCATCGCCCGAACTCTCCTTGTTCTGCTCATCCGACTCCTCTGTTTCTCCCTTGATCGTCTTCGACCCTTCCAGCTGCCCAAGGTTAAGAAACCATTTATTAGTACATATATACAAGGCAGAGGGCAAAAGGCAACAGAAAAACACGTGGGATGCTATTGCTGTAGTAACATGCCTTTGGAGTTGGGGGAGCTGGTGCGTCGCTCCTCAGGGCTTTCCGCTTCTTTGAGTTGTCTCCAGAGAGCGGAGAAGGGGCTTTGGTGGTGATGGATTTGTGACAGAAGAGGATGTTTCCCACAGCCGGGGGGCAGCTCGTCGTGCGGGCCAGCGTGGTAGGGGGTTTGTTCTCGGTGACGAAGAATCCCGTGGCCAAGGACGACTGCTCGTACCGGTTTGGTGTCTGGTAGTTTTTCAGATCGAGCAACCCACAAAAAGAGCTCGCCCCCTCGATGTTGGTAGTGGTGGATTTATTGGCTCGGTTTCCCATTACGAGCACCGACGATTCATGAGCCCCCTGCGTGGTTCCCACAAACGATCCGGTTGGAACGGAGAAATGGGTGTTCTGGTCCAGCAGCTCGCCATCCCCGCTGCTGCTGGTGGTGTTGAGCTGTTGCCATCTCATCCTGGCTCTCTGTCTCTCCAAGACCATCAAGTCCATGGCCGCTGGGAGAGCGTCGAGGGAATGGTGGTAGTGAAGTGACGCTGCCCCCCTACCCAACGGCAACTCGAGCAACTCGGTTTGCATTTGCTTCATATGTATATCTATATCTTCATGAGAGAGAGAGAGAGAGCTGCCTCTGTGCTTGGGGGTAAGACAAATGAATGAGGGAAAACAAGATTTTTCCTTTCCCACGCTTCACAGATATAGCAGAAACATATAACTCAACGTCCTCGATCCCCACTCAGCGAATCGGCCGAAGAAAGCGAGGAGAAGGACAAAAAATATGAAAAATGCTTGGGAATAATGCAGCAAGAGGCAATGGGGGTGGGGGTGTATTTAAGGTTTGAGAGAGAGAGAGAGGGGGGAGAAGACCGGAAGACGTTGTTTGGTTGCGCTGCGTTGCCTATAAAAACGAGAGAGAGAGAGAGAGAGAGAGAGAGAGAGGGCGCAGGACAACAACGATCAGAGGGGTGTCCCGTGGCCGTGGGGCCCGGTGACGTGACTGGTCCATGTGGCTATGTCCAAGTGCCGGGATGCTACGACATCCGGTCCATCCCCCCAAGCTGCCCAGCCCCCCTGGGTTGGAGCCTTGGAGTGGGGGGAAATTGGGAATTGGGATGGTGGCCCCCCCCATCTTCCTCTGCCTCGCGGACCCATACACGTGGAACTTGGCTCTCCAGGACTGGACACCTGGACAATTACCTTACACGTCATCCTGTAACTGACAAGTTGTTGAGAGAGAGATGAACCCAACTTTGAATTCAAGCTGGTGGGCGGCCTCTTTTGGACGCGATGGAAGGTGAACCATCCAAAATCGGAGCCCATCCTTCAGCATCAACTGGACTGGCCCACCCCCTCCGCATTTATCTTTGCTCAGCTGTATTCATTGCATGCGATCAATTACCAAAAACAAGAGGGGTCGAAACAAGGGTCCAATAGAAAACGGCACGCCTACATCCTCCCCCTATCTACTGCACCACAATCCATGTATCATTGCTACATTTCTCCTCTTTTTTTTTTTCAACATTTCTCCTTGCTTGTGGAAACAAATGAAAATATCAATCGCACTGACGGTCTTTCTCCCAGCGGCTACATTATATGTGGTGCATGTCTTAAGTTCTGGAAATTTGGTCCCTTTCTTCCTGCTTTTCCTTTTTAGTATGCAAACCAAACTTCGGTTGGGTAAGCCCAACCAATGTATAGTGAAATACTAATTCTCAAGTTTGTGTTCTTAGATGCTACTAGGTTAGGCTTGCTTATCTGGAATCATACAGGAACGATAGTGAATACTTATCAATATAGCAAAGAGAGTGGCGGAAAAACAATTACACAAAACTAGAACTATCTAATATACTAGTAGTAATATACTAGTACTGGCAGTGGCAGAGCCAGAAGTTTTTCGTTGGGTGGGCAGACTTTGGGTCTCGGGGACAATGCTATGGTCTTGAAGGATGATTCATTTATTCGAGGGACAGGGCCGGCAATCAAAGGAGGAAGGGGAAGCAGAGTCCCAAGCAACAATCGAGGGACAGGAGGGGGGGGGGGGAATCGGCTCTTGGATCGTATAATTACAACATGCGAGCAAGTCTTTTTAGCGTTTGAAAAATAAATGGCCTAGAACTTTCATTAATATTCAAGTCTCAAAAAGTTATATTTTTTTGTCTGGAATGTGTTGGTTCCTAGCAAATGTGTTATGTTGGAACACATATGTGTTGTCAGATTTGTGAAAGTAGTATAGGAAATATCCAATTTGTACCCAAATTGCATATTTAGTAGTTTGTATCGTGTATCTATTTTGTGTGTGGTTTTTACTTATTTTTAAAAAATGTTTTGCGTTGTTGATGCATTGTACTTCAGCTAGGCAAAAGGTATTTCTCTTTAAATTTTCTTTGCCAAAATTTTTACAGGATCTTTGGAAAAGAGTGACTTTTTTTCAACTAAGAATGTTGCTGAAAGCAGAGCCGTACCTGTGTTTTATGGGGCCTGAGGCTGAGGGAAAAAATGGGCCCCCTATTAATAGTAGGAGTTTGGGGGCAGCGCCTCCGATTTTTTTTTAAAGAATCAAAATAACAATAAAATGGGCCCCTAAAATTTTTATGGGGAGCTCGGGCCTTAAAAATGAGCCTCTAAAATTTTTATGGGGAGCTCGGGCCTTAAAAATGGGCCCCTAAAATTTTTTTAGACCTAAGGGCCCTGAGGCCCAAGCCTCATTGGCCTCTTTACAGGTCCGGCTCTGGCTGAAAGCAATATTGGTGAATGGTAACTGACAAGTTAGAACACGTGCGAGCACACACACAAAGCCTTTCTTAAGATATTGACCTTTCTCAATGTTGGTTTACGCAAATGAGAAGATTGTCATTGTAAATTAGGCAAATTATAATGAGGACGAGAATCAAGTCTAGGATGTCGTGGTAAACAAGGAATTGAAGAAATGCTTGGCTCGCTCACCCATGCCCACCGCCCTTGCTTCGGTTTCTAATTCTGGGGTGGGCGACCGCCCACCCCTGGCTCTGCCACTCGTACTGGCCATCTTTTGATTTCGTTATTTTCATTTTGTTTGATTAACTCAAAGTTCCTTAAATACCTCTGTCTTTTTTCAAATACCATGAAGAGTTTGTGTGGGTTGAACTCCTTTTTCAAGCAAATATAGAATAACAAGAACATTTAAATAAATTTTAATTTCATTTCCTTATTTTTGACTACTAAATTTTAATTTCACATTATAAAATTCTTGAAAGAACTTTTACAATCTCAATTCTTCTACACACTTCCTTTGGCTCATCGAAAGTTTAATTTTCTTTCTTTTTTCTTTTTAACGATATTGGCATATGATTCTTCTATTTTGATGCATTGGCTGGGAAGCAGATTCAATGTTTGGGGCAGAACACTTGTATAAGTGTTTTGCCCGGGAGCCACTTAATGCCGGACTCCTAATAAAAAGAGACCGGATCGGGTGCAATCACATGCCCTCTGTCAGGGCTTGGGCCCCACAACTGACAGGCCCTGCCAAAAGATGAAGGGTGATTAAGTGCTTAATGCATAAGTATTTGTGCAACCATATTCACCTGATATTTTCCCTAATAAAAAGGGGGGTGCCTTATTAAAGAGGGGGCTCCATGTACTGCCCTCCGCCCCTCTGAAAAGGGCTGAACACTTTATAAGTGTTTGGCCCCGAACAATGAGCAGAACACATAAAACCATTATCCTGACCATATGACACTTAAGATTTATTGCACCTCTTGATGCTATCTATGAGAGAGAGAGAGAGAGAGAGAGTAATGCGTTGGCTCTGCTTCGTTAGGCTCCTTCAAAATCATAGTTTTCGAGTGTTTTTTCTCGCATCTAACACCATAGATGTGATCTATAGGTTTTGTTTAGTGGGAACTGGTTTTTTCTCGCAGGTTTTTTGGTAATCCAAAATCAATGGCTACGAAAAGGTATCAGTTTTTTTCGGTTCTTTAAATATGTTTTTTCATTGAAAAACATGATCCAAGGGTCGATTCTTACTAAGTCGAGCATGATGAAAGCATCTAACAATTCAAATCTATCATAAAACACTTCAAACTATGGGGCCTAAAAGGGAAAAGTAAGCCTAATATGTTCAGTTCTTTATATATATATATATATATAGTAGACACACAGAGAAAATATTTTTTTCCCTGGTAAGGAACCCCTAGTTGGAACTTCCAGAGGGAAACTGTTTTGACCAAATTTGATCGAATGGATGTGTTCAACACGATCCAACTAGTAGGGATCAAAATATTTCCTACCTTGGTGGGTAAGGAAACCCCTAGTTGGAACTTATAAGTGGAAGCAGTTTTGATCAAATTTGACTCAATTGTGTTAATCATAATCTAATTAGTAGGAACTGTTAGATCATATTTTCAATGTAAAAATATATATATTTTTTAGGGTTAAAAATTCAATATATTGTAGGATTTTGATTCCTCCCCCCACCCTTTCCTTTCACATTGAAAAAATATGATCTAAGGATCGGTTCCTACTAGGCAAACAAGTAGATCACATCCAGAGAGTCAGATGCACAAAAAAAAAAGTAAATTTCAAGTTTTTTCACTAGAGGGTTTCTTTCCATGAGGAGTGCCTGTTTGTAGGGATGGCAGTGGACCGAAGGGAGATGGGGATCAGTCTGAACCTACCCTGTTTGGGGTGAGGATGGAGGATATGAAATGAGGAAAGAACCGGGGACGGAGGTGAAAATTAAAACCTGTACCGGGATGAACTTACTCTTGCCCCTGCCGACCCCAACCCGCCTGGTTCATGATCTTCATTAATAAAATTACTAATATGCCCTTATTATACAATAAAATGACATTTAAATATTATATGTAGATTTCTAACCCTAAGTTCTTACTTCCTAACCTTAAAAACCGGTCTTTTTTCTCTCCGTTTTCCTTCCTCTATCGGCTCTAAAGAAGGACCATTTAAATTATTTTCTGGAGAAAAATGGGGACCCGTCTCATTTGGGGCAAAGATGAAGGACATGAAACGAGAAATGGACTGGGGATGGTGGTGAAAATCACAACCCACTGTGGGGATGAACCAGGGATGAAGGTTAAAATTTTGAAATGGAGCAGGGGTGGAGAGCTTGTCCCCTGCACCCGCTCCTGTTCACTGTCATCCCAACCTGTCTGTGCAATAGATTCTTTAGGAAACCATTTTCATTAGGTCTTATTACGCCCTTTTTACTTAATTTAAACCAATGAATGCTATTATTATGGATTATTCAATAAAAACATCTTTTGAGTCGAACTGATTTAATGATGAATCTTTTATTAGCAAGTTTAATTAATTTAGTTCATTATAAGCCATTGATTCGCTTTATCTGGAAAACACATTTGAAAATAAAAATTACTGTCTGATTCTAGTAACTATGATAAACACGTCTATGTATTTATATTAAGCAAACAACTGCTATGCATTTGGAAGGGACCTAATGCGATCTAACTAAAGCGTTCCTCCATATATGTCTATGTCATTATTAATTTCTTTTTTGGAGTTATGTCCCTTCCGTGAATCTATTTTCATATTTATTAATTCCTTGAACCATAATGACAAATCTCTTGAAAATATCACAAAAAATTAGCTGAAGTTAAAAATGGCAATTTCAAATGAATTTTTTTGTCAAAAACATTAAATATCGCACACAATTATTCTTATAATTAAAACCATGTGTTTTTTATTCTTTATTCTTAAATAATTTTTTATTATATTTCGTTATAATTTATTTTTATTGCTGATATTTTGCTAAAAAAACGAGATTCTAAAAAAAAAACAATTTCTCGCAAGTTTTTTGACTGCCAATATTTTGCTGTTTTTAACTTTGTCACTATGATTTGAACGACAAAGCCAAGCTCGCCGACAGGATTTTCGTATAAAGGGATGGGAAAGGGTTGCAGTGTGCAGGCCAGAGAGAAAGTCTCCGAGGCTTATGTGCTCGAAAACTACAATGCGGCTTTGTGTTGTAGTAGGGGCAAAGTCAGGTCGGCTTGCTGGGTGTTTAGATTTGGCACAGTGGGATTCCGACAATTCAAAATAAATGTTCAATAAGCATTGTTTATCTACTGGCTCTCCATGCTCCACTTGACTATGGAGGGTCCCCACATCCAGATTATCCTATTTCTCAAACCTTCTAAAGGTCAGGTGGATATAAAACTTCAAGTTGTACGTCGGACAACCTTAGTATATCCACTTAACAACAAAATCTTCAACTGCACGAATTCCTCCACAACCGTGTTATATTCAATCAAACTGAACCCCGGAGAATTTTATAAAGATTGAGACAACTGTGAATGCCCGTTCATCGGCTGAAGTTCTCAAAGATCAAAGTATGGAATGCGATTTACGTAATTGGTTGAGGAATTATATGAGAATGAACTTTGAACCTAGAGATAGTCAACGGCTTGGTTTTGCTTCTCTTCCATTGGAAAAGTGTATGGCCACGCACTTGGCACAGAGGATACTGAATGAAATAGAGAGGAAAATATCTCTCTTTCTCTCTCCCTCTCTAACTTCTTCATAGTATCCCTATTTAAATAGTTTTTCTAATTTCTCCTCTATTAAAATATATTTATACCAAAAACCAATTTAGTAGATGACAATAAAATTCACAACACCCACTTTGTCATTCTACATGTTGCATGCCCTATACAACACAAAAGTTATCACTACAAGAAAACAAGTCATTGCCTAAGATATCGTCGACAATATATGATTTATGGTAGCCAATAAAATAAACCACAGGTGTTTATTCTTTACAATCATTTGTATTACTATTTTCAGCAATATTTCTATATCATTATTTTTATAAAAATAAATTCAATGATTTGATATATCGGTGTAAAAACAGTCGGCTCTAAAATATCATCAGTAATAGTAATTAAAGGTGCCGATAATTATTGTCGGCTATACTAGTTAAAACATATGATAAATGTTGTTGCCTATATTATTTAAAGCCGACGATAAATACCATCGACTATACTAGTTACAACCGACGATAAATATCATCGCCTATATTATTTAAAGCCAATGATAAATATCGGTTATATATTAAAAGTCGACTATAATTATCATCGTAGAGATATTGAAAAATCATATATGTTCAAATAGCTGAAGATAAATATCGTTGGTTATAGTAATTAAATTCGATCATAAATATTATCGACTATATTTAATATCAACGACGATATTTATTGTGGATTCTTTATTAAAGGCAACAATAATTATTGTCGTATTTATATTGAAAAATCATGTCCAAATAGCCGATGACAAATATCATTGGCTAAGTTAGTTAAAATTGATGATAAATACCGTCGCCTATATTATTTTCAGCGACAATAAATACCATCCGTTATATATTAAAGTTATCATCATAGATATATTGAAAAATCATATGTTCAAATAGCCAATGATAAATATCATCGACTATATTTAATATCAACGGCGATATTTATCGTCGGTTATATATTTAAAACTGATGATCTATATTTGAAATAGCCGACTATAAATATCGTCAGCAAAAGTCCTTTTTTTTTAACAAATTATATTTTTACAGGCACAGTTTTTGTGCCAGTAAAAACATTATTGTTTTTACAATCAAAAGATTCCATGAGAAACAAAAATGTAAATATAACCATCAGTAGCAAATGATAGAGAAAGTGCTCTCCCTCTCTCTTCTATATATACATACGCACACACACACACATATATATATATATATAGTATTCCAGGAAAAACGGTACAGGTAACTGAAGTTCATCTCAAACATGTGACTGCAACTTAGTAAGCCTCATATGGATGACTAATATTTCTCACCTCTTCTAGTGAAACTCCTGCATCTTCTAAACTCTTTATTATACAGGACGAAACACCAATTCCATCAGAATGAGGATCTGTTATGTGATGTGCATCACAGGTAATGGCACCACCAAGGTACTCTGCGATAATGTTCTCCTCTTTTTGTTGCATGCTCCAAGATTTCCATTATCTTTCAAGAATTAAGATGACCCAAAAAGAAAGATTGACATTTTGAAGAAATTAAAAAGTACAAATCCAGGATGTTATGATAATGCTCCAAGCTTTCCACTATCCAAGATGTTCTGAAACATGCAGTTATGTAGAAGATAATAACAAAAGCAAGTGTTTCATGCAGCTAAAGAGCCTTGTTCTGTTGAGTTTGAGCTTTCATCATCATATGAAGTTCTTGGAAGATGAAATGACCAAAAATTACCCCATTCAATATTGACAACCTGATCAACAAGCACAGGTTTTGTCCAAAATCACATGATGACAAAACTGGAAAATTTTAACACAATCATAGACTAGAAAGATTGTTACATTAGTTCCTGTGAATTTTGCCCCAGGAGTTCACTATGATGAAAACATACCATGCCTCCAGCATTCGCAAGAAGCCAGACACTTTGTAATTGCATCTGCATGCTCAACATAACATGCAATTTATCCCAGTTCCAATGATAACTGCTACAATAGTATCTTCATCATAGTAGTGCCCAACAACCAGTGTTCCAACAGTATCATTTACCTAGTTGTAAACACCCCAAATTTTCACTCACCTCCCCAAACATTTCCACCAAGCATCATCATCCAGCCTCTGAAATCGCTGGAGGGCAAAATGGTCATTTTCTGAGCCCGGACCTTGCAAAAGTCTAAATTTCATCTGAAACTCTCAAAATTTCTCTATTTTTAGCTCAGATGTTCAAAATTTTACTCCTGACAGGAGACAGACATTTTCGAGTCTTGGCTCAAGATTATATTGCATAAGACATGACATTGCATATCATTGCATGAGCATTTCAAATCACTGCACTGCACAGCATGTCATTTCGAGGTCCAAAACTCTTGATTTCAAAATTTTCAATCCAGATTAGAATTTTAACTCTTTTGACTCCAAAACCCTGGGTCTTCAAAATTATCAATTCTTCCCATTTTACCCCCAGGGCTCTGAATGTCAAAATATTTTCTCAGGAAGACGATCTGGATAGTTTTTAATGTGGATTTCAGTCACTTCACCTCAGATTTTGCCCTTTTTGACAATTTCAAATATCTTTCTTTTACAAAATTGCCCTACAAGGGCCAACTCTTTCCAAAATTCCTGTTTTGCCCATTAATCCAGATTTTATGAAAATTCCAAAAAGAAGTTGTGGTTTTATCCTTATTTCAATAAAGAAGCAATGTGGGACCCACACTGAGGTGGTGTCACACAAGCTTTTCTTTTGAAAAATTTGAATTTTGAAAAAACCCAAAAATATAGGAGCCTTGTCCCCTTGATTGGTGCCACTTGTCTTTTCTCTCTCCTCCCATTTTCATGCCAAGTGTCAGTGTGGGGCTACCCTAAGAAGCCGCCACATGTCATCCCATTTATCTGCCATGTGTCACCCTATCCATCCTGTACCATGTGTCATTTCAAAGAACACCAGGAGATGCCAAGTGTCATAGGTTGTCCTGTCTAGAAAAGTGGATCTTGTCTCCTCTGAGGTGGCGCCACTTGAAGTGTGTCTCCTGCAGAGGACACGTGTCAACCTCTCCCTCCTTCTAGAAAAGTAGCCTGACACATGTCTCTCCCTACTTTTCTCAGAAAAGTAGGAGACATGTGTCACTCCTAAATTCCTACAAAAAAGGTAGGCTTGTCTCCTCTGAGGTGGCGCCATCTGGAGTGTGTCTCCTGCAGAGGACACGTGGCAAGCTCTCATTTCCTCAGAAAAAGCAATTGCCATGTGTCATTTCCTGCTATCTTCAGAAAAGCTAGAATTCAAATATTCAAATCTCCTCATAGGTGGCGCAGATCCTGAACTTCTACCTTTTCCAGGTTGTTTGAGATGGCGCCACATGGCTTGGCCCTCCTTCTCTCCCCTCTGCCACGTGTCATCTTCTGCTTCTTTCAGAAAAAGCAGGTGACACATGTCTCCTTCTCACTCCTTCAGAAAAAGTAGAGGACACATGTCTTCTCCCTACTTTTTTTCAGAAAAGTAGGAGACACATGTCACTCCTGGCTTTCTTCAGAAAAAGCAAACCATTCAAAAATTCAAACAGGGCCTAGGTGGCGCAAATCCTGAGCTCTGATTTTTCCAGACGGCCTGAGGTGGCGCCACATGTCCTTTCCCTCCTTTTCCTCCCTCTTGCCACATGTCATTGTAGGAGCCACCCTGAGGTGGCGCCACATGTCCACCCTCCATTCCTCCAGGGCCAACCTCCATTTGAATTTCAAACTTCCCCCTGAGGTGGCGCCATTTGAGAAGGCCTCTCTAGACAACTGACACTTGTCTGTCACATGTCCAGACCTCCCTGCATCAGAAAAGGTAAAAAAAAAACCCTATGAGGTGGCGCATTTTGCTTCCTTCCTTCATGTTCTCCTGCCACATGGCATCGTAGGAGCCACTCTGAGGAAATGCCACATGGCATGCCCCTACTGTTCCAACTTTATACCTCAGAACACCTTTTGAGGTGGCGTCATTCCAAGACTCCACCTGGCTCCATTTTGATTTTTATTTTATTTTTAATAAAAGTAGCCCACCATGAGGTGGCGCCACCTGAGGACTCCCTACAAAAGGTGAGTTTGAATTTCAAAATCCAAGAGAGCACCCTCTGAGGTGGCGCCACCTGAGGGCTCCCTGCAAAAGCCAAATTCGAATTTCAAACCCCCAGATAGCACCTCCTGAGAGGGCGCCACATGGAGGGATCAGATTGAGCCTGTTTGAAATTCAAAAATTTTCAGAAAATCTATAAAAACAAGGCTCTACGCCCAGAAGAAGAAAGCATCTTTGGAGACCATTTTTGTGAACTTGAAAATTCGACCTAGCCCTCCTAAAATCTGATTTTGAACTTTGGAAATCGCGCCCCCTTTGGCTCATTGGAGAAGGTGGAGTAAAGTTCGTGCAGTGGTCAATTCAATTCGAGCATAGGTCGGTTTTGGTGAACCATTCAAAGCCCGGAACGAAGGACGAAGGAAGCTCGTGGTAGCCGCCCCTTTCAAGAGCTTCTACGCTGCGTAACGAAGCAAGGTGCACTTCTTTTCCCTTGATTTGATTCCATAAATCGATTCGGGAGTCGTTTGAAGAAAGAGCTCATCCGAGAGATGGATTGAGCTATTCTCATAAAACGACATATATAAAACGTTTAATTATGCTTCCTTGATGATTTTTAACATTCATATAGTTAGCTAGGTTTAATTTGCATTTTATTTCATTCATTTAGCACATTTCATGAATTAATTAGGATTAGTTTAGCATTTATTTCAACTCTGCTCATTTTCAGTAGGTCTCTGTTTTTGTCAGTCAGTCCACACGTCATTTCATGCATTTGTTTTTTATTAAAAATCCCAAAAAAGTCACGAAATGCACCCTTAGGTGTCCCTGAAATTTTGCCAAAAATTCGGAGGCATTTGAATTTGTTTACTACGGTAAACATTCAAAATGGCAAGTCGGGTTTTGTTACCCGGGATGCGTTTTGAAAATCATTTGCCGACTTGTAAAATCGAGATATCCCTAATGGGAGATCCGATTTTCGATCCGAAAGATGTTCTGGACTCGAGAGAATGTCTAGTTTTTAATATGATTTTCTCAGATTTTTCTGATTTTTTTTAATGTCTGACAAAAATCCGAGAGTTCGGGACACGTGTCAGAGCCTAATTTGGGCCTCTGAGATCTTGGATCGACTTAGGGCTATGGTTTCTCTTTGTGTGTTGCTCCAAATCCAAAACTGTAAAAAGTGAAAGTTGTGTCCGAGATGTCCTCTGTTTGCATCTGAAAGCCTGTGATTTTTAGAACAGTGTTGATACCTGCTTCGGATTTTTTTTGTCAGTCCCCTGTTTTGCTACATTTGTCTGTTCTGTTAGTTTAGGCAGAAATAGTTATATTTTTATCTGTGTTTTCGTTGATCAAATGCCGAAGTCATAAACATGAAAGTTGTTCATGTATGTATCGTGCGTAGCTCTGATTAATTTCATAAATTTTCATGGCTGTTTTATATTTTTTTGGCATTTTACATCAGATTATGGTGATTTTTACCTCTGTCAGAACTAAATCCCTGTTGCCGAACTCACCATGGCTCAAATCCCGAGGCTGTAAAAACCAAAAATGTTCAATTTCGGGTCTTTTAGCAGTCTGCAAAATATCAGAAGTTTCCATGGTGTAAATCTTGCATTATCATATTAGGCATTGCATTTGGTTCGGATCCATAGGCAAAATCCACCATTTTAGGACTTTCTTTGAATTTTAGCATTTAAATCATATCATTTCGTGATTTTTAGCATTCTAGGCTGTTTATCAGAGTAAGTAGATGCTTCATACCGAATTTGGTGCAATTTGGAATCCATTTGAGGTTCGGATTAGCCATAATACCAAAACAGGGTCCCGCAGGACCCGGATCCAAATGAAAAACAAGCGAAATTCGCTATTTTGGCTAAATTTCAAAATGTCAAATTCTGATTTTACAGTCATAATATGTTTAGCAGCATGTCATCATGCCTCATACTGCATTTTATCATCATTGGATTCAATTTGAATTTCGAAATCTCAATTTTACTAAGTTTTCCTTCAAAAAACCCTGATTTTAAAGGTGTAACTTTAATTAAAGGGGTATTTTGGTCATTTTGACCCCAATTCCGAATTTCAAACTGTTTTCCACTGAATTCCCTGCATTTACATCATTTCAAATATCAAGAAAGCATGATAATAGGGTTTATATCCAATTAAATCCAATAATTTCATAATATTATTGGAAATTCTTGGAAAAGCCCACATATTTGAGCTAACTTTATTTCAAGCTTGGCAGGGACATTCCAAAGAAGGAGCTGAAGTCTGCAAATTTCTTTTATTTCCTTTATTTAGTGATGTAATAATGTAAATTTTGGAATAAGAGAGTTAATTTCCTGCTTAGACTAGGATGCATATCATATAGTTTAAATTTATGCAATATCCTGATTATGTGATTCATGCATTTTATTTCAAAGCACTATGGATGTTCACGAATGGCACGTGCACCAACTCTTAGGGAGTTGATGGACTCGGTGGGATCCATATTTACGGCCCTAGTCGGAATATGGACGAGACCCAGATCCGTCATCTTTCTACTAGTCACATAGAGCCTACACTCTTAGGCTATCTTAAAATGCACATCATATTTCCAAAGTTTTCAAAATCATGTGCATCAAATCAACTAAGTTCTGAACATATTCATGGCCACAGTCAGAATATGTGAAGGATTTATTTGGACTTAATGCACATTTTCCAACCAATTCCTCAGAAAATCTTTTCAAAGGGCATTCATTTACTCATGTCATTTGCATCATGAAATCATTGATTTTCTCAAGATTTTCTCAAGAAAACTTCATTCTCAAGAAATCGATTTCTCAAGAAACTCTAAGGATTTTTCAAAATCGGTTTTCCAAAGACAAGTTTTTCCACAGTTTTTCCTGGAAAATGATATTTTCTTAAGAGATTCAAAAGAGTTTTCCAATCTTTCTCCAAGATCAAAATCGATTTCCAAGTATTTCAAGGGTAAAAATTCCTAGGATTTCAATTTCCCAAGTTTTGAATTTCCTTCTCTAATGAGTTTTCCTATAAATTTTCCATTATTTTCCTAAAAAACTCTCAAAGTCCAAGTTTTCCTAAGAAGTATTTCCCTTTTCAAAGGTTCACCTTTTTTCAAGAATCACTTCCATTTTCCCAGGATTTTCAACTATTCCTGATTTTCTCACATCTTTATAAGCTTTCTCATGTTTTCAAAAACCCTTTTTATCTGAGTTTCCTGAGAAATTGACCCTTTTCCTGAGAGATTCTTTTCAACTCCAAATATTTTCCAGGCATACATCATGTTTTTCCAAGATGCATTTTACGAAATTCTCATAGCACATGCCTGAATTCTTTGTGCAGTTAGGATAGAACATAATTTCGATGATCTTACTAAGTCAAGCACAATTTTGGTCCTTGGTTCGATTACCCCTGTTAAAGGCGGCAGGAACGGTCGAACCTCGTACCGACAGGTCGAGCCCCATCCCATGGATTTTCCCGCAATTTTCAAAAACGGAGGCGAGTATTTCAAAAGCAATTCCCAAAATCCGGTCAAGTTTGAAGCGTGAAATCGTTTCCTCTTTCTCTCTTCCGCAAGGAAGGGAAGACGGGGAAAAATTTCGCGACGATAACACTAGTATTTGGATAGATATTTAGACCAGGGCAAACAAAATGTCATAGAATGATGGCTACACTATGCTAATAATTCTAGATATGATCAGAATAAAGCACAAAAAATATCAACTACTGATCAGCCAGTCTATAATTCAGACATAAGAAACCTTCTGATCACAAAAAGCTTGTCTAAGTTGGCATCAATTTATAACATTATTAAGGGTGATTATTAAGGGCAAGGCAGTAGAGAATCTAGAGATCCCGACAACAGCAGCTTAAACATAAACTAGCAATATCAAAGAACACAATGACTTCAAACATGCTACCACCACCAAGTTCCCATGAGCATGACACTGATGGAAAGAAACTGAACCAAAGTTCGGTAGCAGTCAGCCACATATTCAATGATGGGTGCACAATGGCAGTCCTCAAAGGCTTGTGTAGTCAATAAGATAATGTTCTCTTTATCTTAGTTGTTATTACAAAGTCATAAATATGACATCAGTTTTCAAAAGCAGTGCAAAACAGCAGTAAAAACCCACTGTAAGATCCATGGCTATCAAAACATGCCTACTGTACCTAAATCAACGAAGGAAATTCCACCAAAAGCATCTCACCAGAAAAGCCACCTAAAATGCCGAAAAATAAAAGGACAATTGAAAAGCAGACAAGTGTTCAAGTCACTTTAAGGAAGCACAAGAAAATAACTAGCCTTAGCTTTAGACATAATGAACGAAGCATAAACACCTTGTGCAGCATGGAATGTATTATTTTCTTGAAAAAAACAACGCTGCAAAGATAACTTACAAAGTCTGCTAACTTCTGAATAGGTGCCTTTGACATTTGACCAGTCTCTACCAAGGATATGATCTGATTCAGAACAGTACTGGACCTCAATTTGGTGGCTTTAATGTGAAGTGCCCCATGTAAATTTATAGTACCTCCTATAACTGAAGAATTGACCTCCTTTAGAACAGGTTCAGATTTCCCAGTAACCATACACTCATTTGCATGACTGGATCCCCACAAGACCACACCATCAGCAGGATCTTTTGAACCATAAAGAACTTTCAAGACATCACCAGGCTGAATTAGTAAAGAATCAATTTCACGTCAGTGCACTTCCCTTCTGAGATTGAATTAGGTTATAATTTTCAATTAGAAAACAATCATTTTCTTATGTGGAAAAGGAAAAGAAAAAGAACTGGAACTGCCATGTAAACCATAAGCTTAGTAATATATTTTTCAATTGTATGAGGTATAGATTGATATAACTTTTCGTGAAAGTATTTTAAAAGATATTTCTCAATAAAACTCGTTGTTCCAAACCGTGCATCAAATTTCAAATTTCAAATTTCAAATTTCAAATTTCAAATTTCAAATTTCAAATTTCAAATTTCAAATTTCAAATTTCAATTCACATTAGTGGTGAAGTCCGGTGGAACACAGGAAACATGTTTAAAAAAACTTTTGTACTACACACAAAACAATCTTTATTGCCTGAAATGAAAAGCAAATTAAATGTGCTACCCTCTTCGAAGGGCTCAAAATAAAAAGGCCTTATTACAACCCAACTTAAAGTAAATGGCCCTATGGCCCCTAAAAAAATGAAAAATAAAGAGCAGTAAAATCAACAATCTAGCCTCTCTTATTCGCTTGGATGCTACAGTTGAATCTTCAGGCTCAAAGGGCACGTCCTTGAGAGGATCTTTGGAGGGCCCTTAGCACAAGAAAACTATCCTGCAAAACACAAAAACTGCATAAAACAATTCCTAAAACGAAGGTTAGTTATAACAAGAAACAAGAATCAAAAGCATTTAAATCTAACAAACTAACTAATTTGATCTAACTACTAACTGGATTGTAACAACTTCGAGATTCTAACTAATTTACAAAACATCTCAAAACAATCTTAACTAACTAAATTTCAAGAAAAAATACGTTAAATCAAACTAACTAATTAAAAATATAAAACAAGAAAATCCGATCTAACTAATTAATCTAAAAATAAATTTAAACAATTCTAATAAACTAATGCTGAAATATTAAATTAGCTAATTAATGACTGAAAAACGTGAAACTAAACTATGAACTAAAGAAGAGAAAAATAAAATAATCTAAACCGTTAACAATCAAACAACTTAACTACTTAACATTAACAAGAATTAAATAAACTAATTAAACAACGCAGCAAACAATAGCATTATATAGGCCTGTGAATAGATTAGTGTCAATCACGCTGGATTGCTAAATGAAATCGTAATGTTGAAAATAAAATAAATTGTATACAATAAATCTAAACTACATAAAGAGATGAGGGAGAAGAAGCAAACCTCGCAGCCGCTTCCGATGGAGAGGTTGAGAAGTAGTCATTCACGTGGGTGAACGCACGCTCCGACGACAGGGTAAGAAGCACCAGCGATAGCAAAGATCAGAAGAACGATGAAACCAAGATTGAAGAAGGAAAGAGAGGGAAAGAGAAGATAAGAGGGAGAGCAGAGGCTGGCGTTTTTCCCAATGGGAGAACGTCGGACCCTTTCTAAAAAATTATATTTATTAAAACATGTTTTTTTCCTGAAAGCTCCTTTTAATTTTTCTAAATTCTAAAAGCTACTATGATAAAACGTATTTTCAAAAATTAGAATTCCTAAAAGAATTAAAATACTAATAAAAACTCCTAAATGAATAAAGCTACTTCAAAACACACAGGTAGACTCCAATTTGTGCGATTTTCCTTCTTTTTGAAATTAAAACATCCTAAAAAACATTGATAAGAATGGGTTTTTTAATCCATTTTTTACGATGGATCATGCATAAAAATGTGAATCTACAATGCATAAATTATGCAAAATCAAATTCCCCCTTGCTTATCGTTTACTAGTCCTCGAGCAAACTGACCCTCACAGAAACAGTAAAAGCAAAACAAGCAAATCAAATCCTAACTCACTTTTGTAGGAATCACAGTTGCATTTAGCGTATGCAACAAGCCCTTTAAACCCCTGGGTTACTCTAATGGACGAGTAAGGACTCGTGAGGGTTTGCAGTGATGTTACCCACAAACATCTGTCATGTATACATCAGATTCAAATTCAAGAAGCATTAGGAAGTTAGAAAGTTTGTCGAAACAAATATTTCCTGCCATTATATTTTCACAACATATTTAGAATCTTTATGTGACACCACAGAATAAAAGCTTTTTCCTTTACATTTCTAAAAATTCGCAATTATTTATGTTTTATTCTCAGAAAATCAAGTATACTCATGCCATTGCTTATTTATCCTCACTAGGGATGGCAGTGGGGCAGGGTGGGGCGGGGGACAAGGTCTCCACCCCCGCCCCGCCTCAAGATTTTATCCTCCACCCCCGCCTCCATCCCCGGCAGGGATGGATTTTATCCTCCACCCCCACCTTCATCCCTGTTTCATGTCCTCCATCCCCGGTTCAAACGGGGATGAGGCGGGGCGAGGATATTGCGGGAAAAAGTGGTCAGGGCGGGGATGAGGCGGGGATCGTGGCGGGGACGGGACGGGGCGGGGAAAAGTGCATGTACATCCCTGCCACTACAAAAAAATAGTTGATTAGCGACGGAATTTAGCGACGGAGTTATATCGTCGCTACTTAGCGACAGATTAACGAGAGAAATGAATCCATCGCTATATTTGTAGAATTTTACGAAACTAGCGACAGATTATATTCCCTAGCAAAATCCGTCGCTACTTAGCGACGGATTGTGCGAGAGAATATTTTGTCGCAATAAATACGACAGTTAGCGACGGAATTGCGACGGCTAAAATTCCGTCGCAACATAGCGACGGCCTAGGCGACGAAATATTTTCTGTCGCCTTTTTTGTTTTTTGAATTACGATGGCTTAGCGACGGAATTAATCCGTTGCTAAGCCGTCGCTAAATGTCGCATTACCCCTAATCCCAGCCCTCTTTTTCCTTTCTCCTTTCACTGCTCCCGCCCGCCGCCCTCTCCCTCCTGTCGCCCTCTTCCTTCGGCCGCCCTATACATCCCGTCGACCTCTCTGCCGGCCCCCACCGTTCGCCGGAAGTCGATCTCCGTCAACCTTCCGCTGCCGCCGTCGCTGCCCGGAGCAACCGCAGGTACGTATTTCACCTTAAATGGATTGGAGGTCGACCCCCTGCGTTTTCCGGCAGGGGGTCGACTCTGCCAGGCGGTCGACCCCGGTAGGTGGTCGACCCTCTGCCGTGTCCGGCCGGGGGTCGACCCCCTGCCGTGTCCGGCCGGGGGGGTCGACCCCCCGCCATGTCCGGCCGGGGGTCGACCCCCCGCCGTGTCCGGCAGGGGGTCAACCCCTTTTGATGTCCGGCAGGGGGTCAACCCCCTGCCTTGTCCGGCCAGGGGTCAACCCCCTGCCTTGTCCGGCAGGGGGTCAACCCCTTTTGATGTCCGGCCGGGGGTCGACCCCCTGGTTTCTTGCTCTTTTTTTTCTTTTTTCAGAAATTAGGGTTTTTATTTTATTTTTATTGTTTAGTTTTCTTTGATTTTCATTGATTAGGATTTTTTATTTTGATTTTCATTTATTAAGCAATTGAATCAAATTTCTTAAATTAAGGCTATTTGTAGTTAATTTAATTAGGGTTTTTTATTTGATTTTGTTTTATTAGGGCTTTGAATCAAAATTTAAAAATTAGGGCATTTTATAGTTAATTTGATTAGGGTTTTCTTGGATTTGATTAGAGCTTTTATTTTTATTTTCTATGATTAGGGATTTGAATCATAATTTTTTTAATTAAGGATTTTTAGTTAATTTGGTTAGGACTTTAAATCAAAAATTTTTAATTAAGGCTTTTATAGTTAATTTGATTAGGTTTTTTTTATTTATTTAGAGTTTTTATTTTTATTTTCTATAATTAGGGATTTAAATCACATTTTTTTAATTAATACTTTTTAGTTAATTTGATTAAGGATTTTTTTGTATTTGATTTGGGCAGGTTTTTTCCGTGTTTGATTAAGGTTTAAATTGTGGCTTTTTTATTTAATTTTATGGTTTATTTTTCTTATAGTTTATGATGTTTTGGTTTATTTATAATTTATTTTCTTGTATTTTAAGGTTTTATGATTTAATATGGTCGAATAATTTCATGGTGACTTCATTTTAAAACATCATTTTTTTTTGCAGATTTCTCAACAGAACTCGCTTGTGCCCCGCCACCCGTGGTAAGTAAGTGACAAAAACAATGCAAATCGAGTAAATACCCGTGGTGAGTAAGTGATGCAAGCGCATCACATGTTATTTAATTTATTGAATATAACACTTTATTGTTCACACACTCACTTAGTTGTTGATATCTAGGACTACTTTGTTGGAGTTCGGAGATCATGCTGAGCATGATTTTAATGTATGAATATGGAAGTGTTCTTATTTTTGGAGTACGGAGTCCATGCTATGCATGGTAGTAGTTAGTGGGATATTGAAGTGTGTTTGCTGCAGGTACATGTTTGATATTTGTTTGATATGAATTATTTCGATGTATTGCAATGTTTGATGTGATTGTATCCATGCTTACATGTAGTTACTTTCAATTTGATTATGTCTTCCATGTGAAATTGTATACTGAAAGCATGCTTCAAATGAATGTATCGTGTCATGAATAGTTTGCACATGAAAATATTAAGTTATCAATGCATGCATCATAATTCTTGTGATTGTATGACATCATATATTGCATGATAAATTTGATATTTTCTTCATCATAGTATTCTGATGGTTCTCTTTTAACTGGTTAGGATACTATTCGTAACATCATACGACAGAATGACTGCAAACCGTGAATGGATGTACCGTAGGATAGTGGACAATGAGTTATCGCATGAATATATGGATGGTGTCGACAGTTTTATTGAATTTGCAACGGCAAGTGTCAGTACGGTAGATCCCACAGGTCGGATTAGGTGTCCCTGCAAGATTTGTAAGAATAATCGATTTGTAGAACCTCATGGCGTTAGACATCACCTATACAGGAAGGGTTTTGTGAGTGATTATCAGAACTGGACGTTTCATGGAGAAGAATTTAGAAACGATTTTGATGCACGGGTGAATGTGGTGCACGATAATCCATATACGAATTTGATATTTGATGCTGCAGGAACAGAACTGGGTTCTGCTATGAGTTCTAGTGATGTAAGAACTGTCGTAGATGAAGAATCACCAAACGATGCAGCTAGTAGATTTTATGATTTACTTAAAGATGCTGATGAGCCACTTTGAAACGGTTGTGAGAGTCACACTATCTTGTCTGCAGTTCTTCAACTAATGAATTTGAAGTCCGAGTATAATTTGAGTCAATCATGTTTTGACCGTTTGTGCATGATTGTGAAGAGTATGTTGCCTAAAGATGAGAAATTGCCACAAAATTTCTATCGTGCGAAAGTTATGGTCAACGCTCTAGGTATGGGTTACAAAAAGATTGATGCTTGTCCAAATCACTGCATGTTGTATTTCAAGGAGCAGGAAAACGACATATCATGCCCGTCATGTGGGCATCCTCGATTCAAGCCAAAGACAAGAGGCAATGGTAGCACGAGATCAAAGGAAGTTTCATACAAGTCGCTCCGCTACTTTCCTATCACTCCTAGATTGCAGCGATTGTATATGTCTTCAAAGACAGCTAAACACATGAGATGGCATGCAAATAAAGTTCGACACGATGAAAACAAGATCACGCATCCTGTTGACGCTGAAGCTTGGAAGCACTTTGATCGTACTCATCAGAACTTCGCAATGGAAGTGCG
This sequence comes from Nuphar pumila, assembly GCF_984573655.1. Taxonomy (NCBI): domain Eukaryota; kingdom Viridiplantae; phylum Streptophyta; class Magnoliopsida; order Nymphaeales; family Nymphaeaceae; genus Nuphar; species Nuphar pumila. The sequence goes on along the minus strand of NC_143255.1, from coordinate 68,292,476 downwards.
AAATGTTAGACTCGGTCTATGTACAGATGGATTTAATCCATTTGAGGGTAGATCAACTCCATACTCATGCTGGCCAGTATTTGTAACTCCATACAACCTTCCACCAAGCTTGTGTATGAAACGTCCAAATCTTTTCTTGTCTCTGTTGATCCCTGGTCCGACCTCACCTGGCCAAAATCTTGATGTATATCTAAGGCCATTGATTGATGAATTAAAAGTACTGTGGGATGACGGTGTTACCACGTATGATGCCCACAAAAAACAAAATTTCAACATGAAGGCCGCTGTTCTATGGACAATCAGTGACTTCCCTGCATATGGTATGTTATCTGGTTGGAGCACACATGGGAGGTTGGCTTGTCCGTACTGCATGGAGGATTCCAAAGCTTTTAGATTGAGGCATGGAAGGAAGCCTTGCTGGTTTGATTGCCATCGTCGATTTCTACCCAGCGATCATCCGTTCCGACGTCAAAAGAATGCATTTACAGCAGGCACAACTGAAATGGAAGGTCCATCCTCAAGATTGTCTCGCATAGAGATTTTAAGAAGATTGTGATACTTTTCAGATGTATTAACAGATGCCCGCAATCCTACACCCTTCCGTGGATTTGGGAAGGAACACAATTGGACGAAAAAATCTATTTTTTGGGAACTACCGTATTGGCCGACCCTATTGATACGACATAATTTGGATGTGATGCATGTAGAGAAAAATGTGTTTGATAATGTGTTCAATACAGTAATGAATATTAAAGGAAAAACGAAGGATAATCCGAAGGCCCGTATGGATTTAAAATTAATATGTAAAAGACCAGAATTGGAACTCAAAGAGTATAATGGCAAAGTACTGAAACCAAAGGCGAAGTACGTGCTCGGACCTGATCAAATAAAACATGTATGTCAATGGTTGAGACAACTGAGATTTCCAGATGGATATGTCTCTAACATTGCTCGGGCTGTGAAGATTGACGATGGACAGTTATATGGGTTGAAGAGCCATGATTGTCATATCTTTATGCAACGATTGATACCCCTAGCATTCCATGATATGTTAGACAAACCTATATGGGGGGTATTGTCTGAGTTGAGCGGATTTTTCAGAACATTGTGCGCATCGGAGGTCATTGTATCAGATGTAAAGAATCTCGAGGACTCTGTCATCACCACTGTTTGTCTGTTAGAAAAGATATTTACGCCAGCATTTTTCGATGTTATGGAACATTTGATTATACATTTGCCATATGAACTAAGGGTTGGTGGCCCTGTGCAATATCGATGGATGTACCCATTTGAAAGGTATATGTTTTTTTATATTTGTCTCTTTAATGACAGATATTTAAAATTTGAAATGTATATTCTTGTCAGATGCATGTTCGACCTAAAAAAAAAGGTTCGTAATAAAGCAAGAGTAGAAGGCTCTATTTGTGAGGCGTACACTTTAGAAGAGATTTCAAATTTCTCATCTATGTACTTCGAACCTCATATTTCAACACGTTACACATGCCCGCCCCGTAACGATGATGGAGAACAAGTAACTGTAGCTGACAAGCTGTCGATATTTCAACGACTTGGGCATGTATTTGGTAGTTGCCGATCAAGGCTATTGACAGATCGAGAGCAAGATGCAGCACACATCTATATTCTTTTTAATTGTTCAGCGATCGACCCATACATCGAGTAAGTATATGTATATGCAACTCAATAATAAATCCTTTTATGTTCTATATGTGGATACATGGCTCGGTAATATAAGTATTTGTGGTTTGCAGACGATTTGATCTGGAGTTGCAAAGCAAAGTTTCACATCTCACTAATGCAGAAGTACAAAAAGAACGTGAAACTAAGTTTGTGGAGTGGTTGAAACAGTTGGTAAAGAAGCTAACATAAATTTTGTACTTATAAACAACACTAAGTTACTTAATTGATCGTGATCACAATAATTGTTTATGTATGTGCGTAGGTTCGCCATGGTGATGTTAAAGATCAAGGAATATGTGATTTAGAAAATGGTCCGACCAAAGTTGTGCAATGCTACAACGGGTATATCGTAAATGGTTATCGATTCCATACAAAAGACTACAGTATAAACAAATCAACGATAAATAGTGGCGTGTGTGTCAAGGGTAGCAGCTACGGTGAAAATGAACATGATTACTACGGTGTTATAGAGGAAATAATGGAGTTGACTTACTTAGGCATGAATAACAGGGTTACGGTATTCAAGTGTCATTGGTTTGATCCAACTGCAACAAGACTCGACAAAGCTTCAGGCATTGTGGAGGTGAATCATAAATCTAGGTTTGGAACATATGAACCATTCATATTAGCCTCGCAAGCTCAACAAGTTTATTATACTTCATATCCGAGTATAAAAAAGTCAGATAGAAATGAATGGTGGGCAGTTTGCAAGGTGAAATCCAAACTATACCCCGAGTATGATCAGTTACAAGAAGATGAGTTAGCTGAAGACAGTGATTACTATCAATCAGATGATGTCTGTGACTTCGCTTATGGTCACGATGTTGCGCATGATATGCATGTCATATCTCCATTGGCTGATGAAACATTCATAGAGGAATGTGATCCAAATGATGTACCAAGTGGATGGGCAAACAATGAAGAAGAAGAAGAAGAAAAAGAAAGTCAAACTAGTGACGAGGAAGAATTCTCAAGCTAGTGAGCAAAATCTTATACTACAAACCTCTATTTAAATGCATTGTAATACTTGATGTGAGTTGTATTGCAATACTTGGTGTGAATGATTAAAAATTTTATTTCAATGTATTGTAATACTTAATACGAATGATTCGAATGCATTGTAATACTTGATGTGAATGATTTCAATTATCTGAATGTATTATAATTTATGCAATTAACGAATGATTTGAATTAGTGCAATACTTGATGTCAATGATTTGAATTATTTGAATGCATTGCAATGCTTGATGTGAATGACTTGAATGCATTGTAATACTTGATGTGAATTATTTGAATGTATTGTATGACATATGTTATTTGTTAGAATATGGTTCGTGGAGGTTATAGTGGTCGCTCATCCAGTAGTAGCCAGGCTCAACCTTCATCTTCACGGGCTCCTGTGATAGGTATATCATATAACTAATTAGATGCTTGATTAGTTCAAATGCACATTCTGAGAACTTGGTGTGTATTTTTTTACAGATGATGTTGCGCCTGTATACGACCCACCTACACCAGTTGATCGCACAAGTCAACAGCCAACACAGGAAACAGGGTCTTCTCAGGCTGGCACAAGAAGACTCATTCGAATAGTGTATATCGATAATCGACCGTAAGTATTTTGTTTTCAATTATTGCATATCTTTTAAATATTTTATATTGATATTTACTGTGTAACAATTCATGTGCAGCACGAGGTTTGAGCCACAAGAAGTAGTACGGGAGATTAGGAATTCACTTCTTCAACATCTACCAGGACCAGTTGCTCAATGGAAAGAGTACCCAAAGGAGGTATTAGACAGATTGTGGTTCTCATTCATGGTATACAGTTGTTCCTCATAGTTAATGTGTTTCATATTTAATTTATTTAAGCAATGTCTACTAACTTTCTGAAAATATTTGTAGGCTTCGAATCGCTTTGCAACTACGGTGGAAGAAAATGATGCACGGAAGGTGTGGCAGAAGGTGGCTGCCAATCGATTTGCAGACATGCTGCACACTATGAAGACTGCAGCAAAAAAAGCATCTGGCGTAGTAGATGATCCATTACTGTGGAAGGGCCATGGTCCTATTACTATCAGGAGAGATTACTGGGATGAAATGTGTGATATGTGGGCGGGAGATGCATTTAAAAATCGCTCTGCGAAGGCTTCACAAAATCGATCGAAGATGCCCGAAGCCCATCTACACACAGGTGGATCTAAGACATTTGGGAGCCACCTAAAGAAAATGGTAACTCATCAATATATAATATTAATTTTATAAGTATTGTTGCAAATTTGTGTACTAAATCTTTTGTCATTTAACTTCGCAGGAAGCAGAAAAAGGAGGCAGTGTACCATATAAGGATGTGTTTGTAGAAACACATAAACGGAAGACCACGGGAGTCTTCGTATCAGAGAAGGCGAGAACGACAATGGTATGTATTAATTCTATTAATAATCATTGCAATATATATGCAAGTCATCATAATGTTATCATTAATTATTAATGAATACTTTAAACATTATTTTGTAGGAGGCATATGAGCAACAAATGGTAGAGCGATATGGCGAAGACGCTACTCAGCATCCATCATTTGATCCTACAGCATGGGTGACTGCAGCAGGTGAACCCAAAAAAGGTCGCGTGTTCGGGTTTGGGAGTAATATGAACACTTCACCAGTTATTGGTTCTTCCAGTTACGGCTCACCAACTTCTTGCGCCGACATAAGCTCCAAGCAGCCGACTATTCTTTCCGGTGATGATGTACGCGAGATCATTAATGAATCACTGAATAACTACTTCCAATACACCGTCGCCCCCTTTCTCCGAAATGAGATCAAGGCCGCTGTTCAGGATAGGGGATCTTCGATTCCAGGTCCCTCTCAGGTATAATCACATATATAGTTTTTTTGACTGTCTTAAAGCACATCTGAGCATGGTAGAATCACATACAGAGTTTTTCTAGATGCCTTAGAACATATATGAACATGCTATAATCACATATTCAATTTTTTTACTGCCTTAGCACACATATGAGCATGATAGAATCACATATATATATATATATATATATATATATATATTTAACTTTTTATCTGTCTTAGAGCACATATGAGCATGATAGAATCACATATAAAGTTTTTTTGATTGCATTAGAACACATAAGCATGCTATAATCACATATTCAGTTTTTTTACTGCCTAAGAACACATATGAGCATATTATAATCACATATTCTGTTTTTTGATTGCCTTAGCACACATATGAACATGCTATAATAACATATAGAGTTTTTTAACTGCCTTAGAACACATATGAACATGTTATATATCATTTATGATAGAATCACATATAAAATTTTTGGCTTTGCCTGCCTTAGAGCACATATGAGCATGCTATATTCACATATTCAATTTTTTTACTGCCTTAGCACACATACGAGCATGATCGAATCACATATATAGTTTTTTGCCTGCCTTAAAGCACATCTGAGCATGGTAGAATCACATATAGAGTTTTTTTATATGCCTTAGAACACATATGAACATGCTATAATCACATATTCAATTTTTTGACTGCCTTAGCACACATATGAGCATGATAGAATCACATATAGAGTTTTTTTATTGCCTTAGATCATACATGAGCACATGATAGAATCACATATAGTGTGTAATTTATTTCATTATATTTTGTTTATCAATACTGCCTGTTCTTTTCTTGTGTAGGCTGCTAGCGATAATCAGGGTAGTGGAGCTGAATGGACAGATAAAGACAATGAACAAGAAGACGCACAAAATCTTGGCGATGATTAGAGGACTGTGTTGAAGAAGTTCTATTTTTTTTATTTTTCCTAATTGTAATTGTTGAATTGTAAATAATTAAACTTCTTAGTTTTAAGGTGGAACGATTAATTATTATAGATACTTGTTATATGATTTTTTTTGTGTGGTTTATTTTTTATTTACAGGAAATATAAATTGTACAGGAAATATAAATTGTACAGTTCTCGGTAATTAATTTTTAAATAAATTTTTTTTGATTTTTTTTCGTTTTTGCGACGGATTAGCGACGGATGATTCCGTCGCTATTCATATTAATCTAGCGACGGCTTAGCGACGGAATTAAATCCGTCGCCACGCCGTGGTCGCCGTTTAGTACCGGCAGATTGGCGACGGAATATAGCGCTCGTTATTCCGTCGCAATTAGCGACGGACTTGGCGACGGAATTATTCTGTCGCCAGTTAGCGTCGAAATATTCGCGGCGTAAGCATACTGTCGCCGCGTTGTCGCTAATCCGTCGCTAACATGGTTAGCGACGGAATGTGGTCGTCGCTAATCTACTGCTTTGTTGTAGTGTGCCTCCATCCCTGGACGGGGATGGATTTTAACCTTCGTCCCCGCCTCCATCCCCATTTCATACCCTTCATCCCCGGTCCAAACGGGGCAAGGCGGGGCGGGGCCCCACTTTCCCCCGGTCCACTGCCATCCCTAATCCTCACCTGTATGTTTTCTGCAGAGTTTTTCATAATTCTTTCTAAGTAGTGAACTTTGTCATTATGCTCTTGCTTTTCTTTCTTTTTCTTTTTTCAATTTTCAATTTTCCCACACTTTTTTTTCCTTTTTTTCGTTGAGCACTATATCAAATTTTCATGTTTGCATGACCCGTGTAACGAGCTTTGGGTCAGCGACTCCCAGGCCAGATGACTTTAGGGCACCAGATACAAAGTATCCCTCGAACTTAATTGCTCGGGTTACTAGACCTTCTATTTTTATAGTTTTACGTATAGTTTTCTTCTTATCATGTGCAATGTCAACAACTCTTAGGCTCTCTATAAAATTTATGTAACGGGCTTTCGGGCCGGTGGCTCCCAAACCAAACAGCTTTAGGGTATCAGGTGTAAACACCCCTCAGGCTCTACTTGCTCGAACCAAATAGGCCACAAATATTTGAAATTCCACTAGAATATAATTAAGCAATAAGGCACAACACATAAAACACAGAAGTTATACTGGTTCGGTCAATATCCAGACCTACATCCAGTCCCCAAGCAAACCACTTGAGATTCCACTATAACATCTGAGTTACCGGATAAATAGTACAACACCCTCTTCCCAAGAGGTCTTCTTCTCTCAACAGAGAAGGGCAACACCCTCTTTCACAGAGGTCTACTTCTTTAAACAAAGAAGGAATACAGTGAATAACAGAGTTACAATACTTCCTATAGAACCTTCAAAATGATATGAATGCACGAATGAAGGATTCTAAGAATGTTCTGTTTGTCACTCAGAGGATACTCTTTGTCAAAGAGCTAGACTTTACTTTTTCTCTTTTCGTTCTTTTTCTTTTTCTCTTTCTTTTTCAAGGCTCTCTTTTCAAATCACGAATAGAATTTTTTCTCTTTGTAAGCTCACACGTCTATTTCATTTCATTGTTTGAATAGTTTATTTGTGTGTGTTTATATAGCTTATAAAAAGTAGTCGTTACATTTTGGAATTGTAACTTTTTGAAATGTGAAATGTTAGGTCATTTCAAAAACATCTTTTAGAGAAGTTCGAGAATGCCTTTTTCTATAAAGGTGAAATAGAGGGTACACTAGTCGTTGTAATATTTTAGGTAATACATATTTTATGTAAAAAGTCTATTTCTTACAATAGTACATTGAACGTTGGGTTGTAGTTTTGTCTTTATTCTAATTAATGATTTGAGGTACATTAGTACTTCTTTACTTTAAATGAGTGTAAGTACTATGAGTGCTTTGAGATATTTATTTGTACATAGTCATGTCAAAGTGTTTTCTTTATGTTGTGTATTTCAAAGTCTCCAGAGAGAATGAGGACCAAAAAGAAGGTCGACATTCTTTGAGAAGGATATTTAACAAGGATTTGTTACAGAAGGCATTTAATGCTTTGTAGAGAGAATGATGACTTCAAGTAAGTCGACATTCTATGGTTATGAAAAAAGGTAACTAGAGTCCTTTTAAAAACATATTTTATTTGTTTTTCTTATGTGTAGCCGATTTATGTTTTTGTCTTCTTCTTGTATTAAGAAACATTTCATTAAAGAAGATAACTAAAGTCTTTTCAAAAACATATTTTATTTGCTTTTCTTATGTAGTCGATTTTATGTTTTTGTCTTCTTCTTATAAAAAATATTTCTTTAAAGAGGGAAACTAGAGTCTTTTCAAAAACATATTTTATTTGTTTTCTCCATGTAGTCGATGTTATGTTTTTGTCTTTTTCCTACATTCCTTTTTTCATGTTGTCTTGTATATAGTGTAGGGTACAATGACAAAATGTCTTTTTCATAAAAGGTTGTAAGAAGGTACAATTATTATATGACAAAATATCTTTTTCATAAAAGGTTGTAAGAAGGTACACTTATTGGTTTTCAAAAATGAGCTTTTTGAAACTATCGTATACTTTTATGATATAGTGTTTATGAATGAGTATCTAATATACAATATGCAAGTTCCTGAAGGTTCTGTTACATATGACTCTAAAGAAGAAAAAAATCTTCATCTTGAGGTAGCCGATCTCTTCATTTGAACTTTAGGAAAGCATGGCTCATCAAGCTTTTTCTTCAAGAAGTATGATTGCACCATAGTTGTACTTGAACAGGAAGTCTCCATCCTTATTGGGTGAGATATCCTTGCATCAAATACTCGTTAGATTTATGGCAAAACATATTCAGTCATAATATAACATTATTTCAAGAGAACATATTATCATACCATATAAAATCAAATGAGACAGTGTATCATATTATGTGACATCAAAACCGAGTTTCTCAACATTCTCCTCATTTTTGATGATGACAAAATATGCTCCCCCTGTCAAAAAGACATTATGCATAGAAATAATAATATGATAAAAAAGTGAAATAATGTTTAAAGAGAGAATATTTTTCCAATAATGGAGACAGATTTTCTCCCCCTTTGTCATGGACAAAAAGGAGAGATCAGAGTAAGAAAGTTATTACAGACCAAATATATATAAAAAAATGAGTCTATCTCGAAGGTAGAGAAGGTGAAGGTGGTCGGTTGGCGCGATTCCGCTTGCGAGTCTGTTGCAACAGGGCTTGATTACGAAGGATTCGATCTTGAGTTTGCTCGATATCCATCATAGCAGAAAAGTAATTGAAGGAGGACATTGGATCTGCTTCATCAGAGCCGGGCATGTGCAGGGACCTTAGATTGAAGGTGGTACCATCGAGGACGTGAGAGGGACGGAGGATGACTTCGTTGTGAAGTGGTACTTGAAAGTATTTGAGAATGAGAGTTATAAAACACCAAAAAAGAAGAGGCTCAAATTTCTGATAACGAATAAAGAGGTCGAAAATAATGGATGACCAATTTATCGGAAGAGAAGAAAGGATTGCGTAGATAAGAAGAGAGATTTTTAGAGGAACTAATCCCTGGCGGGGACGCTTGGGATAGATGTTGTGGAGAAGAATCTGGGCAAGTAGCTGAGCATGAGGTTGGAGATTCCTCATGTGCCACGGAAGTTGGTAGCAGTTGGTGCAGAGAAGTATTTTTCGAAGTACCGATCGGTCGATTGGTACTATGGTGTTAAGGTCGGTACCGGTGGAAGGTAGGTTTAGAATTCTTCCTAGGTCGGAAGCATCGAAAATCATCAGTTGTCCTCGGACTTTGCTGGTGATTGAGGTTTGTTCATGATCAGTAGAGAAGTTGGTATAAAACAGTCGGACTAGTTCGGGATAATAGGCAGCTGGAGATGAAGATCCTATAAGAGGTTTGAGTTCAGGGAGATAGGTGTCTAAGTCGAAGAACATGAAGTCGTCAAAGTTGATCAATTTTCCTTCATGAATGGGGCGAGAGCAGAGTGAGTTGTAGTTGTGAAACAAATCAGGATACCTTAGATCGGCGGAGGTGATTACATTGGTAGAGGAGGAAGAGGCCATTGCAAGAGTTTGTAAAAAAAAGAACTAAGGAGAGCGAGTTTGAACCGAGAGAAAGTTTGTATAAGGATAGAAAAGTTCGAATGGAATGGTAAGAGATGAACCAATTGATTAAATAGAAAGAAGAAAATAATTGTTGATATGAAATGAATGACATTGGAAGTGAGTAATTTTTAGATTTTTGTCAAATAAGAAAATCCGTGAGTAGTAAGTTAAGAGACTTGTGAATGACAAATCAAATCAATGTTTGAGGATAGTGTATTATATTAGATTGAGGAGGACATAGTTATTGAAATATATAGATTTTACTATGGATGAGTTTATCGACTAGTGAGAGAAGCCATTAATAGAGTATGGGGTGTCATGTTGAACCAAAAAAAGAGTGATTGATCTTGAAAATAATGGCCTAATAAAACAAGCAACTTTTTACTCTATGTGGAGGGATTCTAAATTCGTGAATGGAGAGTTAAGGACAAAAAAAAGATGATATGGATATGTAGAGAAGAGAGAAAGGTGATAAAGGACAACATTTACTTGATTAAGATATGACATAAAGTAGAGGTAGAATAAATAAAGGTTTGCTTGGAGACAAGACTTTAATGATTCTCGATTTTAGTGAGATATACAATAAGAGAGAGGCAAGGTCACGGATGGAAAGAAAAGTCATGATTGCTTATTTAATATAGAAATAGTTTTTATGGAAATAGGTCATAGGGTGATCATGTGATGTGTACTTTGAAAGATATGACATTTTAAAGAAAAGAGTGCCTTAAAAAATGTTTCATGATTAATGTGTTTTCATATTTGTAATTTTTATGAGTATACGTAGATATGAGAATGACACATTTGGACTTTGACTAGTGGTAAAAGAGATGATGAGACAAAAAGGAGAAAGAGTCAAAAGTATATAAGAATTGATAAATGATAGATTAAAAATAAGAATAGACATGGAGGAGTCGGATTCAAAAATATATAATAAAAAAATATATTCGAGAGATGAAATGAGGAGACAAGGAAATATTTATGAGTGAAGAGTAATAATTGTGAGTTGTCATAGAGAGAAATGAGATGACATATATGGATTTTTGTGTAGGATAAAGAAGTAATAAAAAAACATGATTGATGAAAGACATAATGTTATGATTGATATGAATTATTGTTTATATTCTTAAAGAAGCTCGATTTGAGGAAGTTCATAGTTATTAGAGAATAAGGTTAAGTTTTAAACAAGAATTGACGAGAATGGAGGCTCAATTTGTATATGAGAGAGATGATAATAGGTAGTTTGTTGGGCTATGATATAACAAATGATATAGTAAAAACAATTTACGTGAGAATATAGCAACTAGATCTTTTAGAAAAAGGTAAAAGGACCAAAAAGAGTCATTCGATTCTAACTAATGAAAAGTATGAGTTCTCATAAACTAAGTAGAGAGGTGAATCGTAAAAAAAATAATAAAGGAGTTGAGTGATGTGAACATTGTTATGATACCTTTTAATATAATTTTAATTTTTTTTTTTTATGGATATGAGAGAAAGGAGATAGGACAAGGAGTCATAATGGATGTGTACTTGAAAGATGACAAGTTGAAAGACATAAAGAATGTGTCTTATAAGAATATGAAGAGCACGTGAATATGGAAACTTAGTTTGACTAACAAAAATCGATAAGAAGGAAAGCTATTTAAGATTTAAACAAAACTTATAAGAGGTAATAAGTGTGATTAATTTATAAGTCACTTAGTTTGCATATTCCTAGTTCTCTTCTAATTCGTGTGAAGTCTTCATGTTTTAATGGTTTAGTGAATATGTCTGCTAACTGTTGATTAGTGGGTATGAATTCTAGTTTAATTATGTTGTTTAAGACTTGTTCTCTTAAGAAGTGGTGTCTTATTTGAATGTGCTTAGTTCGTGAGTGTAAAATAGGATTCTTAGATAGGTTTATAGCACTCGTATTATCACAGAAAATAGTTGTATTTTCAAAATTTAAACCAAAATCTTTTAAAGTTTGTTTCATCCAGATGACTTGTGTACAGGCTAGGCTAGCAGCAATGTATTCGGCTTCAGTAGTTGATAATGATACACAGTTTTGTTTCTTACTGAACCATGATACTAGTGAGTGCCCTAGCATGTGACATGTTCCACTTGTGCTTTTTCTGTCAGATTTACTTCCAGCAAAGTCAGCATCGCTGTATGAGATTAGATCAAATGTAGAGGATTTTGAATAGAATAATCCAAAATCAACTGTGTCTTTTAAATATCTCATTATTCTTTTTACAGCTTTAAGATGTGATTCTTTTGGATTTGACTGAAATCTAGCACACAAGCAAACACTGAACATTATATCTGGACGGCTAGCAGTTAAATAAAGAAGTGATCCTATCATACCTCGGTATACCTTTGTATCAACAGACTTACTATCTTCATCTTTGTCCAACACAGTAGTAGTGCTCATAGGAGTAGATTTTGAAGCAGTTGAGTTCATGTTGAACCTCTTCAGAAGTTCGCGAGCATACTTAGATTGGTTGATGAAAACTCCATCCTTGGTTTGCTTAATATGCAGTCCAAGAAAGTAGGTGAGTTCTCCCATCATACTCATTTCGAATTCCTTCTGCATGGACTTAGAAAAATCTTCACAAAGAGTGCTGTTAGAAGATCCAAAGATGATGTCGTCGACATAAATTTGAACAATTAGGGTATGATTATTCACTACTTTGACAAATAGTGTAGAATCTGCTTTGCCAACAGAAAAACCAGTTTTTAATAAAAAGGTTTTAAGTCTTTCGTACCAAGCACGAGGTGCTTGTTTTAAACCATACAAAGCACGTTTGAGTTTAAAAACATGATCTGGGTATTGTTCATTTTCAAATCCTGGAGGTTGTTTTACATAGACTTCTTCATTTATAAAACCATTTAAGAAAGCACTTTTAACATCCATTTGAAATAATTTGAAATCCATATAGCTTGCATATGCTAAGAGCATTCTAATAGATTCAAGTCTAGCAACAGGAGCAAATGTTTCATCAAAGTCAATACCTTCCTCCTGGTTGTATCCTTGAGCTACTAGTCTGGCCTTGTTTCTTATAACATTACCTGTTTCGTCTAGCTTGTTTCTGAAGATCCATCTTGTCCCAATGATTGGATGATCCTTTGGTCTAGGTACAAGATCCCAAACGTCATTTCTTTGGAATTGATTCAGTTCTTCAGTCATGGCTAGCATCCAGAACTCATCAATGATGGCTTCATCAATCTTCTTTGGTTCAAGTTGAGAAATGAATGCCATGTTTGCAATCCGTTCTAGCTGAGCTCTAGTTTGAACCCCCTTTGTTAGTTCTCCCAAAATCTGCTTTTGAGGATGATCTTTGATATCGACAAAGGTTCTTTGGTGATCATCTTCATTAGACTTAGCTGTGTTATCTAAAAATAAATCTGTACTTTCAACATCATCATCATTAGTTTGTATATGAACAGATTGATCAATAGATTCACAAAAACTAACATGCATAGATTCTTCAATAGTATTATGACTCTTATTGAAAACTTTGTATGCTTTACTATGACTTGAATATCCTAAGAATATGCCTTCAACAGATTTAGCATCAAACTTATCCAGGCTATCTTTTGTGTTTAGGATAAAGCATTTACATCCAAAGACTTTGAAATAGTCTATTCTTGGAGTTCTGTCATAGAATAGTTCATAGGGAGTTTTATTTAATAAGGGTCTAATGAGAACTCTATTTGTTATGTAGCATGCAGTATTAACAGCTTCTGCCCAAAAAGATTTTGCAAGATTATTGTGTTGGAGCATAGTCCTGGCAGATTCTTGAAGGGTTCTATTCTTTCTTTCTACTACACCATTTTGAGGTGCAGCTCTAGGAAAGGCAAAGTTATGAGAAATACCATGCAAGTTACAAAAATTTTCGAAGAGTTCATTTTCAAATTCTCCTCCATGGTCACTACGGATTTTAACAATAGAACAAGATTTTTCGTTTTGTAATTTTTTACATAAGATTTCAAACTGACAAAACGTGTCACTTTTGTTTTTCAAAAATATTACCCAAGTAAATCTTGAGTAATCATCTACAATGACAAAAGCATATCTATTATGATTAAGGCTAGCTACCCTAGAAGGACCAAAAAGGTCCAGGTGGAGAAGCTCTAAAAGTCTTTTACTTGAAATGACATTTTTTGATTTGAAAGAAGATTTTGACAATTTTCCTAATTGACATGCATCACAAAAATAATCCTTTTTAAAAGATATGTTGGGTAACCCACGTACTAACTTATCTTTAGCTAGTTTAGACATGTATTTAGAATTGACATGACCCATTCTCATATGCCATAGATGTTGAGTGTCATTATTAGCTATGAGGCAATGTTTTGTGATGTTTTCTAGGTATAGTTCATATATATTATTCTTTCTTATACCTTTTAAGATGATGTTTTCATTGGTGTCAGTTATGAGGCATGCATCATGATTAAAGCTAACATTATAACCTGTGTCACACATTTGACTGATACTTAGTAGGGTATGTTTTAAGCCTTTAACAAGGAGAACGTCTTTGATAAGAGGTTTGTCTATGTTACCAATATTTCCAATACCAATTATCAAACCTTTGTTGTTGTCTCCAAAGGTGACGGTTCCTCCTTCTTTATGATGAAGAACAGCAAAAAGGTCCGGATGTCCTGTCATGTGCTTTGAACATCCACTATCTAGTATCCATCTGTTCTTCTTCTTTGGAGCCTGCAAAACATTAAGTAAATCTCCTTTTTGGTACCCAATCGGGTTCTTTTTTGTTAGACTTTGGAACCCATATCCATTTGGATTTGGGTTTGTCTATCTCTTTAGAGGAGTTAAAAAATTATCATTATAATACTCCTTATTTGGTTCAGATGAACTTTTCACAAACGTGGTCTTTTGATTTATACAAGAAGGTTTTTTGAAATGAGAATAGCCAATACCATTCTTGTAAAAAGAGACCTTCTGAGAGGATAAGAGTTTATCCAAGTTCTCTTTACCTTTAGTAAACTTGAAAACCGTTTTCATGAGGTTCTCAGTTTTACTTTTTAGCTCTGAAATTTCTATTTGCATATTTTTAGTTTTGGAGCTAGTAGAAGAAATTTCAGACATAAGCAAAAGATTTTTCTTTTTCAACTCAAAATTTTCACTGCTGAGTTTTTCATTCTCTTGAGAAAGCTTTAAATTTTCAGATTTTAAAACTTTATTTTTGAAACTCAATTTTCTAAATTCTTCAAATAGTTCTTGAAAAGCATCTAGAAGTTCTTCAAAGGAAAAATCAGAGATTTCACTTACCGAATTTTCGTTTGCCATGAAGCACATATTTTCAGTTTCGGCTTCATCATCACTTGACTTTTCACTAGTGGATGGTTCTGAATCATCCCATTGAGCATGCAGAGCCTTTTTCTTGAAGAACCTCTTCTTTGGTTCCTCAGTTTTGGACTTTCTTTTGAGAAGGGGACAGTCACGTTTTAAGTGGCCTGGCTTATTACACTGAAAGCACATGGGATCTTCTTTAAGATCTTTTCTTTCCTTGTGCCTGTTTGGAAGCTGGTTCCTTCTCATGAAGCGCTGGAATTTTCTGGTAAGTAGCGCAATTTCTGATTCTTTATCTGAGTCTTCATTCTCAGATAGGGCTGGGAAAGCTAGAGTTTTCTTTACTGGTTGCTCTTCTTCCCTTCTTTCTTTCATGTGGACTTCATAGGCCATAAGATTGCCTATTAAGTCGTCCAATGTAAGTTTAGATAAATCTTGAGCTTCTTCAATAGCAGTAGTCTTTTTCTCCCAATCAGTTGTGAGAGATCTCAAGATTTTCTTCACCTTTTCAGTCTGGGAATATGTTACACCCAGAGATTTCAGATCATTGGTGATGTTGGTGAATCTGGTAAACATCTCTGTGATGGGTTCATCTTTGTTCATTTTGAACAACTCATATTTTCTAACAAGAGATGATATTTTGGCTTCTTTTACTTTGTTGGTTCCTTCATGAATGACCTCCAAAGAATGTCAAATGTCATATGCAGATTCACATATAGATATTCTGTTGAATTCATTCTGATCAATGGCACAATATAAGGCATTCATAGCCTTTGCATTTAGGTTTGCCATTTTCTTTTCTTCATCAGACCATAAGTTATAGTCTACGGATGGAGATGTGTATGGATGCTCAACAATTTTTCATACAGCAAAGTCTATGGATTTGAGAAAGATAGTCATTCTGCACTTCCAATATCCATAGTTGGAGCCATTGAAGAAAGGAGAACGAGATGCGTGTTGACCTTCAATATCACGAGCATAAGAGGTAGATGCCATTTGTGCTGGAAGACTTGTTACGTCGAAACCAGCAAACCTGCTCTGATACCAAATGAAATTCCACTAGAGGGGGGGTGAATAGTGAAATATGATTATGATTGATAAAATAAAATAATTAAGCAATAAGGCACAACACATAAAACACAGAAGTTATACTGGTTCGGTCAATATCCAGACCTACATCCAGTCCCCAAGCAAACCACTTGAGATTCCACTATAACATCCGAGTTACCGGATAAATAGTACAACACCCTCTTCCCAAGAGGTCTTCTTCTCTCAACAGAGAAGGGGCACACCCTCTTCCCAAGAGGTCTTCTTCTCTCAACAGAGAATGGCAACACCCTCTTTCACAGAGGTCTACTTCTTTAAAAAAAGAAGGAATACAGTGAATAACAGAGTTACAATACTTCCTATAGAACCTTCAAAATGATATGAATGCACGAATGAAGGATTCTAAGAATGTTCTGTTTGTCACTCAGAGGATACTCTTTGTCAAAGAGCTAGACTTTACTTTTTCTCTTTTCGTTCTTTTTCTTTTTCTCTTTCTTTTTCAAGGCTCTCTTTTCAAATCACGAATAGAAATTTTTCTCTTTGTAAGCTCACACGTCTATTTCATTCCATTGTTTGAATAGTTTATTTGTGTGTGTTTATATAGCTTATAAAAAGTAGTCGTTACATTTTGGAATTGTAACTTTTTGAAATGTGAAATGTTAGGTCATTTCAAAAACATCTTTTAGAGAAGTTCGAGAATGCCTTTTTCCATAAAGGTGAAATAGAGGGTACACTAGTCGTTGTAATATTTTAGGTAATACATATTTTATGTAAAAAGTCTATTTCTTACAATAGTACATTGAACGTTGGGTTGTAGTTTTGTCTTTATTCTAATTAATGATTTGAGGTACATTAGTACTTCTTTACTTTAAATGAGTGTAAGTACTATGAGTGCTTTGAGATATTTATTTGTACATAGTCATGTCAAAGCGTTTTCTTTATGTTGTGTATTTCAAAGTCTCCAGAGAGAATGAGGACCAAAAAGAAGGTCGACATTCTTTGAGAAGGATATTTAATAAGTATTTGTTACAGAAGGCATTTAATGCTTTATAGAGAGAATGATGACTTCAAGTAAGTCGACATTTTATGGTTATGAAAAAAGGTAACTAGAGTCCTTTTAAAAACATATTTTATTTGTTTTTCTTATGTGTAGCCGATTTATGTTTTTGTCTTCTTCTTGTATTAAGAAACATTTCATTAAAGAAGATAACTAAAGTCTTTTCAAAAACATATTTTATTTGCTTTTCTTATGTAGTCGATTTTATGTTTTTGTCTTCTTCTTATAAAAAATATTTCTTTAAAGAGGGAAACTAGAGTCTTTTCAAAAACATATTTTATTTGTTTTCTCCATGTAGTCGATGTTATGTTTTTGTCTTTTTCCTACATTCCTTTTTTCATGTTGTCTTGTATATAGTGTAGGGTACAATGACAAAATGTCTTTTTCATAAAAGGTTGTAAGAAGGTACAATTATTATATGACAAAATATCTTTTTCATAAAAGGTTGTAAGAAGGTACACTTATTGGTTTTCAAAAAGGAGCTTTTTGAAACTATCGTATACTTTTATGATATAGTGTTTATGAATGAGTATCTAATATGCAATATGCAAGTTCCTGAAGGTTCTGTTACATATGACTCTAAAGAAGAAAAAAATCTTCATCTTGAGGTAGCCGATCTCTTCATTTGAACTTTAGAAAAGCATGGCTCATCAAGCTTTTTCTTCAAGGAGTATGATTACACCATAATTGTACTTGAACAGGAAGTCTCCATCCTTATTGGGTGAGATATCTTTGCATCAAATACTCGTTAGATTTATGGCAAAACATATTCAGTCATAATATAACATTATTTCAATAGAACATATTATCATATCATATAAAATCAAATGAGACAGTGTATCATATTATGTGACATCAAAACCGAGTTTCTCAACAATATTGACTTAAACAAAGAAGCAATTTCTTTCATTGTCCTTTTCGACATGGGAATCAAACACTTCAACTTATATCTGAGCCCAGCTACCAAGGAATACGAATACATCAACCGACTAAACGTATACTCTTTTTCCTTTTTAAGCTCTTACTTTTTAAGTTGTTCATTTGCTAAGTTTTTCAAAAATAAAGTTGTTCATATTCATACTTGTGTTTAAAATAAACTCTAACATGCATTTACCATCATTTCTTTGAAATCCACATAAATGATCACATTTTTCTATATTAGTGTCAGAAATTTTTTTGGGGGGGCTTCAAAATTCTCTAAAATGTTGGATCATGTAACACATTGATATAAGCTCAAACTTATTTCTTAAAAGCCTAGTTTTTCCTGTAACTCATAAATTATATTCAAGAAATGAAATGCATACATGCTTAAAAAAGAAAGAAAGAAAGAAGCAAAAAAACTACTTGAATATTAAAATTACAACAATATGGGTTGCCTCCCAAAAAGGGCTAAGTTTTACGTCTTCAGCTAGACGAATCTCTTGTTACCCTTCATCGTCCATAAGATCAATGGACTCAAGGCCATGCTCAATTGGGAGGTCTAAAATATATAGTTTCATCTTTTGCCCTGTCCACTACGTGTCCTAAAAGTTTACCCCTCTGAACCCTAAAATGGCTCTTTTCTCCGCTATGAACGGGATTAGCCTCCACACATATTTGAAAATCTTTTTGACACTTGTGTGGACGCTTCTCAAATAATGAGCCATGAACCGAAACGTTAGCTATGCAACTCTCCAACTGTGATGGATCAAATTGCTTCCATTGAGGATTAGTATCCTCCACATGGAAACATTTGTTATTTCCTGTCGTTCTTATGGCAGTATCAAATATATTTAAGCGTATTCCCTTATTGCCAAATGAAACGTTCATCTTCCTAGTACGATAGTTAATACAAGTATTGACAGTTGCCAAGAATGGTCTACCCAGAATGATGGAGATTTGGTGAACGACATTTGTGTCATTCATATTTAAAACAATAAAATCAACAAGAAAATAAAAGTCATCGACCTTAACTAACACATCATCCAATATTCCTCGAGAAATCTTGGTAGACTTGTCGGTTGTAGGATGGTCGAGGTGGGTTTTAGATCCCCAATCCAAAAAATGTCATACAGAGAACCCGACAATATGTTTACACTGGCCCCAAGATCGAGCAAAGCACATTCGATGGTCATGTTTTGCTCTAGGATCCTTAAGTTTAGGTGGAGCTTGGTGCCGAAACACTGAGCTCACCTGTTC
Source organism: Nuphar pumila (assembly GCF_984573655.1). NCBI lineage: Eukaryota > Viridiplantae > Streptophyta > Magnoliopsida > Nymphaeales > Nymphaeaceae > Nuphar > Nuphar pumila. Next base: position 68,273,255 of record NC_143255.1, on the reverse strand, counting down.
AGTCAGAAAAATCTTCTTGGGCAGAGATATTGATTTTCTTTTCTACGTGAAAAGTTCTTTAAGGAACTTTGCATATGCAAGCACTTGTTGAATGGCATCTAAGAGAGGAAGGTTTATGTGAACATGCTTGAATATCTCAAATATCTCTTTTATTCTAGCCCCTTGCCAAAAAAAAATGGTTTTTCCAGAGCTTCAGGAAAGAGGGCTTTGGGTATGTATGATCTGAAAGGCTCAGGTGGAGGAACCCTCCCACTTTCTTGGGGTAAATCTACGGGGACCGACTAATCACTCTTTTGTTTCTGAAACTCTTCAGTCGTCTCCGTGGTGAAATAAAATTTCTTGCCATTCCTAAGGGTAGTAATAACTTGAACCTACTCGTGGTGTGAGTAAGTCATGTGCAGGCCAGAATGCATGGGTTCCTTGTCTCTCGGGTTGACGACAGACTGACTAGGAAGGCTCCCTTCGTGGCGCCTGCTCAAGGCCTCAACCAACTGTCCCATCTGAGTCTAGTTTTGCTATTGACTGCGTGTGGGAGTTGAGGTTGGCCTTTATATCAGAAAAGGTCTCGAGGAGTTTCTCCTGAAAGAACTGGCTCGATGAAAGTTCTTGAGGAGAAGACTGGCTATACTAGGGAGGAGCCTATGGGCATTGGGTAACTTTGTTGAAAGTTACCTGGTCTGACCTGTGTCTGGGAAGGCATAGGAGGAGGGTCTTGTGAATTTCTTCACGCAAAGTTGGGGGTTTCGTCAACCCCGATTATAGGTAGGTGCATAAGGATCATGTACCGGTCTGACGAAAACTTGGGCATCATTCACCTGCTCCCGAACAAACTCAGGATAAAGCGGTGTTGCTGGACAGTCAGATATATAGTGTGCAGGTCTAGCACATAACTCGCACACTTTACTAACTTGATTTATTAAAGTTGGGTTGGCTAGCAATTGGTCAACTTTTCTAGTCAACTGGTCCACTTTGATTTGCAGTTCTTGATTGGACCCAACTTTAAAAATCCCTCCCTTTTTAGGACAAGCAGAGGTGGTCCTAACAAATCTTGAAGACAAGACTTGGTGCATAACGTTTTCACTCAATATTTTGAATAAGACCCATGCCTCGTTCTCGCTTTTAAGCATAAATGTTCTCCCACACAATGAATCAACCATTTACTTGTCATTCACAGACAGACCATCGTAAAAATATTGCACAAACTGTCACTTGGGTACTTGGTGGTGGGGGTACTTCCTTAGTAGGTCTTTCAACCTATCCTAGGTTTCGTGAAACTATTCTCCCTCAGTCTGAAGAAAATTGGTTATAACCTTTCGAGATTGGTTTGTTTCGCCAATGAAAAATATTTTTTTTAGAAATTCCTTTTGCATTTGTTCCCAGTTGGCAATCTGTACTGTATCCAAAGACTTCAACCAGTGTTTGGCTTTATCTTTGAGGGAGAACGGGAAAAGAGTTAATCTCAATGCGTCATCTCCAAAATTATTGATCCGCACAGTAGAACAGATCTCTAGAAACTCGTTGAGATAACGGTAGGAATCCTCATTGCTATGACATTGGCCTTGATTTCAAACTGGTTCGCTCCTACGTTAAGTCTCGCGATGCAAGAGGTGGGAGTATATTCATTACGAATGAAATACTCCCTTAGGGGACAGGTAATCTGTTGATCATCAGTCATGGGGTCGAATTTACGGGCTCACCTAATAATGGACTCTGGGTCCTCTACATGTTCAATGAGTTCGGGGTCTAGCGAGCATCGCCCTTGCATACACCTTGGGTAGAGACCAGTGTAGCAACCGCCCTAAGGATTAGTTTTCCAACTATCATAGCGTGCAATCGCGATCAAACCACACCACGAAAGTAGGCAAAAATAAAATAACAAAAAGTTGAAAATAAACAACCACCACCCAATGTTGATATAGAGCTTCAAAGTAAACTACATGCATAGTCACCTAAGAGGGTCCCTTAATAAGTGGGTCGTGCAATAAAAATAAAGATGCTCTATGTTTTGCACTCAGCATGGTTCTAGCAATCCTAAATAAATATAAAAAGCAAACTAAACAGTCTTGAATATCAACAAGAAATTAAACTAAACAATCCTAAATCATCACCATAAACAAACTAACAATCCTAAATAAATGCAAAAAAAACAATAAAGTGGGTACTCAGCTTTTAAAACGTTGTTCCCCGGCAACGACGCCAAAAATTTGATGCAACTTTTTGTGAAAGTATTTTAAAAGATATTTCTCAATAAAACTCGTTTGTGCAAACCATGCATCAAATTTTAAATTTCGGTTCACACTAGTGGTGAAGTCCGCGTCGAACACAAGGAACGTGTTTAAAAAGACTTTTGTACCCCACACAAAACAATCTTTATTGCCTGAAATGAAAAGCAAATAAAATGTGCTGCCCTCTGCAGAGGGCTCAAAAATAAAAAAAGCCTTATTACAACCCAACTTAAGGTAAATGACCCTATGACCCCTAAAAAAAATGAAAAATAAAGAGAAGTAAAATCGACAGGGTCTTCTTCGCTTGCAATCTAGCCTCCCTTATTCGCTTGGATGCTACAATTGAATCTTAAGGGTCCCTTTCTCAAGGGGCTCGTCCTTGAGGGGATCTTTGGAGGGCCCTTCGCATAAGAAAACTACCTTGCAAAACACAAAAACACAAAGAAAAAACTGCAAGAAACAATTCCTAAAACAACAGTTAGTTATAACAAGAAACAAGAATCAAAAGCATCTAAATCTAACAAACTAACTAATTTGATCTAACTACTAACTGAATTGTAACAACTTCAAAATTCTAACTAATTTACAAAACATCTTAAAACAATCTTAATTAACTAAATTTCAAGAAAAAATACATTAAATCAAACTAACTAATTAAAAATATAAAACAAGAAAATCCGATCTAACTAATTAATCTAAAAACTAATTTAAACAATTCTAATAAACTAATGTTGAAATATTAAATTAGCTAATTAATGACTGAAAATGTGAAACTAAACTATGAACTAATGAAGAGAAAAATAAATAATCTAAAATGTTAACAATCAAACAACTTAACTACTTAACATTAACAAGAATTAAAATAAACTAATTAAACAACGCAGCAAACAATAGCATTATATAGGCCTGTGAATAGATTAGTGTCAATCACGCTGGATTGCGTGATTGACGTTAATTTCTAAAAAGACACAGAATAGAAACTGTGTGTTTCACGTGTGATCAGATTCACGTCTAAACAGGTATTGAATAATGATTATAAAAAAACTCACGTTAATGCTGAAATGTGATTTAAAACTCACGTTAATCAACTTGAATCTGCCCAGCAAGTGCGTGAACTGAACACACACAGATAGCGTGATTTGCGTGATCCATTCACGTATTAGAGTGCAATCTATGTCACATGGGTGCGGGTGCGGCAAAAATATTAAAACTTATATATATATATATATATATATATATATATATATATATATATATAAAGTCCAAAAGTTGGTTATAAATGACCCTGGGTGTGTTGACTGCACCCAGGGCCAGGTTGACCGCATCGGGTGTGGGTGTGGGTGCGGCACCTAGTTGGAGAATCCCTATGACATATAGGGCAAAAAAAAATTCTTGGCAAATTTTTTTTTTAAGTCCAAAAATTGGATCAAAATGACCCTGGGTGCGTTGACCGCACCCAGGGTCGGGTTGGCCGCACCCGCGTCGCATCGCGTCAATGCAGGTGCGGCACCCTGCTAGCCGAATCCCTGTGACATAGAGTGCAATCTGATCAGAACGCTGCACAAAATTGAATGTTCACACACTGCAAAGACTCAACGTTCCACAATGAAGAACGTGCAGTTCTTAAACCCGCTTGAAGATGTATAAAAGAAAGAACGTGATTTCAGAACTCACACTAGCCCAAATCCGATGTGAACAGCAAGATCACGCTAATGGTCTGCATGATTTGAATAAGCGCATGGTCTGCCAGTCACAAAGATCAGCGTGGGTCTATAGGTCACGCCATTTTTGTTTAAAAAAAAATATAATACAGATTAGGGACCTAGGGTCTGCGTGAAACCAGAACTTCACGCAAAAAAAATTGTTTTTTTCGCACACTAAACCGACCTGCGTGAAGGAGTAATCACGCAGGTCTGTTTATTGGCCTGAAGATAAAAGTATGAACTGCGTTTTTTTTTCTTTTTTCTAAAACAAATAAAAATAATAGAATATTACTAAAACGAAAACAAACTAGTACAAAGAGCTACTCTACGATGCACGTATTCCTAATCTAATATGCAGAACACGAAGATATAACATCAGACTATGCTAAATGAAACCGTAATGCTGAAAATAAAATAAACTGTATACAACAAATCTAAACTATATAAAGAGGTGAGGGAGAAGAAGCAAACCTCGCAGCCGCTTCCGATTGAGGGGTTGAGAAGAAGAAGTGGTCGTTCCTATGGGAACGCACACTCCGATGACAGGGTAAGAAGCACCGGCGATAACAAAGATCAGAAAAACGATGAAACCAAGATCGAAGAAGGGAAGAGATGAGGAAGAACCGGTGATCGAACGAAAAGAGAGAGAGGGAAAGAGAAGAGAAGAGAAGAGAAGAGAAGAGGGAGAACAGAGGCTGGCGGTTTTCCCAATGGAAGGATGCCGGCCCCTTTCTAAAAAATTATATTTATGCTCTAGTTCTAGGTTAAAACACATTTTTTTTTCTGAAAGCTCCTTTTAATTTTTATAAATTCTAAAAGCTACTCTTCTAAAAACGTATTTTCAAAAATTAGAATTCCTAAAAGAATTAAAATACTAATAAAAACTCCTAAACGAATAAAACTACTTTAAAACATGCAGGTAGACTCCAATTTGTGTGATTTTCCTTCTTTTTGAAATTTAAACATCCTAACAAACATTGATAAGAATGGGTTTTTTAATCCATTTTTACGACAGATCATGCATAAAAACGTGAATCTACAATGCATAAATTATGCATGACCATAGATTGCAGGTGATAATTGATAGACACATCAAATGAATGGATAGGCCAGTAGATACAAGCTTCTCATCCATGTATCTGCAGGTTTCTCATATACGTGCATTTGTTCAAGTTTAATCAAAACCACTGGTTGTTGAAACATAAGCACAAAATGACAATCTCCATTATACAATACCCAACACTCACAGACCCGACAAAACTAATTCCTTAAAGCAGAGATAAAACAAAACTCAAGTAAAAGGTGAGGAAACTAAAAAACGTAATAAGGTTGAACTGATCCAAATTCTAAAATCAACCCAGACAACATTATCAATTAGAAAAAATATATTTTCATCATATATTGGCAAACTTTCAAAGAAACACAAAAAAGGGCAAGAACTTCAGTTTATCTCAATCCAAATTCTTCATAAAAATATTGTCATATTACCACAATATTTTGGGATATAATCACACCAAATCCATTGTCTAAACAGATGATGGATCCATTGGCAAAGGCCTTTTTGCAGTCAAACTAACATCGCCCTTGATATCCTTTAACAGAGGCAATAAAAAGCAGCTAATCAATTTTTAAACATTAAACCTTGACTTTAAAAAATGTTAAAATACTGAATTTAGTAGAAAACTTCAAGGCAAGGGATGAACATATTTACAACAGTCTGTTGGGTACGTGCTTGAATTTGTTGCAAAGCAGCAGATATATTGCCAGGTGTTCCTTGGACCAACTGTGCTAGAGTGTTTTAGATGTAATCTTAGAATCTTATCAGTTAAAAACAGATCACAATCCAAAACAATGTTTCAAAATAAAATAAAAATGTTGTCCATTACCTTTGACCCAGATTGAAGGAGCTCTAGTGGCATTAGCAACGAGGAGAGACATTGCAATATCTTCACAATTTCTGCAAGTGGGAACACATTCTAATGGTCAACTATGTATGAAGTTAACAAAATGAAGCATAAACAGAAAAAACAGAGACATGACACACCTTTCTCGAGTTACGTAATCATGAATGGATGATGGCATACTATATGTGAAAAAGTCCAAGTATTTTCTATAGAAAAAAAAGCAGCTTTCAAGAGAACCATGCTATAAGTGCCCATCCATCAAACTGACCACCAACCTCCATATCTATAATAAGCTGTGGTACCCTTCTGCAACATATGACAAGGTTTATCTGCAAAAGATACTTGAACGCAAATCTTAAAGCTTCTTGTAGATGGAAAGAAATATTACCAAGAATTGACTTTTTCACTTCAAAGAGCAATTAGACACCACCGATTTTAGCAGTTCTTGTGGTTTCAAGGGTAAATTTTAGTTATTCAATGCCTTTGTACCAGTAGTAACTGAGGCAATTTTTTGCCTTGTTCATTAACCCAGCAAAGATTGTCTCTGTTTGTTTCTCTATACTATTGCAAGATCCAATTATCATAGATATTTTCTTAAAGGATACAAGGAAGGTAGTTGTCTATATGATATGAAACTATTAAACATCCAGAAGACTACATAGGATTAGATTTGTGTGCATATGGACCCTCCAAGCTTTAAATGGAAAACCTTTACACTCATTAGATTCAAGTTTCATCTCTTGATACTGAACGTTGTATCTTTCCACACACTTTCACATACAATCTTGAACATGCTCATACAGGGGTAGGTTTGCCTTTTTACCCCGCCATTGTGTAGATCTCTCATTTTTTCTAATTTGGTAGCACCACCCTCTAATAGTAGCTAAACTTAAAGTCATCATATCGAGCCATTCACACTTCTACACATGTTCTTGTTGCACCGGCACAACCAGTGTTATTAAAAACGCGCCTCAAGGCGCAAAAAGCGCGCCTCGCCTCAAGGTGAGGGGCTTTATGCCTTGAGGCGCATGAATAAAACGCAAAAACTCTAAGGCGTGCGCCTCATACGCCTTGAGGCGCACGCCTCGAGGCGAGGCGCGCCTCAAAATGAGGCGTATACACCTTTACTGCTGGTGGTCAAATTAGGGTCAAAGCCCAGATTTGACTAAAAATTGGGGTATAAACAAAGAGCGTCCGACCTTAATTAGGGTTTTATTTTTGCTTTCTGTTTCTCTCTCTCTCTCACGCAGCTTCTCACTCTCTCGTCGTTCACATGCAGGCTCTCTCTTGTGGTTGAGACCAGAAAATAGGTATGTTCCCTCTCACATGCCTGTACTCTCTCTCTCGTCTCGTCTCTTACATGCCTGTACTCTCTCTCGTCTCTCATGTATGTGACTGTGTGTATCACGCAGCTTCTCTCTCTCGTCGTTCACACGCAGGCTCTCTCTTGTGGTTGAGCCCAGAAAATAGGCATGTTGTCTCTCTCTCGTCTCTCACAAAAAAATCTACGATATGCCAACATAATGATGGTAGCCACTAGCCAGCATTACGGAAACAATTATAAATTCTGAGAAAAATGTTGGCAAGCAACCAGCAATTAGACAGCCCCATGCCAAGAAATCAGCTACCAGTTTGTGGCAGTGTATAAGCAAGGTTCGTGCTATAACTCTTTCCATCTCTGATGTTTTTCATAAGACCAAAGCAAGAAAGTCTTGGATCACCATCCTGCAAGTACAAATAAGAATATAAGCTGAAACACAGCCACAGCCATGTGTGCGTGCATGTGTGCATGCCCCACTAATGTTCTCAGGAAATTCTTGACAGGATAGTATTTAGGGATAAAACTCATTTCTCCTCGAAAATATTGTGAGCAAGTCGTGAAGCTGTCTGTGCACCTGTGCATGCTCCACTGGTCTCAAGAAATTCTTAGGGACATTTTAAAATTCACTTCTCCTAGAGAAAAAAATTGCGAACAAATCAATGATGTACAGAGACTCTGCAAGCTATAAACAAAGTCCAAAATTTCAAGCTATTTCCAGCCTCTTCCAGTTGAGAGAAGGGCACCTTCTCTCAATTAAACAACTCAGACTAAATGGGACCAACAAACTTTTCTAATACAGGATTCTTGCTGCACTTTAGACAAGCATACATTATTACCTGATCAAAGAGAACTCTCTATGCATTGAGATCATAATACAATGGATGACCTTCACTACTACAATAGTCTAAAGCCTCGGCCATATAAAGAACAACTCGTAGAGTTCTAAAACTAAGAGAATACAACAAATATCACATACACACACACAAAATTAACATTGCAGTGCCTAAACTCTGTGTACTTTTGTATAGTCCTGCAGTACACAAATATTGAAATTTATGCTTGACAGCACAAGTGGGAAAAGATCACTGAGTATACAAACCAAATTGACATGGATTTAGAATAGGGATAAAAAATAAACACGAAATTTTGAAATTAATTAAATATCCTAATACACACTTTTAATCATGGTTATTTAAGCCATTAAATTTATCAAAGCACATTAATCATTGAAATATCAAAAACTATGGGAACATAAAAAGAAGCAACAGAAGTTGCTGCTGGAAGAAATATGCTCTTTAAAATGACTGACTTCTTAAAGTAAGATTCTAACCCGACATCTAGGTTTCCTTCCAATGATGGTAAGAGAACAAATAAACAAACATCAGTTTGCTTATTTGTAGGAAACTTGATCAGCATATTGTTACTCTGTTTCAAGTTTGCATTTGTTACTTTGTTTTATTATTTAAATATGTTGATTCATGTTGGACTGTTACTCCCTCCGATCTTTTAAGCTGATTTTTATATTGAATTTAGATGGGAGATAAATACTTTCTGTCTCCCCTTTTTAGTTTTTCCATGGGTTCTTTCTTTCTTCTTACTTCTTTTCTTGATGCTATTTTTTACATTTTAATTTGTCCATCGGAAGCCATTGATTTTATAAAATCTGTGTGTATGTGACTGTGTGTCATGCATGGTTACATGCTATGAAGGAATTTGATCTTTGCACGTGTGTTCTCTTTTTAGTGGCAAGTAATTCAAATTGGTTCCTAAATAAAAAAAAATTAAACTAACAATTTTCTAGTTCTCAGTGACTTCGTTTGTTTGTGTTTCCATTAGTTTTCAATTTATATATATATATATATATATATATATATATATTGATTCTTATTGTATTTTTGCAGTTGAACAATGGGAAGAGATGTAGGATGGGATCATGGAGTTAGAGTTCCAAATCCCACTAAAGATCTCAAACTCGTAGGACATGTAATTTGCAATTACTGTCGTAAACAGACTACGGGAGGCATCTATAGGTTAAAACATCACTTAGCTGGCACAAAACATGGTGTAAGCATGTGTGAAACAGTTCCACCTGATGTGAAGAGATTTTTTCAGAATCATCTAAAGGATCAGAAGCAAAAGAAACAAGAGGAAGAACAAAACAAGTTGGATATCGGGAGAAGTATTTATTTTGGATCATCAACCGGCGATAATGTGAATAAAGAAACCAGTGGATCATGTAGTGATGCAAAAACAAGCACCGGTGGTCCTATGGACCTCTTTGTGAATAAAGAAACACGACAAACCACAATAAACACTGCTTTCAAAAGAGATGAAAAAAAAAATGTATGTCGTGTCATTGATAGATTTTTTTATGCAAATGTCTTATCATTTAATCTTTGCAATAGTCCATATTTTGGTGCAATGGTAGAAGCTATTGCAAATTATGGACGAGGGTTCAAACCACCTTCTTATCACGAGATCAGAACATGGATTTTGAAAGACGAGGTTGATTGTACTCACGAAATTTTAAAAGAGTTCAAAAAGGAATGGCCAAAGGTTGGTTGCAGCATTATGACAGATGGTTGGACTGATGGAAAAGGAAAAAACTTAATTAATTTTCTTGTGAACAGCTCATCTGGAACAATATTTTTGAAGTCTGTTGACATAAGCAATATGGAAAAAACTGGTGCAAATTTGTGTAAGTTGTTTAAAGAAGTTGTTAAAGAAGTTGGTGAAAGTAATGTGGTGCAATTCATTACAGATAATGCACCGAATAATGTTTGCAGCTGGGAATATGCTAACAGCAGGAAAAACATGTTTTTGGACACCATGTGCAGCGCATTGCTTGGATCTTATGTTAGAAGATATTGAAAAGATGTCAATTTTTAAAAATACAGTGGAAAAGGCAAAAAAAATTACAAGATACATTTATAGTCATGCATGGGTATTAAATTTAATGAGAAAGTTCACAAAGAAGAAAGAACTTCTACGTTCTGCCGTCACTCGTTTTGCCACAACATATCTCACACTTCATAGTATTGGATGTTCAAATTTTAGATCATCTAATTACTATAAGAAATTTGATGCTAAAAACATTTCTTATATTGTTCTTAATGATCATAAGTTTTGGGCTACCATATCATATGCAATTAAAGCTATATTGCTTCTTGTGAAAGTGTTGCGATTAGTTGATGCAGATGAACCTGCTATGGGATTTTTGTATGAGACAATGGATAGAGCAAAGAAAGAAATTGCTTCAAACCTTGACAAGGTTGAAAGAAAATATAAACCTATTTGGGATATCATTGATAGACGATGGGACTTGCAACTTCATAAGCCTTTGCATGCAGTTGCCTACTATTTAAATCCACATTTTCATTATGCTGACAACTTCAACCCAGATGGAGAAGTGATGAGTGGCTTTTATGATTGTGTTGAAAAAATGGTTTCTAATGCAAATATTCGGTTGAAAATTACAACACAAATCGATGCATTTAAAAAGGCAAAGGGATTGTTTGGTAGAGAGGCAGTTGTTACAACAAGAAAATTAAAAAGTCCTGGTAAGTTTGCAATTATGTTGTTATTTGTCAATAATTTTTTTTTTTTTATTAATTATGACATTCTTAATGTTTTTATTATTTTTATTGTTTTATTTGAATGCAGCTGATTGGTGGAGTTCATTTGGACACGAAAATCCTAAGTTGATGAATTTTGCAATTCGAATTCTAAGTTTGACGTGGAGTGCATCGGGTTGTGAGAGGAATTGAAGTACTTTCTCATTGGTTTGTGACTTTGTATTTTATTTTTGAAATACATTTTTATAAGTTTAATTATCTTATAATTGATTATCAATGATTTGAAATTATAGGTTCATACAAAACGAAGGAATAGATTTAAACAAGAGAAGATAAATGCATTGGTTTTTGTAATGTACAATATGAAATTAAGAGAGAGAAATATGAGAAGGAGGGCTACCAAAGACCCTATATGTCTAGATCATATAGACTCAGACGATGAGTGGATTGTGGAGAAGGAAGATCTAGTGTTGCCTAGTGATCCCAATTGGTTGGAGGATTCATGGTTGGATCCAAACTTCGACATAAATGTCATTGAGCATGTGCCTATTGAAAAGGTCACTTCACCTCATGATTTACAAAGTGGTTCTAGGCAAGAGAGATCTTCAAGAGATCGAGGTAAAGTTATATTCCTTTTACCTTGTTATGAATATAAGTGTATTTTTTTAATTACACAACATAAGTATTTAATACATGATTTTTTATTGAAGGAAAAAGAAAAGCAAAAGAAGTTATCGAGGACGTAGAGGAAGAAAGTCAAGACGATGAAGAGTCAGAGAATGAAGATGAAGGAGAACCTATTTATATGGATTCCTCAGATAATGACATTGAAGACTTAGATATTGATGATGACGAAACACAAGAAGAGTCTAGGCCCTAATTCATATTATAGAGCTATGGCCATTTATATGTTTTTTGGGTCTTTGAGTTGTAATTATGAATGTTAACACTTTCATTTTTAAGAGTTTTGGATAAATATATTAACATTTGGTTGTTAATGTTAACATGCATTTTCTAATTATGACATGATGTTGTCAGTGCTAATATGCATTTTCTAATTATGACATGATGTTGTCAGTGCTAATATGCATTTTATTGTTAATGTTAATTTTTTATTGAATGATTGCTCATATTTTATTTCTTAGATACTTACATAAATCAAGTTGTTGCATTAATATTATTTTTACATGTTAATCTCATATTTTTTCCGTATTTATTTGATATTTTTTTTTTCGTTGGTTGTTGCTTCATCAATAAAGCATTTTTTATTTATTTATAAGGTTAGATAATTTTTATAGCTTTTTTTAAGTTTTAATAAAAAAAAATTTGAGGCTTATGCTTTGCGCCTCGAGGCTTACGCCTCGCCTCAGATTTTGGTGGAGCGCCTCGCTACGCCTCAACGCTTTTCACAACACTAGGCACAACATATACATCAACCTAGAAATCTATTTTTGTGGTAGTTTTGTCTTTCTACACCACTATTTTGTAGTTGTTCTATCGATCACTTTTCTACACCACCATTATGTAGTTGTTCCATTGATCGTCATGTATTTATTGAACTTGACATCAATTTTTGAGGTAGTTTTGTCTTTCTACTCCACCACTGCATAGTGCACTTATTTCTCCAATTTTGTATTATCAATTTCTAACAATATCTATCGCCAGCTTACTTGTTGTTTAACATCATATTGTGTCATCTATACTTTCACACTTATTCTTGTTGAACACAACACAGTGTACACATAGACATAGTTTTGTATTACAATAGTAGTTTCGCCTTTTTTACCCCACCATTGTGTAGTCGTACTACCTATTATCAGATTACTTATTGAAGAGGAGACACCTTCTAAGTTCGCTAATGAATACCAAAGTATGTTGAAAACCTGAATACATCATATAGTTATTGTTTGAAAGAAAGTGACTAAATGTCGTATCTTATCACGCACTTCCACATTCCATCTTGTTGAACATGCTCATAAAGGGGTAGGTTATTCTTTTTACCTCGCCACTATGTAGCTCCCCTTTTTTTCTTATTTTGGTAGCACCACCCTCCAACAGTAGCAAATATTAAAGTACTTGTTGAACATCATTTATGGTCATTCACACTTCTACACTTGTTCTTGATGCATACAGCACCATGTATACATCAATCTAAAAATCTATTTTGGGGGTAGTTTTGACTTTCGACACCACCATTCTGTAGTCATTCAACTGATCACTTCTCTACCACATCATTCCATAATTTTTTTTATTAATCACCATGTATACATCGACCCAGACATCTATTCTTGGGGTAGTTTTTCCTTTCTACCCCACTACCGTGTAGCACGCTTATTTCTCTTAATAGATACGATCAATTTCTAACAACAGACATCACCAACTTACTTATTGTTCAATATAATATCGTGTAGTTCACACTTTCACACTTGTAGTTATTGAACACGACACAGTGTACACGTAGACATAGTTTTATATTTCATGGATAGTTTTGCCTTTTTACCTCACTGTTGCATAGTCGTGCTACTTATCCATAAAGTACTTGTTGGAGATGAGACACCTTATAAGTTCGCTAATGAAAACAAAAGTAAGGTGATAACCCACCTACATCACACAATTACAGTTTGAAGGATAATAACTGACAGATCGTTGTAGCTTTGCATACGCTTTTACATAACTTCTTGTTGAGCATGCTCATATAGGGGTATTTCGTCTTTTAACCCTACCATTGTTTAGGCTTCCCATTATTTCTAATTTTGTGGCACCACCCTCTAATAGTAGCTAACATCATATATGGTGATTCACACCTCTCGTCACGATGTATACATCAACATAGAAATCTATTTTTTTGGTAGTTTTGTCTTTCTACCCCACCATTTCGTAGTTGTTTTATTGATCACTTTTCTACCCCACAATTTTGTAGTTGTTCTATTGATAAGCATGTATATATCGACGAAGACATCTATTTTGGGGGTAGTTTTGTCTTTCTACCTAACGACCATTTAGCAATCATATTTCAATTATTTTGTACGATCAATTTCTAATAATAGGCATCACTAAGTTATTGTTGAGCATCATATTGTGTCATTCACACTTTCAAATTTGTTCTTGTTAAACACGGCATAGTGTACACATCGACATAGTTTTGTATTTCATGAGTAGTTTCACCTTTTTCTCCACTATTGCATAGTCGTGCTACTTATCATCAAAATACTTGTTGGAGATTAGACAAACTCTAAGTTCACTAATGAAAACTAAAGTATGGTGAAAACATGCATACGTCATAAAGTTATAGTTTGAAGGATAAAAAGTGGCTGAATGTTGTATCATATCACGCACTTTCACATTCCATCTTGTTGAACCTGATCATACAAAGGCAAGTTGGTCTTTTTACGCCAAAAATGTGTAGCTCTCCTTTTTTTTCTATTTTGGTAGCACCACCCTCCGATACTAGCTAACATCAGAGTACTTGTTTAACATCATGTTTGTTAATTCACACTTTTACACTCGTTCTTGTTGCACCTGGCACCACATATACATAGACTTAGAAGTCTATTTTTTGGTTAGTTTTTCCTTTCTCCGTCACTATTCCGTAGTCGTTCTACTGATCATCATGTATATATCGACCCAGACATCAACTTTTGGGGTAGTTTTGTCTTTCTACCCAACAACCATGTAGCGCTCCTATTTCTCCTATTTCGTACAATCAATTTCTAACAATAGACATCACCAAGTTACTTGTTGGTGAACATCATATTGTGCCATTCACACTTTTACATTTGTTGTTAAATACGACAAAGTATACACATCATTATAATTTTTATTTTATGGGCAGTTTTGCTTTTTTTACCCCACCATTGCGTAGTCGTGCTACTTATCATCAAAGTACTTGTTGGAGATGAGATACCCACTAAATTCGCTAATGAAAACTAAAGTATGGAGAAAACTCGCATATATCATCTTGTTACGGTTTGAAGGATAACAAGTAATTAAACATTGTATCTTCTCACACACTTTCACTTTTCATCTTGTTGAACATACTCATACAAGGGTAGGTTTGTCTTGTTGCACCCGACACCATGTACACATCTACCTAAGAAATCTAATTTGGGGGTAGTTTTGTCTTTCTACCGCTCTAATCCATAGTTGTTCTATTAATCACCTTAATAACCACCATTCTGCAGTTATTTTATTGATCACCATGTATGCATCGACCTAAGCATCTATTTTTGAGATAGTTTTGTCTTTCTACCCCGCCGCCGTGTAGCCCTCCAATTTCTCTTATTTCTACTTATCATCAAATTACTTCTAGAAGGGTAGACACCCTCTAAGTTCGCTAATTAATACCAAAGTATGGTGAAAACATGAATACATCATATAGTTAATGTTTGAAGGAAAGTGACTAAACGTTGTATCTTATCAGACACTTCCACATTTCAGCTTGTTAACATGCTCATAAGGGGTAGGTTATTCTTTTTACCCTGCCACGGTTTAGCTACCCTTTTTTCCTTATTTTGGTAGCACCACCCTCCATTAGTAGCAAATACTAAATTACTTGTTGTTGAACATCATGTCTCGTCATTCACGCTTCTACATTTAGTTCTTGTTGCACATCATGTATACATCAATCTAAAAAACTATTTTGGGTAGGAAGAATTGAACCAAGATAAAAAAGAAAAAAGAAAATCCATAAACTAAGGAAAATCCATCAAAGAACTGATTTGTATCCCTATCGTACCTTTAACTCAATAAACACCGAAAATCAACATCAATGCAGCCGCATAGCTTCACGCAGTATCAACTCAGGAGAGAGGGTTTTGGAGAGGGCGTGCTCCACTGGAATCGCTAACGGCCTCCTCTAAATCGGCAAGACCTTCCTTCACGGTGGGCATCTTCCACCAAGAACTGGTAATGGGGCTCCCTTCTACTTAAAAATCGGGCAAGGGAGAGAGATTCGAGGGTCGTGCAAATCAGAAGGAGAAAACGCAGGGGAGGGCAGTGATGACCACGGCGGTGGCTGGACAGCGGTGGTTCACGCGGCAGATCTCTGAAAAGCACTCAGATCTCGCCTGAAAGAGGAAACGACCGGGGGAGGTCGGGTGGACAGGGGAAACCAGGGGGCGGCACCGGCTGGTGACTGCCCTCATGAAACCTAGCATAACCAGAGAGGGGGAAGTAGGGTTCGAGTGACAGTGGTGGGTCGGGTGGCCTAGTAGCCGGCTTCGTCCGTCTGACTGGAGGTCAGTGAGGGCAGGTGGGGTGCTCAACGGATGGTGAGGATTATTCGAACATAGGACAGGGGGTGGTGCCGTGAAGAAGGTGGCCGACGGTGGATGACATCAGCGGCCTGACAGGGTGGCCGGAAAACACGAGCAGGTCGGGTTCTGGCTTGGTGGTGGCGGTGTGCGACGGTGATCGTGAAGCCCCAATGAAGAAGGAGAGGGCGGCGAGAAGAGGGACTGAGACCAAAACAGTGAGGGAGATGAGCGAAAAAAAGAGTGAGGGAGATGTTTGGGCTAAAAAACTGTTTTTAATGTTAGTTAAATTATCGTGGACTATATAATATTGATGATGATAAATATCGTCGGGGTTATACTTAAGTTCTATGATAATTAGCGTCAATTTTAAATTAAATTAATATAAAAGTAATCAATATATTAACAATAATAATTATCGGTCATTTTAGAGTAAACTAGTAAACAAACAATCTAGATATCATCGAATGTTTATTATGGGTAAAGATAATTATCATCTTATTAGATTTATATTGATGTGATAATTATTGTTGGTTGTTTATTATGTTGATTATTTATAATCTATTGACATATTTTATTGTAAATCTAATCTCGTAGATGAATTCAACGTGATTCATTTGCTTGGAATCAATTATTAGATCATCGTAATCAGATCAAAAAATGTGATTTTTTATTTTTGCATGTTTATAAAAATTTTGAGTCATTGGTTTTCAAGTCTTACAAGATCCTTCTTATACATAATAATCAGATTCCAAGAGCTCGTTTTTATAAAATCATGCATCTAGATCACATCCATATAGTGAAATTTTAGAAAAAAAAACTATGAAAATCTTGCTGCATACGAGTTTACATATGTTAGATAACTTGGATTAAGAGAAATGGTAACATGCAAATTGGTATGAAACGAGATTTTTATAGGCTTTTTTGCAAATCTAACCCTGCATATGCATTCGGCATGCTCCATTTGCTTGGAATCAACTATTGGATCATCGTAACCAGATAAAAAAATATGCTTTTTTATGCTTGTATATTTACAAATATTCTGAACTGTTGATTTTCAAGCCTTAAAAAATCATTCTTATACATCGTAATTGGATGATCCAAGAGTTCATTCCTATCAAACCATGCATCTAGATCGCATTCATATGGTGAAATTTTAGAAAAAAATAAAAAATAAACTATGAAAATCTTGTTGATTTGTAATCTATTGAAAGCATATTAACGATGATAATTATTATCGTAATAGATTACAAATAATTGACATATTGGCAATGATAATTATCATCATTATTTTGTTAATCATTTATAATCTATTGACAACATATTGACGACGATAATTATCATCGTCGACATATTGACGATAATAATTATCATCATCATTATCTTGGTGATTTATTATTTATTGACAACATATTAACGATGATAATTATCATTGTTAATAGATTATAAATAATCGATATATTGATGCTAATAATTATCATCGTCATTATACTAATCATTTATAATCTATTGACAATATATCTTTAATAGATTACAAATAATCGACATATTGACGATGATAATTATCGTCACCAATATCTTGATGATTTGTTATCTATTGACAACAATAATTATCATCATCAATAGATTACAAATAATTGGCATATTAGCGATGATAATTATCATCATCAATAGATTACAAATAATTGGCATATTAGCGATAATAATTATCATCATCATTATACTAATCATTTAAATTTATTGACAGTATATTAACTATGATAATTATCATCGTCAATAGATTATAAATAATAGCATATTGACAACAATAATTATCATCATCATTATCTTGATGATTTGTTATATATTGACAACACAATAGATTACAAATAATCAACACATTGACGATGATAATTATCATTGTCATTATACTAATCATTTATTGACACCATATTGATGACGATAATTATCATTGACAATATCTTGATGATTTATAATCTATTGACAACATATTGACGATGATAATTATCGTCGTCAATAGATTACAAATAATTGACATATTAGCGATGATAATTATCATTGTCAATATGTTGTTATTTATATTTATTGACGACGATGAGTATCATCGTCAATATGTTGGTATGCATTAAGATTAATCTATAACAACGATAAACATCAACACTATATATTTACATTCGACGATATTATCATCGTATATTTACATAAAAAATAAGAATATATGTGATGATAATTATCATCGTCTATACTATAAAAAATATAAAGAATAATAGACAACAATTAATTATCGACGTATTTGAGAGGTGACGATAATATCATCGGCAACGTCTAGTCTCGACCATCTTTAGTATGTTCCTAATTCATATTACCTACGGCATAAGAGTGACGACATTATGTCGTCGACTATAGCTATTTTTACTATGATATTTTTTATCATCGGGATTAATGTATTATTGACGACGATAATTTATCGTCGCCATTTTTAGGGTCAATAATGATGTGTTTTCTTATAGTGTATGGATATCTCAAAGTTGAACTATGCTTTTCTAATTAAATGGTTACGGGTACTGTGTAAGGAAAGTACAGTGGGTCAAAGATAAGGGCAAAATACGATTTGAGGATCTGGATTTGGAGCTAGGAACATAACTATAAATGGCAGATTAGTTCTGGTGTGTGGAAAGGATTATGAAAGGTTTTAGAGGAAGCGGCTGGGGCAATGAGTGTCAAAGTGGGAAGTGGTGGTGCGATGAAGTTTTGGAGGGATGCCTGGCTTCTTGAAGCTCCCCTAAGAGAGGTTTTTTCATCACTTTACCAGGCCATTAGGAATAGAAAGCAACTGATTTGTGACTGTTGTTCTGAGCAAATTGGTTGGGATGTTGTTCTGCACATAAATCTGTCACAAGCAGCCATTCCAGAATGGTTGGAGCTTATGCATCTTCTTGTGGATTTTAACTTGAATGGTTAATCAGATGAAACCTACTAGAGAATTGATACAAGTGGACATTTTTCGATAAAATTCTGTTATATATCCTTGGGCGCCCCATTCGTACAATGGTTACCGAGGAGAGTGCTTTGGGGAGCAAACCTTCCAATCTGGGTTTCATTTTTATGATGCTTAATAATTATTGATAAAACTCTCACTGAAGCTAATATGAAGCGAGGATTTCATTTCCTAGCCACTTGTCTCTGCTTTGCATGTGAAGAAACAATATGCCACCTCTTTTGGAACTGCACTATCGTTCAAGCAATTGTAGTTGGAGCCTGAGGAGATAAGGACATTTGAATTCAGGCGGACCCCACCCACTTTCTGCTCCCTTATCGTTGCCGAGGAAATAAACCATTTTGGGAAAAAATGAAAATTCATTTGGCATTGCTAGATTATTTGTTAGCACAAAATGGATAGCGGAAGAGCCACTTACCAGATCCGATCATGGATGATTCGAACAATGCTTCAGTGGATGCGGGTGGTCGGCGTTTTTCTCAGGCAATAGATGCCCTCAATGAGCCTAGGCCACAATGTCAAGAAGTGAGAAGGACCCGTGAACCCAAAGAAAGAAAACACACACTTATGTGGTACTCATCACACCACTAAAGGTCTCTTATTTATAGGGAGATTTAGTGGAGGTCCATAATGGGTACTAATGGAGATCCTTAATGAGCATGAATGGACAGTTATGAGACCTCATAACTATCCTTTAACCCCCAAGACCCAAGAACCACACCCATGTATGTACCTTGATGTGTTCATATCAATATGGGTCACATCCAGGTTGGATCTAATCTAATCCAAAATCCAATATTCTCCCACTTAACTCATTGACATGAAAAACCACTTCATCGAGGTTTATTACTGTTATCTTGATTCAATTTTCATCTGAGTTCACATGCTATCCTGTATCACAAGAATGAATCATATGAATCATTGAGGTGAACACATCTATATGAGATATCATATTTTCATATACTACAATATTATTTATTTTCAATGTTTAGCATGTTAAGAATATCTTTATGAATAGGTTTATCTCTAACTCATTTTATTGATCATTTTAATATTGTTATTCTGTTATTCTCTCTTTTCAAATAAGAGATACTTTGTATAAAATCAACAATACACAAAACCATAAAGAATAAATTTAGTTTCATAAATATGGTCACATATAACCATAATATATTGTGAAAGAATCAAATAAACTTATCCTCATTATATGTTGATAATATAATCTTGGTGCTAGCCCTTTACTAAGAAGATCCATAGTCTTTTCTTTCGTACTGATTGTATCAATACATACTAAATGATTATCAGTTCAGCAACTTCATTATCACAAAAGGTCTTTAGTGCCCTTTTAATAAAGTCCACAATACCAAGACCCAAAATGAAGTTTCTTATTCATAAGGCTTGAGATAAAATCTTGTTTAAATCAATATTTTTTGCCTGAATGGCTTTCAAAAATTCATTCACTATCCTGCAGTGAGAGGTTGCACTTTGAATATTCTTAGCCACTCATGATTGCAAAAACAATAGGCTAAGACTATTTGAGCGCTCTCACTTCTCATAGACAGGCTTCTGAGCCACTATTTTGTTCTTTGTATGAGTGAGAGATTAATTGCTTTATACGATATTCATATCGAAATGGTAAACATGACACCTTATATTATTCACTTTTTCTAAGGCAAGCATAATAGATTCAATATTGTTTCACTTTAGTGAAAATAATAATACTCTGAGTTGCTTCGCCTTCTCATTTCACAAGAAAATGACTTCAATTGATGAAACTAGCAAATCATGTAACCATGAGGCAATTTAGCACTATAGTTTTGGGTATTATCATACTTCGCGGGCTAGTGTACACACCCTATTACACCTTGTGTGAATTTGAAACACAATGACTTGCCTTTGAGTAGAATCATTGCTTCATAAAGTCACACACAATCGCAATACTGAATCTCAACACAGTCCAAAGAACCCTCAATCAACACAATTCAGATCACTTTGGTGGTTACATAAGTGAGTTGATCAAAATCTTTTACTATAAGTTCATGTAAAGCATGTCACAATACATAAATAGCGCACACACTCATAATCTCATGTTTAAACAATCATGGACAACACAAAATAACATGAAACACAAGTTATTAAAGTCACTAAAAAGTATGAGATTAATGATAAAGACATGCATTTAATAGTCATACAGGATTTGGGTCTTAAAACACCCTAAATGGGTCCTTAAAGACACTGAACCGGTTACTAAAGGCTCTGAATCGACCACAAAAACCTTGAACCAGTCCAAAAAACCATTAAACCGATCAGAAAAATGCTTGAACTGGTCTTAAAAAGCCTGAACTGGTCTCTTAAACCATTAAACTGGTCTCTGAAAGCATTAACATGTCTTCAGAACCCTTGAACCGGTCCCAGAAAGGTCGTATCGATTCCTGGACTAGTTTCATCCTTAATGAGTTAAAGGGTCCAGTTTTGGACCTAATCTGACACATGGACCTGACTCGATCTACCCTAAAACAGTAATGGGTCAAACTAGGTCTCAACGGGTCAGGCCCAAACCCAATCCATGCGAAACCCAAATATGGGTTTCGAGTTTTAGGACCAGGTCCAATCGGGTCTGACACAAACCTGATCCACTCGAAACACCCAATGGGTTCGAGTATGATCAGGTCAGACTCAGACCTGGTCCACCCGAAACCATAACAGTCCGAGTCCCAGATCAGAACCGATCGGGTCAGACTTATACCTGGTCCACCTAGAACCCCTATCAGGTTTGGGTCTTGGATCGGGTCAAACCCAAACCAGGTACACCCGAAACCACAATGGGCCCGAGTCTCGGATGAGAACCGACCAGGTCAGACTTATAACTGGTCCACCTAGAACCCCAATGGGTCTGGGTCAGACCCAAACCCAGTCCACCCAAAACCCCCAATGGGTCAAGGTCTTGGACGATGTCTGATACTCTCAGGCGTAGATCCGATCCATCCAGTCCTGCCAATGGGTCTAGGTCCAGGTTCAGGTCTGAATAGAGTATTGTTGGGTTAGGTGCAGACCCAATCCACCTAGTTCTGACAATGAGTTCGGGTCGATTATGGATCTGGTCCACCTAGAACTCCTAACGAGTCTAGGTCTCAGACCAGATTGGGCATGGATTTGATCCACCTAGGAACCCTAACGGGTATGGGTCATGTACCAGATCCTACTGGGTCAGGAGAAAATCCGATTCACCTAGAACCCCCAATGGGTTCGGGAAAGTTGAGATTCTCAAGTTTGAACTCTCTTTTGGAAAAAAAAACTTGAGGAAATTATTTTATAGGCAAAAAATATAGTGAAAGTTTGGAGTAGGTTGGAAAGACTCGGGGTAATTGGCTTTTCAAAATATGACCCTTGACACAAGACAACTAGGACAAAATTGGGGTGCCTACAGTTGCACAACTTGTTTGACATCCTGAACTCATGGTCTAATCAGTGACGTTCATTTTTCGGCATTATACCATATTTCGTATATTTTTTCATGATTTGTTTATTTAAACACAAACAACCTATAGAAACAAAAAAAACACCTATATGAAAAAAAAACATTTACATAAAGTTTCTTTTTCAAATAAGAGGGTGGCAAGTACTAGCTATGAAGAGTAACCTGAATTGGAGTTGATGTGGTGGTGGATATGGTCTTACCAAACTTGTAATGTTTGTTTGCTGGAGGGTAAAGCAATGCAGAGTCCCCATCTACATCCATAGGACTACTTCCCTCCTCATCCTCCCTGTTCTTCTCTTCCTTGTTCTCCTCGTTCTTATCCTCCTCACGCTCCTCGTTCTCTTCCTCCTCCTCTTTGTTCTCCTTCTTCTGGCTAGAATGTGTTGGACGTTGATTACTGTTGGTTTTCGTGTATTGTGTAAGGAGAGGAGGATAGTTTTTGTGTGCATGCCTCCTTGGATTACTTGCTTGGGGCAACGATTCTTCCCACAAGCTAATATTGGTCAATCTTTCAAACTTGACTTGCAATTCACATATGGAGAAATAGAGGGGGTTGAAGGACATAACACACCCTAGTGTTAATCTTCTTGTTAGTACAATTGGGCTCGAGAAGGAGAAATGTCACACCAAAGAAATCTCTAAAATTGGTGGAAGATGTCATATTTTTAATATTGAGTCGAAGACCAACCCAAATCCATAAGTTGAGAAAGGGGGAGACAAAATTCTCTGCTTGGTCCCTGGAGATAAAGGCAATTTTCTTCGCCAAGAAGACATTATTATTCACCCTCTCCATGTCGGTGAGTATTCAAACGAGGCATGGATAACGCCCATGCTTGGGTTGTCCTCCTACAAATAAAACTACCCTAGTCCCCTGCACTTGAATAATCCTTTGATTCGGCTAAGGACATCAGAGTTTTGTAAGGTGGATGACGAATGACCAACTTGTCAGAACTGGAGACCCCTATTGCACTCAGCATGGAAACGTGTCGAGATGTTGATTACCGCAGTCACCGCTAGTTTAGCACATTCCCAAGGGGTAGAGGGAGTCAGCACTGGAGACCCCTATTGCACTCAGCATGGAAGCCAAATCTTGACCTTGAGCCGGAGGGAGTCAGGATGAAAGCCATTGCTGAGGGGGTAGAAGGGGTGACAAACAGAGGGATGAGAGTCGAGGTGACAAATTGATGGAGGATTAGCTAGGGAAAGACAACAAGAATGAAGCATTTCATACTTCTTCTGGCTCTTGATAAAGGGACTGACAGGAATACAAATCGGTGTGACGACGTGCACCACATAGTCTTTTCATTTTAGAGAGCAGTGACCCTTGAGAGACGTGGGAAGACACGTCCGGCTCTATCATCGCTGAAGCAGGTTATATGTCCCCCCCCCCCCCGAACAGGGCTGGTAGGTCCATCTCATGTTCGGGTGTTCCCAAAGAGTGCCACGTATAAGATGCAGACCAACATGTATCCCCATGTGTGTCTGCATCACATTGCATCGTAATTTGGTGTCGTCACAAAGACTTAAGTACCCTTTACCGCCATTCTTTTCCTCTTCCTCGAACGGACATAAATGCCCTCCATCTAGAAAACTGAATCGGCGGTTCGTGAAAAGGACAAAACTGCCCTCCATCGTTATCACGCCAAAATGTTGAGCAAAGTTTGCGTATGTAGCAAGTTGTATGTTGTAGGATTTAAATAATTCAAAACAATCCATTCTCGCCCTAAGCAGAAAACTCTACCAAAGCATACTTTGCTTTCATCTGTTGTCGTCGGAGCATCCTTTCCTTTGTTCTGCTACCGCCAGAGCATCCGTTTCCGTCTTACGCGCAGTCGCAGCATCGTTGCCACCGTCTGTTGCGTAATCGTTGTTACTGTTTCTTACTTTACAGTTGGAATATCCAAAATCCTATCGTTTCGGTGAGTTTCGTGTAAGGTTTCGTTATTCAATCTGAAGGTTGCTTCTTATACAACGATTTGTAAGTTTGATAAATCTTACAACGGTGTGTACTTATGAACCCAAATATTGCGACGATTTTTTAATCATGATGATCATTTAATGTGTTGTGCATGTTAGCAATGTCTGTGGCTCATCAGAGAAGAGATACCCCGTCGTTCTATGGGTTGTGTATTAGAGAAGTGATCCGCCAGTCCCATCTATCTAAGGTTTTTGAAAGGTACCAAAATATACTTAAGAGTGAGAATGATAAAGACAGGGAAAAAGTGTTGGAATTGTATTATGTAGAGGATTATCCATCAGATATTGAGGCTGCAGACCAAAGGAAGAATGCTGAAGAACTGAAGATGCAGAAGAACGATGACCAAGAGAAAGCAAAGCAAAGAAATAAGGAGGAGAATGAAAAGAGAAGGAAAAGGAAGAAGGCAGAGTAGAGGGAAAGGCAAAAAAAGAATGAGTAGGAAAGGGAAAAGGAATTTAACAATCTAATGAAGGGTGCTAAGATGGAAACAAACAAGATGTACTTGGAGCTTAAAGCAATGCGAAACCAGGTAAAGCTACTGAAGGAGGCGGAGGAGACGCGAAGGCAAAAGAATAAGGAGGGGGAAGAGAAGGAACGGAATAAGCCTCAAGATAAGGAAGAAAAGGAAAGGCGAATGAGGGAGAAGGAGTTTGTGGAAGCTAAGGAAATGCAAAGGCAGGAGAAGGAGGATGAGGAAAAGAAGGAAAGGCAACATAAGGAGAAGGAGAAAGAGAAACAAAAGGAAAGAGAAAGGAAGAAGCAGGAGGAGGAAGTTCAGGAAAGAAGGAAACAAGATTTGGAAGAGAAAGAAAGGCGACGGAAGAAGGAAGACGAGAAAAAGGAGAGAGAAAGAAAGGAGATGGAGGACAAGAAAAAGAAGGTGAGAGAAAGGAAGGAGAAGGATGACGAGAAAAAGAAGGTGAGAGAAAGGAAGTTGAAGAAGGGCGAGAAAAAGAAGGAGAGAGAAAGGAAAGAGAAGGTGGAGCCGGAAGAGAAGGAAAGAGAAAGGCAGTGGGAGGCAGTGCACCAACCAGAAAGGCCTAGGTTGGAAGGAGAACAGGCGAAAAGAGCGACCAAGGTAAATAAGTTCATCCTGTCTGTGAAGATTTAATAATATGTTTAGCGATTACTGTATTAGGTATTAATATGTATAGTGATTACTGTGATAGTTTGTGTGCAACCAATATTATTTATAGTGATTAGTAGAATATTATTTATAAGTACAAATAGTACTAATTTACAATTGATAGAAATAATATGTTATTTTGTGTTACAGGGAGGTCACAGGAGAAGTAGAGCACCAGGTGAAAAGCTCGGAGGTCGGTGTCAATGGCATGTAGTTCTGTCGTGGTATGGTCAGCTGAGTGCATATCAAAAAGACCGATTACGAAATATGCACTTCGGTGGCCTTTTGGACCAGCAATATTTTGAATCTTGCTGGAATACCATGACCCACCTGGTAAATAAGTTGAATAATAAGACGAACACATTCTAGTTTGATTCTTTTGAGATCACCATGACTCTAGAAGATGTGGCAAGGATCACTGGCCTTAAGTGCGATGGCAGTGCTGTCCTATTACGGCATTCAAACTATAACGCAAGGAAAAATTGCACGGCCCATTTAGGAATATCAATGGACGAATGGAGTCAATGTATTTCTAGTGGAATCAATTTCACATCAATGAAGGTCTCATTTTTTCATAATAAATGAGAAGGTTGCTCCGCTTCTTGTGCATCTGAAACAGCTGACTAAGAGTTGCGCGACTTCCTCCTTTATTTTTTTGGTCTTACATTATTTTCTGATTGTTCTGGTTCGAGAATAAGTTCCATGTAGTTGCAGAACCTGGCAGACTTAGACGAAGTCGACAATTATGCCCCAGGTGCCGCTATGTTCGCACACTTATACAGTCAACTCTACCGTGCGAGTAATGATACGAAAACAGTTGGGGGATTTTGGCCATTTGTTCAGGTATTTGTTTATTACATACTTAATAATTGTAGACTAAGCTCATTGAAGGTTGTAGTGTTACTAATATATTATTTTTGTTAGGCTTGGGCATGAGAACATATTGTTCCATTGCGTCCACGTTGTGCCCCTACGATTTGTGGTTTTCCAAAGATCAGTCACTGGGCTAGAATAAACGTCACAGTTCATAATGCTAAGTCCATTTTAGATGAGCTGCAACTAAATGAGGTAAATGTTCTAAAATTGTTTACAATCGGGTCAGCATTTATCATTGAGTATTATAAATCGTTGTAATGTTTAGCATTCTTAAGTAATCATCGATGCATGATTGTCTTCCGTAGTACATATCGTTGTCGCCATATCATGCTTAAGTAAATTATAATATATTTGTCACTCGTTACTAAAAAGAAGTACCAATGTACAGGTTTTGTGGAGACCGTATGGAGATGGGGAGGACGATGACCAAGACGTTGTTGTAGAGGCTGCTAGATTGTCTGACCGCGATTTGTGGCTGTTTTGCATTTATGAAGCCGAGTTGCAGCATGGTAATTGAGTTCTCCTACAATCTGGCTTGGGGCAGTCTATCCCAAATAAGCCTTTGGAAGTGAGAAAGAAGATGAATAGTGGTGGGGGCAGGAACGTGAATTAGTGTGAACGCTACATGGACTAATTATTAATTTGGAACACATATGGTGTCCATGCCGTATCGTATGATTATAATGGACGACAATTTGATCCCTTCTATTTCGAAAGGTATTGGGAACCAATGCACCAAAATCTAAAGATTGAAAAAATTGGAAACCCATGCCTCCCAACTGCCCCCTCTCATGTTGCAGCCCAGCCTCTACAACCCGTTTGTCGTCTCTCTCCGGTTACAACAACGATTTCTTCACTAACAAATCACGATGAAGAGCGAACACTTGCTACAAAAGAGAACATTATCTTCGCTGCAAGGTTCAAACTGATAGAGAGGGAGAATAAGAAATTAAGGACAAAAGTAAGCAATATGGGGATACAATTGAACTCAGTGGCAGAGATGATGACCAGTTTTTTTAAGAAGATGGACGCAACCAAGAGCCCACCTAGGATAGACAATCCACCAAGAAAAAGTAAGAGACGAATCTATCATATTTTATCTGATTCCTCAAGTGCCACGGAATAAACCCTAGGTATTCTCTTTTATCAGGATAGTTATTTGTTGTAATTGTATAAGTAATTATCGTAACGTGACATTCTTTTATTGTTTAATTATTTTTTATTACCTCTAACAGACATGTTTCGTCTGTGGATCTCGTAAATGAATAAACTTTAATCGAAAATAGATGTTTGTTGTTTAGAAATCGTGGCATTGCCTAACCTCTTTGATTGATTGAAAATCGCAATATAACTAATCGGATTTGCGATGTATGCCATGAACAATAATTGAACGAGTTCTGACGTCATAAATGATAACAATCAACAACGATAAGAAAAGTTTGATGCTCAGAAATCACTATTGATGTGTGAACACCCCAAACTTTTCAAAAAAGTTTGTAAATATTTCCTTTTTGCCCTTTATCTTCATTTTCTAGGTAATTGAGTCACTTTTAAATATAAATTCCATTTTAGTTCTCAAGTTTTCTTAAAATTAAATTCATTTGGTATATCTGACTCAATTTCGGATCCGGATCCAGATAAAAGATCCGAATCTGAGCTTCGTTATCCAATTTTTTATCAAATTCTCAAAATTTTCAAAATAACTTTTTGAAGAGCTCAGACAGTTCGTCCGGTATCCGTTTGGATCCATCAAATTGTATTTCTCAATTTGAGGTTTCAAACTTGAATGTTTTCTCAAAAACTTGGGTCCAAACCCATTTTCTGAAGGAATTTCTCAAAATAACCCCGATTTTTCATAAAAACCCTTCTTTTGTAAAAATCATAAAATTTTATAAAAATCAATTTAAATTCCTTAGTTATTAGAGTTTTGTTTTAAAAAAATACAAAAAAATGTAGACAATGAAGAAAAGAACAAAAAGTATATATATATAGAAAAGGAAAAAAAAAAGTTGTTGAAAACTTTCTTTTTGAAAACATTTTCTAAAAAACTTTTTTTTTTAAAAGAACTTTTAAAAAAGGGGGAGCTCTTTTGAAAATCTTTTAAAACCGAAGTTCATTTTTTTTTGACAAAAACCTGAGGGTTTCGAGAACCCTCTCGAAACCCTCTCTCTGGCCATCGCCCTTCTTTTGCCTACTCTCTCCCTCCTTCGTCCATCTCTAACAAAATCTCCATTGATGAAGCAACCTTCGTCCTTCATCACCAACGGCTTCAACCCCTTTCTCTTCCCTCCATCGCTGGCTTCAACCCCCCTCTTCCTCCCATCTCTAGCCGTCGATCCTCAATGAACTCTCCCCTGCTCGAAGCTTCTTCAAACTCTATATAAACGAGGCAACAACAAAGGGATGGGGATCGACTGTTCTGGCATCGCCCCTCGTCTCTCTTTTACCATCAAGCTCAAACCGACCTCCTCCCTTTTCCGGCAATGCCACCCATCGGGTCTCCAACCACCAACCAGTTACATCTGTGGCTGAAGATCGGCTATGATTCAAAAAGCCATGGAGCCTAACCAAGTCCAGCAATAGCCTGTAAAACCATGGTTGAAGTCGTCATTCGGTGGCTTACAGAGGCTCCAGAACTTCAGTAAATCACGGTGAGTATTCTCTATTCCCCTTTCTCTTTTTGCATTTCTTCTAATTTCGATTCTCGATTTTCCTTTATCTTTACTTATTTACTAAAGCACCATTGATGGCAGTGATTTGTTCATAACAAATCAACCCACTCTGTGCAACATCAACGGAGTGCTCGCACTCCAACAAGTTTTCCTTCCTCTTTTCTACTTTTTTTTTATAGCTTAGATCCATTTTCTTTTATCCTGTTAATTTCTCTCTTCTGGTATTAACGATAGTCTCTATCTGGATTTTCTCTTTCTTTCTTCTTTTTTTTTCTTCTCTTCTTTCTTTTTCTTTTTCCTTTTATCCCGTTCATCTTCAGTTTCTCATATAAGAGCATTCCGCCTTTATCATCTCAATATGAATATCGATACTTACTAAAATCATGTCCCTGCAGCTATATTTCCTGTATTGTGTATTTACACACATTTTTTTCTTCCTTTTCTTCTTTTATTGTGTTTTAATACTTGAATTAAGATCCCGCATATGACCCATGAGCAACCCTTTTGGTTCAATTCACCCCTTTTATCTTCTGGTTTTGTTTGCCTTTAATCAATCGGCTACTAATAATGAACAATGTTTCAATTATTTTACAGCAGTTGGCTCTGTTAAATATTCATGGAATTTAGTCATTTTCGTGACTTTCTTACATTCCTGTAATTGGAAATCCGTGATCATTGATCCATTATGATAATCAGTATTTCTGGGCTGCATTTATGCAGATGGCGACTTGAGTTTATTAACTCATTTCTAGGTAAATGATGTTTTCCTGAAGATCATGCCCTTACAGGTTATGATAGAGAAGATGTCTTTCAATTCTTCTTATTGTTTTAAGGATATTATCTCAAATAGGATTATGATTGGCATTTGTCGTAATATGGGTTCATGTCAATAATTGTGCGATTAGTTGAATAAGCTTGAACATTCTCATTGAGTTTCTGTGTCCTTCATGGGCTCATTCTTAACTTGAAAGAGGGAAAATCCAATGTAATCCTGTGATAAAGCAACATGTACAAAAAAAAAATGACAGGCGTGGTTGCAATCTATGGTGGCATGGCAGCGTCAACTGTCCCTTGAAAATGGGAATTCTCTCGTTGGGCATATGGATAAGATCCCTATGTATATCACCTAGTAACTGGTTATTCTCAATGGAGAACTAAAGTGATATAAAGTGCTTGATACTTTAGATATTTTCATTTCACCTACCGAATTATTGTGCCTATCCGTGGTTTTATGAGTTATTCATCTACGATTGTTGATATATTGATGGCCTACCATGTTACCTTGAGCATTGTATGCTCTGAGGCCCATGCTCCTCCAGCATATGCCTTCTCTCCTTCATATATCAAAGTCATTTCAGATCCTACAGAGATGACCTAAAAAGGGGTGGGTATGCAGCCACCTCTGGGCATGATTCCTAATTTTCTGTAGCGGCAAGATGAGCCAATACTCTTCTATGGGGTGCAATTATCATCATAATGGAGACAAAAGCTGCAGCTCCTCGTAAACATCATAACAATTTTATATATCCAGAAGTTCTCATTCATATGATTGCAGGTACGAAGCAAGGACTCTCACCCTAGAAGCTGGAACGGAGTCCGTTGGTCCGGGTGATAAGCTTGGCTTCTAAGAAAGTAGCACAACACCAAAAAAAAAATTTACAGAGGTAAGCTTGAGTTTGCTTAATTTATCTATTTATAACATCTTCTGTCATATGACACGAGTTGGTGGCATTACATTATTGATTTTGTTTTTCTGCCCATTCTCATATCAATATGTTTGTCTGCATGTTCTAAAATCAGGATCGAGATATATTCTGTTTTGTTACTTATGAAATTATTCGATTTCAAGACATTGTCCTTAGGTTTACATTCAAATTTGAGGCATTAATGTCCAAAATTTTGAGCCATGGTCGCCATTGGATTACATTATGAGGGCAATATCTGAAGGCAGCAGCATCACTTACTACAATGATGTGATTTCTTTTGCATTGACTATTTACCTTGCTGTGTGTCCATCATGCAGCATCCCAACCCCTGCGTGACCTCAGGGCCTGTTATTTGCTCAAGTAAACCTACCATGTTAGGTAATCCAACTAGCTTAGGGCAGCTATTCACAGGTTCCAGTGGGCTCATTCGATCACCGCAATCCCTATCACCATCTGCCTTTTAGCATGGTTCCCCTGCTGCTCCAGCACACGCTACAACATCCGCACCCCTTTCCTCCTTAATGCTGTGTCACATCTAGGCATATAATACTTTGTGTCTCATCCACTGCTGCTATATGTATTCCCTATTGTCTTAGTCATTCAGCACCTAGCACCCCGGCTATATTCTCGCCACTCTCACCTGTGTATATTTGCTTCTGTATATTCAAAACATCAATTTTCACAGGTTATGTATATATGACCATTACCATTCGGTTTCTGTACCGGAAATCTCGATTTACACATATAGCTCACGGTAGTATAGCAAACCTCATTTGCATTTTTTTTTAGCATACCCTCCACCCATTAATTCTAGTATTTTCTGATTCAGCTTCAACTAAACTTCATTAATACCTACATACCATGAATCCTTCATATGCACTTACACAATATGGTCATTCAGATATTCATCTAACTATGGTGTTGCCTATATATATATACACACATGTACATTTGCTGACAAATGCAGGGAAGGCCATATGCTTTTCTCATTTCAAAATGAGTAAAACCTCCTGTATAAGGTTTTGAATAAATCCTTTTACACTCACATCTCAAACCTCTTTTTGTGCGAACTCTGTCTTGCAGGAACATGAGAAAAGCTTGAGATTAGAAAATTGTGATGTTTTAAAATTCCAATATTGTAATAAGTTAGATTTTAATGAGAATTTACATTTCTTGTTTCAGATAGAATGAATGAGCATAATAAATTGCTTGTTTTCATGCTTTTCCTCTTTATTTCCCAAAATCTCACAATGGTGAAACACGAATGGCACGTACACCATTTTGTAATAGGTAATTAAATCCTAAGTTGATGATTTACATCAATGGCCATAGTCAGGATGTAAACAAGACTTAGGATTTTTATCTTTTATAAAATAACATTGGATCCTTTTCAGAATTCATCATATTTTCTTTAAATATTTTTCTCTTTTATCAGAGTTTAGTTTAAAATTAACTCAATATATATACCAATGGCCATAGTCAGGGTATATTGAGAGTTAATTTCATTTTAAACTCTATAAAAGCAACAAAATGTATTTTATTCTTCATTTGAATTTAGATATGATTATTATATAATACATTCAATGACCATAGTCAAGGATGTATTATATTTTCAATCTCATTTAAAGAATGAAATAGCTTTTAAAAATCAAATTTCAAAGATTCTTTAAATTCATACATCATTTAAGATAGAACAACTTCATATTTTTAAAATTCTTTTTCAAAATCCAAGTGATGTTAATATCTTCTTCAATCATTCAATTCTTGTAAAATCCAATTCATCTTTTCATTTTCAATTCTATTTCATTTTCAATCTCAAAGTCCAATTTAACTTTGATATTTCAAATTCATTTTATATTCAAAAATTCCAACTCAAAATCAGATTTCAAAGTTCAATTTGACTTTGAAATTTCAAATTTGCTTTATATTCAAAAATTCCAATTCAAATCAGATTTCAAAGTTCAATTTGACTTTGAAATTTCAAATTCATTTTATATTCAAAAATTCCAATTCAAATCAGATTTCAAAGTTCAATTTGACTTTTGAAATTCCAAATTCATTTTTTATTCAAAAACTCCAATCAAATTCAAAGTTCAATTTAACTTTGAGATTCTTGATTCATTTTTCTAAATTCCAAATTCAAGTCCAATTTTGAAATTCATTTATTCTCAAATCAATTTTAAAATTCCAAATCCAAAGTTAGATCCAAATTACATTTTGGATTCCAAGTTTCGAATCCAATTCCCATTTAGGATTCTGGATCCAGAATCCAACTTCACCTTGGATCGCAGTCTTCAAGATCCAAATCCATTTTAGGATCCAGAACCCAATTCTACTTTGGATCTGTAAACACCCCAAATTTTCACTCACCTCCCTGACAGTTCCACCAAGCATCATCATCCAGCCTCTGAAATCGTTGGAAAGCAAAATGGTAATTTTCTGAGCTCGGACCTTGCAAAGGTCCAAATTTCATCTGAAACTCTCAAAATTTCTCTAATTTTAACTTAGATGTTAAAAAATTTATCCCTGACAGGAGACAGACAGCTCCAAGTCTTGGTTCAAGATTGCATTTCATAAGACATGACATTGCATATCATTTTATGAGCATTTCAAATCACTGCACTGCACAGCATGTCATTTCGAGGTCCAGAACTCTTGATTTCAAAATTTTCAATCCAGATTAGAATTTCAACTCTTTTCAAAATTGATTTCAAAACCCTGGGTCTTCAAAATTATCAATTCTTCCCATTTTACCCCCAGGACTCTGAATTTCAAAATATTTTCTCAGGAAAATGATCTGGATAGTTTTTAATATGGATTTCAGTCACTTCACCTCAGATTTTGCCCTTTTTGATAATTTCAAATATCTTTCTTTTACAAAATCGCCCTACAAGGGCCAACTCTTTCCAAAATTCCTGTTTTGCCCATTAGTCTAGATTTTATGAAAATTCCAAAAAGAAGTTGTGGTTTTATCCTTATTTCAATAAAGAAGCAATGTGGGACCCACACTGGGGTGGTGTCACACAAGCTTTTCTTTTGAAAAATTTGAATTTTGAAAAACCCAAAAAAATAAGAGCCTTGTCCCCTGGATTGGTGTCACTTGTCTTTTCTCTCTCCTCCCATTTCCATGCCAAGTGTCAGTGTGGGGCTACCCTAAGAAGCCGCCACATGTCATCCCATTTATCTGCCATGTGTCACCCTATCCATCCTGCGCCATGTGTCATTCCAAGATTACCAGGAGATGCCAAGTGTCATAGGTTGCCCTGTCTAGAAAAAGTGAAGCTTGTCTCCTCTGAGGTGGCGCCACTTGAAGTGTGTCTCCTGCAGGGGACACGTGTCAACCTCTCCCTCCTTCTAGAAAAGTAGCCTGACACATGTCTCTCCCTACTTTTCTCAGAAAAGTAGGAGACACGTGTCACTCCTAGATTCCTCCAGAAAAGGTAGGCTTGTCTCCTCTGAGGTGGCGCCATTTGGAGTGTGTCTCCTGCAGAGGACACATGTCAATCTCTCAGTTTCTCAAAAAAAGTAGATGCCACGTGTCATTTCCTGCTCTCTTCAGAAAAACTAGAATTCAAAGTTTCAAATCTCCTCATAGGTGGCACAGATCGTGAACTTCTACCTGTTCCATGTTGTCTGAGATGGCGCCACATGGCCTGGCCCTCCTTCTCTACCCTCTGCCACGTGTCATCTTCTGCTTCTTTCAGAAAAAGCAAGGTGACACATGTCTCCTTCTAACTCCTTCAGAAAAAGTAAAGGACACATGTCTTCTCCCTACTTTTCTCAGAAAAGTAGGAGACACATGTCACTCCTGGCTTTCTTCAGAAAAAGCAAACCATTCAAAAATTCAAATAGGGCCTAGGTGGCGCAAATCCTGAGCTCTGATTTTTCCAGATGGCCTATGAGAGTGCCACATGTCACTTCCCTCCTTTTCCTCCCTCCTGCCACATGGCATTGTAGGAGCCACCTTGAGGTGGCGCCACATGTCCATCCTCCATTCCTTCAGGGCCAACCTCCATTTGAAATTCAAATTCTCCTCTGAGGTGGCGCCATCTGAAGAACCTCCTCCAGCAGGCTGACACTTGGAACCATCCTGGACTGCCACATGTCCAGATCTCTTTTCTCCAGAAAAGGTAGAATTCAAATTCCTTTTGAGGGAGCCTTCTGAGCCCACTGCTCTGTCCTTCTGACATGTGTCAAACACCTTTTGAGGTGGCGCCATTCTAGGACTCCACTTGGCTCCATTTTTATTTTTTATTTTATTTTTAATAAAGGTAGCCCACCATGAGGTGGCGCCACCTGAGGACTCCCTACAAAAGGTGAGTTTGAATTTCAAATTCCAAGAGAGCACCCTCTGAGGTGGCGCCATCTGGGAGTTCCCTGCAGAGAGAATCAAGCAAGCTTTTGAAAAATTCCAAATTCCCCTGCTGAGGTGTCTCACCCACAAAATTTCCATTTTTTTATTTTTTCCAAAAATCAAAATAGCCCCATGAGATGGCGCCACCTGAGGGCTCCCTGCAAAAGCCAAATTCAAATTTCAAACCCCTAGATAGCACCCCCTGAGATGGCGCCACATGGAGGGCTCAGATTGAGCCTGTTTGAATTTCAATTTTTTTCAAAAAATTTATAAAAACAAGGCTCCACTCCCAGGAGAAGGGAGCATCTTTGGAGATCATTTTGTGAACTTGAAAATCTGACCTAGCCTCCCTAAACTCTGATTTTGAACTTTGAAAATTGTGCCCCCTTTGGCTCATTGGAGAAGGTGGAATAGAGCTCGTGCTGTGACCGATTCGATTCCAACAGAGGTCGATTTTGGTGAACCATCTGAAGCCCAGAGCGAAGAACGAAGGAAGCTCGTGATAGCCTCCCATTTCAAGAGCTCCTACGCTGCGTAACAAAGCAAGGTGCACTTCTTTTCCCATTTGTGTGACTATAATTCGATTTGGGAGTCGTTTGAAGAAAGAGCTCATCCGAGAGATGGATTGAGCTATTCTCATAAAATGACATATATAAAAATGTTTAAGTATGCTTCCTTGATGATTTTTAATATGCATGTAGTTAGCTAGATTTAATTTGCATTTTATTTCATTCATTTAGTACATTTCATGAATTAATTAGGATTAATTTAGCATCTATTTCAATTCTGCTTATTTTCAGTAGATCTCTGTTTTTGTCAGTCAGTCCACATGTCATTTCATGCATTTATTTTTTATTAAAAATCCCAAAAAAATCACGGAATGCGCCCTGAGGTGTCCCTGAAATTTTTTCAAAAATTCGGAGGCATTTGAATTTGTATACTTCAGTAAATATTCAAAATGGCAAGTCGGGTTTTGTTACTCGGGATGCGTTTTGAAAATCATTTGCCGACTTGTAAAATCACGATATCCCTCATGGGAGATCCGATTTTCGATCCGAAAACTGTTCTGAACTCGGGAGAATGTCTAGTTTTTAATATTATTTTTTCAGATTTTTATGATTTTTTTTAATGTCTAACAAAAATCTGAGAGTTTGGGACACGTGTCAGAGCCTAATTTGGGCCTCTGAGATCTTGGATCGACTTAGGTCTATGGTTTCTCTTTGTGTGTTGCTCCAAATCCAAAACTGTAAAAAGTGAAAATTGTGTACGAGATGTCCTATATTTTCATCTAAAAGCCTATGATTTGTAGAACAGTGTTGATACCTGCTTCGGATTTTGTTTGTCAGTCCCTTGTTTTGCTATATTTGTCTATTCTGTTAGTTTAGGCAAGAATAGTTATATTTTTATCTATGTTTCCGTTGATTAAATGCCAAAGTCATAAACATGAAAGTTGTTCATGTAGATGTCTTGCATATCTATGATTAATTTCATAAATTTCCATGGCATTTTTTTATTTTTTTGGCATTTTATATCTGATTAGGGTGATTTTTACCTCTGTCAGAACTAAATCCCTGTTGCCGAACTCACCATGGCTCAAATCCCGAGGCTGTAAAAACCAAAAATGTTTCATTTTGGGTCTTTTAGCAGTCTGCAAAATATCAGAAGTTTCCATTTTGTAAATCTTGCATTATCGTATTAGGCATTGCATTTGGTTCGGATCCATAGGCAAAATCCACCATTTTAAGACTTTCTTTGAATTTTAGCATTTAAATCATATTATTTCGTGATTTTTAGCATTCTAGGTTGTTTATCAGAGTAAGTAGATGCTTCATACCGAATTTGGTGCAATTTGGAATCCATTTGAGGTTCGGATTAGCCATAATACCAAAACAGGGTCCCGCAGGACCCGGATCCAAGTGAAAACAAGCGAAAATTGTTATTTTTGATAAATTGCAAAATATCAAATTCTGATTTTACAGCCTTAGTGTGTTTAGCAGTATGTCATCATGTCTCTTACTGCATTTCATCATCATTTGATTCATTTTGAATTTCGAAATCTCAATTTTACTAAGTTTTCCTTCAAAAAACCCTGATTTTAAAAGTGTAACTTTAATTTTAGGGGTATTTTGGTCATTTTGACCCCAATTCCGAATTTCAAACTGTTTTCCACTGAATTCCCTGCATTTACATCATTTCAAATATCAAGGAAGCATGAGAATAGGGTTTATATCCAATTAAATCCAATAATTTCATAATATTATTGGAAAATCTTGGAAAAACCCACATATTTGAGCTAACTTTATTTCAAGCTTGGCAGAGACATTCCAAAGAAGGAGCTGAAGTCTGCAAATTTCCATTTATTTCATTTATTTAGTGATGTAATAATGTAAATTTTGGAATAAGAGAGTTAATTTCCTGCTTAGACTAGGATGCATATCATATAGTTTGAATTTATGCAAATATCCTGCTTATGTGATGCATACATCTTATTTCAAAAGAACTATGGATGTTCACGAATGGCACGTGCACCAACTCTTAGGGAGTTGATAGACTCGGTGGTATCCATATTTACGGCCCTAGTCGGTTTATGAACGAAACCCAGATCCGTCATCTTTCTACTAGTCACATTGAGCCTACACTCTTAGGCTATCTTAAAATGCACATCATATTTCCAAAGTTTTCAAAATCATGTGCATCAAATCAACTAAATTCTGAACATATTCATGGCCACAGTCAGAATATGTAAAGGATTTATCTTGACTTAATGCACATTTTCCAACAAATCTCTTAGAATTTTTTTTTAAAGTGCATTCATTCACTCATGTCATTTGCATCATGAAATCATTGATTTTCTCAAGATTTTCTCAAGAAAACTTCATTCTCAAGAAATCAATTTCTCAAAATCGGTTTTCCAAAGACAAGTTTTCCACAGTTTTCCCTGAAAAATGATATTTTCTTAAGAGATTCAAAAGAGTTTTCCCAATCTTTCGCCAAGATCCAAAATCGATTTCCAAGTATTTCAAAAGGTAAAATTCCCAGGATTTCGATTCCCCAAGTTTTGAATTTCCTTCTCCAATGAGTTTTCCTATAAATCTTCCATCATTTTCCTAAGAAAACTCTCAAAGTCGAAGTTTTTCTAAGAAGTGTTTCCCTTTTCAAAAGGTTCATCTTTTCTCAAGAATCACTTCCATTTTCCCAGGATTTTCAACCATTCATGATTTTCCCAAGTCTTTATGAACTTTCCTGAGATTTCAAACCTTTTTCATCTGAGTTTTCTGAGAAATTGACTTTCAGCTTTTTCCTGAGAGAATCTTTTCAAACTCCAAATATTTTCCAAGCATACATCATGTTTTCCCAAGCTGCATTTTCCCAAAAACCTCATAGCACATGCCTGAATTCTCTGTGCATTTAGGATAGAACATAACTTCAATAATTTCGCTAAGTCAAGCACAATTTTGGTCCTTGGTTCGATTACCCCTGTTAAAGGCGGCAGGAACGGTTGAACCTCGTACCGACAGGTCGAGCCCCACCCCATGGATTTTCCCGCAACTTTTAAAACGGAGGCGAGTATTTTAAAACAATTTCCAAAATCCGGTCAAGTTTGAAGCGCGAAAGCGTTTCCTCTTTCCTTTCTCTTCCGCAAGGAAGGGAAGACGGGGGAAAAATTTCGCGACGATAACAGGTTTGGCGACCGTGATGGGACTGTCTTTCTCTGATCAGAATTATGCTTGACTTAGTTCAATTATTGAAACTATGTTCACAAAATGTCTGCTCTTTTTATATCATGTGAGCCTAGGAGCCTAGATTCTGACCTAGCTGACATTGACTGCATATAGACTAGGCATGGTTTGGTAGGACCATATTGAGGAGAAATTTTCATGCTCACATAGACTTAGGTCTAAATACAACCCTCCTCAATTTAGGATCTGAATGCAAACAATGTATGCTTCTTCAAAATTTTCAAAATCTATCTCTCTAGGATTTAGAGCCGTCTATTTCTTGCATGTGATCATTTTTTCAAATCTTCAATTACCTATCATTACCCGGTCTTCACGTTGCTGGGCTCTCTTCCAGAACCATAGTTCGGGACAGAGCCTCACAACTGGGCCAATTATTTGGGTTAACACCCCCCTACCACGTACCACGGGCCACAGTCCGAAGTATATCGGTAGGCGCTCAAGGATGTTGAAAAACCTTACCTTAGAACCGGAGTTGAAACTCTATGCCACGTACCTCGGATTTCGATTCGGGTATATCGGCATAACTGGATTGGACAAAGATGATCTGAACTTAGAGTTAGGATTAGGGTCCTACAGATGTTTTCAAATTGATGCATTTAGAGTCAGCCTTTTAGGGAGTGCTGAATGTGCATAAATGTTTGTGCAGGATGTGATTGTATGATTTTCTCAACTCTTTATGTTTCCCAATGTTTTTTAACTCATTAGGTCTTTTTCCAAAATCCTTATTTTCCACAAGGTCTTTTTCTCAAACCCTGGATGATTTTCTCAAATATCCAATTTCTTTCAAAACTCCAGGCGATTTTACATTCTACCTTTCTACTGGATCTCGAATTTTCAGCTGCATTTTTATCCTGCCTGCAAAATTTTTCAAAATTTCTCACATTTTCCTAAGTCTCATTCTGAGTCTTTCTCTGTTTTCAGTTCGATGGCATCCAGTCAAATCGATCCTATCTTTCCTGAAGGTCACATCTCCTTCGAGGTGCGACAAGGTCGTCCTGAACATCGAGCTCTTAGCACCGGAACTTTCATTCCCCGGTGGTATTACTCCTGGCTAAAGAGCTTTTCCCGAATATTCCCGGACCATTTGAGCGAGTGCGGATTAGAGCTGGCATCAGCAGTCGGAAAGCAGACCATCAATGGCAACCTAATCCATGCAATGGTGGAGCGATGGAATCCTCGGACGTGTACCTTCTGGTTCCCATGGGGAGAAATGACTATTTTAATGGATGAATTTTCAGAAATCATGGGGTTACCAGAACCAGCCGGTCAACCAGGAGACCCATTAGAGCATCAATTCCTTATCAATGTCAAGGGTTTGGACCCCCGAGACTCCTTGGCTCGTATGACAGGCCGCCGATCTTGGCCCCTGATCCAGTTAGAAGGAAATGAATATGTTGACCTACTTGAGTTGTACCGCCAGTACGGGACCTTCGTCGAAGTCAGCTCGCTTTCAAGAACAGCCCAAGAAAGGATTCAGAATGCAATGGTTCTGTGCACTGTAGGATTATCCCTCTTCCCAGATGGACAAAACTACATGGACATCAGAATAATCCAGCTTATGAGAAGATGGGGAAGTCGGCAAACCAATCGCCTCTCTATAGCCATGGCAGCGCTCGCCTTCCTTTATCGAGGTCTGACTCGATTCTCACTTGGAGAGTCCATTTTAGTTGAAGGATGCATCTACGCACTTCAGTCTTGGTTTTTCCAACACGTTCCAGCCCGAGCAAGCTCTTTCAGATACAATGGTCAAGAACTCCTTCCAGTGGCGCAGTACCGGTCTATGATCAATAACATTCAAGAGGATGACGTAGTTTGAGACTATTTTGATCGGCAGCTGTCTCCTCCCAGATATACCTACGCTTATGGCAAGCAGTTCAAGTTGCTAGGACCATTCTTCTGCACTTACTACCAACCAGAGAGATGTGTTTGGCAGTTCTCCCAGAGGCAGCAGTATGTCGAAGCCCGACTGTTATCAGGAGTTATGGCAGAGTTTGATCTCACTTCCGCACAATGGTCCGGGGCATATCATTCTGCCCGCTACAGCTGGGATTCTTTTGTTTCTCTTAAAATCTTTCCTGGTCCTAGAGTGTCTGCCGACTATCATGAATGATGGCAAATTGTTTGTCCCCCACCTCTTTGTCAAGATCAATAAAATCTTATTCTTCTCATTTTAATAAAATTCTCTTTCCTTCTATTGTGGTTTGACGACCTCGCCTAGGTAACAAGGCATATTTTCGTTGTTTATTTTTTTTGCAGAAGGAATGGCAACACAATTGTCGTGATTCCCACGACGACTCAGTCCCTAGTAACGGGACATCTTTTCCAAATTGTCTACCATATTTTCAGCAAATATTTCTTCCAAAAGCTAATTCCTTCATAATCTAATCAGGTCTTTGCCCTGCAGAGAGCATCCATATCATTTGATGGTTGAGACAAGATCAGACAAAAGAACCACGACATCCCAGTACTCATCGGCCTCGGAAGAAGAAATGGGTTCCCCTCGATCCGAGAAGAGTCAAGAGCAGCAGCAAGAAGATGACAGCATAGACCCTCAAATGTATGCCATGTTTCGCAAGATGATGAACAAAATGATGAATGAGCAGCCCGGAACCAGCTCAGAAAGGAATCCATTCAGAGAAAAGTTCCATGGTCGTAGGAGTAAGAAGGCTCCCAAGAAGCAGATCTAGCCAGAAGAGATTTCAGATGAATCAGACTCAACTGAAAACACAGATGAAGAATATGAGGTGCCTCCGGCATTTCAGAAGCGTGGCCAAAGTAAAAGCCGCAGATCAAAGAACAGAGATAAAGAAGAGCCTTTGCAAGCGCAGTTTAAAGAAATGACCCGAGTTGTTAAAGATCTGCAAGCCCGCGACAAGGGCAAGAAAGTCTTCACCAGTGAGGACTTTTATGACGGCTTAGAAGGGGATGATGATCTGGAGAATCTCCCCCGTAAATTCATCAAATTCGATGGTTCTGGCGACCCAAAAGCGCATCTCGCCATGTTCTTTGCTGAATGCTCTCGGTTCAAAAGGGATAACCGAGCATTGTTTCTATGCTTCCCCCACAGCTTGGAAGGAGTTGCAGCCAAATGGTATGCTGAGCATATCAACCCCATCGAGCTCAAGGAGTTCGACAAAGTTGTAAATCTCTTTATTGAACG
Organism: Nuphar pumila; assembly: GCF_984573655.1. Classification (NCBI taxonomy): domain Eukaryota; kingdom Viridiplantae; phylum Streptophyta; class Magnoliopsida; order Nymphaeales; family Nymphaeaceae; genus Nuphar; species Nuphar pumila. The sequence continues at coordinate 68,231,187 of NC_143255.1, read as the reverse complement.
CTTCTTGTTCAACACAGAAGCGCTGCCTACACTGAGTCATCTCTGCAATTTAAGGTAGAATGAGAATGAAAAAGCACGGGACTTCATTCACAGATGGAGATCAGCCTGTAACAAGATGAGAGATCCTATCTCAGAAAGGCATGCATTGTCCCTGATCCTCAACATTTTTTCGTAGCCGTTAAGAGGATTGATCTCCACAGCGCCATCCAGGAACTTCATTGAGCTGACTGAACGAGACGAATGGCTCGAGCTGAGTGTGGAAAATGGAGTCTATGAAGGCTTTACCTTTTCCAAGAACAACTCCCAAGGTGAGCAGAAAAAGAAAGCCCACTTCACTTATTCTACCAACAACAACAAAGGCCAAAATCGATACAAAGGGCAGAAGAAAGATTACTGCTACGGCACAGGCAACTCGAACAACAAGGACCAAAAAGCAAAGCCTGCTCCTCAGTACAGCAAGCCTCCTCAGCAGGATCAAGGGCCGAAACTGCGTGAGAAGACCAAACATGAAGGATGGAGCTACGACAGAAAATTTACTCCTCTTGACCAATCACTCGAGGACGTGCTCGAGTACATGCTATCAAAGGAAATGGTTAAGTTGCCCAGATTGGCCGATCCCCCTGTCCCTATGGGAAAATGGAAAGATCAGTTCTGCAAGTTCCACAGGACAATGGGACACAACACTGAGAACTGCTTTGTTCTAAAAAACATCATACAAGACCTCATTGAAAAAAATCTTCTAGTGGAAGGAGAAGAAGAAGAGAAAATGGACATTCTCAATCACCCCTTCCCTTCGCACACCACAACAGTAGTGTCTGCACAACCATTTCTACCACATGAGCATATCAAGCCATGTTCTGCGCAAGATCTCCAAGTTCAACATCAGGTGACAGTGCTACGACAAGCAGCTCCTGATTCTAAGAAGATGGACTTAATCTCAGCATTCGACAAAATGAAAGTTTCAGAAGCATCTATGAAGTCAGCCCCCAAGTCAAAGGGAACTCCTGATTTCTTCAAGCAAACCGTTAGACCCAGGCTGGAGAATTCAAGTCAGAAGCCTCTGACCGCTTTATCCAATGTCTCCATCCTTGACTTGGCCAAGAATTCTAGCAAGCACCGACAAGTACTGGATGATTTACTCAGGAAAATCAAAGTTAAGCCCAGTACCACTCCAGAAGACATGGCACAGATTGTGAACTCTGCCATGACCAATGCACCAATCACTTTTTCGGATGAGGACCTTCCAGAGCCTCATTCCTTTCATAATAATGCTCTTTACATTGTCATTCGGGTCAGAGGAATGACAGTACCGCATGTACTGGTCGATGGAGGCAGTAGCCTCAATATTTGCCCTGAAATGACCGCAAAGGCATTAGGGATCAAGGATGAAGAATATATTCCGGATCCCATCACTATCTATGGGTTTGACAATCATGGTCAAACGGCCAAGGGCAAGATATTCTTGGAGGTGTTTATCAACTATTCAGTGCATTCGGTGCTTTTTCACGTGGTTAATGTACCACCAACCTACAACTTACTGCTCGGAAGGACATGGATTCACAATGCTAATGCAGTGCCTTCCACCCTACATCAATGTGTGAAGTGGTCAAAAGGTGGAATGATTACCACAATACTGGGAGAGGACCCAGAAGAAAGGCTCTCGCAGCCCATGATTCCTCGGCCATCATTCAATGCAGATATTCCCAGCATCAGGGAAAGTGAAGAGATCAATCTCGGAGAGAATCGAGAAATACTTCAGGCATCATCAGAGTCATCTCTGCACACAGTAGCCACGACCCGATGGAAAGGTCCTTAATTCTTCAAGGTTGGAGGCCGAATCGACTACAGCACCATTAAGGATCATCCCTTGTTTCCTCAATTCATGAAGTCAAGAAAGGGATTCGATTTACTCCTGAAGCATGGCTATCAACCCTTCAAGGGACTCAGCAAGAACGAAGATGGCCGCATTGAGCCAATGATCCAGAAACATCGTCCCCACAGAGCAGGACTAGGGTTCTCCGGAGGAAGCTCATCAAGGAAGACTGTTTTGGTCAAAGGAGCACAATGAAGACCATTTGTCATTTTCTTTCTATTCTTTTCCAAATAAATGTCTCATTTTACCAATGTCACTGATCAATTCAATCAATAAAATTCCAAGTTTCTTTATCTATCCGGATGCCATCTACTCCCTTTCTGTCTGTCTCATCATTTTATAATTCAATGCCATTTCATGCATAGTTCTCTTCAAATGATTGCTTGTCTTACTATAGGCCGATTTGCCTGAACCAGATTTTTTTTTCTCCAAAATTTCGGAATGACTTCTCGGACAATCAAGAAGTTCATTCTCAATCCCAAGGCCCTTCAGAAGTCGACATCAATTCACAGAATCAAAGCAAGCACCGGAAATGACAAGAGTGCAAAGCAGTCTGATGATTATGCAGAATATGATCAGTCTCTTCAGGAATTATCGGAGTTCGCCGCAGTTCAAAAGCAGGATGAACCATCTCCTCTAGTACAAGATCCAACTGAAGGTGTCAATATCGGTTCAGAGGAAGATCCCAAAATTCTCCAGATCGGAACCAGTCTGAGTCCGGAAGAAAAGAAAAGGCTTACAGATTTTCTCAAGCGGCATGAAGAAGTGTTCACATGGACATATGAAGACATGCCGGGCTTAGACCCCAAATTAGTCGAACACCGTCTTGTCTTAAAGCCGGATGCTAAGCCAGTCAAGCAGAAGCTGAGAAAAATGGATCCCAGAATAGAACAACAAGTCAAGGAAGGACTTGAAGACCTGCTCAAAGCAGGATTTATTCGAGCTATTGACTACCCAGATTGGTTAGCCAATATCGTCGTTGTCCCAAAGAAAAGCGGCAAAGTGCGGATTTGCATAGACTTCAGAGACCTCAATAAGGCAACTCTGAAGGATGACTATCCACTTCCAAGCATCGATCTTCTAGTCGATAGCACGACAGGACATGCCATGTTCTCTTTCATGGACGGATATTCCGGCTACAATCAGATTAAGTTGGCCGCCCGCGACCAATCAAAAACTTTCTTTACTACGCCTTGGGGCACTTTCTGCTATACAGTTATGCCTTTTGGGCTCAAGAATGCTGGAGCAACGTATCAACGGGCAATGGCTGTCATCTTTCACGATCAGATGCGCAAAATCATGGATGCGTATGTTGATGATATTCTCGTGAAATCTAAAGAGGAAGAAGATCACCTTGAAGCACTTGATCAAGTCTTTAAAAGACTTATTCTTTACAAGTTAAGGCTTAACCCACAAACGTGTGTCTTTGGAGTTGAATCAGGCAAACTGTTGGGGTTTCTGGTTAGCAAAAAGGGGATTGAAGTCGACCCCGCCAAAGCAAAGGCTATCATTGATATGCCACCCCCGAAGAATCTCAAAGAACTACGTAGCCTTCAAGGACGTATGCAGTCAATCCAGCAATTCATTTCCAATTTGGCGATGAGATGTGAGCCCTTCAACCACTTACTCAGAAAAGGAGTGAAGTTCGAATGGGGGCCAGAATGCCAGCAATCGTTCGATCGAATCAAGAAGTATCTTCTTAATCCTCCCATCCTGAAGCCACCAGAATTGGGAAAACCTCTTTTGCTATACATCTCAGTTAATCAAGTCGCATGCAGTGGATTCTTGGCGCAATGCAAAGAAGGCAGCCTGATAGAGCATGCTATTTACTATGTGAGTAAGACTTTCATAGATTATGAAAAGAGATACTCTCAAATAGAGAAGACCTGTCTAGCTCTGGTGTGGATGTGTCAGAAGCTAAGACACTACCTATTGGCATCAGAGGTCAAAATTTTGTCTAAACTCAATCCCCTCAAGTATATCTTAGAGCAACCTTTCCTCAGCGGACGAGTCGCCAAATGGCAAGTCTTATTGATGCAGTATGACTTAGAATATGTCTCGCAGCAATCAATCAAAGGCCAAGCAATTACAGATCAATTGGCGGATTTTCCTCTGGTCGAAGAAGAGAAAGCCGAAGATGACTTCCCTGACGAGCAAATTTGCAATATCCAGCAATTTTCAGTTTGGAATTTATTCTTCGATGGTTCTAAGAACATGGCCGGAATAGGCATCGGAATTTTATTAATCACTCCTGAGAAAGAAATGATTCCATTTTCCCTCAAGCTAGACTTTCAATGCACTCACAATATGGCTGAATATGAAGCCCTGATTCAAGGTCTAAAGATTCTATTAGACTTCAATGTCAAGAGAGTACATGCCTACGGTGACTCATTACTTGTTGTCAATCAAGTTCGAGCCGAATGGCAAGTCAAAGATCAGAAGTTATTTCCCTATCAGAAAATTGTTTCAGCTCTTGTCAGCAAGTTTGAAGAATTCCAGCTCTTCTATATCAAGAGAGATTTTAATCAAGTGGCTGATAGCCTAGCCAGTTTAGGCTCCATTATGGCATTCAGAAATGGAGAATCTTGTCGCTCTTTCGAAATTGGCAGACTTAACCAACCTGCTTTCATTCCAGCGGAACAGATAAACCGGGCTGAGCAAAAGAAGAAGCCTTGGTATTACAACATCAAAACTTTCATAGAAACTGGCGAATTTTCTCCAGAACTCTCAAAGAAAGAGCAACGAGCAATCCAGCGTATGTCTACTCGATACTTCATTTTGGCCAATGTCCTCTATCATCGTGGTTTCAGTTCAGAGTATTCCAGATGTTTAGATGAAGATGAAGCTAAAGAAATTGTGCGAGAAGCACACGAAGGCATTTGTGGCGGCCACGTCGGCTACCAAACCCTTGTCAAGCAAATCATAAGAGCAGGGTACTACTGGAAGACTATGCAACAAGACTGTTATCATTATGTGAAGAAGTGTGTACAATGTCAGATACACGCACCTTCTATCCATGCTCCAACAACATATCTACAATCCGTTGTTTCTCCGTGGCCGTTCTCCATGTGGGCCTTCGATGTCGTAGGTCCCATCACTCCTTCAGCTTCAAATGGCCACAAATACTTCCTTGCCGCGACAGGATACTTCACCAAGTGGGTAGAAGCCATCAGTCTCCGCACAGTAGAAGGCCGACATGTGGTCTCTTTTATTCACAAGAACATCCTCTGCCGTTTTGGCATCCCACATGACATTGTGTCAGACAATGGCAGTCACTTCAAGAATGAAAAGATGAAGACATTCTGCTCAAAATTCAAGATCTATCACCATTTTTCTGCTCTATATTATCCTCAAGGGAATGGTCAGGCAGAGGCCACCAACAAGATTTTAATTCGTATCTTGGAGCGAACTGTGGAAACAGGCCGTGACTGGCATGAGAAGATCCACGATGCACTATGGGCCTATCGGACCACCATTCGTACACCAACGAATGCTACCCCATCAGAACTGGTCTATGGGACAGAAGTAGTATTGCCACTACATGTTCAGAAGCACGCTTTGAAATTTGCTTCACTTCTGCAATTACCTCTTGATCAATACCAGCAGCAGCGACTAGTGCAGCTAGACTTACTCGACGAGAGAAGGCTAAAAGCAGCAGAGCATGCTCAATCCTATCGCCAGAGAGTAGCCAGGCAATATGCGAAATCTATCATCGAAAGAAGATTTTAAGTCAATGATTTAGTACTTCGATCCACAGCTTATCTCAAGCATCGTCCCGGCGGCAAATGGTCGCCAAATTGGGAAGGTCCCAATGTTGTCAAAGAAGCATTACCCCGCAACTCATATCGGCTCATCAATGCCGATGGGGTAGAATTGCCAGATCCTATTAATGCTCGACACTTGAAAAAGTTTTATACTTGAAACATTTATCCTTCTCTTGTAATCCTTCCTGTTTCCTTCAAATAATGATCCAACTTTCTTTCCCAGTTACACTGGGGCATTTTAAAATTTTGTTCTATATGCAGTCAGGATAAACAAATTCCTCATTTCATGCACATGTGCATTCATAAGCATCAATTCACATTCATTTGCATTCGACCACATTAACAACCATCTGGTCAGTATTGGGATTTCAACAAACCGTCCCATCACGATTCCTAAATAATTCAAAATCAAAAGGTCATCACCAAGACTGAACCAAAACCCAACGCTCGGACTGGTATTATCTCAAAATCCAGTACTCAAACTGGCACATTTTCAAAATCCCAATTTTTCAGAAAATTGAGTTCCGACTCGGGCTTTTATTTCAATCATTTTCATTTGTTGATCCGGGTTCCGACTCGAGATCTCTCTATGTATTCGAGCTCAGATTTGAGCTCTTCATTTTCTTTCGTTGATCCGAGTTCCGACTCGTGATCTCATTACCTTACTCGAGCCCTGACTCGAGCTCTCCATTGTCTTTTGTTGATCTGGGTTCCGACTCGAGATCTCTCTACTTTGAGCTCAGATGCGAGCTCTCCATTGTCTTTTGTTGATCCGGGTTCCGACTCGAGATTTCTCTATTCATTCGAGCTTAGATTCGAGCTCTTCATTTTTCTCTATTGATCCGAGTTCCGACTCGTGATCTCATTACCTCGTTCGAGCTCATATTCGAGCTCTTCATTTTTCTCTATTGATCCGAGTTCCGACTCGTGATCTCATTATCCTATTCGAGCTCAGATGCGAGCTCTTCATTTTCTTTTGTTGATCCGGGTTCCGACTCGAGATCTCTTTAGTTACTCGAGCCTTGACTCGAGCGTTTCATTTTCTTCTGTTGATCCGGGTTCCGACTCGTGATCTCTGAATTTTATTCGAGCTCTGACTCGAACTCATCATTCTCCTTTGATTAATCCAAGTCATTTCAATCATCAAAGTCTGTCAATTGCTCGAATTTGACATTTTGCCTTCCAAATTCCAATTTAAATCTTCAAATCAGGCAATTCTCCCATTTCGACCTCTGGGTCACCCGATTTCCAATTCTCAATTTCAATTACCAATTTCCAATCCTCGACCTTCGGGTCAATCAATTTCCAATTCTCGACCTGCGGGTCAACCAATTTCCAATTTTCGATCTTCGGGTCAATCAATTTCCAAATTTCGACTTTCTGGTCAAATCAATTCTCAATTTCGACCTTCGGGTCACACAATTTCGACCTTTCGGTCAACCAATCCCAAATTTTTGACCTTCGGGTCAAATCAATTCTCAATTTCGACCTTCGGGTCACACAATTTTGACCTTTCGGTCAACCAATCCCAATTTTTCGACCTTCGGGTCAATCAATTCTCAATTTCGACCGTCAGGTCATCCAATTTCGACCTTTGGGTCATTCAATTCTCAACAACCAATTTTCCAATTTCCAATTTCGACCTTTGGGTCAATCAATCTCAATATCCAATTTCAAATCATTTTCTCTTGCGAGAGACCCTTTTTAGGGAGAGTTTGAGGGAGCTCGTTCTTTTCGCATGCTATCCAATTCGTTCACTTAGCCCCTTTTTAGGGAGAGTTTGAGGGGACTCGCGTCTTTGTGAACCGTTTGCAAAACAATTTCCAATTTCACACGAGGAACCCTTTTGATAGGGAGAGGCTCGACGGAGACTCGCTTTTCTTGTGACCCCCCAATTTCATACTAGGCCATCTTCATCATGAAGGACCCTCTTTGCAGGGAGAGTATGATGGACTCGTTCCTTTCATGACCCAATTTTCTGACCTCACTATTATCGGCCCCCTTTCCATAAGAGAAGCCTAATATTAGGGAGCTTTGACGAAAGCTCAATTTCTCTTCGAAAGTTCGTTTTGCAAACACCTCCTCTTTAGGGAAGAGAGGAGTATTTCCCATTTCCCATTCAGGTAAGGGCTAAGCCTGAGTCTCTCTTTTTGGGGAAAAAAAAAGGAGAATTTTCGTCACGGATGTGTTGAGCCGGATTTCAAATACTCATTTTCACCAAGGATTTCAAGAAAATTTTGTCAATTTGTCAATCAATTGTTGATTTCAGAATCTTTATTGTACAAATCTTTATTTCAGTTTACCGTCAGCATTACTTCCAAAAGAGTGAAGCTTCTGCGAAAAGAGATTCAAAATTCAAATTCTTTTTATTGGTCAACCAAAAGGATGAAGGATAAGTCCTCGATATGGCCAGAAAAGAAGATTCAATGTTATTGAAAATCGTAGATGATTGATATTGATCGCAGTTATGGCACATCTTTAAGGATTATTCTTGTAAAGACAAGGCAGTGGAAATATCCTGAGCGCTAGAAAAGAGAGCATTTACCCAAGCCCCGTTTCCTCAAAATCACCTAAGCTGCAATTAAGTATCCGCAAAAGGGATCTCTCACATGTCGTCAAGATGAAGGCGAATTAGGCGAGTAGACCCCCGGGGCCAAAGAAGATTCGAAACATCTCCAAGATGACGGAGTTTGTGACGGATCCTTCCAGGGAAAGTCCAAAGCACTGTCGAGATGAAGGCAGATGCGATGAACCTCTCGACAATCCCTAAAAGATATTTAATTTCAGCTATCACCCAAAGATCTCCAAACCCATCGCCCAAGAAGGATCGAAACCTCTTCAAGATGAAAGAGTTTGTGACGTACCCTTTTCCCAAAAGAGAGAAAGAGAGGAAAAAGAAAAGAAAAAAAGTCAGAACATCTCCAAAATGAAGGAGAATGTAGCCAAAACACCAGAAAGCCAAAAGAGTGCAAAAAGATTATCATGAGAGAAGCCCTCAGGACATCAAACTGCCAGATTTATCAAGAATCCTCTTTAATCTTGTGAGGTTCTATTATCAATATTCTTTCATCAACTGCTTTCATAATATCAAATTCTCTTTCTTGCTCATATCAAGGAAATTGATAACTTCCTTGAAGAAGGTCAATTGCGAGCGATTTGGATTTCAAGTCTCGATTCTACAAAGTGAACCTTGTTTGGAGGTAATGCTTTAGGTAGAAAAGAAAGAATATCTTTGCAACAATGTGCAACATTTTCAAAAAATTTTGAATCAACAGCAGAATTTCCAACATTTTGACAATATTTTCTAGCTATCCTGACATGAAGTGAGAGCCTGATGTTCGTTTTCGATGCATCCTAACACCAATTTTAAATCCCTCCTAAGAACTTGATTCCTTCCCTTCTTTGAGAGCATGAACTCTCAGATTGCACACTTCCCTGTGTCCCCACTGTCCCACCATAGACAGCCCCATTTCGGTTTGAGGTCGAACCACAAATCATTTCCCGCAAAAGGCAATTTCAAAAGCTATTTAGTCTCAGCAATGAGACACCCAAAATCAATCCCTTTTCAAGCTTTAGGGACCACATTTTCCTTCCTTTTGCAAAACCCCTATCAGATTTACTGTGCAAAATCCGAAGGTTCCATCATGGTCTCTTCTTTCGAGGATTCCATCCATTTTCCACCCGATCAGGATAAGGGTACAAACCTGAGCCTCATCCAAAGAGGTATTTCATTTTCCACCCGATCAGAATAAGGGTACAAACCTGAGCCTCATCCAAAGAGGTATTCCATCTTCCGCCCGATCAGGATAAGGGTACAAACCTGAGCCTCATTCAAAGAGGTATTCCATTTTCCACCCGATCAGGATAAGGGTACAAACCTGAGCCTCATCCAAAGAGGTATTTCATTTTCCGCCCGATCAGGTCAAGGGTACAAACCTGAATCTCATTTCAATGAGATATTTCATTTCCCCAATCAGGTTAAGGGTTCAAACCTGAACTTCGTTCCATGCGAGGTATTTCAGTCCCATCCAGGTCAAGGGCATAAACCTGAACTTTGCTCTCACAGAGCAAATCTTTCATCTTCATTCTCCGTTTCATATCTACCATCATCCTCGGGCTAATTTCTTCACACCCAGTCAGATCCTTCTAACTGGGGCATTTTTTTTATGTATAGACCAAATTTGGTGTGTTTTTCTTTGCCACTAAGCTCGGCCATGAGCCGGCTTAGTAGCAAAGAGGGGCATCTGTAAACACCCCAAATTTTCACTCACCTCCCCGACAGTTCCACCAAGCATCATCATCCAGCCTCTGAAATCGATGGAGAGCAAAATGGTCATTTTCTGAGCCCGGACCTTGCAAAAGTCCAAATTTCATTTGAAACTCTCAAAATTTCTCTAATTTTAACTTAGATGTTCAAAAATTTATCCCTGACAGGAGACAGACAACTCCAAGTCTTGGTTCAAGATTGCATTTCATAAGACATGACATTGCATATCATTTCATGAGCATTTCAAATCACTGCACTGCACAGCATGTCATTTCGAGGTCCAGAACTCTTGATTTCAAAATTTTCAATCCAGATTAGAATTTCAACTCTTTTCAAAATTGATTTCAAAACCCCGGGTCTTCAAAATTATCAATTCTTCCCATTTTACCCCCAGGACTCTGAATTTCAAAATATTTTCTCAGGAAAATGATCTGAATAGTTTTTAATATGGATTTCAGTCACTTCACCTCAGATTTTGCCCTTTTTGACAATTTCAAATATCTTTCTTTTACAAAATCGCCCTACAAGGGCCAACTCTTTCCAAAATTCCTGTTTTGCCCATTAGTCCAGATTTTATGAAAATTCCAAAAAGAAGTTGTGGTTTTATCCTTATTTCAATAAAGAAGCAATGTGGGACCCACACTGGGGTGGTGTCACACAAGCTTTTCTTTTGAAAAATTTGAATTTTGAAAAACCCAAAAAAATAGGAGCCTTGTCCCCTGGATTGGTGCCACTTGTCTTTTCTCTCTCCTCCCATTTCCATGCCAAGTGTCAGTGTGGGGCTACCCTAAGAAGCCGCCACATGTCATCCCATTTATCTGCCATGTGTCACCCTATCCATCCTGCGCCATGTGTCATTCCAAGATTACCAGGAGATGCCAAGTGTCATAGGTTGCCCTGTCTAGAAAAAGTGAAGCTTGTCTCCTCTGAGGTGGCGCCACTTGAAGTGTGTCTCCTGCAGGGGACACGTGTCAACCTCTCCCTCCTTCTAGAAAAGTAGCCTGACACGTCTCTCCCTACTTTTCTCAGAAAAGTAGGAGACACGTGTCACTCCTAGATTCCTCCAGAAAAGGTAGGCTTGTCTCCTCTGAGGTGGCGCCATTTGGAGTGTGTCTCCTGCAGAGGACACATGTCAATCTCTCAGTTTCTCAGAAAAAGTAGATGCCACGTGTCATTTCCTGCTCTCTTCAGAAAAACTAGAATTCAAAGTTTCAAATCTCCTCATAGGTGGCGCAGATCCTGAACTTCTACCTGTTCCATGTTGTCTGAGATGGCGCCACATGGCCTGGCCCTCCTTCTCTACCCTCTGCCACGTGTCATCTTCTGCTTCTTTCAGAAAAAGCAAGGTGACACATGTCTCCTTCTAACTCCTTCAGAAAAAGTAAAGGACACATGTCTTCTCCCTACTTTTCTCAGAAAAGTAGGAGACACATGTCACTCCTGGCTTTCTTCAGAAAAAGCAAACCATTCAAAAATTCAAATAGGGCCTAGGTGGCGCAAATCCTGAGCTCTGATTTTTCCAGATGGCCTATGAGAGTGCCACATGTCACTTCCCTCCTTTTCCTCCCTCCTGCCACATGGCATTGTAGGAGCCACCCTGAGGTGGCGCCACATGTCCATCCTCCATTCCTCCAGGGCCAACCTCCATTTGAAATTCAAATTCTCCTCTGAGGTGGCGCCATCTGAAGAACCTCCTCCAGCAGGCTGACACTTGGAACCATCCTGGACTGCCACATGTCCAGATCTCTTTTCTCCAGAAAAGGTAGAATTCAAATTCCTTTTGAGGTGGCGCCTTCTGAGCCCACTGCTCTGTCCTTCTGACATGTGTCAAACACCTTTTGAGGTGGCGCCATTCTAGGACTCCACTTGGCTCCATTTTTATTTTTTATTTTATTTTTAATAAAGGTAGCCCACCATGAGGTGGCGCCACCTGAGGACTCCCTACAAAAGGTGAGTTTGAATTTCAAATTCCAAGAGAGCACCCTCTGAGGTGGCGCCATCTGGGAGTTCCCTGCAGAGAGAATCAAGCAAGCTTTTGAAAAATTCCAAATTCCCCTGCTGAGGTGTCTCACCCACAAAATTTCCATTTTTTTTTATTTTTTTCAAAAATCAAAATAGCCCCATGAGGTGGCGCCACCTGAGGGCTCCCTGCAAAAGCCAAATTCGAATTTCAAACCCCCAGATAGCACCCCCTGAGATGGCGCCACATGGAGGGCTCAGATTGAGCCTGTTTGAATTTCAAATTTTTTCAAAAAATTTATAAAAACAAGGCTCCACGCCCAGGAGAAGGGAGCATCTTTGGAGATCATTTTGTGAACTTGAAAATCCGACCTAGCCTCCCTAAACTCTGATTTTGAACTTTGAAAATCGTGCCCCCTTTGGCTCATTGGAGAAGGTGGAATAGAGCTCGTGCTGTGGCCGATTCGATTCCAACAGAGGTCGATTTTGGTGAACCATCTGAAGCCCAGAGCGAAGAACGAAGAAAGCTCTTGATAGCCGCCCATTTCAAGAGCTCCTACGCTGCGTAACGAAGCAAGGTGCAATTCTTTTCCCATTTGTGTGACTCTATAATTCGATTCGGGAGTCGTTTGAAGAAAGAGCTCATCCGAGAGATGGATTGAGCTATTCTCATAAAACGACATATATAAAAATGTTTAAGTATGATTTCTTGATGATTTTTAATATGCATGTAGTTAGCTAGATTTAATTTGCATTTTATTTCATTCATTTAGTACATTTCATGAATTAATTAGGATTAATTTAGCATCTATTTCAATTCTGCTTATTTTCAGTAGGTCTCTGTTTTTGTCAGTCAGTCCACACGTCATTTCATGCATTTATTTTTTACTCAAAATCCCAAAAAAATCACGGAATGCGCCCTGAGGTGTCCCTGAAATTTTGCCAAAAATTCGGAGGCATTTGAATTTTTTTGCTGCGGTAAACATTCAAAATGGCAAGTCGGGTTTTGTTACCCGGGATGCGTTTTGAAAATCATTTGCCAACTTGTAAAATCGAGATATCCCTCATGGGAGATCCGATTTTCGATCCGAAAACTGTTCTGAACTTGAGAGAATGTCTAGTTTTGAATATGATTTTTTCAGATTTTTCTGAGTTTGTTTAATGTCTGACAAAAATCTGAGAGTTTAGGACACGTGTCAGAGCCTAATTTGGGCCTCTGAGATCTTAGATCGACTTAGGTCTATGGTTTCTCTTTGTGTGTTGCTCCAAATCCAAAACTGTAAAAAGTGAAAATTGTTTCCGAGATGTTCTCTATTTGCATCTAAAAGCTTGTGATTTTTAGAACAGTGTTGATACCTGCTTTGGATTTTGTTTGTCAGTCCCTTGTTTTGCTACATTTGTCTGTTCTGTTAGTTTAGGCAGGAATAGTTATATTTGTATCTGTGTTTACGTTGATCAAATGCCGAAGTTATTAACATGAAAGTTGTTCATGTAGGTTTCGTGCATAGCTCTGATTAATTTCATAAATTTCCATGTCTGTTTTATATTTTTTTGGCATTTTATATCAGATTAGGGTGATTTTTACCTCTGTCAGAACTAAATCCCTGTTGCCGAACTCACCATGGCTCAAATCCCGAGGCTGTAAAAACCAAAAATGTTCCATTTCGAATCTTTTAGCAGTCTGCAAAATATCAGAAGTTTCCATGGTGTAAATTTTGCATTATCATATTAGGCATTGCATTTGGTTCGTATCCATAGGCAAAATCCACCATTTTAGGACTTTCTTTGAATTTTAGCATTTAAATCATATCATTTCGTGATTTTTAGCATTCTAGGTTGTTTATCAGAGTAAGTAGATGCTTCATACCGAATTTGGTGCAATTTGGAATCCATTTGAGGTTCGGATTAGCCATAATACCAAAACAGGGTCCCGCAGGACCCGGATCCAAGTGAAAAACAAACGAAAATTGTTATTTTTGATAAATTGCAAAATATCAAATTCTGATTTTACAGCCTTAGTGTGTTTAGCAGTATGTCATCATGTCTCTTACTGCATTTCATCATCATTTGATTCAATTTGAATTTCGAAATCTCAATTTTACTAAGTTTTCCTTCAAAAAACCTTGATTTTAAAGGTGTAACTTTAATTTTAGGGGTATTTTGACCCCAATTCCGAATTTCAAACTGTTTTCCACAGAATTCCTTGCATTTACATCATTTCAAATATCAAGGAAGCATGAGAATAAGGTTTATATCCAATTAAATCCAATAATTTCATAATATTATTGGAAAATCTTGGAAAAACCCACATATTTGAGCTAACCCAATTTCAAGCTTGGCAGGGACATTCCAAAGAAGGAGCTGAAGTCTGCAAATTTCCATTTATTTCATTTATTTAGTGATGTAATAATGTAAATTTTGGAATAAGAGAGTTAATTTCCTGCTTAGACTAGGATGCATATCATATAGTTTGAATTTATGCAAATATCCTGCTTATGTGATGCATACATCTTATTTCAAAAGCACTATGGATGTTCACGAATGGCACGTGCACCAACTCTTAGGGAGTTGATAGACTCGGTGGGATCCATATTTATGGCCCTAGTCGGAATATGGACGAAACCCAGATCCGTCATCTTTCTACTAGTCACATTGAGCCTACACTCTTAGGCTATCTTAAAATGCACATCATATTTCCAAAGTTTTCAAAATCATGTGCATCAAATCAACTAAATTCTGAACATATTCATGGCCACAGTCAGAATATGTGAAGGATTTATCTTGACTTAATGCACATTTTCCAACAAATCTCTTAGAAAATCTTTTTAAAGTGCATTCATTCACTCATGTCATTTGCATCATGAAATCATTGATTTTCTCAAGATTTTCTCAAGAAAACTTCATTCTCAAGAAATCAATTTCTCAAGAAACTCTAAGGATTTTTCAAAATCGGTTTTCTAAAGACAAGTTTTCCACAGTTTTCCCTGAAAAATGATATTTTCTTAAGAGATTCAAAAGAGTTTTCCCAATCTTTCGCCAAGATCCAAAATTGATTTCCAAGTATTTCAAAAGGTAAAATTCCCAGGATTTCGATTCCCCAAGTTTTGGATTTCCTTCTCCAATGAGTTTTCCTATAAATCTTCCATCATTTTCCTAAGAAAACTCTCAAAGTCCAAGTTTTCCTAAGAAATGTTTCCCTTTTCAAAAGGTTCATCTTTTCTCAAGAATCACTTCCATTTTCCCAGGATTTTCAACCATTCATGATTTTCCCAAGTCTTTATGAACTTTCCTGAGATTTCAAATCTTTTTCATCTGAGTTTCCTGAGAAATTGACTTTCAGCTTTTTCCTGAGAGAATCTTTTCAAACTCCAAATATTTTCCAAGCATACATCATGTTTTCCCAAGCTGCATTTTCCCAAAAACCTCATAGCACATGCCTGAATTCTCTGTGCATTTAGGATAGCACATAACTTCAATAATTTCGCTAAGTCAAGCACAATTTTGGTCCTTGGTTCGATTACCCCTGTTAAAGGTGGCAGGAACGGTTGAACCTCGTACCGACAGGTCGAGCCCCATCCCATGGATTTTCCCGCAACTTTTAAAACGGAGGCGAGTATTTTAAAACAATTTCCAAAATCCGGTCAAGTTTGAAGCGCGAAAGCGTTTCCTCTTTCCTTTCTCTTCCGCAAGGAAGGGAAGACGGGGGAAAAATTTCGCGACGATAACAGGATCTCAAACTTCAAGATCCAAATCCATTTTAGGATCTAGAACCCAGTTCCAATTTCACCTTGGATCTCAGACTTCAGATCCAAATCCATTTTAGGATCCAGAATTCAATTCCATTCCCAATTCTAGATTTTAAATCTAATTCCATTTTCAGATCTCATCTGAACTTCCTAAATCCATTTCTATTTTTAAATACCATTTGATTTTCTCAAATCCATCCTGACTTCAAATTTTAAATCTAGAATTCAATATCACTTAAAATTTCATCTTCTTCTCTTAAAACCAGGTTTAAAATTCAAATTCAAAGTCAATTTCTGATTTTAAAAATTCATTCCTTTTCCTTTTATCTCAGCTTCAAAAATCATTCTTTTCAAATCAAGATTTATTTTCCCAACTCTGATTATTTCAAAGGCTTAGAACTTCTCTGATCTATCTCAAGTTCTAAGTTAAATTCTACTATTCAAAAACCATCTCTTCAATCCATTATCAAGTTCATCTCAGAACACTTGAAAATTTTCAAAACATCTTTCAAAAGAGCATACATCTTTGCATTGCACAAACATGATTCTTTGTGCATTTAGACTTAGGATAAATTATTAGAAAATATTTAGGCAAAGCAAAAGACATAAATTCGATCCTTGGTTCGATTACCTTTGGTAAAGGCGCCAGGAACGGTCGAACCTCGTACCAACGAGCGAATCCCGTCTCTCCATTTTTCCCGCAATATATTTCAAAACGGAGGCGAGTAATTTTTCTAAATATTTTCAAATCAAGGTCAAGTGAGACCCACAAAAGAGTTCCTTTCTCTTCTTTTCTCTTCTTCTTTTTTTATCTTTTTCTCCCTTCAAAAAGGAGGAAAATAGAGGTTAGAAAAGGAAAAGAGAAGGAAGAGAGAGAAATACACAAGAGAGGAAAAATTTTGCGATGATCACAGTTTTGGCGACCGTGATGGGACTTGTCTTCGTCCGATCGAATTTGTGACTTTTGTTTTGTTTTGATATTTTCTAAGTCTTTATTCTATAAATGTCAGCTTCATTTTCATGCAAACCTTAGGAGCCTAGACTCTGACCTAAGCTGACATCATTGCATATAGGATCTAAGTATGGTTTGGTAGGACCATATTGAGGAGATTATTCCATGTTCACATTAGATTTTGTGATCATCGCAAAATTTTTCCTCTCTCTTGTTGGTTTCTCTCTCTTCCTTCTCTTTTCCTTTTCTAACCTCTATTCTCCTCATTTTTGAAGGGAGAAGAATAAAAGAGGGAAAAGAGAAAGAGAAAAGAAAAGAAAGAAAGAAAGAGAGAAGAGTAACTCTTTTGCGGGTTTTCACTTGACCTTAATTTGAAAATATTTAGAAATCTAACTCACCTTTGTTTTGAAAATATTGCGGGAAAAATGGAGAGACGGGATTCGCTCGTCGGTACGAGGTTCGACCGTTCCTGGCGCCTTTACCAGGGGTAATCGAACCAAGGATCGAATCTATGCCTTTTGCTTTGCCTAAATATAATCTAAGAATTTATTCTAACTCTAAATGCACAAAGAATCATTGCTTGTGCAATGCAAGGATGTATGCTCTTTTCGAAAATTGATTTGGAAATTTCCAAGTATTCTGAGATGAACTTGATAAGGGAGTGAAGAAATGATTTGAATCTTAACTTTAGAACTTGAGATAGATCAGAGAAATTCTAAGTTTTTGAAGTGAATCAGAGTTGGAAGAATAAATCTCGATTTTGGAGAAAGAATAATTTAAAGCTTTGAAATGGAAGGAAATAAAGTTTCAAAATCAAAATCAACCTTGAATTTGATTTTGATTTTAAGGAAGGAAATGAATACTTGAGATGAAATTGAATTTGGATTTTTAAATTTGGAATGGATATGAGATAATCAAATGGTATTTAAGAATAGAAAATGCATTTAGGGAGTTCAAATGAGATCTGAAAATGGACTTGGATTTGAAATCTAGATTTTGAAATGAAATTGGATCCTTAAAATGGATTTAAGATCTGAGATCTGAGGTCCGATGTAAAATCGGATTCTGGATCATAAGATGGATTTGGATCTGAAGTCTGAGATCCAAAGTAGAATTTGAGTTTGGACCCTAAAGTGGATTTGGACCTGAAGTCTGAGATCCAAAAGGTGGAATCGGGTTCTGGATCCTAAGATGGAATTGGATCTGAAGTCTGTGATCCAACGCAGAGTTGGATTCTAGATCCTAGAATGGAGTGGATCTGAAATCTGAGATCCAAATGTAGAGTTGGGCTCTGGATCTTAAGATGGATTTGGATCTGAAGTCTGAGATCCAATGTGAAATTGAATTCTGGATCCTATAAGTAAATTGGATCTGAAGTCTGAGATCCAAAAGTGGAATTGGAGTTTTGATCCTAAAGAGGAATTGGATCTGAAGTCTGAGATCCAATATGAGTGTTGAATCTTGGATCCTAAAATGGATTTGGAGTTAAATTCAGAAGATGAATCAAGAACTTCCAAGTTTAAATTGAACTAAAAAAATGAAATTTATAATTTGAATATACAAACGAATTTCAAAGTCAAATTAGACCTTGAATTTTTGAACTTGGAATTTAGAAGATGAATCAAGAGTCTCAAAGTTAAAATTGAACTTTGAGTTTGATTAGAGTTTTGAATATAAAATGAATTTGGAATTTCAAAGTCAAATTGAACTTTGAAATCTGATTTGAATATAAAAATGACTTCAAAATCTCAAAATTAAATTGAACTTTGAGATTGAAAATGAATTTGAAAATGAATTTGAAAATGAAAGGATGAATTGGATTGAAGATAGATTGAGGAAGATATTTACATCACTTGGAGTTTTGAAAAAAAAAAAAAGGAATTTTAAAAATATGATGCAGTTCTATCCTAAGTGATGAATGAATTTAAGGAATTTGAAATTGGATTTTGCAAATCATGTTTCATTCTTTACATGAATTGAAATAAGATTGAAAATATAATACATCCTTGACTATGGTCATTGAATGTATTATATAATGATCTATATTCAAATTCAGATGAAGAATAAGACATATTTTTTTGTGCTTTTATAGAGTTTAAAATGAAATTAACTCTCAATATACCCTGACTATGGCCATTGGTATATGTTTTGAGCTAATTTTAAGTTAAACTCTAATAAAAGAAGAAAATGTTTGAAAATATGATGATTTTTGAAAAAGATCCAGTGTGGATCCAGTGTTATTTCGTAAGAGATAAAAATCCTAAGTCTTGTTTACATCCCGACTATGGTCGTTGATGTAAATCATCAACTTTGGATTAATTTACCTCTTACGAAATGGTGCACGTGCCATTCCTGTTGCCCATTTGTGAGAATTCGAGAAATAAAGGGGAAAATAATATGAAACAAGCCTTTTATGGTGTTTATAATGCTCTTTCATTTTATCTAAGACTGGAAATGTAGAGTTCTCATTAATATCTAGCTATTGCAATATTGAAATTTAAATTAAAATGACAGAGTCCTAATCTTAGAAAGAAAACTTGATATATTACATCCTTCCTGCAAAACAGAGTTAGTGAAGCAAGGATGCAACCTAAAGGAAGATAGTGGGAAAATATCATATCTATATGCATGTGACTAATGAAAAAGTATGTACATATATGCCTAGATTGAACTATATATGAATGCCTAGACTAGAAAATATATCAATGACTACAAGGACGAAAGACTTGTATAAAACGGAACACCCATGCGTGACTAAACTGAAAATATACCCATGTTGAAATATCAATGCTAATATGCAATTTATAGAACATGGATGCAGTAAGATGACATAAATGATACTGTGAGGGATAAAAAAAAATGTAATGAAAACCAAGCTAACTGTTGGACTTTAACCAATTATAAGATAACTAATACAAATGCCATGATGAATCAAGGTTGACGTATTATAGTAACTAACTAAAGAAAGAAAAGAATATGCAAGCAATATCTAGAATAATGGAATGAAATATAAGATTCAGGCCACAGAAAGAAGAATGTAGATAACCTGTAAATATTAGTTCTAGAGCCCAAGGATGTTTAATGCTGAGAGAAGGCTATATTTGATATGTGTAAGAAGTTGCATCCATGCCTCTGGTCGGAGTTTGCTGCAGGTCTGGCACTCCAACTTAAAATCTAAGCATCATTTAACACAAATCTCCATGATCGCATGGCCTTCTGTAAAAAAATTCAATCTTGTTTTCCAGCTTCAACAAGTAGCATCATTCTTGGAGACATATCAACATATTACTGCGATTTTTTTTATCAGATCCAGTTTCTTTGAGATGCTGGACCTTTTAGCAGAACCCCACAAGCAATAATGATAGCATAGTGAGTAAGAAAATAACATACAGGAGCAAAAATATACAGTATCATGCATACGAAATGGTATATGAAACTCCCCTTTTTGGAAAAGTCAGATATTGCTGTTATATCCAGGAATACAACAATTGTTAGCTCAATAACGTATAAATTAACTTTGTCTGAATCAGATAAATGGGGAATATGAAGAGAAATAGAAAGAAAAAAAAAGGGGAAAAAGAAATGGTTTAACAAATGTAAGTACGGAAGCTAACAGAGGTTTATGGCTTTTTAACTAATTCCTACATGAAGCAGCAAGCTCTTAAAAGATGATGGGCTGGTACTGTATAACAGGTGTGGTTTACAGAGAAATGTAGTTGTATGACAGACAAATGGATGCATATAGATGCAATGTAAGGGAAGACGTACCTGATTCCAAAATATCCATCTTAGCACTGCGACCTTCAATAGCTTATCCCTCTTGACATATCGTAACAGATGATTTCAGTAGAGGGAATTTTTGACACTTCATGGATATGTAGAGTGTGGGGGGTATGACAAATTCCACTCGATCAACAACTCCTTCGCTCATGGCTATACACGGTAATCCCTCCAGGTACTGAACATTTTCGAAACAGGTTGCAGAAGCCCGGAAGGAAGGGATTCTTGATTGAAGGTGGATCTTGCTTTTGCAGAAGAAGACTCAATGTTCAGCCGCGTAGTTGATGCTTCATGATTGAAACTCTTTTTTTTTAATCAATGGGGAAGACCAGCAGAGAAGAATAAGATGGATCAGAGGGAAAGGAAGAAAGGTCGAGAAGAGCGTCGTGGAGAGGTATGAGACGGATCTTCAACCTGCTACTTGAGGAGAATCAAGGGCGATAAGAAGGTGAAGAAGGAAACAAAAAAAAAAGGAGAAGAAGGAACATGGTGGGGTGAAACGCGATCGTGAAGGAGAAGAGGGGTGCGGGGGTGAAGAAGCGGTCCCTGGGGTTTCTTCCTTTCCTGATTTTAAAGAGGAGGGTCGAAGAATCGAGAAAAAGGATGGTTAGAGATCGATGGAGGAAGAAAAAGGGGTTGTGCGATGGAGGGTTTTCAGAGAGGGTTTGGACGAGAGCCGAAGATGGGGCTGGCGGGGAGAGAAAGAGGAAGGGAGAAAGCAAGGGTTTGCAAAACCCTAACTCGGGCGTGACCCCGTTTTTAGAGCATTTTAAAAATGGTGGTTCCCTCTCCAAAAGTTTTTGCAAAAACCGGTTTTAGTCAAAAGTTTATTTTTTTCAAAAGAGGTTTTCAAAATTATATATATATATATATACATATATTTTTCCTATATATATATATATTTATTTTTCTGAGAATTTCACACCATTTTGGGGAAACTTCTTTAGAGGAATGGGTTTGGACCCGAGTTTTGAGAAAGTGTTCGAGTTTTGGAACTCGAGTCGATAATTATAACATGATAGATCCAAACGGATGTCGGATGGACTGCCCGAGCTATTTGAAAAACTATTTTTGGTATTTTCTTGAAAATTGGACAATGAGACTCAATTTTGGATCCGGACAATGGATCCAGATCTGAAATCAATTTATACATATAAAGTGAATTTAATTTCAATCAAACTTGAGAAATGAACTGGGATTTAGACTTAAAAATGATTCATTTGCTAAAAAAATGAATTTAGGGGCAAAAAAGAAATATTTAAAAGATTTTGAAAAATTTGGGGTGTTCACAGATGCCCCTCTTTGCTACTAAGCCGGTTGAAAGCCGAGCTTAGTGGCAAAGAAAACACTCCAAATTTTGAAAAATGCCCCAGTTAGCAGATCTGAACTGGGTGTGGAAGAATTTGATTTAAAAGACATGGTTTTTCAGATTTAAAATTTTATCCTTGAATGGCTTGGGGAAGACGAAATCCTCGGAGATGATATGACTAAATAATAGAGATGAGGAAATCGTGATGGGACTTTGGGTGAAGATCCCGAAATGATGAAAGATAAGGAATTTAGATCAAGTCTCGTGGGTGAGACTAGATCAGCTTTGTGGAATGACTCAGGTTTAGCCCTTAACCTGGATGGGTCAAAGATATATCAAGATAATCTGAATGGGGAAAGGAGTATGTGAGGACCTTGATGGGACATTTATGAGAGAATGCCTCGCGAGATGAAGTTCAAGTAGGATTTTATTCTGAATGGATATACAAAGCATGAATTCCTCGATGGGAAGAACCATGATGGGACTGAAGGAAAACACCTCGTCAAAACGATTCGTTGGGACGAGATTCAGGTTTAACCACAACCTGAAGGGGATGACCATATGGAATCTCGAGTGAAGAGACCATGATGGGACATTCGGAGTTTGGATGAACAAATTCGAAAGGGGTTTGTGAAAGGAGGAAGGAAATGGGGTTCCCTAAAGCTTGAAAAAGGGATGAACTTGGG
Source organism: Nuphar pumila (assembly GCF_984573655.1). Lineage (NCBI taxonomy): Eukaryota > Viridiplantae > Streptophyta > Magnoliopsida > Nymphaeales > Nymphaeaceae > Nuphar > Nuphar pumila. The sequence goes on along the minus strand of NC_143255.1, from coordinate 68,208,851 downwards.
CGTCTCATTGCTGAGACTAAATCAACTTTTGAATTTAAAAGACCTCTCGCAGGAAGTACAAGTTTTGACCCTTAACCTGAGTGGGAACAACCATACGGATTTCTTGAAAACCGTGATGGGACAGGAGAGATGAGACAATTTTTATGGGAAATGTAAGAGATGAAAATAAGGATATGTGAGACAAATCGATGAATAAGGTGACAGGAGATAAATCTTTTGATGGAATGAAAGATGAATAAGGCGAACCCCTTTATCAAGGAGACGAATCTCTTGACAAGGCAAAAGATGGAAGAGGGCAAATCCTTTGGACAGGAGAAGGTAAAAGCGAAATATGAAGATGGCAATAGTAAGAAGAAGGCGAAATGTGAAATATGAAGAAGGCAATTCTTTTGGTAAGGAGAAGGCGAAATGTAAGATATAAAGAAGGCAATCCTTTTAACAAGGAGAAGGCAGGTCTCTCGACAAAGCAAAAAGACGAGGAAGGTGATCATTTAATCAAGGAGAAAGGCAAATCTTTTGACAATGCAAAAAGATAGGGAAGGCGATCCTTTTATCAAGGAGACGAATCTCTTGACAAGGCGAAAGACGAAGAAGGCAATCCTTTAATCAAGGAGAAGGCAAGTCTCTCGACAAAGCGAAAGACGAAGAAGACAATCCTTTTATCAAGGAGAAGGCGAGTCTTTCGACAGAGCGAAAGACGGGGAAGGCAATCCTTTCATCAAGGAGAAGGCGAGTCTTTCGACAAAAGCGAAAGACGGGGAAGGCAATCCTTTTATCAAGGAGAAGGCAAGTCTCTCGACGAAGCGAAAGACGGGGGAGGCGATCCTTTCATCAAGGAGAAGGCGAGTCTTTCGACAAAGCGAAAGACGGAGAAGGCAATCCTTTTATCAAGGAGAAGGCAAGTCTCTCGACAAAGCGAAAGACGGGGAAGGCAATCCTTTCATCAAGGAGAAGGCGAGTCTTTCGACAAAGCGAAAGACGGAGAAGGCAATCCTTTTATCAAGGAGAAGGCAAGTCTTTTGACAAAGCGAAAGACGGAGAAGGCAACACCAAGATGGATCAAAACAGATGTCAAGTTCTTATTTCTTTATCAGGAAAGCTGGAAAATTTTGCCAAAATGATAAAATTTTCAGTTGCTTCAAGGTAGTTTTAAGGTAAGCACTTTTTGGAAGATGTTCCCTTTTCCACTTAGAGTATTACCCCCAACTAGGTTAACTCTATAGAATCCAGGATCAAAGTCAAATTTAGTTGTTGGCCTTCTTCAAGGATGCTATCAATTTCCTTGATATGAAAGGAGAGAAAATATTCTTAGCTTCATAAAAGTAATTAAATGAGAAGATATTGATAGAAGAATTTCACATAGATGAAGAAGATTCTTTGCAGTTTGGGCAGTTTGATATCCTGGGCATTTTCTTATGATGATCTTTTTGCACTCTTTTGAGTCATGGGGCTTTCTTGGGCTTTTACATCATCCTTCATTTTGGAGATGTCCTGATTTTTCTCTCTTTTTTTTTTTTGGGAAGGGTACGTCACAAACTCCTTCATCTTAGAGATGTTCCGATCCTTCATTTATCTCAGGGATTATATATGATGGTATTGGCTCAAAGGTACTTAGATGATAGCTCAAATCAAATATCTTTTAGGGTTTGTCGGTAGGTCCATCACATCCGCCTTCATCTCGACGGTGATCCGAACTTTCCCTGGAAGGATCCGTCACAAACTCCGTCATCTTGGAGATGTTTCAAATCTTCTTTAGCCCCGGGGGTCTACTTGCTTAATTCGCCTTCATCTTGACGACAATTGAGAGATCCCCTTTGCGGATATTTGATTTGCAGCTTAGCTGACTTGAGGAGACATGAATTGGGTAGGTTCTTTTCTGACTGCCCAGGATATTTCCACTGTCTTAATGCCAAAGAATAATCTTTAAGAATGTGCCATAGCTATGATCAATATCAGCTCATTTATGGCTCTTCAGCATCATTGAATATTTCCTTTACCGGTCATGTCGAAGATTTTTTCTTCATCCTCTTGGTTGACCAACAGAAAATTTGGAGTTTGAGCCTTTCTTCACAGAAGCTTCACCCTTTTTGGGAAGAATACTCAAGGAGATTTGAGGAAATTCTTTATGTAATAAAAGTTTGAGATCAACAACTATTTTATGGCAATTTGGCAAGATATTCCTGAAATCCTTTGATGACGAAACCTTTGCTTAACATCAAATTTTGACACATTAGTGGGATTCTGGGGAAGAATCCAACATGAGATTGAATTCTGAAGGTAAATGTGAATTTAAAGTTCTGAAGGTAAGCTTGATATAAAACTGGATTTTGAAGGTAATCCTTTGAAAAGGGTATCAAGACTCGAATTCTACAAGGAAAACAGGGAAATTCGAGTAAAACTTGAATTTTCAAAGGAAAACTGGGAGGTTCGAGTCGGGGCTCGAATCTCAAAGGAAAACTTGAAAGTTCATTTATCGAAGGCAAGAAAACTCGAGATAAAACTCAATTTTTCGAAGGACAGCAGGAAGGTTCGAGTCAGGGCTCAAATCTCAAAGAAAAACTTGAAAGTTCATTTATTGAAGGCAAGAAAACTTAAGACAAAACTCAAATTTTCGAAGGGAAGCAGGAAGGTTCGAGTCAGGGCTCGAATCAAAATTTTGAAGGTTTATTTACTGAAGGCAAGAAAATTTAAAACTCAAATTTTTGAAGGAAATTTGGAAAGTTCGGGTCAGGGCCCAAATTTCAAGGGAAAACTGGAAAGGTTTAGATTTGTGAAGGAACAGAAGACTTGAGTAAAAACCCAAACCTTCGAAGGAGAATTGAAAATTCGAGTCAAGGCTCGAATCTCAAAGGAAAGAGTTGGAAGTTCGAGTTGAAAACTCGAATCTTCAAAGGAGAGTTGATGAGAATGGATAGAAGAAGGCTGGCAGAATTTAAGGAAACTTGAGGAAAGATTTGAAACTTGAATGACCCGAAGATCGACATTGGATTTAGAGCTCTGATTTTTGATGAAGGGTCAGTGCAAAAGACTGATCCTGAGAGGCTAACTGATCGGTCAGCCAGGCAATAGCATGAGTGCTAGGCTTACCTGTATGAGTACTGAATTCTTCAAAAATGCCCCAGTGTAAGTACTGGGTTTTCTGATGGAGATTTGAAGAAAAAAGGGGACACCGACATTCTTTAAGATACTTGAGATTTGAGCAAGAATGATTGTCGGCGTTTTCAGGATTTTCCCTTATTCTGAAGGGGAAATGGAATAGACATTTGATGAGAAAAAAAGAACGATTCAGGTTTACTCCTTAACCTGAAAGGGGAGAAAAATAAAATTTATAAAAATAGAGAAGAAGAAAGGAAAGAAATTTTGAAAATTTATTTTGGAAAGGAATTCTCACAGGTAGCATTGTTGCTCCTATGAGGGGTTTCAGGATTATCCTTTTATCCTGATTTTAAGAAAAGTAAAATGAAGGAAAATTGATATAAATCTAGAGAATCAATAAAGATTGGCAAAACTTGTATTTACGAAAGGATCCTCATAGGTAGCATTGTGGCTCCTACGAGGGGTTTCAGGATTGTCCCTTATCCTGAATGGGAACACCTCGGACAACGAGGGTCAGGTTTATCCCTTAACCTGAGCGGGAAAGATAAGAATAAAGGAAATACCTCATGGGAAAGAGGCATCAGGTTTATCCCTTAACCTGAAAGGGTAAAAAGATTGATAAAATTTAATGGAATTTAGGAAATATCGATAAACTTGATAAAAACTTGATAAAATTGATATAAACTTGAATAAAATGAATGAAACCGATAAAAATATCAAATTTAACTGAAAATTTATAAGATTTAAGAAAAAGGAGTTTTTCTGATCCTGCCTGCATATGGGATCTTGAAAGGAAAATGTTCAAAATGAGAAATCATTTTAGGGGAAGAAAATCCACCACAAGAAGAATGATCAGCGCAAGATCTGATCCTTTAAATCAAACATGAGAGATCATCATGAGGGTTAATTTTTGAAGGCAATGGTTTTGAAATCTAATTTTGAAGCAGAAGATCAACAATAGATCTGATTTCTAAAAATAACAGTTCAAAATTGATAATAAGATCAATACAAGGGTCGATCCTTTGAAGATAATGTTAAAAATCAACCTTGGAAGATAAGATCAATCACAGGGGTTGATCTTTAAATATAATGATTTAAAACCCAATCCTGGAAGATAAGACCAACACAGGGGTTGATCTTTGAATATAATGATTTAAAACCCATTTTTGGAAGATAAGACCAACACAGGGGTTGATCTTTGAATATAATGATTTAAAACCCATTTTTGGAAGATAAGACCAATGCAATGATTGATCTTTGAATATGATGATTTATAACCCATTTTAAAAGATAAGAACAACGCCAGGGTTGATCTCTGAAAAAGTTTTGAGATCAATTTTGGAGGATAAGATCAACACAAGAGTTGAACTTTTGAATAAAAAGATTTGAAATCTATTTTGGAAGAGAAGATCAATACAAGGATTGATCTCTGAATATAAAGGTTTTGAAATCCACTTTGAAAGATAAGGGTTGATCTATAAAGATTTGAAATCCATTTTGAAAGATAAGACCAACACAAGGGTTGATCTTTGAATATAAAGATTTAAAATCCATTTTGAAAGATAAGATCAACACAAGGATTGATCTTTGAATATAAAGGTTTAAAGTTCATTTTGGAAGATAAGACCAACACAAGGGTTGATCTTTCAATATAATGGTTTGAAAGACTTATTTTTGAAGATATGATCAACACGAGGGTTGATTTTTTTGTCAAAGGTTAGGCCAAGGAATATTTGAACTCCTTGATCATAACGAAGATTTTTAAAATTTCATGATTTTTGAAAAAGCCCTCATAGATAATATCATTTCTCTCATGAATGATGTCAGGATTGGTCCCGCATTCTGAAAAGAACAGGAATTTAGATGTGATTTTAACAGAAGCTGATGAAGAGATTTTTGAAATATAGATTTTCAAAAGCAAATGCCCCTATGTGGCAGAAGAAGAAAGTATTGGGATATCTGGAGATATAAAGGAAAATTGACATTTCATTGACGAGCAAAACTGATAACAAAGAACTGAAATATTTACAAACACTTTGATCAAAAGGTCACAAAAGAACTGGGCTGACTGGCCCCCTACAAGATGACTGGTAAAAGGGAAGAAAAGTAGGAGAGTTCTGGCATCTTCAGTCTTCTGAGTAGCCGGGGAGAGATTTGGTCATGACGGCTAGGTCATTTTCCTCTTCGTCTTCAACAAAGAGACTCTTGTCGACGCAATCCTGAACAATATTTTTGAAGACGAAGCAGTGATCGGTGTCATGCCCCACTACTCGATGGAACTTGCATAACTGATTGGTGAACCTTCCCATGACCGTGGGAGGATCCGCGACTTTCGGGAGTTTAACCAATCCTTTGGCCAGCATGAATTCAAGGGCTTCTTCGAGCGTTTGCTTCAGAGGAGTGAACTCACGATCATTACTCCAACCTTCGCGCTTTATCTTTTCCTTTTGCGGAAGGTTAGACTGAGACGGCTTGTTATTCTGCTTGGAAGACTTCTCCCTTTGAGCTGCGCCGTGGTTCTGACCATTCTTGCTGTCATTTCTGTTTCTTCTGCTGTTATCAAGATTATTGCTAGAGGTATCAGCTGCATGAGTGAATTGTGCTTTCTTTTTCTGATCTTAGATATTTTTGGCAAGATGCATGCCCTCGTAAAACCCACTTTCTATTCCTGCCTCGAGCCATTCGGCTCGTTCAATCAACTTGATAAAGGATTTTGCTGGAGAGGTGGCAATGAGGCTTCTCAGGGGCTAAGAGAAATTGCTGAGGATTATTTGCAATGCATGCTCCTCTGGAATGGGAACTTTCATCTTGTTGCAGGTACTTCTCCACCTGTGGATGAACTCTCCTGCTCTTTCAGTCTCATTCTGCTTTAGGTTGTAAAGGTGATTGAGCGTAGGGGAAATCTCAGTGTTGAATAGAAAACGCTCAATGAACATATTTACTACCTTATCGAACTCTCGTAGTTCGATAGGATTCACATGATCAGCATGCCATCTGGCTGCTACACCCTCCAGACTGCGGGGAAAACAGATGAACAGAGCCCTGTTATCTTTCCTGAAACGGCTGCACTCTGCATAAAATGTGGCTAAGTTGGCTTTAGGGTTGCCAGTCCCGTCAAATTTGAGAAACTTGCGGGAAAGATTCTCCAGATTATCATCCCCATCTAGACCATCGTAAAAATCTTCGCCAGTATAGGTCTGCTTGCCCTTACCCTTGGCTTGAATATCCTTAATAGCTCGATTCATCTCCTTTATCTGCTTGCTCATCAGGTCCTCTACTGGAGCCCCAGACTTGGCCTTGTTGACGGATTCAGGCTCTTCTGCAGCTATTTTTACGGACTGCCTTGGAGGATTCTGTTTGTAGACAATCTGCTCTTCCTCTTCTGACTCTTCCTCGTCTGATTCTGATTCCTCAGAAGTAGTGTCTGGCTGCACCTTCTTTTTGATGATTCTAATTGTCTTTTTCACAGGCTTCTTCTTCAGCTTGCTTTTAGGAACTGCCTCTTTCAGCTTGGCCTCAGCTTGCTCCGACATCATCCTTGCCATCATCTTTTGGAACATGTCATACATAGCGGGGTCAATGTCATCTTTCTTGCTCTGACCCTGTCCCCTGACTGATTTAGGAGAGCTCATCTCTTTCGCCTCACTGTCGCTGAGTTGAGGATCTGTTTCTTTTCCCCCTCTTGTAGTGACCATTTTTGAAATATCAGAACTCTCTGTGGAGGAAAAGTGGAGGTTTTTAGACCAAAGATACTTTTTGGAGATATTCTGACAAAAAGGAAGGATTTAGGTTAAAAATTTAATTGTATCCCCTTACTAGGGATTGAGTTGCCACCGAATTTGTGACAATTGCGTTGTTTACTCTACGAGGGAGAGTAACCAACTGAAAAAAAGAAAATATTATTTTGAAAAGGGTATCTCTTGATGGAAAGAGATTTTTATGAAAATATAAATAAAAATAGAAGAAAAATAAAAGGAAAAATGGAATTTTGAGAATAAATGGTAAGGATTTAAAATTTTGAAGAACTTGCAGGCAGGATCAGAAGAATTTGGAAGAATTTTTAGAAGAAGAAGAAGAAAAGGATAAAGAAAAATACACCTGGGTTTTAAAAATAAAGAGGACATTTTGAAACATATACCTAGGGTTTTGGAAAATATAAGGAATATATAAAATATCACACAATCACAGATATACAAGCAAGGATATACAAATAGCATTCCCTAAAGCTGACTCTATATGCAATATTTGAAATGGCTGATAGGACCTTAATCCTAACTCTAAGATTTATATCATCTGATTCCAATCAAGGTATGCCGATATACTCAAACCGAAGCTCGAAGTACGTGGCATATAAGATATTTCTCCGGTTCTAAGGTAAAGGCTTCCCAACATCCTTGAGCACCTACCGATATACCTCGGACTATGGCCCTTAGGTACGTGGTAGGGGGGCGCAAACCCAAATAAGTAGTCCAGTTGTGAGGCTCTCTCCCGAACTATGGTTCAGTGAGACAGCCCAGCAACGTGAAGACCGGGACAATATAGGTAGGGATGTTTTTCAAAATATGACCAACATGCAATAAAATCAGAAGGCTCTAATGCAAGTCCTAAAGAGATAGATTTAAATAAAGAGAAGCATACACTTGCATACATTGTTTTGTATTCAATCCCTAAAATTGAGGAGAGTTGTATTTAAGACCTAAGTCTAATGTGAACATGGAATAATCTCCTCAATATGGTCCTACCAAACCATACTTAGATCCTATATGCAATGATGTCAGCTTAGGACAGAGTCTAGGCTCCTAAGGTTTGCATGAAAATGTAGCTGACATATGTTAGAATAAAGACTTAGATTATATAAAAGCAAAGCAAAGGCACAAATTCGACCGGACGAAGACGGGTCCCATCACGGTCGCCAAACCTGTGATCATCGCAAAATTTTTCCTCTCTCTTGTTGGTTTCTCTCTCTTCCTTCTCTTTTCCTTTTCTAACCTCTATTCTCCTCCTTTTTGAAGGGAGAAGAATAAAAGAGAGAAGAGAGAAAGAGAAAAGAAAAGAAAGAAAGAAAGAAAGAGAGAAGAGGAACTCTTTTGCGGGTTTTCACTTGACCTTAATTTGAAAATATTTAGAAATCTAACTCTCCTCCATTTTGAAAATATTGCGGGAAAAATGGAGAGACGGGATTCGCTCGTCGGTACGAGGTTCGACCGTTCCTGGCGCTTTTACCAGGGGTAATCGAACCAAGGATCGAATCTATGCCTTTTGCTTTGCCTAAATATAATCTAAGAATTTATTCTAACTCTAAATGCATAAAGAATCATTGCTTGTGCAATGCAAGGATGTATGCTCTTTTCGAAAATTGATTTGGAAATTTCCAAGTATTCTGAGATGAACTTGATAAGGGAGTGAAGAAATGATTTGAATCTTAACTTTAGAACTTGAGATAGATCAGAGAAATTCTAAGTTTTTGAAGTGAATCAGAGTTGGAAGAATAAATCTCAATTTTGGAGAAAGAATAATTTAAAGCTTTGAAATGGAAGGAAATAAAGTTTCAAAATCAAAATCGACCTTGAATTTGATTTTGATTTTAAGGAAGGAAATGAATACTTGAGATGAAATTGAATTTGGATTTTTAAATTTGGAATGGATATGAGATAATCAAATGGTATTTAAGAATAGAAAATGGATTTAGAGAGTTCAAATGAGATCTGAAAATGGACTTGGATTTGAAATCTAGATTTTGAAATGGAATTGGATCCTTAAAATGGATTTAAGATCTGAGATCAGAGGTCCGATGTAAAATCGGATTCTGGATCATAAGATGGATTTGGATCTGAAGTCTGAGATCCAAAGTAGAATTTGAGTTTGGACCCTAAAGTGGATTTGGACCTGAAGTCTGAGATCCAAAAGGTGGAATCGGGTTCTGGATCCTAAGATGGAATTGGATCTGAAGTCTGTGATCCAACGCAGAGTTGGATTCTAGATCCTAGAATGGAGTGGATCTGAAATCTGAGATCCAAATGTAGAGTTGGGCTCTGGATCTTAAGATGGATTTGGATCTGAAGTCTAAGATCCAATGTGAAATTGAATTCTGGATCCTATAAGTAAATTGGATCTGAAGTCTGAGATCCAAAAGTGGAATTGGAGTTTTGATCCTAAAGAGAAATTGGATCTGAAGTCTGAGATCCAATATGAGTGTTGAATCTTGGATCCTAAAATGGATTTGGAGTTAAATTCAGAAGATGAATCAAGAACTTCCAAGTTTAAATTGAACTAAAAAAATGAAATTTATAATTTGAATATACAAACGAATTTCAAAGTCAAATTAGACCTTGAATTTTTGAACTTGGAATTTAGAAGATGAATCAAGAGTCTCAAAGTTAAAATTGAACTTTGAGTTTGATTAGAGTTTTGAATATAAAATGAATTTGGAATTTCAAAGTCAAATTGAACTTTGAAATCTGATTTGAATATAAAAATGACTTCAAAATCTCAAAATTAAATTGAACTTTGAGATTGAAAATGAATTTGAAAATGAAAGGATGAATTGGATTGAAGATAGATTGAGGAAGATATTTACATCACTTGGAGTTTTGAAAAAAAAAAAGGAATTTTGAAAATATGATGCAGTTCTATCCTAAGTGATGAATGAATTTAAGGAATTTGAAATTGGATTTTGCAAATCATGTTTCATTCTTTACATGAATTGAAATAAGATTGAAAATATAATACATCCTTGACTATGGTCATTGAATGTATTATATAATGATCTATATTCAAATTCAGATGAAGAATAAGACATATTTTTTTGTGCTTTTATAGAGTTTAAAATGAAATTAACTCTCAATATACCCTGACTATGACCATTGGTATATGTTTTGAGCTAATTTTAAGTTAAACTCTAATAAAAGAAGAAAATGTTTGAAAATATGATGATTTTTGAAAAAGATCCAGTGTGGATCCAGTGTTATTTCGTAAGAGATAAAAATCCCAAGTCTTGTTTACATCCCGACTATGGTCGTTGATGTAAATCATCAACTTTGGATTAATTTACCTCTTACGAAATGGTGCACGTGCCATTCGTGTTGCCCATTTGTGAGAATTCGAGAAATAAAGGGGAAAATAATATGAAACAAGCCTTTTATGGTGTTTATAATGCTCTTTCATTTTATCTAAGACTGGAAATGTAGAGTTCTCATTAATATCTAGCTATTGCATTATTGAAATTTAAATTAAAATGACTGAGTCCTAATCTTAGAAAGAAAACTTGATATATTACATCCTTCCTGCAAAACAGAGTTAGTGAAGCAAGGATGCAACCTAAAGGAAGATAGTGGGAAAATATCATATCTATATGCATGTGACTAATGAAAAAGTATGTACATATATGCCTAGATTGAACTATATATGAATGCCTAGACTAGAAAATATATCAATGACTACAAGGACGGAAGACTTGTATAAAACGGAACACCCATGCGTGACTAAACTGAAAATATACCCATGTTGAAATATCAATGCTAATATGCAATTTATAGAACATGGATGCAGTAAGATGACATAAATGATACTGTGAGGGATAAAAAAAAATGTAATGAAAACCAAGCTAACTGTTGGACTTTAACCAATTATAAGATAACTAATACAAATGCCATGATGAATCAAGGTTGACGTATTATAGTAACTAACTAAAGAAAGAAAAGAATATGCAAGCAATATCTAGAATAATGGAATGAAATATAAGATTCAGGCCACAGAAAGAGGAATGTAGATAACCTGTAAATATTAGTTCTAGAGCCCAAGGATGTTTAATGCTGAGAGAAGGCTATATTTGATATGTGTAAGAAGTTGCATCCATGCCTCTGGTCGGAGTTTGCTGCAGGTCTGGCACTCCAACTTAAAATCTAAGCATCATTTAACACAAATCTCCATGATCGCATGGCCTTCTGTAAAAAAATTCAATCTTGTTTTCCAGCTTCAACAAGTAGCATCATTCTTGGAGACATATCAACATATTACTGCGATTTTTTTTTATCAGATCCATTTTCTTTGAGATGCTGGACCTTTTAGCAGAACCCCACAAGCAATAATGATAGCATAGTGAGTAAGAAAATAACATACAGGAGCAAAAATATACAGTATCATGCATACGAAATGGCATATGAAACTCCCCTTTTTGGAAAAGTCAGATATTGCTGTTATATCCAGGAATACAACAATTGTTAGCTCAATAACGTATAAATTAACTTTGTCTGAATCAGATAAATGGGGAATATGAAGAGAAATAGAAAGAAAAAAAAAGGGGAAAAAGAAATGGTTTAACAAATGTAAGTACGGAAGCTAACAGAGGTTTATGGCTTTTTAACTAATTCCTACATGAAGCAGCAAGCTCTTAAAAGATGATGGGCTGGTACTGTATAACAGGTGTGGTTTACAGAGAAATGTAGTTGTATGACAGACAAATGGATGCATATAGATGCAATGTAAGGGAAGACGTACCTGATTCCAAAATATCCATCTTAGCACTGCGACCTTCAATAGCTTATCCCTCTTGACATATCGTAACAGATGATTTCAGTAGAGGGAATTTTTGACACTTCATGGATATGTAGAGTGTGGGGGGTATGACAAATTCCACTCGATCAACAACTCCTTCGCTCATGGCTATACACGGTAATCCCTCCAGGTACTGAACATTTTCGAAACAGGTTGCAGAAGCCCGGAAGGAAGGGATTCTTGATTGAAGGTGGATCTTGCTTTTGCAGAAGAAGACTCAATGTTCAGCCGCGTAGTTGATGCTTCATGATTGAAACTCTTTTTTTTTAATCAATGGGGAAGACCAGCAGAGAAGAAGAAGATGGATCAGAGGGAAAGGAAGAAAGGTCGAGAAGAGCGTCGTGGAGAGGTATGAGACGGATCTTCAACCTGCTACTTGAGGAGAATCAAGGGCGATAAGAAGGTGAAGAAGGAAACAAAAAAAAAAGGAGAAGAAGGAACATGGTGGGGTGAAACGCGATCGTGAAGGAGAAGAGGGGTGCGGGGGTGAAGAAGCGGTCCCTGGGGTTTCTTCCTTTCCTGATTTTAAAGAGGAGGGTCGAAGAATCGAGAAAAGGGATGGTTAGAGATCGATGGAGGAAGAAAAAGGGGTTGTGCGATGGAGGGTTTTCAGAGAGGGTTTGGACGAGAGCCGAAGATGGGGCTGGCGGGGAGAGAAAGAGGAAGGGAGAAAGCAAGGGTTTGCAAAACCCTAACTCGGGCGTGACCCCGTTTTTAGAGCATTTTAAAAATGGTGGTTCCCTCTCCAAAAGTTTTTGCAAAAACCGGTTTTAGTCAAAAGTTTATTTTTTTCAAAAGAGGTTTTCAAAATTATATATATATATATATATTTTTCCTATATATATATATATTTATTTTTCTGAGAATTTCACACCATTTTGGGAAAACTTCTTTAGAGGAATGGGTTTGGACCCGAGTTTTGAGAAAGTGTTCGAGTTTTGGAACTCGAGTCGATAATTATAACATGATAGATCCAAACGGATGTCGGATGGACTGCCCGAGCTATTTGAAAAACTATTTTTGGTATTTTCTTGAAAATTGGACAATGAGACTCAATTTTGGATCCGGACAATGGATCCAGATCTGAAATCAATTTATACATATAAAGTGAATTTATTTTCAATCAAACTTGAGAAATGAACTGGGATTTAGACTTAAAAATGATTCATTTGCTAAAAAAATGAATTTAGGGGAAAAAAGGAAATATTTAAAAGATTTTGAAAAATTTGGGGTGTTCACAGATTTATATCTAAAATACAACTCTCCTCAATTCTAGGGATTGAATGCAAAACAATGTATGCAAGTGTATGCTTTTTTTTTTATTTTAAATCTATCTCTTTAGGGCTTGCATTAGAGCTTTCTGGTTTTTATTGCATATTGAACATATTTTTGAAAACATCCCCACCTATATTGTCCCGGTCTTCACGTTGCTGGGCTGTCTCACTGAACCATAGTTCGGGAGAGAGTCTCACAACTACGCCACTTAATTGGGTTCGCGCCCCCCTACCACGTACCTAAGGGTCATAGTCTGAGGTATATCAGTAGGTGCTCAAGGATGTTGGGAAGCCATTACCCTAGAACTGGAGAATTATTTCTATGCCACATACTTTGAGCTTCAGCTTGACTATATCGGCATACCTTGATTGGAATCAGATGATCTGAGTCATAGAGTTAGGATTAGGGTCCTATAAGCTATTTCAAACATTGCATTTAGAGTCAGCCTTTAGTGAGTGTTGTGTGCGCATCCTTGTTTATGCAACTTTTTTATTGTACGATGTTTCCTTGTATTCTCCTATATATATCAAACCTTCTCAAAACCCTGGGTACATTATTCAAAATTTCCTCTTATTTTCAAAAACACTAGGTATATATTTCTCCTTTACCTACATTCTTTTCTCTTTTTAGTGTCAAATTTTCTTAAAAAAAAACCTGGAAAGTCGTTTTCTAAATCCCTTGATCTTTCAAAAAAATTTCAGGATTTATGTCTATCTTCTTCTATCATCAAAAGTTTGTCCGTAAGTCCTGCATTCTATCTAATTCTTTTCCTCTTTTGCCTCAGTATCATTCCGATGGCGTGTGAATCTCTCAATGCTATCTTTCCCAGGGATCATGTCTTCTATCAAATAAGGGATGGAACCCCGGATCATCGGGTCATCCAGTCTCATTCCTTCTTCCTTCGGTGGTATTATTCTTGGTTCGCCACCTTCTCGCGTATGTTCCCAGACCACTTGGATGATTGTGGATTGGAGATGGCATCGGTAGTGGGCAAGCGAACCATCAACGACAATTTAATTCATGCTATGGCAGAACGATGGAACCCGCATACCTGCATATTCTGGTTTCCGTGGGCAGAGATGACCCTGCTAATGGATGAGTTCAGTGACATCATGGGATTGCTGGAGCCAGCTGGTCAACCAAATGAACCGGTCGAGCAACAATTCTTGATCAATGTCAAGGGGATAGATGTTCGAGAAGCATTAGCGAGAGCGACAGTGAGCAGATCTTGACCTCTCACCAAGATCAACGGAAGTCAGTTCATCGATCTGTTCGGACTCTATCGCAAGTATGAAGCCTACGAGAAAGTGGACACCTTGTCCCGAGCAGTGAAGGAAAGAATCCAGCATGCCATGGTCTTATGCACAGTAGGATTAGCATTCTTCCAAGATGGCCAAAATTTCATTGATGTCAGAGTCGCCCAACTCTTTCGAAGATGGGGAAGCAAGGAGACCCGCCAGCTTTCAGTGTCCATGACAACTCTAGCCTTTCTCTACAGAGGCTTAGCTCGTTTTGCCCTCGGAGAGACCATTTTGGTAGATGGATGGACGTATGCCTTGCAGTCGCGGTTCCTACGACATGTTCCATCGAAGGCCAGTTCCTTTAGATTCAACAGCAAGAAGCCGAAGTCTGTCGTTCAGTATCGAACCTTGATTGAGAGTCTGCACTAAGAAGAAATCCTCTGGAATTACTTTAACAGGCAAGAATTAGTTCCTTGCTACACTTATGCTCGTAGCAAGTGTTACAAATTGCTTGGCCCTTTTTCTGTGTCGACAATCAGCTAGAGAGGTGTCTCACACAGTTCTCGCAGCGGCAGATTCGTGTCAACGCTCGCTTCTCGACGGTCCATATGCCATAATTCGATCTGCAGTCAGATCAGTGGTCTGGGGCATACCATGTAACCAAATACACTTGGGACTCCTTCATTCCTTTGTCTATATTTCCTGGTCCTAATGTATCTTTGGAATATCAAGAATGGTGGTAAACTGTCTGCTCACCTTCTCTTTGTATTTGAATCTTGTCATCAATAAAAATGCAACTTTATGATCTATTAAAAAAGGCTCTTTATGGCCAAATTTTTGTTCTTTTATTTTGCTTTATGTGGTCACAATCCTCATGACGACCTCATCCCTAGTGATGAGACTTTGCCTTATATTCTTCTTCAAATTATCTCTTATCATGATGGACAACCTCGCCTAGGTGACAAGGCATATTTTTCCCGTTACCACAAAATGGTAGCGTAATTATCATAAAACTTGTAATGACCCGATCCCTAGTGATGGGATAACTTGTTCAACTGTCTGTCAATTCCTCCTTTCCTGTCTTTTTCTAAAAGGGTCGCGTTTTCAAAAATTCCTCTGAGCTCTAACCATTCCTTTATTCCGCAGAGAAATAATTGGCATTGGCAAGATGGTTCAGACCAGAGCTGGAAAAGAGACTGCTCCTCAACACAGCGACAGCGAAGCCGAGGCAACAAACTCTCCTAAGTCAGTCAGAGGGCAGAATCAGAACCAAACCGATGATATAGATCCCGCCATGTACAACCTGTTTAAGAGAATGATGTCTGAGCAGGTTGAGGCCAGTCAAAAGAAGGTCGTTCCGAAGGGCAAACCAAAAAAGAAAGTTGTGAAAAAGCCAGTCAGGATCATAAGAAAGAAAGTCCAACCTGACACCACTTCTGAGGAATCAGAATCAGCCGAAGAAGAATAAGAAGAAGAAGAACAATTTGTCTACCATCACAATCCTCCGCAGCAGTCCGTTAAGATCACTGCAGAGCCTGAATCTGTAAATAAACCTATTCCAGTTAATGATCCAATGCACGAACAGATGAGGGAAATGACTCAAGCCATTAAGGATATTTAGGTCAAAGCAAAGGCAAACAGACTTACTCTGGTGAAGATTTTTACAATGGCCTAGATGGGGATGATAATCTGGAAAATCTCTCTCGCAAGTTCCTTAAGTTTGACGGAACCAGCAACTCGAAGGCTCATTTGACCACTTTCTATGCTGAGTGCGGCCGTTTCAGAAAGGACAACCGAGCGTTATTCATTTGCTTTCCTCGCAGCCTAGAGGGTGTAGCAGCCAGATGGTTGCAGACCACATCAATCCTATCAAACTATGAGAGTTCGATAAAGTTGTTAATTTGTTCATTGAGCGCTTCATGTTCAATGTCGAAGCGTCACCAACTCTCAACCATCTGTACAAATTAAAACAGAATGAGAATGAGAAAGCTAGCGAATTCATTCACAGGTGGAGAAGCACCTGTAACAGAATGAAGGTTCCCGTCCCAGAAGAGTACGCCCTGCAGATTATCTTGAACAACTTTGCTCAACCTCTGAGGAACCTCATTTCTACATCTCCTGCCAAATCATTCATCAAGTTGATTGAGAGGGCCGAGTGACTCGAGATAGGCTTAGATAACGACCTCTACGAAGGGTACCCCTTCGTCCGAGGTAACCCCGATCAGAAGAAGAAGGCACACGTCGCCTATTCTACAGAACTTTCAGATCATGGCAGCGGCTCTAACAGCAAGAAGAGCAAGAAAAATTGTAACAAGAGTGTCGAACACCCTAGGGCCGAAAGAACAAACTCTGCAACCCAGAAGGAAAAGTTTGTTAAGCCACAACCCGTCCAGTCAGCGCCTCAACCAGAAGCAAAGCAACAAGGGAAGCCAAAGCATGAGGGATAGAGTTATGATCGAGAGTTTACAGCTCTAGAACAGTCCCGCAAAAACATCTTGGAATATATGATGTCAAATGGAATGATAAAACTCCCCAAGGTGGCAGATCCTCCCGTTGCTATGGGAAAATGGACTGACAAATTCTGTAAATTTCACTAGACTGTGGGGCATGACACAGAGCACTGTTTTGTTCTGAAGAACATCATCAAGGATTGCATCGACAAGAACTTGTTAATCGAGGATGAAGACGAACAACCAGAAATCTTGTCCAAACCATTTCCTAAGCATTCAGCTTCAGTCATCACAAAACAAACATTCTCTCTTCAAGGCAGCATTCAACCGTGTTCCAGTCAGAACATTCAGGATCAACATCAGGTCCTCATCCTCCGTC
Source organism: Nuphar pumila (assembly GCF_984573655.1). Taxonomy (NCBI): domain Eukaryota; kingdom Viridiplantae; phylum Streptophyta; class Magnoliopsida; order Nymphaeales; family Nymphaeaceae; genus Nuphar; species Nuphar pumila. The sequence continues at coordinate 68,191,857 of NC_143255.1, read as the reverse complement.
AAGCGCAGTCTTCCGCCAAGAGGGTGGATATTACTGTATTTTCCAGCAACAAAAAAACAACCAAGGAGCCAGCAAAGGTGACGGCAGAGATTGCCAAACAAGTTCCCAGGATTTTGAAGCGCTTCGTCAAGGCAACTTCGAAGAAAGAAGAAGCTTCAGGGTCAGTTCAGAACCCGATTATTGCTTTATCTAACATTTCTATCCTGGATCTGACCCATGCTTCTCCCGAGCACCAGCAAGTGCTAGAAGATCTGCTCAGAAAGATCAAGGTCAAGCCTAGCATAACACCGCAAGATTTGGCTCAAATCGTCAATCAGGCTATGACGAATGCACCAATCACTTTTTTTGATGAGGATTTGCCAAAGCCTCATTCTTTCCACAACAACGCCTTATACATAGTGGTGTGGACCAGAGGCATGACAGCCCCTCATATATTAGTTGATGGAGGCAACAACCTCAACATTTGTCCCGAAATGACAGCCAAGGCTTTGGAACTGAAGGAAGAAGAATTTACCCCAGATCCGATCACGATCTACGGTTTCGACAACCATGGGCAGACAACCAAGGGAAAGATATTTCTCAAAATTTTTATCAACTATTCGGTGCATACAGTCATGTTTCATGTGGTCAATGTGCCGCCCACATACAATCTTTTGCTCGGGAGCACTTGGATCCATAATACCAATGTTGTTCCTTCAACCCTTCATCAATGCATCAAATGGTCGAAGGGAGGCATGATCACCACAGTCCTAGGAGAGGATTCAACAGAGCGACTCCCGTAGCCAATGATTCCCCATCCTACTTTCACTGCCAACATCCCGAGCATCAGGGAAGTCGATAAAATCAATCTGAGTGAAAGCTTGGACATGCTGAAGTTAAAAGAAGTTCAGCCGACAGAAACCGTGGCAGCAGTAACCCAGTGGCAGGGGCCTCACTTCTTCAAGCTAGGAGGGCGCCTCGATTGCACTCCATTCAAAGATCACCCTTTGTTTTGCCAATTTGCAAAAACCAAGAAGGGATTTGATCTTCTGATGAAACATGGCTACCAGCCCTTCAGGGGCCTTGGTAAGAATGGAGATGGCATCCTGGAGCCGATTGTCCCTGCTCAGCATGTCACCAGCAAGGGTTTGGGTTTCGCAGGTTGATCGTCCGGTAGAAAGACCACCTTCATCAAAGAAGCACAATGAAGACAATGTCAATGTTTTTTGCTTCATCTTTTCCTTTTTAAATGTCATCTTGTAAGGGCAAAGATCCACCCCAATTTCTTTCTTCCCTTCAACAATTATCTGTAAATATCAAAGTTACTTAATCAATGAAAATTTTGTTTCCTCTACTCATCTTGGCGTACACAAATTCTTTGCTTATATCTTTATCTGTGTTGTCATTCTTTGTTTCTGTACAAAAGGCTATTTTTAAATATCTTACCTTTTCTCAAAAAACCTTCTTTGCACTTTCAGGATTGCCGGAATCATGGCTCCTAAATCACTCAAAAAGCTCGTTATCAATACCAACTTTTCTCCAAATAAATCCAAACCGGCCAGAATTTGCAAGGCAAAGACAGGGGCAAAAATCAGCAAGGTAACAACACAGATCGAAGAGTTAGCAGAGTTCGACTCAGCGATTCAGGATTTGCCAACATTAAGAAGCAGGACGAACCATCGCCATTGGTTCAAGATCCGACAGAGGATGTCAACATTGGTTCAGAAGATGATCCGAAAATCCTCAAAATCGGCTCCAGCTTAAGTTCAGATGAGAAGGATAAACTCATCCATTTCCTCAAACATCACCAAGAAGTCTTTGCTTGGACTTATGAGGATATGCCAGGCTTAGCTCCCAAGTTGGTCGAGCATCGCCTTGTGCTGAAGCCAGATTGCAAGCCAATCAAGCAGAAATTGAGAAAGATGGATCCCCGAGTGGTACCGCAAGTTAAAGAAGGACTTGAAGAGTTGTTAAAAGCAAGATTCATCCGAACTATTAAATACCCAGATTGGTTGGCGAACATCGTGGCAGTTCCCAAAAAGAATGGCAAAGTCCGAATTTGCATTGATTTCAGGGATCTGAACAAGGCAACCCCAAAAGATGATTACCCACTCCCCAACATCGATCTTTTGATCGATAGCACGACGGGCCATGCCATGTTTTCCTTTATGGATGGATACTCAGGCTACAATCAGATCAAATTGGCCGCTCGTGACCAATTAAAAACCTCCGTTACGACGCCTTGGGGTACATTTTGCTATACAGTCATGCCGTTTGGGCTCAAGAATGCTGGGGCAACCTATCAGAGAGCAATGACAGTTATTTTCCATGACCAGATGCACAAGAACATGGATGCCTATGTTAATGACATCCTGGTCAAATCAAAAGAAGAAGAGGATCATCTTGATGCTCTCGGCCAAGTCTTTGAAAGACTTATTCTGTACAAGTTGAGACTCAATCCGCAGAAATGTGTCTTCGGAGTAGAGTTAGGGAAATTACTTGGCTACATGATCAACAAGAAGGGCATAGAAGTGGATCCTGCCAAGGCAAAGGCGATCATTGATATGCCGCCTCCCACCAATATGAAAGAACTGCGAAGCCTTCAAGGTCACATTCAGTCAATTCAGCGCTTCATCTCCAATTTGGCCATGAGATGCGAACCCTTCAATCACTTGTTGAGAAAAGAAGTGAAATTTGAGTGGGGACCAGAATGTCAGCTCTCATTTGAGCGTATCAAGCAGTATCTTCTCAATCCACCAGTTCTGAAGCCACCAGAACTTGGAAAGCCACTTCTCTTGTACATTTTCGTCAATCAGAATGCTTGTGGCAAATTTCTTGCACAGTACGAGGAAGGCAGCTGGATAGAGCATGGCGTCTACTACATAAGCAAAACTTTTATTGATTATGAGAAAAGATACTCTCAGATGGAGAAGACGTGTCTAGCCTTAGTGTGGATGTGTCAAAAGCTGAGACATTATCTGTTAGCATCAGAAATCAAAATTTTATCAAGACTTATTCCTCTCAAGTACATCCTTGAGGAACCTTTTCTTACGGGACGAATTGTAAAATGGCAAGTCTTCCTGATGCAGTACGACCTGGAGTATGTATCTCAAAAGTTAGTCAAGGGCCAATCCATCGCAGATCAGTTGGCAGATTTTCTGTTGACAGAAGAGATCAAAGCGGAAGATGATTTTCCTGATGATCGCATCTGCAGCGTTCATGAGTCCCCAGTTTGGACCCTATTCTTTGATAGAGCCAGAAACATGTCTGGTATAGGGATTGAGATCTTGTTGATCACTCCCAAAAAGGAGATGCTCCCTTATTCCCTCAAGCTCAACTTCCAATGTACTCACAATATGGCCAAGTATGAAGCTCTAATATAAGGCCTCAAAATTCTGCAAGATTTCAATGTCAAAAGAGTACATGCCTTTGGCAACTCATTGCTTGTTGTTAGCCAAGTTAATGCTGAATGGCAAGTGAAGGATTCAAAGTTGATCCCTTATCAGAAGATTGTCTTAGCTCTTATAGGCAACTTTGAAGAATTTCAGCTCAACCATGTCAAGGGGGAATACAACCACATAGCGGATGACCTAGCCTGTCTGGGTTCCATTTTGTCTTTTAAAGATAGTGAATCCTGTCGTTCTTTCGAGATTGGCAGACTCGATCAACCTGCCTACATTCTGGCTGAACAAGTGAACCAAGCCACTCAGAAAGAGAAGCCTTGGTATCAAGACATCAAAAACTTCATTGAAACTGGTGAATTTCCATCAGAAATGCCAAGAAAGGAGCAACGTGCAATCCAACGCATGTCGGCCCGTTATTTCATCCTCGCCAATACTCTTTACCGTCGTGGGTTCAGTGTTGAGTACGCCAGATGCTTAGACAAGGATAAAGCCATGGAAGTTGTCCGAGAGGCACACGAGGGAATTTGTGGTGGTCACGTCGGCTACCAAACACTCGTCAAGCAAATTATCCGAGCAGGGTATTATTGGAAGACCATGCAGCAGGATTGCCATCAATTTGTGAGGAAGTGCGTCAAATGTCAGATGCACGCACCTTCCATTCATGCACCAGCCGCATACTTGCAGTTCGTGGTTTCTCCATGGACCTTTTCGATATGGGCCTTTGACGTGGTAGGCTCCATCACTCCTTCGGCTTCTAATGGCCACCGATATTTCCTCGCAGCTACAAAATACTTCACCAAATGTGTCAAAGTTGTAACTCTGCGAACAGTGGAAGGCCAACATGTAGTTTCTTTCATTCATAAGAATATTCTTTGCCGCTTTGGCGTCCCACATGATATTGTGTCAGACAATGGCAGCCACTTCAAGAATGAGAGAACGAAGACCTTCTGCTCAAAGTTCAGGATTCATCATCACTTCTCGGCTCCCTATTATCCTCAAGGGAATGGCCAGGTAGAGGCCACCAACAAGATTTTGATCCGCATTCTGAAAAGAACTGTGGAAACGGGTCACGATTGACACGAGAAGATGCACGATACACTTTGGGCATACCGAACCACCATTCGGACCCCAACCAATGCTACTCCTTCAGAGCTTGTCCACGGGACCGAAGTAGTGTTACCTCTCCACGTTCAGAAGCCCACACTCAAGTTTGCATCACTCATCGAACTTTCGCTTGATCAGTATCAGCAGCAGAGATTGGTACAACTTGATCTGTTAGATGAGAAAAGGCTCAAGGCGGCAGAGCACGCTCAAGCCTATCATCAGAGGATAGCTCGACACTACGCCAAATCAGTTATTGAGAGAAGATTCCGAGTCAATGATCTTGTGCTCAGATCGACAACTCATCTCAAGCATTGGCCGAAGGGCAAGTGGTCACCCAATTGGGAAGGCCCTTATGTGGTTAAGGAAACGTTGCCTCGTAATTCCTATTGTCTGATCAACGCAGATGAAGTAGAACTGCCAGATCCTATTAATGCTTTACATTTGAAGAGATTCTACACTTAAATTGTTCATTCTAGCCTATGTACTCTTCAGAAGTCCTTTTCAATAAAGCAATAATCTTCTATTGAATTCTCACATTCTTCTCCCTGATACTGGGGCATTTTATTGATCTATACTTGTCTTCCTTCATCATATGCAGGCAGGATTAGACGAATCTCTTTCTAAAAATCTTATCAACTTTTCGGTTAATCTTGTTATCTTTATTAAGTTGCATTCATTTCATTTTTCAATCTAATCAAATTTTCATCAATTTATTGTCAATTTTATCAATTTTGTCAAATTTTATCAAGCTTTATCAGTCTTATTAAATTTTATTCCTTTATTTTTAAACCATGTCAGGTTAAGGGATAAACCTGATGCCTCATTTCAATGAGGTATTTCCCTTTCAGGTTAAGGGATAAAACCTGAACCTCGTCCTGCGAGGCCCTTTTATTTTCTTTCAAAACAGGGGATAATCCAAAATCCCTCTATCATCAAATTTTCCTCGAATTTCTGTCTATTTCTACTAAATCTTTATTGTCAATTTCAATAATTTATTCATCCTCTTATCTTTGTCAATTGCTATCAATCTTTTTAGACTTTGTCGAATTCTCTTCAGGATCAGAGATAGTCCTGAAAATCATCACAAACAGAATTCAGATCTTAGGCCACCTTGGGCCAAGGACCTTGAATAAACTTATCATCCTCATCGTCAGAATCTATTCATGCTTTTTGTCAATCCTTCTGAAACCCGACTTTTGGGAAGGAGCTATTTCCCTCCCGTTTGAGTTCCGACTCAGGCCGCGTTTTCATTTTATCTTTTTTTTTTTGAAAAACCGGGTTCCGACTTGGATTTTCCCTTTTGTATATTCTTATTTTTTTCGGGTTTCAACTCAGACTTCCCTTTGGATCCGATGCTCGTATTGGAACCAATTATTATGTTGAGAATTCGAGTTCTAAAAACTCGATTCTCATCCATTCTTTTTATCTTTATTTTTAAAAACCAGGTTCCGACTCAGATTTGCCCTTTTTGTATGTTCTTATTTTTGAAGTTTCGAGTTTCGACTCGGACTTCCTTTTGGATCCGATTCTCGTATTGGAACCAATTGTTATGTCGAGAATTCGAGTTCTCAAACTCGATTCTCACTCATTCTTTTTATCTTTATTTTTGGAAAACCGGGTTCTGACTCAAATTTTCCCTTATATATATATATATATATATATATATATATATATATTATTCTTATTTTTTTGAAGTTCCGGGTTCTGACTTGGACTTCCATTTTGGATCCGATGCTCGTATTGGGACCAATTGTTATGTCGAGAATTCAAGTTCTCAAACTCAATTCTCACATATTTTTTTTATCTTTATTTTTGGAAAACCGGGTTCCGACTCAGATTTTCCCTTTTTTATATATTATTCTTATTTTTTGAAGTTCCGGGTTCCGACTCAGACTTCTCTTTTGGATCCGATGCTCGTATTGGGACCAATTGTTACGTCGAGAATTCGAGTTCTCAAACTGGATTCTCATTCTTTCTTGTTATCTTTATTTTTTGAAAAACTGGGTCTCGACTCGGATTTCCCCTTTTGTATATTCTTATTTCTGAAGTTCCAAGTTCCGACTCGGACTCCCTTTTGGATCCGATGCATGTACTGGAACCAATTGTTGCGTTGAGAACGCGAGTTCTCAAACTCAATTCTCACTCTTTCTTTTATTTCGAAAAACCGGGTTCCAACTCGGATTTTCGCTTTTTTTTTTTTAATTTTCTTAAGTTTCAACTCGAATTTCCCCTTCAGGATAAGGAATAATCCTGAAATGCCGACAACCATTTTTCGCTTTATTCTCAAGTATTTTCAAATGTCGGTCTCTTTCTCAAATTCTCCATTGAAAAACCAGTGCTCGTGCTGGTATGCACTTTTCAAAACCCAGTGCTTGTACTAGTGTGCATTTTCGCAATCCAGTGCTCGTACTGGTGTGCATTTTCGAAACCCAGCGCTTGTACTTGAGCATTTTTCAAAATCCAATGCTCATGCTGGTGTGTTTTTCAAAATCCAGTGCTCGTGCTGGTACATTTCCAAATCCAGTGCTCATGCTGGTACATCTAGCGCTCGTGCTAGTGTTTGGCTGACGGATCAGTTAGCCCTCCAAGTTTAGTCTTTGTACTAACCAATCATCAACAACTCAAGCTCTAAATTCTCAATTTCAACCTTCAGGTTATCATTTTGTCAAAAAAATTTAATCTTTTTCTCTTGCAAAGGACCCTCTTCAGGGAGAGTTCAAGGGAGCTCGTTCCTTTCGCATACAACCATCTTTCGTTCACAAGAACCCTCTCCCAGGGAGAGTTTGAAGGGACTCGTTTTCTTCGCGAACAGTTTGCAAAACAACAATCAACTTCACACAAAAGAACCCTTTTTTCAGGGAGAGCTTCGACGGAAGCTCGCTTCTTTTTGTGGCCCCCATTTTCTCATCTTTGGCCAACCCCTTCACAGAGGACCCGCTTCTAGGGAGAGTGTGATGGACTCGTTCCTCTGTGATACTTTCTCAACTTTGTTTTTTGTCCGCCTTTCCATAAGAGAAGCCTAGAGATAGGGAGTTTTGACAAAAACTTAATTTCTCTTCGAAAGTTCCGTTTTTGCAAACATCTCCTCTTTGGGGAAGAGAGGAGTATTTTCCAACTTCCCATTCAGGTAAGGGCTAAGCCCGAGTCTCTCTTTTTTGAGAAAAAGAGAGGAGAATTTTGTCATGGACGTGTCGATTTGATATCGAGCAATTACTCTCATCAAGGATTTCTAGAATATTTTTGCCAATTTGCTATCAAAAGTCATTGTTGATCTCAAAGTTTTTATCATATAAAGAATTACTTCAAACTACCTTTAGTATTATTTCCAAAAGAGCAAGACTTTTGTGAAATAAGAACTGAATTCAAGCTTTTTCTGTTGGTCAACCAAGAGGAAGAAGAAAAATCTTCGATATGACCGGCAAAGGAAAAATTCAATGATGTTGAAAAGCCATAAGTAAACTGATATTGATCATAGCTATGGCACATTCTTAAAGATCGTTCTTTTGACAGTAAGACAGTGGAAATATCCTGGGCAGTAAAAAAAAAAAAAGAACCTACCCAATCCATATCTCCTCAGTCATTTGAGCTGTAATCAAATGTCCGCAAAAGGGATCTCTCAATTGTCATCAAGATGAAGACGAATTATGCGAGCTAGACCTCCAGGGCTAAAGAAGATTTGAATCATCTCCGAGATGAAGGAGTTTGTGAAGAATCCTTCCAGAGAACGTTTGGAGCACCGTCAAGATGAAGACGACTGCAATGAGCCTCCCAACAAACCCTAAAAGATATTTGATTTCTGCTATCATCTAGAGATTTTAACCCATGAACTAATGTCATCAAGCCTAATTCCTGAAAAAGAAAAAGAAGGATCGGAGCATCTTCAAGATGAAGGAGTTTGTGACGTACCCTTCCCCGAAAAAGAGAGAAAAGTTAGGACATCTCCAAAAATAAAGGATGATGTAAAAAAACCCAAGAAAGCTCCATGACTTAAAAGAGTGCAAAAAGATCATCATGGGAAATGCCCAGGATATCAAACTGCCCAAAACTGTAAGGAATCATCTTTATTTATGTGAAATTCTTTTATCAATATCTTCTCACTCAATTGCTTTTATGAAGCTAAGAATTTTTCCTCTCTTTTCATATCAAAGAAATTGATATCTTCCTTAAAGAAACTCAAACAACAATAAATTTGAATTTGATTCCTAATTCTACGAAGTTAGCCCAATTGGAGTTAATACTCTAGGTAGAAAGAGGTGATATTTTCACACATAAGCACCATTCAATCATTCTGAATCAACTACAATTTTTGGCATCTTGTTGACAATATTTTCTCGTTATCCGAACATGAAGTGTGAACTTGACATTCGTGTTGACGTATCCTGACGTCATCCCTCCATAGGACTGAAAAGTCCTTTCCTTCCGTTTGATCTGAGTGCTCTCAGATCTGCACACTTCCCTGTATTCTCCACTGTCCCGCCATAGATAGTTCCCGCTCATGATAAGGGTAAAACCTGAACTTTTTGCAAAAGGTCTGTTATTGTCAAAAGCTATTTACAGTCTCAGCAATGAGACGCCCAAGAACAACCCATTTTCAAGCTTTAGGGACCCCCATTTTCATCTTTTTTGCAAACCCCTCTTGGACTTGTTGTGCAAAGTCTAGAGGTTCCATCACAGTTTTCTCGCTCCTCAAGAATCTTGTATCCATTCAGGCTAAGGATTAAACCTGTTACCTCGCTCCTTGAGGTATCACCCAAACCTTCTGCGAGAGGTCGTCTGTCTTTAAAAAGCTGATTTAGTCTCAGCAATAAGACGTCCCATATCATCTCCTTTCCAAGCTTTAGGGAATCCCTTGTTTTTCTCTTCTCGCAAACCCCTTTCAGATTTGTTCGCCCAAATTTTGAAGGTCCCATCATGGTTTCTTCATCCGAGGATTCTGTATGGTCGTCCCTTTCAGGTTAAGGGTTAAGCCTGAACCCCGCTCCGCGAGGTATCTTTCCGTTAAGGTTAGGGTTAAACCTGAGTCTCGATTCAACTAAATATCCTTTCTAGTCCCACCACGGTTTCTTCATATTGAGGACTTCATGTGATTTTCCTCCACTCAGGTCAAGGGTTAAACCTGAATCTCGCTTTGGCAATGCATTTCGTTGTCCCATCATAGTTTCTTCACTCGAGGATTCTGTATGGTCACCCCTTTCAGGATAAGAGCGAAGCCTGAGCCTCGTTCTATGAGGTACCTTCTGTTCAGGTTTGGGTTAAACCTGAACCTCATTTCGACGAGGTAATCCTCCAGTCCCCTCATGTTTTTTCCCCACAAAGGAATCCACGCTCTTTATATATCCATCCAGAAAAGGATCAATACTTGAAATTCGTCTCACGAGGCATTTTCTCTCAAAATGTCCCATCAAAGTCCTTATATATTCCTTTCCCCATTCGGGTTATCTTGAGATATCTTCATCCCATCCAGGTTAAGGGCAAAAACTTGAGTCATTCCAAAAAGCTGATCTTGTCTCGCCCACAAGACTTGATCTAAAATCTTATCTTTCATCACTTTGGGATCTTCACCCAAAAGTCCCGTCACGATTTCCTCATTTCTATTATCCAGTCATATCATTGTCGAGGATTTCGTTCCCCCCTTAGGACCATTCAGGATAAGGTTTTAAGCCTGAAAAGCCATGTTCAAAATAATTCTTCCACACCCAGTTCAGATCTGCTGAATGGAACATTTTTTAAAATTTGGAGTGTTTTCTTTGCCACTAAGCTCGGCTTTCAACCAGCTTAGTAGCAAAGAGGGGCATCTGTGAACACCCCAAATTTTTCAAAAAAGTTTGTAAATATTTCCCTTTTGCCCTTTATCTTCATTTTCTGGGTAATTGAGTCACTTTTAAATCTAAATTCCATTTTAGTTCTCAAGTTTTCTGAAAATTAAATTCATTTGGTATATCTAACTCAATTTCGGATCCAGATTCAGATAAAAAATCCAAATCTGAGCTTCGTTATCCAATTTTTTATCAAATTCTCAAAATTTTCAAAATAACTTTTTGAAGAGCTCAGACAGTTCGTCCGATATCCATTTGGATCCATCAAATTGTATTTTTCAATTCGAGGTTTAAAACTCGAATGTTTTCTCGAAAACTTGGGTCCAAACCCATTTTCTGAAGGAATTTCCCCAAAATAACCCCGATTTTTCATAAAAACCCTTCTTTTGTAAAAATCTTAAAATTTTGTAAAAATCAGTTTAAATTCCTTAGTTTTTAGAGTTTTGTTTTCAAAAAATACAAAAAAATGTAGACATTGAAGAAAAGAATAATATATATATATATATATATATATATATATATATATATATATATATATATATATATATAGAAAAGGAAAAAAATAAGTTGTTGAAAACTTTCTTTTTGAAAACATTTTCTAAAAAACTTAAAAAAAAAAAGAACTTTTAAAAGAGGGGGAGCTCTTTTGAAAATCTTTTAAAACCGAAGTTCATTTTTTTTTAACAAAAACCTGAGGGTTTCGAGAACCCTCTCGAACCCTCTCTCGGGCCATCGCCCTCTCTAGCCCAAAACCCTCTCGAAACCCTGTCTTTGGCCAGCGCCTTTCTTTTGCCTACTCTCTCCCTCCTTCGTCCATCTCTAACAAAATCTCCATTGACGAAGCAACCTTCGTCCTTCATCACCAACGGCTTCAACCCCTTTCTCTTCCCTCTATCGCTGACTTCAACCCCCCTATTCTTCCCATCTCTAGCCGTCGATTCTCAACGAACTCTCCCCTGCTCGAAGCTTCTTCAAACTCTATATAAATGGGGCAACAACGAAGGGATGGGGATCGACTGTTCTGGCATCGCCCCTCGTCTCTCTTTTACCATCAAGCTCAAACCGACCTCCTCCCTTTTCCGGCAACGCCACCCATCGGTTCTCGAACCACCAATCAGTTACATATGTGGCTAAAGATCGGCTATGATTAAAAAAGCCATGGAGCCTAACCGAGTCCAGCAATAGCCTGTAAAACCACGGTTGAAGCCATCATTCAGTGGCTTACAGAGGCTCCAGAACTTTAGTAAATCACGGTGAGTATTCTCTATTCCCCTTTCCCTTTTTGCATTTCTTCTAATTTTGATTCTCGATTTTCCTTTATCTTTACTTATTTACTAAAGCACCATTGATGGCAGTGATTTGTTCATAACAAATCAACCCACTCTGTGCGACATCAACGGAGTGCTTGCACTCCAACAAGTTTTCCTTCCTCTTTTCTACTTTTTTTTTTATAGCTTAGATCCATTTTCTTTTATACTATTAATTTCTCTCTTCCGGTATTAACGATAGTCTTTGTCTGGATTTTCTCGTTCTTTCTTTTTTTTTCTTCTTTTCTTTCTTTTTCTTTTTCCTTTTATCTCGTTCATCTTCAGTTTCTCATATAAGAGCATTCTGCCTTTATCATCTCGATATGAATATCGATACTTACTAAAATCATGTCCCTGCAACTATATTTCCTGTACTGTGTATTTACACACATTTTTTTTCTTCCTTTTCTTCTTTTATTGTGTTTTAATACTTGAATTAAGATCCCGCATATGACCCATGAGCAACCCTTCTGGTTCGATTCGCCCCTTTTATCTTCTGGTTTTGTTTGCCTTTAATCAATCGGCTACTAATAATGAACAATGTTTCAATTATTTTACAGCAGTTGGCTCTGTTAAATATTCATGGAGTTTAGTCATTTTCGTGACTTTCTTACATTCCTGTAATTCGAAATCCGTGATCATTGATCCATTATGATAATCAGTATTTCTGGGCTGCATTTCTACAGATGGCGACTTGAGTTTATTAACTCATTTCTAGGTAAATGATGTTTTCCTGAAGATCATGCCCTTACAGGTTATGATAGAGAAGATGTATTTCAATTCTTCTTATTGTTTTAAGGATATTATCTCAAATAGGATTATGATTGGCATTTGTCATAATATGGGTTCAAGTCAATAATTATGCGATTAGTTGAATAAGCTTGAACATTTTCATTGAGTTTCTGAGTCCTTCATGGGCTCATTCTTAACTTGAAAGAGGGAAAATCCAATGTAATCCTGTGATAAAGCAACATGTACAAAAAAATGACAGGCGTGGTTGCAATCTGTGGTGGCATGGCAGCGTCAACTGTCCCCTGAAAACTGGTTATTCTCTATGTATATCACCTGGTAACTGGTTATTCTCAATGGAGAACTGAAGTGATATAAAGTGCTTGATACTTCAGATATTTTCATTTCACCTACCAAATTACTGTGCCTATCCGTGATTTTATGAGTTATTCATCTGCTATTGTTGATATATTGATGGCCTACCATGTTACCTTGAGCATTGTATGCTCTGAGGCCCATGCTCCTCCAGCATATGCCTTCTCTCCTTCATATATCAAAGTCATTTCAGATCCTGCAGGGATGACCTGAAAAGGGGTGGGTATGCAGTCACCTCTGGGCATGATTCCTAATTTTCTGTAGCGGCAAGATGAGCCAATACTCTTCTACGGGGTGTAATTATCATCATAATGGAGACAAAAGCCGCAGCTCCTCATAAACATCATAACATTTTTATATATCCAGAAGTTCTCATTCATCTGATTGCAGGTACGAAGCAAGGACTCTCACCCTAGAAGCTGGAACGGAGTCCGTTGGTCCGGATGATAAGCTTGGCTGCTAAGAAAGTAGCACAACACCAAAAAAAAAAATTTTTTTGCAGAGGTAAGTTTGAGTTTGCTTAATTTATCTATTTATAACATCTTCTGTCATATGACACGAGTTGGTGGCATTACATTATTGATTTTGTTTTTCTGCCCATTCTCATATCAATATGTCTGTCTGCATGTTCTAAAATCAGGATCGAGATATATTCTCTTTTGTTACTTATATAATTATTCGATTTCAAGACATTGTCCTTAGGTTTACATTCAAATTTGAGGCATTAATGTCCAAGATTTTGAGCTATGGTCGCCATTGGATTACATTATGAGGGCAATATCTGAAGGCAGCAACATCACTTACTACAATGCTGTGATTTCTTTTGCATTGACTATTTACCTTGATGTGTGTCCATCATGCAGCATCCCAACCCCTGCGTGACGTCAGGGCCTGTTATTTGCCCAAGTAAACCTACCATGTTAGGTAATCCAACTAGCTTAGGACAACTATTCACAGGTTCCAGTGGGCTCATTCGATCACCGCAGTCCCTATCACCATCTGCCTTTTAGCATGGTTCCCCTGCTGGTCCAGCACACGCTACAACAGCCACACCCCTTTCCCCCTTAATGTTGTGTCACATCTAGGCATATAATACTCTGTGTCGCATCCACTGCTGCTGTACGTATTCCCTACTGTCTTAGTCATTCAGCCCCTAGCACCCCGGCTATATTCTCGCCACTCTCATCTGTGTATATTTGCTTACTGTACATTCAAAACATCATTTTCACAGGTTATGTATATATGACCATTACCATTCGATTTCCGTACCAGAAATCTCGATTTACACATATAGCTCATGGTAGTATAGCAAACCTCATCTCCATTTTTTTTTTAGCATACCCTCCACCCATTAATTCTAGTATTTTCTGATTCAGCTTCAACTAAACTTCATTAATACCTACATACCATGAATCCTTCATGTGCACTTACACAATATGGTCATTCAGATATTCATCTAACTATGGTGTTGCCTATATATATATATATATATATATATATATATATATATATATATATATATATATATATATATATATATATATATATATATATATATATATATATATATATACATGCATGTACATTTGCTGACAAATGCAGGGAAGGCCATATGCTTTTCTCATTTCAAAATGAGTAAAACCTCCTGTATAAGGTTTTGAATAAATCCTTTTACACTCACATCTCAAACCTCCTTTTGTGCGAACTCTGTCTTGCAGGAACATGAGAAAATCTTAAGATTAGAAATTTGTGATGTTTTAAAATTCCAATATTGTAATAAGTTAGATTTTAATGAGAATTTACATTTCTTGTTTTACATAGAATGAATGAGCATAATAAATTGCTTGTTTTCATGATTTTCCCCTTTATTTCCCAAAATCTCACAATGGTGAAACATGAATGGTGCACCATTTTGTAAGAGGTAATTAAATCCTAAGTTGATGATTTACATCAATGGCCATAGTCAGGATGTAAACAAGACTTAGGATTTTTATCTTTTATAAAATAACACTGGATCCTTTTCAGAATTCATCATATTTTCTTTAAATATTTTCCTCTTTTATCAGAGTTTAGTTTAAAATTAACTCAATATATATACCAATGGCCATAGTCAGGGTATATTGAGAGTTAATGTAATTTTAAACTCTATAAAAGCACCAAAATGTATTTTATTCTTCATTTGAATTTAGATATGATTATTATATAATACATTTAATGACCATAGTCAAGGATGTATTATATTTTCAATCTCATTTTAATTCATTTAAAGAATGAAATAGCTTTTCAAAATCCAATTTCAAAGATTCTATAAATTCGTACATCATTTAAGATAAAACATCATATTTTCAAAATTCTTTTCCAAAATCCAAATGATGTTAATATCTTCTTCAATCATTCAATTCTTGTAAAATCCAATTCATCTTTTCATTTTCAATTCTATTTCATTTTCAATCTCAAAGTCCAATTTAACTTTGAGATTTCAAATTCATTTTATATTCGAAAATTCCAACTCAAAATCAGATTTCAAAGTTCAATTTGACTTTGAAATTTCAAATTCGCTTTATATTCAAAAATTCCAATTCAAATCAGATTTCAAAGTTCAATTTGACTTTGAAATTTCAAATTCATTTTATATTCAAAAATTCCAATTCAAATCAGATTTAAAAGTTCAATTTGACTTTTGAAATTCTAAATTCATTTTTTATTCAAAACTCCAATCAAATTCAAAGTTCAATTTAACTTTGAGATTCTTGATTCATTTTTCTAAATTCCAAATTCAAGTCCAATTTTAAAATTCATTTATTCTCAAATTAATTTCGAAATTCCAAATCCAAAGTTAGATCCAAATTACATCTTGGATTCCAGGTTTCGAATCCGATTCCCATTTAGGATTTTGGATCCAGAATCCAACTTCACCTTGGATCTCAGTCTTCAAGATCCAAATCCATTTTAGGATCCAGAACCCAATTCTACTTTGGATCTCAAACTTCAAGATCCAAATCGATTTTAGGATCCAGAACCTAGTTCCAATTTCACCTTGGATCTCAGACTTCAGATCCAAATCCATTTTAGGATCCAGAATCCAATTCCATTCCCAATTCTAGATTTTAAATCTAATTCCATTTTCAGATCTCATCTGAACTTCCTAAATCCATTTCTATTTTTAAATACCATTTGATTTTCTTAAATCTATCCTGACTTCAAATTTTAGATCTAGAATTCAATATCACTTAAAATTTTATCTCCTTCTCTTAAAACCAGGTTCAAAATTCAAATTCAAAGTCAATTTCTGATTTTGAAAATTCATTCCTTTTTCTTTTATCTCAGCTTCAAAAATCATTCTTTTCAAATCAAGATTTATTTTCCCAACTCTGATTATTTCAAAGACTTAGAACTTCTTTGATCTATCTCAAGTTCTAAGTTAAATTCTACTATTTAAAAACCATCTCTTCACTCCATTATCAAGTTCATCTCAGAACACTTGAAAATTTTCAAAAGAGCATACATCTTTGCATTGCACAAACATGATTCTTTGTGCATTTAGACTTAGGATAAATTCTTAGATAATATTTAAGCAAAGCAAAAGGCATAAATTCGATGCTTGGTTTGATTACCTCTGGTAAAGGCGCCAAGAACGGTCGAATCTCGTACCAACAACCGAATCCCGTCTCTCCATTTTTCCCGCAATATATTTCAAAATGGAGGTGAGTAATTTTTCTAAATATTTTCAAATCAAGGTCAAATGAGACCCCGCAAAAGAGTTCCTTTCTCTTCTCTCTTCTTCTTTTTTTATTTTTTTCTCCCTTCAAAAAGGAGGAAAATAGAGGTTAGAAAAGGAAAAGAGAACGAACAGAGAGAAATACACAAGAGAGGAAAAATTTGCGATGATCACAGTTTTGGCGACCATGATGAGACTTGTCTTCGTCCGATCGAATTTGTGACTTTTGCTTTGTTTTGATATTTTCTAAGTCTTTATTCTATAAATGTCAGCTTCATTTTCATGCAAACCTTAGTAGCCTAGACTTTGTCCTAAGCTGACATCATTGCATATAGGATCTAAGTATGGTTTGGTAGGACCATATTAAGGAGATTATTCCATGTTCACATTAGATTTAGATCTAAAATACAACTCTCCTCAATTCTAGGGATTGAATGCAAAACAATGTATGCAAGTGTATGCTTTTTTTTATTTTAAATCTATCTCTTTAGGGCTTGCATTAGAGCTTTCTGGTTTTTATTGCATATTGAACATATTTTTGAAAACATCCCCACCTATATTGTCTCGGTCTTCACGTTGCTGGGCTGTCTCACTGAACCATAGTTCGGGAGAGAGTCTCACAACTGGGACACTTAATTGGGTTCGCGCCCCCCTACCACGTACCTAAGGGTCATAGTCCGAGGTATATCGGTAGGTGCTCAAGGATGTTGGGAAGCCATTACCCTAGAACCGGAGAATTATTTTTATGCCACGTACTTCGAGCTTCGGCTTGACTATATCGGCATACCTTGATTGGAATCAGATGATCTGAATCATAGAGTTAGGATTAGGGTTCTATAAGCTATTTCAAACATTGCATTTAGAGTCAGCCTTTAGGGAGTGTTGTGTGCACATCCTTGTTTATGCAACTTTTTTATTGTACGATGTTTCCTTGTATTCTCCTATATATATCAAACCTTCTCAAAACCCTGGGTACATTATTCAAAATTTCCTCTTATTTTCAAAAACCCCAGGTATATATTTCTCCTTTACCTACATTCTTTTCTCTTTTTAGTGTCAAATTTTCTTTAAAAAAAACCTGGAAAGTCTTTTTCTAAATCCTTTGATCTTTCAAAAAAATTCAGGATTTATGTCTATCCTCTTCTATCATCAAAAGTCTGTCCGTAAGTCCTGCATTCTATCTAATTCTCTTCCTCTTTTGCCTCAGTATCATTCCGATGGCGTGTGAATCTCTCAATGCTATCTTTCCCAGGGATCATGTCTTCTATCAAATAAGGGATGGAACCCCGGATCATCGGGTCATCCAGTCTCATTCCTTCTTCCTTCGGTGGTATTATTCTTGGTTCGCCACCTTCTCGCGTATGTTCCCAGACCACTTGGATGATTGTGGATTGGCAATGGCATCGGTAGTGGGCAAGCGAACCATCAACGACAGTTTAATTCAAGCTATGACAGAACGGTGGAACCCGCGTACCTGCAAATTCTGGTTCTCGTGGGGAGAGATAACCCTGCTAATGGATGAGTTTAGTGACATCATGGGATTGCCAGAGCCAACTGGTCAGCCAGATGAACCGATCGAGCAGCAATTCCTGATCAATGTCAAGGGGATAGATGTTCGAGAAGCATTAGCCAGAGTGACAGGGAGCAGATCTTGGCCTCTCACCAAGATCAACAGAAGTCAGTTCATCGATCTGTTCAGACTCTATCGCAAGTATGGAGCCTACGAGGAAGTGAACACCTTGTTCCGAGCAGCGAAGGAAAAAATCCAGCACGCCATGGTCCTATGCACAGTAGGATTAACATTCTTCTAAGATGGCCAGAATTTCATTGATATGAGAGTCGCCCAACTCTTTCAAAGATGGGGAAGCAAGCAGACCCGCCAGCTTTCAGTGTCCATGGCCTCTCACCAAGATCAATAGAAGTCAGTTCATCGATCTGTTCAGACTCTATCACAAGTATGGAGCCTACGAGGAAGTGGACACCTTGTTCCGAGCAGCGAAGGAAAGAATCCAGCACGCCATGGTCGTATGCACAGTAGGATTAACATTCTTCCAAGACGGCCAGAATTTCATTGATGTCAGAGTCGCCCAACTCTTTCGAAGATGGGGAAGCAAGCAGACCCGCCAGCTTTCAGTGTCCATGGCAGCTCTAGCCTTTCTCTACAGAAGCTTAGCTCGTTTTGCCCTAGGAGAGACCATTTTGGTAGAAGGATGCATGTATGCCTTGCAGTTGTGGTTCCTACGACATGTTCCATCGAAGGTCAGTTTCCTCAGATTCAAGAGCAAGAAGCCGAAGTCTGTCATTCAGTATCGAACCTTGATTGAGAGTCTGTACCAGGAAGAAATCCTCTGGGATTACTTTAACAGGCAAGAATCAGTTCCTCGCTACACTTATGTTCGTAGCAAGCGTTACAGATTGCTTGGCTCTTTCTTCTGTGTCAACTATCAGCCAAAGAGGTGTCTCTGACAGTTCTCGCATTGGCAGATTCGTGTCAACACTCGCTTCCAGACGAGCCACATGCCAGAATTCGATCTGCAGTCAGATCAGTGGTCTAGGGCATACCATGTAACCAAATACACTTGGGACTCCTTCATTCCTTTGTCTATATTTTCTTGTCCTAATGTATCTTCAGAATATCAAGAATGGTGGCAAACTGTCTCCTCACCTTCTCTTTGTATTTGAATCTTGTCATCAATAAAAATGCAACTTTATGTTCTATTAAAAAAGGCTCTTTATGGCCAAAATTTTGTTCTTTTATTTTGCTTTATGTGGTCACAATCCCCGTGACGACCTCATCCCTAGTGATGAGTCTTTGCCTTATATTCTTCTTCAAATTATCTCTTATCATGATGGACGACCTCACCTAGGTGACAAGGCATATTTTTCCCGTTACCACAAAATGGTAGCGTAATTATCACAAAACTTGTGATGACCCGATCCCTGGTGATGGGATAACTTGTTCAATTGTCTGTCAATTCCTCCTTTCCTGTCTTTTTCTAAAAGGGTCGTGTTTTCAAAAATTGCTCTGAGCTCTAACCATTCCTTTATTCCGCAGAGAAATCGTTGGCATTGGCAAGATGATTCAGACCAGAGCTAGAAAAGAGACTGCTCCTCAGCACAGCGACAGCAAAGCCGAGGCAACAAACTCTCCTAAGTCAGTCAGAGGGCAGAATAAGAACCAAACCGATGATATAGATCCCGCCATGTACAGCCTGTTTAAGAGAATGATGACCAAAATGATGTCAGAGCAGGCTGAGGCCAGTTAGAAGAAGGTCGTTCCGAAGGGAAAACCAAAAAAGAAAGCTGTGAAAAAGCCAGTCAGGATCATCAGAAAGAAAGTCCAACCTGACACCACTTCTGAGGAATCATAATCAGCCAAAGAAGAATAAGAAGAAGAAGAACAGTTTGTCTACCATCATAATCCTCCGCAGCAGTCTGTTAAGATCACTGCAGAGCCTGAATCTGTAAATAAACCTATTCCAGTTAATGATTCAATGCACAAACAGATGAGGGAAATGACTTAAGCCATTAAGGATATTCAGGCCAAAAGCAAAGGCAAACAGACTTACTCTGGTGAAGATTTTTACAATGGCCTAGATGGGGATGATAATCTACAAAATCTCCCTCGCAAGTTCCTCAAGTTTGACGGAACCAGCAACCCGAAGGCTCATTTGGCCACTTTCTATGCTGAGTGCGGCTGTTTCAGGAAGGACAACTGAGCGTTATTCATTTGCTTTCCTCGCAGCCTAGAGGGTGTAGCGGCCAGATGGTATGCAGACCACATCAATCCTATCGAACTACGAGAGTTCGATAAAGTTGTTAATTTATTCATTGAGCGCTTCATGTTTAATGTCGAAGCGTCACCAACTCTCAACCATCTCTATAAATTAAAACAGAATGAGAATGAGAAAGCTAGCAAATTCATTCACAGGTGGAGAAGCACCTGTAACAGAATGAAGGTTCCCGTCCCAGAAGAGTACGCCCTGCAGATTATCTTGAACAACTTTGCTCAGCCTCTGAGAAACCTCATTTTTACATCTCCTGCCAGGCAAATTTTGTAGGAGAAGAACTTCCGGTAGGCAAATTTTGTAAATCTGTTTCCGTTGAATTATAATTTGAACATTACAAAACACGCTTGTAAATCATTGTACTGCTTCATCTACGAAAATTAAATCGTATCGAGAAAAAGTTTTGTGTTGTATGCGCTTAACCAATGCTAGTAATGTTGCTCTTTGGTAATTAAAAATACTGCACATCGAAAGATATTTTGTTGCTGTTCCGAAATCTTTGTATAACTCGCACTCCGTGAATGAAAAGCGCCGAAATAGATTTCCGCGATTTGTGGTCCACAAAGGCACGTAATGTTCGCCCTGAATAAATGATGAAGTATTTATCGATAAGAAAGGTTTGTTCCTCAGAAATCGTTGTATTGCTGAACTTACGAGAATGAAAATTGTAATATATATGCCCCATCGTGAACGAATATAGTGCATAGCTAGATGAGAGTGACTCGGTCGACCCAATGTCGAGGTGTAAGTCCATAATCTACACCTAAGGCGATTTGTTGGGACGCGGGTGGACGAAGTTGTGGATTTATATAAGACCAAAAAATATTTCTAAAATCAAACCCACACACTACGTGCTACCATGATTTGAACTACTATGTCCAATCACATTGATTAGTTTGGGGAATAGCTCTCTGACATGACATTGTTCAATTTCAATAATGCAGACTGTATTTTATTTGAGATTTGCTCCGTATTTATTAAAACTATCATATTTATTTGAAAACTGATGGAGGGTGATAGGACGTTTCATTAATATATGAATGACACATCACACAGGTTAAGGATGTGTTCCACTTTGCTTCATGAATAAGGAACCGACAAACCGATAATTCCTACATAAACGACTTGTTCTTGAATCGAGTGTATAAGCGGCTTCGACGCAATTGAAGTATTTGTCTAGACTTTTTTCATATGTCTGCAATATCATAATTAAAGGAAACGTCGTTTCACAGTCCAAAAAATTTCAAATTATTACACAAGATTTCATGGTAGTAGCAGTGAAGATGACGTTAGACCACCATTTCTAAACATCAAACCTGTCTTATAGCTGTGTACTATTTCTAATTATGAAAGCGACATTAATGGCTCTTGTTCACCGCATTCATCGCTAATCTCTTCTGCGATTTTCATTCTGTGCGTGTCAGCAATAAAGCGATGTTTGAACATCAAACATTTCCTATCGATGTTGACTATTATCATTTCGAACATTAGAAGCTTTTGTTGATTGCATACATCGCAATCAAATTCTGCGACTGTCAATCATGCGGGTTGAGCGCACATCTTTTATCAATTACAAGCTTTCATTATTTGCGCATGCTTACCGTATAAATCCTATGTTTTTCCTGCGATTTGCATTCAATGACGACGAAGAATATTGCGATTTCAGAACAACAACCGTTCCTTATCGCTGTTGAGTATTATTATTTTTGGGCGAACATATACATGTTTTTTTAGAGCATGCATAAATCATGTTTGCTGTAAGATATGCGCCCATGATGAAGGTCAATAGCGGTAAGATTTGTTTGTTGATCAAGAATCGCTCTTTTGCTGGGACACTTTAAATGCAAACCGCGAAAAAGGATTGTGATTCATGCAGTCAACAACGACTTCTAATATTCGGTCGAAATATGATAGATTACACACAAGTTGGTTATACCGTCTCTAAAATCTACATGAAATAGACGAACATGAAATTACTCTAGCGTGGTGGGCACCGTTGTTCGTTGCCTTTTAGATCCTCGTGGCGGCTCCGTTAGTTTCTCCTCTGCAATTAGAAAGGCCATCAATTTTTTGCAGAGTTCTTTGCGGAATCCAGGTATATCAACCTGCAAAAATAAATTGTAATGTGAAACCAATAGACATGCATTTAATACCCAATAACAGAGGCCAAGAAATGGCATACAGCGTCGAAACAGGGTTATGCATCATTGTATATCACTTCAATATACTTCATTACAAATACGCCACAATCAACGCCATTATTTTGTAAAGGAGCATGGTATGCCGTGCGATAGATCCACTCGCTAACGTCGACTCCCAAAATGACTTTGACAAAACCGATTTGAGAATAATGCGGCCGAAAGTAAATTCATGACCCCAGTACACGACACGATACTCATATAGATGAAATCTTACGAGATGGGAAATGTCAAGCCGTAAACCACTGTCAACTTCCAACGAATTGTAATACCATAGTTGTTTTTCATGTAAATCCATCACGTATAAGACCCAATGCCTTTCAGATTGCCAGAGTGTAGGAATCAATATCTGCAAATGGATCGTAAAAATGTTGTTAGCACTGTTATGTTGTAACCTTGCACTCTAGGTTTGTTTACTTACTTTTTCACTTGACAAAAGGTCTCTGCAATTATTACCGTTAACCCAGTAAGGTAGGCCATCTTTAAATCCAATAGAGTATGGCAAACAATGTAAGATAGTCTGCAAACTGAAACATTATTAACAACAATGTTAAAATACGAATCAACTGGACTAAATCAATAACTAAAAGCAACATAAAATACAACCGATATACCATGAAATATGGGCTCACGATGCTTATAATTTTGCTTGGTGCGTTGCTTTTAATATAACTGACGAAATCAGATATAGTCTGTTTGCAGCAAATATGATGTTGTTAACGTACGTACACATGGCTTACGTATATAGACAACTCCTACTAGTTTTATACGAACAAAATTACTGATCATGTTGCATTGTGCGAATTCATTGTGCATTCGTTTAATGTCCTCCAGGAGTGATTGACTAAGTTTTTGTCCAACTTCGTCGGTGGATGTTCTACTGAAATGAATAAGGACTTTGCAATGAACGATATTGAAATTACATTATAGAGTACACAACACAAATCGCAAAAATGACATGAAAGAGATGGATTTTGATGAAAATGGAGACGATGTGTAGACAATATACGCATGATTTTCCATTGTTGGTCGTGTAGCTGTCTTCGTTTTTCTCATCGACCACAATTTGCTATGTAGCTGGTTACATGTTCGAGGGAGAAACTCCAAGTCTATAAAGGAACCGTTGGTTTGACTGTTGCTAGTTCACGAAGTAGAAGATAATCACACCGTCCAATACTTGTGCGACTATTTATGAGCCAAAAGATCTACTGCTCAACCACCGTGATCAATGAATAATGTACGATCAATAAAAAAAATTTTAATGCATCCTTCGCTGTCCGTAGGAATCACATATGTGTATTGCGATTTACTTTCAATGACGACGAGGAAAATTGCGATTTATGAACAGTTTAGTAACCTTATTGCTGCTGACTATTATCATTCAACGGAGAACATTACCATGTTTTTTTGATAGCATACAACCCAAATTTATTTTGGAATTTTCAGTACAGAAGGTAGATAATTACAATGATTTGTGAACGTCAATCATTTTGTATAGATCTTTACTTTTATCATTTTCGAACGTCGATTACATGCTTGTGTTGACCGCATAAATCGCAAATATGTTCTCCATTGTTCACTCAGTTTAGGGTATAGGGTTTGTGTTATAGGCTTCATGTTCAATTTTCGTCTCCATTTGTACTGTATTACGTTATACGTACATCGATTTATGTGTTGAAATTGTTACTTTGTTATAATTTTCTCATAAAATTGATGCACATGATTTGTAATACGAATCATTGTAAATATGTATTAACCATATACGAATGACTGTTATAGATTACTTATACAAATCGCAGCCGAATGACTGCACAAATCGCTATACAGCGAATACGAGATCGATTCACGCACCACCAACCACTGACCACAAATCGTCACCGACAAATCAAAATCCAGAGATTACGAAAGACTTCCTTGGCAAGATCAGTGGACGTCCTAGGAGTTTTGCTGCGGTCCGAATAAGAAGGGAAATACAACGATTTCTCAGTAAACAACCTCTGCTAGAAACCCTAAACTGTTAACAAAGCCGACAATGTGGAAATCGGGTCATGCAAAGAGGCATGACCACTTAATTAATAGCCCAAACGAGATTCCTGTGTACCAGTTTTCTCTTGTGAATTCATCAGAGCCTGTCATGAAACACAAAATATAAAATACTGCTTTAAGTTTCACAAGAAATGCAAACCTCATCCCAACATTGATTACATACCAAAAGACTTGTAAAACTGAAGCTATCGTTGCCAAAAATCTGGTCGGGAGGAATGGAGGTTAGCACGTTGGGTATTACGTCTTTAGGGTATTGCTGCATGTTGGACATTACACGAGTTAGATATTGACAAGCTTCACGTAATGGGAAGCAATATAATGTCTTACATACCTGTTCATGAGAAGGGTTTTGTTGCTTTTGATTAGAGGTTGGCTGTTTCTTAGACCTTTTCTTGCCAACCATTTCTAGTGCACCCTTTGTCCTCCAACGACTGCGATCAGAGGCAGGTTTTCTTTTGATACCCTTCGCTTCATGAATATGTTCATCATAATCAACAACATTCACTACCGACTTGTTGAAAATGATGTTTAGGCTATGCCACAACTTCTCAGGAGTGTTGAGCGAAGCATGATTTTCACCTGCGTTGTTCGATCCCATTATCTTCGACTGGTATTCATTCGCTGCAACAGACTGAAGGTTAATTAACTGCACGTTTTCAAGTAACTCCCTTGACGCTTTTCTCATGCATACATAGCCTTCTTCACTTCTCGATGCCAAATCAGCAACATGCATAAATGACCTACACAGTTGTTGGTAACGGAAGGCTATGTGGCACTTCTTGTCGACACCAGGTTTACTCACATTGTCCATATCAAGCATTTCAATCTTTGCTTGTCTTCTCCATCTTCTCATTACATAAGACTCTGGTATTTCTTATATCTTCTCTTGATTAAGTGCCTTTAATGCATGACAACATAAAATATCTTTGAATTCATACATTTTGCACGAACATTCAACTCGTCCATTGTCCACATTGTACGTGACATGTGCTTCTTGCCTTTTGTGATGCTTTTCGCCCTCCCATAAAATACAGTATTTGCGCATATTCTCGCTTTGCACGTGTCCTTCAATATTGTAATTCATGACATGAAACACCTCTTTCTTGATCCATTCAAATACAGTTAGTGTATACAGATCTGTAGGTCACATCAATATTTTCATGCCAAAAGTTGGAGGTCGTGTATTGAAGCATTTCACGTCTTGTTCAAGCTCATTCTGTCTTAGACCGTCTATAAATAATTCATATTGTTCCATGAAGCGAAACATTGTTAAGCATGAATACAAGGTTTTCTTCAAAGTGGCATGCATAGATTCAGCTCTCTATGTACTTATCATACCAGCACAAAAGTATTGTCTTCCATATGCCAATGCCCACTTCTCTTTTTCTGCATATAAATTTTGTAACCACAAACAATCTTTAAGGTCGTATGTCTGAATCATTTCCTCCCAATCAGACATAAAGGTGATCTCGTCTACGCTCTCAAGCACACACCTAATAAACTTTTTATCAAACCCTGTTTTCTAATTGAATATGTGTCATATGTTCTTTGCTGCATTTTGAAAGATATGCCACAAACATAGCTGATGATGTGCATCTGGTCACACATGAAGCACTGGAGCCGCAATTGCGTGATCACCATCTGTAAGTACAGCTCCAGGTTGCTTCTTGTTCATTGCCTATGTAAATACTCTGAACAACCACTCAAAGCTTTCCTTGGTCTGGTCATACAAAAACGCGCCGCCTAATATACAACTCTGTGAGTGATGGTTCACTCCGACAAACTGCGCAAATGACCACTGTTCAATATTAATCTTTATTGTAGTATCAAATACAAGCACATCATTAAAGCATTCATAATCTACTCTTGACTTTGAATCGGCCCAAAACATATTCACAGCATATCCATCTTCATTCAGTTGAATTGCAATAAAGAAACCAGGGTCATTGCTTGATTTCTTCTGTAAGTAATCAACCAAAGAACATATTTCTCCATTCTTCATGTTATCATTCATCTTCCTTCTCAAGTGGTTTCTTAGATCCAAAGGTGTGAATGACACATTATCGCGACCACTGTCTATGTGGGCAAACAAATTGTATGTCTTCCTTGGTGCAATGCTGGCACTATCTGCTATTTCAGCCATTGCAGCATGCGCTACAGTTACTTTACGATGTGACCTTAACATAGGAATCATAAATGATGCAGATAAATCATGATTATGATCACTGATTAAAGTACGAACTAGAAAATTCCCATTTGGATGTCTTCTTAAAACCATTCTAGCTTGACATCTACATCTTGATTCTGGCATGCTCCTCGTTGGATTTCCCATTGATTTCTTCCAACCTTGCTTGAAACAAACATATGTCTTTCTCACCACGACACCCTGTGGATTTTTTGACCAAGAAAACCTTCTCACACTGAAGCCAACTTTTAGGGCATAATCATTGTAAAATTTATATGTAGCTTTCTCACTATTAAACTGCATTCCTTCTACCGGAACATAGTCAAGTGTACTTCCATGTTCATTCACAGTGCCTACACTTTTATTATGTATACTGTCATGATAATCTACCTCATTATTGAATTGCATTTCTTCTACTGGAACATTCAAGTCAAGAGTGGGTCTAATGTCTGCACCCTTCTTATCATGTGCATCATTAGTGCAGATGCTCAATTCTTCAGTTGCATCATTACTATAGATGTTCCATTCTCTATAACTTTCAATTGATTGAGCTACATCGTCTTCATTACAACCTGATAATAAGCTCAACAATGTTATAAGCAATATATCAGTTTGTGTTGCCAACAAAATAGCAAACAAATTGATATTAACTAACAAACCAATATCTCACAAATCGGTAATATGTTACTAATACAGCAGTTTGAGATACAAAGCATATAATGAGTGAATGTAGGATACCTGATGGGTTGGAGGCCCTTTCTAGCATTTGCAAACAAGCATTCTTGTCAACAGGTCCCAGCGTCTTACAAATATCGATAAGTTTTCAACCATCGTAAGAACAAGATCTACCTGCAGTAACAAAACAATGCCTTAATGATACACAAGACGACATGCGTCCTTCATCGACAACATGATGGGATGGAAAGCTACTCACGACGCTTTAATGGCACTGGTCGAAATTTTTGTGCGTCATTGCTTTCTTCTGTAATGCCTAACGACAATGCAAAAGAAGAGAAGACACGAGAATGTTTTGTAAGCAATATATCATGTTGTGTTAGCAAGCGCATACGTTTACTACGATTTAATCAGGATGCATATAACAACGGATATCGATAAGGGTTAGCAAGTCAAAGAATCGATTTAAAGAATGATAGTATAAAAGCAATTGCGGTTTGATATCTGCTTATACTGAGCATCGAGTTGTCACTTACCATGCCAATAAAAGACATGAAATGCCAGACATGTGTGTTGATGATAATGCTGTCAGTAGATCCAAGAGGTTGTGAAACAAGTTCAATACAAATCGCTGACAGAGCAGCGATTTGAATGCGTGTAACAATGTGTTTTTGCACGCACACGTTTTCAAAGTCTGTGTACAAATATCTTATGAATACATATTACAAAACATATAATATCTTACAAATCGATATACATATCGAATAATATATTGAAAATCGATACAACAGTTAAGCATAATAACTTACAAATCGACAATACAAAAGCATAATATCCAAAAGGTCGATAAATATATGGCACAATACATTACAAATCGATACGGAAGAAATTTGGCATAATAGCAAACAAATCGATATTAACTAACAAAACAATATCTCACAAATTAGTAGTATGTTACTAATACAACGGTTTGAGATACAAAGCATATAATGAGTGAATGTAAGATACCTGATGGGTTAGAGGCCCTTCCTAGCATTTGCAAACAAGCATTCTTGTCAACAGGTCCCAGCGTCTTACAAATATCGATAAGTTTCCAACCATCGTAAGAACAAGATCTACCTGCACTAACAAAACAATGCCTTAATGGCACACAAGAAGACATGTGTTCTTAATCATAGCATGACGAGATGGAAAGCTACTCACGACGCATTAATGGCACTGGTTGGAATGTTTGTGCATCATTGATTTCTTCCATAATGGCTAACGACAACGAAAATGAAGAGAAGACACGGGAATGTTTTGTAACACAACGCAAGCACGAGAAGGCGACAATGTGTTGTAAAACAGGATACAAAACGAGGCGAAAACCTTGACTGGAGACGAAGGTAAAGCTTGCGTTGACAATGGGAGGTACTGTTATAGCAGATGGCGCAAGAGTTTAATGAATAGAGAACGTCCACAACTTAAATAGTTAACATCAAACTTTCTGGATGGAGGACTTTTTTGTCATTTTCTCAAACCGTAGTTTCACAACTTTTGAATGGAGGATTTTTTTGTCATTTCCTCGAACCGTCATTTCAGGGCAAGAAAAGCAAGTAAGGGTGATTAAGTCTTTGCAACAACACCAGAGTCCGATGCAAAGTTATGTCATCATACACGGGAATACGATCCCCATGTGCATAAATACGTGGCGCTCATTCGCCCCCCCCCCCCCCCCGAACACAGACGTGGGATTCAGTGAATCATCGGGGGCGAACATACACCACCCTCTCTCTATCACCGCACTGCTCTTCAAGCTTCGGGAAACTTGAAAGGCGGTGAGCAATTCCTGAAATGAAAGAAAGGTGGGAGTGGAGCCGATGGGATAGGGAATAAAATCGTGAGTAGATTTACGTGGAACACAAATTTCTACCAAATGATCGATATATTCAAATTAATAAAGGGTATTAAAATTAAATAAGGTCATTCTAATCATAATAAGATGAAGATATGCATAAACAGAAGAAAATTGATGTTTGTTGAAAGAAAAAGGAGATTCACTAATTTTTCTAAATTAATTGTGAATCCGCCCGCTAGCCTTTCATAGCAAAAGCCTAAAAAAGTGCAAATGTTTGAAAGAGAAACATTTAACGAATGAAGCTCGCTAGTTTTTTTTCTAAAATTATCTGAAAATCCCATGACATTAGCAGTAAAATCATCCTGACAAATAACACGTTTCTTTCGGCTAAGGGATAAGTCGCATTAGCGGAAGAGGGTCGTAGGTTGTTACAAATTATCTGCAAGTCCCCCCGATTTTTGCAGGAAGAACGTAAGGAATCACGAATGCTCAGATAAGAGATGTCTTTAGAACCTCAGCAGAGAGATGTACACAGTTTATGCAAAGCACTGGACATCTGCAGGTTCGGGTCAATTGGAGATTAGCTACTGATTGATGTGAATGGCGTGTGCCCGAATAAAATGCCTACAAAGTGTAAAATGGTCAAAAAATTGAGAATCAGTGTTTTTGGATTGGTAGA
Organism: Nuphar pumila; assembly: GCF_984573655.1. Classification (NCBI taxonomy): domain Eukaryota; kingdom Viridiplantae; phylum Streptophyta; class Magnoliopsida; order Nymphaeales; family Nymphaeaceae; genus Nuphar; species Nuphar pumila. The sequence continues at coordinate 68,162,017 of NC_143255.1, read as the reverse complement.
GAATTTTGGTAGTAGGTATTTGTCAGAACTGGACAAATTTAGAAGATAGTATAATCATACTTTGAAGGGTAAAACTGCCAAAGAAAAAACAATTGGCCAGATTTGTCACATTGTGTCATGAATTGGCCATGTTTATCAAGTTTTTTTGTCTCGGTCAAAACACGAAATCGTGCCAAGTGAATACCATCTGTCTTTATAAAAATTAGATTCAAAAGATCCATTCGATGGATGTCTTTAGTTGTCTTAGTCTCAATTGACCGATAGTAGAATATTTAGGTTCATCTGTCTATGTTTCACTATTTCACAGATATATCTCAAAAAAATATATAAATGACAAGCTAGACTAATTGAAGATTCAAGATTTTGAAATCCTCAAATTACACGCTACTAACATGGTAGCCACAACAATAGAAGATGCAGAAGAAACAACAAATTTATCCTACAACGGGAATATGCAATTAAAGAAACCATAAAGATACGGTCTTTCAATTACCAACAAGACATACAAAACAGGTTGCTCCTTTATTTGATAACATGTTCCATGATCATATGTCAGAATTTGTTGAGAAGTCATTATTTCCAGGTACTAAGCAGGTCACATAAACACGCCGACCACAACTGAATAATTAAAATCGTACAAAGGGCCATGCAAGACATTGGCACCATTCATTACCAGGTCTGGACAAAAGACTGATCCACATGGACATGGTGCAAGATACCTAATATTGACAGACTTTATTGTAAAATATGTGCACGCTTTGATGAATCTCTTAAAAAATTGTGTGGGCCTAAATCGTGTGATTTAATTTGGATGGGCTCTGTGGTATCTCATATGGTTTGGTACACTATGTGGAGAAACTTGACCTATCTACAATTATGTAATGGGATGAACTGGAGATAGACTCCTAAACACATTAGCTTATGGTCCCCAAACCTTATATAATGGTCATCTCTCCAAGTTCCTCATAAGTCAGAAAGATAATTCTGTCCCTCTCTCATTAGGTCCAGAGAAAGAAAAATGTTCAGATATACAAGTTCTGAAAGATCATACTGTCAATGATCTATCAGAGCACAAATGAATTCAAGTATGCTTCTACATCAAGTTTGGTTTCAGTTTTCGTTTCAATGATTCAACAACAACATGTAAATCGGTCATGTTTGGCTTCCAGTGAATTTCTAAATCCAACAATTAGTATCAGAGCGCATGTTCTCATTGAATCGTTGAAAAATTACGATTTCATATATTTTGTACATTTTTTTGGTTTTTTCGGCAATGATCCATTGTGATTATCGGATCGTCGTCGGACGACATGGGATGTTCTTTTTTTTTGTTTGTCAGGCAGGAAGGGCCATCGGGCCCTTTCGTTGGTTGCCGATCAAACGCTAACCTTGTCCCATCTTAATCGACGGACCGCCGTCAGAAGTAGCAGGGGCTTGCCCCTATTCAGATCACCAGACAAGTGGATGATCGGTCCGATAGCCGGACATGTGTCTCTCTGCCTCTTGTCACCGAACTGTACAACAGATAGGGTCATTCGACCCTTCCCTTAGGTTTTCTTTTCAGACAGGCGAGAGGGTTGATCGACCCTCCCGCTTCCTATTGATCTGGATGACGGATGGCGATCGAAAAAGGGGTTCGCCCCTCTTTTGTTCACCAGGCACAGGAGGGAGATCATTATTCTGATCTTCAGATGTCGGACGACCTATTGTCATCGTCCAGATCTCCAGACGTCGGGCGAAAGGGGGTTATCGACGTTCTGATCTTCGAGTCGGTCGGAGAGGGCCACGGTAAACCAAACGAAAATCAATGGTGGTCTCGGCATGTGGCTTGGCCTAGCCACCGTCGATGACCATTTGGGGTCGGTCGTGACCGGCGATGGTACGAGGGGCATCTGGCTTGCCTCAGTCATCGTCGTCGGGTGCCTCAAGACCAGCGACAACTGAATTTTTTTTCGGTTCAACCTTTGTTTGTCAGGGTCGGTTCAGCCGGCAGCCGAACTGGTGACCCGAGATGCTCTGCTTTAGCCACTGTGATCCGCAGTGCTGACTCGAGTCGGGCCAGGCAAAACGGCTTCAAGCCGATTCGATGCCTGTTAGCCGACAAGTCGGGCGAGCCGATTCGGTATTCAGTCAATTATGTCGGTCGGGCCGATTCAAATTTTCAATAAAGTGGTTCATTCTTTTAAAGACCGAGTTGGGCTTTTACACAAGCCTGATTCGGTGACCTGTCAGTGTGCTCAACATGGACCAACCGCTTCGGCTATTTGGCAGTCCGAATTTGTTACACTGGACCGGTTCGGTCCAGTGTGTGTTGGGCACATTTTTTTTTTCAATCCGAACCATCTTGGTGCCTTGTTTAGGCCAGGTCGGGTAAGGCATTGGGCATAGAACCGATATGGCCATGTGTCTCATTGGGTTCTGACTTCGCTAGGATACCAACCGGTTCGGTACCCGATATGGAACCAAATCGGCATACATATCTGTAAGGATGAGGCCTGATGACCCAGTTCAACCCCATTCAGTTAAGGGGCTGAACCGAGTCAGATATGGGGTTTTATGTGGATCGAGCCTGGTTAAGACCCGATCCACTGTATAGGCTTGCGTTTGGTTTCAGATTATTGGGTCCGATCGGTTTGAGCCCGCACCTGATTTTTCACTGTGTTGGGTCTGACCCGTTTTGCGTCAGACCGACTTTAGGACCCGCTGGTGGGTCCGGCCAAGCCCGATTGGTCGGACCCGTGCTCTAACCGTAATAAAAAAAATTTAGGATTGTAAGGCTATGTTAGAGCACATTATGGGTCACTTTGGTGGGTCGATATACGGTTATTTTTTGGCCCATATATGTTATTGTGCTTGCCTTATTGTTCATGTGCATCTATTGACATATTTGAACGTTGGTATTATTTCTTATTCTAGGTCCAATATTTTAAATTAAATTAATTGAATCAATATGTTGACAAAGTAACATTTGTTGTATAGGTTAATTCATTTTGAAATATTGTGATGTTTATATGTTTGTTGTTCATGCGAATAGTGACCGGCCCAAAGGAAGATTACTATTTAGCCGAACTCATATATACTTTCAGTAATAAATATGGGACAATTATTCAGTTTTTCATGTAAATAACGAGTCGGTCTAAAGAAATGCTCGTTGTTTGACAGGACTAATTGTCAATATTTTGATTACCATATTGAGAGTACCACTTACAAGTTGATACTTTTGTCCAAAGACTAAGTGTTAATGTTATACTGGATATCTTGTAATGGGGTTCACCATTATTTAAATATGTTATTTTATGTTGCATGTGAATATGAATGTTAATCGTGAGTTTGGTTGTTCTTTATTCAGTTAATACTTCTGTTTCTATGATATATGCAAACATTAATTTCATCATTATTTTGAGCAGTTTCAATTTCAAGAATTGAAAAGAAAATGTTATGCTTATGCTTGGATGTATGGATCTGGATCTTGCACTACGAGAAGATCAACCACACGTTCTTACGGATAGAAGTTCTACTGAGGATAAAAAAAACTCTGAACGGTGAGATTGATCTAATTGCATGAGTCTTATGATCATGAAACATATAATTTCTGAATCCTTTAGGGGCATCATGTCCAAAGAGGCCAATGCCAAACGTTTCCTTGAAAAAATTGAAGTGTTTTACGAAAAACGAAAAACTTGAGACAAATACTCTTCTCCCGAGTATTGTCTAAATGAGGTATAAGAGAAAAGGAAACATTAGGGAGTACATTATGAAAATGTCTCATCTTGCTTCAAAACTCAAGGCACTAAAGTTAGAATTGTCTAAGGACTTACTCGTGCACTTGGTTTTGATATCCCTTCTTGCACAATACATCTAGTTTAAGGTCAGTTGTACTGCCAGAAGGAGAAATGGACTCTTAATGAACTTATTTTACACTATGTGAGCGATGACAAAACAATTGAAGTCGAGGCAATATGAACATTTAGGTTGTTATTAAAGACTAAAAATTATTTAGATTTGAAAGAAACATTTATTGTGTCATCTTTTAGGCAAAATTTGGTTTCTATTTCTATTTTGGATAAATATGGTTATTCTTGTTTATTTAAAAATAATGAATTTAAATTATTTCTTGATTCAAATCTTATTGGGACCAGTTCTTTATCTATAGTTGATAACCTTTATTTGCTTGATATTATTGCCTCATTTAATAAAACCTTGCAATTAAGTTCTCGTGGTACAAAACGAAAATTGACAAATGAGAATTCTGTTTTGTTATGGCATAAGCACTTAGGTTATATTTCTAAACAAAAAATTGAAAGGCTTGTGTCGAGAAAGATTCTTGATTTCCTTGATTTCACTGACTTTCAGGTTTGTATTGAGTGTATAAAAGTAAAACGAACAAACATAAGGAAATTAGGTGCCGAAAGAAGAACAAACGTCTTAGAACTAATCTATACAGATATTTATTGACCCTTTCCTACGGCTTCTTAGAGTGGTCAATAATATTTTATTACATTCATAGACAACTATTCTCGTTATAGGTATATTTAATTTATGAAAAGTCTCAGTCCCCTGATGTGTTCAAATCGTTTAAGGCTGAAGTTGAAAACCAACTTGGCAAAAGAATTAAGACCGTCCGATCTGACCGTAGTGGTGAGTACTATGGCAGATATGATGGATTAGGTGAACAATGTCTAAGGTTTTTTGCTAAATTTTTAGAGGAATGTAGGATCATCCCTCAATATACCATGTCAGGCACTTCTAACATAAATGATATTGCTGAAAGACGAAACAAGACTCTTAAAGATATGGTAAGAAGTATAATTTCTCATTCTACCTTACCAGAGTCTCTCTGGGAAGAAGCATTAAAAACTGTAGCTTATGTTTTGAACAAGGTACCCTCTAAAGCAGTAACCAAGACCACATATGAATTGTAGACAAGCCAAAAGCCTAGTATGAAATATTTTCACATTTGGGGATGTTCAGCTGAGGCTAGGCCCTATATGCCATATGAAAAAAACTGGATTAAAGAACGATTAGCTGCTATTTTGTTGGGTATTTTGAAAGGTCCAGGGGCTATAAGTTTTATGACTATGCGAATAAGTCATTTTTTGAAACATAAAATGCTTGTTTCTTTGAGGATACTGAGTTTGAGGGAGTGATAAAGTAAAAGACATTGCTTTTAAAGAAGAGTCTCTTTCTCTTCCTACAGTTGTGGATCACAATAATCAGATTTTCATTCCTAACATTATTTTCACAAATTTGGATCAAGATAATGCTTTAGATATCCCTATCCAAAATCAAGCTTTTACTCTTGGATTTCAAACTCAACAACCTCAAGAAACACCTCAAGAACTAGTGCCATTAAGAAAATCCACTAGAGAGAGAAGGACAATTTTAGATGATTATATTGTCTTTCTACAAGAACATGAGGGTGATACTGACCTAATGGAAGATGACCCAATCAACCTCCATCAAGCCACACAAAGTTTTAACTCTCAAAAGTGAATTGAAGCAATACATGAGGAGATTAAATCCATGAGGGACAATGATGTGCGGGATCTTGTTTCATTACCTCAAGGTGTGAAACTCATTAGTTGCAAATGGATATTTAAAACAAAAAAGGATTCAAAGGGTAATATAGAAAGATATAAGTCCCATCTTGTTACAAATGGTTTAATCAAAGGAAAGACATTGACTACACAAAGACTTTCTCTCTGGTTTCTACAAAACTCTTTCAAGATTATGATGACACATGTGGCTCATTATGACTTAAAGCTGCATCAGATGGATGTTAAGACTGCATTCCTTAATGGGGACATCGATAAGACAATATACATGGTCCAACAAAAATATTTTATCTCAAAATATGCCAAGAAAATGGTTTGCAAACTAAAGAAATCTATCTATTGACTTAAGCAAACTTCCCGTTAGTGGTATCATAAATTTCATCAAATTGTCCTCTCGTTTGGTTTTGAGATGAATGTGGTTGATGAATACATATACTATAAATTCAGTGAGAGTAAATTTATTTTCTTGGTTTTGTATGTCGACGACATATTGCTTGCCAGTATTGATATAAGCATACTGCACGAAACCAAGAGATTTCTGACAAAGAAATTTGAAATGAAAGATTTTTGGGATGTCTCTTTTGTGTTAGGGATCCAAATACATCGAGACCGTTCTCAGAGTATTCTTCGATTATCATAAAAGAGTTATATCGAAAGAATTCTGCAAAGATATGCATGAAGGATTGCAAACCAGGAGATACTCTTGTTGCTAAAAGAGACAAGTTTAGTCTCGCTCAGTGCCCCAAACACCAGTCTAAAACTAAGGCTATGAAACAGATTCCCTATGCATCTATTGTGTGGAGTCTTATGTATGCTCAACTATGTATGCGTCCAGATTTAGGGTACATTGTTGGGATGTTAGTCAGATATCTTATTAACCCAGGTATGGATTATTGAAAAGCAGTCAAACGGTTTATGCAATATTTGCAGAGAACAAAATATTACATGCTCACATACAAGAAGTCAAATCAGTTAGAGATCATTGGGTATTTTGATTCTGACTTTGCGAGATGCCAAGATAGTCGTATATCTACGTCAGGCTATATTTTTCTGCTGGCCAGAGGAGCTATTTCTTGAAGGAGTGCCAAGTAGACACTCATTGCTTCTTCCACCATGGCACCAAAATTTGTGGCTTGTTATGAAGCATTCAACCATGAGATATGGCTACATAATTTTGTCAAAGGGTTACGAATTTTGAATAATGTTGAAAGACCACTAAAGTTATTTTGTGACAATAATTCAGCAATGCTATATTTCAATAATAACATAAGCTCATCGAAGTTAAATATTATTGACATTAAGTTACTTATTGTTAAAGAAAGAGTGCAAAATAGTAAGATATCGATAGAACATATTGACACAAACTCCATGATTGCAGATCTACTTACTAAAGGTTTGCCACCCAAGGTCTTTCACTAGCATACTGCTCGCATGGGTGTTTTATCATTTTATAGTATGCTGGTTTAGTGAGAGTTTGTATTTGGACATTCTATGATATAATAAAGTTTCTTTTTCCACTTTGGTATAAAGTTAAAGTTTCAGTTTCATTATGTACTCATTATGTTGTGATCTCACTAAAGTTTCAGGAAGGACTAGTTGAACATAGGCATGTTTGATCACATAGCATGTAATTTTCACGCTTCACATCTATACTTGATCCATGTCATTTGGTTGTGTCAATATACGTGATTATTGATGGGTCCAATTACATTATTTGTAATGAAGACCGCTTTGGTTCTATATTGACATGATCAATGAAGCGGATTGGTAGATATATTAATTGATAAAACAATATTTTTGAGCTCATAAGGTTACAATGTGTAATTATAAGGTTACGTACGTGGCCTAAGTGAGAGATTGTTAAAAAATCGTGTGGAACTACATACGTTGAACCACATATTGTAAGGTTGTCCTAGGTTCAGGCCCGGTTCATGTGATCTAATTCGAATGGGCCCTGTGGTATCTCATATGGTATGATACACTATATGGAGAGACATTCCCTCACTACAATTCTGTAACAGGCTGAATTGGAGATAGACTCCTAAACACATTAAGTTATGATCTCAAACCTTATATAATGGCTCTCTCTTCAGGCTCCCCATAAGTCAGAAAGAGAATTAAGTCATTCTCTCAGTAGGTTTAGATAAAAAAAACGACCAGATATAAAGGTTCTAGAAGATCATACCGTCAATGATCTATCGGATTACCAGATTCAGGTATGCTTCCGCATCAAGTTTGGTTTCAATTTTCGTTTTAATGATTCAGCAAGAACATGTAAATCAATCCTCTTTGGCTTTCGGTGGATTTCTAAATCCAACAAAATCATTTTTAATCAAAAATTGGACATATGAAAAACACATGGTCATAATCATACTATAGCACAAAAACACTCTATAAATGCTGTACAACACCCTCCTTTCCAACACATGCACACAAACACACTATAGTACAAAAGAGATCCAGTAAATACTGTACAATCCCCCATCCTTTCCATGCTTCTAGTACAACCAATTTATAGCATAGATGCAGCTATGCTTCTACATGTTTTCCATTCATTTCTCAAACCCTTCACCAAGACTTCCTGTGCCCCCACACATCTTCAAGGCTTGTGTGTCTTGCTTCCACTTCCCACGTTCAAGAGTTATTTCCTGAATTGAAGTATGATTTGAACTGGCTGAGAAATCTCCTCACACCTCAAAGGTTCATCCAAAAGCTGCTGTAGATTTAATAAAAGCAACAAATCTTAGTTAGGCATAAAGTAAAACTATGCAGTAAATGGTTGATGGTCTGGGAACAAGTTAGACAAAAGTGAAACATGGAGGCACATCTATGGAGAACTTTACTGGCTGTCCAGCAGGAACACATTCAATGCTCTTCTAAATTTTTATCAAATGAAGACTGAAGCATGTGTGTGTGTACGTGTCAGTGTGTACATGGGAATGTTCAGTCAGGTTTAAAATCTGTTTTCTCAATGAGCACCAAGCAGATGGGAAGACAAGTTCTGAAGATGCTTATCCCAAAAAGAAAATCATGAGAGATCCAACACGTGGTAAAAACCTTAAATGTCAAACTCAACTTGGGTCAAGTCTCCCAGTTAAATCAGGACAATTGACTCAACTGACACTTGTATCATGAGTCCGATCACTTGGTCCAAAACACAGGTGACAACCTTTACACTCAATTAAGAATACTTAAGTCAGCCAGAAAGACACCCTTATGTACGTCACTGAGCTATAGTTGAACAAGGGCCAAATACAATTCCTTTTGAATATTCAGAAATTAAGAAGTCTTAGGAAACTTAATGGAATCTATGTACCTAGTTTGAATAATTCCTTCACATGAAACTTCTCAGACAAGCGTCGCCGATCTTGGCTTTGAGAACAGGACAATTTTCCTTCCAAAAAGCTTGGAAGACTTGGTCACCAGATTCCTTTCTTTGGGCAAGGGTTCTTGATCCATTGATATTTCACAATGGAATTTCGTACAAGGTGGTGAATGTTCCTGAGAATAGCTCTGTCTGAGGCCTCTTAAATACTGCAATAATTTCAGGGCACTCTCCTTCCCAATTTGATTTCCATTGACAGAAATATTGACAAGAGAAGGGATAATACCCTCTTTCAAGACCAACTGACAATGATCAGAATCATGAAAGCACAATGAAAGGAGCACAGCCACAGCATGCTCTTGTTTTTCAGGACTACTATCATCAAGCAGCTCAACTACAGCACCTATGCATCCAAAAGTTCCAGCTATTTCATCCCTGCCAACTTCAGTACGGGCTAGATTGTGCAAAATTTGTATGCTATCTCCGGCAAGTTTTGTGTCACTCAAAAGTGGAACCAACTTGGAGACACATCTTGAAGCAACTATATAAGATTGGGCTTCACTAAGAGGAGACAAATTATACAGGATTTTAATAGCAAATGCCAAGGATTGACCAATATGAGTGTCAAGAACATTGATAATGGAAGGAACTAACTTAGACACCACCAATTTGGATTTGCAATAATCATCATTGGATAAAATTTTCATAACAGATAAAGCTTCTTTTGTAATTCCAAAATCCAGAAGAAGAAGAAGGATGTCACATACACCATCTGACAAAAACGGTAACTTGATTCTGCAAGGAAAATCAACAAAAAGGTCAAGAGGAATGAGACAACAAACTACTCCAAAGGCAAGCAACATTAAGCCACTAAAGTCTTTCAGATAGCTACTCAACAAAGAACATACAAAGAAATCAGCCTTATTATGTAAAGAGACTAAGCAACTATCCTATAACCCTCCTGTACCCCCAACAACTGTTAAGCACAATACAGTCGAAGGCACAGATTAACAGTGAAATGCGCACTTATGTCAGCTGAAGAGGAGCTTCTTTACCTGCTTTTTTTCACAAAAGACAAAAGCACCTGAGCGCCTGTTTGTTGTGCTTTTACGTCAGATAGTTCAGATGCATGTTTTAGAAAACTCAACAGTGCCTCAAGAAAACCATTATGTAACATGGAGTTACAGGTTTCATCATGTTCTTCTAGTAGGAGCTTAATATCTTCTGCTGCTTTATGTTGAGAGTCCAATGGCGGTGAGGAGAGTTTAATGAGAAGTCCACGGCTATGATTTCCTGAATACAGTGACTTGAATGAATCATCATTCAAATTTGTAAAGCTCACGTTAAATGATGACTCAGAACAGAAACTACTACAGGAAGATCCAACTGATATATTGCTGACAACTTGAACAATGGGATCAGCCCTCTTGTTATTTGATAGAAAATCTGGCACTTCCAAGGAACTGTCTAAACTAGAAACTGAAGTCGAATAGGATTCATTCAAAGAGCACGATGCTGAAGGGATCAGTTGCATGTGTTCGGCAGCTACATCGATCCCATGCTTATAGCACCAATTAGAGATTAGGTCTTTCACACAATCATTTGGAGTCATTGATATATGGGGCAACTTCTTCCCTGTTTTTGGACAAGTATCATGGCCCTCATCAAACCACTTTTGTATCCATGCTCTTTCATATGTTTGGCCAGAAGCAATTACTACAGGATCACACATAAGTTCTAAAGAAAGTGGACACCTAAATGAATCAGGTGGTACAGGCATGCTCTGGACATGATTCATAGACTCTTCACAAGACTCCATATATTGTATCGTGTCCACAATATCATCAATTGTTTCGTATGTGCACCTATTGTTTGGATGATTGGAGGCTTTTGTTGATCCTTTACATCGATCATCAGGATTTTCCGTATGCTCGCCCTTCACAAACTTTCCGTGCTTCTTCAATAGGTGCAAAAGGTACAGTACAATGCTCTCCTTTCTCTGGTCACTGCCTTGCACCTTATCAAGGAGCTTCTTAAGACATCTTCTCTCTATTAAACAAGCCTTAGGAGATATAATGTGCAACCTCAGAGCAGCAGTTTGAAAAGCTTCAAATTCTGAAATTTCTGTTGAGATACTTGCAGATGTACCCTGCTGAAGCAATGCTAATATGGCCTTGCCAGCCTCCTCTTCTGATGATTCTAGCATAAACCTTGTCTCTTTAAAATCATTTAGAATTTCAGATGTCTGCAAATGAATGCTAATCATCACATAACATTTCCCACCATAGCAAGTGATGCTAGTGATGAATAACCCAGCAAAAATGTATGAGCTATACATTGCATAGATATTGCCATTTCAACAGAAAGGAAAGATGGCTAACATGAGCAGTACATTCAGAAAAAGTATGCAAGTGTGCTGCACGTGTGTGTTGAGAGAAAGAGATGAAAAAATATTTAAAAAGATATAGATTCCAATATAGAAAAATAAAAACACCAATATCGTGAATGAGCAAGAATCTTTTTGATCCCCAAATTCTGACACTAATTTGCAAGTTAAAGGACAGTTCAAAAGTAACCAAGCTTCATATCCAAAAATAAAATCACTTTGAAATCTAGCAACCGATTTTCAGTGCAGCTCATTGACGTGTATATATATATATATATATATATATATATATATATATATATATATATATATATATATGTGTGTGTGTGTGTGTGGGGGGGGGGGGGGGGGGGGAGGAAGGGGTTAAATAAATGCACACATAACAAGTGACAAGTCTAACCAGAAAACATTAGGTCGTATTACTCTAGAGACCATCTAATGTTTTCTATAATTATTGCAGAATTTCCAGGGAGAAGTTTTAAGGAATGAATTATCAAGCAGTTCAAAGATTTCCAGAAAAACTATTACATGATAAAAATAGTGCCAATAACATGACATGACAAAATTTGCATGGATCTGTACAAACTCCATATATTCTCTCAAAATTAATGTTCACCAAGTAAGTGCATCCTTCAAAGGAACATAAGATGCAAGTTTAAAAGGATAAAACAGTAATACATAGATGGATCAACAACCTGTGTGGCTATGAGAATAGGAACCATATTCTGAATTTGGCTTAGATTTAGACACAGTGAGCTCTGTATCTTTTCACACCTCCTCTTGATTGATTCTCCCGTCATAGCCTGCCCAAGTTTGTAGAATGTAAGAACATACAGATAATATATATCACATTTATGTACAAAAATATACATACATACATGCATACATATATAAATAATATATATATATATATATCAAAACATGCCGGTTGCTTATAAAAACAAAAGCTAGAGATGAGAACAGTTAATCAACTATAAAGTCACCTACAATGCCAAGGTCATTGATATAATTACAAGAGGCTAGATAAATTATGTTGTACAAACAACAAACTTTAAACCCTTCATTAATTTATCTGAAAGCCTCGCTAAGCTTCTTAAACTAATCCATGTTGTCAATATCTATTAGTAATATCAGAAAGAGCTATCCAGTAGTTTAAACTGGTCAACAATGTTAATCTCAGCAACATCTCAGAGAGGCTTTCTCAGGATAATTGACAATTTTTTGACATCAGCAGTTTAAAAAGAAAATTAAATAGAAAAGGAAAAGATAGATTCTAGCAATGCTCACTTGCAATAATATAGCAAAAGGTTGAAAAGAGGTGAAAAAAATAAAAGGAACAAGAAAAAGAACCAAAATTGTGTTGCAGAAACAGAAAGCAAACAATAGATGAGAAAATTATGATAAGATGCCCAACCTATCACTTATTTATAAATGTCTCACCTCTCTGTTGTTACATATATGCCCAAGTTTTTTGTTTTTGCAAAGGCATGCCTGGCCCTAAATGAATTCAGTTATCCAAGACTTAGTCAAACAAAATGAATAATATGTTTTTAGTGTTTATTTATAACGAAAAGATTGATGAATTTCATTAGTGAAGGAAAGGAAAGTAACTCCACGCCCTAGGCTGCTGTTTCAAATGGATCAAAAGAAAAAAGGGAGGCAGTTAAATGTAATAATTAAAAAAATTAGATATTTATTTCGAAAGAGGTGAAAAGCCAGGTGGTTTTGCAATTTACTGAAAATGTCATCACAATATGACAATAGTGACAGCATCATGATGTAATCATGAATTTTCTACAATATTTTGGAAATGTCATGATATTTTCTCTCTAAAATCTCACAAGAAGAATAACCTCCCATTACTGTAGTAGCACCTACTAATGTGACCGCATATCTGCTTGCTACAGCTTCGTAAAGTATTAGCCTTAATAAATATTTGGTCATCTGCTATGATGGAAGCAAAATTCAATGTGGGCTTGATTTATAATGGGAAAGCACAATAATAAGCTTCCATTTGATATTTAGTCACTAATAGAATTGGCAATTTCTTGGTGAGGCAATCTTTCAGAAGAATTTAAAGATAATTGTTTTCTCCAGAACATCTAAACAATTATGGAAGAAAAAAATGTGAAAAGTAAAAAAAAGGAAAGGTTAGAAACAAGGAGCATTTATTCCTTCCTTTAATCATACTAGTATGGTAAATGGGTCTGGCTCTAGATAGGTAAAGTTCACATTAAATTTTTTATTATAAAAAGAAATAAAATTTAACGAATATATGAAAATAAGTACACATCTAAAATAAAATAGTTTTTCTTAAGTACACGTCTAAAATAAAATAGTTTTCTTAAGTACACATCTAAAATAAAATAGTTTTTCTTAAAAACATATATGAAAAAATATGAAAGCAAACAACTACCCTTTTATACTTGTACTTGAGGAACAAAGCTCTTAAACTGAACTTCTTGCCGAAAATTGAGAGAAAAAAAAAACTAATTTTAAAACATTTTCATGGCAAAAAGCGTTAAAAGAAAACTACAACCTTGATTATATTGAACATACGAATTGAGAGCAATATGAGCTAAGTAAAAGGTGTCATAGATGATGAATTGGAGAATTGACAGGGCTAACTGTGAAGGTATTTCTTGCCTATTGATGGGTTGAATCTTTTTAGAAACAGTCTATTTATAGATTGCCCCCCCCCCCCAGCTTCCAATCAATCATTTGCGAACGCCGACAATAGTCACTTTCTCAATTAAAATGTGTATGTCATGCATTGAATGGCTTGGTTACAAGGAAATGAAAAGGTAAGCTCTCACATTTTCAGTATAGTGGTCATGCAAGGTTGGCAATTGAGATCATGAGAGAGAGAGAAGAGAGAGACATTTTGGTATACTATGGAACCGGAACACATCATTTTTGTAATGAAATGAGAGCAATCTCATAAATCACAACCCAATAGGGTTCACTCACAAGAGACAAGAGGATCACTCACACAACCCAAAATGGGTTCAAGCACAAAAGGCCACTAAGGGCCAAACAACAATCTAAAAAATAAATATTATTATCAATAAAAATGCACATAAAATGCATGAATTACAAAAGGGAGAGATTTCCGTATTTATACACAAGGGAATGGAGTGAAAGGCTCCCTTCTAGTTGTTGGGGAGCTCCCAATGGCTCTTTGAGTCAAGGACAAAAATGCCCTTGACTCAAATCCTAATTCCAATAAGAAAAAAATAAAAATAATAATATAGAAAATAAATATCAGTCTCTAATGGCAGCTCCTATTACAAGGGTCAAAAGACCAAAATATCCCTAGAGGGTACAGGAAATTACAACCACAAAAATAATATATATATATATATATATATATATAGACACACACACACACACACGAAGCATATTCTAACACCCTCCTCAAACTCACGGAATGATAACCAAGAGTTTGCCAAGTAGAAAGTGTAATTTAAGAGAAGGTAGTGCCTTAGTGAAGAAATTCGTCAGTTGATACTCATATGGTACATATGATAACGAGATGGTCTTCTTCAAGAATTCTTCAGGAATATAATGACAATCCATTTCAATATGTTTTGTTCGCTAATGAAATATATAATTGCTTGCAATATAGACAGCGCTCTTGTTATCACATCATAATCTTGAGGGTTCATTTATATAAACTCCCAAGTTTTTTAACAACTATCACAACCACGCTAATTCAGAAGCCATAATGGCCATGGCCTTAGTTGTCATAAGCGCTAGGTGGAGCCTAGGCAATACCCAAAAAAAAAAACAAAAAAATAAAAAAAAAAAACATAATAAGAAACATGTATATTGTCTTCTCTTTCTTCTACTTCTCCTCCTCGAAGAAGAAAACAAATGATATGTCTTAAAAAAAAAACCTAGGCAGTGACAGCCTAGGCGGCAATATAGGGCCCCACCACCTGCGCCTAGGTCGCCTAGGCGACACCGTGGCTTTGACAAATAAGGCCACGACACGATATTTTGCTTTTGTAGAGGACAAGAACACCTTTGATTGCTTTTTGCATATCCAAGAATCACCTACAAAAATACAAAATTCGGTGGTTGAGCAACGATCATTTACATCTCATTACCAATCAGAGTCAGAATATACAATAACAACAAATGGGGATGAAGATAATAAAAATAAACCATGACTAATGGTACTTTTAACATATCTAATTATTCTCATTACAACACTCATATGTACTGTAAATTGACTAGCAGTATGAAATATGAATAACATGGGCAATATCAGGACGAGTAATAGAAAGGTAGGTTAGAGTGTTAATAATTTGGCGATATAAAGTTGGATCTTTCAGAGGTTCTTCATCTTTCTTCATTTTTGCATTTATAACCTTTGGCATGTCAACCCTCTTTTCATCAGTAAGACTTGACCTTTCGATTATCTCGGCTGCATACTTATCTGAGACAAAAAATACTCATGAGGTGAGTAAGCAACTTTAATTCCAAAAAAATATCAAAGAAAACCAAGATCTATCATATCAAAGTTGTTTTTAGAACATCTTTAATCCGATTAACTCCATATTTATCACCTCCTGTGATAATCATATTGTTCACATAGAGGAGTAAAATGACTATATTTGCATCAGAAGACTTAACAAACAATGCACTATCAGTATAACAAGATCTAAATCCTAGTTGAATCATCACATTGCTAAAATGATCATACCAATCCTTAGGAGCTTATTTTAGGTCATATAAGGCTTTTCACAAACAAAAAACTTTCTTATGTGTCAACCCTAATCCGAAAGGGGTTCTATAGAGACTTCTTCATTTTGAACAATTTTAACATCTATTTGAAATATGGGTCATTTTCTAATAAATGTTGTAGTGATGAAAGTTATGAGGGCAAATGTTTCCTCATAGTCTATTTCATACTCTTGACTAAACCCTTTGGCCACTAGCATAGCTTTGTACATCTCTAGTGATCCATCACTTTCAATTTTGATTTTGTAGACTCATCTACATCCTATGGTTTTCTTTCTTATAGGTAAAAATTGAATTTCTCAAGTTTTAACCTTTTCTAAAGCTTCTAATTTGTTGTTCATAGCTTCAATCCATTCACAACGATTTTTGGCCTCATTAAAGGAGGATGGTTCTACATAGGAGTGAATGGCCATTAGGCAAGCTTTATAGTTGAGTTCAAATGATTCATATGATACGAACTTACTAGGTGCTTTTGATAACCTCATAGATCTTCTAACACTAGTTTGATCTATGTCTGGAGTTTGGGAATATCTCTCTAAGGGACATGGAAGAGGATCTTGAGTTCGACGAGAATAAACTTGTAATTCATTGCGAGGTTCAACCATGTTAATAGGAACATCATTTTCATGTATATCGTGAGTGGCATCATTGTCACTCTCATGCATATTTTGAATATCATCATTCACAATATCATGCATCAAGTCAAACAAGAACGAGCAATCACAAGGTTTTTTAAACTAAATTTTTTCAAAGCCATTTTTTTTCAAGAAAAATCACATTTCGTGAAACATAAATATCTTTTCAATATTATAATATCTATATCATTTTTAGTTTTCAGCATAGCCTAAGAAAACACAAGGAATAACTTTGGTGGAAAGTTTATCTCTTTTGTTAGAAAGAACAAAATAGTTACAACCAAAGATTCTTAATCTTTTATAATCAGAAGAAGTTTTAAATAAATTTTCAATAGGAGAAATATTACCAACAATAGTAAAGAACATTTTGTTAATTAAATAGATTGTCGTAAGAGCGACTTTGGCCCAAAAAAATTTGGAACATTTTTTAAAATGAGAAGGGTCCTAGTGGTCTCAACAATGTGTCGATGTTTTCTTTCGGTCAACCCACTTTATTGAGGGGTATAAGGACAATATTTTTCATGAACTATTCCTTGTTGGTCAAGATAACTTTTGAAATCATTAGATAGGAATTCTACTCAGAAATCGGTTCTAAAAATTTTAATGGAGGCTTTAAATTGATTTTTGGCATAGCTATGAAATTTTTGAAAACAATCAAATACTTCGGATTTGAGTCTAAGAAAATAAATCCATGAATGTCTAGTAAAGTCATCCACAAATATCACATACCACCTTTAGACATGATTGGTACCGGTGGTCATACATCTGAATGTATCAATTCAAAAGGTTCTTTATAAATAAAATGACTAGTTCCAAAAAGTAGTGATTTCATTTTGCCAAGAATACAATCCTCACAAAACAATTCTTTTTCATTACAATTTTTAAGAAATGAAAAAAAAATACAATTTTGTCATAGTTGGGTGTCCTAATCTCCTATGCCAAATTTCAATATCATTCTTTTCAACAAAATTACAAAAAGTTTGATTTGATAATTTAAATTTGTCCATGTAGTAGAGATTCTCTTCTATGGCCACGCCCAATCGGCTTCTTGGACCAAAGATCCTATAACAAGCAACCATTAGATAAAAAGGTAATTTTACATCCATAGTCAGTTGTTTGAGAAACATATAGGAAATTTAAATTAAGTTTTGGTACAACTCTAATGTTTGAAACAAAAAGAATTTGGCCATTTTTCAAAGTACCAAAACTTTTGATTTTTAAAGAGCTTTCATCGGCGGTTAAGACATAAGAATCTTTTGAATTATTTTGGCATTCGGATAATATGGACTAATTAGGAGTCATATGAAATGAAGCACCGGAATAAAAAATCCAAGAAGACTTGCCAAAATCCACACAAGTGGAGACGGCCACACCAGAAAGGGAAGATGATTGGCTCTTGATTAGTTGTGTTAGAGCCTCCACATGTTGAGCAAAGGACATGTCTCCAACGTTTTTGGAGCTTTGATCAACACCACTTCTCTCGAATGATGACCCTATAGAAGCCACTCTTTTGTCTTCTCTTCTATCTTTTCTTTTCCTTTTAGGGGAAAAAAGCTTGATATATCCCAGTTCATTACAAAAGTGACATATGACTTTCTTTTTTAAGTCAGTCATTTGAATTCTTCCCAAAATATGGAGATTTGTATATCCTTGTTTGATTTATGGGCCTTGACATAACAAGCATGAATTCTTTATTTTTGAAGGAAGAGGGTTTCTTTAATCTATTCTCTTCCATAGTATATTCTTCTAGAGTTTCAACTATGGTAGGAACACCTCCTCTATGAAGAAGAGTCGATTTGGTCTCTTCTAATTTGGATCTAAGCCCATTAACAAATTAGTAGAAATGCTCCATTTTTATTTGATTTTCATAGAGTTTTACGTCTTGAGAGCAATGCCACTTAGGCTCTAGAAGAGTCAATTCATCCCAAAGAAGAGAACCATCATTATAATATTCTCTAATGTTCATTTCACCTTGAATCATGGTTCTAACTTTATTTTGCAAATTACACACATAAGCTATGTCTTTTAGACGATACATACCCTTACGATACTTCCATGCATCACTAGCAAAATTAAATTTTGCCAAATTCGAGCACTTCTTGATGTCAACACTATTGATAAGTCATTCAATGATCTTGGAATACCCATCCTCCGTTCTTTCCATCTTCTTTCGTATTCAGCAACAACTTTAGATATTCCTTCAAGGTGAAGCGCTACTTCCTTGCCATTTTCGATCTTGATAAGCATAAGCTTATGTTATTTTTCGGTGCCATCAACCAAAACCCATAGACCCTTTTTCCATAATTTTATGTTTTACTATGGATGCCCACATCACAATTTGTATCATTGAGTCTCACAGGAATGAACATGACAACATCTCGATCATCCTCCATTTTTACAAAAAAAGAGAGAGCGAGAAAGAAAAATAGAAAGAGAGAAGGTATAACGGAAGCAAAATACTCTTTGGACACCATGAGGCCATGATCCACGTTCTCATGTCCACACAAACAAGTTCCTTAACCGATGGCTCTGATACCATGTAATGAAATGAGAACAATCTCATAAAACACAACCCAATAGGGTTCACTCACAAGAGACAAGAGGATCACTCACACAACCCAAAATGGGTTCAAGCATAAAAGGACACTAAGGGCCAAACAACAATCTAAAAAATAAATATTATTATCAATAAAAATGCACATAAAATGCATGAATTACAAAGGGGAGAGATCCCCATATTTATACACAAGGGAAGGGAGTGAAAGGTTGCCTTCTAGCCGTTGGGGAGCTCCCAACGGCTAGAAATCTAGCAGTTGGGAGTCCCTAATGGCTCTTTGAGTCAAGGATAAAAATGCCCTTGACTCGAATCCTAATTCCAATAAGAAAAATAAATATATGCCCCTAATGGGCAGTTCCTATTACAAGGGTCAAAAGACCAAAATACCCCTAGAGGGTACAACAAATTACAACCACAAATATATATACATATATATATATATGTATATATATATATATACAAGAAGCATATCCTAACAATTTTACCCTCTGTACCCGTGTCGACATGTGTGTCCCCAT
Organism: Nuphar pumila; assembly: GCF_984573655.1. Taxonomy (NCBI): domain Eukaryota; kingdom Viridiplantae; phylum Streptophyta; class Magnoliopsida; order Nymphaeales; family Nymphaeaceae; genus Nuphar; species Nuphar pumila. Next base: position 68,142,292 of record NC_143255.1, on the reverse strand, counting down.
ATCGACACATGTCGACAACGAGACACGCCATTTTACTCTCTGTACTTACAAGTTTGTATTCAATTTATAATTATATTTTTAGTATATAATATATATTTTAGATATAGCATATATATAGATTATATTCAGTTTATTTTGAATTTATTTTGTATTTATGTGATATTTAATATATATACATATATATAGCCGTGTCCCCGTACCCACATTTTTTAGAATTGCCATGTCGTACCGTACCCATACCCATACCCATGTGACATAGTTGGCATATAAAACTATGCTTGTTTGAAAAGGTAACTATTAATTATGTTCAAAAATTACATAAGTGCCATGTAAGTAATGCATCAATTCAAGAAAGAATTAACGAATGCCCAAAGAAATTTACAATGACATGGTAAGAACATATGATAAAAATGTCATTTGAGAAAAATTTATGAAGCGCCAACTTTTTGGCCTCCACTATCCATGATTCTGCTTTTATAAGATTTAGGATAAAAGAGGAGGAAAAACGTGCATAATTTAGAAACCATAATGAATAAGCACAACATTTCATTTAACTGAAAAGTTTTCATGTGAAAATAGCGATATATTCTATGTAAACGTGATTACAGGGCAACAATGATATGACTACATTTTCAAAATATCAGAGACATGTGACTAATGATCGCCAAGTGACAAGTTATACTCCACACATCCAATGCGGTATAGATCAAATGGACAAAAAGTTCAAATTAGAAAGTATTTTAAGATTTTGAAGAGAATGCCATAGAAAAGTAAATACAACCATTAGACTTGTATCATACTAGCTTGACTTTGATACCAATTGGCACTAATATTCAATCTCAGGAATCATGCATATATTTTTATATTTTATTCATACTATTTTTTGCACGATCCATAGAAAAATCGCATTAAAAACTCATTTTTATTGTTATTTTCAAGAAATCGCTTTAAAATAAAAAATACAGAAAAATTGCACATTTCAAAGCTTGCCCTGCGTTTTTCAGTATTTTTTTTAGTTTAGAATTTTCTAACTTGTAGTTTAATTAGATTAGGAGTTAATTAATTAATTTTAGTTGTTTAGAAGTATTCCCTTTTTGAAAAACACGTTTTCTAGAGAAGACCTCTTTTGGAATTTTTGAAAACTATCCGGACTTTCATAAAAATCCTGAAAACCTAATATTTTTTAGTATAAATAGTCTTTTTTCAGCATGATCACACATTTTTTTCCTTTTGTATCCTGCGCCCCCCTCTCTCTCTCATGTCTGCCTCCCCTTCTTCCTTTCTCCCCTTTGTTCGATCGACTGGTTGCCTACCTCCTTCTTGCTTCTTATACTTTTCACTCCTTGTAAACCTCGTCGTCGCCGGTTCTTCTCATCTCCTCTGTCGGAGAGAGAGCATAGTTCGATCGATTGCAGCAGGAAAGACCACCTTCTTCCTCTCAACCCTTCCATCGGAAGCGAATCGTATGGTTTGCTTATTCTTTCCCGTTTCTCTATAGTTTCGTAGATTTAAATTTTCGCATAGCATACATCACATCATTGCATGTAATTTTTGTAGATTCATGACATATTCATCATATCTAGTTTAGATTCATCATATTTTTCATCATCTGAAAATATAAAAAGAAAAAATATATAGCTTAATCTAGATTAATCGTTTTTCTTGATTTACGTGTAAGATAATAATATTTTATTCCAATCGATAGTTTTAACATAGAAGTTTCTGATATTTTCGTGAGGATAATTTAGTTTATGTTAGATATAGGTCAGATTTAGCTCAGATCAATTTTTTTTATATTCGATAGTCATTAAATTAATTAATTAGATTTTTTTAGCCAATTAGGGTTTCTGTCATTCTTTTTAATTCTTTTTAACATTATAGCGTTAGATTTAGTATTTAACTGTTTACTTTCGTCAGTAAGTTTAATTTATTTCTTTTGAGTCACGTCATTTGTTTATTTTGTCTCCAGTTAGTTAACTAGTTGTTCGTTCGATATTTATCATTGCGTTGTTAGATAATCGATAGTTGATAAAATAATTAGAATAAATTAATTTTATTAAAGTTGTCAATTAGGCTAGTTTATTTCCTGTTTATTCACGTTCCTTTATACTATTTTTAACATCTTATTAGTTTTCAATTAATGTTAATTAGTTGTTTTTCCGTTAATAGTTTAGAAGAATTAACCGAGTTAGGCGTTCTTTCAATTAGTGAGTTTTCTTTAATTAATGTAGCTGATGTTAATGTTCTGGCTGTAGGTTAAACTCAGTTTTTAATTTATTTAGTCAACTGTGATTTTTTTAATTCATGTTAAGGTTACTTAGTTTTTACTTCAATCTGTGATTTAGAGTTAAGTTAGTCGTTGAATGTTAATAGCCGAGCCGTGTTATGTTCTTTCATTCATTGTTTTTTTTAGATTAAATAGATTAGGTTAGGTATTATATTATTTCAAAGTTTGTTAGTTAGCTTAGTTAGTTATCAATCTTGCATTTAGTTTAATAACTCGTCTTAATTGATTCTTTAGCATTGTTTGTTAGTTAATTTTCTTGGTAGTTAATTCTTGTTAATTTTTGTTACTTATTAAGGTTAGATTAGTTAATTAGTAATCAGTCATATTAGTTTAATTCCTTTTTTGATTTTCGGCTAGCTTAGTTTCTTGATTTTTTAATTAATTTATAGTTAGTTTGCTACATGAATTAGTTCTTGTTAGTTAGTTTGTTTTGTTATTTTATCATTTAGTGTTTAGTTTGTTCATGTTAGTTCATAGTTGTTACAATGTTAAGTTAGTTTCTTCTTCATAGTTATATTCTGGCTTTTGTGATTTTTCATCAAACTAACCAACCTTGAATTTTTGTCTAGTTTTTCATTGTTTTGTTCTTGTTTTGTGTTTGTGTTTTGCAGGGAAGCGGTTGATTGTGCGGTGATCCCTCAAAAGTACCCTCGAAGAGATCTCTGAGGTCCCTTCAAAAGACCCTTCAAGCCTTTCAAGAAACCAAGCAACCCTCCAAAGAAAAGAAATATTATAGTAACAACAAGAGGGAAGCAGGAGATGATAAAAAGGGACTAGAAGCTCAGAGCACTGAAGACCTTTTTTCTTTTTTTTTAGCTTAGACTTTTATTTTATTTTATTAAATTCAATTTGAGTTTGTAAAAAGACACTTATTATTTTATTTGTTTAAGCCCTCTACAGGGGGTCACACTCTCATTTATTTAGTTAATTAATTTGTTTCAAGGCAAAAAAGAGTAGTTTAGCTTTTATGTGGAATACAAAGTATTTTTCCCGTTCCCTGAAATCGATCCGGACTCCACCACTCGTGCGAGCCGGGTTTTATTATTTGGTATCTAGATTTCACATTGTTTTTATTAAATATTGTTTTAAAAATCAATTTCATAAAACTCACACTACTCAGCATTCGCTTGCACCATTATTTCTTGTGATTGCAACTAAGTAAATTTTATGTTTCCATGTTTGATTTCATCAGTTTCAATTTTAACCTAAACATTTAGAGAAAAGGAAAAGAATAAACCTACCAGATATAGTTTACTTGATTCAGCACAGTGTTGAAGGAGTAATTTGGCTTTTTCAATTTCAAGGTTTAGAGAGCACAAGATCTTTATTCCAGACATGAATCCTGGTCGAGCTGATTCTAGACTGGGGAGAACCAACATGATCTTGTCCACAAGCTTTTTTAGTTCCCCACATATAAGCCCATGCACCTGCCAAACACAATAAAGTGGACAACTTCCAAATAAGTAGACAACAAAGGCAAATGAACAAAAATGTGCTCCAGCGAACAAACTCATGGACAAAATTGCCTCCTATTAAATTTCATATAGAACAGCAGGACCCTATCTAAGGAATGACAAATAAAAGAATGCTCTTCTTCTATGAGCAGAGTAGAACATGCGAATATCATATTAGCTTTGAATAGCTTCTTGATTCATTTATATGTTATCTAACAACATTATCATAAGAAACAGAGTTACCGGAAGCTTCTTAGGTAAGTGGGAAACTAGCTTCCCGGAAACTCGCTTCGGAAGCCTTTCGAAACTTGATGAGAATCTCGATTCTCCCACGCTTCTCCTATGGTTTTCACATGCTTCATCTATTCTTCTTATGTCTTTTCTCACTCTACTTTTCATTTTTTTTATGTGTTTTCGCTCACACTTCTCACTCACTTCTATGTGTTTTCTCTAAATTGGCAATCATCATTTTAAGATTTTGTTAAAAAATTAATTTTTATAGTAAAAAATCATGAAATTTAAGAATAGTCACTTTTAGCTTAGTTTTTATTTGTGTTCCATTTTGATTCTCATTCAATTCTTATGTATTTTTTTTATTCCTCGCTTCCCACTTCCTATACATTTAAAAATGCATCGCTTCTCGCTTCCGCTTCCCATATCGTTTCCCACTTCCTAGTCTGGTAACTTTGATAAGAAATGAAAAGCTAGCAGATAGCTAATCAAATGCAATCTATACAAAATGAAAATAAAATAAATGAATCCTCCAACAGTGTAGGGAAAGGTGGCTCAGGAAAAGTGAAACTCATATTCACAAGAAAGGCCTAAAAGCAACCTTGGATTTTCTCTGTGTCAATGTTTTGGTACAGTGTTTACCTTTGGACGACAAGAACATGTCAGATTATCATCATCTTCACGACGAGAATTTCCCATCCAATGGAGACTTTATCTCTTCCTACACTGAAAAAGACACTGGAGATTCATGTCACATAGTTTGTCAATGAAATTTACATGAATTAGCACCAAAATGGATTAAGCACTTTAAACACATAATCTTTAAGTATAAAATACCATTTAACAGAACAAAGAGAAGGTCAAGAAACTATTCATAAATTCACCTAAGAATATATTCTTCAAGCCAAACAACCTTGTGAAATGATGTGTAACGTTTAACTATGTGACATCGTGAAGAGAACAAGTCAAGCGGGGCCCCTCATAAAAACAACCAGGCAGTAATTTCAACAAAAATCAAGGCTTAAATTTTTGTGCTTTTGTTAATGTGGAGAAAAAGAGGGAAAACAGAACTAAATGGGCATAAGGAATTAAATATAAATAAATATGTCGACAAAAACCGTCACATACTAACTTATGTGGATCTAGACACATCCCAGAGCATATGAGTGAGAATCCTGATCAATTTATAGAGCAGATCAATAAATCAGACTTCAACTTGGCTACCAGTTTTGGAATTCAATAATTTGTGTACCATTCAAAAGCTTATTTCAAGATCTGTGAATGGTAATGATGAAGTTGGTGCTACAATTTTGAACCTGATCCATCGTCATTAAGTAGATAACCAGGCCAGTTCAAACTATGATTTATTATACACACAGTAAGTTTGTTTAGACCATATTTCTTTGTTCAAGAGAATACTTATCTAAATATGGACTTATCAATTTGTAATTAAAAACTTACCGAATGTAGCATGTATACCTTCTTTTAGCTAGTAAAATGGTCCTGTCCTAATCAGGAAAAAGGAATTCCATCTTAATCCAGCAACAGGAGTATCCTATTAGTAAAATAAAGGTTGTCTGAATAAAATATAACATTGGAAGGCTAATGATACAGTGCCCAAACTTTAATTTCCCCAATATTCTTAAGTTATTTTCTTTTATTCCGAGTTACTTTGTCATTGTAGAGGTGTAGTTATGACTTATGACTGAATGGAAGAAGAGATAAGTCAGATCACATGCAGCCCTTCAATCTGAAGGTTCACAAGTCCAATGAAGCCTTAACTAAATGAGCTGACAAATAAAAAAAGAAACTGAGAGAGTCAGTGATTAATCGTTTCATTGGAAACTGGGATAATTTCAGCTGACTGTATTGCTTAAATACTTGCACTCCATTACAAAGATGCCACAGAGACAGCTAGTACGGTACTGACAAAAACTGGCAACTCAAGGATTCTTTAGTAACCTTCCAGAAAGAAGCAGAATTTTTATGATGGAAAGTTAACCAAATGATATTTTCAGCAAATTATTGTTTGCATATACAATAACTTAAAAGGACTGAACTTCTTCACAATTCTTTGTCAATTTATTGTTCTGATTTCACATTGGAGTGTTCTAATCATGCATGCCCTGACCAAATATTTTCTATTTATTATTAGTTATGAGTAGCTTTCCTCACAAAAGAAAGACATTCAGATAATGACATGTCTATCCAATCTTATACCGTATGTCTTTCTGGTTCACAAATAATAAGTCTGCTATAATGAGAAAGGAATAATTGAGATTAGTATCTATAGTTGTTCTACTTGCTGATGATTCATTGGATTTGGTTTGAGAAATTGGATGTACCAAATTTGGTTTCTGATATGCCACTTAGACACTGCAAGTGTGTATTATGAACGAAGATCATTACAACCCGATTTCTAAGCAAGCTGCTATCAGAATTGAAAAATATGAGGGTGAAGGAAGAGGTTGTCCTTCACATAGAAACATCCATCATTTCAGAGTGATACACTGCTTCAAGTATTGCAAACAAGGCTTAGGTTTGAATCTGTTGAAAGATATGTTCCCTGATTGGGTTCTTAGCTCTATTGAGTAAAATCTTGCTCTGTTATTGAACTGGTAGGCAGCTGCTGCTTGGTCCCAACTAGTGGTAGCGGTTTGTCGAGGTTGCTCCATGTGATGTGCATGTTGGAAACAGAATTACTGGAAGCGTCATAGAGAGTGGGGAAGAGCGAAACATTGTGCTTCTGAAAAGTGCTGGGAAGCGTAAAAAAAAATGGGAAGCGCGCTTTCTCTAAATGGGAAGCTTGCTTCCTCCTAGATTCCCTCTTTTTTTCATTTTTTTTGTATTTTTAATTTTTTCTCTTTTTTAGCTTCCCCTCGCTTCCTAGGCCAGTTCCAAGGCTATTCCTGAATCACTTCTCAGTCGTTCCCCCACTTCTTAAAATTTTGAAAGTGCCTCCCTTCCCATCCCGTATCCCTTCCGCTCTAGATTCCTCGACTGGCAACTCTGGTTGGAAACATACAACTTGTCTCAACCTTTCCATGCATGCCTAGTTGAGACTTGCGGGCATTCCATAAGTATAAAATCTGCCGGCCTCAAAGCTTCTCCAGCAACTAAAACGGTAAAGGTTTTTAAAGATTTAAAAAAAAAAAGCATTCTACAAACCACGCATAATTTCTTAATTATTTTCAGACCTCAAACAGAAACTTTGAACGACCCCGGAGAGTCAGATAATCGAGAGATACTCCTCCAAACAACAGAAAGCCCGGGTTCGATAAAATCCCACACTTGAGCAAGCAGAAAAGAAAAAGAGAGGAAAGGTTTATCGAATCAAATCAACATCCGAGACTCGTCCAGAAGAAACCAAGATGGATGCTGCAAGAGCATCACGGCGAGGACTGACAAGGACACAGATGGCAACCCCATGATCTACGCGAACACGGTTCCACTAAGAAATATGTAGCACATATTAAATTAAATAAAACGAGAACACCGGGGAGTGGAGGGGGGTTTGTTACCCGAATAAAACGAGACAAGGGGTGGAGATGCTATGCCTTGAATTCCCTCATCATCTTACGCTACTCTCCTCTCTCATTCGCTTTAAAAGTAACCGCCTGCCTAAACTTTTCTGTCGTGGTCTGAGTTGACCTGAAAGGAAGCAGCAGAGCACCGAAAAACAAGCAAGCCAGCTTACCTCCAGCCGATGGAGAAGGCAAAGTTGTTGGCGTGGAGCAGAATTATATCCCAGATGTTCCCGATGATTCTTCACAACCATTCATCCGCACGGAAGATGTCACTCCACGCCGTAAAGACAACAGAGGAGCTTCCCCGAGCAGGAACAGATCGAAACTAACATAAATATCGGGGAGCAGAAGGAACGAAGCAGGCAATACGAATTCACGCGTCATCCAGGAACACCATCCACCAACAATCTTCTTGCTGTTTTTTTTTTAGTTAATAGCTTGCAGGCGCAGAGCCGAGACTCCTTGTTCACAAAAATAAAACAGCTTTGCTTTGGTCCGTGGAAACAGACAGAACTCGAAAGGGCGGAAGGATGAAGTTGACTTGAGGAATGGAGAGTTGGAGTTGGAGGGAGGCCGACGAGGAAGGCGGCCTAACTACCCGCGATCGGCACGGGCACAGCCCTTCCCTCTTTTGTTGTCGTCATGCGCATACGCATCCATCAAATATCAGCAGATGTTCTTTTTCAAACTTTGTGTTTTTCATCATATTTAAGTTAACCCGATCGATTTCTTGCCTTTTATCTTATTGCCATTATTAATTAGTTTACTCAGCAATAATTATAAGTTAACCCGATCGTTGCATCTCGACTTGTAGACCCCCACTGCCCCGCTTTACTTCGGCGAACCTCTTCACTCTCTCTCTCTCTTATATCTTTTCATCTTGAATTTTCAAGTCTTCTCTGCCCCGCTTGACTTGAGCTGAGAGTCCAGCCATCCACAGATATTGCAATCAATGACCCATTTAATAGAGGTTAATTGTTGTTATGGCTATTATTAGTAGTAACTGTAAGAATCACACAAATTAAGACATGATGCTTACCGATTGATTGAATTTGGATACGTGAAAAGATGAGAAAATGGAAAAGAATGGGAAATTGATAGGACGAATTTTTTCCCTTGTGCGTACGTTGGTGGGTTATGTTTTTATTTGTGGGGTTGTGGCATGAGGGGAGGTTGGCATCATTTTCCGAGGGAAAGGGAAACTTATAAGAGGAACGAGACAGACCCGCTTTGTCATGAGTATAGAATTTTTTGTAAACTTGCGATAGAGTCAGACTACCCAGTGTCACCAGCCTAACGGTCAAATAATGTGAACCAATATTGTTTCATGTACTGAATCATTTCATTGGCCCTACGTACCACCTCGTGCGCAGTTGCTAAGCGCATCTTCAAATATGAATTTAATTTAATTAATGTCACCTAGTTCATAGTCGCCTCATTCCAGCTATCACTTCTGAAAAGGGCACAAACTTGTATTAGCCTTGCATATCATGAAGCGTATTGTGACTCTATGTGCATGCTACAATCAAACCTCGTCGCTAAAGGAAGAAGACCTTGCGACCCTCATTTTGAAGATCAGTTGATGATTGAACACTATAGCGAAGAGTACCACACAAACTCATTCACCGACGCCTAGGCATTCACTCGCCTACATTGAGTCACCATACTCGATTGAAATCACCTAAGTTGATACCTTGAGAAATTAACCCTAACCCACACACACACTCGTGCATTTAACCGTTACGCGTGGAAAACTCTTGCAAGCCAAACCAAACAACACTCAACGTCTATGCTGCCATATAAAGATGCACTAACGATGATACCATTGCCTATCACATGTTGTGCTACCATCACACATCACCAATCAAGCCAACACATACTGCACCTTTCTACACTCGATGCACTTTTTACTCAGTAGATCTCTGCACCGCACCTGCTCCATTTTGAAAGCTCGGTCTAAGACATTCTCCCTCACCCAAACCATTATCGTTTTCGACAATAGCAGTGTAGGTAAGAACACAATCTTAATTGATATGCTAGTTTTTCCTTGTACTTATCTTTAATTTACTTCTTTTTTTCACCTTACTCAACTTGTTCAGTTTTTCATTCACCATTGTTGCAACCTTTAACACGCCAAGTCACATTCCTTAACGCGCTTTCGATTACTTAGACAGTGGTGTCCTGCTCCATCAACATCGAGCATTCTTTGCTCGTGGGACCCTAGTGCACTCTCATATACAATGATTTTTTCTGCACACATAATTCGCAGAGGAACTACCAAGTTAAGAGACCAAAACAATGAACATTCTGCTCAAGATGGGCACTCCGCTAACCTACAATCTTGTGAGACAATATAAAAGTTTAGTTGAGTCTCTCATACTCAAAGGTGCAAATCCATCCAGTCGAATGCAACATGCATTATCTACATGCACAAGGCAAACGTCATGCTCCACCTGCGAGCCTAACACATAACTTGTAAGAATTTTTGCCTTATCTACATTCCCTTGGCTAACTAAACAACAACCTTACACTTCTGCTTACCATCAACAAGATGACTCATACATCTTGCCAACATATTGCTTATGTGCTTGGTCAACAACTTTAGCTGCGTAAATTTGCATAACCAAGACAAACCATCACTGTCCTCTTCAGTGTCGCATTCCATGAACAACAAGGTCTTCGTGAATCTTTCTGCTCTAATACCAATGTCACAAGCCTACTTTTTCAATAGGCCAGTGCGACGCAATTGTTCTTCTTTACCGTCACAAGCCTTTCTATCGCTTTGTCATGGTCATAGAATTTTTTTCAAACCCGCGATGGCGCCAAACTGCTTAGTCCCGCTAACCTAATGGACAAAGGCCTCACACAAACACTTTTTCATGTGCTGAATCATTTCATTGGCCCTACACACTACCTTGTGCATAACTACCTAGTGAAAGTTGATCAAGCACATCTTCAAATGCGAATTCCATCTAGTTCATGTCACTTAGTGCATAGTCGTCCTATACCGACTATCACTTTCGAAAAGAACACAAACTTGTTTTAGCCTTGCGTGTCATAGAGCGTATTGCGACTTCATGTGTATGCTATAGTCAAACCATACTACTGAATGAACAAGACCTTGCAGCCCTCAGTCCGAAGACCAGTTGATAATTGAACACCATAGCGAAAAGCACCACCCAAACTCATTCGTTGACACTTAGGTATTCACTCGTCTAGCCTAGAGTCACCATATTCGGTTGAAATCACCTAAGGGGATCCCTGAGAGAATTAGCCCTAACCCACATGCACTCACATGCATTCAACCGCTACGCGTAGAAAACTTCTGCAAGCCAAGAGTTCTTTAACCAAATTTTCAAAAGCAACATCCTCTGATCTGCTGGCACTGCTTAACTAAACAACGCTCTACGTATGTGCCATCATACAATGATGTAGTAACAATAATATTGTTGCCTATCGTGTGCCGTACTACCACCACACATCATCGATCAAGCCAACGCACACCGTGCATTTCTACACTCGATGCATTTTTTCACTCTCTGTACTGTACCTACCCCATTCCGAAAGCTCGGTCCGAGATAACTAGAGTGAGAGATAAAAAAGCAGAGAGAGAGAGAGTCAACTTTAGCCTTTGCCGCTGTTGGAAAAAATGATTGTTTGATAAATATCTGCCAAATACCGGCAATCGAATCCTTTTGATCAATTGTAAAATGAATAAAGCTAACGACTCTCTTTCAACATTATAGAATGGAATAGAGTATCTCAAACAAAATATTGGTCTGGATGTGAGGTCTGGAAGATTTTGGCCTGTCGTAGGCAAGTCATGCTTCCACATTTATAAAATTCCAATTTTACTTGAATGTTTACTTTAAAATTCGTATAAACAAAATATCCCTTGAATGGTTTGGATCTTGGTTGGAACCAAATCGACATTCTGGCTGGTTTGAAACAAAGTCGGGCAAACCCAACACTTTTTCAGATGAAAATGACCAACTTTGCTTGTCTGGTTGGAGCAGCTAGTGCACGTCACATTGTATTGGGACGTTGCAGGTTCAAAACCCAATGGTATAGTTGTAACTGGCAGGGGTCTGCCTAACCCTAGCTTGCCTTAAAAAAAAAAACTCTGTTTTACTGTACCCCGTAACATAGGCCCAACCAGATTCAAAGCTTTATTATGATTTATGAAACCTAAGTTGGATATAGGCTTAAAACTAGTGTCGATCATAAAAATTGAAATTTGAAACTGGATCTGACCAATTTTTTGTTTTTTCTAAAAGGCAAGCTGGGGTTAGGCAGACCCTACCAGATATCTCTTAAGCCCCATGTGGCAGAAGGATTCGAACCTGGGCCTTCAGCTTGGCACAGGACCCGCTCAGCACATGGGATACCACCTCGGTGATATCTGGCCAATATTTTGTATTAGATATATATGAATTTGCCTTGTCTTTAACAAATTTATTTTGGCTTATTCAGATCAAGGGTAGAACTCGATACACATTGAAGACAGGTTTGGGTCAAAATTGGGTCGGACGACACCCATTTTGCTATTTGAAATTATTAGGTCCGTTCTCAAAAAAATAATAATTAATAGGTCAAGAGATCTAAGCCAGATTCAGACCTAAAACTAAAACCAAGATTCAAAAGCAGATGTGAGAGGGTGGTGTATGTTCGCCCCCGATGATTCACTGAATCCCACGTCTGTGTTCGGGGCTTTGAATGAGCACCACGTATACAAGCACATGGGGCTCGTATTCCCGTGTATGTTGACATAACTTTGCATCGGACTCTGGTGTTGTTGCAAAGACTTAAGTACCCTTTCTTGCTATTCTTCTCATAAAGTGATGGTTTGAGAAAATGACAAAAATGCCCTTCATTCAAAAAAGAAAAACAAACAGTTCAAAAAAAGGACAAACATGTCCTCCATCCAGAAAGTCGAGGATGATGTTGACTCTTCAAAGTCTTCTTCTTTTTCTGTTCAAAAAAAGGACAAACATGTCTTCTTCTTCTTTCTCCGTAAAACACTGTAAAACCCTCTCTCTCTCTAGAGAAGAAATCAAGGGAAACAAAGAGTTCTTCCTGGAGAAGGCCATGAACAACAACCCTCTCACTCTCTCTCTCTTCTCTCTCTACTTCTGTGCACATCCAACAGACGATCCTATATTGCTCCATCGTCATCTTCTTCTTCTTCCTTCTTCGTAAAACACTGTAAAACCCTCTCTCTCTAGAAAAGAAATCAAGGGAGGTAAAGGGTTTCTCTTGGAGAAGGCCATGAACACCAACCCTCTCACTCTCTCTCCCTTCTCTCTCTACTTATGTGCCTGATTTAGAGTTTTTGCTTTTACAGGAGGGGGGTCCGGGGGTTCATCCCAGCGTGAGTAGCATCATTCAACTAAATGAGTTGTAGATCTTGATTCAGAGTTTTTACCCTTATAGGAGAGGGGTCTGGGGGCTCCTCCCAACGTGGGTAGCATCATTCAACTTGAAGAGTTGTGGAGTCTGATTCAAAGTTTTTACCCATTCATATTTTAAGGCATTAGATCTCATGTTTGAACATCCACACATGTGCAGTTTGCTTTCATCATGTTCAGTTGCTTTCTAGATTATACTTTGAATTCTTGTGCATTTTAGATCTATCGATTTGTATGTAACTAGAGCTCATTTTAATCTAAAATTTTTACTGCAACTTCACGCATATGTCTTCATGCTCTTCACCAAAAATCAGTTCATTCTGAGTTTGTTTGACTCACTTTAAAAATCAAGATTCAAAACCTGTTATTTTGCACCGTCAGGATTTTAGCAGAATCAGGACCAACTTGCGGAAGTGATTTCTCCCTAACCCGAGATGATCTTTCCAATCCGTAAAAAGGGTTGTTTTCTAAATTGAATCTAGTTTTTTCATACCAAATTTCAGCGATTTCTATGGTGTTTTCGTACCAGTTTTGTGTCAAAAACCATAACCCTGTCACCCTGTGTCATTTTAACAGCTCAGATTTTGATCCATTTTGTTTGAATTTTATTTTCCTAATGGAAGATCATTTTTCAATTATGTAAAACGGGTTCTCTTTGTTTATGTGTCTAGTTCATCCCTGTAAATTTTCAGAAATTTTCATGGTCAATTACTATTTTATTTTGATTAAATACCAGAACCTTATATCCAGATTTTATAAATGTTCTGATTTTGGCCCCCATATCATGACTGTTGTAGCACTTCTTCAACAAATCATTATTTGATTGGCAATATTCTTCAGCAAATTATTGTTATGATTTTTTTGAGTCTCTAATGAGTCTCTACTATGATTTATAGTATTTTTGGGTCTCCAACGAGCCTCACAATGATTTATAGTGTTGTTCGATCTTTTAACTATGATTTATAGTGCTTTGGGGTCTCCAACGAGCCCCACAATGATTTGTAGTGTTTTTCGGTCTTTTAACTATGATTTATAGTGTTTTCGGGTCTCTAACGAGACCCACATCGATTTATAGTATTGTTGGACATCGCTATAGCGATTTGTAGTGTTTCTCGCTAAACACTACAGCGATTTGTGATACAAATCGCTATCTGAATCAGGACCAACTTGTCAGGGTCATATCTCCCTAACCAGAGATTGGATTTCAAATCCGTAAAAAATGGTGTCTTCGTTATGAAGTCTAGTTTATTCCTGTAAATTTTCAGCGATTTTTATGGTCATTTGATACCCCATTTGGATCTAAAACCAGACCCCTATCAGTCTGCCTTATTTGAGTGACATAGGTTTTTATTTCATTTTGTAAGAGTCATATCTCCCCAACGGAAGATCATTTTTCAAATCCGTAAAAAGGGTTTTCTTCCTCTATGTGTCTAGTTTATATTTGGAAAGTTTTATAACTTTTTATGCTCATTTGATATTTCGAACATGTTAAAAACCGAGACATGTTATAAAATGTTATAAAACTTAAAAAGTTTGAAACTTTCTCTATGTGTCTCGATTTTTAACAGGTTTGAAATATCAAATGAGCATAAAAAGTTATAAAACTTTCTATATATAAACTAGACACATAGAAAAAGAAAACCCTTTTTACGGATTTGGAAAATGATCTTCCGTTGGGGAGATATGACTCTTACAAAATGAAATAAAAACCTATGTCACTCAAATAAGACAGACTGATAGGGGTCTGGTTTTAGATCCAAATGGGGTATCAAATGACTATAGAAATCGCTGAAAATTTACAAAAATAAACTAGACTTCATAACAAAGATACCAGTTTTTACGGATTTGAAATCCAATCTCTGGTTAGGGAGATATGGCCCTGACAAGTTGGTCCTGATTCGGATAGCGATTTGTATCACAAATCGCTGTAGTGTTTAGCGATTTGTAGTGTTTCTCGCTAAACACTACAGCGATTTGTGATACAAATCGCTATCTGAATCAGGACCAACTTGTCAGGGCCATATCTCCCTAACCAGAGATCGGATTTCAAATCCGTAAAAACTGGTATCTTTGTTATGAAGTCTAGTTTATTCCTGTAAATTTTTAGCAATTTCTATGGTCATTTGATACCCCATTTGGATCTAAAACCAGACCCCTATCAGTCTGTCTTATTTGAGTGACATAGGTTTTTATTTCATTTTGTAAGAGTCATATCTCCCCAACGGAAGATCATTTTCTAAATCCGTAAAAAGGGTTTTCTTCTTCTATGTGTCTAGTTTATATCTGGAAAGTTTTATAACTTTTTATGCTCATTTGATATTTCAAACCTGTTAAAAATCGAAACACATAGAGGAAGTTTCAAACTTTTTAAGTTTTATAACATTTTATAACATGTCTCGGTTTTTAACAGGTTCGAAATATCAAATGAGCATAAAAAGTTATAAAACTTTCCAAATATAAACTAGACACATAAAGCAAGAAAACCCTTTTTACGGATTTGAAAAATGATCTTCCGTTGGGGAGATATGACTCTTACAAAATGAAATAAAAACCTATGTCACTCAAATAAGGCAGACTGATAGGGGTCTGGTTTTAGATCCAAATGGGGTATCAAATAACCATAAAAATCGCTGAAAATTTACAGGAATAAACTAGACTTCATAACGAAGACACCATTTTTTACGAATTTGAAATCCAATCTCTGGTTAGGGAGATATGACCCTGACAAGTTGGTTCTGATTCGGATAGCGATTTGTATCACAAATCGCTGTAGTGTTTAGCGAGAAACACTACAAATCGCTATAGCGAGGTCCAATAATACTATAAATCGCTGTGGGTCTCCACTATAAATCATAGTTAAAAGACCGAAAAACACTACAAATCGTTGTGAGACTCGTTGGAGACCCCAAAGCACTATAAATCATAGTTAAAAGATCGAACAACACTATAAATCATTATGAGGCTCGTTGGAGACCCAAAAATACTACAAATCATAGTAGAGACTCATTAGAGACTCAAAAAAATCATAACAATAATTTGCTGAAGAATATTGCCAATCAAATAACGATTTGTTGAAGAAGTGCTACAACAGTCATGATATGGGGGCCAAAATCAGAACATGTATAAAATCTGGATACAAGGTTCTGGTATTTAATCAAAATAAAATAGTAATTGACCATGAAAATTTCTGAAAATTTACAGGGATGAACTAGACACATAAACAAAGAGAACCCGTTTTACATAATTGAAAAATAATCTTCCATTAGGAAAATAAAATTCAAACAAAATGGATCAAAATCTGAGCCGTTAAAATGACACAGGGTGACAGGGTTATGGTTTTTGACCCGAAACTGGTACGAAAACACCATAAAAATCGCTGAAATTTGGTATGAAAAATTAGATTCAATTTAGAAAACAACCCTTTTTACGGATCGAAAAGATCATCTCTGGTTAGGGAGAAATCACTTCCGCAAGTTGGTCCTGATTCTGCTAAAATCCTGACGGTGCAAAATAACAGGTTTTGAATCTCAATTTTTAAAGTAGATCAAACAAACTCAGAATGATCTGATTTTTGATGGAGAGCATGAAGACATATGCATGAAATTGCAGTAAAAAATTCAAGTTAAAATGAGCTCGGGTTACATACAAATCGATAGATCTAAAATGCACAAGAATTCAAAGTATAATCTAGAAAGCAACTGAACATGATGAAAGCAAACTGCACATGCGTGAATGTTCAAAAATGAGATCTAATGCCTTAAAATATGAATGGAAAAAAACTTTGAATCAGATTCCACAACTCTTCAAGTTGAATGATGCTACCCACGCTGGGAGGAGCCCCCAAACCCCCCTCCTGTAAGGGCAAAAACTCTAAATCAGGTTCCACAACTCATCAAGTTGAACGATGCTATAGTTAGTGTGCAGGTCAGTCGGTGTTTGATGGAGAAATGTTGGATCGTTTGTTGAATGTGCACAGAAGTAGAGAGAGAAAGGAGAGAGAGTGAGATGAGGTTTTACCCCTCTCTTGTAAGGGTAAAAACTCTGAATCAGGATCTACAACTCATTTAGTTGAATGATGATACCCACGCTGGGAGGAGCCCCCAAACACTCCTCCTGTAAGGGTAAAAACTCTGAATCAGGCTTCACAAGAGTCAATGTATAGGTCAGTCGGTGCTTGATGGAGCAATGTATGATCTTCTAATGGATGTGCACAGAAGCAGAAATAGAAGGGAGAGAGAGAGAGAGTGAGAGGGTTGATATTCATGGCCTCCTCCAGGGGAGATTTCTTTCTCGGATAATCCTGCAGTGCAGAGACTGGGTCTTAAATAATCATCTTCGGGGCACTTAAGGCTTTACAACCACTCCTTTTCAAGAACCGTCATTTTTTTTTGCACCAATGGATGAGAGAAATGATATTACCTATGAGGGTTTTTCAAAATCATGAAATTTTGAAAATTTTCTGCAAAGTCTTCGTTATGATCGCCAAGGGTTCAAAATTTTGCTCCAATCTTTTTCAGAAACCAACCCTTGTATTGATCTTCTATTCCAAAAATTGGTTTCGAATCATTATCTTCAGAAAATCAACCCTTGTGTTGATCTTATTTTCCAAGATTGGTTTCAAACCATTATATTTGAAAATCAACCCTTGTGTTGATTTTATTTTTCAAATTTGCTTTCGAACCAAATCAACTCTTGGGTTAATCTTATTTTTCAATTTTGCTTTCGAACCATTATATTCGAAAATCAACCCTTGTGTTTATCTTATCTTCCAAAATCAGGTTTCAAACCATTGTCTTCAAAAATCAACCCTTGTGTTGATTTTTCAAATTCACTTTCGGACCAAATCAACGCTTGAGTTAATCTTTTTTTTCAATTTTGCTTTTGAACCATTATCTCAAGAATCAACCCTTGTGTTGATCTCCTTTTTAAAACTGGTTTGGAACCATTGTATTCAAAATTAACCCTCATGATGATCTCTCTTTAATCAACCCTCATGATAAATTCTCCTTTCAAAGATCAGCTCTCGCACTGATCATTCTTCTTGCGATCAAAATGATTTCTTATTTGTCTTTCAAATAAACATTTTTTTCCTCTCATTTTAAAGATCCCACGTGCAAGCATGATCATATAAACTCTTTTTCTAAAAATCTTATCAATTTTTTAGTTAATCTTGTTATCTTTATTAGTTGCATTCATTTCATTTTCCAATTTAATATTTTTATCAATTTTTGTCAAGTTTTATCAAATTTTCATCAATTTCATTAAATTTTATCAATTTTATTCTTACTTTTACCCTTTCAGGTTAAGGGATAAACCTGATGCCTCTTTCCCATGAGGTATTTCCTTTTCCTCTTTTGCCCGCTCAGGTTAAGGGACAAACCTGACACTTGTCCTTCGAGGTGTTCCCATTCAGGAAAATGGATAATCCTGAGACCCCTCATAGAAGCGATATTGCTGCCTATGAT
The DNA here is from genome assembly GCF_984573655.1 of Nuphar pumila. Taxonomy (NCBI): domain Eukaryota; kingdom Viridiplantae; phylum Streptophyta; class Magnoliopsida; order Nymphaeales; family Nymphaeaceae; genus Nuphar; species Nuphar pumila. The sequence goes on along the minus strand of NC_143255.1, from coordinate 68,123,920 downwards.
GATTCTTTCGCAAAAACAATTTTCATCAATCTTTCTTTATTTTGTAGATTTTTATCAATTTTTCCTTATTAAATTTCCTCAAAATTCTAGTCTTCTTTTCCCTTTAAGTTAAGGGATAAACCTGAACCTCGGCCTTCGAGGTATTCTTTTTCCATTTCAGGTTAAGGGATAAACCTGAACCTTGTCCCGCGAGGTCCTTCTTCCTTCAGGATAAGGGATAACTCTGAAATCGTTTACCGTCTTTCAAAATTTTCACCAATTTTGCCAACTTTTCACTAGATTTTTTTTTCAGTCTTTATCAATTTTCATTCTTTTCGAATTTTTTATCAATTTTATAGATTCTTTATCAATTTTGTTGATGCTTTGTCAATCTTTATCAATCTTTTCTCTATTAAATTTTTATCGATTTTATTCTTCATCAACTTTTATCACTTTTTTTCAATTTATTTCCTTCTTCCTCTTCAGAATAAGGGATAATCCTGAAATTATCATAAATAAAATTCAAATCTTAGGCCATCTTGGGTCGAGGATCTTGAATAAGTTTCTCATCTTCATAAATCATCGGAATCTATTCGTGCCTTTTGTCAATCCTTCCATAATCCGACTCCCGGGTTGGAATCATTTCCTTCCCATCTGAGTTCTGACTCAGGTTTTTGCTTTCTTTTTTATTTTTCTTTTAAAGGTACGGGTTCCGACTCGGGTCTCATATATGTTCTTATTTCCGGAGTTGTGAGTTCCGACTCGGGCTTCCTTTTGGTCCCCATGTTTGCATTGGACCAATTGTTATGTCGAGAATTCGAGTTCTCAAAAACTCGATTCTCATTCATTCTTTTATTTTGAAAAACCGGGTTCCGACTCGGGTTTTCTCCTTTATATATATATATATATATATATATATATATATATATATATTCTTATTTCAGGAGTTGCAAGTTCCGACCCGGGCTTCCTTTTGGTTCCGATGTTCACATTAAACCAATTGTAACATCGAGAATTCGAGTTCTCAAAAACTCGATTCTCATTCATTCTTTTATTTTGAAAAACCGGGTTCCGACTCGGGTTTTCTCCTTTTTATATATATATATTCTTATTTCCGGAGTTGCGAGTTCTAACTCGGGCTTCCTTTTGGTTCCGATGTTCACATTGGACCAATTGTTACGTCGAGAATTCGAGTTCTCAAACTCGATTTTCTCATTTATTCTTTTATTTTGAAAAATCGGGGTTCGACTCGAGTTTTCTCTTTTTTATATGTGTATTCTTATTTCCGGAGTTGCGAGTTCCGACTCGGGCTTCCTTTTGGTCCCCATGTTCGCATTGGACCAATTGTTACGTCGAAAATTCGAGTTCTCAAAAACTTGATTCTCATAAGTTCTTTTATTTTGAAAAACCGGGTTCCGACTCGGGTTTTCTCCTTTTTATATATATATATTCCTATTTCCGGAGTTGCGAGTTCTGACTCAGGCTTCCTTTTGGATCCGATGTTCACATTGGACCAAATTGTTACGTCAAGGATTCGAGTTTCTCAAACTCGATTTTCTCATTCATTCTTTTATTTTGAAAAATTGGGTTCCGACTTGAGTTTTCCCTTTTATCTTCCATTTTTGCGATTTCGAGTTCCGACTCGGATTCCCCCCTCTTGATCCAATGCTCGTATTGGACCAAAGTTTTCTTGCATTCCCTTTCAGGTTAAGGGACAAACCTGAATTTCCCCTTCAGGATAAGGGATAATCCTGAAACACTGACAATCATTCTCACTTAATTCTCAAGTATCTTAGAACGTCGGTCTCTTTTTTAATTCTCCATTGAAAAACCCAGTGCTCGTACTGGTATGCATTTTCAAAAACCCAGTGCTCGTACTGGTATGTATTTTTGAAAACCCAGTGCTTGTACTGGTGTCAATTTTGAAAACCAGCGCTCGTACTGGTGTGCACTTTCGAAACCCAGTGCTTGTACTGGTGTGCACTTTCGAAAACCAGTGCTCGTACTGGTGTGCATTTTTGAAAACCAGTGCTCGTACTGGTGTGCACTTTCAAAAACCCAGTGCTCGTACTGGTGTGCATTTTTGAAACCCAGCACTCATACTGGGGCATTTTTCGAAATTCAGTGCTCGTACTGGTGTGTTTTTTAAAAACCAGTGCTCGTACTGGTACATCTTCAAATCCAGTGCTGGTACATCTAGCGCTCGTGCTAGTGTTTGGCTGACTGATCAGTTAGCCCTTCAGGTTCAATCTTTGTACTAACCAATCATCAACAATTCAAGCTCTAAATTCCCAATTTCAACCTTCGGGTTATCATTTTGTCAAAAATCAATCTTTTTCTTTTGTGAAGGACCCTCTTCAGGGAGAGTTCGAGGGAGCTGGTTCCTTTCGCATGCAACCATCTTTCGTTCGCAAGAACCCTCTTCCAGGGAGAGTTTGAAGGGACTCGTTTTCTTTGTGAACATGTTTGCAAAACAACAAGCAACTTTACACAAAAGAACCATTCTTCCAGGGAGAGCTACGACAGAAGCTCGTTTCTTTTTTGTGGCCCCATTTTCTCATCTTTGGCCAAACCCTTCGCAGAGGACCTTATTTTAAGGATAGTGTGATGGAATCGTTCCTCTGTGATACTTTCTCAACTTTGTTTTTCGGCCGCCTTTCCATAAGAGAAGCCTAGAGATAAAGAGTTTTGACGAAAACTTAATTTCTCTTCGAAAGTTCTATTTTGCAAACACCTCCTCTTTGGGGAAGAGAGGAGTATTTCCAACTTCCCATTCAGGTAAGGGCTAAGCCTGGGTCTCTCTTTTTGGGGAAAAAGAGAGGAGAATTTTGTCATAGATATGTCAATTCGATATCAAGTAATTACATTCACCAAGGATTTCAAGACTATTTTGCCAATTTGTTATCAAAAGTCATTGTCGATTTCAAAGCTTTCATCACGTAAAGAATTTCCTCCAACTACCTTCAGTATTATTTCCAAAAGAGCAAGATTTTTGCGAAATAAGAACTAAATTCATGCTTTTTCTGTTGGTCAACCAAGAGGACGAAGAAAAATCTTCGATATAACCGGCAAAAGAAAAATTCAATGATGTTGAAAAGCCATAAGCGAATTGATATTGATGATAGCTATGACACATTTTTAAAGATCATTCTCTTGATAGTAAGATAGTGGAAATATCCTGGGCAGTAAAAAAAGAACCTACTCAATCCGTATCTCCTTAGTCCTTTGAGCTACAATCAAATATCCGCAAAAGGGATCTCTCAATTGTCGTCAAGATGAAGATGAATATGCGAGCTAGATCTCGAGGGCCAAAGAAGATTTGGATCATCTCTGAGATTATGGAGTTTGTGACGGATCCTTCCAGGGAACGTTCAGATCACCGCCAAGATGAAGGCGACTGCGATGGACCTCCCAACAAACCCTAAAAGATATTTGATATTTCTGCTATCACCCAGAAATCTTGACCAATGAACCAATATCATCAAGCCTAATTCCTGAGAAAGAAAAAAAATGGGATCGGAACATCTTCAAGATGGAGTTTGTGACGTACCCTTCCCAAAAAAAAAGAGAGAAAAGTTAGGACATCTCCAAAATGAAGGATGATGTAAAAGCCCAAGAAAGCTCCATGACTCAAAAAAGTGCAAAAAGATCATCGTGGGAAAAGCCTCAGGATATCAAACTGCCCGAGACTGTCAGAAATCATCTTTATCTATGTGAAATTCTTTTATCAATATCTTTTCACTGAATTGCTTTTATAAAACTAAGAATGTTTCCTCTCTTTTCATATCAAGGAAATTGATATCTTCCTTGAAGAAACTCAACAACAACAAAATTTTGAATTTGACTCTTGATTCTACAGAGTTAGCCCAATTGGAGTTAATACTCTAGGTAGAAAGATGTGATATTTTCACACATAAGCACAATTCAATCATTCTAAATCAACTACAATTTTTGGCATCTTATTGGCAATATTTTCTCGTTATCCCAACATGAAGTAAGAACTTGATGTTCGTTTTGACGTATCCTGACGTCATCCCTCTTCAGAACTGAAAAGTACTTTCCTTCCGTCTGATCTGAGTGCTCTCAGATCTGCACACTTTTTCATGTTCCCCACTGTCCCGCCATAGACAGTTATCGCTCAAGATAAGGGTTAAACCTGAATTTTCTGCCAAAGGTTTGTTATTGTCAAAAGCTTTTTTTTCAGTCTCAGCAATGAGGCGCCCAAGATCAACCCTTTTTTCAAGCTTTAGGGACCCCCATTTTCATCCTTTTGCAAACCCCTCTTGGACTTATTATGCCAAGTCTAGACGTCCCATCACAGTTTCCTCGCTCCTCGAGGATTCTGTATCCATTCAGGCTAAGGATTAAACCTGTTGCCTCGCTCCTCGAGGTATCACCCAAACTTTCTGTGAGAGGTCGTCTGTTTTTAGAAAGCTGATTTAGTCTCAGCAGTGAGACGCCCCAGATCATCCCTTTTCTCAAGCTTTAGGGAATCCCTTGTTTTTCTCTTCTCGCAAACCCCTTTCGGATTTGTTCGTCCGAATTCCGAAGGTCCCATCATGGTTTCTTCACCCGAGGATTTCATATGGTCGTCCCGTTCAGGTTAAGGGTTAAGCCTGAACCTCGCTCTGCGAGTGTGATCATCGCAAAAAAAAAAAAAAAAATTTTTCTCTTGTAATATTCTCTCTCTTCCTTCTCTTTTCCTTTTCCAACCTCTATTTTCCTCCTTTTTGAAGGGAGAAAAATAGAAGAGAGAAAAGGAAGAAAGAGAGAAGAGAGAAAGAGAGAGAAGAGGAATTTATTTTGCGGGTCTCACTTGACCTTGATTTTGAAAAAATATTTTGAAATAACTCGCCTCCGTTTTGAAATATTTGCGGGAAAACTAGGAGACGGGATCTGCTCGTCGGTACGAGGTTCGACCGTTCCTGGCGCCTTTACCAGGGGTAATCGAACCAAGGGTCGAATTAATGCCTTTTGCTTTGCTAAGAAATTATCTAAGTATTTAAAAAAATGCACAATGAATCATGCTGGTGCAAATGCAAAGATGTATGCTTTTTTAGAAAATGTTTTGAAGAATCCCCAAGTGAATCTGATAAAGTGAAGAAATGTTTTCTAACTTAGAACTTAAGATTAAAGTTCTAAGTTTTAGAATAATCAAGAGCTTGGGAAAATAAATCTGGAATTTGGGAATTGATCTTGAAGTCTTGAAAAAAAGAGAATGAAGGAAATTTTCAAAGTCATAAATGGACTTTGAATTTAGAAGTTTTGAACTTGGATGAATATTTGGAATGGAATTGAATTCCAATTTTGAAGTTTTGATTTTAGAAGGAAATGTGGGAAATCTAAAGGAATTGAGGAATGGGATTTGTAACAATTGGAATTTCAAGATGAAATCCGAATCCAAGTTCTGGATTCTGAATAGAGTTTTGAGTTGATTTTTGGATTTAGGATCCGAAATAGGAACTTGGTTTGAATGAAATGGAATTGGCTTTAAGAATTGGAATTTAAAATGGAATTTGGATTTTGGAATTTTGAATGGAATCGGATTTAAGATTTGGAATCCAAGATGGTATTTGGATCTGAAATCTGAGATCCAAGATAGGGTTGGACTCTGGATCCTAAATGAAATTTTGGATCTGAAGTTTGAGATCCAAAGTAAAATTGGATCCTGGATCCTAAGATGGAATTGGATCTGAAATCTGAGATCCACAATAGAATTGGGTTCTGGATCCTAGAGTGGATTTGTATCTGATGTCTAAGATCCAAAGTGAAGTTTGAGTCTGGATCCTAAGATAAATTTGGATCTGAAGTCTGAGATCCAATGTAGAGTTGGGTTCTGGACCCTAAGATGGAATTTGGACCAGAAGTCTAAGATCCAAAGTGAAATCGGAGTCTGGATCCTGAGGAGGAATTGGATCTGGAGCCTGAGATCTAACATGAGTGTTGAATCCTAGGTCCTAAAATGGATTTGTAAATTCTGAAAATGAATCCAGAATCTCAAAGTTTAATTTGAACTTTGATTTTGATCGAAAATATGAATATAAAATGAATTTGGAATTTCAAAGTCAATTTGAACTTTGAAATTTGATTTGAATTTGAATAAAATGACTTTGAAATCTCAAAGTTAAATTGAACTTTGAGATTAAAAATGAAACTGAATTTTGAAAATGAAAAGGATGAATTGGATTTGATAAGGATCGAAGATAGATTGAAGAAGATATTAACATCACTTGGAGTTTTTGAAAAAGAAAGTTTTTGAAAATATGATGCAATTCTATCCTATATGATGAATGAATTTGAATAATTTTGAAATTGGAATTTGAAAAGCTATTTCATTCTTTAAATGAATTAAAATAAGATTGAAGATATAATACATCCTTGACTATGGTCATTGAATGTATTATATAATAATCTATGTTTAAATTCAGGTGAAGAATGGAACACATTTGGTGCTTTTATAGAATTTAAAATGAAATTAACCTTCAATATACCCTGACTATGGCCATTGGTATATATTTTGAGTTAATTTTAAGTTAAATTCTGATAAAAGAGGAAAATATTTATGGAAAACATGATGAATTTTGAAAAAGGATCCAGTGTGGGTCCAGTATTATTTTGTAAAAGGTAAAAATGCTAAGTTTTGTCCACACCCTGACTATGGCCATTGATGTGGATCATCAACTTAGTATCAATTATCTCTTACTAAATGGTGCACGTGCCATTCGTGTTACCATTGTGAGAATTTGAGGAATGAAGGCAAAAAAAATGCATGAAAACAAACAATTTATGATGTTTATAATGCTCATCCATTCTGCCTAAAACAGGAAATGTAAATTCTCATTCAAATCTAATTATTACAACTCATAAAATCAAATTTTTAACTTCAAATGATAACTTTATCCGCATATTTCCTGCAAAAAGAATTGAATTAGCTATAAAGCAAACTATCCGACATAGAGAAGAAAGAGAAAAAAAAAAAGTTGAGTTTTGAATTAAAACTAAATGAATATGTTGAAGGAAAGAAGCATATAGATGTATATGATGATGGCATTCATACCCAATTAACAATATACATGATATATTAAAGGTACACCTCTATAGTCACGTGGCAAAACACAGGAATATATATATACCATATATTGTGAATATATATTCTGCACAGGGCCTAATGATGAGTTCTCAACAGTGGGCTTCAAGTATCACAGATATACGCATATATACCCTAAGCAAAATGTCCATTGATGACCCTCTTGCTGTTGCTAAGACTTTACCGATGAAGAGATCTTTTCAAACCAGCAAGAAGGTAACCTTAATATCATAGATCCACTGGAAGTGCCAATCCAGCCTTATACTAAAATTTTCAGCCACCGATGAAGACTGATCATTGTATACAGCAGGTGTTGTACAGGTGATGCAAAGGCAAACCACCGACCCTACGGTGACATATTGGAGGTGTCTCCTATGAGGAGTGGACGCTCATATTCAAATAGGCAAATCAACTCATATTCACCAAATGATGCTATGACAGTATACAGGGTGGACGATACTATTAGCACAAAAAAAAAGGATGCAGAGATCTATAAACAAACATCTATGGTTGATTGATAACTGCAGAAATCTATATACAAGATGGTTTTATCAAAACTATATATGCTGGGGTTTGAAGTATGTATGCAGCAAGGTGTTTAAGTAGAGATGGACAATGTAAAGGTGTACAGGCTACAGTCAATAGGCATGAGTGGTTGCTATGGTTTTTGTGCAGTAGGAAGTGGAACGGAGGGAGGTTTTGTGAAGGTATGGTAGCTACTGTTGTAACTACAAAAAAAAAGGGGGCGAGGTGCATCAAGTGTCATGGTAATGGTGATATGCTGCAACAAGGATTACAACTAAAAAAAAGAAAAGAAAATGGCATCCAACATTATCATCGCTATGACATTTCTCAGATACATCATTGCATGGACAACAACCAACTTCCCTTGTTATGACACTGTTAGAATTTATATGGCAACATTTAGCAGAAATCCACAAAGATGTCTGTTCATGACATATCCCATCATGTCAAAATCCCCAATAACCCACAAAGATAGCAGATACGACTTGCAATTTGTCATGGGCAACAAACAACTTCCCTTGTTATGACACTGTTAGAATTTATATAGCAACTTTTAGCAGAACAAAGATGAGCAATAATGAATATGAAGATGGGGATAGAGAATCATGAGTTGGTATTTGGCCATATATATATAAAAAAAAAAAAAAAAAAATGCTTCAGCACATTGCAAATATGGTCTCACGGCCAATCTTGGATACAATTCTTTTTAGCATATGAATCAAGTCATATTCAAGAACAAGGTTTGATTATGCGTACAGCAACCAGCAGAATATATAAAAATGGGGCAAACACTAATGACAAAAGGAAAAAAAGAAAAAAAATGAGCATCCGTGTGCCATTAACCACCTCAGCAGAAAGGTTTTCAGCCTTAAGAATCTATCCTGATTGATCCACAGGATCTCAGTCTACATGATCATGAGCTTTGAAGTTTGTGAGAGCAGAGCCACCTGTCCTGTGAATGAATTGATCATTTCCAATGTCATGGCTAATCTCTAACCTGAGCATCGGCTGTATATCTTCTAGTTTGCAAAGGCTGAACCTCACGATGATTCATAGTTCAGATGTTTGCTGGAGGCTAAAACCGCCTATCCCTATTTCATCTAAAAGAATTGATGAAGGATGAAGGCCATGTCGTGCATGAGTGTTGGTGAAGAGTTATGCAAATCATGACCATTAAATGATATAAACGTGACAGATAATGTGCGAGCGTGGGATGTTACAAAAAGATTCACGCCAGGCACATAATGTTGATGCCGCCTACTATAGGTGGAATTAATAAGAATACTGAAAATGGAAAAGAGATCAGGGAACAGAGAAACAAGAATGTTCATATAACAAAATAGCAATGAAACCATGGACCCTGAGTTTTATGAAGCAGTTACAAAAACGCAATAAAAAAAAAAGAAAGAAAAAGAAAAAAAAAATGATTCTTAGGAGGGGAGAGGAGGGACAAAAGGATTGATTGGAATCTCTTGTGAAACACATCCGATCTGATACTGGGATCAGACCGGTGGTCATTCATAGGAAGCATTCCATAGGTGAAACGTAAATGGGATTGAAATAAAGTAAGCAGGGAATACAACACCCGCTGGAGTTTAAAACCTGGTTAAAAGGGGATTCGGGTATCACGATCATGGAATTAGGCGCAGTTGAACCAAAACAACAAAATAAAAAAAAAACAAATGTAAAAGTAATAAATCTCATATTAGAAGAAAATGATATTGGAATTAACATATTCCTATTAATGTTGCATCGAGATAGGTTGCTCTGCTATAAGTAGACCATTCCTATCATGTATGCTTCAGAAAATAGATGCAGAATTTGTAATGGAATTTTATACTGAGAAGCAAGGAGGGAGGCGACTCTCTTACCTGTAGAGGAGGATGGGCGGCTGTCGCTTGCAGAGGAGGATGCTCGTAATGAATAAGTGGATGTAGATGATCTTTGATAAGAAGAAATAGTCCTCCAGAAGAAGCTTGAGGGAGAAATCGCTCGTGTGAAGAGGGATTTTATGGATTTTTTTTTTTAGAGAAAACTCGATGGCGATGGCTCTTAATCGATGCAAGGGGAGCGAAAGATGGATGGCGATCGTGGATGAAGTTGATGGATTGCAATGGCACCCCCGGAAAATTGTCGACTAACAGAAGCTCATGGATTGTGAGAGATGAGTTTTGATAGCTTGTAGATGGATGTACAGGAAAACCAGGGATGTTAGCCAAAAAAAAAAATGGATCCCTCGAGAAGTGGTGGAGGTCTCTTCTTAAAGGGGCTGTGGAGGATTCGAGAGGGAGGTCGTTGAAGATTGAGGGTGGAAAACGACGATGGTTGTTTGAAGATTGAGGGCGGAGAGGAGAAGGAAAGAGGCGTGCGGGAGAGGGTTGTTGGAATTCTCTACTTTTTCCAAAAGGAGGCTTCCTTTTTAGGGAACTTTTTAAAAAATGGTTATGAAAATGAGGTTTTCAGAAAATTGTATCACAAGGCTTAAAAATTCTTTGTTTTTCCTATAACTTTTCCCAATTTTTTTGGCTTTTCATGTCATTTTTCTATTTTTTTGTATTTTTAGAATAATCCTAAAGCTTTATGAGAAGTTAAGGATTTAAAACTATTTTTTTTGTGTTTTTGTAAAAATATTTACAAAAGAAAAAAAAATTTTCTGAGAATTTTTAGAGCTATTTTGAGAAAATTTCTTCAGAAACGGGTTTTGATCCGGATTTTTGGAGGTAATATGGATTTGAAGTACTGGATTCAGATCCAGAATTAATTTTGAATATAGCTTTATGAAATTTAATTCAGAAAATCTGAAGAAATGACTTGATTTTCTCAGAAAATGGGGTTAGGGGCAAAATGGTCATTTTTACAAAATTTTGGAAAATTTGGGGTGTTCACAGATGCCCCTCTTTGCTACTAAGCCGGTTGAAAGCTGAGCTTAGTGGCAAAGATAACACTCCAAATTTTAAAATGCCCCAGTCAGCAGGTCTGAACTGGGTGTGGAAGAATTATTTTGAAAATATGGCTTTTCAGGCTTTGAAACCTTATCCTGAATGGTTTTGGGGAGGCGAAATCCTCGAAAATGATATGATTGGGTAAAAAATGAGGAAATCGTTATGGGACTTTAGATGGAAATTCTGAAATGGTGAGAAATGAAAATTTTGATCAGGTCTCATGGGTGAGACAAGATGCTCTTTTTGGAATGATTCAGGTTTAGCCCTTAACCTGGATGGGACGAAGATATATCAAAAATGAATTTGGAAAGGAATACATGAGGACCTTGATGGAACATTTTGGAAAAAGGCCTTGTGAAATGAAGCCCGAGTAAAATCCTTTCTTGGATGGATATACAAAGCATGGATTACTAGATGGGAAGAGCCATGATGGGACTGGAAGAAATCATCTCATCCAAACGAGGGATCTCGTTGGAACGAGACTCAGGTTTAACCCAAACCTGTAAGGAAGATACCTCGCAAAGCGAGGTTCCAGTTTAATTTTAAACCTGGATAGGAAATCTACCATACGGGTTTCTCAAAAATGAAGAAAGCACGATGGGACCTTCGGAATTTGGACGAACAAATCCGAGAGGGGTTTTGGCGAAAGAAGGAAATATAGAGCCCCTAAAGCTTTGAAAAATGAATGATTCTGGGTGTCTCATTTGCTGAGACTGAAATAGCTTTTTGAAATCAAATGGCCTCTCGCAGAAAATTCAGGTTTTGACCCTTAACCTGAGTGGGAACACCATACGGAATCCTTGACTGAAGAAACTGTGATGGGACAGGAAGAGATACTTCAACTGGATGAGGCAACTCTTCTAGAAGATATAGACAACGCTAGGTTGCATCAAAATGGATATTGAATGTTTATTTTATTTTTGGAATAGCTAGAAAATTTTGCCAATAAGATAAAATCGTAGTCGGTTCAAACATTTGGAAATGTGCACGTATGTGCAAAAGATATTCTCTCTTTTACCTAGAGTATTTCCCCCAAATGAGGTTAACTCCTCAGTTCTAAGAGTCAAATTCAAAATTTTAGCACTGATGATTTCTTCAAGGAAGCTGTCCATTTCCCTGATATGAGAATAAAAGAAATATTCTTAATTTCATAAAAGCAGAAAATGAAGAAATATTGATAAAAGAATTTTGCATGAGAAAAGATGACTTCTGACAACTTTGGCAGTTTGATATCCGAGTGTTTTCCCACGATGATCTTTTGCACTCTTTTTGAGTCACTGGGCTTTCTCGGTTTTTCACATCATCCTTCATTTGGATGGGTCCTGACTTTTCTCTCTTTTTCAGGGAAGGGTACGTCACAAACTCCTTCATCTTGGAGATGCTCCGATCCTTCTTTTATCTCAGGGGTTCTATTGATCTCACTGGCTCAAAAGGTCTTTAGACGATAGCAGAAATCAAATATCTTTTAGGGTTTGTTGGTAGGTCCATCACACTCGCCTTCATCTCGACGGTGATCTGAACTTTCCCTGGAAGGATCCGTCACAAACTCCGTCATCTTGGAGATGTTTCAAATCTTCTTTGGCCCCGGGGGTCTACTCGCTTAATTCGCCTTCATCTTGACGACAATTGAGAGATCCCTTTTGCGGATATTTGATTGCAACTTTTAAACGAAAATGAGAAGGGATGGGTTGAGTGGATTCTTTTTATAGCTCAAGATATTTCCACTGCCTGATTGTCAGAAAGTCGTCTTAAAACATGCGTCATAGCCATGATCAATAGCAAATCACTCTTGGCTTTTCAACGTCATTGAATATTTCTTTTATTGATCATATCGAGGACATTTCTTACATCCTTTTGGTTTGATCAACAGGAAAAGATTTGAATTTTACCTCTTTTCGCGAAAAGTTTCACCTTTTTTGGAAGGAAATGGAAGAGGTAATCTGAGAAAATTCTTTTCGTGCAGTCAGACTTTTAGAATCAACTAATGCTTTTAGCAAATTGGCAAAGTTTTCACGAATTTCTTATGAAATAATCACTCAATATAGATTTTGATTAGACATTTAGCTGTAATTTAAAGAAATGGTGCAAGAAATCAGTCTTTAGAAAACTGGACAGATGAAATATATTAGGTTTTGGAAATCCCGACCAGTTTATGAGAAACTGGATTTTTAAATCCCGACCAGCTGAAAAATACTGGATTTCAAATCCCGACCAGTTATGAAACTGGATTTCAAATCCCGACCAGTTATGAAACTGGATTTCAAATCCCGACCAGTTATGAAAACTGGATTTTTAATCCCGACCAGTTATGAAAACTGGATTTTTAAATCCCGACCAGTGAAAAATACTGGATTTTGAGGATATTACAACCAGAGGTTGGGAAACTGATAGAATTGAAGACCTTGAAATGATAGAATTGAGGAGTCGCACCCTAAGGGTTTGATCTTTTGGAATACACGACCAACGGGAGCTGGATCTTTTGGAATACAGGACCAACGAGATGCTGGATCCTCTGGAAATACATGACCAGCGAGATGCTGGATCTTTTGGAAATATATGACCAGCGAGATGCTGGGTCCTTTGGAAATACATGACCGGCAAAAGCTGGATCTTTTGAAAATACGTGAAGTTTTGGGAGATTTAAGTCAGAACTTGAATTTAGAAGGAGAAAGGTCTTTGGTCAGAAGACTGATTTTAGAAGGTTACCGGTGTGAGAACCGGATTTTCCAAATGAGCTCAATTTTGAGAAATAACCAGTGCGAGAGCTGGGTTTTGAAGATGAGCTAGATTTTCAAAATGAGTTTTTAGAAGATAATTCAGGATTTATCCCCTTATCCTGAACGGGGAAATAATAAAGAGAATACCTCATTGAAAGGAGGCATCAGGTTTATCCCTTAACCTGAAGGGGTAATTTGAAGATAAAAGTAGAGAAAAAATTTTTTTTTTTAATAAGATTGAAAAATTTGTTAAAACTTGACATAAACGAGCATTAGCTTGATGTAAATCTGATCAAAGCAAAATGAATCAAAAGACAATAAAAATCACAGGATCAATTAAGAATTAACAAAATTTGAGGATAAGAACTTTCGTCTAATCCTGCCTGCATATGATGAAAGAAGATGATTATGGATTAAAATGAAATGCCCCAGTATCATGGAGAAGAATGTAAGAATTGATAGAAGATCGTTATTTTTATTGAAATGGCTCTCTGAATAGTACAAAAGATTTTTGAATGAAAATTCTAAGTATAAAATTTCTTCAAATGCAGAGCATTGATGGGATCTGGCATCTCCACCCCATCTGCATTGATTAGACGATACGAATTGCGGGGCAAAGCTTCCTTGACCACATAAGGGCCTTCCCAATTGGGTGACCACTTGCCATGTGGTCGATGCTTGAGATGAGCTATCGATCTGAGCACCAAGTCGTTAACTCGAAATTTTCTCTCAATGACAGACTTGGCATAATGTCGGGCTATCCTCTGTCGATAAGCTTGAGCGTGCTCTGTTGCTTTGAGCCTCTTTTCATCCAGTAAATCTAGTTGCACCAATCTCTGCTGCTGATACTGATCAAGTGGCAATTCTATGAGAGAAGCGAATTTGAGAGCGGGCTTTTGGACATGGAGAGGCAATACCACTTCAGTCCCGTAAACAAGTTCTGAAGGAGTGGCATTAGTCGGAGTCCGAATGGTGGTCCGATATGCCCAAAGTGCGTCATGAATCTTCTCATGCCAGTCTCGACCTGTCTTCACAGTCCTTTCCAAAATACGAATCAAGATTTTATTGGTGGCTTCAGCTTGGCCGTTCCCTTGAGGGTAATAAGGAGCTGAGAAGTGATGGGAAATTCTGAATTTAGAACAGAATGTTTTCATCCTCTCATTTTTGAAATGGGTTCCATTATCTGAGACAATATCATGTGGTATGCCGAAGCGGCAAAGAATGTTCTTATGAATGAAAGAAACCACATGGCGGCCTTCTACAGTGCGTAGAGTAACAGCTTCAACCCATTTCGTGAAGTACTCTGTCGCAGCCAGGAAGTATTTGTGGCCGTTGGAAGCAGAAGGAGTAATCGGGCCGACGACGTCAAAAGCCCACATAGAAAATGGCCAAGGAGAAACAACTGATTGTAGATATGTGGCCGGAGCATGAATATAAGGCGCGTGTAATTGACACTTGACGCATTTTTTCACAAATCCATGACAGTCCTGTTGCATGGTGTTCCAGTAGTACCCTGCTCGAACGATCTGCTTGACGAGAGTTTGATAGCCAGCATGACCACCACAAATCCCTTCATGCGCCTCTTGGATAACTTCCAAAGCTTCTTCTTTGTCTAAGCATCTTGAATACTCAGAACTGAATCCACGGCGGTACAGGATATTGGCAAGAATGAAATATCTAGTAGACATGCGTTGAATCGCACGTTGCTCCTTTTTAGGCACTTCTGGTGGAAATTCACCAGTCTCAATAAAATTTTTGATGTTTTGATACCAAGGTTTCTCCTTCTGATTAACCTGGTTTACTTGCATAATTGAATCGTAAGCAGGTTGCTCAAGTCTGCCAACTTCGAAAGAACGACATGATTCACCACCTTTGAATGATAAAATGGAGCCCAAGCTGGCTAAGCCATCGGCTATCTGATTATGCTCTCTTCTTATGTGACTGAGCTGAAATTCTTCGAAGCTGTCCACAAGAGCTAAGACGATCTTCTGATACGGAATCAATTTGGAATCTTTCACTTGCCATTCAGTGTTAACTTGACTGACAACAAGTAGGGAATCACCAAAGGCGTGCACTCTCTTGACATCAAAATTTTGCAAGACTTTGAGGCCTTGTATTAAAGCTTCATACTCGGCCATATTATGAGTACATTGGAAACCAAGCTTGAGAGAATAAGGGATCATTTCTTTTTCTGGAGTGATCAACAGGACTCCAATCCCGATGCCGGACATGTTTTTAGAGCCATCAAAGAACAAGTTCCAAACTGGGGGCTGTTGGACATTACAGATATGCTCATCAGGAAAATCATCTTCTGCTTTAATTTCTTCTGTCAGAGGGAAATCTGCCAACTGATCTGCGATCGCTTGGCCTTTAATCGACTTTTGAGAAACATACTCTAAGTCATATTGCATCAACAGGACTTGCCACTTTGCGATTCGTCCAGTGAGAAAAGGTTGTTCAAGAATGTATCTAAGCGGATTAAGTTTCGATAGAAACTTGATTTCAGAAGCCAATAAGTAATGTCTCAATTTCTGGCACATCCAGACCAGAGCTAGACAAGTCTTCTCCATCTGAGAATACTTCTTTTCATAATCAATGAATGTTTTGCTCACGTAGTAGATGGCGTGCTCTATCAAACTGCCTTCTTCATACTGAGCGAGGAATCCACCACAAGCATTTTGATTGACTGAAATATATAGCAAGAGAGGCTTTCCCAGCTTAGGCGGCTTTAAAACTGGTGGATTAAGGAGATACTGCTTGATGCGCTCGAACGAGAGCTGACATTCTGATCCCCATTCAAATTTAACTCCTTTTCTCAGCAAGTGGTTAAAAGGCTCACATCTCATAGCCAAATTGGAGATGAACCTGCGAATAGACTGAATACGTCCTTGAAGGCTTCGCAGTTCCCTGAGATTAGTTGGAGGCGGCATATTAATAATGGCTTTTGCCTTGGCCGGATCCACCTCGATTCCTTTCTTGCTGATAATGAAGCCAAGTAATTTGCCAGACTCAACTCCAAAAACACATTTCTGCGGATTAAGTCTTAATTTGTAAAGAATAAGTCTTTCAAAAACTTGACTAAGAGCATCAAGGTGATCCTCTTCTTCTTTAGACTTAACCAAAATGTCATCCACGTACGCATCCATATTCTTGTGCATTTGATCGTGGAAAATAACGGCCATTGCCCTTTGATAAGTCGCCCCGGCATTTTTGAGCCCAAATGGCATAACTGTATAGCAGAAGGTTCCCCATGGAGTAGTAAATGAGGTCTTCGACTGATCACGAACGGCCAACTTGATTTGATTATAACCTGAATATCCGTCCATGAAAGAAAACATGGCGTGACCTGCTGTGCTATCGATCAAGAGGTCAATATTAGGAAGTGGATAATCATCTTTCGGGGTAGCCTTATTGAGATCCCTGAAATCAATGCAGATCCGAACTTTTCCATTCTTTTTAGGGACTGCTACGATATTTGCCAACCAATCTGGGTAATCAATGGCCCGGATGAAGCCTGCTTTCAATAAATCTTCCAGTCCTTCTTTGACTTGTTGCTCAATTCGAGGGTCTAATTTCCTCAATTTCTGCTTGATTGGTCTGGCTTCTGGTTTCAACTTGAGTCGATGCTCAACCAGTTTGATATCCAACCCTGGCATATCTTCGTAAGTCCAGGCAAATACTTCCTGATGCCTTTGGAGGAATTGGATGAGTCTAGCTTTTTCAATTTCGCTTAGGCTCGACCCAATTTTGAGAATCTTCGGATCATCTTTCGACCCAATGTTGATATCCTCAGTTGGATCTTGAACCAAGGCTGATGGTTCATCCTGCTTCTGAATGTGAGCAAATTCTGGTAAATTCTGAATAGTGGAATCAAATTCAGCTGGCTCTTCAGTCTGCTCTGTTGCCTGACTGACCTCTGCTCTGTCTTTCATCTCAGGAAACCTTGCCAATTTTAGATACTTGGGATTGATAACAAATCTTGTCATTGATTCAGGAGTTTAATGGTCCTGAAAATGCCAAAAAAGAGGTTGTTTTCAAGAGAAAGTATGAGCCAAATCAAAAATTTTTGTATAAAGCAAGAGCAACGACATAGACAAAGTATAAGAAGAAAAATGATAGATGCTTGAAGAGAAGATTTGATTTTTTTTTTTTATTGATTGAGGTAAAGTATTTACAAGACTTTAACAAAAGATGGGACTGTATTGTCCCTACAAAAATAGAAGGAAAGAAAGCAGGAAAACTAAGGCATCATCTTTACTTGTTTCCCCTGACGAAAACTGTCCTTTTGCTGGAATCCTGGCCGGTGAACCCCAATCCTGAGCTGTCTGAATGCTGAGTAGGAATGATTGGCTCCACTATACCATCTTCATTCTTTCCTATGCCCCGGAATGGCTGATATCCATGTTTTATCAGCAGATCAAATCCCTTTCTGGCTTTGGAGAACTGAGGGAATAAAGGGTGATCTTTGAAGGAGGCGTAATCAATGCGTCCTCCTAACTTGAAGAAACAAGGTCCCTGCCATTGGACCGTAGCCACAATATTCTCCTCTTCCATGACATCTTTCAGTTTCAGCATCTCTAGACTATCGCTGAGGTTGATCTCATCTGCTTCTCGAATGCTTGGAATATCTGCTGTAAATGTCGGTCGAGGAATCATAGGCTGTGGCAGCCTCTCTTCAGGATCTTCACCCAAAATGGTGGTGATCATTCCACCCTTAGACCACTTGATGCACTGGTGGAGAGTTGATGGAACGGCATTGGCATTGTGGATCCATGTTCGTCCCAACAGAAGATTGTAAGTCGGTGGTACATTGACGACATGGAACAATACAGTATGCACTGAGTAGTTGATGAAGATTTCCAAAAAGACTTTGCCTTTGGCAGTTTGCCCATGATTATCGAAGCCATAGATGGTGATGGGATCAGGCACATATTCTTCCTCCTTTAATCCCAATGCTTTTGCTGTCATTTCTGGGCAAATATTCAGACTGCTGCCCCCATCAATGAGTACGTGCGGGACAGTCATGCCCCTGGTCCTGATCACTATATACAATGCATTGTTGTGGAATGAATGAGGCTTAGGCAAGTCCTCATCTGAAAAGGTAATAGGCGCGTTAGTCATTGCTTGGTTTACTATCTGCGCCATGTCTTCGGGCGTGGTGCCCGGCTTTACTTTGATCTTTCTTAATAGATCATCTAGTTTTTCTTTATGCTGGGGAGAGTTGTGAGTCAACTCAAAGATGGAGATATTGGAGAGCGCTGTAATGGGCTTCTGAAGGCTTTTGGCCCGTTCTTCTGCTGCTTCCGAGGTTTCTGCTTCCTCTATGCAGGCTTCCCTTTTCACAAATCTTTTTGGAAAAACTTGGATCTTTCCACTCTCAACTGACATGTTTCTAATATTTAAAAATGAGAGGATATCCCCTCTTTGAAATGCAGGTTGACTCTGATGTAGAACCATCACCTGATGCTGCAAACTTATTTCTTTGCTGGAGCAAGGATGTATGTGACTCTGCGGGAGAAAAGAACCTTCTGAAACGGTTGACACTGAATGTTTCGGGAATGGGGCGGACAGAATGTCCATTTTGCCCTCTTCTTCATCCTCGATGAGGATGCTTTTATCAATACAATCCTGAATCAGATGCTTCAGGACGAAACAGTACTCAGTGTCGTGGCCCATCGCTCTGTGGAATTTGCAGTATTGTTCCTTAAATCTTCCCATGAGCACTGGTGGATCTGCCACCTTGGGAAGTTTTACCATCCCGTGAGACAACAAATATTCCAAAATCTTCTCCAGTGGCTGGTCGAGGGGAGTAAACTTCCGATCCCTGCTCCAGTTTATATGTTTAGGTTTTTCTTGAAGGTCCCCCTTTTGTTGAGGACCGGTCGGGAGAGGCTTATCATTGTTTTTGAAGAATTTCCCTTTCCTTCCTCTGTTCTGCTCGGGCTTTGTGCCACTGCCACTGCCCTGATTGCTGCTACTGCCCTGATCATCCCCTGGAACCTCGGCGGAGTAGGTGAAGTGTGCCTTCTTCTTTGGGTCTTGCACATTTTTGGCTAAGGCAACACCTTCGTACATCCCGTTCTCTACTCCCATCTCGAGCCATTCTGCTCGCTCCGTCAGTTCAATAAACGATTTGGAGGGATATGGGAAGAGGAGGCTTTTTAGGGGCTGGGAGAAGTTGTTGAGAATGACTTGGAGGGCATGCTCCTCAGAGATAGGGTTTCTCATTTTGTTGCACAGGCTTCTCCACTTGTGGATAAAATCCCTAGCCTTTTCATTGGGCTCTTGTTTCAGGTTGCACAGGTGGTTCAGGGTGGGCAGAGCTTCCGTGTTGAATAGGAAGCGTTCCACAAACATATTAACGACTTTGTCAAAATCCCTTAACTCGATGGGATTGACATGCTCGGCATACCATTTGGCGGCTATTCCCTCCAAACTGCGGGGAAAACAGAGGAAGAGGGCACGGTTGTCTTCGCTGAACCGGGCGCATTCTGCGAAGAACATGGCAAGGTGGGCCTTGGGGTCTCCGGATCCATCGAATTTAATGAATTTTCGGGGGAGATTCTCCAAATTGATGTCTCCTTCCAAACCAAGGTAGAAATCCTGCCTAGTGTATGCCCTTTTTCCTTTATCCCGGACCTGCAGGTCTTTGACGATTTTGGTCAGTGCCTGGATAGAGTCTTCTGCAGGGGGCCCATGCTTGGGCTTGTTCACTGACACTGGCTCCTCTACCGGCCTCTTGGACTGCCGCAGATGCTTCGGGATGTATATCAACTGCTCTTCTTCAGAATTTTCTTCTGCTGACTCAGAATCTTCAGAGGTACTGTCACGCTGTACCTTTTGCTTGCTGATCTTGACGGGCTTTTTCATGGGCTTCTTCTTAGCTTTGGTCTTAGAAGCCGCCTTCTTTGGAGCCGCCTTAGCCTGCTCGGCCATCATTTTAGTCATCATTTTCTGAAAAATCCGGTACATGGCCGGATCAACATCGCTTTCATCTCCGGAGTCATGCTTCTTGGTCAATCTAGGAGAATTCATCTCCTCTGACTCGTTGTCACTGTGTTGTTGAGCAGCCCTCTTGTCAGCCCTTGTCTGAACCATTTTCCAGATGCCTAAGCTTTCCTGTAGAATATGGGAATGGTTAGAGTATGGAGAAGCTTTTTGAAAATCATAATTCCTTCGAGAGAAAGCAAGAAATGAGGGGATTTTGGTAGACAATTTCAAGAGATTATCCCATTACCCGGGATTGGGTCATCGCACGATTTATGATTATTGTGTTACCATTTGATGATAACAGAGAAATGTGCCTTGTTACCTAGGCGAGGTCGTCAACCATGATAAGATTTGAAGAAGTGCGGAAGGAATATCCCTTTTACCTGGGATTAGGTCGTCACTCAAGTTTTTGTGACTTTTATTTGTGCTACAAACAAAATACAGAAAATAACATTTTTGGCCAAAAACTAAAATTTTATTGATATTTGTAACTTTCAAGGATAAAGAGAGGGTGGGCAGACAGTTTGCCACCACTCTTGATATTCAGATGATACATTTGGCCCAGGAAATATAGACAGAGAAATAAAGGAGTTCCAGGTATATTTTGCGACATGATATACCCCAGACCACTGATCCGACTGCAGGTTGAATTCCGACATATTGCCTGTCGGGAAACGGGTGTTGGCACGGACCTGCCGCTGTGAAAACTGCCTCAGACATCGTTCCGGCTGATAATCGACACAAAAGAAAGGGCCCATCAACTTGTAGCGCTTGTCACGAGCATAAGTGTATCGAGGAACAGTCTCTCTTCTGTCAAAGAAATCCCAGGTGATCTCCTCCTGATGCAGCTTCTCGATCAGAGCTCGGCATTGGATGACTGTCTTTGGTTGCTTACTGTTGAACCTGAAAGAACTGGCTTTTGAGGGAACGTGGCGTAGGAACCACGACTGCAAGGCATAAGTGCATCCTTCTACCAGAATGGTCTCCCCAAGAGCGAATCGAGCCAAACCTCTGTAAAGGAAGGCTAATGCAGCCATGGAGACTGAGAGCTGACGGGTCTGCTTGCTTCCCCATCTCCGAAAGAGCTGGGCAACTCTGATGTCTATAAAATTCTGACCATCTTGGAAGAAGGCTAACCCCACTGTGCACATGATCATGGCGTGCTGAATTCTGTCCTTCGCTGCTCGGGACAAAGTGTCAACCTCTTTGTAGGCTCTGTACTTTTGATATAATTCGAACAGGTCGATGAACTGATTCTCACCAATCTCGGTGAGAGGCCAGGATCTGCTCCCTGTTGCTCTTGCTAAGGCTTCTCGAACATCTACCCCTTTGATGTTGATCAAAAATTGCTGCTCGACGGGATCATCTGGCTGACCATCTGGTTCGGGCAATCCCATAATGTCGTTGAACTCGTCCATCAGTAGAGTCATCTCTCCCCATGGAAACCAAAATGTGCAGGTACGTGGATTCCATCGTTCTGCCATGGCCTGAATCAACGCTCCATTGATGACTCGCTTGCCTACTGCTGATGCCATCTCCAACCCACAGTCATCCAAGTGATCTGGGAACATATGTGAGAAGGTGGCGAACCAAGAATAATACCACCGTGGGAAGAAAGTACGAGACTGGATGACCCGCAGATCTGGGGTTCCATTCCTTATTTGATAGAGGACATGATCCCAAGGAAAGATAGTATCGGGAGATTCAGATGCCATCGGAGAGATACTGAGGAAAAGAAAATAAGGAGAATTAGATAGAATGCAGGACTTATGGATAGACTCTTTAAAGAATCAAACCTGATTTTTTTTTGAAAAGGTTGATAAAATTTTAAAGAAATTTTCCAGGGTTTTTAATCAAAAAGAGAAAAAAAATAAATGTATGTAGATAGAAATATACACCTGGGTTTTTTGAAAATAAGGGTAAGTTTTTTGAATAATACACCCAGGGTTTTTGAAAAGGGTCTGATACCTATATATGAGAGAATAAGAGAAATATCACATAACCAAAGCTGCACAAACAAGGATGCGCATACAACACTCCCTAAAGGCTGACTCTAAATGCAAAAGTTGAAATGGCTTGTAGGACCTTAATCCTAACTCTAAGGTTCAAATTATCTGATTCCAATCAAGATACGCCGATATACCCAAGCCGAAGCTCAAAGTACGTGGCATAGAAATATCTCTCCGGTTCTAAGGTAATGGCTTCCCGACATCCTTGAGCACCTACCGATATACCTCGGACTATGGCCCTTAGGTACGTGGTAGGGGGGCGCGAACCCAAATAAGTGGTCCAGTTGTGAGGCTCTCTCCCGAACTATGGTTCAGTGAGACAGCCCAGCAACGTGAAGACCGGGACAATATAGGTAAGGGATGTTTTTGAAAAACATGTTCAACAAAAAGTCAGATGGCTCTAATGCAAGTCCTAAAGAGATAGATTTGAAATAAAGAGAAGCATACACTTGCATACATTGTTTACATTCAATCCCTAAATTTGAGGAGAGTTATATTCAAGACCTAAGTCTAATGTGAGCATGGAATAATCTCCTCAATATGGTCCTACCAAACCATACTTAAATCCTATATGCAATGATGTCAGCTTTAGGACAGAGTCTAGGCTCCTAAGGTTTGCATGAAAATGTAGCTGACATATGTAGAATAAAGACTTAGATAATATCAAAGCAAAAGAAAAGGCATAATTCGACCGGACGGAGACGTGTCCCATCTCGGTCGCCAAAACTGTGATCATCGCAAAAAAAAAAAAAAAAAATTTTCTCTTGTAATATTCTCTCTCTTCCTTCTCTTTTCCTTTTCCAACCTCTATTTTCCTCCTTTTTGAAGGGAGAAAAATAGAAGAGAGAAAAGGAAGAAAGAGAGAAGAGAGAAAGAGAGAGAAGAGGAATTTATTTTGCGGGTCTCACTTGACCTTGATTTTGAAAAAATATTTTGAAATAACTCGCCTCCGTTTTGAAATATTTGCGGGAAAACTAGGAGACGGGATCTGCTCGTCGGTACGAGGTTCGACCGTTCCTGGCGCCTTTACCAGGGGTAATCGAACCAAGGGTCGAATTAATGCCTTTTGCTTTGCTAAGAAATTATCTAAGTATTTAAAAAAATGCACAATGAATCATGCTGGTGCAAATGCAAAGATGTATGCTTTTTTAGAAAATGTTTTGAAGAATCCCCAAGTGAATCTGATAAAGTGAAGAAATGTTTTCTAACTTAGAACTTAAGATTAAAGTTCTAAGTTTTAGAATAATCAAGAGCTTGGGAAAATAAATCTGGAATTTGGGAATTGATCTTGAAGTCTTGAAAAAAAGAGAATGAAGGAAATTTTCAAAGTCATAAATGGACTTTGAATTTAGAAGTTTTGAACTTGGATGAATATTTGGAATGGAATTGAATTCCAATTTTGAAGTTTTGATTTTAGAAGGAAATGTGGGAAATCTAAAGGAATTGAGGAATGGGATTTGTAACAATTGGAATTTCAAGATGAAATCCGAATCCAAGTTCTGGATTCTGAATAGAGTTTTGAGTTGATTTTTGGATTTAGGATCCGAAATAGGAACTTGGTTTGAATGAAATGGAATTGGCTTTAAGAATTGGAATTTAAAATGGAATTTGGATTTTGGAATTTTGAATGGAATCGGATTTAAGATTTGGAATCCAAGATGGTATTTGGATCTGAAATCTGAGATCCAAGATAGGGTTGGACTCTGGATCCTAAATGGAATTTTGGATCTGAAGTTTGAGATCCAAAGTAAAATTGGATCCTGGATCCTAAGATGGAATTGGATCTGAAATCTGAGATCCACAATAGAATTGGGTTCTGGATCCTAGAGTGGATTTGTATCTGATGTCTAAGATCCAAAGTGAAGTTTGAGTCTGGATCCTAAGATAAATTTGGATCTGAAGTCTGAGATCCAATGTAGAGTTGGGTTCTGGACCCTAAGATGGAATTTGGACCAGAAGTCTAAGATCCAAAGTGAAATCGGAGTCTGGATCCTGAGGAGGAATTGGATCTGGAGCCTGAGATCTAACATGAGTGTTGAATCCTAGGTCCTAAAATGGATTTGTAAATTCTGAAAATGAATCCAGAATCTCAAAGTTTAATTTGAACTTTGATTTTGATCGAAAATATGAATATAAAATGAATTTGGAATTTCAAAGTCAATTTGAACTTTGAAATTTGATTTGAATTTGAATAAAATGACTTTGAAATCTCAAAGTTAAATTGAACTTTGAGATTAAAAATGAAACTGAATTTTGAAAATGAAAAGGATGAATTGGATTTGATAAGGATCGAAGATAGATTGAAGAAGATATTAACATCACTTGGAGTTTTTGAAAAAGAAAGTTTTTGAAAATATGATGCAATTCTATCCTATATGATGAATGAATTTGAATAATTTTGAAATTGGAATTTGAAAAGCTATTTCATTCTTTAAATGAATTAAAATAAGATTGAAGATATAATACATCCTTGACTATGGTCATTGAATGTATTATATAATAATCTATGTTTAAATTCAGGTGAAGAATGGAACACATTTGGTGCTTTTATAGAATTTAAAATGAAATTAACCTTCAATATACCCTGACTATGGCCATTGGTATATATTTTGAGTTAATTTTAAGTTAAATTCTGATAAAAGAGGAAAATATTTATGGAAAACATGATGAATTTTGAAAATGGATCCAGTGTGGGTCCAGTATTATTTTGTAAAAGGTAAAAATGCTAAGTTTTGTCCACACCCTGACTATGGCCATTGATGTGGATCATCAACTTAGTATCAATTATCTCTTACTAAATGGTGCACGTGCCATTCGTGTTACCATTGTGAGAATTTGAGGAATGAAGGCAAAAAAAATGCATGAAAACAAACAATTTATGATGTTTATAATGCTCATCCATTCTGCCTAAAACAGGAAATGTAAATTCTCATTCAAATCTAATTATTACAACTCATAAAATCAAATTTTTAACTTCAAATGATAACTTTATCCGCATATTTCCTGCAAAAAGAATTGAATTAGCTATAAAGCAAACTATCCGACATAGAGAAGAAAGAGAAAAAAAAAAAAGTTGAGTTTTGAATTAAAACTAAATGAATATGTTGAAGGAAAGAAGCATATAGATGCATATGATGATGGCATTCATACCCAATTAACAATATACATGATATATTAAAGGTACACCTCTATAGTCACGTGGCAAAACACAGGAATATATATATACCATATATTGTGAATATATATTCTGCACAGGGCCTAATGATGAGTTCTCAACAGTGGGCTTCAAGTATCACAGATATACGCATATATACCCTCAGCAAAATGTCCATTGATGACCCTCTTGCTGTTGCTAAGACTTTACCGATGAAGAGATCTTTTCAAACCAGCAAGAAGGTAACCTTAATATCATAGATCCACTGGAAGTGCCAATCCAGCCTTATACTAAAATTTTCAGCCACCGATGAAGACTGATCATTGTATACAGCAGGTGTTGTACAGGTGATGCAAAGGCAAACCACCGACCCTACGGTGACATATTGGAGGTGTCTCCTATGAGGAGTGGACGCTCATATTCAAATAGGCAAATCAACTCATATTCACCAAATGATGCTATGACAGTATACAGGGTGGACGATACTATTAGCACAAAAAAAAAAGGATGCAGAGATCTATAAACAAACATCTATGGTTGATTGATAACTGCAGAAATCTATATACAAGATGGTTTTATCAAAACTATATATGCTGGGGTTTGAAGTATGTATGCAGCAAGGTGTTTAAGTAGAGATGGACAATGTAAAGGTGTACAGGCTACAGTCAATAGGCATGAGTGGTTGCTATGGTTTTTGTGCAGTAGGAAGTGGAACGGAGGGAGGTTTTGTGAAGGTATGGTAGCTACTGTTGTAACTACAAAAAAAAAGGGGGCGAGGTGCATCAAGTGTCATGGTAATGGTGATATGCTGCAACAAGGATTACAACTAAAAAAAAGAAAAGAAAATGGCATCCAACATTATCATCGCTATGACATTTCTCAGATACATCATTGCATGGACAACAACCAACTTCCCTTGTTATGACACTGTTAGAATTTATATGGCAACATTTAGCAGAAATCCACAAAGATGTCTGTTCATGACATATCCCATCATGTCAAAATCCCCAATAACCCACAAAGATAGCAGATACGAATTGCAATTTGTCATGGGCAACAAACAACTTCCCTTGTTATGACACTGTTAGAATTTATATAGCAACTTTTAGCAGAACAAAGATGAGCAATAATGAATATGAAGATGGGGATAGAGAATCATGAGTTGGTATTTGGCCATATATATAAAAAAAAAAAAATGCTTCAGCACATTGCAAATATGGTCTCACGGCCAATCTTGGATACAATTCTTTTTAGCATATGAATCAAGTCATATTCAAGAACAAGGTTTGATTATGCGTACAGCAACCAGCAGAATATATAAAAATGGGGCAAACACTAATGACAAAAGGAAAAAAAGAAAAAAAATGAGCATCCGTGTGCCATTAACCACCTCAGCAGAAAGGTTTTCAGCCTTAAGAATCTATCCTGATTGATCCACAGGATCTCAGTCTACATGATCATGAGCTTTGAAGTTTGTGAGAGCAGAGCCACCTGTCCTGTGAATGAATTGATCATTTCCAATGTCATGGCTAATCTCTAACCTGAGCATCGGCTGTATATCTTCTAGTTTGCAAAGGCTGAACCTCACGATGATTCATAGTTCAGATGTTTGCTGGAGGCTAAAACCGCCTATCCCTATTTCATCTAAAAGAATTGATGAAGGATGAAGGCCATGTCGTGCATGAGTGTTGGTGAAGAGTTATGCAAATCATGACCATTAAATGATATAAACGTGACAGATAATGTGCGAGCGTGGGATGTTACAAAAAGATTCACGCCAGGCACATAATGTTGATGCCGCCTACTATAGGTGGAATTAATAAGAATACTGAAAATGGAAAAGAGATCAGGGAACAGAGAAACAAGAATGTTCATATAACAAAATAGCAATGAAACCATGGACCCTGAGTTTTATGAAGCAGTTACAAAAACGCAATAAAAAAAAAAGAAAGAAAAAGAAAAAAAAAAAATGATTCTTAGGAGGGGAGAGGAGGGACAAAAGGATTGATTGGAATCTCTTGTGAAACACATCCGATCTGATACTGGGATCAGACCGGTGGTCATTCATAGGAAGCATTCCATAGGTGAAACGTAAATGGGATTGAAATAAAGTAAGCAGGGAATACAACACCCGCTGGAGTTTAAAACCTGGTTAAAAGGGGATTCGGGTATCACGATCATGGAATTAGGCGCAGTTGAACCAAAACAACAAAATAAAAAAAAAAACAAATGTAAAAGTAATAAATCTCATATTAGAAGAAAATGATATTGGAATTAACATATTCCTATTAATGTTGCATCGAGATAGGTTGCTCTGCTATAAGTAGACCATTCCTATCATGTATGCTTCAGAAAATAGATGCAGAATTTGTAATGGAATTTTATACTGAGAAGCAAGGAGGGAGGCGACTCTCTTACCTGTAGAGGAGGATGGGCGGCTGTCGCTTGCAGAGGAGGATGCTCGTAATGAATAAGTGGATGTAGATGATCTTTGATAAGAAGAAATAGTCCTCCAGAAGAAGCTTGAGGGAGAAATCGCTCGTGTGAAGAGGGATTTTATGGATTTTTTTTTTTAGAGAAAACTCGATGGCGATGGCTCTTAATCGATGCAAGGGGAGCGAAAGATGGATGGCGATCGTGGATGAAGTTGATGGATTGCAATGGCACCCCCGGAAAATTGTCGACTAACAGAAGCTCATGGATTGTGAGAGATGAGTTTTGATAGCTTGTAGATGGATGTACAGGAAAACCAGGGATGTTAGCCAAAAAAAAAAATGGATCCCTCGAGAAGTGGTGGAGGTCTCTTCTTAAAGGGGCTGTGGAGGATTCGAGAGGGAGGTCGTTGAAGATTGAGGGTGGAAAACGACGATGGTTGTTTGAAGATTGAGGGCGGAGAGGAGAAGGAAAGAGGCGTGCGGGAGAGGGTTGTTGGAATTCTCTACTTTTTCCAAAAGGAGGCTTCCTTTTTAGGGAACTTTTTAAAAAATGGTTATGAAAATGAGGTTTTCAGAAAATTGTATCACAAGGCTTAAAAATTCTTTGTTTTTCCTATAACTTTTCCCAATTTTTTTTGGCTTTTCATGTCATTTTTCTATTTTTTTGTATTTTTAGAATAATCCTAAAGCTTTATGAGAAGTTAAGGATTTAAAACTAATTTTTTTGTGTTTTTGTAAAAATATTTACAAAAGAAAAAAAAAATTTCTGAGAATTTTTAGAGCTATTTTGAGAAAATTTCTTCAGAAACGGGTTTTGATCCGGATTTTTGGAGGTAATATGGATTTGAAGTACTGGATTCAGATCCAGAATTAATTTTGAATATAGCTTTATGAAATTTAATTCAGAAAATCTGAAGAAATGACTTGATTTTCTCAGAAAATGGGGTTAGGGGCAAAATGGTCATTTTTACAAAATTTTGGAAAATTTGGGGTGTTCACAGCGAGGTACTTTCCATTTAGGTTAGGGTTAAACCTGAATCCCATTTCGACTAGATATCCTTTCTAGTCCCACCACAGTTTCTTTATTCGAGGATTCCGTGCGGTTTCCCACTTAGGTCAAGGGTTAAAAACCTGAATCTCGCTTTGGTGATGCATTTCATTGTCCCATCACGGCTTCTTTCGTTCGAGGATTCTGTATGGTCGTCCCCTTCAGGTTATGGGTTAAGCCTGAATTGAACCTCGTTCCACGATGTATCTTCCTTTCAGGTTTGGTTAAACCTGAATCTCGTTTCGACGAGGTAATCCTCCCAGGTCCCATTATGGTTTTTCCCCACAAAGGAATCCATGCCCTATGTATATCTATCCAGGAAAGGATCATACTTAAGTTCGTCTCATGAGGCATTTCTCTGAAAAATGTCCCATCAAGATCCACTTATATTCCTTTCCCCATCCAATTTATCTTGATCTATCTTCGTCCTATCCAGGTTAAGGGCTAAAACCTGAGTCATTCCAAAAGGCTGATCTTGTCTCACCCATGCGACTTGATCAGAATTCTTACCTTTCATCATTTTGGAATCTTCGCTCAAAATCCCATCACGATTTCCTCATTTTTATTATTCAGTCATATCATTTTCGAGGATTTCGTCTCCCCAAGGCCATTCAGGATAAGGTTTTAAGCCTGAAATCATGTTTTCAAAATAATTCTTCCACACCCAGTTCAAGTTTTCTAAACTGGGATATTTTTTTTCAAAATTTGGAGTGTTTTCTTTGCCACTAAGCTCGACTTTCAACCAGCTTAGTAGCAAAGAGGGGCATCTGTGAACTCCCCAAATTTTTCAAAATGTTGTAAATATTCTATTTTTGCCTCTGACCCCATTTTCTGAGCAATCGAGCCAGTTCTAAATCTAAATTCCAGTATTTCTCAAACTTTATTGAAATTAAATTCATTTTTATACATCTGACTCAGTTTCAGATCCAGGTCCAGGTAAAAGATCCGAATCTAAGTCTCATTGTCCAATTTTCAAATTGAAATTACAAAAATACCAAAAATAGTTTTTGAATGGCTCAGACAGTCCATCCGGCATCCATTTGGATTCATTACTTGATATTCCTCAATTCTGGGTTAAAAACTTGAAAATCTTCTCAAATCTTGAATCCAAACTCATTTTCTGAAGAAATCAAACCTAAATTTTCAGAAAAACCCTCTTTTTATAAATATTTATCAAAAATACAAAAATATTAGTCTCGTCTATCGGGTTTTAGGGTTTTATTTCCAAAAATAACAAAAAATAAAAAAATACTGAGAAAAGAACAAAAAATCAAAATAATAAAGGAAATCACAAAAAAATGGTTTTCTAAAAACCCATTTTTTGGAAAAAACTTTTTAAAAGGCCCCTTTGTAAAAAAATTTACCTTCAGGATTTTAAGAGTCGAGTTAGGGTTTTTGAAACCCTCACTCTCGCCTTCTCCCCTTCTCTTCCTCTTCCAGAACCATCTTCTTCCAACAAGCTCCTCCACCGCCCATCGCGCAACCACCCTCACCCTTCCTCAACCCTTGATCACTAACGGCCACCAGACCTTCCTCCACCCTCCGATCGATGTCTCCAGACCCTCAACCATTGATCTTCAACTCCCTCCATTACCTTCCAGAATCCTCTTCTTCTCCTATCAAAGGGGGGCACGAACTGGATCAAGGGGGATCATCCATAATCTTCACCCATCCACCTTTTCCTTTACGATCAAGTCTCCTCTCCCGTCCACTTCTTAACATCGAACACCAACCTCCTTCCCTTTCCAAAGTTTCCACTGCAAGAGATGGAAGGCAATCCCTCAAGATGCCTCATCCGTGGTTGTTTGAAGGAGTTCGAAATTCTCTAACAAAAAAAAAACACAGCAAGAAGCCCAGTCACATTATCTCCTCTTATCTATTGAGGGAATCAGATTGTCTGCCTCTTCCAGAGCTCCGCAAACAATGGTACGAGTCTTTTTCCCTTTCTCTCTTCACATTCATTTTTTTTCTTCTACTAGTTTCCCGATCACACCCCTTTTGTATATGGTTTGCATGAAGCACCTCTCGGTAACACCGATTCGCCTATAGCGAAGTCAATCTACCGATGTGCGAAACTGATGGAATCAAGGTATTCCAACACTTGGATTTTTTTTTACGTTATTGCCTTTTCGTTTCAGTATCGATTAGTTATAACTTTCCATTTATTCTTCTCAGAATTTCAGTCTTTGTTCCGACTTCATTCTTATTTTAATCCAATTTCGATTTGCTTGTGATATCTGTCGGTTTCAGCTCATGCTCTCATTTTACTTTATTTTTTTGATTTCCCATTAGTTTTGGATTGTGATTTCTGTTTCTTAATAAGTATAAAGATTTCAGATGTTCGATCAAATGATCATGCGTGGATTTATCAAAACGAACTCCAATAATCAAATTATAGAAACCTCTCTTTCACCAGCTTTAAACTGACGTTTAATAAAATTTCCTTTGGCAAGCTCGTCTGTATGTTGATATCAATGTTGTGGACAAAGTCTTGTTAAGTTTCAGTCAGTTTGTCCAGGAAGATAATAACGGCATCCCATCATTTTTTTTCTTTTTTTCTTTCCTTTTTCCATTAACCGATCCCATTAGTTGATCTGGTTTGTTCATCCTGTTAGTTGTATCTTTACTTAAACTGGTTCTCCACAGCATGATAATGTGATCCCAATGAATTGCTTACTAAGTGGTCCGGTAATCCACTCATGTCTTTCACACCAGGCGCATCAGAGAGAGGCCTGTGAAGACGAAGATATCATCATTTCTGGAGTTCAGTTGAACTCCAGCATCTTTTAGCATGTTTATAATTTGATATGTATACATTCTGCATCCTGGAGCCATGAAGATTTTCCCGTTACAGGTTTAATTTCCTTTTGAAAATCATGTGCAAAGAATAAGGAATTATCAGAAACCATTTGTTCTGTTGCAGCCGTATGTTGGTGTTGTTAAAATGGTGATTACCTATGTTCTTATATGGAGTCTTATGAATGAATCATGCACTGTTTGAGAAGTGACTCACGCTCAGTGTTTTTTTTTTTAAGTTTGATGGTCATCTTCGTATGGAGGATCCCACCAAGGTTTGGCCATAGGATCGATTCCATGTCCCTAACCATACGTGGAGCCCAAAAGCTGCAATTTGAATATAAGATTCTGGTTCATACTCTTTAAATTTTCTTTTTTTTTTAGCTCTGTGTCAATCAGCCATGTAGGATATCAATCCAAACACCAGCACCGTCAAAATGATGCCATTGAAGTTGCAGAATTCTATTGGTTTTACGTGCTTTGAAGATACCATGAGTGGATGTTATACATGGCTGGAGGTGGCACATGCATGTCCAGACACAGTGGCTTATAAAGGGGTTCTCTACATATGACAAGTAAAAACCCATCGGCTAAAGCACCCTCATTTTCTTTTACTATTTTGTTTATGTCTTTGTAATAGGTCATCACTGCACATGGCTCATTTGGTGTTCAATAGTATATACCCTGCGTTTTGTTTGACATATGAATTTCTGGTTTAAAGGCCTTCTTGTTTCATCATAAAAGGGTTCCTCAGAAATATTTGAAATCATCATTGAGATCAGAATTCTCTTTCATTATCTGATTTCCCCACCTAACTTGATCGCTGGTTTAATGTCTTACCATTTGTGTATCTACGATGATGACAACTACCCTACTGGTGCAACATTGATATTTTTGTCGGGACTGTCAGAGATAAACATGTTATTCGATAAATTACCTGCTTCATGTCACTTTGGTGGCCTGTCATCTGGTTGGATTCTTCCATTATATCCATCTCTTTTTCAGTTGACCAACAAAGGATGTTTTGTGTTATCCCCACCACATGGTGTGCGAAAGGCAATATCAGTTGCTGAAAGTGTTGCAAAGGAGCTATATGGCAGATACATTTGGCACTATTTAAAACTGAAATCGTGTTACTGGATTGGGCATGGAGAATTCATTTGTAGCTGACGTCTCTGCTACCTCTCAATAGTCATATCCATGGCAGTATAAGTCTATTGATTAAGCATTTTTTTTTGCAGAAAAAGAAGGAATTAAACTTAATTTCGCCCAGAACATCTACTGAATCCCCTTGTCTTAAGATATTGAAGATTCGTGCCCTGTGATAGCCTGTGAGTTTCCTGCTATAAATGCCTGCAGTCCACCATTTCCAGCCTCACACATAGCTGCGTGGCACCTTCACAAACTGTTACATATTTGCTTGCTGCAGCTTCCAGTTTCCAGCATAATATTCATTATTATTTCACTATGATTGCTGCATTCATTCCACCGCACCCACTGTCACTGGCTGCTACTACCTTATATCCATTGCACTATCACAGTCAAGCTTCCCTACCTAGTTTTCAACATTTCTGCACATATGTCACATGCACTCACTAGATGATCACTGCTATACACTATGCATAGCAGTGAGCTACATCTCT
This sequence comes from Nuphar pumila, assembly GCF_984573655.1. Lineage (NCBI taxonomy): Eukaryota > Viridiplantae > Streptophyta > Magnoliopsida > Nymphaeales > Nymphaeaceae > Nuphar > Nuphar pumila. The sequence goes on along the minus strand of NC_143255.1, from coordinate 68,090,595 downwards.
CCATTACCCCAGTAAATTTCATTACATGGTTATCAGCATGTGCTCTCCACCACCATCCCCTGAGTTGTGCCCTCAGACAAGTCATAGTCTGTATTGAATCCTGCTTTTCCATCAGCTTCCCCTGAGATGGTGTGATTTTCATCTAACAGGCATGATATAAAGCCCTGGTCACTGAGCGTAGACTGGGCTACAAAAGCATCACCCTGTAAGACCATTATTGGCTGCAGAGGATATATATATATATATATATATATATATATATATATATATATATATATATATATATATATATATATATATATATATATATATATATATATATATACATTATATGGATCTTTTGTAGGCTGTGGTTACCGACAACTCTTGTTATTGAGATCGATGCAAGGTTGTTTTGCAATAGGGCAATTTTGAAATCTTCAAGGGGCTAGGGCCAGATTTTTTTGTGAGATTTACTGTCTTTGCTGAATTAAAATCAAAATTCTGTTTCATCCCATTATGCTTCCCCTAGCATTTGATAAATTCGGCTATGCTTGATTCACAACATATCCATATATATATCCAGGTTATATAGTCACATCTTACATATCTGCCCTAAACACCAACAATGCATTCATAGTTACAGGTTGCTGTGCACCTATGCCATTGGCCATTCAGCATATACCCCCTACCTCATTTATATAGTAGCTACCTAATGCTTGCAACACCTCTACCTGCTGCAATTACAGTAATGTATCATATCATTTCAGCACAAAATCCATTTGCATCTACAACACGACACAGTTCCATCTTCACCATCCATCTCATCAGTATTTAGGCACATCACCATCCCAACAACATACCGATCTTAGGTTATACCCGTAATCTTATTTTCCATTATCTCCAGCAAGACACTGTTGCACCCACCAAAGCATCTTTTCTCGCCCATATTAGTAGGTCACAACCATTTTCACTTCACAGCATCCAGCCCTCTCATCCATCAACAATCCACCACACTTACATACGATGCAAGGCATAGATAACCTGTATATACCCACTGCCTTGCTCAATATGTCACTCCTATGCACACTAATGCACCATTTTCCTTTAGATATTTATGTATCATCTAGTACATCTCATATACACTTTGAATTTTGTTTTCACATTTGCATAACATATCACATGGACACATTGGATATTCATTCCATCATGGGCATACAACATGATATCTCTTTATGTACATATCTTTCATCTTGAGCTAACTTGGATTTTGCAAGAAGTGTATGGAAAATGTTATTTTCTTGGTTTAGAAATTGTAATATCGATTCCATGATGTAATAGATAGGCTATAATGAGAATTCTACATTTCAAAGCACTAGATTAGAATGTATGAGCATGAAAATTTCATAAATTATTTGTATTATCTCATTTCACCTTTAATTTTCAAAATTTCACAAATGGTGAAACGCGAATGGTACGCGCACCATTCTAATAGGAGGTGATTAATCCTAAGTTGATGATTTGCATCAATGGCCATAGTCATGATGTGAACAAACCTTAGGATTTTCATCTTTTATGGAATAACATTGGATCCACACTGAATCCTTTTCAAAAATCATCATATTTCTCAAAACATTTTCTTTTATCAGAGTTTAACTTAAAATTAATTCAAAATATATATCAATGGCCATAGTCAAGATATATTGAGAGTTATATTCATTTTAAACTCTATAAAAGTACCAAAATGTGTTCCATTCTTCACCTGAATTTCAATATGATTATTATATAATACATTCAATGACCACAGTCAGGAGTGTATTATACTCTCAATCTTATTTTAACTCACTTAAAGAATGAAACATGATTTTCAAATTTAATTTCAAAAATCTTTAAATTCATTTCGTCATAGAATTGCATCATATTTTCAAATTTCCTTTTCTAAAACTCTGAGTGATCTCAAATATCTTTCTTCAATCTCTATTTCAATTCATTCTTCTATCTTATTTTAAAGATCCAAAATTTCGACTTCAAAGTCCAATTTGACTTTGAAATTTCAAATTCAAATTCAAATCAATATCTCAAAATCAACTTTGAAATTTCTGATTCATCTTCAAAATTCAAATTCAAACTCTAAAATCAAGTTTGTTCTTTATCCTCAAAAGTTCTATCTAAAGATTGAGTCTTGATTCTCAATCTCAAAATCAAAGTTTGAGATTGATTCTGAATCTCAAAATTCAATTCTCCCTAAGTTTTAAATTTGATCTGGGTTTTCAAAAACCCAGATCCATCTTCAAAAGTCCCATTTGGACTTTCAAAATCCAAAACCAAAAGTTATAACCCAATTCACCTTGGATCTCAGACTTCAGATCCAAATTCCATCTTGGATTCTAGATCTTGGTTCTAATTCTATTTAGAATCCAGAATTCAACTTCATCCTGGATCTCAGATTTCAGATCCAATTTCCATTTAGGATTCTAGATCCAGAGTTCAACTTCATTTTAGATCTCAGACTTTGGATCCAATTCCCATTTAGGATTCTAGATCCAGAGTTCGACTTTATCTTGGATCTCAGACTTCAGATCCAATTCCATTTAGGATTCAAGAACTCAACTTCATTTTGTATCTCAGATTTCAGATCCAAAATCCATTTAAGATCCAAAATTCAATTCCATCTTGGATCTCAGATTTCAGATTCAAATTCCATCTTGAATTCCAGATTTCAAATCAAATTCTATTCCCAATTCCAATTCCATTTTCAGATCACATCTGGACTTCTTAAATCCATTTCTATTGTTAAACATTTGAATTTTTCAAATCCAAAATTCCATCTTGATTCCAAACTTTAATATGGAATTCAATTCCATTTCAGATTTCATCTCCTCTCCTAAATCCAAGTTCAAAATTCAAATTCAAAGTCCATTTCTGACTCTGAAACTTCATTTTTTTTCCCTCAGCTTCAAAATCATGCCTTTCAAATCAAAATCTATTTTCCCAACTCTGATTATTTTAAAGACTTAGAACTTCACATATCTTTTCTGATCTATCTCAAGTTCTAAGTTAAAGATCATTTCTTCACCCTATTATCAAATTCATCTCAGAAACACTTGGAGATTTCCAAATTCATTTTTTTAAAAAAAGCATACATCTTTGCATTGCACAAGCATGATTCTTTGTGCATTTTAGACTTAGGGTAAATTCTTAGATAATATTTAGGCAAAGAAAAAAGGCATAAATTCGATCCTTGGTTCGATTACCCCTGGTAAAGGTGTCAGGAATGGTCGAACCTCGTACCGACGAGCGAGCCCCGTCTCTCCATTTCTCACAAATTTTCAAAACAGAGGCGAGTGATTTTAAAACATTTTTCAAAATTTTGGTCAGATGAGACCTTGCAAAAGAATTCCTTTCTCTTCTTCCTTTTTCTCATTCTTTCTTCTTTTCTACCTTTTATTCTCCTTCAAAAGAAAGGAACAAAGGTTAGAAAGGCGAAGAGAAAGAAAAAGAGGAACGAGAGGAAAAATTTTGCATGATCACACATCTCACATTCTTTATAATTGGAATATTAGGAGAAAGCAAAAGAGAATAACTAGCAAAAAAATCAAGAAAAAAGGAAAAGGAAGAAAGAAATACAACAATCAATTTAAATAAACAATCAATTGTACATCTACATGTTAAACATTGCAAACAAATTAAATAACTATTCTAATTTAATATATTGAGGCATTGCCAACTCGGTCAAAACTACAAGCAATCAACCTCTACTTCTCAGGGAATATATATTGAAGCATTTTATTTTCTTTATATTTTTCTGTGTGCATGCACCAAGTGTCTGCAATTCCTTCGTCAATGAATCACTCTGCAGAAATATCACAGTGCATTATTAAGACACATGTACATGGTTGGACTGTCCAATTCAGCTAGTCAAGTTCGCCCCCCTAATAAACTGTGGTTGAGGGACAAGGTCTCTTTTAACCTTTCAATATCCACACTACCTAGTGTTGGGGATCACCCCTCACATGGACTACTAAAAAACTCTATACTACTTGGTCTTGGGTTTACATTCTCCCGAGACTATCCGCATACGAATAACATTTTTTTCATTTAAGTACTTGCACTTGGATATAACACCCTCACAGTGAACACTGAAAATATATGAGATTGGTGCTTACGCCGGTTCACATTTGACCGACTCGCTCGTTCACAATCTTTTCTTATGACAAGCTCTGAATATTTTAGTGCAATTTTTCTTATCTTTTAGAGAAGTATTTCTTAAGCATGCCATTTTTTTATTAATACAACATACTCAAATATCACAATAAGTTGCACTTTTGGGTCAATACCCGTATGCATCAATATGCATTTTCAAAACTCATATGTATTAATATGCATCCACTTGCATCAATATGCATTTTCAAAATCCACATGCATCAATATGCATTTTAAAAAATGACTCGTGAAATATGCAACATTCACGTTCATACAATTTCGTGCATCATTTATGCAATATCTATAAAACTTTTTATACTTATTCAAAATATGTCAATATGCAAAAGTCTTCAAAATTAGCATAATTTCACATTACAAAGCATCATTTGTGCTTCATGTTTAATTTTTACAATAATTTACTCTTCTGGGTCAATACCCATAAAAATTTTTATGCTATTTAAATGCATCAAAATGTAGTAATTACCCAAAATTTAAATTTTACATAAATAACATGAATTTATATCATAAAATATTATTTTATTTTAAAAAACATTTTGCATTATAATATGCCTTTTAAATCTTTTAATCACATTTGATTTTCATAAATGATTTTTACAAATGATGCAATATTTACATCTGTAAAATTTAATGTATCACATTATGCATTTTTAATCATTCAATCACGAATGGATCATTGAGCAATTCCAGAGTTCTAAATTAGCGTGAAAGTGTTGTAGGATCAATGCAACGAGCACTAGAGGGAGGAGTGAATAGTGTTTTTAATATTCGTCTTTGAAATTTAAAGGAATTTAAATACTGCAAAGCAGTCACACACAAAGAACACAAGAATTTTATCGTGGTTCGGTCTTCCTGACCTACATCTAGTCCTCAAGCAAAACCCACTTGAGATTTTCCACTATCACACTCGTGTCACCACAAGATCAAACAAACCAAAACTGGTCCCACTTCCAACAACAACCCTGCTGAAAGCAAACTTCTCCTTTAAACCAAGGAAACTCTATCCTTTTATAGAAAAATTGAAATAACTAACTTACAATAAACCTACGAGCCTTTCTTATAAATGCAAATGAAGTGAAATAGACTTCTAAGGCTGCTGAAATACTCAACTTACAATTTTACTAACTCGTAGAAAGAATTAGAGTGAAAACTAGAGTAAAAATACCCAGTGAGTGAGAAAACAAATGCTTGAATGAATAAGAGTGAAAAACAAAGAATTTGATCTTTCAAATCAATATAATTTTATTCAATTCGATTATTTTGAGTGTAGATCACACTCTTATTTATAGCCGAGGAATTCCATACGTTGGAAGTATGAAAGGGTGTCAAAACAATCAGTTTTGAATGGTCAAATCGTTTGAAAAACTAAAAAAATGTACCTTTTAAAAGTTTCAGAAAATGACTATATTAGTTGACTGAAATAGTTATTAGTTGACTAAAATCAAATATTAGCAGACTGATAGTTAAAATCAGTCGACTACTGTGTCTAGTTGAACAAATTTAAATTCTGGTTTTTGAAATTTAGTTGAGTAAAGAAAAGTTAGTCGACTGATGAAAATCATCAGTAGACTGAATAAAACTTTCAGTCAACTCCTACTAAATTTTTCAAAAATCAAACATTCTGGCCGATCAACTAAGAGTCGGTTAGTCGATTGATCAGAAAATAGGTGTTAGAAAATTGGTCGACTGATGAGACTTATTGGTCGACTGATAAAACTAAAAATATATGTAAAGGACTTTCTAAAATGATTTTTGCAAAGGGTTCTTTTTAGGAAAGTTTTCCTAAGTATTTTTAGGTGTAATGCAAGTGAGATATGCAATCAAAGTAAGGCTCTTACAAAAATCTAAGAATTTAAAGAGATTTACACCTGCACGAAATCTTCAATCAATTCACTTGTAAACTTATTCAATTCTTTTCTTCTTTCTTTATTGCCATAGCTGAAATCCAGTTGTTCCAGTAGTTCATTATCAAAACATCATACTTGAATTATCGTGTACAACTTCCTTGTCTTAACAATCTTCTCCTTTTTTATGATGACAAACTAGTCACAAATAGAGCATTGATAAATAGATAGAATAACTTACTCCCCTTATCAATATACTGTCAAAATATATGAAGTTATCCTATCAAATAACATATATCACACATTGTTCACATGCATATTGTTCTCCCTCTTTGACATGATAAAAAGAAGTAGGTAGAGTCATAGTAAAAAGTTACATGCAGATACAAGTTCAAAAATATTACAAACCAAAAATGTTATCATAGCAATCAAAGTTCAAAAAACTTAGTCGACTCCTGCTAAATTTTTCAAAAATCGAACATTCTGACCGGTTGACTAAGAGTCGATTAGTCGACTGATCAGAAAATACACATTTGGTTTTGAAAAATAGGTGTTAGAAAATCGGTCGACTGATGAGACTTATTGGTTGACTGATAAAACTAAAAATATAGGTAAAGGGCTTTCTAAAATAATTTTTGCAAAGGGTTCTTTTTAGAAAAGTTTTTTCTAAGTATTTTTAGGTGTAATGCAAGTGAGATATGCAATCAAAGTAAGGATCTTACAAAAATCTAAGAATTTAAAGAGATTTACAATTGCACGAAATTTTAAATCAATTAACTTGTAAAGTTCTTCAATTCTTTTCTTTCTTTATTGCCATAGCTGAAATCCAGTTGTTCATCATCAAAATATCGTACTTGAATTATTGTGTACAACTTTCTTGTCTTAACATAGCATTCATGGCTTAACCAAATCATGTAACACAAAATTTAATTTTCAAAAATAGAATTTATTTATTTAAATTCAATTTGAGCTCTTTAAGCTCAAATATGACAATTTTTTTATTCTCTCTCACTATTTGTGATTTTAAAAATTCAAGAATAATTCATACCAATCATTTTGAGAATTCTTTTCCCTGTTTTGAGATTTTCTGAAATGAAAGGTAGCATCTACCTCATTTTTGGGATGTCAAAATTTTGAGAATTTATAAAAATTTAGGCAAAACCTTTCATAATTCAATGTTGAATTTCCCAAATTTTTTGGGACAATACCTGCTTTATTTTTTAACAATAATGTTTATAAATTTTTTGAATTCTAAACCATATTGTAAACACCCCATTTTTTTCAAAATTTCTCATTTTGCCCCTAGCACCCACCTCCTGAGTCATTCAGAAGGGCAATTTGGTTAATTTCTAATCATTTCTCAGATTCACTTCCTTGTTGAAGATTCAAAACCCAATTTCATTTTCTATACTTGACCCAATCTCGGATCTAGATCAGACATCCAAATCCAATTCTGAGCTCTATTCTTCTATTTTTAACTCAAATCTAAAATCAATTTTCTGTATAGCTCGAATATTTCATTCAGATCCAATCTCTATTTGGATCCATTCCTCCCATTTTTCCTCAGTTTGAGATCCAAACTTGATATTTACTCAAAACCTCAGATCTAGATCCATTTTAAAACTCAATTTTTAAAATTAACTCTATTATTTCACAAACTCTCCTTTTGTAAAGTCCTCAAATTTCAAAGCAAATATTTTACAAAATCTTTTAAAAAATTTATCTGGATCCCCTCCCTTGTATTTTAGGTTTTTCTTTCAAAAATATAAAAGGGCCAAAATTTCAGAAAGTAGCTTTACCCCCCTTTTTAAAATCCTTGTAACTAAAACCTTCTTTTTGAAAATTTCTAAAAACTTGAGGGACTATTCTTGAAAATGTTATAACGGTTCTCTCCTTTATAACAACCATCGAAGGAGAGGGAGAGGATCATTGAGCATTGCAAGGAGCTCTCCCAATTTCTCCTCTTCTCCCTCTTTCCTTTCCTTCCTTCTCCCCTTCATGTCTTCTTCTCCTTCCCCTTCTCTTTCTCCTTTTCTCTTGTTTTCTTTTCTCAATTGGTGAAGGAGCTCGATCCTACATCAATGTATAGAGGAAACACCTCTCTCCTCTCAACCTGAGCCAATCCACGGTAAGAATCAACCCTTCTCCCTTTTTGTTTTTCTGTAATTTGCATCTTAAGCATCTCTTTGTTTTGTTTTTTGCATAGCATCGACTGTTGTTTCACCACAACAAAGCAGTGGATTAGCGACGACCACATTCCGTTTCTATTCCGTCGGTAACCGGTTTAGCGACGACCAGGCGACGCTATGCTTACGTCGCAAATTTTTCGACGCTAACTGTCGACAGAATAAATTCGTCGCCAGGCCCGTCGCTAATTGCGATGGAATAACGAGCGATGTATTCCGTCGCCAATCCGCCTCTACTAAACGACAACCTCGGCTTGGCGACGGATTTACGTCCGTCGCTAAGCCGTCGCTAGATTTATATCCATAGCGATGTATGTTTCCGTCGCTAATCCGTCGCAAACACGAAAAAAAATAAAAAAAATTATTTGAAAATTAAATACTGAGAATGGTACAATTTATATTTCCTGTAAATAAAAAACAAACTACACAAAAAATTCCATATAAAAGGAATCTACAACAATTAATCGTTCCACCTTAAAAGTAAAAAGTTTAATTATTTACAATTCAACAATTACAATTAGGAAACAAAAAAAAAATAGAACTTCTTTAACAAAGTTCTCTAATCATCGCCAAGATTTTGTGCGTCTTCTTGTTCATTGCCTTTATCTGTCCCTTCAACTCCGCTACGCTGATTATCGCTAGCAACCTACACAAGAAAAGAACAGTCATTATTGATAAACAAAATATAATTAAATAAATTACACACTATATGTGATTCTATCATGTGCTCATATGTGTTCTAAGGCAATAAAAAAACTTTATATGTGATTCTATCATGCTCATATGTGCTCTAAGGCAGGCAAAAAACTATATATGTGATTCTATCATGAATTATATGTGTTTTAAGGCATTAATTTTTTTTTATATGCGATTATATCATGCTCAGATGAGTTCTAAGGCAGCTAGAAAAACTCTATATGTGATTCTACCATGCTCATATGTGCTTTAAGGTAGGCAAAAAGCTATATATGTGATTCGATCATGCTCATATGTGTGCTAAGGCAGTCAAAAAATTGAATATGTGACTATAGCATGCTCATATGTATTCTAAGGCAGACAAAAAAACTCTATATGTGATTCTATCATGCTCATATGTGCTCTAAGGCAGGCAAAGCAAAAAACTTTATATGTGATTCTATCATGAATGATATATGTTCTAAGGCAGTAAAAAAACTCTATATGTGATTTTGACATGCTCATATGTGTTTTAAGGTAGTCAAAAAACTGAATATGTGATTATAACATGCTCATATGTGTTCTCAGGCAGTCAAAAAACTGAATATGTGATTCTAGCATGCTCATATGTGTTCTAAGGCAGTCAAAAAAACTTTATATGTGATTCTATCATGCTCATATGTGCTTTAAGGCAAGCAAAAAACTTTATATGTGATTATAGCATGCTCATATGTGCTCTAAGGCAGGCAAAAAACTCTATATGTGATTCTATCATGCTCATATGTGAAATTCCACTAGAGGGGGGGTGAATAGTGAAATATGATAAAGATCGATAAAATAAAATAATCAGGCAATAAGGCACAACACATAAAACACAGAATTTATACTGGTTCGGTCAGTACCCAGACCTACATCCAGTCCCCAAACAAACCACTTGAGCTTTTCCACTATAACATCCGAGTCACCGGATAAATAGTACAACACCCTCTTCCTCAGAGGTCTTCTTCTCTCAACAGAGAAGGACAACACCCTCTTTCACAGAGGTCTTCTTCTCTCAACAGAGAAGGGCAACACCCTCTTTCATAGAGGTCTACTTCTTTCAACAAAGAATGAATACAGTGAGTAACAGAGTTACAATACTTCCTATAGAACCTTCAGAATGATATGAATGCGCGAATGAAGGATTCTCAGAATGTTCTGTTTGTCACTCAGAGGATGCTCTTTGTCAAAGGGTTGGACTTGACTTTTTCTCTTTTCTTTCTTTTCTTTTTCTCTTTCTTTTTCAAGGCTCTCTTTTCAAATATCGAATAGGAATTTTTCTCGTTGTAAGCTCACACGTCTATTCCATTCCATTGTTTGAATAGTTTATTTGAGTGTGTTTATATAGTTTTTAAAAAGTAGTCGTTACTTTTGGGAATTGTAACTTTTTGAAATGTGAAATGTTATGTCATTTCAAAAATATCTTTTAGAGAAATTCGAGAATGCATTTTTCCATAAAAGTAAAATAGAGGGTACACTAGTCGTTGTAATATTTTAGGTAATACATATTTTATGTAAAAAGTCTATTTCTTACAATAGTACATTGAACGTTGGGTTGTAGTTTTGTTTTTATTATAATTAATGATTTGAGGTACATTAGTACTTCTTTGCTTTAAATGAGTGTAAGTACAATGAGTGCTTTGAGATATTTATTTGTACATAGTCATGTCAAGTGTTTTCTTTATGTTGTGTTTTTCAAAGTCTCTAGAGAAATGAAGACCAAAAGAAGGTCGACATTCTTTGAGAAGGATATTAACAAGGATTTGTTACAGGAGGTATTTAATGCTTTGTAAAGAGAATGATGACTTCAAGTAAGTCGACATTCTATGGTTTTGAAAAAAAAGGTAACTAAAGTCTTTTCAAAACTATATTATAATTGTATTTCTTTGTGTAGCCGATTTATGTTTTTGTCTTCTTCTTATATTAAAAACATTTCTTTAAAGAAGGTAACTAGAGTCTTTTCAAAAACATATTATATTTGTTTTCTCTATGTAGCCGATTTTATGTTTTTGTCTTTTTCCTACATTTCCTTTTTCATGTTGTCTTGTATATAGTGTAAGGTACAATTATTACATGACAAAATATCTTTTTCATAAAAGGTTGTAAGAAGGTACAATTATTGGTTTTCAAAAAGGAGCTTTTTGAAACTATCGTATACTTTTATGATATAGTGTTTATGAATGAGTATGTAATATGCAATATGCAAGTTCCTGAAGGTTCTGTTACATATGACTCTAAAGAAGAAAAAAAGTCTTCATCTTGAGGTAGCCGATCTCTTTATTTGAACTTTAGGAATGCATGGCTCATCAAGCTTTTTCTTCAAGGAGTATGATTGCACCATAGTTGTACTTGAACAGGAAGTCTCCATCCTTATTGGGTGAGATATCCTTGCATCAAATACTCGTTAGATTTATGGCAAAACATATTCAGTCATAATATAACATTTTTCAAGAGGACATATTATCATATCATATAAAATCAAATACGACAGTGTATCATATTATGTGACATCAAAACAGAGTTTCTCAACAATATGTGCTCTAAAGCAGGCAAAAAGTTATATATGTGATTCGATTATGCTCATATGTGTTCTAAGGCAGACAAAAAACTGAATATGTGATTATACCTAAGAGGGACCTGCAATTGAAGATCCCCTGTTCAACACAAGATTGTTGATCTCATCTCGAAGAAAGGGGGCGACAGTGTCATGGAAATAGTCATTCATTGTGTCCTTAATGATCTGGCGTACATCATCACCGGAAAGAATAGGCTGCTGCTTGGAGCTTATGTCGGCGAAAGAAGTCTGTGAGCCGTAACTGAAAGAAGCAATAACTGGCGAATTGTTCAGATTACTCCCAAACCTGAACACACGACCTTTTTTGGGTTCACCTGCTGCAGTCACCCATGCTGCAGGATCAAATGATGGATGCTGAGTAGCGTCATCGCCATATCGCTCTACCATCTGTTGCTCATATGCCTCCTACAAAATAATGTTTAAAGTATGCATTAATAATTAATGATAATATTATGATAACTTACATATTGCAATGATTATTAATAGAATAAATACATACCATTGTCGTTCTCGCCTTCTTTGATACAAAGACTCCCATGGTCTTCCGTTTATGTGTTTCAACAAACACATCCTTATATGGTACAATGCCTCATTTTTCTGCTTCCTGCGAAGTTAAAGGACAAAAGATTTAGTTCACAAGTTTGCAACAATACTTATAAAATTAATATTATATATTGATGAGTTACCATTTTCTTCAGGTGGCTCCCAAATGTCTTAGATCCACCTGTGTGTAGATGGGCTTCGGGCATTTTCGCTCAATTTTGTGCAGCCCTTGCAGAGCGATTTCAAAATGCATCTCCCGCCCACTTATCGCACATTTCATCCCAATAATCTCTCCTGATAGTAATAGGGCCATGGCCCTTCCACTGTAGTGGATCATCTATTACGCCAGATGCTTTTTTTGCTACAGTCTTTATATTGTGCAGCATGTCTGCAAATCGATTGGCAACCACCTTCTGCCATACCTTCCTTGCATCATTTTCTTCCACCGTAGTTGCGAAGTGATTTGAAGCCTACAAATATTTTCAGAAAGTTAGTAGACATTACTTAAATAAATTAAATATGAAACACATTAACTATGAGGAACAACTGTATACCATGAATAAGGACCACAATCTGTCTAACACCTCATTTGGATACTCTTTCCATTGAGCAACCAGTCCTGGTAGATGTTGAAGAAGTGAATTCCTAATCTCCCGTACTACTTCTTGTGGCTCAAACCTCGTGCTGCACATGAATTGGTACACAACAAATATCAATACAAAATATTTATAAGATATGCAATAATTGAAAATGAAATACTTACGGTCGATTATCGATATACACTATTCGAATGAGTCTTCTTGTGCCAGACTGAGAAGACTCTGCTTCTTGTGTTGGCTCATGACTTGTGTGATCAACTGGTGTAGGTGGGTCGTGTACATGCGAAACATCATCTATAAAAAAATACGTTAGAAATTCTCAGAATGCGCATTTGAACTAATCAAGCATCCAATTAGTTAAATGATATACCTATCACAGGAGCCCGTGAAGATGAAGGCTGGGCCTGGCTACTACTGGATGAGCGACCACTGTAACCTCCATGAACCATATTCTAACAAATAACATGTCATACAATACATTCAAATAATTCACATCAAGTATTATAATACATTCAAGTCATTTGCATCAAGCTGCAATGCATTCAAGTCATTCACATCAAGCATTGCAATGCATTCAAATCATTCACATCAAGTATTACAATGCATTCAAATAATTCATATCATTCACATCAAGTATTGCAATAATTCAAATCATTCGTTGCATAAATTACAATACATTCAAATAATTTAAATCATTCACATCAAGTATTGCAATGCATTCGAATCATTCGTATCAAGTATTACAATATATTCAAATAATTCAAATCATTCACAACAAGTATTACAATGCATTCAAATAATTCGTATCAAGTATTACAATACATTCAAATAAATTTTTTAATCATTCACATCAAGTATTGCAATACAACTCATTCATTCACATCAAATATTATAATGCATTCAAATCATTCACATCAAGTATTGCAATGCATTCAAATCATTCGTATCAAGTATTACAATACATTCAAATAATGCAAATCATTTACATCAAGTATTGCAATACAACTCATTCATTTGCATCAAGTATTACAATACATTCAAATAATTCAAATCATTCACATCAAGTATTATAATGCATTCGAATAATTCGTATCAAGTATTACAATACATTCAAAGAAAATTTTTAATCATTCACATCAAGTATTGCAATACAACTCATTCATTCACATCAAGTATTACAATACATTCAAATAATTCAAATCATTCACATCAAGTATTGCAATGCATTTAAATAGAGGTTTGTATTACAAGATTTTGCTCACTAGCTTGAGAATTCTTCCTCGTCACTTGTTTGACTTTCTTCTTCTTCTTCTTCATTGTTTACCCATCCACTTGGTACATCATTTGGATCACATTCCTCTATGAATGTTTCATCGGCCAATGGAGATATGACATGCATATCATGCGCAACATCGTGACCATAAGCGAAGTCATAGACATCATCTGATTGATAGTAATCGCTGTCTTCAGCTAACTCATCTTCCTGTAACTGATTATACTCAGGGTATAGTTTGGACTTCACCTTGCAAACTGCCCACCATTCATTTCTATCTGACTTTTTTATACTCGGATATGAAGCATAATAAACTTGTTGAGCTTGCGAGGCTAATATGAATGGTTTATATGTTCCAAACCTGGATTTATGATTCACCTCCACAATGCCTGAAGCTTTGACGAGTCTTGTTGCAGTTGGATCAAACCAATGATACTTGAATAAAGTTACTCTGTTATTTATGCCTAAGTAAGTCAACTCCATTATTTCCTCTATAACACCATAGTAATCATGTTCATTTTCACCGTAGTTGCTACCCTTGACACACACGCCACTATTCATCATTGATTTGTTTATACCGTAATCTTTTGTATGGAATCGATAACCATTTACGATGTACCCGTTGTAGCATTGCACAACTTTGGTCGGACCATTTTCTAAATCACATATTCCTTGATCTTTAACATCACCATGGCAGACCTACGCACAAACATAAACAATGATTGTGATCACGATCAATTAAGTAACTTAGTGTTGTTTATAAGTACAAAATTTAGGTTAGCTTCTTTACCAACTGTTTCAACCACTCCACAAACTTAGTTTCACGTTCTTTTTGTACTTTTGCATCAGTGTGATGTGAAACTTCTCTTTGCAATTCCAGATCAAATCGTATGCAAACCACAAATACTTATATTACCGAGCCATGTATCCACATATAGAACATAAAAGGATTTATAATTGTGTTGCATCAACATATACTTACTCGATGTATGGGTCGATCGCTGAGCAATTAAAAAGAATATAGATGTGTGCTGCGTCTTGCTCTCGATCTGTCAAGAGCCTTGATCGGCAACTACCAAATGCATGCCCAAGTGGTTGAAATATCGACAGCTTGTCAGCTACAGTTACTTGTTCTCCATCATCGTTACAGGGCGGGCATGTGTAACGTGTTGGAATATGAGGTTCGAAGTACATAGATGAGAAATTTGAAATCTCTTCTAAAGTGTATGCCTCACAAATAGAGCCTTCTACTCTTGCTTTATTACGAACCTTTTTTTTTAGGTCGAACATGCATCTGACAAGAATATACATTTCAATTTTAAAAAATCTGTCATTAAAGAGACAAATATAAAAAAACATATACCTTTCAAATGGGTACATCCATCGATATTGCACAGGGCCACCAACCCTTAGTTCATATGGCAGATGTATGATCAAATGTTCCATAACATCGAAAAATGCTAGCAGAAATATCTTTTCTAGCAGACAAACAGTGGTGATGACAGAGTCATCGAGAATCTTTACATTTGATACTACGACCTCCGATGCACACAATGTTCTGAAAAATCCGCTCAACTCAGACAATACCCCCCATATAGGTTTGTCTAACATATCATGGAATGCTAGGGGTATCAATCGTTGCATAAAGATATGACAATCATGGCTCAACCCATATAACTGTCCATCGTCAATCTTCACAGCCCGAGCAATGTTAGAGACATATCCATCTGGAAATCTCAATTGTCTCAACCATTGACATACATGTTTTATTTGATCAGGTCCGAGCAGATACTTTGCCTTTGGTTTCAGTACTTTGCCATTATACTCCTTGAGTTCCAATTCTGCTCTTTTACATATTAATTTTAAATCCATACGGACCTTCGGATTATCCTTCATTTTTCCTTTAACATTCATTATTGTATTGAACACATTATCAAACATATTTTTCTCCACATGCATCACATCCAAATTATGTCGTATCAATAGGGTCGGCAAATACGATAGTTCCCAAAAAATAGATTTCTTCGTCCAATTGTGATCCTTCTCAAATCCACGGAAGGGTGTAGGACTGCGGGCATCTGTTAATACATCTGGAAAGTATCACAATCTTCTTAGAATCTCTATGCCAGACAATCTTGAGGATGGACCTTCCGTTTCAGTTGTGCCTGCTGTAAATGCATTCTTTTGACGTCGAAACGGATGATCGCTGGGTAGAAATCGACGATGGCAATCAAACCAGCAAGGCTTCCTTCCATGCCTCAATCTAAAAGCTTTGGAATCCTCCATGCAGTACGGACAAGCCAACCTCCCATGTGTGCTCCAACCAGATAACATACCATATGCAGGGAAGTCACTGATTGTCCATAGAACAGCGGCCTTCATGTTGAAATTTTGTTTTTTGTGGGCATCATACGTGGTAACACCGTCATCCCACAGTACTTTTAGTTCATCAATCAATGGCCTTAAATATACATCAAGATTTTGGCCAGGTGAGGTCGGACCAGGGATCAACAGAAACAAGAAAAGATTTGGACGTTTCATACACAAGCTTGGTGGAAGGTTGTATGGAGTTATAAATACTGGCCAACATGAGTATGAAGTTGATCTACCCCCAAATGGATTAAATCCATCTGTACATAGACCGAGTCTAACATTTCGCACTTCCATTGCGAAGTTCTGATGAGTACGATCAAAGTGCTTTCAAGCTTCAGCGTCAACAGGATGCGTGATCTTGTTTTCACCGTGTTGAACTTTATTTGCATGCCATCTCATGTGTTTAGCTGTCCTTTGTGAACACCCCAAATTTTTCAAAAATCTTTTAAATATCCCCTTTTTGCTCCTGATATCATTTTCTCAGCAATTGACTCACTTTTTAAATCTAAATTCCGGTTCATTTCTCAAGTTTCATTAAAATTAAATTCATTTTATATGTTTGACTTGATTTCGGATCTGGATTCATTGTCCAGATCAAAATCTGAGTCTCTTTGTCCAACTTTTTAATTAAAATTACAGAAAATACCAAAAATAGGTTTTAAATGGCTCAGGCAGTTCATCCGGCATCCTCTTGGATCCACAACCCTATATTTCTTATTTTGAGGTTATAAACCTCGAATATTTTCTAAAAATTCGGATATAAACCCATTTTCTGAAGAAATTTTCCCAAAAATAGCTTTGAGTTCTCAGAAAAACTCTCTCTTATAAATATTCTGCAAAAATACAAAAAAATAGTGTTTAATCTTTGTTTTCTTATAAAATCTTAGATTTTTATTCCAAAAATAAAAAAAAATGGAAAAATAACACAAAAAAATTGGAAAAAAGCTACAAGAAAAAAAATGGTTTTAAAGCTTTTTAAAGATTTTTGCTAAAAACCTCATTTTAAACCATTTTATAAAAACGTTTCTTTTAAACGGACCTCCCTTTTGAAAAAAAAAGGAAAAAGTTGCAAATGGTTGTAGGCTCGCCCCTCTCTCGCGTATTTTCCCTCTGGAAGAATCCATTGCAGGAAGGCTCTCACCATCATTCATCTTCAACGGTTCCCCCTCTTTTCCACCTTCCATCGCTAACAATCACTCCTTCTCGACACTTCCTCTTCTCGATGGCTCCTCTACTGTCTATATGAATAGACATCGAGGGGAAGGAAAGGGGCATCCCTTACTTTCGGCACCCATTATCAACATCTATTCTCTGAGCAGCGAGTTTTCTCCTTCTTAAAATCTCCCGCATCCCCCTTCTGCAAATCCATTCTCGATCCCCCTTCACTCCTCATTCTTCTTCCTCTCATGTTCTCCTTTACCGATTGGAGGAGCTTGTATCTCAGAAATATAAGAGGTTGTTTGTTCCGAAGCTTCTACAAAACGAGAGCTGCAGTTACAATATAAAAAAAAAACCTCCACTAAGCCCCGATTGGTCATCAGTAGAACTACAGGGGCAACGATCTATTCTTCCATCTCTCAATTGAAGCAAACAAGGTAGGAATCCATCTCTCGTTTCTGGTTTTGGATTTCTTTTGTTCTTGCCCCATCGGAGCACTACCGTGATATCAATTTTGCATATAACAAACATTGATTCACGCATATTGTGCAACATCAAGAGGAATTCTTAGATTCCAACATCCTCATTCCTTAAATTACAAATTTTCTTTAGCTTTAGATCCCTTATATATATATATATTTTTCTTTTTTTCGTATATTTCTCTGTAATTCCTGTAACTCGTGGTTTGAAGATACTTTTTCCTTTCTGGTATTAATTGTTTACTATATGGTACGGAATGTTGGGCTGCCAAGAGACATCATATTCAAAAAATGAGTGTAGCTGAGATGCGTATGCTGAGATGGATGTGTGGAAATACAATAAAAGATAAGATTCAGAACGAGGAGATACGTAAGAAGGTAGGCGTTGCACCCATTGAAAATAAGATGAGAGAGAATCGTTTACGGTGGTTTGGACATATTCGGCGAAGGCCTAATGATGCTCCAATTAGAAGGATGGAGAAATGAGAAAACATATTAGTTAAAAGAGGTCGGGGTAGACCTAGGAAGACATGGATGGAGGTGATAGGGAAGGATATGAATGCTTTGAACCTCACCGAGGACATGGCATTCACTACAAAAAAATAGTTGATTAGCGACGGAGTTATATCGTCGCTACTTAGCGACAGATTAACGAGAGAAATGAATCCATTGCTATATTTGTAGAATTTTACGAAACTAGCGACAAATTATATTCCCTCGCAAAATCCGTCGCTACTTAGCGACGGATTGTGCGAGAGAATATTTTGTCGCAATAAATACGACAGTTAGCAACGGAATTGCGACGGCTAAAATTCCGTCGCAACATAGCGACGGCCTAGGCGACGAAATATTTTCTGTCGCCTTTTTTGTTTTTTGAATTACGATGGCATAGCGACGGAATTAATCCGTCGCTAAATGTCGCATTACCCCTAATCCCAGCCCTCTTTTTCCTTTCTCCTTTCGCTGCTCCTGCCCGCCGCCCTCTCCCTCCTGCCGCCCTCTTCCTTCGACCGCCCTATACATCCCGTCGACCTCTCTGCCGGCCCCCACCGTTCGCCGGAAGTCGATCTCCGTCAACCTTCCGCTGCCGCTGTCGCTGCCCGGAGCAACCGCAGGTACGTATTTCACCTTAAATGGATTGGAGGTCGACCCCCTGCGTTTTCCGGCAGGGGGTCGACTCTGCCAGGCGGTCGACCCTCTGCCGTGTCCGGCCGGGGGTCGACCCCCTGCCGTGTCCGGCCGGGGGTCAACCCTGGTAGGGGGTCGACCCCGTGCCGTGTCCGGCCGGGGGGGGGGGGTCGACCCCCCGCCATGTCCGGCCGGGGGTCGACCCCCCGCCGTGTCCGGCAGGGGGTCAACCCCTTTTGATGTCCGGCAGGGGGTCAACCCCCTGCCTTGTCCGGCCGGGGTCGACCCCCTGCCGTGTCCGGCCAGGGGTCAACCCCCTGCCTTGTCCGGCAGGGGGTCAACCCCTTTTGATGTCCGGCCGGGGGTCGACCCCCTGCCGTGTCCGGCCGGGGGTCGACCCCCTGGTTTCTTGCTCTTTTTTTTCTTTTTTCAGAAATTAGGGTTTTTATTTTATTTTTATTGTTTAGTTTTCTTTGATTTTCATTGATTAGGATTTTTTATTTTGATTTTCATTTATTAAGCAATTGAATCAAATTTCTTAAATTAAGGCTATTTGTAGTTAATTTAATTAGGGTTTTTTATTTGATTTTGTTTTATTAGGGCTTTGAATCAAAATTTAAAAATTAGGGCATTTTATAGTTAATTTGATTAGGGTTTTCTTGGATTTGATTAGAGCTTTTATTTTTATTTTCTATGATTAGGGATTTGAATCATAATTTTTTTAATTAAGGATTTTTAGTTAATTTGGTTAGGACTTTAAATCAAAATTTTTTAATTAAGGCTTTTATAGTTAATTTGATTAGGTTTTTTTTATTTATTTAGAGTTTTTATTTTTATTTTCTATAATTAGGGATTTAAATCACATTTTTTTAATTAATACTTTTTAGTTAATTTGATTAAGGATTTTTTTGTATTTGATTTGGGCAGTTTTTTTCCTTGTTTGATTAAGGTTTAAATTGTGGCTTTTTTATTTAATTTTATGGTTTATTTTTCTTATAGTTTATGATGTTTTGGTTTATTTATAATTTATTTTCTTGTATTTTAAGGTTTTATGATTTAATATGGTCGAATAATTTCATGGTGACTTCATTTTAAAACATCATTTTTTTTTGCAGATTTCTCAACAGAACTCGCTTGTGCCCCGCCACCCGTGGTAAGTAAGTGACAAAAACAATGCAAATCGGGTAAATACCCGTGGTGAGTAAGTGATGCAAGCGCATCACATGTTATTTAATTTATTGAATATAACACTTTATTGTTCACACACTCACTTAGTTGTTGATATCTAGGACTACTTTGTTGGAGTTTGGAGATCATGCTGATCATGATTTTAATGTATGAATATGGAAGTGTTCTTATTTTTGGAGTACGGAGTCCATGCTATGCATGGTAGTAGTTAGTGGGATATTGAAGTGTGTTTGCTGCAGGTACATGTTTGATATTTGTTTGATATGAATTATTTCGATGTATTGCAATGTTTGATGTGATTGTATCCATGCTTACATGTAGTTACTTTCAATTTGATTATGTCTTCCATGTGAAATTGTATACTGAAAGCATGCTTCAAATGAATGTATCGTGTCATGAATAGTTTGCACATGAAAATATTAAGTTATCAATGCATGCATCATAATTCTTGTGATTGTATGACATCATATATTGCATGATAAATTTGATATTTTCTTCATCATAGTATTCTGATGGTTCTCTTTTAACTGGTTAGGATACTATTCGTAACATCATACGACAGAATGACTGCAAACCGTGAATGGATGTACCGTAGGATAGTGGACAATGAGTTATCGCATGAATATATGGATGGTGTCGACAGTTTTATTGAATTTGCAACGGCAAGTGTCAGTACGGTAGATCCCACAGGTCGGATTAGGCGTCCCTGCAAGATTTGTAAGAATAATCGATTTGTAGAACCTCATGGCGTTAGACATCACCTATACAAGAAGGGTTTTGTGAGTGATTATCAGAACTGGACGTTTCATGGAGAAGAATTTAGAAACGATTTTGATGCACGGGTGAATGTGGTGCACGATAATCCATATACGAATTTGATATTTGATGCTGCAGGAACAGAACTGGGTTCTGCTATGAGTTCTAGTGATGTAAGAACTGTCGTAGATGAAGAATCACCAAATGATGCAGCTAGTAGATTTTATGATTTACTTAGAGATGCTGATGAGCCACTTTGGAACGGTTGTGAGAGTCACACTATCTTGTTTGCAGTTCTTCAACTAATGAATTTGAAGTCCGAGTATAATTTGAGTCAATCATGTTTTGACCGTTTGTGCATGATTGTGAAGAGTATGTTGCCTAAAGATGAGAAATTGCCACAAAATTTCTATCGTGCGAAAGTTATGGTCAACGCTCTAGGTATGGGTTACAAAAAGATTGATGCTTGTCCAAATCACTGCATGTTGTATTTCAAGGAGCAGGAAAACGACATATCATGCCCGTCATGTGGGCATCCTCGGTTTAAGCCAAAGACAAGAGGCAATGGTAGCACGAGATCAAAGGAAGTTTCATACAAGTCGCTCCGCTACTTTTCTATCACTCCTAGATTGCAGCGATTGTATATGTCTTCAAAGACAGCTAAACACATGAGATGACATGCAAATAAAGTTCGACACGATGAAAACAAGATCACGCATCCTGTTGACGCTGAAGCTTGGAAGCACTTTGATCGTACTCATCAGAACTTCGCAATGGAAGTGCTAAATGTTAGACTCGGTCTATGTACAGATGGATTTAATCCATTTGGGGGTAGATCAACTCCATACTCATGCTGGCCAGTATTTGTAACTCCATACAACCTTCCACCAAGCTTGTGTATGAAACGTCCAAATCTTTTCTTGTCTCTGTTGATCCCTGGTCCGACCTCACCTGGCCAAAATCTTGATGTATATCTAAGGCCATTGATTGATGAATTAAAAGTACTGTGGGATGACGGTGTTACCACGTATGATGCCCACAAAAAACAAAATTTCAACATGAAGGCCGCTGTTCTATGGACAATCAGTGACTTCCCTGCATATGGTATGTTATCTGGTTGGAGCACACATGAGAGGTTGGCTTGTCCGTACTGCATGGAGGATTCCAAAGCTTTTAGATTGAGGCATGGAAGGAAGCCTTGCTGGTTTGATTGCCATTGTCGATTTCTACCCAGCGATCATCCGTTTCGACGTCAAAAGAATGCATTTACAGCAGGCACAACTGAAATGGAAGGTCCATCCTCAAGATTGTCTGGCATAGAGATTTTAAGAAGATTGCGATACTTTCCAGATGTATTAACAGATGCCCGCAGTCCTACACCCTTCCGTGGATTTGGGAAGGAACACAATTGGACGAAAAAATCTATTTTTTGGGAACTACCATATTGGCCGACCCTATTAATACGACATAATTTGGATGTGATGCATGTAGAGAAAAATGTGTTTGATAATGTGTTCAATACAGTAATGAATATTAAAGGAAAAACGAAGGATAATCCGAAGGCCCGTATGGATTTAAAATTAATATGTAAAAGACCAAAATTGGAACTCAAAGAGTATAATGGCAAAGTACTGAAACCAAAGGCGAAGTACGTGCTCGGACCTGATCAAATAAAACATGTATGTCAATGGTTGAGACAACTGAGATTTCCAGATGGATATGTCTCTAACATTGCTCGGGCTGTGAAGATTGACGATGGACAGTTATATGGGTTGAAGAGCCATGATTGTCATATCTTTATGCAACGATTGATACCCCTAGCATTCCATGATATGTTAGACAAACCTATATGGGGGGTATTGTCTGAGTTGAGTGGATTTTTCAGAACATTGTGCGCATCGGAGGTCATTGTATCAGATGTAAAGAATCTCGAGGACTCTGTCATCACCACTGTTTGTCTGTTAGAAAAGATATTTACGCCAACATTTTTCGATGTTATGGAACATTTGATCATACATTTGCCATATGAACTAAGGGTTGGTGGCCCTGTGCAATATCGATGGATGTACCCATTTGAAAGGTATATGTTTTTTTATATTTGTCTCTTTAATGACAGATATTTAAAATTTGAAATGTATATTCTTGTCAGATGCATGTTCGACCTAAAAAAAAAGGTTCGTAATAAAGCAAGAGTAGAAGGCTCTATTTGTGAGGCGTACACTTTAGAAGAGATTTCAAATTTCTCATCTATGTACTTCGAACCTCATATTTCAACACGTTACACATGCCCGCCCCGTAACGATGATGGAGAACAAGTAACTGTAGCTGACAAGCTGTCGATATTTCAACGACTTGGGCATGCATTTGGTAGTTGCCGATCAAGGCTATTTACAGATCGAGAGCAAGATGCAGCACACATCTATATTCTTTTTAATTATTCAGCGATCGACCCATACATCGAGTAAGTATATGTATATGCAACTCAATTATAAATCCTTTTATGTTCTATATGTGGATACATGGCTCGGTAATATAAGTATTTGTGGTTTGCAGACGATTTGATCTGGAGTTGCAAAGCAAAGTTTCACATCTCACTAATGCAGAAGTACAAAAAGAACGTGAAACTAAGTTTGTGGAGTGGTTGAAACAGTTGGTAAAGAAGCTAACATAAATTTTGTACTTATAAACAACACTAAGTTACTTAATTGATCGTGATCACAATAATTGTTTATGTCTGTGCGTAGGTTCGCCATGGTGATGTTAAAGATCAAGGAATATGTGATTTAGAAAATGGTCCGACCAAAGTTGTGCAATGCTACAACGGGTATATCGTAAATGGTTATCGATTTCATACAAAAGACTACGGTATAAACAAATCAATGATAAATAGTGGCGTGTGTGTCAAGGGTAGCAGCTACGGTGAAAATGAACATGATTACTACGGTGTTATAGAGGAAATAATGGAGTTGACTTACTTAGGCATGAATAACAGGGTTACGGTATTCAAGTGTCATTGGTTTGATCCAACTGCAACAAGACTCGACAAAGCTTCAGGCATTGTGGAGGTGAATCATAAATCCAGGTTTGGAACATATGAACCATTCATATTAGCCTCGCAAGCTCAACAAGTTTATTATACTTCATATCCGAGTATAAAAAAGTCAGATAGAAATGAATGGTGGGCAGTTTGCAAGGTGAAATCCAAACTATACCCCGAGTATGATCAGTTACAAGAAGATGAGTTAGCTGAAGACAGTGATTACTATCAATCAGATGATGTCTGTGACTTCGCTTATGGTCACGATGTTGCGCATGATATGCATGTCATATCTCCATTGGCTGATGAAACATTCATAGAGGAATGTGATCCAAATGATGTACCAAGTGGATGGGCAAACAATGAAGAAGAAGAAGAAGAAGAAGAAGAAGAAGAAAGTCAAACTAGTGACGAGGAAGAATTCTCAAGCTAGTGAGCAAAATCTTATACTACAAACCTCTATTTAAATGCATTGTAATACTTGATGTGAGTTGTATTGCAATACTTGGTGTGAATGATTAAAAATTTTATTTCAATGTATTGTAATACTTGATACGAATGATTCGAATGCATTGTAATACTTGATGTGAATGATTTCAATTATCTGAATATATTATAATTTATGCAATTAACGAATGATTTGAATTAGTGCAATACTTGATGTCAATGATTTGAATTATTTGAATGCATTGCAATGCTTGATGTGAATGACTTGAATGCATTGTAATACTTGATGTGAATTATTTGAATGTATTGTATGACATATGTTATTTGTTAGAATATGGTTCGTGGAGGTTATAGTGGTCGCTCATCCAGTAGTAGCCAGGCTCAACCTTCATCTTCACGGGCTCCTGTGATAGGTATATCATATAACTAATTAGATGCTTGATTAGTTCAAATGCACATTCTGAGAACTTGGTGTGTATTTTTTTACAGATGATGTTGCGCCTGTACACGACCCACCTACACCAGTTGATCGCACAAGTCAACAGCCAACACAGGAAACAAGGTCTTCTCAGGCTGACACAAGAAGACTCATTCGAATAGTGTATATCGATAATCGACCGTAAGTATTTTGTTTTCAATTATTGCATATCTTTTAAATATTTTATATTGATATTTACTGTGTAACAATTCATGTGCAGCACGAGGTTTGAGCCACAAGAAGTAGTACGGGAGATTAGGAATTCACTTCTTCAACATCTACTAGGACCAGTTGCTCAATGGAAAGAGTACTCAAAGGAGGTATTAGACAGATTGTGGTCCTCATTCATGGTATACAGTTGTTCCTCATAGTTAATGTGTTTCATATTTAATTTATTTAAGCAATGTCTACTAACTTTCTGAAAATATTTGTAGGCTTCGAATCGCTTTGCAACTACGGTGGAAGAAAATGATGCAAGGAAGGTGTGGCAGAAGGTGGCTGCCAATCGATTTGCAGACATGCTGCACACTATGAAGACTGCAGCAAAAAAAGCATCTGGCGTAGTAGATGATCCATTACTGTGGAAGGGCCATGGTCCTATTACTATCAGGAGAGATTACTGGGATGAAATGTGCGATATGTGGGCGGGAGATGCATTTAAAAATCGCTCTGCGAAGGCTTCACAAAATCGATCGAAGATGCCCGAACCCCATCTACACACAGGTGGATCTAAGACATTTGGGAGCCACCTAAAGAAAATGGTAACTCATCAATATATAATATTAATTCTATAAGTATTGTTGCAAATTTGTGTACTAAATCTTTTGTCATTTAACTTCGCAGGAAGCAGAAAAAGGAGGCAGTGTACCATATAAGGATGTGTTTGTAGAAACACATAAACGGAAGACCACGGGAGTCTTCGTATCAGAGAAGGCGAGAACGACAACGGTATGTATTAATTCTATTAATAATCATTGCAATATATATGCAAGTCATCATAATGTTATCATTAATTATTAATGAATACTTTAAACATTATTTTGTAGGAGGCATATGAGCAACAAATGGTAGAGCGATATGGCGAAGACGCTACTCAGCATCCATCATTTGATCCTACAGCATGGGTGACTGCAGCAGGTGAACCCAAAAAAGGTTGCGTGTTCGGGTTTGGGAGTAATATGAACACTTCACCAGTTATTGGTTCTTCCAGTTACGGCTCACCAACTTCTTGCGCCGACATAAGCTCCAAGCAGCCGACTATTCTTTCCGGTGATGATGTACGCGAGATCATTAATAAATTACTGAATAACTACTTCCAATACACCGTCGCCCCCTTTCTCCGAAATGAGATCAAGGCCGCTGTTCAGGATAGGGGATCTTCGATTCCAGGTCCCTCTCAGGTATAATCACATATATAGTTTTTTGACAGTCTTAAAGCACATCTGAGCATGGTAGAATCACATATAGAGTTTTTCTAGATGCCTTAGAACACATATGAACATGCTATAATCACATATTCAATTTTTTTACTGCCTTAGCACACATATGAGCATGATAGAATCACATATATATATATATATATATTTAACTTTTTGTCTGTCTTAGAGCACATATGAGCATGATAGAATCACATATAAAGTTTTTTTGATTGCATTAGAACACATAAGCATGCTATAATCACATATTCAGTTTTTTTACTGCCTAAGAACACATATGAGCATATTATAATCACATATTTTGTTTTTTGACTGCCTTAGCACACATATGAACATGCTATAATAACATATAGAGTTTTTTAACTGCCTTAGAACACATATGAACATGTTATATATCATTTATGATAGAATCACATATAAAATTTTTGGCTTTGCCTGCCTTAGAGCACATATGAGCATGCTATATTCACATATTCAATTTTTTTACTGCCTTAGCACACATACGAGCATGATCGAATCACATATATAGTTTTTTGCCTGCCTTAAAGCACATCTGAGCATGGTAGAATCACATATAGAGTTTTTTTATATGCCTTAGAACACATATGAACATGCTATAATCACATATTCAATTTTTTGACTGCCTTAGCACACATATGAGCATGATAGAATCACATATAGAGTTTTTTTATTGCCTTAGATCACACATGAGCACATGATAGAATCACATATAGTGTGTAATTTATTTTATTATATTTTGTTTATCAATACTGACTGTTCTTTTCTTGTGTAGGCTGCTAGCGATAATCAGGGTAGTGGAGCTGAAGGGACAGATAAAGACAATGAACAAGAAGACGCACAAAATCTTGGCGATGATTAGAGGACTGTGTTGAAGAAGTTCTATTTTTTTTATTTTTCCTAATTGTAATTGTTGAATTGTAAATAATTAAACTTCTTAGTTTTAAGGTGGAACAATTAATTATTATAGATACTTGTTATATGAATTTTTTTGTGTGGTTTGTTTTTTATTTACAGAAAATATAAATTGTACAGGAAATATAAATTGTACAGTTCTCGGTAATTAATTTTTAAATAAATTTTTTTTGATTTTTTTTCGTTTTTGCGACGGATTAGCGACGAATGATTCCGTCGCTATTCATATTAATCTAGCGACGGCTTAGCGACGGAATTAAATCCGTCGCCACGCCGTGGTCGCCGTTTAGTACCGGCGGATTGGCGACGGAATATAGCGCTCGTTATTCCGTCGCAATTAGCGACGGACTTGGCGACGGAATTATTCCGTCGCCAGTTAGCGTCGAAATATTCGCGACGTAAGCATACTGTCGCCGCGTTGTCGCTAATCCGTCGCTAACATGGTTAGCGACGGATTAGCGATGGAATGTGGTCGTCGCTAATCTACTGCTTTGTTGTAGTGATTGGATAGAAATGATTGGAGGAGAAGGATTCATGTGGAAGACCCAGAATGATTTTCTTTTTTGGTTCATATCGCCGACCCCAATTGTTTTGGGATGAAGGCGTAGTTGTTGTTGTATTCCTCTTTTTCCTTTCTAACCTCTATTCCCTTTTTGAAGGGGAATAAAAGATAGAAAAGAAGAGAGAGGAGAAAAGGAAGAAGAGAGAGGAACTCTTTTGCAAAGCTCTCACTTGATCTTAATTTTAAAAATGTTTTGAAATTACTCGACTCTGTTTTGAAATATTTGCGAGAAAGAATGGAGAGACGAAATTCGCTTGTCGGTACGAGGTTCGACCATTCTTGGCGCCTTTACCAGAAGTATTCAAACCAAGGATCAAACTCATGCCTTTTGCTTTTGCCTAAATATTGTCTAAAGATTTATCCTAAGTCTAATAATGTACAAAAAATCATGCTTGTGCAATGCATATGTAGAGATGTGTGCTTTTGAGAAGAATAATTTAGAAATTTTGGGATTTTTCAAGTAATTTTAAAATAAACTTGAGAATATGGTGAAGAAATGGTTTTTTGAAAGTTGAAGATTTTGAATCTAACTTAGAACTTGAAATAGATCTGGAAGGAGACTTGAAGTTTTAAGTCTTGGAATAATCAGAGTTTGGAAAATGGAGTTTGAATTGAAGAAGATGAAGAGAAAGAGAGATTTGAAATTTGAGATAGAATTTTGAAGTCAGGAATGAAATTTCAAAGTTAAGATGAATTTTGAATTTGAGTTGATTCTCAAAAAATTGATTTAAGAAGGGGATTTTTTGGTTTTGAGCTTTAAATTCAGAACCTAAAACAGGAACTGAATTTAGAAGTTAAATTTAGATTTGGAAAAATAGATTTGAAAAATGGTTTGAAAATAGAAATTGAAATTGGAATCTCGAAGTCCAGATGAGGTTTGAAAACAAAATTGAGTTTTGAATTGGAAATCAAATTGGAAAATGGAATTGGATTTGAAAATCTGAATCTAAGATGGAATTGGATTTAAAATCTGGAGTCTAAGATGGAATTGGATTTGAAATCTAGAATTCTAGATGGAATCAGAATCTGAAATCTAAGATGGATTTGAAATCTGGAATCCTAGATAAAATTGGATTGAAAGTCTGGAATCCAAGATAAAATTGAAATATGGAATTCAAGATGGAATTGAATTTGAAATCTAGAATTCAAGATAAAATTGGATTTGAAAATCCAAATGGAACTTGAAAATGGAGTTGGATTCAGAAATCCAGATGGGATTTGAAGATGGATTTGGATCTGATTTTGATTTTTGAATTTGATCTTTAATTCAGAGAAAAATCAATTTTATAGCTAACCTCAAAACTTTTGATTCTTGATTTCAAAGTGAAATTGAATTTTAAAGATCGAAACTCAGAAGATTTCAGAAAGAACTTTGGAGGTTTGGGAATTTGAAGTGAAGGATAGAGAATAAACTTGATTTAAAATTTGAATTTTTGAAATCAGGTGATGAATCTAGGATTTTAAAGTTGAATTGAACTTCGAAATTCAATCTGAAGTATTGAATTGAATTTGAAATTGAATCCTGAAAAAAAAATTGAAATTTTAAAGTTGAATTGAACTTTGAAATTTGATTTGGTTTGGAATTTGAATTTTGAATTTGAAATTTCAAAGTTAAATTGAACTTTGAAATTGGAATGTTTGAATTTTTGAGTTTTGAAATAGGATAGAATTAAGAATAGGAAGATGAATTTGAGTAAGGATTGAAGATTTGAGAAATGAGGAAGACATTTGAAAATTTATCTTAAAATCACTTGGATTTTAAAGATAATTTGAAATAATTTTGAAAATATGATGTAATGCTATCCTAAATGATGAATGAATTAAAAGAATTTGAAGATTGGATATTGAAAAAGCATATTTCATTCTTTAGGAGAATTGAAATAAGATTGAAGATATAATACATTCCTGACTATTGTTATAAAATGTGTTATAAAGTAATCTGTATTTAAATTCAGATAAAGAATAAAATACATTTTGGTGCCTTTATAGAGTTTGAAATGAAATTAACTTTCAATATATTCTGACTATGGCCATTGATATATATTTTAAGTTAATTTCAAGTTAAACTCTGATAAAGGAAGAAAAATTCAGAAAATATGATGATTTTGAAAGAGATCCAGTGTGGATCCAATGTTATTCCATAAAAGATAAAAATCTTAAGCATTGTTCACATTTTGACTATAGCCATCAATGTGAATCATTTGCTTAAGATTTAATTACCTCTTATTAGAATGGTGCGTGTGCCATTCATGTTTCACCATGGTGGATTTTTGAGAAATAAGAGGAAAATATGAAAAAAAATCAATTTGTGATATCTATATGCTCATACATTCAAATCTAAAACTGGAAATGTAAGGTTCTCATTAATATCTAGCTATTACAATTCTGAAATTGAAGTTGAAATCACAATTTCTAAGCTAAGAAAAGAAATAATATTTTTCATGCATTTCCTGCAAAACAAAGTTAGTATAAAGTAAAACGTAGAAAGTATATGAGAAAATGAAGGATGTCTCATAAAAACCTAAACAGATATGCAAGGAGGCCTATATCCAAATGTGTATGAAAAATATGTAGGGTATCGGGAAATTAATGTTGAGATATATGTGCAAGGCCTTGAGATAGTGAGAGAATATGTGTTGGAATGTTCTTTTCTACATTAAACTAACAATGAAATGCACATATAGTATCCTAAGCTACCTAAGAAAAAAAATGAATGTATATAAGTATCTATATGAGAGTGAGATATATGATGCTTTAGGTAAGAGATGAATCCACATGCATTTGCCTAAAATATTGCACCTTATGCAAATAAAGGGTATTCATATGCCGGATGAAAAGGAAATATACATGAGTCTAATGTATATACATCCAAGAGGGGCCTACTACCATGCAAATGCAAGGGATGAATGGAAACATACAGTGTTTAATATTGTTGTGAGTGAATACACACCTTAGTAAGATGAAGAAGAGGAAGCCACGGTCATTGGAGCTTCTACGGATATCCAAAAGTAGAGCTACAGTAGTGCACAAACACGGTTGTAGTTGCAGAAAAAGGGCTACAGACACAAACCATGGTGTTGGGAATAAGATCCCAGCACAGTGAGATGTGTGAAAATGCAAGGGGTGGATGACAGCATAACCGAGTGACCCCAGTCAAAACAAGATTATGAGAAGCACAACATAGTAGATCGATTTGTCAATCGATTTCTGCATATTGGTTCTAGAAGTAGCCATTACCATAGCTATTGATATGTTAAAACATGCTGGCGGGAAAGTGCCTAATGGTACTGTGGTATTGCAGCTGGGATATGGTGGTGTGGTGGAGGTTAAGTGACTAAAGAGGTGGTGTTAGGGCGACAGGTGTACAGTGACTCTTGCAGGAAAATGTGACAGGTGCAACTGGTGGAGAAAATGGGAATGTGATGATGTCAAGGAGATGAAGTAATGCGGTGACAGATATGTGTGATAGTGTAGTGGGAGTTGGTATATGGATGGGATGCTAACTGGTATGCTAAAATGATGTGAAATGAGTATGGATGCAGAGGGTGATACAGGTAGATATGTTGTGATGAATAGTGTAAATTACAGGAAGAGGCAGAGACAGGTAAGTGGGTGGCAATGGTGATAAGTGTAGAAATATGTAAGGTGGAATGTGTGCACAGGTGTTGTATGCAAAAATGCAACCACTGTGCACAGTATAAGTAGATGAGGTGGCAATATAGTGTAAAAGTGGATGTGGGTGCAAGAGGTGTAACACAATGATTGGTAAATGTGAGTGTATGTGACGATGAACATGGTGGTGACTGTGCATATGATGACAGGAGGTGGGTAGCTGGGAATGAAGGTGCAACAGTGTAGGTGGAAATTACAGGAGATAGGTGGGAGTGCAGGAAATGGCTGGGGAAGGTGGCATGGACACTGTGTAATGGGCAGAGTGGACACATAGGGGAGGCATTTGCAGAAGATAGTAGATTTAACACGGAGGCATAAACATGTGATAGATGCACAGGGGATGGTGTGTGCTGTGGAAGTAAATAGGATATGACCATGGCAGTTTCAAGGCAAAATCAACTTCAAAAGCAATAGCATTAAACTTCACAATAAGGTTCAGAAGTCCATTTTTGAACCAACAATATCCACAAAGAAGAAATAACAGTATCTTTAAGACAGACTAGATGTTTTAGCAGGTAACCGAAACAAGCCTCAATTAGTGGTTGGAGATGGCAACATTATTATGATTATTTATTGTACGCAATGATCACTAAATTCCCTCACAATTTGAAGATAAGCTCTTCAACTTGGAAATCTTAGAGCATAAACAATGTTTACCACACGGCGCAGAGCAGCTCCACCCTACGAAACTCAAATTACATTGTTATTCCAGAACAACTCATCATGGTCAGGGTGCGACTTATCATGGCCACACTCAATCAGTGAAAGGAGAGGATAATATTTCCTCTTTTCAATCAGAATCCCAAGCTTCTGATTTTGAACTTACCTTCTCCCAAATTATCGCTCCTTCATATATTTCATTAGCACCAGGTGAAAGCAATAAATATATGATGCCACAAGTGAATTCCAAAGAATTCTGGGAGAAAACTGATTAACGCATCGACTAGGCCCTTGCTTGGTGGTTCCTCTACATTTTTGGGTGCACAACCCAGCATTGCTGACGTTTATTGACTGAAAAAAAAAATGCCACGGACCCTGCATTAACGATTTCTTGGAACTTCAAACTGCTGCTTATTCTTGTTTGGCTTTTAATGTGACAACCACGATATGAACCCTCCACGCAATCTATTCTCCAATCATGGAGGATTGATTGATATTTTATTGAAAGGCAATCTCACCTTGTCGGTTTACATATGTAAGATCGACTCTAATCATCACGTGAATGAGGGGATTCGGATCTGTCTGAGTCATTTGAACATTATTTTATAGAAGTAAAGGGGATTATACACTCTAAAACCTCTTTTGATAGAGGGTTTTAATGATCATATCGATGAGCCAAGGAGAAAACTTTGAGATACAATGGGGATCGGGCATGATTTGATATAGGATTTTTGCAGCAAGGCAACATGCGATAGTTTATACGTGTGGTGGGATACCAATGCCATGTAAATGGAATGAAAATAGCTACAGGAAGAACAAAACTTAGTGATGCATGAACAATGATACAAACCACACCGACACAGTGGAATTAGAATGGATGTAATACAGGAATCTCAGGAATGTAGATAGCTGAAATCAAAATTTTCAAATGATACAACATGATGCAAATGACATATGCTGAATAAGGAACATGATGCAAAAGATGTAAGAAGGAAATAAATGCCGATGATATGCGAATGCGAATGAGTAAGATCTACACCTAGGATGGAAATCAAATCAAAGTGTGAAAATCAAACAAAGATACAAGGATGATATACATGCGAGAATGAGAAGATGGAATGTTAGTGAGATGAAATGCAGGACCAGCAGAGGGTACGACGACCCCATGTTGTATGTGATGCAATAGATCATCAAAATATAACTAGAAATCCCAGTTAACGAATGAGTAGGAATCCCCAAATCAGTAAGTGATCGAATATCAAAAGGAAACGAAAAAAACAAACAGACATAAAAGAGAAACATAAATGAGAAAAGAAATCAGAACAGGATGAGAGCTAAAACCATAATCTACAATGTGATAACGGGAGAACCACTGAAATTCCATAACAAAAAGAAAGAAAAAAACAAAAATAACAAAATGTCATAATCGAGTTATTCCGTTAATGTTGCATTGAGGTAGATTGATTTGCTATAATCAAACCAATACTACCCCTGATGCTTCAATAAGGCAAGAACAAGAGAATTTGAAAGAAATCTGAAATAAAGAGAAAAAGGAAAGAGATAATAAGAGGAAAACCATGAAAAATAAGCAATACTATTAAACAAAATTTCCAAGGAAAATAACCAGAGAGGAGGTGGATGGCGATTTACCTGAGTGCTTTGCATTGCAAGAGCTAAAAGGAACTTCCCTTTTGTCTTCTTCTTAGACTCTTCTTTCGATGGAGAAGAAGAAGAAGAGAGGAAGATGCTTGATCGAGAGAAGGAGAGGCTAATGGATGCGTGAAAGGAGAATGGCGCAAAGTGGATCGGATGGAGAGGCAGAAGCTGGATGATCTCGACACCCCCTGCGGTCTCTCTTTTATAACGAGAGGTCGTTACACATCTTACAATTCGGGTCCTTCAAATTTTTGAAAGTTTTCAAAACGGTGTCATTTTCAAAAGTTTTTTTGAAAGGGGTTTTTAGCAAAAACCACTTTCAAAAGAGGGGTTTCTAAAACCTATTCTTTTGTATTTTCTTTTCTTTATTTTAATTTTTTTATTCTTTTTCTTTATATTTTTTATTTTTTGTATTTTTGAAATAAAAACTTTAAAACTATAAGAAAATAAGAGATTTTAAACTATTTTATGAAAATTTGGAAAATATTTACAAAAGAGGGGTTTTCTGAGAATTCGAGGTTATTCTTTGAAAATTTCTTCATAAAACAGGTTTGGATCCAAGTTTTGAGAAAATATTCAAGTTTTGGACCTCGAATCGTGAAATATAGAGCAATGGATCCAAACGGATACCGGATGGACTGTTTGAGCCATTCAAAGATTAGTTTTGGCATTTTTGTAATTTCAATTTGAAAATTAGATAACGAGGCTCGGATTTGGATTTTGATATTGGATTCAGATTTAAAATTGAGTCAGATATAGAAAATGGATTTGGATTTCAGTGAATCCGAGAAATAACTAGAATTTAGATTGAAATTGACTCAATTTACTCAAAAAATGGGGGCCAAGGGCAAAAGGGTAATTTTTTTACAAAATTTTTAAAAAATTGGGGTGTTCACAAAAGGGGATGATCAGAATGAAGAAAAAAATTTTGAGGGCAACAATTTTGACAGAAAAGGATAAAAGGAAAACAATGGATGAGATTCAGAAATCAGGTTGACAATTTTAGATGAATATCCCATTACCAGGAATTGGGTCATCGCTGGAATTGTGACAATTGTGTTGTTACTCTGATAAAGGAAGTACACAATTGAGGTAAACCTAAAAGGGAAGGTGGGTGAATAATTTCCCACTGAAGAAAAATAAGATGAAAAGTTTTAAAAATGGATAACAGGATTGAAATCCATGAAAAAAAACACAGGATTTTTGAAAGCCATAGGCAAGATCAAAATAAGGCTGAAAGCTTGAGATCGAGAGGAACGAAAGGATAAAAATTGTCTAGAATTTTGAAGAAAAGTAGAGGATTTCTGAAAAATCATCCAGTGTTTGATAAAATCTTTGTAAAAAGATGAAAATACATGGAAAATAAGGGTTTTTTTTTTAAATCATTCAGGATTTTCAAAAAAATTATGAAAAAGTATAAGAAAATAAAGGGAATAAAAAGAAATAACGTTCAATCACATCCTGCACAATCAAGTATGCTCATACAACATTCCCTAAAAAGCTAACTTTAAATGCAAAAGTTTTGAAATAGCTATAGGACCCTAACCCTAACCCTAACTCTAAAGTTTTGATCATCTGTGTCTAATCATGCTATGCCGATATACTCGAGCCGAGGCTCGTTGTACGTGGCATAAAAAAAAACTCTGATTTTAGGCTCATGTTTTTCAACATCCTTGAGCACCTGCCGATATACTTTGGACTATGACCCTTTGTACGTGGCAGGGGGGATCAACCCAAATAGGTGGCCCAGTTGTGAGGGTTTGTCCCGAACTATGGTTCTAGAAGAAAGCCCAGCAACGTGGTGGCCAGGTAAAAGCAGGTGGGGTTGTTTTTGAAATATGATCAACATGCAAGAAAACAGAAGGCTCTAATGACCTAAAGAAGTAGAGTTTTGAAAATTATAAGAAATAAACATTGTTTTCAATCAGATTCTAGATTGAGGATTGTATTTTACCTAAGTCTATGTGAGCATAAATAATGCCTCCTCAAGCAGTTCGTACCAAACCATGCCTAAGTCTATATGTAGTTCATGTCAGTTGGGTTTGATTCTAGGCTCTTAGGTTCACATGAAAATAGAGCTGACATTATAGAACACAATTTTGACAAGTTGAATAAAGCAAAGCATTAGATTGATCAGGCGAATAGAGGTCCCATCACGGTCGCCAAACCTGTTATCATTGCAAAATTTTACTTTTGCAAGTCAAATTGACCTTGGAAAAAAAAATTGAAAATAACTCGCCTCTGTTTTAAAATCAGGATAATTTCAAAGAATGAGACTCACCTGTTGGTATAAGGTTCAACCGTTCCTGGTGCCATAATCAGGGGTAATTGAACCAAGGATCAATCATGTATTTTGCTTTGCTCAATTGTCTAAATCGGTGTTCTATTTCCTAAATGCATAAAGAATCAGGCATGCGCTATGAACTTTAAAAAATTGCAGATTGAAAATATGATGTATGCTTCAAAGATTTGAAATACTTGAAAAAAAGATACTTTGAAAATCATGAATCACATTGGAAAAATACTTTGAAGAAAAGGAAAATTGATTTCTGAAGAAATCTTTATGTTTTGAGAAAATCAATTTTGATAAAAACTTAGGTGACTTTAAGAAAATCAATTTTTCTGAGATTGGATTTTTGAATTGATCAAAAGGATGGGTGTGTAACCCTGTGAAAAACTATTCATGATGCAATCTAACCTAGATGATGCATGAATGCCAATTGAGAAAATATTTTTTTAAGAATTTGAGAAAAATCTTTGATAAGAGAATTTTGGTGCCTTATAAAACTTAGATGAAATAAAGTTAGCACATATTTCTGACTATGGCCACGAATATGCATTGAATATATCTCATTTGGTTCTAAAAGAGGAAAATACTTAAAAAACTTTTGATAATATGCAATGATTTCTGAAGATAGCCTAAGAGTGTATGCTGATTGTGGCTTAAAAGAATATTATAAATTTGAATATTGTTTGTATTCTGACTATGACCACAAATACGAACTCAATCGAGTTTATTAACTCCTTAGAAGTTAGTACACGTACCATTCATGTAGATCATGATGGGTTTGAATATGCATGAATCAACATTCATCACACATTGATATTATTAAAAATAAACTATATGCAATGCAACCCTATTCTAAGCAGAAAATTAAATTCTTATTCCAAATGTTTATAATTTATATCAATAAAAAATTGAATTAAAGGAAATAAAAATAAAGGAAAATACAATATTGAGTGTCCCTGCAAAATTATCGAACTTATTAGTGGACAAATGTCAGCTTTTCTAGATTTATCCAACAATATCTAGAATTGAGGGATTTGTCTAGATATAAGCCTTTTTCTATGTTTACCTGAAATAAACATAATAAAAAATAATACAAAATTGAATAAATAATGAAGATAAACAACTTTTAAATTCAGAATTTTGGGAAAAATGACCAAAATGCTCCTGAAAACAAGACTATGGCCTTGAAATCAGGGTTTTCAAAAAAGAATTTTGTAAAATTTTTAATTTAGGGATCAAATGGATTCAAATCAACACCGAATCGGGTGTGGAGAACCCTAACATGATTATGAACATTGTCAAACCCTAAAAATATAAAATGTTTTATAAAAAAAAACAGAATATCATAAAAATATCAATTTTTGCCCGTATTTCAGTTGAATCAGGACTCCGCGGGCATCCTATTTTTATGATTTAACTAAATAATGCATCAAATGGATTCTAAAATTCACAAAAATTGACATGAACACTTATAATAACCCTAAAATTAAATTTCAATAAAAAATATATTTTTTATATTATTTTAATATAAAAATTAAATAAAAATATAAAAATATATGATTTTGCCCATGGGCACATACCTATCCCAATGTCAGACCCAAATAAGGCATTAAACAGTAATAAAAGGCAGTGAAATTTCAGATGAATAAACTAGACATCTAGACAAAAAATATTCCATTTTAGAGATAAGAAAATTCATCTTTGGTTAAGGAGATCATTTTGGCAATATACACTTCATTCTGACAAACATGTAACGGTTCCAAAATAGGTAGTTCTAATTTTGGTTTAAATAAAAATAGCATCAAGAGTTCAGAAATTACAGAAATCACATTGATAAAACTAGACATGTTGTGAAATTTGTGGCATCTTACGGATCAGAAAAACAATCTCCGGTTAGGGAGATACAATCTACATAAGTTGACCTAGGGCTTAAATAATGCATAACAGTCACTGTGAAATAGATTCTGATTTCTGACACAGGAAAAATAGAAAACGACCATAGAAAAATTTAAAAATTTTATAGAATATAATAAAAATCATGAATAACACACTTCTTTTTACAAATATTCAATCGAATCTTCGATGAAGGAGATATCATTTCAACAAACCGTACGTGATTCTGTACAACATTTTCATGGTATAAGAATCAGAGTTTGGTTTGTGATTTTTTTAGCAGGGTTAAAAAACCCAAAATAATTCAATTTGTTTATGGGAGGTCACTGACACATTCATGATTCAACCCTAAAAAAATCAGAATTTATTGACAGAAAAACATACATTAAATAACACTGTTTCTATGTGTCTGGAATCAAGAACATATATTATGTATAAAGTACATGAATAAACCTAATTTAAGCATGTAAAAACTATTAAAAAATAAAAATAATGTAATGAATCATGATTTGATGCTTGAACACTTAAAATAAATATTGACATAATGAAATAATAAAAAAATATCAGGGAAAACTCAGTTAAAATTTAATTTAGCTATTAAAAGAGAGATTTGATCCATTGAATGGTCAAATCTCAATCTTTTTTGGTCGTTTAACATAATAAACAAAAAATAAATATTATTAATGGATCAAAATGTGTAAGGGACCATAAAAAATCGGTTGATCATCATCTTGAGGCCCTCACATGATTTCTTGAAATAAAAAAAAGAAAAAGCATACTAAAAGAGACGACAATGGCGATTTTAATGAAAAATAAACAAAAATTAAGAAAAGAGAAGAAGACCTTACCTCAAAGCTTCAATGGAGGAGGCTGGAGCTTGGAAGAGAGAGGGGGACACAGTTTTGTGTGTGAGAGAGGGTGATAAAACATGTGGGGGTCGACCCCTATAGCCTCCTTTTATAAAAAATTTGAACTCTTAATTAAAGAGTTTGGTTTTTCTAAAACTTTTCTTAATTGATTTAATTAAAGAGGGCAGTTTTCCATGAGAATCCTATCCTAACTAAACTCTAATTAGTCAACCTTAATTAAGACTCCTAATTAGTATTAAGAAACCTCAAATGTGGCACCCCCATTGTGGGCCCACATTTGTTTTTTTTTTAACTTTAAATAAACAAAGTTAAAAACACTAAAGTGAAAATTGATTTTTTTTCTTTTAAAATCAATTCTGACTCTTTTAAACTTCTAACCTAAGTAGAACACTAACTAATCCTTAGCTAACCAAAATATTTTCAAATATGGCACCACCTAGTTGTGGGCTCCACTTGTTTTTCAGAAAATGATTTTAAAAACCTGAAAATAAAAAGGTTAAAAACAAGATTTTCAAAAAAGGTTTGAAACAATAGGTGAAAATCAAAATCTTAAATCCTCTAGAGTCCTAGATGAATTGAAAATCTCTCAAATGTGGCACCAAGTATGTGGGTTCCGCATCTGAGTTTTTGAACATGCTGAAATAAAGGTTAAAAAAAGAGTTTTTTTAAAAATAGATGAGAATAAAAGCAAATAACAAATTCCAGAAAATTAGAGTCCTGACCCAACTGAAACTTCTGACTAGAGTTCTAAAATTTTGAAACTCTTAGAATTGGATTTGTTTTCGAAAAACAAGTAAAATAAGAATAAAAAGATGAAATCAAGTAGAGTTCTGACCTAACTGAAACTCTGGGGCAGAGTCCTAAAATTTTAAAACTCTACAATAAAGTCTTGAAATTTTGAAATTTGATTTTTTGAAAGATAAATAAAGAAGTTTTTGAAAGATTTTCTCAAAAATAAAGTCAGGGTTAGAGTCCTAATCCAACTGAAATTTTGGAACAAAGTCCTAATCTGACTAAAACTCTAAAATTTTGACTTCTTTCGAAAGGTTTTAAAAGATTTCCTTGAAAACAGGTGAAAATAGAGCTAAAAGATATAGTCCTAATCTGACTGAAACTCTAGGATAGAGTCCTAGTCTGACTAAAACTCTAAAATTTTGATTTCTTTTAAAATATTTTGAAGAATCTTATTGAAAACAGGTAAAAATAGAAATAAAAGGTAGAATCCTAATCTGTCTAAAACTCTGTGATAGAGTCCTAGTCCGACTGAAACTCTAAGATTTTGGCCAAAATGAAAGAAATGGGCAAGGGATAGGACTACATCTGGTTTAAAACCAAAATAGAATTTTAAAAAAGGTTTTAAAAGGTAAAAATATAGAATCCTAATCAAACTGGGACTCTGAAATTTGGATGAAAGAAGGGATCCAAAAGTGACACCACCTAGATGGGTCTTATTTGAGAATTGAGATAAGTTAAAAATTGAGTTTAAAATGAATCCAGATTAATTTTCTGAAGAAAATATTTTGAAATAAAGCCCTGGGGGTTGGCCAAATGGCAAATGTCAATTTAAAACCCAGGTTTTTTAAATTAATTTCGAAATAGGGGTTTTAAAACTCGAATCTGGATTAGAGATTTCAAAAAACCAGAGTGTTGGATCTCAAGAATGCGATGAAATGACCTGAAATGCAATGAAATGACATAAAATGATTCGAAATTATATGGAATGATACAAAATGATTATAAAATATAAACCCTGGATGAGGGATTCGAAGTTCCAGACCCCTGGCAGGGACAAGGTATTGAAAATTCTCGTCTAAAGACAAGAGTTGATATTTGAAATTGAGCCAAAATAGAGATTAAATCTTGATTGCAAGATGAAATATTTGGATTTTGATGTAAAACTTAGACTTTGAATAGCCCTGACTCGGGTGCCGAACAACTGGTTCTCTAAAGGCTTCAGAGAGTGGGCACCAATGGCAGGAGGCAGGTGTTTGTGAATGAAGGTGAAAATTTAGGGTGTTTATAAGAAACCATGATGGGACTTCCGGATTTCGCACAAAGAATTAGAAAAGGGGTTACAAAAGGCAAGAAAAATGGGGGTTCCTAAAGCTTTGAAAAGGAGTTGATTGGGGCATCTCATGATTGAGACTGAATAGCTTTTTAAAAATAACCTTTTGCGAGAAAAATAGGGTCAACCTTTGGCCTGAAAATGAACTGTCTATGGTGGGATAGTGGGGACAATAGAGAAATGTGCAGATCTGATAGCCCGGATGCTCAGACCAAACCGAAGAGAAAGACCTTGAAAACATGTGTCATCGAGTCCTAATGAGGGATAAAATAATGCCAGGATATATCAAAATGGACATCAAGTTCTTGCTTCATGTTGGGATAACCAGAAAATATTGTCAATGAGATAAAAGTTATAGATGGTTCAAAATGATTGGAATATGCACATCTGTGCAACCCTTTTCTTCTTAGAGTATTAACTCTAATTGAGCTAACTCTATAGAATCGAGAATCAAATTCAAATTTGTTGTTGTTGAGTTCCTTCGAAGAGTCTATCCATTTTCTTGATATGAAAAGAAAGGAAATATCCTTATTTTCATAAAAGCAAGTGGATGAAATGATATTGATAAAAGGATTTCACATAGATGAAGATGATTCTTGGCAGTTTCGACAGCTTGATATCTGGGGTTTACCCATGATGATCTTTTTGCACTCTTTTTGAGATATAGAGATTGAGCTTTCTTAGGGTTTGACGAGAAGTTTATTGTATCATCCTTCAGCTTAGAGATGTTCTGATTTTCCCTAAAAGAACTCGGCACATTCTCTTTCAAGTCGGATATGATCAAAGTCTTAATTGTCCCCA
This sequence comes from Nuphar pumila, assembly GCF_984573655.1. NCBI lineage: Eukaryota > Viridiplantae > Streptophyta > Magnoliopsida > Nymphaeales > Nymphaeaceae > Nuphar > Nuphar pumila. The sequence goes on along the minus strand of NC_143255.1, from coordinate 68,048,780 downwards.
AGGATTAGATTGATGATATTATCTCTTTGATTGAAATCTCTTGATAATAACAGTGATCAAATATCTTTTAGGGATTGTTGGGAGGTTCATCGCATCAGCCTTCAACTTGGCAATGATTTAAACTTTTCCTGGAAGGACACGTCACATATTCCTTCAACTTAGAGATGATCTGAGATTCTTTTGGCCCTGGGATCTAACTCGTCCATCAGTCTTCAACTTGACGATAGCTGAGAGAACCCTTTTGCAGATAGTTAATGGTAGCTTGAATGATTGAAAAGATATTGAGATTGAGTGAATTCTTTTTATAACCCAGGATAATTCTGCTGCCTTATTGCCAGAAGGATCGTCTTTGAAAATGTGTCATAGATATGATCAATATCAATTCACTTATGACTTTTCAACATCGTTGAATTTTCCTTTACCAGTCATATCGAGGATTTTTCTTCATCCTTTTGATCGACCAACAGAAAAAGTTTTGAATTTGGTTCTTTCTTTGCAAAAGCTTCAGCCTTTTAGAAGGAACATTGAAGGTAGCTTGAGGTATAATTTTGTGCAATAAAATTTTGAGATCACCAACTGTTCTGATGATAAATTGGCTAAATATTCTTGAAATCTTTGGTGAAGGAATTGCTCGACATCGAATTGATATATCCTTGACTAAATTCTCTCTCTTTTTCCCCAAAAGAGAGGCTCATGCTTGACCCTTGACCTTGAACGGGTGAAAAATACTCCTCTCTTCCCTAAAGAGGAGGTGTTTGCAAAACGAAACTTTCAAAGAGAAATTAAGTTTTTGTTAAAACTCCCTAATCTTAGGTTTCTCTTATGGAAAGGCGGCTGGTGGGTAAGGTCAATGAATATCATAGAGGAATGAGTCCATCACACTCTCCCTGAAAAAAGGGTCCTCTGTGACGGGGAGGCCAAAACGAGAAGGCCACAAAGAAAATGAGCTTCCGTTGAAACTCTCCCTAAAAAAAGGGTTCCTTATGTAAAAATAGGTTATTGTTTTGCAAACAGACCGTGAAGAAACGAGTCCCTTTAAACTCTCTCTGAAAAAAAGGTTCTTGCGAACAATAAAAATGATTGCATACGAAAGGAACGAGCTCCCTCGAACTCTCCCTAGAAAAAGGGTCCTTTGCAAAAGAAAATTGATTTGGTTTTTAAAATGTTTGGCCAATTGGAAATGAGTTCGATATGAGGGTCAAACCTCGAAACACTTGATTGGCAAAAATTGTAACCTGAAGGTTGGAAAATGATTGAAATTGATAAAATTGCAACCTAAAGGTTAAAAGATGATTGAAATTGATAGAATTGGATGACCTGAAGGTCTGATTATAAAAAGCATGGCATTAAGCACAAAATTAAATTTGGAAGTTCGACCTGCTTGAAAGCTGGATTTAAAATAAAAAATAAAAAAAAGCCCAACTCAAAAGTTGGATTTTTGAAAGAAAGTCTGAGTCAGAACTCGGCTTTAAGAGAAGGTCCGAGTCAGAACTCATTTTTGGAAGAAAGTCTGAGTCGGTACTCAGTTTTGAAAGAAATTGTCTGAGTCAGAACTCGTTTTTAAGAGATCATCTGAGTCAGAACTTATTTTTTGAATGAGATCGTCTGAGTCAGAACTCGTTTTTGAAAGAGATCGTTCGAGTCAAAACTCATTTTTAAAAGAGATCGTCTGAGTCAGAACTCATTTTTAAAAGAGATCGTCCGAGTCAGAACTCATTTTTGAAAGAGATTGTTTAAGTCAAAACTCATTTTTGAAAGAGATCGTTTGAGTCAAAACTCATTTTTTGAAAGAGATCGTTTGAGTCAGAACTCAGTTTTGAAAGAGATTGTCCGAGTCGAAACTCATTTTTGAAAGAGATTGTCTGAGTCGAAACTCATTTTTGAAAGAGATCGTCCAAGTTGGAACTCATTTTTGAAAGAGATCGTTTGAGTCAAAACTTGTTTTTAAAAGAGATCATTTGAGTTGAAACTCATTTTTGAAAGAGATCATCCGAGTCAGAACTCAGTTTTGAAAGAGATCGTTCAAGTCGAAACTCATTTTTGAAAGAGATCGTTCGAGTCGAAACTCATTTTTGAAAGAGATCGTCTGAGTCAGAACTCATTTTTGAAAGAGATCGTTCAACTCAGAACTCATTTTTGAAAGAGATCGTCCAAGTCAAAACTCATTTTGAAAGAAATCGTCTCAGTCAGAACTCAGATCTTAAAAGGAGAATTTGATTAACTTGAAAGAAGGTCTGAGTCGAAACTTGGATCTTCAAAGGAAAGTTTGATTAAAAAAGAAGGTCTGAGTCAGAACTCGAATCTTCAAAGGAGAATTAGATTAATTTCAAAGAAGGTTCGAGTCAGAACTCGGATCTTTAAAGAAGAATTAGATTAACTTAAAAGAAGGTCTGAGTCGAAACTCGGATCTTCAAAGAAGAATTTGATTAACTTAAAAGAAGGTCTGAGTCGGAACTCAAATCTTCAAAGGAGAATTAGATTAATTTGAAAGAAGGTCCGAGTCGGAACTCGGATCTTCAAAGGAGAATTTGATTAACTTGAAAGAAGGCTCGAGTCGAAACTCGGATCTTCAAAGAAGAATTTAATTAACTTGAAAGAAGGTCTGAGTTGAAACTCTAATCTTTAAAGGAGAATTAGATTAATTTGAAAGAAGGTCTGAGTCGGAACTCGGATCTTTAAAGGAGAATTAGTCCAACTCAAAAGTTGGGTAAATTGGAAAAAACGACCAGCACGAGGACTGGTTTTAGAAAATGATTCGATTGGAAATTTTGAACATGACCAGTATGAGCACTGTATTTAAAAAAAAAATATTCGATTTGAGATCGAATTTTTGGGAAAGATTGGTAAAAATTGCAAATTGAATCTAAAGATTGCCAATTTTCTAAAGATTCCATGATGACTAAGATGAAAATTCTTGACCTAAGATAAATTCACATAAAGTTGCATTGTTCAAGATTATCCCTTATCCTGAATGAGAAATTGATGAAATTGAAAAATTGATGAAGATTGATGAAAATTGATAAAAATTAATGAGATTTGATAAAGATCGATGAATATGAAGCTTGTTTGATCTTGCCTGCATATGAGATATTTGAGGTAAAATGAATTTTTGTAAGAGATCAACCCAAAAGTTGAATTTGACTGGTTTGAAAACGTAAAAAGTTCAACCCCAAGGTTGAGTTTGAAAGGACTATTTTGAAAATATAATTTTGAGAAAAAAAAATGTTTAACCCTAAGGTTGAGTTAGAAATGAATGGTTTGAATCATTTTTTGAAAATAGGATCAATCCAGGGACTCATTTTGAAAAAAAATGATAAAAACTAAATTTTGAAAAGGTGCTCAACCCAGCGGTTGATTTTGAAAAAGACCAGTAAAAATTAAATTTTGAAATGGAGATCAACCCAGGAGCTGATTTTGAAAAAGACCAGTAAAAAAATTAAATTTTGAAAAGGAGATCAACCTAGAGGTTGATTTTGAAAAAGACTGGTAAAAAATAAATTTTGAAAAGGAGATCAACCCAGGGGTTGATTTTGAAAAATGATCAGTTCAAGACCAGTTTTGAAAAAAGATCAACACGAGGGCTGATTCGAAATGACTGGTTTGAAACCGGTTTTGAAAAAAATGACTCAACTCGGGGATTGATCTTGAAATAGTTTGGTAAAAAAAATTGACGAAAATACTCAACTCACGATTTTGAAAAAGATTGTTGCTTCGAAAAGCTCTCGACGATCATGATGGAGATTTTGCAAAAAATTTCAAAATTCATGATTTTGACTAAACCCCTATAGGTAATCCTATCGCTCTCATGAGTGATGTCAGGATCGTCCCTTATTTTGAAGAGAAAAATAATAGGAAAATTGATAAAAATTGATGATGAAAAGATTTTGTTTGGCCCTGCCTATATACAAGACGTTGGAAGTGAAAATAGAATTTCAAAAATAAAAGATGCCCCAGTATAGCAAGAGAGAGAAATATTGGATATCAAAAATGCAAAGAAACTTAATGCTTCATTACTGAAATATTAACAGGTAACTAGGGACTGAAATGACATCCTAAAGAGGACATAAAAAGGAATTGGGACTACATTGTCCCTTCAAAATGGCAAAAACAAAATGAAAGGAATGAGAGAGCATTGACATCATCATCCTCTTGAGTGGCTAGGGAAGGTGTCTGCAAGACGGCTGGTTGACTTTTCTCCTTATCTTTTGCATGACTCCCTAAATTACTTACCCTAATTAAAACAATTGCTAAAATATAGAAACTATCTTAGGAATTTAAAACAAGCAATTTACCTAAGACTGAAGAAAGCAACCAATTAACTTACCTAAATTAACACAATGGACAATTTCTAGGAAACCCTAATTACTATTCAATTCCTACTAAAAAAATGATATGCTAACCAAATCAATGACTAATTACCTAACTAAAATATATTGTCCTAAATCTAATTAACCTAACCTAATCTAATTTGGTTAAATAAAAATTAATTGACAATGACATAATGCAATGAATCAAGATACACTACTCGACTACTCTAAACTACCAAATATGAAATACTACACTAACTAATTAATCGCAATTAATTTAAATAATTAAAAAAATGAAACTTAATTAACCTATTGTTGACCTACTGTCGAAATCAGGATTAAAAGTATTAAAACTAATGTTATGACTAACCTAACTGAATGACTAACCTAACCGATCACTAACCCTAATTGGCTAATTCACTAAGAAGCGACTGTTACAAGTTGGATCTAGCTGCAACTAGATCATGACCAGACTTCTAAAAAATATAGAATCCGAATTTAATTAACTAAAGAACAAATAAAATAATTGAAAACAAACTACTCTACCCAATTCAGTCGGCTGCATCATAAAGATTGAAATTGATGTTGTTTGATCCAATCGACTGATCTAAAAAAAAAATTTGATTCTTGCTCATGTAAGAACACGATTAAATTTGTGATTCAATGTTGTAAATAAAATTGAATTTGGGACTCACATAGACATCTCGAACACAAACCCATGCCTAGACACAACTTGACTCTTAACGCAATTCTAACTAGAAGAAAGGGATGAGAAGACTTAGCTCAAGGGTTGTCCGACGATTTGGGGAGGAGAAAGAGCGATTAATGTGATTGAAAAGCACACCTTTACGTCTTGAATGGTCTGTAATACACTCCAAGCTGCTGCAACCTATCGAGAGTCGAGCTACGAAGAGGGAGGTCGATGGTGAAGAGTAGAATGAAGACCGGTTGAAGGGAGAACACGACCGATCTTCAGTGATACTAGACAGTAAGCCAAATCCGAGTAGAAACTTCCACCCGATCTGCAGCACCTATGAAAATAAAATGGCAGCACACCAAGAAGACACAAAACAAAAAATAATAAAAAGGAGAAGAACAAACAGTTTGAGGAGAAGAGAAGATAATTAAGAAGAAAAAGAAGAAAACACAAAGGGAGAGAGAAAGAGAGAGAGAAGGGGGGGGGGAGCTTTTCCAAAACATCAAAAACGTGTTTACCTAGGGTTTCAACCTATTTAAGTTACTAAATTTATTCCTAATTCTAAACACTACTTTAAAACATAACTTATTTCTAACTACTTCCTACAACTGTTCAATATTACAAAAACTACCTAAGTACTTGTTATGGAGGAGGGGTTTTATTTGTATAAAAATTCATGGAGCATATATTGGATCACGTAGGTTTATGGATCTTTTGGGTTTGGATTTATCCCATGATCTAATATTTGACATTTGGATCAGATCTGGATCCAATTTACCTTGAAGTCTGCTTCAATTTGAAAGTGCATTAGGATCGAGGCAACGAGCACTAGAGGGGGGGTGAATAGTGCTTTTAAAATTTTCTGCGAAATATAGAATGATTTTGCAAATCTCAAAGAAAACACACAAAGAACACAAGATTTTATCCTGGTTCAGTCTAACCTGACCTACATCCAGTCCCCAAGCAAAACCCGCTTGAGATTTTCCACTATCAACCTTGTAAACTACAAGATCACACAGACCATACCTGGTCCCACTTTCAGTAACAACCCTACTGAAAGCAAACAACTCCTTTACACCAAGGAGTCCTTCTTTTTACAGAAAAGAAATAACAACTTACAATACAACCTATGAGCCTTCCTTTTGAATGCAAATGAGATGCAATTGGCTTTTGAGGTTGTTGAAACACTCTACTCACGAATTCACTATCTCTCAAAGTGATTTGAGTGAAAAACTGAAGTGAAAATATCACGTGAGTGAGAAACAAATACTTGAATGAATAGGAGTGAAAAGCAAGAAGTAATTCAATATAATTCTATTGAATTTTATTGTTTTTGAGTGTAGAATGCACTCATAATTATAGCTGAAAGATTCCATACGTTGAGAGTATGAAAGGGTGTCAAAACTGTCCATTTCGAACGATCAAAACGTTTGAAAAATAAAAAGACACGCCTTTTTGAAGTTTCAGGAAAACAGCAAAATTAGTCGACTGAAACATCAGTTAGTCGACTAATAGTTAGTTATTAGTAGACTGAGAGTTATCGTCGGTCGACTGATCTGTTAATCGAGCCGTTTGAAAATCTGAACTTTTGAAACTTAGTCGACTTGAGAAAAGTTAGTCGACTGATAATATCATCAGTAGACTGAAAAACCTTTTAGTCGACTGCTGCTAAAATCTTCTGAAAAACAAACATTTTGTTCGGTCGACTGATAAAAAGCATTAGTCGACTGCTGCTAAATTTTCAGAAAACACATGTTCTGTTCAGTCGACTGATAAAACCATTAGTCGACTGCTGCTAATTTTCCAGAAAACAGACATTCTGTCCAGTCGACTGATAAAATCTTCGATCGACTAATTTGACAAGAATGACTTTTTAGAAAATATGGCGCGAAAAGATTAGTCAACTGATAAGTCTATTGGTCGACTAATAAACATGAAAATTTAAGAAAAGAGTTTTCTAAAAAGATTTTCAAAAGTGTTTCTTTTAGAAAAGTTTTTCTAAAGACTTTTAAGGTGAAATGCAACCTAAATATGCACTCTAAGTAAGGCTCTTACAAGAATCTAAGACTTTTAATGAATTAAACATTTGCACACTAGTCTTCAAAGATTCTTCATCTTCAATTTCTTCATTGCCTTAGCTGAAATGCAGTTGATTCCACTTGCTCATCATCAAAACCTTGTACTTGAAGTATCATGTATGGCTTCATTGTCGTAACAATCTCCCCCTTTTTTATGATGACAAACTTAATCAAAGATGAAGCATTTAGATGCATAGATGGAGATTTTACTCCCCCTATCAATATGCTGCAAAACATTAAAAGCTAGCACATTTAAAGCACATATATCACATATTGATTGGTTTGCATTTTCATTCATCATTTCTTCATGCATTTAGAAATACATTCATTCAAAGCTTTTCTTTTTCTCTTAATTTTGCATTTCTCATGCAAGATCTTCTGCAATGTAATTGATATCATCTTTTTCTCAAGATCTCCTGCAATTTCAATGTAATGTTATCTTTATCTTTTTCTCCCCCTTTGTCAGAATAAAAAAGAGTAAGGGCAAAAATAGCATAAGCAAAATAGAGATACAAGTTTAAAAATATTACAACCCATAAAGTATGAAAGTTCAGACAACAAAGATTAGAAAAGTGAGTTGAGCAAATCCTTGATGACAGTTACATCCTTCTGAATTAAAGCAAGTTGTTGAGTCACATCTTCACGAAAAAAAAAATTTTAGTCGACTAAAAATTTATCGGTCGACTAAAAATTGCGACTTATTCTAAAAATATCATCAGTCGACTAGAAATATATCGGTCGACTAACATGGTGCGATACATTCCAAAATATAAAACACCAGTCGACTAAAATTTTATCGGTCGACTAATATAGTGCGATTTTGAGATTTTGTTCAAAAATGAGTATTTTTATAAATCTAAAAACAAGAAAATACCTAGTTCTCTCCTAATTCTCATAAAATCTTCATTTTTAAGAGGTTTAGTGAAGATATCGACATGTTGTTCTTTAGTGGAAATAAAATTTAACGAAATATCTCCTTTTAACACATGATCTCTTAAAAAATGATGTCTCACTTCAATATGCTTAGTTCTTGAGTGCTGAATAGGATTTTTCGAAAGATTTATAGCACTAGTGTTATCACAATAAATAGTTGTTGTGGAGTAATTCAAACCGAAATCTTTTAAGGTTTGTTTCATCCATAGTACTTGTGAACATGCTAAACTAACCGCTATATATTCTGCTTCAGTAGTTGAGAGTGATACTGAATTTTGCTTTTTACTAAACCAAGAGACTAAGGAATTTCCTAAGAAATGACAAGTTCCACTAGTACTCTTGCGATCAAATTTACTTCCTGCAAAATTTGCATCACTATATGAAACTAAATCAAAGGAAGATGATTTTGGGTAAAACAAACTGAAATCTGAAGTATCTTTCAAATAACGAAGAATTTGTTTTACTGCAGTTAAATGAGATTCCTTTGGATTAGCTTGAAATCTTGCACACATACAAACACTAAACATAATATTTGGTCGACTAACAGTTAAGTATAATAAAGATCCGATCATACCTCTGTAGAGCTTAGTATCTACACTTTTACCATTTTCATCTTTATCAAGAGAAGTAGTTGTACTCATAGGATTCCTTCTTGATTTCGATGAGTCCATCCCAAATCTCTTGAGAAGTTCTTTTGTATACTTAGCCTGATTGATGAAGATTCCTTCTTCAGTTTGCTTTATTTGTAGTCCAAGGAAGTAGTTTAATTCGCCCATCAAGCTCATTTCAAACTCTTCCTACATAGCTTTAGCAAATTCTTTACAAAGAGAATCATTAGTAGAACCAAATATTATGTCATCAACATAAATTTGCACAATAAGAATATCTGAATTAAAATGTTTAATAAATAAAGTGGAGTCTACCCGACCAATGGAAAAACCAGATTGTTCTAGAAAATTTCATAGTCTTTCATACCACGCTCTTGGTGCTTGTTTGAGTCCATACAAATCTCTTTTCAATTTGTAGACTTTTTCTGGATATTTCTCATTTTCAAAGCCTGGAGGTTGCTCTACATAAACTTCTTCATTGATGTGTCCATTTAAGAATGCACTCTTAACATCAATTTGATATAACTTGAAGTTCATGTAACTAGCAAAAGCAAGCATCATTCGAATTGTCTCTAATCGAGCCACTGGTGCATAGGTTTCATCAAAATCTATGCCTTCTTCTTGATTATAGCCTTGTGCCACTAGCCTTGCTTTGTTACGAATGACTTCACCATTTTCATCCAGCTTATTTCGGAAGACCCATCTTGTTCCAATTACCGGATGATCCTTTGGTCTATCAACTAGATCCCAAACATCATTCCTAGTAAATTGGTTAAGTTCTTCAGACATGGCCAAAAGCCAAAATTCATCAACACAAGCCTCATTGATATTCTTTGGTTCTAATTTAGATATGAAAGCAACATTTGCAATATATTTTTCTAACTGCCTTCTAGTTTGGACACCACTCTTTATTTCACCAATAACTTGTTCATGTGGATGATTAGGAACTTCTTTTCAAACCGGTTGAAGATGAATATTTCCTTGAGAAGTATTCTCTATCAAGGGTTCTTCTTGAAGTATTGCTTCTTCTACTTCCCTTAGAGGTATAACCTGCTCACGATTCTCATCAAATGCAACATGTAAAGATTCTTCAATACAAGATGTTCTTTTATTGAAAATACGATATGCTTTACTTCTAGAAGAATATCCAAGAAATATTGATTCATCTGATTTTGAATCAAACTTATCAAGATTATCTTTGGTATTTAACAAGAAACATTTACTACCAAAATTTTTGAAATATGAGATCTTTAGTATAAGATCATAATACAATTCAAAACATGTTTTATGTAAAATTGGTCGAATAAGAACACAATTTAAGACATAACATGCTGTATTAATTGCTTCAGCCCAAAAGTATTTTGGTAAATTTTTATCTTGAAGCATGGTTCTAGCACATTCTTGCAAAGTTCTATTCTTTCTTTCAACAACTCCATTTTGTGGAGCCGCTCTAGGAAAAGCAAAGTTGTGAGATATACCATGTAAATCACAAAACTTTAGAAAAGATTCATTTTCAAATTCACCACCATGATCACTACGAATTTTAATAATAGATGTAGATTTTTCATTTGTAATTCTTCTACAAAGTTTAGAAAATTCTGAAAAAGCATCATTTTTGCTTTTTAGAAAAATCACCCATGTAAACCGAGAATAATCATCTACTATAACAAAAGCATACTTGCTACCATTCAAACTTTGAATTCTAGATGGTCCAACTAGATCTAAATGTAAAAGTTTAAGAGGACGTTTTGTTGAAACTATATCTTTTGCTTTAAAAGAACTCTTGATTTGTTTACCCCTTTGACAAACATCACATAAGTGATCCTTTTTATATGGTATTCTAGGTAGACCTCTTACAAGATCATTCTTGGATAACTTTGAAATAATTTTAAAGTTAACATGTCCAAGTCTCTTGTGCCATAACCATTGAATTTCATTTGAAACAATAAGACATTTTTCATTAAAAGAGGGTAATTCATCTAGATATAGTTCATACACATTGTTTCTTCTTTTACCTTTAAAAATGATCTTTTTAGATTGAAAATCAGAAATTAAGCATAAATCATTTTCAAAAGAAACATGAAAACCTTTATCACATAATTGACTGATATATATTGAATTATGCATTAAACCATCTACTAAAAGAACATTTTCTATCAAGGGAAATTTTGGATTACCAATATTACCAATACCTATCACTTTTCCCTTGTTATTGTCACCAAAGGTGATAGTTCCTCTATCCTTATTTTGGAGGGTGAAAAATAACTCCGACCTTCCAGTCATATGTTTGGAACAACCACTGTCCAATATCCATTTGCTCCTTATGTTGTGTACCTACAACAAAATCAGAAAATAGAGCATTTGACCCCTTTCTATTTTCGGGTCCATGAGAGTTAGTCTTAGGAACCCATATCCATTTGGATTTTGGTTTCCTTTGATAATAAATATTCTTTCTATAAAAGGATTTAACATGTCTAGAATAATCATGTCTAGGCATATAAGCATTATAGTTTCCACGATTAGATGCATTTCTATTAGAACTAGAAAGTTTAGTTCTATGAACAAAAGGTTGAGAATAATGTCTTTGATTTTTCACCACATAGTTTGGTCTATTTTGAGTATCAAAGAAGCTATATCCCAAAGTGGTTTTATTAACTGAGCATCTTTGAGAACCAAGAAGTTTTTCTAGATTCTCTTGACCATTTGTGAATTTGGTCACTATAGAAAGAAGATCATTTGACTTTTCTTTAAGATTAGATATTTCTTTTTGTAAGAGATTGGTTCTAACTCCAATTTCTTTTATCTCAAGTGCTTGGCAAGAATTTTCCTTCTTGAGATCTTCTATTTCTTGAAGTAACACTTTATTTTGAGAGTCAAGAGTTAAATTTTCAGTTTTTAACTCTTTATTTTTAGAACTAAGACTCTTAAATTTAGCATATAAATCATTAAATGCTTCAAATAACTCATTATAGTCAAATTGACTTACCGAATCTTCTTGTGCAACAAAACACATGTTGGCGACTTCTTCATTTGATTCTTCATCGGAAGAGGAGTCACTATCATCCTAACATGCTTGAAATGCCTTTTTCTTCTTGAATTGGTCCTTGGGCTTGAATTTGAGAAGAGGACAATCTTTCTTGATATGTCCTACCTTTTTGCAGTTAAAGCACTTTACTTCATTGGGAATGGAAGAATCTGCTTTCTTTGCCTTTCTTTGAAATCTTTCTTTTTTGATGAATCTTCTAAATTGCCTTGTGATGAGGGCAATATCTTCATCTTCATCTTCTTCTGAATTTTCTGAGTCAGAAGTAGCCTTAAAAGCAAGAGATTTCTTCTTAGGCTCTTCTTCTTGTCTGTCTTGAAGTTGGACCTCATATGCCATTAGGTTACCAACTAAATCTTCAAGAGTGAGAGTATTGAGATCATTTGCTTCTTCAATAGCAGTGGTTTTTCTCTCCCATTCAGAAGTTAAACACCTTAGAATCTTTCTGACTAAATCCACTTGTGAATATTCTTTTCCAAGGGATTTCAAAGTGTTAGTTATATCGGTCATTCTAGTTACCATGTCCGATATAGATTCATTTTGCTTCATTTTGAACAATTCAAATTTATGAACTAAAGAAGCAATTTTAGATTCTTTTACCTTTGACGTACCTTCGTGAGTTACTAGAAGAGTATGCCAAATTTCATTTGCTGTAGAGCATTGAGAGATGCGATTGAATTTTACCTTGTCAACGCCACAATATAATGCATTCATGGCTTTGGCATTTAGTGAAGCAGTCTTCTTTTCATCATCGGTCCATTGGCTGAAATCAGTTGATGGAGTTTGGTACTTTTCTGAAACAACTCTTCAGATATCGAGATCCATGAATTGCAAGAATATTGTCATTCTTACTTTCCAGTATCCATAGTTTGTTCCGTCAAAGAGATGAGGACGAACAGAGGAGCTTCCTTCTTTGTGCTGAGATGTTGTAGTTGCCATGCTAGATGATGGTCAAATCAAAGTAATAGCAAACCTGTGCTCTGATACCAAATGAAAGTGCACTAGGATCGAGGCAACGAGCACTAGAGGGGGGGTGAATAGTGCTTTTAAAATTTTCTGCGGAATATAGAATGATTTTGCAAATCTCAAAGCAAACACACAAAGAACACAAGATTTTATCCTGGTTCGGTCTAACCCGACCTACATCCAGTCCTCAAGAAAACCCGCTTGAGATTTTCCACTATCAACCTTGTAAACTACAAGATCACACAAACCATACCTGGTCCCACTTTCAGTAACAACCCTACTGAAAGCAAACAACTCCTTTACACCAAGGAGTCCTTTTTACAGAAAAGAAATAACTTACAATACAACCTATGAGCCTTCCTTTTGAATGAAAATGAGATGCAATTGGCTTTTGAGGTTGTTGAAACACTCTACTCACGAATTCACTATCTCTCAAAGTGATTTGAGTGAAAAACTGAAGTGAAAATATCACGTGAGTGAGAAACAAATACTTGAATGAATAGGAGTGAAAAGCAAGAAGTAATTCAATATAATTCTATTGAATTTTATTGTTTTTGAGTGTAGAATGCACTCATAATTATAGCTGAAAGATTCCATACGTTGAGAGTATGAAAGGGTGTCAAAACTGTCCATTTCGAACGATCAAAACGTTTGAAAAATAAAAAGACACGCCTTTTTGAAGTTTCAGGAAAACGGCAAAATTAGTCGACTGAAACATCAGTTAGTCGACTAATAGTTAGTTATTAGTAGACTGAGAGTTATCGTCGGTCGACTGATCTGTTAATCGAGCCGTTTGAAAATCTAAACTTTTGAAACTTAGTCGACTTGAGAAAAGTTAGTCGACTGATAATATCATCAGTAGACTGAAAAACCTTTTAGTCGACTGCTGCTAAAATCTTCTGAAAAACAAACATTTTGTTCGGTCGACTGATAAAAAGCATTAGTCGACTACTGCTCAATTTTCAGAAAACACATGTTTTGTTCAGTCGACTGATAAAACCATTAGTCGACTGCTGCTAATTTTCCAGAAAACAGACATTCTGTCCAGTCGACTGATAAAATCTTCGGTCGATTAATTTGACAAGAATGACTTTTTAAAAAATATGGCGCGAAAAGATTAGTCGACTGATAAGTCTATTGGTCGACTAATAAACATGAAAATTTAAGAAAAGAGTTTTCTAAAAATATTTTCAAAAGTATTTCTTTTAGAAAAGTATTTCTTTTAGAAAAGTTTTTCTAAAGACTTTTAAGGTGAAATGCAACCTAAATATGCACTCTAAGTAAGGCTCTTACAAGAATCTAAGACTTTTAATGAATTAAACATTTGCACACTAGTCTTCAAAGATTCTTCATCTTCAATTTCTTCATTGCCTTAGCTGAAATGTAGTTTATTCCACTTGCTCATCATCAAAACCTTGTACTTGAAGTATCATGTATGGCTTCATTGTCGTAACACAATTACCTTGAAAAAGCTTTATTTTCTTCATTTTGGTTTAGAGTCGAGTGAATTTCGAACCATGGCTTTCTTGCTGCTAAATCCACACATACATGGGGTTTTATCCTTCAATTTACATAAAAATGCATGAATTATGTATGAAAATGATATACATTTCATGTATCATCACCCATTTGAAAATTTTCTATGCATTCAAGAAATATCACTTATTATAGAGAGAGTGCAAAAGACCACTATGCGTCCACCTTGACAATTCTTATGGGCCCTTCTGTGGACACATGGTGCTCTATTGGGCTGAGTGTGACCCACTAGGCCTCATATGCCACATGTGGCACCTTAGAGGGACTCTGGGTTGGGTATGGTCTGGTCTATTTTGACATATTCATTTCTGGATCCAATCTAATTGAAAAAACTTAGAATAGAGACTGGTCCATTTTAAAAAAATGCATTTTCTAATCCAATCCAAATCCAAAATTACTAACTTGGATCTCCTACCAGATTCTCAACCCATTTTGAATCTAGGGATCAAATTCACTTTGACCTCTTAGATTTTGCTTGATTTTAACTTGAATTTCACTTTCATTTTACATTCGAATTAGGCACTAATTTGACTTCAATTTTCACCTTAAATTGACTAAAATTGATGAATTAAATTCTATATTAAATCAAGATCAATCAATTACCAATTTTCAAGTCATAATTGCATAAAAAATCATATTTAATTCATTTATAAATCATAAAAAAATTATGGTTATTACATCGAATTTGCCCTGTAATTGTTGATCATATCATTAGTGCACCGGTAGGGGTCTGGTCAAATCCCATTAGTTCTCTCCTAAAAAAAAAAGAAAAGAAAAACTAAACCCTAAAGGTCAACAACCTCCCTCTAATAATACCCTCCAATTTTAAAAAATTTTAATAAGCCCCTTTTTAAATTTCCATTATGTCATTTTCTAAGAACTTTTGGTAAAATCTCATTCACAAGAAGCGCTTTTGAGAAATTTTAAAAGAAGTCATTATTTTCAAAGTATTTTCAAATAGGCATTCTTTTTTAAATACTTAATTTTTGGGTTTTCCAAATAAGCTCTCTCTTGTTTCTAAAATTCTTTTTTGTGCTTGGTCATGCTGAGATGACTAGAAGTACCTTCGAAATTCCTTCCTATGTGAAATGTTTTGTACTCTTGGCAAGTGATTTAATATTTTGAGATTCACACCCAAAAAACCTCAAAATGTCAAAAAGGATCCCATTTTCAATGAAACATCGAGATGACTCGATATATAGAAGCCAACATTAGTTGATAGGGAACCCAAAATTTTTTGGGTGTTTACACCTTGAGATCCCCTTGTGAAGTGTAAGGCCTAGATATCTTAATGGTAAACCCTAAACCAAAATTTAATACCCAAAACACTAAGTTCAAAAGTTAAAACCCTAAACACTAAACTCTAGATTGTAAACATTAAATGCTAAACCCTAGATTTAAAACCCTAAACATTAAATGCAAAGTCTTGAACCCTAAACTCTAAACCTTATTCCTAAAACCGAAACAATAACAAACATTAATTTCTAAACTCTATTTCTTAAAACCAAAATTTCTAAACCATAAACATGCAAATTTCTTTGAACACTAAACCTTTTAGTTGAGCAGAAATGAGTGTCACTTCTTTATGATAAGCAAAGTGTGATACTCTTAGTGCATAATCTAGATTTTCATGACAAAAGTAAGCACATTGATGTTGAATGTCACTTTATTTATGATGTTATGGGGAAAAAAAAAGTGTTGACGTAGAAAAGGTACTGGTGTTTAGGAGGCAACCATTTTCTAGAGTTTTTTTGTTAAACAAAAACAAAACTTGAAATCGAAGAATGCTTGGTCAACCTGCTACCGATGCTTTTAGTAGAAAATTTCTTTTTTGAGAAACTGACATGTAAAGAATTTTCCTTTTAGAAAACTAGATATGTGAATCTTTGTTTCCTTTGTAGCATCCTTAGTGTTTAAAAATCCAATAATCTTTTTCTATCAAGGAATCTTGTTGTTGTTTTTTCTTAAGATAAAAAGAGATTTATTGAGAAGAAATTAAAGGGTTTGTTAAGGGTCAAGAAATCTCATCTATAAAGGAGAGGACAAGAAGAGGATGAGTGCCTTTGGAGAGGCTTAGGGCTTGAGAGAGAGAGAGACTTAAACTCATGAGAGTGTGAGAATCCATGTAGCCTTCTATTGAAGAGTTCTTTAAGGTGTCATTCTCATCGGCATTCACCTCATCTGGGAAGCTTTTGCATCTCTCTTAATGTAGAAGTTATTGGATGTAGTCTTCGCCCAAACCACATAAATCTTATGCGACTTGTTACTTTTAGTTTTTATTTATAGTTCATGCATTGTTGGCCATGCGGCATGGAGGGTTGCACATATTTTTTCACCTGCCACCTCATTTCAACTTCATTTCACTAAAAGATGGGGGACAAGAAGAAAGGGAGAGACATGGCAAGAAACAAGAAGAATGCTCACAACATCAAAGATAGAAAATTTGTCTTTTTTTTTTATAAAATGATTAGCCAACTACTTTGGTTTAGAAATCATACCTATAAAAACATGTCATATATAAAAATATAAGAGAGAGAGAGAGATTCTTAATGTGCTCTTGACCAAAGAATTAATATAGATGCTCCTTTCTATCAAGATCTAGAGGCCATTCTATTAAGCTTTTTATATGAATTAACCAATTCTTTAAGTTTACTTACCTTCTCATCACCCCATTTCTTATGTCACGAGCCTACTTTTTCAATAGTACGACATGATGGTTCTTTCTTACCGCCACAAGCCTTCCTGTCACTTTGTCATGGACATAGAATCTTTCACAAACCCGCAATGGCGCCAGACTGCTTAGTCTCATCAAACTAACGGCCAAAGGCCACATACAAATACTTTTACATGTGTTGAATCATTTCATTAGCCCTACACACCACCTCGTGCGTAGCTTCCTAGCGAAAGTTGATCAAGTGTATCTTTAAATGTGAATTCCATCTAGTCCATGACACTTAGTGCATAGTCATTGCATACCAGCTATCACTTTAATAAATGACACAAACTTGCCTTAGCCTTGCAAGCTAGGGAGCGTACTGCGACTCCATGCGCACACTACAACTATACCTCGCCACTGAAGGAACAAGACCTTGCGACCCTTAGAACAAAGATCAGTTGATGATTGAATACCATAGCAAAGAGCACCACTCAAACTCATTCTTCGGTGCCTAGGCATTTACTCGCCTAGTCGCGAGTCACCATACTTGGTTGGAATCACCTAATGTGATCCTCAGAGGAATTAGCCTTAACCCACATGCACCCTCATATGTTCAACTTGTAACGCCCCAAATATTTAACTTGAAAATTTTGGAATACTTTTTTTTTCTAAACAACAGCGGAAAAGCTTTATTAAATCCTTCATTAAATTATTTGGGCAGGTTACAAGTAATAGCACAGACTCAAGGCATTTAAGTAAAATAAATTCTTGCATTGAAATACTATAAGTTATCATTCACAACTTAATGATTTATTACAATTCATATTCCTCAGGACATCCGAAGAAGATATGGTCACATAGCATTGTCCACAGCAACGACCACAATTGCTCGCCATATCGTTTCCTAAAAATATCAAATCAGAAGGAGTCAGACTACCACATCTGAGTAAGAAGCATAATATCCATATGAATGTGCACAGTGTCATGTGTACAAGTATATGTGCAACAAGTTTAGATAGAACTATTAACCATTTGATAAGTGATAAATGTACAGATCACTAAAGTCGAGTATTTCATGATTAATTTCCATCAATATCAAAGCACAATCCATCATATTCATAAACCATATTCATATAAGTAATAACCACTTTAGAACTAATGTAGATGTGCACCTGACTTAACTAAAGCATTTCATGTAATGTGTGCATAAAGCACAAACATCAATGTTCAACACATCGTTCATAAGTTATCACAATTTACATGTGAAGGAAAACCGATTTGAACCATGCCCTACAGGAGACACAGCTTACTCCAACAATTTTAACATCAAGCAGTATGCAATTACTTGAAGATTTTTCTTAATGCACTAACTTTATGTTTCATCTTGTTAATTACCCTGTGGGTACGCACAAACATTCGACATCGAAGCGGACCGAGACCACACGGGGGTTTATTATTTTATAACCCGTATGACTAGCCATACGGATATCCAAAGGGGACGGTTCACTACCGAGAGACTACTCCCCAATGGATAGAACTAGAACTAGAATTAGGATGCACCCCGTACTTCTGCAGAAGACTTGGATCTACCACCTAGGACAAACTGGTAGTCCTGGTCCCCTAACTTCGAGGACTGGGGACCGGGTGAGACGTCTCGCTCTCACAAAAACTAAAATGTCCCATGGAGTTTGTACCATCTACCGTCTCCAAGGTAGACCATGGGTCCACTAACATACACCATCTTTCGGGTGTACTCAGAGCCTTGGGAAACCAGTAACATATAACATTGTTAGGTATACCTAGTATCTCGGGAAACCAGTAACATATACCATCTTTCAGGTATACCCAGAATCCCATAATTATTTTATATATGCATAATTTTCATTCTTGCTTTGTTTGGATCCACTAACATATACCGTCTTTCAGGTGTACCTAGAACTTTGGGGAAAATCCAGTAACATATACCCTTTTTCAGGTATACCTAGAATCCCAAATAGAAACTGGTAACATATAATGTCTTTCAGGTATACCCAGTGTCAAGAATTTTCTTTTATGTCACCATGTATTAATTTAGCCTTTGTTTTTTGTGCTAGGGTATACAAATCGTACCTCACTGGTTACGCCACAATAAAACCTTATTCAACTTTATCAGTTCTTAAGTGCTCGTATGGCACTACGATGGTCCCGCAAGATCGCAAGCTCGATTTAGAGCTCTGACGTGATCATGACCTAACAAATGCCCTTTATTAGGCAATTATTTGCAGAACAAGCATATATCAATCGACACAAGACATGTCATAATATTTGCAAGCGATTGTCACTCAATTATATGCACTTCATTTAGCATCTGAAGTGCCCATATGGCACCATAAGGATTTGACATGCTCAGTTTCAATTTGCACTATCGTGCCTTTGTAGTATTTCTCATTTATGCAATTATAACAAAAATATGCTTTTAACAATAGGCGGTTCATGTATTGAAACATGGGTTGCAATCTTCGTATTTCAACCACATGTGAAACTATGTGTAACATGAATATGTCATGGATATCTCATTCACTTGCTACACTCATCAACATATCCATTTTTTTTTATAAGCATATAATAAAATCATCATGCTATCTACACATTTGTACTACAATGTACTCTTACCATAGCTAATGTATGTACATAATAGAAAATCTCAGACCCATTTTGAATATGTGCAAAATAGTGAAATCTCAAGTGTAACACACATCTCATAAGCTAATCTTATGGCAGTTTCATGTTCATAGTAAATTGGCAACATGATTGTCATACTTTAGATAGTAGATTTGTATTCAACACATATCTTTATAAGTGTCAGTTTGACGATCATGATTTTATGGGGAGATTCATATTGTGTATATCCGGCTTGATTAATCAAAATGGTGTAATTACAGGTGGACAGTCAAAGCTCACAACGTGGGTGGAGAAGGTAAATGAATGCTGGTATAAATACATGTTACCAGACCTTATTAACGAGACTCAACATATAAAAAAAACGAAAGGAATTACTATTACTACCTAAATTTAGTGCACTAGTCAAGGTTAATTGTGTTATGCACTGACAAAGGAAACATAAAGATATGAGAGTTATCATTAAATCAAGAATCATTCAGGCCCTGCTTAACTTAGACAAGCCAACTGCGAAACCACATGTTTAAGACTAAAATTTGCCAATAAATCACAGGCAAAAGATCTTGCCAAGCAAAACCTACTTATAATTAAAACGTGTATACAATAGCTCTAATGATAAGGTAGAATCCAATTATATAATCAAATGGAATTGGTACTCATGTCAATAACACATAAGATCAAAATGTATCCATATATGAGCATGTCATAAATTCCTTTAAAGAAAATAACCCTGTAAGGACATGAAGTTATAGCTCACAAACATATATATTGCTAGCTTTTTGAAAAAGATGAGGAACATGTTGTCATTATGAAAACAGACTATGATTTTTTTTTTGTAAATGAAACCATTACACTGCTAATAGTGTCTGCAACACTACCAATGCGAGCTTAACAAAGAAATGATGGATTAATAATTAATTTCTAGCCTCAAATCATAAACTGGATTTTTTTTTTCTGTTTTGGCATATCTTACAAGTTATCATATCACAATCTCAGCTATCCATTCAAACCCTCATAAAATTTGATGAAGTGGAATTGCAAAAGTTCACTATTTCTAAGATTCTTTGACATCACCAAAGCAGATGGGCATTCAAACAATGCAAGGATTGCCACTCAAACCACACTAAACGTCATAAGATACACAAAGTTCATGATAACAACTCTATTTGAGCAAAACCACATATGCTACCGTAAGTAAGTGGGAAGACTAAGCAAAAAAGTCAATTTGCAGGTTAAATATATTATAACAAGTCACTTCTTCAATCACAACTGGTAAAATTATAGAACCAGAATGAATTAAAACATGCCATAACATGCTGATGTTTTCCAATTGAAGGAATCTATGAAAGACTAGTTAGATTTCAGACTCCTTGGATCGCAATTCACAAGTAATTACAAAGTACAAACACAAAATTCTCCTTTTTCTGAAATCTAGGCATGGAATATAAATAATTCAGATAGAAAATTTGACAATTCATAATATTTTATAATTCTATGGAGGAACAATCACTACCAACATAACAAAAGTCTATCCCCAACCAAGACAATGTCCATTTTATATATCCAATCACACTACGGAAAAAATAAATCGACCACAAGGTCTCAATCCACCCCTTATCCCAGGGTGATTCCAGTCGATTGTATGTGCTCGTATACAATCGAATGGTGCTGCAACATCTTGTGCTACAGAGCACATCACACATACATAAAGAATATCTTATGTCTTACCTCTTGTTGCAGTTTCGAGCGAACAAGGTGACGCTTCTTGCTAGAAGTAATGGAGGAAGACGCTCGTGGATGAACCACAGAGCTGGAGAGAGAGAGAGAGCTGCACATTTTCCCTTGAGCCCCCTTCTTTAACATCTCTTGAAGGAAGAAATTTTCAGTTTTCAAATTTTTTTCACAATCCCACGCATGCTCATTAAGAGCCCACCTTGTAACTCCCATTTGCACCCCTTTGAATTCCTCCAACTTCATTTTCCCATTTTCCTTTCATTAATGGGCTTTGATTGGGCTTCCCATTTGGGAAAACATCCATCCCACCTTCCATGTACGCCTCCCCCAACACGTCTTTATTGGGGAAGTTGAAACGTCTACCCCCCCCCCCCTTAAAAAAAAAAATATTTATTATAGTAGGTTGAAACATCCTTCAAAAAAAATATCACAGGGGGTTTCAAACTGGGGTCTTTTCTATAAGGGGTAACGAGCCCCACCAGTGTGCTATACATAATTTCGTTGCATATCTTTGTAACGAAATTTTATTTAACCACTTATAGACGTCTAGTGGTTTTTTCCAAAAATAACGTCTTAGGTATTTATTTTTTTTCTCTTAGTAACCGACCTCCTTAATTGAGGTCTTGAAACTCCCCACCCAAATTTCAAAATTTGGGTGACTCATTATTTTCTTTATTTTGAGACCTCCCCCATTAAGGTCTTCTTAATGGAGGAGTTATTACACCATTTGATTTTTCTTTTTCAAAAACTGTCTTTAATAAAAAGATAACGGCGCACAAGCGAATTTGAACATGGGTTCTCTTCCCTAAGGGGTAACGAGCCCCACCAGTTGTGCTACATTGCTTTTCGTTGCAAATCCTTGTAGCCAAATTGTATTTAACCTCGTTATGGTGGAATAACTTTTATTATTAAAACCTTTTCTTTAGCAAAAACGTTCTAGAACTCAAGGGATTTGAACCTGAGTTCTCCTCCCTGTGAGTCAACCAACCATACCAGTGCACCAACTCTTACTTGGTTGCACTTCTTTGCGACTAAAACTACTTCAATGATGAGCATTGTTCGACATCGCGTAAGACGTACAAAGTGGCATGAGCACTGTTTATGAGGAATCAAGTCCCGAGAATTGTAAATCAAAGTCATAATACAAATGACTAGTAAATCCCTGAATTTGGTACCCAAACGAAGAAAAAAACTTATTATTTTATGTGAATTTCTGAAAAGTGTATATCAATCAGATATGGTCATAATGAGGGCGATATTTGCAAGAGATGAAACTTTAGAAAAGTGCTTTGCAAATCTAGTTGAAATTGAAAACTAAAATTTGGATTTTAATCGAGTTTCAGAAACATCCAAGATCTGAATCCACACATTATATCCAAATCCAAAATCTTGGATCGATACAAGATCCATTTGGATCGACTCTATATCACTTTATCGTATTTATTTCCAAGAATGGTAATATTTATTTATTTTGATAATTATTAAATTTTGCGGGTTTTACATCCTTCCCCACTAAAAAGAATTTCGTTCGCGAAATTCGTTACAAGGATTAAACAAATGGGATTGGGATATCTTACTACGTGTGTTATACATAATGAAATTTTTTAAAATCAATTGAAATTTATACCTTGTGTCTTATTTAAAGTCTTATTGAGGCTATCCACAATCCCTACCTAGATCATTATAGTCTTTATTTAATAGAAAGTGATATATGACCTAAAGATATCACCTGACTCAGATATGATTAAGTGTTCAACGCGTATCTAATCTCGATTCGTCATATCCTATATTCCTGATAGATTCGATTAAAGTTTGGTGTTGGATGCAGGATCAGTATATATACATATTTGTGAGATCTATATCTAACAAAACTTATATATCTATGTGTAGGGCTTTAAGAACTGAAATTAGTCAAACCTACGTTCTAAGACTTATCATCATTCAATCGAGATTCAAATCTAAAGCATTAATCCTGACTTGGTATTGGGGTTGCCTGTTGGGTCGCAACCTTAGTAAAGTGTTTAGTGAATCTAGGAGATCATCACACCTATCTCCTCTAGCCATCTACTCGAGCAACAAAATAACATATGTCTCCCGCATATCTTGATCACAACAAATATTGAATGATGTTTCTAGCAATATATCTAGGTTCTCAATTTTTATAAAATAAATCAATTTCTTCAGGAATTAAAAACATAATTCAAATACTATATACTTACAAAGCTCTTACAGGGCCGCTGGAAGGCCATGAACCATATATTCTTGTCCTGCTCTGATACCACAGTTGTAACGCCCAAAATATTTAACTTGAAAATTTTGAAATAATTTTTTTTTTCTAAACAACAGCGAAAAAGCTTTATTAAATCCTTCATCAAATTATTTGGGCGGGTTACAAGTAATAGCAAAGACTCAGAGCATTTAAGTAAAATAAAATCTTGCATTGAAAGACTACAAGTTATCATTTACAACTTCATGATTTATCACAATTCATATTCCTCTGGACATCCGAAGAAGATATGGTCACATGGCTCTGTCCGCAGCAACGACCGCAATTGCTCGCCATACCGTTTCCTAAAAATATTAAATCAGAAGGAGTCAGACTACCATTTCTGGGTAAGAAGCATAATATCCATATGAATGTGCACAGTGTCATGTGTACAAGTATATGTGCAACAAGTTTAGATGAAACTGCTAACCATTTAATAAGTGATAAATGTACAGGTCACTAAAGTCGAGTATTTCATGATTAATTTCCAACAATATCAAAGCAAAATCCATCATATTCATAAACCATATTCATATAAGTAATAACCACTTTAGAACTAATGTAGATGTGCACCTGACTTAACTAAAGCATTTCATGTAATGTGTGCATAAAGCACAAACATCAATGTTCAACACATCGTTTATAAGTTATCACAATTTACATGTGAAGGAAAACCGATTTGAACCATGCCCTACAGGAGACACAGCTTACTCCAACAATTTTAACATCAAGCAGTATGCAATTACTTGAAGATTTTTCTTAATGCACTAACTTTATGTTTCATCTTGTTAATTACCCTGTGGGTACGCACAGACATTCGACATCGTAGCGGACTGAGACTACTCGAAAGTTTATTATTTTATAACCCGTATGACTACCCGTACGGATATCCAAAGGGGACGGTTTACGACCGAGAGAGTACTCCCCATTGGCTAGAACTAGAATTAGGATGCACCCTGTACTTCTGCAGAAGACTTGGATCTACCATCTAGGACGAATTGGTAGTCCTAATCCCCTAACTCCGAGGACTGGGGACTGGGTGAGACGCCTCGCTCTCACAAAAAATAAAATGTCCGACGGAGTTTGTACCATCTACCGTCTCCAAGGTAGACCATGGGTCCACTAACATACACCATCTTTCGGGTGTACTCAGAGCCCTGGGAAACCAGTAACATATAACATTGTTAGGTATACCTAGTATCTCGGGAAACCAGTAACATATACCATCTTTCAGGTATACCCAGAATCCCATAATTATTTTATATATGCATAATTTTCATTCTTGCTTTGTTTGGATCCATTAACATATACCGTCTTTCAGGTGTACCTAGAACTTTGGGGAAAATCCAGTAACATATACCCTTTTTCAGGTATACCTAGAATCCCAAATAGAAACTGGTAACATATACTGTCTTTCAGGTATACCCAGTGTCAAGAATTTTCTTTTATGTCACCATGTATTAATTTAGCCTTTGTTTTTTGTGCTAGGGTATACATATCGTACCTCACTGGTTACGCCACAATAAAACCTTATTCAACTTTATCAGTTCTTAAGTGCTCGTATGGCACTACGATGGTCCCGCAAGATCGCAAGCTCGATTTAGAGCTCTGACGTGATCATGACCTAACAAATGCCCTTTATTAGGCAATTATTTGCAGAACAAACATATATCAATCGGCACAAGACATGTCATAATATTTACAAGCGATCGTGACTCAATTATATGCACTTCACTTAGCATCTGAAGTGCCCATATGGCACCATAAGGATTTGACATGCTCAGTTTCAATTTGCACTATCGTGCCTTTGTAGTATTTCTCATTTATGCAATTATAATAAAATATATGCTTTTAACAATAGGCGGTTCATGTATTGAAACATGGGTTGCAATCTTCGTATTTCAACCACATGTGAAACTATGTGTAACATGAATATGTCATGGATATCTTATTCACTTGCTACACTCATCAACATATCCATTTTTTTTTATAAGCATATAATAAAATCATCATGCTATCTACACATTTGTACTACAATGTACTCTTACCATAGCTAATGTATGTACATAATAGAAAATCTCAGACCCATTTTGAATATGTGCAAAATAGTGAAATCTCAAGTGTAACACACATCTCATAAGCTAATCTTATGGAAGCTTCATGTTCATAGTAAATTGGCAACATGATTGTCATACTTTAGATAGTAGATTTATATTCAACGCATATCTTTATAAGTGTCAGTTTGACGATCATGATTTTATGGGAAGATTCATATCGGGTATATCCGGCTTGATTAATCAAAATGTTGTAATTACAGGTGGACAGTCAAAGCTCACAACGTGGGTGGAGAAGGTAAATGAATGTTGGTATAAATACATGTTACCAGACCTTAGTAACGAGACTCAACATATAAAAAAAATGAAAGGAATTACTATTACTACCAAAATTTAGTGCACTAGTCAAGGTTAATTGTGTTATGCACGGACAGAGGAAACATAAAGATATGAGAGTTATCATTAAATCAAGAATCATTCAAGTTGTTCTCTTGCGACTTACAGTGTACAGTTGCGCTAGAGTCTGTTTTGCTTTTGTTGAGTCTGATGTAAGCTGCCCGGTTCAGGTGAATCAATACCCCGAAGGGGCAGCCCGTATACTTGAACTGTAATAGCCTGCGGGCAAAATTGTGAATGAATTAAATGCGTTGAGCTTTCTTTTGTTCACCCTCGTTGTGATTGCTTCTTGTGATTGCAACTTCTCTCCCTCTATTCTCTCTTGCTCTCTTGCACTCTCATCATAAGCTTCCGCGACCGGCAAGCGAGCTGACGAGTAGGCTTGCGGCGGTAAGGAAGGACCGTCGCGCCGCGCTGGCCCATTGAAGGAAATAGGCCCGTGACAAGTGGTACCAGAGCCAGTTCTCGTGCTGGGGAAGGGACTCCGGAGTCGGTGTCGACAGACACGCCGACAGGCTGCGATTTGTGAGCAAGACATCGTGGCGCCTTATCAACACTTGCGCAACACCAGAGGCAAGGCAGTTGCCGAAGCTGAGGAGATGGGTTCACCTCGGGGCCAAGAAGAGTTGGCTGCAACTGTTAACAAGTTGGTGGAAGATGTGACTTCGCATGATGAAGCAATTTCACGTGCATGGAATCATTCAATGGATTGAATGATGTGGTGGCGAGCCTGCAAGAGCAGGTGAACTTACTAATGGGGCAGGTCACTTCGTTGACGACTACAGTGACCGATCTTGAGTTGAGGAACCGTACGTTGCAGCGGACGGTGACCCTGAATGGCGGAAATGGTGAGAGACCATCAAGGATTGATGTACCTAGACCCGCAAAATTCAATGGTTCTCGCGACAGCAAGGCCATTGAGAACTTCTTGTTCCAAGTAGAAGACTACTTGGATATCCAAAATGTGACCCTTGAAGATCTGAGGATCAAGGCTGCAGCGGCCTTACTTGATGGTGATGCTATCACTTGGTGGAGGCGGAAGCGCAATGACATGGAGAGGGGTCAATGTGTGATAGACACGTTTGACGACTTCAAAGTAGAGTTGCGCAACTACTTCATGCCAAGAAATGCGCAGAGACAGGCTTACCGGATGGTTCGTGAACTCAAACATACTGGTTCGTTGCAAGACTATGTCCGAACGTTCCAGAAGCTTATGCTGGAGATACCTAACATGCCAGAAGACGATATGCTCAACTGGTTCATTGTGGGACTTCAACCATGGGCACAGTCCGAAGTGGAAAGGAGCAACCCCCGTATTTTGGAAGATGCATATATGGCGGCTGAGCGCTTAGTTGATACTCAGCGCAAACCTTTCACCCCATCAACCAAAGTTGGGAAGAAGCCTGACCACGGAGGAAAGAAGGATGAGCAGCACAACGATAAAGGTGAGGCATCGACACGCCATCAATCCGAAAAGAAACAGAACTACACAAAGCATAACAACAGCAACAAGGGTGTGGTTGTGACATGTTGGTTCTGTGGTGATAGACATATCGCCCGGCAATGCCCAAAGCGCCTTGTAAAGGACGACGGGCAAGCCAATGCTGCACAGGAAGAATGCAGCGATACTGAAGGCAGTGACACTGAGACCATGCAACCGAGGATGGGCGCCATGCGATCGATTAACGCAGCTAGAAGTTGCGCAGCTAAGAACATGCAGGTCAGTAAGGAACTTATGTACGTAGAAGTCATTATGAATGGAAAGTCTACTTCGGCAATGGTAGACTCCGGGGCCACACACAACTTTGTCTCGCGAGAAGAGGCAGAGCGGTTGGGCTTGAAAACTGGGCCAAAGCAGAGGACTATCAAAACAGTAAACTCTGAGGCCAAGCCCATTCTTGGTGAAGCAAGAGATGTGGCTACTCAAGTGGGGAGTTGGGTCGGCAAAGCCAACTTCTCTGTGGTGCCCCTGGACGATTTCAAGGTAATTCTGGGTATGGAGTTTCTGCGAAGCCAGAATGTGATGATGCTGCCAAAGTTTAACACGTTGACGATCATGGGATCAGACCTGTCCCACACAGTGCAGTGCCTTACGCAGAAAGGCAAGTCTTCAGTGTTATCAGCAATGCAACTGAAGAAGGGTGTCAAGCATGGGGAGCATACATTCTTAGTTGCAGTGCGTGCAGATGAAGAGAAGGTAGAAGCAGCAGTGCCGCCGACCCTAGCCCCTCTATTGGAGGAGTTTCGGGGGGTGATGCCTCCGAAATTGCCAAAGCGTCTTCCGCCAAGACGCGAGGTCGACCACAAGATTGAGTTGACCCCGGGAGCAAAGCCTCCCGCAATGGTTCCATACCGTATGGGGCCAGCAGAGTTGAAGGAGCTGCGCAGGCAGCTAGACGAGATGTTGGACGCAGGCATTGTTCGCCCATCAAAAGCCCCATTTGGTGCCCCGGTCCTTTTTCAGATGAAACATGATGGCTCTAAACGGTTATGTGTGGATTACCGGGCCTTGAACAAGGTCACGGTGAAGAACAAGTACCCATTGCCATTGATAGCAGACTTGTTCGATCAGCTAGGCAGTGCCCGTATCTTTTCCAAGCTAGATCTGCGATCGGGTTACTGGCAGGTGAGGATTGCCGAAGGTGATGAGCCGAAAACAACTTGTGTCACCCGCTATGGTGCTTATGAATTTCTAGTAATGCCATTCGGGTTGACAAATGCTCCAGCCACGTTCACGACTTTAATGAACCAGATTTTCTACCCTTACTTAGACAAGTTTGTGGTAGTCTATCTGGATGATATCGTGATCTACAGCAGTAACATGGAGGAACATGTCGGGCACTTGCGAACAGTGTTTCAGGTGCTGAAGGAGAATGACCTCTGTGTTAAACGAGAGAAGTGTCTCTTCGGGCAGGAGGAAATCAGCTTCCTTGGCCACGTTATGGGGCGTGGTGTGCTGCGTATGGATGGGCAGAAGATAAGGGCCATCCAGGAATGGGTTCCGCCAAGCAAAGTGCCAGAATTGCGGTCGTTCCTCAGCTTGGCAAATTATTATCGGCGTTTCATCGAAGGTTATTCCCTCATTGTTGCGCCCCTCACAGATTTGTTGAAGAAGAATCGGGTATGGCTCTGGACAGGAGCGTGCCAAGATGCCTTCGAGGGCTTGAAGAACGCCTTAGTGAGAGAGCAAGTGCTGCGACTGCCTGATCATTCGAGACCCTTCAAAGTCCACACTGATGCCTCAGACTTTGCCATTGGCGGAGTTATTATGCAAGACGGGCATCTGATCGCATATGAGAGTTGTAAGCTGAAGGATGCAGAGAGGCGGTACACAGTGCACGAACGTGAGATGACCGCCATTGTGTATTGCCTCAGGACCTGGCGGCACTACCTTTTGGGTGCCGAGTTCGTCGTCAAGACAGACAATGTGGCCACGAGCTATTTTCAGACGCAAAAGAAGCTGACGCCCAAGCAAGCTCGATGGCAGATGTTTTTGGCTGAGTTCGACTTTGCCTTACAGTACAAGGTTGGAAAAACCAATGTTGTGGCGGATGCCTTGAGCCGTAGGGCTGAATTAGCTGCTGCGCGCGCAGAGCCTTCTGAAGTGCATTTGGAGGGTGCATTGCTGAGCCGCATCCGCGAGGGTACACAGCAGGATCCGACCGCACAACACCTTGTTTCTCTGGCGCAGGCAGGGAAGACTCGGCGATTTTGGCTACAGGATGGCCTCCTTGTAACAAAAGGGGGACGCATCTTTGTACCACGGTGGGGAAGCCTTCGCCGAGAGCTACTCAAGGAGTGCCATGATACACTATGGGCCGGCCATCCTGGTCAGGAGTGGACCTTAGCACTCCTTGAGCGCGGCTACTATTGGCCGCAGATGAGAGACGATGTTGAGGGGTATGTGCGGACATGCCTCATCTGCCAGCAAGATAAGGGGACAAACTAGAAGGCTGCCGGTCTCCTTGAGCCTCTACCAATTCCAGAACGTCCTTGGGAAAGCATCTCTATGGACTTTATTGTTAGTCTGCCAAAGGTAGAGGGCCTCAGTTCTATTTTAGTCATGGTGGATCGTTTCTCAAAGTATGCCACCTTCATCTCAGCTTCCAAGGAGTGCCCTGCAGAGAAGACTGCAGAGTTGTTCGTAAAGCATGTGGTGAAGCACTGGGGCATACCAAAGAGCATTGTGAGTGATCGCAATGCTCGCTTCACGGGCAAGTTCTGGCGTGAAGTATTTCGGTTACTTGGCTCTGATTTGCTCTTTTCAACAAGCTTCCATCCGCAGACAAATGGGCAGACGGAGCGCATCAACGGGATACTGGAGCAGTACCTTAGGCACTTTGTTAGTGCCAATCAGAAAAATTGGGTGAAGCTCCTTGATGTGGCACAGTTTTGTTATAATCTGCAGAAGAGCGAATCTTCAGGCCACAGCCCGTTTGAGATAGCCACGGGGCAGCAGCCACTGACCCCGCACACTCTTGCCGCACAAGAAAAGGGAAGGCCATCCTTCGCCTATCAGTTTGTTCGCGACTGGCACGAGCAGAATGAGTTGGCGAAGGCATTCTTACACAAAGCGGCGAAGAGAATGAAGAAGTGGGCGGACAAACACCGTCGGCCCGCAGGGTTCCAGGTTGGGGACCAAGTGTTGGTGAAGTTATATCCTGGTCGCACAGGCATCTTCCACGGGCGGCACCGCGGACTACTCAGAAAGTATGAGGGACCCTTCACCATCACAAAGAAGGTGGGCAAGCTGGCATATAAGCTGGAGTTGCCCCCAGACTTCAAGGTGCACCCGGTGTTCCACGTGTGCAACCTCAAGCAGTTCCATCCAGATGATGTAGACCCGGAACACAATGTGCCGCAACGCGCTCCCATCATGCAGAGGGCCCCGGCAGCACAACGGGCCGAGAAGCACCTCAGTCAGATCCTTCGCCACAAGGTCAACTACTTGGGGCAAGCGAAGAAATACTTGGTGCAGTGGGAGGAAACAGCGGAACCAACGTGGGAGCCTGCATTTCGAATGAACAGCCGCTACCCGGCTGAAGTCAGGGCTTACCACGAAACAGATGGCGCCGAGGACGGCGCATGATTTGAAGGGGGGAGCATGTTCCCTTGCGACTTACAGTGTACAGTTGCGCTAGAGTCTGTTTTGCTTTTGTTGAGTCTGATGTAAGCTGCCCGGTTCAGGTGAATCAATACCCCGAAGGGGCAGCCCGTATACTTGAACTGTAATAGCCTGCGGGCAAAATTGTGAATGAATTAAATGTGTTGAGCTTTCTTTTGTTCACCCTCGTTGTGATTGCTTCTTGTGATTGCAACTTCTCTCCCTCTATTCTCTCTTGCTCTCTTGCACTCTGATCATAAGCTTCCGCGACCGGCAAGCGAGCAGACGAGTAGGCTTGCGGCGGTAAGGAAGGATCGTTGCGCCGCGCTGGCCCATTGAAGGAAATAGGCCCATGACACAAGCCCTGCTTAACTTAAATAAGCCAATTGCAAAACCACATGTTTAAGACTAAAATTTGCCAATAAATCACAGGCAAAAGATCTTGCCGAGCAAAACCTACTTATAATTAAAACGTGTATACAATAGCTCCAATGATAAGGTAGAATTCAATTATATAATCAAATGGAATTGGTACTCATGTCAATAACACATAAGATCAAAATGTATCCATATATGAGCATGTCATAAATTCCTTTAAAGAAAATAACCCTGTAAGGACATGAAGTTATAGCTCACAAACATATACATTGCTAGCTTTTTGAAAAAGATGAGGAACATGTTGTCATTATGAAAACAGACTCCGATTTGTTTTTTTGTAAATGAAACCATTACACTGCTAATAGTGTCTGCAACACTGCCAATGCGAGCTTAACAAAGAAATGATGGATTAATAATAAATTTCTAGCCTCAAATCATAAACTGGATTTTTTTTTCTGTTCTGGCATATCTTACAAGTTATCATGTCACAATCTTAGCTATCCGTTCAAACCCTCATAAAAATTGATGAAGTGGAATTGCAAAAGTTCATTGTTTCTAAGATTCTTTGACATCACGAGAGAGGATGGGCATTCAAACAGTGCAAGGATTGCCACTCAAACCACACTAAACGTCATAAGCCACACAAAGTTCATTATAACAACTCTATTTGAGAAAAACCTAATATGCTACCGTAAGTAAGTGGGAAGACTAAGCAAAAAAGTCAATTTACAGGTTAAATATATTATAATAAGTCACTTATTCAATCACAACTGGTAAAATTATAGAACCAGAATGAATTAAAACATGCCATAACATGTTGTTTTCGAATTGAAGGAATCTATGAAAGACTAATTAGATTTCAGACTCCTTGGATCGCAATTCACAAGTAATTACAAACTATAAACACAAAATTCTCCTTTTTTTCTGAAATCTAGGCGCGGATTATAGATAATTCAGATAGAAAATTTGACAATTCATAATATTTTATAATTCTATGGAGGAACAATCACTACCAACATAACAAAAGTCTATCCCCAACCAAGACAATGTCCATTTTATATATCCAATCACACTACGGAAAAAATAAATCGACCACAAGGTCTCAATCCACCCCTTATCCCAGGGTGATTCCAGTCGATTGTATGTGCTCGTATACAATCGAATGGTGCTGCAACATCTTCTGATACAGGGCACATCGCACATACATAAAGAATATCTTGTGTCTTACCTCTTGTTGCAGTTTCGAGCGAACAAGGCGACACTTCTTGCTAGAAGTAATGGAGGAAGACGCCCGTGGATGAACCACACGGCTGGAGAGAGAGAGAGAGAGAGCTGCACATTTTCCCTTGAGCCCTTCTTTAACTTCTCTTGAAGGAAGAAATTTTCAGATTTCAAATTTTTTTCACAATCCCACGCATGCTCATTAAGAGCCCACCTTGTAACTCCCATTTTCACCCCTTTGAATTCCTCCAACTTCATTTTCCCATTTTCCTTTCATTAATGGGCTTTGGTTGGGCTTCCCATTTGGGAAAACATCCAGCCCACCTTCCATGTACGTCTCCCCCAACACGTCTTTATTGGAGAAGTTGAAACGTCTTCCCCCCCCCCCTTAAAAAAAATATTTATTATAGTAGGTTGAAATGTCCTTCAAAAAAAATATCACAGGGGGTTTCGAACTGCGGTCTTTTCTGTAAGGGGTAACGACCCCACCAGTGTGCTATACACAATTTCGCTGCATATCTTTGCAATGAAATTTTATTTAACCACTTATAGACGTCCGGTGGTTTTTTCCAAAAATAACGACTTAGGTATTTATTTTTTTTCTCTTAGTAACCGACCTCCTTAATTGAGGTCTTGAAACTCCCCACCCAAATTTCGAAATTTGGGTGGCTCTTTATTTTCTTTGTTTTGAGACCTCCCTCATTAAGGTCTTCTTAATGGAGGAGTTATTACACCATTTGATTTTTTTTTTCAAAAATTGTCTTTAATAAAAAGATAACGACTTACAAGCGGATTTAAACATGGGTTCTCTTCCCTAAGGGGTAACGAGCCCCACCAGTTGTGCTACATTGTTTTTCGTTGCAAATCCTTGTAGCCAAATTGTATTTAACCTCGTTATGGTGGAATGACTTTTATTAATAAAATCTTTTCTTTAGCAAAAACGTTCTAGCACTCAAGGGATTTGAACCTGAGTTCTCCTCCCTGTGAGTCAACCAACCATACCAGTGCACCAACTCTTACTTGGTTGCACTTCTTTGCGACTAAAACTACTTCAATGATGAGCGATGTTCGAAATCTCGTAAGACGTACAAAGTGGCGTTAGCACTGTTTAAGAGGAATCAAGTCCCAAGAATTGTAAATCAAAGTCATAATACATATGACTAGTAAATCCATGAATTTGGGACCCAAACAAGGAAAAAATCTCATTATTTCATGTGAATTACTGGAAAGCGTATGTCAATCAGATATGGTCATAATGAGGGTGATATTCGCAAGAGATGAAACTTTAGGAAAGTGCTTTGCAAATCTAGTTGAAATTGAAAACTAAAATTTTGGTTTTAATCGAGTTTCAGATCCATCCAAGATCTGAATCCACACATCGTATCCGAATCCAAAATCCTGGATCCATATGATCCAGTTTGGATACAAGATCCATTTGTATCGAGTCTATATCACTTTATCGTATTTATTTCCAAGAATGGTAATATTTATTTATTTTGATAATTATTAAATTTTACGGGTTTTACATCCTTCCCCACTAAAAAGAATTTCGTCCGCGAAATTCGTTACAAGGATTAAACAAATGGGATTGGGATATCTTACTACGTGTGTTATACATAATGAAATTTTTTAAAATCAATTGAAATTTATACCTTGTGTCTTATTTAAAGTCTTATTGAGGCTATCCACAATCCCTACCTAGATCATTATAGTCTTTATTTAATAGAAAGTGATATATGACCTAAAGATATCACCTGACTCAGATATGATTAAGTGTTCAACGCGTATCTAATCTCGATTCGTCATATCCTATATTCCTGATAGATTCGATTAAAGTTTGGTGTTGGATGCAGGATCAATATATATATAATATTTGTGAGATCTATATCTAACAAAAATTATATATCTATGTGTAGGGCTTTAAGAACTGAAATTAGTCAAACCTAAGTTCTAAGACTTATCACCATTCAATCGAGATTCAAATCTAAAGCATTAATCCAGACTTGGTATTGGGGTTGCCTGTTGGGTCGCAACGTTAGTAAAGTGTTTAGTGAATCTAGGAGATCATCACACCTAGCTCCTCTAGCCATCTACTCGAGCAACAAAATAACATATGTCTCCCGCATATCTTGATCACAACAAATATTGAATGATGTTTCTAGCAATATATCTAGGTTCTTAATTTTCATACAATAAATCAATTTCTTCAGGAATTAAAAACATAATTCAAATATTATATACTTACAAAGCTCTTGTAGGGTCGCTGGAAGGCCATGAACCATATATTCTTGTCCTGCTCTGATACCATAGTTGTAACGCTCCAAATATTTAACTTGAAAATTTTGAAATAATTTTTTTTTCTAAACAACAGCGGAAAAGCTTTATTAAATCCTTCATCAAATTATTTGGGCGGGTTACAAGTAATAGCACAGACTCAAGGCATTTAAGTAAAATAAAATCTTGCATTGAAATACTACAAGTTATCATTTACAACTTCATGATTTATTACAATTCATATTCCTCAGGACATCCGAAGAAGATATGGTCACATAGCACTGTCCGCAGCAACGACCGCAATTACTCGCCATACCGTTTCCTAAAAATATTAAATCAGAAGGAGTCAGACTACCACGTCTGAGTAAGAAGCATAATATCAATATGAATGTGCACAGTGTCATGTGTACAAGTATATGTGCAACAAGTTTAGATAGAACTATTAACCATTTAATAAGTGATAAATGTACAGATCACTAAAGTCGAGTATATCATGATTAATTTCCATCAATATCAAAGCACAATCCATCATATTCATAAACCATATTCAAATAAGTAATAACCACTTTAGAACTAATGTAGATGTGCACCTGACTTAACTAAAACATTTCATGTAACGTGTGCATAAAGCACAAACATCAATGTTCAACACATCGTTCATAAGTTATCACAATTTACATGTGAAGGAAAACAGATTTGAACCATGCCCTACAGGAGACAGAACTTACTCTAACAATTTTAACATCAAGAAGTATGAAATTACTTGAAGATTTTTCTTAATGCACTAACTTTATGTTTTATCTTGTTAATTACCCTGTGGGTACGCACAGACGTTCGACATCGTAGCGGACCGAGACCACTCGGGAGTTTATTATTTTATAACCCGTATGACTAGCCGTACGGATATCCAAAAAGGACGATTCACGACCGAGAGAGTACTCCCCAATGGCTAGAACTATAATTAGGACGCACCCTGTACTTAAACAGAAGACTTGGATCTACCATCTAGGACGAATTGGTAGTCCTGATCCCCTAACTTCGAGGACTGGGGACCGGGTGAGATGCCTCACTCTCACAAAAACTAAAATGTCCCACGGAGTTTGTACCATCTACCGTCTCCAAGGTAGACCATGGGTCCACTAACATACACCATCTTTCGGGTGTACTCAGAGCCCTGGGAAACCAGTAACATATACCATTGTTAGGTATACCCAGTCTCCCGGGAAACCAGTAACATATACCGACTTTTAGGTATACCCAGAATCCCATAATTATTTTATATGTGCATAATTTTCATTCTTGCTTTGTTCGGATCCAGTAACATACACCGTCTTTCGAGTGTACCTAGAACTTTGGGGAAAATCCAGTAACATATACCCTCTTTCAGGTATACTTAGAATCCCAAATAGAAACTGGTAACATATACTGTCTTTCAGGTATACCCAGAGTCTAGAATTTTCCTTTATGTCACCGTGTATTAATTTAGCGTTTGTTTTTGGTGCTAGGGTATACATATCGTACCCCACTGGTTACACCACAACATAACCTTATTCAACTTTATTAGTTCTTAAGTACTCGTATGGCACTACGATGGTCCCGCAAGATCGCAAGCTCGATTTTGAGCTCTGACGTGATCATGACCTGACAAATGCCCTTTATTAAGAAATTATTTTTAGATCAAGCATATATCAATCGGCACAAGACATGTCATAATATTTACAAGCGATTGTGACTCAATTATATGCACTTCACTTAGCATCTGAAGTGCCCATATGGCACCATATGGATTTGACATGCTCAGTTTCAATTTGCACTATCGTGCCTTTGTAGTATTTCTCATTTATGCAATTATAACAAAAACATGCTTTTAACAATAGGCGGTTCATGTATTGAAACATGGGTTGCAATCTTCGTATTTCAACCATATGTGAAACTATGTATAACATGAATATGTCATGGATATCTCATTCACTTGCTACACTCATCAACATATCCATTTTTTTTTATATGCATATAATAAAATCATCATGCTATCTACACATTTGTACTACAATGTACTCTTACCATAGCTAATGTATATACATAATAGAAAATCTCAGACCCATTTTGAATATGTGCAAAATTGTGAAATCTCAAGTGTAACACACATCTCATAAGCTAATCTTATGGCAGCTTCATGTTCATAGTAAATTGGCAACACGATTGTCATACTTTAGATAGTAGATTTGTATTCAATGCATATCTTTATAAGTGTCAGTTTGACGATCATGATTTTTTGGGCAGATTCATATCGGGTATATCTGGCTTGATTAATCAAAATGTTGTAATTACAGGTGGACAGTAAAAGCTCACAACGTGGGTAGAGAAGGTAAATGAATGCTGGTATAAATACATGTTACCAGACCTTATTAACGAGACTCAACATATAAAAAAAATGAAAGGAATTACTATTACTACCTAAATTTAGTGCACTAGTCAAGGTTAATTGTGTTATGCAGTGACAGAGGAAACATAAAGATATGAGAGTTGTCATTAAATCATGAATCATTCAGGCCCTGCTTAACTTAGACAAGCCAATTGCAAAACCACATGTTTAAGACTAAAGTTTGCCAATAAATCACAGGCAAAAGATCTTACCGAGCAAAACCTACTTATAATTAAAACGTGTATACAATAGCTCCAATGATAGGGTAGAATCCAATTATATAATCAAATGGAATTGGTACTCATGTCAATAACACATAAGATCAAAATGTATCCATATATGAGCATGTCATAAATTCCTTTAAAGAAAATAACCCTGTAAGGACATGAAGTTATAGCTCACAAACATATATATTGCTAGCTTTTTGAAAAAGATGAGGAACATGTTCTCATTATGAAAACAGACTCCGATTTTTTTTTTTTTGTAAATGAAACCATTACACTGCTAATAGTGTCTGCAACACTGCCAATGCAAGCTTAACAAAGAAATGACGGATTAATAATAAATTTCTAGCCTCAAATCATAAACTGGATTTTTTTTTTCTGTTCTGGCATATCTTACAAGTTATCATGTCACAATCTCAGCTGTTCGTTCAAACCCTCATAAAATTTGACGAAGTGGAATTGCAAAAGTTCACTGTTTCTAAGATTCTTTGACATCACCAGAGCAGATGGGCATTCAAACAATGCAAGGATTGCCACTCAAACCACACTAAACGTCATAAGATACACAAAGTTCATGATAACAACTCTATTTGAGCAAAACCACATATGCTACCGTAAGTAAGTGGGAAGACTAAGCAAAAAAGTCAATTTGCAGGTTAAATATATTATGACAAGTCACTTCTTCAATCACAACTGGTAAAATTATAGAACCAGAATGAATTAAAACATGCCATAACAAGCTGTTGTTTTCCAATTGAAGGAATCTATGAAAGACTAGTTAGATTTCAAACTCCTTGGATCGCAATTCACAAGTAATTACAAAGTACAAACACAAACCTCTCCTTTTTTTCTGAAATCTAGGCGTGGATTATAGATAATTCAGATAGAAAATTTGACAATTCATAATATTTTATAATTCTATGGAGGAACAATCACTACCAACATAACAAAAATCTATCCCCAACCAAGACAACGTCCATTTTATATATCCAATCACACTACGACAAAAATATATCGACCACAAGGTCTCAATCCACCCCTTATGCCAGGGTGATTCCAGTCGATTGTATGTGCTCGTATACAATCGAATGGTGCTGCAACATCTTCTGATACAGGGCACATCGCACATACATAAAGAATATCTTGTGTCTTACCTCTTGTTGCAGTTTCGAGCGAACAAGGCGACACTTCTTGCTAGAAGTAATGGA
This sequence comes from Nuphar pumila, assembly GCF_984573655.1. Taxonomy (NCBI): domain Eukaryota; kingdom Viridiplantae; phylum Streptophyta; class Magnoliopsida; order Nymphaeales; family Nymphaeaceae; genus Nuphar; species Nuphar pumila. The sequence goes on along the minus strand of NC_143255.1, from coordinate 68,010,014 downwards.
GGAAGACGCCTGTGGATGAACCACACGGCTGAGAGAGAGAGAGAGAGAGAGAGAGAGAGAGAGAGAGAGAGAGAGAGAGAGAGAGAGAGTTGCACGTTTTCCCTTGAGCCCCCTTCTTTAACTTCTCTTGAAGGAAGAAATTCTCAGTTTTCAATTTTTTTTCACAATCCCACGCATGCTCATTAAGAGCCCACCTTGTAACTCCCATTTGCACCCCTTTGAATTCCTCCAACTTCATTTTCCCATTTTCCTTTCATTAATGGGCTTTGGTTGGGCTTCCCATTTGGGAAAACATCCATCCCACCTTCCATGTATGCCTCCCCCAACACGTCTTTATTGGGGAAGTTGAAACGTCTCCCCCCCCCCCCCCCCCCCTTCAAAAAAAAAATATTTATTATAGTAGGTTGAAACATCCTTCAAAAAAACATATCACAGGGGGTTTCGAACTGAGGACTTTTCTGTAAGGGGTAACGAGCCCCACCAGTGTGCTATACATAATTTCGTTGCATATCTTTGCAACGAAATTTTATTTAACCACTTATAGACGTCTAGTGGTTTTTTCCAAAAATAACGTCTTAGGTATTTTTTTTTCTCTTAGTAACCGACCTCCTTAATTGAGGTCTTGAAACTCCCCACCCAAATTTCAAAATTTGGCTGACTCATTATTTTCTTTGTTTTGAGACCTCCCCCATTAAGGTCTTCTTAATGGAGGAGTTATTACACCATTTGATTTTTTTTTTCAAAAACTATCTTTAATAAAAAGATAACGGCGCACAAGCGGATTTGAACATGGATTCTCTTCCCTAAGGGGTAACGAGCCCCACCAGTTGTGCTACATTGTTTTTCGTTGCAAATCTTTGTAACCAAATTGTATTTAACCTCGTTATGGTGGAATGACTTTTATTAATAAAACCTTTTCTTTAGCAAAAACGTTCTAGCACTCAAGGGATTTGAACCTGAGTTCTCCTCCCTGTGAGTCAACCAACCATACCAGTGCACCAACTCTTACTTGGTTGCACTTTTTTGCGACTAAAACTACTTCAATGATGAGCGATGTTTGAAATCGCGTAAGACGTACAAAGTGGCGTTAGCACTGTTTATAAGAAATCAAGTCCTGAGAATTGTAAATCAAAGTCATAATACATATAACTAGTAAATCCCCGAATTTGGGACCCAAATGAGGAAAAAACCTCATTATTTCATGTGAATTACTGGAAAGCGTATATCAATCAGATATGGTCATAACGAGGGCGATATTCACAAGAGATGAAACTTTAGAAAAGTGCTTTGCGAATCTAGTTGAAATTGAAAACTAAAATTTGGATTTTGATCGAGTTTCAAATCCATCCAAGATCTGAATCCACACATCGTATCCGAATCCAAAATCCTGGATCCATATGATCCAGTTTGGATACAAGATCCATTTGGATCGACTCTATATTACTTTATCATATTTATTTCCAAGAATGGTAATATTTATTTATTTTGATAATTATTAAAAATTTGCGGGTTTTACACAACTGCTATGCATGGAAAACTCCTCTAAGCCGAGAGGTCCTTAACCAAATCTCCAAAGGCAACATCCTCTCATCCACTGGCACTACTTAAGGAAACAACACTGCAAATTTGTGCCACCACACAGCGATGCACTAACGACATACTGTTGCCTACCGCGTACCGTGCTACCATTGCACACCACATATTCCTACACTCGATGCATTTTTTACTCAGTAGAGCCTCGCACTGCAACTGCCTCATTCTGAAGGCTCAATCCGAGACATTCTCTCCCACCCAAACCATTGTCGTCCTCGACAATGTTGATGCAGGTAAGAATACAGTCTTAACTGATATGTTAGTTTTCCTTTGTACTTATCTTTGGTTTACTTCTTTTCTTCACCCTACTCAACTTGTTTCAGTTTTTATCCACCATCGCCATAACTTTTAACATGCCAAGTCTCATTCGTTAGCGCAATTTTGATCACTTAGACAATGGTCTCCTACTCTATCAACATTAAGCATTCTTTGCTCGTGAGACTTCAGTGCAGTCTCATACACAAGCGAATCATCCTCGCCCGCACAACAAACATGTAGTCTTCATGCTCATGGTTGGGTTACCTTCCAACCCTAGCAAGGGCAATTCCAAGCCTTTCGTGGTCCTTGCAAAGAATGATGACCATCAATACATGTCGCAGGGATATCAACTCCCTTAAGGCACCAACTTGTGGTTTTTCAACAGTCTAAACTAGTCCTCAAGTGAGGGACATCTACTTGTGCATTACCCCAAAGCGGTCATTTAAAGCATCTTCCTAGGCACTCGTCCTCACAAGGAGCGACGCACCCAACGCTGCAACTCTCATTCAGAGCCATCATGCTGCAACTTTCATTTGGAGCCAGCAAAATGTTCTCGCAAGAACTAAACCGATAAGCTACGAATAACAACTTTTTCTATACACACAATTCACAGAGGAACTGACAAGTCAAGGGACCAAAACAATGAGCATTCTGCTCAAGATGGACACTCTATTAACCCACAATCTTGAGAAAGAATATAGAAGTTTAGTTGGGTCTCTCATACCCAAAATTAAGGTGTAAATCCGATAAGCTACGAATAACAACTTTTTCTATACACACAATTCACAGAGGAACTGACAAGTCAAGGGACCAAAACAATGAGCATTCTACTCAAGATGGACACTCTATTAACCCACAATCTTGAGAAAGAATATAGAAGTTTAGTTGGGTCTCTCATACCCAAAATTAAGGTGTAAATCCGATAAGCTACGAATAACAACTTTTTCTATACACACAATTCACAGAGGAACTGACAAGTCAAGGGACCAAAACAATGAGCATTCTGCTCAAGATGGACACTCTATTAACCCACAATCTTGAGAAAGAATATAGAAGTTTAGTTGGGTCTCTTATACCCAAAATTAAGGTGTAAATCCATCCAGACGAATCCAACGTGCATTTTCTGCATGGACAAGGCAAACATCACGCTCCACCTGCGGACCTAACGCACAACTTGTAGGAATCTTTGGTTTATCCATGTTCCCTTAGCCAACTGAACATCCACCTCACACTTCTGCTTACCATCAACAAGATGACCTATATCACCCTACTAACATATTGCTTTTGTGTTTAACCAACAATACTTTAGCTATGCAAATTTGCGTAACCAAGATAAACCATCATTGTTCTCTTCAATGTGACAATCAATTAACAACAAGGTCTCCATGAATTTTTCTGCTCTGATGTCAATTTATCATGGGCTTACTTTTTTAATAAACCAGTGCGACACGATGGTCCTTTCTTACCGCTATAAGCCTTCTCATCGCTTTGTCATGGGCATATAATCTTTCGCAAACTCACGATAAGACCAGACTGTCCAGTCTCATTAGCCTAATGACCAAAGACTGTGCACCAACACTTTTTCGTGTGCTGAATCATTTCATTGGCCCCTCCCTCCCCTTATTTATGTACTTTGCTTTCAAGTATTAATAAAAGAAGTTTTATGCATCCTTGCTTCCTTGCTCGCTTTGTGTTTATGCATGCGCATACACTTGCTTCCGCTCCTGTGTGTATGTTGTGAGTTGCTTGTGCGCTTAAAAGGCCTGCTTTTGGTGTTTGTGATTACCCAAAGCTATGTTGTGAGGGCCTTCACTTTTAAGCCCGTGACGTCTTATATCCCCCTTCTTTGTCTTTAATTATCGTCCTTAATGTCTATCTTAGTTGCAAGTAGGGGACTTGCCAGAACCTAGCATCTCTTATCAAAAAGGGAAAAAAAATTAAGCTAAACCTAAACTTCCCAAGTCTTTAACCTTGAACTTAAAAAGCCTAAATCATAAACTCTAAACTTTAGATTCTAAAACCCAAACCCCTAAACCTTAAGTTGGACAGGAGTGGACAATTTGGTGCTGGGATACAATTAAGTAAATCAACCGATGGAATTATAGTTTTAATTTCATGGGATTTGAATAAGAAAAAGCTAAAGTGTTAATGAACTTTGAAAAGGCGTTGGGATCAACTGCTTTTTTTGCGAAAGAATGGATCGGTTGCATTTTTTTTTTGAAAGAAAGGATTAACTACTTGATAAAATTGAGATTTCTAGGTGGCATGGCAAGTAAAATTTTCCAACTTGTCATTTAACGGTTGTTCGGCTCTTGGCAGCTTGAAACTGGACTTAGTTCCGTCTAAGCTCAATATTGAATATTGGGTCCGTAATTTCTGGACCACGTCAGTGGCCAGAAAAGGGACCTGAAATACGGCAGACGTAGTGTTTTGTTGAACTAATTTCGCTGTGATGTTACAACATCGGTTATCGATGCCTGATGCTTATTAAAAAATATATGTAATGAAAGAAAAAAGACATCGCTTATCGATGAGTGCTGTAAGAGTACCACGAACCATGATGGCATAGTGGCATGGTTATCGTCAACACATATCCATCCCTTGCCCAATTTATGTCGTGGTCGTCGCTGTTCACAAGGGGAAGAGCATCTTTTGGAACTCGAAAGTCGCCAAAACCAATCTGGTGACATTTTCAAACGGATGCCATCAGGCGTACTTCTCTAGACACGAAGGAAAGAACCGATTCTCTCTCTCTCTCTTGGCCCAACATGAGTATGATTATTGCGTCGGACGGACTTTTTGACTTTGAAGATTCAGGCATTGCTCTTTGCTGGGATGTGGGACATAATTGTGATACTGTGCTTCACCCTTTATCCATGAACAAAAGACCAGTCAAAAGGATCTTCGACTGGTCGAAGGAGGGATTCCGTTTGAGGTGGTGATCATCATCATCATTATAGCGATGACCGTCGCTCGTGTCTGTCATCATTCACAAAGCAGATAGGTAGTAACGACAACGAGCCTCTCAGCCAAAGAAAAACTGCAATCTTGCATTTATTCGGAGGGCTATATAAGAATAGAAAGAGCAGCAACAAAAGAAAAACTCCCCGTAGAAAACAAATAAACAAATATATTCTCGTATCGGGATGAAGCAGTTCTCACGTGATCAAAGAGCAGATTAAAAGAGTACGAAACGACAAGGGAGTTCGGGGGGGAGGCAAAACAAAAATAAAGCCCCTCCCAGTTTCCTTCTCTTCCCTCTTTGTGATCGTCAGTCAGCTGAGATATGCCCTCCTTGGTCGAGGAGGAATGCCAACAGAGTTCGATGCGTTTGATTTTCTTTTTGCTTTCGCCTCGTGATCGGCGATGTGCAGATCATGGAAGACTGTTCCTCGAGTCACGTGGGCTCTTTTGACTGTCCAGTGACCAGGGGATCTACCTTGACCCACATTGTTTGTCGAGCCAAACTGACGATTGATTATCCATGACGGACTGTCCTCTACTCTCAAGTCTCAGTACAATATCAACATAAAAGACACGACGAAACGGGGAAAAGGAAAAAAAAAGGATAAAAGAAACACGAATGACGAACCCATTCCAAGCGGGGGGAGCTTCATTGCCATCTTTTTGCTGCGTTCAGATCGCTACTGCTGCCATTGTACCTACCCATCCCAACTCACTCTACTCGTCCCGCGGCTACCGAGATCTTTCTGTCTTAGTTTTTAAGATCCCAGATTCTCTTATTTTCCATTAGATTTTTTCATACTTTTTTTTTTTCTCCCAAAAAATGTCACAGACATAATAAATGGCCATCAATCAAAGTTATATTATTCTATATCCTCATCCGGTCATCCCCGCGTGTCAAACGAAACAGACTTTTTGCACTTGACGTTTTAAATATAGCATGTTGTTTGCGCCTCCCTCCCATGACGATCAGGTGCAATGTGATTGCACGCTTTTAGTGTGCTGCTGCACCTGATCAACTTTCACCTTTGGGATACAGCCTGCCAGCTGTAGGGCTCAACAGCAGATAGAGGGTTATCAGGTGCAGCAGCACACAAAAACTGTGCAATCATGTCGCATCTGATTTTCCCTCATTCTTGATCCCCTGTCCAACATGTCTTTTATATATATATATATATATATATATATATATATATATATATATATATGGATGCGTGTACATTAAAGACGTAAATATATTACCAACGGGTCTCCTTGTTGGGATTCTTCTTCAGTCCAACCAAATTACGAGACAAGACATATTTAGGCTTTTTCGTGTTTCACTCGAATCAATTTCATTTAGAATAAAGCCAAAGGCTTCGGGTTTCCATCCTGAAAAAAAAAAAGGAAAAGGGTAAAACACCATCTGCATCTAATTTCTCTTATATACATGAGCAGAAGCTCCACTCTGCCAGCATCCTTCACTATTGGTCATCTTCAAACCTCATGCCATGGATCGCAATAGTGTCTCGTCCATGAGTGTCAGTATGAATGTGAGCGGGAAGGAAACAACGATAGAGGCTTGCTCATGTGGCTTCCTCTATGGTAGCGGCCATTCCATAGCCTGTCCTAGCGCCTCATTTTCTCTCTTATTTGCTGTCCCTCCTCCGTTGTCTTCGTCTGTTCAAAGTAAAACTAGAGACGACGACAAATCCTTTGACGGCTTCCCTTCCGTTGATTGTACGCTTTCCTTGAGGACCCCATCGACACGCCAACCAATGGCGTCATCGACAGCAAACGTTTCCTCCTCTTCGTCTTGTTCGTGTCTGCCTGCCTCAAACTCGAAATTTTACTGGAACGTCCTCCAAGGTAAACAGCAGCAGCAACAACAGGCTGTTGCCCTGGGAGGTGAGACTCAGAGAAACGCAAGCGGACGTGGAAGCACTAACAAACTCAGCGTGCGCGCTGACCCTCTTCTGGCTCGTAGATGTGCTAACTGCGATACCACCTCAACTCCCTTGTGGAGGAACGGACCTAGGGGGCCCAAGGTATGGTTCCACATTCTCTCTCTCTCTCTCTCTCTCTCTCTCTCTCTCTCTCTCTCTCTCTCTCTCTCTCTCTCTCATGATAACAACTATTTTGGCTGTGCAGTCTCTGTGCAATGCTTGTGGCATTCGGTACAAAAAGGAAGAAAGGCGTGCAATTCTCACAGAACGCAATGACCAGAACACCTACGCTAATCATGCCTGGAGATACACATCGCAACTCCAGAACCAGCCAAGCTCGGCTTCCGTCACCAGCGAATTTCACCTTCTCGACAGTGATCACGAGCCAGAGATGATCGGTGGTCCATGCCTGTCTTGGCGCCTCAATCTCTCCACAGATTTTCCAGTTGGTGACGTGTCAAGCCTGGTTCACGATATGACATAAATCGGGAAGAGGGATACGTACCCTGCCAACAGCAAGGCATTCCAATGCATTTCCCTTATTCATCATGTAATACGAATCTCCTATTTGTTTTTGTCAGTGGTGTCCTCGTGTATTAAACAGACCGACTTCTTCGTTCCGCTTTATATTCCAACAAGAGATAATCGCCACTGTAATAATTCAGTTCTCAGGGCTTATACGGGTTATAAGCATTTTGGCCTGCCTATTTAACGGCGTGTTACAGAATTTGATTTCGACTTAGATTTTGGTAGGAGTGTTCTATTGGCATTCAAGTTTCTAATCCATCAAGCGCCGTTCCAGGCACAGTGAGCTCCCTTTGACATGTTTCTTAGGGATCTTACGTTCCTGACGGGAGGATATACCTTTTGGACAATGACATGTATAATTATCGACTAAGCTCTAGGAAAGTACTACTGTGTAACTCTGTATTGCAAGTTGCAAGCGCTTTATCTTTACTTCTTACAGTCACATTAAATATAAAAGCAAAGCTACAAGCATTAATTACCTTTGATCAAACTCTAGTTATATTTACCATGGTTTGCTTACAAAGTTGTATAAATACATGCGTTCATTCAGATACATTAATTTTAAGTCATACTTTTCTTTCCTATCATTCATTATAAATTATATTTCTCATTTATTTGATTGATTCAATAATAAACATCTATATCTTCAACCTTCAAAATTTCAGCGCTCCGCATAAACACATTTAAAGTATACATACACAAAAAACTATATATATTTCTTCCTTCAATACTTTATAATTCCAACATGTAAATATGAACCTCCATAACTCCAGCATTCATATTTGAAATCATGCAAGAAACATAATATTTAAAGTATATATACACACAACTATATATATTTCTTCTTTTAACTTTCTATAACTTCAACATTCACATTTGAACTAAAAAACTTAAAATATCAAAAAAAAAAAACATGAAATAACATGTTAAACAATGTCAGCTAATAAAAAAATAAATTTTATTTTAAATATACATAAACAATTTTATAGTTAATGAAACAAGAAAATGATGACATTTTATAACCTAAAATTTTATAGTTCAAAATAATGCATCAATTATAACCGCTGATAAGGGATGTAAGGTGGACGTGCTATCAGACATTCATCGAGAGTACTATGCTGCTTGAAGATCTTCTTAAGCTCATACATGAAGTTTCTTTAGACTTTTGTGTATTCCTTCAATACCCATGCTTTCATCTCAAGAATATTTCTGCAATAATAATATATGTATCTTACCTATAGTTGAATGAATAAATGCTAAAATTTAAAAAAAAATATTGTATACATATATAAGAAATATACATAATAAAAATAAAGTCCAAGCATCTTTCTGGTAAGAATTTGGTAATTTATATAGGAAAAAAATATAAAGGTGTGTAGTCAGGATCTTGTGTGATTATTCTTATGAAGCAACTTAGCTATTGTGTCTCTTGCCCTATGAATTGGTCATACTTATTAATGTCAACTTTATGCTTATGTCATTATATTTGCTAAAAATTTAACAATAAATTAGCAATATTTATGACAAAGTAAACATTTAAAATAAGTATGCATTCAATAATATATTATTAAAAATATAAATTATAATGCAAAACTCTTAAAATCTAAATCATATATAATAAAATAAATCAGATTTAGCATGCATTCACTAAGAAAATTATAAAAGTATAGATTAATATGCAAAGTCCTAAAATTTAAATCATACTTAAAATAATTTGATTTAAGATCATTAAATCATTATTAGCAAAAATATAGATATCGCAAGAAAGTATAATATGGTACACTAAATAAATAAAAACCTACAACTATCATGTAAACATTCTTCTATGGGTGTGTCAATTGGGCTTTCAATGTTTGTTTCAGAGATATTTCTTCTGACCCAATTTTTATCAACATCGTTGATCATGCATAATTTTATGCATAAGATATATATTTTATATGCATGATTATCTTCAAAATAAGATTAATTACCCTTGTTTAATCGATATTTGGCATGATCTTGTAGGGCACTTTTGATTTTTCAAAAAGAGAAAAAATGAATAAAGTGAACCCATTTGAGTGTTTTTGAAAATTTAAATTCTTACTAATAGTGTTTTTAGAAAATATTTTTTGAAACATAGGTCTTTTGAATTTATTGAAAAGTTGGAGGAGTCTTAGAAAATTTCTTAAAACACACTATAACCTATTTTTTTATCTATAAATAAGATAGATTAGAAGAAGGGGGCGTCCCCTCTTGAGTTTCATGCCCCCACCTCTCTCTCTCTCTCCTCTCTTCTCCCTTTTTTCTCCTTCTTCTTCTTCTTCTTCTTCTTCTTCTTCTTCTTCTTCTTCTTCCCCCTTTTTATCACCGGTCTCTTCTTCTTTTCTCATCGGAGGGCAACACCACGTTGTGAACACCCAAAAATTTCAAAAATTTCCTTTTTGCCCCTGGCCTCCACCTTTTGAGCAATTGAGTCAACTTCTGATCTTCTCCTGATTATTTCTCGGATTCATTTCCTTGTTAAAGATCCAAAATCCAATGTCATTTTTCATATTTGACCCAATCTCGGATCTAGATCTGACATCCAAATCCAATTCTGACTTCGGATCTTCTATTTTTCAAAAATCAAAAATGAATTCTTTTTATTAGCTCAGGCACTTTGTTCAGATCCAATCTCATCTCATGTTTCCTCAAATTGAGATCCAAACTCGATATTGGCTCAAAAACCTTGGATCCATATCCATTTTAAAACTCAATTTTTAAAAATTAACTCTGTTATTTCAAAAACTCTCTTTTTGTAAAATCCTCCAAATTTCAAAACAAAATATTTCACAAAACCTTTTAAAAAAAACTTCATCTAGACCCCCACCCCTTTTCTATTCTGGATTTTTCTTTCAAGAAAATAGAAAAGGGCAAAATTTAAGAAAAGCTACTTTAGGGTTTTTAAAGTTTTACAAAGTTAAAACCTTCTTTTGAAATTTTTTTAAAACTTAAGGGACCCTTTTGAAAAATCTTGTAACAGCTTCTTCTTATTTAACAACCATTGCAGAGGACGATCAGACATCGATCATTTGGCAAAGGACCTCTCGCATCTCCCACTGCCCTTCTTCTCCTCCTTTCCCTTCTCTCTTACCTTCTTGAGTAGAAAAGGGATTCGGTGCAGTGATAGCCTACAGAGAGATCGCCTCCTTGCTCTCAACTTCTGCCAAGCGAATGTAAGAACTATATCCTCTCTCCCCTTTTGTTTCCTTGGAATTCGCCTCTGTCCCATTCTTTCCCTTCAATTTTTATAGCTTCGGCTAAACATCTTTGCTCCATCCAGGCATAATATGTAGTGTTGATCTGCCTATAGCAGTATCATCCTGCATTTTGCAACAAAGCGTTGATCTCTTTTCTCTGATGATCATCTTCCTTTTGTTCCTTTTGTAAATTCATTATTATATCTTTATTGTTTTTTTTTTCTTTTTGCATTTACTTACAAATCCTATAAGTGCTTCATTGAATCACTATTTGTTTTGCTATTGCATTCTCACATCTTACTCTTTGCCATGCTCCCATTTGCATTTTGTTTCTAATCCTTTATTACAATTTTGTGTGTCTTCTTTTAATGTTAAGTTTAGTATGTTTTGCGGTCTCATCGATAGTCTAAAGCATAGAGCAGTGTTTGCTGTGGGGGCCTGATCTGCTAAAGTCAAATACAAAGACTGATTCCTCAAGTCGATCGATTAAGTGAAACCAGTTTGAGAAATTTGTTATGCGCATTTGTTTTTGCATTATTTTCTTTATTATTCTGCAACACATTTCATCCTGATTCTATTTTACATCATTTTTATCCCTGTATTGCATTTTTTTTATAGTCAACTTTGCATTTTATCGTGGATGTGTCTTCTGTCACAGCATCATTCTTTGAGACCCCCCCCCCTTTCAGATATTTAAGGTTCATAATGAACCAAATCTTCCACCCACCAATTTCGATATGTGATTGGTGAATGAAATTTTTTTCAATTGCTAAAATGACTCGAAAACTTGGTTGTTGATGTAATTGGGTCACAAAATGTTGGCAGTATCTCGAAGAAACGTCATTATTTACTACAGGGATGTGATTTCTTTTGCATTAGCCTTTAACCGACTGATGTTGCTTCACTATATGTCCATCTGCTGAGGTGTTTCATTGCACGCACGCTAGTTGAGATGCTTCACTATAAATACTTTACCATATCATTGCACGCTCATTTTATACTTATTTCACTTTCTACATGGTAGCATTTCACCCACTGTATCACTTCTATTCAATATCATCTCTTCATTGTATCATACTCATTAATATTTTACATGGGGGATATTTACGTTTTAGTTCACCTCAAATTTTTGTGTTACTTCTTCTCAGTTGTATATTTTGTTCATAGTTTGTGCATTATGCCCATTCACCTTCATATTTTGGCATCATATTTTGTACCCTTACATTGGTAGGCTACCATCATTAAACACATTTCCAAATTAGTATATGCATTTTAAACCAGTCAGGGTAGTGATTCCTTTCTGAAATTGATTTGCTGCTATCGAAAGTAACTCATCAATCTGTTACTGTTGCAAAACCAATCAATTATTGTTGGAGGTGCCTCATCAAGTTGTTGTACAGTGATAAATCAATTTGTAAACTCGAATTGCTAACCTGGTAGAGATTCATCTGATGACATTGATCTGCGTGCTGCCCAGAGCCTATAGTGTCATTGTTGAAGGATGTGCTCACAGGGTACTCTCTACCTCTGCTCAACCAGCAACATCATATATGCTACACATCGGTTTGGCTGTTGCTGAAAGCGATGCATTAACCTACTATGTTGTGGTAGATTTAAAAATCTGAATGGTTGTGTGTTGTATGTTATTAGTAATCCACAAATAACATTAGCCAACGGTATGTTTGGCACCTCACTCTCAGCACACTCACTGAGTTCATCTTCTTATGTATACATCTATTGTGGACACATTCACTAAGTGTAAAACGACAATAATGATTTCTGCTAAACATCTTCAAGGATCATAGAGGTTGATTCTTTTGAGGCTCTGCTTGTAAAACTTCTTTTGAAAGTCCTCCCAAGACAAATATTTTGTCTATGGTGCTGCTGAATGGGAATTGATCAGTTGTCTTTGTCCCAACTTCTTGCAGTTAAGGGGAAGGGATCAATGTGTTGGGTGGTATGAACGCTCTCTGTAGACACCTATTGTGAGGAGTCATAGCAATTTACAATCTGACACTGATCCTCAGCCATTTGAGGACAACGTTTTTCCTACAAGTCATGATGGTTATTATCCTGGAATCAATCTAGTGCTCAGTATGATTACTGGGTTCGTAGCTGATACATTTCAACTTCCCAAACAAGTAGTTATCAATCATAATGGCACTCTAATCTGTTCAACATTCCTATATAGGATTGAATCCGATAGGTGTGTCAATATTTTACATTACAGAAATTTAGATTCACATCTTAGTTTATATATGCTCTTAAAGTCCTATAGCCATCTGTTGTCCATCTTAAATCTCCTGCAATTGATATCTCTTTGATCAACATTTATTAGTTGTCTTTTACTTTCATTTGTAATGCATGCTATCTTGCATATGCATTCAGTCCAGTCATACATCTGCATGTTATTTTGCATATGCATTCGATACCAGTTACGCATTTGCATATCATTTTGCATGTGCATTCAGTCAAGTTATGTCGTTTGCATATCATTTTCTTGCATATGCATTATATTTTCAGTCCAGTAGGGCATTTGCATATCGACTTTGCTTATGCATCCCATCCAACCCATGCATTGCATGTCATAATGCATGTGCATTTCTCATTTAGCATAAGCATTACACTTAGGCAAATACATTTGCATTCCTTCATTAGCATAAGCATTGCACTTAGGCAAATACATATCCATTTCTTCGTGAGCATAAGCATTACACCTAGGCAAATGTATATGCATTTCTTCATGAGCATAAGCATTGCACTTTGGCAAATGCATATGTATTTCTTCATTAACATAAGCATTGCACTTAGGCAAATGCATATGCATTCCATTCATGCATTAGGCATTTCATCTTCATTAACTTGTGCATTTCTATTATAGTTTAGGCATAACCATATGCATATTAGCTTTAACATGGTATTTTCAATTTTTTTCTATATTTGGCATCTCTTTTTCCTTGTGTTATCTTTTGTTTGCAGGTAAGCCTGGAAGATGTTGATTACTTTTTTTAGATTAGGGATTTTAATATTTCAATTTCAATTTAAGACTGTAATAATTCTAGATTAATGAGAATTTCTATTTTCCTGTTTAGAATAGAATGCATGAGCATATAGTTGTATTTTAAATTCTTATAATTGCTTGTGGCATTTCCTTTTATTTTATTCTTTAAAAAGCACAATGTTGAAACACGAATGACACATGCACCATTCTAATAAGAGGTAAATAACCCTAAGTAAATGATTTACATTTATAGCCATACTCAAAATGTGAACAATACTTAGGATTTTTTTTTTAAGGAATAAAATTTGACCTACACTTCAAGTCCTGTTATCATTGCAAAATTTTACTTTTGCAAGTCAAACTGACCTTTGAAAAAAAAATTGAAAATAACTCGCCTCCGTTTTTAAAATGCGAGATAATTCTGTAGAATGAGACTCGCTTGTCGGTACGAGGTTCAACCGTTCCTGGCACCTTTACCAGGGGTAATTGAACCAAGGATCAATCATATGCTTTGCTTTGTTCAACTGTCTAAATCAATGTTCTATTCCTAAATACACAAAGAATCAGGCATGTGCTATGACTTAGAGAAATTTTTTATTAAAAAATATGATGTATGCTTCAAAGATTTGAAATACTTAAAAAAGATGACACTTTGAAAATAGTGAGCCTTGTTGAGAGAATATTTCTGAAGAAAAGAAAGGCCAATTTATGAGAAATCCAAGTGTTTTAGGAAAATCGATTTCTCAGAAAAACTCAAAATGACTTAGATAAAGTTGATTCTCTGACTTCGAAATTGAAGATGTTATAACTTGGAAAATCATGATTTGAACTTGAGAAATACTTGAAACATCCTTGAGAAAAACCAAGGGTTATTGAGAAAATTAATTTTGAGGAAAATCAAGGCAAATTTAAGGAAATTCATTTTTTTTAGATGGAGTTGACAAATAAATCAAAAGAAGGGGCGTGTGGCCCTGTAAAATATTTTCATGATGCAATCTAAACCTAGATGATGCATGAATGCAATTTGTCAAAGATATTTTTTGAAGAAATTTTGAAAAATTATTTGAAAAATGAAGTTTATGTGCCTTATAGAACTTTAATGAAGTAAATTCACCTCATATCCCTAACTATGGCCACAGATATGGATTAAATATATCTCATTTGATTATAAAAAGATAAAAATATTTATAAAAGATTGAAATATGCAATGGCTTTTGAATATAGCCTAAGAGTGTAGGCTAATTGTGCCTTAAAAGAAGATGATAAATCTGGATTTTGTTCGTATTCTAACTATGGCTATAAATACGAACTCAATCGAGTTTATCAACTCCCTAGAAGCTAGTGCATGCACCATTCATTTAGACCATAGTGTGTTTGAATATGCGTGAATCATCATTCACCACGCATTAACATTATTATAAAATTAAACTATATCCACATGCAAACCCTAATCTAAGCAGGAATTTAAACTCTTATTCCAAATTTATTTACAATTTACATCACTAATTGAATTTAAATAAAGGAAAATAAAAGAAATACAACCTTTAATGTCCCTGTAAAACTAGAAGACTTGTTAGTGAATATATGTTGTCTTTTCTAGATTTATCCAATAATATCTGAAAATTATTGGATTTATCCAGATATAAGTCTTTTTTCATGATTCCTTGAGATAAACATAATAAAATATGAGATAAAATTAAAGAGATAATAAAAATAAATAACTTTAAAATTCCGAATTTAGGGAAAATTGAAAAAAATACCCCTGAAAACAAGACTATGGCCTTGAAATCAGGGTTTTCAGAAAATATTTTGGTAAATTTTTGGATTTAGGGCTTAAAAAGATTCAAATTGAAACCAAATTGAATATGAAGTGTCATAGAATGATTATAAACATAAACAAATCCTAAAAATATGAAATTTTATGAAAAAAATTTAAAATAACACAAAATCATGATTTTTTTTCTTGGATCGAGATTACGCGGGCATCCTGTTTTCATATTTTTATCAAATAGCCTATCAAATAAATTCAAAAATTAATCAAAATAGGAATGGCCAGTTATCATAACCCTAAAATTGAGATAAAATAAAAAAATATTTATTTTTGACATGATTTTAATATGAAAATTGCATAATAACTCTAAAATATACGATTTTTACCCACAAGCACATACCTATCACAATGTCAGACCTAAATTAGGGATTAAATCAATATAGAAATTCATAAAATTTTACAGAAAGATACTATACAGAAAAACAGAGATTTCTCTTTTTACATATTAGAAAAATCATCTCTGGTTAGGGAGATATCGTTTCAGCAATATACGGTTGAATTTAACGAACATAAAATATGTAAAAATAGATACTTCCAGTTTTGGGTACAAGAAAAAATAACAAATCTCATCCAAAGTTTATGAAATTTTAGCAGTGAATATAAGACATACATAAAAAAAATTCCCTTTTACAAATCATCAATCGAATCTTTGGTTAGGGAGATACAATTGACACAAGTTGAACTAAGGTTTAAATAAAGCTTTACAAGTTCTGAGAAGTTGATCCTACTTTATGACAGGAGAAAAATATTAGACGGTAACATAAAATTATGAGAAAAATACAGTAAATAATAGACACCAATACAAAGCTACTGCGATTTATGGATTGCAAATTGGACCTCGGATGACAAAATATCGCATCTACAAGTTGCTCTCGAATCTCAATAGCGATTTCACGGGGTAGAAATTATGGTTTAACTTTCTATTTTTTTAACAAGGTTCCCAAACTCAAAACCATCTGATTTTTTTACAAGAGTTCACTAACAAATCCATGAACCAGCCCTAAAAAAATCAGATTTTTTTAACTAATATTTATGCATTAAATAATACAATTTCTACAAATCCAGAATAAAAACACATGAATATCCTATAAAGCACTAAAAACCCTAATTTGAACATGCAAGTTAATGAAAAAAATATGTAAAAGCATAACGAAATTAAAATAGATACTGGAACATGTAAGATAAACACTAATATGATAAGAAAATAAAAAAAATCTAGGGAATCCATGGTTAGATTTGATTTACTCTTTTAAAAAGACGGATTTAGCCCATTTAACGGGCAAATCTCATCTTTTATTGGTTAAATACATAAAAAATAGAGTTCTTAATGATTCTAATGGATTAGAATTCTGAAAAACACAGTGAAACAGAGTTAGATCATCTTCTTGAACCAATTTTGAGGTTCTTGAATGAAAATCATGGTTAAAATCCATGAAGAAAGGGGGCGACAATGATAGAATATATGAAATACCATAAAAAATTAATTAAAACTATGAAATAAGGTTGAAGGGAGGGTCTGAAGCTGCAATGGAGGAAGGAGAGGGTGCTGAAAGGAGAGAGAAGCTCCAAGAAAGTGAGAGAAGGAGAATAGGGGTCAACCCTATCCTATGGCTACTATTTATAGAAATAAATTAGGTTTAGTTAAAGAGTTTTGAAAAATCCAAACTCTTTCCTAATTGTACTTCTTAGGAAGTGATTTTTATGGAGGATTACTAAACTACCCCTAACTCTAACTGACCTAATTAACATCTAATGAAACTCCTAATTGACCTAAAAGACCTCCAAATGTGGCGCCACCTAGTGTGGTCCCACATTGGATTTTTAAAATTCTAATTTAAAACTTTCAAAACCAATGGTTAAAAACCTAAGTAAAAATGGATTTTCAAAATTAGTTTTGACTCTTCTAAACCCCTAACCTAATTAGAACACTGACTAACCCTAGTCTAACTCTGACTTTATCAAATGTGGCGCCGCCCAGAGTGGGCCCCATTTGATTTTTCAAAAGCGGGTTTAAAACTTAAAAATGAGATGTTTTTCAAAAGAGATTTGAAATTAAAATGAGAATTGAAAGTTTTCAAAATAACACAGAGTCCTGACTGGATCAAAACTTCTCCAGATATGGTGCCAACTGAGTGGGCCCCACATCGAAGTATTGAAGAAATCGAAATAAATAATGAAAATGGCTTTGGAAAGGAGTTTAAATCAACAGATGAAATTCAAAGGTTTCGAAAATAGAGTCCTAAGCAGACTGAAACTCTGAACCAGAGTCCTAAACCAACTAGGATTATGAGATTTTAGTTTTTTGAAAATCAAATGAAGAAGTTTTTGAAAGATTTTATCAGAATTGGTAAAAATCAGTTGGAAAATGCAGTCAGAATTAGAGTCCTAACTCAACTGAAACTCTGAAATAGAGTCCTGAATCAACTAGAACTCTACAAAATAGGCTAATTTTTGAAAAACAAATGGAGAAAATAGAAATAGAGATAGAAACAAGATTTAGAATGAAGTCCTGATCAGATTAGGACTCTGAAACAAAGTCTTGATCGAGCTGAAACTCTAGATTTTGGGTCTTTTCTGAAAAATAGATGAAAGAATTTGCGAAAACCAGTGAAAATGGCAACAAGCAGTGAAATCAAAACAAGGTTCTGATCCAACTAGGACTCTGAGGATAGAGTCTTAATTTGACTAGGACTCTTAAAATTTTGAATAAACAAGAAGGTTTTAAAAACTTCTCGTAAAATAGGTAAGGACAAGCTGAAAACTGAAATCAGAATTAGAGTCCTGATCCAACCGGGACTTTGAGACAGAGTCCCGGTTCGATTAAAACTCTTAGAATTTTGAACTTTCTAAGAAAACAAATGAAAGGATTTAAAAAAAAAGGTGAAAACAAGGTAGAAATTGAAGTCTGGTTCAGAGTCCTGATCTGACTAGGACTCCGAGAAAGGGTCCTAATTCGACTAGAACTCTGAGAGTTTTTGGTTTTCTAGGAAGCAGATGAGAAGGTTTTTCGAAACAGATGAAGAACAAAAGTAAAGAATGAAATCGGGATAGAGTCCTAGTCCGATTGAACTCTGAAAAAGAGTCCTGATCTAACTGAAACTCTAAAATTTTGGCCAAAACAAAAGATTTTGAAAGGTTTTCTCGAAAATAGGTAAAAATGGTAGTGAAAGGTAGAGTCTTGATCCGACTGGGACTCTAGAAAAAGATTCCTGATCTAACTAGGACTCTAAGATTTTGGCCAAAATGATAGAAATGGATAGGGGATAAGATCACCTCTGATTTAAAACCAAAATAGAATTTTGAAAAGGTTTAAAAAGATGAAAAGCTAGAGTCCTGATCCAACTAGGACTCTGAGATTTTTGAGGATTTTGATAAATGATGGAATCCAAAAGCGACACCACCTAGATGGGTCTCATATGAGGATTGAAATAAGTTAAAAATTGATTTTAAAATGAATCCAGTTTGTTTTTTTGAAGAAAATAAGATCCTGGAGGTTAACAATTGGAAAATATCGATGCAAAAACCCATGTTTGTGAAATTGATCTTGAAAGAAAAGTTTTCAAATCGAATCTGGATTGAAAGATTTTGAAAACAGGAGTGTTGAATCCCGACAATGAGATGCAATATCATGCAATGCAATGAAATGTCATGCAATAATATACAATGATGCGAGATGATATGAAATAAAATACAAAAGGCAAACCTTGGCTAAGGGATTTGAAGTCCCAGACCCTTTGGCAGAAGTAAGGATTGATGATTGAAATTGAGCCAAAATGAGGATTAAATCTTGACTGTAGGATAGAGTATTGATTTTTTTTGTAAAATTTGGGTTATGAAAAGCCTTGGCTCAAATATCGACAAGTTGGTTCTCTGAACATTGCAAAGAGTGGGTCCTAGTAGCAGGAGGTAGGTGTTTGTGAATGAGGGTGAAAATTTGAGGTGTTTACAGATGCCCCACTTTGCTACTAAGTTGGTTGAAAGTCGAGCTTGGTGGTAAAGAAAAATACACCAAATTTAGAATATATAAATACCAAAGTTAGAAGAATCTGACCGGGTATGAAAGAGTTAGCTCTGGCGATTATGGTAGATATAAAATGGAGAATGAAGAAGAAAATTCACCTCATCGAGACGAGGCTCAGGCTTAGCCATTAACCTGGATGGGACGAAAAATACCTTGTGGAAGAATAAGGTTCAGGCTTGACCCTTAACCTGAGCGGGGACGATACCTCATGGAAAAATGAGGTTCAGGTTTAACCCTTAACCTAAAAGGGACGATACCTCATGGAAAAATGAGGTTTAGGCTTAACCCTTAACCTAAAGAGGACTATACCTCGTGGAAAAATGAGGTTTAGGCTTAACCCTTAACCTGAAGGGGACAATACCTCGTGGAAAAATGAGGTTCAGGCTTAACCCTTAACCTGAAGGGGACGATACCTCATGAAAGAACAAGGTTCAGGCTTAACCCTTAACCTGAAAGGGACGATACCTCATGAAAGAACGAGGTTCAGGCTTAACCCTTAACCTGAAAGGGACAATACCTCATGGAAAAATGAGGTTCAGATTTAACCCTTAACCTGAAGGGGACGATACCTCGTAGAAGAATGAGGTTCAGGCTTAACCATTAACCTGAAGGGGACGATGGAATCCTCAAAAGAAGAAACCATGATGGGGCCTTCGAATTTTGCACAATGAATCCGAGAGGGGTTTGTAAAAGGAAGAAAGGGGGTTCCTTAAAGCTTGAAAATGGATTGATCTTGGGCGCCTCATTGCTGAGACTGAATGACTTTTAAGACAGATGACCTTTTGCAGAAACAATTCAGGTTTAACCCTTGTCCTGAATGGGAACTGTCTATGGTGGGACAGTGGGGTACACATGAAAGTGTGCGAATCTGAGAGCCAGGCGCTCAGATCAAAACAAGAAAGGAAGGATGTTATCATCATAAACATTTTCCCCCTCCCTCTACGAGAGTAAGAGAAACGATTCTGCGAGTCAAACTCGACCAAAGTTTTGAAAATGATTTTGAAAATTACTCGCCTCCGTTTTGAAAATTTATGGGAAAATTTTGTGAAATGGGATACGCCTGTCGGTACGAGGTTCAACCGTTCCTGGTGCCTTTATCAGAGGTAATTGAACCAAAGATCAAATGTGTGCTTTGACTAAGTTAAATTATCTAAATTATGCTCTATTTTCCTAGAATGCACAGAGAATCAGGCATGTGCTATGGAATTTTAAAAAGATGTAAGTTTGGGAAATATGATATTTGTCTTGGAAAATTGAGGAAAATGATTGAAAAAGTGTTTGAAAATGGAATTCCTGGAAAAATCATTGAAGTTCATTGGAAATCAGAATTTGTATTGGAAAATAGATTCTCAAGAAAACTTGAACTTTGGGAAAATCGATTTTGAGATTTGGATTGTTTTTCTAAGGAAATGGATTTGAGAATCTTGAGAAAATCAGGAAGTTCATTGAAAAATGATTTTTGAAATTGAAAATGGATTCTCAGGAAAATGAAAACTCTGAGAAAATCGATTTTTGAGATTGAAATAGTTTTTTCTAAGAAAATCGATTTTTGAATAGGATTTAAGAATTCTAGGAAAATCAATTTCAGAAATAATTCAAAGTTTTTTAGAAAATCAATTTTGGGATTTGAAAATGAAATTGAGAATGTGGAAACCTTAAGAAATCATGATTTTGAACTTGGGAAATACTTTGAAATCTCATTTGAAAATTCAGAGTTCTGAGAAAATCAAATTCTGAGAAAGACTTAGAAAATTTTGGGAAAATTGTTTTTTCTGAAATAGAATTGAAAAAAGAGTTTGAAAATGATGCAAATTGAATGAATGAACATGAATTTGAAAGATATTTCATTGAGGAATTGGGAAAATTCTTTTAAAATTTTGAGAAATGCAGTGCATTTTTTAAGTTAGCCTAAGAGTGTAGGCTGAATGTGGCTAATACGAAGATCACAAATCTTGGTTTTCTTCGTATTCTGACTATGGCCATAAATACGAATCCCACCAAATTTGTGAACTCCCTAAGAGCTTGTGCATGTGTCATTCGTGTCAACCATAGTGATATTGAAAAATATGCATATGCATCATACATCAGATATTGGAAATTGCAGAAATTAAACTATATGCAATGCCGTCCTATTCTAAGCTAAAATGTAACTCTTATTCCAAATTATTACATCTGATATTACATTGAATTAAAATAAAAGAAAAAAAAAGTCTTCTTGGATATTCCTGCAAAACTAGAAAACATGTTAGCATAGAAATGTAGGTTTTTTTGAATTTATCCGAAAATATTAAAAATTATCGGATATTATTCATATATAAACCCAAATTCATACACCCTTTGATATAAACATGAGAAATAAGTAATAAATTTTGAAAACAAACTTGGAAATTCAAAATTAGAGTAAAAATAACCAAAATATCCCTAATGACCTTGAAATTAGGGTTTTCTAAGAGATTTTTTATAAATTTTGGAAATTTGAAAATCAAATAAAATAAAATCAAACACAATATGATGATATGCATGAAATTTTGGAAACTTAAAGATTGGAATTTTAAAATTTAGGTCAAAATGACCAAAATGCCCCTGATAACAAGACTATGGCCTTGAAACCAGGATTTTCTGAAATAAATTTTGCAAAAATGGGAAATTGAAATGCAAATGATATTAAAATTAACCCTAATATGATATTATATGCTTATTCACATGATGAAAACCCTAAAATGGCAAAAATATCACAAATTATCAAATTTAACTTGATTTTCGCCTCTGAATTTAAAAATAAACTAACATACAAAGCAAATGAACTTGAAATTAAGCCAAATTTGGCATGGACACCTAGACTAACCCTAAAAACAGAATGAAGCTTGAAAATATATTTTTTTGTATTTTTTTTAATGTAGAAAATAACTAAAAGTCCTAAAAATCAAGATTTTGCCTAAAATGCTAATTCTAAATTGGATTTCGTGTACTAAACTTCCATAAAAATTTCCCAAATTTTATGGGATGACACAGGACAGTTAGGATTTTTTTTTTTCATTTTACAGATTCTGATTTTGACTTATGGTCGGAGCTGGACAACTCCGACAAGTTGGATCAGAATCCGACAACTCTAGGATCCAGGGCAGACAGATAGGTTTTGGAAAAATTATGGGAAAAATAGAAGACAGAATAAAATGGCTAAAATTATGGAAAAATGTCCCTGACAAATAGAGGAAGATTTCCTCTTTTTACAGTTTTAGGATTCGGGTTATGGTTTGGGAGAGAGCAGAGGATTATCAGAGACCTGGATCTCTGAAATTCTCAGACATTGGAATCTGATAGACAGGGAAGTTAATTCTGAAAAAAAATACTTAGGTTGTTCTAAAAATTCTCAAATTTTAGGAAACGACGGAGGCAAGGGTTAGAAAAACATCCCTGTTGGAAGTTTTGACATCTAGGCTATGGGTTGAATGGACACAGTGGATTAGGGTCGGTCTAGACCCTCACAAGGAAAAAGTGAGATTTTCCCAAAGGTCTGAGAAAATCATTTTTTAGCAGAAACCAAAACTACTTATAAAAAGCTAGGAAAGTATTGGAAAACAATAAACTCTAACAGGGACTCACTGTATTTTCTTGAGGGAAATTCGGATCGTCCATTTAGGAGATCTCAGAGGTTCTTGTCTGCTAAAACAGAACCTGGAATTTTGGAAGGGTTCAAAACCCAATTTAGGTTTTGGTTTATTCGCTAGAATTAAAAAATATGAATTAACCCAAAATTTCGACAAGAGATCAAAGACAAATAACTAAGGCTGTCACAATTTTTTTTGGGATTTTTGAATGAAAATATGTACATGAAACGATAACTAGACTTTGCATAAAACTGAGATTCTATAGATTCTAAATTAAATAACAATGAATCCTATGTGATATGAATGAAATAGAATAATAAACTAAACTAAATGCACTTCTTTTTTTTATGTAGAATGACATGAAATATAATACTAAAATGAAAGTCAATGAGGGTATGATCCATCCTTTTTTTTTTTAGCTCTTAAAATAAAAGACCCAATCCATTGAATGGATGGATCTTTCACTTCATAAGCCCACACATGTAATATGTTTTTTTTTTTAGAATAAAGAATACATAAAACGAAAGCAAATATTAACCTACTAAGCTGAAAGCATCTGAATTTAAAACTCCTCATCTCATAGCATTGGATTCACACATGGCGGTTCACTCAAAACCTTTTTGTTTTGGGTCCTTCTTATGAGAGATTCCAAAACGAACCTCACTAAGACTCGATTGTTAGCGAACCAAGTTCATTCTTCTCAAAAGAGTGATGTTAATATCGAGCTTGCAACGAAAGGAGGAGCATAGCAAAATAGTTCAAGCAAGATGAGGGGGTCTAATAGGCAAAAGAGGCCCTGCCTTGGATCAGTTGGAAAGGGGGGTTGATAACCTCGATCTTGCTCTGGCTTGAGGAGGTTGTCACCACCAGATGGAGAAGCTATGGATGAAGATTTATGGGGTGTAGCCAATGGATGGGCTGCCTTAGAGATGGTTGGGCGTCTCGGTGCTGCCTTGGAGATGGCTAGGGGAGTTGAAGTCGGTGATTCAGCTGGAGCTACCTTAGAGATGATGTTGTCAAGGGTGGAAGCCGATTGGAGATGGATGTTGTGGAAGCTGCAACAAAGGGAGCTGATCTTGATTGTGATGGCATCGACTATCTTATTGAAGTTGATGGTGGCCACCGGTGGGGGCTGTTGCTGAAGGTGTTGAAGCCAAATAGTTGGAGGTGGAAGGGACAACATCAAGGAGGGGCGCCAATAGAGAGGGTGCAACCAAAGGGGAGCTAGGCATGAGAGAGAGAGAGAGAGAGAGCTAAGGGGCTGAGAGGGCTGAGAGGGGCTATGCGTGCAATGCCTAGGGAATAGGTAAGAAAGGGGGCCTTAAGGTGGCTGGACAATGAGAAAGGAAAAGAAAGAAAGGAGAAAAAAGAAGGAAAGAAAAGGAAAGAAGGAAAGAAAGAAGAAAGAAAGAAAAGGAAAGAAGAGGGAGAAGAGAAAGGAGAGGGGATGGTCGACCAAGGGGAGAGGGAAAAAAAGAAGAAGAAAGAAAAAGAAAAGGAAGAAAGGAAAGAAAGAAGAAGAAGAAAAGAAAAAAAAAAAGAAAAGAAGAAAGAAGAAAGGAAAGAAAAGGAAGAAGGAGAAAATGGAGAAGAAGGGGGGGGGGGGTCGACCCCCTTGTGGGTCCCACCTCTTCACAAAAAAATAAAATAAAAGAAAACAAAGAAAGAAAAGATATATTATTTTTTTTGTTTTAAAATAAAAATGCAGATGTACATGAAAGAACCATCTCAGAGTGGGCTCACTTTCTAAATTTGAAATTCATTTTGAAGATCATAAGGGTAGAATAGTCTTTTTAGAAAATTCCAGAACGAAACGAGCTATTGTTGATAGTTTTTTAAACGAGCTTAGAATTTGAAGTTTCATACCCCACTGCGAAGCAAATCCAGTTTAGAATTTGAAATTTTGAGTTTGAAAGAAATCCATATTGTTTTTCTTGAGAAAATATTTCCAAATTTAGAATCCTGGGGGTAAAAATGTTAATTTTGGAAGCCCAGAGTTTGAAATTGATTTATGAAAACTTTTAAAACTCAATCTAGATTGAAGTTTGTAAAACTAGAGTTCCGGACTTCGAAAAGGAAATGAAATGTTATGAAATGCTCAGAAATGATATGAAATGATGAGAAATGACATGAAATGCTATGCAAAATGCAGATCCTGAATAAAGAATTTTGGATATTAGACTTTGACTGACACTTGTACCAGTTCAAAAAGTGTTAAAATTGACAAAATTTGCAAAATGGTTCAAGAAATGGTTTTCGGGTTCTAATGGACTAAAGTGACACTGAAAATTGAGATTTGAGCTGGATTGAACTGAAATGAACTAGATTGAGCTAGGTTCTAGGGTTTCAGAACTCAATTGGACTGACAAGACACTGACTCAACTGAGCTCCCCGAATAGATTTTCAAGAAAACTTGCATTTTTTAGAGAAATGGCGAGAAATGGTCATTAGACTGAAGTGAATTGCAGACCAGAGCTGAGTTTGAGTTAGGACAAATATCAGTAATACTGAGATAAACTAAAACTGAAGCTCAAACACTAGCTCAACTGGCTGGACTCAGCTCAATTTCAGCTAAATGAGCTTAAATGGGCTACTGGACACTTAAAGGTAGTTTTGAACTGAAACTAGAGCGCTTGAACTCCTGGTGAGCTCAATCTAGACTCTGAGGAATAGGATTGACTCAGAATGACTGACTCAAAGACAATTGGCTTGGATCTAAGTGAGAAATGAGCCCATTTCTGAAGGAATGATCCCATTTTGGCAAGAATGGTCAGAAATAGAAATGGTCTGTTCATTGTGAGCTCAGATGAGCTTGAAATGACTAATATTCTAACTGTTCTGAACTGACCAATGAGCTTGGTTGACTTTGACTAACTAGGGTCCAGGATGACATAGGGGTAAGATGGTAATTTTCCTAATAAAAGTGGGTAAAATAGTATTTTTCTGACACAAACTTGGGGTTTGACTCCTATGCTGACCTACCAGGGTTGGCACTGTACGAGGGGTGTGTTTGAAAATGAATGAGAAAAATTTTGGGTGTTTATAGATGCCCATCTTTGCTACTAAGTCAGTTTAGGGCCAAGCTTAGTGGCAAAGAAAAATACACCAAATTTGGGCTATAAAAATGTCTCAGTTAGAAGGATCTGATTGGATACGAAGAAATTAGCTCTAATGAAAATGGTTGATATGGAATGGAGAATGAAGACAAAAAATTTAATTCAAAGAAGTGAGATTCAGGTTTCGCCCTTAATCTGACCGGGAGATGAAATATCTCATCAGAATGAGGCTCAGGTTTAACCCATAACCTGACCGAAAATGAAATATGATGGGATTCTCGAAAGAAAAACCCATGATGGAACCTTCGGACTTCCGCACAATGAATCCGATAGGGGTTTTGCAAAAGGATGAAATTGGGGTCCCTAAAGCTTGAAAAGGGGTTTGATTTTGGGCGCCTCATTGCTGAGACTAAATAACTTTTGAAATTAATGACCTTTTGCGAGAAAATGATTGGTGGCTTAACCTCGAGCCGAAATTGGACTGTCTATGGTGGGACAGTGGGGACACAGGAAAGTGAGCGAATCTAAGAGCCCAAACACTCAGATTATATCAAAGAAGGGAAGGAATCTTGAAAACTCCCATTATCAAGTCCTAAAAGGGATAACAAATGGTGTCAGGATGCGCCAAAGATGAACCTCAAGCTTTCACTTCACGCTAGGACAACTAGAAAATATTGTCAAAATGTTGAAAATTGTTGTTGATTTAAAATAATTGAAAATGGTGCACATTGATGCAAAAATATTTCCTCTTTTCTACCCGAAGTATTATATCTGATTGGGCTTAACTTTTTAGAATCAAGATTCGAATTCAAATTGCTTGCAATTAACTTTCTTTCAAGGAGGCTAACAGTTTCCTTGATATAAGCGAAAAAGAAAGTATTCTTGATATTGTGAAAACCATTGGTGAAAGGATATTGATAATAGAATTTCACAAAATTTAAAGAAGATTCTTGGCAAATTTGGCAGTTTGATATCCTGGGATTCTTTTCTCATGATGATTTTTCTGCACTCCTTTTTTTTTCTTTGGCAGAATTCGAGCTCTCTTGGGTTTTTGGAGATTACATCATCCTTCATTTTGGAGATGTCCTGACTTTTCTCTCTCTTTTTTTTGGAAGGGTATGTCACAAACTTCTTCATCTCAGAGATGTTCTGATCCTTCTTTTCCTCAGGGATTATCTTGACAGTATTGGCTCTTTGGTTGAAAATCTCTTGATGATAGAAGAAATTAAATATCTTTTAGAGTTTGTTAGGAGGCTCATCGCAGTCGCCTTCATCTTGACGGTGATCTGAACTTTCTCTGGAAGGATCTATCACAAACTCCTTCATCTTGAAGATGATCCAAATCTTCTTTGACCGCGGGGGTCTAACTTGCATAATTAGTCTTCATCTTGACGATAATTGATAGATCCCTTTTGCAGATATTTAATTACAGCTTAAGTGATTGAGGAGATATGAAAATTAAATGGATTTTTCTGTATCACCCAGGATATTTCGACTGCCTTATTTTCCAAGAATGATCTTTAAAAATATGCCATTGACTGCGATCAATATCAATCACTTATGGCTTTGCAACAACATTGAATTGTTTTTGCTGGCCATATCGAGGATTTATTCTTCATCCTTTTGGTTGGCCAATAGAAAGATTTTAAATTTTGAATCCTTCTTCGTGAAAGCTTTGTCCTTTCGAAAGTAATACTGAAGGTATTCTGAGGTAATATTTTTTTTGCAATAAAGATTTTGAAATAAACAAATATTTAATGACAAATTGGCAAAATGTTCTTGAAATCTTTTGTGAAAGCGAGCATTTGAAGCGCGACTCAATGCATTCATGACAAAATTTTTCTTCTCCTTTCCCCAAAGGAGAAGATCCAGAAATGAGAAATAGAAATTACTCCTCTCTTCCCTGAAGAGGAGGTATTTGCAAAACGAACTTTCGAAGAGAAATTAAGTTTTCGTCAAAACTTCCTAACATTAGGCTTCTCTTATGGAAAGAGGCCGGTAATGGTAAGGTCGGTGAATTAGTCATAAAGGAACGAGTCCATTACACTCTCTCTGAAAAGAGGGTCCTCCATGATGAAATGATCTAGTATAAAAATTTGGGGGGCCACAAGGAAAACGAGCTTTCGTCGAAGCTCTCCCTAAACTAAGGGTTCCTTGTGTGAAATTAAAAATTTGTTTTGCAAACGGTTCACAAAGACACGAGTCCCTTCAAACTCTCCTTGAAAAGGGGCTAAGTGAACAAAGGATAGCATGCGAAAAGAATGAGCTCCCTCGAACTCTCCCTGTAAAAATGGTCTCGTGCAAGAGGAAATGATTGAAATTGGTATTGGGTGACCAAAATTGGAAATTGGAAATTGGAAATTGGAAATTGGAAATTGGAAATTGGAAATTGGAAATTGGAAATTGGAAATTGGAAATTGGAAATTGGAAATTGGAAATTGGAAATTGGAAATTGGAATTTGGAAACTGGAAACTGGAATTTGGAAACTGGAATTTGGAAACTGGAAACTGGAAATTGGAAATTGGAAATTGGAAATTGGAAATTGGAAATTGGAAATTGGAAATTGGAAATTGGAAATTGGAAATTGGAAATTGGAAATTGGAAATTGGAAATTGGAAATTGGAAATTGGAAATTGGAAATTGAAAATTGGAAATTGGAAATTGATTGACCTGAAGGTCGAAATTGGAAATTGATTTACCCGAAGGCTGAAATTAGAAATTGGAAATTGGAATTTGAATGGTCTGAAGATCGAATTTGGAAATTGATTGACCCAAAGGTCAAAATTGGAAATTGATTTACCCGAAGGCTGAAACTAGAAATTAGAAATTAGAAATTAGAAATTAGAAATTAGAAATTAGAAATTAGAAATTGGAAATTGGAAATTGGAAATTGGAAATTGGAAATTGGAAATTGGAATTTGGAATTTGGAATTTGGAATTTGGAATTTGGAATTTGGAATTTGGAATTTGGAATTTGGAATTTGGAATTTGGAATTTGGAAATTGGAATTTGGAATTTGGAATTTGGAATTTGGAATTTGGAATTTGGAATTTGGAAATTGGAAATTGGAAATTGGAAATTGGAAATTGGAAATTGGAAATTGGAAATTGGAAATTGGAAATTGGAAATTGGAAATTAGAAATTAGAAACTGGAATTTGGAAATTGGAAATTAGAAAATGGAAATTTTAGAAATTGGGAATTGGGAATTGGAAATTGATTGACCCAAGGGTCGAAACTGGAATTGATTGACCTGAAGATCAAAATTGGAAATTGGGTGACCCGAAGGTCAAAATTGGAAATTGGTTTACTGGGAATAACATGGGTTCGGTAGGGATTCAGCCTAAGAACGACATTGGTTCACTTGAGAACGACATTGGTTCACTGGAAACGACATGGGTTCAATAGGGATTCAGCCTAAGAATGACATTGGTTCAGTTGAGAACGACATTGGTTCACTGAAAACGACATGGGTTCAGTAGGGATTCAGCCTAAGAACTTGGATCAAGAGGACTTCAACTTACAGATCGAATTTTTTACAGTGATATTAGTTTCAAAGGGGTTCAACCTAAGAACCATATTGGTTTGACACGTGTTCAACCTACAAATCACATTGGTTTAGCAAGGATTCGACCTACAAACTATCAATTCCATAGGGATTTAACCTAGGGATCATAGTTTAAGAAGGAAGGGTTCAACTTGTGGGCTTTGAATGGACCAAGTGCTAAACTGGATTTAGAAGGACCAAGTGCTAAACTGGGTTTTGAAGAAAGATTCGAATCAGAATTCAAATCTTCAAGGGAAAACTAAATGAATTGGATTTTGAAAGAAAATTCGAGTCAGAACTTGGATCTTCTAGACCAATTACTAAATTGCAGAAAAGTTTGAGTAGGAGTTCAAACCTTTAAAGGAAACCTAAGCGAATTGGATTTGGAAGAAAATCCAAGTCGGAACTCTGATTTTCTAGACCAATTCTAGACATTTGAATTGGATTTGGAAGAAAATTTGAGTCAGAATTCTAATTTTCTAGATCAATTCTAGACATTTGAATTGGATTTGGAAGAAGATTCGAGTCAGAACTCTAATTTTCTAGACCAATTTTAGACATTTGAATTGGATTTGGAAGAAAATTTGAGTCAGAACTCTAATTTTCTAGACCAATTCTAGACATTTAAATTGGATTTGGAAGAGAATTCGAGTCAAAACTCTAATTTTCTAGACCAATTCTAGGATCTAAAGGAAGGAAAATTAGACCAATATAAATTGGATTTGGAAACATTGACTAAGAAGAAAATCAAAATCGGATTTAAGAGTTTCAACCAGTAAAATAGGATTTAGAAAAAATACCAGCATGAGCACCGAATTTTGAAAGAGTACCAGCACGAGCACTGGATTTTGAAAAAAAAGTACCAGCACAGATACTGGATTTTAAAAAATTACTAGTACAAACACTGGATTTTGAAGAAAAATTACCAGCACGAACACTGGATTTTGAAAAATTACCAGCACAAACACCAGATTTTGAAGAAAAATTATCAGTACGAACACTGGATTTTAAAAAATAACCAGCACGAACACTGGGTTTTGAAAAATTACCAATTGATTCTGATGGAAGATTTTCAGTCTTCACCCTCATGATGACTTGGACAACTGTTGGGGCCTCAGGATTTATCACTTATCCTAAATAGGCAACTCAGGTTTACCCCTTAACCTGAAGGGGATGCTTGATGTAAATGCAAATTGATGCAGATAAATGCGAATGAATGCATGCAAATGAAAATGAAAGCAAATGAATGTGAAATGATATAAATGGGTGTACATGCGTGCAAAATGAGAGATTTGTGTGATTCTGCCTACATACAGAACGTTTTGAAGATAATTTTCAAAATAATGCCCCAGTATAACTGGGGAGTGAGAGGTTGGATGAAAGGATAAGTAATTGATATTTGAAGAACGCTCTCTGACTTTTGATTGATTCTGGAGGGACTCTGAAGAGGTCATTTCTTATGAGAAATATCTTGCAAGAGAAACAAGGCAAATTGATGATTTATTGATGTACTGGAAAAACAACTGATAGGAGAATTGAGGCTACATCTTCTTTTCAAAATGACAAAAGTAAGATGGAAAGGATGAGAGCATTAGTATCATCATTCTTCTTTGTGTTCAAGTAAGATAGCTAATTGATCTTCTGACTCAGCTCTTACAAGCAATCCTTTGTCGATGCAATCCTGCACGATGTTCTTGAAGTCAAAGCAATGTTCTATGTCATGCCCCAATGGTCGGTGATATTTGCAGAATTTATTCTTCCATTTCTCCAAAGTGACAACATGATCGACAACCTTTGGGAGTCTGACCATATTTTTGGCCAACATATACTCGAGCATTCTCTTGAGTGTCTGATCTAATGAGGTGAATTGGCAATCACATCTCCAACCTTCATGTGTTGGCTTTTTTTGAGTGTTTGCTTTCTGCCGGGAGCAGGATTGAAGGGATTTGGCCAGGATAGCCGGCTGGTCTGCTGTTTCATTTCCCCCTAGAATATTCTTATCAATGCGATCCTGGACAATGTTCTTGAGGATGAAACAATTTTCTGTATCGTGTCCTATTGCACGATGAAACTTGCGAAATTGTTCTTTGAACCTACCCATGATTGCCGGGGGAACGATGACTTTTGGTAAATGAACCATGCCTTTTGCGAGCAAATTTTCTAGAACAGTCTTGAGCTTCTGGTCCAGAGGAGTGAACTTTCGATCAATGCTCCAATCTTTGTGTTTTGGTCTCTTCTGATCTTTCTCTTTATGTTGAGGACTAGATTGAAGAGGCTTATCATTGTTGGCGACTTTTCCCTTTAGGTTCTCGGATCCCCCTAAATGGTCATCATGATTTTTCTAGTTACCCTTGCTATTGTTGGCAGAAGGAGTGAAGTATGCCTTCGGAGGTCTGACCATATCTTTTGTGAGCATATAGTCCAAGAAACTCTCGAGTATTTGATCCAATGGGGCCATCTTGCAGTCCTGGTTTCGATTGTCATGCTATATGGTTGATCCTTTAGTAGTGCTATTTTTAAAACATTATTTTCAATAAAAACCTTTGGAAAATCGTCAACCAAAAATAATAAAAACCGACTTTCCATGAATGTGGCGAGTATGGGTCGAATCCTCAAGGAACATAAAATATTCAATTATTTCTAAAAATTCCAATTCATTAATATCAGAAATGTTTACAACTAAATTAAACAACTACAATTAAATGACAGAATAAAAGAAAACCCTAAACTAAGTTCCTCAAGTTTTTCCAGATTGTAGGGGTATTTTTGTTATTTTATTAATTCAAGCTTCCTTATGCTTGATGAAATCAACCTTCAACTCGTAACTGCTTGTCAACCTAAAGCACAAAAAAGAAAAGTCAGTAACAATTCAATAAGTAATTCTAAAAATTAAACTAATACTAATTCTAAACTAAATTACAATTAAACTAGAAATAAAAGAAATTGCAAAATTAAATTAAACAAACTACTGATATTAATCCTAAATAAGCTAACTACTCTTAATACACTAATTTTATGTAGAGAAACCATAAAAACTACAGAAAATCAATTAACTAGTTAAATCACTATTTTGCCCTTGATGTAGTGCAAATTAGAGTTCTGACAGGTTTTCGCAAACAGTAAGTTTGAGTGGGTAAACAAAGTCTGATTTTTAATATTTTTCTTTAGTGCTCTTTCTGACAGACTTAAGAATCTGCCGGACTTTACAGAACTGAAAAACTCACCCGGAAGCTCCGAATATACGCGTTTTAAGTTCGATAAAATTCTGGACTCATTTGACTTGAAATTGAAAAATAAGAAAAAACTGATTTTGGAAAATGCTTAAAAACCAAACCAACGCAACTTAAAATGAGCTGAATTTTGGTTTGTAGTCAATGAACACACAGAGGAAGAGAATCAAACAAGAATTTTAGACAAACTCATTAAAATTGCACATAAAATGATGAACACAAATTGGTGCAAAATTCAATAAATTCACTGCACTATTCATTGTCACAATCCAATATTGCCTTAATTACTTAAAAGCAATTGCAAAAACAGACAATCCAATCTAAATGTTGCTAAACTACAATAAAAAATATTCAAGTGAATCTAGTTAAGACACCCTATAGTAACCTAAACAATTTAATTCTACACAAAAATTGAAATGCATACACATACTCCGTTAGCCTAACTAAAACATACTATGAGATAGACTATCTAAGTTACTAAACAGATTGGATTAATGTACTCTGCCATAATGGAAACTCACTACTTAGTTTACTTAGCAAATGGACATTAACCTAAGTTATCAAGTATACATAACCAAGGTAATGGCTAAGTTAGGATGCAAAGGGGGCGGGTATGATTTCATTAATCTGGGAAGAGAACACCCCCCTAAATACAAATGTTTAATAAATAAGGCTACTTGACAGCAACATAAGACCCATACTTACCCTAACTAATATAAACTGTAATTAAGAAGTATTATGTAACCTTAACATACCATAAATGACTACCTAACCACATACCTAAATTTAAATGGAATGAATCAACGAAAATGGAGTTTTACATAGAAATTTTGGATGGCTACTTTGACCAAGAATCTACCACTAATTACAACTAATGAACCTAGACTAAAAAGAGTTAATTATCTAACTAACTAGGAATTAGTAAATCACCAAGAAAGGACTGGTCCAGCAATGGCTGCCAGACCCTATGTAAGAGACACCCTGCAAAACTAATTTTCACTTAGCCCAACAACGCCTATCAAAAAGAAAATTTCAATTTAAACTATGTTAATACACAACCAGGACTTAGGTGTTTTGAGTATGGCAGTGGAGGTTCTCAAACCTGCTGTAACAAAAATTTCAGATGTTAAAAGAAAGCAACACACGAAACATCAATCTATCACTAACTCTAAGAAAAACAAATTTGTTTCTTGTACCAAACGAAATTTAAAGTAATCAAAAACTGATTTTTTGCTTGTTTTAAACTACAACCCAGATCGACTTTAGTACGTGTAAAACAAAGACAGCATCGTCCAGTAGGCTATTAACTGGAACAAAATATTAGCAAAACCTTTTGGACGCAATCCAATCGTCTAGACAAGATCTAGCCGATTCAAGCACTTAAACACAACGACACTAATGATCCAATGGGTAAATAGACTAGGACTCGACCTAGGTGTTGGTCTATGCACCAACAGCTATGCTAAGGCTGTAACAAGGAAAAAAATAACGCAGACAAATAAAGAACAGAAAAAAACACACACGTACTTGGGGTTTTACACTAAAAGAAGGGATGAGAAAAGACTTATCGGGCGCGACTTCGGAAGTCCGACAAATGAAGGGGTCGAAAAGAGGTGGTCCAACTTGAGAGAGGCGTCTACACAACCTCAATGATGCTGTCTAAATCTCTATTGATGTAGGGTGCTGGGAACTGCAACTGGGGGTGATCCAAATATGGCGTGAAGTCCTGATGGCACGGGTGGAGTAGAGAGCCAGATGGGGATAGAGCCGGCTGGTTGTGGAGGGGCAGATGACACCCCTTTCACAGCTGGTTCACCACCATTGTTGTTGTTACCGGTAAAACACAGCAAAGAAGATTAGTTTCAGCAAGGAGGGGAAGAAAAGCAAGATATGCAAGGGAAGAAGAAGGAAGGAGGAAGAAGACGACTGCCATGGAAGCTTGGCAAAGCCAAGCAAACCCAAGAGGAAGAAGGAGAGGTGGCTTAGGGTTGAGGAAGACAATGATGGAGAGAGAATTGGCTGGAGAGATGCATCTTCTCCAAAGCAAAAGACGTCTGGATCCCAAGAGGAAGGAGGAGAGGTGGTTTAAAAAAAAGGATTAAAAAAAAGATTATTTCTAGGTGCCTTTTTGGAGAAGGTATTTTGCAAATATTTTAAAAAATCATGAATGGGCTAATATGGGTTAGATTGGGTATGTTTTGGCCCAGATTAGAGGCCCAAATGGCCCTTTTGGATCCGAAATGTCCCGGTTTGCCCCGAGGTCCGACCCACTACACTGTAAATGCAATATCTCTCTCGTTTTAAGTCCAATTTGAACAAAATTCAAACCGTAGATCAATGACATCTATATGCATCTAAGTGTGGGTTCTAAACCTATAAATGATGTGTTTATGTAATAAAAATATATTATAATTACAAGTAATTTACGCATCATCAAATACCCTCATGCTAGAATAATTGCTAGTCCCTAGCAATATACAATACCCTTGCAATGAAGACATGGACTACCCAAATAAAATATTTTTTTTTATTAAACTAACTAACTCACTTTCGTAGGAATCACGGTTGCATTTAGCACATGCAACAAGCCCTTTAAACCCCTGGGTTACCCAGTGGAAGAGTAAGGTCTCGTGAGGGTTTTCAGAGATGCTACCCACAAACATCAATGTCATGCAGGAATAAATTCTTTTTTTTTTAATATCAGGCAATTAAGAAATTTGTTTCAGCAAATATTTTATGTACTTTTACAGTCTCTCAACAAATTTAGAATTTTTATGCCACCACAGTAAAATTATTTTCCTTTCACTTTTCTAAAACTGCAATTATCCATGAGTTTTCTCAGAAAGTCAAGTATTATCATGTTCTTATTTATTTATTATCACTTGTATATTTTCTGCATAGTATTTCACAATTATTCTTAAGTAATGAATTTTTCTCATTTGAGCTTATTCTTTTTCTTTTGATTTTTTTTTTAATTTTCCACATTTTTAAATTCTTCTCAATTGAGCACTATTTCAAATTTTCAGTGTTTGTGACCCGTGTAGCGAGCTTTGGGTCAGTGACTCCCAGGCCAGATGACCTTAGGGCACCAAATATAGAGTATCCCTCAAACTTAATTGCTCGAGTCATTAGACCTTCTATTTTAATAGTTTACATATAGTCTTTCTCTCATCATATGCAATGTCTCTATCTATTAGGCTTTCTATGAAGTCCATGTAACGAGCCTTCGAGTCGGTGACTCCCAAGCCAGATGGTTTTAGGGCATCAGGTGTAAAACACCCTTCAGACTTTACTTACTCGAACCAAATAGGCCACATATATCGACTAGACAAGAAGATGATCTCCTTTGTTATCCTTTTCGTCATAAGACTCAAACACTTCAACTTGTGTCTAAGCTCAGCAACTGGGAATCGCGAAGACATCAACAACTAAACGTAGCGCTTTTTTCTTTTAAGCTCATATCTCTAAATATTTTTCATTTGTTGTGCATACTTATACTTAGTGATTCAAACTAACTTCAAACATTCAAATACTATCTTTTCTTTGAATTTTACATAAATAACTACTCTTTTTGGATCAGATCAGAAAAAAAAAATTCACATGGGGCTAAAAAAAAATCTAAATTGTCAGGTTATGCAAAAACAATCATATATGCTACTACGTGTTTCTTAAAGACCTAATTTTATGAGTTTTTAGCTACCTGACACACACAAAAAATTTAGCGTGCATCTAAGCCATCCCCCCATGCTTGAATGACACTGTCCCTAGTGGCATACAAAAAATATGCAGACATGCAATGCAGATGCACACTAAAGAATAATAAAATAAATATGAGAGGAAGGATAGATACAACCTGATATGTGTCGGCCCTCTAAAGCTGATGATTGACTTGACTTCGCACCACCACTATGTATATACGAATGCATAGTTTTCTGCTGATCTGGTCAATGGTCTGCTCTTGAAGGTGTGCCTTGTGTCTGATAACTGCAACTCATCCACTGAATCATTATATATAATGCACCTACCTCCATGACAAACATGAAATCCAAGACAAAATAAAATCAAACATAAATAAAATCCAATTTCTACTATATACATATGATACACTGTCGCTGCTCAGATCTCTGAAGCCTAAAGTTCATTTCCCTTTTGATTCACCCTCGGTTGGCTCGGTCGGCTACCCTCGGTTCTTCTCGTCAAAGCATCTGCTAACTAACCCATCTACGTTTCAAGCTTAGCTATGGACTGGGTATAGGAGTTTAGCATTTGGTTACATTTCTCCATAGCATTGTGATTGGAGGTTTTCACCTCCTGCAATGCTTGCAGAATCTTCTCCTCAAAAGACAACTGTGAAGTTGTCTCCTGAGGGGTAACCATAGGGAAGGTAGGAGAGGGGTGGGGATAATTCTGCCTATGAAAAGTCTGAGTAAAAGAGCTAGACCTAGCTTGGTGGGGTGGAGGGGCAGGGATTGGGGCTTGCTGATTTTTCCATGAAAAATTAGGGTGGTTTTGCCAGCCCGGATTATATGTAGATAAGAATGGGTCATTTGGGGGATTGGCGAACCCCTAAGCAGCCTGAACTTGTTCATGAACAAATTCAGGGTACTAAGCTGCCGAAGGGCACTCAGTGACAGAATGTGCCAGACTAGCACAAAGAGTACACACCTGATGGATGGGGGTGAACACCCCAAATTTTTCAAAATTTTGTAAATATTCCCTTTTTGCCCCTGACCCCATTTTCTGAGTAATTTAGTCACTTTTAAATCTAAATTCCAGATTATTTCTCAGTTTTTTACTGAAATTAAATTCATTTTATATATCTGACTCGATTTCGGATCTGACTCCAATATCAGAATCCAAATCTGAGCTTCGTTATCCAATTTTTAAACCAAATTCTCAAAATAACAAAAATAACTTTTGAAAGGCTGAGACAGTTCGCCTGGTATCCGTTTGGATCCATCGCGTTGTATTTCTCGATTCGAGGTTCAAAAACTCAAATATTTCCTCAAAATTCAGATTTAAACCCATTTTCCGAAGAATTTTTCTAGAGAATAGCCCCGAATTCTCAAAAAACCTCTTTCTTTGTAAATATTCTAAAAAAAAAGTTTTTCTCTTAGTTTTAAAGTTTTTACATAAAAAACACAAAAAAAATTACAGAAAATATGAAGAAAAGAATAAAAATTTTAAAATAGAAAAATAAATTACAAAAATAGTCTAGAAAACCCTGCTTTTAAAAATAGGATTTTTGCTAAAAACCCTCTGTTAGAAAAACTTTTTGAAAGGGGCATCATTTTGGAAAAAATCTCAAAAATTTTGGACCGCCCTTGTAAAAACCCCAACGGAACCTCTCTCTCGCTCGATGGCCCTCCATCTCCAACCATCACACCTTCCTCTTCCTCCTCCGCTCATCTCCAACGATCCCCCGTTCCTGAAGCTTCTTCCCCCTCTATAAAAAGAGGAACGAGGGAAGGGATCATCCATCCGCCATTCACCTCTCCATTGCGTTTCTCTCCTCTGAATTCCCCTTCTTCAACAGAAAGGGGCTTCTACAGTAGAAAAGGAAGGAACTCCCTCCTACAAGATTCCTGCAAGCCCCGGTGAGTCTCCCTTCTCCCTGTTGCTTTCAGTTTTTTTTTCATACATATACCTTCTTTTGATTTTCCTTATTTTGCCAAATTAACGCATCCTCCATAATCCCGATTTGCATGTAGAAACTTCGGCTTATGGATACGCAATAGTAACAGAATCCCCGATTCCAACATTTTCCCTATTCTCTGTCATCCTGTATCCAAGAGTTTCTTTAATTTTCACAGATTTTTCGACATATGGTGATAGTTAGAATTTTTCTCTTGATCCCCTGTTTGTAATTCATTTTCTTTCCTAGTTTTAATCCTTATTTACGTTTTGTTTCCCTTGTAATGATTCGACTTCTTAGGTTCATGTTATTTCCCGTTTTCAATTAACTGTTTGTGTCTTAATTCCTCGGTATCATCTTTCTCCCTTTTTCTGCATTTTAATTCCTTGTCTATATGTGATCTCCCGTTTTGGCGTGCAACCAGTCATCCTCTTAGTTGCGTTTCATGATTTACCAGCGTTTTCTTTACCATATTTTGTTATGGAATAACTGTGTTTCATGATTCCTTCCAATCCCTGTAACGTACATAGTTGCATTATATATCATCTCTGTGTTGTGCATCATCATTCATTCCTTACGTTTGATTCAATCTTTATGATTGTTACGATTTATGGGCTAGAAGGGTATGCTCTCTTCCGATGCACACCCTCTATGTTGGATTTAGTGATCCGTGCATCAGAGGCTGGGAGCATTAACATGGAGAGGATTCTAGGTGATATTAGATGTAAGGCACACGATGCACAAAGCAATTTTGCCTCGAGCTTCGGTGAGTTCCTCTGAGGAACGATCACCAGAAATTGCTCCTTGCCAGCAGTGAGTGCCTCAGGCTGCAAGTATGGCCATGAATGATGGGGATTCTTCTCTGTCTAGACTCACGTCAAGGTATGAAAATTAACTTGATAAAGGTTGTATCAAAGATTCATAAGCTTGTTTCATCACTAGCGAGAGAAGTTAAGAGCAGCTGGGGAGGATAATCCTATTGATCATAGGTGGTGTAATTAATTCTATGAATTCGTGGGTAAAATTTCCAAGTGGCAAAAATGAATATATTAGGATTTATCCTTGAATTTGTCCATGTTTTGACTGAAATAAATGAAGTATACATAAGTGCTCTGAGCAGTTATGCAGATATTTCAAACCACTCGAAGAGCAAAGCTCCCAAACATCTTACGAGTGAAGTAGATTACAATAGAATAACTAGTGATTCTCATTCTAATTTTGATTTTGAGTCTTTGTAAAGAAGAATCTTGGGTGATGGCTGTGAGCTTAAGGACTCACCGTGCAAGTACCTTTATGAAGGAATGGCTCAATTAAGAATAGGGAAAGATAACCTGGATGTAAAGAAAGCCTAGAGCATTCAAAAGCTCAATTGGCAGAAAATGAGAAGCCAGATTGGGAGCTTGAAGAAAAGAGCATAACCATCAGTTAACTGTTGTTGCGCCTCCAGCACCCTTCCAGTGCCGCTATGCCACACCCAGACGCTCATTACCACAGGTTATGTGATCCACATTAGCATCATCGATGACATTTTTGCCTCTTTTTAAGCAAAGTGAATATTTCAGGATATAATCCCAACATGATTGGTGATTCAGAGGTCTTAACTGCTGCAAAGGATAAAATAAATAGTGGGGCATTGCCAAAGTGGTTTTTAACACTTATGAGGTATTTTTCTCAACTTATTTCTTAAGCCTAGTCCCTCACAACATATCATATTCAGTTATGTTTGTGTTTTACCTTGTTATTGCATATTCCATTTTCTGTTTATATCATTAGCATTTCAAAATCTCAATCTGCATTCACCATACTTATGTTGGGGTTTCCCTTCCCATCTCTTATTTCCCACAGTAAGCATGCGCGCATTCATTAAAATCATCCATGTTAGCATCATTTCTTGCACCCTGTTGATATTCCAGCCTACACTGTGCATAATTTTTGCAAAACACACTATTCACCCCACTGCCCTGTGTGCAACCTCCATCACCTTCAGCACATATTTCCAGGCTTGTTACCCATCTCACGTTCAGCATAATAGTTGATGTACTATGCTGAGGAAAGGTTTCACTTCCTCCATTATCACTATAGTTGCATCAGTGCAACGTCTACTTTCACTTCTTGCTACAGTTCATGTCAACAACCCCCTTGTTGTTTGACATTCACCATAACACCCACAACTCCCTGCAACCTCCTTCACAAATGTATTAAGTTTCTTAGCCATGTTAACTTTCAACCATCCATGCCATGGGGAAGATGGAGTTAGTTGTTTTCCTGTTAATAATTGCAATTTTCCCTGTCTATGGGTCTGACCAAGTTACATTGTCAATACTTAAAGGTTCTTCAGTCAGATCTGAACTTTTTCTTTCATTCCTGTGAGTTTGTCTCCCACTGCTGAGTATGGAAGGGTGATATTGGCAACATAAAAGGGGTTTAGTATAGAATCCACAGGAAATGAATTTCCCAATATTACCAATCCACCATTTGGCTTGCATTTTTGACAGGAGGATAGTGTTTGCCAATTTGGCTGCATACAAAGACATTCTGACTCAATGCTAAGCCAAGGGTGGCTGCAACGATCGATAGTAGCAGGAACTCGGGGATTCAGTTGACTTTCTTGGCTCCTGTTCTGAATTCGTCCTCCGAAATGCTAAGATCTCTTCATGTTAATCATGTCTCCCTCACTATTCAGAAGACCCTGGGAAATCATCAGTCTGGTTTTATGGTGAATAGTATATCAACCATTGTTGTAACCTCAATAACACTGCAAAGCAATGCTATAGTTAGCTGGCAAGGGACTTTGGTTTCTCCAATTGAACCCCTCATGTTTATGTTTTCAGAGGTCAGCATTTAGATTGACCACCACTGCTTTATTGGCGTCTCTACTATCCATTTTCAACACTCTTAGCACATGCTACCCTTCACTCAGCAACATATCACATTACACTCCATTAACGCCTTCATCATCTCTTGCTACATTCCCACACCTTAGCCACATCCCTCTACCACTACTGAAAATAACACTGTTTCTTCGCTTCACATCCAGATTCAACTCACCTCTACTGTGAGCACACCACTATATTCATCAAAGTGTTTTCATTAAACACTCAATCCATGGCTATGCTTGCATCATAGCATTGGTTCCATTCTCATATCCTGTGTCACAATACTTCTGCATTCATATATCAGCAGTTAGCACATTTGTATCACTTCTGCATATCATCACATAACAGTCATTTGCTATTATACATCTCCATTTTCATCAATCACATGTTTGCTGCAATAACAATCACATTTTTTTTTGGATTACCATGTAATTAAGCATCCTTTCTTTTGGATTTTATAGGGGCTGGTCCATACGTATGATAATACTTAATCTCATTCTCATATCACATGGGCATCATCATTTTTTTTTGTGTGAATATATGTATATATGTACTCTCTTCATGTAGATACTTCATATATATATATATACATATATATATATATATATGTATATGCATATATATATATATACATATGTATACATATATAAATGTATAGGTTTTTGATGTAATTCCATGTTTTTGATATTAACCCTGTTTTGCAGGAAACATATGGAATTGTTAAATTTCTTGTCTAGATTAAGAATTTTTTCGGTTCAAAGTTGTGATAAGTTTGGTATTAATAAGAATTCTTTACATTTCCAGTCTTAGATTAGAACATATGAACATATCATAAATTCTCTGTTTCATGCCATTTTTCTTTATTTCTCAAAATACACCAATGATGAAACACGAATGGCACGTGCAACATTCTAATGAGAGGTAATTAAATCCTAAGCGAATGACTCACATTGATGGCCATAGTCAAAATGTGGGCAATGCTTAGGATTTTTATCTTTTATAGAATAACACTAGATCCATACTGGATCCCTCTTCAAAAATCATCATATTTTCAAATATTTTCTTCTTTTATCAGAGTTTAACTTAAAATTCACTCAAAATATATATCAATGGCCATAGTCAGGATATATTGAGAGTTAATTTCATTTTAAACTCTATAAAAGCACCAAAATATGTTTTATTCTTCACTTGAAGTCAAATATGATTATTATATAATACATTCAATGACCATAGTCAGAGATGTATTATATTTTCAATCTTATTTCAATTCATTTAAAGAATGAAATATGCTTTTCAAATCCAATTTCAAAATTCTTTAAATTCATTCATCATTTAGGATAGAATTGCATCATATTTTCAAAATCCTTTTTCAAAATCCAAGTGATCTTAAATATCTTTCTTCAAATTCTATTTCAATTCATCAAATTCTATCTCATTTTAAGATTCAGATTCAATTTCAAAGTCCCATTTGACTTTGAAAATTTAAAATTCATTTTTATATTCAAAGTTCCATTTCAAATTTAAATCAAATTTCAAAGTTTAATTCAACTTTGGAATTTTAAATTCATTTCCAAGATTCAAATTCAAATTCAAATTCAATTCAAATTCAAAGTTCAATTTAACTTTGAAATCTCTGACTCATCTTCTAATTTCAAATTCAAAATTATTCTTTATCTTTAAAGTTCTACCCCAAGATTGAGTCTTGATTCTCAATTCAAAATCAAAGTTTGAGATTGATTCTAAAAATTTGATTTTTTCTAAGTTTTAAATTCAATTTGAGTTTTCAAAACCCAGATCCATCTTCAAAAGTCCCATTTGGACTTTCCAAAATCCAATTCTAGATTTAGAACCCAATTCCACTTTGGATCAAGATTTCCAAATCCAAATTTCATTTTGGATCCCAGACTTTGGATCCAATTCCATTTAGGATCCTAGATTTTGGATTCAACTCCATCTTGGATTCCCGACTTCGGATCCAATCCCATTTAGGATTCTAGATCCAAAATTCAACTTCATTTTTT
Organism: Nuphar pumila; assembly: GCF_984573655.1. Taxonomy (NCBI): domain Eukaryota; kingdom Viridiplantae; phylum Streptophyta; class Magnoliopsida; order Nymphaeales; family Nymphaeaceae; genus Nuphar; species Nuphar pumila. The sequence continues at coordinate 67,966,703 of NC_143255.1, read as the reverse complement.
GGATTCCAGACTTCAAATCCAATTCCATTTTGGATTCTAGACTTCAGATCCAAATCCATTCCCAATTCCAGATTTCAAATCCCAATCCATCTTGATTTCCAGATTTCAAATCCAATTCCATTTTCAGATCACATATGGACTTCTTAGATTCAATTCTATTTTCAAATACCATTTGGATTTCTTAAATCTAAATTCCATCCTAATTTCAAACTGTAAATCTGGAACTCAATTCCATTTCAAATTTTATCTCTACTTCTAAATTCAGGTTCAAAATTCAAATTCAAAGTCCATTTCTGACTCTGAAACCACATTTCTTTTTCTCTCAGCTTCAAAATCATTCTTTTCAAATTCAAAGATTTATTTTCTCAACTCTGATTATTTTAAAGACTTAGAACTTCAAACAACCTTTCTGATCTATCTCAAGTTCTAAGTTAGATTCAAGTACTCAGAAATCATTTCTTCATTCCATCATCATATTTTCACTTGGAAAATCTCAGATTTCCATAAGTGTTTTCTCAAAAGCATACATTTATGCATTTACATTCCACAAGCATGATTCTCTGTGCATTTTAGATTTAGAATAAATTCTTAGATAATATTTAGGCAAAGCAAAAAGGCATAAATTCGATCCTTGGTTCGATTACCCCTGATAAAGGCGCCAGGAACGGTCAAACCTCGTACCGACGAGCGAGCCCCGTCTCCCAATTTTTCCGCAAATATTTCAAAAACGGAGGAGAGTAATTTTTCTAAATATTTTCAAAATTAAGGTCAAGTGAGACCTTCACAAAAGAATTCTTCTCTCTCTCTTCTCTTCTTTTCTCTTTTCTCTTCTTTTCTTTCTTTTATTTTCCCCTTCAAAGAGGAGAAAATAGAGGTTAGAAAGGAAATGAGAAAGGAAGAGAGAGAAACCACGAGAAGAAAAATTTTGCGATGATCACAGGGGGATGGGCCCGCAAGAAGTTGATCCAGCTTCTGTGAAAGCATATCCACTTTGCATTGTAATGCAGTAGATGGACCAATCTTGAGAACACCACTTTTCTTGGGAATGCTGGGTGTGGGTCTTTTAGAACAAGAGCTAGAGGCATGATGGAGGGAATTCTCTGCTAAAGTGTCAAACAGTCTCCATGCTTCATCTTCGCTCTTCAACATAAATGTCCCCTCGCAAGAAGAGTCGATCATCTGATGATTCCTGTCAGACAATCCATCATAGAAACTCTGCACTAGCTGCCATCTCGGCACCTGATGGTGGTGACACTTCCTAAGGAGATCCTTCATCCTCTCCCAGGTCTCATGAAATTACTCGCCATCTAGTTTCGAGAAACTAGTAATGGCTCGCCTAAACTGGTTTGTCCTACCTATGGGAAAGTATTTCCTTACGAATTCCAGCTGCATCTGATCCCAGGACCCTATTTCTATGGAATCTAAGGACTTCAGCCAATACTTGGCTTTGTCCTTCAATGAGAACGGGAAAAGGGTCAATCTCAAAGCATCATCCTCAAAATTTTGTATCTTCACTGTAGAACAAATGTCGAGGAACTCATCAAGGTGCCTATAGGGATCCTCGTGACTAAGGCCGCAGAAGGATGGGATCATCTGAATGATACTAGCCTTAATCTCAAAATGAGGTGCTCCAACATCGGGTCTCCGAATGCAAGATGCCTGGACATAGTCTGTGGGAGTGAAGTACTCCCTTAGAGCGCGGAGAGGAACTGGAGCTGGAGGATCCATGTCACCCATTGCACTCGAACTTCGAGGAGAATGTAAAATCCTTTATGGGTCGTCAACAAAAGGATGCAATGGAGTAACCAAAGCTCTTCGCCTCTGCATACACTGGTGCTAAGACCAGATGTATGGAACAAACCTAAACCTATCTAAACAAAACTAATCTAAATACTGTAAATAAAATCACAAAAGAAAAGAGTAAATAACAATAACTACTCTAAACTATGTTAGAACTAACTAACTATGATATTAGAATGAACGAACAAAATCTAATCTAAATCACAAAATAAACAAATATAGGAAATCACAAACTATGTTCGCTAAAACCCACCTGTCTAATCGCTCCTTGAAGTATGCATTCCATTGAATCCTAGGAAAACAACAAGTGAATCCTATATTTACTAACTATGTTAATTCTACTACTAGAGCAAATAAAACACTTAACTAAACAATTATTAATAAACTGAAATTTCAAAAATAATAGAATATAATCGCCGTTCCCCAACAATGGCACCAAAAACTTGGTTGATCTTTTAGTAGTGCTATTTTTAAAACATTATTTTCAATAAAAACCTTTGAAAAATTGTCAACCAAAAACAATAAAAACCGACTTTCCATGAATGTGGCGAGTACGGACCGAATCCTCAAGGAACAGGAAATATTCAATTATTTCTAAAAATTCCAATTCATTAATATCAGAAATGTTTACAACTAAATTAAATGATAGAATAAAAGAAAACCCTAAACTAAGTTGCTCAAGCTTCTCCAGGTTGTAGGGGTATTTCTATCATTTTATTAATTCAAGCTTCCTTATGCTTGATGAAATTAACGTTCAATTCATAGCTGCTTGTCAACCTGTAAACACCCCAAATTTTTCAAATTTTTGTAAATATTCCCCCTTTTCTCCCGGCCCCATCTTCTGAGAAAAATTGAAGCAATTTCAATCCAAATTTCAGTTATTCTTCGGATTTTCTGGAATAAACTCCATTTTTATATATCTGACTCGATTTTGGAGCTAGACCCAGTGTTTAAAATCCAAATCTGAGCCCCGTTGTCCAATTTTCAATTTAAAAATTACAAAAATACCAAAAATAGTTTTTGAATGGCTCGCACAGTCCATCCGGCATCCGTTTGGATTCATTGCTCTATATTTCTTGATTCGAGGTTCAAAACTCAAATATTTCCTCAAGTTTCGGATCCAAACCCATTTTTCTGATGGATTTTCCAAAGAATAGCTTTAAAATTCTCGAAAAAACCCTCTTTTGTAAATATTTCTCAAAATTACAAAAAAAAATAGTTTTAAATATCTAGTTTTCCCATAGTTTCAGAGTTCTGTTTCAAAAATACAAAAAATATAGAAAATATAAAAGAAAAAGGAAAAAATCCAAAACAGAAAATAAAATACGGAAGAAGAAGGAAGTGAAAACCCCTTTTTCGGAAAATATCAAACCCCTTTTTGAAAAGCGTTTTTTTGAAAAGACCACCTTTTTAAAATTTCGAAAAATTCCCAACGGCTTGCCGTTGGGAGGAATCGCAGGGAGAAGAGCGATGGAGGGCATCGCCTCGATCCTCTTCCTCCCCCCCGTCCATCTCCAACCACCCTCTCGATCCTTTTGCTGTCCCTTATATAATGAAGATACCGAGAAGCAAAGGGATCATTGAGTTTTCTCATCATCTCTTTCGAGCATCTATCTTCTGCCCCTCCATGTGTGCTTCATCTGATCCGATATCACTCCCGCATGTTCTCCTTCTCGCAGTCTCTCTTCTCTTCCCCATTTTCTTCCTCTGCCTTCTTCCTTTTCCCAGCCTTCTCCTTCTTCAAGTTTTGAAGTCCCGCAGTAGAACTCCAACCTTCCTCTGGATTGCCCCGGGTAAGCCCAGAAGAGGAGAATTTCTGCGAACAAGTTTCCTTTATCCCTCCTTCTGATATCCGAATCCATTGAAGGAATCAAACCATCCATCACTCGGTTCTTCTCTCCAGCCTTTATCTGGTTTTCCTTCTCCAGAAATCCCTGTAAACAAGGTAAGAATCTCTCTCTCGCTTCTAATTTTAAACTTTCCTGTACTTACCCCCATTAGAGCATCCACATAGCATCGATCTTGCATATAGCAAGTATCGATCTATGTAATTATGCAATATAAAAGGGAACAAATGGATTCCAACATTTCTCTATTTCATAATTTGTTTATTCTCATTCTGTTTATAGATCCAATATTTTTACGTAATTCATTTGATTTTCAATCTCCTTCTCCCGTTGATTCACGGTTTTATGTCTATCTCCCTTTTGAATTTAGATTTCCTATTTGTCTTCTTTTCCTTTGATTTTCGGTTTGTATCTCGTATTTGTCGTTTTGGTTTCTTAGTTTTTATTGAAATTCCTTTTCTTATTTCAGGAATTCTTCTAAGTTGATTTGTCTATGTTTTGATCATTTTCTCTTATTTTTTATTTGCTGAGTCCCTATTTTTAATTGCTTTTGATCGTCTTGCTGATTGCACTTTTTTTTTTCTTTTCATTCATAGTATATGTTGTATTAGTTACCTTCCGCCTCATTGCAATTGATTATTTTGCAGCGTGCATTTCTTCACATTCATGATAGTGTATATCAATACACCCCTGCATATAAGTCTCCATACGTTGAATGTCATTCTGTATCTCCACCTCTTGATGTTACGAAAACTTGTGCAATTAACAATGTGGTTCACCGTTCCATCCCTTCAAATTTGATTACAACATGCATTCATGTGTTGCTACAGCATAAAAGGCTATTTCCCATTTCCCTGGAACCCATCTTGGTGCGTCTATGTCCTAAGGCTGCTTAAACAGGTGCCCACATCCCATGGCTACCCTGTTGCATGCCAGCACCCGATCCCCATCAGGTCATCTGTGAATCACATCATTGCATTCTCTTGCATACCACCTCTTCATTCCATTAATGGCACATATCATTGTCTTGTCTTTACATTTTTATTGCTGAGTGTAATTCAATCCCTGTTGATAGCATGCGTTCCACACCTCATTGGATATGTGATTCATCTCTTGTTTTATCATAAGATTATCTCTGGAATCATGGGGAAAGTGCCTGAATCATCACCTGTTGGTGATTTAGAACCCCTTTCCCCCATTTGATTGTCTCATTCAGCAACCATACCACCTCATCACAATATCACGACTCTGCTAATTTTCAGCATTATGCTATAACATAGTCCCATTGCAGGATAATCACCTTGTTTAGTTGTTGGAAAGCCTGGCAAAATATTGTTTGTTTCATTGGTCTGGGAGTCTCTAGTGATTCCTCTTTGAAAATAGTATCAATTTTCTGTTTGCAGTAAGATCATCGAGTGTATGACAGCAAAATCATGTGGCCGAATTCTTTTGCTAGCCTTCCAAGGCAATACCGGGGTTTTGCTTGGGGGTATGCCCGCCAATAACATTTGTTCTGATTCCTACACATACTTTTGGCGGATCAGCATTAAACTTATCAATTTGCCTGTACATGCAATTGTATACCCCTTGTATCTTTTGCATGCAGATATATATTCAGACATCCTAAACCGTTGTGCTATCCATTGAGTCTGCAACCTCAAAGATAGAACTTCAGTCAGTTCTCACTGAACCTGAAGCTCATGGAATTCTCCCCTTTGGATTAAAATGGAAGGAATCTGAGGGACATTTTCATGGGCTTGAAAGGTCCTCAGAAATGATTAGATGAGTCAGAAGGCAAAAGAATATGGAACAAGGACATCAGGAGTAAATATATATATATATATATTAGAGAAAACTGGAGGCAATCGTTATGGCTAAAGGATAAGCTTTTCCCAATCAGGTACATGAGAAAAGAAATTTTTCTATGGCCGCCATTGTGGTGACACTCGATAGGTATAAGAAGGTCTCCCCAAGACCTATCATTAGTGGCTATTGTATTGGTGAAATCAGTGCCATAAAAAAAAAGGAGGGGGGAGAGGCAAAGGTAGTTGCTGGTGAATAGAAGCCCAAGTTAGATGGCATCGACACTAACACTATGGGTGGAAATCTCTTGAAAGTTCATGCATTTTTGCGAATCTTAAACACTTTTAGCATTGCTTCCAAATTTGATCATGGTGAGATGTGCAAACTTCTCACAACAGTATACATCTGCTATTTGTTGTAAGTCTCATACTCACCTTCACTAACAAGCACACATGTCCATCGTACCTCCATTACATGCTACTATTTTTTTTTATCCTATGCATGTGTCCACTCACTTGCCTAATATTCAAAGCTTTTGCCATGGCAATCATATTCCGTAATTTTGATTGTCACTTGTTTGCTGCACCTGCAACTAGCTCCAGCCACTTACACAACAGCCATTTCACACTTCAACACTTCACCCCACTCCACCTAATGCACTTCACTATGTTCCATTTCGTTATATGTCTTCACAGTACAACAACAGCACCTGCCACAAGCATCCCCTGCATCAGCATACCCTACCACCTGTTGTATATGCCTCCTCATCTCTTCACAGCATCATTCAACTCCTGCCACATCACAGCCTCCACCACACTTACCTTCCCAGTGTCACTTCTCTGTACATTTTACTACCCTGCAACAACACACTTATCCATATACTGCATATCACCACTTGTTTAGCACATTGCCTTCACTTCATCACTATAGCATATGCAGTCATTCCCTACAATACTCTTTACTTGTGCCTTTAATTAGCTCCTGCTACTATTTTCTCACTTGTTAGACACCTCTTTGCGTCCCCTGCACTTGCTTTATACACTTCTATCACAGCTCTGGTACATTTCCTGCAAAATTGTGAGTCATACACTGAGTGACTGACGATGCTTGGGTTTATACCAATCATTCATAATCTGGTTTCTATCCAATCCCTCTCCATATACGTTGTATTGGCTGGTTTTACCTTTATTAATATTTCCAATAGTTGATTCACCTGCTGTAGCATTTATCATCAGCATATACATTTCGTTACCAATACATGCATTCCACAACACCCCCTTCCTCCTCATTATCCATGATATTCATCGGTACTCCCATTTAGCATCACCCATTAATGTTAGCATTGTATTTATGTGTTTATAGGCATATGCATTACACCATGCATTCTCTCATTGATTCAATGCATCATACATATACTCTAACATTCCTTTTTCTCAATTAGCTGAAGATATCATACACATTTTCTCATATATATTCTGATGCATGCCTTCTTACATATCTGTTTGAATTTTCATATGACATCCTTCGTCTTCTCATATGCTTTCTATTGTATTTTGGCTTTATATTAGCCCTGTTTTACAGGAAATATACGAAAAATGTTATTTCCTTTCTTAGCTTAGAGATTGCAATTTCAATTCCCATCTGAGAGTTGTAATAGCTAGATATCAATGAGAACCTTACATTTTCAGCTTTTAGATAGAATGAATGAGCATTGTAAACATCATAGATTGTTTGTTTCGTATCATTTTGCTCTTTTATTTCAAAATTTCACGAATGGGAACACGAATGGCACGCGCACCATTCTAATAAGAGTTAATTAATCCTAAGCAAATGACTCATATTGATGACCATAGTCAAAATGCAGACAATGCTTAGGATTCTTATTTTTTATGGAATAACACTGGATCCACACTAGATCTCTTTAAAAATCATCATATTTTCTAAAATTTTCTTCCTTTATTAAAATTTAACTTAAAATTAATTCAAAATATATATCAATGGCCATAGTCAGGATATATTGAGAGTTAATTTTATTTTAAACTCTATAAAGGCACCAAAATATAATTTATTCTTCACTTGAATTTAAATATGATTACTATATGATACACTCAATGACCATAGTCAGGGATGTATTATATCTTTAATCTTATTTCAATTCATTTAAAGAATGAAATATATTTTTCAAAGTACAATTTCAAATTCTTCATTCATCATTTAGATGGAATTATATCATATTTTCAAAATTCTTTAAAAAAAATCCAAATGATTTTGAGATAATTCTTCAAATAGCTTCTTCACTTCTCAGATCAATTTTTAATTCTTATTTATAAAATTCTCCTTTCTATTCTCAAAGCCTATTTTATTTCAAAATTCAAACTTCAATTTCAAAGTCCAATTCAACTTTGAAATTTCAAATTCATTTCTAGATTCAGAATTCAATTCCTAATTCAAATCAAATTTCAAAGTTCATTTCAAACTTTGAATTTCCAAATTCATTTTTTCAGAGTTCAAACCCAAATTCAACTCGATATTCCAGATCAAATTTCAAAGCTCAACTTTGAAATCCTAGATTCATCATCTGATTCTAAAAAATTGAATTTTGAATTAAGTTTATTCTCTCTTCAAATTCTCAAATTCTTTCTGCAATTTTCTGAGTTTAGATCTTCAAAAATTCAATTCATTTTAGAAATCAAGAATCAAAGCTTTTGAGGTTGGCTCTAAAAAATGATTTTTTCTGAAATTCAAAAATCAAAATTCAATCTGGATTCTCAAAACCAAACCCATCTTCAAGATTTATCTGGACTTCTTGAATCCAATTCTAATTTTCAAAGTTTCACCTTAAATTCTAGGTTTTTTTCAGATCCCATTCCATCTTGGATTCTAGATCCAATCCCATTCCATATAGATTTCCAATCCAAATTTCAGATACTATCTCAAATTCTAGACTTCAAGTCCAAATCCATGTTTTTCGAGTTATATATTTCAAAATCCAACTCCAAATCCCATCTAGATTTCTTAAATATCATCCAGCTTTCGTTCTGATTTCAAACATTAAATCTAGAATTCCACTCTATTTCCAGATTTTATCTTGACTTTCAATTCTAAACTCCATTTTTGAAATTCATATTCAATTTTTAATTCCTTCTTCAAATTCAGGTTCATCTCAATCTTTGATTATTTCAAAACTTAGGATCTATTCTAAACCTTAAGTTAGAAAATCTAACTTCTCCAAGTCCATCTTCCACTTTCAAAAAAACCATTTCTTCACCATATTCTCAAAATTTTCAAGATCATTTGGGAAATCCCAAAATTTCTAAATCATTTTTCTCAAAAGCATACATTTGCATTTTTGCACAAGCATGATTCTTTGTGCATTCTTAGACTTAGAATAAATTCTTAGACAATATTAAGGCAAAGCAAAACGACATAAATTCGATCCTTGGTTCGATTACCCCTGGTAAAGGCGCTAGGAATGGTCGAACCTCGTACCAACGAGCGAGCCCCGTCTCCCAATTTTTCTCGCAAATATTTCAAAACAAAGGCGAGTAATATTTTAAATCTTTTCAAAATTAAGGTCAAGTGAGACTTCGCAAAAGAATTCCTCTCTCTTTTTTTTCTTTTCTCTTCTTTCCCCTTTTCTGTCATTTATTTTCCCCTTCAAAAAGGGAAATAGAGGTTAGAAAGAAAAGAGAAGGAAGAGAGAGAAACCAAGAGGAAAAATTTTGCAATGATCACACAACCTAAAGCACACAAAAAAAAAGTCAGTAACAATTTAATAAGTAATTCTAAAAATTAAACTAATACTAATTATAAACTAAATTACAATTAAACTAGAAATAAAAGAAATTGCAAAATTAAATTAAACAAACTACTGATATTAATTCTAACTAAGATAACTATTGTTAATACACTAATTTTATGTAGAGAAACCATAAAAACTACCGAAAATCAATTAACTAGTTAAATCACTATTTTGCCCTTGATGTAGTGCAAATTGGAGTTCTGACAGGTTTTCACAAACAGTAAGTTTGAGTGGGTAAACAAAGTCTGATTTTTAAGATTTTTCTTTAGTGCTCTTTCACTACAAAAAAACAGTTGATTAGCGACGGAGTTATATCGTCGCTACTTAGCGACGGATTAACGAGAGAAATGACTCCGTCGCTATATTTGTAGAATTTTACAAAACTAGCGACAAATTATATTCCCTCGCAAAATCCGTCGCTAAGTAGCGACGGATTGTGCGAGAGAATATTTTGTCGCAATAAATACGGCAGTTAGCGACGGAATTGCGACAGCTAAAATTCCGTCGCAACATAGCGACGGCCTAGGCGACGGAATATTTTCTGTCGCCTTTTCGTTTTTTGAATTACGATGGCTTAGCGACGGAATTAATCCGTCGCTAAATTTCGCATTACCCCTAATCCCAGCCCTCTTTTTCCTTTCTCCTTTCGCTGCTCTCGCCCGCCGCCCTCTCCCTCCTGCCGCCCTCTTCCTTCGGCCGCCTTATACATCCCGTCGACCTCTCTGTCGGCCCCCACCATTCGCCCGAAGTCCATCTCCGTCAACCATCCGCTGCCGCCGCCGCCGCTGCCCGGAGCAACCGAAGGTATTTCACCGTTAAATGGATTGGGGGTCGACCCCCTGCGTTTTCCGGCAGGGGGTCGACTCCGCCAGACGGTCGACCCCGGTAGGGGGTCGACCCCCTGCCGTGTCCGGCCCGGGGTCGACCCCCTACCGTGTCCGACCGGTGGTCGACCCCCTGCCGTGTCCGGCCGGGGGTCAACCCCCTGCCGTGTCCGGCCGGGGTCGACCCCCTGCCGTGTCCGGCCGGGGTCGACCCCCTGCCGTGTCCGGCCAGGGGTCAACCCCCTGCCTTGTCCGGCAGGGGGTCAACCCATTGCCGTGTCCTGCAGGGGGTCAACCCCTTTTGATGTCCGGCAGGGGGTCGACCCCCTGCCGTGTCAGGCCGGGGGTCGACCCCCTGGTTTCTTGCCCTTCTTTTTTTTTTTTCAAAAATTAGGGTTTTTATTTTATTTTCATTGTTTAGTTTTCTTTGATTTTCATTGATTAGGATTTTTTATTTTGATTTTCATTTATTAGGCAATTAAATCAAATTTCTTAAATTAAGGCTATTTGTAGTTAATTTAATTCGGGTTTTTTATTTGATTTTGTTTTATTAGGGCTTTGAATCAAAATTTAAAAATTAGGGCATTTTATAGTTAATTTGATTAGAGTTTTCTTGGATTTGATTAGAGCTTTTATTTTTATTTTCTATGATTAGGGATTTGAATCATAATTTTTTTAATTAAGGATTTTTAGTTAAGGTTAGGACTTTAAATCAAATTTTTTTAATTAAGGCTTTTATAGTTAATTTGATTAGGGTTTTTTATTTATTTAGAGTTTTTATTTTTATTTTCTATAATTAGGGATTTAAATCACATTTTTTTAATTAATACTTTTTAGTTAATTTGAACAAACCATCAAACAAGCCTTAAGAACCATAAATAAGAGTCTAAATAGATGTTTTTATTTTATTTGAATAAATTACAAAAGCCTGTGCACTCTGTTTGCAAAAACTAGCTCAACTTTTAGATTATTACATTGTAGTGCCTGCTTATCCATGATAAAATTCAATAGCCACTTGGTGTATAGAATTACTCCTTTTCCTTCATTGTTAATATCCACTCTTACGTTCTTTTGTTATTGGAATAAGAGATAAATATTTTAACCTTTTTTTTTCTAACCATATATGGCCAACCATTTTTTTTGTGCAGATTTCTCAACGGAACTCGCTTGTGCCCCGCCACCCGTGGTAGGTAAGTGACAAAAACAATGCAAATCGGGTAAATACCCGTGGTGAGTAAGTGATGCAAGCGCATCACATGTTATTTAATTTATTGAATGTAACACTTTATTGTTCACACACTCACTTAGTTGTTGATATCTAGGACTGCTTTGTTGGAGTTCGGAGATCATGCTGAGCATGATTTTAATGTATGAATATGGAAGTGTTCTTATTTTTGGAGTACGGAGTCCATGCTAGGCATGGTAGTAGTTAGTGGGATATTGAAGTGTGTTTGCTGCAGGTACATGTTTGAGATTTATTTGATATGAATTATTTCGATGTATTGCAATGTTTGATGTAATTGTATCCATGCTTACATTTAGTTACTTTCAATTTGATTATGTCTACCATGTGAAATTGTATACTGAAAGCATGCTTCAAATGAATGTATCGTGTCATGAATAGTTTGCACATGAAAATATTAAGTTATCAATGCATGCATCATAATTCTTGTGATTGTATGACATCATATATTGCATGATAAATTTGATATTTTCTTCATCATAACATTCTGATGGTTCTCTTAACTGGTTAGGATACTATTCGCAACATCATACGACAAAATGACTGCAAACCGTGAATGGATGTACCGTAGGATAGTGGACAATGAGTTATCGCATGAATATATGGATGGTGTCGACAGTTTTATTGAATTTGCAACGGCAAGTGTCAGTACAGTAGATCCCACAGGTCGGATTAGGTGTCCCTGCAAGATTTGTAAGAATAATCGATTTGTAGAACCTCATGGCGTTAGACATCACCTATACAGGAAGGGTTTTGTGAGTGATTATCAGAACTGGACGTTTCATGGAGAAGAATTTAAAAACGATTTTGATGCACGGGTGAATGTGGTGCACGATAATCCATATACGAATTTGATATTTGATGCCGCAGGAACAGAACTGGGTTCTGCTATGAGTTCTAGTGATGTAAGAACTGCCATAGATGAAGAATCACCAAATGATGCAGCTAGTAGATTTTATGATTTACTTAAAGATGCTGATGAGCCACTTTGGAACGGTTGTGAGAGTAACACTATCTTGTCTGCAGTTCTTCAACTAATGAATTTGAAGTCCGAGTATAATTTGAGTCAATCATGTTTTGACCGTTTGTGCATGATTGTGAAGAGTATGTTGCCTAAAGATGAGAAATTGCCACAAAATTTCTATCGTGCGAAAGTTATGGTCAACGCTCTAGGTATGGGTTACAAAAAGATTGATGCTTGTCCAAATCACTGCATGTTGTATTTCAAGGAGCAGGAAAATGACATATCATGCCCGTCATGTGGGCATCCTCGGTTCAAGCCAAAGACAAGAGGCAATGGTAGCACGAGATCAAAGGAAGTTTCATACAAGTCGCTCCGCTACTTTCCTATCACTCCTAGATTGCAGCGATTATATATGTCTTCAAGGACAGCTAAACACATGAGATGGCATGCAAATAAAGTTCGACACAATGAAAACAAGATCACGCATCCTGTTGACGCTGAAGCTTGGAAGCACTTTGATCGTACTCATCAGAACTTCGCAATGGAAGTGCGAAATGTTAGACTCGGTCTATGTACATATGGATTTAATCCATTTGGGGGTAGATCAACTCCATACTCATGCTGGCCAGTATTTGTAACTCCATACAACCTTCCACCAAGCTTGTGTATGAAACGTCCAAATCTTTTCTTGTCTCTGTTGATCCCTGGTCCGATCTCACCTGGCCAAAATCTTGATGTATATTTAAGGCCATTGATTGATGAATTAAAAGTTCTGTGGGATGACGGTGTTACCACGTATGATGCCCACAAAAAACAAAATTTCAATATGAAGGTCGCTGTTCTATGGACAATCAGTGACTTCCCAGCATATGGTATGTTATCTGGTTGGAGCACACATGGGAGGTTAGCTTGTCCGTACTGCATGGAGGATTCCAAAGATTTTAGATTGAGGCATGGAAGGAAGCCTTGCTGGTTTGATTGCCATCGTCGATTTCTACCCAGCGATCATCCGTTCCGACGTCAAAAGAATGCATTTAAAGCAGGCACAACTGAAACGGAAGGTCCATCCTCAAGATTGTCTGGCATAGAGATTCTAAGAAGATTGCGATACTTTCCAGATGTATTAACAGATGCCCGCAGTCCTACACCCTTTCGTGGATTTGGGAAGGATCACAATTGGACGAAAAAAACTATTTTTTGGGAACTACCGTATTGGCCGACCCTATTGATACGACATAATTTGGATGTGATGCATGTAGAGAAAAATGTGTTTGATAATGTGTTCAATACAGTAATGAATATTAAAGGAAAAACGAAGGATAATCCGAAGGCCCGTATGGATTTAAAATTAATATGTAAAAGACCAGAATTGGAACTCAAAGAGTATAATGGCAAAGTACTGAAACCAAAGGCGAAGTACGTGCTCGGACCTGATCAAATAAAACATGTATGTCAATGGTTGAGACAACTGAGATTTCTAGATGGATATGTCTCTAACATTGCTCGGGCTGTGAAGATTGACGATGAACAGTTATATGGGTTGAAGAGCCATGATTGTCATATCTTTATGCAACGATTGATACCCCTAGCATTCCATGATATGTTAGACAAACCTATATGGGGGGTATTGTCTGAGTTGAGCGGATTTTTCAGAACATTGTGCGCATCGGAGGTCGTTGTATCAGATATAAAGAATCTCGAGGACTCTGTCATCACCACTGTTTGTCTGTTAGAAAAGATATTTCTGCCAGCATTTTTCGATGTTATGGAACATTTGATCATACATCTGCCATATGAACTAAGGGTTGGTGGCCCTATGCAATATCGATGGATGTACCCATTTGAAAGGTATATGTTTTTTTATATTTGTCTCTTTAATGACAGATTTTTTTAAAATTGAAATCTATATTCTTGTCAGATGCATGTTCGACCTAAAAAAAAAGGTTCGTAATAAAGCAAGAGTAGAAGGCTCTATTTGTGAAGCGTACACTTTAGAAGAGATTTCAAATTTCTCATCTATGTACTTCAAACCTCATATTCCAACACGTTACACATGCCCGCCCCGTAACGATGATGGAGAACAAGTAACTATAGCTGACAAGCTGTCGATATTTCAACCACTTGGGCATGCATTTGGTAGTTGCCGATCAAGGCTATTGACAGATCGAGAGCAAGATGCAACACACATCTATATTCTTTTTAATTGCTCAGCGATCGACCCATACATCGAGTAAGTATATGTATATGCAACTCAATTATAAATCCTTTTATAATCTATATGTGGATACATGACTCGGTAATATAAGTATTTGTGGTTTGCAGACGATTTGATCTGGAGTTGCAAAACGAAGTTTCATATCTCACTGATGCAGAAGTACAAAAAGAACGTGAAACTAAGTTTGTGGAGTGGTTGAAACAGTTGGTAAAGAAGCTAACATAAATTTTGTACTTATAAACAACACTAAGTTACTTAATTGATCGTGATCACAATCATTGTTTATGTTTGTGCGTAGGTTCGCAATGGTGATGTTAAAGATCAAGGAATATGTGATTTAGAAAATGGTCCGACCAAAGTTGTGCAATGCTACAACGGGTATATCGTAAATGGTTATCGATTCCATACAAAAGACTACGGTATAAACAAATCAACGATAAATAGTGGCGTGTGTGTCAAGGGTAGCAGCTACGGTGAAAATGAACATGATTACTACGGTGTTATAGAGGAAATAATGGAGTTGACTTACTTAGGCATGAATAACAGGGTTACGATATTCAAGTGTCATTGGTTTGATCCAACTGCAACAAGACTCGACAAAGCTTCAGGCATTGTGGAGGTGAATCATAAATCCAGGTTTGGAACATATGAACCATTCATATTAGCCTCGCAAGCTCAACAAGTTTATTATACTTCATATCCGAGTATAAAAAAGTCAGATAGAAATGAATGGTGGGCAGTTTGCAAGGTGAAATCCAAACTATACCCCGAGTATGATCAGTTACAGGAAGATGAGTTAGCTGAAGACAGTGATTACTATCAATCAGATGATGTCTATGACTTCGCTTATGGTCACGATGTTGCGCATGATATGCATGTCATATCTCCATTGGCCGATGAAACATTCATAGAGGAATGTGATCCAAATGATGTACCAAGTGGATGGGCAAACAATGAAGAAGAAGAAGAAGAAGAAGAAGAAGAAGAAGAAAGTCAAACTAGTGACGAGGAAGAATTCTCAAGCTAGTGAGCAAAATCTTATACTACAAACCTCTATTTAAATGCATTGTAATACTTGATGTGAGTTGTATTGTAATACTTGGTGTGAATGATCATAAATTTTATTTGAATGTAT
This sequence comes from Nuphar pumila, assembly GCF_984573655.1. Lineage (NCBI taxonomy): Eukaryota > Viridiplantae > Streptophyta > Magnoliopsida > Nymphaeales > Nymphaeaceae > Nuphar > Nuphar pumila. Next base: position 67,951,070 of record NC_143255.1, on the reverse strand, counting down.
TGTAATACTTGATACGAATGATTCGAATGCATTGTAATACTTGATGTGAATGATTTCAATTATCTGAATGTATTATAATTTATGCAATTAACGAATGATTTGAATTAGTGCAATACTTGATGTCAATCATTTGAATTATTTGAATGCATTGCAATGCTTGATGTGAATGACTTGAATGCATTGTAATACTTGATGTGAATTATTTGAATGTATTGTAATACTTGATACGAATGATTCGAATGCATTGTAATACTTGATGTGAATGATTTCAATTATCTGAATGTATTATAATTTATGCAATTAACGAATGATTTGAATTAGTGCAATACTTGATGTCAATCATTTGAATTATTTGAATGCATTGCAATGCTTGATGTGAATGACTTGAATGCATTGTAATACTTGATACGAATGATTCGAATGCATTGTAATACTTGATGTGAATGATTTCAATTATCTGAATGTATTATAATTTATGCAATTAACGAATGATTTGAATTAGTGCAATACTTGATGTCAATCATTTGAATTATTTGAATGCATTGCAATGCTTGATGTGAATGACTTGAATGCATTGTAATGCTTGATGTGAATGACTTGAATGCATTGTAATACTTGATGTGAATTATTTGAATGTATTGTATGACATATGTTATTTGTTAGAATATGGTTCGTGGAGGTTATAGTGGTCGCTCATCCAGTAGTAGCCAGACTCAACCTTCATCTTCACAGGCTCCTGTGATAGGTATATCATATAACTAATTAGATGCTTGATTAGTTCAAATGCACATTCTGAGAATTTCTAATGTATTTTTTAACAGATGATGTTGCGCCTGTACACGACCTACCTACATCAGTTGATCATACAAGTCAACAGTCAACACAGGAAACATGGTCTTCTCAGGCTGGCACAAGAAGACTCATTCAAATAGTGTATATCGATAATCGACCGTAAGTATTTTGTTTTCAATTATTGCATATCTTTTAAATATTTACTGTGTAACAATTCATGTGCAGCACGAGGTTTGAGCCACAAGAAGTAGTACGGGAGATTAGGAATTCACTTCTTCAACATCTACCAGGACCAGTTGCTCAATGGAAAGAGTACCCAAAGGAGGTGTTAGACAGATTGTGGTCCTTATTCATGGTATACAGTTGTTCCTCATAGTTAATGTGTTTCATATTTAATTTATTTAAGCAATGTCTACTAACTTTCTGAAAATATTTGTAGGCTTCGAATCGCTTCGCAACTACGGTGGAAGAAAATGATGCAAGGAAGGTGTGGCAGAAGGTGGCTGTCAATCGATTTGCAGACATGCTGCACACTATGAAGACTGCAGCAAAAAAAGCATCTGGCGTAGTAGATGATCCATTACTGTGGAAGGGCCATGGTCCTATTACTATCAGGAGAGATTACTGGGATGAAATGTGCGATAAGTGGGCGGGAGATGCATTTAAAAATTGCTCTGCGAAGGCTTCACAAAATCGATCGAAGATGCCTGAAGCCCATCTACACACAGGTGGATCTAAGACATTTGGGAGCCACCTAAAGAAAATGGTAACTCATCAATATATAATATTAATTTTATAAGTATTGTTGCAAACTTGTGTACTAAATCTTTTGTCATTTAACTTCGCAGGAAGCATAAAAAGGAGGCAGTGTACCATATAAGGATGTGTTTGTAGAAACACATAAACGGAAGACCACGGGAGTCTTCGTATCAGAGAAGGCGAGAATGACAACGGTATGTATTAATTCTATTAATAATCATTGCAATATATATGCAAGTTATCATAATGTTATCATTAATTATTAATGAATACTTTAAACATTATTTTGTAGGAGGCATATGAGCAACAGATGGTAGAGCGATATGGCGATGACGCTACTCAGCATCCATCATTTGATCCTACAGCATGGGTGACTGCAGCAGGTGAACCCAAAAAAGGTCGCATGTTCGGGTTTGGGAGTAATATGAACACTTCACCAGTTATTGGTTCTTCCAGTTACGGCTCACCGACTTATTGCGCCGACATAAGCTCCAAGCAGCCGACTATTCTTTCCGATGATGATGTACGCCAGATCATTAATGAATCACTGAATAACTACTTTCAATACACCGTCGCCCCCTTTCTCCGAAATGAGATCAAGGCCGCTGTTCAGGATAGGGAATCTTCGATTCCAGGTCCCTCTCAGGTATAATCACATATTCAGTTTTTTGACTGCCTTAGAGCACATATGAGCATGCTATGCATGCTATAATAACATATAAAGTTTTTTTATTGCATTAGAGTACATATGAGCATGCTATAATCACATATAAAGTTTTTTTGTCTGCCTTAGAGCACATATGAGCATGCTATAATCACATATAAAGTTGCTTTGCCTGCCTTAGAGCACATATGAGCATGCTATATTCACATATTCAATTTTTTGACTGCCTTAGCACACATATGAGCATGATCGAATCACATATATAGTTTTTTGCCTGCCTTAAGGCACATCTGAGCATGGTAGGATCACATATAGTGTTTTTTTAGATGCCTTAGAATACATATAAACATGCTATAATCACATATTCAATTTTTTGACTGCCTTAGCACACATATGAGCATGATAGAATCACACATATATATATATATATATATATATATATATATATATATATATATATATATATATATATATATATATATATAACTTTTTGTCTGCCTTAGAGCACATATGAGCATGATAGAATCACATATAAAGTTTTTTTGACTGCATTAGAACACATATGAGCATGCTATAATCATATATTCAGTTTTTTGACTGCCTAAGAACACATATGAGCATATTATAATCACATATTCAGTTTTTTGACTGCCTTAGCATACATATGAGCATGCTATAATAACATATAGAGTTTTTGTACTGCCTTAGAACACATATGAACATGTTATATATCATTTATGATAGAATCACATATAAAATTTTTGGCTTTGCCTGCCTTAGAGCACATATGAGCATGCTATATTCACATATTCAATTTTTTTACTGCCTTAGCACACATACGAGCATGATCGAATCACATATATAGTTTTTTGCCTGCCTTAAAGCACATCTGAGCATGATAGAATCACATATAGAGTTTTTTTAGATGCCTTAGAACACATATGAACATGCTATAATCACATATTCAATTTTTTGACTGCCTTAGCACATATATGAGCATGATAGAGTTTTTTTATTGCCTTAGATCACACATGATAGAATCACATATAATGTGTAATTTATTTCATTATATTTTGTTTATCAATACTGACTGTTCTTTTCTTGTGTAGGCTGCTAGCGATAATCAGGGTAGTGGAGCTGAAGGGACAGATAAAGACAATGAACAAGAGGACACACAAAATCTTAGCGATGATTAGAGGACTGTGTTGAAGAAGTTCTATTTTTTTTATTTTTTCTAATTGTAATTGTTGAATTGTAAATAATTAAACTTCTTAATTTTAAGGTGGAACGATTAATTGTTGTAGATACTTGTTATATGATTTTTTTTTTGTGGTTTGTTTTTTATTTACAGGAAATATAAATTGTACAGGAAATAGAAATTGTACAGTTCTCGGTAATTAATTTTCAAATAAATTTTTTTAAATTTTTTTTCGTGTTTGCGACGGATTAGCGACGGAACCATCCGTCGCTATTCATATTAATCTAGCGACGGCATAGCGACGGAAGTAAATCCGTCGCCAAGCCGTGGTCGCCGTTTAGTAGCGGCGGATTAGCGACGGAATATAGCGCTCGTTATTCCGTCGCAATTAGCGACGGACCTGGCGACGGAATAATTTCATCGCCAGTTAGCGTCGAAATATTCGCGATGTAAGCATACTGTCGCCTCGTTGTCGCTAATCCGTCGCTAACCATGTTAGCGACGGATTAGCGACGGAATGTGGTCGTCGCTAATCTACTGCTTTGTTGTAGTGTTTCTGACAGACTCAAGAATCTGCCGGACTTTACAGAACTGAAAAACTCACCCGGAAGCTCCGGATATACGTGTTTCAAGTTCGATAAAATTCTGGACTCATTTGACTCAAAATTGAAAAATGCGAAAAAAATGATTTTGGAAAACACTTAAAAACCAAACTAACCTAACTTAAAATGAGCTGAATTTTGGTCTGTAGTCAATGAACACACAGAGGAAGAGAATCGAACAATAATTTTGGACAAACTCATAAAAATTGCACATAAAATGAACACAAATTGGTGCAAAATTTAGTTTTTAAATTCACTGCACTATTCATTGTCACAATCCAATGCTACCTTAATTACTTAAAAGCAATTGCAAAAACAGACAATCCAATCTAAATGTTGCTAAACTACAGTAAAAAATATTCAAGTGAATCTAGTTAAGACACCCTATAGTAACCTAAACAATTTAATTCTACACAAAAATTGAAATGCATACACATACTCTGTTAGCCTAACTAAAACATACTATGAGATAGACTATCTAAGTTACTAAACAGATTGGATTAATGTACTCTATCATAATGGAAACTCACTACTTAGCTTACTTAGCAAATGGACATTAACCTAAGCTATCAAGTATACATAACCAAGGTAATGGCTAAGTTAGGATGCAAAGGGGGCGGGTATGATTTCATTAATATGGGAAGAGAACACCCCCCTAAATACAAATGTTTAATAAATAAGGCTACTTGACAGCAACATAAGACCCATACTTACCCTAACTAATATAAACTGTAATTAAGAAGTATTATGTAAGCTTAACATACCATAAATGACTACCTAACCACAGACCTAAATTTAAATGGAATGAATCAACAAAAATGGAGTTTTACATAGAAATTTTAGATGGCTACTTTGACCAAGAATCTACCACTAATTACAACTAATGAACCTAGACTAAAAAGAGTTAATTATCTAACTAACTAGGAATTAGTAAATCACCAAGAAAGGACTGGTCCAACAATGGCTGCCAGACCATATGTAAGAGACGCCCTGCAAAACTAATTTTCACTTAGCCCAACAATGCCCATCAAAAAGAAAATTTCAATTTAAACTATGTTAATACACAACCAGGACTTAGGTGTTTTGAGTATGGCACTGGAGGTTCCCAAACCTGCTGTAACAAAAATTTTAGACGTTAAAAGAAAGCAACGCACGAAACATCAATCTATCACTAACTCTAAGAAAAACCAATTTGTTTCTTGTACCAAACGAAATTTAAAATAATCAAAAACTGAATTTTTGCTTGTTTTAAACTATAACCCAGATCGACTTTAGTATGTGTAAAACAAAGACAGCACCGTCCAATAGGCTATTAACTGGAACAAAATATTAGCAAAACCTTTTGGACGCAATGCAATCGGCTAGACAAGATCTAGCCGGTTCAAGCACTTAAACACAATGACACCAGTGATCCAATGGGTAAATAGCCTAGGAATCGACCTAGGTGCTGGTCTATGCACCAACAACTATGCTAAGGCTGTAACAAGGAAAAAAATAACGCAGACAAATAAAGAACAGAAAAAAAAAAACACACGTACTTGGGGTTTTACACTAAAAGAAGGGATGAGAAAAGACTTACCAGGCGCGACTTCGGAAGTCCGACGAATGAAGGGGTCGAAAAGAGGTGGTCCAGCTTAGGAGAGGCATCTACACAGCCTCAATGATGTTGTCTAAACCTCCATTGTTGTAGGGTGCTGGGAACTGCAACTGAGGGTGATCCGAATATGGCGCGAAGTCCCGATGGCATGGGTGGAGTAGAGAGCCGGATGGGGATAGAGCCGGCTGGCTGTGGAGGGGCAGACAACACCCCTTTCACAGCTGGTTCACCACCATTGTTGCTGTTACCTGCAAAACACAACAAAGAAGATTAGTTTCAGCAAGGAGGGGAAGAAAAGCAAGACATGCAAGGGAAGAAGAAGGGAGGAGGAAGAAGGCGGCTGCCATGGAAGCTTGGCAAAGCCAAGCAAACCCAAGAGGAAGGAGGAGAGGCAGCTTAGGGCTGAGGAAGACGATGATGGAGAGAGAATTGGCTGGAGGGAGGCGTCTTCTTCAAAGCAAAAGACGTCTAGGGCTTTTTCAAAACAGGTTTTTAAAGGCAAAAACCCAATTTTTGGCTATTTTCAAAAAAGGGATTAAAAAAAAGATTATTGCTAGGTGCCTTTTTGGAGGGGGTATTTAGCAAATATTTTTAAAAATCGTGAATGGGGCTAATATGGGTTGGATTGGGTACATTTTGGCCCAGATTCGAGGCCCAAATGGCTCTTTTGGATCCAAAATGTCCTAGTTTGCCCCGAGGTCCAACGCTACATTGTAAATGTAATATCTCTCTCGTTTTAAGTCTGATTCGAACAAAATTCAAACTGTAGCTCAATGACATCTATATGCATCTAAGTGTGGGTTCTAAACCTATAAATGATGCATTTATGTAATAAAAATATATTATAATTACAAGTAATTTATGCATCATCACTGTACCTCTTGCCGAGTTCTTGATTTCTGCTGAGACTTGGCTGAGACAGTTGACTGTCATTCTTTCTCATCCTCAATGAAGAAATTCTTATCGATATAATCTTGGACAATGTTCTTGAAGATGAAATAATATTCAATATCGTGCCTCATTGTTCAGTAGAATTTGCAGAATCGATCTTTCCATTTGCCTTTTGTGATAGGAGAATTAGCAATCTTTGGGAGTTTAACCATTTCCTTGACCAGCATGTATTCAAGGATCTTTTTGAGGAGTTGATCTAGAGGAGTAAATTTGCGATCGTAACCCCAACCGTCATGTTTTATCTTCTCTTTCTGTTGACTCAATTTTTCACTCTGCTTTAAAGATTTTTCTTTCTAACTTGTATGATTGCCTTTGTTATCTTTGCAATCATTGCGGTTGGCATTGGCAAACAAGGCAGAATTTATCTTCTTTTTTGAATCTTGATTATTCCTGACGGGGGTGATGCCCTCATAGAGGTCTTTGCTCGTGAAGACCTTCTTGCCTTTGTCGCGGTCTTGCAAATCTTTAATAACCTCAGACATTTTTTTCAGCTGTACTTGGACTAGATCATCCATTGCTTGATTTTTCAATTTATAGGCTATCCCTTGTCTATGAGGGGATCTTTGAAATGCTTGCTGGGCTTCATATTCTTCATCAGTGTCCTCTACTGATTTCTCTTCATCTGTCGTATCAGTATTCTGAGCATACTTCTTGGATAACTTTAAAACCTTTTTGACTACCCGACCTTTTGTCTTCTTCTTGACCTGGGTCTTTTCTGTACTAGCTTCAGCCTGCTCTGCCAGCATCGATGTCATCATCTGCTTGCTTTCCCTGGCTTTTAAATGACCGCAGGAAATCCATTTCTTCTTTTGAGGTTGTTGAATATGCGATGCCCTCAACTGGTGCAGTTTTCTTTCCTGACCTTGTCTGGACCATTAGATATCACGAACGCTCTTTGCAAGGCAAAGTTGATGGTTAGGCTTTTGAGAGAGATTTTGATTGGAAGAAAATATTTGCTGAGATTTTTGGTAGACAATTGAAAGAATATCCCATTGCTAGGGATTGAGTCATCGCTGAGATTACGACAATTGCGTTGCCATTCTTTTGCAAAGAAAATAAATAACTGAAAAATTATGCCTTGTTACCTAGGTGAGGTCGTCAAACCAAGAATGAAGAATTTGAAGGATTCTTTATTCATTGAAGGGAAAACATGATTGCATCAATAATAAACTTGAGAAAGAGGGTGTGGACAAACAATTTGCCACCACTCTTGATAATCAACAGAGACACAAGGACCGAGAAAAAGTGAAAGAGTAACAAAAGAGTCTCAGTCATACCTGGCAGAATAATATGTTTCAGACCACTGTGCTGATGTAAGGTCGAACTCTGGCACAACTTCTGATAGCAGCCGCATCTCCACGCGCTTCTGTCTCTGAGAAAACTGTCGGACACACCGCTCTGGATGATAGTAAGCACAGAAGAATGGACCAAGTAGCTTGAACCGCTTGCTGTATGCATAGGTGTATCTGGGAGGTGATAGCTCTCGATCAAAATAGTCCTACACCACTTCTTCTTCCTGCAGATGATCAATCAAGAAACGATACCATGCAACTGGAAGGAGCTCATTGCCATTGTATCTGAACGAACTAGCTCTGGTCGACACATGCTGGAGGAACCAAGACTGAAGTGCATAGGTACATCCTTAGACTAAAATGGACTCTCCAAGCGTTAAGCGAGTTAATCCTCTGTATAGAAAAGCAAGTGCGGTGTGAACACCCCAAATTTTCCCCAAATTCTAAAAATTTCCCTTGTTGCCCCCTGGGTCTATCTTTTGAATAATCAGGTCAATTTTTGATTAAATTTTCATTCATTTCTCGGATTTGTTGGAAACCAGACCCAATTTTCATTTCTAACCCATTTGCTGAAGGATTTTCCAAAAGAGCAATGTTAAAATTCTCAAAGAACCCCTCTTTTGTAAATATTTCTCAAAAAATTCTGAAAATAGTGTAATCTCTCATTTTCCTAATTCTAGAGTTTTTTATTTTCAAAAATACAAAAAATGTAGAAGATTTCAAGAAAAGAACAAAAAAATAGGAAAATAAAAAAGAAAATACAAAAATAAAAATAAAAAACATAAAGTTCTTAAAAAAACCACCTTTTGAAAATCATCCTTTTGCTAAAATCCATTTTTAAAAAAAAGCGCGTTTTGGAAATTTCGATAAACTGAAGGGTGTCCCTGAAAAAAAGAAAAACAGAAAAAAAAAAACCTAAAAGGGGTGCCTATCTCTCTCTCTCTCTCTCCCGATTTCTCTTGGAAACCCTCCTCCATCGCACTCTCTCCCTCTCTACTTCACCTCTCATGATCGCTCATCAACGATGGGTCGATCCTCCCCTCTCTCTCCCGTTCATCTCTAACTGATCGATCCTCCCCTTCCTCCTCCACTCATCTCTAAGAAACTACAATCCTCCAGACCCATCTCCTCCATCTTTAAAAGGGATACGTCGGGGAACCCTCAAAACACCCGTTCACACCCCTCCACTTCATGCATTTTCTCGTCTTACCCTCCTTCTTTTGGACATTACAGAAGGAAGGTCGGCATTGCAGCAGAAGATTTCTTCACCTCCTTTGCTCTCTGCTATTTCTCGTCTAATCGACCCTCTCAGTTCCAATATATCCACTATATATCGGAATCCCTTTTTCTCCTTCCCCAAATTGAAGCTCTATCGAATCAAGAATCATTCAAAAGCCGATTTGCAGAAGCTTCGAAGCCTCTCAACTGCAAACAAGGAGGTCGATCCTATTGCAAAAGCTCCATCGGGCGATCCTGATTAACCCTGCAACAATGAACAAAAGCTCGATCCGCCATTGTAAGGGTCATTCCCCTCAGCCTCAGCGACAATAATAAAAGAGAGGAAACCTCTCTCATCTTAGCTTTTGCCAATCCACGATCCTCTCTGATCGAGCGAAGAAAAAAAAATCCCCAACAGCAGCTACAGGTAAGCATTCACCTCCTTCGTCCTTTGATTCTTTGTTTTACCATATTATTTAATTTTAATAGATCCTGATTAACCCTGCAACAATGAACAAAATCTCGATCCGCCATTGTAAGGGTCATTCCCCTCAGCCTCAGCGACAATAATAAAAGAGAGGAAACCTCTCTCATCTCAGCTTTTGCCAATCCACGATCCTCTCTGATCGAGCGAAGAAAAAAAAATCCCCAACAACAGCTACAGGTAAGCATTCACCTCCTTCGTCCTTTGATTCTTTGTTTTACCATATTATTTAATTTTAATAGAGTTTCATCTCGTTTATTTTTATTTTCCTCTCTTTATTGAAATGCATTAGAGGTAGGGTCGACCTGCATACAGCAAGATCGACCCACCATCACAAATATTAATGGAGTAATCTGACTCCTACATCTATTTTTGCTTTTCTTTGATGTTATCGTATTCCTTACTCTGATTTTTCTGTTTTCTTTTGTTCCTCGTTTCCATATCCTATTTTCTTTTATTATTCTTTTGATTTTCCATTTACTCTTGATGATCATATTGGGTGATTCGTTCTTATTTGATTTCCGATGTGATCATCCACCTTGTTAAAATAAACGTTTCACATCTTATTTCTGGATATTTGATGGTTCAGAGCCTCTGTAACACAGACTTCCAGTTTATCTTATTGCCTCTGGTTAATTAGAATTGCTGTTTTTCTCACTTTACGATCCATTTAGCCTACTTCTTTTGTCGTTTTATTTTGATTTCTATGGTTCATACCCAATTATATGTTGTCTCTAATCTCCTTGCTTTGATAGCATTTCATTCGTTAAATCCATTCCCTGCTACGTTTCTTGTTTAAAGCATCAGCTGTACATTTTTTTTTTTTACGATCGTATGTTTTCTTCAACCCCTCACAATACACACACATCTTGCTTGCATCATGCATCTTGGCATGACACTGTGTCTTCGGATATTAATCCTGGCTCAATGCTGTTTAATTTCAATTTCTTTTACGTATTTTGATCTAAGCCTCTGTGTTTGATTTATATCTCTTGCTTGAGTTGAGTCCCGATCTCTACTTTCATTATAGGTTTTCTTTCATCTGATGTTATATAATATCATCATCATGTAATTTTTTTTTTAGCTGTGCATCATAGAGTATCCTTTTGCATCTATCAGGTTCAACATTGTCATCATCCATTCCTGTAGGATCTCTTAGATCACCACCGACATCATGATTCATTGATTTCAATATATCAATTGTGTTGATTTTATGTAAATCATTCTAACTTCTCCTCCTGTATATTTAAATTCATTTCATGTACGTTTTCTGTGATATTTTGCAAATACCATTATATATTTCGCATTTGGTCGATATTTTCTCAATCACCAATCCCCTGTACCTAATAGCTGAAATTGTTAATTTCTCAATTGATGGCTGCAAACTGAATTGCAGCAATAAGTGTTCTGTCCAAGATAATAGTAATATTTGCTTTGAGATGAAAACCCCACACATTTGAGGTATGGTTCAGATTAGAGGGCTCATTGTCCGTGGATCCCATATTCCTTCGATCTACGCTGGCATCCAGACTATCAGATTTCCGGGTTCCGCGCTGGCATCATTGGTAAGCTGGAATGAAGTAAAACACCTACCTATGAATAGTAGGTGGAAGGATGACATCACTTATCTCCAAATAAGCAACTAATTGTGGATGCTCCCAATATTGATGAAATTGTCTATGATAGTGGTAAAAGAAGAATCTATCCTGCAGCTATTAGAGGGGAGCGAATGTTTTTTCATTGGTGCTATTTGTCATCATGATGAAGGTACAGAGTGAGGGATTTCATCTTCAAAACTGAAACCAAGTCCATTGATCGCCAGGGAAATAACACCAACTCGAAAGGTAAGTACTCTTGGCTTTTGTTAATCCACCTCACCACTACAAGATATTTTTACTGTCTCTGTGTTTTCTCCTTACATTCGTCAAGGTTGTGATATATTGTATCTATGTGATTTTCCTTTCAATATGTCATATGTCTGGTTTCACATTTTTTTTTTTTGCAAGTGTGATTTCATATGCCGGCATACATTCATCACTGCTCCCACTGATGTCACCTACCTTCACAACAGTATCTAGGCCCACCACATAGCCTCAAAGCACCCAACACACAACATATTGTCACCTATATTGTCACTGATATACTATCATTAGTTTCATTAGCACTGTACCCCCTCCCCCCTTTTATAGCTCACATTCACTGATTTTTTATTCATTTGTTTTGTTTCTTAATCATTTATCATCTTCATTTATTTACCCATGATCTTCACCAGTTCATTTGTTTGATTGTTTAGTTCAATCATTCAGTTCTTTTACTATTTACCTATTTTCATTTGCTTCATTCATCATTTATCTAACTCGACAATTCACTTGCTCACTGGTTCTGCAATCTGATCAACTGATGTTCTTCATCAGGAATACCACTTCCATCGTGATAATTAATCTTGGTTGGTCACATAAGTTGGATGCCTTTCTCTTGTTAACATAAAGAGCAATTTCATGGTGACCATTTTGCCAAAGTCTGTCAGGTTCTGTAGCAGTAACCTAAAGAATAAAGTGGATGGTGCTAAAGCACCCCCTCTTGTTTTAGTTCTTTTGTCATAATCGGTCAGGTTATCATCATCAACCAATGGGAAAGTTGCACAAAGGTAGTGGTCAGATATTGTTTGCTCTTAATAGAGTAGTTACGGGAAATATCACCAAGTTTGGAATTTTTTTCCAGCACATCAAGAAGGTGCGTCACCATTGGCTGCTGAACTGAAGAGTCTTCCCCAGCAGAGGTGTCTCCGAATTAAGGATAGCATCTGTCGATGATAAGTTGACAGGAAATCAAATAGAAGAGTTAATATATTCATGCTGCTGCAAATCACCACGATGACCCCTGTACTTCTACCATCTCAAGCTTGGCTACATGGATCACATTCACCAGTGTTGCATGTCCACTTAGGCATCCATGTATTATTCACTATTTTCACAGCACCAATAATCATTTTCATAGTTTCTCTATGTCACTCATAACCACCGACAACATTACCTCCCCTTTTGGTCATCAATTACCATAACAACATCCCTTTACTGCAAAGTCAATGACCTGCCACCTTAGCACCTCACAGCATGTTTCCACTACCCCTTCCAGAGCCCCTTACATTCACTGTTATACCTTCATATCCTGCATACTATGGCACTTTCATATACAATACCATTTTTTATAGCACCTTACGGCATTCTCATAACATCTTTACATTTGCAGACAAACATCTTCACAAGCACCACCTTCAGACCTTCTCATTTTGCCAGCACCCACATGTTTGTCAAACTTTTGCTATAGTTCATTATATAGAGGACTTAAGCATAATGCATTCCCACTGTTCTTCTACAAAACTTTGCTTCTGCATGTGCATCTTCTATCTCCATCTTATACAAAATATTCATTCCATTCACCCTTTTTTTTCACTCACACCTACGATACCATTACAGTTCATCTATCACTGCCTCCTGCCCACTACATACTGCACCCCATTTGGCGTCCCATCTTACCATTAGTTTAGGATATTGGGCACATATGACAACATTCACTTTCCCAGCAGTTTGGCACATTGCACCTACCACCTGCACATATATTTCACCTGTTATTATCACATTGCTACAACTACCTCTAACTTCCAGCATAATACTTCCTCTACCCACTTACACAACAGCCTACAATGTTGCTCTTCACCTCATTACAACACCTCCAGCACCTATGTAACTTCAATACATGATGTTTAGCCTATATCATATAGTTTAGGATATCTTTACGGATTTCAATGTCTATTTTAGTTACCTTAAGGCATTACACGAATTCTCATATGTAAATTAACTTGAACATATCGCTCTAACATAGCTTGCATCATGTACTGTAAGACCCGCAATTTTTCAGAAAATATCTGAATAAAATTCATGAGGCATTTACCGCTAAAAATGACATTTTTCTCAGAATGCGAAACGAATCAATTCCTGCGAGCCAGTTACACTTAGAATATTCGTCGAAACGCGATTATATGCTCAAACACTCTGGAAGCCATAACTTCCTACCTAAACGAAATCAAAGGATTCCTGCGAGCCAACTTTCTTAGTGGCATCAATACGAAGATAACGGCGTACTCAGAATTTTTCGGAAAAAAATCACCGAAAACCCGAAATTCTTGTGAGACCCACAGAAATATGGGTGGGACCCACAGAAATATTTCTCAGAAAATGTTCTAGAATATTCTAAAATATTCTGGCACCTTCTAGCATCTTCCAGGACCTTCCAGCTCCTTCCAGCACCTTCCATGGAAGGGATTTCTGAAAAGCCAAGGGGTAAAGAGGGGATTCTGAAACTTGGGGCCCAAGTTTCAGAACCTATAAATAGAGGACCCCCCCTCCTTTAGAAAATCGCCAACCCCTCTCTCTCTCCTCCTTTTCCCAAACCTCCCCTACCTAGCCTAGCCCACTTGACCTGGTCTGAGCCTGCCTGACTTAGCCTGAGCCTGCTTGACCTGGTCTGAGCCTGTCTGACCTGGTCCTAACCCACCTGACCTAGGTCTGAACCTACTTGACCTAAGTCTGAACCCAGTTGACTTGACCTGAACCTGGTTTGGTTCAAAGTCAAAGTCCAAGTCCTTTTTCTTATGAAGTTCGAAGTTGATCCTTTTTCGAAGTCGAGCCTCGTTCGAAGCGTTTGAAGCAATCAAAGTTGTTTCTTCCTCAAATTGAAGTAAGTTCGCTTCATTAAACCATCTCTCTCAAGTATTTGATTGTTTGTATATAGCATATACTTTCTGAAGTAGTATCTTGCTTTAGTTCTTGGTTGAGCCCTCTAGGACGCTTCGGTGTTCACGCGCTCGCCTCGTAACTATCGTCGGATATATATGTTCGAATACGCAGTATATGCGTTCTTCAAAATAGTATCTCACCCTAGTTCTTGGTTGAGCCCTCTAGGACACTTCGGTGTTCACTCGCTCGTCTCGTAACTATCGTTGGATACAGATCTAGGTGTATATCTGCTGATTCTGCCGACACGTCTTATATCGCACAAGCTATGTAATTTACCTTTGCCGTCGCATCGTATGATGCCAAGGCTCCCTGCTTTCTGTACTTCCGATTAAAGCACTTCCGATTATGCATTTACTTACGTCGTCGCGTCGAACGATGCCAAGGCTCCTGCTTTCTGCAATGTATTTACTTACGCCGTCGCGTCGAACGATGCCAAGGCTCGTGTTTTGTTATATATGTAGAATATTTCGTTCAGTTACACACCCTGAACAATAGTATATGCATTTCCTTTACGCCGCCACTGTATAAAGCACATGCTTCTGCTTATATTACATATATGGCGCGTAAGTGAGCATTCAAATGGAGATCAACTCCAAAATCGCCCATGCGATTCCCTTACCGCTCCTCGTACAAGATTCTGCTTGACGAATGAAGCCCCTATTGGAAAGGCTTCGCCTTTTGGCAAAATGCTTTTTACGTAAAGACTAAATCAATTACGTATGGCTTGGCTATGGCCCAAGGTTCCTGCAACCTTGATGGATGCAAAGTACGCACAACGGTGCGCATCCATTTCCCAAGTTAAGCGTAGCGATTTCCCACCAAAGAGGGGAGATGCCGCTGAAATGGATAAAAGAAAACGCACGCTTTCTCCGTTAAAGAGAGGAAGTGCTGCTGAAATTCCTGAAGGAGCTAAGAATGACTCAGAAAGAACGTAGCAGAAGTGTTACCCAGTTATGAAACGCCTTCTACGATGTAGAAAGGTTCGTCGCACCACTGCCGGTAGAGCAGAGAAGGTGTTGACAGGATGGTTGGCAGAAGAGCTGCCAGAACCAGTTAAGTGGCACAATGATGTCCTTTGTTGGAACGATGTCAGAATGACTCGTCTCCCTGGCACCTGCAAGGACACCATACTTGTAAGAGCCGCTGCGCCAAAGTAGTGGTAGCACCTTGACGAGGTCTTGAGCTCGTTGCGTAAAAATACGCCGAGTAGCCGATCCGTAGAGATCGAGTCATGTGCATGCTCATTGAGAATTATCAGACAACCAGACTCGTAAGGGCCGCTGAGCCGGAGTTTGTTGTTTCCATCGAAAGAGGTGAAGCGCTCGTCAAGGCCGAAGTGCCGAGAGCAGAGTTAAGCATGCATATGAATAAAACCTTTGTTCCACGGTGAAAACCGTGTGGTTGATTGGGGTCGGGTACATACTTCTTAAAGGTTGCCCTATAGGCATGCAATGTTCGTTAAGTAATTGTAAGACCGGCAGGCCCCTTTCAGAATTTCTCACCGAGGAAGACGGTGATGGCGCAGCCTTAAGTGACATATATTTCACCCGAACCTGATAGAGTTCATTGATAGCCTTCGTCACTCAGAGGTATGGAGGTCGTGGTTATCCTTAAATACCTAAGGATTAACCCAACTACTGCAGTAACAGAATGCATTCGGATACCTAGTAAGGATCTCTTCCGGTATGCTGTACCGTCCTACTAGGGGGATGGGGTCAACAGGCCTCTAGGGTATCTAAAATACATAGAATAATCAACCCCCAGATCGTCGCGTTGTCGCCCAGATATGAGTCTCCTAAGCCCAGGGGGAGGTGCAATTATCGAAACAAAGCATTAGCTTAGGTACAGCGCTACTTTGAATGTATGAGTGGATGACGTTGTTGAGTCAGTCCTGCATAACCTTTGTGAAGGTATCATGGTCGGTATACTACTGGACCGATTGGGAAAGAACCCATTGATATCCGTACGACTAAGTGAAGCTCGGAGAGCTGTCCTTAGATTCGTAAGATACAGATGTGCCAAGCATAAAGGCTTGAGCTAGACATCCATTCGTGACTCTGAGGAAGTCAAGGCTAAGTCATAGAGACTTAAGAGGTTATTCTAACTCACAGCCCTGAAGAGGCTTATGCGAAGTCATGAAGACTTGCGTGGATGTTCAACTCATAGCCCTGATGAGACGTTTGCGATATACGCTAGGTCATGGAGGCTTGAGCGTCGTATTACGAACTGCGACCCTGAGTGGTCTATGCATTTACTTGAGTTGAATAGATAGGTATTTCCCTACTTACCAGACCATCAGTGGTTCTGACCCCGTTTAATGGGGATTTCAGGTGTTGAACCTGCGTGACGATATGCGGAGCAAGGCGGCATCAAGTTCCAGGGTTTCTCTAGACAGAGTTGTACTGCTTCCTTTTTATTGAACCTTCACTGCTTTTCTAAGCAGTAGTGTTGTAATAAACATGTGCTTTCGATAAAATAGAACACTTTGGTGGTCAATGAGTTGCTTGGCCACATACCTGCAACGTGCTCGGAGTTTTCTAAAATCGATGACTCATTATCGTCTTATTCTGCTGCTAAAAGCTTTTCTAAGTTCCGCTGCAAAGAAAAAAAAAAATTCATGAAAATTTTAACTTAGCTTTGTTTTGGAAATCCGGGGTGTTACAGAATTGGTATCAGAGCAAGAGTCTGAGAAACCTGGTTCGAGATCCATCTTGTCCACCATATCGCATTGTAAGTATATTTTATACTTCTTGTTTTGATCTGGGTGCATCTTTGTATAGATGGCAACTCACGACTCCCAAGGATACTGCTATCGTTGCGGGATCATGCACAATGAGTGGGTATGCCCATATGAGATCCAAGACTGCCAGTATTGTGGCGAAGAAGGGCATTCCGCCAACGAATGCCAAATGAAGCATACCGCCGATATGGGTCGGCGGGGATCGCTTGGTCTTAGGGATGAGACCTCGCGTGTTAGTGGGCCACATTACTCCAGTAGAGGGAGTAGCCGTACCCCAGCGACTTCTGCTGAACTACCATCTCTGGTAGGATTTGACTTGAACTTCTTTGAGGGATTTGGTCAATCGCAAGGCTATCAACAGGCATCATGTACGCCTAGCTTGCACAGTCGGGAGGAGGGATGCAACAACTCCTTCTATAATCCCATTATGATTTCGGATTCCTCGAATCATAGTACGATTATATGGGGGAACAGAGCGGCTTTACCAACGCCGAGCCTGAATGGCCAAGGAGAGGGCTACAACCTATATCATCCCGTTATGGTCTCGGATTCCCTGAGCCATGATGCCACTGAATGGGCAAGTGGACCGGCATCACTGATCTATCCACAAGAGTCGCTTGAGAGTGCGGAAGTGCCGCCCAAGCCAAAACTAGTACTGCCTGCACCAAGGCAATGTGGAAGTAAACGATACTTCGGGTTCTTTGGGTCAAGAAAGAAATCCAGTTCGTAGAAGAGACTGGTAGTGTTTTGGAGTCAATAGACTCATGTACATAGTTTCTCAACGCCTAAAAGTCTGCCAGTGCGGCATGACATTTCGTTTAAGGCGATGCTTGTGTAAATGTGATGTATATTAAGTAAATAGAACTTTGCTTCGATATATATACATTGTGAAACTAAAACACGTTGCTTGTATGTGGTAGATAAATGACTCCTACGACGAGGAGAACCATGCCGAGCGAGGAGTCCCATACTCAAGGATTCCTGCTGGAAACGCTCAACAATTTGGTTACTGCCATTCGAGAAACAAGGCCAGAGTCAGTCGCACTTCGAAGCGAAAACCTTGGGGGAATAACCTATGAAAAATTCCTCAAGCTCGATCCACCAGTCTTCACCGGTAGAGCCGATCCTGAACTGGCAGAGAGTTGGGTCGAAGAGACCGAACGTGCCTTTCTGGTACTGAGAGTACCAGAAGAAAAGAAGACCAACTTTGGCACGTACAGGCTGAAAGACAATGCACGGAAGTGGTGGGATACCACTAAGATTATCCAGTTCTCAGAAGTTGAAGTCATTCCTTGGACTGACTTCCGGAGAGCTTTCATGGATAATTACTTCCCGTTACACTCCAGAAACAAGAAAAAAATGGAGTTTCTGGAATTGGAGCAGGGTGGCATAAGTCTGATTGACTACACCACCGAATTTCAAAATCTTGAACGGTACTGCTCCCGGTTATTTGAGACCGACCAAGAAAGGGCCGACAAGTACATCAACGGACTGCGAGAAGGGCTAAGGTCACGGGTTATCACCAGCATGCCCCAAACTTTTCAAACGGCTGTGGCAGCAGCTTCAAAAATACAAGTGGATTGGGAACGATCCAAAGTGATCATAGCAAAAAGGCCCGTAGTTGATGGTGGGAACAAGAAGAGAATGTTTCCAAGTGGCCAGGGTTCACGACAACCCTTTCAAAAGAAAAGGTTCCAAGGTGGGAACAACACTCAACAAGTCGTGAGGCCAAGGCAGAACATGGCTCCAAACAATCTGCAGTCCAACCCGAACTGCCCAAAATGCCATGTAAATCACGCAAGAGGACCATGTCCACGTGACACAGGTGGATGCTTCTACTGTGGCAAAATGGGCCACATTGCAAGACAGTGCAGGAAGAAGCTTGCTGATGAGCAAAGGAGGAATGCCGGATTTGCCGGACCCTCTCAACAAATACCACAACGAACACAAGTTCAACGACCCCCACTTAGAGTAGAACAAAGGCCTGCTGCAGGTCGTGTATACGCTGTAACGACTGAACAAGTCGAAACCGGTGACCTCATTGAAGGCACCGTACCTGTTAATGGACATGCAGCTTACGTCTTGTTTGATTGTGGTGCTACTCATACGTTTATCTCTGACGATTTCACAGAACAACTCCATGCTTCGGTGCAACCGATTGATAAAATGATCAAAGTATATAACCCGTTGGGTTCACGCACCAAATGTATCCGGTGTGTGAAAAATTTGGATATTGAGATAGCAGGGCAACACTTGCCTACTGACGCCATCCTGATTGATATGATACAGTACGATGTCATTCTGGGAATGAATTGGTTGGCTCAGAATAATGCCAAGATTCTGTGCCGCGAGGGCAGAGTGATTCTATCTCGACCCGGATTGCCTAAGATAGAATACCGGTTATCCAAACCAGTTCCACAAAAAAGGCTCATATCAGCACTTAAGGTACAAAAATACCTTAGGAAGGGTTGTGTGGCCTTCTTGTTGAGTCTCTCGGTGGAAAAATCCAACGATCAACCCCTTGAGAGTTTGGAAGTAGTGCGGGAGTTTCCCGATCTGTTTTATGAGGAATTGTCAGGACTTCTGCCACTTCGTGAGGTTGAATTTGGAATTCAATCCTTACCTAGAACAGCGCCAATATCCAAAGCCCCTTATCGTATGGCACCAGCTGAACTCAGTGAGTTGAAATGTCAGTTGGAAGAACTGATGGAACAAGGGTTCATCCGACCAAGTATGTCACCATGGGGAGCCCCGATACTGTTTGTAAAAAAGAAGGATGGATCCCTTCGGTTATGCATCGATTATCGGATGCTTAACCAGGCAACCGTTAAAAATAAGTACCCGTTGCCTCGGATTGAGGACTTATTCGATCAGCTAAGAACAGCGAGAGTGTTCTCCAAGATCGACCTCAGGTCTGGATACCATCAGCTCAGAGTTAAGGAGGAGGATATACCTAAGACTGCCTTCAGAACGAGATATGGCCATTATGAGTTCGTAGTAATGCCCTTCGGACTTACTAAAGCGCCTGCTGTCTTTATGGACCTGATGAATCGAGTGTTCAAGCCATACTTAGACACTTTTGTCATCGTCTTCATTGATGACATTCTCGTGTATTCAGAGAATGAGGAACAACACAAGGAGCACTTGAGAATCGTCTTGAAAACCCTTCAAGATAATCAGTTATATGCCAAGTTTTCAAAATGTGAATTCTGGCTAGACAAAGTAATGTTCCTTGGCCATGTGATCTCAAAAGATGGAATCGCAGTAGATCCTGCGAAGGTCGAAGCTGTGATAGACTGGAAGCAGCAAGAAAATATCACTAAGGTTCGCAGTTTCCTTGGACTTGCCGGATATTATCGGAAGTTCATACAAGACTTCTCCCGAATCGCCGTACCGATGACAAAATTGTTGAAAAAGAGAGTCAAGTTCGAATGGACTGACCAGTGTAAGGAGTGCTTTGAGGTTCTCAAACATAGGCTTACCACTGCCTCTGTCCTTACCTTACCTGCTGGTCAGGGAGGCTTCGTGGCTTATACCGATGCCTCGGGAACAGGTCTGGGTTGCGTATTGATGCAGCATGGCAAAGTAATCGCCTATGCATCCCGTCAGTTAAGAATTCATGAGAAAAACTATCCAACCCACAATCTTGAGCTTGCCGCGGTAGTGTTCGCACTTAAAATATAGCAACACTACCTTTATGGAGAGAAATTTGAGGTCATGTCGGACCATAAAAGCCTAAAATACCTTTTTTCTCAAAAGGAACTCAATATGCGGCAACGACGATGGCTGGAATTCCTCAAAGACTATGAATTCACGCTTTCCTATCACCCTGGAAAAGCGAATGTTGTAGCAGATGCCCTTAGTCGCAAGACTGTTGGCACTCTGGCCAGCCTCACCGGACAATGGAAGCTGATGGAGGATTTTGTCAGTTGGAAGCCATTCCTGGCTGACCCAGGAAAGATTCGATTGTCATGCCTGACAATCCATATCGAGATCCTCGATCGCATCGTAGCCGAACAGTTCAAGGACCCCCAGTACTTGGAATTAAAAGCTCGTGCTGCAAAAGATGACACTTTCTTCCATTTAAAAGAGGATGGAGGAATATGGATGGAAGAAAGAATTTGGGTTCCAAATAACCCTGAGCTAAGACATGAAGTACTCCAGGAGGCTCATAATAGCAAGTACACCATTCACCCTGGGGGTACAAAAATGTTTCGGGACTTACAGAGAAAGTACTGGTGGAGGGGTATGAAACGTGATGTGGCTACATTTGTCTCAAAGTGTTTGATCTGTCAGCAAGTAAAAATCGAGCATCAACGACCTGGTGGAAAAATGCAACGGATCGAGATTCTAGAATTGAAATGGGAGGGCATTACGATGGATTTCATCGTTGGATTGCCTCGGTCCAAGAGACAACATGACTCAATATGGGTGATCGTAGACAGACTCACCAAGTCTGCTCACTTCCTGCCAATCAACACTCGATACTCAACTGAACGATTGGCGGAGATCTACATTCGGGAAATCGTTAGACTCCATGGAGTGCCGATTTCGATCATATCCGATCGTGACCCGAAGTTCACCTCTCACTTTTGGGAGCAGCTTCAGAGAGCCTTGGGGACGAAACTCAAGTTCAGTACAACATTCCATCCCCAAACAGATGGGCAATCAGAACGAACCATACAGACTCTTGAAGATATGCTAAGAGCCTGTATGCTAGAATGGAAAGGTGATTGGGATTCCCACCTAGCGTTGGCTGAATTTGCTTATAATAATAGCCACCACGCTAGCATTGGGATGGCACCGTATGAAGCCTTGTACGGGCGACCCTGTCGATCACCAATCCATTGGAGTGAAGTGGGTGAGCGAACCTTGGACTCGCCCATAGTGTTGCAGCATTATACTGAGCAGGTCCACATGATCAGGAAGAAGCTACTAACTGCTCAGAGTCGACAGAAGAGCTACGTCGATCAGCGGCGTAGGGAACTCACTTTTGCAGTTGGAGATAAGGTTTTTATCAAGGTCTCCCCAACCAAGAGTGTGTTTCGTTTCGAAAAGAAGGGGAAGCTCAGTCCCAGATTCGTTGGTCCCTTCGAGGTTTTGAGCCGGATAGGAGAGACCGCCTACAGAGTAGCATTGTCACCGCAGTATACACAGATACACAACGTATTTCATGTGTCAATGCTTAGAAAATACGTTCACGACCCTTCCCACGTCATCCAATATGAAGATATTGACATCCAGGAGGATATGACGGTGGAAAAAAGCCCAGTAGAGATCATGGACCGACGGGAGCAAGTGCTAAGGACGAAGGTCATTCCACTTGTCAAAGTGAGATGGCAACATCACGGAGTCGATGATTGCACTTGGGAGCCCGAATCGGATATGCGGGATAAATATCCTGTACTCTTAGCTGAATTTCGCGGACGAAATTCCTTTAAGGGGGTAATGATGTAAGACCCGCAATTTTTCAGAAAATATCTGAATAAAATTCATGAGGCATTTACCGCTAAAAATGACATTTTTCTCAGAATGCGAAACGAATCAATTCCTGCGAGCCAGTTACACTTAGGATATTCGTCGAAACGCGATTATATGCTCAAACACTCTGGAAGCCATAACTTCCTACCTAAATGAAATCAAAGGATTCCTGCGAGCCAACTTTCTTAGTGGCATCAATACGAAGATAACGGCGTACTCAGAATTTTTTGGAAAAAAAATCACTGAAAACACGAAATTCTTGTGGGACCCACGGAAATATTGGTGGGACCCACAGAAATATTTCTCAGAAAATGTTCTAGAATATTCTAGAATATTCTGGCACCTTCTAGCATCTTCCAGGACCTTCCAGCTCCTTCCAGCACCTTCCATGGAAGGGATTTCTGAAAAGCCAAGGGGTAAAGATGGGATTCTGAAACTTGGGGCCCAAGTTTCAGAACCTATAAATAGAGGACCCCCCCTCCTTTAGAAAATCGCCAACCCCTCTCTCTCTCCTCCTTTTCACAAACCTCCCCTACCTAGCCTAGCCCACCTGAGCCCACCTGACCTGGTCTGAGCCTGCCTGACTTAGCCTGAGCCTGCTTGACCTGGTCTGAGCCTGCCTGACCTGGTCCTAACCCACCTGACCTAGGTCTGAACCTACTTGACCTAAGTCTGAACCCAGTTGACTTTACCTGAACCTGGTTTGGTTCAAAGTCAAAGTCCTTTTTCGTCCGAAGTTCGAAGTTGATCCTTTTTCGAAGTCGAGCCTCGTTCAAAGCGTTTGAAGCAATCGAAGTCGTTTCTTCCTCAAATTGAAGTAAGTTCGCTTCACTAAACCATCTCTCTCAAGTATTTGATTGTTTGTACATAGCATATACTTTCTGAAGTAATATCTTGCTTTAGTTCTTCGTTGAGCCCTCTAGGACGCTTCGGTGTTCACGCGCTCGCCTCGTAACTATCGTCGGATATATATGTTCGAATACGCAGTATATGCGTTCTTCAAAATAGTATCTCACCCTAGTTCTTGGTTGAGCCCTCTAGGACACTTCGATGTTCACTCGCTCGCCTCGTAACTATCGTTGGATACAGATCTAGGTGTATATCTACTGATTTTGTCGACGCGTCTTATATAGCACAGGCTATGTAATTTACCTTTGTCGTCGCGTCGTATGATGCCAAGGCTCCCTGCTTTCTGTACTTCCAATTAAAGCACTTCCGATTATGCATTTACTTACGCTGTCGCGTCGAACGATGCCAAGGCTCCTGCTTTCTGCAATGTATTTACTTATATCGTCGCGTCGAATGATGCCAAGGCTCCTGTTTTGTTATATATGCAGAATATTTCGTTCAGTTACACACCCTGAACAATAGTATATGCATTTCCTTTACGCCGCCGCTGTATAAAGCACAGGCTTCGGCTTATATTACATATATGGCGCGTAAGTGAGCGTTCAAATGGAGATCAACTCCAAAATCGCCTATGCGATTCCCTTACCGCTCCTCGTACAAGATTCTGCTTGACGAATGAAGCCCCTATTGGAAAGGCTTCGCCTTTTGGCAAAATGCTCTTTACGTAAAGACTAAATCAATTACGTATGGCCTGGCTATGGCCCAAGGTTCCTGCAACCTTGATGGATGCAAAGTACGCACAACGGTGCACATCCATTTCCCGAGTTAAGCGTAGCGATTTCCCACCAAAGAGAGGAGATGCCGCTGAAATGGATAAAAGAAAACGCACGCTTTATCCGTTAAAGAGAGAAAGTGCTGCTGAAATTTTTGAAGGACCTAAGAATGGCTCAGAAAGAACGTAGCAAAAGTGCTACCCAGTTATGGAACGCCTTCTACGATGTAGAAAGGTTCGTCGCACCACTGCCGGTAGAGCAGAGGAGGTGTTGACAGAATGGTTGGCAAAAGAGCTGCCAGAACCAGTTAAGTGACACAATGATGTCCTTTGTTGGAACGATGTCAGAATGACTCGTCTCCCTAGCACCTGCAAGGGCACCATACTTGTAAGAGCCGCTGCGCCAAAGTAGTGGTAGCACCTTGACGAGGTCCTGAGCTCGTTGCGTAAAAATACGCCGAGTAGCCGATCCGTAGAGATCGAGTCATGTGCATGCTCATTGAGAATTATCAGACAACCAGACTCGTAAGGGCCGCTGAGCCGGAGTGTGTTGTTTCCACCGAAAGAGGTGAAGCGCTCGTCAAGGCCGAGGTGCCGAGAGCAGAGTTAAGCATGCATATGAATAAAACCTTTGTTCCACGGTGAAAACCGTGTGGTTGATTGGGGTCGGGTACATACTTCTCAAAGGCTGCCCTATAGGCATGCAATGTTCGTTAAGTAATTGTAAGACCGGCAGGCCCCTTTCAGAATTTCTCACCGAGGAAGACGGTGATGGCGCAGCCTTGAGTGAATATATTTCACCCGAACCTGATAGAGTTCATTGATGGCCTTCGTCACTCAAAGGTATGGAGGTCGTGGTTATCCTTAAATACCTAAGGATTGAACCCAACTACTGCAGTAACAGAATGCATTCGGATACCTAGTAAGGATCTCTTCCGGTATGCTGTACCGTCCTACTAGGGGGATGGGGTCAACAGGCCTCTGGGGTATCTAAAATACATAGAATAATCAACCCCCAGATCGTCGCGTTGTCGCCCAGATATGAGTCCCCTAAGCCCAGGGGGAGGTGCAATTATCGAAACAAAGCATTAGCTTAGGTACAGCGCTACTTTGAATGTATGAGTGGATGACGTTGTTGAGTCAGTCCTGCATAACCTTTGTGAAGGTGTCATGGTCGGTATACTACTGGACCGATTGGGAAAGAACCCCATTGATATCCGTACGACTAAGTGAAGCTCGGAGAGCTGTCCTTAGATTCGTAGGATACGGATGTGCCAAGCATAAAGGCTTGAGCTAGACATCCATTCGTGACTCTGAGGAAGTCAAGGCTAAGTCGTAGAGACTTAAGAGGTTATTCTAACTCACAGCTCTGAAGAGGCTTATGCGAAGTCATGAAGACTTGCGTGGATGTTCAACTCATAGCCCTGATAAGGCTTTTGCGATATACGCTAGGTCATGGAGGCTTGAGCGTCGTATTACGAACTGCGACTCTGAGTGGTCTATGCATTTACTTGAGTTGAATAGATAGGTATTTTCCTACTTACCAGACCATCAGTGGTTCTGACCCCGTTTAATGGGGATTTCAGGTGTTGAACCTGCGTGGCGATATGCGGAGCAAGGCGGCATCAAGTTCCAGGGTTTCTCTAGACAGAGTTGTACTGCTTCCTTTTTATTGAACCTTCACTGCTTTTCTAAGCAGTAGTGTTGTAATAAACATGTGCTTTCGATAAAATGGAACACTTTGGTGGTCAATGAGTTGCTTGGCCACATACCTGCAACGTGCTCGGAGTTTTCTAAAACCGACGACTCATTATCGTCTTATTCCGCTGCTAAAAGCTTTTCTAAGTTCCGCTGCAAAGAAAAAAAAAAAGAAATTCATGAAAATTGTAACTTAGCTTTGTTTTGGAAATTCGGGGCGTTACATGTACCTTGTATTTTCCGTAATGTAAGATATATACCTAATGGCTTCAGGAATAATCTCTTAGGTCTAGATATGCTGTCATGTAAATTGTTCTTCATATGCTTTTGGACTAATTAAGTGTTTTGCAGGAAATACATAGAAATTGCTATTTTCTTGTAATCTTAAATCAATTTCAAGTTTGCGATAGCTAAACATCAATGAGAATTCTATATTTTGGCATTAGATTAGAATGTATGACCATGTATATCTTCTAGAAGTGCTTGTTTCATGTCATTTCTCACTTTTACCTCAAAATTTTACGGATGGGAAACACGAATGTCACGTGCACCATTCTAATGAGAGGTAATTAATCCTAAGCAAATGACTCACATTGATGGCCATAGTCAAGATGTGGGCAATGCTTAGGATTCTTATCTTTTATGGAATAACATTGGATCCACACTGGATCTCTTTTTCAAAATCATCATATTTCTAAATATTTTCTTCTTTTATCAGGGTTTAAGTTAAAATTAATTCAAAATATATATTAATGGCCATAGTCAGGATATATTGAGAGTTTATTTCATTTTAAACTCTATAAAAGCACCAAAAATATGTTTTATTCTTCACCTGAATTTAAATATGATTATTATATGATACATTCAATGACCATAGTGAGGGATGTATCATATTTTCAATCTGATTTTAATTCACTTAAAGAATGAAATAAGATTTTCAAATCCAATTTCATTATCTTTTGATTCATTCATCATTTAGGATAAAATTGCATCATGTTTTCAAAATTTCCTTTCAAAACTCCAAGTGATTTTGAGTATTTTCTTCATTTCTCAAATCAATGTTTATTTAGAGATTCAAATTCAATTTTGTCTCATTCTAAGATTCAATTTCAAAGTCCAATTTGACTTTGAAATTTCAAAACCATTTTATATTTGAAACTTCAAATTTCCAATTCAAATCCAAACTTCAGAGTTCCAATCAACTTTTAAATTCCAAATTCATTTTCAAGATTCAAATTCAAAATCTCAAAATCCATTTTCAAAGTTCAATTTAACTTTGAAATTTTCTGATTCATCTTCGGATTTTAAATTCAAAATCAAAGACTAAGATTGATTCTGAATCTCAAAATTTTATATTCAATCTGGGTTTTCAAAACCCAGGTCCATCTTCAAAAGTCCCATTTGGACTTTCAAAATCCAAATCCAGAGTTAGAACCCAACCTCACCTTGGATCTCAGATTTTAGATCCAAATTCCATATTGGATTCCGGATCTTAGATCCAATTCCATTTAGGATCCAGAATCCAACTTCATCTTGAATCTCAGACTTCAGATCCAAATTCCCTTTAGGATCCAGAATTCAATTCCATCTTGGATCTCAGACCTCAGATCCAAAATCCATTTAGGATCCAGAATCCAATTTCATCTTGGATCTCATATTTCGGATCCAGTTCCCATTTAGGATTCTAAATTCAGAATTCAATCTCATCTTGGATCTTAATTCTATTTAGGATCCAGGTTGTGGATTCAAATTCCATCTCAGATTCCAAAAACCAATTCCATTTCTCATTATCTCAACTTGATCTCTTAAAACCCAATTCTATTTTCCAAACTCAACTTGGATTTTTCAAATCTCATTCTGATTGCAAGCTTCAAATATAGAATTTAATTCCATTTTTAAATATTCATTTCTTCTTCTAAATTCTAATTCAAAGCCCATTTATGACTTTGAAACTTCCACTTCTTCTCCTTTTTATCTCAATTTCGAAAATCATTCCTTTCAAAGTCCAGATTTATCTTCCCAAAACCCTGATCATTTCAAAGACTTAGAACTTCAAAATATCCTTTCCTGATCTATCTCAAGTTCTAAGTTAGATTCAACTATTCAGAAAATCATCTCTTCTTCACTTGGAAAGTCTCAGATTTCCAAAATTCATTCTTTTCAAAAGAGCATACATCTTTGCATTGCACAAGCATGACTCTTTGTGCATTTAGATTTAGAATAAATTCTTAGATAATATTTAGGCAAAGCAAAAAAAGCATAAATTCGATACTTGGTTCGATTACCCCTGGTAAAGGCGCTAGGAACGGTCGAACCTCGTACCGACGAGCAAGCCCCGTCTCCCAATTTTTCCACAAATATTTCAAAAACGAAGGCGAGTAATCTTTTCAAAATTAAGGTCAAGTGAGACCTTCGCAGAAGATTTCCTCTCTCTCTTCTTTCTTTTCTTTTCTCTTCTCTCTTCTTTTCTGTCCTTTTTATTTTTCTCTCTTCAAAAAGGAGGAAATAGAGGTTAGAAAGGAAAAAGAGAAGGAAGAGAGAGAAATACCAAGAGAGGAAAAATTTTGCAATGATCACAGATTTGGCGACCGTGATGGGACCCGTCTTCGTCCGGTCGGATCTATGCCTTTTGCTTTGCTCTAATCTTATCTAAAGTCTTTATTCTACAGATGTCAGCTTCATTTTCATGCGAAGCTTAGGAGCCTAGACTCTGTCCTAAGCTAACATCATTGCATATAGGATCTAAGTATGGTTTGGTAGGACCATATTGAGGAGATTATTCCATGCTCACATTTTACTTAGGTCTGAAATACATCTCTCCTCAATTCTAGGGATTGAATGTAAAAACAATGTATGCAAGTGTATGCTTCTCTTCATTTTAAATCTATCTCTTCAGGACTTGCATTAGAGTCATCTAATTTCTTGCATGTTGAACATATTTTTGAAAACATCCCTACCTATATTGTCCCGGTCTTCACGTTGTTGGGCTGTCTCACTGAACCATAGTTCGGGAGAGAGCCTCGCAATTGGGCCACTTATTTGGGTTCGCGCCCCCCTACCACGTACCTAAGGGCCATAGTCCGAGGTATATCGGTAGGTGCTCAAGGATGTTGGAAAGCCATTACCTTAGAACCGAAGAAATATTCTTATGCTATGTACTTCGAGCTTCGGTTTGAGTATATCGGCGTATTTTGATTGAAATCAGATGATCTGAACTTTAGAGTTAGGATTAAGGTCTTATAAGCCTTTTCAAATATTGCATTTATAGAGTCAACTTCTAGGGAGTGCTATTTTGTGCATCATTGCTTGTATAATTTGATTCTTTTATAGATATTATCTTATAAAATCCTATTACAAAACCCTGGATATTTGTTTAAAAAAATTCTTCTATTTTTTTAAAAATCCAGGATTGTATATTTCTCATTCTTTATTCTTTTTATAAATTTTTAAAACCCTGGATATTCTTTTAAGTCTTCCTCTATCTTTCGAAAGGTCCAGATGTATTTTTCTCTTTTCTTTTTCTGATTTATTCAATTTTCTTTGATTCTGCCTGCAATTTTTAAAAAATATTCAAGGTCTTGTCATCCATCTTCAAAAATATTCTTCCTTGTATATTCCATCTTCTTTATATAAAATCCTTTTTACCAAGAGATCGCTTCTCAAAATCTTTTAAACATCTCCTTCGTCGTCTCTTTTTCCCCAAAACTCCTCGAGTTTTAATCCTTCCTTTTTTCTACAGAAAACATCGTCATTTCACCATGGTTCAAACAAGGGCAAGAAGGAGGGCTGCTCAGCGGCACAATGACAGCAAAGTAGAAGAAATAAACTCTCCCCGGCTATCCCGGAAACATGATTCAGATAAGGATGATGTTGACCCAACGATATATAAAATCTTTCAAAAGATGATGGCAAAAATGATGTCTGAGCAGGCTTGGGCAAGTTCAAAGAAAGCATCCTCTAAAACCAAGGTCAAGAAGAAGCCAGTAAAGAAACATGTTAGGATCAACAGGAAGAAAATTCAGCAGGATAGCACCTCAGAGGGTACATAATCAGTAGAGGAGGACTCTGAAGAAGAGCAGTTTGTATTCATACCAAAACATCTGCGACAGCCCAAGAAGATGACAGAAGAGCCTGAATCAGTCAACAAGCCTAAAAATGGGGTCCCGACAGAAGATTCAATTCAAGTATTGACTAAGATGGTCAAAGATCTGCAGATTCGAGATAAGGGAAAGAAGGTATATACCAGACAAGATTTCTACCTCGGTCTATATGGGGACAACAACTTGGAAGACCTCCCAAGAAAATTCATCAAGTTCGATGGGTCCGGCAACCCAAAAGCTCACCTCGCGATATTCTTTGCCGAGTGTGCCAGATTCAGTAAAGACAATCGGGCCCTCTTCTTGTGCTTTCCACGCAGTCTAGAAGGCGTAGCAGCTAAGTGGTACGCAGAACATATCAACCTCGTCGAGCTGCAAGATTTCGATAAAGTTGTTAATCTGTTCGTGGAACGGTTCATGTTCAACACTAAGGCACTACCAACCCTCAATCACTTATACAACCTGAAACAAGAAGATAAGGAAAAGGCTGTAGACTTCATTCGAAGATGGAGAGATACCTGCAACAAGATGAGAACCCCCATTTCAGAGGAGCACGCACTCCAAGTTATCCTGAACAATTTTTCTCAGCCTCTCAGAAGCCTTATTTCCACTTACCCATCAAAATCATTCATAGAGCTTATTGAACGAGCTGAGTGGCTCGAGATGGAGATGGACAATGGAAATTATGAGGGCATCACTCTCGTCAAAAGCAGTCAAGACCTCAAAAAGAAGGTGAATTATACATTCTCAACTAACTCTGGGGGCAGTAGCAGCAAGGATAGCATGAACAAGCAGATGGGGCAGCGAGAGGAACCCTTCAAGAAGAATGACAAGTCAGTTTCAGCCAAGCAGAAGGAGAAGATAAAACGTGAAGGTTGGGGTTATGACCGCCAATTCACTGCTCTGGAACAATCCCTCGAGCAGGTTCTGGAGTATATGTTAAGCAAAGATAGATTAAACTCCCGAGAGTTGTCGATCCTTCGGTTTCCTTAGGAAAATGGAAGGACAAGTTCTGCAAGTTTCACCGAGCAGTGGGGCACGATACCGAGCATTGCTTCGTCCTAAAGAATATCATCCATGATTGCATTGATAAAAATCTTCTAATAGAGGACGAAGAAGAAGAACAGCCCGCTGTCCTAACCAAGCCTTTCCCAGACCACTCAAATAACTGATGATGACAAAGTTTTCCTTGCTTTCCTCTTTTCTTTTGCCAGTTATCTTGTAGGGGCAAGTCAGCCCCAGTCTTTCATGATCCTTTGCTTGTAAACACTCAAGTTTTGTTTTTTAGTTTTTTATAAATGAAATGTCAATTCCCTTTATACCTTTGTGTTCAATTCTTATTTCTTTCGCCATATTGGGGCATCTTTTATTGTTAAAATAACATTTACAACTTCAAAATACTCTTTTGTCATCAAATTCCCATTCTTTTCAGGATGAGGGGCAATCCCGACATCCTCCATGAGAGAAATGATATTACCTATGAGGGTTTTTCAAAATCGTAAAAATCTGAATAATTTCTGCAAAATCTTCATAATAATCACCAAAAGTTCAAAATTTTGATCCAATCTTTTTTCAAAATCAATCAGTGTGTTGATCTTCTCTTTCCAAAAATTGGTTTTCGAACCATTGCCTTTGAAGATCAGCCCTTGTGCCAATATCCTTTTCCAAAATTGGTTTTGAACCATTGTCTTCAAAAGTCAACCCTTGTGCTGATATCCTTTCAAAATCGGTTTTAAAACCACTGTTTTCAAAAGATCAGCCCTCATGATGATCTCTCTCCAAAATCAATCCTCGTATTGATCCTTCTCCAAAAAGATTAGCTCTCGTATTGATCATTCTTCAAAATCAACCTCACGGTTGATTCTCTTTTCAAAAATAATTTTCTCATAAACATTCTCATCTCATTTTAAAGATCCCACATGCTGGCAGGATCAAACAAAATCTTTTTCTCAACTTTTTCATTTATCAATCTTTATTAGTTTTATCAGTTTTATTCATCTGTATCAATTTTATCAATCTTATTGATTTTTCATCCATTTTTATTAATTTTGTCATTCTTATTTCAATTACCCTTTCAGGTTAAGGGATAAGCCTGATGCCTCTTTCCCATGAGGTATTCCTTTTTTTCTTCTGAATTTCTCACTCAGGTTAAGGGATAAACCTGCATTTCCCGCTCAGGTTAAGGGATAAGCCTGAACCTCGTCCCACGAGGTCCTTCTTCCTTCAGGATCAGGGATAATCCTGAAGTCTTTTATTATCTTCCAAGTATCTTTAATTTTCTACCAAGCTTCACCATTCTTTTAGATCTTTGTCAATCTTTGTCAATTCTTTATTAATTCCAATTCTTTATCAATTTTATTGATTCTTTATCATTTGTTATCAATTCTTTTAATTCTTTATCAACCTTTTATCAAATTTTGTCAAAATTGTCAATTTTATTCTTTTTCCCTTTCAGGTTAAGGGATAAACCTGAATCATCTTCCATAATTTCTTTAATTTTCATCAATTCTTAATCTTCTTTTATCTTTTCTTTCAAAGATTCGGGTTCCGACTCGAGTCTTCCTTTTTTATCTTTTCTTTTGAAGTTTCGAGTTCCGACTCGGGCTTCCCTTTGGTTCTAATTGGACCAATCACTTTCTTTTATCTTTTCTTTTTTTTAAGATTCGGGTTCCAACTCGGGTCTTCCTTTTTATCTTTTCTTTTGAAGTTTCGAGTTCCGACTCGGGCTTCCCTTTGGTTCTAATTGGACCAATTGTTTTTTTTTATCTTTTATCTTTTCCTTTTAAGATTTGGGTCCCGACTCAGATCCTCCTTTTTATCTTTTCTTTTGAAGTCTCGAGTTCCGACTCGAGCTTCCCTTTGGTTCTAATGGTCGCATTGGACCAATCGCTTTCTTTTTTCTTTTCTTTTGAAGTTTCGAGTTCCGACTCGAGCTCCCCTTTGGTTCTAATGCTCGCATTGGATCAATCGCTTTCTTTTATCTTTTTCTTTTAAGATTCGGGTTCCGACTTGGGTCTTCCTTTTTATCTTTTCTTTTGAAGCTTCGAGTTCCGACTCGAGCTTCCCTTTGGCTCTAATGCTCGCATTGGACCAATCGTTTTCTTTAAAAAAAATCGAGTTCCAAAAACTCAGATTTTCTTTTATCTTTTTCTTTTAAGATTCGGGTTCCGACTCGGGTCTTTCCCTTTTATCTTTCGTTTGAAGTTCCGAGTTCCGACTCAGACTTCCTTTTGGATCTAATGCTCGTGTTGGAACCAATCGTTGCATCGAAAATTCGAGTTTTCAAACTCAATTTTCTCTTTTATCTTTTATCTTGAAGATCCGAGTTCCGACTCGGGTTTTCCCCTTTTATCATTTCGTTTGAAGTTCTAGGTTCCGACTCGGACTTCCTTTTGGATCCAATGCTGGTGTTGGAACCAATCGTTGCTTCGAAAATTCGAGTGTCCAAACTCGATTTTCTCTTTTATCTTTTATCTTGAAGATCCGGGTTCTGACTCAGGTTTTCCCCTTTATATGTTCCATCTTCTTGAATATCTGAATTCAAGTTTATTCTCTTTAAAATTCCTTCATTCCCCTTCAGGTTAAAGGATAAACCTGAGTTTTTTGTTCAGGATAAGGGATAATCCTAAAACCATTCATAGAAGCAGCGCAGCCTTCTATAATGGTCCTTTCAAATCCAGTCTAACACTGGTCCTTCATCAAAATCCTTTATCTAAACCAATTCTCACATTGGTCCTTCCAAACCCAGTCCAACACTGGTCCTTCATCCAAATCCTTCAAAATTCCAATGTTTACATTGGTCCTTCCAAAATTCCAATTTCATAAATTGGTCCTTCAAAATTCTAATTTTACACTGGTTCTTCAAAATTCCAATGTTTACATTGGTCCTTCCAAATTCCAATTGCTCAAATTGGTCCTTCAAAATTCCAGTTTTACATTGGTCCTTCAAAATCCCAATGTTTACATTGGTCCCTCAAAATTCCAGTTTTACACTGGTCCTTCAAAATTCCAATGTTTACATTGGTCCTTCCAAATTCCAATTGCTCAAATTGGTCCTTCAAAATTCCAGTTTTACACTGGTCTTTCAAAATTCCAATGTTTACATTGGTCCTTTAGAATTCCAATTTTCTCAAATTGGTCCTTCAAAATTTCAGTTTTACACTGTTCCTTCAAAATCCCAATTGGTCCTTCAAAATTCCAATGTGTACATTGGTCCTTCAAAATTGATTCTTCAAAACTCTAAATTGTTCTCAAATTCATCCTCCAAAATTTTAGTTTAATACTCATCCTTTACTAAAATCTTTTTACCAAAAAAAAATTCCTTTACCAAAATCTTTTTGCCAAAAATTCTTTTATCAAAATCCTTCTCAAATTCCAGTTCAACATTTGGTCCTTCAGCAAATTCTTTTACCAAATTCTTTTTACCAAGGTCCTTTACCAAAATTCTTTATTTAAACTCATTTTTTAAGTTTGGTCCTATAAAAACCAGTTTTATTGATCAAAATTGCCAAAATCAAAATTTTCAGCTCAAGGTCTTATCAAAATCTATATTGAGTGATTATTTCCCAAAAGATTCTCGAAAACTTTGCCAATCTACTAAAATATATGTTTGATTTTAATATTTTACTGCACAAAAGAACCACCTCGAATTACCTCTAGTATTCTTTTCAAAAGGGTGAAGCTTTTGCGAAAAAGAGTAAAATTCAAATCTTCTCTCTGTTGATCAACCAAGAGGATATAAGAAATATCCTTGGTATGATTAGCGAAAGAAATATTCAATGATGTTGAAAAGCCGAAAGCGAATCGATATTGATCATAGCTATGGCGCATGTTTTAAGTTGATTTTCTGGCAATCAGACAGTGGAAATATCCTAAGCAATAAAAAGAATCCACTCAATCCATATCTCCTCGTTCATTCATTTAAGCTTCAGTCAAATATCCGCAAAGGGGATCTCTCAATTATCATCAAGATGAAGATGAATATGCGAGTTCGACCTCCGGGGGTAAAGAAGATTTGGATCATCTCCAAGATGAAAGAATTTGTGACGGATCCTTCCAAGGAATGTTCAGATCACCGTCAAGATGAAGGCGACTGCGCTGAGCCTCCCGACAAACCTTAAAAGATATTTGATTGCCGCTATCATCTAAAGATTTTTACCAAGGAGCCAATATCACCACTATAATTCCTGAGAAAAAGAAGGATCGGAGCATCTCCAAGATGAAGGAGTTTGTGACGTACCCTTCCCTGAAGAAAAAAGAAGAAGAAAAGTCAAGACATCTCCAAAATGAAGGATGATGTAATGAACTTTCCCCAAAAATCGAAGAAAGCTCAAATATCTCAAAAAGAGTGTCAGAAAGATCATTATGGAAAAGCCCCAGGATATCAAACTGCCAAAATTGTCAGAAATCATCTTTTCTTATGCAAAATCCTTTCATCAATACCTTTTCACTGCTTGCTTTTATGAAATTAAGAGTATTTCTTCTCTATTCATATCAAGGAAATATATAACTTCCTTGAAGAAACTCAACTTTAAAATTTGAATCTGACTCCGGAATCCAAGAAGTTAACTTCATTTTGGAGGAAATACTCTAGGTGAAAAGAGGGAATATCTTTCGCACATACGGGCACACTTTCAAGCATTTGAATCAATTGCAATTCCATCACATTGGCAAAATTTTCTGGTTATCCAAAATGAAATAAATGCTTAATATCTATTTTGATGCAACCTAGCGTTGTTTATATTTTCTAAAAGAGAAATGTCTCATTCTGGTGAGATATTTCTCCCAGTCCCATCATGGTTCTTCCCATCGAGGAATCCATGCTTTGTATATCCATTCAAAATAAGAATTATACCTGAACCTCATCTCACGAGGTATTTTTCAAAAATGTCCCATCCAGGTTAAGGGCTAAGCCTGTGTCTTTTCAAAATTTCTTATCTTTGCCTCGTCCGTAAAACTCCCTTTTCCCATTTCGGGATATTCATCCCAAAGTCCCGTCACGATTTCCTCATCTTCTTCTGTCCAAATTACTTTCTTCTCGAGGATTTCGATTCTTCCCAAAACCTTTTAGGATAAGGTGCCAAACCTGAAAATAATGTTTTTCAAAGTCAATTCTTCCACACCCAGTTCAGACATTCTGACTGGGGCATTTTTTAGAAAATTTGGCGTGTCTTCTTTGCCACTAAGCTCGGCTTACAACCGGCTCAACAGCAAAGAGGGGCATCTGTGAACACCCCATATTTTCCCAAAATTCTAAAAATTTCCCTTGTTTCCCCCTAGGTCTATCTTTTGAATAATCAGGTCAATTTTTGATAAAATTTTCATTCATTTCTCAGATTCGTTGGAAACCAGACCCAATTTTCATTTCTAACCCATTTGCTGAAGGATTTTCCAAAAGAGCAACGTTAAAATTCTCAGAAAACCCCTCTTTTATAAATATTTCTCAAAAAATTCCAAAAATAGTTCAATCTCTCATTTTCCCTAATTCTAGAGTTTTTTATTCTCAAAAATACAAAAAATGTAGAAGATTTCAAGAAAAGAAAAAAAAAAGGAAAAGAAAAAAGAAAATACAAAAAAAAATAAAAATATAAAGTTCTTAAAAACACCACCTTTTGAAAATCATCCTTTTGATAGAATCCATTTTTGAAAAAGGCTCGTTTTGGAAATTTTGATAAACTGAAGGGTGTCCCTGAAAAAAAGAAAAACAGAAAAAAACCCTAAAAAGGGTACCTATCTCTCTCTCTCTCCCGATTTCATTTGGAAACCCTCCTCCATCGCACTCTCTCCCTCTCTCTGCTTCACCTCTCATGATCGCCCATCAACGATGGGTCGATCCTCCCCTTCCTCCTCCACTCATCTCTAACAAACTGCAATCCTCCAGACCCTTCTCCTCCATCTTTAAAAGGGATACGCTGGGGAACCCTCAAACCACCCATTCTCACCCCTCCATTTCATGCGTTTTCTCGTCTTACCCTCCTTTTGGACATTACAAAAGGAAGGTCGGCACTGCAGCAGAAGATTTCTTCACCTCCTTTGCTCTCTGCTATTTCTCGTCTAATCGACCTTCTCAATTCCAATATATCCACTATATATCGAAAGCCCTTTTGCTCCTTCCCCAAATTGAAGCTCTATCGAATCAGGAATCGTTTAAAAGCCGATTTGCAGAAGCTTTGAAGCCTCGCAACTACAAACAAGGAGGTTGATCCAATTGCAAAAGCTCTGTCGGGCGATCCTGATTAACCCTGCAACAATGAACAAAAGCTCGATCCGCCATTGTAAGGGTCATTCCCCTCAGCCTCAGCGACAATAATAAAATTGAGGAAACCTCTCTCATCTCATCTTTTGCCAATCCACGATCCTCTCTGATCGAGCGAAGAAAAAAAAAATCCCCAACAGCAGCTACAGGTAAGCATTCACCTCCTTCGTCCTTTGATTCTTTGTTTTACCATATTATTTAATTTTAATAGAGTTTTATCTCGTTTATTTTTATTTTCCTCTCTTTATTGAAATGCATTAGAGGTAGGGTCGACCTGCATACAGCAGGATCGACCCACCCATCGCAAATATTAATGGAGCTTTTCTTTGATGTTATCGTATTCCTTACTCTGATTTTTCTGTTTTCTTTTGTTCCTCGTTTCCATATCCTATTTTCTTTTATTATTCTTTTGATTTTCCATTTACTCTTGATGATCATATTGGGTGATTCGTTCTTATTTGATTTCCGATGTGATCATCCACCTTGTTAAAATAAACGTTTCACATCTTATTTCTGGATATTTGATGGTTCAGAGCTTCTGTAACACAGTCTTCTAGTTTATCTTATTGCCTCTGGTTAATTAGAATTGCTGCTTTTCTCGCTTTACGATCCATTTAGACTACTTCTTTTGTCGTTTTATTTTTATTTCTATGGTTCATACCCAATTATATGTTGTCTTTAATCTCCTTGCTTTGATAGCATTTCATTTGTTAAATCCATTCCCTGCTATGTTTCTTGTTTAAAGCATCAACTGTACATTTTCTTTTTTTTTTACGATCGTATGTTTTCTTCAACCCCTCATAATACACACACATCTTGCTTGCATCCTGCATCTTGGCACGACACTGTGTCTTCGGATATTAATCCCCTGCTAATCAGTATTTGGCTCAATGCCGTTTAATTTCAATTTCTTTTACGTATTTTGATCTAAGCCCCTATGTTTGATTTATATCTCTTGCCTGAGTTGAGTCCCGATCTCTACTTTCATTATAGGTTTTCTTTCATCTGATGTTATATAATATCATCATCATGTAATTTTTTTTTAGCTGTGCATCATGGAGTAACCTTTTGCATCTATCAGGTTCAGCATTGTCATCATCCATTCCTGTAGGATCTCTTAGATCACCACCGGCATCATGATTCATTGATTTCAATATATCAATTGTGTTGATTCTGTGTAAATCATTCTAACTTCTATTCCTGTATATTTAAATTCATTTCATGTACGTTTTCTGTGATATTTTGCAAATACCGTTATATATTTCGCATTTGGTCGATATTTTCTCAATCACCAATCCCCTGCACATAATAGCTGAAATTGTTAATTTCTCAATTAATGGCTGCAAACTGAATTGCAGCAATAAGTGTTTTGTCCAAGATAATAGTAATATTTGCTTTGAGATGAAAACCACACACATTTGAGGTATGGTTCAGATTAGAGGGCTCATTGTCTGTGGATCCCATATTCCTTCGATCAAATCCTTTCATCCAGACTATCAGATTTCCGGGTTCCGCGCTGGCATCATTGGTAAGCTGGAATGAAGTAAAACACCTACCTATGAATAGTAGGTGGAAGGATGACATCACTTACTTATCTCCAAATAAGCAGCTAATTGTGGATGCTCCCAATATTGATGAAATTGTCTATGATAGTGGTAAAAGAAGAATCTATCCTGCGGCTATGAGAGGGGAGCGGATGCTTTTTCATTGGTTGCATTTGTTATCATGATGAAGGTATGGAATGAGGGATTTCATCTTCAGAACTGAAACCATGTCCATTGATCGCCAGGGAAATAACACCAACTCGAAAGGTAAGTACTCTTGGATTCTGTTAATCCACCTCACCACTACAGGATATTTTTACTGTCTCTGTGTCTTCTCTTTACATTCGTCAGGGTTATGATATATTGTATCTATGCGATTTTTCTTTCAATATGTCATATGTCTGGTTTCACATATTTCTTTTTTTCTTTTTTCTTTTTTGCAAGTGTGATTTCATATGCCGGCATACATTCATCACTGCTCCCACTGATGTCACCTACCTTCACAATAGTATCTAGGCCCACCACATAGCCTCAAAGCACCCTACACACAACATATTGTCACCTATATTGTCACTGATATACTATCATTAGTTTCATTTGCACTGTACCCCCCCCCCCTTTTTATAGCTCACATTCACTGATTTTTTATTCATTTGTTTTGTTTCTTAATCATTTGTCATCTTCATTTATTTACCCATGATCTTCACCAGTTCATTTGTTTGATTGTTTAGTTCAATCATTCAGTTCTTTTACTGTTTACCTATTTTCATTTGCTTCATTCATCATTTATCTAACTCGACAATTCACTTGCTCACTGGTTCTGCAATCTGATCAACTGATGTTCTTCATCAGGAATACCACTTCCATCGTGATAATTAATCTTGGTTGGTCACATAAGTTGGATACCTTTCTCTTGTTAACATAAAGAGCAATTTCTTGAAGATCATTTTGCCAAAGTCTGTCAGGTTCTGTAGCAGTAACCTAAAGAATATTGTGGATGGTGCTAAAGCACCCCCCCTGTTTTAGTTCTTTTGTCATAATCAGTCAGGTTATCATCATCAACCAATTGGAAAGTTGCACAAAGGTAGTGGTTAGTTATTGTTTGCTCTTGATAGAGTAGTTACGGGAAATATCAGCAAGTCTGGAATTTTTTTCAGCACATCAAGAAGGTGCGTCACCATTGACTGCTGAACTGAAGAGTCTTCCCCAGCAGAGGTGTCTCTGAATTAAGGATAGCAGCTATCGATGATAAGTTGACAGGAAATCAAATAGAAGAGTTAATATATTCACGCTGTTGCAAATCACCACGATGACCCCTGTACTTCTACCATCTCAAGCTTGGCTACATGGATCACATTCACCACTGTTGCATGTCCACTTAGGCATCCATGTATTATTCACTGTTTTCACAGCACCAATAATCATTTTCATAGTTTCTCTATGTCACTCATAACCACCGACAACATTACCTCCTCTTTTGGTCATCAATTACCATAACAACATCCCTTTACTGCAAATTCAATAACCTGCCATCTTAGCACCTCACAACCTGTTTTCACTACCCCTTCCACAACCCCTTACATTCAATGTTATACCCTCATATCCTGCACACTATGTGTAACGCCCCAACTTTTTATAGTAAAAATTTTGGAGTAATTTTTTTTTTTTAAATAGCGGAAGTGACAAGTCCAAGCGTCGGGCGAGTTACAGGTAAGCCAGAGAGGTATTGAAATCATTTCATTCATTTATTAAAGCATTAAGTACATCTCATTAATGGAAATACAAATCTAACTATTCAGAGTTTAAACAGGAAACAATGAAAAACTGAGATCTCTTGACTACTTCCAAATACGACGCCACGATGCTCCAACTATACATTACCTGAAAAATTTTAATGCAGAAGGGTTAGACTCCCCTGTCTGCGTAAGAAGTATTATATTTATATGTTGTGCTCAGTGTCCTGTGTACAAATATGTGCAACATTTGTAGATATCATAATTGTAAAGTTCTAGGCAATATAACTTGCTAAGAAGGAAAATTCCACTAAAATAGGCATGCTTTCTACTTTGCTATGAAACAAGAAAATACCAGGTGTGTGTTCATTATTACACGCATTATATGTTTTTAGCATTTACAAGATCCACTACAAGGATTACAACATAAAATACTCACAAACATCTACGAGAACAATGTAAACTTTTTATGTTTATCTTTCCATTTCCCTATAGATATGCATAGGCATTCAACATCGTATCCGACCCTCTCCAAGGTAGATCATGGGTCTGGTAACATACACCGTTCTCTCAGGCGTACCCAGAGCCCGAAGAATCTAGTAACATGCACCTTCTTCCAGGTGTGCCCAGACTCTCAAAGGTTTTTATATTTATGTATACATTTAACATTTCTTTAAAACCAGGTGTGAGTCATCGCACAACGAGGAGTCTGGTAACATACACCGTCTTTCAGGTATACCCAGAGCCTCAAAACTTTATGATGTTGCATACATTTTCATTTTTGGTTATTTTCCCGTGTGAGCCATCACACCATAGGGATTTCCCAAAGTCCTGAACCCGCCATTGGATTCTGTTATCATCGCAAAATTTTACTTTTGCAAATCAAACTGACCTTTGAAAAAGTTTTTGAAAATAACTCGCCTCCGTTTTAAAATGCGGGAAAATTCCGTAGAATGGGACTCGCCTGTCGGTACGAGATTCAACCGTTTCTGCCACCTTTAACAGGGGTAATTGAACCAAGGATCAATCTTATGCTCTACTCTATTCAACTTGTCTAAATCATATTCTAATTTCTAAATGCACATAGAATCAGGCATGTGCTATGAATTTTCAGAAAAATGCACATTTGAAAACATGATGTTTGCTTTAAATGATTGAAATATTAAGAAAATATAAATCTTGGAAATGATATCACATGGAAAATCGTGAATTAGGACTTGGAATATACTTCTGAGAGAAATAAAAATCGATTTTGAGAAATCCTTGACATTTGGTGAAATCGACTCTGAGAGACTTGATTTCTCTGAATTCAAACTTTGAAATTGAATGCATAACTTGGAAAATTGAGTTTATGAACTTGAAAAACACTTGAAATATTCTTTGAAATTCAATGCTTTTGGGAAAATCGATTTTGCTATAAGACTTAGGGGATTTTAAAAAAAATAAACTTCTTTGAATTGAGATTGGAATTGGCAAATGCATGAAATGAATGGATTTGAGAAATACTTTTAGTATTTTTGAGAAATGCAGTGCATTTTGAAGTTAGCCTAAGAGTGTAGGCTGAATGTGGCTAATGTGAAGATCATAAATCTAAGTATCATTCATATTCTGACTATGGCCATAAATACGAATTCCACCAAGTTTATA
This sequence comes from Nuphar pumila, assembly GCF_984573655.1. NCBI lineage: Eukaryota > Viridiplantae > Streptophyta > Magnoliopsida > Nymphaeales > Nymphaeaceae > Nuphar > Nuphar pumila. Next base: position 67,908,901 of record NC_143255.1, on the reverse strand, counting down.
AACTTCATAAAAGCTAGTGTATGTGCCATTCGTGTAGACCATGGTGAATTTGTAAAAATATGCATGAATCATCATCCATCACACATTAAAATTATAAAAATAAACTATATGCAATGCAACCTAAGCTAAGCAGGAAATGTAAATTCTTATTCCAAAGTTTAATTACAAATTACATCACTATTGAAATTTAAATATATGAAAAATAAAGTCTTCAATGTACCTGCAAAACTAGAAAACTTGGTTAATGAATATATGTTGGCTTTTCTAGATTTATCCAACAATATCAGGAAATTGTTGGATTTTGCTAGATATAAGCCTTTTTGCCATGATTCCCTTAAATCAAAATGATAAAATATGAAATAACATTGAATAAATAAGGAAGATAAGATATGAAATTTCGAAATTGGGGTCAAAATGACCAAAATACCCCTAATAACAAGACTATGGCCTTGAAATTATGGTTTTTAGAAAGATATTTTGATAAAATGCAAGTTTTGAAATTTGAATGGAATAAACTCAAACCAAATATACTATGACATGATTAAAAATATGAAATTAGGGTTAGGGATTTTGAAATTTAGGTCAAATGACCAAATTTCCCCCGATAGCAAGACTATGGCCTTGAAATCAGGGTTTTTTAAAAAGTGATTTTGGTAAAAACTTAGGTTTTATACAATAAATGAAATCAAATGAGCACAAAATTAAACCTAAAGCATCCTAATATGATTATGAACATGATTAAACCCTAAAAATATATGCTAATGCACGAAAATCCAATAATATCACAAATTTTGTGATTTTTGCAGTGTTTTTAGATCTTTCAGGAACCCGGATTTGCAATTTGCTCAATTCAGCCATCAAATGGATTCCAAAATCCATAAAAATTGGTACCTGCACTTGTTATAACTCTAATGTCGAATTGGAATTATAAAAATAAATTTTTGACATTAAATTAATCTGAAAATTGCATTAAACCCTAAAATATGCTATTTTTGACCTAATTCACCAACCAGTTTCAATCCAAGACCTGAATCAGGGGTCAAATCTCCATGGAAATTTATGAAATTTTACAGAGACTAACTAGGAAGAAAAACAGAGATTTCCCAATTTACAGATCGGAAAAATCATCTCCGGTTAGGGAGAAACCGTTCCGGCAATCTGAGCTAAAATATATCACTCTTAACAGGGATTAAAACAGCTATTCCAGATTGAAAATACAGACATAAATAGAAATTCTAAACGAAATTCTCTGAAATTTTAGTGGTGAACAGTAGACAGAAAAATAATAATACTCACTTTTTACAGATCTAAAATCGGATCTGTGGTTTGGGATTTATGACTAACACAAATCTGATTAGGGTTTTGGTAAACCCTAACGAGTTTTAAAATTAAAAACAGATTCTCTAAAAGGGGAAAAATACTAAACAGTGATCAAAAAATCCGAAAATTTCACAAAAGACAGATCTATTCAATGTGAATCCATAGCACTTTACAGATCTAAAATCGGATATAAGATGAGAGAAATATCATCACAGCAAGTTACCTTCTTGATTTTAACCACGATTTTAAAGCTTTAAAAACCCGATTTGATGTCTGATTTTTTTGACAGGGTTTCCGAGATCCAAAACCTCTGATTTTTCTACAGTAACTCAATAACTCATGCATGCATCACATATAAAGAAATCAGAAATAAACAATGAGTGCTTCAATCCGAAATAACATCATCTTTACTGTTATAAACCTAGAACACACAGAAATTTAAGAAACTTGAAAAACCATGCATTAACTAATGTAAATAAATAAAATAAACCATAAAACAGTAAATAAAACTTATTTCTATGCTATAGAACGTAAAACAAACATGAATAAACCATGAAAATAAATTAAAAACAGGGAATCAATGGCTGGAATTTGATATCACCTTTAAAACATAGATTTAACCCATTAAAAAGGGTAAATCATATATTTTATTGGTTAATAATGCAAAGAATCATGTTAAAATCAATTCTAATGGATTAAAATCTCTGTAAATTATCCAAAACAGGGTTAGATCACCTTCTTGAATTGTTCTTGCTGGTTCTTGATGGTTCTTGATGTGAAACCATGGTTGATCTTCCATAAGGAGGGGTGTCCAAGCCTAAATCTAGGTTTAAAGCATTAAAAAGCATTAAATAAAATAAGAAAAGTGAAGAAGTTCATACCTTGGAGTTGCATCAATGGAGGAAGGGCTGGAGAGGAGAGAGAAGCTCCAAGAATCCAATAGGAGAGAGATTGGAAAATCGACCCCCTATGGGTCCCTATTTATAGATTTTTTTTTAGGTTTTAAAAATCGACAATTTAAAAATTTTTGGACTCTTCTAAGGGGGGCGATTTTGGGGTGGAGTTACCTAACTACCCCTAGTCTAAATTATCCTAAATAATGCCTAATTAACCCCTAGCTAATCCTAAAAAATCCCCAAATGTGGTGCCACTTGGCATTTTCTCACATTGGGTTTTTAAAACTCCTTTAAAAACCTTTAAAAATACTAGTTTTAAAAACTAACTTTCAAAAATGAGTTTTTCAAAATGGTTTTGACTCTTCTAAACCTCTAACACTAACCAAGACATCAACTAACCCTAGTCTAGCCCTGACTTACTCGAATATGGCGCCACCCCGAGTGGGCCCTACTTGAGTTTTTCAAAAAGCGATTTTAAAACTTGAAATTGAAGGAGTTTTCAAAAGATTTTCAAAAGTAAACTTAAAATTAGGATTTTTGAAATGGCATAAGGTCCTAACTGAGTTAGAATTCCTCTGGATATGGTGCCAACTGAGTGGGCCCACATCGAATTTTGAACATTTTTGAAATAAACACTGAAAATGGCTTTGAAAAGGGGTTAAAATCAGTATTTGAAATTCAAGATCTTTGAAAATAGGGTCTCAAGCGAACTGGAACTCCGGGTTAGAGTCCTGAACTCTTAGGACTCTGAGATTTTAGATTTTAAAAGCCAAATGAAAGAATTTTCAAAAGATTTTATCAAGAAATGATGAAATAAGTCAGAAAACACAGTCAGGGTTAGACTCCCAACTCGACCGAACTCTAAAATAGAGTCCTGAACTAACTAGACTCTGTGAAATGACCTAAATTTCGAAAACAAACGAAAAAGATTGAGAATGGAAGTAAAACAGACTTAAAAACCAGACTTCTAACCGGATTAGGACTCTGAGACAGAGTCCTGATCGGACTGAAACTTTCAAAAATTTGAGAAATTTGATGAATAGAGGCATTCAGAAGCGACACCATCTAAATGGGTCTCATCTGTGAATTGAAATCGATTAAAGCTTGAATTTGAAAGGAATCCAGATTGTTTTCTGAGAAAATATTTCGAAATACAAAGTCCTGGGGTTGGAAAATGACAGAGTATTGAATAAAAACCCAGGTTTTGAAATTGATTTTGAAATAAAGCTTTAAAATTCAAATCTGGATTGAATGTTTTGAAATAGGAGTGCTGGATCTCGAAAATGAGATGCAATGTCATACAATGCTATGCAGAATGCGTGCAATGACATGCAATGATCTGTGATGACTTATGAAATGGACAAACACTGGATGAAGGTAAAAATTTGATGTGTTTACAGATTCACACGACTTGTATGCACTTTCAAGTCAAGGTGCCATAGCACCATCGAAAATTGATATTACACAGGACTCAGCTCAACCCTAGAGCCATAATCAATATTCTAAACTCTAGCTAGGGTGTACACCTCCGCAACCCATGAGCTATGCCAGTCTTGTGGCTTAATTCACTTATTATTATATATATGTATATTTATATATACATATGTATATGTATATTTCTCGCGTATCTTCATCTACAATCATAGTGACCTATCACATCATGACGACTTCCCGAGTCCTTACGCAATCACGACCACTTTGTTCCCAATATTGAGTCAGGCCATTAATGCAGTTCTTGTCTTGTCACCGGACTTTACAATTAGAGTCAGGTCACTGCTCCTGCCTGCCGTACCCATGTGAACAGGGACCCACTAGCACCTGAAAAGGTTTTTTTTTTATCGATGCTGAACCTGAGTCAGTAGTACACAGTCACCATCGGGTCCTTCAGGTCATGACAGACCCTATGGGTCCACCATCCGACCCAAACAGTGGCTTCCACCACCGCTACAACATCACCAATAACCCGTGACACGCAGTTTAGGTGTGATCGATCCATTAGGAGTTTATCATAATAGAAAAATCAAGTTGGGTCCAGCCGACCCTTGCCCCATGCCTTTGCACGTGAAGGTTGGTAGCCCAGTTTGGTTGGTCTTCGTTACCTTCAACAACATAAAAACATCAGCGCCCACACCACTAGCATGTTGTCGAAACTACGAAGGTCACTCGATTAATTAACAGGCCCTGTCGGCAAACACGCTACGCACCACAACTCCAGCCTAACATAGCCCCGATGCCCCTGGCACGCGTGATGTCTACAGCACCACTGGGAACAGTATATGCTGCCCAGCAAAAAGGTTACAATCCTGGATCTGATATCCGACACCCGAACCCACCAGATCGGGTTAAGACTAGTTGATAACAAGGTCCTCATAGACCTTGTGAATGGCTACTAAGCAACAAATTGGCCCAGCAGAGCCCCATTAGTTTTCCCTTTTTCTTAATTAATATATATATATATATATATATATTCACAGTACAATCCGTTATGAATTTCCGTTTCAAACGCCACTACTTGTTGTTCACGGTTTGCATACTCACCTAAATATGCTTTATCAAAGTTCTTCCTGTCTGATGAAGAACCTAAGGTAGGCAATGGGTACTAGGTTGAGTACAATTATCAACATTTATTATATCTTACAAGAACATGAGACACGCTATACACGGTTTCCATTTTGTTTCAAATTTTGCATCCTCATTTCAGAGTACACAACGAACTCACAACAAGAAGTAGTTTATATCAGTCACAACATAATTCCAATATTAATTCTGGAATAATCTAAATCTGTCATTAAGGTTTAAACTTCCATTAGACTTAAATTCAAGGCCCCTAGCATACATCTATTTTCAAAATTTGTAAAGAGACACAACAAGTAGCAGTTTATATCAGTCAACATAATTCCAATATTAATTATGGAATAAACTAAACCTGTCAATAAGGTTTACACTTCCATTAGAACGTAAATTCAAGGTCCCACTTTTTTTTTTTTTGAACTTACCACTAAGATGTAGGTTCACGATTAATAGCATGTACCTATGCAAGACAACCAATATATTAGTTTGTTCTGCAGTTTAATGTTCAACAACCTATGTAGGTGTAACTCCATGTTTAACAACACATGCAAAGGTAGGAAAAAACCAAAAATCTAATTTCTTTAACATCTAGGATATACACCTAATAATAATAAGAACCCCTATTGGTTTGAGGTTCAGTCCAAACTGAACCCGTCAATCCCGATTTTGGTTTCATCCTTCTAGATTTTTTTTTCACAGTGATTTGAGAAGACAGCTGTACACGTATGTGTAATTAGCAAGCTAACCATACTACATGAACAGAAATTTTAAACTTGCAATCTTAATGTAAGCAACCCATCCGTGCATGCACCATGTAACGTCATTCACCAAAATTTTCCTATGCTTCACTCAATGTACAAATACTTGAAATGTGTATTAACCTCATGCTAAACACTAAAACAATGACTGTAACCTACCATATTTTACACCTACGGGTAGGCACCATCCACTGCGTGTGGTGGGAAAATTCTGGGTGGTTGGCTGGATTCATATTAACATCTGTAGGTTCAAGCCGAAAACCCATTTACGAAAGGTTCCAAATAGGCCACATAATGGGGATTTGACCTAACGCTATCAATGGTCGTGACCACCGTAGTAGACAAGTTTTTTTCCACTAGAGTGCAGAAAGTGGGATGCAACATACCCATATCCCAGGGCATTAAACACTCACATATAAAAGCAATACCCCTTACCTCTTCGGAGCTTCTTGCCGGCGATAATGGTGGTTCTCTTTCCTTTACGTTGGAGCCCACTTCGTTACAAGGGAGAAGACCGTCGCGTTCGGCTATGGAGGTCGACCACTATGGTGGGAGAGAAGGAGAAAGAGGAAGAACACGTAGAGAGAGAGAGAGAGAGAGAGAAGAGAGAGGGAAGTCCAACCGTTTTTCCCTTTTTCCCCCATTTAATTTCCTTCCCTACTTAGGGAAGGTTTTGATTTTCAAAAAGAGAACTAATCTCCAGCCCACGTTTTGTGTGGTTTGTTTATAAATTTCCAATATTGCCCCCCCTTTACCTCTTTAGCAAACTGATTTTCAATGTTGCTTTATGGGTACCCCTTCATCCCATTGGGTGGGATTCCACTACAAATGTGGAAACGTGGAATGAAGAAGCCTAAGTAGTAGGATTGGCTAAGATCCCACGTTTTTACCATCTTCGTTGTTTATTTATTATTTTTTTTCCACTTAAGTAAAAATTATCACTTTTCTTGTGCAAAAAAGGAAAAACAACATGCACAGGGGGTTTTGAACTGGGGTCTTCAACCTAAGGGCTAATGAGCCCCACCACTTGTGCTATGTTGTTTTCATTGCAAAGGGCGTGAATTAAATTGTATATAACCCTTTCAATTTTGTTCTGGATTTCATAAAAAAGTAATGTTTTTCACTTCTATGTGAGCGCACCGTGAGTTTTGAACTTGAGATGTGACTCCAAACAAACATGTGCCCTACCACTACACCACACTATCACTTGGTGTTTACTTTTGCAGGAAATTTCCTTTCATGTCATATTTGGACGTTTTACCTTGTTGATGGATTTCTTCCATTTTCAAGTGGGTTTTTCACCCGTTGGTTCTAAACTTGCACTCTCTCACCATAAATGTGCTTCGGATCTCACGCTATTATCTCGAAACCATCGGATTTTTCCACTTGGCCTCGTGAACCGGGTCGGATCATCGGATCTCGCTAAAGTTTGGATCCAAGTACCCTTTCTAGTATTCATTACCAGGTTTGCTCTACTGGCCCGCAAGCCTCAAAATCACATTGAATATTTCATAAACCATATTATTTCACATAAACACACGTTTTTATTTCATTGAAAATTCCTTAAAATTCATGGGTTTTACATTCTACCCTCCTTAAAAAGGATTTCGTCCGCGAAATCACAAACATCAATCGACAAAAAGGTTATGGTATTTCTTAGTTAATGGCACGTCTTTTCCTTCAATGGAGTTGAATCAACTCAAACTAAATTTTCAGTAGACTTCTTCGGGCAAAACTTAGCAATATGTCCTGATTGCTCACATTTGAAACAGTTGCCATTATAGAGAGGGCAAACTCTGAAGGGATGATCCTCATTGCACCATCGACAAATTTGTTGAGCCTTTGGCTGTTGCGATTTCCTTTGTTGTTGGCGGTTCGGGTCGCCTTCTTGCCGCATTTTCTTTTTTGTAGGTGGTGTGAACTCCCTTTCACTAGGATTTTTCTCATTAGTACTCACCTTGATCTGTTGCTCAGGTTTATTCCATTGATTCTTTTGCTCTTTGACCCAGTCTTCTTCCAATAGGGTCGCTACTTCGATGGCCTCGTCGAGTGATTTTGGCCCTCGGGTGAACACTTTGGTCCTCAAAGCTGGCTTCAATCCACGAGCAAACTTCATTGCTCGATCCTCTTCCACGGTGTATACATTTGGGCAATATCGTTATAGACAGCGAAACCTAGTAATAGAATCCGCCAGTGTTGTTTCCCCTTGTTGTAGGTCTAAAAATTCTTGCATCTTCTTACTACGTTCATGCTTAGGGAAATATGCAGAGTTAAAAACCTCAACGAACTCGTCCCAAGTAACCTTTTCATTCTGGAACTTGACCGCGGAGATCGTGTCCCACCACTTCTCAGCGTGGTCCTTCAAACGATAAGTACCAAAGTTCACCTTGTGTTCCTCTGGAACATTCAGAACACAAAAAATACGTTCTATCTCGCGTATCCATGTCTCTGCAGCTTCAGGGTCTGTCTTTCCCTTAAAAACAGGAGGATCGATTTCCATAAAGCGCTTGTAAGTGACTGTACCTATGTTCTGCCTATCTTGGGCCACCTGTTGGAGGTTTGCACCCACTTGTTGCATTGCAACCACCTGCTGTTGCACAACCTCAGCAAGATTGTTCACAGTGTCCATAATATCGTTGCACCTGGCCTTCCATGCCATCTATCAGGACAGAAAAACATAATAATCATTAATCGTTAGGTTACCCAATTATGCTTGTTAAGTAATATCCCTAGCAATCTTTCATAGTTCTCAAATGCACGATGCGCAATTCAATCAGTGCCACAATAAAATTTATTGGTGCAATAACTCATTCTATACATATATTCTTCGAACAACCTCAAGCGACACCGCATAAGGCCGCTATCGTCAGAAAATCACCATTCTAGATGACTCACATTAGAGAACTTCTGCTCTAACAAACTATCCGTAGAATTACCACTCCGATATCATAAAGAAAGAGTCATCATTCGAATAACATCGTTAGAAGATCATCGTTCTAACGGCATTGTTGAAGAATCATCACCTCATTAGAGAATCATCATTCTAATGACATCGTTAGAGAATCACCACTCTAATGCCATTGTTGAAGAATCACCACTTCAACAACATCATTAGAGAATCACCATCCTAACGGCATCGTTAGAGAATCACCACTCTAACGGCATTGCCGGAGAATCACCACTCCAACAACCTTCACTAGAGAATCACCACTCTAATGGCATTGTTAGGGAATCACCACCCTAGCGGCATTGTTAGAGAATCATCACTCTAACGACATTGTCGGAGAATCACCACTCCAACAACCTTCATTAGAGAATCACAACTCTAATGGCATCGTTAGGGAATCACCACCCTAGCGGCATCGTTAGAGAATCACCACTCTAACGGCATTGTCGGAAAATCACCACTCCAACAACCTTCATTAGAGAATCACCACTCTAATGGCATCGTTAGGGAATCACCACCCTAGCGGTATCGTTAGAGAATCACCACTCTAACGACATTGTCGAAGAATCACCACTCCAACAACCTTTATTAGAGAATTACCACTCTAATGACATCGTTAGGGAATCACCACCCTAGCGGCATCGTTAGAGAATCACCACTCTAACAACATTGTTGAAGAATCACCACTTCAACAACCCTCATTAGAGAATCACCACTCTAATGACATCATTAGAGCATCACCACCCTAATGACAATGTTGGCATTACCAGGAATCACCACCTGAGCCAACACAACTCACCACAATCCCTTTTGACTGTGGTTGGGAAACAAGATTTCCCACAACGCTCTCTCAAAAACCATAACACCCAGAAGTCTTGTGTTATGTAGTCCCCAACTATGACCCTCTCAGGAGTCGATTGCCATCATCGGCAAGCCAGAAGCCATTTGCTAAGCATATAACATCATTTACGTTCTCATCACCAAGAACAACTGGGGATCTACAACCTCCTCCTACGAGGAACTCAAAAGTTCAATGAGCACAGACAAGGCTTTCGCCTTCTGTCTGAAAGATTATTCGAGAAGGTACCCTTCATCAATGATAGGATCACTAACATCTCCAACGAAGTTGGAAAAGGAAAAACATTAACTTAGAGCCTAATCCCATGACTCTTATCAAAACAATCATCGTTTCTAATGTGATTGAGATAATAATTTTGAGACTCGTTACGATTCACCAATCATTTTTGAGATGGTAAAATACACAAGCAGTCTCTGAGTTTCGGTCCAGAACTTCAACTCTCACAGGAGTTGTCACAAAACTAGCTTGGGAAGCTACGCCCTCAAGCGCATCCATATTTCCCATCCAGAAAAAAAAAATATTTATACAATACATTAAGTGGCACTCATCTTCTATGTATCCTCTAATGGGTCACATGATGTAAATTGTCGTCCACCAGCTGCATTACAGCAGCCTGTCGGCCTACCACTTCGGCAAGGTTATGTTGCATCTCCATAATATCATTGCAACGGTTTACACAAGCCATTTGTTTGGCCAATAAAAAGGTCGTTACAACCTTAGTTATAAATTCATGAAAATATAATATGCAATTATATGTTTTTATCTCTACATTAAGAAAACAACATTTCTACATACTTACAGAGCCATCACGGTCGCTGGAAGAGCAAAGATCTCAGATTTTTCAGTCCTGCTCTGATACCAAAGCTGTAACGCCCCAACATTTTATAGTAAAAATTTTGGAGTAATTTTTTTTAATAGCGGAAGTGACAAGTCCAAGCGTCGGGTGAGTTACAGGTAAGACAGAGAGGTACTGAAATCATTTCATTCATTTATTAAAGCATTAAGTACATCTCATTAATGGAAATACAAATCTAACTATTCAGAGTTTAAACAGGAAACACTGAAAAACTGAGATCTCTTGACTACTTCCAAATACGACGCCATAATGCTCCAACTATGCATTACCTGAAAAATTATAATGCAGAAGGGTCAGACTCCCCTGTCTGTGTAAGAAGTATCATATTTATATGTTGTGCTCAGTGTCCTGTGTACAAATATGTGCAACATTTGCAGATATCATAATTGTAAAGTTCTAGGCAATATAACTTGCTAAGAAGGAAAATTCCACTGAAATAGGCATGCTTTCTACTTTGCTATGAAACAAGAAAATACCAGGTGTGTGTTCACTATTACACGCATTATATGTTTTTAGCATTTACAAGATCCACTACAAGGATTACAACATAAAATACTCACAAACATCTACGAGAACAATGTAAACTTTTTATGTTTAACTTTCCATTTCCCTTTAGATACACATAGGCATTCGACATCGTATCCGACCCTCTCTAAGGTAGATCATGGGTCTGGTAACATACACCGTTCTCTCAGGCGTACCCAGAGCCCGAAGAATCTAGTAACATACACCTTCTTCTAGGTGTGCCCAGACTCTCAAAGGTTTTTATATTTATGTATATATTTAACATTTCTTTAAAACCAGGTGTGAGTCATCGCACAACGAGGAGTCTGGTAACATACACCGTCTTTCAGGTATACCGAGAGCCTCAAAACTTTATGATGTTGCATACACTTTCATTTTTGTTTATTTTCCCGTGTGAGCCATCACACCATAGGGATTTCCCAAAGTCCTGAACCCGCCATTGGATTCACACGACTTGTATGCACTTTCAAGTCAAGGTGCCATAGCACCATCAAAAATTGATATTACACAGGACTCAGCTCAACCCTAGAGCCATAATCAATATTCTAAACTCTAGCTAGGGTGTACACCTCCGCAACCCATGAGCTATGCCAGTCTTGTGGCTTAATTCACTTATTATTATATATATGTATATTTATATATACATATGTATATGTATATTTCTCGCGTATCTTCGTCTACAATCACAGTGACCTATCACATCATGACGACTTCCCGAGTCCTTACGCAATCACGACCACTTTGTTCCCAATATTGAGTCAGGCCATTAATGTAGTTCTTGTCTTGTCACCGGACTTTACAATTAGAGTCAGGTCACTGCTCCTGCCTGCCGTACCCATGTGAACAGGGACCCACTTGCACCTGAAAAGGGTTTCTTTTTTTATCGATGCTGAACCCGAGTCAGTGGTACACAGTCACCATCGGGTCCTTCAGGTCATGACAGACCCTATGGGTCCACCATCCGACCCAAACAGTGGCTTTCACCACCGCTGCAACATCACCAATAACCCGTGACACGCAGTTTAGGTGTGATCAATCCATTAGGAGTTTATCATAATAGAAAAATCAAGTTGGGTCCAGCCGACCCTTGCCCATGCCTTTGCACGTAAAGGTTGGTAACCCAGTTTGGTTGGCCTTCGTTACCTTCAACAACATAAAAACGTCAGCGCGCACACCACTAGCATGTTGTCGAAACTGCGAAGGTCACTCGATTAATTAACAGGCCCTGCCGGCAAACACGCTACGCACCACAACTCCAGCCTAACATAGCCTCGGTGCCCCTGGCACGCGTGATGTCTAAAACACCACTCAGAACAGTATATGCTGCCCAGCAAAAAGGTTACAATCCTGGATCTGATATCCGACACCCGAACCCACCAGATCGGGTTAAGACTAGTTGATAACAAGGTCCTCATAGACCTTGTGAATGGCTACTAAGCAACAAATTGGCCCAGCAGAGCCCCATTAGTTTTCCCTTTTTCTTAATTAATTAATATATATATATATATATATATTCACAGTACAATCCGTTATGAATTTCTGTTTCAAACGCCACTACTTGTTCACGGTTTGCATACTCACCTAAATATGCTTTATCAAAGTTCTTCCTGTCTGATGAAGAACCTAAGGTAGGCAATGGGTACTAGGTTGAGTACAATTATCAACATTTATTATATCTTACAAGAACATGAGACACGCAATACAAGGTTTCCATTTTGTTTCAAATTTTGCATCCTCATTTCAGAATACACAACGAAATCACAGCAAGTAGTAGTTTATATCAGTCACAACATAATTCCAATATTAATTCTGGAATAATCTAAATCTGTCATTAAGGTTTAAACTTCCATTAGACTTAAATTCAAGGCCCCTAGCATACATCTATTTTCAAAATTTGTAAAGAGACACAACAAGTAGCAGTTTATATCAGTCAACATAATTCCAATATTAATTATGGAATAAACTAAACCTGTCAATAAGGTTTACACTTCCATTAGAACGTAAATTCAAGGTCCCACTTTTTTTTTTTTTGAACTTACCACTAAGATGTAGGTTCACGATTAATAGCATGTACCTATGCAAGACAACCAATATATTAGTTTGTTCTGCAGTTTAATGTTCAACAACCTATGTAGGTGTAACTCCATGTTTAACAACACATGCAAAGGTAGGAAAAAACCAAAAATCTAATTTCTTTAACATCTAGGATATACACCTAATAATAATAAGAACCCCTATTGGTTTGAGGTTCAGTCCAAACTAAACCCGTCAATCCCGATTTTGGTTTCATCCTTCTAGATTTTTTTTTCACAGTGATTTGAGAAGACAGCTGTACACGTATGTGTAATTAGCAAGCTAACCATACTACATGAACAGAAATTTTAAACTTGCAATCTTAATGTAAGCAACCCATCCATGCATGCACCATGTAACGTCATTCACCAAAATTTTCCTATGCTTCACTCAAATGTACAAATACTTGAAATGTGTATTAACCTCATGCTAAACACTAAAACAATGACTGTAACCTACCATATTTTACACCTACGGGTAGGCACCATCCACTGCGTGTGGTGGGAAAATTCTGGGTGGTTGGCTGGATTCATATTAACATCTGTAGGTTCAAGCCGAAAACCCATTTACGAAAGGTTCCAAATAGGCCACATAATGGGGATTTGACCCAACGCTATCAATGGTCGTGAACACCGTAGTAGACAAGTTTTTTTCCACTAGAGTGCAGAAAGTGGGATGCAACATACCCATATCCCAGGGCATTAAACACTCACATATAAAAGCAATACCCCTTACCTCTTCGGAGCTTCTTGCCGGCGATAATGGTGGTTCTCTTTCCTTTACGTTGGAGCCCACTTCGTCACAAGGGAGAAGACCGTCGCGTTCGGCTATGGAGGTCGACCACTATGGTGGGAGAGAAGGAGAAAGAGGAAGAACACGTAGAGAGAGAGAGAGAGAAGAGAGAGGGAAGTCCAGCCGTTTTCCCCTTTTTCCCCCATTTAATTTCCTTCCCTACTTAGGGAAGGTTTTGATTTTCAAAAAGAGAACTAATCTTCAGCCCACGTTTTGTGTGGTTTGTTTATAAATTTCCAATATTGCCCCCCCTTTACCTCTTTAGCAAACTGATTTTCAATGTTGCTTTATGGGTACCCCTTCATCCCATTTGGTGGGATTCCACTACAAATGTGGAAACGTGGAATGAAGAAGCCTAAGTAGTAGGATTGGCTAAGATCCCACGTTTTTACCATCTTCTTTGTTTATTTATTATTTTTTTTCCACTAAAGTAAAAATTATCACTTTTCTTGTGCAAAAAAGGAAAAAAAACATGCACAGGGGGTTTTGAACTGGGGTCTTCAACCTAAGGGGTAATGAGCCCCACCACTTGTACTATGTTGTTTTCATTGCAAAGGGTGTGAATTAAATTGTATATAACCCTTTCAATTTTGTTCTGGATTTCATAAAAAAGTAATGTTTTTCACTTCTATGTGAGCGCACCGTGAGTTTTGAACTTGAGATGTGACTCCAAACAATCATGTGCCCTACCACTACACCACACTATCACTTGGTGTTTACTTTTGCAGGAAATTTCCTTTTATGTCATATTTGGACGTTTTACCTTGTTGATGGATTTCTTCCATTTTCAAGTGGGTTTTTCACCCGTTGGTTCTAAACTTGCACTCTCTCACCATAAATGTGCTTCGGATCTCACGCTATTATCTCGAAACCATCGGATTTCTCCACTTGGCCTCGTGAATCGGGTCGGATCATCGGATCTCGCTAAAGTTCGGATCCAAGTACCCTTTCTAGTATTCATTACCAGGTTTGCTCTACTGGCCCGCAAGCCTCAAATTCACATTGAATATTTCATAAACCATATTATTTCACATAAACACACGTTTTTATTTCATTGAAAATTCCTTAAAATTCATGGGTTTTACACTATGGCACTTTCATATACAGTACCATTTTTTATAGCACCTTACGACATTCTCATAACATCTTTACATTTGCAGTCAAACATCTTCACAAGCACCACCTTCAGACCTTCTCATTTTGCTAGCACCCACATGTTTGTCAAACTTTTGCTATAGTTCATTATAGAGAGGACTTAAGCATAATGCATTCCCACTGTTCTTCTACAAAACTTCGCTTCTGCATGTACATCTGCTATCTCCATCTTATACAAAATATTCATTCCATTCACCCTTTTTTTTTCACTCACATCTACGATACCATTACAGTTCGTCTATCACTGCCTCCAGCCCACTACATACTGCACCCCATTTGGCGTCCCATCTTACCATTAGTTTAGGATATTGGGCACATATGACAACATTCATTTTCCCAGCAATTTGGCACATTGCATCTACCACCTACACATATATTTCACCTCTTATTATCACATTGCTACAGCTACCTCTAACTTCCAGCATAATACTTCCTCTACCCACTTACACAGCAGCCTACAATGCTGCTCCTCACCTCATTACAACACCCCCAATACCTATGTAACTTCAATACATGATGTTTAGCCTATATCATATAGTTTAGGATATCTTTACGGATTTCAATGTCTATTTTAGTTACCTTAAGGTATTACACCAATTCTCATATTTAAATTAACTTGAACATATCGCTCTAACATAGCTTGCATCATGTACCTTGTATTTTCCGTAATGTAAGATATATACCTAATGGCTTCAGGAATAATCTCTTAGGTCTAGATATGTTGTCATGTAAATTGTTCTTCATATGCTTTTGGACTAATTAAGTGTTTTGCAGGAAATACATAGAAATTGCTATTTTCTTGTAATCTTAAATCAATTTCAAGTTTGCGATAGCTAAACATCAATGAGAATTCTATATTTTGGCATTAGATTAGAATGTATGAGCATGTATATCTTCTAGAAGTGCTTGTTTCATGTCATTTCTCACTTTTACCTCAAAATTTCACGAATGGGAAACATGAATGTCATGTGCACCATTCTAATGAGAGGTAATTAATCCTAAGCAAATGACTCACATTGATGGCCATAGTCAAGATGTGGGCAATGCTTAGGATTCTTATCTTTTATGAAATAACATTGGATCCACACTGGATCTCTTTTTCAAAATCATCATATTTCTAAATATTTTCTTCTTTTATCAGGGTTTAAGTTAAAATTAATTCAAAATATATATTAATGTCGATAGTCAGGATATATTGAGAGTTCATTTCATTTTAAACTCTATAAAAGCACCAAAAATATGTTTTATTCTTCACCTGAATTTAAATATGATTATTATATGATACATTCAATGGCCATAGTCAGGGATGTATCATATTTTCAATTTTATTTTAATTCACTTAAAGAATGAAATAAGATTTTCAAATCCAATTTCATATTCTTTTGATGCATTCATCATTTAGGATAGAATTGCATTATGTTTTCAAAATTCCCTTTCAAAACTCCAAGTGATTTTGAGTATTTTCTTCATTTCTCAAATCAATGCTTATTTATAGATTCAAATGCAATTCTGTCTCATTCTAAGATTCAATTTCAAAGTCCAATTTGACTTTGAAATTTCAAAACCATTTTATATTTGAAACTTCAAATTTCCAATTCAAATCCAAACTTCAGAGTTCCAATCAACTTTGAAATTCCAAATTCATTTTCAAGATTCAAATTCAAAATCTCAAAATCCATTTTCAAAGTTCAATTTAACTTTGAAATTTTCTGATTCATCTTCTGATTTCAAATTCAAAATCAAGTTTATCTTCAAGATTCAAAATCAAAGACTAAGATTGATTCTGAATCTTAAATTTTAAATTCAATCTGGGTTTTCAAAACCCAGGTCCATCTTCAAAAGTCCCATTTGGACTTTCAAAATCCAAATCCAGAGTTAGAACCCAACCTCACCTTGGATCTCAGATTTTAGATCCAAATTCCATATTGGATTCCGGATCTTGGATCCAATTCCATTTAGGATCCAGAATCCAACTTCATCTTGGATCCAATTCCATTTAGGATCCAGAATCCAACTTCATCTTGGATCTCAGACTTCAGATTCAAATTCCCTTTAGGATCCAGAATCCAATTCCATCTTGGATCTCAGACCTAGATCCAAAATCCAATTTCATCTTAGATCTCATATTTCGGATCCAGTTCCCATTTAGGAATCTAAATCCAAAATTCAATCTCATCTTGGATCTTAATTCTATTTAGGATCCAGGTTGTGGATTCAAATTCCATCTCTGATTCCAAAAACCAATTTCATTTCTCATTATCTCATCTTGATCTCTTAAAACCCAATTCTATTTTCCAAACTCAACTTGGATTTTTCAAATCTCATTCTGATTCTAAGCTTCAAATATAGAATTTAATTCCATTTTTAAATATTCATTTTTTCTCCTAAATTCTAATTCAAAGCCCATTTATGACTTTGAAACTTCCACTTCTTCTCTTTTTTATCTCAATTTCGAAAATCATTCCTTTCAAAGTCTAGATTTATCTTCCCAAAACCCTGACCATTTCAAAGACTTAGAACTTCAAAATATCCTTTCTTGATCTATCTCAAGTTCTAAGTTAGATTCAACTATTCAGAAAATCATCTTTTCTTCACTTGGAAAGTCTCAGATTTCCAAAAATCATTCTTTTCAAAAGAGCATACATCCTTGCATTGCACAAGCATGACTCTTTGTGCATTTAGATTTAGAATAAATTCTTAGATAATATTTAGGCAAAGCAAAAAAGGCATAAATTCGATCCTTGGTTCGATTATCCCTGGTAAAGGCGCTAGGAACGGTCAAACCTCGTACTCGCGAGCGAGCCCCGTCTCCCAATTTTTCTGCAAATATTTCAAAAATGGAGGCCTGTAATCTTTTAAATCTTTTCAAAATTAAGGTCAAGTGAGACCTTTGCAGAAGATTTCCTCTCTCTCTTCTTTCTTTTCTTTTCTCTTCTCTCTTCTTTTCTGTCCTTTTTATTTTTCTCCCTTCAAAAAGAAGGAAATGGAGGTTAGAAAGGAAAAAGAGAAGGAAGAGAGAGAAATACCAAGAGAGGAAAAATTTTGTGATGATCACATGCGGCCATGGCTATCGAGAGACGGCTAAACTATCGACTTCCTCACTTTCTCAGAAGCTGAACTATTCTGACATCCACATAATTATGTCTGTCTGGGAAGAAGGCGAGTCCTATAGTGCACAAAACCATCGCATGCTGAATTCTCTCTCGAGCTATTCTGGATAATGAGCTGACTTCTGTAAATGCCCCATATTGTCGGTAGATCTTGATCAGGCTCACATATTCATTCCTATTTTCTTCAATCAGTGGCCAAGACTTACGCCCTGTCATGCGAGCTACAACATCTTTGGGGTCCAGACCCTTGACATTAATCAAAAATTGCTTCTCTAATGGATCTCCTGGCTGACCGGCTGGCTAGGGCAATCCCATGATCTCTAAAAACTCATCCATCAGCAGGGTCATGTCGCCCAGAGGAACCAGAATGTGCAAGTGTGCAGATTCCACCACTCTGCCAGTGCATGGATTAGATTTCCGTTGACTGTCAACTTTTCCACTGTGGATGCCAGTTCTAACCCGCAATCGCTCAAGTGGTCCAAAAACATACGGGAGAAGTTCTTGAACCAAGTATAGTACCACCGGGGAAAGAAGGGTCTGGTGTTGAGAGCTCGATGCTCGAGGGGACTTTATCGCACCTCATAGGAGATGTGACCCTCAGGAAAGACAGAGTCGAGCTGACTGGATGCCATTGGACTGAAAGATAGGAAGATTGGAATTAGATTTAGGAAAAATACAAGAATTTTGAAAATTGCAGGCAGGATAAAGTGAAATGCTAGAAATTCGAAGTCCAGAGGAACGAAAGAATGGAAAATCACCTGGAGTTTTGAAGAAAAAGTGAATAATTTGGAAAAATCGTCTAGGTTTTTTTAGAAAAAAAGAAGATATTTCACAAAAGATGGAAAATGAGGTATTTTGGAAAATTCTCCAATATTTTGAAAAATTTGGGGAAAATATGAGAACATAAAAAGAGAAATGAATATAACACACTCAATCACATTCTGCATAAGCAATTATGCACATACAACATTCCCTAAGAAGCTGACTCTAAATGATCAGTTTTGAAAAAGCTTTAGGATCCTAATCCTGACTCTAGCCTCAGATCATCTGTGTCCAATCCAGTTATGCTGATATACTCGAGCCGAGACTCGAAGTACGTGGCATAGAAATTTAACTCTGGTTCTAGGCTTGTGTTTTCTCAACATACTTGAGCACCTGCCGAGGACTATGACCCTTGGTACGTGGCAGGGGGCGTTAGCCCAAATAAGTGGCCCAGTTGTGAGGCTCTGTCCCGAACTATGGTTCTGGAAGAGAGCCCAGCAACGTGAAGAACGGGTAGACATAGATGGGTTGGTTTTTAAAAAATGAGCACATGCAGACAAACAGAGGGCTCTAAAACCTAAAGAGATAGATTTTAAAAATCTTGAAGAAGCAAACATTATTTTCATACAAATCCTAGATTGAGGAGTGTTCTATTTTCAGACCTAAGTCTAAGTGAGCATGAATAATTCTCCTCATTTTGGTCCTACCAAACCATGCCTAGTCTACATGCAATCCATGTCAGCTGGGTTCAAGTCTAGGCTCCTAGGTTCACATGATATCAGAAAGTAAAAGCTGACATTCCATAGAACACGATTTTGATAATTGAGCTAAGTCAAAGCACACAGTTGATCAGGCGAAGACAGATCCCATCACATTCGCCAAACCTATTATCATCGCAAATTTTTTCTCCCTCCCTCTGCGAGAGTGAGAGAAACGATTCTGCGAGTCAAACTCGATCAAAGTTTTGAAAATGATTTTGAAAATTACTCGCCTTCTTTTTGAAAATTTGTGAAAAAATTCTACGGAATGGGATCTGTCTGTCGGTATGAGGTTCAACCGTTCCTAGTTCCTTTACCAGGGGTAATTGAACCAAGGACCAAATGTATGCTTTGACTAAGTTAAATTATCTAAATTATGCTCTATTTTCCTAGAATGCACAGAGAATTAGGCATGTGCTATGCAATTTTGAAAAGATGCAGGTTTCGGAAATATGATGTTTGCCTTGGAAAATTGAGGAAAATGATTGGAAAAGTGTTTGAAAATGGAATTTCTGGGAAAATCATTGATGTTCATTGGAAATCAGAATTTGTATTGGAAAATGGATTCTCAGGAAAACTTGAACTTTGGAAAAAACGATTTTGAGATTTGGATTGCTTTTCTGAGGAAATGGATTTGAGAATCTTGAGAAAATAAAAAATTTCATTGAAAAATGAATTTTGAAATTGAAAAATGTATTCTCAGGAAAATGGAAACTCTGAGAAAATCGATTTTTGAGATTGGAATAGCCTTTTCTAAGAAAATCGATTTTTGAATAGGATTTGAGAATTCTAGGAAAATCAATTTGAAAAATAATTCAAAGTTTTTAAGAAAATCGATTTTGGGATTTGAAAATGAAATTGAGAATGTAGAAACCTTGGGAAATCATTATTTTGAACTTGGAAAATACTTTGAAATCTCATTTGAAAATTCAGAGTTCTGAGAAAATCAAATTCTGAGAAAGACTTAGAAAATTTTGGGAAAATTGATTTTTCTGAAATAGAATTGGAAAAAGAGTTTGAAAATGATGCAAATTGAATGAATGTACATGAATTTGAAAGATATTTCATTGAGGAATTGGGAAAATCCTTTTGAAATTTTGAGAAATGCAGTGCATTTTTAAAGTTAGCCTAAGAGTGTAGGCTGAATGTGGCTAATACAAAGATCACAAATCTTGGTTTTCTTCGTATTCTGACTATGGCCATAAATATGAATCCCACCAAATTTGTGAACTCCCTAAGAGCTTGTGAACGTGTCATTCATGTTAACCATAGTGATTTTGGAAAATGTGCATATGCATCATACATCAGATATTGGAAATTGCAGAAATTAAACTATATGCAATGCAGTCCTATTCTAAGCTGAAAAGTAACTCTTATTTCAAATTATTACATCTGATATTACATTGAATTGAAATAAAAGAAAATAAAAGTCTTCTTCCTGGATATTCCTGCAAAACTAGAAAACATGTTAGCACAAAAATGTAGGTTTTTCTGAATTTATCCGAAAATATTAGAAATTATCGGATATTATTCAGATATAAACCCAAATTCATACCCTCTTTGATATAAACATGAGAAATAAGTAATAAAATTCGAAAATAAACTTAGAAATTCGAAATTGGACTAAAAATGACCAAAATACCCCTAATGACCTTGAAATCAGGGTTTTCTGAGAGAATTTTTGTAAATTTTGGAAATTTGAAAATCAAATGAAATAAAATCAAATATAATATGATGCAATATAATGATATGCATGAAATTTTGGAAAATTAAAGATTGGAATTTCGAAATTTAGGTCAAAATAACCAAAATGCCCCTAATAACAAGACTATGGCCTTGAAACCAGGTTTTCTTAAATAAATTTTGCAAAAATGGGAAATTGAAATGCAAATGATATTGAAATTAACCCTAATATGATATGATATGCTTATTCACATTATAAAAACCCTAAAATGGCAAAAATATCATAAATTATCAAATTGAACTTGTTTTTTGCTTGATTTTCGCCTCTAAATTTAAAAATAAACTAACATACAAAGCAAATGAACTTAGAATTCAGACAAATTTGGCATGGACACCTAGACTAACCCTAAAAATAGAATGAAGCTCGAAAATTTAATTTTTTTAATTTTTTTTAATGTGGAAAATAACTAAAAATCCTAAAAATCAAGATTTTGCCTAAAATGTTAATTCTAAATTGAATTTCAGGTACTAAACTTTCATAAACATTTCCCAAATTTTATGGGATGACATAGGACAGTTAGGCAAAAAATTTTGCCTTTTAAAGATTCAAGTTTTGACCTATGGACGAAGCTGGACAGCTCCGGCAAGTCGGATCGGAATCCAACGACTCTAGGATCAGGGCAGACAAACAGGTTTCGGAAAAAATTATGAGGAAAATATAAGGGAGAAGATAAAATGGCTGGCATTCTGAGAAAATGTCCCTCACAAAAAGAGTAAGATTTCCTTTTTTTACATTTTTAGGATTCAGGTTATGGTTTGGGAGAGAGTAGAGGATTATAAGAGACCTAGATCTCTGAAATTCTCAGACATTGGAATCTGACAGACGGAGAAGTTAATTCTGGAAAAAATACCTAGGCTGTTTTAAAAAATTTCAAATTTTGGGAAACGACAGAGGAAAGGGTTAGAAAAAAATTTTATGTTGGAAGTTTTGACATCCAGCCTATGGGTTGAACGGACACAGTGGATTAGGGTCGGTCTAGACTCTGACAAGGAAAAAATGAGATTTTCCCAAAGGTCTGGGAAAATTGATTTTTAGGAGGGACCAAAACTACTTAGAAAAAGCTAGGAAAGTACTAAAAAACAATAATCTCTAACAGAGACTCACTGGATTTTCTTGAGGTAAATTCAGATCGTCTATTTAAGAGATCTCAGAGGTTCTTGTCTGCTAAAACAGAACCTGGAATTTTGGGAGGGTTCAAAACCAAATTTAGGTTTTGATTTATTTGCTAGGATTAAAAAATCCAAATGAACCCAAAATTTCAATAAGAGATCAAAGACAAATAACTAAGGTTGTCACAATTTTTTTGGGGATT
This sequence comes from Nuphar pumila, assembly GCF_984573655.1. Lineage (NCBI taxonomy): Eukaryota > Viridiplantae > Streptophyta > Magnoliopsida > Nymphaeales > Nymphaeaceae > Nuphar > Nuphar pumila. The sequence goes on along the minus strand of NC_143255.1, from coordinate 67,886,463 downwards.
TTTGAATGAAAATATGTACATGAAATGATAACTAGACTTTGCATAAAACTGAGATTCTATAGATTCTAAATTAAATAACAATGAATCATATGTGATATGAATGAAATAGAATAATAAACTAAACTAAATGCACTTCTTTTTTATATGGAATGACATGAAATATAATACTAAAATGAAAGTCAATGTGGGTATGATCCATCCTTTTTTTTTATTTTAGCTCTCGAAATAAAAGACCCAATCCATTGAATGGATGGATCTTTCACTTCATAAGCCCACACATGTAATATGTTTTTTTTTTTAGAATAAAGAATACATAAAATGAAAGCAAATATTAACCTACTAAGCTGAAAGCATCCAAATTTAAAACTCCTCGTCTCATAGCATTGGATTCACACATGGCGGTTCACTCAAAACCTTTTTGTTTTGGGTCCTTCTTATGAGAGATTCCAAAACGAACCTCACTAAGACTCGATTGTTAGCGAACCAAGTTCATTCTTCTCAAAAGAGTGATGTTAATATCGAGCTTGCAACGAAAGGAGGAGCATAGCAAAATAGTTCAAGCAAGATGAGGGGGTCTAATAGGCAAAAGAGGCCCTACCTTGGATCAGTTGGAAAGGGGGGTTGATAACCTCGATCTTGCTCTGGCTTGAGGAGGTTGTCACCACCAGATGGAGAAGCTATGGATGAAGATTTATGGGGTGTAGCCAATGGATGGGCTGCCTTAGAGATGGCTAGGGGAGTTGAAGTCGGTGATTCAACTGGAGCTACCTTGGAGATGACGCTGTCAAGGGTGGAAGCCGATTGGAGATGGATGTTGTGGGAGCTGCAGCAAAGGGAGCTGATCTTGATTGTGACAGCACCGGCTATCTTATTGAAGTTGATGGTGGCCACCTCTGGGGGCTGCTGCTGAAGGTGTTGAAGCCAAATAGTTGGAGGTGGAAGGGACAACAGCAAGGAGGGGCACTAATAGAGAGGGTGCAGCCAAAGGGGAGCTGGGCATGAGGAGAGAGAGAGAGAGAGAGAGAGAGAGCTAAGGGGCTGAGAGGGGCTATGCGTGTAATTCCTAGGGAATAGGTAAGAAAGGGGGTCTTAAGGTGGCTGGACAATGAGAAAGGGAAAGAAAGAAAGAAGGGAAAAGAAGAAGGAAAGAAAAGAAAAGAAAAGGGAGAAGAGAAAGGAGAGAGGCTGGTCAACCAAGGGGAGAGGGAAGGAAAGAAGAAGAAGGAAGAAAGAAAAAAAAGGAAGAAAGGAAAGAAAGAAGAAGAATAAAAGAAAAAAAAAAGAGGAGAAGAAAGAAGAAAAGGAAGAAGTAGAAGGAAAGAAAAAGGAAAGAAGGAGAAAATGGAGAAAAGGGGGGGGGGGGGGGGTTGACCCTCTTGTGGGTCCCACCTCTTCACAAAAAAAAAAAAAAGATAAATAAAAAAAAGAAAAATAAAAGAAAACAAAGAAAGAAAAGATACATTTTTTTTAAATAAAAATGCAGATGTACATGAAGGAACCATCTCAGAGTGGGCTCACTTTCCAAATTTGAAATTCATTTTGAGGATCATAAGGGTAGAATAGTCTTTTTAGAAAATTCCTGGACGAAACGAGCTATTTTTGGCAGTTTTTGAAACAAGCTCAGAATTTGAAGTTTCATACTCCGTTGCGAAGCAAATCCAGTTTAAAATTTGAAAATTTGAGTTTGAAAGAAATCCAGATTATTTTTCTCAAGAAAATATTTTCAAATTTAGAATTGCAGGAGTAAAAATGTCAATTTTGGAAACCCAGGGTTTGAAATTGATTTCTGAAAACTTTTAAAACTCAATCTGGATTGGAGTTTATAACACTGGAGTTCTAGACTTCGAAAAGGAAATAAAATGTGATGAAATGTTATGAAATGCTGAGAAATGATATGAAATGATGAGAAATGACACGAAATGTTGTGCGAAATGCAGACTTTGAATAAAGAATTTTGGATATTGGACTTTAACTGACACTTGTACCAGTTCAAAAAGTGTTAAAATTGATAAAATTTGCAAAATGGTTCAAGAAATGGTTTTCGGGTTCTACTGGACCAGAGTGACACTGAAAATTGGGGTTTTAGCTGGATTGAGCTGAAATGAACTGAATTGAGCTGAGTTTTAGGGTTTCAGAACTCAACTGGATTGATAAGACACTGACTCAACTGAGCTCTCCGAATAGATTTTCAAGAAAAGCTGCAATTTTTAGAGAAATAGCGAGAAATGGTCACTGGACTGAAGTGAATTGCAGACCAGAGCTGGGTTTGAGTTAGGACAAAGATCAGTAATATTGAGATGAACTAAAATTGAATATCAAACACTAGCTCAACTGGCTGGACTCAACTCAATTTCAGCTAAATGAGCTGAAATGGGCTACTGGACATTTAGAAGTGGTTTTAAACAGAAACTGGAGCGCTTGAACTTCTGGTGAGCTCAAGTTAGACTCTGGGGAATAAGATTGACTGAGAATGACTGACTCGAAGATAATTGGCTTGGATCTGAGTGAGAAATGATCCCATTTTGGCAGGAATGGTCAGAAATAGAAATGGTATGTTCATTGTGAGCTCAGATAAGCTTGAAATGACTGATATTCTAACTGTTTTGAACTAAACAATGAGCTTGGTTGACTCTGACTGACTGGGGTCCAGGATGACCTAGGGGTAAGATGGTAATTTTCCTAATAAAAGTAGGTAAAATGATACTTTTCTGACACAAACTTGGGGTTTGACTCCTATGCTAACCTACCAGGGTTGGCACTGCACGAGGGGTGTGTTTGAAAATGAATGAGGGAAATTTGGGGTGTTTACAAAGGATCTTGAAAACTCCTGTTATCAAGTCCTAAAAAGGGATAATAACAATGTCAGGATATGTCAAAATAGACATCAAGCTCTCACTTCATGTTAGGATAGCTTAAAATATTGTCAATGAGATAAAAATTATAGTTGATTCAGAAATGATTAAAAATAAGTACATTTGTTTGAAATATATTCCCTCTTCTGCCTAGAGTATTACCTTCAACTGGGTTAACTTCGTAGAATCCAGAATCAAAGTCAAATAATTGATGTTGAGTTTCTTCAAGGAAGCTATCCATTTCCTTGATATGAAAAGAAAAGAATTTGTTCTCAGTATCATAAAAGCAATTGATAAAAGGATATTGATAAAAGAATTTCACATAAATAAAGATAATTTTTGGCAGTTTGATATCTGAGGTTTATCCATGATGTTCTTTTTGCACTCTTTGGAGACATAGAGAATGAGTTTTCTTGAGATTTGGCGAGAATTTCATGACATCAGCCTTTAACTCGGCCGTGTTCTGATTTTCCTTAGAAGGACACATCACAAACTCCTTCAACTCAGAGATGTTATGCATCTTCTTTGATCCCAAGAATTATATTAAGGATGTTGTCTCTTTTAATTGAAGTATCTTGATAATCTTTTGTGCTCTTTTGAGACATGAAAAGTGAGTTTCTTGGGATTGGGCGATAATCTCATCACATCAGCCTTAAACTTAGTTGTGTTCTGATTTTCTTAGGAAGGGCACGTCACAAACTCCTTCAACTCGGAGATGTTTCACATCTTCTTTATTCCCAAGAATTGAATTGATAAAATGGTCTCTTTGGTTGCAAATCTCTTTATGATAACATTGATTAAATATCTTTTAGGGATTGTCGGGAGATTTATCGCATCAGCCTTCAACTTGACGATGATTTAAACTTTCCCTAGAAGGACACGTCACATACTCCTTCAACTTGGAGATGACCCAAGTCTTCTTTGGCCCCCGGGGGTCAAACTCATCCATCAGTCTTCAACTAGACGATGATTGAGAGATCCCTTTTGCAGATAGTTGATTGTAGCTTGATTGATTAAAGAGTTTTTATATCGCCCAGGATATTTTCACTGCCTTATTACTAGAAGAATGATCTTTAAAAATGTGTCATAGCTATGATCAATACCAATTCACTTATGGCTTCTCAACATCATTGAAATTTTCCTTTGTCGGTCATATCAAGGATTTTTCTTCATCCTTTTGGTTGACCAACAGAAAAGCTTGAATTTTATTCTTTCTTCGCAAAAGCTTTATCCTTTTGGAGAGAATACTAAAGGTAATATGAGGTAAAATTTTATGCAATAAAGATTTTGAGATCAACAACTGTTTTTTTCATGACAAATTGGAAAAATATTCTTGAAATCCTTGATGAAAGAAATTGCTTGAGGTCCAAATGATATATCCGTGGCTAGATTTTCCTCTCCTTTCCCCAAAGGAGAGACTCGGGCTTGACCCTTACCTGAATGAGTAATAAAAGATACTACTCTCTTCTCTGAAGAGGAGGTGTTTGCAAAACAAACTTTCGAGGAGAAATAAAGTTTTCATCAAAACTCCCTATCTCTAGACTTCTCTTATGGAAAGGTGGCCACTAACAAAGGTCGGGAAGGATATCATAAAGGAGCGAGTTCATCACACTCTCCCTGGAAAAAGGGTCCTCGATGACGGGATGGCCTAACAAAAGACATTTGGGATCACAAGGAGAATGAGCTTCCATCGAAGCTCTCCCTAGAAAAAGGGTTCCTTGTGTGATAATAATAATTATTTTGCAAACTGTTCATAAAGCATGAGTCCCTTCAAACTCTTCCTAAAAAGGGGTTCAACGAACGAACAATAAAGACATGTGAAAAGAGCGAGCTTCCTTGAACTCTCTTTGGAAAAAGGGTCCCTCACAAGAATAATGATTGATAATTGATTTCAAGCTAATTGGCAGACGAGTTCGACATAAAGGTCGAATCTTGAAAGACCATGATTGACAGATGCAACTCGAAGGTCAGAGAAGTGCAACTGACTTTAATAACCCGAAGGTTTGCTTGATAAAAATTGATGACCAAAGGTCTGACTGACCAAATAGGTGACCCAGAGGTCTGATTAACAAAATTGTTGACCCAAAGGCCGATTAAACTTGATTGACCCAAAGGTCTAATTGACAGAATTGGTATTGAGCTTGGACCCTAATGTGGGACTAGTGTTTGGATTGCGACTAGTATGAAAATCAAATTTTGAAGAGGCACCAACATGAACACTGGGTTTTGAAAAGGTACCAACATGAACACTGGGTTTTGAAAATAAAGTACCAGCATGAGCACTGAGTTTTGAAAACCAAGTACCAGCATGAGCACTGGGTTTTGAAGACAAAGTACTAGCACTGGGTTTTGAAAATAAAGTACCAGTGTGAGCATTGGGTTTTGAAAATAAAGTACCAGCATGAGCACTAGGTTTTAAAAACAAAATACTAGCTGTCATCGTCGCAAAATTTTTCCCCCGTCTTCCCTTCCTTGCGGAAGAGAAAAAGAGAGAAACGCTTTCGCGATTCAAACTTTGACCGGATTTTGGAAATTGTTTTGAAATACTCACCTCCGTTTTGAAAATTGCGAGAAAATCCATGGGATGGGGCTCGACCTGTCGGTACGAGGTTCGACCGTTCCTGCCGCCTTTAACAGGGGTAATCGAACCAAGGACCAAAACTATGCTTGACTTAGCGAAATTATCAAAGTTATGTTCTATCCTAAATGCATAGAGAATTCAGGCATGTGCTATGAGATTTTGGAAAATGCCAGTTGGAAAACATGATATATGCTTAGAAAAACATTTGGAGTTGGAAAGAATCTCTCAGGAAAAAGGTAAATTTCTCAGGAAACTCAGATAAAAAAGGGGTTTTTGAAAAAATGAGAAAACTTATAAAGATGTGGAAAAATCAGAAATAGTTGAAAATCTTGGGAAAATGGAAGTGATTCTTGAGAAAAGATGGACTTTTTGAAAAGGGAAGCACTTCTTAGGAAAACTTGGACTTTGAGAGTTTTCTTAGGAAAATGATGGAAGATTTATAGGAAAGCTCATTGGAGAAGGAAATTCAAAACTTGTGGAATCGAAATCTTGGGAATTTTACCTTTTTAAATACTTGGAAATCGATTTTGGATCTTGAAGAAAGATTGGAAAACTCTTTTGAATATCTTAAGAAAATATCATTTTCCTGGGAAAACTGTGGAAAAGCTTGTCTTTGGAAAACCGATTTTGAAAAATCCTTAGAATTTCTTGAGAAATCGATTTCTTGAAAATGAAGTTTTCTTGAGAAAATTTTGAGAAAATCAATGATTCTATGATGCAAATGACATAAGTGAATGAATGCACTTTGAAAAGATTTTCTAAGAGATTTAATGGAAAAATGTGCATTAAGTCAAGATAAATCCTTCACATATTCTGACTGTGGCCATGAATATGTTCAGAATTTAGTTGATTTGATGCACATGATTTTGAAAACTTTGGAAATATGATGTGCATTTTAAGATAGCCTAAGAGTGTAGGCTCAATGTGACTAGTAGAAAGATGATGGATCTGGGTCTCGTCCATATTCCGACTAGGGCCGTAAATATGGATCCCACCGAGTCCATCAACTCCCTAAGAGTTGGTGCACGTGCCATTCGTGAACATCCATAGTGCTTTTGAAATAAGATGTATGCATCACATAAGCAGGATATTTGCATAAATTCAAACTATATGATATGCATCCTAGTCTAAGCAGGAAATTAAATCTCTTATTCCAAAATTTACATTATTACATCACTAAATAAAGGAAATAAAAAAATTTGCAGACTTCAGCTCCTTCTTTGGAATGTCCCTGCCAAGCTTGAAATTGGGTTAGCTCAAATATGTGGGTTTTTCCAAGATTTTCCAATAATATTATGAAATTATTGGATTTAATTGGATATAAACCCTATTCTCATGCTTCCTTGATATTTGAAATGATGTAAATGCAAGAAATTCAGTATAAAACAGTTTGAAATTCGGAATTGAGGTTAAAATGACCAAAATACCCCTAATTATAAAGTTATACCTTTAAAATCAGGGTTTTTTGAAGGAAAACTTGGTAAAATTGAGATTTCAACATTCAAATTGACTCAAATGATGATGAAATGCAATATGACATGCTTCTAAACACATTAGGACTGTAAAATCAGAATTTGGTATTTTGCAATTTATCAAAAATAGCGATTTTCGCTTGTTTTTCGCTTGGATCTGGGTCCTGCGGGACCCTGTTTTGGTATTATGGATGATCCGAACCTCAAATGGATTCCAAATTGCACCAAATTCGGTATGAAGCATCTAAACACTTTGATAAACAACCTAGAATGCTAAAAGTCACGAAATGATATGATTTGAATGCTAAAATTTAAAGAAAATCCTAAAATGATGGATTTTGCCTATGGATCCGAACCAAATGCAATGCCTAATATGATAATGCAAGATTTACACCATGGAAACTTCTGATATTTTGCAGACTGCTAAAAGACCCGAAATGGAACATTTTTGGTTTTTACAGCCTCGGGATTTGAGCCATGGTGAGTTCAATAACAGGGATTTAGTTCAGACAGAGGTAAAAATCACACTAATCTGATGTAAAATGCTAAAAAAATACAAAACGGACATGGAAATTTATGAAATTAATCATAGTTATGCACGACACCTACATGAACAACTTTCATGTTTATGACTTCGGCATTTGATCAACGGAAACACAAATAAAAATATAACTATTTCTGTCTAAACTAACAGAACAGACAAATGTAGCAAAACAAGGGGCTGACAAAACAAATCCGAAGCAGGGGTCAACACTGTTCTAAAAATTACAGGCTTTCAGATTCAAACAGAGGACATCTCGAAAACCACTTTCACTTTTTATAGTTTCGGATTTGGAGCAACACACAAAGAGAAACCATAGCCCTAAGTCGATCCAAGATCTCAGAGGCCCAAATTAGGCTCTGACACGTGTACCGACATCTCGGATTTTTGTCAGACATAAAAAAAATCATAAAAATCTTATAAAATCATATTAAAAACTATACATTTTCCCGAGTTCAAAACATCTTTCGGATCGGAAATCGGATCTCCCATGAGGGATATCTCGATTTTACAAGTCGGAAAATGATTTTCAAAACGTATCCCGGGTAAAAAAACCCGACTTGCCATTTTGAATGTTTACTGCAGTAAACAAATTCAAATGCCTCCGAATTTTTGGCGAAATTTCAGGGACACATAAGGGCGCATTCCTTGATTTTTTTGGGATTTTTAATAAAAAACAAATGCATGAAATGACGTGTGGACTGACTGACAAAAACAGAGACCTACTGAAAATAAGCAGAATTGAAATAAAGGCTAAATTAATCCTAATTAATTCATGAAATATGCTAAATGAATGAAATAAAATGCAAATTAAACCTAGCTAACTATATGAATGTTAAAATCATCAAGGAAGCATAACAAAACATTTTTATATATGTCGTTTTATGAGAATAGCTCAATCCATCCCTCGGATGAGCTCTTTCTTCAAACGACTCCCGATTCGGATTATAGAATCACATCAAGGGGAAAAGAAGTGCATCTTGCTTCGTTACGCAGCGTAGGAGCTCTTGAAAGGGGCAGCTATCACGAGCTTCCTTCGTCCTTCGCTCCGAGCTTCGGATGGTTCACAAAAATCGACCTCTGTTGGAATCGAATTCGCCACAGCACGAGCTCTACTCCTCCTTTCTTCAATGAGCCAAAGGGGGCACGATTTCCAAAGTTCAAAATCGGATTTTAGGAAGGCTACGTTGGATTTTGCAGATTCACAAGAGCTAAAAAAAATCCTCCCCCAGGCTGGGCATGAACCCTTGTTTTTATAACTTTTCTGAAAAATTTTGAAATTCAAACAGGTTCAATCTGAGCCCTCCATGTGGCGCCATCTCAGGGGGTGCCATCTGGGGGTTTGAAATTCGAATTTGGCTTTTGCAGGGAGCCCTCAGATGGCGCCACCTCAAAAGGCTATTTTGATTTTTTTGAGAAAATAAAAATGGAAATTTTTGTGGGTGAGACACCTCAGCAGGGGGAATTTGGAATTTTTCAAAAGTTAGCTTGATTCTCTCTGCAGGGAGCTCCCAGAAGGCGCCACCTCAGAGGGTGCTCTCTTGGAATTTGAAATTCAAACTCACCTTTTGTAGGGAGTCCTCAGGTGGCGCCACCTCATGGTGGGCTACCTTTATTAAAAATAAAATAAAAAATAAAAATGGAGCCAAGTGGAGTCCTGGAATGGTTTCACCTCAAAAGGTGTTTGACACATGTCAGAAGGACAGAGCAGTGGGCTCAGAAGGCGACACCTCAGAGGAATTTGAATTTTGCTTTTTCTGGTGAAAGGAGATCTGGACATGTGGAGGACAAGTGTCAGCTGTCTGGAGAGGCTTTCTCAAATGGCGCCACCTCAGAGGAGAATTTGAAATTCAAATGGAGGTTGGCCCTGGAGGAATGGAGGATGGACATGTGGCGCCACCTCAGGGTGGCTCCTACAATGCCATGTGGCAAGAGGGAGGAAAAAGAGGGCAGTGACATGTGTCTCCTACTTTTCTGAAAAAAGTAAGGAGAGGACATGTGTCCTCTACTTTTTCTGAAGGAATGAGAAGGAGACATGTGTCACCTTCTTTTCCTAAAAGAAGTAGAAGATGACACGTGGCAGAGGGGTGAGAAGGAGGGCCAAGCCATGTGGCGCCATCTCAGATAAGATAAAAAAGGTAGAAGTTCAGGATTTTCGCCACCTATGAGGAGTTTTGAATATTTGAATTCTAGTTTTTCTGAAGAAAGCAGGAAATGACACATGGCAGTTGCTTTTTCTGAAGAAATGAGAGCTTGACACGTGTCCTCTGCAGGAAACACTCCAGATGGCGCCACCTCAGAGGAGACAAGCCTACCTTTTTTGTAGGAATTCAGAAGTGACACATGTCTCCTACTTTTCTGAGAAAAGTAGGGAGAGGACATGTGTCAGGCTACTTTTCTAGAAGGAAGGAGGGGTTGACACGTGTCCCCTGCAGGAGACACACTTCAAGTGGCGCCACCTCAGAGGAGACAAACTCCACTTTTTCTAGACAGGACAACCTATGACACTTGGCATCTCCTGGTAGTCTTTGAAATGACACATGGCGCAGGATGGATAGGGTGACACATGGCAAATAAAGGGGATGACATGTGGCGGCTTCTGAAGGTAGCCCCACACTGACACTTGGCATGGAAATGGGGGGAGAGAGAAAGGACAAGTGGCACCAATCCAGGGGACAAGGCTCCTATATTTTTGGGTTTTTCAAAATTCAAATTTTCAAAAGGAAAGCTTGTGTGACACCACCTCAGTGTGGGTCCCACATTGCTTCTTTATTGAAATAAGGATAAAACCACAACTTCTTTTTGGAATTTTCATAAAATCTGGACTAATGGGCAAAACAGGAATTTTGGAAAGAGTTGGCCCTTGTAGGGCGATTTTGTAAAAGAAAGATATTTGAAATTGTCAAAAAGGGCAAAATCTAAGGTGAAGTGACTGAAATCCATATTGAAAAATATCCAGATGGTTTTCCTGAGGAAATATTTTGATATTCAGAGTCCTGGGGGTAAAATGGGAAGAATTGATAATTTTGAAGACCCAGGGTTTTGAAATCAATTTTGAAAATAGTTAAAATTCGAATCTGGATTGAAAATTTTGAAATCAAGAGTTCTGGACCTCGAAATGACATGCTGTGCCGTGCAGTGATTTGAAATGCTCATGCAATGATATGCAATGTCATGTCTTATGAAATGCAATCTTGAATTAAGACTTGGAGATGTCTGTCTCCTGTCAGGAGTAAAATTTTGAACATCTGAGCTAAAAATAGAGAAATTTTGAGAGTTGCAGATGAAATTTAGACTTTTGCAAGGTCCGGGCTCAGAAAATGACCATTTTGCCCTCCAGCGATTTCAGAGGCTGGATGTTGATGCTTGGTGGAAATGTTGGGGAGGTGAGTGAAAATTTGGGGTGTTTACAAATGCCCCTCTTTGCTACTAAGCCGGCTCATGGCCGAGCTTAGTGGCAAAGAAAACACACCAAATTTGGGCTATACGAAAAAAATGCCCCAGTTAGAAGGATCTGACTGGGTGTGAAGAAATTAGCCCGAGGAAGATGGTAGATATGAAGCGAAGAATGGAGAGAAAAGATTCACTCTATGAGAGTGAAGTTCAGGTTTATGCCCTTAACCTGGATGGGACAGAAATACCTCGCATGGAACGAAGCTCAGGTTTGACCCTTAACCTGATGGGACAGAAATACCTCGCATGGAACGAAGCTCAGGTTTTGACCCTTGACCTGATTGGGGAATGGAATATCTCATCGAAATGAGACTCAGGTTTGTACCCTTAACCTGATCGGGTGGAAGATGAAATACCTCTTTGGATGAGGCTCAGGTTTATACCCTTATCCTGATCGGGCGGAAAATGAAATACCTCTTTGAATGAGGCTCAGGTTTGTACCCTTATCCTGATCGGGCGGAAAATGAAATACCTCTTTGAATGAGGCTCAGGTTTGTACCCTTATCCTGATCGGGCAGAAAATGAAATACCTCTTCGATGGAGGCTCAGGTTTGTACCCTTATCCTGATCGGGTGGAAAATGGAATACCTCATCAAAGGAGGCTCAGGTTTATACCCTTATCCTGATTGGGCGGAAAATGAAATACCTCTTTGAGTGAGGCTCAGGTTTGTACCCTTATCCTGATCGGGCGGAAAATGGAATACCTCTTTGAGTGAGGCTCAGGTTTGTACCCTTATCCTGATCGGGCGGAAAATGAAATACCTCTTTGAGTGAGGCTCAGGTTTGTACCCTTATCCTGATCGGGCGAAAAATGGAATACCTCATCGACGGAGGCTCAGGTTTGTACCCTTATCCTGATCGGGCGGAAAATGAAATACCTCTTTGATTGAGGCTCAGGTTTGTACCCTTATCCTGATCGGGTAGAAAATGAAATACCTCTTTGATTGAGGCTCAGGTTTATACCCTTATCCTGATCGGGCGGAAAATGAAATACCTCTTTGATCGAGGCTCAGGTTTGTACCCTTATCCTGATCGGGCGGAAAATGGAATACCTCTTTGATCGAGGCTCAGGTTTGTACCCTTATCCTGATCGGGCGGAAAATGAAATACCCCTTTGATTGAGGCTCAGGTTTGTACCCTTATCCTGATCGGGCGGAAAATGAAATACCTCTTTGAGTGAGGCTCAGGTTTGTACCCTTATCCTGATCGGGCGGAAAATGAAATACCTCTTTGATTGAGGCTCAGGTTTGTACCCTTATCCTGATTGGGCGGAAAATGAAATACCTCATTGATCGAGGCTCAGGTTTGTACCCTTATCCTGATCGGGCGGAAAATGGAATACCTCTTTGATTGAGGCTCAGGTTTGTACCCTTATCCTGATCGGGCGGAAAATGGAATACCTCTTTGATTGAGGCTCAGGTTTGTACCCTTATCCTGATCGGGCGGAAGATAAAATACCTCTTTGATTGAGGCTCAGGTTTATACCCTTATCCTGATTGGGTGGAAAATGAAATACCTCTTTGGATGGAGGCTCAGGTTTGTACCCTTATCCTGATCGGGCGAAAAATGGAATACCTCTTTGATTGAGGCTCAGGTTTGTACCCTTATCCTGATCGGGCGTTGAAATGGAATACCTCATCAAAGGAGGCTCAGGTTTGTACCCTTATCCTGATCGGGTGGAAAATGAAATACCTCATCGACGGAGGCTCAGGTTTGTACCCTTATCCTGATCGGGCGTTGAAATGGAATACCTCTTCAAAGGAGGCTCAGGTTTGTACCCTTATCCTGATCGGGCGGAAAATGAAATACCTCTTTGAATGAGGCTCAGGTTTTTACCCTTATCCTGATCGGGCGGAAAATGAAATACCTCTTTGAGTGAGGCTCAGGTTTGTACCCTTATCCTTATCGGGCGGAAAATGAAATACCTCTTTGATTGAGGCTCAGGTTTGTACCCTTATCCTGATCGGGCGGAAAATGAAATACCTCTTTGAGTGAGGCTCAGGTTTGTACCCTTATCCTGATCGGGTGGAAAATGAAATACCTCTTTGATTAAGGCTCAGGTTTGTACCCTTATCCTGATCGGGCGGAAAATGAAATACCTCTTTGATTGAGGCTCAGGTTTGTACCCTTATCCTGATCGGGCGGAAAATGAAATACCTCTTTGATTGAGGCTCAGGTTTGTACCCTTATCCTGATCGGGTAGAAAATGAAATACCTCTTTGATTGAGGCTCAGGTTTATACCCTTATCCTGATCGGGCGGAAAATGAAGTACCTCTTTGATTGAGGCTCAGGTTTGTACCCTTATCCTGATCGGGCGGAAGATGAAATACCTCTTTGATTGAGGCTCAGGTTTATACCCTTATCCTGATCGGGCGGAAGATGAAATACCTCTTTGATTGAGGCTCAGGTTTATACCCTTATCCTGATCGGGCGGAAAATGAAATACCTCTTTGATCGAGGCTCAGGTTTGTACCCTTATCCTGATCGGGCGGAAAATGAAATGGAATCCTCGAAGGAAGAGACCATGATGGAACCTTTGGATTTTGCACAATAAATCCAATAGGGTTTTTGCAAAAGGAAGGAAAATGGGGTCCCTAAAGCTTGAAAATGGATTGATCTTGGGCGTCTCATTGCTGAGACTAAATAGCTTTTGAAATTGCCTTTTGCGGGAAATGATTGGTGGTTCGACCTCGAACCGAAATGGGACTGTCTATGGTGGGACAGTGGGGACACAGGGAAGTGCGCAAATTTGAGAGTTCATGCTCTCAAAGAAGGGAAGGAATCAAGTCCTTAGGAGGGATTTAAATTGGTGTCAGGATGCATCGAAAACGGATATCGAGCTCTCACTTCATGTCAGGATAGCTAGAAAATATTGTCAAAATGTTGGAAATTTTGCTGTTGATTCAAAATATTTGAAAATGTTGCATATTGTTGCCAAGATATTCCTTCTTTTCTACCCAAAGCATTACCTCCAAATAAGGTTCACTTCGTAGAATCGATACTTGAAATACAAATTGCTCGCAATTGACCTTCTTCAAGGAAGTTATCAATTTCCTTGATATGAGCAGGAAAGAGAATTTGATGTCATGAAAGCAATTGATGAAAGAGTATTGATAATAGAATTTCACAAAGTTAAAGAGGATTCTTGATAAATTTGGCAGTTTGATATCCTGGGAGCTTCTCTCTTGATAGTCTTTCTGCACTCTTTTGGCTCTCTGGGTTTTTCTACATTCTCCTTTATTTTGGAGATGTTCTGATTTTTTTCTCTCTTTCTTTTTCCTCTCTTTCTCTCTTTTGGGAAGGGTACGTCACAAACTTCTTCAACTTGGAGATGTTTCGATCCGTCTTGGGCGATGGGTTTGGAGATCTTTGGGTGATAGCTGAAATTAAATATCTTTTAGGGATTGTCGAGAGGTTCATCGCATCTGCCTTCATCTCGACAGTGCTTTGGACTTTCCCTGGAAGGATCCGTCACAAACTCCGTCATCTTGGAGATGTTTCGAATCTTCTTTGGCCCCGGGGGTCTACTCGCCTAATTCGCCTTCATCTTGACGACAGGTGAGAGATCCCTTTTGCGGATATTTAATTGCAGCTTAGGTGATTCTGAGGAAACGGGGCTTGGGTAAATGCTCTCTTTTCTAGCGCTCAGGATATTTCCACTGCCTTGTCTTTACAAGAATAATCCTTTAACGATACGCCATTGACTGCGATCAATATCGATCATCTACGGCTTTTCAATAACCTTGAATCTTCTTTTCTGGCCATATCGAGGACTTATCCTTCACCCTTTTGGTTGGCCAATAGAAAGAATTTGAAGTTTGAATCCCTTTTCGCAAAAGCTTCGCTCTTTTGGAAGTGATGCTGAGGGTAAACTGACTAGTGCAATAAAGATTCTGAAATCAGCAAATAATTTGACAAATTGACAAAATTTTCTTGAAATCCTTAGTGAAAGTGAGTATTTGAAATCCGGCTCAACGCATCCGTGACGAAAATTCTCCTCTCTTTTTCCCCAAAAAGAGAGACTCAGGCTTAGCCCTTACCTGAATGGGAAATGGGAAATACTCCTCTCTTCCCTAAAGAGGAGGTGTTTGCAAAACGAACTTTCGAAGAGAAATTGAGCTTTCGTCAAAGCTCCCTAATATTAGGCTTCTCTTATGGAAAGGGGGCCGATAATAGTGAGGTCTGAAAATTGGGTCATGAAAGGAACGAGTCCATCACACTCTCCCTGCAAAGAGGGTCTTTTCATGACGAAAAATGGCTTAGTATGAAATTGGGGGGTCACAAGAAAAGCGAGTCTCCGTCGAGCCTCTCCCTTTGAAAGGGTTTCTTGTGTGAAATTGGAAATTGTTTTGCAAACAGTTCACAAAGACGCGAGTCCCTTCAAACTCTCCCTGAAAAGGGGCTAAGTGAACAAATTGGATAGCATGCGAAAAGAACGAGCTCCCTCGAACTCTCCCTAAAAGGGTCTCTCGCAAGAGAAAATGATTGAAATTGGATATTGAGATTGATTGACCCAAAGGTCGAAATTGAAAATTGGAAAATTGGTTGCTGAAAATTGAATGACCCGAAGGTCGAAATTGGATGACCTGATGGTCGAGATTGAGAATTGATTTGACCAAAAAGGTCGAAATTGAGAAGTGGTTGACCTAAAGGTCGAAATTTGGAAATTGATTGACCCGAAGGTCGAAATTGAGAATTGATTTGACCAGAGGTCAAAATTTGGAAATTGATTGACCCGAAGGTCGAAAATTGGAAATTGTTTGACCCGCAGGTCGAGAATTGGAAATTGATTGACCCGAAGGTCGAGAATTGGAAATTGGTTGACCCGAAGGTCGAAAATTGGAAATTGAAGGTCGAGAATTGGAAATTGATAGACCCGAAGGTCGAGAATTGGAAATTGATTGACCCGAAGGTCGAGAATTGAGATTGGTAATTGAAATTGAGAATTGAAAATTGGGTGACCCAGAGGTCGAAATTGGAGAATTGCCTGATTTGAGGATTTAAATTGAAATTTGGAGGGCAAAATGTCAAACTTGAGCAATTGACAGACCCTGATGATTGAAATGACTTGGATCAATAAAAGAGAATGATGAGTTCGAGTCAGAGCTCGAATAAAATATAGAGATCACGAGTCGGAACCCGAATCAACAGAGGAAAATGGAAGGCTCGAATCAGAGCTCAAATAAGATAATGAGATCACGAGTCGGAACCCGGATCAACAAAGGAAAATGAAGGACTTGAGTTAGATCTTGGGTAAGATAAGGAGATCTCGAGTCGGAACCCGGATTAACAAAAGAAAATGAAGAACTCGATTCAGGGTTCGAGTAAGGTAATGAGATCACGAGTCGGAACCCGGATCAACAAAAGAGAATGACAAGCTCGAAAAGATCTCGAGTCGGAACCCGGATCAACAAAGGAAAATGATTTGTTCAAGTCAAGGCTCGAGTAAAGTAGAGAGATCACGAGTCGGAACCCGGATCAACAAAGGAAAATGAAGAGTTCGAGTCAAGGCTCGAGTAAAGTAGAGAGATCACGAGTCGGAACCCGGATCAACAAAGGAAAATGAAGAAATCGAGTCAAGGCTCGAGTAAAGTAGAGAGATCACGAGTCGGAACCCGGATCAACAAAGGAAAATGAAGAAATCGAGTCAAGGCTCGAATAAAGTAGAGAGATCACGAGTCGGAACCCGGATCAACAAAGGAAAATGAAGAATTCGAGTCAAGGTTCGAATAAGGTAGAGAGATCACGAGTCGGAACCCGGATCAACAAAGGAAGATGAAGAGTTCGAGTCAAGGCTCGAATAAAGTAGAGAGATCACGAGTCGGAACCCGGATCAACAAAGGAAGATGAAGAATTCGAGTCAAGGCTCGAATAAGGTAGAGAGATCACGAGTCGGAACCCGGATCAACAAAGGAAAATGAGGAGTTCGAGTCAAGGCTCGAATAAAGTAGAGAGATCACGAGTCAGAACCCGGATCAACAAAGGAAAATGAAGAGTTCGAGTCAAGGCTCGAGTAAAGTAGAGAGATCACAAGTCGGAACCCGGATCAACAAAAGAAAATGAAGAGTTCGAGTCAAGGCTCGAATAAAGTAGAGAGATCACGAGTCGGAACCCGGATCAACAAAGGAAAATGAAGAAATCGAGTCAAGGCTCGAGTAAAGTAGAGAGATCACGAGTCGGAACCCGGATCAACAAAGGAAAATGAAGAAATTGAGTCAAGGCTCGAGTAAAGTAGAGAGATCACGAGTCGGAACCCGGATCAACAAAGGAAAATGGAGAAATCGAGTCAAGGCTCGAATAAAGTAGAGAGATCACGAGTCGGAACCCGGATCAACAAATGAAAATGAAGAAATCGAGTCGAGGCTCGAATAAAGTAGAGAGATCACAAGTCGGAACCCGGATCAACAAAGGAAAATGAAGAGTTCGAGTCAAGGCTCGAGTAAAGTAGAGAGATCACGAGTCGGAACCCGGATCAATAAAGGAAAATGAAGAAATCGAGTCATGGCTCGAGTAAAGTAGAGAGATCACGAGTCGGAACCCGGATCAACAAAGGAAAATGAAGAATTCGAGTCAAGGCTCGAATAAGGTAGAGAGATCACGAGTCGGAACCCGGATCAACAAAGGAAAATGATTTGTTCGAGTCAAGGCTCGAGTAAAGTAGAGAGATCACGAGTCGGAACCCGGATCAACAAAGGAAAATGAAGAGTTCGAGTCGAGGCTCGAATAAAGTAGAGAGATCACGAGTTGGAACTCGGATCAACAAAAGAAAATGAAGAGTTCGAGTCAAGGCTCGAATAAAGTAGAGAGATCACGAGTCGGAACCCGGATCAACAAAGGAAAATGATTTGAATAAAGACACGAGTCGGAACTCGGTTTTCCAAAAAGTTGAAAATGTACCAGCTTGAATACTGGATTTTGAAATAATACCAGTTTGAGTGCTGGGTTTTGGTTCAGTATTGGCGATGATCTTTGGATCATTAGGAATTATGATGGGACTGTTTGTTGAAATCCCAATACTGACCGGATTGTTATTAATGCAATTGAATGCAAATGAATATGGGTTGATGCATATGAATGCACATGTGCATGAAATGAGGAATTTGTTTATCCTGCCTGCATATAGAACAAAATTTTAAAATGCCCCAGTGTAACTGAGAAAGAAAGTTGGATCATTATTTGAAGGAAACAGGAAGGATTACAAGAGAAGGATAAATGTTTCAAGTATAAAACTTTTTCAAGTGTCGAGCATTAATAGGATCTGGCAATTCTACTCCATCGGCATTGATGAGCCGATATGAGTTGCGGGGTAATGCTTCTTTGACAACATAGGGACCTTCCCAATTTGGCGACCATTTGCCGCCAGGACGATGCTTGAGATAAGCTGTGGATCGAAGTACTAAATCATTGACTTTGAATCTTCTTTCGATGATAGACTTCGCATATTGCCTGGCTACTCTCTGGCGATAGGATTGAGCATGCTCTGCTGCTTTTAGTCTTCTCTCGTCGAGTAAGTCTAGCTGCACTAGTCGCTGCTGCTGGTATTGATCAAGAGGTAATTGCAGAAGTGAAGCAAATTTCAAAGCGGGCTTCTGAACATGTAGCGGCAATACTACCTCTGTTCCATAAACCAGTTCTGATGGGGTAGCATTCGTTGGTGTACGAATGGTGGTCCGATAGGCCCATAGTGCATCGTGGATCTTCTCATGCCAGTCACGGCCTGTTTCCACAGTTCGCTCCAAGATACGAATTAAAATCTTGTTGGTGGCCTCTGCCTGACCATTCCCTTGAGGATAATATGGAGCGGAAAAATGGTGATAGATCTTGAATTTTGAGCAGAATGTCTTCATCTTTTCATTCTTGAAATGACTGCCATTGTCTGACACAATGTCATGCGGGACGCCGAAATGGCAAAGGATGTTCTTGTGAATAAAAGAGACCACGTGTCGGCCTTCTACTGTGCGGAGACTGATGGCTTCTACCCACTTGGTGAAATATTCTGTTGCGGCAAGGAAATATTTGTGGCCATTTGAAGCTGAAGGAGTGATGGGACCTACGACATCGAAGGCCCACATGGAGAATGGCCATGGAGAGACAACAGACTGTAAATAAGTTGCCGGAGCATGGATAGAAGGTGCATGTATCTGACATTGTACACACTTCTTCACATAATGATAACAGTCTTGTTGCATAGTCTTCCAATAGTACCCTGCTCTTATGATTTGCTTGACAAGGGTTTGGTAGCCAACGTGACCACCACAAATGCCTTCATGTGCTTCTCGCACGACTTCTTTGGCTTCGTCTTCGTCTAAACATCTGGAATACTCTGAACTGAATCCACGACGATAGAGGACATTGGCCAAAATGAAGTATCGAGTAGACATACGCTGGATTGCTCGTTGCTCTTTCTTTGAGAGTTCTGGAGAAAATTCGCCAGTTTCTATGAAAGTTTTGATGTTGTAATACCAGGGATTTTTCCTTTGCTCAGCCTGGTTTACCTGTTCCGCTGGAATGAAAGCAGGTTGGTCAAGTCTGCCAATTTCAAAAGAGCGACAAGATTCTCCATTCTTGAATGCCATAATGGAGCCTAAGCTGGCTAAGCTATCAGCCACTTGATTAAAATCTCTCTTGATATGAAATAACTGAAATTCTTCGAACTTGCTGATAAGAGCTGAAACAATTTTCTGATAGGGAAATAACTTCTGATCTTTGACCTGCCATTCGGCTCGAACTTGATTAACCACGAGTAAGGAGTCGCCATAGGCATGCACTCTCTTAACATTGAAGTCTAGTAGAATCTTTAGACCTTGAATCAGGGCTTCATATTCAGCCATGTTGTGAGTACATTGAAAATCTAACTTGAGAGAAAACGGAATCATCTCTTTTTCTGGAGTGATTAATAAAATTCCGATGCCTATTCCCGCCATATTCTTAGAACCATCGAAAAATAAATTCCAGACTGGAGATTGCTGGATGTTGCAAATTTGCTCATCAGGGAAGTCATCTTCGGCTTTCACTTCTTCGGTCAGAGGAAAATCTGCCAATTGATCTGCAATTGCTTGGCCTTTGATTGATTGTTGCGAGACGTATTCTAAGTCATACTGCATCAGTAAGACTTGCCATTTTGCGACTCGTCCGCTGAGGAAAGGTTGCTCTAAGATATACTTGAGAGGGTTGAGTTTAGACAAGATTTTGACTTCTGATGCTAGCAGGTAGTGTCTTAGCTTCTGACACATCCATACCAGAGCTAGGCAGGTCTTCTCTATTTGAGAGTATCTCTTTTCATAATCTATGAAAGTCTTGCTCACGTAATAGATAGCATGCTCTATCAGGCTGCCTTCTTTGTATTGCGCCAAGAATCCACCGCATGCGACTTGATTGACTGAGATGTATAACAAAAGAGGCTTTCCCAATTCTGGCGGCTTCAGGATGGGAGGATTAAGAAGATACTTCTTGATCCGATCGAACGATTGCTGACACTCTGGTCCCCATTCGAACTTCACTCCTTTTCTGAGCAAGTGGTTGAAGGGCTCACATCTCATCGCCAAATTGGAAATGAATCGCCGGATTGACTGCATACGTCCTTGAAGGCTACGTAGCTCTTTGAGATTCTTCGGGGGTGGCATATCAATGATAGCCTTTGCTTTGGCTGGGTCAATTTCAATTCCCTTTTTGCTGACCAGAAAACCCAACAGTTTACCTGATTCGACTCCAAAGACACACTTTTGCGGGTTAAGCCTTAACTTGTAAAGAATAAGTCTTTTAAAGACTTGATCAAGTGCTTCGAGGTGATCTTCTCCCTCTTTAGATTTCACGAGAATATCATCAACATACGCATCCATGATTTTGCGCATTTGATCGTGAAAGATAACAGCCATTGCCCGTTGATATGTTGCTCCAGCATTCTTGAGCCCAAAAGGCATAACCGTGTAGCAGAAAGTGCCCCAAGGCGTAGTGAAGGAAGTTTTTGATTGGTCGCGGGCGGCCAACTTAATCTGATTGTAGCCGGAATATCCGTCCATGAAAGAAAACATGGCGTGTCCTACCGTGCTATCGACTAGAAGATCGATGCTTGGAAGTGGATAGTCATCCTTCGGAGTTGCCTTGTTGAGGTCTCTGAAGTCTATGCAGATCCTCACTTTGCCACTTTTCTTTGGGACAACGACGATATTGGCTAACCAATCCGGGTAGTCAATAGCTCGGATAAATCCTGCTTTGAACAGATCTTCAAGTCCTTCTTTGACTTGTTGTTCTATTCTGGGATCCATTTTTCTCAGCTTCTGCTTGACTGGCTTAGCATCCGGCTTTAAGACAAGACGGTGCTCGACCAATTTGGGGTCTAAGCCCGGCATGTCTTCATACGTCCATGCGAACACTTCTTCATGCCGCTTGAGAAAATCTATAAGCCTTTTCTTTTCTTCTGGACTTAGACTGGTTCCGATCTGGAGAATTTTTGGATCTTCCTCTGAACCGATATTGACACCTTCAGTTGGATCTTGTACTAGAGGAGATGGTTCGTCCTGCTTCTGAACTGCGGCGAACTCCGGTAATTCCTGAAGAGACTGATCATATTCTGCACGATCATCAGACTGCTTTGCAATCTTATCATTTCCGGTGCTTGCTTTGATTCTGTGAATTGCTGTCGGCTTCTGAAAGGCCTTGGGATTGAATACGAGCTTCTTGATTGTCCGAGAAGTCATTCTGAAATTTTGGATAAGAAATTTTGGTTCAGACAAATTGGCCTATAGTAAGATAAGCAATCATTTGAAGAGAACCATACATAAAATGGCATTGAATTATAAAATGATGAGACAGACATAAAGGGAGTAGATGGCATCCGGATAGACAAAGAAGCTTGGAATTTTATTGATTGAATGGATCAATGACATTGGTAAAATGAGACATTTATTTGGAAAAGAATAGAAAGGAAATAACAAATGGTCTTCATTGTGCCCCTTTGACAAAAACAGTCTTCCTTGATGAGCTTCCTCCGGAGAACCCCAATCCTGCCTATAAACACCCCAAATTTTCACTCACCTCCCCAACATTTCCACCAAGCATCAACATCCAGCCTCTGAAATCGCTGGAGGGCAAAATGGTCATTTTCTGAGCTCGGACCTTGCAAAAGTCTAATTTTCATCTGCAACTCTCAAAATTTCTCTATTTTTAGCTCAGATGTTCAAAATTTTACTCCTGACAGGAGACAGACATCTCCAAGTCTTGATTCAAGATTGCATTTCATAAGACATGACATTGCATATCATTGCATGAGCATTTCAAATCACTGCACTGCACAGCATGTCATTTCGAGGTCCGGAACTCTTGATTTCAAAATTTTCAATCCAGATTAGAATTTCAACTCTTTTCAAAATTGATTTCAAAACCCTGGGTCTTCAAAATTATCAATTTTTCCCATTTTACCCCCAGGACTCTGAATTTCAAAATATTTCCTCAGGAAAACCATCTGGATAGTTTTCAATATGGATTCGAGTCACTTCACCTCAGATTTTGCCCTTTTCACCAATTTCAAATATCTCCTTTTTACAAAATCGCCCAACAAGGGCCAACTCTTTCCAAAATTCCTGTTTTGCCCATTAGTCCAGATTTTATGAAAATTCCAAAAAGAAGTTGTGGTTTTATCCTTATTTCAATAAAGAAGCAATGTGGGACCCACACTGAGGTGGTGTCACACAAGCTTTTCTTTTGAAAATTTGAATTTTGAAAAACCCAAAAATATAGGAGCCTTGTCCCCCGGATTGGTGCAACTTGTCCTTTCTCTCTCCTTCCATTTTCATGCCAAGTGTCAGTGTGGGGCTACCCTAAGAAGCCGCCACATGTCATCCCATTTTATCTGCCATGTGTCACCCTATCCATCCTGCGCCATGTGTCATTTCAAAGACTACCAGGAGATGCCAAGTGTCATAGGTTGTCTTGTCTAGAAAAAGTGGAGCTTGTCTCCTCTGAGGTGGCGCCACTTGAAGTGTGTCTCCTGCAGAGGACACGTGTCAACCTCTCCCTCCTTCTAGAAAAGTAGCCTGACACATGTCTCTTCCTACTTTTCTCAAAAAAGTAGGAGACATGTGTCACTCCTAAATTCCTACAAGAAAAGGTAGGCTTGTCTCCTCTGAGGTGGCGCCATCTGGAGTGTCTCCTGCAGAGGACACATGGCAAGCTCTCATTTCCTCAGAAAAAGCAAGTGCCATGTGTCATTTCCTGCTTTCTTCAGAAAAACTAGAATTCAAATATTCAAAACTCCTCATAGGTGGCGAAAATCCTGAACTTCTACCTTTTTCATCTTGTCTGAGATGGCGCCACATGGCTTGGCCCACCTTCTCTCCCCTCTGCCACGTGTCATCTTCTGCTTCTCTCAGAAAAAGAAGGTGACACATGTCTCCTTCTCACTCCTTCAAAAAAAGTAGAGGACACATGTCCTCTCCCTATTTTTTTCAGAAAAGTAGGAGACACATGTCCCTTTCCCTCCTTTTCCTCCCTCTTGCCACATGGCATTGTAGGAGCCACCCTGAGGTGGCGCCACATGTCCATCCTCCATTCCTCCAGGGCCAACCTCCATTTGAATTTCAAATTCTCCTCTGAGGTGGCGCCATTTGAGAAAGCCTCTCCAGACAGCTGACACTTGTCCTCCACATGTCCAGATCTCCTTTCTCCAGAAAAAGCAAAATTCAAATTCCTCTGAGGTGGCGCCTTCTGAGCCCACTGCTCTGTTCTTCTGACATGTGTCAAACACCTTTTGAGGTGGCACCATTCCAGGACTCCACTTGGCTCCAATTTTATTTTTTATTTTATTTTTAATAAAGGTAGCCCACCATGAGGTGGCGCCACCTGAAGACTCCCTACAAAAAGTGAATTTGAAATTCAAACTCCAAGAGAGCACCCTCTGAGGTGGCGCCTTCTGGGAGTTTCCTGCAGAGAGAATCAAGCAAACTTTTGAAAAATTCCAAATTCCCCCTGCTGAGGTGTCTCACCCACAAAATTTCCATTTTTTTTATTTTTCTCAAAAATTAAAAACACCTTTTGAGGTGGCGCCACCTGAGGGCTCCCTGCAGAAGACAAATTCGAATTTCAAACCCCTCAGATGACACCCCCTGAGATGGCGCCACATGGAGGGCTCAGATTGAACCTGTTTGAATTTCAAAAAATTTCAGAAAAATTATAAAAACAAGGGTTCACGCCCAGCCTAGGGAGGATTTTTTTTAGCTCTTGTGAATCTGCAAAATCCGACCTAGCCTTCCTAAAATCCGATTTTGAACTTTGGAAATCGTGCCCCCTTTGGCTCATTGAAGAAAGGTGGAGTAGAGCTCGTGTTGTGGCCAATTCAATTCCAACAGAGGTCGATTTTGGTGGGCCATCCGAAGCTCGGAGCGAAGGACGAAGGAAGCTCGTGATAGCTGCCCATTTCAAGAGCTCCTACGCTGCGTAACGAAGCAAGGTGCACTTCTTTTCCCCTTGATGTGATTCTATAATCCGAATCAGGAGTCGTTTGAAGAAAGAGCTCATCCGAGGGATGGATTGAGCTATTCTCATAAAACGACATATATAAAAATGTTTTGTTATGCTTCCTTGATGATTTTTAACATTCATATAGTTAGCTAGGTTTAATTTGTATTTTATTTCATTCATTTAGCATACTTCATGAATTAATTAGGATTAATTTAGCATTTATTTCAATTCTGCTTATTTTCAGTAGGTCTCTGTTTTTGTCAGTCAGTCCACACGTCATTTCATGCATTTGTTTTTTATTAAAAATCCCAAAAAAATCACGGAATTCGCCCTTATGTGTCCCTGAAATTTTGCCAAAAATTCGGAGGCATTTGAATTTGTTTACTGCGGTAAAGATTCAAAATGGCAAGTCGGGTTGTTTACCCGGGATACGTTTTGAAAATCATTTGCCGAATTGTAAAATCGAGTTCTCCATCCTGGGAGATCCGATTTTCAATCCGAAACATGCCCAAACTCGGGAGAATGTCTAGTTTTTAATATGATTTTATCAGATTTTTCTGATTTTTTTTATGTCTGACAAAAATCCGAGATGTCGGTACACATGTCAGAGCCTAATTTGGGCCTCTGAGATCTTGGATCGACTTAGGGCTATGGTTTCTCTTTGTGTGTTGCTCCAAATCCGAAACTGTAAAAAGTGAAAGTGGGGTCCGCGATGTCCTCTGTTTGCCTCTAAAAGCCTGCAATTTTTAGAACAGTGTTGACCCCTGCTTCGGATTTTTCTTGTCAGTCCCCTGTTTTGCTACATTTGTCTGTTCTGTTAGTTTAGGCAGGAATAGTTATATTTTTATCGGTGTTTATGTTGATCAAATGCCGAAGTCATAAACATGAACGTTGTTCATGTAGGTGTCGTTCATAGCTCTGATTAATTTCATAAATTTCCATGGCCTTTTTATATTTTTTTAGCATTTTTCATCAGATTAGTGTGATTTTTACCTCTGTCAGAACTAAATCCCTGTTATTGAACTCACCATGGCTCAAATCCCGAGGCTGTAAAAACCAAAAATGTTCCATTTCGGGTCTTTTAGCAGTCTGCAAAATATCAGAAGTTTCCATGGTGTAAATCTTGCATTATCATATTAGGCATTGCATTTGGTTCGGATCCATAGGCAAAATCCATCATTTTAGGACTTTCCTTGAATTTTAGCATTTAAATCATATCATTTCATGATTTTTAGCATTCTAGGTTGTTTAGATGCTTCATACCGAATTTGGTGCAATTTGGAATCCATTTGAGGTTCGGATCATCCATAATACCAAAACAGGGTCCCGCAGGACCCGGATCCAAGTGAAAAACAAGCGAAATTCGTTATTTTGGATAAATTGCAATACACCAAATTCTGATTTTACAGTCTTAATGTGTCTAGCAGCATGTCATCATATCTCTTACTGCATTTCATCATCATTTGATTCAATTTGAACTTCAAAATCTCAATTTTACCAAGTTTTCCTTCAAAAAACCCTGATTTTAAAGGTATAACTTTATAATTAGGGGTATTTTGGTCATTTTGACCCCAATTCCGAATTTCAAACTGTTTTCTACTGAATTTCTTGCATTTACATCATTTCAAATATCAAGGAAGCATGAGAATAGGGTTTATATCCAATTAAATCCAATAATTTCATAATATTATTGGAAAATCTTGGAAAAACCCACATATTTGAGCTAACCCAATTTCAAGCTTGGCAGGGACATTCCAAAGAAGGAGCTGAAGTCTGCAAATTTTTTTATTTCCTTTATTTAGTGATGTAATAATGTAAATTTTGGAATAAGAGATTTAATTTCCTGCTTAGACTAGGATGCATATCATATAGTTTGAATTTATGCAAATATCCTGCTTATGTGATGCATACATCTTATTTCAAAAGCACTATGGATGTTCACGAATGGCACATGCACCAACTCTTAGGGAGTTGATGGACTCGGTGGGATCCATATTTACGGCCCTAGTCGGAATATGGACGAGACCCAGATCCATCATCTTTCTACTAGTCACATTGAGCCTACACTCTTAGGCTATCTTAAAATGTACATCATATTTCCAAAGTTTTCAAAATCATGTGCATCAAATCAACTAAATTCTGAACATATTCATGGCCACAGTCAGAATATGTGAAGGATTTATCTTGACTTAATGCACATTTTTCCAACAAATCTCTTAGAAAATCTTTTCAAAGTGCATTCATTCACTTATGTCATTTGCATCATAGAATCATTGATTTTCTCAAGATTTTCTCAAGAAAACTTCATTCTCAAGAAATCGATTTCTCAAGAAATTCTAAGGATTTTTCAAAATCGGTTTTCCAAAGACAAGCTTTTCCACAGTTTTCCCAGGAAAATGATATTTTCTTAAGATATTCAAAAGAGTTTTCCAATCTTTCTTCAAGATCCAAAATCGATTTCCAAGTATTTAAAAAGGTAAAATTCCCAGGATTTCAATTTCCCAAGTTTGAATTTCCTTCTTCAATGAGTTTTCCTATGAATTTTCCATCATTTTCCTAAGAAAACTCTCAAAGTCCAAGTTTTCTTAAGAAGAGTTTCCCTTCTCAAATGCTCTCCTTTTCTCAAGAATCACTTCTACTTTCCCAGGATTTTCAATCATTCATGATTTTCCCATGTCTTTATGAACTTTCTCATGATTTCAAAACACCTTTCATCTGATTTTCCTGAGAAATTAACTTTCATCCTTTTCCTGAGAAATGTTTTTCCAACTCCAAATATTTTCCCAAGCTGCATTTTCCAAAATCTCATAGCACATGCCTGAATTCTCTGTGCATTTAGGATAGAACATAACTTTGATAATTTCGCTAAGTCAAGCATAGTTTTGGTCCTTGGTTCGATTACCCCTGTTAAAGGCGACAGGAACGGTCGAACCTCGTACCGACAGGTCGAGCCCCATCCCATGGATTTTCCCGCAATTTTCAAAACGGAGGCGAGTATTTCAAAACAATTTCCAAAATCCGGTCAAAGTTTGAATCGCGAAAGCGTTTCTCTCTTTTTCTCTTCCGCAAGGAAGGGGAGACGGGGGAAAAATTTCGCGACGAGAACAGGATTGGCGACCGAGATGGGACCTGTCCTTGTCTGACCTAAATTATGCTTGACTTAGTTCAATTATCAAAATTATGTTCATAAAATGTCAGCTCTTTTACTTTCAATATCATGTGAGCCTAGGAGCCTAGATTCTGACCTAGCTGACATTGGTTGCATATAGCTTAGGCATGGTTTGGTAGGACCATATTGAGGAGATATTTTCATGCTCACATAGACTTAGGTCTAAACACAACCCTCCTCAATTTAGGATCTGAATGCAAACAATGTATGCTTCTTCAAAATTTTCAAAATCTATCTCTCTAGGACTTAGAGCCCTCTATTTCTTGCATGTGATCATTTTTTAAAACCCTCAATTCCCTATCATTACCCGGTCTTCACGTTGCTGGGCTCTCTTCCAGAACCATAGTTCGGGACAGAGCCCCACAACTGGACCAACTATTTGGGTTAACACCCCCCTACCACGTACCGCGGGCCACAGTCCGAAGTATATCGGTAGGCGCTCAAGGATGTTGGAAAACCTTACCTTAGAACCGGAGTTGAAATTCTATGCCACGTACCTCGGATTTCGATTCGGGTATATCGGCATAACTGGATTGGACAAAGATGATCTGAACCTAGAGTTAGGATTAAGGTCCTACAGCTGTTTTCAAATCGATGCATTTAGAGTCAGCCTTTTAGGGAGTGCTGAATGTGCATAAATGTTTGTGCAGGATGTGATTGTATGTATGATTTTCTCAATTCTTTATATTTCCCAATGTTTTTCAACTCATTAGGTCTTTTTCCAAATATCCTTATTTTCCACGAGATCTTTTCTCAAACCCTGGATAATTTTCTCAAATATCCAATTTCTTTCAAAACTCCAGGCGATTTTACATTCTACCTTTCTACTGGATCTCGAATTTCTAGCTGCATTTTTATCCTGCCTGCAAAATTTTTCAAAATTTCTCACATTTTCCTAAGTCTCATTCTGAGTCTTTCTCTGTTTTCAGTTCGATGGCATCCAGTCAAGTCGATCCTATCTTTCCTGAAGGTCACATCTCCTTCGAGGTGCAACAAGGTCGTCCTGAACATCGAGCCCTTAGCACCAGAACTTTCATTCCCCGGTGGTATTATTCCTGGCTAAAGAGCTTTTCCCGAATGTTCCCGGACCATTTGAGCGAGTGCGGATTAGAACTGGCATCAGCAGTCGGAAAACAGACCATCAATGGCAACCTGATCCATGCAATGGCAGAGCGATGGAATCCTGGAACGTGTACCTTCTGGTTCCCGTGGGGAGAGATGACTGTTTTAATGGATGAATTTTCAGAAATCATGGGGTTGCCAGAACCAGCTGGTCGACCAAGCGACCCATTAGAGCATCAATTCCTTATCAATGTCAAGGGTTTGGACCCCCGAGACTCCTTAGCTCGTATGACAGGCCGCCGATCTTGGCCCCTGATCCAGTTAGAAGGAGATGAATATGTTGACCTACTTGAGTTGTATCGTCAGTACGGGACCTTCGTCGAAGTCAGCTCGCTTTCAAGAACAGCCAAAGAAAAGATTCAGAATGCAATGGTTCTATGCACTGTAGGACTGTCCCTTTTCCCAGATGGACAGAACTACATGGACATCAGGATAATCCAGCTTATGAGGAGATGGGGAAGTCGGCAAACCAATCGCCTCTCCATAGCCATGGCAGCGCTCGCCTTCCTTTATCGAGGTCTGACTCGATTCTCACTTGGAGAATCCATTTTAGTTGAAGGATGCATCTACGCACTTCAGTCCTGGTTTTTCCAGCACGTTCCAGCCCGAGCAAGCTCTTTCAGATACAATGGTCAAGAACTCCTTCCAGTGGCGCAGTACCGGTCTATGATCAACAACATTCAAGAGGATGACGTTGTTTGGGACTATTTTGATCGGCAAATATCTCCTCCCAGATATACGTACGCTTATGGCAAGCGGTTCAAGTTGCTGAGACCATTCTTCTGCACTTATTATCAACCAGAGAGATGTGTTCGACAGTTCTCTCAAAGGCAGCAGTACGTTGAAGCCCGACTGTTATCAGGAGCTATGGCAGAGTTCGATCTCACCTCCGCGCAATGGTTCGGGGCATATCATTCTGCCCGCTACGGCTGGGATTCCTTTGTCTCTCTTAAAATCTTTTCAGGTCCTAGAGTGTCTGCCGACTATCATGAATGGTGGCAAATTGTCTGTCCTCCACCTCTTTGTCAAGATCAATAAAATCTTATTCTTCTCATTTTAATAAAATTCTCTCTTTCCATTGTGGTTTGACGACCTCGCCTAGGTAACAAGGCACATTTTCGTTGTTTATTTCTTTTGCAGAAGGAATGACAACACAATTGTCGTGATTCCCACGACGACTCAGTCCCTAGTAATGGGACATCTTTTCCAAATTGTCTACCATATTTTCAGCAAATATTTCCTCCAAAAGCAAATTCCCTCAAAATCTAATCAGGTCTTTTGCCCTGCAGAGAGCATCCATACCATTTGATGGTTGAGACAAGATCAGGCAAAAGAACCACAGCATCCCAGTACTCGTCAGCCTCGGAAGAAAAGATGAGTTCCCCTCGATCTGAGAAGAGTCGAGAGTAGCAGCAAGAAAGACTGTTTTCGTCAAAGGGGCACAATGAAGACCATTTGTTATTTCCTTTCTATTCTTTTCCAAATAAATGTCTCATTTTACCAATGTCATTGATCCATTCAATCAATAAAATTCCAAGCTTCTTTGTCTATCCGGATGCCATCTACTCCCTTTTTGTCTGTCTCATCATTTCATAATTCAATGCCATTTTATGTATGGTTCTCTTCAAATGATTGCTTGTCTTACTATAGGCCAATTTGTCTGAACCAGATTTCTTCTCCAAAATTTCAGAATGACTTCTCGGACAATCAAGAAGCTCGTACTCAATCCCAAGGCCTTTCAGAAGCCGACAGCAATTCACAGAATCAAAGCAAGCACCGGAAATGACAAGAGTGCAAAGCAGTCTGATGATTGTGTAGAATATGATCAGTCTCTTCAGGAATTACCGGAGTTCGCCGCAGTTCAGAAGCAGGACGAACCATCTCCTCTAGTACAAGATCCAACTGAAGGCGTCAATATCGGTTCAGAGGAAGATCCAAAAATTCTCCAGATCGGAACCAGTCTAAGTCCAGAAGAAAAGAAAAGGCTTATAGATTTTCTCAAGCGGCATGAAGAAGTGTTCGCATGGACGTATGAAGACATGCCGGGCTTAGACCCCAAATTGGTCGAGCACCGTCTTGTCTTAAAGCCGGATGCTAAGCCAGTCAAGCAGAAGCTGAGAAAAATGGATCCCAGAATAGAACAACAAGTCAAAGAAGGACTTGAAGATTTGCTCAAAGCAGGATTTATTCGAGCTATTGACTACCCAGATTGGTTAGCCAATATCGTCGTCGTCCCAAAGAAAAGTGGCAAAGTAAGGATCTGCATAGACTTCAGAGACCTCAACAAGGCAACTCCGAAGGATGACTATCCACTTCCAAGCATCGATCTTCTAGTCGATAGCACGGCAGGACACGCCATGTTTTCTTTCATGGACGGATATTCCGGCTACAATCAGATTAAGTTGGCCGCCCGCGACCAATCAAAAACTTCCTTTACTACGCCTTGGGGCACTTTCTGCTACACGGTTATGCCTTTTGGGCTCAAGAATGCTGGAGCAACGTATCAACGGGCAATGGCTGTCATCTTTCACGATCAGATGCGCAAAATCATGGATGCGTATGTTGATGATATTCTCGTAAAATCTAAAGAGGAAGAAGATCACCTCGAAGCACTTGATCAAGTCTTTAAAAGACTTATTCTTTACAAGTTAAGGCTTAACCCGCAAAAGTGTGTCTTTGGAGTCGAATCAGGTAAACTGTTGGGTTTTCTGGTCAGCAAAAAGGGAATTGAAGTTGACCCGGCCAAAGCAAAGGCTATCATTGATATGCCACCCCCGAAGAATCTCAAAGAGCTACGTAGCCTTCAAGGACGTATGCAGTCAATCCGGCGATTCATTTCCAATTTGGCGATGAGATGTGAGGCCTTCAACCACTTACTCAGAAAAGGAGTTAAGTTCGAATGGGGACCAGAGTGTCAGCAATCATTCGATCGAATCAAGAAGTATCTTCTTAATCCTCCCATCCTGAAGCCGCCAGAATTGGGAAAACCTCTTCTGTTATACATCTCAGTCAATCAAGTCGCATGCGGCGGATTCTTGGCACAATACAAAGAAGGCAGCCTGATAGAGCACGCCATTTATTACGTGAGCAAGACTTTCATAGATTATGAAAAGAGATACTCTCAAATAGAGAAGACCTGCCTAGCTCTGGTATGGATGTGTCAGAAGCTAAGACACTACCTGCTAGCATCAGAAGTCAAAATCTTGTCTAAACTCAATCCTCTCAAGTATATCTTAGAGCAACCTTTCCTCAGCGGACGAGTCGCAAAATGGCAAGTCTTACTGATGCAGTATGACCTAGAATATGTCTCGCAGCAATCAATCAAAGGCCAAGCAATTGCAGATCAATTGGCGGATTCTCCCCTGGCCGAAGAAGTGAAAGCCGAAGATGACTTCCCTGATGAGCAAATTTGCAACATCCAGCAATCTCCAGTCTGGAATTTATTTTTCGATGGTTCTAAGAATATGGCGGGAATAGGCATCGAAATTTTATTAATCACTCCAGAAAAAGAGATGATTCCGTTTTCTCTCAAGTTAGATTTTCAATGTACTCACAACATGGCTGAATATGAAGCCCTGATTCAAGGTCTAAAGATTCTACTAGACTTCAATGTTAAGAGAGTGCATGCCTATGGCGACTCCTTACTCGTGGTTAATCAAGTTCGAGCCGAATGGCAGGTCAAAGATTAGAAGTTATTTCCCTATCAGAAAATTGTTTCAGCTCTTATCAGCAAGTTCGAAGAATTTCAGTTATTTCATATCAAGAGAGATTTTAATCAAGTGGCTGATAGCTTAGCCAGCTTAGGCTCCATTATGGCATTCAAGAATGGAGAATCTTGTCGGTCTTTTGAAATTGGCAGACTTGACCAACCTGCTTTCATTCCAGCGGAACAGGTAAACCAGGCTGAGCAAAGGAAAAATCCCTGGTATTACAACATCAAAACTTTCATAGAAACTGGCGAATTTTCTCCAGAACTCTCAAAGAAAGAGCAACGAGCAATCCAGCGTATGTCTACTCGATACTTCATTTTGGCCAATGTCCTCTATCGTCGTGGATTCAGTTCAGAGTATTCCAGATGTTTAGACGAAGACGAAGCCAAAGAAGTCGTGCGAGAAGCACATGAAGGCATTTGTGGTGGTCACGTTGGCTACCAAACCCTTGTCAAGCAAATCATAAGAGCAGGGTACTATTGGAAGACTATGCAACAAGACTGTTATCATTATGTGAAGAAGTGTGTACAATGTCAGATACATGCACCTTCTATCCATGCTCCGGCAACTTATTTACAGTCTGTTGTCTCTCCATGGCCATTCTCCATGTGGGCCTTCGATGTCGTAGGTCCCATCACTCCTTCAGCTTCAAATGGCCACAAATATTTCCTTGCCGCAACAGAATATTTCACCAAGTGGGTAGAAGCCATCAGTCTCCGCACAGTAGAAGGCCGACACGTGGTCTCTTTTATTCACAAGAACATCCTTTGCCGTTTCGGCGTCCCGCATGACATTGTGTCAGACAATGGCAGTCATTTCAAGAATGAAAAGATGAAGACATTCTGCTCAAAATTCAAGATCTATCACCATTTTTCCGCTCCATATTATCCTCAAGGGAATGGTCAGGCAGAGGCCACCAACAAGATTTTAATTCGTATCTTGGAGCGAACTGTGGAAACAGGCCGTGACTGGCATGAGAAGATCCACGATGCACTATGGGCCTATCGGACCACCATTCGTACACCAACGAATGCTACCCCATCAGAACTGGTTTATGGAACAGAGGTAGTATTGCCGCTACATGTTCAGAAGCCCGCTTTGAAATTTGCTTCACTTCTGCAATTACCTCTTGATCAATACCAGCAGCAGCGACTAGTGCAGCTAGACTTACTCGACGAGAGAAGACTAAAAGCAGCAGAGCATGCTCAATCCTATCGCCAGAGAGTAGCCAGGCAATATGCGAAGTCTATCATCGAAAGAAGATTCAAAGTCAATGATTTAGTACTTCGATCCACAGCTTATGTCAAGCATCGTCCTGGCGGCAAATGGTCGCCAAATTGGGAAGGTCCCTATGTTGTCAAAGAAGCATTACCCCGCAACTCATATCGGCTCATCAATGCCGATGGGGTAGAATTGCCAGATCCTATCAATGCTCGACACTTGAAAAAGTTTTATACTTGAAACATTTATCCTTCTCTTGTAATCCTTCCTGTTTCCTTCAAATAATGATCCAACTTTCTTTCCCAGTTACACTGGGGCATTTTAAAATTTTGTTCTATATGCAGGCAGGATAAACAAATTCCTCATTTCATGCACATGTGCATTCATATGCATCAACCCATATTCATTTGCATTCAATTGCATTAATAACAATCCGGTCAGTATTGGGATTTCAACAAACAGTCCCATCACAATTCCTAATGATTCAAAGATCATCGCCAATACTGAACCAAAACCCAGCGCTCGAACTGGTATTATTTCAAAATCCAGTATTCAAGCTGGTACATTTTTCTAAGATCCAACTTTTTGGAAAACCGAGTTCTGACTCGGGTTTTTATTCAAGTCATTTTCCTTTGTTGATCCGGGTTCCGACTCGTGATCTCTCTACTTTATTCGAGCCTCGACTCGAACTCTCCATTTTCCTTTGTTGATCCGGGTTCCGACTCGTGATCTCTCTACTTTATTCGAGCCTTGACTCGAACTCTTCATCTTCCTTTGTTGATCCGGGTTCCGACTCGTGATCTCTCTACTTTATTCGAGCCTTGACTCGATTTCTTCATTTTCCTTTGTTGATCCGGGTTCCGACTCGTGATCTCTCTACTTTATTCGAGCCTTGACTCGATTTCTTCATTTTCCTTTGTTGATCCGGGTTCCGACTCGTGATTTCTCTACTTTACTCGAGCCTTGACTCGATTTCATCATTTTCCTTTGTTGATCCGGGTTCCGACTCGTGATCTCTCTACTTTATTCGAGCCTTGACTCGAACCAATCATTTTCCTTTATTGATCCGGGTTCCGACTCGTGATCTCTCTACTTTATTCGAGCCTTGACTCGAACCAATCATTTTCCTTTGTTGATCCGGGTTCCGACTCGTGATCTCTCTACTTTACTCGAGCCTTGACTCGAACTCTTCATTTTCCTTTGTTGATCCGGGTTCTGACTCGTGATCTCTCTACTTTACTCGAGCCTTGACTCGAACAAATCATTTTCCTTTGTTGATCCGGGTTCCGACTCGAGATCTTTTCGAGCTTGTCATTCTCTTTTGTTGATCCGGGTTCCGACTCGTGATCTCATTACCTTACTCGAACCCTGAATCGAGTTCTTCATTTTCTTTTGTTGATCCGGGTTCCGACTCGAGATCTCTTTATCTTATCCAAGCTCTAATTCGAGTCCTTCATTTTCCTTTGTTGATCCGGGTTCCGACTCGTGATCTCATTATCTTATTTGAGCTCTGATTCGAGCCTTCCATTTTCCTCTGTTGATTCGGGTTCCGACTCGTGATCTCTATATTTTACTCGAGCTCTGACTCGAACTCATCATTCTCTTTTATTGATCCAAGTCATTTCAATCATCAGGGTCTGTCAATTGCTCAAATTTGATATTTTGCTCTCTAAATTTTAATTTAATTCCTCAAATCAGGCAATTCTCCAATTTAGACCTCTGATTTCCAATTTCAATTACCAATTTCCAATTCTCGACCTGCGGGTCAACCAATTTCCAATTTTCGACCTTCGGGTCAATCAATTTCCAAATTTCGACTTCTCGTCAAATCAATTCTCAATTTCGACCTTCGGGTCACACAATTTCGACCTTTGGTCAACCAATTCTCAATTTCGACCTTTTTGGTCAAATCAATTCTCAATTCCGACCATCAGGTCATCCAATTTCGACCTTCGGGTCATTCAATTTCCAGCAACCAATTTTCCAATTTTCCATTTCGACCTTTGGGTCAATCAATCTCAATATCTAATTTCAATCATTTTCTCTTGCGAGAGACCCTTTTTAGGGAGAGTTCGAGGGAGCTCGTTCTTTTCGCATGCTATCCAATTTGTTCACTTAGCCCCTTTTCAGGGAGAGTTTGAAGGGACTCGCGTCTTTGTGAACCGTTTGCAAAACAATTTCCAATTTCACACAAGAAACCCTTTCAAAGGGAGAGGCTCGACGGAGACTCGCTTTTCTTGTGACCCCCCAATTTCATACTAGGCCATTTTTCGTCATGAAAAGACCCTCTTTGCAGGGAGAGTGTGATGGACTCGTTCCTTTCATGACCCAATTTTCAGACCTCACTATTATCGGCCCCCTTTCCATAAGAGAAGCCTAATATTAGGGAGCTTTGACGAAAGCTCAATTTCTCTTCGAAAGTTCGTTTTGCAAACACCTCCTCTTTAGGGAAGAGAGGAGTATTTCCCATTTCCCATTCAGGTAAGGGCTAAGCCTGAGTCTCTCTTTTTGGGGAAAAAGAGAGGAGAATTTTCGTCACGGATGCGTTGAGCCGGATTTCAAATGCTCACTTTCACTAAGGATTTCAAGAAAATTTTGTCAATTTGTCAAATTATTTGCTGATTTCAGAATCTTTATTGCACTAGTCAGTTTACCCTCAGCATCACTTCCAAAAGAGCGAAGCTTTTGCGAAAAGGGATTCAAAATTCAAATTCTTTCTATTGGCCAACCAAAAGGACGAAGGATAAATCCTCGATATGGCCAGAAAAGAAGATTCAAGGTTATTGAAAAGTCGTAGATGATCGATATTGATCGCAGTCATTGGCGCATCGTTAAAGGCTATTCTTGTAAGGACGAGACAGTGGAAATATCCTGAGTGCTAGAAAAGAGAGAATTCACTCAAACCCTGTCTCCTCAGAATCACCTAAGCCGCAATTAAATATCCGCAAAAGGGATCTCTCACCTGTCGTCAAGATGAAGGCGAATTAGGCGAGTAGACCCCCGGGGCCAAAGAAGATTCGAAACATCTCCAAGATGACGAAGTTTGTGACGGATCCTTCCAGGGAAAGTCCAAAGCACTGTCGAGATGAAGGCAGATGCGATGAACCTCTCGACAATCCCTAAAAGATATTTAATTTCAGCTATCGCCCAAAGATCTCCAAACCCATCATCCAAGAAGGATCGAAACATCTCCAAGTTGAAGGAGTTTGTGACGTACCCTTCCCAAAAGAGAGAAAGAGAGGAAAAAGAAAGAGAGAAAAAGTCAGAACATCTCCAAAATAAAGGAGAATGTAGCAAAAACCCAGAAAGCCAAAAGAGTGCAGAAAGATTGTCAAGAGAGAAGCTCCCAGGATATCAAACTGCCAAATTTATCAAGAATCCTCTTTAACTTTGTGAAATTCTATTATCAATACTCTTTCATCAATTGCTTTCATGACATCAAATTCTCTTTCCTGCTCATATCAAGGAAATTGATAACTTCCTTGAAGAAGGTCAATTGCGAGCAATTTGTATTTCAAGTCTCGATTCTACGAAGTGAACCTTATTTGGAGGTAATGCTTTGGGTAGAAAAGAAGGAATATCTTTGCAACAATATGCAACATTTTCAAATATTTTGAATCAACAGCAAAATTTCCAACATTTTGACAATATTTTCTAGCTATCCTGACATGAAGTGAGAGCTCGATATCCGTTTTCGATGCATCCTGACACCAATTTAAATCCCTCCTAAGGACTTGATTCCTTCCCTTCTTTGAGAGCATGAACTCTCAAATTTGCGCACTTCCCTGTGTCCCCACTGTCCCACCATAGACAGTCCCATTTCGGTTCGAGGTCGAACCACCAATCATTTCCCGCAAAAGGCAATTTCAAAAGCTATTTAGTCTCAGCAATGAGACGCCCAAGATCAATCCCTTTTCAAGCTTTAGGGACCCCATTTTCCTTCCTTTTGCAAAAACCCTATTGGATTTATTGTGCAAAATCCAAAGGTTCCATCATGGTCTCTTCCTTCGAGGATTCCATTTCATTTTTCGCCCGATCAGGATAAGGGTACAAACCTGAGCCTCACTCAATGAGGTATTCCATTTTCCGCCCGATCAGGATAAGGGTACAAACCTGAGCCTCAATCAAAGAGGTATTTCATTTTCTGCCCGATCAGGATAAGGGTACAAACCTGAGCCTCAATCAAAGAGGTATTTCATTTTCCGCCCAATCAGGATAAGGGTATAAACCTGAGCCTCCTTTGATGAGGTATTTCATTTTCCGCCCAATCAGGATAAGGGTATAAACCTGAGCCTCAATCAAAGAGGTATTCCATTTTCTGCCCGATCAGGATAAGGGTACAAACCTGAGCCTCAATCAAAGAGGTATTCCATTTTCCGCCCGATCAGGATAAGGGTACAAACCTGAGCCTCAATCAAAGAGGTATTTCATTTTCCGCCCGATCAGGATAAGGGTACAAACCTGAGCCTCGATCAAAGAGGTATTTCATTTTCCGCCCGATCAGGATAAGGGTACAAACCTGAGCCTCACTCAAAGAGGTATTTTATTTTCCGCCCGATCAGGATAAGGGTACAAACCTGAGCCTCAATCAAAGAGGTATTTCATTTTCTGCCCGATCAGGATAAGGGTATAAACCTGAGCCTCAATCAAAGAGGTATTCCATTTTCCGCCCGATCAGGATAAGGGTACAAACCTGAGCCTCAATCAAAGAGGTATTTCATTTTCCGCCCGATCAGGATAAGGGTACAAACCTGAGCCTCAATCAAAGAGGTATTTCATTTTCCGCCCGATCAGGATAAGGGTACAAACCTGAGCCTCAATCAAAGAGGTATTTCATCTTCCGCCCGATCAGGTTAAGGGTACAAACCTGAGTCTCATTTCGATGAGATATTCCATTCCCCAATCAGGTCAAGGGTCAAAACCTGAGCTTTGTTCCATGCGAGGTATTTCTGTCCCATCAGGTTAAGGGTCAAACCTGAGCTTCGTTCCATGCGAGGTATTTTTGTCCCATCCAGGTCAAGGGCATAAACCTGAACTTTGCTCTCACAGAGCAAATCTTTCCTCTTCATTCTTCGCTTCATATCTACCATCTTCCTCGGGCTAATTTCTTCACACCCAGTCAGATCCTTCTAACTGGGGCATTTTTTTCGTATAGCCCAAATTTGGTGTGTTTTCTTTGCCACTAAGCTCGGCCATGAGCCGGCTTAGTAGCAAAGAGGGGCATCTGTAAACACCCCAAATTTTCACTCACCTCCCCAACATTTCCACCAAGCATCAACATCCAGCCTCTGAAATCGCTGGAGGGCAAAATGGTCATTTTCTGAGCTCGGACCTTGCAAAAGTCTAATTTTCATCTGCAACTCTCAAAATTTCTCTATTTTTAGCTCAGATGTTCAAAATTTTACTCCTGACAGGAGACAGACATCTCCAAGTCTTGATTCAAGATTGCATTTCATAAGACATGACATTGCATATCATTGCATGAGCATTTCAAATCACTGCACTGCACAGCATGTCATTTCGAGGTCCGGAACTCTTGATTTCAAAATTTTCAATCCAGATTAGAATTTCAACTCTTTTCAAAATTGATTTCAAAACCCTGGGTCTTCAAAATTATCAATTTTTCCCATTTTACCCCCAGGACTCTGAATTTCAAAATATTTCCTCAGGAAAACCATCTGGATAGTTTTCAATATGGATTCGAGTCACTTCACCTCAGATTTTGCCCTTTTCACCAATTTCAAATATCTCCTTTTTACAAAATTGCCCCACAAGGGCCAACTCTTTCCAAAATTCCTGTTTTGCCCATTAGTCCAGATTTTATGAAAATTCCAAAAAGAAGTTGTGGTTTTATCCTTATTTCAATAAAGAAGCAATGTGGGACCCACACTGAGGTGGTGTCACACAAGCTTTTCTTTTGAAAATTTGAATTTTGAAAAACCCAAAAATATAGGAGCCTTGTCCCCCGGATTGGTGCAACTTGTCCTTTCTCTCTCCTTCCATTTTCATGCCAAGTGTCAGTGTGGGGCTACCCTAAGAAGCCGCCACATGTCATCCCATTTTATCTGCCATGTGTCACCCTATCCATCCTGCGCCATGTGTCATTTCAAAGACTACCAGGAGATGCCAAGTGTCATAGGTTGTCTTGTCTAGAAAAAGTGGAGCTTGTCTCCTCTGAGGTGGCGCCACTTGAAGTGTGTCTCCTGCAGAGGACACGTGTCAACCTCTCCCTCTTTCTAGAAAAGTAGCCTGACACATGTCTCTTCCTACTTTTCTCAAAAAAGTAGGAGACATGTGTCACTCCTAAATTCCTACAAGAAAAGGTAGGCTTGTCTCCTCTGAGGTGGCGCCATCTGGAGTGTCTCCTGCAGAGGACACATGGCAAGCTCTCATTTCCTCAGAAAAAGCAAGTGCCATGTGTCATTTCCTGCTTTCTTCAGAAAAACTAGAATTCAAATATTCAAAACTCCTCATAGGTGGCGAAAATCCTGAACTTCTACCTTTTTCATCCTGTCTGAGATGGCGCCACATGGCTTGGCCCACCTTCTCTCCCCTCTGCCACGTGTCATCTTCTGCTTCTCTCAGAAAAAGAAGGTGACACATGTCTCCTTCTCACTCCTTCAAAAAAAGTAGAGGACACATGTCCTCTCCCTATTTTTTTCAGAAAAGTAGGAGACACATGTCCCTTTCCCTCCTTTTCCTCCCTCTTGCCACATGGCATTGTAGGAGCCACCCTGAGGTGGCGCCACATGTCCATCCTCCATTCCTCTAGGGCCAACCTCCATTTGAATTTCAAATTCTCCTCTGAGGTGGCGCCATTTGAGAAAGCCTCTCCAAACAGCTGACACTTGTCCTCCACATGTCCAGATCTCCTTTCTCCAGAAAAAGCAAAATTCAAATTCCTCTGAGGTGGCGCCTTCTGAGCCCACTGCTCTGTCCTTCTGACATGTGTCAAACACCTTTTGAGGTGGCACCATTCCAGGACTCCACTTGGCTCCAATTTTATTTTTTATTTTATTTTTAATAAAGGTAGCCCACCATGAGGTGGCGCCACCTGAAGACTCCCTACAAAAAGTGAATTTGAAATTCAAACTCCAAGAGAGCACCCTCTGAGGTGGCGCCTTCTGGGAGTTTCCTGCAGAGAGAATCAAGCAAACTTTTGAAAAATTCCAAATTCCCCCTGCTGAGGTGTCTCACCCACAAAATTTCCATTTTTTTTATTTTTCTCAAAAATTAAAAACACCTTTTGAGGTGGCGCCACCTGAGGGCTCCCTGCAGAAGACAAATTCGAATTTCAAACCCCTCAGATGACACCCCCTGAGATGGCGCCACATGGAGGGCTCAGATTGAACCTGTTTGAATTTCAAAAATTTTCAGAAAAATTATAAAAACAAGGGTTCACGCCCAGCCTAGGGAGGATTTTTTTTAGCTCTTGTGAATCTGCAAAATCCGACCTAGCCTTCCTAAAATCCGATTTTGAACTTTGGAAATCGTGCCCCCTTTGGCTCATTGAAGAAAGGTGGAGTAGAGCTCGTGCTGTGGCCAATTCAATTCCAACAGAGGTCGATTTTGGTGGGCCATCCGAAGCTCGGAGCGAAGGACGAAGGAAGCTCGTGATAGCTGCCCATTTCAAGAGCTCCTACGCTGCGTAACGAAGCAAGGTGCACTTCTTTTCCCCTTGATGTGATTCTATAATCCGAATCGGGAGTCGTTTGAAGAAAGAGCTCATCCGAGGGATGGATTGAGCTATTCTCATAAAACGACATATATAAAAATATTTTGTTATGCTTCCTTGATGATTTTTAACATTCATATAGTTAGCTAGGTTTAATTTGTATTTTATTTCATTCATTTAGCATACTTCATGAATTAATTAGGATTAATTTAGCATTTATTTCAATTCTGCTTATTTTCAGTAGGTCTCTATTTTTGTCAGTCAGTCCACACGTCATTTCATGCATTTGTTTTTTATTAAAAATCCCAAAAAAATCACGGAATTCGCCCTTATGTGTCCCTGAAATTTTGCCAAAAATTCGGAGGCATTGGAATTTGTTTACTGCGGTAAACATTCAAAATGGCAAGTCGGGTTTGTTTACCCGGGATACGTTTTGAAAATCATTTGCCGACTTGTAAAATCGAGTTCTCCCTCCTGGGAGATCCGATTTTCAATCCGAAAAATGCCCTGAACTCGGGAGAATGTCTATTTTTTAATA
Organism: Nuphar pumila; assembly: GCF_984573655.1. Classification (NCBI taxonomy): domain Eukaryota; kingdom Viridiplantae; phylum Streptophyta; class Magnoliopsida; order Nymphaeales; family Nymphaeaceae; genus Nuphar; species Nuphar pumila. Next base: position 67,844,673 of record NC_143255.1, on the reverse strand, counting down.
TAATTTTATCAGATTTTTCTGATTTTTTTTTATGTCTGACAAAAATCCGAGATATCGGTACACGTGTCAGAGCCTAATTTGGGCCTCTGAGATCTTGGATCGACTTAGGGCTATGGTTTCTCTTTGTGTGTTGCTCCAAATCCGAAACTGTAAAAAGTGAAAGTGGTGTCCGAGATGTCCTCTGTTTGCCTCTAAAAGCCTGTAATTTTTAGAACAGTGTTGACCCCTGCTTCGGATTTTTCTTGTCAGTCCCCTGTTTTGCTACATTTGTCTGTTCTGTTAGTTTAGGCAGGAATAGTTATATTTTTATCGGTGTTTATGTTGATCAAATGCCGAAGTCATAAACATGAACGTTGTTCATGTAGGTGTCGTTCATAGCTCTGATTAATTTCATAAATTTCCATGGCCTTTTTATATTTTTTTAGCATTTTTCATCAGATTAGTGTGATTTTTACCTCTGTCAGAACTAAATCCCTGTTATTGAACTCACCATGGCTCAAATCCCGAGGCTGTAAAAACCAAAAATGTTCCATTTCGGGTCTTTTAGCAGTCTGCAAAATATCAGAAGTTTCCATGGTGTAAATCTTGCATTATCATATTAGGCATTGCATTTGGTTCAGATCCATATGCAAAATCCATCATTTTAGGACTTTCCTTGAATTTTAGCATTTAAATCATATCATTTCGTGATTTTTAGCATTCTAGGTTGTTTATCAGAGTGTTTAGATGCTTCATACCGAATTTGGTGCAATTTGGAATCCATTTGAGGTTCGGATCATCCATAATACCAAAACAGGGTCCCGCAGGACCCAGATCCAAGTGAAAAACAAGCGAAATTCGTTATTTTGGATAAATTGCAATACACCAAATTCTGATTTTACAGTCTTAATGTGTCTAGAAGCATGTCATCATATCTCTTACTGCATTTCATCATCATTTGATTCAATTTGAACTTCAAAATCTCAATTTTACCAAGTTTTCCTTCAAAAAACCCTGATTTTAAAGGTATAACTTTATAATTAGGGGTATTTTGGTCATTTTGACCCCAATTCCGAATTTCAAACTGTTTTCTACTGAATTTCTTGCATTTACATCATTTCAAATATCAAGGAAGCATGAGAATAGGGTTTATATCCAATTAAATCCAATAATTTCATAATATTATTGGAAAATCTTGGAAAAACCCACATATTTGAGCTAACCCAATTTCAAGCTTGGCAGGGACATTCCAAAGAAGGAGCTGAAGTCTGCAAATTTTTTTATTTCCTTTATTTAGTGATGTAATAATGTAAATTTTGGAATAAGAGATTTAATTTCCTGCTTAGACTAGGATGCATATCATATAGTTTGAATTTATGCAAATATCCTGCTTATGTGATGCATACATCTTATTTCAAAAGCACTATGGATGTTCACGAATGGCACGTGCACCAACTCTTAGGGAGTTGATGGACTCGGTGGGATCCATATTTACGGCCCTAGTCGGAATATGGACGAGACCCAGATCCATCATCTTTCTACTAGTCACATTGAGCCTACACTCTTAGGCTATCTTAAAATGCACATCATATTTCCAAAGTTTTCAAAATCATGTGCATCAAATCAACTAAATTCTGAACATATTCATGGTCACAGTCAGAATATGTGAAGGATTTATCTTGACTTAATGCACATTTTTCCAACAAATCTCTTAGAAAATCTTTTCAAAGTGCATTCATTCACTTATGTCATTTGCATCATAGAATCATTGATTTTCTCAAGATTTTCTCAAGAAAACTTCATTCTCAAGAAATCGATTTCTCAAGAAATTCTAAGGATTTTTCAAAATCGGTTTTCCAAAGACAAGCTTTTCCACAGTTTTCCCAGGAAAATGATATTTTCTTAAGATATTCAAAAGAGTTTTCCAATCTTTCTTCAAGATCCAAAATCGATTTCCAAGTATTTAAAAAGGTAAAATTCCCAGGATTTCAATTTCCCAAGTTTGAATTTCCTTCTTCAATGAGTTTTCCTATGAATTTTCCATCATTTTCCTAAGAAAACTCTCAAAGTCCAAGTTTTCTTAAGAAGAGTTTCCCTTCTCAAATGCTCTCCTTTTCTCAAGAATCACTTCTACTTTCCCAGGATTTTCAATCATTCATGATTTTCCCATGTCTTTATGAACTTTCTCATGATTTCAAAACACCTTTCATCTGATTTTCCTGAGAAATTAACTTTCATCCTTTTCCTGAGAAATGTTTTTCCAACTCCAAATATTTTCCCAAGCTGCATTTTCCAAAATCTCATAGCACATGCCTGAATTCTCTGTGCATTTAGGATAGAACATAACTTTGATAATTTCGCTAAGTCAAGCATAGTTTTGGTCCTTGGTTCGATTACCCCTGTTAAAGGCGACAGGAACGGTCGAACCTCGTACCGACAGGTCGAGCCCCATCCCATGGATTTTCCCGCAATTTTCAAAACGGAGGCGAGTATTTCAAAACAATTTCCAAAATCCGGTCAAAGTTTGAATCGCGAAAGCGTTTCTTTCTTTTTCTCTTCCGCAAGGAGGGGAGGACAGGGGAAAAATTTCGCGACGATAACACTGCCCTGTGGGGACGATGTTTCTGAATCATTGGCTCGATGCGGCCATCTTCATTCTTGCCGAGTCCCTTGAAGGGTTGATAGCCATGCTTCAGGAGTGGTACTGGGCTTAACTTTGATTTTCCTGAGTAAATCATCCAGTACTTGCTGGTGCTTGCTAGAATTCTTGGCCAGGTCAAGGATGGAGACATTGGATAAAGCAGTCAGAGGCTTCTGACTTGAATTCTCCAGCCTGGGTCTAACGATTTGCTTGAAGAAGTCAGGAGTTCCTTTTGATTTGGGAACTGACTTCAAAGGTGCTTCCGCAACTTTCATTTTACCGAATGCTGAAATTAAGTCCATCTTCTTAGAATCTGGAGCTGCTTGTCGTAGCACCGTCACCTGATGCTGAACTTGAAGATCTTGCACAGAACATGGCTTGATATGTTCATGCGGTAGAAAGGGTTGTGCAGACACTACTGCTGTGGTGTGCGAAGGGAAGGGGCGGTTGAGAATGTCCATTTTCTCTTCTTCTTCTCCTTCTACCAATAGATTCTTTTCAATGAGATCTTGCACGATGTTTTTGAGAACAAAGCAGTTCTCGGTGTTGTGTCCCACTGTCCTGTGAAACTTGCAGAACTGATCTTTCCATTTCCCCATGGGCACAGGAGGATCGGCCAATCTGGGCAATTTGACCATCTCTTTTGATAGCATGTACTCGAGCACGTCCTCGAGCGATTGGTCAAGGGGGGTAAACTTTCTGTCATAGCTCCATCCTTCATGTTTGGTTTTCTCGCGCAGCTTCGGCCCTTGATCCTGCTGAGGAGGCTTGCTGTACTGAGGAGCAGGCTTTGTTTTCTGATCCTTGTTGTTCGAACTGCCTGAGCTGTAGCAGTAATCTTTCTTCTGCCCTTTGTGCTGATTACGGCCTTTGCTGTTGTTGTTGGTAGAATAAGTGAAGTGAGCTTTCTTCTTCTGCTCACCATGGGAGTTGTTCTTGGAAAAGGTGAAGCCTTCATAGACTCCATTTTCCACACTCAGCTCGAGCCATTCGGCTCGTTCAGTCAGCTCAATGAAGGTCCTGGACGGCGCTGTGGAAATTAATCCTCTTAACGGCTGCGAGAAATTGTTGAGGATTAAGGACAGTGCATGCCTTTCCGAGATAGGATCTCTCATCTTGTTACAGGCTGATCTCCATCTGTGAATGAAGTCCCGTGCTTTTTCATTCTCATTCTGCCTCAAATTGCAGAGATGACTTAATGTAGGCAGCGCTTCTGTGTTGAACAAGAAGCGTTCAATGAATAGATTTACAACTTTGTCGAACTCCTTGAGCTCGATGGGGTTGATATGCTCAGCATACCACTTGGCTGCAACTCCTTCCAAGCTGCGGGGGAAGCATAGAAACAATGCTCGGTTATCCCTTCTGAACCTCGAGCATTCTGCGAAGAAGGTGGCGAGATGAGCTTTTGGGTCGCCAGAACCATCGAACTTGATGAATTTACGAGGGAGATTCTCCAGATCGTCATCCCCTTCTAAGCCGTCATAGAAGTCCTCACTGGTGAAGACTTTCTTGCCCTTGTCGCGGGCTTGCAGATCTTTGACAACTCGGGCCATTTCTTTGAACTGCGCTTGCAAAGGCTCTTCTTTATCTCTGCTCTTGGATCTGCGGCTTTTACTTTGGCCACGCTTCTGAAATGCCGGAGGCACCTCATATTCTTCATCTGTATCTTCAGTGGAATCTGATTCATCTGAAATCTCTTCTGGCTGGATCTGCTTCTTGGGAGCCTTCTTACCCTTGTAACCATGGAACTTTTCTCTGAATGGGTTCCTTTCTGAGCTGGTCCCGGGCTGCTCACTCATCATTTTGTTCATCATTTTTCTGAACATGGCATACATTTGAGGGTCTATGCCATCGTCTTCTTGCTGCTGCTCTCGACTCTTCTCAGATCGAGGGGAACTCATTTCTTCTTCCGAGGCTGACGAGTACTGGGATGCTGTGGTTCTTTTGCCTGATCTTGTCTCAACCATCAAATAATATGGATGCTCTCTGCAGGGCAAAAGACCTGATTAGATTTTGAGGGAATTAGCTTTTGGAGGAAATATTTGCTGAAAATATGGTAGACAATTTAGAAAAGATGTCCCATTACTAGGGACTGAGTCGTCGTGGGAATCACGACAATTGTGTTGTCATTCCTTCTGCAAAAGAAATAAACAACGAAAATGTGCCTTGTTACCTAGGCGAGGTCGTCAAACCACAATGGAAAGAGAGAATTTTATTAAAATGAGAAGAATAAGATTTTATTGATCTTGACAAAGAGGTGGGGGACAAACAATTTGCCACCATTCACGATAGTCGGCAGACACTCTAGGACCTGAAAAGATTTTAAGAGAGACAAAGGAATCCCAGCCGTAGCGGGCAGAATGATATGCCCCGGACCATTGCACGGAGGTGAGATCGAACTCTGCCATAGCTCCTGATAACAGTCGGGCTTCAACGTACTGCTGCCTTTGAGAGAACTGTCGAACACATCTCTCTGGTTGATAATAAGTGCAGAAGAATGGTCCCAGCAACTTGAACCGCTTGCCATAAGCGTACGTATATCTGGGAGGAGATATTTGCCGATCAAAATAGTCCCAAACAACGTCATCCTCTTGAATGTTGTTGATCATAGACCGGTACTGCGCCACTGGAAGGAGTTCTTGACCATTGTATCTGAAAGAGCTTGCTCGGGCTGGAACGTGCTGGAAAAACCAGGACTGAAGTGCGTAGATGCATCCTTCAACTAAAATGGATTCTCCAAGTGAGAATCGAGTCAGACCTCGATAAAGGAAGGCGAGCGCTGCCATGGCTATGGAGAGGCGATTGGTTTGCCGACTTCCCCATCTCCTCATAAGTTGGATTATCCTGATGTCCATGTAGTTCTGTCCATCTGGGAAAAGGGACAGTCCTACAGTGCATAGAACCATTGCATTCTGAATCTTTTCTTTGGCTGTTCTTGAAAGCGAGCTGACTTCGACGAAGGTCCCGTACTGACGGTACAACTCAAGTAGGTCAACATATTCATCTCCTTCTAACTGGATCAGGGGCCAAGATCGGCGGCCTGTCATACGAGCTAAGGAGTCTCGGGGGTCCAAACCCTTGACATTGATAAGGAATTGATGCTCTAATGGGTCGCTTGGTCGACCAGCTGGTTCTGGCAACCCCATGATTTCTGAAAATTCATCCATTAAAACAGTCATCTCTCCCCACGGGAACCAGAAGGTACACATTCCAGGATTCCATCGCTCTGCCATTGCATGGATCAGGTTGCCATTGATGGTCTGCTTTCCGACTGCTGATGCCAGTTCTAATCCGCACTCGCTCAAATGGTCCGGGAACATTCGGGAAAAGCTCTTTAGCCAGGAATAATACCACCGGGGAATGAAAGTTCCGGTGCTAAGGGCTCGATGTTCAGGACGACCTTGTCGCACCTCGAAGGAGATGTGACCTTCAGGAAAGATAGGATCGACTTGACTGGATGCCATCGAACTGAAAACAGAGAAAGACTCAGAATGAGACTTAGGAAAATGTGAGAAATTTTTAAAAATTTTGCAGGCAGGATAAAAATGCAGCTAGAAATTCGAGATCCAGTAGAAAGGTAGAATGTAAAATCGCCTGGAGTTTTGAAAGAAATTGGATATTTGAGAAAATTATCCAGGGTTTGAGAAAAGATCTCGTGGAAAATAAGGATATTTGGAAAAAGACCTAATGAGTTGAAAAACATTGGGAAATATAAAGAATTGAGAAAATCACACATACAATCACATCCTGCACAAACATTTATGCACATTCAGCACTCCCTAAAAGGCTGACTCTAGATGCATCGATTTGAAAACAGCTGTAGGACCTTAATCCTAACTCTAGGTTCAGATCATCTTTGTCCAATCCAGTTATGCCGATATACCCGAATCGAAATCCGAGGTACGTGGCATAGAATTTCAACTCCGGTTCTAAGGTAAGGTTTTCCAACATCCTTGAGCGCCTACCGATATACTTCGGACTGTGGCCCGCGGTACGTGGTAGGGGGGTGTTAACCCAAATAGTTGGTCCAGTTGTGGGGCTCTGTCCCGAACTATGGTTCTGGAAGAGAGCCCAGCAACGTGAAGACCGGGTAATGATAGGGAATTGAGGGTTTTAAAAAATGATCACATGCATGAAATAGAGGGCTCTAAGTCCTAGAGAGATAGATTTTGAAAATTTTGAAGAAGCATACATTGTTTGCATTCAGATCCTAAATTGAGGAGGGTTGTGTTTAGACCTAAGTCTATGTGAGCATGAAAATATCTCCTCAATATGGTCCTACCAAACCATGCCTAAGCTATATGCAACCAATGTCAGCTAGGTCAGAATCTAGGCTCACATGATATTGAAAGTAAAAGAGCTGACATTTTATGAACATAATTTTGATAATTGAACTAAGTCAAGCATAATTTAGGTCAGACAAGGACAGGTCCCATCTCGGTCGCCAAACCTGTCATCGTCGCAAAATTTTTCCCCCGTCTTCCCTTCCTTGCGGAAGAGAAAAAGAGAGAAACGCTTTCGCGATTCAAACTTTGACCGGATTTTGGAAATTGTTTTGAAATACTCGCCTCCATTTTGAAAATTGCGGGAAAATCCATGGGATGGGGCTCGACCTGTCGGTACGAGGTTCGACCGTTCCTGCCGCCTTTAACAGGAGTAATCGAACCAAGGACCAAAACTATGCTTGACTTAGCGAAATTATCAAAGTTATGTTCTATCCTAAATGCATAGAGAATTCAGGCATGTGCTATGAGATTTTGGAAAATGCCAGTTGGAAAACATGATGTATGCTTAGAAAAACATTTGGAGTTGGAAAGAATCTCTCAGGAAAAAGGTAAATTTCTCAGGAAACTCAGATAAAAAAGGGGTTTTTGAAAAAATGAGAAAACTTATAAAGATGTGGAAAAATCAGAAATAGTTGAAAATCTTGGGAAAATGGAAGTGATTCTTGAGAAAAGATGGACTTTTTGAAAAGGGAAGCACTTCTTAGGAAAACTTGGACTTTGAGAGTTTTCTTAGGAAAATGATGGAAGATTTATAGGAAAGCTCATTGGAGAAGGAAATTCAAAACTTGTGGAATCGAAATCCTGGGAATTTTACCTTTTTAAATACTTGGAAATCGATTTTGGATCTTGAAGAAAGATTGGAAAACTCTTTTGAATATCTTAAGAAAATATCATTTTCCTGGGAAAACTGTGGAAAAGCTTGTCTTTGGAAAACCGATTTTGAAAAATCCTTAGAATTTCTTGAGAAATCGATTTCTTGAGAATGAAGTTTTCTTGAGAAAATCTTGAGAAAATCAATGATTCTATGATGCAAATGACATAAGTGAATGAATGCACTTTGAAAAGATTTTCTAAGAGATTTGTTGGAAAAATGTGCATTAAGTCAAGATAAATCCTTCACATATTCTGACTGTGGCCATGAATATGTTCAGAATTTAGTTGATTTGATGCACATGATTTTGAAAACTTTGGAAATATGATGTGCATTTTAAGATAGCCTAAGAGTGTAGGCTCAATGTGACTAGTAGAAAGATGATGGATCTGGGTCTCGTCCATATTCCGACTAGGGCCGTAAATATGGATCCCACCGAGTCCATCAACTCCCTAAGAGTTGGTGCACGTGCCATTCGTGAACATCCATAGTGCTTTTGAAATAAGATGTATGCATCACATAAGCAGGATATTTGCATAAATTCAAACTATATGATATGCATCCTAGTCTAAGCAGGAAATTAAATCTCTTATTCCAAAATTTACATTATTACATCACTAAATAAAGGAAATAAAAAAATTTGCAGACTTCAGCTCCTTCTTTGGAATGTCCCTGCCAAGCTTGAAATTGGGTTAGCTCAAATATGTGGGTTTTTCCAAGATTTTCCAATAATATTATGAAATTATTGGATTTAATTAGATATAAACCCTATTCTCATGCTTCCTTGATATTTGAAATGATGTAAATGCAAGAAATTCAGTAGAAAACAGTTTGAAATTCGGAATTGAGGTTAAAATGACCAAAATACCCCTAATTATAAAGTTATACCTTTAAAATCAGGGTTTTTTGAAGGAAAACTTGGTAAAATTGAGATTTCAACATTCAAATTGACTCAAATGATGATGAAATGCAATATGACATGCTTCTAAACACATTAGGACTGTAAAATCAGAATTTGGTATTTTGCAATTTATCAAAAATAGCGATTTTCGCTTGTTTTTCGCTTGGATCTGGGTCCTGCGGGACCCTGTTTTGGTATTATGGATGATCCGAACCTCAAATGGATTCCAAATTGCACCAAATTCGGTATGAAGCATATAAACACTTTGATAAACAACCTAGAATGCTAAAAGTCACGAAATGATATGATTTGAATGCTAAAATTTAAAGAAAATCCTAAAATGATGGATTTTGCCTATGGATCCGAACCAAATGCAATGCCTAATATGATAATGCAAGATTTACACCATGGAAACTTCTGATATTTTGCAGACTGCTAAAAGACCCGAAATGGAACATTTTTGGTTTTTACAGCCTCGGGATTTGAGCCATGGTGAGTTCAATAACAGGGATTTAGTTCAGACAGAGGTAAAAATCACACTAATCTGATGTAAAATGCTAAAAAAATACAAAACGGACATGGAAATTTATGAAATTAATCAGAGTTATGCACGACACCTACATGAACAACTTTTATGTTTATGACTTCGGCATTTGATCAACTGAAACACAAATAAAAATATAACTATTTCTACCTAAACTAACAGAACAGACAAATGTAGCAAAACAAGGGGCTGACAAAAAAAATCCTAAGCAGGGGTCAACACTGTTCTAAAAATTACAGGCTTTCAGATTCAAACAGAGGACATCTCGGACACCACTTTCACTTTTTACAGTTGCGGATTTGGAGCAACACACAAAGAGAAATTATAGCCCTAAGTCGATCCAAGATCTCAGAGGCCCAAATTAGGCTCTGACACGTGTACCGACATCTCGGATTTTTGTCAGACATAAAAAAAATCATAAAAATTTCATAAAATCATATTAAAAACTAGACATTCTTCCGAGTTCAGGGCATTTTTCGGATCGAAAATCGGATCTCCCAGGATGGAGAACTCGATTTTACAAGTCGGCAAATGATTTTCAAAACGTATCCCGGGTAAAAACACCCGACTTGCCATTTTGAATGTTTACCACAGTAAACAAATTCCAATGCCTCCGAATTTTTGGCAAAATTTCAGGGACACATAAGGGCGCATTCCGTGATTTTTTTGGGATTTTTAATAAAAAACAAATGCATGAAATGACGTGTGGACTGACTGACAAAAACAGAAACCTACTGAAAATAAGCAGAATTGAAATAAAGGCTAAATTAATCCTAATTAATTCATGAAATATGCTAAATGAATGAAATAAAATGCAAATTAAACCTAGCTAACTATATGAATGTTAAAATCATCAAGGAAGCATAACAAAACATTTTTATATATGTCGTTTTATGAGAATAGCTCAATCCATCCCTCGGATGAGCTCTTTCTTCAAACGACTCCCGATTCGGATTATAGAATCACATCAAGGGGAAAAGAAGTGCACCTTGCTTCGTTACACAGCGTAGGAGCTCTTGAAAGGGGCAGCTATCACGAGCTTCCTTCGTCCTTCGCTCCGAGCTTCGGATGGTTCACAAAAATCTACCTCTGTTGGAATCGAATTCGCCACAGCACGAGCTCTACTCCTCCTTTCTTCAATGAGCCAAAGGGGGCACGATTTCCAAAGTTCAAAATCGGATTTTAGGAAGGCTAGGTCGGATTTTGCAGATTCACAAGAGCTAAAAAAAATCCTCCCCCAGGCTGGGCGTGAACCCTTGTTTTTATAACTTTTCTGAAAAATTTTGAAATTCAAACAGGTTCAATCTGAGCCCTCCATGTGGCGCCATCTCAGGGGGTGCCATCTGGGGGTTTGAAATTCAAATTTGGCTTTTGCAGGGAGCCCTCAGATGGCGCCACCTCAAAAGGCTATTTTGATTTTTTTGAGAAAATAAAAATGGAAATTTTTGTGGGTGAGACACCTCAGCAGGGGGAATTTGGAATTTTTCAAAAGTTAGCTTGATTCTCTCTACAGGGAGCTCCCAGAAGGCGCCACCTCAGAGGGTGCTCTCTTGGAATTTGAAATTCAAACTCACCTTTTGTAGGGAGTCCTCAGGTGGCGCCACCTCATGGTGGGCTACCTTTATTAAAAATAAAATAAAAAATAAAAATGGAGCCAAGTGGAGTCCTGGAATGGTGCCACCTCAAAAGGTGTTTGACACATGTCAGAAGGACAGAGCAGTGGGCTCAGAAGGCACCACCTCAGAGGAATTTGAATTTTGCTTTTTCTGGTGAAAGGAGATCTGGACATGTGGAGGACAAGTGTCAGCTGTCTGGAGAGGCTTTCTCAAATGGCGCCACCTCAGAGGAGAATTTGAAATTCAAATGGAGGTTGGCCCTGGAGGAATGCAGGATGGACATGTGGCGCCACCTCAGGGTGGCTCCTACAATGCCATGTGGCAAGAGGGAGGAAAAAGAGGGCAGTGACATGTGTCTCCTACTTTTCTGAAAAAAGTAAGGAGAGGACATGTGTCCTCTACTTTTTCTGAAGGAATGAGAAGGAGACATGTGTCACCTTCTTTTCCTAAAAGAAGTAGAAGATGACACGTGGCAGAGGGGTGAGAAGGAGGGCCAAGCCATGTGGCGCCATCTCAGATAAGATAAAAAAGGTAGAAGTTCAGGATTTTCGCCACCTATGAGGAGTTTTGAATATTTGAATTCTAGTTTTTCTGAAGAAAGCAGGAAATGACACATGGCAGTTGCTTTTTCTGAAGAAATGAGAGCTTGACACGTGTCCTCTGCAGGAAACACTCCAGATGGCGCCACCTCAGAGGAGACAAGCCTACCTTTTTTGTAGGAATTCAGAAGTGACACATGTCTCCTACTTTTCTGAGAAAAGTAGGGAGAGGACATGTGTCAGGCTACTTTTCTAGAAGGAAGGAGGGGTTGACACGTGTCCCCTGCAGGAGACACACTTCAAGTGGCGCCACCTCAGAGGAGACAAACTCCACTTTTTCTAGACAGGACAACCTATGACACTTGGCATCTCCTGGTAGTCTTTGAAATGACACATGGCGCAGGATGGATAGGGTGACACATGGCAGATAAAGGGGATGACATGTGGCAGCTTCTGAAGGTAGCCCCACACTGACACTTGGCATGGAAATGGGGGGAGAGAGAAAGGACAAGTGGCACCAATCCAGGGGACAAGGCTCCTATATTTTTGGGTTTTTCAAAATTCAAATTTTCAAAAGGAAAGCTTGTGTGACACCACCTCAGTGTGGGTCCCACATTGCTTCTTTATTGAAATAAGGATAAAACCACAACTTCTTTTTGGAATTTTCATAAAATCTGGACTAATGGGCAAAACAGGAATTTTGGAAAGAGTTGGCCCTTGTAGGGCGATTTTGTAAAAGAAAGATATTTGAAATTGTCAAAAAGGGCAAAATCTAAGGTGAAGTGACTGAAATCCATATTGAAAACTATCCAGATGGTTTTCCTGAGGAAATATTTTGATATTCAGAGTCCTGGGGGTAAAATGGGAAGAATTGATAATTTTGAAGACCCAGGGTTTTGAAATCAATTTTGAAAAGAGTTGAAATTCTAATCTGGATTGAAAATTTTGAAATCAAGAGTTCCGGACCTCGAAATGACATGCTGTGCAGTGCAGTGATTTGAAATGCTCATGCAATGATATGCAATGTCATGTCTTATGAAATGCAATCTTGAATCAAGACTTGGAGATGTCTGTCTCCTGTCAGGAGTAAAATTTTGAACATCTGAGCTAAAAATAGAGAAATTTTGAGAGTTGCAGATGAAATTTAGACTTTTGCAAGGTCCGGGCTCAGAAAATGACCATTTTGCCCTCCAGCGATTTCAGAGGCTGGATGTTGATGCTTGGTGGAAATGTTGGGGAGGTGAGTGAAAATTTGGGGTGTTTACACTAGCACGAGCACTGAGTTTTAAAAACAAAGTATCATCACAAGCACTGGGTTTTGAAAATAAAGTACTAGCATGAGCACGAGCACTGGGTTTTGAAAACAAAATACCAACACGAACACTGGAGTTAGTGAAAGAACCGATGCAAGGTTAGATTCTGTAAAAGGACCAATTTGGAAATTCGATTTGGTTGGACCAGTGTAAAACTGGGTTCAGCAGGAAGATTCGAATCAGGATTCAAATCTTCAAGGAAAAACTAGATGAATTGGATTTTGAAAGAAAATTTGAGTCGGAACTTGGATCTTTTAGACCAATTACTAAATTTGCAGGAAAATTCGAGTAGAAGTTTGAATCTTTAAGAGAAAGCTAGACAAATTGGATTTGGAAGAAAATTTGAGTCAAAACTCTGATTCTCTAGACCAATTCTGACATTTGAATTGGATTTAGAAGAAAATTTTAGTCGAAACTTGGATCTTCTAAACCAATTCTGGAATTTAAAAGAAGGAAAATTAGACGAATTGGATTTAAAAGAAAATTCGAGTCGAAACTCGAATCTTCTAGACCAATTATGGAATTTAAAATAAGGAAAATTAGATGAATTGGATTTGGAAGAAAATTCGAGTCGAAACTCGGATCTTCTAGACCAATTCTGGTGTCTGAAGGAAAGAAAATTCGATAAGTGTAAAAATGAAATTTTGAACTAGTTCAACCAGTAAGAGACTGAATCTTGGAATAGTTTGACCAATAAACACAAGATTTTAAAAAATTACCAGCACGAGCACTGGATTTTGAAAAATTGCCAGCACGAGCACTGGATTTTGAAAAATTATCAATACAAACACGGGATTTTGAAAAATTACAAGTACGAGCACTGGATTTTGAAAAATTATCAGTACAAGCACTGGATTTTGGAAAATTACCAGTACGAGCACTGAATTTTGAAAAATTACTAGTACGACCACTGGATTTTAAAAAATTACCCGTACGAGCACTAGATTTTGAAAAATTACCAGTACGAGCACTGAATTTTAGAAAATTACCAGTACGAGCACTGGATTTTGGAAAATTACCAGTACGATGTGATCATTGCAAAATTTTTCCTCTTGTTACTTCTCTTCCTTCTCTTTTCTTTTCTAACCTCTATTTTCCTTTTTGAAGGGGAAATAAAAGATAGAAAAGAAGAGAGAATGAGAAAAGAAAGAAGTAAGAGAGAGGAACTCTTTTGCAAAGGTCTCACTTGACCTAAATTTTGAAAATGATTTTGAAATTACCCGTCTCCGTTTTTTAAAATTTGTGGGAAAATATAGAGAGACAGGATTCGCTCGTCGGTAGGAGGTTCGACTATTCTTGGCACCTTTACCAGAGGTAATCGAACCAATGATCGAACTTATGCCTTTTGCTTTGCCTAAATATTATCTAAGAAATTATTCTAAGTCTAAGAATGCACAACGAATCATGCTTGTGTGAATGCAAAGATGATGCTCTTTTGAGAAAATAATTTAGAATTTTTGGGATTTTCCAAGTGATTCTGAAATAAATTTGAGAATGTAGTGAAGAAATGATTTTTGAAAGTTGAAGATTGAATTGGAAAAGTTTGATTTTGAATCTAACTTTAAGGATTGAAAGAGATATGAAAGAGGAGACTCGAAATTTCAAACCTTGGAATAATCAAAGGTTTGAAAATAAATCTTTGAATTTGAAGAAATGAAGGGAAAAAGAGGTTTGGAACTTGAGATAAAAAATTTTGAAGTCAAGAATGAAATTTCAAAGTTTAAGATGAACTTTGAATTTGGATCGATTTTTCAGAATCGATTTTGAAAAGGGATCTTTGGTTTTGAGTTCTGAATTCAGAACTTGAAATAGGAATTGAGTTGGAATTGAAATCCAAATTAAATTTGAAAATGAGACCAGATTTTGAAAAATCCAAATGAAATTTGAAAATAGAATCGGTTTTGAAATCTAAAATTCAAGATGGAATTGGATCCAGAATCCAAGATAGAATTGGGTTTAAAATCTAGAATTGGGATGAAATTGGATCCGAAATCTAGAATCCAAGATGGAGTGGGATGTGAAATCTGGAATCCGAGATGGAATTAGATTTGAAATCTGGAATCCAATATGGATTTAGAAGATAGATCTGGATTTTGGAAATCGAGATGAGATTTGAAGATGGATCTGAATCATGGAAGTCCAGGTAGGATTTGAAGATAGATCTGGATTTTGGAAATCCAGATGGAATTTGTAATTGGATTCAAGAAATCCATATAGAACTTGAAGATGGATTTGGATTTAGCACTAATCTTTAGAATTTTGATCCTTAATTTCAAAGTGATTTTGAAGATCAGAAACTCAAAAGATTTCAAAAAGAACTTTGGGATTTCTGAACTTGAAGTGAAGAATGGAAAATAAACTTGGTTTAAAACTTGAATTTTTGAAATCAGGTGATGAATCTGGGATTTCAAAGTTGAATTGAACTTTGAAATTCAATCTGGAATATTGAATTGAAAATTGAAATTGAATCCTGAAAATGAATTTGGAATTTCAAAGTTGATATGGACTTTGAAATTTGATTTGAATTGGAAATTGAATTTTGAATCTAGAAATGACTTTGAAATTTTAAAGTTGAATTGAACTTTGAAATTGAAGTTTGAATTTTGAAATAAAATAGAATTTGAGAATAGAAAGATGAATTTGAATTTATGAATAAGAATTGAAGATTGATTTGAGAAATGAGGAAGATATTTGAAGAATTATCTCAAAATCACTTGATTTTTTGAAGAAGGTTTGAAATAATTTTGAAAGAATGATGCAATTCTATCTTAAATGATGAATGAATTAAAAGAATTTGAAAATGGGTTTTTGAAAAGCATATTTCATTCTTTAAGTGAATTGAAATAAGATTGAAAATATAATGCATCTCTGAGTATGGTCATAAAATGTATTATAAAATAATCTGTATTTAAATTCAGATGAAAAATAAAACACATTTTGGTGTCTTTATAGAGTTTGAAGTGAAATTAACTCTCAATATATCCTGATTATGGCCATTGATATATATTTTCAGTTAATTTCAAGTTAAATTTTGATAAAGAAAGAAAATATTTAGAAAGATATGATGATTTTTGAAAAGAGATTCAGTGTGGATCCAATGTTATTCCATAAAAGATAAAAAACCTAAGCATTGTCTACATTTTGACTATGGCCATCAATGCGGGTCACTTGTTTAAGATTAATTACCTCTTATAAGAATGGTGCACATGTCATTCGTGTTTTGCCATGTGAAATTTTAGAATAAAAGAGAAGATTAATATGAAACAAGTGATATTTACATGCTCATACATTCTATTCTAATGCAGGAAAGTAAAGTTTCTCATCATCATTTAACTATTATATCATTGAATTAAATCAAAAATTTCTAAACTAAGAAGAAAAATTGCATTTTTCACGTATTTCTTGCAAAAGACAGAGTTAACGCCAGCAAAAGGATATATATATATATATATAAGGGAATCATCATATTGTATTTAAGATGCAAGGTGATGGAATGCTCGTGTCTATGCTCTGAGCTAATGAAATTTTAATATATCATGGATGAGAAAACACATATATTGAAATGAATTGAATGAAGAAATGAATGTCCAAAGGTGCATATATAATGTGCTAAAAATGGATATTTGGGCTACATGCATAATGCTCTAAACATTACTGTTTTAATTTTGAAGGTAATCACATGATAAAACTATGAATATGCTGACTTAGTCTTACTGATAGGGGAAGCAGAACTTTGCTCAGATTCATACATAGATTATCAAGGAAAGTTCATATCATATAACATTCTAGAAAGTACTCCATCTCGCCTTGCAATTCAGACACTTGCTAACTCCTTTACAGCGGAATATTAACTTGTTGCACTAGAAGTCATGGTGAAAAGGGGATGTTGTAGATATGATACAGCTGGTGGCTAAGAAGAAGATGAATAAACAGGTGCATAGAGAAGGTTATATGTTGAATGCAGGTAAAGATGGAGGTATTTGCAGAAAACCTGCAATAGGTGGTTCAACAGCAAGTAGCTGCTAGTGGGTGAGTGCACAACAGTTGTAGATTGTTGTGAGTGTTTATAGCAGGAAAAGGATTGGAATGAATGGGTGGTGTGGATGAAAGATGCACAAATGGGGCGTGCACATGGTATTGGAAGTGAGATGGTGATGTGGCATAGTGAAAGGTGCCTAATCAGGTGCTAAATGGCGAGGGAAGTGCAGGAAACAAGTGACAGGTGATACATCTGTGTTGTGCACATGTGAGTGAAGAAGAGCATGGGTATAAATGGAATGGATGTGTAGCAGTGCGATAGAGTGGGTGCACAAATGCATTGAAGTGTAGAATGGAGTGGGGTGGTGAAAGAGTGCAGTGTTGTGCTGTGAGGTGCCTCGACTACAGTAGGTGCAATAGAGCGACAAATAAAATATATATGCACGGGGTGGTGGATATGTTGCAGGAGATAGATGGGAGTGCTATGTGAGAGTGAAGTGTATTAAATGGATAAGTGTATGTAAACACCCCAAATTTTCACTCACCTCCCCGACATTTTCACCAAACATCATCATCCAGCCTTTGAAATCGTCGGAGGGAAAAATGGTCATTTTCTAGGATCGGACCTTGCAAAAGTCCAAATTTCATCTGGAACTCTCAAAATTTCTCTATTTTTAGCTCAGATGTTCAAAATTTTATTCCTGACAGAAGACAGGAATCTCCAAGTCTTGGTTCAAGATTATATTGCATAAGACATGGCATTGCATATCATTGCATGAGCATCTCATATCACTGCACTGCACAACATGTCATTTTGAGGTCCAGAACTCTTGATTTCAAAATTTTCAATCCAGATTAGAATTTCAACTATTTTCAAAATCAATTTTAAACCCTGGGTCTTCAAAATTATCAATTCTTCCCATTTTACCCCCAGGATTCTGAATTTCAAAATATTTCCTCAGGAAAACGATCTGGATAGTTTTCAATATGGATTTCAGCTACTTCACCTCAGATTTTGCCCTTTTGTCAGCTATTTCAACTATCATTCTTATACAAAATCGCCCTACAGGGGCTAACTCTTTTCAAAATTTCTGTTTTACCAATTAGTCCAGATTTTATAAAAATTCCAAAAAGAGGTTTTACTGTCTTGTCCTTATGTCAATAAAGAAGCAATGTGGGACCCACACTGAGGTGGTGTCACATAGGCTTTTCTTTTGAAAAACCTGAATTTTGAAAAAACCCAAAAATATAGGAGCCTTGTCCCCTGGATTGGCGCCACTTGTCTTTTCTCTCTCCTCCCATTTATCTGCCAAGTGTCAGTGTGGGGCTACCTTAAGAAGCCGCCACATGTCATTCCACGCCATGTGTCACTCCACCCTGTGCCATGTGTCATTCAAAGTCACCATGAGATGCCAAGTGTCATGTGTTGTCCTGTTTAGAAAAAGTAAAGCTTGTCTCCTCTGAGGTGGCGCCATTTGAAGTGTGTCTCCTGCAGAGGACACGTGTCAACTTCTTCCTCCTTCAGAAAAGTAGCGTGACACATGTCTCTCCCTACTTTTCCCAGAAAAGTAGAGGACACGTGTCACTCCTAGCTTCCTCCAGAGAAAGTAGGCTTGTCTCCTCTGAGGTGGCGCCTTTTGAAGTGTGTCTCCCACAGAGGACACATGTCAATCTCTCATTTCCTCAGAAAAAGCAAATGCCATATGTCATTTCCTGCTCTCTTCAGAAAAAGCTAGAATTCAAACATTCAAATCCATCCAGGGGTGGCGCAAATCCTGAGCTTCATCTTTTCTATTTTGTCTGAGATGGCGCCACATGGCTTGGACCTCCTTCTCTTCCTTCTGCCATGTGTCAATCTCTGCTTCTTTCAGAAAAAGCAGGATGACACATGTCTTCCCCCTACCATTTCTCAGAAAAGTAGATGACATATGTCATGTCTAGCTTCCTTCAGAAAAAGTAGAGGACACGTGTCACTCTTGGTTTTCTTCAGAAAAAGCAACCATTTAAAAAATTTCAGACAAGACCTAGGTGGCGCAAATCCTGGATTCTGCTTTTTCTACTTTGAATATGAGGGCGCCACATGTTAATTACTCCTCCATCCTGCCACATGGCATTGTAGGAGCCACTCTAAGGAACTGCCACATGTCCATCCTCCATTCCTCCTGAGCCAACCCCCATTTGAAATTCAAATCTCCTTCTGAGGTGGCACCATTTGAGAAAACTCCTCCAGACAGCTGACACTTGTCTGCCACATGTTCAGACCTCCCTGCATCAGAAAAAGTAGAAAAACCCCCCTCTGAGGTGACGCAGTCTGCTTCTTCCACTCCTGTCCTTCTGACATGTGTCAAGAGCTTCCAGAGGTAGCGCCACATGGCATGCTCCTACTGTTTCCAACTTTACACCTCAGAATCTCTTTTGAGGTGGCGCCATTCCAGAACCCCACTTGGCTCCATTTTTGTATTTATTTTATTTATTTTATAAAAGTAGCCCCCTGAGGTGGCACCATATGAGAAGCTTCAGAAAAGTAGAAGTTTAAATTTCAAACCCCAGATGGCACCTCCTGAGGTGGCGCCATATGGAGAGACCCTGCAGAGAAAATCAAGCAAACCCCAATTTTGAAAATTTTCAAATTCTGCTGAGGTGTCTCACTCACAAATTTCCCATTTTATTTTCTCAAAAAAATCAAAATAGCACCCCCTGAGATGGCGCCACATGGAGGGCTCAGATGGAGCCTGTTTGAATTTCAAAATTTTCAGAAAATTCTACAAATACCAGGGCTCACGCCCAACCTAGAGGATCGAATTTTGAACTCCAATTTGAGACTCCAATTCTGATTTTGAAATCCAGCCTAGGTCCCCTCTAGAACTCACTTGTGTTCCTTGGAATTCATGCCCCCTTGGGCTCAGTAGAGAAGGTGCAGTGAAGTACCTACATTGTTTGTGCTGTGGACAATTCGATTCAAGCGTGGGTCGATCTTGGTGAATCATCCGAAGCCCGGATCGAAGGACGAACGAAGCCCTTGGTAGCAGTCCCTTTCAAGAGTTTCAAAGCTGCGTAACGAAGCAAGCTTGGCAGGGACATTCAAAAGAAGGAACTGAAGTCTGCAATTTCCACTTATTTCATTTATTTCGTGATGTAATAATGTAAATTTTGGAATAAGAGATTTAAATTTTTTGCTTAGACTAGGATGCATATCATATAGTTTGAAATTTCTGCAATATCCTGTTTATGTGATTCATGCATTTTATTTCAAAAGCACTATGGATGTACACGAATGGCACGTGCACCAACTCTTAGGGAGTTAATGAACTCGGTGGAATCCATATTTACGACCCTAGTCGGAATATGGACGAGACCCAGATCCATCATCTTTCTACCAGTCATATTGAGCCTACACTCTTAGGCTATCTTAAAATGCATATCATATTTCTAATATTTTCAAAGTATTGTGCATTAAATCAATTAAACTCTGAACATATTCATGGCCACAGTCAGAATATGTGAAGGATTTATTTTGACTAAATACACATTTTTCCAACAAATTTCTTAGAAAATCTTTCAAAGTGCATTCATTCACTCATATCATTTGCATCATGAAATCATTGGTTTTCTCATGATCTTCTTAAGAAAGTTTCATTCTCAAGAAATGGATTTCTCAAGAAACTCTGAGGATTTTCCAAAATCGGTTTTCCCAAGTCAAGTTTTTTTTTTCACAGTTTTTCATGGAAAAGGTTATTTTCTCAAGATTTTCAAAAGAAGTCTCTCACCTTTCTCAAAGATCAAAATCGATTTTCCAGGTATTTCAAGGCTAAGATTCTCAGGATTTCAGTTTCCTGAGTTTCAATTTTCCTTCCCCAAAGAATTTTCCAATAAATTTCAATCATTTTCCAAAGAAAGTTTTCAAAACTTGAAGCTTTTTCTGACAAGTATCTTTCCCTTCAAATGTTCACCTTTTTCTCAATAATCACTTCTATTTTCCCAGGATTTTCATCCATTCATGATTTTTCCACATCTTTATGAACTTTCTCGTGATTTCAAAACCCTTTTCATCTGAGTTTCTTGAGAAATTGACTTTCCCTGAGAAATATCTTTCAACTCCAAATATTTTCAAGCATGCATCATGTTTTTCAATTTGCATTTTACAAAATCTCATAGCACATGCCTGGATTCTCTGTGCATTTAGGATAGAACATGATTTCGATGATGTAACTAAGTCAAGCACAATTTTGGTCCTTGGTTCGATTACCCCTGTTAAAGGCGTCAGGGATGGTCGAACCTCGTACCGACAGGTCGAGCCCCATCCCATGGATTTTCCCGCGATTTTCACAAAACGGAGGCGAGTATTTCAAAACAAATTTCTAAAATCCGGTCAAGTTTGAATCGCGGAAGCATTTCCCTCTCTCTCCCGCAAGGAAGGAAAGACGGGGAAAAATTTCGTGACGATAACAGTGTAGCAAGGCTGCAATGTAGTGAGAGTAAAATATGACTGTGTTGTAATGGTGATCGTAGTGTGCAGCAGTGATAGGATGTGAAAAAGTGGCTGGAATGTTGTAGTGTATGAAGTTATGGCAATGAAGAAGATGTGTGAAAATGTAGGAAGCCACAACAATGTTTGCCACTGTTGTGAGCCTACAGGGTGGGGCTAGGGGTGAATGAGAAGGGCTGTTGTGTACTGCAAATGGGTTGGCAGCAGGTGTTGTGAGTGTAGTGAATGCACTGCAGGTGGTAAGTGGAAGTGTATTGATGATGCTACAGGTGATAGGAACTTGGAGAAGTGTGTGATGTGATGAAGGGCAGTGGACATAGGTGCAGATGAAGTGATAAGGTGTTGTGCACATAGCTACTGGTAATGTTGTGAAGGTGATGCAGAGAAAGAGAAATGATTAATGGTGTTGTTAAGATGGTGAATAGTGTATGGACACAGGTGCCAAAATGTGGGTGTGACTGCTGCTGTGAAGGTTGTGGAATGGGTGCATCCTGTGGGTACAACGACAGTGAAGGGTTGTATACTACTGTGGGTTGAATGGTGGTGGGGGTATAGATGGTTGAGGATAAATATGATGTTGTATGGATGTGGTGACAACGAGGTGGGGAAAGTATGTTGTTGTAGGTGGTGTTGCAGGTGTTGAATGATGGCTATGAAGTGGGTGGAAGGAGTTAGAGGTGAAGTGGTGTGATGTTTTAAAGTGAGTATGAAGTGAAGAAGGAAGTGTAACAGGGAAAGGGTGAGTGATATTAGTTGTTATAACTAACAGCAAGTGGCGGCAAGTGGCATGGAAGGGATATGCACAGGTGCTAGCCTATGTGGACACGTGCAACATGGCTGCAGGGTAGGAATTAAATGGAGGGGATTTTGAAGTTTTACAACTTCCCCACATTCATATAAGAAGTGAAAGCAATTCATCAAGTGACGTTTGATGATTCTAATTAAACACTAACCATAACTGAAATGATGATATCCATTAACACTGAGAGTTCATTGGTTTATGCATAACAGAGAAGCAATATGAGGACAAAAAAATCAACTCTCATTTCTCAGGTTATTAGAGAAAGACCATGGAACAGTGAGTCCCTGAAAATTTCAGAATGCATGACTATCAAATCCAAGGGGATCGATTTGAGAAATGTGCTCCACATCAAGAATGCAATGTACATAAGAGAATCACATTGAACACTTATCACTTTTGAGTATTGAAAACTATGTCTTCTTCTTTGATTAATGTGCCCACAATAGAAATAACCTAAATGTAATGTTCATAGTGAGCATCTATTATTTTTAGATATTGAGCATCTCTATGCTATATCCTAATTTAGCTAATGAGGCTACTGCAAAAATGCCATGGTAATGAAATACATAAGCACACATTACCTCAAGAATCTTTAAATCTTCCGAGTTAATGAACTGCAAAAAAAAAAAAATCATACCACGATAAGTAATCAAACACTCCCAGCAGGAGAAACCAAAAGCTCAACTTCAATTGTTGATAAGGAACACCACCTGGCCTAGTAATTGATGCATGTATTTTAGCAATTTGCACATATCAAACAGTAGGTTACCCAAGTGAACCGATTTGAACTTACAGACTGAAGGTTGATCCCTCGAGGTTTTGGTAAAATTACCAACAATGATCAACTGAAACACAGTATAAGAACCCGAATGCAAAGCAAAGGATCGATACTTGACGAGGGGTCTTAGCATAAAGTACTAAAACAATTGACGCTATGAAGCAGAGGGAGGGGGGGGATGATAACTCAATGCTGCAATTTATGCCAAAACTTGGGCTGAATCGTATCTCTTGATATGCCCATATCATTATGTGAGTACAAACTAAGCAGACTCACCAGCATTAGCGTATTCTCCTTGTTCTTCATCAGATTTGAGGAGGGTAAGGATGGAGATGGTGATCATAACCATGGACAAAGTATCATAAAGTAGACGTGGGATCATATGAATATAACATTGAAAACATCGATCACAGCGATCTCATGTGATTCAAATGACCTTATGTAAAAGAAGAAAAAGAAATTACAAACAATGCAACTAATTCTATGATGCAGGGAAGAAGGAGAATATGAGACAAGAGAGTGTAGGGGCATCGATGGGTATGGCCAAACATAAGTTGCATATGCCATCAATCACATATGGTGTTGATTGCTTTCAACGAGACAAGGATTAACCAGGGTTGATCCTGTGGGAGACATCTAGATTACCATTAAGATATAGAATTGCAACAATATCCTGGGGCGAGATATAAATGAGCTAGGCCTAATGCAATGGTGGACTATCAACATAACTCCTACTGGGCCCAATGAATACACAGGGGAAGTTTGGCAACACAGGAACTCAACAGATTGAAATCCTGCAATAACAAATCATTGGTGATTGAATGCTACTAATTTGCCGTGAAAGACTAGCAGATCTGTTTTGAAACAAATCTCACCGTAAAGTTCAATCTAAATGGGATCTCACGATACACATAGCCAAAGAGATGGTCATTACAGATATGCATGAGACTACAATTTTGATATGCAGCAAAGATATGTAAAATGTAGAGAGGGATGATGCATTAAACCAGCTACTGACCCGAAAATGTAACAAGTGAATGATGAGATGCTTTAGCAAAAATTATTAATGGTACGCATGAATTACTGGATATATAATATGAGATATGCAGGGGATGGGAACGAGCCATTGGCACCGACTTGAAGCTAGAAAGCTTGTAGGTTCGGTGCTCACTCGATCAACCACAGTGGATGCAGAAATCGATTATGAATCAACTCAAAGGAGATCCGCCAATAAGGAGTGTACAAAATCCAACAACTGAATGTTGGTACAGGATGGGGCATCATAGCTCGTGAACATAATGGATATTATAAAAGGGGAAATAATAGCGCAAATTGAAAATCCAGACATGAACAAATAGTAAAAAATCAGAAGATAATAAGATGAAAATAAGAGATCCAACATCCAAAGAAGAGAGCACCACATAAACAGAAAATCTGAATTTAAAAGGGGAAATCAAGACAAAAAGCAGTGAATCAACGGGAAAATCCGATTGAGATTCAAATGAGCTACATAAAATCATTGAATCTGATAGCATAAAGAGAACGAAAATAAATAAAGCAGAAAAATGTTGGAACTCATTCGTTCATCTTGATATTGCTTGTCTGCGACCCGATTTGCTATATGCAAATCGAGATTACAGAGAGAGCATCGATGGGGTCAAAATAAGAAAACCAAAAGGAAAAATAGGAAAACAAAGGGAAAGAGGAAACAACCAAAAAAAAGAAGAAGAAAAGATCCAGACAACCAAAAGAAAACACAAATAGATAGAAGCAGAGTTTTGCAGAAAAATCGAAAGGTAGGAGAGAAGCTTACCTACCTGTAATTCCACCGATGTTCGTACTGATCGGATTGCTTGGAGATCTTTGGTTGTATTCAAATTCTGAAGGAGAGAGTTCTCTTTTTGCTCTCCTGTTAAGCTCCTATTTGGATGAAGAAGAAGATGGGAGATTGAGAAAATAAAAGGGGAAGAAGAGAATGATCAAGAAGAAGAAGCCGGGTGGAGGGGTGAAACGCGATGAAAAATCGGGGAACCTCGGTTTTGTTTTTATAACGGCAAGCCGTTAGGATTTTTCAGAAGAAATGCTTTAGTTTTTGGTAATTTTCAAGGTGGTCCTTCTTTTACAAAATTTTCAAAAAGAGTGCTTTAGGCTATTTTCTAAAAACCTTTTTCTTTTTCTTTTATATTTTAAAAGAGAAAATTAAGAAAATACGAGGACAACACGAAGAAATAAAAAAAAAAGGGATCCAAAATGAGGTTTTTGAAAGATTTTTATAAAGTATTTGTTTTGAAATTGCAAGTTTTTTTGAAATGGGGTTTTTGTGAAAATTACATGATTTGTTTCAGAAAATAAACCTCAAAAATGGATTTGGATCCAAGATTTTGAGAAAATATTGATTTTAGATCTCAAATTGAGATTGGATCCAGACAAAACCTTTGAGAAAATACAAAGAATTGGTTTTTTTTTTTTGAAGGATAAGAGATCCAGGATCAGAATTGGATCTGGATCTAGAATTGGGTTAGATATAGAATTTGAATTCGAATTTCAGTGAATCCGAACAATAAATAGAATTTTATCAGAGATTAATCAAATTTATTCAGAAGTTGGAGGTCAGGGGCAAAAAGGAAATTTTTTGATTTTTAGGAAAATTTGGGGTGTTCACAGATGCCCCTCTTTGCTGCTAAGCCGTTTTGAAAGCCGATCTTAGAGGCAAAGAAAACACACCAAATTTTTCTAAAATACCCCAGTCAGGAGGTCTGAACTGGGTGTGAAAGAATTGTTTTTGTAAAACATTATTCTCAGGTTTGATACCTTATCCTGAAAAGTTTTGGGAAAAAAATGAAATCCTCGAGAATGAAAATAATTTGGACATAAGAAAATGAGGAAATCGTGATGGGATGTTGGGATGAATATCCAAAAATGGTAAAAAAGAGAGATTTTGAAGAAGTCTCATGGTTGAAACAAAAATAAGAATTTTTGAAAAGACTCAGGTTTAGCCCTTAACCTGGATGGAATGAAGATTTTTGAAAAACCATGATGGGACATTTTTGAAAAATACCTCATGAGACGAGGTTCAAGTATAATTCTTATTTGAATGGATACACAAAGCATGGATTCCTTGATGGGGAAGACCATGATGGGAATGGGAGAAATACCTCATCGAAATGAGGCAACTCTCTTTGAAAAATATGAGCAACGCTAGGTTGCATCAAAAATAGATATTGAGCATTTATTTTATTTTTGGATAACCAGAAAATTTTGCCAATAAGATGAAATTGTAATTGATTCAAATGCTTGAAAGTGTGCACGTATGTGCGAAAGATATTCCCTCTTTTTTACCTAGAGTATTTCCTCCAAAATGAAGTTAACTTCCCGGATTCCAGAGTCAGATTCAAATTTTTATGTTGTTGAGTTTCTTCAAGGAAGTTATCCATTTCCTTGATATGAATAGAGAAGAAATACTCTTAATTTCACAAAAGCAAGCAGTGAAAATATATTAATAAAAGGATTTTGTATAAGAAAAGATGATTTCTGGCAATTTTGGCAGTTTGATATCCTGGGACTTTTCCCATAATGATCTTTCTGGCACACTTTTTGAGACATTGTGCTTTTTTGGGCTTTCAGGGAGAAGTTTATTATATCATCTTTCATTTTGGAGATGTCCTGACATTTCTTTTTTCTTTTTTTTGGGAAGGGTACGTCACAAACTCCTTCATCTTGAAGATGCTTTGATCCTTCTTTGTCTTAGGAATTATACTAATGATATTGACTCATTGGTCAAAAAAATCTTTTAATGACAGCAGAAATCAAATATCTTTTAGGGTTTGTCAAGAGGTTCATCGCAGTCGCCTTCATCTTGACGGTGATCTAAACTTTCCCTGGAAGGATCCGTCACAAACTCCATCTCGGAGATGATCTAAATCTTCTTTGGCTCGGGGGTCTAGCTTGCATATTCGTCTTCAACTTGACGACAATTGAGAGATCCCTTTTGCAGATATTTGATTGCAGACTAAATGACTAAGGAGATATGAATTGAGTGGATTCTTTTTATCGCTCAGGATATTTCCACTGCCTAATTGCCAGAAAGTCGTCTTTAAACATGTGCCATAGCTATGATAAATATCGATTCGCTTCTAGCTTTTCAACATCATTGAATATTTCTTTCGCTAATCATACCAAGGACATTTCTTACATCCTTTTGGTTGATCAACAGAGAGAAGATTTGAATTTTACTCTTTTTTGCAAAAAGCTTCACCCTCTTGAAAAGAATACTAGAGGTAATCTGAGGTGATTCTTTTGTGCAGTAAAATATTAGAATTAACACATATTTTTAGCAAATTGGCAAAGTTTTTGAGAATCTTTTATGAAATAATCACTCAATATAGATTTTGATAGGACCTTGGAATGAAACTCAGAAGAAATAATGTAAGACTTCTAGACTTTAAAAAACTCGACCAGTAAAAACTAGATTTGGCAGGACCAACTAAATGAATTTTGGTAAAGGATTTTTGGTAAAAGATTTTGGTAAAGGACCAGTGTTAAACTGGAGTTTGAAGGACCCATTTGAGAAAATTGGAATTTTAAAGGACCATTGCAAAACTGGAATTTGAAGGACCAATTTGAGAAAATTGGAATTTTGAAGGACCAATGTAAGCATTGAAATTTTGAAGGACCAGTGTAAAAATTGGAATTTGAAGGACCAATTTGAAAAATTGGAATTTTGAAGGACCAGTGTAAAAACTAGAATTTGAAGGACCAATTTAAAAAAATTGGAATTTTGAAGGACCGATGTAAACATTTGAATTTTGAAGGACCAATTGGAATTTGAAGGACCAGTGTAAAACTGGAATTTTGAAGGACCAATTTGAGAAAATTGGAATTGTGAAGGACCAATTGGAATTTGAAGGACCAATGTAAAACTGAAATTTTGAAGGACCAATGTAAAAACTGAAATTTGAAGGACCAATTGGAATTTGAAGGACCAGTGTAAAACTGGAATTTTAAAGGACCAGCGTAAAACTGGAATTTGAAGGACCAATTTGAGAAAATTGGAATTTTGAAGGACCAATGTAAACATTGGAATTTTGAAGGACCAGTGTAAAACTGGAATTTTGAAGGACCAACGTAAAACTGGAATTTGAAAGACCAATTAGAGAAAATTGGAATTTTGAAGGACCAATGTAAACATTGGAATTTGAAGGATCAGTGTAAAAACTGGAATTTGAAGGTCCAATTTGAGAAATTGGAATTTTGAAGGACCAATGTAAACATTGGAATTTTGAAGGACCAGTGTAAAAAATGGAATTTGAAGGACCAATTTGTGAAAATTGGATTTTTGAAGGACCAATGTAAATATTGGAATTTTGAAAGACCAGTGTAAAAACTGGGATTTTAAAAGACCAGTGTAAAAACTGGAATTTGAAGGACCAACATAAAAACTGGGATTTGGAAGAGACCAACACGAGGATTGGATTTGGAAAGACCAATTTGAAAAATTGGATTTTGAAAGACCAGTGTAAAAACTGGATTTGGTAAGATCAACTTGTGGATTGGATTTGATGAAGGACCAATGTTAAACTGGATTTGGAAGGACTAACATGAGAATTGGATTTGATGAAGGACCAATGTTAAACTGGATTGGGAAGGACCAACGTGAGAATTGGATTTGATGAAGGATCAGTGTTAAACTGGATTTGGAAGGACCAACGTGAGAATTGGATTTGATAAAGGACCAGTGTTAAACTGGATTTGGAAGGACCAACGTGAGAATTGGATTTGATAAAGGACCAGTGTTAAACTGGATTTGGAAAGACCAACGTGAGAATTGGATTTGGTGAAGAACCAGTGTTAAACTAGATTTGAAAGGACCATTATAGAAGGTTACGCTGCTTCTATGAATGGTTTCTGGATTATCCCTTATCCTGAATGGGAAACTCAAGTTTATCCCTTAACCTGAAGGGAAAAAGAAGGAATTTTGAAGAGAATAAACCTGAAGCTTGAAGGGATCAGCCGGAAGGCTGGATTTTGGAAGAAGGTCCAACCTGGCAGTTGGGTTTTTGAAAAAGAACAGAGTCCAAGTCGGAACTCAGATACTTTAAGAAGAAATAAGGACCAACCTGAGAGTTGGTTTTTTAAAAAAGAGAGAAGAGTTCGAGTTGAAACTCAGATATTTAAAAAGAAAGATGGACCAACCTGAGAGTTTGGTTTTTGAAAAAGAACAGAGTCTGAGTCGGAACTCAGATACTTAAAAAGAAAGATGGATCAACCTGAGAGTTGGGTTTTTGAAAAAGAACAGAGTCCGAGTCAGAAATCGGATATTTAAAAAGAAAGATGGACCAACCTGAGAGTCAGGTTTTTGAAAAAGAGAGAAGAATCCGAGTCAGAACTCAGATATTTAAAAAGAAAGATGGACCAACCTGAGAGTTGAGTTTTTGAAAAAGAGAGAAAGAAATCCGAGTCAAAACTCGGGTTTTTAAAAGAAAGCTTTAATCATAAGATTGAATTTTGAAAATTTGCCAGTGCGAGGACCGGATCTAGGATCGAGAGTTCTGAGAATGATCAGTTTGAGGACTGAATTATTTGACTTGCAATAAAGAAGACCATCATAGTTAATTATATGTGGTCTGATTTTCAGGATTAACCCCTTATTCTGAATGGGGAAAAAATAAAATTTGAGAAGAACTGATAAAAAGAGCTAGAAATTAATGAAAGATTTGATAAAAATGAAGAGAAAAATTGAGGAAATTAATGAAAATTGTCTTGTAAAAGAATTCTCATAGGTAGCATTGTTGCTCCTATGAGTGGTCTCAGGATTATCCCTTATCCTGAATGGGAAAACAAATAAAAATTGACAAAATTGATAAAAAGTTGATTAATCAAATTAGTAAAGATCGATAAAGAATCAATAAAAATTGATAAAATTGATAAAATTGATAAAAAATAAAAATTAAAAATTGATAAAGAATTGACAAAGGTCTGGTGAAAATTGGTAAAATTGATGATATTTGAAAGACGATGAAAGGCTTCAGGATTATCCCTTATCCTGAAGGAAGAAAGACCTCGCAGGACGAGGTTCAGGTTTATCCCTTAACCTGAAAGGAAAAATTCAGGTTTATCCCTTAACCTGAGTGGAAAATGGTGAATAAAGATTGACATAAATTGATATAATTAACGAAAAATCAATAAAAATTGATAAAAATGAATGAAGATGAATAAAAATTGATAAAACTAATAAAGATTGACAAAAGATTAATGAAAAATTAAGGAAAAAGAGTTTGCTTGATCCTGCCTACATACGGGATCTTTGAAATGAGATGAGAATGTTCATTCGAAAAATAAATGAGAAAATCATTTTTGGGAAGAGGATCAACCACGAGGTTGATTTTGAAGAATGATCAACACGAGAGATAATCTTTGAAGAAGAATCAATACGAGGGTTGATTTTGAAGAGAGATCAACATGAGGGTTGATTTTTGAAGACAATGGTTCAAAACCAATTTTGGAAAAGAAGATCAACACGAGGGTTGATTTTTGAACAACGGTTCGAAACCATTTTTGGAAAAGGAAGATCAACGCAATGGTTGATTTTGAAAAAGACTGGACCAAAATATTGAACTTTTGTTGATCATGATGAAGATTTTATAGAAATTTTCAAAATTTCATGATTTTGAAAAACCCTCATAGGTAATTTTATTTCTCTCATGAATGATGTCAGGATTATCCCTCATCCTGAAAAGAGTAAGAATTTAATAAAAGCTGATGGCAAAGAAAATTTTTGAACTATAAATATAATTTTAACAATAAAAAATGCCCCAATATGGCAAAAGGAAGAAGAATTGAGCACCAAAGATATGAAGGAAATTGACATTTCATTGATAAGTAAAACTGATAACAAAGACTGAAATATTTACAAGTTTTTGACCAAAGGTCACAGAAGATCGGGACTGACTTGCCTCTATAAGATGACTGACATAAAGGAAGAAAGCAGAAAAAAAACTTTGGGAATCATCATCCTTTCTAGTGGTTTGGAAAAGGTTCGGTCAGGATGGCCGGTTGTTCTTCTTCACCTTCCACCAAAATATTTTTATCAATGCAGTCCTGGATGATATTTTTGAGAACGAAACAGTGCTCTGTGTCATGCCCCACTGCTCGGTGAAACTTGCAGAACTGTTCTTTGAACTTGCCCAAGATTGCTGGAGAATCAACAGTTTTTGGCAGACGGATCATATTTTTCGTGAGCAAATATTCCAGGACCTCCTCGAGTGACTGTTCTAAAGGGGTGAACTCGTGGTCGGGACTCCAGTCCTTGCACTTTGGTTTTTCCTGATTTTTCTCCCGCTGCTGAGAATTGGATTGGGAAGGTTTATTATTGTTGAAAAACTTCCCTTTTTGACCTTTGAATCCTTCTGAATTATTGCCATGATCATTCTTGTTACCCTTGTTGTCTGATGAGGAACTAACAGAAAGAGTAAAATGGGCTTTCTTTTTCGCATCTTGACTGCTCCTTGACAAGGTGATGTCATCATAGACTCCGTTATCCATTCCCATCTCAAGCCATTCAGCTCGTTCAATAAGTTCGATGAACGATTTTGATGGGTAGGTGAAAATAAGGCTCTTGAGAGGTTGAGAGAAGTTGTTCAAGATAACCTGGAGCACGTGCTCCTCTGAGATGGGGGTTCTCATTTTGTTGCATGTGTCTCTCCATTTGCGAATGAAATCTATAACCTTTTCTTTGTCATCCTGTTTCAGATTGTACAAATGATTGAGGGTGGGCAACGCCTCATAATTGAACATGAATCATTCCACAAATAGATTAACAACCATGTCAAAATCTCGCAGCTTGATGGGGTTGATGTGTTCTGCATACCACTTCGTTGCTATGCCTTCGAGACTGTGCGGGAAGCACAAGAAAAGAGCACGGTTGTCTTCACTGAATCTGGCACACTCTGCGAAAAATATTACAAGATGGGCCTTTGGGTTGCCGGATCCACCAAATTTAATGAATTTTCTGAGGAGGTCTTCTAAGCTGCTATCCCCATCCAACCCTAGATAGAAGTCTTGCCTGGTGTATGCTTTCTTCCCCTTGTCTCGGATTTGTAGGTCCTTGACTATCTTAGTCAATGCTTGGATTGGATCTTCTGTTGGGACCTCATCTCTAGGCTTATTTACCGATTCAGGCTCTTCTGCCATCTTCTTGGGATGTCGCAGATGTCTTAGTATGAATACAAACTGCTCTTCTTCGGAATCTTCTTCTGCCGATTTCGTACCCTCAAAGGTGATGTCCTGTTGGATTCTCTTCTTGTTGATTCTGACATGCTTTTTCACTGACTTTCTCTTAATCTTGTTTTTAGAGGATGTTTTCTTCAAACCTGCCCCAGCTTGTTTGGACATCATTTTTGCCATCATCTTTTGGAATATCTTGTACATTGATGGGTCAACATCATCTTCTTCTGAGTCATGTCTTCGAGACAATCTGGGAGAGTTCACTTCCTCCACTTCACTGTCATTGTGCTGTCGAGATGCCTTCCTTCCTTCCCTTGTTTGAACCATGATGAAATGTCTGATATTTTTTGTAGAATAAAAGAAGGGTTTAGACTTGAGGAATTTTTGGAAAAAAGAGAGACGATGAAGGAGATATTAAAAGATTTGAGAAGAGATCTCTTAATAAAAGAGATCTTAGATAAGAAAATAGAATTTGAAGACATATTTTGAAGATGGATGACAAGACCTTGAATATTTGAAATATTGCAGGCAGGATCAAAAGAATTGAATAAATCAGAAGAGAAAAAAGAAAAATACACCTGGACTTTGAAAAATAGAAGAAGACTTAAAAAAATGACTCCGAAGAAACATGGAAAGAGAAAAGTATACCTAGATTTTGAGAAAAAGTTTTAAAAGAATGTCCAGGTTTTAAGAAAAATTTATGAAAGAATAAAGAATGAGAAATACATAATCCTGGATTTTGAGAAAATAAATGAATTTTTGAAATAAACATCTAGGGTTTTGAAAAGATGAAGTAAATAAGAATTTACAAGATAGTATCTACAAAAGAAGCTAAACTATACAAGCAATGACGCACAAAACAACACTCCCTAGAAGCTGACTCTAAATGCAATATTTGAAAAGGCTGGTAGGACCTTAATACTAACTCTAGGGTTTAGATCATCTAATTTCAATCAAGATACATCGATATACTCAAGCCGAAGCTCAAAGTATGTAGTATAAAAATATTTCTTCGGTTCTAAGGTAATGGCTTCCCAACATCCTTGAGCACCTACCGATATACTTCGGACTATGGCCCTTAAGTACGTGGTAGGGGGTGTTAACCCAAATAAGTGGTCCAGTTGTGAGGCTCTCTCTTGAACTATGGTTCAGTGAGACAGCCCAGCAACGTGAAGACCGGGACAATATTGGTAGGGATGTTTTCGAAAACATGTTCAACATGCAATAAAACCAGATGTTTTTAATGCAAGTCCTAAAGAGAGAATTTAAATGAAGAGAAGCATACACTTGTATACATTGTTTGCATTCAATCCCTAGAATTGAGGAGAGTTGTATTTCAAACCTAAGTCTAAGTGAGCATGAATAGATCTCCTCAATATGGTCCTACCAAACCATACTTAAATCCTATATGCCTTATGTCAGCTAGGACAGAGTCTAGGCTCCTAAGGTTTGCATGAAAATGAAGCTGACATTTGAAGAATAAAGACTTAGACAATATCAAAGCAAAGCAAAATGCACAAATTCGATTGGACGAAGACGAGTCTCATCACGGTCGCCAACTTCTCTGATCATTGCAATTTTTTTCCTCTTGTTTCTTCTCTTCCTTCTCTTTTCTTTTCTAACCTCTATTTTCCTTTTTGAAGGAAAAATAAAAGATAGAAAAGAAGAGACAATGAGAAAATAAAGAAGAGAGAGGAACTCTTTTGCAAAGGTCTCACTTGACCTAAATTTTGAAAATGATTATGAAATTACTCATCTCTGTTTTTGAAAATTTGCAGGAAAATATGGAGAGACGGGATTCGCTCGTCGGTACGAGGTTCGACTATTCCTGGCACATTTACCAGGGGTAATTGAACCAAGGATCAAACTTATGCCTTTTGCTTTGCCTAAATATTATCTTAGAAATTATTCTAAGTCTAAGAATGCACAAAGAATCATGCTTGTGCGAATGCAAAGATGTATGCTCTTTTGAGAAAATAATTTAAAATTTTTAGCATTTTTCAAGTGATTCTGAAATAAATTTGAGAATGTAGTGAAGAAATGATTTTTGAAAGTCAGAGATTGAATTGGAAAAGTTAGATTGTGAATCTAACTTTAAGGATTGAAAGAGATATGAAAGAGGAGACTCGAAATTCCAAGCCTTGGAATAATCAGAGGTTTGAAAATAAATCTTTGAATTTGAAGAAATAAAGGGAAAATAAGGTTTGGAACTTGAGATAAAAAATTTTGAAGTCAAGAACGAAATTTCAAAGTTTAAGATGAACTTTGAATTTGGATCGATTTTCCAGAATTGATTTTGAAAAGGGATCTTTGGTTTTGAGTTCTGAATTCAGAACCTAAAATAGGAATTGAATTGGAATTGAAATCCAGATTAAATTTGAAAATGAAACCGGATTTTGAGAAATCCAGATGAAATTTGAAAATGAAATCGGTTTTGAAATCTAGAATTCAAGATGGAATTGGATCCGGAATCCAAGATAGAATTGGTTTTTAAATATGGAATTGGGATGAAATTGGATCCTAAATCTAGAATCTAAGATGAAGTGGGATGTGAAATCTGGAATTCGAGATGGAATTGGATTTTAAATCTAGAATCCAATATGGATTTAGAAAATAGATCTGGATTTTGGAAATCTAGATGAGATTTGAAGATGGATCTGAATCATGGAAGTCCAGGTAGGATTTAAAGATAGATCTGGATTTTGGAAATCCAGATGGAATTTGTAATTGGATTCAAGAAATCCAGATAGAACTTGAAGATGGATTTGGATTTAGCACTTATCTTTAGAATTTCGATCCTTAATTTCAAAGTGATTTTGAAGATCAGAAACTCAAAAGATTTCAAAAAGAACTTGGGGATTTCTGAACTTGAAGTGAAGAATGGAAAATAAACTTGGTTTAAAACTTGAATTTTTGAAATCAGGTGATGAATCTGGGATTTCAAAGTTGAATTGAACTTTGAAATTCAATCTGGAATATTGAATTGAAAATTGAAATTGAATCCTGAAAATGAATTTGGAATTTCAAAGTTGAATTGGACTTTGAAATTTGATTTGAATTGGAAATTGAATTTTGAATCTAGAAATGACTTTGAAATTTTAAAGTTGAATTGGACTTTGAAGTTTGAATTTTGAAATAAAATAGAATTTGAGAATAGAAAGATGAATTTGAATTTATGAATAAGAATTGAAGATTGATTCGAGAAATAAGGAAGATATTTGAGGAATTATCTCAAAATCACTGGATTTTTGAAAAAAGTTTGAAATAATTTTGAATGAATGATGCAATTCTATCTTAAATGATGAATGCATTAAAAGAATTTGAAAATGGGTTTTTGAAAAGCATATTTCATTCTTTAAGTGAATTGAAATAAGATTGAAAATATAATACATCTCTGACTATGGTCATAAAATGTATTATAAAATAATTTGTATTTAAATTCAAATGAAGAATAAAACACATTTTGGTGTCTTTATAGAGTTTGAAGTGAAATTAACTCTCAATATATCCTGACTATGACCATTGATATATATTTTGAGTTAATTTCATGTTAAACTCTGATAAAGAAAGAAAATATTTAGAAAGACATGATGATTTTTTAAAAGAGATCCAGTGTGGATCCAATGTTATTCCATAAAAAATAAAAATCCTAAGCATTGTTTACATTTTGACTATGGCCATCAATATGGGTCATTTGCTTAAGATTAATTACCTCTTATAAGAATGGTGCACGTGCCATTCATGTTTTGCCATATGAAATTTTGGAATAAAAGAGAAGATTAATATGAAACAAGTGACATTTGCATGCTCATACATTCTATTCAAATGCAAGAAAGTAAAGTTTTTCATCATCATTTAACTATTACATCATTGAATTAAATCAAAAATTTCTAAACTAAGAAGAAAAATTGCATTTTTCATGTATTTCTTGCAAAAGATAGAGTTAACGCCAGCAAAAGGATATATATATATATATATATATATATATATATATATATATATATATATATATATATATATATATATATATATATATATATATATATATATAAAGGAAACATCATATTGTATTTAAGATGCAAGGTGATGGAATGCTCGTGTCTATGCTCTGAGCTAATAAAATTTTAATATATCATGGATGAGAAAACACATATATTGAAATGAATTGAATGAAAAAATGAATGTCCAAAGGTGCATATGTAATGTGCTAAAAATGGATGTTTGGGCTACATGCATAATGCTCTAAACATTACTGTTTCAGTTTTGAAGGTAATCACATGATACAACTATGAATATGATGACTTAGTCTTACTGACTGGGGAAGCAAAACTTTGCTCAGATTCATACATAGATTATCAAGAAAAGTTCATATCATATAACATTTTAGAAACGATTGATTGCAAATACGTGGTATGAAGTGATGGCAATGAAGAAGATGTGAAAGTTTAGTGTATGAAGTCTTCTTCATGGCAACTTTCTCGTGCTGCTCAGGATAAGGAGTTGTCTTCTTCAAATGCTCCATACTGTTGATAGAGCTCAAACAAGTCTACGTACTGATTTCCATATTTCTTGATCAATGAACAAGATCTACGTCCAGTCATATGGGCTAAAGCATCTCAGGGGTCCAATCCCTTGATGTTGATAAAAAATTGTTGCTCTATCGGATCATCAGGCTGACCAGCTGGCTCAGGTAGACCCATAATATCTGAAAATTCTTTCTGTAGTAGAGTCATCTCTCTTCACAGGAACCAAAAGGTACAGGTACGTGGATTCCACTGCTTTGCTAATGCTTGAATCAAGTTGCCATTGATGATTTGTTCTACCACTGCTGATGTCAGCTCCAATTCGCAGTCACTCAAATGGTCCTAGAACATATGAGAGAAGTTCTTGAACCAAGAATAGTACCACCAGGAAATGAAAGGTCTGGTGTTAAGAGTTCGATGATCAAGGAGACCTTGCTGCACCTCATAGGAGATATGACCCTCAAGAAAGACTGAATCAAGCTGACTAGATGCCATCGGGGTAGACTGGAAAATACAGAATAAGTAAGGACAGGATTTGAGAGAAAAACCACATAACTTTTTTGAAGAAATTGCAAGCAGGATAAAACAAGGCTGGAACTTCAAGATCCAGAGGAAATGAAGGATGGAAATCACCTAGAGTTTTGAGAAAAATGGGGGATTTGGAAAATCATCCAGGGTTCGAAAAATAAGAAGGGGATGTTGGGCAATGCATGAAAACAGATGGAAAATAGGGAATTTTGAAAATCGTTCAGTATTTTTTGAAAATTATAGGAAATGTGAGAAGATAAAGAAAAGAAAAGGAAATAACCAAAGTACATTCAAGCACATCCTGCACAAACAAGTATGCACATACAACATTCCTTGAAGGCTGACTCTAGATGCACAAATTCTAAAATAGCTGTAGGACCCTAATCCTAACTCTAAGGCTTAGATCATCTGTGTCCAATCATGCTATGCCGATATACTCAAGCCGAGGCTTGATGTACGTGGCATAAAATCAATTTCTCTGGTTCTAGGCTTGTGTTTTCCAACATCCTTGAGCGCCTGCTGATATACTTTGGACTATGGCCCTTGGTACGTGGCAGGGGGGTCAACCCAAATAAGTAGCCCAGTTGTGAGGCTTTGTCCCAAACTATGGTTCTGGAAGAAAGCCCAGCAACGTGGTGGCCAGGTAAAGTAGGTGGGGTTATTTTAGAAATATGATCACATGCAAAAAAAACAAATGGCTCTAAAACCTAAAGAAGTAGAATTTTGAAAAACTTTAAGAAGCACACATTGTTTTCAATCAAATTCTGGATTGAGGAGGATTGCATTTGACATAAGTCTAAGTGAGTATGAATAATGCCTCCTCAATCAGTCCTACCAAACCATGCCTAAGTGTATATGAAATCCATGCCAGCTGGGTTTGAATCTAGGCTCCTAAGTTCACATGATATAAAGCTGACATTGAAGAACATGATTTTGACAATTTGAATAGAACAAAGCACTAGATTGATCAAGCAAAGACAGGTCTCATTACAGTCACCAAACCTACTATCATTGCAAAATTTTACTTTTGCAAGTCAAACTGACCTTTAAAAAAGATTTTTAAAATAACTCGTCTCCATTTTTAAAATACAGTATAATTCCATAGAATGGGACTCGCCTGTCGGTACGAGGTTCAACCGTTCCTGACACCTTTACTAGGGGTAATTGAACCAAGGATCAATCATATGCTTTGCTTTGTTCAACTGTCTAAATCAATGTTCTATTCTTAAATGCACAAAGAATCAGGCATGTGCTATGACTTAGAAAAATTTTTGATTGAAAAACATGATGTATGCTTCAAAGATTTGAAATACTTGGAAAAGATGACACTTTGAAAATCGTGAACCTTGTTGAGAGAATATTTCTGAAGAAAAAAAAGGCCAATTTCTGAGAAATTCAAGTGTTTTAGGAAAATCGATTTCTGGGAAAAACTCAAAATGACTTAGAGAAAGATGATTTCTTTGACTTTGAAATTGATGATGTTATAACTTAGAAAATTGTGATTTGAACTTGAGAAATACTCAAAACATCCTTGAAAAAAACCAAGGGTTTTTTAGAAAATTGATTTTGAGGAAAATCAGGTCAAATTTAAGGAAAATCAATTTTTTTTAGATGAAGTTGAAAAATAAATAAAAAAAAGGGGCGTTTGGCTCTGTGAAATATTTTTATGATGCAATCTAAACCTAGATGATGCATGAATGCAATTTTTCAAAGATATTTTCTGAAGAAATTTTGAGAAATTATTTAAAAATAAAGTTTATGTGCCTTATAAAACTTTAATGAAGTAAATTTGCCTTATATCCCTGACTATGGCCACAAATATGGATTGAATATATCTCATTTGATTCTAAAAGGAGAAAAACATTTATAAAAGATTGAAATATGTATTGGTTTTCGAAGATAGCCTAAGAGTGTAGGCTGATTGTGGCTTAAAAGAAGATAAATCTGGATTTTGTTTGTATTCTGACTATGGCCATAAATATGAACTCAATCAAGTTTACCAACTCCCTAGAAGCTAGTGCATGCACCATTCGTGTAGACCATGGCGTGTTTGAATATGCATGAATCATCATTCATCACACATTAACATTATTATAAAATTAAACTATATGCACATGCAAACCCTAATCTAATCACGAATTTAAACTCTTATTCCAAATTTATTTACAATTTACATCACTAATTGAATTTAAATAAAATAAAATAAAATAAATATAGCCTTGAATGTCCCTACAAAACTAGAAGACTTGTTAGTGAAGATATGTTGGCTTTTCTGGATTTATCTAATAATATCTGAAAATTACTGGATTTATCCGAATATAAGCCTTTTTCCATGATTCCCTGAGATTAACATAATAAAATATGAGGTAAAATTAAATAAATAATAAAAATAAATAACTTTGAAATTAGAAATTTAGGGAAAATTGATAAAAATACCCCTGAAAATAAGACTATAGCCTTGAAATCAAGGTTTTTAGAAAATATTTTGGTAAAATTTTGGATTTAGGGCTTAAAAAGATTCAAATTGAAACCAAATTGAATATTAAGTGTCCTATCATGATTATAAACATAAAAAAATTCTAAAAATA
Source organism: Nuphar pumila (assembly GCF_984573655.1). Taxonomy (NCBI): domain Eukaryota; kingdom Viridiplantae; phylum Streptophyta; class Magnoliopsida; order Nymphaeales; family Nymphaeaceae; genus Nuphar; species Nuphar pumila. The sequence continues at coordinate 67,805,078 of NC_143255.1, read as the reverse complement.
TGAACTTTTATGAAAAAAAATTAAAATAACACAAAATCATGATTTTTTTTGCTTGGATCGAGATTCTGCGGGCATCATGTTTTCATATTTTCATCAAATAACCTATCAAATGAATTCAACAATTAAAATAAATTGTCATGGACAGTTATCATAACCCTAAAATTGAGATAGAATAAAAAATATTTATTTTTGACATGATTTTAATTTGAAAATTGCATAATAACTCTAAAATATGTGACTTTTACCTGTGGGCACATACCTATCAGAGTGTCAGACCCAAATTAGGGATCAAATCACTATAGAAATTCATAAACTTTTACAGAGAGACACTAGATAGAAAAATAGAGATTTTCCTATTTACAAATTGGAAAAGTTATCTTCGGTTATGGAGATATCGTTTTGGCAATATACACTTGAATTTAACGAATATAAAATATGTAAAAACAGGTACTTTCGGTTTTAGGTATAAGGAAAAATAACAAATCTTATTCAAAATTTATAAAATTTTAGCAATGAATAAAAGACCTATAGATAAAAAGTTTTCCTTTTACAGACCATCAATCAGATCTTTGGTTAGGGAGATACAATCGACACAAGTCGAACTAAGGTTTAAACAAAGCTTAACAAGTTCTAAGAAGCTGATCTTACTTTCTGACAGGGTAAAAATAGTAGACAGTAACAAAAAATTATGATAACAATATAGTAAATAATAGACACTAATACAAATCTAATTTAATTTACGGATCATAAATCAGACCTTGTATAACAGAAATATTGCATCTGCAAGTTGCTCTTGAATCTCAATAGCGATTTCACGGGGTACATATTACAGTTTAACTTTCTATTTTTTTAACAAAGTTTCCAAATCCAAAACCATCTGGGTTTTTTACAGAAGTTCACTGACAAATCCATGAACCTACCCTAAAAAAATTAGATTTTTTTAACAAATATTTATGCATTAAATAATATGATTTCTACAGATCCAGAATCAAAACACATGAATACCCAATAAAACACTAAAAACCCTAATTTGAGCATGCAAGTTAATGAAAAAAATACGTAAAAGCATAATGAAATTAAAATAGATGCTGGAACATGTGAGATAAACACTAATATGATAAGAAAATAAAAAAAATCTAGGGAAACCATGGTTAGATATGATTTTCCCTTTTGAAAAGATGGATTTAGCCCATTTAATGGGCAAATCTCATCTTTTATTGGTTAAATACATAAAAAATAGAGTTCTTAATGATTCTAATGGATTAGAATTCTAGAAAACACAATAAAACAGAGTTAGATCATCTTTTTGAACCGATTTTAAGGTTCTTGAATGAAAACCATGGTTAAAATCCATGAACAAAGGGGGCGGCAATGATAGAATATATGAAATACCATAAAAAATTAATTAAAACTATGAAATAAGGTCCAAGGGATTTACCTTGGGGGGGCTGCAGCTGCAATAGAGGAAGGAGAGTGAAGCTCCAAGAAAGTGAGAGAGGGAGAATAGGGGTCGACCCTCCCCTATGGCTACTATTTATAGAAATAAATTAGGTTTAGTTAAAGAGTTTTGAAAAATCCAAACTCTTTCCTAATTGGATTTCTTAGGGGGCGATTTTTATGGAGGATTACTAAACTACCCATAACCCTAACTAACCTAATTGACATCTAATGAAACTCCTAATTGACCTAACAGACCTCCAAATGTGGCGCCACCTAGTGTGGGCCCACATTGAATTTTTAAAATTCTAATTTAAAACTTTCAAAACCAATGGTTAAAAACCTAAGTAAAAATGGATTTTCAAAATTAGTTTTGACTCTTCTAACCCCTAACCTAATTATAACGCTGACTAACCCTAGTCTAACCCTGACTTTATCAAATGTGGCGCCACCCAGAGTGAGCCCCATTTGATTTATCAAAAGCGATTTTAAAACTTGAAAATGAGAGGTTTTTTAAAAGAGATTTGAAATTAGAATGAGAATTGGAAGTTTTCAAAATAACACGAAGTCCTGACTGGATCAGAACTCCTCCAGATATGGCACCAATTGAGTGGGCCCCACATCAAATTTTTCTAGAAATCAAAATAAAGACTGAAAATGGCTTTGGAAAGGAGTTAAAATCAATAGATGAAATTTAGAGGTTTCGAAAATAGAGTCCTAAGCGGACTGAAACTCTGGACCAGAGTCCTGAACCAACTAGGACTCTGAGATTTTAGTTTTTTGAAAGCCAAATGAAGAAGTTTTTGAAAGATTTTATCAGAACTGGTAAAAATCAGTCGGAAAATACAATCAGGGTTAGAGTCCTAACTCAACCAAAACTCTGAAATAGAGTCCTGAATCAACTGGAACTCTACAAAATAGGCTAATTTTCGAAAAACAAATAGAGAATGGAAATAGAGATAAAAACAAGATTCAGAATGAAGTCCTGATCAGATTAGCAATCTGAGACAGAGTCCAGATCGGACAGAAACTCTAGATTTTGGGTCTTTTCTGAAAAACAAATGAAAGAATTTACAAAAACCAGTGAAAATGGCAACAAGCAGTGAAATAAGAACAGGGTTCTGATCCAATTGGGACTCTGGGGACAAAGTCTTAATTTGACTAGGACTCTTAAAATTTTGAATAAACAAGAAGGTTTTAAAAACTTTTCGTAAAATAAGGACAAGTTGAAAACTGAAATCAGAATTAGAGTCCTAATCCAATTGGGACTCTGGGAGCGAGTGCTGGTTCGATTAAAACTATTAGAATTTTAAACTTTTTGATAAAACAAATGAGAAGATTTTGGAAAACAAGTGAAAACAATGTAGAAATTGAAGTCTGGTTCAGAGTCCTGATCTGACTAGGACTCTGAGGAAGAGTTCAAATTCGACTAGAACTCTGAGAGTTTTTGGTTTTCTAGGAAGCAGATGAGAAGTTTTTCCGAAACAGGTGAAGAACAGAAGTAAAGGATGAAATCGAAATAGAGTCCTAGTCCGACTAAAACTCTGAAAAAGTGTCCTGATCTGACTGAAACTCTAAAATTTTTGCCAAAACAAAAGATTTTGAAAGGTTTTCTCGAAAATAGGTAAAAATGGTAGTGAAAGGTAGAGTCTTGATCTGACTGGAACTGTAAAACCCGCAAAATTTTGATAATTATCAAATTAAATAAAGGATAAAATCCTTTAAAATAAATATGATAAAATGATATAGAGTCGATCCAAATGAATCTTGAATCCAAACTGGATCAAATGGATCCAATATCTAGATTCAGGTATGACGAACGGATTCGAATCTTGGATGAATTCGAAACCCAATTATAATCCAATTGGATCTTAAAGGATCCAAACAAAGCAATAATGAAAATTATGCACATATAAAATAATTAAGGGGATTCTGGGTATACCTGAAAGACGGTATATGTTACTGGTTTTCCGGGATACTGGGTATACCTGAAAACGGTATATGTTACTGGTTTCCCAGGACTCTGGGTACACCTAAAAGATGGTGTATATTACTGGACCCATGGTCTACCTTGGAGAGGGTAGATGGTACAAAGTCCGTGGGACATTCTTGTTTTGTGAGAGCGAGGCGTCTCACCCGGTCCACAGTCCTCGGAGTTAGGGGGGGGCAAGACTACCGATTCGTCCTACGTGGTAGATCCAAGTCTTCTGCAGAAGTACAGGGTGCATCCTAATTCTAGTTCTACCCATTGGGGAGTACTCTCTCGGTCATGAATCGTCCATTTTGGATATCCGTACGGCTAGTCACACGGGTTATAAAATAATAGACCCCCGTGTGGTCTCGGTCTGCTACAATGTCGAATACCTGTGCGTACTCACAGGGTAATTAACAGGATGAAACATAAACTTAGTGCATTAAGAAAAGTCTTCAAGTAGTTGCATATTGCTTGATGTTGAAATTGTTGGAGTAAGTTGTGACTCCTTTAGAGCATGATTCAAATTGGTTTTCCTTTACATGGAAATGGTGATAACTTATGAACAATGTGTTGAATAGTGATATTGGTGCTTTATGCACACTTTACATGAAATGCTTTAGTTAAGTCAGGTATACATCCACATTATTTTTAAAGTTGTTAGTACTTATATGAATATGGTTTATGCATATGATGGATCGTGCATTGATGTTGATGGAATACATCATGAAATGCTTGAGTTTAGTGACCTGTACATTTATCAATTGTTAAATGGTGATTAGTTCTATCTAAACTTGTTGCACATATACTTGTACACATGACACTGTGCACACTCATATGGATATTATGCTTCTTACTTAGACGTGGTAGTCTGCCTCCTTCTGATTTAATATTTTCAGGAAATGGTATGGCGAGCAATTGCGGTCGTCGCTGCGGACAGGGCTATGTGACCATATCTTCTTCGGATGTCTTGAGGATTTCTGACTTGTAATAAATCTTCAAGTTGTAAATGATAACTTGTATTATTTTAATGCAAGAAAGAATTTTCATTAATATCTAGCTTATTACAACACTGGAATTGAAAAACATCAAAAAATTCTAATTCAAGCTTTTCACATTTTCCTACAAGATAGAATTAGCACAAAAAGGAAATTTAAAAATGTGAATGTAAATGACTATTCCAAATCTTACACAAGATGCTTTACTCATATTTGAATGAGAAAGGCATATGGTCTACCCTGCATTTGTTAGAAAATGTATATATATATATATATATATATATATATATATATATACATATATATGTGTGTGTGTGTGTGTGTGTGTATATATACATATATATAGGCAATGCCATAGTTAAATGAACATCTATATGCAATGAGTGAAGGCAAGGGCCAGGATGGTCCAAGATGAACCATCGTGAAATATGGTAGTTCCTGATGAACCACCATAGAAAAGAAGGGAACACAGTGGTTCATTGTGAACCACTGTGAAACATAACACCTATGGTGGTTCTTGATGAACTACCATAGAAAGAAGAAACACAGTGGTCCATTGTGAACCACTGTGAAACATAACAACTATGGTAGTTCTTGATGAACTACCATAGAAAGAAGGAACACAGTGGTTCATTGTGAACCACTATGAAACACCACAACTATGGTAGTTCTTGATGAACTACCATAGAAAAGAAGAAACACAGTGGTTCATTGTGAACCACTGTGAAACATAACAACTATGGTAGTTCTTGGTGAACTACCATAGAAAAGAATAAACACAATGACTTGAGAGGCTATTGGTGAACAGTCATGATGAGATACCCCTGAGGATATGAAACTGCAGTAATTGAATGAATGGGAAACGTTGCAATTTGCCAGTACAGGAATGCAATGGACTACGAGGGCGTATGAAATGGTTACCTACATAGGAGACTGGATGCCTATTTGTTGAAGATGAAGTCACCGCTATACAATAACCTGCTTCAGCTGATGCAAACAGATGCTTACAACTGGGAGGAGTTGAGCATACCTGCTGCAGGTATACATATGGTGGTGGAATGCATGTTACAAATATGCATTTGGCATATATGCATGGCGCATATGCATGTGCTATGGACTGGGTGTGTGACAACAGGCAATAGGTGGCTGAACTGTAGGCCAGGAGGTGGTTAATGCAACATGAAGCTGCTGTGAAATATGTTTCAGCAGGGTGCGCAGGTATGGATGCTGAGGAATAAACAGAAATCCGAAATGTAACATATGATGGCATAGTGTGATGATTGTAAGGAGTATGAAAAAAAAATGAGAAACATATGTGCTAGATTCATGATGTGGCAACAACACGAGTAAACAAGAACTCACAGGCCATCGACTATACAGTTAGCATCTAATCAATGCTGGGTTCACCAAATTCATATTGCCACAAAGTCTAGTGTGTTCATACTGAGTCATGGAATGCAAAAATGCACAAGCACACGGATGTACTTAAAAAGAAAAAAAATAAGAACCAAAGGTGAAATAAAATGAAGATGGAGAACCTAAAGCATGAAATATAATCCAGGTCAGATAGACAAAAACAACAAATCAAAGGGAAGGAATTAAACATATAATTACCTATGTTAAATTTAAAATAGGAAAAAAAAAGAAAGAGAAAACCAATTATATAATTTGTTGTGAAGTAAATGTTGTGACAGATGAACAATATATCAATGTAATGATGCTACAGGATTCCCTACAGTTTGAATTGTGATATACAATGAATTATTATGGAACTGATGCAAATCGGCAATAACAGAGGCATCCTCATAATGGGAAGGAGAAAAAACTCCTGTCATATTTTGAATTTTCATTTTGTACTGTAGATATCATCTCAAGGCATATCTAAAAAAAAAAGATAACTACAATCTTCATGATATTTGTTTGAGGATAAAGCAGATAATACATTCACGAATTGAGGGTACTCCCGATCTTCAATGGTTGTCCCCACCGGAACTAAGTATCTTACCAATGTGAAACTATTGGGAACAGAGCCAGTCATCCTGATTCGCACAAAATCGGTTATGCCCAATTATTCAGAGGAAAAATCCTCTCCATTTTAAAACTTCAAATGACAAAGAGTGAGTACTGGGAGATTCAAGTATGTACAACTCATTTCTTTCCATCTAGACTCTCCATTTTTTTTTTTTAAACTTCATCACATCAACAGAACCTTTGCAGATCAGATAGGGATTCTTAACAAGCTATACTGAAGCCCGGTAGCAGGTAAAACCAGAGTTTGTATGATGAAATAAACATCTATCCTTTCAATGTACGAATTAGCCAGCATATCAACTTCAGGTATCGACTTCTAAAAATTCCTAGTAGCGAAATGGTTTCCGCTGCTCAAGCACACAAGGAATCAACGTCCTAAACAAATTGCAGGAGCCTCATGCGATTCCTATGTCATAACAAGTGACAATATTGTAGAGGGGAGAATTTTGCCATCAGCTACCAGCAACAACGCATGTATCATGAACCACTCAATGTTGATAAATGACCAAGGTAAAGGGATCATATACTATCAGACGAGTTGCTCTGTCTCGCACATCGTCTTTTATAAGAACCGAGCACTTGAAAGCCATATCCCCAGCAGGACTGGCGCACAGGTGAAGTGATACTTACAGTAAATGGACAGAGTAGGCATGATGAGGCCAAATTTTAAACAGGAAATCATACTAAAACAGAAGAAACGATATTACAGTTATAAGAAAGATAGAACCAAGCATGGAGAATATAGCAATCAATTACCTCCAGAATATAAAAAAAAAGACAAATGAGTGGAATAAAATTATTGAGAAGGAAAGAAAAGGGGTGAATTGGACCAGAAATGTTGCTCATAGATCATATACAGAATTTAAATTCAAGTATTGAAACAAAAATTAGGAAAAGGATACACGGCAAAGGAAATATAGATGCAGAAACACGATTTCAGTGAGCATAGATACTTATATCGAGACGACAAAGACAGATGCTTTTATAGACATATGAGAAATTGAAAATCAACAAAATAATAAAAAAAAAATCCAGACAGAGACTACCATTAAGATAGGAAGAAGAAAGATACGGATCTAAGCTATAAAAAAAGTAGTAAAGAGAAAAAAAAACTTGTTGGAATGCAACCACTCTGTTGATGTCGCACAGGATGGGTCGATTTGCTGTAAACAAATCGCTGTCACCAATGGTGCTTTAGTAAAAAAAAAGGAAAATCAAGAAATTAAAATTAAAAAAGGGGGGGAACAGAGGATATTCACCGCGATTTGCTGAAGCTTTGGGGCTTTTGAAAGCAATCGAATAGTGGCTTCCACCGTGGCTTTACAGGCTATTGCTGGTTTTGATCAGACTCCGTAGCCTTTTGAATCACAACCGACCCTCAGGGATGCCTGAGGGAGTCTGATGGTGGAGATTGATCTTTGGCGGATGATAGATGATCGATGTGAAGTGGATCGTAAAAAAAAAATGGATGTCTTCCCTCTTCTCGGTGCTTGTTCATATAGGAAGAGGTGTACCATCGAGAAGGGGAGGGGTTGTTAGAAATCGGTGGCTGAAAGAAGATGGTTGGCGATGAAGGGTTGAGAAAGGGGGCGACAGTTAAGCGATGGTCGATGGCTATGAAGAAGCCCATGGAGGAGCTTTCAGAGGGTTCGTGAAGGAAGGCCGAGAGAGGGAGCGCTTCTGAGGGTTTTTGTTACAGAGGGCTTTTCCGAAATTTTCTAAAAAGGGACCTTTTTAAAAAGTTTTTTTCTCAAAATGGGTTTTTAAAACCATTTTTTGTAATTTTCTTTATTATTTGGATTTTTTTTGTTCTTTTCTCGGTATTTTTTGATTTTTTTTTTGTTATTTTGGAAATAAAACCCTAAAACCTACTCAATACGAGAGACAAAAACTATTTTTTTGTATTTTTGAGAAATATTTATGAAAAGAGGAAATTTCTGAGGATTCAAGACTATTCTTTGAAAAATTCTTCAGAAAATGGGTTTGGATTCAAAACTTGAGACAATTTTCGAGTTTTTAACCACGAATTGAGAAATATAGAGCAATGAATCCAAACGGATGCCTGATGGACTGTCTGAGCCATTCAAAAACTATTTTTGGTATTTTTGTAATTTCAATTTGAAAATTGGACAACGAGGCTCAGATTTGGATTTTGGCAATGGATCCTGATCTAAAATTGAGTTAGGCATAAAAATTGATTTGACTCTAGTAAGTCCAAGGAATAAACTAGATTTTTGTTTTAAAATGACTAAATTTTTTCAGAAAATGAGGATCAGGGGTAAAAAGAGAATATTTATAATCATTTTGAAAAATTTGGGGTGTTCACAGATGCCCCTCTTTGCTACTAAGCCAGTTGAAAGTCAAGCTTAGTGGCAAAGAAACACTCCAAATTTTAAAAAATGCCCCAGTCAGCAGATCTGAGCTGGGTGTGGAAGAATTATTTCGAAAACATGGCTTTTCAGGCTTAAAACCTTATTCTGAATGGTTCTGGGGGGACGAAATCCTCGAAAAATGATATGACTGAATAATAGAAATGAGGAAATCATGATGGGACTTTGGGTAAAGGTCCCAAAATGGTGGAAAATCAGAAATTTGATTAAGTCTCATGGGTGAGACAAAATCAACTTTTGAAATGACTCAAGTTTAGTCCTTAACCTGGATGGGATGAAGATAAATCAAGATAATTTGGATGGGGAAAGGAATATAAGTGGACCTCGATGGGACATTTTTTAGAGAAATGCCTCGTGAGATGAAACTCAAGTATGATCCTTCCCTGGGTGGATATATATAGAGCATGGATTCCTTTGTGGGAAAAAACCATGATGGGACTAGGAGGATTACCTCATTGAAATGAGGCTTAGGTTTTAACCCAAACCTAAATGGAAGATACCTCGTGGAGCGAGGTTCAAGCTTAACCCTTATCCCAAAAGGGATAACCATACGGAATCCTTGAACGAAGAAACCGTGATGGGACAGAAAGAAACACATCGTCAAAACAAGATTCAGGTTTAACCCTTGACTTGAGTGGGAGGAACCGTACGGAATCCTCGAATGAAGAAACCGTGATGGGACTAGAAAGGATATCTAGTCGAAACGAGATTCAGGTTTAACCCTAACCTGAATGGAGAGATGCCTCGCGGAGCGAGGTTCAAGCTTAACCCTTAACTTGAAAGGGGCGACCATACAGAGTCCTCGGATGAAGAAGCCATGATGGGACCTTCAGAGTTTGGACGAATAAATCCGAAAGGGGTTTGCGAGAAGAGAAAAACAAGGAATTCCCTAAAGCTTGGAAAAGGGATGATCTGGGGCGTCTCATTGCTGAGACTAAATCAGCTTTCTAAAAACAGACGACCTCTCGCAGAAGGTTTGGGTGGTACCTCGAGAAGCGAGGTAACAGGTTTAATCCTTAGCCTGAATGGATACAGAATCCTTGAGCAAGGAAACTATGATAGGACCTTTAGACTTCGCACAACAAGTCCAAGAAGGGTTTGCAAAATGATGAAAATGGGGGTCCCTAAAGCTTGAAAAGGGGTTGTTCTTGGGCGCCTCATTGGTGAGACTGAAAAAAGCTTTGGACAATTATAGACCTTTTGCCAAAAGTTCAGGTTTAACCCTTATCCTGAGCAAAAACTGTCTATGGCAGGACAGTGGGGAACATAGGGAAGTGTGCAGAGCCGAGAGACTCATATCACAACAGAAGGGAAGGACTTTTCAGTCCTAATGAGGGATGACGTCAGGATACGTCAAAACGAACATCAAGTTCATACTTCATGTTGGGATAATGAGAAAAAATATTGCCAATAAGATGCCAAAAAATTGTAGTTGATTCAAAAATGATTGAATTGCACTTATATATGTGAGAATATCACCTCTTTCTACCTATAGTATTAACTCCAATTGGGCTAACTCCGTAGAATCGAGAATCAAATTCAAATTTGTTGTTGTTGAGCTTCTTTTAAGGAAGATATCAATTTCCTTGATATGAAAAGAGATGAAACATTCTTAGCTTCATAAAAGTAATTGAGTGAAAAGATATTGATTAAAGAATTTAACATAGAAAAAGATGATTCCTGGCAATTTCGCGCAGTTTGATATCCTGAGGCTTTTCCCATGATGATCTTTTTGCACTCTTTTGAATCATGGAGCTTTCTTGGGTTTTAGGCGAGACGCTTGTTACATCATCCTTCATTTTGGAGATGTCCTGACTTTTCTCTCTTTTTCGGGGAAGGGTACGTCACAAACTCCTTCATCTTGGAGATGCTCCGATCCTTCTTTTTCTTTCTCAGGAATTAGGCTTGATGACATTGGTTCATTGGTCAAAAATCTCTGGAAGATAGCATAAGTCAAAATATCTTTTAGGGTTTGTCGGGAGGTTCATTGCAGTCACCTTCATCTTGGCGGTGATCTGAACGTTCCCTGGAAGGATCCATCACAAACTCCTTCATCCCGAAGATGATCCAAATCTTTTTTGGCCCCGGAGATCTAGCTCGCATATTCGTCTTCATCTTGACAACAATTGAGAGATCCCTTTTGCGGATATTTGATTGCACCTCAAATGACTGAGGAGATATGGATTGGGTAGACTCTTTTTACTGCCCAAGATATTTCCATTGTCTTACTGCCAAAAGAATGATCTTTAACAATGTGCCATAGCTATGGTCAATATCAATTCTCTTATGGCTTTTTAACATCATTGAATTTTTCCTTTGCCGGTCATATCGAAGATTTTTCTTCATCCTCTTGGTTGACCAACAGAAAAAACTTGAATTCTGCTCTCTCTTCGCAAAAGTCATTCCCTTTTGAAAATAATACTGAAGGTAGTTCGACGAAACTCTTTATGCGATGAAAGCTTTGAGATCAACAATGGTTTTTTATAGCAAATTGGCAAAAGTATTCTAGAAATCCTTGATGAAAAAAATTGCTTGATATCGAATCGACATGTCCGTGACACAATTCTTCTCTCTTTTTTCCCAAAAAGAGAGACTCAGGCTTAACCCTTACCTGAATGGGAAGTTGAAAATACTCCTCTCTTCCCCAAAGAGGAGGCATTTGTAAAATGGAACTTTCGAAGAGAAATTAAGTTTTCGTCAAAACTCCTTATCTCTAGGCTTCTCTTATGGAAAGGCAGCCAAAAACAAAGTTGAGAAAGTATCACAGAGGGACGAGTCCATCACACTCTCTCCAAAAGAGGGTCCTCTATGAAAGGGTTGGCCAAAGATGAAAAAAAAACAGGGGCCACAAAAGAAACGAGCTTTCGTCGAAGCTCTCCCTGTAAAAAGGGTTCTTTTGTGTAAAGTTGGTTGTTGTTTTGCAAACTGTTCGCGAAGAAAACGAGTCCCTTCGAACTCTCCCTGAAAGAGGGTTCTTGCGAAAGAAAGATGGTTTCATGCGAAAGGAACAAGCTCCCTCGAACTCTCCCTAAAGAGGGTCCTTCGCAAGAGAAAAAGATTGATTTTGTTGACAACATGATAACCCAAAGGTTGAAATTGAGATTTAAAGCTTGAATTGTGATGAACGGTTAGTACAAAGACTGAACCTGGAGGGCTAACTTGATCAGTCAGCCAAACACTAGCACGAGCGCTAGATGCACCAACACGAGCACCAGATTCGAAGATGTACCAGTACGAGCACTGGGTTTTGAAAAACACACCAGTACGAGCACTAGATTTTGGAAAAGCACCAGTACGAGCACTGGATTATGAAAATATACCAGTACGAGCACTGGATTTTGAAAATATCCCAATACGAGCGCTGGGTTTCGAAAATGCACACCAGTACGAGCATTGGGCTTTCGAAATTACACACCAGTATGAGCACTGGGTTTCTAAAATGCCCCAGTACGAGCGCTGGGTTTCGAAAATGCACGCCAGTACGAGCACTGTGTTTTTGAAAGTGTGCACCAGTACGAGCATTGAGTTTCTAAAATGCCCCAGTACGAGCGTTGGGTTTTGAAAATGCACACCAGTACGAGCACTGGGATTTTTGAAAAATGTACCAGTACGAGCACTAGGTTTTGAAAAGCACACCAGTACGAGTACTGGATTTTGAAAATGCACACCAGTACGAGCACTGGGATTTTAAAGACGCACCAGTACGAGCACTGGTTTTTCAAAAATCCACCAGTATGAGCTCTGGGTTTTGAAAATGCACCAGTATGAGCACTGGTTTTTTAAAATGCACCAGTATGAGCACTGGGTTTTTCAACAGAGAGTTTAAAAAAGGAGGCCAACATTCTAAGATACTTGAGAATTGCGCGAGAATGATTATCGGTGTTTCAGGATTATCCCTTATCCTGAAGGGGAAGTTCAGGTTTGTCCCTTAACCTGAAAGGGAAAATAAGGAAAACTTTGGTCCAATACAAGCATTAGATCAAAAGGGAAAATCCAAGTCGAAACTCGAAATCGCGAAAATGGAAAAGGGGAAATTCTGAGTCGGAACCCGATTTTTCAAAATAAAAGAATGAATGAGAAAATCGAGTTTTGATAACTCAAATTTTCACATGAACGATCGGTTCCAACACGAGCGTTGAATCCGATAGGAAGTCCGAGTCAGAACTCGTAACTCCGGAAGTAAGAAATATATATACAAAAGGGAAAGACCCGAGTCAGAACCCGAATCTTCAAAATAATGACAAAATGGAAAACCCGAGTTTTGAAAAACTCGAATCTTCAAAGGAACGATCGGTTCCAACACGAGCGTTGAATCCGATAGGAAGTTCGAGTCGGAACTTGAAACTTCAAACGACACAAAAAAGGGAAAACCCGAGTCGGAACCCGGATCTTCAAAATAATAATAAAAATGGAAAACCCGAGTTTTGAAAAACTCGAATCTTCAAAGGAACGATCGGTTCCAACACGAGCGTTGAATTCGATAGGAAGTTCGGGTCGGAACTCGAAACTTCAAACAACAAAAAAAGAAGAAGGGAAAACCCGAGTCGGAACCCGAATATTCAAAGTAATAATAAATATGGAAACATGAGTTTTGAAAAACTTGAATCTTCGAAGGAACGATCGGTTCCAACACGAGCGTCGAATCCGATAGGAAGTTTGAGTCAGAACTCGAAACTTCAAACGAAAAAAGGGAAAACCCGTGTCAAAACCCGGATCTTCAAAATAGCAATGAAAATTGAAAACCCGAGTTTTGAAAAACTCGAATCTTCAAGGGCACGATCGGTTCCAACGCGAGCGTTGAATCCGATAGGAAGCCCGAGTCAGAACTCGAAACTTCAAACGACATGAAAAGGGAAAACCCGAGTCGAAACCCGGATCTTCAAAATAGTAATGAAACTGAAAAACCCGAGTTTTGAAAAACTCGAATCTTCAAAGAAATGATCGATTCCAACACGAGCGTTGAATCCGATAGGAAGTTCGAGTCGGAACTCGAAGCTTCAAATGACATAAAAAGGAAAAACCCGAGTCGGAACCCGGATCTTCAAAATAATAATAAATTGGAAAATCCGAGTTTTGAAAAACTCGAATCTTCAAAGGAACGATCGGTTCCAACACGAGCGTTGAATCCAATAGGAAGTTCGGGTCGGAACTCGAAACTTCAAACAACAAAAAAAGAAGGGAAAACCCGAGTCGGAACCCGAATCTTCAAAGTAATAATAAATATGGAAACTTGAGTTTTGAAAAACTTGAATCTTCGAAGGAACAATCGGTTCGAACACGAGCGTCGAATCTGATAGGAAGTTTGAGTCAGAACTCGAAACTTCAAACGAAAAAAGGGAAAACCCGTGTCAAAACCCGAATCTTCAAAATAGCAATGAAAATGGAAAACTCGAATTTTGAAAAACTTGAATCTTCAAGGGCATGATCAGTTCCAACACGAGCGTTGAATCCGATAGGAAGTCCGAGTCAGAACTTGAAACTTCAAACGACATGAAAAGGGAAAACCCGAGTCGAAACCCGGATCTTCAAAATAGTAATTAAAATGAAAAACCCGAGTTTTGAAAAACTCGAATCTTCAAAGGAACGATCGGTTCCAACATGAGCGTTGAATCCGATAGGAAGTTCGAGTCAGAACCCGGAGCTTCAAATGACATAAAAATGGAAAACCTGAGTCGGAACCCGGATCTTCAAAATAATAATAAATTGGAAAATCCGAGTTTTGAAAAACTCGAATCTTCAAAGGAACGATCGGTTCCAACACGAGCGTTGAATCTGATAGGAAGTCTGAGTCAGAACTCGAAACTTCAAACGACATAAAAAGGGGAAACCCGAGTCGGAACTCGGATCTTCAAAAATAAAAATAAAATGAAAACACAAACCTGAGTCGGAACTCAGATGGGAAGGAAATAATTCCTACCCAAGAGTCGGATCCTGGAAGAATTGACAAAAGGCACGAATAGATTCCGACGATTATGGTGAAGACGAGAAAGTGATTCAAGACCCTCGACCCAAGATGGCCCAAGATTTGAATTTCATTTATGATGGTTTTCAGGATTATCCCTGATCCTGAAGATAGTTTGGTAAAATCGAAAAAAAGTGATAGAGATTGATAAAGGAAAAAAAGGATTGATAAAAGGGAAGAATCAATGAAATTGACAATCAGAATTTGAAAAGGGTTGTGTTATCATCGCAAAATTTTACTTTCGCAAGTCAAACTGACCTTTGAAAAAGTTTTTGAAAATAACTCGCCTTCATTTTTAAAATGCGGGATAATTTCGAAGAATGAGACTCTCCTGTCGGTACGAGGTTCAACCGTTCCTGGCGCCTTTACCAGGGGTAATTGAACCAATGATCAAAAGTGTGCTTAGCTTTGCTCAACTTGTCTAAATCATGTTCTATTTCCTAAATGCACAAAGAATCAGGCATGTGCTAAGAATTTTCTGAAAATGTAGATTGAAAACATGATGTTTGCTTTGAGATTTGAAATACTTGGAAAATTCTTGAAAAAGAAGTCCTTTGAAAACCGTGAATCATGATTGAGAGAATGTTTCTGAGAAAGTGAAAATCAATTTCTTAAGAAATATAAGGGTTTTATGAAAATCGATTCAAAGAAATTTGGAATAACTTTGGAAAAACTTGATTTCTCTGAATTCAAACTTTGAAATTGAAAATATAACTTAGAAAATTGAATTTTGAACTTGAGAAACACTTGAAATATCCTTTGAAAACTCAATGTTTTTGAGAAAATCGATTTTTGTATTAAACTTAGAAAATTTTGAGAAAATCAATTTCTTGGAATTGGAATTGGAATTTGCAAATGAATGAAATGAATGAATATGGATTTGAAAGACTTGATTTTGAGGAATTGAGAAAATCCTTTTGTATTTTTGAGAAATGCAGTGCATTTTGAAGTTAGCCTCAGAGTGTAGGCTGAATGTGGCTAATACGAAGATCACAAATATGGGTCTCATTCATATTCTGACTATGGCCATAAATACGAATTTCACCGAGTTTGTCAACTGCATAAGATCTAGTGCACGTGCCATTCGTGTAGACCATGGTGAATTTGCAATATGTGCATGAATAATGACAAGCATAACAGTTATATATCAAAGTTCAAACTATAAGCAATGCAAATCCTAATCAAAGCAGAAATTAAAATTCTTATTCCAAATTTAATTATAATTTACATCACTAATTGAATTTAAATACAGGAAAATAAAGTCTTCAATGTTTCTGCAAAACTAGAAAAATAGATTAGTGAAGATATGTTGGCTTTTCTAGGTTTATCCAGCAATATCTGGAAATTGCTGGATTTGGCTAGATATAAGCCTTTTCCCATGATTCCCTGATATAAACTTAATGAAATATGAAATAAAACTAAATAAATAATAAAGATGAGATTTAAAAATTTGAAATTGGGGTCAAAATGACCAAAATACCCCTGATAGCAAGACTATGGCCTTGAAATCAGGGTTTTCAGAAAGATATTTTGTAAAATGCAAGTTTTGAAATTCAAATGAGGATGAATTAAATCAAATATGATATGACATGATTAAAAACATGAAAATTAGGGTTTAGAATTTCGAAATTGAGGTCAAATGACCAAATTGCCCCTGATAGCAAGACTATGGCCTTGAAATCAGGGTTTTTTGAAATAAATTTTGGTAAAAACTTTGGGTTTAGGGTTTAAATGAAGTCAAATAAGCACAAAATTGATTATGAAGCATCCTAATATGATTCTAAACATGAACAAACCCTAAAAACATGAACTTATACACGAAAATCAAGAAATATAACAAAAATCACAATTTTGACAATGTTTCTGGACCGTGTTTTGCAATTTGATCAATTCAAGCATCAAATGGATTCCAAAATTCATAAAAATAGACACCTGCACTTGTTATCACTCTAAAATCAGATTGGGATCACAAAATTATATTTTTTATATTATTTCAACTCAAAAATTGCATTAAAACCCTAAAATAAGCTATTTTTGTCCATGGTCACAGACCAGTTTCAGAGTTAGACCCGAATCAGAGGACAAATCACCATATAAATTTTTGAAATTTTTTAGAGGTAAAGTAGACATAAAACAGAGATTCGCCTTTTTACACATTGGAAAAAGCATTTTCGATGAGGGAGAAACCCTTCCGGCAATCCGTATTAAAATTTAATGAATATAAAATTGGTTAAAATAGGTACTTCTGATTGAAAATAAAGAAATAAATAGAAAACTTAATAAAAAATTTTTGAAAATTCAGAAGTGAATATTAAACATAAAAATAATGAACTTTCTTTTTTATAGATCTTGAATCAGATCTGCGATTTGAGATCTATGATCAGCACAAGTCAGATTAGGGTTTTGGTAAACCCTAACAAGTTTTAAATTTCAAATCTGATTCTCTGGCAGAGGAAAAATACCAAATAGAGACAAAAAATTATCAATATTTCACAGTAAATAGTTCACATCAATATGAAGCCACTGAACTTTACGGATCTTGAATTGGATATTGGATGAGAGGAATAACACAACTGCAAGTTACCTATGAATTTCAACAACAATTCTAAACGATTGAAAATCACGGTTTAATCTTTTATTTTTTTAACAAGATTCCCGAATCCCAAAACATCTAACATTTTTACAGTAGTTCACTGACATATCTGTGTATCACATATAAAAAACTCAGAAATTTATAATCAGTATTTCAATATAAACTAACATGCTTTCTACTGATTTGAAATTAAAATCTACAAAAATCTAGGAAACACTAAAAAAATATGATTTAATCATGAAAAACCATAAAAAATTATCAAAACAGCAAAACAAAATTAATTTTAATGATTGAATACATGTAATAAACACTAATATGCTAAAAAAATAAATAAAACACAGGGAATCTATGGCTGAAATTGCTTTTACCCTTGAAACCATGGATTTAATCGGATAAATTTCATGTTTTCTTGGTTAAGAATATAAAAGACAATGCAATAAATGATTCTAATGGATTAGAATCATGAAAAACAACATGGATTAGGGTTAGATCATCTTATTGAATTGAACTTGAGGTTCTTGAGGTTGAATCCATAGTTTAATCCATGAAAGGGGAGGTGCCAATGGTGAAATCTAATATAAAATCATAAAAAAATAAAAAAATAATATTAAATAACTCACCTTGGGGCTGCAACTGCAATGGAGGAAGGTGGAGGTGCTGAATAGGAGAGAGAAGCCACGAAAATTTGAGAGAGAAAAGATCTCCCTTTGACCCCCTTTAGGTCCTCTATTTATAGATTTTTTTTTTTGATTTGTTTAGGAAGAGTTTTGATTTTTTGGACTCTTTTTAATTGTTTTTGATAAACCACATGGGGATTACGATTTTTTTGGAGAATTCTAACCTAAATGGACTCTAATTAATCCCTAATTAACACCTAATTAAACCCTAAAAAGTCCAAATGTGGCACCACCTAGTATGGACCCACATTTGGTTTTTAAAACTTGAATTTAAAACCTTTAAAAACCAATTGTTTAAAACTTAAATAAAATAGATTTTTAAAATTGCTTTTGACTCCTCTAAACCCCTAGCCTAACTAGGACAATGACTAACCCTAGTCTAACCTTGACTTCTTTAAATGTGGCGCCACCCCGAGTGGGCCCCACTTGAATTTTCAAAAACGATTTTAAAACTTGAAAATGGGAGGTTTTTCAAAAGAGATTCAAAAGTAGACTTTGAGATTGAAAGGTTTGAAATGGTACAGAGTCTTGACTGAGTCAGAACTCCTCTGGATATGGCGCCAACTAAGGGGGTTCCACATCAAAGTTTTGAAAAACTTGAAATAAATACTAAAAATGGCTTTAAAAAAGGGTTAAAATCAACAGTTGAAATTCAAAGTTTTGAAAATAGAGTTCTAAGCGAAGTGGAACTTTGGGCTAGAGTTCTGAATTTTTAGGACTCTGAGATTTTGGATTTTAAAAGCCAAATGAAGGAGTTTTTGAAAGATTTTATAAAAAAAATGGTAAAATAAGGCAGAAAATGCAGTCAAGGTTAGAGTCCTAATTCAACCGAAACTCTGAAATAGAGTTCTGAATCAACTGGGATTCTACAAAATCACTTAATTTTCGAAAACAAATAGAAATGAATGAAAATAGAAGTGAAAACAAACTTTAGGATAGACTCCTAACTGGATTAGGACTTAGAGTCCTGATTGGATTAAAACTCTAGATTTTTTTGGTATTTTCTGAAAAACAGATGAAAGAACTTGTAAAAATAGTGAAAATAATGACAAATATTGAAATAAAACAGAGTCCTGATTCAACTGGGACTCTGGGGACAGAGTCCTAATTGAACTAGAACTCTTAGATTTTTGGATTTTTTGAGAAAACAAATGAGAGAATTTTGAAAAATAGTTAAAATAGGATAAAATTGAAGTTTTGGTTCGGAGTCCTGATTCTATCAGGACTCTAGGATAAAATCCCAGAATTTTGAAATTCTTTGATAAGTATAATAGTTTTGATAGATGAAAAGATTTTTGAAAGATTCTCTCAAAATTGAAATCAGGATCAGAGTCCTGATCCAACTAGGACTCTCTGAACAGAGTTCTGTTTTGACTAAAACTCTGAGTTTTTGACTCATTTTGAAAGATTTTGTTAAAAACAAGTAAAAATAGTGACAAAAGATAGAGTCCTAATTCGACTGAAACTCTGAAGAAGAGTCCTAATCTGACTAGGATTCTTGAAGAAGAGCCTTAATCCAACTAGGACTCTGGGAGTTTGGCCAAAATGGAAGATTTTGAAAGGTTTTCTCCAAAAACAGGTAGAAAAGATAGTAAAAAGTAGAGTTCTGATCCGACTAGAGTCTGGAAAAAGAGTCCTGATCCAACTAGGACTCTAAGATTTTGGCCAAAATGAAGGAAATGGACAAGGGATATGACCATAACTGATTTAAAATCAAAATAAAGTTTTAAATTTTTTTTAAAAGGATAAAAATAGATGAAAATACAGAGTTTTGATCCAACTAGGACTCTAAAATTTTTGAGAAATTTGATAAATGAAGGAATCCAGAAGCGACACCACTTAAATGGGTCTCATCTGAGAATTAAAATGAGTTGAAAATTGAGTTTAAAATGACTCTAGATTGTTTTCTGAGAAAAATTCTTCAAAATATAAGATCCTGGGGGTTGGCAAATGACAGAATGTTGATTAAAAACCCAGGTTTTAAAATTGATTTTGAAAGAAAAGTTTTAAAACCCGTATCTGGATTAAATATTTTGAAAACAAGAGTGCTGGATCTCAAAAATGAGATGCAATGCAATGAAATGGCATGCTGAATGCATGCAATGATATGCAATGACACACGAAATGTAAGCACTGGATAAAAGTGAAAATTTGGGGTGTTTACAGATGCCCCTCTTTGCTACTAAGCCACTTTAAATCCGAGCTTAGTGGCCAAGAAAAACACACCAAATTTGGGCTATAAAAAAATGCCTCAGTTAGGAGAATCTGACTGGGTATGAAAGAATTAGCTCTAACAGTGATTATGATAGGTATGGAATGAAAAATAAAGAAGAAATATTCATTCTGCAAGATTGAAGTTCAAGTTTTGCCTTTATCCTGGATGGGACGGAAATACCTCATATGAAACAAAGCTCAGATTTTAACCCTTGACCTGATTGAGGAATGAAATACCTTATCAAATGAGGCTCAGATTTATACCCTTAACCTAATCGGGCATGAAAATGAAATACCTCATCAAAGAAGGCTCAGGTTTGTACCCTTAACCTGATTAGGCGAAAAATGAAATACCTCATCAAATGAGGCTCAGGTTTGTACCCTTAACCTGATTGGGCGATGAAATACCTCATTAAATGAGGCTCAGGTTTGTACCCTTAACATGATTGGGCAGAAATAAAATACCTCATCAAAGTGAGGCTTATGTATGTACCCTTAACCTGATTGGGCGGAAAATGAAATACCTCATCAAAATGAGGCTCAGGTTTAACCCTTAACGTGATTGGGCGGAAAATAAAATACCTCATCAAAATGAGGCTCAGGTTTAACCCTTAACGTGATTGGGCAGAAAATGAAATAATGAGATTCTCGAAAGAAAAACCCATGATGGGACCTTCGGACTTCCGCACAATGAATCCGATAGGGGTTTTGCAAAATGATGAAATTTGGGTCCCTAAAGCTTGAAAAGGGGTTTGATTTTGAGCGCCTCATTACTGAGACTAAATAACTTTTGAAATTGATGACCTTTTGCAAGAAAATGATTGGTGGCTTAACCTCAAGCCAAAATTGGACTATCTATGGTGGGACAGTGGAGACATAGGGAAGTGTGCGAATCTGAGAGCCCAGGCGCTCAGATTATATCAAAGAAGGGAAGGAATCTTGAAAACTCCGGTTATCAAGTCCTAAAAGGGATAACAACTGATGCCAGGATACGCCAAAGGTGAATCTCAAGCTCTCACTTCACGCCAGGATAACTTAAAAATATTGTCAAAATGTTGAAAATTATTGTTGATTCAAAATAATTGAAAATGATGCACATTGTTTTGAAAATATTCCCTCTTTTCTACCTGAAGTATTACCTCCGACTGGGCTTAACTCCATAGAATCAAGATTCAAATTCAAATTGCTTGCGATTAGCTTTCTTTCAAAGAAGCTATCAATTTCCTTGATATGAGCAGAAAATAGAGTATTCTTGATATTATAAAAGCAATTGGTGAGAGAATATTGATAAAAGAATTTCATAAAATTTAAAGAAGATTTTTGGTAGATTTGACAGTTTGATGTCCTGGAATTCTTTTCTCATGATGGTCTTTCTGAGCTCTCTTGGGTTTTTAGGAAATTCAATACATCATCCTTCATTTTGGAGATGTCATAGCTTTTTTTTCTCTCTCTTTCTCTTTTTTTTTGGAAGGGTACGTCACAAACGCCTTCAACTCGAAGATGTTCCGATTCTTATTTTCTCTTAGGGATTATATTGACGGTTATTGGCTCTTTGCTTGGAAATCTCTTAATGATAGCAGAAATTAAATATCATTTAGGGTTTGTCGGGAGGCTCATCGCAGTCGCCTTCATCTTGACGGTGATCTGAACTTTCCCTGGAAGGATCCGTCACAAACTCCTTCATCTTAGAGATGATCCAAATCTTCTTTGGCCCCGGGGGTCTAACTCACATAATTCATCTTCATCTTGATGACAATTGAGAGATCTCTTTTGCAGATATTTAATTGCAGCTTAGATGATTAAGGAGATATGGAAATTGAATGAATTTTTCTGTATCACCCAGGATATTTCGACTGCTTTATTTTCCAAGAATGATCTTTAAAAATGTTCCATTGACTGCGATCAATACCGATCACTTATGGCTTTGCAACAACATTGAATTTTCTTTGCTGGCCATATCGAGGATTTATTCTCCATCCTTTTGGTTGGCCAATAGAAAGATTCTGAATTTTGAATCCTTTTTCGCGAAAGCTTTGTTCTTTCGGAAGTAATACTGAAGGTATTCTGAGGTAATGTTTTTGTGCAATAAAGATTTTGAAATAAACAAATATTTAATGACAAATTGGCAAAATTTTCTTAAAATACTTTGTGAAAGCGAGCATTTGAAGCACAATGCGACACATCCATGACAAAAATTCTCTTCTCCTTTCTCCAAAGGAGAAGATTCAGAAATGGGAAAAGGAAATTACTCCTCTCTTCACTGAAGAGGAGGTGTTTGCAAAATAAACTTTGGAAGAGAAATTAAGCTTTTGTCAAAACTTCCTAACATTAGGCTTCTCTTATGGAAAGGGGGCCGCTAATGGTGAGGTCGGTGAATTGGTCATGAAGGAGCGAGTCCATCACACTCTCTCTGAAAGGAGGGTCCTTCATGATGAAATGACCTAGTATGAAATTGTGGTCACAAGAAAAGCAAACTTCCGTCGAAGCTCTCCCTGAACTAAGGGTTCCTTGTATGAAATTGGAAATTTGTTTTGCAAACGGTTCACAAAGACACGAGTCCCTTCAAACTCTCCCTAAAAAGAGGCTAAATGAACAAAGGATAGCATGCGAAAAGAACGAGCTCCCTCGAACTCTCCCTGTGAAAAGGGTCTCTCGCAAGAGAAATGATTGAAATTGGTATTGAGTGACCAAAAAGGGTCGAAATTGGAAATTGGAAATTGGAAATTGGAAATTGGAAATTGGAAATTGGAAATTGGAAATTGGAAATTGGAAATTAGAAATTGGAAATTGGGAAATTGGAAATTTGAATTTAGAAATTGGAAATTGGAAATTGGAAATTGGAAATTAGAAATTGGAAATTGATTGACCCGAAGGTCGAAATTGAAAATTGAGTGCCCTGAAGGTCGAAATTAGAAATTTGGAAATTGGGTGGCTCGAGGGCCGAAGTGGTAATTAGATGGCCCAAGGACCGAAATTGAGAATTGGTTTACTGGGAACAATATGAGTTCAATAGGAATTCAGCCTAAGAACGACATTGGTTTTATTGAGAACGATATTAGTTCAGTTAATAACGACATGGGTTCAATAGGGATTCAACCTAAGAACGACCTTGGTTCAATTGAGGACGTACCAGTTTGAGCACTGGGTTTTAAAAAACTACCAGTACAAGCACTGGTTTTTAAAAGATTACTAATACGAGATTTGGTAAGGCAACCAAGGCGAGGTTGGATTTCATAAAAGGGACCAATTTGAAAATTGGATTTAACCGGACCGGTGTAAGACTAGGTTCGAATCAGAATTCAAATCTTCAAGGAAAGACTAGATGAATTGGATTTTGAAAGAGAATTTGGGTCAGAACTCAGATTTTCTAGACCAATTTACAGGATAGTTTAAGTAGAAGTTCAAACCTTTAAAGGAAAGCTAACCAAATAAGATTTGGGAGAAAACTCGAGTCAGAACTCTAATCTTCTGGACCGATTCTAGACATTTGAATTGGATTTGGAAGAAAATTTGAGTCAGAACTCTAATCTTCTAAACCAATTACTAAATTGTAGAAAAGTTTGAGTAGGAGTTCAAACCTTTAAAGAAAAGCTAAACAAATCGGATTTGGGAGAAAACTCGAGTCGGAACTCTAATCTTATGGACCGATTCTAGACATTTGAATTGGATTTGGAAGAAAATTTGAGTTGGAACTCTAATTTTCTAGACCAATTCAGAAGAAAAATAAAACTCGGGTCGGAACTCGAATCTTCGAAGGAAAACTAGATCCAGTGTAGAAGGAAAAGAAATTTGAGTCGAAACTCGAATCCTAAAGGAAAAGTAGATAAATTTGGAAGGAAAAGAAACCCGAGTCGGAACTCGAATCCTGAAGAAAAAAAATAGATCAATTTGGAAGGAAAAGAAATTTGAGTCGGAACTCGAATCCTAAAGGAAAACTAGACCAGTTAGAAGAAAAAGAAATTCGATTCGGAACTCGAATCCCGAAGGAAAACTAGACTAATTAGAAAGAAAGAAAATTCTAGTCGGAACTCAAATCCTGAAGGAAAACTAGACCGGTTAGGAGGAAAGAAAATTCGAGTCAAAACCTGAATCGCGAAGGAAAACTAGACCGGCATGGATTAGGTTTGAAAACATTATCTAGTAACCAGATTTAGAAAGTTTGACCAATAAAAATTGGATTTTGAAAGTCTGACCAATAACAATTGGATTTTTAAAGATGTACCAATGTGAATACCGGATTTTGGAAATGAACCAGTATAAGTACTGGATCAGTACGAATACTGTTTTTGGAAGAATTACCAGCACAAACACTGGATTTTGAAGATTTACCAGCACGAACACTGGATTTAGAAAATTTATCAGCACGAACACTTTTTTTTTTTTTGAAAATCTTACCAGCACGAACACTGGATTTAGAAAATTTACCAGCACAAACACTGTTTTTTTTTTGAAAATCTTACCAGCACGAACACTGGATTTTTGAAAATTTACCCAACTGATTCTGATGAGAGATTTTTAATTTTCATCCTCACGATGACTTAGACAACTGTCGGGGTCTCAAGATTTATCCCTTACCCTGAATGGGTAGTTCAGGTTTATCCCTTAACCTGAAGGGGAAATGAATTTGATGCAAATGAATGTAAATGGATGCAAATGAATGCAAATGTATGCAAAATGATGTAAATGAATGCACATGCATGCAAAATAAGAGATTTGTTTGATCCTGCCTACATACAGGATGTTTTTTAAGATAATTTTCAAAATAATGACCTAGTATAACTGGGGAGTGAGAAGTTAGATGAAAGGATAAGTAATTGATATTTGAAGAATGCTTTCTGACTTTGGATTGATGCTGGGGGGACTCTGAAGAGGGTCATTCCTAAAAAAAAAACATTTTGCAGAGAAGGAGAATAAAAGGTGACATCAAGTTTATGAGGAAAATGGATAATTTATTCAATCATTGAAGAGAAATAACAAGTTGGTAAGAAAACTGTGACTGTATTGTCATTTTAAAATGACCAAAAGCAAAATGATTAAAGATGACATAGCCTTGACATTATCAGTTTCTTGGAAAACTTGATCAGGATGGTCAACTGGTATCTTCCTCATTTTCAACATGGAGATTCTTGTCGATGCGATCTTGAATGATATTCTTCAAGACGAAACAATTCTCAGTGTCATGCCCTACTGCCCGATGAAATTTACAGAATTTTTCTTTGAATCTGCCCATGACTGTTGTGGGATCAGCTACTTTAGGTAAACAAATCATATCTTTTGCGAGCATGTATTCCAGAACACTCTCTAGTGTCTGATCCAGAGGAGTGAAGTTTCGATCCATACTCTAATCCTTGTGCTTTGTCTTTTCTTGACCTTTTTCTTTATGCTGAGGACTAAATTGAAGAGGCTTATCATTGTTGGAGAACTTTCCTTTTTGGCCCTTAGATCCCTCTGAATAGTTATCATGATTGCAATCATCGGCAAAAAGAGTAAATGGAGCCTCTGAAGATCCGACCATATCTTTTGTGAGCATGTATTACAGGAAACTCTCGAGTATTTGATCCAATGGAGCCATCTTGCGGTCCTGGTTCTGACCGTCATGCTATACTTTTTGTTGATTGCTTGACTTCTGTTGAGACTTGGCCGAGATAGTCGACCAATATTCTTTCTCATTCTCAACGAAGAAATTCTTGTCGATATAATCTTGGACAATGTTCTTGAAGATAAAACAATGGTCGGTATCATGCCCTACTGCCCGATGGAATTTGCATAACTGGTCCATAAATCTTCCCATGATTGTGGGAGGATTTGTGACTTTCGGGAGTTTTACCAATTCTTTGGCCAACATATATTCAAGGATTTCATCGAGAGACTGTTCGAGAGGAGTAAACTGGTGATTGTAACCCCAGCCGTCTCGCTTTATCTTTTCTTTCTGTTGACTCAAATTTTCACTCTGCTTTGAAGATTTCTCTTTCTGACTTATATGATTGCCTTTGCTATCTTTGCAATCATCGTGGTTGGCATTGACGAAGAAGGCGAAGTTCATCTTCTTTTTTGAATCTTGATTATTTATGATGGGGGTGATACCTTCGTAGAAGTCTTTGCTCCTAAAGACCTTCTTGCCCTTGTCACGGGCTTGCAAATATTTAATCATCTTGGCCATTTCCTTCAACTGTACTTGGACTGGGTTATCCATTGCTTGACTCTTCAATTTATAGGCTATCCTTTGTCTATGAGGGGATCTTTGAAACGCTTGCTGAGCTTCATATTCTTCATCAGTGTCCTCTACTGATTTCCCTTAATCTATTGTATCAACATCCTGAATAGGCTTCTTAGACAACTTCAAAACCCTTTTGACTACCCGGCCCTTTGCCTTCTGCTTGATTTGGGTCTTCTTTGCACTGGCTTCAACTTGCTCTGCCAGCATCTTGCTCATCATCTTTTTGAACATGACATATATCTGAGGATCCATGCCATCCTCAATCTGCTGCCCTTGATTTCTGCCTGAACGCGGGGAATCCATTTCGTCTTTTGAATGTGACATGCCTTCCACCGGTGCAGTTTTTCTTCCTGACCTTGTCTGAACCATTGAATGTCACGAAAGCTCTCTGCAGAGCAGAATTGATGGTTAGGCTTTTGAAAGAAATTTTGATTGGAGGAAAATATTTACTGAGAATTTTGGTAGACAATTGAAAGAGTATCCCATTACTAGGGATTGAGTCGTCGCTGGGATTACGACAATTGTGTTGTCATTCCTTTATAAAGAAAATAAACAACTGAAAAATATGCCTTATTACCTAGGCGAGGTCGTCAAACCAAGATGAGATGAAAATTAAAGGAATTTTATTAAAGGAAAAACATGATTTTATTAATAATATACTTGACAAAGGGGAGGGGGACAAACAATTTTCCACCACTCCTAATAATTAGAGGACACTCGAGGACCAGGAAAAATAATAAGAGTAACAAAAGAATCTCAACCATGTCTGGCAGAATGGTATGCATCGGACCACTAATCTGATGTGAGATCGAACTCTGGCAAGATCTCCGATAGTAGACGAATTTTTATGCACTTCTGTCTCTGAGAGAATTGCCTGACACAACGCTCTGGATGGTAGTATGCGCAGAAGAATGAGCCAAGTAGCCTGAACCGCTTGCCGTATGGGTAAGTATATCTGAGAAGTGATTTCTGACGATCAAAGTAGTTTCAAACAACCTCTTCCTCCTGAAGGTTATCGATCAAGAATCGGTATCGCGCAACTGGAAGAAGCTTTTCACCATTATATCTGAATGAACTGGCTCGAGCTGGCACATGCCGAAGGAACCAAGACTGCAATGCATAGGTGCACCCTTCGACTAGAATTGATTCTCCAAGTGTGAAATGGGTCAACCCTTGGTACAGGAAAGCGAGTGCGTCCATGACTATGGAAAGGTGGCTGGTCTGTTGACTTCCCCATCTTCTTAAAAGTTGAACTATCCTAATATCCATGTAATTCCGCCCATCTGGAAAGAGAGCTAATCTCACAGTGCATAAGACCATCGCATGCTGGATTCTCTCTCGAGCTGTTCGAGATAAGGAACTGACTTCTACAAATGCCCATACTATTTGTAGATTTCGAGCAGGTTCACATATTCATTTTCATTCTCCTCCACCAATGGCCAAGACTTGCATCCTGTCATCCGGGCTAAAGCACCTCGGGGATCCAGACCCTTGACATTGATAAAAAATTGTTTCTCGAGTGGATCTCCAGGCTGACCAGCTGGTTTAGGTAATCCCATAATCTCTGAGAATTCGTCCATCAATAAAGTCATCTCCCCCCATGAGAACCAGAAGGTACTAGTGCTTGGATTCCACCGCTCCGCCAGTGCGTGGATCAAATTACCGTTGATTGTCTGCTTTCCACTGTGGATGCCAGTTCTAATCCACAATCGTCCAAATGGTCCGGAAACATACGAGAGAAGTTCTTGAGCTATGAATAATACCACCGGGAAAGGAAGGATCCGGTGCTGAGGACTCGATGTTAAGGAAGACCTTGTCGCACCTCGTAGGAGATGTGACCCTCAGGAAAGACTGAATCAAGTTGACTGGATGCCATCAGACTGAAAAACATGGAAAATTTGGAATAAGACTCAGGAAAATACAAAAATTTTAAAAAATTACAGGCATGATGAAAATAAAGCAGGAAATTCGAGATCCAGAAGGAAGGAAGAATGGAAAATCACCTACAGTTTTGAGGAAAATCAAGAAGAATTTGGAAAATCGTCAAGGGTTTTGAGAAAATACAAAGAAAGGTTTCATAAATGAGGTACTTGAAAAATCGTCCAATATTTTGGAAAAATTGGAAAAATATGATAAAATAAGACAGAAAATGAATACACCACATCCTGCACAAACAATTATGCACATACAACATTCCCTAAGAAGTTGACTCTAAATGCACAAGTTTTGAAATAGTTGTAGGACCTTAATCCTAACTCTAAGGTTCAAATCATCTGTGTTCAATCATGCTATGCTGATATACTCAAGCCAAGACTCAATATACGTAGCATAAAATCAATTGCTCCGGTTCTAGGTTCAAGTTTTCCATCATCCTTGAGTGTAACGCCCCGGATTTCCAAAACAAAGCTAAGTTAAAATTTTCATGAATTTCTTTTTTTTTTCTTTGCAGCGGAACTTAGAAAAGCTTTTAGCAGCGGAATAAGACGATAACGAGTCGTCGGTTTTAGAAAACTCCGAGCACGTTGCAGGTATGTGGCCAAGCAACTCATTGACCACCAAAGTGTTCCATTTTATCGAAAGCACATGTTTATTACAACACTACTGCTTAGAAAAGCAGTGAAGGTTCAATAAAAGGAAGCAGTATAACTCTGTCTAGAGAAACCCTGGAACTCGATGCCGCCTTGCTCCGCATATCGCCACGCAGGTTCAACACCTGAAATCCCCATTAAACGGGGTCAGAACCACTGATGGTCTGGTAAGTAGGCAAACACCTATCTATTCAACTCAAGTAAATGCATAGACCACTCAGGGTCGCAGTTCGTAATATGACGCTCAAGCCTCCATGACTTAGCGTATATCGCAAAAGCCTCATCAGGGCTATGTGTTGAACATCCATGCAAGTCTTCATGACTTTGCATAAGCCTCTTCAGGGTTGTGAGTTAGAATAACCTCTTAAGTCTCTATGACTTAGCCTTGACTTCCTCAGAGTCACGAATGGATGTCTAGCTCAAGCCTTTATGCTTGGCACATCCGTATCTGACGAATCTAAGGACAGCTCTCCGAGCTTCACTTAATCGTACAGATATCAATGGGGTTCTTTCCCAATCGGTCCAGTAGTATACCGACCATGACACCTTCACAAAGGTTATGCAGGACTGACTCAACAACGTCATCCACTCATACATTCAAAGTAGCGCTGTACCTAAGCTAATGCTTTGTTTCGATAATTGCACCTCCCACTGGGCTTAGGGGACTCATATCTGGGCGACAACGCGACGATCTGGGGGTTGATTATTCTATGTATTTTAGATACCCCAGAGGCCTGTTGACCCCATCCCCCTAGTAGGACGGTACAGCATACCGGAAGAGATCCTTACTAGGTATCCGAATGCATTCTGCTACTGCAGTAATTGGGTTCAATCCTTAGGTATTTAAGGATAACCACGACCTCCATACCTCTGAGTGACGAAGGCCATCAATGAACTCTATTAGGTTCGGGTGAAATATATGTCACTCAAGGCTGCGCCATCACCGTCTTCCTCGGTGAGAAATTCTGAAAGGGGCATGCCGGTCTTACAATTACTTGACGAACATTGCATGCCTATAGGGCAGCCTTTGAGAAGTATGTACCCGACCCCAATCAACCACACGATTTTCACCGTGGAACAAAGGTTTTATTCATATGCATGCTTAACTCTGCTCTCGGCACTTCGGCCTTGACGAGCGCTTCACCTCTTTCGGTGGAAACAACACACTCCGGCTCAGCGGCCCTTACGAGTCTGGTTGTCTGATAATTCTCAATGAGCATGCACATGACTCGATCTCTACGGATCGGCTACTCGGAGTATTTTTACGCAACGAGCTCAAGACCTCGTTAAGGTGCTACCACTACTTTGGCGCAGCGGCTCTTACAAGTATGATGCCCTTGCAGGTGCCAGGGAGGCGAGTCATTCTGACATCGTTCTAACAAAGGACATCATTGTGCCACTTAACTGGTTCTGACAGCTCTTCTGCCAACCATTCTGTCAACACCTTCTCTGCTCTACCGGCAGTGGTGCGACGAACCTTTCTACATCGTAGAAGGCGTTCCATAACTGGGTAGCACTTCTGCTACGTTCTTTCTGAGCCATTCTTAGCTCCTTCAGGAATTTCAGCAGCACTTCCTCTCTTTAACGGAGAAAGCGTGCGTTTTCTTTTATCTATTTCAGCGGCATCTCCCCTCTTTGGTGGGAAATCGCTATGCTTAACTCGGGAAATGGATGCGTACCGTTGTGCGTACTTTGCATCCATCAAGGTTGCAGGAACCTTGGGCCATAGCCAGGCCATACGTAATTGATTTAGTCTCTACGTAAAGAGCATTTTGCCAAAAGGCGAAGCCTTTCCAATAGGGGCTTCATTCGTCAAGCAGAATCTTGTACGAGGAGCGGTAAGGGAATCACATGGGCGATTTTGGAGTTGATCTCCATTTGAACGCTCACTTACGCGCCATATATGTAATATAAGCAGAAGCATGTGCTTTATACAACGGCGGCGTAAAGGAAATGCATATACTATTGTTCAGGGTGTGTAACTGAACGAAATATTCTACATATATAACAAAACAGGAGCCTTGGCATCGTTCGACGCGATGGCGTAAGTAAATACATTGCAGAAAGCAGGAGCTTTGGCATCGTTCGACGCGACGACGTAAGTAAATGCATAATCGGAAGTGTTTTAATCGGAAGTACAGAAAGCAGGGAGCCTTGGCATCATACGACGCGACGGCAAAGGTAAATTACATAGCCTGTGCAATATAAGACGCGTCGGCAGAATCAGCAGATATTCACCTAGATCTGTATCCAACGATAGTTACGAGGCGAGCGAGTGAACACCGAAGTGTCCTAGAGGGCTCAACCAAGAACTAGGGTGAGATACTATTTTGAAGAACGCATATACTGCGTATTCGAACATATATATCCGACGATAGTTACGAGTCGAGCGCGTGAACACCGAAGCGTCCTAGAGGGCTCAACCAAGAACTAAAGCAAGATACTACTTCAGAAAGTATATGCTATATACAAACAATCAAATACTTGAGAGAGATGGTTTAATGAAGCGAACTTACTTCAAATCGTGGAAGAAACGGCTCCGGGTTGCTTCGTTGGCTTTGAGCCTTACTTCGAGAGGTCAGACTAAGTCAGATGAAGCTGACTTAGTTGTGAAAAAGGTAGAGTAGGTCAAGCTACTCAACCTAAGTGGTTTGAACCAAACAGGGCTCGGTCCAAGTCAACTGGGTTCAGCAGGTTCGAACTCAGCTCAAGTAGGCTAAGTCTGGGTTCAGAAATCCAAACCAAAAGCTAGACCAAAAAGGACTTTGACTTTGACTTCCAACCCAACTAGGTTCAAGTCAAGTCAACTGGGTTTGAGCTAGGTCAGGTGGGTTCAGACCTAGGTCAGGTGGGTTAGGACCAGGTCAGGCAGGCTCAGGCTAAGTCAGGCAGGCTCAGACCAGGTCAGGTGGGCTCAGGTGAGCTAGGCTAGGTAGGGGAGGTTTGGAAAAGGAGGAGAGAGAGAGGGCTAGACGATTTTTCAAAGGAGGGGGGCTCCTCTATTTATAGATTCTGAAACTTGAGCCCCAAGTTTCAGAATTTCCATTTTAGTCCATAGCTTTTTCAGAAATTTCCTTTGATCTTATCCATCTGACTGTTTGATCTTATCCATCTGACTGTTTGATCTTATCCATCTGAGATATTTCCATGAGATATTTTTGTGGGTCCCACCAAAAAAGTTGAGTTTTCGGCATTTTTTTCTGAAAAATTCTGAGTAGGCCATTATCTTTGTATTGATGCAACTAAGAAAGTTGGCTCGCAGGAATCTCTTGATTTCGAGCAGGGAGGAAGTTATGATCTCCAGAGCATTTAAGCATATATTCGTGAAGATACGAATATCCTAAGTATATTTGGATCGCAGGAATCAGTTTGATTCGCTTTACGGTAAAAACGCTATTTTTCATTGGAAAAATGCCTCAGGAATTTATTCAGAGTTATCTGAAAAATTGCGGGTCTTATATTGAGCGACTGCTCATATACGTTGGACTATGGCCCTTGGTACGTGGCAGAGGGGTTTTCACCCAAATAGCTGGCCCAGTTGTGAGGCTTTGTCCTGAACTATGGTTCTGGAAGAAAGCCCAGCAACGTGAAGACCAGGTAAAGATAGGTGGGGTGGTTTTTTGAAAACATGAGCACATGCAAGCAAACAGAGGGCTCTAAAACCTATAGAGATAGAATTTTGAAATATTTGAAGAAGCAAGCATTGTTTTCATACAATTCCTAGATTGAGGAGTGTTGTATTAGACCTAAGTCTATGTGAGCATGAATAATTCTCCTCAATATGGTCCTACCAAACCATGCCTAGTCTACATGCAATCTATGTCAGTTGGGTTCAAGTCTAGGCTCCTAGGTTCACATGATAATCATGAAATAAAATCTGACATTCCATGGAATACGATTTTGACAATTTGAACTAAGTTAAGCACACAATTGATCAGGCGAAAATAAGTCCCATCAAGATCGCCAAACCTGTTATCATCGCAAAATTTTACATTTGCAAGTCAAACTGACATTTGAAAAAGTTTTTGAAAATAACTCGCCTTCGTTTTTAAAATGCAGGATAATTTCGAAGAATGGGACTCGCCTGTCGGTACGAGGTTCAACCGTTTCTGGCGCCTTTACCAAGGATTATTGAACCAAGGATCAAAAGTGTGCTTAGCTTTGCTCAACTTGTCTAAATCATGTTCTATTTCCTAAATGCACAAAGAATCAAGCATGTGCTATGAATTTTCTGAAAATGCAGATTGAAAACATGATGTTTGCTTTGAGATTTGAAATACTTGCAAAATTCTTGGAAAATAAGTCCTTTGAAAATCGTGAATCATGATTGAGAGAATGTTTCTGAGAAAGTGAAAATCAATTTCTGAAGAAATATAAGAGTTTTGTGAAAATCGATTCTAAGAAAT
Source organism: Nuphar pumila (assembly GCF_984573655.1). Lineage (NCBI taxonomy): Eukaryota > Viridiplantae > Streptophyta > Magnoliopsida > Nymphaeales > Nymphaeaceae > Nuphar > Nuphar pumila. The sequence continues at coordinate 67,771,593 of NC_143255.1, read as the reverse complement.
TTGGAATAACTTTGGAAAAACTTGATTTCTCTGAATTCAAACTTTGAAATTGAAAATATAACTTAGAAAATCGAATTTTGAACTTGAGAAACACTTGAAATATCCTTTGAAAACTCAATGTTTTTGAGAAAATCGATTTCTGTATTAAACTTAGAAAATTTTAAGAAAATCCATTTCTTGGAATTGGAATTGGCAAATGAATGAATATAGATTTGAAAGACTTGATTTTGAGGAATTGAGAAAATCCTTTTGTATTTTTGAGAAATGCAATGCATTTTGAAGTTAGCCTAAGTGTGTAGGCTGAATGTGGCTAATACGAAGATCACAAATCTAGGTCTCATTCGTATTTTGACTATGGCCATAAATACGAATTCCACCGAGTTTGTCAACTTCATAAGAGCTAGTGCACGTGCCATTCGTGTAGACCATGGTGAATTTGTAATATGTGCATGAATAATGACAAGCATAACAATTATATATCAAAGTTCAAACTATATGCAATGCAAATCCAAATCTAAGCAGAAATTAAAATTCTTATTCCAAATTTAATTACAATTTACATCACTAATTGAATTTAAATACAGGAAAATAAAGTCTTCAATGTTTCTGCAAAACTAGAAAAATGGATTAGTGAAGATATGTTGGCTTTTCTAGGTTTATCCAGCAATATCTAGAAATTGCTGGATTTGGCTAGATATAAGCCTTTTTCCATGATTCCCTGATATAAACTTAATGAAATATGAAATAAAACTAAATAAATAATAAAGATGACTTTTGAAAATTCAAAATTAGGGTCAAAATGACCAAAATACCCCTGATAGCAAGACTATGGCCTTGAAATCAGGGTTTCCAGAAAGATATTTTATAAAATGCAAGTTTTGAAATTCAAATGAGGATGAATTAAACCAAATATGATATGACATGATTAAAAACATGAAAATTAGGGTTTAGAATTTTGAAATTGAGGTCAAATGACAAAATTGCCCCTGATAGCAAGACTATGGCCTTGAAATTAGGGTTTTCTGAAATAAATTTGGTAAAAACTTTGTGTTTATGGTTTAAATGAAGTCAAATAAGCACAAAATTGATCATGAAGCATCCTAATATGATTCTAAACATGAACAAACCCTAAAAACATGAACTTATTGTTATCATCGCAAAATTTTTCCCCCTCTCTTGCGAGAAAGAAATGAATTTCGCGAGTCAAACTCGACCAAAGTTTTGAAAATGGTTTTGAAAATTAACTCACCTCCATTTTAAAAATTTGCGGAAAAATTCCGTGGAATGGGATTCGCCTGTCGGTACGAGGTTCAACCGTTCCTGGCGCCTTTACCAGGGGTAATTGAACCAAGGATCAATTATGTGCTTTAACTCGACTCAAATATCTAAATTATGCTCTATTTTTCCTAGAATGCACAAAGAATCAGGCTTGTGCTATGAAATTTTGAAAATAATATAAGTTTGAGAAACATGATGTTTGCTTTGAAAAATTGAAATGCATTTGGAAAATGACTGGAAAATGCTTGAAAATGGAATTCCTGGGAAAATTCTTGAATTTCATTGGAAATCAGAAATTTGTTTGGAAAATGAATTCTGAATGAGAGATGGATTCTCAGGAAAAATTTGAACTTTTGAGAAAATAAATTTGGAGATTTAGATTGCTTTTCTGAGGAAATGGATTTGAAAATTCTGAGAAAATCAAGAAAGTCCTTTGGAAAATGTTTTTTTGAAATGGAAACTGGATTCTCAGGAAAACCGATTTTTGAAAACTTGGGATTTTGAAATTTGAGAATTTTAAAACATTGGAAAATCTTGATTTGAACTTGGGAAATGCTTTGAAATGTCATTTGAAAACTTAGGATTCTGAGAAAATCAAATCCTGAGAAAGACTTGAAAATTCTTGAGAAAACTGAATTTTCTGAAATTGAAATTGGAAAATGAATTTGAAATTTGAATAATATGAATGAATGGATATGAATTTGAAAGGGAATTTCAATTGAGGAATTGGAAAATCCTTTTGAAGTTTTGAGAAATACAGTGCATTTTTGAAGTTAGCCTAAGAGTGTAGGCAGAATATGGCTAATATGAAGATCATAAATCTTGGTTTTCTTCGTATTCTGACTATGGTCATAAATACGAATCCCACCGAGTTTATAAACTCCATAAGAGCTTGTGCACGTGCTATTCGTGTCAACCATAGTGAATTTAAAATAAATATGCATGAATCATACATCAAATATTGAAATTTGCAGAAATTAAACTATATGCAATGCTGCCCTATTCTAAGCAGAAAAGTAACTCTTATTCCAAATATTACATTGATTTTTACATTGAATTGAATAAAATAAAGAAATAAAATGGCTAAGTCTTTATCTTGAATATTTCTGCAAAACTTGGGAAGGGTATTTGCTTGGATCGACTAAAGGAAAGGACGATAGGTGTGGCTGCACCAAGGTTGATGATGATGGTGATGAAGGTGGGTGCTAGGATGCTGAAGGGGTGTTGGGGATGCCACGATTTTGCTTGTAGAGAAGGCTGTCACTAGTGAAGGGCTGAAGCTGCTGTGATGGAGGAGTTGGGGCTGCTGTCACCAACGTTTGAAGGAGGATTGGGCATGAATGGTGTCTTTGGAAGAGGTGGCTGCAGCAAGGAGTTGAATGTTTGCACTGCTGGAGGAGGCCATTGTGCAAGGGCTGCTCAAATGATGGGCATCAAGTTGCAGCAAAGGCTGCTGTTAAGAGGTTGGAGAGTTGTGTAGTGGGAGAGAGAGAGAGAGAGGGAGGCGTGAAGAAGAGATCAGTCGTGAGAGTCTTTTCCTTTTCTTCTTTTTTTCTAACTTAGGCCTTAATGTGCTTTCTAACCTAGGTCTTAATAACCTAATGAAAAAGGAGATCCCCCCTTTACGTGAATGGGTGGGCAAGAGGGAAAGGAAGGAAGGAAGAAAGGGAAGAAGGAAGAAAGGGAAGAAAAGAAAGGAAAGAAAGAAGAAAAAGAAAAGGAAAGAAAGGAAGAAGAAAGGGAAAGCGAAAGGGAAAAAGAAAAAGGAAAGGAAGGAAGGGAGAGGGGGCTGGAGGTTTGGGCGACCACCTTGTGGGTCCCACCTCTTTAAAATAAAATAAATAAAAAAACCAAATAAAACAAAACAAACAAATAAAAAAGAAACATCTCTCTTTTTTTTTTAATAAATTAAAACAAGAAAATGCAAATGGATGACCATCTCATAGCGGGTCCAAATTCCACTTTTGAAATTCATTTTGACGATTAAAGGGGTAAAATTGTCTTTTTCAGAAAATTTCTTGACAAAACGAGCTATTTTTGGCAGCTTTTGAAATGAGCTCAGATTTTGAAGTTCAATACCTCGTTGCGAAGTAAATCCAATGTAGAATTTAAAAATTTAATTTTGGAAGAAATCCAGATTGTTTTTCTATAGAAAATACTTCCAAATTTATTTTAAGACAAAACAAGCTATTTTTGGCAGTTTTTGAAACGAGCTTGGATTTTGAAATTCAATACCCCTTTTGCGAAGCAAATCCAGTGTAGAATTCAAAAATTTGAGTTTGAAATAAATTCAGATTATTTTTCTTTAGAAAATATTTCCAAATTTAGATACTTGGGGGTAAAAATGTCAATTTTGGAAACCCAGCATTTGAAATTGATTTCTAAAAACCTTTAAAACTCAATCTGGATTGAAATTTATAAAACTGGAGTTCTGGACTTCAAAAATGAAATGAAATGTGATGAAATGTTATGAAATGCTGAGAAATGATATGAAATAATGAGAAATGACATGCGAAATGCTAATCCTGAATGAAGAATTTTGGATTTTAAACCCCGATTGGCAGTTGTACCAACTCAAAAAGTGTTAAAATTGACAAAATTTGCAAAATGGTTGAAGAAATGGTTTTTAAGCCCTACCGAGCTAGAGTGACACTGAAAATTAGGGTTTGAGCTGAATCAAACTGAAATGAGCTGGATTCTAGAGTTTCAAAACCCAAATGAGCTGACAATGATACTAACTCAACTGACCTTTCCGACTGAATTTTCAAGAAAAGTTGTCATTTTTAGATAAATGGTACGGAATGGTCACTGGAGCGAAGTGAATTATGAACATGAGTTGGCTTTGAGCTAAAACAAAGGTTAGTAATACTGACATGAACTAAAATCGAAGCTCAAACACTAGCTCGATTGACTGAACTCAACTCAATTTCAGCTGAAAGAGGTGAAATGAACTAAAATGGGCTCCTAGACACTTAGAAATGGTTTTGAACTGAAACTGGAGCGCTTGAACTTCTGGTGAGCTCAAGTTAGACTCTAGGAAATATGACTGACTGTGAATGACTTACTCTGAGACAATTGGCTTGGATTTGAGTGAGAAATGAACTCATTTATAAAGAAATGATCCCATTTTGGCAGGAATGGTCAGAAATGAACATGGTCTGTTCATTGTGAGCTGAGATGAGCTTGAGATAACTGATATTCTAACTGTTATGAACTGACCAATGAGCTTGGTTGACTCCGACTGACTGGGGTCTGTGATATCCTAGGGGTAAAATGATAATTTTCTTAATGAAAGTGGGTAAAGTGGTAGTTTTCTAAAACTAACTCGGGGTTTGACTCCTACACTGACCTAACAGGGTTGGCATTGCACGAGAAGGGTTGTTTGAGAATGGATGAGGAAAATTTGGGGTGTTTACAGATGCCCCTCTTTGACTAAGCTGGCTTGAAGACGAGCTTGGTGGCAAAGAAAAACACACCAAATTTGGACTATAAAAATGCCCCAATTAGAAGGATCTGACTGGGTATGAAGAAATTAGCCCTGATGAAAATGGTAGATCTGAAATAGAGAATAGAGAGGAAATTTTTACTTCAAAAAGAAGTGAGATTCAGGTTTTGCCTTTAACCTGGATGGGACGAAAAAATACCTCATATAGAAACGAAGCTCAGGTTTAACCCTTATCCTGATCGAGAAATAAAATACCTCATCAAAGGAGGCTCAGGTTTGTACCCCTATCCTGATTGGGCGAAAAATGAAATACCTCATCAAAGGAGGCTCAGGTTTGTACCCTTATCCTGATTGGGCGGAAAATGAAATACCTCATCAAAGGAGGCTCAAGTTTGTACCCTTATCTTGATTGGGCGGGAAATGAAATGCCTCATCAAAGGAGGCTCAGGTTTGTACCCTTATCCTGATTGGGCGGAAAATGAAATACCTCATTAAAGGAGGCTCAGGTTTGTACCCTTATCCTGATTCGGCGGAAAATGAAATACCTCATCAAAGGAGGCTCAGGTTTGTACACTTTCCTGATTGTGAGGAAAATAAATTGGATTCCTCGAAGGAAGAAACCATGATGGAACCTTCGGATTTCCGCACAATGAATCCGATAGGGGTTTTGCAAAAGGATGAAATTGGGGTCCCCAAAGCTTGAAAATGGGTTTGATTTTGGGCGCCTCATTACTGAAACTAAATAACTTTTGAAATTGATGACCTTTTGCAAGAAAATGATTTGTGGCTTAACCTCAAGCCGAAATTGGACTGTCTATGGTGGGACAGTGGGGACACAGAGAAGTATGCGAATCTAAGAGTCCAGACGCTCAGATTATACCAACAGAAGGGAAGGAATCTTGAAAACTCCCGTTATCAAGTCCTTAAAAGGGATAACAACTGATGTCAGGATGCGCCAAAGATGAACCTCAAGCTCGCGCTTCACGTCAGAATGGTTAGAAAATATTGTCAAAATGTTGAAAATTGTTGTTGATTTAAAATAATTGAAAGTGATGCACATTGTTTTGAAAATATTCCCTCTTTTCTACCTGAAGTATTACCTCCGACTGGGCTTAACGCCGTAGAATCAAGATTCGAATTCAAATTGCTTGCGATTGGCTTTCTTTCAAGGAAGCTATCAATTTCTTTGATATGAGCAGAAAAGAAAGTATTCTTGATATTGTGAAAGCAATTGGTGAAAGAATATTGATAATAGAATTTCACAAAATTTAAAGAAGATTCTTGGCAGATTCGGCAGTCTGATATCTTGGGATTCTTTTCTCATGACGATCTTTCTGCCTACTCTTTTTTTTTGGCAGAATTAGAGCTCTCTTGGGTTTTTAGGGATTACATCATCCTTCATTTTGGAAATGTCCTGACTTTTCTCTCTCTCTCTTTTTTTGGAAGGGTACGTCACAAACTCCTTCATCTCAGAGATGCTCCGATCCTTCTTTTCTCTCAGGGATTATATTGACGGTTACTGGCTCTTTGGTTGAAAATCTCTTGATGATAGCAGAAATTAAATATCCTTTAGGGTTTGTCGGGAGGCTCATCACAGTCACCTTCATGTTGACGGTGCTCTGAGCTTTCCCTGGAAGGATCCGTCACAAACTCCTTCATCTCAGAGATGATGCAAATCTTCTTTGGCCCTGGGGGTCAACTCGCATAATTCATCTTCATCTTGACGACAATTGAGAGATCCCTTTTGCAGATATTTAATTGCAACTTAGGTAATTGAGGAGATATGGAGATTGAATGGATTTTTTTGTATCACTCAGGATATTTTGACTGTTTTATTTCCCAAGGATGATCTTTAAAAATGTGCCATTGACTGCGATCAATACCGATCACTTATAGCTTTGCAATAACATTGAATTTCCTTTGCTGGCCATATCGAGGATTTATTCTTCATCCTTTTGGTTGGCCAATAGAAAGATTTTGAATTTTGAATCCTTTTTCGCGAAAGCTTTGTCCTTTCTGAAGTAATACTAAAGGTATTCTGAGGTAATAATTTTGTGCAATAAGGATTTTGAAATCAACAAATATTTAATGACAAATTGGCAAAATGTTCTTGAAATCCTTGGTGAAAGAAATTGCTTGAGGTTTAATTGACACATCCATGACCAAATTGAGTCTTGAAAAGACTCGATAAAAGATCAACTCGAAAGTTGGGTTTTATTTTGACTTACCAGCTTGAAAGCAGGATTTGGGTTGACCGACCAACTCGAAAGTAAGATTTGTTGAATTACCAGCTCGAAAGCAGGATTTGTTGACCGACCGGATCGAAAGCAAGATTTGTTGACCGACCAGCCCGAAAGCAGGATTTGTTGACCGACCGGCTTGAAAACAGGATTTGTTGACCGACCAGCTCGAAAGCAGGATTTGTTGACCGACCGGCTCGAAAGCAGGATTTGTTGACCGACCAGCTCGAAAGCAGGATTTGTTGACCTCAGCTAGAAAGCAGAATTTGTTGACCGACCAGCTCGAAAGCAGGATTTGTTGAATTACAAGCTCAAAAGCAGGATTTGTTGACCGACTGGCTCGAAAGCAGGATTTGTTGACCGACTAGCTAGAAAGCAGGATTTGTTGACCGACCAGCTAGAAAGCAGGATTTGTTGAATTACCAGCTCGAAAGCAGGATTTGTTGACCGAACAGCTCAAAAGCAGGATTTGTTGATTGACCAGCTCGAAAGCAGGATTTGTTGACCGACCAGCTCGAAAGCAGAATTTGTTGACCGACTAGCTCGAAAGCAGGATTTGTTGACCGACCAGCTAGAAAGCAGGTTTTGTTTAATTACCAGCTCGAAAACAGGATTTGTTGAATTACCAGCTCGAAAGCAGGATTTGTTGAATTACCAGCTCGAAAGCAGGATTTTGATTGAGAGGTTGAATTTGATGATTTAAAATTGATTGACATTGATAAAGTTGTAACCCGAAGGCTTAGAAAGTGATAGATGTTGATAAAGTTGTAATCCGAAGGCAGGAAAATGACTGATGTTGGTAAGATTATAACCCGAAGGCTTGAATTTGGAAATTGATTGACCCAAAGGTCGAAACTAGAAATTAGTTTACTCGGAGCGACATGGGTTCACTGGGAACGTCGTGGGTTCATTAGGGATTCAGCCTAAGAACTTGGATCAGGAAGACTTCAACCTACAAATCATAATTCTGAAAAATACCAATCCAAAAGGGGTTCGACCTAAGGAATGTAAAGAATATTGGATCAGGAGGACTTCAACCTACAGATCGAATTTTTGAAAAATACCAATCCAAAAATGGTTCGACCTAAGAACCTGGGATCAGTAGGAATTCCACCTACAGATCAATTTTTTGAGAATGAGATTGATTCGAAAGGGGTTCAACCTAAGAATCACTGGGTTGAGAAGGACTTTTGGTTCACAAAGGGGTTCAACCTATGAGCCATATTGGTTTGATAGGCATTCAACCTACAAATCACATTGGTTTCACAGGGGTTTGACCTACGAACGATCAATTCTATAGGGATTTAACCTAAGGATCACAGTTTAAGAAGGAAGGATTCAACTTGTGAGCTTTGAATGGACCAGGTGCTAAACTAGGTTTTGAGGGAAGATTCAAATTGGAATTCAAATCTTCAAGGAAAAACTAAATGAATTGGGTTTTGAAAGAAAATTCAAGTCGGAACTTGGATCTTCTAGACTAATTACTAAATTGCAGAAAAGTTTGAGTAGGAGTTCAAACCTTTCAAGGAAAGCTAAACAAATCGAATTTGGAAGAAAATTCGAGTCGAAACTCTAATTTTCTAGACCGATTCTAGGCATTTGAATTGGATTTGGAAGAAAATTTGAGTCGGAACTCTAATTTTCTAGACCAATTCTAGGACATTTGAATTGGATTTGAAAGAAAATTTGAGTCGTAACTCTAATCTTCTAGACCAATTCAGAAGGGAAAGAAGTTCGAGTTGAAACTTGAATCCCGGAGGAAAGAAAATTCGAGTCGGAACTCGAATCCCACAAGAAGACTAGACCAGCATGGATTAGGTTCGAAAACATTAACCAGTGAAACCAAATTTTAGAAAGTTTGACCAATGAAAATTGGATTTTGAAAGTCCGACCAATAACAATTCGATTTTGAAAGATGTACCAGTGTGAATATCGGATTTTGGAAATGAACCAGTATAAGTACTGGATTTTGAAAATGGATCAGTACGAATACTGTTTTTGGAAGAATTACCAGCACAAACACTGGATTTTGAAGATTTACCAGCACGAACACTGGATTTAGAAAATTTTACCAGCACGAACAGTGGATTTTGAAAATCTTACCAGCACGAACACTGAATTTTGAAAATTTACCAGCACGAACAATGGATTTAGAAAATTTACCAACACGAACACTGGATTTAGAAAATTTTACCAGCACGAACACTGGTTTTTTTGAAAATCTAACCAGCACGAACACTAGATTTTTGAAAATTTACCCAACTAATTCTGATGAGAGATTTTTAGTCTTTATCCTCACGATGACTTAGACAACTATCGGGGTCTCAGGATTTTTCCCTTATCCTAAATGGGCAACTCAGGTTTGTCCCTTAACCTGAAGGAGAAGTTCAGGTTTATCCCTTTACCTGAAGGGGAAACTTGATGCAAATGCAAATTGATGCAGATGAATGCAAATGAATGCATGTAAATGCAAATGCTGTAAATGGGTGCACATGCATGCAAAATGAGAGATTTGTGTGATCCTGCCTGCATACAGGACGTTTTGAAATCAATTTTCAAAATATTGCCCTAGTGTAACTGTGAAAGAAGAATTTGACCATTATTGAAGAAAATATATTGAGGAATTACAAATGATGGAATAGAGGATTTAAGTATAGAAAATTTCCAAATGTTGAGCATTAATGTGATCTGGCAGTTCCACCCCATCGACATTAATGAGCCGATATGAATTGCGGGGTAATGCTTTCTCGACAACATAGGGCCCTTCCCAATTCAGCGACCATTTGCCACCTGGGCAATGCTTGAGATAAGCCATGGATCTAAGCACTAGATCATTGACTCAGAATTTCCTTTCAATGACAAGTTTTGCATATTGTTTGGCTATCCTCCGACGATATGACTGAGCATGCTCTACTGCTCTGAGCCTTCTTTCATCAAGCAAATCAAGCTATACTAGCCACTGTTGCTGATACTGATCAAGTGGTGGCTTCAGAAGTGATGCAAGTTTCAGAGCAGGTTTTTGAACATGTAGAGGCAGTACCACTTCAATTTTGTAGACAAGTTCTGATAGAGTAGCATTAGTTGGAGTTCAAATGGTAGTTCTGTATGCCCACAACGCATCATGAATCTTCTCATGCTAGTCATGGCCTATCTCCAAAGTTTGCTCCAGGATTCGAATCAAAATCTTATTGGTGGTCTCTGCTTGACCATTCCATTGAGGATAATAGGGAGCGGAGAAACGATGCTGAATTCGGAACTTTGAGCCAAATGTCCTCATTTTCTTATTCTTGAAATGACTGTCATTGTCCAACACGATATCGTGCGGTACACCGAAATGACAATGGATATTTTTGTGGATGAATAAGACCACGTGTCGACCTTCTACTGTACGCAAAGTGATAGCTTCGACCCATTTAGTGAAATATTCTGTTGTGGCAAGAAAATATTTGTAGTTGTTTGAAGCCATCTCGGTTGCCAAACCTGTTATCATCGCAAAATTTTCCCCCCTCTCTTGCGAGAGAGAAATGAATTTCGCGAGTCAAACTCGACCAAAGTTTTGAAAATGGTTTTGAAAATTAACTCGCCTCCGTTTTAAAAATTTGCGGGAAAATTCCGTGGAATGGGATCCGCCTGTCGGTACGAGGTTCAACCATTCCTAGTGCCTTTACCAGGGGTAATTGAACCAAGGATCAATTATGTGCTTTAACTTGACTCAAATATCTAAATTATGCTCTATTTTTCCTAGAATGCACAAAGAATCAGGCTTGTGCTATGAAATTTTGAAAATAATGTAAGTTTGAGAAACATGATGTTTGCTTTGAAAAATTGAAACGCATTTGGAAAATGACTGGAAAATGCTTGAAAATGGAATTCCTGGGAAAATTATTGAATTTCATTGGAAATCAGAAATTTGTTTGGAAAATGAATTCTGAATAAGAGATGGATTCTCAGGAAAAATTTGAACTTTTGAGAAAATCAATTTGGAGATTTAGATTGCTCTTCTGAGGAAATGGATTTAAAAATTCTAAGAAAATCAAGAAAGCTCATTGAAAAATGATTTTTTGAAATGGAAAATGGATTCTCAGGAAACTGGATTCCCAGGAAAATCGATTTTTGAAAACTTGGGATTTTAAAATTTGAGAATTTTAAAACATTGGAAAATCTTGATTTGAACTTGGGAAATGCTTTGAAATGTCATTTGAAAACTTAGGATTCTGAGAAAATCAAATCCTGAGAAAGACTTGGAAATTCTTGAGAAAACTGAATTTTCTGAAATTGAAATTGGAAAATAAATTTGAAATTTGAATAATATGAATGAATGAATATGAATTTGAAAGAGAATTTCAATTAAGCAATTGGAATATCCTTTTGAAGTTTTAAAAAATGTAGTGCATTTTTGAAGTTAGCCTAAGAGTGTAGGCTGAATGTGGCTATATGAAGATCATAAATCTTGGTTTTCTTCGTATTCTGACTATGGCCATAAATACGAATCCCACCGAGTTTATAAACTCCATAAGAGCTTGTGCATGTGTCATTCGTGTCAACCATAGTGAATTTAAAATAAATATGCATGAATCATACATCAAATATTGAAATTTGCAGAAATTAAACTATATGCAATGCAGCCCTATTCTAAGCAGAAAAGTAACTCTTATTCCAAATATTATATTGATTTTTACATTGAATTGAATAAAATAAAGAAATAAAATGGCTAAGTCTTCTTCTTGAATATTCCTACAAAACTTGGGAAGGGTCTATGCTTGGATCGACTAAAGGAAAGGAGGTAGGTGTGGCTGCACCAAGGTTGAAGATGATGGTGATGAAGGTGGGTGCTAGGAAGCTGAAGGGGTGTTGGGGATGCCACGGTTTTGCTTGTAGAGAAGGCTGTCACTAGTGAAGGGCTGAAGCTGCTGTGATGGAGGAGTTGGGGCTGCTGTCACCAACGTTTGAAGGAGGATTGGGCGTGAATGGTGTCTTTGAAAGAGGTGGCTGTAGCAAGGAGTTGAATGGTTGCACTGCTGGAGGAGGCCATTGTGCAAGGGCTGCTCAAATGATGGGCATCAACCGTTCTCTTTCTGCCGGAAGTTGCAGCAAAGGCTGCTGTTAAGCGGTTGGAGAGTTGTGTAATGGGAGGGAGAGAGAGAGAGAGAGAGAGAGAGAGAGAGAGAGAGAGAGAGAGGGAGAGGCGTGAAGAAGAGATCAGTCGTGAGAGTCTTTTCCTTTTTTTCTAACTTAGGCCTTAATGTGCTTTCTAACCTAGGTCTTAATAACCTAATGAAAAAGGAGATCCCCCCTTTACGTGAATGGGTGGGCAAGAGGGAAAGGAAGGAAGGAAGAAAGGGAAGAAGGAAGAAAGGGAAGAAAAGAAAGGAAAGAAAGAAGAAAAAGAAAAGGAAAGAAAGGAAGAAGAAAGGGCAAGCGAAAGGGAAAAAGAAAAAGGAAAGGAAAGAAGGGAGAGGGGGCTGGAGGTTTGGGCGACCACCTTGTGGGTCCCACCTCTTTAAAATAAAATAAATAAAAAAATCAAATAAAACAAAACAAACAAATAAAAAAGAAACATCTTTTTTTTTTAATAAATTAAAACAAGAAAATGCAAATGGTTGGACCATCTCATAGCGGGTCCAAATTCCACTTTTGAAATTCATTTTGACGATTAAAGGGGTAAAATAGTCTTTTCAGAAAATTTCCAGACAAAACAAGCTATTTTTTGCAGCTTTTGAAATGAGCTCGGATTTTGAAGTTCAATACCTCATTGCGAAGCAAATCCAATGTAGAATTTAAAAATTTAATTTTGGAAGAAATCCAGATTGTTTTTCTCGAGAAAATACTTTCAAATTTATTTTAAGACAAAAAGAGCTATTTTTGGCAGTTTTTGAAACGATCTCGGATTTTGAAGTTCAATACCCCATTGCGAAGCAAATCAAGTGTAGAACTCGAAAATTTGAGTTTGAAATAAATCCAGATTAATTTTCTTGAGAAAATATTTTCAAATTTAGACTCCCGGGGGTAAAAATGTCAATTTTGGAAACCGAGGGTTTGAAATTGATTTCTGAAAACTTTTAAAACTCAATCTGGATTGAAATTTATAAAGCTGGAGTTCTGGACTTCAAAAATGAAATAAAATGTGATGAAATGTTATGAAATGCTGAGAAATGATATGAAATAATGAAAAATGACATGAAATGACATGCAAAATGCTAACCCTGAATGAAGAATTTTGGATTTTAAACCCCGATTGGCAGTTGTACCAACTCAAAAAGTGTTAAAATTGACAAAATTTGCAAAATGGTTGAAGAAATGGTTTTCAGGCCCTACCGAGCTAGAGTGACACTAGAAATTAGGGTTTGAGCTGAATCAAACTGAAATGAGATGGATTCTAGAGTTTCAGAACTCAAATGAGCTGACAATGATACTGACTCAACTGACCTTTCCGACTGAATTTTCAAGAAAAGTTGTCATTTTTAGATAAATGGTACGGAATGGTCACTGGAGCGAAGTGAATTATGAACATGAGTTGGCTTTGAGCTAAAACAAAGGTTAGTAATACTGACATGAACTAAAATCGAAGCTCAAACACTAGCTCGATTGACTGAACTCAACTCAATTTCAGCTGAAAGAGCTGAAATTGACTAAAATGGGCTCCTGGACACTTAGAAATGGTTTTGAACTGGAACTGGAGCGCTTGAACTTCTGGTGAACTCAAGTTAGACTCTAGGGAATATGACTGACTGTGAATGACTGACTCGAAGACAATTGGCTTGGATTTGAGTGCGAAATGAGCTCATTTCTGAAGAAATGATCCCATTTTGGCAGGAATGGTCATAAATGAACATGGTCTGTTCATTGTGAGCTCAGATGAGCTTGAGATAACTGATATTCTAACTGTTATGAACTGACCAATGAGCTTGGTTGACTCCGACTGACTGGGGTCTGGGATGTCTTAGGGGTAAAATGGTAATTTTCCTAATGAAAGTGGGTGAAGTGGTAGCTTTCTAAAACTGACTTGGGGTTTGACTCCTACACTGACCTAACAGGGTTGACATTGCACGAGGAGGGTTGTTTGAGAATGGATGAGGAAAATTTGGGGTGTTTACACTTATACACAAAAATCAAGAAATATCACAAAAATCACAATTTTGGTAGTGTTTTTGAACCCTGTTTTGCAATTTGATCCATTCAAGCATCAAATGGATTCCAAAATTCATAAAAATCGGCACCTGCACGTATTATCACTCTAAAGTCAGATTGGGATCACAAAAATATATTTTTTATATTATTTCAACTCGAAAATTGCATTAAAACCCTAAAATAAGCTATTTTTGTCCATGGTCACAGACCTGTTTCAGAGTTTGACCCAAATCAGGGGTCAAATCACCATAGAAATTTCTGAAATTTTACAGAGGTAAACTAGACAAAAAAGCAAAGAATCTCCTATTTACAGATCGGAAAAATAATCTTCGATGAGGGAGAAACCCGTTCCGGCAATCCGGATTAAAATTTAATGAATATAAAATTGGTTAAAACAGGTACTTCCGATTGAAAATACAAAATAAAATAAAAAACTTAGTCAAAAATTTCTGAAATTTCCGCAGTGAATAGTAAACATAAAAAATAATGAACTTTCATTTTTACAGATTCTAAATCGGATCTGCAGTTTAAGATCTATGATCAGAACAAGTCATATTAGGGTTTTGGTAAACCCTAATAAGTTTTAAATTTTAAATCTGATTCTCTGACAGAGGGAAAATACCAAACAGAGGCAAAAAATTATCAATATTTCACAGTAAATAGTTTACATCAGTATGAAGCCACTGCACTTTACGGATCTCGAATCGGATATTGGATGAGAGGAATAACACAACTGCAAGTTACCTATGAATTTCAACAACGATTCTAAACGATTGAAAATCACGGTTTAATCTTTTATTTTTTTAACAGGGTTCCCGAATCCCAAAACATAACTTTTTATAGTAGTTTACTAACATATCCGTGTATCACATATAAAAAAATCAGTATATCTTAGATTTCTGTGATTTGAAATTAAAATCTACAGAAATCTAAGAAACACTAAAAAAATATGATTTAATCATGAAAAACCATAAAAAATTATCAAAACAACAAAATAAAATTGATTTTAATGATGGAATACATGTAATAAACACTAATATGCTAAAAAAATAAATAAAACACAGGGAATCCATGGCTGGAATTGCTTTTACCCTTGAAACCATGGATTTAATCCATTTAATCAGATAAATCTCATGTTTTCTTGGTTAAGAATATAAAAAACAATGCAATAAATGATTCTAATGGATTAGACTCATGAAAAAAAGCATGGAATAGGGTTAGATCATCTTCTTGAATTGAACTTAAGGTTCTTGAGGTTGAATCCATGGTTTAATCCATGAAAGGGGAGGTGCCAATGGTGAAGTCTAATATAAAATCATAAAAAAATAATAATAAATAAAAAAAATAATATTAAATAACTCACCTTGGGGCTGCAGCTGCAATGGAGATAGGTGGAGGTGCTGAAGAGGATAGAGAAGCCACGAAAATTTGAGAGAGAAAAGATCTCCCTTTGACCCCTTTTAGGTCCCCTATTTATAGATTTTTTTTTTTGGATTTGTTTAAGAAGAGTTTTGATTTTTTGGACTCTTTTTAATTGTTTTTGATAAACCACATGGGGATGAACATTTTTTTGGAGAATTCTAACCTAAATGGACTCTAATTAATCCCTAATTAACATCTAATTAAACCCTAGAAAGTTCAAATGTGGCACCACCTAGTATGGACCTACATTTGGTTTTTAAAACTTGAATTTAAAACCTTTAAAAACCAATGGTTTAAAACTTAAATAAAATCGATTTTTAAAATTGCTTTTGACTCCTCTAAACCCCTAGCCTAACTAGGACAATGACTAACCCTAGTCTAACCTTGACTTCTTCAAATGTGGCGCCACCCCTAGTGGGCCCCACTTGAATTTTCAAAAATGATTTTAAAACTTGAAAATGAGAGTTTTTTCAAAAGAGATTCAAAAGTAGACTTTGAGATTGAAAGGTTTGAAATCGTACAGAGTCTTGACTGAGTTAGAACTCCTCTAGATACCACGCCAACTGAGGGGGGCCCACATCGAAGTTTTGAAAAACTTGAAATAAATACTAAAAATGGCTTTAAAAAGGGTTAAAATCAACAATTGAAATTCAAAGTTTTGAAAATAGAGTTCTAAGTGAACTGGAACTCTGGGCTAGAGTCATGAATTTTTAGGACTCTGAGATTTTGGATTTTAAAAGCCAAATGAAGGAGTTTTTGAAAGATTTTATAAAAAAAAATGGTAAAATAAGGCAGAAATTTGAGTCGAAACTCGAATCCTAAAGGAAAAGTAGATAAATTTGGAAGGAAAAGAAACCCGAGTCGGAACTCGAATCCTGAAGAAAAAAAATAGATCAATTTGGAAGGAAAAGAAATTTGAGTCGGAACTCGAATCCCAAAGGAAAACTAGACCAGTTAGAAGAAAAAGAAATTCGATTCGGAACTCGAATCCCGAAGGAAAACTAGACTAATTAGAAAGAAAGAAAATTCTAGTCGGAACTCGAATCCTGAAGGAAAACTAGACCGGTTAGGAGGAAAGAAAATTCGAGTCAAAACCTGAATCGCGAAGGAAAACTAGACCGGCATGGATTAGGTTTGAAAACATTATCTAGTAACCAGATTTAGAAAGTTTGACCAATAAAAATTGGATTTTGAAAGTCTGACCAATAACAATTGGATTTTTAAAGATGTACCAATGTGAATACCGGATTTTGGAAATGAACCAGTATAAGTACTGGATCAGTACGAATACTGTTTTTGGAAGAATTACCAGCACAAACACTGGATTTTGAAGATTTACCAGCACGAACACTGGATTTAGAAAATTTATCAGCACGAACACTTTTTTTTTTTTTGAAAATCTTACCAGCACGAACACTGGATTTAGAAAATTTACCAGCACAAACACTGTTTTTTTTTTGAAAATCTTACCAGCACGAACACTGGATTTTTGAAAATTTACCCAACTGATTCTGATGAGAGATTTTTAATTTTCATCCTCACGATGACTTAGACAACTGTCGGGGTCTCAAGATTTATCCCTTACCCTGAATGGGTAGTTCAGGTTTATCCCTTAACCTGAAGGGGAAATGAATTTGATGCAAATGAATGTAAATGGATGCAAATGAATGCAAATGTATGCAAAATGATGTAAATGAATGCACATGCATGCAAAATAAGAGATTTGTTTGATCCTGCCTACATACAGGATGTTTTTTAAGATAATTTTCAAAATAATGACCTAGTATAACTGGGGAGTGAGAAGTTAGATGAAAGGATAAGTAATTGATATTTGAAGAATGCTTTCTGACTTTGGATTGATGCTGGGGGGACTCTGAAGAGGGTCATTCCTAAAAAAAAAACATTTTGCAGAGAAGGAGAATAAAAGGTGACATCAAGTTTATGAGGAAAATGGATAATTTATTCAATCATTGAAGAGAAATAACAAGTTGGTAAGAAAACTGTGACTGTATTGTCATTTTAAAATGACCAAAAGCAAAATGATTAAAGATGACATAGCCTTGACATTATCAGTTTCTTGGAAAACTTGATCAGGATGGTCAACTGGTATCTTCCTCATTTTCAACATGGAGATTCTTGTCGATGCGATCTTGAATGATATTCTTCAAGACGAAACAATTCTCAGTGTCATGCCCTACTGCCCGATGAAATTTACAGAATTTTTCTTTGAATCTGCCCATGACTGTTGTGGGATCAGCTACTTTAGGTAAACAAATCATATCTTTTGCGAGCATGTATTCCAGAACACTCTCTAGTGTCTGATCCAGAGGAGTGAAGTTTCGATCCATACTCTAATCCTTGTGCTTTGTCTTTTCTTGACCTTTTTCTTTATGCTGAGGACTAAATTGAAGAGGCTTATCATTGTTGGAGAACTTTCCTTTTTGGCCCTTAGATCCCTCTGAATAGTTATCATGATTGCAATCATCGGCAAAAAGAGTAAATGGAGCCTCTGAAGATCCGACCATATCTTTTGTGAGCATGTATTCCAGGAAACTCTCGAGTATTTGATCCAATGGAGCCATCTTGCGGTCCTGGTTCTGACCGTCATGCTATACTTTTTGTTGATTGCTTGACTTCTGTTGAGACTTGGCCGAGATAGTCGACCAATATTCTTTCTCATTCTCAACGAAGAAATTCTTGTCGATATAATCTTGGACAATGTTCTTGAAGATAAAACAATGGTCGGTATCATGCCCTACTGCCCGATGGAATTTGCATAACTGGTCCATAAATCTTCCCATGATTGTGGGAGGATTTGTGACTTTCGGGAGTTTTACCAATTCTTTGGCCAACATATATTCAAGGATTTCATCGAGAGACTGTTCGAGAGGAGTAAACTGGTGATTGTAACCCCAGCCGTCTCGCTTTATCTTTTCTTTCTGTTGACTCAAATTTTCACTCTGCTTTGAAGATTTCTCTTTCTGACTTATATGATTGCCTTTGCTATCTTTGCAATCATCGCGGTTGGCATTGACGAAGAAGGCGAAGTTCATCTTCTTTTTTGAATCTTGATTATTTATGATGGGGGTGATACCTTCGTAGAAGTCTTTGCTCCTAAAGACCTTCTTGCCCTTGTCACGGGCTTGCAAATATTTAATCATCTTGGCCATTTCCTTCAACTGTACTTGGACTGGGTTATCCATTGCTTGACTCTTCAATTTACAGGCTATCCTTTGTCTATGAGGGGATCTTTGAAATGCTTGCTGAGCTTCATATTCTTCATCAGTGTCCTCTACTGATTTCCCTTAATCTGTTGTATCAACATCCTGAATAGGCTTCTTAGACAACTTCAAAACCCTTTTGACTACCCGGCCCTTTGCCTTCTGCTTGATTTGGGTCTTCTTTGCACTGGCTTCAACTTGCTCTGCCAGCATCTTGCTCATCATCTTTTTGAACATGACATATATCTGAGGATCCATGCCATCCTCAATCTGCTGCCCTTGATTTCTGCCTGAACGCGGGGAATCCATTTCGTCTTTTGAATGTGACATGCCTTCCACCGGTGCAGTTTTTCTTCCTGACCTTGTCTGAACCATTGAATGTCACGAAAGCTCTCTGCAGAGCAGAATTGATGGTTAGGCTTTTGAAAGAAATTTTGATTGGAGGAAAATATTTACTGAGAATTTTGGTAGACAATTGAAAGAGTATCCCATTACTAGGGATTGAGTCGTCGCTGGGATTACGACAATTGTGTTGTCATTCCTTTATAAAGAAAATAAACAACTGAAAAATATGCCTTATTACCTAGGCGAGGTCGTCAAACCAAGATGAGATGAAAATTAAAGGAATTTTATTAAAGGAAAAACATGATTTTATTAATAATATACTTGACAAAGGGGAGGGGGACAAACAATTTTCCACCACTCCTGATAATTAGAGGACACTCGAGGACCAGGAAAAATAATAAGAGTAACAAAAGAATCTCAACCATGTCTGGCAGAATGGTATGCATCGGACCACTAATCTGATGTGAGATCGAACTCTGGCAAGATCTCCGATAGTAGACGAATTTTTATGCACTTCTGTCTCTGAGAGAATTGCCTGACACAACGCTCTGGATGGTAGTATGCGCAGAAGAATGAGCCAAGTAGCCTGAACCGCTTGCCGTATGGGTAAGTATATCTGAGAAGTGATTTCTGACGATCAAAGTAGTTTCAAACAACCTCTTCCTCCTGAAGGTTATCGATCAAGAATCGGTATCGCGCAACTGGAAGAAGCTTTTCACCATTATATCTGAATGAACTGGCTCGAGCTGGCACATGCCGGAGGAACCAAGACTGCAATGCATAGGTGCACCCTTCGACTAGAATTGATTCTCCAAGTGTGAAATGGGTCAACCCTTGGTACAGGAAAGCGAGTGCGTCCATGACTATGGAAAGGTGGCTGGTCTGTTGACTTCCCCATCTTCTTAAAAGTTGAACTATCCTAATATCCATGTAATTCCGCCCATCTGGAAAGAGAGCTAATCTCACAGTGCATAAGACCATCGCATGCTGGATTCTCTCTCGAGCTGTTCGAGATAAGGAACTGACTTCTACAAATGCCCATACTATTTGTAGATTTCGAGCAGGTTCACATATTCATTTTCATTCTCCTCCACCAATGGCCAAGACTTGCATCCTGTCATCCGGGCTAAAGCACCTCGGGGATCCAGACCCTTGACATTGATAAAAAATTGTTTCTCGAGTGGATCTCCAGGCTGACCAGCTGGTTTAGGTAATCCCATAATCTCTGAGAATTCGTCCATCAATAAAGTCATCTCCCCCCATGAGAACCAGAAGGTACTAGTGCTTGGATTCCACCGCTCCGCCAGTGCGTGGATCAAATTACCGTTGATTGTCTGCTTTCCCACTGTGGATGCCAGTTCTAATCCACAATCGTCCAAATGGTCCGGAAACATACGAGAGAAGTTCTTGAGCTATGAATAATACCACCGGGAAAGGAAGGATCCGGTGCTGAGGACTCGATGTTAAGGAAGACCTTGTCGCACCTCATAGGAGATGTGACCCTCAGGAAAGACTGAATCAAGTTGACTGGATGCCATCAGACTGAAAAACATGGAAAATTTGGAATAAGACTCAGGAAAATACAAAAATTTTAAAAAATTACAGGCATGATGAAAATAAAGCAGGAAATTCGAGATCCAGAAGGAAGGAAGAATGGAAAATCACCTACAGTTTTGAGGAAAAATCAAGAAGAATTTGGAAAATCGTCAAGGGTTTTGAGAAAATACAAAGAAAGGTTTCATAAATGAGGTACTTGAAAAATCGTCCAATATTTTGGAAAAATTGGAAAAATATGATAAAATAAGACAGAAAATGAATACACCACATCCTGCACAAACAATTATGCACATACAACATTCCCTAAGAAGTTGACTCTAAATGCACAAGTTTTGAAATAGTTGTAGGACCTTAATCCTAACTCTAAGGTTCAAATCATCTGTGTTCAATCATGCTATGCCGATATACTCAAGCCAAGACTCAATATACGTAGCATAAAATCAATTGCTCCGGTTCTAGGTTCAAGTTTTCCATCATCCTTGAGTGTAACGCCCCGGATTTCCAAAACAAAGCTAAGTTAAAATTTTCATGAATTTCTTTTTTTTTTCTTTGCAGCGGAACTTAGAAAAGCTTTTAGCAGCGGAATAAGACGATAACGAGTCGTCGGTTTTAGAAAACTCCGAGCACGTTGCAGGTATGTGGCCAAGCAACTCATTGACCACCAAAGTGTTCCATTTTATCGAAAGCACATGTTTATTACAACACTACTGCTTAGAAAAGCAGTGAAGGTTCAATAAAAGGAAGCAGTATAACTCTGTCTAGAGAAACCCTGGAACTCGATGCCGCCTTGCTCCGCATATCGCCACGCAGGTTCAACACCTGAAATCCCCATTAAACGGGGTCAGAACCACTGATGGTCTGGTAAGTAGGCAAACACCTATCTATTCAACTCAAGTAAATACATAGACCACTCAGGGTCGCAGTTCGTAATATGACGCTCAAGCCTCCATGACTTAGCGTATATCGCAAAAGCCTCATCAGGGCTATGTGTTGAACATCCATGCAAGTCTTCATGACTTTACATAAGCCTCTTCAGGGTTGTGAGTTAGAATAACCTCTTAAGTCTCTACGACTTAGCCTTGACTTCCTCAGAGTCACGAATGGATGTCTAGCTCAAGCCTTTATGCTTGGCACATCCGTATCCGACGAATCTAAGGATAGCTCTCCGAGCTTCACTTAATCGTATAGATATCAATGGGGTTCTTTCCCAATCGGTCCAGTAGTATACCGACCATGACACCTTCACAAAGGTTATGCAGGACTGACTCAACAACGTCATCCACTCATACATTCAAAGTAGCGCTGTACCTAAGCTAATGCTTTGTTTCGATAATTGCACCTCCCACTGGGCTTAGGGGACTCATATCTGGGCGACAACGCGACGATCTGGGGGTTGATTATTCTATGTATTTTAGATACCCCAGAGGCCTGTTGACCCCATCCCCCTAGTAGGACGGTACAGCATACCGGAAGAGATCCTTACTAGGTATCCGAATGCATTCTGCTACTGCAGTAATTGGGTTCAATCCTTAGGTATTTAAGGATAACCACGACCTCCATACCTCTGAGTGACGAAGGCCATCAATGAACTCTATTAGGTTCGGGTGAAATATATGTCACTCAAGGCTGCGCCATCACCGTCTTCCTCGGTGAGAAATTCTGAAAGGGGCATGCCGGTCTTACAATTACTTGACGAACATTGCATGCCTATAGGGCAGCCTTTGAGAAGTATGTACCCGACCCCAATCAACCACACGATTTTCACCGTGGAACAAAGGTTTTATTCATATGCATGCTTCACTCTGCTCTCGGCACTTCGGCCTTGACGAGCGCTTCACCTCTTTCGGTGGAAACAACACACTCCGGCTCAGCGGCCCTTACGAGTCTGGTTGTCTGATAATTCTCAATGAGCATGCACATGACTCGATCTCTACGGATCGGCTACTCGGAGTATTTTTACGCAACGAGCTCAGGACCTCGTTAAGGTGCTACCACTACTTTGGCGCAGCGGCTCTTACAAGTATGATGCCCTTGCAGGTGCCAGGGAGACGAGTCATTCTGACATCGTTCCAACAAAGGACATCATTGTGCCACTTAACTGGTTCTGACAGCTCTTCTGCCAACCATTCTGTCAACACCTTCTCTGCTCTACCGGCAGTGGTGCGACGAACCTTTCTACATCGTAGAAGGCGTTCCATAACTGGGTAGCACTTCTGCTACGTTCTTTCTGAGCCATTCTTAGCTCCTTCAGGAATTTCAGCAGCACTTCCTCTCTTTAACGGAGAAAGCGTGCGTTTTCTTTTATCTATTTCAGCGGCATCTCCCCTCTTTGGTGGGAAATCGCTATGCTTAACTCGGGAAATGGATGCGTACCGTTGTGCGTACTTTGCATCCATCAAGGTTGCAGGAACCTTGGGCCATAGCCAGGCCATACGTAATTGATTTAGTCTCTACGTAAAGAGCATTTTGCCAAAAGGCGAAGCCTTTCCAATAGGGGCTTCATTCGTCAAGCAGAATCTTGTACGAGGAGCGGTAAGGGAATCACATGGGCGATTTTGGAGTTGATCTCCATTTGAACGCTCACTTACGCGCCATATATGTAATATAAGCAGAAGCATGTGCTTTATACAACGGCGGCGTAAAGGAAATGCATATACTATTATTCAGGGTGTGTAACTGAACGAAATATTCTACATATATAACAAAACAGGAGCCTTGGCATCGTTCGACGCGATGGCGTAAGTAAATACATTGCAGAAAGCAGGAGCTTTGGCATCGTTCGACGCGACGACGTAAGTAAATGCATAATCGGAAGTGTTTTAATCGGAAGTACAGAAAGCAGGGAGCCTTGGCATCATACGACGCGACGGCAAAGGTAAATTACATAGCCTGTGCAATATAAGACGCGTCGGCAGAATCAGCAGATATTCACCTAGATCTGTATCCAACGATAGTTACGAGGCGAGCGAGTGAACACCGAAGTGTCCTAGAGGGCTCAACCAAGAACTAGGGTGAGATACTATTTTGAAGAACGCATATATCCGACGATAGTTACGAGTCGAGCGCGTGAACACCGAAGCGTCCTAGAGGGCTCAACCAAGAACTAAAGCAAGATACTACTTCAGAAAGTATATGCTATATACAAACAATCAAATACTTGAGAGAGATGGTTTAATGAAGCGAACTTACTTCAAATCGTGGAAGAAACGGCTCCGGGTTGCTTCGTTGGCTTTGAGCCTTACTTCGAGAGGTCAGACTAAGTCAGATGAAGCTGACTTAGTTGTGAAAAAGGTAGAGTAGGTCAAGCTACTCAACCTAAGTGGTTTGAACCAAACAGGGCTCGGTCCAAGTCAACTGGGTTCAGCAGGTTCGAACTCAGCTCAAGTAGGCTAAGTCTGGGTTCAGAAATCCAAACCAAAAGCTAGACCAAAAAGGACTTTGACTTTGACTTCCAACCCAACTAGGTTCAAGTCAAGTCAACTGGGTTTGAGCTAGGTCAGGTGGGTTCAGACCTAGGTCAGGTGGGTTAGGACCAGGTCAGGCAGGCTCAGGCTAAGTCAGGCAGGCTCAGACCAGGTCAGGTGGGCTCAGGTGAGCTAGGCTAGGTAGGGGAGGTTTGGAAAAGGAGGAGAGAGAGAGGGCTAGACGATTTTTCAAAGGAGGGGGGCTCCTCTATTTATAGATTCTGAAACTTGAGCCCCAAGTTTCAGAATTTCCATTTTAGTCCATAGCTTTTTCAGAAATTTCCTTTGATCTTATCCATCTGACTGTTTGATCTTATCCATCTGACTGTTTGATCTTATCCATCTGAGATATTTCCATGAGATATTTTTGTGGGTCCCACCAAAAAAGTTGAGTTTTCGGCATTTTTTTCTGAAAAATTCTGAGTAGGCCATTATCTTTGTATTGATGCAACTAAGAAAGTTGGCTCGCAGGAATCTCTTGATTTCGAGCAGGGAGGAAGTTATGATCTCCAGAGCATTTAAGCATATATTCGTGAAGATACGAATATCCTAAGTATATTTGGATCGCAGGAATCAGTTTGATTCGCTTTACGGTAAAAACGCTATTTTTCATTGGAAAAATGCCTCAGGAATTTATTCAGAGTTATCTGAAAAATTGCGGGTCTTATATTGAGCGACTGCTCATATACGTTGGACTATGGCCCTTGGTACGTGGCAGAGGGGTTTTCACCCAAATAGCTGGCCCAGTTGTGAGGCTTTGTCCTGAACTATGGTTCTGGAAGAAAGCCCAGCAACGTGAAGACCAGGTAAAGATAGGTGGGGTGGTTTTTTGAAAACATGAGCACATGCAAGCAAACAGAGGGCTCTAAAACCTATAGAGATAGAATTTTGAAATATTTGAAGAAGCAAGCATTGTTTTCATACAATTCCTAGATTGAGGAGTGTTGTATTAGACCTAAGTCTATGTGAGCATGAATAATTCTCCTCAATATGGTCCTACCAAACCATGCCTAGTCTACATGCAATCTATGTCAGTTGGGTTCAAGTCTAGGCTCCTAGGTTCACATGATAATCATGAAATAAAATCTGACATTCCATGGAATACGATTTTGACAATTTGAACTAAGTTAAGCACACAATTGATCAGGCGAAGATAAGTCCCATCAAGATCGCCAAACCTGTTATCATCGCAAAATTTTACATTTGCAAGTCAAACTGACATTTGAAAAAGTTTTTGAAAATAACTCGCCTTCGTTTTTAAAATGCAGGATAATTTCGAAGAATGGGACTCGCCTGTCGGTACGAGGTTCAACCGTTTCTGGCGCCTTTACCAAGGATTATTGAACCAAGGATCAAAAGTGTGCTTAGCTTTGCTCAACTTGTCTAAATCATGTTCTATTTCCTAAATGCACAAAGAATCAAGCATGTGCTATGAATTTTCTGAAAATGCAGATTGAAAACATGATGTTTGCTTTGAGATTTGAAATACTTGCAAAATTCTTGGAAAATAAGTCCTTTGAAAATCGTGAATCATGATTGAGAGAATGTTTCTGAGAAAGTGAAAATCAATTTCTGAAGAAATATAAGAGTTTTGTGAAAATCGATTCTAAGAAATTTGGAATAACTTTGGAAAAACTTGATTTCTCTGAATTCAAACTTTGAAATTGAAAATATAACTTAGAAAATCGAATTTTGAACTTGAGAAACACTTGAAATATCCTTTGAAAACTCAATGTTTTTGAGAAAATCGATTTCTGTATTAAACTTAGAAAATTTTAAGAAAATCCATTTCTTGGAATTGGAATTGGCAAATGAATGAATATAGATTTGAAAGACTTGATTTTGAGGAATTGAGAAAATCCTTTTGTATTTTTGAGAAATGCAATGCATTTTGAAGTTAGCCTAAGTGTGTAGGCTGAATGTGGCTAATACGAAGATCACAAATCTAGGTCTCATTCGTATTTTGACTATGGCCATAAATACGAATTCCACCGAGTTTGTCAACTTCATAAGAGCTAGTGCACGTGCCATTCGTGTAGACCATGGTGAATTTGTAATATGTGCATGAATAATGACAAGCATAACAATTATATATCAAAGTTCAAACTATATGCAATGCAAATCCAAATCTAAGCAGAAATTAAAATTCTTATTCCAAATTTAATTACAATTTACATCACTAATTGAATTTAAATACAGGAAAATAAAGTCTTCAATGTTTCTGCAAAACTAGAAAAATGGATTAGTGAAGATATGTTGGCTTTTCTAGGTTTATCCAGCAATATCTAGAAATTGCTGGATTTGGCTAGATATAAGCCTTTTTCCATGATTCCCTGATATAAACTTAATGAAATATGAAATAAAACTAAATAAATAATAAAGATGACTTTTGAAAATTCAAAATTAGGGTCAAAATGACCAAAATACCCCTGATAGCAAGACTATGGCCTTGAAATCAGGGTTTCCAGAAAGATATTTTATAAAATGCAAGTTTTGAAATTCAAATGAGGATGAATTAAACCAAATATGATATGACATGATTAAAAACATGAAAATTAGGGTTTAGAATTTTGAAATTGAGGTCAAATGACAAAATTGCCCCTGATAGCAAGACTATGGCCTTGAAATTAGGGTTTTCTGAAATAAATTTGGTAAAAACTTTGTGTTTATGGTTTAAATGAAGTCAAATAAGCACAAAATTGATCATGAAGCATCCTAATATGATTCTAAACATGAACAAACCCTAAAAACATGAACTTATTGTTATCATCGCAAAATTTTTCCCCCTCTCTTGCGAGAAAGAAATGAATTTCGCGAGTCAAACTCGACCAAAGTTTTGAAAATGGTTTTGAAAATTAACTCACCTCCATTTTAAAAATTTGCGGAAAAATTCCGTGGAATGGGATCCGCCTGTCGGTACGAGGTTCAACCGTTCCTGGCGCCTTTACCAGGGGTAATTGAACCAAGGATCAATTATGTGCTTTAACTCGACTCAAATATCTAAATTATGCTCTATTTTTCCTAGAATGCACAAAGAATCAGGCTTGTGCTATGAAATTTTGAAAATAATATAAGTTTGAGAAACATGATGTTTGCTTTGAAAAATTGAAATGCATTTGGAAAATGACTGAAAAATGCTTGAAAATGGAATTCCTGGGAAAATTCTTGAATTTCATTGGAAATCAGAAATTTGTTTGGAAAATGAATTCTGAATGAGAGATGGATTCTCAGGAAAAATTTGAACTTTTGAGAAAATAAATTTGGAGATTTAGATTGCTTTTCTGAGGAAATGGATTTGAAAATTCTGAGAAAATCAAGAAAGTCCTTTGGAAAATGTTTTTTTGAAATGGAAACTGGATTCTCAGGAAAACCGATTTTTGAAAACTTGGGATTTTGAAATTTGAGAATTTTAAAACATTGGAAAATCTTGATTTGAACTTGGGAAATGCTTTGAAATGTCATTTGAAAACTTAGGATTCTGAGAAAATCAAATCCTGAGAAAGACTTGAAAATTCTTGAGAAAACTGAATTTTCTGAAATTGAAATTGGAAAATGAATTTGAAATTTGAATAATATGAATGAATGGATATGAATTTGAAAGGGAATTTCAATTGAGGAATTGGAAAATCCTTTTGAAGTTTTGAGAAATACAGTGCATTTTTGAAGTTAGCCTAAGAGTGTAGGCTGAATATGGCTAATATGAAGATCATAAATCTTGGTTTTCTTCGTATTCTGACTATGGTCATAAATACGAATCCCACCGAGTTTATAAACTCCATAAGAGCTTGTGCACGTGCTATTCGTGTCAACCATAGTGAATTTAAAATAAATATGCATGAATCATACATCAAATATTGAAATTTGCAGAAATTAAACTATATGCAATGCTGCCCTATTCTAAGCAGAAAAGTAACTCTTATTCCAAATATTACATTGATTTTTACATTGAATTGAATAAAATAAAGAAATAAAATGGCTAAGTCTTTATCTTGAATATTTCTGCAAAACTTGGGAAGGGTATTTGCTTGGATCGACTAAAGGAAAGGACGATAGGTGTGGCTGCACCAAGGTTGATGATGATGGTGATGAAGGTGGGTGCTAGGATGCTGAAGGGGTGTTGGGGATGCCACGATTTTGCTTGTAGAGAAGGCTGTCACTAGTGAAGGGCTGAAGCTGCTGTGATGGAGGAGTTGGGGCTGCTGTCACCAACGTTTGAAGGAGGATTGGGCATGAATGGTGTCTTTGGAAGAGGTGGCTGCAGCAAGGAGTTGAATGTTTGCACTGCTGGAGGAGGCCATTGTGCAAGGGCTGCTCAAATGATGGGCATCAAGTTGCAGCAAAGGCTGCTGTTAAGAGGTTGGAGAGTTGTGTAGTGGGAGAGAGAGAGAGAGAGGGAGGCGTGAAGAAGAGATCAGTCGTGAGAGTCTTTTCCTTTTCTTCTTTTTTTCTAACTTAGGCCTTAATGTGCTTTCTAACCTAGGTCTTAATAACCTAATGAAAAAGGAGATCCCCCCTTTACGTGAATGGGTGGGCAAGAGGGAAAGGAAGGAAGGAAGAAAGGGAAGAAGGAAGAAAGGGAAGAAAAGAAAGGAAAGAAAGAAGAAAAAGAAAAGGAAAGAAAGGAAGAAGAAAGGGAAAGCGAAAGGGAAAAAGAAAAAAGAAAGGAAGGAAGGGAGAGGGGGGTGGAGGTTTGGGCGACCACCTTGTGGGTCCCACCTCTTTAAAATAAAATAAATAAAAAAACCAAATAAAACAAAACAAACAAATAAAAAAGAAACATCTCTCTTTTTTTTTTAATAAATTAAAACAAGAAAATGCAAATGGATGACCATCTCATAGCGGGTCCAAATTCCACTTTTGAAATTCATTTTGACGATTAAAGGGGTAAAATTGTCTTTTTCAGAAAATTTCTAGACAAAACGAGCTATTTTTGGCAGCTTTTGAAATGAGCTCAGATTTTGAAGTTCAATACCTCGTTGCGAAGTAAATCCAATGTAGAATTTAAAAATTTAATTTTGGAAGAAATCCAGATTGTTTTTCTTGAGAAAATACTTCCAAATTTATTTTAAGACAAAACAAGCTATTTTTGGCAGTTTTTGAAACGAGCTTGGATTTTGAAATTCAATACCCCTTTTGCGAAGAAAATCCAGTGTAGAATTCAAAAATTTGAGTTTGAAATAAATTCAGATTATTTTTCTTTAGAAAATATTTCCAAATTTAGATACTTGGGGGTAAAAATGTCAATTTTGGAAACCCAGCATTTGAAATTGATTTCTAAAAACCTTTAAAACTCAATCTGGATTGAAATTTATAAAACTGGAGTTCTGGACTTCAAAAATGAAATGAAATGTGATGAAATGTTATGAAATGCTGAGAAATGATATGAAATAATGAGAAATGACATGCAAAATGCTAACCCTGAATGAAGAATTTTGGATTTTAAACCCCGATTGGCAGTTGTACCAACTCAAAAAGTGTTAAAATTGACAAAATTTGCAAAATGGTTGAAGAAATGGTTTTCAGGCCCTACCGAGCTAGAGTGACACTAGAAATTAGGGTTTGAGCTGAATCAAACTGAAATGAGATGGATTCTAGAGTTTCAGAACTCAAATGAGCTGACAATGATACTGACTCAACTGACCTTTCCGACTGAATTTTCAAGAAAAGTTGTCATTTTTAGATAAATGGTACGGAATGGTCACTGGAGCGAAGTGAATTATGAACATGAGTTGGCTTTGAGCTAAAACAAAGGTTAGTAATACTGACATGAACTAAAATCGAAGCTCAAACACTAGCTCGATTGACTGAACTCAACTCAATTTCAGCTGAAAGAGGTGAAATGAACTAAAATGGGCTCCTAGACACTTAGAAATGGTTTTGAACTGAAACTGGAGCGCTTGAACTTCTGGTGAGCTCAAGTTAGACTCTAGGAAATATGACTGACTGTGAATGACTTACTCTGAGACAATTGGCTTGGATTTGAGTGAGAAATGAACTCATTTATAAAGAAATGATCCCATTTTGGCAGGAATGGTCAGAAATGAACATGGTCTGTTCATTGTGAGCTGAGATGAGCTTGAGATAACTGATATTCTAACTGTTATGAACTGACCAATGAGCTTGGTTGACTCCGACTGACTGGGGTCTGTGATATCCTAGGGGTAAAATGATAATTTTCTTAATGAAAGTGGGTAAAGTGGTAGTTTTCTAAAACTAACTCGGGGTTTGACTCCTACACTGACCTAACAGGGTTGGCATTGCACGAGAAGGGTTGTTTGAGAATGGATGAGGAAAATTTGGGGTGTTTACAGATGCCCCTCTTTGACTAAGCTGGCTTGAAGACGAGCTTGGTGGCAAAGAAAAACACACCAAATTTGGACTATAAAAATGCCCCAATTAGAAGGATCTGACTGGGTATGAAGAAATTAGCCCTGATGAAAATGGTAGATCTGAAATAGAGAATAGAGAGGAAATTTTTACTTCAAAAAGAAGTGAGATTCAGGTTTTGCCTTTAACCTGGATGGGACGAAAAAATACCTCATATAGAAACGAAGCTCAGGTTTAACCCTTATCCTGATCGAGAAATAAAATACCTCATCAAAGGAGGCTCAGGTTTGTACCCCTATCCTGATTGGGCGAAAAATGAAATACCTCATCAAAGGAGGCTCAGGTTTGTACCCTTATCCTGATTGGGCGGAAAATGAAATACCTCATCAAAGGAGGCTCAAGTTTGTACCCTTATCTTGATTGGGCGGGAAATGAAATGCCTCATCAAAGGAGGCTCAGGTTTGTACCCTTATCCTGATTGGGCGGAAAATGAAATACCTCATTAAAGGAGGCTCAGGTTTGTACCCTTATCCTGATTCGGCGGAAAATGAAATACCTCATCAAAGGAGGCTCAGGTTTGTACACTTTCCTGATTGTGAGGAAAATAAATTGGATTCCTCGAAGGAAGAAACCATGATGGAACCTTCGGATTTCCGCACAATGAATCCGATAGGGGTTTTGCAAAAGGATGAAATTGGGGTCCCCAAAGCTTGAAAATGGGTTTGATTTTGGGCGCCTCATTACTGAAACTAAATAACTTTTGAAATTGATGACCTTTTGCAAGAAAATGATTTGTGGCTTAACCTCAAGCCGAAATTGGACTGTCTATGGTGGGACAGTGGGGACACAGAGAAGTATGCGAATCTAAGAGTCCAGACGCTCAGATTATACCAACAGAAGGGAAGGAATCTTGAAAACTCCCGTTATCAAGTCCTTAAAAGGGATAACAACTGATGTCAGGATGCGCCAAAGATGAACCTCAAGCTCGCGCTTCACGTCAGAATGGTTAGAAAATATTGTCAAAATGTTGAAAATTGTTGTTGATTTAAAATAATTGAAAGTGATGCACATTGTTTTGAAAATATTCCCTCTTTTCTACCTGAAGTATTACCTCCGACTGGGCTTAACGCCGTAGAATCAAGATTCGAATTCAAATTGCTTGCGATTGGCTTTCTTTCAAGGAAGCTATCAATTTCTTTGATATGAGCAGAAAAGAAAGTATTCTTGATATTGTGAAAGCAATTGGTGAAAGAATATTGATAATAGAATTTCACAAAATTTAAAGAAGATTCTTGGCAGATTCGGCAGTCTGATATCGTGGGATTCTTTTCTCATGACGATCTTTCTGCCTACTCTTTTTTTTTGGCAGAATTAGAGCTCTCTTGGGTTTTTAGGGATTACATCATCCTTCATTTTGGAAATGTCCTGACTTTTCTCTCTCTCTCTTTTTTTGGAAGGGTACGTCACAAACTCCTTCATCTCAGAGATGCTCCGATCCTTCTTTTCTCTCAGGGATTATATTGACGGTTACTGGCTCTTTGGTTGAAAATCTCTTGATGATAGCAGAAATTAAATATCCTTTAGGGTTTGTCGGGAGGCTCATCACAGTCACCTTCATGTTGACGGTGCTCTGAGCTTTCCCTGGAAGGATCCGTCACAAACTCCTTCATCTCAGAGATGATGCAAATCTTCT
Organism: Nuphar pumila; assembly: GCF_984573655.1. NCBI lineage: Eukaryota > Viridiplantae > Streptophyta > Magnoliopsida > Nymphaeales > Nymphaeaceae > Nuphar > Nuphar pumila. The sequence continues at coordinate 67,739,473 of NC_143255.1, read as the reverse complement.
TTGGCCCTGGGGGTCAACTCGCATAATTCATCTTCATCTTGACGACAATTGAGAGATCCCTTTTGCAGATATTTAATTGCAACTTAGGTAATTGAGGAGATATGGAGATTGAATGGATTTTTTTGTATCACTCAGGATATTTTGACTGTTTTATTTCCCAAGGATGATCTTTAAAAATGTGCCATTGACTGCGATCAATACCGATCACTTATAGCTTTACAATAACATTGAATTTCCTTTGCTGGCCATATCGAGGATTTATTCTTCATCCTTTTGGTTGGCCAATAGAAAGATTTTGAATTTTGAATCCTTTTTCGCGAAAGCTTTGTCCTTTCTGAAGTAATACTAAAGGTATTCTGAGGTAATAATTTTGTGCAATAAGGATTTTGAAATCAACAAATATTTAATGACAAATTGGCAAAATGTTCTTGAAATCCTTGGTGAAAGAAATTGCTTGAGGTTTAATTGACACATCCATGACCAAATTGAGTCTTGAAAAGACTCGATAAAAGATCAACTCGAAAGTTGGTTTTATTTTGACTTACCAGCTTGAAAGCAGGATTTGGGTTGACCGACCAACTCGAAAGTAAGATTTGTTGAATTACCAGCTCGAAAGCAGGATTTGTTGACCGACCGGATCGAAAGCAAGATTTGTTGACCGACCAGCCCGAAAGCAGGATTTGTTGACCGACCGGCTTGAAAACAGGATTTGTTGACCGACCAGCTCGAAAGCAGGATTTGTTGACCGACCGGCTCGAAAGCAGGATTTGTTGACCGACCAGCTCGAAAGCAGGATTTGTTGACCTCAGCTAGAAAGCAGAATTTGTTGACCGACCAGCTCGAAAGCAGGATTTGTTGAATTACAAGCTCAAAAGCAGGATTTGTTGACCGACTGGCTCGAAAGCAGGATTTGTTGACCGACTAGCTAGAAAGCAGGATTTGTTGACCGACCAGCTAGAAAGCAGGATTTGTTGAATTACCAGCTCGAAAGCAGGATTTGTTGACCGAACAGCTCAAAAGCAGGATTTGTTGATTGACCAGCTCGAAAGCAGGATTTGTTGACCGACCAGCTCGAAAGCAGAATTTGTTGACCGACTAGCTCGAAAGCAGGATTTGTTGACCGACCAGCTAGAAAGCAGGTTTTGTTTAATTACCAGCTCGAAAACAGGATTTGTTGAATTACCAGCTCGAAAGCAGGATTTGTTGAATTACCAGCTCGAAAGCAGGATTTTGATTGAGAGGTTGAATTTGATGATTTAAAATTGATTGACATTGATAAAGTTGTAACCCGAAGGCTTAGAAAGTGATAGATGTTGATAAAGTTGTAACCCGAAGGCAGGAAAATGACTGATGTTGGTAAGATTATAACCCGAAGGCTTGAATTTGGAAATTGATTGACCCAAAGGTCGAAACTAGAAATTAGTTTACTCGGAGCGACATGGGTTCACTGGGAACGTCGTGGGTTCATTAGGGATTCAGCCTAAGAACTTGGATCAGGAAGACTTCAACCTACAAATCATAATTCTGAAAAATACCAATCCAAAAGGGGTTCGACCTAAGGAATGTAAAGAATATTGGATCAGGAGGACTTCAACCTACAGATCGAATTTTTGAAAAATACCAATCCAAAAATGGTTCGACCTAAGAACCTGGGATCAGTAGGAATTCCACCTACAGATCAATTTTTTGAGAATGAGATTGATTCGAAAGGGGTTCAACCTAAGAATCACTGGGTTGAGAAGGACTTTTGGTTCACAAAGGGGTTCAACCTATGAGCCATATTGGTTTGATAGGCATTCAACCTACAAATCACATTGGTTTCACAGGGGTTTGACCTACGAACGATCAATTCTATAGGGATTTAACCTAAGGATCACAGTTTAAGAAGGAAGGATTCAACTTGTGAGCTTTGAATGGACCAGGTGCTAAACTAGGTTTTGAGGGAAGATTCAAATTGGAATTCAAATCTTCAAGGAAAAACTAAATGAATTGGGTTTTGAAAGAAAATTCAAGTCGGAACTTGGATCTTCTAGACTAATTACTAAATTGCAGAAAAGTTTGAGTAGGAGTTCAAACCTTTCAAGGAAAGCTAAACAAATCGAATTTGGAAGAAAATTCGAGTCGAAACTCTAATTTTCTAGACCGATTCTAGGCATTTGAATTGGATTTGGAAGAAAATTTGAGTCGGAACTCTAATTTTCTAGACCAATTCTAGGACATTTGAATTGGATTTGAAAGAAAATTTGAGTCGTAACTCTAATCTTCTAGACCAATTCAGAAGGGAAAGAAGTTCGAGTTGAAACTTGAATCCCGGAGGAAAGAAAATTCGAGTCGGAACTCGAATCCCACAAGAAGACTAGACCAGCATGGATTAGGTTCGAAAACATTAACCAGTGAAACCAAATTTTAGAAAGTTTGACCAATGAAAATTGGATTTTGAAAGTCCGACCAATAACAATTCGATTTTGAAAGATGTACCAGTGTGAATATCGGATTTTGGAAATGAACCAGTATAAGTACTGGATTTTGAAAATGGATCAGTACGAATACTGTTTTTGGAAGAATTACCAGCACAAACACTGGATTTTGAAGATTTACCAGCACGAACACTGGATTTAGAAAATTTTACCAGCACGAACAGTGGATTTTGAAAATCTTACCAGCACGAACACTGAATTTTGAAAATTTACAAGCACGAACAATGGATTTAGAAAATTTACCAACACGAACACTGGATTTAGAAAATTTTACCAGCACGAACACTGGTTTTTTTGAAAATCTAACCAGCACGAACACTAGATTTTTGAAAATTTACCCAACTAATTCTGATGAGAGATTTTTAGTCTTCATCCTCACGATGACTTAGACAACTATCGGGGTCTCAGGATTTTTCCCTTATCCTAAATGGGCAACTCAGGTTTGTCCCTTAACCTGAAGGAGAAGTTCAGGTTTATCCCTTAACCTGAAGGGGAAACTTGATGCAAATGCAAATTGATGCAGATGAATGCAAATGAATGCATGTAAATGCAAATGCTGTAAATGGGTGCACATGCATGCAAAATGAGAGATTTGTGTGATCCTGCCTGCATACAGGACGTTTTGAAAACAATTTTCAAAATATTGCCCTAGTGTAACTGTGAAAGAAGAATTTGACCATTATTGAAGAAAATATATTGAGGAATTACAAATGATGGAATAGAGGATTTAAGTATAGAAAATTTCCAAATGTTGAGCATTAATGTGATCTGGCAGTTCCACCCCATCGACATTAATGAGCCGATATGAATTGCGGGGTAATGCTTTCTCGACAACATAGGGCCCTTCCCAATTCAGCGACCATTTGCCACCTGGGCAATGCTTGAGATAAGCCATGGATCTAAGCACTAGATCATTGACTCAGAATTTCCTTTCAATGACAAGTTTTGCATATTGTTTGGCTATCCTCCGACGATATGACTGAGCATGCTCTACTGCTCTGAGCCTTCTTTCATCAAGCAAATCAAGCTATACTAGCCACTGTTGCTGATACTGATCAAGTGGTGGCTTCAGAAGTGATGCAAGTTTCAGAGCAGGTTTTTGAACATGTAGAGGCAGTACCACTTCAATTTTGTAGACAAGTTCTGATAGAGTAGCATTAGTTGGAGTTCAAATGGTAGTTCTGTATGCCCACAACGCATCATGAATCTTCTCATGCTAGTCATGGCCTATCTCCAAAGTTTGCTCCAGGATTCGAATCAAAATCTTATTGGTGGTCTCTGCTTGACCATTCCATTGAGGATAATAGGGAGCGGAGAAACGATGCTGAATTCTGAACTTTGAGCCAAATGTCCTCATTTTCTTATTCTTGAAATGACTGTCATTGTCCAACACGATATCGTGCGGTACACCGAAATGACAATGGATATTTTTGTGGATGAATAAGACCACGTGTCGACCTTCTACTGTACGCAAAGTGATAGCTTCGACCCATTTAGTGAAATATTCTGTTGTGGCAAGAAAATATTTGTAGTTGTTTGAAGCCATCTCGGTTGCCAAACCTGTTATCATCGCAAAATTTTCCCCCCTCTCTTGCGAGAGAGAAATGAATTTCGCGAGTCAAACTCGACCAAAGTTTTGAAAATGGTTTTGAAAATTAACTCGCCTCCGTTTTAAAAATTTGCGGGAAAATTCCGTGGAATGGGATCCGCCTGTCGGTACGAGGTTCAACCATTCCTAGTGCCTTTACCAGGGGTAATTGAACCAAGGATCAATTATGTGCTTTAACTTGACTCAAATATCTAAATTATGCTCTATTTTTCCTAGAATGCACAAAGAATCAGGCTTGTGCTATGAAATTTTGAAAATAATGTAAGTTTGAGAAACATGATGTTTGCTTTGAAAAATTGAAACGCATTTGGAAAATGACTGGAAAATGCTTGAAAATGGAATTCCTGGGAAAATTATTGAATTTCATTGGAAATCAGAAATTTGTTTGGAAAATGAATTCTGAATAAGAGATGGATTCTCAGGAAAAATTTGAACTTTTGAGAAAATCAATTTGGAGATTTAGATTGCTCTTCTGAGGAAATGGATTTAAAAATTCTAAGAAAATCAAGAAAGCTCATTGAAAAATGATTTTTTGAAATGGAAAATGGATTCTCAGGAAACTGGATTCCCAGGAAAATCGATTTTTGAAAACTTGGGATTTTAAAATTTGAGAATTTTAAAACATTGGAAAATCTTGATTTGAACTTGGGAAATGCTTTGAAATGTCATTTGAAAACTTAGGATTCTGAGAAAATCAAATCCTGAGAAAGACTTGGAAATTCTTGAGAAAACTGAATTTTCTGAAATTGAAATTGGAAAATAAATTTGAAATTTGAATAATATGAATGAATGAATATGAATTTGAAAGAGAATTTCAATTAAGCAATTGGAATATCCTTTTGAAGTTTTAAAAAATGTAGTGCATTTTTGAAGTTAGCCTAAGAGTGTAGGCTGAATGTGGCTATATGAAGATCATAAATCTTGGTTTTCTTCGTATTCTGACTATGGCCATAAATACGAATCCCACCGAGTTTATAAACTCCATAAGAGCTTGTGCATGTGTCATTCGTGTCAACCATAGTGAATTTAAAATAAATATGCATGAATCATACATCAAATATTGAAATTTGCAGAAATTAAACTATATGCAATGCAGCCCTATTCTAAGCAGAAAAGTAACTCTTATTCCAAATATTATATTGATTTTTACATTGAATTGAATAAAATAAAGAAATAAAATGGCTAAGTCTTCTTCTTGAATATTCCTGCAAAACTTGGGAAGGGTCTACGCTTGGATCGACTAAAGGAAAGGAGGTAGGTGTGGCTGCACCAAGGTTGAAGATGATGGTGATGAAGGTGGGTGCTAGGAAGCTGAAGGGGTGTTGGGGATGCCACGGTTTTGCTTGTAGAGAAGGCTGTCACTAGTGAAGGGCTGAAGCTGCTGTGATGGAGGAGTTGGGGCTGCTGTCACCAACGTTTGAAGGAGGATTGGGCGTGAATGGTGTCTTTGAAAGAGGTGGCTGTAGCAAGGAGTTGAATGGTTGCACTGCTGGAGGAGGCCATTGTGCAAGGGCTGCTCAAATGATGGGCATCAACCGTTCTCTTTCTGCCGGAAGTTGCAGCAAAGGCTGCTGTTAAGCGGTTGGAGAGTTGTGTAATGGGAGGGAGAGAGAGAGAGAGAGAGAGAGAGAGAGAGAGAGAGAGGGAGAGGCGTGAAGAAGAGATCAGTCGTGAGAGTCTTTTCCTTTTTTTCTAACTTAGGCCTTAATGTGCTTTCTAACCTAGGTCTTAATAACCTAATGAAAAAGGAGATCCCCCCTTTACGTGAATGGGTGGGCAAGAGGGAAAGGAAGGAAGGAAGAAAGGGAAGAAGGAAGAAAGGGAAGAAAAGAAAGGAAAGAAAGAAGAAAAAGAAAAGGAAAGAAAGGAAGAAGAAAGGGCAAGCGAAAGGGAAAAAGAAAAAGGAAAGGAAAGAAGGGAGAGGGGGCTGGAGGTTTGGGCGACCACCTTGTGGGTCCCACCTCTTTAAAATAAAATAAATAAAAAAATCAAATAAAACAAAACAAACAAATAAAAAAGAAACATCTTTTTTTTTTAATAAATTAAAACAAGAAAATGCAAATGGTTGGACCATCTCATAGCGGGTCCAAATTCCACTTTTGAAATTCATTTTGACGATTAAAGGGGTAAAATAGTCTTTTCAGAAAATTTCCAGACAAAACAAGCTATTTTTTGCAGCTTTTGAAATGAGCTCGGATTTTGAAGTTCAATACCTCATTGCGAAGCAAATCCAATGTAGAATTTAAAAATTTAATTTTGGAAGAAATCCAGATTGTTTTTCTCGAGAAAATACTTTCAAATTTATTTTAAGACAAAAAGAGCTATTTTTGGCAGTTTTTGAAACGATCTCGGATTTTGAAGTTCAATACCCCATTGCGAAGCAAATCAAGTGTAGAACTCGAAAATTTGAGTTTGAAATAAATCCAGATTAATTTTCTTGAGAAAATATTTTCAAATTTAGACTCCCGGGGGTAAAAATGTCAATTTTGGAAACCGAGGGTTTGAAATTGATTTCTGAAAACTTTTAAAACTCAATCTGGATTGAAATTTATAAAGCTGGAGTTCTGGACTTCAAAAATGAAATAAAATGTGATGAAATGTTATGAAATGCTGAGAAATGATATGAAATAATGAAAAATGACATGAAATGACATGCAAAATGCTAACCCTGAATGAAGAATTTTGGATTTTAAACCCCGATTGGCAGTTGTACCAACTCAAAAAGTGTTAAAATTGACAAAATTTGCAAAATGGTTGAAGAAATGGTTTTCAGGCCCTACCGAGCTAGAGTGACACTAGAAATTAGGGTTTGAGCTGAATCAAACTGAAATGAGATGGATTCTAGAGTTTCAGAACTCAAATGAGCTGACAATGATACTGACTCAACTGACCTTTCCGACTGAATTTTCAAGAAAAGTTGTCATTTTTAGATAAATGGTACGGAATGGTCACTAGAGCGAAGTGAATTATGAACATGAGTTGGCTTTGAGCTAAAACAAAGGTTAGTAATACTGACATGAACTAAAATCGAAGCTCAAACACTAGCTCGATTGACTGAACTCAACTCAATTTCAGCTGAAAGAGCTGAAATGGACTAAAATGGGCTCCTGGACACTTAGAAATGGTTTTGAACTGGAACTGGAACGCTTGAACTTCTGGTGAACTCAAGTTAGACTCTAGGGAATATGACTGACTGTGAATGACTGACTCGAAGACAATTGGCTTGGATTTGAGTGCGAAATGAGCTCATTTCTGAAGAAATGATCCCATTTTGGCAGGAATGGTCATAAATGAACATGGTCTGTTCATTGTGAGCTCAGATGAGCTTGAGATAACTGATATTCTAACTGTTATGAACTGACCAATGAGCTTGGTTGACTCCGACTGACTGGGGTCTGGGATGTCTTAGGGGTAAAATGGTAATTTTCCTAATGAAAGTGGGTGAAGTGGTAGCTTTCTAAAACTGACTTGGGGTTTGACTCCTACACTGACCTAACAGGGTTGGCATTGCACGAGGAGGGTTGTTTGAGAATGGATGAGGAAAATTTGGGGTGTTTACACTTATACACAAAAATCAAGAAATATCACAAAAATCACAATTTTGGTAGTGTTTTTGAACCCTGTTTTGCAATTTGATCCATTCAAGCATCAAATGGATTCCAAAATTCATAAAAATCGGCACCTGCACGTATTATCACTCTAAAGTCCGATTGGGATCACAAAAATATATTTTTTATATTATTTCAACTCGAAAATTGCATTAAAACCCTAAAATAAGCTATTTTTGTCCATGGTCACAGACCTGTTTCAGAGTTTGACCCAAATCAGGGGTCAAATCACCATAGAAATTTCTGAAATTTTACAGAGGTAAACTAGACAAAAAAGCAAAGAATCTCCTATTTACAGATCGGAAAAATAATCTTCGATGAGGGAGAAACCCGTTCCGGCAATCCGGATTAAAATTTAATGAATATAAAATTGGTTAAAACAGGTACTTCCGATTGAAAATACAAAATAAAATAAAAAACTTAGTCAAAAATTTCTGAAATTTCCGCAGTGAATAGTAAACATAAAAATAATGAACTTTCATTTTTACAGATTCTAAATCGGATCTGCAGTTTAAGATCTATGATCAGAACAAGTCATATTAGGGTTTTGGTAAACCCTAATAAGTTTTAAATTTTAAATCTGATTCTCTGACAGAGGGAAAATACCAAACAGAGGCAAAAAATTATCAATATTTCACAGTAAATAGTTTACATCAGTATGAAGCCACTGCACTTTACGGATCTCGAATCGGATATTGGATGAGAGGAATAACACAACTGCAAGTTACCTATGAATTTCAACAACGATTCTAAACGATTGAAAATCACGGTTTAATCTTTTATTTTTTTAACAGGGTTCCCGAATCCCAAAACATAACTTTTTATAGTAGTTTACTAACATATCCGTGTATCACATATAAAAAAATCAGTATATCTTAGATTTCTGTGATTTGAAATTAAAATCTACAGAAATCTAAGAAACACTAAAAAAATATGATTTAATCATGAAAAACCATAAAAAATTATCAAAACAACAAAATAAAATTGATTTTAATGATGGAATACATGTAATAAACACTAATATGCTAAAAAAATAAATAAAACACAGGGAATCCATGGCTGGAATTGCTTTTACCCTTGAAACCATGGATTTAATCCATTTAATCAGATAAATCTCATGTTTTCTTGGTTAAGAATATAAAAAACAATGCAATAAATGATTCTAATGGATTAGACTCATGAAAAAAAGCATGGAATAGGGTTAGATCATCTTCTTGAATTGAACTTAAGGTTCTTGAGGTTGAATCCATGGTTTAATCCATGAAAGGGGAGGTGCCAATGGTGAAGTCTAATATAAAATCATAAAAAAATAATAATAAATAAAAAAAATAATATTAAATAACTCACCTTGGGGCTGCAGCTGCAATGGAGATAGGTGGAGGTGCTGAAGAGGATAGAGAAGCCACGAAAATTTGAGAGAGAAAAGATCTCCCTTTGACCCCTTTTAGGTCCCCTATTTATAGATTTTTTTTTTTGGATTTGTTTAAGAAGAGTTTTGATTTTTTGGACTCTTTTTAATTGTTTTTGATAAACCACATGGGGATGAACATTTTTTTGGAGAATTCTAACCTAAATGGACTCTAATTAATCCCTAATTAACATCTAATTAAACCCTAGAAAGTTCAAATGTGGCACCACCTAGTATGGACCTACATTTGGTTTTTAAAACTTGAATTTAAAACCTTTAAAAACCAATGGTTTAAAACTTAAATAAAATCGATTTTTAAAATTGCTTTTGACTCCTCTAAACCCCTAGCCTAACTAGGACAATGACTAACCCTAGTCTAACCTTGACTTCTTCAAATGTGGCGCCACCCCTAGTGGGCCCCACTTGAATTTTCAAAAATGATTTTAAAACTTGAAAATGAGAGTTTTTTCAAAAGAGATTCAAAAGTAGACTTTGAGATTGAAAGGTTTGAAATCGTACAGAGTCTTGACTGAGTTAGAACTCCTCTAGATACCACGCCAACTGAGGGGGGCCCACATCGAAGTTTTGAAAAACTTGAAATAAATACTAAAAATGGCTTTAAAAAGGGTTAAAATCAACAATTGAAATTCAAAGTTTTGAAAATAGAGTTCTAAGTGAACTGGAACTCTGGGCTAGAGTCATGAATTTTTAGGACTCTGAGATTTTGGATTTTAAAAGCCAAATGAAGGAGTTTTTGAAAGATTTTATAAAAAAAAATGGTAAAATAAGGCAGAAAATGCAGTCAAGGTTAGAGTCCTAATTCAACCGAAACTCTGAAATAGAGTTCTGAATCAACTGGGATTCTACAAAATATCCTAATTTTCAAAAACAAATGGAAATGAATGAAAATAGAAGTGAAAACAAACTTCAGGATAGACTCCTAACTCGATTAGGACTCTGGGACAGAGTCCTGATCGGATTAAAACTCTAAATTTTTTTGGTATTTTCTGAAAAACAGATGAAAGAACTTATAAAATAGTGATATAATGACAAATATTGAAATAAAACAGAGTCCTGATTCAACTGGGACTCTGAGGAGAAAGTCCTAATTGAACTAGGACTCTCAGATTTTTGGATTTTCTAAGAAAACAAATGAGAGAATTTGGGAAAACAGTTAAAAATAGGATAAAATTGAAGTTTTGGTTCAGAGTCTTGATTCTATCAGGACTCTAGGATAAAATCCCAGAATTTTGAAATTCTTTGATAAAAGTATAATAGTTTTGATAGATGATTTTTTTTTGAAAGATTATCTCAAAATTGAAATCAGGATCAAAGTCCTGATCCAACTAGGACTCTCTGAACAGAGTCCTGTTTTGACTAAAACTCTGAGTTTTTGACTCATTTTGAAAGATTTGGTTAAAAACAGGTAAAAATAGTGACAAAAGATAGAGTCCTAATCCGAATGAAACTCTGAAGAAGAGTCCTAATCTGACTAGGATTCTTGAAGAAGAGCCCTATTCCAACTAGGACTCTGGGAGTTTGGCCAAAACGGAAGATTTTGAAAGGTTTTCTCCAAAAACAGGTAGAAAAGATAGTAAAAAGTAGAGTTCCGATCCGACTGGACTCTGGAAAAAGAGTCCTGATTTAACTAGGACTCTAAGATTTTGGCCAAAATGGAGGAAATGGACAAGGGATATGACCATAATTGATTTAAAATCAAAATGGAGTTTTGAAAATGTTTTAAAAGGATAAAAACAGATGAAAATACAGAGTCCTGATCCAACTAGGACTCTAAAATTTTCGAGAAATTTGATAAATGAAGGAATGCAGAAGCGACACCACCTAAATGGGTCTCATCGGAGAATTGAAATCAGTTGAAAATTGAGTTTAAAACAAATTCAGATTGTTTTCTAAGAAAAAATCTTCAAAATATAAGATCCTTGGGGTTGGCAAATGACAGAATGTTGATTAAAAACCCAGGTTTTAAAATTGATTTTGAAAGAAAAGTTTTAAAACCCGTATCTAGATTAAATATTTTGAAAACAGGAGTGTTGGATCTCGAAAATGAGATGCAATGCAATGAAATGGCATGCTGAATGCATGCAATGATATGCAATGACACATGAAATGTAAGCATTGGATAAGAGTGAAAATTTGGGGTGTTTACAGGTTGGTAGAAATTTGAGGGAAAATTGATGATAAAGACTTCAGGATTATTCCCTGTCCTAAAAAGAAAAAGGACCTCGCGGGACGAGGTTTAGGTTTATCCCTTAATCTGAAAGGGGAAAAGAACAACAGAGTACCTCATTGAAAAAGAGGCATCAGGTTTATCCCTTAACTTGAAAGGGTTATAAAAGATTGATAAAAAATGTAATAAAATTTGATAAAAACTTGATAAAACTTGACAAAAATTGATAAAGTGGATGAAAATTTGTTTAAATTGGAATAGGAAATGAATGCAATTAATAAAGATAACAAGATTAACTAAAAAAAATGATTAGATTTTTAGAAAAAGAGTTCGTCTGATCCTTCCTGCATATGATGAAGGAAGACAAGTATAGATCAAAATAAAATGCGCCAGTGTCATGGAGAGAAATGTGAGAATTTGATAGAAGATCATTGCTTTATTGAAAAAGGCTCTTTGAAGAGTACAAAGGTTAGAAAGGACATTTTAAGCATAAAACTTCTTTAGATGTAGAGCATTGATAGGATCTGACAGTTCCATTCCATCTGCATTGATCAAACAATAGGAATTGCGAGACAACGCTTCCTTAACCACATAAGGGCCTTCCCAATTAGGTGACCACTTGCCCCGTGGCCGATGCTTGAGATAAGCTGTCGATCTGAGTACCAAATCGTTAACTCGGAATCTTCTCTCAATAACGGACTTGGCATAGTGCCTAGCTATTCTCTGCCGATAAGCTTGAGCATGTTCTGTTTCCTTGAGTCTTCTCTCGTCCAACAGATCAAGTTGTACCAACCTGTGCTGTTGATACTGATCAAGTGGAAGCTCGATGAGCGATGCGAACTTAAATGCTGGCTTTTGAACGTGAAGAGATAATACTACTTCTGTTCCATAAACAAGCTCCGAAGGAGTAGCGTTGGTTGGAGTCCAAATGGTGGTTCGGTATGCCCAAAGTGCATCATGCATCTTCTCATGCCAATTGCGGCCTGTTTCCACAGTTCTTTCTAGAATGCGGATCAAAATCTTATTGGTGGCCTCTACCTGACCATTCCCTTGAGGATAATAAGGAGCTGAGAAGTGATGATAAATCCCAAACTTCGAGCAGAAGGTCTTTATCCTCTCATTCTTGAAGTGTCTGTCATTATCTGACACAATATCATGTGGCACACCGAAAGGACAGAGAAGGTTCTTGTGAATAAAAGAAACCACGTGCCGGCCTTCCACTGTTTGCAGATTTACCACCTCAACCCATTTGGTGAAGTATTTTGTAGCTGCGAGGAAATATCTGTGGCCATTAGAAGCTGAAGGAGTGATCGGACCTACCACGTTGAAGGCCCACATAGAAAAAGGCCAAGGAGAAACCACGGACTGCAAATACGCGGCTGGCGCATGAATGGAAGGTGCGTGTATTTGGCATTTGACGCACTTCCTCACGAATCAGTGACAATCTTGCTGCATGGTTTTCCAATAATACCCCGCTCGGATAATCTGCTTGACGAGTATTTGGTAGCCGATGTGACCACCACAAATTCCCTCGTGTGCCTCTCGGACAACTTCCATGGCTTCGTCTTTGTCTAAGCATCTAGCGTACTCAGAACTGAACCCACGACGGTAAAGAGTATTGGCAAGGATGAAATAACGGGCCGACATGCGTTGGATCACACGTTGCTCCTTTCTTGGCATTTCTGATGGAAATTCACCAGTTTCGATAAAGTTTTTTATGTCTTGGTACCAAGGCTTCTTTTTCTGAGTGGCTTGGTTTACTTGCTCAGCCGGAATGAAAGCAGGTTGATCAAGTCTGCCAATCTCGAAAAAACAACATGATTCACTGTCTTTAAACGAAAAAATGGAACCCAGACAGGCTAGGCCATCTGCTATATGATTGTATTCCCTTTTGACATGACTAATCTGAAATTCTTCAAAGTTGCCTATGAGAGCTAAAGCAATCTTCTGATAGGGAATCAATTTTGAATCCTTGACTTGCCATTCAACATTAACTTGGCTAACAATAAGTAAAGAATCACCAAAGACATGTACTCTCTTGACATTGAAGCCTTGCAAAATCTTGAGGCCTTGTATTAGAGCTTCATACTCGGTCATGTTATGAGTCCACTGAAAGTTGAGTTTGAGGGAATAAGGGATCATTTTCTTTTCGGGAGTGATGAACAAGATCCCAATCCCTATACCAGACATATTTCTGGCTCCATCAAAGAACAGGGTCCAAACTGGGGACTCCTGAATATTGCAGATGCGATCATCGGGAAAATCGTCTTCCGCCTTGATCTCTTCTGTCAACGGGAAATCTGCCAATTGATCTGCGATGGACTGACCCTTGACTTCTGAGAAATATACTCCAGGTCGTATTGCATCAGGAGGACTTGCCGATTTTGCAATTCGTCCAGTAAGAAAAGGCTGGTTAAGGATGTACTTGAGAGGATTGAGTCTTGACAAAATTTTGATTTCTGATGCCAACAGATAATGCCTCAGCTTCTAACACATCCACACTAAGGCTAGACATGTCTTTTCTATTTGAGAATATCTCTTCTCATAGTCAATGAAAGTCTTGCTTATATAGTAGATGGCATGCTCTATCCGGCTGCCTTCCTCGTACTGTGCAAGGAATCTGCCACAAGCATTCTGGTTGATAGAAATGTATAGGAGAAGTAGCTTTCCAAGTTCTGGTGGTTTCAGAACCGGTGGATTGAGGAGATACTGCTTGATACGCTCAAATGAGAGCTGACATTCTGGTCCCCACTCAAATTTCACTTCTTTTCTCAGTAAGTGATTGAAGGGCTCGCATCTCATGGCCAAATTGGAGATGAAGCACCAAATAGACTGAATGCGCCCCTGAAGGCTTCATAGTTCTTTTAGATTGGTGGGAGGCGGCATGGTTGATATTTTGGAATGCTCTTTTTAAAACAAGTATTTTCAATAAGACTTTGGAAAATCGTCAACCAAAAATTTTAAAACCGACTTTCCACAAAGTGGTAAGTACGGGTCGAATCCACAGGGAACAGGAATTAACCACAATATTTCTATAAATTTCAATTTATTAATGACAAATGTCAACCTACAATTATAAAGTTAATACAACTGCAAATAATCACTAAAAGAAAAGTAATCAAGCAATCAGTCTTCTACTCCACGACAAGGGTATTTCAGTCTTCTTGCAACATAGAGAATCTTCTCACTTGGATAATAACCCTGGACAATAAATATACTTTTCAACCTAAAAATGCAGAAAAATACAAAGTTAGTTTTCTACTCTAACAATGAAAACAATAACTAAACTATTTCTAATTGTACGAAAATTACAAAACAAATGCTATTTATCAAACAAAAATTAAATAAAATACTAAATTAATTCTAAAATTAACCAATTTCACTCTACTAATGCTGTATGATGATGATGCAAATCCTAAAATGCAGAAATTATGGAAAACAAGTCTAATTTACCGAAACTACGAAAATTACGAAACTGCCCCTAACTAGTGTAAAATAGCATACTGACAGGTTATCGGAAAACCATTGTTTGACAGGGCAAACGAAATCCGATTTTTCCGAAATTTGTTCTGTTCTGCAACTGACAGATTAAACAATCTGACAGTTTTTACAGAATTGAAAAACAGTATCTGGAACTCCAGATATAAGCGTTTCAAATCTGGGAAAAATCAGGATATCAAAGGTCCTGTAATTTAAAAACCAGAAAAAACGGTTTTCACAAAACGCTTAAAAATCAGACCAAACCAACTCGGATTGAGCTGAAATTGGGTCTGCATACAGTTAATACACCAATAAAGTGAATAGAAAAATAATATTTTGAAAACTCGAAATTGTTGCACATGAAATGGTGATAATGCACCGAGACAAAAATCGGGTTTCGGATTCAATGCACTATTCACTTTATAAAGCTATTTTAAACACTTAAAAATGCAATCTAACCCTAATGCAATCCTAAATGGTACTGAATGACACTTTATATGCTGATGTTAAATGAGAGGTAAATGAAATATGAGATGCACTTTATGACTAAGAATTGAATGAACTAATAATGCAATGCAATTAATATACTTAAAAATACACTTAACTATACGAATGAATGACTGCAATGAATACCAACTAATTGCAACTAAGCTAATTGAATTACTAAAAATAGTTAGCAAACACCTTAGACAAACAATGAAAAATCTATTAGATCGACTAAATGAAAACCTATACTAACTTAGACTGAGATTAATCTAACTTGAAAATAAATTGTACTAATTCACTAAATACCAAAGAGTGATGGTTTGAATATAGAACTAAGCTCACACCACACTTGGTTAGAGTGACTAGGTTCACTAGGTGTACTCAACTTAGACTATGGACACGACGAACCTAACTGGGTTGACTAGATTGACTAGGTTAGGTTAGGTTGACTAAATTAGACATTGGCTAATTTAAACACTTAAAATTAAGACTTAATTAATTAAGACTCACACTAATTATATACCTAAAAGAATCAAGTAAACTCTAATTAACTCAATCTAACTAAAATAATTAATAACTAAGGTTAATTCTATTAACTAAAATAATTAAACATACTTTATGCTAAAGTACTATGGACAATTAGAGAAATATGAAATAGTAAATGTCAAAGATAATATTGGAAAGTGATAATTCTCAGAATCGTCCAACTAGAGGGGAGTTACAATCTTTGATTAAATCAACTTTGATATTTTGGTAAAGTAGAAACCATCCCAACCAAGAGGAGTTATTGTCTTTCCTTAAATGCTTTGCAAAATAAATTTGGAAATCATTAAAAATCGCCCAGCTCACAAAGACTATCCGTTTTAAACTTTCTCAGAATAATTGGAAGATAATTAACTTCTCTTTCTCAAAACCGTTGAAACCCCTTTTGGCAACTTAATTGGATTTCAAACTAAATTTCCAAAACTAAATATGTAACTCCCTTCTACCTTGACTCATTCAAAATGTAAAGATTTTTTTTTTTAGACAAACCACACGATTCTAGAAGATCCCTACTTACCAAATTATTTTGACTCTCTACACTAAGGGCGACAACACCTAATTCAAACTTACTAAGTACTAAAAGAAAACGTCTAAATATACTAAATCCTAATACAATGTAGCTAGACACTTTGAAATACTTACTAAAAAGCTAACAAGCTACCAAAAGCAGCCTAGAGCTCGAATTGAGCTCTAATGGCTGCCGCCCCTCCTTGGGGAAGACAGCTACCTAATTAAAAATCGACCTTTCAAAACATAAAAATTCAAAACTAAAATAATACTATGCTACGGATCTTAATCAATATAACTACACTAATGACAATCACTTTAATGAAATATGATACTGAAAGTAGACATTACATAGAACATGAACAACACCCTAACTACACGCCTAACACAAAACATCACAAAGTGAAGATTCTTACCACTACAATTACCACAAAATAAAAATCGACTTTAACTAAATATTAATCAACAAAGTACTACTGTAACAACTAGACTAAATGAACAGTAAACGACAGTCGACTGGACACTATAATCAAGAACACACGAAAACTTAATTTTTTGGTATTTTTCTCAAAAACAACGAAACACTAATAACACTAAAACATCAAAAACAATATTTAGAACAAAACTAATACTATGAACTTTGAATTAAACAATCTCACAAGACTGTTATCTACCACACAAACAGCTAACTACACGGATTACTCGATCTAAACACACACACTTAACAAAAATGCACTTCTAATTCAAAGAATGTTGAAAAACAAATCCCACGACACCATATACTCAACTCAACATGGAACTTCAGCAAACTCAACTTGAATATGATCTAAATACGGTCTGCTAACCCAGTTTTTTCTGCAAAAACCGATCAAAGGCTCAAACTCAAAACGAACCAAGATCGGCTAGAATGGATCTAGCCGATTTATTGGTTTTCAATAAAAACGTTCTTTGATCCAGTCCCAACGCCCAGAATAAATCAAAATAAACTTTTTAAAACAAGTTTTCTCTAAAAAAACATTGTAGAACACGCTTTAAACAAAAATAAACAAATCGGCTAAAAGAACCTCTAGCCGATTTACACGTTTTGCATAAAAACAATAAAAATCGATCCTTGAATCATGAAACAATGAAACAACACCTAGATCTAACATGCTGGTCAGTGCACAAATGCTATACTAAGGTTGAAACACGAAAAATACAGCAAACACACAGAAAAGAAAACACGAAAACAAGCACACACGATTTGGGTTTTAGCTAGAAGAAAAGGGAGAAGAAGATCTACCTCTAGGGCGATCCGACGATCGTGGGGAAGAAGAGAGCGGACAATGGCCTTGGATTGACATCCCGAATGGTTCGAGAATGCTGGAATGTCACCACGAACAGGATATCTACAGCTGCAACACGTTAAAGATCCACCGAAGATGGAACGGGTGCCGATTCGCGATCGGAGGGCTTAGAATATCGGATGGAGGTAGGGCCGGCTCATCTTGTTGGGGTGTTTCGCACTTCCAAGCAAGATTAATGGTCTCCACCTCTGCTACACCTGCAAAAACACAGCAAATGGTGAGAAAACGCAGCAAGGATACTAAAGAAACGAAAAAGAATGGAAAGAGAGATAGAGTAATGCTTGATTTCCAAGCAAAAACCCAATTTTCGATGGAAATGAAGTGGGATGAGAGGTTGGAAGGTGCTGGAGCTAGAATCACTGTAGGAGGCGCCAATCCCAATGCCAAAGACGCCTAGGGTTTGCTGGAAACTATAATTTATACTTTTGATAGTTTTCAGAAACAGGGTTATAAAAATATATTTTACTAAGCGCCACTTTCTGAGGGGTTTTCTGCAAAACTTTTTGAAATGGGTATGGATATGTGTGTGGGTTGGATTTTAGGCTTTTTAAGAATTGATCCAATGTCCAAGTGACCTAATTGGGTCAGATATGGATCTGATCCACCTCGAAATCCATGCCCAAACACTGAAATAGCCATAACTCTCTTATTTTAACTCCGATTTTTCTGAAATTCAAACCATAGCCCCTTACTATCAAAACACATCTAAACATGGGTTTAAAACCTTAAACTTGATACAAAATGCATGAAAAACTTGTTTACATGATGTGCATTTCATGCATCATCAAATACCCCCATGCTTGAATGTTTGTTAGTCCCTTAACAAACCCTAATTATGATATGCAACGAAGACAAGAAATGCTAAGTATGAATGCATAAAACTAACTCACTTTCGTAGGAATCACGGTTGCATTTAGCATATGCAACAAGCCCTTTAAACCCCTAGCTTACACTAGTGGACGAGTAAGGTCTCGTGAGGGTTTGCAGTGATGCTACCCACAAACATCAATGAAATGCGAGGATGATCTTTCAAAAATATTAGGCTCTTAAGAATACAATTGTAATACATATTTCATGTAATTGACATTCTCAAAACAAGTTTAAAAATCTCATGCCACCACAGTAAAAATTCTTTTCCTTCACTTTTCTAATATTGTAGCTAGTTCATGATTCTTCTCCGAAAGTCAAGTATTCTCATGTTTTACTTATTTATTCTCACTTGTATATTTTCTGCACAGTAATACACATTTATGCTTAAGCAATGAAAAATTTCTTATTCAGCTCATTCTTTTCTTTCATTTTCCCTCTTTTTCTTCCACTTTTGAGCTCTTGCGCATTCTTCTCATATGAGCACTATTTCGAATAGTCAGTTTTCGTGACCCGTGTAGCGAGCTTTGGGTCAGTGACTCCCAAGCCGGCCGACCTTAGGGCACTAGATACAGAGTATCCCTCGGACTTAATTGCTCGAGTCACTAGACTTTCTATTCTAATAGTTTACGTATAGTCTTTCTCTCGTCCTGTGCAATGTCTCTATCTCTTAGGCTTT
The DNA here is from genome assembly GCF_984573655.1 of Nuphar pumila. Classification (NCBI taxonomy): domain Eukaryota; kingdom Viridiplantae; phylum Streptophyta; class Magnoliopsida; order Nymphaeales; family Nymphaeaceae; genus Nuphar; species Nuphar pumila. Next base: position 67,720,275 of record NC_143255.1, on the reverse strand, counting down.
CTATGCAGTCCATGTAACAAGCTTTCAAACCAGTGGCTCCCAAACCAGTTGGCTTTGGGGCACCAGGTGTAAAACACCCTTCAGATTCTACTTACTCGAACTACAAAGGCCACAGATATCGACTTAGACAAGAAGATGATCTCCTTCGTTATCCTTTTCGTTAAGATACTCAAACACTTCATCTCGTGTCTGAGTTCTACTACTAGGATTCACGAAGACATCAACAACTAAACGTAGCTCTATTCTTTTAAACTCATTTTTCAAACACATCTTTCCATTGCTTATTTCTTTCAGAAAACATACTGTGCATACTTATACTAAAGTGATTCAAAATTTTCTAACAATCAAATACTCTCTTTTCTTTGAATTTTCTCATGAATAACTACTCTATTTGACTCAGTTCCGAAAATAAAAATTTTTATGGGGCTTAAAAATTTACAAACTGTTAGATTATGCCAAAAACAATCATATATGCTACACTTTGTTCTCAAATGCCTACTTTGATTACCAGTCATACAAAAAAAAAATAAAAAAAATTTGACATTTTTGTGTGCATGCATCTAAACCACCCCCCCATGCTTGAATGACACTGTCCCTAGTGGCATACAAAATGAATAAACATGTAAAGCAAATGCACACTAAGAGACACTAACAAAAATATGGGAGAAAGGATAGATACAAGCTGATTTGTTCTAAGCTTCTGAAGTTGATTTTCATCTGATCCTTGAATTCTTTGAAAACTCTTCTCTGTACTTGGTAATTGATACACTAAATGTTAAATTCATCCTGCATACATCAAAACACAAGTTAGCACATGTGAAATGAAATACTGAATAAAGAAAAACACTACAATGAAAAATATATTAATGTACATATGATACATCCCTCTGGTCGACTCCTCATGCCTTCGTGAGATGCACTATCTCCCACTCACCATCCTGCAAGGCATCTGAAATGAAGGGCTTCAGTCTTTGCCCATTTACCTTGAATATACCTTGGGTCATAGGATCAAATAATGTCACTGCTCCATGTGGAAATACTTCTTTCACAATGTACGGACCTGTCCATCTCGATCTTAACTTCCCTGGGAATAAATGTAAACGAGAATTGTATAGCCATACTTTCTGATTTGGCTCAAACACTTTTCTGACAATATGCTTATCATGAAATGCTTTTGTGCGAGCTTTGTATAATTTGGCATTCTCATATGCATCATTCCTGAGTTCCTCTAATTCTGAGAGCTGCAGTGCTCTCTCTTTGCCAGCCTGGGTGAGGTCAAAATTCAATTTCTTGATAGCCCAATACGCTCTATGCTCTAGCTCGACAGGAAGATGGCATGCTTTCCCGAATACAAGGCGATACGGGGACATGCCAATGGGAGTCTTAAATGCAGTTCTATATGCCCAAAGTGCATCATCTAAGCGCTGGGACCAATCCTTGCGGTCCGGACGAACTGTCTTTTCTAAAATTCGCTTAATCTCCCTATTGGACACTTCAACCTGTCCACTAGTCTGCGGGTGATACGGAGTGGTGAATCTATGATTGACAGAATATCTTCTCAACAGAGAAGCTATCTGTATATTCCTAAAATGCTTGCCACCATCGCTAATCATCGCACGTGGCACCCCAAAACGACTGAAAATGTTGTGCTTAATGAACTTAAGCACTACTCTGTGATCGTTGGTCTTGGTTACCACAGCCTCGACCCATTTGGACACATAATCAACCGCCACCAGAATGTATAAATTTCTGAATGAAGGCGGAAATGGTCCCATGAAATCAATGCCCCAAACATCAAAAATCTCGACTATCAAAATTGGCAGCAAGGGCATCATGTCCCTCTTGGACATGTTTCCAATCTGCTGACATCGCAGGCATCGCCTACAGAACTCATGAGCATCTTTGTGGAGTGTAGGCCAATAAAATCCTGACTGCAAAACCTTTGCAGCCGTCTTCCTACTACTAAAATGCCCTCCACAGGCTAACGAATGGGAAAAATTCAAAATGGACTGGTATTCCTCCTCCGGAACACATCTCCTAATGATCTGATCTGCACAGTATTTGAACAATTCCGGTTCATCCCAATAATAGTGCCTCACCTGAGATAGGAACCTCTCACGCTCATTCTTGTTCCAATGCTCAGGTATCTGCCTCGAAACCAGATAGTTCACAATATCTGCAAACCAGGGTAACTGCGATGTATTGACTGACATGATCTGCTCGTCGGGGAAAGAATCACTGATCGGTCTTTGATCCTGCGTGGTCTCCACGATCAGTCTGGAAAGATGGTCTGCTACTACATTCTCGCTTCCCTTCTTATCTCGAATCTCGAGATCAAACTCCTGTAGTAGTAGGACCCAACGAATCAACCTCGGTTTGGTGTCTTTCTTATTCAACAAATATTTCAATGCAGAATGGTCAGAATAGACAACCACCTTCGAACCGAGTAAATAGGACCTAAATTTATCCAATGCGAAAACTATCGCAAGTAGTTCCTTCTCTGTCGTAGTATAATTCATCTGGGCATCAGACAGAGTTCTACTCGCATAGTAGATCACATAGGGCTTCCTATCAATGCGTTGTCCTAAAATGGCCCCCATAGCATAATCAGATGCATCGCACATAATCTCAAATGGGAGAGTCCAATCTGGAGGTCTCAAAATAGGTGCAGTAATCAAGGCCTCTTTGAGAATCTCAAAGGCCTTCATACAATCCTCCCCGAAAACAAAGGACTGGTCTTTCTCCAATAACGTGCAAAGCGGTCGAGAGATTTTGCTGAAATCTTTTATGAACCGCCTATAAAATCCCGCATGCCCTAAAAATGATCGAATCTGCCTCACAGAGGTGGGTGGAGTCAAACGAGAAATGGATTCCACCTTTGCTCTGTCAACCTCAATACCACGCTTGGACACAATGTGTCCTAGCACAATCCCCTCCTGGACCATAAAATGGCTCTTTTCCCAACTCAGGACGAGATTGGTCTCCACACACCTACTCAGTACTCGAGCAAGTTTGTGGAGGCAATCTTCAAAAGAAGAGCCATACACAGAAAAGTCATCCATAAAAACTTCCATCACATCATCAATCATGTTCGAGAAGATAGCAAGCATGCACCTCTGAAAAGTAGCCGGGGCATTACAGAGCCCAAAAGGCATACGTCTAAATGCGAAGGTGCCATAAGGACATGTAAACGTGGTCTTCTCTTGGTCGTCAGGATGTACAACTACCTGATTGTATCCTGAATATCCGTCTAGAAAACAGTAGTAGCTTTGTCCTGCGAGTCGCTCTAAGATCTGATCAATGAATGGCAATGGAAAATGATCTTTCCTAGTTGCCACATTCAACTTCCTATAATCGATGCAGACTCGCCATCTTGTCGTGGTCCTCATCGGAATTCTCTCACCCTTCTCATTCTCAACCACAGTGAGTCCTGACTTCTTCGGCACAACTTGAATCAGACTGACCCACTGACTATCAGAAATAGGGTAAATGATTCCAGCATCCAACCACTTCACCACCTCTTTCTTCACCACTTCCTTCATGTTGGGATTTAGCCTTCTCTGCATATCCCTAAATGGCTTGATTTCCTCATTACAATGGATCCTATGCATGCAGAATGAAGGATCAATCCCCTTTAGATCAGCAACTCCCCATCCAATCGCTGCCTTGTGCTCTCGAAGAATAGTCAGCAGTCTCTGTTCCTGCTCCTCAGTGAGCAAGGATGAGATGATCACAGGCAGAGTCTCATCATCTCCGAGGTATGCATACTTGAGTGAATCCGGTAAGGGTTTCAACTCAAGTTTCGGAGGCGACTCGATCGACGATTTGGCGGGAGTCTCAGCAAGTGGTGGAAGAGGTTCCCTGACCGCTCCCCAAGGTGGTCTCTCTGACGACACTCTAGACACATCTACTCTATCTACACCGCTATTCTTCTCTATATGGTACAAATCTAAAGAATCCTCAGTAATGTACAACTCGGGCTGCTCCTCAACTAACTCCTATGCAATGTCTACATGAAAGCAGTCCATGTCTCCTGCTGGTCCCATTGCGGCATTGAAAATATTCAGCTTTACCTTCCTATTGCCAAATGAGAGATCCATAGCTCCGGTTCTACAATTGATGCACGCATTGGCAGTCGCCAAGAATGGTCTGCCTAAAATAATTGGAGTCTGGTGCTGGCTGTCTACTCCTTCCATATCAAGGATAATGAAATCGACTGGAAAATAAAAGTCATCCACTTTAACTAGCACGTCCTCCAAGACACCTCTCTGTACCTTGACAGAACGATCTGCCAATTGAAGTGTAATCGGAGTCGATCTCATCTCACCTAGCCCGAAAGAATCAAAGAAATATCCGGGCAGAATGTTCACGCTTGCTCCAAGATCGAGCAATGCGCGTTCTATCCGGATGTTCCCTATAGTACAAGCAATGATAGGGGCTCCAGGGTCCTTGAGCTTTGGTGGTGTCTGATGCTGAAGTACTGAACTCACCTGCTCAGTCAGATGGACCCTGTTAGGAACTCGCTCTCTGGATTTTCTCTTTTGCGTACATAGCTCCTTCACGAATTTGGCATATGCCGGCACCTGCTGAATAGCATCGAGCAAAGGTAGGTTGATCTGCACATGCTTGAAGATGTCAAGCATGTCCTGGATCTTCGCACCTTGCTTCCCTCTATAACCAGGAGACTCTAATGCTTTGGGATAGGGTGGTGGGGGAATATACTCTGCTGGTTCCTCCTCTTTGTGAGAAGGCTCACTCCTATCCTTCTTCTTCTTCTCTGAGGATGAAGATGATGAAGGTGATGATGGTGATGATAATGATGGCTGAGCCGACGTAGGTGAAACAATGGTCTCTGGCTCCTCTATCCTCTCTCTACTCTCTCGCTCTCTGCTCTCGACGTGATACTCACGTCCACTCCTCAAGGCCATAACTGATTTAGCCTGCTGTTGTGTCTCAGTATGAAATAGGCCTCCAGTCATCTGGTCCTTACCCTTCGAGTTCATGACAGCCTGACTCGGCAATGTACCCTCGGGTCTCCTGCTAATAGCCTCAGCTAACTGTCCCATTTGCGACTCTAACTTCGCAATGGACTGCGTATGCGAGCTCAAAATCTGGCTACACTTCTCGAAGGCGTTCTGATTAGAGGTTTTCACCTCTTGGAATGCCTGGAGAAGTCTCTCCTCAAAAGATGTCTGCGGGGCAGACTCCAGCTGAATCGGGGAAGGAATTGAAGAAGAAGAAGACTGAGAATAGTTCGGTCTTTGAAATGACTGAGTAAAAGATGGCTGCCGAACTGGCTGAGAGGATGTAGGCATCTGCATGGAAGACTGTGGATTCTTCCATGAAAAATTGGGATGGTTACGCCAACCCGGATTATATGTCGATGAAAATGGGTTATTCGGCGGTCTGACGTAACCCTGAGCTGCCTGAACTTGTTCTTGAACAAATTCAGGGTACTGAGCTGCCGAAGGGCACTCAGTGATCTCGTGTGCCGGACTGGCATAAAGAGTACACACCTGCTGTGTAGTGGATGGTCCTGAGAGAAGCTGGTCCAACTTCTGAGCAATCATGTCTACCTTGCACTGCAGTGCAGTAGATGGACCAATCTCAAGAACACCAGCTTTCTTTTGAATGCTGGGTGTAGCTCTATCAGAATGAGAGCTCGAAGCATGGTGGAGTGAATTCTCGGCCAATGTATCAAATAGCCTCCATGCTTCGTCCTCACTCTTCAACATGAATGTCCCACCGCATGAAGAGTCGATCATCTGACGATTCTTGTCAGACAATCCATCATAGAAACTCTGCACCAGTTGCCATTTCGGTACCTGATGATGGGGGCATTTCCTGAGGAGATCCTTCATTCTCTCCCAGGTCTCATGAAAGCGCTCACCATCTAGCTCTGAAAAGCTAGTGATGGCTCTACGATATTGGTTCGTGCGCCCAATGGGAAAGTATTTCCGAAGAAACTCCTGTTGCAACTGATCCCAGGACTCTATTTCTACAGAATCTAAGGACTTTAGCCAATACTTGGCTTTGTCCTTCAATGAAAAAGGGAATAGAGTCAACCTCAACGCATCATCATCGAAATTCTGTATCTTAACAGTAGAACAGATTTCGAGGAATTCATCTAAATGTCGGTAGGGATCCTCATGACTAAGGCTATAAAAGGATGGAAGCATCTGAATAATGCTGGCCTTAATCTCATAATGTGGCGCTCCTACATCGGGTCGCCGAATGCAGGATGCCTGAACATAGTCTGTGGGAATGAAGTATTCCCGCAGAGGGCGTGAAAGAACTGGGGGTGGAGGTGGAGGATCCATGTCTGCCATTGTTGCCGAACTTCGATGAGAATGTAAAATTCTCTCTGGGTTGTCAACAAATGGGTGTAATGGGGTTCCTAGACCTCGTCGACCCTGCATACACTGGTACTAAGACCAGATGTAAGCAAACGACCTAACTTAAAAAAAATAAACTAGCACAGATACTAAAATGTAAATAAACAAATAACAGTAACTAAAAACAAACAAATATGCTATATAGCTATGTCAGAATTCTATACTAAATAATTAAATAACAAAGTAAACTATTCTAAAATGCTAAAACAAATAAATACAGGAAATCACAAACTATGTTTTTCTAAAACCCACCTGTCTAATCGCTCCTTGCAGAATGATAATTAAGTGAATCCTAAAAAGAACAATATGTGAATCCTATATTTACTAACTATGTTAATCCTATATTCACTTACTAATCCTACTAACTAAAAAGAAAACAACTAATTAACTAACTAAAACAGATTAATAAATCAAACTCTAAGAAATAAAGTAATTAATTCGCCGTTCCCTGGCAACGGCGCCAAAATTTGGTTGATATTTTGGAATGCTCTTTTTAAAACAAGTATTTTCAATAAGACTTTGGAAAATCGTCAACCAAAAATTTTAAAACCGACTTTCCACAAAGTGGTAAGTACGGGTCGAATCCACAGGGAACAGGAATTAACCACAATATTTCTATAAATTTCAATTTATTAATGACAAATGTCAACCTACAATTATAAAGTTAATACAACTGCAAATAATCACTAAAAGAAAAGTAATCAAGCAATCAGTCTTCTGCTCCACGCCAAGGGTATTTCAGTCTTTTTGCCACGTAGAGAATCTTCTCACTTGGATAATAACCCTGGACAATAAATATACTTTTCAACCTAAAAATGCAGAAAAATACAAAGTTAGTTTTCTACTCTAACAATGAAAACAATAACTAAACTATTTCTAATTGTACGAAAATTACAAAACAAATGCTATTTATCAAACAAAAATTAAATAAAATACTAAATTAATTCTAAAATTAACCAATTTCACTCTACTAATGCTGTATGATGATGATGCAAATCCTAAAATGCAGAAATTATGGAAAACAAGTCTAATTTACCGAAACTACGAAAATTACGAAACTGCCCCTAACTAGTGTAAAATAGCATACTAACAGGTTATCGGAAAACCATTGTTTGACAATGCAAACGAAATCCGATTTTTCCGAAATTTGTTCTGTTCTGCAACTGACAGATTAAACAATCTGACAGTTTTTACAGAATTGAAAAACAGTATATGGAACTCCAGATATAAGCGTTTCAAATCTGGGAAAAATCAGGATATCAAAGGTCCTGTAATTTAAAAACCAGAAAAAACGGTTTTCACAAAACGCTTAAAAATCAGACCAAACCAACTCGGATTGAGCTGAAATTGGGTCTGCATACAGTTAATACACCAATAAAGTGAATAGAAAAATAATATTTTGAAAACTCGAAATTGTTGCACATGAAATGGTGATAATGCGTCGAGACAAAAATCGGGTTTCGGATTCAATGCACTATTCACTTTATAAAGCTATTTTAAACACTTAAAAATGCAATCTAACCCTAATGCAATCCTAAATGGTACTGAATGACACTTTATATGCTGATGTTAAATGCAATGATGTTAAATGAGAGGTAAATGAAATATGAGATGCACTTTATGACTAAGAATTGAATGAACTAATAATGCAATGCAATTAATATACTTAAAAATACACTTAACTATACGAATGAATGACTGCAATGAATACCAACTAATTGCAACTAAGCTAATTGAATTACTAAAAATAGTTAGCAAACACCTTAGACAAACAATGAAAAATCTATTAGATCGACTAAATGAAAACCTATACTAACTTACACTGAGATTAATCTAACTTGAAAATAAATTGTACTAATTCACTAAATACCAAAGAGTGATGGTTTGAATATAGAACTAAGCTCACACCACACTTGGTTAGAGTGACTAGGTTCACTAGGTGTACTCAACTTAGACTATGGACACGACGAACCTAACTGGGTTGACTAGATTGACTAGGTTAGGTTAGGTTGACTAAATTAGACATTGGCTAATTTAAACACTTAAAATTAAGACTTAATTAATTAAGACTCACACTAATTATATACCTAAAAGAATCAAGTAAACTCTAATTAACTCAATCTAACTAAAATAATTAATAACTAAGGTTAATTCTATTAACTAAAATAATTAAACATACTTTATGCTAAAGTACTATGGACGATTAGAGAAATATGAAATAGTAAATGTCAAAGATAATATTGGAAAGTGATAATTCTCAGAATCGTCCAACTAGAGGGGAGTTACAATCTTTGATTAAATCAACTTTGATATTTTGGTAAAGTAGAAACCATCCCAACCAAGAGGAGTTATTGTCTTTCCTTAAATGCTTTGCAAAATAAATTTGGAAATCATTAAAAATCGCCCAGCTCACAAAGACTATCCGTTTTAAACTTTCTCAGAATAATTGGAAGATAATTAACTTCTCTTTCTCAAAACCGTTGAAACCCCTTTTGGCAACTTAATTGGATTTCAAACTAAATTTCCAAAACTAAATATGTAACTCCCTTCTACCTTGACTCATTCAAAATGTAAAGATTTTTTTTTTTAGACAAACCACACGATTCTAGAAGATCCCTACTTACCAAATTATTTTGACTCTCTACACTAAGGGCGACAACACCTAATTCAAACTTACTAAGTACTAAAAGAAAACGTCTAAATATACTAAATCCTAATACAATGTAGCTAGACACTTTGAAATACTTACTAAAAAGCTAACAAGCTACCAAAAGCAGCCTAGAGCTCGAATTGAGCTCTAATGGCTGCCGCCCCTCCTTGGGGAAGACAGCTACCTAATTAAAAATCGACCTTTCAAAACATAAAAATTCAAAACTAAAATAATACTATGCTACGGATCTTAATCAATATAACTACACTAATGACAATCACTTTAATGAAATATGATACTGAAAGTAGACATTACATAGAACATGAACAACACCCTAACTACACGCCTAACACAAAACATCACAAAGTGAAGATTCTTACCACTACAATTACCACAAAATAAAAATCGACTTTAACTAAATATTAATCAACAAAGTACTACTGTAACAACTAGACTAAATGAACAGTAAACGACAGTCGACTGGACACTATAATCAAGAACACACGAAAACTTAATTTTTTGGTATTTTTCTCAAAAACAACGAAACACTAATAACACTAAAACATCAAAAACAATATTTAGAACAAAACTAATACTATGAACTTTGAATTAAACAATCTCACAAGACTGTTATCTACCACACAAACAGCTAACTACACGGATTACTCGATCTAAACACACACACTTAACAAAAATGCACTTCTAATTCAAAGAATGTTGAAAAACAAATCCCACGACACCATATACTCAACTCAACATGGAACTTCAGCAAACTCAACTTGAATATGATCTAAATACGGTCTGCTAACCCAGTTTTTTCTGCAAAAACCGATCAAAGGCTCAAACTCAAAACGAACCAAGATCGGCTAGAATGGAGCTAGCCGATTTATTGGTTTTCAATAAAAATGTTCTTTGATCCAGTCCCAACGCCCAAAATAAATCAAAATAAACTTTTTAAAACAAGTTTTCTCTAAAAAAACATTGTAGAACACGCTGTAAACAAAAATAAACAAATCGGCTAAAAGAACCTCTAGCCGATTTACACGTTTTGCATAAAAACAATAAAAATCGATCCTTGAATCATGAAACAATGAAACAACACCTAGATCTAACATGCTGGTCAGTGCACGAATGCTATACTAAGGTTGAAACACGAAAAATACAGCAAACACACAGAAAAGAAAACACGAAAACAAGCACACACGATTTGGGTTTTAGCTAGAAGAAAAGGGAGAAGAAGATCTACCTCTAGGGCGATCCGACGATCGTGGGGAAGAAGAGAGCGGACAATGGCCTTGGATTGACGTCCCGAATGGTTCGAGAATGCTGGAATGTCACCACGAACAGGATATCTACAGCTGCAACACGTTGAAGATCCACCGAAGATGGAACGGGTGCCGATTCGCGATCGGAGGGCTTAGAAAATCGGATGGAGGTAGGGCCGGCTCATCTTGTTGGAGTGTTTCGCACTTCCAAGCAAGATTAATGGTCTCCACCTCTGCTACACCTGCAAAAACACAGCAAATGGTGAGAAAACGCAGCAAGGATACTAAAGAAACGAAAAAGAATGGAAAGAGAGATAGAGTAATGCTTGATTTCCAAGCAAAAACCCAATTTTCGATGGAAATGAAGTGGGATGAGAGGTTGGAAGGTGCTGGAGCTAGAATCACTGTAGGAGGCACCAATCCCAATGCCAAAGACGCCTAGGGTTTGCTGGAAACTATAATTTATACTTTTGATAGTTTTCAGAAACAGGGTTATAAAAATATATTATACTAAGCGCCACTTTCTGAGGGGTTTTCTGCAAAACTTTTTGAAATGGGTATGGATATGTGTGTGGGTTGGATTTTAGGCTTTTTAAGAATTGATCCAATGTCCAAGTGACCTAATTGGGTCAGATATGGATCTGATCCACCTCGAAATCCATGCCCAAACACTGAAATAGCCATAACTCTCTTATTTTAACTCCGATTTTTCTGAAATTCAAACCATAGCCCCTTACTATCAAAACACATCTAAACATGGGTTTAAAACCTTAAACTTGATACAAAATGCATGAAAAACTTGTTTACATGATGTGTATTTCATGCATCATCAAATACCCCCATGCTTGAATGTTTGTTAGTCCCTTAACAAACCCTAATTATGATATGCAACGAAGACAAGAAATGCTAAGTATGAATGCATAAAACTAACTCACTTTCGTAGGAATCACGGTTGCATTTAGCATATGCAACAAGCCCTTTAAACCCCTAGCTTACACTAGTGGACGAGTAAGGTCTCGTGAGGGTTTGCAGTGATGCTACCCACAAACATCAATGAAATGCGAGGATGATCTTTCAAAAATATTAGGCTCTTAAGAATACAATTGTAATACATATTTCATGTAATTGACATTCTCAAAACAAGTTTAAAAATCTCATGCCACCACAGTAAAAATTCTTTTCCTTCACTTTTCTAATATTGTAGCTAGTTCATGATTCTTCTCCGAAAGTCAAGTATTCTCATGTTTTACTTATTTATTCTCACTTGTATATTTTCTGCACAGTAATACACATTTATGCTTAAGCAATGAAAAATTTCTTATTCAGCTCATTCTTTTCTTTCATTTTCCCTCTTTTTCTTCCACTTTTGAGCTCTTGCGCATTCTTCTCATATGAGCACTATTTCGAATAGTCAGTTTTCGTGACCCGTGTAGCGAGCTTTGGGTCAGTGACTCCCAAGCCGGCCGACCTTAGGGCACTAGATACAGAGTATCCCTCGGACTTAATTGCTCGAGTCACTAGACTTTCTATTCTAATAGTTTACGTATAGTCTTTCTCTCGTCCTGTGCAATGTCTCTATCTCTTAGGCTTTCTATGCAGTCCATGTAACAAGCTTTCAAACCAGTGGCTCCCAAACCAGTTGGCTTTGGGGCACCAGGTGTAAAACACCCTTCAGATTCTACTTACTCGAACTACAAAGGCCACAGATATCGACTTAGACAAGAAGATGATCTTCTTCGTTATCCTTTTCGTTAAGATACTCAAACACTTCATCTCGTGTCTGAGTTCTACTACTAGGATTCACGAAGACATCAACAACTAAACGTAGCTCTATTCTTTTAAACTCATTTTTCAAACACATCTTTCCATTGCTTATTTCTTTCAGAAAACATACTGTGCATACTTATACTAAAGTGATTCAAAATTTTCTAACAATCAAATACTCTCTTTTCTTTGAATTTTCTCATGAATAACTACTCTATTTGACTCAGTTCCGAAAATAAAAATTTTTATGGGGCTTAAAAATTTACAAACTGTTAGATTATGCCAAAAACAATCATATATGCTACACTTTGTTCTCAAATGCCTACTTTGATTACCAGTCATAAAAATAAAAAATAAAAAAAATTTGACATTTTTGTGTGCATGCATCTAAACCACCCCCCATGCTTGAATGACACTGTCCCTAGTGGCATACAAAATGAATAAACATGTAAAGCAAATGCACACTAAGAGACACTAACAAAAATATGGGAGAAAGGATAGATACAACCTGATTTGTTCTAAGCTTCTGAAGTTGATTTTCATCTGATCCTTGAATTCTTTGAAAACTCTTCTCTGTACTTGGTAATTGATACACTAAATGTTAAATTCATCCTGCATACATCAAAATACAAGTTAGCACATGTGAAATGAAATACTGAATAAAGAAAAACACTACAATGAAAAATATATTAATGTACATATGATACATCCCTCTGGTCGACTCCTCATGCCTTCATGAGATGCACTATCTCCCACTCACCATCCTGCAAGGCATCTGAAATGAAGGGCTTCAGTCTTTGCCCATTTACCTTGAATATACCTTGGGTCATAGGATCAAATAATGTCACTGCTCCATGTGGAAATACTTCTTTCACAATGTACGGACCTGTCCATCTCGATCTTAACTTCCCTGGGAATAAATGTAAACGAGAATTGTATAGCCATACTTTCTGATTTGGCTCAAACACTTTTCTGACAATATGCTTATCATGAAATGCTTTTGTGCGAGCTTTGTATAATTTGGCATTCTCATATGCATCATTCCTGAGTTTCTCTAATTCTGAGAGCTGCAGTGCTCTCTCTTTGCCAGCCTGGGTGAGGTCAAAATTCAATTTCTTGATAGCCCAATACGCTCTATGCTCTAGCTCGACAGGAAGATGGCATGCTTTCCCGAATACAAGGCGATACGGGGACATGCCAATGGGAGTCTTAAATGCAGTTCTATATGCCCAAAGTGCATCATCTAAGCGCTGGGACCAATCCTTGCGGTCCGGACGAACTGTCTTTTCTAAAATTCGCTTAATCTCCCTATTGGACACTTCAACCTGTCCACTAGTCTGCGGGTGATACAGAGTGGTGAATCTATGATTGACAGAATATCTTCTCAACAGAGAAGCTATCTGTATATTCCTAAAATGCTTGCCACCATCGCTAATCATCGCACGTGGCACCCCAAAACGACTGAAAATGTTGTGCTTAATGAACTTAAGCACTACTCTGTGATCGTTGGTCTTGGTTGCCACAGTCTCGACCCATTTGGACACATAATCAACCGTCACCAGAATGTATAAATTTCCGAATGAAGGCGGAAATGGTCCCATGAAATCAATACCCCAAACATCAAAAATCTTGACTATCAAAATCGGCAGCAAGGGCATCATGTCCCTCTTGGACATGTTTCCAATCTGCTGACATCGCAGGCATCGCCTACAGAACTCATGAGCATCCCTGTGGAGTGTAGGCCAATAAAATCCTGACTGCAAAACCTTTGCAGCCGTCTTCCTACTACTAAAATGCCCTCCACAGGCTAACGAATGGGAAAAAATCAAAATGGACTGGTATTCCTCCTCCGGAACACATCTCCTAATGATCTGATCTGCACAGTATTTGAACAATTCCGGTTCATCCCAATAATAGTGCCTCACCTGAGATAGGAACCTCTCACGCTCATTCTTGTTCCAATGCTCAGGTATCTGCCTCGAAACCAGATAGTTCACAATATCTGCAAACCAGGGTAACTGCGATGTATTGACTGACATGATCTGCTCGTCGGGGAAAGAATCACTGATCGGTCTTTGATCCTGCGTGGTCTCCACGATCAGTCTGGAAAGATGGTCTGCTACTACATTCTCGCTTCCCTTCTTATCTCGAATCTCGAGATCAAACTCCTGTAGTAGTAGGACCCAACGAATCAACCTCGGTTTGGTGTCTTTCTTATTCAACAAATATTTCAATGCAGAATGGTCAGAATAGACAACCACCTTCGAACCGAGTAAATAGGACCTAAATTTATCCAATGCGAAAACTACCGCAAGTAGTTCCTTCTCTGTCGTAGTATAATTCATCTGGGCATCAGACAGAGTTCTACTCGCATAGTAGATCACATAGGGCTTCCTATCAATGCGTTGTCCTAAAATGGCCCCCATAGCATAATCAGATGCATCGCACATAATCTCAAATGGGAGAGTCCAATCTGGAGGTCTCAAAATAGGTGCAGTAATCAAGGCCTCTTTGAGAATCTCAAAGGCCTTCATACAATCCTCCCCGAAAACAAAGGACTGGTCTTTCTCCAATAACGTGCAAAGCGGTCGAGAGATTTTGCTGAAATCTTTTATGAACCGCCTATAAAATCCCGCATGCCCTAAAAATGATCGAATCTGCCTCACAGAGGTGGGTGGAGTCAAACGAGAAATGGATTTCACCTTTGCTCTGTCAACCTCAATACCACGCTTGGACACAATGTGTCCTAGCACAATCCCCTCCTGGACCATAAAATGGCTCTTTTCCCAACTCAGGACGAGATTGGTCTCCACACACCTACTCAGTACTCGAGCAAGTTTGTGGAGGCAATCTTCAAAAGAAGAGCCATACACAGAAAAGTCATCCATAAAAACTTCCATCACATCATCAATCATGTTCGAGAAGATAGCAAGCATGCACCTCTGAAAAGTAGCCGGGGCATTACAGAGCCCAAAAGGCATACGTCTAAATGCGAAGGTGCCATAAGGACATGTAAACGTGGTCTTCTCTTGGTCGTCAGGATGTACAACTACCTGATTGTATCCTGAATATCCGTCTAGAAAACAGTAGTAGCTTTGTCCTGCGAGTCGCTCTAAGATCTGATCAATGAATGGCAATGGGAAATGATCTTTCCTAGTTGCCACATTCAACTTCCTATAATCGATGCAGACTCGCCATCCTGTCGTGGTCCTCATCGGAATTCTCTCACCCTTCTCATTCTCAACCACAGTGAGTCCTGACTTCTTCGGCACAACTTGAATCAGACTGACCCACTGACTATCAGAAATAGGGTAAATGATTCCAGCATCCAACCACTTCACCACCTCTTTCTTCACCACTTCCTTCATGTTGGGATTTAGCCTTCTCTGCATATCCCTAAATGGCTTGATTTCCTCATTACAATGGATCCTATGCATGCAGAATGAAGGATCAATCCCCTTTAGATCAGCAACTCCCCATCCAATCGCTGCCTTGTGCTCTCGAAGAATAGTCAGCAGTCTCTGTTCCTGCTCCTCAGTGAGCAAGGATGAGATGATCACAGGCAGAGTCTCATCATCTCCGAGGTATGCATACTTGAGTGAATCCGGTAAGGGTTTCAACTCAAGTTTCGGAGGCGACTCGATCGACGATTTGGCGGGAGTCTCAGCAAGTGGTGGAAGAGGTTCCCTGACCGCTCCCCAAGGTGGTCTCTCTGACGACACTCTAGACACATCTACTCTATCTACACCGCTATTCTTCTCTATATGGTACAAATCTAAAGAATCCTCAGTAATGTACTACTCGGGCTGCTCCTCCACTAACTCCTGTGCAATGTCTACATGAAAGCAGTCCATGTCTCCTGCTGGTCCCATTGCGGCATTGAAAATATTCAGCTTTACCTTCCTATTGCCAAATGAGAGATCCATAGCTCCGGTTCTACAATTGATGCACGCATTGGCAGTCGCCAAGAATGGTCTGCCTAAAATAATTGGAGTTTGGTGCTGGTTGTCTACTCCTTCCATATCAAGGATAATGAAATCGACTGGAAAATAAAAGTCATCCACTTTAACTAGCACGTCCTCCAAGACACCTCTCTGTACCTTGACAGAACGATCTGCCAGTTGAAGTGTAATCGGAGTCGATCTCATCTCACCTAGCCCGAAAGAATCAAAGAAATATCCGGGCAGAATGTTCACGCTTGCTCCAAGATCGAGCAATGCGCGTTCTATCCGGATGTTCCCTATAGTACAAGCAATGATAGGGGCTCCAGGGTCCTTGAGCTTTGGTGGTGTCTGATGCTGAAGTACTGAACTCACCTGCTCAGTCAGATGGACCCTGTTAGGAACTCGCTCTCTGGATTTTCTCTTTTGCGTACATAGCTCCTTCAGAAATTTGGCATATGCCGGCACCTGCTGAATAGCATCGAGCAAAGGTAGGTTGATCTGCACATGCTTGAAGATGTCAAGCATGTCCTGGATCTTCGCACCTTGCTTCCCTCTATAACCAGGAGACTCTAATGCTTTGGGATAGGGTGGTGGGGGAATATACTCTGCTGGTTCCTCCTCTTTGTGAGAAGGCTCACTCCTATCCTTCTTCTTCTTCTCTGAGGATGAAGATGATGAAGGTGATGATGGGGATGATAATGATGGCTGAGCCGACGTAGGTGAAACAATGGTCTCTGGCTCCTCTATCCTCTCTCTACTCTCTCACTCTCTGCTCTCGACGTGATACTCACGTCCACTCCTCAAGGCCATAACTGATTTAGCCTGCTGTTGTGTCTCAGTATGAAATAGGCCTCCAGTCATCTGGTCCTTACCCTTCGGGTTCATGATAGCCTAACTCGGCAATGTACCCTCGGGTCTCCTGCTAATAGCCTCAGCTAACTGTCCCATTTGCGACTCTAACTTCGCAATGGACTGCGTATGCGAGCTCAAAATCTGGCTACACTTCTCGAAGGCGTTCTGATTAGAGGTTTTCACCTCTTGGAATGCCTGGAGAAGTCTCTCCTCAAAAGATGTCTACGGGGCAGACTCCAGCTGAATCGGGGAAGGAATTGAAGAAGAAGAAGACTGAGAATAGTTCGGTTTTTGAAATGACTGAGTAAAAGATGGCTGCCGAACTGGCTGAGAGGATGTAGGCATCTGCATGGAAGACTGTGGATTCTTCCATGAAAAATTGGGATGGTTACGCCAACCCGGATTATATGTCGATGAAAATGGGTTATTCGGCGGTCTGACGTAACCCTGAGCTGCCTGAACTTGTTCTTGAACAAATTCAGGGTACTGAGTTGCCGAAGGGCACTCAGTGATCTCGTGTGCCGGACTGGCACAAAGAGTACACACCTGCTGTGTAGTGGATGGTCCTGAGAGAAGCTGGTCCAACTTCTGAGCAATCATGTCTACCTTGCACTGCAGTGCAGTAGATGGACCAATCTCAAGAACACCAGCTTTCTTTTGAATGCTGGGTGTAGCTCTATCAGAATGAGAGCTCGAAGCATGGTGGAGTGAATTCTCGGCCAATGTATCAAATAGCCTCCATGCTTCGTCCTCACTCTTCAACATGAATGTCCCACCGCATGAAGAGTCGATCATCTGACGATTCTTGTCAGACAATCCATCATAGAAACTCTGCACCAGTTGCCATTTCGGCACCTGATGATGGGGTCATTTCCTGAGGAGATCCTTCATTCTCTCCCAGGTCTCATGAAAGCGCTCACCATCTAGCTCTGAAAAGCTAGTGATGGCTCTACGATATTGGTTCGTGCGCCCAATGGGAAAGTATTTCCGAAGAAACTCCTGTTGCAACTGATCCCAGGACTCTATTTCTACAGAATCTAAGGACTTTAGCCAATACTTGGCTTTGTCCTTCAATGAAAAAGGGAATAGAGTCAACCTCAATGCATCATCATCGAAATTCTGTATCTTAACAGTAGAACAGATTTCGAGGAATTCATCTAAATGTCGGTAGGGATCCTCATGACTAAGGCCATAAAAGGATGGAAGCATCTGAATAATGCTGGCCTTAATCTCATAATGTGGCGCTCCTACATCGGGTCGCCGAATGCAGGATGCCTGAACATAGTCTGTGGGAATGAAGTATTCCCGCAGAGGGCATGAAAGAACTGGGGGTGGAGGTGGAGGATCCATGTCTGCCATTGTTGCCAAACTTCGATGAGAATGTAAAATTCTCTCTGGGTTGTCAACAAATGGGTGTAATGGGGTTCCTAGACCTCGTCGACCCTGCATACACTGGTACTAAGACCAGATGTAAGCAAACGACCTAACTTAAAAAAAATAAACTAGCACAGATACTAAAATGTAAATAAACAAATAACAGTAACTAAAAACAAACAAATATGCTATATAGCTATGTCAGAATTCTATACTAAATAATTAAATAACAAAGTAAACTATTCTAAAATGCTAAAACAAATAAATACAGAAAATCACAAACTATGTTTTTCTAAAACCCACCTGTCTAATCGCTCCTTGCAGAATGATAATTAAGTGAATCCTATATTTACTAACTATGTTAATCCTATATTCACTTACTAATCCTACTAACTAAAAAGAAAACAACTAATTAACTAACTAAAACAGATTAATAAATCAAACTCTAAGAAATAAAGTAATTAATTCGCCGTTCCCTGGCAACGGCGCCAAAATTTGGTTGATATTTTGGAATGCTCTTTTTAAAACAAGTATTTTCAATAAGACTTTGGAAAATCGTCAACCAAAAATTTTAAAACCGACTTTCCACAAAGTGGTAAGTACGGGTCGAATCCACAGGGAACAGGAATTAACCACAATATTTCTATAAATTTCAATTTATTAATGACAAATGTCAACCTACAATTATAAAGTTAATACAACTGCAAATAATCACTAAAAGAAAAGTAATCAAGCAATCAGTCTTCTACTCCACGACAAGGGTATTTCAGTCTTTTTGCCACGTAGAGAATCTTCTCACTTGGATAATAACCCTGGACAATAAATATACTTTTCAACCTAAAAATGCAGAAAAATACAAAGTTAGTTTTCTACTCTAACAATGAAAACAATAACTAAACTATTTCTAATTGTACGAAAATTACAAAACAAATGCTATTTATCAAACAAAAATTAAATAAAATACTAAATTAATTCTAAAATTAACCAATTTCACTCTACTAATGCTGTATGATGATGATGCAAATCCTAAAATGCAGAAATTATGGAAAACAAGTCTAATTTACCGAAACTACGAAAATTACGAAACTGCCCCTAACTAGTGTAAAATAGCATACTGACAGGTTATCGGAAAACCATTGTTTGACAGGGCAAACGAAATCCGATTTTTCCGAAATTTGTTCTGTTCTGCAACTGACAGATTAAACAATCTGACAGTTTTTACATAATTGAAAAACAGTATCTGGAACTCCAGATATAAGCGTTTCAAATCTGGGAAAAATCAGGATATCAAAGGTCCTGTAATTTAAAAACCAGAAAAAACGGTTTTCACAAAACGCTTAAAAATCAGACCAAACCAACTCGGATTGAGCTGAAATTGGGTCTGCATACAGTTAATACACCAATAAAGTGAATAGAAAAATAATATTTTGAAAACTTGAAATTGTTGCACATGAAATGGTGATAATGCACCGAGACAAAAATCGGGTTTCGGATTCAATGCACTATTCACTTTATAAAGCTATTTTAAACACTTAAAAATGCAATCTAACCCTAATGCAATCCTAAATGGTACTGAATGACACTTTATATGCTGATGTTAAATGAGAGGTAAATGAAATATGAGATGCACTTTATGACTAAGAATTGAATGAACTAATAATGCAATGCAATTAATATACTTAAAAATACACTTAACTATACGAATGAATGACTGCAATGAATACCAACTAATTGCAACTAAGCTAATTGAATTACTAAAAATAGTTAGCAAACACCTTAGACAAACAATGAAAAATCTATTAGATCGACTAAATGAAAACCTATACTAACTTACACTGAGATTAATCTAACTTGAAAATAAATTGTACTAATTCACTAAATACCAAAGAGTGATGGTTTGAATATAGAACTAAGCTCACACCACACTTGGTTAGAGTGACTAGGTTCACTAGGTGTACTCAACTTAGACTATGGACACGACGAACCTAACTGGGTTGACTAGATTGACTAGGTTAGGTTAGGTTGACTAAATTAGACATTGGCTAATTTAAACACTTAAAATTAAGACTTAATTAATTAAGACTCACACTAATTATATACCTAAAAGAATCAAGTAAACTCTAATTAACTCAATCTAACTAAAATAATTAATAACTAAGGTTAATTCTATTAACTAAAATAATTAAACATACTTTATGCTAAAGTACTATGGACGATTAGAGAAATATGAAATAGTAAATGTCAAAGATAATATTGGAAAGTGATAATTCTCAGAATCGTCCAACTAGAGGGGAGTTACAATCTTTGATTAAATCAACTTTGATATTTTGGTAAAGTAGAAACCATCCCAACCAAGAGGAGTTATTGTCTTTCCTTAAATGCTTTGCAAAATAAATTTGGAAATCATTAAAAATCGCCCAGCTCACAAAGACTATCCGTTTTAAACTTTCTCAGAATAATTGGAAGATAATTAACTTCTCTTTCTCAAAACCGTTGAAACCCCTTTTGGCAACTTAATTGGATTTCAAACTAAATTTCCAAAACTAAATATGTAACTCCCTTCTACCTTGACTCATTCAAAATGTAAAGATTTTTTTTTTTTAGACAAACCACACGATTCTAGAAGATCCCTACTTACCAAATTATTTTGACTCTCTACACTAAGGGCGACAACACCTAATTCAAACTTACTAAGTACTAAAAGAAAACGTCTAAATATACTAAATCCTAATACAATGTAGCTAGACACTTTGAAATACTTACTAAAAAGCTAACAAGCTACCAAAAGCAGCCTAGAGCTCGAATTGAGCTCTAATGGCTGCCGCCCCTCCTTGGGGAAGACAGCTACCTAATTAAAAATCGACCTTTCAAAACATAAAAATTCAAAACTAAAATAATACTATGCTACGGATCTTAATCAATATAACTACACTAATGACAATCACTTTAATGAAATATGATACTGGAAGTAGACATTACATAGAACATGAACAACACCCTAACTACACGCCTAACACAAAACATCACAAAGTGAAGATTCTTACCACTACAATTACCACAAAATAAAAATCGACTTTAACTAAATATTAATCAACAAAGTACTACTGTAACAACTAGACTAAATGAACAGTAAACGACAGTCGACTGGACACTATAATCAAGAACACACGAAAACTTAATTTTTTGGTATTTTTCTCAAAAACAACGAAACACTAATAACACTAAAACATCAAAAACAATATTTAGAACAAAACTAATACTATGAACTTTGAATTAAACAATCTCACAAGACTGTTATCTACCACACAAACAGCTAACTACACGGATTACTCGATCTAAACACACACACTTAACAAAAATGCACTTCTAATTCAAAGAATGTTGAAAAACAAATCCCACGACACCATATACTCAACTCAACATGGAACTTCAGCAAACTCAACTTGAATATGATCTAAATACGGTCTGCTAACCCAGTTTTTTGTGCAAAAACCGATCAAAGGCTCAAACTCAAAACGAACCAAGATCGGCTAGAATGGATCTAGCCGATTTATTGGTTTTCAATAAAAACGTTCTTTGATCCAGTCCCAATGCCCAGAATAAATCAAAATAAACTTTTTAAAACAAGTTTTCTGTAAAAAAACATTGTAGAACACGCTGTAAACAAAAATAAACAAATCGGCTAAAAGAACCTCTAGCCGATTTACACGTTTTGCATAAAAACAATAAAAATCGATCCTTGAATCATGAAACAATGAAACAACACCTAGATCTAACGTGCTGGTCGGTGCACGAATGCTATACTAAGGTTGAAACACGAAAAATACAGCAAACACATAGAAAAGAAAACACGAAAACAAGCACACACGATTTGGGTTTTAGCTAGAAGAAAAGGGAGAAGAAGATCTACCTCTAGGGCGATCCGACGATCGTGGGGAAGAAGAGAGCGGACAATGGCCTTGGATTGAAGTCCCGAATGGTTCGAGAATGCTGGAATGTCACCACGAACAGGATATCTACAGCTGCAACACGTTGGAGATCCACCGAAGATGGAACGGGTGCCGATTCGCGATCGGAGGGCTTAGAAAACCGGATGGAGGTAGGGCCGGCTCATCTTGTTGGGGTGTTTCGCACTTCCAAGCAAGATTAATGGTCTCCACCTCTGCTACACCTGCAAAAACACAGCAAATGGTGAGAAAACGCAGCAAGGATACTAAAGAAACGAAAAAGAAAGGAAAGAGAGATAGAGTGATGCTTGATTTCCAAGCAAAAACCCAATTTTCGATGGAAATGAAGTGGGATGAGAGGTTGGAAGGTGCTGGAGCTAGAATCACTGTAGGAGGCGCCAATCCCAATGCCAAAGACGCCTAGGGTTTGCTAGAAACTATAATTTATACTTTTGATAGTTTTCAGAAACAGGGTTATAAAAATATATTTTACTAAGCGCCACTTTCTGAGGGGTTTTCTGCAAAACTTTTTGAAATGGGTATGGATATGTGTGTGGGTTGGATTTTAGGCTTTTTAAGAATTGATCCAATGTCCAAGTGACCCAATTGGGTCAGATATGGATCTGATCCACCTCAAAATCCGTGCCCAAACACTGAAATAGCCATAACTCTCTCATTTTAACTCCGATTTTTCTGAAATTCAAACCATAGCCCCTTACTATCAAAACACATCTAAACATGGGTTTAAAACCTTAAACTTGATACAAAATGCATGAAAAACTTGTTTACATGATGTGCATTTCATGCATCATCACGGCATATCAATGATTCCTTTGCCTTGGTAGGATCCACTTCTATGCCTCTCTTACTGATCATGTAGCCAAGTAACTTGCCTGACTCTACCCCGAAGATGCACTTCTGCGGATTGAGTCTCAACTTGTAGAGAATGAGTCTTTCAAAGACTTGGCCGAGAGCATCAAGATGATTCTCTCATTCTATTGATTTGACCAGGATGTTATCTACATAGGCATCCATGTTCTTGTGCATCTGGTCATGGAAAATAACTGTCATTGCTTTCTGATAGGTTGCCCCAGCATTCTTGAGTCCGAATGGCATGTCTGTATAGCAAAAAGTACCCCAAGGCATGGTAAAAGAAGTTTTGGATTGGTCACGAGTGGCCAATTTGATTTGATTGTAGCTCGAGTATCCATCCATAAAGGAAAACATAGCGTGGCCTGTCGTGCTATTGATCAAAAGATCGATGTTGGGGAGTGGATAATCATCTTTTGGGGTGACCTTGTTTAGATCCCTGAAATCAATACAAATTCAGACCTTGCCATTCTTTTTGGAAACTGCTATGACGTTCGCCAACCAGTCCGGGTAATCAATAGTCTGGATGAATCCTGCTCTTAATAACTCCTCAAGTCCTTCTTTAACTTTTGGTGCCACGCGAGGATCCATTTTTCTCAATTTTTGCTTGATTGGCTTGTAGTCCGACTTCAGCACGAGATGATGCTCGACTAACTTGGGGTTTAAGCCTGACATATCCTCATAAGTCCAGGCAAAGACTTCTTGATGCTATTTGAGAAAATGAATGAGCCTTTCCTTCTCATCTGAACTTAGGCTGGAACCAATTTCGAGGATCTTCGGATCATCTTCTGAACCGATATGGACATCCTCTGTCGGATCTTGTACCAACGACGACGGTTCATCCTGCTTCTGAATACTGGCAAATTCTGGCAATTCTTGAATCGCTGAATCGAACTCTGCTAATTCTTTGATCTGCCCTGTTATCTTGCTGACCTCTGCCCCTGCCTTTGCCTTGCAAATTCTGGCCGGTTTGGATTTATTTTGAGAAAAATTGGAATTGATAACGAGCCTTTTGAGCGATTTAGGAGCCATGATTTCAGCAATCCTGAAAAGCGCAAAGAAGGTTTTTAAGAAAAAGGTATGATATTCAAAAATAGCCTTTTGTACAAAAACAAAGAATAATGACATAGACAAAGATATAAGCAAAGAATCGTGTACGCCAAGATGAGAATAGGAAATCAAAATTTCATTGATTGAATAACTTTGATATTTACAGATAGTTGTTGATGAAGAAAGGAAAAACTGGGGTGGACTTGCCCCTATAAGACGACATAAGGGGAACAAGAGAAGAAAACAGAAAGCAAAGGCATTGTCTTCATTCCGCTCCTTTGATGAAGGTGGTTTTTCTGCCTGATAATTGACCGGTGAAACCCAAGCCTGTACCCTCAATATGCCGAGCGGGGACGATTGGCTCTATCATTCCGTCTTCGTTTTTACCCAGTCATCTGAAGGGCTGGTAGCCATGCTTCATCAGTAAATCAAATCCCCTCTTGGTTTTTGAGAACTGAGGGAAAAGAGGATGATCCCTGAAAGAAGTGCAATTGAGGCATCCTCAAATCTTGTAAAAAGGAGGTCCCTGCCACTGGACTACTGCTGTGATATTCTCTGTCGGCTGGACTTCCTTCAGCTGGACTATATCCAAACTTTCACTCAAGTTAATCTCATCGACCTCCCAAATGCTTGGGATGTCGGCAGTGAAAGTAGGACGGGGGATCATCGACTGCGAGAGTCTCTCTTCTGGATCTTCTCCCAGAACAGTGGTAATCATGCCTCCTTTCGACCACTTGATGCACTGATGCAGGGTTGAAGGAACGACATTGGCATTGTGGATCCAAGTGCGCCCGAGTAGAAGGTTGTATGTAGGTGGCACATTGACCACATGGAAAAGCACGGTATGCATCGAGTAGTTGATGAAAATTTCAAGATTTTCCCCTTGGTTGTCTTCCCATGGTTATCAAAACTGTAGATCGTGATCGGATCTGGGGTATACTCTTCTTCCTTGAGACCCAAGGCCCTAGCTTTCATCTCTGGACAGATATTGAGGTTGGTGCCTCCGTCAACAAGCACATGAGGGACTGTCATGCCCCTGGTCTGCACTACTATGTATAAAGCATTGTTGTGAAATGAATGAGGCTTTGGCGAATCCTCATCAGAAAATGTTATTGGTGCATTCGTCATAGCCTGGTTGACGATCTGAGCCATATCTTGCGGAGTTGTGCTTGGTTTGACCTTGATTTTTCTTAATAGATCATCCAAGACCCGCTGATGCTCGGGGGAAGCATGGGTTAAGTATAGGATAGAGATGTTTGATAGAGCAATGATTGGCCTCTGAACTGATCCCAAAGTCTCACCCTTCTTTGAAACTGCTTTGATAAAGCACTTCAGAATTCTGGGAGTTTACTTGGTGACTTCTATTGTCACCTTCGCTGGCTCTTTTACTGACTTCTTGTTGCTGACAAACAAAGTAATATCCACCCTCTTGGTGGAAGACTGTGCTTGGCGTAGGACTAGGACCTGAATTTTTGTTGTGATTTTTCTTGTTCTTCTTGCTCTCAAAACTGCTGCTGTTTCCTAAAAATTCTATAGAATAGGCAACATGTGCCTTCTTCTTCTGCTCAAGGTTACCTCAGACGAATGGGTAACCTTCATAGTGGCTGTTGTCCAATCCTGTTTCAAGCCACTCTGTGGCGACCCAAACCCCGACTTTGGAAAACTTGGAATTTCCAGGAGATTTTTTTTTTTGAAAAGGGTTTAACTGAAAAACAATCAGCGGAAAGGAGGTGTGGAAAAAAGACAACAAATCCGCAAGTCTGTGCGGCCACCACAGATAAGTGCAACAAGTGAAAACAGTGTAACCAACGGTGTGTACAAAAGTGTAACGGTGAAGTAAAAAGTGGAAACACCCTAACAGTTTAAAAAGTTTACAAATGTAAGTACAAAGGATACAAAACTGAGAATTTATCCCAACAGCAACCAAAAGCCAAAAACCACCAGGTACAGGAACTGCAGTCAAGTGTGTGGGTCCCCCGAGCCTCCACCGTGTATCATCGCATCCGCACTACACCTATTCGTCACCTACATCCCCATAAAATGGGGTCAGTCCTCTTGCGAGGTGGTGAAGAAACAACCACAAGCATGTATATATATCTACCATCTACACTGGAAAAGCAGGAAAATCTAACAAGTGTAAGTGCCTGTGTCAGGTAAGTGCAAAGTGACAAGTACTAGTCAACAAGCTATAGCAACAGAGAAAGCATGTGGCTAAAGCAACTAACTAAGCAACAAATAACTAAGAAAGCAACAATAACTGTAAAGTAAGTGTTCAAGGTAGTAACAACCATAACAAGTACTGAGCAACAAAGTAACCAAGTAACAGCTCAAGCAAGTAAAGCAACTGTAATAAAGTACACAACACAAGTGAAGTATCAACTACAGTAAGTCAGCTGATTGGTTAGTCTTTAACTTCTTCTGATTACTCCTTCGGGTACATGAAGGAAACCTCGCATTCTGTGAGACATGCACCCAACGTCTGTTATTACAAATCTATTGTGGTAACCGGGGAAGATACAGACCGAGTCAACCTCATGCGAGCAGCACACGGCTAGGAGAAAACACTCGCATAGGCAAGGATTGCAATCCATACTACTGCAATAGTGAGTTCCTAAGAAGGCAACCTTGACCTCCCTGACTCTGAGTGACTGGAGGCCAAAGGACGCTACAACTTCTGTCAAACACGTGTCGTAGTAACGACAAGTCACTCAGGGTTGTACCATCCACCCTCTCCCAAGGTGAACCATTTTGTGAATGGGGCGAAGCAGGTTTATCTTTCTTAAGGCTCATGTTCAATCATACCTCACAACAAGGAATCTACCTCGTGGTCCTCGCAGAGTACGCAAAACGAAGACTTGGCCTGCCCATCCACGTGCTCAGCCTCACACGGCCAACGGAGCACACCGCTCGTGAAAGCAGTCAAAACACCATATTATTTTGTTTCTGTTTAGGGTATATCACACAAGAGTCCACACAACACAAAGGCCACTGTCCGAAGACTCCAACTGAGCCCACAACAAAACATTTCAATATTCATACCCTATGGTGTTCAATTTTCTTTCTTTTCATTTTATAAGGTAAGTGTACCTAATGCGCTTACCAATGCCTCAATGATATACCTCCTCAGGGTACACACTACTCAATAACAGTGTCAGGATGTGCTAAGTGCAAAGTGAAGAAATATCACATGTTTCTATCTTTTGCACAAGTATAAACAACAGAGGCATCACATGATATTAAACTGCACTATATTGCCTACTTCAGTGTTATGATTGCATTCATCTACAATTTTCATATTCAAGGGTTTGAAATTGAATATAACCAATCATCCTGTCTAATGGGAATAACATTGGTTTTCCCAAGGTGGATCGTTGCTCTTGCAGGGAAGATGCAACTGTGACACAAAAGACCATTACATGTGATTCAACACACTTAGGTGTTTGAAGCGAATCTTGGATATTCCGTCTTATGGGAACAACATTAGCTATTTCCACGGTATGGGCCTGCGGACCCGAAGCAAGGATATTTCAACTACACTTGTAGTTCAACGAAGTTTTCAAATAGGTAGATTTCCAATTATATTTGTCGGGGTTCTTTAACTAGGCATTGTACGTAACTCAGGGCATAAGGATCTTCCTTACGCAACATGACACACTTACGTGTCGAAGGTGATACAGAAATAATCCCTCTAATGGGTATTACATTGGCATGTCCACGGTCCGGGATGCCGCGCCTGCGGACCCGCAACAAACCGTTTGCCAAAAATGAACGCAGAGCCACAATATGTGACTCCCACCTGGTTCATAAAGTGGAAACAACTAAGGAAAACACAAGGACGGGACACCGGAGTGTCGCATGTCCATACAGTCATATCAAAGTGAACATTTAAGTGTTTTGACAAGTATGTATGTACTTAGCTATACTAATATGTATATGTATTTACATACGTGTTTCCCATTTCATTTGCACTCCATAAGATATGACCTTACATGCACACATATATATGTACACGTACATAAATATTTATTGGCACCAAAATACATACACACACACACACACATATAGATATATGTATGTATGTATATATCGAACTCTTCAAAATTCGAGGCATGCATACTTATGCCAAAAACCTTAACCGACTAACGAAAAGGGTGTGGTGCCAATCAAAGGCTAGCCCGAACCCACTATGGTTCGGTTCTAAGTAAGCTTGGACAGATTTTTTAATAGCGAAGAAGGTTAATAGCCACAATAGTAGCATGAACGAGGCTGCAAGTGTGCCCATATTTGGATCCGAGCACTTGCTGCCAAAAGCTTGCAACTAGGATATGGGTTTGGACCATCGGACTCCGCTGCCATATCCACACCAAAAAGGGTTTTGATCTGACTACTACAAAGGTTCGGTTGGGCTGATTCCAGCCCCTAACAAGGGTAACCCGACAGGTCTAAGGAAAAAGGGGGTGTCAAACGGTAGGTCGGAGTGCCTGGTCCCTTGGACCCGACAGCTGTTGGACCATGCCAAGGTCTGAACTGCTCACTTCAAACCAGGCTCTACAAGGTTCAACCGAAAGGAAAAAGACCCAGGGTGTCCATCAACTCATGGCCGGCTCCTGGCTCCAACATGGTGGCGCTGCGGCTAGCACTAGGTACTAGCTGGGCTGCCAAGAGGTTCAGGCCTGCACCCTCAAGCTAGAACGAAAGTTAAGGGTGCACCGCACCTGTGCAGTGTGCATCCAGCTCCAGCCAAGGGGATCGACTGGACTGGTTCATGCCGCACAGCAGGTTCGGACCAGACTATGGTGCTGGTCTGAACCCCTAGTTCAGACCTGCACCTAGCCAGGTCAAAACCCCACGAAAAATAATGAAACAAGATACAAAAAAAAAAGAAAAAACATTTGCGTGCAGCATAGGCTGGGCTCACGGGCCAATAGAAAAACACCAGCCCCTCCACGGTCCAGCGTGAACGGCTGATGGGTCTGGTCCATAGGACCAGACTGTGCCAACACCAACACCTAGGGCAAGAGCCTAAGGCTCACACCCAAATGAAAGGAAGGAGCTGGGCACCTGCCATGGGCCGGTCCCAACTCGCAAACATAATCCAACAAGACCAAAGAAAGAGAGGAGAACAAACAAGGTAAAAGAAAGATAAAATTTATATCTATATATTTTTTTTCCATTTTGAAGTTCACGGTTTTCCCTTAGAAAGAAGGGGGAGACTGGAGCACCCTATGTTCTAGGCCACCCGCGGCTATAGCACTAGTCCCATTGGTTGGGACTAGATTGCACCCACAGTGCCAAACTGATCCATTTGGGCGTTGCTGGCAGGTACCCACTGCATGCACCATAAGCTGGGTGCATGTTGGACGAGCCCAGCTCGATCCAGCGCGCCCCAACAACTCAACTTATCCAACACAAGAAAAGGTAAACAGCCACTTCAAAATCGACTTCATCAAGAATGAAGAATAATAACAAAAACAAAGGAGAAGTAAGAAGATGACTTAACATGTATTGGAATCCAAACGTGGAATCATGCATCCATGGAAAAAAAGAAAACATGGTGGACTAGATAAAATCCTTTCACATGAGCCAATACAAAGCAATAACCCAAGGAAAAACTTTGTAAAGATCTCATTACTCTAATCCGCCGAAGGAGCTCGCACGCATAGGTGCGTTCTCAACCTTGGCTTCATGTTGAATAAAGAGAGCATTGAAAGATGTTTCCTCACCTTAGCAGCTTGGAGAAGAAGATAGGTAGCAGCCCTCTACTCTAAGAGATACCCACGGTTGTAGGTAGGAGACAAGAGGAGATTTGGGAGAGAGAAAGTTTGGAAAAATCGCCCACTAGAGAGGGGGCCCATTTTTTTCTAAAGTTTTTATAGAAGTTGCTTTAGGGATGGACGGTTGGGATTTAATCCCTCCAAGATGAAGGGTTGGGGAGCTCCACGCCCCCCAACAACCAATGAATGTCAAGCCTTCCAAAAGGCTTTGCAAGAATTTAAAAAATGCCATCATTAAAAGCCATTAAAAGTTTGAAATTTTATAAGGGGGCGCCCTTGGCTGCCACCCCCACAAGCCCAATCGACTTTGAGCATTCAAAAGCTTTTGAAATTATAACAAACCTGCCATGAGGTGCCAGCCCCATGGCTCTCTTTTAAAAATGGCGCCCCTCATGATGAAGCCTAGGCTTCATCATGAGGGTGTTGGAAAGACACATGGCCAATGAAGGCCTAAGCTTAAATCCATGCAAGATATTTTTCAAAAACGCCATCCAGCTGGTCAGTCTTTGACCAGCTGGTCAACCATGGCCATGGACGTCCACTATAGGGATCGTCCATGGGTCTTGGATCCGCTATGTGCCCCAGATCCAAAAACCAAACCCGCATACCATGTATGTCACAAGAAAATGCTTGTTTAATGAATCAAAATGATAATTTAATTCCAACAAATTATTTAGTTCTCTTTATAACCCTGATTAACATAAAACGAATGTTGCCTCTTGAGGAAATCATCTCTCGTTCGCTGAAATTAAGCGTTCTAAGTTTCGGGTCCAAAATTAGGTCAAAACTCGTAATTCACATGCACTGACGAGGTTCTTTCGTCGTTCGGATCTCAAATTCGGGGTGTATTCCTACAGCCTATTCCAAACTTACCCTAAAAGTTTCAGAGGTTGATTTAGTCTGGATTTCCTGAAATCGCTCTTTTTACATAAAATTACGTGATTAACTCAGTTCTCAAAATAAGCAAAACTCTAGAATTTGCCAAAACATAAGAATTCATCGATTCCCATATAATTACACAATATACATCAAAATTAGAATCATGGATCTTATATCCTCCCCTCCTTAAAAGGGATTTCGTCCGCAAAATCACTCTTAGGAGGTTATAAAAAGTTCTGGATAC
Organism: Nuphar pumila; assembly: GCF_984573655.1. Taxonomy (NCBI): domain Eukaryota; kingdom Viridiplantae; phylum Streptophyta; class Magnoliopsida; order Nymphaeales; family Nymphaeaceae; genus Nuphar; species Nuphar pumila. Next base: position 67,689,267 of record NC_143255.1, on the reverse strand, counting down.
GTCTCTCTCATGCTCGCTTCTAGTTCCCATGTGCATTCTTCAATGCCATGGTGCTGCCAACGTACCTTAACTAACAGAATAGTCTTGGTACGCAAAACTTGATCTCGTCGATCAATAATCTCAATAGGCCTTTCTGACAAGGTCAGATCTTCCTGCACGTCCACATCTTTGTAACGAATGATATGCGATGGGTTAGGAATGTACTTTCTGAGCATCGACACGTGAAACACATTGTGAATGTGAGCATATTGTGGAGGTAACTCGACACGATATGCCACTTCACCAATCCTAGCCACGATCTCGAACGGTCCAACGTACCTCAGACTCAACCTCCCTTTCTTTCCAAAATGAAACACGCTCTTCGTCGGTGAAACTCTGACAAAAACCATGTCTCCAACATCAAAAGATAATTCACGATGTCTCTTATCGGCGTAACTCTTCTGCCTATCTTGCGCTGCCTTCAACCGCTCATGAATCTTATGCACCTACTGCGTGTAGTGCTGAAGAACAATAAACACTTCTCTCGATCTATCACCTATGTCGTCCCAATAAGATGGTGATCGACACGGTCTACCATACAACGCTTCATACGGGGCCATCCTGATACTAGCGTGGTAACTATTGTTATATGCGAACTCTACCAAACATAGGTATGAATCCCATTCACCCTTCCAATCAAGCATACAAGCACGCAACATATCTTCTAACGTTTGAATCGTCCGCTCGGACTGTCCATCCGTTTGAGGATGAAAGGCTGTACTAAACTTCAAGTTCGTCCCCAAAGCAGATTGCAACTGACCCCACAGTCGCGAAGTGAATCGGGGATCACGATCAGAAATGATAAATCTCGGCACACCATGCAATCGAACGATCTCTCTAACGTACAAGTCAGCTAAACTTTCAAGCGACTGACTGATCTTGATCGATAAGAAATGGGCAGACTTAGTGAGTCTGTCCACAACTACCCAAATCACATCGTGTTTACGCCTAGATAGTGGTAAACCTACCACGAAATTCATCGTAACATCCTCCCATTTCCACTAAGGGATCTCAATCCTCTACAAGGTGCCGCCGGGACGCTGATATTTTGCTTTGACTTGCTGACAAGTCAAACACCTTGCCACGTAAGCTGCTATCTCTCGCTTCATGCCATGCCACCAATACTTCTGTTGTAAGTCCTTGAACATCTTCGTTCCTCCCGGATGAATCGTGTACTTCGATATATGAGCTTCGTCAAGAATTTCTCTCTTCAGCTCAGGGTTGCTCAGAACCCAAAGGCAATCTCTTAAACGAACGCTGCCATCTTCAAACACTCTGAAAGAAGAATCTACCTGCTTAGCCAAAGCTAGAAACTTGCCATACTTGTCGTCAAGCTTCTGAGCCACTACGATCTTCGGCAAAAACTCGGATCGAATGGTCAAACCAGACAATCTGATCAAACCATCACCAACAAAAAAAGGTTTCCAGGTTACGAACTCTTCAATAAGCTTCTGGTTCCACACCAGACTAGCCAAAACACCACTTGCTTTGCGGCTAAGTGCATCCGCCACAACGTTTGCCTTACCAGGATGATAAGACAACGTGAAATCGTACTCCTTGATAAACTCAAGCCATCGTCGTTGCCTTATATTCAGCTCTTTCTAAGAGAACAAATACTTGAGGCTCTTGTGGTCTGAAAAGACCTCAAACGATTCCCCATAAAGGTAATGTCGCCACGATTTCAAAGCAAACACAACTGCTGCCAATTCTAAATCGTGCGTCGAATAATTTCGCTCGTGAGTCTTCAACTGTTTAGAGGCATAGGCAATCACTCTGCCATGCTGCATAAGCACACAGCCTAAACTGGTACCAGAGGCGTCTGTGTACACCACAAAACCACCTCTACTAGAGGGCAAAGCTAACACCGGCGAGGTTGTCAACTTTGTCTTCAAGATCTGAAAACTGTCCTCACAGGCACTGTTCCACACAAATTTAACACCTTTGCGTAACAACTTCGTCAAAGGTAAAGCAATCCTCGAAAAGTCTTGGATAAAACGTCGATAGTAACCGGCCAATCCAAGAAAACTACGAATCTCAGACACATTTTGAGGCTACTTCCAGCCCAGAACTGCTTCGACTTTCGCTGGATCGACGGATACTCTGTCCTTCGATATCACATGGCCAAGAAACATGACCCGCTCGAGCCAAAACTCGCACTTAGAGAATTTGGCGAACAACTGACGCTCACGAAGAGTACTCAAAATAATCCGCAGATGCTCTCGATGCTGCTCTAGATTTTCCGAGTAGACCAAGATGTCATCAATGAATACTATCACAAACGAGTCCACAAATGGACGAAAGATCCGGTTCATCAAATCCATAAACGCTGCTGGCGCATTCGTGAGGCCAAAAGGCATCACCACGTACTCATACAACCCGTATCTAGTCCGAAAAGCTGTCTTCGCAATATCATCCCCTCGGATACGAAGCTGATGGTAGCCCGATCTGAGATCAATCTTCGAGAAAACATTCGCCTTCTGCAACTGATCGAAAAGATCTTCGATCCTTGGTAAAGGATACTTGTTCTTAATTGTCGCCTGGTTGAGCATCCGATAATCGATGCACAACCTCAGGGATCCATCCTTCTTCCGTACAAACAACACTGGTGCTCCCCACGGTGAAGCACTAGGTCGAATAAAACCCTGATCGAGAAGTTCTTCTAACTGACACTTCAACTCTTCAAGTTCCGCTGGAGCCATACGATATGGTGCCTTGGAAATTGGTGTCGTTTCAAGCATCAACTCGATACTAAATTTGATCTCTCACCTCGGAGGTAACCCAAGTAGCTCCTCAGGAAACACATCGACAAAATCTCGAACCACGTCCAAGTCATCGATCAAAATCATCTCGGGTTCAACTAGGGCAATACTGACTAAGAAAGCATTACCTCCATTTTGTAGATACTTCTATGCCTTGAAAGAAGATATCATGCGGCTATCGCGCAGAGGTCGAGGAAGCTTGATCTCAAAAACAGGACGATCAGGCCGAAAAAGAACGATCTTGCCTTCCCGACAAAAGACTTGAGCATGGTACTCGAAAATCCAATCCACGCCCAAAATCACATCGTACTCGGTCATATCTAACAGGATAACGCCAACTGGCAGGTTTTGTCCTGCCACTGACACCTCAATGTTCGGGATATACGAGTCACAAAAAGACTGCTCTCCAGTTGGAGTGCGAACCTCCAACGGAAAATTCAAGAACTCGACTGCCAAAGGTAAGGTACGAGCAAATCTAGCTGCTATGAACGAATGAGTAGCACCACAATCAAACAAGGTAAATACTTCATGTCCGGCTACAGAAATCGTACCTTGGACCAAATCTGCCTTGGTCACTTCCTTAACTGTTGTCACGTATGCTCGACCGGCAATGACCTTCTGGATCGCTGGCTTCGGTGGATACGGCTGCTGCTGCTGCTGTGTAGCAGACTGTCGCTGTTGTGTCGGCTGTGAAGTACTCGGCGTATTCCTGCGCTAGTCATCCGCATGTTTCTTTCTGCAATCCCGGATATAATGACCCATCTTTCCGCAAGAAAGACATCCATCTGTGTCCCGTGGGCAAGGTCGCCCTAGATGATCTATCGTACATTTCGGACAACTGGCCCCGGTAAGCTGCTTCTGCTGCGGCTGCTAGCGTTGCTGGTATTGGGGTCTACGATTCTGATACTGAATTTGGTGGTTGTTATTGTTGTTGTTGTTGTTGCGCTGCTTCTTTGACTGAGGATGGAACTTCCTTCCACCCTGGTTCTTCTGAAAATGCCACTTCCTTGGCCAACTCTTTTGGCTAGGATTCTGCTACTGCTGACGTGGTGCGAGAGTCTTTTGTGATTCGGTCCAGTCGTACTCAAGCAAGGAGGCCGTCTCTAAAGCCTCATCGACCGTCGTAGGTGCACGCGTGTACATTTTCGTCCATAAGACTGACTTCAGACCTTGAGCAAATTTAAGAGCTCGCTCCTTTTCTGTCGTGTATAGGTGCAGACAAAACCTCTCCAGGCTACGAAATCGCGTGACATATTCAGAAAGAGAAGAACTACCCTGTTGGAGGTCAAGAAACTCTTGCATCTTTTGGCTCCTCTCGTGAGCTGGAAAATAGGCTGCGTAGAACGCCTCTACGAACTGGTCCCACTCTACAGGCTGGTTGTCAAATTTTATCTCCCAGGTGATCGCCCACCACCTCTCTGCATCTTTCCTGAGACGATATGTCCCAAAATCTACTTTTCGATCATCGTCGACTTGTAACACACGGAAAATACACTCTATTTCTCTGATCCAATCTTCGTCTACTTCTGAGGACGACTTCCCATCAAATGAGGGAGGGTTCAAGCTCATAAACTGCTTGTATGGGACTGCTGCAACAGGAACCTGGGCAGGTGTTCCCTGTCCTTGAGCGGCCTACTGGAGGTGCTCGCCCATGTTCCTCATAGTCTCTGCTTGTCGACCCACAACCTTGGTAAGGTTGTTCAGAGTCTCCATAAGATCATCACACCTGGTTCGCCACACCATCTAAATACGCAAAAATCTATACGTAAGCAACCAACAATTGCTCAGAAATAGGAAAATTTCTATTTTATTAATAGGGAAACTAAGACATTACAGAAGTACCCTTCATCAAGATAGGGTTAAACAAACACTGCCAACAACTTAAACACGACCAAAGCAAAATGAAACACTGACTTAGTGTTTCTAAACATCACATCACAAATTCATGTTTTGCTGGTGTAGAAGTCCTTGTAGTCCTTCCGACTACCACAGCACCTCGACCTAACACATGGAGAAGAAATAACATTCCTCAGCGATGTGTCAGAGATCGCTTGGACTTCCCTCAGAATCGACGGCACATACTTCGAAGAAACAACATAGGGGTAGGATTCAGGAAAATATTGGGGAGAATCGATCGCTCCATGCCTTTCTCTGTCCTGACTATCCACTTCCATAACCAATGGTCCAGAGACCAAAGATACATCCTCGATGTCTTCCGCATTGGTCTTCCAGAGCTCATCCCTCTTTTTCGTCTGGCATTCCTCTACGACATGCCCACGAAGACTATAGTAGGGGCACTCAGCCAACTCACGGAGACATATCTGCCCTGCATGATCTTCCAAACACCTGACACATGGAGGTGCCAACATATGCACATTACGTGCCAAATGTCGCATAACTCCACTCAAGGCCTCTTCGCCTCGAGTCAGGTTTTTGAGACTCTCCAAAATCTTGTCGTAAGTCAGGTTTGTCGACATCTATCACATACACAGAACAAAAAACACAACTATCTAAAAAGCAGAATATAAAGGAAATAAAGAAGCTTAACTTATACTTATAGTGTGATGGATGATGCACGATGGAGCTCTAACCGCACAGTTAAACTCTGCTCTGATACCCCAACTTTGGAAAACTTGGAATTTCCAGGAGATTTTTTTTTTTGAAAAGGGTTTAAGTGAAAAACAATCAGCGGAAAGCAGGTGTGGAAAAAAGACAACAAAGCCGCAAGTCTGGGCGGCCACCACAAATAAGTGCAACAAGTGAAAGCAGTGTAACCAACGGTGTGTACAAAAGTGTAACGGTGAAGTAAAAAGGGGAAACACCCCAATAGTTTAAAAAATTTACAAATGTAAGTACAAAGGGTACAAAACTAGGAATTTATCCCAACAACAACCAAAAGCCAAAAACCACCAGGTACAGGAACTGTAGTCAAGTGTGTGGGTCCTCCGAGCCTCCACCGTATATGATTGCATCCGCACTACACTTGTTCATCACCTATATCCCCATAAAATGAGATCAGTCCTCTTGCGAGGTGGTGAAGAAACAACCACAAGCATGTATATATATCTACCATATACACTGGAAAAGTAGGAAAAACTAACAAGTGTAAGTGCCTGTGTCAGGTAAGTGCAAAGTGACAAGTACTAGTCAACAAGCTATAGCAACAGAGAAAGCAAGTGGCTAAAGCAACTAACTGAGCAGCGAATAACTAAGGAAGCAACAGTAACTGTAAAGTAAGTGTTCAAGGTAGTAACAACCATAACAAATACTGAGCAGCAAAGTAACCAAGTAACAGCTGAAGCAAGTAAAGCAACTGGAGTAAAGTCCACAGCACAAGTGAAGTAGCAACTACAGTAAGTCATCTGATTGGTTAGTCTTAAGTTCTTCTGATTACTCCTTCGGGTACACGAAGGAAACCTCGCATTCTATGAGACATCCACCCGACGCGTCTGTTATTATAAAACTAGTGTGGTAACCGGGGAAGCTACAAACTGAGTCAACCTCATGCAAGCAGCACATGGCTAGGAGAAAACACTCACATAGGCAAGGATTGCAATCCATACTACTGCAGTAGTGAGGTCCTAAGAAGGCAACCTTGACCTCCCTGACTCTGAGTGACTGGAGGCCAAAGGACGCTACAACAACTGTCAAACACGTGTCGTAGTAACGACAAGTCACTCAGGGTTGTACCATTCACCCTCTCCTAAGGTGAACCATTTTGTGAATGGGGCGAAACATGTTTATCTTTCTTAAGGCTCATGTTCAATCATACCTCACAACGAGGAATCTGCCTCATGGTCCCCGCAGGGTATGTAAAACAAGGACTTGGCCTGCCCATCCACATGCTCAGCCTCACACGGCCAAAGGAGCACACCGCTCGTGAAAGCAGTCAAAATACCATATTATTTTGTTTCTTTTTAGGGTATATCACACAAGAGTCCACACAACACAAAGGCCACTGCCCGAAGACTCCAACTGAGCCCACAACAAAACATTTCAATATTCATACCCTATGGTGTTCAATTTTCTTTCTTTTCATTTTATAAGGTAAGTGCACCTAATGTGCTTACCAATGCCTCAGTGATGTATCTCCTTAGAGTACACACTACGCAATAACAGTGTCAGGATGTGCTAAGTGCAAAGTGAAGGAATATCACATGTTTCCATCTTTTGCACAAGTATAAACAACAGAGGCATCACATGATATTAAATTGCACTATATTGCCTACTTTAGTGTTATGATTGCATTCATCTACAATTTTCATACTCAAGGGTTTGAAATTGAATATAACCAATCATCCTGTCTAATGGGAATAACATTGGTTTTCCCAAGGTGGATCGTTGCTCTTGCAGGGAAGATGCAACTGCGACACAAAAGACCATTACATGTGGTTCAACACACTTAGGTGTTTAAAGCGAATCTTGGATATTCCGTCTTATGGGAACAACATTAGCTATTTCTATGGTATGGGTGCCGCGCCTGCGGACCCGAAGCAAGGATATGTCAACTACACTTGTAGTTCAATGAAGTTTCCAAATATGTGGATTTGCAATTATATTCGTCGAGGTTCTTTAACTAGGCATTGTACGTAACTCAGGGCATAAGGATCTTCCTTACGCAACATGGCACACTTACGTGTCGAAGGTGATACAGAAATAATCCCTTTAATGGGAACAACATTAGCTATTTCTATGGTATGGGTGCCGCGCCTGCGGACCCGAAGCAAGGATATGTCAACTACACTTGTAGTTCAATGAAGTTTCCAAATATGTGGATTTGCAATTATATTCGTCGAGGTTCTTTAACTAGGCATTGTACGTAACTCAGGGCATAAGGATCTTCCTTACGCAACATGGCACACTTACGTGTCGAAGGTGATACAGAAATAATCCCTTTAATGGGTATTACATTGGCATGTCCACGGTTCGGGATGCCGCGCTCGTTGACCCACAACAAACCGTTTGACAAAAATGAACGTAGGGCCACAATATGTGACTCCCACCTGGTTCAGAAAGTGGAAACAACTATGGAAAACACAAGGACGGGAAACCGGAGTGTCGCGTGTCCATACAGTCATATCGAAGTGAACATTTAAGTGTTTTGACAAGTATGTTTTTACTTAGCTATACTAATATGTATATGTATTTACATACGTGTTTCCCATTTCATTTGCACTCCATAAGATACGACCTTACATGCACACATATATATGTACACGTACATAAATATTTATTGGCACCAAAATACATACACACACACACACACACACACACATATATATATGAAACTCTTCGAAACTCGAGGCATGCATACTTATGCCAAAAACCTTAACCGACTAACGAAAAGGGTGTGGTGCCAATCAAAGGCTAGCCCGAACCCACTATGGTTCGGTTCTAAGTAAGCTTGGACTGATTTTTTAATAGCGGAGAAGGTCAATAGCCACAATAGTGGCATGAACGAGGCTGCAAGTGTGCCCATACCTTGATCCGAGCACTTGCTGCCAAAAGGTTGCAACTAGGATATGGGTCTGGTCCATCGGACTCCGCTGCCACATCCACACCAAAAGGGTTCTGGTCTGACTACTACAAAGGTTCGGTTGGGCTGATTCCAGCCCCTAACTAGGGTAACCCAGCAGGTCTAAGGAAAAAGGGGGTGTCAAATGGTAGGTCGGAGTGCCTGGTCCCTTGGACCCGACAACTGCTGGACCATGCCAAGGTCTGAACTTCTCAGTTCAAACCTGACCCTACAAGGTTCAACCGAAAGGAAAAAGACCCAGGGTGTCCATCAACTCATGGTCGACTCCTAGCTCCAACATGGTGGAGCCGCGGCTAGCACTAGGTACTAGCTGGGCTGCCAAGAGGTTCAGGCTTGCACCCTCAAGCTAGAATGAAAGTTAAGGGTGCATCGCACCCGTGCAGTGTGCATCCAGCTCCAGCCAAGGGGATCAATTGGACTGGTTCACGCCGCACAGCAGGTTCGGACCAAGCTATGGTGCTGGTCTGAACCCCCGGTTCAGACCTGCACCTAGCCAGGTCTAAACCCCACAAAAAATAATGAAACAAGATACAACAAAAAAAAGAAAAAACATTTGCGTGCAGCATAGGCTGGGCTCACGGGCCAACAGAAAAACACCAGCCCCTCCACGGTTCAGCGTGAACGGCTGATGGGTCTGGTCCATAGGACCAAACCTTGCCAACACCAACACCTAGGGCAACAACCTAAGGCTCACACCCAAATGAAAGGAAAGAGCTGGGCGCCTGCCATGGGTCGGTTCCAACTCGCAAACATAATCCAACAAGACCAAAGAAAAAGAGGAGAACAAACAAGGTAAAAGAACGATAAAATTTATTTCTATATATTTTTTTCCATTTTGAAGTTCACGGTTTTCCCTTAGAAGGAAGGGGGAGACTGGAGCAGCCTATGTTCCAGGCCACCCGCGGCTGTAGCACCAGTCCCATTGGTTGGGACTAGGTTGCACCCACAGCGCCGAACTGATCCATTTGGGCGTTGCCGGCTGAAAGGCTCCCACGGTACTGGCAGGTACCCACTGCATGCACCATAAGTTGGGCGCATGCTGGACGAGCCCAGCTCGATCCAGCGCTCCCCAACAACTCAACTTATCCAGCACAAGAAAAGGTAAATAGCCACTTCAAAATCGACTTCATCAAGAATGAAGAATAATAACAAAAACAAAGGAGAAGTAAGAAGATGACATAACATGTATTGGAATCCAAACGTGGAATCATGCATCCAAGGAAAAAAAGAAAACATGGTGGACTAGATAAAACCCTTTCACATGAGCCAATACAAAACAATAGCCCAAGGAAAAACTTTGTAAAGATCTCATTATTCTAATCCGCCAAAGGAGCTCGCATGCATAGGTGCGTTCTCAACCTTGGCTTCACGTTGAATAAAGAGAGCATTGAAAGATGTTTCCTCACCTTAGCAGCTTGGAGAAGAAGATAGGTAGCAGCCTTCTACTCCAAGAGATACCCACGGTTGTAGGTAGGAGACAAGAGGAGAAGAGAGGAGATTTGGGAGAGGGAAAGTTTGGAAAAATCACCCACTAGAGAGGGGGGCCATTTTTTTCTAAAATTGTTATAGAAGTTGCTTTAGGGATGGACGGTTGGGATTTAATCCCTCCAAGATGAAGGGTTGGGGAGCTCCACGCCCCCAACAACCAATGCATGTCAAGCCTTCCAAAAGGCTTTGCAAGAATTTCAAAAACGCCATCATTAAAAGCCATTAAAAGTTTGAAATTTTACAAGGGGGCGCCCTTGGCTGCCACCCCACAAGCCCAATCGACTTTGAGCATTCAAAAGCTTTTGAAATTATAACAAACCTGCTATGGGGTGCCAGCCCCATGGCTCTCTTTTGAAAATTGCACCCCTCATGATGGAGCCTAGGCTTCATCATGAGGGTGTTGGAAAGACACATGGCCAATGAAGGCCTAAGCTTAAATCCATGCAAGATCTTTTTCAAAAACGCCATCCAGCTGGTCAGCCTTTGACCAGCTGGTCAACCATGGCTATGGACGTCCACTATAGGGGTCGTCCATGGGTCTTGGATCCGCTATGTGCCCCAGATCTAAAAACCAAACCCGCATACCATGTATGTCTTAAGAAAATGCTTGTTTAATGAATCAAAATGATAATTTAATTTCAACAATCTATTTAGTTATCTTTATTACCCTGATTAACATAAAACGGATGTTGCCTCTTGAGGAAATCACCTCTCGTTCGCTGAAATTAAGCGTTCTAAGTTTCGGGTCCAAAATTAGGTTGAAACTCGTAATTCACATGCACTGACGAGGTTCTTTCGTGGTTCGGTTTTCAAATTCGGGGTGTATCCCTACAGCCCTATTCCAAACTTACCCTAAAAGTTTCAGAGGTTGATTCAGTCTGGATTTCTTGAAATCGCTCTTTTTACATAAAATTATGCGATTAACCCAATTCTCAAAATAAGCAAAACTCTAGAAGTTGCCAAAACATAAGAATTCATCGATTCCCATATAATTACACAATATACATCAAAATTAGAATCTTGGATCTTACACACTCGGCTCTCTCAATCAACTTGATAAATGACTTTGCTGGAGATGTAGAGATTAGATTCCTCAGAGGCTGAGCAAAGTTGTTCAGGATAATTTGCAAGGCATGTTCCTCTGGGATGGGAACCTTCATTTTGTTATAGGTGCTCCTCCACCTGTGGATGAATTTGTCAGCTCTCTCATTCTCATTTTGCTTAAGATTATACAAATGGTTGAGGGTCGGTGAGGCCTCAATGTTGAACTTGAAGCGCTCGATGAAAAGGTTTATGACTTTATCAAACTCTCGTAGTTCGATAGGGTTGATGTGATCTGCATACCGTCTGGTCGTTGTTCCCTCTAGGCTGTGAGGAAAGCAAATGAATAATGCCATGTTGTCTTTCCTAAAACGACCACATTCTGCGTAGAATGTGGCCAAATGAGCCTTGGGATTTCCCGTTCCCTCAAACTTGAGGAATTTGCGAGAGAGATTCTCCAGATTGTCATCCCCATCTAGGCCGTTGTAGAAGTCTTCGCCAGAATAGGTCTGCTTGCCTTTACTCTTGGCCTGAATGTCCTTAATTGCCTGAGTCATTTCTCTCATTTGCTCGTGCATCGGATCCTCAACTGGAATGGGTTTGTTTATCGATTTGGGTTCTGCAGCGATCTTCACAAACTGCCGCGGAGGATTCTGATTGTAGACAAACTGCTTTTCCTTTTCTGATTCTTCCTCAACTGATTGTGATTCCTCAAAAGTGGTGTCAGGTTGGACCTTTTTTCTAATAATCCTGACTGACTTTTTCACAGATTTCTTCTTTGGTTTGCTCTTTGGAACAACCTTCTTCAGATTGGCCTTAGCTTGTTCTGACATCATTCTGGCCATTATTTTCTGAAACAGACTGTACATAGCAGGATCGATATCGCCTTTGCTCTAACTGACTTGGGAGAGTCCATTGCTTCAATCTCGTTGTCGTTGTGCTGAGGGGCTGTTTCCTTTCCAGCTCTTGTCTGAACCATTCTGATAATGCCAATGATTTCTGTAGAATAAGGGAATGGTTAGAGAGCGGAAGAGCCCTTTTGAAAAACATAATTTTTTGGGAAAAGGCGAGAATGGAGGAATTGATAGACAATTAAATAGGTTATCCCATCACCAGTGATCGGGTCACCACAAAATTTGTGATAATTGCGTTACCATTTTTGCGATAACAGAAAATGTGCCTTGTTACCTAGGCGAGGTTGTCCATCATGATAAGAGAATACAAGGAATGTCCCATTACTAGGGATGAGGTCGTCACGAGAATCGTGACCATTTATGCTATAAAACAAGATAGAAGAATAAATTTTGGCCCAAAAAGCTTTTTAACAGAACAAAAGTTGATCTTTATTGATGACAAATTCAAAGACAAAGAGAGGGTGGACAGACAGTTTGCCACCATTCTCGATATTCAAAAGATACATTGGGTCCAAAAAATACAAAGGAATGAAGGAGTCCCAAGTGTATTTGGTTACATGGTATGTCCCAGACCACTGATCCAACTGCAGATCGAATTCTGGCATGTGGTCTGCCGGGAAGCGAGTGTTGACACGAACCTGCCACTACGAGAACTGTCTGAGACACCACTCTAGCTGATAGTCGACGCAGAAGAAAGGGTCAAGCAATCTGTAGCGCTTGCTACGAGCATAAGTGTAGTGAGGAATTGATTCTGGTCTATCAAAGTAATACCAAAGGATCTCTTCCTGATGTAGACTCTCGATCGAAGCTCAATACTGGATGGCAGACTTTGGCTTCTTGCTGTTGAACCTGAAGGAACTGGCCTTCGATGGTACATGTCGTAGGAACCAAGACTGCAGGGCATAAGTGCATCCTTCCACCAGAATGGTCTCTCCAAGGGCAAAACGAGCTAAGCCTCGGTAGAGAAAGGCTAGAGATGCCATGGATACTGAAAGTTGACGGGTCTGCTTGCTTCCCCATCTTCGAAAGAGTTGGGCGACTCTGACATCGATGAAATTCTGACCGTCTTGGAAGAACGCTAATCTCGCTGTGCATAGAACCATCGCATGCTGAATTCTTTCTTTCGCTGCTCGAGACAAGGTATCAACTTCCTCGTAGGCTCCATATTTGCGATAGAGCCCGAACAGGTCGATGAACTGACTTCTGTTGATCTTAGTGAGAGGCCAAGATCTGCTCCCTGTTGCCCTAGTTAATGCTTCTCGAACATCTATCCCCTTGACGTTGATCAGAAACTGCTGCTCGACCGGATCATCTGGCTGACCAGCTGGCTCTGGCAATCCCATGATGTCACTGATGTCGTCTATTAGCAGAGTAATCTCTCCCCATGGAAACCAAAATGTGTAGATACGTGGATTTCATCGTTCTGCCATAGCTTGAATTAGGATGCCGTTGATGGTTCACTTGCCCACTGTCGATGCCATCTCCAATCCACAATCATCCAAGTGGTCTGGGAACATACGCAAGAAGGTGGCGAACTAAGAATAATACCACCGAGGGAAGAAGGAATGAGACTGGATAACCCGATAATCCGAGGTTTCATCCCTTATTTGATAGAAGACATGATCTCTGGGAAGAACATCATCAAGGGAATCAGACGCCATCGGAATGATACTGAGGAAAAAAATGAGGAGAATTAGATAGAATGCAGAACTTACGGATGGATATTTGATGAAAATAAGAGGATAGACATAAATCCTGGAAATTTTGAAAGATCAAGGAAATTTAGAAAAGAGATTTCCAGGGTTTTTAAAGAAAATTTGATATAAAAGAGAAAAAGAATGTAGGTAAAGGAAAAATATACACTTGGGGTTTCTGAAAATAAGGGAAAATTTTGAATAATATACCCAGAGTTTTGAAAAAGATGTTTGATATATAGAAGAATACAAGGAAACATCGCATAATCAAAGCTGCACAAACAAAGATGCACACACAAGCACTCCCTAAAGGCTGACTCTAAATGCAATATTTGAAATGGCTTGTAGGACCTTAATCCTAACTCTATGGTTCAGATCATCTGATTCCAATCAAGGTATGCCGATATACTCAAGCCAAAGCTCGAAGTACGTGGCATAGAAATATTTCTCCAGTTCTAAGGTAATGACTTCCCAACATCCTTGAGCGCCTACCGATATACCTCAGACTATGTCCCTTAGGTACGTGGTAGGGGGGCACGAACCCAAATAAGTGGTCCAGTTGTGAGGCTCTCTCCCGAACTATGGCTCAGTGAGACAACCCAGCAATGTGAAGACCGGGACAATATAGGTAGGGATGTTTTCGAAAACATGTTCAACATGCAAATAAAACTAGAAAGATCTAATGCAAGTCCTAAAAGAGATAGAATTTAAATGAATAGAAGCATACACTTGCATACATTGTTTGCATTCAATCCCTAGAATTAAGGAGAATTGTATTTCAGACCTAAGTCTAATGTGAACATGGAATAATCTCCTCAATATGGTCCTACCAAACCATACTTAAATCCTATATGCAATGATGTCAGCTTAGGACAGAGTCTAGGCTTCTAAGGTTTGCATGGAAATGAAGCTGACACTTATAAAATAAAGACTTAGATAATATCAAAGTAAAGCAAAGGCATAGATGAAATTCTACTAGAGGGGGGGTGAATAGTGAAATACGATAAAGATCGATAAAATAAAATAATCAGGCAATAAGGCACAACACATAAAACACATAATTTATACTGGTTCGGTCAGTACCCAGACCTACATCCAGTTCTCAAGGAAACCACTTGAGCTTTCCACTATAACATCTGAGTCACCGGATAAATAGTACAACACCCTCTTCCTCAGAGGTCTTCTTCTCTCAACAGAGAAGGACAACACCCTCTTTCACAGAGGTCTTCTTCTCTCAACAGAGAAGGACAACACCCTCTTTCACCGAGGTCTTCTTCTCTCAACAGAGAAGGGCAACACCCTCTTTTACAGAGGTCTACTTCTTTCAACAAAGAAGGAATACAGTGAGTAACAGAGTTACAATACTTCCTATAGAACCTTCAGAATGATATGAATGCACGAATGAAGGATTCTCAGAATGTTCTGTTTGTCACTCAGAGGATGCTCTTTGTCAAAGAGCTGGACTTGACTTTTTTTTCTTTTCTTTCTTTTCTTTTTCTCTTTCTTTTTCAAGGCTCTCTTTTCAAATATCGAATAGGAATTTTTCTCGTTGTAAGCTCACACGTCTTTTCCATTCCATACTGAATAGTTTATTTGAGTGTGTTTATATAGTTCTAAAAAGTAGTCGTTACATTTTGGAATTGTAACTTTTTGAAATGTGAAATGTTATGTCATTTCAAAAATATCTTTTAGAGAAATTCGAGAATGCCTTTTTCCATAAAAGTAAAATAGAGGGTACACTAGTCGTTGTAATATTTTAGGTAATACATATTTTATGTAAAAAGTCTATTTCTTACAATAGTACATTGAATGTTGGGTTGTAGTTTTGTCTTTATTCTAATTAATGATTTGAGGTACATTAGTACTTCTTTGCTTTAAATGAGTGTAAGTACAATGAGTGCTTTGAGATATTTATTTGTACATAGTCATGTCAAGTGTTTTCTTTATGTTGTGTCTTTCAAAGTCTCCAGAGAGAATGAGGACCAAAAGAAGGTCGACATTCTTTGAGAAGGATATTAACAAGGATTTGTTACAGGAGGTATTTAATGCTTTGTAAAGAGAATGATGACTTCAAGTAAGTCGACATTCTATGGTTTTGAAAAAAGGTAACTAGAGTCCTTTAAAAAAACATATTTTATTTGTTTTTCTTTTGTGTAGCCGATTTATGTTTTTGTCTTCTTCTTATATTAGAAACCTTTCTTTAAAGAAGGTAACTAGAGTCTTTTCAAAAACATATTATATTTGTTTTTCTTTTGTGTAGCCGATTTATGTTTTTGTCTTCTTCTTATATAAAAACATTTCTTTAAAGAAGGTAACTAGAGTCTTTTCAAAAACATTATATTTGTTTTCTCTATGTAGCCGATTTTATGTTTTTGTCTTTTTCCTACATTTCTTTTTTCATGTTGTCTTGTATATAGTGTAAGGTACAATTATTACATGACAAAATATCTTTTTCATAAAAGGTTGTTAGAAGGTACAATTATTGGTTTTCAAAAAGGAGCTTTTTGAAACTATCATATACTTTTATGATATAGTGTTTATGAATGAGTATGTAATATGCAATATGCAATATGCAAGTTCCTGAATGTTCTGTTACATATGACTCTAAAGAAGAAAAAAAGTCTTCATCTTGAGGTAGCCGATCTCTTTATTTGAACTTTAGGAATGCATGGCTCATCAAGATTTTTCTTCAAGGAGTATGATTGCACCATAGTTGTACTTTAACAGGAAGTCTCCATCCTTATTGGGTGAGATATCCTTGCATCAAATACTCGTTAGATTTATGGCAAAACATATTCAGTCATAATATAACATTTTTCAAGAGGACATATTATCATATCATATAAAATCAAATACGACAGTGTATCATATTATGTGACATCAAAACAGAGTTTCTCAACATTCTCCCCCTTTTTGATGATGACAAAATATGCTCCCCCTGTCAAAAAGACATTATGCATAGAAATAATAATATGATAAAAAATTTGAAAAATGTTTAAAGAGAGTATTTCTCCAATAATGGAGACAGGTTTTCTCCCCCTTTGTCATGGACAAAAAGGAAGGGATCAGAGTAAGAGAGTTATTATAGACCAAATATTATAGTCCAAAAGTAACTAAAAGTTATTACAGACCAAAAAAAAAAATTTGAGTTTATCTCGAAGGTGGAGGAGGTGAATGTGTTCGGTCGGCACGATTCCGCTTGCGAGTCTGCTGTAACAGGGCTTGATTGTGAAGGATACGATCCTGAGAGTGCTCGATATCCATCATTGCAGAAAAGTAATTGAAGGAGGATGTTGGATCTGCTTCATCAGAGTCGGGCATGTGCAGGGACCTTAGATTGAAGGTGGTATCATCGAGGACTTGAGAGGGACGGAGGATGACTTCGTTGTGAAGGGGTACTTTGAAGTATTTGAGAATGGGAGTTATGAAACACCCAAAAAGAAGAGGCTCAAATTTTTGATAACGAATAAAAAGGTCGAAAAGAATGGATGACCAATTTATCGGAATAGAAGAAAAAATTGCGTAGATAAGAAGAGAGATTTTTTGAGGAACTAATCCCTGGCGGGGAAGCTTGGGATAGATGTTGTGGAGAAGAATCTGGGCAAGTAGTTGAGCATGAGGTTGGAGATTCCTCATGTGCCATGGAAGTTGGTAGTAGTTGGTGCAGAGGAGTATTTTTCGAAGTACCAATCGTTCGATTGGTACTATGGTGTTAAGGTCGGTACCGGTGGAAGATAGGTTTAGAATTCTACATAGGTCGGAAGCATCGAAAAACATCAGTTTTCTGCGGACTTTACTAGTGATGGTGGTTTGTTCATGATCAGTAAAGAAGTTGGTATAAAACAGTCGAACTAGTTCGGGATAATAGGCAGCTTGGGATGAAGATCCTAGTAGAGGTTTGAGTTCAGGGAGATATGTGTCTAAGTCAAAGAGCATGAAGTCGTCGAAGTTAACCAATTTACCTTCATAAATAGGGCGAGAGCATAGTAAGTTGTAATTGTGAAACAGATCTGGATACCTTAGATCTGCTGCAGTAATCACATTGTTGGAGGAGGAAGAGGCCATTGCAAGAGTTTGTAAGGAAAAAGGAGGACTAAGAAGGGCGAGTTTGAAGTGGGTAATAGTTTGTAGGATAGATAGATACGAGTGAAATTGGTGTGTGATGAACCAATCCATTAAATAAAGGAATGAAAATAATTTTGATAGGTTTTGAATGACATTGGAAGTGAGTGATTTTTAGACTTTAGTCAAATAAGGAAATCCGTGAGGAGTAAGTTAAGAGACTTGTGAATGACAAATCAAATCAATGTTTGAAGATAGTGTATTATATTGGATTGAAAAGGACATAGTTTTGAAATAATTAGTATATATAGATTTTACTATGGGTGAGTTTATCGACTAGTGAGAGAAGCCATTAATAGAGTATGGGGTTGAATTATAAAGAGTGAATGATTTTGAAAATAATGGCCTAATAAAACAAGCAACTTTTTACTTTATGTGGAAGTATTCTTAATTTGTGAATGGAGAGTTTAGAATAGGACAACCCATGGGGTATGAGTGAGAGGCAATAATTTGTTATTTTAATAAGTATATATTTTGATATGTGTGAGAAAAGAATGAATAGACATGGAGGAGTCGGATTCAAAATTATAAAAAAAATGTATTCAAGAGATGAAATGAGGAGACAAAGAAATATTTATGAGTGAAGAGTAATAATTGCTTATATAAGAATCATTTTTGTGGATATGCGTGGAAGGAGTGAGAGTTGTCAGAGAGAAGTGAGATGACATATATGGATTTTTGTGTAGGATAAGAAGTAATAAAAAATCATGATTGATGAAAGACATAAAGTTATTGATATGAATTATTGTTTATTTGATAAACATATTCTTAAAGAAACTCGATTTGAGGAAGTTCATAGTTATTAGAGAATAAAGTTAAGTTTTAAACTAGTGAAGGAGTCACAAACAAGAATTGACAAGAATGAAGGCTCAATTCGTATGAGAGAGAGAAAGTACTAAAGGTACTAATGAGAATAAAAAAATATGAAGGACAAGGTTTTAATGACTCTCGATTGGAGAGAGATATAAAATATATGAGAAGGAGCTTTGTATAATATAGAGAGAGATAGATAGATAAAAAGGTGATACAAAACGTACTAATGAGTGGAGTACAAGTGTTTTTATGATACTTTTTGTAAAAGATGTAAAGCATGAAGAGATGATAATAGATAGTTCGTCAGGCTATTATATAACAGATGATATAGTAAAGTTTTACGTGAGATATAATAGAGTGTATGTAATCTATGATATATCAAATGATATAGTAAAAATTTACGTGAGATATAACAACTAGATCTTTAGAAAAAAAGGTAAAGGAACCAACAATAATCATTTAACTAATAATTTGAAAAGCAAGAGTTCTTATAAACTAATATGTTATTATCGTAAGAGAAGTTTTCACAAAAGGACAAAAATAATAAAGGAGTTATGAGATGAGTGATGTGAACATTATTATGATAGCTTTTAGTATAATTAGTTTTTATGGATATGAGAGAAAGGAGATAGGACAAGGAGTCATAATGGATGTGTACTTGAAAGGTGATAAGTTGAAAGACATAAAGAATGTGTCTTATAAGAATATAAAGTGCACGTGAATATGGAAACTTAGTTTGACTAACAAAAATCGATAAGAAATAAGATTTTAACAAAACTTATAAGAAGTATTATAATAAGTGTGATTAATTTATAAGTCACTTAGTTTGCATATTCCTAGTTCTCTTCTAATTCGTGTGAAGTCTTCATGTTTTAATGGTTTAGTGAATATGTCTGCTAACTGTTGATTAGTGGGTATGAATTCTAGTTTAATTATGTTGTTTAAGACTTGTTCTCTTAAGAAGTGGTGTCTTATTTGAATGTGCTTAGTTCGTGAGTGTAAAATAGGATTCTTAGATAGGTTTATAGCACTTGTATTATCACAGAAAATCGTTGTGTTTTCAAAATTTAGACCAAAATCTTTTAAGGTTTGTTTCATCCAGATAACTCGGGTACAGGCTAGGCTGGCAGCAATGTATTCGGCTTCAGTAGTTGATAAGGATACACAGTTTTGTTTCTTACTGAACCATGATACTAGTGAGTGCCCTAGCATATGACATGTTCCACTTGTGCTTTTTTTGTCAGATTTACTTCCAGCAAAGTCAGCATCGCTGTATGAGATTAGATCAAATGTAGAGGATTTTGAATAGAATAATCCAAAATCAACAGTGTCTTTTAAATATCTCATTATTCTTTTTATAGCTTTAAGATGTGATTCTTTTGGATTTGACTGAAATCTAGCACACAAGCAAACACTGAACATAATATGTGGACGGCTAGCAGTTAAATAAAGAAGTGATCCTATCATACCTCGGTATACCTTTGTATCAACAGACTTACCATCTTCATCTTTGTCCAAAACAGTAGTAGTGCTCATAGGAGTAGATTTTGAAGCAGTTGAGTTCATGTTGAACCTCTTCAGAAGTTCACGAGCATACTTAGATTGATTGATGAAAACTCCATCCTTGGTTTGCTTAATATGCAATCCAAGAAAGTAGGTGAGTTCTCCCATCATACTCATTTCAAATTTTTTCTGCATGGACTTAGAAAATTCTTCACAAAGAGTGCTGTTAGAAGATCCAAAGATGATATCGTCTACATATATTTGAACAATTAGGGTATGATTATTCACTATTTTCACAAATAATGTCGAGTCTGCTTTGCCTACAGAAAAACCAGTTTTTAATAAAAAGGTTTTAAGTCTATCATACCAAGCACGAGGTGCTTGTTTTAGACCATATAAAGCACATTTTAGTTTAAAAACATGATCTGGATATTGTTCATTTTCAAATCCTGGAGGTTGTTTTACATAAACTTCTTCATTTATAAAACCATTTAAAAAGGCACTTTTAACATCCATTTGATATAATTTGAAATCCATATAGCTTGCATATGCTAGAAACATTCTAATAGATTCAAGTCTAGCAACAGGAGCAAAAGTTTCATCAAAATCAATACCTTCTTCCTGGTTGTATCCTTGAGCTACTAGTCTAGCTTTGTTCCTTATAACATTACCTGTTTCATCCAGCTTGTTTCTGAAGAATCATCTGGTTCCAATGATCTGATGGTCAATTGGTCTTGGTACAAGATCCCAAACATCATTTCTTTGGAATTGATTCAATTCTTCAGTCATGGCTAGCATCCAGAACTCATCGATGATGGCTTCATCAATCTTCTTTGGTTCAAGTTGAGAAATGAATGCCATGTTTGCAATCCGTTCTAGCTGAGCTCTAGTTTGAACCCCTTTTGTCAGGTCTCCCAAAATCTGCTTTTGAGGATGATCTTTGATATCGACAAATGTTCTTTGATGATCATCTTCATTAGACTTAGCTGTGTTATCTAAAAATAAATCTGTACTTTCAACATCATCATCATTAGTTTGCTTATGAACAAATTGATCAATAGATTCACAAAAACTAACATGCATAGATTCTTCAATAGTATTATGACTCTTATTGAAAACTCTGTATGCTTTACTATGACTTGAATATCCTAAGAATATGCCTTCAACAGATTTAGCATCAAACTTATCCAGGCTATCTTTTGTGTTTAGGATAAAGCATTGACATCCAAAGACGTTGAAATAGTCTATTCTTGGAGTTCTGTCATAGAATAGTTCATAGGGAGTTTTATTTAATAAGGGTCTAATGAGAATTCTATTTGTTATGTAGCATGCAGTATTAACAGCTTCTGCCCAAAAAGATTTAGCAAGATTATTGTGATGGAGCATAGTCCTGGCAGATTCCTGAAGGGTTCTATTCTTTCTTTCTACTACACCATTTTGAGGTGCAGCTCTAGGAAAGGCAAAGTTATGAGAAATACCATGCAAGTTACAAAAATTTACAAAGAGTTCATTTTCAAATTCTCCTCCATGGTCACTACGGATTTTAACAATAGAACACGATTTTTCATTTTGTAATTTTTTACATAAAATTTCAAATTGACAAAACGTATCACTTTTGTTTTTCAAAAATATTACCCAAGTAAATCTTGAGTAGTCATCTACAATGACAAAAGCATATCTATTATGATTAAGACTAGCTACTCTAGAAGGACCAAAAAGATCCAGGTGGAGAAGCTCTAAAGGTCTTTTACTTGAAATGATATTTTTTGATTTGAAAGATGATTTTGACAGTTTTCCTAATTGACATGCATCACAAAAATAATCCTTTTTAAAAGATATTTTGGGTAACCCACGTACTAACTTATCTTTAGCTAATTTAGACATGTATTTAGAATTGACATGACCCATTCTCATGTGCCATAGATGTTGAGTGTCATTATTAGCTATGAGGCAATATTTTGTGATGTTTTCTAGGTATAGTTCATATATATTATTCTTTCTTATACCTTTTAAGATGATGTTTTCGTTGGTGTCTGCTATGAGGCATGCATCATGATTAAAGCTAACATTATAACCTGTGTCACACATTTGACTGATACTTAGTAGGTTATGTTTTAAGCCTTTAACAAGGAGAACGTCTTTGATAAGAGGTTTATCTATGTTACCAATATTACCAATACCAATTATCAAACCTTTGTTGTTATCTCCAAAGGTGACGATTCCTCCTTCTTTATGATGAAGAACAACAAAAAGGTCTGGATATCCTGTCATGTGCTTTGAACATCCACTATCTAGTATCCATCTGTTCTTCTTCTTTGGAGCCTGCAAAACATTAAGTAAATCTCTTTTTTGGTACCCAATCGGGTCCTTTTTTGTTAGACTTTGGAACCCATATCCATTTGGATTTGGGTTTGTCTATATCTTTAGAGGAGTAAAAAAGATTATCATTATAATACTCCTTATTTGGTTCAGATGAACTTTTAACAAACGTGGGCTTTTGATTCATACAAGAAGGATTTTTGAAATGAGAGTAGCCAATATCATTCTTGTAAAAAGAGACTTTCTGAGAGGATAAGAGTTTATCCAAGTTCTCTTTACCTTTAGTAAACTTGAAAACCGTTTTCATGAGGTTCTCAGTTTTACTTTTTAGATCTGAAATTTCTACTTGCAGATTTTTAGTTTTGGAGCTAGTAGAAGAAATTTCAGACATAAGTATAAGATTTTCCTTTTTCAACTCAGAATTTTCACTGCTGAGTTTTTCATTCTTTTGGAAAAGATTTAGATTTTCAGATTTTAAATCTTTATTTTTGAAACTCAATTTTTTAGATTCTTCAAATAGTTCTTGAAAAGCATCTAGAAGTTCTTCAAAGGAAAAATCAGAGATTTCACTTACTAAACTTTCGTTTGCCATGAAGCACATATTTGCAGTTTCGGCTTCATCATCACTTGACTCTTCACTAGTGGATGGTTCTGAATCATCCCATTGAGCATGCAGAGCCTTTTTCTTGAAGAACCTCTTCTTTGGTTCCTCAGTCTTGGACTTTCTTTTGAGAAAGGGACAGTCACGTCTTAAGTGGCCTGGCTTATTACACTGAAAGCACATGGGATCTTCTTTAGGATCTTTTCTTTCCTTATGCCTGTTTGGAAGCCGGTTCCTTCTCATGAAGCGTTAGAATTTTCTGGTAAGTAGCGCAATTTCTGATTCTTTATCTGAGTCTTCATTCTCAGATAGGGTTGGGAAAGCTAGAGTTTTCTTTACTGGTTGCTCTTCTTCCCTTCTTTCTTTCATGTGGACTTCATAGGCCATAAGATTGCCTATTAAGTCGTCCAAAGTAAGCTTAGATAAATCTTGAGCTTCTTCAATAGCTGTAGTCTTCTTCTCCCAATCAGTTGTGAGAGATCTCAAGATTTTCTTCACCTTTTCTGTCTGGGAATATATTACACCCAGAGATTTCAGATCGTTGGTGATGTTGGTGAATCTGATAAATATCTCTGTGATGGGTTCATCTTTGTTCATTTTGAACAACTCATATTTTCTAACAAGAGATGAGATTTTGGCTTCTTTTACTTTGTTGGTTCCTTCATGAATAACCTCCAAAGAATGCCAAATGTCATATGCAGATTCACATATAGATATTCTGTTGAATTCATTCTGATCAATGGCATAATATAAGGCATTCATAGCCTTTGCATTTAGGTTTGCCATTTTCTTTTCTTCATCAGACCATAAGTTATAGTCTGCGGATGGAGATGTTTATGGATGCTCAACAATTTTCCATACAACAAAGTCTATGGATTTGAGAAAGATAGCCATTCTGCACTTCCAATATCCATAGTTGGAGCCATTGAAGAAAGGAGGACGAGATGCGTGTTGACCTTCAATATCACGAGCATAAGAGGTAGATGCCATTTGTGCTGGAAGACTTGTTACGTCGAAACCAGCAAACCTGCTCTGATACCAAATGAAATTCCACTAGAGGGAGGGTGAATAGTGAAATACGATAAAGATCGATAAAATAAAATAATCAGGCAATAAGGCACAACACATAAAACACAGAATTTATACTGGTTCGGTCAGTACCCAGACCTACATCCAGTCCCCAAGCAAACCACTTGAGCTTTCCACTATAACATCCGAGTCACCGGATAAATAGTACAACACCCTCTTCCTCAAAGGTCTTCTTCTCTCAACAGAGAAGGACAACACTCTCTTTCACAGAGGTCTTCTTCTCTCAACAGAGAAGGACAACACCCTCTTTCACCGAGGTCTTCTTCTCTCAACAGAGAAGGGCAACACCCTCTTTCACAGAGGTCTACTTCTTTCAACAAAGAAGGAATACAGTGAGTAACAGAGTTACAATACTTCCTATAGAACCTTCAGAATGATATGAATGCACGAATGAAGGATTCTCAAAATGTTCTGTTTGTCACTCAGAGGATGCTCTTTGTCAAAGAGCTGGACTTGACTTTTTTTTCTTTTCTTTCTTTTCTTTTTCTCTTTCTTTTTCATGGCTCTCTTTTCAAATATCGAATAGGAATTTTTCTCGTTGTAAGCTCACACGTCTTTTCCATTCCATACTGAATAGTTTATTTGAGTGTGTTTATATAGTTCTAAAAAGTAGTCGTTACATTTTGGAATTGTAACTTTTTGAAATGTGAAATGTTATGTCATTTCAAAAATATCTTTTAGAGAAATTCGAGAATGCCTTTTTCCATAAAAGTAAAATAGAGGGTACACTAGTCGTTGTAATATTTTAGGTAATACATATTTTATGTAAAAAGTCTATTTCTTACAATAGTACATTGAACGTTGGGTTGTAGTTTTGTCTTTATTCTAATTAATGATTTGAGGTACATTAGTACTTCTTTGCTTTAAATGAGTGTAAGTATAATGAGTGCTTTGAGATATTTATTTGTACATAGTCATGTCAAGTGTTTTCTTTATGTTGTGTCTTTCAAAGTCTTCAGAGAGAATGAGGACCAAAAGAAGGTCGACATTCTTTGAGAAGGATATTAACAAGGATTTGTTACAGGAGGTATTTAATGCTTTGTAAAGAGAATGATGACTTCAAGTAAGTCGACATTCTATGGTTTTGAAAAAAGGTAACTAGATTCCTTTAAAAAAACATATTTTATTTGTTTTTCTTTTGTGTAGCCGATTTATGTTTTTGTCTTCTTCTTATATTAGAAACCTTTCTTTAAAGAAGGTAACTAGAGTCTTTTCAAAAACATATTATATTTGTTTTTCTTTTGTGTAGCCGATTTATGTTTTTGTCTTCTTCTTATATAAAAACATTTCTTTAATGAAGGTAACTAGAGTCTTTTCAAAAACATATTATATTTGTTTTCTCTATGTAGCCGATTTTATGTTTTTGTCTTTTTCCTACATTTCTTTTTTCATGTTGTCTTGTATATAGTGTAAGGTACAAATATTACATGACAAAATATCTTTTTCATAAAAGGTTGTTAGAAGGTACAATTATTGGTTTTCAAAAAGGAGCTTTTTGAAACTATCGTATACTTTTATGATATAGTGTTTATGAATGAGTATGTAATATGCAATATGCAAGTTCCTGAAGGTTCTGTTACATATGACTCTAAAGAAGAAAAAAAGTCTTTATCTTGAGGTAGCCGATCTCTTTATTTGAACTTTAGGAATGCATGGCTCATCAAGATTTTTCTTCAAGGAGTATGATTGCACCATAGTTGTACTTGAACAGGAAGTCTCCATCCTTATTGGGTGAGATATCCTTGCATCAAATACTCGTTAGATTTATGGCAAAACATATTCAGTCATAATATAACATTTTTCAAGAGGACATATTATCATATCATATAAAATTAAATACGACAGTGTATCATATTATGTGACATCAAAACAGAGTTTCTCAACAATAGATTCAACCGAACAAAGACGAGTCCCATCACAGTCACCAACTTCTGTGATCATGCAAAATTTTTCCTCTCGTTCCTCTTTTCTTTTCTCTTCGCCTTTCTAGCCTCTATTCCTCTTTTGAAGGAGAATAAAAGACAGTAAAAAAGAGAGAATGAGAAAAAGAGAGAAGAGAGAGGAACTCTCTTGCAGGGTCTCATCTGACCAAAATTTTGAAAAATGTTTTAAAATTACTCGCCTCCGTTTTGAAAATTTACGGGAAAATAGAGAGACGGGATTCGCTCGTCGGTACGAGGTTTGACCGTTTCTGGCGCCTTTACCAGGGGTAATAGAACCAAGGATCAAATTTATGCCTTTTTGCTTTGCCAAATTATCATCTAAAAATTTATCCTCAGTCTAGATGCACAAAGAATCATGCTTGTGTGAATGCAAAGATGTAATGCTCTTTTTGAAAAAATGATTTGGAAATTTCCAAGTATTTCTGAGATGAACTTGATAATGGAGTGATAGAAGTCACCATATTGATTGGTTTTTGGGAAACCATGCCATCTCCCTGTTGAGTTAGAGCATAGAGTGTATTGGGCTATAAAAAAGTTTAATTTTAATATGACCTAAACTGGAGCAGAGAGAAGATTACAGTTGAGTGAGCTAGAGGAATTGCGTAATGAGGCCTATGAGAGTGCCAAGATTTACAAGGCTCGAACCAAGCATTTCCATGATCAACACATTGTGAGGAAGTAGTTCGAGCCTCGTCAAAAGGTTTGACTTTATCATTCACGTCTCCATCTTTTTCCAGGGAAGCTGAAGTCCAGATGTGATGGACCGTTCATAGTCCATAGAGTTTTTCCACATGGAGCGATAGATCTTTTGGACCCTCGAACAAACAACATTTTTAAAGTCAACGAGCAGCGGCTGAAGCCCAACATTTCTGATATTGTGGTGAAGCAAGACATTGAGACTGTTGACCTCATGGATGCATGAGGGCACGCACAGGTTTGTATGTTGTATTTTTAGTCTTTTTTAGTAGGATCTAGTAAATGTTCATAGATGGTTTTTCTTTATTTTGTTTTATTTTCTTGTATCTCATGAGTGTATTGTTAGATTAGGTATGCATTCTTGTGTAATCGTAGGACATGCATTCATATGTCATATCAGGTAACTTCTACTCTTTTCTCCCAATTATCTTGTTCTCACGTGCAACCTCTTAGTTTCATACAAGCATGGGGGAGTGCCACTGAGGACAGTGTCATTCAAGCATGGGGGAGGGTGTAGTTTGCACACCTAAACTTTTCATGTCTTTGTACTTGCATTTTTTATGTCAACTCATTAAAATAAAGCTTTTAGGGAATGAGTTTGAACTTATATGACTGCTTTGCAACATCTAACATTTTTAGAGAATTTTTAAGCCCCATAAAATACTTTTTCTAACACGAATCTAGAAAACCATGGTTGTTTATGTGGATTTCAAAGAAATGATTATAGATACATGTTAGAGTTTATTTTGAATAACAAGTATGAATATGCAGAGTTTTATTTTTGAAAACTAATCAAATGAACAACATTGCAAAAGAGCTCAAAAAGTGAAAAAGAGCATACGTTTAGTTGTTTTATATCTTCATACTCCCTAGTAACTGGGCTTAGACACAAGTTGTAGTGTTTGAGTTTCATGTCAAAAAGGTTAACAAAGGAAGTCAATTCTTTGTCTATGTCGATATCTGTGGCCTATTTTGTTCGAGCGAGTATAGCCTGAGGGGTGTTTACACTTGATGCCTTAAAGCCATCTGGTTTGTGAGCCATCAGCTTGAAAGCCCGTTACATGGACTTTATAGAGAGCCTAATAGATATTGACATTGCACATGACAAAGAAGTAGACTATACGTAAACTATAAAAATTTGAAGGTCTAGTGACTCGAGCAATTAAGTCTGAGGGATACTTTGTATCTGGTGCCCTAAGGTCGTCTCGTCTGGGAGTCACTGACTCAAAGCTCATTACACGGGTCACGAAAACTGGAAATTTGATATAGTGCTCAATAAAAGAAAGAAAGAAAAAAGCATGAAAAATTGAAAATCAAGAAAAAGAAAAAGAAAATAGCGAAAAAGAGAAAAATTCACTACTTAAGCAAACATTGAGAAAACCTGTGCATAACACATATGAGTGAGGATAAGTAAATAATATGTAAATATTTGATTTTATGCGAATGAAACATAAATGATTATGCTATTTAAAAAAGTGAAAGAAAATGTTTTATTCTGTGGTGGCAAGTAGAAGACTCTAATCATGTTTTGATAATGCAATGACATGAAATGTTTGTGAAAAAAAACTCCTTAATTGCATAATGCTTTGTGTTTTTAAAATTTTTATGCATACATGACAGAGATGTTTGTGGGTAGCATCATTGCAAACCCTCACGAGACCTTACTCGTCCACTGAGGTAACCCAGGGGTTTAAAGGGCTTGTTGCATACGCTAAATGCAACCGTGATTCCTACGTAAGTGAGTTAGGTTTTTGTTTTGATTAGTTTATCATTTTTGTTTTTGCTTCAGTTTGCTCAAGGACTAGCAAACGATAAGTATGGGGGTATTTGATCATGCATAGTTTCTACACATAAATTCATATATTTTTCATGCATGATCATGTCAATAAATGCTTAAAAAATGCTTGTTTGCAAAGGTTTTCAAAGTTTTTTATCAAATATTAAATTGAGCAATGTGAACCCTTTCTGAGCCTTTTTAAGAAATTAATTAAGTTTTTGGAAAATGCTTTAAAAAAATGGAGTTGTTTGAAATATTCGAAAAGTATACAGATTCTTTTTGAAAAGGTTTTCCAAAACCTAATTAAACTATTATAAAAAGGAAAGTTGAAGAAAGAAAAAAGGACTCCCACCTTGGATTTCACGCCTCCCTCCCTCTCTCTCCCTTCTCTCTACCAGCCGGTTCCTCTTCCTCCCTTCTTCTTTTCCTTTTCCCTTCCTTCTCGCTGGCGGGTTCTTTTTTTTTTCATCAAAGGGTGCAGCATGAAGATTTGATCTGGGAGAGACCACTCTTCTCTCAACCAGTCTGTCAGAAGCACTAGTGGGTGTTCTTCTTTTTCTTCCCTTTTCTTTTTACGTATTTCAGCATAGTATCCCTATTTTCGAGTTTTCTTTTAGTATTTATTTACATTCATCGTTTGGTTTAGTTCTGCATATTATTCTATTCAGTCGGTTTTGATTTGGTTATATACATTGTTTCATTTTTGTCATTCATTCAAATTAGTGTTTTTGTTAGTACTACATAGCATCGTTTATAGGCAACTGTGATTAACATTTTTTTCTTTTCCCTGTGTTGGTTTCCTTACAATAACATTTTTTTTTTGGTGTCAGTCGTTTCCTAGCAGTGTGTTCTAGATAATTTGTTTTACAATAAGTACAACCTGGTGATTATAGGATTGTTTTATGCTATTAGTCAGTCTGTGCTTTCACCATCATCGTTAGTGCTTTCTAATATGTATTCCCAGCGTCTATGTTCAACATATTAGTTTATTCAATCTGTGCATTTTTAAATTTTTAGTATACAATGTTTTGTTCTTTTTAGTTTATAGGTCTTGATACATCGGTTTTCAATCAACGTTTGTGTTTAGTTCTGTTAAAGCACCAACAAGGGTACATTAGTGCATTCTGTAGTCATTGATTTTATTAGTCACAATGTTTTTGGTTAATTGTTTTCATTATTTAGCCTTAGTTCAGAGTCAGTTAATCAGCCATGCTAAGATTGCATTAGATGTTCACGTATTTAACAGGTTAATTGATTGTTTTGGTTACTTAATTTAGTAGGTATAGTGCTTAACGTTTTAGTTCACTTGTTGCTTTTAAGTGGTTGGATGATATATAGACATTATTAGATTTCAGCAATAGTAGTTATTTGGTTTAGTCGATCTTAGTTAACCCCTTTTCTTCAGCAATAGACACTAACTTCCTTAGCCGTTATTCGCTTGGATACTTCATTAACCATGTTTGATTTCAGTAGCTATAGTTCTTAGTAATTTATTTCAATAACAGTGATTCAGCAGTAGCCGTGGTCTAGATCGGGGTATTAATTTGTTTTCGTGTTATACTTAGGTTCTTGATTGAGTTGTGTTAAATTAGTTAATTTGTCAATAGTGCCATCCATTAGTTCTTGAATTTGTTTCACGTGTGTTACTAATTACATTATTTTGTCCTTTAGTGCATAATAGCATGTTGGTATAGGTGTTTGATTTCTGCTTTTACTGGTTTTTAAGTGTAGGACGTGTTTAGTGTCATCGTTCTGCTGTGTTTTTGGCTTTTGTTCTTTTGTTTTGCAGGGAAGTGTCAGAAAGTGCGATGAAACCCTCTTCGTGCCCCTGAAGAGCCCTCTAAGGTCTCTTAAAGGTTCTCTCAAGGAACCCTCATAAAGGCCCCTCAAGAGACCACAAAGTGATATGCAAATAAGAAAAGCAAAGTCTCAAAAGGAGACAAGAAAACCTCATCACTGAAGACTATTTTTCCCTTTTTCTTTTAGACTAGGATTTTATTTATTCAATTCATTGGGTTGTAATAAGGCCATTTTTATTCTTTTATTTATTTAAGCCCTCTGCGTAGGGCAACACTCTTTAGTTATTCATTTATTTAATTAATTCTTTTTCTTGGCAATAAAGAGTAGCGTAGTTGTGTGTGTTGAATACAAGTATCTCCCGTTCTCTGAGATCGACCCGGACTCCACCACTCGTGCGAGCCGGTTTTTATATTTTTGGTGTCTGGCTTTCACTAGATTTTCATTAAAAATAGTGTTTTGAAAAGGGTTTTCCTAAAATTCACACCAAAGCCACAGCGAAGGAAGCGGAAGTTCCCACCATGTGCCTCTTCCTTCTCGAAGCATCGATCTCATCGCCTTTCGATCGTCTCCTCTCTCTTCACCCGTCGATCACCAACAACTTCCTCCTTCTCGACTATTCTTCCTCTCTCCATATAAATGCATCAATCCCCCGATCGAGAGAAAGGCGTTTTCACCCCACCATCGCTTCTTGTCTTCTTTCTCTCCGATCGACAATCTTCTACCTCCCTTCCCCTCTTCCCCTTTTGCATCAGAAAAGAAGCTGAAGAAGAGCATAGAAAGGAAGATCCTTAAGACTCCCCGCAGCAATACACATAAGAAATACATCTCTCCTCTCAATCAAAGCTGAGCCACGATCCTTTCCATCCTCCCCTTGGTTCAGCCAGTTGAAGGAAATCGATTGTAGCAAGAACGATTGAAAAACTCGTTACACGTCTCCTTGAGAAATGAAAGGATCAACTCAGTATGCACAGGCGTCTGCTCCAGAAGGGCTTCGTGATAGAGCTAACAGGTTATGATAATCTCATTGACATCTCTTGCATGTATGGGATGATACGTAAAGTTATGTGTATGTTGAAGAAAGTAATGAAGAAGGGTGTTTCAGTGGAGGTCACGAGATGAGAAGGGATCTGAAGAGTATTTGCTATAAAGAGGAATGACAGATCGAGTCCAAAAATTCTTCAATGAATAGGCGCCTTCACAGATCTGTGATATTTTGCTGGTAGCAGCCAATACATATCTTTTGCAGATACATGATTGATGTATGGCCAATATGCTTAATGGAAACCTAGGGGGAAGATGTCCTTGTTGTATTGTGTCTACAAGTAGTTTTTGTTTAAGAGATGCATGCATCTAGATGAACCAATTAGCATTATGATTCATTGTGTTAGGTTCCTGTTTAGTTATAACCTCTTTCTCATCCTAGCTTTATATATAAAAAAAAGAGAGATAGTTTACATGCATCCCTTTATGTCAGTCTCACAGCATATTCATATTCTGCTACACTTCCTCATTACACACACACAACGGTGCACCTCTAAGAGTCAGAATTAGCCTTTGTAGGATTTAGCGACTGTGTTTATTTGATGGCATACGCCAGTTAGCAAGTACTTTAATTGGACAGTTATCCAGACTCTTTAATTTTTTTTTCTTTCCTCGACCTGTTTTAGCATCTTTTGTCATATTGCGTATTTCACTTTTCTGCAAATCTCATATCTTCTTTGCCTATGCATCATATTCCCACTTCCATCCCGATAGTGATCTCTTTATACCTAGTAAGAAAGATATCATTGTGTCAACCACATGCTGGGTTGCCATGAAGACCCTGCTAGTTGGGCTATTATGCTAATAGGTCTAATTTAGATGCTAAAGCTCTATATATGGTGTCCCCTACTGAATTTTTGTCATGTGATGGGATTTTGTAACTTATCTTCTTATCATCACATTATCCACTATTACTGCACCTACCACTTTTCCTTCCCTGCAACATCATTTACTTGGTAGTACTTTCACCCTGTTGCCTATCCATCACTTCATAATATCAGTCCCACCTCACACTATGCACATGTATGTCCCATCTACCATATCCCAGCTCCATCTTCAAATTTCTCTCTGCTGCAACCCTGTTGTTATCATCGCAAAAATCTCCCCCCCTCCCTCAGCGAGAGTGAGAAAAAATGATTCTGCGAGTCAAACTCGACCAAAGTTTTTGAAAATTGGTTTTGAAAATTTGCGGGAAAATTCCATGGAATGGGATCCGCCTGTCGGTACGAGGTTCAATCGTTCCTGGCGCCTTTACCAGGGGTAATTGAACCAAGGATCAACTGTGCGCTTTGACTAAGATAAATTATCTAAATTATGCTCTATTTTCCTAGAATGCACAGAGAATCAGGCATGTGCTATGGAATTTTGAAAAATAATGCAAGTTTGAAAAATATGATGTTTGCTTTGAAAATTGAGATGTAGTTGGAAAATGACGGGAAAAGTGCTTGAAAATGGAATTCCTGGGAAAATCATTGAATTTCATTAAAAATCAGAAATTTGCATTGAAAAATGAATTCTCAAGAAAACTTGAACTTTGGGCAAATCGATTTTGAGCTTTTGGATTGCTTTTTTGAGGAAATCGATTTCTAAAATGGATTTGAATTCTGAGAAAATCAGAAGCTTCATTGGAAAATGATTTTTGAAATGGAAAATAGATTCTCAGGAAAATCAGATCTTTGAGAAAATCGACTTTGGGATTTGAAAATGAAAATGAGAATGTGGAAATCTTGGAAAATCTTGATTTAAACTTGGAAAATACTTCGAAATCTCATTTGAAAATTTAGAATTCTGAGGAAATCAAATCTTGAGAAAAACTTAGAAATTTTTGGGAAATCGATCTCTCTAAAATTGAAATTGGAAAATGAATTTGAAAATAATGCAATTTGAATGATATGAATGAATGAATATGAATTTGAAAGATATTTCATTAAGGAATTGGGAAATCCTTTTGAAATTTTGAGAAATGCAGTGCATTTTTGAAGTTAGCCTAAGAGTGTAGGCTGAATGTGGCTAATATGAAGATCATAAATCTAGGTTTCATTCGTATTCTGACTATGGCTAAAAATACAAATTCCACCAAGTTTATAAACTCCATAAGAGTTTGTGCACGTGCCATTCGTGTCAACCATAGTGATTTTGGAAAAATGTGAATGAATGATGCATCAAATATCAAATTTTTCAGAAATCAAACTATATGCAATGCAATCCTATTCTAAGATGAAAAGTAACTCTTATTTAAAATTATTACAACTTGATATTACATTGAATAAAAATAAAAGAATAAAGCTAAGTCTTCTTCTTGGATGTTCCTGAAAAACTAGAAAACAATGTTAGCACAAAAATGTAGGTTTTTCTGATCTTATCAAAAAATATTGGAAATTATCGGATATTATTTAGATATAAACTCATAATCATACCCCCTTTGATATAAACATGAGAAATAATGAATAATATTTGAAAATAAGCTTGGAAATTTGAAATTGGGGTCAAAATAACCAAAATGCCCCTGATGACCTTGAAATCAGGGTTTTCTAAAAGATTTTTTGTAAAATTTGGAAATTTGGAAATCAAATGAAATAAATCAAACATAATATCACGAATTATGAAGATATGCATGAAAATTTGGAAAATTAAAGTTTGAAATTTCGAAATTATGGTCAAAATGACCAAAATGCCCCTAATAACAAGACCATGGCCTTGAAACTAGGGTTTTCTGAAATAAATTTTGCAAAAAAGAAGAAATTGAAATGCAAATGACATGGAAATTAACCCTAATATGAAATAACAGGCTTATTTACATGATAAAAACCCTAAAATTATAAAAATATTATAAAATATCAAATTTAACTTGATTTTCGCTTCTGAATTTAAAAATAAATTAACATACAAAGCAAATGAACTTGGAATTGAGATAAATTTGGTATGAATACCTAGATTAACCCTAAAAACAGAATGGATCTCGAAAATCTATTTTTTTGTATTTTTTAAATATAGAAAATAGCTAAAAATCCTAAAAAATCAAGATTTTGCCTAAAATGCTGATTCTAAATGGGATTTCGGATATCAAACTTCCATAAAAAATTTCCAAATTTTATGGGGTGACATAGGACAGTTAGGAAAGGATTTTTTCCTTTTATAGATTTTGGTTTTGACCTATGGTCGGAGCTGGACAGCTCCGGCAAGTTGGATCGAAATTCGGCGACTCTAGGATTTAGGGCAAACAGACAAGTTTCGGGAGAAAATGTGGAAAAAATATCAAATAGATGGGAAAATGATTGAAATTGTTGTAAAATGTCCCTGACAAACATAGGCAAATTTTATTTTTTTACAGTATTGGGATTCAGTTTACGGTTTCGAAATGGGCACACTGTTATCAGAGACCTAGATCTCTGGAAATTTTGGATGTGAGAATCTGTCAGACAGAAAAGATAATTTTGGAAAAAATACTTGATCAATCCCACAAATTCCCAAATTTTGAGAAATAACATATAAATGGGTTAGAAAAAAAATTTATGTTGAAAGTTTTGATAGAAAACTTATGAATTGAACCGACACAGCACATTAGGGTCGATCTATACCCTGACAAGGAAAAATCGAGGTTTTCTCAGGGATCTGGGAAAATCAATTTTTAACAGAGGGCAAATCTACCTTTAAAAATCCTAAAATTTTCAGACAATTAGTAGATTTTACCATGAATCTACTGTAATTTTTAGGGGGAGATTCAAATCATCCATTTAACAGATCCCAGAGGTTTTTGTCTGCTAAAATAGAAATTGAACTTTCTGAAAATGCAAAATCCCAGTTTGGGATTTGATTTGTTTGATAGGGTTCTAAACCCAAATTGAATCAAATTTTTGGCAGGAAAACAAAGACAAATAACTAGGCTATTATGATTTTTTTTATTATTTTTGAACGAAAAATCATACATAAAATAACGATGGGATTGCGCATAACATCAAAAACTTGTAAATCCTAAATGAAATGCTAACAACCCATACCATATGAATAAATAGACTATTTAATTAACAAAATGACACTAAATGCAGTATGAAGACTACATGGAAGATGATTAAAACCAAAGTTATCAGGGAGATGATATATATTTTTTTTATATTGATTGTTTCTATAGGGGATCCGATCCATCTATCGGATGGATCCCTTGTTTGCATAGTCGCTAACATGAATGAACACAATTTCATGTTGTTCAAAATCAAAGCTTTGAAAATCATGAATTCAGTAGTATTGAACTTCTTAGATCTATGTAAACTCTCATAGAAGCCTTTATCTACACCATGCAATCAAAGAATTTTACCTTAAAATAGGCTTTGCACTTGCTGGAATTGGTTGGAGCAATGGAGGTGATGGGGTACCGGCTGGAATGGAGTAGGTGGCTGATGGTGTTGAAAGGAGGTGGATCCGTTGTGTTTGAAGATGCTGAGCCAATGTGATGGTTCTGTACTTGAAGATGCTGAGCCAAGGTGATAGTGTTGCGATGATTGAAGTAGCTGCCACCAAGAGGCCTACCAAGGATGGAAGGAGTGTTGTGGGAGTGGGTGGGTGCTGCTGCAAGTGGAGGATTGAAGATGGAGGCTGAACTAGTTGGAGGTATTGGAATCAACTTGGAGATGCTGCAGCTGGAGATGATGGTGATGCTGCTACAAGGCTGAGAAGGGCTGCTGCTGGAGGTAAAGGGGGAACCAAGGGAAAGAGAGAGAGAGAGAGAGCAGCCATATGTCCTCTTTTCAACCCAAGAAAACTTAGGGTTTAATGAATGAATAGACTTAGGTATTGATAGGTTTAATGAAAAGAAAGCAAAAAAAGTTTACGTGAATGGGATGGAGTAAGTAGGAAAGGAAGGAAGGGAAGGGAAGGGAAGAAGGAAAGAAAGGGAACAAGAAGAAAGGAAAGAAAGAAGGAAAGGGAAAAAGGAAAAGGGAAAGAAAGAAAAGACGAAAAGAAAGAGGAGGAAAAAGAAAAGGGAAAGAAAAAGAAAGGAAAATCTGGAATTTTATTTTTTATTTATTTTTTTTACATGTGGCACCACCTTGGAGTGGGGCCCACACGGTTTTTCAAAAGGGTTTCAGAGTGGGCGCCACATTGGAGTGGGTCCACACAATTTCTAAAAAAAAATGTTGAAATAAAGACCAAAAGCTTCAGCGTGACACCACTCAGAGTGGGTCCCACTTGTGACAAAAGCAAAAATGACTTTGTAAAATTTCTCAGAAAACTTTTGGCTATTTTTGGCAGTTTTTGAAATGAGATCGGATTTTGAAGTTCAATACCCCATTGTGAAGCAAATCAGTGTAGAATTTAAAAATTTGAGTTTAAAATAAATCCAGATTGTTTTTCTCGAGAAAATATTTCCAAATTTAGACTCCCGGGGGTAAAAATGTCAATTTTGAAAACCCAGGGTTTGAAATTGATTTCTGAAAACTTCTAAAACTCAATCTGGATTGAAATTTATAAAACTGGAGTTCTGGACTTCGAAAATGGAATGAAATATGATGAAATGTTATGAAATGCTGAGAAATGATATGAAATGATGAGAAATGATATGAAATGCTATGCGAGATGCAGACCCTGAATGAAGAATTTTAGATATTATACCCCGATTGGCAGTTGTACTAGTTCAAAAGGTGTTGAAATTGACAAAATTTGTGAAATCGTTTTCGAGCTTTGTCGGGCTAGAGTGACACTGAAAATTAGGGTTTGAGCTGAATTGAACTGAAAGGAGCTAGATTGAGCTGGGTTTTAGAGTTTCAGAACTCAAATGAATTGATCAAACACTGACTCAACTGACCTTTCCGACTAAATTTTCAAGGAAAGCTGCCATTTTTAGAGAAATGGTACGGAATGGTCACTGGAGTGAAGTGAATTACGGATCTGAGCTGGCTTTGAGTTAGGATAAAGATTGGTAGTACTGAGATGAACTCAAATTGAAGCTCGAACACTAGCTCAATTAACTGGATTCAACTCAATTTCAGCTGAAAGAGCTGAAATGGGCTCCTAGACACTTGGAAGTGGATTTAAACTGAAATTGGAGCACTTGAACTCCTGGTGAGCTCATGTTAGACTCAAGGGAAAAGGATTGACTGTGAATGACTGACTCGGAGACAATTGGCTTGGATTTGAGTGAGAAATGAGCTCATTTCTGAAGAAATGATCCCATTTTGGCAGGAATGGTCAGAAATGAAAATGGCCTTCTCACTGTGAGCTCAAATGAGCTTGAAATGACTGATATTCTAACTATTCTGAACTGACCAATGAGCTTGGTTGACTTCGACTGACTGAGGTCCGGGATGTCCTAGGGGTAAAATGGTAATTTTCCTAATGAAAATGGGTAAAGTGATAGTTTTCTGAAACTGGCTCGGGGTTTGACTCCTACACTGACCTAACAGGGTTGGCACTACACGATTGTTATCGTTGCGGAATTTTTCCCGTCTCCCCTTCCTTGCGGAAGAGAGAGGAAAAGGTTTTGCACTTCAAACTTGACCGAATTTTGGAAATTGTTTTGAAATACTCGCCTCCATTTTGAAAATTGCGGGAAAATCCATGGGATGGGGCTCGACCTATCGGTACGAGGTTCGACCGTTCCTGCCGCCTTTAACAAGGGTAATCGAACCAAGGACCAAAACTATGCTTGACTTAGCGAAATTATCGAAGTTATGTTCTATCCTATATGCATAGAGAATTCAGGCATGTGCTATGAGATTTTGGAAAATGCGGCTTGGGAAAAACATGATGTATGCTTGGAAAATATTTGGAGTTGAAAGATATTTCTCAGGAAAAGGTGGAAATCAGTCTCTCAGGAAATTCTGAGGAAAAGGATTCGAAATCTCGGGAAAATCATGAATGGTTGAAAATCCTGGGAAAATAGAAGTGCTTCTTGAGAAAAAGGTGAACATTTGAAAAGGAAAATACTTCTCAGGAAAACTCAGACTTTGAGAATTTTCATAGGAAAATGATGGAAAATTTATAGGAAAACTCTTTAGAGAAGAAAAACTGAACTTGGGAAATTGAAATCCTGGGAATCTTACCCTTGAAATACTTGGAAATCGATTTTGATCTTTGAGGAAGATTGGAAACTTCTTTTGGAAAATCTTGAGAAAATAACCTTTTCCATGGAAAGTCGAGGGAAGACTTCAATTTTGGAAATTTTAGAAGTTTCTTGGGAAACTGATGGCCATGGAAAACTGTGAAAACTTGCCTTGGGAAAACCGATTTTGAAAAGTTTTCAAAATTTCTTGAGGAATCAATTTCTTGAGAATGAAATTTTCTTTGAGAAAATCATGGGAAAACCAACGTTTTCATGATGCAAATGATATGAGTGAATGAATGCATTTTGAAAGATTTTCTAAGAAATTTGTTGGAAAAATGTGTATTAAGTCAAAATAAATCCTTCACATATTCTGACTGTGGCCATGAATATGTTCAGAGTTTAATTGATTTAATGCACAATACTTTGAAAATATTAGAAATATGATGTGCATTTTAAGATAGCCTAAGAGTGTAGGCTCAATGTAACTAGTAGAAAGATGATGGATCTGAGTCTCGTCCATATTCCGACTAGGGTCGTAAATATGGATTCCACCGAGTTCATCAACTCCCTAAGAGTTGGTGCACGTGCCATTCGTGTACATCCATAGTGCTTTTGAAATAATGTGCATGAATCACATAAACAGGATATTGCATAAATTCAAACTATATGATATGCATCCTAGTCTAAGCAGAAAATTAAATCTCTTATTCCAAAATTTACATTATTACATCATTAAATAAATGAAATAAAAGAAATTACAGACTTCAGCTCCTTCTTTTGAATATCCCTGCCAAACTTGAAATAAGGTTAGCTCAAATATGTGTGTTTTTCCAAGATTTTCCAATAATATTATGAAATTATTGGATTTAATTAGATATAAACCCTATTCTCATGCTTCCTTGATATTTGAAATAATGAAAATACAAGAAATTTGGTAGAAAATAGTTTGAAATTCGGAATTGGGGTCAAAATGACCAAAATACCCCTAATACCTTTAAAATCAGGGTTTTTTGAAGGAAAACTTGGTAAAATTGAGATTTTGAAATTCAAATTGAATCAAATGATGATGAAATGCAGTATGAGACATTATTACATGCTTCTAAACACCTTAGGACTGTAAAATTAGAGTTTGACATTTTCAATTTATCCAAAATAACGAATTTCGCTTGTTTTTTGCTTGGATCCGGGTCCCGCAGGGCCCTTTTTTTGATGATATGGCTAAACCGAACCTCAAATGGATTCTAAATTACACCAAATTCGGTATGAAGCATCTACCTACTCTGATAAACAGCCTAGAATGCTAAAAATCATGAAATGATATGATTTAAATGCTAAAATTTAAAGAAAGTCCTAAAAATGGTGGATTTCGCCTACAGACCCGAACCAAATGCAATGCTTAATATGATAATGCAAAATTTACACCATAAAAACTTCTGAAATTTTGCAGACTGCTAAAGGACCCGAAATGGAACATTTTTTGTTTTTACAGCCTCGGGATTTGAGCCATGGTGAATTCGGTAACAGGGATTTAGTTCTGACAAAGGTAAAATCAACCTAATCTAATATAAAATGCAAAAACAAAAAGAAAAACGCCATGGAAATTTATGATATTTAACAGATCTACTCACAACATCTACAGGGACGACTTTCATGTTTATGACTTTGGCGTCTGATCAACAGAAACACAGATAAAAATATAACTTTTCATTCCTAAATCGACAGAATAGACAAATGTGACAAAACCAGTGACTGACAAGACAAATCCAAAACA
This sequence comes from Nuphar pumila, assembly GCF_984573655.1. Lineage (NCBI taxonomy): Eukaryota > Viridiplantae > Streptophyta > Magnoliopsida > Nymphaeales > Nymphaeaceae > Nuphar > Nuphar pumila. The sequence goes on along the minus strand of NC_143255.1, from coordinate 67,649,282 downwards.
GATATCAAAACTGTTCTAAAAATCACAGGCTTTCAGATGCAAATAGAGGACATCCCGAACATGACATTCACTTTTTACAGATTTGGATTTGGAGCAATACCCAAAGAGAACCCATCGACCTAAGTCGATCCAAAGTCTCAGAGGCCCAAATCAGGCTCTGACACGTGTCCTGCACTCTCGAATTTTTTTCAGACATAAAAAAAAACCAGAAACATCTGAGAAACTCATGTTAAAAATTAGACATCCTTCCAAGCTCAGAACATCTTTCGGATTGAAAATGGGATCTTCCATGAGGGAGATGTTGATTTTACAAGTCGGAAAAGACATTTTAAAATGCATCCCGGGTAATAAAACCCGACTCACCTTTTTGAACGTTTACCGTAGCAAACTAATCAAATCTCTCCAAAATTTTGGCACATTTTTAGGGACACATAAGGGTGCTTTCCATGATTTTTTTAGAATTTTTAATGAAAAATAAATGCATGAAATGACGTGTGGACTGACTGACAAAAACAGAGAGCTACTGAAATTGAGCAGAATTGAAATAAATGCTTAATTAAACCTAATTAACCTATAAAACATGCTAAATTAATGAAATAAAATACAAATTAAATCTAGCTAAATGCATGAATGCTAAAAATCATCAAGGAAGCATAATTATGTATTTTTATATATGTCGTTTTTTGAGAATAGCTCAATCCATCCCTCGAATGAGCTCTTTCTTCAAACGACACCTGAATCAAATCATGATATGAAATCAAGAGAAAAAGAGGTGCAACTTGCTTCGTTATGCAACTTTGAAACTCTTGAAAGGGACTGCTACCAAGGGCTTCGTTCGTCCTTCGATCCGGGCTTCAGATGATTCACCAAGATCGACCCACGCTTGAATCGAATTGGCCACAGCACGAGCAATGTAGGTACTTCACTGCACCTTCTCCACTGAGCCCAAGGGGCGTGAATTCCAGAGAACACAAGTGAGTTCTAGAACGGACCTAGGCTGAATTTCAAAATCAGAATTGGAGTCTCAAATTGGAGTTCAAAATTCCATCCTCTAGGCTGGGCGTGAGCCCTGGTATTTATAGAATTTTCTGAAAATTTTGAATTTCAAACAAGCTCAATCTGAGCCCTCCATGTGGCGCCATCTCAAAGGGTGCTATTTTGATTTTTTTTTGAGAAAATAAAATGGGAAAATTTGTGGGTGAGACACCTCAGCAAAATTTGAAAATTTTCAAAATTTGGGGTCTGCTTGATTTTCTTTGTAGGAGGCTCCCAAATTGCGCCACCTCAGGGGGTGCTCTCTTGGAGTTTGAAATTCAAACTTGGCTTTTCTGAAGCTTCTCAAATGGCGCCACCTCAGGGGCTACTTTTAAAAAAATATATAAAATAAATATCAAAATAGAGCCAAGTGGGGTTCTGGAATGGTGCCACCTCAAAATTGATTTTGAGGTGTGAAGTTGGAAACAGTAGGAGCATGCCATGTGGTGCCACCTCTGGAAGCTCTTGACACATGTCAGAAGGACAGAAATGGAAGAAGCAGACTGTGCCACCTCAGATACTTTTCTGCAGGAAAGGAGAGGCTGACATGTGGCAGTTCAGGATGATCCTTGGTTTTGACAAGTGTCAGCTGTGTGGAGGAGCCTTCTCAAATGGCGCCACCTCAAAGGGGGGTTTGAATTTCAAATGGAGGTTGGCCCTTGTAGGGAAATTTAGAAATTGTCAAAAGGGCAAAATCTGAGGTGAAGTGGCTGAAATCCATGTTGAAAGCTATCCAGATCGTTTTCCTGAGGAAATATTTTAAAATTCAGGGTCCTGGGGGTAAAATGGGAAGAATTGATAATTTTGAAGACTCAGGGTTTTGAAATTGATTTTAAAAAGAGTTGAAATTCTAATCTGGATTGAAAATTTTGAAATCAAGAGTTCTGGACCTCGAAATGACATGTTGTGCAGTGCAGTGATATGAGATGCTCATGTAATGATATGCAATGCCATGTCTTATGACATGTAATCCTGAACCAAGACTTGGAGATTTCTGTCTTCTGTCAGGAATAAAATTTTGAACATCTGAGCTAAAAATAGAGAAATTGTGAGAGTTGCAGATGAAATTTAGACTTTTGCAAGGTCCGGGCTCAGAAAATGACCATTTTGCCCTCCGGCGATTTCAGAGGTTGGATGCTGATGCTTGGTGGAAATGTTGGAGAAGTGAATGAAAATTTGGGGTGTTTACAGATGCCCCTCTTTGCTACTAAGCCAGCTTGTGGCCGAGCTTAGTGGCAAAGAAAAACACACCAAATTTGGGATATATAAAAAAAAATACCCCAGTTAGAAGGATCTGACTGGGTGTGAGGAAATTAGCCCGAGGAAAATGGTAGATATGAAGCGAAGAATGGAGAAAAAAGACTCACTCTGTGAGAGTGAAATTCAAGTTTATGACCTTAACCTGGATGGGACAGAAATACCTCGCTTGGAACGAAGCTCAGGTTTTAACCCTTGACCTGATTGGGGATTGAAATATCTCAAAGAAATGAGACTCAGGTTTGTACCCTTAACCTGATCGGGCGGAAGATGAAATACCTCTTTGATTGAGGTTCAGGTTTTGTACCCTTATCCTGATCGGGTGGAAAATGGAATACCTCTTTGATTGAGGCTCAAGTTTATACCCTTATCCTGATTGGGAAGAAAATGGAATACCTCTTTGATTGAGGCTCAGGTTTGTACCCTTATCCTGATCGGGCGGAAAATGGAATACCTCTTCAAAGGAGGCTCAGGTTTATACCCTTATCCTGATCGGGCAGAAAATGGAATACCTCTTCGAAGGAGGCTCAGGTTTGTACCCTTATCCTGATCGGGCAGAAGATGGAATGGTATGATGGAACCTTTGGATTTTGCATAATAAATCTGGCAGGGGGTTTTGCAAAAGGGAGGAAAATGGGGTCCCTAGAGCTTGAAAAGGGATTGATTTTGGGCGTCTCATTGCTGAGACTAAATAGCTTTTGAAATTGCCTTTTGCGGGAAAATGATTGGTGGTTCGGCCTCGAACCAAAATGGGACTGTCTATGGTGGGACAGTGGGGACACAGGGAAGTGTGCAAATCTGAGAGTTCATGCTCTCAAAGAAGGGAAGGAATCAAGTCCTTAAGAGGGATTTAAAATTGGTGTCAGGATGTATCAAAAACGGACATCAAGCTCTCACTTCACGTCAGGATAGCTAGAAAATATTGTCAACATATTGAGAATTCTGTTGTTGATTCAAGGTATTTGAAAATGTTGCACATTGTTGCAAAGATATTATTTCTTTTTTACCCAAAGCATTACCTCCAAACAAGGTTCACTTTGTAGAATCGAGATTGGAAACCCAAATTACTTGTGATTGACCTTCTTCAAGGAAGCTATCAATTTCCTTGATATGAACAGAAAGAGAATTTGATATTATGAAAGCAATTGATGAAAGAGTATTGATAATAGAATTTCATAAATTTAAAGAAGATTCTTGATAGATTTGGCAGTTTGATATCCTGGGAGCTTCTCTCATGATAATCTTTCTGCACTCTTTTGACTCTTTGGTGTTTTGGCTACATTCTCCTTCATTTTGGAAATGTTTTGACTTTTTCTCTCTTTCTTTTTCCTCTCTTCCTCTCTTTTGGAAGGGTACGCCACCAACTCTTTCAACTTGGAGATGTTTCGATCCTTCTTGGACGATGTTGGCTCATGGGTTTAGAAATCTTTGGATGATAGCTGAAATTAAATATCTTTTAGGGATTGTCGGGAGGTTCATCGCATCTGCCTTCATCTCGACAGTGCTTTGGACTTTCCCTAGAAGGATCCATCACAAACTCCGTCATCTTGGAGATATTTCAAATCTTCTTTGGCCCCGGGGGTCTACTTGCTTAATTCACCTTCATCTTGGCGACAATTGAGAGATTCCTTTTGCGGATATTTAATTGCAGCTTAGGTGATTCTGAGGAGACAGGGCTTGGGTAAATGCTCTCTTTTTCTAGCGCTCAGGATATTTCCACTGCCTCATTTTACAAGAATAATCTTTAAAATGTGCCATTGACTGTGATCAATATCAATCATTTATGGCTTTGCAATAACACTGAATCTTCTTTGCTGGCCATATCGAGGATTTATCCTTCATCCTTTTGGTTGGCCAATAGAAAGGATTCGAGTTTTGAATCTCTTTTCGCAAAAGCTTCACTCTTTTGGAAGTAATGCTGAAAGTAAACTTGAGATAGAGATTAGTGCAATAAAGATTCTGAAATCAACAAATAAATTGACAGATTGACAAAATTTCTTGAAATCCTTGGTGAAAGTGAGTATTTGAAGTCCGACTCAACACATCCGGGACAAAAATTCTCCTCTCTTTTTCCCCAAAAAGAGAGACTCAGGCTTAGCCCTTACCTGAATGGGAAATGGGAAATACTCCTCTCTTCCCTGAAGATGAGGTGTTTGCAAAATGATCTTTCGAAGAGAAATTGAGCTTTCGTCAAAGCTGCCTAATATTAGGCTTCTCTTATGGAAAGGGGGCCGATAATAGTGAGGTCTGAAAATTGGGTCATGAAAGGAACAAGTCCATCACACTCTCCCTGCAAAGAGGGTCCTTCATGATGAAAATGGCCTAGTATGAAATTGGGGGGTCACAAGAAAAGTGAGTCTTCGTCGAGCCTCTCCCTTTAAAAGGGTTCCTCGTGTGAAATTGGAAATTGTTTTGCAAACGGTTTACAAAGACGCGAGTCTCTTCAAACTCTCCCTGAAAAGGGGCTAAGTGAACGAATTGGATAGCATGCGAAAAGAACGAGCTCCCTCGAACTCTCCCTAAAAAGGGTCTCTCGCAAGAGAAAATGATTGAAATTTGATATTGAGATTGATTAACCCAAAGGTCTAAATTGGAAATTGGAAAATTGGGTGTTGGAAATTGAATGACCCGAAGGTCGAAATTGGATGACCTGACGGTCAAAATTGAGAATTGGTTGACCAAAAGGTCGAAATTGTGTGACTCGAAAGTCGAAATTGAGAATTGAGTGACCCGAAGGTCAAAATTTGGAAATTGAGTGACCCGAAGGTCAAAAATTGGGTGACCCGAAGGTCAAAAATTGGGTGACCCGAAGGTCGAAAATTGGAAATTGATTGACCCGAAGGTCAAAAATTTGGAAATTGATTGACCCGAAGGTCAAAAATTAGAAATTGATTGACCCGAAGGTCAAAAATTGGAAATTGGGTGACCCAGAGGTCGGAATTGGAGAATTGCCTGATTTGAAGATTTAAATTGAAATTTGGAGGGCAAAATATCAAACTTGAGCAATTGATAGACACTGATGATTGAAATGACTTGGATCAATCAAAGGAGAATGATGAGTTCGAGTCAAAGCTCGAATAAAATACAGAGATCACGAGTTGGAACCCGGATCAACAAAAGAAAATGAAAGGTTCAAATCAGAGCTCGAATGATGTAGAGAGATCACGAGTCGGAACCCGGATCAACAAAAGAAAATGAAATGCTTGAATTAGAGCTTGGATAAGATAAAGAGATATCGAGTCAGAACCCGGATCAACAAAAGGAAAAATGAAGAGCTCGAATCTGAGCTCGAATGGATAAAGAGATCTCAAGTCGGAACCCGAATCAACAAAGGGAAATAAAGAGCTCGAGTGAATAAAGAGATCTCGAGTCGGAACCCAGATCAACAAATGAAAAAATGAAGAGCTCGAGTTAGAGCTCGAATGAATAAAGAGATCTCGAGTCGGAACCCGGATCAACAAAAGAAAATGAAGAGCTCGAATCTGAGCTCGAATGAATAAAGAGATCTCGAGTCGGAACTCGGATCAATAAAGAAAAGTGAAGAGCTCGAGTCGAGGCTCGAGTAAATAAAGAGATCTCGAGTCGGAACTCGGATCAACAAAGAAAAGTGAAGAGCTCGAGTCGAGGCTCGAGTAAATAAAGAGATCTCGAGTCGAAACTCGGATCAACAGAGGAAAATGAGGAGCTCGAATCTGAGCTCGAATGAATAAAGAGATCTCGAGTCGGAACCCAGATCAACAAAGAAAATGAAGAGCTCAAATCTGAGCTCGAATGGATAAAGAGATCTCGAGTCGGAACCCGGATCAACAAAGGAAAATGACAAGCTCGAATCTGAGCTTGACTGAATAAAGAGATCTCGAGTCGGAACCCGGATCAACAAAAGGAAATGATTTGAATAAAAACCCGAGTCGGAACTTGGTTTTCCAAAAAGTTGGGATTTTGAAAATGTACCAGTTTGAACACTGGATTTTGAAATAATACAAGTTCGAGCGCTGGGTTTTGGTTCAGTATGGGCGATTATCTTTCCATTTTGAATCATTAGGAATTGTGATGGGACTGTTTGTTGAAATCCCAATACTGACCGGATTGTTGTTAATGCAGTTGAATGCAAATGAATATGAATTGATGAATATGAATGCACAAGTGCAATGAAATGAAGAATTTGTTTATCCTGCCTGCATAAAGAACAAAATTTTAAAAATGCCCCAGTGTAACTAGGAAAAGAAAATTTGATCATTTTTTGAAAGAAAAATTAGGAGGGATTACAAGAGAAGAATAAATGTTTCAAGTATAAAACTTTTTCAAGTATCGAGCATTAATGGGATCTGGCAATTCTACCCCATCGGCATTGATGAGCCGATATGAGTTGCGGGGTAATGCTTCTTTGACAACATAGGGACCTTCCCAATTTGGCGACCATTTCCCGCCAGGACGATGCTTAAGATAAGCTGTGGATCGAAGTACTAAATCATTGACTTTGAATCTTCTTTCGATGAGAGACTTTGCATATTGCCTGGCTACTCTCTGGCGATAGGATTGAGCATGCTCTGCTGCTTTTAGCTTTCTCTCGTCGAGTAAGTCTAGCTGCACTAGTCGCTGTTGTTGGTATTGATCAAGAGGTAATTCTAGAAGCGACGCGAATTTCAAAGCGGGCTTTTGAACATGTAGCGGCAATACTACTTCTGTTCCATATACCAATTCTGATGGTGTAGCATTCGTTGGTGTACGAATGGTGGTCCGATAGGCCCATAGTGCATCATGAATCTTCTCATGCCAGTCACAGCCTGTTTCTACAGTTCGCTCCAAGATACGAATTAAAATTTTATTGGTGGCCTCTGCCTGACCATTCCCTTGAGGATAGTAAGGAGCGGAAAAATGATGATAGATCTTGAACTTTGAGCAGAATGTCTTCATCCTTTCATTCTTGAAATGATTTCCATTATCTGACAAGATGTCATGTGGGATGCCGAAACGGCAAAGGATGCTTTTGTGAATAAAAGAGACCACGTGTCGGCCTTCTACTGTGCGAAGAGTGATAGCTTCTACCCACTTGGTGAAATATTCTGTTGCGACAAGGAAATATTTGTGGCCATTTGAAGCAGAGGGAGTGATGGGACCTACAACATCGAAGGCCCACATAGAGAACGGCCATGGAGAGACAACAGATTGTAAATAAGTTGTCGGAGCATGGATGGAAGGTGAGTGTATCTGGCATTGCACACACTTCTTCACATAATGATAACAGTCTTGTTGCATGGTCTTCCAGTAATAACCTACTCTGATGATCTGTTTGACAAGGGTTTGGTAGCCGACGTGGCCGCCACAAATGCCTTCGTGTGATTCTCGCACAACTTCTTTGGCTTTGTCTTCATCTAAACATCTGGAATACTCTGAACTGAATCCTCGACAATAGAGAACATTGGCCAGAATGAAGTATCGAGTAGACATACCTTGGATTGCTTGCTGCTCTTTCTTTGAGAGTTCTGGAGGAAATTCACCAGTTTCTACGAAAGTTTTGATATTGTAATACCAAGGTTTATTTCTTTGCTTAGCCTGGTTTATATGTTCTGTTGGAAGGCAAGCAGGTTGGTCAAGTCTGTCAATTTCGAAAGAACGACAAGATTCTCCATTCTTGAATGCCATAATGGAGCCTAAACTCGCTAGGCTATCAGCCATTTTATTAAAATCTCTCTTGATATAGAAGAGCTGAAATTCTTCAAAATTGCTGACAAGAGCTGAAACAATTTTCTGATAAGGAAATAGCTTTTGATCTTTGACCTGCCATTCGGCTCGGACTTGATTGACAACAAGTAATGAGTCACCGTAGGCATGCACTCTCTTAACATTGAAGTCTAGTAGAATCTTCAGACCTTGAATCAGGGCTTCATACTCAGCCATATTATGAGTGCATTGAAAGTCTAACTTGAGAGAAAATGGAATCATTTCTTTCTCAGAAGTGATTAATAAAATTCCGATGCCTATTCCAACCATATTCTTAGAACCATCGAAAAACAAATTCCAGATCGGGTATCGCTGGATGTTGCATATTTGCTCATCTGGGAAATCATCTTCGGCTCTCACCTCTTCTGCCAAAGGAAAATCTGTCAATTGATCTGCAATTGCTTGGCCTTTGATTGACTGCTGTGAGACATATTCTAAGTCATACTGCATCAGTAAGACTTGTCATTTTGCGACCCGTCCACTTAGGAAAGGTTGCTCCAAGATGTATTTGAGAGGATTGAGTTTAGACAGGATTTTGACCTCGGATGCCAGTAGGTAGTGTCTTAGCTTCTAACACATCCACACCAGAGCTAGGCAGGTCTTTTCTATTTGAGAGTATCTCTTTTCATAGTCTATGAAAGTCTTACTCACGTAATAAATGGCGTGCTCTATTAAGCTGCCTTCTTTGTATTGCGCCAAGAATCCGCCGCATGTGACCTGATTGACTGAGATGTATAATAAAAGAGGTTTTCCCAATTCTGGCGGCTTCAAGATGGGAGGATTGAGAAGATATTTCTTGATTCGATCGAATGATTGCTAACATTCTGGCCCCCATTCGAACTTCACTCCTTTTCTGAGCAAGTGGTTGAAAGGTTCGTATCTCATCGCCAAATTGGAAATAAATCGCCGGATTGATTGCATACGTCCTTGAAGGCTACGCAATTCTTTGAGGTTCTTTGGGGGTGGCATATCAATGATAGCCTTTGCTTTTGCTGGGTCGACTTCAATTCCCTTTTTGCTCACCAGAAAACCCAACAGTTTGCCTGATTCGACTCCAAAGACACACTTTTGCGGGTTAAGCCTTAACTTATAAATGATGAGTCGCTTAAAGACTTGATCAAGAGCTTCGATGTGATCTTCTTCCTCTTTAGATTTCACGAGGATATCATCAACATATGCATCCATGATTTTGCTCATCTGATCGTGAAAGATAACAACCATTGCCTGTTGATATGTTGCTCCCGCATTCTTGAGCCCAAAAGGCATAACTGTATAGCAGAAAGTGCCCCAAGGCGTAGTGAAGGAAGTTTTTGATTGGTCGCGGGCGGCTAACTTAATCTGATTGTAGCCGGAATATCCATCCATAAAAGAGAACATAGCATGTCCTGCCGTGTTGTCGACTAGAAGATCGATGCTTGGAAGTGGATAGTCATCCTTCAGAGTTGCTTTGTTGAGGTCTCGGAAGTCTATGCAGATCCTCACTTTACCACTTTTCTTTGAGACAACGACGATATTGGCTAACCAATCTGGGTAGTCAATAGCTCGGATAAATCCTGCTTTGAGCAGATCTTCGAGTCCTTTGACTTGTTGTTCTATTTTGGGATCCATTTTTCTCAGCTTCTACTTGACTGGCTTAGCGTCTGGCTTCAAGACAAGACGGTGTTCCACCAATTTTGGGTCTAAGCCCGGCATATCATCATATGTCCATGCGAACACTTCTTCATGTTGCTTGAGAAAATTTGTAAGTCTTTTCTTTTCTTTCGGACTCAAACTGGTTTCGATCTGGAGAATTTTGGGATTGTCTTCTGAACCGATATTGACATCTTTGGTCGGATCTTGTACTAGAGGAGATGGTACATCTTGCTTCTGAACTGCGGCGAACTCTGGTAATTCCTGAAGATACTGATCATATTCTGCACAATCATCGGACTGCTTTGCATTCTTGCCATCTTCGGTGCTTGCTTTGACTCTGTGAATTGTTGTCGATTTCTGAAAAGCCTTGGGATTGAGAACGAGCTTCTTGATTGTCCGAGAAGTCATTCTGAAATTCTGGATAAGAAATTTGGTTCAGATAAAATTGACCATCGTAAGACAAGCAATCATTTGAAGAGAACTTATGCATAAAATGACATTAAAATTATAAAATGAAGAGATAGACGGAAAGGAGACAGATGGCATCCAGATAGACAAAAAAACTTGGAATTTTATTGATTTTGAATTGATCAAGGACATTGATAAAATGAGACATTTATTTTGGAAAGAATAGAAAAAAAATAACAAATGTTCTTCAAAGTGCCCCTTTGACAAAAACAGTCTTCTTTGACGAGCTTTCGTCGGAGAACCCTAATCCTGCTCTGTGGGGATAATGCTTCTGGATCACTGGCTCGATGCGGCCATCTTCATTTTTACCCAGTCCCTTGAAGGGTTGATAACCGTGCTTCAGAAGTAAATCTAATCCCTTTCTTGCCTTCATGAATTGCGGGAACAACGGGTGATCTTTAATGGTACTGTAGTTGATTCGACCTTCAACCTTGAAGAATTGAGGACCTCTCCATTGGGTCATGGCTACAGTGTGCAGAGATAGTTCTGATGACGCCTGGAGTATTTCTTGATTTTCTCCGAGATTAACCTCTTCACTTTCCTTGATGCTGGGAATATCCGCACTGAATGACGGTCGGGGAATCATGGGCTGCGGGAGCCTTTCTTCTGGGTCTTCTCCCAGTATTGTGGTAATCATTCTACCTTTTGACCATTTTACACATTGATGAAGGGTGGAAGGCACTGCATTTGCTTTATGAATCCACGTCCTTCCGAGCAGCAAGTTGTAGGTAGGTGGCACATTGACCACATGGAAAAGCACTGAATGCACTAAATAGTTGATGAACACCTACAGAAATATCTTGCCCTTGGTCGTTTGACCATAGTTGTCAAATCCGTAGATAGTGATGGGATTTGGAATGTATTCTTCATCTTTGATCCCTAATGCTTTTGCTGTCATCTCGGGACATATATTGAGGCTACTGCCTCCATCAACTAGCACGTGTGGTACTGTCATTCCTCTAACTTGAACGACGATGTACAAAGCATTGTTATGAAAGGAATGAGGCTTTGGAAGGTCCTCATCTGAGAAGGTGATTGGTGCATTGGTCATGGCAGAGTTCACGATTTGTGCCATGTCTTCAGGAGTGGTACTGGGCTTAACTTTGATCTTTTTGAGCAAATCATCCAGTAGTTGTTGGTGCTTGCTAGAATTCTTGGCCAAGTCAAAGATGGAAACATTGGATAGAGCGGTCAGAGGCTTCTGACTTGAACTTTTCGGCCTGGGTTTGATGATTTGATTGAGGAAGTCAGGAGTTCCCTTTGACTTGGGGGCTGACTTTACATGTGCTTCAGAAACTCTCATCTTGCCGAATGCTGAGATTAGGTCCATCTTCTTGGAATCAGGAGTTGCTTGTCGTAGCACTGACACCTGATGCTGAACTCGTAGATCTTGTGCAGAACACGGCTTGATGTGTTCGTGAGGTAGGAATGGCTGTGCGGACACCACTGCCGTGGTGTGCGAAGGGAAGGGGTGATTGAGAATGTCCATTTTCTCTTCTTCTCCTTCCACTAGAGGATTTTTTTCAATGAGATCTTGTATAATGTTTTTGAGAACAAAGCAGTTCTCAGTGTTATGTCCCACTGTCCTGTGGAATTTGCAAAATTGATCCTTCCACTTCCCCATAGGCACAAGGGGATCAGCCAATCTGGGCAACTTGACCATCTCTTTTGACAACATATACTCGAGCACATCCTCGAGTGTTTGGTCTAAAGGAGTAAACTTTCTGTCGTAACTCCATCCTTCATGTTTAGTCTTCTCACGCAGTTTCGACCCTTGGTCCTGTTGAGGAGGCTTGCTGTATTGAGGAGCAAGCTTTCTGATCTCCTTTGTTGTTTGAACTTCCTACGCCGTAGCAGTAATCCCTCTTCTGCCCTTTGTACTGATTTCGGCCTTTGTTGTTGTTGTTGGCAGAATAGGTGAAGTGAGCTTTCTTCTTCTGCTCACCTTGGGGGTTGTTTTTGGAAAAAGTGAAGCCTTCGTAGACTCCATTCTCCACACTCAGCTCGAGCCATTCGTCTCATTCAGTCAACTCGATGAAAGTCCGGGATTGTGTGGTGGAGATTAATCCTCTTAAAGGTTGCGAAAAGTTGTTGAGGATTAGGGACAGTGCATGCCTTTTCTAGATAGGATCTCTCATTTTGTTGCAGGCCGATCTCCATCTGTGAATGAAGTCCCGTGCCTTTTCCTTCTCATTCTGCCTGAGATTGCAGAGATGACTCAATGTAGGAAGTGCTTCTGTGTTGAACAAGAAGCGTTCAATAAACAAGTTTACAACTTTGTCGAACTCCTTGAGCTCGATGGGGTTGATATGCTCAGCATACCACTTAGCTGCAACTCTTTCCAAGCTGCGGGGGAAACATAGAAGTAGTGCCCGGTTGTCCCTCTTGAACCTCGAGCATTCAACAAAGAAAGTGGCAAGATGAGCTTTTGGATCGCCAGAACAGTCAAACTTGATGAATTTTCGGGGAAGATTCTCCATATCATCATCCCCTTCTAGGCCGTCATAGAAGTCCTCATTGGTGAAGATTTTCTTGCCCTTGTCACGGGCTTGCAGATCCTTGACAACTTGGGCCATTTCCTTGAACTGTGCTTGCAGAGGTTCTTCTGCATCTCGGCTCTTTGATTTGTGGCTCCTACTTTGGCCACGTTTTTGAAATGCCGGAGGCACCTCATATTCTCCATCGGTATTTTCAGTCGAGTCTGATTCATCTGAAATCTCCTCTGGCTGGATCTGCCTTTTGGGAGCCTTCTTACCCCAGTGACCATGAAACTTCTCTCTGAATGGATTTCTTTCGGAGCTGGTCTCGGGCTGCTCATTCATCATTTTGTTCATCATTTTTCGAAACATGGCATACATTTGAGGGTCTATGCCATCATCTTCTTGTTGCTGCTCTTGACTCCTCTCAGACCGGGGGAACCCATCTCTTCTTCTGAGGCCAACGAGTACTGAGATGCCGCTGTCCTTTTGCCTGATCTTGTTTGCACCATCAAATGTTGTAGACGTTCTCTGCAGGGCAAAGACCTGATTAGATTTTGTAGGAATTGGTTTATGGAAGAAATATCTGCTGAAAATATGGTAGACAATTTGAAAAAGATATCCCATTACTAGGGACTGAGTTGTCGCGAGAATCACGACAATTGTGTTATTCCTTTTGCAAGAGAAATAAACAACGAGAATATGCCTTGTTACTTAGGCGAGGTCATCAAACCACAATGGAAAGAGAGAGATATTAATTAAAATGAGAAAACATGATTTTATTGATCTTGACAAAGAGGTGGAGGACACACAATTTGCCACCATTCATGATAGTCGGCAGACACTCTAGGACCAGGAAAGATTTTAAGAGAGACAAAGGAATCCCAGCCGTAGCGGGCAGAATGATATGCCCCAGACCATTGTGCGGAGGTGAGATCGAACTGTGCCATAGCTCCTGATAATAGTCGGGATTCGACGTACTGCTGCCTCTGGGAGAACTGTCGAACACATCTCTCTGGTTGGTAGTAAGTGCAGAAGAAAGGTCCCAGCAACTTGAACCGCTTGCCATAAGCGTATGTATATCTGGGAGGGGATAATTGCCGATCAAAATAGTCCCAAACTATGTCATTTTCTTGAATGCCGTCGATCATGGTTCGGTACTGCGCTACTGGGAGAAGTTCTTGACCATTGTATCTGAAAGAGCTTGCTCGGGCTGGAACATGCTGGAATAACCAGGACTGAAGCGTGTAGATGCAACCTTCAACTAAAATGGATTCTCCAAGTGAGAATCGAGTTAGACCACGATACAGGAAGGCAAGCGCTGCCATGGCTATGGAAAGACGGTTCGTTTGTCGACTTCCCCATCTTCTCATAAGCTGGATTATTCTGATGTCCGTGTAGTTTTGTCCATCTGGAAAGAGGGATAATCCTACAGTGCACAAAACCATTGCATTTTGAATCCTTTCTTTAGCTGTCCTGGATAGCGAACTGACTTCAACGAAGGTCCCATACTGGCGGTACAACTCGAGCAGGTCAACATATTCATTTCCGTCCAAATGGATAAGGGGCCAAGATTGGCGGCCTGTCATACGGGCTAAGGAGTCTCGGGGGTCCAAACCCTTGACATTGATAAGAAATTGATGTTCTAATGGATCGCCTGGTTGACCGGCTGGTTCTGGTAACCCCATGATTTCTGAAAATTCATCCATTAAAACGGTCATTTCTCCCCATGGGAACTAGAAGGTACACGTTCGTGGATTCCATCGCTCCGTCATTGCGTGGATCAGGTTGTCGTTGATGGTCTGCTTTCCGACTGCTGACGCCAGTTCTAATCTGCACTCGCTCAAATGGTCCGAGAACATTCGGGAAAAGCTTTTTAGCCAGGAATAGTACCACCGGGGAATGAAAGTTCCGGTGCTGAGGGCTCGATGTTCAGGACGACCTTGTCGCACCTCGTAGGAGATGTGACCTTCAGGAAAGATAAGATCGACTTGACTGGATGCCATCGAACTGAAAATAGAGAAAGACTCAGAATGAGACTTAGGAAAATATGGGAAATTTTGAAAAAATTTGCAGGCAGGATATAAAATGCAGCTGGAAATTCGAGATCCAGTAGAAAGGTAGAATGAAAAATCTCCTGGAGTTTTGAAAGAAATGGGATATTTGAGAAAATTATCCAGGGTTTGAGAAAAAGATCTCGTGGAAAATAAGGATATTTTGAAAAAGGCCTAATGAGTTGGAAAACATTGGGAAATACAAAGAATTGAGGAAATAACATACAATCACATTCTGCACAAACATTTATGCACATTCAGCAATCCCTAAAAGGTTGACTCTAGATGCATCATTTTGAAAACAGTTGTAGGACCCTAATCCTAACTCTAGGTTTAGATCATCTTCGTCCAATCCAGTTATGCCGATATACCCGAATCGAAATCCGAGGTACGTAGCATAGAATTTCAACTCCGGTTCTATGGTAAGGTTTTCTAACATCCTTGAGCGCCTACCGATATACTTCAGACTGTGGCCCGCGATACGTGGTAGGGGGTGTTAACCCAAATAAGTGGCCCAGTTATGAGGCTCTGTCCCGAACTAGGGTTCTGGAAGAGAGCCCAGCAACGTGAAGACCGGGTAATGATAGGTAATGAAGATTTTGAAAAATGATCACATGCAAGAAATAGAGGGCTCTAAATCCTAGACAGATAGATTTTGAAAACTTTGAAGAAGCATACATTGTTTGCATTCAGATCCTAAATTAAGGAGAGTTGTATTTAGACCTAAGTCTATGTGAGCATGAAAATATCTTCTCAATCTGGTCCTACCAAACCATGCCTAATCTACATGCAGTCAATGTCAGCTAGGTCAGAATCTAGGCGCCTAGGCTCACAAGATATAAATAAAAAGTAAAGAGCTCACATTTTGTGAACACAGTTTTAATAATTGAACTAAGTCAAGCATAATTTTAATCAGACAAGGACATGTCCCATCACGGTCGCCAAACCTGTTATCATCGCGAAATTTTTCCCGTCTCCCTTTCCTTGCGGAAGAAAGAGGAAAAGGTTTCGCGCTTCAAACTTGACCGGATTTTGGAAATTGTTTTAAAATACTCACCTTCGTTTTGAAAATTGCAGGAAAATCCATGGGATGGGGCTCGACCTGTCGGTACGAGGTTCGACCGTTCCTGCCGCCTTTAACAGGGGTAATCGAACCAAGGACCAAAACTATGCTTGACTTAGCGAAATTATCGAAGTTATGTTCTATCCTATATGCACAGAGAATTCAGGCATGTGCTATGTGATTTTGGAAAATGCGGCTTGGGAAAAACATGATGTATGCTTGGAAAATATTTGGAGTTGAAAGATATTTCTCAGGAAAAGGTGGAAATCAGTCTCTCAGGAAATTCTGAGGAAAAGGATTCGAAATCTCGGGAAAATCATGAATGGTTGAAAAAACTGGGAAAATAGAAGTGCTTCTTGAGAAAAAGGTGAACATTTGAAAAGGGAAATACTTCTCAAGAAAACTCAGACTTTGAGAATTTTCATAGGAAAATGATGGAAAATTTATAGGAAAACTCTTTGAAGAAGAAAAAATGAACTTGGGAAATTGAAATCCTGGGAATCTTACCCTTGAAATACTTGGAAATTGATTTTGATCTTTGAGGAAGATTGGAAACTTCTTTTGGAAAATCTTGAGAAAATAACCTTTTCCATGGAAAGTCGAGGGAAGACTTCAATTTTGGAAATTTTAGAAGTTTCTTGGGAAACTGATGGCCATGGAAAACTGTGAAAACTTGCCTTGGGAAAACCGATTTTGAAAAGTTTTCAAAATTTCTTGAGGAATCGATTTCTTGAGAATGAAGTTTTCTTTGAGAAAATCATGGGAAAACCAACGTTTTCATGATGCAAATGATATGAGTGAATGAATGCATTTTGAAAGATTTTCTAAGAAATTTGTTGGAAAAATGTGTATTAAGTCAAAATAAATCCTTCACATATTCTGACTGTGGCCATGAATATGTTCAGAGTTTAATTGATTTAATGCACAATACTTTGAAAAGACTAGAAATATGATGTGCATTTTAAGATAGCCTAAGAGTCTAGGCTCAATGTAACTAGTAGAAAGATGATGGATCTGGGTCTCGTCCATATTCCGACTAGGGCCGTAAATATGGATTCCACCGAGTTCATCAACTCCCTAAGAGTTGGTGCACGTGCCATTCGTGTACATCCATAGTGCTTTTGAAATAATGTGCATGAATCACATAAACAGGATATTGCATAAATTCAAACTATATGATATGCATCCTAGTCTAAGCAGAAAATTAAATCTCTTATTCCAAAATTTACATTATTGCATCACTAAATAAATGAAATAAAAGAAATTGCAGACTTCAGCTCCTTCTTTTGAATATCCCTGCCAAACTTGAAATAAGGTTAGCTCAAATATGTGGGTTTTTCCAAGATTTTCCAATAATATTATGAAATTATTGGATTTAATTGGATATAAACCCTATTCTCATGCTTCCTTGATATTTGAAATAATGAAAATGCAATAAATTTGGTAGAAAATAGTTTGAAATTCGGAATTGGGGTCAAAATGACCAAAATACCCCTAATATTAAAGTAATACCTTTAAAATCAGGGTTTTTTGAAGGAAAACTTGGTAAAATTGAGATTTTGAAATTCAAATTGAATCAAATGATGATGAAATGCAGTACGAGACATTATGACATACTGCTAAACACCTTAGGACTATAAAATCAGAATTTGACATTTTGCAATTTATCCAAAATAACGAATTTCGCTTGTTTTTTTCTTGGATCCGGGTCCCGCAGGGCCCTTTTTTTGATAATATGGCTAAACCGAACCTCAAATGGATTCCAAATTACACCAAATTCGGTATGAAGTATCTACCTACTCTGATAAACAGCCTAGAATGCTAAAAATCACGAAATGATATGATTTAAAAGCTAAAATTTAAAGAAAGTCTTAAAAATGGTGGATTTCGCCTACAGACCCGAACCAAATGCAATGCTTAATATGATAATGCAAAATTTACACCATAAAAACTTCTGATATTTTGTAGACTGCTAAAGGACCCGAAAGGGAACATTTTTGGTTTTTACAGCCTCGGGATTTGAGCCATGGTGAATTCGGTAACAGGGATTTGATTCTGACGGAGGTAAAATCAAGCTACTCTAATATAAAATGCTAAAAAAAATAGAAAAAGGCCATGAAAATTTCTGCTATTTAACAGAGCTACTCACGACATCTACGGGGACGACTTTTATGTTTATGACTTTGGCGTTTGATCAACAGAAACACAAATAAAAATATAATTTTTCATTCCTAAATCGATAGAACAGACAAATGTGACAAAACCAGTGACTGACAACATAAATCCGAAATAGATATCAAAACTATTCTAAAAATCACAGGCTTTCATATGCAAATAGAGGACATCCCGAACATGACATTCACTTTTTACAGATTCAGATTTAGAGCAATACCCAAAGAGAACCCATCGACCTAAGTCGATCCAAAGTCTCAAAGGCCCAAATCAGGCTCTGACACATGTCCTGCACTCTCAGATTTTTTTTAGACATAAAAAAAAATCAGACAAATCTGAGAAACTCATGTTAAAAACTAGACATCTTTCCGATCGCATAATCTCTTTCGGATCGAAAATCAGATCTTCCATTAGGGAGATCTCAATTTTACAAGTCGGAAAAGACATTTTAAAATGCATCCCGGGTAATAAAACCCGACTCACCTTTTTGAACGTTAACTGCAGTAAACGAATTCAAATATCTCCGAATTTTTGTCACATTTCTAGGGACACTAAGGGCGCATTCCATAATTTTTTTAGAATTTTTAATGAAAAATAAATGCATGAAATAACGTGTGGACTGACTGACAAAAACAGAGAGCTACTGAAATTGAGCAGAATTGAAATAAATGCTTAATTAAACCTAATTAACCTATAAAACATGCTAAATTAATGAAATAAAATACAAATTAAATCCAGCTAAATGCATGAATGCTAAAAATAATCAAGGAAGCATAATTATGTATTTTTATATATGTCATTTTATGAGAATAGCTCAATCCATCACTCGGATGAGCTCTTTCTTCAAACGACACCTGAATCAAATCATGATATGAAATCAAGAGGAAAAGAGGTGCACCTTGCTTCGTTATGCAGCTTTGAAACTCTTGAAAGGGACTGCTACCAAGGTCTTTGTTCATCCTTCGATCCGGGCTTCGGATAATTCACCAAGATCGACCCACGCTTGAATCGAATTGGCCACAACACGAGCAATGTAGGTACTTCACTGCACCTTCTCCACTGAGCCCAAGGGGCGTGAATTTCAGAGAACACAAGTGAGTTCTAGAGGGGACCTAGGCTGGATTTCAAAATCAGAATTGGAGTTCAAAATTCCATCCTCTAGGCTGGGCGTGAGCCCTGGTATTTGTAGAATTTTCTGAAAATTTTGAAATTCAAACAGGCTCAATCTGAGCCCTCCATGTGGCGCCATCTCAGGGGGTGCTATTTTGATTTTTTTCGAGAAAATAAAATGGGAAAATTTGTGGGTGAGACACCTCAGCAGAATTTGAAAATTTTCAAAATTTGGGGTCTGCTTGATTTTCTCTGCAGGAGGCTCCCAAATTGTGCCACCTCAGGGGGTGCTCTCTTGGAGTTTGAAATTCAAACTTGGCTTTTCTGAAGCTTCTCAAATGGCGCCACCTCAGGGGCTACTTTTAAAAAAATATATAAAATAAATATCAAAATAGAGCCAAGTGGGGTTCTGAAATGGCGCCACCTCAAAAGAGATTCTGAGGTGTGAAGTTGGAAACAGTAGGAGCATGCCATGTGGCGCCACCTCTGGAAGCTCTTGACACATGTCAGAAGGACAGGAATGGAAGAAGCAGACTGTGCCTCCTCAGAGGAGTTTAAATTTCTACTTTTCTGCAGGAAAGGAGAGGCTGACATGTGGCAGTTCAGGATGATCCTTGGTTTTGACAAGTGTCAGCTGCCTGGAGGAGCCTTCTCAAATGGTGCCACCTCAAAGGGGGATTTGAATTTCAAATGGAGGTTGGCCCCAGTAGGGCAATTTAAAAATTGTCAAAAGGGCAAAATCTGAGGTGAAGTGGCTGAAATCCATGTTGAAAGCTATCCAGATCGTTTTCTTGAGGAAATATTTTAAAATTCAGGGTCCTGGGGGTAAAATGGGAAGAATTGATAATTTTGAAGACCCGGGGTTTTAAAATTGATTTTAAAAAGAGTTGAAATTCTAATCTGGATTGAAAATTTTGAAATCAAGAGTTCTGGACCTCGAAATGACATGCTGTGCAGTGCAGTGATATGAGATGCTTATGCAATGATATGCAATGCCATGTCTTTTGACATGTAATCCTGAACCAAGACTTGGAGATTTCTGTCTTCTGTCAAGAATAAAATTTTGAACATCTAAGCTAAAAATAGAGAAATTTTGAGAGTTGCAGATGAAATTTAGACTTTTGCAAGGTCCGGGCTCAGAAAATGACCATTTTGCCCTCTGGCGATTTCAGAGGCTGGATGCTGATGCTTGGTGGAAATGTTGGAGAGGTGAATGAAAATTTGGGGTGTTTACAACGATGAGGGTTGTTTGAGAATGGATAAGGAAATTTTGGGGTGTTTACACCTGTGCATGCTGGTAGCTATACTCCAGCACCATCCTCACACGCACTCTGCACTTCCTTCACTTAGTTACTTGCTATCAAGTCCATCTGTTTCATCATTTTCTACCTACATTCACTATCCACCTTCATATCAGTCCAAAACCTCCTCCCACTGCTGTAGTGTTATTCACAACAATCATACCCTGTTGCCACCCATAACTCCCTAACTGCTATCAGCACCTACCCCCATTTTTCGCCATCTTCACTTTGCTGCAACTCGGCATACATTGGCTGCTACACCCCAGCACCCTCGAGTCACCTCCATGACTCTTTCTCCCTTCATTCAATGCTTATAACACAGTGTTCACAACTATGTTAACTGTTTGTACCTCCGCACCAATTCATTTCCAACATTATGCCAATAACCTCACCTGTCAATATATCAACACTCCATGCATTTTTCTACATCTTTCCAGTCTCTATGTCATGCATAATATATTTGTGTTATTCCTTATCAACCGTAGCTCTTTCCTCCTCATTGTCTATAGGATGCATCGATATTCTCACATAGCACCACCCACTTATGCTTAGCTTCACATATGCATATTCATAGGAATTCTTTAAGCACATGCATCATATCATATAGATACTCTTATATATATAATACGTAGGCATGTTCATGAATCCTCTACCATTTGCATATTAGATTCAATGTAATGTTTTGTAATTCTCTTTCTATATACATCCCATTCAGGCTAATTCATAGGCACCTCTCCATTAGCATGAGTGGGGTCATATATCTTCCATTTGCTTTTCATATTTGGTATTTTTGTTATATACTAACTCTATCTTGCAGGAAATACATGTTGATCTCCTTCTTAGATTAGGAATTTTAATTTCGAATTTCAATAATGTAATAGAGAATTCTACATTTCCTGCAGTAATATAGAATGTATGAGCATATATACTAGAAATGTTTGTTTCATGTCATTTTCTCTTTTATTTTAAAAACTCACAAATGGGAACACGAATAGCACGTGCACGTGCATTAATGGACATAGTCAAGATGTGAACAAAACTTAGGATTTTCATCTTTTATGGAATAACATTAGATCCACACTGGATCTCTTTTCAAAATCATCATATTTTTCTAAATATTTTCCTCTTTTATCAGAGTTTAACTTAAAATTAACTCAAAATATATATCAATGGCCATAGTCAGGATATATTGAGAGTTAATTTTATTTTAAACTCTATAAAAGCACCAAAATGTATTTTATTCTTCACTTGAATTTAAATATGATTATTATATAATACATTTTCTGACCATAATCAGAAATGTATTATATCTTCAATCTTATTTCAATTCATTTAAAAAATGAAATATGTTTTTCAAAATCTAATTTCAAATTCTTTTAAATTCATTCATCATTTAGGATAGAATTACATCATATTTTCAAAATTCTTTTCATATTATTTTAAAATCCAAGTGATTTTGAGATATGTTTTCAAATATCTTCTTCACTTCTCAAAATCAATCCTCAATTCTTATTTATAAATTCAAATTCATCTTTATATTCTCAATTCTATCTCATTTCAAAATTCAAACTTCAATTTCAAAGTTCAATTTGACTTTGAAATTTCGAATTGACTTCTATATTCAAAATTCAATTTCCAATTCGAATCCAATTTCAAAGTTCAAATCAACTTTGAAAATTCAAATTCATTTCCATTTTCAGGATTCAATTTCATATTCAATTCAGTATTCTAGATCGTATTTCAAATTAAACTTTGGAATTTCCAGATTCATCTCTTGATTTTAAGATTCAAGTTTAAAATCAAGTTTATTCTTTATTTTTCAAAATTTCTAAAGTTCTATCTAAAGATTGAGTCTTGATTCTTAATTCAAAAATCAAGGTTTTGAGATTGATTCTGAATCTCAAAATCTGATTTTTTCTAAATTTAAGCCCACTTTCAAATTCAATCTGGATTTCCAAAATCCAGATCCATCTTTAAAGTCCCATTTGGATTTTCCAATTCCATCTTGGATTCTAGATTTAGAACCCAATTCCATCTTGGATTCAGATTTTCAAATCCAATCTCATCTTAAATTCTAGATTGCAAAATCCAATTCCATTTAGGATTCCAGATTTCGGATTCAAATCCATCTTGGATTCTAGACTTCGGATCCAATTCCATCTAGGTATCCAGATTCCAAAACCAATTCCATTTAGGATTCCAGATTTCGGATTCAAATCCATCTTGGATTCCAGACTTCGGATCCAATTCCATCTAGGATTCCATATTTCAGATCAGATTCCATCTAGGATTCCAGATTTCAAATCCAGTTCCATTTCTAATTCCTATTTCCAAAACCATTTTCGAATCTATTTCTTAAAATCTAAATCCAAATTCAATTCCTCTTTCATGTTCTGAAATTAAGAATTCCTTTTTCATAATCAATCCATTCAAATTCAAAGTCCATCTTGACTTTGAAACTCTGTTTTCTTCAAGATTCTATCTCAAGTTCTAAAATCTCCTCTTTCTTTTATTTCTTCAAAATTCAAAGTCCAATTTCTAAACTCTGATTATTCTAAGACTTAGAATTTCAAGTCTCTTCTTCCTGATCTATTTCAAATTATGAGTTAAATTCAAAATCTAACTTTTTCAAACCAAATTTCAACCCTTTAAATTATTTTTTCACTACATTATCAAATTTATTTCAGAATCACTTGGAAAATTGCAAAATTTCTAAACTATTTTTCTCAAAAGTATACATCTTTGCATTTACATTACACAAGCCTGATTCTTTGTGCATTTAGACTTAGAATAAATTCTTAGACAATATTTAGGCAAAGCAAAAGGGCATAAATTTGATCATTGGTTCGATTACCTCTGGTAAAGGCGCCAGGAATGGTCAAACCTTGTACCGACGAGCGAATCCCGTCTCTCCATTTTTCCGTAAATTTTCAAAACAGAGGCGAGTATTTTTCAAATATTTTTAAAATTAAGGTCAAGTGAGACCTTTGCAAAAGAGTTCTTCTCACTTCTTTCTTTTCTTCTCTCTCTTCTTTTCTATCTTTTATTCCCCTTCAAAAAGGGAATAGAGGCTAGAAAGGCAAAGAGAAGGAAAAGAGAGAACACAAAGAGGGAAATTTTTGCAATGATCATAGATCGGCATCATCATATCTTTTATTTTCCTTCATCTTGAGTTTGTTGTGGTTGTGATCCTTCTTGCGAGAAAACATAATCGTTAAAGACAATGGTAGAATAGCATATAACTTCGTTTTGAAGTGAAACATGAAAGTGTTAAAGAATGGAGATGATCAAACAACCAAAAGAAAGGAGATGGACTCAAACGTTTATCATGTTATTTAAGATAATGGACGACCAGTTGATGGGAAAGGAACAAAAAATCGCATACAGTAGGAGGGATATCAAAAGAGATGACTTTACCATGAATCATGGTAGTGATAGTTGTTTGGTCATGATCAACAAACAGGTTGATATAGAATAGTTTGATGATAAAGGGGTAGTATGAAGCATTGTTTGAAGATCTGGAAGTATGGACAGAATCTTGTAGAGAGGTTTGTAGAGCGAATGAAGAAAAGTCTTCAAAGGAGATCAGCCTACTTGGTTGAATTTGATGGAAATTAACATAGTTGTAGTGTTGTATAAGATCTGGATATCTTAGTTCAGAGGAATAAATCATATCGAAATCATCGTTGTAGGATTTTGAAGAGGAGGCCATTTTGAGTGACTAAGAGTTGGATAGAAAACTTAGAGTGGAGTCACTAAATTGAGAGGAAAGAAAGCAATTTCATGTGATGAAAGGCTTGAGGATCTATCTCTTTAAATAGAAGAATGATATATATTTTAATAGCAACTTGATAGCTTATGAATGATAAGTGAAATAAATAAGATTTGAAATTTTGTAGCAAGGTACATTATTCGTGAATGACTATTTATGAAGAGTGAATTTTTGTAATTTTGTGGGAGATATGTGACATAGAGTTAAATTCTAGTAGAGAAGAAGATTCATATCTCGTGTGATAGAGATATTGACATAAAGTCATGCTATGTTATCATGTCATACTAGTGAAGAGACATAAAGAAGGATTCAAATTTGGCCGTGAAAGAAGATGTTAATTAATGGCCTAATAAAACAAACAACAAGTTGAAATTTAGAATATAGGATATAAACATGGGTCAAAACGTTTGATTTATGGCAAAATAAAGAAGATAGGCAAAATTCACGTGAGAGATGTCTTGAGAAGAAGAAAAAAGTAATTAAAGAGTGACATGAGATGAATGACATAAAGGAATGTCTTGATTAACTTATTTTAATGTGGATAACCCTTATAGATAGGCGTGAAAGGAGATAGGAAATGGGGTAATCATGTGATGTGTACTTGAAAGATATGAATGACATAAAGAGTTTGTCATGATTAAAGTGATTTAATATTTATAGCTTATATGAGTATACGTGAATTAGAAAGAGACATATTGTACTTGACATACATTATGTCATTGAATAGTGTGGAGAGAAAGAGATAGAAAAATGACGTGTAAAAATGATGAGACATAAAGTAGAATAAATAAAAAATAGTATTTTGAGAGAAGATACCAAAAAAAATGGCAAGGAAAGTAAAAAGATAAAGTAAACTTTAGTAAATAGTTTGAAAATCTTTAATATGCATGAATGATAAACTATACTATAGTGCAAACTAGTGATGTGTAAAAATGTCATATGATATTACAAAGTTTTATCTGTGTAAAAATACAATTATGTGTGATAAGTTAATTATATGTCACTTAGTTTACAGATTCCTAATTCTCTTCTAATACGTATACAGTCTTCATGTTTTAAAGGTTTAGTAATAATGTTAACTAATTGTTGATTAGTGAGTATAAATTCAAGTTTAATTATATTGTTTAAAACTTGTTCTCTTAAGAAGTGGTGTCGAATTTGTGTGTGCTTAGTACGTGAGTGAAGAATAGGATTTTTAGATAAATTAATTGCACTGGTATTATCACATAAAATAGTTGTATTTTTTAATTTTAAACCAAAATCATTTAGGGTTTGTTTCATCCAGATAACTTGTGTACATGCTAGGCTTGCAGCAATATATTCTGCTTCAATAGTTGATAATGATACAAAATTTTGTTTCTTATTGAACCATGACACCAGTGAGTGTCTTAGCATATGACATGTTTCACTTGTGTTTTTTCTATCAAATTTACTACCAGCAAAATCAACATCACTGTAAGAAATTAAATCAAATATAGATGATTTTGAATAAAATAACCCAAAATCAACAATTCCTTTTAGATATCTCATTATTCTTTTTACAGCTTTAAGATGTGATTCTTTTGGATTTGATTGAAATCTAGCACACAAGCAAACACTAAACATAATATCTGGATGGCTAGCAGTTAAATATAGTAGAGATCCTATCATACCTCTGAATAATTTTATATCAACAGTCTTACCATCTTCATCTTTGTCTAATGCAGTGGTTGTACTCATAGGTGTATTCTTTGAAGCAATTGAGTTCATGTTGAACCTCTTTAGAAGTTCATGTGCATATTTTGACTGATTGATGAACACTCCATTCTTGGTTTGCTTAATATGCAGCCCAAGAAAGTAGGTGATCATGCATATATTTTAGGGATATTTCATATAAAAATATGCATGATTCCATGAGAAAATGATTTAAAAACCCAATTTTAGGTTAGTTTCGAGTAAATGTGCTAAAATAATATAAGAATAGAAAATGCATGAAAAATAGTGTTATTTTACATTTTAATGCATATTTTAGTGTTTGACATAATTGTAGTAGTTTAGTTTTTGAAAATCATAAAAAAATTAGAGCTAAAATAGACTTAGTTTTACAATTTCTAAAACATAGTCATTTTGAGTTGTTTTGAAAATAAGTTTTCTTTAGGAGAAGATTTAAAATGGAATTCTTTGAAATAAGATGAACTTATGGAAAAACTTCAAAATTATAAATATGATACGTAGGGGGTATTTCAAATTGTCTTCTCTTTCTTGCCTAAGCCCTCTCTTCTTCCCCTTCTTCTTACCTCTTCTTCTCCTTCTCTCTATTTTCCCCTCTTTTTCTCATCCTCTTTCCGGTGGAGAATTCCAACAACGGCTGAAGCAAGAGAAAGGATTCCACCTCTCACCTAACCCTTCAAGTTCACGGTAAGATCTTCAGCTTCTTCCTCTTCTTCTTCTATTTTGTCTTTTTTCTTTTATTTCTCATTAGATTAGTTAAACATATTACTTAAAATCAAAAGAAAATAAAATCGTGGATTAATTTTCATTTGATTCTGTGTTTTAGAATTTAGAAATTTTCAACTTGTATTGTAAGATTCATTTCATACGCATTCTGTATTGCATAGTTCAGTTTCTATAGTAATTTTTTTTTCTGCATCGTAAATAGCATTAAAAAAAATCATCAGCATTAGCAAAGGATAATGTTTTGAAATATGATCGTCTGTGTGTTTTTCATCAAATGAAACTCAGTTGCATCAGATTGTTTACTACTATAGATGATCAATTATCATCTGGATCATCTAATTGAGAGCCAGTTCAGAAAAAAAGGATAATCGATCATTTGATCGATTATTAATTGAATTCTGGTAACTGAATACTTCAAATCTAATCGATCGACTAGCTGAGTTTGATCGATTAGATGTCTGGAATTGTTATTTCCAATTGATTCCTGATTTAAACCATTTTAACTTTAATTTGATGACATCGGATTGCTGATCAAAGTAATTCCAGAAATCGTCTGAATCTTCGCCGGAATATTTTTTTTACGATGTTGAGGTGTGGAGTTCCGGTGAAGGTCTGATTTCTTTGAAAATCACTGTGGCTTCTGTCATTCAAAGATTGGAATCATGTTTACTGATATCTGGCATCTTTCTGCAAAAATCCCCTTCTTTAACTGAATAACTTCACGTTTATCGTGAAGATGTGAATCCGATGGTTTCATTCTTGAGCCACTGTGAAATTCATTTCACGATTGCTATTTCAAACTGATTCTGTAACGCCCCAAAAATCCAGGACTTATAACTTTTAGAATAGTTTAGAAAGCTTTGAAATCATACAATTATCAAAGTTTAAATAATACTTCAGCGGAAAATAATATTTTTAAAACCACAAGTCAATGGACCTTGAGCGCATTACAGTGTAAACTTTCCTTTGTCAAATCCGGCACAACTATTGAAATCAAATGGTTTTGAAATGCAATTTCAATGATGGAGAATTTGTTTGTTGAAACCGAAAAGAAGTTTACTAAAACAACTTTAGTAACTTAAGGTTTAATAAAAAGAGAAATTTTGGAATACCCTTCATATCAAATTTACCAACATGTCCTCAGGAGCGAAACGTCAGGGAAAAAGCTCTATCTTGCTCTCATCACGCCATCGTGCCATCGCAGACTGTATTACCTATCCAAAACCTGCCTATAAAATGGGTCAGTTTCACTAAAAACTGGTAGGTGCATAGACATGACAATATTGAACATAATTAAGCAGAATAATTTAATATGTCAAGTAGACAGGCAATTATATAGCAATTTAATTTCAACAGATTTACAGAGCAACTATCATGAACACAATGTTAAAATTATTACAAGCATTTTACTGGCACCAGTAGGCTAACTATTACAAGCAAAGCACTGCACAAGAAAGTTAACTAGCAAAAACAATGCTTCATCAACCACACACATAATTCCATAAGTATTGAACCTGTTGTACCCTATAACTTTCATACGTGCATAACTGAACACATTGCGATCAGATTTAACTTATGTTTCGATATTAACTGGCCAAGCGGGTACGCATAAGGCACGACTCTAGAAACAACCTAGACTGATCCGGGGGTTTATTATGCTATGTATTTTATGATAACCCAGATAGCTGACTGAGTCCGCACCTAAGGGGACGGTCGGTGACCAAGAGAGAAATCCCCAAAGCAGCATAAATAATGGATGCATCCCAAACATGGAGAGCTACCACCTAGGATAATTATGGTAGTCTCATTCCCCTAACTCCGATGACTGGGGAAGCCGAGTCTTTTGCTCGTAACTGCCATTAATGGCCTGTCCATCGAAGTTTTGTACCTTCCTGTTCTCTCTCCTGACAGGAGTCAACGATTCAAATGAGTACATCAGGGGTAGTTAACTGAAGACTCATTCTACATACTCTGGTCTTTCGACCCACTCGAGTATCTTGCCGGTGAAGGCGAAAACATCACTTATTTAGGTGATCACAACATTTTGTTATTTGCGCTCATCGAGGTTGCCACAACCTACTCATCCAATCATCGCAACGTAAGAAGACGTACTTGTCAAAAAGTACGGTCGTACATGTCATAAGTACGACTACGATGAAAGGGATATGGTTCCACAAAAGAAACCCCAACAGATATTATCTGCAAAAGAATTAATACAACACAGCCTGGCAAGATAAATCTTGAATTCACTTTAACAACATTTTTCATATTTCATGATGCAAGGTCATCTCGGATCTCTCGTCCGATCAACAAAGTACTTAACATGTTGTGCATGTCTAAAAGTACCCCATACTGAACCAGGGAGGTCTGTGGGATTCTCAAAAGGAATACCCAACACACAACTTCATAACAATTCAAAGAATATAGGAGTGCTCATTTGGCACGATTCATCCTTAAAAGCCATAATGCCACATTAAGTCATTCACACAAGACACAACACTATCAATCTTACATCCAAAATTTATCTTAGTATCAACATGTTACACTAGATTGATACATAAAGAATGGGTCCTTCAACAGAACCCCACTCATTCATATGCTCATGCCCCTGATCGGGGTTATTCAAAATGAGCCGCAACTTGAGTCAAGGTTATAAAACATTTCTCCCAAGTGTGTGGACATGGGAGGGGCCAAATGTGACTTCGCAATCCTGCAAGACTTAATCATACTTTGCAAAAGTTGTGCGTTTTGAAGAGCCCTGGGTTTGCAGAAGGAAATCCTCTTTAAAAGAACTATAGTGCACAAGTGCAACTTATGGTGTTTTGAAAACAAGTGATAACAGGATAGGCACAAGACTACATTTATGTAAGTACATATTTACCATGAGTGTGAGCATATGCAGGTTATAACATGTCAACAAACAACTCTCAACTTGCGATGCCGCACATCGAGGGAAAAGCACATAAGTAATACATGAGGTACCTACACCATACATTGACCACTTAGACAGGCAAACACATAAGGTCATAAGTAATACACGAGACACAAGGTCGTACCTCACTCAAAAGAAACGTGCAGGCAAAAATGGATGCAAGCAAACAAGGGCATATGTATTTCAAGAAATACGAAACCACACCTCAAATTCATAAACACTACGCAAAATAATAATCGAATATGAAATTGTACATCCACCCATAGAAAGGTACATGCAAGTATACATGCAAGCAATTTAGGGCATAAGTATTGCAAAAAGTGCGAAACCACCTTCAACACGTAAGCAAATACACAAATTAATACTCGAAGAGTAAAACCGTACCTCGACTCATAATCATGGAGACAAGAATAATTAGTCACGCAACAGCAGTATAAATCTAAGTACAACTAGCATAGACATTTTAATTATTCCAACTTAATTAGATCTTATTGCCCCTTGTGCGACTTTACCCTACCTTGGGATGTCGTGTAGCTGCGTACGCCTACACGAGAGGATAATACGAGGGTTGAGCCATGGAGCACGATCGAAACCTGTTGCGTAAATAGGCAAGAGTGTTAAATATTCAATTATGTTAATATAATTAATGGTGCAACGGGGCAAGGGTAGAATTAGGCAATGGCGGCACCGACGACAACGGAGCGACAGGGAATGAGCCACTGTAAAAAACAGTGAGGCGGCAAGGGGTCAGCCCCTGCAGACAGCACTGAAGTGGCAGAGGCTAGCCACTGCCGACAACAACGAGTCGGTAGGGGCTAGCCCCTACCGACCACACTAAAGCGGCAGGGGTCGCACCCCTGCCGACGGCAGCGAAGCGGCAGGGGGCTAGCCCTTGCCGACAGCAACGAATCGGCAGGGGTCGCTCCCCTGCCGACCACACTAAAACGGCAGGGGGTCGCACCCCTGCCAACGACAGCGAATCGGCAGGGGGCTAGCCCTTGCCGACAGCAACGAATCGGCAGGGGTCACTCCCCTGCCGACAACACTGAAACGGCAGGGGTCGCACCCCTGCCGACGATAGCAAATCGGCAGAGGGCTAGCCCTTGCCGACAGCAACGAATCGGCAGGGGTCGCTCCCCTGCTGACCACACTGAAACGGCAGGGGGTCGCACCCCGGCCGACGACTGCGAATCGGCAAGGGGCTAGCCCCTGCTGACAGAAATGAATCGGCAGGGGTCGCTCCCCTGCCGACCACACTGAAACGGCAGGGGGTCGCACCCCTGCCGACGACTACGAATCGGCAGGGGGCTAGCCCTTGTCGACAACCACGAATCGGCAGGGGTCGCTCCCTTGCCGACAACACAGAGACGGTACGGGGTCGCACCCCTGCCGACGACAGCGAATCGGCAAGGGCCGAGCCCCTGTCGTCCGGCGAAAGGACAATGGCAGGGGAACAAACCCCTGCCGAAGAGAGAGAGAGAGAGAGAGAGATCGGGTCGAAGGGGTGTCGCAGGGGCCCTTGGCTTCCTGCCGGCACTCCGGCGAACCCCCAAAAGAGGGAAGGGGATGACAGGGGCCCTGTAGGCCCCCTGTCGGGTCTCCAAAGGCAAGGAGGAAGGTGAGAGGGCACGGCAGGGGCCGTGCGCCGCCTGCCGGCATCCCGACGAGGTGTCAGAGAGGGAGATGGGAGGGGGAGAAGAGGGAGGAGGAGACTGAGATAGAGGGCGTACCTGGGAGGCGAGGTGGCTGGCGATCGACGGCGTGCGCAGGGATGGAGGAGACGCACAGGGGGGCCGAAGGGCTGTGTGCCTTCCCCCGCCCCCTGCAGTGCTTTTAAAAGCCTTAGGGGGGCGACGAATGGGGAAACCCCGATGGGTTTCCCTAATCTTTCGAAAACGAAGGTGGAAGGGGGGTAGCGCTCGGGAAGAGGATTTAAAATCCTCTTCCTGAGTCGGGTTATTAAAACCCTATCGCAGGCGGGCCCGGGTCGGGTCGCGTCCGGACTCGACCCGGCCCGGGTCCGATAAAATAATTTTTTTTTTTTTGAAAAACATGGGTTTTACATCCTACCCCTCTTAAAAGAATTTTGTCCGCCATATATTTATTAAAAGATTATCTGCAACAATCTGGTTCTTAGTTAATTGTTGTTAGTGAGGATACACTATATGTGTGAGTGATCTTGAAACACGTATGCTATTAAAGTAATCAGGATAGCACATAATAAATTCTTGAGAAAGGTTCGAAGCCAACAACTCGATCGAACAAAATGTGAGCAATATTGTTAATAATTTATGTCTTCGCAAGAGTTTATACGGAGTCACAAAAAGGGTTTGGCAGAAGACTGTAAGAATGTTTATTCGTCACCTTCTACTAGATTCGATACGAATAAAGAGACACAACAAGACATTGCTCTAGTTTGTTTACGTTCCTTGAATGGAGGTTTCTGTACTTTATCTTAATCAGGTTGTCGTTCGTTACCCTTACTATTTCTAACAGACTCTATGTCCGGAATAACCTCAACTTATCCCCATAACCCAAGGCCTTATATGGCCAGTTGTCCTATCTT
This sequence comes from Nuphar pumila, assembly GCF_984573655.1. Classification (NCBI taxonomy): domain Eukaryota; kingdom Viridiplantae; phylum Streptophyta; class Magnoliopsida; order Nymphaeales; family Nymphaeaceae; genus Nuphar; species Nuphar pumila. The sequence continues at coordinate 67,617,286 of NC_143255.1, read as the reverse complement.
CGCTTAAGTTATCATTCGTAGAATGGCCCTAACTTTCATAGAAGACAAAAACATAACCTCGCATCAAGATCTAGAATCAACAAGGATCCGATTCTCTAATCTAAAACCAGTATATAATCATGCTACAACATAAAGCCAAATTTAAAGATTCATAACCGACTATAACAAATGCTCTCAAAAGAGCATCATAACACACCATAATTTCCTCCGAAATCAAAATCTACAAGTTCCACGCTGGATCACCTGGTCTAGAAAATGTATGACCTCACAAGGAATTACCGCCCTAGATGGTTTATCTGGTCTTGGACAATATACTTCCTCACAGGAATTCGCCGTCTTTGCGGCTACCCGATCTTGGACAGTGTACTTCCTCACAGAGATTCACCACTCTAGTCGGATTACCTGATCTTGATCATACATACCCTTCACAGAGAATCCTTTGCGGACAAGGTCCTCAACATGTACCAAAATCAATGATACATGCATCAAAACAAATGACGACTCTCAGGGTCGATAGCCACCAATAATGGGCAAAAGTATATATATATCATCAATATGCATCATCACTTCATCTCATATGGTATTCAATTCATGAAATCACCCATTTTACCAATAAGGTTCCATGAACCATAGCTCACTCAAACATATATCGCATACTTTCAAAATTTGAGGTCACATGCATTTCAATCATATCATACAAAAGCATATTATTCTATGCATAATATCATTGCCACCAAGAGCATTTCTAACCTCAAAGCATGAGTTCTATACAATGTGATCATGTATATAACAAGGATCCACTAAACCTCAAGATACGTAACTTCTACGTAGTTCGAGTTATGCACATAGAATTCAAATTTTATATACATCTAAGACATCCAAATCATGGCACCATCATAAGCATATATATTTTTACCTCAAAGCACATCGCATTCGATCATATCAGTATGAAACACACTCACATATCTACAAGACATTTTAGTCCAATATGATATCCATCAGCCATGCTATACAGGTATGATATATTTTCACAAACAATCATAATGCAACACCGCTACGTAGGCGTGATATATCATAAAAATTAAGTGTTTGTAGTCGTGAGGTGTCATTCCTCTAAATAGTCTAACTAATGATTTGTAGGCGTATAAGTCAACAACCTAAAAGTTAATCATTTGTAGGCGTAACAAGTTAACTACTCAAAAACTAATCAGTTGTAGGCGTAACATGTCATTTACCTGCATAAGCATCATAATCATAAGGGTAAAGGCCGGACAAAAATTCATACGTAATTTCATTAATAAACTTTTACTACAAGATCCGTACTGGAAAATAAAAAGTTTTACTCGAACTCATTAAAGTGTCTATTTGATAATTCTCTACCTAACCCGTCATGACGAAAATAAAAATGGTTCTCTACTTTCATTGCTACTAGTGAGGCAGCTTGGATTGTTGTTGCTGACTTTCCTTCGCGGTTCGCTTCTTTAGATCTGCTTCCTTCTTGCGACAAACTCTGGCGAAATGCCCCATCTTTCCGCAATAGAAACAACCTCTAGTGTCTCGAGGGCATAGTTGTCCCGGATGACCATAATTACACTTCGAGCATTTACGACTAGACGATCGATGTAGTTTGATTCCTTTGCCTTGCTTTTGTTTCTTAGGTGGGGATCCCTGCATTCTATCATTGGCAAGTCGGCATTTGCTAACTTCCTTACTACCAACTGACTTTTTGTTCTGAAAATCTTTAACTTGCTTCCCTTGTTCCAAGCCTTGTGTGGCCAGATGCCACTTATCGTACTTTCGCTTATGGCGGCATTCCTTCCCTGAATGGTCCACGTTACCATAGAAAGAGCAAACAATAGAATTTTGGGGGTACAATAGATTAGGGGTAACTTGATGGTTATCCATCTGTTTATCGCACTGACTCTGAAAGGTGTTCTCGCAAGCCACACTATGACTCAGGTTCTGAACCATAGATTGGAGATGCATAACGGCTCCAGTCAAAACATTTATTGCCTCGCTCATCTCATTATACGACATCTAAATCGAAGCAAGATATTTTAATCAAATTAAGTACAAAACAACAAAATCAATAGTACTTACTGTGCGATGCAGATGTCGGATGGTCAAGAATCACTATTTTCCCTGTCGCTCTGATACCAAGTTGTAACGCCCAAAAAATCCAGAACTTATAACTTTTAGAATAGTTTAGAAAGCTTTGAAATCATACAATTATCAGAGTTTAAATAATACTTCAGCGGAAAATAATATTTTTAAAACCACAAGTCAATGGACCTTGAGCGCATTACAGTGTAAACTTTCCTTTGTCAAATCCGGCACAACTATTGAAATCAAATGGTTTTGAAATACAATTTCAATGATGGAGAATTTGTTTGTTGAAACCGAAAAGAAGTTTACTAAAACTGCTTTAGTAACTCAAGGTTTAATAAAAAGAGAAATTTTGGAATACCCTTCATACCAAATTTACCAACATGTCCTTAGGAGCGAAACGTCAGGGAAAAAGCTCTATCTTGCTCTCATCACGCCATCGTGCCATCGCAGACTGTATTACCTATCCAAAACCTGCTCATAAAATGGGTCAGTTTCACTAAAAACTGGTAGGTGCATAGACATGACAATATTGAACATAATTAAGCAGAATAATTTAATATGTCAAGTAGACAGGCAATTATATAGCAATTTAATTTCAACAGATTCACAGAGCAACTATCATGAACACAATGTTAAAATTATTACAAGCATTTTACTGGCACCAGTAGGCTAACTATTACAAGCAAGGCACTACACAAGAAAGTTAACTAGCAAAATACAATGCTTCATCAACCACACACATAATTCCATAAGTATTGAACCTGTTGTACCCTATAACTTTCATACGTGCATAACTGAACACATTGCGATCAGATTTAACTTATGTTTCGATATTAACTGGCCAAGCGGGTACGCACAAGGCACGACTCTAGAAACAACCTAGACTGATCCGGGGGTTTATTATGCTATGTATTTTATGATAACCCGGATAGCTGACTGAGTCCGCACCTAAGGGGACGGTCGGTGACCAAGAGAGAAATCCCCAAAGCAGCATAAACAATGGATGCATCCCAAACATGGAGAGCTACCACCTAGGATAATTATGGTAGTCTCATTCCCCTAACTCCGATGACTAGGGAAGCTGAGTCTTTTGCTCGTAACTGCCATTAATGGCCTGTTCATCGAAGTTTTGTACCTTCCTGTCCTCTCTCCTGACAGGAGTCAGCGATTCAAATGAGTATATCAGAGGTAGTTAACTGAAGACTCATTCTACATACTCTGGTCTTTCGACCCACTCGAGTGTCTTGCCGGTGAACGCGAAAACATCACTTATTTAGGTGATCACAACATTTTGTTATTTGCGCTCATCGAGGTTGCCACAACCTACTCATCCAATCATCGCAACGTAAGAAGACGTACTTGTCAAAAAGTACGATCGTACATGTCATAAGTACGACTACGATGAAAGGGATATGGTTCCACAAAAGAAACCCCAATAGATATTATCTGCAAATGAATTAATACAACACAGCCTGGCAAGATAAATCTTGAATTCACTTTAACAACATTTTTCATATTTCATGATGCAAGGTCATCTCGGATCTCTCGTCCGATCAACAAACTACTTAACATGTTGTGCATGTCTAAAAGTACGCCATACTGAACCAGGGAGGTCTGTGGGCTTCTCAAAAGGAATACCCAACACACAACTTCATAACAATTCAAAGAATATAGGAGTGCTCATTTGGCACGATTCATCCTTAAAAGGCATAATGCCACATTAAGTCATTCACACAAGACACAACACTATCAATCTTACATCCAAAATTTATCTTAGTATCGACATGTTACACTAGATTGATACATAAAGAATGGGTCCTTCAACAGAACCCCACTCATTCATATGCTCATGCCCCTGATCGGGGTTATTCAAAATGAGCCGCAACTTGAGTCAAGGTTATAAAACATTTCTCCCAAGTGTGTGGACTTGGGAGGGGCCAAATGTGACTTCGCAATCCTGCAAGACTTAATCATACTTTGCAAAAGTTGTGCGTTTTGAAGAGCCCTGGGTTTGCAGAAGGAAATCCTCTTTAAAAGAACTATAGTGCACAAGTGCAACTTCTGGTGTTTTGAAAACAGGTGATAACAGGATAGGCACAAGACTACATTTATGTAAGTACATATTTACCATGAGTGTGAGCATATGCAGGTTATAACATGTCAACAAACAACTCTCGACTTGCGATGCCGCACATCGAGGGAAAAGCACATAAGTAATACATGAGGTACCTACACCATACATTGACCACTTAGACAGGCAAACACATAAGGTCATAAGTAATACACGAGACACAAGGTCGTACCTCACTCAAAAGAAACGTGCAGGCAAAAATGGATGCAAGCAAACAAGGGCATATGTATTTCAAGAAATACGAAACCACACCTCAAATTCATAAACACTACGCAAAATAATAATCGAATATGAAATTGTACATCCACCCATAGAAAGGTACATGCAAGTATACATGCAAGCAATTTAGGGCATAAGTATTGCAAAAAGTGCGAAACCACCTTCAACACGTAAGCAAATACACAAATTAATACTCGAAGAGTAAAACCGTACCTCGACTCATAATCATGGAGACAAGAATAATTAGTCACGCAACAGCAGTATAAATCTAAGTACAACTAGCATAGACATTTTAATTATTCCAACTTAATTAGATCTTATTGCCCCTTGTGCGACTTTACCCTACCTTGGGATGTCGTGCAACTGCGTACGCCTATGCGAGAGGATAATACGAGCGTTGAGCCGTGGAGCACGATCGGAACCTGTTGCGTAAATAGGCAAGAGTGTTAAATATTCAATTATGTTAATATAATTAATGGTGCAACGGGGCAAGGGTAGAATTAGGCAATGGCGGCACCGACGACAACAGAGCGATAGGGAATGAGCCACTGTCAAAAACAGCGAGGCGGCAAGGGGTCAGCCCCTGCAGACAGCACTGAAGTGGCAGGGGCTAGCCACTGCCGACAACAACGAATCGGTAGGGGCTAGCCCCTACCGACCATACTAAAGCGGCAGGGGTCGCACCTCTGCCGACGGCAGCGAAGCGGCAGGGGGCTAGCCCCTGCCGACAGCAACGAATCGGCAGGGGTCGCTCCCCTGCCGACCACACTGAAACGACAGGGGGTCGCACCCCTGCCGACGACAGCGAATCGGCAGGGGGCTAGCCCTTGCCGACAGCAACGAATCGGCAGGGGTCGCTCCCCTGCCGACAACACTGAAACGGGAGAGGTCGCACCCCTGCCGACGATAGCGAATCGGCACGGGGCTAGCCCCTGCCGACAACAACGAATCGGCGGGGGTCTCTCCCCTGCCGACCACACTGAAACGGCAGGGGGTCGCACCCCTGCCGACGACTGTGAATCGGCAGTGGGCTAGCCCCTGCTGACAGAAATGAATCGGCAGGGGTCGCTCCCCTGCCGACCACACTGAAACGGCAGGGGGTCGCACCCCTGCCGACGACTACGAATCGGCATGGGGCTAGCCCCTGCCGACAACCACGAATTGGCAGGGGTCGCTCCCCTGCCAACAACACAGAGACGGCAGGGGGTCGCACCGCTGCCGACGACAGCGAATCGGCAGGGGCCGAGCCCCTGCCGTCCGGTGAAAGGACAATGGCAGGGGAACAAACCCCTGCCGAAGAGAGAGAGAGAGAGAGAGATAGAGAGAGAGAGATCGGGGCGAAGGGGTGTTGCAGGGGCCCTTGGCCCCCTGCCGGCACTCCGGCGAACCTCCAAAAGAGGGAAGGGGACGACAGGGGCTTTGTAGGCCCCCTGTCGGGTCTCCAAAAGCAAGGAGGAAGGTGGGAGGGCGCGGCAGGGGCCGTGCGCCACCTGCCGGCATCCCGACGAGGTGTCAGAGAGGGAGATGGGAGGGGGAGAAGAGGGAGGAGGAGACTGAGATAGAGGGCGTACCTGGGAGGCGAGGTGGCTGGCGATCGACGGCGTGCGCAGGGAAGGAGGAGACGCACAGGGGGGCCGAAGGGCTGTGTGCCTTTCCCGCCCCCTGCAGTGCTTTTAAAAGCCTCAGGGGGGCGACGAATAGGGAAACCCCGATGGGTTTCCCTAATCTTCTGAAAACGAAGGTGGAAGGGTGGCGGCGCTCGGGAAGAGGATTTAAAATCCTCTTCCTGAGTCGGGTTATTAAAACCCTATCGCAGGCGGGCCCGGGTCGGGTTCGGACCCGACCCGGCCCGGGTCGGGTTCGGACCCGACCCGGCCCGGGTCCGATAAAATAAATTTTTTTTTTTTTGAAAAACGTGGGTTTTACGGATTCTATTGTTGTTTCTGGTGAATGTGATTGTTGTTTGAAAGTCAGATGAGTATTGAAAAATTTGATTGGATGATTGGATGCAATGTGAGTGAGAGATACTGATTTTGAATCAGTTTTACTGTTTTTCCGGTGACTGATTTTTGAATCAATTTTATTGTTTTTCCGGCAAGTGTTTGATCTCTAATCATCGTGCTGTTACTGTTTTCTGGCAAGCAATTTTCTGATCATTGATCATGATCAAGGGAATTCTGGTAATTGTCTGATTGATTTCCAACTGATTCCACCCTGCGTAAGCTTTAACATCGAGAGTTTCAGCCATGAGTTAAAGAGGAATCAAGATTCCTCTAGGCTAATCGTGATTTACAGGTTTTCCAGCACTGATTGTTTCCAAAGCAAATCGATATCCATTGGAAATCTAAATTCAGCATGTGAACAATTGGATCAAAATGCAATCTCAGACATTCTTTTTACTGTTCTTAGTAAAATTAAATCTGATTCCCAGATTTTTACTAATATTAACTATATCAGATTTGAGTTTTGTTGAATGTTAAGTGGATTTTGATTAAATTTAAAAATCTGAAGTTTATTACAGTTTGGTAATGGTGCCAGATTTGGGATGTTAAAATTCACTGATTGAACTTAATTGTTTGAATTACTGAGTTTCACTGAATTTTACATGTGTTTTACTAAGTGTCTCACTGATTTTTACTAAGTGTTTTGATTAAATAATAGTGATTAAGTTAGCTGTTAGTTGTAATTAGATTACTTAGTTAATTAGCAGTTAGTATTACTTAGTTAAGAAAATATTGTTAGTTAGTTTTTGATATTACAATTAGTCTTAAAATTTCTTAATGAATTGTCATTTCAGTATTAACATTTAGTTAGTTAGTTTTTGTTTTTCTCTCGTGTACTGCTCATGTTTCTTTTGACTTGTGCAGGATTGCACAGGAGTGGAGCTGAAGCACATACGTGACACGGAAGTGCAAGAGTAGAAGCTTCTTTTTACTTTTCAGTTTAGAATTAGGAATTTGATTCTGGGTTTGTAAATATTGCACTTTACGCCCTCTGCGAAGGGTATTCATTTGTTGTAATAGATAGTTGTTTTTACTTTACTCAAACATTTTACATTTTAATAATACGACAATAAAGATTAGTTTAGATTTGTGTGTTTGAATACAAAATATTCTCGTTCCCTGAGTTCGACCCGGTCTCATTCACTAGTGAGAACCGGTTTTTATTATTTGATGTCTGGTTTTCACATGTTTTACATATAAAAATCCTTTCAAAATTACAACTATTATAAAGAAGACATTAGTAGGTGAGTTCTCCCATCATACACATCTCAAATTCTTTCTGCATAGACTTAGAAAAATCTTGACAAAGACCGTTATTGGTAAATCCAAAGATGATATTATCCACATATATTTGAACGATTAAGGTATGAGCATCCACTACTTTTATAAATAAAGTTGAGTTTGCTTTGCCCACAAAAAATCTAGTTTTTAATAGAAAAGTTTTAAGTCTATCGTACCAAGCATGAGATGCTTGTTTTAATCCATATAAAGCACGTTTTAGTTTAAAAACATGATCAGGAAATTGTTCATTTTCAGAACCTGGAGGTTGTTTTACATATACTTCTTCATTTATAAAATCATTTAGAAAAGCACTTTTAACAACCATTTGATATAATTTAAAATCCATGAAACTTGCATAAGCCAAAAACATTCTAATGGATTCAAGTCTAGCAACAGGAGCAAATGTTTCATCAATGTCAATACCTTCCTCCTGATTGTATCCTTGAGCCACTAGCCTTGCTTTATTTCTTATAACATTACCCACTTCATCCAGCTTGTTTCTGAAGATCCATCTTATCCCAATGATTTGATAATCTTTTGGTTTTGGTACAAGATCCCACACATCATTTCTTTGGAACTGGTTAAGTTCTTCAGTCATTGCCAGCATCCAAGACTCATTTATGATGACTTCGTCAATCTTTTTAGGTTCAAGTTGAGAAATGAAAGTCATATTTGCAATACGTTCCAACTGAGGACTTGTTTGAACCCCCTTGGTTAGGTCTCCCAAAATCTGCTTTTGAGGATGATCTCTGATTTCAGCAAAAACTTTTTTATGATCATCATTAGCTTCAACTGTATTTTTTATAGGAAAATATGTACTTTCAAGGTCATCATCATTAGTATTATTATGAACAGATTGACCAATAGATTCATTAAAACTAACATGCATAGATTCTTCAATAGTATTAGTACTCTTATTGAAAACTCTATATCTTTACTATGACTTGAATATCCTAGGAATATGTCTTCAACAGATTTAGCATCAAATTTATCAAGGCTATCTTTTGTGTTCAGGATAAAGCATTTACACCCAAAGACTTTAAAGTAGTCTATTCTTGGAGTTCTGTCATAGAATCATTCATAGGGAGTTTTATTCAACAAAGGCCTAATAAGTACTCTATTTGAAATATAGCATGCAGTATTAATAGCTTCAGCCCAAAAATATTTAACAAGATTGTTATGTTGAAGCATAGTTCTGGTAGATTCTTGAAAGGTTCTATTATTTCTTTCTACTACACCATTTTGAGGTGCAGCTCTAGGAAAAGCAAAGATATGTGAGATACCATGCAAGTTACAAAATTTTACAAAAATATCATTATCAAATTCTCCTCCATGGTCACTACGAATTTTAACAATTGTAGAGGATTTTTCATTTTGTGATTTTTTGCATAAAATTTCAAATTCACAAAACGTGTCACTTTTATTTTTCAAAAATATTACCCAAGTGAATCTTGAGTAATCATCAACAATTACAAAAGCATATCTATTATGATTGAGACTACCTATCCTAGAAGGACCAAAAAGATCTAGGTGGAGAAGCTCTAAAGGTCTTTTACTTGACACAACATTCTTTGATTTGAAAGATGATTTTGACAATTTTCCTAATTGACAAACATCACAAAAATAGTCCTTTTGAAATAGTATTTTAGGTAACCCACGTACCAAGTTATTTTTAGCCAGTTTAGAGATGTATTTAAAGTTAACATGTCCCATTCTCATATGCCATAATTTTTTAGAGTCATTATTTGCTATGAGACAATGTTCAGAAATATTATCTAAGTATAATTTATATACAATATTTTTGTTTGTGTCCACTATGAGGCATGCATCATGTTTAAAACTGACATTATATCCTATGTTACACATTTGACTGATGCTTAAGAGAATGTATTTTAAACCTTTAACAAGGAGAACATCTTTAATAAGAGGTTTATCGATATTACCAATATTGTCAATCCCAATTATTAAACCTTTGTTGTTATCTCCAAAGGTGACAGTTTCTTCTTCTTTATGATGAAGAACAACAAAAAGATATGGATGTCTTGTCATATGTTTTGAATATTCACTATCTAATATCCATCTGTTCTTCTTTTTCAATGCCTATAACAGATCAAGTGAAAACTCTTTTTGGTACCCAATCGGGTCCCTTTTTTATATTTTGAAACCCATATCTATTTTGATTTGGGTTTATCTATAATCTTAGAGGAGTACATGGAATTAAAATTGAAATTATAATACTCCTGTTTAGGTTCAGCAAAACTTTTAACAAAAGTGGTCTTTTGATTCGTACAAGAAGGTTTACTATAATGAGAGTAACCAATACCATCCTTGTAAAAAGAGACTTTTTGAGAGGATAGGAGTTTGTCCAGGGTTTCTTTTCCTTTGGTAAACTTGAAAACTGTTTCCATAAGGTTTTCAGTTTTACTTTTTAATTCTGAAATTTCAACTTTAAGATTTTTAGTCTTAGAGCTAGTAGATGTGATTTCAAAAGTAAGCATGAAATTTTTCTTTTTCAACTCAGAATTTTCAATAATGAGTTTTTCATTCTTTTGAGAAAGTTCTAAATTCTCAGATTTTAAAACTTTATTTTTTAGACTCATTTTTCTAGATTCTTCAACTAGTTCTTGAAATGCATTTAGAAATTCTTCAAAAGAGAAGTTAGATGTTTCACTTACCGAGCTTTCTTCTACCATGAAGCACATATTTGCAGTTTTGGCTTCATCAACACTTGACTCTTCACTGGTGTGTGAACACCCCAAATTTTTTAAAGTTTTGTAAAAATGTCCTTTTTGCCCCTAGCTCCATCTTCTGAGAAAACCAAAGCTAAATTCCAGTCATTCTTCAGATTTTCTGGATTGAATTCTATATTGATATATTCAAATTCAATTCCGGATCCGAACCCAGTGTTTTAAACCCAAATCTGAGCCCCGTTGTCCGATTTTTAAATTAAAATTACAAACATATTAAAAATGGTTTTGAAAGGCTCGGGCAGTTCATCCGGCATCCTCTGGGATCCACAACCCTATATTTCTCAGTTCGAGGTTAAAACCTTGAATATTTCCTAAAAATCTGGTTATAAACCCATTTTCTGAAGAAAGTTTCCCAAAGATCGCCTTGAGTTCTCAGAAAAACTCCCTTTTGTAAATATTTCGCAAAAATACAAAAAGTTAGTAAAACTTTAGGATTTTATTATAAAAATGCAAAAAAATGAAAAATAACACAAAAACCCAAAAAAAATATCAGAAAATGTGGAGCTCAAAACCTCTTAAAAATATCCTTTTTCTTTGAAATTCATTTTTTTTATATATAAAAACCACCTTTAGGAAAAACCATTTTAAGGGAGCCCCCTCTTTTTAAAACTTGAAAATCAAAGCCCCCCCCCCCTACAAATTTTTTTTTAGGGTTTTGAAAAACCTTCGTAAGGAAGGAAAAGGGGAAGACCGCCCTCTCACTGCCTCTTCACGAAACCCTCTCTCTGCTTCGCCCATCACCCAATCTCCCTCCATCGCGCACCCTCTTCCTCCTCCATTCATCTCTAACAAACTTTAAAACCTCCAGACCCTTCTTCTCCATCTTTAAAAGAGGCATGAAAGGCTTCTCTTGCTCCAACGCTTCTCACCCCCGCACCCCTCTTCTAAGCATATCGCCCCTCTTCTTCTCGGTTGATTGTGAAAGGAACTCCACAGCCGAATTCCTACTCTGTCACAATCTCAACCGAGGAAGTTGGGTATGGTACATTGTAAAGCATTGCTCAACTAACCCAGCATGAAGATCAGGGATGGTCCAAACAGGTCATGGAAAGAAATGTGTCGTGTCATATATCCATCCTCTTTGATTTTCGGATTTAATACAGTCATCGTAGGAGCCTGCAGCAGTTTGTTTAGCCTACTTATTCCATAACATAAACTCCTATTCCTTACAATTCTAGTTTCATTGTATAGTTCTTATCAAGGTAAATTTTCTGCAAAATATCCTATTGTAGAATTACATTGGTAATGTTATCCTTTCCTTTTCATCCATCATCTCCTCTATGATTGAGTCAAGCATGCATTTTAGATCGGCATTTCTCTGAATTGTACTTGCATCGATTCTTGTTCTTGGCTAACTGTTGCAGGAGTCAGAGAATTACGCTATATATAAGAGCATATATGTTGTTGGGGTAGCCTTATTTTGATTTTCCAATATTACAAATGTGTGCTGAAGCTTCAGCAAGACCCAACGACCTCTTGTATATCACTGTGCTCTACCACTCTGTCTGAATAAATTTAACCTGATCCATCAGCCACTAAGAGCATGGTTTGATTGTATTTTCTAATGTTTCAAAATCCATGCTTTAGAAGTGAAATCTGTAACTTTAATTAGACCTTTACATATATATATATATATATATATATATATATATATATATATATATATATATATATATGTATTAGCATGTACATACTAGTATCGAGTGATTATTTCAAGCAAGAGCCTGATCTGGATCATACAGCTTCAGACTGAATTATTGTTATGTTGGTTGTCACTATTGTTCCAATTCCTTTGCAATTTTTCATAGCATATTCAGATTTTCCTGCTCTATGACAAGATCCTTTGAAAGAAATGTTGGTTTCTCTACAAGCAGTTGATACTACATTAAGAGTTTATCAAAGCATTACCTTTCAATATACTCTTTAAGCTATCAAAATAGCCAGACTATCAGGACCGAAAAGAAGTGGAATCAAAGCACCATGACTTATTGTTGATATATGGACCACCATAAAATCAGATCAGGTCGTCATGAAATCTAGCATTTATGTTAGATCCAATGTGAAATCATCATATGCTCCTTCAGTCAGTGTTATACCCTCCCTGCGTTGGATTCAATCATACATTTCGGTTGATTAGAATCATTTGATTGGCATTTTCTGAATTTTATTACAGGCTTTATAGTAAAACGCATTATAATGTTTATTGCATTCTTTAACCCAAGTTAAATCTCTCGTAGCATCAACTATGTTCTGTGCATAATGACATCCAAGATTTGTATTGCCTCACTTTATTCATTTGTTTTCTTTATCTCCATTCTTGATCATTTTATTGTGATAAGACTGATGGGCTTTTGATTATAAATGGGCTTTGAACCAATATGCAGTGCTTTACTACAAAATTTCATATACTTTCTCAACGGCATTTATATGTGGATATCAATTCACTTGTATTAATTTATTAAAAAGTAGTTAGTCATATGAGGCTGGAAGAGAGGAGAAGGCTCTTGAACTGTATAATGTTATGCTGCAAAGGAATGTGGCTCCTGATCTAGTTGTTTATAGCATCCCTGCAGATGGTTTGTGCAAGTTAGGCAGGATGGAAGAGGGATGTATGCTTGTTGGTTTTGCTCTTGTGAGAAGACTTAAACCAGATGTGGTTATGTACAGTTCCATTGTAGATGGTTATGTTAAGATTAATAATCTAGAAGGCTTTTGAATTTTATATACAGATAATGGAGGCAGGCATCATTTCTAAGATAGGTATATATAGTACGCTGATTGATAGGTGGTGTAAAAAAAAGGTAGAATTACGGAAGCATTTGGATTCTCCTGTAGGATTATCAAGGGTGGACTAGAACCTTCTATTCACACATGTAGCAATCTGATTGAGGGATTATGCAACATTGGGAACATTAATGGGGCTCTAAAATTGTATAGGCATGTGATTCAAGAAGGTCATATTCCTAATGTTTTTGTTGTTGGCATATTGACAAATAGGTTGAGCAACAAAAAGCCGATGAGATGATGTACTTCGGTTTCTTCTAAAGGCAATGAATGGTGGTCTGAGGTCCAATATCATTATGTTTAACATATTAGAGATACATCAAAGAATTTTCTTTTTAGGCCAATTCAGGATAATGATTTATTCCCAGATGCCGTTCCTTATGCTACACTAGTCACCTCCATACATTCGCATTTACATCCAGCAACATATTGCTCAGCACCCACTTACAGTCACTTGCTGTATATCAGCACCCACCTCTTTTTGCAGCACAACATGCTATATCCGTTGCACAGCGATATGTCTTTCCCCATTAGAATAGCGTATTTTCATGTAAGTCCTAACATTCATGCATTCCAATAATATAAGATTTCTCATCAAAAGTGATACATTGTATCTCTATTAGTATAAAGCACATATCTGAGCTTTTCATTAATTGTATAGATTCAATGTGATATCTTGTAAATTTCTTTCTATATACATCCTTTATCTTGTACTAACTTGTATTTTTGCAGAAATTATATTATTTTCCTTCTTGATTCAAGAATCTCAAATTCATTCAAGACTTGTAACAGCTAGATGTTAATAAGAATCTTACATTTTCAGTACTAGAATAGAATGGATGAGCATTATAAATGCCATAAATTGCTTGTTTTTATGCTTTTCGCCTTCATTTTTCAAAATCTCATAATGGTGAAACACGAATGGCACGTGCACCATTTCGTAAGAGGTAATTAATCCTAAGTTGATAATTTACATCAATGGCCATAGTCAGGATGTAAACAAAACTTAGGATTTTTATCTTTTATAAAATAACACTGGATCCACACTAGATCATTTTCAAAATTCATCATATTTTCTTTAAATATTTTTCTCTTTTATCAGAGTTTAATTTAAGATTAATTCAATATATATACCAATGGCCATAGTCAATGTATATTGAGAGTTAATTTCATTTTAAACTCTATAAAAGCACCAAAAATGCATTTTATTCTTTATTTGAATTTAAATGTGGTTATTATATAATACATTTGATGACCATAGTCAGGGATGTATTATGTCTTTAACCTCATTCTTAATTCATTTAAAGAATGAAATATGATTTTCAAATTCCAATTTCAAAGTTATTTAAATACATTCATCATTTAGGATAGATTTGCATCATGTTTCCAAAATTCCCCTTTTAAAAACCCAAGTGATTGTGAATATCTTTTCTTCAATTTCTATTTCAAATTCATCAATTCTATCTCATCTTCAAAGTCCAAAATTTGACTTTGAAATCAAATTCAAAGTTCCATTTAACTTAAAAATTCTTGATTTATTTTCTAAATTCCAAAATCAAGTTTCAAATTCAAAGTCCAATTTGACTTTGAAATTCATTCAAAGTTCAAATTTTCAAATCAATTTTGAAATTCCAAATCCAAAGTTAGATCCGAATTACATCTGGGATTCCAGATTTCGGATCTCATTCTCATTTAGGATTCTAGATCCAGAATTCAATTCCACCTTGGATCTTAGACTCCAGATCCAAAATCCCTTTTAGGATCCAGAGTTCAACTTCACCTTGGATCTCATACTTCAGATCCAAATTCTATTTAGGATCCAGAATCCGATTCCATCTTGGATCTCAAACTTCAGATCCAAATTCCATTCTAAATTTCGGATTCAATTTCACCTTGGATCTCAAACTTCAGATCCAAAATCCGTTTTAGGATCCAGAATCCAGTTCCATATTGGATCTCAGGTCCAAAATCCCTTTAGGATCCAGAATTCAATTTTACCTTGGATCTCAGACTTCAGATCTGAATCCTATCTTGGATTCTAGATCTTGGATCCAATTCCATTCTAAATCCAGAATTCAATTTCATCTTGGATTTCAAATCTATTTTAGGTTCAGACCTTGGATTCAAAACTCATTCTCAATTCCAATCCTTTCAAATCCAACTCCATTTCATTCTAGATTTCAAAAACCAAGTTTATCTTGATTTCTAAAAATTCCAAAAGCCAAATTCATTTCTCAATCTTATTTGGATCTCTCAGAACTCATTCTGATTTCAAAAATTCAAAATTAGAATTCAATTACATTCCAAACATTTATCCAAGTTCTAAACTCTAAATCAAAGTCCATTTATGACTTTGAAGTTTCCTTTCTCCTTTTATCTCAATTTCAAGATCCTTCCTTTCAAAAGTCTAGATTATTTTCCCAAGCTCTGATTATTCCAAAAACTCAGAACTTTAAATCTTAAAGTTCTAAAGTTAGAAACCATTTCTTCACTATATTATCAGATTCATCTCAGAAACACTCAGAGATTTCCAAAATCATTTTTTTTGAAAAGAGCATACATCTCTGCATTACACAAGCATGATTTTTTGTGCATTTTGACTTAGGATAAATTCTTAGATAATTTCTTAGCAAAGCAAAAAGGCATGAATTCGATCCTTGGTTCGATTACCCCTGGTAAAGACGCCAGGAACGGTCGAACCTCGTACCGACGAGCGAATCGCGTCTCCCAGTTTTCCTACAAATATTTCAAAACGGAGGCGAGTTACTTTTCTAAATATTTTCAAATCAAGGTCAAGTGAGACCCCGCAAAAGAGTTCCTCTTTCTCTTCTTTCCTTTCTTTTCTCTTCTCTCTTTCTTTCTGTTTTTTATTTTCTCCCTTCAAAAAGGAGGAAATAGAGGTTGGAAAGGAAAAGAGAAGGAAGAGAGAGAAATACCAAGAGAGGAAAAATTTTGCGATGATTACAGGTTTGGCAATCATGATGGGACAGGAAGAGATACTTCAACTGAATGAGGCAACTTTTTCTGAAAGTTATAAACAACGCTAGGTTGCATCAAAATGGATATCGAATTTTTATTTCATTCTTGGAATAGCTAGAAAATTTTGCCAATAAGATAAAATTATAGTTGACTCAAATGCTTGAAAACCGTGCACGTATGTGCAAAAGATATTCTCTCTTTTACCTAGAGTATTTCCTCCAATGAGGTTAACTCCTCGGACTTTAAGAGTCAAATTCAAAATTTTAGCGCTGATGATTTTCTTCAAGGAAGCTATCCATTTCCCTGATATGAGAATAGAAGAAATATTCTTAATTTGATAAAAGCAAGTAGTGAAGAAATATTGATAAAAGAATTTTGCATGAGAAAAGATGACTTCTGGCAACTTTGGCAGTTTGATATCTGAGTGTTTTCCCATGATAATCTTTTTGCACTCTTTTTGAGTCACTGAACTTTCTCAGTTTTTCACATCATCCTTCATTTTGGATGTGTCCTGACTTTTCTCTCTTTTTCGGGGAAGGGTACGTCACAAACTTCTTCATCTTGGAGATGTTCCAATCCTTCTTTTATCTTAGGAATTATATAGGCTCAAAGGATCTTTAGATGATAGCAGAAATCAAATATCTTTTAGGGTTTGTCGGTAGGTTCATCACACTCGCCTTCATCTCAACGGTGATCTAAACTTTCCCTGGAAGGATCCTTCACAAACTCTTTCATCTCGGAGATGATCCAAATCTTCTTTGTCCCCGGGGATCTAGCTCACCTATTCGTCTTCATCTCGACGACAGTTGAGAGATCCCTTTTGCAGATATTTGATTGCAACTTTAAAATGAATGTGAAGACACGGATTGAGTGAATTCTTTTTATAGCTCAAGATATTTCCACTGCCTGATTGCCAGAAAGTCGTCTTAAAACATATGTTATAGCCATGATCAATATCAATTCACTTCTGGCTTTTCAACATCATTGAAGATTTCTTTCACTGATCATATCGAGGACATCTCTTACATCCTTTTGGTTGACCAACAGGGAAAAGATTTGAATTTTATCCCTTTTTCGTAAAAAGCTTCACCTTTTTGCAAAGAATACTAGAAGTAATCTGAGGTAATTCTTTTGTGTATTCAGATTTTTAGAATCAACAAATGTTTTTAACAAATTGACATAATGTTCTAGAATTCTTTTGTGAAATAATCACTCAATATAAATTTTGATGAGACCTTGAGTTGGATCTTTGATTTTGGAAATACATGACCAGCAAAAGCTGAAACCTTTGAAATACATGACCAGCGAAAGCTGGAACCTTTGAAATACATGACCAACAGAAGCTGGAACCTTTGAAATACTTGACCAGTGAAGCTGGGATGTTTGAAATACCAAACCAGCGAAAGCTAGAATGTTTGAAATATCTTACCAGCAAAAGCTGAAGTGTTTGAAATACCTGACCAACAAAAGCTGGAATGTTTGAAATACTTGACCAACAAAAAGCTGAAATGTTTGAAATACATGACCAACAATTGTTGGATATTTTGGAAATACGGGACCAACGAAAGTTGGATCCTTTGAAAATACATGACCAGCGAGATGGTGGATCTTTTGGAAATATATCAGATTTAAGTCAGAACTTGAATTTTGTAAAAGGAAAGAATTTGATCAAAATACTGAATTCAGAAGGTTACCAGTGCGAGAACCGGATTTTGAAGAGAGTTAGATTTTCAAAAAGAATTGAGGAATCAAGGATCTTTGGTGAGAATTAATGGACCATCATAGTTTAATTGCATGTGGTCGGCTTTCAAGACTTATCCCCTCGTCCTGAACGGGGAAAGAAGGAAAGAAATACCTCGTTAGCAAGAGGCATCAGGTTTATCCCTTAACCTAAAGGGAAAAGGAAGAAATACCTCGTTAGCAGGAGGCATCAGGTTTATCACTTATCCTGAAAGGGTATAGAAGGTGTTGAGAAACTCTGTTTTGATGTCACATAATATGATACACTGTCTCATTTGATTCTATATAATATGATAATATGCCTTCTTGAAAAATGTTATATTATGACTGGATATGTTTTGCCATAAATCTAACGAGTATTTGATGCAAGGATATCTCACCCAAAAAGGATGGAGTCCTCCTGTTCAAGTACAACTATGGTGCAATCATACTCCTTGAAGAAAAGCTTGATGAGCTGTGCATTACTAAAGAGCATCCAAAAAGTTCGGCTACCTCAAGATTGAAGATTGTATTTTTCTTTTTTAGAGTCATATGTAACAGAACCTTCAGAAGCATGCATATTGCATAGTACATAACCATTCATAAAAGCCATATTTCATAAAAGTATACGATAGTTTCAAAAAGCTCCTTTTTGAAAACAAATCATTGTACCTTCTTACAATCCTTCATGAAAAAGGTATTTTGACATGACTTCAAAATGTAATAATTGTACCTTATATCATATACAAGACAACTTGAAAAGTAATGTTTTTAAAGGAAGGAAAAAGACAAAACATGAAATCGGCTACACCAAGAAAAACAAATATAATACTAATTGAAAAGACTCTAGTTACCTTCTTTAAAGAAATGATTTCAAATATAGGAAAAAGACAAAACATGAAATCGGCTACACCAAGAAAAACAAATATAATAAAGTTTTTGAAATGACTCTAGTTACCTTTTTATAAACCCATAGAATGTCGACTTACTTGAAGTCATCATTCTCTTTGTACAAGCATTAAATACCTCCTGTAAAGAATCCTTGTTAAATATCCTTCTCAAGAATGTCGACCTTCTTGTAGTCCTCATTCTCTCTGAAGACTTTGAAAAACACAACATAAAGAAAACACTTGACATGACCATATACAAATAAATATCTCAAAGTACTCATTGTACTTACACTCATTTAAAGTAAAGAAGTACTTATGTACCTCAAAATCATTAATTAGAATAAAGACAAAACTACAATCCAACGTTCAATGTACTATTGTAAGAAATAGACTTTTTACATAAAATATGTATTACCTAAAATATTACAACGACTAGTGTACCCCATACTTCACTGTTTATGGAAAAAGGCATTCTCGAATTTCTCTAAAGATGTTTTTGAAAATGACATGACATTTCACATCTCAAAAAGGCTACGATTTCAAAAAGCAATGACTACTTTTTCAAAAGCTATTTAAACACACTCAAATAAACTATTCAACAGGGAATGGAATAGACGTGTGAGCTTACAACGAGAAAAACTCTTATTCGATATTTGAAAAGAGAGCCTTGAAAAAGAAAGAGAAAAAGAAAAGAAAGAGAAGAGAAAAAGTCAAGTCCAGCTCTTTGACAAAGAGCATCTTCTGAGTGACAAACAGAACATTCTGAGAATCCTTCATTCGTGCATTCATATCATTCTGAAGGTTCTATAGGAAGTATTGTAACTCTGTTATTCACTGTTTTTCCTTCTTTGTTGAAAGAAGTAGACCTCTGTGAAAGAGGGTGTTGCCCTTCTCTGTTGAGAGAAGTAGACCTCTGTGAAAGAGGGTGTTGTCCTTCTCTGTTGAGAGAAGAAGACCTCTGTGGAAGAGGGTGTGCCCCTTCTCTGTTGAGAGAAGAAGACCTCTGAGGAAGAGGGTGTTGTACTATTTATCCGGTGACTCGGATGTTATAGTGGAAAGCTCAAGTGGTTTGCTTGGGGACTGGATGTAGGTCTGGGTATTGACCGAACCAGTATAAATTCTGTGTTTTATGTGTTGTGCTTCATTGCCTGATTATTTTATTTTATCGATCTTTATCGTATTTCACTATTCACCCCCCCTCTAGTGGAATTTCATTTGGTATCAAAGCAGGTTTGCTGGTTTCGACATAACAAGTCTTCCAGCACAAATGACATCTACCTCTTATGCTCGTGATATTGAAGGTCAACACGCATCTCGTCCTCCTTTCTTCAATGGCTCCAACTATGGATACTGGAAGTGCAGAATGGCTATCTTTCTCAAATCCATAGACTTTGCTGTATGGAAAATTGTTGAGCATCCATACACATCTTCATCCGCAGACTATAACTTATGGTCTGATGAAGAAAAGAAAATGGCAAACCTAAATGCAAAGGCTATGAATGCCTTATATTATGCCATTGATCAGAATGAATTCAACAGAATATCTATATGTGAATCTGCATATGACATTTGGCATTCTTTGGAGGTTATTCATGAAGGAACCAACAAAGTAAAAGAAGCCAAAATCTCATCTCTTGTTAGAAAATATGAGTTGTTCAAAATGAACAAAGATGAACCCATCACAGAGATGTTTACCAGATTCACCAACATCACCAACGATCTGAAATCTCTGGGTGTAACATATTCCCAGACAGAAAAGGTGAAGAAAATCTTGAGATCTCTCACAACTGATTGGGAGAAGAAGACTACAGCTATTGAAGAAGCTCAAGATTTATCTAAGCTTACTTTGGACGACTTAATAGGCAATCTTATGGCCTATGAAGTTCACATGAAAGAAAGAAGGGAAGAAGAGCAACTAGTAAAGAAAACTCTAGCTTTCCCAGCTCTATCTGAGAATGAAGACTCAGATAAAGAATTCGAAATTGCGCTACTTACCAGAAAATTCGAGCGCTTCATGATAAGGAACCGGCTTCCAAACAGGCACAAGGAAAGAAAAGATCCTAAAGAAGATCCCATGTGCTATCAGTGTAATAAGCCAGGCCACTTAAGACGTGACTGTCCCCTTCTCAAAAGAAAGTCCAAGACTGAAGAACCAAAGAAGAGGTTCTTTAAGAAAAAGGCTCTACATGCTCAATGGGATGATTCAGAACCATCCACCAGTGAAGAGTCAAGTGATGATGAAGCCGAAACTGCAAATATGTGCTTCATGGCAAATGAAAGTTCTGTAAGTGAAATCTCTGATTTTTCCTTTGAAGAACTTCTAGATGCTTTTCAAGAACTATTTGAAGAATCTAGGAAATCGAGTTTCAAAAATAAAGATTTAAAATCTGAAAATCTAAAGCTTTCCCAAAAGAATGAAAAACTCAGCAGTGAAAATTCTGAGTTGAAAAAGAAAAACCTTATGCTTATGTCTGAAATCTCTTCTACTAGCTCCAAAACTAAAAATCTGCAAGTAGAAATTTCAGAGCTAAAAAGTAAAACTGAGAACCTCATGAAAACGGTTTTCAAGTTTACTAAAGGTAAAGAGAACTTGGATAAACTCTTATCCTCTCAGAAAGTCTCTTTCTACAAGAATGGTATTGGCTAATCTCATTTCAACAAGCCTTCTTGTATGAATCAAAAGACCACGTTTGTGAAAAGTTCGTCTGAACCAAATAAGGAGTATTATAATGCTAATTTTTTTAACTCCTCTAAGGTTGTAGACAAACCCAAATCCAAATGGATATGGGTTCCAAGGTCTAACAAAAAGGGACCCGATTGGGTACCAAAAAGAAATTTTACTTGATGATTTGCAGGCTCCAAATAAGAAGAACATATGGATTCTTGACAGTGGATGTTCAAAACACATGACAGGACATCCAGACCTTTTTGCTGTTCTTCATCATAAAGAAGGAGGAACCTTTGGAGATAACAACAAAGGTTTGATAATTGACATTGGTAATATTGGTAACATAGATAAACCTCTTATCAAAGGCGTTCTCCTTGTTAAAGGCTTAAAACATAACCTACTAAGTATCAGTCAAATGTGTGACACATGTTATAATGTTAGCTTTAATCATGATGCATGCCTCATAGCAGACACCAACGAAAACATCATCTTAAAAGGTATAAGAAAGAATAATATATATGAACTATACCTAGAAAACATCACAGAACATTGCCTTATAGCTAATAATGACTCTCAACATTTATGGCACATGAGAATGGGTCATGTAAATTCTAAGTACATGTCTAAATTAGCTAAAGATAAGTTAGTACGTGGGTTACCCAAAATATCTTTTAAAAAGGATTATTTTTGTGATGCATGTCAATTAGGAAAACTGTCAAAATCATCTTTCAAATAAAAAAATATCATTTCAAGTAAAAGACCTTTAGAGCTTCTTCACCTGGATCTTTTTGGTCCTTCTAGGGTAGCTAGCCTTAATCATAATAGATATGCTTTTGTCATTGTAGATGACTACTCAAGATTTACTTGGGTAATATTTTTGAAAAACAAAAGTGATACGTTTTGTCAATTTGAAATTTTATGTAAAAAGTTACAAAATGAAAAATCGTGTTCTATTGTTAAAATCCGTAGTGACCATGGAGGAGAATTTGAAAATGAACTCTTTGTAAAATTTTGTAACTTGCATGGTATTTCTCATAACTTTGCCTTTCCTAGAGCTGCACCTCAAAATGGTGTAGTAGAAAGAAAGAATAGAACCCTTCAGGAATCTGCCAGGACTATGCTCCAACACAATAATCTTGCTAAATCTTTTTGGGCAGAAGCTGTTAATACTGCATGCTACATATCAAATAGAGTTCTCATTAGACCCTTATTAAATAAAACTCCCTATAAACTATTCTATGACAGAACTCCAAGAATAGACTACTTCAAAGTCTTTGGATGTAAATGCTTTATCCTAAACACAAAAGATAGCCTGGATAAATTTGATGCAAAATCCGTTGAAGGCATATTCTTAGGATATTCAAGTCATAGTAAAGCATACAGAGTTTTCAATAAGAGTTATAATACTATTGAAGAATCTATGCATGTTAGTTTTTGTGAATCTATTGATCAATCTGTTCATAAGCAAACTAACGATGATGATATTGAAAGTACAAATTTATTTTTAGATAACACAACTAAGTCTAATGAAGATGATCATCAAAGAACATTTGTCGATATCAAAGATCATCCTCAAAAGCAGATTTTGGGAGAACTGACAAAGGGGGTTCAAACTAGAGCTTAGCTAGAACGGATTGCAAACATGGCTTTCATTTCTCAACTTGAACCAAAGAAGATTGATGAAGCCATCATTGATGAGTTCTGGATGCTAGCCATGACTGAAGAATTGAATCAATTCCAAAGAAATGATGTTTGGGATCTTGTGCCTAGACCAAAGGACCATCAGATCATTGGAACAAGATGGATCTTCAGAAACAAGCTAGATGAAATAGGTAATGTTATTAGAAACAAAGCTAGACTAGTAGATCAAGGATACAACCAGGAAGAAGGTATTGATTTTGATGAAACATTTGCTCCTGTTGCTAGACTTGAATCTATTAGAATGTTTTTAGCATATGCAAGCTATATGGATTTTAAACTGTATCAAATGGATGTTAAAAGTGCTTTTTTAAATGGTTTTATAAATGAAGAAGTTTATGTAAAACAACCTCCAGGATTTGAAAATGAACAATATCCAGATCATGTTTTCAAACTCAAACGTGCTTTGTATGGTTTAAAACAAGCACCTCGTGCTTGGTATGATAGACTTAAAACCTTTTTGTTAAAAATTGGTTTTTCTATTGGCAAAGCAGACTCTACATTATTTGTTAAATTAGTGAATAATCATACCATAATCGTTCAAATATATGTAGACGATATCATCTTTGGATCTTCTAACAGCACTCTTTGTGAAGAATTTTCTAAGTCCATGCAGAAAGAATTTGAAATGAGTATGATGGGAGAACTCACCTACTATCTTGGACTGCATATTAAGCAAACCAAGGATGGAGTTTTCATCAATCAATCTAAGTATGCTCGTGAACTTCTGAAGAGGTTCAACATGAATTCAACTGCTTCAAAATCTACTCCTATGAGCACTACTACTGTTTTGGACAAAGATGAAGATGGTAAGTCTGTTGATATAAAGGTATACCGAGGTATGATAGGATCACTTCTTTATTTAACTGCTAGCCGTCCAGATATTATGTTCAGTGTTTGCTTGTGTGCTAGATTTCAGTCAAATCCAAAAGAATCACATCTTAAAGCTGTAAAAAGAATAATGAGATATTTAAAAGACACAGTTGATTTTGGATTATTTTATTCAAAATCCTCTACATTTGATCTAATCTCATACAGCGATGCTGACTTTGCTGGAAGTAAATCTGACAGAAAAAGCACAAGTGGAACATGTAATATGCTAGGGCACTCACTAGTATCATGGTTCAGTAAGAAACAAAACTGTGTATCATTTTCAACTACTGAAGCCGAATACATTGCTGCTAGCCTAGCCTGTACACAAGTTATCTGGATGAAACAAACCTTAAAAGATTTTGGTCTAAATTTTGAAAATACAACTATTTTCTGTGATAATACTAGTGCTATAAACTTATCTAAGAATCCTATTTTACACTCACGAACTAAGCACATTCAAATAAGACACCACTTCTTGAGAGAACAAGTCTTAAACAACATAATTAAACTCAAATTCATACCCACTAATCAACAGTTAGCAGACATATTCACTAAACTATTAAAACATAAAGACTTCACACATATTAGAAGAGAACTAGGAATATGCAAACTAAGTGACTTGTAAATTAATCACACTTATTAAGAGTATTGCTTTTGATAAAATCTTATTTTAAAAGTTTCTTATTATCGATTTTTTTGTGTTTGTTTTACTATTCAAAGTCAAACTATGTTTTCATATTTTCGTGTACTCACAATACTCATAGAAATTCATTCATCATAACACATTCTTTATGTCTTTCAACATGTCATCTTTCAAGTACACTCTCATAATGTCTTCTTGTCCTATCTCCTTTTACACATATCCATAAGAACCATTTACTTTAAGTAAAAAGTTATCATGACTTGGATCACATCACTCATTTCATTACACCTTTTATATCTTTTGTCTTTTTGTGACAACCTCTCATACAAAAAGCTAGCCGACCTCCAAACATGACTCCTCATTATTATTCTTAATAAATTATATTCATGTGATATATTTTCTTTTTTTATGACCTCTTATCAATGTACGTATCTAAAATCTTAAGACCTCTTATGAAAAATTCAAAGTGATTATTATTTTTGTATCACCTCTTAAGTGGTTATATTTCACGTAAACTTTTACTATATCATCGGTTATTTCATAGCTTAAGTATAATCTATTATCATCCAGTCATCCTTCACATCCTTTATGAAATCATATTGTTTTTAATACTACTAGTACTACCTTTTTATTTCCTCTTTCTCTCTTTATCTCATATGAAGTGACTTTCCATCCGTGACCATGATTCTCTCTTATATTGTATATCTCTCTAAAATCGAGACTCATTAAAGTCTTGTCTTCAAGCAAAACTTTATTTATTCTAAATATACTTTATGTCATATGTAAATCAAGTGAATGTTGTCCTTTATAACCTTTCTCTTTCCTCTACATATCCGTATCATCTTTTTATGTCTTTCACTCTCCTTTCACGCTTATCAATATATATACTTCTTAAATAAAAACTATTATTGCCTCTCACTCATACCCCATGGGTTGTCCTATTCTAAACTCTTCATTCACGAATTAAGAATACCTCCACATAAAGTAAAAAGTTGCTTGTTTTATTAGGCCATTATTTTTAAAATCATTCACTCTTTTTAGTTCAACATGACACCCCATACTCTATTAATGGCTTCTCTCACTAGTCGATAAACTCACCCATAGTAAAATCTATATATATACTAATTATTTCAAAACTATGTCCTTCTCAACCTAATATAATACACTATCTTCAAACATTGATTTGATTTGTCATTCACAAGTCTCTTAACTTACTACTCACGAATTTCCTTATTTGACTAAATTCTAAAAATCACTCACTTCCAATGTCATTCAAAACCTATCAAAATTATTTTCATTCCTCTATTTAATGGATTGGTTCATCACACACCAATTCCACTTGTATCTATCTATCATCCTACAAACTATTACCCACTTCAAACTCGCCCTTCTTAGTCCTCCTTTTTTCCTTACAAACTCTTGCAATGGCCTCTTCCTCCTCCAACAATGTGATTACTGCAACAGATCTAAGGTATCCAGA
The DNA here is from genome assembly GCF_984573655.1 of Nuphar pumila. Classification (NCBI taxonomy): domain Eukaryota; kingdom Viridiplantae; phylum Streptophyta; class Magnoliopsida; order Nymphaeales; family Nymphaeaceae; genus Nuphar; species Nuphar pumila. The sequence continues at coordinate 67,591,059 of NC_143255.1, read as the reverse complement.
TCGGTTTCACAATTACAACTTACTATGCTCTCGCCCCATTCATGAAGGTAAATTGGTTAACTTCGACGATTTCATGCTATTTGACTTAGACAACTATCTCCCTGAACTCAAACCTCTACTAGGATCTTCATCCCAAGCTGCCTACTATCCTGAACTAGTTCGACTTTTCTATACAAACTTTTCCACTGATCATGAACAAACTACAATCACCAGTAAAGTTCGAGGAAAGCTGATGTTCTTTCATGCTTCCTCACTAGGTAGAATTCTAAATCTGCCTTCCACCGGCACCGACCTCAACACCATAGTACCTATCGAACGATCGGTACTTCGAAAAATTCTTCTCTGTACCAACTGCTACCATCTTCCATGGCACATGAGGAATCTCCAACCTCATGCTCAATTACTTGCCCAGATTCTTCTCCATAACATCTATTCCAAGCTTCCCTGCAAGGGATTAGTTCCACGAAAAATCTCTCTCCTTATCTATGCAATATTTTTCTCTACTCCGATAAACTGGTCCTCCATTCTTTTTGACCTTTTCATTCGTTACCAGGAATTCAAGCCTCTTCTTTTCGGGTGTTTTATAACTCCCATCCTAAAATACTTCAAAGTACCCCTTCACAACGAAGTCATCCTCCGTCCCTCTCAGGTCCTCGATGCTACCACCTTCAATCTAAGGTCCCTGCACATGCCTGGCTCTGATGAAGAAGATCCAACATCCACCTTTGATTACTTCTCTGCAATGATGGATATCGAGCGCTCTCAGGATCGTATCCTTCGCAATCAAGCCCTGTTGCAGCAGACTCGTCAAACTCACCAGCAGAATCATGCCGACCGAACACATCAACCTACTCCACCTTTGGGATAAACTTATTCTTATTGGACTGTAATAACTTTAATTTATGGTCTGTAATAACTCTCTTACTCTGATCCCTTCCTTTTTGTCTATGACAAAGGGGGAGAAAAACCTGTCTCCATTATTGGAGAAACATACTCGCATTCAATATTTTTATAAGCATTATTTCTATGCATAATGTTTTTTGACAGGGGGAGCATATTTTGTCATCATCAAAAAGGGGGAGAATGTTGAGAAACTCTGTTTTGATGTCACATAATATGATACACTGTCTCATTTGATTCTATATAATATGATAATATGCCTTCTTGAAAAATGTTATATTATGACTGGATATGTTTTGCCATAAATCTAACGAGTATTTGATGCAAGGATATCTCACCCAAAAAGGATGGAGTCCTCCTGTTCAAGTACAACTATGGTGCAATCATACTCCTTGAAGAAAAGCTTGATGAGCCATGCATTACTAAAGAGCATCCGAAAATCTCGGCTACCTCAAGATTGAAGATTGTATTTTTCTTCTTTAGAGTCATATGTAACAGAACCTTCAGAAGCATGCATATTGCATAGTACATAACCATTCATAAAAGCCATATTTCATAAAAGTATACGATAGTTTTAAAAAGCTCCTTTTTGAAAACAAATCATTGTACCTTCTTACAACCCTTCATGAAAAATGTATTTTGACATGACTTCAAAATGTAATAATTGTACCTTATATCATATACAAGACAACTTGAAAAGTAATGTTTTTAAAGGAAGGAAAAAGACAAAACATGAAATCGGCTACACCAAGAAAAACAAATATAATACTAATTGAAAAGACTCTAGTTACCTTCTTTAAAGAAATGATTTCAAATATAGAAAAAAGACAAAACATGAAATCGGCTACACCAAGAAAAACAAATATAATAAAGTTTTTGAAATGACTCTAGTTACCTTTTTATAAACCCGTAGAATGTCGACTTACTTGAAGTCATCATTCTCTTTGTACAAGCATTAAATACCTCTTGTAAAGAATCCTTGTTAAATATCCTTCTCAAGAATGTCGACCTTCTTGTAGTCCTCATTCTCTCTAAAGACTTTGAAAAACACAACATAAAGAAAACACTTGACATGATGTTATCATCGCAAAATTTTTAACTTTTGCAAATCAAACTGACCTTTGAAAAAGATTTTGAAAATAACTCACCTCCGTTTTAAAATGCGGGAAAATTCCGTAGAATGGGACTCGCCTGTTGGTACGAGGTTCAACCGTTCCTGCCACCTTTAACAGGGGTAATTGAACCAAGGATCAATCTTATGCTCTACTCTATTCAACTTGTCTAAATCATATTCTAATTTCTAAATGCACATAGAATCAGGCATGTGCTATGAATTTTCAGAAAATGCACATTTGAAAACATGATGTTTGCTTTGAATGATTGAAATATTTAGAAAATGTAAATTGTGAAAAATCGTGAATTGGGATTTGAAATATACTTCTGAGAGAAATAAAATCGATTTTGAGGAATCCTTGACATTTGGTGAAAATTGATTCTGAGAGACTTGGTTTCTCTGAATTCAAACTTGGAAATTGAAATTCTAACTTAGAAAATTTGAATTTGGAACTTGGGAAATACTTGAAATATCCTTTGAAATTCAATGTCTTTGGGAAAATCGATTTTGCTATAAGACTTAGGAGATTTTGAGGAATTCAATTTCCTTGACTTGGATTTTGAATTGGAGTTGACAAATGCATGAAATGAATGAATATGGATTTGAGGAATTGAGAAATACTTTTTGTATTTTTGAGAAATGCAGTGCATTTTGAAGTTAGCCTAAGAGTGTAGGCTGAATGTGGCTAATGTGAAGATTATAAATCTGAGTATCATTCGTATTCTGACTATGGCCATAAATACAAATTCCACCAAGTTTATAAACTTCATAAAAGCTAGTGCATGTGCCATTCGTGTAGACCATGGTGAATTTGTAAAAATATGCATGAATCATCATCCATCACACATTAAAATTATAAAAAAATAAACTATATGCAATGCAACCTAAGCTAAGCAGGAAATATAAATTCTTATTCCAAAGTTTAATTACAAATTACATCACTATTGAAATTTAAATACATGAAAAATAAAGTCTTCAATGTACCTGCAAAACTAGAGAACTTGGTTAATGAATATATGTTGGCTTTTCTAGATTTATCCAACAATATCAGGAAATTGTTGGATTTTGCTAGATATAAGCCTTTTTGCCATGATTCCCTTAAATCAAAATGATAAAATATGAAGAAATAATAAAGGTAAAATATGAAATTTCGAAATTGGGGTCAAAATGACCAAAATACCCCTAATAACAAGACTATGGCCTTGAAATTAGGGTTTTTAGAAAGATATTTTGATAAAATGCAAGTTTTGAAATTTGAATGGAATAAACTCAAACCAAATATACTATGACATGATTAAAAATATGAAATTAGGGTTAGGGATTTCGAAATTTACGTCAAATGACCAAATTGCCTCCGATAGCAAGACTATGGCCTTGAAATCAGGGTTTTTAGAAAGAGATTTTGGTAAAAAATTGGGTTTTATGACCTAAATGAAATCAAATAACTACAAAATTAAACCTAAAGCATCCTAATATGATTATGAACATGATTAAACCCTAAAAATATATGCTTATACACGAAAATCCAATAATATCACAAAAACTGTGATTTTAGCAGTGTTTTTGGATCTTTCAGGAACCCGGTTTTTGCAATTTGCTTAATTCAGCCATCAAATGGATTCCAAAATCCATAAAAATTGGTACCTTCACTTTTTATAACCCTAATGTCGAATTGGAATTATAAAAATAATTTTTTGACATTAAATCAATCTGAAAATTGCATTAAACCCTAAAAATATGCTATTTTTGACCTAATTCACCAACCAGTCTCAGTCCAAGACCTGAACCAGGGGTCAAATCTCTATGAAAATTTATGAAATTTTACAGAGACTAATTAAGAAGAAAAACAGAGATTTCCCAATTTACAGATCGGAAAAATCATCTCCGGTTAGGGAGAAACTCTTCCGGCAATCTGAGCTAACATATTTCACTTTTAACAGGGATTAAAACGGCTACTTCAGATTGAAAATACATACATAAATAGCAATCCTAAACAAAAATCTCTGAAATTTTAGTGGTGAATAGTAGACAGAAAAATAATAATACTCACTTTTTACATATCTAAAATCGGATCTGTGGTTTGGGATTTATGACTAACACAAGTCTGATTAGGGTTTTGGTAAACCCTAACGAGCTTTAAATTTAAAAACAGATTCTCTAAAAAGGGAAAAACACTAAACAGTAATAAAAAAATCCGAAAATTTCACAGAAGACAGATCTACTCAATGTGAATCCATAGCACTTTACAGATCTAAAATCGAATATAAGATGAGAGAAATATCATAACAGCAAGTTACCTTCTTGATTTTAACCACGATTTTAAAGCTTTAAAAACCCGATTTGATGTCTGATTTTTTTGACAGGTTTCTCGAGATCCAAAACCTCTGATTTTTCTACAGTAACTCAATAACTCATGAATGCACCACACATAAAAAAATCAGAAATAAACAATGAGATCTTTAATCCGAAATAACATTATCTTTACTGTTCTAAACCTAAAACACACAGAAATTTAAGAAACTTGACAAACCATGCATTAACTAATGCAAATAAATAAAATAAACCATAAAACAGTAAATAAAACTTATTTCTATGCTATAGAACGTAAAAAAAACATAAATAAACCATGTAAATAAAATAAAAACAGGGAATCAATGGCTGGAATTTGATATCACCTTTAAAACATAGATTTAACCCATTAAAAGGGGTAAATCATATATTTTATTGGTTAATAATGTAAAGAATCATATTAAAATCAATTCTAATGGATTAAAATCTCTGTAAATCATCCAAAACAGGGTTAGATCACCTTCTTGGATCGTTCTTTTTTATTCTTGATGGTTCTTGAGGTTGAATCCATGGTTTAATCCATGAAGGGGATGACACCAATGGTTAAAATTGATTTAAAACATGAAAAAGTATTAAATAAAACTAAAAAATATTAAAAATATTACCTTGGTGCTTGCAGCTGCAATGGAGGAAGGTGGAGGTGCTGGAGAGGAGAGAGAGGCCATGAAAATTTGAGAGAAAAGAGCCCCCCTTTTGGCCCCCCTTAGGTCCCTTTTTATAGTTTTTCAAAAAGTCACTTAATTAGGGTTAATTAAGAGGTTTTTCATTTTTTTAGGACTCTTTCTAATAAATCCACTAAAGGCAATGATTTTTTGTGGTTTTCTAACCCTAAATGAACTCTAATTAAACCTTAATTAACACCTAATTAAACCCTAAAAAGTCCAAATGTGGTACCACCTAGTATGGACCCACATTTGGTTTTTAAAACCTGAATTTAAAACCTTTAAAAACCAATGGTTTAAAACTTAAATAAAATGGATTTTTAAAATTGATTTTGACTCCTCTAAACCTCTAACCTAACTAGGACAATGACTAACCCTAGTCTAGCCCTGACTTACTCGAATATGGTGCCACCCCGAGTGGGCCCTACTTGAGTTTTTTTTTAAAAAAATGATTTTAAAACTTGAAATTGAGAAAGTTTTCAAAAGATTTTCAAAAGTAAACTTTGAAATTAAATTTTTTGAAATGGCATAGGGTCCTAACTGGGTCAGGACTCCTCTGGATATGGTACCAACTGAGTGGGCCTACATCGAGTTTTGCAAATTTTGAAATAAACACTGAAAATACCTTTGAAAAGGGGTTAAAATTAATAATTAAAATTCAAGATCTTTGAAAATAGGGTCTCAAGCAAACTGGAACTCCGGGTTAGAGTCCTGAACTCTTAGGACTCTGAGATTTTAGATTTTAAAAGCCAAATGAAAGAATTTTTAAAAGATTTTATCAAGAAATGATGAAATAAGTCAGAAAACACAGTCAGGGTTAGACTCCTAACTCGACCGAACTCTAAAATAGAATCCTGAACTAACTGGACTATGTAAAATGACCTAAATTTTGAAAGCAAACGGAAAAGATTGAAAATGGAAGTAAAACTGACCTCAAAACAAAGTCCTGATCGGACTGAAACTTTCAAAATTTTGAGAAATTTGATGAATAGAGGAATTCAGAAGCGACACCACCTCAATGGGTCTCATCTGTGAATTGAAATCGATTAAAATTTGAATTTGAAATGAATCCAGATTGTTTCCTTGAGAAAATATTTCGAAATATAAAGTCCTGGGGTTGGAAAATAACAGAGTATTGAATAAAAACCCAGGTTTTGAAATTGATTTTGAAATAAAGCTTTAAAATTCAAATCTGGATTGAATGTTTTGAAAACAGGAGTGTTGGATCTCGAAAATGAGATGGGATGACATGCAATGCTATGTAATGCAATGAGATGTGATGAAATGAAATGCAGAATACATGCAATGATATGCAATAATCTGTGATGACCTATGAAATGGACAAACACTGGATGAGGGTGAAAATTTGGGGTGTTTACAGATGCCCCTCTTTGCTACTAAGCCGGTTGTGAGCCGAGCTTAGTGGCAAAGAAAACATACCAAATTTGAACCATAAAAATGCCCCAGTTAGATGGGTCTGACTCGGTATGAAAGAATTTATTCAAATGATGATGGTAGATATGAAATGGGGAATAAGGAGAAAATTTTATTTCAAAAAGAAATGAGATTCAGGTTTTGCCCTTAACCTGGATGGGACGGGAAATACCTCGTATGGAACGAAGCTCAGGCTTAACCTTTAACCTGATTGGGAAATGAAATACCTCACCACGTGAGGCTCAGGTTTGTACCCTTGACCTGATTGGGCAGAGAATGGAATACCTCATCAAAGGAGGCCCAGGTTTATACCCTTAACCTGATCGAGTAGAAAATGAAATACCTCATCAAAGGAGGCCCAGGTTTATACCCTTAACCTGATCGGGTAGAAAATGAAATACCTCATCAAAGGAGGCTCAGGTTTGTACCCTTAACCTGATTGGGCAAAAAATGGAATGCCTCATCAAAGGAGGCTCAGGTTTGTACCCTTAACCTGATTGGGCAAAAAATGGAATACCTCATCAAAGGAGGCTCAGGTTTGTACCCTTAACCTGATTGGGCAGAAAATGAAATACCTCATCAAAGGAGGCTCAGGTTTATACCCTTAACCTGATTGGGCAGAAAATGGAATACCTCATCAAATGAGGCTCAGGTTTGTACCCTTAACCTGATTGGGTAGAAAATGAACGGAATCCTCGAAAGAAGAGACCGTGATGGAACTTTTGGATTTCCGCACAATGAATCCGATAGGGGTTTTGCAAAAGGAAGGAAATTGGGGTCCCTAAAGTTTGAAAAGGGATTGATTTTGGGCGCCTCATTGCTGAGACTAATTAACTTTTGAAATTGCCTTTTGCTGAAATTGGTGGCTTAACCTCAAGCCGAAATTGGACTGTCTATGGTGGGACAGTAGGGACACAGGGAAGTGTGCGAATCTGAGAGCCCGTGCGCTCAGATTATACCAAAGAAGGGAAGGAATCTTGAAAACTCCCGTTATCAAGTCCTAAAAGGGATAACAACTGATGTCAGGATGTGCCAAAGATGAACCTCAAGCTCTCGCTTCACGCCAGGATAGCTAGAAAATATTGTCAAAATGTTGAATATTGTTGTTGATTCAAAATAATTGAAAATGATGCACTTTGTTTTGAAAGTATTCCCTCTTTTCTACCTGAAGTATTACCTCCAACTGGGCTTAACTCTGTAGAATCAAGATTCGAATTCAAATTGCTTGCGATTGGCTTTCTTTCAAGGAAGCTATCAATTTCCTTGATATGGACGGAAAAGAAAGTATTCTTGATATTGCGAGAGCTATTGTTGAAAGAATATTAATAAAAGAATTTCACAAAATTAAAGAAGATTCTTGATAGATTCGGCAGTCTGATATCCTGGGATTCTTTTCTCATGATGATCTTTCTGCACTCTTTTTTTTTTAGCAGATTGGAGCTCTCTTGGATTTTTCGGGAATTACATCATCCTTCATTTTGGAGATGTCCTGACTTGTCTTTCTCTTTTTTTTTTTGGAAGGGTACATCACAAACTCCTTCATCTCAGAGATGTTCTGATCCTTCTTTTCTCTCAGGGGTTATCATGATGATTATTGGCTCATTGGTTGGGAATCTCTTGATGATAGCATAAATTAAATATCTTTTAGGGTTTGTTGGTAGGCTCATCACACTCGCCTTCATCTCGACGGTGATCTGAACTTTCCCTAGAAGGATCCGTCACAAACTCCGTCATCTTGGAGATGATCCAAATCTTCTTTGGCCCCGGGGGTCGACTTGCTTAATTCGCCTTCATCTTGACGACAATTGAGAGATCCCTTTTGCAGATATTTAATTGAAGCTTAGGTGATTGAGGAAATATGAAAATTGAGTGGATTTTTCTGTATCACCCAGGATATTTCGACTGCTTTATTTTTCAAGAATGGTCTTTTAAAATGTGCCATTGACTGCGATCAATATCAATCACTCATGGCTTTGCAACAACATTGAATTTTCTTTGCTGGCCATATCGCGGATTTATTCTTCATCCTTTTGGTTGGCCAATAGAAAGATTTTGAATTTTGAATCCTTTTTCGTGAAAGCATTGCCCTTTCGGAAGTAATAGTGGAGGTATTCTGAAGTAATAATTTTGTGCAATAAAGATTTTTGAAATCAACAAATATTTAACAACAAATTGGCAAAACTTTCTTGAAATCCTTTTGTGAAAGCAAGCATTTGAAGCACAACGCAACACATCCATGACAAAAATTCTCTTCTCCTTTCCCCAAAGGAGAAGATTCAGAAATTAGAATTGGGAATTACTCCTCTCTTCCCTGAAGAGGAGGTGTTTGCAAAACGAACTTTCGAAGAGAAATTAAGCTTTCGTCAAAACTTCCTAACATTAGGCTTCTCTTATGAAAAGGGGGCCGGAATTGGTGAGGTTGGTAAATTGGTCATGAAGGAACGAGTTCATCACACTCTCCCTGAAAAGAGGGTCCTTCATGATGAAATGGCCTAGTCTGAAATTATGGGGCCACAAGGAAAGCAAGTCTCCGTCGAGTCTCTCCTTATACAAAGGGTTCCTTATGTGAAATTTGGAATTTTGTTTTGCAAACGGTTCACAAAGACACGAGTCCCTTCAAACTCTCCCTAAAAAGGGGATAAGTGAACGAATTGGATAGCATGCGAAAAGAGCGAGCTCCCTCGAACTCTCCCTATACAAAGGGTCTCTCGCAAGAGAAAATAATTGAAATTGGGTATTGGGTGACTCAAAAGGGTCAAATTTTGGAAATTGGAATTTTGAAATTTGATATTTGAAATTGGAAATTGGAAATTGATAATTGGAAATTTGGAAGTTGGAAATTGGAAATTTGGGAATTGATTGGCTAAAAAAGTCAAAATTGTGAATTGGTTTACTGAGAATGACATGGGTTCTATAGGGATTTAGCCTAATAACGACATTGGTTCAATTGAGAACGACATTGGTTCACTGGGAATAACATGAGTTCTGTAGGGATTCGACCTACGAACTATCTATTCCATAGGGATTTAACCTAAGGATCATAGTTTAAGAAGGAATGATTCCAACTTGTGAGCTTTGAATGGACCAGGTGCTAAACTGGGTTTTTGAGGGAAGATTCGAATCGGAATTCAACTCTTCAAGGAAAACTAGATGAATTGGGTTTTGAAAGAGAATTCGAGTCGGAACTCGAATCTTCTAGACCAGTTCTGAATTGGATTTAGAAGAAGATTCAAGTCGGGACTCAGATCTTCTAGACCAACTCTGAAGGAAAGGAAAACTCGGATCGGAACCCGAATCTTTGAAGGAAAACTAGATCCATCGTGGAAGGAGAAGAAATTCGAGTCAGAACTTGAATCCTGAAGGAAAGGTAGATCAATTTGGAATGAGAAGAAATTCGAGTCGGAACCCGAATCCTGAAGGGAAGGTAGATCAATTTGGAAGGAGAAGAAATTCGAGTCGGAACCCGAATCAGGAAAGGTAGATCAAATTGGAAGGAGAAGAAATTCGAGTCGGAACCCGAATCCCAAAGGCAAACTGGATCAACTAGAAGGAAAGAAGATTCGAGTCGGAACTCGAATCTCGAAGGAAAACTAAACTGTTTAGAAGGAAAGGAAATTCGAGTCGGAACTCGAATTCCGGAGGAAAACTAGATTAACTAGAAGGAAAGAAGATTCGAGTCGGAACTCAAATCTCAAAGGAAAACTAAATTAACTAGAAGGAAAGAAGATTCGAGTCAGAACTCGAATCCCGAAGGAAAACTAGACCGGTTGGAAGGAAAGGAAATTCGAGTCGGAACTCGAATTCCGGAGGAAAACTAGGTTAACCAAAAGGAAAGAGGATTTGAGTCGGAACTCGAATCCCGCAGGAAAACTTAAACCGGTGTGGAAGGAAAGGAAATTTGAGTCGGAACTCGAATTCCGAAGGAAAACTAGGTTAACCAGAAGGAAAGAAGATTCGAGTCGGAACTCGAATCCCAAAGGCAAACTTAAATTAGTGGACACTGAATTTTAAAGTGTACTAGTGCAAACACCGGATTTTGAAAATGTGCCAATACAAGCATTATGTTTTGAAAAATTACCAGTACAAATACCGGGTTTTGGAAGATTACCAGTACGAGTGCTGGATTTTGGAAGATTACCAGTACGAGCACTGGATTTTGAAAGATTACCAGTACGAGCACTGGATTTTTAAAAGATACCAGTTCGAGCACTGGATTTTAAAAGGCTACCAGTACGAGCACTGGATTTTGGAAGGATACCAGCATGAGCACTGGATTTTAAAAAAAAGTACCCGCACGAACGCTGGGCTTTGAAAAAGTCTGACCAGTGAATACTGAATTTAGAAAGTTCGACCAGTAAAAACAGATTCAGGAAGTTCGACCAGTGAAAACTGGATTCAGGAAGTTCGACCAGTGAAAACTGGACTTAAGAAGTTCGACCAGCGAAAACTGGATTCAAGAAGTTCGACCAGTAAAAACCGGATTTAGGAAGTTCGACCAGTAAAAACCGGATTTAGGAAGTTCGACCAGTGAAAACCGGATTTAAGAAGTTCGACCAGTGAAAACTGGATTTAGAAAGTTCGACCAGTGAAAACTGGATTCAGGAAGTTCGACCAGTGAAAACTGGATTCAGGAAGTTCGACCAGTGAAAACCGGATTTAAGAAGTTCGACCAGTGAAAACTGGATTTAGAAAGTTCGACCAGTGAAAACTGGATTCAGGAAGTTCGACCAGTGAAAACTGGATTCAGGAAGTTCGACCAGTGAAAACTGGATTTAAGAAGTTCGACCAGCGAAAACTGGATTCAAGAAGTTCGACCAGTAAAAACCGGATTTAGGAAGTTCGACCAGTAAAAACCGGGTTTAGGAAGTTCGACCATTGAAAACCGGATTTAAGAAGTTGTAAACACCCCAAATTTTCACTCACCTCCCTGACATTTTCACCAAGCATCAACATCCAGCCTCTGAAATCGCTGGAGGGCAAAATGGTCATTTGCTGAGCTCGAACCTTGCAAAAGTCCAAATTTCATCTACAACTCTCAAAATTTCTCTATTTTGTCTCAGATAGTCAAAATTTTACTCCTGACAGAAGACAGGAATCCTCAAGTCTTGGTTCAAGATTCTATTGCATAAGAAATGACATTACATATCATTGCATGAGCATTTCGAATCACTGCACTGCACAACATGCCATTTCGAGGTCCAGAACTCCTGATTTCGAAATTTTCAATCCAGATTAGAATTTCAACTCTTTTCAAAATTGATTTCAAAACCCTGGGTCTTCAAAATTATCAATTATTCCCATTTTACCCCCAGGACTCTGAATTTCAAAATATTTTCTCAGGAAAACGATCTGGATAGTTCTTAATGTGGATTTCAGTCACTTCACCTCAGATTTTTCCCTTTTGACAAATTTCAAATATCTTCCTTTTACAAAATCGCCCTACAAGGGCCAACTCTTTCCAAAATTCCTGTTTTGCCCATTAGTCCAGATTTTATGAAAATTCCAAAAAGAAGTTGTGGTTTTATACTTATTTCAATAAAGAAGCAATGTGGGACCCACACTGAGGTGATGTCACACAAGCTTTTCTTTTGAAAATTTGAATTTTGAAAAAACCCAAAAATATAGGAGCCTTGTCCCCTGGATTGGTGCCACTTGTCCTTTCTCTCTCCTCCCATTTCCATGCCAAGTGTCAGTGTGGGGCTAACTTAAGAAGCCGCCACATGTCATCCCATTTTATCTGCCATGTGTCACCCTATCCATCCTGCGCCATGCGTCATTCCAAGACTACCAAGAGATGCCAAGTGTCATAGGTTGTCCTGTCTAGAAAAAGTGGAGCTTGTCTCCTCTGAGGTGGCGCCATTTGGAGTGTGTCTCCTGCAGAGGACACGTGTCAACCCCTCCCTCCTTCTAGAAAAGTAGCCTGACACATGTCTCTCCCTACTTTTTTCAGAAAAGTAGGAGACATGTGTCACTCCTAAATTCCTATAGAAAAGGTAGGCTTGTCTCTTCTGAGGTGGCGCCATATGGAGTGTGTCTCCTGCAGAGGACACGTGTCAAGCTCTCATTCCCTCAGAAAAAGCAACTGCCATGTGTCATTCCCTGCTTTCTTCAGAAAAACTAGAATTCAAATATTCAAATCTCCTCATAGGTGGCGCAGATCCTGAACTTCTACCTTTTCCAGGTTGTCTGAGATGGCGCCACATGGCCTGGCCCTCCTTCTCACCCCTCTGCCACGTGTCATCTTCTGCTTCTTTCAGAAAAAGCAGGTGACACATGTCTCCTTCTCACTCCTTCAGAAAAAGTAGAGGACACATGTCCTCTCCCTACTTTTTTTCAGAAAAGTAGGAGACACATGTCACTGCCCTCTTTTTCCTCCCTCTTGCCACATGGCATTGTAGGAGCCACCCTGAGGTGGCGCCACATGGCCACCCCCCATTCCTCCAGGGCCAACCTCCATTTGAAATTCGAATTCTCCTCTGAGGTGGCGCCATTTGAGAAAGCCTCTCCAACAAGCTGACACTTGGAACCATCCTGGACTGCCACATGTCCAGATCTCATTTCCCCAGAAAAGGTAGAATTCAAATTCCTTTGAGGTGGCGCCTTCTGAGCCCACTGCTCTGTCCTTCTGACATGTGTCAAACACCTTTTGAGGTGGCACCATTCCAGGACTCCACTTGGCTCCACTTTTTTATTTTATTTTAATTTTAATAAAGGTAGCCCACCATGAGGTGGCGCCACCTGAGGACTCCCTACAAAAGGTGAGTTTGAATTTTAAGTTCCAAGAGAGCACCCTCTGAGGTGGCGCCTTCTGGGAGTTCTCTGTAGAGAGAATCAAGCAAACTTTTGAAAAATTCCAAATTCCCCCTGCTGAGGTGTCTCACCCACAAAATTTCCATTTTCTTTATTTTTCTCAAAAATCAAAATAGCCTCATGAGGTGGTGCCACCTGAGGGCTCCCTGCAAAAGCCAAATTCGAATTTTAAACCCCCAGATGGCACCCCCTGAGATGGCGCCACATGGAGGGCTCAGATTGAGCCTGTTTGAATTTCAAATTTCTTAAGAAAATTTATAAAAACAAGGCTCCATGCCCAAGAGGGGGAGACCATCTTTTGGAGACCATTTTGTGAACTGGAAAATTCGACCTAGCCTTCCTAACATCTTATTTTGAACTTTGGAAATCGTGCCCCCTTTGGCTCATTGGAGAAGGTGGAATAGAGCTCGTGCTGTGGCCAATTCGATTCCAACAGAGGTCGATTTTGGTGAACCATCTGAAGCCCGGAGCGAAGAACGAAGGAAACTCGTGATAGCCGCCCCTTTCAAGAGCTCCTACGCTGCGTAACGAAACAAGGTGCACTGCTTTCCCCATTGATTTGATGTCATGATTCGATTCGGGAGTCGTTTGAAGAAAGAGCTCATCCGAGATATGGATTGAGCTATTCTCATAAAACGACATATATAAAATGTTTCATTATGCTTCCTTGATGATTTTTAACATGCATGTAGTTAGCTAGATTTAATTTGTATTTTATTTCATTCATTTAGCACATTTCATGAATTAATTAGGATTAATTTAGCATTTATTTCAATTCTGCTTATTTTCAGTAGGTCTCTGTTTTTGTCAGTCAGTCCACACATCATTTCATGCATTTATTTTTTATTAAAAATCCCAAAAAAATCACGGAATGCGCCCTTAGGTGTCCCTGAAATTTTTTCAAAAATTCGGAGGCATTTGAATTTTTTTACTGCGGTAAACATTCAAAATGGCAAGTCAGGTTTTTTTACCCGGGATGCGTTTTGAAAATCATTTTCCGACTTGTAAAATTGAGATATCCCTCATGGGAGATCCGATTTTCAATCCGAAAAATGTTATGAACTCGGGTGAATGTCTAGTTGTTAATATGATGTTTTCAGGTTTTTATGATTTTGTTTTTATCTGACAAAAATCTGTGAGTTTGGGACACATGTCAGAGCCTAATTTGGGCCTCTGAGATCTTGGATCGACTTAGGGCTATGGTTTCTCTTTGTGTGTTGCGCAAAATCCAAAACTGTAAAAAGTGAAAGTTATTTCCGAGGTGTCCTCTGTTTGCATCTGAAAGACTGTAATTTTTAGAACAGTGTTGACCCCTGCTTCGAATTTGTTTTATCAGTCCTCTGTTTTGCTACATTTGTCTATTCTGTTAGTTTAGGCAGGAATAGTTTTATTTTTATCTGTGTTTCTGTTGATCAAATGCCAAAGTCATAAACATGAAAGTTGTTCATGTGGATGTCGTGCATAGCTCTGATTAATTTCGTAGATTTCCATGGCTGTTTGATATTTTTTTGGCATTTTACATCAGATTAGAGTGATTTTTACCTCTATCAGAACTAAATCCCTGTTGCCGAACTCACCATAGCTCAAATCGTGAGGCTGTAAAAACCAAAAATGTTCCATTTCAAGTCTTTTAGCAGTCTGAAAAATATCATAAGTTTCCATGGTGTAAATCTTGCATTATCATATTGGGCATTGCATTTGGTTCGGATCCATAGGCAAAATCCACCATTTTAGGACTTTCTTTAAATTTTAGCATTTAAATCATATCATTTCATGATTTTTAGCATTCTAGGATGTTTATCAGAGTAAGTAGATGCTTCATACTGAATTTGGTGAAATTTGGAATCCATTTGAGGTTCGGATTAGTCATAATACCAAAACAGGGTCCCGCAGGACCCGGATCCAAGTGAAAAACAAGCGAAATTCGTTATTTTGGATAAATTGCAAAATGTCAAATTCTGATTTTACAGTCCTAATGTGTTTAGAAGCATGTCATACTACATTTCATCATCATTTGATTTAATTTGAATTTCAAAATCTCAATTTTACCAAGTTTTCCTTCAAAAAACCCTGATTTTAAAGGTATAACTTTAATATTAGGGGTATTTTGGTCATTTTGACCCCAATTCCGAATTTCAAACTATTTTCCACCAAATTTCCTGCATTTACACCATTTCAAATATCAAGGAAGCATGAGATTAGGGTTTATATCCAATTAAATCCAATAATTTCATAATATTATTGGAAAATCTTGGAAAAACCCACATATTTGAGCTAACCTTATTTCAAGTTTGGCAGGGACATTCAAAAGAAGGAGCTGAAGTCTGCAATTTCCATTTATTTCCTTTATTTAGTGATGTAATAATGTAAATTTTGGAATAAGAGAGTTAATTTCCTGCTTAAACTAGGATGCATATCATATAGTTTGAATTTATGCAAATATCCTGCTTATGTGATGCATACATCTTATTTCAAAAGCACTATGGATGTTCACGAATGACACGTGCACCAACTCTTAGGGAGTTGATGGACTCGGTGGGATCCATATTTACGGCCCTAGTCGGAATATGGACGAGACCCAGATCCATCATCTATCTACTAGTCACATTGAGCCTACACTCTTAGGCCATCTTAAAATGCATATCATATTTCCAAAGTTTTCAAAATCATGTGCATCAAATCAACTAAATTCTGAACATATTCATGGCCACAGTCAGAATATGTGAAGGATTTATCTTGACTTAAAGCACATTTTTCCAACAAATCTATTAGAAAATCTTTTCAAAGTGCATTCATTCACTCATGTCATTTACATCATGAAATCATTGATTTTCTCAAGATTTTCTCAAGAAAACTTCATTCTCAAGAAATCGATTTCTCAAGAAACCCTAAGGATTTTTCAAAAATCGGTTTTCCAAAGACAAAGTTTTCCACAGTTCCCTGGAAAATGATATTTTCTTAAGAGATTCAAAAGAGTTTTCCAATCTTTCTCCAAGATCCAAAATCGATTTCCAAGTATTTCAAAAGGGTAAAATTCCCAGGATTTCGATTCCCCAAGTTTTGAATTTCCTTCTCCAATGAATTTACCTATAAATCTTCCATCATTTTCCTAAGAAAACTCTCAAAGTCCAAGTTTTCCTAAGAAGTGTTTCCCTTTTCAAATGTTCACCTTTTTCTCAAGAATCACTTCTATTTTCCCAGGATTTTCAACCATTCATGATTTTCTCACAACTTTATGAACTTTTCCGAGATTTCAAATCTTTTTCATCTGAGTTTTTTGAGAAATTGACTTTCAGCTTTTTCCTAAGAGAATCTTTTCAACTCCAAATATTTTCCAAGCATACATCATGTTTTCCCAAGCTGCATTTTCCAAAATCTCATAGCACATGCCTGAATTCTCTGTGCATATAGGATAGAACATAATTTCGATGATTTAATTAAGTCAAGCACAATTTTGGTCCTTGGTTCGATTACCCCTGTTAAAGGCGGCAGGAACGGTCGAACCTCGTACCGACAGGTCGAGCCCCATCCCATGGATTTTCCCGCAATTTTCAAAACGGAGGCGAGTATTTCAAAACATTTTCCAAAATCCGGTCAAGTTTGAATCGCGAAAGCATTTCCCTCTTTCTCTTTCGCAAGGAAGGGAATACGAGAAAAATTTCGCAACGAAAACAGGTTTGGCGACCAAGATGGGACCTGTCCTCGTCTGACCTAAATTATGCTTGAATTAGTTTAATTATCAAAATTATGTTCACTAAATGTCAGCTCTTTACTTTCAATATCATGTGAGCCTAGGAGCCTAGATTCTGACCTAGCTGACATTGATTGCATATAGCTTAGGCATGGTTTGGTAGGACCAGATTGAGGAGAAATTTTCATGCTCACATAGACTTAGGTCTAAACACGACTCTCCTCAATTTAGGGTCTGAATGCAAACAATGTATGCTTCTTCAAAGATTTTCAAAATCTATCTTTCTAGGACTTAGAGCCCTCTATTTCTTGCATGTGATCATTTTTCAAAATCCCCAATTACCTATATTTACCCGGTCTTCACGTTGCTGGGCTCTCTTCCAGAACCATAGTTCGGGACAGAGCCTCACAACTGGGCCAATTATTTGGGTTAACACCCCCTACCACGTACCGCGGGCCACAGTCCGAAGTATATCGGTAGGCGCTCAAGGATGTTGGAAAACCTTACCTTAGAACCGGAGTTGAAACTATATGCCACGTACCTCGGATTCCGATTCGGGTATATCGGCATAACTGGATTGGACAACGATGATCTGAACCTAGAGTTAGGACGAAGGTCCTACAACTGTTTTCAAATTGATGCATCTAGAGTCAGCCTTTTAGGGAGTGCTGAATGTGCATAAATGTTTGTGCAGGATGTGATTGTATGTATGATTTTCTCCGTTCTTTATATTTCCCAATGTTTTTTTTTTCAACTCATTAGGTCTTTTTCCAAATATCTTTATTTTCCACAAGATGTTTTCTCAAACCCTGGATGATTTTCAAATATCCCATTTCTTCCAAAACTCCAGGTGATTTTACATTCTACCTTTCTACTGGACCTCGAATTTCTAGCTGCATTTTTATCCTGCCTGCAAAATTTTTTTAAAATTTCTCACATTTTCCTAAGTCTCATTCTAAGTCTTTCTCTGTTTTCAGTTCGATGGCATCCAGTCAAGTCGATCCTATCTTTCCTGAAGGTCACATCTCCTTCGAGGTGCGACAAGGTCGTCCTGAACATCGAGCCCTTAGCACCGGAACTTTCATTCCCCAGTGGTATTATTCCTGGCTAAAGAGCTTTTCCCGAATGTTCCCGGACCATTTGAGCGAGTGCGGATTAGGGCTGGCATCAGCAGTCGGAAAGCAGACCGTCAATGGCAACCTGATCCATGCAATGGCGGAGCGATGGAATCCTCGAACGTGTACCTTCTGGTTCCCGTGGGGAGAGATGACCGTTTTAATGGATGAATTTTCAGAAATCATGGGGTTGCCAGAACCAGCATGTCGACCAAGCGACCCATTAGAGTATCAATTCCTTATCAATGTCAAGGGTTTGGACCCCTGAGACTCCTTAGCTCGTATGACAGGCCGCCGATCTTGGCCTCTGATCCAGTTGAAAGGAAATGAGTATGTTGACCTACTTGAGTTGTACCGCCAGTACGGGACCTTCATGGAAGTCAGTTCGCTATCAAGAACAACTAAAGAAAGGATTCAAAATGCGATGGTTCTGTGCACTGTAGGATTATCCCTCTTCCCAGATGGGCAAAACTACATGGACATCAGAATAATCCAACTTATGAGAAGATAGGGAAGTCGGCAAACCAATCGCCTCTCCATAGCCATGGCAGCGCTCGCCTTCCTTTATCGAGGTCTGACTCGATTCTCACTTGGAGAGTCCATTTTAGTTGAAGGATGCATCTACGCACTTCAGTCCTGGTTTTTCCAACACGTTCCAACCCGAGCAAGCTCTTTCAGATACAATGGTCAAGAACTCCTTCCAGTGTCGCAGTACCGATCCATGATCAACAACATCCAAGAAGATGACGTTGTTTGGGACTATTTTGATCGACAAATATCTCCTCCCAGATATACGTACGCTTATGGCAAGCGGTTCAAGTTGCTAGGACCATTCTTCTGCACTTATTACCAACCAGAGAGATGTGTTCGACAGTTCTCCCAGAGACAGCAGTATGTCGAAGCCTGACTGTTATCAGGAGTTATGGCAGAGTTTGATCTCACTTCCGCACAATGGTCCGGGGCATATCATTCTGCCCGCTACGGCTGGGATTCCTTTGTCTCTCTTAAAATCTTTCCAGGTCCTAGAGTGTCTGCCGACTATCATGAATGGTGGCAAATTGTTTGTCCCCCACCTCTTTGTCAAGATCAATAAAGTCATGTTTTTCTCATTTCTATAAAATTGTCTCTCTTTCCATTGTGGTTTGACGACCTCGCCTAGGTAACAAGGCATATTTTCGTTGTTTATTTCTTTTGCAGAAGGAATGACAACACAATTGTCGTGATTCCCACGACGACTCAGTCCCTAGTAATGGGACATCTTTTCCAAATTGTCTACCATATTTTCAGCAAATATTTCTTCCAAAAGCTAATTCCTTCATAATCTAATCAGGTCTTTGCCCTGCAGAGAGCATCCATACCATTTGATGGTTGAGACAAGATCAGGCAAAAGAACCACGGTATCCCAGTACTCGTCAGCCTCGGAAGAAGAAAAGGGTTCCCCTCGATCCGAGAAGAGTCAAGAGCAGCAGCAAGAAGATGACGGCATAGACCCTCAGATGTATGCCATGTTCAGAAAAATGATGAATAAGATGATGAATGAGCAGCCCGGGACCAGCTCAGAAAGGAATCCATTCAGAGAAAAGTTCCATGGTTGTAGGAGTAAGAAGGCTCCCAAGAAGCAGATCCAGCCAGAAGAGATTTCAGATGAATCAGACTCAACTGAAAACACAGATGAAGAATATGAGGTGCCTCCAGCATTTCAGAAGCGTGGCCAAAGTAAAAGCCGCAGATCAAAGAGCAGAGATAAAGAAGAACCTTTGCAAGCACAGTTTAAAGAAATGGCCCGAGTTGTCAAGGATCTGCAAGCCCGCGACAAGGGCAAGAAAGTCTTCACCAGTGAGGACTTTTATGACGGCTTAGAAGGGGATGATGACCTGGAGAATCTCCCTCGTAAATTCATCAAGTTCGATGGCTCTGGCGACCCAAAAGCGCACCTCACCACTTTCTTTGCTGAATGCTCTCGGTTTAAGAGGGATAACCGAGCATTGTTTCTATGCTTCCCCCGCAGCTTGGAAGGAGTTGCAGCTAAGTGGTATGCTGAGCATATCAACCCCATCGAGCTCAAGGAGTTCGACAAAGTTGTTAACCTCTTTATTGAACGCTTCTTGTTCAACACAGAGGCGCTTCCTACATTGAGTCATCTCTGCAATTTAAGGCAGAATGAGAATGAAAAGGCACGGGACTTCATTCACAGATGAAGATCAGCCTGTAATAAGATGAGAGATCCTATCTCGGAAAGGCATGCATTGTCCTTAATCCTCAACAATTTCTCGCAGCCGTTAAGAGGATTAATCTCCACAGCGCCGTCCAGGACCTTCATTGAGTTGACTGAACGAGCCGAATGGCTCGAACTAAGTGTGGAAAATGGAGTCTATGAAGGCTTTACCTTTTCCAAGATCAACTCCCAAGGTGAGCAGAAGAAGAAAGCTCACTTCACTTATTCTGCTAACTACAACAGCAAAGGCCGAAATCAGCACAAAGGGCAGAAGAAAGATTACTGCTACGGCACAGGCAGTTCGAACAACAAGGACCAAAAAGCAAAGCCTGCCCCTCAGTTCAGCAAGCCTCCTCAGCAGGATCAAGGGCCAAAACTGCGTGAGAAGACCAAACATGAAGGATGGAGTTACGACAGAAAGTTTACTCCCCTTGACCAATCACTCGAAGATGTGCTCGAGTACATGCTATCGAAAGAAATGGTCAAATTGCCCAGATTGGCCGATCCCCCTATGCCCATGGGAAAATGGAAAGATCAGTTCTGCAAGTTCCACAGGACAGTAGGGCACAACACTGAGAACTGCTTTGTTCTCAAAAACATCATACAAGACCTCATTGAAAAAAATCTATTGGTAGAAGGAGAAGAAGAAGAGAAAATGGACATTCTCAATCACCCCTTCCCTTCACACACCACAGCAGTAGTGTCTGCACACCTCTTTCTACCGCATGAACATATCAAGCCATGTTCTGCGCAAGATCTCCAAGTTCAGCATCAGGTGACGGTGCTATGACAAGCAGCTCCAGATTCTAAGAAGATGGACTTAATCTCAGCATTCGGTAAAATGAAAGTTGCGGAAGCACCTGTGAAGTTAGTTCCCAAGTCAAAAGGAACTTCTGACTTCTTCAAGCAAATCGTTAGACCAAGGTCAGAAAGGTCAAGTCAGAAGCCTCTGACCGCTTTATCCAATGTCTCCATCCTTGACTTGGCCAAGAATTCTAGCAAGCACCAGCAAGTACTGGATGATTTACTCAGAAAAATCAAAGTTAAACCCAGTACCACTCCAGAAGACATGGCACAGATTGTGAACTCTGCCATGACCAATGCACCAATCACTTTTTTGGATGAGGACCTTCCAAAGCCTCATTCCTTTCATAATAATGCTCTTTACATTGTCGTTCGGGTAAGAGGAATGACAGTACCGCATGTGTTGGTCGATGGAGGCAGTAGCCTCAATATTTGCCCTGAAATGACTGCAAAGGCATTAGGGATCAAGGATGAAGAATATATTCCGGATCCCATCACTATCTATGGGTTTGACAATCATGGTCAAACGGCCAAGGGCAAGATATTCCTGGAAGTGTTTATCAACTATTCAGTGCATTCAGTGCTTTTCCACGTGGTTAATGTACCACCAACCTACAACTTGCTGCTCGGAAGGACATGGATTCACAATGCTAATGCAGTGCCTTCCACCCTACATCAATGTGTGAAGTGGTCAAAAGGTGGAATGATTACCACAATACTGGGAGAAGACCCAAAAGAAAGGCTCCCGCAGCCCATGATTCCTCGGCCATCATTCAATGCAGATATTCCCAGCATCAGGGAAAGTGAAGAGATCAATCTCGGAGAGAATCGAGAAATACTTCAGGCACCATCAGAGCCATCTCTGCACACAGTAGCCACGACACGATGGAAAGGTCCTCAATTCTTCAAGGTTGGAGGTCGAATCGACTACAGCACCATTAAGGATCATCCCTTGTTTCCTCAATTCATGAAGTCAAGAAAGGGATTCGATTTACTCCTGAAGCATGGCTATCAACCCTTCAAGGGACTCGGCAAGAACGAAGATGGCCGCATCGAGCCAATGATCCAGAAACATCGTCCCCACAGAGCAGGACTAGGGTTCTCCGGAGGAAGCTCATCAAGGAAGACTGTTTTTGTCAAAGGAGCACAATGAAGACCATTTGTCATTTTCTTTCTATTCTTTTCCAAATAAATGTCTCATTTTACCAATGTCACTGATCAATTCAATCAATAAAATTCCAAGTTTCTTTATCTATCCGGATGCCATCTACTCCCTTTCTGTCTGTCTCATCATTTTATAATCCAATGCCATTTTATGCATAGTTCTCTTCAAATGATTGCTTGTCTTACTATAAGCCGATTTGCCTGAACCAGATTTTTTTCTTCAAAATTTCAGAATGACTTCTCGGACAATCAAGAAGCTCGTTCTCAATACCAAGGCCTTTCAGAAGTCGACAACAATTCATAGAATCAAAGCAAGCACCGGAAATGACAAGAGTGCAAAGCAGTCTGATGATTGTGCAGAATATGATCAGTCTCTTCAGGAATTATCGGAGTTCGCCGCAGTTCAGAAGCAGGACGAACCATCTCCTCTAGTACAAGATCCAACTGAAAGTGTCAACATCGGTTCAGAGAAAGATCCAAAAATTCTCCAGATCGGAACTAGTCTGAGTCCGGAAGAAAAGAAAAGGCTTATAGATTTTCTCAAGCGGCATGAAGAAGTGTTCGCATGGACATATGAAGACATGCCGGGCTTAGACCCCAAATTGGTCGAGCACCGTCTTGTCTTAAAGCCGGATGCTAAGCCAGTCAAGCAGAAGCTGAGAAAAATGGATCCCAGAATAGAACAACAAGTCAAGGAAGGACTTGAAGACATGCTCAAAGTAGGATTTATTCGAGCTATTGACTACCCAGATTGGTTAGCCAACATCGTCGTTGTCCCAAAGAAAAGCGGCAAAGTGAGGATTTGCATAGACTTCAGAGACCTCAATAAGGCAACTCCGAAGGATGACTATCCACTTCCAAGCATCGATCTTCTAGTCGATAGCACGGGAGGACATGCCATGTTCTCTTTCATGGACGAATATTCCGGCTACAACCAGATTAAGTTGGCCGCCCGCGACCAATCCAAAACTTCCTTTACTACGCCTTGGGGCACTTTCTGCTATACAGTTATGCCTTTTGGGCTCAAGAATGCTGGAGCAACGTATCAACGGGCAATGGTTGTCATCTTTCACGATCAGATGCGCAAAATCATGGATGCGTATGTTGATGATATTCTCGTGAAATCTAAAGAGGAAGAAGATCACCTCGAAGCACTTGATCAAGTCTTTAAAAGACTTATTCTTTACAAGTTAAGGCTTAACCCGCAAAAGTGTGTCTTTGGAGTCGAATCAGGCAAACTGTTGGGTTTTCTGGTAAGCAAAAAAGGAATTGAAGTTGACCCAGCCAAAGCAAAGGCTATCATTGATATGCCTCCCCCCGAAGAATCTCAAAGAACTACGTAGCCTTCAAGGACGTATGCAGTCAATCCGGCGATTCATTTCCAATTTGGCGATGAGATGTGAGCCCTTCAACCACTTACTCAGAAAAGGAGTTAAGTTCGAATGGGGACCAGAATGTCAGCAATCGTTCGATCGAATCAAGAAGTATCTTCTTAATCCTCCCATCCTGAAGCCGCCAGAATTGGGAAAACCTCTTCTATTATACATCTTAGTTAATCAAGTCGCATGCGGTGGATTCTTGGCGCAATACAAAGAAGGCAGCCTGATAGAACACGCCATTTATTACGTGAGTAAGACTTTCATAGATTATGAAAAGAGATACTCTCAAATAGAGAAGACCTGCCTAGCTCTGGTATGGATGTGTCAGAAGCTAAGACACTACCTGTTGGCATCAGAGGTCAAAATTTTGTCCAAACTCAATCCTCTCAAGTATATTTTAGAGCAGCCTTTCCTAAGCGGACGAGTCGCCAAATGGCAAGTCTTACTGATGCAGTATGACTTAGAATATGTCTCGCAGCAATCAATCAAAGGCCAAGCAATCGCAGATCAATTGGCGGATTTTCCTCTGGCCGAAGAAGTGAAAGCCGAAGATGACTTCCCTGATGAGCAAATTTACAATATCCAGAAGTTCCCAGTCTGGAATTTATTCTTCGATGGTTCTAAGAACATGGCTGGAATAGGCATCGGAATTTTATTAATCACTCCAGAAAAAGAGATGATTCCGTTTCCTCTCAAGTTAGATTTTCAATGTACTCACAATATGGCTGAATATGAAGCCCTGATTCAAGGTCTAAAGATTCTATTAGACTTCAATGTCAAGAGAGTACATGCCTACGGTGACTCATTACTTATTGTCAATCAAGTTCGAGCCGAATGGCAAGTCAAAGATCCGAAGTTATTTCCCTATCAGAAAATTGTTTCGGCTTTTGTCAACAAGTTCGAAGAATTTCGGATTTTCCACATCAAGAGAGATTTCAATCAAGTGGCCGATAGCCTAGCCAGTTTAGGCTCCATTATGGCATTCAAGAATGGAGAATCTTGTCGCTCTTTTGAAATTGACAGACTTGACCAACCTGCTTTCCTTCCATCGGAGCAGGTAAACCAGGCTGAGCAAAAAAAGAAGCCTTGGTATTATAACATCAAAACTTTCATAGAAACTGGCGAATTTCCTCCAGAACTCTCAAAGAAAGAGCAACGAGCAATCCAGCGTATGTCTACTCGATACTTCATTTTGGCCAATATCCTCTATCGTCGTGGATTCAGTTCAGAGTATTCCAGATGTTTAGATGAAGACGAAGCCAAAGAAGTCGTGCGAGAAGCACACGAAGGCATTTGTGGCGGCCACGTCGGCTACCAAACCCTTGTCAAGCAAATCATAAGAGCAGGGTACTACTGGAAGACTATACAACAAGACTGTTATCATTATGTGAAGAAGTGTGTGCAATGTCAAATACACGCACCTTCTATCCATGCGCCAGCAACATATTTACAATCCGTTGTTTCTCCATGGCCGTTCTCCATGTGGGCCTTCGATGTCGTAGGTCCCATCACTCCTTCAGCTTCAAATGGCCACAAATACTTCCTTGCCGCAACAGAATATTTCACCAAGTGGGTAAAAGCCATCACTCTTCGCACAGTTGAAGGCCGACACGTGGTCTCTTTTATTCACAAGAACATTCTTTGCCGTTTCGGCATCCCACATGACATTGTGTCAGACAATGGCAGTCATTTCAAGAATGAAAAGATGAAGACATTCTGCTCAAAATTCAAGATCTATCACCATTTTTCCGCTCCATATTATCCTCAAGAGAATGGTCAGGCAGAGGCCACCAACAAGATTTTAATTCGTATTTTGGAGCGAACTGTGGAAACAGGCCGTGACTGGCACGAGAAGATCCACGATGCACTATGGGCCTACCGGACCACTATTCGCACTCCAACGAATGCTACCCCATCAGAACTGGTCTATGGAACAGAAGTAGTATTGCCGCTACATGTTCAGAAGCCCGCTTTGAAATTTGCTTCACTTCTGCAATTACCTCTTGATCAATACCAGCAGCAACGACTAGTGCAGCTAGACTTACTCGACGAGAGAAGGCTAAAAGCAGCAGAACATGCTCAATCCTATCGCCAGAGAGTAGCCAGGCAATATGCGAAGTCTATCATCGAAAGAAGATTCAAAGTCAACGATTTAGTACTTCGATCCACAACTTATCTCAAGCATCGTCCCGGCGGCAAATGGTCGCCAAATTGGGAAGGTCCCTATGTTGTCAAAGAAGCATTACCCCGCAACTCATATCGGCTCATCAATGCCGATGGGGTAGAATTGCCCGATCCTATTAATGCTCGACACTTGAAAAAGTTTTATACTTGAAACATTTATCCTTCTCTTGTAATCCTTCCTGTTTTCTTCAAATAATGATCCAACTTTCTTTCCCAGTTACACTAGGGCATTTTAAAATTTTGTTCTATATGCAGGCAGGATAAACAAATTCCTCATTTCATGCACATGTGCATTCATAAGCATCAATTTACAATCATTTGCATTCGACCACATCAACAACCATCTGGTCAGTATTGGGATTTCAACAAACCGTCCCATCACGATTCCTAAATAATTCAAAATCAAAAGGTCATCACCAATACTGAACCAAAACCCAGCGCTCGAACTGGTATTATTTCAAAATCCAGTACTCAAACTGGCACATTTTCAAAATCCCAATTTTTCAGAAAACCGAGTTCCGACTCGGGCTTTTTATTTCAATCATTTTCTTTTGTTGATCAGGGTTCCGACTCGAGATCTCCCTATGTATTTGAGCTCTGATCTGAGATCTTCATTTTCTTTCGTTGATCCGAGTTCCGACTCGTGATCTCATTATCTTATTCGAGCTCAGATGCGAGCTCTTCATTTTCTTTTGTTGATCCGGGTTCCGACTCGAGATCTCTTTAGTTACTCGAGCCTTGACTCGAGCGCTTCATTTTCTTCTGTTGATCCGGGTTCCGACTCGTGATCTCTAAATTTTATTCAAGCTCTGACTCGAACTCATCATTCTCCCTTGTTGATACAAGTCATTTTGATCCTCAGGGTCTGTCGATTGCTTAAATTTGATATTTTGCCTTCCAAATTTCAATTTAAATCTTCAAATTAGGCAATTCTCCAATTTCGACCTCTGGGTCACCCAATTTTCAATTCTCAATTTCAATTACCAATTTCCAATATTCGACCTTTCGGTCAATCAATTGCCAAATTTTCGACCTTCGGGTCAATCAATTTCCAATTTTCGACCTTCGGGTCAATCAATTCTCAATTTCGACTGTCAGGTCATCCAATTTCGGCCTTCGGGTCATTCAATTTTCAACAACCAATTTCCAACTTCCAGTTTCGACCTTCGGGTCAATCAATCTCAATATCCAATTTCAATAATTTCCTCTTACGAAAGACCCTTTTTTTAGGGAGAGTTCGAGGGAGCTCGTTCTTTCGCATGCTATCCAATTCGTTCACTTAGCCCCTTTTTAGGGAGACTTTGAAGGGACTCGCGTCTTTGTGAACCGTTTGCAAAACAATTTCCAATTTCACACGAGGAACCCTTTTGATAGGGAGAGGCTCGACGGAGACTCGCTTTTCTTGTGACCCCCAATTTCATACTAGGCCATCTTCATCATGAAGGACCCTCTTTGCAGGGAGAGTGTGATGGACTCGTTCCTTTCATGACCCAATTTTCTGACCTCACTATTATCGGCCCCCTTTCCATAAGAGAAGCCTAATATTAGGGAGCTTTGACGAAAGCTCAATTTCTCTTCGAAAGTTCGTTTTGCAAACACCTCCTCTTTAGGGAAGAGAGGAGTATTTCCCATTTCCCATTCAGGTAAGGGCTAAGCCTGAGTCTCTCTTTTTGGGGAAAAAGAGAGGAGAATTTTCGTCACGGATGTGTTGAGCCGGATTTCAAATACTCATTTTCACCAAGGATTTCAAGAAAATTTTGTCAATTTGTCAATCAATTGTTGATTTCAGAATCTTTATTGTACAAATCTTTATTTCAATTTACCTTCAGCATTACTTCCAAAAGAGTGAAGCTTTTGCGAAAAGAGATTCAAAATTCAAATTCTTTTTATTGGTCAACCAAAAGGATGAAGGATAAGTCCTCGATATGGCCAGAAAAGAAGATTCAATGTTATTGAAAAGTCGTAGATGATTGATATTGATCACAGTTATGGCATATCTTTAAGGATTATTCTTGTAAAGACAAGGCAGTGGAAATATCCTGAGTGCTAGAAAAGAGAGCATTTACCCAAGCCCCGTTTCCTCAAAATCACCTAAGCTGCAATTAAATATCCGCAAAAGGGATCTCTCACATGTCGTCAAGATGAAGGAGAATTAGGCGAGTAGACCCCCGGGGCCAAAGAAGATTCGAAACATCTCCAAGATGACGGAGTTTGTGACGGATCCTTCCAGGGAAAGTCCAAAGCACTGTCGAGATGAAGGCAGATGCGATGAACCTCTCGACAATCCCTAAAAGATATTTAATTTCAGCTATCGCTCAAAGATCTCCAAACCCATCATCCAAGAAGGATCGAAACATCTCCAAGTTGAAGGAGTTTGTGACGTACCCTTCCCAAAAGAGAGAAAGAGAGGAAAAAGAAAGAGAGGAAAAAGAAAGAGAGAAAAAGTCATAACATCTCCAAAATAAAGGAGAATGTAGCAAAAACCCAGAGAGCCAAAAGAGTGCAGAAAGATTATCATGAGAGAAGCCCTCAGGATATCAAACTGCCAGGTCTATCAAGAATCCTCTTTAATCTTGTGAAGTTCTATTATCAATACTCTTTCATCAACTGCTTTCATAATATCAAATTCTTTTTCTTGCTCATATCAAGGAAATTGATAACTTCTTTGAAGAAGGTCAATTGCGAGCAATTTGGATTTCAAGTCTCGATTCTACAAAGTAAACCTTGTTTGGAGGTAATGCTTTGGGTAGAAAAGAAAGAATATCTTTGCAAAAATGTGCAACATTTTCAAATATTTTGAATCAACAATAAAATTCTCAATATTTTGACAATATTTTCTAGCTATCTTGACGTGAAGTGAGAGCTTGATGTCTCTTTTTGATACATCCTGACACCAATTTTAAATCCCTCTTAAGGACTTGATTCCTTCCCTTCTTTGAGAGCATGAACTCTCAGATTGCACACTTCCCTGTGTCCCCACTGTCCCACCATAGACAGTCCCATTTCGGTTCGAGGTCGAACCACCAATCATTTTCTCGCGAAAGGCAATTTCAAAAGCTGATTTTAGTCTCAGCAATGAGACGCCCAAAATCAATCCCTTTTCAAGCTTTAGGGACCCCATTATCCTTCCTTTTGCAAAACCCCTGTCGGATTTACTGTGCAAAATCCGAAGGTTCCATCATGATCCCTTCCTTCGAGGATTCCATTCATCTTCCACCCAATCAGGATAAGGGTATAAACCTGAGCCTCAATCAAAGGGGTATTTCATTTCATGCCCGATCAGGATAAGGGTATAAACCTGAGCCTCAATCAAAGAGGTATTTCATTTCACGCCCGATCAGGATAAGGGTACAAACCTGAGCCTCAATCAAAGAGGTATTTCATTTCACGCCCGATCAGGATAAGGGTACAAACCTGAGCCTCAATCAAAGAGGTATTTCATTTCATGCCCTATCAGGATAAGGGTATAAACCTGAGCCTCAATCAAAGAGGTATTTCATTTCACGCCCGATCAGGATAAGGGTACAAACCTGAGCCTCAATCAAAGAGGTATTTTATTTCACACCCAATCAGGATAAGGGTATAAACCTGAGCCTCAATCAAAGAGGTATTTAATCTTCCGCCCGATCAGGATAAGGGTATAAACCTGAGCCTCATTCAAAGAGGTATTTCATTTTTCCGCCCGATCAGGTTAAGGGTACAAACCTGAGTCTCATGTTATGAGATATTCCATCCCCAATCAGGTTAAGGGTCAATCCTGAACTTCGTTCCATGCGAGGTATTTCAGTCCCATCCAGGTCAAGGGCATAAACCTGAACTTTGCTCTAACAGAGCAAATCTTTCCTCTTCATTCTCCGTTTCATATCTACCATCTTCCTCGGGCTAATTCCTCCACACTCAGTCAGATCCTTCTAACTGGGGCATTTTTTTTATATAGCCCAAATTTGGTGTGTTTTTCTTTGCCACTAAGCTCGGCCACGAGCTGGCTTAGTAGCAAAGAGGGGCATCTGTAAACACCCCAAATTTTCACTCACCTCCCCGACATTTTCACCAAGCATCAACATCCAGCCTCTAAAATCGTTGGAGGGCAAAATGGTCATTTGCTGAGCTCGAACCTTGCAAAAGTCCAAATTTCATCTGCAACTCTCAAAATTTCTCTATTTTGTCTCAGATAGTCAAAATTTTACTCCTGACAGAAGACAGGAATCCTCAAGTCTTGGTTCAAGATTCTATTGCATAAGAAATGACATTACATATCATTGCATGAGCATTTCGAATCACTGCACTGCACAGCATGCCATTTCGAGGTCCAGAACTCCTGATTTCAAAATTTTCAATCCAGATTAGAATTTCAACTCTATTCAAAATTGATTTCAAAACCCTGGGTCTTCAAAATTATCAATTCTTCCCATTTTACCCCCAGGACTCTGAATTTCAAAATATTTTCTCAGGAAAACGATCTGGATAGTTCTTAATGTGGATTTCAGTCACTTCACCTCAGATTTTGCCATTTTGACAAATTTCAAATATCTTCCTTTTACAAAATCGCCCTACAAGGGCCAACTCTTTCCAAAATTCCTGTTTTGCCCATTAGTCCAGATTTTATGAAAATTCCAAAAAGAAGTTGTGGTTTTATCCTTATTTCAATAAAGAAGCAATGTGGGACCCACACTGAGGTGGTGTCACACAAGCTTTTCTTTTGAAAATTTGAATTTTGAAAAAACCCAAAAATATAGGAGCCTTGTCCTCTGGATTGGTGCCACTTGTCCTTTCTCTCTCCTCCCATTTCCATGCCAAGTGTCAGTGTGGGGCTACCTTAAGAAGCCGCCACATGTCATCCCATTTTATCTGCCATGTGTCACCCTATCCATCCTGCGCCATGCATCATTCCAAGACTACCAAGAGATGCCAAGTGTCATAGGTTGTCCTGTCTAGAAAAAGTGGAGCTTGTCTCCTCTGAGGTGGCGCCACTTGGAGTGTGTCTCCTGTAGAGGACACGTGTCAACCCCTCCCTCCTTCTAGAAAAGTAGCCTGACACATGTCTCTCCCTACTTTTTTCAGAAAAGTAGGAGACATGTGTCACTCCTAAATTCCTACAGAAAAGGTAGGCTTGTCTCCTCTGAGGTGGCGCCATATGGAGTGTGTCTCCTGCAGAGGACACGTGTCAAGCTCTCATTCCCTCAGAAAAAGCAACTGTCATGTGTCATTCCCTGCTTTCTTCAGAAAAACTAGAATTCAAATATTCAAATCTCCTCATAGGTGGCGCAGATCCTGAACTTCTACCTTTTCCAGGTTGTCTGAGATGGCGCCACATGGCCTGGCCCTCCTTCTCACCCCTCTGCCACGTGTCATCTTCTGCTTCTTTCAGAAAAAGCAGGTGACACATGTCTCCTTCTCACTCCTTCAGAAAAAGTAGAGGACACATGTCCTCTCCCTACTTTTTTTCAGAAAAGTAGGAGACACATGTCACTGCCCTCTTTTTCCTCCCTCTTGCCACATGGCATTGTAGGAGCCACCCTGAGGTGGCGCCACATGGCCACCCCCCATTCCTCCAGGGCCAACCTCCATTTGAAATTCGAATTCTCCTCTGAGGTGGCGCCATTTGAGAAAGCCTCTCCAACAGGCTGACACTTGGAACCATCCTGGACTGCCACATGTCCAGATCTCCTTTCCCCAGAAAAGGTAGAATTCAAATTCCTTTGAGGTGGCGCCTTCTGAGCCCACTGCTCTGTCCTTCTGACATGTGTCAAACACCTTTTGAGGTGGCACCATTCCAGGACTCCACTTGGCTCCACTTTTTGATTTTATTTTAATTTTAATAAAGGTAGCCCACCATGAGGTGGCGCCACCTGAGGACTCCCTACAAAAGGTGAGTTTGAATTTCAAGTTCCAAGAGAGCACCCTCTGAGGTGGCGCCTTCTGGGAGTTCCTTGCAGAGAGAATCAAGCAAACTTTTGAAAAATTCCAAATTCTCCCTGCTGAGGTGTCTCACCCACAAAATTTCCATTTTCTTTATTTTTCTCAAAAATCAAAATAGCCTCATGAGGTGGCGCCACCTGAGGGCTCCCTGCAAAAGCTAAATTCGAATTTCAAACCCCCAGATGGCACCCCCTGAGATGGCGCCACATGGAGGGCTCAGATTGAGCCTGTTTGAATTTTAAATTTCTTAAGAAAATTTATAAAAACAAGGCTCCACGCCCAAGAGGGGGAGACCATCTTTTGGAGACCATTTTGTGAACTGGAAAATTCGACCTAGCCTTCCTAACATCTGATTTTGAACTTTGGAAATCGTGCCCCCTTTGGCTCATTGGAGAAGGTGGAATAGAGCTCGTGCTGTGGCCAATTCGATTCCAACAGAGGTCGATTTTGGTGAACCATCTGAAGCCCGGAGCGAAGAACGAAGGAAGCTCGCGATAGCCGCCCCTTTCAAGAGCTCCTACGCTGCGTAACGAAACAAGGTGCACTTCTTTCCCCATTGATTTGATGTCATGATTCGATTCGGGAGTCGTTTGAAGAAAGAGCTCATCCGAGAGATGGATTGAGCTATTCTCATAAAACGACATATATAAAATGTTTCATTATGCTTCCTTGATGATTTTTAACATGCATGTAGTTAGCTAGATTTAATTTGCATTTTATTTCATTCATTTAGCACATTTCATGAATTAATTAGGATTAATTTAGCATTTATTTCAATTCTGCTTATTTTCAGTAGGTCTCTGTTTTTGTCAGTCAGTCCACACATCATTTCATGCATTTATTTTTTATTAAAAATCCCAAAAAAATCACGGAATGCGCCCTTAGGTGTCCCTGAAATTTTGTCAAAAAATCGGAGGCATTTGAATTTGTTTACTACGGTAAACATTCAAAATGGAAAGTCAGGTTTTTTTACCCGGGATGCGTTTTGAAAATCATTTGCCGACTTGTAAAATCGAGATATCCCTCATGGGAGATCCGATTTTTGATCCAAAAAATGTTATGAACTCGAGAGAATGTCTAGTTGTTAATATGATGTTTTCAGGTTTTTATAATTTTGTTTTTATCTGACAAAAATCTGTGAGTTTGGGACACGTGTCAGAGCCTAATTTGGGCCTCTGAGATCTTGGATCAACTTAGGGCTATGGTTTCTCTTTGTGTGTTGTGCAAAATCCAAAACTGTAAAAAGTGAAAGTTATTTCCGAGGTGTCCTCTATTTGCATCTGAAAGACTGTAATTTTTAGAACAGTGTTGACCCCTGCTTCAAATTTTTTTTATCAGTCCCCTGTTTTGCTACATTTGTCTGTTCTGTTAGTTTAGGCAGGAATAGTTATATTTTTATCTGTGTTTCCGTTGATCAAATGCCAAAGTCATAAACATAAAAGTTGTTCATGTAGGTGTCGTTCATAGCTCTGATTAATTTCGTAAATTTCTATGGCTGTTTGATATTTTTTTGGCATTTTACATCAGATTAGAGTGATTTTTACCTCTATCAGAACTAAATCCCTGTTGCCGAACTCACCATGGCTCAAATCCCGAAGCTGTAAAAACCAAAAAATGTTCCATTTCGGGTCTTTTAGCAGTCTGCAAAATATCATAAGTTTCCATAGTGTAAATCTTGCATTATCATATTGGGCATTGCATTTGGTTCGGATCCATAGGCAAAATCCACCATTTTAGGACTTTCTTTAAATTTTAGCATTTAAATCATATCATTTCATAATTTTTAGCATTCTAGGCTGTTTATCAGAGTAATTATATGCTTCATACCGAATTTGGTGCAATTTTGAATCCATTTGAGGTTCAGATTAGTCATAATACCAAAACAGGGTCCCGTAGGACCCGGATCCAAGTGAAAAACAAGCGAAATTCATTATTTTGGATAAATTGCAAAATGTCAAATTCTGATTTTACAGTCCTAATGTGTTTAGAAGCATGTCATACTACATTTCATCATCATTTGAATCAATTTGAATTTCAAAATCTCAATTTTACCAAGTTTTCCTTCAAAAAACCCTGATTTTAAAGGTATAACTTTAATATTAGGGGTATTTTGGTTATTTTGACCCCAATTCCGAATTTCAAACTATTTTCCACCAAATTTCCTGCATTTACACCATTTCAAATATCAAGGAAGCATGAGATTAGGGTTTATATCCAATTAAATCCAATAATTTCATAATATTATTGGAAAATCTTGGAAAAACCCACATATTTGAGCTAACCTTATTTCAAGTTTGGCAGGAACATTCAAAAGAAGGAGCTGAAGTCTGCAATTTCCATTTATTTCCTTTATTTAGTGATGTAATAATGTAAATTTTGGAATAAGAGAGTTAATTTCCTGCTTAGACTAGGATGCATATCATATAGTTTGAATTTATGCAAATATCCTGCTTATGTGATGCATACATCTTATTTCAAAAGCACTATGGATGTTCACGAATGGCACGTGCACCAACTCTTAGGGAGTTGATGGACTCGGTGGGATCCATATTTACGGCCCTAGTCGGAATATGGACGAGACCCAGATCCATCATCTATCTACTAGTCACATTGAGCCTACACTCTTAGGCCATCTTAAAATGCATATCATATTTCCAAAGTTTTCAAAATCATGTGCATCAAATCAACTAAATTCTGAACATATTCATGGCCACAGTCAGAATATGTGAAGGATTTATCTTGACTTAAAGCACATTTTTCCAACAAATCTCTTAGAAAATCTTTTCAAAGTGCATTCATTCACTCATGTCATTTACATCATGAAATCATTGATTTTCTCAAGATTTTCTCAAGAAAACTTCATTCTCAAGAAATCGATTTCTCAAGAAACCCTAAGGATTTTTCAAAAATCGGTTTTCCAAAGACAAAGTTTTCCACAGTTCCCTGGAAAATGATATTTTCTTAAGAGATTCAAAAGAGTTTTCCAATCTTTCTCCAAGATCCAAAATCGATTTCCAAGTATTTCAAAAGGGTAAAATTCCCAGGATTTCGATTCCCCAAGTTTTGAATTTCCTTCTCCAATGAATTTACCTATAAATCTTCCATCATTTTCCT
The DNA here is from genome assembly GCF_984573655.1 of Nuphar pumila. NCBI lineage: Eukaryota > Viridiplantae > Streptophyta > Magnoliopsida > Nymphaeales > Nymphaeaceae > Nuphar > Nuphar pumila. The sequence continues at coordinate 67,556,205 of NC_143255.1, read as the reverse complement.
AAGAAAACTCTCAAAGTCCAAGTTTTCCTAAGAAGTGTTTCCCTTTTCAAATGTTCACCTTTTTCTCAAGAATCACTTCTATTTTCCCAGGATTTTCAACCATTCATGATTTTCTCACAACTTTATGAACTTTCCCGAGATTTCAAATATTTTTCATCTGAGTTTCCTGAGAAATTGACTTTCAGCTTTTTCCTGAGAGAATCTTTTCAACTCCAAATATTTTCCAAGCATACATCATGTTTTCTCAAGCTGCATTTTCCAAAATCTCATAGCACATGCCTGAATTCTCTGTGCATATAGGATAGAACATAATTTCGATGATTTAATTAAGTCAAGCACAATTTTGGTCCTTGGTTCGATTACCCCTGTTAAAGGCGGCAGGAACGGTCGAACCTCGTACCGACAGGTCGAGCCCCATCCCATGAATTTTCCCGCAATTTTCAAAACGGAGGCGAGTATTTCAAAACATTTTCCAAAATCCGGTCAAGTTTGAATCGCGAAAGCATTTTCCTCTTTCTCTTCCGCAAGGAAGGGAATACGGGAAAAATTTCGTGACGAAAACAGAAGTTCGACCAGTGAAAACTGGATTTAGGAAGTTCGACCAGTGAAAACCGGATTTAAGAAGTTCGACCAGTGAAAACTGGATTTAGAAAGTTCGACCACTGAAAACTAGATTCAGGAAGTTCGACCAGTGAAAACTGGATTCAGGAAGTTCGACCAGTGAAAACTGGATTTAGGAAGTTCGACCAGTGAGAACTGGATTTAGAAAGTTCGACCAGTAAAAACCGGATTTAAGAAGTTCGACCAGTAAAAACTGGATTCAGGAAGTTCGACCAGTGAAAACTGGATTTAAGAAGTTCGACCAGTGAGAACTGGATTTAAGAAGTTCGACCAGTAAAAACTGGATTCAGGAAGTTTGACCAGTGAAAAATGGATTTAAGAAGTTCGACCAGTAAAAACCGGATCTAAGAAGTTCGACCAGTAAAAACTAGATTCAGGAAGTTCGACCAGTGAAAACTGGATTTAAGAAGTTCGACCAGTGAGAACTGGATTTAGAAAGTTCGACCAGTAAAAACCGGATTTAAGAAGTTCGACCAGTGAAAACTGGATTTAGAAAGTTCGACCAGTGAAAACTGGATTTAAGAAGTTCGACCAGCGCAAACTGGATTTAGGAAGTTCGACCAGTGAAAACTGGATTTAGGAAGTTCGACCAGTGAAAACTGGATTTAGAAAGTTCGACCAGTGAAAACTGGATTTAGAAAGTTCGACCAGTAAAAACTGGATTCAGGAAGTTCGACCAGTGAAAACCGGATTCAGGAAGTTCGACCAGTAAAAACCGGATTTAGGAAGTTCGACCAGTGAAAACTGGATTCAGGAAGTTCATTTCACCCGAAGGTTGACCGGTAAAAATGGTTTTAATAAAAACTCGGCCCGCAGGACGAACTTGAAAAAGGTTGGTTTTTAGAAAGCGCTTGATGATTGTAATGTGAGATTTTCAATCTTTCACCCTCACGCTGACCTAGACAAATGCCACGAGTCTCATAATTCATCCCTTATCCTAAATGGGTATTGGATTGATGCAAGTTGATGTATGCAAAAATGCAAATGAATGCATGCAAATGCAAAATGATGTAAATGAGTACACATGTGTGCAAAATGAGAGATTTGCTTGTACCTGCCTGCATACAGAATGTTTTGAAGACAATTTTTAAAATAATGCCCCAGTGTAATGGGGGAGTAAGATATTGGATGAAAGGATAAATAATTGATATTTGAGGAATGTTCTCTGAAGATAACAGTGGAAAGATTGACGATGTGCTTCTTGATGAATTCGGGAGACACTCTGAAAGAGGTTACTCCTTGTAAAAAGACATTTTGTAAAGAAGGTGAAATACAAAAGATGATGCCAAACTATGAGGAAGATTGATAATTTTATTGATGAAAGAGATGAGACCATGCCATCCATACAAAATGACGAAAGCAAAATACAAGAATGAAAGAGTGATGGCCTTGTCGCTCTTAAGGGGCTGATGAGCTGGTTGCTTTATCTTCTTCTTTGCCTTCCACAAGGATATTTTTATCGATATAGTCTTGAATAATATTCCTGAGAACGAAACAGTACTCGGTATCATGCCTCATGGCCCGATGAAACTTGCAGAATTGATCTTTAAATCTTCCCCTAGTAATAGGAGGATCATCGACTCTTGGGAGCTTAATCATCTCTTTGGCCAACATATATTCAAGGATTTCTTCACGCGGTTGATCTAGGGGAGTAAAGTCACGTTTAAAACTCCAGTTGTCGTGCTTCGACTTTTCTTGAGGTCTCGACCCTTGCTCAAAAGATCGCTGAGGTTGCTTATCATACTGAGGAATCGACTCACCTTTTTGCTCATTTTTGTTGGGGTTTGGTCCCCCTGGGCCAGAGCTGTGATCTTTCACATTTCCCTTATAATGGTTCTTGTTGTTGCTGGTAGAGTAGGTAAAATGGGTTTTCTTGTTAGATTCCTGCTGACTGCTGCTCTTGGTGAATATGAAACCTTCATAAGATCCATTTTCCATACTCAACTCAATCCATTCAGCTCGTTCCGTCAGTTCTATGAAGCTCTTCGATGAAGATGTAGAAATCAGTCCCCTCAAGGGTTGCGAGAAGTTGCTCAGGATCAAAGATAGTGCGTGTCCTTCTGCTATTGGCTCACGCATCTTATTGCAAGCGGATCTCCATCGGTGGATAAAATCTCGGGCCTTCTCGTTTTCTTTCTGCTTGAGGCCGCAAAGATGACTGAGAGTCGGGAGTGCTTTAGCATTGAATAGAAAGCGCTCAATAAATAAATTGACCACTTTATCGAACTCTTTCAGCTCTATCGGGTTAATATGCTCTGAATACCACTTTGCCGCGATACCCTCCAAGTTGCGAGGGAAGCAGAGAAATAAGGCACGATTATTCCTCTTGAACCTGGAACACTCTGCGAAGAATAGGGCGAGTTGCGCTTTTGGATCGCCCGAACCATCAAACTTGATAAATTTCTTGGGGAGATTATCAAGTTCATCATCCCCATCCAGTCCATCATAGAAGTCTTCACTTGTAAAGACTCTTTTGCCCTTGTCACGAGTTTGAAGATCCTTAACTATTTTCATCACATATTTGAGTTGTGACTGCGTAGGGTCGTCAACAGACTGATTCTTGGATTTGTAGGCCGACCCCTGCCCCTGAGTCGACCTTTTGAATTCTTGCTTGTTTTCATATTCTTTGTCAGTATCATCTGCTGATTCTGACTCATCAGACATTTCCTTATGACGATTCTGCTTTTTACTGATCTTCACATTTCTGGCCGTGTGATCCCTATCCTTCTGCTTGGTCTGAGTCTGCTCAGTACTGGATTCAGCTTGCTCTGCCAGCATCTTACTTATCATCTTTTTGAACATGACGTATATCTGGGGATCTACGTCATCCTCTGCTTGCTGACCTTGACCACGGGGTGAGTCCATTTCCTCCTCTGAAGCGACTGAGTATGCAATGCCTTCAGCTGATAGGGTTTTCTTTCCAGACCTTATATGAACCATCGAGTATTACGAGTATTCTTTTAGATGTTGCTGATATTCTCTACAAAGTAGAACTGATGATTAGGCTTTTGAAGGAAATTTGGTTGGAGGAAAATATTTATTGAGAATTTTGGTAGACAATTGAAAGAGTATCCCATTACTAGGGATTGAGTCGTCGCTGGGATTACGACAATTGCGTTGCTATTCCTTTGCAAAAATAAGCAACTGGAAAATATGCCTTGTTACCTAGGCGAGGTCGTCAAACCAAGATAGGATGAAATTTAAAGGAATTTTATTAAAGAAAAAAAAAAGACATGATTTTATTAATAATAGACTCGACAAAGGGGAGGGGGATGAACAATTTTCCACCACTCCTGATAATCAGAAGACACACGAGGACCAGGAAAAATAGTAAGATTGACAAAGGAATCCCAGCCATGTCTGGCAGAATGGTATGCTCTGGACCACTGATTTGATGCGAGGTCGAATTCTGGCAGAACCCCTGCTAGTGGGCGAATCTCTACGCGCTTCTGCCTCTGAGAGAACTGTTTGACACACCGCTCCGGATGATAGTATGCGTAGAAAAAGGGGCCAAGTAGCCTGAATCGCTTGCCATATGCGTAAGTATATCTGGGAGGTGATTCCTGATGATCAAAATAGTCCCAAACGACTTCTTCCTCCTAAAGGTTATCGATCAAGAATCGGTATAGCGCAACTGGAAGAAGCTTTTCACCATTATATCTGAATGAACTTGGCTCGGGCTGGCACATGCCGGAGGAAGCAAGATTGCAATGCATAGGTGCACCCTTCGACTAGAATTGATTCTCCGAGTGTGAAATGAGTCAACCCTCGGTACAGAAAGGCGAGTGCGGCCATGGCTATGGAGAGGCGGGTCTGTCGATTTCCCCACCTTCGCAGAAGTTGAACTATCCTGATATCCATATAGTTTCGTCCATCGGGAAAGAGAGCTAATCCCACAGTGCATAGGACCATCGCATGCTGAATTCTCTCTCGAGCTGTTCGAGACAACGAGCTGACTTCTGCAAATGTCCCATACTCTCTGTAGATTTCGAGCAGGTCCACATATTCGTTTCCATCCTCCTCTATCAATGGCCAAGACTTGTGTCTTGTCATGCGAGCTAAAGCGTCTCGGGGATCCAGACCCTTGACATTGATCAAAACTACTTCTCCAATGGATCTCCAGGCTGACCGACTGGCTCGGGCAATCCCATAATCTCTGAAAAATCATCTATCAGTACTGTCATCTCGCCCCATGGGAACCAGAAGGTAGAAGTGCTCGGATTCCACCGTTCTGCTAGTGCATGGATCAAGTTGCCGTTGACTGTCTGCTTTCCCAATGCGGACGCCAGTTCTAACCGACAATCGTCCAAGTGGTCCGAAAATATACGAGAGAAATTCTTGAACCATAAATAGTACCACCGGGGAAAGAAGGATTCGGTGCTGAGGACTCGATGTTCAGAAAGACTTTGTCGCACCTCGTAGGAGATGTGACCCTCAGGGAAGACTGAATCAAGCTGACTGGATGCCATCAGACTAGAAAACATGGAAGATTGGAATAAGACTTGAGAAAATATAGAGATTTTGAAAAAAAATGCAGGCAGGATAAAATGAAGTAGGAGATTCGAGATCCAGAGGATAGGAAGATGGGAAATCACCTGGAGTTTTTAGGAAAATGGAGGAACTTTATGAAAATCGTCCAGGGTTTAAAACATGGACAGTACATGGACATGGATTGGGGATTTTTGAAAAGTCGTCCAATATTTTAGAAAATTGGGAAAATATGGAAAATAACAAAGAAATGACTATAACACATTCAATTACAACAAGTATGCACATACAACATTCCCTAAAAGCTGACTCTAGATGCACAAATTTTGAAATAGCTGTAGGACCTTAATCCTAACTCTAAGGTTCAGATCATCTGTGTCCAATCATGCTATGCCTATATACTCAAGCCAAGGCTCGATGTACGTGGCATAAAATCAATTCCTCCGGTTCTATGTTCAAGTTTTCCAACATCCTTGAGCACCTGCCGATATACGTTGGACTATGGCCCTTGGTACGTGGCAGGGGGGTTTTCACCCAAATAAGTGGCCCAGTTGTGAGGCTCTGTCCCGAACTATGATTCTGGAAGAGAGCCCAGCAACATGAAGACCGGGACAATATAGGTAGGGTGATTTTTGAAAAACATGAGCACATGCAATCAAACAGAATGCTCTAAGTCCTAAAGAGATAGAATTTTGAAATATTTGAAGAAGCAAACATTGTTTTCATACAATTCCTAAATTGAGGAGTGTTGTATTAGACCTAAGTCTATATGAGCATGAATAATTCTCCTCAATATGGTCCTACCAAACCATACCTAGTCTATATGCATTCCATGTCAGTTGGGTTCAGGTCTAGGCTCCTAGGTTCACATGATATCAAAAGTAAAAAGCTGACATTCCATGGAACACGATTTTGACAATTTGAACTAAGCAAAGCATTAGATTGATCAGACGAAGACAGGTCCCATCACGGTCGCCAAACCTGTTATCATCGCAAAATTTTTAACTTTTGCAAATCAAACTGACTTTTGAAAAAAAATTTGAAAATAACTCGCCTTCGTTTTAAAATGCGGGAAAATTCCGTAGAATGGGACTCGCCTGTCGGTACGAGGTTCAACCGTTCCTGCCACCTTTAACAGGGGTAATTGAACCAAGGATCAATCTTATGCTCTACTCTATTCAACTTGTCTAAATCATATTCTAATTTCTAAATGCACATAGAATCAGGCATGTGCTATGAATTTTCAAAAAATGCACATTTGAAAACATGATGTTTGCTTTGAATGATTGAAATATTTAGAAAATGTAAATTGTGAAAAATCGTGAATTGGGATTTGAAATATACTTCTGAGAGAAATAAAATCGATTTTGAGGAATCCTTGACATTTGGTGAAAATCGATTCTGAGAGACTTGGTTTCTCTGAATTCAAACTTGGAAATTGAAATTCTAACTTAGAAAATTTGAATTTGGAACTTGGGAAATACTTTAAATATCCTTTGAAATTCAATGTCTTTGGGAAAATCGATTTTGCTATAAGACTTAGGAGATTTTGAGGAATTCAATTTCCTTGACTTGGATTTTGAATTGGAGTTGACAAATGCATGAAATGAATGAATATGGATTTGAGGAATTGAGAAATACTTTTTGTATTTTTGAGAAATGCAGTGCATTTTGAAGTTAGCCTAAGAGTGTAGGCTGAATGTGGCTAATGTGAAGATTATAAATCTGAGTATCATTCGTATTCTGACTATGGCCATAAATACAAATTCCACCAAGTTTATAAACTTCATAAAAGCTAGTGCATGTGCCATTCGTGTAGACCATGGTGAATTTGTAAAAATATGCATGAATCATCATCCATCACACATTAAAATTATAAAAAAATAAACTATATGCAATGCAACCTAAGCTAAGCAGGAAATATAAATTCTTATTCCAAAGTTTAATTACAAATTACATCACTATTGAAATTTAAATACATGAAAAATAAAGTCTTCAATGTACCTGCAAAACTAGAGAACTTGGTTAATGAATATATGTTGGCTTTTCTAGATTTATCCAATAATATCAGGAAATTGTTGGATTTTGCTAGATATAAGCCTTTTTGCCATGATTCCCTTAAATCAAAATGATAAAATATGAAGAAAAAATAAAGGTAAAATATGAAATTTCGAAATTGGGGTCAAAATGACCAAAATACTTCTAATTACAAGACTATGGCCTTGAAATTAGGGTTTTTAGAAAGATATTTTGATAAAATGCAAGTTTTAAAATTTGAATGGAATAAACTCAAACCAAATATACTATGACATGATTAAAAATATGAAATTAGGGTTAGGGATTTCGAAATTTAGGTCAAATGACCAAATTGCCCCCGATAGCAAGACTATGGCCTTGAAATCAGGGTTTTTAGAAAGAGATTTTGGTAAAAATTTGGGTTTTATGACCTAAATGAAATCAAATAACTACAAAATTGAACCTAAAGCATCCTAATATGATTATGAACATGATTAAACCCTAAAAATATATGCTTATACACGAAAATCCAATAATATCACAAAAACTGTGATTTTAGCAGTGTTTTTGGATCTTTCAGGAACCCGGTTTTGCAATTTGCTTAATTCAGCCATCAAATGGATTCCAAAATCCATAAAAATTGGTACATGCACTTTTTATAACTATAATGTCGAATTGGAATTATAAAAATAATTTTTTGACATTAAATCAATCCGAAAATTGCATTAAACCCTAAAAATATGCTATTTTTGACCTAATTCACCAACCAGTCTCAGTCCAAGACCTGAACCAGGGGCAAATCTCTATGAAAATTTATGAAATTTTACAGAGACTAACTAAGAAGAAAAACAGAGATTTCCCAATTTACAGATTGGAAAAGTCATCTCCGGTTAGGGAGAAACTTTTCCGGCAATCTGAGCTAACATATTTCACTTTTAACAGGGATTAAAACGACTACTTCAGATTGAAAATACAGACATAAATATCAATCCTAAACAAAAATCTCTGAAATTTTAGTAGTGAATAGTAGACAGAAAAATAACAATACTCACTTTTTACAGATCTAAAATCGGATCTGTGGTTTGGGATTTATGACTAACACAAGTCTGATTAGGGTTTTGGTAAACCCTAACGAGCTTTAAATTTAAAAACAGATTCTCTAAAAAGAGAAAAATACTAAACAGTAATCACAAAATCCGAAAATTTCACAGAAGACAGATCTACTCAATGTGAATCCATATCATTTTACAGATCTAAAATCGGATATAAGATGAGAGAAATATCATAACAGCAAGTTACCTTCTTGATTTTAACCACGATTTTAAAGCTTTAAAAACCCGATTTGATGTCTGATTTTTTTGACAGGTTTCTCGAGATCCAAAACCTCTGATTTTTCTACAGTAACTCAATAACTCATGAATGCACCACACATAAAAAAATCAGAAATAAACAATGAGATCTTCAATCCGAAATAACATTATCTTTACTGTTCTAAACCTAAAACACACAGAAATTTAAGAAACTTGACAAACCATGCATTAACAAATGTAAATAAATAAAATAAACCATAAAACAGTAAATAAAACTTATTTCTATGCTATAGAACGTAAAACAAACATAAATAAACCATGAAAATAAAATAAAAATAGGGAATCAATGGCTGGAATTTGATATCACCTTTAAAACATAGATTTAACCCATTAAAAGGGGTAAATCATATATTTTATTGGTTAATAATGTAAAGAATCATATTAAAATCAATTCTAATGGATTTAAATCTCTGTAAATCATCCAAAACAGGGTTAGATCACCTTCTTGGATCGTTCTTGCTGATTCTTGAGGTTGAATCCATGGTTTAATCCATGAAGGGGATGACACCAATGGCTAAAATTGATTTAAAATATGAAAAAGTATTAAATAAAACTAAAAAATATTAAAAATATTACCTTGGTGCTTGCAGCTGCAATGGAGGAAGGTGGAGGTGCTGGAGAGGAGAGAGAGGCCACAAAAATTTGAGAGAAAAGAGCCCCCCTTTTGGCCCTCCTTAGGTCCCTTTTTATAGTTTTTCAAAAAGTCACTTAATTAGGGTTAATTAAGAGGTTTTTCATTTTTTTAGGACTCTTTCTAATAAATCCACTAAAGGCAATGATTTTTTGTGGTTTTCTAACCTTAAATGAACTCTAATTAAACCTTAATTAACACCTAATTAAACCCTAAAAAGTCCAAATGTGGTACCACCTAGTATGGACCCACATTTGGTTTTTAAAACCTGAATTTAAAACCTTTAAAAGCCAATGGTTTAAAACTTAAATAAAATGGATTTTTAAAATTGATTTTGACAACTCTAAACCTCTAACCTAACTAGGACAATGACTAACCCTAGTCTAGCCCTGACTTACTCGAATATGGCGCCACCCCGAGTGGGCCCTACTTGAGTTTTTTTTTTAAAAAATGATTTTAAAACTTGAAATCGAGAAAGTTTTCAAAAGATTTTCAAAAGATTTTCAAAAGTAAACTTTGAAATTAAAATTTTTGAAATGGCATAGGGTCCTAACTGGGTCAGGACTCCTCTGGATATGGTACCAACTGAGTGGGCCCACATCGAGTTTTGCAAATTTTGAAATAAACACTGAAAATACCTTTGAAAAGGGGTTAAAATTAATAATTAAAATTCAAGATCTTTGAAAATAGGGTCTCAAGCGAACTGGAACTCCGGGTTAGAGTCCTGAACTCTTAGGACTCTGAGATTTTAGATTTTAAAAGCCAAATGAAAGAATTTTCAAAAGATTTTATCAAGAAATGATGAAATAAGTCAGAAAACACAGTCAGGGTTAGACTCCTAACTCGACCGAACTCTAAAATAGAATCCTGAACTAATTGGACTATGTAAAATGACCTAAAATTTGAAAGCAAACGAAAAAGATTGAAAATGGAAGTAAAACTGACCTCAAAACAAACTCCTGACCGGATTAGGACTCTGAGACAGAGTCCTGATCGGACTGAAACTTTCAAAATTTTGAGAAATTTGATGAATAGAGGAATTCAGAAGCGACACCACCTCAATGGGTCTCATCTGTGAATTGAAATCGATTAAAATTTGAATTTGAAATGAATCCAGATTGTTTCCTTGAGAAAATATTTCGAAATATAAAGTCCTGGGGTTGGAAAATGACAGAGTATTGAATAAAAACCCAGGTTTTGAAATTGATTTTGAAATAAAGCTTTAAAATTCAAATCTGGATTGAATGTTTTGAAAACAGGAGTGTTGGATCTCGAAAATGAGATGGGATGACATGCAATGCTATGTAATGCAATGAGATGTGATGAAATGAAATGCAGAATACATGCAATGATATGCAATAATCTGTGATGACCTATGAAATGGACAAACACTGGATGAGGGTGAAAATTTGGGGTGTTTACACATGACCATGTACAAATAAATATCTCAAAGCACTCATTGTACTTACACTCATTTAAAGTAAAGAAGTACTTATGTACCTCAAAATCATTAATTAGAATAAAGACAAAACTACAATCTAACGTTCAATGTACTATTGTAAGAAATAGACTTTTTACATAAAATATGTATTACCTAAAATATTACAACGACTAGTGTACCCCATACTTCACTGTTTATGGAAAAAGGCATTCTCGAATTTCTCTAAAGATGTTTTTGAAAATGACATGACATTTCACATCTCAAAAAGGCTACGATTTCAAAAAGCAACGACTACTTTTCAAAAGCTATTTAAACACACTCAAATAAACTATTCAACAGGGAATAGAATAGACGTGTGAGCTTACAACGAGAAAAACTCCTATTCGATATTTGAAAAGAGAGCCTTGAAAAAGAAAGAGAAAAAGAAAAGAAAGAAAAGAGAAAAAGTCAAGTCCAGCTCTTTGCAAAGAGCATCCTCTGAGTAACAAATAGAACATTCTGAGAATCCTTCATTCGTGCATTCATATCATTCTGAAGGTTCTATAGGAAGTATTGTAACTCTGTTATTCACTGTTTTTCCTTCTTTGTTGAAAGAAGTAGACCTCTGTGAAAGAGGGTGTTGCCCTTCTCTGTTGAGAGAAGTAGACCTCTGTGAAAGAGGGTGTTGTCCTTCTCTGTTGAGAGAAGAAGACCTCTGTGGAAGAGGGTGTGCCCCTTCTCTGTTGAGAGAAGAAGACCTCTGAGGAAGAGGGTGTTGTACTATTTATCCGGTGACTCGGATGTTATAGTGGAAAGCTCAAGTGGTTTGCTTGGGGACTGGATGTAGGTCTGAGTATTGACCGAACCAGTATAAATTCTGTGTTTTATGTGTTGTGCTTCATTGCCTGATTATTTTATTTTATCGATCTTTATCGTATTTCACTATTCACCCCCCCTCTAGTGGAATTTCAGAAGGATTTTCAAAGAGAATAAACCTGAATTTTGAATTTTGAAATGGATTAGCCGGAAGGCTGAAATTTTGGAAGAAGGTCCCGCCTGGCAGTTGGGTTTTTTGAAAAAGAGGAGAGTCCAAGTCGGGACTCGTGTATCTAAAAAAGGAAGATGAAATAAAAGGAGAGAACCCGAGTCAGAACCCGGATGTTCAAGATAAAAGATAAGAGAGAAATTTTGAGTTGGAAAACTCGAATTCTTGACGCAACGATTGGTCCCCACGTGATCATTGGAGTCAAAAGGAAGTCCTAGTCGGAACTCGGAACTTCAAACAAAATAATACAGGGAAAACCCCAAGCTGGAACTCAGATCTTCAGAAAATAAAAGATAAAAGAGGATTTTGAAAAATTTGAAACTTCGACGCAACGATTGGTTCCAATGTGAGCATTGGATTCATAAGGAAGTCCTAGTCGGAACTCGGAACTCCAAACAAAATAATAGAGGGAAAAACCCGAGTGGGAACTCGGATCTTCAAATCAGAAGATAAAAGAGGATTTTGAAAAATTTAAAACTTCGACGCAACGATTGGTTCCAATGTGAGCATTGAATTCAAAAGGAAGTCCTAGTTGGAACTCGGAACTTCAAATGAAATAATAGAGGAAAAACCTGAGCTGGAACTCGGATCTTCAGAAAATAAAAGATAAAAGAGGATTTTGAAAAATTCGAAACTTCGACGCAACGATCGGTTCCAATGTGAGCATTGGATTCAAAAGGAAGTCCTTGTCGGAACTTAGAACTTCAAACAAAATAATAGAGGAAAAACTCGAGCTGGAACTCGGATCTTCAGAAAATAAAAGATAAAAGAGGATTTTAAAAAATTCGAAACTTCGACACAACGATTGGTTCCAATGTGAGCATTGGATTCAAAAGGAAGTCCTAGTCGGAACTCGGAACTTCAAAAAAAATAATAGAAGAAAAACCCGAGCTGAAACTCAGATCTTCAGAAAATAAAAGATAAAAGAGAAACCCGAGTTTTGAAAACTCGAAATTCTAAATAAATGATTGGTTCCAACGCGAGCATTGGATCCAAAAGGAGAAGCCTGAGTCGAAACTCGGGTTTTTGACAGAAAGTTTTAATCACGATTGAGTTTTTGAAAATTTGCCAGTGCGAGGACCGAATCTAAGATTGAGAATGACCATTTCGGGGACTGAATTTATTTGCATGTGATCTGACTGCCCCCTTATCTTGACTGCGGAGGAAATAAAATTTGAAAGGAACTGACGAGGGGAGATAGAAATTGATGGAATAATTGACAAAAGAGAAGAATCAAGGAAACTTTATGGGAATTATCTTTATAACAGAATTTTCACAGGTAGCATTGTTGCTCCTATGAGTGGTTTCAGGATTATCCCTTATCCTGAATGGGAAGGGAAATTAATAAAAGGCTTGATAAAGACTCGGGCTTAATTTCTTCATACCCAGTCAGATCCTTCTAACTGGGGCATTTTTTTATATAGCCCAAATTTGGAGTGTTTTTCTTTGCCACTAAGCTCGACCATAAGCCGGCTTAGTAGCAAAGAGGGGCATCTGCAAACACCCCAAATTTTCACTCACCTTCTTGGCATTTCCACCAATCATTACATTCTGGTTCTCCAAAATCAATAAAGGGCAAAATGGTCATTTTCTAAGTTTGAACCTTGCAGAAAGTCCTAAAATCCATTCTCGAGTCTCAAAACTTCTCTATTTAGACCCAGAGACATCTTCAAACTGCAAATTTTCAAAATCTCATGCTTAACCAAAAGTCAGAATTTTCAAATTCAAATTCAGAGTGGCAACTTTGTAGGACATGTCTTTTGCATAGCATTGCATGAGCATTTCATATCATTTCACTGCACAACATGTCATTTCGAGATTCAGAACTCCTAATTTTCAAAATTGTCAATCCAGATTCGATTTCTAAACTTTTCAAAATTGATTTTAAAACCCTGGGTTTTCAAAATTATCAATTCTTCTCATTTTACCCCCAGGACCCCGAATTACAAAAATGTTTTCTCAAGAAAACAATCTGGATGGTTTTGACATTTCAAAATTTCGCCAGTTGGAAAGAGGGGGACACAATTTCAAATTCATAAGACCTTATTTCAAATTTTTACAAAAAGACTCCGAATTTCCCTGCTTCTTTCAAAATTTTGCCCTGAAAAACCAATTTTTCCAAGTTTTGAAATCGAACCACAATCCACTCCGTGCTTTCTAAACTAGCCTATTATTGTAAAAATTCCAAAATATCTCATTTGGCTCTTATTTCAAATAAAGGACGTGGGACCCGCCTCAAGGTGGTGTCACACTCAAATTCTCAAAAATTTCCCTTATTTCCAAAATAGTGCCCACTCGAAAGTGGCACTGATTTATAAAACCTTGTTTTTAACTCAATTTTAATAAAATATTTAGTGGGCCCACGTAGGTGGCGCCCCACTAAGGCTCCTTGCCAAGAAAAGCAAAATTTCTTTTTTTTTATCCCAAAAGGTTTTCAAATCTAGTTGAGGTGGCACCACCTTAAAAAAAAAAAAGAGGAAAAAGCAAAAAAAATTGTTTCTTTTTAGTTATTACTTTTCAGCCCCCAAATGGAGCCACTGTGACACCCTATCAAGATTTTCATTTTTCTTCTTTTACCTAAGTTATTGAAAAAAAAAATTCTTCTGGAGAAAAGGAGCCGCCCCCCTCCCAAATGGAGACATTTTTGAATTTTTTCAAAAGTTAGTTTTTTTTTTAAAGTTTATCAAAACCTTTCACAAAGGGGCCCGAGCTTTTGGCTGAAAGGGCAGATGACTTTTTTAAAAAGGGGGCTTAGGCCACCCGAAAAGGGGATCTTTTTCTTTTTCCCCTAACTCTCCAGCATTCTCCCTTTCATCTCTCTTTCCCTCTCGATCAGCAGGAGGCTAACCCCAAGGGCGATTTCCCTTAACCTCAGCCATCTGTTGTTCAACGACAAAAGAGAAGACCCCCAGCTCTCATCCCTTCCCCTGAGTCATCCTACCTCCAGCGACATTCAATGGATTTTCAAAGAGCAGTCTGAGAGCTCACCGATCTTGTTTTTCCCTGGTCCTTCTCCGTTCTTCGGTGGAAGAATTCGGTTCGTATCCATACACACAGGAGGTACTGCTAGTTTGCAGCTACAGCACACCAGGAAGCGCCATCTCATTTGATCCACGCCTGATTCACCTCTGAAGGAAACGCCAATAGCAGCCACTTCTTTGCGAAGGTAAAGGCTTCTCTTTTCACTTTACCCTAAACCTACAGGAAGCCGATATTTCTTTCAGGTCGTATGTGTGGTAAATCCATCTCAAATGGTTGATGTGATTTACATAGTGGTTAGTCAATATGTCAAGAGCTGATAATGCCCCTCAATGGCATTCTCAATTCAGTCGAAAAGCCTGGGTTTAACTATTCCCCTGAATCGTGTGTTTTAATGGGATTATCACCTTCTATATGATGCTTATTTGACTTGCTTTGGTCTCAACTTACAGATTTTAGATCTATGTTTGCTCTATCACTTTCAACATATCCTCGATTTTATCTGAGCATTTGAAATCTATCGCGTAAAGGATAAAGACTTTTCACATGTTTCGACTTCTGTGTAGTGAATAAAGCTTAGTTGAGTCCTCTGTTCAGGCATGACCCCTTTTTGTTATAAATGTCTTTTTTTTCTTTTTTATAAACCTGCTGTCTTCACCATTTTCTTACACTTTCTATTTTTTAAGTAACAGTTGTTCGATTTTCCTGTGTTTCACTGGTTCTTGCATTTTATTGTTTTCTGCATAGTCAAAGAATTTTGAAAAAGAAACTGTACACCACCACCTAAATCGATTGTCCCTAAGGGCATATCGTACATTAAAGGAGTGCCGTTAACCCAGGCGCTACATCCGGAGTCATTTTAACCTCCATTTCGCTACTTCGAACACCTCATTTCATGCTGCATTAACAATCTTCACATGCTTCGGTGGGCACTTTCATTATCTCTTCCAATAGTGCATTTCTAGTGACTTAAAATCGTCAGGATTGTGTAAATTTTCCTCATTGTAGCATTTAATTAAAGCCTCCTGGGCCAGCCTAAATCTAGTCGTTTACAAGATCTGCCCTACATCCAGCACTTCCTGGTAGTGTAGCCGACCTTCCCCGGCCTCTTAGTTTCAGTAGCTTTTCCTCTTATTTGTCATACATCCATCAGGTAGGTTTTATATTAATTGTACAAGGGAGGAGGAAGCACTTGTTGAGATTGTAATCCTCGGTGAAAGTTCAATCGATTACAATGATTTGATTAAAATCTGGTTGAGTTAAGGGGAAAAGAAAATTTTCCTTTTATCTGAATATGTGTATTATGTGTTGGCTTACACAGGGCTGCCTGTGACTAATAGTTATTTGAGTAAGATTCATTGCTCACCCAGGTCTTTCACTACAGCCGATGGCTTCCCTCTCATATGTTACCAGCAGGTTGTCACAATTTGTTTTAGCTAACGTTACTTATGATCACCTGCATTTGTATCCAAGTGCTTCATATTAGAATGTTTTTTTTTTCCTGCTGTACGAATTTTTTTTCTTCTGCATCTATGGTTAATCTTCCCTTTGAGGTCATCTAATACCTGTAGTATGTTGGGTAAGGACTATGCCTTTGCCAACATATCACCATGATATACACTGCAAATCTGTCCCAAGTTATTGTAGGGTTTCTTTGTTTCATTATCAAGAGGACCTAAAGAAAGTATGCGGAACATGTATGCAGTCATAATCCTGTTTGCAGCAACTGAGTTATCATGATAGACTTTTTATAAACCTGCTACATGCCCTGTATATTATTCCTCAGTTTGAAATATAATTTCATTCAGTTTTTTTTTTTATTGTTTTTTTTTTGCAGTAGATCTTTTGCTTGTTTTACTGTCACCCTGCATCTACATCCCACTTGTAACATCATTTGTACATTTTCCTTTAGTCTCAATACAATTTCCACAATATCTTCACTTCTCCACTAAGCTTTTCACAACCCTTTTCCTAATATCTTTGAAACAGCCCATGGTGTTTCCACAATACATTTCCTGCACACTGTATATGTTATATTCATTTTCTACTGCAGGTGTGCAGTCTTGAAAATGAGCCATGTTCTTGTATGAATATTTCAATATCCATTTAGGCTTTATGGACCATCTTTTTCATGCTTTGTTATGGATATATAGGGAAGCTCCATACCCAATTCTACTGCAAAATATGTTATAATTTGGGAATTACAGCTTCGTGAAATCCCCTACAGAAACTGTATATACCTGTATTTTCTGATTTTACCCATTATATGGAATTTCTATTAATATGTGTATTTTCTCATTATATGTATATATATATCTATATATATGCATATCTACGTATATCTACCTATATGTATACGTATATATGTATATACATATATATATATATGTATGTATATATATATACATATATATATGTATATACCTATATATATATATCCCTTCATGTGCACTTATTTCCATATATGAGTATCCATGTAGCTATTTTCTCATATAAATACACCCCCATTGTTACAGGTCATTTAGCAACAATTTTAGCATTTTGATATATATATATATATATATATATATATATATATATATATATATATATATATCTTCGTTGTATATATTATATATATATACCCATTTTCTTAGTTATCTAGTACTAACTCTCATTTTGCAGGAAAATTTGAGGGATGCTGATTCTCTCTACACTGTATTTCATTTATTTTTTATTTATGTCAGAGATGTAATAATCAAACTTGGAATAATATTTACTTTTACCGCTTAGATTAGGCCGCATCTCATATAGTTTGATTTCAGTAATATCCTGGTTCTATGATCCATATATCTCAATTTTCAAAATTCACCGTGGATGAACACGAATGGCACGTGCACCAACTCTTAGAGAGTTGATGAACTCGGTGGAGTCCATATTTACGACCCTAGTCGGAATATGGATGAGACCCAGATCCATCATCTTTCTACCAGTCACATTGAGCCTACACTCTTAGGCTATCTTAAAATGCACATCATATTTCCAATTTTGCAAAGTATTGTGCATTAAATCAATTAAGCTCTGAACATGTTCATGGCCACAGTCAGAATATGTGAAGGATTTATTTTGACTTAATACACATTTTTCCAACAAATTTCTCAGAAAATCTTTTCAAAGTGCATTCATTCACTCATATCATTTGCATCATGAAATCATTGGTTTTCTCATGATTTTCTTAAGAAAATTTCATTCTCAAGAAATCGATTTCTCAAGAAACTCTGAGAATTTTTCAAAATTGGTCTTCCCAAGTCAAGTTTTTCCACGGTTTTCTATGGAAAAGGTTATTTTCTCAAGATTTTCAAAAGGAGTCTCTCATCTTTCTCAAAGATCAAAATCAATTTCCAAGTGTTTCAAGGCTAAGATTCTCAGAATTTTAGTTTCCCGAGTTTCAATTTTCCTTCCCCAAACGAGTTTTCCAATGAATTTCAATCATTTTCCAAAGAAACCTTTCAAAACTTGAAGCTTTTCCTGACAAGCATTTTCCCTTCAAATGTTTACCCTTTTCTCAAGAATTCTTACCGTTTTCTCGAGATTCTCATTTCTTCAAGATTTTCCAAATCTTTATAAACTTTCTGGTGATTTCAAAACCCCTTTCATCTGAGTTTCCTGAGAAATTGACTTTCACCTTTTCCCTGAGAAATATCTTTCAACTCCAAATATTTTCCAAGCATACATCATATTTTTTCTACTTACATTTTCCAAAATCTCATAGCACATGCCTGAATTCTCTATGCATTTAGGACAGAACACAATTTTGATGATTTAACTAAGTCAAGCATAGTTTTGGTCCTTGGTTTGATTACACCTGTTAAAGGCGGCAGGAACGGTTGAACCTCGTACCAACAGGTCGAGCCCCATCCCATGGGTTTTCCCGTAAATTTTCAAAATGGAGGCGAGTATTTTAAAATAATTTCTAAAACTCTGGTCAAGTTTGAATCGCGAAAGCATTTTCCTCTCTCTTCCGCAGGGAAGGGAAGACGAGAAATTTTTTGCGACGATAACACTCGCCATACTATTTCCTGAAAATATTAAATCAGAAGGAGTCAGACTACCACGTCTGAGTAAGAAGCATAATATTCATATGAGTGTGCACAGTGTCATGTGTACAAGTATATGTGCAACAAGTTTAGATAGAACTAATCACCATTTAACAATTGAATAATGTACAGGTCACTAAAGTCAAGCATTTCATGATTCCATCAACATCAAAGCATGATTCATCATATGCATAAACCATATTCATATAAGTAATAACAACTTTGAAACTAATGTGGATGTACACCTGACTTAACTAAAGCATTTCATGTAAAGTATGCATAATGCACAAATATCACTATTCAACACATTGTTCATAAGTTATCATAATTTTCATGTAAAGGAAAACCAATTTGAATCATGCTCTACAAGAGTCACGGCTTACTCCAACAATTTCAACATCGAGCAATATGCATCTACTTAAAGATCTTTCTTAATGCACTAACTTTATGTTACATCTTGTAAATTACCCTGTGGGTACGCACAGGCATTCGACATTGTAGCAGACCGAGACCACACGGGGGTCTATTATTTTATAACCCATGTGACTAGCCGTACGAATATCCAAAGGGGACGGTTCATGACCGAGAGAGTACTCCCCAATGGCTAGAACTAGAATTAGGATGCACCCTGTACTTCTGCAAAAGACTTGGATCTACCACCTAGGACGAATTGGTAGTCCTGGTCCCCTAACTCCAAGGACTGAGGACCGTGTGAGACGCCTCGCTCTCACAAAAACAAGAATGTCCCACGGAGGTTGTACCATCTACCCTCTCCAAGGTAGACCATGGGTCCAGTAACATACACCGTCTTTCAGGTGTACCTAGAGCCCTGGAAAACCAGTAACATATACCGTTTTCAGGTATACCCAGTATACCGGGAAATCAGTAACATATACCCTCTTTCAAGTATACCCAGAATCCGTTAATTATTTTATAATTTTCATTCTTGCTTTGCTTGGATCAAGTAACATACACTGTCTTTTTCAGGTGTACTCAGAACTTTGGGAAAAATCTAGTAACATATACCATCTTTCAGGCATACCCAGTATTCCACAATTATATTATATGCATATTTCATATTTTGTTTATTTCTCGACGAGATTCATTGCATCATAGGGGATTTCTAAAATCCCAACCCATACTTGGGGTGATCTCAATGTATGCACATTTCTTAACTTAGTGTGCAATAGGCACTAATACAACTTTTCGTCGTTTCGGTGCGAACCCGAACCAAATACTTGTATATGCATCATCTTAGCTTTTATTTTTGTGCTAGGGTAGACATATCGTGCCCCACTGATGGTGCTGCAACATGGCACAACCCAACTTTTATAATTCATAGATGCTCGTATGGCACTTTTAGCTTTCTGCAAAGTTGTAAGTTTAGTTTAAAACTCTCACCTAATGACAACATGTCAAATGCCTTTTATTTAGCTAGCTTTTGTAAACAAGCATATACAAATTGACACTAGCCATGGAAATAATTGTTTGTATGCAATTACCATAAAACCAAATTATATCATAAGTGCCCACATGACACTACAAGGGTTTTGTATGCATAGTTTCCATATTGTACCACCATACCACTGTAGATTTTCCTTAATTGAGCAATTATAACAAACATATGCATTTACAACAAGCCACCTATAAACCATTATGTGATAAGAATACATCATTAAAATCTCATTCATTGTCACCTTCATTAATATGTAACATTCTTAAGCAGATATGCATAATAGTGACTCTCAATGTAACACACATTCCATTTGTAGGAAAAATCATAAGTATAATTGTATTTCATAACTCAAGAGCAAGATAAGCATTCATTTCAGGGAACCAATAGGGCAATATGCAGCTTTTGCGAAAAGGGTGTGTGCACGCTATGGTGGCCAAAAAGCCCACCCATTTTTTTTTCATTCTTCTTTAGATCGTCAAATAGAACAAGATTATGTACATGCTTGACGTTTGCTAAATATAAGTATTTTGGCATTTATAAGATTACACTAAGCCTTTAGTCTCACAAACTATCATATTACATATATATCTATTCTCTTTATACCAAAATCCATGATTATAGTTTTAGTTTCAGGATATCGACCATTGACCACTTTTTATCGCTTGATAACACATGTTTCGTGTGTCATGGTAATCCAACCTTTTCTTGAAGAATACTCCGGACCATTTAGCATATACCTTTTAGGGAACTACTTAGGTTTCATTTGGGTTCACGGACCCACCAAGGTCACTTGGTCCAATGGGATGTTAAATTTAAAACCACAGAAGGTGTATGTCGCATATTCCTTATTTGTTTCGCTCGGGGAGGATGGCTCGTGGCAACAAAGCCATAGTTCCAACTGTAGGTGTTAATATCTGACCAATCCCACTATGATCGGTCCCAAGGTTTGCTAAGTTGACTAGGTGGTAATTCAGACACGAATATGATATGCCACCACCACGATTACTAGGGTCCACGGTCGGCTTCTCAAAACGGGTCACTAGCAACTCGATATGTATATGAGGTTGTGGGTCCCCTGCTGAAATACGTCAACAACCCACAAAACGGAGGCACCACCCCCACCACTAAAATTTTTTGTTTAGTAAACAACCACTGTAAACTACCCGAACCCACAATCTTGACTGTTTGGGTTTCACAAATATGGCAAGAGTGTATGTTTATGATAAAACTCCAACCATCGGTAACTGCCATGGCGGGAGTCACCGCAGCCCCATTACTTGGACTGGTGCAACAGGTTGCATGTGGTTGTAGGAACACCCCAGTTGATAACATCCCCGCATAGGCCAGCTTGGGTAAATTTCAATGGTTTTCAATACCACCGCATAGCAGCAGTGTTGGTATGTCAAGCATACAACCCTCCGCCACACCACACTGTTCAAGATCACCATCACATTGTGGCTGCCAAGCAACCCTTGCTGCAGTGCACATGTCGCAGCATTGTAGATTGGGCGACATACACATTGCAGTGTAGCAAAAGTCACAACATTGGCTGCAACCCAGATGCATCATGAATCGAACATGAAAGGGGGAAACAAATATACACTTGGTTAGTACAGATCTGAAGAAAATCACATACTTACAATACACATTTTATTAAGATAAGGTTTGTTCATGCATACTAAGATCTGATTTGCATGTAAAATAAATCATGTATTGGAAATGTAACAAATCATCTAGATATAGGCTTCTTTAACTAAGTACTCTGACCTTTATAAACATGCATTCACTTGAGTTTAGATCTGTGTAAATAACCCACTTGGGTTTTAGGATTTATTAATTCAACGACCCCCATGGACCCTATATTTCCAGACCGAGTTCATAAAATCTGAAGGTTACGATTACCTTCGCTATTTTGTTCTGACATCAAAAAATATCACAGTGGTGGGTATATGTCGTTTACTGCATATGTACCAGCTACATTCACCACGGTTTTTCTTTTGTAGATTGTTTAGTGTTGGGAGTATAGTTCAATTGATCTGACCTATGCCTTTCGAGATTAGCGAGGACCTGTTGGCACGTAACCAACCTGTTTCTTACAAGTCTACAACTAGTAAATTTAGCCACAAAAAAACCCGGGATACACATGCTGGATGGTACCCATCCATGACCCGATGACTGCATCTATAAATCTATATTTCTGTATGCACGTCCAAATGGAAGAAATCCCCTTAGATATGGGTAGAGTGTAAAGTTTATAACATTGTTTTCAAAGTATACAGAATTTCTTTTTGTGAAAACATGAAAATGTAGGATGGATTTACTCTTAGAAGCATGAAATTCTAATAATCGAACAGATATCGGTACCCCATGACGCTAAGCATGTACATAAGGAGAAGATGCTCTTACCTCTTATCTTCAAGGTCACCAGAAGAAGTCTGCTGAGGGAGATAGCCCTTGCTCCTCATGCCTCTTTATTTGTGTTCTTCCCGAAAATAGCAAAGAAATCAGGTGGCTCCAACACTACAATGGACAAAAATGGTTGGAATGGGGATAGAGAGGGTAGGCGTGAGAGAGGAATGGCTTGAGAGAGAATAGGAATGGTAGAGAGAGAGTTGAGAGAGGAAAGGAGAGGAGCCATCAAGGCACATCGATCTTGTAGCATCTTCTAAAAAAAAACGTTTCTTCATTA
This sequence comes from Nuphar pumila, assembly GCF_984573655.1. Classification (NCBI taxonomy): domain Eukaryota; kingdom Viridiplantae; phylum Streptophyta; class Magnoliopsida; order Nymphaeales; family Nymphaeaceae; genus Nuphar; species Nuphar pumila. The sequence goes on along the minus strand of NC_143255.1, from coordinate 67,533,414 downwards.
TGGCCCTCTTCAAAACGGATGGCCACTTTTAAATGGTTTGTTTTTTCTTGTAACCCCCACCTCCATTTTTCCAGATTTTGAAAATATGGAAAAGTGGATATTTCCAAAGGGGAAAACAATTGGGTTTCCTCTTTTGGAAACAGCCCAGCCATCCCCTTTGATGGTCCAGCATTTCCTCATTTAAACCCTTCTTAAATGAGGAGGTTTCCAAATCGTTTTGAATTTTAAAAGGCACAAATTTTCTCTTCAAAGTTGTTTTTAGCAAAAAGGCTCCTTGGCGCTATGATCATCGTAAAATTTTTCCTCTCTTGTGTATTTCTCTCTCTTCCTTCTCTTTTTCCTTTCTAGCCTCTATTTCCTCCTTTTTGAAGGGAGAAAATAAAAGATAGAAAAGAAGAGAAAAGAGAAAAGAAAGAAGAGAGAGAGGAACTCTTTTGCGGGGTCTCACTTGACCTTGATTTGAAAATATTTAGAAAAAATTACTCGCCTCCGTTTTGAAATATATTGTGGAAAAATGGAGAGACGGGATTCGCTCGTTGGTACGAGGTTCGATCGTTCCTGGCGCCTTTACCAGGAGTAATCGAACCAAGGATCGAATTTATGCCTTTTGCTTTGCCTAAATATTATCTAAGAATTTATCCTAAGTCTAAATGCACAAAGAATCATGCTTGTGCAATGCAAGAATGTATGCTCTTTTGAGGAAATGTTTTGAAAATTTCCAAGTTTTTTTAGATGAACTTGATAATAAAGTAAAGAGATGATTTCAGAATGATTGAATATAACTTAGAACTTGAGATAGATTAGGAAAGATATTTTGAAGTTCTAAGTCTTTGAAATGATCAGTATTTGGAAGAATAAATCTTTGGATTTGAAAAGAATGATTCGAAGATGAGTGAAAAGGAAATGAAGCTTCAAAGTCAGAAATGGACTTTGAATTTGAGTTTTAAACTTGAATTTAGGAGAGGAAATGAATATTTAAAGTGGAATTGAATTCTAGATTTAAGGTTGGAAATCAGGATGGAATTTGGACTTGAATAATCCAAATAGAATTTTAAAAATAGAAATAGATTTAAGAAGTCCAGATGGGATTTGAAAGTGGAATTGGATTTGAAATCCGGTAATCAGGATAGAATTGGATTTAAAATCTAGAATTGGGAATAGAATTTGATTTGAAATCTGGAATTCAAGATGGAATTTGATTTGAAGTCTGAATCCTAAATGGAATTTGGATCTGAAGTCTAAGATTCAAGATGGAATTGGATTCTGGATCCTAAAATGGATTTTGGATCTGAAGTCTGAGATCCAAGATGGAATTGGATTCTGGATCCTAAAATGGATTTTGGATCTAAAGTCTCAGATCCAAGATGAAATTGAATTCTGGATCCTTAAAGTGGAATCAGATCTGAAGTCTGAGATCCAACATGGAGTTGGATTCTGGACCCTAAATTGGATTTTGGATCTGAAGTCTGAGATCCAAGATGGAATTGAATTCTGGATCCTAAAATGGTTTTTGGATCTGAAGTCTGAGATCCAAGATAGAGATTGAATTTGGAATTAGAAGATAAATCAGAGATTTCAAAGTTAAATTGATCTTTGAAATTGGATTTGAGATATTGTTTTGAATTTGAATTTTGAAAATGAATTTAGAATCTCAAAGTTGATTTTGAACTTTGAAGTTTGGTTAGAAATTGAATTTTGAATATACAAATGAATTTCAAAGTCAAATTGGACTTTGAATTTGAAGCTTGAATTTTGGAATTTAGAAAATGAATCAAGAATTTCAAAGTTAAATGGAACTTTGAAATTGGATTTGAGATATTGTTTTGAATTTGACTTTTGAAAGTGAATTTTGGAATCTCAAAGTTGGTTTGAACTTTAAAGTTTGATTTATATTAGAATTTTTGAAGTTTTGAAATGAATTTGAAATTGCAAAGTCAAATTGGACTTTGAAATCGAATTTTGAACCTTGAAAATGAGATAGAATTGAATTTGAATCTATAAAATAGAATTGATTTTGAGAAATGAAGAAGATACTCAAAAATCACTTGGAGTTTTAAAAAAGAAATTTTGAAAATCTAAATGCAATTCTATCCTAAATGATGAATGATTTTTAAAGAATTTGAAATTGGATTTGAAAATCATATTTCATTCTTTAAATGAATGTAAATAAGATTGAAGATATAATACATCCCTGACTATGGTCATTGAATGTATTATATAATAATCTATATTTAAATTTAGGTGAAGAATGAAAATATATTTTGGTGCTTTTATAGAGTTTAAAATGAAATTAACTCTCAATATATCCTGACTATGGCCATTGATATATATTTTGAATTAATTTTAAGTTAAACTCTGATAAAAGAAGAAAATATTTAAAAATATGATGATTTTTGAAGAGGATCCAGTGTGGATCCAGTGTTATTCCGTAAAAGATGAATATCCTAAGTTTTGTTCACATCCTGACTATGGCCATTGATGCAAATCATCAACTTAGGATTAGCCACCTCTTATTAGAATGTTGCACGTGCCATTCGTGTTCCCATTCATGAGTTTTTGAGAAATAATAAAGAGAATGATATGAAAACAAGTAATGCCATGAAAAATGTATGCTCATACATTTTAATTTAAGACAGGAATGGAAATGTTCTCATTTATAGTCTAACTATTACATCATTGGATGGAAATTGAAGATATCAAAATTCCTAACTTTAAGAGAGAAATCAACATTCTCTGGATATTTCTGCAAAACAAAGTTGATAAAAAGGCAAACATGGAAAATAAATGTTATATTAAAAGTAGTAGGTATATGATTGGACCTAAGTGTTAAATGATAAAACGGATATATGTATAATGCCCTAAACTAATGAGACAATCAACATCAGAATGCATATATGAGATACTACCTAATGAGAGAATGCAGTGGAGTGTTATGAGACATATGACAGTGAGAAGGTGAACCTATCTAAAAGTATGTAAGAATGTATGAAGACATGGGTGTATATTCCTATGACTGGGAAATCTTTATAAGATCTAAATGTATTTATATATATATATATATATATATATATATATATATGATATGCATGATGATGGTGCTTAAGGGTAGCTTGGAGTGCATGGGTGAATATAGGTAGTGGATGTTGTACATAAGGCGTGTTGGTAGTGAAGGTTTGGTGCTGCTGTGTGCTACAACAACGTACTGAGTTGCTGTAAAGAAAATGGTTGCAGCAGCTTTTTGAATTGCTAAGCAATCAAAGGAGTCACAGCAACTCATGGAGTTGTTGTGAAAAGAGTGGGCTTTTCAGCAGTTCCTTGAATTGTTGCATGACTAAGAGGAATACAGCAACTTCTTGAGTTGCTATAAAAGGGGTTCAGTGAGGTGGAATAAATGTTTTAGAAGCACACTAAGCACAATATACTAAAAAATTGGAGAAATGACAATCTCTAAATAATGCTAAAACTAACTACTACTTAACCAACTGACGATGCTAATTACTTTACTAATCAATCAACAGTTTACTTGATCTGACAACTAATGATGCTCTAATAAATGTCTAATAATTAATGAACTAACCACTTGCCTAGCTTAACAAATCCGTTTAACTTAAATACTAATGGATTAGTAAACTAACACTAACACCCTTATTCCATCAAAACACTCAACATTTAGAGCATCTAAAGAAAACCAAGTGAAATTCAAATAAAAGGAACATTTGCAGTTAAATTCAGTCAACAATGAGTTTCAGTAGTGAAGAATAAAAAAAAAAGGGTGTTCCGATGATCCAAGCAGGGTTTTACTGTCTGGGGCAGCAAACCTTGGCTCTCAGTGATTTCTGGCAATAGAGCGTGGGAGTTCTACACATTCTAGAGTACCAACATTGTCATTAACAGAGGCAAGAAAACTTACAGAGCCTGAAGCATTCCCAAATGCCTTAATTCACATAGACAAGAAAACTTACAGGGCAGGGCCTGAGACATTCCCAAATGCATTAGCTCACATAGGCAAGAAAACTAACAGGACAGGGCCTGAAATATTCCCAAATACATTAGCTCACATAGACAAGAAAACTAACAGGGCCTGAAACATTCCTAAATACATTAGCTCATATAGGCAAGAAAACTAACAAAGCCTGAAACATTCCCAGAAGCACTAATTCACATAGGCAAGAAAACTTACAGAGCCTGAAGCATTAGTTCACACAACAAAATTGCTAAACCTGAGAAAAACCCACCTAGATCTTGTGGCCCATATTCACACCTATTTGTCCCAACTGAATTTTGTTGTTTCTGTAAAGGGTGATATCCCTCAAAATTCACCTTCTCCATTTGAAACAAAATAAAATAGTTGCTTTGCAAACCTCCTGGAGCATCTTTTTGGATCATAAATGATGCCACGTATTTCGTTTTAGCCATGTAAATGTTCAGAGCAACACTACTACATCCGAAGTGAACAAACACTGAAACGAAGATGCTGAACTGAATTTGAGATCGGATGAGGAAGATGACAAAATGCCACGCATATAACGAATTTAAAACTTGCGACAAGCATGGATTGAGTTGAATATTTAGAAGAGACAATCAGTATGATTGATATGCTAAAATCAATATAATACGTTACTTGAATATCATTATTCAGCAGATTGGTTTCTCAGATTGTTATGACAGCTTGACAAACTACTTTCAGCCACAAATCAATTCACAGTGAATCGATCTCTACGAGTTGATCTAAGCTAAAAAAAAATGATAAATGGCAAAGTAGATGGCTAAGCACTGTGATACAGTATTGGCATAGCAGCTTATTGCTACCATTGGTGGTGTCCACAGTGGATGCATAAAACATGGATGGGGTTAAGCAATAACAGAAAGGGTTTGTAGAATCAGAACATGATGTTGCTGGTGCAAATGGCGGAGATGGTGAACATGTCTAAAATAGCAAGAGTGCAATAGATGACTATAAAGTGTTGGGTGCAAGTGGATAGGGAATCTACAACAGTTAAGAAAGTGTTGTGCAATGATTAGTTGAGATCGCAGGAAGCATGTCATTAACTCAGATTAATACCTATACGAATGTTTCTGCTGACGCCAGCCTAATGTGGTTCCAATGTATATTTGGATAATACTAGAACCTCTAAGTCATTGCATCAATTTAGTTGAACCTGCAAAAAGAAGAAAAAAATGAGACATGGTTGGATCTACGCAGGTTACCCCATCATCAGTTATGTCTGACGTCTACACTGTCTGTAGAACATACAAACATTTGAAAACTTCTCAAAGTCCAGCTGTTCTGTTATTTTCTGCTTGTCAAATGATCTATCATAGAGTTATGGATTTAACTCTTTTACTAGTCTATGATGCCTCTGCCACTTAGCACATTTTGCGTCATATGCTAATGAATCACCATATCTCTGAAACTGTCATTCATCTTCAACCTGGACTAGAAATTATCCCAGATATCAAAAATAAAATTCAGCACGAAGCTCACCTATCCTTCAGATTTCAAGTAAAGTGTGTTCTCAAAATAACATTATTGTTTAGATGCAAGGCATTTTTAACTAAGAATGTCAAAATTATTGCAGGTAAGGCTTCATATAACTAATGAAGACCAAAATGGCACTGTTGGAAGCAGTCCAACTGAGTGAAACCGCAACAGCAAAGTCTCCAAACCTTTGAGGCAGCAGTAACACAATCACACAGGTGGCTGGGGTCTTAGGGGGTCCTGTTGAAACAAATTTTACATGCTAGTTTTAGTAGGCAATGCCACCACAAAGCCTATGAAACTGATGCATGAGAACCAAACCCGCGATTAGATCCAACAAATTGTGGAATGACTAACATGGTTTTGGTTGTAGGAACTGGCCTATAGGAGATTAACATTCAACAGGTAACAGATAATCACTGCAAGAAATTAGAAACCTGACGAAGGTGCAAACCAGAAATCAAAGAAGATTCAGAATGTAAAATGACTATTCAGAACAAAATCAGCAATTAAGTGCCTAACTGCAGATCGCTTCCTTACATTTTGTGGAAAGTCCAGAGCATCTGATGAAGACTATATTGAACTAATCTGCCAATGGAAATATCAGTTGTATAGAGAAGAAAATTTTGATGAGTATCATTGAAATGGCATTTAAAATATCATGAAGCCTTTTTATGATAGCATTTGGTTGCACCATGGTGGATTTTGATCCTCCAAGAGCAATATGACAGAAGGAAAGACAGAATAATAAGTGTAAATCTAACATAAAGTAGTGCTAACATGCCCACCCACCAAGCTCTGGGTGGAATCCCAAATAAAAGTGGATCACATACAAAACATGATAAATTTTCCCTCCTTTAGATGTGGCTTTGTAATAGTACCCCCAAGGTGAACATACACTACAACACTATTACCAGTGTCCCCAAAAGTTCCTCAGAATGTAATCTTCAGCTTTGAAAATCAATTTCTCAGTATTAAGCAATCCTCTCAGATTGAAAGCATGCCCCTGTTCAGACATTCCCCTCTGCAGCTGAAGAGAAATGCTGACTGGAATCAAATGGGAAAGCTTCAATACATTTAACTTATAATGCCGGTTACCCATTTGTAAAGGTAAACATTTAATGTCTTTTATGTCGATTACATTTCTAAGCTCAGAAGGCATACTGCCAATGAAGGCAAAACAAAGTAGTCAAGGTAGTAGCCATACGACAGAAATAAAAAGAAAAAAAATCAATAGTCAAAAACAGGAAATCTGCAATGTATATCTGAATAACAATAATGTTAGGAAACGATGTCCAGGAAGTGGAGACATCGGAAACCACCTATCAATTAGGAGGAGGAGATGCCAAAAACCACCGCCAAGTGAGATCTCATTCCAGATCAGTATAACCTTCATTGAAGAAGATGATGGAGAGGACAGAGGCTTATGCTACACTAAACATGAGATGCGAGTTATATGATGTTGATTAGGAATTGTAATGTTATGCTATGAAACAAACCAAAATAAATGGATGTTGTAGGTAGCTGTAATTCCATGAAGTAAACGAGAGAAAAAGGAAATATAATCAAAGCAAACCCAGTATAATGAACAAAATAATCGAGATGCAACCGAAATGACCATCAGCTACTACCAAGATGAGAGATCGATCATGAACAGATAATCAAAAGAGGATTAAGCAGATATATATAATGTGAAATGTGTAAGTCTAATATCAAAAGGGGATATCACGATGTGAACAGAAAAATAAAATTTAAAGAAAAAGATTAAGATATAAACAAAGAATCAAAAGACAAAAGGGAAATTGAAATAACAGGAGAAAGAAAGAAAAAAAAAGGAAATCTATAATGACAATTACATACGATATGCAAGATAAATAAAAAAAGAAAAAGAAAAAGGGAAATGAAAGTGTGTTGGGATATAAAATCCCATTGATTTCGCCATGTATAGGCTGACATTGTTATATACAGATCAACACTATCTATGTGGCTTATATTGAAACAATGTAAAATAAGAAAACAAGAGGAAGAAGGTCTCTACAGTAAATTGAAACCGGAAGAGGGGTTCTTACCTGCTTTTGCAGAGGATATAGTTTCTTTCAAGCAACTGCAGAGGAAGCCCTTTTTGCAGAAAGGGATCCTTCTTCAGCGTAACTTTGAAAAACCGAAGCAAAAGAAGGCAATGGAGGGATAGGAAAATGGATCCCTGCTGTAGAAGAGGGGTGCGGTGGTGGAGAAGCGGTTCATGAAGGAGGAAATGGGGAGGTGAAAAGCGATGATGGGGGTTTCCCCATTGTGCCCCTCTTAAAGAAGGGGACGAAGGTTCGGGAAGGGGAGGAGTTCGATTGAGGATTGAGGGTTGAGGGTTGAGGAAGAGGCTGTTGGGAATCGACGATGGAAGGAGAAGGAGGTCGCACATGGGGGGGGTTGGTGTGAACACCCCAAATTTTTCAAAGTTTTATAAAAATGTCCTTTTTGCCCCTGGTTCCATTTTTTGAGAAAATCAAAGCTAATTTTCAGTTGATCTTCGGATTTTCTGAATCAAATTCCATTCAAACTCAATTTCGGAGCCGAACCCAGTGTTTAAGGTCCAAATTTGAGCCTCGTTACTCAATTTACAAATCGAAAATATAAAATACCAAAAACATTTTCTGAACGGCTCAAACAACTCATTTGGCACCCATTTGGATCCACTATTTTATATTTTCTCGATTCAAAGTCCAAACCTCGAACATCACCTCAAATTCCAGGTCCAAATTCGCTTTCTGAAGAATTTTTCAGAGAAATAGCTTTGAATTCTCAGAAAAACTCTCTTTTGTAAATATTTTGCAAAAATACAAAAAAAATCAGTTTTAAATCTCTATTTGCTCGAAAAATTTAGGATTTTATTCTAAAAATGCAAAAAAATGGAAAAATAGCACAATAAAAGAAAAAACGGAAAAACTACTAGAAAACAAATGGTTTTAAAAAGCTTTTCGCTAAAAACCTCAGTTTTGGAACTATTTTATAAAAAAAGTTTCTTTTAAATGGACCTCCTTTTTAAAAAAAGGAAAAATTGCAAACAGCCGTAGGCTCGCCCTTCTCCCGCGTATTTTTTCTCTGGAAGCCTCCATCGCAGGAGGGCTCTCTCCACCGTCAATCTTCAACAACCTCTTCTTCTCTTCACCTTTGATCAGCAACGAATCCTCTCTCGAACCCTCCATTTGCTCTTTAAGAAGGGGCTTCCTGAAAGTGCACTAGGATCGAGGCAACGAGCACTAGAGGGGGGGTGAATAGTGCTTTTAAAAATTTCTGCGGAATATTAAATGATTTTGCAAATCTCAAAGCAAACACACAAAGAACACAAGATTTTATCCTGGTTCAGTCAAACCCGACCTACATCCAGTCCCCAAGCAAAAACCAGCTTGAGATTTCCACTATCAACCTTGTAAACTACAACATCACATAGACCATAAACCGGTCCCACTTTCAGTAACAACCCAACTGAAAGCAAACAACTCCTTTACACCAAGGAGTCCTTCTTTTTACACAAAAGAAATAACAACTTATAATACAACCTATGAGCCTTCCTTTTGAATGCAAATGAAATGCAATTGGCTATTGAGGTTGTTGAAATACTCTACTCACGAATTCACTATCTCTCAAAGTGATTTGAGTGAAAAACTGAAGTGAAAATATCACGTGAGTGAGAAAACAAATACTTGAATGAATAGGAGTGAAAAGCAAGAAGTAATTCAAGGTAATTCTATTGAATTTCATATTTTTGAGTGTAGAATGCACTCATATTTATAGTTAAAATATTCCATACGTTGAGAGTATGAAAGGGTGTCAAAACTGTCCATTTTGAACGATCAAAACGTTTGAAAAATGAAAAGACACGCCTTTTTGAAGTTTCAGGAAAACGGCAAAATTAGTCGACTGAAACATCAGTTAGTCGACTAATAGTTAGTTATTAGTAGACTGACAGTTATCGTCGGTCGACTGATTTGTTAATCGAGCCGTTTGAAAATCTGAACTTTTGAAACTTAGTCGACTTGAGAAAAGTTAGTCGACTGATAATATCATCAGTAGACTGAAAAACCTTTTAGTCGACTGCTGCTAAAAACTTCTGAAAAACAAACATTCTGTTCAATCAACTGATAAAAAGCATTAGTCGACTGCTGCTAAATTTTTCAGAAAACACATGTTCTGTTCAGTCGATTGAAAAACCATTAGTCGACTGCTGCTAATTTTCCAGAAAACATGCATTAGGACCAGTCGACTGATAAAACCTTCGGTCGACTAATTTGACAAAATTGACTTTTTAGAAAATATGGCGCGAAAGGATTAGTCGACTGATAAGTCTATTGGTCGACTAATAAACATGAAAATTTAAGAAAAGAGTTTTCTAAAAAGATTTTCAAAAGAGTTTCTTTTAGAAAAGTTTTTCTAAAGACTTTTAAGGTGAAATGCAACCTAAATATGCACTCTAAGTAAGGCTCTTACAAGAATCTAAGACTTTTAATGAATTAAACATTTGCGCACTAGTCTTCAAGGATTCTTCACCGAATTCTTCAATTTCTTCATAGCCTTAGCTGAAATACAGTTGATTCCACGTGCTCATCATCAAAACCTTGTACTTGAAGTACCATGTATGGCTTCATTGTCGTAACAATCTCCCCCTTTTTGATGATGACAAACTTAATCAAAGATGAAGCATTTAGATGCATAGATGGAGATTTTACTCCCCGTATCAATATGCTGCAAAACATTAAAAGTTAGCACATTTAAAGCACATATATCACATATTGATTGGTTTGCATTTCCATTCATCATTTCTTCATGCATTTAGAAATATATTCATTTAAAGCTTTCTTTTTCTCTTAATTTTGCATTTCTCATGCAAGATCTCCTGTAATGTAATTGCTATCATCTTTTTCTCAAGATCTCCTGCAATTTCAATGTAATGCTATCTTTATTTATCTTTATCTTTTTCTCCCCCTTTGTCAGAATCAAAAAGAGTAAGGGCAAAAATAGCATAAGCAAAATAGAGATATAAGTTTAAAAATATTACAACCCATAAAGTAAGTTTTTCAAATATCAGAGATCAGAAAAGAGAGTTTAGCAAATCCTTAATGGCAGTTACATCCTTCTGAATTGAAGCAAGTTGTTGAGTCACATCTTCACGAAAGGTGTGTTGATGCAGCTCCAAAGCTTCCAGTCTCTGCATAACTTCATCATGGTCTTGATTTGTCGAAAATTTCTTTCTTTTTGCATGAGATGAAAGTGTCGCAAAAGGTGAAGGTTCAGAAATAGATGGTTCATTAGGATCAGATGGTTCAGTTTGATCAACATTTAAGGGAGGCAGATATTTAATTTTCATTCTTTTAAAAAATGTTTGATCAAAGAACTCTTTTTGCTCAATGTATTTTTCATTTGTTAAAGGAACTTTGAAATGTCTAAAAATACGGGTTAAAAGACAACCATAAGGAAGAAAAGGTTTTTGTTTCCACAAGTTTGTAAAATATACATTGGCCCAGTTGACAGAAATATTTCCAAATAAAATATAAAGAGCCGTAGATAGATCTGTGGAATAATAATCAAAAGAACCAGTTTTGGGTAGAACATTGTGGGCAAGGATTTGTCCAGCAATGCGTGCACGAGTTTGAAGATTAGTATTTTTGAAAGGAGGGCAGTGAGGTGCTTCTGGAAGAAGAATTTGTTCAAAAACTCTTTCATCATTCAATTCAATAGTGTTGAAAAGAGTGTCTGAAGGTGGAATTTCAAGAATTTCTCCAAGTAATTTCGAATCAAACTCGATTTCAACATCACGAACAAGAGAAGACAAAACTCCAGTTTCATGATTCATTTGTAAATTCATGTAAAACAAGTGAATAAGAAAAGGATAGTGAAGGGTATATGCACAAGCATAAAAAAGATGTGAAATACCAGGAAATAATTCTCTTATTTTGTAACGAGAAAACAAGTGAAATAGAACATTTCGGCCTGGTAAAATAGGTAGTGCAGAAATTGATCCAAAAGTGTCATAGAGAAGAGGATTGCAAAGTAATCTTAGTGAAAAACCATGTCTTGAAGTAGGTGTAGGAGGAGGAGAACCTAAACCTTTTGCAGATGCAGACTTCGTGAGAGGCATGGTTACCAAAATGTCGGCTTCCAAATGACGTCCGGCAAGGGGAGAAAGCTTTCCGGCGATCAAAAACAAAGGACGATGCGGTGGCTGACAGCGAGGAGAGGTCGGCCAAAAGGGGATTCCGGCAATGCACTGTCACGGCAAGAGAGTTCCGGCGTGTTTTTGAAGATGCGCCAGTCACTACAAGAGGATTCCGGCGTTTGAAGATCACGTCTAGAAGATTCCGGCGTCTCCGTGTTATGGTAAGAAAATCCCAGCGATGATGGAGTCGAATGGCACTCCGAGGGTTTTTCGGAAGAGAGAGAGAGAGAGGCAAAAGAGAAAGAGGGGTTTTCGGTTTAAGGGTTTTGTTTTTTTAAAAAAAAAACAAAAAGGTACGAAGTGAAACGATGCCTCTTTAAAAAAAAACGGGTTTTAAAAAAAAAATCCAAGGGGTGTCGGGTCCCTTCACTTAAAATTTTTAAAAAAAATTTAGTCGACTAAAACTTTATCGGTCGACTAAAAAAGTGCGACTTATTCTAAAAATATCATCAGTCGACTAGAACTATATCGGTCGACTAATATGATGCGATATATTCCAAAATATAAAAACACCAGTCGACTAGAATTTTATCGGTCGACTAAAATAGTGCGATTTTGAGATTTTGTTCAAAAATCAGCATTTTTATAAATCCAAAAATGAGCAAATACCTAGTTCTCTCGTAATTCTCATAAAATCTTCATTTTTAAGAGGTTTAGTGAAGATATCGGCATGTTGTTCTTTAGTGGAAATAAAATTTAACGAAATATCTCCTTTTAACACATGATCTCTTAAAAAATGATGTCTAACTTCAATATGCTTAGTTCTTGAGTGCTGAATAGGATTTTTCGAAAGATTTATAGCACTAGTGTTATCACAATAAATAGTTGTTGTGGAGTAGTTTAAACCAAAATCTTTTAAGGTCTGTTTCATCCAAAGTACTTGTGAACATGCTAAACTAGCCGCTATATATTCAACTTCAGTTGTTGAGAGTGATACTGAATTTTGCTTTTTACTAAACCAAGAGACTAAGGAATTTCCCAAGAAATGACAAGTTCCACTAGTACTCTTGCGATCAGATTTACTTCCTGCAAAATCTGCATCACTATATGAAACTAAATCAAAGGAAGATGATTTTGGGTAAAACAAACCGAAATCTGAAGTATCTTTCAAATAACGAAGATTTTGTTTTACTGCAGTTAAATGAGATTCCTTTGGATTAGCTTGAAATCTTGCACACATACAAACACTAAACATAATATCAGGTCGACTAGCAGTTAAGTATAATAGAGATCCGATCATACCTCTGTAGAGCTTAGTATCTACACTTTTACCATTTTCATCTTTATCAAGAGAAGTAGTAGTACTCATAGGATTCCTTCTTGATTTCGATGAGTCCATCCCAAATCTCTTGAGAAGTTCTTTTGTATACTTAGCCTGATTGATGAAGATTCCTTCTTCAGTTTGCTTTATTTGAAGTCCAAGGAAGTAGTTTAATTCGCCCATCAAGCTCATTTCAAACTCTTCCTGCATAGCCTTAGCAAATTCTTTACAAAGAGAATCATTAGTAGAACCAAATATTATGTCATCAACATAAATTTGCACAATAAGAATATCTGAATTAAAATGTTTAATAAATAAAGTGGAGTCTACCCAACCAATGGAAAAACCAGATTGTTCTAGAAAATTTCGTAGTCTTTCATACCACGCTCTTGGTGCTTGTTTGAGTCCATACAAAACTCTTTTCAATTTGTAGACTTTTTCTGGATATTTCTCATTTTCAAAGCCTGGAGGTTGCTCTACATAAACTTCTTCATTGATGTGTCCATTTAAGAATGCACTCTTAACATCAATTTGATATAACTTGAAGTTCATGTAACTAGCAAAAGCAAGCATCATACGAATTGACTCTAATCGAGCCACTGGTGCATAGGTTTCATCAAAATCTATGCCTTCTTCTTGATTATAGCCTTGTGCCACTAGCCTTGCTTTGTTACGAATGACTTCACCATTTTCATCCAGCTTATTTCGGAAGACCCATCTTGTTCCAATTACTGGATGATCCTTTGGTCTATCAACTAGATCTCAAACATCATTCCTAGTAAATTGGTTAAGTTCTTCAGACATGGCTAAAAGCCAAAATTCATCATCACATGCCTCATTGATATTCTTTGGTTCTAATTTAGATATGAAAGCAACATTTGCAATATATTTTTCTAACTGCCTTCTAGTTAGGACACCACTCTTTATTTCACCAATAACTTGTTCATGTGGATGATTAGGAACTTCTTTCCAAACGGGTTGAAGAGGAATATTTTCTTGAGAAGTACTCTCGGTTCTTCTTGAAGTATTGCTTCTTCTTCTTCGCTTAGAGGTATAACCTGCTCACAATTCTCATCAAATGCAACATGTAGAGATTCTTCAATACAAGATGTTCTTTTATTAAAAATACGATATGCTTTACTTCTAGAAGAATATCCAAGAAATATAGATTTATCTGATTTTGAATCAAACTTATCAAGATTATCTTTGGTATTTAACAAGAAACATTTACTACCAAAAATTTTGAAATATGAGATCTTTGGTATACGATCATAATACAATTCAAAACATGTTTTATGTAAAATTGGTCGAATAAGAACACGATTTAAGACATAACATGCTGTATTAATTGCTTCAGCCCAAAAATATTTTGGTAAATTTTTATCTTGAAGCATGGTTCTAGCACATTCTTGTAAAGTTCTATTCTTTCTTTCAACAACTCTATTTTGTGGAGCTGCTCTACGAAAAGCAAAGTTGTGAGATATACCATGTAAATCACAAAACTTTAGAAAAGATTCATTTTCAAATTCACCACCATGATCACTGCGAATTTTAATAATAGATGTAGATTTTTCATTTGTAATTCTTCTACAAAGTTTAGAAAATTCTGAAAAAGCATCATTTTTGCTTTTTAGAAAAATCACCCATTTAAACCGAGAATAATCATCTACTATAACAAAAGCATACTTGCTACCATTCAAACTTTGAATTCTAGATGGTCCAAATAGATCTAAATGTAAAAGTTCAAGAGGACGTTTTGTTGAAACTATATCTTTAGCTTTAAAAGCACTCTTAATTTGTTTACCCCTTTGACAAGCATCACATAAGTGATCCTTTTTATATGGTATTCTAGGTAGGCCTCTTACAAGATCATTCTTGGATAATTTTGAAATAATTTTAAAATTAACATGTCCAAGTCTCTTGTGCCATAACCATTGAATTTCATTTGAAACAATAAAACATTTTTCATTAAAAGAGGGTAATTCATCTAGATATAGTTCATACACATTGTTTCTTCTTTTACCTTTAAAAATGATCTTTTTAGATTGAAAATCAGAAATTAAGCATAAATCATTTTCAAAAGAAACATGAAAACCTTTATCACATAATTGACTAATAGATATTAAATTATGCATTAAACCATCCACTAAAAGAACATTTTCTATCAAGGGAAATTTTGTATTACCAATATTACCAATACCTATCACTTTTCCCTTGTTATTGTCACCAAAGGTGACGGTTCCTCCATCCTTATTTTGGAGGGTGGAAAATAACTCCGGCCTTCCAGTCATATGTTTGGAACAGCCGCTGTCCAATATCCATTTGCTCCTTATGTTGTGTACCTACAACAAAATCAGACAACAGAGCATTTGACCCCTTTCTATTTTCGGGTCCATGAGAGTTAGTCTTAGGAACCCATATCCATTTGGATTTTGGTTTCCTTTGATAATAAGTATTCTTTCTATAAAAAGATTTAGAATAAACATGTTTAGAACAATCATATCTAGATGCATTTCTATTAAAACTAGAAAGTTTAGTTCTATGAACAAAAGGTTGAGAATAATGTCTTTGATTTTTCACCACAAGGTTTGGTCTATTTTGAGTATCAAAGAAGCTATATCCCAATCTGGTTTTATTAACCGAGCATCTTTGAGAACCAAGAAGTTTTTCTAGATTCTCTTGACCATTTGTGAATTTGGTCACTATAGAAAGAAGATCATTTGACTTTTCTTTAAGACTAAATATTTCATTTTGTAAGAGATTGGTTCTAACTCCAATTTCTTTTATCTCAAGTGCTTGGCAAGAATTTTCCTTCTTGAGATCTTCTATTTCTTGAAGTAATACTTTATTTTGAGATTCAAGAGTTAATTTTTCAGTTTTTAACTCTTTATTTTTAGAACTAAGACTCTTAAATTTAGCATATAAAACATTAAATGCTTCAAATAACTCATCATAGTCAAATTGACTTACCGAATCTTCTTGTGCTACAAAACACATGTTGGCGACTTCTTCATTTGATTCTTCATCAGAAGAGGAGTCACTATCATCCCAACAGGCTTGAAATGCCTTTTTCTTCTTGAATTGGTCCTTGGGCTTGATTTTGAGAAGAGGACAATCTTTCTTGATATGTCCTGCCTTTTTGCAGTTAAAGCACTTTACTTCATTGGGAATGGAAGAATCTACTTTCTTTGCCTTTCTTTGAAATCTTCCCTTTTTGATGAATCTTCTGAATTGCCTTGTGATGAGGGCAATATCTTCATCTTCATCTTCTTCTGAATTTTCTGAGTCAGAAGTAGCCTTAAAAGCAAGAGACTTCTTTTTAGGCTCTTCTTCTTGTCTGTCTTGAAGTTGGACCTCATATGCCATTAGGTTACCAACTAAGTCTTCAAGAGTGAGAGTATTGAGATCATTTGCTTCTTCAGTAGCAGTGGTTTTTCTTTCCCATTCAGGAGTTAAACACCTTAGAATCTTTCTGACTAAATCCACTTGTGAATATTCTTTTCCAAGGGATTTCAAAGTGTTAGTTATATCGGTCATTCTAGTTACCATGTCCGATATAGATTCATTTTGCTTCATTTTGAACAATTCAAATTTATGAACTAAAGAAGCAATTTTAGATTCCTTTACCTTTGACGTACCTTCATGTGTCACGAGAAGAGTATGCCAGATTTCATTAGCTGTAGAGCATTGAGAGATGCGATTGAATTCTACCTTGTCAACGCTACAATATAATGCATTCATGGCTTTGGCATTCAGTGAAGCAGTCTTCTTTTCTTCATCGGTCCATCGACTGAAATCAGTTGATGGAGTTTGGTACTTTTCTGAAACAACTCTCCAGATATCGAGATCCATGAATTGCAGGAATATTGTCATTCTTACTTTCCAGTATCCATAGTTTGTTCCGTCGAAGAGAGGAGGACGAACAAAGGAGCTTCCTTCTTTGTGCTGAGATGTAGTTGCCATGCTAGATGATGGTCAAATCAAAGTAATAGCAAACCTGTGCTCTGATACCAAATGAAAGTGCACTAGGATCGAGGCAACGAGCACTAGAGGGGGGGTGAATAGTGCTTTTAAAAATTTCTGCGGAATATTGAATGATTTTGCAAATCTCAAAGCAAACACACAAAGAACAAAAGATTTTATCCTGGTTCGGTCAAACCCGACCTACATCCAGTCCCCAAGCAAAAACCAGCTTGAGATTTCCACTATCAACCTTATAAACTACAAGATCACAGAGACCATAAACCGGTCCCACTTTCAGTAACAACCCAACTGAAAGCAAACAACTCCTTTACACCAAGGAGTCCTTCTTTTTACACAAAAGAAATAACAACTTACAATACAACCTATGAGCCTTCCTTTTGAATGCAAATGAAATGCAATTGGCTATTGAGGTTGTTGAAATACTCTACTCACGAATTCACTATCTCTCAAAGTGATTTGAGTGAAAAACTGAAGTGAAAATATCACGTGAGTGAGAAAACAAATACTTGAATGAATAGGAGTGAAAAGCAAGAAGTAATTCAAGGTAATTCTATTGAATTTCATATTTTTGAGTGTAGAATGCACTCATATTTATAGTTAAAATATTCCATACGTTGAGAGTATGAAAGGGTGTCAAAACTGTCCATTTTGAACGATCAAAACGTTTGAAAAATGAAAAGACACGCCTTTTTGAAGTTTCAGGAAAACGACAAAATTAGTCGACTGAAACATCAGTTAGTCGACTAATAGTTAGTTATTAGTAGACTGACAGTTATCGTCGGTCGACTGATCTGTTAATCGAGCCATTTGAAAATCTGAACTTTTGAAACTTAGTCGACTTCAGAAAAGTTAGTCGACAGATAATATCATCAGTAGACTGAAAAACCTTTTAGTCGACTGCTGCTAAAAACTTCTGAAAAACAAACATTCTGTTCAGTCGACTGATAAAAAGCATTAGTCGACTGCTGCTAAATTTTTCAGAAAACACATGTTCTGTTCAGTCGATTGAAAAACCATTAGTCGACTGCTGCTAATTTTCCAGAAAACATGCATTAGGACCAGTCGACTGATAAAACCTTCGGTCGACTAATTTGACAAAATTGACTTTTTAGAAAATATGGCGCGAAAGGATTAGTCGACTGATAAGTCTATTGGTCGACTAATAAACATGAAAATTTAAGAAAAGAGTTTTCTAAAAAGATTTTCAAAAGAGTTTCTTTTAGAAAAGTTTTTCTAAAGACTTTTAAGGTGAAATGCAACCTAAATATGCACTCTAAGTAAGGCTCTTACAAGAATCTAAGACTTTTAATGAATTAAACATTTGCACACTAGTCTTCAAGGATTCTTCACCGAATTCTTCAATTTCTTCATAGCCTTAGCTGAAATACAGTTGATTCCACTTGCTCATCATCAAAACCTTGTACTTGAAGTACCATGTATGGCTTCATTGTCGTAACACTTCCATCGACTCTCAAGGCATCGATGAGGATCACCATCCATCAACCATTCACGATTCGACTATTCATCTGTCTTCAACCCCTATTGCCCCTCGGATTGGCGATCATCCATCAAGCTATCCCCCCCTTTTCTTCTTCTCACTTCCTCTAATTCTCTTTCTGGCGGAGGGGAGGGAGCGATTCTGACAACATCAGCTCAAGACCAATCGATCCAAAAGCATTGGCCACATCCTCCTCTGGTTGGCGGAGGGACCTCCAATTCCAACAAGAAACACGGAAGAACATCCTTTTTTTTATATATAACTGCAAGTAAGCCACAATCCTCCTTCCCGGGGGGGTCGACCGCTCCCTATAACCACAGGTAAGTGATCATCCCCTTCTTCTTTTTCTTTTTTTCTCTCTTTCTTCTTTCTCTATTCCTTTTCCTGTCTCATCGCATTCCTTAGTTTTAAATAGTTTTTTGTTTCGTTCCTCCTCTCATCTTCTTTATCATAATGCATCTATGGTAGGGTCGACCTGCATATAGCAGGACCGACCCACCCATTGCAAAATTAATGGAGTATTCATTCCAACACCCCTTTCTCATATTGAATTCCTCTAGTATTCAACCGAGCATCTGTTTATATCCAATTTTCTCATTTCCATTTCCATTTTATATGTGATTTCCTATTTGCATTCTCTTCTTCTAATTTTTCGTGTTTGTTCTGGCTTCCAATTTGAAATAAGTTCTTGTTTCATTTTCTCTCAATTTTAAAACTTGGTTTTCATCCATGGAGGCCTATTAATCTGGATAGTTATGGTGATCTCAATTTCCATTTCTATCAGGAGTAATCTGCTTTCATTTTGACTTGTTGATCATCTGGTCGGTTTCATTTTTTTTTTTGTAGATGATAACCTGGATTTGCCGATTCTAGTAATTTGGAATCGCATCTCCGAAATCAGTGACAAGAGGATGTCACTCACCCTGGTGATTTCATCCTCTGAGGTCATATTTTTGTAGTTCGTAATTCAGAAGTGCCATCTCTTTAATTTGTTGCTCTCCTTCATCTTCATTTAATTCGTAGGTTTAGAATACTTGATCATCCATGTTGCGCATTATCCGTATTGAATATTCAGGTCGATATGGTAGTATTGTATTCATTCTGTATCTGCATTTTAATATTCGCCCATCAAGAATGTTATCTGCTTGCTCCCCTCTTGTATCATAGATGTTGCTTGACGAATAATTCCTCAGTGTCTGATCCCAAATTACAGTTCATGAAACTCCTTTTCTCAAAAAGTTGAAATCTCGATGAATTCAGAAGATTAAAATCTGATGGCACAACACTTTCTGAAGCCATTTGTCATGGTGGCATCATGCCAAGACTGGGACTAAACTCATCCACTTCAGAATTACAAACCAGAATCGTCCAAGCTCTGGTAATTCAGATGAGATTCCTGACCTAGGCCTTAAAGTAAGAGAACTTTGTGTATGAAATATTCTTTAAGCTGTGATTAACAAAACAGAGAATGAGGATATTAGAATCAGGGATGTTGTTACCTCTTAAGAACTCCTCTGATCTTAGGGAAAGAGATAGTTTTTTTCTTGGAAATTCCTAAAAAGACTGAACTCTGTGCCAAATGCATTTGTGAATGGTGATATCTGCTCTTCTACTCCAGGTTCGTATATTCCTCTTTTGATTAAGAAAGATATGGTTGGTAACCCCTGTTCTTTTGGTTATCATGCATTGAAAATGCTTGTGATTTTGGCGTTTGTAAAGGCATAACACTGTTTGCTCTGTAAGCATCATTCCTTCATTTCAACCACACCCAACGTGTACTTACTTTGTGTATGTACCCTTACAATAATACTTTTGGCACCTTGCATCTTTATTTTCACCGTCTGTGTCGACATTGCGCTCATAGCCACTATCTCACCATTTACATGCATTAAGACTCACACTCATCTTCCTGTGTTACACAACACTTCATCCAATTCTATTTACCTTTGGTATTTCAAGTCTTTAGCGAGTTTCTTCTCTAAGTTGGGAATGCTTCATCATGGTTGAAGATGTCTATTGGTCGATGACCACAGTCGTTTTTAACAAAAGGGTGGGTTGATAAGTTAATCCAAACACAATGCTGAACCCAAAACCACCATGTTCATGATCATCCACACAGATCAGTCGTTAGCAGAGCTTGGTTCCATAGCAGATATTGCCACAATACTCTCTTCTGGGAACCTTTTCGTTGCTCCTTATAGTGACTTTGAGTTGTACAGTGATATCCATAAATATTCCAGGGAATAACAGGATACAAACACTTGCCTAGTCAGATTGTCTTTTCCCCTGTGTCTCTGAAATCAATAGTGCTAGAAAGAGTTATGCAGTGAACAAGTCTTTTCTCCTGGGCGCGCGGATAGGGATTACTAGATGAACAGTTTAAGAACCAATGGGAGGTTGCCTTTGGATGCGTTGAAAGATAAGATTCAGCTCTTGAAGGGCCAAAGCGGTGACACCATCCACGTATTTGTTATGACTGACTAATCCTTGACCAATTGGACTGGGCTATACTCAAGGAATTGGGCTGATGATTTTTTTTTTTAGCCTGCGTGAAGGAGGTAAACTGATGATACAAATTCCATTTGTGCCTATTTCTTGCATGTTCTATACTTGCTTACCACATTTGTTTATTGCTGCACATTACCATCAAAGGCCTTACTTCTCAATCTTTTCATTTACCTCTACTTTCAACATTTTACCTCTATCTTTCAGCACCATTTTCATTACCAACTCACTCCATCACTTCCAGTTCCGCATAATATTGCCACCATTTCCATAATATGTATACCTTCTAGCTACAGCCCGCCTTTCATAAGTATCCAATCTGTCAACTTACTACCTATTTTCATAAGTGTCCTGTCAAATGCATTCCCATAGCATAGTAGCCCAAGTAATGCCCTGTCAAAGTGTGCCATTTTGTTTCCTCTGTTCCAGCTTAACCCAGATAGCCGGCCTGCTACAGCCTTGGTTGTGGGGTTTTTATTGCCAGATAATGGTGAAATGTGATGTGCAAGTTATTTTAGCAGTT
The DNA here is from genome assembly GCF_984573655.1 of Nuphar pumila. Classification (NCBI taxonomy): domain Eukaryota; kingdom Viridiplantae; phylum Streptophyta; class Magnoliopsida; order Nymphaeales; family Nymphaeaceae; genus Nuphar; species Nuphar pumila. The sequence goes on along the minus strand of NC_143255.1, from coordinate 67,511,956 downwards.
TAAAGGGGGACAATCAATAGAATCAAGGTTAGAGATGGGTAGGCTCAATCATATTTTGCAAGACAGGAATGAAAGTCCTGGTTATCTTGAATGACCCCAGTTGCCAGAGGTTTATTAGCATGCCTATGTTCATTATTGCATTCATCCTAAATATTCAACATTACAATAGCTCACGGTTTTAGCAGGCTTGAGTTGGCCAAGTGACAATGTCATGCATCAAAGTAGACATGAGGATCATGTCATGGGCAACTGTTTAGTTAACATCCCCTAATTTTCTATTGAAATTACAATACCAACAAAGAAGAGCTAGAAGCCTATTTAAGTGAGCTCCTGTTTAGATATTCTTCCTATATAAAGAACCATCCTCTACCTATGAACTTTCACACATCTTCACATTCACCATTTCACCTGTATACATATGTATATATATATTCATACATATTTACAAATCCATATACGTATATAGATATACATATATATGCATGTATATATATAAATATATGTCATTTTCATCACTTCCACAATTTTAGATCTTAAATATTTTGACATATGAGCAATTTTTCCATTAACATCCATATGACATACTAACCAAGTGTTTTTTTTTCAGGGAATATGTAAAGAATGTCATTACTTGAGGGGTTGTATTTGCAATTTCATGTGCTGTAATAGTTAGATCTTAATGAGAATTTACATTTCCTGTTTAGATAGAATGAATGAGCATTGTAAATATCATAAATTGTTTATTTTCATGCTTTCTTTTTTTCCTTTATTTTTCAAAATCTCACAATGGTGAAACACGAATGGCACGTGCACCATTTCATAAGAGGTAATTAATCCTAAGTTGATGATTTACATCAATGGCCATAGTCAGGATGTAAACAAAACTTAGCATTTTTATCTTTTATAAAATAACACTAGATCTACACTGGATCCTTTTCAAAAAACATCATATTTTCTTTAAATATTTTCCTCCTTTATCAGAATTTAATTTAAAATTAATTCAATACATATACCAATGGCCATAGTTAGGGTATATTGAGAGTTAATTTCATTTTAAATTCTATAAAAGCACCAAAAATGTATTTTATTCTTCACTTGAATTTAAATGTGGTTATTATATAATATATTCAATGACCATAGTCAGGGATATATTATATCTTCAACCTCATTCTTAATTCACTTAAAGAATGGAATAGCTCTTCAAAGTCCTATTTCAAAATCATTCAAATTCATTCATCATTTAGGATAGAATTGCATCATATTTTCAAAATTCTTTTTCCCAAGTGATTTTGAACATCTTTCTTCAAACTTCTATTTCAAACTCCAATTCTATCTCAATTTCAAAGTCCAATTTGACATTGGAGTTTCAAAACCATTTTATATTCAAACTCCAAAATTCCAATTCAAATTCAAAGTTCAATTTAAACTTTGAAGTTTCTAATTCATGTTCTGATTCAAAATCAAGTTTTCTTCAAATTTCAAAATCAAAGTTGAGATTGATTCTGAATCTCAAAATCTAAATCTTCCTAAGTTTTAAATTCAATCTGGGTTTTCAAAACCCAGATCCATCTTTAAAGGTCCTATTTGGACTTTTCAGAATCCAAATCAAAAGTTAAATCTGAATCCCAACTTGGATCCAGATTTCCAAGTACAAATCTCCACTTTTTGGATCTCAGATTACAGATCCAAACTCCATTTTAGGATCCAGAATCCGATTCCACCTTGGATCTCAGACTTCAGATCCAATTCTATTTTAGGATCCAGAAACCAACTTCACTTTGGATCTCAGACTTCAGATCCAAATCCATTCTAGGTTCCAAAATCCAATCTCATCTTGAATCTCAGATTTCAGATCCAAAATCCATTCTAGGATCCATATCCCAATTCCACCTTGGATCTCAGATTTCAGATCCAAAAACCATCTTAGGATCCAGAATCCAATTTCACCTTGGATCTTAGACTTTAGATCCAAATTCCATTTCAAATTTCGAATCTAATTCTACCCTGGATCTCAGACTTTAGATTCAAATTCCATCTTGGATCCCAGATTTCAGATCCGATTCCCATTTTGGATTCTAAATTCAGAATTCAATTTTTAAAATCTCAACTCTATTTAGAATCCAGACTTTGGATTCAAATTCCATCTTGAATTCTAGATTTCAAATCAATTTATATTCTCAATTCCAATTCTTAAATCCAATTCCATTTTATCCTAAATTTTTAAATCCAATTCCCATTTTCGGATTCTAAATCCAGAATTCAATTTTGATCTCAATTTAAAATCTAGACTTTGGATTCAAATTCCATCTTGAATTCCAACTTTCAAATCAATCCCATTTCTCAATTCTATTTAGATTTTCCATATTTCATTTTTATTTCAAACTTCAAAGTTAGAATTCAATTCCATTTCATCTCTATTCTGATTCAAAGTCCATTTATGACTTTGAAATTTCCTTTCTTCTTTTATCTCAACTTCAGATTCATTCCTTTCAAAGTCAAGATTTATTCTCAAACTCTGATTATTCCAAAAACTTAGAACTTTAATTCTTAAGTTCTAAGTTAGACACCATTTATTCATTCTATCATCAGATTCATCTCAGAAACACTTGGAAAATTTTAAATCATTTTCAAAAAGAGCATACATCTTTGCATTCGCACAAGCATGATTCTTTGTGCATTTAGACTTAGAATGAATTCTTAGATAATATTTTAGGCAAAGCAAAAAGCCATGAATTCGACCCTTGGTTCGATTACCCCTGGTAAAGGCGCCAGAAACGGTCGAACCTCGTACCGACGAGCGGATCCCGTCTCCCAGTTTTCCCGCAAATATTTCAAAACGGAGGCAAGTTATTTTCCTAAATATTTTCAACATTAAGGTCAAATGAGACCCCGCAAAAAAGTTCTTCTTCTCTTTTTTCTTTTCTCTTCTCTCTTTTCTTTCTGTCTTTTATTTTCTCCCTTCAAAAAGGAAAAAATAGAGGTTGTAAAGGAAAAGAGAAGGAAGAGAGAGAAAAACCACAAGAGAGGAAAAATTTTGCGATGATCACAGTTTTGGCGACCGTGATGGGACGCGTCTTTGTCCGGTCGAATTTAATGCCTTTTCTTTTGCTTTGACATTATCTAAGTCTTTATTCTTTAAAATGTCAGCTACATTTTCATGCAAACCTTAAGAGCCTAGACTCTGTCCTAAGCTGACATCATTGCATATAGGATTTAAGTATGGTTTGGTAGGACCATATTGAGGAGATTATTCCATGTTCACATTAGACTTATGTCTAAAATACAACTCTCCTCAATTCTAGGGATTGAATGCAAACAATGTATGCAAGTGTATGCTTCTCATCATTTTAATCTATCTCTTTAGGACTTGCATTAGAGCCATCTGATTTCTTGCATGTTGAACATGTTTTTGAAAACATCCCTACCTATGTTGTCCTGGTCTTCACGTTGTTGGGCTGTCTCACTGAACCATAGTTCGGGAGAGAGCCTCACAACTGGACCACTTATTTGGGTTTGCGCCCCCCTACCACGTACCTAAGGGCCATAGTCCGAGGTATATCGGTAGGTGCTCAAGGATGTTGGGAAGCCTTTACCTTAGAACCGAAGAAATATTTCTATGCCACGTACTTCGAGCTTCGGCTTGAGTATATCGGCATATCTTGATTGGAATCAGATGATCTGAACCCTAGAGTTAGGATTAAGGTCCTACAAGTCATTTCAAATATTGCATTTAGAATCAGCCTTTAGGGAGTGCTGTGTGCGCATCCTTGTTTGTGCAGCTTTTTGTGATGTTTCTCTTATTCTCTCATATATATGTATCAAACCCTTTTCAAAAACCCTAGGTGTATTATTCAAAACTTACCCTTATTTTCAAAAACCCCATGTGTATATGTTTCTCTACCTACATTTCTTTTCTCCTTTTTAGATCAAATTTTCTTCAAAACCCTGAAAAAATCCTTTAAAATTTCCTCAATCTTTCAAAATTTCCAAGTTTGATTCTTCAAAGAGTCTATCTGTAAGTCGTGCATCTTATCTAATTCTCCTTATTTCTTCTTTGCCCCAATATCATTTCGATGGCATCCAATTCTCTCGATGCTATCTTTCCTCGAGATCATGTCTTCTATCAGATTCAGGATGGATCCTCGGATCAATGGGTCATCCAGTCTCGTCCTTTCTTCCCTCGGTGGTATTATTCTTGGTTCGCCACCTTCTCACGTATGTTCCCAGACCACTTGGATGACTGTGAATTGAAGATGGCATCGGCGGCAGGCAAGCGAACCATCAATGGAGCTCTGATTCAGGCTATGGCAGAACGGTGGAATCCACGTACCTGCACATTCTGGTTTCCATGGGGAGAGATGACTCTGCTGATGGACGAGTTCAATGATATTATGGGATTGCCCAAACCAGCTGGTCAGCCAGATGATCCCGTCGAGCAACAGTTTTTGATCAACATCAAAGGGGTAGATGTTCAAGAAGCCTTGGCCAGAGCAACAGGGAGCAAATCCTGGCCTCTCACTGAGATTGGTGGGAATCAATTCATTGACTTGTTCGGACTCTATCGCAAGTATGGGGCCTACGAGGAGGTTGGCACTTTGTCTCGAGCAGCAAAAGCAGAATTCAGCATGCCATGATCCTATGCACAGTAGGATTAGCTTTCTTCCAAGATGGCCAGAATTTCATAAATATCAGAGTCACCCAACTCTTTGGAAGATGGGGAAGCAAGCAGACCCGTCAGCTATCAGTTTCTATGGCAGCCTTGGCTTTTCTTTACAGAGGCTTGGATCGATTTGCCCTCGGAGAGACCATTCTGGTAGAAGGATGCACTTACGCCCTGCAGTCGTGGTTCTCGTTCCTCGATACACCTATTGATGTCTTCTTTTAATCATTGTAATTTTGAAAAGATTTTTAAATGTAAAACATGTGAAAACCAGACATCAAATAATAAAAACCGGTTCTCACTAGTGGATGAGACCGGGTCAAACTCAGGGAACGGGAATATGTTGTATTCAAACACACAAGTCTAAACTATTCTTTATTGCCGAATTATTGAAATGTAAAATGTTCATAAAAGTAAAAACAACTAGCTATTACAACAAATGAATACCCTTCGCAGAGGGCGTAAAGTGCAATATTTACAAACCCAATTAAATTCCTAAATCTAAACTAAAAAGTAAAAAGACTTTATTCTTCGTACTTCGCGTGTCGTGTAATCACTTCCGCTCCACTCCTGTGCTATCCTGCACAATTCAAATGAACACGAGCAGTACCAGAGCTATAGAAGAAATAACATGTATACTAGACAAGAATAAAAACAAACATGAAACAACTAAGATAATAAGGAACTAATGAACAACAGGAATTTACACAGAATTTATTACAGAATTGAATCAAACAGGAATCTCAAAATGAACAAAAACAAACAAAACAAATTACAGAAGCTAAGCAACTAATTATGTTGAAAACATGAAAGTACAAAACATGCAATTACAAGAAACGAAATAGACACAAATTCGGTATTGACAAACAGGAAATACAATCAATTAAAAACATGAAATTCAATCAAATGAAAACAAGAAGACAAACTATAAAACAAACAAAAGACATTATTAAAGAAATCAGAAAATGCAAAACTAGAAAGTCAAAACAACAAAATAGAAAATTAATGAACCGAATGCTTAACTAAAAAAAAACAGGAAATGGAATTATGATAGAACATGAAATATAAACTAAAAAAAAACAGGAATTCTAAAATTCAACAAACAGTAATTTGAATGGACGAAAAAAACAGGAAAATTAGAAATTAAAAAAAACAAGAGATTAAACCTATTAGGCAAAACAAGAATTCAAAGTTAAGAAATCAAACGAGAAGTTAATGCATAATCAAAGCAGAAAATACTGAACTAAAACCAAAGTTAGAAAAAAATATTTACTGAACTGAAATTTATACTAGTAATGAATTTGCTAAACTAAAACAACAAAACAGGAATCGAACAAAAATTATGAAAATATGCAAAACAGGACAATCAAAACATCACACAGGGAATTAAATGCATACAAGAAAAAAACTACAAATCAAATGTATAATAGGAAATTCAAGGAATGAAATAAGCTGAAAATCAAACACTAAACAAAAATTAGGCAAATCGGCAAAAACAGGAAAATCTAAACATAACACAGAACTATTTAGTTTTGTTTTTTCATTTTCGTTTTTTTCAGTTTTTTATTTAATTTTCGTTTTGCAGAAATAACAGGAACATAAAGAAGAAGATGAAGATGAAGAAGAAGCTGAAGAAATTGAAAGAAGAAGATGAAGATACAGGATCGGAATAAGAAGCAGAAGAAGATGAATCAGAGGAAGAGGAAGAGGAAGCTGAAGAAGAAATAGAAATATCGGAAGAAGAAGAGGAAGAAGAAAAATCCGATCAGAAGAAGAAGAAAAGGAAGATCTGAATCGGAAGAAGAAGAGGAAGAAGAAGAAGAAGAAGAAGAATCTGAAGGAGAAGAAGAAGAAATCGGTAGAATCAGAAAAAGAAGAAGAAGAAGTAGGAGAAGAAGGAGAACTCAGCACTCACCGTGATCCTGAGGGAAGAGGTGTTGGCGGCGACCTCCACCATGCTGTCACCGGACAGAAATCTGCACGACCGCCGGTTGCCGAACATTGACTGAGAAAGAGGAAGAAAGGGAAGGTAGGGAAGGAGTGTAGCCACCGGCGATGGTGGAAGAAGGAGAGAAGAAAGAGAATAGAGGGAAAGAGGGGAAAAGGAGAAGCTTCAGCCGGGTGAAGGAAGCGCGCGATTTTTTTCTTCTTTTGGGGTATTAAAAACAACATACCGGTTTGAACCGGTTTGTAACAGATGCAAACCGGTTCAAGCCGGTTTGTTTATTTATTTTTTTAAAATTCAAACCGGTTCAGCCGGTTTATTTATTATTTTCTCAATTTTTTCAAGAAACCCAAACCGTGTAAACGGGTTGGTTATTTTATAATAATTTTTTTTTTCAATTAACAAAAACTATGTAAACTAGTTTATTATAAAGTTTTCAAAAATCAAAACTTATTTATAAAGAAACTAAAAAAAACTATTCTACTAATTTTTCTTTTCTAAACAAAACAAACACTTAAAATGAAAAAATATTTTTCTATATTATTTTTTTATTTCATTTTAATTGCAAACTAAAACTAAACTACTTATAACAAAAACTAAAATATGTATAAAAATGTAAAAATAAAACTATTTTTCATGCATTTTCTATTTTTAAATCATTTTAGCACATTTACTCAAAAACTAACATAAAATTGGGTTTTTGAAACATTATTTCATAAAATCATGCATATTTAAATGTTAATAAACCCTGAATTATATGCATGATCAAATACCCCCATGCTTATGTTTTGCTAGTCCTCGAGCAAACTAGAAAAATGCAAGAAATCAAACTATCACCTAACTCACTTTCGTAGGAATCACGGTTGCATTTAGCTCATGCAACAAGCCCTTTCAACCCCTGGGTTACCCCAGTGGACGAGTAAGGTCTCGTGAGGGTTTGCAGTGATGCTACCCACAAACATCTCTGTCATGTATGCATAATATTACACATCCTCATAAGCAGTAGGTAATTAAAGACTTTATTTTCACAAATATTTCCTGTTATTTCAAAATCAAAATATAATTAGAGTTTTTTTATGTACCACCACAGAAAAAGAATTTCTTTTACTTTTCTAAATATCACAGTTATTTATGTTTTATTCTTAGAAAATCCAATCAAAACATATTATTATTTACTTATCCTCACTCATATGTTTTCTACACAGGTTTTCTCAATCACACTTCTAAGCATTGAACTTTTCTTTCTTTTTAAGCTCTTTTCTCTCTTTTTTTCTTTTCACGATTTTTTCTTTTTGCGCACTTATTTTTCTCATATAGCTTGCGTGTGGTCTGCTTTTATGCCTTGTGCAATGTCAATATCTTCTATACTTTTTCAATACATACCAAAAGATATCAACTAAGACATAAAAGTGACTTCCTTCATTCACCTTTATAACATGAGAGTCAAATATTTCAACTTGTATCTGTTCTTAGTTACTTAGGATCACAAAGTTTTCCACTCTCCTTTTCGAAAAATGGAATTAAAAGTTTCAACTTACATCTAAGTTCCATCTACTAAGGATTGTGGAATTATCCAAACAACCTAACGCATGCTTTTTTTCTTTTGAGCTCATTTTTTACACTTTTGTTCATTTGCTTAGTTTTTCAAAAATAGAACTGTGCATATTCATATTTATGATTCAAAATAAACTCTAACATGTATCTATCATCATTTCCTCGAAATCCGCATAAACAACCATAATTTTTAGATCTATGTCAGAAAAAATTTTCGTGGGGCTTAAAAATCCTCTAAAAATATCAGATTTGAAATAACATTCATATAAGTTCAAATTCTTTCTTTAAAAATCTACTTTTCATGAGAGATGTGTAAACATGTGCAAGAACGTAAACAGAAATATCCATGTGTGCATTCTACACCCTCCCCCATGCTTGAATGACACTGTCCCAGTGGCACTCCCCCATGCTTATATGAAACTAAGTGAATGCCCATGAGAGAAATAAATGAGGGAAAAGAGTAGAATAACCTGACATGAATTAAAAATGCACATTCTATGAATGTAATGAATGCAATGTATACATGACAAAACATGAAAACCATGAATGAAACAAAAAGAACATGAAAAACTCATGAATAAAACTAAAAAGTAAAAACAAAATAAAATCTATAAATTCTAAGCAAATCTAATAATATACAAGATATGTGTTGCCTCCCATAAAGCGCTAAGTTTCACGTCCCCAGCCAGACGGATCCCTAGAAAAATCCTTCATCGTCCATGAGATCAATGGACATGAAGTCAGACTCAACCGGGCTCTATATAGAAATGAGTGTCATCTGTGACACTACGCACTGTGTTTCCATCCCTTCTACCTCCAAATGTAGCACCATGACTCTCTTGACATGAAGAACGAAGATTAGTCTCATCTGAGAGACTGGTCAAGAATCGAGAGTCTAGGACCGACCGAGTACCAATGAATGCTACTTTAGACAAGTGGTGAATATGATCAGGCTTGACTTGGTCAAGCACCTTCTGCATCTGCACCTCTTGCTTACTCAAAACGATTGGTGATCCTAAAGGCTGAGAAAATGGGGCTTTATATGATAAAAATGTATGCTGTGAGTAAGGCCCCTTCTGCTGAGATATCATGGAGATCGACCCGTCAGTAGAAATGATATGGGGTTCATGAGTCGATTCCTGAGTGGGGTGACACACCTTCCCATACTGAAGGGATGTAACAGATTCGACTTGCTTATGATGTGAATCAGTGGGTTGCAAATCAAATAACATGGAATCCTCTCCCTTTGAGACAACAGACTGACTATAAAGGTTCCCCTGGTTTTGCCTAGTGAAAGTCTCAACCGACTGTCCCATTTGAGTCTCTAGCTTGGCTATTGACTGCGTATGGGAACTCAAAACTTGTAATATCCTATCTTGGAAGGATTGACTAAATAAAGGCTCATGAGGATGGGGTTGAGTATAAGCATGTTGGGCTGGGGGATGAACCTGTGAAAAAATGGGGTGCGAGTAACCTTGTGAAGGGTTACTGGGTCTATACTGTGTCTGGGAGGGCTGATGGGATAGGGGAATGGATTGGTTTCGCCAACCTGGGTTATATGATGTTGTAAACGAATCGGGCATGGGTTTAGCTAAACCTTGGGCAGCATTCACCTGCTCCTGAACGAATTCAGGATATAATGACGCTGCCGGACAATCCGCAACACAGTGTGCAGGGCTAGCGCATAGCTCACACACTCTTTCTACTTGATTTCTCGAAGAATTGGCTAGGAATTGATCTAACTTCCTAGTCAATTGGTCAACCTTGGTACGCAATTTTAATTCGGACCCAACTTCAGAAATCCCAACCTTCTTAGGACCACTAGACAGAGATGTAGTCCTATCGAGCCGTGAAGACAAGTTATGATGCATCGTGTTTTCACTCAAGGTCTCGAATAGAGACCACGCTTCGTCCTCACTTTTGAGCATAAAAGTGCCCCACAAGACGAATCAACCATTTGACGATGCTTTTCAGTAAGCCCGTCATAAAAATACTGCACCAACTGCCAACGAGGCACCTGGTGATGGGGACACTTACGGAGAAGATCTTTCAATCTCTCCCAAGACTCGTGAAATTGTTCTCCTTCAATTTGAGAAAAACTGGTTATAGCTTTACAAAACTGATTCGTTTTACTAATTGGGAAATATTTTTTTAAAAATTCTTTTTGCATTCCTTCCCAAGTAGTAATACAAACCGTCTCAAGAGATTTTAACCAGTGCTTGGCTTTATCTTTGAGAGAGAATGGAAACAAAGTTAACCTCATAGCGTCGTCTCCAAAATTATTGATTCGCACAGTCGAGCAAATCTCAAGGAATTCGTCGAGATGACGATATGGGTCTTCATTACTAAGGCCATAAAACGAAGGTAACATTTGAATTACACTGGCCTTAATCTCAAAATGGCTTGCTCCTACATCAGGTCTTGTGATGCAGGAGGTGGGAGTATACGTATTTGGCATGAAGTACTCCCTCAAAGGACGGATCAATTGATGATCATCAGCCATTGCGTACACCTTAGAGTAGACCAGTGTAGCACACGTCCTAACTTTGGTTTTCTACCTAACTAACGCACTAAGCGGCCAAACCACGCAAACCACAAAGCGAGTGAACTAAAAACAACAAAAACTAAACAAACACCACGCAGTTACACATAAAAGAGATTATGCATAGAAATATAAAATCTATGTGTACGGTACCAATCGTACACAGTCACCTCTAAGGGAATCCTAATAGGTGGGCTGTGCAGAAAAGTAAGCTCGTCTCTAAGATATGCACATACGTGGTTCTAAACCTAAATGCACACAAAAACACTAGGCAATAAAGTGAATACTAATATTACGCCGTTCCCCGGCAACGACGCCAAAAATTTGATGTCTTCTTTTAATCATTGTAATTTTGAAAAGATTTTTAAATGTAAAACATGTGAAAACCAGACATCAAATAATAAAAACCGGTTCTCACTAGTGGATGAGACCGGGTCAAACTCAGGGAACGAGAATATGTTGTATTCAAACACACAAGTCTAAACTATTCTTTATTGCCGAATTATTGAAATGTAAAATGTTCATAAAAGTTAAAACAACTAGCTATTACAACAAATGAATACCCTTCGCAGAGGGCGTAAAGTGCAATATTTACAAACCCAATTAAATTCCTAAATCTAAACTAAAAAGTAAAAAGACTTTATTCTTCGTACTTCGCGTGTCGTGTAATCACTTCCGCTCCACTCCTGTGCTATCCTGCACAATTCAAATGAACACGAGCAGTACCAGAGCTATAGAAGAAATAACATGTATACTAGACAAGAATAAAAACAAACATGAAACAACTAAGATAATAAGGAACTAATGAACAACAGGAATTTACACAGAATTTATTACAGAATTGAATCAAACAGGAATCTCAAAATGAACAAAAACAAACAAAACAAATTACAGAAGCTAAGCAACTAATTATGTTGAAAACATGAAAGTACAAAACATGCAATTACAAGAAACGAAATAGACACAAATTCGGTATTGACAAACAGGAAATACAATCAATTAAAAACATGAAATTCAATCAAATGAAAACAAGAAGACAAACTATAAAACAAACAAAAGACATTATTAAAGAAATCAGAAAATGCAAAACTAGAAAGTCAAAACAACAAAATAGAAAATTAATGAACCGAATGCTTAACTAAAAAAAAACAGGAAATGGAATTATGATAGAACATGAAATATAAACTAAAAAAAAACAGGAATTCTAAAATTCAACAAACAGTAATTTGAATGGACGAAAAAAACAGGAAAATTAGAAATTAAAAAAAACAAGAGATTAAACCTATTAGGCAAAACAAGAATTCAAAGTTAAGAAATCAAACAAGAAGTTAATGCATAATCAAAGCAGAAAATACTGAACTAAAACCAAAGTTAGAAAAAAATATTTACTGAACTGAAATTTATACTAGTAATGAATTTGCTAAACTAAAACAACAAAACAGGAATCGAACAAAAATTATGAAAATATGCAAAACAGGACAATCAAAACATCACACAGGGAATTAAATACATACAAGAAAAAAACTTCAAATCAAATGTATAATAGGAAATTCAAGGAATGAAATAAGCTGAAAATCAAACACTAAACAAAAATTAGGCAAATCGGCAAAAACAGGAAAATCTAAACATAACACAGAACTATTTAGTTTTGTTTTTTCATTTTCGTTTTTTTCAGTTTTTTATTTAATTTTCATTTTGCAGAAATAACAGGAACATAAAGAAGAAGATGAAGATGAAGAAGAAGCTGAAGAAATTGAAAGAAGAAGATGAAGATACAGGATCGGAATAAGAAGCAGAAGAAGATGAATCGGAGGAAGAGGAAGAGGAAGCTGAAGAAGAAATAGAAATATCGGAAGAAGAAGAGGAAGAAGAAAAATCCGATCAGAAGAAGAAGAAAAGGAAGATCTGAATCGAAAGAAGAAGAGGAAGAAGAAGAAGAAGAATCTGAAAGAGAAGAAGAAGAAATCAGTAGAATCAGAAAAAGAAGAAGAAGAAGAAGTAGGAGAAGAAGGAGAACTCAGCACTCACCGTGAACCTGAGGGAAGAGGTGTTGGCGGCGACCTCCACCATGCTGTCACCGGACAGAAATCTGCACCACCGCCGGCTGCCGGACATTGACTGAGAAAGAGGAAGAAAGGGAAGGTAGGGAAGGAGTGTAACCACCGACGATGGTGGAAGAAGGAGAGAAGAAAGAGAATAGAGGGAAAGAGGGGAAAAGGAGAAGCTTCAGCCGGGTGAAGGAGGCGCGCGATTTTTTTCTTCTTTTGGGGTTTTAAAAACAACATACCGGTTTGAACCGGTTTGTAACAGATGCAAACCGGTTCAAGCCGGTTTGTTTATTTATTTTTTTAAAATTCAAACCGGTTCAGCCGGTTTATTTATTATTTTCTCAATTTTTTCAAGAAACCCAAATCGTGTAAACGGGTTGGTTATTTTATAATAATTTTTTTTTTCAATTAACAAAAACTATGTAAACTAGTTTATTATAAAGTTTTCAAAAATCAAAACTTATTTATAAAGAAACTAAAAAAAACTATTCTACTAATTTTTCTTTTCTAAACAAAACAAACACTTAAAATGAAAAAATATTTTTCTATATTATTTTTTTATTTCATTTTAATTGCAAACTAAAACTAAACTACTTATAACAAAAACTAAAATATGTATAAAAATGTAAAAATAAAACTATTTTTCATGCATTTTCTATTTTTAAATCATTTTAGCACATTTACTCAAAAACTAACATAAAATTGGGTTTTTGAAACATTATTTCATAAAATCATGCATATTTAAATGTTAATAAACCCTGAATTATATGCATGATCACCTATGCTCGTAGCAAGCGCTACAGATTGCTTGGCCCTTTCTTTTGTGTTGATTATCAGCCGGAACGACGTCTGAAGCAGTTTTCGTAGCGACAGGTTCGTGCCAACACCCGCTTTCCGACAAGCAACATGCCAGAATTCAACCTGCAGTCGGATCAGTGGTCTCGGGCATACCATGTCACAAAATATACCTAGGACTCCTTTGTTTCTCTGTCTGTATTTCTTGGGCCAAATGTATCATCTGAATATTAAGAGTGGTGGCAAACTGTCTGCCCACCCTCTCTTTGTCTTTGAATGTTAAAAATATCAATAAAAATTACTTTTTGGACAAAATTTTATTTCTTGTATTTTGTTTTATAGCATAAATGGTCACAATTTTGGTGACAACCTCATCCCGGGTAAATGGGACATTCCTCCCACATTTCTTCAATATATTTTATCATGGTTGACGACCTCGCCTATGTAACAAGGCACATTTCCCCGTTATCATCAAAATGGTAACACAATTATCACAAATCTTGTGATGACCCAATCCCGGGTAATGGGATAATCTCTTGAAATTGTCTACCAAAATCCTTCATTCTTTTTCCTCAAAAGTTATGATTTTCAAAAAAGCTTCTCCATACTCTAACCATTCCCATATTCTGCAAGAAAACTTTGGCATCCAAAGATGGTTCAGACAAGGGCTGGTAAGCAGGCTGCTCAACGACACAATGACAGCGAACCAGAGGAGATGAATTCTCCTAGATTATCCAAGAAGCATTACTTAAAGGATGAGAGCGATGTTGATCCAGCCATGTACCGGGTCTTTCAAAAGATGATGACCAAAATGATGGCCAAACAGGCTAAGGCTGGTCCTAAGAAGGCGGCTTCTAAGAGCAAAGTTAAGAAGAAGCCCGTGAAAAGGCTCGTCAAGATCAGGAAACAAAAGATACAGCGTGACAGTACTTCTGAGGCTTTAAAACATATAAATACATTTTAAAGCTTGAGTTCAAAGTGAGTTTAACCTTGAAATTAAGGTTTTTATGAAAATATATTGAAAATGATTGAAATAAAGGCAAATAAACTCCAAAGCTTGTTTGAAATGAAGTTAAGGCATTCCAACTTGATAAAATTCATTTTTAATTTATGAAATACAAGAGTTATGTTTGAAAATTTGAATTTAAAAGGGATAAAATGCCCATTTTAACTTCATTTTAACAAAGTAATGCTTCTTTATGAAATCAGTTTTTGAAAGATGCAATGAATGAATGGTCGGGTCAGCCGAAGAAGTCTCTGAAGAAGAAGAGCAGCTAATTTTCATCCTGAAGCATCTGCGATCCTCCAAAAGGCCAATAGAAGAGCCTTTGTTAGTGAACAAGCCCAAGTACGGGGGCCCCGCCGAGGATTCAATCCAAGCATTGACCAACATAGTCAAGGACCTTCAAATTCGTGACAAAGGAAAGAGGTCATACACCAGGCAGAACTTCTACCTCGGCTTAGAAGGGGACAACAATTTGGAGAACCTCCCCCGAAAATTCATTAAGTTTGATGGATCCGGTGATCCTAAGGTCCATCTTGCCATGTTCTTCGCCGAATGTGCCCGATTCAGTGAGGACAACCGTGCCCTATTTCTCTGTTTCCCCCGCAGTCTGGAGGGGATAGCTACCAAGTGGTATGCCGAGCACGTCAATCCTATTGAGCTAAGGGATTTCGATAAGCTTGTCAACATGTTCGTTGAACGCTTCCTGTTCAATACGGAAGCTCTGCCCACCCTGAACCATTTGTGCAACCTAAAGCAAGAGCCTAATGAGAAGGCCAAGGATTTCATTCACAAATGGAGGAGTGTCTGCAACAAGATGAGAAACCCTATTTCTGAGGAGCAAGCACTCCAAGTCATCCTCAATAACTTCTCCCAGCCCCTAAAAAGCCTCCTTTTCCCATATCCCTCCAAGTCATTTATTGAACTGACGGAGCGAGCAGAATGGCTCGAGATGGGGGTAGAGAATGGGATGTATGAAGGTGTCGCTCTGGCCAAAAATATGCAGGATCCAAAGAAGAAGCCACACTTCACTTACTCAGCCGAGGTTCCAGGGGATGACCAGGGCAGTAGCAGCAAGCAGAGCAACGGCAGTGGCACAAAGCCCGAGTAGAGCATCAGAAGAAAGGAGAAGTTCTTCAAAAACAATGACAAGCCACTCCCGACCAGTCCTCAACAAAAAGGGGACCTTCACGAAAAACCCAAGCATATAAACTGGAGTAGGGATCGAAAATTTACTCCCCTCGACCAGCCTCTAGAAAAGATTCTGGAATATTTGCTATCCCACAGAATATTGAAGCTTCCCAAAGTTGCAGATTCGCCAGTGATCATGGGAAGATTCAAGGAACAGTACTGCAAGTTCCACAGGGCAACTGGACACGATACTGAATACTGCTTTGTCCTGAAGCATTTGATCCAGGACTGCATTGATAAGAGCATCCTCATCGAGGATGAAGAAGAAGGCAAAATGGATATCTTGTCCACCCCATTCCCAAAACATTCAGCATCAACCATTTCAGAACATTCTTTTCTTCCGCAGAGTCACATACGTCCATATTCCAACAAAGAAATAAGTCTTCAGCATCAGGTAATGGTTCTACATCAGGATCAGCCTGCATCTCAGAGAGGGAATATCCTCTCATTTTTTAGCATAAGAAACATGTCAGTTGAGAGTGGAAAAACCCAAGTTTTTCCAAAGAGATTTTTGAAAAAGAAAGACTCCACAGAGGAAGCAGAAACCTCCGAGGCAGCAGAAGAGCGGGCCAAAAGCCTTCAGAAGCCAATTACCGCGCTCTCTAACGTCTCTATTTTTGAGTTAACTCATGATTCTCCTAAGCATCAGGAAAAATTAGATGATTTATTGAGAAAGATCAAAGTGAAGCCGGGCACTACGCCAGAAGATATGGCGCAGATTGTGAATCAGGCGATGACTAACGTGCCTATCACTTTTTCAGATAAGGATCTGCCAAAGCCTCATTCTTTTCACAACAATGCGCTGTATATCGTGGTAAGGACCAGGGGCATGACTGTCCCGCACGTAGTTGTTGATGGAGGCAGCAACCTCAACATTTGCCCAGAGATGACAATAAAGGCCCTGGGATTAAAGGAAGAAGATTACGTGCCTGATCCCATTACCATTTACGGCTTCGACAATCACTGGCAGACTGCCAAGGGCAAGATCTTCCTAGAAATTTTCATCAACTACTCAGTGCACACCGTTCTATTCCATGTCATCAATGTGTCACCAACTTACAATCTTCTGTTGGGACGAACATGGATCCATAATGCTAATGCCGTTCCATCAACCCTCCATCAGTGCATAAAATGGTCCAAGGGAGGAATGATTACCATTATCTTGGGCAAAGATCCTGAACATGGGCTGCCACAGCCTATGATTCCCCATCCGACATTTACAGCAGATATTCCCAGCATCAGGGAGGCAGACGAAATCAATCTCAGTGACAGCCTGGAGATGCTGAAGCTGAAAGATGTCATGGATGAAGAAAATATGGCAGCCACAGTCCAATGGCAGGGACCTTGTTTCTTCAAGTTAGGAGGCCGCATCAATTACACCTCCTTCAAAGATTATCCCTTATTTCCTCAGTTTTCCAAAGCCAGAAAGGGGTTCGATCTTATGATAAAGCACAAATACCAGCTGTTCCGGGGCATAGGGAAAAATGAAGATGGCATGGTGGAGCCTATCATTCCAGTTCAACATGCAGACAGCTCAGGGTTGAGGTTCACCGGCCAGGATTCTAGCAAAAAGACCATTTTTGTCAGAGGAAGCAAATGAAGAGATGTTCCTGCTTTCTTTTCTTATCTTTTTGTTAATCTTGTAGGGAAGACGCAGTCCCATTTCTTTTGTTGAAATCTTGTAAATATCATACTTCCAATCAATAAAAGATCAATCTTCTCTCCATACTTGAGTATCTATCATTCTTTCTTATACTTTGTCTATGCCATTATTCTTTACTTTGTGCAAAATTTTGTTTTAACTCGTACTTTCTCTTAAAAAAACCTCTTCTTGGCATTTTCAGGACCATTAACTCCTGAACCAATGAAGAAATTCATTATCAATCCCAAATATCTAAAATTGGTGAGGTTTTCTGAGATGAAAGACAGAGCAGAGGTCAGCCAGGCAGCAGAGCAGACCGAAGAGCCAGCCGAATTTGATTCCACTATTCAGGAATTGCCAGAATTTGCTCACATTCAGAAGCAGGATGAACCCTCATCTTTGGTTCAGGATCCAACTGAGGACATCAACATTGGTTCGGAAGATGATCCGAAAATTCTCAAAATCGGGTCGGGTCTAAGCGAAGTTGAAAAAACAAGACTCATCCATCTCCTTAAGCAGCATCAAGAAGTATTTGCCTGGACTTATGAAGATATGCCAGGATTAGATCCCAAGCTGGTTGAGCATCGACTCAAGTTGAAACCAGAAGCCATACCAATCAAGCAGAAACTGAAGAAGTTAGACCCTTGAATTGAGCAGCAAGTCAAGGAAGGACTTGAAGATTTATTAAAAGCAGACTTCATCCGGGCCATTGATTATCCAGATTGGTTAGCAAATATCGTAGCAGTCCCTAAAAAGAACGAAAAAGTTCGGATCTGCATTGATTTCAGGGATCTCAATAAGGCTACCCCGAAAGATGATTATCCACTTACTAATATTGACCTGTTGATCGATAGCACAACAGGTCATGCCATGTTTTCTTTCATGGATGGATATTCAGGCTATAATCAGATCAAGCTGGTCGTTCGTGATGAGTCAAAGACTTCATTTACTACCCCATGGGGAACCTTTTGTTATACTGTTATGCCGTTTGGACTAAAAAATGCCAGGGCGACTTATCAAAGGGCAATGGCCGTTATTTTACACGATCAAATGCACAAGAATATGGATGCATATGTGGATGACATTCCTGTTAAGTCTAAAGAAGAAGAGGATCACCTTGACGCTCTTAGTCAAGTTTTTGAAAGACTTCTCCTCTACAAGTTAAAACTTAATCCTCAGAAATGTGTTTTTGGAGTTGAGTCTGGCAAATTGCTCGGCTTCATTATCAGCAAGAAAGAAATTGAGGTGGATCCGGCTAAAGCAAAGGCAATTATTGACATGTCGCCTCCAACTAATCTAAGGGATCTGCGAAGCCTTCAAGGGAGCATTCAGTCTATTCGCAGATTCATTTTCAATTTGGCTATGAGATGTGAACCTTTCAATCATTTGCTAAGAAAATGAGTTAAATTTGAATGGGGGTCAGAATGTCAACTCTCGTTTAAGCGTATCAAACAGTATCTCCTTAGTCCACCAGTTTTGAAGCCGCCAAAATTGGGGAAGCCTCTCTTATTATACATTTCCGTCAATCAGAATGCCTGTGGTGGATTCCTCGTACAATATAAAGAAGGCAGCCTGATAGAGCACGCCATCTACTATGTGAGCAAAACTTTCATTGATTATGAAAAAAAGTATTTTCAGATGGAGAAAACTTGCCTAGCTCTGGTTTGGATGTGCCAGAAATTGAGACATTATTTATTGGCTTCTGAAATCAAGTTTCTGTCAAAGCTTAATCCTCTTAGATACATTTTGGAACAACCATTTCTCACTAGGCGGATTGCGAAGTGGCAAGTCCTTCTAATGCAATATGACTTAGAGTATGTTTCTCAAAAGTCGATTAAAGGCCAAACTATCGTAGATCAGTTGGCGGATTTTCCTCTATCAGAAGAAATTAAAGCAGATGATGATTTTCCTGATAAGCACATATGCAATATCCAACAGTCCTCAGTTTGGAACTTGTTCTTCGATGGATCTAAAAATATGTCTGGTATAGGGATTGGAGTTTTGCTAATCACTCCAGAAAACGAAATGATCCCTTATTCTCTCAAGCTTGGTTTTCAATGCACTCACAATATGGCCGAGTATGAAGCTTTAATACAAGGCCTCAAAATTCTGCAAAATTTCAATGTCAAGAGAGTGCATGCCTTTGGCGATTATTTACTTGTTGTCAGTCAAGTTAACACTGAATGGCAGGTAAAAGATGCTAAACTAATTCTGTATCAGAAGATTGTCCTAGCTCTTGTGGGCAGCTTCGAAGAATTTCAGCTCAATTACATAAGAAGAGAGCACAATCAGATAGCCGATGGTTTATCCAGTCTGGGCTCCATTTTATCATTCAAAGGCAGTGAATCTTGTCGTTCTTTTGAAGTTGGCAAACTTGAGCAACCTGCCTTTATTTCAACCATGCAAGTAAACTAGGTCAATCAGAAGGAGAAACCTTGGTACCAAAATATCAAGAATTACATTGAGACTGGTGAATTTCCACCAGAAATGCCAAAAAAAGGAGCAACGTGCAATTCAGCGTATGTCTACCCAATATTTCATTCTGGCCAATATCCTCTACCGTCGTGGGTTCAATTCTGAGTATGCAAGATGCTTAGACAAAAAAGAAGCTATGAAAATTATCCAAGAGGCACATGAAGGGATTTCTGGTGGCCATGTTGGCTATCAAACTCTCGTCAAGCAGATCGTCCGAGCACGTTACTATTGGAATACCATGCAGCAGGACTGTCATTGATTTGTGAAGAAGTCCGTCAAGTGCCAAATGCACGCACCTTCCATTCATGCACCGAACACATATTTGCAATCAGTTGTTTCTCCTTGGCCATTTTCTATGTGGGCTTTCGACGTCGTCGGCCTGATTACCCCTTCTGCTTCCAACGACCACAAGTACTTTCTGGCTGCAACGAAATATTTCACCAAATGGGTTGAAGCTGTCACTCTACGCACAGTAGAAGGCCGCCATGTGGTTTCCTTTATTCATAGGAACATTCTTTGCCGCTTTGGCATCCCACATGATATTGTTTCAGATAATGGAAGCCATTTAAAAAATGAGAGGATGAAAACATTTTGTTCTAAATTCAGGATTTGCCATCATTTCTCAGCTCCCTATTATCCTTAAGGGAACGGCCAAGCAGAGGCTACCAATAAGATTTTGATCCGTATTTTGGAGAGGACTGTGAAAATAGGTCAAGACTGGCATAAGAAAATTCATGATGCGCTTTGGGCATACCGAACCACCATTCGGACTCCAACCAATGCCACTCTTTCAGAACTTGTTTACGAAACTGAAGTGGTGTTACCTCTCCATGTCCAGAAACCCGCTCTCAAATTCGCCTCACTTATAGAGTTGCCACTCGATCAGTATCAGCAGCAGAGATTGGTGCAGCTGGATTTACTAGATGAGAAAAGGCTCAAGGCAGCAGAGCATGTTCAAGCTTATCGACAAAGGATAGATCGACACTATGCCAAGTTCGTCATTGAGAGAAGATTTTGGGTTAACAATTTGGTGCTCAGATCGACAACCCATCTCAAGCATCGACCACAGGGCAAGTGGTCACCCAATTGGGAAGGCCCTTATGTGGTTAAGGAAGCTTTGCCTCACAATTTGTATCGTCTAATCAATGCAGACGGGGTGGAAATGCCATACCCTATCAACGCCCTGCATCTGAAGAAATTTTATACTTAGAATTTTCATTTTAAAGCCGTATGTACAATTCAAAGAGCCATTTCAATAAAACAATGATCTTCTATCAATTCTTACATTTTTCTCCATGATACTGGGGCATTTTATTTTGATCTATAATCGTCTTCTTCCATCATATGCAGGCAGGATTAAACAAAAGCTCTTTTCTCAAATTTTATTAATTCTCAATTGATCTTGTGATCTTTATTTTCATTTCATTTTATTCACTTTTGGTTTGATCAAATTTTTATCAAGCTATTGCTCATTTAGATCAAGTTTTAAACAAATTTTCATCAATCTTATTAAAATTTCATCTACCTTTATCTTTAAAAATACCCTTTCAGGATAAGTGATAAACCTGATGCCTCCTGTCAATGAGGTATTCTTTTTGTTATTTCCCCCATTCAGGATAAGGGGATAAATCCTGAATTATCTTCTAAAACTCATTTTGAAAATCTAGCTCATCTTCAAAACCCGGTCCTCGCACTGGTTATCTCTCAAACTTTTTCAATCATATATCAAGCTCATTTGGAAAATCCGATTCTCACACCGGTAAATTTCTAACATCAATCTTCTGATCAAATGCCTTCCTTTTGCAAAATTCAAGATCTGACTTGAACTTCCCAAGATTTGATATTTCCAAAAGATCCGGCATCTCGCTAGTCATGTATTTTCCCAAAAGGATCCAACACTTGTTGGTCATGTCTTCCAAAAGATCCAGCGTCTCGCCGGTCATATATTTCCAAAGGATCCAGCATCTCGCTGGTCATGTATTCTCAAAAGGATCCAACCCTCATTGGTCATGTATTTTCAAAAGGATCCAGCACTCGTTGGTCATGTCTTCCAAAAGACCCAGCTCCCGCTGGTCATGTATTTCAAAAGGATCCAGCATCTCGCTGGTCATGTATTTCAAAAAGTCCTAGCTCACAAGTGTCGAGCTCCTCAAGTCAATCTATTCCACAAATAAAACCTTCAAGGTATGATTTCTCCATTCTCTCATTTCCAAAACCTTCGGGTTTTCAAATTCAATCACTCTCAAACCATCAGATTAAATCCTTTATTTTCGAAATCCAGTATTTTTTAACTGGTCGGGATTTAAAATCCAGTATTTGCACTGGTCGGGATTTGAAATCCAGTTTTTATAACTGGTCGGGATTTGAAATCCAGTTTTCATAACTGGTCGGGATTTGAAATCCAGTATTTTTCAATGGTCGAGATTTAAAATCCAGTTTCTTATAACTGGTCGGGATTTGAAATTCAGTTTTCATAACTGGTTGGGATTTGAAATCCAGTATTTTTCACTGGTCGAGATTTAAAATCCAGTTTCTTATAACTGGTCGGGATTTGAAATCCAGTTTTCATAACTGGTTGGGATTTGAAATCTAGTATTTTTCACTGGTCGGGATTTGAAATCCAGTTTTCATAACTGGTCGTGATTTGAAATCCAATATTTTTCTCTGGTCGGGATTTGAAATCCAGTTTTCATAACTGGTTGTGATTTGAAATCCAATTTTCATAACTGGTCGGGATTTTCAAAATTCAGTATTTTTCACTGGTCGGGATTTTCAAAATCCAGTATTTTTCACTAGTCGGGATTTGAAATCCAGTTTTCATAACTGATCGGGATTTAAAATCCAATTTTCATAACTGGTCAGAATTTGAAATCCAGTTTTCATAAACTGGTCGGGATTTTCAAAATCCAGTTTCTTATAACTGGTCGAGATTTGAACTCCAGTTTTCATAACTGGTCGGGATTTGTAATCCAGTTTTCATAACTGGTTGGGATTTGAAATCCAGTTTTCATAAACTGGTTGGGATTTTCAAAATCTAGTATTTTTCACTGGTCGGGTTTTGAAATCTAGTTTTCATAATTGGTCGGGATTTGAAATCCAGTTTTCATAACTGGTCGAGATTTGAAATCCAGTTTTCATAAACTGGTCGGGATTTGAAATCCAGTTTTCATAACTGGTCGGGATTTGAAATCCAGTTTTCATAACTGGTCGGGATTTAAAATCCAGTGTTTTCACTGGTCGGGATTATCAAAATCGAGTTTCTCATAACTGGTCGGGATTTCCAAAACTTAATATATTTCATCAGTCAAGTTTTCTAAAGTCTGATTCTTACGCCATTTCTTTAAATCACAGCTAAAGGTCTCATCAAAATCTATATTGAGTGATTATTTCACAAAAGAATTCTGGAACATTATGCCAATTTGCTAAAACCACTTTTTGATTCTAAAGATCTGCTTACACAAAAGAATTTCCTCGGATTACCTCTAGTATTCTTTCCAAAAAGTGAAACTTTTGGCAAAAAAGAGGTAAAATTCAAATCTTTTCCTGTTGATCAACCAAAAGGATGTAAGAAATGTCCTCGATATGATCAGTGAAAAAAATCTTCAATGATGTTGAAAAGCCAGAAGCGAATTGATATTGATCATGGCTATGGGGCATGTTTTAAGAAGACTTTCTGGCAATCAGGCAGTGGAAATATATTGAGCTATAAAAAGAATCCACTCAACCCATATCTTCTCATTCATTTAAAGTTGCAATCAAATATCTGAAAAAGGGATCTCTCAACTGTCCTCAAGATGAAGACGAATATGCGAGCTAGACCCCCGGGGCCAAAGAAGATTTGGATCATCTCCGAGATAAAGGAGTTTGTGAAGAATCCTTCCAGGGAAAGTTCAGATCACCGTCGAGATGAAGGCAAGTGCATTGAACCTACCAACAAACCCTAAAATATATTTGATTCCAGCTATCATCTAAAGACCTTTTGAGTCAATGTCATCAATAGAATCCCTGAGATAAAAGAAGGATCGGAACATCTCCAAGATGAAGGAGTTTGTGACGTACCCTTCCCCGAAAAAGAGAGAAAAGTTAGGACACATCCAAATGAAGGATGATGTGAAAAGTCGAGAAAGTTCAATGACTCAAAAAGAGTGCAAAATGATCATCATGGGAAAAACACCCAGATATCAAACTGCCAAAGTTGCTAGAAGTCATCTTTTCTCATGCAAAATTCCTTTATCAGTATCTCTTCACTACTTGTTTTTATGAAATTAAGAATATTTCTTCTCTTCTCATATCAGGGAAATGGATAGCTTCCTTGAAGAAAATCATCATCGCTAAAATTTTGAATCTGACTCTTAGAACTGAGGAGTTAACCTCATTTGGAGGAAATACTCTAGGTAAAAGAGGGAATATCTTTTGCACATACGTGCACATTTCCAAGCGTTTTAATCAGCTATAATTTTATCTTATTGGCAAAATTTTCTAGCTATTCCAAGACATTCAATATTCATTTTAATGCAACCTAACGTTGTTTATATCTTCCAGAAGAGTTGTCTCATTTAGTTGAAGTATCTCTTCCCGTCCCATCACGGTTTTCTCATTGAGAAATCTTTATGGTAGATTTCTCCCCACTCAGAATAAGGGTCAAACCTGAACCTTCTGCGAGAGGTCATTGATTTCAAAAGCTATTTCAGTCTCAGCAATGAGACTCCCAATTTCTTCCCCTTTTTCAAAGCTTTAGGGAACCCTATATTTTCCTCCTTTCGCAAAAACCCCTTTCGGATTTGTTCATCCAATATCCGAATGTCCCATCATGGTTTCTCCATTTGAGAAACCCGTATGGTAGATTTCCTATTCAGGTTAAGAGTTAACCCGGAACCTCGCTTCACGAGGTATCTTCCTTGCAGGTTTGGGTTAAACCTGAGTCTCGCTCCAACAAGATCCCTCATTTTGACAAGATGTTTTTCTTCCAGTCCCATCATGGCTCTTCCCGTCAAGGAACCCATGCTTCATATATCCATCCAAGAAAGGATCATACTCGAGTTTCATTTCACGAGGCATTTTTCAAAAATGTCCCATCAAGGTCCTCATGTATTCCTTTTCTCATTCCATTCATTTTAATATGTCTTCATCCCATCCAGGTTAAGGGGGCTAAACCTGAATCATTCCAAAAAGAGTATCTTGTCTCACCCATGAGACCTGATCAAAATTCTCATTTCCCACCATTTCGGAATTTCCATCCAAAGTTCCATCACGATTTTCTCATCCTCTATTATTCAATCATATCATTTTTGAGGATTTCGTCTCCCCAAAACCATTCAGGATAAGGTTTTAAGCCTAAGAAGCCATTTTAAAAAAAATAAATAAATAATTCTTCCACACCCAGTTCAGATCTGCTGACTGGGGCATTTTCAAAATTTGGAGTGTTATCTTTGCCACTAGGCTCGGCTCTCAATCGGCTTAGCAGCAAAGAGGGGCATCTGTGAACACCCCAAAATTTTCAAAGTTTTGTAAAAATGTCCTTTTTGCCCCTGGTTCCATTTTCTGAGAAAATCAAAGCTAATTTTCAGTTGATATTCGGATTTTCTGAATCAAATTCCATTCAAACTCAATTTCGGAGCCGAACCCAGTGTTTAAGGTCCAAATTTGAGCCTCGTTACTAAATTTATAAATCGAAATTATAAAATACCAAAAACATTTTCTAAATGGCTCAAACAGCTCATTTGGCACCCATTTGGATCCACTATTTTATATTTTCTCGATTCAAAATACAAACCTCGAACATCACCTCAAATTCCAGGTCCAAATTCACTTTCTGAAGAATTTTTCAGAGAAATAGCTTTGAATTATGAGAAAAACTCTCTTTTGTAAATATTTTGCAAAAATACAAAAAAAATCAATTTTAAATCTCTATTTCCTCGAAAATTTTAGGATTTTATTCTAAAAATGCAAAAAAATAGAAAAATAGCACAAAAACAAAACAAAAATCGGAAAAACTACGAGAAAACAAATGGTTTTAAAAAGCTTTTCGCTAAAAACCTCAGTTTTGGAACTATTTTATTAAAAAAGTTTCTTTTAAATGGACCTCCTTTTTGAAAAAAGGAAAAATTGCAAACAGCCGCAGGCTCGCCCTTCTCCCGCGTATTTTTCCTCTGGAAGCCTCCATCGCATGAGGGCTCTCTCCACCATCTTCAACATCATCTTCTTCTCTTCACCTTTGATCGGCAACAAATCCTCTCTCGAACCCTCCATTTGCCCTTTAAGAAGGGGCTTCCATCGACTCTCAAGGCATCGATGAGGATCACCATCCATCAAGCATTCACGATTCGACTATTCATCTGTCTTCAACCCCTATCGCCTCTCGGATCGGCGATCATCCATCCAGCTATCCCCCTCTTTTCTTCTTCTCACTTCCTCTAATTCTCTTCCTGGCGGAGGGGAGGGAGCGATTCTGACAACATCAGCTCAAGACCAATCGATCCAAAAGCATTGGCCACATCCTCCTCTGGTTGGCGGAGGGACCTCCAGTTCCAGCAAGAAACACGGAAGAACATCCTTTTTTTTATATATAACTGCAAGTAAGCCACAATCCTCCTTTCCGGGGGGTCGACCGCTCCCTATAACCACAGGTAAGTGATCATCCCCTTCTTCTTCTTCTTCTTCTTTTCTCTCTTTCTTCTTTCTCTATTCCTTTTCCTGTCTCATCGCATTCCTTAGTTTTAAATAGTTTTCTGTTTCGTTCCTCCTCTCATCTTCTTTATCATAACGCATCTGCGGTAGGGTCGACCTGCATATAGCAGGACCGACCCACCCATTGCAAAATTAATGGAGTATTCATTCCAACACCCCTTTCTCATATTGAATTCCTCTGGTATTCAACCGAGCGTCTGTTTATATCCAATTTTCTCATTTCCATTTCCATTTTATATGTGATTTTCTATTTGCATTCCCTTCTTCTAATTTTTTGTGTTTGTTCTGGCTTCCAATTTGAAATAAGTTCTTGTTTCATTTTCTGTCAATTTTAAAACTTGGTTTTCATCCATGGAGGCCTATTAATCTGGATATCTATGGTGATCTCAATTTCCATTTCTATCAGGAGTAATCTGCCTTTGTTTTGACTTGTTGATCATCTAGTTGGTTTCATTTTTTTTTTTTGTAGATGATAACCTGGATTTGCCGATTCTAGTAATTTGGAATCGTATCTCTAAAATCAGTGACAAGAGGATGTCACTCACCCTGGTGATTTCATCCTCTGAGGTCATATTTTTGCAGTTCGTAATTCAGAAGTGCCATCTCTTTAATTTGTTGCTCTCCTTCATCTTCATTTAATTCGTAGGTTTAGAATACTTGATCATCCATGTTGCGCATTATCCGTATTGAATATTCAGGTCGATATGATAGTATTGTATTCACTCTGTATCTGCATTTTAATATTCGCCCATCAAGAATATTATCTGCTTGCTCCCCAATTGTATCATAGATGTTGCTTGACGGATAATTCCTCAGTGTCTGATCCCAAATTACAGTTCATGAAACTCCTTTTCTCAAAAAGTTGAAATCTCGATGAATTCAGAAGATTAAAATCTGATGGCACAACACTTTCTGAAGCCATTTGTCATGGTGGCATCATGCCAAGACTGGGACTAAACTCATCCACTTCAGAATTACAAACCAGAATCGTCCAAGCTCTGGTAATTCAGATGAGATTCCTGACCTAGGCCTTAAAGTGAGAGAACTCTGTGTATGAAATATTCTTTAAGCTGTGATTAACAAAACAGAGAATGAGGATATTAGAATCAAGGATGTTGTTACTTCTTAAGAACTCCTCTGATCTTAGGGAAAGAGATAGTTTTTTTTTTTGGAAATTCCTAAAAAGACTGAACTCTCTGCCAAATGCATTTGTGAATGGTGATATCTGCTCTTCTACTTCAGGTTCGTATATTCCTCTTTTGATTAAGAAAGATATGGTTGGTAACCCCTGTTCTTTTGCTTATCATGCATTGAAAATGCTTGTGATTATGGCGTTTGTAAAGGCATAACACTGTTTGCTCTGTAAGCATCATTCCTTCATTTCAACCACACCCAACGTGTACTTACCTTGTGTATGTACCCTTACAACAATACTTTTGGCACCTTGCATCTTCATTTTCACCGTCTGTGGCAACATTGCCCTCATAGCCACTATCTCACCATTTACATGCATTAAGACTCACACTCATCTTCCTGTGTTACACAACACTTCATCCAATTCTATTTACCTTTGGTATTTCAAGTCTTTAGCGAGTTTCTTCTCTAAGTTGGGAATGCTTCCCCATGGTTGAAGATGTCTATTGGTCAATGACCACAGTCATTTTTAACAAAAGGGTGGGTTGATAAGTTAATCCAAACACAGTGCTGAACCCAAAACCACCATGTTCATGATCATCCACAGAGATCAGTCGTTAGCAGAGCTTGGTTCCATAGCAGATATTGCCACAATACTCTCTTCTGGGAACCTTTTCGTTGCTCCTTATAGTGACTTTGAGTTGTACAGTGATATCCATAAATATTCCAGGGAATAATAGGATACAAACACTTGCCTAGTCAGATTGTCTTTTCCCCCGTGTCTCTGAAATCAACAATGCTAGAAAGAGTTATGCAGTGAACAAGTTTTCTCTCCTGGGTGCGCGGATAGGGATTACTAGATGGACAGTTTAAGAACCAATGGGAGGTTGCCTTTGGATGCGTTGAAAGATAAGATTCAGCTCTTGAAGGGCCAAAGCGGCGACACCATCCACGTATTTGTTATGACTGACTAATCCTTGACCAATTGGACTCAGATATACTCAAGGAATTGGGCTGATGATTTTTTTTTAGCCTGCGTGAAGGAGGTAAACTGATGATACAAATTCCATTTGTGCCTATTTCTTGCATGTTTTGTACTTGCTTACCACATTTGTTTATTGTTGCACATTACCATCAAAGGCCTTACTTCTCAATCTTTTCATTTAACTCTACTTTTAACATTTTACCTCTATCTTTCAACACCATTTTCATTACCAACTCACTCCATCACTTCCAGTTCTGCATAATATTGCCACCATTTCCATAATATGTATACCTTCTAGCTACAGCCCGCCTTTCATAAGTATCCAATCTGTCAACTTACTACCTATTTTCATAAGTGTCCTGTCAAATGCATTCCCACAGCATAGTAGCCCAAGTAATGCCCTGTCAAAGTGTGCCATTTTGTTTCCTCTGTTCCAGCTTAACCCAGATAGCCGACCTGCTACAACCTTGGTTGTGGGGTTTTTATTGCCAGATAATGGTGAAATGTGATGTGCAAGTTATTTTAGCAGTTTAAAGGGGGACAATCAATAGAATCAAGGTTAGAGATGGGTAGGCTCAATCATATTCTGCAAGACAGGAATGAAAGTCCTGGTTATCTTGAATGACCCCAGTTGCCAGAGGTTTATTACCATGCCTATGTTCATTATTGCATTCATCCTAAATATTCAGCATTATAATAGCTCACGGTTTTAGCAGGCTTGAGTTGGCCAAGTGATAATGTCATGCATCAAAGTAGACATGAGGATCATGTAATGGGCAACTGTTTAGTTAACATCCCCTAATTTTCTATTGAAATTACAATACCAACAAAGAAGAGCTAGAAGCCTATTTAAGTGAGCTTCTGTTTAGATATTCTTCCTATATAAAGAACCATCCTCTACCTATGAACTTTCACACATCTTCACATTCACCATTTCACCTGTATACATATGTATATATATATATTCATACATATATACAAATCCATATACGTATATAGATATACATATATATGCATGTATATATATAAATATATGTCATTTTCATCACTTCCACACTTTTAGATCTTAAATATTTTGACATATGAGCAATTTTTCCATTAACATCCATATGACATACTAACCAAGTGTTTTTTTCAGGGAATATGTAAAGAATGTCATTACTTGAGGGATTGTATTTGCAATTTCATGTGCTGTAATAGTTAGATCTTAATGAGAATTTACATTTCCTGTTTAGATAGAATGAATGAGCATTGTAAATATCATAAATTGTTTATTTTCATGTTTTTTTTTTCCTTTATTTTTCAAAATCTCATAATGGTGAAACACGAATGGCACGTGCACCATTTCGTAAGAGGTAATTAATCCTAAGTTGGTGATTTACATCAATGGCCATAGTCAGGATGTAAACAAAACTTAGCATTTTTATCTTTTATAAAATAACACTAGATCTACACTGGATCTTTTTCAAAAGTCATCATATTTTCTTTAAATATTTTCCTCTTTTATCAGAATTTAATTTAAAATTAATTCAATACATATACCAATGGCCATAGTCAGGGTATATTGAGAGTTAATTTCATTTTAAATTCTATAAAAGCACCAAAAATGTATTTTATTCTTCACTTGAATTTAAATATGGTTCAATGACCATAGTCAGGGATATATTATATCTTCAACCTCATTCTTAATTCACTTAAAGAATGGAATCGCTCTTCAAAGTCCTATTTCAAAATCATTCAAATTCATTCATCATTTAGGATAGAATTGCATCATATTTTCAAAATTCTTTTTCCCAAGTGATTTTGAACATCTTTATTTTAAACTTCTATTTCAAATTCCAATTCTATCTCAATTTCAAAGTCCAATTTGACATTGGAGTTTCAAAACCATTTTATATTCAAACTCCAAAATTCCAATTCAAATTCAAAGTTCAATTTCAACTTTGAAGTTTCTGATTCATCTTCTGATTCAAATTCAAGTTTTCTTTAAATTTCAAAATCAAAGTTGAGATTGATTCTGAATCTCAAAATCTAAATCTTCCTAAGTTTTAAATTCAATCTGGGTTTTCAAAACCCAAATCCATCTTTAAAGGTCCTATTTGGACTTTTCAAAATCCAAATCCAAAGTTAAATCTGAATCCCAACTTGGATCCAAATTTCCAAGTACAAATCTCCACCTTTTTGGATCTCAGATTACAAATCCAAACTCCATTTTAGGATCCAGAATCTGATTCCACCTTGGATCTCAGACTTCAGATCCAATTCTATTTTAGGATCTAGAAACCAACTTCACTTTGGATCTCAGACTTCAGATCCAAATCCATTCTAGGTTCCAGAATCCAATCTCATCTTGAATCTCAGATTTCAGATCCAAAATCCATTCTAGGATCCAGATCCCAATTCCTCCTTGGATCTCAGATTTCAGATCCAAAATCCATCTTAGGATCCAGAATCCAATTTCACCTTTGATCTTAGACTTCAGATCCAAATTCCATTTCTAATTTCGAATTTAATTCTATCCTCGATTTCAGACTTTAGATCCAAATTCCATCTTGGATCCCAGTTTTCAGATCCGATTCCCGATTCGTATTCTAAATTCAGAATTCAATTTTTAAAATCTCAACTCTATTTAGAATCCAGACTTTGGATTCAAATTCCATTTTGAATTCTAGATTTCAAATCAACTTCTATTCTCAATTCCAATTCTTAAATCCAATTCCATTTTATCCTAAATTTTCAAATCCAATTCCCATTTTCGGATTCTAAATCCAGAATTCAATTTTGATCTCAATTTAAAATCCAAACTTTGGATTCAAATTTCATCTTGAATTCCAACTTTCAAATCAATCTCATTTCTCAATTCTATTTAGATTTTCCACATTTCATTTTTATTTCAAACTTCAAAGTTAGAATTCAATTCCATTTCATCTCTATTCTGATTCAAAGTCCATTTATGACTTTGAAATTTCCTTTCTTCTTTTATCTCAACTTCAAAATCATTCCATTCAAAGTCAAGATTTATTCTCAAACTTTAATTATTCCAAAAACTTAGAACTTTAAATCTTAAGTTCTAAGTTAGAAACCATTTATTCATTCTATCATCAGATTCATCTCAGAAACACTTGGAAAATTTCAAATCATTTTAAAAAAGAGCATACATCTTTGCATTCGCACAAGCATGATTCTTTGTGCATTTAGACTTAGAATGAATTCTTAGATAATATTTTAGGCAAAGCAAAAAGGCATGAATTCGACCCTTGGTTCGATTACCCTTGGTAAAGGCGCCAGGAATGGTCAAACCTTGTACCGACGAGCGCATCCCGTCTCTCAGTTTTCCCGCAAATATTTCAAAACGGAGGCGAGTTATTTTCCTAAATATTTTCAAAATTAAGGTCAAGTGAGACCCCGCAAAAGAGTTCCTCTTCTCTTTTTTTCTTTTCTTTTCTTTTCTCTCTTTTCTTTGTCTTTTATTTTCTCCCTTCAAAAAGGAAAAAATAGAGGTTGGAAAAGAAAAGAGAAGGAAGAGAAAGAAAAACCACAAGAGAGGAAAATTTTTGCGATGATCACAGTTGGCCATGGAGGGCTCGGGCGAGAGAGGGTTCTGGAAGGAGAAAAGAAGGAGAGAAGGCGACAGTGAAGGTTTTAAAACCCTAACTCGATTCTTAAAGTCCTGAAGGTAAAAAAAAGGGGCCTTTTTAAAGAGTTTTTTAAAAAAAAACGATTTTTAGTTAAAAGATTGTTTTTCAAAAGAGGTTTTCAAAAACTATTTTTTTGCTTTTCTATATTTTTATTTTTTTAATATTTTTGGAATAAAATCCTAAAATTTACAAGAAAACAAATATTTAAAACTAACTTTTTTGTATTTTTCTGAGAAATATTTACAAAAAGTGTTTTTCTGAGAATTTCAGGCCATTTTGGGAAAATTTCTTCAAAAAAATGGGTTTGGACCCAAGTTTTAAGAAAATATTCGAGTTTTAAACCTCGAATCGAGGAATATAACACGATGGATCCCAACGGATAACGGACGAAGTGTTTGAGCTTTTCAAAAGTTATCTTGGTAATTTTGAGAATTTGTTTTAAAAATTAGACAAAGAAGCTCAGATTTGAATCTTTTATCTGGATCCGGATCCAAAATTGAGTCAGATATATAAAATGGATTTAATTTCAATAAAATCTAAGAAACAAACTGGTATTTAGATTTAAAACTGACTCAATTACTGAGAAAATGGGGTCAGGAGCAAAAAGGAAATATTTACAACATTTTGAAAAATTTGGGGTGTTCACAGGCGCACAAGGGATTCGAATTAGGGACCTCTTATGTAAGGGATAACGAGCCCCACCAGTGCACCATACTCAATTTTG
Source organism: Nuphar pumila (assembly GCF_984573655.1). NCBI lineage: Eukaryota > Viridiplantae > Streptophyta > Magnoliopsida > Nymphaeales > Nymphaeaceae > Nuphar > Nuphar pumila. The sequence goes on along the minus strand of NC_143255.1, from coordinate 67,478,933 downwards.
TTGCATATCTTTGCAATGAAATTTTACTTAACCTGTATTAACGTTTTTGACATGTTTGGCCAAAATAACATTTTTTGGCAAAACCATTTGGCGCACAAGGGGATTTGAGTCAGAGTTCTTCTCCCACTGAGGCAACCAACTTCACCATTGTGCCAACTCTCACTTGGTTGCTCATCTTTGCAACAAAAACTACCTTATTGACGAGCGAGGTCCGAACTTGCGTAAGTAAGATGTACGAAGTGGCATGAGTACTATTTATGAGGAATCAATTCTCGAGAATCATAAGTCCAATTTATAATATATAAGACTAGTCAATCCTCGAATTTGGTTCCCAAACGAGAAAAAAACCTTGTTATTTCATGTGAATTACTGGAAAGCGTATATCAATTGGATATGGTCATAACGAGGGAGATATTCGCAAGAGATGAAACTTTAGAAAAGTGCTTTGCGAATTTAGTTGTAATTGAAAACTAAAATTTGGATTTTAATAGGGTTTTAGATCCATCCAAGATCTGAATCCATACATCGTATCCGAATCCAAAATCCAGGATCCATTCGATCCAGTTTGGATACAAGATCCATTTGGATCGACACTATATCACTTTATCGTATTTATTTCCAAGAATGGTAATATTTATTTATTTTGATAATTATTAAAATTTTGCGGGTTTTACATCCTTCCCCCCTAAAAAAAAAATTCATCCGCGAAATTCGTTGAAAAGACCAATCAAATGGATTGGAGTATCTAACTATGTGTGTTATATTAGATGATACTTCAAAACCAATTGAAGTATAAACCTTGCATCTCATTTTAGGGTCCTATTTAGTGTAGCGAAATTCCCTATTTGAAGCCCCTAATGGCATAGCCTTCATTACTAGAATGTGATGTATATATACATATAACCTCTATATACGTGGTAGGGGGGCGCAAACCCAAATAAGTGGTCCAGTTGTGAGGCTCTCTCCCGAACTATGGTTCAGTGAGACAACCCAGCAACGTGAAGACCGGGACAATATAGGTAGGATGTTTTCAAAAACATGATCAACATGCAAAAATAAATCAGATGGCTCTAATGCAAGTCCTAAAGAAATAGAATTTAAATGAATAGAAGCATACACTTGCATACATTGTTTACATTCAATCCCTAGAATTGAGGAGAGTTGTATTTAAGACCTAAGTCTAATGTGAACATGGAATAATCTCCTCAATATGGTCCTACCAAACCATACTTAGATCCTATATGCAATGATGTCAGCTTTAGGACAAAGTCTAGGCTCTTAAGGTTTGCATGGAAATGAAGCTGACATTTGTAGAATAAAGACTTAGATAATATCAAAGCAAAGCAAAGGCATAGATTCAACCGGACGAAGACAAGGTCCCATCACGGTCGCCAACTTCTGTGATCATGCAAAATTTTTCCTCTTATTCCTCTTTTCCTTTTCTTTGCTTTTCTAGCCTCTATTTCCCTTTTTAAAGGGGGAAATAAAAGACAGAAAAGAAGAGAGAAAAGAAAATGAAGAAGAGAGAGGAACCTTTTTGCAAGGTCTCATTTGACCAAAGAAATATTTTGAAAAATCACTCGCCTCCGTTTTGAAAATTTTGCGGGAAAATGGAGAGACGGGATTCGCTCGTCGGTACGAGGTTCAACCGTTCCTGGCGCCTTTACCAGGGGTAATCGATCCAAGGATCGAATTTATGCCTTTTTGCTTTGCAAAAACATTATCTAAGTATTTATTCTAAGTCCTAAATGCATAGTGAATCATGCTTGTGCAATGATTTTGAACTTGAGAAGAATGCATATTTTAGAAGTACTTCAGAAAATTTGAGAAATTTCCAAGTGATTTTGGGAATAAATTTTGAAAATATCCTTTAAGAAACGACCCGAAAATTCAGAAATTGACTTAAAATTTATTGAAGAATATTATAAATCGCAACAACGATTTTCTAAAAGAAGCGATAAATCGCAATATCGTAAATCGCAGAATGATTTACTAAAAGTCATTGTAAATCGCACAATGATTTATGGAAAGACATGGTAAATCGCAATAGCGATTTACTGAAGGATGTCACCAATCAGATAACGATTTTTGAAATTCAAGAATTTGAAATGAATTTGAAAGCATTGAAATTGAAGATCTGAAAATCGAACTCAAAGTCAAGTTTTTTAGAATTTGAGGTCAGAATTGATTTAAGAATCGAGATTGGGGTTTTGAGAGAAATAAGAAATAAATTTCAAAGTTGGAATGTAAAATTCAAAGATAGAAAAATAAAATTGAAAATTGGGAATCAAAAATGGGTATTTGGAATGGGATTTAAAGTTAGAGGGAATTGAAAATGAAATTTAGGAAATAAGATTGAATTTATGAAGTAGAATGAAATAATGACTTGAAATTTAGGAATGGAAAACATCTTTTGAAAACTATTTCAAAATTCACTTGGAAATTTGAAAATGGCTTCAAAGAGGTGGAAAATGCTGATACAATTCTATCTTAAATGATGAATGCATTAAAAGAAATTTGAAATTAGGTTTTGAAAAGCATATTTCATTCTTTAAGTGAATTGAAATAAGATTGAAGATATAATACATTTCTCACTATGGCCATAAAATGTATTATATAATAATCGTATTTAAATTCATTTGAAGAATAAAATACATTTTGGTGCCTTTATAGGGTTTAAAATAAAATTAACTCTCAATATATCCTGACTATGGCCATTGATATATGTTTTGAGTTGATTTTAAATTAAACACTGATAAAGGAGGAAAATATTTAGAAAGACATGATGATTTTTGGAAAGAGATCCAGTGTGGACCCAATGTTATTCCATAAAAGATGAAAACCCTAAGTTTTGTTCACATTTTGACTATGGCCATAAATGCAAATCGTCAACTTAGGATTTAATCACCTTTTATTAGAATGGTGCTCGTGCCATTCGTGTTTCACCATAGTGTTATTGAAAATGAAAATAAAAATGCAACACATTGATCATGAGAAATGAGAAGTTAAACTATATGCTCATTCATTCTAAACTAAGCATAAAGTAAACTTCTCATTAATTGATTTATTACAATCTTTGAACTGATACAACAATTTGAAAAGGAAATAACAAAACAGAAAATCCTGCAAAATGAGCAAACTTGTTAGGAATAAGTGTAGGCTTTTATGGGTTTTCCCTCAATTATTGAAAAATTGAAGAATACATCCAAAATTAGCCTTTTATGCCTCAAAGATAAAGAAAAATATACACATATGATGCATGATTTTGTGAAGACATTTGAAAGGCATTTTTGGATAGATGGGAATCTTAAACAACTGAAGTTTAGCTTAAAATGAATTCATGGACTCACAGATTAGTAAGAAAGCACTCTCTTTTTACAGAATATCAAAATCATTTCTGAAACTAGAGTTATAATCAAAACATCAGAGCATTAATTTCAAAAACAAGAAATTGGATTTTAACAGACAGGTTTCAGTAAACAGGATGTTACACAGATTAAACAGATCTGATTTCTCTTAAGTTTGATGAAAAAGTTGCTCAATTCAATCAAAAAACCAACCCAATTTACAGAATTGAAAAATCAATTTTGGTTTGAAAATGGCGACTTCGAGAAGTCACTGTTTTTAAACAGGAAATGAGCCTGTTACAGAATTTGAAATTATGTAACCAGTCTCGGTTTTTAGCAGACTTGAAATATCAAATGATCATAGAAAGTTATAAAACTTTCCAGATATAAACTAGACACATAGAATAAGAAAACCCTTTTTACGGATTTGGAAAATGATCTCCCATTGAGGAGATATGACTCTTACAAAATGAACTAAAAAACTGTGTCACTTAAATAAGGCAGACTGATAGGGGTCTGGTTTTATATCTAAATGGGGTATCAAATGATTATATAAATCACAAAAAATTTACAGGATAAAACTAGAGTCTATAGCAAAGACACCACTTTTTACGGATTTGGAATCCAATCTCTGGTTAGGGAGATATGGCCCTGACAAGTTGGTCCTGATTCGGATAGCGATTTACAGCGATTTGTATCATAAATCGCTGTAGTGTTTAGCGATAAATACTACAAATCGCTATAGCGATGTCCAGCAACACTATAAATCGCTGTGGGTCTCGTTAGAGACCCGAAAACACTACAAATCGTAGTTAAAAGACCTGACAACACTATAAATCGTTGTAGAGGTCGTTGGAGACCCGAAAACACTATAAATCGTAGTTTAAAAGACCGGACAATACTATAAATCGTTGTGGGGCTCGTTGGAGACCCGAAAACACCACAAATCGTAGTAGGAACTCATTAGAGATCCCAAAAATTGTAACCATGATTTACTGAAAACTGTTGTCAACCAAATGGCGATTTGTTGAAGGGGTGCTACAACAGTCATGATATGGGGGCCAAAATCAGAACATGTGCAAAATCTGGATACAGTGTGCTAGTATTTAATCAAAATAAAATAGCAAACGACCATGAAAAATTCTGAACATATTCAAAGATGAACTAGACATGTAAACAAAGATAACCCATTTTACAGAATTGAAAAATGATCTCCCGTTAGGTAAATAACATTCTGACAAAATGGATCAAAATCTGGGTCGTTAAAATGACACAGGGTGACAGGGTTGTGGTTTTGGATACAAAACAGGTATGAAAACACCATAGAAATCACTGAAATTTGGTATGGACAAACTAGATTAAATTTAGAAAACAACCTTTTTTACAGATTGGAAAGATCATCTCTGGTTAGGGAGAAATCACTTTCGTAAGTTGATCCTGATCCTGCAAAAATCGTGACAGTGCAAAATAACAGGTTCTGAATCTCGATTTTTAAAGTGGGTCAAACAAACTAAGAATGATCTGATTTTTGGTGGAAATCATGAAGACATATGCATGAAGTTTCAGTAAAAAATTCAAGTTAAAATGAGCTCTGGTTATATATCAATCGATAGATATAAAATGCACCAGAATTCAAAGTATAATCTAGAAAAAAAAAAAAACTGAACATGATGAAAGCAAACTGCACATCCGTAGATGTTCAAAGATGAGATCTAATGCCTTAAAACATGAATGCATGCATGGATGATGAAAAATTAAGACAAAAAATGCATTAAAAGAAAACCAAAATGGTTGAGGCACAAATCTAACTTGTTGTAGCCCATTTGAAAGAAGGATTTGATCTAAAAAGATCAAATCACTTTAATTCTTTTGGCTCAATGAAACAGAGGTTAAAAATGCAGCAAATAGGAATATGAAAACTCAGATTCTAATCTATTAATCATGCTGTTACAAGAAATTTTAAGGGAATACAGGAGGAATACTCACCTTGGCTAAAGGGGTCTGAAATAAAGGGTTGGGAGCTTTTCCAAACTTACGTAAACTCAAAGTGAAGAGGAGAGATGAGAGAGAGAGAGAGAGAGAGATGACCACTAATCGCTGAATGTTTGAAATCGCTGACCCGCTGATCCGCTTCCCCTCCTTCCTTTCTCTTCTTATTCTTCTTTTTCCTTCTTTTCCTGCAGCTTTTCTACTCTTTTTCTTCCTTCTTTTATGCTTCTTTTCCTCCTTCTTTCCTCCTGTTTTTCTTCCTCTGTTTCCTCCTCCTTTTCTTCGCATCTTTCTGGAGGGTCTTGGGGTTGACTTGCAGCATCGAGCGACCTTTCTTAAAAAAACTTTTTTTTTAGTGATTTTAAAGGTTTTAAGATCTAAGTTAAACAAAATAAAGGAGAATTTTAAAAATAACGAATTTAAAAGGAAATTTTTGCAAAATGAGGGTTGTTTTCAAAAGATTTTTCTGAAAATGGGCTCTTTGAGCTAAAAGAGGCTTTTAAAAAGGAGGTTTCTAAAATTGATTTGTATTTTTTTCCTTTTCCTTTTTGTATTTTTGAAATAAAACTTTAAAAACTGAAGGGAAATAAAGGGGTTTACAACTATTTTTTTTTGTATTTTTGAGAAATATTTACAACATTTTGAAAAATTTGGGGTGTTCACAGATGCCCCTCTTTGCTACTAAGCCTGTTGAAAGCCGAGCTTAGTGGCAAAGAAAACACTCCAAATTTTGAAAAAAAATGCCCCAGCCAGCAGATCTGAACTGGGTGTGGAAGCATTATCATCCTCAGGCTTAACGCCTTATCCTAAATGACATTGGAGAGACAAAATCCTCGAAAAGGATATGACTGAATATCAGAAATGAGGAAATCGTGATGGGACTTTGGATGAAAGTCTCCAAACTGCAGAAAATAAGAATTTTGATCAAGTCCTACGGGTGAGACAAAATCAACTTTTTGGAATGACTTAGGTTTAGCCCTTAACCTGGATGGGACGAAGATAGATCAAGACAAACTTCTGGTTCTACCCGTTCCTGAATGGGAAAGGGATATATGATGACCTCGATGGGACATTTTTAAGAAAAATGCCTTGTGAGATGAAGCTCAAGTATGACCCTTTCCTGGGTAGATATGAAAGATATGAATTTCTTTGGTGAGGAAGACACTGATGGGACTGAGAGAACACACCTCGTTGAAACGAGAAACCTCGTCGAAAAGAGACTCAGGTTTTACCCAAATCTGAAAAGGAAGATACCTCATGGAAACACGAGGCAAACGGGTTTATCCCTTAACTCAAGTGGGACGATACAGAATCCTCGGATGAAGAAATCGTGATGGGACTAGAAAGGATATCTAGTCGAAATGAGACTCAGGTTTAACCCTAACCTGAATGGAAAGTACCTCGTGGAGCGAGGTTCAGGCTTAACCCTTAACCTGAAAGGGGCAACCATGCGGAATCCTCAGGTGAAGAAACCATGATGGGACCTTCAGAATTTGGACAAACAAATCCAGAAGGGGTTTGCGAGAAGAGAAAAATGGGGTTGATCTTGGGCGCCTCATTGCTGAGACTAAAATAGCTTTTGACAATAACAGACCTTTTGCAGAAGGTTCAGGTTTAACCCTTATCCTGAGCGGGAACTGTCTATGGTGGGACAGTGGGGAACACAAGGAAGTGTGCAAATCCGAGAGACTCAGATCAAACCGAAGGGAAGGACTTTTCAGTCCTAAGGAGGGATGACGTCAGGACACATCAAAACGAATGTCAAGTTCTTGCTTCATGTTGTGATAACGAGAAAATATTTCCAATAAGATGCCAAAAATTATAGTTGATTCAGAATTATTGAATTGTGCATATATGTGTGAAAATATCACCTCTTTCTACCTAGAGTATTAACTCCAATTAGGCTAACTCTGTAGAATTAAGAATCAAATTCAAATTTGTTGCTGTTGAGTTTCTTCAAGGAAGATATCAATTTCCTTAATATGAAAAGAGAAGAAATTTTCTTAGCTTCATAAAAGCAATTGGGTGAAAAAGATATCGATAAAAGAATTTCACATAGATAAAGATGATTCTTGACAGTTTCGGGTAGTTTGATATCCTGGGGCTTTTCCCATGATGATCTTTTTGCACTCTTTTGAATCATGGAGATTTCTTGGGCTTTTACATCATCCTTCATTTTGGAGATGTCTTGACTTTTCTCTCTCTTTTTTTTATGGAAGGGTACGTCACAAACTCCTTCATCTTGGAGATGCTCTGATCCTTCTTTTTCTTTCTCAGGAATTAGGCTTGATGACATTGGTTCATTGGTAAAAATCACTAGATAGCAGAAATCAAATATCTTTTAGGGTTTGTCGGTAGGTCCATCACACTCGCCTTCATCTCGACGGTGATCTGAACTTTCCCTGGAAGGATCCTTCACAAACTCCTTCATCTCAGAGATGATCCAAATCTTCTTTGGCCCCGAAGACCTAGCTCGCATAATTCGTCTTCATCTTGATGACAATTGAGAGATCCCTTTTGTGGATATTTGATTGCAGCTTGACTGACTGAGGAGATATGGATTGGGTAGGTTCTCTTTTTTTTTTACTGCCTAGGATATTTCCACTGTCTTACTGCCAAATAGAACAATCTTTAAGGATGTTCCATAGCTATAATCAATATCAGTTCACTTATGGCTTTTCAACATCATTGAATTTTTCCTTTGCCTGGTCATATCGAAGATTTTTCTTCATTCTCTTGGTTGACCAACAGGAAAGCTTGAATTCAGTTCTTATTTCGCAAAAGTCTCGCTCTTTTGGAATGAATACTAAAGGTAGTTCAAGGTGATTCTTTGTACGATGAAAATTTTGAGATCAACAACGGTTTTTTATAGCAAATTGGTAAAATATTCTTGAAATCTCTTATGAAAGTAATTGCTTGACATTGAATTGACACATCCATGACAAAATTCTCCTCTCTTTTTCCCCAAAAAGAGAGACTCAGACTTAGCCATTACCTGAATGGGAAGCTGGAAATACTCCTCTCTTCCCTGAAGAGGAGGTGTTTGCAAAACGAAACTTTCGAAGAGAAATTAAGTTTTCGTCAAAACTCCCTATCTCTAGGCTTCTCTTATGGAAAGGCGACCGAAAAACAAAGTTGAGAAAGTATCACAGAGGAACAAGTCCATCACACTCTCCCTAGAAAAGGGTCTTCTGTGAAGGGGTTGGCCAAAGATGAGAAAATACCGGGGGCCACATAAGGAAACGGGCTTCCGTCGAAGCTCTCCCCAAAAAAGGGGTCCTTTGTGTAAAGTTGGTTGTTGTTTTGCAAACTGTTCGTGAAGAAAATGAGTCCCTTCAAACTCTCCCTAGAAAAGGGTTCTTGCGAACGAAAGATGGTTGCATGCGAAAGGAACGAGCTCCCTCGAACTCTCCCTGAAGAGGGTCCTTCGCAAGAGAAAAATGATTGATTTTTTTGATAAAATGATAACCCGAAGATCAAAATTGAGAATTTAGAAATTGAGTAATGATGATTGGTTAGTGCAAAGACTGAACCTGGAGGGCCAACTGATCAGTCAGCCAGACACTAGCACTGGATTTCAAAAAAAAATGCCCCAGTATGAGCGCTGGGTTTCGAAAATGCATAACAGTGCGAGCACCGTGTTTTCAAAAGTGCACACCAGTACGAGCGTTGGTTTTTGAAAAATGCACACCAGTACGAGCACTGGGTTTTCGAAAAATGCACACCAGCACGAGCACTGGGTTTTCGAAAAATGCACACCAGCACGAGCGCTGGGTTTTCAACGGAAATTTGAACAAGAGACCGACATTTTAAGATACTTGAGAATTGAATAAGAATGATTGCCGGTGTTTTCAGGATTATCCCTTATCCTGAAGGGGAAGTTCAGGTTTATCCCTTAACCTGAAAGGGAAACGAAGAAAACTTTGGTCCAATACAAGCATTGGATCAAGAGGGGAAATTCGAGTCGAAACTCGAAATCGTAAGAATGGAAGATAAAAGGGGAAAACCCGAGTCGGAACCCGGTTTTTCAAAATAAAAGAATGAATGAGAAAATCGAGTTTGAGAACTCGAATCCTCGATGTAACAATTAGTCCAATGCGACCATCGGATCCAAAAGGAAGCCTGAGTCGGAACTCGCAACTCCGGAAATAAGAATATATACAAAAGGGAAAACCCGAGTCGGAACCCAGTTTTTCAAAATAAAAGAATGAAGGAGAAAATTGAGTTTGAGAACCCGAATTCTCGACGTAACAATTGGTCCAATGCGAACATCGGCTCCAAAAGGAAGCCCGAGTCGGAACTCGTAACTCCGGAAATAAGAATATATACAAAAGGGAAAACCCGAGTCGGAACCCGGTTTTTCAAAATAAAAGAATGAAATGAGAAAATCGAGTTTGAGAACCCGAACTCTCGATGTAACAATTGGTCCAATGCGAACATCGGATCCAAAAGGAAGCCCGAGTCGGAACTCGCAACTCCAGAAATAAGAGTATATACAAAAGGGAAAACCCAAGTCGGAACCCGGTTTTTCAAAATAAAAGAATGAATGAGAAAATCGAGTTTGAGAACCCGAATTCTCGACGTAACAATTGGTCCAATGCGAACATCGGATCCAAAAGGAAGCCCGAGTCGGAACTCGTAACTCCGGAAATAAGAATATGTATGAGACCCGAGTCGGAACCCGGAAAAAAAGAAAAATAAAAAAAAAGAAAGCAAAAACCCTGTGGCAGAACTCAGATGGGAAGGAAATGATTCCAACCCGGGAGTCGGATTCTGAAAGGATTGACAAAAGGCACGAAATAGATTCAGACGATTTATGAAGATGAGAAACTTATTCAAGATCCTCGACCCAAGATGGCCTAAGATTTGAATTTTATTTATGATGATTTCAGGATTATCCCTTATCATGAAGGAAGAAAGACCTCGCGAGACGAGGTTTCAGGTTTGTCCCTTAACCTGGGCGGGCAAAAGGGGAAAAGGAAATACCTCATGGGAAAGAGGCACCAGGTTTATCCCTTAACCTGAAAGGGTTAAAAGAATAAAGGTTGATGAAAATGATAAAATTGAATAAAATTTGATAAAATGAAGATTGATCAAAGATTTAATGAAAATTTTGACGAATTTGAAGTAAAGAGTTTGTCTGATCCTGCCTGCATGTATAGATATATAAAAAAAAAATAGAATGCCCCAGTGTCATAGAGAAGAATATGAGAATAATAGAAGATTATTGTTTTATTGAAAGAGGCTCTTTGAAGAATACAGAGGTAAGAATGGAAACTTCAAGTATAAAATTTCTTCAAGTACAAAGCATTGATTGGATCTGGCAGTTCTACTCTGCATTGATCAGACGATACGAATTACGAGGCAGCGCTTCCTTAACCACATAAGGGCCTTCCCAATTGGGTGACCACTTGCCCCGTGGTCGATGTTTGAGATGGGTTGTTGATCTGAGTACCAAATCATTAACTCGGAATCTCCTCTCGATGACTGACTTGGCATAATGCCTAGCTATCCTTTGACGATAAGCTTGAGCATGCTCTGCTGCCTTGAGTCTCCTTTCATCTAGTAGGTCAAGCTGCACCAGTCTCTGCTGCTGATATTGATCAAGTGGCAATTCTATAAGTGTGGCAAATTTGAGGGCAGGCTTCTGGACATGGAGAGGTAACACTACCTCAGTCCCGTAAACAAGCTCTGATGGAGTAGCATTGGTCGGAGTCCGAATGGTGGTTCGGTATGCCCAAAGTGCATCGTGCATCTTCTCGTGCCAATCACGGCCTGTTTCCACAGTTCTTTCCAGAATGCGGATCAAAATTTTGTTGGTGGCCTCTGCCTGGCCATTCCCTTGAGGATAATAAGGAGTTGAGAAGTGATGATGAATCCTGAACTTCGAGCAAAAGTTCTTCATCTTCTCATTCTTGAAATGGATGCCATTGTCAGACACAATATCGTGTGGGATGCCGAAACGACAAAGAATGTTCTTATGAATGAAAGAAACCATGTGCCGGCCTTCCACTGTTCGCAGAGTTACAACCTCGACCCATTTGGTGAAGTATTTTGTAGCTGCGAGGAAGTATCTGTGGCCATCGGAAGCTGAAGGAGTGATCGGAGGACCTACCACGTCGAAGGCCCACATTGAAAAGGCCAAGGAGAAACCACGGATTGTAAATATGCGGCTGGCTTATGAATGAAAGGTGCGTGCGTTTGACATTTGACGCACTTCCTCACAAATTGATGGCAATCCTGCTGCATGGTTTTCCAATAATACCCTGCCCGGATAATCTGCTTGATGAGCGTTTGGTAGCCAACGTGACCACCACAAATCCCCTCGTGTGCCTCTTAGACAACTTCCATGGCTTCATCTTTATCTAAGCATCTAGCGTACTCAGAAATGAACCCACGACGGTAAAGAGTATTGGCAAGGATGAAATAGCGGGCCGACATGCGTTGGATCGCATGTTGCTCCTTTCTTGACATTTCCGATGGGAATTCTCCAGTTTCAATAAAGTTTTTGATGTCTTGATACCAAGGTTTCTCTTTCTGAGTGGCTTGGTTTACTTGCTCAGCTGGAATAAAGGCAGGTTGATCAAGTCCGCCAATCTCGAAGGAACGACAAGATTCACTGTCTTTGAACGGCAAAATGGAGCCCAGACAGGCCAAACCATCGGCTATATGGTTGTATTCCCTCTTGACATGATCGAGCTGAAATTCTTTGAAGTTGCCTATGAGAGCTAAGGCAATCTTCTGATAGGGAATCAATTTTGGATCCTTGACTTGCCACTCAGCATTAACTTGACTGACAACAAGCAGAGAATCGCCAAAGGCATGTACTCTTTTGACATTGAAGTCTCACAAAATTTTGAGACCTTGTATTAGAGCTTCGTACTCGGCCATGTTGTGAGTACATTGAAAGTTGAGTTTGAGGGAATAAGGGATCATCTCCTTTTCGGGAGTGATCAATAAGATCCCGATCCCAATGCCGGACATATTTCTGGCTCCATCGAAGAATAGAGTCCAAACTGAGGATTCTTGAACGTTGCAGATGCGATCGTCGGGAAAATCATCTTCTGCCTTGATCTCTTCTGTCAACGGGAAATCTGCCAACTGATCTGCTATAGATTGGCCCTTGACTGACTTCTGAGATACATACTCTAAGTCGTACTGCATAAGGAGGACTTGCCATTTTGCAATCCGCCCAGTAAGAAAAGGTTGCTCAAGAATGTACTTGAGTGGATTAAGCCTTGATAGAATTTTGATTTCTGAGGTCATTAGATAATGTCTCAGCTTCTGACACATCCATACTAAGGCTAGACATGCCTTTTCCATCTGAGAATATCTTTTCTCATAATCGATGAAAGTCTTGCTTATGTAGTAGATGGCGTGCTCTATCCGGCTGCCTTCCTCATACTGTGCAAGAAATCCGCCACAAACATTTTGGTTGACGGAAATGTACAAGAGAAGTGGATTTCCAAGTTCTGGTGGCTTCAGAACGGGTGGATTGAGGAGATACTGCTTGATGCGTTCAAACGAAAGCTGACATTCTGATCCCCATTCAAATTTCACTTTTTTCCTCAATAAGTGATTGAAAGGCTCGCATCTCATGGCCAAATTGGAGATGAAGCGCCGGATTGACTGAATGCGCCCTTGAAGGCTCTGTAGTTCCCTCAGATTGGTGGGAGGCGGCATATCAATGATTGCCTTCGCCTTAGCTGGATCCATCTCTATGCCTTTCTTGCTGATCATAAAGCCAAGCAGTTTGCCTGACTCTACCCCGAAGACACACTTTTGCGGATTGAGCCTCAACTTATAGAGGATAAGTCTTTCGAAGACTTGGCCGAGAGCATCGAGATGATCCTCTCCTTCTTTGGACTTGACCAGGATGTCATCCACATAGGCATCCATGTTCTTGTGCATCTGGTCATGAAAAATAACTGCCATTGCTCTCTGATAGGTTGCCCCAGCATTCTTGAGCCCAAATGGCATGACTGTGTAGCAAAAAGTACCCCAAGGTGTGGTAAAAGAAGTTTTTGATTGGTCACGAGCGGCCAGCTTGATTTGGTTGTAGCCTGAGTACCCGTCCATAAAGGAAAACATGGCATGGCCTGCCGTGCTATCGATCAAAAGATCGATGTTGGGGAGTGGATAATCATCTTTTGGGGTAGCCTTGTTGAGATCCCTGAAATCAATGCAAATTCGGACCTTGCCATTCTTTTTGGGAACTGCTACGATGTTTGCCAACCAGTCTGGATAATCAATGGTCCGGATGAATCCTGCTTTTAACAACTCCTCAAGTCCTTCTTTAACTTGGGGTGCCACTCGGGGATCCATTTTCCTGAGTTTCTGTTTGATTGGCTTAACATCTGGCTTCAGCACAAGACGATGCTCGACCAGCTTGGGGTCTAAGCCTGGCATATCCTCATAAGTCCAAGCGAAGACTTCTTGATATTGCTTGAGAAAATGGATGAGCCTTTCTTTCTCATCTGAACTTAAACCGGAGCCAATCTTGAGGATCTTCGGATCATCCTCTGAACCAATATTGGCATCCTCTGTTGGATCCTGAACAAATGGTGATGGCTCATCTTGCTTTTGAATACTGGCAAACTCTGGCAACTCTTGAATCGCTGAGTCAAACTCTGCTAGCTCTTCAATCTGGTATGCATCTTGCTGGCTCCTGCCCCTGCCTTTGCCTTGCAGATTCTGGCCGGTTCGGAATTATTTTGAGAAAAACTGGGATTGATAATGAGCCTCTTGAGCGATTTAGGAGCCATGATTTGACGATCCTGTAAAGCGCAAAGAAGGTTTTTGAGAGAAAATAAGAAATTCAAAATGGCCTTTTGTACAGAAACAAAGAATGACGACATAGACAAAATGTAAAGTTTTTGAATGATATACGCCAAGATATGAAGAGAAAAGATCAAAATTTCATTGATAGATCAACTTGATATTTACAGACGAAGAACAAAGGAGAAATTGGGACCGGGTTTGTCCCTACAGGATGACAGGAAAACAAGAAAAAGAAAACAGGAAACAAAGGCATTGTTTTCATTCTGCTCCTTTGACGAAGGTGGTTCTTCTGCCAGACGACTGACCCGTGAAACCCAATCCTGCACCAATGACATGCTGACTGGGGATGATTGGCTCTAGGATGCCATCCTCATTCTTACCGAGGCCTCTGAAGGGCTGGTAGCCATGTTTTATCAAAAGATCAAACCCCTTCTTGGATTTAGAGAACTGAGGAAAAAGAGGGTGATATTTAAGGGAAGCGCAATTGAGACGCCCTCCGATCTTGTAGAAGTAAGGTCCTTTCCACCAAACTATTGTTGTGACGTTCTCTGTTGGCTGGACTTCCTTCAACTTCAGTATATCCAAACTGTCACTCAAATTGATCTCATCAATTTCCTGGATGCTCGGGATGTCGGCGGTGAAAGTAGGATGAGGAATCATGGGCTGCGGAAGTCTCTCTTCTGGATCTTCCCCCAAGACTGTGGTGATCATACCTCCTTTCGACCACTTGATGCACTGGTGAAGGGTAGAAGGAACATCATTGGCGTTATGAATCCAAGTACGCCCCAAAAGAAGGTTTTATGTGGGCGGTACGTTCACCACATGGAACAGAACGGTATGCACCGAATAGTTGATAACAATTTCAAGGAAGACCTTCCCCTTGGCCGTTTGCCCATGATTATCGAAGCCGTAGATCGTAATGGGATCCGGAACATATTCCTCCTCTTTAAGGCCCAAGGCCTTAGCTGTCATCTCTGGACAGATGTTGAGGCTGCTGCCTCCATCAACAAGCACATGAGGGACAGTCATGCCCCTGGTCTGCACCACTATATATAGAGCATTATTGTGGAATGTATGAGGTTTTGGCAAATCCTCATCTGAGAAGGTGATTGGTGCGTTGGTCATGGCCTGGTTAACAATCTGTGCCATGTCATGTGGGGTCGTGCTTGGCTTGACCTTGACTTTCCTTAACAAATCATCTAGAACTCGCTGGTGTTCAGGAGAAGCATGGGTTAAATCGAGGATAGAGATGTTTGACAATGCCGTGATAGGCTTCTGAACTGACTCGACACCTTTGCCCTTCTTGGAAGCTGACTTAATGAAGCGCTTTGGTAACCCGTGAGTCTGCCTGGTGGCTTCTGTCGTTACCTTTGCTGCCTCGCTGACTGGTTTCTTGTTACTAAAAATTGAAGTGATATCCACCCTCTTGGTGGAAGACTGTGCCTGACGCAGTACGAGGACTTAATGCTGATCCTGAATGTCCTGGCTGAAACATGGTTGAATACCGTTTTGGAGAGGGATTGTTTGCTCTGAAATGACTGAAGCTGAATGTTTGGGGAACGGCTTAGACAAGATCTCTGGCTGATCTTATTTTTCCGTCCATTTGCCCATAACAGCTGGTGGATCAGCCACCTTAGGGAGTTTAACCATCCCTTTCGACAACATGTATTCCAGGACATCTTCCCGGGATTGCTCTAGGGCGGTGAACTCTCTGTCATAACTCCAGCCATCGTGCTTCGATTTCATTTGCTGCTTTGCTTCAGGCTGTGGCACTGGCTGAACAGGCTGTGGCTTGATGAATTTGCCTTTCTGGGCTGCAGAATTCATTCTTTCAGCCTTAGAGCTTCCTGAGCCCTTGGTACGGTTTTTCTTATTCTTCTTGTCGTCGAAACTGCTGCTATTGCTTGAAAAATCGGTGGAATAAGTAACATGTGCCTTCTTTTTCTGCTCAGGGTTACCTCGGACGAATGGGTAACCTTCATGAAGGCCGTTGTCCAATCCTGTTTCAAGCCATTCAGCTCTTTCGATTAACTTGATGAATGACTTTGCAAGAGACGTGGAAATGAGATTCCTCAGAGGCTGAGAGAAGTTATTGAGGATAATTTGCAGAGCATGTTCCTCTGGAATGGGAACCTTCATCTTGTTACAGGTGCTCCTCCACCTGTGGATGAATTCTCCTGCTCTTTCATTTTCATTCTGCTTCAGATTGTACAGATGATTGAGAGTGGGCGAGGCCTCAACATTGAACATGAAGAGCTCGATGAAAAGATTTACTACCTTATCGAACTCTCGTAGTTTGATAAGGTTGATGTGGTCTGAATACCACCTGGCCGCTACTCCTTCCAAGCTGCGAGGGAAGCATATGAACAAGGCCCTGTTGTCCTTTTTGAAACGACCGCATTCTGCATAGAACGTGGCCAAATGGGCTTTTGGATTGCCCGTTCCATCAAACTTGATGAACTTGCGAGGGAGATTTTCCAGATCATCGTTCCCGTCCAAGCCATCATAAAAATCCTCGCCAGTGTAGGTCTCCTTGCCCTTACTTTTGGCCTGAATATCTTTGATTGCTCGAGTCATCTCCTTCAATTGCTCATGCATTGGATCCTCAGCCGGAATCCCATACTTAGGCTTGTTCACAGATTTAGGTTCTTCGGTGATCTTTACAAACTGTCGCAGAGGATTCTGTTTGAACACAAACTGCTCTTCCTCTTCTGACTCTTCTTCTGCTGATTCTGCGTCCTCAGAAGTAGTGTCTGATTAGACCTTCTTTCTGACAATTTTGATCGGCCTCTTCACAACCTTCTTTTTCGGTTTGCTCTTAGGAACGACCTTCTTTGGACTTGCCTCGGCCTGCTCTGACATCATTCTGGCCATCATTTTCTGAAACATACCATACATGGCGGGATCAATGTCATCTCCTTTGCTCTGACTCTGTCCTCTGACTGACTTGGGAGACTCCATCGCTTCGATCTCACTGCCACTGTGCTCAGGGACCGTCTCCTTCCCAGTCCTTGTCTGAACCATCTTGACAATGCCAATGATTTCTGTAGAAGTAGAAGAATGGTTAGAGCCTGGAGGAATTTTTGAAAATGCGACCTTTTGAGAAAAAGACATGAAAGAAGGAAATTGATAGACGATTTAAACAAGTTATCCCATTACCAGGGATTGGGTCATCACAAATTTTGCAATAATTGTGTCACCATTTTGCAGCAACAAAAATGCGCCTTATGACCTAGGCGAGGTCATCCATCATGATGAGAGATAATCGAAGAAAGAATATAGGAAAGAGGTCTCATCACCGGGGATGAATTTGTCACGAGAATCGTGACTATATACAACAAAATAAAACTTTGGCCATAAAAAGCCTTTTTTTTTATCAGAACAAAAGTTGCATTTTTATTGACAACAAAATTTAAATACAAAGAGAAGGCGGGCAGACAGTTTGCCACCATTCTCGGTATTCCGAAGATACATTAGGACCAGGAAACATGGACAAAGGAATGAAAGAGTCCCAAGTGTATTTGGTGATGTGGTATGCCCCAGACCACTGATCCGACCGTAGATCGAACTCTGGCATGCGGCCCGTCGGGAAGCGGGTGTTGACAGGAATCTGCCGCTGCGAGAACTGTCGGAGACACCTCTCTGGCTGATAGTCGACGCAGAAGAAAGGGCCGAGCAATCTGTAACGCTTGCTACGAGCATAAGTGTAGCGAGGGACTGATTCTCGTTTGTCAAAATAGTCCCAGAGGATCTCTTCCTGGTGCATATTCTCAATCAATGTTCGATACTGATAAATAGATTTTGACTTCTTGCTGTTGAACCTGAAAGAATTGGCTTTAGATGGAACATGTCGCAGGAAACACGATTGCAAGGCATACGTGCATCCTTCTACCAAGATGGTCTCTCCGAGGGCGAAACAAGCTAAGCCTCTGTAGAGAAAGGCTAGAGTTGCCATGGACACCGAAAGCTGACGGGTCTGCTTGCTTCCCCATCTTCGAAAGAGTTGGGCGACTCTGACATCGATGAAATTCTGACCATCCTGAAAGAACTCTAGTCCCACTGTGCATAAGACCATGGCATGCTGAATTCTTTCTTTCGCTGCTCGAGACAAGGTATCGACTTCTTCGTAGGCCCCATACTTGCGATAGAGTCCGAATAGGTCGATGAATTGACTTTCGTTGATCTCGATGAGAGGCCAAGATCTGCTCCCTGTAGCTCTGGCCAATGCTTCTCGAACATCTATCCCCTTGACGTTGATCAAGAACTGCTGCTCGACCGGGTCGTCTGGCTGACCAGCTGATTCTGGCAATCCCATGATATCATTGAACTCGTCCATTAGCAGAGTCATCTCTCCCCATGGAAACCAAAATGTGCAGGTACACGGTTTCCACCGTTCTGCCATAGCTTGAATTAGACTGTCGTTGATGGTTCGCTTGCCCACTGCCGACGCCATCTCCAATCCACAGTCATCCAAGTGGTCCGGGAACATACGCGAGAAGGTGGCGAACCAGGAATAATACCACCGAGGGAAGAAGGAACGAGACTGGATAACCCGATGATTTGGGGTTCCATCTCTTATTTGACAGAAGATATGATCCCTGGGAAAGATAGCATCGGGAGATTCGGACGCCATTGGAATGATACTGAGGCAAGAGAGGAAGAGAATTAGATAGACTGCAGGACTTACGGACAAACTTTTGATGAAAGAAGAGGATAGATACAAATCCTGGAAAATTTTTGAGAGATTAACGGACTTAGAAGAGTTTTTCCAGGGTTTTTGAGAAAATTTTGACACAAAAGAGAAAAGAATGTAGGTAAAGGAAAAATATACACCTGGGGTTTTTTGAAAATAGAGGGAAATTTTGAATAGTACACCCAAAGTTTTGAAAAAAAGTTTGATATATATAGGAGAATATAAGAAAAACATCGTACAATCAGAGCTGCACAAACAAGGATGCGCACACAGCACTCCCTAAAGGTTGACTCTAAAATAGAATATTTGAAATGGCTTATAGGACCTTAATCCTAACTCTATGGTTCAGATCATCTGATTTCAATCAAGGTATGCCTATATACTCAAGCCGAAGCTCGAAGTACATGGCATAGAAATATTTCTCCGGTTCTAAGGTAATGGCTTCCCAACATCCTTGAGCACCTACCGATATACCTCAGACTATGGCCCTTAGGTACGTGGTAGGGGGGCGCGAACCCAAATAAGTGGTCCAGTTGTGAGGCTCTCTCCCGAACTATGGTTCAGTGAGACAGCCCAGCAACGTGAAGACCGGGACAATATAGGTAGGGATGTTTTCAAAAACATGATCAACATGCAAAAATAAATCAGATGGCTCTAATGCAAGTCCTAAAGAAATAGAATTTAAATGAATAGAAGCATACACTTGCATACATTGTTTACATTCAATCCCTAGAATTGAGGAGAATTGTATTTAAGACCTAAGTCTAATGTGAACATGGAATAATCTCCTCAATATGGTCCTACCAAACCATACTTAGATCCTATATGCAATGATGTCAGCTTTAGGACAAAGTCTAGGCTCTTAAGGTTTGCATGGAAATGAAGCTGACATTTGTAGAATAAAGACTTAGATAATATCAAAGCAAAGCAAAGGCATAGATTCAATCGGACGAAGACAAGGTCCCATCACGGTCGCCAACTTCTGTGATCATGCAAAATTTTTCCTCTTATTCCTCTTTTCCTTTTCTTTGCTTTTCTAGCCTCTATTTCCCTTTTTAAAGGGGGAAATAAAAGACAGAAAAGAAGAGAGAAAAGAAAATGAAGAAGAGAGAGGAACCCTTTTGCAAGGTCTCATTTGACCAAAGAAATATTTTGAAAAATCACTCGCCTCCGTTTTGAAAATTTTGCGGGAAAATGGAGAGACGGGATTCGCTCGTCGGTACGAGGTTCAACCGTTCCTGACGCCTTTACCAGGGGTAATCGAACCAAGGATCGAATTTATGCCTTTTTGCTTTGCTAAAACATTATCTAAGTATTTATTCTAAGTCCTAAATGCATAGTGAATCATGCTTGTGCAATGATTTTGAACTTGAGAAGAATGCATATTTTAGAAGTACTTCAGAAAATTTGAGAAATTTCCAAGTGATTTTGGGAATAAATTTTGAAAATATCCTTTAAGAAACGACCCAAAAATTCAGAAATTGACTTAAAATTTATTGAAGAATATTATAAATCGCAACAACGATTTTCTAAAAGAAGCGATAAATCGCAATATCGTAAATCGCAGAATGATTTACTAAAAGTCATTGTAAATCGCACAATGATTTATGGAAAGACATTGTAAATCGCAATAGCGATTTACTGAAGGATGTCACCAATCAGATGACGATTTTTGAAATTCAAGAATTTGAAATGAATTTGAAAGCATTGAAATTGAAGATCTGAAAATCGAACTCAAAGTCAAGTTTTTTAGAATTTGAGGTCAGAATTGATTTAAGAATCAAGAATGGGGTTTTGAGAGAAATAAGAAATAAATTTCAAAGTTGGAATGTAAAATTCAAAGATAGAAAAATAAAATTGAAAATTGGGAATCAAAAATGGGTATTTGGAATGGGATTTAAAGTTAGAGGGAATCGAAAATGAAATTTAGGAAATAAGATTGAATTTATGAAGTAGAATGAAATAATGACTTGAAATTTAGGAATGGAAAACATCTTTTGAAAACTATTTCAAAATTCACTTGGAAATTTGAAAATGGCTTCAAAGAGGTGGAAAATGCTGATACAATTCTATCTTAAATGATGAATGCATTAAAAGAAATTTGAAATTAGGTTTTGAAAAGCATATTTCATTCTTTAAGTGAATTGAAATAAGATTGAAGATATAATACATTTCTCACTATGGCTATAAAATATATTATATAATAATCGTATTTAAATTCATTTGAAGAATAAAATACATTTTGGTGCCTTTATAGGGTTTAAAATAAAATTAACTCTCAATATATCCTGACTATGGCCATTGATATATGTTTTGAGTTGATTTTAAATTAAACACTGATAAAGGAGGAAAATATTTAGAAAGACCTGATGATTTTTGGAAAGAGATCCAGTGTGAACCCAATGTTATTCCATAAAAGATGAGGAAAATTTTTGCGATGATCACAGTTGGCCATGGAGGGCTCGGGCGAGAGAGGGTTCTGGAAGGAGAAAAGAAGGAGAGAAGGCGACAGTGAAGGTTTTAAAACCCTAACTCGATTCTTAAAGTCCTGAAGGTAAAAAAAAGGGGCCTTTTTAAAGAGTTTTTTAAAAAAAAACGATTTTTAGTTAAAAGATTGTTTTTCAAAAGAGGTTTTCAAAAACTATTTTTTTGCTTTTCTATATTTTTATTTTTTTAATATTTTTGGAATAAAATCCTAAAATTTACAAGAAAACAAATATTTAAAACTAACTTTTTTGTATTTTTCTGAGAAATATTTACAAAAAGTGTTTTTCTGAGAATTTCAGGCCATTTTGGGAAAATTTCTTCAAAAAAATGGGTTTGGACCCAAGTTTTAAGAAAATATTCGAGTTTTAAACCTCGAATCGAGGAATATAACACGATGGATCCCAACGGATAACGGACGAAGTGTCTGAGCTTTTCAAAAGTTATCTTGGTAATTTTGAGAATTTGTTTTAAAAATTAGACAAAGAAGCTCAGATTTGAATCTTTTATCTGGATCCGGATCCAAAATTGAGTCAGATATATAAAATGGATTTAATTTCAATAAAATCTAAGAAACAAACTGGTATTTAGATTTAAAACTGACTCAATTACTGAGAAAATGGGGTCAGGAGCAAAAAGGAAATATTTACAACATTTTGAAAAATTTGGGGTGTTCACAGGCGCACAAGGGATTCGAATTAGGGACCTCTTATGTAAGGGATAACGAGCCCCACCAGTGCACCATACTCAATTTTGTTGCATATCTTTGCAATGAAATTTTACTTAACCTGTATTAACGTTTTTGACATGTTTGGCCAAAATAACATTTTTTGGCAAAACCATTTGGCGCACAAGGGGATTTGAGTCAGAGTTCTTCTCCCACTGAGGCAACCAACTTCACCATTGTGCCAACTCTCACTTGGTTGCTCATCTTTGCAACAAAAACTACCTTATTGACGAGCGAGGTCCGAACTTGCGTAAGTAAGATGTACGAAGTGGCATGAGTACTATTTATGAGGAATCAATTCTCGAGAATCATAAGTCCAATTTATAATATATAAGACTAGTCAATCCTCGAATTTGGTTCCCAAACGAGAAAAAAACCTTGTTATTTCATGTGAATTACTGGAAAGCGTATATCAATTGGATATGGTCATAACGAGGGAGATATTCGCAAGAGATGAAACTTTAGAAAAGTGCTTTGCGAATTTAGTTGTAATTGAAAACTAAAATTTGGATTTTAATAGGGTTTTAGATCCATCCAAGATCTGAATCCATACATCGTATCCGAATCCAAAATCCAGGATCCATTCGATCCAGTTTGGATACAAGATCCATTTGGATCGACACTATATCACTTTATCGTATTTATTTCCAAGAATGGTAATATTTATTTATTTTGATAATTATTAAAATTTTGCGGGTTTTACATCCTTCCCCCCTAAAAAAAAAATTCATCCGCGAAATTCGTTGAAAAGACCAATCAAATGGATTGGAGTATCTAACTATGTGTGTTATATTAGATGATACTTCAAAACCAATTGAAGTATAAACCTTGCATCTCATTTTAGGGTCCTATTTAGTGTAGCGAAATTCCCTATTTGAAGCCCCTAATGGCATAGCCTTCATTACTAGAATGTGATGTATATATACATATAACCTCTATATACGTGGTAGGGGGGCGCAAACCCAAATAAGTGGTCCAGTTGTGAGGCTCTCTCCCAAACTATGGTTCAGTGAGACAACCCAGCAACGTGAAGACCGGGACAATATAGGTAGGATGTTTTAAAAAACATGATCAACATGCAAAAATAAATCAGATGGCTCTAATGCAAGTCCTAAAGAAATAGAATTTAAATGAATAGAAGCATACACTTGCATACATTGTTTACATTCAATCCCTAGAATTGAGGAGAGTTGTATTTAAGACCTAAGTCTAATGTGAACATGGAATAATCTCCTCAATATGGTCCTACCAAACCATACTTAGATCCTATATGCAATGATGTCAGCTTTAGGACAAAGTCTAGGCTCTTAAGGTTTGCATGGAAATGAAGCTGACATTTGTAGAATAAAGACTTAGATAATATCAAAGCAAAGCAAAGGCATAGATTCAACCGGACGAAGACAAGGTCCCATCACGGTCGCCAACTTCTGTGATCATGCAAAATTTTTCCTCTTATTCCTCTTTTCCTTTTCTTTGCTTTTCTAGCCTCTATTTCCCTTTTTAAAGGGGGAAATAAAAGACAGAAAAGAAGAGAGAAAAGAAAATGAAGAAGAGAGAGGAACCTTTTTGCAAGGTCTCATTTGACCAAAGAAATATTTTGAAAAATCACTCGCCTCCGTTTTGAAAATTTTGCGGGAAAATGGAGAGACGGGATTCGCTCGTCGGTACGAGGTTCAACCGTTCCTGGCGCCTTTACCAGGGGTAATCGATCCAAGGATCGAATTTATGCCTTTTTGCTTTGCAAAAACATTATCTAAGTATTTATTCTAAGTCCTAAATGCATAGTGAATCATGCTTGTGCAATGATTTTGAACTTGAGAAGAATGCATATTTTAGAAGTACTTCAGAAAATTTGAGAAATTTCCAAGTGATTTTGGGAATAAATTTTGAAAATATCCTTTAAGAAACGACCCGAAAATTCAGAAATTGACTTAAAATTTATTGAAGAATATTATAAATCGCAACAACGATTTTCTAAAAGAAGCGATAAATCGCAATATCGTAAATCGCAGAATGATTTACTAAAAGTCATTGTAAATCGCACAATGATTTATGGAAAGACATGGTAAATCGCAATAGCGATTTACTGAAGGATGTCACCAATCAGATAACGATTTTTGAAATTCAAGAATTTGAAATGAATTTGAAAGCATTGAAATTGAAGATCTGAAAATCGAACTCAAAGTCAAGTTTTTTAGAATTTGAGGTCAGAATTGATTTAAGAATCGAGATTGGGGTTTTGAGAGAAATAAGAAATAAATTTCAAAGTTGGAATGTAAAATTCAAAGATAGAAAAATAAAATTGAAAATTGGGAATCAAAAATGGGTATTTGGAATGGGATTTAAAGTTAGAGGGAATTGAAAATGAAATTTAGGAAATAAGATTGAATTTATGAAGTAGAATGAAATAATGACTTGAAATTTAGGAATGGAAAACATCTTTTGAAAACTATTTCAAAATTCACTTGGAAATTTGAAAATGGCTTCAAAGAGGTGGAAAATGCTGATACAATTCTATCTTAAATGATGAATGCATTAAAAGAAATTTGAAATTAGGTTTTGAAAAGCATATTTCATTCTTTAAGTGAATTGAAATAAGATTGAAGATATAATACATTTCTCACTATGGCCATAAAATGTATTATATAATAATCGTATTTAAATTCATTTGAAGAATAAAATACATTTTGGTGCCTTTATAGGGTTTAAAATAAAATTAACTCTCAATATATCCTGACTATGGCCATTGATATATGTTTTGAGTTGATTTTAAATTAAACACTGATAAAGGAGGAAAATATTTAGAAAGACATGATGATTTTTGGAAAGAGATCCAGTGTGGACCCAATGTTATTCCATAAAAGATGAAAACCCTAAGTTTTGTTCATATTTTGACTATGGCCATAAATGCAAATCGTCAACTTAGGATTTAATCACCTTTTATTAGAATGGTGCTCGTGCCATTCGTGTTTCACCATAGTGTTATTGAAAATGAAAATAAAAATGCAACACATTGATCATGAGAAATGAAAAGTTAAACTATATGCTCATTCATTCTAAACTAAGCATAAAGTAAACTTCTCATTAATTGATTTATTACAATCTTTGAACTGATACAACAATTTGAAAAGGAAATAACAAAACAGAAAATCCTGCAAAATGAGCAAACTTGTTAGGAATAAGTGTAGGCTTTTATGGGTTTTCCCTCAATTATTGAAAAATTGAAGAATACATCCAAAATTAGCCTTTTATGCCTCAAAGATAAAGAAAAATATACACATATGATGCATGATTTTGTGAAGACATTTGAAAGGCATTTTTGGATAGATGGGAATCTTAAACAACTGAAGTTTAGCTTAAAATAAATTCATGGACTCACAGATTAGTAAGAAAGCACTCTCTTTTTACAGAATATCAAAATCATTTCTGAAACTAGAGTTATAATCAAAACATCAGAGCATTAATTTCAAAAACAAGAAATTGGATTTTAACAGACAGGTTTCAGTAAACAGGATGTTACACAGATTAAACAGATCTGATTTCTCTTAAGTTTGATGAAAAAGTTGCTCAATTCAATCAAAAAACCAACCCAATTTACAGAATTGAAAAATCAATTTTGGTTTGAAAATGGCGACTTCGAGAAGTCACTGTTTTTAAACAGGAAATGAGCCTGTTACAGAATTTGAAATTATGTAACCAGTCTCGGTTTTTAGCAGACTTGAAATATCAAATGATCATAGAAAGTTATAAAACTTTCCAGATATAAACTAGACACATAGAATAAGAAAACCCTTTTTACGGATTTGGAAAATGATCTCCCATTGAGGAGATATGACTCTTACAAAATGAACTAAAAAACTGTGTCACTTAAATAAGGCAGACTGATAGGGGTCTGGTTTTATATCTAAATGGGGTATCAAATGATTATATAAATCACAAAAAATTTACAGGATAAAACTAGAGTCTATAGCAAAGACACCACTTTTTACGGATTTGGAATCCAATCTCTGGTTAGGGAGATATGGCCCTGACAAGTTGGTCCTGATTCGGATAGCGATTTACAGCGATTTGTATCATAAATCGCTGTAGTGTTTAGCGATAAATACTACAAATCGCTATAGCGATGTCCAGCAACACTATAAATCGCTGTGGGTCTCGTTAGAGACCCGAAAACACTACAAATCGTAGTTAAAAGACCTGACAACACTATAAATCGTTGTAGAGGTCGTTGGAGACCCGAAAACACTATAAATCGTAGTTTAAAAGACCGGACAATACTATAAATCGTTGTGGGGCTCGTTGGAGACCCGAAAACACCACAAATCGTAGTAGGAACTCATTAGAGATCCCAAAAATTGTAACCATGATTTACTGAAAACTGTTGTCAACCAAATGGCGATTTGTTGAAGGGGTGCTACAACAGTCATGATATGGGGGCCAAAATCAGAACATGTGCAAAATCTGGATACAGTGTGCTAGTATTTAATCAAAATAAAATAGCAAACGACCATGAAAAATTCTGAACATATTCAAAGATGAACTAGACATGTAAACAAAGATAACCCATTTTACAGAATTGAAAAATGATCTCCCGTTAGGTAAATAACATTCTGACAAAATGGATCAAAATCTGGGTCGTTAAAATAACACAGGGTGACAGGGTTGTGGTTTTGGATACAAAACAGGTATGAAAACACCATAGAAATCACTGAAATTTGGTATGGACAAACTAGATTAAATTTAGAAAACAACCTTTTTTACAGATTGGAAAGATCATCTCTGGTTAGGGAGAAATCACTTTCGTAAGTTGATCCTGATCCTGCAAAAATCGTGACAGTGCAAAATAACAGGTTCTGAATCTCGATTTTTAAAGTGGGTCAAACAAACTAAGAATGATCTGATTTTTGGTGGAAATCATGAAGACATATGCATGAAGTTTCAGTAAAAAATTCAAGTTAAAATGAGCTCTGGTTATATATCAATCGATAGATATAAAATGCACCAGAATTCAAAGTATAATCTAGAAAAAAAAAAAAACTGAACATGATGAAAGCAAACTGCACATCCGTAGATGTTCAAAGATGAGATCTAATGCCTTAAAACATGAATGCATGCATGGATGATGAAAAATTAAGACAAAAAATGCATTAAAAGAAAACCAAAATGGTTGAGGCACAAATCTAACTTGTTGTAGCCCATTTGAAAGAAGGATTTGATCTAAAAAGATCAAATCACTTTAATTCTTTTGGCTCAATGAAACAGAGGTTAAAAATGCAGCAAATAGGAATATGAAAACTCAGATTCTAATCTATTAATCATGCTGTTACAAGAAATTTTAAGGGAATACAGGAGGAATACTCACCTTGGCTAAAGGGGTCTGAAAGAAAGGGTTGGGAGCTTTTCCAAACTTACGTAAACTCAAAGTGAAGAGGAGAGATGAGAGAGAGAGAGAGAGAGAGATGACCACTAATCGCTGAATGTTTGAAATCGCTGACCCGCTGATCCGCTTCCCCTCCTTCCTTTCTCTTCTTATTCTTCTTTTTCCTTCTTTTCCTGCAGCTTTTCTACTCTTTTTCTTCCTTCTTTTATGCTTCTTTTCCTCCTTCTTTCCTCCTGTTTTTCTTCCTCTGTTTCCTCCTCCTTTTCTTCGCATCTTTCTGGAGGGTCTTGGGGTTGACTTGCAGCATCGAGCGACCTTTCTTAAAAAAACTTTTTTTTTAGTGATTTTAAAGGTTTTAAGATCTAAGTTAAACAAAATAAAGGAGAATTTTAAAAATAACGAATTTAAAAGGAAATTTTTGCAAAATGAGGGTTGTTTTCAAAAGATTTTTCTGAAAATGGGCTCTTTGAGCTAAAAGAGGCTTTTAAAAAGGAGGTTTCTAAAATTGATTTGTATTTTTTTCCTTTTCCTTTTTGTATTTTTGAAATAAAACTTTAAAAACTGAAGGGAAATAAAGGGGTTTACAACTATTTTTTTTTGTATTTTTGAGAAATATTTACAACATTTTGAAAAATTTGGGGTGTTCACAGATGCCCCTCTTTGCTACTAAGCCTGTTGAAAGCCGAGCTTAGTGGCAAAGAAAACACTCCAAATTTTGAAAAAAAATGCCCCAGCCAGCAGATCTGAACTGGGTGTGGAAGCATTATCATCCTCAGGCTTAACGCCTTATCCTAAATGACATTGGAGAGACAAAATCCTCGAAAAGGATATGACTGAATATCAGAAATGAGGAAATCGTGATGGGACTTTGGATGAAAGTCTCCAAACTGCAGAAAATAAGAATTTTGATCAAGTCCTACGGGTGAGACAAAATCAACTTTTTGGAATGACTTAGGTTTAGCCCTTAACCTGGATGGGACGAAGATAGATCAAGACAAACTTCTGGTTCTACCCGTTCCTGAATGGGAAAGGGATATATGATGACCTCGATGGGACATTTTTAAGAAAAATGCCTTGTGAGATGAAGCTCAAGTATGACCCTTTCCTGGGTAGATATGAAAGATATGAATTTCTTTGGTGAGGAAGACACTGATGGGACTGAGAGAACACACCTCGTTGAAACGAGAAACCTCGTCGAAAAGAGACTCAGGTTTTACCCAAATCTGAAAAGGAAGATACCTCATGGAAACACGAGGCAAACGGGTTTATCCCTTAACTCAAGTGGGACGATACAGAATCCTCGGATGAAGAAATCGTGATGGGACTAGAAAGGATATCTAGTCGAAATGAGACTCAGGTTTAACCCTAACCTGAATGGAAAGTACCTCGTGGAGCGAGGTTCAGGCTTAACCCTTAACCTGAAAGGGGCAACCATGCGGAATCCTCAGGTGAAGAAACCATGATGGGACCTTCAGAATTTGGACAAACAAATCCAGAAGGGGTTTGCGAGAAGAGAAAAATGGGGTTGATCTTGGGCGCCTCATTGCTGAGACTAAAATAGCTTTTGACAATAACAGACCTTTTGCAGAAGGTTCAGGTTTAACCCTTATCCTGAGCGGGAACTGTCTATGGTGGGACAGTGGGGAACACAAGGAAGTGTGCAGATCCGAGAGACTCAGATCAAACCGAAGGGAAGGACTTTTCAGTCCTAAGGAGGGATGACGTCAGGACACATCAAAACGAATGTCAAGTTCTTGCTTCATGTTGTGATAACGAGAAAATATTTCCAATAAGATGCCAAAAATTATAGTTGATTCAGAATTATTGAATTGTGCATATATGTGTGAAAATATCACCTCTTTCTACCTAGAGTATTAACTCCAATTAGGCTAACTCTGTAGAATTAAGAATCAAATTCAAATTTGTTGCTGTTGAGTTTCTTCAAGGAAGATATCAATTTCCTTAATATGAAAAGAGAAGAAATTTTCTTAGCTTCATAAAAGCAATTGGGTGAAAAAGATATCGATAAAAGAATTTCACATAGATAAAGATGATTCTTGACAGTTTCGGGTAGTTTGATATCCTGGGGCTTTTCCCATGATGATCTTTTTGCACTCTTTTGAATCATGGAGATTTCTTGGGCTTTTACATCATCCTTCATTTTGGAGATGTCTTGACTTTTCTCTCTCTTTTTTTTATGGAAGGGTACGTCACAAACTCCTTCATCTTGGAGATGCTCTGATCCTTCTTTTTCTTTCTCAGGAATTAGGCTTGATGACATTGGTTCATTGGTAAAAATCACTAGATAGCAGAAATCAAATATCTTTTAGGGTTTGTCGGTAGGTCCATCACACTCGCCTTCATCTCGACGGTGATCTGAACTTTCCCTGGAAGGATCCTTCACAAACTCCTTCATCTCAGAGATGATCCAAATCTTCTTTGGCCCCGAAGACCTAGCTCGCATAATTCGTCTTCATCTTGATGACAATTGAGAGATCCCTTTTGTGGATATTTGATTGCAGCTTGACTGACTGAGGAGATATGGATTGGGTAGGTTCTCTTTTTTTTTTACTGCCTAGGATATTTCCACTGTCTTACTGCCAAATAGAACAATCTTTAAGGATGTTCCATAGCTATAATCAATATCAGTTCACTTATGGCTTTTCAACATCATTGAATTTTTTCTTTGCCTGGTCATATCGAAGATTTTTCTTCATTCTCTTGGTTGACCAACAGGAAAGCTTGAATTCAGTTCTTATTTCGCAAAAGTCTCGCTCTTTTGGAATGAATACTAAAGGTAGTTCAAGGTGATTCTTTGTACGATGAAAATTTTGAGATCAACAACGGTTTTTTATAGCAAATTGGTAAAATATTCTTGAAATCTCTTATGAAAGTAATTGCTTGACATTGAATTGACACATCCATGACAAAATTCTCCTCTCTTTTTCCCCAAAAAGAGAGACTCAGACTTAGCCATTACCTGAATGGGAAGCTGGAAATACTCCTCTCTTCCCTGAAGAGGAGGTGTTTGCAAAACGAAACTTTCGAAGAGAAATTAAGTTTTCGTCAAAACTCCCTATCTCTAGGCTTCTCTTATGGAAAGGCGACCGAAAAACAAAGTTGAGAAAGTATCACAGAGGAACAAGTCCATCACACTCTCCCTAGAAAAGGGTCTTCTGTGAAGGGGTTGGCCAAAGATGAGAAAATACCGGGGGCCACATAAGGAAACGGGCTTCCGTCGAAGCTCTCCCCAAAAAAGGGGTCCTTTGTGTAAAGTTGGTTGTTGTTTTGCAAACTGTTCGTGAAGAAAATGAGTCCCTTCAAACTCTCCCTAGAAAAGGGTTCTTGCGAACGAAAGATGGTTGCATGCGAAAGGAACGAGCTCCCTCGAACTCTCCCTGAAGAGGGTCCTTCGCAAGAGAAAAATGATTGATTTTTTTGATAAAATGATAACCCGAAGATCAAAATTGAGAATTTAGAAATTGAGTAATGATGATTGGTTAGTGCAAAGATTGAACCTGGAGGGCCAACTGATCAGTCAGCCAGACACTAGCACTGGATTTCAAAAAAAAATGCCCCAGTATGAGCGCTGGGTTTCGAAAATGCATAACAGTGCGAGCACCGTGTTTTCAAAAGTGCACACCAGTACGAGCGTTGGTTTTTGAAAAATGCACACCAGTACGAGCACTGGGTTTTCGAAAAATGCACACCAGCACGAGCACTGGGTTTTCGAAAAATGCACACCAGCACGAGCGCTGGGTTTTCAACGGAAATTTGAACAAGAGACCGACATTTTAAGATACTTGAGAATTGAATAAGAATGATTGCCGGTGTTTTCAGGATTATCCCTTATCCTGAAGGGGAAGTTCAGGTTTATCCCTTAACCTGAAAGGGAAACGAAGAAAACTTTGGTCCAATACAAGCATTGGATCAAGAGGGGAAATTCGAGTCGAAACTCGAAATCGTAAGAATGGAAGATAAAAGGGGAAAACCCGAGTCGGAACCCGGTTTTTCAAAATAAAAGAATGAATGAGAAAATCGAGTTTGAGAACTCGAATCCTCGATGTAACAATTAGTCCAATGCGACCATCGGATCCAAAAGGAAGCCTGAGTCGGAACTCGCAACTCCGGAAATAAGAATATATACAAAAGGGAAAACCCGAGTCGGAACCCAGTTTTTCAAAATAAAAGAATGAAGGAGAAAATTGAGTTTGAGAACCCGAATTCTCGACGTAACAATTGGTCCAATGCGAACATCGGCTCCAAAAGGAAGCCCGAGTCGGAACTCGTAACTCCGGAAATAAGAATATATACAAAAGGGAAAACCCGAGTCGGAACCCGGTTTTTCAAAATAAAAGAATGAAATGAGAAAATCGAGTTTGAGAACCCGAACTCTCGATGTAACAATTGGTCCAATGCGAACATCGGATCCAAAAGGAAGCCCGAGTCGGAACTCGCAACTCCAGAAATAAGAGTATATACAAAAGGGAAAACCCAAGTCGGAACCCGGTTTTTCAAAATAAAAGAATGAATGAGAAAATCGAGTTTGAGAACCCGAATTCTCGACGTAACAATTGGTCCAATGCGAACATCGGATCCAAAAGGAAGCCCGAGTCGGAACTCGTAACTCCGGAAATAAGAATATGTATGAGACCCGAGTCGGAACCCGGAAAAAAAGAAAAATAAAAAAAAAGAAAGCAAAAACCCTGTGGCAGAACTCAGATGGGAAGGAAATGATTCCAACCCGGGAGTCGGATTCTGAAAGGATTGACAAAAGGCACGAAATAGATTCAGACGATTTATGAAGATGAGAAACTTATTCAAGATCCTCGACCCAAGATGGCCTAAGATTTGAATTTTATTTATGATGATTTCAGGATTATCCCTTATCATGAAGGAAGAAAGACCTCGCGAGACGAGGTTTCAGGTTTGTCCCTTAACCTGGGCGGGCAAAAGGGGAAAAGGAAATACCTCATGGGAAAGAGGCACCAGGTTTATCCCTTAACCTGAAAGGGTTAAAAGAATAAAGGTTGATGAAAATGATAAAATTGAATAAAATTTGATAAAATGAAGATTGATCAAAGATTTAATGAAAATTTTGACGAATTTGAAGTAAAGAGTTTGTCTGATCCTGCCTGCATGTATAGATATATAAAAAAAAAATAGAATGCCCCAGTGTCATAGAGAAGAATATGAGAATAATAGAAGATTATTGTTTTATTGAAAGAGGCTCTTTGAAGAATACAGAGGTAAGAATGGAAACTTCAAGTATAAAATTTCTTCAAGTACAAAGCATTGATTGGATCTGGCAGTTCTACTCTGCATTGATCAGACGATACGAATTACGAGGCAGCGCTTCCTTAACCACATAAGGGCCTTCCCAATTGGGTGACCACTTGCCCCGTGGTCGATGTTTGAGATGGGTTGTTGATCTGAGTACCAAATCATTAACTCGGAATCTCCTCTCGATGACTGACTTGGCATAATGCCTAGCTATCCTTTGACGATAAGCTTGAGCATGCTCTGCTGCCTTGAGTCTCCTTTCATCTAGTAGGTCAAGCTGCACCAGTCTCTGCTGCTGATATTGATCAAGTGGCAATTCTATAAGTGTGGCAAATTTGAGGGCAGGCTTCTGGACATGGAGAGGTAACACTACCTCAGTCCCGTAAACAAGCTCTGATGGAGTAGCATTGGTCGGAGTCCGAATGGTGGTTCGGTATGCCCAAAGTGCATCGTGCATCTTCTCGTGCCAATCACGGCCTGTTTCCACAGTTCTTTCCAGAATGCGGATCAAAATTTTGTTGGTGGCCTCTGCCTGGCCATTCCCTTGAGGATAATAAGGAGTTGAGAAGTGATGATGAATCCTGAACTTCGAGCAAAAGTTCTTCATCTTCTCATTCTTGAAATGGATGCCATTGTCAGACACAATATCGTGTGGGATGCCGAAACGACAAAGAATGTTCTTATGAATGAAAGAAACCATGTGCCGGCCTTCCACTGTTCGCAGAGTTACAACCTCGACCCATTTGGTGAAGTATTTTGTAGCTGCGAGGAAGTATCTGTGGCCATCGGAAGCTGAAGGAGTGATCGGAGGACCTACCACGTCGAAGGCCCACATTGAAAAGGCCAAGGAGAAACCACGGATTGTAAATATGCGGCTGGCTTATGAATGAAAGGTGCGTGCGTTTGACATTTGACGCACTTCCTCACAAATTGATGGCAATCCTGCTGCATGGTTTTCCAATAATACCCTGCCCGGATAATCTGCTTGATGAGCGTTTGGTAGCCAACGTGACCACCACAAATCCCCTCGTGTGCCTCTTAGACAACTTCCATGGCTTCATCTTTATCTAAGCATCTAGCGTACTCAGAAATGAACCCACGACGGTAAAGAGTATTGGCAAGGATGAAATAGCGGGCCGACATGCGTTGGATCGCATGTTGCTCCTTTCTTGACATTTCCGATGGGAATTCTCCAGTTTCAATAAAGTTTTTGATGTCTTGATACCAAGGTTTCTCTTTCTGAGTGGCTTGGTTTACTTGCTCAGCTGGAATAAAGGCAGGTTGATCAAGTCCGCCAATCTCGAAGGAACGACAAGATTCACTGTCTTTGAACGGCAAAATGGAGCCCAGACAGGCCAAACCATCGGCTATATGGTTGTATTCCCTCTTGACATGATCGAGCTGAAATTCTTTGAAGTTGCCTATGAGAGCTAAGGCAATCTTCTGATAGGGAATCAATTTTGGATCCTTGACTTGCCACTCAGCATTAACTTGACTGACAACAAGCAGAGAATCGCCAAAGGCATGTACTCTTTTGACATTGAAGTCTCACAAAATTTTGAGACCTTGTATTAGAGCTTCGTACTCGGCCATGTTGTGAGTACATTGAAAGTTGAGTTTGAGGGAATAAGGGATCATCTCCTTTTCGGGAGTGATCAATAAGATCCCGATCCCAATGCCGGACATATTTCTGGCTCCATCGAAGAATAGAGTCCAAACTGAGGATTCTTGAACGTTGCAGATGCGATCGTCGGGAAAATCATCTTCTGCCTTGATCTCTTCTGTCAACGGGAAATCTGCCAACTGATCTGCTATAGATTGGCCCTTGACTGACTTCTGAGATACATACTCTAAGTCGTACTGCATAAGGAGGACTTGCCATTTTGCAATCCGCCCAGTAAGAAAAGGTTGCTCAAGAATGTACTTGAGTGGATTAAGCCTTGATAGAATTTTGATTTCTGAGGTCATTAGATAATGTCTCAGCTTCTGACACATCCATACTAAGGCTAGACATGCCTTTTCCATCTGAGAATATCTTTTCTCATAATCGATGAAAGTCTTGCTTATGTAGTAGATGGCGTGCTCTATCCGGCTGCCTTCCTCATACTGTGCAAGAAATCCGCCACAAACATTTTGGTTGACGGAAATGTACAAGAGAAGTGGATTTCCAAGTTCTGGTGGCTTCAGAACGGGTGGATTGAGGAGATACTGCTTGATGCGTTCAAACGAAAGCTGACATTCTGATCCCCATTCAAATTTCACTTTTTTCCTCAATAAGTGATTGAAAGGCTCGCATCTCATGGCCAAATTGGAGATGAAGCGCCGGATTGACTGAATGCGCCCTTGAAGGCTCTGTAGTTCCCTCAGATTGGTGGGAGGCGGCATATCAATGATTGCCTTCGCCTTAGCTGGATCCATCTCTATGCCTTTCTTGCTGATCATAAAGCCAAGCAGTTTGCCTGACTCTACCCCGAAGACACACTTTTGCGGATTGAGCCTCAACTTATAGAGGATAAGTCTTTCGAAGACTTGGCCGAGAGCATCGAGATGATCCTCTCCTTCTTTGGACTTGACCAGGATGTCATCCACATAGGCATCCATGTTCTTGTGCATCTGGTCATGAAAAATAACTGCCATTGCTCTCTGATAGGTTGCCCCAGCATTCTTGAGCCCAAATGGCATGACTGTGTAGCAAAAAGTACCCCAAGGTGTGGTAAAAGAAGTTTTTGATTGGTCACGAGCGGCCAGCTTGATTTGGTTGTAGCCTGAGTACCCGTCCATAAAGGAAAACATGGCATGGCCTGCCGTGCTATCGATCAAAAGATCGATGTTGGGGAGTGGATAATCATCTTTTGGGGTAGCCTTGTTGAGATCCCTGAAATCAATGCAAATTCGGACCTTGCCATTCTTTTTGGGAACTGCTACGATGTTTGCCAACCAGTCTGGATAATCAATGGTCCGGATGAATCCTGCTTTTAACAACTCCTCAAGTCCTTCTTTAACTTGGGGTGCCACTCGGGGATCCATTTTCCTGAGTTTCTGTTTGATTGGCTTAACATCTGGCTTCAGCACAAGACGATGCTCGACCAGCTTGGGGTCTAAGCCTGGCATATCCTCATAAGTCCAAGCGAAGACTTCTTGATATTGCTTGAGAAAATGGATGAGCCTTTCTTTCTCATCTGAACTTAAACCGGAGCCAATCTTGAGGATCTTCGGATCATCCTCTGAACCAATATTGGCATCCTCTGTTGGATCCTGAACAAATGGTGATGGCTCATCTTGCTTTTGAATACTGGCAAACTCTGGCAACTCTTGAATCGCTGAGTCAAACTCTGCTAGCTCTTCAATCTGGTATGCATCTTGCTGGCTCCTGCCCCTGCCTTTGCCTTGCAGATTCTGGCCGGTTCGGAATTATTTTGAGAAAAACTGGGATTGATAATGAGCCTCTTGAGCGATTTAGGAGCCATGATTTGACGATCCTGTAAAGCGCAAAGAAGGTTTTTGAGAGAAAATAAGAAATTCAAAATGGCCTTTTGTACAGAAACAAAGAATGACGACATAGACAAAATGTAAAGTTTTTGAATGATATACGCCAAGATATGAAGAGAAAAGATCAAAATTTCATTGATAGATCAACTTGATATTTACAGACGAAGAACAAAGGAGAAATTGGGACCGGGTTTGTCCCTACAGGATGACAGGAAAACAAGAAAAAGAAAACAGGAAACAAAGGCATTGTTTTCATTCTGCTCCTTTGACGAAGGTGGTTCTTCTGCCAGACGACTGACCCGTGAAACCCAATCCTGCACCAATGACATGCTGACTGGGGATGATTGGCTCTAGGATGCCATCCTCATTCTTACCGAGGCCTCTGAAGGGCTGGTAGCCATGTTTTATCAAAAGATCAAACCCCTTCTTGGATTTAGAGAACTGAGGAAAAAGAGGGTGATATTTAAGGGAAGCGCAATTGAGACGCCCTCCGATCTTGTAGAAGTAAGGTCCTTTCCACCAAACTATTGTTGTGACGTTCTCTGTTGGCTGGACTTCCTTCAACTTCAGTATATCCAAACTGTCACTCAAATTGATCTCATCAATTTCCTGGATGCTCGGGATGTCGGCGGTGAAAGTAGGATGAGGAATCATGGGCTGCGGAAGTCTCTCTTCTGGATCTTCCCCCAAGACTGTGGTGATCATACCTCCTTTCGACCACTTGATGCACTGGTGAAGGGTAGAAGGAACATCATTGGCGTTATGAATCCAAGTACGCCCCAAAAGAAGGTTTTATGTGGGCGGTACGTTCACCACATGGAACAGAACGGTATGCACCGAATAGTTGATAACAATTTCAAGGAAGACCTTCCCCTTGGCCGTTTGCCCATGATTATCGAAGCCGTAGATCGTAATGGGATCCGGAACATATTCCTCCTCTTTAAGGCCCAAGGCCTTAGCTGTCATCTCTGGACAGATGTTGAGGCTGCTGCCTCCATCAACAAGCACATGAGGGACAGTCATGCCCCTGGTCTGCACCACTATATATAGAGCATTATTGTGGAATGTATGAGGTTTTGGCAAATCCTCATCTGAGAAGGTGATTGGTGCGTTGGTCATGGCCTGGTTAACAATCTGTGCCATGTCATGTGGGGTCGTGCTTGGCTTGACCTTGACTTTCCTTAACAAATCATCTAGAACTCGCTGGTGTTCAGGAGAAGCATGGGTTAAATCTAGGATAGAGATGTTTGACAATGCCGTGATAGGCTTCTGAACTGACTCGACACCTTTGCCCTTCTTGGAAGCTGACTTAATGAAGCGCTTTGGTAACCCGTGAGTCTGCCTGGTGGCTTCTGTCGTTACCTTTGCTGCCTCGCTGACTGGTTTCTTGTTACTAAAAATTGAAGTGATATCCACCCTCTTGGTGGAAGACTGTGCCTGACGCAGTACGAGGACTTAATGCTGATCCTGAATGTCCTGGCTGAAACATGGTTGAATACCGTTTTGGAGAGGGATTGTTTGCTCTGAAATGACTGAAGCTGAATGTTTGGGGAACGGCTTAGACAAGATCTCTGGCTGATCTTATTTTTCCGTCCATTTGCCCATAACAGCTGGTGGATCAGCCACCTTAGGGAGTTTAACCATCCCTTTCGACAACATGTATTCCAGGACATCTTCCCGGGATTGCTCTAGGGCGGTGAACTCTCTGTCATAACTCCAGCCATCGTGCTTCGATTTCATTTGCTGCTTTGCTTCAGGCTGTGGCACTGGCTGAACAGGCTGTGGCTTGATGAATTTGCCTTTCTGGGCTGCAGAATTCATTCTTTCAGCCTTAGAGCTTCCTGAGCCCTTGGTACGGTTTTTCTTATTCTTCTTGTCGTCGAAACTGCTGCTATTGCTTGAAAAATCGGTGGAATAAGTAACATGTGCCTTCTTTTTCTGCTCAGGGTTACCTCGGACGAATGGGTAACCTTCATGAAGGCCGTTGTCCAATCCTGTTTCAAGCCATTCAGCTCTTTCGATTAACTTGATGAATGACTTTGCAAGAGACGTGGAAATGAGATTCCTCAGAGGCTGAGAGAAGTTATTGAGGATAATTTGCAGAGCATGTTCCTCTGGAATGGGAACCTTCATCTTGTTACAGGTGCTCCTCCACCTGTGGATGAATTCTCCTGCTCTTTCATTTTCATTCTGCTTCAGATTGTACAGATGATTGAGAGTGGGCGAGGCCTCAACATTGAACATGAAGAGCTCGATGAAAAGATTTACTACCTTATCGAACTCTCGTAGTTTGATAAGGTTGATGTGGTCTGAATACCACCTGGCCGCTACTCCTTCCAAGCTGCGAGGGAAGCATATGAACAAGGCCCTGTTGTCCTTTTTGAAACGACCGCATTCTGCATAGAACGTGGCCAAATGGGCTTTTGGATTGCCCGTTCCATCAAACTTGATGAACTTGCGAGGGAGATTTTCCAGATCATCGTTCCCGTCCAAGCCATCATAAAAATCCTCGCCAGTGTAGGTCTCCTTGCCCTTACTTTTGGCCTGAATATCTTTGATTGCTCGAGTCATCTCCTTCAATTGCTCATGCATTGGATCCTCAGCCGGAATCCCATACTTAGGCTTGTTCACAGATTTAGGTTCTTCGGTGATCTTTACAAACTGTCGCAGAGGATTCTGTTTGAACACAAACTGCTCTTCCTCTTCTGACTCTTCTTCTGCTGATTCTGCGTCCTCAGAAGTAGTGTCTGATTAGACCTTCTTTCTGACAATTTTGATCGGCCTCTTCACAACCTTCTTTTTCGGTTTGCTCTTAGGAACAACCTTCTTTGGACTTGCCTCGGCCTGCTCTGACATCATTCTGGCCATCATTTTCTGAAACATACCATACATGGCGGGATCAATGTCATCTCCTTTGCTCTGACTCTGTCCTCTGACTGACTTGGGAGACTCCATCGCTTCGATCTCACTGCCACTGTGCTCAGGGACCGTCTCCTTCCCAGTCCTTGTCTGAACCATCTTGACAATGCCAATGATTTCTGTAGAAGTAGAAGAATGGTTAGAGCCTGGAGGAATTTTTGAAAATGCGACCTTTTGAGAAAAAGACATGAAAGAAGGAAATTGATAGACGATTTAAACAAGTTATCCCATTACCAGGGATTGGGTCATCACAAATTTTGCAATAATTGTGTCACCATTTTGCAGCAACAAAAATGCGCCTTATGACCTAGGCGAGGTCATCCATCATGATGAGAGATAATCGAAGAAAGAATATAGGAAAGAGGTCTCATCACCGGGGATGAATTTGTCACGAGAATCGTGACTATATACAACAAAATAAAACTTTGGCCATAAAAAGCCTTTTTTTTTATCAGAACAAAAGTTGCATTTTTATTGACAACAAAATTTAAATACAAAGAGAAGGCGGGCAGACAGTTTGCCACCATTCTCGGTATTCCGAAGATACATTAGGACCAGGAAACATGGACAAAGGAATGAAAGAGTCCCAAGTGTATTTGGTGATGTGGTATGCCCCAGACCACTGATCCGACCGTAGATCGAACTCTGGCATGCGGCCCGTCGGGAAGCGGGTGTTGACAGGAATCTGCCGCTGCGAGAACTGTCGGAGACACCTCTCTGGCTGATAGTCGACGCAGAAGAAAGGGCCGAGCAATCTGTAACGCTTGCTACGAGCATAAGTGTAGCGAGGGACTGATTCTCGTTTGTCAAAATAGTCCCAGAGGATCTCTTCCTGGTGCATATTCTCAATCAATGTTCGATACTGATAAATAGATTTTGACTTCTTGCTGTTGAACCTGAAAGAATTGGCTTTAGATGGAACATGTCGCAGGAAACACGATTGCAAGGCATACGTGCATCCTTCTACCAAGATGGTCTCTCCGAGGGCGAAACAAGCTAAGCCTCTGTAGAGAAAGGCTAGAGTTGCCATGGACACCGAAAGCTGACGGGTCTGCTTGCTTCCCCATCTTCGAAAGAGTTGGGCGACTCTGACATCGATGAAATTCTGACCATCCTGAAAGAACTCTAGTCCCACTGTGCATAAGACCATGGCATGCTGAATTCTTTCTTTCGCTGCT
This sequence comes from Nuphar pumila, assembly GCF_984573655.1. Classification (NCBI taxonomy): domain Eukaryota; kingdom Viridiplantae; phylum Streptophyta; class Magnoliopsida; order Nymphaeales; family Nymphaeaceae; genus Nuphar; species Nuphar pumila. Next base: position 67,438,663 of record NC_143255.1, on the reverse strand, counting down.
CGAGACAAGGTATCGACTTCTTCGTAGGCCCCATACTTGCGATAGAGTCCGAATAGGTCGATGAATTGACTTTCGTTGATCTCGATGAGAGGCCAAGATCTGCTCCCTGTAGCTCTGGCCAATGCTTCTCGAACATCTATCCCCTTGACGTTGATCAAGAACTGCTGCTCGACCGGGTCGTCTGGCTGACCAGCTGATTCTGGCAATCCCATGATATCATTGAACTCGTCCATTAGCAGAGTCATCTCTCCCCATGGAAACCAAAATGTGCAGGTACACGGTTTCCACCGTTCTGCCATAGCTTGAATTAGACTGTCGTTGATGGTTCGCTTGCCCACTGCCGACGCCATCTCCAATCCACAGTCATCCAAGTGGTCCGGGAACATACGCGAGAAGGTGGCGAACCAGGAATAATACCACCGAGGGAAGAAGGAACGAGACTGGATAACCCGATGATTTGGGGTTCCATCTCTTATTTGACAGAAGATATGATCCCTGGGAAAGATAGCATCGGGAGATTCGGACGCCATTGGAATGATACTGAGGCAAGAGAGGAAGAGAATTAGATAGACTGCAGGACTTACGGACAAACTTTTGATGAAAGAAGAGGATAGATACAAATCCTGGAAAATTTTTGAGAGATTAACGGACTTAGAAGAGTTTTTCCAGGGTTTTTGAGAAAATTTTGACACAAAAGAGAAAAGAATGTAGGTAAAGGAAAAATATACACCTGGGGTTTTTTGAAAATAGAGGGAAATTTTGAATAGTACACCCAAAGTTTTGAAAAAAAGTTTGATATATATAGGAGAATATAAGAAAAACATCGTACAATCAGAGCTGCACAAACAAGGATGCGCACACAGCACTCCCTAAAGGTTGACTCTAAAATAGAATATTTGAAATGGCTTATAGGACCTTAATCCTAACTCTATGGTTCAGATCATCTGATTTCAATCAAGGTATGCCTATATACTCAAGCCGAAGCTCGAAGTACATGGCATAGAAATATTTCTCCGGTTCTAAGGTAATGGCTTCCCAACATCCTTGAGCACCTACCGATATACCTCAGACTATGGCCCTTAGGTACGTGGTAGGGGGGCGCGAACCCAAATAAGTGGTCCAGTTGTGAGGCTCTCTCCCGAACTATGGTTCAGTGAGACAGCCCAGCAACGTGAAGACCGGGACAATATAGATAGGGATGTTTTCAAAAACATGATCAACATGCAAAAATAAATCAGATGGCTCTAATGCAAGTCCTAAAGAAATAGAATTTAAATGAATAGAAGCATACACTTGCATACATTGTTTACATTCAATCCCTAGAATTGAGGAGAATTGTATTTAAGACCTAAGTCTAATGTGAACATGGAATAATCTCCTCAATATGGTCCTACCAAACCATACTTAGATCCTATATGCAATGATGTCAGCTTTAGGACAAAGTCTAGGCTCTTAAGGTTTGCATGGAAATGAAGCTGACATTTGTAGAATAAAGACTTAGATAATATCAAAGCAAAGCAAAGGCATAGATTCAATCGGACGAAGACAAGGTCCCATCACGGTCGCCAACTTCTGTGATCATGCAAAATTTTTCCTCTTATTCCTCTTTTCCTTTTCTTTGCTTTTCTAGCCTCTATTTCCCTTTTTAAAGGGGGAAATAAAAGACAGAAAAGAAGAGAGAAAAGAAAATGAAGAAGAGAGAGGAACCCTTTTGCAAGGTCTCATTTGACCAAAGAAATATTTTGAAAAATCACTCGCCTCCGTTTTGAAAATTTTGCGGGAAAATGGAGAGACGGGATTCGCTCGTCGGTACGAGGTTCAACCGTTCCTGACGCCTTTACCAGGGGTAATCGAACCAAGGATCGAATTTATGCCTTTTTGCTTTGCTAAAACATTATCTAAGTATTTATTCTAAGTCCTAAATGCATAGTGAATCATGCTTGTGCAATGATTTTGAACTTGAGAAGAATGCATATTTTAGAAGTACTTCAGAAAATTTGAGAAATTTCCAAGTGATTTTGGGAATAAATTTTGAAAATATCCTTTAAGAAACGACCCAAAAATTCAGAAATTGACTTAAAATTTATTGAAGAATATTATAAATCGCAACAACGATTTTCTAAAAGAAGCGATAAATCGCAATATCGTAAATCGCAGAATGATTTACTAAAAGTCATTGTAAATCGCACAATGATTTATGGAAAGACATTGTAAATCGCAATAGCGATTTACTGAAGGATGTCACCAATCAGATGACGATTTTTGAAATTCAAGAATTTGAAATGAATTTGAAAGCATTGAAATTGAAGATCTGAAAATCGAACTCAAAGTCAAGTTTTTTAGAATTTGAGGTCAGAATTGATTTAAGAATCAAGAATGGGGTTTTGAGAGAAATAAGAAATAAATTTCAAAGTTGGAATGTAAAATTCAAAGATAGAAAAATAAAATTGAAAATTGGGAATCAAAAATGGGTATTTGGAATGGGATTTAAAGTTAGAGGGAATCGAAAATGAAATTTAGGAAATAAGATTGAATTTATGAAGTAGAATGAAATAATGACTTGAAATTTAGGAATGGAAAACATCTTTTGAAAACTATTTCAAAATTCACTTGGAAATTTGAAAATGGCTTCAAAGAGGTGGAAAATGCTGATACAATTCTATCTTAAATGATGAATGCATTAAAAGAAATTTGAAATTAGGTTTTGAAAAGCATATTTCATTCTTTAAGTGAATTGAAATAAGATTGAAGATATAATACATTTCTCACTATGGCTATAAAATATATTATATAATAATCGTATTTAAATTCATTTGAAGAATAAAATACATTTTGGTGCCTTTATAGGGTTTAAAATAAAATTAACTCTCAATATATCCTGACTATGGCCATTGATATATGTTTTGAGTTGATTTTAAATTAAACACTGATAAAGAAGGAAAATATTTAGAAAGACCTGATGATTTTTGGAAAGAGATCCAGTGTGAACCCAATGTTATTCCATAAAAGATGAAAACCCTAAGTTTTGTTCACATTTTGACTATGGCCATAAATGCAAATCGTCAACTTAGGATTTAATCACCTTTTATTAGAATGGTGCTCGTGCCATTCGTGTTTCACCATAGTGTTATTGAAAATGAAAATAAAAATGTAACACATTGATCATGAGAAATGAAAAGTTAAACTATATGCTCATTCATTCTAAACTAAGCATAAAGTAAACTTCTCATTAATTGATTTATTACAATCTTTGAACTGATACAACAATTTGAAAAGGAAATAACAAAACAGAAAATCCTGCAAAATGAGCAAACTTGTTAGGAATAAGTGTAGGCTTTTATGGGTTTTCCCTCAATTATTGAAAAATTGAAGAATACATCCAAAATTAGCCTTTTATGCCTCAAAGATAAAGAAAAATAAACACATATGATGCATGATTTTGTGAAGACATTTGAAAGGCATTTTTGGATAGATGGGAATCTTAAACAACTGAAGTTTAGCTTAAAATGAATTCATGGACTCACAGCTTAGTAAGAAAGCACTCTCTTTTTACAGAATATCAAAATCATTTCTGAAACTAGAATTATAATCAAAACATCAGAGCATTAATTTCAAAAACAAGAAATTGGATTTTAACAGACAGGTTTCAGTAAACAGGATGTTACACAGATTAAACAGATCTGATTTCTCCCAAGGTTGATGAAAAAGTTGCTCAATTCAATAAAGAAACCAACCCAATTTACAGAATTGAAAAATCAATTTTGGTTTGAAAATGGCGACTTCGAGAAGTCACTGTTTTTAAACAGGAAATGAGCCTGTTACAGAATTTGAAATTATGTAACCAGTCTCGGTTTTTAGCAGACTTGAAATATCAAATGATCATATAAAGTTATAAAACTTTTCATATATAAACTCTACACATAGAACAAGAAAACCCTTTTTACGGATTTGGAAAATGATCTTTCATTGGGGAGATATGACTCTTACAAAATGAACTAAAAAACTGTGTCACTTAAATAAGGCAGACTGATAGGGGTCTGGTTTTATATCTAAATGGGGTATCAAATGATTATATAAATCGCAGAAAATTTACAGGATAAAACTAGACTCTATTACAAAGACACCACTTTTTACGGATTTGGAATCCGATCTCTGGTTAGGGAGATATGGCCCTGACAAGTTGGTCCTGATTCGGATAGCGATTTACAGCGATTTGTATCACAAATCGCTGTAGTGTTTAGCGATAAATACTACAAATCGCTATAGCGATGTCCAGCAACACTATAAATCACTGTGGGTCTCGTTAGAGACCCGAAAATACTACAAATCGTAGTTAAAAAACCTGACAACACTATAAATCGTTGTAGAGGTCGTTGGAGACCCGAAAACACTATAAATCGTAGTTTAAAAGACCGGACAATACTATAAATCGTTGTGGGGCTCGTTGGAGACCCGAAAACACCACAAATCGTAGTAGGAACTCATTGGAGATCCCAAAAATTGTAACCATGATTTACTGAAAACTGTTGTCAACCAAATGGCGATTTGTTGAAGGGGTGCTACAGCAGTCATGATATGGGGGCCAAAATCAGAACATGTGCAAAATCTGGATACAGTGTGCTGGTATTTAATCAAAATAAAATAGCAAACGATGGTGAAAAATTCTGAAAATTTACAAGGATGAACTAGACATATAAACAAAGATAAAATGTTTTACAGAATTGAAAAATGATCTCCCGTTAGGGAAATAAAATTCTGACAAAATGGATCAAAATCTGGGCCATTAAAATGACACAGGGTGACAGGGTTGTGGTTTTGGATCCAAAACATGTATGAAAACACCATAAAAATCACTGAAATTTGGTATGGAAAAACTAGATTAAATTTAGAAAACAACCCTTTTTACAGATTGAAAAGATGTAGGGAGAAATCACTTCCGTAAGTTGATCCTGATCCTGCTAAAATCGTGACGGTGCAAAATAACAGGTTCTGAATCTCGATTTTTAAAGTGGGTCAAACAAACTCAGAATGATCTTATTTTTGGTGGAGAGCATTAAGACATATGCGCGAAGTTTCAGTAAAAACTTTAAGTTAAAATGAGCTCTGGTTATATACCAATCGATAGATATAAAATGCACCAGAATTCAAAGTATAATCTAGAAAAAAAAAAAAAACTTAACATGATGAAAGCAAACTGCACATCCGTAGATGTTCAAAGATGAGATCTAATGCCTTAAAACATGAATGCATGCATGGATGATGAAAAATTAAGACAAAAAATGCATTAAAAGAAAACCAAAATGGCTGAGGCACAAATCTAACTTGTTGTAGCCCATTTGAAAGAAGGATTTGATCTAAAAAGATCAAATCACTTTAATTCTTTTGGCTCAATGAAACAGAGGTTAAAAATGCAGCAAATAGGAATATGAAAACTCAGATTCTAATCTATTTATCATGCTGTTACAAGAAATTTTAAGGGAATACAGGAGGAATACTCACCTTGGCTAAAGGGGTCTGAAAGAAAGGGTTGGGAGCTTTTCCAAACTTACGTAAACTCAAAGTGAAGAGGAGAGATGAGAGAGAGAGAGAGATGACCACCAATCGCTGAATGTTTGAAATCGCTGATCCGCTTCCCCTCCTTCCTTTCTCTTCTTATTCTTCTTTTTCCTTCTTTTCCTGCAGCTTTTCTGCTCTTTTTCTTCCTTCTTTTATGCTTCTTTTCCTCCTGTTTTTCTTCCTCTGTTTCCTCCTCCTTTTCTTCCCATCTTTCTGGAGGGTCTTGGGGTTGACTTGCAGCATCGAGCGACCTTTCTTAAAAAAACTTTTTTTTTAATGATTTTAAAGGTTTTAAGATCTAAGTTAAACAAAATAAAGGAGAATTTTAAAAATAACGAATTTAAAAGGAAATTTTTGCAAAATGAGGGTTGTTTTCAAAAGATTTTTCTGAAAATGGGTTCTTTGAGCTAAAAGAGGCTTTTAAAAAGGAGGTTTCTAAAATCGATTTGTATTTTTTTCCTTTTCCTTTTTGTATTTTTTTGTGTTTTTGAAATAAAACTTTAAAAACTGAAGGGAAATAAAGGGGTTTACAACTTTTTTTTTTGTATTTTTGAGAAATATTTACAACATTTTGAAAAATTTGGGGTGTTCACAGTAACATACACCGTCTTTCAGGTGTACCCAGAACTTTGGGAAAAATCTAGTAACATATACCATCTTTCAGGCATACCCAGTATTCCACAATTATATTATATGCATATTTCATATTTTGTTTATTTCTCGGAGCGAGCCATTGCATCATAGGGGATTTCCAAAATCCCAACCCATACTTGGGGTGATCTCAATGTATGCACATTTCTAAACTTAGTGTGCAATAGGCACTAATACAGCTTTTCGTCATTTTGGTGCGAACCCGGACCAAATACTTGTATATGCATCATCTTAGCTTTTATTTTTGTGCTAGGGTAGACATATCGTACCCCACTGATGGTGCTACAACATGGCATAACCCAACTTTAATAATTCATAGGTGCTCGTATGGCACTTTTAGCTTTCTGCAAAGCTGTAAGCTCAGTTTTAAACTCTCACCAAATGACATCATGTCAAATGCCTTTTATTTAGCTAGTTTTTGTAAACAAGCATATACAAATTGACACTAGCCATGGAAATAATTGTTTGTATGCAATTACCATAAAACCAAATTATATCATAAGTGCCCACATGACACTACAAGAGTTTTGTATACATAGTTTCCATATACCACCATACCACTGTAGATTTTCCTTAATTGAGCAATTATAACAAACATATGCATTTACAACAAGCCACCTACAAACCATTATGCGATAAGAATACATCATTGAAATCTCACCACAACAAAGCAGTAGATTAGTGACGACCACATTCCATCGCTAATCCATCGCTAACAGGCGTAGCGACGGATTAGGGACGACGAGGCGACAATATGCTTACATCGCGAATTTTTTGATGCTAACTGGCAACGGAATAAATCCGTCGCCAGGTCCGTCGCTAATTGCAACGGACTAACGAGCGCTTTATTCTGTCGCCAATCCGCCGGTACTAAACGGTGACCTCGGCTTGGTGACGGATTTACGTCCGTCGCTAAGACGTCGCTAGATTTATATACATACCGACGGATGTTTCCGTCGCTAATCCGTTGCAAAAACAAAAAAAATAAAAAAAATTTATTTGAAAATTAAATACCGAGAACAGTACAATTTATATTTCCTGTACAATTTATATTTCCTGTAAATAAAAAACAAACTACACTAAAAAAATTCATATAAAAGGAATCTACAACAATTAATCATTCCACCTTAAAATTAACAAGTTTAATTATTTATAATTCAACAATTACAATTAAAAAACATAAAAAAATAGAACTTCTTCAACACAGTTCTCTAATCATCGCCAAGATTTTGTGCGTCTTCTTGTTCATTGCCTTTATCTGTCTTTTCAGCTCCGCTACGCTGATTATCGCTAGCAGCCTACATAAGAAAAGAACAGTCAGTATTGATAAACAAAATATAATGAAATAAATTACACACTATGTGTGATTCTATCATGTGCTCATGTGTGTTCTAAGGCAATAAAAAAACTCTATATGTGATTCTATTATGCTCATATGTGCTCTAAGGCAGGCAAAAAGTTATATATGTGATTCTATCATGCTCATATGTGTGCTAAGGCAGTCAAAAAATTGAATATGTGATTATAGCATGTTCATATGTGTTCTAAGGCAGCTAGAAAAACTCTATATGTGATTCTACCATGCTCAGATGTGCTTTAAGGCAGGCAAAAAGCTATATATGTGATTCGATCATGCTCGTATGTGTACTAAGGGAGTCAAAAAATTAAATATGTGATTATAGCATGCTTATATGTGTTCTAAAGCAGGCAAAGCAAAAAAATTTATATGTGATTCTATCATAAATGATATATGTTCTAAGGCAGTAAAAAAACTCTATATGTGATTTTGGCATGCTCATATGTGTTTTAAGGTAGTAAAAAAACTGAATATGTGATTATAACATGCTCATATGTGTTCTTAGGCAGTCAAAAAACTGAATATGTGATTATAGCATGCTCATATGTGTTCTAAGGCAGTCAAAAAAACTTTATATGTGATTCTATCATGCTCATATTGTTCTTAGGCAGTCAAAAAAATGAATATGTGATTATAGCATGCTCATATGTGCTCTAAGGCAAGCAAAAAACTTTATATGTGATTATAGCATGCTCATATGTGCTCTAAGGCAATAAAAAAACTCTATATGTGATTATAGCATGCTCATATGTGCTCTAAGGCAATAAAAAAACTCTATATGTGGTTCTATCATGCTCATATGTGCTCTAAGGCAGGCAAAAAGTTATATATGTGATTCTATTATGCTCATATGTGTGCTAAGGCAGTCAAAAAACTGAATATGTGATTATACCTGAGAGGGACCTGCAATCGAAGATCCTCTATTCAGCACAATACTGGTGATCTCATCTCGGAGAAAGGGGGCGACGGTGTCATGGAAGTAGTCATTCATTGTGTCCTTAATGATCTGGCGTACATCATCACCGAAAAGAATAGGCTGCTGCTTGGAGCTTATGTCAGCGAAAGTAGCCTGTGAGCCATAACTGGAAGAAGTAATAACTGGTGAAGTGTTCAAATTACTCCCAAACTCGAACACGCAACCTTTTTTGGGTTCACCTGCTGCAGTCACCCATGCTGCAGGATCAAATGATGGATGCTGAGTAGCGTCATCGCCATATCGCTCTACCATCTGTTGCTCATATGCCTCATACAAAATAATGTTTAAAGTATGCATTAATAATTAATAATAACATTATGATAACTTGCATATTACAATGATTATTAATAGAATAAATACATACCATTGTCCTTCTCGCCTTCTCTGATACGAAGACTCCCATGGTCTTCCGTTTATGTGTTTCAACAAACACATCCTTATATGGTACAATGCCTCCTTTTTCTACTTCCTGCGAAGTTAAAGGATAAAAGATTTAGTACACAAGTTTGCAACAATACTTATAAAATTAATATTATATATTGATGAGTTACCATTTTCTTCAGGTGGGTCCCAAATGTCTTAGATCCACCTGTGTGTAGATGGGCTTCGGGTATTTTCGCTCGATTTTGTGCAGCCTTCGCAGAGCGATTTCTAAATGCATCTCTCGCCCACTTATCGCACATTTTATTCCAGTAATCTCTCCTAATAGTAATAGGGCCATGGCCCTTCCACTGTAGTGGATCATCTACTACGCCAGATGCTTCTTTTGCTGCAGTCTTCATAGTGTGCAGCATGTCTGCAAATCGATTGGCAGCCACCTTCTGCCACACCTTTCTTGCATCATTTTCTTCTACCGTAGTTGCGAAGCGATTCGAAGCCTACAAATATTTTCAGAAAGTTAGTAGACATTACTTAAAAAAATTAAATATGAAACACATTAACTATGAGGAACAACTGTATACCGTGAATGAGGACCACAATCTGTCTAACACCTCCTTTGGGTACTCTTTCTATTGAGCAACCGGTCCTAATAGATGTTGAAGAAGTGAATTTCTAATCTCCCATACTACTTCTTGTGGCTCAAACCTCGTGCTGCACATGAATTGTTATACAGTAAATATCAATATAAAATATTTATAAGATATGCAATAATTGAAAACGAAATACTTATGGTCGATTATCGATATACACTATTCGAATGAGTCTTCTTGTGCCAGACTGAGAAGACCCTGCTTCTTGTGTTGGCTCCTGACTTGTGTGATCAACTGGTATAGGTGGGTCGTGTATAAGTGAAACATCATCTGTAAAAAAATACGTTATCAGTTCTCAGAATGCGCATTTGAACTAATCAAGCATCCAATTAGTTAATCAATATACCTATCACAGGAGCCCGTGAAGATGAAGGTTGGGCCTCGCTACTACTGGATGAGCGACCACTGTAACCTCCACAAACCATATTCTAACAAATAACATATGTCATACAATACATTCAAATAATTTACATCAAGTATTACAATACATTCAAGTCATTCGCATCAAGTATTACAATACATTCAAGTCATTCGCATCAAGTATTACAATAATTCAAATCATTCATATCAGGTACTGCAATGCATTCAAGTCATTCACATCAAGCATTGCAATGCATTCAAATCATTCACATCAAGTATTACAATGCATTCAAATAATTCAAATCATTCATATCAAGTATTGCAATAATTCAAATCATTTGTTGCATAAATTACAATACATTCAAATAATTTAAATCATTCACATCAAGTATTGCAATGCATTCCAATCATTCGTATCAAGTATTACAATACATTCAAATAATTCAAATCATTCACATCAAGTATTGCAATGCATTCCAATCATTCGTATCAAGTATTACAATACATTCAAATAATTCAAATCATTCACATCAAGTATTACAATGCATTCAAATAATTCGTATCAAGTATTACAATACATTCAAATAAATTTTTTAATCATTCACATCAAGTGTTACAATACAACTCATGCATTCGCATTAAGTATTACAATACATTCAAATAATTCAAATCATTCACATCAAGTATTGCAATGCATTCGAAACATTCGTATCAAGTACTACAATACATTCAAATAAAATTTTTAATCATTCACACAAAGTATTGCAATACAACTCATTCATTCGCATAAAGTATTACAATACATTCAAATAATTCAAATCATTCACATCAAGTACTGCAATGCATTTAAATAGAGGTTTGTAATACAAGATTTTGCTCACTAGCTTGAGAATTCTTCCTCGTCACTAGTTTGACTTTCTTCTTCTTCTTTTTCTTCATTGTTTGCCCATCCACTTGGTACATCATTTGGATCACATTCCTCTATGAATGTTTCATCGGCCAATGGAGATATGACATAAATATCATGCGCAACATCGTGACCATAAGCGAAGTCATAGACATCATCTGATTGATAGTAATCGTTGTCTTCAACTAACTCATCTTCCTGTAACTTATCATACTCGGGGTATAGTTTAGACTTCACCTTGCAAACTGCCCACCATTCATTTCTATCTGACTTTTTTATACTCGGATATGAAATATAATAAACTTGTTGAGCTTGCGAGGCTAATATGAATGGTTCATATGTTCCAAACCTGGATTTATGATTCACCTCCACAATGCCTGAAGCTTTGTCGAGTCTTGTTGCAGTTGGATCAAACCAATGACACTTGAATAAAGTTACCCTGTTATTTATGCCTAAGTAAGTCAACTCCATTATTTTCTCTATAACACCGTAGTAATCATGTTCATTTTCACCGTAGATGCTACCCTTGACACACACGCCACTATTTATCGTTGATTTGTTTATACCATAATCTTTTGTATGGAATCGATAACCATTTACGATGTACCTGTTGTAGCATTGCACAACTTTGGTCGGACGATTTTCTAAATCACATATTCCTTGATCTTTAACATCATCATGGCGGACCTACGCACAGACATAAACAATGATTGTGATCACGATCAATTAAGTAACTTAGTGTTGTTTATAAGTACAAAATTTATGTTAGCTTCTTTACCAACTGTTTCAACCACTCCACAAACTTAGTTTCACGTTTTTTTTGTACTTCTGCATCAGTGAGATGTGAAACTTCTCTTTTCAACTCCAGATCAAATCGTCTGCAAACCACAAATACTTATATTACCGAGCCATGTATCCACATATAGAACATAAAAGGATTTATAATTGTGTTGCATCTACATATACTTACTCGATGTATGGGTCGATCGCTGAGCAATTAAAAAGAATATAGATGTGTGTTGCGTCTTGCTCTCGATCTGTCAATAGCCTTGATCGACAACTACCAAATGCATGCCCAAGTGGTTGAAATATCGATAGCGTGTCAGCTACAATTACTTGTTCTCCATCATCGTTACGAGGCGGACATGTGTAACGTGTTGGAATATGAGGTTCGAAGTACATAGATGAGAAATTTGAAATCTCTTCTAAAGTGTACGCCTCACAAATAGAGCCTTCTACTCTTGCTTTATTACGAACCTTTTTTTTTAGGTCGAACATGCATCTGACAAGAATATACATTTCAAATTTTAAATATTCGTCATTAAACAGACAAATATAAAAAAACATATACCTTTCAAATGGGTACATCCATCGATATTGCACAGGGCCACCAACCCTTAGTTCATATGGCAGATGTAGGATCAAATATTCCATAACATTGAAAAATGCTGGCGGAAATATCTTTTCTAGCAGACAAACAATGGTGATGATAGAATCCTCGAGATTCTTTACATTTGATACTACGACCTCCGATGCGCACAATGTTTTGAAAAATCTGCTCAACTCAGACAATACCCCCCATATAGGTTTGTCTAACATATCATGGAATGCTAGGGGTATCAATCGTTGCATAAAGATATGACAATCATGGCTCTTCAACCCATATAACTGTCCATCGTCAATCTTCACAGCCTGAGCAATGTTAGAGACATATCCATCTGGAAATCTCAGTTGTCTCAACCATTGACATACATGTTTTATTTGATCAGGTCCAAGCACGTACTTTGCCTTTGGTTTCAGTACTTTGCCATTATACTCTTTGAGTTCCAATTCTGGTCTTTTACATATTAATTTTAAATCCATACGGGCCTTCGGATTATCCTTCGTTTTTCCTTTAACATTCATTACTGTATTGAACACATTATCAAACACATTTTTCTCCACATGCATCACATCCAAATTATGTCGTATCAATAGGGTCGGCGAATATGGTAGTTCCCAAAAAATAGATTTCTTCGTTCAATTGTGATCCTTCTCAAATCCACGGAAGGGTGTAGGATATCGGGCATCTATTAATACATCTGGAAAATATCGCAATCTTCTTAGAATCTCTATGCCAGACAATCTTGAGGATGGACCTTCTATTTCAGTTGTGCCCGCTTTAAACGCATTCTTTTGTTGTCGGAATGGATGGTCGCTGGGTAGAAATCGACGATGGCACTCAAACCAGCAAGGCTTCCTTCCATGCCTCAATCTAAAAGCTTTGGAATCCTCCATGCAGTACGGACAAGCCAACCTCCCATGTGTGCTCCAACCAGATAGCATACCATATGCAGGGAAGTCACTGATTGTCCATAGAACAACGGCCTTCATGTTAAAATTTTGTTTTTTATGGGCATCATACGTGGTAACACCGTCATCCCACAGTACTTTTAGTTCATCAATCAATGGCCTTAGATATACATCAAGATTTTGGCCAGGTGAGGTCAGACCAGGGATCAACAGAGACAAGAAAACATTTGGACGTTTCATACAAAGCTTAGTGGAAGGTTGTATGGAGTTACAAATACTGGCCAGCACGAGTATGGAGTTGATCTACCCCCAAATGGATTAAATCCATCTGTACATAGACTGAGTCTAACATTTCGCACTTCCATTGCGAAGTTCTGATGAGTACGATCAAAGTGCTTCCAAGCTTCAGCGTCAACAAGATGCGTGATCTTGTTTTCATCGTGTCGAACTTTATTTGCATGTTGTGATCATCGCAAAATTTTTCCTCTCGTAATATTCTCTCTCTTCCTTCTCTTTTCCATTTCTAACCTCTATTTTCCTCCTTTTTGAAGGGAGAAAAATAAAAGAGAGAAAAGAAGAGAGAAGAGAAAAGAAAGAAGAGAAGAGAAGAGGAATTCTTTTGCGGGTCTCACTTGACCTTAATTTTGAAAATATTTTGAAATAACTCACCTCCGTTTTTTAAATATTTGCGGGAAAACTGGGAGACGGGATCCGCTCGTCGGTACGAGGTTCGACCGTTCCTGGCGCCTTTACCAGGGGTAATCGAACCAAGGGTCGAATTAATGCCTTTTGCTTTGCTAAGAAATTATCTAAGAATTTATCCTAAGTCTAAATGCACAAAGAATCATGCTTGTGTAAATAAAAAAATGTATGCTCTTTTTGAAAATATTTCGAAGAATTCCCAAGTGTTTGAGATGAATCTGATAAAGTGAAGACGTGATTTTTAACTTAGAACTTAAGATTAAAGTTCTTAAGTTTTTAAAATAATCAAGAGCTTGGGGATATGAATCTGGATTTGGAAAATGATCTTGAAACTGAAAGAAAAGAGAAGAAAGGAAATTTCAAAGTCATAAATGGACTTTGAATTAGAAATTTGAACTTGGATGAATATTTGGAATGGAATTGAATTCTATTTTTGAAATTTTTAGGAGGAAAATGGGAAAAATAGAAAATAGAATAGAGTTGGAATTTCAAGATGAAATCTGAATCCAAGATCTGGATTCTAAATAGGGTTCAAAGTTGAATTTTGAATTTAGGATCTGAAATGGAAATTTGATTTGAAATCCGGAATGAAATGGAATTGGTTTAAAAATTTGAATCAAAGTGGAAATTGGGTTTGGAATCTTGAATGGAATTGGTTTCAAGATTTGGAATCCAAGATGGTATTTGGATCTGAAATCTGAGATCCAGGATAGGGTTGGACTCTGGATCCTAAGATGGAATTGGATCTGAAATCTAAGATCCAATGTTGAATTGGGTTCTGGATCCTAAGATGGATTTTGATATGAATCTGAGATCCAATGAAGAATTGGGTTCTGGATCCTAAGATGGGTTTGGATCTGAAGTCTAAGATCCAATGTAGAGATGGACTCTAGATCCTGAGATGGAATCAGATCTGAAGCCTAAGATCCAAAGTATAATTGGATTCTGGATCCTAAATGGAATTTGGATTTGTAATCAGAGATCCAAAGCAGAATGAGGACCTGGATCCTAAATGGAGTTTGGATCTGTAATTGGAGATCCAAAGTGGAATGAGGATCTGGATCCTAAATGGAGTTTGGATCTGTAATTGGAGATCCAAAGTGGAATGAGGATCTAGATCCTAAATAGAGTTTGGATCTGTAATTGGAGATCCAAAGTGGAATGAGGATCTGGCTCTTTAATGGAATTTGGATCTATAATTGGAGATCCAAAGTGGAATGAGGATCTGGATCTCAAATGGAGTTTGGATCTGTAATTGGAGATCCAAAGTGGAATGAGGATCTGGATCTTAAATGGAATTTGGATCTGTAATTGGAGATCCAAAGTGGAATGAGGATCTGGATCTCAAATGGAATTTGGATCTGTAATTGGAGATCCAAAGTGGAATGGAGTTTATACTTGGAAATCCGGATCCAGGTTGAGGTTAGGATTTAACTTTGGGTTTGGGTTTTTGAAAAGTCCAAATAGGACTTTTAAAGATGGGTCTGGGTTTTGAAAAACCCAGATTGAACTTAGGAAGGTTTGGATTTTGAGATTCAGAGTCAATCTCAACTTTGATTTAAAATTTGAAGAAAAAATGATTTTGAACCAGAAGATGAATCAGAAGCTTCAAAGTTTAATTTGAACTTTAAAATTGAATTTTGAATTGAGTTGGAAATTTGAAGTTTGAATATAAAATGATTTTGGAATTTCAAAGTCAAATTGGACTTTGAAATTGAATTTTTGAAAAGAGATAGAATAAGATTTGATCTGAGAAATGAAGAAGAAGAATCACTTGGAATTTTGAAAAGGAAATTTTGAAAATATGATGCAATTCTATCCTATATGATGAATGAACTTGAATAAGTTTGAAATTGGATTTGAAAATTATATTTCATTCTTCAAATGAATTTAAATAAGATTAATGATGTAATACACCCCTGACTATGGTCATTGAATGTATTATATAATAGTCATATCTAAATTCAAATGAAGGATAAAATACCTCTTTGGTGCTTTTATAGAATTTAAAATGAAATTAATTCTCAATATACCCTGACTATGGCCATTGGTATATATATTGAATTAATTCTAACTTAAATTCTGATAAAAGGTGAAATATTTGAAAAATATGATGATTTTTTAAAAGGGTCCAGTGTGGATCCAGTGTTATTTCATAAAAGGTAAAAATACTAAGTCTTGTTTACACCGACTATGGCCGTTGGTGTAAATCATCAACTTAGAATTAATTTACCTTTTACGAAATAGTGCATGTGCCATTCGTGCTTCACCATTGCGAGGATTTGAGAAATAAAGGCAAAAATGTATGAAAACAAGTAATTCATGATATTTGCAATGCTCATTCATTCTATCTAAGACAGGAAATATAGATTCTTATTGATATCTAGTTTGTTACTATCCTGGAATTTGAAGTAATAACATCTCTAGTCTAAGAAAACAATACAAGTTTTCCATGACTTCCCTGCAAAGAAATGAGTTAGCATATTTATAGAAGAAAATATTTTCTCGAAAGCTAGATTGCATGTGTTTGTATTAATCCTAAGGCAAGATGCTATGCGCATATTGAATGAGAAAGTTGCATATAATGAGTGAAGCCAAGAGCCAGGATGGTCCAAGATGAATCAACCTGAAATCTGATGGTTCCTGATGACCCATCATAGGAAAGAAGGGACACAGTGGTTCATTGCGAACCACTATGAAAGGAAAACTATTATAGTAGTCCTTAATGAACTACTATAATAAAGAAGGGTTCCAGGGGTTCTTTGTGAACCACTGCGAAGGATAACTACTGTAGTGGTTCCTGATGAACCACTATAAAAGAAAGGAGACCACGGTGGTTCACGGTGAACCACCGTGAATACAGAGCAACTATGGTAGTTCTTAGTAAACTATCATAGAAGAAAAGGGGACAATGGTTCATTGTGAACCACTGTGAAAATATAATAGGTTCCATAACTTAGTTACTTAACCAGCAAATTGAATTGATTACATAAGTCAAAGATCAAATATACAAGTTAATTCAATCAACTCGATGCCACAGGTCTGCATAGTTTCAGCAAGCCGGTTGAAACATGTTGATTGTATCAATTGATGACACAAAACACCAAAAGATCAACTGACAGATCAATTTCTGCAACTGGATTTCCTGAAGTAACTATTCATTATACAATGAGTTGGCTGTATTTAACAACCGTGACATAGGAGATACAAATTCAGGGAGATTAATGGTCCTTTAGATATAAAATTGAAAATGCCATGAAATGTTTATACATATAGGGTGAACTAAAGCGTTGCAGCAGTATATTATATTGATGTGCAGTAATTCAAATACAGAGATGTTGGTGTAGTAATATGCAAAAGGTACATGTAAGCGATGATGGTGTGGCTGTAACTATAACTGTGAAAGGTGATTTTCTGTAAAGTAATGATATTCAGGGTAATGGACTACAGATAAACAGTCTCATAAGAAAGAAAAGTTGTCTAATAGCAAATATACAATGTGGACTAGATGTCATGAAATGATGAGCAAATGGCTTTTATAGTTGAAATCATAGATTGTGAATCTTTTAATGTTAAGGAAACAACTATCTCAAAATCTGAATACAAAACTACACAAGAAAGAAAAAAATATTCTGACATACCTGGGCGCAGTTGATAGGGAAAATGGTCTACCTTCTAGAATCCGATGTATGAACATATGCACGTAGCCAGACACAGTGATAAATGAGACAGTACTTCTAACATCTGTTCAGCAAACTGGACTTTTCACAACCTCCAGCTCTGATAAGCAAGAGAAGGAAACAACACCTTTCTGCCATCGATGGAATCCAAAAGAGGGGTATCCCTGTACTGGAGTGGCTGTAACATGTATTAGCCCTGTAGATGGAGCTTTGGTGATGCGCAGAGGCCGATTGCACACAAATTTTTGGGCCCTACACTCTTACAAGTATCATATGATGAAACATAGATATGAAATCTGAGATCAATGTAATAAAATGTAAACATAGGTGACATTGAAAATACAAATGGAAAGATACAGAGAGAAAAATAAGAGCATGAGCATTAATGAGATATTGACAAGTGGTCCTGTTATGCAGAGGATGGCTTGCCAAACGAATTCTATGAATGTCAATGTCCAGTGATAAGCTTAATCCTTGAATATACCAGAGGGTATAATGAACAGTGGGTGAGGGTGGCAGAGGTCATAAAGGCATTGGCAAATGCCGCATGCTATTGCAACACCCTGACAACATACTTGCTAAAATGGATTCTTTTCAACTTCTTTCTTTAACCACTCATTTGGATGCTGATGATATCATTTTCTTTGTGACCTTCAAAACGAGTCCAGAACTTGAACCATTGAATCCTCCCCAGATTGAATCACGAATTTAATGCATATTGACCAGACTGGGACATGTGAAATATGTATGATGCGATGACTGGAATAGTGACCTGGACAGCGATGTGTAGGTAAATAAAACTCGCATCCTGTAGATACCACAATACCTGGCGATCCAGAGCATATCCCCCCCCCCTCTTCAGGTACTTTTTTATGCATGCTGGCAGATAAGATGGGGGTAAAGCTGGAGAGTAAGGTGCAATGGATGTGAAAAGGAGGTAAATGGGTGCAATAGGGATGAAGCAATGAGGCTTACAACAACCATGTTACCACGCTAACAATAAACGAACATCTAGCTATTTCCCTTTTTATCAACACATGAATTTGAAAGTCTGTACTACTGCAGTATTAACATTAAAAAGAAAAGAATTCAACAGATGATTACAAAGCATTTTAAATCTAATACATCAATATTAAGGAAAGTAATGCAGAGTATGTACATGGACAGATTATGAAATTGCTACTGTGAGATGGAGATCATGCCATTTAAGATTTATTATCTACTTTCCTTCAGAATCGCATCAAGGTGGCTATCATCAACATGCGATGGATTTTTTTTAAAATATCACCAAGAGGCCGGCTTCTATATGGATGATTTTTACCAGAGGGTGCACTTAACACGCAGAGGACATCTGATGTTGCTGTGTGGCATGTCACCTCTCTGCAGAAAGAACACCTGCGTAGTCATTGTTGATTGATTGGGAATTCACATTGAGTATTGAATGGCTCCCATGGCAGTGGATGCTATCTCCTGGCAGGAAATCATTTGCATAAACCCTTTTGTTCTCGTCCTTCTTATCTAAAATTCAGTCAAGGAGATCAACTAATCGTCATGCCTGACGAGGTGCAGATTGGATTTGCTAGCAGCAAGAATCATTGATCAGATGGCTGACGATATCCCACGAAATGTTGTTAGCAAGTGTACAGCAGCAGGTAGCAGGGGGATGGGGATTCAATCGGCTCTAGGGCGAACAAAAACTAGCTATCTTCAGCTGAAAGACCAAGCACATTGTTCTTTAAGAATGACTTATGAAGAGCTAATGCTTAGCTCAAGTTGGTATGGTAGACCTTGTGGTAGCTGTGGATATTAAACCAATTTCCACTAACCAATAACCTAAATATTTAATAGTGAAAGAAATGAAAGGAAATAACTTTGCGCCATGAAGAAAGTAGGTGTTTTGCTGTAGTAGCATTTAGACCCCGTAGCACCTACATCATCAAAACTTGTTGTAATGGTCGGGTGCTGAGAGTGTTAATAGGAGTTGTCCGTTAGCAAAGAATTTGTAACGATCCTCCTCAACTTCATTATTCGTTCCTCATCCCTGGATGTCTTTTGCTTGGGTCGGATCACCCCACTAGCCAATGTTGGGCGTATTTTATCAGACAATTTCATGTTAGAGGGAGCCCATCGCCTTGCATTTGATAAACAAACCCACGATATAATTTTTTTTTAGAATTTAGTTGAGTTTCAATCACATGATTGTACAAGAAGTTGGGATACTGGAAGATGTAATGGCACTCAGGGACTCAAGTGGCTTAACAAATTCATGATACAGAACTCACACCTAAAGCTAACATGGAGTGGTTGATATAAACAACAATATTGAATCAGAAAGTTGGAACATAAATTTGAGAAATCAAGTAAAACAAGGATAATCATGCTACAGAAGCTATGTAGAAAAGTGAAACGCAGACATGGGTTTGGATTGATGTGCAGGAAATCATGGGTAACACAAGAACTCAACAGATTAAAATCCTGAAACAATGAATCACAGGTGATTGAATGCCACAAATTTGTCGTAAATGACTTGCAGATCGATTTTGAAATTGATCTCGCAATAAAATTCAATCTAAATAGGATCTCACGATGCAAAATAAATGGTTGTAAAAGAAAGTATATACAGAGCAAGAGAAATAAAAAAAAAAAAATATTGCGAGTGGAGAGGAACAAAACAAAAACGAGAATGACAATGTTAAAAATGATTTCAAACGAGTTTCAGGAAAGAAGAAAAGAAAAATATCGTGAACATCAATAAACCGAAAGAAATTCAAGCAAGTAAATTATAGAAATGGAAGAATGAAATGTTGGAACACAGTGATTCCTTTGATGTTGCAAATCTGTAAATCCATTTGCTATAAGCAAACCGAAATTACAAAGAGTGTGTCTGTGGGGCCAAGAACAAGGAAAACCAGAAGAAAATTAGAAAAACCGAAGATAAGAAGGGTACTTACCTGACTCAGAAGAAGGATTCGGGGCTCCTTCAGTGGTTCAAAGGGGAAGCTCTCAGGGAGAGAAGGAGAAAGAGGGGAGAAGTAGAAGCAGAGAGGTAATGGTGGGGTGAAGATGGATCGTGTGAAAGAGAGAAGAGGCTGGTGGAGGGGTGAAAACGGATGCCTCAAGGGGTTCCTTGCGTGATCTTTTTAAAGGGAGGGAAGGTGCTTCGAGAGGGGGCCAAGCGGTTAGGGATCGACGGGGGGAAAGGGCGCGATGGGCGATTGGCAATGGAGGAGAGAGAAAGAGAGAGAGGGGAAAGTGGCGAGAGTGAAGAGAAAATAGAGGGGGCGGCCCTTTTCCTTTTCTTCCTTACGAAGGAAAACCCTAAAGAGGGTTTTGTAAAAGACCCCCCTTCAACTTTCAATTTTTTACAGAAGAGGGCTTTAGAGGTTTTTTTTTTTTTTAGCGAAAATTGTTTTTTTTTTTTTTCAAAAGGCTCAAAATCATTTGTTTTTCTCAAAAATTTTCCAAATTTTTGGTTTTTGGTGTTATTTTTCCATTTTTTTGTATTTTTAAAATAAAATCCTAAAGTTTTACAAGAAATCAAGGGTTGAAACTAATTTTTTGTGTTTTTGCAAAAATATTTACAAAAGAGATTTTTTTTCTGAGAATTTTAGAAACCATTTTGAGAAAATTTCTTCAAAAATGGGTTAGCATATGGGTTTTGAGAAAATATGGATTTTAAAACACTGGATTCGGATCCGGAGTTGATTTTAAATATATCAATATGGATTTTAATTCAGAAAATCTGAAGAATGATCAAAATTTAGCTTTGGTTTTCTCCAAAAATGAAACCAGGGGCAAAAAGGTCATTTTTACAAATTTGAAAAATTTGGGGTGTTCACAGATGCCCCTCTTTGCTACTAAGCCGGTTGAAAGCCGAGATTAGTGGCAAAGATAACACTCCAAATTTTTCAAATGCCCCAGTCAGCAGCTTTGAACTGGGTGTGGAAGAATTATTTTAGAAACACGGCTTCTCAGGCTTTAAAACCTTATCCTGAATGGTTTTGGGGAGACAAAATCCTCGAAGATGATGTATTCAGATAATAGAAATGAGGAAATCGTGATGGGACTTTGGATGAAAATTCCGAAATGGTGGGAAATGAGAATTTTGATCAAGTCTCATGGGTGAGACGAGATACTCTTATTGGAATGATTCAGGTTTAGCCCTTAACGCACATTTAATATCTCTTCTATGATTTTATCTTATTGGCAAAATTTTCTAGCTATTTCAAGAATAAAATAAATATTTAATATTCATTTTGATGCAACCTAACGTTGTTTATATTTTCCAGAAGAGTTGCCTCCTTCAGAAGAAGTATCTCTTCCTGTCTCATCACGATTTTCTCATTAACGAATTCCATATAGATTTTCCCCACTCAGGATAAGGGTCAAACCTGAATCATTTGCGAAAGATCATTTGATTTCAAAAGCTATTTCAGTCTCAACAATGAGACGCCCAATTTCTTCCCCTTTTCAAAGCTTTAGGGACTCTATATTTCCTCCTTTCGCAAAAAACCCTCTCAGATTTGTTCATCCAAATTCCGAAGGTCCCATCATGCTTTCTCCATTTTTGAGAAACCTGTATGGTAGATTTTCCCCACTCAGGATAAGGGTCAAACCTGAACCATTTGCGAAAGATCATTTGATTTCAAAATCTATTTCAGTCTCAGCAATGAGACACCCAATTTCTTTCCCTTTTCAAAGCTTTAGGGACTCTATATTTCCTCCTTTCGCAAAAACCCCTATCGGATTTGTTCGTCCAAATTCCGAAGGTCCCATCATGCTTTCTCCATTTTTGAGAAACCTGTATGGTAGATTTCCCCACTCAAGATAAGGGTCAAACCTGAATCATTTGCGAAAGATCATTTGATTTCAAAAGCTATTTTAGTCTCAACAATGAGATGCCCAATTTATTTCCCTTTTCAAAGCTTTAGGGACTCTATATTTCCTCTTTTCGCAAAAACCCCTCTCGGATTTGTTCGTCCAAATTCCGAAGGTCCCATCATGCTTTCTCCATTTTTGAAAAACCTGTATGGTAGATTTCCCCACTTAGGATAAGGGTCAAACCTGAATCATTTGTAAAAGATCATTTGATTTCAAAAGCTATTTCAGTCTCAGCAATGAGACGCCCAATTTCTTCCCATTTTCAAAGCTTTAGGGACTCTATATTTCCTCCTTTCGCAAAAACCCCTCTCGGATTTGTTCATCCAAATTCCGAAGGTCCCATCATGCTTTCTCCATTTTTGAGAAACCTGTATAGTAGATTTCCCCCACTCAAGATAAGGGACAAACCTGAACCATTTGCGAAAGATCATTTGATTTCAAAAGCTATTTCAGTCTCAACAATGAGACGCCCAATTTCTTCCCCTTTTCAAAGCTTTAGGGACAATCTCGTCTCACCCCTCTCAGATTTGTTCGTCCAAATTCTGAAGGTCCCATCATGCTTTTTCCATTTTTGAGAAACCTGTATGGTAGATTTCTCCACTCAGGATAAGGGTCAAACCTGAATCATTTGCGAAAGATCATTTGATTTCAAAAGCTATTTCAATCTCAACAATGAGACGCCCAATTTCTTCCCCTTTTCAAAGCTTTAGGGACTCTATATTTCCTCCTTTCGCAAAAACCCCTCTCGGATTTGTTCGTCCAAATTCCGAAGGTCCCATCATGCTTTCTCCATTTTTGAGAAACCTGTATGGTAGATTTCCCCCACTCAGGATAAGGGACAAACCTGAACCATTTCCGAAAGATCATTTAATCTCAAAAGCTATTTCAGTCTCAGCAATGAGACGCCCAATTTCTTCCCCCTTTTCAAAGCTTTATGGAACCCTATATTTCTCCTTTCGCAAAAACCCCTTTCGGATTTGTTCGTCCAAATTTCGAAGGTCCCATTATGGTTTTCCCAGTTTTGAGAAACTTGTATGGTAGATTTCCCCTACTCAGGATAAGGGACAAACCTGAACCATTTGCGAAAGATCATTTAATTTCAAAAGCTATTTCAGTCTCAGCAATGAGACGCCCAATTTCTTCCCCCTTTTCAAAGCTCTAGGGAACTCTATATTTCTCCTTTCGTAAAAACCCCTTTCGGATTTGTTCGTCCAAATTCTGAAGGTCTCATTATGGTTTCCCCAGTTTTGAGAAACCTGTATGGTAGATTTCCCCCACTCAGGATAAGGGTCAAACCTGAACCATCTGCGAGAGGTCATTTACGTTAAAAGTTATTTCAGTTTCTGCAATGAGACGCCCAATTTCTTCCCCTTTTCAAAAAGCTTTAGGGAACCCTATATTTTCCTCCTCTCGTAAAACCCGTTTCGGATTTGTTCGTCCAAATTCCGAAGGTCCCATTATGGTTTCTCCATTTGAGAAATTCGTATGTGCAAAGATATTCCCTCTTTTACCTAGAGTATTTCCTCCAATGAGGTTAACTCCTCAGTTCTAAGAGTCAAATTCAAAATTTTAGCACTGATGATTTTCTTCAAGGAAATTATCCATTTCCCTGATATGAGAAGTAGAAGAAATATTCTTAATTTCATAAAAGCAGGAAATGAAGAGATATTGATAAAAGAATTTCGCACGAGAAAAGATGACTTTCGGCAACTTCGGCAGTTTGATATCTGGGTATTTTCCCACGATGATCTTTTTGCACTCTTTCGAGTCATTGGGCTTTCTTGGTTTTTCACATCATCCTTCATTTGGATGTCCTGACTTTTCTCTCTTTTTCAAGGAAGGGTACGTCACAAACTCTTTCATCTTGGAGATGTTCTGATCCTTCTTCTATCTCAGGGATTTTATGGATGTCACTGGCTCAAAAGGTCTTTAGATGATAGCTTGAATCAAATATCTTTTAGGGTTTGTTGGTAGGCCCATCACATCCGCCTTCATCTCGACGGTGATCTGAACTTTCCCTGGGAGGATCCCTCACAAGCTCCGTCATCTTGGAGATGTTTCAAATCTTCTTTGGCCCTGGGGGTCTACTCGCTTAATTCGCCTTCATCTTGACGACAATTGAGAGATCCCGTTTGCGGATATTTGATTGCAACTTTTAAACGAAAATGAGAAGATATGGGTTGAGTGAATTCTTTTGTAGCTCGAGATATTCCCACTGCCTGATTGCCAGAAAGTCATTTTAAAACATGCGCCATAGCCAAGATCAATATCAATTTGCTTCTGGCTTTTCAACATCATTGAAGATTTCTTTCATTGATCATATTGAGGACATTTCTTACATCCTTTTGGTTGATCAACAGGAAAAGATTTGAATTTTACCTCTTTTTCGCAAAAAGTTTCACCTTTTGGAAGGAAATACAGGATGTAATCTGAGAGAATTCTTTTTGTGGAGTAAGAATATTTAGAATCAACAAATGCTTTTAGCAAATTGGCAAAGTTTTCATGAATTCTTTGTGAAATAATCATTCAATATAGATTTTGATGAGATCTTGAGTTGCAATCTTTTGATTTTTGGAAAATACATGACCAGCAAAAGCTGGAACTTTTGAAATACATGACCAGTAGAAGCTGGAACGTTTGAAATACATGACCAGTGAAAGCTGGAACATTTGAAATACCTGACCAGCGAAAGCTGGAACTTTTGAAATACCTGACCAGCAAAATGCTGGAACGTTTGAAATACCTGACCAGCAAAATGCTGGAACGTTTGAAATACATGACCAGCAAAAGCTGGATCTTTTGGAAATACATGACTAGCGAGATGCTAGATCTTTTAGAAATACATCAGATTTAAGTCTTGAATTTTGTAGAAAGGAAAGAATTTGATCAGAACACTGAATTTAGAAGGTTACCGATGCGAGGACCGGATTTCCTAAATGAGCTCAACATATGATTAAAATTTTTGAGAAATAACCAGTGCGAGGACTGGGTTGTGAAGATGAGCTAAGAAAGGTAAAATTTGATGAGAGATTCTGAATTCAATGGACCGTCACATCCTAACTGCATGGTGGTCTGTTTTCAGGATTTTATCTCCTTATCCTGAACTGGGAAGAAAGGAAAGAAATACCTCGTTAGCAGGAGGCATCAGGTTTATCCCTTAACCTGAAGGGGAAAGAAGAAATGATGGATTTCCAATGCGAGGATTGGATTCAAAAGGAAGTCCTGGTCGGAACTCAGAACTCCGAACGAAAAATAATAGAAGAAAACCCGAGCTGGAACTCGGATTTCTAAAGAAATGATGGATTTCCAATGCGAGGATTGGATTCAGAAGGAAGTCCTGGTCGGAACTCAGAACTCCGAACGAAAAATGATAGAAGAAAACCCGAGCTGGAACTCGGATTTCTAAAGAAATGATGGATTTCCAATGCGAGGATTGCATTCAAAAGGAAGTCCTGGTCGGAACTCAGAACTTCGAACGAAAAATAATAGAAGAAAACTCGAGCTGGAACTCGGATTTCTAAAGAAATGATGGATTTCCAATGCAAGGATTAGATTCAAAAAGAAGTCCTGGTCAGAACTCAGAATCTTCGACTAAAAATAATAGAAGGAAAACCCGAGCTGGAACTCGGCTTTGCAAAGGAATGAAGGATTTCTAATGAGAGGATTGGATTCAAAAGGAAGTCCTGGTCGGAACTCAAAACTTAGTATGAAAATAATAGAAGGAAAACCCGAGCTGGAACTCGGATTTCCAAAGGGATGAAGGATTTCCAATGCGAGGATTGGATTCAAAAGGAAGTCCTGGTCGGAACTCAGAACTTCGACTGAAAATAATAAAAGAAAAACCCGAGCTGGAACTCGGATTTCCAAAGGAATGAAGGATTTCCAATGTGAGGATTGGATTCAAAAGGAAGTCCTGTTACTCCATTTGAGAAATTCGTATGGTAGAAGCAATGCTCAGTGTCATGCCCTGTTACTTAATGGTATTTGCAGAACTGGTCTATATATTTTCCCATGACTGTGGAAGGGCTAGCGGCTTTTGGGAGCCTGAGTAATCCGTTAGACTTCATGTATTCGAGGATTTTGTCGAGCGGTTCATCCAAAGGAGTGAAATCTCGATCCTTGCTCCAATTCTTGCGCTTTGGTTCTTCTTGCTTCTTGCCTTTTTGCTGAGGACTGTATTGAAGAGGTCTATCATGGTTTTCACAATATTTCCCAATCTGGCTTTTATGCTCTCTCAAGTTGTTGCCCTGGTTGCCTTGATTGCTGCCCCTATTGGCTTTGGAATTTCCTACACTGATATTGCTGTGCTTATTCATGGGGAAAGTGGCCTTTCCTTCTGTGGGAGATTTTTCGCAACTAGTTTCAGCTTGCTCAGATAATATCTCCACCATCATCTTTTTGAATAATTGATATATCGCAGGATCGATCTCACTTTTGTTGTCCTGAACTCCTTCTCTGACAGACTTTCGAGAATCCACTCCTTGCTTTCTGTTTGTAACTGGGATGTTAGAGCAGTGTAACCTCTGAGCTTTGCCTGACTCAACTGATAACGCCGATGCTCTCTCTGTAGGGCAAAAATGGGGTTTTTAAAAGAGATCTAGGAAGAAATCTTAAGGGAAGAAATTATAATCTGAAAATGAAAACATCCCATTACGAGGGATCGGGTTGTCACCAAAATTTGCGACAACCGCATTGTTTTTCTGAAAACAAGTAAAATATGAACAAAGATTAATTTTGAAAAGGACATCTCCTGACAAAAGATGTTTTATTGTAAATGAGGGTAAGGAATAGAAAAAGATTTATTTTTTTTAAATTTTTAAGAATTGCAGGCAGGATAAAAAAGAATTAGAAGAAATTAAGAGGAAAAAGGAAAATACACATGGGTTTTAAAGAGGAAATTTTGAATATATACCCAGAGTTTTGGAAAATATAGGGAATATCAAATATCATACGATCATAGATAAACAAGAATGCACAAACAACACTCCTTAGAGGCTGACTCTAAATGCAATATTTTGAAAATGGCTTGTAGGACCTTAATCCTAACTCTAGGGTTCAGATCATCTGATTCCAATCAAGATACGCCGATATACCTAAGCCGAAACTCGAAGTACGTGGCATAGAAATATTCCTCCGGTTCTAAGGTAATGGCTTCCCAACATCCTTGAGCACCTACCGATATACCTCGGACTATGGCCCTTAGGTACGTGGTAGGGGGGCACGAACCCAAATAAGTGATCCAGTTGTGAGGCTCTCTCCCAAACTATGGTTCAGTGAGACAGCCCAGCAACGTGAAGACCGGGACAATGTAGGTAAGGAGGTTTTCAAAATATGCTCAACATGCAATAAAATCAGAAGACTCTAATGCAAGTCCTAAAGAGATAGATTTAAATAAAGAGAAGCATACACTTGCATACATTGTTTTGCATTCAATCCCTAGAATTGAGGAGAGTTGTATTTAAGACCTAAATCTAATGTGAACATGGATATAATCTCCTCAATATGGTCCTACCAAACCATACTTAGATCCTATATGCAATGATGTCATCTTTAGGACAGAGTCTAGGCTTCTAAGGTTTGCATGAAAATGAAGCTGACATAGAAGAATAAAGACTTATATAATGTCAAAGCAAAGCAAAAGGCATTAAATTTGACCAGACGAAGACGAGTCCCATCACGGTCGTCAAACCTGTGATCATCGCAAAATTTTTCCTCTCGTAATATTCTCTCTCTTCCTTCTCTTTTCCATTTCTAACCTCTATTTTCCTCCTTTTTGAAGGGAGAAAAATAAAAGAGAGAAAAGAAGAGAGAAGAGAAAAGAAAGAAGAGAAGAGGAGAGGAATTCTTTTGCGGGTCTCACTTGACCTTAATTTTGAAAATATTTTGAAATAACTCACCTCCGTTTTTGAAATATTTGTAGGAAAACTGGGAGACGGGATCCGCTCGTCGGTACGAGATTCGGTCGTTCCTGGCGCCTTTACCAGGGGTAATCGAACCAAGGGTCGAATTAATGCCTTTTGCTTTGCTAAGAAATTATCTAAGAATCTATCCTAAGTCTAAATGCACAAAGAATCATGCTTGTGCAAATGAAAAAATGTATGCACTTTTTGAAAATATTTCGAAGAAATCCCAAGTGTTTGAGATGAATCTGATAAAGTGAAGAAATGATTTTTAACTTAGAACTTAAGATTAAAGTTCTTAAGTTTTT
This sequence comes from Nuphar pumila, assembly GCF_984573655.1. NCBI lineage: Eukaryota > Viridiplantae > Streptophyta > Magnoliopsida > Nymphaeales > Nymphaeaceae > Nuphar > Nuphar pumila. Next base: position 67,410,062 of record NC_143255.1, on the reverse strand, counting down.
AGAATAATCAAGAGCTTGGGGATATGAATCTGGATTTGGAAAATGATCTAGAAACTGAAAGAAAAGAGAAGAAAGGAAATTTCGAAGTCATAAATGGACTTTGAATTAGAAATTTGAACTTGGATGAATATTTGGAATGGAATTGAATTCTATTTTTGAAATTTTTAGGAGGAAAATGGGCAAAATAGAAAATAGAATAGAGTTGGAATTTCAAGATGAAATCTGAATCCAAGATCTGGATTCTAAATAGGGTTCAAAGTTGAATTTCGAATTTAGGATCTAAAATGGAAATTTGATTTGAAATCCAGAATGAAATGGAATTGGTTTTAAAAATTGGAATCAAAGTGGAATTTGGGTTTGGAATCTTGAATGGAATTGGTTTCAAGATTTGGAATCCAAGATGGTATTTGGATCTGAAATCTGAGATCCAGGATAGGGTTGGACTCTGGATCCTAAGATGGAATTGGATCTGAAATCTAAGATCCAATGTCGAATTGGGTTCTGAATCCTAAGATGGATTTGGATCTGAATCTGAGATCCAATGAAGAATTGGGTTCTAGATCCTAAGATGGGTTTGGATCTGAAGTCGAAGATCCAATATAGAGATGGACTCTGGATCCTGAGATGGAATCGGATCTGAAGCCTAAGATCCAAAGTATAATTGGATTCTGGATCCTAAATGGAATTTGGATCTGTAATCGAAGATCCAAAGCGGAATGAGGACCAGGATCCTAAATGGAGTTTGGATCTGTAATTAGAGATCCAAAGTGGAATGAGGATCTGGATCCTAAATGGAGTTTGGATCTGTAATTAGAGATCCAAAGTGGAATGAGGATCTGGATCTTAAATGGAATTTGGATCTGTAATTGGAGATCCAAAGTGGAATGAGGATCTGGATCTCAAATGGAGTTTGGATCTGTAATTGAAGATCCAAAGTGGAATGAGGATCTGGATCTTAAATGGAATTTGGATCTGTAATTGGAGATCCAAAGTGGAATGAGGATCTGGATCTCAAATGGAACTTGAATCTGTAATTGGAGATCCAAAGTGGAATGGAGTTTATACTTGGAAATCCGGATCCGGGTTGAGGTTAGGATTTAACTTTGGGTTTGGGTTTTTGAAAAGTCCAAATAGGACTTTTAAAGATGGGTCTGGGTTTTGAAAAACCCAGATTGAACTTAGGAAGGTTTGGATTTTGAGATTCAGAGTCAATCTCAACTTTGATTTAAAATTTGAAGAAAACTTGATTTTGAACCAGAAGATGAATCAGAAGCTTCAAAGTTTAATTTGAACTTTGAAATTGAATTTTGAATTGAGTTGGAATTTTGAAGTTTGAATATAAAATGATTTTGGAATTTCAAAGTCAAATTGGACTTTGAAATTGAATTTTTGAAAAGAGATAGAATAAGATTTGATCTGAGAAATGAAGAAGAAGAATCACTTGGAATTTTGAAAAGGAAATTTTGAAAATATGATGCAATTCTATCCTATATGATGAATGAACTTGAATAAGTTTGAAATTGGATTTGAAAATTATATTTCATTCTTCAAATGAATTTAAATAAGATTAATGATGTAATACACCCCTGACTATGGTCATTGAATGTATTATATAATAATCATATCTAAATTCAAATGAAGGATAAAATACCTCTTTGGTGCTTTTATAGAATTTAAAATGAAATTAATTCTCAATATACCCTGACTATGGCCATTGGTATATATATTGAATTAATTCTAACTTAAATTCTGATAAAAGGTGAAATATTTGAAAAATATGATGATTTTTGAAAAGGGTCCAGTGTGGATCCAGTGTTATTTCATAAAAGGTAAAAATACTAAGTCTTGTTTACACCGACTATGGCCGTTGGTGTAAATCATCAACTTAGAATTAATTTACCTTTTACGAAATAGTGCATGTGCCATTCGTGCTTCACCATTGCGAGGATTTGAGAAATAAAGGCAAAAATGTATGAAAACAAGTAATTCATGATATTTGCAATGCTCATTCATTCTATCTAAGACAGGAAATATAGATTCTTATTGATATCTAGTTTGTTACAATCCTGGAATTTGAAGTAATAACATCTCTAGTCTAAGAAAACAATACAAGTTTTCCATGACTTCCCTGCAAAGAAATGAGTTAGCATATTTATAGAAGAAAATATTTTCTCGAAAGCTAGATTGCATGTGTTTGTATTAATCCTAAGGCAAGATGCTATGCTCATATTGAATGAGAAAGTTGTATATAATGGGTGAAGCCAAGAGCCAGGATGGTCCAAGATGAATCAACCTGAAATCTGATGGTTCCTGATGACCCATCATAGGAAAGAAGGGACACAGTGGTTCATTGCGAACCACTATGAAAGGAAAACTATTATAGTAGTCCTTAATGAACTACTATAATAAAGAAGGGTTGCAGGGGTTCTTTGTGAACCATTGCGAAGGATAACTACTGTAGTGGTTCCTGATGAACCACTATAAAAGAAAGGAGACCACGGTGGTTCACGGTGAACCACCGTGAATACGGAGCAACTATGGTAGTTCTTAGTAAACTATCATAGAAGAAAAGGGGACAGTGGTTCATTGTGAACCACTGTGAAAATATAATAGGTTCCCTAACTTAGTTACTTAACCAACAAATTGAATTGATTACATAAGTCAAAGATCAAATATACAAGTTAATTCAATCAACTCGATGCCACAGGTCTGCATAGTTTCAGCAAGCCGGTTGAAACATGTTGATTGTATCAATTGATGACACAAAACACCATAAGATCAACTGACAGATCAATTTCTGCAACTGGATTTCCTGAAGTAACTATTCATTATACAATGAGTTGGCTGTATGTAACAACCGTGACATAGGAGATACAAATTCAGGGAGATTAATGGTCCTTTAGATATAAAATTGAAAATGCCATGAAATGTTTGTACATATAGGGTGAACTGAAGCGTTGCAGCAGTATATTATATTGATGTGCAGTAATTCAAATACAGAGATGTTGGTGTAGTAATATGCAAAAGGTACATGTAAGCGATGATGGTGTGGCTGTAACTATAACTGTGAAAGGTGATTTTCTGTAAAGTAATGATATTCAGGGTAATGGACTACAGATAAACAGTCTCATAAGAAAGAAAAGTTGTCTAATAGCAAATATACAATGTGGACTGGATCTCATGAAATGATGAGCAAATGGCTTTTACAGTTGAAATCATAGATTGTGAATCTTTTAATGTTAAGGAAACAACTATCTCAAAATCTGAATACAAAACTACACAAGAAAGAAAAAAATATTCTGACATACCTGGGCGCAGTTGATAGGGAAAATGGTCTACCTTCTAGAATCCGATGTATGAACATATGCACGTAGCCAGACACAGTGATAAATGAGACAGTACTTCTAACATCTGTTCAGCAAACTGGACTTTTCACAACCTCCAGCTCTGATAAGCAAGAGAAGGAAACAACACCTTTCTGCCATCGATGGAATCCAAAAGAGGGGTATCCCTGTACTGGAGTGGTTGTAACATGTATTAGCCCTGTAGATGGAGCTTTGGTGATGCGCAGAGGCCGATTGCACACAAATTTTTGGGCCCTACACTCTTACAAGTATCATCTGATGAAACATAGATATGAAATCTGAGATCAATGTAATAAAATGTAAACATAGGTGACATTGAAAATACAAATGGAAAGATACAAAGAGAAAAATAAGAGCATGAGCAGTAATGAGATATTGACAAGTGGTCCTGTTATGCAGAGGATGGCTTGCCAAACGAATTCTATGAATGTCAATGTCCAGTGATAAGCTTAATCCTTGAATATACCAGAGGGTATAATGAACAGTGGGTGAGGGTGGCAGAGGTCATAAAGGCATTGGCAAATGCCGCATGCTATTGCAACACCCTGACAACATACTTGCTAAAATGGATTCTTTTCAACTTCTTTCTTTAACCACTCATTTGGATGCTGATGATATCATTTTCTTTGTGACCTTCAAAACGAGTCCAGAACTTGAACCATAGAATCCTCCCCAGATTGAATCACGAATTTAATGCATATTGACCAGACTGGGACATGTGAAATACGTATGATGCGATGACTGGAATAGTGACCTGGACAGCGATGTGTAGGTAAATAAAACTCGCATCCTATAGATACCACAATACCTGGCGATCCAGAGCATATTCCCCCCCCCCCCTCTTCAGGTACTTTTTTATGCATGCTGGCAGATAAGATGGGGGTAAAGCTGGAGAGTAAGGTGCAATGGATGTGAAAAGGAGGTAAATGGGTGCAATAGGGATGAAGCAATGAGGCTTACAACAACCATGTTACCACGCTAACAATAAACGAACATCTAGCTATTTCCCTTTTTATCAACACATGAATTTGAAAGTCTGTACTACTGCAGTATTAACATTAAAAAGAAAAGAATTCAACAGATGATTACAAAGCATTTTAAATCTAATACATCAATATTAAGGAAAGTAATGCAGAGTATGTACATGGACAAATTATGAAATTGCTACTGTGAGATGGGGATCATGCCATTTAAGATTTATTATCTACTTTCCTTCAGAATCGCTTCAAGGTAGCTATCATCAACAGGCGATGGATTTTTTTAAAAGATCACCAAGAGGCCGACTTCTATATGGATGATTTTTACCAGAGGGTGCACTTGACACGCAGAGGAGATCTGATGTTGCTGTGTGGCCTGTCACCTCTCTGCAGAAAGAACACCTGCGTAGTCATTGCTGATTGATTGGGAATTCACATTGAGTATTGAATGGCTCCCATGGCAGTGGATGCTATCTCCTGGCAGGAAATCATTCGCATAAACCCTTTTGTTCTCGTCCTTCTTATCTAAAATTCAGTCAAGGAGATCAACTAATCGTCATGCCTGACGAGGTGCAGATTGGATTTGCTAGCAGCAAGAATCATTGATCAGATGGTTGACGATATCCCAGGAAATGTTGTTAGCAAGTGTACAGCAGCAGGTAGCAGGGGGATGGGGATTCAATCGGCTCTAGGGCGAACAAAAACTAGCTATCTTCAGCTGAAAGACCAAGCACATTGTTCTTTAAGAATGACTTATGAAGAGCTAATGCTTAGCTCAAGTTGGTATGCTAGACCTTGTGGTAGCTGTGGACATTAAACCAATTTCCACTAACCAATAACCTAAATATTTAATAGTGAAAGAAATGAAAGGAAATAACTTTGCGCCATGAAGAAAGTAGGTGTTTTGCTGTAGTAGCATTTAGACCCCGTAGCACCTACATCATCAAAACTTGTTGTAATGGTCGGGTGCTGAGAGTGTTATTAGGAGTTGTCCGTTAGCAAAGAATTTGTAACGATCCTCCTCAACTTCATTATTCGTTCCTCATCCCTGGATGTCTTTTGCTTGGGTCGGATCACCCCACTAGCCAATGTTGGGCGTATTTTATCAGACAATTTCATGTTAGAGGGAGCCCATCGCCTTGCATTTGATAAACAAACCCACGATATCATTTTTTTTTTTAGAATTTAGTTGAGTTTCAATCACATGATTGTACAGGAGGTTGGGATACTGGAAGATGTAATGGCACTCAGGGACTCAAGTGGCTTAACAAATTCATGATACAGAACTCACACCTAAAGCTAACATGGAGTGGTTGATATAAACCACAATATTGAATCAGAAAGTTGGAACATAAATTTGAGAAATCAAGTAAAACAGGGATAATCATGCTACAGAAGCTATGTAGAAAAGAGAAACACAGACATGGGTTTGGATTGATGTGCAGGAAATCATGGGTAACACAGGAACTCAACAGATTAAAATCCTGAAACAATGAATCACAGGTGATTGAATGCCACAAATTTGTCATAAATGACTTGCAGATCGATTTTGAAATTGATCTCGCAATAAAATTCAATCTAAATAGGATCTCACGATGCAAAATAAATGGTTGTAAAAGAAAGTATATACAGAGCAAGAGAAATAAAAAAAAAAAAAATTGCGAGTGGAGAGGAACAAAACAAAAACGAGAATGACAATGTTAAAAATGATTTCAAACGAGTTTCAGGAAAGAAGAAAAGAAAAATATCGTGAACATCAATAAACCGAAAGAAATTCAAGCAAGTAAATTATATAAATGGAAGAATGAAATGTTAGAACACAGTGATTCCTTTGATGTTGCAAATCTGTAAATCCATTTGCTATAAGCAAACCGAAATTACAAAGAGTGTGTCAGTGGGGCCAAGAACAAGGAAAACCAGAAGAAAATTAGAAAAACCGAAGATAAGAAGGGTACTTACCTGACTCAGAAGAGGGATTCAGGGCTCCTTCAGTGGTTCAAAGGGGAAGCTCTCAGGGAGAGAAGGAGGAAGAGGGGAGAAGAAGAAGCAGAGAGGTAATGGTGGGGTGAAGATGGATCGTGATCAAAAGAGAAGAGGCTGGTGGAGGGGTGAAAACGGATGCCTCAAGGAGTTCCTTGTGTGATCTTTTTAAAGGGAGGGAAGGTGCTTCGAGAAGGGGCCGAGCGGTTAGGGATCGACGGGGGGAAAGGGCGCGATGGGCGATTGGCAATGGAGGAGAGAGAAAGAGAGAGAGGGGAAAGTGGCGAGAGTGAAGAGAAAATAGAGGGGGCGGCCCTTTTTCTTTTCTTCCTTACGAAGGAAAACCCTAAAGAGGGTTTTGTAAAAGACCCCCCTTCAACTTTCAATTTTTTACAGAAGAGGGCTTTAGAGTTTTTTTTTTTTTTTTTAGCGAAAATTGTTTTTTTTTTTCAAAAGGCTCAAAATCATTTGTTTTTCTCAAAAACTTTCCAAATTTTTGGTTTTTGGTGTTATTTTTCCATTTTTTTGTATTTTTAAAATAAAATCCTAAAGTTTTACAAGAAATCAAGGGTTGAAACTAATTTTTTGTGTTTTTGCAAAAATATTTACAAAAGGGAATTTTTTTCTGAGAATTTTAGAAACCATTTTGAGAAAATTTCTTCAAAAATGGGTTAGGATTTGGGTTTTGAGAAAATATGGATTTTAAAACGCTGGATTCGGATCCGAAGTTGATTTTGAATATATCAATATGGATTTTAATTCAGAAAATCTGAAGAATGGTCAAAATTTAGCTTTGGTTTTCTCCAAAAATGAAACAGGGGCAAAAAGGTCATTTTTATAAATTTTGAAAAATTTGGGGTGTTCACAGATGCCCCTCTTTGCTACTAAGCCGGTTGAAAGCCGAGCTTAGTGGCAAAGATAACACTCCAAATTTTTAAAATGCCCCAGTCAGCAGCTCTGAACTGGGTGTGAAAGAATTATTTTAGAAACATGGCTTCTCAGGCTTTGAAACCTTATCCTGAATGGTTTTGGGTAGACAAAATCTTCGAAGATGATGTATTCAGATAATAGAAATGAGGAAATCGTGATGGGACTTTGGATGGAAATTCCGAAATGGTGGGAAATGAGAATTTTAATCAAGTCTCATGGGTGAGACGAGATACTCTTATTGGAATGATTCACGTTTAGCCCTTAACCTGGATGGGATGAAAATATATCAAGATGAATTTGAAATGAGGAAAGGAATACACGAGGATCTTGATGGGACATTTTCGGAAAATGTCTTGTGAAATGAAGCTCAAGTGGAATCCTATCCTGGATGGATATACAAAGCATGGGTTCCTTGATGGGAAGAACCATGATGGGAAGAACCATGATGGGATTGGAAGAAAACATCTCGTCAAAATGAGGAATCTCATTGGAATATGACTCAGGTTTAACCCAAACCTGCAAGGAAGATACCTCGCGAAGCGAGGTTCCGGGTTAAATCTTAATCTGGATAGGAAATCTACCATACGAATTTCTCAAATGGAGAAACCATAATGGGACCTTCGGAATTTGGACGAACAAATCCGAAACGGGTTTTACGAGAGGAGGAAAATATAGGGTTCCCTAAAGCTTTTTGAAAAGGGGAAGAAATTGGGTGTCTCATTGCTGAGACTGAAATAGCTTTTGACGTAAATGACCTCTCGCAGATGGTTCAGGTTTGACCCTTATCCTGAGTGGGGGAAATCTACCATACAGGTTTCTCAAAACTGGGGAAACCATAATGGGACCTTCGGAATTTGGACGTACAAATCCGAAAGGGGTTTTTACGAAAGGAGAAATATAGGGTTCCCTAAAGCTTTGAAAAGTGGAAAGAAATTGGGCGTCTCATTGCTGAGACTGAAATAGCTTTTGAAATTAAATGATCTTTCGCAAATGGTTCAGGTTTGTCCCTTATCCTGAGTGGGGGAAATCTACCATACAGGTTTCTCAAAACTGGGGAAACCATAATGGGACCTTCGGAATTTGGACGAACAAATCCGAAAGGGGTTTTTGCGAAAGGAGAAATATAGGGTTCCCTAAAGCTTTGAAAAGGGGGAAGAAATTGGGCGTCTCATTGCTGAGACTGAAATAGCTTTTGAAATTAAATGATCTTTCGGAAATGGTTCAGGTTTGTCCCTTATCCTGAGTGGGGGAAATCTACCATACAGGTTTCTCAAAAATGGAGAAAGCATGATGGGACCTTCGGAATTTGGACGAACAAATCCGAGAGGGGTTTTTGCGAAAGGAGGAAATATAGAGTCCCTAAAGCTTTGAAAAGGGGAAGAAATCGGGCGTCTCATTGCTGAGATTGAAATAGCTTTTGAAATCAAATGAGCTTTCGCAAATGATTCAGGTTTGACCCTTATCCTGAGTGGAGAAATCTACCATATAGGTTTCTCAAAAATGGAGAAAGCATGATGGGACCTTCGGAATTTGGACGAACAAATCCGAGAGGGGTGAGACAAGATTGTCCCTAAAGCTTTGAAAAGGGGAAGAAATTGGGCGTCTCATTGTTGAGACTGAAATAGCTTTTGAAATCAAATGATCTTTCGCAAATGGTTCAGGTTTGTCCCTTATCCTGAGTGGGGGAAATCTACCATACAGGTTTCTCAAAAATGAAGAAAGCATGATGGGACCTTCGGAATTTGGACGAACAAATCCGAGTGGGGTTTTTGGGAAAGGAGGAAATATAGAGTCCCTAAAGCTTTGAAAAGGGGAAGAAATTGGGTGTCTCATTGCTGAGACTGAAATAGCTTTTGAAATCAAATGATCTTTCGCAAATGATTCAGGTTTGACCCTTATCCTGAGTGGGGAAATCTACCATACAGGTTTCTCAAAAATGGAGAAAACATGATGGGACCTTCGAAATTTGGACGAACAAATCCGAGAGGGGTTTTTGCAAAAGGGGGATATATAGAGTCCCTAAAGCTTTGAAAAGGGAAAGAAATTGGGCATCTCATTGTTGAGACTGAAATAGCTTTTGAAATTAAATGATCTTTCGCAAATGATTCAGGTTTGACCCTTATCCTAAGTGGGGAAATCTACCATACAGGTTTCTCAAAAATGGAGAAAGCATGATGGGACCTTCGGAATTTGGACGAACAAATCCGATAGGGGTTTTTGCGAAAGGAGGAAATATAGAGTCCCTAAAGCTTTGAAAAGGGGAAGAAATTGGGTGTCTCATTGCTGAGACTGAAATAACTTTTGAAATCAAATGATCTTTCTCAAATGGTTCATGTTTGACCCTTATCCTGAGTGGGTAAAATCTACCATACAGGTTTCTCAAAAATGGAGAAAGCATGATGGGACCTTCGGAATTTGGACGAACAAATCCGAGAGGGGTTTTTGCGAAAGGAGGAAATATAGAGTCCCTAAAGCTTTGAAAAGGGGAAGAAATTGGGCGTCTCATTGCTGAGACTGAAATAGCTTTTGAAATAAAATGATCTTTCGCAAATGATTCAGGTTTGACCCTTATCCTGAGTGGGGAAAATCTATATGAAATTCGTTAATAAGAAAACCGTGATAAGACAGGAAGAGATACTTCTTCTGAAGGAGGCAACTCTTCTGGAAAATATAAACAATGTTAGGTTGCATCAAAATGGATATTGAATATTTATTTTATTCTTAAAATAGCTAGAAAATTTTGCCAATAAGATAAAATCATAGAAGAGATATTAAATGTGCACGTATGTGCAAAGATATTCCCTCTTTTACCTAGAGTATTTCCTCCAATGAGGTTAACTCCTCAGTTCTAAGAGTCAAATTCAAAATTTTAGCACTGATGATTTTCTTCAAGGAAATTATCCATTTCCCTGATATGAGAAGTAGAAGAAATATTCTTAATTTCATAAAAGCAGGAAATGAAGAGATATTGATAAAAGAATTTCGCACGAGAAAAGATGACTTCCGGCAACTTCGACAGTTTGATATCTGGGTGTTTTCCCACGATGATCTTTTTGCACTCTTTCGAGTCATTGGGCTTTCTTGGTTTTTCACATCATCCTTCATTTGGATGTCCTGACTTTTCTCTCTTTTTCAAGGAAGGGTACGTCACAAACTCTTTCATCTTGGAGATGTTCTGATCCTTCTTCTATCTCAGGGATTTTATGGATGTCACTGGCTCAAAAGGTCTTTAGATGATAGCTTGAATCAAATATCTTTTAGGGTTTGTTGGTAGGCCCATCACATCCGCCTTCATCTCGACGGTGATCTGAACTTTCCCTGGGAGGATCCCTCACAAGCTCCGTCATCTTGGAGATGTTTCAAATCTTCTTTGGCCCTGGGGGTCTACTCGCTTAATTCGCCTTCATCTTGACGACAATTGAGAGATCCCGTTTGCGGATATTTGATTGCAACTTTTAAACGAAAATGAGAAGATATGGGTTGAGTGAATTCTTTTGTAGCTCGAGATATTCCCACTGCCTGATTGCCAGAAAGTCATTTTAAAACATGCGCCATAGCCAAGATCAATATCAATTTGCTTCTGGCTTTTCAACATCATTGAAGATTTCTTTCATTGATCATATTGAGGACATTTCTTACATCCTTTTGGTTGATCAACAGGAAAAGATTTGAATTTTACCTCTTTTTCGCAAAAAGTTTCACCTTTTGGAAGGAAATACAGGATGTAATCTGAGAGAATTCTTTTTGTGGAGTAAGAATATTTAGAATCAACAAATGCTTTTAGCAAATTGGCAAAGTTTTCATGAATTCTTTGTGAAATAATCATTCAATATAGATTTTGATGAGATCTTGAGTTGCAATCTTTTGATTTTTGGAAAATACATGACCAGCAAAAGCTGGAACTTTTGAAATACATGACCAGTAGAAGCTGGAACGTTTGAAATACATGACCAGTGAAAGCTGGAACATTTGAAATACCTGACCAGCGAAAGCTGGAACTTTTGAAATACCTGACCAGCAAAATGCTGGAACGTTTGAAATACCTGACCAGCAAAATGCTGGAACGTTTGAAATACATGACCAGCAAAAGCTGGATCTTTTGGAAATACATGACTAGCGAGATGCTAGATCTTTTGGAAATACATCAGATTTAAGTCTTGAACTTTGTAGAAAGAAAAGAATTTGATCAGAACACTGAATTTAGAAGGTTACCGATGCGAGGACCGGATTTCCTAAATGAGCTCAACATATGATTGAAAATTTTGAGAAATAACTAGTGCGAGGACTGGGTTGTGAAGATGAGCTAAGAAAGGTAAAATTTGATGAGAGATTCTGAATTCAATGGACCATCACATCCTAACTGCGTGGTGGTCTGTTTTCAGGATTTTATCTCCTTATCCTGAACTGGGAAGAAAGGAAAGAAATACCTCGTTAGCAGGAGGCATCAGGTTTATCCCTTAACCTGAAGGAGAAAGAAGAAATGATGGATTTCCAATGCGAGGATTGGATTCAAAAGGAAGTCCTGGTCGGAACTCAGAACTTCGAACGAAAACTTATAGAAGAAAACCCGAGCTGGAACTCGGATTTCTAAAGAAATGATGGATTTCCAATGCGAGGATTGGATTCAGAAGGAAGTCCTGGTCGGAACTCAGAACTCTGAACGAAAAATGATAGAAGAAAACCCGAGCTGGAACTCATATTTCTAAAGAAATGATGGATTTCCAATGCGAGGATTGGATTCAGAAGGAAGTCCTGGTCGGAACTCAGAACTTCGAACGAAAAATAATAGAAGAAAACCCGAGCTGGAACTCGGATTTCTAAAGAAATGATGGATTTCCAATGCAAGAATTGGATTAAAAAAGAAGTCCTGGTCGGAACTCAGAATCTTCGACTGAAAATAATAGAAGGAAAACCCGAGCTGGAACTCGGATTTGGAAAGGAATGAAGGATTTCTAATGCGAAGATTGGATTCAAAAGAAAGTCCTGGTCGGAACTCAGAACTTCGACTGAAAATAATAGAAGGAAAACCCGAGCTGGAACTTGGATTTCCAAAGGGATGAAGGATTTTCAATGCGAGGATTGGATTCAAAAGGAAGTCCTAGTCGGAACTCAGAACTTCGACTAAACATAATAGAAGAAAAACCCGAGCTGGAACTCGGATTTCCAAAGGAATGAAGGATTTCCAATGTGAGGATTGGATTCAAAAGGAAGTCCTGGTCGGAACTCAGAACTCCGAATGAAAGAATAGAGGAAAAACCCGAGCTGAAACTCAGATTTCTAAAGAAATGATGGATTTCCAATGAGAGGATTGGATTCAAAAGGAAGTCCTGGTCGGAACACAGAACTTCGACTGAAAATAATAGAAGAAAAACCCGAGCTGGAACTCGGATTTCCAAAGGAATGAAGGATTTCCAATGCGATGATTGGATTCAAAAAAAAGTCCTGGTCGGAACTCAGAACTTTGACTGAAAATAATAGAAGGAAAACCCGAGCTGGAACTCGGATTTCCAAAGGAATGAAGGATTTTCAATGCGAGGATTGGATTCAAAAGGAAGTCGTGGTCGGAACTCATAACTTCGACTGAAAATAATAGAAGGAAAACCCGAGCTGGAACTTGGATTTCCAATGCGAGGATTGGATTCAAAAGGAAGTCCTGGTCAGAACTCAGAACTTCGACTGAAAATAATAGAAGGAAAACCCGAGTTGGAACTCGGATTTCCAAAGGGATAAAGGATTTCCAATGCGAAGATTGGATTCAAAAGGAAGTCCTGGTCGGAACTCAGAACTTCGAATGAAAGAATACAGAAAGAAGCCCATGTGAGAAGAAAAATTTTAATCAAAAAGATTGAATTTTGAAAATTTGCTAGCGCGAGGACCGGACCTGGGATTAAGAATGACCATTTAGAGGACTGAATTTATTTGCATGGCGATCTGATTGCCCCCTTATCTCGACTGGGGAGAAAATAAAATTTAAAAAAAAAGAATTGATGAGAAGAGATAGAAATGGATGGAAGATTTGACAAAAGAGGAGAATCAAGGAAATTTTATGGAAAGAATCTTTGTAAAAGAATTCTCACAGGTAGCATTGTTGCTCCTATGAGGGGTTTCAGGATTATCCCTTATCCTAAATGGGAAAGGAATAAAATTTAGGCAAAAAGTTGGTGAAAAGCTTTAATAAAGAATTGGAAGAATTGAAACTTAATTAAGAAATAAAACTGATAAAATTGAATGAAGAAAAGGATTTAGCTTTAAAAAAAAAAGACATTCCGAACTATCCCTTATCCTGAAGAAAGAAGGACCTCATAGGATGAGGTTTCAGGTTTGTCCCTTAACCTGAAAAGGGGGGGGTAAAAGAAAGAAGGGAAAAAAGAAATACCTCATGGGAAAAGAGCCATCAGGTTTATCCCTTAACCTGAAAAGAAAATTTTTTGAAATAAGAATCAAGAAGAAAAATGGATGAATAATTAATATAAATAAATAAAAATTGATAAGACTGATAAAGATGGATAAACAAAAGGTTGATAAAAGTTGAGAAAAAGAGTTTGATCCTGCCTGCATGTGGGATCTTTAAAATGAGAGAAGAAGATGGGAAAATCATTTTTTGGAAAGAAGGATTAACCACGAGAGCTAATCTTTGAAAAGGGATCATTCATGAGAGATCATCATGAGGGTTAATTTTTTGAAGCGATGATTTGAAAATCAATTTGTAGAAAATATGATCAACACGAGGGTTGATATTTGAATGTAATGATTTGACATCAATTTTTAGAAAATATGATTAACACAAGGGATTTGAATGAAATCAATTTTTTTGAAAAATGAGATCATCACAAGGGATTGATCTTTGAATGAAATCATTTTTTTTGGAAAATGAGACCAACACAAGGGATTGATCTTTGAATGAAATGAAATCAAATTTTTGGAAAATGAGACCAAAACAAGGGATTGATCTTTGAATGAAATGAAATCAAATTTTTGGAAAATGAGACCAACACAAGGGATTGATCTTTGAATGTAATGATTTGAAGTCAATTTTTTGGAAAATATGATCAACGCCAGGGATTGATCTTTGAATGTAATGATTTGAAAAAAAAAAATTAGAAAATATGATCAACACAAGGGTTGATCTTTTGAAATGTAATGTTTTGAAAACCAAATTTTTAAAAAATATGATCAACACAAAGGTCGATCTTTGAAATGCAATAATTCGAAATCAATATGATCAACACAAGGGTTGGTCCATGAAATGCAATGATTCAAAATCAATTTGTAGAAAAATATGATCAACACAAGGGTCGATCTTTGAAATGCAATAATTCGAAATCAATATGATCAACACAAGGGTTGATCTGTGAAATGCAATGATTCAAAATCAATTTGTAGAAAAATATGATCAACACAAGGGTCGATCTTTGAAATGCAACAATTCGAAATCAATATGATCAACACAAGGGTTGGTTTTTTTGAAATGCAATGATTCAAAATCAATTTGTAGAAAAATAGGATCAACACAAGGGTTGATCTTTGAAAAAGGTTGTAATAAAATCTTTGAACTAAGATTTTCATGGTTTTTGAAAGACCCTCATAGGTAATATCATTTCTCTCATGAATGATGTCAGGATTGTCCCATATTTTTGAAAAAGAAAAAGGAATTTAATGCCCCAATATAGCAAGAAGGAAGTATTGAATATCAAAGAAAAAAAAGAAAATCGACATTTCATTGATAAGCAAAAGTTGATAACAAAACTGAATATTTACAAGTATTTTAACTAAAAAGAGTCACAAAAACTGGGTTGACTTGCCCCTACAAAACGACTAACAGAAAGGGATGAAAGCGAAAAACTCTTGGTATTTTCAACTCTCTGAGTAGTATGGAAATGGTTCAGGCGGAACTGCAGTCTGCCCTCCTCCTTCTTTTGGTACCAGAAGCTCTTTATCAATGTAGTCCTGCATAATGTTTTTGAGGACGAAGCAACGCTCCGTGTCATTCCCCTTCGCTCGATGAAACTTGCAAAAGTGATTCTTCCATTTCCTTTTGGTGACAGAGGGATCATCCTGCTTTGGGAGTTTGATCATTTCTTTCTCGAGCAGGTATTGGAGAACTTCTTCGATCGGCTGACCTAGAGGGGTAAGTTGACGATCATAACCCCAACCTTCATGCTTTGCTTTCTTCGGCTTGTTTGGCTTCTGCTGAGCACTGACCCTTGCCTGGTAGCTGGACTGAGCTTGCATGTTTAGGAGATCCGGATGCTTTTCTTCTTCGTTTTTGACAAAGAGATTCTTATCAAGGCAATCTTGAACTATATTCTTGAAGATGAAGCAATGCTCAGTGTCATGCCCTGTTACTTGATGGTATCTACAGAACTAGTCTATATATTTTCCCATGACTGTGGAAGGGCTGGCGGCTTTTGGGAGCCTGAGTAATCCGTTAGACATCATGTATTCGAGGATTTTGTCGAGCGGTTCATCCAAAGAAGTGAAATCTCGATCCTTGCTCCAATCCTTGCGCTTTGGTTCTTCTTGCTTCTTGCCTTTTTGCTGAGGACTGTATTGAAGAGGTCTATCATGGTTTTCACAATATTTCCCAATTTGGCTTTTATGCTCTCTCAAGTTGCTGCCCTGATTGCTGCCCCTATTGGCTTTGGAATTTCCTACACTGATATTGCTGTGCTTATTCATGGGGAAAGTGGCCTTTCTTTCTGTGGGAGATTTTCCGCAACTAGTTTCAGCTTGCTCAGATAATATCTCCACCATCATCTTTTTGAATAATTGATATATCGCAGGATCGATCTCACTTTTGTTGTCCTGAACTCCTTCTCTGACAGACTTTCGAGAATCCATTCCTTGCTTTCTGTTTGTAACTGGGATGTTAGAGCAGTGTAACCTCTGAGCTTTGCCTGACTCAACTGATAACGCCGATGCTCTCTCTGTAGGGCAAAAATGGGGTTTTTAAAAGAGATCTAGGAAGAAATCTTAAGGGAAGAAATTATAATCTGAAAATGAAAACATCCCATTACGAGGGATCGGGTTGTCACCAAAATTTGCGACAACCGCATTGTTTTTCTGAAAACAAGTAAAATATGAACAAAGATTAATTTTGAAAAGGACATCTCCTGACAAAAGATGTTTTATTGTAAATGAGGGTAAGGAATAGAAAAAGATTTATTTTTTTTAAATTTTTAAGAATTACAGGCAGGATAAAAAAGAATTAGAAGAAATTAAGAGGAAAAAGGAAAATACACATGGGTTTTAAAGAGGAAATTTTGAATATATACCCAGAGTTTTGGAAAATATAGGGAATATCAAATATCATACGATCATAGATAAACAAGAATGCACAAACAACACTCCTTAGAGGCTGACTCTAAATGCAATATTTTGAAAATGGCTTGTAGGACCTTAATCCTAACTCTAGGGTTCAGATCATCTGATTCCAATCAAGATACGCCGATATACCTAAGCCGAAACTCGAAGTACGTGGCATAGAAATATTCCTCCGGTTCTAAGGTAATGGCTTCCCAACATCCTTGAGCACCTACCGATATACCTCGGACTATGGCCCTTAGGTACGTGGTAGGGGGGCACGAACCCAAATAAGTGATCCAGTTGTGAGGCTCTCTCCCAAACTATGGTTCAGTGAGACAGCCCAGCAACGTGAAGACCGGGACAATGTAGGTAAGGAGGTTTTCAAAATATGCTCAACATGCAATAAAATCAGAAGGCTCTAATGCAAGTCCTAAAGAGATAGATTTAAATAAAGAGAAGCATACACTTGCATACATTGTTTTGCATTCAATCCCTAGAATTGAGGAGAGTTGTATTTAAGACCTAAATCTAATGTGAACATGGATATAATCTCCTCAATATGGTCCTACCAAACCATACTTAGATCCTATATGCAATGATGTCAGCTTTAGGACAGAGTCTAGGCTTCTAAGGTTTGCATGAAAATGAAGCTGACATAGAAGAATAAAGACTTATATAATGTCAAAGCAAAGCAAAAGGCATTAAATTTGACCGGACGAAGACGAGTCCCATCACGGTCGCCAAACCTGTGATCATCGCAAAAATTTTCCTCTCGTAATATTCTCTCTCTTCCTTCTCTTTTCCATTTCTAACCTCTATTTTCCTCCTTTTTGAAGGGAGAAACATAAAAGAGAGAAAAGAAGAGAGAAGAGAAAAGAAAGAAGAGAAGAGGAGAGGAATTCTTTTGCGGGTCTCACTTGACCTTAATTTTGAAAATATTTTGAAATAACTTGCCTCCATTTTTGAAATATTTGCGGAAAAACTGGGAGACGGGATCCGCTTGTCGGTACAAGGTTCGGTCTTTCCTGGCGCCTTTACCAGGGGTAATCGAACCAAGGGTCGAATTAATGCCTTTTGCTTTGCTAAGAAATTATCTAAGAATCTATCCTAAGTCTAAATGCACAAAGAATCATGCTTGTGCAAATGAAAAAATGTATGCACTTTTTGAAAATATTTCGAAGAAATCCCAAGTGTTTGAGATGAATCTGATAAAGTGAAGAAATGATTTTTAACTTAGAACTTAAGATTAAAGTTCTTAAGTTTTTAGAATAATCAAGAGCTTGGGGATATGAATCTGGATTTGGAAAATGATCTTGAAACTGAAAGAAAAGAGAAGAAAAGAAATTTCAAAGTCATAAATGGACTTTGAATTAGAAATTTGAACTTGGATGAATATTTGGAATGGAATTGAATTCTATTTTTGAAATTTTTAGGAGGAAAATGGGCAAAATAGAAAATAGAATAGAGTTGGAATTTCAAGATGAAATCTGAATCCAAGATCTGGATTCTAAATAGGGTTCAAAGTTGAATTTTGAATTTAGGATCTGAAATGGAAATTTGATTTGAAATCCAGAATGAAATGGAATTGGTTTTAAAAATTGGAATCAAAGTGGAATTTGGGTTTGGAATCTTGAATGGAATTGGTTTCAAGATTTGGAATCCAAGATGGTATTTGGATCTGAAATCTGAGATCCACGATAGGGTTGGACTCTGGATCCTAAGATGGAATTGGATCTGAAATCTAAGATCCAATGTCGAATTGGGTTCTGGATCCTAAGATGGATTTGGATCTGAATCTGAGATCCAATAAAGAATTGGGTTCTGGATCCTAAGATGGGTTTGGATCTGAAATCGAAGATCCAATGTAGAGATGGACTCTGGATCCTGAGATGGAATCAGATCTGAAGCCTAAGATCCAAAGTATAATTGGATTCTGGATCCTAAATGGAATTTGGATCTGTAATCGAATATCCAAAGCGGAATGAGGACCTGGATCCTAAATGGAGTTTGGATCTGTAATTAGAGATCCAAAGTGGAATGAGGATCTGGATCCTAAATGGAGTTTGGATCTGTAATTGGAGATCCAAAGTGGAATGAGGATCTGGATCCTAAATGGAGTTTGGATCTGTAATTAGAGATCCAAAGTGGAATGAGGATCTGGATCTTAAAGGGAATTTGGATCTGTAATTGGAGATCCAAAGTGGAATGAGGATCTGGATCTCAAATGGAGTTTGGATCTGTAATTGAAGATCCAAAGTGGAATGAGGATCTGGATCTTAAATGGAATTTGGATCTGTAATTGGAGATCCAAAGTGGAATGAGGATCTGGATCTCAAATGGAATTTGGATCTGTAATTGGAGATCCAAAGTGGAATGGAGTTTATACTTGGAAATCTGGATCCAGGTTGAGGTTAGGATTTAACTTTGGGTTTGGGTTTTTGAAAAGTCCAAATAGGACTTTTAAAGATGGGTCTGGGTTTTGAAAAACCCAGATTGAACTTAGGAAGGTTTGGATTTTGAGATTCAGAGTCAATCTCAACTTTGATTTAAAATTTGAAGAAAACTTGATTTTGAACCAGAAGATGAATCAGAAGCTTCAAAGTTTAATTTGAACTTTGAAATTGAATTTTGAATTGAGTTGGAATTTTGAAGTTTGAATATAAAATGATTTTGGAATTTCAAAGTCAAATTGGACTTTGAAATTGAATTTTTGAAATGAGATAGAATAAGATTTGATCTGAGAAATGAAGAAGAAGAATCACTTGGAATTTTGAAAAGGAAATTTCGAAAATATGATCCAATTCTATCCTATATGATGAATGAACTTGAATAAGTTTGAAGTTGGATTTGAAAATTATATTTCATTCTTCAAATGAATTTAAATAAGATTAATGATGTAATACACCCCTGACTATGGTCATTGAATGTATTATATAATAGTCATATCTAAATTCAAATGAAGGATAAAATACCTCTTTGGTGCTTTTATAGAATTTAAAATGAAATTAATTCTTAATATACCCTGACTATGGCCATTGGTATATATATTGAATTAATTCTAACTTAAATTCTGATAAAAGGTGAAATATTTGAAAAATATGATGATTTTTTAAAAGGGTCCAGTGTGGATCCAGTGTTATTTCATAAAAGGTAAAAATACTAAGTCTTGTTTACACCGACTATGGCCGTTGGTGTAAATCATCAACTTAGAATTAATTTACCTTTTACGAAATAGTGCATGTGCCATTCGTGCTTCACCATTGCGAGGATTTGAGAAATAAAGGCAAAAATGTATGAAAACAAGTAATTCATGATATTTGCAATGCTCATTCATTCTATCTAAGACAGGAAATATAGATTCTTATTGATATCTAGTTTGTTACAATCCTGGAATTTGAAGTAATAACATCTCTAGTCTAAGAAAACAATACAAGTTTTCCATGACTTCCCTGCAAAGAAATGAGTTAGCATATTTATAGAAGAAAATATTTTCTCCAAAGCTAGATTGCATGTGTTTGTATTAATCCTAAGGCAAGATGTTATGCTCATATTGAATGAGAAAGTTGTATATAATGGGTGAAGCCAAGAGCCAGGATGGTCCAAGATGAATCAACCTGAAATCTGATGGTTCCTGATGACCCATCATAGGAAAGAAGGGACACAGTGGTTCATTGCGAACCACTATGAAAGGAAAACTATTATAGTAGTCCTTAATGAACTACTATAATAAAGAAGGGTTGCAGGGGTTCTTTAAGAACCATTGCGAAGGATAACTACTGTAGTGGTTTCTGATGAACCACTATAAAAGAAAGGAGACCACGGTGGTTCACGGTGAACCACCGTGAATACGGAGAAACTATGGTAGTTCTTAGTAAACTATCATAGAAGAAAAGGGGACAGTGGTTCATTGTGAACCACTGTGAAAATATAATAGGTTCCCTAACTTAGTTACTTAAGCAGCAAATTAAATTGATTACATAAGTCAAAGATCAAATATACAAGTTAATTCAATCAACTCGATGCCACAGGTCTGCATAGTTTCAGCAAGCCGGTTGAAACATGTTGATTGTATCAATTGATGACACAAAACACCATAAGATCAACTGACAGATCAATTTCTGCAACTGGATTTTCTGAAGTAACTATTCATTATACAATGAGTTGGCTGTATGTAACAACCGTGACATAGGAAATACAAATTCAGGGAGATTAATGGCCCTTTAGATATAAAATTGAAAATGCCATGAAATGTTTGTACATATAGGGTGAACTGAAGCGTTGCAACAGTATATTATATTGATGTGCAGTAATTCAAATACAGAGATGTTGGTGTAGTAATATGCAAAAGGTACATGTAAGCGATGATGGTGTGGCTGTAACTATAACTGTGAAAGGTGATTTTCTGTAAAGTAATGATATTCAGGGTAATGGACTACAGATAAACAGTCTCATAAGAAAGAAAAGTTGTCTAATAGCTAATATACAATGTGGACTGGATGTCATGAAATGATGAGCAAATGGCTTTTACAGTTGAAATCATAGATTGTGAATCTTTTAATGTTAAGGAAACAACTATCTCAAAATCTGAATACAAAACTACACAAGAAAGAAAAAAATATTCTGACATACCTGGGCGTAGTTGATAGGGAAAATGGTCTACCTTCTAGAATCCGATGTATGAACATATGCACGTAGCCAGACACAGTGATAAATGAGACAGTACTTCTAACATTTGTTCAACAAACTGAACTTTTCACAACCTCCAGCTCTGATAAGCAAGAGAAGGAAACAACACCTTTTTGCCATCGATAGAATCCAAAAGAGGGGTATCCCTGTACTGGAGTGGCTGTAACATGTATTAGCCCTGTAGATGGAGCTTTGGTGATGCGCAGAGGCCGATTGCACACAAATTCTTGGGCCCTACACTCTTTCAAGTATCATCTGATGAAACATAGATATGAAATCTGAGATCAATGTAATAAAATGTAAACATAGGTGACATTGAAAATACAAATGGAAAGATACAAAGAGAAAAATAAGAGTATGAGCAGTAATGAGATATTGACAAGTGGTCCTGTTATGCAGAGGATGGCTTGCCAAACGAATTCTATGAATGTCAATGTCCAGTGATAAGCTTAATCCTTGAATATACTAGAGGGTATAATGAACAGTGGGTGAGGGTGGCAGAGGTCATAAAGGCATTGGCAAATGCCGCATGCTATTGCAACACCCTGACAACATACTTGCTAAAATGGATTCTTTTCAACTTCTTTCTTTAACCACTCATTTGGATGCTGATAATATCATTTTCTTTGTGACCTTCAAAACGAGTCCAGAACTTGAACCATTGAATCCTCCCCAGATTGAATCACGAATTTAATGCATATTGACCAGACTGGGACATGTAAAATACATATGATGCGATGACTGGAATAGTGACCTGGACAGCGATGTGTAGGTAAATAAAACTCGCATCCTGTAGATACCACAATACCTGGCGATCCAGAGCATATTCCCCCCCCCCCTTCAGGTACTTTTTTATTCATGCTGGCAGATAAGATGGGGGTAAAGCTGGAGAGTAAGGTGCAATGGATGTGAAAAGGAGGTAAATGGGTGCAATAGAGATGAAGCAATGAGGCTTACAGCAACCATGTTACCACGCTAACAATAAACGAACATCTAGCTATTTCCCTTTTTATCAACACATGAATTTGAAAGTCTGTAATACTGCAGTATTAACATTAAAAAGAAAAAAATTCACCAGATGATTACAAAGCATTTTAAATCTAATACATCAATATTAAGGAAAGTAATGCAGAGTATGTACATGGACAGATTATGAAATTGCTACTGTGAGATGGGGATCATGCCATTTAAGATTTATTATCTACTTTCCTTCAGAATCGCATCAAGGTGGCTATCATCAACATGCGATGGATTTTTTTTAAAATATCACCAAGAGGCCGGCTTCTATATGGATGATTTTTACCAGAGGGTGCACTTAACACGCAGAGGACATCTGATGTTGCTGTGTGGCATGTCACCTCTCTGCAGAAAGAACACCTGCGTAGTCATTGTTGATTGATTGGGAATTCACATTGAGTATTGAATGGCTCCCATGGCAGTGGATGCTATCTCCTGGCAGGAAATCATTCGCATAAACCCTTTTGTTCTCGTCCTTCTTATCTAAAATTCAGTCAAGGAGATCAACTAATCGTCATGCCTGACGAGGTGCAGATTGGATTTGCTAGCAGCAAGAATCATTGATCAGATGGCTGACGATATCCCAGGAAATGTTGTTAGCAAGTCTACAGCAGCAGGTAGCAGGGGGATGGGGATTCAATCGGCTCTAGGGCGAACAAAAACTAGCTATCTTCAGCTGAAAGACCAAGCACGTTGTTCTTTAAGAATGACTAATGAAGAGCTAATGCTTAGCTCAAGTTGGTATGGTAGACCTTGTGGTAGCTGTGGACATTAAACCAATTTCCACTAACCAATAACCTGAATATTTAATAGTGAAAGAAATGAAAGGAAATAACTTTGCGCCATGAAGAAAGTAGGGGTTTTGCTGTAGTAGCATTTAGACCCCGTAGCACCTACATCATCAAAACTTGCTGTAATGGTCGGGTGCTGAGAGTGTTATTAGGAGTTGTCCGTTAGCAAAGAATTTGTAACGATCCTCCTCAACTTCATTATTCGTTCCTCATCCCTGGATGTCTTTTGCTTGGGTCGGATCACCCCACTAGCCAATGTTGAGCGTATTTTATCAGACAATTTCATGTTAGAGGGAGCCCATCGCCTTGCATTTGATAAACAAACCCACGATATCATTTTTTTTTTTTAGAATTTAGTTGAGTTTCAATCACATGATAGTACAGGAGGTTTGGATACTGGAAGATGTAATGGCACTCAGGGACTCAAGTGGCTTAACAAATTCATGATACAAAACTCACACCTAAAGCTAACATGGAGTGGTTGATATAAACCACAATATTGAATCAGAAAGTTGGAACATAAATTTGAGAAATCAAGTAAAACAGGGATAATCATGCTACAGAAGCTATGTAGAAAAGAGAAACGCAGACATGGGTTTGGATTGATGTGCAGGAAATCATGGGTAACACAGGAACTCAACAGATTAAAATCCTGAAACAATGAATCACAGGTGATTGAATGCCACAAATTTGTCGTAAATGACTTGCAGATCAATTTTGAAATAGATCTCGCAATAAAATTCAATCTAAATAGGATCTCACGATGCAAAATAAATGGTTGTAAAAGAAAGTATATACAGAGCAAGAGAAATAAAAAAAAAAGAAAATATTGCGAGTGGAGAGGAACAAAACAAAAACGAGAATGATAATGTTAAAAATGATTTCAAACGAGTTTCAGGAAAGAAGAAAAGAAAAATATCGTGAACATCAATAAACCTAAAGAAATTCAAGCAAGTAAATTATAGAAATGGAAGAATAAAATGTTGGAACACAGTGATTCCTTTGATGTTGCAAATCTGTAAATCCATTTGCTATAAGCAAATCAAAATTACAAAGAGTGCGTCAGTGGGGCCAAGAACAAGGAAAACCAGAAGAAAATTAGAAAAAACGAAGATAAGAAGGGTACTTACTTGACTCAGAAGAGGGATTCGGGGCTCCTTCAGTGGTTCAAAGGGGAAGCTCTCAGGGAGAGAAGGAGGAAGAGGGGAGAAGAAGAAGCAGAGAGGTAATGGTGGGGTGAAGATGGATCGTGTGCAAGAGAGAAGAGGCTGGTGGAGGGGTGAAAACGGATGCCTCAAGGGGTTCCCTGCGTGATCTTTTTAAAGGGAGGGAAGGTGCTTCGAGAAGGGGCCGAGCGGTTAGGGATCGACGGGGGGTAAGGGCGCGATGGGCGATTGGCAATGGAGGAGAGAGAAAGAGAGAGAGGGGAAAGTGGCGAGAGTGAAGAGAAAATAGAGGGGGCGACCCTTTTCCTTTTCTTCCTTACGAAGGAAAACCCTAAAGAGGGTTTTGTAAAAGACCCCCTTCAACTTTCAATTTTTTACAGAAGAGGGCTTCAGAGGGTTTTTTTTTTTTAGCAAAAATTGTTTTTTTTTTCTTTTTCAAAAGGCTCAAAATCATTTGTTTTTCTCAAAATTTTTCCAAATTTTTGGTTTTTGGTGTTATTTTTCCATTTTTTTGTATTTTTAAAATAAAATCCTAAAGTTTACAAGAAATCAAGGGTTGAAACTAATTTTTTATGTTTTTGCAAAAATATTTACAAAAGGGAATTTTTCTGAGAATTTTAGAAACCATTTTGAGAAAATTTCTTCAAAAATGGGTTAGGATCCGAGTTTTGAGAAAATATGGATTTTAAAACACTGGATTCGGATCCGGAGTTGATTTTGAATATATCAATATGGATTTTAATTCAGAAAATCTGAAGAATGATCAAAATTTAGCTTTGGTTTTCTCCGAAAATGAAACCAGGGGCAAAAAGGTCATTTTTACAAATTTTGAAAAAATTGGGGTGTTCACACTTGCCATCTCATGTGTTTAGCTGTCTTTGAAGACATATACAATCGCTGCAATCTTGGAGTGATAGGAAAGTAGCGGAGCGACTTGTATGAAACTTCCTTTGATCTCGTGCTACCATTGCCTCTTGTCTTTGGCTAGAACCGAGGATTCCCACATGACGGGCATGATATGTTGTTTTTCTGCTCCTTGAAATACAATATGCAGTGATTTGGACAAGCATCAATCTTTTTGTAACCCATACCTAGAGCGTTGACCATAACTTTCGCACGATAGAAATTTTGTGGCAATTTCTCATCTTTGGGCAACATACTCTTCACAATCATGCACAAACGGTCAAAACATGATTGACTCAAATTATACTCGGACTTCAAATTCATTAGGTGAAGAACTGCAGACAAGATAGTGTGACTCTCACAACCGTTCCAAAGTGGCTCATCAGCATCTCTAAGTAAATCATAAAATCTACTAGCTGCATCGTTTGGTGATTCTTCATCTACGACAGTTCTTACATCACTAGAACTCATAGCAGAACCCAGTTCTGTTCCTGCGGCATCAAATATCAAATCCGTATATGGATTATCGTGCACCACATTCACCCGTGCATCAAAATCGTTTCTAAATTCTTCTCCATGAAACGTCCAGTTTTGATAATCATTCACAAAACCCTTCTTGTATAGGTGATGTCTAACGCTATGAGGTTCTACAAATTGATTATTCTTACAAATATTGCAGGGACACCTAATATGACCTGTGGGATCCACTGTACTGACACTTGCCGTTGCAAATTCAATAAAACTGTCAACACCATCCATATATTCATGCGATAACTCATTGTCCACTATTCTACGGTACATCCACTCACGGTTTGCAGTCATTTTCTTATGATGTTACGAATAATAACCTAACGAATTAAAAGAGAACAATCAGAATGCTACGATGAAGAACATATCAAATTTATCATGCAATATATGATGTCATACAATAACAAGAATTTTGATGCATGCATTGATAACTTAATATTTTCATGTGCAAACTATTAATGACACAATATAATAATTTGAAACATGCTTTCATTATACAATTTCACATGGAAGTCATAATCAAATTGAAAGTTACATGCAAGCATGGATACAATTACATCAAACATTGCAATACATCGTAATCATTCATATCAAACAAATGGCAAACATGTACCTGCAGCAAACAAACTTCAATATCTCACTAACTACTACCATGCCTAGCATGGACTCCGTACTCCAAAAATAAGAACACTTCAATATTAATACATAAAAATCATGCTCAGCATGATCTTCAAACTCCAACGAAGCAACCCTAAATATCAACAACTAAGTGAGTGTGTGAACACTAAAGTGTTACATCTAATTAATTAAATAACATGTGATACGCTTGCGTCACTTACTCACCACGGGTATTTACCCGGTTTGCATTGTTTTTGACACTTACCACAGGTGGCTGAGCACGAGCTGGTTCCATTGAAAAATCTGCACAAAAAAATACTGTTTTAAAATGAAGTCACCACGAAAAAAAATTGTTCTGGCAAGGGGTCGACTCCCCTGCTATTTCGGTAGAGGGTTGACCCCCTTACGGAACATAGGGGGTTAACCCCCTTACGGAACGTAGGGAGTTAACTGACCCTGTGTTCGGGTAGGGGGTTGACCCCCAGCCTTTCCGCCAGTGAGTCGACCCCCTGCCGGAATAGCAGGGGGTCGCCCCCCTGCCTGAGCAGTTAAGGCTTGACCCCGTGCCTATTACGGCAGGTGGTTAAACCCCCTGCCGGGGTCGACCCCCTGCCCAGGTCAACCCCCTGCCGGGGTCAACCCCTTGTTGTTTCGGCAGGGGGTTTAACCCCTGTCGAAAAGGCAGGGGGCAGGGGTCCCCTGTCGGAAATGGCAGGGGGTTAACTCCCTGCCAGAAAACGCAAGGGGTTAACCCATGCCGGAAACGGGAGGGGGTTAACCCCCTGTCGGCCCCTTGCTGTTTCGGTAGGGGGTTAACCCCCTGCCGAAAAATGCAGGGGGTTAACCCCCTGCTGGAAAACGCAAAGGGTTAACCCCCATGTTTTGACGCAGAGGGTTAACCCCCTGCCATTTCTGGCAGGGGGTCGACCTCCGACCGGAACAGCAGGGGGTTAACCCCTAACTTTCCGGTAGGGGGTCGACCCCCTGCGTTTCTGGCAGGGGGTCGACCCTCTTCCGGAAAACACGGAGGGGCGTCCTTTACCTTTCTCCGGGCGGCGGGGCCGGCGGACGGTGGGACCAGCGAACGGCGGGAGTGGGACCGACGAACCGCGGGAGCGGCGAACAGCGGGAGCAGCGAAAGAAGAAAAGGAAAAGTTGTCTGGGATTAGGGTTATTTAATCCATCGCTAAGCCCACGTAAATCAAATTTACGAAACCAACGACGGACGATACGGCGTCGCCAAGTCCGTCGCTACTTAGCGACGGACTAAAGTTTGTCGCAAGAGTCGTCGGTAAATCGTGCGGACGTAACGACAAAATAGTATGTCGCAAAATCCGTCGCTAAATAGCGACGGACTGGGCGACAGACTATATTCCGTCGCTCGTTTCGTATGCTTCATGGATTATAGCGACAAATGTTTTTTGCTTATTAATCCGTCGCTAACTAGCGACGGAAATATTCCGGCGCTATTATCCGTCGCTAACAACGTGTTTTCTTGTAGTGTCTCATTCATTGTCACCTTTATTAATATGTAACATTCTGTTATCATCGCAAAATTTTACTTTTGCAAATCAAACTGACCTTTTAAAAAGTTTTTGAAAATAACTCGCCTCCGTTTTTAAAATGCAGGAAAATTCCGTAGAATGGGACTCGCCTGTCGGTACGAGGTTCAACTGTTCCTGCCACCTTTAACAGGGGTAATTGAACCAAGGATCAATCTACTGCTCTGCTCTATTCAACTTGTCTAAACCATATTCTAATTTCTAAATGCACATAGAATCAGGCATGTGCTATGAATTTTCTGAAAATGCATATTTGAAAACATGATGTTTGCTTTGAATAACTGAAACACTTAGAATAAATATCACATGGAAAATCGTGAATTGGGATTTGAAATGTACTTCTGAGAAAAGTAAAAATTGATTTCTGAAGAAATGTAAGGATTTTGTGAAAATCGATTTTGAGAAATGTGAAATAACTTTGAAAAACTTGATTTCTTTGAATTCAAACTTTGAAATTGAAAATATAACTTAGAAAAATCGAATTTGGAACTTGGGAAATACTTGAAATATCATTGGCAAATAAATATTTTGAGAAAATCGATTTTTTGAATAAGACTTAGAAAATTTTTGATTTCTCTAACTTTAAACTTTGAAATTGACTGCTTAACTTGAAGAATTGAATTTTGAATTTGAGAAAACACTTGAAATTATATTTGAAATTTTCATATTCTGAGAAAATTGATTTCTCCATATGACTTAGGAAATTTTGAGAAATTCAATTTCTTTGACTTGGAATTGGCAAATGCATGAAATGAATGAATATGGATTTGAGGATTTGAGAAATACTTTTTGTATTTTTGAGAAATGCAGTGCATTTTGAAGTTAGCCTAAGAGTGTAGGATGAATGTGGCTAATGTGAAGATCATAAATCTAAGTATCATTTGTATTCTGACTATGGCCATAAATACAAATTCCACCAAGTTTATAAACTTCATAGAAGCTAGTGCATGTGCCATTCGTGTAAACCAAGGTGAATTTATGAAAATGTGCATGAATGATACATTCATCAGACATTTAATATTTGCAGAATTAAACTATATGCAATGCAATCCTAGTCTAAGCTGGAATTTAAATTCTTATTCCAAAGTTTAATTACAAATTACATCACTATTGAAATTTAAATACAGGAAAAATAAAGGAAAATAAAATCTTCAATGTACCTGCAAAACTAGAAAACTTGGTTAGTGAATATATGTTGGCTTTTCTAGATTTATCCAGCAATATCTGGAAATTGCTGGATTTTGCTAGATATAAGCCTTTTCCTTGATTCCCTTAAATAAAAATGATAAAGATATAAAATCAAATTGAGCAAATAATGAATATAAGATATGAAATTTCGAAATTGGGGTCCAAATGACCAAAATACCCCTAATAGCAAGACTATGGCCTTGAAATTAGGGTTTTTAGAAAGATATTTTGGTAAAAATTTGGGTTTTATGCCCTAAATGAAATCAAATAACTGCAAAATTAAACCTAAAGCATCCTAATATGCTTAAAAACATAATTAAACCCTAAAACTATATGCTTATACACAAAAATCCAACAATATCACAAAAACTGTGATTTTTGCAGTGTTTTTTTATCTTTCAGGGGCCCTATTTTGCAATTTTATTAATTCAGACATCAAATGGCTTCCAAAATCCATAAAATTTGGTACCTGCACTTTGTATAACCCTAGTTTTGACTTAGAAGTATAAAAATAATTTTTTGACATTAAATTAACCCGAAAATTGCATCAAACTCTAAAAATATGCTATTTTTGACCTAATTCATCAACCAGTTTCAATCCAAGACCCAAACCAGGGGCCAATCTCTTTGAAAATTTATGAAATTTTACAGAGACTAACTAAGAAGTAAAACAGAGATTTCCCAATTTACAGATCGGAAAAAGCATCTCTGGTTAGGGAGAAACCCTTCCGGCAATATGAGCTAAAATATATCACTTTTAACAGGGATTAAAACGGCTACTTCAGATTGAAAATACAGACATAAATAGCAGTATTAAACAAAAATCTCTGAAATTTTAGTGGTGAACAGTAGACAGAAAAATAACAATACTCACTTTTTACAGATTATGAATCGGATCTGTGGTTTGGGATTTATGACTAACACAAGTCTGATTAGGGTTTTGGTAAACCCTAACGAGTTTTAAATTTAAAAACAGATTCTCTGAAAGATGAAAAATATTAAACAGTAATCAAAAAATTTGAACATTTTACAGCAGACATATCTACTCAATGTAAATCCATAGCACTTTACAGATCTAAAATCGGATATAAGATGAGAGAAATATCACAACAGCAAGTTACCTTCTTGATTTTAACCACGATTTTAAAGCTTTAAAAACCCGATTTGATGTCTGATTTTTTTGACAGGGTTTCCAAGATCCAAAACCTCTGATTTTTCTACAGTAACTCAATAACTCATGCATTCATCACATATAAAAAAATCAGAAATAAACAATGAGTACTTAAATCCGAAATAACATTATCTTTACTGTTCTAAACCTAAAACACACAGAAATTTAAGAAACTTGAAAAACCATGCATTAATTAATGTAAATCAATAAAATAAACCATAAAACAGTAAATAAAAATTATTTCTATGCTATATAACGTAAAATAAGCATGAATAAACCATAAAAATAAAATAAAAACAGGGAATCAATGGCTGGAATTTGATATCACCTTTAAAACATAGATTTAACCCATTAAAAGGGTAAATCATGTATTTTATAGGTTAATAATGTAAAGAATTATATTAAAATTAATTCTAATGGATTAAAATCCCTGTAAATCACCCAAAACAGGGTTAGATCACCTTCTTGGATCATTCTTGCTGATTCTTGATGGTTCTTGAGGTTGGATCTTGGTTTAATCCATACAATAGGAGGTATTAATGGCTAAAATTGATTTAAAACTATTAAAAACATGAAATAAAAGCTAAAAATTAAACAAAATAATTACCTTGAGGTGGCTGCAATGGAGGAAGGGTTGGAGAGGAGAGAGAAGCTCCAAGAATCCAATAGGAGAGAGAGATGGAAAAATCAACCCCCTATGGCCTTCTATTTATAAAAAAATTTTAGGTTAAAAATCAAATGTTTTAAAAAAAATTGGACTCTTCTAAGGGGGGGCAATTTTTGGGTGGAAAGACCTAACTACCCCTAGCCTAAATTATCTAAACTAATGCCTAATTAACCCCTAGACTTTCCTAAAAAATCCCCAAATGTAATGCCACTTGGCATTTTCTACATTTGGCTTTTTAAAACACCTTTAAAAACCTTTAAAAACACTAGTTTTAAAAACTAACTTTCAAAATGAGTTTTTTCAAAATGGTTTTGACTCTTCTAAACCTCTAACACTAACCAAGACATCAACTAACCCTAGTCTAGCCCTGACTGACTCGAATATGGCACCACCCCGAGTGGGCCCTACTTGAGTTTTTCAAAAAGCGATTTTAAAACTTGAAATTGAAGGAGTTTTCAAAAGTAAACTTAAAATTAGAATTTTTGAAATGGCATAGGGTTCTAATCGAGTCATAACTCCTCTGGATATGGTGCCAACTGAGTGGGCCCACATCGAGTTTTGAAGAATTTTGAAATAAACACTGAAAATGGTTTTGAAAAGAGGTTAAAATCAATAGTTGAAATTCAAAGTTTTGAAAGTAGAGTCTCAAACGAACTGGAACTCCGAATTAGAGTCCTGAACTCTTAGGACTCTGAGATTTTAAATCTTAGAATTCAAATGTAAGAATTTTTGAAAGATTTTATCAAGAAATGATGAAATAAGTCAGAAAACACAGTCAGGGTTAGACTCCTAACTCGACCGAACTCTAAAATAGAGTCCTGAACTAACTGGACTCTGTAAAATGACCTAAATTTCGAAAATAAACGGAAAAGATTGAAAATGGAAGTAAAACAGACTTCAAAACAGACTCTTGACCGGATTAGGACTCTGAGACAGAGTCCTGATCGGACTGAAACTTTCAAAAATTTGAGAAATTTGATGAATAAAGGAATTCAGAAGCGACACCATCTCAATGGGCCTCATCTGTGAATTGAAATCGATTAAAATTTGAAGTTAAAATGAATCCAGATTGTTTTCTGAGAAAATATTTCAAAATATAAAGTCCTGGGGTTGGAAAATGACAGAATGTTGAATAAAAACCCAGGTTTTGAAATTGATTTTGAAAGAAAAGCTTTAAAACTCGAATCTGGATTAAATATTTTGAAAACAGGAGTGCTGGATCTCAAGAATGAAATGCAATGACATGTAATGCAATGCAATGCAATGAAATGAGATGCAAAATGTATGCAATGATATGCAATTGCATATGAAATGGACAAACACTGGATGAGGGTGAAAATTTGGGGTGTTTACAGATGCCCCTCTTTGTTGCTAAGCCGGTTAGAAGCCGAGCTTAGTGGCAAAGAAAACATACCAAATTTGAAACATGAAAATGCCCCAGTTAGATGAATCTGACTGGGTATGAAAGAATTAGTTCAAGTGATGATGGTAGATATGAAATGGAGAATAAGGAGAAAATCTTATTTCAAAAGAAGTGAGATTCAGTTTTTTCCCTTAACCTGGATGGGACGGGAAATACCTCGTATGGAACGAAGCTCATGTTTAACTCTTAATCCTGACCGGGTTGAAAATGGAATACCTCATCAAGGGAGGCTCAGGTTTGTACCCTTGACCTGATTGGGTGAAAAATGGAATACCTCATCACATGAGGCTCATATTTGTACCCTTGACCTGATTGGGCAGAAAATGAACAGATCCTCGAAAGAAGAGACTGTGATGGAACCTTTGGATTTCCGCACAATGAATCCGATAGGGGTTTCACAAAAGGATGGAATTGGGGTCCCTAAAGTTTGAAAATGGATTTGACTTTGGGCACTTCATTGCTGAGACTAAATAACTTTTGAAATTGCCTTTTGCTGGAATTGGTGGCTTAACCTCAAGCCGAAATTGGACTGTCTATGGTGGGACAGTGGGGACACAGGGAAGTGTGCGAATCTGAGAGCCCGTGCGCTCAGATTATACCAAAGAAGGGAAGGAATCTTGAAAACTCCTGTTATCAAGTCCTAAAAGGGATGGTGTCAGGATGCGCCAAAGATGAACCTCAAGCTCTCGCTTTATGCCAGGATAGCTAGAAAATATTGTCAAAATGTTGAAAATTGTTGTCGATTCAGAATAATTGAAAATGATGCACATTGTTTTGAAAGTATTCTCTCTTTTCTACCTGAAGTATTACCTCCGACTGGGCTTAACTCCGTAGAATCAAGATTCGAATTCAAATTGCTTGCGATTGGCTTTCTTTCAAGGAAGCTATCAATTTCCTTGATATGGACGGGAAAGAAAGTATTCTTGATATTGCGAGAACTATTGGTGAAAGAATATTGATAAAAGAATTTTACAAAATTAAAGAAGATTCTTGATAGATTTGGCAGTCTGATATCCTGGGATTCTTTTCTCATGATGATCTTTCTGCACTCTCTTTTTAGCAGATTGGAGCTCTCTTGGATTTTCGGGAATTACATCATCCTTCATTTTGGAGATGTCCTGACTTTTCTCTCTTTTTTTTTCTTGGGAAGGGTACGTCACAAACTCCTTCATCTCAGAGATGTTCCGATCCTTCTTTTCTCTTAGGGATTATCTTGACGATTATTGGCGCATTGGTTGGGAGTCTCTTGATGATAGCAGAACTTAAATATCTTTTAGGGTTTGTCGGTAGGCTCATCACACTCGCCTTCATCTCGACGGTGATCTGAACTTTCCCTGGAAGGATCCGTCACAAACTCCGTCATCTTGGAGATGATCCAAATCTTCTTTGGCCCCGGGGGTCGACTCGCTTAATTCGCCTTCATCTTGACGACAATTGAGAGATCCCTTTTGCAGATATTTAATTGCAGCTTAGGTGATTGAGGAGATATGGAGATTGAGTGGATTTTTTTGTATCACCTAGGATATTTCGACTGCTTTATTCTTCAAGAATGGTCTTTAAAATGTGCCATTGACTGCGATCAATATCAATCACTTATGGCTTTGCAACAACATTGAGTTTTCTTTACTGGCCATATCGCGGATTTATTCTTCATCCTTTTGGTTGGCCAATAGAAAGATTTTGAACTTTGAATCCTTTTTCGCGAAAGCTTTGTCCTTTCGGAAGTAATACTGGAGGTATTCTGCAGTAATAATTTTGTACAATAAAGATTTTTGAAATCGACAAATATTTAATGACAAATTGGCAAAATTTTCTTGAAATCCTTTTGTGAAAGCGAGCATTTGAAGCACAACACAACATATCCATGACAAAAATTCTCTTCTCCTTTCCCCAAAGGAGAAGATTCAGAAATTAGAATTGGGAATTACTCCTCTCTTCCCTGAAGAAGAGGTGTTTGCAAAACGAACTTTCGAAAAAAAATTTAAGCTTTCGTCAAAACTTCCTAACATTAGGCTTCTCTTATGGAAAGGGGGCCGGAATTGGTGAGGTTTAGTGAATTGGTCATGAAGGAACGAGTTCATCACACTCTCCCTGAAAAGAGGGTCCTTCATGATGAAATGGTTTAGTCTGAAATTATGGGGCCACAAGGAAAGCAAGTCTCCGTCGAGTCTCTCCCTATAAAAAGGGTTTCTTGTGTGAAATTTGGAATTTTGTTTTGTAAACGGTTCACAAAGACACGAGTCCCTTCAAACTCTTCCTAAAAAGGGGCTAAGTGAACGAATTGGATAGCATGCGAAAAGAGCGAGCTCCCTCGAACTCTCCCTATACAAAGGGTCTCTCGCAAGAGAAATTTTTTTTGGAATTGGGTATTGGGTGACCAAAAGGTCGAAATTTGGAATTTTGAATTTTGAGTTTTTGAAATTGGAATTTTGATATTTGAAATTAGAAATTGGAAGTTTGGAATTTGGAATTTGATATTCGGAAATTGGAAATTAGAAATTGGGAATTTTGGAATTTGGAAATTGATATTTGGAAATTGGAAATTGGAAATTGGAAATTGGAAATTGGAAATTGGAAATTGGAAATTGGAAATTGGAAATTGGAAATTGGAAATTGGAAATTGGAAATTGGAAATTGGAAATTGGGAATTGGATGAGTGATCAACACGAAGACTGAGCTCAAGAGGTCGACTGACATGACCATTCAGTGGAACACTAACACGAGTGCTCGATTTTGAAAGGATACCAGTATGCATACCGGTTTAAAAATGTACCAGTTTGGATACTGGATTTTGGTTCAGTTCTGGTGATTGTCTTTCAATCCTGAATCGTTAGGAATTGTGATGGGATTGATAGTTGAAATCTCAATATTGACCAGATCGTTATTAATGCGATTGAATGCAAATGAATGCAAATTGATGCACATGAATGCACAAGTGCGTGAAATGAGAGATTTGTTTATCCTGCCTGCATACAGGATATTTGTAGATAAAAACAAAATTTTAAAATGCCCCAGTGTAACTGGGAAAAAGAATTTTGATCATTATTGAAGAAAATTTGGAAGAATTACAAAGAATAGGAAATTGTTCAAGTATAGAATTTTTTCAAATGTCGAGCATTGATGGGATCTGGTAATTCTATTCCATCAGCATTGATGAGCCAATATGAATTGCGAGGTAGTGCCTCTTTGACAACATAAGGACCTTCCCAATTTGGCGACCATTTGCCACCCGGGCGGTGCCTGAGATAAGCTGTTGATCTGAGCACTAGATTATTGACCCGAAATTTTCTCTCAATGACAGATTTTGCATATTGTTGGGCTATCCTCTGGCGATAGGATTGAGCATGCTCTGTTGCTCTGAGCCTTCTTTCATCGAGCAAATCAAGTTGTACCAGTCGTTGTTGCTGATACTGATCAAGAGGTAATTCTAGAAGTGATGCAAATTTCAGAGCAGGTTTCTGAACATGTAGAGGCAGTACTACTTCAGTTCCGTAGACAAGTTCTGACGGAGTAGCATTCGTTGGAGTTCGAATGGTGGTTCTGTATGCCCATAATGCATCATGAATCTTTTCATGCCAGTCACGGCCCGTTTCTAAAGTTCGCTCCAGGATTCGAATCAGAATCTTGTTGGTGGCCTCTGCTTGACCATTCCCTTGAGGATAATAAGGAGCGGGAAAATGATGATGAATTTTGAACTTTGAGCAGAATGTCCTTATTCTCTCATTCTTGAAATGACTACCATTATTCGACACAATATCATGCGGTATACCGAAACGGCAAAGGATATTCTTATGGATGAAAGAAACCACGTGTCAACCTTCTACTGTGCGTAGAGTGACTGCTTCTACCCATTTAGTAAAATATTCTGTTGCGGCAAGAAAATATTTATGACCATTGGAGGCTGAAGGAGTGATGGGGCCTACAACATCGAAAGCCCACATGGAAAATGGCCATGGCGAGACGACAGATTGCAAGTATGTCGTTGGCGCATGAATGGAAGGCGCATGCATCTGACATTGAACGCACTTCTTTACAAAACGATAGCAATCTTGTTGCATAGTTCTCCAATAATATCCTGCTCGGATGATTTGCTTGACGAGAGTCTGATAGCCAACATGACCACCGCAAATGCCTTCATGTGCTTCTTGCACAACTTCTTTGGCTTCTTCTTCGTCCAAACATCTGGAATACTCAGAACTGAATCCACGACGATAAAGGACGTCAGCAAGAATAAAATATCGAGCAGACATGCGTTGAATTGCTCACTGCTCCCTCTTTGATAATTCTGGAGGAAATTTGCCAGTTTTAATGAAATTCTTGATATCATGATACCAAGGATTCTTCTTCTGCTCAGCCTGGTTTATCTGTTCTACTGGGACAAAAACGGGTTGATCAAGTCTGCCAATTTCAAATGAGCGACAAGATTCTCCACTCCTGAAAGACATGATGGATCCCAGATTAGCTAAACTGTCTGCAACTTGATTGAAATCTCTCTTGATATGGAAAAGTTGGAATTCTTCGAATTTGTTGGCAAGAGCTGAGACAATCTTCTGGTAAGGAAGTAATTTATGATCTTTTACTTGTCATTCGGCTAGGACTTGATTGACGACGAGCAAGGAGTCGCCATAAGCATGTACTCTTTTGACATTGAAGTCCTGTAGAATTTTCAGACCTTGTATCAAAGCTTCATACTCGGCCATATTGTGAGTGCACTGAAAATCCAATTTGAGAGAAAAGGGAATCATCTCTTTCTCTGGTGTGATTAGCAGAATTCTGATTCCTATGCCTGCCATATTCTTGGAACCGTCGAAGAATAAATTCCAAATTGGGGATTGTTGAATATTGCAGATCCGCTCATCGGAGAAATCATCCTCGGCTAGAGGAAAATCTGCTAATTGGTCTGCAATTGCTTGGCCGTTGATAGATTGCTGAGAGACATATTCCAAGTCGTATTGCATTAATAGGACTTGCCATTTGGCGATTCGTCCGCTGAGAAATGGTTGTTCAAGAACGTACTTGAGAGGATTTAATTTAGATAGAATCTTGACTTCAGACGTCAGTAGATAATGTCGCAATTTCTGACACATCCATACCAGAGCTAGGCATGTCTTCTCTATCTGAGAGTATTTCTTTTCGTAATCAATAAAGGTCTTGCTCACATAGTAAATGGCATGTTCTATCAGGCTGCCTTCTTCGTATTGCGCCAAGAATCCGCCGCAAGCAACTTGATTAACTGAAATATATAGCAATAGGGGCTTCCCCAATTCTGGTGGTTTTAAAACAGAAAGATTGAGAAGATATTTCTTGATGCGTTCGAACGACTGCTGACACTCTGGTCCCCATTCGAACCTCACTCCTTTTCTGAGCAAATGATTGAAAGGCTCACATCTCATGGCCAAATTAGAAATGAATCGCCGAATTGATTGCATGCGTCCTTGAAGGCTACGCAATTCTTTGAGATTAGTCGGGGGCGGCATGCCAATGATAGCTTTGGCCTTAGCGGGATCCATTTCTATCCCCTTCTTGCTGACCAAGAAGCCTAGCAACTTGCCTGATTCGACTCCAAAAACACATTTTTGTGGATTGAGTCTTAGCTTGTAAAGAATGAGTCACTTAAAGACTTGATTGAGAGCTTCGATGTGATCTTCCTCTTCTTTGGATTTTACCAGGATGTCATCAACGTATGCATCCATAGTCTTGTGCATCTGATCATGGAAAACAACGGCCATAGCGCGCTGATAAGTGGCTCCAGCATTCTTAAGCCCAAAAGGCATAACCGTGTAACAGAAAGTGCCCCATGGCGTGGTAAAGGATGTTTTGGATTGGTCACGAGCGGCCAACTTGATTTGATTATATCCGGAGTATCCGTCCATAAAGGAAAACATAGCATGCCCGACTGTGCTATCGACTAGGAGCTCAATGTTTGGGAGCGGATAGTCATCCTTCGGAGTGGCTTTATTGAGATCACGGAAGTCGATACAGATTCACACTTTACCATTCTTCTTAGGAACTGCTACGATATTCGCCAACCAATCCGGGTAATCAATTGCTCGAATGCATCCTGCTTTAAGCAGATCCTCAAGTCCTTCCTTGACCTGTTGCTCGATTCGAGGATCCATTTTTCTCAACTTCTGCTTGACTGGTTTCGCCTCAGGCTTCAGAACGAGGCGATGTTCCACCAATTTCGGATCTAAACCTGGCATATCCTCATAAGTCCATGCGAATACTTCTTTATGCTGCTTGAGGAAATTAGTGAGCCTTTCTTTCTCTCCTGGACTCAAACCACTGCCAATCTTGAGAATTCTAGGATCGTCTTCTGATCCGATATTGATATCCTCAGTCGGATCTTGAACTAAGGATGATGGCTCATCTTGCTTCTGAACCGATGCAAATTCTGGCAGTTCTTGAAGAGCTAAATCGAACTCTGTGGATTCTTCTGACTGTTTTGCAGTCTGACTGCATTCTGTTCTTATTCTGACTTGATGAATTATTGTTGATTTCAAACAGGCTTTTGGATTAAAGATGAGCTTCTTGATAGATCAGGAAGACATTCTGAAATTTGGAGGATAAATTGATTTAGGGAAATTGCTCATCATGAAATAAATTGCTTTTATTGAAAATAATTGGAAAGATAAAAGAGCAAAATGATTTCAATTTTGTGAGATTTAATATTGAGAAGTAAAGCGACAAATGGCACCAAGATAGACGAAGGAAACTTGCAACTTTATTGAAAGATAGAATTAATCAAAATGACAATGATGAAAATGAAATGGGGTATCATCCCGACAAAAGAATAGAAAAGGAAAGACAAATGAATTCTTCTAATGCGTTCCCTTAATGAAAATAGTGCCCTTCTGAGATCTTCGGCCATTAAAGCCCAATCCGGCCCTTTTAGGGCAATGCTGAGGAATCACTGGTTCAAGACGACCATCTTCATTTTTGCCTAGACCTTGAAAAGGCTGGTAGCCGTGCTTCACTAGTAAATCAAATCCCTTTTTAGCCTTCATAAATTGGGAGAAAAGAGGATGACCCTTAAGTGTGCTGTAATCAATTCGTCCTCCAATCTTGAAGAACTGTGGGCCTCCCCATCGGGTCGCAGCCACTGTATGCTCGGGTTGCACTGTTATCTGTATTATTCCTGAATTCTCTTCAAGGTTGACCTCTTCAATCCCTCTAATGCTAGGGATATCAGTAGTAAAAGAGGGCCTGGGAACCATGGGCTGTACTAGCCTCTGCTCCGGATCTTCGCCTAAGACTGTTATGATCATACCACCTTTTGACCACTTGATGCACTAGTGCAGAGTAGACGGTACTGCGTTTGTGTTGTGAATCCATGGTCTCC
This sequence comes from Nuphar pumila, assembly GCF_984573655.1. Taxonomy (NCBI): domain Eukaryota; kingdom Viridiplantae; phylum Streptophyta; class Magnoliopsida; order Nymphaeales; family Nymphaeaceae; genus Nuphar; species Nuphar pumila. The sequence continues at coordinate 67,370,442 of NC_143255.1, read as the reverse complement.
CGAGAAGCAGATTATAGGTGGGCGGTACATTGACCACGTGAAAGAGGATTGAATGGACCGAGTAGTCAATAAAGATCTCCAGGAAGATTTTTCCTTTCGCTGTTTGGCCATGATTGTCGAACCCATAAATGGTGATTGGATCTGGAATGTATTCTTCTTCTTTAATGCCCAAAGCTTTGGCGGTCATCTTCGGACATATATTGAGGTTGCTGCCTCCATCTATCAACACATGAGGAACTGTCATCCCTCTGGTTCGGACCACAACATACAGGGCGTTGTTATGGAACACATGAGGCTTAGGGAGATCCTCATCGGAGAAAGTAACTGGAGCATTAGTCATGGCCTGATTGACTATGTGGGCCATGTCTTCAGGAGTTATGCTTGGTTTCACCTTGATTTTCTGTAGCAGATCATTCAACACCTGCTGATGCTTGGCGGAAGCTTGAGTTAAGTCCAAAATTGAGACATTTGATAATGCTGTAATAGGCTTTAGAGTTGATGTCTCGCTTTTCTTTGGGGCGGACTTAATGAGATGCTTAGGGAGCCATGGCATTTTTCTGGCTACCTCAAGAGATACCCCAACGGTCTTGTCAGATACTTTCATTTTGCCGAAGGCTGAAATAAGGTCCATCTTCTGGGCCTTGGACTGAGCCTGCTGCAATACCAGGACCTGATGCTGAGCTTGCATATCATTTTCAGAGCACGACCTGATATGCTCCTGTGATTGAAAGGATTGTTCGGTGATGACTACTGTGGAATGACGAGGAAATGGCTCTTTTAGAATATCTATATTTTCATCTTCCGCACCTTCTATTAGAAGATTTTTATCGATAAGGTCCTGAACAATGTTCTTCAGAACGAAGCAATTCTCAGTATTGTGCCCCACTGTTCGATGAAATTTGCAGAATTGGTCTTTGAATTTTCCCATAGGAGCGGAAGGATCGACCAGCCTGGGCAATTTGACCATCTCCTTGGTCAATAGGTATTCGAGCACAGTCTCGAGTGATTGATCTAATGGAGTGAACTTCCTCTCATAGCTCCATCCTTCGTGCTTCACTTTCTCTCAGGGTTTTGGTCCCTGCTCTAGCTGAAGCAGCTTGCTGAATTGCGGGATCGACTTTCCTTTCTGGTCATTCTTGTTTAAACCTTCTGCCTCATAACAGAAGTCTCTATTCTGCCCCTTGCGATGATTTTGTTTATCATTTCTGGCAGAGTGAGCGAAATGAGTCTTCTTCTTTGACTCATTCTGATTATTGTTCTTAGCAAAAGTGAAGCCTTCATAAAAACTATTTTCCATGCTTAACTCGAGCCATTCGGCCCGCTCTGTTAACTCAATAAATGATCTGGATGGTGCAGTAGAGATGAGGCCTTTTAGAGGCTGCGAGAAATTGCTTAGAATCAAGGACAAAGAATGCCCTTCTGATATTGGGTCTCTCATCTTATTGCAAGCTGACCTCCAGCGGTGGATAAAATCTCGGGCCTTTTCATTTTCTCTCTGTTTCAGGCCACAGAGGTGGCTGAGGGTCGGGAGCGCCTCAACATTGAACAGAAAGCGCTCAATGAACATATTCACCACCTTATCAAATTCTTTCAGCTCTATGGGGTTGATGTGCTCCAAGTACCATTTAGCTGTCGTTCCCTCCAGACTGCGAGGGAAGCAAAGGAAGAGTACCCGATTGTCACGCTTGAATCGTGAACATTCAGCGAAAAACATGGCGAGGTGAGCCTTAGGGTCGCCAAAACCATCAAACTTGATAAATTTTCTGGGGAGATTATCCAGATTGTCGTCCCCATCTAAACCATCATAGAAGTCTTCGCTGGAGAAGACTTTCTTGCCCTTGTCGCGGGCCTGCAGATCTTTGACCATTCTCATCATATCTTTTAATTGTGACTGGGTAGGGTCGTCAACAGACTGATTTTTGGATTTGTAAGCCGACCCCTGACCCTGAGTCGACCTTTTGAATTCATGTTTATTTTCACATTCCTTGTCAGCATCGTCAGCTGATTCTGACTCATCAGATACTTCCTCATGACGACTCTGCTTTTTGCTGATTTTCGCATTTCTGGCTGCATGACCCTTATCTTTCTGCTTTGTCTGAATTTGCTCAGTACTAGCTTCAGTTTGCTCTGCCAGCATCTTGCTCATCATTTTCTTGAACATGGCGTACATCTGGGGATCTACGTCGTCCTCAACCTGCTGTCCTTGACTACGAGGCGAGTCCATCTCTTCTTCTGAAGCTACTGAGTACGCGACGCCTTCAACTGATGTGGTTTTCTTTCCGGACCTTGTATGAACCATTGAATGTCACGACAATTCTCTGGAGATTGCTAACGCTCTCTGCAGAGCAGAATTGATGGTTAGGCTTTTGAAGTAAATTTGGTTTGGAGGAAAATATTTATTGAGAATTTTGGTAGACAATTGAAATAATATCCCATTACTAGGGATTGAGTCATCGCTGGGATTACGACAATTGCGTTGCTATTCTTTGCAAAATAAACAACTGGAAATATGCCTTGTTACCTAGGCGAGGTCGTCAAACCAAAGTGAAATGTAAATAAAGGAATTTTATTGAGGGGAAAAACATGATTTTATCAATAATACACTTGACAGAGGGGAGGGGGACAGACAAATTTCCACCACTCCGGATAATCAGAGGACACTCGAGGACCAGGAAAAATAGTGAGAGTAACAAAGGAATCCCAGCCATGTCTGGCAGAATGGTATGCTCTGGACCACTGATCTGATGAGAGGTCGAATTCTGGCAGAACCCCTGATAGTGGACGAATCTCTACGCGCTTCTGCCTCTGAGAGAACTGTCTGACGCACCGCTCTGGATGATAGTACGTGTAGAAGAACGGGCCAAGTAGTCTGAACCGCTTGCCGTTAGCGTAAGTGTATCTAGGAGGTGATTCCTGACGATCGAAGTAGTCCCATACGACTTCTTCCTCCTGAAGGTTATCGATCAAGAATCGGTATCGAGCAACTAGAAGAAGCTTTTCACCATTATATCTGAATGAACTGGCTCGGGCTGGCACATGCCGGAGGAACCAAGATTGCAACGCGTAGGTGCACCCTTCGACTAGAATTAATTCTCCGAGTGCGAAACGAGTCAACCCTCGGTATAGAAAGGCGAGTGCAGCCATGGCTATTGAGAGGTGGCTGGTCTGTCGACTTCCCCATCTCCTCATAAGCTGAACTATTATGATATCCATGTAATTTCGTCCATCGGGAAAGAAAGCTAATCCCGCCGTGCACAGAACCATCGCGTGCTGAATTCTCTCTCGAGCTGTCCTGGACAACGAGCTGACTTCTATGAATATCCCATACTGTCTGTAGATTTCGATCAGGCTCACGTATTCATTTCCATCTTCTTCAATCAGTGGCCAAGACTTACGCCCTGTCATACGAGCTAAGGCATCTTTAGGGTCCAAACCCTTGACATTGATTAAGAACTGCTTCTCCAACGGATCTTCAGGCTGACCGGCTGGCTCGGGCAATCCCATAATCTCTGAAAATTCATCCATCAGTATCGTCATCTCGCCCCACGGGAACCAGAAGGTAGAAGTGCTCGGATTCCACCGCTCTGCTAGTGCATGGATCAAATTGCCGTTGACTGCCTGCTTTCCGACCGCGGATGCCAGTTCTAGCCCACAATCGTCCAAGTGGTCCGGAAACATACGAGAGAAGTTCTTGAACCATGAATAGTACCACCGGGGAAAGAAGGATCCGGTGCTGAGGACTCGATGTTCTGGAAGACCTTGTCGCACCTCGTAGGAGATGTGACCCTCAGGGAAGACTGAATCAAGCTGACTGGATGCCATCAGACTGGAAAACATGGAAAATTGGAATAAGACTTGGGAAAATACAGGAAATTTGAGGAAAATGCAGGCAGGATAAAAATAAAGCAGGAAATTCGAGATCCAGAAGACAAGAAAGATGGGAAATCACCAGGAGTTTTGAAGGAAATTAAGGAAAATTTGGAAAATCGTCCAGGGTTTGATGAAATATGAAGAAATAAATGGAAAATGAAGTATTTGGAAAATCGTTCAAGGTTTAAAACATGGACAGTACATGGACATAGATTGGGGAATTTTGAAAAATCGTCCAGTATTTTTAGAAAATTGAGAAAATATGGAAAATAAAAGGAAATGACTATAACATATTCAATCACATTTTGCACAAACAAGTATGCACATACAGCATTCCCTAAAAGCTGACTCTAGATACACAAAATTTGAAATGGTTGTAGGACCTTAATCCTAACTCTAAGGTTCAGATCAACTGTATCCAATCCAGTTATGCCTATATACTCAAGCCAAGGCTCGATGTACGTGGCATAATATCAATTTCTCTGGTTCTAGGTTCAAGTTTTCCAACATCCTTGAGCACCTGCCGATATACGTTGGACTATGGCCCTTGGTACGTGGCAGGGGGGTTTTCACCCAAATAGGTGGCTCAGTTGTGAGGCTCTGCCCCGAACTATGGTTCTGGAAGAGAGCCCAGCAACGTGAAGACCAGGACAATATAGGTGGGGTGATTTTTGAAATATGAGCACATGCAAGAAAACAGAGGGCTCTAAGTCCTAAAGAGATAGAATTTTGAAATATTTGAAGAAGCAAACATTGTTTTCATACAATTCCTAATTTGAGGAGTGTTGTATTAGACCTAAGTCTATGTGAGGATGAAAATTTCCTCCTCAATATAGTCCTACCAAACCATACCTAGTCTACATGCATTCCATGTCAGCTGGGTTCAAGCCTAGGCTCCTAGGTTCACATGATATCATAAAGCAAAGCTGACATTCCATGGAAATCGATTTTGACAACTTGAACTAAGTAGAGCATTAGATTGATCAGGCAAAGACAGGTCCCATCACGGTCGCCAAACCTGTTATCATCGCAAAATTTTACTTTTGCAAATCAAACTGACCTTTGAAAAAGTTTTTGAAAATAACTCGCCTCCGTTTTTAAAATACGGGAAAATTCCGTAGAATGGGACTCGCCTGTCGGTACGAGGTTCAACCGTTCCTGCCACCTTTAACAGGGGTAATTGAACCAAGGATCAATCTACTGCTCTGCTCTATTCAACTTGTCTAAATCATATTCTAATTTCTAAATGCACATAGAATCAGGCATGTGCTATGAATTTTCTGAAAATGCATATTTGAAAACATGATATTTGCTTTGAATAACTGAAACACTTAGAATAGATATCACATGAAAAATCGTGAATTGGGATTTGAAATGTACTTCTGAGAAAAGTAAAAATCGATTTCTGAAGAAATGTAAGGATTTTGTGAAAATCGATTTTGAGAAATGTGAAATAACTTTGAAAAACTTGATTTCTTTGAATTCAAACTTTGAAATTGAAAATATAACTTAGAAAAATCGAATTTGGAACTTGGGAAATACTTGAAATATCATTGGCAAATCAATATTTTGAGAAAATCGATTTTTTGAATAAGACTTAGAAAATTTTTTATTTCTCTAACTTCAAACTTTGAAATTGACTGCTTAACTTGAAGAATTGAATTTTGAATTTGAGAAAACACTTGAAATTATATTTGAAATTTTCATATTCTGAGAAAATTGATTTCTCCATATGACTTAGGAAATTTTGAGAAATTCAATTTCTTTGACTTGGAATTGGCAAATGCATGAAATGAATGAATATGGATTTGAGGATTTGAGAAATACTTTTTGTATTTTTGAGAAATGCAGTGCATTTTGAAGTTAGCCTAAGAGTGTAGGCTGAATGTGGCTAATGTGAAGATCATAAATTTAAGTATCATTCGTATTCTGACTATGGCCATAAATACAAATTCCACCAAGTTTATAAACTTCATAGAAGCTAGTGCATGTGCCATTCGTGTAAACCATAGTGAATTTATGAAAATGTGCATGAATGATACATTCATCAGACATTTAATATTTGCAGAATTAAACTATATGCAATGCAATCCTAGTCTAAGCTGGAATTTAAATTCTTATTCCAAAGTTTAATTACAAATTACATCACTATTGAAATTTAAATACAGGAAAAATAAAGGAAAATAAAATCTTCAATGTACCTGCAAAACTAGAAAACTTGGTTAGTGAATATATGTTGGCTTTTCTAGATTTATCCAGCAATATCTGGAAATTGCTGGATTTGGTAGATATAAGCCTTTTCCTTGATTCCCTTAAATAAAAATGATAAAGATATAAAATCAAATTGAGCAAATAATGAATATAAGATATGAAATTTTGAAATTGGGGTCCAAATGACCAAAATACCCCTAATAACAAGACTATGGCCTTGAAATTAGGGTTTTTAGAAAGATATTTTAGTAAAAATTTGGGTTTTATGCCCTAAATGAAATCAAATAACTGCAAAATTAAACCTAAAGCATCCTAATATGATTAAAAACATAATTAAACCCTAAAACTATATGATTATACACGAAAATTCAACAATATCACAAAAACTGTGATTTTTGCAGTGTTTTTGGATCTTTCAGGGGCCCTGTTTTGCAATTTTATTAATTCAGACATCAAATGGTTTCCAAAATCCATCAAATTTGGTACCTGCACTTGTTATAACCCTAGTTTTGACTTAGAATTATAAAAATAATTTTTTGACATTAAATTAACCCAAAAATTGCATGAAACTCTAAAAATATGCTATTTTTGACCTAATTTATCAACCAGTTTCAATCCAAGACCCGAACCAGGGATCAAATCTCTCTGAAAATTTATGAAATTTTACAGAGACTAACTAAGAAGGAAAACAGAGATTTCCCAATTTACAGATCGGAAACAGCATCTCTGGTAAGGGAGAAACCCTTCCAGCAATCTGAGCTAAAATATATCACTTTTAACAGGGATTAAAACGGCTACTTCAGATTGAAAATACAGACATAAATAGCAATATTAAACAAAAATCTCTGAAATTTTAGTGGTGAATAGTAGACAGAAAAATATCAATACTCACGTTTTACAGATCATGAATCGGATCTGTGGTTTGGGATTTATGACTAACACAAGTCTGATTAGGGTTTTGGTAAACCCTAACGAGTTTTAAATTTAAAAACAGATTCTCTGAAAGAGAAAAAATATTAAACAGTGATAAAAAAATCTGAAAATTTTATCGTAGACATAAATACTCAATGTGAATCTATAGCATTTTACAGATCTAAAATCGGATATAAGATAAGAGAAATATCACAACAGCAAGTTACCTTCTTGATTTTAACCACGATTTTAAAGCTTTAAAAACCCGATTTGATGTCTGATTTTTTTGATAGGGTTCCCGAGATCCAAAACCTCTGATTTTTCTACAGTAACTCAATAACTCATGCATGCATCACATATAAAAAAATCAGAAATAAAAAATGAGTACTTCAATCCGAAATAACATTATCTTTACTGTTCTAAACCTAAAACACACAGAAATTTAAGAAACTTGAAAAACCATGCATTAATTAATGTAAATCAATAAAATAAACCATAAAACAGTAAGTAAAAATTATTTCTATGCTATATAACGTAAAAAAAGCATGAATAAACCATAAAAGTAAAATAAAAACAGGGAATCAATGGCTGAAATTTGATATCACCTTTAAAACATAGATTTAACCCATTAAAAGGGTAAATCATGTATTTTATAGGTTAATAATGTAAAGAATTATATTAAAATTAATTCTAATGGATTAAAATCCCTGTAAATCACCCAAAACAGGGTTAGATCACCTTCTTGGATCGTTCTTGCTGATTCTTGATGGCTCTTGAGGTTGGATCTTGGTTTAATCCATACAATAGGAGGTATTAATGGCTAAAATTGATTTAAAACTATTAAAAACATGAAATAAAAGCTAAAAATTAAAAAAAATAATTACCTTGAGGTGGCTGCAATGGAGGAAGGGCTGGAGAGGAGAGAGAAGCTCCAAGAATCCAATAGGAGAGAGAGATGGAAAAATCGACCCCCTATGGCCTTCTATTTATAAAAAAATTTTAGGTTAAAAATCAAATGTTTTAAAAAAAATTGGACTCTTCTAAGGGGGGCGATTTTTGGGTGGAAAGACCTAACTACCCCTAGCCTAAATTATCTAAACTAATGCCTAATTAACCCCTAGACTTTCCTAAAAAATCCCCAAATGTAATGCCACTTGGCATTTTCTACATTTGGCTTTTTAAAACACCTTTAAAAACCTTTAAAAACACTAGTTTTAAAAACTAACTTTCAAAATGAGTTTTTTCAAAATGGTTTTGACTCTTCTAAACCTCTAACACTAACCAAGACATCAACTAACCCTAGTCTAGCCCTGACTGACTCGAATATGGCACCACCCCGAGTGGGCCCTACTTGAGTTTTTCAAAAATCGATTTTAAAACTTGAAATTGAAGGAGTTTTCAAAAGATTTTCAAAAGTAAACTTAAAATTAGAATTTTTGAAATGGCATAGGGTTCTAATCGAGTCATAACTCCTCTGGATATGGTGCCAACTGAGTGGGACCACATCGAGTTTTGAAGAATTTTGAAATAAACACTGAAAATGGTTTTGAAAAGAGGTTAAAATCAATAGTTGAAATTCAAAGTTTTGAAAGTAGAGTCTCAAGCAAACTGGAACTCCGAATTAGAGTCCTGAACTCTTAGGACTCTGAGATTTTAAATTTTAGAATTCAAATGTAAGAATTTTTGAAAGATTTTATCAAGAAATGATGAAATAAGTCAGAAAACACAGTCAGGGTTAGACTCCTAACTCGACCGAACTCTAAAATAGAGTCCTAAACTAACTGGACTCTGTAAAATGACCTAAATTTCGAAAACAAACGGAAAAGATTGAAAATGGAAGTAAAACAGACTTCAAAACAGACTCCTGACCGGATTAGGACTCTGAGACAGAGTCCTGATCGGACTGAAACTTTCAAAAATTTGAGAAATTTGATGAATAAAGGAATTCAGAAGCGACACCATCTCAATGGGCCTCATCTGTGAATTGAAATTGATTAAAATTTGAAGTTAAAATGAATCCAGATTGTTTTCTGAGAAAATATTTCGAAATATAAAGTCCTGGGGTTGGAAAATGACAGAATGTTGAATAAAAACCCAGGTTTTGAAATTGATTTTGAAAGAAAAGCTTTAAAACTCGAATCTGGATTAAATATTTTGAAAACAGGAGTGCTGGATCTCAAGAATGAAATGCAATGACATGTAATGCAATGCAATGCAATGAAATGAGATGCAAAATGTATGCAATGATATGCAATTGCATATGAAATGGACAAACACTGGATGAGGGTGAAAATTTGGGGTGTTTACACATTCTTAAGCAGATATGCATAATAGTGACTCTCAATGTAACACACATTCCATTTGTAGGAAAAATCATAAGTATAATTGTATTTCGTAACTCAAGAGCAAGATAAGCATTCATTTCAGGAAACCAATTGGGCAATATGCAGCTTTTGCGAAAAGAGTGTGTGCACGCTATGGTGGCCAAAAAGCCCACCCAAATTTTTTTTCATTCTTTTTTAGATCGTCAAATAGAACAAGATTATGTACACGCTTGACGTTTGCTGAATATAAGTATTTTAGCATTTATAAGATCACACTAAGCCTTTAGTCTCACAAAGTATCGTATTACATATATATCTATTCTCTTTATACCAAAATCCATGATTATAGTTTTAGTTTCAGGATATCGACCATTGACCACTTTTTATCGCTTGATAACACATGTTTCGTGTGTCATGGTAATCTAACCTTTTCTTGAAGAATACTCTGGACCATTTAGCATATACATTCCAGGGCACTACTTAGGTTTCATTTGGGTTCACGGACCCACCAAGGTCACTGGGTCCAATGGGATGTTAAATTTAAAACCACAGAAGGTGTTTGTCGCACATTTCTTAGTTGTTTGGCTCGGGGAGGATGGCTTGTGGCAACAAAGCCATAGTTCCAACTGTAGGTGTTAATATCCGACCAATCCCGCTACGATCGGTCCCAAGGTTTGCTAAGTTGACTAGGTGGTAATTCGGACCTGAATATTATATGCCACCACTGTGGTTACTAGGGTCCACGGTCGGCTTCTCAAAACGGGTCACTAGCAACTCGATATGTATATGAGGTTGTGGGTCCCCTGCTGAAATACGTCAGCAACCCACAAAACGGAGGCACCACCCCTACCACTAAAATTTTTTGTTTAGTAAACAACCACTGTAAACTGGTTGTCAGTTACCCGAACCCACAATCTTGACTGTTTGGGTTTTGCAAATATGGCAAGAGTGTATGTTTATGATAAAACTCCAACCAGCGGTAACTGCCATGGCGGAAGTCACCGCAGCCCCATTACTTGGACTGGTGCAACAGGGTGCACATGGTTGTAGGAACACCCCAGTTGATAACGTCCCCGCATAGGCCAGCTTGGGTAAATTTCGATGGTTTTCAATACCACCGCATAGCAGCAGCGTTGGTATGTCAAGCATACAACCCTCCGCCACACCACACTGTTCAAGATCGCCATCACACTGTGGCTGCCAAGCAACCCTTGCTGCAATGCACATGTCGCAGCATTGTAGATTGGGCGACATACCCATTGCAGTGTAGCAAAAGTCACAACATTGGCTGCAACCCGGATGCATCATGAATCGAACATAAAAGGGGGAAACGAATATACACTTGGTTAGTACAGATCTGAAGCAAATCACATACTTACAATACACATTTTATTAAGATAAGGTCTGTTCATGCATACTAAATTCTTTCCATGTAAAATAAATCACGTATTGGAAATGTAACAAATCATCTAGATATAGACTGGTTTAACTAAGTACTCTGACCTTTATAAACATGCATTCACTTGAGTTTAGATCTGTGTAAATAACCCACTTGGGTTTTAGGATTTATTAATTCAATGACCCCCATGGACACTTGTGATCATCGCAAAAATTTTCTTCTCTTGGTATTTCTCTCTCTTCCTTCTCTTTTCCTTTACAATCTCTATTTCCTCCTTTTTGAAGGGAGAAAATAAAAGACAGAAAAGAAGAGAGAGGAGAAAAAAAAGAAAATAAGAGAGAGGGGAATTCTTTTGCGGGGTCTCACTTGACCTTAATTTTGAAGATACTTAAGAAAATAACTTGCCTCCGTTTTGAAATATTTGCAAAAAAATCGGGAGACGGGATTCGCTCGTCGGTATGAGGTTCGACCGTTCCTGGCACCTTTACCAGGGGTAATCGAACCATGGGTCGAATTTATGCCTTTTGCTTTGCTTAAAAGATTATCTAAGAATTTATTCTAAGTCTAAATGCACAAAGAATCATGCTTGTGCAATGCAAGGATGTATGCTCTTTTTGAAAAATGATTTGGAAATCTCCAAGTGTTTCTGAGGTGAATAGAGTGAAGAAATGGTTTCTAACTTAGTATTTGAGATAGATCTTTGATAGATATTTGAAGTTCTAAGTCTTTGAAATAATCAGAGTTTGGGAAGATAAATCTAGACTTTGAGAAGGAATGTTTGAGATAAAAGGAGAAGAAAGGAAATTTCAAAGTCATAAATGGACTTTGAATTAGAATTTTGAACCGGGATGAATGTTTGAAATGGAATTGAATTGTAGCTTTGAAGTTTGAATTTAGAATGAGATTTGAGAAATCCAAATAGAATTGAGAAAGGAAATTGGATTTTAGAATTTTGGGAATCAAGATAAACTTGGATTTTGAAAATCTGGAATGAAATGGAATTGTATTTGAAAGTTGGAATTGGGAATAGAATTTTATTTTGAAATCTGGAATTCAAGATGGAATTTTGAATCCAAAGTTTGGATCCTAAATAGAATTGAGATTCAAGATGAAATTGAATTCTGGATTTAGAATCCTAAATAGGAATTGGATCTGAAATCTGAGATCCAATGATGGAATTTGGATCTAAAGTCTCAGATCTAAGATGGAATTGGATCCGAAATTTGGAATGAAATTTTGGATCTAAAGTCTGAGATCCAAGATGGAATTGAATTCTGGATCCTAAAGGAGATTTGGATCTGAAGTCTGAGATCCAAGATGAAATTGGATTCTAGACCCTAAAATGGATTTTGGATCTAAAGTCTGAGATCCAAGATGAAGTTGAATTCTGGATCTAGGATCCTAAATGGGGATTGGATCTGGAATCTGAGATCCAAAAGTGGAGATTGCACTTGGAAATCTGGATCCAAGTTGGGATTGGGTTCTAACTTTGGTTTTGGATTTTGAAAGTCCAAATGTGACTTTTTGAAGATGGGTCTGGGTTTTGGTGTGTGCTGTGAATGGCAGTGTACTTAACAGATACAACCAACTGAGTTTGCTGTGAGGTTGATTGTGATTTACAACAATTAAACGTGAAGCTACAGCAACTCGGGGAGTTGCTGTAGATGCAGAAAAATCATCACAGCGATGATTGTCTTGGCAGATGTAAGGAAGCTACAACAATGCTTAGCACTGCTGTGGCTGAATGGGAAATGAAGGGATGTTTGACAGAAGGAAATATGACAAATGGTAAGGAGTAAAGGGATGGTAAAGTAAGGCAAAGGCAAAGCTGACTGGTGGCCACAATAGAGTGGTGTGTGATAGCTACAACAGGAGCTAGAGTTAGCTGAAGAAGTTCTGCCACAGGTGGGTGAATGGGTGGAGCTTGTGCTGTTGTAGGTGGATAGTGCAGAGTGGTATGGTGCGCAAGTGCTGAAGCTGAAGCAGGTGCAGGGTGCTGTTGAAGCATGTACTGTTGTAGGTGGATGCATCATAGTGTTCCACGCTATGATAAGTGTGATGAAAGTGGAAGGTAGTGAGTGATTACATGTAATTGATATATGACATACTTGGTGGTGTCTAAATGAAACACAACATAATGAGGTAAATATCATGGTAGAGAAAAAAAATGAGCACATGATATAAATGTGGATAATGTATCATTTTCAGTGATATGTTATGCAATTTCTTGACAGAACAAGCACACCAATATGATACTTTACCTTGACATGCAGATATTAACGGTGGCACCATCCAGAGGGGAGATTCAATATTTGAAAACAGATATATAGATTGACTACAACTGTTGTAAATTGATTACTGACTTGAATCCTAAAAGCGACCAAAACAACGAATTGGCTTCATCGATAGACCTTATTCCCCAGACTGGACACACAGGAAACCAGGGAGGTTTCACTTATGGTGGAGCAGTGAATTTTCCTTTCATCAACACTAAAATAATAAATCGATTTGTTATGGCTTGATCATCCACGGCCACTACTCTGTCGATCCTTGTCAGAGTGCCTCCAGAGGGCAGTTAAGAATCATCTCCTAATGTGCAAATGTCATACACAGTCACTTGACGACTCAATGATCGGAAGTCCCCATCATCCCAGAGATATGTTTGGCATTCCTGTAAGCCTTATAGGTTAAATTGTTTCAGGACAGTCCACGGCTCTACAAAGGATTCTCAGATCACGTCAGAATATAAATTCATGACCAAAATGGCTTATAGCATCACATTATATAAAAAAAAATCTTCTCCTGGTTTGCAGAGGTATACAAGTGAGGGATCAGCAAGAGACTTTTACTAAAGATGCTGCTTGATGAATTGCCTTAAATGTAGGAAAATTATACCTCCAAATTGGCCAGAATGACTATAGTATGGTTCAAATTTTTTGGTGGTGATATCTCTCTTTATCACGTGTATTGGTTAGAGGTATGCCTCACAACAAATAAAAAAGATTATCCTTGAATCAACAAAGCATCTAACTTTTAGCTTGGCAAATCACATATATTTTTACAGAACACAAAGCTTAGTTTTGGGCCAATTTGGCCTCTAATCCCAATTCCTTCAGATCGCGCGCTTCACTAGCCAATCGAAACAGAATTTTATGGCGACTAGGGGAAGATCTCATAGCAAACCCAAAACCCATCTCTGAATCCATGTGTTTTCAAGGCAGATACAACTTTCAACCAAGGAAATAAGATCTTTTACAGTGACGATTCACCAATTCTTTAACACAGGCAAATATGAAAATGAGAAAGTCTACGATATTTTGCAGTATGGTTTATGTATTGACTTGAGCATTATTAGTAATCGAAACTTAGCAATTTCACTAGGATGTAGATAACCAAGAAAGAGATAAATGAATAAATGAATTAAAGCAATCAGGGGTTTCAGATGTCATTATGCATGAGATATAGCAGAGAGTCATTTTGGATACAAGCATTTACATAAGTTATAAGGGAATAAGCCTTGTATTGCACACTTAGTGCGAAGCCTGTAACATGATTTTAAAATGTAAGGGACTCTATTCGAGTGACTTTAACTACTTGAAAGACATAATAAAAAGGGGAGAAAAGATCAGGTAATGGCATCACATGAGATCTAGTATGGTCGTTGAATTCGTGACAGCTTGTTCTGATTCTGCAATGTGATCCGAAGAAACAACATGGAATGTATAAATCATGGGACCTCAACTAGCCCAATGAACATCTTCACTGAAGCAGATTTAAATCATATACATATATATTTGATAATGGAAACATACCGATGAATGACAGGTGAGCTAAAGGTAACGACACCCATACTTAACATCGTATGACAACAAGTGGAAATCATGGTGTAGGAGACCGAAAATATAAACGGAGGCTCAAGATCGAAAGATAGTAAAAATTAGAGACCACGGGAAATTATAAGCAGCAAATCCAAGATAAAACTAGAGAAAAAAATTACGATGGGGAGCTATCCTTATACATCCAGGAAAAGGGAATTATAACCTAGGCAAAACATAAAGAACCACTAGGAAATTCAGAGGTGAACTGTGAGGAAAAAGAAAGAAAAAGGGAAAAAAGGATGTTGAAATATGGACGCCCTGTTAATGTAGCATTAGATGAATCATCCTACATATATATTCTATTGTGGATTACCCGGATACCTAAGTGAAACGGGCTCCCAAGCGAGCGGTCAACGACCGGGAATATTCTCGGCAATGGCGAGCAAACAAGGAGAGTTGGATGCATCCACTGGCATGCGACAACCTTGAGACCCGTTGTCTCGACCTCCTCAACCCGAGTGACAGGAGGCCCAGGGAATCTATTGCTCCCACGAATCATCAACTTCACAATGTCACTCCTGGTTGTACCACTACCCTTTCCAGTGTAGGCTAAACCTAGATGGGCTTGAAGGATTCTTTTATAGGACTTTCCATCTTTTCAAAACTAGGCTCAATAGCCAAATTATTTTCTTCAAATAAACACGGGTCATATGTATCCAGCCCATCCAAAATTTTGCTCTATCACAACGAGCATTTGCCTATGAAGGCAAGAATTAAGTTTGTATAGACATGACTCCTGCAACAATAAAATCTTTTGAAAATCAACATGCTATACAAAATTCTTCTTTTCATAAATGTCTTAATCCTAGTATTTGGTTTAAAATCACAAGATTTGAAATCAAAACATGTACTTAATTTTTGCAAATATTGAAATATGCATTTGATTATGAATCAAATTTAAATAATTATGCACAAATCGAAAGCATGAATCAAAAACATGTCTAATATAAAATTATAAGATTTTGATAGAATAACTTACTTGGATTTCGATAGAACTAAGGAGAACAGGATAAAGCGCTTGTGCTTTGATTTAATCTGATAGAATTCATTATATTAGTTAATATTTTTATATTGAATTTCGGGTAGTATTTGCCCTATAACTTAAAGAAGTATATTTTGAAGAAATTATTAAAAATCTAAAAATTTATTTGTAATTGACCTTTAAACTTTTATAAAAAATGTCACAGAGTTTCTTCTGTAATAACTCAAATGTTTGAAAAAGGGTTTGAACTTGAATTCGAGTTGTAAAATTTCGAACATGACTTTGCGTCACAAATATTTTTATAAAGGTTTTTCAAAAAATTTGATTCAAATATTAAAAATGATTTTGAAAATTTTAACAGAATTTCCTTTATAAAAATCGATTTTTTCTAAAATAGTTATAAAAATTTTGATATAACTTCTACTAAATAAACTCGAAAATTCTAAAATATCTGAAAAACTTTTGCCAAAATTCTAATTAAAATAATTGATTTTTTCCAAAATCATTTAAAAATTTGGTCAGAATTACTGCTATACTAATTCTATTTTTTTCAAAAAAATTTAAATTATTTTGGCAGAACTCCTGCTATAAAAACTCAATTTTTTAAAAATATTTTAGAAAATTTTGCGAGAACTACTGCTAAAGTAGTTCTAAATACTTAAAAACATTTAGAAAAATTTGAACAGAGCTTCCCTTGCGTAGAGGCTGGGTTGGATTAAATTTTGGCAAAATTGCCAAAATTTAAATCCACACAAAGTAGAATTGGGCTTTAGAAGGAGAATTTGAATTCAGAAGATGGTTCTTGAATACTAACCTTACTCGGTTGATTCGTGCAGCGCTTCCGCTATCCAAATTCGACTTTTCTGCTAAGTTTGGCAGAACTCCTGCAGGCAGCGCTCTTGATCATGCATAATATTTGCATTTTATTAATCATTATTTATGCATGATCCGTGTTAAAAATCGCTCTAAAAACCCATTTTTATTGTTAGTTCTGAGAAATCGCATTGAATCAAATTTTAGCAAAAAATCGAGTTTTCAACGCTTTCTCTACGGTTTTAGTATTTTTATTAGATTTAGATTTTCTTAAGGGTAGTTTAGTTAGCTTAGGTTTGTATTAGCTAATTTGTAATCTTTAATTAGTTTAGGAAGTTTTCTTTTTAGACAATAAAATAGGTTTTACTAAAGTGGGTCTTTTTGAAAACTATTGAAAAGTGTGGGACTGGTTTTGAAAAATTTGCTTTACCCTAATTTAATATTATAAGTAGTCTTCTACAACAGAAAAAAGAGAGGTCTCTCACTTTGGAATTCACGCAGCCCACTCTGAAGCTCTCTCTCTCTCTCTCTCTTTCTCCACCAGCCAGTTCGTAGTCTCTTCTATTTTTCCAGCACACAAAAAGGCAGCGTGTTGATTTCATGGGGAGAGACCACTCTCTTCGCAACCACTCCAGCCGGGCCACTCGGTAATCCTTTCTTCTGCTCCCCTCTCTTTTCACGTATTTGAGTTCAGTTCATTATTGTCTTTGCTGGTACCATAGGCTCTATGTTTTGTTGGTTCATAGGTTCTGCATTTATTTTGTTCTTTTGAGATTCAACGTTGTGTTTATTTAGTGTGTTTAGTCTATTCAGTCATACGTTAACAGTCTATGTGTTTTGATGGATCAGCATGTTTTCAGCAAGAGTTAGTCGTCAGTCATTAGAATATTAGTAATTGGCATATGTTGAGTTGTTAGTCGGTGTGCATACAGTTATCAGTTGAAATAAATATTTTATTTATCAGCAATTTTTATGTAATCAGCTTTTTTATAGATTAGTGTTCTTCATTAGCGTCAGGTTTTACAATAGTTAATTAGATCTGTTAGTTGCTTAGGTTATCAATCTTTATTCAGTCGGTTTGATGCACCAGCGTTTTGGTTTATTCAACAGCATAGTCGTTGGTTAGAAATTAATGTTAGTCATTTTTTTTAGGTAATATTATATTGTTTGAGTTGGTTATTTCAACACTTCCTTTTAACCTTATATCGTGTGTTCCTTAGTTTTGTCACTCAGCACATAGAAGTCTATTTTTCTAACTAGTTTTCCTATTACATAGTATAGTACAGTCTAATGTCTTTAGCCGTGAGTCCATTGTAGTGTAGTATTAGTTAATCTTTGTTTTCTAAACTGTCATGTGGACTATGCTTTCCTTTTCAGCAATTAGTTTAGTTCTATTCCTATTTGAATGTCATTAACTTAGTTTAATTAGCTTAGGCTAATTTAAGGTAGTTGATTCTTGTTTTCATTCAAGTAAGTAGTTAGTGATTAATAATATTACATAGCTAGTCGTAGTTTCAGATTTAGCATCCGTACAACAAGTTTCATTTTGTTGATTGATAGCCATTAGTCTTGCATATAGTTTAGTAATTTGTGTTAATTAACGCTTGCCAGCCGATTCACATTGTTTTCTCGTAAATTTTGTTGCTTAAGTCCTGCTTACTTTTAATAGCTTGTTGATATTAGATTAATGGATTGATTGGATTAATTTTTGAGTTCAGTGGAGTACTTTCTTAATCGGTGTTAGTTTACTTTAGTTTCTTGAATTCTCGATTTCTTGAATTAGCTAGATGTTAGTCATTAGTTGGTTAGATGTTGAATTCTTGATTAATTAGTAAATTGTTATGCTATTTCGTCAATTAGTATAGGTTGTTACATGTTAGTTCGTAGTTAGTTCATGTTTAGTTTAGTTTAGTTAATTCAAATTATGCTTTTGCTGAATATTTTTAATCATTAACTATTAATTTCTTGTATAGTTTTCGTAGTACTGCTTATGTTTTATTTTTGTGTTTTGCAGGTATGCGCTGGGACGTGCGAGAGAAGCGATTTTAAGTCTCTGAAGAGCCCTCAGAAAAGCAACAGTTCAAGAAAACATAAATTACCTCAAGAAGGGACAAGAAGACTCGAAGCACTGATGCCTTTTCTTGTCTTTTAGAATTTAGGAATTTAATTCAATTTTTGGGTTTGTAATAAAGTCTTCTAAGCCCTCTGCGTGGGGTATTCATTCGTTGTAATAGTTAATTAGATTTACTTTCTCTTACATTTTCATTTTGGCAATAAAGAGTAGTTGAGCTTATGTGTTTGAATACAAGTATCTCATGTTCCCTGAGATCGACCCGGACTCCACCACTTGTGTGAGCCAGTTTTTATTATTTGGTGTTTGGCTTTCACTGGATTTTCATTAAAAATATTGTTTTAAAAAGGGTTTTCATAAAACTCACACCAAATTTTGGCGCCGTTGCCGGGGAATGGCGAAATACTAGTATTCACTTTATTGCCTTGTGTTTGTTCTCGTATTTATAGGTTGTTAGTTTAATTCAGTTCTTTAATTAAGATTGTTTAGTTTGCTTTTCGCATTTAGGCTTAGAACCACGTGTGTGCATACCGTAGAGACAAGCTTACTTTTCTGCACAGCTCACCCATTAAGATCCCCTTAGAAGTGACTGTGTACGATTGGTACCGTGCACATAGATTTCATTTTCGTAAATTCTCTACTGAGTGCAACAGCGTGGTGCTTGTTTATTTCTTGTTTTCAGTAATTGTTTTTGTTAATCGCTTTGTGGTTTGTGTGGTTTGGCCGCTAGCGCGTTAGTTAGGTAGAAAAACCCAATTTAGGATGGTTGCTGCACCGGTCTACCCTTTGGTGCATGCACGGGCGATGTTTGCTTGAACCTGAGCTTGCCGAATTTGTTGAGGATCCCGAATCTTTCTTTAGGAGACCCCATCAATCCAGCCCCATGGCTGAAGATTAGCAGTTGATCCGTCCTCTTAGGGAGTACTTCATGCCCAATACATACACTCCTGCCTCCTGCATCACAAGACCTGATATGGGAGCGAACCATTTTGAAATCAAGGCCAGTGTCATCCAGATGTTACCCTCCTTTTATGGCCTTAGCAACGAAGACCCATACGTCATCTCGACGAATTTCTCGAGATCTGCTCTACGGTGCGAATCAACAATTTTGGAGATGACGCATTAAGGTTGACGTTATTCCCCTTCTCCCTTAATGATAAAGCCAAGCATTGGCTGAAGGCCCTCGATACAGTTCAAATTACCACTTGGGAACATATGCAAAGGGAGTTTTTAAAGAAATACTTCCCAATTGGTAAGATGAACCAGTATCGAAAAGCCATCACTAGCTTTTCACAGATCGAGGGAGAAATGTTTCATGAAACGTGGGAGAGGATGAAAGATCTTCTCCGCAAGTGTCCCCACCACCAGGTACCCCGCTGGCAACTGGTGCAATATTTTTATGATGGTCTCACTGAGAAGAACCGTCAAATGGTTGACGCTGCCTGTGGGGGCACTTTTATGCTCAAAAGTGAAGATGAAGCATGGGCCATTTTTGAGACCTTGAGCGAGAACTCCATGCACCATGCTTCTACTTCACGATCTCAGAGGGCCACACCTGTGCAAGATGGTGCGAAGAAGGCTGGTATATTCGAGATAGGGATGCACCTTGAGTTGCAAAACAAGGTCGACCACCTGTCCCAGAAATTGGATCAGTTGTTGTCGGGTCCCTCTCCAGTCCTACAGGTGTGTGCGTTGTGTGCTAGCCCTGCATACCATGTTGTTGATTGCCCCGTTGCGCCACAGTACCCTGAGTTTGTCCATGAGCAAGCTCAGATGGCGCAGAGTTTCGCTAGGCCCGCACCCAATCCATATTCCAGTACATATAACCCGGGCTGGCGGAACCATCCTAATTTTTCATGGAGAAATCCACAAGCCCAACCTCTCAACCCTTCCCAAAGCCAAACCAGGCAAGGCGGTTATGCGCCTGGATTTCAGAGAACTAGCTACCCTTCATCTCAGCCTACTTGTAATCAACCCCAGTCTCAGGAGCCTTCGTCCAGCGAGTCCTTTGAGGACAAGATGCTGCAAGCTTTCTCGGATGTCAAGGCAAATCTGAGCTCCCATACACATTCTATTGCGAAGCTTGAGACGCAAATGGGACAACTCGCCGAGGCGCTTAGCAGGCGGAGTGAGGGGGCTTTACCTAGCCAACCGGTGGTGAACCCTAGGGGTAAGGAGCCGATGCATGGCCTGCACATGACAGATGCCCATCAAGAGCAGGCTCAAGCGGTAATCACCCTTAGGAATGGGAAGCAATACCAGGCGAGGGAGGCTGCAGAAGAAAGAGAGAGAACG
The DNA here is from genome assembly GCF_984573655.1 of Nuphar pumila. NCBI lineage: Eukaryota > Viridiplantae > Streptophyta > Magnoliopsida > Nymphaeales > Nymphaeaceae > Nuphar > Nuphar pumila. The sequence goes on along the minus strand of NC_143255.1, from coordinate 67,349,687 downwards.
AGTGAGAAGCAGCCTGTCCCCACCGTCCCACCTCAGGAAAGTGAGAGGGCTCTACCATCTGAGCTTTCAAAGTCCTATATTCCCAAAGCCCCCTTTCCTGAGGCGTTAGAGAGGCCGAAGTCATTAGGCAAACATGGAGTGAATATGCAGGAGATGCTTGAGATATTCAAGCATGTCCAGATAAACCTCCCCTTGCTTGATGCCATTCAGCAAGTCCCTGGATACGCAAAGTTTCTAAAGGAGCTTTGTACGCAGAAAAGAAAGTTAAAGTCACAAGTGCCGAAGAAGATATACTTGACTGAGCAGGTGAGTGCGGTGTTGCAGCATCAAACCCCACCAAAGCTTAAGGACCCAGGGACTCCAATTATTTCATGTGTCATAGGAGACATCATTGTCGAGCGTGCATTGCTCGACCTTGGGGCAAGTGTCAATATCTTGCCGGGTTTCTTTTATGACAAATTTGGATTAAAGGAGATGAAGCCAACACCTATGACCCTGCAGCTTGCAGATAGATCAATCAAGGTCCCGCGAGGGATTCTGGAAGATGTTCTAGTCAAGGTAGAGGACTTCTACTTCCCTGTCGACTTCATCATTTTAGATATGGAGGGAGTTAATGATATGCGACAGACCCCCATCATTCTTGGACGCCCCTTTCTGGCCACTGCCAATGCGTGCATTAATTGTTGCACAGGCACGATGGATGTCTCATTTGGCAACAGGAAGATGAGGCTGAACATTTTTCATGCGGCGATGGGACCTGCCGGCGATGAGGCTTCTTTTGAGGTCGACTTCATTCAGGACCTGGTAGAAGCATAGCATACCTGGTTATTGAGTGATCCACCTCAAGAGGAGGTTGATGAATCACTCAAAGAAGATTGCCATGGGTCGATAGAGAGTCAGACAGGTGATCTGAGTTGGACCTGGCACTTCGAGCCGCTTCCTGAATTGGCAGAAAAGCCATCCTGACCATCCATAGAGAGTCTGCCTGAGCTTGAGTTGAAGCCCTTACCGGCCTCACTCAAGTATGCCTTCCTAGGCAAGGATCAGACTCTCCCCATCATTATTTCCGCAGACCTGACTGACACACAGGAGTGTCAACTTTTACAGGTCTTGCACGAGCATAAAGAGGCGATTGGATGGTCGGTGGTAGATTTGAAGGGGATAGATCCCTCCTTTTGCATGCATCGGATTATCATGGATGAGGGGGATAAACCCTCAAGAGAGGCGCAAAGGAGACTAAATCCCCATATGAAGGAGGTGGTAAAGAAGGAGGTAGTCAAATGGTTGGATGTGGGGATCATTTATCCCATCTCCGACAGTCAGTGGGTGAGCCCTACCCAGGTTGTCCCCAAGAAGTCTGGGCTCACTGTAGAGACGAATGAAAAAGGAGAAAGTGTCCCCATGAGGACTACCACGGGATGGAGAGTATGCATAGATTATAGAAAGTTGAACAGTGCAACTAGGAAGGATCACTTCCCTCTGTCGTTCATTGACCAGATCTTGGAGAAACTCGCGGGCCAGCAGTATTTTTGTTTCCTGGATGGTTATTCAGGATACAACCAGGTGGCCGTTCATCCCGAGGACCAGGAGAAAACGACATTCACCTGTCCATATGGCACTTTTTCTTATAGGAGAATGTCGTTCGGGCTCTGTAATGCCCCGGCTACATTTCAGCGGTGCATGATGGCGATCTTCTCACATATGATGGATGATGTCCTGGAGATTTTCATGGACGATTTCTCGGTCTATGGTTCTTCATTTGACGATTGTCTCCAAAAGTTATCTCGTGTGCTTCAACGTTGTAGGAAGACAAATCTGATTCTTAGTTGGGAAAAGAGTCATTTCATGGTGAGACAGGGGATTGTTCTTGGACATATTGTGTCTGAGAAAGGAATCGAGGTTGATAAGGCCAAAGTGGAGAGCATTGCTAGATTAGCTCCACCGACCTCTGTGCGGCAAGTGCAATCATTTCTAGGGCACGCAGGTTTTTATAGAAGGTTCATTAAGGACTTTAGCCAGATTTCTCGACCGTTGTGCAACCTGCTAACAAAAGATCAGTCGTTTGTGTTCGATGATGCCTGTCTGAAGGCATTCTTGGCCCTGAAGGAAGCTCTGACTACTGCTCCTATTCTTCGATCTCCTGAGTGGTCAGTGCCATTTGAGATTATGTGTGACGCATCAGATTACGCGGTTGGAGCGATTCTCGGTCAGAAGATTGAGCGACGATCTCATGTGATTTATTATGCTAGTAGGACCCTCTCTGATGCGCAAATGCATTATACCACCACAGAGAAGGAATTACTAGCCGTAGTTTTTGCTCTTGAGAAGTTTCGATCATATTTGTTAGGCTCCAAGGTCATCATTTACTCAGATCATGCAGCATTGCGATATTTGATGAGTAAAAAGGATGCCAAACCGCGTCTCATTCGATGGATCCTTCTGTTACAAGAATTTGATCTCGAGGTTCGAGATAAGAGTGGATGTGAGAATCTTGTGGCAGATCATTTATCCAGACTGACAGTGGAGACATCCACTGATCAGGGGCAGATTGATGATTCATTTCCGGATGAGCAGCTCTTTCATGTCAAGCATTTGCCTTGGTTCGCGCATATCATCAACTTTTTGGTGACTGGAGAGTACCCTTCGCACTGGAACCGCAATGAGAGAGATCAATTTTTCTCGCAGGTAAAGCACTATTTTTGGGAGGAACCAGAGTTGTTTCGATTATGCTCATATCAGATGATTCAGAGGTGTGTTCCTGAGGAGGAGTATGACTCCATTCTATCATTTTGTCATTCCTTGGCTTGTGGAGGCCATTTTTCTAGTCGAAAGACCGCCGCGAAGGTCCTCCAGTCAGGATTTTGGTGGCCGACACTGCATAGAGATGCCCATGATTTTTGTAGGAGGTGCTTGCGCTGTCAGCAGACGGGACGCATCGCCAAGCGTGATATGATGCCCCTCCTTCCTATTTTGATTGTTGAGATTTTTGATGTGTGGGGCATTGATTTTATGGGTCCTTTACCGCCTTCGTTCGGATTTATTTATATTCTAGTGGCGGTTGATTATGTCTCAAAATGGGTCGAGGTCGTGGCCACCCGAACCAATGATCATAAGGAGGTGCTTCGATTTATCAAGCACAACATTTTTAGTCGGTTCGGAGTCCCTAGAGCGATCATTAGTGATGGTGGTACGCACTTTCGTAATGTACAAGTAGCTTCCTTACTTAGGAAATACTCGGTACATCATCGGATTGCCACACCGTACCACCCACAGACTAGTGGCCAAGTCGAGGTCTCCAATAGGGAGATCAAGCGGATTCTTGAAAAAACAGTCCGGCCAGACCGCAAGGACTGGTCTCAGCGCCTTGATGATGCTCTTTGGGCCTATAGGACTGCTTTCAAGACTCCGATTGGCATGTCCCCATATCGATTGGTTTTTGGGAAACCATGCCACCTTCCTGTTGAATTAGAGCATAGGGCATATTGGGCTATCAAGAAGTTCAATTTTGATATGGTCCAAGCTGGAGCTGAGAGGAAGTTGCAGTTGAGTGAGCTTGAGGAGTTGCACAACGAAGCCTACGAGAGTGCCAAAATATACAAGGCTCGAACCAAGCATTTCCATGATCAACATATTGTGAGGAAGCAGTTCGAGCCTGGTCAAAAGGTGTGGCTTTATCATTCACGTCTCCATCTTTTTCCAGGGAAGCTGAAGTCCAGATGGGATGGACCATTCATAGTCCATAGAGTTTTTCCACATGGAGCGGTGGATCTTTTGGACCCTCGAACGGGTAGAATTTTCAAAGTTAATGGGCAGCGACTGAAGCCCTACATTTCTGATATGGTGGTGCAGCAAGACATTGAGGCTATTAACCTCGTGGATGCATGAGGGGGAGCACAGGTTTGTATGTTGTATTTTTAGTAGGATCTAGTAAATATCATAGATGGTTTTTCGTTATTTTGCTTTGCTTTCTTGTATCTCATGAGTGTTTTGTTAGATCAGGTATGCACTCTTGTGTAATCGTAGGACATGCATTCATATGTCATCTCAGGTGACTTCTGCTTTTTTCTCCCAATTATTTTGTTCTCAAGTGCAGCCTCTTAGTTTCATACAAGCATGGGGGAGTGCCACTGAGGACAGTGTCATTCAAGCATGGGGGAGGGTGTAGTTTGCACACCTAAACTTTTCATGTCTTTATACTTGCATATTTTTTATGTCAACTCATTAAAATTAGGCTTTTAGGGAATGAGTTTGAACTTATATGACTGCTTTGCAACATCTAACGTTTTTAGAGAATTTTTAAGCCACACGAAAAACTTTTTCTAACACGAATCTAGAAAATTGTGGTTGTTTATGTGGATTTCAAAGAAATGATTATAGATGCATGTTAGAGTTTATTTTGAAACACAAGTATGGATATGCACAGTTTTATTTTTTTTGAAAAACTAAGCAAATGAACAATATTGCGTTTATGAGCTCAAAAAGTGAAACGAGCATACGTTAAGTTGTTTGATATCTTTGTACTCCCTAGTAGCTGAGCTTATACGCAAGTTGAAGTGTTTGAGTCCATGTTGAAAAGGATAACGAAGGAAGTCAATTCTTTGTCTACGTTGATATCTGTGGCCTATTTTGTTCGAGCAAGTAGAGCCTGAGGGGTGGTTACACCTGGTGCCCTAAAGCCATCTGGTTTCGGAGTCATCGGCCTGAAAGCTCGTTACATGGACTTTATAGAGAGCCTAATAGATATTGACATTGCACATGACAGAGAAGTAGACTATACGTAAACTATAGAAAATTGAAGGTCTAGTGACTCGAGCAATTAAGTCTGAGGGATACTTTGTATCTGGTGCCCTAAGGTCGTCTAGCCTGGGAGTCACTGACCCAAAGCTCGCTACACGGGTCACAAAAACTGGAAATTGGGTATAGTGCTCAAAAAAAAAATTTATTGAAAAATGTGGAAAATTGAAAATCAAGAAAGAGAAAAGAGCGTAAAAGAGAAAAGTTCATTGCTTAAAAGCAAATATTGAGAAAACCTGTGCAGAACACATATGAGTGACGATAAGTAAATAATGATATGTATGTATTTGAATTTCTGAGGATGAAACATAAATGATTATGCTATTTAGAAAAGTGAAAGAAAATATTTTATTCTGTGGTGGCAAGTAGAAGACTCTAATCCTGTTTTGATGATGCAATGGCATGAAATATTTGTGGAAACGAACTCCTTAACTGCCTAATGCTTTGTGTTTTAAAATGCTTATGCATACTTGACACAGATGTTTGTGGGTAGCATCACTGCAAACCCTCACGAGACCTTACTCGTCCACTGGGGTAACTTAGGGGTTGAAAGGGGTTGTTGCATATGCTAAATGCAACCGTGATTCCTACGAAAGTGAGCTAGGTTTTTATTGTGTCTAGTTTAGTATTTTTGTTTTTGCTTCAGTTTGCTTGAGGACTAGCAAACGATAAGCATGGGGGTATTTGATCATGCATAATATTTGCATTTTATTAATCATTATTTATGCATGATCCGTGTTAAAAATCGCTCTAAAAACCCATTTTTATTGTTAGTTCTGAGAAATCGCATTGAATCAAATTTTAGCAAAAAATTGAGTTTTCAACGCTTTCTCTACGGTTTTAGTATTTTTATTAGATTTAGATTTTCTTAAGGGTAGTTTAGTTAGCTTAGGTTTGTATTAGATAATTTGTAATCTTTAATTAGTTTAGGAAGTTTTCTTTTTAGACAATAAAATAGGTTTTACTAAAGTGGGTCTTTTTGAAAACTATTGAAAAGTGTGGGACTGGTTTTGAAAAATTTGCTTTACCCTAATTTAATATTATAAGTAGTCTTCTACAACAGAAAAAAGAGAGGTCTCTCACTTTGGAATTCACGCAGCCCACTTTGAAGCTCTCTCTCTCTCTCTCTCTCTCTCTCTCTCTTTCTCTCTCTCTCTCTCTTTCTCCACCAGCCAGTTCGTAGTCTCTTCTATTTTTCCAGCACACAAAAAGGCAGCGTGTTGATTTCATGGGGAGAGACCACTCTCTTCGCAACCACTCCAGCCGGGCCACTCGGTAATCCTTTCTTCTGCTCCCCTCTCTTTTCACGTATTTGAGTTCAGTTCATTATTGTCTTTGATGGTACCATAGGCTCTATGTTTTGTTGGTTCATAGGTTCTGCATTTATTTTGTTCTTTTGAGATTCAACGTTGTGTTTACTTAGTGTGTTTAGTCTATTCAGTCATACGTTAATAGTCTATGTGTTTTGATGGATCAGCATGTTTTCAGCAAGAGTTAGTCGTCAGTCATTAGAATATTAGTAATTGGCATATGTTGAGTTGTTAGTCGGTGTGCATACAGTTATCAGTTGAAATAAATATTTTATTTATCAACAATTTTTATGCAATCAGCTTTTTTATAGATTAGTGTTCTTCATTAGCGTCAGGTTTTACAATAGTTAATTAGATCTGTTAGTTGCTTAGGTTATCAATCTTTATTCAGTCGGTTTGATGCACCAGCGTTTTGGTTTATTCAACAGAATAGTTGTTGGTTAGAAATTAATGTTAGTCATTTTTTTTTAGGTAATATTATATTGTTTGAGTTGGTTATTTCAACACTTCCTTTTAACCTTATATCGTGTGTTCCTTAGTTTTGTCACTCAGCACATAGAAGTCTATTTTTCTAACTAGTTTTCCTATTACATAGTATAGTACAGTCTAATGTCTTTAGCCGTGAGTCCATTGTAGTGTAGTATTAGTTAATCTTTGTTTTCTAAACTGTCATGTGGACTATGCTTTCCTTTTCAGCAATTAGTTTAGTGCTATTCCTATTTGAATGTCATTAACTTAGTTTAATTAGGGTAATTAGCTTAGGCTAATATAAGGTAGTTGATTCTTGTTTTCATTCAAGTAAGTAGTTAGTGATTAATAATATTACATAGCTAGTCGTAGTTTCAGATTTAGCATCCGTACAACAAGTTTTATTTTGTTGATTGATAGCCATTAGTCTTGCATATAGTTTAGTAATTTGTGTTAATTAACGCTTGCCAGCCGATTCACATTGTTTTCTCGTAAATTTTGTTGCTTAAGTCCTGCTTACTTTTAAAAGCTTGTTGATATTAGATTAATGGATTGATTGGATTAATTTTTGAGTTCAGTGGAGTACTTTCTTAATCGGTGTTAGTATACTTTAGTTTCTTGAATTCTCGATTTCTTGAATTAGCTAGATGTTAGTCATTAGTTGGTTAGATGTTGAATTCTTGATTAATTAGTAAATTGTTATGCTATTTCGTCAATTAGTATAGGTTGTTACAAGTTAGTTCGTAGTTAGTTCATGTTTAGTTTAGTTTAGTTAATTCAAATTGTGCTTTTGCTGAATATTTTTAATCATTAGCTATTAATTTCTTGTATAGTTTTCGTAGTACTGCTTGTGTTTTATTTTTGTGTTTTGCAGAGAAGCGCTGGGACGTGCGAGAGAAGCGATTTTAAGTCTCTGAAGAGCCCTCAGAAAAGCAATAGTTCAAGAAAACATAAATTACCTCAAGAAGGGACAAGAAGACTCGAAGCACTGCAGCCTTTTCTTGTCTTTTAGAATTTAGGAATTTAATTCAATTTTTGGGTTTGTAATAAAGTCTTCTAAGCCCTCTGCGTGGGGTATTCATTCGTTGTAATAGTTAATTAGATTTACTTTCTCTTACATTTTCATTTTGGCAATAAAGAGTAGTTGAGCTTATGTGTTTGAATACAAGTATCTCCTGTTCCCTGAGATCGACCCAGACTCCACCACTTGTGTGAGCCAGTTTTTATTATTTGGTGTTTGGCTTTCATTGGATTTTCATTAAAAATATTGTTTTAAAAAGGGTTTTCATAAAACTCACACCAGCTCCAGCTCCCGAGGTTGTTTCTGATCCGACGGAGCTTCTTGCAGAAGAACGGACTTCGCTTAAGGAAAGAGGAAAAGGGCTAGAAGAGGTTTCTCAGAAAAAATCTGAGATTCTACGGAGGTTTAGGTTTAAAAGCTAGAGAGAGAAATTCAAGTTAGAGAGATAAAGTAGGAGAGAGAGAGAGAGCTTAGAGAGAGATGAGAGACCTCAAGACTTGGGTAGAGAAAGAGGGGGTGAGGGGTATTTATAGGAGAGAGAGGGGATGTCGCCCCCCCTGTGGGACCCACTTTGGTGACATTTGTCACCAAGGTAAATAAAATAATATTTTAAAAATTACACTTGTCATTCTTGTGACAAGTGTCGAATGGAGAGAGAGGATTAGTGTCACCTCCTCACTAAGGAGTGACACTTGTCCTCCCATGGTTTTGGGAAACCATGGCTTGTCCATGGTTTTGGGCCAGTGGTTTTTCTAAAACCATGGTCTTAGATTAAAATATTATAAATTAATATATTTTACTCAATTTACTATTTTTTAATACCCAATTTAACCTTGGCTCAATCCCATCTTTCAGGATTGCCATAAGGGGATTTAGAATTACTTGATTGTCCTTCTACAGTTTAATAAATTACATAGCCTGCCATTGAAAATGGTAAATTACCGTTTTCGTCCCTGACAATTTTATTAATTCCCTGAAAATATCCCTAAAAGAAAAAATACTATTTTGACCTTATATAGTTGGGAATTTTACCAAAAAATGCCACTGAATTGGAAAATTACTAAGCTACCCTTTGACAATTTGACTAATGACTAGAATGTCCCTGAATTCAGATTTTCGAACAAGCCTCAATAAAATTTTATCAGGATTTCAAATATAGATTCAGATCTTTACTTTGAACAGTACTAACAAAAAAAAATCAGGGTTTTAACACTATAATTCACATTCAGAATAAATAAAAATTGAAACTTGAATTTTCTTCAGAATTTATAAATCATTAAAAATTTTGGGTTTTACATTCTACCCCCCTAAAAGAAAAATTTTGTCCTCGAAATTCATTGTACAACTTAATCAAACAGTTCTCGATATTCTCTCTGATGTTGTTTTCAGGTTCTCAAGTACATTCTTCAATTCTGTGATGCTGCCATCTGACTTTGACCAGAGGAATAGTTTTTGTTCTCAATTCTATCCATAATTTCTATAGGCTTTTCCTCAAGAGTCATGTCTTCTCGAATTGCTATATCTTGATGCTGGATAATATGAGATGGATCATGAACATATTTTCGCAGCATTGAAACATGAAATACATTATGAATCTGTGCATACTGAGGAGGCAATTTGATTCTATAAGCAGTTTCACCGATTCGTTCTAGAATCTTAAAAGGTCCTACAAATCTAGGACTTAACTTTCCCTTCTTTCCAAATCTGAACACACTTTTGGTTGGAGATACTTTGACAAAGACCATATCATCAATTTCAAAAGCGAGTTCCTTCCGTCTTTGATCAGCATATCCTTTTTGTCGGCTTTGGGTAGCGCGTAGTCTGTCTCGGATCAAATTTACTTGCTAAGTGTAATGTTCTAGTATCATTGGTAGCTCTAACTTTCGTTCACCAATTTCATTCCAATAGAGTGGTGATCGACAAGGTCTTCCATATAAAGCTTCGTATGGCGCCATTCCAATACTGGTATGATAACTATTATTATAAGCAAATTCAACTAGCATAATATGAATATCCCAATCTCCTTTCCATTCTAGCATACAAGCGTGTAAGATATCTTTTAGAGTTTGAATAGTACGCTCTGATTGTCCATCAGTTTGGGGATGAAATGCAGAACTGAACTTTAATTTTGTTCCCAAAGCTTGCTGAAGTTGGTTCCAGAATCGAGAAGTAAACCTGGGATCATGATCAGAGATAATCGAAATTGGTATTCCATGTAGTCTTACAATCTCTCGAATATATAAATCTGCCAGACTTTCCAAAGATTGACTTATACGAATAGATAGAAAGTGAGCCAATTTAGTTATTACCCAAAATCAACAATAACCCAAATTGCATCATGCTGTTTTCGAGTTTTTGGTAAACCCACTATGAAATCCATAGTAATTTCTTCCCATTTTTATTGTGGAATTTCAATTTGTTGAATCATTCCACCTGGCTTTTGATGTTCTGCCTTTACTTGTTGGCAAATAAAACACTTTGAAACATAATTTGCCGCATCTTTCTTCATACCAGTCCACCAGTACTTTCTTTGTAAATCTTTGAACATCTTTGTACTTCTAGAGTGGATAGTATATTTGCTTTTATGGGCTTCTTGAAGGATTTCATTTCTCAATTCAGGGTTATTTGGTACCCATATTCGATCATTTATCAAAATACTCCCATCTTCTTTAAGTCGAAAAGAAACATCATCTTCATGTTGGGCTCTAGCTAAAAATTCTTCATGTTGAGAATCCTTATTTTGTTCACTAACAATTCGGATGAGGATTTCTGGTCCAACAATTAAGTTTGATAATAAAATCCTTCCTGTTTTAGTTGTAAAGGGTTTCCAATTAATGAAATCTTCAATAATTTTCCATTCTTTGTCTATGAGACTTGCCAAAGTGTCTCTAGTTTTGCGACTAAGAGCATTAGCTACAATATTCGCCTTTCCAGGATGATAAGAAAGTGTGAACTCGTAGTCTTTAATAAATTCTAGCCAACGTCGTTGTCTCATATTCAATTCTTTCTGCGAGAACAAATATTTGAGGCTCTTGTGATCACTGAATACTTCAAATTGTTCTCCATATAAATAATGTCTCCAGATCTTTAGTGCAAAAACAACTGCCGCAAGTTCTAAGTCATGGGTTGGATAATTCTTCTCATGATTTTTCAACTGTCTTGATGCATAAGCAATAACTTTTCCGTGTTGCATCAATACACAACCTAGACCGGTACCGGAAGCATCTGCATAAACCTCAAATCTACCATGTTCTGAGGGTAAAGTAAACACTGGAGATGTAGTGAGCTTTTCTTTCAGAATTTGGAAACTTTCTTCACATTTAGTGTCCCAATCAAATTTAACACCCTTCTTCAGAAGTCTAGTCATCGGTGATGCTATACGGGAGAAATCTTGAATGAATTTTCGGTAGTATCCTGCAAGTCCAAGAAAACTTTGAATATCTGTAATATTCTTAGGTTGTTTTCATTCTAATATTGCTTCCACTTTAGTAGGATCCACTGAGATTCCATCTTTTGAAATCACATGACCCAAAAACATAACTTTTTCCAGCCAAAATTCGCACTTAGAAAAATTGATATATAACTGATTCTTCCTCAGAGTATCCAGAATAATCCTTAAATGTTCTCGGTGTTGTTCCTTATTTTCGGAATAAATTAGAATATCATCAATAAAAATAATCACAAATGTATCTACAAATGGTCTGAACACACGGTTCATAAGATCCATAAAGGCTGTTGGTGCATTTGTAAGTCCAAAAGGCATGACAGTGAATTCATAGTGTCCATACCTTGTTCGAAAGGCTGTCTTAGAAATGTCTTCTTCCTTGATTCTAAGTTGATGATATCCAAACCTAAGATCAATCTTTGAGAATACCTTAGCCTTTTGTAATTGATCAAATAAATCTTCAATTCGTGGCAACGGATATTTATTCTTTATGGTAACTTGATTAAGAAGTCTGTAATATATACATAATCTTAATGACCCATCTTTCTTCTTTACAAATAATACTGGTGCTCCCAAAGGAGACATACTTGGTCTAATAAATCCCAGCTCCATTAATTCCAATAATTGCTTTTTTAATTCTGTGAGTTCTGCTGGAGCCATCCTATAAGAAGCTTTAGAAATTGGTGCAGTTCCTGGTATTAACTCAATACCAAACTCTATCTCTCTATGTGGAAGAGGTTATGGTAATTCATCAGGAAAAACATCTGAAAATTCACGAACAATATCCAGACTTTCAAGGGAAATATCTATTGGCTTGGCAAGAGTAATGCTGACTAAAAAGGTCGTACATCCATTCCTCAAATATCTCTGGGCCTTTAAAGAAGAAATAACTCGATTTTTAGGAGTAGAATTGGATAATCTAAATTCTACCTTAGGAATACCTGGTTGAAAAAAAATAACTTTTTCTTCCTGACAAAATATTCTTGCATGATGTTGATGTAGCCAATCCATACCCAATATAATATCAAAATCTGACATGTCTAATAGAATTGGGTCGGCCGGTAAATTTTGTCCTTCAATATATACTTCTAAATTTGGCAGGTATAACCCACAAAAAGATTTACATCCTACTAGGTTGACCACTTCCAGAGCACAGTTCAATGACTTGATAGGCATATTAAGTAAAGTAGTAAACTTCTTGGAAATAAAAGAATGAGTTGAACCGCAATCAAATAGAGTAAAAGCAACATGTCCAACTATAGATAAAGTACCTTGAATCAGGTCACCCTTAGATAGTTGATCAACATTGGTGGCATAAACGCGACCTGGTATCTTTTTATTCTACGATCGTTGTTGTTGTTGTTGTGGTTGTTGTTGTTGTTGTTGTTGTTGTTGTTGTTCTTGCTGGTACGGATATTGGGGTTGTTGTTGAGGGCGAGGTCTAATAAGGCCTCGAGCATGTTCATCCATTTTTTTTATAGCAATCTTTAATAAAATGGCCTGACTTACCACAATATAAACAACCACCAGTCGTTCGGTGGCAGGGTTGTCCTGGATGGAATCGATAGCAATTCTGACACGATCTAGTCGGTAGTTGTGTAGCTGGTAGTTGTGGTTGCTTGGCTTGAAACTGTTGTAGGGATGAACCTTCTTCCTTCAAAATTTCTTTTAGGCCAACTCCTTTGGCCTCTGAATTAAGAAACCGTTCTGCCAGATTGATTCTTCTGTATTTCTACCCAATCTTCTTGTATCAATGTAGCTATTTCCACCGCCTTGTCTAAGGTTTCTGGCCTACAAGTGAGGACTTTGGTTCGTAGAACTGGCTTCAATCCTCTAATAAATTTCATTGCCCTTTCGTCTTTCGTATTATCGACATTTGGGCAATACTTCTCTAAATTTCTGAATTTAGTAATGTATTTAGATAAAGAGAGTCCTCCTTGTTGTGATTCAAGGAATTCTCTTATCTTACGACTTCTTTCATGCTTGGGAAAATATGCAGTATAGAAAACTTTAATAAATTGCTCCCAAGTAACGGATCCATTGCTAAATTTAATTTCTAAGGTGGATGCCCACCACCTTTCTGCATCTCCCTTTAATATGTATGTTGCATAGTTTACCTTACGATCTTCAAGTATGGTCAGAACACGAAAAATCTTTTCTATTTCTCGGATCCAGACCTCTGCAGCTTCTAGATCCATTTTCCCTGAGAATGTAGGTGGATCTAATTTGAGAAACTTCTCATAAGAGACTTCATTATGGCTTTGACAGGATTTTGAAGATGTAGCTGAGTCTTGCCTATTCTGATTCTGATCTCTTATAGCAGCTGCTAAATTATTTAATGTTTCCATGATGAATTCTTGTTGACCATTCTGCTCCTTGGATTGCTTCTTTGGTGCTTGACGAGGCATCCTTGATTAATAATAATCAGACTTAGATTAAGGTAGAAAGAACATTTATTTATATGAACATATATACACATCAAAACCCATATTTATAAGAATTTACATATTTAACAAAAAGTTAACAAAAGATACCCTATGGAAGCTTGAGGAATTTTTCCATATAATTCCTCTTGTTCCTAATCCGCCCTGGTAGATGAGAAGGCCCTGCAACATTTGGATCTATATTATAAACTTTTTTATCTGAATTTCCTAAATATAAGCTAAGATCATCCGTAGGTTCCCTTGGGGTATATATCGGTTCAGGAGGTTGGACTGAAAATACAAAGTCCAAGGGAGTTAAGGTGGGTGCAGGAGCAGGTACTAAGGGTGAGTCAGACGAAATGATAATAGGTTCCATTGGAGGAGGAGGAGCAAGAACAATCACACGAGACTGTTGATCTGGTAGGTTTTCAGCGGCTCGCTGTCTTTTAATACAACCAATCTTCACTTGGCATTCTTTTTCTATATGCCCAACGTCTCCACAGACTAAACATTTTTCCAATTCCAGTGGGCAAGGTTGTGATAAATGGGTCTGTAAACACCTATGACATTTTTCTAAGTTTTCTTTTTCTTTTGTGAGACTTCGAACTTGATTTTCTAAATTATCCACCACCCTTTTTTATATTGTATGTGATTCTTCTAGCTTTTGAATATCCTTAACAAGTTCTTTAATGATATTGACCAAATCTTGAGGAGTCATCTATAAGGAAAACGATGATCTAACAATAATAATAAAATAAAAATCTAAAGTAAATACTTACAGTATAATGTATGGACAAGGTGGATCTCGAACCAGATCTCCAAAAACTCTGCTCTGATACCAACGGTAACGCTTCGTGGTTTTAAAACCTTTAAAAATGTAATATATATATATATATATATATATATATATATATATATATATATATATATATATATATATATATATATATATATATATATATATATATATATTGCATTTTCTTCTATTTTAGATTTGTTTTCTTTTAAGTTTCCTTTTATTTTTATTATAAGTCCTTTTATAATAGATTTATACATACATATATATATATATATATATATATATATATATATATATATATATATATATATATATATATATATATATTTTTTTTTTTTTTTTTAAACAGCGGAAATGGTTTTGACTTTCGGTTTTTAAACCTCGGTACGTCACATTTCACAATTTATAACAAGAGCAAAAATAATTTATATTAACACTATATACATAGTCTTTTTACAAGGTTCAAAAATTAAAACATTTAGGATTAAATTTAAAATAAATCCTAAATTGATCTCAGAATCTTGGGAATCTGGATTCTTCAATGCCACACTTGTCCAACATCCACTGTAATATCACCTATTCCATAACTGAACCTGAAATCCCCATAAAACGGGGTTAGACTTATGATAGCCAAGTAAGTTATTAATCAGAATCATACAATTCACATATTAAGCATGATTTTAATAATTTACAAATCAAAATGCATACATTCAAGAACAATTATGCAATTAAAATACAACAATTAACAATAATCTAAAACATGATTATGTGTTATATCAACAATGCATAATTTCAGATCAAATTCTGTGAAAGAAAAGGTCATTGTTTCGATATTAACGCCCTTCTGGTACGGTAGAGGGTACTCCAATCTCAAACTAAGTATTTCGAGGGTGTATTATTCTATTGTGGATTACCCGGATACTTGAGTGAAACGGGCACCCAAGCGAGCGGTCAACAACCGGGAAGATTCTCGGCAATGGCGAGCAAACAAGGAGAGTTGGATGCATCCACTGGCATGCGGCAACCTTGAGACCCATTGTCTCGACCTCCTCAACCGGAGTGACAGGAGGCCCAGGGAATCTATTGCTTCCACGAATCATCATCTTCACAATGTCACACCTAGTTGTATCACTACCCCTTACAGGGTAGGCTAAACCTAGATAGGCTTGAAGGATTCTTTTATAGGACTTTTCATCTTTTCAAAACTAGGCTCAATAGCCAAATTATTTTCTTCAAATAAACACGGGTCATATGTATCCAGCCCATCCAGAATTTTGTTCTATCACAACGAGCATTCGCCTATAAAGGCGAGAATTAAGTTTGTATAGACATGACTCCTGCAACAATAAAATCTTTTGAAAATCAACATGCTATACAAAATTCTTCTTTTCATAAATGTCTTAATCATAGTATTTGGTTTAAAATCACAAGATTTGAAATCAAAACATGTACTTAATTTTTGCAGATATTGAAATATGCATTTGATTATGAATCAAATTTAAATAATTATGCACAAATCGAAAGCATGAATAAAAAACATGTCTAATATAAAATTATAAGATTTTGATAGAATAACTTACTTAGATTTCGATAGAACTAAGGAGAACAGGATAAAGCGCTTGTGCTTTGATTTAATCTGATAGAATTCATTATATTAGTTAATATTTTTATATCGAATTTCGGGTAGTATTTGCCTTATAACTTAAAGAAGTATCTTTTAAAGAAATTATTAAAAATCTAAAAATTTATTTGTAATTGACCTTAAAACTTTTATAAAAATTTTCACAGAGTTTCTTCTGTAATAACTCAAATGTTTGAAAAAGGGTTTGAACTTGAATTCGAGTTGTAAAAATTTGAACATGACTTTGCGTCACAAATATTTTTATAAAGGTTTTTCAAAAAAATTGATTCAAATATTAAAAATGATTTTGAAAATTTTAACAAAATTTCTTTTATAAAAATCGATTTTTTCTAAAATAGTTATAAAAATTTTGAAATAACTTCTACTAAATAAACTCAAAATTTCCAAAATATCAGAAAAACTTTTGCCAAACTTCTAATTAAAATATTTGATTTTTTTCAAAAATCATTTTAAAATTTGGTCAGAATTACTGCTATACTAATTCTATTTTTTTCAAAAATCTTTAAATTATTTTGGCAGAACTCCTGCTATAAAAACTCAATTTTTTAAAAATCTTTTAGAAAATTTTGCCAGAACTACTGCTAAAATAGTTCTGAATACTTAAAAACATTTAGAAAAATTTGAACAGAGCTTCCCTTGCGTAGAGGCTGGGTTGGATTAAATTTTGGCAAAATTGCCAAAATTTAAATCCACACAAAGTAGAATTGGGGTTTAGAAGGAGAATTTGAATTCAGAAGATGGTTCTTAAATACTAACCTTACTCAGTTGATTCGTGCAGCGCTTCTGCTATCCAAATCCGACTTTTCTGTTAAGTTTAGCAGAACTCCTGCAGGCAGCGCTCCCGAGGTTGTTTCTGATCTGACGGAGCTTCTTGCAGAAGAACGGACTTCGCTTAAGGAAGGACGAAAAGGGCTATAAGAGGTTTCTCAGAAAAAATCTGAGATTCTACGGAGGTTTAGGTTTAAAAGCTAGAGAGAGAAACTCAAGTTAGAGAGATAAAGTAGGAGAGAGAGAGAGCTTAGAGAGAGAATGAGAAGAGACCTCAGGACTTGGGTAGAGAGAGAGGGGGTGAGGGGTATTTATAGGAGAGAGAGGGGATGTCTCCCCCCCTGTGGGACCCACTTTGGTGACATTTGTCACCAAGGTAAATAAAATAATATTTTAAAAATGACACTTGTCATTCTTCCGACAAGTGTCGAATGGAGAGAAAGGATTAGTGTCACCTCCTCATTGAGGAGTGACACTTGTCCTCCCATGGTTTTGGGAAACCATGGCCTGTCCATGGTTTTGGTCCAGTGGTTTTTCTAAAACCATGGTCTTAGATTAAAATATTATAAATTAATATATTTTATTCAATTTACTACTTTTTAATGCCCAATTTAACCTTGGCTCAATCCCATCTTTCAGGATTGCCATAAGGGGATTTAGAATTACTTGATTGTCCTTCTATAGTTTAATAAATTACATAGCCTGCCATTGAAAATGGTAAATTACAGTTTTCGTCCCTGACAATTTTATTAATTCTCTGAAAATATCCCTAAAAGAAAAAATACTATTTTGACCTTATATAGTTGGGCATTTTACCGAAAAATGCCACTGAATTGGCAAATTACTAAGCTGCCCTTTGACAATTTGACTAATGACTAGAATGTCCTTGAATTCTGATTTTCGAACAAGCCTCAACAAAATTTTATCAGGATTTCAAATATAGATTCAGATCTTTACTTTGAACAGTACTAACAAAAAAAAATCAAGGTTTTAACACTATAATTCACATTCAGAATAAATAAAAATTGAAACTTGAATTTTCTTCAGAAGTTATAAATCATTAAAAATTTTGGGTATTACAATGGATGCCTGAGGGTGGATGATGGCCAACGGGTTCCTCGAGTGCCCTCTTTAAAGGGAAGAAGAAATGTTCGAGAATGGAAGTGGTTGAAGATGGAAGGTGGAGAGGAGAAGGGTATGTTGAAGATCGAAGGTGGAGAGGAGGAGCGAGCCTGCGACCGTTGCAAGTTTTCCTTTTTTTTCAAAAAGGAGGTCCCTTTAAAGAAATTTTTTCATAAAATGGTTTTTCAAAATGAGGTTTTTAGCAAAACTAATTTTAAAAAGCTTGAAACCCTTCATTTTTTGTATAGTTTTTCCGATTTAATTGATTTTTTGTGTTGTTTTTTCTATATTTGTCTATTTTTGGAATAAAATTCTAAAATTTATGAGAAAACAGAGTTTTAAAACTAATTTTTTGTATTTTTGCAAAATATTTACAAAGGAGGGTTTTTTCTTTGAGAATTCAAAGCTATTTCTCTGAAAAATTCTTCAGAAAGCGAGTTTGGACTCGAAATTTGAGGTGATATTCGAGGTTTGGACCTTGAATCGAGAAAATATAAAATAGTGGATCCAAATGGATGTCGGATGAGCTGTTTGAGCCATTCAGAAAATGTTTTTGGCATTTTATAATTTCAATTTATAAATTGAGTAACGAGGCTCAGATTTGGATTTTAAACACTGGATTCGGAATCGAGTTGGATATATCAAGATGGAATTTAATTCAGAAAATCTGGAGAATAATTGAATTTTGGTTTTGAAATTGCTTTGATTTTCTCAGAAGATGGGGCCAGGGGCAAAAAGGACATTTTTACAAAAAATTGAAAATTTTGGGGTGTTCACAGATGCCCCTCTTTGCTATTAAGCCGGTCGAAAGCCGAGCTTAGTGGCAAAGAAAACACTCCAAATTTTGAAAAATGCTCGTCAGCAGACCTGAATTGAGCGTGGAAGAGTTATTTTGAAAATACGACTTTTCAGGCTTAAAACCTTATCCTGAAATGGTTTTGGGGAGATGAAATCCTCGAAGATGATGTGACCAAATAATAGAAATGAGGAAATCGTGATGGAACTTTGGGTGAAAATCCTGAAGATGGTGGAAAATAAGGATTTTGGTCAGGTCTCATGGGTGAGACATGACACGCTTTTGGAATGATTCAGGTTTAGCCCTTAACCTGGATGGGACGAAGATATATCAAGATGTATTGAATGAGGAAAGAAATACATGAAGACCTTGATGAGATATTTTTGGAAGATGTCTTCGTGAGATGAGATTTAAGTAGGATCTTTCTTGGATGGGTATATAAAACATGGATTTCTTGATGGGAAGAACCATGATGGGACTGGAAGAAAACATCTTGTCAAAATGAGGAATTTTGTAGGAACGAGACTCAGGTTTAACCCAAACCTGAAAAGGAAGATACCTCATGGCACGAGGTTCAGGCTTAACCCTTAACCTGAAGGGGACTACCAAATGGAATCCTCGGACGAAGAAACCATGATGGGACCTTCGGAGTTTGGACAAACAAATCCGAAAGGGGTTTACGAAAGGAGGAAGATGGGATTCCCTAAAGCTTAGAAAAAGGGATGATTTTGGGCGTCTCATTGCTGAGACTGAAATAGCTTTTGAAATCAATGACCTCTCGCAAAAAATTCAGGTTTTGACCCTTAACCTTAGTGGGAACGACCATACGGAATTCTCGACTGAAGAAACTGTGATGAGATCAGAAGAGATACTTCAACTGAATGAGGCAACTCTTTTGGAAAATTTAAACAACGCTAGGTTGTATCAAAATGGATATTGAATGTTTATTTCATTCTTGGAATAGCTAGAAAATTTTGCCAATAAGATAAAAATTGTAGTTGACTCAAATGCTTGAAAACGTGTGCACGTATGTATAAAAGATATTCCCTCTTTTACCTAAAGTATTTCCTCTAACCAGGTTAACTCCTCGGTTTTGAGAGTCAAATTCAAAATTTTAGCGCTGATGATTTTCTTCAAAGAAGCTATCCATTTCCATGATATGAGAAGAGAAGAAATATTCTTAATTTCATAAAAACAAGTAGTGAAGAGATATTGATAAAAGAATTTTGCATGAGAAAAGATGACTTCTGGCTATTTTGGCAGTTTGATATCTGAGTGTTTTCCCACGATGATCTTTTTGCACTCTTTTTGAATCATTGAACTTTTCTCAGGTTTTTACATCATTCTTCATTTGGATGTGTCTTGACTTTTCTTTCTTTTTCGGGGAAGGGTACGTCACAAACTCCTTCATCTTGGAGATGTTCCGATCCTTCTTTTATCTCAGGGATTCTATTGATGACATTGGCTCAAAAAGGTTTTTAAATGATAGCAGAAATCAAATATCTTTTAGGATTTGTCGATAGGTTTATCACACTCGCCTTCATCTTGACGGTGATCTGAACTTTCCCTGGAAGGATTCGTCACAAAATCTTTCATCTCGGAGATGATCCAAATCTTCTTTGGCCCCAGGGGTCTAGCTCGCATATTCGTCTTCATCTTGACGACAGTTGAGAGATCCCTTTTACGGATATTTGATTGCAGCTTAAACGATTGAGAAGACATGGATGAAGTGGACTCTTTTTATAGCTCAAGATATTTTCACTGCCTGATTGCCAGATAGTCGTCTTTAAACATGCGCTATAGCCATGATCAATATCAATTCGCTTCTGGCTTTTCAACATCATTGAATATTTCTTTTACTTAATCATATCGAGGATATTTCTTTCATCCTTTTGGTTGATCAACAGGGAAAAGATTTGAATTTTATCCCTTTTTCGCAAAAAACTTCACCTTTTTTTAAAAGAATAGTAGAAGTAATCTGAGGTAATTCTTTTGTGTAGTGAGAATATTGGAATCAAAAATTGTTTTTAGCAAATTGGCATAATGTTCCAGAATTCTTTTGTAAAATAATCACTCAATATAGATTTTGATGAGACCTTTAGTTGCAATTTGGAGGAATAATGTAAGAATTAGACTTTGGAAGACTTGACTGATGAAAAGACATTAGTTTTTTTTTGAGATCCCGACCAGTTATGAAAAACTGGATTTCAAATCCCGACCAGTTATGAAAAACTGGATTTCAAATCCCGACCAGTGAAAACACTGGATTTCAAATCCCGACCAGTTATGAAAAACTGGATTTCAAATCCCGACCAGTGAAAACACTGGATTTCAAATCCCGACCAGTTATGAAAAACTGGATTTCAAATCTCGACCAGTGAAAACACTGGATTTCGAAAATCCCGACCAGTTATGAAAAACTGGATTTCAAATCCCGACCAGTGAAAACACTGGATTTTGAAAATCCCGACTAGTTATGAAAAACTGGATTTTTGAAAATCTCGACCAGTGAAAAATACTGGATTTTAAATCCCGACCAGTTTATGAAAAACTGGATTTTGAAAATCCCGACCAGTGAAAAATACTAGATTTTAAATCCCGACTAGTTTATGAAAAACTGGAATTTGAAAATCTCGACCAGTGAAAAATACTGGATTTTAAATCCTGACCAGTTTATGAAAAACTGAATTTTGATTTAAAAAAGGTTTTATCTGAAGGTTTGAGAATGATTGAAATTTGAGAGATTATAACCCGAGGGTTGAGAAAATGCTGAAAATTTTTAGAATGTTGCAACCCAGAGGTTGGGGAACTGATAGAATTTAAGAGATTGAAGATCTTGAAGGTTTGGAAATGATAGAATTGAGAAATCGCACCCTAAGGGTTTGATCTTTTGGAATGCACGACCAGCGGGAGCTGGATTATTTAGAATACATGACCAACGAGTATTGGGTCTTTTTGAAAATACATAACCAACGGGTGTTGGATCTTTTGAAAATACATGACTAACGAGTGTTGGATCTTTTTGGAAATACATAACCAACGAGTGTTGGATCTTTTGGAATACATGACCAGCAAAAGCTGGATCTTTTTGGAAATACATGACCAACGAAAGTTGGATCTTTTGGAAATACATGACCAACGAGTGTTGGATCTTTTGAAAATATTTGACCAGCGAGAGCTAGGTTCTCTGAGATATATCAATTTTTGGGAAATTTAAGCCAGAACTTGAATTTTGTAGAAGGGAGGAATTTGATCAGAAGACTGAATTCAGAAAGTTACTGGTGCGAGAACCGGATTTTCCAAATGGGCTCAATATATAATTGAAAAGTTTGAGAAATAACCAGTGCGAGGACTGAGTTTTGAAGATGAGCTAGGTTTTCAAAAAGAATTTAGAAATTAAAGATCCTTGGTGAAAATTAATGGACCATCATAGTTTTAGCTATATGTGGTCTGCTTTCAGGATTTATCCCTTTATCCTGAATGGGAGAAATAATAAAAAGAATACCTCATTGAAAGGAGGCATCTGGTTTATCCCTTATCCTGAAAGAGTATTTTTTAAAAATAAAGATGGATGAAATTTTAATAAGATTGACGAAAATTTGTTAAAACTTGACAGAAATTGGCAATAGTTTGATGAAAATTTGATTAAATCGAAAAATGAACCAAATGAGATGAAATTAATAAAGATCACAAGATTAGTTGAGAATTAATAAAATTTGAGAAAAAGAATTTTTGTCTAATCCTGCCTGCATATGATGAAGATGATTATAGATCAAAAATAAAATGCCCCAGTATTATAGAGAAGAACATGAGAATTGATAGAAGATCATTGTTTTATTGAAATGATTCTTTTAAGAGTACAAAAGGCTTTAGAATGAACATTTCAGGTATAAAACTTCTTCAGATGCAGAGCATTCACAGGATCTAGCATTTTCACCCCATCTACATTGATCAGTCGATGTGAATTGCGAGGCAATGCTTCCTTAACCATATAAGGGCCTTCCCAATTGGGTGACCACTTGCTCTGTGGTCGATGCTTGATATGAGTTGTCGATCTGAGCACCAAATCGTTAACTCGGACTTTTCTCTCAATGACAGATTTGGCATAGTGTCGAGCTATCCTTTGTCGATAAGCTTGAGCATGCTCTGCTGCCTTGAGCCTTTTTTCATCCAGTAGATCCAGCTGCACCAATCTATGTTGTTGATACTGATCAAATGACAATTCTATAAGGGAGGCAAATTTGAGAGCGGGCTTCTGGACAAGAAGAGGCAACACTACTTCAGTTCTGTAAAAAAGTTCTGAAGGAGTGGCATTGGTCGGAGTCTGAATGGTGGTTCGGTATGCCCAAAGTGCATCATGAATTTTCTCATGCCAATCTCGACCTGTTCTCACAATCCTTTCCAAAATGCGCATCAGAATCTTATTGGTGGCCTCTGCTTGGCCATTCCCTTGAGGATAATAGGGAGTTGAGAAATGATGGCAAATCTTAAATTTAGAACAGAATGTTTTCATCATCTCATTTTTTAAATGACTTCCATTGTCTGAAACAATGTCATGTGGTATGCCAAAGCGGCAAAGAATGTTCTTGTGAATGAAAGAAACCACATGGCGGCCTTCTACTGTGCGCAGAGTAACAGCTTCAACCGATTTTGTGAAATACTCTGTCGTAGCCAGAAAGTATTTATGGCCATTGGAAGCGGAAGGAGTAATTGGGCCCACGACGTCAAACGCCCACATAGAAAATGGCCAAGGAGAAACAATTGATTGTAAATATGTGGCTGGTGCATGAATGGAAGGTGCGTGCATCTGGCACTTGACGCACTTCTTCACAAATCAATGACAGTCTTGTTGCATGGTGTTCCAATAGTACCCTGCTCGGACGATCTGCTTGACTAGAGTTTGATAGCCAACATGGCCACCACAAATCCCTTCATGTGCCTCTTGGATAATTTTCATAGCTTTTTCTTTGTCTAAACATCTGGCATATTTAGAACTGAAACTACGATGGTAGAGGACATTGGCCAGAATGAAATAACGAGTAGACATGCGCTGAATTGCACGTTGCTCCCTTTTTGGCATTTCTGGTGGAAATTCACCAGTCTCAATGAAATTTTTGATATTTTGATACCAAGGCTTATCCTTCTAATCGACTTGGTTTACTTGCGTGGTTGAAGTGAAAGCAGGTCGCTCAAGTCTGCCAACTTCGAAAGAATGACATGATTCACTGCCCTTGAAGGATAAAATAGAGCCCAGAATGGCTAAGCCATCGGCTATCTGATTGTGCTCTCTTCTGATGTGATTTAGCTGAAATTCTTTGAAGCTGTCCACAAGAGCTAGGACAATCTTCTGATACAGAATCAATTTTGAATCTTTCACCTGCCATTCAGTGTTAACTTGACTGACAACAAGTAATGAATTGCCAAAGGCATGCACTCTCTTGACATTGAAACTTTGTAGAATTTTGAGGCCTTGTATTAGCGCTTCATACTCGGCCATATTGTGAGTGCATTGAAAACCAAGCTTGAGGGAATAAGAGATCATTTTTTTTCTGGAGTGATTAACAAGACTCCAATCCCTATGCCAGACATGTTTTAGAGCCATCGAAGAATAGGTTCCAAACTGGAGGCTGTTGGACATTGTAGATGTGCTCATCAGGAAAATTATCTTCTGCTTTTATTTCTTCTATTAAAGGAAAATCTGTCAACTGATCTGTGATCGCTTGGCATTTAATGGACTTTTGAGAAACATACTCTAAGTCATATTGCATCAAGAGAACTTGCCACTTCACAATCCGTCCAGTGAGAAATGGTTGTTCAAGAATGTATCTGAGAGGATTAAGTTTTGATAGGAATTTGATTTCAGAAGCCAACAAGTAATGTCTTAATTTCTGGCACATCCAAACCAGATCTAGACAAGTTTTCTCTATCTAAGAATACTTCTTTTTATAATCAATGAAGGTTTTACTCACATAGTAGATGAAATGCACTATCATGCTGCCCTCTTTATACTGTGCGAGGAATCCACCACAAGCATTTTGATTGACGAAAATATACAGTAAGAGAGGCTTCCCCAATTTGGGCGGCTTCAAAACTGGTGGATTAAGGAGATATTGTTTGATGCGCTCGAATGAGAGTTGACATTCTGGTCCCCATTCAAATTTAACTCCTTTTCTTAGCAAATGATTGAACGGTTCACACCTCATAGCCAAATTGGAAATGAATCTGCAAATAGACTGAATACGCCCTTGAAGGCTTCACAATTCCCTGAGGTTAGTTGGAGGCGGCCATTGCCCTCTGGTAAGTTGCCCCGGCATTTTTGAGCCCAAACGACATGACTGTATAGCAAAAGGTTCCCCATGGTGTAGTAAATGAAGTTTTTGACTAATCACAAATGGCCAGCTTGATTTGATTATAGCCTGAATATCCATCCATGAAAGAAAACATGGCATGACCCGCTGCACTATCGATCAACATATTAATGTTAGGAAGTGGATAATCATCTTTCGGGGTAGCTTTATTGAGATCCCTGAAATCAATGCAGATCCGAACTTTTCTGTTCTTTTTAGGAACTGCCACGATATTTGCCAACCAATTGTAAACACCCCAAATTTTCCTCATCTATTCTCAAATAACCCTCCTCGTGCAGTGCCAACCCTGTTAGGTCAGTGTAGGAGTCAAACCCTGAGTCAGTTTCAGAAAATTACCACTTTACCAACTTTCATTCGGAAAATTACCATTTTACCCCTAGGTCATCCCGGACCCCAGTCAGTCGGAGTCAACCAAGCTCATTGGTCAGTTCAAGACAGTTAGAATATCAGTCATCTCAAGCTCATCTGAGCTCATAATGAATAAACCATTTTCATTTCTGACCATTCCTGCCAGAATGGGATCATTTATTCAGAAATGAGCTTATTTCTCACTCAAATCCAAGCCAATTGTCTCTGAGTCAGTCATTCATAGTCAATCATACTCCCCAGAGTCTAACTTGAGCTCACCACGAGTTCGAGTGCTCCAGTTTCAGTTCAAAACGATTTTCAAGTGTCCAAGAGCCCATTTTAGTCCATTTCAGCTCTTTCAGCTGAAATTGAGCTGAGTTCAGTCAATTGAGCTAGTGTTCGAGCTTCGATTTTAGTTCATGTAAGTATTATTGACCTTTTTTTTAGTTCAAAGCCGGCTCAAGTCCGTAATTCACTTCACTCCAGTGACCATTCCGTACCATTTCTCTAAAAATGGCAGCTTTTCTTGAAAATTCAATCGCAAATGTCAGTTGAGTCAGTGTCTGGTCAGTTCATTTGAGTTCTGAAACCCTAAAACCCAACTCAATCTAGCTCATCTCACTTCAATCCAGCTCGAACCCCAATTTTCAGTGTCACTTTGACCCAATAGAGTCCCGAAAACCATTTCTTGAGCTATTTTACAAATTTTATCAATTTTAATGCTTTTTGAACTGGTACAAGTGTCAATCGGGGTCTAACATCCAAAATTCTTCATTCAGGGTCTGCATTTCGCATGTCATTTCTCATCATTTCATATCATTTCTCAGCATTTCATAACATTTCATCACATTTCATTTCATTTTCGAAGTCCAGAACTCCAGTTTTATAAATTTCAATCCAGATCAAGTTTCAAAAGCTTTCAGAAATCAATTTTAAACCCCGGGTTTTCAAAATTAACATTTTTACCCCCGAGAGTCTAAATTTGGAAATATTTTCTCAAGAGAAATAATCTGGATTTATTTCAAACTCAAATTTTTGAATTCTACACTGGATTTGCTTCGCAACGGGGTATTGAACTTCAAAATCCAAGCTCGCTTCAAAAACTGCAAAAAATCGCTCATTTTGTTGGAAGCATTTTCTCGAGAAAAACAATCTGGATTTCTTTCAAAATTACATTTTCAAATTCTACACTGGATTTGCTTCGCAACGGGGTATTGAACTTCAAAATCCGAGCTCGTTTAAAAAAACTGCCAAAAATAGCTCGTTTCGTCTGGAAACTTTCTGAAAAGACTATTTTACCCCTCTAATCATCAAAATGAATTTCAAAATTGAAATTTGGACCCGTTCTGAGATGGCCCATTCATTTGCATTTTTATTTTATTAAAAAAAAAGATGCTTCTTTTTATTTGTTTATTTTTGTTTTTATTGATTTTTATTTATTTTTTATTTTTATTTTTTTTAGAGAGGAGGTGGGACCCACAAGGTGGTCACCCAAACCTCCAGCCCCATTTCCTTCTTCCTTTCTTTCCTTCTTCCCTTCCTTCCTTTCCCTATTCTCCCAGCCATCTTCACGTAACCCCCTTTGCTCCATTTTCATTAACCACCAAAAACTTAGGGAAAGATGGGGATGTTTTCCTAAGTTATCAACCTAAAAAAAAAAGAGCATACGGTGGGTTCTTTTGGGGACTCTCCTTCACGCCTTTCCCATGAGCTCTCCTTCCAACCCCTCCTCTCTCATAGCTCTCTCTCTCTCTCTCTCTCTCTCTCATGGCAGCAACACAGCCACCAGCCTTGGCAGCCATCATCAACCTTTGTGCTTCTCCAAGGCAGCTGCCCCTTTGAAGCCTCCAGCCCCTCAAGTCCAGCCATTACACGCCACCTCCTTGGACACCTTCAGCCACCATTTTTTTTCACCTTCCAACAGCTGGTCCATTTTGCTCCAGCCCCAGCCAAGGCATCCAACAAACCCACCACCGGCTGCCATCCTTAGCCTCTGTAAGCTCCTCCAGCCGCCCCTTCTGGGAGCAGCTACAACCGGTGCCACCTCTTCCAAAGGCTTCCACTACCTCCAGCCGGTTCACAGGCCCGTGCAGCATCCTTCATCACAGCCTTCCTTGGTGCAGCAGCCTTCACCACCTCTCCTGGCAGCAGCACACAACACCTTCAGCCTCCATTATTGCTCCAGCCACCATCATTGTTGCAGCCACTGCAGCCACCTACCAACGTCACAGCAGCCTCCCTCCATTCCTTCCAGCCGGCCTTCACATTGAAGCATCAGCCTAGGTAGCCGCCACCATCTTGAAGCTGCCTCCACCTCTTTGGATGTCCAGCTCAGCCGTACCAGCCCCAAGGAAAAGCATCCCTCAGCCTTCCTGCTGCTACACCAAGGTAGCAGCAAATCCTCAAGTTACATCAAGGTTGCAGCAAGACTTTTCATTTCAGCCCATCCGTTGCAAGAAAGGGATCCAAGGTAAGGCCCTCGTTTCATTGGTGCTTGTTTGATTTTCCTTTTTCTTCGTACTGTTATGAATGTTTTTTTTTTTCTTTCTCAAAACGTAATATAAAAAAATCAGTTTAAGACTGGGTTTGCGTCAAGGCCATCTAGGTGAGGGGATCCATCCAATGGATGGATCGGGTCCCTCTCACTTGCAGCCGACATCAAGTAAATGTCATCCTCTCTGATTTTTTTTTTATTTTTTTCATAGTTTTAAATATATTTCTTCATGTTACATTTATTTCGTTTTAATTTTTTTTATGCTATTTAGTATGATTTCATTGATAGCACATAGTTTTGATTTTAGGCATGTATTTCAATTGTTATTTTATGCATAATGTTTCACTAATAAATCATGGTGTTTTTAGTGTAAATACATCGATGTGTTTGTGATTCCTTGTAAAAAACTCAGATTGATTTGGATTATTCTAACTTCATTTTAAAAATCAAATCCCAATTCGGATTTTGGACTTCTTTGAACTTTTAATTTCTGCTTTAGCAGACAAGAACCTTCAGCACCACCCTCGTGGGAGATCCGGATTGTCCTCCAAAAATCACAGTAGATTTATGATTGAATCTACTAATGATCTAGAAATTTTGAAAATTTTCCAGTTAGTTTTACTCTCTGTAAAAAATCGGATTTCTCAGACCCCTGGGAAAATCTCGATTTTCCTTCATCAGGGTATAGACAGACCCTAATGCATCATGTCCGCCCAATCTGTAGCTAGTTTGCAAAAACTTTCAACACGAAAGTTATTTCTAACATAATTTGCTGTCATTTCCCAAAATTTTCATTTCTGTCTGACAGATTTCAATATCCAGAAATTCTAGAGATTTAGGTCTCTGATAACAGTGTGACCTTTTCCAAACCGTAACCCAAATCCAAATGGTGTCAAAATATCAAATCTTTCTCTGTTTGTCAGGGACATTTTCCCACAATTTCAACCATTTTCCCATCTGTCTGCCATTTTTTTCATGTTTTCTACCGAAACCTGTCTGTTTCCACTAAATCCTAGTCGCCGGATTCCGATCCGACTTGCCGGAGTGGAACAGCTCTGACCATAGGTCAAAACCAGAAAGTGTAAAAGTAAAAAATCCTTGCCTTACTGTCCTCTGTCACCCCATAAAATTTGGGAAATTTTTATGGAAATTGGATATCCTAAATCCCCTTTAGAATCAACATTTTAGGCAAAAATCACAAAATTTAGGGTTTTTATTTGAATTTCTATATTTTAAAATACAAAAAAATAGATTTTCGAGCTCCATTATGTTTCTAGGGTTATTTTAGGTGTCCATGCCAAATTTGGTTTAATTTTAAGTTCATTTGCTCAATGTGTTAAGTTATCTTTAAATTCAGAAGCGAAAATCAGACGAAAATGAGGTTAAATTTGATATTTTATGATATTTTTGCCATTTTATGGTTTTTATCATGTACATAAGCATGTAGAATCATATTAGGGTTAATTTCAATCTCCTTTGCATTTCAAAATTTTCAATTTTGCAAAATTTATTTCAGAAAACCCTGGTTTCAAGGCCATAGTCTTGTTATCGGGGGTATTTTGGTCATTTTGACCTAAATTTCGAAATTTCAATTTCTAATTCTCCACAATTTCATGCATATCATCATATTTCATCATATTATGTTTGATTTATTTCATTTGATTTTCAAATTTCTAAAATTTACAAAAATTCTTTCAGAAAACCCTGATTTCAAGGTCATCAGGGGTATTTTGGTCATTTTGATCCCAATTTCAAATTTTTAAGTTTATTTTTGAAATTTATTCATTATTTATCATGTTTATATCAAAGGGGGTATGAATTTGGGTTTATATCTGAATAATATCCGATAATTCCCCATATTTTCGGATAAATTCAGAAAAACCTACATTTTTGTGCTAACTTTATTTTCCAGTTTTGCAAGAATATTCAAGAAGAAGACTTAGCCATTTTATTTCTTTATTTTATTTCAATTCAATGTAAAAAAATAATGTAATATTTGGAATAAGGGTTACATTTCTGCTTAGAATAGGGCTGCATTGCATATAGTTTAATTTATGCAAATTTCAATATGTGATGTATGATTCATGCACATTATTTCAAATTCACTATGGTTTACACGAATGGCACGTGCACAAGCTCTTATGGAGTTTATAAACTCGGTGGGATTCGTATTTATGGCCATAGTCAGAATACGAAGAAAACCAAGATTTATGATCTTCATATTAGCCACATTCAGCCTACACTCTTAGGCTAACTTCAAAATGCACTGCATTTCTCAAAGTTTTAAAAAGATTTCTCAATTCCTCAATGAAATTCCTTTTTCAAATTCATACTCATTCATTCATATCATTCAAATTGCATTATTCTCAAATTCATTTTCCAATTTCAATTTCAAAAAAATTCAGTTTTCTCAAGAATTTCCAAGTCTTTCTCAGGATCTAATTTTCTCAAAATCCTAAGTTTTCAAATGACATTTCAAAGCATTTCCCAAGTTCAAATCAAGATTTTCCTATGCTTTAACATTCTCAAATTTTAAAATCCCAAGTTTTCATAAATCGATTTTCTCAGATTTTCCAGTTTTCCTGAGAATTCATTTTTCATTTCAAAAGTCATTTTCCAATGAATTTCTTAGATTTTCTAAGAATTCTCAAATCCATTTCCTCATAAAAGCAATTTAAATCTCAAAATAGATTTTCCAAAGTACAAGTTTTCCTGAGTATTTATTTTCCAATGCAAATTTCTGATTTTCAATGAACTTCAATGATTTTCCCAGGAATTCAATTTTCAAGTACTTTTCCAAGCATATTTTCCAAAGCAAACATCATATTTTCCCAAACTTGCATTATTTTCAAAATTTCATAGCACAAGATTGATTCTCTGTGCATTCTAGGAAAAATAGAGCATAATTTAGATATTTGAGTCAAGTTAAAGCACATAATTGATCCTTGGTTCAATTACCCCTGGTAAAGGCGCCAGGAACGGTTGAACCTCGTACCGACAGGCGGATCCCATTCCACGGAATTTTTCTACAAATTTTCAAAACGGAGGCGAGTAATTTTTAAAACCAATTTCAAAACTTTGGTCGAGTTTGACTCGCAAATTCGTTTCTCTCTCGCAAGGGAGAGAAAAAAATTTTGCGATGATAACAGGTTTGGCGACCGAGATGGGACCTGTCTTCGCCTGATCAATTATGTGTTTTAACTTAGCTCAATTATCAAAATTATGTTCTATGGAATGTCAGCTTTAATTTCTGATATCATGTGAACCTAGGAGCCTAGACTTGAACCCAGCTGACATGGATTGCATGTAGACTAGGCATGGTTTGGTAGGACCATATTGAGGAGAATTATGCATGCTCACTTAGACTTAGGTCTGAAATACAACACTCCTCAATCTAGGACTTGTATGAAAACAATGTTTGCTTCTTCAAAAGTTTTCAAAATTCTATCTCTTTAGGACTTAGAGCCCTCTGTTTGCCTGCATGTGATCATATTTCAAAAACCACCCCACCTATGTCTACCCGGTCTGAGCAAAAATAATTTATATTAACACTATATACATAGTCTTTTTACAAGGTTCAAAAATTAAAACATTTAGGATTAAATTTAAAATAAATCCTAAATTGATCTCAGAATCTTGGGAATCTGGATTCTTCAATGCCACACTTGTCCAACATCCACTGTAATATCACCTATTCCATAACTGAACCTGAAATCCCCATAAAACGGGGTTAGACTTATGATAGCCAAGTAAGTTATTAATCAGAATCATACAATTCACATATTAAGCATGATTTTAATAATTTACAAATCAAAATGCATACATTCAAGAACAATTATGCAATTAAAATACAACAATTAACAATAATCTAAAACATGATTATGTGTTATATCAACAATGCATAATTTCAGATCAAATTCTGTGAAAGAAAAGGTCATTGTTTCGATATTAACGCCCTTCTGGTACGGTAGAGGGTACTCCGATCTCAAACTAAGTATTTCGAGGGTGTATTATTCTATTGTGGATTACCCGGATACCTGAGTGAAACGGGCACCCAAGCGAGCGGTCAACAACCGGGAAGATTCTCAGCAATGGCGAGCAAACAAGGAGAGTTGGATGCATCCACTGGCATGCGGCAACCTTGAGACCCATTGTCTCGACCTCCTCAACCGGAGTGACAGGAGGCCCAGGGAATCTATTGCTTCCACGAATCATCATCTTCACAATGTCACTCCTAGTTGTATCACTACCCCTTACAGGGTAGGCTAAACCTAGATAGACTTGAAGGATTCTTTTATAGGACTTTTCATCTTTTCTAAACTAGGCTCAATAGCCAAATTATTTTCTTCAAATAAACACGGGTCATATGTATCCAGCCCATCCAGAATTTTGTTCTATCACAACGAGCATTCGCCTATAAAGGCGAGAATTAAGTTTGTATAGACATGACTCCTGCAACAATAAAATCTTTTGAAAATCAACATGCTATACAAAATTCTTCTTTTCATAAATGTCTTAATCATAGTATTTGGTTTAAAATCACAAGATTTGAAATCAAAACATGTACTTAATTTTTGCAGATATTGAAATATGCATTTGATTATGAATCAAATTTAAATAATTATGCACAAATCGAAAGCATGAATAAAAAACATGTCTAATATAAAATTATAAGATTTTGATAGAATAACTTACTTGGATTTCGATAGAACTAAGGAGAACAGGATAAAGCGCTTGTGCTTTGATTTAATCTGATAGAATTCATTATATTAGTTAATATTTTTATATCGAATTTCGGGTAGTATTTGCCTTATAACTTAAAGAAGTATCTTTTAAAGAAATTACTAAAAATCTAAAAATTTATTTGCAATTGACCTTAAAACTTTTATAAAAATTTTCACAGAGTTTCTTCTGTAATAACTCAAATGTTTGAAAAAGGGTTTGAACTTGAATTCGAGTTGTAAAAATTTGAACATGACTTTGCATCACAAATATTTTTATAAAGGTTTTTCAAAAAAATTGATTCAAATATTAAAAATGATTTTGAAAATTTTAACAAAATTTCTTTTATAAAAATCGATTTTTTCTAAAATAGTTATAAAAATTTTGAAATAACTTCTACTAAATAAACTCAAAATTTCCAAAATATCAGAAAAACTTTTGCCAAACTTCTAATTAAAATATTTGATTTTTTTCAAAAATCATTTAAAAATTTGGTCAGAATTACTGCTATACTAATTCTATTTTTTTCAAAAATCTTTAAATTATTTTGGCAGAACTCCTGCTATAAAAACTCAATTTTTTAAAAATCTTTTAGAAAATTTTGCCAGAACTACTGCTAAAATAGTTCTGAATACTTAAAAACATTTAGAAAAATTTGAACAGAGCTTCCCTTGCGTAGAGGCTGGGTTGGATTAAATTTTGGCAAAATTGCCAAAATTTAAATCCACACAAAGTAGAATTGGTGTTTAGAAGGAGAATTTGAATTCAGAAGATGGTTCTTAAATACTAACCTTACTCAGTTGATTCGTGCAGCGCTTCTGCTATCCAAATCCGACTTTTCTGTTAAGTTTAGCAGAACTCCTGCAGGCAGCGCTCCCGAGGCTGTTTCTGATCTGACGGAGCTTCTTGCAGAAGAACGGACTTCGCTTAAGGAAGGACGAAAAGGGCTATAAGAGGTTTCTCAGAAAAAATCTGAGATTCTACGGAGGTTTAGGTTTAAAAGCTAGAGAGAGAAACTCAAGTTAGAGAGATAAAGTAGGAGAGAGAGAGAGCTTAGAGAGAGAATGAGAAGAGACCTCAGGACTTGGGTAGAGAGAGAGGGGGTGAGGGGTATTTATAGGAGAGAGAGGGGATGTCTCCCCCCCTGTGGGACCCACTTTGGTGACATTTGTCACCAAGGTAAATAAAATAATATTTTAAAAATGACACTTGTCATTCTTCCGACAAGTGTCGAATGGAGAGAAAGGATTAGTGTCACCTCCTCATTGAGGAGTGACACTTGTCCTCCCATGGTTTTGGGAAACCATGGCCTGTCCATGGTTTTGGTCCAGTGGTTTTTCTAAAACCATGGTCTTAGATTAAAATATTATAAATTAATATATTTTATTCAATTTACTACTTTTTAATGCCCAATTTAACCTTGGCTCAATCCCATCTTTCAGGATTGCCATAAGGGGATTTAGAATTACTTGATTGTCCTTCTATAGTTTAATAAATTACATAGCCTGCCATTGAAAATGGTAAATTACAGTTTTCGTCCCTGACAATTTTATTAATTCCCTGAAAATATCCCTAAAAGAAAAAATACTATTTTGACCTTATATAGTTGGGCATTTTACCGAAAAATGCCACTGAATTGGAAAATTACTAAGCTGCCTTTTGACAATTTGACTAATGACTAGAATGTCCTTGAATTCTGATTTTCGAACAAGCCTCAACAAAATTTTATCAGGATTTCAAATATAGATTCAGATCTTTACTTTGAACAGTACTAACAAAAAAAATCAAGGTTTTAACACTATAATTCACATTCAGAATAAATAAAAATTGAAACTTGAATTTTCTTCAGAAGTTATAAATCATTAAAAATTTTGGGTATTACAATGGATGCCTGAGGGTGGATGATGGCCAACGGGTTCCCCGAGTGCCCTCTTTAAAGGGAAGAAGAAATGTTCGAGAATGGAAGTGGTTGAAGATGGAAGGTGGAGAGGAGAAGGGTCTGTTGAAGATCGAAGGTGGAGAGGAGGAGCGAGCCTGCGACCGTTGCAAGTTTTCCTTTTTTTTCAAAAAGGAGGTCCCTTTAAAGAAATTTTTTCATAAAATGGTTTTTCAAAATGAGGTTTTTAGCAAAACTAATTTTAAAAAGCTTGAAACCCTTCATTTTTTGTATAGTTTTTCCGATTTAATTGATTTTTTGTGTTGTTTTTTCTATATTTGTTTATTTTTGGAATAAAATTCTAAAATTTACGAGAAAACAGAGTTTTAAAACTAATTTTTTGTATTTTTGCAAAATATTTACAAAGGAGGGTTTTTTCTTTGAGAATTCAAAGCTATTTCTCTGAAAAATTCTTCAGAAAGCGAGTTTGGACTCAAAATTTGAGGTGATATTCGAGGTTTGGACCTTGAATCGAGAAAATATAAAATAGTGGATCCAAATGGATGTCGGATGAGCTGTTTGAGCCATTCAGAAAATGTTTTTGGCATTTTATAATTTTAATTTATAAATTGAGTAACGAGGCTCAGATTTGGATTTTAAACACTGGATTCGGAATCGAGTTGGATATATCAAGATGGAATTTAATTCAGAAAATCTGGAGAATAATTGAATTTTGGTTTTGAAATTGCTTTGATTTTCTCAGAAGATGGGGCCAGGGGCAAAAAGGACATTTTTACAAAAAATTGAAAATTTTGGGGTGTTCACAGATGCCCCTCTTTGCTATTAAGCCGGTCGAAAGCCGAGCTTAGTGGCAAAGAAAACACTCCAAATTTTGAAAAATGCTCGTCAGCAGACCTGAATTGAGCGTGGAAGAGTTATTTTGAAAATACGACTTTTCAGGCTTAAAACCTTATCCTGAAATGGTTTTGGGGAGATGAAATCCTCGAAGATGATGTGACCAAATAATAGAAATGAGGAAATCGTGATGGAACTTTGGGTGAAAATCCTGAAGATGGTGGAAAATAAGGATTTTGGTCAGGTCTCATGGGTGAGACATGACACGCTTTTGGAATGATTCAGGTTTAGCCCTTAACCTGGATGGGACGAAGATATATCAAGATGTATTGAATGAGGAAAGAAATACATGAAGGCCTTGATGAGACATTTTTGGAAGATGTCTTCGTGAGATGAGATTTAAGTAGGATCTTTCTTGGATGGGTATATAAAACATGGATTTCTTGATGGGAAGAACCATGATGGGACTGGAAGAAAACATCTTGTCAAAATGAGGAATTTTGTAGGAACGAGACTCAGGTTTAACCCAAACCTGAAAAGGAAGATACCTCATGGCACGAGGTTCAGGCTTAACCCTTAACTTGAAGGGGACTACCAAATGGAATCCTCGGACGAAGAAACCATGATGGGACCTTCGGAGTTTGGACAAACAAATCCGAAAGGGGTTTACGAAAGGAGGAAGATGGGATTCCCTAAAGCTTAGAAAAAGGTATGATTTTGGGCGTCTCATTGCTGAGACTGAAATAAATTTTGAAATCAATGACCTCTCGCAAAAAATTCAGGTTTTGACCCTTAACCTTAGTGGGAACGACCATACGGAATTCTCGACTGAAGAAACTGTGATGAGATCAGAAGAGATACTTCAACTGAATGAGGCAACTCTTTTGGAAAATTTAAACAACGCTAGGTTGTATCAAAATAGATATTGAATGTTTATTTCATTCTTGGAATAGCTAGAAAATTTTGCCAATAAGATCAAAATTGTAGTTGACTCAAATGCTTGAAAACGTGTGCACGTATGTATAAAAGATATTCCCTCTTTTACCTAAAGTATTTCCTCTAACCAGGTTAACTCCTCGGTTTTGAGAGTCAAATTCAAAATTTTAGCGTTGATGATTTTCTTCAAAGAAGCTATCCATTTCCATGATATGAGAAGAGAAGAAATATTCTTAATTTCATAAAAACAAGTAGTGAAGAGATATTGATAAAAGAATTTTGCATGAGAAAAGATGACTTCTGGCTATTTTGGCAGTTTGATATCTGAGTGTTTTCCCACGATGATCTTTTTGCACTCTTTTTGAATCATTGAACTTTTCTCAGGTTTTTACATCATTCTTCATTTGGATGTGTCTTGACTTTTCTTTCTTTTTCGGGGAAGGGTACGTCACAAACTCCTTCATCTTGGAGATGTTCCGATCCTTCTTTTATCTCAGGGATTCTATTGATGACATTGGCTCAAAAAGGTTTTTAAATGATAGCAGAAATCAAATATCTTTTAGGATTTGTCGATAGGTTTATCACACTCGCCTTCATCTTGACGGTGATCTGAACTTTCCCTGGAAGGATTCGTCACAAAATCTTTCATCTCGGAGATGATCCAAATCTTCTTTGGCCCCAGGGGTCTAGCTCGCATATTCGTCTTCATCTTGACGACAGTTGAGAGATCCCTTTTACGGATATTTGATTGCAGCTTAAACGATTGAGAAGACATGGATGAAGTGGACTCTTTTTATAGCTCAAGATATTTTCACTGCCTGATTGCCAGATAGTCGTCTTTAAACATGCGCCATAGCCATGATCAATATCAATTCGCTTCTGGCTTTTCAACATCATTGAATATTTCTTTTACTTAATCATATCGAGGATATTTCTTTCATCCTTTTGGTTGATCAACAGGGAAAAGATTTGAATTTTATCCCTTTTTCGCAAAAAACTTCACCTTTTTTGAAAAGAATAGTAGAAGTAATCTGAGGTAATTCTTTTGTGTAGTGAGAATATTGGAATCAAAAATTGTTTTTAGCAAATTGGCATAATGTTCCAGAATTCTTTTGTAAAATAATCACTCAATATAGATTTTGATGAGACCTTTAGTTGCAATTTGGATGAATAATGTAAGAATTAGACTTTGGAAGACTTGACTGATGAAAAGACATTAGTTTTTTTTTGAGATCCCGACCAGTTATGAAAAACTGGATTTCAAATCCCGACCAGTTATGAAAAACTGGATTTCAAATCCCGACCAGTGAAAACACTGGATTTCAAATCCCGACCAGTTATGAAAAACTGGATTTCAAATCCTGACCAGTGAAAACACTGGATTTCAAATCCCGACCAGTTATGAAAAACTGGATTTCAAATCTCGACCAGTGAAAACACTGGATTTCGAAAATCCCGACCAGTTATGAAAAACTGGATTTCAAATCCCGACCAGTGAAAACACTGGATTTTGAAAATCCCGACTAGTTATGAAAAACTGGATTTTTGAAAATCTCGACCAGTGAAAAATACTGGATTTTAAATCCCGACCAGTTTATGAAAAACTGGATTTTGAAAATCCCGACCAGTGAAAAATACTAGATTTTAAATCCCGACCAGTTTATGAAAAACTGGATTTTGAAAATCTCGACCAGTGAAAAATACTGGATTTTAAATCCTGACCAGTTTATGAAAAACTGAATTTTGATTTAAAAAAGGTTTTATCTGAAGGTTTGAGAAGGATTGAAATTTGAGAGATTATAACCCGAGGGTTGAGAAAATGCTGAAAATTTTTAGAATGTTGCAACCCAGAGGTTGGGGAACTGATAGAATTTAAGAGATTGAAGATCTTGAAGGTTTGGAAATGATAGAATTGAGAAATCGCACCCTAAGGGTTTGATCTTTTGGAATGCACGACCAGCGGGAGCTGGATTATTTAGAATACATGACCAACGAGTATTGGGTCTTTTTGAAAATACATAACCAACGGGTGTTGGATCTTTTGAAAATACATGACTAACGAGTGTTGGATCTTTTTGGAAATACATAACCAACGAGTGTTGGATCTTTTGGAATACATGACCAGCAAAAGCTGGATCTTTTTGGAAATACATGACCAACGAAAGTTGGATCTTTTGGAAATACATGACCAACGAGTGTTGGATCTTTTGAAAATATTTGACCAGCGAGAGCTAGGTTCTCTGAGATATATCATTTTTTGGGAAATTTAAGCCAGAACTTGAATTTTGTAGAAGGGAGGAATTTGATCAGAAGACTGAATTCAGAAAGTTACTGGTGCGAGAACCGGATTTTCCAAATGGGCTCAATATATAATTGAAAAGTTTGAGAAATAACCAGTGCGAGGACTGAGTTTTGAAGATGAGCTAGGTTTTCAAAAAGAATTTAGAAATTAAAGATCCTTGGTGAAAATTAATGGACCATCATAGTTTTAGCTATATGTGGTCTGCTTTCAGGATTTATCCCTTTATCCTGAATGGGAGAAATAATAAAAAGAATACCTCATTGAAAGGAGGCATCCGGTTTATCCCTTATCCTGAAAGAGTATTTTTTAAAAATAAAGATGGATGAAATTTTAATAAGATTGACGAAAATTTGTTAAAACTTGACAGAAATTGGCAATAGTTTGATGAAAATTTGATTAAATCGAAAAATGAACCAAATGAGATGAAATTAATAAAGATCACAAGATTAGTTGAGAATTAATAAAATTTGAGAAAAAGAATTTTTGTCTAATCCTGCCTGCATATGATGAAGGAAGATGATTATAGATCAAAAATAAAATGCCCCAGTATTATAGAGAAGAACATGAGAATTGATAGAAGATCATTGTTTTATTGAAATGATTCTTTTAAGAGTACAAAAGGCTTTAGAATGAACATTTCAGGTATAAAACTTCTTCAGATGCAGAGCATTGACAAGATCTAGCATTTTCACCCCATCTACATTGATCAGTCGATGTGAATTGCGAGGCAATGCTTCCTTAACCACATAAGGGCCTTCCCAATTGGGTGACCACTTGCCCTGTGGTCGATGCTTGATATGAGTTGTCGATCTGAGCACCAAATCGTTAACTCGGACTTTTCTCTCAATGACAGATTTGGCATAGTGTCGAGCTATCCTTTGTCGATAAGCTTGAGCATGCTCTGCTGCCTTGAGCCTTTTTTCATCCAGTAGATCCAGCTGCACCAATCTATGTTGTTGATACTGATCAAGTGACAATTCTATAAGGGAGGCAAATTTGAGAGCGGGCTTCTGGACAAGAAGAGGCAACACTACTTCAGTTCTGTAAAAAAGTTCTGAAGGAGTGGCATTGGTCGGAGTTTGAATGGTGGTTCGGTATGCCCAAAGTGCATCATGAATTTTCTCATGCCAATCTCGACCTGTTCTCACAGTCTTTTCCAAAATGCGCATAAGAATCTTATTGGTGGCCTCTGCTTGGCCATTCCCTTGAGGATAATAGGGAGTTGAGAAATGATGGCAAATCTTAAATTTAGAATAGAATGTTTTCATCATCTCATTTTTTAAATGACTTCTATTGTCTGAAACAATGTCATGTGGTATGCCAAAGCGGCAAAGAATGTTCTTGTGAATGAAAGAAACCACATGGCGGCCTTCTACTGTGCGCAGAGTAACAACTTCAACCGATTTTGTGAAATACTCTGTCGTAGCCAGAAAGTATTTATGGCCATTGGAAGCGGAAAGAGTAATTGGGCCCACGACGTCAAACGCCCACATAGAAAATGGCCAAGGAGAAACAATTGATTGTAAATATGCGGCTGGTGCATGAATGAAAGGTGCGTGCATCTGGCACTTGACGCACTTCTTCACAAATCAATGACAGTCTTGTTGCATGGTGTTCCAATAGTACCGTGCTCGGACGATCTGCTTGACTAGAGTTTGATAGCCAACATGGCCACCACAAATCCCTTCATGTGCCTCTTGGATAATTTTCATAGTTTTTTCTTTGTCTAAACATCTGGCATATTTAGAACTGAAACTACGATGGTAGAGGACATTGGCCAGAATGAAATAACGAGTAGACATGCGCTGAATTGCACGTTGCTCCCTTTTTGGCATTTCTGGTGGAAATTCACCAGTCTCAATGAAATTTTTGATATTTTGATACCAAGGCTTATCCTTCTAATCGACTTGGTTTACTTGCGTGGTTGAAGTGAAAGCAGGTCGCTCAAGTCTGCCAACTTCGAAAGAATGACATGATTCACTGCCCTTGAAGGATAAAATAGAGCCCAGAATGGCTAAGCCATCGGCTATCTGATTGTGCTCTCTTCTGATGTGATTTAGCTGAAATTCTTCAAAGCT
Organism: Nuphar pumila; assembly: GCF_984573655.1. Lineage (NCBI taxonomy): Eukaryota > Viridiplantae > Streptophyta > Magnoliopsida > Nymphaeales > Nymphaeaceae > Nuphar > Nuphar pumila. The sequence goes on along the minus strand of NC_143255.1, from coordinate 67,309,120 downwards.
GTCCACAAGAGCTAGGACAATCTTCTGATACAGAATCAATTTTGAATCTTTCACCTGCCATTCAGTGTTAACTTGACTGACAACAAGTAATGAATTGCCAAAGGCATGCACTCTCTTGACATTGAAACTTTGCAGAATTTTGAGGCCTTGTATTAGCGCTTCATACTCGGCCATATTGTGAGTGCATTGAAAACCAAGCTTGAGGGAATAAGAGATCATTTTTTTTTTTGGAGTGATTAACAAGACTCCAATCCCTATGCCAGACATGTTTTAGAGCCATCGAAGAATAGGTTCCAAACTGGAGGCTGTTGGACATTGTAGATGTGCTCATCAAGAACATTATCTTCTGCTTTTATTTCTTCTATTAAAGGAAAATCTGCCAACTGATCTGTGATCGCTTGGCATTTAATGGACTTTTGATAAACATACTCTAAGTCATATTACATCAAGAGAACTTGCCACTTCACAATCCGTCCAGTGAGAAATGGTTGTTCAAGAATGTATCTGAGAGGATTAAGTTTTGATAGGAATTTGATTTCAGAAGCCAACAAGTAATGTCTTAATTTCTGGCACATCCAAACCAGATCTAGACAAGTTTTCTCTATCTAAGAATACTTCTTTTTATAATCAATGAAGGTTTTACTCACATAGTAGATGAAATGCACTATCATGCTGCCCTCTTCATACTGTGCGAGGAATCCACCACAAGCATTTTGATTGACGAAAATATACAGTAAGAGAGGCTTCCCCAATTTGGGCGGCTTCAAAACTGGTGGATTAAGGAGATATTGTTTGATGCGCTCGAATGAGAGTTGACATTCTGGTCCCCATTCAAATTTAACTCCTTTTCTTAGCAAATGATTGAACGGTTCACACCTCATAGCCAAATTGGAAATGAATCTGCAAATAGACTGAATACGCCCTTGAAGGCTTCACAATTCTCTGAGGTTAGTTGGAGGCGGCCATTGCCCTCTGGTAAGTTGCCCCGGCATTTTTTAGCCCAAACGATATGACTGTATAGCAAAAGGTTCCCCATGGTGTAGTAAATGAAGTTTTTGATTAATCACAAATGGCCAGCTTGATTTGATTATAGCCTGAATATCCATCCATGAAAGAAAACATGGCATGACCCGCTGCACTATCGATCAACATATTAATGTTAGGAAGTGGATAATCATCTTTTGGGGTAGCTTTATTGAGATCCCTGAAATCAATGCAGATCCGAACTTTTCTGTTCTTTTTAGGAACTGCCACGATATTTGCCAACCAATTGTAAACACCCCAAATTTTCCTCATCTATTCTCAAATAACCCTCCTCGTGCAGTGCCAACCCTGTTAGGTCAGTGTAGGAGTCAAACCCTGAGTCAGTTTCAGAAAATTACCACTTTACCAACTTTCATTAGGAAAATTACCATTTTACCCCTAGGTCATCCCGGACCCCAGTCAGTCGGAGTCAACCAAGCTCATTGGTCAGTTCAAGACAGTTAGAATATCAGTCATCTCAAGCTCATCTGAGCTCATAATGAATAAACCATTTTCATTTCTGACCATTCCTGCCAGAATAGGATCATTTATTCAGAAATGAGCTTATTTCTCACTCAAATCCAAGCCAATTGTCTCTGAGTCAGTCATTCATAGTCAATCATACTCCCCAGAGTCTAACTTGAGCTCACCACGAGTTCGAGTGCTCCAGTTTCAGTTCAAAACGATTTCCAAGTGTCCAAGAGCCCATTTTAGTCCATTTCAGCTCTTTCAGCTGAAATTGAGCTGAGTTCAGTCAATTGAGCTAGTGTTCGAGCTTCGATTTTAGTTCATGTAAGTATTATTGACCTTTTTTTTAGTTCAAAGCCGGCTCAAGTCCGTAATTCACTTCACTCCAGTGACCATTCCGTACCATTTCTCTAAAAATGGCAGCTTTTCTTGAAAATTCAATCGCAAATGTCAGTTGAGTCAGTGTCTGGTCAGTTCATTTGAGTTCTGAAACCCTAAAACCCAACTCAATCTAGCTCATCTCAGTTCGATCCAGCTCGAACCCCAATTTTCAGTGTCACTTTGACCCAATAGAGTCCCGAAAACCATTTCTTGAGCTATTTTACAAATTTTATCAATTTTAATGCTTTTTGAACTGGTACAAGTGTCAATCGGGGTCTAACATCCAAAATTCTTCATTCAGGGTCTGCATTTCGCATGTCATTTCTCATCATTTCATATCATTTCTCAGCATTTCATAACATTTAATCACATTTCATTTCATTTTCGAAGTCCAGAACTCCAGTTTTATAAATTTCAATCCAGATCAAGTTTCAAAAGCTTTCAGAAATCAATTTTAAACCCCGGGTTTTCAAAATTGACATTTTTACCCCCGAGAGTCTAAATTTGGAAATATTTTCTCAAGAGAAATAATCTGGATTTATTTCAAACTCAAATTTTTGAATTCTACACTGGATTTGCTTCGCAACGGGGTATTGAACTTCAAAATCCAAGCTCGCTTCAAAAACTGCAAAAAATCGCTCATTTTGTTGGAAGCATTTTCTCGAGAAAAACAATCTGGATTTCTTTCAAAATTACATTTTCAAATTCTACACTGGATTTGCTTCGCAACGGGGTATTGAACTTCAAAATCCGAGCTCGTTTAAAAAAACTGCCAAAAATAGCTCGTTTCGTCTGGAAACTTTCTGAAAAGACTATTTTACCCCTCTAATCATCAAAATGAATTTCAAAATTGAAATTTGGACCCGTTCTGAGATGGCCCATTCATTTGCATTTTTATTTTATTAAAAAAAAAGATGCTTCTTTTTATTTGTTTATTTTTGTTTTTATTGATTTTTATTTATTTTTTATTTTTATTTTTTTTAGAGAGGAGGTGGGACCCACAATGTGGTCACCCAAACCTCCAGCCCCATTTCCTTCTTCCTTTCTTTCCTTCTTCCCTTCCTTCCTTTCCCTATTCTCCCAGCCATCTTCACGTAACCCCCTTTGCTCCATTTTCATTAACCACCAAAAACTTAGGGAAAGATGGGGATGTTTTCCTAAGTTATCAACCTAAAAAAAAAAGAGCATACGGTGGGTTCTTTTGGGGACTCTCCTTCACGCCTTTCCCATGAGCTCTCCTTCCAGCCCCTCCTCTCTCATAGCTCTCTCTCTCTCTCTCTCTCTCTCTCTCTCTCTCTCTCTCTCTCTCTCATGGCAGCAACACAGCCACCAGCCTTGGCAGCCATCATCAACCTTTGTGCTTCTCCAAGGCAGCTGCCCCTTTGAAGCCTCCAGCCCCTCAAGTCCAGCCATTACACGCCACCTCCTTGGACACCTTCAGCCACCATTTTTTTTCACCTTCCAACAGCTGGTCCATTTTGCTCCAGCCCCAGCCAAGGCATCCAACAAACCCACCACCGGCTGCCATCCTTAGCCTCTGTAAGCTCCTCCAGCCGCCCCTTCTGGGAGCAGCTACAACCGGTGCCACCTCTTCCAAAGGCTTCCACTACCTCCAGCCGGTTCACAGGCCCGTGCAGCATCCTTCATCACAGCCTTCCTTGGTGCAGCAGCCTTCACCACCTCTCCTGGCAGCAGCACACAACACCTTCAGCCTCCATTATTGCTCCAGCCACCATCATTGTTGCAGCCACTGCAGCCACCTACCAGCTTGCAGCCACCTACCAACGTCACAGCAGCCTCCCTCCATTCCTTCCAGCCGGCCTTCACATTGAAGCATCAGCCTAGGTAGCCGCCACCATCTTGAAGCTGCCTCCACCTCTTTGGATGTCCAGCTCAGCCGTACCAGCCCCAAGGAAAAGCATCCCTCAGCCTTCCTGCTGCTACACCAAGGTAGCAGCAAATCCTCAAGTTACATCAAGGTTGCAGCAAGACTTTTCATTACAGCCCATCCGTTGCAAGAAAGGGATCCAAGGTAAGGCCCTCGTTTCATTGGTGCTTGTTTGATTTTCCTTTTTCTTCGTACTGTTATGAATGTTTTTTTTTTTCTTTCTCAAAACGTAATATAAAAAAATCAGTTTAAGACTGGGTTTGCGTCAAGGCCATCTAGGTGAGGGGATCCATCCAATGGATGGATCGGGTCCCTCTCACTTGCAGCCGACATCAAGTAAATGTCATCCTCTCTGATTTTTTTTTTATTTTTTTCATAGTTTTAAATATATTTCTTCATGTTACATTTATTTCGTTTTAATTTTTTTTATGCTATTTAGTATGATTTCATTGATAGCACATAGTTTTGATTTTAGGCATGTATTTCAATTGTTATTTTATGCATAATGTTTCACTAATAAATCATGGTGTTTTTAGTGTAAATACATCGATGTGTTTGTGATTCCTTGTAAAAAACTCAGATTGATTTGGATTATTCTAACTTCATTTTAAAAATCAAATCCCAATTCGGATTTTGGACTTCTTTGAACTTTTAATTTCTGCTTTAGCAGACAAGAACCTTCAGCACCACCCTCGTGGGAGATCCGGATTGTCCTCCAAAAATCACAGTAGATTTATGATTGAATCTACTAATGATCTGGAAATTTTGAAAATTTTCCAGTTAGTTTTACTCTCTGTAAAAAATCAGATTTCTCAGACCCCTGGGAAAATCTCGATTTTCCTTCATCAGGGTATAGACAGACCCTAATGCATCATGTCCACCCAATCTGTAGCTAGTTTGCAAAAACTTTCAACACGAAAGTTATTTCTAACATAATTTGCTGTCATTTCCCAAAATTTTCATTTCTGTCTGACAGATTTCAATATCCAGAAATTCTAGAGATTTAGGTCTCTGATAACAATGTGACCTTTTCCAAACCGTAACCCAAATCCAAATGGTGTCAAAATATCAAATCTTTCTCTGTTTGTCAGGGACATTTTCCCACAATTTCAACCATTTTCCCATCTGTCTGCCATTTTTTTCATGTTTTCTACCGAAACCTGTCTGTTTCCACTAAATCCTAGTCGCCGGATTCCGATCCGACTTGCCGGAGTGGAACAGCTCTGACCATAGGTCAAAACCAGAAAGTGTAAAAGTAAAAAATCCTTGCCTTACTGTCCTCTGTCACCCCATAAAATTTGGAAAATTTTTATGGAAATTGGATATCCTAAATCCCCTTTAGAATCAACATTTTAGGCAAAAATCACAAAATTTAGGGTTTTTATTTGAATTTCTATATTTTAAAATACAAAAAAATAGATTTTCGAGCTCCATTATGTTTCTAGGGTTATTTTAGGTGTCCATGCCAAATTTGGTTTAATTTTAAGTTCATTTGCTCAATGTGTTAAGTTATCTTTAAATTCAGAAGCGAAAATCAGGCGAAAATGAGGTTAAATTTGATATTTTATGATATTTTTGCCATTTTATGGTTTTTATCATGTACATAAGCATGTAGAATCATATTAGGGTTAATTTCAATCTCCTTTGCATTTCAAATTTTTCAATTTTGCAAAATTTATTTCAGAAAACCCTGGTTTCAAGGCCATAGTCTTGTTATCGGGGGTATTTTGGTCATTTTGACCTAAATTTCGAAATTTCAATTTCTAATTCTCCACAATTTCATGCATATCATCATATTTCATCATATTATGTTTGATTTATTTCATTTGATTTTCAAATTTCTAAAATTTACAAAAATTCTTTCAGAAAACCCTGATTTCAAGGTCATCAGGGGTATTTTGGTCATTTTGATCCCAATTTCAAATTTTTAAGTTTATTTTTGAAATTTATTCATTATTTATCATGTTTATATCAAAGGGGGTATGAATTTGGGTTTATATCTGAATAATATTCGATAATTCCCCATATTTTCGGATAAATTCAGAAAAACCTATATTTTTGTGCTAACTTTATTTTCCAGTTTTGCAGGAATATTCAAGAAGAAGACTTAGCCATTTTATTTCTTTATTTTATTTCAATTCAATGTAAAAAAATAATGTAATATTTGGAATAAGGGTTACATTTCTGCTTAGAATAGGGCTGCATTGCATATAGTTTAATTTATGCAAATTTCAATATGTGATGTATGATTCATGCACATTATTTCAAATTCACTATGGTTTACACGAATGGCACGTGCACAAGCTCTTATGGAGTTTATAAACTCGGTGGGATTCGTATTTATGGCCATAGTCAGAATACGAAGAAAACCAAGATTTATGATCTTCATATTAGCCACATTCAGCCTACACTCTTAGGCTAACTTCAAAATGCACTGCATTTCTCAAAGTTTTAAAAAGATTTCTCAATTCCTCAATGAAATTCCTTTTTCAAATTCATACTCATTCATTCATATCATTCAAATTGCATTATTCTCAAATTCATTTTCCAATTTCAATTTCAAAAAAATTCAGTTTTCTCAAGAATTTCCAAGTCTTTCTCAGGATCTGATTTTCTCAAAATCCTAAGTTTTCAAATGACATTTCAAAGCATTTCCCAAGTTCAAATCAAGATTTTCCTATGCTTTAACATTCTCAAATTTTAAAATCCCAAGTTTTCATAAATCGATTTTCTCAGATTTTCCAGTTTTCCTGAGAATTCATTTTCCATTTCAAAAGTCATTTTCCAATGAATTTCTTAGATTTTCTAAGAATTCTCAAATCCATTTCCTCATAAAAGCAATTTAAATCTCAAAATAGATTTTCCAAAGTACAAGTTTTCCTGAGTATTCATTTTCCAATGCAAATTTCTGATTTCCAATGAACTTCAATGATTTTCCCAGGAATTCAATTTTCAAGTACTTTTCCAAGCATATTTTCCAAAGCAAACATCATATTTTCCCAAACTTGCATTATTTTCAAAATTTCATAGCACAAGATTGATTCTCTGTGCATTCTAGGAAAAATAGAGCATAATTTAGATATTTGAGTCAAGTTAAAGCACATAATTGATCCTTGGTTCAATTACCCCTGGTAAAGGCGCCAGGAACGGTTGAACCTCGTACCGACAGGCGGATCCCATTCCACGGAATTTTTCCGCAAATTTTCAAAACGGAGGCGAGTAATTTTTAAAACCAATTTCAAAACTTTGGTCGAGTTTGACTCGCAAATTCGTTTCTCTGTCGCAAGGGAGAGAAAAAAATTTTGCGATGATAACAGGTTTGGCGACCGAGATGGGACCTGTCTTCGCCTGATCAATTATGTGTTTTAACTTAGCTCAATTATCAAAATTATGTTCTATGGAATGTCAGCTTTAATTTCTGATATCATGTGAACCTAGGAGCCTAGACTTGAACCCAGCTGACATGGATTGCATGTAGACTAGGCATGGTTTGGTAGGACCATATTGAGGAGAATTATGCATGCTCACTTAGACTTAGGTCTGAAATACAACACTCCTCAATCTAGGACTTGTATGAAAACAATGTTTGCTTCTTCAAAAGTTTTCAAAATTCTATCTCTTTAGGACTTAGAGCCCTCTGTTTGCCTGCATGTGATCATATTTCAAAAACCACCCCACCTATGTCTACCCGGTCTGAGCAAAAATAATTTATATTAACACTATATACATAGTCTTTTTACAAGGTTCAAAAATTAAAACATTTAGGATTAAATTTAAAATAAATCCTAAATTGATCTCAGAATCTTGGGAATCTGGATTCTTCAATGCCACACTTGTCCAACATCCACTGTAATATCACCTATTCCATAACTGAACCTGAAATCCCCATAAAACAGGGTTAGACTTATGATAGCCAAGTAAGTTATTAATCAGAATCATACAATTCACATATTAAGCATGATTTTAATAATTTACAAATCAAAATGCATACATTCAAGAACAATTATGCAATTAAAATACAACAATTAACAATAATCTAAAACATGATTATGTGTTATATCAACAATGCATAATTTCAGATCAAATTCTGTGAAAGAAAAGGTCATTGTTTCGATATTAACGCCCTTCTGGTACGGTAGAGGGTACTCCGATCTCAAACTAAGTATTTCGAGGGTGTATTATTCTATTGTGGATTACCCGGATACCTGAGTGAAACGGGCACCCAAGCGAGCGGTCAACAACCGGGAAGATTCTCAGCAATGGCGAGCAAACAAGGAGAGTTGGATGCATCCACTGGCATGCGGCAACCTTGAGACCCATTGTCTCGACCTCCTCAACCGGAGTGACAGGAGGCCCAGGGAATCTATTGCTTCCACGAATCATCATCTTCACAATGTCACTCCTAGTTGTATCACTACCCCTTACAGGGTAGGCTAAACCTAGATAGACTTGAAGGATTCTTTTATAGGACTTTTCATCTTTTCTAAACTAGGCTCAATAGCCAAATTATTTTCTTCAAATAAACACGGGTCATATGTATCCAGCCCATCCAGAATTTTGTTCTATCACAACGAGCATTCGCCTATAAAGGCGAGAATTAAGTTTGTATAGACATGACTCCTGCAACAATAAAATCTTTTGAAAATCAACATGCTATACAAAATTCTTCTTTTCATAAATGTCTTAATCATAGTATTTGGTTTAAAATCACAAGATTTGAAATCAAAACATGTACTTAATTTTTGCAGATATTGAAATATGCATTTGATTATGAATCAAATTTAAATAATTATGCACAAATCGAAAGCATGAATAAAAAACATGTCTAATATAAAATTATAAGATTTTGATAGAATAACTTACTTGGATTTCGATAGAACTAAGGAGAACAGGATAAAGCGCTTGTGCTTTGATTTAATCTGATAGAATTCATTATATTAGTTAATATTTTTATATCGAATTTCGGGTAGTATTTGCCTTATAACTTAAAGAAGTATCTTTTAAAGAAATTATTAAAAATCTAAAAATTTATTTGTAATTGACCTTAAAACTTTTATAAAAATTTTCACAGAGTTTCTTCTGTAATAACTCAAATGTTTGAAAAAGGGTTTGAACTTGAATTCGAGTTGTAAAAATTTGAACATGACTTTGCATCACAAATATTTTTATAAAGGTTTTTCAAAAAAATTGATTCAAATATTAAAAATGATTTTGAAAAATTTAACAAAATTTCTTTTATAAAAATCGATTTTTTCTAAAATAGTTATAAAAATTTTGAAATAACTTCTACTAAATAAACTCAAAATTTCCAAAATATCAGAAAAACTTTTGCCAAACTTCTAATTAAAATATTTGATTTTTTTCAAAAATCATTTAAAAATTTGGTCAGAATTACTGCTATACTAATTCTATTTTTTTCAAAAATCTTTAAATTATTTTGGCAGAACTCCTGCTATAAAAACTCAATTTTTTAAAAATCTTTTAGAAAATTTTGCCAGAACTACTGCTAAAATAGTTCTGAATACTTAAAAACATTTAGAAAAATTTGAACAGAGCTTCCCTTGCGTAGAGGCTGGGTTGGATTAAATTTTGGCAAAATTGCCAAAATTTAAATCCACACAAAGTAGAATTGGTGTTTAGAAGGAGAATTTGAATTCAGAAGATGGTTCTTAAATACTAACCTTACTCAGTTGATTCGTGCAGCGCTTCTGCTATCCAAATCCGACTTTTCTGTTAAGTTTAGCAGAACTCCTGCAGGCAGCGCTCCCGAGGCTGTTTCTGATCTGACGGAGCTTCTTGCAGAAGAACGGACTTCGCTTAAGGAAGGACGAAAAGGGCTAGAAGAGGTTTCTCAGAAAAAATCTGAGATTCTACGGAGGTTTAGGTTTAAAAGCTAGAGAGAGAAACTCAAGTTAGAGAGATAAAGTAGGAGAGAGAGAGAGCTTAGAGAGAGAATGAGAAGAGACCTCAGGACTTGGGTAGAGAGAGAGGGGGTGAGGGGTATTTATAGGAGAGAGAGGGGATGTCTCCCCCCCTGTGGGACCCACTTTGGTGACATTTGTCACCAAGGTAAATAAAATAATATTTTAAAAATGACACTTGTCATTCTTCCGACAAGTGTCGAATGGAGAGAAAGGATTAGTGTCACCTCCTCATTGAGGAGTGACACTTGTCCTCCCATGGTTTTGGGAAACCATGGCCTGTCCATGGTTTTGGTCCAGTGTTTTTTCTAAAACCATGGTCTTAGATTAAAATATTATAAATTAATATATTTTATTCAATTTACTACTTTTTAATGCCCAATTTAACCTTGGCTCAATCCCATCTTTCAAGATTGCCATAAGGGGATTTAGAATTACTTGATTGTCCTTCTATAGTTTAATAAATTACATAGCCTACCATTGAAAATGGTAAATTACAGTTTTCGTCCCTGACAATTTTATTAACTCCCTGAAAATATCCCTAAAAGAAAAAATACTATTTTGACCTTATATAGTTGGGCATTTTACCAAAAAATGCCACTGAATTGGCAAATTACTAAGCTGCCTTTTGACAATTTGACTAATGACTAGAATGTCCTTGAATTCTGATTTTCGAACAAGCCTCAACAAAATTTTATCAGGATTTCAAATATAGATTCAGATCTTTACTTTGAACAGTACTAACAAAAAAAAATCAAGGTTTTAACACTATAATTCACATTCAGAATAAATAAAAATTGAAACTTGAATTTTCTTCAGAAGTTATAAATCATTAAAAATTTTGGGTATTACAATGGATGCCTGAGGGTGGATGATGGCCAACGGGTTCCCCGAGTGCCCTCTTTAAAGGGAAGAAGAAATGTTCGAGAATGGAAGTGGTTGAAGATGGAAGGTGGAGAGGAGAAGGGTCTGTTGAAGATCGAAGGTGGAGAGGAGGAGCGAGCCTGCGACCGTTGCAAGTTTTCCTTTTTTTTCAAAAAGGAGGTCCCTTTAAAGAAATTTTTTCATAAAATGGTTTTTCAAAATAAGGTTTTTAGCAAAACTAATTTTAAAAAGCTTGAAACCCTTCATTTTTTGTATAATTTTTCCGATTTAATTGATTTTTTGTGTTGTTTTTTCTATATTTGTCTATTTTTGGAATAAAATTCTAAAATTTACGAGAAAACAGAGTTTTAAAACTAATTTTTTGTATTTTTGCAAAATATTTACAAAGGAGGGTTTTTTCTTTGAGAATTCAAAGCTATTTCTCTGAAAAATTCTTCAGAAAGCGAGTTTGGACTCAAAATTTGAGGTGATATTCGAGGTTTGGACCTTGAATCGAGAAAATATAAAATAGTGGATCCAAATGGATGTCGGATGAGCTGTTTGAGCCATTCAGAAAATGTTTTTGGCATTTTATAATTTCAATTTATAAATTGAGTAACGAGGCTCAGATTTGGATTTTAAACACTGGATTCGGAATCGAGTTGGATATATCAAGATGGAATTTAATTCAGAAAATCTGGAGAATAATTGAATTTTGGTTTTGAAATTGCTTTGATTTTCTCAGAAGATGGGGCCAGGGGCAAAAAGGACATTTTTACAAAAAATTGAAAATTTTGGGGTGTTCACAGATGCCCCTCTTTGCTATTAAGCCGGTCGAAAGCCGAGCTTAGTGGCAAAGAAAACACTCCAAATTTTGAAAAATGCTCGTCAGCAGACCTGAATTGAGCGTGGAAGAGTTATTTTGAAAATACGACTTTTCAGGCTTAAAACCTTATCCTGAAATGGTTTTGGGGAGATGAAATCCTCGAAGATGATGTGACCAAATAATAGAAATGAGGAAATCGTGATGGAACTTTGGGTGAAAATCCTGAAGATGGTGGAAAATAAGGATTTTGATCAGGTCTCATGGGTGAGACATGACACGCTTTTGGAATGATTCAGGTTTAGCCCTTAACCTGGATGGGACGAAGATATATCAAGATGTATTGAATGAGGAAAGAAATACATGAAGACCTTGATGAGACATTTTTGGAAGATGTCTTCGTGAGATGAGATTTAAGTAGGATCTTTCTTGGATGGGTATATAAAACATGGATTTCTTGATGGGAAGAACCATGATGGGACTGGAAGAAAACATCTTGTCAAAATGAGGAATTTTGTAGGAACGAGACTCAGGTTTAACCCAAACCTGAAAAGGAAGATACCTCATGGCACGAGGTTCAGGCTTAACCCTTAACCTGAAGGGGACTACCAAATGGAATCCTCGGACGAAGAAACCATGATGGGACCTTCGGAGTTTGGACAAACAAATCCGAAAGGGGTTTACGAAAGGAGGAAGATGGGATTCCCTAAAGCTTAGAAAAAGGGATGATTTTGGGTGTCTCATTGTTGAGACTGAAATAGCTTTTGAAATCAATGACCTCTCGCAAAAAATTCAGGTTTTGACCCTTAACCTTAGTGGGAATGGCCATACGGAATTCTCGACTGAAGAAACTGTGATGAGATCAGAAGAGATACTTCAACTGAATGAGGCAACTCTTTTGGAAAATTTAAACAACGCTAGGTTGTATCAAAATGGATATTGAATGTTTATTTCATTCTTGGAATAGCTAGAAAATTTTGCCAATAAGATAAAAATTGTAGTTGACTCAAATGCTTGAAAACGTGTGCACGTATGTATAAAAGATATTCCCTCTTTTACCTAAAGTATTTCCTCTAACCAGGTTAACTCCTCGGTTTTGAGAGTCAAATTCAAAATTTTAGCGTTGATGATTTTCTTCAAAGAAGCTATCCATTTCCATGATATGAGAAGAGAAGAAATATTCTTAATTTCATAAAAACAAGTAGTGAAGAGATATTGATAAAAGAATTTTGCATGAGAAAAGATGACTTCTGGCTATTTTGGCAGTTTGATATCTGAGTGTTTTCCCACGATGATCTTTTTGCACTCTTTTTGAATCATTGAACTTTTCTCAGGTTTTTACATCATTCTTCATTTGGATGTGTCTTGACTTTTCTTTCTTTTTCGGGGAAGGGTACGTCACAAACTCCTTCATCTTGGAGATGTTCCGATCCTTCTTTTATCTCAGGGATTCTATTGATGACATTGGCTCAAAAAGGTTTTTAAATGATAGCAGAAATCAAATATCTTTTAGGATTTGTCGATAGGTTTATCACACTCGCCTTCATCTTGACGGTGATCTGAACTTTCCCTAGAAGGATCCGTCACAAAATCTTTCATCTCGGAGATGATCCAAATCTTCTTTGGCCCCAGGGGTCTAGCTCGCATATTCGTCTTCATCTTGACGACAGTTGAGAGATCCCTTTTACGGATATTTGATTGCAGCTTAAACGATTGAGAAGACATGGATGAAGTGGACTCTTTTTATAGCTCAAGATATTTTCACTGCCTGATTGCCAGATAGTCGTCTTTAAACATGCGCCATAGCCATGATCAATATCAATTCGCTTCTGGCTTTTCAACATCATTGAATATTTCTTTTACTTAATCATATCGAGGATATTTCTTTCATCCTTTTGGTTGATCAACAGGGAAAAGATTTGAATTTTATCCCTTTTTCGCAAAAAACTTCACCTTTTTTGAAAAGAATAGTAGAAGTAATCTGAGGTAATTCTTTTGTGTAGTGAGAATATTGGAATCAAAAATTGTTTTTAGCAAATTGGCATAATGTTCCAGAATTCTTTTGTAAAATAATCACTCAATATAGATTTTGATGAGACCTTTAGTTGCAATTTGGATGAATAATGTAAGAATTAGACTTTGGAAGACTTGACTGATGAAAAGACATTAGTTTTTTTTTGAGATCCCGACCAGTTATGAAAAACTGGATTTCAAATCCCGACCAGTTATGAAAAACTGGATTTCAAATCCCGACCAGTGAAAACACTGGATTTCAAATCCCGACCAGTTATGAAAAACTGGATTTCAAATCCCGACCAGTGAAAACACTGGATTTCAAATCCCGACCAGTTATGAAAAACTGGATTTCAAATCTCGACCAGTGAAAACACTGGATTTCGAAAATCCCGACCAGTTATGAAAAACTGGATTTCAAATCCCGACGAGTGAAAACACTGGATTTTGAAAATCCCGACTAGTTATGAAAAACTGGATTTTTGAAAATCTCGACCAGTGAAAAATACTGGATTTTAAATCCCGACCAGTTTATGAAAAACTGGATTTTGAAAATCCTGACCAGTGAAAAATACTAGATTTTAAATCCCGACCAGTTTATGAAAAACTGGATTTTGAAAATCTCGACTAGTGAAAAATACTGGATTTTAAATCCTGACCAGTTTATGAAAAACTGAATTTTGATTTAAAAAAGGTTTTATCTGAAGGTTTGAGAATGATTGAAATTTGAGAGATTATAACCCGAGGGTTGAGAAAATGCTGAAAATTTTTAGAATGTTGCAACCCAGAGGTTGGGGAACTGATAGAATTTAAGAGATTGAAGATCTTGAAGGTTTGGAAATGATAGAATTGAGAAATCGCACCCTAAGGGTTTGATCTTTTGGAATGCACGACCAGCGGGAGCTGGATTATTTAGAATACATGACCAACGAGTATTGGGTCTTTTTAAAAATACATAACCAACGGGTGTTGGATCTTTTGAAAATACATGACTAACGAGTGTTGGATCTTTTTGGAAATACATAACCAACGAGTGTTGGATCTTTTGGAATACATGACCAGCAAAAGCTGGATCTTTTTGGAAATACATGACCAACGAAAGTTGGATCTTTTGGAAATACATGACCAACGAGTGTTGGATCTTTTGAAAATATTTGACCAGCGAGAGCTAGGTTCTCTGAAATATATCAATTTTTGGGAAATTTAAGCCAGAACTTGAATTTTGTAGAAGGGAGGAATTTGATCAGAAGACTGAATTCAGAAAGTTACTGGTGCGAGAACCGGATTTTCCAAATGGGCTCAATATATAATTGAAAAGTTTGAGAAATAACCAGTGCGAGGACTGAGTTTTGAAGATGAGCTAGGTTTTCAAAAAGAATTTAGAAATTAAAGATCCTTGGTGAAAATTAATGGACCATCATAGTTTTAGCTATATGTGGTCTGCTTTCAGGATTTATCCCTTTATCCTGAATGGGAGAAATAATAAAAAGAATACCTCATTGAAAGGAGGCATCCGGTTTATCCCTTATCCTGAAAGAGTATTTTTTAAAAATAAAGATGGATGAAATTTTAATAAGATTGACGAAAATTTGTTAAAACTTGACAGAAATTGGCAATAGTTTGATGAAAATTTGATTAAATCGAAAAATGAACCAAATGAGATGAAATTAATAAAGATCACAAGATTAGTTGAGAATTAATAAAATTTGAGAAAAAGATTTTTTGTTTAATCCTGCCTGCATATGATGAAGGAAGATGATTATAGATCAAAAATAAAATGCCCCAGTATTATAGAGAAGAACATGAGAATTGATAGAAGATCATTGTTTTATTGAAATGATTCTTTTAAGAGTACAAAAGGCTTTAGAATGAACATTTCAGGTATAAAACTTCTTCAGATGCAGAGCATTGACAGGATCTAGCATTTTCACCCCATCTACATTGATCAGTCGATGTGAATTGCGAGGCAATGCTTCCTTAACCACATAAGGGCCTTCCCAATTGGGTGACCACTTGCCCTGTGGTCGATGCTTGATATGAGTTGTCGATCTGAGCACCAAATCGTTAACTCGGACTTTTCTCTCAATGACAGATTTGGCATAGTGTCGAGCTATCCTTTGTCGATAAGCTTGAGCATGCTCTGCTGCCTTGAGCCTTTTTTCATCCAGTAGATCCAGCTGCACCAATCTATGTTGTTTATACTGATCAAGTGACAATTCTATAAGGGAGGCAATATTGAGAGCGGGCTTCGGGACAAGAAGAGGCAACACTACTTCAGTTCTGTAAAAAAGTTCTGAAGGAGTGGCATTGGTCGGAGTCTGAATGGTGGTTCGGAATGCCCAAAGTGCATTATGAATTTTCTCATGCCAATCTCGACCTGTTCTCACAGTCCTTTCCAAAATGCGCATCAGAATCTTATTGGTGGCCTCTGCTTGGCCATTCCCTTGAGGATAATAGGGAGTTGAGAAATGATGGCAAATCTTAAATTTAGAACAGAATGTTTTCATCATCTCATTTTTTAAATGACTTCCATTGTCTGAAACAATGTCATGTGGTATGCCAAAGCGGCAAAGAATGTTCTTGTGAATGAAAGAAACCACATGGCGGCCTTCTACTGTGCGCAGAGTAACAGCTTCAACCGATTTTGTGAAATACTGTGTCGTAGCCAGAAAGTATTTATGGCCATTGGAAGCGGAAGGAGTAATTGGGCCCACGACGTCAAACGCCCACATAGAAAATGGCCAAGGAGAAACAATTGATTGTAAATATGCGGCTGGTGCATGAATGGAAGGTGCGTGCATCTGGCACTTGACGCACTTCTTCACAAATTAATGACAGTCTTGTTGCATGGTGTTCCAATAGTACCCTGCTCGGACGATCTGCTTGACTAGAGTTTGATAGCCAACATGGCCACCACAAATCCCTTCATGTGCCTCTTGGATAATTTTCATAGCTTTTTCTTTGTCTAAACATCTGGCATATTTAGAACTGAAACTACGATGGTAGAGGACATTGGCCAGAATGAAATAACGAGTAGACATGCGTTGAATTGCACGTTGCTCCCTTTTTGGCATTTCTGGTGGAAATTCACCAGTCTCAATGAAATTTTTGATATTTTGATACCAAGGCTTATCCTTCTAATCGACTTGGTTTACTTGCGTGGTTGAAGTGAAAGCAGGTCGCTCAAGTCTGCCAACTTCGAAAGAATGACATGATTCACTGCCCTTGAAGGATAAAATAGAGCCCAGAATGGCTAAGCCATCGGCTATCTGATTGTGCTCTCTTCTGATGTGATTTAGCTGAAATTCTTCGAAGCTGTCCACAAGAGCTAGGACAATCTTCTGATACAGAATCAATTTTGAATCTTTCACCTGCCATTCTGTGTTAACTTGACTGACAACAAGTAATGAATTGCCAAAGGCATGCACTCTCTTGACATTGAAACTTTGCAGAATTTTGAGGCCTTGTATTAGCGCTTCATACTCGGCCATATTGTGAGTGCATTGAAAACCAAGCTTGAGGGAATAAGAGATCATTTTTTTTCTGGAGTGATTAACAAGACTCCAATCCCTATGCCAGACATGTTTTAGAGCCATCGAAGAATAGGTTCCAAACTGGAGGCTGTTGGACATTGTAGATGTGCTCATCAGGAAAATTATCTTCTGCTTTTATTTCTTCTATTAAAGGAAAATCTGTCAACTGATCTGTGATCGCTTGGCATTTAATGGACTTTTGAGAAACATACTCTAAGTCATATTGCATCAAGAGAACTTGCCACTTCACAATCCGTCCAGTGAGAAATGGTTGTTCAAGAATGTATCTGAGAGGATTAAGTTTTGATAGGAATTTGATTTCAGAAGCCAACAAGTAATGTCTTAATTTCTGGCACATCCAAACCAGATCTAGACAAGTTTTCTCTATCTAAGAATACCTCTTTTTATAATCAATGAAGGTTTTACTCACATAGTAGATGAAATGCACTATCATGCTGCCCTCTTCATACTGTGCGAGGAATCCACCACAAGCATTTTGATTGACGAAAATATACAGTAAGAGAGGCTTCCCCAATTTGGGCGGCTTCAAAACTGGTGGATTAAGGAGATATTGTTTGATGCGCTCGAATGAGAGTTGACATTCTGGTCCCCATTCAAATTTAACTCCTTTTCTTAGCAAATGATTGAACGGTTCACACCTCATAGCCAAATTGGAAATGAATATGCAAATAGACTGAATACGCCCTTGAAGGCTTCACAATTCCCTGAGGTTAGTTGGAGGCGGCCATTGCCCTCTGGTAAGTTGCCCCGGCATTTTTGAGCCCAAACGACATGACTGTATAGCAAAAGGTTCCCCATGGTGTAGTAAATGAAGTTTTTGACTAATCACAAATGGCCAGCTTGATTTGATTATAGCCTGAATATCCATCCATGAAAGAAAACATGGCATGACCCGCTGCACTATCGATCAACATATTAATGTTAGGAAGTGGATAATCATCTTTCGGGGTAGCTTTATTGAGATCCCTGAAATCAATGCAGATCCGAACTTTTCTGTTCTTTTTAGGAACTGCCACGATATTTGACAACCAATTGTAAACACCCCAAATTTTCCTCATCTATTCTCAAATAACCCTCCTCGTGCAGTGCCAACCCTGTTAGGTCAGTGTAGGAGTCAAACCCTGAGTCAGTTTCAGAAAATTACTACTTTACCAACTTTCATTAGGAAAATTACCATTTTACCCCTAGGTCATCCCGGACCCCAGTCAGTCGGAGTCAACCAAGCTCATTGGTCAGTTCAAGACAGTTAGAATATCAGTCATCTCAAGCTCATCTGAGCTCATAATGAATAAACCATTTTCATTTCTGACCATTCCTGCCAGAATGGGATCATTTATTCAGAAATGAGCTTATTTCTCACTCAAATCCAAGCCAATTGTCTCTGAGTCAGTCATTCATAGTCAATCATACTCCCCAGAGTCTAACTTGAGCTCACCACGAGTTCGAGTGCTCCAGTTTCAGTTCAAAACGATTTCCAAGTGTCCAAGAGCCCATTTTAGTCCATTTCAGCTCTTTCAGCTGAAATTGAGCTGAGTTCAGTCAATTGAGCTAGTGTTCGAGCTTCGATTTTAGTTCATGTATGTATTATTGACCTTTTTTTTAGTTCAAAGCCGGCTCAAGTCCGTAATTCACTTCACTCCAGTGACCATTCCGTACCATTTCTCTAAAAATGGCAGCTTTTCTTGAAAATTCAATCGCAAATGTCAGTTGAGTCAGTGTCTGGTCAGTTCATTTGAGTTCTGAAACCCTAAAACCCAACTCAATCTAGCTCATCTCAGTTCAATCCAGCTCGAACCCCAATTTTCAGTGTCACTTTGACCCAATAGAGTCCCGAAAACCATTTCTTGAGCTATTTTACAAATTTTATCAATTTTAATGCTTTTTGAACTGGTACAAGTGTCAATCGGGGTCTAACATAAAAAATTCTTCATTCAGGGTCTGCATTTCGCATGTCATTTCTCATCATTTCATATCATTTCTCAGCATTTCATAACATTTCATCACATTTCATTTCATTTTCGAAGTCCAGAACTCCAGTTTTATAAATTTCAATCCAGATCAAGTTTCAAAAGCTTTCAGAAATCAATTTTAAACCCCGGGTTTTCAAAATTGACATTTTTACACCCGAGAGTCTAAATTTGGAAATATTTTCTCAAGAGAAATAATCTGGATTTATTTCAAACTCAAATTTTTGAATTCTACACTGGATTTGCTTCGCAACGGGGTATTGAACTTCAAAATCCAAGCTCGCTTCAAAAACTGCAAAAATTCGCTCATTTTGTTGGAAGCATTTTCTCGAGAAAAACAATCTGGATTTCTTTCAAAATTACATTTTCAAATTCTACACTGGATTTGCTTCGCAACGGGGTATTGAACTTCAAAATCCGAGCTTGTTTAAAAAAACTGCCAAAAATAGCTCGTTTCGTCTGGAAACTTTCTGAAAAGACTATTTTACCCCTCTAATCATCAAAATGAATTTCAAAATTGAAATTTGGACCCGTTCTGAGATGGCCCATTCATTTGCATTTTTATTTTATTAAAAAAAAAGATGCTTCTTTTTATTTGTTTATTTTTGTTTTTATTGATTTTTATTTTTATTTTTTTTAGAGAGGAGGTGGGACCCACAAGGTGGTCACCCAAACCTCCAGCCCCATTTCCTTCTTCCTTTCTTTCCTTCTTCCCTTCCTTCCTTTCCCTATTCTCCCAGCCATCTTCACGTAACCCCCTTTGCTCCATTTTCATTAACCACCAAAAACTTAGGGAAAGATGGGGATGTTTTCCTAAGTTATCAACCTAAAAAAAAAAAGAGCATACGGTGGGTTCTTTTGGGGACTCTCCTTCACGCCTTTCCCATGAGCTCTCCTTCCAGCCCCTCCTCTCTCATAGCTCTCTCTCTCTCTCTCTCTCTCTCTCTCTCTCTCTCTCTCTCTCTCTCTCTCATGGCAGCAACACAGCCACCAGCCTTGGCAGCCATCATCAACCTTTGTGCTTCTCCAAGGCAGCTGCCCCTTTGAAGCCTCCAGCCCCTCAAGTCCAACCATTACACGCCACCTCCTTGGACATCTTCAGCCACCATTTTTTTTCACCTTCCAACAGCTGGTCCATTTTGCTCCAGCCCCAGCCAAGGCATCCAACAAACCCACCACCGGCTGCCATCCTTAGCCTCTGTAAGCTCCTCCAGCCGCCCCTTCTGGGAGCAGCTACAACCGGTGCCACCTCTTCCAAAGGCTTCCACTACCTCCAGCCGGTTCACAGGCCCGTGCAGCATCCTTCATCACAGCCTTCCTTGGTGCAGCAGCCTTCACCACCTCTCCTGGCAGCAGCACACAACACCTTCAGCCTCCATTATTGCTCCAGCCACCATCATTGTTGCAGCCACTGCAGCCACCTACCAGCTTGCAGCCACCTACCAACGTCACAGCAGCCTCCCTCCATTCCTTCTAGCCGGCCTTCACATTGAAGCATCAGCCTAGGTAGCCGCCACCATCTTGAAGCTGCCTCCACCTCTTTGGATGTCCAGCTCAGCCGTACCAGCCCCAAGGAAAAGCATCCCTCAGCCTTCCTGCTGCTACACCAAGGTAGCAGCAAATCCTCAAGTTACATCAAGGTTGCAGCAAGACTTTTCATTACAGCCCATCCGTTGCAAGAAAGGGATCCAAGGTAAGGCCCTCGTTTCATTGGTGCTTGTTTGATTTTCCTTTTTCTTCGTACTGTTATGAATGTTTTTTTTTTTCTTTCTCAAAACGTAATATAAAAAAATCAGTTTAAGACTGGGTTTGCGTCAAGGCCATCTAGGTGAGGGGATCCATCCAATGGATGGATCGGGTCCCTCTCACTTGCAGCCGACATCAAGTAAATGTCATCCTCTCTGATTTTTTTTTTATTTTTTTCATAGTTTTAAATATATTTCTTCATGTTACATTTATTTCGTTTTAATTTTTTTTATGCTATTTAGTATGATTTCATTGATAGCACATAGTTTTGATTTTAGGCATGTATTTCAATTGTTATTTTATGCATAATGTTTCACTAGTAAATCATGGTGTTTTTAGTGTAAATACATCGATGTGTTTGTGATTCCTTGTAAAAAACTCAGATTGATTTGGATTATTCTAACTTCATTTTAAAAATCAAATCCCAATTCGGATTTTGGACTTCTTTGAACTTTTAATTTCTGCTTTACCAGACAAAAACCTTCAGCACCACCCTCGTGGGAGATCCGGATTGTCCTCCAAAAATCACAGTAGATTTATGATTGAATCTACTAATGATCTGGAAATTTTGAAAATTTTCCAGTTAGTTTAGTCTCTGTAAAAAATCGGATTTCTCAGACCCCTGGGAAAATCTCGATTTTCCTTCATCAGGGTATAGACAGACCCTAATGCATCATGTCCGCCCAATCTGTAGCTAGTTTGCAAAAACTTTCAACACGAAAGTTATTTCTAACATAATTTTCTGTCATTTCCCAAAATTTTCATTTTTGTCTGACAGATTTCAATATCCAGAAATTCCAGAGATTTAGGTCTCTGATAACAGTGTGACCTTTTCCAAACCGTAACCCAAATCCAAATGGTGTCAAAATATCAAATCTTTCTCTGTTTGTCAGGGACATTTTTCCACAATTTCAACCATTTTCCCATCTGTCTGCCATTTTTTTCATGTTTTCTACCGAAACCTGTCTGTTTCCACTAAATCCTAGAGTCGCCGGATTCCGATCCGACTTGCCGGAGTGGAACAGCTCTGACCATTGGTCAAAACCAGAAAGTGTAAAAGTAAAAAATCCTTGCCTTACTGTCCTCTGTCACCCCATAAAATTTGGGAAATTTTTATGGAAATTGGATATCCTAAATCCCCTTTAGAATCAACATTTTAGGCAAAAATCACAAAATTTAGGGTTTTTATTTGAATTTCTATATTTTAAAATACAAAAAAATAGATTTTCGAGCTCCATTCTGTTTCTAGGGTTATTTTAGGTGTCCATGCAAAATTTGGTTTAATTTTAAGTTCATTTGCTCAATGTGTTAAGTTATCTTTAAATTCAGAAGCGAAAATCAGGCGAAAATGAGGTTAAATTTGATATTTTATGATATTTTTGCCATTTTATGGTTTTGATCATGTACATAAGCATGTAGAATCATATTAGGGTTAATTTCAATCTCCTTTGCATTTCAAATTTTTCAATTTTGCAAAATTTATTTCAGAAAACCCTGGTTTCAAGGCCATAGTCTTGTTATCGGGGGTATTTTGGTCATTTTGACCTAAATTTCGAAATTTCAATTTCTAATTCTCCACAATTTCATGCATATCATCATATTTCATCATATTATGTTTGATTTATTTCATTTGATTTTCAAATTTCCAAAATTTACAAAAATTCTTTCAGAAAACCCTGATTTCAAGGTCATCAGGGGTATTTTGGTCATTTTGATCCCAATTTCAAATTTTTAAGTTTATTTTTGAAATTTATTCATTATTTATCATGTTTATATCAAAGGGGGTATGAATTTGGGTTTATATCTGAATAATATCCGATAATTCCCCATATTTTCGGATAAATTCAGAAAAACCTACATTTTTGTGCTAACTTTATTTTCCAGTTTTGCAGAAATATTCAAGAAGAAGACTTAGCCATTTTATTTCTTTATTTTATTTCAATTCAATGTAAAAAAATAATGTAATATTTGGAATAAGAGTTACATTTCTGCTTAGAATAGGGCTGCATTGCATATAGTTTAATTTATGCAAATTTCAATATGTGATGTATGATTCATGCACATTATTTCAAATTCACTATGGTTTACACGAATGGCACGTGCACAAGCTCTTATGGAGTTTATAAACTCGGTGGGATTCGTATTTATAGCCATAGTCAGAATACGAAGAAAACCAAGATTTATGATCTTCATATTAGCCACATTCAGCCTACACTCTTAGGCTAACTTCAAAATGCACTGCATTTCTCAAAGTTTTAAAAAGATTTCTCAATTCCTCAATGAAATTCCTTTTTCAAATTCATACTCATTCATATCATTCAAATTGCATTATTCTCAAATTCATTTTCCAATTTCAATTTCAAAAAAATTCAGTTTTCTCAAGAATTTCCAAGTCTTTCACAGGATCTGATTTTCTCAAAATCCTAAGTTTTCAAATGACATTTCAAAGCATTTCCCAAGTTCAAATCAAGATTTTCCTATGCTTTAACATTCTCAAATTTTAAAATCCCAAGTTTTCATAAATCGATTTTCTCAGATTTTCCAGTTTTCCTGAGAATTCATTTTCCATTTCAAAAGTCATTTTCCAATGAATTTCTTAAATTTTCTAAGAATTCTCAAATCCATTTCCTCATAAAAGCAATTTAAATCTCAAAATAGATTTTTCAAAGTACAAGTTTTCCTGAGTATTCATTTTCCAATGCAAATTTCTGATTTCCAATGAACTTCAATGATTTTCCCTTCAAGTACTTTTCCAAGCATATTTTCCAAAGCAAACATCATATTTTCCCAAACTTGCATTATTTTCAAAATTTCATAGCACAAGATTGATTCTCTGTGCATTGTAGGAAAAATAGAGCATAATTTAGATATTTGAATCAAGTTAAAGCACATAATTGATCCTTGGTTCAATTACCCCTGGTAAAGGCGCCAGGAACGGTTGAACCTCGTACCGACAGGCGGATCCCATTCCACGGAATTTTTCCGCAAATTTTCAAAACGGAGGCGAGTAATTTTTAAAACCAATTTCAAAACTTTGGTCGAGTTTGACTCGCAAATTCGTTTCTCTCTCGCAAGGGAGAAAAAAATTTTTTGCGATGATAACAGGTTTGGCGACCGAGATGGGACCTGTCTTCGCCTGATCAATTATGTGTTTTAACTTAGCTCAATTATCAAAATTATGTTCTATGGAATGTCAGCTTTAATTTCTGATATCATGTGAACCTAGGAGCCTAGACTTGAACCCAGCTGACATGGATTGCATGTAGACTAGGCATGGTTTCGTAGGACCATATTGAGGAGAATTATGCATGCTCACTTAGACTTAGGTCTGAAATACAACACTCCTCAATCTAGGACTTGTATGAAAACAATGTTTGCTTCTTCAAAAGTTTTCAAAATTCTATCTCTTTAGGACTTAGAGCCCTCTGTTTGCCTGCATGTGATCATATTTCAAAAACCACCCCACCTATGTCTACCCGGTCTTCACGTTGCTGGGCTCTCTTCTAGAACCATAGTTCGGGACAGAGCCTCACAACTGGGCCACTTATTTGGGCTAACACCCCCCTGCCACGTACCAAGGGCCATAGTCCAACGTATATCGGCAGGCGCTCAAGGATGTTGGGAAAACACAAGCCTAGACCCGGAGATGAGTTTTATGCCATGTACATCGAGCCTCGGCTCGAGTATATCGGCATAGCATGATTGAACATAGTTGATCTGAGCCTAGAGTCAGGATTAGGGTCCTAAAGCTTTTTAAAATCAATGCATTT
Organism: Nuphar pumila; assembly: GCF_984573655.1. NCBI lineage: Eukaryota > Viridiplantae > Streptophyta > Magnoliopsida > Nymphaeales > Nymphaeaceae > Nuphar > Nuphar pumila. The sequence goes on along the minus strand of NC_143255.1, from coordinate 67,284,702 downwards.
AGAGTTGGCTTCTTAGGGATTGCTGTATGTGCATAATTGTTTGTAATTGAATGTATGATATTCATTTTCGCCTTATTTTCTCATATTTTTCCCAATTTTTCCAAAATACCAAACAATTTTCCAAAATACCTCATTTTTCATCTTTTATAAAATATCTCCTTTTTCTCAAAAACCCTGGACGGTTTTTTTCAAATTATCCACCTTTTCTTCAAAACTCTAGGAGATTTTCCATTCTTTCGTATCTCTGGACTTCGAATTTCTAGCTTTTTATCCTACCTGCAATTTTCAAAATTCTTGTATTTTTTTCAAAGTCTAATTCCAATCTTCCTATCTTTCAGTCTAATGGCATTCAGTCAGCTCGACTCTATCTTTCATGAGGGTCACATCTCCTACGAGGTGCGACAAAGTCTTCCTGAGCATCAAGCTCTCAGCACCGGACCCTTCTTCCCCCGGTGGTACTATATCTGGTTCAAAAGCTTCTCTCGTATGTTTCCGGACCACTTGAGCGATTGCGGGTTGGAACTGGCATCTGCAGTGGGAAAGTTGACAGTTAATGGCAATCTGATCCATGCACCGGTAGAGCGGTGGAATCCGCGCACTTGCACATTTTGGTTCCCATGGGGCGAGATGACCCTATTGATGGACGAATTTTCAGAGATCATGGGACTGCCCGAGCTAGCAAGTCAACTTGGACATCCGTTAGAACAACAATTTCTAATTAATGTAAAGGGTCTGAACCCTAAAAATGTCGTTGCTCACATGACAGAGCGTAAGTCTTGGCCACTGATTGAAGAAAATGGGAATGAGTACGTGAACCGAATCGAGATCTACCGGCAGTATGGAGAATTTGCAGAAGTCAACTCGTTGTCTAGGACAGCTCAAGAGAGAATTCAACATGCGATGGTTATGTGTACTGTGGGACTTGCTTTCTTTCCAGATGGACAAAATTATGTGGATGTCAGAATAATGTAGTTTTTGAGAAGATGGGGAAGTCGACAGACCAGCCATCTCTTGATAGCCATGGCCGCGCTTGCTTTTCTATACAGAGGACTGACCCGCTTCACACTTGGAGAGTCCATCCTAGTCGAGGGATGTACCTATGCTCTTCAGTCTTGGTTCCTTTAGCATGTGTTGACCAGAGCTAGTTCGTTCAGATACAATGGCAAGAAACTTCTTCCAGTTGCGCGCTACCGATTCATGATCGATTATCTGCAGGAAGAAGAAGAGGTGTGGGACTATTTTGATCAAGAATTATTGTCTCCCAAATACACCTATGCATATGACAAGAGATTCAAGCTGCTTGGTCCATTCTTCTGCGCCTACTATCATCCAGAGCGGTATGTTCAACCGTTTTCGCAGAGGCAAAAGTGCATAGAAATGCAACTACTATCAGGGGTTATGCCAGAGTTCAACCTTGCATCAGCGTAGTGGTCTGGAACATACAATTCTGCCAGATATGACTGTGATTCTTTCATCATTCTCACTCTTTTCCTTGGTCCTCGTGTCTCTGCTGATCATTAAGAGTGGTGACAGACTGTCTATATGCTCCCTCTTTCCCAAGTCCACTATTGATGCAATCATATTTTTCCTTCAATAAAAAAAAAACCTTCAATTTTCATTCTATCATGGTTTGACGACCTCGCCTAGGTGACAAGGCATATTTGCAGTTGTTCGTTCTCCTTGCAAAGAATGACAACATAATTGTCGTGACTCCAGCGGCGACCCAATCCCTAGTAATGGGATGTTCTTTTAATTATCTACCAAATTCTCATCAAATATTCTTCTTATATTCATTTTTATCCTAAATCTTTATCATCGAAATTTAATCATCTATCTCATTCTGTAGAGAGCATCAGTATTCCCAAGTGGTTCAGATCAGATCAAGCAAGAAGACACCACTGTGTCAGTGCATCAGTGATTTTAGAAGCAGGCAAGAAGAAATAGATTCTCCAAGATCTGCCAGAAGACAGAGTATGAATGATAGGGATGACATTGATCCTGCTACATATCAAATGTTCAAGAAAATGATGATTAGGATGATGTCTGAGCAAGCTGAAGACAGTCTCAGAAAGGCTCCCATCAAGAAGAAGACATATGTCTCCTTCTCTCATAATATCACTAGAAAGAGCAGCGAGCAATTTAGCGCATGTCTGCTCGATATTTTATTCTTGCCAACATCCTTTATCGTCGTGGATTCAGTTCTGAATATTCTAGATGTTTGGATGAAGAAGAAGCCAAAGAAGTTGTGCAAGAAGCACATGAAGGCATTTTTGGTGGTCACGTTGGCTACCAAACTCTTGTCAAACAAATCATCTGAGCAGGATATTACTAGAGAACTATGCAACAAGATTGTTATCGTTTTGTGAAGAAGTGCGTTCAATGTCAGATGCATGCACCTTCCATTCATGCGCCAGCAACATATTTACAATCTGTCGTTTCGCCATGACCATTTTCTATGTGGGCTTTTGATGTTGTAGGCCCCATTACTCCTTCTGCTTCAAATGGCAACAAAAATTTTCTTGCCGCAACAGAATATTTTACTAAATGGGTAGAAGCAGTCACTCTACGCACAGTAGAAGGTCGACATGTGGTCTTATTCATCCACAAGAATATCCTATGTCGTTTTGGCATACTACATGATATTGTGTTGGACAATGGCAGTTATTTCAAGAATGAGAGAATGAGGACATTCTGCTCAAAATTCAGAATCCATCATCATTTCTTCGCTCTTTATTATCCTCAAGGGAATGGTCAAGCAGAGGCCACCAGTAAGATTCTTATTAGAATCTTGAAGCAAACTTTAAAAACGGTTCGTGACTGGCATGAGAAGATCCATGATGCATTGTGAGCATACGGAATCATCATTCGAACTCCAACTAATGCTACTTCGTCAGAACTTGTCTACGGAACTGAAGTAGTACTGCCTCTACAAGTTCAGAAACCTGCTCTAAAATTTGCATCACTTTTAGAATTACCTCTTGATCAGTATCAGCAACAACGACTGGTACAACTTGATTTGCTCGATGAAAGAAGACTCAAAGCAGCAGAGCACGCTCAATCATATCGTCAGAGGATAGTCAGGCAATATGCAAATTTTTTTTATTAAAAGGAAATTCTGAGTCAATGATCTAGTGATCAGATCAACGACCTATCTCAAGCACCGCCCGGGTGGCAAATGGTCGCCGAATTGGGAAGGGCCCTATGTTGTCGAGGAAGCCTTACCCCGCAATTCATATCTGCTTATAAATGCCGATGGTGTGGAATTATCAGACCCCATCAATGCTCAACATTTGAAAATTTTCTATACTTAAATCCTCTATTCCATCATTTGTAATTCCTCAATATATTTTCTTCAATAATGGTCAAATTCTTCTTTTCGAGTTACACTGGAGCATTATTTTGAAAATTTGTCTTCAAAACATTCTGTATGCAGGCAGAATCAAACAAATCTCTCATTTTGCATACATGTGCATTCATTTACATCATTTTGCATACATTTGCATTCATTTACATTTACATGCATTGATTTGCATCTATTTACATTCATTTGCATCAAATTCATTTCTCCTTCAGGTTAAGGGATAAACCTGAACATCCCCTTCAGGTTAAGGGATAAACCTGAACTTCCCCTTCAGGTTAAGGGATAAACCTGAGTTTCCCCTTCAGGTTAAGGGATAAACCTGAACATCCCCTTCAGGTTAAGGGATAAACATGAACTACCCATTCAGGATAAGGGATAAATCTTGAGACCCCGACAGTTGTCTAAGTCATCATAAGGATGAAGACTGAAAATCTCTCATCAGAATCAGTTGGGTATATTTTCAAAAGTCAGTGTTCGTGTTGGTAAAATTTTCTAAATCTAGTGTTTATGCTGGTAAATTTTCAAAATCCAGTGTTCGTGCTGGTAAGATTTTCAAAAACCAGTGTTCGTGCTGGTAAAATTTTCTAAATCCAGTGTTTGTGCTGGTAAATCTTCAAAATCCAGTGTTTGTGCTGGTAATTCTTCCAAAAACAGTATTCGTACTGATCTATTTTCAAAATCCAGTACTTATACTGGTTCATTTCCATAATCCAGTATTCACACTGGTACATCTTTCAAAATCCAATTTTTATTGGTCAAACTTTCTAAATCTGGTTTTACTGGTTAATGTTTTCAAACCTAATCCATGCTGATCTAGTCTTCTTGCGGGATTCGAGTTCCGACTCAAATTTTCTTTCCTCTGGGATTCGAGTTTCAACTCGAATTTCTTTCCCTTCTGAATTGGTCTAGAAGATTAGAGTTCTGACTCGAATCTTCTTCCAAATCCAATTCAAATGTCCTAGAATTGGTCTAGAAGATTAGAGTTCCGACTCGAATCTTCTTCCAAATCCAATTCAAATGTCCTAGAATTGGTCTAGAAGATTATAGTTTCAACTCGAATCTTCTTCCAAATCCAATTTCAAATATCAAATTTCAAATTTCAAAGTTCCAAATTCTAATTTCGGCCCTCGGGCCACCCAATTTCCAAATTTCCAATTTTGACCTTCAGGTCAATCAATTTCCAAATTTCTAATTTTGACCTTCGGGTCAATCAATTTCTCAATTTCCAATTTCCAATTTCGACTTTCGGGTCAATCAACTTCAATTTCGACTTTTGGGTCAATCAATTTCAAAATTTCCAATTTCCAAATCCAAAATTTCCAATTTCCAATTTTGACATCCGGGTCACCCAATTCTCTATTTCAACCTTCGGGTCACTCAATTTCTAATTTTGACCTTCGGGTCATTCAAATCCTCAATTTCGACCTTTGGGTTATTCAATCCTTCAATCTCAACCTTTGATTTCCCATTTCGACCCCTTGTGTCATTTGACTCCCAATTTCGACCTTCGGGTCATGTAATTCTCAAATCTTGACCTTCAGGTCATCCAATTTGATCAATCAGGCCTCTGGGCCGTACACTCTATCAGATTCTCAATTCAAGCCTTCGGGTTACGATCTTACCAACATCAATCATTCTCCTACCTTCGGTTTACAACTTTGTCAATATCTATCACTTTCCAAGCCTTCGGGTTACAATTTCATTAATGTCAATCATTTTTAAATCAACAAAATCCTGTTTTTGAGCATGTCGGTCAACAAATCCTACTTTCGAGCTGGTCGGTCAACAAATCCTGCTTTCTAGCTGGTCGGTCAACAAATCCTGCTTTCGAGCTGGTCGGTCAACAAATCCTGCTTTCAAGCTGGTCGGTCAACAAATCCTGCTTTCGAGCTAGTCGGTCAACAAATCCTGCTTTCGAGCTGATCGGTCAACAAATCCTGCTTTCGAGCTGGTCGGTCAACAAATCCTGCTTTCGAGCTGGTCGGTCAACAAATCCTGCTTTCAAGCTGGTAGTTCAACAAATCCTGCTTTCAAGCTAGTAGTTCAACAAATCCTGCTTTCCAGCCGGTCGGTCAATAAATCCTGCTTTCGAGCTGGTTAGTCAAAACAAAACCCAACTTTCAAGTTGATCTTTCACTGAGTCTTTTCAGGACTCAATTTGGTCATGGATGTGTCAATTAGACCTCAAGCAATTTCTTTCACCAAGGAATTCAAGAACATTTTGCCAAATTGCCATTAAATATTTGTTGATTTCAAAATTTTTATTGCACAAAAACATTACCTCAGAATACCTTCAATATTATTTTCGAAAGGTCAAAGCTTTTGTGAAAAAGGATTCAAAATTCAAATTCTTTCTATTGGCCAACCAAAAGGATGAAGAATAAATTCTCGATATGACCAGCAAAAGGAAATTAAATGTTGTTGCAAAGCCATAAGTGATCGGTATTGATCGCAGTCAATGGCACATTTTTAAAGATCATTCTTGGAAAATAAAGCAGTCGAAATATCCTAGGTGATACAGAAAAATCCATTCAATCCCTATATCTCCTCAATCACCTAAAGCTGTAATTAAATATCTGCAAAAGGGATCTCTCAATTGTCGTCAAGATGAAGGCGAATTAGGCGAGTAGACCTCCGGGGCCAAAGAAGATTTGGATCATCTCCAAGATGAAGGAGTTTGTGACGGATCCTTCCAGGGAAAGTTCAGAGCACCGTCAAGATGAAGGCGACTGCGATGAGCCTCCCGACAAACCCTAAAGGATATTCAATTTCCGCTATCATCAAGAGATTTCCAACCAATGAGCCAATAACCGTCGATATAATCCCTGAGAGAAAAAAGAAGGATCGAAACATCTCCAAGATGAAGAAGTTTGTGACATACCCTTCTAAAAAAAAAGAGAGAGAGAAAAGTCAAGACATCTCCAAAATGAAGGATGATGTAATCTCCAAAAACCCAAGAGAGCTCTAATTCTGCCAAAAAAAAAAAAAGTAGGCAGAAAGATCGTCATGAGAAAGAATCCCAGGATATCAGACTGCCAAATCTGCCAAAGAATCTTCTTTAATTTTGTGAAATTCTATTATCAATATTTTTTCACCAATTGCTCTCACAATATCAAGAATACTCTCTTTTCTGCTCATATCAAGGAAATTGATAGCTTCCTTAAAAGAAAGCCAATTGCAAGCAATTTGAATTCGAATCTTGATTCTACGGAGTTAAGCCGAGTCGGAGGTAATACTTTAGGTAGAAAAGAGGAAAGATTTTCATACCAATATACATCAATCTCAAGCATTTTGAATCAACAAACAATTTTTAACATTTTGGAAATATTTTCTTACTATCTTGACATGAAGTGAAGAGCTTGATGTCCATCTTGACACATCCTGATATCACCTTTTACCTCCTTGAGAGAGTAACCTTTATCATCTTTCGTGTTGTTGAAAGATTAGCCTTTTCTGTGAAAGAATCGCCTTTGTTATCTTTCGCGTTGTTGACAGAATTCATCTTTTGCGTTGTCAAAAGAATCGCCTTGCTCCTTTGGATCGCCTTATCATCTTTCGCGTTGTTGAAAGAATCACCTTGTTCCTTTGGATCGCCTTTTTCCATCTTTCGCGTTGTCGAAAGAATTCATCTTTTGCGTTGTCAAAAGAATCGCCTTACTCCTTTGGATCGCCTTGTCGTCTTTCGCGTTGTTGAAAGAATCACCTTGTTCCTTTGGATCGCCTTGTTATGTTTCGCGTTGTCGAAAGAATTCATCTTTTGCGTTGACAAAAGAATTGCCTTGCTCCTTTGGATCGCCTTGTCATCTTTCGCGTTGTTGAAAGAATCGCCTTTTTCCTTTGGATCGCCTTTCCCATCTTTCGCGTTGTCGAAAGAATTCATCTTTTGCGTTGTCAAAAGAATCGCCTTACTCCTTTGGATCGCCTTGTCGTCTTTCGCATTGTTGAAAGAATCGCCTTGTTCCTTTGGATCGCCTTGTTATCTTTCGCGTTGTCGAAAGAATTCATCTTTTGCGTTGACAAAAGAATCGCCTTGCTCCTTTGGATCGCCTTGTCATCTTTCGCGTTGTTGAAAGAATCGCCTTTTTCCTTTGAATCGCCTTTCCCATCTTTCGCGTTGTCCAAAGAATTCATCTTTTGCGTTGACAAAAGAATCGCCTTGCTCCTTTGGATCGCCTTGTCGTCTTTTGCGTTGTTGAAAGGATCGCCTTGTTCCTTTGGATCGCCTTTATTATCTTTCGTGTTGGCGAAAGAATCCATCTTTCGCGTTGTCTAAAGAATTCATCTTTTGCGTTGTCAAAAGAATCTCCTTGCTCATTTGGATCGCCTTGTCATCTTTCGCATTGTTGAAAGAATCGCCTTGTTCCTTTGGATCGCCTTGTTATCTTTCGCGTTGTCGAAAGAATTCATCTTTCGTGTTGTTGAAAGAATCACCTTATTCCTCTTCAAGAAAATTGTCTTATTCACCATCCAACTTACCATTTTCATCGCCCAATCAGGATAAGGGTACAAACCTGAGCCTCCATTGATGAGGTATTTCATTTTCCGCCCAATCAGGATAAGGGTACAAACCTGAGCCTCCTTTGATGAGGTATTTCATTTAACGCCCAATCAGGATAAGGGTACAAACCTGAGCCTCCTTTGATGAGGTATTTCATTTTCCGCCCAATCAGGATAAGGGTACAAACCTGAGCCTCCTTTGATGAGGTATTTCATTTTCCGCCCAATCAGGATAAGGGTCAAACCTGAGCCTCATTTTGATGAGGTATTTCATTTCCCGGTCAGGTTAAGGGTTAAACCTGAGCTTCGTTTCTACACGAGGTATTTTCTGTCCCATCCAAGTTAAGGGCAAAACCTTAATCTCACTTCTTTTGAGGTAAAATTTTTTTCTTCCTTATTCTCCATTTCATATCTACCATTTTCATCAAGGCTAATCTCTTCAAAACCAGTCAGATCCTTCTAACTGGGGCATTTTTATAGCCCAAATTTGGTGTGTTTTTCTTTGCCACTAAGCTCGTCCACAAGCCGGCTTAGTAGCAAAGAGGGGCATTTGTAAACACCCCAAATTTTCCTCATCTATTCTCAAATAACCCTCCTCGTGCAGTGCCAACCCTGTTAGGTTAATGTAGGAGTCAAACCTTGAGTCAGTTTCAGAAAATTACCACTTTACCAACTTTCATTAGGAAAATTACCATTTTACCCCTAGGTCATCCCGGACCCCAGTCAGTCGGAGTCAACCAAGCTCATTGGTCAGTTCAAGACAGTTAGAATATCAGTCATCTCAAGCTCATCTGAGCTCATAATGAATAAACCATTTTCATTTCTGACCATTCCTGCCAGAATGGGATCATTTATTCAGAAATGAGCTTATTTCTCACTCAAATCCAAGCCAATTGTCTCTGAGTCAGTCATTCATAGTCAATCATACTCCCCAGAGTCTAACTTGAGCTCACCACGAGTTCGAGTGCTCCAGTTTCAGTTCAAAACGATTTCCAAGTGTCCAAGAGCCCATTTTAGTCCATTTCAGCTCTTTCAGCTGAAATTGAGCTGAGTTCAGTCAATTGAGCTAGTGTTCGAGCTTCAATTTTAGTTCATGTAAGTATTATTGACCTTTTTTTTAGTTCAAAGCCGGCTCAAGTCCGTAATTCACTTCACTCCAGTGACCATTCCGTACCATTTCTCTAAAAATGACAGCTTTTCTTGAAAATTCAATCGGAAAGGTCAGTTGAGTCAGTGTCTGGTCAGTTCATTTGAGTTCTGAAACCCTAAAACCCAACTCAATCTAGCTCATCTCAGTTCAATCCAGCTCGAACCCCAATTTTCAGTGTCACTTTGACCCAATAGAGTCCCAAAAACCATTTCTTGAGCTATTTTACAAATTTTATCAATTTTAATACTTTTTGAACAAGTACAAGTGTCAATCGGGGTCTAACATCCAAAATTCTTCATTCAGGGTCTGCATTTCGCATGTCATTTCTCATCATTTCATATCATTTCTCAACATTTCAAAACATTTCATCACATTTCATTTCATTTTCGAAGTCCAGAACTCCAGTTTTATAAATTTCAATCCAGATCAAGTTTCAAAAGCTTTCAGAAATCAATTTTAAACCCTAGGTTTTCAAAATTGACATTTTTACCCCCGAGAGTCTAAATTTGGAAATATTTTCTCAAGAGAAATAATATGGATTTATTTCAAACTCAAATTTTTGAATTCTACACTGGATTTGCTTCGCAACGGGGTATTGAACTTCAAAATCCAAGCTCGCTTCAAAAACTGCAAAAAATCGCTCATTTTGTTGGAAGCATTTTCTCAAGAAAAACAATCTGGATTTCTTTCAAAATTACATTTTCAAATTCTACACTGGATTTGCTTCGCAACGGGGTATTGAACTTCAAAATCCGTGCTCGTTTAAAAAAACTGCCAAAAATAGCTCGTTTCGTCTGGAAACTTTCTGAAAAGACTATTTTACCCCTCTAATCATCAAAATGAATTTCAAAATTGAAATTTGGACCCGTTCTGAGATGGCCCATTCATTTGCATTTTTATTTTATTAAAAAAAAAGATGCTTCTTTTTATTTGTTTATTTTTGTTTTTATTGATTTTTATTTATTTTTTATTTTTATTTTTTTTAAAGAGGAGGTGGGACCCACAAGGTGGTCACCCAAACCTCCAGCCCCATTTCCTTCTTCCTTTCTTTCCTTCTTCCCTTCCTTCCTTTCCCTATTCTCCCAGCCATCTTCACGTAACCCCCTTTGCTCCATTTTCATTAACCACCAAAAACTTAGGGAAAGATGGGGATGTTTTCCTAAGTTATCAACCTAAAAAAAAAAAGAGCATACGGTGGGTTCTTTTGGGGACTCTCCTTCACGCCTTTCCCATGAGCTCTCCTTCCAGCCCCTCCTCTCTCATAGCTCTCTCTCTCTCTCTCTCTCTCTCTCTCTCTCTCTCATGGCAGCAACACAGCCACCAGCCTTGGCAGCCATCATCAACCTTTGTGCTTCTCCAAGGCAGCTGCCCCTTTGAAGCCTCCAGCCCCTCAAGTCCAGCCATTACACGCCACCTCCTTGGACACCTTCAGCCACCATTTTTTTTCACCTTCCAACAGCTGGTCCATTTTGCTCCAGCCCCAGCCAAGGCATCCAACAAACCCACCACCGGCTGCCATCCTTAGCCTCTGTAAGCTCCTCCAGCCGCCCCTTCTGGGAGCAGCTACAACCGGTGCCACCTCTTCCAAAGGCTTCCACTACCTCCAGCCGGTTCACAGGCCCGTGCAGCATCCTTCATCACAGCCTTCCTTGGTGCAGCAGCCTTCACCACCTCTCCTGGCAGCAGCACACAACACCTTCAGCCTCCATTATTGCTCCAGCCACCATCATTGTTGCAGCCACTGCAGCCACCTACCAACGTCACAGCAGCCTCCCTCCATTCCTTCCAGCCGGCCTTCACATTGAAGCATCAGCCTAGGTAGCCGCCACCATCTTGAAGCTGCCTCCACCTCTTTGGATGTCCAGCTCAGCCGTACCAGCCCCAAGGAAAAGCATCCCTCAGCCTTCCTGCTGCTATACCAAGGTAGCAGCAAATCCTCAAGTTACATCAAGGTTGCAGCAAGACTTTTCATTTCAGCCCATCCGTTGCAAGAAAGGGATCCAAGGTAAGGCCCTCGTTTCATTGGTGCTTGTTTGATTTTCCTCTTTCTTCGTACTGTTATGAATGTTTTTTTTTTCTTTCTCAAAACGTAATATAAAAAAATCAGTTTAAGACTGGGTTTGCGTCAAGGCCATCTAGGTGAGGGGATCCATCCAATGGATGGATCGGGTCCCTCTCACTTGCAGCCGACATCAAGTAAATGTCATCCTCTCTGATTTTTTTTTTATTTTTTTCATAGTTTTAAATATATTTCTTCATGTTACATTTATTTCGTTTTAATTTTTTTTATGCTATTTAGTATGATTTCATTGATAGCACATAGTTTTGATTTTAGGCATGTATTTCAATTGTTATTTTATGCATAATGTTTCACTAGTAAATCATGGTGTTTTTAGTGTAAATACATCGATGTGTTTGTGATTCCTTGTAAAAAACTCAGATTGATTTGGATTATTCTAACTTCATTTTAAAAATCAAATCCCAATTCGGATTTTGGACTTCTTTGAACTTTTAATTTCTGTTTTAGCAGACAAGAACCTTCAGCACCACCCTCGTGGGAGATCCGGATTGTCCTCCAAAAATCACAGTAGATTTATGATTGAATCTACTAATGATCTGGAAATTTTGAAAATTTTCCAGTTAGTTTTACTCTCTGTAAAAAATCGGATTTCTCAGACCCCTGGGAAAATCTTGATTTTCCTTCATCAGGGTATAGACAGACCCTAATGCATCATGTCCGCCCAATCTGTAGCTAGTTTGCAAAAACTTTCAACACGAAAGTTATTTCTAACATAATTTTCTGTCATTTCCCAAAATTTACATTTTTGTCTGACAGATTTCAATATCCAGAAATTCCAGAGATTTAGGTCTCTGATAACAGTGTGACCTTTTCCAAACCGTAACCCAAATCCAAATGGTGTCAAAATATCAAATCTTTCTCTGTTTGTTAGGGACATTTTCCAACAATTTCAACCATTTTCCCATCTGTCTGCCATTATTTTCATGTTTTCTACCGAAACCTGTCTGTTTCCACTAAATCCTAGAGTCGCCGGATTCCGATCCGACTTGCCGGAGTGGAACAGCTCTGACCATAGGTCAAAACCAGAAAGTGTAAAAGTAAAAAATCCTTGCCTTACTGTCCTCTGTCACCCCATAAAATTTGGGAAATTTTTATGGAAATTGGATATCCTAAATCCCCTTTAGAATCAACATTTTAGGCAAAAATCACAAAATTTAGGGTTTTTATTTGAATTTCTATATTTTAAAATACAAAAAAATAGATTTTCGAGCTCCATTCTGTTTCTAGGGTTATTTTAGGTGTCCATGCCAAATTTGGTTTAATTTTAAGTTCATTTGCTCAATGTGTTAAGTTATCTTTAAATTCAGAAGCGAAAATCAGGCGAAAATGAGGTTAAATTTGATATTTTATGATATTTTTGCCATTTTATGGTTTTTATCATGTACATAAGCATGTAGAATCATATTAGGGTTAATTTCAATCTCCTTTGCATTTCAAATTTTTCAATTTTGCAAAATTTATTTCAGAAAACCCTGGTTTCAAGGCCATAGTCTTGTTATCGGGGGTATTTTGGTCATTTTGACCTAAATTTCGAAATTTCAATTTCTAATTCTCCACAATTTCATGCATATCATCATATTTCATCATATTATGTTTGATTTATTTCATTTGATTTTCAAATTTCCAAAATTTACAAAAATTCTTTCAGAAAACCCTGATTTCAAGGTCATCAGGGGTATTTTGGTCATTTTGATCCCAATTTCAAATTTTTAAGTTTATTTTTGAAATTTATTCATTATTTATCATGTTTATATCAAAGGGGGTATGAATTTGGGTTTATATCTGAATAATATCCGATAATTCCCCATATTTTCGGATAAATTCAGAAAAACCTACATTTTTGTGCTAACTTTATTTTCCAGTTTTGCAGGAATATTCAAGAAGAAGACTTAGCCATTTTATTTCTTTATTTTATTTCAATTTAATGTAAAAAAATAATGTAATATTTGGAATAAGAGTTACATTTCTGCTTAGAATAGGGTTGCATTGCATATAGTTTAATTTATGCAAATTTCAATATGTGATGTATGATTCATGCACATTATTTCAAATTCACTATGATTTACACGAATGGCACGTGCACAAGCTCTTATGGAGTTTATAAACTCGGTGGGATTCGTATTTATTGCCATAGTCAGAATACGAAGAAAACCAAGATTTATGATCTTCATATTAGCCACATTCAGCCTACACTCTTAGGCTAACTTCAAAATGCACTGCATTTCTCAAAGTTTTAAAAAGATTTCTCAATTCCTCAATGAAATTCCTTTTTCAAATTCATACTCATTCATTCATATCATTCAAATTGCATTATTCTCAAATTCATTTTCCAATTTCAATTTCAAAAAAATTCAGTTTTCTCAAGAATTTCCAAGTCTTTCTCAGGATCTGATTTTCTCAAAATCCTAAGTTTTCAAATGACATTTCAAAGCATTTCCCAAGTTCAAATCAAGATTTTCCTATGCTTTAACATTCTCAAATTTTAAAATCCCAAGTTTTCATAAATCGATTTTCTCAGATTTTCCAGTTTTCCTGAGAATTCATTTTTCATTTCAAAAGTCATTTTCCAATGAATTTCTTAGATTTTCTAAGAATTCTCAAATCCATTTCCTCATAAAAGCAATTTAAATCTCAAAATAGATTTTCCAAAGTACAAGTTTTCCTGAGTATTCATTTTCCAATGCAAATTTCTGATTTCCAATGAACTTCAATGATTTTCCCAGGAATTCAATTTTCAAGTACTTTTCCAAGCATATTTTCCAAAGCAAACATCATATTTTCCCAAACTTGCATTATTTTCAAAATTTCATAGCACAAGATTGATTCTCTGTGCATTCTAGGAAAAATAGAGCATAATTTAGATATTTGAATCAAGTTAAAGCACATAATTGATCCTTGGTTCAATTACCCCTGGTAAAGGCGCCAGGAACGGTTGAACCTCGTACCGACAGGCGGATCCCATTCCACGGAATTTTTCCGCAAATTTTCAAAACGGAGGCGAGTAATTTTTAAAACCAATTTCAAAACTTTGGTCGAGTTTGACTCGCAAATTCGTTTCTCTCTCGCAAGGGAGAGAAAAAATTTTTGCGATGATAACAGGTTTGGCGACCGAGATGGGACCTGTCTTCGCCTGATCAATTATATGTTTTACCTTAGCTCAATTATCAAAATTATGTTCTATGGAATGTCAGCTTTAATTTCTTATATCATGTGAACCTAGGAGCCTGGACTTGAACCCAGCTGACATGGATTGCATGTAGACTAGGCATGGTTTGGTAGGACCATATTGAGGAGAATTATGCATGCTCACTTAGACTTAGGTCTGAAATACAACACTCCTCAATCTAGGACTTGTATGAAAACAATGTTTGCTTCTTCAAAAGTTTTCAAAATTCTATCTCTTTAGGACTTAGAGCCCTCTGTTTGCCTGCATGTGATCATATTTCAAAAACCACCCCACCTATGTCTACCCGGTCTTCACGTTGCTGGGCTCTCTTCTAGAACCATAGTTCGGGACAGAGCCTCACAACTGGGCCACTTATTTGGGCTAACACCCCCCTGCCACGTACCAAGGGCCATAGTCCAACGTATATCGGCAAGCGCTCAAGGATGTTGGGAAAACACAAACCTAGACCCGGAGATGAGTTTTATGCCACGTACATCGAGCCTCGGCTCGAGTATATCGGCATAGCATGATTGAACACAGTTGATCTGAGCCTAGAGTCAGGATTAGGGTCCTAAAGCTTTTCAAAATCAATGCATTTAGAGTTGGCTTCTTAGGGATTGCTGTATGTGCATAATTGTTTGTAATTGAATGTATGATATTCATTTTCGCCTTATTTTCTCATATTTTTCCCAATTTTTCCAAAATACCAAACAATTTTCCAAAATACCTCATTTTTCATCTTTTATAAAATATCTCCTTTTTCTCAAAAACCCTGGACGGTTTTTTTCAAATTATCCACCTTTTCTTCAAAACACTAGGAGATTTTCCATTCTTTCGTTTCTCTGGACTTCGAATTTCTAGCTTTTTATCCTACTTGCAATTTTCAAAATTCTTGTATTTTTTTCAAAGTCTAATTCCAATCTTCCTATCTTTCAGTCTAATGGCATTCAGTCAGCTCGACTCTATCTTTCATGAGGGTCACATCTCCTACGACGTGCGACAAAGTCTTCCCGAGCATCAAGCTCTCAGCACCGGACCCTTCTTCCCCCGGTGGTACTATATCTGGTTCAAAAGCTTCTCTCGTATGTTTCCGGACCACTTGAGCGATTGCGGGTTGGAACTGGCATCTGCAGTGGGAAAGTTGACAGTTAATGGCAATCTGATCCATGCACTGGCAGAGCGGTGGAATCCGCGCACTTGCACATTTTGGTTCCCATGGGGCGAGATGACCCTATTGATGGACGAATTTTCAGAGATCATGGGACTGCCCGAGCTAGCAAGTCAACTTGGACATCCGTTAGAACAACAATTTCTAATTAATGTAAAGGGTCTGGACCCTAAAGATGTCGTGGCTCACATGACAGAGCGTAAGTCTTGGCCACTGATTGAAGAAAATGGGAATGAGTACGTGAACCGAATCGAGATCTACCGGCAGTATGGAGAATTTGCAGAAGTCAACTCGTTGTCTAGGACAGCTCAAGAGAGAATTCAACATGCGATGGTTATGTGTATTGTGGGACTTGCTTTCTTTCCAGATGGACAGAATTATGTGGATGTCAGAATAATGTAGTTTTTGAGAAGATGGGGAAGTCGACAGACCAGCCATGTAAGACCTGCAATTTTTCAGAAAATATCTGAATAAAATTCATGAGGCATTTACCGGTAAAAATAGCATTTCTTCTCAGAATGCGAAACGAATCAATTCCTGCGAGCCAGTTATACTTAGGATATTCGTCGAATCGCGAATATATGCTCAAACACTCGGGAAGCCATAACTTCCTAACTAAACGAAATCAATAGATTCGTACGAGCCAACTTTCTTAGTTACGTCAATACGAAGAAAATGGCGTACTCAAAATTTTTCGGAAAAAATCGCCGGAAACCCGAAATTCTTGCGGGACCCACGGAAATATTGGTGGGACCCACAGAAATATTCCTCAGAAAATATCTGGTGGGACCCACAAAAATATCCCATGGAATATCCAAGTGGGCCCCACACCAAGGAACCTCTTGGAATTAAAAAGAAGCCAAGGGGGTAGTTTGGGCATGAGAAAACCCAAGAGGAGGTGGGCTTGGGCTATAAATAGCCCTCCCCACTCTCTCTCTTCTCATAAAAATCGACCCCCCCTCTCTCTCTTGCCTTCTCTCTCTCTCCTAAACCTCCCCTACCTAGCCTAGCCCACCTGAGCCCACCTGACCTGGTCTGAGCCTGCCTGACTTAGCCTGAGCCTGCCTGACCTGGTCCTAACCCACCTGACCTGGGTCTGAACCCACTTGACCTGGTCCAAACCCAGTTGACTTGACTTGAACCTAGTTGGGTTTAAAGTCAAAGTCAAAGTCCTTTTTGGTCCAGATTCCGGTTTGGATTTCTGAACCCAGACTTAGCCTACTTGAGCTGAGTTCGAACCTGCTGAACCCAGTTGACTTGGATCGAACCCTGTTTGGTTCAAACCACTTAGGTTGAGTAGCTTGACCTACTCTACCTCTTTCTCAACTAAGTCAGCTTCATCTGACTTAGTCTGACCTCTCGAAGGAAGGCTCGAAGCCAAAGAAGCAACCCGGAGCCGTTTCTTCCACGATTTGAAGTAAGTTCGCTTCATTAAACCATCTCTCTCAAGTATTTGATTGTTTGTATATAGCATATACTTTCTGAAGTAGTATCTTGCTTTAGTTCTTGGTTGAGCCCTCTAGGACACTTCGGTGTTCACGCGCTCGCCTCGTAACTATCGTCGGATATATATGTTCGAATACGCAGTATATGCGTTCTTCAAAATAGTATCTCACCCTAGTTCTTGGTTGAGCCCTCTAGGACACTTCGGTGTTCACTCGCTCGCCTCGTAACTATCGTTGGATACAGATCTAGGTGTATATCTGCTGATACTGCCGACGCGTCTTATATCGCACAGGCCATGTAATTTACCTTTGCCGTCGCGTCGTATGATGCCAAGGCTCCCTGCTTTCTGTACTTCCGATTACTGCACTTCCGATTATGCATTTACTTACGCCGTCGCGTCGAACGATGCCAAGGCTCCTGCTTTCTGCAATGTCTTTACTTACGCCGTCGCGTCGAACGATGCCAAGGCTTCTGCTTTGTTATATATGTAGAATATTTCGTTCAGTTACACACCCTGAACAATAGTATATGCATTTCTTTACGCCGCCGCTGTATAAAGCACAGGCTTCTGCTTATATTACATATATGGCGCGTAAGTGAGCGTTCAAACGGAGATCAACTCCAAAATCGCCCATGCGATTCCCTTACCGCTCCTCGTACAAGATTCTGCTTGACGAATGAAGCCCCTATTGGAAAGGCTTCGCCTTTTGGCAAAATGCTCTTTACGTAAAGACTAAATCAATTACGTATGGCCTAGCTATGGCCCAAGGTTCCTGCAACCTTGATGGATGCAAAGTACGCACAACGGTGCGCATCCATTTCCCGAGTTAAGCGTAGCGATTTCCCACAAAAGAGGGGAGATGCCGCTGAAACGGATAAAAGAAACGCACGCTTTCTCCGTAAAAGAGAGGAAGTGCTGCTGAAATTCCTGAAGGAGCTAAGAATGACTCAGAAAGAACGTAGCAGAAGTGCTACCCAGTTATGGAACGCCTTCTACAATGTAGAAAGGTTCGTCGCACCACTGCCGGTAGAGCAGAGAAGGTGTTGACAGAATGGTTGGCAGAAGAGCTGCCGAAACCAGTTAAGTGGCACAATGATGTCCTTTGTTGGAACGATGTCAGAATGACTCGTCTCCCTGACACCTGCAAGGGCATCATACTTGTAAGAGCCGTTGCGCCAAAGTAGTGGTAGCGCCTTGACGAGGTCCTGGGCTCGTTGCGTAAAAATACGCCGAGTAGCCGATCCGTAGAGATCGAGTCATGTGCATGCTCATTGAGAATTATCAGACAACCAGACTCGTAAGGGCCGCTGAGCCGGAGTGTGTTGTTTCCACCGAAAGAGGTGAAGTGCTCGTCAAGGCCAAAGTGCCGAGAGCAGAGTTAAGCATGCATATGAATAAAACCTTTGTTCCACGGTGAAAACCGTGTGGTTGATTGGGGTCGGGTACATACTTCTCAAAGGCTGCCCTATAGGCATGCAATGTTCGTCAAGTAATTGTAAGACCGGCAGGCCCCTTTCAGAATTTCTCACCAAGGAAGACGGTGATGGCGCAGCCTTGAGTGACATATATTTCACCCGAACCTGATAGAGTTCATTGATGGCCTTCGTCACTCAGAGGTATGGAGGTCGTGGTTATCCTTAAATATCTAAGGATTGAACCCAACTACTGCAGTAGCAGAATGCATTCGGATACCTAGTAAGGATCTCTTCCGGTATGTTGTACCGTCCTACTAGGGGGATGGGGTCAACAGGCCTCTGGGGTATCTAAAATACATAGAATAATCAACCCCCAGATCGTCGCGTTGTCGCCCAGATATGAGTCCCCTAAGCCCAGGGGGAGGTGCAATTATCGAAACAAAGCATTAGCTTAGGTACAGCGCTACTTTGAATGTATGAGTGGATGACGTTGTTGAGTCAGTCCTGCATAACCTTTGTGAAGGTGTCATGGTCGGTATACTACTGGACCGATTGGGAAAGAACCCCATTGATATCCGTACGACTAAGTGAAGCTCGGAGAGCTGTCCTTAGATTCGTAGGATACGGATGTGCCAAGCATAAAGGCTTGAGCTAGACATCCATTCGTGACTCTGAGGAAGTCAAGGCTAAATCGTAGAGACTTGAGAGGTTATTCTAACTCACAGCCCTGAAGAGGCTTATGCGAAGTCATGACGACTTGCGTGGATGTTCAACTCATAGCCCTGATGAGGCTTTTGCGATATACGCTAAGTCATGGAGGCTTGAGCGTCGTATTACGAACTGCGACCCTGAGTGGTCTATGCATTTACTTGAGTTGAATAGATAGGTGTTTGCCTACTTACCAGACCATCAGTGGTTCTGACCCCGTTTAATGGGGATTTCAGGTGTTGAACCTGCGTGGCGATATGCGGAGCAAGGCGGCATCAAGTTCCAGGGTTTCTCTAGACAGAGTTGTACTGCTTCCTTTTTATTGAACCTTCACTGTTTTTCTAAGCAGTAGTGTTGTAATAAACATGTGCTTTCGATAAAATGGAACACTTTGGTGGTCAATGAGTTGCTTGGCCACATACCTGCAACGTGCTCGGAGTTTTCTAAAACCGACGACTCATTATCGTCTTATTCCGCTGCTAAAAGCTTTTCTAAGTTCCGCTGCAAAGAAAAAAAAAAGAAATCCATGAAAATTTTAACTTAGCTTTGTTTTGGAAATCCGGGGCGTTACAGAATTGGTATCAGAGCATGAGTCTGAGAAACCTGGTTCAAGATCCGTCATGGTACCGATATCGCACTGTAAGTATATGTTTTTATACTTTTGTTCTGATCTGGGTGCATCTTTTTATAGATGGCAACTCATGACTCGCGTGGATATTGCTATCGCTGCAAGGTCATGCACGATGAGTGGATATGCCCGTATGAAGTCCAAGACTGCCAATACTGTGGCGAAGATGGGCATTCCGCCAACGAATGCCAAAGGAAATATACCGCCGATATGGGTCGGCGGGCTTCAAAGGGTCTCAGGGATGAGACTTCGCGTGTCAGTGGACCGCATCACTCTAGTGTTGGGAGCAACCATACCCCAACATCTTTTGATGAATTACCAAGGCTGAGGGATTTTGATTTGAACTTCCCTGCAGAAGTCTATCACTCGCCAAGCTACCATCCGGCATCACATATGCCGAGCTTAAATGGCAGGAACAAAAGAGGAGATTCTTTCTGTTCGCCAATCATTATTCCAGACTCCCAGAGTCTTGATCTTGCTGACTGGGAAAGTGGACTGGAGTCTCTCATATATCCCCAGTATTCGCTTGCTAGTGCGGAAGTGCCGCCCAAGCCAAAGCTAGTAGTGCCTGCACCAAGGCCATGTGGCAATAGATGGACCTTTTGGAGTTCGTCTTCATCAAAGAAATCCAAGTCTTAAAGAGACTGGTGATGTTTTGGAGTCAGTAGACTCATGTATATAGTTTCTCATTGCCTAAAGTCTGCCAGTGCGGCATGACGTTTTGTTTAAGGCAATGCTTGTGTAAATGTGATGTATATTAAGTAAATAAAGCTTTTACTTCCTCATATACATCGAGAAACTAAAAACAAGTGCTTGTGTGTGCATAGATAAATGGCTCCTACGACGAGGAGAACCATACCAAGCGAGGAGTCTCATACGCAAGGATTCCTGTTAGAGACACTCAACAACCTGGTTACCGCCATCCGTGAAACGAGGCCAGAACCAGTCGCACCACGAAACGAGCACCTGGGAGGAGTAACTTATGAGAAGTTCCTCAAGCTTGACCCGCCAGTTTTCATTGGCAGAGCCGATCCTGAGCTCGCGGAGAGTTGGATCGAAGAGACGGAACGTGCCTTCTTAGTACTGGGAGTACCAGAGGAAAAGAAAACCAATTTTGGCACGTATCGGCTGAAAGACAACGCACGGAAGTGGTGGGATACCACTAAGATTATCCAGTTCTCGGAAGTTGAAGTCATTCCTTGGACTGACTTCCGGAGAGCTTTCATGGATAATTACTTTCCATTACACTCCAGAAACAAGAAGAAGATGGAGTTTCTGGAATTGGAGCAGGGTGGCATGAATCTGATTGACTATACCACCAAATTTCAAAATCTTGAACGGTACTGCTCCCGGTTATTTGAGACCGACCAAGAAAGGGCCGACAAGTACATCAATGGACTGCGAGAAGGGCTAAGGTCACGGGTTATCACCAGCATGCCCCAAACGTTTCAAACGGCTGTGGCAGCAGCTTCAAAAATACAAGTGGATTGGGAGCGATCAAAAGTGATCATAGCAAAAAGGCCCATAGTTGATGGTGGGAACAAGAAGAGAATGTTTCCAAGTGGCCAGGGTTCACGACAACCCTTTCAGAAGAAAAGGTTCCAAGGTGGGAACAACACTCAACAAGTTGTAAGGCCAAGGCAGAACATGGCTCCAAACAACCTGCAGTTCAACCCAAACTGCCCAAAATGCCATGTTAATCACGCAAGAGGACCATGTCCACGTGACACAGGTGGATGCTTCTACTGTGGCAAAGTGGGCCACGTTGCAAGACAATGCAGGAAGAAGCTTATTGATGAGCAGAGGAGGAATGCCGGATCTGCCGGACCCTCTCAACAAGTACCACAACGAACACTAGTCCAACGACCCCCACCTAGAGTAGAACAAAGGCCTGCTGCAGGTCGTGTATATGCTGTAACGACTGAACAAGTCGAAAATGGTGACCTGATTGAAGGCACCGTACCTGTTAATGGACATGCAGCTTACGTCTTGTTTGATTGTGGTGCTACTCATACGTTTATCTCTGACGATTTCACCGAACAACTCCACGCTTCGGTGCAACCGATTGATAAAATGATCGAAGTATATAACCCGTTGGGTTCACGCACCAAATGTATTCGGTGTGTGAAAAATTTGGATATTGAGATAGCAGGGCAACACTTGCCTACTGACGCCATCCTGATCGATATGATACAGTACGATGTCATTCTGGGAATGAATTGGTTGGCTCAGAATAATGCCAAGATTCTGTGCCGCGAGGGCAGAGTGATTCTATCTCGACCCGGATTACCTAAGATGGAATACCGGTTATCCAAACCAGTTCCACAAAAAAGGCTCATATCAGCACTTAAGGTACAAAAATACCTTAGGAAGGGTTGTGTGGCCTTCCTGTTGAGTCTCTCGGTGGAAAAATCCAACGACCAACCCCTTGAGAGTTTGGAAGTAGTGCGGGAGTTTCCCGATCTGTTTCCTGAGGAATTGCCAGGACTTCCGCCACTTCGTGAGGTTGAATTTGGAATTCAATCCTTACCTGGAACAACGCCGATATCCAAAGCCCCTTATCGTATGGCACCAGCTAAACTCAGTGAGTTGAAGTGTCAGTTGAAAGAACTGATGGAACAAGGGTTCATCCGACCAAGTATGTCACCATGGGGAGCCCCGGTACTATTTGTAAAGAAGAAGGATGGATCCCTTCGGTTATGCATCGATTATCGGATGCTTAACCAGGCAACCATTAAAAATAAGTACCCGTTGCCTCGGATTGAGGACTTATTCGATCAGCTCAGAACAGCGAGAGTGTTCTCCAAGATCGACCTCAGGTCTGGATACCATCAGCTCAGAGTTAAGGAGGAGGATATACCGAAGACTGCCTTCAGAACGAGATATGGCCATTATGAGTTCGTAGTAATGCCCTTCGGACTTACAAATGCGCCTGCTGTCTTTATGGACCTGATGAACCGAGTGTTCAAACCATACTTAGACACTTTTGTCATCATCTTCATTGATGACATTCTCGTATATTCAGAGAATGAGGAACAACACAAGGAGCACTTGAGAATCGTCTTGAAAACCCTTCAAGATAATCAGTTATATGCCAAGTTTTCAAAATGTGAATTCTGGCTAGACAAAGTAATGTTCCTTGGCCATGTGATCTCCAAAGATGGAATCGCAGTAGATCCTGCGAAGGTCGAAGCTGTGATAGACTGGAAGCAGCCAGAAAATATCACTGAGGTCCGCAGCTTCCTTGGACTTGCCGGATATTATCGGAAGTTCATACAAGACTTCTCCCGAATCGCCGTACCGATGACAAAATTATTGAAAAAGGGAGTCAAGTTCGAATGGACTGACCAGTGTAAGGAGTGCTTTGAGGTTCTCAAACAGAGGCTTACCACTGCCCCTGTCCTTACCTTACCTTCTGGTCAGGGAGGCTTCATTGCTTATACCGATGCCTCGGGAACGGGTCTGGGTTGTGTATTGATGCAGCATGGCAAAGTAATCGCCTATGCATCCCGTCAGTTAAGAATTCATGAGAAAAACTATCCAACCCACGATCTGGAGCTTGCCGCGGTAGTATTCGCGCTTAAAATCTGGCGACACTACCTGTATGGAGAGAAATTTGAGGTCATGTCGGACCATAAAAGCCTAAAATACCTCTTTTCTCAAAAAGAACTCAATATGCGGCAACGGCGATGGCTGGAATTCCTCAAAGACTATGAATTCACGCTTTCCTATCACCCTGGAAAGGCGAATGTTGTAGCAGATGCCCTTAGTCGCAAGACTGTTGGCACTCTGGCCAGCCTAACCGGACAATGGAAGTTGATGGAGGATTTCGTCAAGTGGAAGCCATTTTTGGCTGATTCAGGTAGAATCAAAATGTCATGTTTGACGATCCACATTGAGTTCCTCGATCGCATCGTAGCCGAACAGTTCAAGGATCCCCAGTACTTGGAATTGAAAGCTCGTGCTGAAAAAGATAACACTTTCTTCCATTTGAAAGAAGATGGAGGAATATGGATGGAAGAAAGAATTTGGGTTCCAAATAACCCTGAGCTAAGACAGGAAGTACTCCAGGAGGCCCATAGTAGCAAATATACTATCCACCCTGGGGGTACAAAGATGTTCCGAGATTTGCAGAGAAAGTACTGGTGGAAGGGTATGAAGCGTGATGTGGCTACGTTTGTCTCGAAGTGTTTGATCTGCCAGCAAGTTAAGATCAAACATCAGCGACCTGGTGGAAAGATGCAACGGATCGAGATTCCAGAATGGAAATGGGAAGGCATTACGATGGATTTCATCGTTGGATTGCCTCGATCCAAGAAACAACACGATTCGATATGGGTGATCGTGGACAGACTCACCAAGTCGGCTCACTTCCTGCCAATCAACACTCGATACTCAACTGAACGATTGGCGGAGATCTACATTCGGGAAATCGTTAGACTCCATGGAGTGCCGATTTCGATCATATCTGATCGTGACCCGAAGTTCACCTCTCACTTTTGGGAGCAACTTCAGAAAGCCCTGGGGACGAAACTCAAGTTCAGTACAGCATTCCATCCCCAAACAGATGGGCAATCAGAACGAACCATACAGACTCTTGAAGATATGCTAAGAGCCTGTATGCTGGAATGGAAAGGTGATTGGGATTCCCACCTAGCGTTGGCTGAATTTGCTTATAATAATAGCCACCACGCTAGCATTGGGATGGCGCCGTATGAAGCCTTGTATGGACGACCCTGTAGATCACCGATCCATTGGGGTGAAGTGGGTGAGCGAACCTTGGACTCGCCCATTGTGTTGCAGCATTATACTGAGCAAGTCCACATGATCAGAGAGAAGCTACTGACTGCTCAGAGTCGACAGAAGAGCTACGCCGATCAGCGGCGTAGGGAACTCGCTTTTGCGGTTGGAGATAAGGTTTTTATCAAGGTCTCCCCAACCAAGAGTGTGTTTCGTTTCGGAAAGAAGGGGAAGCTCAGCCCCAGATTCGTTGGTCCCTTCGAGGTTTTGAGCCGGATAGGAGAGACCGCCTACAGAGTAGCATTGCCACCGCAGTATACACAGATACACAATGTATTTCATGTGTCAATGCTTAGAAAATACGTTCACGACCCTTCCCACGTCATCCAACATGAGGATATTGACATCCGAGAAGATATGACGGTAGAAGAAAGGCCAGTGGAGATCATGGACCGACGGGAGCAAGTGCTAAGAACGAAGGTCATCCCACTTGTTAAAGTGAGATGGCAACATCACGGAGTCGATGATTGCACTTGGGAGCCCGAATCGGATATGCGGGATAAATATCCTGAACTCTTCACCTTGTACTCTTAGCTGAATTTCGCGGACGAAATTCCTTTAAGGGGGTAATGATGTAAGACCCGCAATTTTTCAGAAAATATCTGAATAAAATTCATGAGGCATTTACCGGTAAAAATAGCATTTCTTCTCAGAATGCGAAACGAATCAATTCCTGCGAGCCAGTTATACTTAGGATATTCGTCGAATCGCGAATATATGCTCAAACACTCGGGAAGCCATAACTTCCTAACTAAACGAAATCAATAGATTCGTACGAGCCAACTTTCTTAGTTACGTCAATACGAAGAAAATGGCGTACTCAGAATTTTTCGGAAAAAATCGCCGGAAACCCGAAATTCTTGCGGGACCCACGGAAATATTGGTGGGACCCACAGAAATATTCCTCAGAAAATATCTGGTGGGACCCACAAAAATATCCCATGGAATATCCAAGTGGGCCCCACACCAAGGAACCTCTTGGAATTAAAAAGAAGCCAAGGGGGTAGTTTGGGCATGAGAAAACCCAAGAGGAGGTGGGCTTGGGCTATAAATAGCCCTCCCCACTCTCTCTCTTCTCATAAAAATCGACCCCCCCTCTCTCTCTTGCCTTCTCTCTCTCTCCTAAACCTCCCCTACCTAGCCTAGCCCACCTGAGCCCACCTGACCTGGTCTGAGCCTGCCTGACTTAGCCTGAGCCTGCCTGACCTGGTCCTAACCCACCTGACCTGGGTCTGAACCCACTTGACCTGGTCCAAACCCAGTTGACTTGACTTGAACCTAGTTGGGTTTAAAGTCAAAGTCAAAGTCCTTTTTGGTCCAGATTCCGGTTTGGATTTCTGAACCCAGACTTAGCCTACTTGAGCTGAGTTCGAACCTGCTGAACCCAGTTGACTTGGATCGAACCCTGTTTGGTTCAAACCACTTAGGTTGAGTAGCTTGACCTACTCTACCTCTTTCTCAACTAAGTCAGCTTCATCTGACTTAGTCTGACCTCTCGAAGGAAGGCTCGAAGCCAAAGAAGCAACCCGGAGCCGTTTCTTCCACGATTTGAAGTAAGTTCGCTTCATTAAACCATCTCTCTCAAGTATTTGATTGTTTGTATATAGCATATACTTTCTGAAGTAGTATCTTGCTTTAGTTCTTGGTTGAGCCCTCTAGGACACTTCGGTGTTCACGCGCTCGCCTCGTAACTATCGTCGGATATATATGTTCGAATACGCAGTATATGCGTTCTTCAAAATAGTATCTCACCCTAGTTCTTGGTTGAGCCCTCTAGGACACTTCGGTGTTCACTCGCTCGCCTCGTAACTATCGTTGGATACAGATCTAGGTGTATATCTGCTGATACTGCCGACGCGTCTTATATCGCACAGGCCATGTAATTTACCTTTGCCGTCGCGTCGTATGATGCCAAGGCTCCCTGCTTTCTGTACTTCCGATTACTGCACTTCCGATTATGCATTTACTTACGCCGTCGCGTCGAACGATGCCAAGGCTCCTGCTTTCTGCAATGTCTTTACTTACGCCGTCGCGTCGAACGATGCCAAGGCTTCTGCTTTGTTATATATGTAGAATATTTCGTTCAGTTACACACCCTGAACAATAGTATATGCATTTCTTTACGCCGCCGCTGTATAAAGCACAGGCTTCTGCTTATATTACATATATGGCGCGTAAGTGAGCGTTCAAACGGAGATCAACTCCAAAATCGCCCATGCGATTCCCTTACCGCTCCTCGTACAAGATTCTGCTTGACGAATGAAGCCCCTATTGGAAAGGCTTCGCCTTTTGGCAAAATGCTCTTTACGTAAAGACTAAATCAATTACGTATGGCCTAGCTATGGCCCAAGGTTCCTGCAACCTTGATGGATGCAAAGTACGCACAACGGTGCGCATCCATTTCCCGAGTTAAGCGTAGCGATTTCCCACAAAAGAGGGGAGATGCCGCTGAAACGGATAAAAGAAATGCACGCTTTCTCCGTAAAAGAGAGGAAGTGCTGCTGAAATTCCTGAAGGAGCTAAGAATGGCTCAGAAAGAACGTAGCAGAAGTGCTACCCAGTTATGGAACGCCTTCTACAATGTAGAAAGGTTCGTCGCACCACTGCCGGTAGAGCAGAGAAGGTGTTGACAGAATGGTTGGCAGAAGAGCTGCCGAAACCAGTTAAGTGGCACAATGATGTCCTTTGTTGGAACGATGTCAGAATGACTCGTCTCCCTGACACCTGCAAGGGCATCATACTTGTAAGAGCCGTTGCGCCAAAGTAGTGGTAGCGCCTTGACGAGGTCCTGAGCTCGTTGCGTAAAAATACGCCGAGTAGCCGATCCGTAGAGATCGAGTCATGTGCATGCTCATTGAGAATTATCAGACAACCAGACTCGTAAGGGCCGCTGAGCCGGAGTGTGTTGTTTCCACCGAAAGAGGTGAAGTGCTCGTCAAGGCCGAAGTGCCGAGAGCAGAGTTAAGCATGCATATGAATAAAACCTTTGTTCCACGGTGAAAACCGTGTGGTTGATTGGGGTCGGGTACATACTTCTCAAAGGCTGCCCTATAGGCATGCAATGTTCGTCAAGTAATTGTAAGACCGGCAGGCCCCTTTCAGAATTTCTCACCGAGGAAGACGGTGATGGCGCAGCCTTGAGTGACATATATTTCACCCGAACCTGATAGAGTTCATTGATGGCCTTCGTCACTCAGAGGTATGGAGGTCGTGGTTATCCTTAAATATCTAAGGATTGAACCCAACTACTGCAGTAGCAGAATGCATTCGGATACCTAGTAAGGATCTCTTCCGGTATGTTCTACCGTCCTACTAGGGGGATGGGGTCAACAGGCCTCTGGGGTATCTAAAATACATAGAATAATCAACCCCCAGATCGTCGCGTTGTCGCCCAGATATGAGTCCCCTAAGCCCAGGGGGAGGTGCAATTATCGAAACAAAGCATTAGCTTAGGTACAGCGCTACTTTGAATGTATGAGTGGATGACGTTGTTGAGTCAGTCCTGCATAACCTTTGTAAAGGTGTCATGGTCGGTATACTACTGGACCGATTGGGAAAGAACCCCATTGATATCCGTACGACTAAGTGAAGCTCGGAGAGCTGTCCTTAGATTCGTAGGATACGGATGTGCCAAGCATAAAGGCTTGAGCTAGACATCCATTCGTGACTCTGAGGAAGTCAAGGCTAAATCGTAGAGACTTGAGAGGTTATTCTAACTCACAGCCCTGAAGAGGCTTATGCGAAGTCATGACGACTTGCGTGGATGTTCAACTCATAGCCCTGATGAGGCTTTTGCGATATACGCTAAGTCATGGAGGCTTGAGCGTCGTATTACGAACTGCGACCCTGAGTGGTCTATGCATTTACTTGAGTTGAATAGATAGGTGTTTGCCTACTTACCAGACCATCAGTGGTTCTGACCCCGTTTAATGGGGATTTCAGGTGTTGAACCTGCGTGGCGATATGCGGAGCAAGGCGGCATCAAGTTCCAGGGTTTCTCTAGACAGAGTTGTACTGCTTCCTTTTTATTGAACCTTCACTGTTTTTCTAAGCAGTAGTGTTGTAATAAACATGTGCTTTCGATAAAATGGAACACTTTGGTGGTCAATGAGTTGCTTGGCCACATACCTGCAACGTGCTCGGAGTTTTCTAAAACCGACGACTCATTATCGTCTTATTCCGCTGCTAAAAGCTTTTCTAAGTTCCGCTGCAAAGAAAAAAAAAAGAAATCCATGAAAATTTTAACTTAGCTTTGTTTTGGAAATCCGGGGCGTTACAAGCCATCTCTTGATAGCCATGGCCGCGCTTGCTTTTCTATACAGAGGACTGACCCGCTTCACACTTGGAGAGTCCATCCTAGTCGAGGGATGTACCTATGCTCTTCAGTCTTGGTTCCTTTAGCATGTGTTGACCAGAGCTAGTTCGTTCAGATACAATGGCAAGAAACTTCTTCCAGTTGCGCGCTACCGATTCATGATCGATTATCTGCAGGAAGAAGAAGAGGTGTGGGACTATTTTGATCAAGAATTATTGTCTCCCAAATACACCTATGCATATGACAAGAGATTCAAGCTGCTTGGTCCATTCTTCTGCGCCTACTATCATCCAGAGCGGTATGTTCAACCGTTTTCGCAGAGGCAAAAGTGCATAGAAATGCAACTACTATCAGGGGTTATGCCAGAGTTCAACCTTGCATCAGCGTAGTGGTCTGGAACATACAATTCTGCCAGATATGACTGTGATTCTTTCATCATTCTCACTCTTTTCCTTGGTCCTCGTGTCTCTGCTGATCATTAAGAGTGGTGACAGACTGTCTATATGCTCCCTCTTTCCCAAGTCCACTATTGATGCAATCATATTTTTCCTTCAATAAAAAAAAAACCTTCAATTTTCATTCTATCATGGTTTGACGACCTCGCCTAGGTGACAAGGCATATTTGCAGTTGTTCGTTCTCCTTGCAAAGAATGACAACATAATTGTCGTGACTCCAGCGGCGACCCAATCCCTAGTAATGGGATGTTCTTTTAATTATCTACCAAATTCTCATCAAATATTCTTCTTATATTCATTTTTATCCTAAATCTTCATCATCGAAATTTAATCATCTATCTCATTCTGTAGAGAGCATCAGTATTCCCAAGTGGTTCAGATCAGATCAAGCAAGAAGACACCACTGTATCAGTGCATCAGTGATTTTAGAAGCAGGCAAGAAGAAATGGATTCTCCAAGATCTGCCAGAAGACAGAGTATGAATGATAGGGATGACATTGATCCTGCTACATATCAGATGTTCAAGAAAATGATGATTAGGATGATGTCTGAGCAAGCTGAAGACAGTCTCAGAAAGGCTCCCATCAAGGAGAAGACATATGTCTCCTTCTCTCATAATATCACTAGAAAGAGCAGCGAGCAATTTAGCGCATGTCTGCTGGATATTTTATTCTTGCCAACATCCTTTATCGTCGTGGATTCAGTTCTGAATATTCTAGATGTTTGGATGAAGAAGAAGCCAAAGAAGTTGTGCAAGAAGCACATGAAGGCATTTTTGGTGGTCACGTTGGCTACCAAACTCTTGTCAAACAAATCATCTGAGCAGGATATTACTGGAGAACTATGCAACAAGATTGTTATCGTTTTGTGAAGAAGTGCGTTCAATGTCAGATGCATGCACCTTCCATTCATGCGCCAGCAACATATTTACAATCTGTCGTTTCGCCATGGCCATTTTCTATGTGGGCTTTTGATGTTGTAGGCCCCATTACTCCTTCTGCTTCAAATGGCAACAAAAATTTTCTTGCCGCAACAGAATATTTTACTAAATGGGTAGAGGCAGTCACTCTACGCACAGTAGAAGGTCGACATGTGGTCTCATTCATCCACAAGAATATCCTATGTCGTTTTGGCATACTACATGATATTGTGTTGGACAATGGCAGTTATTTCAAGAATGAGAGAATGAGGACATTCTGCTCAAAATTCAGAATCCATCATCATTTCTTCGCTCTTTATTATCCTCAAGGGAATGGTCAAGCAGAGGCCACCAGTAAGATTCTTATTAGAATCTTGAAGCAAACTTTAAAAATGGTTCGTGACTGGCATGAGAAGATCCATGATGCATTGTGAGCATACGGAATCATCATTCGAACTCCAACTAATGCTACTTCGTCAGAACTTGTCTACGGAACTGAAGTAGTACTGCCTCTACAAGTTCAGAAACCTGCTCTAAAATTTGCATCACTTTTAGAATTACCTCTTGATCAGTATCAGCAACAACGACTGGTACAACTTGATTTGCTCGATGAAAGAAGACTCTAAGCAGCAGAGCACGCTCAATCATATCGTCAGAGGATAGTCAGGCAATATGCAAAATTTTTTTATTAAAAGGAAATTCTGAGTCAATGATCTAGTGATCAGATCAACGACCTATCTCAAGCACCGCCCGGGTGGCAAATGGTCGCCGAATTGGGAAGGGCCCTATGTTGTCGAGGAAGCCTTACCCCGCAATTCATATCTGCTTATAAATGCCGATGGTGTGGAATTATCAGACCCCATCAATGCTCAACATTTGAAAATTTTCTATACTTAAATCCTCTATTCCATCATTTGTAATTCCTCAATATATTTTCTTCAATAATGGTCAAATTCTTCTTTTCGAGTTACACTGGAGCATTATTTTGAAAATTTGTCTTCAAAACATTCTGTATGCAGGCAGAATCAAACAAATCTCTCATTTTGCATACATGTGCATTCATTTACATCATTTTGCATACATTTGCATTCATTTACATTTACATGCATTGATTTGCATCTATTTACATTCATTTGCATCAAATTCATTTCTCCTTCAGGTTAAGGGATAAACCTGAACATCCCCTTCAGGTTAAGGGATAAACCTGAACATCCCCTTCAGGTTAAGGGATAAACCTGAACTTCCCCTTCAGGTTAAGGGATAAACCTGAGTTTCCCCTTCCGGTTAAGGGATAAACCTGAACATCCCCTTCAGGTTAAGGGATAAACATGAACTACCCATTCAGGATAAGGGATAAATCTTGAGACCCCGACAGTTGTCTAAGTCATCGTAAGGATGAAGACTGAAAATCTTTCATCAGAATCAGTTGGGTATATTTTCAAAAGTCAGTGTTCGTGTTGGTAAAATTTTCTAAATCTAGTGTTTATGCTGGTAAATTTTCAAAATCCAGTGTTCGTGCTGGTAAGATTTTCAAAAACCAGTGTTCGTGCTGGTAAAATTTTCTAAATCCAGTGTTTGTGCTGGTAAATCTTCAAAATCCAGTGTTTGTGCTGGTAATTCTTCCAAAAACAGTATTCGTACTGATCTATTTTCAAAATCCAGTACTTATACTGGTTCATTTCCATAATCCAGTATTCACACTGGTACATCTTTCAAAATCCAATTTTTATTGGTCAAACTTTCTAAATCTGGTTTTACTGGTTAATGTTTTCAAACCTAATCCATGCTGATCTAGTCTTCTTGCGGGATTCGAGTTCCGACTCAAATTTTCTTTCCTCTGGGATTCGAGTTTCAACTCGAATTTCTTTCCCTTCTGAATTGGTCTAGAAGATTAGAGTTCTGACTCGAATCTTCTTCCAAATCCAATTCAAATGTCCTAGAATTGGTCTAGAAGATTAGAGTTCCGACTCGAATCTTCTTCCAAATCCAATTCAAATGTCCTAGAATTGGTCTAGAAGATTATAGTTTCGACTCGAATCTTCTTCCAAATCCAATTTCAAATATCAAATTTCAAATTTCAAAGTTCCAAATTCTAATTTCGGCCCTCGGGCCACCCAATTTCCAAATTTCCAATTTTGACCTTCAGGTCAATCAATTTCCAAATTTCTAATTTTGACCTTCGGGTCAATCAATTTCTCAATTTCCAATTTCCAATTTCGACTTTCGGGTCAATCAACTTCAATTTCGACTTTTGGGTCAATCAATTTCAAAATTTCCAATTTCCAAATCCAAAATTTCCAATTTCCAATTTTGACATCCGGGTCACCCAATTCTCTATTTCAACCTTCGGGTCACTCAATTTCTAATTTTGACCTTCGGGTCATTCAAATCCTCAATTTCGACCTTTGGGTTATTCAATCCTTCAATCTCAACCTTTGATTTCCCATTTCGACCCCTTGTGTCATTTGACTCCCAATTTCGACCTTCGGGTCATGTAATTCTCAAATCTTGACCTTCAGGTCATCCAATTTGATCAATCAGGCCTCTGGGCCGTCCACTCTATCAGATTCTCAATTCAAGCCTTCGGGTTACGATCTTACCAACATCAATCATTCTCCTACCTTCGGTTTACAACTTTGTCAATATCTATCACTTTCCAAGCCTTCGGGTTACAATTTCATTAATGTCAATCATTTTTAAATCAACAAAATCCTGTTTTTGAGCGGGTCGGTCAACAAATCCTACTTTCGAGCTGGTCGGTCAACAAATCCTGCTTTCTAGCTGGTCGGTCAACAAATCCTGCTTTCGAGCTGGTCGGTCAACAAATCCTGCTTTCAAGCTGGTCGGTCAACAAATCCTGCTTTCGAGCTAGTCGGTCAACAAATCCTGCTTTCAAGCTGGTCGGTCAACAAATCCTGCTTTCGAGCTGGTCGGTCAACAAATCCTGCTTTCGAGCTGGTCGGTCAACAAATCCTGCTTTCGAGCTGGTAGTTCAACAAATCCTGCTTTCAAGCTAGTAGTTCAACAAATCCTGCTTTCCAGCCGGTCGGTCAATAAATCCTGCTTTCGAGCTGGTTAGTCAAAACAAAACCCAACTTTCAAGTTGATCTTTCACTGAGTCTTTTCAGGACTCAATTTGGTCATGGATGTGTCAATTAGACCTCAAGCAATTTCTTTCACCAAGGAATTCAAGAACATTTTGCCAATTTGCCATTAAATATTTGTTGATTTCAAAAATTTTATTGCACAAAAACATTACCTCAGAATACCTTCAATATTATTTTCGAAAGGTCAAAGCTTTTGTGAAAAAGGATTCAAAATTCAAATTCTTTCTATTGGCCAACCAAAAGGATGAAGAATAAATTCTCGATATGACCAGCAAAAGGAAATTAAATGTTGTTGCAAAGCCATAAGTGATCGGTATTGATCGCAGTCAATGGCACATTTTTAAAGATCATTCTTGGAAAATAAAGCAGTCGAAATATCCTAGGTGATACAGAAAAATCCATTCAATCCCTATATCTCCTCAATCACCTAAAGCTGTAATTAAATATCTGCAAAAGGGATCTCTCAACTGTCGTCAAGATGAAGGCGAATTAGGCGAGTAGACCTCCGGGGCCAAAGAAGATTTGGATCATCTCCAAGATGAAGGAGTTTGTGACGGATCCTTCCAGGGAAAGTTCAGAGCACCGTCAAGATGAAGGCGACTGCGATGAGCCTCCCGACAAACCCTAAAGGATATTTAATTTCCGCTATCATCAAGAGATTTCCAACCAATGAGCCAATAACCGTCGATATAATCCCTGAGAGAAAAAAGAAGGATCGAAACATCTCCAAGATGAAGGAGTTTGTGACATACCCTTCTAAAAAAAAAGAGAGAGAGAAAAGTCAAGACATCTCCAAAATGAAGGATGATGTAATCTCCAAAAACCCAAGAGAGCTCTAATTCTGCCAAAAAAAAAAAGAGTAGGCAGAAAGATCGTTATGAGAAAGAATCTTAGGATATCAGACTGCCAAATCTGCCAAAGAATCTTCTTTAATTTTTTGAAATTCTATTATCAATATTTTTTCACCAATTGCTCTCACAATATCAAGAATACTCTCTTTTCTGCTCATATCAAGGAAATTGATAGCTTCCTTAAAAGAAAGCCAATTGCAAGCAATTTGAATTCGAATCTTGATTCTACGGAGTTAAGCCGAGTCAGAGGTAATACTTTAGGTAGAAAAGAGGAAAGATTTTCATACCAATATACATCAATCTCAAGCATTTTGAATCAACAAACAATTTTTAACATTTTGGAAATATTTTCTTACTATCTTGACATGAAGTGAAGAGCTCGATGTCCATCTTGACACATCCTGATATCACCTTTTACCTCCTTGAGAGAGTAACCTTTATCATCTTTCGTGTTGTTGAAAGATTAGCCTTTTCTGTGAAAGGATCGCCTTTGTTATCTTTCGCGTTGTTGACAGAATTCATCTTTTGCGTTATCAAAAGAATCGCCTTGCTCCTTTGGATCGCCTTATCATCTTTCGCGTTGTTGAAAGAATCACCTTGTTCCTTTGGATCGCCTTTTTCCATCTTTCGCGTTGTCGAAAGAATTCATCTTTTGCGTTGTCAAAAGAATCGCTTTAGTCCTTTGGATCGCCTTGTCGTCTTTCGCATTGTTGAAAGAATCGCCTTGTTCCTTTGGATCGCCTTGTTATCTTTCGCGTTGTCGAAAGAATTCATCTTTTGCGTTGACAAAAGAATCGCCTTGCTCCTTTGGATCGCCTTGTCATCTTTCGCGTTGTTGAAAGAATCGCCTTTTTCCTTTGGATCGCCTTTCCCATCTTTCGCGTTGTCGAAAGAATTCATCTTTTGCGTTATCAAAAGAATCGCCTTACTCCTTTGGATCGCCTTGTCGTCTTTCGCGTTGTTGAAAGAATCGCCTTGTTCCTTTGGATCGCCTTGTTATCTTTCGCGTTGTCGAAAGAATTCATCTTTTGCGTTGACAAAAGAATCGCCTTGCTCCTTTGGATCGCCTTGTCATCTTTCGCGTTGTTGAAAGAATCGCCTTTTTCCTTTGGATCGCCTTTCCCATCTTTCGCGTTGTCCAAAGAATTCATCTTTTGCGTTGACAAAAGAATCGCCTTGCTCCTTTGGATCGCCTTGTCGTCTTTCGCGTTGTTGAAAGGATCGCCTTGTTCCTTTGGATCGCCTTTATTATCTTTCGTGTTGGCGAAAGAATCCATCTTTCGCGTTGTCGAAAGAATTCATCTTTTGCGTTGTCAAAAGAATCTCCTTGCTCATTTGGATCGCCTTGTCATCTTTCGCGTTGTTGAAAGAATCGCCTTGTTCCTTTGGATCGCCTTGTTATCTTTCGTGTTGTCGAAAGAATTCATCTTTCGTGTTGTTGAAAGAATCACCTTATTCCTCTTCAAGAAAATTGTCTTATTCACCATCCAACTTACCATTTTCATCGCCCAATCAGGATAAGGGTACAAACCTGAGCCTCCATTGATGAGGTATTTCATTTTCCGCCCAATCAGGATAAGGGTACAAACCTGAGCCTCCTTTGATGAGGTATTTCATTTTCCGCCCAATCAGGATAAGGGTACAAACCTGAGCCTCCTTTGATGAGGTATTTCATTTTCCGCCCAATCAGGATAAGGGTACAAACCTGAGCCTCCTTTGATGAGGTATTTCATTTTCCGCCCAATCAGGATAAGGGTCAAACCTGAGCCTCATTTTGATGAGGTATTTCATTTCCCGGTCAGGTTAAGGGTTAAACCTGAGCTTCGTTTCTACACGAGGTATTTTCTGTCCCATCCAAGTTAAGGGCAAAACCTTAATCTCACTTCTTTTGAGGTAAAATTTTTTTCTTCCTTATTCTCCATTTCATATCTACCATTTTCATCAAGGCTAATCTCTTCAAAACCAGTCAGATCCTTCTAACTGGGGCATTTTTATAGCCCAAATTTGGTGTGTTTTTCTTTGCCACTAAGCTCGTCCACAAGCCGGCTTAGTAGCAAAGAGGGGCATTTGTAAACACCCCAAATTTTCCTCATCTATTCTCAAATAACCCTCCTCGTGCAGTGCCAACCCTGTTAGGTTAATGTAGGAGTCAAACCTTGAGTCAGTTTCAGAAAATTACCACTTTACCAACTTTTATTAGGAAAATTACCATTTTACCCCTAGGTCATCCCGGACCCCAGTCAGTCGGAGTCAACCAAGCTCATTGGTCAGTTCAAGACAGTTAGAATATCAGTCATCTCAAGCTCATCTAAGCTCATAATGAATAAACCATTTTCATTTCTGACCATTCCTGCCAGAATGGGATCATTTATTCAGAAATGAGCTTATTTCTCACTCAAATCCAAACCAATTGTCTCTGAGTCAGTCATTCATAGTCAATCATACTCCCCAGAGTCTAACTTGAGCTCACCACGAGTTCGAGTGCTCCAGTTTCAGTTCAAAACGATTTCCAAGTGTCCAAGAGCCCATTTTAGTCCATTTCAGCTCTTTCAGCTGAAATTGAGCTGAGTTCAGTCAATTGAGCTAGTGTTCGAGCTTCGATTTTAGTTCATGTAAGTATTATTGACCTTTTTTTTAGTTCAAAGCCGGCTCAAGTCCGTAATTCACTTCACTCCAGTGACCATTCCGTACCATTTCTCTAAAAATGACAGCTTTTCTTGAAAATTCAATCGGAAAGGTCAGTTGAGTCAGTGTCTGGTCAGTTCATTTGAGTTCTGAAACCCTAAAACCCAACTCAATCTAGCTCATCTCAGTTCAATCCAGCTCGAACCCCAATTTTCAGTGTCACTTTGACCCAATAGAGTCCCAAAAACCATTTCTTGAGCTATTTTACAAATTTTATCAATTTTAATACTTTTTGAACTGGTACAAGTGTCAATCGGGGTCTAACATCCAAAATTCTTCATTCAGGGTCTGCATTTCGCATGTCATTTCTCATCATTTCATATCATTTCTCAACATTTCATAACATTTCATCACATTTCATTTCATTTTCGAAGTCCAGAACTCCAGTTTTATAAATTTCAATCCAGATCAAGTTTCAAAAGCTTTCAGAAATCAATTTTAAACCCTAGGTTTTCAAAATTGACATTTTTACCCCCGAGAGTCTAAATTTGGAAATATTTTCTCAAGAGAAATAATATGGATTTATTTCAAACTCAAATTTTTGAATTCTACACTGGATTTGCTTCGCAACGGGGTATTGAACTTCAAAATCCAAGCTCGCTTCAAAAACTGCAAAA
Source organism: Nuphar pumila (assembly GCF_984573655.1). Lineage (NCBI taxonomy): Eukaryota > Viridiplantae > Streptophyta > Magnoliopsida > Nymphaeales > Nymphaeaceae > Nuphar > Nuphar pumila. The sequence continues at coordinate 67,247,332 of NC_143255.1, read as the reverse complement.
AATCGCTCATTTTGTTGGAAGCATTTTCTCAAGAAAAACAATCTGGATTTCTTTCAAAATTACATTTTCAAATTCTACACTGGATTTGCTTCGCAACGGGGTATTGAACTTCAAAATCCGAGCTCGTTTAAAAAAACTGCCAAAAATAGCTCGTTTCGTCTGGAAACTTTCTGAAAAGACTATTTTACCCCTCTAATCATCAAAATGAATTTCAAAATTGAAATTTGGACCCGTTCTGAGATGGCCCATTCATTTGCATTTTTATTTTATTAAAAAAAAAGATGCTTCTTTTTATTTGTTTATTTTTGTTTTTATTGATTTTTATTTATTTTTTATTTTTATTTTTTTTAAAGAGGAGGTGGGACCCACAAGGTGGTCACCCAAACCTCCAGCCCCATTTCCTTCTTCCTTTCTTTCCTTCTTCCCTTCCTTCCTTTCCCTATTCTCCCAGCCATCTTCACGTAACCCCCTTTGCTCCATTTTCATTAACCACCAAAAACTTAGGGAAAGATGGGGATGTTTTCCTAAGTTATCAACCTAAAAAAAAAAAGAGCATACGGTGGGTTCTTTTGGGGACTCTCCTTCACGCCTTTCCCATGAGCTCTCCTTCCAGCCCCTCCTCTCTCATAGCTCTCTCTCTCTCTCTCTCTCTCTCTCTCTCTCTCATGGCAGCAACACAGCCACCAGCCTTGGCAGCCATCATCAACCTTTGTGCTTCTCCAAGGCAGCTGCCCCTTTGAAGCCTCCAGCCCCTCAAGTCCAGCCATTACACGCCACCTCCTTGGACACCTTCAGCCACCATTTTTTTTCACCTTCCAACAGCTGGTCCATTTTGCTCCAGCCCCAGCCAAGGCATCCAACAAACCCACCACCGGCTGCCATCCTTAGCCTCTGTAAGCTCCTCCAGCCGCCCCTTCTGGGAGCAGCTACAACCGGTGCCACCTCTTCCAAAGGCTTCCACTACCTCCAGCCGGTTCACAGGCCCGTGCAGCATCCTTCATCACAGCCTTCCTTGGTGCAGCAGCCTTCACCACCTCTCCTGGCAGCAGCACACAACACCTTCAGCCTCCATTATTGCTCCAGCCACCATCATTGTTGCAGCCACTGCAGCCACCTACCAACGTCACAGCAGCCTCCCTCCATTCCTTCCAGCCGGCCTTCACATTGAAGCATCAGCCTAGGTAGCCGCCACCATCTTGAAGCTGCCTCCACCTCTTTGGATGTCCAGCTCAGCCGTACCAGCCCCAAGGAAAAGCATCCCTCAGCCTTCCTGCTGCTATACCAAGGTAGCAGCAAATCCTCAAGTTACATCAAGGTTGCAGCAAGACTTTTCATTTCAGCCCATCCGTTGCAAGAAAGGGATCCAAGGTAAGGCCCTCGTTTCATTGGTGCTTGTTTGATTTTCCTCTTTCTTCGTACTGTTATGAATGTTTTTTTTTTCTTTCTCAAAACGTAATATAAAAAAATCAGTTTAAGACTGGGTTTGCGTCAAGGCCATCTAGGTGAGGGGATCCATCCAATGGATGGATCGGGTCCCTCTCACTTGCAGCCGACATCAAGTAAATGTCATCCTCTCTGATTTTTTTATTATTTTTTTCATAGTTTTAAATATATTTCTTCATGTTACATTTATTTCGTTTTAATTTTTTTTATGCTATTTAGTATGATTTCATTGATAGCACATAGTTTTGATTTTAGGCATGTATTTCAATTGTTATTTTATGCATAATGTTTCACTAGTAAATCATGGTGTTTTTAGTGTAAATACATCGATGTGTTTGTGATTCCTTGTAAAAAACTCAGATTGATTTGGATTATTCTAACTTCATTTTAAAAATCAAATCCCAATTCGGATTTTGGACTTCTTTGAACTTTTAATTTCTGTTTTAGCAGACAAGAACCTTCAGCACCACCCTCGTGGGAGATCCGGATTGTCCTCCAAAAATCACAGTAGATTTATGATTGAATCTACTAATGATCTGGAAATTTTGAAAATTTTCCAGTTAGTTTTACTCTCTGTAAAAAATCGGATTTCTCAGACCCCTGGGAAAATCTTGATTTTCCTTCATCAGGGTATAGACAGACCCTAATGCATCATGTCCGCCCAATCTGTAGCTAGTTTGCAAAAACTTTCAACACGAAAGTTATTTCTAACATAATTTTCTGTCATTTCCCAAAATTTACATTTTTGTCTGACAGATTTCAATATCCAGAAATTCCAGAGATTTAGGTCTCTGATAACAGTGTGACCTTTTCCAAACCGTAACCCAAATCCAAATGGTGTCAAAATATCAAATCTTTCTCTGTTTGTTAGGGACATTTTCCAACAATTTCAACCATTTTCCCATCTGTCTGCCATTATTTTCATGTTTTCTACCGAAACCTGTCTGTTTCCACTAAATCCTAGAGTCGCCGGATTCCGATCCGACTTGCCGGAGTGGAACAGCTCTGACCATAGGTCAAAACCAGAAAGTGTAAAAGTAAAAAATCCTTGCCTTACTGTCCTCTGTCACCCCATAAAATTTGGGAAATTTTTATGGAAATTGGATATCCTAAATCCCCTTTAGAATCAACATTTTAGGCAAAAATCACAAAATTTAGGGTTTTTATTTGAATTTCTATATTTTAAAATACAAAAAAATAGATTTTCGAGCTCCATTCTGTTTCTAGGGTTATTTTAGGTGTCCATGCCAAATTTGGTTTAATTTTAAGTTCATTTGCTCAATGTGTTAAGTTATCTTTAAATTCAGAAGCGAAAATCAGGCGAAAATGAGGTTAAATTTGATATTTTATGATATTTTTGCCATTTTATGGTTTTTATCATGTACATAAGCATGTAGAATCATATTAGGGTTAATTTCAATCTCCTTTGCATTTCAAATTTTTCAATTTTGCAAAATTTATTTCAGAAAACCCTGGTTTCAAGGCCATAGTCTTGTTATCGGGGGTATTTTGGTCATTTTGACCTAAATTTCGAAATTTCAATTTCTAATTCTCCACAATTTCATGCATATCATCATATTTCATCATATTATGTTTGATTTATTTCATTTGATTTTCAAATTTCCAAAATTTACAAAAATTCTTTCAGAAAACCCTGATTTCAAGGTCATCAGGGGTATTTTGGTCATTTTGATCCCAATTTCAAATTTTTAAGTTTATTTTTGAAATTTATTCATTATTTATCATGTTTATATCAAAGGGGGTATGAATTTGGGTTTATATCTGAATAATATCCGATAATTCCCCATATTTTCGGATAAATTCAGAAAAACCTACATTTTTGTGCTAACTTTATTTTCCAGTTTTGCAGGAATATTCAAGAAGAAGACTTAGCCATTTTATTTCTTTATTTTATTTCAATTTAATGTAAAAAAATAATGTAATATTTGGAATAAGAGTTACATTTCTGCTTAGAATAGGGTTGCATTGCATATAGTTTAATTTATGCAAATTTCAATATGTGATGTATGATTCATGCACATTATTTCAAATTCACTATGATTTACACGAATGGCACGTGCACAAGCTCTTATGGAGTTTATAAACTCGGTGGGATTCGTATTTATTGCCATAGTCAGAATACGAAGAAAACCAAGATTTATGATCTTCATATTAGCCACATTCAGCCTACACTCTTAGGCTAACTTCAAAATGCACTGCATTTCTCAAAGTTTTAAAAAGATTTCTCAATTCCTCAATGAAATTCCTTTTTCAAATTCATACTCATTCATTCATATCATTCAAATTGCATTATTCTCAAATTCATTTTCCAATTTCAATTTCAAAAAAATTCAGTTTTCTCAAGAATTTCCAAGTCTTTCTCAGGATCTGATTTTCTCAAAATCCTAAGTTTTCAAATGACATTTCAAAGCATTTCCCAAGTTCAAATCAAGATTTTCCTATGCTTTAACATTCTCAAATTTTAAAATCCCAAGTTTTCATAAATCGATTTTCTCAGATTTTCCAGTTTTCCTGAGAATTCATTTTTCATTTCAAAAGTCATTTTCCAATGAATTTCTTAGATTTTCTAAGAATTCTCAAATCCATTTTCTCATAAAAGCAATTTAAATCTCAAAATAGATTTTCCAAAGTACAAGTTTTCCTGAGTATTCATTTTCCAATGCAAATTTCTGATTTCCAATGAACTTCAATGATTTTCCCAGGAATTCAATTTTCAAGTACTTTTCCAAGCATATTTTCCAAAGCAAACATCATATTTTCCCAAACTTGCATTATTTTCAAAATTTCATAGCACAAGATTGATTCTCTGTGCATTCTAGGAAAAATAGAGCATAATTTAGATATTTGAATCAAGTTAAAGCACATAATTGATCCTTGGTTCAATTACCCCTGGTAAAGGCGCCAGGAACGGTTGAACCTCGTACCGACAGGCGGATCCCATTCCACGGAATTTTTCCGCAAATTTTCAAAACGGAGGCGAGTAATTTTTAAAACCAATTTCAAAACTTTGGTCGAGTTTGACTCGCAAATTCGTTTCTCTCTCGCAAGGGAGAGAAAAAATTTTTGCGATGATAACAGGTTTGGCGACCGAGATGGGACCTGTCTTCGCCTGATCAATTATATGTTTTACCTTAGCTCAATTATCAAAATTATGTTCTATGGAATGTCAGCTTTAATTTCTTATATCATGTGAACCTAGGAGCCTGGACTTGAACCCAGCTGACATGGATTGCATGTAGACTAGGCATGGTTTGGTAGGACCATATTGAGGAGAATTATGCATGCTCACTTAGACTTAGGTCTGAAATACAACACTCCTCAATCTAGGACTTGTATGAAAACAATGTTTGCTTCTTCAAAAGTTTTCAAAATTCTATCTCTTTAGGACTTAGAGCCCTCTGTTTGCCTGCATGTGATCATATTTCAAAAACCACCCCACCTATGTCTACCCGGTCTTCACGTTGCTGGGCTCTCTTCTAGAACCATAGTTCGGGACAGAGCCTCACAACTGGGCCACTTATTTGGGCTAACACCCCCCTGCCACGTACCAAGGGCCATAGTCCAACGTATATCGGCAAGCGCTCAAGGATGTTGGGAAAACACAAACCTAGACCCGGAGATGAGTTTTATGCCACGTACATCGAGCCTCGGCTCGAGTATATCGGCATAGCATGATTGAACACAGTTGATCTGAGCCTAGAGTCAGGATTAGGGTCCTAAAGCTTTTCAAAATCAATGCATTTAGAGTTGGCTTCTTAGGGATTGCTGTATGTGCATAATTGTTTGTAATTGAATGTATGATATTCATTTTCGCCTTATTTTCTCATATTTTTCCCAATTTTTCCAAAATACCAAACAATTTTCCAAAATACCTCATTTTTCATCTTTTATAAAATATCTCCTTTTTCTCAAAAACCCTGGACGGTTTTTTTCAAATTATCCACCTTTTCTTCAAAACACTAGGAGATTTTCCATTCTTTCGTTTCTCTGGACTTCGAATTTCTAGCTTTTTATCCTACCTGCAATTTTCAAAATTCTTGTATTTTTTTCAAAGTCTAATTCCAATCTTCCTATCTTTCAGTCTAATGGCATTCAGTCAGCTCGACTCTATCTTTCATGAGGGTCACATCTCCTACGACGTGCGACAAAGTCTTCCCGAGCATCAAGCTCTCAGCACCGGACCCTTCTTCCCCCGGTGGTACTATATCTGGTTCAAAAGCTTCTCTCGTATGTTTCCGGACCACTTGAGCGATTGCGGGTTGGAACTGGCATCTGCAGTGGGAAAGTTGACAGTTAATGGCAATCTGATCCATGCACTGGCAGAGCGGTGGAATCCGCGCACTTGCACATTTTGGTTCCCATGGGGCGAGATGACCCTATTGATGGACGAATTTTCAGAGATCATGGGACTGCCCGAGCTAGCAAGTCAACTTGGACATCCGTTAGAACAACAATTTCTAATTAATGTAAAGGGTCTGGACCCTAAAGATGTCGTGGCTCACATGACAGAGCGTAAGTCTTGGCCACTGATTGAAGAAAATGGGAATGAGTACGTGAACCGAATCGAGATCTACCGGCAGTATGGAGAATTTGCAGAAGTCAACTCGTTGTCTAGGACAGCTCAAGAGAGAATTCAACATGCGATGGTTATGTGTATTGTGGGACTTGCTTTCTTTCCAGATGGACAGAATTATGTGGATGTCAGAATAATGTAGTTTTTGAGAAGATGGGGAAGTCGACAGACCAGCCATGTAAGACCTGCAATTTTTCAGAAAATATTTGAATAAAATTCATGAGGCATTTACCGGTAAAAATAGCATTTCTTCTCAGAATGCGAAACGAATCAATTCCTGCGAGCCAGTTATACTTAGGATATTCGTCGAATCGCGAATATATGCTCAAACACTCGGGAAGCCATAACTTCCTAACTAAACGAAATCAATAGATTCGTACGAGCCAACTTTCTTAGTTACGTCAATACGAAGAAAATGGCGTACTCAAAATTTTTCGGAAAAAATCGCCGGAAACCCGAAATTCTTGCGGGACCCACGGAAATATTGGTGGGACCCACAGAAATATTCCTCAGAAAATATCTGGTGGGACCCACAAAAATATCCCATGGAATATCCAAGTGGGCCCCACACCAAGGAACCTCTTGGAATTAAAAAGAAGCCAAGGGGGTAGTTTGGGCATGAGAAAACCCAAGAGGAGGTGGGCTTGGGCTATAAATAGCCCTCCCCACTCTCTCTCTTCTCATAAAAATCGACCCCCCCTCTCTCTCTTGCCTTCTCTCTCTCTCCTAAACCTCCCCTACCTAGCCTAGCCCACCTGAGCCCACCTGACCTGGTCTGAGCCTGCCTGACTTAGCCTGAGCCTGCCTGACCTGGTCCTAACCCACCTGACCTGGGTCTGAACCCACTTGACCTGGTCCAAACCCAGTTGACTTGACTTGAACCTAGTTGGGTTTAAAGTCAAAGTCAAAGTCCTTTTTGGTCCAGATTCCGGTTTGGATTTCTGAACCCAGACTTAGCCTACTTGAGCTGAGTTCGAACCTGCTGAACCCAGTTGACTTGGATCGAACCCTGTTTGGTTCAAACCACTTAGGTTGAGTAGCTTGACCTACTCTACCTCTTTCTCAACTAAGTCAGCTTCATCTGACTTAGTCTGACCTCTCGAAGGAAGGCTCGAAGCCAAAGAAGCAACCCGGAGCCGTTTCTTCCACGATTTGAAGTAAGTTCGCTTCATTAAACCATCTCTCTCAAGTATTTGATTGTTTGTATATAGCATATACTTTCTGAAGTAGTATCTTGCTTTAGTTCTTGGTTGAGCCCTCTAGGACACTTCGGTGTTCACGCGCTCGCCTCGTAACTATCGTCGGATATATATGTTCGAATACGCAGTATATGCGTTCTTCAAAATAGTATCTCACCCTAGTTCTTGGTTGAGCCCTCTAGGACACTTCGGTGTTCACTCGCTCGCCTCGTAACTATCGTTGGATACAGATCTAGGTGTATATCTGCTGATACTGCCGACGCGTCTTATATCGCACAGGCCATGTAATTTACCTTTGCCGTCGCGTCGTATGATGCCAAGGCTCCCTGCTTTCTGTACTTCCGATTACTGCACTTCCGATTATGCATTTACTTACGCCGTCGCGTCGAACGATGCCAAGGCTCCTGCTTTCTGCAATGTCTTTACTTACGCCGTCGCGTCGAACGATGCCAAGGCTTCTGCTTTGTTATATATGTAGAATATTTCGTTCAGTTACACACCCTGAACAATAGTATATGCATTTCTTTACGCCGCCGCTGTATAAAGCACAGGCTTCTGCTTATATTACATATATGGCGCGTAAGTGAGCGTTCAAACGGAGATCAACTCCAAAATCGCCCATGCGATTCCCTTACCGCTCCTCGTACAAGATTCTGCTTGACGAATGAAGCCCCTATTGGAAAGGCTTCGCCTTTTGGCAAAATGCTCTTTACGTAAAGACTAAATCAATTACGTATGGCCTAGCTATGGCCCAAGGTTCCTGCAACCTTGATGGATGCAAAGTACGCACAACGGTGCGCATCCATTTCCCGAGTTAAGCGTAGCGATTTCCCACAAAAGAGGGGAGATGCCGCTGAAACGGATAAAAGAAACGCACGCTTTCTCCGTAAAAGAGAGGAAGTGCTGCTGAAATTCCTGAAGGAGCTAAGAATGACTCAGAAAGAACGTAGCAGAAGTGCTACCCAGTTATGGAACGCCTTCTACAATGTAGAAAGGTTCGTCGCACCACTGCCGGTAGAGCAGAGAAGGTGTTGACAGAATGGTTGGCAGAAGAGCTGCCGAAACCAGTTAAGTGGCACAATGATGTCCTTTGTTGGAACGATGTCAGAATGACTCGTCTCCCTGACACCTGCAAGGGCATCATACTTGTAAGAGCCGTTGCGCCAAAGTAGTGGTAGCGCCTTGACGAGGTCCTGGGCTCGTTGCGTAAAAATACGCCGAGTAGCCGATCCGTAGAGATCGAGTCATGTGCATGCTCATTGAGAATTATCAGACAACCAGACTCGTAAGGGCCGCTGAGCCGGAGTGTGTTGTTTCCACCGAAAGAGGTGAAGTGCTCGTCAAGGCCAAAGTGCCGAGAGCAGAGTTAAGCATGCATATGAATAAAACCTTTGTTCCACGGTGAAAACCGTGTGGTTGATTGGGGTCGGGTACATACTTCTCAAAGGCTGCCCTATAGGCATGCAATGTTCGTCAAGTAATTGTAAGACCGGCAGGCCCCTTTCAGAATTTCTCACCAAGGAAGACGGTGATGGCGCAGCCTTGAGTGACATATATTTCACCCGAACCTGATAGAGTTCATTGATGGCCTTCGTCACTCAGAGGTATGGAGGTCGTGGTTATCCTTAAATATCTAAGGATTGAACCCAACTACTGCAGTAGCAGAATGCATTCGGATACCTAGTAAGGATCTCTTCCGGTATGTTGTACCGTCCTACTAGGGGGATGGGGTCAACAGGCCTCTGGGGTATCTAAAATACATAGAATAATCAACCCCCAGATCGTCGCGTTGTCGCCCAGATATGAGTCCCCTAAGCCCAGGGGGAGGTGCAATTATCGAAACAAAGCATTAGCTTAGGTACAGCGCTACTTTGAATGTATGAGTGGATGACGTTGTTGAGTCAGTCCTGCATAACCTTTGTGAAGGTGTCATGGTCGGTATACTACTGGACCGATTGGGAAAGAACCCCATTGATATCCGTACGACTAAGTGAAGCTCGGAGAGCTGTCCTTAGATTCGTAGGATACGGATGTGCCAAGCATAAAGGCTTGAGCTAGACATCCATTCGTGACTCTGAGGAAGTCAAGGCTAAATCGTAGAGACTTGAGAGGTTATTCTAACTCACAGCCCTGAAGAGGCTTATGCGAAGTCATGACGACTTGCGTGGATGTTCAACTCATAGCCCTGATGAGGCTTTTGCGATATACGCTAAGTCATGGAGGCTTGAGCGTCGTATTACGAACTGCGACCCTGAGTGGTCTATGCATTTACTTGAGTTGAATAGATAGGTGTTTGCCTACTTACCAGACCATCAGTGGTTCTGACCCCGTTTAATGGGGATTTCAGGTGTTGAACCTGCGTGGCGATATGCGGAGCAAGGCGGCATCAAGTTCCAGGGTTTCTCTAGACAGAGTTGTACTGCTTCCTTTTTATTGAACCTTCACTGTTTTTCTAAGCAGTAGTGTTGTAATAAACATGTGCTTTCGATAAAATGGAACACTTTGGTGGTCAATGAGTTGCTTGGCCACATACCTGCAACGTGCTCGGAGTTTTCTAAAACCGACGACTCATTATCGTCTTATTCCGCTGCTAAAAGCTTTTCTAAGTTCCGCTGCAAAGAAAAAAAAAAGAAATCCATGAAAATTTTAACTTAGCTTTGTTTTGGAAATCCGGGGCGTTACAGAATTGGTATCAGAGCATGAGTCTGAGAAACCTGGTTCAAGATCCGTCATGGTACCGATATCGCACTGTAAGTATATGTTTTTATACTTTTGTTCTGATCTGGGTGCATCTTTTTATAGATGGCAACTCATGACTCGCGTGGATATTGCTATCGCTGCAAGGTCATGCACGATGAGTGGATATGCCCGTATGAAGTCCAAGACTGCCAATACTGTGGCGAAGATGGGCATTCCGCCAACGAATGCCAAAGGAAATATACCGCCGATATGGGTCGGCGGGCTTCAAAGGGTCTCAGGGATGAGACTTCGCGTGTCAGTGGACCGCATCACTCTAGTGTTGGGAGCAACCATACCCCAACATCTTTTGATGAATTACCAAGGCTGAGGGATTTTGATTTGAACTTCCCTGCAGAAGTCTATCACTCGCCAAGCTACCATCCGGCATCACATATGCCGAGCTTAAATGGCAGGAACAAAAGAGGAGATTCTTTCTGTTCGCCAATCATTATTCCAGACTCCCAGAGTCTTGATCTTGCTGACTGGGAAAGTGGACTGGAGTCTCTCATATATCCCCAGTATTCGCTTGCTAGTGCGGAAGTGCCGCCCAAGCCAAAGCTAGTAGTGCCTGCACCAAGGCCATGTGGCAATAGATGGACCTTTTGGAGTTCGTCTTCATCAAAGAAATCCAAGTCTTAAAGAGACTGGTGATGTTTTGGAGTCAGTAGACTCATGTATATAGTTTCTCATTGCCTAAAGTCTGCCAGTGCGGCATGACGTTTTGTTTAAGGCAATGCTTGTGTAAATGTGATGTATATTAAGTAAATAAAGCTTTTACTTCCTCATATACATCGAGAAACTAAAAACAAGTGCTTGTGTGTGCATAGATAAATGGCTCCTACGACGAGGAGAACCATACCAAGCGAGGAGTCTCATACGCAAGGATTCCTGTTAGAGACACTCAACAACCTGGTTACCGCCATCCGTGAAACGAGGCCAGAACCAGTCGCACCACGAAACGAGCACCTGGGAGGAGTAACTTATGAGAAGTTCCTCAAGCTTGACCCGCCAGTTTTCATTGGCAGAGCCGATCCTGAGCTCGCGGAGAGTTGGATCGAAGAGACGGAACGTGCCTTCTTAGTACTGGGAGTACCAGAGGAAAAGAAAACCAATTTTGGCACGTATCGGCTGAAAGACAACGCACGGAAGTGGTGGGATACCACTAAGATTATCCAGTTCTCGGAAGTTGAAGTCATTCCTTGGACTGACTTCCGGAGAGCTTTCATGGATAATTACTTTCCATTACACTCCAGAAACAAGAAGAAGATGGAGTTTCTGGAATTGGAGCAGGGTGGCATGAATCTGATTGACTATACCACCAAATTTCAAAATCTTGAACGGTACTGCTCCCGGTTATTTGAGACCGACCAAGAAAGGGCCGACAAGTACATCAATGGACTGCGAGAAGGGCTAAGGTCACGGGTTATCACCAGCATGCCCCAAACGTTTCAAACGGCTGTGGCAGCAGCTTCAAAAATACAAGTGGATTGGGAGCGATCAAAAGTGATCATAGCAAAAAGGCCCATAGTTGATGGTGGGAACAAGAAGAGAATGTTTCCAAGTGGCCAGGGTTCACGACAACCCTTTCAGAAGAAAAGGTTCCAAGGTGGGAACAACACTCAACAAGTTGTAAGGCCAAGGCAGAACATGGCTCCAAACAACCTGCAGTTCAACCCAAACTGCCCAAAATGCCATGTTAATCACGCAAGAGGACCATGTCCACGTGACACAGGTGGATGCTTCTACTGTGGCAAAGTGGGCCACGTTGCAAGACAATGCAGGAAGAAGCTTATTGATGAGCAGAGGAGGAATGCCGGATCTGCCGGACCCTCTCAACAAGTACCACAACGAACACTAGTCCAACGACCCCCACCTAGAGTAGAACAAAGGCCTGCTGCAGGTCGTGTATATGCTGTAACGACTGAACAAGTCGAAAATGGTGACCTGATTGAAGGCACCGTACCTGTTAATGGACATGCAGCTTACGTCTTGTTTGATTGTGGTGCTACTCATACGTTTATCTCTGACGATTTCACCGAACAACTCCACGCTTCGGTGCAACCGATTGATAAAATGATCGAAGTATATAACCCGTTGGGTTCACGCACCAAATGTATTCGGTGTGTGAAAAATTTGGATATTGAGATAGCAGGGCAACACTTGCCTACTGACGCCATCCTGATCGATATGATACAGTACGATGTCATTCTGGGAATGAATTGGTTGGCTCAGAATAATGCCAAGATTCTGTGCCGCGAGGGCAGAGTGATTCTATCTCGACCCGGATTACCTAAGATGGAATACCGGTTATCCAAACCAGTTCCACAAAAAAGGCTCATATCAGCACTTAAGGTACAAAAATACCTTAGAAAGGGTTGTGTGGCCTTCCTGTTGAGTCTCTCGGTGGAAAAATCCAACGACCAACCCCTTGAGAGTTTGGAAGTAGTGCGGGAGTTTCCCGATCTGTTTCCTGAGGAATTGCCAGGACTTCCGCCACTTCGTGAGGTTGAATTTGGAATTCAATCCTTACCTGGAACAACGCCGATATCCAAAGCCCCTTATCGTATGGCACCAGCTGAACTCAGTGAGTTGAAGTGTCAGTTGAAAGAACTGATGGAACAAGGGTTCATCCGACCAAGTATGTCACCATGGGGAGCCCCGGTACTATTTGTAAAGAAGAAGGATGGATCCCTTCGGTTATGCATCGATTATCGGATGCTTAACCAGGCAACCATTAAAAATAAGTACCCGTTGCCTCGGATTGAGGACTTATTCGATCAGCTCAGAACAGCGAGAGTGTTCTCCAAGATCGACCTCAGGTCTGGATACCATCAGCTCAGAGTTAAGGAGGAGGATATACCGAAGACTGCCTTCAGAACGAGATATGGCCATTATGAGTTCGTAGTAATGCCCTTCGGACTTACAAATGCGCCTGCTGTCTTTATGGACCTGATGAACCGAGTGTTCAAACCATACTTAGACACTTTTGTCATCATCTTCATTGATGACATTCTCGTATATTCAGAGAATGAGGAACAACACAAGGAGCACTTGAGAATCGTCTTGAAAACCCTTCAAGATAATCAGTTATATGCCAAGTTTTCAAAATGTGAATTCTGGCTAGACAAAGTAATGTTCCTTGGCCATGTGATCTCCAAAGATGGAATCGCAGTAGATCCTGCGAAGGTCGAAGCTGTGATAGACTGGAAGCAGCCAGAAAATATCACTGAGGTCCGCAGCTTCCTTGGACTTGCCGGATATTATCGGAAGTTCATACAAGACTTCTCCCGAATCGCCGTACCGATGACAAAATTATTGAAAAAGGGAGTCAAGTTCGAATGGACTGACCAGTGTAAGGAGTGCTTTGAGGTTCTCAAACAGAGGCTTACCACTGCCCCTGTCCTTACCTTACCTTCTGGTCAGGGAGGCTTCATTGCTTATACCGATGCCTCGGGAACGGGTCTGGGTTGTGTATTGATGCAGCATGGCAAAGTAATCGCCTATGCATCCCGTCAGTTAAGAATTCATGAGAAAAACTATCCAACCCACGATCTGGAGCTTGCCGCGGTAGTATTCGCGCTTAAAATCTGGCGACACTACCTGTATGGAGAGAAATTTGAGGTCATGTCGGACCATAAAAGCCTAAAATACCTCTTTTCTCAAAAAGAACTCAATATGCGGCAACGGCGATGGCTGGAATTCCTCAAAGACTATGAATTCACGCTTTCCTATCACCCTGGAAAGGCGAATGTTGTAGCAGATGCCCTTAGTCGCAAGACTGTTGGCACTCTGGCCAGCCTAACCGGACAATGGAAGTTGATGGAGGATTTCGTCAAGTGGAAGCCATTTTTGGCTGATTCAGGTAGAATCAAAATGTCATGTTTGACGATCCACATTGAGTTCCTCGATCGCATCGTAGCCGAACAGTTCAAGGATCCCCAGTACTTGGAATTGAAAGCTCGTGCTGAAAAAGATAACACTTTCTTCCATTTGAAAGAAGATGGAGGAATATGGATGGAAGAAAGAATTTGGGTTCCAAATAACCCTGAGCTAAGACAGGAAGTACTCCAGGAGGCCCATAGTAGCAAATATACTATCCACCCTGGGGGTACAAAGATGTTCCGAGATTTGCAGAGAAAGTACTGGTGGAAGGGTATGAAGCGTGATGTGGCTACGTTTGTCTCGAAGTGTTTGATCTGCCAGCAAGTTAAGATCAAACATCAGCGACCTGGTGGAAAGATGCAACGGATCGAGATTCCAGAATGGAAATGGGAAGGCATTACGATGGATTTCATCGTTGGATTGCCTCGATCCAAGAAACAACACGATTCGATATGGGTGATCGTGGACAGACTCACCAAGTCGGCTCACTTCCTGCCAATCAACACTCGATACTCAACTGAACGATTGGCGGAGATCTACATTCGGGAAATCGTTAGACTCCATGGAGTGCCGATTTCGATCATATCTGATCGTGACCCGAAGTTCACCTCTCACTTTTGGGAGCAACTTCAGAAAGCCCTGGGGACGAAACTCAAGTTCAGTACAGCATTCCATCCCCAAACAGATGGGCAATCAGAACGAACCATACAGACTCTTGAAGATATGCTAAGAGCCTGTATGCTGGAATGGAAAGGTGATTGGGATTCCCACCTAGCGTTGGCTGAATTTGCTTATAATAATAGCCACCACGCTAGCATTGGGATGGCGCCGTATGAAGCCTTGTATGGACGACCCTGTAGATCACCGATCCATTGGGGTGAAGTGGGTGAGCGAACCTTGGACTCGCCCATTGTGTTGCAGCATTATACTGAGCAAGTCCACATGATCAGAGAGAAGCTACTGACTGCTCAGAGTCGACAGAAGAGCTACGCCGATCAGCGGCGTAGGGAACTCGCTTTTGCGGTTGGAGATAAGGTTTTTATCAAGGTCTCCCCAACCAAGAGTGTGTTTCGTTTCGGAAAGAAGGGGAAGCTCAGCCCCAGATTCGTTGGTCCCTTCGAGGTTTTGAGCCGGATAGGAGAGACCGCCTACAGAGTAGCATTGCCACCGCAGTATACACAGATACACAATGTATTTCATGTGTCAATGCTTAGAAAATACGTTCACGACCCTTCCCACGTCATCCAACATGAGGATATTGACATCCGAGAAGATATGACGGTAGAAGAAAGGCCAGTGGAGATCATGGACCGACGGGAGCAAGTGCTAAGAACGAAGGTCATCCCACTTGTTAAAGTGAGATGGCAACATCACGGAGTCGATGATTGCACTTGGGAGCCCGAATCGGATATGCGGGATAAATATCCTGAACTCTTCACCTTGTACTCTTAGCTGAATTTCGCGGACGAAATTCCTTTAAGGGGGTAATGATGTAAGACCCGCAATTTTTCAGAAAATATCTGAATAAAATTCATGAGGCATTTACCGGTAAAAATAGCATTTCTTCTCAGAATGCGAAACGAATCAATTCCTGCGAGCCAGTTATACTTAGGATATTCGTCGAATCGCGAATATATGCTCAAACACTCGGGAAGCCATAACTTCCTAACTAAACGAAATCAATAGATTCGTACGAGCCAACTTTCTTAGTTACGTCAATACGAAGAAAATGGCGTACTCAGAATTTTTCGGAAAAAATCGCCGGAAACCCGAAATTCTTGCGGGACCCACGGAAATATTGGTGGGACCCACAGAAATATTCCTCAGAAAATATCTGGTGGGACCCACAAAAATATCCCATGGAATATCCAAGTGGGCCCCACACCAAGGAACCTCTTGGAATTAAAAAGAAGCCAAGGGGGTAGTTTGGGCATGAGAAAACCCAAGAGGAGGTGGGCTTGGGCTATAAATAGCCCTCCCCACTCTCTCTCTTCTCATAAAAATCGACCCCCCCTCTCTCTCTTGCCTTCTCTCTCTCTCCTAAACCTCCCCTACCTAGCCTAGCCCACCTGAGCCCACCTGACCTGGTCTGAGCCTGCCTGACTTAGCCTGAGCCTGCCTGACCTGGTCCTAACCCACCTGACCTGGGTCTGAACCCACTTGACCTGGTCCAAACCCAGTTGACTTGACTTGAACCTAGTTGGGTTTAAAGTCAAAGTCAAAGTCCTTTTTGGTCCAGATTCCGGTTTGGATTTCTGAACCCAGACTTAGCCTACTTGAGCTGAGTTCGAACCTGCTGAACCCAGTTGACTTGGATCGAACCCTGTTTGGTTCAAACCACTTAGGTTGAGTAGCTTGACCTACTCTACCTCTTTCTCAACTAAGTCAGCTTCATCTGACTTAGTCTGACCTCTCGAAGGAAGGCTCGAAGCCAAAGAAGCAACCCGGAGCCGTTTCTTCCACGATTTGAAGTAAGTTCGCTTCATTAAACCATCTCTCTCAAGTATTTGATTGTTTGTATATAGCATATACTTTCTGAAGTAGTATCTTGCTTTAGTTCTTGGTTGAGCCCTCTAGGACACTTCGGTGTTCACGCGCTCGCCTCGTAACTATCGTCGGATATATATGTTCGAATACGCAGTATATGCGTTCTTCAAAATAGTATCTCACCCTAGTTCTTGGTTGAGCCCTCTAGGACACTTCGGTGTTCACTCGCTCGCCTCGTAACTATCGTTGGATACAGATCTAGGTGTATATCTGCTGATACTGCCGACGCGTCTTATATCGCACAGGCCATGTAATTTACCTTTGCCGTCGCGTCGTATGATGCCAAGGCTCCCTGCTTTCTGTACTTCCGATTACTGCACTTCCGATTATGCATTTACTTACGCCGTCGCGTCGAACGATGCCAAGGCTCCTGCTTTCTGCAATGTCTTTACTTACGCCGTCGCGTCGAACGATGCCAAGGCTTCTGCTTTGTTATATATGTAGAATATTTCGTTCAGTTACACACCCTGAACAATAGTATATGCATTTCTTTACGCCGCCGCTGTATAAAGCACAGGCTTCTGCTTATATTACATATATGGCGCGTAAGTGAGCGTTCAAACGGAGATCAACTCCAAAATCGCCCATGCGATTCCCTTACCGCTCCTCGTACAAGATTCTGCTTGACGAATGAAGCCCCTATTGGAAAGGCTTCGCCTTTTGGCAAAATGCTCTTTACGTAAAGACTAAATCAATTACGTATGGCCTAGCTATGGCCCAAGGTTCCTGCAACCTTGATGGATGCAAAGTACGCACAACGGTGCGCATCCATTTCCCGAGTTAAGCGTAGCGATTTCCCACAAAAGAGGGGAGATGCCGCTGAAACGGATAAAAGAAATGCACGCTTTCTCCGTAAAAGAGAGGAAGTGCTGCTGAAATTCCTGAAGGAGCTAAGAATGGCTCAGAAAGAACGTAGCAGAAGTGCTACCCAGTTATGGAACGCCTTCTACAATGTAGAAAGGTTCGTCGCACCACTGCCGGTAGAGCAGAGAAGGTGTTGACAGAATGGTTGGCAGAAGAGCTGCCGAAACCAGTTAAGTGGCACAATGATGTCCTTTGTTGGAACGATGTCAGAATGACTCGTCTCCCTGACACCTGCAAGGGCATCATACTTGTAAGAGCCGTTGCGCCAAAGTAGTGGTAGCGCCTTGACGAGGTCCTGAGCTCGTTGCGTAAAAATACGCCGAGTAGCCGATCCGTAGAGATCGAGTCATGTGCATGCTCATTGAGAATTATCAGACAACCAGACTCGTAAGGGCCGCTGAGCCGGAGTGTGTTGTTTCCACCGAAAGAGGTGAAGTGCTCGTCAAGGCCGAAGTGCCGAGAGCAGAGTTAAGCATGCATATGAATAAAACCTTTGTTCCACGGTGAAAACCGTGTGGTTGATTGGGGTCGGGTACATACTTCTCAAAGGCTGCCCTATAGGCATGCAATGTTCGTCAAGTAATTGTAAGACCGGCAGGCCCCTTTCAGAATTTCTCACCGAGGAAGACGGTGATGGCGCAGCCTTGAGTGACATATATTTCACCCGAACCTGATAGAGTTCATTGATGGCCTTCGTCACTCAGAGGTATGGAGGTCGTGGTTATCCTTAAATATCTAAGGATTGAACCCAACTACTGCAGTAGCAGAATGCATTCGGATACCTAGTAAGGATCTCTTCCGGTATGTTCTACCGTCCTACTAGGGGGATGGGGTCAACAGGCCTCTGGGGTATCTAAAATACATAGAATAATCAACCCCCAGATCGTCGCGTTGTCGCCCAGATATGAGTCCCCTAAGCCCAGGGGGAGGTGCAATTATCGAAACAAAGCATTAGCTTAGGTACAGCGCTACTTTGAATGTATGAGTGGATGACGTTGTTGAGTCAGTCCTGCATAACCTTTGTAAAGGTGTCATGGTCGGTATACTACTGGACCGATTGGGAAAGAACCCCATTGATATCCGTACGACTAAGTGAAGCTCGGAGAGCTGTCCTTAGATTCGTAGGATACGGATGTGCCAAGCATAAAGGCTTGAGCTAGACATCCATTCGTGACTCTGAGGAAGTCAAGGCTAAATCGTAGAGACTTGAGAGGTTATTCTAACTCACAGCCCTGAAGAGGCTTATGCGAAGTCATGACGACTTGCGTGGATGTTCAACTCATAGCCCTGATGAGGCTTTTGCGATATACGCTAAGTCATGGAGGCTTGAGCGTCGTATTACGAACTGCGACCCTGAGTGGTCTATGCATTTACTTGAGTTGAATAGATAGGTGTTTGCCTACTTACCAGACCATCAGTGGTTCTGACCCCGTTTAATGGGGATTTCAGGTGTTGAACCTGCGTGGCGATATGCGGAGCAAGGCGGCATCAAGTTCCAGGGTTTCTCTAGACAGAGTTGTACTGCTTCCTTTTTATTGAACCTTCACTGTTTTTCTAAGCAGTAGTGTTGTAATAAACATGTGCTTTCGATAAAATGGAACACTTTGGTGGTCAATGAGTTGCTTGGCCACATACCTGCAACGTGCTCGGAGTTTTCTAAAACCGACGACTCATTATCGTCTTATTCCGCTGCTAAAAGCTTTTCTAAGTTCCGCTGCAAAGAAAAAAAAAAGAAATCCATGAAAATTTTAACTTAGCTTTGTTTTGGAAATCCGGGGCGTTACAAGCCATCTCTTGATAGCCATGGCCGCGCTTGCTTTTCTATACAGAGGACTGACCCGCTTCACACTTGGAGAGTCCATCCTAGTCGAGGGATGTACCTATGCTCTTCAGTCTTGGTTCCTTTAGCATGTGTTGACCAGAGCTAGTTCGTTCAGATACAATGGCAAGAAACTTCTTCCAGTTGCGCGCTACCGATTCATGATCGATTATCTGCAGGAAGAAGAAGAGGTGTGGGACTATTTTGATCAAGAATTATTGTCTCCCAAATACACCTATGCATATGACAAGAGATTCAAGCTGCTTGGTCCATTCTTCTGCGCCTACTATCATCCAGAGCGGTATGTTCAACCGTTTTCGCAGAGGCAAAAGTGCATAGAAATGCAACTACTATCAGGGGTTATGCCAGAGTTCAACCTTGCATCAGCGTAGTGGTCTGGAACATACAATTCTGCCAGATATGACTGTGATTCTTTCATCATTCTCACTCTTTTCCTTGGTCCTCGTGTCTCTGCTGATCATTAAGAGTGGTGACAGACTGTCTATATGCTCCCTCTTTCCCAAGTCCACTATTGATGCAATCATATTTTTCCTTCAATAAAAAAAAAACCTTCAATTTTCATTCTATCATGGTTTGACGACCTCGCCTAGGTGACAAGGCATATTTGCAGTTGTTCGTTCTCCTTGCAAAGAATGACAACATAATTGTCGTGACTCCAGCGGCGACCCAATCCCTAGTAATGGGATGTTCTTTTAATTATCTACCAAATTCTCATCAAATATTCTTCTTATATTCATTTTTATCCTAAATCTTCATCATCGAAATTTAATCATCTATCTCATTCTGTAGAGAGCATCAGTATTCCCAAGTGGTTCAGATCAGATCAAGCAAGAAGACACCACTGTATCAGTGCATCAGTGATTTTAGAAGCAGGCAAGAAGAAATGGATTCTCCAAGATCTGCCAGAAGACAGAGTATGAATGATAGGGATGACATTGATCCTGCTACATATCAGATGTTCAAGAAAATGATGATTAGGATGATGTCTGAGCAAGCTGAAGACAGTCTCAGAAAGGCTCCCATCAAGGAGAAGACATATGTCTCCTTCTCTCATAATATCACTAGAAAGAGCAGCGAGCAATTTAGCGCATGTCTGCTGGATATTTTATTCTTGCCAACATCCTTTATCGTCGTGGATTCAGTTCTGAATATTCTAGATGTTTGGATGAAGAAGAAGCCAAAGAAGTTGTGCAAGAAGCACATGAAGGCATTTTTGGTGGTCACGTTGGCTACCAAACTCTTGTCAAACAAATCATCTGAGCAGGATATTACTGGAGAACTATGCAACAAGATTGTTATCGTTTTGTGAAGAAGTGCGTTCAATGTCAGATGCATGCACCTTCCATTCATGCGCCAGCAACATATTTACAATCTGTCGTTTCGCCATGGCCATTTTCTATGTGGGCTTTTGATGTTGTAGGCCCCATTACTCCTTCTGCTTCAAATGGCAACAAAAATTTTCTTGCCGCAACAGAATATTTTACTAAATGGGTAGAAGCAGTCACTCTACGCACAGTAGAAGGTCGACATGTGGTCTCATTCATCCACAAGAATATCCTATGTCGTTTTGGCATACTACATGATATTGTGTTGGACAATGGCAGTTATTTCAAGAATGAGAGAATGAGGACATTCTGCTCAAAATTCAGAATCCATCATCATTTCTTCGCTCTTTATTATCCTCAAGGGAATGGTCAAGCAGAGGCCACCAGTAAGATTCTTATTAGAATCTTGAAGCAAACTTTAAAAATGGTTCGTGACTGGCATGAGAAGATCCATGATGCATTGTGAGCATACGGAATCATCATTCGAACTCCAACTAATGCTACTTCGTCAGAACTTGTCTACGGAACTGAAGTAGTACTGCCTCTACAAGTTCAGAAACCTGCTCTAAAATTTGCATCACTTTTAGAATTACCTCTTGATCAGTATCAGCAACAACGACTGGTACAACTTGATTTGCTCGATGAAAGAAGACTCTAAGCAGCAGAGCACGCTCAATCATATCGTCAGAGGATAGTCAGGCAATATGCAAATTTTTTTTATTAAAAGGAAATTCTGAGTCAATGATCTAGTGATCAGATCAACGACCTATCTCAAGCACCGCCCGGGTGGCAAATGGTCGCCGAATTGGGAAGGGCCCTATGTTGTCGAGGAAGCCTTACCCCGCAATTCATATCTGCTTATAAATGCCGATGGTGTGGAATTATCAGACCCCATCAATGCTCAACATTTGAAAATTTTCTATACTTAAATCCTCTATTCCATCATTTGTAATTCCTCAATATATTTTCTTCAATAATGGTCAAATTCTTCTTTTCGAGTTACACTGGAGCATTATTTTGAAAATTTGTCTTCAAAACATTCTGTATGCAGGCAGAATCAAACAAATCTCTCATTTTGCATACATGTGCATTCATTTACATCATTTTGCATACATTTGCATTCATTTACATTTACATGCATTGATTTGCATCTATTTACATTCATTTGCATCAAATTCATTTCTCCTTCAGGTTAAGGGATAAACCTGAACATCCCCTTCAGGTTAAGGGATAAACCTGAACATCCCCTTCAGGTTAAGGGATAAACCTGAACTTCCCCTTCAGGTTAAGGGATAAACCTGAGTTTCCCCTTCCGGTTAAGGGATAAACCTGAACATCCCCTTCAGGTTAAGGGATAAACATGAACTACCCATTCAGGATAAGGGATAAATCTTGAGACCCCGACAGTTGTCTAAGTCATCGTAAGGATGAAGACTGAAAATCTTTCATCAGAATCAGTTGGGTATATTTTCAAAAGTCAGTGTTCGTGTTGGTAAAATTTTCTAAATCTAGTGTTTATGCTGGTAAATTTTCAAAATCCAGTGTTCGTGCTGGTAAGATTTTCAAAAACCAGTGTTCGTGCTGGTAAAATTTTCTAAATCCAGTGTTTGTGCTGGTAAATCTTCAAAATCCAGTGTTTGTGCTGGTAATTCTTCCAAAAACAGTATTCGTACTGATCTATTTTCAAAATCCAGTACTTATACTGGTTCATTTCCATAATCCAGTATTCACACTGGTACATCTTTCAAAATCCAATTTTTATTGGTCAAACTTTCTAAATCTGGTTTTACTGGTTAATGTTTTCAAACCTAATCCATGCTGATCTAGTCTTCTTGCGGGATTCGAGTTCCGACTCAAATTTTCTTTCCTCTGGGATTCGAGTTTCAACTCGAATTTCTTTCCCTTCTGAATTGGTCTAGAAGATTAGAGTTCTGACTCGAATCTTCTTCCAAATCCAATTCAAATGTCCTAGAATTGGTCTAGAAGATTAGAGTTCCGACTCGAATCTTCTTCCAAATCCAATTCAAATGTCCTAGAATTGGTCTAGAAGATTATAGTTTCGACTCGAATCTTCTTCCAAATCCAATTTCAAATATCAAATTTCAAATTTCAAAGTTCCAAATTCTAATTTCGGCCCTCGGGCCACCCAATTTCCAAATTTCCAATTTTGACCTTCAGGTCAATCAATTTCCAAATTTCTAATTTTGACCTTCGGGTCAATCAATTTCTCAATTTCCAATTTCCAATTTCGACTTTCGGGTCAATCAACTTCAATTTCGACTTTTGGGTCAATCAATTTCAAAATTTCCAATTTCCAAATCCAAAATTTCCAATTTCCAATTTTGACATCCGGGTCACCCAATTCTCTATTTCAACCTTCGGGTCACTCAATTTCTAATTTTGACCTTCGGGTCATTCAAATCCTCAATTTCGACCTTTGGGTTATTCAATCCTTCAATCTCAACCTTTGATTTCCCATTTCGACCCCTTGTGTCATTTGACTCCCAATTTCGACCTTCGGGTCATGTAATTCTCAAATCTTGACCTTCAGGTCATCCAATTTGATCAATCAGGCCTCTGGGCCGTCCACTCTATCAGATTCTCAATTCAAGCCTTCGGGTTACGATCTTACCAACATCAATCATTCTCCTACCTTCGGTTTACAACTTTGTCAATATCTATCACTTTCCAAGCCTTCGGGTTACAATTTCATTAATGTCAATCATTTTTAAATCAACAAAATCCTGTTTTTGAGCGGGTCGGTCAACAAATCCTACTTTCGAGCTGGTCGGTCAACAAATCCTGCTTTCTAGCTGGTCGGTCAACAAATCCTGCTTTCGAGCTGGTCGGTCAACAAATCCTGCTTTCAAGCTGGTCGGTCAACAAATCCTGCTTTCGAGCTAGTCGGTCAACAAATCCTGCTTTCAAGCTGGTCGGTCAACAAATCCTGCTTTCGAGCTGGTCGGTCAACAAATCCTGCTTTCGAGCTGGTCGGTCAACAAATCCTGCTTTCGAGCTGGTAGTTCAACAAATCCTGCTTTCAAGCTAGTAGTTCAACAAATCCTGCTTTCCAGCCGGTCGGTCAATAAATCCTGCTTTCGAGCTGGTTAGTCAAAACAAAACCCAACTTTCAAGTTGATCTTTCACTGAGTCTTTTCAGGACTCAATTTGGTCATGGATGTGTCAATTAGACCTCAAGCAATTTCTTTCACCAAGGAATTCAAGAACATTTTGCCAATTTGCCATTAAATATTTGTTGATTTCAAAAATTTTATTGCACAAAAACATTACCTCAGAATACCTTCAATATTATTTTCGAAAGGTCAAAGCTTTTGTGAAAAAGGATTCAAAATTCAAATTCTTTCTATTGGCCAACCAAAAGGATGAAGAATAAATTCTCGATATGACCAGCAAAAGGAAATTAAATGTTGTTGCAAAGCCATAAGTGATCGGTATTGATCGCAGTCAATGGCACATTTTTAAAGATCATTCTTGGAAAATAAAGCAGTCGAAATATCCTAGGTGATACAGAAAAATCCATTCAATCCCTATATCTCCTCAATCACCTAAAGCTGTAATTAAATATCTGCAAAAGGGATCTCTCAACTGTCGTCAAGATGAAGGCGAATTAGGCGAGTAGACCTCCGGGGCCAAAGAAGATTTGGATCATCTCCAAGATGAAGGAGTTTGTGACGGATCCTTCCAGGGAAAGTTCAGAGCACCGTCAAGATGAAGGCGACTGCGATGAGCCTCCCGACAAACCCTAAAGGATATTTAATTTCCGCTATCATCAAGAGATTTCCAACCAATGAGCCAATAACCGTCGATATAATCCCTGAGAGAAAAAAGAAGGATCGAAACATCTCCAAGATGAAGGAGTTTGTGACATACCCTTCTAAAAAAAGAGAGAGAGAGAAAAGTCAAGACATCTCCAAAATGAAGGATGATGTAATCTCCAAAAACCCAAGAGAGCTCTAATTCTGCCAAAAAAAAAAAGAGTAGGCAGAAAGATCGTTATGAGAAAGAATCTTAGGATATCAGACTGCCAAATCTGCCAAAGAATCTTCTTTAATTTTTTGAAATTCTATTATCAATATTTTTTCACCAATTGCTCTCACAATATCAAGAATACTCTCTTTTCTGCTCATATCAAGGAAATTGATAGCTTCCTTAAAAGAAAGCCAATTGCAAGCAATTTGAATTCGAATCTTGATTCTACGGAGTTAAGCCGAGTCAGAGGTAATACTTTAGGTAGAAAAGAGGAAAGATTTTCATACCAATATACATCAATCTCAAGCATTTTGAATCAACAAACAATTTTTAACATTTTGGAAATATTTTCTTACTATCTTGACATGAAGTGAAGAGCTCGATGTCCATCTTGACACATCCTGATATCACCTTTTACCTCCTTGAGAGAGTAACCTTTATCATCTTTCGTGTTGTTGAAAGATTAGCCTTTTCTGTGAAAGGATCGCCTTTGTTATCTTTCGCGTTGTTGACAGAATTCATCTTTTGCGTTATCAAAAGAATCGCCTTGCTCCTTTGGATCGCCTTATCATCTTTCGCGTTGTTGAAAGAATCACCTTGTTCCTTTGGATCGCCTTTTTCCATCTTTCGCGTTGTCGAAAGAATTCATCTTTTGCGTTGTCAAAAGAATCGCTTTAGTCCTTTGGATCGCCTTGTCGTCTTTCGCATTGTTGAAAGAATCGCCTTGTTCCTTTGGATCGCCTTGTTATCTTTCGCGTTGTCGAAAGAATTCATCTTTTGCGTTGACAAAAGAATCGCCTTGCTCCTTTGGATCGCCTTGTCATCTTTCGCGTTGTTGAAAGAATCGCCTTTTTCCTTTGGATCGCCTTTCCCATCTTTCGCATTGTCGAAAGAATTCATCTTTTGCGTTATCAAAAGAATCGCCTTACTCCTTTGGATCGCCTTGTCGTCTTTCGCGTTGTTGAAAGAATCGCCTTGTTCCTTTGGATCGCCTTGTTATCTTTCGCGTTGTCGAAAGAATTCATCTTTTGCGTTGACAAAAGAATCGCCTTGCTCCTTTGGATCGCCTTGTCATCTTTCGCGTTGTTGAAAGAATCGCCTTTTTCCTTTGGATCGCCTTTCCCATCTTTCGCGTTGTCCAAAGAATTCATCTTTTGCGTTGACAAAAGAATCGCCTTGCTCCTTTGGATCGCCTTGTCGTCTTTCGCGTTGTTGAAAGGATCGCCTTGTTCCTTTGGATCGCCTTTATTATCTTTCGTGTTGGCGAAAGAATCCATCTTTCGCGTTGTCGAAAGAATTCATCTTTTGCGTTGTCAAAAGAATCTCCTTGCTCATTTGGATCGCCTTGTCATCTTTCGCGTTGTTGAAAGAATCGCCTTGTTCCTTTGGATCGCCTTGTTATCTTTCGTGTTGTCGAAAGAATTCATCTTTCGTGTTGTTGAAAGAATCACCTTATTCCTCTTCAAGAAAATTGTCTTATTCACCATCCAACTTACCATTTTCATCGCCCAATCAGGATAAGGGTACAAACCTGAGCCTCCATTGATGAGGTATTTCATTTTCCGCCCAATCAGGATAAGGGTACAAACCTGAGCCTCCTTTGATGAGGTATTTCATTTTCCGCCCAATCAGGATAAGGGTACAAACCTGAGCCTCCTTTGATGAGGTATTTCATTTTCCGCCCAATCAGGATAAGGGTACAAACCTGAGCCTCCTTTGATGAGGTATTTCATTTTCCGCCCAATCAGGATAAGGGTCAAACCTGAGCCTCATTTTGATGAGGTATTTCATTTCCCGGTCAGGTTAAGGGTTAAACCTGAGCTTCGTTTCTACACGAGGTATTTTCTGTCCCATCCAAGTTAAGGGCAAAACCTTAATCTCACTTCTTTTGAGGTAAAATTTTTTTCTTCCTTATTCTCCATTTCATATCTACCATTTTCATCAAGGCTAATCTCTTCAAAACCAGTCAGATCCTTCTAACTGGGGCATTTTTATAGCCCAAATTTGGTGTGTTTTTCTTTGCCACTAAGCTCGTCCACAAGCCGGCTTAGTAGCAAAGAGGGGCATTTGTAAACACCCCAAATTTTCCTCATCTATTCTCAAATAACCCTCCTCGTGCAGTGCCAACCCTGTTAGGTTAATGTAGGAGTCAAACCTTGAGTCAGTTTCAGAAAATTACCACTTTACCAACTTTTATTAGGAAAATTACCATTTTACCCCTAGGTCATCCCGGACCCCAGTCAGTCGGAGTCAACCAAGCTCATTGGTCAGTTCAAGACAGTTAGAATATCAGTCATCTCAAGCTCATCTAAGCTCATAATGAATAAACCATTTTCATTTCTGACCATTCCTGCCAGAATGGGATCATTTATTCAGAAATGAGCTTATTTCTCACTCAAATCCAAGCCAATTGTCTCTGAGTCAGTCATTCATAGTCAATCATACTCCCCAGAGTCTAACTTGAGCTCACCACGAGTTCGAGTGCTCCAGTTTCAGTTCAAAACGATTTCCAAGTGTCCAAGAGCCCATTTTAGTCCATTTCAGCTCTTTCAGCTGAAATTGAGCTGAGTTCAGTCAATTGAGCTAGTGTTCGAGCTTCGATTTTAGTTCATGTAAGTATTATTGACCTTTTTTTTAGTTCAAAGCCGGCTCAAGTCCGTAATTCACTTCACTCCAGTGACCATTCCGTACCATTTCTCTAAAAATGACAGCTTTTCTTGAAAATTCAATCGGAAAGGTCAGTTGAGTCAGTGTCTGGTCAGTTCATTTGAGTTCTGAAACCCTAAAACCCAACTCAATCTAGCTCATCTCAGTTCAATTCAGCTCGAACCCCAATTTTCAGTGTCACTTTGACCCAATAGAGTCCCAAAAACCATTTCTTGAGCTATTTTACAAATTTTATCAATTTTAATACTTTTTGAACTGGTACAAGTGTCAATCGGGGTCTAACATCCAAAATTCTTCATTCAGGGTCTGCATTTCGCATGTCATTTCTCATCATTTCATATCATTTCTCAACATTTCATAACATTTCATCACATTTCATTTCATTTTCGAAGTCCAGAACTCCAGTTTTATAAATTTCAATCCAGATCAAGTTTCAAAAGCTTTCAGAAATCAATTTTAAACCCTAGGTTTTCAAAATTGACATTTTTACCCCCGAGAGTCTAAATTTGGAAATATTTTCTCAAGAGAAATAATATGGATTTATTTCAAACTCAAATTTTTGAATTCTACACTGGATTTGCTTCGCAACGGGGTATTGAACTTCAAAATCCAAGCTCGCTTCAAAAACTGCAAAAAATCGCTCATTTTGTTGGAAGCATTTTCTCAAGAAAAACAATCTGGATTTCTTTCAAAATTACATTTTCAAATTCTACACTGGATTTGCTTCGCAACGGGGTATTGAACTTCAAAATCCGAGCTCGTTTAAAAAAACTGCCAAAAATAGCTCGTTTCGTCTGGAAACTTTCTGAAAAGACTATTTTACCCCTCTAATCATCAAAATGAATTTCAAAATTGAAATTTGGACCCGTTCTGAGATGGCCCATTCATTTGCATTTTTATTTTATTAAAAAAAAAGATGCTTCTTTTTATTTGTTTATTTTTGTTTTTATTGATTTTTATTTATTTTTTATTTTTATTTTTTTTAAAGAGGAGGTGGGACCCACAAGGTGGTCACCCAAACCTCCAGCCCCATTTCCTTCTTCCTTTCTTTCCTTCTTCCCTTCCTTCCTTTCCCTATTCTCCCAGCCATCTTCACGTAACCCCCTTTGCTCCATTTTCATTAACCACCAAAAACTTAGGGAAAGATGGGGATGTTTTCCTAAGTTATCAACCTAAAAAAAAAAAGAGCATACGGTGGGTTCTTTTGGGGACTCTCCTTCACGCCTTTCCCATGAGCTCTCCTTCCAGCCCCTCCTCTCTCATAGCTCTCTCTCTCTCTCTCTCTCTCTCTCTCTCTCTCATGGCAGCAACACAGCCACCAGCCTTGGCAGCCATCATCAACCTTTGTGCTTCTCCAAGGCAGCTGCCCCTTTGAAGCCTCCAGCCCCTCAAGTCCAGCCATTACACGCCACCTCCTTGGACACCTTCAGCCACCATTTTTTTTCACCTTCCAACAGCTGGTCCATTTTGCTCCAGCCCCAGCCAAGGCATCCAACAAACCCACCACCGGCTGCCATCCTTAGCCTCTGTAAGCTCCTCCAGCCGCCCCTTCTGGGAGCAGCTACAACCGGTGCCACCTCTTCCAAAGGCTTCCACTACCTCCAGCCGGTTCACAGGCCCGTGCAGCATCCTTCATCACAGCCTTCCTTGGTGCAGCAGCCTTCACCACCTCTCCTGGCAGCAGCACACAACACCTTCAGCCTCCATTATTGCTCCAGCCACCATCATTGTTGCAGCCACTGCAGCCACCTACCAACGTCACAGCAGCCTCCCTCCATTCCTTCCAGCCGGCCTTCACATTGAAGCATCAGCCTAGGTAGCCGCCACCATCTTGAAGCTGCCTCCACCTCTTTGGATGTCCAGCTCAGCCGTACCAGCCCCAAGGAAAAGCATCCCTCAGCCTTCCTGCTGCTATACCAAGGTAGCAGCAAATCCTCAAGTTACATCAAGGTTGCAGCAAGACTTTTCATTTCAGCCCATCCGTTGCAAGAAAGGGATCCAAGGTAAGGCCCTCGTTTCATTGGTGCTTGTTTGATTTTCCTCTTTCTTCGTACTGTTATGAATGTTTTTTTTTTCTTTCTCAAAACGTAATATAAAAAAATCAGTTTAAGACTGGGTTTGCGTCAAGGCCATCTAGGTGAGGGGATCCATCCAATGGATGGATCGGGTCCCTCTCACTTGCAGCCGACATCAAGTAAATGTCATCCTCTCTGATTTTTTTTTTATTTTTTTCATAGTTTTAAATATATTTCTTCATGTTACATTTATTTCGTTTTAATTTTTTTTATGCTATTTAGTATGATTTCATTGATAGCACATAGTTTTGATTTTAGGCATGTATTTCAATTGTTATTTTATGCATAATGTTTCACTAGTAAATCATGGTGTTTTTAGTGTAAATACATCGATGTGTTTGTGATTCCTTGTAAAAAACTCAGATTGATTTGGATTATTCTAACTTCATTTTAAAAATCAAATCCCAATTCGGATTTTGGACTTCTTTGAACTTTTAATTTCTGTTTTAGCAGACAAGAACCTTCAGCACCACCCTCGTGGGAGATCCGGATTGTCCTCCAAAAATCACAGTAGATTTATGATTGAATCTACTAATGATCTGGAAATTTTGAAAATTTTCCAATTAGTTTTACTCTCTGTAAAAAATCGGATTTCTCAGACCCCTGGGAAAATCTCGATTTTCCTTCATCAGGGTATAGACAGACCCTAATGCATCATGTCCGCCCAATCTGTAGCTAGTTTGCAAAAACTTTCAACACGAAAGTTATTTCTAACATAATTTTCTGTCATTTCCCAAAATTTTCATTTTTGTCTGACAGATTTCAATATCCAGAAATTCCAGAGATTTAGGTCTCTGATAACAGTGTGACCTTTTCCAAACCGTAACCCAAATCCAAATGGTGTCAAAATATCAAATCTTTCTCTGTTTGTTAGGGACATTTTCCCACAATTTCAACCATTTTCCCATCTGTCTGCCATTATTTTCATGTTTTCTACCGAAACCTGTCTGTTTCCACTAAATCCTAGAGTCGCCGGATTCCGATCCGACTTGCCGGAGTGGAACAGCTCTGACCATAGGTTAAAACCAGAAAGTGTAAAAGTAAAAAATCCTTGCCTTACTGTCCTCTGTCACCCCATAAAATTTGGGAAATTTTTATGGAAATTGGATATCCTAAATCCCCTTTAGAATCAACATTTTAGGCAAAAATCACAAAATTTAGGGTTTTTATTTGAATTTCTATATTTTAAAATACAAAAAAATAGATTTTCGAGCTCCATTCTGTTTCTAGGGTTATTTTAGGTGTCCATGCCAAATTTGGTTTAATTTTAAGTTCATTTGCTCAATGTGTTAAGTTATCTTTAAATTCAGAAGCGAAAATCAGGCGAAAATGAGGTTAAATTTGATATTTTATGATATTTTTGCCATTTTATGGTTTTTATCATGTACATAAGCATGTAGAATCATATTAGGGTTAATTTCAATCTCCTTTGCATTTCAAATTTTTCAATTTTGCAAAATTTATTTCAGAAAACCCTGGTTTCAAGGCCATAGTCTTGTTATCGGGGGTATTTTGGTCATTTTGACCTAAATTTCGAAATTTCAATTTCTAATTCTCCACAATTTCATGCATATCATCATATTTCATCATATTATGTTTGATTTATTTCATTTGATTTTCAAATTTCCAAAATTTACAAAAATTCTTTCAGAAAACCCTGATTTCAAGGTCATCAGGGGTATTTTGGTCATTTTGATCCCAATTTCAAATTTTTAAGTTTATTTTTGAAATTTATTCATTATTTATCATGTTTATATCAAAGGGGGTATGAATTTGGGTTTATATCTGAATAATATCCGATAATTCCCCATATTTTCGGATAAATTCAGAAAAACCTACATTTTTGTGCTAACTTTATTTTTCAGTTTTGCAGGAATATTCAAGAAGAAGACTTAGCCATTTTATTTCTTTATTTTATTTCAATTCAATGTAAAAAAATAATGTAATATTTGGAATAAGAGTTACATTTCTGCTTAGAATAGGGCTGCATTGCATATAGTTTAATTTATGCAAATTTCAATATGTGATGTATGATTCATGCACATTATTTCAAATTCACTATGGTTTACACGAATGGCACGTGCACAAGCTCTTATGGAGTTTATAAACTCGGTGGGATTCGTATTTATAGCCATAGTCAGAATACGAAGAAAACCAAGATTTATGATCTTCATATTAGCCACATTCAGCCTACACTCTTAGGCTAACTTCAAAATGCACTGCATTTCTCAAAGTTTTAAAAAGATTTCTCAATTCCTCAATGAAATTCCTTTTTCAAATTCATACTCATTCATTCATATCATTCAAATTGCATTATTCTCAAATTCATTTTCCAATTTCAATTTCAAAAAAATTCAGTTTTCTCAAGAATTTCCAAGTCTTTCTCAGGATCTGATTTTCTCAAAATCCTAAGTTTTCAAATGACATTTCAAAGCATTTCCCAAGTTCAAATCAAGATTTTCCTATGCTTTAACATTCTCAAATTTTAAAATCCCAAGTTTTCATAAATCGATTTTCTCAGATTTTCCAGTTTTCCTGAGAATTCATTTTCCATTTCAAAAGTCATTTTCCAATGAATTTCTTAGATTTTCTAAGAATTCTCAAATCCATTTCCTCATAAAAGCAATTTAAATCTCAAAATAGATTTTCCAAAGTACAAGTTTTCCTGAGTATTCATTTTCCAATGCAAATTTCTGATTTCCAATGAACTTCAATGATTTTCCCAGGAATTCAATTTTCAAGTACTTTTCCAAGCATATTTTCCAAAGCAAACATCATATTTTCCCAAACTTGCATTATTTTCAAAATTTCATAGCACAAGATTGATTCTCTGTGCATTCTAGGAAAAATAGAGCATAATTTAGATATTTGAATCAAGTTAAAGCACATAATTGATCCTTGGTTCAATTACCCCTGGTAAAGGCGCCAGGAACGGTTGAACCTCGTACCGACAGGCGGATCCCATTCCACGGAATTTTTCCGCAAATTTTCAAAACGGAGGCGAGTAATTTTTAAAACCAATTTCAAAACTTTGGTCGAGTTTGACTCGCAAATTCGTTTCTCTCTCGCAAGGGAGAGAAAAAATTTTTGCGATGATAACAGGTTTGGCGACCGAGATGGGACCTGTCTTCGCCTGATCAATTATGTGTTTTAACTTAGCTCAATTATCAAAATTATGTTCTATGGAATGTCAGCTTTAATTTCTGATATCATGTGAACCTAGGAGCCTAGACTTGAACCCAGCTGACATGGATTGCATGTAGACTAGGCATGGTTTGGTAGGACCATATTGAGGAGAATTATGCATGCTCACTTAGACTTAGGTCTGAAATACAACACTCCTCAATCTAGGACTTGTATGAAAACAATGTTTGCTTCTTCAAAAGTTTTCAAAATTCTATCTCTTTAGGACTTAGAGCCCTCTGTTTGCCTGCATGTGATCATATTTCAAAAACCACCCCACCTATGTCTACCCGGTCTTCACGTTGCTAGGCTCTCTTCTAGAACCATAGTTCGGGACAGAGCCTCACAACTGGGCCACTTATTTGGGCTAACACCCCCCTGCCACGTACCAAGGGCCATAGTCCAACGTATATCGGCAGGCGCTCAAGGATGTTGGGAAAACACAAGCCTAGACCCGGAGATGAGTTTTATGCCACGTACATCGAGCCTCGGCTCGAGTATATCGGCATAGTATGATTGAACACAGTTGATCTGAGCCTAGAGTCAGGATTAGGGTCCTAAAGCTTTTTAAAATCAATGCATTTAGAGTTGGCTTCTTAGGGATTGTTGTATGTGCATAATTGTTTGTAATTGAATGTATGATATTCATTTTCGCCTTATTTTCTCATATTTTTCCCAATATTTCCAAAATACCAAACAATTTTCCAAAATACCTCATTTTTCATCTTTTATAAAATATCTCCTTTTTCTCAAAAACCTTGGACGGTTTTTTTCAAATTATCCACCTTTTCTTCAAAACTCTAGGAGATTTTCCATTCTTTCGTTTCTCTGGACTTCGAATTTCTAGCTTTTTATCCTACCTGCAATTTTCAAAATTCTTGTATTTTTTTCAAAGTCTAATTCCAATCTTCCTATCTTTCAGTCTAATGGAATTCAGTCAGCTCGACTCTATCTTTCATGAGGGTCACATCTCCTACGAGGTGCGACAAAGTCTTCCCGAGCATCAAGCTCTCAGCACCGGACCCTTCTTCCCCCGGTGGTACTATATCTGGTTCAAAAGCTTCTCTCGTATGTTTCCGGACCACTTGAGCGATTGCGGGTTGGAACTGGCATCTGCAGTGGGAAAGTTGACAGTTAATGGCAATCTGATCCATGCACTGGCAGAGCGGTGGAATCCGCGCACTTGCACATTTTGGTTCCCATGGGGTGAGATGACCCTATTGATGGAAGAATTTTCAGAGATCATGGGACTGCCCGAGCTAGCAAGTCAACTTGGACATCCGTTAGAACAACAATTTCTAATTAATGTAAAGGGTCTGGACCCTAAAGATGTCGTGGCTCACATGACAGAGCGTAAGTCTTGGCCACTGATTGAAGAAAATGGGAATGAGTACGTGAACCGAATCGAGATCTACCGGCAGTATGAAGAATTTGCAGAAGTCAACTCGTTGTCTAGGACAGCTCAAGAGAGAATTCAACATGCGATGGTTATGTGTATTGTGGGACTTGCTTTCTTTCCAGATGGACAGAATTATGTGGATGTCAGAATAATGTAGTTTTTGAGAAGATGGGGAAGTCGACAGACCAGCCATCTCTTGATAGCCATGGCCGCGCTTGCTTTTCTATACAGAGGACTGACCCGCTTCACACTTGGAGAGTCCATCCTAGTCGAGGGATGTACCTATGCTCTTCAGTCTTGGTTCCTTTAGCATGTGTTGACCAGAGCTAGTTCGTTCAGATACAATGGCAAGAAACTTCTTCCAGTTGCGCGCTACCGATTCATGATCGATTATCTGCAGGAAGAAGAAGAGGTGTGGGACTATTTTGATCAAGAATTATTGTCTCCCAAATACACCTATGCATATGACAAGAGATTCAAGCTGCTTGGTCCATTCTTCTACGCCTACTATCATCCAGAGCGGTATGTTCAACCGTTTTCGCAGAGGCAAAAGTGCATAGAAATGCAACTACTATCAGGGGTTATGCCAGAGTTCAACCTTGCATCAGCGTAGTGGTCTGGAACATACAATTCTGCCA
The DNA here is from genome assembly GCF_984573655.1 of Nuphar pumila. Classification (NCBI taxonomy): domain Eukaryota; kingdom Viridiplantae; phylum Streptophyta; class Magnoliopsida; order Nymphaeales; family Nymphaeaceae; genus Nuphar; species Nuphar pumila. The sequence goes on along the minus strand of NC_143255.1, from coordinate 67,212,947 downwards.
GATATGACTGTGATTCTTTCATCATTCTCACTCTTTTCCTTGGTCCTCGTGTCTCTGCTGATCATTAAGAGTGGTGACAGACTGTCTATATGCTCCCTCTTTCCCAAGTCCACTATTGATGCAATCATATTTTTCCTTCAATAAAAAAAAAACCTTCAATTTTCATTCTATCATGGTTTGACGACCTCGCCTAGGTGACAAGGCATATTTGCAGTTGTTCGTTCTCCTTGCAAAGAATGACAACATAATTGTCGTGACTCCAGCGGCGACCCAATCCCTAGTAATGGGATGTTCTTTTAATTATCTACCAAATTCTCATCAAATATTCTTCTTATATTCATTTTTATCCTAAATCTTCATTATCGAAATTTAATCATCTATCTCATTCTGTAGAGAGCATCAGTATTCCCAAGTGGTTCAGATCAGATCAAGCAAGAAGACACCACTGTGTCAGTGCATCAGTGATTTTAGAAGCAGGCAAGAAGAAATGGATTCTCCAAGATCTGCCAGAAGACAGAGTATGAATGATAGGGATGACATTGATCATGCTACATATCAGATGTTCAAGAAAATGATGATTAGGATGATGTCTGAGCAAGCTGAAGACAGTCTCAGAAAGGCTCCCATCAAGGAGAAGACATATGTCTCCTTCTCTCATAATATCACTAGAAAGAGCAGCGAGCAATTTAGCGCATGTCTGCTCGATATTTTATTCTTGCCAACATCCTTTATCGTCGTGGATTCAGTTCTGAATATTCTAGATGTTTGGATGAAGAAGAAGCCAAAGAAGTTGTGCAAGAAGCACATGAAGGCATTTGTGGTGGTCACGTTGGCTACCAAACTCTTGTCAAACAAATCATCTGAGCAGGATATTACTGGAGAACTATGCAACAAGATTGTTATCGTTTTGTGAAGAAGTGCGTTCAATGTCAGATGCATGCACCTTCCATTCATGCGCCAGCAACATATTTACAATCTGTCGTTTCGCCATGGCCATTTTCTATGTGGGCTTTTAATGTTGTAGGCCCCATTACTCCTTCTGCTTCAAATGGCAACAAAAATTTTCTTGCCGCAACAGAATATTTTACTAAATGGGTAGAAGCAGTCACTCTACGCACAGTAGAAGGTCGACATGTGGTCTCATTCATCCACAAGAATATCCTATGTCATTTTGGCATACTACATGATATTGTGTTGGACAATGGCAGTTATTTCAAGAATGAGAGAATGAGGACATTCTGCTCAAAATTCAGAATCCATCATCATTTCTTCGCTCTTTATTATCCTCAAGGGAATGGTCAAGCAGAGGCCACCAGTAAGATTCTTATTAGAATCTTGAAGCAAACTTTAAAAACGGTTCGTGACTGGCATGAGAAGATCCATGATGCATTGTGAGCATACGGAATCATCATTCGAACTCCAACTAATGCTACTTCGTCAGAACTTGTCTACGGAACTGAAGTAGTATTGCCTCTACAAGTTCAGAAACCTGCTCTAAAATTTGCATCACTTTTAGAATTACCTCTTGATCAGTATCAGCAACAACGACTGGTACAACTTGATTTGCTCGATGAAAGAAGACTCAAAGCAGCAGAGCACGCTCAATCATATCGTCAGAGGATAGTCAGGCAATATGCAAATTTTTTTTATTAAAAGGAAATTCTGAGTCAATGATCTAGTGATCAGATCAACGACCTATCTCAAGCACCGCCCGGGTGGCAAATGGTCGCCGAATTGGGAAGGGCCCTATGTTGTCGAGGAAGCCTTACCCCGCAATTCATATCTGCTTATAAATGCCGATGGTGTGGAATTATCAGACCCCATCAATGCTCAACATTTGAAAATTTTCTATACTTAAATCCTCTATTCCATCATTTGTAATTCCTCAATATATTTTCTTCAATAATGGTCAAATTCTTCTTTCCGAGTTACACTGGAGCATTATTTTGAAAATTTGTCTTCAAAACATTCTGTATGCAGGCAGAATCAAACAAATCTCTCATTTTGCATACATGTGCATTCATTTACATCATTTTGCATACATTTGCATTCATTTACATTTACATGCATTGATTTGCATCCATTTACATTCATTTGCATCAAATTCATTTCTCCTTCAGGTTAAGGGATAAACCTGAACATCCCCTTCAGGTTAAGGGATAAACCTGAACATCCCCTTCAGGTTAAGGGATAAACCTGAGTTTCCCCTTCAGGTTAAGGGATAAACCTGAACAACCCCTTCAGGTTAAGGGATAAACCTGAACTACCCATTCAGGATAAGGGATAAATCTTGAGACCCCGACAGTTGTCTAAGTCATCGTAAGGATGAAGACTGAAAATCTCTCATCAGAATCAGTTGGGTATATTTTCAAAAGTCAGTGTTCGTGTTGGTAAAATTTTCTAAATCTAGTGTTTATGCTGGTAAATTTTCAAAATCCAGTGTTCGTGCTGGTAAGATTTTCAAAAACCAGTGTTCGTGCTGGTAAAATTTTTTAAATCCAGTGTTTGTGCTGGTAAATCTTCAAAATCCAGTGTTTGTGCTGGTAATTCTTCCAAAAACAGTATTCGTACTGATCTATTTTCAAAATCCAGTACTTATACTGGTTCATTTCCATAATCCAGTATTCACACTGGTACATCTTTCAAAATCCAATTTTTATTGGTCAAACTTTCTAAATCTGGTTTTACTGGTTAATGTTTTCAAACCTAATCCATGCTGATCTAGTCTTCTTGCGGGATTCGAGTTCCGACTCAAATTTTCTTTCCTCTGGGATTCGAGTTTCAACTCGAATTTCTTTCCCTTCTGAATTGGTCTAGAAGATTAGAGTTCTGACTCGAATCTTCTTCCAAATCCAATTCAAATGTCCTAGAATTGGTCTAGAAGATTAGAGTTCCGACTCGAATCTTCTTCCAAATCCAATTCAAATGTCCTAGAATTGGTCTAGAAGATTATAGTTTCGACTCGAATCTTCTTCCAAATCCAATTTCAAATATCAAATTTCAAATTTCAAAGTTCCAAATTCTAATTTCGGCCCTCGGGCCACCCAATTTCCAAATTTCCAATTTTGACCTTCAGGTCAATCAATTTCCAAATTTCTAATTTTGACCTTCGGGTCAATCAATTTCTCAATTTCCAATTTCCAATTTCGACTTTCGGGTCAATCAACTTCAATTTCGACTTTTGGGTCAATCAATTTCAAAATTTCCAATTTCCAATTTCCAAATCCAAAATTTCCAATTTCCAATTTCCAATTTCCAATTTTGACATCCGAGTCACCCAATTCTCTATTTCAACCTTCGGGTCACTCAATTTCTAATTTTGACCTTCGGGTCATTCAAATCCTCAATTTCGACCTTTGGGTTATTCAATCCTTCAATCTCAACCTTTGATTTCCCATTTCGACCCCTTGTGTCATTTGACTCCCAATTTCGACCTTCGGGTCATGTAATTCTCAAATCTTGACCTTCGGGTCATCCAATTTGATCAATCAGGCCTCTGGGCTGTCCACTCTATCAGATTCTCAATTCAAGCCTTCGGGTTATGATCTTACCAACATCAATCATTCTCCTACCTTCGGTTTACAACTTTGTCAATATCTATCACTTTCCAAGCCTTCGGGTTACAATTTCATTAATGTCAATCATTTTTAAATCAACAAAATCCTGTTTTTGAGCGGGTCGGTCAACAAATCCTACTTTCGAGCTGGTCGGTCAACAAATCCTGCTTTCTAGCTGGTCGGTCAACAAATCCTGCTTTCGAGCTGATCGGTCAACAAATCCTGCTTTCAAGTTGGTCGGTCAACAAATCCTGCTTTCGAGCTGATCGGTCAACAAATCCTGCTTTCAAGCTGGTCGGTCAACAAATCCTGCTTTCTAGCTGGTCGGTCAACAAATCCTGCTTTCGAGCTAGTCGGTCAACAAATCCTGCTTTCGAGCTGGTCGGTCAACAAATCCTGCTTTCGAGCTGGTCGGTCAACAAATCCTGCTTTCGAGCTGGTAGTTCAACAAATCCTGCTTTCAAGCTAGTAGTTCAACAAATCCTGCTTTCCAGCCGGTCGGTCAATAAATCCTGCTTTCGAGCTGGTTAGTCAAAACAAAACCCAACTTTCAAGTTGATCTTTCACTGAGTCTTTTCAGGACTCAATTTGGTCATGGATGTGTCAATTAGACCTCAAGCAATTTCTTTCACCAAGGAATTCAAGAACATTTTGCCAATTTGCCATTAAATATTTGTTGATTTCAAAATTTTTATTGCACAAAAACATTACCTCAGAATACCTTCAATATTATTTTCGAAAGGTCAAAGCTTTTGTGAAAAAGGATTCAAAATTCAAATTCTTTCTATTGGCCAACCAAAAGGATGAAGAATAAATTCTCGATATGGCCAGCAAAAGGAAATTAAATGTTGTTGCAAAGCCATAAGTGATCGGTATTGATCGCAGTCAATGGCACATTTTTAAAGATCATTCTTGAAAAATAAAGCAGTCGAAATATCCTAGGTGATACAGAAAAATCCATTCAATCCCTATATCTCCTAAATCACCTAAAGCTGTAATTAAATATCTGCAAAAGGGATCTCTCAACTGTCGTCAAGATGAAGGCAAATTAGGCGAGTAGACCCCTGGGGCCAAAGAAGATTTGGATCATCTCCAAGATGAACGAGTTTGTGACGGATCCTTCCAGGGAAAGTTCAGAGCACCGTCAAGATGAAGGCGACTGCGATGAGCCTCCCGACAAACCCTAAAGGATATTCAATTTCCGCTATCATCAAGAGATTTCCAACCAATGAGCCAATAACCGTCGATATAATCCCTGAGAGAAAAAAGAAGGATCGAAACATCTCCAAGATGAAGGAGTTTGTGACATACCCTTCTAAAAAAAAAGAGAGAGAGAAAAGTCAAGACATCTCCAAAATGAAGGATAATGTAATCTCCAAAAACCCAAGAGAGCTCTAATTCTGCCAAAAAAAAAAAAAGAGTAGGCAGAAAGATCGTCATGAGAAAGAATCCCAGGATATCAGACTGCCAAATCTGCCAAAGAATCTTCTTTAATTTTGTGAAATTCTATTATCAATATTTTTTCACCAATTGCTCTCACAATATCAAGAATACTCTCTTTTCTGCTCATATCAAGGAAATTGATAGCTTCCTTAAAAGAAAGCCAATTGCAAGCAATTTGAATTCGAATCTTGATTCTACGGAGTTAAGCCGAGTCGGAGGTAATACTTCAGGTAGAAAAAAGGAAAGATTTTCATACCAATATACATCAATCTCAAGCATTTTGAATCAACAAACAATTTTTAACATTTTGGCAATATTTTCTTACTATCTTGACATGAAGTGAAGAGCTCGATGTCCATCTTGACACATCCTGATATCACCTTTTACCTCCTTGAGAGAGTAACCTTTATCATCTTTCGCGTTGTTGAAAGATTAGCCTTTTCTGTGAAAGGATCGCCTTTGTTATCTTTCGCGTTGTTGACAGAATTCATCTTTTGTGTTGTCAAAAGAATCGCCTTGCTCCTTTGGATCGCCTTATCATCTTTCGCGTTGTTGAAAGAATCACCTTGTTCGTTTGGATCGCCTTTTTCCATCTTTCGCATTGTCGAAAGAAATCATCTTTTGCGTTGTCAAAAGAATCGCCTTACTCCTTTGGATCGCCTTGTCGTCTTTCGCGTTGTTGAAAGAATCGCCTTGTTCCTTTGGATCGCCTTGTTATCTTTCGCGTTGTCGAAAGAATTCATCTTTTGCGTTGACAAAAGAATCGCCTTGCTCCTTTGGATCGCCTTGTCATCTTTTGCGTTGTTGAAAGAATCGCCTTTTTCCTTTGGATCGCCTTTCCCATCTTTCGCGTTGTCGAAAGAATTCATCTTTTGCGTTGTCAAAAGAATCGCCTTACTCCTTTGGATCGCCTTGTCGTCTTTCGCGTTGTTGAAAGAATCGCCTTGTTCCTTTGGATCGCCTTGTTATCTTTCGCGTTGTCGAAAGAATTCATCTTTTGCGTTGACAAAAGAATCGCCTTGCTCCTTTGGATCGCCTTGTCATCTTTCGCGTTGTTGAAAGAATCGCCTTTTTCCTTTGGATCGCCTTTCCCATCTTTCACGTTCTCCAAAGAATTCATCTTTTGCGTTGACAAAAGAATCGCCTTGCTTCTTTGGATCGCCTTGTTCCGTTGGATCGCCTTTATTATCTTTCGTGTTGGCGAAAGAATCCATCTTTCGCGTTGTCGAAAGAATTCATCTTTTGCGTTGTCAAAAGAATCTCCTTGCTCATTTGGATCGCCTTGTCATCTTTCGCGTTGTTGAAAGAATCGCCTTGTTCCTTTGGATCGCCTTGTTATCTTTCGCGTTGTTGAAAGAATTCATCTTTCGTGTTGTTGAAAGAATCACCTTATTCCTCTTCAAGAAAATTGTCTTATTCACCATCCAACTTACCATTTTCATCACCCAATCAGGATAAGGGTACAAACCTGAGCCTCCATTGATGAGGTATTTCATTTTCCGCCCAATCAGGATAAGGGTACATACCTGAGCCTCCTTTGATGAGGTATTTCATTTTCCGCACAATCAGGATAAGGGTACAAACCAGAGTCTCCTTTGATGAGGTATTTCATTTTCCGCCCAATCAGGATAAGTGTCAAACCTGAGCCTCATTTTGATGAGGTATTTCATTTCCCGGTCAGGTTAAGGGTTAAACCTGAGCTTCGTTTCTACACGAGGTATTTTCTGTCCCATCCAAGTTAAGGGCAAAACCTTAATCTCACTTCTTTTGAGGTAAATTTTTTTTCTTCCTTATTCTCCATTTCATATCTACCATTTTCATCAAGGCTAATCTCTTCAAAACCAGTCAGATCCTTCTAACTGGGGCATTTTTATAGCCCAAATTTGGTGTGTTTTTCTTTGCCACTAAGCTCGTCCACAAGCCGGCTTAGTAGCAAAGAGGGGCATTTGTAAACACCCCAAATTTTCCTCATCTATTCTCAAATAACCCTCCTCGTGCAGTGCCAACCCTGTTAGGTTAGTGTAGGAGTCAAACCTTGAGTCAGTTTCAGAAAATTACCACTTTACCAACTTTTATTAGGAAAATTACCATTTTATCCCTAGGTCATCCCGGACCCCAGTCAGTCGGAGTCAACCAAGCTCATTGGTCAGTTCAAGACAGTTAGAATATCAGTCATCTCAAGCTCATCTGAGCTCATAATGAATAAACCATTTTCATTTCTGACCATTCCTGCCAGAATGGGATCATTTCTTCAGAAATGAGCTTATTTCTCACTCAAATCCAAGCCAATTGTCTTCGAGTCAGTCATTCATAGTCAATCATACTCCCCAGAGTCTAACTTGAGCTCACCACGAGTTCGAGTGCTCCAGTTTCAGTTCAAAACGATTTCCAAGTGTCCAAGAGCCCATTTTAGTCCATTTTAGCTCTTTCAGCTGAAATTGAGCTGAGTTCAGTCAATTGAGCTAGTGTTCGAGCTTCGATTTTAGTTCATGTAAGTATTATTGACCTTTTTTTTTAGTTCAAAGTCGGCTCAAGTCTGTAATTCACTTCACTCCAGTGACTATTCCGTACCATTTCTCTAAAAATGGCAGCTTTTCTTGAAAATTCAATCGGAAAGGTCAGTTGAGTCAGTGTCTGGTCAGTTCATTTGAGTTCTGAAACCCTAAAACCCAACTCAATCTAGCTCATCTCAGTTCAATCCAGCTCGAACCCCAATTTTCAGTGTCACTATGACCCAATAGAGTCCCGAAAACCATTTCTTGAGCTATTTTGCAAATTTTATCAATTTTAATGCTTTTTGAACTGGTACAAGTGTCAATCGGGGTCTAACATCCAAAATTCTTCATTCAGGGTCTGTATTTTGCATGTCATTTCTCATCATTTCATATCATTTCTCAGCATTTCATAACATTTCATTTCATTTTCGAAGTCCAGAACTCCACTTTTATAAATTTCAATCCAGATCAAGTTTCAAAAGCTTTCAGAAATCAATTTTAAACCCCGGGTTTTCAAAATTGACATTTTTACCCCCGAGAGTCTAAATTTGGAAATATTTTCTCAAGAGAAATAATCTGAATTTATTTCAAACTCAAATTTTTGAATTCTACACTGGATTTGCTTCGCAACGGGGTATTGAACTTCAAAATCCAAGCTCACTTCAAAAACTGCCAAAAATAGCTCATTTTGTTGGAAGCATTTTCTCGAGAAAAACAATCTGGATTTCTTTCAAAATTACATTTTCAAATTCTACACTGGATTTGCTTCGCAACGGGGTATTGAACTTCAAAATCCGAGCTCGTTTAAAAAAACTGCCAAAAATAGCTCGTTTCGTCTGGAAACTTTCTGAAAAGACTATTTTACCCCTCTAATCTTCAAAATGAATTTCAAAATTGAAATTTGGACCCGCTCTGAGATGGCCCATTCATTTGCATTTTTATTTTATTAAAAAAAAAGATGCTTCTTTTTATTTGTTTTTTTTTTATTGATTTTTATTTATTATTTATTTTTATTTTTTTTAGAGAGGAGGTGGGACCCACAAGGTGGTCACCCAAACCTCCAGCCCCATTTTCTTCATCCTTCCTTTTCTTTCTTCCCTTCCTTTCCTTCTTCTTCTTTCTTTTCTTTCCTTTCTTCTTTTCCTTCTTCCTTCCTTTTCTTCTTTTCTTCCTTTCTTTCCTTCTTCCCTTCCTTCCTTTCCCTATTCTCCCAGCCATCTTCACGTAACCCCCTTTGCTCCATTTTCATTAACCACCAAAAACTTAGGGAAAGATGGGGATGTTTTCCTAAGTTATCAACCTAAAAAAAAAAAAGAGCATACGGTGGGTTCTTTTGGGGACTCTCCTTCACGCCTTTCCCATGAGCTCTCCTTCCAGCCCCTCCTTTCTCATAGCTCTCTCTCTCTCTCTCTCTCTCTCTCTCTCTCTCTCTCTCTCTCTCTCATGGCAGCAACACAGCCACCAGCCTTGGCAGCCATCATCAACCTTTGTGCTTCTCCAAGGCAGCTGCCCCTTTGAAGCCTCCAGCCCCTCAAGTCCAGCCATTACACGCCACCTCCTTGGACACCTTCAGCCACCATTTTTTTTCACCTTCCAACAGCTGGTCCATTTTGCTCCAGCCCCATCCAAGGCATCCAACAAACCCACCACCGGCTGCCATCCTTAGCCTCTGTAAGCTCCTCCAGCCGCCCCTTCCGGGAGCAGCTACAGCCGGTGCCACCTCTTCCAAAGGCTTCCACTACCTCCAGCCGGTTCACAGGCCCGTGCAGCATCCTTCATCACAGCCTTCCTTGGTGAAGCAGCCTTCACCACCTCTCCTGGCAGCAGCACACAACACCTTCAGCCTCCATTATTGCTCCAGCCACCATCATTGTTGCAGCCACTGCAGCCACCTACCAGCTTGCAGCCACCTACCAACGTCACAGCAGCCTCCCTCCATTCCTTCCAGCCGGCCTTCACATTGAAGCATCATCCTAGGTAGCCGCCACCATATTGAAGCTGCCTCCACCTCTTTGGATGTTCAGCTCAGCCGTACCAGCCCCAAGGAAAAGCATCCCTCAGCCTTCCTGCTGCTACACCAAGGTAGCAGCAAATCCTCAAGTTACATCAAGGTTGCAGCAAGACTTTTCATTTCAGTCCATCCGTTGCAAGAAAGAGATCCAAGGTAAGGCCCTCGTTTCATTGGTGCTTGTTTGATTTTCCTCTTTCTTCGTACTGTTATGAATGTTTTTTTTTTCTTTCTCAAAACGTAATATAAAAAAATCAGTTTAAGACTGGGTTTGCGTCAAGGCCATCTAGGTGAGGGGATCCATCCAATGGATGGATCGGGTCCCTCTCACTTGCAGCCGACATCAAGTAAATGCCATCACCTCTGATTTTTTTTTTCATAGTTTTAAATATATTTCTTCATGTTACATTTATTTCGTTTTAATTTTTTTTATGCTATTTAGTATGATTTCATTGATAGCACATAGTTTTGATTTTAGGCACGTATTTCAGTTGTTATTTTATGCATAATGTTTCACTAATAAATCATGGTGTTTTTAGTGTAAATAAATCTATGTGTTTGTGATTCCCTGTAAAAAACTCAGATTGATTTGGATTCTGAAACTTCATTTTAAAAATCAAATCCCAATTCGGGTTTTGGACTTCTTTGAACTTTTAATTTCTGCTTTAGCAGACAAGAACCTTCGGCACCACCCTCGTGGGAGATCCGGATTGTCCTCCAAAATTCACAGTAGATTTATGATTGAATATACTAATGATCTGGAAATTTTGAAGTTTTTTCAGTTAGTTTTACTCTCTGTAAAAAATAGGATTTCCCAGACCTTTGGGAAAATCTTGATTTTCCTTCATCAGGGTATAGACAGACCCTAATGCATCATGCGCCCAATCTGTAGCTAGTTTGCAAACACTTTCAACACAAAAGTTATTTCTAACATAATTTTATGTCATTTACCAAAATGTGGGGATTTTTGGAACTGTTTCAGTATTTTTCCCAAAATTTTCATTTCTGTCTGACAGATTTCAATATCCAGAAATTCCAGAGATTTAGGTCTCTGATAACAGTGTGACCTTTTCCAAACCGTAACCCAAATCCAAATGGAGTCAAAAGATCAAATCTTTTTCTGTTTGTCAGGGATATTTTCTCACAATTTTAACCATTTTCCCATCTGTCTGCCATTTTTTTCATGTTTTCTACCGAAATCTGTCTGTTTCCCCTAAATCCTAGAGTCGCCGGATTCCGATCCGACTTGCCGGAGTGGCACAGCTCCGACCATAGGTCAAAACCAGAAAGTGTAAAAGTAAAAAATCCTTGCCTTACTGTCCTCTGTCACCCCATAAAATTTGGGAAATTTTTATGGAAATTGGATATCCTAAATCCCCTTTAGAATCAACATTTTAGGCAAAAATCACAAAATTTAGGGTTTTTATTTGAATTTCTATATTGTAAAATACAAAAAAATAGATTTTCGAGCTCAATTCTGTTTCTATGGTTATTTTAGGTGTCCATGAAAAATTTGGTTTAATTTTAAGTTCATTTGCTCAATGTGTTAAGTTATCTTTAAATTCAGAAGCGAAAATCAGGCGAAAATGAGGTTAAATTTGATATTTTATGATATTTTCGCCATTTTAGGGTTTTTATCATGTACATAAGCATGTAGAATCATATTAGGGTTAATTTCAATCTCCTTTGCATTTCATATTTTTCAATTTTGCAAAATTTATTTCAGAAAACCCTGTTTTCAAGGCCATAGTCTTGTTATCGGGGGTATTTTGGTCATTTTGACCTAAATTTCGAAATTTCAATTTCTAATTCTCCAAAATTTCATGCATATCATCATATTTCATCATATTATGTTTGATTTATTTTATTTGATTTTCAAATTTCCAAAATTTACAAAAATTCTTTCAGAAAACCCTGATTTCAAGGTCATCAAGGGTATTTTGGTCATTTTGACCCCAATTTCGAATTTTCAAGTTTATTTTTGAAATTTATTCATTATTTATCATGTTTATATCAAAGGGGGTATGAATTTGGGTTTATATCTGAATAATATCCGATAATTCCACATATTTTCGGATAAATTCAGAAAAACCTACATTTTTGTGCTAACTTTATTTTCCAGTTTTGCAGGAATATTCAAGAAGAAGACTTAGCCATTTTATTTCTTTATTTTATTTCAATTCAATGTAAAAAAATAATGTAATATTTGGAATAAGAGTTACATTTCTGCTTAGAATAGGGCTGCATTGCATATAGTTTAATTTATGCAAATTTCAATATGTGATGTATGATTCATGCACATTATTTCAAATTCACTATGGTTTACACGAATGGCACGTGCACAAGCTCTTATGGAGTTTATAAACTCGGTGGGATTCGTATTTATGGCCATAGTCAGAATACGAAGAAAACCAAGATTTATGATCTTCATATTAGCCACATTCAGCCTACACTCTTAGGCTAACTTCAAAATGCACTGCATTTCTCAAAGTTTTAAAAGGATTTCTCAATTCCTCAATGAAATTCCCTTTTCAAATTCATACTCATTCATTCATATCATTCAAATTGCATTATTCTCAAATTCATTTTCCAATTTCAATTTCAAAAAAATTCAGTTTTCTCAAGAATTTCCAAGTCTTTCTCAGGATCTGATTTTCTCAAAATCCTAAGTTTTCAAATGACATTTCAAAGCATTTCCCAAGTTCAAATCAAGATTTTTCTATGCTTTAACATTCTCAAATTTCAAAATCCCAAGTTTTCATAAATCGATTTTCTCAGATTTTCCAGTTTTCCTGAGAATTCATTTTCCATTTCAAAAGTTATTTTCTAATGAATTTCTTAGATTTTCTCAGAATTCTCAAATCCATTTCCTCAGAAAAGCAATTTAAATCTCAAAATCGATTTTTCAAAGTACAAGTTTTCCTGAGTATTCATTTTCCAATGCAAATTTCTGATTTCCAATGAACTTCAATGATTTTCCCAGGAATTCAATTTTCAAGTACTTTTCCAAGCATATTTTCCAAAGCAAACATCATATTTTCCCAAACTTGCATTATTTTCAAAATTTCATAGCACAAGATTGATTCTCTGTGCATTCTAGAAAAAATAGAGCATAATTTAGATATTTGAGTCAAGTTAAAGCACATAATTGATCCTTGGTTCAATTACCCCTGGTAAAGGCGCCAGGAACGGTTGAACCTCGTACCGACAGGCGGATCCCATTCCACGGAATTTTCCCGCAAATTTTCAAAACGGAGGCGAGTAATTTTTAAAACCAATTTCAAAACTTTGGTCGAGTTTGACTCGCAAATTCGTTTCTCTCTCGCAAGGGAGGGAAAAAAATTTTGCGATGATAACACCAATCTAGGTAATTAATGGCTCGGATGAAGCCTACTTTTAAAAAGTCTTCAAGTCCTTCCTTGACTTGCTGCTCAACTCGAGGGTCTAATTTTCTCAGTTTCTGCTTGGTTGGTCTGGAATCTGGTTTGAACTTGAGTCGATGCTCAACCAACTTGGGATCTAATCCTGGCATATCTTCATAAGTCCAGGCAAATACTTCTTGATGTTGCTTAAGGAATTGGACGAGTCTTGCCTTTTCAACTGTACTTAGACTCAAACCGATTTTGAGGATTTTCATATCATCTTCTGAACCAATGTTGATATCCTCAGTTGGATCTTGAACCAAAGATGAGGGTTCATCCTGCTTCTGAATGTGAGCAAATTCTAGCAATTCTTGGATAGTTGAATCAAACTCTGTTAGCTCTTTGGTCTGCTCTGCTGCCTGGCTGACCTTTGCTCTGTCTTTCATTTTAGGAATCTTTGCCAATTTTAAATATTTGGGATTGATAATGAATCTCTTTATTGATTCAGGAGTTATGATCCTAAAAATTCCAAGAAAGGTTTTTAAGAGAAAGTCCAAGCAAAAAAACAAGCTTTTGCACAAAACAAAGAATAATGGCACAGACAAAATATAAGAAAGAATGATAGATGCCCAAATATGAAGAGAAAATTGATCTTTCATTGATTAGAAATATAATATTTACAAGACTGACAAAAGATGGGACTGTGTTGTCCCTACAAGATTAAACAGAGAAATGAGAACAGAAAAGCAGGAAAAACTAAGGCATCATCTTCTCATTTGTTCTCTCTGACAAATACTCTTTTCTTGCTGGAAGTCTGGCCGACGAATCCCAACCCTGAACTGTCTGAATGCTGAACGGGAATGATTGGATCCACTATGCCGTCTTCATTTTTCCCCATGCCTCGGAATGGCTGGTATCCATGTTTTATCAGCAGATCAAATCCTTTTCTGGCCTTGGAAAATTGCGGAAATAAAGGATGATCTTTGAAGGAGATGTAGTTGATACGTCCTCCTAACTTAAAGAAACAGGGTCCCTGCCATTGGACTATTGCTGCCATATTCTCTTCTTCTTGGACATCTTTCAGTTTCAGCATCTCTAAGCTCTCGCTGAGATTAATTTCATCGGCTTCTCGGATGCTTGGAATATCTGTCGTGAATGTTGGACAGGGAATCATAGGCTGTGGCAGCCCTTCTTCAGGATCTTCACCCAGAATGGTGGTAATCCTTCCTCCCTTGGACCATTTTATGCACTGGTGGAGGGTTGATGGAATGGCATTAGCGTTGTGGATCCATGTTCGTCCCAACAGAAGATTGTAAGTTGGCGACATGGAATAAAACTGTATGCACTGAGTAGTTAATGAAGATTTCTAGAAAGATTTTGCCCTTTGCAGTCTGCCCGTGATTGTCGAAGCCATAGATTGTGATAGGATCAGGAATATATTCTTCTTCTTTTAATCCTAAGGCCTTCGTTGTCATCTCTGGGCAAATGTTGAGGTTGATGCCCCATCGACAAGTACATGCGGGACAGTCATGCTCCTGGTTCTTATCACGATATATAATGCATTGTTATGGAATGAATGAGGCTTTGGCAAGTCCTCATCTGAAAAGGTGATAGGTGCTTTAGTCATTGCCTGATTTACAATTTGTGCCATGTCTTCTGGCGTAGTGCCCCCGAGTTCACCTTAATTTTTCTTAATAAATTATCTAGCATTTCTTGATGCTTGGGAGAATCATGAGTCAATTAAAAAATGAAAATGTTGGAGAGTGCCGTGATTGGCTTCTGGAGACTATTGACCCGCTCTTCGGCTGCCTTAGAGGTTTCTGCTTCCTGTGCGCAGGCTTCCTTTTTAAGGAATCTTTTTTAGAAAACTTGAGTTTTTTCGCTCTCAACTGATGCATTCATTTGGTTAAAAAATGAGAAGATGTTCATCTTCTGAGATGTAGGTTGATCCTGATGTAGAACCATTACCTGATGCTGGAGACTTATGTCTTCACTGGAGCATGGATGTATATGGCTTTGTGGAAGAAATAAATGTTCTGAAATGGTTGATGCAGAATGGTTTGGGAATGGAGCTGCTAGAATTTCCATTTTTCCTTTCTCTTCATCTTCTATGAGGATACTTTTGTCAATACAGTCCTAGATCAAGTGCTTCAAGACGAAGCAATACTCTGTATCATGCCCTATCACTTTGTGGAATTTGCAATATTGTTCTTTGAATCTTCCCATGATCATTGGTGGATCTGCAACTTTGGGAAGTTTAACCATTCTGTTGGACAATAGGTATTCTAAGACCTTTTCCAAAGGCTGGTCCAAGGGAGTAAATTTTCGATCCCTGCTCCAATTGATGTGTTTGGGCTTTTCTTGAAGATCCCCTTTTTGTTGAGGACCGCTTGAGAGAGGCTTATCATTGTTCTTGAAAAACTTTCCTTTTCTTTCTCTGTTTTGCTCAGGCTTCGTGCCGCTGTCGTTGCCGTTCTTGCTGCTACTGCCCTGGCTGTCACCTAAAACCTCGGCCGAGTAAGTAAAGTGTGCCTTCTTCTTCGAATCCTGGACATTCTTGGCCAGAGTGATGCCTTCATACATTCCATTCTCTACTCCCATTTCGAGTCATTATGCTCGTTCTGTCAGTTCAATAAATGACTTGGATGGGTATGGGAAAATGAGGCTTTTCAGAGGCTGAGAGAAGTTGTTGAGAATGATTTGGAGGGCATGTTCCTCAAAAATGGGATTCCTTATCTTATTACAAATACTCCTCAATTTGTGGATGAAATCCCCGGCCTTTTCATTGGGCTCTTGCTTGAGGTTGCACAGATGATTGAGCATGGGCAGAGCTTCTATATTGAACAGAAAGCGCTCAACAAACATATTGACAACTTTGTCAAAATCCCTTAATTCAATGGGATTGACATGCTCGGCATACCACTTGGCAGCTATCCCCTCCAAACTGTGGGGAAAACATAGGAAGAGGGCTCGATTATCCTCACTTAACCTGGCACATTCTACGAAAAACATTGCCAAATGGGCCTTGGGATCGCCGGTTTCGACGAACTTAATGAATTTTCGAGGGAGGTTCTCCAGATTGTTATCCCCTTCCAAGCCGAGGTAAAAATCCTGCCTGGTATATGATCTTTTCCCTTTGTCTCAGATTTGAAAATCCTTGACTATCTTTGTCAATGCTTGGATCGGATCCTCCGCGGGGGCCCCGTACTTGGGTTTGTTCACTAGCACAAGCTCTTCAATTGTTCTCTTAGGCTGTCGTAGATGCTTCAGGATATACATCACTTGCTATTCTTCTTTAGAGACTTCTTCTGCCGATTCTGAGTTCTCAGAAGTACTGTCACGTTGTATTTTCTGCTTACTGATCTTGACAGGCTTTTTCATGGGCTTCTTCTTAATTTTGCTTTTAGAAGCTGCTTTCTTTGGACCAGCCTTAGCATGCTCAGCCATTATCTTTGACATCATTTTCTGGAAAACTTTATACATGGCAGGGTCAACATCACTTTCTTCTCCTGAGTTGTGTCCCCTAGATGATCTGGGAGAATTTATTTCCTCTTTCTCGCTGTCGCTGTGCTGCTGAACAGTCTGCTTACAAGCTCTTGTCTGAACCATTTTTGAGATGCCAAAGTCTTCCTGTAGAATATGGGAATGGTTAGAGTATGGAAGAAACTTTTTTGAAAACCATAATTTTTGAGAAAAGCAAGAATGAAGGGCTTTGGTAGACAATTTTTAAGAGATCATCCCATTACCCGGGATTGGGTTATCACATGACTTGTGATAATTGTGTTACCATTTTTATGATAACGGAAAAAATACGCCTTGTTACCTAGGCGAGGTCGTCAACCATGATAAAAGATATTGAAGAGAAGTGGGAGGAAATATCCCATTTACCTGGGATGGGGTCGTCACTAGAATCGTGACCATTTATAAAAACAAGATAGAAAAAATAAAATTTGGCCAAAAAAAGTAAATTTTATTGATAGTAATATTCAAAGACAAAGAGAGGGTGGGCAGACAGTTTGCCACCACTCTTGATATTCAGAAGATACATTTGATCCAGGAAATACAGATAGAGCGATGAAGGAATCCCAAGTATATTTGGTGACATGGTATACCCCAGACCACTATTTCGACTGTAGATTGAATTCAGGCATATTGCCCGTCGGAAAGCGGATGTTGGCGTGAACCTGCCGCTGCGAGAATTGTCTGAGACATCTTTCTGGCTGATAATCGACACAGAAGAAGGGGCCAAGCAATCTGTAGCGCTTGCTGCAAGCATAAGTGTAACGAGGAACTGACTCTCTTCTGTCGAAGAAGTCCCAAACAATCTCCTTCTGATGCAGTTTCTTGATCAAGGCTCACACTGAATGGTTGTCTTTGGCTGCTTACTGCTGAATCTGAAGGAACTGGCCTTCGATGGAACATGTCGCAGAAACCATGACTGCAAAGCATAAGTGCATCCTTCTACCAGAATGGTCTCTCCAAGAGCAAATCGAGCGAAGCCTCAGTAAAGAAATGCCAAGGCTGCCATAGAAACGGAGAGCTGGCGGGTCTGCTTGCTTCCCCATCTTCGAAAGAGTTGGGCAACTCTGACATCTATGAAATTCTGACCGTCTTGGAAGAAAACTAGTCCCACTGTGCATAGGATCATGGCATGTTGAATTCTGTCTTTTGCTGCTCGAGACAAAGTGTCAACCTCTTCGTAAGCTTCGTACTTGCAATAGAGTCTGAACAGGTCAATGAACTGATTCTCATCGATCTCAGTGAGAGGCCAGGATCTGCTCTCTGTTGCTCAAGTCAAAGCTTTTTGAACATCTACCCCTTTGATGTTGATCAAGAATTGCTGCTCGACAGGATCATCTGGCTGACCAGCTAGTTCGGGCAATCCCATAATATTATTGAATTCGTCCATCAGTAGAGTCATCTCTCCCCATAGAAAGCAGAATGTGCAGGTACGTGGATTCCACCGTTCTGCCATAGCCTGGATCAAACTCTCATTGATGGTTCGCTTGCCTACTACCGATGCCATCTCCAATCCACAGTCATCCAAGTGGTCTGGGAACATACGCGAGAAGGTAGCAAACCAAGAAAAATACCACCGAGGGAAGAAGGGATGAGACTAGATGACCCAATGATCCGGGGATCCATCTTGTATCTGATAGAAGACATGATCTCTAGGAAAGACAACATCAAGAGAATTGGATGCCATTTAGAATAATACTGGGGCAAGGAAGAGATGAGGAGAATTAGATAGAATGCAGGACTTATGGATAGACTCTTGAAGAATCAAACCTGGAAATTTTTGAAAGATCGAGGAAATTTTAAAGGAATTTTCCAGGGTTTTGAAGAAAATTTGATCTAAAAAGAGAAAAAAAATGTATGTTAGAGGGAAATATACACCTGGGGTTTTTGAAAGTAAGGGGAAGTTTTGAATAATACACCTAGGGTTTTTGAAAAGGTTTGATACATATATATGAGAAGGTACAAGAAACATCGCATAACAAAAGTTGCACAAACAAGGATGCGCAAACAGCACTCCCTAAAGTCTGAATCTAAATGCAATATTTTGAAATAGCTTGTAGAACCTTAATCCTAACTCTAAGGTTTAGATCATCTGATTCCAATCAAGATATGCCGATATACCCAAGCTGAAGCTCGAAGTACGTGGCATAAAAATATTTCTCCGGTTCTAAGGTAATGGCTTCTTAACATCCTTGAGCAGCTACCGATATACCTCGAACTATAGCCCTTAGGTGCGTGGTAGGGGGGTGAAAACCCAAATAAGTGGTCTAGTTGTGAGGCTCTCTCCCGAACTATGGTTCAGTGAGACAACCCAGCAACATGAAGACCGGAACAATATAGGTAGGGATGTTTTTCAAAAACATGTTCAACATACAATAAATTCAAAAAGCTCTAATGCAAGTCCTAAAGAGATAGATTGAAATGAAGAGAAGCATACACTTGCATACATTGTTTGCATTCAATGCCTAGAATTGAGGAGAGTTGTATTTCAGACCTAAGTCTAATGTGAACATGAAATAATCTTCTCAATATGGTCCTACCAAACCATACTTAGATCCTATATGTAATGATGTCAGCTTAGGATAGAGTCTAGGCTTCTAAGGTTTGCATGGAAATGAAGCTGACATTTATAGAATAAAGACTTAGATAATATCAGAGTAAAGCAAAGGCATAGATTCAACCGGACGAAGATGAGTCTCATCACGGTCGCCAAACACGTGATCATCGCAAAAAATTTCTTCTCTTGGTATTTCTCTCTCTTCCTTTCCAATCTCTATTTCCTCCTTCTTGAAGGGAGAAAATAAAAGACAGAAAAGAAGAGAGAGGAGAAAAGAAAGAAAATAAGAGAGAGGGGAATTCTTTTGCGGGTTCTCACTTGACCTTAATTTTGAAGATACTTAAGAAAATAACTCGCCTTCGTTTTGAAATATTTGTGGGAAAATCGGGAGACGGGATTCGCTCGTCGGTACGAGGTTCGACCGTTTCTGACGCCTTTACCAGGGGTAATCGAACCAAGGGTCGAATTTATGCCTTTTGCTTTACTTAAAAGATTATCTAAGAATTTATTCTAAGTCTAAATGCATAAAGAATCATGCTTGTGCAATGCAAGGATGCATGCTCTTTTTGAAAAATGATTTGGAAACCTCCAAGTGTTTCTGAGGTGAATAGAGTGAAGACATGGTTTCTAACTTAGTATTTGAGATAGATCTTTGATAGATATTTGAAGTTCTAAGTCTTTGAAATAATCAGAGTTTGGGAAGATAAATTTGGACTTTGAGCAGGAATGTTTGAGATAAAAGGAGAAGAAAGGAAATTTCAAAGTCATAAATGTACTTTGAATTAGAATTTCGAACCTGGATGAATGTTTGAAATGGAATTGAATTCTAGCTTTGAAGTTTGAATTTAGAATGAGATTTGAGAAATCCAAATAGAATTGAGAAACAAAATTGGTTTTTAGAATTTTGGGAATCAAGATAAACTTGGATTTTGAAAATCAGGAATGAAATAGAATTGGATTTGAAAGTTGGAATTGGGAATAAAATTTTATTTTGAAATCTGGAATTCAAGATGGAATTTTGAATCCAATTTTTTTATCCTAAATAGAATTGAGATTCAAGATGAAATTGAATTCTGGATTTAGAATCCTAAATGGGAATTGGATCTGAAATCTGAGATCCAATGATGGAATTTGGATCTAAAGTCTAAGATCTAAGATGGAATTGGATCCGAAATTTGGAATGAAATTTTGGATCTAAAGTCTGAGATCCAAGATGGAATTGAATTCTGGATCCTAAAGGAGATTTGGATCTGAAGTCTGAGATCCAAGATGGAATTGGATTTTGGACCCTAAAATGGATTTTGGATCTTAAAAGGGATTTTGGATCTGAAGTCTGAGATCTAAGATGAAGTTGAATTCTGGATCTAGGATCCTAAATGGGGATTGGATCTGGAATCTGAGATCCAAAAGTGGAGATTGCACTTGAAAATTTGGATCCAAGTTGAGATTGGGTTCTAACTTTGGTTTTGGATTTTGAAAGTCCAAATGGGACTTTTTGAAGATAGGTCTGGGTTTTTGAAAACCCAGATTTAAATTTAAAATTTGAGGAAGAGTCAAATTTTGAGATTTTAGAATCAATCTCAAACTTTGATTCTGAATTTGAGGATGAGAAAAAATAAACTTGAGTTTTGAAGCAGGAGATGACTTCAAAGTTAAATTGAATTTTAAAGTTTGGAAATTGAAGTTTTGAATACAAAATGAATTTGAAATTTCGAAGTCAAATTGGACTTTGAAATCGAATTTTGGATTTTGAAAATGAGATAGAATTTGAATCTGAATCTAAAACTAAGGATTGATTTAAAGAAGATACTCAAAACCACTTGGAGTTTTGAAAAAGAATTTTGAAAATATGATGCAATTCTATCCTAAATGATGAATGAATTTAAAGAATTTGAAATCGGATTTGGAAAATCATATTTTATTCTTTAAATGAATGTAAATAAGATTAATGATATAATACACTCCTGACTATGGTCATTGAATGTATTATATAACAATCACAATTAAATTCAAGTGAAGAGTAAAATACATTTTGGTGCTTTTATAGAGTTTAAAATGAAATTAACTCTCAATATATCCTGACTATGGCCATTGATATATGTATTGAATTGATTTTAAACTAAACTCTGATAAAAGAGGAAAATGTTTAAAGAAAATATGATGAATTTTGAATAGGATCCAGTGTTATTCTATAAAGGATGAAAATCCTAAGTTTTGTTTACATCCTGACTATGGCCATTGATGTAAATCATCAACTTAGGATTAATTACCTTTTATAAAATGGTGCATGTGTCATTCATGTTTCAGCATTATAAGATTTTTGGAAAATAAAAGCAAAAGCATGAAAACAAGCAATTTATGACATTTACAATGCTCATTCATTCTATCTAAAAGCTGGAAATGTAAATTCTCATTAAGACATAACTTATTATAATATTTAAAATTTGCAATCCTCAAATAATGACATTTTCCATATATTCCCCGCAAAAACACTTAGTTAGTCTGAATATAGAAAAGAATTGCTCATATCATATGGATTTCAACAATACCAATGATGAAATGCACATATGTTAAGACATACATGATGAAGAGATGAAAAATGACATACATACCTACACACATACATCTATACACATGCATATATATATATATACATATATGGCATATACAATGGCTTCTATGATAGGAGACAAGGTAAGGGGGGTGTAGCCATAACAAAAAAAAAACATAACAATGTATTGATTATTATCATGATCATGTGAGAGACTACAAAATGCATAAAAGATTATGGAAAATGGGCATATATAGGGGATAACAGAAGGCAAAGGGTGAAGTGCAGATGATTTTGTAAATGCAGCTAATAATAATGTGCTGGTAACAGGGTGGATGGTCGCATGCTGTGCATAGTGTGTGATGTGCTGGAATGTAGAGAGGAAGTGGCAGGTAATGTCTAATCAGGGAAGGTGATGGTGCTAAACAGAGGCTGTGTTATAGATGACATATTGTAGTCATAGGGGGAGGGTGATGAAGGTAGGAAGTAACAGTGAGCAGAGGGAATGAAGAGGCTGTAAGTAATTGGCAGCAAGCACGAGGTTGAGGGGAAAATATTGCTGGTGCAAAGGAAAAGGTGTGTGTTGTGAATGGCAGTGTACTTAACAGGTACAACCAACTGAGTTTGCTGTGAGGTTGACTGTGATTTACAACAATTAAACGTGAAGCTACAGCAACTCAGGGAGTTGCTGTAGATGCAGAAAAATCGTCACAACGATGATTGTCTTGGCAGATGTAAGGAAGCAACAACAGTGCTTAACACTGTTGTGGCTAAATGGGAAATGAAGGGATGTTTGACAGAAGGAAATAAGATAGATGGTAAGAAGTAAAGGGATGGTAAAGTAAGGCAAAGGCAGAGCTGACTGGTGGCCACAGCAGAGTGTTGTGTGATAGCTACAACAGGAGCTAGAGTTAGCTGGAGGAGATCTGCCACAGGTGGGTGAATGGGTGGAGCTTGTGCTGTTGTAGGTGGATAGTGCAGAGTGGTATGGTGCGCAAGTGCTGAAGCTGAAGCAGGTGCAGGGTGCTGCTGGAGAATGTACTGTTGTAGGTGGATGCATCATAGTGTTCCACGCTATGATAAGTGTGATGAAAGTGGAAGGTAGTGAGTGATTACAGGTAACTGATATATGACATACTTGGTGGTGTCTAAATGAAACACAACATAATGAATTAAATATCATGGTATAGAAAAAAAAATGAGCACATGATATAAATGTGGATAGTGTATCATTTTCAGTGATATGTTATGCAATTTCTTGACAGAACAAGCATACCAATGTGATACTTTACCTTGACATGCAGATATTAACGGTGGCACCATCCAGAGGGGAGATTCAATATTTGAAAACAGATATATAGATTGACTACAACTGTTGTAAATTGATTACTGACTTGAATCCTGAAAGTGACCAAAACAACAAATTGGCTTCATCGATAGACCTTATTCCCCAGACTGGACACACAGGAAACCAGGGAGGTTTCAGTTATGGTGGAGCAGTGAATTTTCCTTTCATCAACACTAAAATAATAAATCGATTTGTTATGGCTTGATCATCCACGACCACTACTCTGTCGATCCTTGTCAGAGTGCCTCCAGAGGGCAGTTAAGAATCATCTCCTAATGTGCAAATGTCATACACAATCACTTGACGACTCAATGATCGGAAGTCCTCATCATCCCAGAGATATGTTTGGCATTCCTGTAAGCCTTATAGGTTAAATTGTTTCAGGACAGTCTACAGCTCTATAGAGGATTCTTAGATAACGTCATAACATAAATTCATGACCGAAATGGCTTATAGCATCACATTATATAAAAAAAAATCTTCTCCTGGTTTGCAGAGGTATACAAGTGAGGGATCAGGAAGAGACTTTTACTGAAGATGCTGCTTGATGAATTGCCTTAAATGTAGGAAAATTATACCTCCAAATTGGCCAGGATGACTGTAGTATGGTTCAGATTTTTTGATGGTGATATCTCTTTTTATCACGTGTATTGGTTAGAGGCATGCCTCACAGCAAATCAAAAAGATTATCCTTGAATCAACAAAGCATCTAACTTTCAGCTTGGCAAATCACATATATTTTTACAGATCACAAAGCTTAGTTTTCGGCCAATTAGGCCTCTAATCCCAATTCCTTCAGATCGCGTGCTTCACTAGCCAATCGAAACAAAATTTTATGGTGACTAGGGGAAGATCTCATTGCAAACCCAAAACCCATCTCTAAATCCATGTGTTTTCAAGGCAGATACAACTTTCAACCAAGGAAACAAGATCTTTTATAGTGACGATTCACCAATTCTTTAACACAGGCAAATATGAAAATGAGAAAGTCTACGATATTTTGCAGTATGGTTTATGTATCGACTTGAGCATTATTAGTAATTGAAACTTAGCAATTTCACCAGGATATAGATAACCAAGAAAGAGATAAATGAATAAATGAATTAAATCAATCAGGGGTTTCAGATGCCATTATGCACGGGATATAGCAGAGAGTCATTTTGGATGCAAGCATTTACAAAAGTTATAAGGGAATAAGCCTTGTATTGCACACTTAGCACGAAGCCTATAACATGATTTTAAAATGTAAGGGACTCTATCCGAGTGACTCTAACTACTTGAAAGACATAATAAAAAGGGGAGAAAAGATCAGGTAATGGCATCACATCAGATCCAGTATGGTCGTTGGATTCGTGACAGCCTGTTCTGATTCTGCAATGTGATCCGAAGAAATAGCAGGGAATGTATAAATCATGGGACCTCAACTAGCCCAATGAACATGTTCACCGAAGCAGATTTAAATCATATACATATATATTTGATAATGGAAACATAACGATGAATGACAGGTGAGCTTAAGGTAACGACACCCATAGTTAACATCATATGACAACAAGTGGAAATCATGGTGTAGGAGATCGAAAATATAAACGGAGGCTCAAGATCGAAAGATAGTAAAAATGAAAGACCAGGGAAAATTATAAGCAACAAATCCAAGATAAAACCAGAGAAAAAAATTACGATGGGGAGCAAGCCATATACATCCAGGAAAAGGGAATTATAACCTAGGGAAAACATAAAGAACCACCAGAGAATTCAGAGGCGAACTGTGAGGAAAAAGAAAGAAAAAGGGAAAAAAAGATGTTGAAATATGGACGCCCTGTTAATGTAGTAGCATTAGATGAATCGATCCTGCTATATGCAGGATGATTCCATCACTCATGCCGTAATAAAAAAAATGAATGCATGATGAGAATCAGGATTCAAAACTAAATGAAATTTATAATTAATAAAAGCGAATGTAGGAATCCGAAGATTTCATTGATATGGCACAATGTGTGTGGATCGGTATTTGCCATATGCAAAACCGATACCTCAGTGGTGCTCTAATGGGATGATCAAACAGGAAAAATCTAAAGAAAAGGAAGGGAAAATTGTAAATAACAAGGAGGAAAGGAAATGAAGGGGGGGACTCACCGGATCTCTGCGAAAATCTGGACAAGAGAGAGAGATGATGCTCCTTCAGTGGAGTTGGAAGAGATCCTCTTGCTTGCAGGGACGTAGCTCACTCGAGGGAGGAAGGAGGAAGGAGGACGGAGGAAGGGAGGCTTTTCTTCTACTTCTACTGCTGAGGAGGAGGAACTGAGAGGAAAGATCAGGCGAAGAAGATGCGCAAATAGAGGGAATTGATGGATGACTGAAGAGAAAAAAAAAAAACCAATGCGATAGACAGAGGAAAACTGGATCCTGTGAGGAATGGATGCCTGAGGGTGGATGATGGCCAAGGGGTTCCCCGAGTGCCCTGTTTAAAGGGAAGAAGAAATGTTCGAGAATGGAAGTGGTTGAAGATGGAAGGTGGAGAGGAGAAGAGTCTGTTGCAGATCGAAGGTGGAGAGGAGGAGTGAGCCTGCGACCGTTGCAAGTTTTCCTTTTTTTTCAAAAAGGAGGTCCCTTTAAAGAAAATTTTTCATAAAATGGTTTTTCAAAATGAGGTTTTTAGAAAAACTAATTTTATAAAGCTTGAAACCCTTCGTTTTTCGCAAAGTTTTTTTGATTTTTTGTGTTGTTTTTTCTGTATTTTTGTATTTTTGGAATAAAATTCTAGAATTTACGAGAAAATAGAGATTTAAAACTAATTTTTTGTATTTTTGCAAAATATTTACAAAGGAGAGTTTTTTTTTTTAGAATTCAAAGCTATTTCTCTGAAAAATTCTTCAGAAAGCGAGTTTGGACTCAGAATTTGAGGTGATATTCGAGGTTTGGACCTTGAATCAAGAAAATATAAAATAGTGGATCCAAATGGATGTCAGATGAGCTGTTTGAGCCATTCAGAAAATGTTTTTGGCATTTTATAATTTCAATTTGTAAATTGAGTAACGAGGCTCAGATTTGGATTTTAAACACTAGATCCAGATCTAGAATCGAGTTGGATATATCAAGATGGAATTTAATTCAGAAAATCTAGAGAATAATTGAATTTTGGTTTTGAAATTGCTTTGTTTTCTCAGAAGATGGGGTCAGGGGCAAAAAGGACATTTTTACAAAAAATTGAAAAATTTGGGGTGTTCACAACCCTATATTTCCAGACCGAGTTCATAAAATCTGAAGGTTACGATTACCTTCGCTATTTTGTTCTGACATCAAAAAATATCACAGTGGTGGGTATATGCCGTTTAGTGCATATGTACCAGCTACATTCACCATGGTTTTTCTTTTATAGATTGTTTAGTGCTGGGAGTATAGTTCGATTGATCTGACCTATGCCTTTCGAGATTAGCGTGGACCTGTTGGCACGTAACCAACATGTTTCTTACAAGTCTACAACTAGTAAATTTAGCCACAAAAAAACCTGGGATACACATGTTGGATGGTACCCATCCATGACCCGATGACTACATCTATAAATCTATATTTCTGTATGCACGTCCAAATGGAAGAAATCCCATTAGATATGGGTGGAGTGTAAAGTTTATAACATCGTTTTCAAAGTATACATAATTTCTTTTTGTGAAAACATGAAAACGTAGGATGGATTTACTCTTATAAGCATGGAATTCTAATAATCGAACAGATATCGGTACCCCATGACGCTGAGCATATACATAAGAAGAAGATGCTCTTACCTCTTATCTTGAAGGTCACCAGAAGAAGTCGGCTGAGGGAGATAGCCCTTGCTCCTCATGCCTCTTTATTTGTGTTCTTCCCGAAAATAGCCAAGGAATCAGGTGGCTCCAACACTACAATGGACGAAAATGGTTGGAATGGGGATAGAGAGGGAAGGTGTGGGAGAGGAATGGCTTGAGAGAGAATAGGCATGGGAGAGAGAGAGAGTTGAGAGAGGAAAGGAGAGGAACCATCAAGGCACCTTGATCTTCTAGCATATTCTAAAAAAAAAAATGTTTCTTCATTATGGCCCTCCTCAAAACGGATGACCACTTTTAAATGTTTTTTTTTCTTATAACCCCCACCTCCATTTTTTCAGATTTTGAAAATATGGAAAAGTGAATATTTCCAAAGGAGAAAATAGTTGGGTTTCCTCTTTTGGAAACCACCCAGCCATCTCCTTTGATGGTCCAGCGTTTCCTCATTTAAACCCTTCTTAAATGAGGAGGTTTCCAAATCGTTTTGAATTTTAAAAGGCACAAATTTTTTCTTTAAAGTCATTTTTAGCAAAAAGGCTCCCTGGCGCACAAGGGATTTGAACTGGGGACCTCTTCTGTAAAGGGTAACGAGCCCCACCAGTGCACCATACTCAATTTCATTGTATATCTTTGCAACAAAATTTTACTTAACCTGTATTAACATTTTTGACATGTTTGGCCAAAATTACGTTTTTTGGCAAAACCATTTGGCGCACAGGGGGATTCAAGCCAGAGTTCTCCTCCCACTGAGGCAACTAACCTCACCAGTGTGCCAACTCTAACTTGGTTGCTCTTCTTTGCAACAAAAACTACCTTATTGACGAGCGAGGTTCGAACTTAAGTAAGATGTACGAAGTGGCATGAGTACTATTTATGAGGAATCAATTTTCGAGAATCATAAGTCCAATTTATAATATATAAGACTAGTCAATCCTCGGATTTGGTTCCCAAATGAGGAAAAAACCTCGTTATTTCATGTGAATTACTGGAAACCTCGATATGGTCATAACGAGGGCGATATTCGCAAGAGATAAAACTTTAGAAGAGTGCTTTGCGAATTTAGTTATAATTGAAAACTAAAATTTGGATTTTAATCAGGTTTCAGATCCATCCAAGATCTGAATCCATACATCGTATCCGAATCCAAAATCCTGGATCCATTATATCCAGTTTGAATACAAGATCCATTTGGATCGACTCTATATCACTTTATCGTATTTATTTCCAAGAATGGTAATATTTATTTATTTTGATAATTATTAAAATTTTGCGGGTTTTACATTAACTCTCAATATATCCTGACTATGGTCATTGATATATATTTTGAGTTAATTTTAAGTTAAACTCTGATAAAAGAAGAAAAAATATTTTAAAAATATGATGATTTTTTAAAAGGATCCAGTGTGGATCCAATGTTATTCCATAAAAGATGAAAATCCTAAGTTTTGTTCACACCTTGACTATGGCCATTGATGCAAATCATCAACTTAGGATTTAATCACCTTTTATAAAATGGTGCACGTGCCATTCATGTTCCTATTTGTGAATTTTGAGATAATAAAGGGGAAAATAATGTGAAACAAGTTAATTATGATGTTTACAATGCTCATTCATGCTATCTAAAAGCTGAAAATGTAACCTTCTCATTAAGGTCTAGCTATTACATTTCTAAAATTGAGATTTGAGATTACAATTTCTAAATCAAAAGAGATGACATTTTCTATTTCCTGCAAGATGAACCGAGTTAGCAAAATATCCTATATGAAAAGAAATATAGAATGTTAGATTGGAACTTGAATATACATGTTGATAACATGATGCATATATAATACATTAAATAAAAGGGGAAAGGGGGTATAATATGATCCTAAAGAAGCATGTGATAACAGAATACAGGTGCTGCTACAGTTGTATTTGCAGGAAATGGGGCAGTTACAGCAATGCTAGGCATTGTTGTAGGTGTCGGGATGTCACAACAATGCCAGACATCGCTATAAGTATTTGCAGCAATATAATGTACTGTTGTAAGTGTTTACAGCGATACAAATCATTGTTGTGGGTGCTTAGGTGGGAGTGGGGTTGCTATGAAGATGTATTTGAAATGTGGCAGTTGGGACGACAACCAGCAAATGGAGGTAGATGCAAGTGGCTAAACAAAGGTGTAACAATAGGTATATGGGTATTACTGGTATGAGGATGTATGTTGCAGGGAATTTTTAGCAGATGTTTGATGCTACAGAACTTACAGCAGGGGTTGGTGATGTGGGTTGATGCAAAGGCTACAACAGGTGTGTGGCGACAACGATGTGCTGGCTAGTATAGGTACAAGGAAATGTGTGTGAAAGGGGTCCATTGATATACAAAAATATGTAGAGGTTTTGATGGAAAGCTATAGAAGGAATCACAATATTCCTTAGGTTGCTGTGAAAAACATGGGATAACAACAATTTAATGGATTGTTGTGGAAGACCAACAGTAGTTTGAGAGAAGACTATGAGAGTCAAAGAGCCACAACAGTTCACGTGGACTGCTGTAAAAGGCTTATCATTATAGCAGTTCAAATAAACTGCTGTAACATGCCCAAAGCCTCAGTAATTTAAATCGAAATCATTGTGAACAAGGGAAAAAGGAAAACATAGTGGTTCAGGGTGGACTATCATGAATTGATGAAAGTCACAGGGGGGGGGTGTTTTGTAACAAGCAAGTGATGGATGCAATGATATATTGCAATACTGGACAACATAGGTAACCATAGTTGTGACACTAAATTGGGGAACAATTTATCATTGGCACTGAGATTGAATCATCTCCTTTGAATATACAGGTAACCACATTTGATACTTGCCCTCAAAGACAATGCAAGGATTAGTCTAATTGCAAGAGGAATTGACAACTTTGAGATAAATAAAAACAACAACTATGAAGCCAAACTTAGTGTGAACACCCCAAAATTTTCAAAATTTTGTCAAAATGACCCTTTTGCCCCTAACCTCATTTTCTGAGAAAATCAAAGCAATTTCAAAGCTAAACTTCAGATTTTCTGAATTAAATTCCATATTGGTATATTCAAAATTAATCCCGGATCCGAATCCAGTACTTTAAATCCATATTTCCTCAAAATCCGGATCCAAACCCATTTCTGAAGAAATTTTCTCAAAATAACTTTTAAATTCTCAGAAAAATCCCCTTTTGTAAATATTTTTGCAAAAACGCAAAAAAATAGTTTTAATCTTTGTTTTCTCACAAACTTTAGAATTTTATCCTAAAAATACAAAAAAATGAAAAAAATCACGAGGAAAACAAATAAGTTTAAACTTTTAAAATACAATTTTTGCTAAAAACCTCATTTTTTAAAAAACACTTTTCATAAAAATCTTTTTCAAGGGAGCCCTCTCTTCGTAAAATCCTAAAAGCAATAGGGGCCCCTTTCGTAAATTTGTTTCTTAGGGTTTCTTTGGAAAACCTTCGTAAGAAAAAGAGGGGGGGCGGCACCTCTTTGGCAAAAAAAAAAAACCTCCCTCCAGAAGAACCTTCTGGCTCTCTCTTTCTCTCTCTTCCATCGCCCAAAACCATCCATCTTCGAAATGGCCCTTCATGCCCAACCGACCACCTTCCCGAACCACCCATCTCTAACAGCCACGAACCCTAAAAATCATCTTCTCCACCTTTAAAAGAGGCACGGAAGGCCTCTTTTTCGGGGGACCGCTTCTTCACCTCCCCACTTCTTCTTCACGATCGTGTTTCACTCCTCCATACACCTCTTCTTCGTTTCCCTCTTCTCTCCCCTCTGGATCCCCGAGTCTTCCTCTTCCAATCAGCTGAAGGAAGCCAATCAATCTTCACGCCAAGACCAAGTGTTTCACATCGGCCATTGCATCATATTTATTTAGCGAGCATCCGTAGCTATTTTTCTGTAAACATTCATACATTCTCGATGCACATCCCTATTTGCATCCCTTCTTCTGGAATTGTTGTATAACATCCAGAGCTTGTAGGTAGCTGTACCTATATCACGGTCTCGCTCATCACCTTGCTACTTGTTTGCTATAAGTCAACATGGAGGGCCTAAGCAAATTCTTGGTGTTGGCTTAATTTGAGGGGTTGCATGGCAAAACTAATTTGATATCGTCAGGGTGTTGATAATATATTCATTATCAGCGGGGTTTTGATTTGCTGCAAAATTGTGCTTCATTGAGCTGAAATGGAACACATTGGTCTTGACTCTGGATTTGTTTGATATGCAACTGGTTGGAATTAATCCGGTGCCAGCCACGTGTCATTGATGGTGACAGGTTAAGACAAGAGAACAGGTAAGTATTGTCTTCTCTCGACTCTGCTGTAATTATCAAACCTTGTTGTTTATATCTATTGAAATATATGTTTCCACTGTACCAATTTGGTCGTCCCTCTGCTTATAAAAAAAAATGATATATCGATCTCCTTGTTTTTCATCCTGGAAGTGGGTTGTATTTTATTGCAGTATTACAAACAGGTGATTAAGACTGTTTTGCCCAAATGATTGTTTTCCTAAATTATAATGGCAAAACCTATGCACTTTTGGGTTTATTGAAGGTACATTCTGTTGAAAACTCGCATTACCAGAAATTAGAAGATTCAAAGCCCTGTCTGGGCCTCTTCATTTTAGAAATTAAATGTGTTAGCAGTAAAAACTCAAGAAGAAAATGTTGTTTCCTGAAACTGGTTTACCGGTTGCCCTGTGCTTGAAGTTGCATCCTAGCTCAACTGAAGCATTGAAATTGCTGGTCCATCAAATTCCATGTTATCTGGTTGAGAGAATGTCTGCAAGATCAACAAGAAATTTGTTTGGTGACTTCAAAATTTTAGTTATGATGGTGTTCATGCATAAAGAGAATTATTTTTCTACCTGCTGGCTTATTGCGTTTGTTATCACTATCATCTTCATTTGCTAATCTGAAAAAGGTCAATTTAGTATGCTGTCGTTCGTGCTTCTCAAATCTGAGTAAATATTGCATATCGAAAATCCTGATCTGTGGTCATTTCCCCAGCTCGATTTTCATTGTAAAAAACCCTTCAGTGTTGACATAACCCATCATGCTTGCCATTCAATCACCCAATCCCAGCACAATATCAACCATGCATGCTTTTGCACCGGTTATATAGCCACGTGCATTAACCATCTACAGCAGTATCTGGTATTGCTGTAGTCACCGGCACGCCTATAGCAGTGCCCATGTGCTGCTATGACCCTCTTTGGCTACCCATTTCATATATACAACATTTCCTATATACATTATGCCCGTTACACTTGTCACTTTTACAGCAACATTTACACTTATATTTTCACATATAGTTCCATTATTCCATCACAGCCCCACTGCCAAGTAATGCCATGATTTCATTATTGCTGTGTCCACCCCTGCATCACCTTACACAGCTCATTCACCTGTTGTGACTACAGTAGTAGTCTCTCCATTCATACCCATTCAATTACTACCACAAGGCACTCACTCAGGGCCTCCATTGACCAAGCCACAATATTTTGCTGCTTCCAGCTGCACATCACCCCCATTTCATCTAGCTTACCTCCATTTCTTACAAAATCATCTAACCTCCAGCATCCCTGCAGCCTCTACTGCTGTGCAATTTCTGCTAAAAACCCTTTTTCGCTTGCCGCTGCATCTTTCTCCGCTTGAGTGGGCACGATATCACATAACAACACCACCCTTGTTGCCCAACACAAACTACCATTATTTTCCCTGTGCTTGGGGTACAGTCTCCACAACACTTGTTACCTTGCCCAGTACAGCAGCCTTCACATGTGTCCTTGTAACCATAGCACTTGTTACTATTCACTGGTTGCATGCCATATTATGCACATACATCCTATACATTTGCACTCCTTCCTTACCTGCTGCTGTATTCCACCTCCCATGCATTTGCTGTATTTTTACAAATACCCACCATTTAAATATCATCTTTAGATGAATGTATATGAATTCAATCTTTGCAATAGGTCTTCGATTTTGAGTATCATCATTAATTTGGATATTTCCATCATAAAATAAGTATAATCATGTACCTTTCTCATTAGGTCTAAGTCTTATCTTTAAAATACGTATATTCTATTTCTCCATGTATATATGGATTCTCACATACATCTTAGATTCATTTCACCATTTGCTTTCTTGATTTCATGTAATATTGTCATCTTTCCTTGTATTCGTATTAACCCTCTTTTGCAGGAAGTAAGTTAAAAATATTATTTTAGCTTAGGAATGTTAAATTCAATTTCAAATTCAATGATGTAATAGCTAAATCTTAATGAGAACATACATTTCCTGCTTTAGGTAGAATGGATGAGCATTATAAATATCATTGAATTACTTGTTTTTCATGCATTTTGCCTTTATTTTTTAAATTCTCACAAATGGGAACACGAATGGCACGTGCACCATTTCGTAAGAGGTAAATTAATCCTAAGTTGATGATTTACATCAACGGCCATAGTCGGGATGTAAACAAGACTTAGTATTTTTATCTTTTATAAAATAACACTGGATCCACACTGGATCCTTTTTCAAAATCATCATATTTTCAAAATATTTCTTTCTTTTATTAGAGTTTCATTTAAAATTAATTCAATATATATACCAATGGCCATAGTCAGGGTATGTTGAGAATTAATTTTATTTTAAACTCTATAAAAGCACAAAAATATGTTTTATTCTTCACCTGAATTTGAATATAGATTATTATATAATACATTCAATGACCATAGTTAAGGATGTATTATATTTTTCATCTTATTTCAATTCATGTAAAGAATGAAACATGATTTTCAAACCCAATTTCAAACTTATTCAAATCCATCCATCATTTAGGATAGAATCGCATCATATTTTCAAAATTTCCTTTTAAAAATCCAAGTGATTGTGAATATCCCTGCTTCAAATTCCCTATTTCAATTCTATTTCATTCCCAAAACCTTCAAATCAAATTCAAAGTTTAAAATTCAACTTGATTCATTTTATGAATTCCAAATTCAAGTTCAAAGTCCAATTTGACTTTGAAATTCATCCTCAAATCAATTTTGAAATTCCAAAATCCATTCTAGGATCCAGATCCCCATTCTACATTTGGATCTCAGATTACAGATCTGAATTCCACTTAGGATCTAGATCCCCATACTATCTTGAATCTCAGACTTCAGATCCAAAATCCATTCTAAGATCCAGAACCCAACTCTACTTTGGATCTCAGATTTTAGATCCAAAAACTATTCTAGGATCCAAATTCCAATTCCACTTTTGGATCTCAGACTTCAGATCCAAATTTTTTTTAGGATCCAGAATTCATTTCCATTTCGGATCTCAAACTTCAGATCCAAATTCCATTCCTTCGGATCCAATTCCATCCTAGATCTCATATTTTAGATCCAAATTTCCCTTAGGATCCCAAATCCAGAATTCAATTATTCTTGAATTTCAACTCTACTTAGAGTCCAAACCTTTGATTCAAAATTCCATTCTGAACTCCAAATTTCAAAAAAATCAAAATTCTATCTCCGAATCTGAATTCCATTCCAAGTTTACCTTGAATCCAAAAAAATCAATTCTATTCTATTCTGATTTCTCTCAAATCTTATCTCAATTTCAAGCTTCATAATTGAAATTCAAATTACATCTCTGTCTTGATTCAAAGTCCTAATTCAAAGTCCATTTATGACTTCAAATTTTCCTTTTTCTTCTATCTCAAACTTCAAAATCATCCCTTTTTCAAATCCAGATTTATTTTTCCAAGCTCTTGATTATTCCAAAAACTTAGAACTTTAAATCTTAAGTTCTAAGTTAGAAACCATTTCTTAACTCCCTTATCAGATCCATCTCAGAAATACTTGGAAAGTTTCAAAACATTTTCAAAAAGAGCATACATCCTTGCATTGCACAAGCATGATTCTTTGTGCATTTAGATTTAGGATAAATTCTTAGATAATTTCTTAGCAAAGCAAAAGGCATAAATTCGACCCTTGGTTCGATTATCCCTGGTAAAGGCGCCAGGAACGGTCGAACCTCATACCGACGAGCGGATCCCATCTTCTATTTTTCCTGCAAATATTTCAAAAACGAAGGCGAGTTATTTTCTAAATATTTTAAAAATTAAGGTCAAAGTGAGACCCCGCAAGAAAATTCCTCTTCTTTTCTTTTCTCTTCTCTCTTTCTTTTTCTATCTTTTATTCTTCTCCCTTCAAAAAGGAGGAAAATAAGAGGTTAGAAAAGGAAAAGAGAAGGAAGAGAGAGAATACGAGAGGAAAAATTTTGCGATGATCACAGATTTGGCGATCGAGATGGGACTTTGTCTCCGTCTGGTCGAATTATGCCTTTGCTTTGCTTTTATATAATCTAAGTCTTTATTCTAACATATGTCAGCTATATTTCCATGCAAACCTTAGGAGCCTAGACTCTGTCCTAAGCCGACATCATTTGCATATAGGATTTAAGTATGGTTTGGTAGGACCATATTGAGGAGATTATTCCATGTTCACATTAGACTTAGGTTTGAAATACAACTCTCCTCAATTTTAGGGATTGAATGCAAAACAATGTATGCAAGTGTATGCTTCTCTTCATTTTAATCTATCTCTTTTGGACTTGCATTAGAGCCATCTGATTTCTTGCATGTTGAGCATATTTTGAAAACCTCCTTACCTATATTGTCCCGATCTTCACGTTGCTGGGCTGTCTCACTGAACCATAGTTCGGGAGAGAGCCTCACAACTGGACCACTTATTTGGGTTCGCGCCCCCCTACCACGTACCTAAGGGCCATAGTCTGAGGTATATCGGTAGGTGCTCAAGGATGTTGGGAAAACCATTACTTTAGAACCAGAGGAATATTTCTATGCCACGTACTTCGAGCTTCGGCTTGAGTATATCGGCGTATCTTGATTGGAATCAGATGAACTGAACCCTAGAGTTAGGATTAAGGTCCTACAAGCCATTTCAAAATATTGCATTTAGAGTCAGCCTCTAGGGATTGCTGTTTGTGCATCCTTGTTTGTATATCTATGATTGTATGATATTTTTATATTCCCTATATTTTCCAAAACCCTGGGTATATATAATTTTAAATTTCCTCCTTGTTTTAAAACTCAGGTGTATTTTCCTTTTTCTTCTCTTAATTTCTTCTAATTCTTTTTTATCCTGCCTGCAATTCTTCAAAAAATTTCTTTTCTATATTTCATTCCTTACCCTCATTTACAATAAAACATCTTTTGTCAGGATATGTCCTTTTCAAAATTTATCTTTATTTTTACTTGTCTATCCTTTTTTTTCAGAAAAACAGTGCGGTTTTCGCAAATTTTGGTGACAATCCGATCCCTCGTAATGGGATGTTTTCATTTTTCAGATTATGATTTCCTCCTTTATTAAAATTTCTTCCTAGATCTTTTCTAAAAGACCCATTTATGCACTACAGAGAGCATCAACGTTATCAGTTGAGTCAGACAAAGCTCAGAGATTACACTGCTCTAACATCCCAGTTACAAGCAGAGAGAGTAAAGAATGAATTCTCAAAAATCTGTCAGAAAGGGAGTTCAGGACAGCCAAAGTGAGATCGATCCCGTGATATACCAATTATTCAAAAGGATGATGGTTGAAATATTGTCTGAACAAGCTGAAGCCAATTGCAGAAAAGCTCCCACAGAAGGAAAGGCACCTGTCACTTTCCCCATGAATGAACACGGCAATATCGGTATAGGAAATTCCAAATCCAGCAGGAGCAACAATCAAGGCAACCAGGGCAGCAACTTGAGAGAGTATAAAAGCCAGATTGGGAAATATTGTGAAAACCGTGATAGACCTCTTTAATACAGTCCTCATCAAAAAGGCAAGAAGCAAGAAGAACCAAAACGCAAGGATTGGAGCAAGGGTCAAGATTTTACTCATTTAGATGAGCTGCTCGACAAAATCCTCGAATACATGTTGTCTAGCGGATTACTCAGGCTCCCAAAAGCCGCCAACCCTTCCACAATCATGGGAAAATATATAGACCAGTTCTGCAGGTACCATCGAGTAATAGGGCATGACACTGAGCATTGCTTTGATTTCAAGAATATAGTTCAAGACTGCCTTGATAAGAATCTCTTTGTCAAAAATGAAGGAGAAAAGCATCCGGATCTCCTAAACATGCAAGCTCAGTCTAGTTTCCAGATAGGGGTCAGTGCTCAGTGGAAGCCAAACAAGCCGAAGAAAGCAAAGCATGAAGGTTGGGGTTATGATCGTCAGCTTACCCCTCTAGGTCAGCCGATCGAAGAAGTTCTCTGATACCTGCTCGAGAAAGAAATGATCAAGCTCCCAAAGCAGGATGATCCCTCTGTCACCAAAGGGAAATGGAAGAATCGCTTTTGCAAGTTTCATCGAGCGAGGGGGCATGACACGGAGTGTTGCTTCGTCCTCAAAAACATTATGCAGGACTACATTGATAAAGAGCTTCTGGTACCAGAGGAAGGAGAAGAGCAGACTGCAGTTCCGCCCGAACCATTTCCAGATTACTCGGAGAGTTGAAAATATCAAAAGTTCTTCGCTTTTCCTTTCTGTCAGTCGCTTTGTAGGGGCAAGTCAGCCCAGTCTTTGTGACTTCTTTTAGTTAAAATACTTGTAAATATTCAGTTTTGTTATCAACTTTTGCTCATCAATGACATGTCGATTTTCTTTATATCTTTGATATTCGATACTTTCTTCTTTTTTGCTATTTTAAGGCATTAAATTTCTTTTTCAAAATTCAGGACAATCCTGACATCATTCATGAGAGAAATGATATTACCTATGAGGGTCTTTCAAAAATCATGAAAATTTTAGTTCAAATATTTTATTACAACCCTTTTCAAAGATCAACCCTTGTGTTGATCATATTTTTTTTACAAATTGATTTCAAATCATTGCATTTCAAAGATCAACCCTTGTGTTGATCATATTTTCTGAAAATTGATTTCGAATTATTACACTTCAAAGATCAACCCTTGTGTTGATCATATTTTCCAAAAATTGACTTCGAATCATTACATTCAAAGATCAACCCTTATGTTGATCATATTGATTTGAAATCATTGCATTCAAAGATCAACCCTTGGGTTGATCATATTTTCTAAAAATGGATTTCGAATCATTTGCATTTCAAAGATCAACCCTTGTGTTGATCATATTTTTCTAAAAATTTGGTTTTCAAACCATTGCATTTTAAAAATCAACCCTTGTGTTGATCATATTGATTTCAAATCATTGCATTCAAAGATCAACCCTTATGTCGATCATATCTTCTAAAAAAAATTGATTTTGAATCATTGTATTCAAATATCAACCCTCGTGTTGATCATATTTTCTACAAATTGATTTTCAAATCATTGCTTCAAAAAATTAACCCTCATGATGATCTCTCATGAATGATCCCCTTTCAAAGATCAACTCTCGCAGATAATCTTTCTTTCCAAAAATGATTTTCTCATAAATCTTCTCTCATTTTGAAGATCCCACATGCAGGCAGGATCAAACTCTTTTTCTCAATTTTTATCAACTTTTTGTTTATCAATCTTTATCAGTTTTATCAGCTTTTACTCATTTTTTATTGATTATTCATCCATTTTATTAATTCTTCTTGTCAATTCTTATTTCAAAAATTTCCCTTTCAGGTTAAGGGATAAACCTGATGCCTCTTTCCCATGAGGTATTTCTTTTTCCTTCTTTTCCTTCTTTTCCTTCTTTTCCTTCTTTTCCTTCTTTTCCTTCTTTGCCTCCCCCCTTCAGGTTAAGGGATAAACCTGAAACCTCATCCTACGAGGTCCTTCTTTTTTCAGGATAAGGGATCGTCCTGAATGTCGTTCTTCTTCTTTTAAAGCCTCATTACTCTCTGCTAAAATCTTTTTCTATCAATTTTATTTCTTAAATTAAATTTTAATTCTTTATCAAAGTTTTCATCAACTTTTGCCTAAATTTTATTCATTTCCCATTCAGGATAAGGGATAATCCTAAAACCCCTCATAGGAGCAACAATGCTACCTGTGAGAATTCTTTCCATAAAATTTCCTTGATTCTTCTCTTTTGTCAAATCTTCCAACAATTTCTATCTCTTCTCGTCAGTTCTTTCTCAGATTTTATTTCCTCCCCAGTCAAGATAAAGTGGCAATCAGATCACATGCAAATAAATTCAGTCCTCTAAAATGATCATTCTCAATCCCAGGTCCGGTCCTCGCACTGGCAAATTTTCAAAACGCAATCTTTTGATAAAAAACTTTCTGTCAAAAACCCGAGTTCTCATTTGGGCTTCTCCCTTTATTCTTTCATTCAAAGTTCTGAGTTCCGACCAGGACTTCCTTTTGAATCCAATCCTCGCATTGGAAATCCATCATTTCTTTAGAAATCCGAGTTTCAGCTCGGGTTTTTCTTCTATTATTTTTCGTTCGAAGTTCTGAGTTCCGACCAGGACTTCCTTCTGAATCCAATCCTCGCATTGGAAATTAATCATTTCTTTAGAAATTCGAGTTTTTCAAAACTCGGGTTTCTCTTTTTTCTGAGTCCCAGCTCAGGTTTTTTCTCTGCCCTTTCAGGATAAGGGATAAACCTGATGCCTCCTGCTAACGAGGTATTTCTTTCCTTCTTCCCCTTCAGGTTAAAGGATAAGCCTGATGCCTCCTGCTAACAAGGTATTCCTTTCCTTCCTTCCCCCGTTCAGGATAAGGGGATAAATCCTGAAGACAGACCACATACAGTTAGGATGTGATGGTCCATTGAATTCAGAATTTCTCATCAAATTTTTCCAAATCTAGCTCATCTTCACAACGCACTCCTCGCACTGGTTATTTCTCAAAAATTTCAATCATATGTTGAGCTCATTTAGAAAATCCGGTCCTCGCATCGGTAACCTTCTAAATTCAGTGTTCTGATCAAATTCTTTCCTCTTTCAAAATTCAAGTTCTGACTTAAATCTGATGTATTTTCAAAAGATCCAGCATCTCGCTGGTCATGTATTTCCAAAAGATCCAACACTCGTTGGTCATGTATTTCAAACGTCCCAGCCTTTTGGTGGTCAGGTATTTCAAACGTTCGAACTTTTGTTGGTCAGGTATTTCCAAAAGATCCAACACTCGTTGGACATGTATTTCAAACGTCCCAGCCTTTTGCTGGTAAGGTTTTTTAAACGTTCCAGCTTTTTGCTGGTCAGGTATTTCTAAAAAGATCCAACACTCGTTGGTCATGTATTTCAAACGTTCCAGCTTCTCGCTGGTCAGGTATTTCAAACGTTCCAGCTTTTGCTGGTCAAGTATTTCAAAAGATCCAACACTCGTTGGACATGTATTTCAAACGTTCCAGCTTCTCGCTGGTCAGGTATTTCAAACGTTCCAGCTTTTGCTGGTCAAGTATTTCAAAAGATCTAACACTCGTTGGACATGTATTTCAAACGTTCCAGCTTCTCGCTGGTCAGGTATTTCAAACGTTCCAGCTTTTGCTGGTCAGGTATTTCAAAAGATCCAACACTCGTTGGACATGTATTTCAAACGTCCCAACCTTTTGCTGGTCAGGTATTTCAAATGTTCCAGCTTTTGCTGGTCAGGTATTTCCAAAAGATCCAACACTCGTTGGTCATGTATTTCAAACATTCCAGTTTCTGCTGGTCATGTATTTCAAAGGTTCCAGCTTTTGCTGGTCATGTATTTTCAAAATCAAAAGATTGCAACTCAAGGTCTCATCAAAATCTATATTGAGTGATTATTTCACAAAGAATTCATGAAAAATTTGTCAATTTGCTAAAAGCATTTGTTGATTCTAAATATTCTTACTACACAAAAAAAATTCCTCAGATTACCTCTAGTATTTCTTTAAAAAAAGGTAAGACTTTTTGCGAAAATAGGTAAAGTTCAAATCTTTTCCTGATTGATCAACCAAAAGGATATAAGAAATGTCCTCGATATGATCAGTGAAAGAAATCTTCAATGATGTTGAAAAGCCAGAAGCGAATGGATATTGATCTTAGCTATGGCGCATGTTTTAAAAATGACTTTCTGGCAATCAGGTAGTGGAAATATCTTGAGCTATAAAAAGAATCCACTCAACCCATATCTTCTCATTTTGTTTAAAAGTTGTAATCAAATATCCGCAAAAGGGATCTCTCAATTGTCGTCAAGATGAAGACGAATATGCGAGCAGACCCTTGGGGCCAAAGAAGATTTAGATCATCTCCGAGATGAAGGAGTTTGTGAAGGATCCTTCCAGGGAAAGTTCGGATCACCGTCGAGATGAAGGCGAGTGCGATGAACCTACCGACAAACCCTTAAAGATATTTGATTTCTGCTATCATCAATAGACCTTTTTTGCCAATATCATCAATAGAATCCCTGAGATAAAAGAAGGATCGGAACATCTCCAAGATGAAGGAGTTTGTGACGTACCCTTCCCCGAAAAAAGAGAGAAAAGTCAGGACATCTCCAAAATGAAGGATGATATAAAAAGCCCAGAAAGCCCAATGACTCAAAAAGAGTGCAAAAAGATCATCATGGGAAAACACCTAGATATCAAACTGCCAAAGTTGCCAGAAGTCATCTTTTCTCATGTGAAATTCTTTTATCAATATCTCTTCATTACTTGCTTGTATGAAATTAATAATATTTCTTCTACTTCTCATATCTAGGAAATGGATAGCTTCCTTGAAGAAAATCATCAGCACTAATCTTTTGAATTTGACTCTTAAAACTGAGGAGTTAACCTCATTGGAGGAAATACTCTAGGTAAAAGAGGGAATATCTTCGCACATACATGCACATTTCCAAGCATTCGAATCAGCTATAATTTTATCTTATTGGCAAAATTTTCTAGATACTCCAAGAATGAAATAAACATTCAATATCCATTTTCGATGCAACCTAGCATTGTTTATATCTTCCAGAAGAGTTGCCTCTGAAGGAAATATCTCTTCCTGTCCCATCACGGTTTTTCTCATGGAAGAAATCCGTATGGATGACCCACTCAGGATAAGGGTCAAACCTGAACCATTTGCGAAAGATCATTTGATTTCAAAAGCTATTTCAGTCTCAGCAAATGAGACGCCCAATTACTTCTCCATTTTCAAAGCTTTAGGGAACCGTATATTTCTCCTTTCGCAAAAACCCCTTTCGGATTTGTTTGTCCAAATTCCGAAGGTCCCATCATGCTTTCTCCATTTTCGAGAAACCTGTATGGTAGATTTCCCCCACTCAGGATAAGGGTCAAACCTGAACCATTTGCGAAAGATCATTTGATTTCAAAAGCTATTTCAGTCTCAGCAAATGAGACACCCAATTTCTTCTCCCTTTTCAAAGCTTTAGGGAACCGTATATTTCTCCTTTCGCAAAAACCCCTTTCGGATTTGTTCATCCAAATTCCGAAGGTCCCATCATGCTTTCTCCATTTTTGCTGTATGGTAGATTTCCCCCACTCAGGATAAGGGTCAAACCTGAACCATTTGCGAAAGATCATTTGATTTCAAAAGCTATTTCAGTCTCAGCAATGAGACACCCAATTTTTTCCCCCTTTTCAAAGCTTTAGGAAACCCTATATTTTCTCCTTTCGCAAAAACCCCTTTCGGATTTGTTTGTCCAAATTCCGAAGGTCCTATTATGGTTTCTCCATTTTTTAGAAATCCGTATGGTAGATTTTTCTCACTCAGGATAAGGGTCAAACCTGAACCATTTGCGAAAGATCATTTGATTTCAAAAGCTATTTCAGTCTCAGCAATGAGACGCCCAATTTCTTCCCCCTTTTCAAAGCTTTAGGAAACCCTATATTTCCTCCTTTCGCAAAAACCCTATTCGGATTTGTTCATCCAAATTCCGAAGGTCCCATTATGGTTTCTCTATTTTTGAGAAATCCGTATGGTAGATTCCCCCACTCAGGATAAGGGTCAAACCTGAACCATCTGCGAGAGGTCATTTACTTTAAAAGCTATTTTAGTCTCAACAATGAGGCGCCCAATCTCTTCCCCTTTTCAAAGCTTTAGGGAACCCTATATTTTTCTTCTCTCGTAAAACCCCTTTCGGATTTGTTCGTCCAAGTTCCGAAGGTCCCATTATGGTTTCTCCATTTGAGAAACCCGTATGGTAGATTTTCTATTCAGGTTAAGAGTTAACTCGAAACCTCACATCGCGAGGTATTTTCCTTTCAGGTTTGGGTTAAACCTGAGACTCGTTCCAATGAGATTCCTCGTTTTGACGAGATATTTTCTTCCAGTCCCATCATAGTTCTTCCCATCGAGGAATTCATGCATCATATATCCATCCAGGATAGGATCCTATTTGAGCTTCATTCCACGAGATATTCTCCAAAAATGTCCCATCAAGGTCTTCGCATAATCCTTTCCTCATTCAGTTCATTTTCAATATATCTTCGTCCCATCCAGGTTAAGGGCTAAACCTGAATCATTCCAAAAAGAGTATCTTGTCTCACCCATGAGACGTGGTCAAAATTCTCATTTTCCACCATTTCGGGATTTTCATCCAAAGTCCCATCACGATTTCCTCATTTCTATCATTTGATCACATCATCTTCGAGGATTTCGTCCCCCCAAAACCATTCAGGGTAAGTTTTTCTTCCAAAATAATTCTTTCACACCCAGTTCAGATCTGCTGACTGGGGCATTTTTCAAAATTTGGAGTGTTATCTTTGCCACTAAGCTCGGCTTTCAACCGGCTTAGTAGCAAAGAGGGGCATCTGTAAACACCCCAAATTTTTCAAAATTTTATCAAAATGACCCTTTTGCCCCTAACCCGTTTTCTGAGAAAATCAAAGCAATTTCAAAGCTAAAATTCAGATTTTTTAAATTAAATTCCATATTGGTATATTCAAAATTAATCCCGGATCCGAATCCAGTACTTTAAATCCATATTTCCTCAAAATCCGGATCCAAACCCATTTCTGAAGAAATTTTCTCAAAATAACTTTTAAATTCTCAGAAAAATCCCCTTTTGTAAATATTTTTGCAAAAATGCAAAAAAAATAGTTTTAATCG
Organism: Nuphar pumila; assembly: GCF_984573655.1. Lineage (NCBI taxonomy): Eukaryota > Viridiplantae > Streptophyta > Magnoliopsida > Nymphaeales > Nymphaeaceae > Nuphar > Nuphar pumila. The sequence continues at coordinate 67,169,298 of NC_143255.1, read as the reverse complement.
TTGTTTTCTCACAAACTTTAGAATTTTATCCTAAAAATACAAAAAAATGAAAAAAATCACGAGGAAAACAAATAAGTTTAAACTTTTAAAATACAATTTTTGCTAAAAACCTCATTTTTTAAAAAACACTTTTCATAAAAATCTTTTTCGAGGGAGCCCCCTCTTCGTAAAATCCTAAAAGCAATAGGGGCCCCTTCTGTAAATTTGTTTCTTTGGAAAACCTTCGTAAGAAAAAGAGGGGGGGCGGCGCCTCTTTGGCAAAAAAAAAAAACCCTCCCTCCAGAAGAACCTTTTGGCTCTCTCTTTCTCTCTCCTCCATCGCCCAAAACCATCCATCTTCGAAATGGCCCTTCATGCCCAACCGACCACCTTCCCGAACCACCCATCTCTAACAGCCACAAACCCTAAAAATCATCTTCTCCACCTTTAAAAGAGGCACGGAAGGCCTCTTTTTCGGGGGACCGCTTCTTCACCTCCCCACTTCTTCTTCACGATCGTGTTTCACTCCTCCATACACCTCTTCTTCGTTTCCCTCTTCTCTCCCCTCTGGATCCCCAGTCTTCCTCTTCCGATCAACTGAAGGAAGCCAATCAATCTTCACGCCAAGACCAAGTGTTTCACATCGGCCATTGCATCATATTTATTTAGCGAGCATCCGTAGCTATTTTTCTGTAAACATTCATACATTCTCGATGCACATCCCTATTTGCATCCCTTCTTCTGGAATTGCTGTATAACATCCAGAGCTTCCAGGTAGTTGTACCTATATCACGGTCTCGCTCATCACTTTGCTACTTGTTTGCTGTAAGTCAACATGGAGGGCCTAAGCAAATTCTTGGTGTTGGCTTAATTTGAGGAGTTGCATGGCAAAACTAATTTGATATCGTCAGGGTGTTGATAATATATTCATTATCAGCGAGGTTTTGATTTGCTGCAAAATTGTGCTTCATTGAGCTGAAATGGAACACATTGGTCTTGACTCTAGATTTGTTTGATATGCAACTGGTTGGAATTAATCCGGTGCCAGCCACGTGTCATTGATGGTGACAGGTTAAGACAAGAGAACAGGTAAGTATTGTCTTCTCTCGACTCTGCTGTAATTAACAAACCTTGTTGTTTATATCTATTGAAATATATGTTTCCACTGTACCAATTTGGTCGTCCCTGTGCTTATAAAAAAATTGATATATCGATCTCCTTGTTTTTCATCCTGGAAGTGGGTTGTATTTTATTGCAGTATTACAAACAGGTGATTAAGACTATTTTGCCCAAATGATTGTTTTCCTAAAGTATAATGGAAAAACCTATGCACTTTTGGGTCTATTGAAGGTACATTCTGTTGAAAACTCGCATTACCAGAAATTAGAAGATTCAAAGCCCTGTCTGGGACTCTTCATTTTAGAAATTAAATGTGTTAGCAGTAAAAACTCAAGAAGAAAATGTTGTTTCCTGAAACTGGTTTACCGGTTGCCTTGTGCTTGAAGTTGCATCCTAGCTCAACTGAAGCATTGAAATTGCTGGTCCATCAAATTCCCTGTTATCTGGTTGAGAGAATGTCTGCAAGATCAACAAGAAATCTGTTTGGTGACTTCAAAAATTTAGTTATGATGGTGTTCATGCATAAAGAGAATTATTTTTCTATCTGCTGGCTTATTGCGTTTGTTATCACTATCATCTTCATTTGCTAATCTGAAAAACGTCAATTTAGTATGTTGTCGTTCGTGCTTCTCAAATCTGAGTAAATAGTGCATATCGAAAATCCTGATCTGTGGCTATCCTAAGACTGACCAATCTTTCTACTGCAGATGAATATATATATATATATATTCATCCTACTTGCTGAACATTGCTCAAGGTCATTTCCCCAGCCCGATTTTCATTGTCAAAAACCCTTCAGTGTTGACATAACCCATCATGCTTGCCATTCAATCACCCAATCCCAGCATAATATCAACCATGCATGCTTCTGTACTGGTTATATAGCCACGTGCATTAACCATCTACAGCAGTATCTGGTATTGTTGTAGTCACCAGCACGCCTATAGCAGTGTCCATGTGCTGCTATGACCCGCTTTGGCTACCCATTTCATATATACAGCATTTCCTATATACATTATGCCCGTTACACTTGTCACTTTTACAACGACATTTACACTTACATTTTCACATATAGTTCCTTTATTCCATCACAGCCCCACTGCCAAGTAATGCCATGATTTCATTATTGTTGTGTCCACCCCTGCATCACCTTACACAGCTCATTCACCTGTTGTGACTACAGTAGTAGCCTCTCCATTCATACCCATTCAATTACTACCACAAGGCACTCGCTCAGGGCCTCCATTGACCAAGCCACAATATTTTGCTGCTTCCAGCTGCACATCACCCCCATTTCATCTAGCTTACCTCCATTTCTTACAAAATCATCTAACCTCCAGCATCCCTGCAGCCTCTGCTGCTGTGCAATTTCTGCTAAACACCCTTTTTTGCTTGCCGCTGCATCTTTCTCGGCTTGACTGGGCACGATATTACATAACACCACCCTTGTTGCCCAGCACAAACTACCATTATTTTCCCTGTGCTTGGGGTACAGTCTCCACAACACTTGTTACCTTGCCCAGGACAGCAGCCTTCACATGCGTCCTTGTAACCATAGCACTTGTTACTATTCACTGGTTGCATGCCATATTACGCACATACATCCTATACATTTGCACTTATTCCTTACATGCTGCTGTATTCCACCTCCGATGCATTTGCTGTATTTTCACAAATACCCAACCATTTAGATATCATCTTTAGATGAATGTATATGAATTCAATCTTTGCAATAGGTCTTAGATTTTGAGTATCATCATTAATTTGGATATTTCTATCATAAAATAAGTATAATCATGTACCTTTCTCATTAGGTCTAAGTCTTATCTTTAAAATACGTATATTCTATTTCTCCATGTATATATGGATTCTCACAAACAACTTAGATTCATTTCACCATTTGCTTTCTTGATTTCATGTAATATTGTCATCTTTCCTTGTATTCGTATTAACCCTCTTTTGCAGGAAGTAAGTTAAAAATATTATTTTAGCTTAGGAATGTTAAATTCAATTTCAAATTCAATGATGTAATAGCTAAATCTTAATGAGAACTTACATTTCCTGCTTTAGGTAGAATGGATGAGCATTGTAAATATCATTGAATTACTTGTTTTTCATGCATTTTGCCTTTATTTTTTAAATTCTCACAAATGGGAACACAAATGACACGTGCACCATTTCGTAAGAGGTAAATTAATCCTAAGTTGATTTACATCAACGGCCATAGTCGGGATGTAAACAAGACTTAGTATTTTTATCTTTTATAAAATAACACTGGATCCACACTGGATCCTTTTTCAAAATCATCATATTTTTAAAATATTTCTTTCTTTTATTAGAGTTTCATTTAAAATTAATTCAATATATATACCAATGGCCATAGTCAGGGTATGTTGAGAATTAGTTTTATTTTAAACTCTATAAAAGCACAAAAATATGTTTTATTCTTCACCTGAATTTGAATATAGATTATTATATAATACATTCAATGACCATAGTCAAGGATGTATTATATTTTTCATCTTATTTCAATTCATGTAAAGAATGAAACATGATTTTCAAACCCAATTTCAAACTTATTCAAATTCATCCATCATTTAGGATAGAATCGCATCATATTTTCAAAATTTCCTTTTAAAAATCCAAGTGATTGTGAATATCCCTGCTTCAAATTCCTATTTCAATTCTATTTCATTCCCAAAACCTTCAAATCAAATTCAAAGTTTAGAATTCAACTTGATTCATTTTATGAATTTCAAATTCAAGTTCAAAGTGCAATTTGACTTTGAAATTCATCCTCAAATCAATTTTGAAATTCCAAAATCCATTCTAGGATCCAAATCCCCATTCTACATTTGGATCTTAGATTACAGATCCAAATTTCACTTAGGATCTAGATCCCCATACTATCTTGAATCTCAGACTTCAGATCCAAAATCCATTCTAAGATCCAGAACCCAACTCTACTTTGGATATCAGATTTCAGATCCAAAAACTATTCTAGGATCCAAATTCCAATTCCAATTTTGGATCTCAGACTTCAGATTCAAGTTTTATTTAGGATCCAAAATTCATTTCCATTTCGGATCTCAGATTTCAGATCCGAATTCCATTCCTTCGGATCCAATTCCATCCTAGATCTAATATTTTAGATCCAAATTTTCCTTAGGATCCCAAATCTAGAATTCAATTAATCTTGAATTTCAACACTACTTAGAGTCCAAACCTTTGATTCAAAATTCCATTCTGAACTCCAAATTTGAAAAAAATCAAAATTCTATCTCCGAGTCTGAATTCCATTCCAAGTTTACCTTGAATCCAAAAAAATCAATTCTATTCTATTTTGATTTCTCTCAAATCTTATCTCAATTTCAAGCTTCATAATTGAAATTCAAATTACATCTCTGTCTTGATTCAAAGTCCTAATTCAAAGTCCATTTATGACTTCAAATTTTCCTTTTTCTTCTATCCCAAACTTCAAAATCATCCCTTTTCTAAATCCAGATTTATTTTTCCAAGCTCTTGATTATTCCAAAAACTTAGAACTTTAAATCTTAAGTTCTAAGTTAGAAACCATTTCTTCACTCCCTTATCAGATCCATCTCAGAAATTCTTGGAAAGTTTCAAAACATTTTCAAAAAGAGCATACATCCTTGCATTGCACAAGCATGATTCTTTGTGCATTTAGATTTAGGATAAATTCTTAGATAATTTCTTAGCAAAGCAAAAGGCATAAATTCGACCCTTGGTTTGATTACCCCTGGTAAAGGCGCCAGGAACGGTCAAACCTCGTACCGACAAGCGGATCCCGTCTCCTTTTTTTCCCGCAAATATTTCAAAAAACGGAGGCGAGTTATTTTCTAAATATTTTAAAAATTAAGGTCAAAGTGAGACCCCGCAAGAAAATTCCTCTTCTTTTCTCTTCTTTTCTTTTCTCTTCTCTCTTTCTTTTTCTATCTTTTATTCTTCTCCCTTCAAAAAGGAGGAAAATAAGAGGTTAGAAAAGGATTAGAGAAGGAAGAGAGAGAATATTACAAGATGAAAAATTTTGCGATGATCACACTTAGGCTTCACCAAACTCTTCTATTGCTTTATCAACACATGCTTCAACAACATCAGTTGACTTGAAATATAAAAAGGATGTTGTAGGGCAGAGATAAATAGTGAGTGTGCTTCACCAGCAGAAATTGGTGTGGCATGCTTAATTCCCTGCAAGCGAAAGATATAGGAGCTTCATTTCTCTCTTTTTTTTGTATCCCTTGTGTAGGCATTCCCAGTGTTTTTCACAGCTGTGGTTCAATACTTTCTAGATGAGCCACTGATGAAATGACATCATCTGTAAGTGTTATGCTATGAATCCTTCCTACTGCCATTGCCAATACATAAGGCTATTCTGTTTGGTGGAACTTTAAGAGGAGTGGATGTAAGACCCGCAATTTTTCAGATGATTTCTGAATAAAATTCATGAGGCATTTACTGGTAAAAATAGCATTTTTCTCAAAATACGAAACAAATCAATTCCTGCGAGCCAGTTATACTTAAGATATTCGTCGCTTTGCGAATATATGATCAAACACTCTGCAAGCCATAACTTCCTACCTGAACAAAATCAAAAGATTTCCTCGAGTCAACTATCTTAGTTACTTCAATACGAAGAAAATGGCGTACTCAGATTTTTTCGGAAAAAAATCACTGAAAACCCAAAATTTTTGCAGGACCCACGGAAATGTTGCTGGGACTCACAGAAATATTTGTCAGAAAAATATTCTAGAATGTTCCAGTACCTTCCAGCATCTTCCAGCACCTTCCATGGAATATTCCATGAAATATGCTTTAGGAATTTCTGGAAAAGCCAAGGGTAAAAGGGTAAAAATGAAACTTGGGGCTCAAGTTTCATTTCCTATAAATAGACCCCCCCCTTTAGAAAACATCGCCACCCCCCCTTCTCTCTAGCCCTTTCTCTCTCTAGAACCTCCCCTAGTAGGTCTGAGCCTACTTGACCAGGTCTGAGCCTACTTGACCTGGTCTGAGCCTGCCTGACCTGGTCCTAACCCACCTGACCTAGGTCTGAGCCCACTTGACCTAGCCCAAACCCAGTTGACTTGAATTGAACCGAGTTAAGTTTGAAGTCAAAGTCCAAGTCCTTTTTCGTCCAAAGTTCAGATTTGATTCTTTTTGAAGTCGAACCTCTCAGAGGACGGATCGAAGCGTTCGAAGCAACCAGAGTCGTTTCTTCCTCCAATTGAAGTAAGTTCGCTTCGTTGATCCATCTCTCTCAAGTATTTGCTTGTTTGTATATAGCATATACTTTCTGAAGTAATATCCGACTTTAGTTCTTGATTGATCCCTTCAGAACACTTCGGTGTTCACCCGCTCGTCTCGTAACTATCATCAGATTTATATGTTGAATACGCAGTATATGCATTCTTAAAAATGGTATATCGCCTTAGTTCTTGGTTGATCCCTTCAGAACACTTCGGTGTTCACCCGCTCGCCTCGTAACTATCGTTGGATACAGATCTAGGTGTATATCTGTTGATTCTGCCGACACGTCTTATATCGCATAGGCCATGTAATTTACCTTTGCCGTCGCGTCGTATGATGCCAAGGCTCATGCTTTATGCAATTTTCGATTAATGCACTTCTGATTATACATTTACGTACGTCGTCGTGTTGAAAGACACCAAGGCTCCTGCTTTCTGCAAATATATACATCGAATATTTCATTCGGTTAAACACCCCGAACAATAGTATATGCATTCCTTTACGCCGCCACTGTATAAAGCACAAGCTTCTGCTTATACTACAAATATGGCATGTAAAATGAGCGTTCAAATAGACATCAACTCCAAATCGCCAATGTGATTCCCTTACCGCTCCTCATTCAAGATTCTGCTTGACGAATGAAGCCCCTATTGGAAAGGCTTCGCTTTTTGGCAAAATGCTCTTTACGTAAAGACTAAGTCAATTACGTATGGCTTGAATACGGCCCAGGATTCTTGCAACCTTGATGGATGCAAGGTACGCACAACGGTGCACATTCATTTCCCGAGTTAAGCGTAGTGATTTCCCGCCAAAGAGGGGAGATGTTGCTGAAATGGATAAAAGAAATGCACGCTTTTTCCGTTAAAGAGAGAAAGTGCTGCTAAAATTTCTGAAGAAGCTAAGAATAGCTCAGAAAGAACGTAGCAGGATCCTCTGTCATATATCAGAGTGCTACCCAGTTCATGAAATGCTTTCTACAACGTAGAAAGGTTCGTCGCACCACTGCCGATAGAGCAGAGGAGGTGCTGACGAAATGGTTGACGGAAGAGCTGCCGGAACTAGTTGAATGGCATAATGATGTTCGTTGATAGAACGATGTCAGAACGGCTCGTCTCCTAAATGCCTGTAAGGGCACCTTGCTCGTAAGGGCCGCTGAGCCAGAGTAGAGGTTGTGCCTTAACCAGGTTTAGACTTGTTGCGTAAAAATACGCCGAGTAGTCGATCTATTTAGATCGAGTCATATGCATGCTCATTGGGAACTGTTACACAACCAGACTCGTAAGGGCCAAAGAGCTAGAGTGTGTTGTTTCCACCCAAAAGAAGTGTGATGCTCGTGGTGGCCGCAGTGCCAAGAGCAGTGTTCTGCATCCATATGAATAAGACTTAAGGTCGCACTTGCCCCGTGGTTGAAAATCGTGTTAGAGGTACCCCTCAGTTGATGACTGTGTTGGAGCAGACTGAATGGGGTCGGGTACATACTCTCGTAGTGCTGAGGCATGGGCTGCCTAAATGGCATGCAAATATCTGTCCAAGTAATTATAAGACTAGTAGACCCCTTCAGGAATTATGCTCACTGTGGAATGACAGTGATGGTACAGCCTTGAGTAACACATATTTTATTTGGACTTGATAGAGTCCACGATGGCCTCAGTCACTCATGGGTTTTGGGGTCGTGGTTATCCTTAAGATCTAAGAATTGAACCCAACTATTGCAAGTAGATGATGCATTCGAATATGATCCTAGTAGGGTTCTCCCAGTTGAAACACACTGTCCTACTATGGATAGGGTCAACAGGCCTCTGGGGTATCTAAAATACATAGAATAATCAACCCCAGAACATCGAGTTGATGCCCGAACAATTGCTTCGCCTGCGTACCAAGGGTGAAAGAGGTTAATTATCAAAAAATGCATTATCTCTAGGTTCATCAATGCTTGAATGTATGAGTGTATGGACATTGTTGAGTCAGTCATGCATAACCTTTGTGAAGGTGTCATGATCGGTATACGACTGGACCGACTGGGCAAAGACCCGTGTTGTATCCGCACGACTAAGCGAAGCTCGTGGAGCTGTCCTTAGATGCGTGGGATACGGATGTGCCAAGTATGAAGACTTGAGCTAGACATCCCTTTAAGACCTGAAAGAGGTCAAAGCTAAGTCGTGGAGACTTAAGCGGTTATTCAAATCACGGTCCTGAAGAGGCTTGCGCTAAGTCATGAAGACTCGAGCGGATGTTCAACTCATAGCCTTGAGGAGGCTCTTGCGATATACGCTAAGTCATGGTGGCTTGAGCGTCGTTATTACGAATTGCGACCCTTAGCGGTCAATGTATTGCTTGAGTTAAATGGATGTGTGATTGCTTGCTTACCAGACCATCAGTGGTTCTGACCCCGTTTAATGAAGATTTCAGGTGTTGAACCTGCGTGGCGATATGCGGAGCAAGGCGGCATCAAGTTCCAGGGTTTCTCTAGACAGAGTTGTACTGCTTCCTTTTATTGAACCTATACTGTTTTTCCAAGCAGTGATGTTGTAATAAGCATGTGGTTTTCGATAAAATGGAACACTTTGGTGGTCAATGAGTTGCTTGGCCACATACCTGTAATGTGCCTTGGGTTTTCTAAAACTGACGACTCATTATCGTCTGATTCCACTGCTAAAAGCTTTTCTAAGTTCCGCTGCAAAGAAAAAAAAAATCATGAAAATTTTAACTTAGCTTTGTTTTGGAAATCCGGGGTGTTACAGAATTGGTATCAGAGCATGTGTCTGAAAAACTTGGTTCAAGATTCGTCATGTTCACGATATCGCACTGTAAGTATACGTTTTATACTTTTGTTCTGATATGAGTGCATCTCTCTATAGATGACAACTCATGACTCGCGCGGCTATTGCTATCGTTGCAAGTTCATGCACGATGAGTGGATATGCCCGTATGAAGTCCAAGACTGCCAGTTTTATGGCGAGGATGGACATTCTTCCAACGAATGCCAAAGAAAATATACTGCCAATATGGGTCGGCGGGCATCAAAGGGTCTTAGGGATGAGACCTTGCGTGTCAGTGGACCGCATCACTCAAGTGTTGGTAGCAACAATACCTTAACGACTTCTGAGGGATCACCAAGGCTGAGAGACTTCGATTTGAACTTCCCTGCGGAAGTCATTCGCTCGCCAAGCTATCACCCGACTTCACATACGCCAAGCCTGAATGATCCAAATGAAAGAGGGGATTCTTTTTATTCGCCGATCATAATTTCGGACTCTCTGAGCCTTGATACTGCCGACTAGGAGAGTGGACCGGCATCCCTCATCTATCCCCAAAATTCGCTTGAGAGTGCGAAAGTGCCGCCCAAGCCGATTCTGGTTGTGCCTAAACTAAGGCCATGTGGCAACAGATGGACTTTTATGAGTTCATCTTCATCAAGGAAATTCAGGTCTTAAGAAATTGGTGATGTTTTGGAGTCAATAGACTCATGTATATAGTTTCTCACTGCCTAAGTCTGCCAGTGCGGCATGACGTTTGTGTTTAAGATGATACTTGTGTAAATGAATGTATATAAGTAAATAAAGCTTTTACTTCCTCATATACATCAAGAAACTAAGAACAAGTGCTTGTGTGTGAATAGATAAATGGCTCCTACGACGAGGAGAACCATGCCGAGTGAGGAGTCCCATACGTAAGGATTCCTGCTGGAGACGCTCAACAACCTGGTTACAACCATCCGTGAAACGAGGCCAGAACTAGTCACACCTCGCAACGAGAACTTAAGAGGAGTAACCTATGAGAAGTTCCTCAAACTAGACCCGCCAGTTTTCATCGATAAAGCTGATCCAGAACTAGCAGAGAGTTGGATCGAAGAAACCGAACGTGCCTTCTTGGTATTAGGGGTACCAGAAGAAAAAAAGACAAATTTTGGCACATACCGATTGAAAGATAATGCACGAAAGTGGTGGGATACCACTAAACTTATCCAAATCTCATAAGCCGAAGTCATCCCTTGGACTAACTTTCAAAGAACTTTTATAGATAACTACTTCCCATTGCATTCCAGAAACAAGAAAAAAATAGAGTTTCTGGAGTTGGAGCAGGGCGGTATGAGTCTGATGGACTATACCACCAAATTTCAGAATCTAGAGCGCTACTGCTCTCGATTATTCGAAACAGACTAGGAAAGGGCCGACAAGTATGTAAATGGTCTGCGCGAAGGGCTGCGATCTCGAGTGATAACGAGCATGCCCTCAACTTTTCAAGCTGCGGTGGCAACAACTTCAAAAATCCAAGAGGATTGGGCGCGATCTAAAGTGATTGTAGCGAAGAAGCCCATCGTAAATGGAGAGAATCGTAAGAGGACGTTTCCAAGTGGCCAGGGTTCACGACAACCCTTTCAAAAGAAGAAGTTCCAAGGTGGGAACAATACTGAACAAGTCGTGAGGCCAAGACAGAACACAACTCTGAATGGTCAGCAGTCCAGTTTCAGCTGCCCGAGGTGTCGTGTGAACCACCCCGGGAAGCCATGTCCTCGTGACATTGGTGGTTGCCTTTATTGTGGCAAGATGGTCCACTTTATAAAGGATTGCACCAAAAAGGCTACAGATGAACAAAGGAGTAGTGCCAGATCTGCCGGACCCTCTCGACAAGCACCACAACGCTCTCAGTTCCAATGACCGCCACCTAGAGTAGAACAAAGGCTTGCTACAGGTCGTGTATATGCTGTAACGACTGAACAAGTCGAAAATGGTGACTTGATTGAAGGCACCGTACCTGTTAATGGACATGCAACTTACGTCTTGTTTAATTGTGGTGCTACTCATACTTTTATCTCCGATGATTTCACCGAACAACTCCACGCCTTGGTGCAACCAGTTGATAAAATAATCGAAGTGTATAACCCGTTGGGTTCACGCATTAAATGTATCTAGTGCGTGAAAAACTTGGATATTGAGATAGCAGGGCAACACTTGCCTACTGACGCCATCTTGATCGATATGATACAATATGATGTCATTTTGAGAATGAATTGGTTGGCTCAGAATAATGCCAAGATTCTGTGTCGCGAGGGCAGAGTGATTCTATCTCAACCTGGATTGCCTAAAATGAAATACCGGTTGTCCAAACCAGTTCCACAGAAAAGACTCATATCAGCACTTAAAGTACAAAAATACCTTAGGAAGGGTTGTGTGGCCTTCCTGTTGAGTCTCTTGGTGGAAAAATCCAATGATCAGTCCCTCGAGAGTTTGAAAGTGGTGTGGGAGTTTCCCGAAGTGTTTCTTGAGGAATTGTCAGGACTTCTGCCACTTTGTGAGGTTGAATTCGGAATTCAATCCTTACCTGAAACAACGCTGATATCCAAAGCCCCGTATCGAATGGCGCCTGCTGAACTCAGTGAATTGAAATGTCAGTTGGAAGAACTGATGGAACATGGGTTCATCCGTCCGAGTGTATCACCGTGGGGAGCCCTGGTGCTATTTGTAAATAAGAATGATGGATCCCTTCGGTTATGCATCGATTATCGGATGCTTAACCCGGCAACCGTTAAAAATAAGTACCCGTTGCCACGAATTGAGGACTTATTTGAGCAACTCAAAACTCCCAGAGTATTCTCTAAGATCGACCTCAGGTCTGGGTATCATCAGCTCAGAGTTAAAGAAGATATACCTAAGACTGCCTTCAGAACAAAATATGGCCATTATGAGTTTGTAGTAATGCCATTCGGACTCACTAATGCGCCTGCTTCCTTTATGGATCTAATGAATCACATATTCAGACCATATTTGGATAGCTTTGAAAGAGATGCCAAGTATTTGCAAATGAATTGACAGCCGATTCTACTTGCTCCCTTCAGGGTAGAGCTTAAGTCCAGTTACTTGTTTACGCCCAACCAAGATCTACTCTGAATTAACAAAGAGCTTTGCTCCTATCGGACTGAATCGCAAAGATGGGCAAACAGGCTCTTTTCTCAGATGTCAAGGAAGATCACTTTGAACTGGTGCCCATGCATGTAGGATTTGAGATTCCAAGAAAAAGTACTGCAGTTCCTTTGTGGGTGGCTTGGGAGGGATGAATACGATGGAGATGAGCTATATGGATACTACTGTAGCAGGTGAAAAGGGTGACATTAGGAGAAAATGTAATAGGCTACGAGGGGAGGTTGTATGATATGTTGCAGACAGAGAACAAACTACTATGTAGACATAACAGGGGCAGATGGTGTTGTGATGAAACATGTGCCAATACAAAGAATTATAACAGTGACTGATAGAGTAATAGGGTAGGGAATGGATAATGGTATGTTGTATGGCATTAATGCAATAAAATGTTCAAAGATGCAGAATATGCATATACCACTAAATGCAAATGTAGAATGTACAAATAACAGGGTGAGTGAATGCAAATGTAGCAATAAAAATGTACAAATAATTGGTAACTGATTAATGGAATGTGAGGAGTGAAGGACACATACAGTGAGGTGAGACCACAACAACCTATAAAAAAAAATGTTGTATGCATCTGATAAACTATTCATGATTTATCAATAAAATAGGACACCATTCAATTTTACTATCGCAACCTTTACAGATAGGCTCCTCATAACGCTATACAGTAAGGACCTCAAGGCTTCTTGTGATGAGCTATGATTCATGTTTGCACTCCCGGAAGAAAGCTGGCCATAGTCTTAACAGGGTGAATCTCAAAATCCTGCTGCCTTCTACTATTTGAATTACGGAGGGATGTTCACCAAAATGGTATGAGCTTTGTCGATGTCTCCTCATCAAGATTCAAAATCACAACAATTGAACAATATTTCAGTTTGATAATGCTCGAAAATAGATAAATGACTAAGTAAAAAAAAAAATTGATGAGAATGTTAGGGATGTAATCATTCATATCATTGTTGCCCACCTGGTTTCTCTGAAACATTACTGTAAAAGGAGCTCTTCGCCATGTTTTTTTTTTCCTTTTTTTATGTTCAGTGAACGAACTCTGGCCTGATTGAAATTTTGTTGCTCCGAAAATCTAAGATTCACATATACATTTTTTTTTAATTCTTGCTTGAAGGAATGCCTCATAACCTGATGCCTCATTTTCTTTGGCATTCTATAATGAGTCTAGGTAGATTGTGTAAGCTGTTTAATGAATCAATACATCCAAAGATGATGACGCTGAGCCATCAGAGGTCACAATAGAGGTAGGAGATGATGCAGCGCATTTGATGGAATATGATAAAGGAAATTGCAACCATACCAGGATAATGAATGCATATGTTGTGCAATGCTGAGAAGAGGGGGGAAATGCAACAAATGGGCATGGGGAATGTGATACAGAAAAACAATATGGTGCTAAAATGTGAGAGTTAGTGATGCATGATACTAATAGCCGAGGATGCCCATGGAACAAAGTATACAGAAATTAACCAAGGATATAAGAAGAAAGAAACGTAATACAGAGAGGAAGCTGCTAATGAGATGAAGTGCACCAATGACCCACGACTGGAGGTAAACAGAAATGGAGGGATGGTACAGTGGTATGAACGTCATGAACCACCGTGAAGCAGAAATATAATCAGAACAAACAGAGTTCAGAAACGAGAATGATCGAATGCTACCTATACCAGGAATCAGATGCACCAGGTAATCAAGGAGGAAACATGGAAAAAAAACAAATGCAAATGGAAAAAATTTTGGCGATGTGTCAGCAATGGAACAACCAAACATTTATTCCACAAAGTAATTACAGAAAATGTAAATAAATGTAGTATCAACTAACAAAACAATGAATTATAAAAGGAAAGAGAGAAAACAATAATTAGAGCAAAGGCGATCAGATCAAATAATGGAAATTAACCGGTGAAATTAATAAGAAAAGAAAGAAGGATATACGGTGAATGGGATCTTAACATCAATCTGAAGCTAGAAAGCCTGCAGACCTATTGTTTAATTCAATAAAAATAGTGGATATTGAAAAAAAAAATGTGCCAAAGACGATGATGTATATAAAATGAAGAACAAAAGGAAGTTAACTCGATCGAAATGCCGAAAGCAAAACAGAGGTAAATAAATACTAACAACATGAAATGAAACATAATGAACAACATACTAAGAATTTAAACGGAAAATCCACAATAAAAAAAATAAAATAAAAGCAACACGCATGTGTGAACACCCCAATTTTTTCAAAATCTTTTAAATATTCCCTTATTGCCCCTAAATTCATTTTTTTTTAGCAAATGAGTCATTTCAAATCTAAATTCCAGTTCATTTCTTAAGTTTTATTGAAATTAAATTCATTTCATATGTTTAAATTGATTTCGGATCTGGATCCATTGTCCAGATCCAAATCTAAGTCTCCTTGTTCGAATTTTAAATTAAAAATTATAGAAAAACACCAAAAATAGTCTTTAAATAGCTCGGATAGTCCATTCGACATCCGTTTGGGTCCATCACATTGTATTTCTCGATTCGAGTGTCAAAACTCAAACATTTTCTCAAAACCTGGGTCCAAACCCATTCTTCTGAAGAAATTTTCCCGAAATGGTCTAAAATTCTCAGAAAAATACTTTTGTAAATATTCCTCAGAAAAATACAAAAATTTAGTGTTTAAAACTTTGTTTTCTTTTAAAACCTTAGTTTTCTATAAAAATACAAAAAAAATGGAAAAAGCAATATAAAAATAAAAAAATTGAGGAAGGTAAATGGTTTTTAAAACTTGAAAAAATTAAATTTTTGCCAAAAACCTCCTTTTTAAACCATTTTTAAGAAAAGTTCTGAAAAGGACCCCCCCCTGGGAATTTTAGAAAATTTTCCAATAGCTTCTTCCCGCGCACTTCCCCTCTCGCTTGCCTACCCTCCATCTTCAAACAGCTCCTTCTTCCCTCAGCCTTCCATCTTCAACCGATTCCTTCCCGAATCCTCCTCCTTCCCTTTAAAAGAATCTCTCCATCCTCTTCTCCAGGATCCGTCTCCTACCTCTCCACCGTAACCCTTCCATTTGCATCTTCCTCTGATCCACCTTCACGCAGCAACTCTCCCCTCCCTCGTTTCCTGGTTCCTGTCTGCCTCAACTGAAGGAGCTCAACCGATTCCAGTTCTCCCGAGTTAAAACTCAGTAGCTAAAGACATAATCCAATCCTCTGCAAACAAGACACTGAAGAACAACCTCTTCTCTGCAAGAAATCACATCATCAACTCTCACGCAACGACCCCCCCTTCAAGCAACTAAGAGATCGAAACCCACTACAGCTGAAGGAGTCTGATCCATCTTTAATCTTCAGAAGAAACATCACCTGATCAATTAAAGTCGTGAGTAAATATCTTTTCTCTCTCTGTGTCTTCTTCTGTAAATTCACATTCCCCTTTTCTTTTCTTAGATCTTTTTATTTATTTATTTTTATTTATTAAAGCAATGTATGTAATGTCGATCTGCTTTTGGCAGCGTCGACTAGCATTTTGCAATAGAACCTCACCCTTTTTTGGGTTACATTTCTTTCAGCATCGTTTGTTTATTCTGATTTTCTGTATTTCCCTTATGTTTTCCTTTATTAGTTATATGTTATTCTATGTAGTCGTTTCATCACCATCTCATGCATTGTAGGAGATTTTAACTTCCTGTTTCATTTTGATTTTCACTCTCTTCGATTTATGTTTTCATTTTCATTGTCGCTTCATTTTTTTCTTTCTCTATCTTTGTTTCTTTATCCCAATTCAGCATCAACAATGTTACATTAATTTCATTAGTGCAGGCTCTTATCGTTGTTAACCTCCTGTTCTTGATATTACATCTTCCCTAAATACATCTCATAGCCCACTTAGATTTCATCATGAATCAAATGTGATTCATGATAAGAACTATTGCAAACCCCCTGTATATTCGGCCCTCTATGGAGTCAGATTTAGTTAGCATCCATGGGTATCGTCATTTGATATATCTAACCTAATTCGCCAAGAAATCCCATTATATTGGTTGTGAATTCACAAGCAGGGCGGGCCCATCCCTGCTTGGTTTAATGCATCTCCTATAGTTATATATATATATATATATATATATATATATATATATATAAAAGAGACACATCATCGCATATTTTCCTTTATTCATTGACATAATCTTATAAAAAGATATATATATCATTTGAGCCACAACATCATTTTTATCAGCGTTTCGCTTCATAGTGCTCTGCCATATATCAATTTCAATCTCTGTTTATTACGGTAATTCAAGTTTTTTTTGCTTTTCATTTGCCCCCCTCCCTTTCTTGTTAATTTCATTGTATCAGTTTTTTTTTTTTTTTCTGTGCCGTTGATGCTTCTAAAAATTTGTTTTTGCCATTTTTTGTTGTTATACGGATTGCCTACATCATCTAAACCATAAGGAAGGATCCGATCTAATCCAGTATTAGATCGGATCCATCCTAGAACAATCTTTCATTTCAATTCATGTTAGTTGTGGCTGGATCATTGCGTCTCATTTAAATCCAACACTATGATGGGAAGTAATCGTAGTGCCATCCATTATTCCCAGATTACAGTCACTCTTACTGTTACAGAAATCCTTAAAAGGCTTACGGTAGTGGCAACAATGTGCCTGGTTCTTGGTACAAAACCAACAAAATTTGCTACTCTTACAATGAGCATGATGGCTATATTAAGGATGTACGTAGTTGAGTTTGTTCATAAAAGTCCTTTTCCCCTAAAAAATGCTGTCAACAAATTACATATACCTCAGATGACGCATGTGGGTTCAGGATCACGGTTTGAATTTCTTGCTAATCCCCTGTTGCACCTACCAATATATAGCATACCATCACTCTCATCCCCACCACACCGTGCATGTTCAAGTTCCCTATAGACCATTCATTGTACAACTGTAATTATACTTGCTATCATAGAATCAAATGCCCTGGGAACTGGTTTCCTCCCCTACGCATCCATATTCACAACAGGAATCTAAGGATAGAGGGAATTGTAAGCTGCTGAGCATCATTTCATTTTTTTTTCCAGCTTTTGTTTCCCATGTTATCTTTATTTGTAGAAATTGGATCTTTTTTTTTTTTTTTACTTATTATTTACTTCCTAATTTTTTTTTTCTTTTGAGGTAGCCTTATATTTAACAGCAGTTACACCATTACATTACGTGTATTCAATACATTTCCTGTTTATTGTTGCAATCTTTTTATTATTCTATGCATTTCTTGTTCATGGCCTGTAACTTGAGCTTCTCTAAAAAGGTTATATCTGGACTCCTGTTTTAGTTAGAGTGTAGAGGATGACTGATTGAATCTCCCATATGACCTATCTAGTAAGCTTTGGATTGAGTCTATGTATTGGGCTCATGTCCCTCAAAATGTTTGTATGCTCTGGTGTTATATGACACTATTACCCAGGGATTCATTTTAGATGCATTTGTAAATATCCTCCATCACCCTCTGTTAGCCTGTTATCAGCCTTAATCTGTAGAGCCTTCAGTCGATCCTTTTTATTCTGTGGAGGTTGATAATACCCATCTTCTTAAAATTTGAGTCTATTAGAATAGTTTTCTGCCAAGATTCACTCTTAGATTTTTTTTTTAGAGACAGTATATGTATTCCCTGTGATCCAAATTCCATTTATTTAAACCCATTTTTATTGGGCTTTTGTCATTCTTTTTCAATGGAGCACATCAGTAAGAATCAGTTGGGTTCAGGATATTCAGAAATATAGTACAAATTGATGATAAAGTGGTTTTTGATTTATGAGGACAGGTGAATCCGCTTCTGATCTATATCTTCGTTTAGGTTGCTAGAATGGTCCATTTCTATTTTTTTTACTACAATATGGGAATGCATGTACTCAATTATTTGGTATAAAATAGCTTTGTTTCCAGAAACATCCAGATATTTGATTGCGTAGGTGTTGTTTGTGTATTCACTTGCTCCAACCATGTGCTCTTTATAGAGATTTCGAGAAATCTTGAAGTTTTTCCTCTTCAATGGAAGCCCTTGTTCATCAATGACATGTCAGTCAAACAGGAGGTTCAGAACCAAGGTCCTGTACACTGCCGAAATTCTCAATCAGGAACAGGCATCCTTTCTTATCCCTTTGTATTCAGCGGTGTTTCTTTTAATCCAAAAACATGGCAGATATTGATGTAATAGAACCACCCTATGGCTTGTTGTGGCTTGCTGCGGCCCTCATCTTACAACCTACACATAGTCTCCTCTTTCTCTGTATCGCTGCACCCAATCACCTTTTTCCTTCCTGTTGCTTCCTGCACTTCCCTATCGCAGCAATGTTCATCTAACCAGAATATCACTTGCACTTTCTGTCTGCAAAAGACATCGTTACACACAACACCCACCTCACTTGCCGTGCTGACTTCTCGGTAGCATCTATGCTTCACTCACAGCCCCATTTGTATACATCACTCATTCTACACTTCCATTCACTTGTTATTGCTTTCATCACACTCCTGCAGGATCATGACACCCCACATTTGCTGAACTAACCTCCATGACAGTCCCTATTAATGGCTTTCCACTATCAGCATGTTACCACCTGTGAATTCCTATTTATAACATCTAATGCCTCATAGCACTTAGTGTGTTATTAATAAATTATACCTACCTGTATATCATTCCCCTTGATAGCAGCCCCCTGCTACATCTTATTCACCTGCAATACCATCTTGTTGTATCATTTCAGCTACATCTTCACTAGTCAGCTCCGCCTATGCACACTTCTTGCATTTCCCGTATATATTTTCATTATGGCACAATATCACATCCACCCTTTAGGTGTTAGTCCCATAAATGTCATTTATATTTGTACATGTATATCTATATTCATATATATATATATACATATCTATATATATATACATATATATATATGTATGCCCGTACATAGACATATATCATTTTTCATCTTTCCCCACTTTAGCTCTTAAATATCTTGGCATGCGAGCATCTTTTACCATTGATACCCATACGATACGTACAAATTTCCTTTATGTTCATACTAACCAGGTGTTTTGCAGGGAATATGGGAAAGACGTCATTATTTGGGATTTGAATGTTGTAATAATGTTATCATCGCAAAATTTTTAACTTTTGCGAATCAAACTGACCTTTGAAAAAGTTTTTGAAAATAACTCGCCTCCGTTTTTAAAATGCGGGAAAATTCCGAAGAATGGGACTCGCTTGTCGGTACGAGGTTCAACCGTTCCTGCCACCTTTAACAGGGGTAATTGAACCAAGGATCAATCTTATGCTCTATTCTATTCAACTTGTCTAAATCATATTCTAATTTCTAAATGCACATAGAATCAGGCATGTGCTATGAATTTTCAGAAAATGCACATTTGAAAACATGATGTTTGCTTTGAATGATTGAAATATTCAGAAAATGTAAATCTTGGAAATGATATCACATGAGAAATCGTGAATTGGGATTTGAAATATACTTCTGAGAGAAATAAAAATCGATTTTGAGAAATCCTTGACATTTAGTGAAAATCGATTCTGAGAGACTTGGTTTCTCTAAATTCAAACTTGGAAATTGAAATTCTAACTTAGAAAATTTGAATTTGGAACTTGGGAAATACTTGAAATATCCTTTGAAATTCAATGTCTTTGGGAAAATTGATTTTGCTATAAGACTTAGGAGATTTTGAGGAAATGAACTTCTTTGAATTGAGATTGGAATTGGCAAATGCATGAAATGAATGAATATGATTTTGAGGAATTGAGAAATACTTTTTGTATTTTTGAGAAATGCAGTGCATTTTTGAAGTTAGCCTAAGAGTGTAGGCTGAATGTGGCTAATGTGAAGATCATAAATCTAAGTATCATTCATATTCTGACTATGGCCATAAATACAAATTCCACCAAGTTTATAAACTTCATAGAAGCTGGTGCATGTGCCATTCGTGTAGACCATGGTGAATTTGTAAAAATATGCATAAATCATCATCCATCACACATTAACATGATAAAAATAAACTATATGCAATGCAACCTAATCTATGCAGGAAATGTAAATTCTTATTCCAAAGTTTAATTACAAATTACATCACTATTGAAAATTAAATACATGAAAAATAAAGTCTTCAATGCACCTGCAAAACTAGAAAACTTGGTTAATGAATATATGTTGGCTTTTCTAGATTTATCCAACAATATCAGGAAATTGTTGGATTTTGCTAGATATAAGCCTTTTTGCCATGATTCCCTTAAATCAAAATGATAAAATATGAAAAAATAATAAAGGTAAAATATGAAATTTTGAAATTGGGGTCAAAATGACCAAAATACCCCTAATAACAAGACTATGGCCTTGAAATTAGGGTTTTCAGAAAGATATTTTGATAAAATGCAAGTTTTGAAATTTGAATGGAATAAACTAAGCTAAATATGATATGACATATTTAAATATGTAAAAATTAGGGTTAGGGATTTCGAAATTTAGGTCAAATGACCAAATTGCCCCCGATAGCAAGACTATGGCCTTGAAATCAGGGTTTTTAGAAATAGATTTTGGTAAAAACTTAGGTTTTATGCACTAAATGAAATCAAATGAGCACAAAATTAAAACTAAAGCATCCTAATATGATTATGAACATGATTAAACCCTAAAAATATATGCTTATGCACGAAAATCCAATAATATCACAAATTTTGTGATTTTTTGCAGTGTTTTTGGATCTTTCAGGAACCCGGTTTTGCAATTTGCTTAATTCAGCCATCAAATGGATTCCAAAATCCATAAAAATTGGTACCTGCACTTGTTATAACCCTAATGTCGAATTGGAATTATAAAAATAATTTTTTGAAATTAAATTAATCCAAAAATTGCATTAAACCCTAAAAATATGCTATTTTGACCTAATTCACCAACCAGTTTCAATCCAAGACCTGAATCAGGGGTCAAATCTCCATAGAAATTTATGAAATTTTACAGAGACTAACTAGAAAGGAAAACAGATATTTCCCAATTTACAGATCGGAAAAATCATCTCCGGTTAGTGAGAAACCCTTCCGGCAATCTGAGCTAAAATATATCACTCTTAACAGGGATTAAAACAGCTATTCCAGATTGAAAATACAGACATAAAAATAAATTATAAACAAAAGTCTCTGAAATTTTAATGGTGAACAGTAGATGGAAAAATAACAATACTCACTTTTTACATATCTAAAATCGGATCTGTGGTTTGGGATTTATGACTAACACAAGTCTGATTAGGGTTTTGGTAAACCCTAACGAGTTTTAAAATTAAAAACAGATTCCCTAAAAAGGGAAAAATACTAAACAGTGATAA
Source organism: Nuphar pumila (assembly GCF_984573655.1). Classification (NCBI taxonomy): domain Eukaryota; kingdom Viridiplantae; phylum Streptophyta; class Magnoliopsida; order Nymphaeales; family Nymphaeaceae; genus Nuphar; species Nuphar pumila. Next base: position 67,147,650 of record NC_143255.1, on the reverse strand, counting down.
AAAAATCCGAAAATTTCACAGAAGATAGATCTATTCAATGTGAATCCCTAGCACTTTACAGATCTAAAATCGGATATAAGATGAGAGAAATATCATAACAGCAAGTTACCTTCTTGATTTTAACCACGATTTTAAAACTTTAAAAACCCGATTTGATGTCTGATTTTTTTGACAGGGTTCCCGAAATCCAAAACCTCTGATTTTTCTACCGTAACTCAATAACGCATGCATGAAACACATATAAAAAAATCAGAAATAAACAATGAGTTATTCCATCCGAAATAACATCATCTTTATTGTTCTAAACCTGGAACACACAGAAATTTAAGAAACTTAAAAAACCATGCATTAACTAATGTAAATAAATAAAATAAACCATAAAACAGTAAATAAAAATTATTTCTATGCTATAGAACGTAAAAAAAACATGAATAAACCATGAAAATAAAATAAAAACAGGGAATCAATGGCTGGAATTTGATATCACCTTTAAAACATAGATTTAACCCATTAAAAAGGGCAAATCATATATTTTATTGGTTATTAATGCAAAGAATCATATTAACATCAATTCTAATGGATTAAAATCTTTGTAAATCACCCAAAACAGGGTTGGATCACCTTCTTGGATCGTTCTTGCTGATTCTTGATGGTTCTTGAGGTTGAATCCATGGTTTAATCCATGAAGATGATGGTACCAATGGCTAAATCATGTTTAAAACAATGAAAAAAATTAAATAAAAACTAAAAATTAAAGAAAATAGTTACCTTGAGGTTGCTGCAATGGAGAAAGGGCTGGAGAGGAGAGAGAAGCTCCAAGAATCCAAAGGAAAGCCAATTGGGAAAATCGACCCCCTATAGCCTTCTATTTATAAAAAAAATTTAGGTTAAAAATTAAATGTTTTAAAAAAATTGGACTCTTCTAAGGGGGGCGATTTTGGGGTGTAAAGACTATCCTACCCCTAGCCTAAATTATCCTATTTAATACCTAATTAACCCCTAGACTCTCCTAAAAAATCCCCAAATATAATGCCACTTGGCATTTTCTCACATTGGGTTTTTAAAACACCTTTAAAAACCTTTAAAAACACTAGTTTTAAAAACTAACTTTCAAAATGAGTTTTTCAAAATGGTTTTGACTCTTATAAACCTCTAACACTAACCAAGACATCAACTAACCCTAGTCTAGCCCTGACTTACTCAAATATGGCACCACCCCGAGTGGGCCCTACTTGAGTTTTTCAAAAAGTGATTTTAAAACTTGAAATTGAAGGAGTTTTCAAAAGGATTTTCAAAAGCAATTTTAAAATTAGAATTTTTGAAATGGCATAGGGTTCTAACTGAATTAGAATTCCTCTGGATATGGTCCCAACTGAGTAGGCCCACATCGAGTTTTGGAAATTTTGAAATAAACACTGAAAATGGCTTTGAAAAAGGGTTAAAATCGACATTTGAAATTCAAGATTTTTGAAAATAGGGTCTCATGCGAACTGGAACTCCGGGTTAGAGTCCTGAACTCTTAGGACTCTGAAATTTTAAATTTTAACAGCCAAATGAAAGAATTTTCAAAAGATTTTATCAAGAAATGATGAAATAAGTCAGAAAACACAGTCAGGGTTAGATTCCTAACTCGACCAAACTCTAAAATAGAATCCTGAACTAACTGGATTATGTAAAATGACCTAAATTTTAAAAATAATCGAAAAAGACTGAAAATGGAAGTAAAACAGACTTAAAAACCAGACTCCTGACCGGATTAGGACTCTGAGACAGAGTCCTGATCGGACAGAAACTTTCAAAGATTTGAGAAATTTGATGAATAGAGGAATTCAGAAGCGACACTACCTCAATGGGTCTTATCTATAAATTGAAATCGATTAAAATTTGAATTTGAAATGAATCCAGATTGTTTCCTTGAGAAAATATTTCGAAATATAAAGTCCTGGGGTTGGAAAATGACAGAGTATTGAATAAAAACCCAGGTTTTGAAATTGATTTTGAAATAAAGCTTTAAAATTCAAATCTGGATTGAATGTTTTGAAAACAGGAGTGTTGGATCTCGAAGATGAGATGTAATGACATGCAATGCTATGCTGTGCAATGAAATGGTATGCCGAATGCATGCAATGATATGCAATGACACATGAAATGTAAGCACTGGATAAGGGTGAAAATTTGGGGTGTTTACAGATGCCCCTCTTTGCTGCTAAGCCGGTTGAAAGCCGAGCTTAGTGGCAAAGAAAACATACCAAATTTGAACCATAAAAATGCCCCAGTTAGATGAATCTGACTGGGTATGAAAGAATTAGTTCAAGTGATGATGGTAGATATGGAATAAAGAATAAGGAGAAAATTTTACTTCGAAAAGAAGTGAGATTCAGGTTTTGCCCTTAACCTGGATGGGACAGAAAACACCTCGTGTAGAAACGAAGCTCAGGTTTGACCCTTAACTTGACCGGGAAATGAAATACCTCATCAAAGTGAAGCTCAGGTTTAACCCTTAACCTGATCGGGCGGAAAATGAAATACCTCATCAAAGGAGGCTCAGGTTTGTACCCTTAACCTGATTGGGCAAAAAAATGGAATACCTCATCAAAGGAGGCTCAGGTTTATACCCTTAACCTGATTGGGCAAAAAATGGAATACCTCATCAAAGGAGGCTCAGGTTTGTACCCTTAACCTGATTGGGCAAAAAATGGAATACCTCATCAAAGGAGGCTCAGGTTTGTACCCTTAACCTGATTGGGCAAAAAATGGAATACCTCATCAAAGGAGGCTCAGGTTTGTACCCTTAACCTGATTGGACAAAAAATAGAATACCTCATCAAAGGAGGCTCAGGTTTATACCCTTAACCTGATTGGGCAGAAAATGGACGGAATCCTCGAAAGAAGAGACCGTGATGGAACCTTCGGATTTCCGCACAATGAATCTGATAGGGGTTTTGCAAAAGGAAGGAAATTGGAGTCCCTAAAGTTTGAAAAGGGATTGATTTTGGGCGCCTCATTGCTGAGACTAATTAACTTTTGAAATTGCCTTTTGCTGAAATTGGTGGCTTAACCTCAAGCCGAAATTGGACTGTCTATGGTGGGACAATGGGGACACAGGGAAGTGTGCGATTCTGAGAGCCCGTGCGCTCAGATTATACCAAAGAAGGGAAGGAATCTTGAAAACTCCCGTTATCAAGTCCTTAAAAGGGATAACAACTGATGTCATGATGCACCAAAGATGAACCTCAACTCTCGCTTCACGCCAGGATAGCTAGAAAATATTGTCAAAATGTTGAAAATTATTGTTGATTCAAAATAATTGAAAGTGATGCACATTGTTTTGAAAGTATTCCCTCTTTTCTACCTGAAGTATTACCTCCGACTGGGCTTAACTCCGTAGAATCAAGATTCGAATTCAAATTGCTTGCGATTGGCTTTCTTTCAAGGAAGCTATCAATTTCCTTGATATGGACGGGAAAGAAAGTATTCTTGATATTGCGAGAGCTATTGGTGAAAGAATATTGATAAAAGAATTTCACAAAATTAAAGAAGATTCTTGATAGATTCGGCAGTCTGATATCCTAGGATTCTTTTCTTATGATGATCTTTCTGCACTCTTTTTTTTTTTTAGCAAATTGAAGCTCTCTTGGATTTTTCGGGAATTACATCATCCTTCATTTTGGAGATGTCATGACTTTTCTCTTTTTTTTTTTTGGAAGGGTACATCACAAACTCCTTCATCTCAGAGATGTTCTGATCCTTCTTTTCTCTCAGGGATTATCATGATGATTATTGGCTCTTTGGTAGGAAATCTCTTGATGATAGCAGAAATTAAATATCTTTTAGGGTTTGTCGGTAGGCTCATCACACTCGCCTTCATCTTGACGGTGATCTGAACTTTCCCTGGAAGGATCCGTCACAAACTCCGTCATCTTGGAGATGATCCAAATCTTCTTTGGCCCCAGGGGTCGACTCGCTTAATTCGCCTTCATCTTGACGACAATTGAGAGATCCCTTTTGCAGATATTTAATTGAAGCTTAGGTGATTGAGGAGATATGGAGATTGAGTGGATTTTTCTGTATCACCCAGGATATTTCGACTGCTTTATTTTTCAAGAATGGTCTTTAAAAATGTGCCATTGACTGCGATCAATATCAATCACTCATGGCTTTGCAACAACATTGAATTCTCTTTGCTGACCATATTGCGGATTTATTCTTCATCCTTTTGGTTGGCCAATAGAAAGATTTTGAATTTTGAATCCTTTTTCGCGAAAGCATTGCCCTTTCGGAAGTAATACTGAGGGTATTCTGAGGTAATAATTTTGTGCAATAAAGATTTTTGAAATCAACAAATATTTAATGACAAATTGGCAAAATTTTCTTGAAATCCTTTTATGAAAGCGAGCATTTGAAGCACAACGCAACACATCCATGACAAAAATTCTCTTCTCCTTTCCCCAAAGGAGAAGATTCAGAAATTAGAATTGGGAATTACTCCTCTCTTCCCTGAAGAGGAGGTGTTTGCAAAATGAACTTTCGAAGAGAAATTAAGCTTTCGTCAAAACTTCCTAACATTAGGCTTCTCTTGTGGAAAGGGGGCCGTAATTGGTGAGGTTGGTAAATTGGTCATGAAGGAACGAGTTCATCACACTCTCCCTGAAAAGAGGGTCCTTCATGATGAAATGGCCTAGTCTGAAATTATGGGGCAACAAGGAAAGCAAGTCTCCGTTGAGTCTCTCCCTATACAAAGGGTTCCTTGTGTGAAATTTGAAATTTTGTTTTACAAACGGTTCACAAAGACACGAGTCCCTTCAAACTCTCCCTGAAAAGGGGCTAAGTGAACAAATTGGATAGCATGCGAAAAGAGCGAGCTCCCTCGAATTCTCCCTATACAAAGGGTCTCTCGCAAGAGAAAATAATTGAAATTGGGTATTGGGTGACTCAAAAGGGTCAAATTTTGGAAATTGGAATTTTGAAATTTGATATTTGAAATTGGAAATTGGAAATTGAAAATTGATAATTGGAAATTTGGAAGTTGGAAATTGGAAATTTGGGAATTGATTAGCTAAAAAAGTCGAAATTGTGAATTGGTTTACTGAGAATGACATGGGTTCTATAGGGATTCAGCCTAAGAACGACATTGGTTCTATTGAGAACGGCATTGGTTCTGCAGGGGTTCGACCTACGAACTATCAATTCCATGGGAATTCAACCTAAGGATCATAGCTTAAGAAGGAATGATTCCAACTTGTGAGCTTTGAATGGACCAGATGCTAAACTGGGTTTTTGAGGGAAGATTCGAATCGGAAATCAATTCTTCAAGGAACACTAGATGAATTGGATTTTGAAAGACAATTCGAGTCGGAACTCGGATCTTTTAGACCAACTCCCAGGATAGTTTGAGTAGAAGTTCAAACTTGTAAAGGAAAGCTAAGCGAATTGGATTTGAAAGAAAATTCAAGTCGGAACTCTGATTTTCTAGACCAATTCTGAATTGGATTTGGAAGAAGATTCGAATCGGAACTCGGATCTTCTAGACCAACTCTGAAGGAAAGGAAAACTTGGATCGGAACCCGAATCTTTGAAGGAAAACTAGATCCATCGTGGAAGGAGAAGAAATTCGAGTCGGAACTCGAATCCTGAAGGAAAGGTAGATCAATTTGGAAGGAGAAGAAATTCGAGTCGGAACCCGAATCCCAAAGGCAAACTGGATCCACTTGAAGGAAAGAAGATTCGAGTCGGAACTCGAATCTCGAAGGAAAACTAAACCGGTTAGAAGGAAAGGAAATTCGAGTCGGAACTCGAATTCCGGAGGAAAACTAGATTAACTAGAAGGAAAGAAGATTCGAGTCGGAACTCGAATCTCAAAGGAAAACTAAATTAACTAGAAGGAAAGAAGATTCGAGTCGGAACTCGAATCCCGAAGGAAAACTAGACCGGTTAGAAGGAAAGGAAATTCGAGTCGGAACTCGAATTCCGGAGGAAAACTAGGTTAACCAAAAGGAAAGAGGATTCGAGTCGGAACTCGAATCCCGTAGGAAAACTTAAACCGGTGTGGAAGGAAAGGAAATTCGAGTTGGAACTCGAATTCCGAAGGAAAACTAGGTTAACCAGAAGGAAAGAAGATTCGAGTCGGAACTCGAATCCCAAAGGCAAACTTAAATTAGTGGACACTGAATTTTAAAGTGTACTAGTGCAAACACCGGATTTTGAAAATGTGCCAATACAAGCCTTATGTTTTGAAAAATTACCAGTATAAATACCGGGTTTTGGAAGATTACCAGTACGAGTGCTGGATTTTGGAAGATTACCAGTACGAGCACTGGATTTTGAAAGATTACCAGTACGAGCACTGGATTTTTAAATGATACCAGTTCGAGCACTGGACTTTAAAAGGCTACCAGTACGAGCACTGGATTTTGGAAGGATACCAGCATGAGCACTGGATTTTAAAAAAAAGTACCCGCACGAACGCTGGGCTTTGAAAAAGTCTGACCAGTGAATACTGAATTTAGAAAGTTCGACCAGTAAAAACAGATTCAGGAAGTTCGACCAGTGAAAACTGGATTCAGGAAGTTCGACCAGTAAAAACTGGATTTAAGAAGTTCGACCAGCGAAAACTGGATTCAAGAAGTTCGACCAGTAAAAACCGGATTTAGGAAGTTCGACCAGTAAAAACCGGATTTAGGAAGTTCGACCAGTGAAAACCGGATTTAAGAAGTTCGGCCAGTGAAAACTGGATTTAGAAAGTTCGACCAGTGAAAACTGGATTCAGGAAGTTCGACCAGTGAAAACCGGATTTAAGAAGTTCGACCAGTGAAAAGTGGATTTAGAAAGTTCGACCAGTGAAAACTGGATTCAGGAAGTTCGACCAGTGAAAACTGGATTCAGGAAGTTCGACCAGTGAAAACTGGATTCAGGAAGTTCGACCAGTGAAAACTAGATTTAAGAAGTTCGACCAGCGAAAACTGGATTCAAGAAGTTCGACCAGTAAAAACCGGATTTAGGAAGTAGGCTTCACCCGAAGGTTGACCGGTAAAAATGGTTTTGATAAAAACTTGGCCCGCAGGACGAACTTGAAAAAGGTTGGTGTTTAGAAAGCGCTTGATGATTGTAATATGAGATTTTCAATCTTTTACCCTCACGCTGACCTAGACAAATGCCACGAGTCTCAGAATTCATCCCTTATCCTAAATGGGTATTGGATTGATGCAAGTTGATGTATGCAAAAATGCAAATGAATGCATGCAAATGCAAAATGATGTGAATGAGTACACATGTGTGCAAAATGAGAGATTTGCTTGTACCTGCCTGCATACAGGATGTTTTGAAGACAATTTTTAAAATAATGCCCCAGTGTAATGGGGGAGTAAGATATTGGATGAAAGGATAAATAATTGATATTTGGGGAATGTTCTCTGAAGATAACAGTGGAAAGATTGACGATGTGCTTCTTGATGAATTCGGGAGACACTCTGAAAGAGGTTACTCCTTGTAAAAAGACATTTTGTAAAGAAGGAGAAATACAAAAGATGATGACAAACTATGAGGAAGATTGATAATTTTATTGATGAAAGAGATGAGACCATGCCATCCATACAAAATGACGAAAGCAAAATGCAAGAATGAAAGAGTGATGGCCTTGTCGCTCTTAAGGGGCTGATGAGCTGGTTGCTTTATCTTCTTCTTTGCCTTCCACAAGGATATTTTTATCGATATAGTCTTGAATAATATTCCTGAGAACGAAGCAGTACTCAGTATCATGCCCCATGGCCCGATGAAACTTGCAGAATTGATCTTTAAATCTTCCCCTAGTGATAGGAGGATCATCGACTCTTGGGAGCTTAATCATCTCTTTGGCCAACATATATTCAAGGATTTCTTCACGCGGTTGATCTAGGGGAGTAAAGTCACGTTTAAAACTCCAGCTGTCGTGCTTCGACTTTTCTTGAGGTCTCGACCCTTGCTCAAAAGATCGTTGAGGTTGCTTATCATACTGGGGAATCGACTCACCTTTTTGCTCATTTTTGTTGGGGTTTGGTCCCCCTCGGCCAGAGCTGTGATCTTTCACATTTCCCTTATAATGGTTCTTGTTGTTGCTGGTAGGGTAGGTAAAATGGGTTTTCTTGTTAGATTCCTGCTGACTGCTGCTTTTGGTGAATATGAAACCTTCATAAGATCCATTTTCCATACTCAACTCAATCCATTCAGCTCGTTCTGTCAGTTCTATGAAGCTCTTCGATGGAGATGTAAAAATCAGTCCCCTCAGGGGTTGCGAGAAGTTGCTCAAGATCAAAGATAGTGCGTGTCCTTCTGCTATTGGCTCACGCATCTTATTGCAAGCGGATCTCCATCTGTGAATGAAATCCCTGGCCTTCTCGTTTTCCTTCTGCCTCAGACTGCAGAGATGACTGAGAGTCGGGAGTGCTTCAACATTGAATAAAAAGCGCTCAATAAACAAATTGACCACTTTATCAAACTCTTTCAGCTCTATGGGATTAATATGCTCTGAATACCATTTTGCTGTAATACCCTCCAGACTGCGAGGGAAACAAAGAAATAAGGCTCGGTTATTCCTCCTGAACTTGGAACACTCTACAAAGAAAAGGGCGAGGTGTGACTTTGGGTCACCCGAACCATCAAACTTAATGAATTTCTTGGGGAGGTTATCGAGATCATCATCCCCATCCAGTGCATCATAGAAGTCTTCAGTTGTAAAGACTCTTTTGCCCTTGTCACGAGCTTGAAGATCCTTAACCATCTTCATCACATCTTTCAGTTGTGATTGCGTAGGGTCGTCAACAGACTGATTCTTTGATTTGTAGTCCGACCCCTGCCCCCGAGTCGACCTTTTGAATTCTTGTTTGTTTTCATACTCTTTGTCAGTATCATCTGCTGATTCTGACTCATCAGACATTTCCTCATGGCGATTCTGCTTTTTAATGATTTTCACATTCTTGGTTGTGTGATCCCTATCCTTCTGTTTGATCTGAGTCTGTTCAGCACTGGCTTCAGCTTGCTCTGCCAGCATCTTGGTCATCATTTTTTTGAACATGACGTACATTTGGGGATCGATGCCATCATCCGCCTGCTGACCCTGACTCTGGATTGATCGAGGTGAGTCCATCTCTTCTTCTGAAGCTACTGAATATGTGACACCTTCAACTGATGTGGTTTTCTTTCTGGATCTTGTATTGACCATCGGGTATTGCAAATGTTCTCTTGGATGTTGTTGATGCTCTCTTGCAGGGCAGAACTGATGGTTAGGCTTCTGAAGGAAATTTGGTTTGGAGGAAAATATTTGTTGAGAATTTTGGTAGACAATTGAAATAATATCCCATTACTAGGGATTGAGTCGTCGCTGGGATTACGACAATTGCGTTGCTATTCTTTGCAAGATAAACAACTGAAAATATGCCTTGTTACCTAGGCGAGGTCGTCAAACCAAAGTGAAATGTAAAGGAATTTTATTGAGGGGAAAAACATGATTTTATCAATAATATACTTGACAGAGGGGAGGGGGACGAACAATTTTCCACCACTCTACAAAATCAGAAGACACACGAGGACCAGGAAAAATAGTAAGACTGACAAAGGAATCCCAGCCATGTCTGGCAAAATGGTATGCTCCGGACCACTGATCTGATGCGAGATCGAATTCTGGCAGAACCCCCGCTAGTGGACGAATCTCTACGCGCTTCTGCCTCTAAGAGAACTGTCTGGCACACCGCTCGGGGTGATAGTATGCGCAGAAGAACGGGCCAAGTAGTCTGAATCGCTTGCCATAAGTATAAGTGTATCTGGGAGGTGATTCCTGACGATCAAAGTAGTCCCATACGACTTCTTCCTCCTGAAGGTTGTCGATCAAGAACCGGTATCGCGCAACTGGAAGAAGCTTCTCTCCATTGTATCTGAATGAACTGGCTTGGACTGGCACATGCCGGAGGAACCAAGACTGCAAGGCATAGGTGCATCCTTCGACTAGAATCGATTCTCCGAGTGCGAAACGAGTCAACCCTCGGTATAGAAAGGTGAGTGCGGCCATGGCTATTGAGAGGCGGCTGGTCTGTCGACTTCCCCATCTCCTTAGAAGCTGAACTATTCTGATGTCCATGTAATTCCGTCCATCGGGAAAGAAAGCTAATCCCACCGTGCACAGAACCATCGCGTGCTGAATTCTCTCTTGAGCTGTCCTGGACAATGAACTGACTTCTACAAATGCCCCATGCTGTCTGTAGATTTCGAGCAGATCCACATATTCATTTCCATCTTCTTCAATCAGAGGCCAAGACTTGCGTCCTGTCATGCGAGCTAAAGCATCTCGGGGATCCAGACCCTTGACATTGATAAAAAACGGTTTCTCTAATGGATCTCCAGGCTGACCGGCTGGCTCGGGCAATCCCATAATCTCTGAAAATTCATCTATCAGTACTGTCATCTCGCCCCACGGGAACCAGAAGGTAGAAGTGCTTGGATTCCACCGCTCTGCTAGTGCATGGATCAAATTGTCGTTGACTGTCTACTTTCCCACCGCGGACGCCAGTTCCAATCCACACTCATCCAGATGGTCTGGAAACATACGAGAGAAGTTTTTGAACCATGAATAATACCACCGGGGAAAGAAGGATCCGGTGCTGAGGACTCGATGTTCGGGAAGACGTTGTCGCACCTCGTAGGAGATGTGACCCTCAGGGAAGACTGAATCAAGCTGACTGGATGCCATCAGAATAGACTGGAAAACATGGAAAATTTGGAATAAGACTTGGAAAATACAGGAATTTTGAGAAAAATGCAGGCAGGATAAAAATAAAGCAGGAAATTCGAGATCTAGAAGACAGGAAAGATGGGAAATCACCTGGAGTTTTGAAGAAAATGGAGGAACTTTATGAAAATCGTCCAGGGTTTAATGAAATATAAGGAAGTACTTTATAAAATGAAGTATTTTGAAAATCGTCCAGGATTTAAAACATGGACAGTACATGGACATGGACTGGGGAATTTTAAAAAAAAATCGTCCAGTATTTTAGAAAATTGGGGAAAATATGGAAAATAAAAGGAGATGACTATAACATATTCAATCACATGCTGCACAAACAAGTATGCACAAACAGCATTCTCTAAAAGCTGACTCTAGATGCACAAATTTTGAAATGGCTGTAGAAGCTTAATCCTAACTCTAAGGCTCAGATCATCTGTATCCAATCCAGTTATGCCTATATACTCAAGCCAAGGCTCGATGTACGTGGCATAAAATCAATTTCTCCGGTTCTAGGTTCAAGTTTTCCAACATCCTTGAGCACCTGCCGATATACGTTGGACTATGGCCCTTGGTACGTGGCAGGGGGGTTTTCACCCAAATAGGTGGCCCAGTTGTGAGGCTCTGTCCCGAACTATGGTTCTGGAAGAGAGCCCAACAACGTGAAGACCGGGACAATATAGGTGGGGGTGGTTTTTGAAAAACATGAGCACATGCAATCAAATCAGAAGGCTCTAAGTCCTAAAGAGATAGAATTTTGAAATATTTGAAGAAGCAAACATTGTTTTCATACAATTCCTAAATTGAGGAGTGTTGTATTAGACCTAAGTCTATGTGAGCATAAATAATTCTCCTCAATATGGTCCTACCAAACCATACCTAGTCTATATGCATTCCATGTCAGCTGGGTTCAAGTCTAGGCTCCTAGGTTCACATGATATCATAAAGCAAAGCTGACATTCCATGGAAATCGATTTTGACAAATTGAACTAAGTAGAGCATTAAATTGATCAGGCAAAGACAGGTCCCATCACGGTCGCCAAACCTGTTATCATCGCAAAATTTTTAACTTTTGCGAATCAAACTGACCTTTGAAAAAGTTTTTGAAAATAACTCGCCTCCGTTTTTAAAATGCGGGAAAATTCCGAAGAATGGGACTCGCCTGTCGGTACGAGGTTCAACCGTTCCTGCCACCTTTAACAGGGGTAATTGAACCAAGGATCAATCTTATGCTCTATTCTATTCAACTTGTCTAAATCATATTCTAATTTCTAAATGCACATAGAATCAGGCATGCGCTATGAATTTTCAGAAAATGCACATTTGAAAACATGATGTTTGCTTTGAATGATTGAAATATTCAGAAAATGTAAATCTTGGAAATGATATCACATGAGAAATCGTGAATTGGGATTTGAAATATACTTCTGAGAGAAATAAAAATCGATTTTGAGAAATCCTTGACATTTAGTGAAAATCGATTCTGAGAGACTTGGTTTCTCTAAATTCAAACTTGGAAATTGAAATTCTAACTTAGAAAATTTGAATTTGGAACTTGGGAAATACTTGAAATATCCTTTGAAATTCAATGTCTTTGGGAAAATTGATTTTGCTATAAGACTTAGGAGATTTTGAGGAAATGAACTTCTTTGAATTGAGATTGGAATTGGCAAATGCATGAAATGAATGAATATGATTTTGAAGAATTGAGAAATACTTTTTGTATTTTTGAGAAATGCAGTGCATTTTTGAAGTTAGCCTAAGAGTGTAGGCTGAATGTGGCTAATGTGAAGATCATAAATCTAAGTATCATTCATATTCTGACTATGGCCATAAATACAAATTCCACCAAGTTTATAAACTTCATAGAAGCTGGTGCATGTGCCATTCGTGTAGACCATGGTGAATTTGTAAAAATATGCATAAATCATCATCCATCACACATTAACATGATAAAAATAAACTATATGCAATGCAACCTAATCTATGCAGGAAATGTAAATTCTTATTCCAAAGTTTAATTACAAATTACATCACTATTGAAAATTAAATACATGAAAAATAAAGTCTTCAATGCACCTGCAAAACTAGAAGACTTGGTTAATGAATATATGTTGGCTTTTCTAGATTTATCCAACAATATCAGGAAATTGTTGGATTTTGCGAGATATAAGCCTTTTTGCCATGATTCCCTTAAATCAAAATGATAAAATATTAAGAAATAATAAAGGTAAAATATGAAATTTCGAAATTGGGGTCAAAATGACCAAAATACCCCTAATAACAAGACTATGGCCTTGAAATTAGGGTTTTCAGAAAGATATTTTGATAAAATGCAAGTTTTGAAATTTGAATGGAATAAACTAAGCTAAATATGATATGACATGTTTAAATATGTAAAAATTAGGGTTAGGGATTTCGAAATTTAGGTCAAATGACCAAATTTCCCCCGATAGCAAGACTATGGCCTTGAAATCAGGGTTTTTAGAAATAGATTTTGGTAAAAACTTAGGTTTTATGCACTAAATGAAATCAAATGAGCACAAAATTAAACCTAAAGCATCCTAATATGATTATGAACATGATTAAACCCTAAAAATATATGCTTATGCACGAAAATCCAATAATATCACAAATTTTGTGATTTTTTGCAGTGTTTTTGGATCTTTCAGGAACCCGGTTTTGCAATTTGCTTAATTCAGCCATCAAATGGATTCCAAAATCCATAAAAATTGGTACCTGCACTTGTTATAACCCTAATGTCGAATTGGAATTATAAAAATAATTTTTTGACATTAAATTAATCCGAAAATTGCATTAAACCCTAAAAATATGCTATTTTTGACCTAATTCACCAACCAGTTTCAATCCAAGACCTGAATCATGGGTCAAATCTCCATAGAAATTTATGAAATTTTACAGAGACTAACTAGAAAGGAAAACAGAGATTTTCCAATTTACAGATCGGAAAAATCATCTCCGGTTAGTGAGAAACTCTTCCGGCAATCTGAGCTAAAATATATCACTCTTAACATGGATTAAAACAGCTATTCCAGATTGAAAATACAGACATAAATAGCAATTCTAAACAAAAGTCTCTAAAATTTTAATGGTGAACAGTAGATAAAAAACTAACAATACTCACTTTTTACAGATCTAAAATCGGATCTGTGGTTTGGTATTTATGACTAACACAAGTCTGATTAGGGTTTTGGTAAACCCTAACGAGTTTTAAAATTAAAAACAGATTCTCTAAAAAAGGAAAAATACTAAACAGTGATCAAAAAATTCAAAAATTTCACAGAAGACAGATCTATTCAATGTGAATCCCTAGCACTTTACATATCTAAAATCGGATATAAGATGAGAGAAATATCATAACAGCAAGTTACCTTCTTGATTTTAACCACGATTTTAAAACTTTAAAAACCCGATTTGATGTCTGATTTTTTTGACAGGGTTCCCGAGATCCAAAACCTCTGATTTTTCTACCGTAACTCAATAACTCATGCATTCAACACATATAAAAGAATCAGAAATAAACAATGAGTTCTTCCATCCGAAATAACATCATCTTTATTGTTCTAAACCTGGAACACACAGAAATTTAAGAAACTTAAAAAACCATGCATTAACTAATGTAAATAAATAAAATAAACCATAAAACAGTAAATAAAAATTATTTCTATGCTATAGAACGTAAAACAAACATGAATAAACCATGAAAATAAAATAAAAACAGGGAATCAATGGCTGGAATTTGATATCACCTTTAAAACATAGATTTAACCCATTAAAAAGGGCAAATCATATATTTTATTGGTTATTAATGCAAAGAATCATATTAACATCAATTCTAATGGATTAAAATCTCTGTAAATCACCCAAAACAGGGTTGGATCACCTTCTTGAATTGTTCTTGCTGATTCTTGATGGTTCTTGAGGTTGAATCCATGGTTTAATCCATGAAGATGATGGTACCAATGGCTAAATCATGTTTAAAACAATGAAAAAAATTAAATAAAAACTAAAAATTAAAGAAAATAGTTACCTTGAGGTTGCTGCAATGGAGGAAGGGCTGGAGAGGAGAGAGAAGCTCCAAGAATTCAAAGGAAAGCCAATTGGGAAAATCGACCCCCTATAGCCTTCTATTTATAAAAAAAATTTAGGTTAAAAATTAAATGTTTTAAAAAAATTGGACTCTTCTAAGGGGGGCGATTTTGGGGTGTAAAGACTATCCTACCCCTAGCCTAAATTATCCTATTTAATACCTAATTAACCCCTAGACTCTCCTAAAAAATCCCCAAATGTAATGCCACTTGGCATTTTCTCACATTGGGTTTTTAAAACACCTTTAAAAACCTTTAAAAACACTAGTTTTAAAAACTAACTTTCAAAATGAGTTTTTCAAAATGGTTTTGACTCTTCTAAACCTCTAACACTAACCAAGACATCAACTAACCCTAGTCTAGCCCTGACTTACTCAAATATGGCGCCACCCCGAGTGGGCCCTACTTGAGTTTTTCAAAAAGTGATTTTAAAACTTGAAATTGAAGGAGTTTTCAAAAGGATTTTCAAAAGCAATTTTAAAATTAGAATTTTTGAAATGGCATAGGGTTCTAACTGAATTAGAATTCCTCTGGATATGGTGCCAACTGAGTAGGCCCACATCGAGTTTTGGAAATTTTGAAATAAACACTGAAAATGGCTTTGAAAAAGGGTTAAAATCGACATTTGAAATTCAAGATTTTTGAAAATAGGGTCTCATGCGAACTGGAACTCCGGGTTAGAGTCCTGAACTCTTAGGACTCTGAAATTTTAAATTTTAACAGCCAAATGAAAGAATTTTCAAAAGATTTTATCAAGAAATGATGAAATAAGTCAGAAAACACAGTCAGGGTTAGATTCCTAACTGGACCGAACTCTAAAATAGAATCCTGAACTAACTGGACTATGTAAAATGACCTAAATTTTAAAAATAATCGAAAAAGACTGAAAATGGAAGTAAAACTGACTTAAAAACCAGACTCCTGACCGGATTAGGACTCTGAGATAGAGTCCTGATCGGACTGAAACTTTCAAAGATTTGAGAAATTTGATGAATAGAGGAATTCAGAAGCGACACCACCTCAATGGGTCTCATCTGTAAATTGAAATCGATTAAAATTTGAATTTGAAATGAATCCAGATTGTTTCCTTGAGAAAATATTTCGAAATATAAAGTCCTGGGGTTGGAAAATGACAGAGTATTGAATAAAAACCCAGGTTTTGAAATTGATTTTGAAATAAAGCTTTAAAATTCAAATCTGGATTGAATGTTTTGAAAACACGAGTGTTGGATCTCGAAGATGAGATGTAATGACATGCAATGCTATGCTGTGCAATGAAATGGTATGCCGAATGCATGCAATGATATGCAATGACACATGAAATGTAAGCACTGGATAAGGGTGAAAATTTGGGGTGTTTACAAATAAGTTAGATTTTAAATGAAAATTTACATTTCCTGTTTTAGATAGAATGAATGAGCATTGTAAATATCATGAATCACTTGTTCTTCATTACAATTTTCCTTTATTTTTCAAATTCTCACAAATGGCAACACGAATGGCACGTACACCATTTTGTAAGAGGTAAATTAATCCTAAGTTGATGATTTACATCAATGGCCATAGTAAGGTAGTAAACAAAACTTAGGATTTTTATCTTTTATAAAATAACACTGGATCTACACTAGATCCTTTTTCAAAAATCATCATATTTTCAAATATTTCATCTTTTATCAAAGTTTAACTTAAAATTAATTCAATATATATACCAATGGCCATAGTCAGGGTATATTGAGAGTTAATTTCATTTTAAACTCTATAAAAGCACAAAATATGTTTCATTCTTCACCTGAATTTAAATATAGATTATTATATAATACATTCAATGACCATAGTCAAGGATGTATTATATCTTCAATCTTGTTTTAATTCATCTAAAGAATGAAATAGCTTTTCAAAAATCCAATATCAAAATCCTTCAAATTCATAAATCATTTTGGATAGAAGTACATCATATTTTCAAAATTTCTTTTTCAAAACTCCAAGTGATGTGAATATCTTCTTCAATCGGTCTTCAATTCTTGTAAAATCCAATTCATCTTTTCGTTTTCAATTCTATTTCATTTTCAATCTCAAAAGTTCAATTTAACTTTGAGATTTCAAATTCATTTTATATTCAAAAACTCCAATTCAAATCAGATTTCAAAGTTCAATTTGACTTTGAAATTCCAAATTCATTTTTATATTCAATTCAAAACAGATTTCAAAGTTCAATTTGACTTTGAAATTCCAAATTCATTTCAAATCAGATTTCAAAGTCCAAGTTGACTTTGAAAATTCCAAATTCATTTTATATTCGAAAATCAAAATTCAAAGTTCAATTTAACTTTGAAATTCTTGATTCATTTTCTAAAAATTCCAAATTCAAGCTCCAAATTCAGATCCACTCCATTCTAGGATCCAGAATCCAATTTCACCTTGGATCTCAGACTTCAGATCCAAAACCCATCTTAGGGTCCAGAGTCCAACTCTACATTGGATCACAGACTTTAGATCCAATTCCATTTTAGGATCCAGAATCCAATTCTACTTTTGGATCTCAGACTTCAGATCCAATTCCATTTTAGGATCCAGAACTCAACTTCCATCTTGGATCTCAGACTTCAGATCCAAATCCATTTTAGGGTCCAGAATCCAATTCCACTTTGGATCTCAGTCTTCAGATCCAAATCCATTTTAGGATCCATAACCCAATTCTACATTGGATCTCAGATTTCAGATCTTAAATCCATTTTAAGATCCAATTCCATTCCCAATTCTAGATTTCAAATCCAATCTCATTTGAACTCCCTAAATCCATTTCTATTTTTAAATACCATTTGATTTTCTCAGATCCATTCTAAGATTCAAATTCAATATCACTTCAAAATTTCATCTTCTTCTCCTAAATCCATGATTAAATTCAACTGACATCATTGCATATAGGATCTAAGTATAGTTTGGTAGGACCATATTGAGGAGATTATTCCATGTTCACATTAGATTTAGATTTTAAATACAACTCTCCTCAATTTTAGGGATTGAATGCAAACAATGTGTGCAAGTGTATGCTTCTATTCATTTAAATTTTATCTCTTTAGGACTTGCATTAGAGCCTTCTGATTTTATTGCATGTTGATCATATTTTGAAAACAACCTTACCTATATTGTCCCGGTCTTCACGTTGCTGGGCTGTCTCACTGAACCATAGTTCGGGAGAGAGCCTCACAACTGGACCACTTATTTGGGTTCGCGCCCCCCTACCACGTACCTAAGGGCCATAGTTCAAGGTATATCGGTAGGTGCTCAAGGATGTTGGGAAGCCATTACCTTAGAACCGAAGAGATATCCTATATGCCACGTACTTCGAGCTTCGGCTTGGGTATATCGGCGTACCTTGATTGGAATAAGATGATATAAATCTTAGAGTTAGGATTAAGGTCCTATCAACCATTTCAAATATTGCATATAGAGTCAGCTTTAGGGAGTGCTGCTTGTGTATCCTTGCTTGTATATCTGTGATTGTGTGATACTTTATATATATATATATATATATATATATATATATATATATATATATATATTCCTTATATTTTCCAAAAACCTTGGGTATATACTTCAAAATTTCCTCTTTTGTTTCTAAAACCCAGGTGTATTTTTCTTTCTCTTCTTTTTCTCCTTCTTCTGAATTTCTTCAAAAAATTCTTTTGATCCTGCCTGCAAGTTTTTTTCAAAATTTAGATCTTTACCATTTATTCTCAAATTCCATTTTTTTCTTCTATTTTCTTCTGTTTTTATATTCTTGTTAATATTTTCATAAAAATCTCTTTCCGTCAAGAGATATCCTTTTCAAAATGGTATTTTCTTTCATATTTTAGTTGGTTACTCTCCCTCGTGGAGTAAACAACACAATTGTCACAAATTTTGTGGTGACTCAATCCCTAGTAATGGGATACAATTGTTTAGATTTCAACCTAAATCCTCCCTCTTGTCAAAACTTCTCCAAAAAATTTCTCTGGTCTAAAAACCTCCTCTTTCCTCTACAGAGATATCACTGATATCCGAAAATGGTTACGACAAGAGCGGGAAAAGAAACAGATCCTCAACTCAGCGACAGTGAGGCGGAAGAGATGAGCTCTCCTAAATCAGTCAAGGGACAGGGTCATAACAAGAAAGATGACATCGACCCCTGTAAACACCCCAAATTTTCACCCTCATCCAGTGTTTGTCCATTTCATAAGTCATTACAGATCATTGCATGTCATTGCATGTATTCTGCATAGCATTGCATGTCATTGCATAGCATTGCATGTCATTGCATCTCATTTTCGAGATCCAACACTCCTATTTCAAAACAATCAATCCAGATTTGAATTTTAAAGCTTTATTTCAAAATCAATTTCAAAACCTGGGTTTTTATTCAATACTCTGTCATTTCCAACCCCAGGACTTTATATTTCAAAATATTTTCTCAAGGAAACAATCTGGATTCATTTCAAATTCAAATTTTAATCGATTTCAAGTCACAGATGAGACCCATTGAGGTGGTGTCGCTTCTGAATTCCTCTATTCATCAAATTTCTTAAAATTTTGAAAGTTTCAGTCCGATCAGGACTCTGTCTCAGAGTCCTGATCCGGTCAGGAGTCTGTTTTGAGGTCAGTTTTACTTTCATTTTCAATCTTTTCCGTTTGCTTTCGAAATCTAGGTCATTTCACAGAGTCCAGTTAGTTCAGGACTCTATTTTAGAGTTCGGTCGAGTTGGGAGTCTAACCCTGACTGTGTTTTCTGACTTATTTCATCATTTCTTGATAAAATCTTTTAAAAATTCTTTCATTTGGCTTTTAAAATCTAAAATCTCAGAGTCCTAAGAGTTCAGGACTCTAACCCGGAGTTCCAGTTCGCTTGAGACCCTATTTTCAAAGATCTTGAATTTCAAATACTGATTTTAACCCCTTTTCAAAGCCATTTTCAATGTTTATTTCAAAAATGTTCAAAATTCGATGTGGGCCCACTCAGTTGGCACCATATCCAGAGGAATTCTAACTCAGTTAGGACCTTATGCCATTTCAAAAATCCTAATTTTAAGTTTACTTTTGAAAATCTTTTGAAAACTCCTTCAATTTCAAGTTTTAAAATCGCTTTTTGAAAAACTCAAGTAAGGCCCACTCGGGGTGGCGCCATATTCGAGTAAGTCAGGGCTAGACTAGGGTTAGTTGATGTCTTGGTTAGTGTTAGAGGTTTAGAAGAGTCAAAACCATTTTGAAAAACTCATTTTTGAAAGTTAGTTTTTAAAACTAGTGTTTTTAAAGGTTTTTAAAAGTGTTTTAAAAACCCAATGTGAGAGAATGCCAAGTGGCACCACATTTGGGGGATTCTTAGGTTTAGCTAGGGGTTAATTAAGAACTATTTAGGATAATTTAGACTAGGGGTAGTTAGGTAACTCCACCCCAAAATCGCCCCCCTTAGAAGAGTCCAAAATTTTCAAAATTGTCAATTTTCAAAACCTAAAAAAAATCTATAAATAGAGACCCATAGGGGGTCGATTTTCCCAATCTCTCTCTTATTGGATTCTTGGAGCTTCTCTCTCCTCTCCAGCCCTTCCTCCATTGCTGCAACTCCAAGGTATGAACTTCTTCACTTTTCTTATTTTATTTAATGCTTTTTAATGCTTTAAACCTAGATTTAGGCTTGGACACCCCTCCTTATGGAAGATCAACCATGGTTTCACCTCAAAAACCAGCAAGAACAATCCAAGAAGGTGATCTAACCCTGTTTTGGATAATTTACAGAGATTTTAATCCATTAGAATTGATTTTAACATGATTCTTTGCATTATTAACCAATAAAATATATGATTTACCCTTTTTAATGGGTTAAATCTATGTTTTAAAGGTGATATCAAATTCCAGCCATTGATTCCCTGTTTTTAATTTATTTTCATGGTTTATTCGTGTTTGTTTTACGTTCTATAGCATAGAAATAAGTTTTTTTTACTGTTTATGGTTTATTTTATTTATTTACATTAGTTAATGCATGGTTTTTCAAGTTTCTTAAATTTCTGTGTGTTCTAGGTTTAGAACAGTAAAGATGATGTTATTTCGGATTGAAGCACTCATTTTTTATTTCTGATTTTTTAATATGTGATGCATGCATGAGTTATTGAGTTACTGTAGAAAAATCAGAGGTTTTGGATCTCGGGAAGCCTGTCAAAAAATAAGACATCAAATCGGTTTTTAAAGCTTTAAAATCATGGTTAAAATCAAGAAGGTAACTTGCTGTGATGATATTTTTCTCATCTTATATCCGATTTTAGATATGTAAAGTGATATGGATTCACATTGAGTAGATCTGTCTTCTGTGAAATTTTCAGATTTTTTGATTACTGTTTAGTATCTTTCCCCTTTCAGAGAATCTGTTTTTAAATTTAAAACTCGTTAGGGTTTACCAAAACCCTAATCAGACTTGTGTTAGTCATAAATCCCAAACCACAGATCCGATTTTAGATCTGTAAAAAGTGAGTATAGTTATTTTTCTGTCTACTGTTCACCACTAAAATTTCAGAGATGTTTGTTTAGAATTGCTATTTATGTCTGTATTTTCAATCTGGAATAGCTGTTTTAATCCCTGTTAAGAGTGATATATTTTAGCTCAGATTGCCGGAAAGGTTTCTCCCTAACCGGATATGATTTTTCCAATCTGTAAATTGGGAAATCTCTGTTTTTTTTCTAGTTAGTCTCTGTAAAATTTCATAAATGTCCATGGAGATTTGACCCCTATTTCAGGTCTTGGACTGAGACTGGTTGGTGAATTAGGTCAAAAATAGCATATTTTTAGGGTTTAATGCAATTTTCGGATTAATTTAATGTCAAAAAATTATTTTTATAATTCCAATTCGACATTAGGGTTATAACAAGTGCAGGTACCAATTTTTATGGATTTTGGAATCCATTTGATGGCTGAATTAAGCAAATTGCAAAACCGGGTTCCTGAAAGATCCAAAAACACTGCTAAAATCACAGTTTTTGTGATATTGTTGGATTTTCGTGCATAGGCATATATTTTTAGGGTTTAATCATGTTCATAATCATGTTAGGATGCTTTAGGTTTAATTTTGTGCTCATTTGATTTCATTTAGTGCATAAAACCTAAATTTTTACCAAAATCTCTTTCTAAAAACCCTGATTTCAAGGCCATAGTCTTGCTATCAGGGGCAATTTGGTCATTTGACCTAAATTTCGAAATCCTTAACCCTAATTTTCATATTTTTAAGCATGTCACATCATATTTATCTTAGTTTATTACATTCAAATTTCAAAACTTGCATTTTATCAAAATATCTTTCTAAAAACCCTAATTTCAAGGCCATAGTCTTGTTATTAGGGGTATTTTGGTCATTTGGACCCCAATTTCGAAATTTCATATTTTATCTTCCTTATTTATTCAATTTTATTTCATACTTTATCATTTTGATTTAAGGGAATCATGGCAAAAAGGCTTATATCTAGCAAAATCCCACAATTTCCTGATATTGTTGGATAAATCTAGAAAAGCCAACATATTTTCATTAACCAAGTTTTCTAGTTTTGCAGGTACATTGAAGACTTTATTTTCCATGTATTTAAATTTCAATAGTGATGTAATTTGTAATTAAACTTTGGAATAAGAATTTACATTTCCTGCTTAGCTTAGGTTGCATTGCATATAGTTTATTTTTATGTGTGATGGATGATGATTCATGCATATTTTTACAAATTCACCATGGTCTACACGAATGGCACATGCACTAGCTTCTATGAAGTTTATAAACTTGGTGGAATTTGTATTTATGGCCATAGTCAGAATACGAATGATACTTAGATTTATGATCTTCACATTAGCCACATTCAGCCTACACTCTTAGGCTAACTTCAAAAATGCACTGCATTTTTCAAAAATACAAAAAGTATTTCTCAATTCCTCAAAATCATATTCATTCATTTCATGCATTTGCCAATTCCAATTCAAATTCCAATTAAAAAAAAAATTCATTTTCTCAAAATATCCCAAGTCTTATAGCAAAATCGATTTTCCCAAAGACATTGAATCTCAAAGTATGTTTCAAGTATTTCTCAAGTTCAAAATTCGAAATTTCAAGTTCAAAGTTGGAATTCAGAGAAACCAAGTTCTCTCAGAATTGATTTTCATAAAATCTCAAGATTTCCCCAGAAATCGATTTCTACTTTTCTCAGAAATATTTTCCAAGTCCTAATTCACGATTTTCCATGTGATATCATTTCCAAGATTTACCTATTCTAAATATTTCAATCTTTCAAAGCAAACATCATGTTTTCAAAATGTGCATTTTCTGAAAATTCATAGCACATGCCTGATTCTATGTGCATTTAGCAATTAGAATATGATTTAGACAAGTTGAATAGAGTAGAGCATGAGATTGATCCTTGGTTCAATTACCCCTGTTAAAGGTGGCAGGAACGGTTGAACCTCGTACCGACAGGCGAGTCCCACTCTTCGGAATAATCCCGCATTTTAAAAACGGAGGCGAGTTATTTTCAAATTTTTTTTCAAAGGTCAGTTTGATTTGCAAAAGTAAAAAAATTTTGCGATGATAACAGGTTTGGCGACCGAGATGGGACCTGTCTTCGCCTGATCAATCTAATGCTCTACTTAGTTCAAATTGTCAAAATTGATTTTCATGGAATGTCAGCTTTGCTTTATGATATCATGTGAACCTAGGAGCCTAGACTTGAACCCAGCTGACATGGAATGCATATAGACTAGGTATGGTTTGGTAGGACCATATTGAGGAGAATTATTCATGCTCACATAGACTTAGGTCTAATACAACACTCCTCAATTTAGGAATTGTATGAAAACAATGCTTGCTTCTTCAAATATTTCAAAAATCTATCTCTTTAGGACTTAGAGCCTTCTGTTTGATTGCATGTGCTCATATTTTTCAAAAATCACCCCACCTATATTGTCCCGGTCTTCACGTTGCTGGGCTCTCTTCCAGAACCATAGTTCGAGACAGAGCCTCACAACTGGGCCACTTATTTGGGTGAAAACCCCCCTGCCACGTACCAAGGGCCATAGTCCAACGTATATCGGCAGGTGCTCAAGGATGTTGGAAAACTTGAACCTAGAACCGGAGAAATTGATTTTATGCCACGTACATTGAGCCTTGGCTGGAGTATATAGGCATAACTGGATTGGATACAGATGATCTGAACCTTAGAGTTAGGATTAAGGTCCTACAGCCATTTCAAAATTTGTGCATCTAAAGTCAGCTTTTAGGGAATGTTGTATGTGCATACTTGTTTGTGCAGAATGTGATTAAATATGTTATAGTCATATTTTCTAAAAATACTGGACGATTTTTCAAAATTCCCCAGTCCATGTCCATGTACTGTCTATGTTTTAAATCCTGGACGATTTTCAAAACACTTCATTTTATAAAGTACTTCCTTATATTTCATTAAACCCTGGACGATTTTCATAAAATTCCTCCATTTTCTTCAAAACTCCAGGTGATTTCCCATCTTTCCTGTCTTTTGAATCTCGAATTTCCTGCCTTATTTTTATCCTGCCTGCATTTTTCTCAAAATTTCTGTATTTTTCTCAACTCTTATTCCAATTTCCATGTCTTCCAGTCCGATGGCATCCAGTCAACTTGATTCAGTCTTCCCTGAGGGTCACATCTCCTACGAGGTGCGATAAAGTCTTCCCGAACATCGAGTCCTCAGCACCGGATCTTTCTTTCCCCGGTGGTATTATTCATGGTTCAAGAACTTCTCTCGTATGTTTCTGGACCATCTGGACGAGTGTGGATTGGAACTGGCGTCCGCAGTGGGAAAGCAGACAGTCAACGACAACTTGATCCATGCACTAGCAGAGCGGTGGAATCCGAGCACTTCTACCTTCTGGTTCTCGTGGGGCGAGATGACAGTACTGATGGATGAATTCTCAGAGATTATGGGATTGCCCGAGCCAGCCGGTCAGCCTGGAGATCCATTGGAGAAACAGTTTCTGATTAATGTTAAGGGTCTGGACCCAAAGGATGCCTTAGCTCGCATGACAGGATGCAAGTCTTGGCCATTGATAGAGGAGGATGGAAACGAATATGTGGACCTGCTTGAAATCTATAGACAGTATGGAACATTTGCAGAAGTCAGCTCGTTGTCCAGGACAGCTCGAGAAAGAATTCAGCACGCGATGGTTCTGTGCACGGTGGGATTAGCTTTCTTTCCCGACGGACGAAATTACATAGATATCAGGATAGTTCAGCTTCTAAGGAGATGGGGAAGTCGACAGACCAGCCGCCTCTCGATTGCCATGGCCGCACTGGCCTTTCTATACCGAGGGTTGATCCGTTTCACACTCGGAGAGTCGATCCTAGTCGAAGGGTGCACCTATGCCTTGCAGTCTTGGTTCCTCCGGCATGTGCCAGTCCGAGCCAGTTCCTTCAAATACAATGGTGAAAAGCTTCTTCCAGTTGCGCGATACCGGTTCTTGATCGACAACCTTCAGGAGGAAGAGGTCGTATGGGATTACTTTGATCGTCAGGAATCACCTCCCAGATATACTTATGCTTATGGCAAGCGATTCAGACTACTTGGCCTCTTCTTCTGCGCATAGTATCATCCAGAGCGGTGTGTCAGGCAGTTCTCTCAGAGACAGAAGCGCGTAGAGATTCGTCCACTAGCAGGGGTTCTGCCAGAATTCAACCTCACATCAGATCAGTGGTCCGGAGCATACCATTCTGTCAGACATGGCTGGGATTCCTTTGTCAATCTTACTATTTTTCCTGGTCCTCGAGTGTCCTCTGATTATCCAGAGTGGTGGAAAATTGTTTGTCCCCCTCCCTTCTGTCAAGGGTATTATTGATAAAATCATGTTTTTTTCCCTCAATAAAATTCCTTTATTTTACATCTCATCTTGGTTTGACGACTTCGCCTAGGTAACAAGGCATATTTCCAGTTGTTTATTTTGCAAAGAATAGCAGCGCAATTGTCGTAATTTCAGCGACGACTCAATCCCTAGTAATGGGATACTCTTTCAATTGTCTACCAAAATTCTCAACAAATATTTTCCTTCAACCAAATTTCCTTCAAAAGCCTAATCATCAGTTCTACCTTGCAGAGAGCATCAGTAACATTCAGGAGAGCATTTGTGATACTCGATGGGTCAGACAAGGTCCGAAAAGAAAACCTCATCAGTTGAAGGCGTTGCATACTCGATCGCTTCAGAAGAGGAAATGGACTCACTCCGATCAGTCAAAAGTCAGAGTCAGCAAGCGGATGATGGCATCGATCCCCGAATGTATGTTATGTTCAAAGAAATGATGACCAAGATGCTGGCAGAACAAACTGAAACTAGTATAGAAGAGACTCGGGTTAAGCAGAAGGCAAAAGACCAGGCAGTCAAGAAAGTTCTGAAGCTATCCAAGAAACATATCCAACAGGAAGGTACATCGGATGAATCAGGATCGGTAGGTAACACCGATGAAGAGTATGAAGTTCAGCAAGCATTTCAAAGATCCCCTCATAGACAAGGGACAGCCTATAAATTGAAAAATCAAGCAATGGATGATCCAATCCAAATACAACTGAAGGAAATGGCAAAGAAGATTAAAGATTTGCAAGCCCGCGACAAGGGCGAGAAGGTCTTCAGAAGCAAAGATTTCTACAAGAGCATCACTCCTGTCAGGAATAATCAAGATTCAAAAAAGAAAAATTCTGTTAAGGCCCACCGCGAGGGGTGCAAGGATAACAAGGGCAATCATACAAGTCAGAAAGAGAAATCTTTAAAGCAGAGTGAAAATTTGAGTCAACAGAAAGAGAAGAAAAAGCATGACGGTTGGGGTTACGATCGCGAATTCACTGCTCTAGATCAGCCCCTCGAAGAGGTCCTTGAATACATGCTGAGCAAAGGAATGGTTAAGCTTCCAAGAATTGCTAATCCTCTCGTCGCCCTAGGGAAATGGAAAGACCGCTTCTGCAAATTCCACCAAACAACGGGGCACGATATTGAACATTGTTTCGTCTTTAAGAATATCATCCAAGATCATATCGACAGGAATCTCTTCATTGAAAATGAGAAAGAGTACTGGTCAACTGTCTTATCCAAGTCTCAGCAAAAATCAAGTACTCGACAAGAGATACAGCGTGATGATCCGAACCAGGGCTACAAGATGGCCCCGTTAGATCAAATACTCGAGAGTTTCTTGGAATACATGCACACAAAAGATACAGTCGGGTCTCTGAAGGCTCACTCCACATTTTCTACCAATTTTACCAGAAGTAGCAATGGACAAAACAAAAGAGGAGGTAGAAAAAATCATACTGGAGGCTCAGGAAATCCAAACTCAGAGAAAAATGACCTCGCAAGTCGGAAGGATAAAATGGACAAGCGAGATGACAAGTCTTCTTCAAGTGTCCAATTTGAATTAAAATTCCAAGGAAAACCAAAGCATGATGGTTAGGGGTACGATCGCAATTTTACTCCCTTAGAACAGCCACTGGAGCAAGTTCTGGAATACATGATAGCCAAAGGGAAGGTTAGACTCCCCAAGATAGCAAATCCTCCTGTGACCATGGGAAGGTTTAAAGATCAGTTCTGCAAATTTCATCGGGCAATGGGTCACGATACCGAGCATTGTTTTGAACTTAAAAATATTATCCAAGACGTCATTGACAAGAATATTCTCGTTGGAGATGAAAAGGAGGACCATTCATCCTGATCATGTTTCTCCCCAATCATTCAAAAAATTGATAACACTAGCACTTTCCTAATTTCTCATCTTGCTTTTATTATTTCAAAGGGATGATGTAATCTCGTCTGTCTTTCCACTATTTGTTACCTTTCCTTCAATACATCAATAAAGTTGTCAGTTTCTCTC
This sequence comes from Nuphar pumila, assembly GCF_984573655.1. NCBI lineage: Eukaryota > Viridiplantae > Streptophyta > Magnoliopsida > Nymphaeales > Nymphaeaceae > Nuphar > Nuphar pumila. Next base: position 67,119,916 of record NC_143255.1, on the reverse strand, counting down.
GCAAGCTCGGTGCCATTTTTTTATTCTCCTCGGCAAAATGTTCTTTTATGAGGAATGACCTCTTCAGAGTCTCTTCTGAATCAATCAAAAGCCAATTGTCGTGTCACCTTCAGAGAGCGCTCCTCAAACATCAATCATTTATCCTTTTGTTCAAATTCTTCTTTCCCAGTTACACTGGGGCATTTTTAAAATTTTCATTTTATCTTCAAAACTTTCTGTATGCAGGTAGGATGAACAAATCTCTCATTTCACGCACTTGTGCACGCATGTGCACCCATTTACATTCATGTGCATTTGCGTACATTCATTCGCATTCATCTGCATCAATTTGCATTTGCATCGACTACCCATTCAGGATAAGGGATAAATCCTGAGACCCAGGCAAGTCGTCCAAGTCATCGCCAATTGATGACCCTTCAAAACCCAGTGCTCGTACTGGTAATCTTTTAAAAATCCAGTGCTCGTACTGGTAATCTTTTAAAATCCAGTGCTCGTACTGGTAGCCTTTTAAAGACCAGTGCTCGTACTGGTATCCTTTAAAAATCCAGTGCTCGTACTGGTAATCTTTTAAAATACAGTGCTTGAACTGGTATCCTTTAAAAATCCAGTGCTCGTACTGGTAATCTTTTAAAATACAGTGCTCAAACTGGTATCCTTTAAAAATCCAGTGCTCGTACTGGTAATCTTTTAAAATACAGTGCTCGAACTGGTATCCTTTAAAAATCCAGTGCTCGTACTGGTAATCTTTTAAAATCCAGTGCTCGTACTGGTAACCTTCCAAAATCCAGCGCTCGTACTGGTAATCTTTTAAATACCAGTGCTCATACTGGTAATCTTTTTAAAACCCAGTGCTCGTACTGGTAATCTTTTTAAAACCCAGTGCTCGTACTGGTAACCTTTTAAAACCCAGTGCTCGTACTGGTAACCTTTTAAAACCCAATGCTCATATTGGTACTCTTCCAAAATCTGATGCTCGTACTAATTGAACTAGTCCCAAATGTCATCTTTATACTTATCAACTTTTCTTTCCTTTAAATGTCTTGAATTGGTCTAGAAGAGTCGAGTTCCGATTCGAATCTTCTTCCAAATCCAATTCAGAATTGGTCTAGAAAATCCAAGTTCCGACTTGAATTTTCTTACAAATCCAATTCGTATAATTTTCTTTCCTCTAGATTCTAGAATTGGTCTAGAAGAGTCGAGTTCCGATTCGAATCTTCTTCCAAATCCAGTTCAGAATTGGTCTAGAAAATCCAAGTCCCGACTTGAATTTTCTTACAAATCCAATTCGTATAATTTTCTTTCCTCTAGATTCTAGAATTGGTCTAGAAGAGTCGAGTTCCGATTTGAATCTTCTTCCAAATCCAGTTCAGAATTGGTCTAGAAAATCCAAGTCCCGACTTGAATTTTCTTACAAATCCAATTCGTATAATTTTCTTTTCTCTAGATTCTATAATTGGTCTAGAAGAGTCGAGTTCCGATTCGAATCTTCTTCCAAATCCAATTCAGAATTGGTCTAGAAAATCAGAGTTCCGACTCGAATTTTCTTTCAAATCCAATTCGCTTAGCTTTCCTTTACAAGTTTGAACTTCTACTCAAACTATCCTGCGAGTTGGTCTAGAAGATCCGAGTTTTGACCCAAATTCTCTTTCAAAATCCAATTCATCTAGTTTTCCTTGAAGAGTTGAATTCCGATTCGAATCTTCCCTCAAAAACCCAGTTTAGCACCTGGTCCATTCAAAGCTCACAAGTTGGAATCATTCCTTCTTAAGCTATGATCCTTAAGTTGAATTCCTATGGAATTGATAGTTCGTAGGTCGAACCCCTGCGAAACCAATGTTGTTCTTAATTGAACCAATGTCGTTCTTAGGCTGAATCCCCATCAAACCCATGTCATTCCCAATTTCGACCCTTTTGGGTCACCCAATACCAATTTCAATCATCTTCTCTTGCGAGGGACCCTTTTTCCAGGGAGAGTTCGAGGGAGCTCATTTCTTTTCGCATGTCTTTATTGTTCGTTCGTTGAACCCCTTTTTCTAGGGAGAGTTTGAAGGGACTCGTGATTCACGAACAGTTTGCAAAACAATCTTTATTGTCACACAAGGAACCCTTTTTCCAGGGAGAGTTTTGACGGAAGCTCGTCCTCCTTGTAACCCTAAATGTCTTTTGTTAGGCCACCCCCGTCGTCGAGGACCCTTTTTCCAGGGAGAGTGTGATGGACTCGTTCCTCTATGATATCCTTTCAATCTCTGTTAGCGCCCCCCTTTCCATAAGAGAAGCCTAGAAATAGGGAGTTTTGACGAAAACTCTATTTCTCTTCGAAAGTTCATTTTGCAAACACCTCCTCTTCAGGGAAGAGAGGAGTATCTTTTGTTACCCGTTCAGGTAAGGGTCAAGCCTGAGTCTCTCCTTTGGGGAAAGGAGAGAAGAATCTAGCCACGGATGTGTCATTTAGATCTCAAGTGATTTCTTTCACCAAGGATTTCAGGAATATTTTGCCAATTTGCCATAAAAAATAGTTGTTGATTTCAAAATCTTTACTGCATAAAATTGTACCTCAGAATACCTTTAGTATTACTTCCGAAAGGACAAAGCTTTTGTGAAAAAGGATTCAAAATTCAAAATCTTTCTATTGGCCAACCAAAAGGATGAAGAATAAATCCGCGATATGGCCAGCAAAGAAAATTCAATGTTGTTGCAAAGCCAGAAGTGATTGATATTGATCACAGTCAATGGCATATTTTTAAAGATCATTCTTGGAAAATAAGCAGTCGAAATATCCTGGGTGATACAGAAAAATCCACTCAATCTCCATGTCCCCTCAATCACCTAAGCTGCAATTAAATATCTGCAAAAGGGATCTCTCAACTGTCGTCAAGATGAAGGCGAATTAGAAGAGTCGACCCCCGGGGCCAAAGAAGATTTGGATCATCTCCAAGATGACGGAGTTTGTGACGGATCCTTCCAGGGAAAGTCCAGATCACCGTCGAGATGAAGGCGAGTGTGATGGACCTCTCGACAATCCCTAAAAGGTATTTAATTTCTGTTATCATCAAGAGATTCCTAACCAAAGAGTTAATAACCGTCAATATAATCCTTGAGAGAGAAGAAGGATCGGAACATCTCTGAGATGAAGGAGTTTGTGACGTACCTTTCCAAAAAAAAAATAAAAAGAGAAAAGCCAGGACATCTCCAAAATGAAGGATGATGTAATTCCCGAAAAATCCAAGAGAGCTCCAATTCTGTCAAAAAAGAGTGCAGAAAGATCATCATGAGAAAAGAATCCCAGGATATCAGACTGCCGAATCTATCAAGAATCTTCTTTAATTTTGTGAAATTCTTTTATCAATATCCTTTCGCTAATAGCTCTCGCAATATCAAGAATACATTCTTTTCCGTCCATATCAATGAAATTGATAGCCTCCTTGAAGGAAAGTCAATTGCAAGTAATTTGAATTCGAATCTTGATTCTACGGAGTTAAGCCCAGTCGGAGGTAATACTTCAGGTAGACAAGAGGGAATATTTTTCATATATATCTGTGCTTATCATTCTTGAATTAACTACAATTTTTATCTTATTGGCAATCTTTTCAAGTTATCCCGACATGAAGTGAGAACTTGATGTTTATTTTGATGTATCCAGGCGTTGTTGTTATCCCTTTTAGGATCAGATGATGGGAGTTGTCCAAGATCCTTCCCTTCTTGTTTTGATCTGAGTGCCTGGGCTCTCAGATTCGCACACTTCCCTGTGCTCCCCACTGTCCCACCATAGACAGTTCCCGTTCAGGTTAAGGGTTAAACCTGAATTTTCCGCAAAAGGTCATCTGTCTTAAAAGCCATTCAGTCTTAGCAATGAGACGTCCAAGATCAATCCCTTTTCAAGCTTTAGGGAACCCCTTTTCTTCCTTTTGCAAACCCCTCTCGGATTTATTGTGCAGAATTCGAAAGTCCCATCATGGTTTCTTCATTTGAGGATTCCGTATATCGTCCCCTTTCAGGTTAAGGGTTAAGCCTGAGCCTCGTTTTTCCACGAGGTATCGTCCCCTTTTAGGTTAAGGGTTAAGCCTGAGCCTCATTTTTCCACGAGGTATCGTCCCCTTTCAGGTTAAGGGTTAAGCCTGAGACTCGTTTTTCCATGAGGTATCATCCCCTTTCAGGTAAAGGGTTAAGCCTGAGCCTCGTTTTTCCATGATGTATCGTCCCCTTTCAGGTTAAGGGTTAAGCCTGAGCCTCGTTTTTCCACGAGGTATCGTCCCCTTTCAGGTTAAGGGTTAAGCCTGAGCCTCGTTTTTCCACGAGGTATCGTCCCCTTTCAGGTTAAGGGTTAAGCCTGAGCCTCGTTTTTTCACGAGGTATCGTCCCCTTTCAGGTTAAGGGTTAAGCCTGAGCCTCGTTTTTCCACAAGGTATCGTCCCCTTTCAGGTTAAGGGTTAAGCCTGAGTTTCGTTCCATACGAGGTAATTCCTGTCCCATCCAGGTTAAGGGCAAAACCTGAATCTCACTTCTTTTCGAAGTAAAATTTTCTCCTTATTCTTCATTTCATATCTATCATCATCATTTGAACTAATTCTTTCATACCCAGTCAGGTTCATCTAACTGGGGCATTTTTATAGTCCAAATTTGGTGTGTTTTCTTTGCCACTAAGCTCGGCTTTCAACCGGCTTAGCAGCAAAGAGGGGCATCTGTAAACACCCCAAATTTTCACCCTCATCCAGTGTTTGTCCATTTCATAAGTCATTACAGATCATTGCATGTCATTGCATGTATTCTGCATAGCATTGCATGTCATTGCATAGCATTGCATGTCATTGCATCTCATTTTCGAGATCCAGCACTCCTATTTCAAAACAATCAATCCAGATTTGAATTTTAAAGCTTTATTTCAAAATCAATTTCAAAACCTGGGTTTTTATTCAATACTCTATCATTTTCCAACCCCAGAACTTTATATTTCGAAATTTTTTCTCAAGGAAACAATCTGGATTCATTTCAAATTCAAATTTTAATCGATTTCAAGTCACAGATGAGACCCATTGAGGTGGTGTCACTTCTGAATTCCTCTATTCATCAAATTTCTTAAAATTTTGAAAGTTTCAGTCCGATCAGGACTCTGTCTCAGAGTCCTGATCCGGTCAGGAGTCTGTTTTGAGGTCAATTTTACTTCCATTTTCAATCTTTTCCGTTTGCTTTCGAAATCTAGGTCATTTCACAGAGTCCAGTTAGTTCAGGACTCTATTTTAGAGTTCGGTTGAGTTGGGAGTCTAACCCTGACTGTGTTTTCTGACTTATTTCATCATTTCTTGATAAAATCTTTTGAAAATTCTTTCATTTGGCTTTTAAAATCTAAAATCTCAGAGTCCTAAGAGTTCAGAACTCTAACCCGGAGTTCCAGTTCGCTTGAGACCCTATTTTCAAAGATCTTGAATTTCAAATACTGATTTTAACCCCTTTTCAAAGCCATTTTCAGTGTTTATTTCAAAAATGTTCAAAATTCGATGTGGGCCCACTCAGTTGGCACCATATTCAGAGGAATTCTAACTCAGTTAGGACCTTATGCCATTTCAAAAATCCTAATTTTAAGTTTACTTTTGAAAATCTTTTGAAAACTCCTTCAATTTCAAGTTTTAAAATCGCTTTTTGAAAAACTCAAGTAGGGCCCACTCGGGGTGGCGCCATATTCGAGTAAGTCAGGGCTAGACTAGGGTTAGTTGATGTCTTGGTTAGTGTTAGAGGTTTAGAAGAGTCAAAACCATTTTGAAAAACTCATTTTTGAAAGTTAGTTTTTAAAACTAGTGTTTTTAAAGGTTTTTAAAAGTGTTTTAAAAACCCAATGTGAGAGAATGCCAAGTGGCACCACATTTGGGGGATTCTTAGGTTTAGCTAGGGGTTAATTAGGAACTATTTAAGATAATTTAGACTAGGGGTAGTTAGGTAACTCCACCCCAAAATCGCCCCCCTTAGAAGAGTCCAAAATTTTCAAAATTGTCAATTTTCAAAACCTAAAAAAATTCTATAAATAGAGACCCATAGGGGGTCGATTTTCCCAATCTCTCTCTTATTGGACTCTTGGAGCTTCTCTCTCCTCTCTAGCCCTTCCTCCATTGCTGCAACTCCAAGGTATGAACTTCTTCACTTTTCTTATTTTATTTAATGCTTTTTAATGCTTTAAACCTAGATTTAGGCTTGGACACCCCTCCTTATGGAAGATCAACCATGGTTTCACCTCAAGAACCAGCAAGAACAATCCAAGAAGGTGATCTAACCCTGTTTTGGATAATTTACAGAGATTTTAATCCATTAGAATTGATTTTAACATGATTCTTTGCATTATTAACCAATAAAATATATGATTTACCCTTTTTAATGGGTTAAATCTATGTTTTAAAGGTGATATCAAATTCCAGCCATTGATTCCCTGTTTTTAATTTATTTTCATGGTTTATTCATGTTTGTTTTACGTTCTATAGCATAGAAATAAGTTTTTTTTACTGTTTATGGTTTATTTTATTTATTTACATTAGTTAATGCATGGTTTTTCAAGTTTCTTAAATTTCTGTGTGTTCTAGGTTTAGAACAGTAAAGATGATGTTATTTCGGATTTTTTTATATGTGATGCATGCATGAGTTATTGAGTTACTGTAGAAAAATCAGAGGTTTTGGATCTCGATAACCCTGTCAAAAAAATCAGACATCAAATCGGGTTTTTAAAGCTTTAAAATCGTGGTTAAAATCAAGAAGGTAACTTGCTGTGATGATATTTCTCTCATCTTATATCCGATTTTAGATCTGTAAAGTGCTATGGATTCACATTGAGTAGATCTGTCCTCTGTGAAATTTTCAGATTTTTTGATTACTGTTTAGTATTTTTACCCTTTCAGAGAATCTGTTTTTAAATTTAAAACTTGTTAGGGTTTACCAAAACCCTAATCAGACTTGTGTTAGTCATAAATCCCAAACCACAAATCCGATTTTAGATCTGTAAAAAGTGAGTATTGTTATTTTTCTGTCTACTGTTCACCACTAAAATTTCAGAGATTTTTGTTTAGAATTGCTATTTATGTCTGTATTTTCAATCTGGAATAGCTGTTTTAATCCCTGTTAAGAGTGATATATTTTAGCTCAGATTGCCGGAAAGGTTTCTCCCTAACCGGATATGATTTTTCCAATCTGTAAATTGGGAAATCTCTGTTTTTCTTTCTAGTTAGTCTCTGTAAAATTTCATAAATGTCCATGGAGATTTGACCCCTATTTCAGGTCTTGGACTGAGACTGGTTGGTGAATTAGGTCAAAAATAGCATATTTTTAGGGTTTAATGCAATTTTCGGATTAATTTAATGTCAAAAAATTATTTTTATAATTCCAATTCGACATTAGGGTTATAACAAGTGCAGGTACCAATTTTTATGGATTTTGGAATCCATTTGATGGCTGAATTAAGCAAATTGCAAAACCGGGTTCCTGAAAGATCCAAAAACACTGCTAAAATCACAGTTTTTGTGATATTGTTGGATTTTCGTGCATAGGCATATATTTTTAGGGTTTAATCATGTTCATAATCATGTTAGGATGCTTTAGGTTTAATTTTGTGCTCATTTGATTTCATTTAGTGCATAAAACCTAAATTTTTACCAAAATCTCTTTCTAAAAACCCTGATTTCAAGGCCATAGTCTTGCTATCAGGGGCAATTTGGTCATTTGACCTAAATTTCGAAATCCTTAACCCTAATTTTCATATTTTTAAGCATGTCACATCATATTTATCTTAGTTTATTACATTCAAATTTCAAAACTTGCATTTTATCAAAATATCTTTCTAAAAACCCTAATTTCAAGGCCATAGTCTTGTTATTAGGGGTATTTTGGTCATTTGGACCCCAATTTCGAAATTTCATATTTTATCTTCCTTATTTATTCAATTTTATTTCATACTTTATCATTTTGATTTAAGGGAATCATGGCAAAAAGGCTTATATCTAGCAAAATCCCACAATTTCCTGATATTGTTGGATAAATCTAGAAAAGCCAACATATTTTCATTAACCAAGTTTTCTAGTTTTGCAGGTACATTGAAGACTTTATTTTCCATGTATTTAAATTTCAATAGTGATGTAATTTGTAATTAAACTTTGGAATAAGAATTTACATTTCCTGCTTAGCTTAGGTTGCATTGCATATAGTTTATTTTTATGTGTGATGGATGATGATTCATGCATATTTTTACAAATTCACCATGGTCTACACGAATGGCACATGCACTAGCTTCTATGAAGTTTATAAACTTGGTGGAATTTGTATTTATGGCCATAGTCAGAATACGAATGATACTTAGATTTATGATCTTCACATTAGCCACATTCAACCTACACTCTTAGGCTAACTTCAAAAATGCACTGCATTTTTCAAAAATACAAAAAGTATTTCTCAATTCCTCAAAATCATATTCATTCATTTCATGCATTTGCCAATTCCAATTCAAATTCCAATTCAAAAAAAAAATCATTTTCTCAAAATATCCCAAGTCTTATAGCAAAATCGATTTTCCCAAAGACATTGAATCTCAAAGTATGTTTCAAGTATTTCTCAAGTTCAAAATTCGAAATTTCAAGTTCAAAGTTGGAATTCAGAGAAACCAAGTTCTCTCAGAATTGATTTTCATAAAATCTCAAGATTTCCCCAGAAATCGATTTCTGCTTTTCTCAGAAATATTTTCCAAGTCCTAATTCACGATTTTTCATGTGATATCATTTCCAAGATTTACCTATTCTAAATATTTCAATCTTTCAAAGCAAACATCATGTTTTCAAAATGTGCATTTTCTGAAAATTCATAGCACATGCCTGATTCTATGTGCATTTAGAAATTAGAATATGATTTAGACAAGTTGAATAGAGTAGAGCATGAGATTGATCCTTGGTTCAATTACCCCTGTTAAAGGTGGCAGGAACGGTTGAACCTCGTACCGACAGGCGAGTCCCATTCTTCGAAATAATCCCGCATTTTAAAAACGGAGGCGAGTTATTTTCAAAATCTTTTTCAAAGGTCAGTTTGATTTGCAAAAGTAAAAAAATTTTGCGATGATAACAACCCCGCTATGTATGACATGTTCCAAAAGATGATGGCAAGAATGATGTCAGAGCAAGCCGAGGCCAAGCTGAAAGAGGCAGTTCCTAAAAGCAAGCTGAAGAAGAAGCCTGTGAAAAAGCAAGTCAGAATCATCAGGAAGAAGGTACATCCAGACACTACTTCTGAGGAATCAGAGTCAGTCGAGGAAGAATCGGAAGAGGAAGAGCAGATTGTCTACAAACGGAATCCTCCGAGACAGACTGTAAAGATAGCTGCAGAAGAGCCTGAATCCGTCAACAAGCTCAAGTCTGGGGCTCCAGCAAAGGACCTGATGAGCAAGCAGATGAAGGAGATGAATCGAGCTATTAAGGATATTCAAGCCAAGGGTAAGGGCAAGTAGAACTACACCGGCGAAGATTTCTATGATGGTCTAGATGGGGACGATAACTTGGAGAATCTTCCCCGTAAGTTTCTCAAATTTGACAGGACTGGCAACCCTAAAGCCCACTTGGCCACATTTTATGCAGAGTGCAGACGTTTTAGGAAAGATAACAGGGCTCTGTTCATCTATTTTCCCCGCAGTTTGGAGGGTGTAGCAACCAGATGGTATGCTGACCATGTAAATCCTATCGAACTACGAGAGTTTGATAAAGTAGTAAATTTGTTCATCGAGCGCTTCTTATTCAACACTGAAGCCTCACCTACATTAAATCATCTTTACAACCTGAAGCAAGGAGAGACTGAAAGAGCAGGTGATTTCATTCATAGGTGGAGAAGCACCTGTAATAAGATGAAGGTACCTATTCCTGAGGAACACGCATTGTAGGTGATCCTCAACAATTTCTCTCAGCCCATAAGGAGCCTCATCGCCACTTCCCCGGCGAAATCCTTCATCAAGTTAATTGAGCGAGCTGAATGGCTCGAAGCAGGAATAGAAAGCGGACTGTACGAGGGCACGCCTCTGGTCAAGAATGTCCAAGACCAAAAGAAGAAGGCGCAGTTTGCTCATTCAGTTGATGCCTCCTGCAATAATCTTGGCAGTAGCAGCAAAGGAAATAAGAACAACAATGACAGCGGTCCGAGAGTAGATCAGGGCAAGGGGCAGAAGGAGAGATCCTTTAAAAACAATGATAAACTACTTCCAATTGGCCTTCAGCAAAAAGGTAATCTTCAAGAGAAGCCCAAATACATCAAGTGGGAGAAAGATCGAGTCTTCACTCCGTTATCTGAGAGTTTAGAAGTGATTATGAATTACCTTTTGAAGCACGGGATGATCAAGCTCCCTAAGATCGCAGATCCTCCCGTAATGTTGGGAAAATTCAAGGACCAATTCTGCAAGTACCACAGGGCAACGAGGCATGATACAGAGCACTGCTTCGTCCTCAAGCACATGATACAAGACTGCATTGCCAGAAGTGAGCTGATAGAGGACGAGGAAGAAAAGCAGCCAGCAGTTCTGACAGAACCATTCCCGGACCATTCAAAGAATTGATAAATCCAAAGTTTTTTGTTTTGCTTTCATCTCTTTTTGTCAGTTGTCTTGTAGGGGCTAGTCAGCCTAGTTTTCTATGAGCCTTTTCCTTTTTAAGTTCTTGTAAATATTCAGTTGTTATCAAACCTTTGCTTATCAAATGAAATGTCAATTTCCTTTATATCTTTTATATCCAATGCTTCTTTTCTCTTTGCCATACTGGGGCATTTTAATTCCCGTTCTTTTTCAGAATGCGGGGCAATCCTGAAATCATTCATGAGAGAAATGATATTACCTATGAGGGCTTTTTCAAAAATCATGAAATTTTAAAAATCTTCGTTATGACCAAGGAGTTCAAATATTCCTTGGTCTAACCTTTGACAAAAAATCAACCCTCGTGTTGATCATGTCTTCAAAAATAAGTTTTTCAAACCATTATATTGAAAGATCAACCCTTGTGTTGGTCTTATCTTCCAAAATGAATTTTAAACTTTTATATTCAAAGATCAATCCTTGTGTTGATCTTATCTTTCAAAATGGATTTTAAATCTTTATATTCAAAGATCAACCTTTGTGTTGGTCTTATCTTTCAAAATGGATTTCAAATCTTTATAGATCAACCCTTATCTTTCAAAGTGGATTTCAAAGCCTTTATATTCAAAGATCAATCCTTGTATTGATCTTATCTTTCAAAATGGATTTCAAATCTTTTTATTCAAAAGATCAACCCTTGCGTTGGTCTTATCCTCCAAAATTGATCTCAAAACTTTTCAAAGATCAACCTTGGCGTTGTTCTTATATTTTAAAATGGGTTATAAATCATCATATTCAAAGATCAATCATTGCATTGGTCTTATCTTCCAAAAATGGGTTTTAAATCATTATATTCAAAGATCGACTATGTTGGTCTTATCTTCCAAGATTGGTTTTTAAGCATTACCTTCAACGATCAACCCTTGTGTTGATCTTATTATCAATTTCGAGCTGTTATTTTTAGAAATCAGATCTATTGTTGATCTTCTTCTTCAAAATTAGGTATTCAAAACCATTGCCTTCGAAAATTAACCCTCATGATGATCTCTCATGTTTGGTTTAAAGGATCAGATCTCGTGCTGATCATTCTTCTTGTGGTGGATTTTCTTCCCCCAAAATGATTTCTCATTTATCTTTTAAATAAACATTTTCCTTCCAAGATCCCATATGCAGGCAGGATCAGAAAAACTCCTTTTTCTCAAATCTTGTAAATCTTCAGTTAATTTTGATATCTTTATCATTCATTTTATTCATATTTTTATCAAGTTTACATCAATTTTATCAAGTTTTATCAAGTTTATCAAATATTTTCTCAAAATTCCATTAAATTTTATCAATTCCCTACCCTTTCAGGTTAAGGGATAAACCTGATGCCTCTTTTCAATGAGGTATTCTTTTTATATCTGCCCCTTTCAGGTTAAGGGATAAACCTGACCCTCGTTGTCCAAGGTGCTTCCCGCTCAGGTTAAGGGATAAACCTGACCCTTGTTGTCCGAGGTGTTCTCACTCAGGATAAGGGAAAATCCTGAGACCCCTTGTAGGAGCAACAACGCTACCTATGAGGATTCCTTTGTAAATACAAGTTTTGTTAATCTTTATTGATTTTCTAGATTTTTATCAATTTGCCTTCGCTAAATTTTCTTAAATTCTATTCTTTTTCCCATTCAGGATAAGGGAAAATCCTGAAACCCCTCGTAGGAGCCACAACGCTACCTATGAGGATTCTTTTATAAATATAAGTTTTTTTCTTTTGTTGATTTTCTAGATTTATATCAATTTTTCTTCATTAAATCTCTTTAAATTCTATTATTTTTCCCATTCAGGATAAGGGAAAATCCTGATACCCCTCGTAGGATCAATAACGCCACCTATGAGGATTCTTTTGTAAATACCAGTTTCGTCAACCTTCATTGATTTTCTAAATTTATATCAATTTCTCTTTATTAAAATTCCTTAAATTCTTTTTCCCATTCAAGATAAGGGATAATCCTGAGACCTCTCGTAGGGGCAACAATGCTACCTATGAGAATTCTTTTGCAAATACAAGTTTTATCGATCTTTATTGATTTCTAAATTTATATCAATTTCTCTTTAAAGTCCATTTTCCCATTTAGAATAAGGGATAATCCTGAGATCACTCATAGGGGCAACCATGCTACCTGTGAGAATTCTTTTTACAAAAATAAATCAATTTCCTCAAATGTTCTACATTTTTTTCAAAGTTCTATATCCTTTTGTCTTCTCAAAGTTTATTCTTTTTATATTCTCCGTCACATACCTGGTCCATCTAAATCATAAATCATAAATTCTAAATTTTGTTATATTCCTTCTAAATTCAAGTCTCAGGTTATCTCTTCATAAAATCTTCTATTTCCCTTCAGGATAAAGGATAAACCTGAATTATTCTTTTCCCAAAATTCTCATCAAATGTCTATTTCATTTCCCCTTCATGTTAAGGGATAAACCTGAATCATTCTTTTTCTAAATTCTCTTCAAAAATGTCTATTCTATTTTTCCCCTTCAGGATAAAGGATAATCCTGAAAACCTGGCCATTCTTTTTGCTTCAATCTCTAAATATCTTAAATAGGCCGATCTCCTTCCCGAATCTCAGTTGAAAAACCTAGTGTTCGCACTGGTTATTTTGCTAAATTTTCAAATCTAAAGATCAAGTTCAGCCACAAAACTCAGTCCTCGTACTGGTTGTCTTTCAAAAAAAGTCTCAATCCTAAATCAGGTCGTTAAATGATTAAATGAAATGTCCCAGCTACTTCGCTGGTCGTTAAATGATTAAATGAAATGTCCCAACTACTTCGCTGGTCGTTAAATGATTAAATGAAATGTCCCAGCTACTTCGTTGGTCGTTAAATGATTAAATGAAATGTCCCAGCTACTTCGCTGGTCGTTAAATGATTAAATAAAATGTCCCAGCTACTTCGCTGGTCGTTAAATGAAATGTCCCAGCTACTTCGCTGGTCGTTAAATGATTAAATGAAATGTTCCAGCTACTTCGCTGGTCGTTAAATGATTAAATGAAATGTCCCAGCTACTTCGCTGGTCGTTAAATGATTAAATGAAATATCCCAGCTACTTCGCTGGTCGTTAAATGATTAAATGAAATGTCCCAGCTACTTCGTTGGTCGATAAATGAAATGTCCCAGCTACTTCGCTGGTCGCTAAATGAATTGTCCCAGCTACTTCGCTGGTCGCTAAATGAAATGTCTCAGCTACTTCGCTGGTCGCTAAAATGAAATGTCCCAGCTACTTCGTTGGTCGCTAAATGAAATGTCCCAGCTACTTCGCTGGTCCTTAAATGATTAAATGAAATGTCCCAGATAATTGCTGGTCGCTAAATAAAATTTCCCAGCTACTTGGCTGGTCGCTAAATGAAATGTCCCAGCTACTTCGCTGGTCGCTAAAATGAAATGTCCCAGCTACTTCGTTGGTCGCTAAATGAAATGTCCCAGCTACTTCGCTGGTCCTTAAATGATTAAATGAAATGTCCCAGCTACTTCGCTGGTCGCTAAATGAAATGTCCCAGCTACTTCGCTGGTCGCTAAATGAAATGTCCCAGCTACTTCGCTGGTCGCTAAATGAAATGTCCCAGCTACTTCGTTGGTCGCTAAATGAAATGTCCCAGCTACTTCGCTGGTCGTTAAATGAAATGTTTCAACTCCTTCGTTGGTCGTTAAATGAAATGTTCCAACTCCTTCGTTGGTCGTTAAATGAAATGTTCCAACTCCTTCGTTGGTCGTTAAATGAAACGTCCCAGTTTTTTCTGGTCATTAAATGAAATGTCCCAGCTACTTCGCTGGTCGTTAAATGAAATGTCCCAGCTACTTCGTTGGTCGTTAAATGAAATGTCCCAGCTACTTTGCTGGTCGTTAAATGAAAGGTTCCAGCTCCTTCGCTGGTCGTTAAATGAACGGTTCCAATTTTACTGATCAAAATGTCCAAAATCATAAATTGCAACTAAAGGTCGCATCAAAATCTATATTGAGTAAATATTTCACATAGAAGTCATGAAAACTTTGCCAATTTGCTAAAAATATTTGTTGATTCCAAATAAATCTTACTGCACAAAAGAATTACCTCGGATTACCTCTAGTATTTTCTTCATAAAAGGTGAAACTCTGCGAAAAAGAGGTAAAATTCAAATCTTTTTCATGTTGATCAACCAAAAGGATGAAAGAAATATCCTCGGTATGATTAGAGAAAGAAATATTCAATGACGTTGAAAAGCCAGAAGTGAATTGATATTGATCATAGTTATGACGTATGTTTTAAAATGACTTTCTGGCAATTAGACAGTGGAAATATCCTGAGCTATAAAAGAATTCACCTAATCCATATTTTCTCATTTCTAAAGCTGCAATCAAATATCTGCAAAAGGGATCTCTCGATTGTCGTCAAGATGAAGGCGAATTAAGCGAGTAGACCCCCGGGGCCAAAGAAGATTTGAAACATCTCCAAGATGACGGAGTTTGTGACGGATCCTTCCAGAGAAAGTTCGGATCACCGTCGAGATGAAGGCGGATGTGATGGACCTACTGACAAACCCTAAATGATATTTGATTTCAGCTATCATCTAAAGACCTTTGAGCCAATATCATATATAATCCTTGAGAAAAAGAAGGATCAGAACATCTCCGAGATGAAGGAGTTTGTGACGTACCCTTCCCCTGAAAAAGAGAGAAAAGTCAGGACACATCCAAATGAAGGATGATGTAAAAAGCCCGAAAAATCCCAATGACTCAAAAAGAGTGCAAGGAGATCATCATGGGAAAAACACCCAGATATCAAACTGCCTAAATTGCCAGAAGTCATCTTTTCTTATGCGAAATTCTTTTATCAATATCTGTTCACTACTTGCTTTTATGAAATGGAGAATATTTCTTCTCTTCTCATATCAAGGAAATGGATAACTTCCTTGAAGAAAATCATCAGCGCTAAAATTTTGAATTTGACTCTTAAAACCAAAAAGTTAACCTCGTTGGAGGAAATACTCTAGGTAAAAGAGGAAATATCTTTGCACACATGTGCACATTTTCAACCGTTGAAGTCAACTATAAATTTATCTTATTGGCAAAGTTTTCTAGATATTCTAAGAATGAAATAAGTATTCAATATCCATTTTGATGCAATCTAGCGTTGTTTATATCTTCCAGAAGAGTTACCCCATTTAATTGAAGTATCTCTCCTGTCCCATCACGGTTTCGAGAAATCCGTGTGGTCGTTCCCACTTAGGTTAAGGGTCAAAACCTGTACTTTCTGCGAGAGGTCATTAAATTCAAAAGTTGGTTTCAGTCTCAGCAATGAGACGCCCAAGTTCATCCCTTTTTTTAAGCTTTAGGGAACCCCATTTCCTTTCTCCTTTCGCAAACTCCTTTTGGATTTGTTCGTCCAAACTCCGAAGGTCCCATCATGATCTCTTCACTCGAGATTCCATATGGTCGTCCCCTTCAGGTTGTGGTTAAACCTGAATCTCGTTCCAACGAGTTTCCCTTGTTTCGACGAGGTGTTTTCTTCTCAAGTCCCATCATGGTTCTTCCCATCGAGAAAACCATGCTTCGTATATCCATCCGGAATAAAATCCTACTTAAGCTTCATCTCATGAGGCATTTTCTCATAAATGTCCCATCAAGGTCATCATATATTCCTTTCCCCATTCAGGTTATTTTGAGATATGTTCATCCCATCCAAGTTAAGGGCTAAACCTGAGTCATTCCAAAAAACTGATCTTGCCTCACCCATAAGACTTGATCAAAATTCTTATCTTTTATCATTTTGAGATCTTCACCCAAAGTCCCATCACGATTTCCTCATTTTCTGCTCAATCATATCACTTTCGAGGATTTTGTCTTCCCAAAACCATTCAGGATAAGGTTTTAAGCCTGAAAAACCATCTTTTCAAAATAATTCTTCCACACCCTGTTCAGATCTGCAGACTGGGGCATTTTTCAAAATTTGGAGTGTTTTCTTTGCCACTAAGCTCGGCTTTCAACCAGCTTAGTAGCAAAGAGGGGCATCTGTGAACACCCCAAATTTTTCAAAATCTTTTAAATATTCTCTTATTGCCCCTAAATTCATTTTTTTGAGCAAATGAGTCATTTCAAATCTAAATTCCAGTTCATTTCTCAAGTTTTATTGAAATTAAATTCATTTCATATGTTTAAATTGATTTCGGATCTGGATCCATTGTCCAGATCCAAATCTGAGTCTCCTTGTTCAAATTTTAAATTAAAAATTATAGAAAACACCAAAAATAGCCTTTAAATAGCTCGAATAGTCCATTCGACATCCGTTTGGGTCCATCACATTGTATTTCTCGATTCGAGTGTCAAAACTCGAACATTTTCTCAAAACCTGGGTCCAAACCCATTCTTCTGAAGAAATTTCCCCGAAATGGTCTAAAATTCTCAGAAAAATACTTTTGTAAATATTCCTCAGAAAAATACAAAAATTTAGTGTTTAAAACTTTGTTTTCTTTTAAAACGTTAGTTTTCTATAAAAATACAAAAAAAATGGAAAAAGCAATATAAAAATAAAAAAATTGAGGAAGGTAAATGGTTTTTAAAACTTGAAAAAATTGAATTTTTGCCAAAAACCTCCTTTTTAAACCATTTTTAAGAAAAGTTCTGAAAAGGAGCCCCCCCCTGGGATTTTTAGAAAATTTTCCAACAGCTTCTTCCTGCGCACTTCCCCTCTCGCTTGCCTACCCTCCATCTTCAAACAGCTTCTTCTTCCCTTAGCCTTCCATCTTCAACCGATTCCTTCCCGAATCCTCCTCCTTCCCTTTAAAAGAATCTCTCCATCCTCTTCTCCAGGATCTGTCTCCTACCTCTCCACCGTAACCCTTCCATTTGCATCTTCCTCTGATCCACCTTCACGCAGCAACTCTCCCCTCCCTCGTTTTCTGGTTCCCGTCTGCCTCAACTGAAGGAGCTCAACCGATTCCAGTTCTCCCGAGTTAAAACTCAGTAGCTAAAGACATAATCCAATCCTCTGCAAACAAGACACTGAAGAACAACCTCTTCTCTGCAAGAAATCACATCATCAACTCTCACGCAACGACCCCCCCTTTAAGCAACTAAGAGATCGAAACCTACTACAGCTGAAGGAGTCTGATCCATCTTTAATCTTCAGAAGAAACATCACCTGATCAATTAAAGTCGTGAGTAAATATCTCTTCTCTCTCTGTGTCTTCTTCTGTAAATTCACATTCCCCTTTTCTTTTCTTAGATCTTTTTTTTTTTATTTTTTTTTATTTATTAAAGCAATGTATGTAATGTCGATCTGCCTTTGGCAGTGTCGACTGGCATTTTGCAATAGAACCTCACCCTTTTCTGGGTTACATTTCTTTCAGCATCGTTTGTTTATTCTGATTTTCTGTATTTCCCTTATGTTTTCCTTTATTAGTTATATGTTATTCTATGTCGTCGTTTCATCACCATCTCATGCATTGTAGGAGATTTTAACTTCTTGTTTCATTCTGATTTTCACTCTCTTCGATTTATGTTTTTATTTTCATTGTCGCTTCATTTTTTTCTTTCTCTATCTTTGTTTCTTTATCCCAATTCAGCATCAACAATGTTACATTAATTTCATTAAAGGAGGCTTTTATCGTTGTTAACCTCCTGTTCTTGATATTACATCTTCCCTAAATACATCTCATAGCCCACTTAGATTTCATCATGAATCAAATGTGATTCATGATCAGAACTGTTGCAAACCCCCTGTATATTCGGCTCTCTATGGATTCAGATTTAGTTAGCATCCATGGGTATCGTCATTTGATATATCTAACCTAATTCGCCAGGAAATCCCATTATATTGGTCGTGAATTCACAAGCAGGGCGGGCCCATCTCTGCTTGGTTTAATGCATCTCCTATAGTTATATATATATATATATATATATATATATATATATATATATATATATATATATATATATATATATATATAAAAAGAGAAACATCATCGCATATTTTTCTTTATTCATTGACAGAATCTTATAAAAAGATATATATATCATTTGAGCCACAGCATCATTTTTATCAGCGTTTCGCTTCATAGTGCTCTGCCATATATCAATTTCAATCTTTGTTTATTACGGTAATTCAAGTTTTTTTTGCTTTTCATTTGCCCCCCCCCTTTCTTGTTGATTTCATTATATCGGTTTTTTTTTTCTGTGTCGTTGATGCTTCTAAAAATTTGTTTTTGCCATTTTTTGTTGTTATACGGATTGCCTGCATCATCTAAACCATAAGGAAGGATCCGATCTAATCCAGTATTAGATCAGATCCATCCTAGAACAATCTTTCATTTCAATTCATGTTAGTTGTGGCTGGATCATTGCGTCTCATTTAAATCCAACACTATGATGGGAAGTAATCGTAGTGCCATCCATTATTCCCATATTACAGTCACTCTTACTGTTACAGAAATCCTTAAAAGGCTTACGGTAGTGGCAACAATGTGCCTGGTTCTTGGTACAAAACCAACAAAATTTGCTACTCTTACAATGAGCATGATGGCTATATTAAGGATGTACGTAGTTGAGTTTGTTCATAAAAGTCCTTTTCCCCTAAAAAATGCTGTCAACAAATTACATATACCTCAGATGACGCATGTGGGTTCAGGATCACGGTTTGAATTTCCTGCTAATCCCCTATTGCACCTACCAATATATAGCATACCATCACTCTCATCCCCACCACACCGTGCATGTTCAAGTTCCCTATAGCCCATTCATTGTACAACTGTCATTATACTTGCTATCATAGAATCAAATGCCTTGTTTACTGGTTTCCTCCCCTACGCATCCATATTCACAACAGGAATCTAAAGATAGAGGGAATTGTAAGCTGCTGAGCATCATTTCATTTTTTTTTCAGCTTTTGTTTCCCATGTTATCTTTATTTGTAGAAATTGGATCTTTTTTTTTTACTTATTATTTACTTCCTAATTTTTTTTTCTTTTGAGGTAGCCTTATATTTAACAGCAGTTACACCATTACATTACGTGTATTCAATACATTTCCTGATTATTGTTGCAATCTTTTTATTATTCTATGCATTTCTCGTTCATGGCCTGTAACTTGAGCTTCTCTAAAAAGGTTATATCTGGACTCCTGTTTTAGTTAGAGTGTAGAGGATGACTGATTGAATCTCCCATATGACCTATCTAGTAAGCTTTGGATTGAGTTTATGTATTGGGCTCATGTCCCTCAAAATGTTTGTATGCTCTGGTGTTATATGACACTATTACCCGGGGATTCATTTTAGATGCATTTGTAAATATCCTCCATCACCCTCTGTTAGCCTGTTATCAGCCTTAATCTGTAGAGCCTTCAGTCGATCCTTTTTATTCTCTGGAGGTTGATAATACCCATCTTCTTAAAATTTGAGTCTATTAGAATAGTTTTCAGCCAAGATTCACTCTTAGATTTTTTTTTTAGAGACAGTATATGTATTCCCTGTGATCCAAATTCCATTTATTTAAACCCATTTTTATTGGGCTTTTGTCATTCTTTTTCATTGGAGCACATCAGTAAGAATCAGTTGGGCTCAGGATATTCAGAAATATAGTACAAATTGATGATAAAGTGGTTTTTGATTTATGAGGACAGGTGAATCCGCTTCTGATCTATATCTTCGTTTAGGTTGCTGGAATGGTCCATTTCTATTTTTTTTACTACAATATGGGAATGCATGTACTCAATTATTTGGTATAAAATAGCTTTGTTTCCAGAAACATCCAGATATTTGATTGCGTAGGTGTTGTTTGTGTATTCACTTGCTCCAACCATGTGCTCTTTATAGAGATTTCGAGAAATCTTGAAGTTTTTCCCCTTCAATGGAAACCCTTGTTCATCAATGACATGTCAGTCAAACAGGAGGTTCAGAACCAGGGTCCTGTACACTGCCGAAATTCTCAATCAGGAACAGGCATCCTTTCTTATCCCTTTGTATTCAGCGGTGTTCTTTTAATCCAAAAACATGGAAGATATTGATGTAATAGAACCACCCTATGGCTTGTTGTGGCTTGCTGCGGCCCTCATCTTACAACCTACACATAGTCTCCTCTTTCTCTGTATCGCTGCACCCAATCACCTTTTTCCTTCCTGTTGCTTCCTGCACTATCCCTATCGCAACAATGTTCATCTAATCAGAATATCATTTGCACTTTCTGTCTGCAAAAGACATCGTTACACACAACACCCACCTCAATTGCCATGCTGACTTCTCGGTAGCATCTATGCTTCACTCACAGCCCCATTTGTATACATCACTCATTCTACACTTCCATTCACTTGTTGTTGCTTTCATCACACTCCTGCAGGATCATGACACCCCACATTTGCTGAACTAACCTCCATGACAGTCCCTATTAATGGCTTTCCACTATCAGCATGTTACCACCTGTGAATTCCTATTTATAACATCTAATGCCTCATAGCACTTAGTGTGTTATTAATAAATTATACCTACTTGTATATCATTCCCCTTGATAGCAGCCCTCTGCTACCTCTTATTCACCTGCAATACCATCTTGTTGTATCATTTCAGCTACATCTTCACTAATCAGCTCCGCCTATGCACACTTCTTGCATTTCCCGTATATATTTTCATTATGGCACAATATCACATCCACCCTTTAGGTGTTAGTCCCATAAATGTCATTTATATTTGTACATGTATATCTATATTCATATATATATATATACATATATATATATATATATACATATATACATATATATATATATACATATATATATGTATGCCCGTACATAGACATATATCATTTTTTATCTTTCCCCACTTTAGCTCTTAAATATCTTGGCATGCAAGCATCTTTTACCATTGATACCCATAGGATACATACAAATTTCCTTTATGTTCATACTAACCAGGTGTTTTGCCGGGAATATGGGAAAGACGTCATTATTTGGGATTTGAATGTTGTAATAAGTTAGATTTTAAATGAAAATTTACATTTCCTGTTTTAGATAGAATGAATGAGCATTGTAAATACCATGAATCACTTGTTCTTCATTACAATTTTCCTTTATTTTTCAAATTCTCACAAATGGCAACACGAATGGCACGCACACCATTTCGTAAGAGGTAAATTAATCCTAAGTTGATGATTTACATCAATGGCCATAGTCAGGATGTAAACAAAACTTAAAATTTTTATCTTTTATAAAATAACACTGGATCTACACTGGATCCTTTTTCAAAAATCATCATATTTTCAAATATTTCATCTTTTATCAGAGTTTAACTTAAAATTAATTCAATATATATACCAATGGCCATAGTCAGGGTATATTGAGAGTTAATTTCATTTTAAACTCTATAAAAGCACAAAATATGTTTCATTCTTCACCTGAATTTAAATATAGATTATTATATAATACATTCAATGACCATAGTCAAGGATGTATTATATCTTCAATCTTGTTTTAATTCATCTAAAGAATGAAATAGCTTTTCAAAAATCCAATATCAAAATCCTTCAAATTCATAAATCATTTAGGATAGAAGTACATCATATTTTCAAAATTTCTTTTTCAAAACTCCAAGTGATGTGAATATCTTCTTCAATCGGTCTTCAATTCTTGTAAAATCCAATTCATCTTTTCATTTTCAATTCTATTTCGTTTTCAATCTCAAAAGTTCAATTTAACTTTGAGATTTCAAATTCATTTTATATTCAAAAACTCCAATTCAAATCAGATTTCAAAGTTCAATTTGACTTTGAAATTCCAAATTCATTTTTATATTCAATTCAAAACAGATTTCAAAGTTCAATTTGACTTTGAAATTCCAAATTCATTTCAAATCAGATTTCAAAGTCCAAGTTGACTTTGAAAATTCCAAATTCGTTTTATATTCGAAAATCAAAATTCAAAGTTCAATTTAACTTTGAAATTCTTGATTCATTTTCTAAAAATTCCAAATTCAAGCTCCAAATTCAGATCCACTCCATTCTAGGATCCAGAATCCAATTTCACCTTGGATCTCAGACTTCAGATCCAAAACCCATCTTAGTGTCCAGAGTCCAACTCTACATTGGATCACAGACTTTAGATCCAATTCCATTTTAGGATCCAGAATCCAATTCTACTTTTGGATCTCAGACTTCAGATCCAATTCCATTTTAGGATCCAGAACTCAACTTCCATCTTGGATCTCAGACTTCAGATCCAAATCCATTTAAGGGTTCAGAATCCAATTCCACTTTGGATCTCAGTCTTCAGATCCAAATCCATTTTAGGATCCATAACCCAATTCTACATTGGATCTCAGATTTCAGATCTTAAATCCATTTTAAGATCCAATTCCATTCCCAATTCTAGATTTCAAATCCAATCTCATTTGAACTCCCTAAATCCATTTCTATTTTTAAATACCATTTGATTTTCTCAGATCCATTCTAAGATTCAAATTCAATATCACTTCAAAATTTCATCTTCTTCTCCTAAATCCATGATTAAATTCAAAGTCCATTTCTGACTTTGAAACTTCATTTCTTTTCATTTCAGAGCTTCAAATCATTCTTTCTCAAAGCCAAGATCTATTCTTCCAAACTCTAAATTACTTCAAAGACTTAGAACTTCTCTGATCTATCTCAAGTTCTAAGTTAGATTCAATCATTTCTTCACTCCCTTATCAAGTTTATCTCAGAAATACTTGGAATTTTTCAAAAGCATCTTTCAAAAGAGCATACATCCTTGCATTGCACAAGCATGATTCTTTGTGCATTTAGAGTTAGAATAAATTCTTAGATTATATTTAGGCAAAGCAAAAGGCATAGATTCGATCCTTGGTTCGATTACCTCTGGTAAAGGCGCCAGGAACGGTCGAACCTCGTACCGACGAGCGAATTCCGTCTCTCCATTTTTCCCGCAATATTTTCAAAACAGAGATGAGTAATTTTCTAAATATTTTTCAAATCAAGGTCAAGTGAAAACCCGCAAAAGAGTTCCTCTTCTCTCTCTCTTTCTTTTCTCTTCTCTTTTCCCTTTCTTTTCTTTCTTTTATTCTTCTCCCTTCAAAAAGGAGGAAAATAGGGGTTAGAAAAGGAAAAGAGAAGGAAGAGAGAGAAACAACGAAAGAGGAAAAATTTTGCGATGATCACAGCATGTAATTCATTATATCCTCAAATGCAATAAGCATTAAGTTAGAGGCAACATTGTTGTAGCGATATGTATCATTGAGGCTGCGATAGGCAGATCAACGATACAAGATTGCTTTTGATGAACAAATAAAATAAGAAGAGGGTAAAATTTATGAAGGGGCGGAGATGATGCAGCGAGAAAATAGAAAAAAAGATCAGGGAAGAAAATAGGGGAGAGGATAAGGTACTCACCGTGGAGAGTCTGAGAGGGGTGCTTCCTTTGATGGCAGATCGAGTCATAGCTTTGTTTTGATTGAGAACAAGAGAACACCCCTGCTGAGTACTACTGCTACACGGTGAAACTTCTATACCGAAGGAGATCGGGAGATAGAAACAAGAGAGAGGGAATGGGGAGGAGGAAACATGAGAAGACTCGATAATGAAAATCAGGGATGATCCTTCCCTTCCCTCGATGCTTGTTTATATAGACAGGGGAGGAATGATCAAAAAAAGGAAGGATCGAGAAAGGAGCTACGGTTTGAGGATCAACGAACGGAATGTAAGAACTGTTGATCGAAGGGCCCTCCGCCCTTCGATCCTCTGCGATCGCTCTTCATGAAGGAAACCGTTGTATATTTTACCAGTGGGGTCCCTATATTTTCTGAGACATTTTCCAAACGATGGTCATTTTCAAAAAAAGTTTTTCTAAAACGGGTTTTAACAAAGTAGTACCTAAAAAAAAGGTTCTAAGCTATCATTTTTTTGTATTTTCTCTTTGTTCCATTTAATGTTTTTCTTCTTCTTCTTTTTCTAACATTTTCTATATTTTTGGTGTTTTTGACATAAAATAAGGGATTTTAAAACTATTTTTCTAATTTTTGGAAATATTTACAAAAGAGGGGTTTTCTAAGAATTCGGGTTCGATTTCTTCAAAAAATGGGTTTTTGATCCAGGTTTTGCGAAAATATTTGAGTTTTGAACCTCGAATCGAGAAATACAATGTAAACGGATCCAAATGGATACCCAATGGACTGTCTGAGCCTTTCAAAAATTATTTTTAGTATTTGTGTGAATTTAGTTTGAAAATTGGATAACGAGGCTCAGATTTGGATTTTGACACTAGATCCGGATCCAAAATTGAGTCAGATGGGTAAAAGTGGAGTTTATTCCAGAAAATCCGAAGAACAACTTAAATTTATATTGAAATTGACTCAATTTTCTTAGAAAATGGGACCAGGGGCAAAAAGTGGAATATTTACAAATTTTGAAAAATTTGGGGTGTTCACACCTTCGATTTAATGATTTGATCTAAGATTAAGACTTTCTAAGAAACAACCAGTATGAGGACTGAGTTTTGTGAATGAACTTGATCTTTAGATTAAAGATTTTGAGAGGTAACCTGTGTGAGGACTGGGTTTTTCAAATGAACTTGGTCTTTAGCTTTTGAAAATTTTGAAAAATGACTAGTGCGAGCACTGGATTTTCCAAATGAACTTGGTCTTTAATTGAAAATTTTGAGAGATAACCAGTGTGAGCACTGGGTTTTCCAAATGAACTTGGTCTTTAGTTGAAAATTTTGAGAGATAACCAGTGTGAGTACTGGGTTTTCCAAATGAACTTGGTCTTTAGTTGAAAATTTTGAGAGATAACCAGCGCGAGGACTAGGTTCCTCAAATGGATTTGGTCTTCACTTGAAGATTTTGAGAGGTAACCAATACGAGAACTATGTTCCAAAAATGATTCGATCTAGAATCAAAAATTTAAAATGACCAGTTCGAGGACTAGGTTTCGAAAATGGTTCGGTCTAGGATCGGAAATTTAAAATGACCAGTTCGAGGATTGGGTTCCAAAAATGGTTTGATCTAGGATCAAAAAGTTTAAATGACTAGTTCGAGGTCTGAGTATCGAAAATGGTTCAGTGTAGGATCAAAAATTTAAAATGACCAGTTCGAGAACTGGGTTATGAAAATGGTTTGATTTAAGATCAAAAATTTTAAATGACCAGTTCAAGGACTGAGTTTCGAAAATGGTTTGATCTAGGATCGAAAATTTAAAATGACCAGTTCGAGGACTGGGTTATGAAAATGGTTCGATCTAAGATCGAAAATTTAAAATGACCTATTCGAGGACTGAGTTTCAAAAATGGTTCGATCTAGCATCAAAATTTTTAAATGACCAGTTCGAGGATTGGGTTATGAAAATGGATCGATCTAAGATTAAAAACTTTGAAATATGATCAGCTCGAGCACTGGGTTTTGAAAATGCTTCAGTATGAGCACTGAATTTTGAAAATGTGCCAGTACGATCACTGGATTTTTGAAAATGTACCAGTATGAGCACTGGATTTTCCAACTGAGAGTTGGAAAGGAAACTGACATTCTTAAGATATTTGGAGATCGAAGCAGGAATGATTGCCGGGGTTTCAGGATTATCCCTTATTCTGAATGGGAAATAGAATTTTGAAGAGAGATAACCTGAGGTTTTGAATTTGAAAAAGATTCTTGATGAAAGATTCTTGATTTATGATCTAGATGGACCAACATAGCGAGCTGTATGTGGTCCGATTTTCAAGATTGACCCATTATCCTGAACGGGGAGGAATAAAATTTGAGAAGCTAGAAAGAAAGAATTTGATGGAAGATTGATAAAAATGGATAAAAATTGAGGAAATTGATGAAAATTTGTCTTGAAAAAGAATTCTCATAGGTAGCATTATTGCTCCTATGAGGGGTCTTAGGATTATCCCTTATCCTGAATGGGAAAAAAATAGAATTTGAGGAGAATTAATGAGGAGAAATTGATATAAATTTACAAAATCAATAAAGATAGATGAAACTTGTGTTGCAAAAGAATTCTCATAGGTAGCATTATTGCTCCTATGAGGGGTCTCAGGATTATCCCTTATCCTGAATGGAAAAAAAATTAGAAAGGAATACCTCATTGGAAAGAGGCATCAGGTTTATCCCTTAACCTGAAAGGGTAAAAGAAAAAAGATTGATGAAAAATTGATAAAAATTGACAAAATTAATAAAGAAGGATAAAAATTGATAAAAAATTGAGGAAAGAGTTTGTTTGATCCTGCCTGCACGTGGGATCTTTAAAGTGAGAGGATAAGGTTTATTTGAGAGACAAGTGAAAATCATTTTTGGGAAAAGGTTTAACCGCGGGGTTGATTTTGAAGAATGATCAACATGAGAGCTGATCTTTTGAAGAAGAATCAACACAAGGGTTGATTTTGAAGAGAGATCAACATAAGGGTTGATTTTTTGAAGACAATGGTTCAAAACCAATTTTGGAAACGAAGATCAACACGAGGTTTGATGTTTGGACAACTGCTCGAAACCATTTTTGAAAAAGGAAGATCAACGCGATGGTTGATTTTGAAAAAGACTAGACAAAAATATTGAACTCTTGGTGATTATAACAAAGATTTTGCAGAAATTTTTAAAACCTCGCGATTTTGGAAAACCCTCATAGGTAATTTCATTTCTCTCATGAATGATGTCAGGATTGTCCCTCATCCTGAAAAGAATAGGAATTTAATGTGACTTTAATAAAAGCCGATGGCAAAGAAGATTTTTTGAAATGAAGATATAATTTTTCAAAAATAAAAGCCCCAGTATGGCAAAATAAATAAGTATTGGACATCAAAGCTATGAAGAAAATTACCATTTCATTGATAAGCAAAACTGATAACAAAAACTGAATATTTACAAGTACTTTAACCAAAAGGTCACAAAAGACTGGGTTGACTTGCCCCTACAAGGTGATCGACAAAAAGGGACGAAAGCATAAAACTTTGGTATCATCAATTCTTTGAGTGATCCGGAAATGGATCGGTTAGGACAGTGAGCTACTCTTCTTCCTCGTCTTCTACCAGAAGATTTCTATCAATGCAGTCTTGTATCATATGCTTGAGAACAAAACAATGCTTTGTATCATGCCCCGTTGTCCTATGAAACTTGCAAAATTAGTCTTTAAATTTTTCCAAGATTACAGGAGGATTCGCAACTTTAGGGAGTTTGATCATTCCCTGGGTCAACATGTATTCCAGAACTGTTTCCAAAGGTTGATCTAAAGAAGTGAAGATTCAATCTTTTTCCCACTTGATGTACTTGGGTTTCTCTCGAAGATCCCCTTTTTACTGAAGGCCAGTCAGAAGTGGCTTGTCATTATCCTTGAAGAACTTTTCCTTCTGCCCTTTGTTCTGATCTATTTTCGGGCCACTGCCACTATTATTTTTGTTCCATCTGTTGTTGCTACCATGATTATTGCTGGAGGAATCAGCTGAGCGAGTGAACTGCGGCTTCTTATTCTGATCTTGGATATCTTTGACCAAAGTAATGCCCTCGTAAAGGCCATTCTCCATTTCTGTCTCGAGCCATTCGGCTCGCTCAATCAATTTGATGAAGGATTTTGCTGGAGATGTGGCGATGAGACTTCTCAGGGGCTGAGAGAAGTTGTTGAGGATTATCTGTAGTGCATGCTCCTCTGGAATGGGAATCTTCATTTTGTTACAGGTGCTTCTCCACCTGTGAATGAATTCTTCAGCTTTTTTATTTTTATTCTGCTTCAAGTTGTAAAGGTGATTGACAGTGGGCAAGGCCTCAACATTGAACCTGAAGCGTTCGATGAATAAGTTCACTACTTTATCAAACTCTCGTAGTTCGATAGGGTTGATGTGGTTTGTACACCACTTGGCCGTCGTACCTTCTAGGCTACGAGAAAAGCAGATGAACAAAGCCATGTTATCCTTCCTAAAGCAGCTGCATTCCGCATAAAATGTGGCCAAGTGAGCCTTTGGATTACCGGTTCCGTCAAACTTGAGGAATTTACGGGGAAGGTTCTCCAGATTATCATCTCCATTTAGGCCATCGTAGAAATCTTTGCCAGTATAGGTCTGCTTGCCCTTACTCTTGGCATGTATGTCCTTGACTGCGCGGGTTACTTCTCTCAATTGCTCGAACATCGGATCCTCTGCTGGAATCCCATACTTGGGCCTATTCACAGACTCGGGCTCTCCATCTAACTTCACGAACTGTCATGGAGGATCTGACTGAACATAAACTATTCTTCATCTAATTCTTCTTCCTCTACTAACTCAGTGCCCTCATAAGTACTGTCTGGGTGAACCTTCTTTCTGGTGATCCTGATCTTTCTCACAGGCTTCTTCTTCAGCTTGTTCTTTGGAGCTGCTTTCTTCAGACTGGCCTCGACTTGCTCTGACACCATCTTGGCCATCATCTTTTGGAACAAACCGTAGATAACTGGATCAACATCATCTCCTTTGTCCTGGCTTTATCCTCTGGATGACCTAGGAGAGTTCATTCCTTCCATTTTGCTGTCGTTGTACTACTGAAAAGTCTCATATCTTGTCCTCGTCTGAACCATATTGAATACCAATGTTTTCTGCAGAGAAAAGGGAGGGTTTAGACTAAAGAATTTTGGGAGAAATTTTTGACAAGAGAAGGAATCATGTTGATAGTTTTGAAAAATGATATCCCATTACTAAGGATTGAGTCATCACAGAAATTGTGACAATTGCCTTATTTTTCCGTGAGAAGGAATAAACAACTAGAATATGAAGGAAAATGTTATCTTGAAAAGGATATCTTTTGACAAAAAGAGATCTCATTTATGAAAAGGTAAACCAGAATTTTTGAAATAGAATTTAGAAGATACACTGGAAGATATGAAGAAAGAAGAGTTTAAAAATAGATGTCAAAGATTTAAAATTTGAAGGATTGCAGGCAGGATCAGAAGAATTGAAGAAATCAGAAGAAGAAAAAGGAAAATACACCTAGGTTTCGAAAACAAGGAGAAAATTTTGAATAATATACCCAGGGTCTTTGAAAAATATAAGAAAATATAAAAATTTACAGAACTATAGTTGTACAAACAAGGATGCACAAACAACACTCCCTAAAGCTGACTCTAAATGCAATATTTGAAATGGCTTGTAAGACCTTAATCCTAACTCTATGGTTCAGATCATCTGATTCCAATCAAGATATGCCGATATACTCAAGCCGAAGCTTGAAGTACGTGGCATAGAAATATTCTCTCCGGTTCTAAGGTAATCGCTTCCCAACATCCTTGAACACCTACTGATATACTTTGGATTATGGCCCTTAAGTACATGGTAGGGGGGTGTTAACCCAAATAAGTGGTCGAGTTGTGAGGCTCTTTCCCAAACTATGGTTCAGTGAGATAACCCAACAACGTGAAGACCGGGACAACATAGGTAGGGATGTTTTCGAAAACATGTTCAACATGCAATAAAACCAGATGTTTCTAATACAAGTCCTAAAAAGCTAGAATTTAAATGAAGAGAAGCATACATTTGCATACATTGTTTGTATTCAATCCCTAGAATTGAGGAGAGTTGTATTTTAGACCTAAGTCTAAGTGAGCATGCATAAATCTCCTCAATATGGTCCTACCAAACCATACTTAAATCCTATATGCATTATGTTAGCTAGGACAAAGACTAGACTCCTAAGGTTTGCATAAAAATGAAGCTGACATTTGAAGAATAAAGACTTTAGACAATATCAAAGCAAAGCAAAAGGCAAAAATTTGACCGGACGAAGACGAGTCCCATCACGGTCGCCAAACCTGTGATCATTGCAAAATTGTTCCGCTTTATTCCCTCTTTTCCTTCTCTTTGCCTTTTTAGCCTCTATTCTCTTTTTTTAAGGGGAATAAAAGATAGAAAAAGAAGAGAGAAGAGAAAAGAAAAAAGAGAGAGGAACTCTTTTGCAAATGTCTCACTTGACCTTAATTTTGAAAATTACTCTCCTCCGTTTTGAAAATTTATGGGAAAATGGAGAGATGAGATTCGCTCGTCGGTACGAGGTTCGACTGTTTCTGGTGCCTTTACTAGGGGAAATCGAACCAAGGATCGAATTTATGTATTTTTGCTTTGCCTAAATATTGTCTAAGACTTTATTCTAAGTCTAAAATGCATAAAGAATCATGCTTGTGTGAATGCAAAGATGTATGCTCTTTTAAAAAATTATTTAGAAATTTTGGGATTTTCCAAGTGATTCTGAAATAAATTTGATACAGAAGAAATGATTCAAAGATTTTGAAATTGGTTTGAAAAAGTTAGATTTCTAACTCAGAATTTTGAGATAGATCTGTAAGAAGACTTGAAGTTCTAAGTCTTGGGATAATCAGAGACTTGAAAATAAATCTTGAATTTGAAGAGATGAAGAAAAGGGGAGATTTGAAACTGAGATACAATTTTTTTAAGTAAAAATGAATTTTCAAAGTCAGAAATGGACGTTGAAAAAGAAGTTCTTAATTTCAGAACCTGAAGCAGGAATTGAATTTGGATTTAGACTTTGAGAAAATAGTTTTGAAAATGTTTTTGAAAATAGGAATTGGAAATGGAACTGTATTTGAAATCTAGAATCCTAGATGGAATTTGATCCAAAAATCAGGAATCCTAGATGGAATTGGATCTGAAGTCTGGAATCCAAGATGTAATTGGATCCGAAGTTTAGAATCCAAGATGGGGTTGAATCCGAAATTTGAAATCCCAAATGGAACTGGATCCGAAGTCTGAAATTCAAGATGGAATTGGATTTTGAAAATCCAAATGGGACTTTGAAGATGGATATGGATTTTTTTTTAAAATCCATATTTGAATTAAAAAGTGGGCTTTAAACTTAGAGAAAAATCAGATTTTGAGATTCAGAATCAATCTCAAAACCTTTGATTTTGAATTGAGAATCAGGACTCAATCTTTAGATAGAACTTCAGAGATTTTGAAAAATAAAGAATAAACTCGATTTTAAACTTCAGTTTTGAAATCAGGAGATGAATCGGGAGTTTCAAAGTTAAATTAAACTTTGAAATTTGATCTGAGATGTTAAATTGATTTTGAAATTGAATCCTAAAAGTGAATTTGGAATTCCAAAGTTAAATTGAACTTTGAAATTTGATTTGAATTGGAAATTGAATTTTGAATATAAAAATGAATTTGAAATTTCAAAGTCAAATTAGACTTTGAAATTGAATTTTGAAATGAGATAGAATTGAATTTGAATTTATAAATAAGAATTGATTTGAGAAATGAAGAAGGTATTTGAAGAATTATCTCAAAATCACTTGGATTTTAAAAAAAAAAATTGAAAATATGATGTAATTCTATCCTAAATGATGAATGAATTAAAAGAATTTGAAATTGGATTTTGAAAATCATATTTCATTCTTTAAATGAATTGAAATAAGATTGAAGATATAATACATTTTTTACTATGGTCATAAAATGTATTATATAATAATCGTATTTAAATTCAAATAAAGAAAAAAACACATTTTTGGTGCCTTTATTGAGTTTAAAATGAAATTAACTCTCAATATATCCTCACTATGGCCATTGATATATATTTTGAGTTAATTTTAAATTAAACTCTGATAAATGAATAAAATATTTAGAAAAATATGATGATTTTTAGAAAAGATCCAGTGTGGATCCAGTATTATTTCATAAAAGATAAAAATCCTAAGTTTTGTTCACATCTTGACTATGGCCATTGATGCAAATTGTCAACTTAGGATTTAATCACCTTTTATTAGAATGGTGCATGTGCCATTCCTGTTCCCATTTGTGAATTTTTGAAAATAAAAGAAAATGATATGAAACAGGTAATTCATGGTATTTACATGCTCATAGATTCTATTCTAGTGTGGGAAATATAAAATTCTCATTAATATCAACTTATTACAATCTTTGAATTGAAATTGAAAATATCAAATTTCTAATCTAGGAAGATGGATCCACATTTTCCATATATTTCCTGAAAAAACCGAGTTAGCACAAGATAATAGAGAAAATATTATATTGAATGTGAATGTGAATAACAAAATGCCCATACCTATGTCTTGCTCCAATGATAATTCAGTATCATGTTTGATGGAAAAGCATATATTGGAATGTATATTTGATATACTAGGCAAACAAGGAAATACATAGGCAATATCCTAGTTAAAAGAAAATGGATGTTATGAACTAGTTACCAATTGTTAATTTGAATTGAATTCAAGATGATACTACTCAACCCTTAGGTGACACATCCTCGATAGTCTTGACTTGTTTATTGCATAGCATCTATCCTCATGAAATCACGTCAGTTAACTGCTTTGAATTCATGGCAAATTATCAAACAAAACAAAGTGACTATACCATATTAAAGAAATCAGCAGACCGATGAAGTTTGGTCCAGATATCAACAAGCCAATGTGATCTAATATGGGCATTGGCGAATCAGTGGCGTGCTGATATCGGATCACAACAAACCAGTGGGGCCCGATGCAGGTTTCAATAAATCACTGATCCATTGATTCAGATCACAACAAAAAATGAGGTCTAATAAAATTCCAGCAAATCAGAGATTTGCTGATTCGAACCATGGTACACAATGAGACTGATCTGAACTAACAGATCGTGAATTTGCTGATTCGGATCTCAACAAACAACGAATTGGATCCGAATTAGCAAATAAATGATTTGCTGATTCGGATCCCAGCAAACAATGAATATTGATCAAACTTCAGCAAATCTTGCTGATTCTGATATCAGGAAACAATGAAAACTGATCGAACTTCAACAAATCTTGCTGATTTGGATCTCAGCAAACAATGAAAGCCGATTCAAACTTCAGCAAATCTTGTTGATTCGGATCTTAGCAAACAATGAAAACTGATCAAACTTCAGCAAATCTTGCTGACTCGGATCTCAGCAAACAATGAAAACCGATCGAACTCCAGCAAATGGGTGATATCGGATCCAGGCCTCAAATCCAAACATTGATACACTAGTAAATCAGTAGCTCGATACTCAAACCGGATCTGGGCATCCGATCAAAACAACTCAGCAACACTCAGCTACCAACATAACATGCTTGCCAAAAAATCCACCTCCGGGCAAAATCTGGAACTTGATCAAGGCTCGAATATTCTGACAACCGAGCAAAGTCATGGAAATCAGGTGATTCAATTTCGAAAATTGGTTGAACAAGCATATATTTGATATTTCAACTATCTGACCAGAGATAAGATGATTAAAAATTCAGGTGCTAAATCGATTTTGATAATCATGTGGTCGACCCAGAATCCATATGAATTAAAAAAAATGAGATTTTTGCTCAGATCGAGCTTCAAGTGTCAAGCCGGAACTCAGGCGATCGGCAAACATATACTTGTCGGTTTTCCGACGGTGTCGATGGATTCCAAATTTTAACGTCCAGCTTTTCATTCGGTCAGAGTCAAGCAAAACTCGATGGCTGGAAGTCAGTTAGATCCTTACAGGTTCCGCAGCAAAGCGATCGATCGAACCGATCCAAGACATCAGCGACTTAGCCATCCCAACTTCGGGGTTTCAAGCAATGATGCGCTTGCCGGAAAAGGGGCGTCTATAGGGCTTGCTCTGGCGTATTGTGAACATCCCAAATTTTCCAAAAAAAATATCCAAAAATTTCCTTTCTGCCCCTGGGCCCTTTCTCTGAATAAATCGGGTCAATCTTTAATCAAAATTGCATTTATTTCCTAGATTCACTGGAATCCGGACTCAACCTTCATTTTTGACCCAAATTCTGATCCGAATCGGATATCTGGATCCAATTCTGATCCTGGATCTCTTATTCTGTAAAAAATAAAAAAAATCAATTCTTTGAATTTTCTTGGATGTTTTATCTGGATTCGATCTCAAATTGAGATCCAAACGCAATATTTTCTGAAAATCTTGGATCCAAATCAATTTTGGGGGTCATTTTCTGAAATAAATCATGTATTTTATGCAAAATCCTATTTCAAAAAAACTTACAATTTTAAAGCAAATATTTTATAATTTTTTTTAAAAACCTCGTTTTGGATCCCATTTTCCTAAAATTCCCCGTATTTTCCTCATATCTTTAGAATTTTAATTAAAAAAATACAAAAAAGAAAATTTTCAAAAAAATATGGCTTTCTACACCATTTTTTAAGAAAAACTTGTAAACAGGCCCTCTTTTCTGAAAATTTCCAAAAGATGGAGGACCTCCCTTGAAAAAATCCCAACGGCCTTCCGTTGCGAGAAAAGCTCGATCAAGCTCTCTCTCTCTCTCTGTCGAGCTCTCATGTCCATCTCCAACCACCATCCCCCCTTCCTGATCCTTCTTCTTCCTCTTTAAAAGGAGCACGAAGGGGGAGCCCTAAGGATCAGCTTCACCACTCCACCCTTCTGACTTCTGGGTTCTTTCCTCACGCGTCTTGTCCTCTCTTCCTTCATTGCCTCTTCTTCTTCATTTTGGGTTCTGAAAGGAGTCCCATAGCAGAACACCATTCTTTTCCTCCCTCCTTCAAAAACCCTGCAACACCAAGCAGAAGGAGGTCGATCGCCTCTTCACCCTAGAACCCCTCTTCCTCTTTCACAAATCACTTCTTCACCTCACCATGTTCTTCTTCTTCTTCTCTGTTTCTTCTCTTTCAGAGAATCAGTCTTCTCTTTTTCCCTTTTTCACATTCGATTGATTGTAGGAATCAATCATCCTTTGCAAATGAGAACACAGGAGACACCTCTCCTGCTTCAAGTAAGATAAAATCATTCGGTAAATCCCTTTCTCCTTTCTGATTTCTTTTTTTTTATTTTGGTTTTTATTGTTCACCGCCCTCTCTTCCTTTTCTGCAAGATTTCTTCATCCTTTCTACTATGATTTGGTCTCTTTCATGTTTTCCTTTTATTTATTTACCAAGGAGCATCATCCGTAGAGCTGATTTGCCTATGGCAATATCAGCCTACGCATTGCAACATAGATGGAACCGTTATGTTCCTATATCAGATTTTCCTTTTCTTTGATTTTCTACTTATAATCCTTTTTTTTTTTGGTTTTCCTGCTTCCATCGTCTTATAATTTTGATTCTCTGTTGATTTTATCAATTTCCCATTTCCACCTGTTCTTTACAGTTTGTTTTCTGATTTGTTTTTATTTTTTTAACTCTCGATTTTTTGTTTTAAGTACTTGTTGTACCTTCTCATGCCAAATCCAGTAATGCTTCACCATTTATTTATTTATTTATTTATTTTTCTCATTTGTAATACATTGCATCCTCTGATAATCGATGTTTGTATTTGTTCTGTTTATATTTAGCTTCTAGCTTCACATCCTCGTATGCTTCTTTGTAAATGTAAGATGAATATGGCATCTCGCTTTGAACAATCTACTTTCTCATTTCATGAGCTTTCATTTACCTCTCTTTGTTATGCTCTTTTATTTTTATTTATAGTTTTATTTTTTTGAAATTATCAATTTGTCCTAGCAATGTGCATTTCCTGAGATGGCATTTCAGTAAATCGCAGTTTGAAATGCCCATTTGTCTTAGTGATTCGCTTTTCTTGAGATTACATTTTGCCATTTGTAATTTGGAGATACTATTTATCCTGGCGGTCTTTATCCTTTGAGATTACGTTTCTGCAACAGATGATTGGACGATGTCATCCAATTTGGTGATTTCGTATTTCTGCAACTCATGATTTGAATATGCTGACTCTGAATTTTATCGTTCCCCTCCTCTCATCCCTCATCAGATCATTCCATTGCAGTTTATTTTTGACTGAGGATTAAGGCTTGGAGGGATCAGTTCTTGATTCCTCTTTGTTGCCTAAAATAGAATTTGTGATTGTCGTGTTTTGTTGGTGTCTGAACCATGAAACAGATAATGGCAGCATCATGGGTTCATTTGCCCACACCAGCGCAAAGCATTTGGGTGCGTTGGCTCTTGTGTGCCAACCCAGTACAATCCACTGTTACTATTAAGAGTCTTTAAAGTATAGTTTAACTGCATTCAGTTTTTATCAATTCAGCATCTCCATTTTTATCATTTTTTTGGTGTAATTGGCATCTTTTCTTTTTATTGTTCCAATTATGAATCACCATCCTGAGCAGTAGGGTCTGCAAGCAAAAAAAAATAGTATTCCAGGTGTACCAGTTCCCTATAATGCTATTCATATTAATGAAACAGTGGATTGACAGTTCACGATATCTCATGTGCTTGAAAGAGGCGAAGTCCCAGGCCTGTGTTTTTTTTTTTTTTAATTTGTTGGTAAAAGTGATGGGGCCAAAATTGTGAAAGGGAAAGGAATGACAAAGGGTGAGTTTGTTGTTTATAAGGGTGTCCCAGTTCTAGAAGATACGTAGTTGTTAGCAAATATAGCTGATCCACCTATGATCTAAGGGTGCTGCAAAATCTGAAGGGTGAAACCTTTTCCTGCAAACCTACGTAAGGAGTGTTGAAGCAGATGATCCTAAACTTTACAATAGTCTACCACTTCCATCCAGGTTCCAAAATTTGCCTCATGAGAAAGAGGTAAGGCAGCAAGATGAGTTTGAATGTCTCCATTGTGATAAAACGATTGGATTTGGAAGGTGGGAGTTTGATCCTATGGACCTTGACAACCCTTGTCCGAACAATAAAGGTTGTGTCCACCTGTGGCATGGGGATGAAGATAGGTTTGTGCCTGTTCTGTTGTGGAGCTACATTGCTGAACGACTTCCTTGGATACACTACCACGAAATTAGAAAAGCAGACCACGAGCACTCACTCACTTAACCGATCTTTTTCCCACCTGTCATTACACCATTTACCTGATGTAGGTACATTTCCTGCAATACCCATCTTCCTCTTCATTTCACACCCCTATGCATCCCCTGCATTTACACTTTCAGGCCACATGATCATATCATAACTTTTTACCTACTGCCTCCCCACTTCAGCACCTTACATCCACTCCCTTCATAAATGCATAGCCTGCACTTACATACCCCTGCTGCATTAAAACCCTGTACTCCCACTGCCAACACTCTCCACCTGTGCACGCCACCCTACCCCTGCCTTCCACCAGTATCACTATCTGCGTGTCTTTCCAACTTCGTTTCAGCACCTTACTGCTATCTACCTTTCACAACAACCCATTCCAGCACCAACGAGCTATGCACTACCCGATCCTAACGATCACCTGTTGTCACCCTCTTCCAGCTACCCTCCTTTCCCAGTTGTAACTACAGCAGCAACACCACACCATCTTCTACATTTTCCAAAATCACTAGTTACACACCATCTTCACCGCACAATATCACTGTAACATCTTCATCATTCATTGGCAATCACTCCTGTTTCATAACACCCATCATTTTTTTTCCTTTAAGTAGTTTCATATTCCAACCATTATCACCCTATAATGCACCGTCGGCACTGTTATATTGCTATATATTTTGTAGCACCACATTATATTTTGTTACACAGCATCATCCACATCTATATAGCAACACTTACCATACCACTGCATCCATACTCATAATCCCTTCCCCTATATCTCTTCAATTTTGATACATTAAACCATATCATAATCTCACATATATTCCCATGTGTATAGCTTCATTAACATTAGCCTCATATATATGCATTTCACCATCCTCTAATAGGCATCCTCTTAGTATACTACCCATGATTCCTAAAATGTACATTTTTCCTCTATCATAAATACCTGCATATGCATTTCTTTATTTACATAGGAATAGCACATGCATTTCTCCATTTAGCCATATGCATATTGACTCTACTATGATGTCTTCCATTTTGTATTTTGCAATCTTGTTTTGTGCTAACTCTGTTTTGCAGGGAAATGCAGAGAACGCTAGACTTCCTTCTTAAATTAGAAACTATCGTGATTTTAAATTCAAATTCAAAGATGTAAAAGTTATATATTAATGAGAATTTCTCCATTCTAGAATTAGATTAGAATATATGAGCATGTAAATATCATGAATTATCTGCTTCATATCATTTTCTTTTATTTTTCCATAATGGTGAAACACGAATGACACGTGCACCATTCTAATAAGAGGTAATTAATCCTAAGCAAATGACCCACATTGATGGTCATAGTCAAAATGTGGACAATGCTTAGGATTTTTATCTTTTATGGAATAACATTGGATCCACACTGAATCTCTTTTCAAAAAATCATCATAATTTTAAATATTTTCTTTCTTTATCAACAGTTTAACTTAAATTTAACTCAAAATATATATATCAATGGCCATAGTCAGGATATATTGAGAGTTAATTTCATTTTAAACTCTATAAAGGCACCAAAAATGTGTTTTATTCTTCACTTGAATTTAAATATAATTATTATATAATACATCTTATGATATAGTCAGAGATGTATTATATTTTCAATCTTATTTCAATTCATTTAAAGAATGAAATATGCTTTTTCAAATATTCAATTTTCAAAATTCTTTATTTCATTTCATCATTTAGGATAGAATCACATCATATTTTCAAATTATTTCAAAATTTTCTTCAAAAATCAAGTGATTTTGAGACAATCCTTCAAATATCTTCTTCATTTCTCAAATTAATCTTCAATTCTTATTCATAAATTCAAATTCATCTTCCTATTCTCAATTCTATTTTTACTTCAAAATTCAAAAATTCAATATTCTAATTTCAAAGTTCAATTTAACTTTGAAATTCTGAATTCATCTCTAAAAATTTAAAATTCAATATCCCAATTTCAAATTTCAATTTAACTTTAAAAATCAAAAATTCAAATTCCAAATCAAATTTCAGAGTTCAATTCAACTTTGAAAATTTCAAATTCATTTCCAGATTCAAGATTCAAGTTCAAATTCAATTTAATTTCAAAGTTCAATTCAACTTTGAAATTTCTGGGTTCATCATCTGATTTCGAAATTCAAGTTTCATTCTCTATCCTTCTTTCCAATTTCAAGAATCGATCTAGGATCTTTAAAATCTAATTCTAAATCCCATCTGGATTCCTCAAATCAAATCCCATTTTCAATTTCCATTTGGATTTCTCAAATCCAACTCCAAATCCAATGCCATCTTGAAATCTAGAGTTCAAATTCAATTCCATTCTCAAAATCCTTTTGGATTTCTCAAGTCTAATTCCATTTCGAAATTCCATATGGATTTTCAATCCAATTTCAAATCCAAATTTCAGATACTATCACAAATTTCAGACTTCAAGTCCAAATCCATGTTTTTCGAGTTTTATATTTCAAAATCCAATTCCAAATCCCATTTAGATTTCTTAAATCTCATCCAACTTTCATTCTGATCTCAAACTTTAAATTTAAAATTCCACTCTATTTTCAAATTCCATCTTGACTTTCAATTCTAAACTCCATTTTCGAAATCCATATTCAACTTTCAATTCTTATTTTTTAAACTCCCTTCTTCAAATTCAGGTTCATCTCAATCTTTGATTATTTCAAAACTCAAGATCTATTCTAAATCTTAAGTTAGAAAATATAACTTCTCCAAGTTCATCTTCAACTTTCAAAAACCATTTCTTCATCATATTCTCAAATTTATTTCAAGATCATTTGGAAAAATCCCAAAATTTCTAAATCATTCTTCTCGAAAGCATATATTTCTGCATTTGCATTCACACAAGCATAATTCTTTGTGCATTTTTTTGACTTAGAATAAATTCTTAGACAATATTTAGGCAAAGCAAAAAGGAATAAATTTGATCCTTGGTTCAATTACCCCTAGTAAAGGCGCCAAGAACGATCAAACCTCGTACCGATGAGCGAATCCCATCTCTCCCTTTTTCTCGCAAATATTTTAAAACGGAGGCGAGTAATTTTCAAAATCTCTTTAAAATTAAGGTCAAGTGAGACCTTTGCAAAAGAGTTCCTCTCTCTTCTTTCTTTCTCTCTTTTTCTCTCAAAAGGAAAAAGAATAGGAAAGAGGAAAAGGAAAAATTTTGCAATGATCACAGAAGTGGTGACCGTGATGGGATTCGTCTTCGTCTAGTCGAATTTGTGCCTTTGCTTTGCTTCGATATTATCTAAGTTTTTATTCTACAAATGTCAGCTTCATTTCCATGCAAACCTTAGGAGCCTAGACTCTGTCCTAGCTGACATACTGTATATAGGATTTAAGAATGGTTTGGTAGGACCATATTGAGGAGATTATTCATGCTCACTTAGACTTAGGTCTAAAATACAACTCTCCTCAATTCTAGGGATTGAATGCAAAACAATGTATGCAAGTGTATGCTTCTCTTCATTTTAATTCTATCTCTTTTAGGACTTGCATTAGAGTCATCTGATTTATTGCATGTTGAA
The DNA here is from genome assembly GCF_984573655.1 of Nuphar pumila. Classification (NCBI taxonomy): domain Eukaryota; kingdom Viridiplantae; phylum Streptophyta; class Magnoliopsida; order Nymphaeales; family Nymphaeaceae; genus Nuphar; species Nuphar pumila. The sequence continues at coordinate 67,079,069 of NC_143255.1, read as the reverse complement.
CATGTTTTTGAAAACATTCCTACCTATATTGTCCCGGTCTTTACGTTGTTGGGTTGTCTCACTGAACCATAGTTTAGGAGAGAGCCTCACAACTGGACCACTTATTTGGGTTAACGCCCCCCTACCACGTACCTAAGGGCCATACTCCGAGGTATATCAGCATGTGCTTAAGGATATTGGGAAGCCTTTACCTTAGAATTGGAGAAATATCTATGCCACGTACTTCAAGCTTCAGCTTGAGTATATCGGCATACCTTGATTGAAATCAGATGATATAAACCCTAGAGTTAGGATTAAGGTCCTACGAGCCATTTCAAATATTGCACTTAGAGTCAGCTTTAGGGAGTGTTGTTTGTGTATCCTTGTTTGTACAGTTGTAATTCTGTGATGTATATTTCCTTATATTTTCCAAAGACCCTGGGTATATTATTCAAAATCTCCTTTTTTTCAAAACCCAGGAGTATATTTTATTTTCTTCTTCTGATTTCTTCAAATTCTTTTTTGATCCTGCCTCAATTCTTCAAATTTTAAATCTTTGCTATCTATTTTTCAAAATTCTTTCTATCTTTCAATGTGTCTTCTAAATTTTATTCCTTACCCTCTTTGCAATAAAATCTCTTTTTTCAAGAGATGTCCTTTTCAAAAATAGCATTCGTTTATATTCTAATTGTTTATTCTTTCTCATAGAAAAACAATGTGGTTGTCGCAAATTTTGGTAACAACCGGATCCCTCATGATAGGATATTTTGTTGTCAGAATATAATTTCTTCCTTTGCCAAAATTTCCTCCAAGGTCTTTTTTTTTTTAAATCCCTATTTTGCCCTACAGACCGCATTGGCATTGTCGGTTGATTCAGGCAAGATCAAGGATTTCACCGCTCTAACATCTCAGTTACAAGCAGAGAGTAAGGAATGGATTCTCAAAAGTTTGTCAGAGAGGGAGTTCAAGACAGCAAGAATGCGATTGATCCCTCTATATATCGGTTATTCAAAAAGTTAATGGTTGAGATATTATCCGAGCAAGCTGAAGCCAGTTGCGGAAAAGCTCCCACCGAAGAAGAGGCACCTGTCACCTTCCCAATGAATAAACACTGCAATAGCAGTGCAGGAAGTTCTAAAGCCAGCCGGGCAGCAACCAAGGCAACCAGGGCAATCAAGGCAACAACCTAGGAGAGTATAAAGGCCAGAGAGGGAAATATTGTGAAAGCCATGATAGACCTTTTCAATCCAGTCCTCAGCAAAAGGGCAAGAAGCAGGAAGGACCAAAGCATAAAGATTGGAATAATCATCGAGATTTCACTCCTTTAGATGAGCCGCTCGACAAAGTCCTCGAATACATGTTGTCCAACGGATTAGTCAGGCTCCCAAAAGCCACCAGCCCTTCCACAATCATGGGAAAATTTAAAAACCAATTTTGCAGGTTCCATCGGGCAACAAGACATGACACTGATCATTGATTTGTCTTCAAGAATATCGTTCAAGACTGCCTTGATAAGAATCTCTTTGTTGAAAATGAAGAAGAAAAGCGTCCAGTTCCCCTAACCAAGCAAGCCCAGTCCAGCTCCCAGAAAGAGGTCAGCACTTAGCAAAAATCAAGCAAGTCAAAGAAGACAAAGCATGATGGTTGGGCTTATGATCGCGAGTTTACCTCTCTAGGTCAGCCAATTGAGGAGGTTCTCAGATACCTGCTCACAAAAGACATGATCAAACTCCCAAGGAAGGCTGATCCTTCTATCACCATAAGGAAATGGAAAGATCGTTTCTACAAGTTTCATCGAGCAAAGGGGCATGATACGGAACACTGCTTCGTCCTCAAAAATATTGTGCAGTACTACATTGACAAAGAGCTGTTGGTACCAGAAGAAGAAGAGGAACAACCTGCAGTCTTGATCGAGCTATTTCCGGACCACTCAAAGAACTAATGATGCCAAAGTTTCTCTGCTTTTCTCCTTTTTCTTTTAGCAGTCATCTTGTAGGGGCAAGTCAGCTCCAGTCTTTCGTGATCCTTTTATCATATACTTGTAAATATTCAAGTTTTATTTTCAGTCTTTGCTTATCAATGAAATGTCAATTTCCTTCATATCTTTGGTGTTCGATTCTTATTTCTTTCGCCATATTGAGGCATCTTTTTAAAATTATATTTACACTTCAAAATTTTTTCTTTGCCATCAAATTCCTATTCTTTTCAGGATGAGGGACAATCCCGACATCATCCACGAGAGAAATGAAATTACCTATGAGGGTTTTTCAAAATTGTGAAATCTTCTGCAAAATCTTCCTCATAATCACCAAAAGTTCAAAATTTTGGTCCAATCTTTTTCAAAATCAACCATCGTGTTGATCCTCCTTTTCAAAATCGGTCTCGAAGCATTGCTTTAAAAAATCGACCCTCATGTTGATCTCTCTTCAAAATCAACCCTCGTGTTGATTCTTTTTCAAAGATCAGTTCTCGTATGGATCAACCTTGCAGTTGATTCTCTTTTCAAAAATGATTTTCTCAAAAAAGAATCCCACTTTAAAGATCCCACTTGCAGGCAGGATCAAACAAATCCTTTTCCTCAATTTTTATCAAGTTTTCATTCATCAATCTTTATCAGTCTTATCAATTTTATTCACCTTTATCAATTTTATCAATTTTATTGATTTTTTATCAAATTTATTAATTTTTCTTGTAAATTCTTATGTCAACTACCCTTTCAGGTTAAGGAATAAATCGGATGCCTCTTTCCCATGAGATATTCCTTTCTTCTTTATTTTCCCACTTAAGTTAAGGGATAAACCTGAATTTTCCCGCTCAGGTTAAGGGATAAACTTGAACCTCGTCCTGTGAGGTCCTTCTTCCTTAGGATAAGGGATAATTCTGAAGTTTTTTCATCATTTTTCAAGTGTTATCAAATTTCCGGTAATTTTTACCAGTTTTCATCATATCTTTGTCAATTCTTTATCAAAATTTTATTCTTCATTAAATTTTTATCAATTTTATTAATTCTTTATTAAATTTTTATCAATTCTTTTGATTCTTCATCGACCTTTTATCAATTTTGTCAAGTTTGCCAATTTTATTCTTTTCCCTTTCAGGTTAACAGATAAACCTTAATCATTTTCCATAAATTCCTCCAAACTCATCAATTCTATTCGATTTTCTCTTTTTATCTTATATTTTGAAGATCCAAGTTTCGACTCGGTTTTCCCCTTTTTATCCTTCGTTTGAAGTTTCGAGTTTCGACTCAGACTTCCTTTTGGATCCAATGCTCATTTTGGAACCAATCGTTGCTTCAAAAATTCGAGTTTTCAAAAACTCAGGTTTCTCTTTTATCTTTTATTTTGAAGATCCGAGTTCCGACTCGGGTTTTCCCCTTTTTTCCTTCGTTTGAAGTTTCGAGTTCCGACTCGGACTTCCTTTTGGATCCAATGCTCATGTTGGAACCAATCGTTGCTTCGAAAATTTGAGTTTTCAAAAACTCGGGTTTGGCTTTTATCTTTTATTTTGAAGATCCGAGTTTCGACTCGGGTTTTCCCCTTTTTTCCTTCATTTGAAGTTTTGAGTTCCGACTCAGACTTCATTTTGGATCCAATGCTCGTGTTGGAACCAATCATTGCTTTGAAAATTTGAGTTTTAAAAACTCGGGTTTCTGTTTTATCTTTTATTTTAAAGATTCGAGTTTCGACTCGGGTTTTCCCCTTTTTATCCTTCATTTGAAGTTTCGAGTTCCGACTTGGACTTCCTTTTGGATCCAATGCTCGTGTTGGAACCAATCGTTGCTTCAAAAATTTGAGTTTTCAAACTTGGGTTTTTCTTTTATCTTTTATTTTGAAGATCCGAGTTCTGACTCAGGTTTTCCCCCTTTATCTTTCATTTGAAGTTCCGAGTCCCGACTCGGACTTCGTTTAGGATCCAATGCTCGTGTTAGAACCAATCGTTGCATCAAAAATTCGAGTTTTCAAACTTGATTTTCTCTTTTATCTTTTATTTTGAAGATCTGGGTTCCGACTCGGGTTTTCTCCTTTAAATATTTCATCTTCCTTTTAAATCTCTGAGTTCTGACTTAGACTCTTCTCTCCTTTTCAAAAACCCAACTCTCAGGTTGGTCCATCTTTCTTTTTTTAAAGTATCCGAGTTCCGACTCGGACTCTGTTCTTTTTCAAAAACCCAACTGCCAGGTTGGACCTTCTTCCAAAATCTAGCCTTCCGGCAAATCCCTTCCAAATTTCAAACTTCAGGTTTATTCTCTTCAAAATTTTCTTCTTTCCCCTTCAGGTTAAGGGATAAACCTGAGCTTCCCATTCAGGATAAGGGATAATCCTGAAACCATTTATAGAAGCAGCATAGTCTTCTATAATGGTCCTTCATCAAATCCAATTCTCACATTGGTCCTTCATCAAATCCAATTCTCACATTGGTCCTTCACCAAATCCATTTCTCACATTGGTCCTTCCAAATCCATTTTAACACTGGTCCTTCATCAAATCCAATTCTCATGTTGGTCCTTCCAAATCCAGTCTAACACTGGTCCCTCATCAAATCCAATTCTCACATTGGTCCTTCACCCAATCCAATTCTCATATTGGTCCTTCAACAAATTCCAATTTTCTCAAATTGGTTATTCAAAATTCCAGTTTTACACTGGTCCTTCAAATTCCAATGGGTCCTTCAAAATTCCAATGTTTACAATGGTCCTTCAAAATTCCAATTTCTCAAATTGGTCTTTCAAAATCCCAGTTTTTACACTGGTTCTTCAAAATTCCAATGTTTGCATTGGTCCTTCAAAATTCTAGTTTTACACTGGTTCTTCAAATTCCAATTGGTCCTTCAAAATTCCAATGTTTACATTGGTCCTTCAAAATTTCAATTTTCTCAAAATTGGTCCTTCAAAATTCCAATGTTTACAATGGTCCTTCAAAATTCCAATGTCTACATTGGTCCTTCAAAATTCCAATTTTCTGAAAATTGGTCCTTCAAAATTCTGGTTTTACGCTGGTCTTTCAAAATTCCAATGTTTACATTGGTCCTTCAAAATTCCAATTTCTCAAATTGGTCCTTCAAAATCCCAGTTTTTACACTGGTCCTTCAAAATTCCAATGTTTACATTGGTCCTTCAAAATTCCAATGTTTATATTGGTCCTTCAAAATTCCAATGTTTATATTGGTCCTTGAAAATTCCAGTTTTTATACTGGTCCTTCAAATTCCAAATGGTCCTTCAAAATTCCAATGTTTACATTGGTCCTTCAAAATTCCAATTTTCTCAAATTGGTCTTTCAAATTCCAGTTTTTATACTGGTTCTTCAAATTCCAAATGGTCCTTCAAAATTCCAATGTTTACATTGGTCCTTCAAAATTCCAATTTTATCAAATTGGTCCATCAAAATTCCAGTTTTACACTGGTCCTTCAAAATTCCAATGTTTACATTGGTCCTTCAAAACTCTAATTTTTTCAAATTGGTCCTTCAAATTCCAGTTTTTACATTGGTCATTCAAAAATTCCAATATTTACATTGATCCTTCAAAATTCGAGTTTAACACTGGTCCTTTACCAAAACCGCTTTTTACCCAAATCCATTTAGTTGGTTCTGCCAAATCCAATTTTTACTAGTTGAGTTTTTCGAAGTCCAAAATTCTTACATTATGTCTTCCAAATTTTCAGCTCAAGGTCCTATTAAAATCTATATTGAGTGATTATTTCACAAAGGATTCTCTAAAACTTTGCCAATTTGCTAAAAATGTGTTGATTCCAATATTTTACTGCACACAAGAATCACCTCAGATTACCTCTAGTATTCTTTTCAAAAGGGGGAAACTTTTTGTGAAAATGGATAAAATTCAAATCTTTTCTCTGTTTATCAACAAAAAGGATGTAAGAAAGATCTTTGGTATGATTAGTGAAAGAAATATTAATTGATGTTGAAAAGCTAGAAGCGAATCGATATTGATCATAGCTATGGCACATGTTTAAAGATGACCTTTTGGCAATCAAGGCAGTGGAAATATCCTGAGTGATAAAAAGAATCCACTCAATCCATATCTCCTCGTTCATTTAAGCTACAATCAAATATCTGCAAAAAGGATCTCTTAATTGTCGTCAAGATGAAGACAAATATGCGAGCTAGACCCATGAGGCCAAAGAAGATTTGGATCATCTCTGAGATAAATGAGTTTATGACGGATCCTTCCAAGGAAAGTTCAGATCACCGTTAAGATGAAGGCGACTGCGATGAACCTCCCGACAAACCCTAAAAGATATTTGATTTCTGCTATCATCTAGAGATTTTTTTACCAATGAGATAATATCATCAGTATAATTCATAAGAAAAAGAAGGATTGGAGCATCTTCAAGATGAAGGAGTTTGTGACGTACCCTTCCCCCCCCCCCAAAAAAAAAAGTCAGCACATCTCCAAAATGAAGGATGATGTAATAAACTCCTCGCCGAAAACCCAAGAAAGCTCAATATCTCAAAAAGAGTGCCAAAAAGATCATTATGGGAAAAGCCTCAGGATATCAAACTGCCAAAATTGCCAGAAATCATCTTTTCTTATGCAAAATTCTTTCATCAATGTCTTTTCACTGCTTGCTTTTATGAAATTAAGAGTATTTCTTCTCTGTTTATATCAAGGAAATGGATAACTTCCTTGAAGAAACTCAACATCATAAAAATTTGAATCATATTTTGGAATCTGGGAAGTTAACCTCATTTTGGAGGAAATACTCTAGGTAAAAAGAGAGAATATCTTTCGCAATTACGTGCACACTTTCAAGCATTTGAATCAATTACAATTTCATCTTATTTGCAAGATTTTCTGGTTATCCAACAATAAAATAAATGCTCAATATCTATTTTGATGCAACCTAGCGTTGTTTATATTTTTCAAAGAGAGTTGCCTCTTTCTAATGAGGTATTTCTCCCAGTCCCATCATGGTTTTCCCCATCAAGGAATCCATGCTTTGTATATCAATTCAAATAAGGATTATACTTGAACCTTGTCTCACGAGATATTTTTCAAAAATGTCCCATCATGTTTTTTCAAATATCTTTGTCCCGTCCAGGTTAAGGGCTAAACCTGTCTTTTAAAAAATTCTTATCTTTGTCTCAGCCATGAGATTTCTTCAAAATCTCTCCTTTTTACCATTTCGGGATATTCATCTCAAAGTCCCAGCATGATTTCCTCATTTTCTTATGTCCAAATTATTTTTATTCTCGAGGATTTCATTTCATCCCAAAACCTTTCAGGATAAGATATCAAACCTGACAAATAATGTTTTCAAAATAATTCTTCCACACCCAGTTCAGACTTTCTGACTGGGGCATTTTTAAGAAAATTCGGCGTGTCTTCTTTACCATTAAGCTCGGCTTACAACCAGCTTAGCAGCAAAGAGGGGCATCTGTGAACACCCCAAATTTTCCAAAAAAAAAATCCAAAAATTCCCTTTCTGCCCCTGGGCCCATTCTCTGAATAAATCGGGTAAATCTTTAATCAAAATTCCATTTATTTCTCAGATTCACTAGAATCCGGATTCAACTTTCATTTCTGACTCAATTTCTGATCCGAATCGAATATCTGGATCCAATTCTGATCTCGGGTCTCTTATTCTTCAAAAAATAAAAAAAAATTAATTCTTTGAATTTTTTTGGATGTTTTATCCGGATTCGATCTCAAATTGAGATCCAGACCCAATATTTTCTCAAAATCTTGGATCCAGATCCATTTTGGGGGTCATTTTTCTGAAATAAATCATGTATTTTATGAAAAACCTTATTTCTAAAAAACTTATAATTTCAAAGCAAATATTTTATAAAAATCTTTCAAAAACCTCGTTTTGGATCCCATTGTTCTAAAATTCCCTATGTTTTCCTCATATCTTTAAAAATTTTATCAAAAAAATATAAAAAAGAAAAATTTCCAGAAAATATGGCTTTCTACACCATTTTTTAAGAAAAACTTGTAAACAGACCCTCCTTTCTGAAAATTTCCAAAAGATGGAGGACCTTCCTTGAAAAAATCCCAACGGCCTTCTGTTGCGAGAAACGCTCGATTGAGCTCTCTCTCTCTCTCTCAGTCGAGCTCTCCCATCCATATCCAACCACCATCCTCCCTTCCCGATCCTTCTTCGCCCTCTTTAAAAGGAACACAAAGGGGAAGCCCTAAGGATCGCCTTCACCCCTCCACCCTTCTGGCTTCTGAGTTCTTTCCTCACACGTCTTCTCCTCTCCTCCTTCTTCATTCCCTCTTCTTCTTCATTTTGGGTTCTGAAAGGAGTCCCATAGCAGAACGCCATTCTTTTCCTCCCTCCTTTAAAAACCCTGCAACACCAAGCGGAAGGAGGTTGATCGCCTCTTCACCCCAGCACCCCTCTTCCTCTTTCACAGATCGCTTCTTCACCTCACCACGTTCTTCTTCTTCTTCTCTATTTCTTCTCTTTCAGGGAATCAGGCTTCTCTTTTTCCCTTTTTCACATTCAATTGATGGAAGGAATCGATCATCCTCTGCAAACGAGAACACAAAAGACACCTCTCCTGCTTCAAGTAAGATAAAATCATCCGGTAAATCCCTTTCTCCTTTCTGATTTTTTTTTTTTTTTGGTTTTTATTGTTCACCGCCCTCTCTTCCTTTTCTGTAAGATTTCTTCATCCTCTCTACTATGATTTGGTCTCTTTCATGTTTTCCTTTTATTTATTTACCAAGGAGCATCATCCGTAGAGCCAATTTGCCTATGGCAATATCAGCCTACTGTAAACACCCTAAATTTTCACTCACCTTCATGATATCTCCATTAATCAGCACATTTCAGTTCTCCAGAATCAATGAAGGGCAAAATGGTCATTTTCTGAGATGGAACCTTGCAGAAAGTCCTAAATCCCATGCTCGAGTCTCAAAATTTCTCTATTTAGGCTCAGAAATATCTTTAAACTGCAAAATTTCAAAATCTTACTCTTGACAAGAAGCTAGAATTTCTAATTCCTAATTCAGAGGGGCATTTCAGGAAACATGTCATGGCATATCATCGCATGAGCATTTCATATCACTGCACTACACAGCATGTCATTTTGAGATCCAGAACTTCTGATTTTCAAAAGTATCAATCTAGATTCAAGTTTTAAATATTTCAAAATTGATTTCAAAACCTTGGGTCTTCAAAATTATCAATTCTTCCTATTTTACCCCCAGGACTCTAAATTTCAAAATAGTTTCTCAAAAAAACAATCTGAATAGCTTTCAATATGGATTTCAGCCACTTTATCTCAGATCTTCCCCCTTTATCACGAATTTCCAATATCATTCTTTTGCAAAATCACCCCACAGGGGCCAAATCTTTTCAAAATTTCTGTTTTGACAATTAGTCCAGGTTTTTATGAAAATTTCAAAAAGAGGTTTTGTTGTCTTGTCTTTATTTCAATAAAGAAGCAATGTGGGACCCACATTGAGATGGTGTCACATAGGCTTTTCTTTTGAAAAACCTGAGTTTTGAAAAACCCAAAAATATAGGAGCCTTGTCCCTGAATTGGCGCCACTTGTCTTTTCTCTCTCCTCCCATTTACCTGCCATGTGTCAGCGTGGGGTTCACCTAGAGGTGGCGCCACATGTTCTTTTCTCTCTCTTTTCATTTCTTTGCCAAGTGTCAGTGTGGGGCCTCTCTAAGATGGCGCCACATGTCCACCATCTTCACCCTGTGCCAGGTGTCATTCCCAAGTCACCAGGAGATGCCAAGTGTCATGTGTAATCCTGTTCAGAAAAAGTAAAGCTTGTCTCCCCCGAGGTGGCACCAGATGAAGTGTGTCTCCTGCAGAGGACACGTGTCAATCTCTCCCTCCTTCAGAAAAAGCAGGATGACACATGTCTCTCCTCACTTTTCTCAGAAAAGTAAGTGACACATGTCACTCCTAGCTTCCTTCAGAAAAAGTAGAGGACACCTATCACTCTTGGCCTTCTTCAGAAAAAGCAACCATTCAAAAAAATTCAAACAAGGCCTAGGTGGCGCAAATGCTGGTTTTCATCCATAAAATTATTTTATTTCATTTTTTTTGAGGTGGCGCCACATGGTTCTTCCCCTTCTATGCCCTTCCGCCATGTGTCACTGCAGGATCTCCCAGAGGTGCTGCCACATGGCCACCCTCTATTCTTCTAGAGCCAGCCTCATTTGAATTTCAAATACAGCCTCTGAGGTGGCGCCATTTGAAGAAGACTCCTCCAGCCAGCTGACACTTGTCAGAAGCAGGACCATCCTGAACCGCCGTGTGTCCAAATCCCCTTGCATCAGAAAAAGTAGGAGCAGCTCCCCTTTGAGGTGGCGCATTTGGCTTCCTCTGCTCCTGTCCTCTTGCCACATGGCAATGTGGAGCCACCCTGAGGTGGTACCACATATCAGCCTCTGCTCCCTTCAGAAAAAGCAGAAATTTGAATATTTAAACTCCTCAGAGGTGGCGCCACAAGGCATTCTCCCCTCCTTCCAGCTTTAAATCTCAAACACCTTTTGAGGTGGCACCATTCCAGAACCCCACTTGGCTTCATTTTTTGTTTTATTTTATTCAAAATAAAAGTAGCCCACCATGAGGTGGCGCCACATGAGGCTCGCTGCAAAAAGCAAACTTTGAATTTCAAACCTCAGATAGCACCCTCTGAGGTGGCATCATTTGGGAGACTCCTGCAGAAAAAATCAAGCTACAATTTTGAAAATTTTCAAAATCCCTTGCTGAGGTGTCTCACCTACAAAATTCTTATTTTATTTATTTAAAAAATCCAAGTGGCATGCCCTGAGATGGCGCCACATGGAGGGCTCAGATTGAGGCTGTTTGAAATTCAAAAATCTAAAAAAATGCTACAAATACAAGGTCCCACGCCCAGCTTAAGGGGAGCTCCTTTTGGATTTTGAACTTCAACCTAGATCTTCTTCAGAACACGATTTTGGATTTTGGAATTCACGCCCCCTTTGGGCTCAGTGGAGAGGGTGCATTGAAGCACCAACCTCGCTCGCATGAATCCCAATTCGATCTAGGTGTGGATCGATTTTTGTGAACCTTCGGAAGCCCAGATCGAAGGACGAAAGAAGTTGTTGGTAACCGTTCATTTTGGGAGTTCTAAAGCTGAAGGAAAACACAAGGTACACTTCTATCCCTATTGATTTCATTATAGTAATATCCTTACTCGATTCGTATGGTCGTTTTGAAGAAAGAGCTCATCCGAGGGATGGATCGAGCTATTCTCGTAAAATGACACATATCAAAAGAAGCTTTCTTATGCTTTCTTGTTTAAATTTCCGCATTCCATCATGTTCATGCATTAAAATAAGTTAGATTTACATTTTATTTCATTTAAATAGCATGTTCCATGAATTTATTTAATATTTCATGCATTCAGCTTCATTTAGGTAACTCTCTGTTTTTTGTCAGTCAGTCCACACGTCATTTCATGCATTTATTTTTCGTTAAAAATGCTGAAAAAATGATAGTATGTGCCTTTTGGTGTCCCTAACAATCTGCCAAAAATTCGGAATGATTTGAATTTGTTTACTGTGGTAAAAGTTCAAAATGGTAGGTCGGGTTTTGTTACCCGGGATACATTTTGAAGATTTATCTCCGATTTATAAAATCGAGATCTCTCTTCTAGGAGGTCCAATTTTTTATCCGAAAGATGTTATGAACTCAGAATGATGTCTATTTTGTAATCTGATTTTCTCAGATTTTTCTGAATTTTGTTGATGTGTGACAAAAATCCGAGAGCTTTGTATCAACTTAAGTCGATAGGTTCTCTTTGGGTCTTGCTCCAAATACGAATCTGTAAAAAATGAATGTCATGTCCGGGGTGTTCTCTATTTGCATCTGAAATTTTATGATTTTTAAAAGAGTCTTAATAGCAGTTTTGGATTTTTCTTGTCAGCCTCCTGTTTTGTCACATTTGTCTGTTCTGTTGATTTAGGCAAGTAATGTCGCACTTTTATCTCTGTTCCTGTTGATCAAATGCCAAAATCATAAAAATGGAAGTTGTTCCTGCATCTGTCAGTCGTTTCTCATTTAAATATAAGAAATTGCCATGGTGGGTTGCTATTTTGTTTAGCATTTTTATAATAGATCAGGTCAATTTTACCTCCGTCAGAGCCAAATTCCTGTTATCGAACTCACCGTAGTTCAAATCTCGAGGCTGTAAAAGCCAAAAGTGTTCAATTTCAAGTCCTTTAGCAGTCTGATCAGATGTTTATATGGTGTAATTTTCGTATTATCGCATTAAGTATTACATTTGGTTCGGGTCCATAGATGAAACTCGTCAATTTTAGGATTTTCTGTAAATTTTCGCATCCAAACCATGTCATTTCGTGAGTTTTATCATTCTAGGATGTTTATCAAGATAGAGAGATGTTTCATACCGAATTTGGTGTGATTTGGAATTCATTTGAGGCTTGGTTTAGCTATATCATCAAAACAGGGCCCCACGGGACCCCGATACAAGCGAAAAACAAGCGAAATTCGTTATTTTTGATGAATAGTAGCATGTCAAAATTCTGAATTTATAGTTTTAATATGTTTAGCAGCATGTCATCATGCCTCATATTGCATTTCACCATCTTTTGGTTCAATTCGAATTTCAAAATTTCAATTTTACCAAAATTTCCTTTAAAAACCTTGATTTTAAAGGTGTAACTTCAATATTAGGGGTATTGTGGTCATTTTGACCACAATTTCGAATTTCAAAATATTTATTACTGAATTTCTTGTATTTACATCATTTCAAATATCAAGAAAGCATGGAAATAAGGTTTATATCCAACTAAGTCCAATAATTTCAAGATATTATTGGAAAATCTTAGAAAAACCCACATATTTGAACTAACCCCAGTTCAAGTTTGGCAGGGACATTCAAAAGAAGGAGCTGAAGTCTGCAATTTCTTTTTATTTCATTTAATTAGTGATAAAATAATGTAAATTTTGGAATAAGTGGTTTAATTTTCTGCTTAGACTAGGATGCATATCATATAGTTTGAATTCATGCAATATCCTGTTTGTGTGATTCATGCATTTTATTTCAAAAGCACTATGGATGTACACGAATGGCACGTGCACCAACTCTTAGAGAGTTGATGAACTCGGTGGAGTCCATATTTACGGCCCTAGTCGGTATATGGACGAAACCCAGATCCATCATCTTCCTACCAGTCACATTGAGCCTACACTCTTAGGCTATCTTCCAAAATTTCCCTGCATATTTTCAATTCTACAAAATATTTTGGAATCGACTAAGTAAATTATGAACGTATTCACGGCCATAGTCGGAATATGTGACAATTCTACTTAGTTTAATTCTAAAATAGCATATTTTCTGAAAAGAGGCTTTTACAAAATGACATTCACTCATATCATCTGCATCATGAAATCGTTGGTTTTTCTCATGGTTTTCTCAAGAAAACTTCATTCCATGGAAATCAATTTCTCAAGAAACTTCTAAAATTTTCAAAATCGGATTTTCCAAGTCAAGTTTTTCCATGATTTTCCCTGAAAAATGTTATTTTCTTAAAATTTTCAAAAAAAATGAATTTTTCATCTTTCTCAAGACCAAAATCGATTTTCCCGTATTTCAGGGATAAGATTCTTAAGATTTCAGTTTCCCGAGTTTTGACTTTCCATCCCCAAAGGGGTTTCCAATGAATTTCAATCATTTTCCAAAGAAAGCTTTCAAATCTTGAAGTTTTTCTGACAAGCATTTTCCCTTCAAAGATTTACCCCCTTTTCTCAAGAATTCTCTCCATTTTCCTAGGATTTTCCTCCATCCATGATTTTCCCACACCTTTATGAACTTTCTCGTGATTTCAAAACCCTTCCATCTGAGTTTCCTGAAAGATGGACTTTTATCCTTTTTTTGAGAAATATTTTCCAACTCCAAAGCATTTTCCGAGCATACATCATGTTTTCCAACCTACATTTAAAAAAAAAATATTTCATAGCACATGCCTGAATTCTCTGTGCATTTAGGATAAAACACGATTTTGATAATTTATCTAAGTCAAGCACAATTTTGGTCCTTGGTTTGATTACCTCTGTTAAAGACGGCAGGAACAGTCGAACCTCGTACCGACAGGTCGAGCCCCATCCCATGGATTTTCCCGCAATTTTCAAAACGGACGTGAGTATTTCAAAACAATTTTCCAAAACTCTGGTCAAGTTTGACTCGCGAAAGCATTTTCCTCTCTCTCCCGAAAGGGAAGGGAAGAGGGAAAAATTTTGCGACGATAACAGGTTTGGCGACCGAGATGGGACCTATCCTTGTCTGATCAAAAGTGTGTTTGACTTAGTTCAATTATCGAAACTGTGTTCTCAAAATGTCAGCTCTTTTACTTTCTGATATCATGCGAACCTAGAAGCCTAGATTCTGACCTAGCTGACATTGATTGCATATAGCTTAGGCATGGTTTGGTAGGACCAGATTGAGGAGATATTTTCATGCTCACATAGACTTAGGTCTAAATACAACTCTTCTCAATTTAGGATCTGAATGCAAACAATGTATGCTTCTTCAAAAGTTTTCAAAATCTATCTCCCTAGGACTTAGAGCCCTCTATTTTTTGCATGTGATCATTTTTTCCAAACCCCCTTTTACCTATCTTTACCTAGTCTTTACGTTGCTGGGCTCTCTTCCAGAACCTTAGTTCGGGACCGAGCCTCACAACTGGGCCACTTATTTGGGTTGACGCCCCCCTACCACGTACCACAGTCCGAAGTATATCGGTTGGCGCTCAAGGATGTTGGAAAACCTTACCTTAGAACTGGAGTTGAAATTCTATGCCACATACTTCGGGTCTCAACTCAAGTATATCGGCATAACTGGATTGGACAAAGATGATCTGAACCTAGAGTTAGGATTAAGGTCCTACAACTGCTTTTCAAAATGATGCATCTAGAGTCAGCCTTTTAGGGAGTGTTGTATGTGCATAAGTGTTTGCGCAGGATGTGATTGTATGTACCTTATTTCCTCAATTCCTCATATTTCTCATTTTTTTTTCAAACTATTAGACTATTTTTCAAATATCCACATTTTTCCATTTTCACAAAATATTTCTCTTATTTTACCCAAACCCTGGATGATTTTCTAAAGTATCCCATTTTCTCAAAACTCCAGGTGATTTTCCATTTCTCCATTCTACTGGACCTCGAATTTCCAGCTGCATTTTTATCCTGCCTGCAATTTTCTAAAATCATATTTTTCTCATAAAATTTTCTCTCTTTTATTATGGTTTGACGACCTCGCCTAGGTAACAAGGCACATTTCACGTTGTTCATTTCTTTTGCAAAGAATGACAACACAATTGTCGGGATTTTCACGGTGACTCAATCCCTAGTAATGGGATAATCTTCCAATGGTCTACCATATCTTCCTCAATATTTCCTTCCAAAAAAAAATCCTCAAAATTTGATCTTGTATTTGCCCTGCAGAGTCATGCAGAGAAAGAGAAAGAAAGAGAAAAGAGAGCATCCACAGCATTTGATGGTTGAGACAAGGTCCGGAAGAAAAACATCATCTCAGTGCATTATTTACTCCTCAGCCTCGAAAGGAGAAATGGATTCACCCAGATCTATCAGAAGTCAAGGCCAGCAGCAAGAAGACAATGGCATAGATCCCCAGATGTATGCCATGTTCCAGAAGATGATGAAGAAAATGATAAGCGAGCAAGCTGGCACGAGTTCAGAGAAGAATCCATTTAGCCTAAAAGATCATGCAACTAAGAAGTCCACCAAGTCTTCTAAGAAACATGTTCAACTAGAAGACACTTCAGAAGAATTAGCAGATGATACAGATGAATAATGCGAGATCATTCCAGAAATCACTCGCAAGCCAAAAATTCAAGCAGTGACAGATCCTTTTCAAGCGCAGTTCAAAGAAATGGCTAGAGTGGTAAAAGATCTGCAAGCCCGCGACAAGGGAAAGAAAGTCTTTACCAGTGAAGATTTTTATGATGGTTTAGAAGGGGATGAAAATCTGGAGAATTTGCCTCGCAAGTTCATCAAGTTCGACGGTTCTGGTGACCAGAAAGCCCATCTCGCCACGTTCTTCGTAGAATGCTTTAGGTTCAAGAGGGACAACAGAGCACTGTTTTTATGCTTCCCCCGTAGCTTGGAAGGAGTCGCGGCCAAATGGTACGCGGAACATATCAATCCTATAGAACTGAAAGAGTTCGACAAAGTTGTGAATTTGTTCGTTGAACGATTCTTGTTCAATACTGAAGCACTACCAACGCTAAATCACCTCTGTAATATGAAGCAGGGAGATAATGAAAAAGCAAGGGACTTCATTCGCAGATGGAAAGAGACCTGCAACAAAATGAGGGACCCTATATCCGAGAGGCATGCTTTATCCCTGATCCTCAATAATTTTTCGCAACCTTTGAGAGGATTAATCTCTACCTCACCCTCTAAGTCTTTCATTGAACTCATTGAATGAGCCAAATGGCTCGAAATGGGAGTAGAGAATGGAGTCTATGAAGGCATTACCAATGCAAGAAACAGTCAAGATGCCAAAAAGAAGGTTCACTTCACTTTTTCGGCCAAATCTTTCAATAATAGCAAAGGCAACAAGAATAATCATGGTAGCAGTTTGGAGAGATTCAAAAGGCAAAAAAGGAAGGACATCAACAGTGATAAACCTCTCCAATCCAGTCCTCAGCATCAAAAGAAAGATCAGGAAAAATCAAAGTGCAAGGACTGGAGAACTGATCGAGAATTCACCCCTCTGTATCAGACACTCAAGAGTATCCTCGAGTATATGCTTGCAAAAGACATTGTCTGGTTGCCTAAAGCCGCTGATTCTCCAGCAATTATGGGCAGATTCAAAGAACAATTTTGCAAGTTTCATCGAGCAATAGGGCACGATACAAAAAACTGTTTTGTCCTTAAGAACATTGTTCAAGACTACATTGACAAGAAGCTTCTCGTTGAAGATGAAAATGAGGACTAGTCATCCTGACTAAGTTTTTTCCACAATCATTCCAGAGGATGACAATGCCAACACTTCCCCATTTCTCATCTTGCTTTTTCAAAAGAATAATGTAATCCCATTTTCTTTCCTTGATTTTAAAGCATCAATAAAATCATCAGATTTTCCAATAATGTTATCATCGCAAAATTTTTAACTTTTGCAAATCAAACTAACCTTTGAAAAAGATTTTTGAAAATAACTCGCCTCCGTTTTTTTTTAAAATGCGGGAAAATTCCGTAGAATGGGACTCGCCTGTCGGTACGAGGTTCAACCGTTCCTGCCACCTTTAACAGGGGTAATTGAACCAAGGATCAATCTTATGCTCTATTCTATTCAACTTGTCTAAATCATATTCTAATTTCTAAATGCACATAGAATCAGGCATGTGCTATGAATTTTCAGAAAATGCATATTTTGAAAACATGATGTTTGCTTTGAATGATTGAAATATTTAGAAAATGTAAATCTTGGAAAATCGTGAATTGGGATTTGAAATATACTTCTGAGAGAAATAAAATCGATTTTGAGGAATCCTTGACATTTGGTGAAAATCAATTCTGAGAGACTTGGTTTCTCTAACTTGGAAATTGAAATTCTAACTTAGAAAATTTGAATTTGGAACTTGGGAAATACTTGAAATATCATTGGCAAATCCATATTCTTTTGAATAAGACTTAGAAAAATTCTAACTTCAAACTTTGAAATTGACTGCATAACTTTGGAAAATTGAGTTTTTGAACTTGAGAAACACTTGAAATATTCTTTGAAATTCAATGCTTTTGGGAAAATCGATTTTGCTATAAGACGAGAGATTTTGAGGAAATGAACTTCTTTGAATTGAGATTTGAATTGGAATTGGCAAATGCATGAAATGAATGAATATGGATTTGAGGAATTGAGAAATACTTTTTGTATTTTTGAGAAATGCAGTGCATTTTTGAAGTTAGCCTAAGAGTGTAGGCTGAATGTGGCTAATGTGAAGATCATAAATCTAAGTATCATTCGTATTCTGACTATGGCCATAAATACAAATTCCACTAAGTTTATAAACTTCATAAAAGCTAGTGCATGTGTCATTCGTGTAGACCATGGTGAATTTGTAAAAATATGCATGAATCATCATCCATCACACATTAAAATTATAAAAAAAAATAAACTATATGCAATGCAACCTAAGCAGGAAATATAAATTCTTATTCCAAAGTTTAATTACAAATTACATCACTATTAAAATTTAAATACATAAAAAATAAAGTCTTCAATGTACCTGCAAAACTAGAAAACTTGGTTAATGAATATATGTTGGCTTTTCTAGATTTATCCAACAATATCAGGAAATTATTGGATTTTGCTAGATATAATCCTTTTTGCCATGATTCCCTTAAATCAAAATGATAAAATATGAAGAAATAATAAAGGTAAAATATGAAATTTCGAAATTGGGGTCAAAATGACCAAAATACCCCTAATAACAAGACTATGGCCTTGAAATTAGGGTTTTTACAAAGATATTTTGATAAAATGCAAGTTTTGAAATTTGAATGGAATAAACTCAAACCAAATATACTATGAAATGATTAAAAATATGAAATTAGGGTTAGGGATTTCGAAATTTAGGTCAAATGACCAAATTGCCCCCGATAGCAAGACTATGGCCTTGAAATCAGGGTTTTTAGAAAGAGATTTTGGTAAAAATTTGGGTTTTATGACCTACATGAAATCAAATAACTACAAAATTAAACCTAAAGCATCCTAATATGATTATGAACATGATTAAACCATAAAAATATATGCTTATACACGAAAATCCAATAATATCACAAAAACTGTGATTTTAGCAGTGTTTTTGGATCTTTCAAGAACCCGGTTTTGCAATTTGCTTAATTCAGCCATCAAATAGATTCCAAAATCCATAAAAATTGGTACCTGCACTTGTTATAACCCTAATGTCGAATTGGAATTATAAAAATATTTTTTTTGTCATTGAATTAATCCGAAAATTGCATTAAACCCTAAAAATATGCTATTTTTGACCTAATTCACCAACCAGTCTCAGTCCAAGACCTGAACCAGGGGTCAAATCTCCATAAAAATTTATGAAATTTTACAGAGACTAACTAAGAAGAAAAACAGAGATTTCCCAATTTACAGAACGGAAAAATCATCTCCGGTTAGGGAGAAACCCTTCCGGCAATCTGAGCTAACATATATCACTTTTAACAGGGATTAAAACGGCTACTTCAGATTGAAAATACAGACATAAATAACAATCCTAAACAAAAATCTCTGAAATTTTAGTAGTGAATAGTAGACAGAAGAATAACAATACTCACTTTTTACAGATCTAAAATCGGATCTGTGGTTTGGGATTTATGACTAACACAAGTCTGATTAGGGTTTTGGTAAACCCTAACGAACTTTAAATTTAAAAACAGATTCTTTAAAAGGGGAAAAATAATAAACAGTGATCAAAAAATCCGAAAATTTTACAACAGACAGATCTACTCAATGTGAATCCATAGCATTTTACAGATTTAAAATCGGATATAAGATGGGAGAAATATCATAACAGCAAGTTACCTTCTTGATTTTAACCATGATTTTAAAGCTTTAAAAACCCGATTTGATGTCTTATTTTTTTGATAGGGTTCCCGAGATCCAAAACCTCTGATTTTTCTACAGTAAATCAATAACTCATTCATGCATCACATATACAAAAATCAGAAATAAACAATGAGAACTTCAATCCGAAATAACATTATCTTTACTGTTCTAAACCTAAAACACACAGAAATTTAAGAAACTTGACAAACCATGCATTAACTAATGTAAATAAATAAAATAAACCATAAAACAGTAAATAAAACTTATTTCTATGCTATAGAACGTAAAACAAACATAAATAAATCATGAAAATAAAATAAAAACAGGGAATCAATGGCTGGAATTTGATATCACCTTTAAAACATAGATTTAACCCATTAAAAGGGGTAAATCATATATTTTATTGGTTAATAATGTAAAAAATCATATTAAAATCAATTCTAATGGATTAAAATCTCTGTAAATCATCCAAAACAGGGTTAGATCACCTTCTTGGATCGTTCTTGCTGATTCTTAATGGTTCTTGAGGTTGAATCCATGGTTTCCATGAAGGGGATGACACCAATGGCTAAAATTGATTTAAAACATGAAAAAGTATTAAATAAAACTAAAAAATATTAAAAATATTACCTTGGTGCTTGCAGCTGCAATGGAGGAAGGTGGAAGTGCTTGAAAGGAGAGAGAGGCCACGAAAATTTGAGAGAAAAGAGCCCCCCTTTTGGCCCCCCTTAGGTCCCTTTTTATAGTTTTTCAAAAAGTTACTTAATTAGGGTTAATTAAGAGTTTTTTTCATTTTTTTAGGACTCTTTCTAATAAATCCACTAAAGGCAACGATTTTTTGTGGTTTTCTAACCCTAAATGAACTCTAATTAAACCTTAATTAACACCTAATTAAACACTAAAAAGTCCAAATGTGGTACCACCTAGTATGGACCCACATTTGGTTTTTAAAACCTGAATTTAAAACCTTTAAAAACCAATGGTTTAAAACTTAAATAAAATGGATTTTTAAAATTGATTTTGACTCCTCTAAACCTCTAACCTAACTAGGACAATGACTAACCCTAGTCTAGCCCTGACTTACTCGAATATGGCGCCACCCCGAGTGGGCCCTACTTGAGTTTTTTTAAAAAAAAAAAATGATTTTAAAACTTGAAATTGAGAAAGTTTTCAAAAGATTTTCAAAAGTAAACTTTGAAATTAAAATTTTTGAAATGGCATAGGGTCCTAACTGGTTCAGGACTCCTCTGGATATGGTACCAACTGAGTGGGCCCACATCGAGTTTTACAAATTTTGAAATAAACACTGAAAATACCTTTGAAAAGGGGTTAAAATTAATAATTAAAATTCAAGATCTTTGAAAATAGGGTCTCAAGCGAACTGGAACTCCGGGTTAGAGTCCTGAACTCTTAGGACTCTGAGATTTTAGATTTTAAAAGCCAAATGAAAGAATTTTCAAAAGATTTTATCAAGAAATGATGAAATAAGTCAGAAAACACAGTCAGGGTTAGACTCCTAACTCGACCGAACTCTAAAATAGAGTCCTGAACTAACTGGACTCTGTAAAATGACCTAAATTTTGAAAATAATCGAAAAAGACTAAAAATGGAAGTAAAACAGACTTAAAAACAGACTCCTGACTGGATTAGGACTCTGAGACAGAGTCCTGATCGGACTGAAACTTTCAAAAAATTGAGAAATTTGATGAATAGAGGAATTCAGAAGTGACACCACCTCAATGGGTCTTATATGTGAATTGAAATCGATTAAAATTTGAATTTGAAATGAATCCAGATTGTTTCCTTGAGAAAATATTTCGAAATATAAAGTCCTGGGGTTGGAAAATGACATAGTATTGAATAAAAACCCAGGTTTTGAAAATGATTTTGAAATAAAAGCTTTAAAATTCAAATATGGATTGAATGTTTTGAAAACAGGAGTGTTGGATCTCGAAAATGAGATGGGATGACATGCAATGCTATGTAATGCAATGAGATGTGATGAAATGAAATGCAGAATACATGCAATGATATGCAATAATCTGTGATGACCTATGAAATGGACAAACACTGGATGAGGGTGAAAATTTGGGGTGTTTACAAATAAGTTGGGCGCCATCTTATTTGTTTCTCCTTCCTTTTCACAATGTGTCTCTTATGAAGAATGATCTTGAGGACGTCTCTCAGTCAAGAAGCTTGTGGCCTTATTCATCAATTATCCTTCTTTTATTCAAAATTTTTCTCCCTAGTCACACTGGGGCATTTTTTTTGAAAATTTATCTTTAGCTCAAAACATCCTGTATGCAGGCAGAATAAACCAATCTCTCATTTTGCATATATATGCACTTATTTGCATTAATTTTGCATTCATTTGCATCAATTTGCATTCAATCATATTCAGTTGCATTAAATTTACATCAACATTCCTCTTCAGGTTAAGGGATAAACCTGAATCATTTTCCATAATTCTTCAATTTCGACCCTCGGGTCATTCAATTCTTCAATTTCGACCTTCGGGTCACCCAATTTCCAATTTTCAAATTATCAAAATTCTCAATTTTGATCGCCAAGTCATCCAATTTTCATTCCCTGTTCAGGATAAGGGAATAATCCGGAAACCATTCATAGAAGCGATCCAACTCTCTATAATGGTCCATGTTCTTCATCAAACTGATAGTGTTCCAAGTGAACTGATAGTCGTTCTTCATCGAACTAATAGTGTTCCAAGTGAACTAATAGTCGTTCTTCATCGAACTGATAGTGTTCTAAGTGAACTGATAGTGTTCCAAGGGAACTGATAGTCGTTCTTCATTGAACTGATAGTGTTCCAAGTGAACTGATAGTCGTTCTTCATTGAAATGATAGTGTTTCAAGTGAACTGATAGTGTTTCAAGGGAACTGATAGTCATTCTTCATTGAACTGATAGTGTTCCAAGTGAACTGATAGTGTTCCAAGCAAACTGATAGTCGTTCTTCATCGAACTGATAGTGTTCCAAGTGAACTGATAGTCGTTCTTCATCGAACTGATAGTCGTTCTTCATCGAATTGATAGTGTTCCAAGTGAACTGATAGTCATTCTTCATCAAACTGATAGTGTTCCAAGTGAACTGATAGTCGTTCTTCATCGAACTGATAGTGTTCCAAGTGAATTGATAGTCGTTCTTCATTGAACTGATAGTGTTCCAAGTGAACTGATAGTGTTCCGAGTGAACTGATAATCGTTCTTCATTGAACTGATAGTGTTCCAAGTGAACTGATAGTGTTCCGAGTGAACTGATAATCGTTCTTCATTGAACTGATAGTGTCCAAGTGAACTGATAGTCATTTTTCATCAAACTTGATAGTGTTTCAAGTGAACTGATAGTCGTTCTTCATTGAACTAATAGTGTTCCAAGTGAACTGATAATCGTTCTTCATTGAACTGATACTGTTTCAAATGAACTGATAGTCGTTCTTCATTGAACTAATAGTGTTCCAAGTGAACTGATAATCGTTCTTCATTGAACTGATACTGTTTCAAATGAACTGATAGTCGTTCTTTATTGAACTGATAGTGTTCCAAATGAACTGATGGTCGTTCTTCATTGAATTGATATTATTCCCAGTGATGGTCGTTCTTAATTGAACTGATATAGTTCCCAGCGAACCGATGATCATTCTTAATTGAGCTGATATTATTCTGAAAGATGGTAGTTCTTAATTTAACTGATATTGTTCCCAGTGAACTGATAGTCGCCTCCTTTGAGGAAAGGAGAGGATAATTTTCGTCACGGATGCGTCAAGCAGGACCTCAAATGCTCTCTTTCACCAAGGATTTCAAGAACATGTTGTCCATTTGTCAATCAATTACTTGTTGATTTCAAAATTTTATTGCACAAATCTTTGCCTCAGTTTACCTTCAACATTACTTCCAAAAGAGTGAAGCTTTTGCGAAAAGAGATTCAAAATTCAAATTCTTTCCATTGGCCAACCAAAAGGATGAAGGATAAATCCTCGTAATGGCCAGAAAAGAAGATTCAACGTTATTGCAAAGCCATAGATGATTGATATTGATCACAGTTATGGCACATTTTTAAACAACCATTCTTGTGAAAATGAGGCAGTGGAAATATCCTGAACGCTAGAAAAAGAGAGAATTCACCCAAGCCCTGTCTCCTCAAAATCACGTAAGCTGCAATTAAATATCCGCAAAAGGGATCTCTCAATTGTCGTCAAAATGAAGGCAAACTAAGCGGGTAGACCCCCGGGGCCAAAGAAGATTTGAAACATCTCCAAGATGATGGAGTTTGTGACGGATTCTTCCAAGGAAAGTCCAAAGCACTGTCGAGATGAAGGCAGATGCGATGAACCTCCCGACAATCCCTAAAAGATATTTAATTTCAGCTATCATCCAAAGATCTCCAACCAATGAGCCAATCTCATCAACATGACCCATGAAGCAAGGAAGGATCGAAACATCTCCAAGTTGAAGGAGTTTATGACGTACCCTTTTCAAAAAAAGAAAGAGAGAGAGAAAAAAAAAAAGAGAGATAAGTCAGGACATCTTCAAAATAAAGGATGATGTAATAAACTCCCTCGAAGTCCAAGAGAGCTCAAAAGAGTGCAGGAAGATTATCATGAGAGAAGCTCCCAGGATATCAAACTGCCAAATCTATCAAGAATCTTCTTTAAATTTATGAAATTCAATTATCAATATTATTTCATCAATTGCTTTCATAATATTAAATTATTACTTTCCTGTTCATATCAAGGAAATTGATAACTTCTTTGAAGAAGGTCAATCGCAAGCAATTTGGATTCCAAATCTTGATTATATGAAGTGAAGCTTGTTCGGAGGTAATGCTTCAGGTAGAAAAGGAGGGATAATTTTGCAACAATATGCATCCTTTTCAAATACTTCGAATCAACAACAAAATTCTCAAGCATTTTGACAATATTTTCTAGTTATCCTGACGTGAAGTGAGAGCTTGATGTCCGTTTTCGATACATCCTGACACCAATTTTAAATCTCTCTTAAGGACTTGATCCCTTCCCTTCTTTGAGAAGGCGAGCTCTCAGATTCGCACACTTCCCTGTGTCCCCACTATTCCACCATAGACAGTCCCATTTTGGTTCGAGGTCGAACCACTAATCATTTCTCGCAAAAGGCAATTTCAAAAGCTATTTAGTCTCAGAAATGAGATGCCCAAGACCAACCCCTTTTCAAGCTTTAGGGACCCCATTTTCCTTCCTTTTACAAAACCTCTGTCGGATTTATTGTGCAAAATTCGAAGGTTCTATCGTGGTCTCTTCTTTCGAGGATTTCATTCATTTTTCACCTGATCAGGATAAGGGTACAAACCTGAGTCTCATTTCTATGAGATATTTCATTCCCCAATCAGGTTAAGGGTCAAACCTGAGCTTCGTTCCATATGAGGTATTTTCCACCCAATCAGGATAAGGGTACAAACCTGAGCCTCCTTTGATGAGGTATTTCATTTTTCGCTTAATTAGGATAAGGGTACAAACCTGAGCCTCATTCAAAGAGGTATTTCATTTTCCACCCAATCAAGATAAGGGTACAAACCTGAGCCTCATTCAAAGAGGTATTTCATTTTCCGCCCAATCAGGATAAGGGTACAAACCTGAGCCTCCTTTGATGAGGTATTTCATTTTTCACCCAATTAGGATAAGGGTACAAATCTGAGCCTCATTCAAAGAGGTATTTCATTTTCCGCCCAATCAGGATAAGGGTACAAACCTGAGCCTCATTCAAAGAGGTATTTCATTTTCCGCCCGATCAGGATAAGGGTATAAACCTGGGCCTCATTTTGATGAGATATTCCGTTCCCCAATCAGGTTAAGGGTCAAACCTGAGCTTCGTTCCATACAAGGTATTTCTGTCCCATCCAGAATAAGGGCAAAAACTTGAACTTCACTCTCACAAAGAAAATCTATTTCTCTTCATTCTCCATTTCATATCTACCATCTTCCTCAGGCTAATTTCCTCATACCCAGTCAGATCCTTCTAACTGGGTTATTTTTTTATATATAGCCCAAATTTGGTGTGCTTTTCTTTGCCACTAAGCTCGGCAACAAGCTGGCTTAGTAGCAAAGAGGGGCATCTGTAAACACCCTAAATTTTCACTCACCTTCCTGATATCTCCATCAATCAGCACATTTCAGTTCTCCGAAATCAATGAAGGGCAAAATGGTCATTTTTTGAGATGGAACCTTGCAGAAAGTCCTAAATCCCATGCTCGAGTCTCAAAATTTCTCTATTTAGACTTAGAAATATCTTTAAACTGCAAAATTTTAAAATCCTACTATTTACAAGAAGCTAGAATTTCTAATTCCTAATTCAGAGGGGCATTTAAGGAAACATGTCATGGCATATCATCGCATGAGCATTTCATATTACTGCACTGCACAGCATGTCATTTTGAGATCCAGAACTCTTGATTTTCAAAAGTATCAATCCAGATTCAAGTTTTAAATATTTCAAAATTGATTTCAAAACCTTGGGTCTTCAAAATTATCAATTCTTCCCATTTTACCCGCAGGACTCTAAATTTCAAAATAGTTTCTCAAGAAAACAATCTGGATAGCTTTCAATATGGATTTCAGCCACTTTATCTCAGATCTTTCCCCTTTATCAGCAATTTCCAATATCATTCTTTTGCAAAATCACCCCACAGGGGCCAAATCTTTTCAAAATTTCTGTTTTAACAATTAGTCCAGGTTTTTATGAAAATTCCAAAAAGCGGTTTTGTTGTCTTGTCTTTATTTCAATATAGAAGCAATGCGGGACCCACGCTGAGGTGGTGTCACATAGGCTTTTCTTTTAAAAAACCTGAGTTTTGAAAACCCAAAAATATAGGAGCCTTGTCCCTGAATTGGTGCCACTTGTCTTTTCTCTCTCCTCCCATTTACCTGCCATGTGTCAGCGTGGGGTTCACCTAGAGGTGGCGCCACATGTCATTTTCTCTCTCTTTTCATTTCTTTGCCAAGTGTCAGTGTGGGGGCTCTCTAATATGGCGCCACATGTCCACCATCTTCACCATGTGCCGGGTGTCATTCCCAAGTCACCAGGATACGCCAAGTGTCATGTGCTGTCCTATTCAGAAAAAGTAAAGCTTGTCTCCCCTCAGGTGGCGCCAGATGAAGTGTGTCTTCTGCAGAGGACACGTGTCAATCTCTCCCTCCTTCAGAAAAAGAAGGATGACACATGTCTCTCCTCACTTTTCTCAGAAAAGTAAGTGACACATGTCACTCCTGGCTTCATTCCGAAAAAGTAGAGGACACGTGTCACTCTTGGCCTTCTTTAGAAAAAGCAACCATTCAAAAAATTTCAAGCAAGGCCTAGGTGGCGCAAATGCTGATTTTCATCCATAAAATTATTTTATTTCATTTTTTTGAGGTGGTGCCACATGGTTCTTCTCCTTCTCTACCCTTCCGCCATGTGTCACTGCAGGATCTCCCAGAGGTGCTGCCACATGGCTACCCTCTATTCTTCCAAAGCCAACCTCATTTGAATTTCAAATACAGCCTCTAAGGTGGCTCCATTTGAAGAAGACTCCTCCATCCAGCTGACATTTGTCAGAAGCAGAACCATCCTGAACCGCCACGTGTCCAAATCCCCATACATCAGAAAAAGTAGGAGCAACTCCCCTCTGAGGTGGCACATTTGGCTTCCTCTGCTCCTGTCCTCCTGCCACATGGCAGTGTGGAGCCACCCTGAGGTGGTGCCACATGTCAGCCTCTGCTCCCTCCAGAAAAAGCAGAAATTTGAATATTTAAACTCCTCAGAGGTGGCGCCACATGGCATTCTCCCCTCCTTCCAGCTTTAAATCTCAAACACCTTTTGAGGTGGCACCATTCCAGAACCCCACTTGGCTTCATTTTTTGTTTTATTTTATTCAAAATAAAAGTAGCCCACCATGAGGTGGCGCCACATGAGGGCTCGCTGCAAAAAGCAAACTTTGAATTTCAAACCCCAGATAGCACCCTCTGAGGTGGCGCCATTTGGGAGACTCCTGCAGAGAAAATCAAGCTACAATTTTGAAAATTTTCAAAATCCCCTGCTGAGGTGTCTCACCTACAAAATTCTTATTTTATTTATTTTAAAAATCCAAGTGGCATGCCCGGAGATGGCGCCACATGGAGGGCTCAGATTGAGCCTGTTTGAAATTCAAAAATCTCAACAAATTTTACAAATACAAGGTCCCACACCCAGCTTAAGGGGAGCTCCTTTTGAATTTTGAACTTCAACCTAGATCTTCTTCAGAACAAGAATTGGATTTTGGAATTCACTCCCCCTTTGGGATGAGTGGAGAGGGTGCATTGAAGCACCAACCTCGCTCGCATCAATCCCAATTCAATCTAGGCGTGGATCAATTTTTGTGAACCTTCGGAAGCCCGGATCGAAAGACGAAAGAAGTCGTTGGTAGCTGTTCATTTTGGGAGTTTCAAAGCTGAAGGAAAACACAAGGTAAACTTATATCCCTATTGATTTCATTATAGTAATATCCTTACTCGATTCGTATGGTCATTTTGAAGAAAGAGCTCTTCCGAGGGATGGATCGAGCTATTCTCGTAAAATGACATATCAAAAGATGCTTTCTTATGCTTTATTGTTTAAATTTCCGCATTCCATTATGTTCATGCATTAAAATAAGTTAGATTTACGTTTTATTTCATTTAAATAGCATGTTCCATGAATTTATTTAATATTTCATGCATTCAGCTTCATTTAGGTAACTCTCTGTTTTTGTCAGTCAGTCCACACATCATTTCATGCATTTATTTTTCGTTAAAAATGCTAATAAAATCATAGTATGCGCCCTTAGGTGTCCTTAACAATATGCCAAAAATTTGGAATGATTTGAATTTGTTTACTGTGGTAAAAGTTCAAAATGGTACGTCGTGTTTTGTTACCCGGGATACGTTTTGAAGACTTATCTCCGACTTGTAAAATCGAGATCTCTCTCATAGGAGGTCTGATTTTTTATCCGAAAGATGTTCTGAGCTGGGGATGATGCCGAGTTTGTAATCTGATTTTCTCAGATGTTTCAGAATTTTTTTTATGTCTGACAAAAATCCAAGAGCTCGAGAGACGTGTCAGAGCCTGATTTGGGCCTCTAGGACTTTGGATCAACTTAAGTTGATAGGTTATCTTTGGGTGTTGCTCCAAATATGAATCTGTAAAAAATGAATGTCATGTCCGGGGTGTGCTCTATTTGCATCTGAAATTTTATGATTTTTAAAAGAGTCTTAATAGCAGTTTTGGATTTTTTTTGTCAGCCTCCTGTTTTGTCACATTTGTCCGTTCTATTGATTTAGGCAAGTAATGTCACATTTTTATCTTTGTTCCTGTTGATTAAATGCCAAAATCATAAAAATGGAAGTTGTTCCTGCATCTGTCAGTCATTTCTCATTTAAATATAAGAAATTGCCATGGTGGGTTGCTATTTTTTTAGCATTTTTATATTAGATCAGGTCAATTTTACCTCCGTCAGAGCCAAATTCCTGTTACCGAACTCACCGTAGTTCAAATCCCGAGGTTGTAAAAGCCAAAAGTGTTCAATTTCAAGTCCTTTAGCAGTCTGAAAAATATCAGATGTTTATATGGTGTAATTTTCGTATTATCGCATTAAGTATTACATTTGGTTCGGGTCCATAGATGAAACTCGCCCATTTTAGGATTTTCTGTAAATTTTCGCATCCAAACCATGTCATTTCGTGAGTTTTATCATTCTAGGATGTTTATCAAGATAGAGAGATGTTTCATACCGAATTTGGTGTGATTTGGAATTCATTTGAGGCTTGGTTTAGCTATATCATCAAAACAGGGCCCCACGGGACCCCGATACAAGCGAAAAACAAGCGAAATTCGTTATTTTTGATGAATAGTAGCATGTCAAAATTCTGATTTTATAGTTTTAATATGTTTAGCAGCATGTCATCATGCCTCATACCGCATTTTACCATCATTTGGTTCAATTCAAATTTCAAAATCTCAATTTTACCAAAATTTCCTTCAAAAACCTTGATTTTAAAGGTGTAACTTCAATATTAGGGGTATTGTGGTCATTTTGACCACAATTTCGAATTTCAAATTATTTCTTACTGAATTTCTTGCATTTACATTATTTCAAATATCAAGAAAGCATGGAAATAGGGTTTATATCGAACTAAGTCCAATAATTTCAAGATATTATTGGAAAATCTTGGAAAAACCCACATATTTGAACTAACCCCATTTCAAGTTTGGCAGGGACATTCAAAAGAAGGAGCTGAAGTCTGCAATTTCTTTTTATTTCATTTAATTAGTGATATAATAATGTAAATTTTGGAATAAGAGGTTTAATTTTCTGGTTAGACTAGGATGCATATCATATAGTTTGAATTTATACAATATCCTGTTTGTGCGATTCATGCATTCTATTTCAAAAGCACTATGGATGTACACGAATGGCACGTGCACCAACTCTTAGGGAGTTGATGAACTCGGTGGAGTCCATATTTACGGCCCTAGTCGGAATATGGATGAAACCCAGATCCATCATCTTGCTACCAGTCACATTGAGCCTACACTCTTAGGATATCTTCCAAAATTTCACTGCATATTTTCAATTCTACAAAATATTTTGGAATCGACTAAGTAAATTATGAACGTATTCACGGCCATAGTCGGAATATTTGACAATTCTACTTAGTTTAATTCTAAAATAGCATATTTTCTGAAAAGAGGCTTTTACAAAATGACATTCACTCATATCATTTGCATCATGAAATCGTTGGTTTTTCTCATGGTTTTCTCAAGAAAACTTCATTCCATGGAAATCAATTTCTCAAGAAACTTCTAAAATTTTCAAAATCGGATTTTTCAAGTCAAGTTTTTCCATGATTTTCTCTTGAAAATGTTATTTTCTTAAGATTTAAAAAAAAAAAGGAATTTCTCATCTTTCTTAAGACCAAAATTGATTTTCCCGTATTTCACGGATAAGATTTTTAGGATTTCAGTTTCCTGAGTTTTGACTTTCCATCCCCAAAGGGTTTTCCAATGAATTTCAATCATTTTCTAAAGAAAGCTTTCAAAACTTGAAGTTTTTCTTACAAGCATTTTCCATTCAAAGATTTACCCCCTTTTCTCAAGAATTCTCTCCATTTTCCCAGGATTTTCTTCCATCCATGATTTTCCCACACCTTTATGAACTTTCTTGTGATTTCAAAACCCTTCCATCAGAGTTTCCTGAGAGATCGACTTTCATCCTTTTCCTGAGAAATATTTTCCAACTCCAAAGCATTTTTCGAGCATATATCATGTTTTTCAACCTACATTTAAAAAAAAAAATTTATAGCACATGCCTGAATTCTTTGTGCATTTAGGATAGAACACGATTTTGATAATTTATCTAAGTCAAGCACAATTTTGGTCCTTGGTTCGATTACCCCTGTTAAAGACGGCAGGAACGGTCAAACCTCGTACCGATAGGTCGAGCCCCATCCCATGGATTTTCCCGCGATTTTCAAAACGGAGGCGAGTATTTCAAAACAATTTTCCAAAACTCTGGTCAAGTTTGACTCGCGGAAGCATTTTCCTCTCTCTCTCCTGCAAGGGAAGGGAAGAGGGAAAAATTTTGTGATGATAACACCTACACATTGCAACATAGATGGAACCGTTATGTTCCTACATCTGATTTTCCTTTTCTTTGATTTTCTACTTATAATCTTTTTTTTTGGGTTTTCTTGCTTCCATCGTCTTATAATCTTGATTCTCTGTTGATTTTATCAATTTCCCATTTCCCCCTCTTCTTTACAGTTTGTTTTCTGATTTGTTTTTATTATTTTTAACTCTCAATTTTCTGTTTTAAGTACTCGTATCTTCTCATGCCAAATCCAGTAATGCTTCACCATTTTTTTATTTTTTTATTTATTTTTCTCATTTGTAATACATTGCATCCTCTGATAATCGATGTTTGTATTTGTTCTGTTTATATTTAGCTTCTAGCTTCACATCCTCGTATGCTTCTTTGTAAATGTAAGATGAATATGGCATCTCACTTTGAACAATCTACTTTCTCATTTCATGAGCTTTCATTTACCTCTCTCTGTTATGCTCTTTTATTTTTATTTTTATTTTTATTTTTTTTTAAATTATCAATTTGTCCTAGCAATGTGCATTTCCTGAGATGACATTTCAGTAAATTGCAGTTTGAAATGCCCATTCGTCTTAGTGATTCACTTTTCTTGAGATTATGTTTTGCCATTTGTAATTTGGAGATACCATTTATCCTGGCAGTCTTTATCCTTTAAGATTACGTTTTTGCAACAGATGATTAGACAATGTCATCCATTTTGCTGATTTCGTATTGCTGCAACTCACGGTTTGAATATGCTGACTCTGAATTTTATCGTTCCCCTCCTCTCATCCCTCATCAGATCATTCCATTGCAGTTTATTTTTGACTGATGATTAAGGCTTGGAGGGATCAGTTCTTGATTCCTCTTTGTTGCTTAAAATAGAATTTGTGATTGTCGTGTTTTGTTGGTGTCTAAACCATGAAACAGATAATGGCAACACCATGGGTTCGTTTGCCCACACCAGTGCAATGCATTTGGGTGCGTTGGCTCTTGTGTGCCAACCCAGTACAATCCACTGTTACTATTAAGAGTCTTTGAAGTATAGTTTGACTGCATTCTGTTTTTATCAATTCAACATCTCCATTTTTATCATTTTTTTTTGGTGTAATTGGCATCTTTTCTTTTTATTGTTCCAATTATGAATCACCGTCCTGAGCAGTAGGGTCTACAAGAAAAAAAAAATAGTATTCTAGGTGTACCAGTTGCCTATAATGGTATTCATATTAATGAAACAGTGGATTGACAGTTCATGATATCTCATGTGCTTGAAAGAGGCAAAGTCCCAAACCTGTGATGTTTTTTTTCCTTTTTTTTTAATTTGTTGGTAAAAGTGATGGGGCCAAAATAGTGAAAGGAGAAGGAATGACAAAGGGTGAGTTTGTTGTTTATAAAGGTTTCCCAGTTCTGGAAGATACGTAGCTGTTAGCAAATATTGTTGGTCCACCTATGATCTAAGGGTGCTGCAAAATCTGAAGGGTGTAACCTTTTCCTGCAAACCTACATAAAGAGTGTTGAAGCAGATGATCCTAAACTTTACAATGCTCTTAGTCTACCACTTGCGTCCAGGTTCCAAAATTTGCCTCATGAGAAAGAGGTAAGGCAGCAAGATGAGTTTGAATGTCGCCATTGTGATATAACGATTGGATTTGGAAGGTGGCAGTTCGATCCTATTTTCCTTGACAACCTCTATCCGAACAATAAAGGTTGTGTCCACCTGTGGCATGGGGATGAAGATAGGTTTGTGCCTGTCTTGCTGTGGAGTTACATTGCAGAACGACTTCCTTGGATACACTACCACAAAATTAGAAAAGCAGGCCACGAGCACTCACTCACTTAACCAATCTTTTCCCCACCTGTCATTACACCATTTACTTGCTGTAGGTACATTTCCTGCAATACCCATCTTCCTCTTCATTTCACACCCCTATGCATCCCCTGCATTTACACTTTCAGGCCACATGATCATATCATAACTTTTTACCTACTGCCTCCCCACTTCAGCACCTTACATCCACTCCCTTCATAAATGCACAGCCTGTACTTACATACCCCTGCTGCATTAAAACCCTGTACTCCCACTGCCAACACTCTCCACCTATGCACGCCACCCTACCCCTGCCTTCCACCAGTACCACTATCTGTGTGTCTTTCCAAATTTGTTTCAGCACCTTACTGCTATGTACCCTTCACAGCAACCCATTCCAGCACCAATGGGCTATGCACTACCCGATCCTAATGATCACCTGCTGTCACCCTCTTTCAGCTACCCTCCTTTCCCTGTTGTAACTACAACAGCAACACCACACCATCTTCTACATTTACCAAAATCACTGGTTACACTCCATCTTCACCGCACAATATCACTGTAACATCTTCATCCTTCATTGGCAATCACTTCTGTTTCATAACACCCATCATTTTTTTTCCTTTAAGTAGTTTCATATTCCAACCATTATTACCCTGTAATGCACTGTCGGCACTGTTATATTGCTATATATTTTGTAGCACCACATTATATTTCGTTACATAGCATCATCTACATCTATATAGCAACACTTACCATACCACTGCATCCATACTCATAATCCCTTCCCCTATATCTCTTCATTTTTGATACATTAAACCATATCATAATCTCACATATATTCCCATGTGTATAGCTTCATTAACATTAGCCTCATATATATGCATTCTACCATCCTCTAATAGGCATCCTCTTAGTATACTACCCATGATTCCTAAAATGTACATTTTTCCTCTATCATGAATACCTGCATATGCATTTCTTTATTTACATAGGAATAGCACATGCATTTCTCCATTTAGCCATATGCATATTGACTCTACTATAATGTCTTCTATTTTGTATTTTGCAATCTTGTTTTGTGCTAACTCTGTTTTGCAGGGAAATTCAGAGAACGCTAGACTTCCTTCTTAAATTAGAAACTTTCGTGATTTTAAATTCAAATTCAAAGATGTAATAGTTATATATTAATGAGAATTTCTCCATTCTAGAATTAGAATAGAATATATGAGCATGTAAATATCATGAATTATCTACTTCATATCATTTTCTTTTATTTTTCCACAATGGTGAAACACGAATGGCACGTGCACCATTCTAATAAGAGGTAATTAATCCTAAGCAAATGACCCACATTTATGGCCATAGTCAAAATGTGGAAAATGCTTAGGATTTTTATCTTTTATGGAATAACATTGGATCCACACTGGATCTCTTTTCAAAAAATCATCATATTTTTAAATATTTTCTTTCTTTATCAAGAGTTTAACTTAAATTTCACTCAAAATATATATTAAAGGCCATAGTCAGGATATATAGAGAGTTAATTTTATTTTAAACTCTATAAAGGCACCAAAAATGTGTTTTATTCTTCACTTGAATTTAAATACGATTATTATATAATACATCTTCTGACCATAGTTAGAGATGTATTATATTTTCAATCTTATTTCAATTCATTTAAAGAATGAAATATGATTTTTCAAATATTCAATTTTCAAAATTCTTTAATTCATTTCATCATTTAGGATAAAATCACATCATATTTTCAAATTATTTCAATTTTTTTTTCAAAAATCAAGCGATTTTGAGACAATCCTTTAAATATCTTCTTCATTTCTCAAATTAATCTTCAATTCTTATTCATAAATTCAAATTCATCTTCCTATTCTCGATTCTATTTTTACTTCAAAATTCAAAAGTTCAATATTCTAATTTCAAAGTTCAATTTAACTTTGAAATTCTGAATTCATCTCTAAAAACTCAAAATTCAATATCCCAATTTCAAATTTCAATTTAACTTTAAAAATAAAAAATTCAAATTCCAAATCAAATTTCAGAGTTTAATTCAACTTTGAAAATTCCAGATTCATTTCCAGATTCAAGATTCAAGTTCAAATTCAATTTAATTTCAAAGTTCAATTCAACTTTGAAATTTCCGGGTTCATCACCTGATTTCGAAATTCAAGTTTCATTCTCTATCCTTCTTTCCAATTTCAAGAATCAATCTAGGATCTCTAAAATCAAATTCTAAATCCCATCTGGATTCCTCAAATCCAATCCCATTTTCAATTTCCATTTGGAATTCTCAAATCCAACTCCAAATCCAATGCCATCTTGAAATCTAGAGTTCAAATTCAATTTCATTCTCAAAATCCTTTTGGATTTCTAAAGTCTAATTCCATTTCTAAATTCCATATGGATTTCCAATCCAATTTCAAATCCAAATTTCAGATACTATCTCAAATTCCAGACTTCAAGCCCAAATCCATGTTTTTTGAGTTCCATATTTTAAAATCCAATTCTAAATCCCATCTAGATTTCTTAAATCTCATCCAACTTTCATTCTGATTTCAAACTTTAAATCTAGAATTCCACTCTATTTTCAATTTCCATCTTGACTTTCAATTCTAAACTCCATTTTTGAAATCCATATTCAACTTTCAATTCTTATTTTCTAAACTCCCTTCTTCAAATTCAGGTTCATCTCAATCTTTGATTCTTTCAAAACTCAAGATCTATTCTAAATCTTAAGTTAGAAAATCTAACTTCTCCAAGTCCATCTTCAACTTTCAAAAACCATTTCTTCATCATATTCTCAAATTTATTTCAAGATCATTTGGAAAAATCCCAAAATTTCTAAATCATTCTTCTCGAAAGCATATATTTTTGCATTTGCATTCGCACAAGCATGATTCTTTGTGCATCTTTTTGACTTAGAATAAATTCTTAGACAATATTTAGGCAAAGCAAAAAGGCATAAATTCGATCCTTGGTTCGATTACTCCTGGTAAAGGTGCCAGGAACGGTCAAACCTCGTACCGACGATCGAATCCCGTCTCTCCCTTTTTCCCGCAAATATTTTAAAACGGAGGCAAGTAATTTTCAAAATCTCTTTAAAATTAAGGTCAAGTGAGACCTTTGCAAAAGAGTTCCTCTCTCTTCTTTCTTTCTCTCTTTTTCCCTCAAAAGAAAAAAGAATAGGAAAGAGGAAAAGGAAAAATTTTGCAATGATCACACGTACCAGAGTTGATCTAGGATTTCGGCTAAAATTCTAGCGACATGGCTATTGGAAGATGCACGATCACCGAAAAATGGATAACTATTGGGATCGCTCTGGAGAATCAGAGTTGATCTGGGATTTCGGCTAAAATTCCAGCGGCAAGGCTATTGGAAGGAGCACGATCATCGGAAATTGGATAACTACTAGGATCACTCTGGAGAATCAAAGTTGATCTGGGATTTCGACTAAAATTCCAGTGGCATGGCTATTGGAAGGAGCACGGTCGCCAGAAAATGGATAACTACTGAGATCGCTCTGGAGAATCAGAGTTGATCTAGAATTACGATCAGGATAATCCGGCGACACGGCTATCTGAATGAGCACGATCGCCAGAAGATCAACGATAATCATTCGATTAAACTGAAAGGATAGATGTATCAAAGATTAATCAGACACTATCCCGCTTGAACAATCAGAACTAAAAAAAAAACATTTACAGGATTCTGGAAAAACTCAGCAATGAACAGGAAGTCAGAAAATGTAAATCAGTATTTTTGAGCAAGATGAGATATCAATGTACTTACCGTATGGCCCGAGCCTTCCCGATTAGTGCTTTGATGGAGATCTCGGCTTCTTGGGAGGATTAAGATCTGAACAGAGTGCAAGCGAAGGGGATTCTCTTATGCCGTCGCCAGAGGAGTTCTCTTCACGAAGAAGCTTTGGGGATTGCTGGGATCCGGAATCGCAAGAGAGGTCGCCTGGCTGGAAGAGAGGGATAGGGAATGCTGGAAATTGCTCGGCAGAGAGGAGGCGGAGGAGGGGGAAGAAGAGGAATAAGGCAACAGTGGGGTGAAGACTGATGAGCGTGAACTTGATGGGGTAAAAAATCGATGATGAGATGAGGCTTGGATGCCTCTTCTTATAGGCAGAAAGAGAAGGATCGAGAGAGATTGGGAGAGCTTGAGAGAGAGAGAGACAGAGAGAGAGGGAAGAAGGAGAAGCTCGACCTTCTGAAACTGAATGTTGTTAGGGGCTTTTTCCAAGCAATTCCTTCAATTTGTCAAAATTTTCAAAACAAGGCTCTTTTATAAGATTTTTCAAAGAAATGGTTTTTAACAAAAGACGATTTTCAAAAAGGGTCTTTCGAGCTATTTTTTTGTATTTTCTTTTTTTCCATTTTGATTTTTTTGTTCTTTTTCTAACATTTTTTATATTTTTTGATATTTTTGAAATAAAACTCTAAAACTATGGGAAAATAAGAGATTTAAAATTAATTTTTTTATTTTTGCGAAATATTTACAAAATAGGGGTTTTCTGAGAATTCAGGTTTTGAATTTGGAAATTTCTTCAAAAAACAGGTTTAAATCTAGATTTTGAAAAAATATTCGAGTCTTGAATCTCAAATCGAGAAATACAGAGCATCGAATCCAAATGGACATTGGATCGCTGTCTAAGCCTTTCAGAAATTATTTTTGGTAGTTTTACGAATTTAATTTTGAAAATTAGATAACAAGGCTCAGATTTGGATTTTAACACTGGGTCCGGATCCAAAATCGAGTCAGATATAGAAAATAGATTTGATTCCAGTAAATCCAAGAAATAAACTGGAATTTTGAGTGAAAATGACTCAATTACTTAGAAAATAGGAGCCAGGAGCAAAAGGGGAATATTTACAAGATTTTGAAAAATTTGGGGTGTTCACAAGTATCAGTTGATACTACGAAAGTCGAAGCAGTGTTGAACTGGAAGCAACATGTGTCTGTTACTGATATCCGTAGTTTTCTCGGGTTAGCTGGTTACTACCGGCGTTTCATTAAGGATTTCTCCAGAATTGCACTTCCGTTGATGAAGCTTCTATGTGAAGGAGTCAAGTTTGAGTGGACTAACTCTTGCGAAGAGAGTTTCCAAATCCTGAAGATGAAGATGACTACCTCTTCGGTGTTAGCTTTACC
This sequence comes from Nuphar pumila, assembly GCF_984573655.1. Taxonomy (NCBI): domain Eukaryota; kingdom Viridiplantae; phylum Streptophyta; class Magnoliopsida; order Nymphaeales; family Nymphaeaceae; genus Nuphar; species Nuphar pumila. The sequence goes on along the minus strand of NC_143255.1, from coordinate 67,040,913 downwards.
TTCTGGCAGAGGTAGTTTTATGGTGTACACAGATGCCTCAAGTACAGGATTGGGATGGATGCTAATACAACATGGTCGAGTTATTGCATATGTTTCGCTACAGTTGAAGATTTACGAAAGGAATTATCTGTCTCATGACTTGGACTTAGCAACTGTAGTATTTGCCTTGAAGTCATGGTGACATTATCTGTACGGAGATACATTCGAGATCTTTTCTGACTACAAGAGTCTCAAGTATTTATTTTCTCAGAAGGAATTAAATATGAGACAACGTCGTTGGCTCGAGTTTATCAAAGATTATGAGTTCATGTTGTCTTACCACCCTAGTAAGGCGAACGTCCTGGCAGATGCGCTTAGTCGCAAATCGAGCGGTGTTCCGACTAGTCTTGTGTGGAGTCAGAAGTTGATCAAAGATTTCATGGCCTGAAAGCCATTCTCTATTGGAGGTGGATCGATTAGATTGTCCGGTTTGACCATTTAATAAGAATTCTTGCCTAAGGTTATTGAGGCACAAAAGCAAAACACTCAGTATAAGAAGTTCGTAGATCGAGCTCGTGAAGAGGGCTTAGTCTTTCATGTTGATGACAACAGTTGTATTTGTATGGAGGTTCGACTTTGGGTGCCAGATGACCTTGAGTTGAGGAAAGAGATTCTTGATGAGGCACATCTGTCGAAGTATACCGTTCATCCTGGTGGTACTAAGATGTTCAAGGATCTTCAACACAAGTATTGGTGGAACGGGATAAAGCATGAAGTCGCAGTGTATGTATCGAGGTGTTTGACTTGTCAGCAAATCAAGATCGAGCACTAACGTCCTAGAGGTTCCATGTAGAGGATCGAGATTCCTTAGTGGAAATGGGAAGATATCACGATGGATTTCGTGGTAGGTTTACCGCAAACCAGGCAAAAACACGATGCGATACGGGTAATTATGGACAAACTCACCAAGTCTGCTCATTTCTTACCTATTCGGACCAGTCAACTGCTTGAGAGCTTAGCCGACTTGTACATCTGAGAGATCGTACGATTACATGGTGTACCTACGTCTATCATTTCGGATCGTGATTCCAGATTCACGGTGCGACTGTGGGGACAGTTGTAGTCAGCTTTGGGAACAAAGTTGAAGTTCAGTACAACTTTTCACCCTCAGACTGATGGTCAGTCAGAAAGAATGATTCAGACGCTAGAAGATATGTTGCGAGCCTGTATGCTCGATTGAAAGGGTGAATGGGATTCACACTTGTGTTTGGTCGAGTTTGCCTACAATAACAGTTATCACGCTAGTATCAGGATGGATCCGTACGAGGCTTTGTACGGGAGACCTTGCCGATCACCGTCACAATTGGACGATATCAGCGATAGATCCAGTGAATCGCTGATTGTTCTTCAGCACTACACTCAGCAAGTGCAGAAGATTCGAGAGCGTTTGAAGGTAGCTCAGGATGGACAGAAGAGTTACGCCGACAAGAGGCGATGAGAACTTTATTTTGATATGAACGACATGGTTTTTGTGAAGGTATCGCCAATGAAGACCGTCTTTCATTTCGGAAAGAAAGGAAAGTTGAGTCCAAGATACGTTGAGCCGTTTAAGATTCTTGAGAGAATCAGTGGTTCAACCTATCAGATTGAGCTACCACAGCAGTATGCTCAAATTCATAATGTTTTTCACATGTCGATGTTGAGGAAGTACATTCCTGACCCATCACACGTCATCCGATATAAAGATATAGAAGTGCAAGAAGACTTGACTGTAGTCGAGAAGCCTGTCGAGATCGTTGATCATCGAGATCAAGTTCTGCATACTAAGACCATTCCATTGGTTAAGGTACGGTGGCAACACCATGGCATCGAAGAATGCACATGGGAGCCAGAGGCCAGTATGAAGGAGAAATACCCTGATCTTTTTGCGGCTTAGTGTTCATGATTTCGCGGACGAAATCCCTTTTTAGGAGAGAAGGATGTAAGACCCACTGTATTTATGAGAAAATTTTATATGTAATATGTTTTAGTGTTGGACAATTCTTGTTTTATCACGAGAATTTCTCGTAACTTGTGCTTATATAGCTATACGAGGTTCTGAATCACGAAATTTTGCTTTACAAGGCGATTCAGGGCAAACTGTGATGAATCGAACCTCGATATTTCTAGATTAGATTCATTATATATTCATTTAGACGCACTCCGAATTTGGAACATAAATGAAGGAAATATCTTGTTATTTTATGTAATTTGGCAAAAAAAGGGTATATCGGTAAAGTATGAGTCATAACGAGGTCCAAATTCATCGGAATTGGAGATCTAAATACATAATATGAAAATTTAGGTCTTAATTAATGATATATAAGTTGGAAATAAAACATTTGGATTATTTAAAACCTATATAATTAAATAAAAAGCAAATAGGGTTTTAATTAAGTAAATTATAATTTTTACAAAACCTAAAAGAGGTTTTTCAAAAAGTCTTAAAAAGGGAGTTTGTTTTGGGCGTATTGAGAAGTGGTTAGCATGGGACCTACCTCAGCCCAGGCTAATTTAAATTAAAATAAAAAGAAATTTCAAAAAAATGCATCTTATAATGTGTTTTTGAAAAGTTTGGAAAAAACCCAACTTGGGGGTTTGATTTGGCATTACAATAAGTGGGTGGCCTAGCTTGGGCATCCCTTAGGGGGTAGCCCAAGCTTCAATTAATTCTATTTCAAAATATATATATAAGTTTGAAATAAAAAAAAAATTAGTTCTTCTAAGGGAGGATGGCTTTCACAAGTCAAAGACCAATTCCCCCTAAATCAAGGAGTGATTTAGGGGGAGTGGTTGGGGCCAGCCCCTTGACCACCCTTGACCCCATAGACCCTAGCGATGGGGTAGGGAGGGGGGGCGTGGGGATGGAGGACCATCCATCCATCCCTCCTTCACTCCCCATCCTCCATCTCACTCTTCCTCTTTTACCCCATATTTAACCAAGAGAAAGAGTGTAACACCCCAACTTTTTATAGTAAAAATTTTGGAGTAAATTTTTTTTTTAAATAACGAAAGAGCGAAAAACACAAGTTGGGTGCATTACAGGGTAAAACAGAGAAGTACTAAAAGCATAGCATTCATTAATTAAAGCATTAATGTCATTAATTACATCCCATAACAAAAATGTGAATCTACAAATTAGAGTTCAAACAGAAAACACTGAAAAACTGAGATCTCTTGGCTACTTCCATACGCGACGCCCACGATGCTCCGATTTAGTGGCTTCCTGAAAAAAATTTAAAGCAGAAGGGTCAAAATCCCCTGTCTGCGTAAGAAGCATTATATTTATATGTGGTGCTCAGTGTCCTGTGTATAAATATGTGCAACAACTGCAGATATATGTAGCATAGAAATTTATATCATTCTAAGAAAAAGATTATGCTTTCTAATTCATGATACAATGCAAAAGATAACTGAACTAAAGATACATTTATTCACATTAGCATAAGCTGTAGATTCTACAAGTTTTACGAAAGTCATATCAACAGTTCACGATTCTTCAAGAATGAGTATTTCATTTAACTTAATTTATTTAATGTTTATTTTACTCTTACCTTGTGGGTACGCACAATCATAGACCTCGTAGCGGACCGAGACCATACGGGGGTCTATTATTTAATAACCTGTATGACTAGCCATACGAATATCCAAAGGGGACGGTCTGTGACCGAAAGAGAACTCCCCAGTGGCTAGAACAAGTATTAGGATGCACCCTGTACTTCTGCAGAAGACTTAGATCTACCACCTAGGATACATTGGTAGTCTTGGCCCCCTAACTTCGTGGACTGGGGACCCGGTGAGACGCCTAGCTCTCACAAAAACAAGAACGTCCACGAAGCTTGTACCACCTACCCTCTCCAACACACAGAGCAACCGAGAATCCTAATAAAACAGATGTAACACATCATACTGAAAACGAATATCAGATATATATAAAAAAAATGATGCCCAGGAGGGTCGAGTGGAGGAACCACAGGAAGGCAAAAGATGAACCACATGATAATAATAATAAAAAGCAAACAGTGACTGATAATACTATGTTAGATCATCAAACAAATGAATCCAATGACATAATACTAATGACTAAATCCCTTAATTAACAGAAAACTAAATAAGTGGAAATAAGCAGCACACAAACCGATGATCCTACAGAGGAGGGGATCCACTGATATCCCTGAGGATGGGGGTATTGCAGAAATGGTGGACAAATGAAACCTTGATATACAGACAAGGCGTGAAAGCATTGTGATGAAGCATGAAATTCCCCATGTAGAACTGTTTTCCCATCTTTTCAATTACTGTCCAGTATAATATAATTTCAAACATTGGGGGCAAGATCAAACCTGTTTTCTTCTATAGCTCAAATCAGGGGTTTCTTGAAAGCAAAACTTTCCAGGTCTCTTTTCTGCCTCAAGGTCCTCACGAGAATCAAAGTGAAGGCATAAGGTGGTCCAACATTACAAAACAAAACATAAGACAAAAAGAGGTTGTAGGGCCGAGATTTACAATGAATGTTACCAATACCCAGATGTGACTGCACTCCTCTGTTCTTCCTCAAATATAGGTACACATATGCTCATGAAAAGAAAGGCCCAACGAATTCTAGATCTGTCGAGCTGTAATTGCAGGTACCTCCAAATGAAAGGAGGTTTTGCTGGGGATATTTCCACTCCCAGCAGCAGCCATCTATTCTGAGATGGATGACCTCAGAATCTTAGGAATTCTCTGAAAATTTCTAGCTGATAACCACACATAGTGGTAAAGTTGGCAAATAATAAAGGGGTTTTTGGCAAAACCCACCGATCTTAACATTTAATCACATATAAAGCCTTTTAGCTAAATTATGTTTCGCATCCGTGAGATGAACATCTTGAAGTAAACTTATCTAACAGGTTGCCTTCAGCAAATAATCTGGCAACATTAGATGGTATTCAATATCAAAGAAAATTCATGATATAACGTGACGATAACACAATAATGCGAGAATTTCTTATTAGCATTTGTCATTCCCCTCGGTGGAATGTGGACATTCATTGGAAATAGCTGCAGTTAAGACACATAATCAATAGCGCAAAATCTGAGAAAATATAAGATGCTGGACCCAAAAAGGAAATTATAAACAGAAGATGTAAGATGATTATTAGAGGAGATCAAACTCTTGATGGAAGTTTATATAAATTAGCTATCCGACATGGAATAGGGAATTAAATTATAAACTAAAAATCAAAGAAGAAAAAGAAAAAAAATGCTAGATAAAAGCTTAAAACAGGAGATTGAAGTCTCTGTGTCCATCCAGACCGATGGATCACTCTAATAGAGATATGAAGATTTAGCAGATAATCAGGATGAATCGAGATCCGGTCATCCGCAGATGATCAACATACAGATCCATCTGCTAAAAAATAATAATAATAATAATAGAGAATAGAAGCGAGGAAAGAAACATCTAATGATTACGCACTCGGGTTAACCACAAAAATTATCAATGAAAACAGAGAAAGAAAAGGAAAACAAAGGGGAGTTATACACAACGAATCATTCACAGTTTGCATAACACAGGATGAGATGAATGTCACAACGAAGCATCTATAGAAAATCTACCGGAGGCAAAACATAAAATGGACAAATGTCATGGCATGAACATCTGAAGATGCAGAAAATGGCGCAAAACAGGAAATATTAAAAATAAAGAGAATCACAGGCAACCGAACCAAAGAGAAAAAGAATAAAGTAAAAAAAAAAAGAATGAAGATGTCATGAAACAAAAATGATGATAAATCAAAGGAAATTCTTCCAGAAATTTGACTATATATTAACTTGAAATAGCAATGACTACAGATAATGAAGATACAATGATGAACCGGTAGCAAAAGGAAGAGAACGATCATAGATCCTTATCAAAACAGGAATTTAAGCATAAACGGACTATCAGAATAAATAGGAAACTAAGAAGTAAAAAAAAAATAAGGTAAAGAAATGAAAATCGATAATATTAACAGAAAGTCCAAATGAGAGAGAAAAAAAAATGCTGAATCATTTAATATTGCTTTAACATAAAGAATTTTTAGAAAAAAAAGAACAAAGCAAATGTTGGAGTCGGATTACTCCATTGATGTAGCAACCATTGGTGGGTCGATCCTGCTATATGCAAGTCGACCCTACCATTCGTGCCTCAATAAAAAAAATGACAACGAAGAATAATGAAACTTAAAATGAAGCAATATTGTAACTGGAGAAATATTTCTTCAGCAGATTAAAAGGGGAAGAAGGATAACATACCTCCGCGGTATTTCTGCTATAGGGTCAACTTCCCTTGGTCGATGGGGAGAAATCAGAAGAAATGGTTAAGAAGAGGAATGAAATAAAAGGTATCTCTGAAAAGAATCAGTAAGGGAAGAGTTACTTACCTGTTTGGTATGAGAGAGAGATAGAACTTCCTGCGATCTTGCTGAGAGGCAGTCATCTTCTTTCAATCGACCCGAATGAGAAATTGGATGAAGCGAAAGGGAAAATGGGAAAAGAATCAGAAAGGTCAGCGGAAGGAAAGGGGGTAATGGGAGAAGAAGGGTGATTCCTCAGAGAGGAAGAGAGGAAGCCATCCGAGAAGAGGGGTGTGGGGGTGAAACGCGGTAGTGAAGAAGGAAGGAGGGTGCTGGGGTGAGAATGAATGGTCTGGAGATGGGATCCGTGGTTGTTTATGTAGGGAGGAGAAGAAGTGTCGAGAAAGAAGGGTTCGGTTGGGGGATGGATGGAAGAGAGAGAGGTAGTTGAAGATGGACGACAATGGGGAATCGGTTGTTAGAGAGAGGTCGCACATGACCATGGAGGGTTCGGGCGAGAGAGGTTGTTGCAGATCCATGGTTGAGAAAGGGGGAAGGATCGTGAGGCCGTCCGATGGGGAGGACCCTTCTGGAAGGGGAAGAGAGGGAGGGTTTGGAGAGAAGAGAGGCGATGAGAGTCGGCCACCCGACCCTTTGCGAAAGAAAACCTAAAAAATACTCGTAACGGGGGCTCTTTTTTGAAAAAGAATTTTTCATAAAAGGGGTTTTCAAAATGAGGTTTTTAGCAAACATTTGATTTTTAAAAACTCAAACTCATTTGTTCTTCTCATAATTTTTCCATTTTTTTTTGTTTTTGTGTTATTTTTCATTTTTTGTATTTTTTGGAATAAAAATCTAAGACTTTACGAGAAAAACAAAGATTAAACACTATTTTTTTTGTATTTTTCTGAGGAATATTTACAAAAGAAGGTTTTCAAGGCTATTTTGGGAAAATTTCTTCAGAAAATGGGTTTGGACCCAAGTTTTGAGAAAATATTCAAGTTTTAAACCTCGAATCGAGGAATATAACACGATGGGTCCAAGCGGATACCGGACGAAGTGTCTGAGCCTTTCAAAAGTTATTTTGGAAATTTCAAGAATTTGATTTTAAACATTGGACAACGAAGCTCAGATTTGGATCTTTTATCTGGATCCGGATCTGAAATTGAGTCAGATATACAAAATGAATTTAATTTCAGAAAACTTGAGAAATAAACTAGAATTTAGATTTAAGAATGACTCATTTGCTCAAAAATGAATTTAGGGGCAAGAAGGGAATATTTAAAAGATTTTGAAAAATTTGGAGTGTTCACAGTGGCCTCTGCTTGGCCATTCCCTTGAGGATAATAGGGAGCCGAGAAGTGATGACGAATCCTGAACTTCGAGCAGAAGGTCTTCATCCTCTCATTCTTGAAGTGACTGCCATTATTCGACACAATATCATGTGGGATGCTGAAGCGGCAGAGAAGATTCTTGTAGATAAAAGAAACCACTTGTCGGCCTTTCACCGTTCGCAGAGTTACAACTTCGACCCATTTGGTGAAGTATTCTGTAGCTGCGAGAAAGTATCTGTGGCCATTAGAAGCCAAAGGGGACCTACTACGTCGAAGGCCCACATCGAAAAAGGCCAAGGAGAAACCACAGACTGCAAATATGCGGCTGGCGCATGAATGGAAGGTGCGTGCATTTGACATTTCACGCACTTCCTCACAAAATTATGGCAATACTGCTGCACGGTTTTCCAATAATACCCTGCTCGGATAATCTGCTTGATGAGTGTTTGGTAGCCGACGTGACCACCACAAATTCCTTCGTGTGCCTCTCGGACAACTTCCATGGCTTCATCCTTGTCTAAGCATCCGGCGTACTCAGCACTAAACCCACGACGGTAAAGAGTATTGGCAATGATGAAATAACGGGCTGACATGCGCTGAATCGCGTGTTGCTCCTTGGCATTTTCGATGGAAATTTACCTGTTTCAATAAAGCTTTTGATGTCTTGGTACCAAGGCTTCTCTTTCTGAGCGGCTTGGTTCACTTGCTCAACTGGAATGTAGGCAAGTTGATCAAGTCTACCGATCTCGAAGGAACGACAGAACTCACTATCTTTAAACGACAAAATGAAACCCAGATAGGCTAGGCCATCCGCTATGTGGTTGTATTCCCTCTTGACATGATTGAGCTGAAATTCTTCAAAATTGCCTATAAGAGCTAAGGCAATCTTCTGATAGGGAATCAACTTTGAATCCTTTACTTGCCATTCATCATTAACTTGGCTAATAACAAGCAATGAGTCGCCAAAGGCATGTACTCTCTTGACATTGAAGTTTTACAAAATTTTGAGGCCTTGTATTAGAGCTTCGTACTCGGCCATGTTGTGAGTACACTAAAAGTTGTGCTTGAGGGAATAAGGGATCATCTCCTTTTCAGGAGTGATTAGCAGAATCTCAATCCCTATACCGGACATGTTCCTAGCTCCATCAAAGAAAAGGGTCTAAACTGAGGACTCCTGAATACTGCAGATGCGGTCATCGGGAAAATCATCTTCCGCTTTGATATCTTCTGTCAACGGAAAATCTGCCAGCTGATCTGCGATGGACTGGCCTTTGACCGATTTTTGAGAAACATACTCCAAGTCATACTGCATCAGAAGGACTTGTCATTTTGCAATTCGTCCAGTAAGAAAAGGTTGCTCAAGGATGTACTTGAGAGGATTGAGCCTTGATAGAATCTTGATTTCTGAGGCCATCAGATAATGTCTCAGCTTCTGACACATCCACACTAAGGCTAAACATGTCTTTTCCATCTGAGAATATCTTTTCTCATAATCGATAAAAGTCTTGCTGATGTAGTAGATGGCATGCTCTATCTGGCTGCCTTCCTCATACTGTGCAAGAAATCTGCCACAAACGTTCTGATTGACAAAAATATATAAGAGAAGCGGCTTTCCAAGTTCTGGTGGCTTCAGAACTAGTGGATTGAGGAGATATTGCTTGATGCGCTCAAATGAGAGTTGATATTCTGGTCCCCACTTGTAAACACCCCAAATTTTTCTCATCCATTCTCAAACAACCCTCCTCGTGTAGTGCCAACCCTGTTAGGTCAGTGTAGGAGTCAAACCCCGAGTCAGTTTCAAAAAATCAGCATTTTACCCATTTTCATTAGGAAAATTACCATTTTACCCCTAGGTCATCCCGGACCCCAGTCAGTCGGAGTCAACCAAGCTCATTGGTCAGTTCAAGACAGTTAGAATATCAGTCATCTCAAGGACATCTGAGCTCATAATGAATAAACCATTTTCATTTCTGACCATTCCTGCCAAAATGGGATCATTTCTTCAGAAATGAGCTCATTTCTCACTCAAATCCAAGCCAATTGTCTCCAAGTCAGTCATTTACAGTCAGTCATGTTCCCCAGAGTCTAACTTGAGCTCACCAAGAGTTCAAGCGCTCCAGTTTCAGTTCAAAACCATTTCCAAGTGTCCAGGAGCCCATTTTAGTCTGTTTCAGCTCTTTCAGCTGAAACTGAGCCGAGTTTAGTCAGTTGAGCCAGTATTTGAGCCTCGATTTTAGTTCATCTCAGTATTACTGACCTTTGTTTCAGCTCAAACCTAGTTCAGGTTCGTAATTCACTTTATTCCAATGACCATTCCATACCATTTCTCTAAAAATGGCAGCTTTTCTTGAAAATTCAGTTGGAAAGGTCATTTGAGTCAGTGTTCGGTGAGTTCATTTGAGTTCTGAAACTCTAAAACCCAGCTCAATCCAGTTCATTTCAGTTGAATCCAGCTCAAACTTTAATTTTCAGTGTTACTCTAGCTTGGCAGAGCTCGAAAATCATTTCTTCAACCATTTTTTGCAAATTTTGTCAATTTTAACACTTTTTAAACTGATACAAGTGTCAATCGGGGTCTAATATCCAAAATTCTTCATTCAGGGTTAGCATTTTGCATAGCATTTCATGTCATTTCTCATCATTTCATATCATTTCTCAGCATTTCATAACATTTCATCACATTTCATTCCATTTTCGAAGTCCAGAACTCCAGTTTTATAAATTTCAATCCAGATTGAGTTTTAAAAGTTTTCAGAAATCAATTTCAAACCCTGGGTTTTCAAAATTGATATTTTTACCCCCAAGATTCTAAATTTGGAAATATTTTCTCGAGAAAAACAATATGGATTTCTTTCAAAGTTAAATTTTCAAATTCTACATTGGATTTGCTTTGCAACGAGCTATTAAACTTCAAAATTCAAGCTCATTTCAAAAACTGCCAAAAATAGCTCATTTTGTTGAAAGCATTTTCTCGAGAAAAACAATCTGGATTTCTTTCAAAATTACATTTTCAAATTCTACACTAGATTTGCTTCGCAACGGGGTATTGAACTTCAAAATCCGAGCTCGTTTAAAAAACTGCCAAAAATAGCTCGTTTCGTCTAGAAACTTTCTGAAAAGACTATTTTACCCCTCTAGTCTTCAAAATGAATTTCAAAATTGAAATTTGGACCCGCTCTGAGATGGCCCATTCATTTGCATTTCTATTTTATTAAAAAAAAAAGATGCTTCTTTTTTATTTGTTTATTTTTTGTTTTTATTGATTTTTATTTATTTTTTATTTTTATTTTTTTTAGAGAGGTGGGACCCACAAGGTGGTCGCCCAAACATCCAGCCCCTATATTTCTCCCATTTCCTTTCTTTCTTCCTCTATTTTTTTTTTTTTATATATATATATATTTTTTTATTTTTATTTTCTTTTCTTTTCTTCTTTATTTCTTTTCTTTCTTTTTTCTTCCTTTTTCTTTCTTTCTTTCTTCCTCTTTTTTTTTTTTCCTCTCCAGCACACTCACGTAAACTCCTTTTCTTCCTTTCCCTCTTCTTTCTTCCCTCTTTCCTTCCCTTTTCCTTCTTCCCCCCTTCTTTCCTTTTCCTTCCCTTCCTTCTTTCCCCTTTCTTCCTTACTCCCCTTTTCCTCCAAAGCCATACGGCTGTAGCCTTGAATATTACACAGCATTCCTTTATTAATTAATGGTAACTTAGGGAAAGAGAACATCTTTCCTAAGTTACCAACTAAAAACAAAAAAGGGAATTCAAGTCCAGGCTATCTCTCATTCACGGCTCATCTTTTCCCCTTAACTCACGTTTCTCTCTCTCTCTCTCTCTCCCTTTCTCTTCCCCTCCTTGCTGCAACTCTTTCTTTTCCCTTACAGCCATCACTCTCACACCTCTCTCCTTCAAGTCTTGTTGCTCCAGCCATCACCACTACAGGTGCTGATCCAGCCACACCACAACAGCTTTTCCTCCAACCACCACCATTGATCCAGCTTGTGCAGCTATTCCAGCCACCTGCAGGCCTTCTTGCATCCAAAGCAGCCAGCCACTTCAACACTGCAGCCACCTCTTCCAAAGCAGCCAGCCACTTCAACACTGCAGCCACCTCTTCCAAGGGATGCCCAGCTGCTTCCCTACTTGCTCCAACCTTCATCGCTAATTGAAGCCTTAGTGAAGCTCCAGCCGAGCCTCCTCCTACGCCACACCATTGCAGCTCCTTTACCTTCAACTTCCCTCAAACAAGTGTAGCAGATCTACAACCTTCCTTCCATCATCACCACAGCCACTACTCATTTCACCAAGGTACCAAGGTAAGATCCATTCTTGTGTTATTAAAGCTTTCATCAAATTTTGCTAATATCGGGTGATTGAAAGAGAATGTTAAAAGGCTATGTTCATGTGAATGCTGGGCAGTTAGTTCAAAAAAGAAAAGAAAATGAGTCTATAATGATGTGGGAGCTTCTTTCATGATTATAAGTGTTAGGAAGTAAGAAAAACACATACTACATGTATATGGGCTAAGATAAAGAAAGATTCATCTAATCGATAGATTGAATCTTTTGTTTCATAAGCCAACATCAAGAAAATGAATCATGTCCCCCATTGAATTTCGTTTAGTCTTATATTTTATGAAATTTTTCAGTTTATTAGCCTTTTCATTCATGCCATATAGATTTCATTACTACTTAACTTAGAATGTTTAAATTGTCATTTTGGTATGAAATCCATGCACTATTTCACGTGCATTTATTCATCAATAAATTTTGTAAATTGTATGGCAATTAGATCTATGTGTCTTTGATCTTTTGAAAAAAACCCAAGTCTAATCTGGTTTTGTAACTCCATTTAGAAAATCAAACCCTACATCGGGTTTTCTGTCTCTCTGAATTTCCAATTTATGCTTTAGCAGACAAAAATCTTTGGAATCACCCCTGTGGGAGATTCAAATCGTCCTTAAAAAAATCACAGTGTATTCATCATGGAATCTACTAGTGATCGAAAATTTTTTAGGTTTTTCTAAGTAGTTTTGACCTTTGAAAAAAATCGGATTTCTCAGACCTTTGAGAAAATATCGATTTTCTTTCGTCAAGGTATAGACAGACCTTAATGCACTGAGTCCATCCAATCTGTAACCTGTCTGCAAAAACTTTAAACATGAAAGTTGTTTCTAACATAATTTCTTGTCATTCCCAAAAATTTGGGAATTTTTGGATCTGTTTCATTATTTTTCCCGGATTTTCCCTTTCTGTCTAACAGATTCCAATATCCAGAAATCTCAGAGATTTAGGTCTCTGATAACAGCATGGCCTTTTCCAAACCATAACCCGAATCCCAATGGTGTCAAAAGATCAAATCTTCCTCTGTTTGTCAGGAACATTTTCCCACAATCTCAGCCATTTTCCCATCTGTCTGCCATTTTTCCCACATTTTCTACCGAAACCTTTCTGTTTCCTTCATTTACTAGAGTCGCCGGATTCCGATCCGACTTGCCGGAGTGGTACAGCTCCGACCATAGGTCAAAACCAGAAAGTGTAAAAGTAAAAAATCCTTTCCATACTGTCCTCTATCACCCCATAAAATTTGGGAAATTTTTATGGAAATTTGTATCCTAAATCTCCTTTAGAATCAACATTTTAGGCAAAAATCACAAAATTTAGGGTTTTTATTTGAATTTCCATATTTAAAAATACAAAAAAAATAGATTTTCGAGATCTATTATGTTTCTAGGGTTATTTTAGGTGTCCATGCCAAATTTGGTTTAATTCCAAGTTTATTTTCTCCATGTGTTAGTTTATATTTAAATTTAGAAGCGAAAATCAGGTTAAATTCGATGTTTTATGATATTTTCACCATTTTAGGGTTTTTATCATGTACATAAGCATGTAGAATCATATTAGGGTTAATTTCAATGTCATTTTCATTTCATATTTTTTTAATTTTACAAAATTTATTTCAGAAAACCCTGGTTTCAAGGCCATAGTCTTGTTATTGGGGGTATTTTGGTCATTTTGACCTAAATTTCGAAATTTCAATTTCTAATTCTCCAAAATTTCATGCATATCATCATATCTTATCATATTATGTTTTATTTATTTCATTTGATTTTCGAAATTCCAAAATTTATAAAAATTCTTTCAGAAAACCCTGATTTCAAGGTCATCAGGGGTATTTTGGTCATTTTGACCCCAATTTCGAATTTTCAAGTTTATTTTCGAAATTTATTCATTATTTATCATGTTTATATCAAAGGGGGTATGATTTGGGGTTTATATCTGAATAATATCCGATAATTTCCCATATTTTCAGATAAATTCAGAAAAACCTACATTTTTGTGCTAACCTTGTTTTTCAGTTTTGCAGGAATATTCAAGAAGAAGACTTAGCCATTTTATTTATTTATTTTATTCAATTCAATGTAAAAATCAATGTAATATTTGGAATAAGAGTTACATTTCTGCTTAGAATAGGGCTGCATTGCATATAGTTTAATTTATGCAAATTTTAATATGTGATGTAAGATTCATGAACATTATTTCAAATTCACTATGGTTTACACGAATGGCACGTGCACAAGCTTTTATGGAGTTTATAAACTCGGTGGGATTCGTATTTATGGCCATAGTCAGAATACGAAGAAAACCAAGATTTATGATCTTCGTATTAGCCACATTCAGCCTACACACTTAGGCTAACTTCAAAATGCACTGCATTTTTTAAAGTTTTAAAAGGATTTCCCAATTCCTCAATGAAATTCCCTTTTCAAATTCATATTCATTCACTCATATTATTCAAATTGCATTGTTTTCAAATTCATTTTTCAATTTCAATTAAAAAAAAAATCAGTTTTCTCAAGAATTTCCAAGTCTTTCTCAGGATCTGATTTTCTCAAAATCCTAAGTTTTCAAATGACATTTCAAAGCATTTCCCAAGTTCAAATCAAGATTTTCCTATGTTTTCAAATTCTCAAATTTCAAAATCCCAAGTTTTCAGAAATCGATTTTCTCAGATTTTCCAGTTTTCTTGAGAATTCATTTTCCATTTCAAAAGTCATTTTCCAATGAATTTCTTAGATTTTCTCAGAATTCTCAAATCCATTTTCTCAGTAAAGCAATTCCAAATTTCAAAATCGTTTTTCTAAAGTTCAAATTTTCCTGAGAAATCACTTTCCAATGCAAATTTCTGATTTTCAATAAAATTCAATGATTTTCCCAAAAATTCCATTTTCAAGCATTTTCCAGTCCTTTTCTAAATGCATTTCAATTTTCCAAAGCAAACATCATAATTTCTCAAACTTGCATTTTTCAAAATTCCATAGCACAAGCCTAATTCTTTGTGCATTCTAGGAAAAATAGAGCATAATTTAGATGTTTCAGTCAAAGTTAAAGCACATAATTGGTCCTTGGTTCAATTTCCCCTGGTAAAGGTGCCAGGAACGGTTGAACCTCGTACCGACAGGCGGATCCCATTCCACGGAATTTTCCCGCAAATTTTCAAAACGGAGGCGACTAATTTTCAAAACTATTTTCAAAACTTTGGTCGAGTTTGACTCGCGAAATTCGTTTCTCTCTCGCAAGGGAGGGGAAAAATTTTGCGATGATTACAGGTTTGGCGACCGTGATGGGACCTGTCTTCGCCTGATCAAGTATGTGCTTTAACTTAGCTCAATTATCAAAATTAGGCTCTATGGAATGTCAGCTTTTAATTTCTGATATCATGTGAACCTAGGAGCCTAGACTTGAACCCAGCTGACATGGATTGCATATAGACTAGGCATGGTTTGGTAGGACCATATTGAGGAGAATTATGCATGCTCACATAGACTTAGGTCTGAAATACAACACTCCTTAATCTAGGACTGGTATGAAAACAATGTTTGCTTCTTCAAAAGTTTTCAAAATTCTATCTCTTTAGGACTTAGAGCCCTCTGTTTGCCTGCATGTGATCATATTTCAAAAACCACCCCACCTATGTCTACCCGGTCTTCACGTTGCTGGGCTCTCTTCTAGAACCATAGTTCGGGACAGAGCCTCACAAATGGGCCACTTATTTGGGCTAACGCCCCCCTGCCACGTACCAAGGGCCATAGTCCAACGTATATCGGCAGGCGCTCAAGGATGTTGGGAAAACACAAGCCTAGTCCCGGAGATGAATTTTTATGCCACGTACATCGAGCCTCGGTTCGAGTATATCGGCATAGCATGATTGGACACAGTTGATCTGAGCCTAGAGTCAGGATTAGGGTCCTAAAGCTCTTTCAAAATTGATGCATTTAGAGTCAGCTTCTTAGGGAATGCTGTATGTGCATAATTGTTTGTAATTGAATGTATGATAGTCACTTTCGCCTTATTTTTTCATATTTTTTTTTCAATTTTTCCAAAATACCGAACAATTTTCCAAAATACCTCATTTTCCATCTTTTGTGAAATATCTCCTTTTTCTCAAAAACCCTGGATGATTTTTCTAAATTATCCACCTTTTCTTCAAAACTCCAGGAGATTTTCCATTCTTTCGTTCCTCTGGACTTCGAATTTCCAGCTTTCATTTTATCCTGCCTGCAATTTTCAAAATTCTTGTATTTTTCCAAAGTCTAATTCCAGTCTTCTTGTCCCTAAGTCCAATGGCATCTAGTCAGCTCGATTCTATTTTTCCCGAGGGTCACATCTCCTACGAGGTGCGACAAAGTCTTCTTGAGCATCGATCTCTTAGCACCGGACCCTTCTTCCTCCGGTGGTACTATGTCTGGTTCAAAAACTTCTCTCGTATGTTTCCGGACCACTTGAGCGATTGCAGGTTGGAATTGGCATCTGCAGTGGGAAAGTTGACAGTCAACGGCAATCTGATTCATGCACTGGCAGAGCGGTGGAATCCGCGCACTTGCACGTTCTGGTTCCCGTGGGGCGAGATAACACTATTGATGGATGAATTTTCAGAGATTATGGGACTGCTTGAGCCAGTCGGTCAGCCTGGAGATCCATTAGAGCAGCAATTTCTGATCAATGTCAAGGGTCTGGACCCCAAAGATGTCGTAGCTCGCATGACAGGGGGCAAGTCTTTGCCACTGATTGAAGAAAACGAGAATGAGTACGTGAGCCTGATCGAGATCTACCGACAGCATGGAAAATTTGCAGAAGTCAACTCGCTGTCCAGAACAGCTCAAGAGAGAATTCAACATGCGATGGTTCTATGTACTGTGGGACTTGCTTTCTTTCCAGATGGACAAAATTAAGTGGATGTCAAAATAGTTCAGCTTTTGAGAAGATGAGGAAGTTGACGGACGAGCCGTCTCTCGATAGCCATGGCCGCGCTTGCTTTTCTATACAGAGGATTGACCCACATCACACTTGGAGAGTCCATCCTAGTCGAAGGATGTACCTATGCTCTTCAGTCTTGGTTCCTTCAGCATGTGCCAACTAGAGCTAGTTCGTTAAGATACAATGGCAAGGAACTTCTTCCAGTTGCGCGGTACCGATTCATGATCGATTATCTGTAGGAAGAAGAAGTGGTGTGGGACTACTTTGATCGAGAATTATCACCTCCCAGATACACCTATGCATATGGCAAGAGATTCAAGCTACTTGGCCCATTTTCCTGTACCTACTACTATCCAGAGTGATGCATCAGACAATTCTCTCAGAGACAAAAGCGCGTAGAAGCTCGGCTACTATCAGGGGTTATGCCAAAGTTTGACCTTACATCAGCACAATGGTCTGAAACATACCATTCTGCCATATATGGCTGGGATTCTTTCATCATTCTCACTCTTTTCCTTGGTCCTCGTGTCTCTGTTGATCGTTAAGAGTGGTGACAGACTGTCTATATACTCCCTCTTTCTCAAGTCCATTATTGATGCAATCATATTTTTCCTTCAATAAAGAAAAAAAAAATCCTTTAATTTTCATTCTATCATGAATTGATAACCTCGCCTAGGTGACAAGGCATATTTGCAGTTGTTCGTTCTCCTTGCAAAGAATGACAACATAATTGTCGTGACTCCAGCGGCGACCCAATCCCTAGTAATGGGATGTTCTTTCAATTATCTATCAAATTCTCATCAAATATTTTTACTATATTCATTTCTATCCTGAATCTTCATCATCGAAATTTAATCATCCATTCTACAAAGAGCATCAGTATTCCCAAGTGGTTCAGATCAGATGAAGCAAGAAGACACCACTGTATCAGGGCATCAGTGATTTTAGAAGCAGGCAAGAAGAAATGGATTCTCCAAGATCTGCCAGAAGACAGAGTTTGAATGATAGGGATGGCATTGATCCTACTACATATCAGATGTTCAAGAAAATGATGATTAGAATGATGTCTGAGCAAGCTAAGGACTGTTTCAGAAAGGCTCCCATCAAAAAGAAGACATCTGTCTCCTTCTCTTAGAATATCACTGGTAAGAGTAACGAGCGATTTGGCATGTGTCTGCCCGATATTTTATTAATGTCGATGTCCTCTATCATCGTGGATTCAGTTCTAAATATTTCAGATGCCTAGACGAAGATGAAGCCAAAGAAGTTGTCCAGGAGATACACGAAGGCATTTGCAGTAGACTCATCGGCTACCAAACTCTTATCAAGCAAATCATCCAGGCATGATCTTATTGGAAGACTATGCAACAAGATTGCTACCAGTTTGTGAAGAAGTGTGCTCTATGCCAGATACATGCACCTTCTATTCATGCGCCAGCAACATATTTGCGAATCGCCATCTCTCCATGGCTATTTTCTATGTGGGCCTTTGATGTTGTGGGCCCCATCACTCATGCGTCAAACAGCTACAAATATTTTCTTGCCGCAACAGAATATTTCACTAAATGGGTCGAAGCTATCACTTTGCGTATAATAGAAGGTCGACACATGGTCTTATTCATCCACAAGAATATTGTTGTTTCGGCATACCGCACGATATCGTGTCAGACAATGAGAGTCATTTCAAGAATAAGAGAATGAGGACATTTGACTTAAAGTTCAGAATTCAGCATCGTTTCTCCGCTCCTTATTATCCTCAAAGGAATGGTCAGGCAGAGGCCACCAATAAGATTCTGATTCGAATCCTGGAGCGAACCTTGGAAACAGGCCATAATTGGCATGAGAAGATCCATGATGCATTATGGGCATACAGAACCACCATTTGTACTCCAACTAATGCTACTCCGTCAGAACTTGTCTACGGAACTGAAGTAGTACTGCCTCTACATGTTCAGAAACCTGCCTTGAAGTTCGCATCACTGCTGGAGTTATCGCTTGATCAGTATTAGCAGCAGCGACTGGTACAACTTGATTTGCTCAATGAAAGAAGACTCAGAGCAACAGAGCACGCTCAATCATATCGTCAGAGGATAGCCAAACAATATGCAAAATTTGTCATTCAAAGAAAATCTTGAGTCAATGATCTAGTGCTCAGATCAACGGCCTATCTCAAGCACCGTCTGGGTGGCAAATGGTCGCCAAATTGGGAAGGTCCCTATGTTGTTGAGGAAGCATTACTCTGCAATTCATATCTGCTCATCAATGCCGATGGTGTGGAATTATTAGACCCCATCAATGATAAACATTTGAAAATTTTCTATACTTAAATCCTCTATTCCATCCTTTGTAATTCCTCAATATATTTTCCTCAATAATGGTCAAATCCTTCTTTCCCAGTTACACTGGGGCATTATTTTGAAAATTGTCTTCAAAATGTTCTATATGCAGGCAGGATCAAACAAATCTCTCATTTTGCATACATGTGCATTCATTTACATCATTTTGCATACATTTGCATTCATTTACATTTACATGCATTCATTTGCATCCATTTACATTCATTTGCATCAAATTCATTTCCCCTTCAGGTTAAGGGATAAACCTGAGTTTCCCCTTCAGGTTAAGGGATAAACCTGAACTTCCCCTTCAGGTTAAGGGATAAATCCTGAGACCCCGACAGTTGTCCAAGGCGTCGTGAGGTTGAAGACTGAAAATCTTCTATCAAAATCAATTAGTAAATTCTCAAAAATCCAGTGTTCGTGCTGGAAAGATTTTCAAAATCCAGGGTTCGTGATGGTAAAAATTTTCTAAATCCAGTGTTCGTGCTGGTAAATTTTCAAAAATCCAGTGTCCGTGCTGGTAAGATTTTCAAAATCCAGGGTTCATGCTGGTGAAAATTTTCTAAATCCAGTGTTCGTGCTGGTAAATTTTCAAAAATCCAGTGTTCGTGCTGGTAAGATTTTCAAAATCCAGGGTTCGTGCTGGTAAATTTTTCTAAATCCAGTGTTCGTGTTAGTAGATTTTCAAAATCTAATGTTCGTGCTGGTAAATTCTTCTAAATCCAGTGTTCATGCTGGTAAATTTTCAAAATTCAGTGTTCGTGCTGGTAAAATTTTTTTAAATCCAGTGTCTGTGCTGGTAAATTCTTCAAACTCCAGTGTTCGTGCTGGTAATTCTTCCAAAAACAGTATTCGTACTGATCTATTTTCAAAATCCAGTACTTATACTGGTTCATTTCCAAAATCCGGTATTCACACTGGTATATCTTTCAAAATCCAATTTTTATTGGTCAAACTTTCTAAATCTGGTTTTATTGGTTAATGTTTTCAAACCTAATCCATGCTGATCTAGTCTTCTTGCGGGATTCGAGTTCCGACTCGAATTTTCTTTCCTCTGGAATTCGAGTTTCAACTCGAATTTCTTTCCCTTCTGAATTGGTCTAGAAGATTAGAGTTTCGACTCGAATCTTCTTCCAAATCCAATTCAAATGTCCTAGAATTGGTCTAGAAGATTAGAGTTCTGACTCGAATCTTCTTCCAAATCCAATTTCAAATATCAAATTTCAAAGTTCCAAATTCTAATTTCGGCCCTCGAGCCACCCAATTTCCAAATTTCCAATTTTGACCTTCAGGTCAATCAATTTCCAAATTTCTAATTTTGACCTTCGGGTCAATCAATTTCTCAATTTCCAAGTTTCAAATTCCAAATTTCCAATTTCGACTTTCGGGTCAATCAATTTCAAAATTTCCAATTTCCAATTCCAAAATTTCCAATTTCCAATTTCCAATTTCCAATTTCCAATTTCCAATTTCCAATTTCCAATTTCCAATTTCCAATTTCCAATTTCCAATTTCCAATTTCCAATTTCCAATTTTGACATCCGGGTCACCCAATTCTCTATTTCAACCTTCGGGTCACTCAATTTCTAATTTTGACCTTCGGGTCATTCAAATCCTCAATTTCGACCTTCGGGTTATTCAATCATTCTCCTGCCTTCGGTTTACAACTTTGTCAATATCTATCACTTTCCAAGCCTTCGGGTTACAATTTCATTAATGTCAATCATTTTTAAATCAACAAAATCCTGCTTTCGAGCTGGTCGGTCAACAAATCCTGCTTTCGAGCTGGTCGGTCAACAAATCCTGCTTTCGAGCTGGTCGGTCAACAAATCCTGCTTTCGAGCTGGTCGGTCATCAAATCCTGCTTTCGAGCTGGTCGGTCATCAAATCCTGCTTTCGAGCTGGTCGGTAAACAAATCCTGCTTTCGAGCTGGTCGGTCAACAAATCCTACTTTCGAGCTGGTAAATCAAAACCAAACCTAACCTTTGAGTTGATCTCTTACTAAGTCTTTTCAGGATTCAATTTAGTCATGGATGTGTTGCGTTGCACCTCAAATGCTCACTTTCACAAGGGATTTCAAGAAAATTTTGCCAATTTGCCATTAAATATTTGTTGATTTCAAAATTTTTATTGCACAAAAACATTACCTCAGAATACCTTCAATATTATTTTCGAAAGGTCAAAGCTTTTGTGAAAAAGGATTCAAAATTCAAATTCTTTCTATTGGCCAACCAAAAGGATGAAGAATAAATCCTCGATATGGCCAGCAAAGGAAATTCAATGTTGTTGCAAAGCCATGAGTGATTGATATTGATCGCAGTCAATGGCACATTTTTAAAGATCATTCTTGGAAAATAAAGCAGTCGAAATATCCTGGGTGATACAGAAAAATCCATTCAATCCCTATATCTCCTCAATCACCTAAAGCTGTAATTAAATATCTGCAAAAGGGATCTCTCAACTGTCGTCAAGATGAAGGCGAATTACGCGAGTAGACCCCCGGGGCCAAAGAAGATTTTGATCATCTCCAAGATGAAGGAGTTTGTGACGGATCCTTCCAGGGAAAGTTTAGAGCACCGTCAAGATGAAGGTGACTGTGATGAGCCTCCCAACAAACCCTAAAGGATATTTAATTTCTGCTATCATCAAGAGACTTCCAACCAAAGAGCCAATAACCGTCAATATAATCCTTGAGAGAAAAGAAGGATCGAAACATCTCCAAGATGAAGGAGTTTGTGACGTACCCTTCCAAAAAAAAAAAAAGAGAAAAGTCAGGACATCTCCAAAATAAAGGATGATGTAATAAAATCCCCAAAAGCCCAAGAGAGCTCTAATTCTGCCAATAAAGAAAAAAAGTGGGCAGAAAGATCATCATGAGAAAAGAATCCCAGGATATCAGACTGTCAAATTTGCCAAAGAATCTTCTTTAATTTTGTGAAATTCTATTATCAATATTCTTTCACCAATTGCTCTCACAATATCAAGAATACTCTCTTTTCCGCTCATGTCAAGGAAATTGATAGCTTCCTTGAAAGAAAGCCAATTGCAAGCAATTTGAATTCGAATCTTGATTCTACGAAGTTAAGCCCAGTCGGAGGTAATACTTCAGGTAGAAAAGAGGAAAGATTTTCATACCAATATACATCAATTTCAAGCATTTTGAATCAACAAACAATTTTTAACATTTTGGCAATATTTTCTTACTATCTTGACATGAAGTGAAGAGCTCGATGTCTATCTTGACACATCCTGATATCACCTTTTACCTCATTGAGAGAGTAACCTTTATCATCTTTCGCGTTGTTGAAAGAATTCATCTTTTGCATTGTCAAAAGAATCGCCTTGCTCCTTTGGATCGCCTTATCATCTTTCGCGTTGTTGAAAGAATCGCCTTGTTCCTTTGGATCGCCTTTCCCATCTTTCGCGTTGTCGAAAGAATTCATCTTTTGCGTTGACAAAAGAATCGCCTTGCTCCTTTGGATCGCCTTGTCGTCTTTCGCGTTGTTGAAAGAATCGCCGTGTTCCTTTGGATCGCCTTGTTATCTTTCGCGTTGTCGAAAGAATTCATCTTTTGCGTTGTCAAAAGAATCGCCTTACTCCTTTGGATTGCCTTATCATCTTTCGCGTTGTTGAAAGAATCGCCTTGCTCCTTTGGATCGCCTTTTTCCATCTTTCGCGTTGTCGAAAGAATTCATCTTTTGCGTTGTCAAAAGAATCGCCTTACTCCTTTGGATCGCCTTGTCATCTTTCGCGTTGTTGAAAGAATCGCCTTGTTCCTTTGGATCGCCTTTTCCCATCTTTCGCGTTGTCGAAAGAATTCATCTTTTGCGTTGTCAAAAGAATCCCCTTACTCCTTTGGATCGCCTTATCATCTTTCGCGTTGTTGAAAGAATCGCCTTGCTCCTTTGGATCGCCTTTTTCCATCTTTCGCGTTGTCGAAAGAA
Organism: Nuphar pumila; assembly: GCF_984573655.1. Taxonomy (NCBI): domain Eukaryota; kingdom Viridiplantae; phylum Streptophyta; class Magnoliopsida; order Nymphaeales; family Nymphaeaceae; genus Nuphar; species Nuphar pumila. The sequence goes on along the minus strand of NC_143255.1, from coordinate 67,017,712 downwards.
TTCATCTTTTGCGTTGTCAAAAGAATCGCCTTACTCCTTTGGATCGCCTTGTCATCTTTCGCGTTGTTGAAAGAATCGCCTTGATCCTCTGGATCGCCTTGTCATCTTTCGCGTTGTCGAAAGAATTCATCTTTTGCGTTGTCAAAAGGATCGCCTTGCTCCTCTGGATCGCCTTGTCATCTTTCGCGTTGTCGAAAGAATTCATCTTTTGCGTTGTCAAAAGGATCGCCTTGCTCCTCTGGATCGCCTTGTCATCTTTCGCGTTGTTGAAAGAATCACCTTGTTCCTTTGGATCGCCTTGTTATCTTTCGCGTTGTCGAAAGAATTCATCTTTCGTGTTGTTGAAAGAGTCACCTTATTCCTCTTCAAGAAAATTGTCTTATTCACCATCCAACTTACCATTTTTATTTCACTTCCCAATCAGGATAAGGGTACAAACCTGAGCCTCCTTTGATGAGGTATTTCATTTTCTGCCCAATCAGGATAAGGGTATAAACCTGAGCCTCCTTTGATGAGGTATTTCATTTCCCCGCCCAATCAGGATAAGGGTATAAACCTGAGCCTCCTTTGATGAGGTATTTCATTTTCTGCCCAATCAGGATAAGGGTACAAACCTGAGCCTCCTCGGATGAGGTATTTCATTTTCCGCCCAATCAGGATAAGGGTACAAACCTGAGCCTCATTTTGATGAGGTATTTCATTTCCCGGTCAGGTTAAGGGTTAAACCTGAGCTTCGTTTCTACACGAGGTATTTCATGTCCCATCCAGGTTAAGGAAAAAAAAACCTGAATCTCACTTCTTTGAAGTAAATTTCTCTTCTTCATTCTTCATTTCATATCTACCATTTTCATCAAGGCTAATCTCTTCATACCTAGTCAGATCCTTCAAACTGGGGCATTTTTATGGCCAAAATTTGGTGTGTTTTTCTTTGCCACTAAGCCCGTCTTCAAGCCGGCTTAGTAGCAAAGAGGAGCATCTGTAAACACCCCAAATTTTTCTCATCCATTCTCAAACAACCCTCCTCGTGTAGTGCCAACCCTGTTAGGTCAGTGTAGGAGTCAAACCCCGAGTCAGTTTCAGAAAATCAGCATTTTACCCATTTTCATTAGGAAAATTACCATTTTACCCCTTGGTCATCCCAGACCCCAGTCAGTCGGAGTCAACCAAGCTCATTGGTCAGTTCAAGACAGTTAGAATATCAGTCATCTCAAGCACATCTGAGCTCATAATGAATAAACCATTTTCATTTCTGACCATTCCTGCCAAAATGGGATCATTTCTTCAGAAATGAGCTCATTTCTCACTCAAATCCAAGCCAATTGTCTCCAAGTCAGTCATTTACAGTCAGTCATGTTCCCCAGAGTCTAACTTGAGCTCACCAAGAGCTCAAGCGCTTCAGTTTCAGTTCAAAACCATTTCCAAGTGTCCAGGAGCCCATTTTACTTCGTTTCAGCTCTTTCAGCTGAAACTGAGCCGAGTTTAGTCAGTTGAGCCAGTATTTGAGCCTCGATTTTAGTTCATCTCAGTATTACTGACCTTTGTTTCAGCTCAAACCCAGTTCAGGTTCGTAATTCACTTTATTCCAATGACCATTCCATACCATTTCTCTAAAAATGGCAGCTTTTCTTGAAAATTCAGTTGGAAAGGTCATTTGAGTCAGTGTTCGGTGAGTTCATTTGAGTTCTGAAACTCTAAAACCCAGCTCAATCCAGTTCATTTCAGTTGAATCCAGCTCAAACTTTAATTTTCAGTGTTACTCTAGCTTGGCAGAGCTCGAAAATCATTTCTTCAACCATTTTTTGCAAATTTTGTCAATTTTAACACTTTTTGAACTGATACAAGTGTCAATCGGGGTCTAATATCCAAAATTCTTCATTCAGGGTTAGCATTTTGCATAGCATTTCATGTCATTTCTCATCATTTTATATCATTTCTCAGCATTTCATCACATTTCATTCCATTTTTGAAGTCCAGAACTCCAGTTTTATAAATTTCAATCCAGATTGAGTTTTAAAAGTTTTCAGAAATCAATTTCAAACCCTGGGTTTTCAAAATTGATATTTTTACCCCCAAGATTCTAAATTTGGAAATATTTTCTCGAGAAAAACAATATGGATTTCTTTCAAAGTTAAATTTTCAAATTCTACATTGGATTTGCTTTGCAACGAGCTATTAAACTTCAAAATTCAAGCTCATTTCAAAAACTGCCAAAAATAGCTCATTTTGTTGAAAGCATTTTCTCGAGAAAAACAATCTGGATTTCTTTCAAAATTACATTTTCAAATTTTACACTGGATTTGCTTCGCAACGGGGTATTGAACTTCAAAATCCGAGCTCGTTTAAAAAACTGCCAAAAATAGCTCGTTTCGTCTAGAAACTTTCTGAAAAGACTATTTTACCCCTCTAGTCTTCAAAATGAATTTCAAAATTGAAATTTGGACCCGCTCTGAGATGGCCCATTCATTTGCATTTCTATTTTATTAAAAAAAAAAAGATGCTTCTTTTTTATTTGTTTATTTTTTGTTTTTATTGATTTTTATTTATTTTTTATTTTTATTTTTTTTAGAGAGGTGGGACCCACAAGGTGGTCGCCCAAACATCCAGCCCCTCTATTTCTCCCATTTCCTTTCTTTCTTCCTCTATTTTCTTTTTTTTTTTTATATATATATTTTTTTTTTATTTTTATTTTCTTTTCTTTTCTTCTTTATTTCTTTTCTTTCTTTTTTCTTCCTTTTTCTTTCTTTCTTTCTTCCTCTTTTTTTTTTTTCCTCTCCAGCACACTCACGTAAACTCCTTTTCTTCCTTTCCCTCTTCTTTCTTCCCTCTTTCCTTCCCTTTTCTTCCCTTTTCCTTCTTCCCCCCTTCTTTCCTTTTCCTTCCCTTCCTTCTTTCCCCTTTCTTCCTTACTCCCCTTTTCCTCCAAAGCCATACGGCTGTAGCCTTGAATATTACACAGCATTCCTTTATTAATTAATGGTAACTTAGGGAAAGAGAACATCTTTCCTAAGTTACCAACTAAAAACAAAAAAGGGAATTCAAGTCCAGGCTATCTCTCATTCACGGCTCATCTTTTCCCCTTAACTCACGTTTCTCTCTCTCTCTCTCTCTCTCCCTTTCTCTTCCCCTCCTTGCTGCAACTCTTTCTTTTCCCTTACAGCCATCACTCTCACACCTCTCTCCTTCAAGTCTTGTTGCTCCAGCCATCACCACTACAGGTGCTGATCCAGCCACACCACAGCAGCTTTTCCTCCAACCACCACCATTGATCCAGCTTGTGCAGCTATTCCAGCCACCTGCAGGCCTTCTTGCATCCAAAGCAGCCAGCCACTTCAACACTGCAGCCACCTCTTCCAAAGCAGCCAGCCACTTCAACACTGCAGCCACCTCTTCCAAGGGATGCCCAGCTGCTTCCCTACTTGCTCCAACCTTCATCGCTAATTGAAGCCTTAGTGAAGCTCCAGCCAAGCCTCCTCCTACGCCACACCATTGCAGCTCCTTTACCTTCAACTTCCCTCAAACAAGTGTAGCAGATCTACAACCTTCCTTCCATCATCACCACAGCCACTACTCATTTCACCAAGGTACCAAGGTAAGATCCATTCTTGTGTTATTAAAGCTTTCATCAAATTTTGCTAATATCGGGTGATTGAAAGAGAATGTTAAAAGGCTATGTTCATGTGAATGCTGGGCAGTTAGTTCAAAAAAGAAAAGAAAATGAGTCTATAATGATGTGGGAGCTTCTTTCATGATTATAAGTGTTAGGAAGTAAGAAAAACACATACTACATGTATATGGGCTAAGATAAAGAAAGATTCATCTAATCGATAGATTGAATCTTTTGTTTCATAAGCCAACATCAAGAAAATGAATCATGTCCCCCATTGAATTTCGTTTAGTTTTATATTTTATGAAATTTTTCAGTTTATTAGCCTTTTCATTCATGCCATATAGATTTCATTACTACTTAACTTAGAATGTTTAAATTGTCATTTTGGTATGAAATCCATGCACTATTTCACGTGCATTTATTCATCAATAAATTTTGTAAATTGTATGGCTATTAGATCTATGTGTCTTTGATCTTTTGAAAAAAACCCAAGTCTAATCTGGTTTTGTAACTCCATTTAGAAAATCAAACCCTACATCGGGTTTTCTGTCTCTCTGAATTTCCAATTTATGCTTTAGCAGACAAAAATCTTTGGAATCACCCCTGTGGGAGATTCAAATCGTCCTTAAAAAAATCACAGTGTATTCATCATGGAATCTACTAGTGATCGAAAATTTTTTAGGTTTTTCTAAGTAGTTTTGACCTTTGAAAAAAATCGGATTTCTCAGACCTTTGGGAAAATATCGATTTTCTTTCGTCAAGGTATAGACAGACCTTAATGCACTGAGTCCATCCAATCTGTAACCTGTCTGCAAAAACTTTAAACATGAAAGTTGTTCCTAACATAATTTCTTGTCATTCCCAAAAATTTGGGAATTTTTGGATCTGTTTCATTATTTTTCCTGGATTTTCCCTTTCTGTCTAACAGATTCCAATATCCAGAAATCTCAGAGATTTAGGTCTCTGATAACAGCATGACCTTTTCCAAACCATAACCCGAATCCCAATGGTGTCAAAAGATCAAATCTTCCTCTGTTTGTCAGGAACATTTTCCCACAATCTCAGCCATTTTCCCATCTGTCTGCCATTTTTCCCACATTTTCTACCGAAACCTTTTTGTTTCCTTCATTTACTAGAGTCGCCGGATTCCGATCCGACTTGCCGGAGTGGTACAGCTCCGACCATAGGTCAAAACCAGAAAGTGTAAAATTAAAAAATCCTTTCCATACTGTCCTCTATCACCCCATAAAATTTGGGAAATTTTTATGGAAATTTGATATCCTAAATCTCCTTTAGAATCAACATTTTAGGCAAAAATCACAAAATTTAGGGTTTTTATTTGAATTTCCATATTTAAAAATACAAAAAAATAGATTTTCGAGATCTATTATGTTTCTAGGGTTATTTTAGGTGTCCATGCCAAATTTGGTTTAATTCCAAGTTTATTTTCTCCATGTGTTAGTTTATATTTAAATTTAGAAGCGAAAATCAGGTTAAATTCGATGTTTTATGATATTTTCACCATTTTAGGGTTTTTATCATGTACATAAGCATGTAGAATCATATTAGGGTTAATTTCAATGTCATTTTCATTTCATATTTTTTTAATTTTACAAAATTTATTTCAGAAAACCCTGGTTTCAAGGCCATAGTCTTGTTATTGGGGGTATTTTGGTCATTTTGACCTAAATTTCGAAATTTCAATTTCTAATTCTCCAAAATTTCATGCATATCATCATATCTTATCATATTATGTTTTATTTATTTCATTTGATTTTCGAAATTCCAAAATTTATAAAAATTCTTTCAGAAAACCCTGATTTCAAGGTCATCAGGGGTATTTTGGTCATTTTGACCCCAATTTCGAATTTTCAAGTTTATTTTCAAAATTTATTCATTATTTATCATGTTTATATCAAAGGGGGTATGATTTGGGGTTTATATCTGAATAATATCCGATAATTTCCCATATTTTCGGATAAATTCAGAAAAACCTACATTTTCGTGCTAACCTTGTTTTTCAGTTTTGCAGGAATATTCAAGAAGAAGACTTAGCCATTTTATTTATTTATTTTATTCAATTCAATGTAAAAATCAATGTAATATTTGGAATAAGAGTTACATTTCTGCTTAGAATAGGGTTGCATTGCATATAGTTTAATTTATGCAAATTTTAATATGTGATGTAAGATTCATGCACATTATTTCAAATTCACTATGGTTTACACGAATGGCACGTGCACAAGCTTTTATGGAGTTTATAAACTCGGTGGGATTCGTATTTATGGCCATAGTCAGAATACGAAGAAAACCAAGATTTATGATCTTCGTATTAGCCACATTCAGCCTACACACTTAGGCTAACTTCAAAATGCACTGCATTTTTTAAAGTTTTAAAAGGATTTCCCAATTCCTCAATGAAATTCCCTTTTCAAATTCATATTCATTCACTCATATTATTCAAATTGCATTGTTTTCAAATTCATTTTTCAATTTCAATTAAAAAAAAATCAGTTTTCTCAAGAATTTCCAAGTCTTTCTCAGGATCTGATTTTCTCAAAATCCTAAGTTTTCAAATGACATTTCAAAGCATTTCCTAAGTTCAAATCAAGATTTTCCTATGTTTTCAAATTCTCAAATTTCAAAATCCCAAGTTTTCAGAAATCGATTTTCTCAGATTTTCCAGTTTTCTTGAGAATTCATTTTCCATTTCAAAAGTCATTTTCCAATGAATTTCTTAGATTTTCTCAGAATTCTCAAATCCATTTTCTCAGTAAAGCAATTCCAAATTTCAAAATCGTTTTTCTAAAGTTCAAATTTTCCTGAGAAATCACTTTCCAATGCAAATTTCTGATTTTCAATAAAATTCAATGATTTTCCCAGAAATTCCATTTTCAAGCATTTTCCAGTCCTTTTCTAAATGCATTTCAATTTTCCAAAGCAAACATCATAATTTCTCAAACTTGCATTTTTCAAAATTCCATAGCACAAGCCTAATTCTTTGTGCATTCTAGGAAAAATAGAGCATAATTTAGATGTTTCAGTCAAGTTAAAGCACATAATTGGTCCTTGGTTCAATTACCCCTGATAAAGGTGCCAGGAACGGTTGAACCTCGTACCGACAGGCGGATCCCATTCCACGGAATTTTCCCGCAAATTTTCAAAACGGAGGCGAGTAATTTTCAAAACTATTTTCAAAACTTTGGTCGAGTTTGACTCGCGAAATTCGTTTCTCTCTCGCAAGGGAGGGACAAAATTTTGCGATGATTACACCACTCAAATTTCACTTCTTTTCTCAGCAAGTGATTGAAGGGCTCGCATCTCATGGCCAAATTGGAGATGAAGCCCTGAATCGACTCAATGCGACCCTGAAGGCTTCACAGTTCTTTCAAATTGGTGGGAGGCGGCATATCAATGATTGCCTTTGCTTTGGCAGGATCCACCTCTATGCCTTTCTTGCTGATCATATAGCCAAGTAGTTTGCCTGACTCTACTCCGAAGACACATTTCTGCGGATTGAGTCTCAACTTATAGAGAATAAGTCTTTCAAAGACTTGGCCGAGAGCATCAAGATGATCCTCTCCTTCTTTTGACTTGCCCAAGATGTCATCCACATAGGCATTCATGTTCTTGTGTATCTGGTCATGAAAAATGACGATCATTGCTCTCTGATAGGTTGCCTCAGCATTCTTGAGCCCAAACGACATGACTGTATAGCGAAACGTACCCCAAGGCGTGGTAAAAGAAGTTTTTGATTGGTCATGAGCGGCCAATTTGATCTGATTGTAGCCTGAGTATCCATCCATAAAGGAAAACATGGCATGGCCTGCCGTGCTATCGATCAGAAGATCGATGTTGGGGAGTGGATAATCATCTTTTGGTGTGGCCTTGTTTAGATCTCTGAAATGAATACAAATTCGGACTTTGTCAGTCTTTTTGGGAACTGCCACGATGTTTGCCAACCAGTCTGGGTATTCGATAGTTCGGATGAATCCTGCTTTTAACAACTCCTCAAGTCCTTCTTTAACTTATGGTGCTATTCGGGGATCCATCTTTCTCAATTTCTGTTTGATTGGCTTGCAACCTTGCTTTAGCACAAGGCGATGCTCGACTAACTTGGGATCCAAGCCTGGCATATCCTCATAAGTCCAAGCAAAGACTTCTTGGTGTTGTTTGAGAAAATAGATGAGCCTTTCCTCCTCATCTGAACTTAAGTTGGAGCTAATTTTGAGGATTTTTGGATCATCTTCTGAACCAATATTGACATCCTCCATAGGATCTTGAACCAATGGCAATGGTTTGTCCTGCTTCTAAATACTGGCAAACTCTGGCAACTCTTGAATCGCTGAGTCGAACTCTGCTAACTCTTCGATCTGCCTCGTTACCTTGCTGACCTCTTCCCTTGCCTTTGCCTTGCAGATTCTGGCCAGTTTGGATTTATTTTGAGAAAAGTTGGTATTGATAACGAGCCTTTTGAGCGATTTAGGAGCCATGATTCTGGCAATCCCTGTAAGCGCAAAGAAGGTTTTTGAGAAAAGGATAAATGGTTTGAAAATAGCCTTTTGTACAGAAACAAAGAATGACAATCATAGAAAAGGATATAAGTAAAGAATTTGTGTACACCCAGATGAAAAATAGGAATCAAAACTTCATTGATTTGAAATATTCTTGATATTTACATATGCTTTGAGAAAAGAAGGAAACTGGGGGGGGGGGGGGGGTGGATTTTGTGCCCCTACAAGATGACATGAAAAGAAAAGAAAACAGAAAACACTAGCATTGTCTTCTTCACTGGGCTCCATTGACGAAGGTGGTCTTTCTGCCGGACGACTGACTGGTGAAACCCAAGCCTGTATTATCAACATGCCGAGCGGGGATGATCGGCTCCAGAATGCCGTCTTCATTTCTGCCCAGGCCCCTGAAGGGCTGATAACTGTGCTTCATCAGAAGATCAAACCCTCTCTTAGCTTCGAGAACTGAAGGAAAAGAGGGTGATCTTTGAGTGAAGTGCAATCGAGACGCCCACCCAGCTTGAAGAAACGAGGTCCCTGCCACTGGACCACTGTTGCAACATCCTCTATCGGCTGGACTTCTTTTAACTTCAGCATGTCTATGTTAAGAAACTCTGTTTTGATGTCACATAATATGATACACTGTCGAATTTGATTTTATATGATATGATAATATGTCCTCTTGAAAAATGTTATATTATGACTGAATATGTTTTGTCATAAATCTAACGAGTATTTGATGCAAGGATATCTCACCCAAAAAGGATGGAGACTTCCTGTTCAAGTACAACTATAGTGCAATCATACTCCTTGAAGAAAAAGCTTGATGAGCCATGCATTCCTAAAGATCAACTGAAGAGATCGGCTACCTCAAGATGAAGTTTTTTTCTTCTTTAGAGTCATATGTAACAGAACCTTTAGGAACATGCATATTGCATATTACATACTCATTCATAAAAGCTATATCATAAAAGTATACGATAGTTTCAAAAAGCTCCTTTTTGAAAACTAATAATTGTACCTTCTTACAACCCTTTATGAAAAAGGTATTTTGACATGATTTCAAAATGTAATAATTGTACCTTACATCATATACAAGACAACATGAAAAGAAATGTAGGAAAAAGACAAAACATGAAATCGGCTACATAAAGAAAAACAAATATAATATGTTTTTGAAAATACTCTATTTACCTTCTTTAAAGAAACAATTTCAAATGTAGGAAAAAGACAAAACATGAAATCCGCTACACAAAGAAAACAAATATAATAAAGTTTTTGAAATGACTCTAGTTACCTTTTTTACAAACCCATAGAATGTCGACTTACTTGAAGTCATCATTCTCTTTGTATAGCATTAAATACCTCCTGTAAGAAATCCTTGTTAAAATATCCTTCTCAAGAATGTCGACTTTCTTGAAGTCCTCATTCTCTCTGAAGACTTTGAAAAACACAACATAAAGAAAACACTTGACATGACTATGTACAAATAAATATCTCAAAGCACTCATTGTACTTACACTCATTTAAAGTAAAGAAGTACTTATGTACCTCAAATCATTAATTAGGATAAAGACAAAACTACAATCCAACGTTCAATGTACTATTGTAAGAAATAGACTTTTTTCATAAAATATGTATTACCTAAAATATTACAACGACTAGGGTACCCCATATTTTACTTTTATGGAAAAAGGCTTTCTCGAATTTCTCTAAAGATGTTTTTGAAATGACTTAATATTTCACATCTCAAAAAGGCAACGATTTCAAAAAGTAACGACTACTTTTTTAAAAGCTATATAAACACACTCAAATAAACTATTCAATATGGAATGGAATGGACATGTGAGCTTACAACGAGAAAAATTCCTATTCGATATTTGAAAAGAGAGCCTTGAAAAAGAAAGAGAAAAAGAAAAGAAAGAAAAGAGAAAAAGTCAAGTATAGCTCTTTGATAAAGAGTATCCTCTGAGTGACAAATAGAACATTCTGGGAATCCTTCATTCGTGCATTCATATCATTCTGAAGGTTCTATAGGAAGTATTGTAACTCTGTTATTCACTATTTTCCTTCTTTGTTGAAAGAAGTAGACCTCTGTGAAAGAGGGTGTTGCCCTTCTCTGTTGAGAGAAGAAGACCTCAGTGAAAGAGGGTGTTGTCCTTCTCTGTTGAGAGAAGAAGACCACTGTGAAAGAGGGTGTGCCCCTTCTCTGTTGAGAGAAGAAGACCTCTGAGGAAGAGGGTGTTGTACTATTTATCCGGTGACTCGGATGTTATAGTGGAAAGTTCAAGTGGTTTGCTTGGGGACTGGATGTAGGTCTGGGTATTGACCGAACCAGTATAAATTCTGTGTTTTATGTGTTGTGCCTTATTGCCTGATTATTTTATTTTATCGATCTTTATCGTATTTCACTATTCACCCCCCCTCTAGTGGAATTTCATTTGGTATCAGAGCAGGTTTGCTGGTTACGACATAACAAGTCTTCCAGCACAAATGGCATCTACCTCTTATGCTCGTGATATTGAAGGTCAACACGCATCTCGTCCTCCTTTCTTCAATGGCTCCAACTATGGATACTGGAAGTGCAGAATGGCTATATTTCTCAAATCCATAGATTTTGTTGTATGGAAAATTGTTGAGCATCCATACACATCTTCATCCGCAGACTATAACTTATGGTCTGATAAAGAAAAGAAAATGGCAAACCTAAATGCAAAGGCTATGAATGCCTTATATTGTGCCATTAATCAGAACGAATTCAATAGAATATCTATATGTGAATCTGCATATGATATTTGGCATTCTTTGGAGGTTATTCATGAAGGAACCAACAAAGTGAAAGAAGCCAAAATCTTATCTCTTGTCAGAAAATATGAGTTGTTCAAAATGAACAAAGATGAACCCATCAAAGAGATGTTTACCAGATTCACCAACATCACCAACGATCTGAAATCTCTGGGTGTAACATATTCCCAGACAGAAAAGGTGAAGAAAATCTTGAGATCTCTCATAACTGATTGGGAGAAAAAGACTACAGCTATTGAAGAAGCTCAAGATTTATCTAAGCTTACTCTGGACGACTTAATAGGCAATCTTATGGCTTATGAAGTCCACATAAAAGAAAGAAGGGAAGAAGAACAACCGATAAAGAAAACTCTAGCTTTCCCAGCTCTATCTGAGAATGAAGTCTCAGATAAAGAATCCGAAATTGCGCTACTAACCAGAAAATTCCAACGCTTCATGAGAAGGAACCGGCTTCCAAACAAGCACAAGGAAAGAAAAGATCTTAAGTAAGATCCCATATGCTATCAGTGTAATAAGCCAGGTCACTTGAGGCGTGACTGTCCCCTTCTCAAAAGAAAGTCCAAGACCAAGGAACCAAAGAAGAGGTTCTTCAAGAAAAAGGCTCTGCATGCTCAATGGGATGACTCAGAACCATCCACTAGTGAAGAGTCAAGTGATGATGAAGCCGAAACTGCAAACATGTGCTTCATGGCAAACGAAAGCTCTGTAAGTGAAATTTCTGATTTTTCCTTTGAAGAACTTCTAGATGCTTTTCAAGAACTATTTGAAGATTCTAGAAAATTAAGCTTCAAAAATAAAACTTTAAAATCTGAAAATTTAGAGCTTTCCCAGAAAAATGAAAAACTCAGCAGCTAAAACCTTGAGTTGAAAAAGAAAAATCTTCTTATTACTTCTGAAATCTTATCTACTAGCTTCAAGACTAAAAATCTTCAAGTAGAAATTTCAGAATGAAAAAGTAAAACTGAAAACCTTATGAAAACGGTTTTCAAGTTTACTAAAGGAAAAGAGAACTTGGATAAACTCCTATCTTCTCAAAAAGTCTCTTTCTACAAGAATGGTATTGGCTACTCTCATTTCAACAAGCCTTCTTGTATGAATCAAAAGACCACTTTTGTGAAAAGTTCATCTGAACCAAATAAGGAGTATTATAATGTTAATTTTTTTAACTCCTCTAAGGTTGTAGACAAACCCAAATCCAAATGGATATGGGTTCCAAGGTCTAACAAAAAGGGACCCGATTGGGTACCAAAAAGAAATTTTATTTAATGATTTGCAGACTCCAAACAAGAAGAACAGATGGATTCTAGACAGTGGATGTTCAAAACACATGAATGGACATTCAGACCTCTTTGTTGTTCTTCATAAAAAAGGAGGAACCGTCACCTTTGGTGATAACAACAAAGGTTTGATAATAGGTATTGGTAATATTGGAAATATAGATAAACCTCTTATCAAAGACGTTCTCCTGGTTAAAGGCTTAAAACATAACCTTCTAAGTATTAGTCAAATGTGTGATACAGGTTATAATATTAGCTTTAATCATAATGCTTGTCTTATAGCAGACACCAACGAAAATATTATCTTAAAAGGTATAAGAAAAAATAATATATATGAATTATACCTAGAAAACATCACAGAACATTGCCTCATAGCTAATAATGACTCTCAACATCTATGGCACATGAGAATGGGTCATGTCAATTCTAAATACATGTCTAAATTAGCTAAAGATAAGTTAGTATGTGGGTTACCCAAAATATCTTTTAAAAAGAATTATTTTTGTGATGCATGTCAATTAGGAAAACTGTCAAAATCTTCTTTCAAATCAAAAAATATCATTTCAAGCAAAAGACCTTTAGAGCTTCTCCACCTGGATCTTTTTGGTCCTTCAAGGGTAGCTAGTCATAATCATAATAAATACGTTTTTGTCATTGTAGATGACTACTCAAGATTTACTTGGGTGATATTTTTGAAAAACAAAAGTGATACGTTTCGTCAATTTAAAATTTTATGTAAAAAATTACAAAAATGAAAAATCTTGTTCTATTGTTAAAATCCGTAGTGACCATGGAGGAGAATTTGAAAATGAACTTTTTGAAAATTTTTGTAACTTGCATGGTATTTCTCATAACTTTGCCTTTCCTAGAGCTGCACTTCAAAATGGTGTAGTAGAAAGAAAGAATAGAACCCTTCAGGAATGTGCTAGAACTATGCTCCAACACAATAATCTTGCTAAATCTTTTTGGGCAGAAGCTGTTAATACTGCATGCTACATAACAAATAGAGTTCTCATTAGACCCTTATTAAATAAAACTCCATATGAACTATTCTATGACAGAACTCCAAGAATAGACTATTTCAAAATCTTTGGTTGTAAATGCTTTATCCTAAACACAAAAGATAGCCTAGATAAATTTGATGCTAAATCTATTGAAGGCATATTTTTAGGATATTCAAGTCATAGTAAAGCATACGGGGTTTTCAATAAGTGTTCTAAGTCTATTGAAGAATCTATGCATGTTAGTTTCTGTGAATCTATTGATCAATCTGTTCATAAGCAAACTAACGATGATGATGTTGAAAGTACAAATTTATTTTTAGATAACACAGCTAAGTCTAATGAAGATGATCATCAAAGAACATTTGTCGATATCAAAGATCATCCTCAAAAGCAGATTTTGGGAGAACTGACAAAGGGGGTTCAGACTAGAGCTCAGCTAGAACGGATTGCAAATATGGCATTCATTTCTCAACTTGAACCAAAGAAGATTGATGAAGCCATCATCGATGAGTTCTGGATGCTAGCCATGACTGCAGAACTGAATCAATTCCAAAGGAATGAAGTTTGGGATCTTGTACCAAGACCAAAGGATCATCCAATCATTGGGACAAGATGGATCTTCAAAAACAAGCTAGATGAAACAGGTAATGTTATAAGAAACAAGGCAAGACTAGTAGCTCAAGGATACAACCAGGAGGAAGGTATTGATTTTGATGAAACATTTGCTCCTGTTGCTAGACTTGAATCTATTAGAATGTTTTTAGCATATGCAAGCTATATGGATTTCAAATTATATCAAATGGATGTTAAAAGTGCTTTTCTAAATGGTTTTATAAATGAAGAAGTTTATGTAAAACAACCTCCAGGATTTGAAAATGAACAATATCTAGATCATGTTTTCAAACTCAAACGTGCTTTGTATGGTTTAAAACAAGCACCTTGTGCTTGGTATGATAGACTTAAAACCTTTTTGTTAAAAATTGGCTTTTCTGTAAGCAAAGCATACTCTACATTATTTGTAAAAATAGTGAATAATCATACCCTAATTGTTCAAATATATGTAGACGATATCATCTTTGGATCATCTAACAACACTTTTTGTGAAGAATTTTCTAAGTCCATGCAGAAAGAATTTGAAATGAGTATGATGGGAGAACTCACCTACTTTCTTGGACTGCATATTAAGCAAACCAAGGATGGAGTTTTTATCAATCAGTCTAAGTATGCTCGTGAACTTCTGAAGAGGTTCAACATGAACTCAACTGCTTCAAAATCTACTCCTATGAGCACTACTACTTTTTTGGACAAAGATGAAGATGGTAAGTCTGTTGATACAAAGGTATACCGAGGTATGATAGGATCACTTCTCTATTTAACTGCTAGCCGTCCAGATATTATGTTCAGTGTTTGCTTGTGTGCTAGATTTCAGTCAAATCCAAAAGAATCACATCTTAAGGCTGTAAAAAGAATAATGAGATATTTAAAAGACAGTTGATTTTGGATTATTCTATTCAAAATCCTCTACATTTGATTTAATCTCATACATCGATGCTGACTTTGCTGGAAGTAAATCTGACAGAAAAAGCACAAATGGAACATGTCATATGCTAGGGCACTCTCTTGTATCATGGTTCAGTAAGAAACAAAATTGTGTATCCTTATCAACTACTGAAACCGAATACATTGCTGCTAGCCTAGCCTGTACACAAGTTATCTGGATGAAACAAACCTTAAAAGATTTTGGTTTAAATTTTGAAAATACAACTATTTTCTGTGATAATACTAGTGCTATAAACTTATCTAAGAATCCTATTTTACACTCACGAACTAAGCACATTCAAATAAGACACCACTTCTTAAGAGAACAAGTCTTAAACAACATAATTAAACTGGAATTCATACCCACTAATCAACAGTTAGCAGACATATTCACTAAACCATTGAAACATGAAGACTTTACACGAATTAGAAGAGAACTAGGAATATGCAAACTAAGTGACTTATAAATTAATCACACTTATTATAATACTTCTTATAAGTTTTGTTAAAATCTTATTTTAAAAGTTTTTCTTCTTATTGATTGTTGTTAGTCAAACTAGGTTTCCATATTCACGAACACCTTAAACTCTTATAAGACACATTCTTTATGTCTTTCAACTTGTCATCTTTCAAGTACACATCCATTATGACTCCTTGTCCTATCTCCTTTCACTCATATTCATAAAAACTAACTATATTAAAAGCTATCATAACATTGTTCACATCACTCATCTCATAACTCCTTTATTATTTTTTGTCCTTTTGTGAAAACTTCTCTTACGATAAAATTGATTCACCTTCAACATGATAACATATTAGTTTATGAGAACTCTTGCTTTTCAAATTATTAGTTAAAATTGAATGATTATTTTTTTTGGTTCTTTTACCTTTTTTTAAAGATCTAGTTGCTATTATATCTCACGTAAATTTTTACTATATCATCTTTTATATTATAGCCTAAAGAACTATCTATTATCATCTCTTCATGCTTTACATCTTTTACAAAAAATATTTGTACTCCACCCATTAGTACGTTTTGTATCACCTTTTTTTTTTTCTCTCTCTCTCTCTATATTATACGAAGCTTCTTTTCATCCGTGACCATCACTCTCTCATACATTTTATATCTCTCTCCAATCGAGACTCATTAAAACCTTGTCCTTCATTTTTATTCTCATGAGTACCTTTAGTACTTTCTCTCTCTCATACGAATTAAGCCGCCATTCTTGTCAATTCGTGATTGTGACTCCTTTACTAGTTTAAAACTTAACTTTATTCTCTAAAAAATATGAACTTCCTCAAATCGAGTTTCTTTAAAAATATGTTTATCAAATAAACATTAATTCATGTCAATCATAACTTTATTTTATGTCTTTTATCTCATATCAATCATGATTTTTTATTACTTCTTATCTTACTCGAAAATCCATAAATGTCATCTTACTTTTCTCTATGACTACTCTCACTCCTTCCACGCATATCCATAAAAATATTTCTCATATAAGCAATTATTACTTTTCACTCATGAATATCTTTTTGTCTCATCATCTCTCTTACCACTATTCATAGTCAAAGTGTGTCCCTCTCATATTTACGTATACTCACAAAAATTACAAATGTGAAGACACATTAATTATGACACATTTTTTTTAAGGCATTCTTTTCTTTCAAAAATGTCATATCTTTCAAACCACATATCCGTATCACCCTTCTTTATGTCTATTCATTCTTTTTCCACACATATCAAAATATACACTTATTAAATAACAAATTATTGCCTCTCACTCTCTTATCTTTGTTTGTCTTATTCCAAAATCACTCTTCACGAATTTGGAATGCTTCCACATCAAGTAATATCATGTAGAAAAAGTTGTTTGTTTTATTAGGCCATTATTTTCTTCACTCTATTCAATATGTCACTCCATACTCAATTCATGACATTTCTCACTACTCGATACACTCTCCCATAGTATATTTGTTCAAATCTATGTCCTTCTTAACATACATATCAATATAATACACTATCTTCCACCATTGATTTGATTTGTCATTCACAAGCCCCTTAACTTACAACTCACGATTTTCCTTATTCAAACTACAATCCAAAAATCATTCTCTTCCATTGTCATTCAATTATTGTCACAATTATTTTTTGTCTTCTATTTAATCGATTGGTTCATTCCTCACCAATACTACTCGTAGCTCACTATCTTCATACATAATTTCAAACTCGTTCCTCCTCACTCAACTCCCTTTTGCAATGGCTTCCTTCCTAAACTCTGCAATCACTGCCGCAGATCTACGGTATCCAGATCTTTTCCACTTCTACAACTCCCTTTGTTCTCGACCCATTCATGAAGAAAAATTGGTTCACTATGAAGACTTCATGCTATTTGACCTAGACAGCTATCTCCCCGAACTCAAACACCTATTAGGATCTTCATCCCAAGCTACCTACTATCCTGAACTAGTTCGACTATTCTATACAAATTTTTCTTCTGATCATGAACAAACTACCATCACCACCAAAGTACACGGACGCCTGATGTTCTTTCATGCTTCCTCACTAGGTAGAATTCTAAACCTTCCTTCCACCGGCACAGACCTCAACAACATAGTACCAATCGAACGATCGGTACTTCGAAAAATTCTTCTCTGCACCAACTGCTCACAACTTCCCTGGCACATGAGGAATCTCCAACCTCATGCTCAACTGCTTGCCCAGATTCTTCTCCACAATATCTATCCCAAGCCTCCACGCAAGGGATTAGTACCAAGAAAAATCTCTCTCCATATCTACGCAATTTTTTCTTCCACTCCGATAAACTGGTCCAACATTCTTTTCGACCTTTTTCTTCGTTATCAGAAATTCAAGCCTCTTTTTTTCGGGTGTTTTATAACTCCCATTCTAAAATACTTCAAAGTATCACTTCACAACGAAGTTATCCTCCATCCTTCTCAGGTCCTCGATGCTACTACCTTCAATCTCAGGTCCCTGCACCTTCTTGGCTCTGATGAAGACAATCCAACATCCAACTTTGATTACTTCTCTGCACTGATGGATGTTCAGCGCTCTCAGGATCGTATCCTTCGCAATCAAGCCTTGTTGCAGCAGACTCATCAAGCTCAACCGCAAGATCTAGATGCCCCTACACATCAACCTACTCCACCTTCAGAATAAACTTTTTTTACTGTAATATTTACTTTTGGTCTGTAATAACTCTCTTACTCTGATCCCTTCCTTTTTGTCTATGACAAAGGGGGAGAAAACCTGTCTCCATTATTGGAGAAATACTCTCTTTAAACATTTTTCAATATTTTATAATATTATTATTTCTATGCATAATGTCTTTTTGACAGGGGGAGCATATTTTGTCATCATCAAAAAGGGGGAGAATGTTGAGAAACTCTGTTTTGATGTCACATAATATGATACACTGTCGGATTTGATTTTATATGATATGATAATATGTCCTCTTGAAAAATGTTATATTATGACTGAATATGTTTTGCCATAAATCTAACGAGTATTTGATGCAAGGATATCTCACCCAAAAAGGATGGAGACTTCCTGTTCAAGTACAACTATAGTGCAATCATACTCCTTGAAGAAAAAGCTTGATGAGCCATGCATTCCTAAAGATCAACTCAAGAGATCAGCTACCTCAAGATGAAGTTTTTTTCTTCTTTAGAGTCATATGTAACAGAACCTTCAGGAACATGCATATTGCATATTACATACTCATTCATAAAAGCTATATCATAAAAGTATACGATAGTTTCAAAAAGCTCCTTTTTGAAACTAATAATTGTACCTTCTTACAACCCTTTATGAAAAAGGTATTTTGACATGATTTCAAAATGTAATAATTGTACCTTACATCATATACAAGACAACATGAAAAAAAATATAGGAAAAAGACAAAACATGAAATCGGCTACATAAAGAAAAACAAATATAATATGTTTTTGAAAAGACTCTATTTACCTTCTTTAAAGAAACAATTTCAAATGTAGGAAAAAGACAAAACATGAAATCGGCTACACAAAGAAAACAAATATAATAAAGTTTTTGAAATGACTCTAGTTACCTTTTTTACAAACCCATAGAATGTCGACTTACTTGAAGTCATCATTCTCTTTGTATAGCATTAAATACCTCCTGTAAGAAATCCTTGTTAAAATATCCTTCTCAAGAATGTCGACTTTCTTGAAGTCCTCATTCTCTCTGAAGACTTTGAAAAACACAACATAAAGAAAACACTTGACATGACTATGTACAAATAAATATCTCAAAGCACTCATTGTACTTACACTCATTTAAAGTAAAGAAGTACTTATGTACCTCAAATCATTAATTAGGATAAAGACAAAACTACAATCCAACGTTCAATGTACTATTGTAAGAAATAGACTTTTTTCATAAAATATGTATTACCTAAAATATTACAACGACTAGGGTACCCCATATTTTACTTTTATGGAAAAAGGCTTTCTCGAATTTCTCTAAAGATGTTTTTGAAATGACTTAACATTTCACATCTCAAAAAGGCTACGATTTCAAAAAGTAACAACTACTTTTTTAAAAGCTATATAAACACACTCAAATAAATTATTCAATATGGAATGGAATGGACATGTGAGCTTACAACGAGAAAAATTCCTATTCGATATTTGAAAAGAGAGCCTTGAAAAAGAAAGAGAAAAAGAAAAGAAAGAAAAGAGAAAAAGTCAAGTATAGCTCTTTGATAAAGAGTATCCTCTGAGTGACAAACAGAACATTCTGGGAATCCTTCATTCGTGCATTCATATCATTCTGAAGGTTCTATAGGAAGTATTGTAACTCTGTTATTCACGGTTTTCCTTCTTTGTTGAAAGAAGTAGACCTTTGTGAAAGAGGGTGTTGCCCTTCTCTGTTGAGAGAAGAAGACCTCAGTGAAAGAGGGTGTTGTCCTTCTCTGTTGAGAGAAGAAGACCTCTGTGAAAGAGGGTGTGCCCCTTCTCTGTTGAGAGAAGAAGACCTCTGAGGAAGAGGGTGTTGTACTATTTATCCGGTGACTCGGATGTTATAGTGGAAAGCTCAAGTGGTTTGCTTGGGGACTGGATGTAGGTCTGGGTATTGACCGAACCAGTATAAATTCTGTGTTTTATGTGTTGTGCCTTATTGCCTGATTATTTTATTTTATCGATCTTTATCGTATTTCACTATTCACCCCCCCTCTAGTGGAATTTCAGTCTAGGCTTTCACTTAGATTGATTTCATTGACTTCCCTGATGCTCGGGATGTCGACAGTGAAAGTAGGACGAGGAATCATTGGCTGTGGGAGTCGATCTTCCAGATCCTCTCCTAGGACCGTGGTAATCATACCTCCCTTCGACCATTTAATGCACTGGTGAAGGGTTGAAGGAACAACATTGGCATTGTGGATCCAAGTGCGCTCTAAAACAAGGTTGTATGTGGGCGGCACGTTGACCACATGAAAAAGCACTGTATGCACCGAGTAGTTGATGAAATTTTTGAGAAATATCTTCCCCTTGGTTGTTTGCCCATGGTTGTCAAAACCATAGATCGTTATGGGATCTGGGGTATATTCTTTTTCCTTCAGTCCCAAGGCTTTGGCTATCATCTCGGGACAAATGTTGAGGCTGCTGCCTCCATCAACCAGCACATGAGGGACTGTCATGCCCCTGGTCTGCACCACTATGTATAAGGCGTTGTTATGAAAAGAATGAGGCTTTGGTAGATCCTCATCAGAAAATGTAATTGGTGCGTTCGTCATGGTCTGGTTGACGATCTGCGCCATATCTTGCAGCGTCGTGCTAGGTTTGACTTTGATCTTTCTTAGTAGATCTTCTAGCACTTGCTGGTGCTCTGGGGAAGCGTGGGTCAGATCCATGATAGAAATGTTGGATAAAGCAATAATTGGCTTCTGTACTGATCCTGAAGTTTCATCTTTCTTTGAAGCTGCCTTGGCGAAGCGCTTCGGAATCCTGGGAGTTAGCCTGGCAATTTCTGTCGTTACTTTGGCTAGTTCCTTGTTTGGTTTCTTATTGTTGGAAAATGCAGTAATATCCACCCTCTTGGCGTAAGACTGCGCTTGACGAAGGACGAGGACCTGATATTGATCCTGAATGTCCTAACTGGAACACAGTTGAATGCTGCCTTGAAGAGAGAATGTTTCTTCTGTGATGACTTAAGCTGAATGCTTAGGAAATGGTTTGGACAAGATTTCTGGCTGTTCTTCCTCATACTCGATTAACAAGTTCTTGTTGATGCAATCCTAGATGATGTTCTTGAGGACAAAACAGTGTTCTGTGTCATGTCCAACAGTCCGATGGAACTTGCAGAACTTATCAGTCCATTTTCCCATAGCAGCGGGAGGATCTGCCACCTTGGGGAGTTTTATCATTCCCTTCGACATCATATATTCCAAGATGTCTTCACGGGACTGTTCTAGAGCTGTAAACTCTCGATCATAACTCCATCCCTCGTGTTTTGGCTTTTCTTGTTGCTTTGCTTCTGGCTGAGGCGCTGACTGGACGAGTTGTGGCTTAACAAACTTTCCCTTCTGGGCTGTAGAGTTTGTCCTTTCGGCCCTAGAGTGTCTGGCATTCTTGTTACAATTTTTCTTGCTACCAGAACTACCGCTGTGCACTAAGAAGTTCATGGAGTAAGCCATGTGGGCCTTTTTCTTTTGATCAGGATTCCCTCTGACGAAAGGATATCCTTCATACAGGCCGTTGTCCAATCCGGTCTCGAGCCACTCGGCTCTCTCAATCAATTTGATGAATGATTTGGCAGGAGAGGTAGAAATGAGGTTCCTCAGAGGCTGAGCAAAGTTGTTCAAAATAATTTGTAGGGCGTACTCTTTTGGGACGGGAACCTTCATTCTGTTACAGGTGCTCCTTCACCTGTGGATGAATTTGCTAGCCTTCTCATTCTTGTTCTGCTTCATATTGTACAGATGGTTAAGAGTTGGTGAGGCTTCAACATTGAACATAAAGCGCTCAATGAACAAGTTTACGACTTTATCGAACTCTCGTAGTTCGATAGGATTGATGTGGTCTGCATACCACCTAGCCACTACACCCTCTAGGCTACGAGGAAAGCAAATAAATAGCGCTCAGTTATCCTTCCTGAAACGGACGCACTCAACATAGAAAGTGGCCAAATGAGCCTTCGGGTTGCTGGTTCCGTCAAACTTGAGGAACTTGCGAGGGAGATTTTCCAGATTGTCATCCCCATCTAGGCCATTCTAAAAATCCTCACCAGAGTAAGTCTGTTTGCCTTTGCTTTTGGTTTGAATATCTTTAATGGCTTGAATCATTTCCCTCATCTGTTCGTGCATTGGATCATTAACTGGAATAGGTTTATTTACAGATTCAGGTTCTGCAACGATCTTTACGAATTGCTGCAGAGGATTCTGATGGTAGACAAACTGCTCATCTTCCTCTAATTCTTCCTCGATTGATTCAGATTCCTCAGAAGTGGTGTCAGGCTGGATCTTCTTTCTGACAATCCTGACTGGCTTTTTCGCAGCTTTCTTCTTTGGTCTGCTCTTTGGAGCAACCTTTTTTTGACTGGCCTCATCTTGCTCCGACATCATTCTGGTCATCATTCTCTTAAACATGTTATACATGGCAGGATCTATATCATCGGTTTTGTTCTGATTCTACTCTTTGACTGACTTAGGAGAGTTTTTTGCCTCGGCTTCGCTGTCGCTGTGCTGAGGAGCAGTCTCCTTTCCAGCTCTGGTCTGAACCATCTTGCCAATGCCAATGATTTCTGCGGAAATAAAGGAATGGTTAGAGCTCGGAGGAGTTTTTTTGAAAACATGATCTTTTTGAGAAAAGGACAAGAAAGGAGGAATTGATAGACAATTAGAGAAGTTATCTCATCACCAGGGATCGGGTCATCACAAATTTTGTGATAATTGTGTCACCATTTTGTCATAACGGGAAAATATTCCTTGTTACCTAGGCGAGGTCGTCCATCATGATAAG
This sequence comes from Nuphar pumila, assembly GCF_984573655.1. NCBI lineage: Eukaryota > Viridiplantae > Streptophyta > Magnoliopsida > Nymphaeales > Nymphaeaceae > Nuphar > Nuphar pumila. The sequence goes on along the minus strand of NC_143255.1, from coordinate 66,994,965 downwards.
AGATAATTTGAAGAAGAATATAAGGCAAAGTCTCATCACTAGGGATGAGGTCGTCACGGGGATCGTGACCACATAAAAAGAATAAAACTTTGGCCACAAAGAGCTTTTTAACAGAACATAAAGTTGTATTTTTATTGATGATAAGATTTAAATACAAAGGGAAGGTCGGCAGACAGTTTGCCACCATTCTCGATATTTCGAAGATACATTAGGACCAGGAAACATGGACAAAGGAATGAAGGAGTCCCAAGTGTATTTGGTTACATGGTATGCCCCAGACCACTGATCCGACTGCAGATCGAACTCTGGCATGTGGCCCATCGGGAAGCGAGTGTTGACACAACCCTGATGCTGTGAGAACTCTCTGAGACACCTCTCTGGCTGATAGTCGACACAGAAGAAAGGGTCGAGCAATTTGTAACGCTTGCTATGAGCATAAGTGTAGCGAGGAACTGATTCTCGTCTGTCAAAGTAATCCCAGAGGATCTCTTCCTGGTGCAGACTCTCGATCAAAGTTCGGTACTGAACAACAAACTTCGACTTCTTGCTGCTGAAACTGAAGGAACTGGCCTTTGATGGGACATGTCACAGGAACCACGACTGCAAGGCATAAGTGCATCTTTCTACCAGAATGGTCTCTCGAAGGGTAAAACGGGCTAAGCCTCTGTAGAGAAAGGCTAGAGCTGCCATGGACACTGAAAGCTAACGGGTATGCTTGCTTCCCCATCTTCGAAAGAGTTGAGCAACTCTGACATCGATAAAATTCTGACCGTCTTGAAAGAACGCTAATCCTATTATGCATAGGACCATGGCGTGCTGGATTCTTTCCTTCACTGCCCGAGACAAGGTGTCAACTTCCTCGTAGGCTCCATACTTGCGATAGAGTCTGAACAGATCGATGAACTGACTACCGTTGATCTCAGTGAGAGGCCAAGATCTGCTTTTTGTCGCTCTGGCTAATGCTTCTTGAACAACCATCCCCTTGACGTTGATTAGGAACTGCTGCTCGACCGGATCATCTGGCTGACCAGCTGGCTCTGACAATCCCATGATATCATTGAATTCGTCCATTAACAGAGTCATCTCTCCCCACGGAAACCAGAATGTGCAGGTACATGGATTTCATCGCTCTGTCATAGCTTGAATCAAATTGCCATTGATAGTTCGCTTGCCCACTGCTGATGCCATCTCCAATCCACAATCATCCAAGTGGTCTGAGAACATACGCAAGAAGGTGGCGAACCAAGAATAATACCACCGAGGGAAGAAAGAATGAGACTGAATAACCCGATGATATGGAGTTTCATCCCTTATTTGATAGAAGACATGATCTTTGAGAAAGATAGCATCGAGGGAATTAGACGCCATTGGAATGATACTGAGGCAAAGAGGAAGGGAATTAGATAGAATGCAAGACTTGCGGATAGACTTTTGAAAAAAAGAGGATAGACATAAATCCTGGCAATATTGAAAGATCAAGGGAATTTAAGAAAAAGGATTTTCAGGGTTTTTTAAAGAAAAGGTTTGACATAAAAGAAAAAAGAACGTAGGTAAAGGAAAAATACAAACCTGGGGTTTTTGAAAATAAGAAGAAATTTTGAATCATACACCCAGGGTTTAAAAAGATTTTGATATATATAAGAGAATACAAGAAACATTACATAACAAAAGGTGCACAAACATCCTAACTCTATGCGCACACAGCACTCCCTAAAGGCTGACTCTAAATGCAATATTTGAAATGACTTATAGGACCTTAATCCTAACTCTATGGTTCAGTTCATCTAATTTCAATCAAGGTATGCCGATATAATCAAGCCGAAGCTCGAAGTACGTGGCATAGAAATAATTCTCTGGTTCTAAGGTAATGGCTTCACAACATCCTTGAGTGCCTACCGATATACCTCGGACTATGGCCCTTAGGTACGTGGTAGGGGGGCGCAAACCCAAATAAGTGGTCCAGTTGTGAGTCTCTCTCCCGAACTATGGTTCAGTGAGACAGCCCAGCAACGTGAAGACCGGGACAATATAGGTAGGGATATTTTTCAAAAACATGATTAACATGCAGACAAAATCAGAAAGCTCTAATGCAAGTCTTAGAAGAGATAGATTTAAATGAAGAGAAGCATACACTTGCATACATTGTTTGCATTCAACCCCTAAAATTGAGGAGAGTTGGATTTCAAACCTGAATCTAATGTGAACATGGAATAATCTCCTCAATATGGTCCTACCAAACCATACTTAGATCCTATATGCAATGATGTCAGCTTAGGACAGAGTCTAGGCTCCTAAGGTTTGCATGAAAAATGAAACTGACATAGAAGAATAAAGACTTAGATATTATCAAAGCAAAGCAGAAAGGCACAATTCGACCGGACGAAGACGTGTCCCATCACGGTCGCCAAAACTGTGATCATCGTAAAAAAATTCCTCTCTTTGTGGTTTCTCTCTCTTCCTTCTCTTTCTCTTTCCAACCTTTATTTCCTCCTTTTTGAGGGGAGAAAATAAAAGACATAAAGAAAAAGAGAAGAGAAAAGAAAAGAAGAGAGAAGAAAAGGAGAAAGAGAAAAAGGAAGAGAGAGAAACTCTTTTGCGGGGTCTCACTTGACCTTAATTTGAAAATATTTAGAAAATTACTCACCTCCGTTTTGAAATATATTGCGGGAAAATGGAGAGACGGTATTCGCTCGTCGATACGAGGTTCAACCATTCCTGGCGCCTTTACCAGGGGTAATAGAACCAAGGATCGAATTTATGCCGTATGCTTTGCCTAAAATATTATCTAAGAATTTATCCTAAGTCTAAATGCACAAAGAATCATGCTTATGCAATGCAAGGATGTATACTCTTTTCAAAAAAATGGTTTTGGAAATCTCCAAGTGTCTTGAGATGGACTTGATAATGGAGTGAAGAAATGGTTTCTGAATGGTAGAATCTAATCTTAGAACTTGAGATAGATTAGGAAGCATATTTTGAAGTTCTAAGTCTTTGAAATGATCAGAGTTGGGAAAATAAATCTTTGAATTTGAAAATAATGATTTGGAAGATGAGTGAAAAGGAAATGAAGCTTCAAAGTCAGAAATGGACTTTGAGTTTGAATTTAAAACATGGATTTAAGAGAAGGAGATGAAATTTGAAGTGATATTGAATTCTAGATTTAAAGTTTGAAATCAAGATGGAATTTGGTTTTTGAGAAATTCAAATGGTATAAAAAATAGAAATAGATTTAAGAAGTCCAGATGAGACCTGAAAATGTAATTGGATTTGAAATCTGAAATCAAGATAGAATTTGAATCCGCAATCTGAATCCTAAAATGGAATTTGAATCTGAAATCTGAGATCCAAGATGGAATTTGATCCGAAATTTGGATTGGATTTTGGATCTGAAATCTGAGATCCAAAGTGGAACTGGGTTCTAGATCCTAAAATGAAATTTGGATCTTAAGTCTGAGATCCAAAATGGAATTGGATTCTGGACCTTAAAATGGAATTGGATCTGAAGTCTGAGATCCAAGATAAAATTGGATTCTGGATCCTAAAATGGAATTGGATCTGAAGTCTGAGATCCAAACTGGAATTGGATTCTGGATCCTAAAATGGATTTTGGATCTGAAATCTGAGATCCAAGACGGAATTGGATTCTGGATCCTAAAATGGATTTTTGATCTGAAGTCTGAGATCCAAGACGGAATTGGATTCTGGATCCTAAAATGGATTTTGGATCTGAAGTCTGAGATCCAAGGTGAAGTTGGATTCTGAATCCTAAATGGATTTTGGATTTGAAGGTCTGAGATCCAAAAGTGGAGATTATACTTTGGAATTCTGGATCCAAGTTGGGATTAGGATCTAACTTTGGATTTTGGATTCTGAAAGTCCAAATGGGACTTTTAAAGATAGATCTGGGTTTTGAAAACCCAGATTGAATTTAAAATTTAAGAGGGGTCAAGTTTTGAGATTTAGAATCAATCTCAAACTGCGATTTTGATTTTGAAGATGAACTTGATTTCGAATTTGAAATCAGAAGGTAACTCAGAAGTTTCAAAGTTTAAATTGAACTTTGAAAAATGGAATTTTTGAGATATTGAATTGAATTTGAATCTGAATTTGAGTTTTGAAAATGAACTTGGAATTTCAAAGTTGATTTGAGAATTGGATTTTGAATATACGAATGAATTTCAAAGTCAAATTGGACTTTGAATTTGAAGCTTGAATTTGGAATTTAGAAAATGAATCAAGAATTTCAAAGTTGAATTGAACTTTGAATTTGATTTCAAAGTCAAAATTTGGACTTTGAAGATGAGATAGAATTGATGATTTGAAATAGAAATTGAAGAAAAGATATTCACAATCACTTGGGTTTTTGAAAAGGGAATTTTGAAAATATGATGCAATTCTATCCTAAATGATGAATGAATTTAAGTAATTTTGAAATTGGATTTGAAAACCATATCTCATTCTTTAAATGAATTTAAAATAAGATTGAAAATATAATACACCCCTCACTATGGTCATTAAATGTATTATATAATAATCTACATTTAAATTCAAATGAAGAATAAAACACATTTTGGTGCTTTTATAGAATTTAAAATGAAATTAACTCTCAATATACCCTGACTATGGTCATTGGTATACATATTGAATTAATTTTAAATTAAACTCTGATAAAAGAGGAAAATGTTTAAAGAAAATATGATGGATTTTGAGATGGATCTAGTGTGAATCCAGTGTTATTATATAAAAGATAAAAATACTAAGTTTTGTTTACATCCTGACTATGGCCATTCATGTAAATCATCAACTTAGGATTAATTACCTCTTACGAAATGGTGCATGTGCCATTCGTGTTTCACCATTTTGAGATTTTGAGAAATAAAGGCAAAAATATGAAAACAAATAATTTATGATATTTAAATGCTCATACATTTTATCAAAAAGCTGGAAATGTAAAGATTTCTCATTAGCATCTGGCTATTACAACTTTAAAATTGAGATGATAAAATCCTAATCTAAAGGGGGACTTCAATGAGTTTTATATATCTTCTGCAAGGGTCAAGTTAGCACAAGACAAAAGATGTAGCAAGAAGGAAGTTCACCAAGTGTCATATTGATATGATGCTTTTACATATACTCTATACTAATGACGATCATATTTGATAAGAAAAATGCATATATATAAGGTGCTACGCTAATGAAGAGTTTTGAAATATACAAGCAATATCCTAAGAAAAGAGAAAAAAAAATGTATACAATGAAATGAAGACTGTTGTAAAAAATGTGAATCACTGTTGTAAACTGAGACTTGGATCAACAACTATATATGTAATGAAATGTGGGTTGTTGGTATACATTTAATAATGTGCAATGTTGCTGGGAATGTGAGTGCACCGGGACTGTGCGTAAGTGCTGGAGGCAATACATAAATAAATTTAGCCCAACAGCCAAAGAAAAATGGCTGTCTTTGGAACCCTCCTACCGAACTCAACAACTGACACATATAATGGCAGGGGAACAGAAAATTTAATGGCTAAACAACCCAGCTTATGTCGATAGTCAAACCAAATATAAAGTTTAACAATTTTTTACAGCATGTTAAGAACAAGTAGGAGCAGGCTAATGGCCCCCTTTAACACCAAACCAACTTACCTTCAGCCAACACATTGTTTTCGATGAATCAGTGTAATGATAGCTCCATGGAACTATCCGATAAACGAGCCTATGAATTGGCACCTATCAGTTGATCTCATAACACATGTACAACAAGCCAGAATAAAAGAAATGTGAGATGGATATAGTTGAGTGAAGGTGTCGGAATGATAATGTATTAGGTAGCAGGAGGTGATGTAGGAGATTTCAGCAGATATACATGTGCAAAATAAGATATACAGGAAGCATGGAAGCAATGAAGATGGAAGTACAGGAAAAAGAGAATCTGCCCAAATATAGGAACCTTAGGTAGCTATTAAAATAACTTTCAGGATCACTAATAGCACAGAAATTATTATAAACATATCTTCAACCAATGTTCATAGAGGAGAGAAAGTCCATAGGAACTCTTAAGCAATCCTGTAATCCTACGAAAATATAGCTATGTTCAGAGCAAGTTCAACGCAGAAGATCTGGATGAGCAATGGGATGATCCAACCTATGTGTATTCTACCTAATGCAGCCGCTAGTAAGTATCTAATCATTACTTAGAAAGCACATATGACTTAACAGGTTGGCTCATGCTTTCCATTCAGACAACAGCAATCTCAGAGAAACACAAGAAATCGACAAGGTAAAGTAATCAACCAAAGCAAGAACATATTATCACCGTATGAAGAAAAAAAAAAAGTTAGCCAGAGAGGTGGCTAGAGAGGCTCCCAAGCACTACTAACCCGGTTCAATGGGCTAAGAAGGTCATCAATGGTTGACGCACATATTGATCCTTCAGATAAACCCAGCCAATCGACCTTAACTATCAAACCTTCAAAAAATTCAGATAGTGAAGGAATTAGCTGATCAAATTTCAAACATGAAGCCTTGATCCATGGAACGAATCAAGTATTGGCATCAAAACTCCCAAGGTTCGAGCAGTAAATGGATTCCTGGTGGCACAAAGCGAGGTGGATTTCTCGAGGAGGCATCATCTCCCCAAATTGTACATCCCATAGATTCCATAAAAGGAAAGATACTATTCCATTAACTAAACAGATATTAGCGAAAAAAAAGGGGAAATACAACCCAATATAGATAGTAATTGTAAGCATAAGGTAAACTGGAAATATGCACAACTATGAAACAAAGGATGGAGTAATAATAATGCCCACGATAATACCCTCCTTGCGTGATCAGGATCAAATCCAAATAATGATAATGTCCACTATTTATGAAAAATTTTGCAGGAAACTGATGGGGATATAGTAACTCCAAAGGGATTACAGGAGACAACAATAGTAATTAGCGGACCCTCTTTTACCTGTGACCTCTTGAAGGTCATCAATGGTGCTACATAGGAAGAAAAAAAAATGGAATGACCTTCAAGAAACCATGTGACAACACAAGGGTGTGTATGTACACAATGAGTATATTGCTGTGTGAATGCAAGATGCAATGTTCCCACAAGCTCTATGAGTGGGAAGCGTATAAAAAGCCGTGCATATGCGAGTGTAATGCCCTGGAATGTACCCAAGCCTACAAGAAATCCTAATTAACTTCTGAATATAATCACCGGAATTTCAAATCTGTTCAGTAGCTAAGAGATATTGATCATAAAGAAACTATGTAAAAAAAAAACTTAACCGATGGACTTATATTCAACAAAGCGTCCACATCCTTTGCACCAGGTGATTCCAGTTAACATCTCAAAAAGGATTCAAAAGGTCATTTGCAGATAACGCCACACCCCCAAATATCTTCAATAGCCTTTTATACCAACAGTGATTGGCTTGCAGTGGGGTCCATTACATAGAGGGATTTCTCGATGAAGCCAAAAGAACTTTACTACGAAACCTATTCTGAATTAACAGTAGCTGTCGATGTCACATGGACATTCACGGTATAGCAAATGCATATGGAAAATGTGGTACAGGGTAAATCAAAATGATTGCAGGAAACAAAAACCCAATAATGCAAGAATTCATACGATGCAAAAATGTGAGAATCAACAATTCAATATACTGAAATGAAATGTAACAACGACATTCAGCAGATCCACAATATGACACATCTTCATTTTGAGCTTCAGGTTAACACTATGGATCAGAAGTAGATGCTCCCAATTAGGATTTTGCCGTAAATCCAATATACAAATTCTCACCCATTGATCATTAAGACCATTGATTACCCAAGTATGACTGGACCTTAAAGAAAAGGAGAGGGGTATAAAACCTTTGGCAGAAAATATGGTGCTGAATGGATGAGATGCAGATGATGGTCATAAACATGAAACTTCAAAAATCAAAAGGTATCACCAGAGTGCAGAAATTAAAATAGGGAAGATATCTTAAACGAGAACGTAGCAAGAAATGAGAACTATGAATCTGACACTACCAAAACAGGAAATCAAACATACACAGATAATCATAATTAGTAAAAAAAAAGGAATAGCAAAAAAACTCAAAATGAAAGCTGATTTACCATCGGGGAAACAAGATTCTGATATAAACAAGGAAATAAAGTAACGAAAGGAGATCGAAAAAACCACCCACAGATTGGAATGCAATGAAACTGTAAAATATGCAGGAAACGAGAAGAAAATATGTCGGAATGATACATTCCTTTTGTTGTAGCACAGGGATGGGTCGATGTTACATGAGAAACATCGATATCATCAAGAGTGCGTTGATAGGAATTAAAACAAAGCAGAAAACAAAGAAAGAGAGAGAAAAAAAAAAGAAAGAAAAAAAAAACTCACCGGGTAGCCTCAAGCTGCAAGAGACAGGAAGAGGAATGGAGATGTTAATGGCAGATGTTGCTTGGCGATGGGGTCGAAGCCGGATGTCTTTTTGCTAATCGTTGATCCTTTCTCCGCTCCCCTTGCGCTGCTTATATAGGGAGGGAAGAAGCATCAAGAGAGAGGGGAGGATGATCCAAGGGTTGAAGATGGTTGTCACGGATCAATGGTCACGGATGGGGACTGGGATTCCGTTGGCGATGAAGGGTTCATGGAGGAGGAGATGGAGGTTGGCGGTTTAAAGGATCAGAGATGGATGTCATGGAAGCTTCTAAAAGGGGTTTTCGGGCCTGAGGGGGTGATCGAGAGAGAGAGCTTATAAAACCGTAAACAAAAAAAAACTCTTTTAAGAAAAATGGTCCATTTAAAAAGTATTTTTAAAAAGATGGTTTTAGGGGGTTCTTTCAAAAAAGGAGGTTTTAAAAGAAAAACCGATTTTTGTTTTTACATATATATATATATATATATATATATATATATATATATATATATATATATTTGTTCTTTTCTTCATTTTCTATTTCTTTTTTTGACATTTTTGAAATAAAGCCCTAAAATTACGAAAAGAAAAGATTTAAAACTAATTTTTTTGTATTTTTGAGAAATATTTACAAAAGAGATTTTTTTCTGAGAAATCAGGGTCATTTTGGAAAAATTTCTTCAGAAAATGGGTTTGGACCCAAGTTTTGAGAAATTATTCAAGTTTTAAACCTCGAATCGAGGAATATAACACGATGGATCCAAACAGATTCCAGACGAACTTGTCTGAGCTTTTCAAAAGTTATTTTGGTAATTTCGAGAATTTAATTTAAAAATTGGACGATGAAGCTCAGATTTGGATTCTGATATTGGATCCGGATCCGAAATTGAATCAGATATATAAAATGGATTTAATTTCAGTAAAATATGAGAAATAACATGAAATTTAGATTTAAAACTGACTCAATTGTCCAGAAAATAGGGTCAGGGGTAAAAGGGGAATATTTACAAACTTTTGAAAAATTTGGGGTGTTCACAAGTAGGCGCAGAAGAACGGACCAAGTACCTTGAATCTCTTGCCATATGCATAGGTGTATCTGGGAGGTGAAAGCTTTAAATCAAAATAGTCCCATACCACTTCTTCTTCCTGTAGATGATCAATCAGGAACCGGTACCGCGTAACTGGAAGGAGCTCCTTGCCGTTGTATCTGAACGAACTAGCCCTGGTCGGCATATGCCGAAGGAACCAAGACTAAAGTGCATAAGTACATCCCTCGACTAAAATGGACTCTCCAAGTGTGAAATGAGTCAATCCTTTATATAGAAAAGCAAGTGCGGCCATGGCTATCGAAAGTCGGCTGGTCTGTCGACTTTCCCATCTTCTTAGAAGTTGTATTATTCTGACATCCACATAATTTTGTCCGTCTGGAAAGAAAGTGAGTCCCACAGTGCATAGAACCATCGCATGCTGAATTCTCTTTCGAGATGTCCTGGATAATGAACTGGCTTCTGCAAATGCCCCATACTGTCGGTAGATCTCGATCAGGCTTACATATTTATTCCCATTTTCTTCAATTAGTGGCCACGATTTACGCCCTGTCATGCGAGCTACAACATCTTTGGGGTCCAGACCCTTGACATTAATAAAAAATTGTTGCTCCAATGGATCTCCAGGCTGACCACCTGGCTCGAGCAATCCCATGTTCTCTGAAAATCCATCCATCAACAGAGTCATCTCACCCCATGGGAACCAGAATGTGCAAGTGCGTGGATTCCACCGCTCTGCCAGTGCATGGATCAGATTGTCGTTGACTATCAACTTTCCCACTGCGGATGCCAGTTTCAACCCGCAATCGCTCAAGTGGTCCGGAAACATACGAGAGAAGTTCATGAACCAAGTATAGTACCACCGAGGAAAGAAGGGTCCGGTGCTAAGAGCTCGATGCTTGGGAAGACTTTATCGCACCTCGTAGGAGATGTGACCCTCAGGAAAGATAGAGTCGAGCTGACTGGATGTCATTGGAATGAAAGATAGGAAGATTGGAATTAAACTTAGGAAAAATACAAGAATTGTGAAAATTGCAGGCATGATAAAGTGAAATACTGAAAATTCAAAGTCCAGAGGAACGAGAGAATGGAAAATCACCTGGAGTTTTGAAGAAAAAGTAGATAATTTAGAAAAATCATCCAGGGCTTTTGAAAAAAAGGAGATATTTCACAAAAGATGGAAAATGAGGTATTTTGGAAAATTATCCAATATTTTAGAAAAAATGGGAAAAATATGGGAAAATAAGATGAAAATGAATATCATACATTCAATCACAAACAATTATGCATATACACCATTCCCTAAGAAGCTGACTCTAAATGCATCAGTTTTGAAAGAGCTTTAGGACCCTAATCCTGACTCTAGGCTCAGATCAACTGTGACCAATCATGCTATGCCGATATACTCGAGCCGAGGCTCGATGTACATGGCATAAAAATTCATCTCCGGTTCTAAGTTGTGTTTTCCCAACATCCTTGAGCAGCTGTCGATATACGTTGGACTATGGCCCTTGGTACGTGGTAGGGGAGCGTTAGCCCAAATAAGTGGCCCAGTTGTGAGGCTCTATCTCGAACTATGGTTCTGGAAGAGAGCCCAACAACGTGAATACCGGGTAGACATAGGTGGGGTGGTTTTTGAAATATGAGCACATGCAGGCAAATCAGAAGGCTCTAAGACCTAAAGAGATAGAATTTTGAAAATTTTGAAGCAAATATTGTTTTCATACAATTCCTAGATTGAGGAGTGTTGTATTTCAGACCTAAGTCTAAGTGAGCATGAATAATTCTCCTCAATTAGTTCTACCAAACCATACCTAGTCTATATGCAATCCATGTCAGCTGGGTTCAAGTCTAGGCTCCTAGGTTCACACGATATAAGAAAATAAAACTGACATTTTGTAGAGCACGATTTTGACAATTTGAGCTAAGTCAAAGCACACAATTGATCAGGCGAAGATAGGTCCCATCTCGGTCGCCAAACCTGTTATCATCGCAAAATTTTTTCCTCTCCCTCTTGTGAGAGTGAGAGAAGAGACTCTGCGAGTCAAACTTGACCAAAATTTTGAAAATTAGTTTTGAAAATTACTCGCCTCCATTTTGAAAATTTACGAAAAATTACGTAGAATGGGATCCGCTTGTCGGTATGAGGTTCAACCGTTCCTGGCGCCTTTACTAGGGGTAATTGAACCAAGGATCAATTGTGTGCTTTGACTAAGTTAAATTATCTAAATCATACTCTATTTTCCTAGAATGCACAGAGAATCAGGCATGTGCTATGGAATTTTGAAAAATAATGCAAGTTTGAGAAAATATGATGTTTGCTTGGAAAATTGAAATGCATTTGGAAAATGACTGGAAAAGTGCTTGAAAATAGAATTTGAGGGAAAATTATTGAATTTCATTGGAAATCAGAAATTTGCATTGGAAAATGAATTCTCAAGAAAACTTGAACTTTGGGAAAATCGATTTTGAGATTTGGATTGCTTTTCTGAGGAAATGGATTTGAGAATATTGAGAAATTCAGGAAATTCATTGGAAAATGATTTTTAAAATGGAAAATGGATTCTCAGGAAAATCAGATCTTTGAGAAAATCGATTTTGGGATTTGAAAATGAAACTGAGAATATGGAAATCTTGGAAAATCTTGATTTGAACTTGGGAAATACTTTGGAATCTTATTTGAAAATTCAGAATTCTGAGGAAATCAGATCTTGAGAAAGACTTGGAAATTCTTGGGAAAATCGATTTTTTTTTAAATGGAATTGGGAAATGAGTTTGAAAATAATGCAAATTGAATGAATTTGAAAGAGAATTTCATTGAGGAATTGAGAAATCCTTTTGAGTTTTTGAGAAATGCAGTGCATTTTTGAAGTTAGCCTAAGAGTGTAGGTTGAATGTGGTTAATACGAAGATCATAAATCTTGGTTTTCTTTGTATTCTGACTATTGCCATAAATACGAATTCCACCATGTTTATATACTCCCTAAGAGCACAAGCACGTGCCATTCATGTCAACCATAGTGATTTTGAAAAATGTGTATATGCATCATACATCAGATATTAAAAATTTACAGGAATTAAACTATATGCAATGCAGTCCTATTCTAAGCTGAAAAGTAACTCTTATTCCAAATATTACATTGGTTTTTACATTGAATTGAATAGAGAAAATAAAATAGCTAAGTCTTCTTCTTGAATGTTCCTGCAAAACTAGAAAACAATGTTAGCACAAATATGTAGGTTTTTCTGAATTTATACAAAAATATTAGACATTACCAGATATTATTCAGATATAAACTCAAATTCATACCCCCTTTGATATAAACATGAGAAATAAGTAATAAAATTTTGAAAATAGGCTTGGAAATTCAAAATTGGGGTCAAAATGACAAAAATACCTCTAATGACCTTGAAATCAGGGTTTTTTGAAAGAATTTTTGTAAAATTTATAAATTTGAAAATCAAATGAAATAAATTAAACACAATATGATGAAATATGATGATATGCACGAAAATTTGGAAAATTAGAAATTGGAATTTCGAAATTGAGGTCAAAATGACCAAAATACCCCTAATAACAGGATAATGGCCTTGAAACTAGGGTTTTCTGAAATAAATTTTGCAAAAATGAGAAATTAAAATGCAAATGAGATTGAAATTAACTCTAATATGACATGTCATGCTTATTTACATGATAAAAACCTTAAAATGGTGAAAATATCATAAAATATCGAATTTCACTTGATTTTCGCCTTTGAATTTAAAATTAAACTAACATAAAAAGAAAATAAACTTGGAATTGAGTAAAAGTTGGCATGGACACCTAGATTAACCTTAGTAACAGAATAGAATACGAATATATATTTTTTTGGTATTTTGAAATATGGAAATTCAAATAAGAACCCTAGATTTTGTGATTTTTGCCTAAAATGTTAACTCTATATTGGATTTTGGATACTAAACTTACATAAAAATTTCTCAAATTTTATGGGGTGACAGAGGACAGTTAGGCAAAGATTTTTTTTATTTTACAGATTCTGGTTTTGACCTATAGTCGGAGCTGGACAGCTCCGGCTAGTCGGATCAGAATCCGGCGACTCTAGGATTTGGGGCAAACAGAAAGGTTTCGGGAAAAAATATGGGAAAAATAGCATACGGATGCAAAAATGGCTGAAATTATGAGAAAATATCCTTGACAAATATAGAAAAATTTCCTATTTTTACAGCATTGGGATTCGGGATATGATTTGGGCTATGGCAGAGGATTATCAGAGGTTTGAATCTCTGAAATTCTCAGGCATGAGAATCTGTCAGATAAAAAAGATAATTTTGGGAAAAATACTTGGACAGTCTAAAAAGTTCCCAAATTTTGAGAAATGATAGGGTAATGGGTGAACAACTTTCATGTTGAAAGTTTTGGCATTCAGGCTACGGGTTGAGTGGACACAGCACATTAGGCTTGGTCTATACCCTAACAAAGAAAAATTGAGGTTTTCCCAGAGGTCTGGGAAAATTAATTTTTAACAGAGGTCAAATCTACTTGGAAAAAGCTGAAATTTTACTGAGAAACAACAGACTCTAATAGGGAATCATGGTATTTTTTTAATGGAAAATTGGATCATTCATCTAGGAGATCACAGAGGTTTGTGTCTGCTAAAACAGAAATTGAAAATTCCAGAGGACAGAAAACCCGATTTAGGGTTTGATTTTCTAAATGGGATTACAAAACCCAATTTGATTCGGGTTTTTTTGCTGGAGATCAGGATCACATACATCTGTCTAACACAAATTTTTTGAATTTTATTGAAGGGCATTCTTACATAAAATGATGATTGGACGAAGTACATGGATTGAACTTATGAAATAATGATAAGAACTTAATAAGCTAACATAAATACGCAAAGTAAGCAAAAAACAAAGCTATAAGTCTAACTATGATGCTTAAAACATAAAATAGATTTTAGTATGGCAACAAAAATAAATAAATAAATAAATAAAAACTCAGGGAAGCATGGTTTCTATTTGATTTAGCTCTCTAAAATAGAGATTCAACCCATCAATTGGTTGAACCTCGTCTTTCTTGGAGCCTAAGCATAGAAGATGATAATTTCATCATTTCCAATGATTTGAAACCTCTAAAGAACACCCTTACACGTCAATAGGTCCATTCTTTGGACTGATTTCACGCCGACTCTAAAAAAAAATTAAAAATAAACAAAAAGCAAAGCTTACGAAATGAACTCACCTTGGAACAACTAGTGTCGGCTGTAGAGGGGCTGCTGCGCTTTGACGTGGGCTGAAACTGGGGATGGTGCTTCAAGGAGGCTGCAACAATGACTGAAGAAGCTGGAAGGAGGTTCAGCTGGTGATGGAAGGAAATAGGCTGCTGCTGTGTTGCCAAGAAGGGTGGCTGCACCCATGGGGAAGATGATGGACCTTGGTGGAGCTGGAGTCGTTGATGGAGTTGAAGATGATGGACCAGCTGGTGGTGGCTGCACGTTGTGGATGGCTGAAGCAAAGTGGATGGTTGAAGCAAAGTTGATGGCTGCCACCAAGGTGAACAAGGAGAGGGCTGAAAGATGTCTGCCAAAGTGAGAGAGAGAGAGAGAAAGGGAGAGAGAGAATGAAAGAGGCGTGGATGGAAAAAGTAGCCCAGCCGTATCCTTTTTTTGTCTTGGACTTAGGGAAAAATCAAATCTTCCCCTAAGTTTTTTATGGAAGTCAGTTTAATGAGAGGGGAATGAAAGGTTTACGTGAGATGGGCTGGACAATAGGGAAAGGAAGGATACAAGGAGGGAAAGAAAGAAGGAAAGAAAGGGAAGGGAAGAAAGAAAAGAGAAGGAAGAAGGGAAAAGGAAAGAAAAAAGGAAGAAAGAAGAGGGAAAGAAGAAGAAGGAGGGGGTGGAGGAGATCACACGTGAATGGGCTGGAGAAGGGAAAGGAAGGAAGGAAAATAAAAGAAAAGAAAAAAAAAGGAAGAAAAGAAAAAAAGAAAGGAAAAAAGAAAGAAAGAAAGGAAAAGGAGAAAGAAGGAAGGAAAGAAAAGAAAGAAGAAAAAAGAAAGGAAAAGAAGAAAGAAAGAAAATGGAGAGGAAGAGAGAGAGGGCTGGTCGACCCCCTTATGGGTCCCACCTCCTCTTCATAAAAAAAATAAAAAATAAAATAAAAAATAAAATAAAAAATGAAAGAAAACAAATGAAAAGGAAAGATAATTTTTTTTAAATGAAAATGAAGGAGTTTTCAGAGTGGGCTCACTTTCCAAATTTGAAATTCATTTTGAGAATCATAGGGGTAGAATAGTCTTTTTAGAAGAATTTTTGGACAAAACGATCTATTTTGGCAGTTTTTGAAACAAGCTCAGAATTTGAAGTTCAATATCACGTTGCGAAGCAAATCTAGTGTAGAATTTGAAAATTTGATTTTGAAAGAAATCCAAATTGTTTTTATCAAAAAAATATTTCTAAATTTAGACTTTTGGGGGTAAAAATATCAATTTTGAAAACCCAGGGTTTGAAATTGATTTCTGAAAAATTTTAAAACTCAATCTGGATTGAAATTTGTAAAACTAGAGTTTTGGATTTGAAAAATGGAATGAAATGTTATGAAATGCTGAGAAATGATATAAAATGATATGCGAAATGCTAACCCTGAATGAAGAATTTTGGATGTTAGACCCTGATTGGTAGTTGTACCAGTTCAAAAAGTGACAAAATTTGTAAAATGGTTCGAGAAATGGTTTTCATGCCCTACCGAGATAGGGTGACACTGAAAATTAGGGTTTGAGCTGGATTGAACTAAAATGAAATGGATTGAGCTGGGTTTTAGAGTTTCAGAACTCAAGTGAACTGACAAGACACTGACTCGACTGAACAACTCGACTGAATTATCAAGAAAAGCTCCCATTTTTAGAGAAATGGTACAGAATGGTCACTGGAGTGAAGTGAATTACGAATCTGAGCTGAGTTTGAGCTGGAATAAAGATTTATAGTACTGAGATAAACTAAAATTGGAGCTCGAACACTAGCTCAACTGACTGGACTAAGCTTAATTTCAGCTAAACGAGCTGAAATGGACTAAAATAGGCTCCTGGACACTTGAAAGTGGTTTTGAATAGAAATTGGAGCGCTTGAACTCTTGATGAGCTCAGGCTAGACTCAAGGGAGTATGACTGATTGTGAATGACTAACTTGGAGACAATTGGCTTAGATTTGAGTGAGAAATGAGCTCATTTATGAAGAAATGATCCCATTTTGGGAGGAATGGTCAGAAATAAAAATGGCCTTCTCACTGTGAGCTCAAATGAGCTTGAAATGACTGATATTCTAACTATTCTGAACTAACCAATGAGCTTGGTTGACTTTGACTGACTGGGGTTAGGGATGACCTAGGGGTAAAATGGTAATTTTCCTAATGAAAGTTGGTAAAATGGTGATATTCTGACACAAACTTGGGGTTTGACTCCTACATAAATCTAACAGGGTTGAAACTGCATGAGGGGTGTGTTTGAAAATGAATGAGAAAAATTTGGGGTGTTTACTGGTACCTTAAAAGATCACCTCGACCTCCCTGACTCTGAGTGACTGAAGGTCAAAGGACGCTACAACTCCTGTCAAAACACGTGTCGTAGTAACGACTAGTCACTCAGGGTTCTACCATCCACCCTATCTAAGGTGAACCATTTTGTGAATGGGGCGCAACATGTTTATCTTTCTTAGGCTTATTTTTTAAGTCATACCTCCTTTCGAGGTATTCATTCCTCATGGTCCCCGCAGGGTACGCAAACAAGGACTTAGCCTACCCATTCATGTGCTCAGCCTCACACGGCTATCATGAGCACATCGCTCGTGAAAGCGATCATAACACCATTTTATCGTTTTCATTACTAGGGTATAGACATACGTGAGCTCACTCACGACACAAGGGCCCATCGCCTAAAGACTCCAACTGAGCCTAACAACCACAACAGTGTGTTTATCAACCCTATGGTGTTTAAGTTTTTGTGATCATTCTGCACATCTGAGTGTATTGTGCACCTTGAGACTCATCTATGTCTCAAACACGAGACCAAAGTGTACCCTTTCGAGGTATGCAAAAAGTAGTTCAAGTGTAAATATGTGCTACGTGCGAGCTAAAAATCACATGATCTCAAGTTATTTGCACATCTATAAACCAACAGTGGTATGGATACATATGCATATCTTAGAAAACACATTTCAGTTACATGAAAGTGTGCGAGGGAGTGTACAATTCCACAAGTTTGAGAGTTATGCAATTCCAGAATATTATGTAAACATCATTTCAAGTACAACACGCTGAAACAATTATTGCAAGTTTCTCAATTACAATTTTAACAGATCGGAACTTCAAAAAGTCTTTATTTGGTCTTTCTTATAAAACAAGACCACTCTTATAGAGAAGACTCACATTTTTGGTACACTCATGTGTTGAGATTGAAATCTAAGATATTCTCATACGTATGGGAATTACATTTGCATTTCCAAGGTAGATCGCCGCACTTGCGGGAGAAACGATGTAAATATGTCATGAGGACAAAATATATGTATATGCATCACTAGGTTACTAATGTTCGCAAAATAACTTGCTCTGATGCTGACAAGGTGGAACCAATTTCATAAGGAGATTCATGAATTCGACATTCTTACGTGTCGATAATGAAATCTAGGATATTTCCAACTTACGAGAATAACATTGGCATTACCACGGTTGGGGTGCCGCATCGACGGACCCAACGATGATATGACAAAAACCCTAAGGCTTACAATAAATGTAGGACTTTATATCCGTGTGGGTGGCACAAGGCTTACCTAACTAGTCATACTGAACCATCCATACAAAGATCAAGGAGGGTACCAGGTTTGCTAAGGATTCGTTCTCCGATTCGGCTACCCCTCATGGTCAAACCTGAGGTACAAAGTACCTATGTGATGAAAACACTAATTTGGGTCTAAGGGTTACAGATGAAACATATGGACAAGACACATGTACCTATTGGATCCGAGACAATAGTGGAGCTTGTACGTCATGGAACTTGCATTTAGACATGGCACACGGGTGCCGAGTGTTCGACTGGGTTCATTTAGACAACAAACCCATGTCGTCCCACCTCGATAAGTTTATAGTCTAATTCACATTCTTTCCTAATATGCACAACACTTTTTACCCGGAAAAAAACTTGTCCCCGGAGGCTGGCTCCCTTTTGATCAAACTCACTGGGTCACACATGACACTGGACTGAACCTAAGGGTTCAGTCTATATCCTGCACCCATGGTGTAGTCTAGATCAAAGTTCGGCTGTGTCGGCTAGACCACCCAAGCCTGCACCTGAGCAAGTTTAAATTGGGGCAGCAGTGGGGGGAACGAGAGTCGGGTCTGGCCCTCTAGACCAGACCATAGTTCGGGTCTGAACCCAGATATTTGGTCCAGAATTATCAAGACACAACAAGCCTGAGCTGAGTGCTCAGACTCGAAAGCTACCCCGGTGCAACTAGCCCCCAACGGCTAGCTTAATCACAACACAAGTAGGTGCGGGTCTGGTCCCCTAGATCAGACCATAGTCCAGGACCCTCCTTGGTCTGAACCCAAAGGTTCAGACCGGGCTAATCCACAGCAGTGGCCCGGGGCAACGAGCCCAGGCCCAGCAAACCGAGTGCAACTAGCACCCGGCGGCTACCAAAGTGCTAAGGCCAAAAAACAAGGGTGTTAGACCTATGGTCTGGTCCTCTGAACCAGACCATTCGGTCTGACAGAAACGTCGGTCTGGTCCCATGGCTCAGACCGTATGTCATGGTCGGGAGCCCAGTCCAAACCCCCAAGCTAGGTGGGCTTCCCAAAAGAAAAGATAAGGGGAAAAGGAAGAGGAAACTGGTGGCCATGAGGCTACCTCAGTGGGACTGAGCTGCAATCGAGGCCAGTCCAGCACCTCAACTCTCATAGGGTGCCCAACCATCCCTATGATAATGAGAGAGGCTAGGGAGACACCAGTGGACCACAAAATCTGTTGAAATAAAAGAACAAGAAGAAAAAAAAGGAGTTGATTGCTTGGATGAATCTTGAAGGCAAAAGAAGATGTATTCGTATTATATATTTCTTTTCTTTTCTTTTCTTTTTCCTATGCATGCAATAAAAGAACATGGCAGAGATTTGTTTGGCATTGGGAAATAACCGAAAGCCAATCAAAATGCCTACAACTGAAGGGAAAACTACAACTAGAAAGCACAAGATAAGCTAGAAAAAGAAAACGGAAATGATATGAAACAAAATCTTAGAATTGATGGCTTGAGCCCCTCAAGTTCCATGAACAGAAAAGAGGGTTCTCAACCATCACAACACCAACTATGGCAGCTAATCCGCCATGAGCCGCACATCCATGGATGCGAACGACCTCATGACTTCACATTCTCACCTTTCACATTTTTTTTTTAAAGAGAAACACCGAAACTTGTGTTGAAAGTTCACCTTGCTATCGGTTGGAAATGAGGCTAGGGTGCTCGATCTCCACGAAGGTGGTGGCTAAGCCTCACCACATGGCTAGAGGAAGAGAATGAGAGAGTGAAAGAGGGAGAGAGAGAGAGAGTGAGAGCTCCAAAAATCGCCAAAAGCTCTCTCTCTCTCCTTCAATTCAAGGCTTAAATATTAAGGGCCCAAATAAACCAAGGGCTGGGATTAAGGCTGGGGCAGATGAGTGGCTAGGGGCGTCTCACACCCCTCAAGGTTATGAAATAAAATGAGTGTCCTTCATGGCCGCCCCTTCCAGCCAATGCATGTGCGCCCTATTGGAAAAGAAGGCAAAAACCTACTTAAGTACCGTGAGGAGTAACCCCATGCACCACTTGGAATGGCACACTCCCCATCAATGCCCTTTTTGAAAGGGGCATAAAGGGATTTTTGAAATCCCATGGAGCGCCATCCTATGTAGTGCCTTGGAGGGTGCCCCTCCCTCATAATGAGGCCTCATGCCTCATCATGAGGTCATGCTGATGGTGGGTTGGGCCAATCGTGGCCCTCCCTATGAAACTCTCCCCACCCTCTTACAATAATGCCCTAGCTTCAGCTGGTCAACGTGACTAGCTGGTCTTCGTGACCTCTATTGTTCGAAAAACTCAAAAATGGTCGACCAAAGGCTTGGCCAGCCCTTTGACCCATCATACTAAGCGCACTTGTACCATAATTCATTAAATTTGTGGTTTAAGATCAAAGTATATTATGACATATATATATATATATATATATATATATATATATATATATTTTAATACAATTACCTTTCTAAAGCTTACCTTAGATGAAATTTCCATCACCTATGGAAATTGCTCTCATTTGAATTCTCGTTCTATCGCTAGGCGATCTCCCGTAATTCACATGCACTGACGGAGCTTTTTCGTCATTTGGGTCTCAAATTCGGGGACAAACTATACATATATATTATAAACTTACCCTTAAAATTTTGGAAGTTAATTTGTTACGGATTTTCCTCATTTTCCATCTATATTCTACTTACGCGATTTCGGACCTCGCGTATCCAAACAGGTACAAAAATGAAAAATTCATGAATCGCACAAGAAATTCTATACATTGAAACACCTGACGTAATATTAACTCAAAAATATCATGGACCTTACATCCTTCCCTCCTTAAAAGGATTTCGTGTGCGAAATCACCCAAACTAGGTTACAAAAAGATCAGGATATTTCTCTCTCATGCTCGCTTCTGGTTCCCATGTGCATTCTTCGATGCCATGGTGTTGACAATGTACTTTAACTAGCGGTACAATCTTAGTATGCAAAACTTGATCTCGTCGATCAATAATCTCAATCAAATGCTATACCATCGTCAAGTCTTCTTGAACCTCTACGTCTTCATAACGAATGATATGTGATGGGTCAGGAATGTATTTCCTTAGCATAAACACATGAAAAACATTGTAAATATGGACATACTGCTGAGGTAACTCAACACGATATGCCACTTCACTGATCCTCACCAAAATCTTGAATGGTCCAATGTATCTAGGACTCAGTTTTCCCTTCTTACCGAAATGAAACACACTCTTGGTCAATGAAACTCTGACAAAAACCATGTCACCAACCTCGAACGATTACTCTCATAGTCTCTTATCGGTATAACTCTTCTCTCTGTCTTGCGCTGCTTTAAAACATTCTCAAATCCTCTGCACTTGCTGAGTATAGTGCTGAAGAATAATCGACGATTCCTTAGACCTATCGTTGATGTTATTCCAATACGAAGGTGATCGGCAAGGTCTCCCATACAGTGCTTCATACGGAGCCATTCCGATACTAGCGTTATTATACGCAAATTCAACCAAACACAAATGCGAATGTCATTCGCCTTTCCAATCAAGCATACACGCTCGCATCATGTCCTCTAATGTCTGAATAGTCTGTTCTGATTGACCATTAGTCTGGGGGTGAAAAGTTGTACTGAACTTCAACTTTGTACCCAAAGCAGACTGCAACAGACCCCACAATTATGATGTGAACCTGGGGTCACGATCAGAAATAATCGATCTCGGTACGCCATGCAATCATACAATCTCTCTGACATACATGTCAGCTAAGCTCTCAAGAGACTGACTGATCCTGATAGGTAAGAAATGGGCAGACTTGGTGAGTCTGTCCACAACTACCCAAATTGTGTCATGCTTGTGTCTCGTTCACAGTAAACCTACCACGAAGTTCATCGTAACATCTTCCCATTTCCACTGAGGAATCTCAATCCTCTGCATGAAACCACC
This sequence comes from Nuphar pumila, assembly GCF_984573655.1. NCBI lineage: Eukaryota > Viridiplantae > Streptophyta > Magnoliopsida > Nymphaeales > Nymphaeaceae > Nuphar > Nuphar pumila. Next base: position 66,972,727 of record NC_143255.1, on the reverse strand, counting down.
AAGATGCTGATGCTCAATCTTGATTTGCTGACAAGTCAAGCATCTCGAAACGTATGTTGCTATCTCGAATATATGTTGACCAAAGAAATGGTAAAGCTCCCCAGAGCCACAGATCCTCCCATGATCATGGGAAGGTTCATGGACCAATTCTGCAAATTCCATCGAGCAATGGGACACGATACTGACCATTGTTTTGTCTTCAAGAACATTGTTCAAGATTGCATTGATAAGAATATTCTCGTTGAAGATGAAAAGGAGGACTAGCCATTTTTCCTCGATTACTCAAAAAGTCGACAATGCTACCGTTTTCCCATTTCTCATTTTACCTTCAAAGGAAGATGTAATCCTGTCTATCTTTCCTTGATTTGTCATTTTTTTTTCTTCATCAATAAAATTATCAATTTTCCTCATAAGCTTGTTCTCCTTCTCCGCACCATGTCCTTCCGCAAGAAGTGATATTTTGCAGAGTCTCTCCTGAATCAATCAAAAGTCAGTTGTTTTTTTACCTTCAGAGAGCATTCTTCGAACATCAATTATCTTCCTTTTATCCAAAATCTCTTTCCCCTATTACACTTGGGCATTATTTTAAAATTTGCCTTCAAAACATTCTGTATGCAGACAAGATCAAACAAATCTCTCATTTTGCATGCATGTGTATTCGTTTACATCATTTTGCATACATTTGCATTCATTTGCATTTACATGCATTCATTTGCATTCATTTACAATCATTTGCATCAAATTCACTTTCCCTTCAGGTTAAGGGATAAACCTGAGTTGCCCATTCAGGATAAGGAATAAATCCTGAGACTCCGATAGTTGTCCAAGTCATCGTAAGGGTGAAGACTAAAAATCTTCTATCAAAATCAATTGGTAATTTTTAAAAAAAAAACAGTGTTCGTGCTAAAATTTCTTCAAAACCCAGTGTTCGTGCTGGTAATTTTCAAAATCCCAGTGTTCGTGCTGGTAATTCTTCAAAACCCAGTGTTCGTGCTGGTTAATTTCCAAAACCCAATGTTCGTGCTGATAATTTTTCAAAAATCGAGTGTTCGTGCTGGTAATTTTTCAAAGACCTAGTGTTCATGCTGGTAATTTTTCAAAACCCAGTATTCGTACTGGTAATTTTTCAAAACATAATGCTTGTACTGATACATTTTCAAAATCTAGTGTTCACACTGGTACACTTTAAAATTCAGAGTCCACATTGATCTAGTTTTCCAACGGGATTCGAGTTCTCACTCGAACATCCTTTCCTTCTAATTAGTCTAGTTTTCCTTCGATATTCGAGTTCCGACTCAAATTTTCTTTGCTTCTAATTAATCTATTTTTCCTTCGGGATTCAAGTTCCGAATCGAATTTCTTTTCCTTCTAACCAATCTATTTTTCCATCAGGATTCGAGTTCCGACTCAAATTTCTTTTCCTTCTAAATTGATGTACTTTTCATTCAGGATTCGAGTTCTGACTCGAATTTTTTTAACTTCCAAATTGATTTACTTTTCCTTTAGGATTCGAGTTCCGACTCAAATTTCTTTTCCTTCCAAATTGATCTACTTTTCCTTCAGGATTCGAGTTTCGACTCAAATTTCTTTTCCTTCTAAATTGATTTACTTTTCCTTCAAGATTCGAGTTCCGACTTGAATTTCTTTTCATTCCACAATGGATCTAGTTTTCCTTCGAAGATTCGAGTTCTGACCCGAGTTTTCTTTTCCTTCTGAATTGGTCTAGAAAATTAGAGTTCCGATTTGAATTTTCTTCCAAATCCAATTCAAATGTCCTAGAATTGGTCTAGAAGATTAGAGTTCCGACTCAAATTTTCTTCCAAATCCAATGCAAATGTCCTAGAATTGGTCTAGAAAATTAGAGTTCCCACTCAAATTTTCTTCCAAATCCAATTCAAATGTCCTAGAATTGGTCTAGAAGATTAGAGTTCCGACTCAAATTTTCTTCCAAATCCAATTCAAATGCCTGGAATCACTCTAGAAAATTAGAGTTCTGACTCGAATTTTCTTCCAAATCCAATTCGCTTGGCTTTCCTTTAAAGGTTTGAACTCCTACTCAAACTTTTCTACAATTTAGTAATTGGTCTAGAAGATCTAAGTTTCAACTCGAATTTTCTTTCAAAACCCAATTCATTTAGTTTTTCCTTAAAGATTTGAATTCCGATTCGAATCTTCTCTCAAAACTCAGTTTAGCACCTGATCAAATATTCTTTACAGTCCTTAGGTCGAACCCCTTTTGGATTGGTATTTTTCTGAAATATGATTTGTACGTTAAAGTCCTCCTGATCCAACTTCTTAGGCTGAATCCCTATTGAACCCACGTCGATTCCAGTGAATCCATGTCGTTCTCAATTGAACCCATGTCGTTCCCAGTAAATTAATTTCTAATTTCGACCTTCGGGTCAATCAATTTCCAAATTCAAGCCTTCGGGTTACAACTTTATCAATATCTATCACTTTCCAAGCCTTCGGGTTACAACTTCATCAATGTCAATCAATTTCAAATCATCAAATTCGATCTTTCAATCAAAATCCTGCTTTCAAGCTGGTTGGTCAACAAAACCCAACTTTCGAGTTGATCTTTTATTGAGTTTTTTTCAGGACTCAATTTGGTCACTGATGTGTCAACTCGGATATCAAGCAATTTCTTTCACCAAAGATCCCAAGAGTATTTTGCCAATTTGTCATTAAATATTTGTTGATTTCAAAATCTTTATGGCACAAAAACTTTACCTCAGAATACCTTCAGTATTATTTCCGAAAGGACAAAGCTGTCGCGAAGAAGGATTCAAAATTCAAAATCTTTCTATTGGCCAACCAAAAGGATAAAGAATAAACCCTTGATATGGCCAGCAAAGGAAATTCAATGTTGTTGCAAAGCCATAAATGATCGGTATTGATCGCAGTCAATGGCACATTTTTAAAGATCATTCTTGGGAAGTAAAGCAGTCGAAATATCCTGGGTGATACAGAAAAATCAATTCAATTTCCATATCTCCTCAATCGCCTAAGCTGAAATTAAATATCTGCAAAAGGGATCTCTCAATTGTTGTCAAGATGAAGACGAATTATGCGAGTTAGACCCCTGGGGCCAAAGAAGATTTGGATCATCTCCAAGATGAAGAAGTTTGTGACGGATCCTTCCAGGGAAAGTTCAGATCACCGTCAAGATGGAGGCGACTGCGATGAGCCTCCCGACAAACCCTAAAGGATATTTAATTTCTGCTATCATCAAGAGATTTCTAACCAAGGAGTCAATAACCATCAATATAATCTTTGAGAGAAAAGAAGGATCGGAGCATGTCCAAGATGAAGGAGTGTGTGACGTACCCTTCCAAAAAAAAAAGAGATAGAAAAGTCAGGACATCTCCAAAATGAAGGATGATGTAATCCCCAAAAAAAACCCAAGAGAGCTCTAATTCTGCCAAAAAGAAAAAAAAAGTGGGTAGAAAGATCATCATGAGAAAAGAATCCCAGGATATCAGATTGCCGAATTTGCCAAAGAATCCTCTTTAAATTTTGTGAAATTTTATTATCAATATTCTTTCACCAATTGCTCTCACAATATCAAGAATTCTTTCTTTTTTGTTCATATCAAGGAAATTGATAGCTTCCTTAAAAGAAAGTCAATTGCAAGCAATTTGAATTTGAATCTTGATTCTACGGAGTTAAGCCTGGTCGGAGGTAATACTTCAGGTAGAAAAGAAGGAATAATTTTAAACAATGTGCATCACTTTCAATCATTTTAAATCAACAATAATTTTCAATATTTTGACAATATTTTCTAGCTATCCTCGCATGAAGCGCGAGTTTGAGGTTCATCTTTGGCGCATCCTGACATCAGTTGTTATCCCTTTTAGGACTTTATAACAGGAGTTTTCAAGATTCCTTCCCTTCTGTTGGTATAATCTGAGCGTTTGGGCTCTCAGATTCACACACTTCCATGTGTCCCCACTGTCCCACCATAGACAGTCCAATTTCGGCTTGAGGTTAAGCCACCAATCATTTTCTCGCAAAAGGTCATTAATTTCAAAAGTTATTTAGTCTCAGCAATGAGGCGCCCAAAATCAAACCCCTTTTCAAGCTTTAGGGACCCCAATTTCATCCTTTTGCAAAACCTCTATTGGATTCATTGTGCGGAAGTTTGAAGGTTCCATCATGAGTTTTTCTTTCGAGAATCTCATCATTTTCATTTCCCGATCAGGTTAAGGGTTAAACCTGAGCCTCATTTTGATGAGGTATCTTATTTCCCAGTCAGGTTATGGGTTAAACCTGAGCCTGATTTTGATGAGGTATTTCATTTCCCGGTCAGGTTAAGTGTTAAACCTGAGCCTCATTTTGATGAGATATTTCATTCTCCCAGTCAGGTTAAGCGTCAAACCTGAGCTTCGTTTCTACACAAAGTATTTCCCGTCCCATCCAGGTTAAGAGCAAAACCTAAATCTCACTTCTTTTTGAAGTAAAATTTTTTTCTTCATTCTTCACTTCATATCTACCATTTTTATCAGGGCTAATTTCTTCATATCCAGTCAGATCCTTCTAACTGGGGCATTTTTATAGCCCAAATTTGGTGTGTTTTTCTTTGCCACTAAGCTCGTCCACAAGCCGACTTAGTAGCAAAGAGGGGCATCTATAAACACCCCAAATTTTCCACACTCATTTCAGATCATCCTCCTCATGTAGTGCCAACTCTGTTAGGTCAATGTAGGAGTCAAACCCTGGGTCAGTTTCAAAAAATCACCATTTTACCCATTTTTATTAAGAAAATTATCATTTTACCCCTAGGTCATTCCGGACCCCAGTCAGTCGGAGTCAACCAAGCTCGGTGGTCAGTTCAGAACAGTTAGAATATCAGTCATTTCAAGCTCATTTGAGCTCACAGTGAGAAGGCCATTTTCATTTCTGACCATTCCTGCCAAAATGGGATCATTTCTTTAGAAATGAGCTTATTTCTCACTCAAATCCAAGCCAATTGTCTCTGAGTCAGTCATTCACAGTCAGTCATATTCCCTAGAGTCTAACTTGAGCTCACCAAGAGTTCAAGCGCTCCAGTTTCAGTTCAAAACCATTTCCAAGTGTCCAGGAGCCTATTTTAGTCCATTTCAGCTCTTTCAGCTGAAATTGAGCTGAGTTCAGTCAATTGAGCTAGTGTTCGAGCTTCGATTTTAGTTCATGTCAATATTACTGACCTATCGTCCATATTCCGACTAGGGTCGTAAATATGGACTCCACCGAGTTCATCAACTCCCTAAGAGTTGGTGCACGTGCCATTCGTGTACATCCATAGTGATTTTGAGATAAAATGCATGAGTTGTATAATCAGGATATTACAAAAAAACTCAAACTATATGATATGCATCCTAATCTACGCAATGAAAGTAAATATTATTCCAAAATTTGATTATTACATCTCTGACATAAAGTAAAATAAATGAATAAAAAGAAATCCAAAAAAAAAAAAAAAGTCAACCTCCTCCAGACCTTCCTGCAAAAGTGGGTTAGTACCAAGAATGGATATATGAAATATACTAGGTTATATATATATATATATATATTTACATAAAGATATATATACCTACATGTTCTTATAGTTACAAATCTATAAAAAGATCCAATTTGCATCTATATTGTATAGATGAGGTATATACGGATGATTGGTAACAGGAGGGTGTGTTATGAAATGCCATAATACCCAACCATGTTTGATGATACACAGGATCAACGAAATGGACACACAAAAAGTGACAATATCTACAGATAATGGGGTGGGAGAAATATATCATAGCAGGGCATATATCACTGAACAGATAAATACATTATATAGAGCTATATGAGATTACTTACAATGGGTAAATAGTAAACAAGAATCCTGGGACATTTATAGGGGTGAGGGCGAATGCCGGTGATTCAAAATTCACATTGCAATATGCAGCGAGGAGTGATCAATATAACAGGCTTTATGCCTATATGAGATTCTTTAATGTAAGTGGGACATGTCTATGCAGTAAATGAAATAGTAATATATATCATATCTAGGTGCCCTCAATAATACAGCAGATACAGAGAACAACCTGCATAACAACAGTGAATATGGGCAATGGCAAAGCATAAGAGGCTAATACAAATAAACATGAATAATAAGAAATGGGTTGCAGCAGTCTGTAAAAGAAATGAGTTTATTAAACTACAAAACCTAGATAAATGTACAAGGGAGGGGTATTTCCATGTGACTGTCAAGGATTATTGAAAGCTCTGCAGGATGAAGAAGAGATCACATAAAAAAAAATGGGTAAAGGTGGGTAAAGGAAAAATATGAATTGGAACACAGACCTTCTCAACGGATTTGCCCCAGTGTGAGCACCCAGCGTATTCATGCTCATTAATGCTGGAACGTAGCATAGTAGAAACTTAATCCTTTTAGTACAAGTATTTCAATTTTATCCTTAAAGTTCTTAATAAGAGGTGGTTTATAACCATACACCTCTGGTCACGGCTATCATGAGCCACTACCGGCAAGTATGCTTTTCTCAATGTTTTAGAGGTCCCAAAGATTTACTCGATGGCTTCTGCAAACAGACTGCAATGAGGGCTAAGTATACAGGTGAAACAAACTGCTAAAATATACAAACTGCATCTAATACAAACTGCTATAACATGCAAACTGCATCTAATATAAACTGCTAAAAAAATACAAACTGCATCTAATACAAACTACTAAAACAAGGCACCATATATATATGCAGAGAGGTATAACACATGCTACAGGACATTCAACATAGGAACGATGCAGGAATATAAAGTAAAATACATAAAATAGTAGCTATAGAACCACAGTAGCAAGAATAGCAGGATGCTAAAGCTTCAAAGTAATTAATAAACCTCAGAACAAGTCATGAACAAATTTTACTCTTGGCTACATATGAAGTATGAAGCCTAAGCATATTAGTATATGATTTAGAAGCACAGAAATCATACAAGATCATAAAAAGAAAATGATGCAATATAGGAGAGAATGGAAATGGGCAACGAAATTAAATGTAGTGTCATTGTCAATGACACTCTTTTACTGTACGAATAGTCTCACTGGACTATCATTTAACCTGAGATATGCAGCTGTGATGGCCAAATATGTATGAACCTAAGGAGACCCCTAACATACAAAAAAAAATGTGGAATGAATGTTATGCATAACACCAGAAAATGAAGACAGTTACCTACAAAAGAATGGAGGGATTACCAAAGATGACACAGGAAGTTCGATTCACTACCTTTTTGCAGAGGATGGTGTCAACACCCCAAAATTTTTAAAGTTTTGTAAAAATGACCTTTTTGCCCCTGGGTCCATCTTTTGAATAAACAGGTCAATTTTTGATAAAATTTCCATTCATTTCTCAGATTCATTGGAATCGAGGCCCAATTTTCATTCCAAACCCATTTTCTGAAGAAATCCAACCCAAATTTCTCAGAAAACCCTTCTCTTTGTAAATATTTCTGAAAAATTATAAAATGACTTTTTCTTCTTAGTTTCATAACTTTATATACTAAAATGAAGAAAAAAAACAAAAAAAAATCAAAACGAAGAGAAAAATACGAAAAATTTAGAAGTAAGCCTTTTTATGAAAATCGTTTCTTATAAAAACCCCTTTTAGCAAATTTTTCTTAAAAGAACCCCTTCTTGAAAATTTCATGAAAAACCGGAGAGATCCCTTTTGCAAAAATGTTTTTAGGGTTTTTCTTTGAAAACCCGTAAGAAGGCCAGGAGAAGTGGCGCCTCCCTCCATTCTCTCCTCATTCTCTCTCTCTCTCTCCGTTCTCTCCATCGGAAACCCTCCATCTCTGAAGAACACTTCCTCCACCTTTGATCTCCAACGGCCCTTCACGAACCTTCCTCTCCTTCCTTAAAAGGAGGCACGCAGGGCTTCTTCTTCTCATCCGTTATCACCCCACCATGTTCTCTTCTTTCTTCTTGATTTCCCCTTTCTTTTTTAGCTTTCCTTGGTTCTACTCATTCAACCGAAGGAGGTCAATCAACACCCTGTAGTGGCAATCGGTTCATCTGAAGAAAATCAATCCCTTGGAGCAATACACGGGAGAAACATCTCTGCAACCTTATACAGCAAAACCCGCTTTTCACCCCTGCACTTCGACGTTTCCTGGCTTTTCGATCGTTTTTTTTTTTACCCTCTGATCCATCATCCTCTTGTGCTCAGCTGATCTTCCTCATTGATTAAAAGAGCTTCAATCATGAAGCATCAACTACGCGGCTGAACAGTGAATCCTCTTCTGCAAAATAAGGCTACGGTTGATTGATCCTCCAGCTATCTGGATTAATCCGATAACGAAGAACCAAGGGTTTCCTCCACAAGATCTGAACGAATCCTTTTTTGTAAAGCAATATCCCCTTTCCCATCATTCTTTTCTCATCAGCGGAAGGAGATCCACCTTCATAGTAAGGCTACAATCGCTTGAAGAAGAGAAAATCTCACGACAACCAAAGGTAAGTTACTCACCTCCTTCCTCTTTGCTTTATTCGAGTCCCCCTGGTTTATTTATATCCCAAATAAGCAGACACGCCCTTCATTTGGATCATTTTTAACATCTCTATCTTTTCTTTGACCCTCGATTTTTCTCATTTATGATTTCTTTTGATTTTCATTATCTGTTTTCTTTTATTTGTCGTTTATATTTCCAATTTATTATCTTCATCCCCCTCATCTCTTGGAAGTTTTCTTATTTTCAGAAATCTCTTTATTTTATTTTTGTTTTGTTTACTATCCCCTTAAAAGCACGATAGGTGGTGCTGAGTCGTTTATATCGGCTTCAGTCCATCCTGGTGCAAAATCAACGGAGCATCACTCCAACAAATTCCTTTAGTGATTCCTGAATTCCTCTGATTTCTTGATTGAATAATTATTTATTACTTGATTTTCATATTTTTACTTATTTGTGTATACTTCCTTATTCACGTGCTTTTTTTTTATTCTTGATTACCTTGTTGATGTCATGGTTACTTCTGTATGGAAAGGAAACCGGATTTAGCATCACATCCTCTTTCGCTTGGGTCTGGTACTTCGATTTGGAATCTCTCTTAGCAACCAATTGAAATTCATCTATCTGTAGTTGTCTGATTCGTTTGGCTTAGTTTATTCACACTGTTTACCAAGATTTCCATTGTGCTTAGTATTTTCATTGTCTTTCATTTAATCTAGCTCTCTGTATATTTTGAGCCTTCGGTGTTTTGAATTGCAGATATTTTTGGGTCTTCTATGCATAAGAATCTTCATTAACCTTCTGTGTTTTGAAACACATTATCGTAATTTTAATTTACTATTTTGTCGATACAGTTAATAGTAAACATTGCCTCATTGCTAGCATGTGTATCTACTCATCTTGTTAGGTTTCAGCTGCTATAATCCCCTTTGCATCTGGTTATTAGGCTGAAGAGATATTTGCTGTGTTCAAACTACTGTTTGGTGTTCCTGTAACATGCATTGAGAGCAGCATTTAGATGCCATTCATTCATGGATGATCATCTTCTGTTATGAATCACTAAAGCCACTTGATGGGCGTCATAATGGTGACGTTATGGGTAAGTGTTAGCTGGGCTTAGCTAATCCTATGTTTGAGATCTCCCGAGAAGGGGAGAACTTGGGATCATTGATTCGAATTTTGCAGGTTATACAGTAAAGGGAAGGTGAGGCCAATATGATCTTCTGTGTGATTTTCTTGCCTGTCAATCAACAAAGTAGTGATACTACTTTCTCTAATATGTGGGTTGTTGTTATAGATCTATGAATCGCAACAACATACCCGTATCTATTTACACTTTTGGATACTTCCAATAAGGAAGTGTGGGAAGGATTACGAAATGGACTAACGTGGAATGTTTGAGTCAGGTTGTAGAAACATCGTTGTAGAGAGTTGGTTGATGGAAGTGGCTGAATCGGATGATGGATGTAGGGACTAAGCTGGAAAGAACAAACCATGATACGATATTGTGTTTGCTAGAGAAATTGCGGGATTTTCTTGCATTGACATCTCTGGAGCACGTTTTGCAAATTACAGCCATGAAGTGATCTCTTTATCAGTGCATTCTTAATAATGCTGATTTTTGCAGGGGTTTCATTACTGTATGATTCTAAATCTTTGTTTTGCTGAAAGTCCATCATGATTTTTAACTGAATTTCGGCAGACTCACTGCATCATTTACACATCCCCCCCCTCTCAGCAACCTTTCGTAGCAATTAGTGATCTAAAATTCAGATCAGAGTGGCTCTGAGATTCGGCCTCTAACCATGGGTTCACTGGATAGATGTAATTGACCTGGTTGTATGTTGCATTTGTTTCTGTTTCAGGTATTTCTCTTCTATCCATCATATTTCTCTTTATTTCATTAGATGTTATTTATATGTTCTATATTTTTCGCAGCTCATCAATGACATGTGGATCCTTTGCATCTTTCATTTCCACCTTTATACAGTTATCATTTGTTGCCTACCCAACACTTCACCATCCACCTGCAAACAATCCTATTTACCCATCATGATTCAATCCATGATAACATAGAACATTTCATAGTTATTGTATACACAAACCACACCCTCATTCATATCAGAGGTTCGATTGCTTAGATGGCTGGAACTTTCCAGCCTGTTTAAATACATCGATTACAACACCCCCAGTCACCATAGTAGCTCTTCGGTGAAGGCAGTCTTTACTGAAATTGAGTCGATACTATCAAGAAAAAGGTACGATGATCCATTTCTGCCAAGAAAGGAAGATCACTGACCTGATTTTACAAAAAGTTTGCTTCATTGTACACGATCACCTTGATTCGCTGAACAACTTGTTAGATTTCATCAAATCAGCAAAGGAAACACAAACTAGGCAATATCACTGAATTCATTTGAGTAATATGGATATAAAATGTTCGGTTACTATTGGAGACGACTTACCAGGTTGTTTGTGCTATGGCTTATCAGTTTGAGAAGTCGAACTGCTAAGGGATTTCAATTCATTGAAGTCGATTTATATTCAAAACTGAGAAGTCAATTTGTCCATATATGTCAGATATGGGCCAGTGGTCATTCATAAGCATCACATACACATGCACTGACGGAGCTTTTTCGTCATTTGGGTCTCAAATTCGGGGACAAACTATACATATATATTATAGACTTACCCTTAAAATTTTGGAAGTTAATTTGTTACGGATTTTCCTCATTTTCCATCTATATTCTACTTACGCGATTTCGGACCTCGCGTATCCAAACAGGTACAAAAATGAAAAATTCATGAATCGCACAAGAAATTCTATACATTGAAACACCTGACGTAATATTAACTCAAAAATATCATGGACCTTACATCCTTCCCTCCTTAAAAGGATTTCGTGTGCGAAATCACCCAAACTAGGTTACAAAAAGATCAGGATATTTCTCTCTCATGCTCGCTTCTGGTTCCCATGTGCATTCTTCGATGCCATGGTGTTGACAATGTACTTTAACTAGCGGTACAATCTTAGTACGCAAAACTTGATCTCGTCGATCAATAATCTCAATCAAATGCTATACCATCGTCAAGTCTTCTTGAACCTCTACGTCTTCATAACGAATGATATGTGATGGGTCAGGAATGTATTTCCTTAGCATAAACACATGAAAAACATTGTAAATATGGACATACTGCTGAGGTAACTCAACACGATATGCCACTTCACTGATCCTCACCAAAATCTTGAATGGTCCAATGTATCTAGGACTCAGTTTTCCCTTCTTACCGAAATGAAACACACTCTTGGTCAATGAAACTCTGACAAAAACCATGTCACCAACCTCGAACGATTACTCTCATAGTCTCTTATCGGTATAACTCTTCTCTCTGTCTTGCGCTGCTTTAAAACATTCTCAGATCCTCTGCACTTGCTGAGTATAGTGCTGAAGAATAATCGACGATTCCTTAGACCTATCGTTGATGTTATTCCAATACGAAGGTGATCGGCAAGGTCTCCCATACAGTGCTTCATACGGAGCCATTCCGATACTAGCGTTATTATACGCAAATTCAACCAAACACAAATGCGAATGTCATTCGCCTTTCCAATCAAGCATACAAGCTCGCATCATGTCCTCTAATGTCTGAATAGTCTGTTCTGATTGACCATTAGTCTGGGGGTGAAAAGTTGTACTGAACTTCAACTTTGTACCCAAAGCAGACTGCAACAGACCCCACAATTATGATGTGAACCTGGGGTCACGATCAGAAATAATCGATCTCGGTACGCCATGCAATCATACAATCTCTCTGACATACATGTCAGCTAAGCTCTCAAGAGACTGACTGATCCTGATAGGTAAGAAATGGGCAGACTTGGTGAGTCTGTCCACAACTACCCAAATTGTGTCATGCTTGTGTCTCGTTCACAGTAAACCTACCACGAAGTTCATCGTAACATCTTCCCATTTCCACTGAGGAATCTCAATCCTCTGCATGAAACCACCAAGATGCTGATGCTCAATCTTGATTTGCTGACAAGTCAAGCATCTCGAAACGTATGTTGCTATCTCGAATATATGTTGACCAAAGAAATGGTAAAGCTCCCCAGAGCCACAGATCCTCCCACGATCATGGGAAGGTTCATGGACCAATTCTGCAAATTCCATCGAGCAATGGGACACGATACTGACCATTGTTTTGTCTTCAAGAACATTGTTCAAGATTGCATTGATAAGAATATTCTCGTTGAAGATGAAAAGGAGGACTAGCCATTTTTCCTCGATTACTCAAAAAGTCGACAATGCTACCGTTTTCCCATTTCTCATTTTACCTTCAAAGGAAGATGTAATCCTGTCTATCTTTCCTTGATTTGTCATTTTTTTTTCTTCATCAATAAAATTATCAATTTTCCTCATAAGCTTGTTCTCCTTCTCCGCACCATGTCCTTCCGCAAGAAGTGATATTTTGCAGAGTCTCTCCTGAATCAATCAAAAGTCAGTTGTTTTTTTACCTTCAGAGAGCATTCTTCGAACATCAATTATCTTCCTTTTATCCAAAATCTCTTTCCCCTATTACACTGGGGCATTATTTTAAAATTTGCCTTCAAAACATTCTGTATGCAGACAAGATCAAACAAATCTCTCATTTTGCATGCATGTGTATTCGTTTACATCATTTTGCATACATTTGCATTCATTTGCATTTACATGCATTCATTTGCATTCATTTACAATCATTTGCATCAAATTCACTTTCCCTTCAGGTTAAGGGATAAACCTGAGTTGCCCATTCAGGATAAGGAATAAATCCTGAGACTCCGATAGTTGTCCAAGTCATCGTAAGGGTGAAGACTAAAAATCTTCTATCAAAATCAATTGGTAATTTTAAAAAAAAAAACAGTGTTCGTGCTGGTAATTTTCAAAATCCCAGTGTTCGTGCTGGTAATTCTTCAAAACCCAGTGTTCGTGCTGGTTAATTTCCAAAACCCAATGTTCGTGCTGGTAATTTTTCAAAAATCGAGTGTTCGTGCTGGTAATTTTTCAAAGACCCAGTGTTCATGCTGGTAATTTTTCAAAACCCAGTATTCGTACTGGTAATTTTTCAAAACATAATGCTTGTACTGATACATTTTCAAAATCTAGTGTTCACACTGGTACACTTTAAAATTCAGAGTCCACATTGATCTAGTTTTCCAACGGGATTCGAGTTCTCACTCGAACATCCTTTCCTTCTAATTAGTCTAGTTTTCCTTCGATATTCGAGTTCCGACTCAAATTTTCTTTGCTTCTAATTAATCTATTTTTCCTTCGGGATTCAAGTTCCGAATCGAATTTCTTTTCCTTCTAACCAATCTATTTTTCCATCAGGATTCGAGTTCCGACTCAAATTTCTTTTCCTTCTAAATTGATGTACTTTTCATTCAGGATTCGAGTTCTGACTCGAATTTTTTTAACTTCCAAATTGATTTACTTTTCCTTTAGGATTCGAGTTCCGACTCGAATTTCTTTTCCTTCCAAATTGATCTACTTTTCCTTCAGGATTCGAGTTTCGACTCAAATTTCTTTTCCTTCTAAATTGATTTACTTTTCCTTCAAGATTCGAGTTCCGACTTGAATTTCTTTTCATTCCACAATGGATCTAGTTTTCCTTCGAAGATTCGAGTTCTGACCCGAGTTTTCTTTTCCTTCTGAATTGGTCTAGAAAATTAGAGTTCCGATTTGAATTTTCTTCCAAATCCAATTCAAATGTCCTAGAATTGGTCTAGAAGATTAGAGTTCCGACTCAAATTTTCTTCCAAATCCAATGCAATTGTCCTAGAATTGGTCTAGAAAATTAGAGTTCCCACTCAAATTTTCTTCAAAATCCAATTCAAATGTCCTAGAATTGGTCTAGAAGATTAGAGTTCCGACTCAAATTTTCTTCCAAATCCAATTCAAATGCCTGGAATCACTCTAGAAAATTAGAGTTCTGACTCGAATTTTCTTCCAAATCCAATTCGCTTGGCTTTCCTTTAAAGGTTTGAACTCCTACTCAAACTTTTCTACAATTTAGTAATTGGTCTAGAAGATCTAAGTTTCAACTCGAATTTTCTTTCAAAACCCAATTCATTTAGTTTTTCCTTAAAGATTTGAATTCCGATTCGAATCTTCTCTCAAAACTCAGTTTAGCACCTGATCAAATATTCTTTACAGTCCTTAGGTCGAACCCCTTTTGGATTGGTATTTTTCTGAAATATGATTTGTACGTTAAAGTCCTCCTGATCCAACTTCTTAGGCTGAATCTCTATTGAACCCACGTCGATTCCAGTGAATCCATGTCGTTCTCAATTGAACCCATGTCGTTCCCAGTAAATTAATTTCTAATTTCGACCTTCGGGTCAATCAATTTCCAAATTCAAGCCTTCGGGTTACAACTTTATCAATATCTATCGCTTTCCAAGCCTTCGGGTTACAACTTCATCAATGTCAATCAATTTCAAATCATCAAATTCGATCTTTCAATCAAAATCCTGCTTTCAAGCTGGTTGGTCAACAAAACCCAACTTTCGAGTTGATCTTTTATTGAGTTTTTTTCAGGACTCAATTTGGTCACTGATGTGTCAACTCGGATATCAAGCAATTTCTTTCACCAAAGATCCCAAGAGTATTTTGCCAATTTGTCATTAAATATTTGTTGATTTCAAAATCTTTATGGCACAAAAACTTTACCTCAGAATACCTTCAGTATTATTTCCGAAAGGATAAAGCTGTCGCGAAGAAGGATTCAAAATTCAAAATCTTTCTATTGGCCAACCAAAAGGATAAAGAATAAACCCTTGATATGTCCAGCAAAGGAAATTCAATGTTGTTGCAAAGCCATAAATGATCGGTATTGATCGCAGTCAATGGCACATTTTTAAAGATCATTCTTGGGAAGTAAAGCAGTCGAAATATCCTGGGTGATACAGAAAAATCAATTCAATTTCCATATCTCCTCAATCGCCTAAGCTGAAATTAAATATCTGCAAAAGGGATCTCTCAATTGTTGTCAAGATGAAGACGAATTATGCGAGTTAGACCCCTGGGGCCAAAGAAGATTTGGATCATCTCCAAGATGAAGAAGTTTGTGACGGATCCTTCCAGGGAAAGTTCAGATCACCGTCAAGATGGAGGCGACTGCGATGAGCCTCCCGACAAACCCTAAAGGATATTTAATTTCTGCTATCATCAAGAGATTTCTAACCAAGGAGTCAATAACCATCAATATAATCTTTGAGAGAAAAGAAGGATCGGAGCATGTCCAAGATGAAGGAGTGTGTGACGTACCCTTCCAAAAAAAAAAGAGATAGAAAAGTCAGGACATCTCCAAAATGAAGGATGATGTAATCCCCAAAAAAAACCCAAGAGAGCTCTAATTCTGCCAAAAAGAAAAAAAAAGTGGGTAGAAAGATCATCATGAGAAAAGAATCCCAGGATATCAGATTGCCGAATTTGCCAAAGAATCCTCTTTAAATTTTGTGAAATTTTATTATCAATATTCTTTCACCAATTGCTCTCACAATATCAAGAATTCTTTCTTTTTTGTTCATATCAAGGAAATTGATAGCTTCCTTAAAAGAAAGTCAATTGCAAGCAATTTGAATTTGAATCTTGATTCTACGGAGTTAAGCCTGGTCGGAGGTAATACTTTAGATAGAAAAGAAGGAATAATTTTAAACAATGTGCATCACTTTCAATCATTTTAAATCAACAATAATTTTCAATATTTTGACAATATTTTCTAGCTATCCTCGCATGAAGCGCGAGTTTGAGGTTCATCTTTGGCGCATCCTGACATCAGTTGTTATCCCTTTTAGGACTTTATAACGGGAGTTTTCAAGATTCCTTCCCTTCTGTTGGTATAATCTGAGCGCTTGGGCTCACAGATTCACACACTTCCATGTGTCCCCACTGTCCCACCATAGACAGTTCAATTTCGGCTTGAGGTTAAGCCACCAATCATTTTCTCGCAAAAGGTCATTAATTTCAAAAGTTATTTAGTCTCAGCAATGAGGCGCCCAAAATCAAACCCTTTTTCAAGCTTTAGGGACCCCAATTTCATCCTTTTGCAAAACCTCTATTGGATTCATTGTGCGGAAGTTTGAAGGTTCCATCATGAGTTTTTCTTTCGAGAATCTCATCATTTTCATTTCCCGATCAGGTTAAGGGTTAAACCTGAGCCTCATTTTGATGAGGTATCTTATTTCCCAGTCAGGTTATGGGTTAAACCTGAGCCTGATTTTGATGAGGTATTTCATTTCCCGGTCAGGTTAAGTGTTAAACCTGAGCCTCATTTTGATGAGATATTTCATTCTCCCGGTCAGGTTAAGCGTCAAACCTGAGCTTCGTTTCTACACAAAGTATTTCCCGTCCCATCCAGGTTAAGAGCAAAACCTAAATCTCACTTCTTTTTGAAGTAAAATTTTCTTCTTCATTCTTCACTTCATATCTACCATTTTTATCAGGGCTAATTTCTTCATATCCAGTCAGATCCTTCTAACTGGGGCATTTTTATAGCCCAAATTTGGTGTGTTTTTCTTTGCCACTAAGCTCGTCCACAAGCCGACTTAGTAGCAAAGAGGGGCATCTATAAACACCCCAAATTTTCCACACTCATTTCAGATCATCCTCCTCATGTAGTGCCAACTCTGTTAGGTCAATGTAGGAGTCAAACCCTGGGTCAGTTTCAAAAAATCACCATTTTACCCATTTTTATTAAGAAAATTACCATTTTACCCCTATGTCATTCCGGACCCCAGTCAGTCGGAGTCAACCAAGCTCGGTGGTCAGTTCAGAACAGTTAGAATATCAGTCATTTCAAGCTCATTTGAGCTCACAGTGAGAAGGCCATTTTCATTTCTGACCATTCCTGCCAAAATGGGATCATTTCTTTAGAAATGAGCTTATTTCTCACTCAAATCCAAGCCAATTGTCTCTGAGTCAGTCATTCACAGTCAGTCATATTCCCTAGAGTCTAACTTGAGCTCACCAAGAGTTCAAGCGCTCCAGTTTCAGTTCAAAACCATTTCCAAGTGTCCAGGAGCCTATTTTAGTCCATTTCAGCTCTTTCAGCTGAAATTGAGCTGAGTTCAGTCAATTGAGCTAGTGTTCGATCTTCGATTTTAGTTCATGTCAATATTACTGACCTATCGTCCATATTCCGACTAGGGTCGTAAATATGGACTCCACCGAGTTCATCAACTCCCTAAGAGTTGGTGCACGTGCCATTCGTGTACATCCATAGTGATTTTGAGATAAAATGCATGAGTTGTATAATCAGGATATTACAAAAAAACTCAAACTATATGATATGCATCCTAATCTACGCAATGAAAGTAAATATTATTCCAAAATTTGATTATTACATCTCTGACATAAAGTAAAATAAATGAATAAAAAGAAATCCAAAAAAAAAAAAAAAGTCAACCTCCTCCAGACCTTCCTGCAAAAGTGGGTTAGTACCAAGAATGGATATATGAAATATACTAGGTTATATATATATATATATATATATATATATATATATATATATATATATATATATATATATATATATATATATATATTTACATAAAGATATATATACCTACATGTTCTTATAGTTACAAATCTATAAAAAGATCCAATTTGCATCTATATTGTATAGATGAGGTATATACGGATGATTGGTAACAGGAGGGTGTGTTATGAAATGCCATAATACCCAACCATGTTTGATGATACACAGGATCAACGAAATGGACACACAAAAAGTGACAATATCTACAGATAATGGGGTGGGAGAAATATATCATAGCAGGGCATATATCACTGAACAGATAAATACATTATATAGAGCTATATGAGATTACTTACAATGGGTAAATAGTAAACAAGAATCCTGGGACATTTATAGGGGTGAGGGCGAATGCCGGTGATTCAAAATTCACATTGCAATATGCAGCGAGGAGTGATCAATATAACAGGCTTTATGCCTATATGAGATTCTTTAATGTAAGTGGGACATGTCTATGCAGTAAATGAAATAGTAATATATATCATATCTAGGTGCCCTCAATAATACAGCAGATACAGAGAACAACCTGCATAACAACAGTGAATAGGGGCAATGGCAAAGCATAAGAGGCTAATACAAATAAACATGAATAATAAGAAATGGGTTGCAGCAGTCTGTAAAAGAAATGAGTTTATTAAACTACAAAACCTAGATAAATGTACAAGGGAGGGGTATTTCCATGTGACTGTCAAGGATTATTGAAAGCTCTGCAGGATGAAGAAGAGATCACATAAAAAAAAATGGGTAAAGGTGGGTAAAGGAAAAATATGAATTGGAACACAGACCTTCTCAACGGATTTGCCCCAGTGTGAGCACCCAGCGTATTCATGCTCATTAATGCTGGAACGTAGCATAGTAGAAACTTAATCCTTTTAGTACAAGTATTTCAATTTTATCCTTAAAGTTCTTAATAAGAGGTGGTTTATAACCATACACCTCTGGTCACGGCTATCATGAGCCACTACCGGCAAGTATGCTTTTCTCAATGTTTTAGAGGTCCCAAAGATTTACTCGATGGCTTCTGCAAACAGACTGCAATGAGGGCTAAGTATACAGGTGAAACAAACTGCTAAAATATACAAACTGCATCTAATACAAACTGCTATAACATGCAAACTGCATCTAATATAAACTGCTAAAAAAATACAAACTGCATCTAATACAAACTACTAAAACAAGGCACCATATATATATGCAGAGAGGTATAACACATGCTACAGGACATTCAACATAGGAACGATGCAGGAATATAAAGTAAAATACATAAAATAGTAGCTATAGAACCACAGTAGCAAGAATAGCAGGATGCTAAAGCTTCAAAGTAATTAATAAACCTCAGAACAAGTCATGAACAAATTTTACTCTTGGCTACATATGAAGTATGAAGCCTAAGCATATTAGTATATGATTTAGAAGCACAGAAATCATACAAGATCATAAAAATCACTGGACTATCATTTAACCTGAGATATGCAGCTGTGATGGCCAAATATGTATGAACCTAAGGAGACCCCTAACATACAAAAAAAAATGTGGAATGAATGTTATGCATAACACCAGAAAATGAAGACAGTTACCTACAAAAGAATGGAGGGATTACCAGAGATGACACAGGAAGTTCGATTCACTACCTTTTTGCAGAGGATGGTGTCAACACCCCAAAATTTTTAAAGTTTTGTAAAAATGACCTTTTTGCCCCTGGGTCCATCTTTTGAATAAACAGGTCAATTTTTGATAAAATTTCCATTCATTTCTCAGATTCATTGGAATCGAGGCCCAATTTTCATTCCAAACCCATTTTCTGAAGAAATCCAACCCAAATTTCTCAGAAAACCCTTCTCTTTGTAAATATTTCTGAAAAATTATAAAATGACTTTTTCTTCTTAGTTTCATAACTTTATATACTAAAATGAAGAAAAAAAACAAAAAAAAATCAAAACGAAGAGAAAAATACGAAAAATTTAGAAGTAAGCCTTTTTATGAAAATCGTTTCTTATAAAAACCCCTTTTAGCAAATTTTTCTTAAAAGAACCCCTTCTTGAAAATTTCATGAAAAACCGGAGAGATCCCTTTTGCAAAAATGTTTTTAGGGTTTTTCTTTGAAAACCCGTAAGAAGGCCAGGAGAAGTGGCGCCTCCCTCCATTCTCTCCTCATTCTCTCTCTCTCTCTCCGTTCTCTCCATCGGAAACCCTCCATCTCTGAAGAACACTTCCTCCACCTTTGATCTCCAACGGCCCTTCACGAACCTTCCTCTCCTTCCTTAAAAGGAGGCACGCAGGGCTTCTTCTTCTCATCCGTTATCACCCCACCATGTTCTCTTCTTTCTTCTTGATTTCCCCTTTCTTTTTTAGCTTTCCTTGGTTCTACTCATTCAACCGAAGGAGGTCAATCAACACCCTGTAGTGGCAATCGGTTCATCTGAAGAAAATCAATCCCTTGGAGCAATACACGGGAGAAACATCTCTGCAACCTTATACAGCAAAACCCGCTTTTCACCCCTGCACTTCGACGTTTCCTGGCTTTTCGATCGTTTTTTTTTTTACCCTCTGATCCATCATCCTCTTGTGCTCAGCTGATCTTCCTCATTGATTAAAAGAGCTTCAATCATGAAGCATCAACTACGCGGCTGAACAGTGAATCCTCTTCTGCAAAATAAGGCTACGGTTGATTGATCCTCCAGCTATCTGGATTAATCCGATAACGAAGAACCAAGGGTTTCCTCCACAAGATCTGAACGAATCCTTTTTTGTAAAGCAATATCCCCTTTCCCATCATTCTTTTCTCATCAGCGGAAGGAGATCCACCTTCATAGTAAGGCTACAATCGCTTGAAGAAGAGAAAATCTCACGACAACCAAAGGTAAGTTACTCACCTCCTTCCTCTTTGCTTTATTCGAGTCCCCCTGGTTTATTTATATCCCAAATAAGCAGACACGCCCTTCATTTGGATCATTTTTAACATCTCTATCTTTTCTTTGACCCTCGATTTTTCTCATTTATGATTTCTTTTGATTTTCATTATCTGTTTTCTTTTATTTGCCGTTTATATTTCCAATTTATTATCTTCATCCCCCTCATCTCTTGGAAGTTTTCTTATTTTCAGAAATCTCTTTATTTTATTTTTGTTTTGTTTACTATCCCCTTAAAAGCACGATAGGTGGTGCAGAGTCGTTTATATCGGCTTCAGTCCATCCTGGTGCAAAATCAACGGAGCATCACTCCAACAAATTCCTTTAGTGATTCCTGAATTCCTCTGATTTCTTGATTGAATAATTATTTATTACTTGATTTTCATATTTTTACTTATTTGTGTATACTTCCTTATTCACGTGCTTTTTTTTTATTCTTGATTACCTTGTTGATGTCATGGTTACTTCTGTATGGAAAGGAAACCGGATTTAGCATCACATCCTCTTTCGCCTGGGTCTGGTACTTCGATTTGGAATCTCTCTTAGCAACCAATTGAAATTCATCTATCTGTAGTTGTCTGATTCGTTTGGCTTAGTTTATTCACACTGTTTACCAAGATTTCCATTGTGCTTAGTATTTTCATTGTCTTTCATTTAATCTAGCTCTCTGTATATTTTGAGCCTTCGGTGTTTTGAATTGCAGATATTTTCGGGTCTTCTGTGCATAAGAATCTTCATTAACCTTCTGTGTTTTGAAACACATTATCGTAATTTTGTTTTACTATTTTGTCGATACAGTTAATAGTAAACATTGCCTCATTGCTAGCATGTGTATCTACTCATCTTGTTGGGTTTCAGCTGCTATAATCCCCTTTGCATCTGGTTATTAGGCTGAAGAGATATTTGCTGTGTTCAAACTACTGTTTGGTGTTCCTGTAACATGCATTGAGAGCAGCATTTAGATGCCATTCATTCATGGATGATCATCTTCTGTTATGAATCACTAAAGCCACTTGATGGGCGTCATAATGGTGACGTTATGGGTAAGTGTTAGCTGGGCTTAGCTAATCCTATGTTTGAGATCTCCCGAGAAGGGGAGAACTTGGGATCATTGATTCGAATTTTGCAGGTTATACAGTAAAGGGAAGGTGAGGCCAATATGATCTTCTGTGTGATTTTCTTGCCTGTCAATCAACAAAGTAGTGATACTACTTTCTCTAATATGTGGGTTGTTGTTATAGATCTATGAATCACAACAACATACCCGTATCTATTTACACTTTTGGATACTTCCAATAAGGAAGCGTGGGAAGGATTACGAAATGGACTAACGTGGAATGTTTGAGTCAGGTTGTAGAAACATCGTTGTAGAGAGTTGGTTGATGGAAGTGGCTGAATCGGATGATGGATGTAGGGACTAAGCTGGAAAGAACAAACCATGATACGATATTGTGTTTGCTAGAGAAATTGCGGGATTTTCTTGCATTGACATCTCTGGAGCACGTTTTGCAAATTACAGCCATGAAGTGATCTCTTTATCAGTGCATTCTTAATAATGCTGATTTTTGCAGGGGTTTCATTACTGTATGATTCTAAATCTTTGTTTTGCTGAAAGTCCATCATGATTTTTAACTGAATTTCGGCAGACTCACTGCATCATTTACACATCCCCCCCCTCTCAGCAACCTTTCGTAGCAATTAGTGATCTAAAATTCAGATCAGAGTGGCTCTGAGATTCGGCCTCTAACCATGGGTTCACTGGATAGATGTAATTGACCTGGTTGTATGTTGCATTTGTTTCTGTTTCAGGTATTTCTCTTCTATCCATCATATTTCTCTTTATTTCATTAGATGTTATTTATATGTTCTATATTTTTCGCAGCTCATCAATGACATGTGGATCCTTTGCATCTTTCATTTCCACCTTTATACAGTTATCATTTGTTGCCTACCCAACACTTCACCATCCACCTGCAAACAATCCTATTTACCCATCATGATTCAATCCATGATAACATAGAACATTTCATAGTTATTGCATACACAAACCACACCCTCATTCATATCAGAGGTTCGATTGCTTAGATGGCTGGAACTTTCCAGCCTGTTAAAATACATCGATTACAACACCCCCAGTCACCATAGTAGCTCTTCGGTGAAGGCAGTCTTTACTGAAATTGAGTCGATACTATCAAGAAAAAGGTACGATGATCCATTTCTGCCAAGAAAGGAAGATCACTGACCTGATTTTACAAAAAGTTTGCTTCATTGTACACGATCACCTTGATTCGCTGAACAACTTGTTAGATTTCATCAAATCAGCAAAGGAAACACAAACTAGGCAATATCACTGAATTCATTTGAGTAATATGGATGTAAAATGTTCGGTTACTATTGGAGACGACTTATCAGGTTGTTTGTGCTATGGCTTATCAGTTTGAGAAGTCGAACTGCTAAGGGATTTCAATTCATTGAAGTCGATTTATATTCAAAACTGAGAAGTCAATTTGTCCATATATGTCAGATATGGGCCAGTGGTCATTCATAAGCATCACATACTCTCATATATGTCATCACCTTTTTATCCATCTCATTTAAGGTTCATTTTCTTCACATTTACTATCCCACCTATATACCTATATATATATATATATATATATATATATATATATATATATATATATATATATATATATTCATATATATATATATACATATATGTGTGTAGATCTACATATATATACATGCATGTACATATGCACATAGATATATATTCTTTTCATCTTTCCATACTTTTAGATTTTAAATATCTTGGCATATGAGCATTTTGTTTCTTTCATTAGCATCTTTGAAATCCATGCAATGTATGTAAATTCTCTTCCCTTTTCATACTAACCGAGTATTTTGCAGGGGAATACGTGGAAAAGGTCATTACTTGGAAATTGTAAATTCAATTTTATGTGTTGTAATAGTTAGATCTTAAAGAGAATTTACGTTTTCTGTTTTAGATAGAATGAATGAGCATTGTAAAAACCATAAATTGCTTGTTTCCATGCTTTTTACCTTTATTTCTCAAAATCTCACAATGATGAAACACGAATGGCACGTGCACCATTTCGTAAGAGGTGATTAATCTTAAGTTGATGATTTACATCAATGGCCATAGTCAGGATGTAAACAAAACTTAGAATTTTTATCTTTTATAAAATAAACACTGGATCCACACTCGGTCCTTTTCAAAATTCATCATGTTTTCTTTAAATATTTTTCTCTTTTATCAGAGTTTAGTCTAAATTAATTCAATACGTATACCAATGGCCATAGTCAGGGTATACTGAGACTTAATTTCTTTCTAAACTCCATAAAAGCACCAAAATATGTTTGAATCTTCATTTGAATGTAGATATCATTATTACATAATACATTCAATGACCATAGTCAGGAGTGTATTATATATTTAATCTTATTTACATTCATTTAAAGAATGAAATATGATTTTCAAATTTCAATTTCAAAGTTATTTAAATTCATTCATCATTTAGGATAGAATTGCAGCATATTTTCAAAATTCCCTTTTCAAAAACCCAAGTGATTATGAATATCTTCTTCTTCAATTTCTATTTCAAATTTATCAATTATATCCCATTTTCAAAATCTGATTTCAAAGTCCAATTCGACTCTGAAATTTCAAATTCATCTTGTATTCAAAACCCCAATCAAATTCAAAGTTCAATTTAACTTTGAAATTCTTGATTCATTTTCTAAATTCCAAATTCAAGCTTCAAATTTGACTTTGAAATTCATTTTTATTCAAAAGTTCAAATTCTCAAAACAATTTTGAAATTCCAAATCCAAAGTTAGATCCAAAATTTATCTTGGATTCCAGATTTTGGATCCAATTCATATTTATGATCCTGGATCCAGAATCCAAATTCACTTTGGATCTTGAACACCAGATCCAGAATCCATTTAGGATCCAGAATTCAACTTCCACTTTGGATCTCAGATTTCGGATCCAAATTCCATCTAGGATCTAGAATCCAATTACATCTTGGATCTCAGACTTCAGATCCAAATCCATTTTAGGATACAGAATCCAATTACAACTTGGATCTTAGACTTCAGATCCAAATCCATTTTAGGATCCAGAACCCAATTCTACTTTGAATCTCAGACTTCAGATCTAATTCCATTTAGAATTCAGAATCCAATTTCATCTTGGATCCCAGATTGCAGATCCAATTCCCATTTTCGGATTCCGAATCCAGAATTCAATTTTAAATCTCAAACTCTATTTAGAATCCAGACTTTGGATTCGAATTCCATCTTAAATTCCAGATTTCAAATCAACTTCTATTCTCAAATTCAACTTCTCAAATCCAATTCCATTTTCATTTCAGATTTCAAAATCCAAGTTTATCTTGATTCCCAAAAATTCCAAAAACCAATTCTATTTCTCAATTCTATTTAGATTTCCCATATTTCATTCTGATTTCAAACCTCAAAGTTAGAATTCAATTCCATTTCATCTCTATTCTGATTCAAAGTCCATTTATGACTTTGAAATTTCCTTTCTTCTCCTTTTATCTCAGCTTCAAAATCATTTCTCTCAAGATCCAGATTTATTTTTCCAAGCTCTGATTATTCCAAAAACTTAGAACTTTAAATCTTAAGTTCTAAGTTAGAAACCATTTCTTCACTCTATTATCAGATTCATCTAAGAAATACTTAGGAATTTTTCAAATCATTTTCAAAAAGAGCATACATATTGCATTGCACAAGCATGATTCTTTGTGCATTTAGACTTAGAATAAATTCTTAGATTATATTTTGGCAAAGCAAAAGGCATGAATTCGACCCTTGGTTCGATTACCCCTGGTAAAGGTGCTAGGAACGGTCGAACCTCGTACTGACGAGCGAATCCCGTCTCCCAGTTTTCCCGCAAATATTTCAAAACGGAGGTGAGTTATTTTCTTAAAAATATCTTCAAAATTAAGGTCAAGTGAGACACCGCAAAAGAGTTTCTCTCTCTTCTCTTTCTTTTCTCTTATCTTCTCTCTTCTTTTCTGTCTTTTATTTTCTCCCTTCAAAAAGGAGGAAATAAGGATTGGAAAGGAAAAGAGAAGGAAGAGAGAGAAACTACAAGAGAGGAAAAATTTTGCGATGATCACAGTTCTGGCGACCGTGATGGGACTCATCTCCATCCGGTCGAATTATGCATTTTTCTTTTGCTTTGATATTATCTAAGTCTTTATTCTTCAAATGTCAGCTACATTTCCATACAAACCTTAGGAGCCTAGACTCTGTCCTAAGCTGACATCATTGCATATAGGATCTAAGTATGGTTTGGTAGGACCATATTGAGGAGATTATTTCATGTTCACATTAGATTTAGGTCTAAAACACAACTCTCCTCAATTTTAGGGATTGAATGCAAACAATGTATGCAAGTGTATGCTTCTTTCACTTTAAATTCTATCTCTTTAGGACTTGCATTAGAGATTTCTGGTTTTATTGCATGTTGAACATGTTTTTAAAAACATAACTACCTATATTGTCCCGGTCTTCACGTTGCTGGGCTATCTCACTGAACCATAGTTCGGGAGAGAGCCTCACAAGTGGACCACTTATTTGGGTTCGCGCCCCCCTACCACATACCTAAGGGCCATAGTCCGAGGTATATCGGTAGGTGCTCAAGGATGTTGGGAAACCATTACCTTAGAACCAGAGAAATATTTCTATGCCACGTACTTCGAGCTTCGGCTTGAGTATATCGGCGTATCTTGATTGAAATCAGATGATCTGAACCTTAGAGTTAGGTTTAAGGTCCTACGAGCCATTTCAAATTATTGTAATTTAGAGTCAGCTTCTAGGGAGTGCTATTTTGTGCATCATTGCTTGTATAAATTGATTCTTTTGTAGATATTATCTTAAAATTTTCTTTTTTTTCAAAACCCTGGATATGTATTTCATAAAAATTCTTTTATTTTCTCAAGTCCAGGATTGTATATTTCTCATTTCTTTATTCTTTCATTTCTTAAAAACCTGGACATGTCTTTTCAGTCTTCCTATCTTTCAAAATGTCCAGGCATATTTCTTTCTTTTTCTTCTGATTTATTTAAATCTTTTGATCCTGCCTGCAATTTTTCAGAATAGTCAAGGTCTTGTCATTTATCTTCAAAATACTCTTCTTCGTACATTCTATCTTCTCCATATAAAATCCTTGTCATCGCGAGATCTTTTAAAAGTTCTCTTTCAATATCCCTCTTCCTTTCAAAAATTCTTTGTCCTAAACCCTTCATTTATTTCTACAGAAAACGTCAACATTTCATCATGGTTCAAATGAGAGCGGGAAGAAGGGCAGCTCAGCGGCACAATGACAGTGAAGTGGAAGAAATAAACTCTTCCAGATTATCCCGAAAACATAATTCAGAGGAAGATAATGTTGACCCAGCAATGTATAAGATCTTTCAAAAGATGATGGCAAAAATGATGTCCGAGCAATCTGGGGCAAGTTCAAAGAAGACATCCTCCAAGAGCAAGATCATGAGAAAGCCAGTAAAGAAGCATGTCCGGATCAACAAAAAGTGGGTCCAGCAGGACAGCACATCTGAGGGCACAGAATCAGCAAACGAGGATTCCGAGGAAGAACAGTTTGTGTTCATCCCAAAACATTTGCGACAGCCCAAGAAAGTGGAAGAAGAACCTGAATCAGTCAACAAACCTAAAGACGGGGTGCCGATAGAAGATTCAGTTCAAGTATTGACTAAGATGGTCAAAGATCTGCAGATTCGAGATAAGGGAAAGAGGGTATATACCAGATAGGACTTCTACCTTGGTTTAGATGGGGACAACGGCTTGGAAGATCTCCCCCAAAAGTTTATTTAGTTCGATGGGTCCGGCAACCCAAAGGCCCATCTTGCAATGTTCTTCGCCGAATGTGCCAGGTTCAGTGAAGACAATCGGGCCCTCTTCTTGTGCTTTCTTCGCAGTTTGGAAGGCATAGCAGCTAAGTGGTATGCAGAGCACATCAACCGTGTCAGGCTGCGAGATTTCGATAAAGTTGTCAACCTGTTTGTAGAGAGATTAATGTTCAATATTGAGGCGCCGCCATCCCTCAATCACTTATGCAATTTGAGGCAGGATGACAAGGAAAAGGTCATAGATTTCATCCGTAGGTGGAGAGTTACCTGCAACAAGATGAGAACCCCCATCTCAGAGGAACATGCCCTTCAACTCATCCTCAATAACTTCTCTCAACCCCTGAAAACCCTCATTTTCCCATACCCTTCCAAGTCATTTATTAAGTTGACTGAGCGAGCTGAATGGCTCGAGATGGGAATAGATAACGGAGTCTATGATGGTACCACCCTGGCAAGGGGCAATCAAGATGCAAAGAAGAAAACCCATTTCACTCTTTCCGCTGGTCCCTCACCCGACAACAAGGGTAACAAGGATGACCATGTCAGCAAGTCAGAAGGATTCAGAGGTCAAAAAGGAAGGTCTTCTAACAACAATAAGCCTTCCCAACCTAATTCTCAGCAGCGGGAAAAGAATCAGGAAAAACCAAAGCGCAAGGATTGGGGTCCTGACCGCGAATTCACCTCTTTGGAGCAGACACTCGATGAGGTTCTGGAATATATGCTCACAAAGAATATGATTCGTCTGCCAAAAGTTGCCGATCCTTCAGTAGTCTTGGGCAACTTCAAGGAACAGTTCTGCAAGTATCACCGAGCAGTGGGGCACGACATAGAGCATTGCTTCGTCCTGAAAAATATTGTCCAGGACTGCATCGATAAACACCTTCTGATAGAAGAGAAAACTGAAGAGCAGCTGCCGTCCTGACATAGCCTTTTTCAGATCGTTCAAAAAGCCGATGACACTAGAGTCTTTTTCTGTTATCCTCTATTTTCTTTACCAAACCATCCTGTAAGGGAAAGTCAACCCGAGTCTTTTTACGACATTCTGGTCAAAGATGCTTGTAAATATTTCAGTCTTTTCTATCAGTTTTGCTTATAAATGAAATGTCAATTTCCTTCCTATCTTTGAGGTTCAATTCTTATTTCTTTTCGCAATATTGGGGCATCTTTTATTGTTTAAATTTTCATTTACACTAAAAAATATTCTTTTGCCATCAGATTCCTATTCTATTCAAAAATGCGGGACAATTCTGACATCATTCATAAGAGAAATGATATTACCTATGAGGGTCTTTCAAAAATCATGAAAATTTTTCATATTTTAGTCCAACCTTTTTCAAAGATCAACCCTCATGTTGATCATCTTTTCCAAAAATTGGTTTTCAACCATTATATTCAAAGATCAACCCTTATGTTGATCATATTTTCCAAAATTGGTTTTTCAAGCCATGACATTCAAAGATCGACCCTCGTGTTGATCATATTTTCTAAAAATTGATTTCGAATCATTGCATTCAAAGATCAACCCTTGTGTTGATCATATTTTCTAAAAAATTGATTTCGAATCATTGCATTGAAAGATTAACCCTCATGTTGATCGTATTTTCTAAAAGAATGGATTTCAAACCATTGCATTCAAAAATCAACCATTGTGTTGATCATATTTTTCAAAAATTGATTTTGAATCATTACATTCAAAAATCAACCCTTGTGTTGATCATATTTTCTAAAAATTGATTTTGAATCATTACATTCAAAGATCAACCCTCGTGTTGATCATATTTTCTAAAAAAATTGGTTTCAAACCATTGCATTCCAAGATCAACCCTCGTGTTGATCATATTTTCTAAAAATTAATTTCGAATCATTGTATTCAAAGATCAACCCTCGTGTTGACCATATTTTTTAAAAATTGGTTTTTAAATAATTGCTTCAAGAAATTAACCCTCATGATGATCTCTCGTGAATGATCCCTTTTTAGAGATCTGCTCTCGCAGTTGATCTTTCTTTCCAAAAATGATTTTCTCATATTCTTCTCTCATTTTAAAGATCCCACATGCAGGCAGGATCAAACTCTTTTTTCAACTTTTATCAACTTTTTGTTTATCAATCTTTATCAGTTTTATCAATTTTTATTCATTTTTATTGATTGTTCATTCATTTTATTAATTTCTTCTTGATTCTTATTTCAAAAATACCCTTTCAGGTTAAGGGATAAACCTGATGCCTCTTTCCCATGAGGTATTTTTTTTCCTTCTTTGCCTACCCTTTCAGGATAAGGGATAAACCTGAAACCTCATCCTACGAGGTCCTTCTTTCTTCAAGTTAAGGGATAGTCCTGAATGTCTTTCTCTTTTAAAGCATCATTAATCTCTGCCAAATCTTTTTCTTTATCCAATTTTATCAATTTTATTTCTTTATCAAATTTTAATTCTTCCAATTCTTTAACAAAGCTTTTTTTTAAATTTTATTCCTTTCCCATTCAGGATAAGGGATAATCCTGAAACCCCTCATAGGAGCGACAATGCTACTTGTGAGAATTCTTTTACAAAGATGATTTCTATAAAATCTCCTTGATTCTTCTCTTTCGTCAAATCTCCCATCAATTTCTATCTCTTCTCATTAGTTCTTCTCACATTTTATTTTCTCCCCAGTCAAGATAAGGGGGCAATCAGATCACATGCAAATAATTCAGTCCTCTAAATGGTGATTCTCAATCCCAGGTCCGGTCCTCGCACTGGCAAATTTTTAAAATTCAATCTTTTGATTAAAAACTTTCTGTCAAAAATCCGAGTTTCCACTCGAGCTTCTGCCTTTATTCTTTCATTTGAAGTTCCGAGTTCTGACTCGGATTCCTTTTTAATCCAATCCTCGCGTTGGAAACCAATCATTTCTTTAGAAATTCAAATTTTCAAAACTCGGGTTTCTCTTTTATCTTCTATTCTCTGAAGATCCGAGTTCCAGCTCGGGTTTTTCCCTCTATTATTTCATTTGCAGTTCCGACTTGGACTTCCTTGTGAATCCAATCCGCGCATTGGAAACCAATCATTTCTTTAGAAATTCAAGTTTTCAAAACTCGGGTTCCCCTTTTATCTTTTATTTTTTGAAGATCCGAGTTCCAGCTTGAATTTTTCCCTCTATTATTTCGTTTGAAGTTCCGAGTTTCGACTCAGACTTCCTTTTGAATCCAATCCTCGCGTTGGAAACCAATCATTTCTTTAGAAATTCGACTTTTCAAAACTCGGGTTCCCCTTTTATCTTTTATTTTCTGAAGATCCGAGTTCCAGCTAGGGTTTTTCCCTCTATTATTTTGTTTGAAGTTCCGAGTTCCGACTAGGACTTCCTTTTGAATCCAACGCTCACGTTGAAACCAATTGATTGCGTCGAGAATTCGAGTTTTCCAAACTCAAAATTTCTCTCTTATCTTTTATCTTGAACATCCGAGTTCCGACTCGGGTTCTCCCCTTTTATTTCATCTTCCTTTTTAAAAATACACAATTCCCGACTTGGACTCTTTTCTTTTTTCAAAAACCCCAACTCCAGGCGGGACCTTCTTCCAAAATCCAACTATCCGGATAATCCATTTCAAATTCCAAAATTCAGGTTCATTTCCCTTTGAAAATCCTTCTATTCCCCATTCAGGATAAGGGGTTAATTCTGAAAATCAGGCAACATACAACTTAACTCTGATGGTCTATTTTAATCCACAAGTTGAATCCTTTCTTCTTAAATTGAGATCTTTTAGGTTGAATTTCTATAGAATCAAAAGCTCGTAGGTTGAACCCCTGTCAAACCAATATGACTCATAGGTTAAATCCCTTCTCAAACCAAAATTCCTTCTTAACCCGATCGATCTTTAGGCTGAACGCCTACTGATCAGCGAGCCTTAGGTTGAAATCCTACTGATTCGCAATCCTTAGGTTGAAATCCTTTAGGACCTTTCCTTCCTTCGATCTTTAGGCTGAACTCCAACTGATCAGCGAACTTTAGGTTGAAATCCTACTGATTCGCAGTCCTTAGGTTGAAATCCTTTAGGACCTTTCCTTCCTTCGATCTTTAGGCTGAACTCCTACTGATCAGCGAACCTTAGGTTGAAATCCTACTGATTCACAGTCCTTAGGTTGAAATCCTTTAGGACCTTTCCATCCTTCGATCTTTAGGCTGAACTCCTACAGATCAGCGAACTTTTGGTTGATATCCTACTGATTCACAGTGCTTAGGTTGAAATCCTTTAGGACTATTCCTTTCATCGATCTTTAGGCTGAACTCCTACTCATGAGCGAGCCTTAGGTTGAAATCCTATTGATTCACAGTCCTTAGGTTGAAATCCTTTAGGACCTTTCCTTCCTTCGATCTTTAGGCTGAACTCTAACTGATCAGCGAACTTTAGGTTGAAATCCTACTGATTCGCAGTCCTTAGGTTGAAATCCTTTAGGACCTTTCCTTCCTTCGATCTTTAGGCTGAACTCCTACTGATCAGCGAACTTTAGGTTGAAATCCTTCTGATTCGCAGTCCTTAGGTTGAAATCCTATAGGACCATTTCTTCCATCGATCTTTAGGTTGAACTCCTACTGATCAGCGAGCTTTAGGTTGAAATCCTACTGATTTGCAGTTCTTAGGTGGAAATCCTTTAGGACCATTTCTTTCATCGATCTTTAGGCTGAACTCCTACTGATCAGCAAGCTTTAGGTTGAAATCCAACTGATTCGCAGTCCTTATGTTGAAATCCTTTAGGACCATTTCTTCCATCGATCTTTAGGCTGAACTCCTATTGATAAAAAAACTTTAGGTTGAAATCCTACTGATTCGCAAAACTTAGGTTGAAATCCTTTAGGACCATTCCTTCCATCGATGTTTAGGCTGAACTCCTACTGATCAGCGAACTTTAGGTTGAAATCCTACCGATTCGCAGTCCTTAGGGTGAAAGCCTTTAGGACCATTCCTTCCATCGATCTTTAGGCTGAACTCCTACTGATCAGCGAGCTTTAGGCTGAACTCCTACTGATTCGCAGTCCTTAGGTTGAAATCCTTTAGGACCATTCCTTCCATCAATCTTTACGCTGAACTTCTACTAATCAGCGAGCTTTAGGTTGAACTCCTATTGATTCGCAGTCCTTTGGTTGAAATCATTTAGGACCATTTCTTCCATCGATCTTTAGGCTGAACTCCTACTGATCAGCGAGCTTTAGGCTGAAATTCTACTGATTCGTAGTCCTTAGGTTGAAATCCTTTAGGACCATTTCTTCCATCGATCTTTAGGCTGAACTCCTACTGATCAGCGAGCTTTAGGTTGAACTCCTACTGATTCGCAGTCCTTAGGTTGAAATCCTTTTGGACCATTTCTTCCATCGAGCTTTAGGCTGAACTCCTACTGATCAACGAGCTTTAGGCTGAACTCCTACTGATTCACATTCCTTAGGTTGAAATCCTTTAGGACCCTTTCTTCTATCGATCTTTATGCTGAACTCCTACTGATCAGCGAGCTTTAGGTTGAACTCCTACTGATTCGCAGTCCTTAGGTTGAAATCCTTTAGGACCCTTTTCTTCCATCGATCTTTAGGCTGAACCTCAACTGATCAGCGAGCTTTAGGTTGAAATCCTACTGATTCGTAGTCCTTAGGTTGAAATCCTTTAGGACCATTTCTTCCATCGATTTTTAGGCTGAACTCCTACTGATCAACGAGCTTTAGGTTGAAATCCTACTGATTCACAGTCCTTAGGTTGAAATCCTTTTAGGACCCTTTCCTTCAGTTGATCTTTAGGTTGAACTCCTACTAATTCGCAATTCTCATTTTTGAATCCCCTTCAGACCATTCATACGTCAATCTATAGATTGAATCCCTACTAATCTATATTCTTCTACGGTTCTTAGGTTGAATTCCTATCGAACCAAATTCATCTTTCAAAAAGTAAATCTGTAGGTTGAAATCCTACTGATCTATATTCTTTTTACGGTTCTTAGGTCGAATTCCTACTGAACCAAAATTCATTTCTTTCTAAAATTTCAGTATATAGGTTGAATTCCTACCAATCTATATTCTTTTGCAGTTCTTAGGTTGAATTCCTATTAAACCAAAATTCGTTTTTCCAAAATTTTAATCTGTAGGTTGAATTCTTATTAAACCATATTCTTTTTTCGGTTCCTAGGTTGAATTCCTATCGAACCACATTCATTTTTCAAAAAGTAAATCTGTAGATTGAAATCCTTCTAATCTATATTCTTTTGTGGTTCTTAGGTTGAACTCCTATTAAACCAAAATTCATTTTTCAAAATTTCAGTCTGTAGGTCGAATTCCTACCAATCAAATATTCTTTTACGGTTCTTAGGTTGAATTCCTATTAAACCAAATTCATTCTTTGAAAATTCAGTCTATAGATAAATTCTTACTAGTCAAAAATTCTTTTACAAATTCTTAAGTTGAATTCCTATTAAATTAAACTTCATTTTTTTTTTCAAATTTTCAATCTGTAGGACAAATCCCTACGGATCCAATATTCTTTACGGCTCTTAGGTTGAGTCCCTGTTGAGCCAATGTTGTGTGATAAAACCCAATATTTTCATGTTATTTCTTCCAAAATTTCAGCTAAAGGATGTATCAAAATCCATATTGAGTGATTATTTCACAAAGAATTCTAAAAAACTTTGCCAATTCGCTAAAAATACTTGTTGATTCCAATAAATCTTACTACACAAGAGAATTACCTTAGATTATCTCTAGTATTTCTTTCCAAAAGGGTAAAACTTTTTGCGAAAAAGAGGTAAAATTCAAATCTTTTCCTGTTGATCAACCAAAAGGATGTAAGAAATGACCTCGATATGATCAATAAAAGAAATCTTCAATGATGTTGAAAAGCCAGAAGTGAATCGATATTGATCATGGCTATGGCGCATGCTTAAAAATGACTATCTGGCAATCAGGTAGTGGAAATATCTCGAGCTATAAAAGAATCCAATCTACCCATATCTTCTCATTTGTTTAAAGTAGCAATCAAATATCTGCAAAAGGGATCTCTCAACTGTCGTCAAGATGAAGACGAATATGCGAGCTAGACCCCCAGGGCCAAAAAAGATTTGGATCATCTCCGAGATGAAGGAGTTTGTGAAGGATCCTTCCAGGGAAAGTTCAGATCACCGTCGAGATGAAGGCGAGTGTGATGAACCTACCGACAAACCCTAAAAGATATTTCATTTCTACTATCATCTAAAGACCTTTTTGAGCCAAAACCATCAATATAATACCTGAGACGAGAAGAAGGATCGAAACATCTCCAAGATGAAGGAGTTTGTGACCTACCCTTCCCCAAAAAAGCGAGAAAAAGTCAGAATACATCCAAATGAAGGATGATGTAAAAAACCCGAGAAAGTTCAATGACTCAAAAAGGAGTGCAAAAAGATCATCATGGGAAAACACCCAGATATCAATCTGCCAAAGTTGCCAGAAGTCATCTTTTCTCATGCAAAATTCTTTTATCAATATCTCTTCACTACTTGCTTTTATGAAATTAAGTATGTTTCTTCTCTTCTAATATCACGAAAATGGATAGCTTTCTTGAAGAAAATCATCAGCGCTAAAATTTTTTAATTTGACTCTTAGAACCAAGAAGTTAACCTCATTGGAGGAAATACTCTAGGTAAAAGAGGGAATATCTTTTGCACATACGTGCACATTTTCAAGGGTTTTGAGTCAACTATAATTTTATCTTATTGGCAAGATTTTTTAGCTATTCCAGGAATGAAATAAACATTCAATATCCATTTTGATGCAACCCAGTGTTGTTTATATTTCCCAAAAAAGTTGCCTCATTTAGTTGAAGTATCTCTTCCTGTCCCATCATGGTTTTCTCATTGAAGAATTCCGTAGGGTGGTTCCCACTCAAGTTAAGGGTCAAAACCTGAATTTTTTGCGAGAGGTCATTGATTTCAAAAGCTATTTTAGTCTCAGCAATGAGACGCCCCATTTTTTTCCCTTTTCAAAGCTTTAGGGAACCCCATTTTCCTCCTTTAGCAAACCCCTTTCGGATTTATTCGTCCAAACTCCGAAGGTCCCATCGTGGTTTCTCCGTTTGAGGATTCCATCTTGGTCGTCCCCTTCAGGTTAAGGGTTAAGCCTAAACCTCGTGCCATGAGGTAACTTCCTTTTTCAGGTTTGGGTTAAACCTGAGTCTTGTTCCTACAAAATTCCTCGTTATTGATGAGATGTTTTCTTTCAGTCCCATCATGGTTCTTCCCATGGAGGAGTTCATACTTCATATATCCACCCAGGATAGAATTCCACTTGAGCTTCATTTCACGAGGCATTTTCCAAAAATGTCCCACCAAGGTCCTCATATATTCCTTTCTTCATTCAATTTACCTTGATATATGATCATGCATATAATTCAGGGTTAATTAACATTTAAATATGCATGAGTTTATGAAATAATGTTTCAAAAACCGAATTTTATGTTAGTTTTCGAGTAAATGTGCTAAAATGATTTAAAAATAGAAAATGCATGAAAAATAGTTTTATTTTACATTTTTATGCATATTTTAGTTTTTGTTATAGTCATAGTAGTTTAGTTTTAGTTTTTATTAAAAATAAAAATAAAAAAAATAGAGAAACATAGTTTCATTTTTCCATTTAGTTAAATCATTTTGGTTTTCTTTATAGAAAAGATGAAAAAAAAATATTAAATATATAGATTAGAATAGTTATATTTTTTAGATAAAAAAAAACAATAATCAAATAAGGTTTCTAGGTTTTTAGCAAACAAAAACTTTTAAATAGTTTTTTTTTAAAAGAAAAAAATAATAACCCAAACCGGTTCAAATCGGTTTGCATTTGTTAAAAAAAAAAAACTGAAAAAAAAAAATATAACACAAACCGGTTTAACTGGTTTGCATTTCTTTCAAAAGTTGTTACAAACCGGTGAACCGGTTTTGAAGTTTTTTTTAAAACCCCAAAACAAAAAAAAAGGGCGTCTCCCCTGTACGCCAGACCCTCTTCTTCTTTCCCCTCTTTCTCTCTCTTCCCTCTCTTCTCACCAGCTACCACCATCGGCTGCTTCTTTCCCCTAATTCCCCTTCTCCCTCTTTCTCTATTCAGTCTTCCAGCCGATGGTGGTGATGGATCTTCAATTCGGCGACGGCGCAGGGTGGATGACTGCCAGCTTCTCCTCTAACCCCTCCGGTTCACGGTGAGTCTTCTTCATCATCTTCTTCTTCTTCTTCTTCCAATTCTTCCAATTCTTCTGCTTTGTCTGATCTTCTTCTTTTTCTTCTTCTTTTTCTGATTTTTTTTTTTGCTGATCTGTTTCTTCTTCAGCTAATCCTTCTTCTTCTTCCATTAATTCCGTTCTTCTTTCTCTTCTTCTTCAAATCTTCTTCTGGTTATTGCCATATCTGTAAAACGGAAATAAAAAGAAAAAAAAACTGAAAAAAAAAATGAAAATGAAAAAAATACATTCACGATTATGTTTCTTTTGTTCATCGGCCGATCTTTTAGTTTACAGTGATTTTTTTTTAGATTTTGTTAATTTATTCAGTAGTTGTTTGATGAGACATGGCATTGCATATCATTGCATGAGCATCTCATATCACTGCACTGCACAGCATGTCATTTCGAGGTCCATAACTCTCGATTTCAAAATTTTAAATCCAGATTTGAATTTTAACTCTTTTTAAAATCAATTTCAAAACCCTGGGTCTTCAAAATTATCAATTCTTCCCATTTTACCCCCAGGACTCTGAATTTTAAAATATTTCCTCAGGAAAACAAGCTGGATAGTTTCAATATGGATTTCAGCCACTTCACCTCAGATTTTGCCCTTTTGTCAGCTATTCCAACTATCATTCTTTTACAAAATTGCCCTACAGGGGCCAACTCTTTCCAAAAATTTTTGTTTTACCAATTAGTCTAGATTTTATGAAAATTCCAAAAAGAGGTTGTTGTCTTGTCCTTATTTCAATAAAGAAGCAATGTGGGACCCACACTGAGGTTGTGTCACATAGGCTTTTCTTTTGAAAACCTGAACTTTGAAAAACCCAAAAAAATATAGGAGCCTTGTCCCCTGGATTGGAGCCACTTGTCTTTTCTCTCTCCTCCCATTTATCTGCCAAGTGTCAGTGTGGAGCTACCTTAAGAAGCCGCCACATGTCATTTCATGCCATGTGTCAGTATCCACCATCTTCACCATGTGTCATGTGTCATTTAAAGTCACCATGAGATGCCAAGTGTCATATGTTGTCCTGTCCAGAAAAAGTAAAGCTTGTCTCCTTTGAGGTGGCGCCATTTGAAGTGTGTCTCCTGCAGAGGACACGTGTCAACCTCTCCCTCCTTCAGAAAAGCAGAATGACACGTCTTCCCCTACTTTTTCTCAGAAAAGTAGATGACACATGTCATTTCTAGCTTCCTTCAGAAAAAGTAGAAGACACATGTCACTCTTGGCCTTCTTCAGAAAAAGCAAACCATTCAAAAATTTTCAGACAAGGTCTAGGTGGCGCAAATCCTGAATTTTGCCTTTTTTATATGGTCTATGAAGGCGCCACGTGTCCCTTTCCCTCCTCCCTCTTGCCACATGGCACTGTAGGAGCCACCCTGAGGTGGCGCCACATGTCCACTCTCCATTCCTTCAGAGCCAACCCCCATTTGAATTTCAAATCTTCCTCTGCGGTGGCGCCATTTGAGAAGACTCCTCCAGAAAACTAACACTTGTCAAAAGCATAATCATCCTGAACCGCCACGTGTCAGCCTCTCCTTTCCTTCAGAAAAAGCATAAATTTGAACTCCTCTGAGGTGGCGCATTCTGCTTCTTTCATTCTTGTCCTTCTGACACGTGTCGAGAGCTCCTCAGAGGTGGCGCCACATGGCATGCTCCTACTATTTCCAACTTTACACCTCAGAGTCCCTTTTTGAGGTGGCACCATTCCAGAGCCCTACTTGGCTTCATTTCTTTTTATTTACTTTATTTTTTTGTAAAATTAGCCCCCTAAGGTGGCACCATAGGAGGACCTTCAGAAAAGCCAAGTTTGAATTTCAAACTCCAAGAGAGCACCGCCTGAGGTGGCGCAATTTGGGAGCCTCCTGCAGAGAAAATCAAGCCACCATTTTGAAAATTTTCAAACTCTCCTGCTGAGGTGTCTCACCCAAAAAATTCCTATTTTATTTTCTCAAAAAATCAAAATAGCATGCCCTGAGATGGCGCCACATGGAGGGCTCAGATTGAGCCTGTTTGAAATTCAAAATTCTCAAAGAATGCTACAAATACAAGGCCCCACGCCCAGCCTAGGGGCTCCTTTTGGACTTTGAAATTCAAACTAGCTTTTCTTCATAACACGATTTTGAACTTTGGAATTCACGCCCCCTTTTGAGCTCAGTGGAGAAGGTACAGTGAAGCATACATTGCTCGTGTCGGGGCCGATTTGACCTAAGCGTAGGTTGATCTTCATGAATCAATTGAAGCCCGGATCGAAGGCCGAAAGAAGCAGTTGGTAGCTGTCCATTTCGAGAGTTCCAAAGCTGCATAAAAGCGCAAGGTTCACCTCCCTTCCCCTTGATTTCATAATATCATGATTTGATTTGTATTGTCGCTTGGAGAAAGAGCTCATCCGAGGGATGGATTGAGCTATTCTCACAAAATGACGTATATAAAAAAAAACAATTATTTTTCCTTGATGATTTTTAGCATTCATGCATTTAGCTAAATTTAATTTTTATTTTATTTTGTTAATTTAGCATGTTTTATAAGTTAATTAGGTTTAATTCGATATTTATTTCAATTCTGCTCAGTTTCAGTAATTCTCTGTTTTTGTCAGTCAGTCCACGTGTTATTTCATGTATTTAGTGTTTGTTACAAATTCTAAAAAAATCATGGAATGCGCCCTTAGGTGTCCCTAGAAATGTTCCAAAAATTCGGAAGGATTTGAATTTGTTTACTGTGGTAAACATTCAAAATGGTAAGTCGGGTTTTGTTACCCGGGATGCATTTTAAAAATTCATTTCCGACTTGTAAAATTGAGATCTCTCTCATGTGAGGTCTGATTTTCAATCCGAAAGATGTTCTGAACTCCGAGTATTGTCTAGTTGTGAACATGAGTTTCTCAGATTTTTTTGATTTTTTGTTATGTCTGACAAAAATCCGAGAGTTCAGAACACGTGTCAGAGCCAGATTTGGGCTTATGAGATTTTGGATCGACTTAAGGAGACGGGTTCTCTGTGGGTAATGCTCCAAATCCAAATCTGTAAAAAGTGAATGTAATGTTAGGGATGTCATCTGTTTGCATCTGAAGGCTTCTGATTTTTAGAACAGTTTCAATGTCTGTTTCGGATTTTTCTTGTCAGTCTTTTGTTTTGTCGCATTTGTCTGTTCTGTTGCTTTAGGCATGAAAAGCTGTATTTTTATCTGTGTTTCTATTGATCAAATGCCAAAGTCACAAACATGAAAGTTGTTTATGTATGTGTCGTGAATAGCTCAATTAAATATCAGAAATTTCCATGGCTTTTTCCAGTTTTTAGCATTTTTATATCAGATTAGGTCGATTTTACCTACGACAGAACCAAATGCCCATTACCGAACTCACCGTAGTTCAAATCCTGAAGCTGTAAAAACCAAAAATGTTCAATTTTAGGTCCTTTATCAGTATGAAAAATATCAGAGGTTTTTATGGTGTAATTGTTGCATTATCATATTAAGCATTGTATTTGGTTCGGGTCCATAGGTGAAATTCATCCATTTTAGGATTTTCTTTAAATTTTAGCATTTAAATCATATCATTTCGTGAGTTTTTGCAATCTAGGCTGTTTATCAGAGTAGGAAGATGCTTCATACCGAATTTGGTGTAATTTTGAATTCATTTGAGGCTCGGTTTAGCCATATCATCAAAACAGGGCCCCGCGGGACCCCGATCCAAGCGAAAATCAAGCGAAATTTTGATGAATGATAGCATGTCAAATTCTGATTTTACAGTCCTAATGTGTTTAGAAGCATGTCATAATGTCTCATACTGCATTTCATCATCATTTGATTCAATTTGAATTTCAAAATCTCAATTTTACCAATTTTTTTTTCAAAAACCCTGATTTTAAAGGTATAACTTTAATATTAGGGGTATTTTGGTTAATTTGACCACAATTTCAAATTTCAAACTATTTTCTACTGTATTTCTTGCTTTTACATCATTTCAAATATCAAGGAAGCATGATAATAGGGTTTATATCCAATTAAGTCCAATAATTTCAGAATATTATTGGAAAATCTTGGAAAAACCCACATATTTGAGCTAACCTTATTTCAAGTTTGGCAGAAACATTCAAAAGAAGGAGCTGAAGTCTGCAATTTCCATTTATTTCATTTATTTAGTGATGTAATAATGTAAATTTTGGAATAAGAGATTTAATTTTCTGCTTAGACTAGGATGCATATCATATACTTTGAATTTATGCAATATCCTGTTTATGTGATTCAAGCATTTTATTTCAAAAGCACTATGGATATACACGAATGACACGTGCACCAACTCTTAGGGAGATGATGAACAAGGTGGAATCCATATTTACGGCCCTAGTAGGAATATGGACGAGACTCAGATTCATCATCTTTCTACTAGTCACATTGAGCCTACACTCTTAGGCTATCTTAAAATGCACATCATATTTCCAATTTTGCAAAATATTGTGAATTAAGTCAATTAAACTCTGAATATGTTCATGGCCACAGTCAGGATATGTGAAGAATTTATTTTGACTTAATACACATTTTTCCAACAAATTTCTCATAAAATCTTTTCAAAGTGCATTCATTCACTCATATCATTTGCATCATGAAATCAGTGATTTTCTTATGATTTTCTTAAGAAAATTTTATTCTCAAATCGATTTCTCAAGAAACTCTGAGAAATTTTCAAAATCGGTTTTTCCAAAGGCAAGTTTTCCATGGAAATCAGTTTCTCAAGAAACTTCTAAAATTTCCGAAGTTGGATTTCCAAAAATCAAAGTTTTTCCTTGATTTTCCCTGGAAAATGCTATTTTCTTAAGATTTTCAAAAAGAGTTTCCCAATCTTTCTCAAAAATCAAAAAACAATTTTCAAGGGTTTCAAGGCCAAGATTCTCAGGATCTCAATTTCCCAAGTTTCAATTTTCTCTTCTCCAACGAGTTTCCCTATAAAATTTCTATCATTTTCCAAAGAAAATTCTCAAAGTCTGAGTTTTCCTGAGAAATGTTTCCCTTTTCAAGTGTTCACCTTTTCTCGAGATTCTTATTTCTTCAAAATTTTCCAAATCTTTATAAACTTTCTCGAGATTTCAAATCTTCTTTGTCTGAGTCTCTTGAGAGATTGACTTCTATCTTTTTCCTGAGAAATGATTTTCCACTCCAAATGTTTTCTGAGCATACATCATATTTTTCCACTTACATTTTCAAAAAACAAATCTCATAGCACATGCCTGAATTCTCTGTGCATTTAGGATAGAACACGATTTTGATGATTTAACTAAGTCAAGCATAATTTTGGTCCTTGGTTCGATTACCCCTGTTAAAGGCAGCAAGAACGGTCGAACCTCGTACCGACAGGTCGAGCCCCATCACATGGATTTTCCTGTAATTTTCAAAACGGAGGCAAGTATTTCAAAACAATTCCCAAAATCCGGTCAAGTTTGAATCGCGAAAGCATTTTCCTCTCTCTCTTCCGCAAGGAAGGGAAGACGGGAAAAAAATTTGCGACGATAACAGGTTTGTCGACCGTGATGGGACCTGTCCTTGTTTGGTCAAAATTGTGCTTGACTTAGTTCAATTATCGAAACTGTGTTCACAAAATGTCAACTCTTTTACTTTTGATATCATGCGAACCTAGGAGCCTAGATTGTGACCTAGCTGACATTGATTGCATATAGACTAGGCATGGTTTGGTAGGACCAGATTGAGGAGATATTTTCATGCTCACATAGACTTAGGTCTAAACACAACTCTCCTCAATTTAGGATCTGAATGCAAACAATGTATGCTTCTTCAAAGTTTTCAAAATCCATCTCTCTAGGATTTAGAGCCCTCTATTTCTTGCATGTGATCATTTTTCAAAATCTCCATTACCTATCATTACCCGGTCTTCACGTTGCTGGGCTCTCTTCCAGAACCCTAGTTCGGGACAGAGCCTCACAACTGGGCCAATTATTTGGGTTAACACCCCCCTACCACGTACCGCAGGCCACAGTCCGAAGTATATCGGTAGGCGCTCAAGGATGTTGGAAAACCTTACCTTAGAACCGGAGTTGAAATTATATGCCACGTACCTCGGATTTCGATTCGGGTATATCAGCATAATTGGATTGGACAAAGATGATCTGAACCTAGAGTTAGGATTAGGGTCCTACAGCTGTTTTTAAAATGATGCATCTAAAGTCAGCCTTTTAGGGTGTGCTGTATGTGCATAAATGTTTGTGCAAGATGTGATTGTTTGCTACTTTTATTTCCCTCATATTTTCCCAGAAATATTTTCAAATTTCCATATTCTCATCCTTTCCCTTTACTTTCTCAAACCCTGGATGATTTTCTTAAATGTCCAATTTTTTTCAAAACTCCAGGTGATTTTCTATTCTCCCGTTCTACTGGATCTCGAATTTCCAGCTTAATTTTTATCCTGCCTGCAATTTTCCAAAATCATATGTTTTCTCTTATTGGATTTTCAATTCTTTTTGTCTATTTGCAAAATTCTTCATCTTATTTTCCTCATGCATACCTTGATTATTGCGGTGGAAATTGTTTATCCACCTTCCCACTTGCCTTCTCCTTATT
This sequence comes from Nuphar pumila, assembly GCF_984573655.1. Classification (NCBI taxonomy): domain Eukaryota; kingdom Viridiplantae; phylum Streptophyta; class Magnoliopsida; order Nymphaeales; family Nymphaeaceae; genus Nuphar; species Nuphar pumila. The sequence goes on along the minus strand of NC_143255.1, from coordinate 66,929,063 downwards.
TTAAATCCGTTTGCAAATTGTTTTTTCAAAAGATATCTCTTTCCTTCAAAAATGGTGTTTTCCTCATGGTTGACGACCTCGCCTAGGTAACAAGGCACATTTTCCGTTGTTATTTCTCTTACAAAGAATGACAACACAATTGTCGTGATTTCAGCAGCGACTCCATCCCTAGTAATGCGATATTCTTCCAATTGTCCACCATATAATTTTCTTCCTAATCCAAAAATTTCCTTAGAGTCTAATCAAGACTTTATCCTGCAGAGAGCGTCTACAGCATTTGATGGTTCAGACAAGATCAGGCAAAAGAACAACGGCATCTCAGTACTCGTCAGCCTCAGAAGAAGAGATGGGTTCCCCCCGGTTCGAGAGGAGTCAAGAGCAACAACAAGAAGATGATGGCATAGACCCGCAAATGTATGCCATGTTCCGAAAGATGATGAATAAAATGATGAATGAACAGCCCGGGACCAGCTCAGAAAGAAACCCATTCAGAGAGAAGTTCCATGGTCACAGGGATAAGAAGGCTTCCAGAAAGCAAGGCCAGCCGGAAGAGATCTCAGATGGAACAGACTCCATTGAAGATACAGATGAAGAATATGAAGTACCTTCGATATTTCAGAAGCGGGGCCAAGAATAAAGAAAAGGCCGCAAATCAAAGAGTCAGGATGCAGAAAAGCCCCTGCAAGCCCAATTCAGAGAAATGGCTAGAGTTCTCAAGGATCTGCAAGCCCGCGACAAGGGCAAGAAAGTCTTCACCAACGAGGACTTCTACGACGGTTTAGAAGGGGATGATGATCTGGAGAATCTTCCCCAAAAAATCATCAAGTTCGACGGTTCTGGCGACCCGAAAGCTCATCTCGCCACTTTCTTCGCTAAGTGCTCGAGGTTCAAGAGGGACAACCGGGCACTATTTCTATGCTTCCCCCGCAGCTTGGAAGGAGTTGCAGCTAAATGGTATGCGGAAAATATCAATCCTATAGAACTGAAAGAGTTCGACAAAGTCGTGAATTTGTTTGTTGAACGATTCTTGTTCAATACTGAAGCGCTTCCAACATTGAGCCATCTCTACAATCTAAGGCAGAATGAAAATGAAAAGGCAAGGGACTTCATTCGCAGATGGAGAGAGACCTGCAACAAAATGAAGGATCCTATATCAAAAAGGCATGCTTTATCATTGATCCTTAATAATTTTTCGCAACCTCTGAGAGGATTAATCTCTACCTCACCCTCCAAATCTTTTGTTGAACTCATTGAGCGAGCAAAATGTCTCAAGCTGAGCGTGGAAAATGGAGTCTATGAGGGCTTCACATTTTCCAAGAATAACCCTCAAGGTGAACAAAAGAAGAAGGCTCACTTCACTTTTGCGGCCAAATCTTTCAATAATAGCAAAGGCAACAAGAATGATCATGGCAGCAGTTTGGAGAGAATAAAAAAGCAAAAAGGGAAGGACATCAACAGTGATAAACCTCTCCAATCCAGCCCTCAACATCAAAAGAAAGATCATGAAAAATCAAAGAGCAAGGGCTGGAGAACTGATCGAGAATTCACTCCTCTGGATCAGACACTCGAGAGTATCCTCGAGTATATGCTTGTGAAAGACATTGTCCGGTTGCCTAAAGTCGCTGATCCTTCAGCAATTATGGGCAGATTCAAAGAACAGTTTTGTAAATTTCATCGAGCAGTAGGGCACGATACAGAAAACTGCTTCATCCTTAAGAACATTGTTTAAGACTGCATTGACAAGAAGCTCCTCGTTGAAGATGAAAAGGAGGACTAGTCATCCTGACTAAGATTTTTTTTTCTACAATCATTCCAGAAGATGACAATGCCAACAATTTCTCATTTCTCATTTTGCTTTTTCAAAAGAATAATGTAATCCCATTCTCGTTCCTTGATTTTAAAGCATCAATAAAGTCATCAAATTTTTCAATAGCTTCGCGCTATCGTATTTGTTTTCACAATGTATCTCTTGTGAGAAATGATCTTGAGAATGTTTGTCAGCCAAGAAGCTTGTCGCCTTATTCATCAATTATCTTTCTTTTATTCAAAATTTTCCTCCCTAGTTACACTGGGGCATTTTTTTGAAAATTTATCTTTACCTCAAAACATCCTGTATGCAGGCAGGATAAACCAATCTCTCATTTTGCATATATATGCACTCATTTGCATTAATTTTGCATTCATTTGCATCAATTTGCGTTCAATCATATTCATTTGCACTTCATTTGCTTGTGCATTGCATTTGCATTAACTCTGCACCCAATTTCATTTCCCATTCAGGATAAGGGATAAATCCTGAGACTATGAATTATTTTCCATCTTAATCATCAATCTCTGACTCTAGTCTACAATCTTTGTTGATTTTTTCTCAAAATTCTTCAAATAGGATCATCTTTTCAAAAATCCAGTTCCCGCACTGACAATTTATAAAATTTTGATCCCCTAACCGGATTCTCCTCTGAAGATCTGAATTTCGATTCAGCCTTCTTTCAAAATCCAACTTTCAAGTTGGTCCATATTTTTCTTTTGTTGATCCGAGTTCCGACTCGTGATCTCTCTACTTTATTCGAGCCCTGACTCGAGCTCTTCATTTTTCTTTTGTTGATTCGGGTTCCGACTCGAGATCTCTTTACCTTATTCGAGCTCTAACTCGAGCTCTTCATTTTTCTCTGTTGATCTGAGTTCCGACTCGTGATCTCTCTACCTTACTCGAGCTCTAATTCAAGCACTTCATTTTCCTTTGTTGATCCGAGTTCCGACTCGAGATCTCTTTATCTTATTCGAGCTCTTCATTCTTCTTTGTTGATCCGAGTTCCGACTCGTGATCTCTTTACCTTATTCGAGCTCTGATTCGAGCTCTTCATTTTCCTTTGTTGATCCGAGTTCCGACTGGAGATCTCTTTATCTTATTCGAGCTCTGATTCGAGCTCTTCATTTTCTTTTGTTGATCTGAGTTTCGACTCGAGATCTCTTTATTCATTCGAGCTCAGATTCGAGCTTTTCATTTTCTTTTGTTGATCCGGGTTCCGACTTGAGATCTCTCTACTTTACTTGAGCCCTGACTCGAGCTCTTCATTTTCTTTTGTTGATCCGAGTTCCGACTCGAGATCTCTTTATTCATTCGAGCTCAGATTCGAGCTTTTTATTTTCTTTTGTTGATCCAGGTTCCGACTCGAGAACTCTTTATTCATTCGAGCTCAGATTCGAGCTCTTAATTTTCTTTTGTTGATCTGGGTTTCGACTCGAGATCTTTTTATTCATTCGAGTCCTGACTCGAGCTCTTCATTTTCTTTTGTTGATCCGAGTTTCGACTCGAGATCTCTTTATTTACTCAAGTCCTGACTCGAGCTCTTCATTTTCTTTTGTTGATCAGGGTTTTGACTCGTGATCTCTGTATTTTATTTGAGCTCTGACTCGAACTCATCATTCTCCTTTGTTGATCCAAGTCATTTCGATCCTCAGGGTTTGTCAATTGCACAAATTCGATATTTTACCCACCAATTTCCAATTTAAATCTTTGGGTCATTCAATTCTTCAATTTCGACCTCCGGGTCACCCAATTTTCAATTTTCAAATTACAAAATTTTAAATTTCAACTGTCAGGTCATCCAATTTTCATTCCCCATTCAGGATAAGGGAATAATCCTGAAACCATTCATAGAAGCAATCCAACTCTTTGTAATGGTCCCTGTTCTTCATTGAACTGATAGTGTTCCAAGTGAATTGATAAGTGTTCCAAGTGAACTGATAGTCGTTCTTAATCAAACTGATAGTGTTCCAAGCAAACTGATAGTCGTTCTTCATTGAATTGATAGTGTTCCAAGTGAACTTATAGTGTTTCAAGCGAACTGATAGTCGTTCTTCATTGAACTGATAGTGTTCCAAGTGAACTGATAGTGTTCCAAGCGAACTGATAGTCGTTCTTCATTGAACTGATAGTGTTCCAAGCGAACTGATAGTCGTTCTTCATTGAACTGATAGTGTTTCAAGCGAATTGATAGTCGTTCTTCATTGAACTGATAGTGTTCCAAGCTAACTGATAAGTGTTCCAAGTGAACTGATAGTCGTTCTTACTGATAGTGTTCTGCGTGAACTGATAGTTGTTCTTCATTAAACTGATAGCGTTCCCAAGTGAACTGATGGTCGTTCTTCATTGAACTGATATTGTTCCCAAGTGAACTTATAGTCGTTCTTAATCGAACTGATATTGTTCCCCCAAGTGAACTGATAGTCGTTCTTCATTGAACTGATATAGTTCCCAGCGAACCGATGATCGTTCTTAATTGAACTGATATTATTCTTAGCGATGGTTGTTCTTAATTGAACTGATATTGTTCTCAGTGAACTGATAGTCGTTCTTCATTGAACTGATATTGTTCCCAGTGAACTGATAGTCGTTCTTCATTAAACTGATATAGTTCCCAGCGAACCGATGATCGTTCTTAATTGAACTGATATTATTCCCAACAATGGTCGTTCTTAATTGAACTGATACTGATAGTCGCCTCCTTTGGGGAAAGGAGAGGATAATTTTTGTCACGGATGCGTTGAGCCGGACCTCAAGTGCTCTCTTTCACCAAGGATTTCAAGAAAAGTTTATCAATTAATTGTTGATTTCAGAATCTTTATTATACAAATCCCTATCTCAATTTACCTTCAGCATTACTTCCAAAAGAGTGAAGCTTTTGCGAAAAGAGATTCAAACTTCAAATTCTTTTTATTGGCCAACCAAAAGGATGAAGGATAAATCCTCGATATGGCCAGAAAAGAAGATTCAATGTTATTGAAAAGCCATAGATGATTGATATTGATCGTAGTTATGACACATCTTTAAAGAATATTCTTGTAAAGATGAGGCAGTGGAAATATCCTGAGTACTAGAAAAAGCGAGCATTTACCCAAGCCCTGTCTCCTTAGAATCACCTAAGCTGTAATTAAATATCCGCAAAAGGGATCTCTCAATTGTTGCCAAGATGAAGGCGAATTAAGCGAGCAGACCCCCAGGGCCAACGAAGATTTGAAACATCTCCAAGATGACGGAGTTTGTGACGAATCCTTCCATAGAAAGTCCAAAGCACTGTCGAGATGAAGGCAGATGCGATGAACCTCCCGTCAATCCCCAAAAGATATTTAATTTCAGCTATCATCCAAAGATTTCTAACCCATGAGCCAATATCGTCAAAGAAGGATCGAAACATCTCTAAGTTGAAGGAGTTTGTGGCGTACCCTTCCAAAAGAGAGAAAGAGAAGAAAAAAAAAGAGAGAAAAAGTTAGAACAACTCCAAAATGAAGGAGAATGTATCCAAAACCCAAAAGAGTGCAGAAAGATTATCATGAGAGAAGCTCCCAGGATATCAAACTGCCAAATTTATCCAGAATCCTCTTTAAATTTGTGAAAGTCTATTATCAATATTCTTTCATCAATTGCTTTCATAATATCAAATTCTCTTTCCTGTTCATATCAAGGAAACTGATAGCTTCCTTGAAGAAGGGCAATTGCAAGTAATTTGGGTTTCCAACCTCTATTCTACGAAGTGAACCTTGTTTGGAGGTAATGCTTTGGGTAGAAAAGAAAGAATATCTTTGCCACAATGTGCAACATTTTCAAAAACTTTGAATCAACAACATTTTGACAATATTTTCTAGCTATCCTGACGTAAAATAAGAGCTTGATGTCCGTTTTTGATACATCCTGACACCAATTTTAAATCCCTCTTAAGGACTTGATTCCTTCCCTTCTTTGAGAGCGTGAGCTCTCAGATCCGCACACTTCCCTTTGTCCCCACTCTCCCACCATAGACAGTCCCATTTCGGTTTGAGGTCAAACCACCAATCATTTTCTCACAAAAGGCAATTTCAAACGCTATTTAGTCTCAACAATGAGGCACCCAAAATCAATCCCTTTTCAAGCTTTAGGGACCCCATTTTCCTTCCTTTTGCAAAACCCCTTGTTGGATTTACTATGCAAAATCTGAAGGTTCCATCATAGTCTCTTCCTTTGAAGATCCCATTCATTTTCCGCCCAATCAGGATAAGGGCACAAACCTGAGCCTCCAGCGAAGAGGTATTCCATTTTCCGCCCAATCAAGATAAGGGCACAAACCTGAGCCTTCTGCGAAGAGGTATTCCATTTTCCGCACAATCAGGATAAGGGCACAAACCTGAGCCTCCTGCGAAGAGGTATTCCATTTTCCGCCCAATCAGGATAAAGGCACAAACCTGAGCCTCCTGCGATGAGGTATTTCATTTTCCGCCCAATCAGGACAAGGGTACAAACCTGAGCCTCATTCAAAGAGGTATTCCATTTTCCGCCCAATCAGGATAAGGGCACAAACCTGAGCCTCCTGCGAGGAGGTATTTCATTTTCCGCCCAATCAGAATAAGGGTACAAACCTGAGCCTCATTCAAAGAGGTATTTCATCTTCCGCCCAATCAGGATAAGGTTACAAACCTGAGCCTCAATCAAAGAGGTATTTCATCTTCTGTCCGATCAGGTTAAGGGTACAAACCTGAGTCTCATTTTATGAGGTACTCCATTCCCCAATCAGGTTAAGGGTCAAACCTGAGCTTCGCTCCATGCAAGGTATTTCTGTCCCATCCAAGATAAGGGCAAAAACCTGAATTTCACTCTCACAGATTGTCTTTTCTTTTCATTCTCCATTTCATATCTATCTTGATCACCGGACTAATTTCCTCATACCCAGTCAGATCCTTCTAACTAGGGCATTTTTTTTTATATAGCCCAAATTTGGTGTGTTTTTCTTTTCCACTAAGCTCGGCCACATGCCGGCTTAGTAGAAAAGAGGGGCATCTGTAAACACCCCAAATTTTCATTCACCTCTCCAACATTTTCACCAAGCATTAGCATCCAGCCTCTGAAATCGCCGGAGGGCAAAATGGTCATTTTTTGAGCCCGAACCTTGCAAAAGTCTAAATTTCATCTACAACTCTCAAAATTTCTCTATTTTTAGCTCAGATGTTCAAAATTTTATTCTTGACAGAAGACAGGAATCTCCAAGTCTTGGTTCAAGATTATATTGCATAAGACATGGCATTGCATATCATTGCATGAGCATCTCATATCACTGCACTGCACAGCATGTCATTTCGAGGTCTAGAACTCTCGATTTCAAAATTTTCAATCCAGATTTGAATTTTAACTCTTTTTAAAATCAATTTCAAAACCCTGGGTCTTCAAACTTATCAATTCTTCCCATTTTACCCCAGAACTCTGAATTTTAAAATATTTCCTCAGGAAAACAATCTGGATAGTTTCAATATAGATTTCAGCCACTTCACCTCAGATTTTGCCCTTTTGTCAGCTATTCCAACTATCATTCTTTTACAAAATTGCCCTACAGGGGCCAACTCTTTCCAAAAAATTTTGTTTTACCAATTAGTCCAAATTTTATGAAAATTCCAAAAAGAGGTTGTTGTCTTGTCCTTATTTCAATAAAGAAGCAATGTGGGACCCACACTGAGGTGGTGTCACATAGGCTTTTCTTTTGAAAAACCTGAACTTTGAAAAACCCCAAAAAATATAGGAGCCTTGTCCCCTGGATTGGTGCCACTTGTCTTTTCTCTCTCCTCCCATTTATCTGCCAAGTGTCAGTGTGGAGCTACCTTAAGAAGCCGCCACATGTCATTCCATGCCATGTGTCAGTATCCACCATCTTCACCATGTGCCATGTGTCATTCAAAGTCACCATGAGATGCCAAGTGTCATATGTTGTCCTGTCCAGAAAAAGTAAAGCTTGTCTCCTCTAAGGTGGCGCCATTTGAAGTGTGTCTCCTACAGAGGACACGTGTCAACCTCTCCCTCCTTCAGAAAAGCAGGATGACACATGTCTTCCCCTACTTTTTCTCAGAAAAGTAGATGACACATGTCATTTCTAGCTTCCTTCAGAAAAAGTAGAAGACACATGTCACTCTTGGCCTTCTTCAGAAAAAGCAAACCATTCAAAAATTTTCAGACAAGGTCTAGGTGGCGCAAATCCTGAATTCTGCCTTTTCCATCTGGTCTATGAAGGCGCCACGTGTCCCTTTCCCTCCTCCCTCTTGCCACATGGCACTGTAGGAGCCACCCTGAGGTGGCGCCACATGTCCACTCTCCATTCCTTCAGGGCCAACCCCTATTTGAATTTCAAATCTCCCTCTGAGGTGGCGCCATTTGAGAAGACTCCTCCAGACAACTGACACTTGTCAAAAGCATAATCATCCTCTCCTTTCCTGCAGAAAAAGCATAACTTTGAACTCCTCTGAGGTGGCGCATTCTGCTTCTTTCATTCTTGTCCTTCTGACACGTGTCGAGAGCTCCTCAGAGGTGGCACCACATGGCATGCTCCTACTGTTTCCAACTTTACACCTCAGAATCCTTTTTGAGGTGGCACCATTCCAGAGCCCCACTTGGCTTCATTTCTTTTTATTTACTTTATTTTTTTGTAAAATTAGCCCCCTGAGGTGGCGCCATAGGAGGACCTTCAGAAAATCCAAGTTTGAATTTCAAACTCCAAGAGAGCACCCCCTGAGGTGGCGCAATTTGGGAGCCTCCTGCAGAGAAAATCAAGCCACCATTCAAACTCTCCTGCTGAGGTGTCTCACCCATAAAATTCCCATTTTATTTTCTCAAAAAATCAAAATAGCATGCCTTGAGATGGCGCCACATGGAGGGCTCAGATTGAGCCTGTTTGAAATTCAAAATTCTCAAAGAATGCTACAAATACAAGGCCCCACGCCCAGCCTAGGGGGCTCCTTTTGGACTTTGAAATTCAACCTAGCTTTTCTTCATAACATGATTTTGAACTTTGGAATTCATGCCCCCTTTTGAGCTAAGTGGAGAAGGTACAGTGAAGCATACATTGCTCGTGCCGGGGCCGATTTGACCTAAGCGTAGGTCGATCTCCGTGAATCAATTGAAGCCCGGATCGAAGGCCGAAAGAAGCTGTTGGTAGCTGTCCATTTTGAGAGTTCCAAAGCTGCATAAAAACGCAAGGTGCACCTCCCTTACCCTTGATTTCATAATATCATGATTTGATTTGTATTGTCGCTTGGACAAAGAGCTCATCCGAGGGATGGATTGAGCTATTCTCACAAAACGACGTATATCAAAAAAAAAAAATTTATGCTTCCTTGATGATTTTTAGCATTCATGCATTTAGCTAAATTAATTTGTATTTTATTTCGTTAATTTAGCATGTTTTATAAGTTAATTAGGTTTAATTCGATATTTATTTCAATTCTGCTCAGTTTCAGTAATTCTCTGTTTTTGTCAGTCAGTCCACGCGTTATTTCATGTATTTAGTGTTTGTTACAAATTCTAAAAAAATCATGGAATGCGCCCTTAGGTGTCCCTAGAAATGTTCCAAAAATGCGGAAGGATTTGAAATTGTTTACTGCGGTAAACATTCAAAATGGTAAGTCGAGTTTTGTTACCCGGGATGCATTTTAAAAATTCATTTCCGACTTGTAAAATCTAGATCTCTTTCATGTGAGGTCCGATTTTTTATCCGAAAGATATTCTGAACTCGGAGCATTGTCTAGTTTTGAACGTGATTTTCTCAGATTTTTCTGATTTTTTTTATGTCTGACAAAAATCCGAGAGTTCGGGACACGTGTCAGAGCCTGATTTGGGCCTATGAGATTTTGGATCGACTTAAGTTGACGGGTTCTCTTTGGGTATTGCTCCAAATCCCAATTTGTAAAAAGTGAATGTTATGTTCGGGATGGCTTCTGTTTTCATCTAAAGGATTCTGATTTTTAGAACAGTTTCAATGTTTGTTTCAGATTTTTCTTGTCAGTCCTCTGTTTTGTCACATTTGTCTGTTTTGTTGCTTTAGGCATGAAAAGCTGTATTTTTATATGTGTTGCTGTTGATCAAATTCCAAAGTTACAGACATGAAAGTTGTTCCTGTATGTGTCTTGAATATCTCAGTTAAATATCAGAAATTTCCATGGCCGTTTTTCATTTTTTAGTATTTTTATATCAGATTAGGTCAATTTTACCTCCGACAGAACCAAATGCCCATTACCGAACTCACCGTAGTTCAAATCCCGAGGCTGTAAAAACCAAAAATGTTCAATTTCGGGTCCTTTAGCATTCTGCAAAATATCAGAGGTTTTTATGGTGTAATGTTTGCATTATCATATTAAGCATTGTATTTGGTTCGAGTCTGTAGGTGAAATTCGTCCATTTTAGGATTTTCTTTAAATTTTAGCATTTAAATCATATCATTTCATGAGTTTTAGCATTCTAGGATGTTTATCAGAGTAGGAAGATGCTTCATACTGAATTTGGTGTAATTTGGAATTCATTTGAGGCTCGGTTTAGCCATATCATCAAAATAGGGCCCCGCGGGACCACGATCCAAGCGAAAATCAAGCGAAATTCGTTATTTTTGATGAATGATAGCATGTCAAATTCTGATTTTACAGTCCTAATGTGTTTAGCATCATGTCATAATGTCTCATACTGCATTTCATCATCATTTGATTCCATTTGAATTTCAAAATCTCAATTTTACCAAAATTTCCTTCAAAAACCCTGATTTTAAAGGTATAACTTTAATATTAGGGGTATTTTGATCAATTTGACCACAATTTCAAATTTCAAACTATTTTCTACTATATTTCTTGCATTTACATCATTTCAAATATCAAGGAAGCATGATAATAGGGTTTATATCCAATTAACTCTAATAATTTCAGATTATTATTGGAAAATCTTGGAAAAACCCACATATTTGAGCTAACATTATTTCAAGTTTGGCAGGGACATTCAAAAGAAGGAGCTGAAGTCTGCAATTAACATTTATTTCATTTATTTAGTGATGTAATAATGTAAATTTTGGAATAAGAGATTTAATTTTCTGCTTAGACTAGGATGCATATCATATAGTTTGAATTTATGCAATATCCTGTTTATGTGATTCAAGCATTTTATTTCAAAAGCACTATGGATGTACACGAATGGCACGTGCACCAACTCTTAGGGAGTTGATGAACTCGGTGGAATCCATATTTATGGCCCTAGTCAGAATATGGACGAGACCCAGATCCATCATCTTTCTACTAGTCACATTGAGCCTACACTCTTAGGCTATCTTAAAATGCACATCATATTTCCAATTTTGCAAAATATTGTGAATTAAGTCAATTAAACTCTGAATATGTTCATGGCCACAGTCAGGATATGTGAAGAATTTATTTTGACTTAATACACATTTTTCCAACAAATTTCTCATAAAATCATTTCAAAGTGCATTCATTCACTCATATCATTTGCAGCATGAAATCATTGATTTTCTCATGATTTTCTTAAGAAAATTTTATTCTCAAATCGATTTCTCAAGAAACTCTGAGAATTTTTCAAAATCGGTTTTTTCCAAGGCAAGTTTTCCATAATTTTCTATGGAAATCAGTTTCTCAAGAAACTTCTAAAATTTCCGAAGTTGGATTTCCAAAAATTAAAGTTTTCCCTTGATTTTCCCTGGAAAATGCTATTTTCTTAAGATTTTCAAAAAGAGTTTCCCAATCTTTCTCAAAAATCAAAAATCAATTTTCAAGGGTTTCAAGGCCAAGATTCCGAGGATCTCAATTTCCCAAGTTTCAATTTTCTCTTCTCCAACGAGTTTCCCTATGAAATTTCTATCATTTTACTTAGAAAAATCTCAAAGTCTGAGTTTTCCTGAGAATTGTTTCCCTTTTCAAGTGTTCACCTTTTCTCAAGAGTTCTCACCATTTTCTCGAGATTCTTATTTCTTCAAAATTTTCCAAATCTTTATAAACTTTCTCAAGATTTCAAATCTTCTTCGTCTGAGTCTCTTAAGAGATTGACTTCCATCTTCTTCCTGAGAAATGCTTTTCCACTCCAAATGTTTTCTAAGCATACATCATATTTTTCCACTTACATTTTCAAAAAAAAAAATCTCATAGCACATGCCTGAATTCTCTGTGCATTTAGGATAGAACACGATTTTGATGATTTAACTAAGTCAAGCACAATTTTTGTTCTTGGTTCGATTACCTCTGTTAAAGGCGGCAGGAACGGTCGAACCTCGTACCGACAGGTCGAGCCCCATCCCATGGATTTTCCCGCAATTTTCAAAACGGAGGCGAGTATTTCAAAACAATTCCCAAAATCCGGTCAAGTTTGAATCGCGAAAGCATTTTTCTCTCTCTCTTCCGCAAGGAAGGGAAGACGGGAAAAATTTTTGCGACGATAACAGCAGGGCCCCCGTGGCCTAGCCACTTGTTCAGCCCCTCCGGGTTTTTGGTCCCCGTTAGCGCCAAATCGGCACTAGGTGCTAAGGCACCCTGAAATTCCACTAGAGGGGGGGTGAATAGTGAAATACGATGCAAATTGATAAAATAAAAAAATAAGGCAATAAGGCACAACACAATAAACACAGGATTTATACTGGTTCGGTCAAAACCCTGACCTACATCCAGTCCCCAAGCAAACCACTTGAGCTTTCTACTATAACATTCGAGTCACCGAATAAATAGTACAACACCCTCTTCCTCAGAGGTCTTCTTCTCTCAACAGAGAAGGGGCACACCCTCTTCCATAGAGGTCTTCTTCTCTCAACAGAGAAGGCCAACACCCTCTTTCACAGAGGTCTTCTTCTCTCAACAGAGAAGGACAACACCCTCTTTCACAGAGGTCTTCTTCTCTCAATAGAGAAGGACAACACCCTCTTTCTCAGAGGTCTACTTCTTTCAACAAAGAAGGAATACAGTGAATAACAGAAAGTTACAATACTTCCTATAGAACCTTCAGAATGATATGAATGCACGAATGAAGGATTCTCAGAATGTTTTGTTCTTTTCACTCAGAAGATACTCTTTGTCAAAAAGCTATTCTTGACTTTTTCTCTTTCTTTTCTCTTTTTTTTTTCTAGGCTATCTTTCAGATATCGAATAGGATTTTTTCTCGTTGTAAGCTCACATGTCCATTCCTTGTCTGAATAGTTTATTTGAGTGTGACTATATAGCTTTAAAAAAGTAGTCGTTACCTTTTTGAAATCATAGCCTTTTTGAGATGTGAAATGTCATGTCATTTCAAAAAACATCTTTAGAGAAATTCGAGAAAGTCTTCTTTCCATAAAAGTAAAATATAGGGTACAATAGTCGTTGTAATATTTTAGGTAATATATATTTTATGTAAAAAGTCTATTTCTTACAATAGTACATTGAACGTTGGATTGTAGGCTGTCATATAGTTTTGTCTTTATCCTAATTAATGATTTGTGGTACATAAGTACTTCTTTTCTTTAAATGAGTGTAAGTACAATAAATTCTTTGAGATATTTATTTGTACATAGTCATATCAAGAGTTTTCTTTATGATGTGTTTTTCAATGTCTACAGAGAGAATGAAGACTTTAAACAAGTCGACATTCTTGAGAAGGATATTAACAAGGATTTCTTACAGGAGGTATTAAATGCTATACAAAGAGAATGATGACTTCAAGTAAGTCGACATTCTATGGGTTTGTAAAAAGGTAACTAGAGTCTTTTCAACAAGTATTATATTTGTTTTTTTTTTGTGTAGCCGATTTCCATGTTTTGTCTTTTTCCTAATTTTGAAATCATTACTTTTCAAGTTGTCTTGTATATGATAGAAGGTACAATTATTGCTTTTTGAAATCATGAATTATATCATATTAAAATACCTTTTCCATAAAGGTTTGTAAGAAGGTACAATTATTGGTTTTCAAAAAAGAAGCTTTTTGAAACTATCGTATACTTTTATGAAATAGCTTTTATGAATGAGTATGTAATATGCAATATGGATGCTTCTGAAGGTTCTGTTACATATGACTCTAAAGAAAAAAAAATCTTCAACTTGAGGTAGCCGATCTCTTTAGATGGTCTATACGAATGCATGGCTCATCAAGCTTTTTCTTCAAGGAGTATGATTGCACCATAGTTGTACTTGAACAGGAGGTCTCCATCCTTTTTTAGTGAGATATCCTTGCATCAAATACTCGTTAGATATATGGCAACACATATCCAGTCATAATATAACATTTTTCAAGAAGACATATTATCATATTATATAAAATCAAATATGACAGTGTATCATATTATGTGACATCAAAATAGAGTTTCTCAACACACCCGACCACCTTGCCGCCATTGGAGCAGCCCGTTGTTGGACTCTGGGATGGGGTCCGGACCACTCGCGGGTTTCAGCAAGGATGGCACGACCACGTGGAGTTCCACGGGAACTCCCCCGTTGCAGCGTTTGCTCTTCCGTGCCGATAGGCGATGTTCGAGCCTTATAGCGGAATGCGTCGCTTGCTAGCAACATACGTTGCTGCTTCAGGCTTCAGTTGCTTGTACCCCGCATCCCCGTAGGGGTGGCCGTGCGGTTGAGCTTGCAAGTGGTGTCGTGACACACGCTCACGTGGGTTTGTCCGGTTCTACGGACCTTTCAGGCTTTCAGTCTTGTTTGTGCCCCATTTGTGCGAACAGAGTGTATTGCACATATGGATATGCTAATGTTGTTCCCATAAGCAGGGGATTAGGTTGGATTCTATCCCTTGACACTCGTGAGTGTCAGGTTCGCGAGGATCCTTTGCGGATGGCTTCGCTACGCGAGTTTTGCCGCGTTATGTTAATTGTATGCGTATTTGGAGGAAATACGTAGTCCAGGCTCGGGACACTCCTCGCATACCCTGTAACTATAGTATATGTATTTTGAGCCTTGTGCCACTCAGAACTTGTAGTTAGCGGTACCTTACCTGCTTGTCGATGTATCGTTGCTCACAGCACGATACTTGGGCGAAATTATACCTATGTGGGGTCTCCTATTTCGCTTGTGCAAGTTGGCATGTCTTGACACGTATGTCACTAGCTCAGGTGTCGAGTGCCTTCCTGTTTGGCTTCCATTCGTATATCGACGAATATACACTACACCAGTGGCGTGCTTTACACTCGACATGGCATACACTTGTAAAAGAACTGAAAATATTGTAGGGTTCGACGCCTTTGACCTGTTTAGGTTCTGAGACTCGGTTGGAGTCTACGGTTAATGGCCCAGGTTCGCAAGAATATGTTCACGTGTTCGTGTCACCCTAGGCATAAAATAAAAATGGTATATTATTATCGTCTTCAAAGGCGGTGTGCTCGTAGTGGTCGTGTGAGGCTGAGCACATGAATGGGCAAGGCCAAGTCCTCGTTTGCGTACCCCACGGGGACCACGAGGCACGACTACCTCGAAAGGAGGTATGACTTGAGGTTTTGAGCCTAAATAAGATAAACCTATCGCGACCCATTCACAATTTGGTCACCTAGAGAGAGGTTGAATGGTACAGCCCCGAGTGACGTGTCGTTACTACGACTTGTTCTTTTGAGGAGCCGATGTGCCCTCTGACCTCCAGTCACTCGGAGTTAGGGAGGTCAAGGTTGCCCTCTATAGGGACCTTTGCTACTGTAGTAGTATGGATTGCAATCCTTTGCCCCTGCGAAAGGTTTCTCCTGGCTGCGTGTCGCCCGCAGGTGGTTTTCTCGTTCTGTAGCATCCCCGGTTACCACATTAGAAATTGAATATCAGACGCCGGGTGCATGTCTCACAGAACTCGAGGGTTCTCCTTCGCGTAATCGAAGGAGGTAAAAAGATGAACATAAGGACTAACCAATCAGACTAACTTACTGTAGTTGTTACTCTAGAGCCGTATATACTTGTGTTCAGTTGCTACACTCTATTGGTTAGTTCCTACTCTGTTACTTTAGCTGCTACTTCCTGTTGTTCAGTTTCTGCTCTGTTACTCTAGTTGTTGCACTGTTACTTGTAGTTTTACAGTCTTGAGGCACGTGCACCTTCCTGACACGCACTTGTACTTTTATTTAAATGCTTCTAACTGTTCCATCATGCTAGTGATAGTCTGGTACTTAGCACACTTGTAGCAGGTTGCTTACTTTCTGCTTTTCCTTGAAAATGATAATGTATGGATGGTTTGTCTCACCAACTCGCAAGAGTACTGACCCCGTTTTATGAGGATACAGGTGACAAGTAGACGCAACGCGATGCGACGGCGCACAGCAAGAGCCTTGAGACCCACACTTTGCAGCAGATTCTGGCTTCTTCTGGTTTTGGAATTTTGAGGGGTTGTACCCCTCCTTTTTGTGAGACTGACCCTTTTTGTACCCAGTCTCATTTTTTTTGTATAATTATAATTATTGTGGAAATGAAAAATACTTTACTTGTTTATTGTGGCTCGCTCAGACTGGCGGCCTTTGCTTTACTCCTGTTTTCCTCCTTTACTTCCGCTAGTTGTTTTTCACTCTATATATCCTTAAAAAAAAAATTTTTTTTGCTCAAAAATTAAGGGTGTTTACAAAGCCGGGGTTTGGGGCGTCATAGAGATTTGTATCAGAGCTGCAGTTATAAGTGTGGTCCAAGACTTCTGCGTGCATCGTCCATCGCACTGTAAGTATGTTATGAATTATTGCTTTTAATTGTTTCTTAATGATTCTGTTGTATTTAGTTTTGCATGCTTGATTGGTTACATAACTTGTTAGATGCCTGCTGATTCGAGGAATGAGCGAATGCTCAGAGCTCTTATCGACTTGATTCGGTGCACAGAGGCCCTAGATCAAGCGGTTCAGCAGATTGTGCAGAGTGCCCGGATACTTGCACATCCGGCACCTCCTTGTGGGAGATGTGACCAGTATCACGCAGGACAGATTTGTCCTCATGCTTTGAGCGTATGCCCCTACTGTGGCCTTAGGGGGCATATTGAGGTTGAGTGTCAGCGTAAGTTGGTCGATGAACTTGCGATGGGTAATGCTGAGACCGAGGAGAACGAGGCTCCTAAGGGCGGTCAGGCACAGTCAGCAGTTGACCCAGTGGGAGATGCACGGGTTGCGCCAGGTTCTCCTGAGTACACGCCAACTTCCTACTCACGCTTTGTTTCTCCCGAGTACACGCCATCTTCACCTCCGTGGTCTCAGGCAGTGCGTCCTTCTGAGTACACACCTGCTTTTCCTCCTCGTCCGATGCAGAGACGATATGGGAATCAGAACACCTACCACAACTACTACACTCGTAGGCAGCGGTGATTGTGTTGTTCAGACGAGAACATGTGTGGTTGGAACATTGAGTCAGTGTTCATTTTGTAGACTTGCCTTGTTTTTGCATTGTTGCAGAGGTTTATGCATTGTAACCCCGTTGTAGAAGGGTAATTTTGGCTTGTACTGAATATTTGTATGCATCTGCTTTTTAAGTAGTGAAATTATGCCTCAACTTGTCTCTTTGCTTATACGTGTCTTCTTTTGTTAAGATGGCTTGGCACGAGCGTTGTGATCGTATTATGGACACCGTGAGCAACCTGGCCGAGGTTGTGGGCAGGCTGGCCGAGGCCATGCGTGCTATGGGAGAGAATATGTGAACCTCTCAAGAGAGAGAGACTCCGGTTCCTACTCCCTCTCCAGTTCCAGCGACAGCCATGCCCTACAAGGAGTTCATGGCTATGAACCCTCCCTTCTTCTTCAGAAAGTCTTCATCCGAGGCGGCCGAAGACTGGATACGAGAGATCGAGCGAATCTTTCGTGTCTTGCAGGTCAATGATGACATAAAGGTGGATTTTGGCACGTATCGGCTCCGAAAGGATGCCGAGAGGTGGTGGGCGACCACCTTGGATATCAAGTTCGCAGGCGGTGCAGTCACGTGGGAACAATTTGTAGAGGTTTTCTATGCGGCCTACTTCCCGACCCACGAGCGCAACCGGAAGATGCAGGAGTTCCTCGACCTTCAGCAGGGGAACTCTACTTTGGTAGACTATATCACGAAGTTCAGAAGCCTGGAGCGCTTCTGCCCTCATGTGTACGTGACCCAAAAGGAACAAGCGATGAAGTTCGCTCGTGGATTGAAGTTAGCCTTACGTCTGAGAGTGTTCACGCGTGCTCCCTCGACTCTTGAGGAAGCCTTGGAGACGGCTACACTTCTGGAGCATGAGTGGACAAAATCCCAGAAGACTCCGCAGTCCAAGGGTAACCAGCAGCAGCTAGGCCAAAAGAGTTGGCCTAAGAAGCATTCGTTTCAGTAGAATTCAGGTGGAAAGAAGTCCGCTCCGCCAGCAAAAAAGAACCACAACAACAACCGGCAGCGATAGAATCGCCAGCCCCAACAGCAGCAGAGACAGGTGGTGGCAGCATCGGGTTGCCCAAAATGTCGGATGGATCATCCTGGCCGACCGTGTCCACAGGACCTCGGAGGATGCATCTATTGTGGCAAGATGGGCCACTACATCAAAGATTGTCAGAAGAAGCAGTCTGATGATCTAAGGAGGAACACGCCAGAAACGTCCCAGTCAGCACCTCAGCGACTTCCTCAGCAGCAGCTGCAGTCATACCCGCCGCAACAATCTTCCCAACAGAAG
Source organism: Nuphar pumila (assembly GCF_984573655.1). Classification (NCBI taxonomy): domain Eukaryota; kingdom Viridiplantae; phylum Streptophyta; class Magnoliopsida; order Nymphaeales; family Nymphaeaceae; genus Nuphar; species Nuphar pumila. Next base: position 66,910,678 of record NC_143255.1, on the reverse strand, counting down.
ATGGGTAACCAGAGGACGGTGGCAGGGCGTGCTTATGCAGCCACTATCGAGCAAGTGACCAAGGGAGAGTTGGTCCAAGGTACTATTCCAGTCGCTGGTCATGCAACTTTTACATTGTTTGACTGTGGTGCTTCACATTCTTTTATAGCTTCAAGATTTGCTAGTTCTTTGCCCATGTCTGTTGTGTTATTGAATTATCCGTTGGAAGTTCGTACACCGACTGGCGATCAGTCCTTGTGTACTTTGTACATCCTGAGCGTAGAGGTGTTAGTGGCGAGTCAGAACTTGCCAGCTGACTTGATCCTGCTAGACATGACAGAGTTTGATGTCATTCTAGGCATGGATTGGTTGTTTGAGTATCATGCTCAAATTCTGTGCAGAGAAGGCAAGGTGGTTTTGTACCCTCCTGATCGTCCGATTTTGGAGATCAGCCTTGCTCGACCTATTCGAGACAGTCGTATGATTTCATCGTTTAAGGTTCAAAAGTATCTGCGGAATGGGGGTACTGTTTTCTTGTTCAGTATCACCCCAGTTGACTCGGTGTTAACCCCTATCGAGAATCTTGAAGTAGTTCGGGAGTTCCCCAATGTGTTTCCAGAGGAACTGCCTGGATTACCTCCGAAGCATGAGATCGAGTTTTATATTGAGTTGCTACCTGGAACAACTTCGATCTCAAAGGCACCGTATCGTATGGATCTGGCAGAACTCGAAGAACTGAAGCGTCAGTTGGAAGAGTTGATGGAGCAAGGGTTTATTAGAAATAGTGCATCGCCGTGGGGTGCACCTGTTCTGTTCGTGAAGAAGAAAGACGAATCCCAGAGGTTGTGCATTGACTACAGAATGCTCAACCAAGCGACGATTAAGAATAAGTATTCGTTGCCGAGGATATAAGATCTCTTTGATCAATTGCAGAGAGCAAAGATATTCTCGAAGATCTACCTCAGATCGAGTTATCATCAACTCTGGATCAGAGAAGAAGATGTCTCGAAGATAGCTTTCCGAACTAGGTACGGGTTGTATGAGTTCGTTGTGATGCCTTTTGGGCTCACGAATGCACCAGCAGCATTCATGGATTTGACGAATCACAGTTTTCATCCGTTCGTGGATACATTTGTGATTGTATTTGTCGACGATATCTTGATCTACTCAGAGACCCCTGAGCAACACCAAGAGCATCTGCATATTGTGTTGGGAGTACTTCGGGAGCACAGATTGTTCGTCAAGTTCTTCAAGTGCGAGTTTTGGCTTCGACGAGTCATGTTTTTGGGTCATGTGATATCCAGTGATGGTGTGTCAGTTGATCCGACGAAGGTCGAAGCAGTGTTGGACTGGAAGCAACCTCAGTCTGTTACAGACATCCGCAGTTTTCTCGGGTTAGCTGGTTATTATCGGCGTTTCATTCAGGACTTCTCCAGGATTGCGCTTCCTTTGACGAAGCTTCTGCGTAAGGGAGTTAAGTTCGAGTGGACTGACTCTTACGATAAGAGTTTCCAGATCCTGAAGACGAAGCTGACTACCTCTCCGGTGTTAGCTTTACCTTCTGGTAGAGGCTGTTTTGTGGTGTACACAGACCCCACGGGCACAAGATTGGGATGTGTGCTCATGCAGCACGGTCGTGTTATTGCGTATGCTTCGCGATAGCTGAAGATTCACGAAAGGAATTATCCGACTCATGACTTGGAGTTAGCGGTTGTGGTGTTTGCCTTGAAGTCCTGGCGACACTATCTGTACGGAGATACATTCGAGGTCTTTTCTGACCACAAGAGTCTCAAGTATTTATTTTCTCAGAAGGAATTGAATATGAAACAGCGTCGTTGGCTCGAGTTTATCAAAGATTATGAGTTTACGTTGTCTTACCACCCTAGTAAGGTGAACGTCGTTGCAGATGCACTTAGTCGCAAATCGAGCAGTGTTCTGGCTAGTCTTGTGTGGAGCCAAAAGTTGATCGAAGATTTCGTGGCTTGGAAGCCATTCGCGATCGGAGGTGGAACGATTAGATTGTCTGGGTTGGCCATTCGATGAGAACTCTTGCCTAAGGTTATCGAGGTGCAGAAGCAAAACACTCAATATCAGAAGTTTGTCGACCGAGCTCGTGAAGAGGGCTCAGTCTTTCGCATTGATGACAGCGGTTGTATCCGCATGAAGGATCAACTTTGGGTGCCAAATGACCCCGAGTTGAGGAAGGAGATTCTTGATGAGGCACATCTGTCGAAGTACACCGTCCATCCTAGGGGACTAAGATGTTTAAGGATCTTCAACGAAGGTATTGGTGGAACGGGATGAAGCTTGAAGTAGCAGCGTATGTTTCGAGGTGTTTGACTTGTCAGCAAATCAAGATCGAGCACCAACGTCTCGGTGGTTCCATGCAGAGGATCGAGATTCCTCAGTGGAAATGGGAGGATATCACGATGGATTTCATGGTAGGGTTACTGCGGACCAGGTGAAAGCACGATGCGATATGGGTGATTGTGGACAGACTCACCAAGTCTGCTCACTTCTTACCTATCCGGATCAATCAGCCGCCTGAGAGCTTAGCAGACTTGTATATCAAAGAGATTGTACAGTTACATGATGTACCTACGTCTATCATTTCGGATCGTGATCTCAGATTCACGTCGCGACTATGGGGACAGTTGCAGTCAGCTTTGGGAACGAAGATGAAGTTTAGTACAACCTTTCACCCTCAGACTGATGGCGAGTCAGAGAGGATGATTCAGACGTTAGAAGATATGTTGCGGGCTTGTATACTCGACTGGAAAGGTGATTGGGATTCACACTTGTGTTTGGTCGAGTTTGCCTACAACAACAGTTATCACACTAGTATCGGTATGGCTCCATACGAGGCTTTGTACGGAAGGCCTTGCCGATCACCGTCATATTGGGACGATATCAGCGATCGATCCAATGAATCACCGATTGTTCTTCAGCACTACACCCAGCAGGTGCAGAAAATCCGAGAACGTCTAAAGGCAGCTCAGGACAGACAGAAGAGTTACGTCGATAAGAGGCGGCGAGAGCTTCAGTTTGATGTTGATGACATGGTTTTTGTGAAAGTATCACCGACGAAGAGCGTTTTTCGTTTCAGAAAGAAAGGAAATTTGAGTCCTAGATACGTTGGGCCATTCAGGATCCTTAATGTAAGATCCACCATTCTAATTTTGATGATTATGGTGTAATTATATGAAAATCAATGAATTTTTATGTCTTGGTAATTTTTGAGGATTTGCTTATTTTGAGAACTGGGTAAATCGCGTAATATTATGTAGATAAAGCAATTTTGGGAAATCTAGAATGGATCAACACCTGAATCCTTTAGGATAAGTTTGGAATAGAATGGTGGTGATACACCCCAAAATTTAGACCCAAACAACAAGGAAACCATGTCAGTGCATGTGAATTACGAGTATTGACTTAAGTTTGGACCCGAATCTTAGAACGCTTAATTTTTTTACGTACGAGTGGTGATCTCCTTAAGAGGCTTCGACCATTCTACATTAATTAAGGTTATTAAGAGAATGAAACGACTTGTTGGGATTAAATTATTACTTTGTTCCAGTAAAAATGTTTTTTCTTATGACCTACATTTTTTGCGGGTTTTGGGTTTTGACCCAGAACACTTAGTGGATCCAAGACCCATGGGCGACCCTATCAGTGGACATCCCTAGCCATGGTTGACCATCTGGTCAAGGGTGGACCAGCTGGGTGGCATTTTTACAAGAAGGTTGCATGGATTTAAAAAAAAAAAGAGAAAAGAGGGCCTCTATTGGCCATGTATCTTTTCAAAAACCTCATAATGGAGCCCAAAATCCATCATGAGGGGCGTCTTTTCAAAAAAGAGAGCATGGGTCTGGCGCCCCTTGGCAATTTTGAAACAAAACCAAAAGTTTTAAAATACCCAAAACCGATTGGGCCTAAGGAGCGGCTAGCCTTGGGCAGCCCTTGAAATTTTTCAAAACATTAATGGCTTTTCAAAATGGTATTTTTGTAAGTCTTTCTAAAAAGTTTAGAAGCTTGACATGCATTGGCTATGGGGGAGCATGGATCACCCCAGCCCTCCATCTTGGAAAGGTAAATCCTAGCCATTCAATCTAGAGAACATCCTATAAAAACTCTTAAAAAAAATGGGCCTCTCTCTCTCACGTTGGGCGATTTTTTTTCCAAAGGCTTTCCCTCTCACTTGTTTCTCCTCTCCAACCGTGGGAACCTCTTAACGTGTAGCTGCAACATCACCTTCCTCTTCTTCCACTAGCTAAGGTGAAGATTCACCCTTCTTGTTTACGATTTCGTATGAAAAGGAAGCCGGTGGGGCTTTGCATCTTTGCATGCAAGTCCATACGGTGGATTAGCTCCAAGCTTTGTAGTTGCTATCTTGAATCACCATGGATTTACATTGTTATTTTGTAGCATGCATTTACAATCTTTGCATTTGTTCTTCCGTTCGATTTCATTTCAGTTTTAATCACCTTCTATGCTTGTTGTGATCTTCCTTCTCAAAAAAAGAAAAAAAGAGGAGAGGTTGATACGTTTTTTCTTTCCAGCTATATTCATGGTGGGGTCACAACTATAACCATTTCCTCGGGTGTGCTGGACTGAGCTGGGTTTGTCCAGCCCACCTCCTTTCCGTTTGGCATGATCTCGGAATGCTAGAACGCCGGTTGGTGCATTTCGGCCATCAACATGCTTTTGTTTTCATTTGGATGTTCCTTTTAGTGGTGTTTGGGCTCAATCCAGTCCCCACGCGCTGGGACTGGTATTGCAACAACGACCTGGGCTTGGGTCACGACGTGACCAGCCCTGCTTGAGCATGGAACTCTGGTTTTTTTTTAGCAGCAAGGTAATGCTTGCTTTGTTTTTCTTTATTTTCTTCATTTTTGACACGTTGGTTCTCGGGTCGGTTCATCCGGTTGGTGCACCAGAGCACCAAGTGCTCCGACCGACCAGGGGGTGGGGATACCGGTCGTTCGATGTCGTACCCCTTTGGGTTGGTTGCTCGATTGCCCCTTTTGAGCTCTTGCTCATGCTGCTGGGAAGAGCATCCGACTTGGTCTAGTGGACCAGGCCACTTGGCCATTCAGTTTTTGCCCTAGCTGGAGATGGACGCCATGCGGGTAGTCTGCACGCCCAGCATAAGCCCTCGATAAGCTTTCTTCTTTTTTTCTTCGGAGGTAAGTGTTGTTGTATCATTTTCTTTTCTTTCTTTGTCTTGGACTGTTGCCGGTCTGAACCATGGGTTCAGACCAACACTGTAGTCCATCTTGTTTCGGTTGGGTGCAAGTTGGGCCCAGCCCGAGTTTCTCTTTTCAGCTGAGCCACTTTGGGCTCAGGTCTGAACCGAGACCTTGCCCTGTCTTAGCAGTCGTTTGGTCCTAAGGACCAGACCTCCACTTGATCAGCTATAGTGCCTTTTTTCACTAGAATAGACATTGATCCTTGTCGGGGTTGGATTTAGCCCCAACCAAAGCCTTTGGTCGATCTGGCCCAAACTATGGATCGGACCCGACCATGTCTGTATGCATGGCAGTTAGGCCCGGAAAGGCCAGACCATTATTCGGGACTGAAACTCTCTTTCCTTGACCGCAAGTGTGTAAACTTCCCGTTGGTACCCTAGCAAACCCGAAATCCAACTATTCTGGCTGTCAAACACTTTTCACTCAAAACCAACTTGTCTCCATCTCAAGTTGAACCATAGTAGACCCAATGCTGGATTTACTTAGCCTACACCTTTTTCACACCTCGGTTTAGCTTTGGCATAGTGTAACTGCTTTGGATTTCATCGAGTTCGATATATATATAAGTGTGAATGGGTATATAAGTGTGAATGGGTATATACTTACGTATATATAAGTATAGGTATGAGAAACCTTGAGTATCTTTGTAACGTGAATGTATGTATGTATATGCACACAAGTTGGTTAACAACACTTAATAATTGTTTCGGTATGTCCGGATGGACATGCGACACTCTTGAGTTCCGTCCAAATATTTCTTATGATAATGTTATACTTTGAGTCAATTAGTGTTAATCTAACGTTCTTCTTGACAAACAGTTTATTTCGGGACCGCAGGCGCGGCATCCCATACCGTGGAAATAGCCAATGTTATTCCCATTAGACAGGATGATTGGTTAAATTCGATTTCAAACTCTTGAATATGAAAATGTAGATGAATGCAATCATAACACTGAAGTATGTAATATAGTGCAGTTTAATAGCATGTGATGCCTCTATTGTTTACTTTGTGCAAAAGATAAAAACTTGTGATATTCCTTCACTTTGCACTTAGCACATCCTGACACTGTTATTGAGTAGTGCGTACCCTATGGAGGTACCTAGCTTGAGGCATTGGGAAGTGCATTAGGTGCACTTACCTCATGAGAATAAAAGATAGAAATTGGACACCATAGGGTACAAATGTTGAAATGATTCATTGTGGGCTCAGTTAGTGTCTTCGGGCAGTGGCCCTTGTGTGGAATGGACTCTTGTGTGTTATACCCTAAACAGAAAATGAGATAATATGGTGTTTTGACTGTTTTCACGAGCAATGTGCTCCGTTGGTCGTGTGAGGCTGAGCATGTGGATGCGCAGGCCAAATCCTCGTTTTGCGTACCCCGCGGGGACCACGAGGCAGATTCCTTGTTGTGAGGTATGATTGAACTTGAGCCTTAAGAAAGATAAACCTGCTTCGCCCCATTCACAAAATGGTTCACCTTGGGAGAGGGTGGATGGTACAACCCTGAGTGACTTGTCGTTACTACGACACTTGTTTTGATAGGAACTGTAGCATTCCTTTGGCCTCCAGTAACTCAGAGTCAGGGAGGTCGAGGTACCTTCTTAGGGCCTCACTACTGCAGTAGTACGGATTGCAATCATTTGCCTATGCGAGTGTTTTCTCCTAGTTGTGTGCTGCTCGCATATGGTTGACTCGGTATGTAGCTTCCCCGGTTACCACACTATAAGTTGAATAACCGACGCCGGGTGCATGTCTCACAGAATACAAGGTTCCTTCGCGTACCCGAAGGAGTAATTAGAAGAACTTAAAGACTAACCAATCAGCTAACATACGGTAGTTGCTACTGTTTGGTGTTTTGTAGATGCTACTTCAGTTACTTTACTTGTTTCAGCTGTTACTTGATTACCTTACTTACACGGCACTGGTTACAATTAGTTACTGTGTGAGCACTTGCTCTGCTATTTCTTTGGTGTTATTTAGTAGTTGACTAGTACTTGTCACTTTACACTTACCACTTGTTAGCTTACTTTCAGTTCCTTGTGAGTTGATTATATATCTGCTTGTGGTTGCTTCTTCACCACCTCGCAAGAGGACTGACCCTGTTTTATGGGGATATAGGTGACGAACAGGTATAGTGCGGATGCGATGACACACTGTGGAGGCTCGGGGGACCCACACACTTGACCTGCAGTTCCTGTACCTGGTGGTTTCTTTCTTTTGGAATTTTGGTTATCTATTGGGATGTATTCCCTGTTTTGTACTTTTGTATTTACACTCTGTAAACTCTTTAAACCGTTGGGATGTTTTCCCCTTTCTTTTACTTACAGTTTACACTTTTTGTACACACCCTTGGTTACACTGCTTTCACTTGTTGCACCCATCTGTGGCGGTCGTCCAGACTTGCGACTTTGTCATTTTCTCCACGATTGCTTTCCGCTGATTCTCTACTTAAACCCTTGAACTCTTTAAAAAAAAAAAAATACTGAAAATTCCAAGGTTTTTCCAAGATCGAGGTTTGGGGCATCACAGAATTTGGTATCAGAGCAGAGTTCAAGTGTGCGGTCAGAGCTTCATCATGCATCATCCATCACACTGTAAGTATAAGTTAAGTTTCTTTCATTTCTCTATTTCCTGCTTTTTAGATAGTTTGTGTTGTGGTTTTGCTGGTATGTTAGATGTCGACGAACCCGACTTACGACAAGATTTTGGAGGCTCTCCAAAACCTGACTCGAGGCGAAGAGGCCCTGAGTGGAGCTGTGCGATATTTGGCACGTAATGTGCATATGTTGGCACCTCCATGTGCCAGGTGTTTGGAAGATCACGCGGTGCAGATCTGTCCCCGTGAATTGGCTGAGTGCCCCTACTGTAGTCTTCATGGGCATGTCATAGAGGAATGCCAGACAAAGCAAAGGGATGAACTTTGGATGAGCAATGCGGAAGACGTCGAAGATGTATCTTCGGTCTCTGGACCACTGGTTGTGGAAGTGGATAGCCAGGACGGAGAAAGGCGCAGAGCGATCGATTCTCCCCAATATTCTCCTGAGTCCTACCCCTATGCGGTTTCTTTAGAGTACGTGCCGCTGATTCTGGAGGAAGTCCAGGAGATCTCGGACACGCCACTGAGGAATGTTGTTTCTCCTCCACGTGTTAGGCCGAGGCGCAATGGTAGTCGGAAGGACTACAGGGATTTCTACACTAGCAAGTCATGAGATTGCGATATGTTGTTTCGTTTTGATTTTGACGTGCGTAAGTTGTTGGTAGCGCTTGTTTAACCCTATCCTGATGAAGGGTACTTCTGTAATGCTACAACCTCTTATTAATAAAATAGAAAATTTTCCATCCTTGTGTTTTGTTGGTTGCTTACGCATAGACTTTTGCATATTTAGATGGCATGGCGCGCCAGATGTGATGACCTTATGGAGACTCTGAACAATCTTACAGAGGTTGTGGGTCGACAGGCGGAGACCATGAGGAACATGGGCGAGCACCTTCAGCAGGCCGCCCAGGGCTAGGGAACACCTGCCCAGATTCCTGTTACCGCAGTCCCATATAAGCAATTTATGAGCTTGAACCCTCCCTCGTTTGATGGGAAATCGTCGCCAGAAGCAGCCAAAGATTGGATCAGAGAAATAGAGTGCATCTTTCGTGTGTTATAAGTTGGTGATGATCGGAAGGTGGATTTTGGAACCTATCTTCTCAGGAAGGACGCAGAAAGGTGGTGGGCGACCACCTGGGAGATAAAATTCGATAACCAGCCTGTAGAATGGGACCAGTTCGTGGAAGCATTCTACACCGCTTACTTTCCAGCTCACGAGAGGAGCCAGAAAATGCAGGAGTTTCTTGACCTCCAGCAGGGTAGTTCTTCTCTCTCTGAATATGTTACACGTTTTCGTAGCCTGGAGAGGTTTTGTCCGAACTTATACATGACAGAGAAGGAGCGAGCTCTTAAATTTGCTCGAGGGTTGAAGCCGGTACTATGAACGAAGGTGTACACCCGTGCACCTATGACGGTCAATGAGGCTTTAGAGATGGCCTCCTTGCTTGAGCTTGACTGGAGCGAATTGCAGAAGACTTTCGCGCAGCGTCAGCAGCAGCAGCAGCAGAATGATGGCCATGGGAGTTGGCCAAGGAAGAGGCATTTTCAGAAGAACCAGGGTGGAGGAAAGTTCCGTCCTCAGTCGAAGAAGCAGCGCAACAACAACAACAGTAACAACCGCCAGATCCAGTATCAGAACCGTAGACCCCAGTACCAGCAACGCCAACAGCCGCAGCAGAAGCAGCTTACCGCGGCCAGTTGTCCGAAGTGTACCACAGATCACCCGGGGCGGCCGTGCCCACGGGACACAGGCGGATGTCTATATTGCGGAAAGATGGGTCACTATATCTGGGATTGCAGAAAGAAACAAGCAAACGACCAGCGCAGGAATACGCCAAGCACTTCACAGCCGACGCAACAGCAACAGACTGCTATGCAGCAGCAACCGCCGTACCCACCGAAGCCAGCAAACCAGAAAGTCGTTGCCGGACGAGCATACGCGGCGACGATTGACCAAGTGACCAAAGCAGAGTTGGTCCAAGGTACGATCTCGGTAGCCGGACATGAAGCATTTACTTTATTTGATTATGGAGCTACGCATTCATTTATAGCAGCTAGATTTGCTCGTATCTTGCCTTTGTCAGTCGAGTCTTTGAATTATCCATTGAAGGTTCGCACTCCAACTGGAGAACAGTCTTTTTGTGACTCGTATATCCCAAACATCGTGGTGTCAGTGGCAGGACAAAACCTGTCAGTTGACGTTATCCTGTTAGATATGACAGAGTATGACATGATTTTGGGCATGGATTGGCTTTCCGAGTACCATGCTCAAGTCTTTTGTCGGGAAGGCAAGATTGTTCTTTCTCAGCCTGATCGTCCTATTCTGGAGATCAAGATCCCTCGATCCCTACGCGAGAGCCGCATGATTTCTTCTTACAAAGCTCAGAAGTATCTTCGGAATCGGGGTACTTCTTTCTTAGTCAGTATTTCCCCCGTGGAACCTGAGATGGTTCTGAACTATGACTTGGACGTGGTCCGAGAATTTGCTAATGTCTTTCCGGAGGAACTACTTGGGTTACCACCGAGGCAAGAGATAGAATTTGGTATCGAGTTGATGCCTGGAACGACACCAATTTCCAAGGCACCATACCGTATGGCCCCAGCGAAACTGTAAGAGTTGAAGCGTCAGTTGAAAGAACTTCTCGATCAGGGTTTTATTCGACCTAGTGCTTCACCATGGGGAGCACCAGTGCTGTTTGTACGGAAGAAGGACGGATCCCTGAGGTTATGCATCGATTATCGGATGCTCAACCAAGCAACAATTAAGAACAAGTACCCGTTGCCCAGGATCAAAGATCTCTTCGATCAGTTGAAGAGAGCGAAGGTTTTCTCGAAGATTGATCTCAGGTCAAGCTACCATCAACTTCGTATTCGAGAGGATGATATTCCGAAGACAGCTTTCAGGACGCGTTATGGGTTGTATGAGTTCGTGGTGATGCCTTTTGGCCTCACAAATGCTCCAGCAGCGTTCTTGGACTTGATAAACCAGATCTTTTGTCCCTTTGTAGACTCGTTCGTGATAGTATTTATCGACGACATCTTAGTCTATTCGGAAAGCCCAGAGCAGCATCGAGAGCATTTACGAGTTGTTTTAAGTACTCTCCGTGAGCATCAATTGTTCGCCAAGTTCTCTAAGTGTGAGTTTTGGCTCGAGCGTGTCATGTTTCTTGGTCACGTGATCTCGAAAGAGGGAGTATCAGTCGATCCAGCGAAAGTCGAAGCAGTTATGGGCTGGAAGCAGCCTCAGAATGTGTCTGAAATCCATAGTTTACTTGGATTGGCCGGTTATTATCGACCTTTTATCCAAGACTTTTCGTGGATCGCATTACCTTTGACTAAGCTGTTACGTAAGGGTGTTAGGTTCGTGTGGAGCAGTGCCTGTGAGGACAGCTTCCGGATCCTAAAGACGAAGTTGACGACCTCGCCGGTGTTGGCTTTACCATCAGGCAGAGGTGGCTTTGTGGTATACACAGACGCCTCTGGCACCGGTTTAGGTTGCGTGCTTATGCAGCATGGACGAGTGATTGCCTATGCTTCCAGACAGTTGAAGACTCACGAGCGGAATTATCCGACGCACGATCTAGAATTGGCAGCAGTTGTGTTCGCTTTGAAATCATGGCGACATTATCTGTATGGGAAATCGTTTGAGGTCTTTTCAGACCACAAGAGCCTCAAGTATTTGTTCTCTCAGAAGGAGCTGAATATGAGGCAACGACGATGGCTTGAGTTTATCAAAGACTACGATTTCAAGTTGTCTTACCATCCTGGGAAGGCAAACGTCGTGGCGGATGCACTTAGCCGCAAATCGAGTAGTGTTCTGGCTAGTCTGGTGTGGAACTAGAAGCTTATTGAAGACTTTATAGCCTGAAAACCTTTTTCTGTTGGTGGTGGTTCGATCAGGTTGTCTGGTCTAACCGTTCGATCCGAGTTTCTGCCAAGGATAGTAGAAGCTCAAAGGCTTGACGGTCAGTACACCAAGTTCCTATCCTTGACAGAGCAAGCAGATTCTTCTTTTAGAGTGTCTGCAGATGGCAGTATTCGTATGAAAGATCGTCTCTGGGTACCTAGCGACCCTGAGCTGAAGAGAGATATTCTTGACGAAGCTCATATGTCGAAGTACACGATTCATCCGGGAGGAACGAAGATGTTCAAGGACTTACAGCGGAAGTATTGGTGGCAAGGTATGAAACGAGAGACAGTGGCTTACGTTGCAAGGTGTTTGACTTGTCAGCAAGTCAAAGTTGAATGTCAGCGTCCAGGTGGTACCTTGCAGAAGATTGAGATTCCTCAATGGAAATGGGTGGATGTTACGATGGATTTTATGGTAGGTTTACCACTGTCTAGGCATAAACACGATGCGATTTGGGTAGTTGTGGACAGACTCACCAAGTCTGCCCACTTCTTACCGATCAGAATCAGCCAGTCGCTTGAGAGCCTTGCCGATTTGTACGTTAGAGATATCGTTCGGTTGCATGGTGTGCCGAAATCTATCATTTCTGATCGTGATCCCTGATTTACTTCGCGACTGTGGGGTCAGTTGCAATCTGCTCTAGGGACGAGATTGAAGTTTAGTACGGCCTTTCATCCTCAGACAGATGGGCAGTCCGAGCGGATGATCCAAACATTGGAAGATATGTTGTGAGCTTGTATGCTTGATTGGAGAGGTGAATGGGATTCACACCTATGTTTAGTAGAGTTTGCGTATAACAACAGTTACCACGCTAGTATCGGGATGGCCCCGTACGAAGCGTTGTATGGTAGACCTTGTCGATCGCCATCTTTTTGGGACGACATCAGTGATAGAGCAAGCGAAGCGCCGATTGTTCTTCAGCACTACACGCAGCAAGTGCAGAAGATTCGTGAACGATTGAAGGCAGTGCAAGATAGGCAGAAGAGCTACGCCGATAAAAGACGTCGTGAATTATCTTTTGATGTTGGAGACATGGTTTTTGTCAGAGTTTCATCGACGAAGAGCGTGTTTCAATTTGGTAAGACAGGGAAGTTGAGTCCGAGGTATGTTGGACCATTTAAGATCGTGGCAAGGATTGGTGAAGTGGCATATCGTGTCGAGTTGCCCCCATAATATGCCCACATTCACAGTGTTTTCCACGTATCGATGCTCAGGAAGTATATTCCTGACCCATCACATGTCATTTGTTACGAAGATGTGGACGTGCAGAAAGATCTGACCTTGACAGAAAGGCCCATAGAGATTGTTGATCGACGAGATCAAGTCTTACGTACCAAGACTATTCCGTTAGTCAAGGTAAGGTGGCACCATGGCATCGAAGAATGCACATGGGAACCAGAAGCGAGTATGAGGGAGACTTATCCAGAACTTTTTATAACCTCCTAAGAGAGATTTCGCGGACGAAATCCTTTTTTTAGGAGGGGAGGATGTAAGATCCACGATTCTAATTTTGATGATTATGGTGTAATTATATGGAAATCAATGAATTTTTATGTCTTGGTAATTTTTGAGGATTTGCTTATTTTGAGAACTGGGTAAATTGCGTAATATTATGTAGATAAAGCAATTTTGGGAAATCTAGAATGGATCAACACCTGAATCCTTTAGGATAAGTTTGGAATAGGATGGTGGTGATGCACCCCGAAATTTAGACCCAAACAACGAGGAAACCTTATCAGTGCGTGTGAATTACGAGTATTGACTTAAGTTTGGAGCCGAATCTTAGAACACTTAATTTTTTTACGTACGAGTGGTGATCTCCTTAAGAGGCTTCGACCATTCTACATTAATTAAGGTTATTAAGAGAATGAAATGACTTGTTGGGATTAAATTATTACTGTGTTCCAGTAAAAATGCGTTTTCTTATGACCTACATTTTTTGCGGGTTTTGGGTTTTGACCAGAACACTTAGTGGATCCAAGACCCATGGGCGAATCAGTGGACATTCCTAGCCATGGTTGACCAGCTGGTCAAGGGTGGACCAGCTGGGTGGCGTTTTTGCAAGAAGGTTGCATGGCTTTAAAAAAAAAAAAAGAGAAAAGAGGGCCTCTATTGGCCATGTATCTTTTCAAAAACCTCATGATGGAGCCCAAAGTCCATCATGAGAGGCGTCTTTTCAAAAAAGAGAGCATGGGGCTGGTGCCCTGTAAACACCCCAATTTTTTCAAAATCTTTTAAATATTCCCTTTTTGCCCCTGATATCATCTTCTTAGCAATTTAATCACTTTTTAAATCTAAATTCCAGTCCATTTCTCAAGTTTTACTGAAATTAAATTCATTTTTATATATTTAAATTGATTTCGGATTTGGATCCATTGTCCAGATCCAAATATGAGTCTCATTGTCCAGTTTTTAAATTAAAATTACAGAAAATATCAAAAATAGTTTGTAAATAGTTCGGATAGTCCATCCGACATCCATTTGGATCCATTGCGTTGTATTCCTCGATTCGAGTTTTTAAAACTCGAACATTTTCTCAAAACTTGGGTCCAAACCCACTTTCTGAAGAAATTTCTCCAAAATGGTCTGAAATTCTCGGAAAAACACTCTTTGTAAATATTTCTCAGAAAAATACAAAAATTTAGTGTTTAAAACTTTGTTTTCTTTTAAAATCTTAGTTTTCTACTACAAAAATACAAAAAAATGGAAAAGCAATACAAAAATCAAAAATTGAGGAAAGCAAATGGTTTTAAAACTTGAAAAATGGAATTTTTGCATAAAAACTCCTTTTTAACCATTTTTTTTTAGAAAAGTTCTGAAAAGGAGCCCCCCCTGGGTATTTTAGAAAATCTCCAACGGCCATCTCTCATGCATCCTCCCTCTCGCCAGTCCAACCCTTCATCTTCAAACAAACTTCTTCTCCCTCAGCCCCTCATCTTCAACCACCTCCCTCTCCCGATCTCCCTTTTCACTCTTTAAAAGAGGAGCACGCAGAGGGAAGGGAGATCCATCTTTGACCCCTCTATCCTCTTCTTCTTGATCCGTCTCCTACCTCTCCACCTCAAACCATTGAGTTTCTCCTGTGAATCCATGGTCGACTCCCCATCTTATTGAAGACATCGACATTTTCTCTGAGGGATTCATCATCGTGGGTTATAATAGCAGAAGATTTCTACAGCAGAGAAGAAGAACTCATCTCCCTCCTTTAAAGCTCAGAGCAACCAGGTAAGTACCTCTTTCACTAAATATCCCTTCATAGTGTTGTAATTTTTTCTTTTCTTTCTTCTTCCTTTTGCTTCAGCATTTGGTTTGTCCCTCTGATTTTGCCCTGTTAAAGCACCATAGGTGGTATTAGATTGCTTGTGCAATCTCAACCCACCTCCTGTGCAAAAGCAAATGGAAGTTCCCAACTCCCACATCTCTTTTGCGTTTCTTTTTTTTTTTTACTTTCGCTTTCTTTCTCTGATTTCGTTATATCCCTCTCTTGCTGGTCCTAGTTGATTTGCTATGTTTGGTCCTATGTATTTGATAAATGTGTCACTTGATACAGTATGAGTCTCCTTGATTCCACGCTGTTTTCTAAATATCAAATTCTAATTTGCAGTCTGTATCATTTCAGCTTATGTTGGGATAGGCCTTTAGTAGCATTCCGTTCATATAATTCATTTAATCTCCAGAACTTTAACCATGTTTTGCCTTATCACATCTTCATATACCCTCTGATTTATTGATTTTTTTTGTTGTTTCTTTGTTGTTTTGATTTGAATCCTTTATGATTTCATTGGTTTACTTGCGTTACCAGGCTTTCAAATATCCAATAGTCATTAATATAACTCAGTACCTACTTGGGTCTGATTCATGGTAAAACCCCTTTTGCTCTGTATTCGATATCACCACGAACCCAACTTCTGGATCGGATATGAGGGCTGTTCTCATCCCTGTCAAAGAATTTCCCACCATCCACCATGAAGTTCACCATCCCCAACATCACTACAGGAAATGCCGTGCAATTTGATCCCTGAACTGTATATTTACTTTGTGTTACATTCAGCATCTGAGGTTGGTGATGAAAACGATCAAATGGAATCAAATATAAACTTGTGTTATCAGAGTTTACAGGTAGAGAACCTTGTCTGGTTTAAAACGAGCACAGCCTTGGATCCTTTTCATTTGAAGTTGCACCAACACATATTATTCTGGAGACACATTGGTTTGCTGTGAGTAAGGAAGTTATTTTTTCTGAGTGAAACTATCATGAAGTAAGTCGGATCATTGATTCAAGTCTCCCCTTTTCCTGTGAAAAGTATATAAAGTTAAATTTAAAAACTAGATGCTTAGTTTACCTCTCATTACAGTTTCTTTTATTTGATTACCTTTTCGTTGCATCTTTATGTTGTATTACACCTCATCACGCCCCTCCCAGCAGACCCATTGCAGGGTTATTGCTAAATTACTTTTCAAAATTACAAGGTCATAGGTGTTGTGGCTTTAAAAGCTATTGAATTTTACCAGGCAGTGATATGGGGGTTAAACATTTAGGGTCATGGACAAAACTTTGAAGATAACCAGACAACGCCATACAGGTCGATCTGAAAAGTCAGGTATAACAAAGGTAATGCTCAGTGATTCAATATCATCTCCATGTTTTATGTCATTAATGGTCGTCCCTTTTATATATCGAATTGAATTAATACCAATAAAAGTCTGGCTGAGACCTAATAGATGCTCTCATTGATAGAATAATAATTCTACAGATGGATATTTTCATGATATCCACTTGTTTCAGGCTGCCTCATTATCGTGTGGATACCAAATAGCCATCCTAAGCCTCTCGTGGGAAGGTTCCTGCCTCTGCAAAACAAATTATTCACCCCACCTATATGCACTTTTCTGCACATTGGCATTCTCCAACTAAATCACATAGCACTTCTACCATCCCTCTGTACACAGTTTTGTGTGTATCACCACCTATAGCAGACTTGTGAGTTCGTCTCTTCCATCTGCACCTTCTCACCATATAACCCACACTGACTTTTCAATCATCTACTTATTCATCACCAAGGCAGGACCTATTAGGCTTCACCACTATGCTCTCAGCACTCTACCAAATCTACCAATAGCACAAGCCTCTAGCCTTTCTCTTCAATCCCATTGCACACACTAGTATATGCACCTACAACACCTCGTTGCTGTCACCACACTGCAAGCATTCTGTTTCCCATTTCATCATCATTTTGCCAGAATCACGCTCACCTATGGCTGTCATCACTAGCTCATACTCACTATCCACAACCTCCATTTTCTATAAATTTCCTGTACATTTCTTTGCTCCTGCACCCTGTTAGCATTCAGGGGACATTTGCTCTGCAAAAGTTCTTTGTTAACTATTGCTGAAAATTACCCGACAATGGTAGGTTGTTTACTGACTGTAAATCAGGATGCGTACACTTGCGAAGAATCGAGGGAATCCACCAGATGGGTTCATATACCCAGGGGATGCAAGGTGCTAGTTGGGTACTATGACACTCTTGCTCCTGCAGATAGCAGTGACACAAAAAACATGAATCTGTCCTTGTTTAGCATCAACTTCACTGTTGGACAATTTCCAGATTTGAAACAGACTGGATTGTAGCCCAAAGCTTTATGCAATCTCTCTATCAAAACCAAATTAGTGTCTTGAGCAGCAGCATTATAGAAATCAATGGTGTGATAATCGTGCTTATAAATAGATAGCTGCTCATTAATCCCTGATGGTTGATAATGTTTGTGATTGGGCAACTTGGAGAAGTTCCTCTTTCCCACTAGAATTTGCTGGCTCCAATTCTTTATTTGCTGAAATTCTAACTCCTGTATGAATAAAGCAGCAGGCACTGGTACTTGGCACCTTATAATGGTACTATGCATTGGTTATTCAACATTAGATGGGTTAAACTATATCTCACTTATATTCAAATATATCTATTGCAACTCCAGCCACCCTGTAACATTATATTCATTGCTACAGTCCATACCTTCATAACCAACTTTACATTACCCACTTTATCATTCGTTGCTAGAGTCCCTTACCACATCTCACCTTTCATAAGCCATTGCATATGCCCTATATAATATATACATATGTACATATATACGTACCTATCTATATGGATATACATATATATATGCATGAACATATATGTATGTATATGCCATTTTTTCATCTTTTCATCATAAATACCATGGCATGTGAGCACCTCATCATCTGTATCTTTGAAATCGATGTGACATTCTATTTTGCTTTCATACTAACTAGAGTGTTTTGCAGGGAATATATGGAAAATATCATTACTTGGAGTTGTAAATTCTATTTTATAGGTTGTAATAATTAGATTTTGAATGAAAATTTATATTTCCAGTTTTAGATAGAATGAATGAGCATTGTAAATATCATAAATTGCTTATTTTCATGCATTTTTGCCTTTATTTCTCAAATTCTCACAAATGGCTACACGTGCACCATTTCGTAAGAGGTAAATTAATCCTAAGTTAATGATTTACATCAACGGCCATTGTCGGGATGTAAACAAGACTTAGGATTTTTATCTTTTATAAAATAACATTGGATCCACACTAGATCCTCTTCAAAAATCATCATATTTTTCAAATATTTCCCTCTTTTATTAGAGTTTAACTCAAAATTGGCTCAAAATATATACCAATGGCCATAGTCAGGGTATATTGAGAGTTAATTTCATTTTAAACTCTATAAATGCACAAAATATGTTTTATTCTTCACCTGAGTTTAAATATAGATTATTATATAATACATTCAATGACCATAGTCAAGGATGTATTATATTTTCAATCTTATTTCAATTCATGTAAAGAATGAAATATGCTTTTCAAAATCCAATTTCAAAATCTTTAAATTCATTCATCATTTAGGATAGAATTTCATCATGTTTTTCAAAAATTCCTTTTCAAAAAACTCCAAGTGATGTTAATATCTTCTTCAATCAAGCTTCAATTCTTGTAAAATCCAATTCATCCTTCCATTTTTTTTAAATTCTATTTCATTTTTCACTCTCAAAAGTTTAATTTAAACTTTGAGATTTCAAATTCATTTTATATTCAAATTCAAATCAGATTTTAAAGTTCAATTTGACTTTGAAGTTCTAAATTCATTTTATATTCAAAACTCCAATCAAACTCGAAGTTCAATTTAACTTTGAGATTCTTGATTCATTTTCTAAAATTCCAAATTCAAGCCCCAAATTCAAAGTCCAATTTGACTTTGAAATTCATTTGTATATTCAAATTCTAAATTTCAGTTTCCAAGTTCAATTTAAACTTGAAAGTTCTTAATTCATCTTTTGAATTTAACAACTCCAATTCCCCTTTAGGATCCAGAATCTAAGTCTACATTGGATCTCAGATTTCAAGATCCACAATCCATTTTAGGATACAGAGTCCAACTCTACATTGGATCTCAGACTTCAGATCCAATTCCATATTTGGATCTCAGACTTCAGATCCAAATTTCATTTTAGGATCCAGAACTCAACTTCCATCTTGGATCTCAGACTTCAGATCCAAATTCCATCTTAGGATCCAGAACCCAAGTCTACTTTGGATCTCAAATTTCAGATCCAAAATCCATCTTAAGGTCCAGAACCCAATTCCACCTTTTTGGATCTCAGGCTTCAGATCCACAATCCCTTTAGGATCCAGAACTCAATTCCACCTTGGATCTTAGGCTTCAGATCCAACTCCATTTTAGGATCCAAAATCCAATTACATTCCCCAGTCTAGATTTCAAATCCTATTCCATTCTCGGATCTAATCTGAAATCTCCTAAATCCATTTCTATCCTAACTTTGGAGATGATGCTATGAGGTTAACTTTGTTTCCGTTCTCTCTCAAAGATAAAGCCAAGCACTGGTTAAAATCTCTTGAGACGGTTTGTATTACTACTTGGGAAGGAATGCAAAGAGAATTTTTAAAAAAATATTTCCCAATTGGTAAAACGAATCAGTTTCGTAAAACTATAACCAGTTTTTCTCAAATTGAGGGAGAACAATTTCACGAGTCTTGGGAGAGATTGAAAGATCTTCTCCGCAAGTGTCCCCATCACCAGGTGCCTCATTGGCAGTTGGTGCAGTATTTTTATGACGGGCTTACTGAAAAGCATCGTCAAATGGTTGATTCGTCTTGTGGGGGCACTTTTATGATCAAGAGTGAGGACGAGGCGTGGTCTCTATTCGAGACCTTGAGTGAAAACATGATGCATCATACCTTGTCTTCACGGCTCGATAGGACTACATCTCTGTCTAGTGGTCCTAGGAAAATAGGGATTTCTGAAGTAGGGTCTGAGTTAAACTTGCGTACCAAGGTTGACCAGTTGACTAGGAAGTTAGATCAATTCCTAGCCAATTCCTCGAGAAATCCAATAGAAAGAGTGTGCGAGCTATGTGCTAGCCCTGCACACTGTGTTGCGGATTGTCCGGCAGCGCCATTATATCCTGAATTCGTTCAGGAGCAGGTGAATGCTGCCCAAGGTTTCGCTAGACCCATGCCTGATTCGTTTACATCATCATATAACCCAGGTTGGCGAAACCAGTCCATTCCCCTATCCCATCAGCCCTCCCAGACACAGTATAGACCCAGTAACCCTTCACAAGGTTACTCGCATCCTATATTTCTACAGGTTCATCCCCAGTATTGTCTACCTTCTCCTTAGGAGCCCATTCCAAGTTCATCATTCCAAGAGAAGATGTTAGAAGCCTTTTCTGATATCAAGGCCACTCTTTGTTCCCATACGCAGTCAATAGCCAAGCTAGAGACTTAAATGGGAGAGTTAGCTCAGACCTTGAGTAGACAAAACCAGGGGAACCTTCATAGTCAGTCTGTTGTCTCAAAGGGAGAGGATTCCATGTCATTTGACTTGCAACCCACCGATTCACATCATGAGCAAGTCAAATCTGTTACATCCCTTCAGTATGGGAAGGCGTGTCACTCCACTCAGGAATCGACTCATGAGCCCCATCTCACTTCTACTTACGAGTCGATTTCCATTATACCTCAACAAAAGGGGCTTGACCCACATCATGCATTATCATCATATAAAGCCCCATTTTCTCAGCCTGTAGGATCACCGATTGTTTTTAGTAAGCAAGAGGTGCAGATGCAGAAGGTGCTTGACCAAGTCAAGCCAGATCATATTCACCACTTGTCTGAAGTTGCATTCATTGATAGTCGGTCGGTCCTAGACTCTCATTTCTTGACCAGTCTCTCAGATGAGACTAATCTCTGTTTTTCACGTCGAGAGAGTTATGATCCTACAGTTAGAGGTAGACGGGATGGAAACACAGTGCGTAGTGTCACAGATGACACTCTTTTCTTTATAGAGCCTCATTGAGCGATACTTCATGTCCATTGATCTCATGGACGATGAAGGTTTTTCCAAGGATCCGTCTGGCTGGGGACGTGAAACTTAGCGCTTTATGAGAGGCAACCCATATCTTGTATATTATTAGAATTGCTTAGAATTTATAGATTTTATTTTGTTTTTATTTTTTCATGAGTTTTTCATGTTCTTTTTGTTTCATTCATGAGTTTTGTGTTTTGTCATGTATACATTGCATTCATTATCTTCATAGAACGTGCATTTTTAATTCATGTCAGGTTATTCTACTCTTTTCCTTCATTTATTTCTCTCATGTGCATTCACGTAGTTTCATATAAGCATGGGGGAGTGTCACTGGGACAGTGTCATTCAAGCATGGGGGAGGGTGTAGAGTGCACACCTTGATATTTCTGTTTACGTTCTTGCACATGTTTACACATCTCTCATGAAAAGTAGATTTTTAAAGAAAGAGTTTGAACTTATATGAATGTTATTTCAAATCAGATGTTTTTAGAGGATTTTTAAGCCCCACGAAAATTTTTTCTGACATAGATCTAAAAATTATGGTTGTTTATGCGGATTTCGAAGAAATGATGATAGATACATGTTAGAATTTATTTTGAATCATAAATATGAATATGCATAGTGCTATTTTTGAAAAACTAAGCAAATGAACAAAAGTGTAAAAAATGAGCTCAAAAGAAAAAATATCATGCGTTAGGTTGTTTGGATAATTCCACAATCCTTAGTAGATGGAACTTAGATGTAAGTTGAAACTTTTAATTCCATTTTCGAAAAGGAGAGTGGAAAACTTCGTGATCCTAAGTAGCTGAGAACAGATACAAGTTGAAATGTTTGACTCTCATGTTATAAGGGTGAATGAAGAAAGTCACTTTTATATCTTAGTTGATATCTTTTGGTATGCATTGAAAAAGTATAGAAGGTATTGACATTGCACAAGGCATAAAAGCATACCACACGCAAGCTATAAGAGAAGAATAAGTACGAAAAAAAAAAAACGTGAAAAATGAAAAAAAGAGAGAAAAGAGCTTAAAAAGAAAGAAAAGTTCAGTGCTTAGAAGTGATTGAGAAAACCTGTGCAGAAAACATATGAGTGAGGATAAGTAAATAATAATATGTTTTTATTGGATTTTTTAAGAATAAAACATAAATAATTATGATATTTAGAAAAGTGAAAGAAATTCTTTTCTGTGGTGGTATATAAAAGACTCTAATTATGTCTTGATTTTTTTTGTAACAGGAAATATTTGTGAAAACAAAGTCTTTAATTACCTACTGCTTATGAGGATGTGTAATATTATGCATACATGACAGAGATGTTTGTGGGTAGCATCACTGCAAACCCTCACGAGACCTTACTCGTCCACTGGGGTAACCCAGGGGTTGAAAGGGCTTGTTGCATAAGCTAAATGCAACCGTGATTCCTACGAAAGTGAGTTAGGTGATAGTTTGATGTCTTGCATTTTTCTAGTTTGCTCGAGGACTAGCAAAACATAAGCATGGGGGTATTTGATCATGCATATAATTCAGGGTTAATTAACATTTAAATATGCATGATTTTATGAAATAATGTTTCAAAAACCCAATTTTATGTTAGTTTTCGAGTAAATGTGCTAAAATTATTTAAAAATAGAAAATGCATGAAAAATAGTTTTATTTTACATTTTTATGCATATTTTAGTTTTTGTTATAGTCATAGTAGTTTAGTTTTAGTTTTTATTAAAAATAAAAATAAAAAAATAAAGAAAATAGAGAAACATAGTTTCATTTTGCCATTTAGTTAAATCATTTTGGTTTTCTTTATAGAAAAGATGAAAAAAAAATATATTAAATATATAGATTAGAATAGTTATATTTTTTAGATAAAAAAAAAAAATCAAATAAGGTTTCTAGGTTTTTAGCAAACAAAAACTTTTAAATAGTTTTTTTTTTAGATTTTTTTTAAAAGAAAAAAATAATAAACCAAACCGGTTCAAACCGGTTTGCATTTGTTAAAAAAAAAAGTGAAAAAAAAAATATAACACAAACCGGTTTAACCGGTTTGCATTTCTTTCAAAAGTTGTTACAAACCGGTGAACCGGTTTTGAAGTTTTTTTTAAAACCCCAAAACAGAAAAAAAAGGGCGTCTCCCCTGTACGCCAGACCCTCTTCTTCTTTCCCCTCTTTCCCTCTCTTCCCTCTCTTCTCACCAGCTACCACCATCGGCTGCTTCTTTCCCCTCTTTCCCCTTCTCCCTCTTTCTCTATTCAGTCTTCCAGCCGATGGTGGTGATGGATCTTCAATCCAGCGACGGCGCACGGTGGATGACCGCCAGCTTCTCCTCTAACCCCTCCGATTCACGGTGAGTCTTCTTCATCATCTTCTTCTTCTTCTTCTTCTTCCAATTCTTCCAATTCTTCTTCTGCTTTGTCTGATCTTCTTCTTTTTCTTCTTCTTTTTCTGATTTTTTTTTCTGCCGGTCTGTTTCTTCTTCAGCTAATCCTTCTTCTTCTTCCATTAATTTTGTTCTTCTTCTTCTTATTCTTCAAATCTTCTTCTGGTTATTGCCATATCTGTAAAACGGAAATAAAAAAAAAAAAAACTGAAAAAAAAAAAACGAAAATGAAAAAAATACATTCACGATTATGTTTCTTTTGTTCATCGGCCGATCTTTTAGTTTACAGTGATTTTTTTTTAGATTTTGTTAATTGATTCAGTAGTTGTTTGATGTATTCTTCCCTAATTTCTTGTTACTTTCATTCACTGTTGCTTTCATTACATCTTATTTCACGTTTTCAATTCAGCCATTGTTTGAATTTTTGTTGATTAATGTTTTAATTTCCTGTTTTTTTTTTTCCTGCAACTTTGCTTTGAGTTCTTCAATTCCTCTGTTGTTGTTTTTTACTGCTTTGTTTTTTTTTATTTTCATGTTCATGCTTATACATTTGATCGGTGGAGTTCCTCTTTTTTTTTTTATTTTAGTTTTCCTGTTTTGATTTTAGTAATAGTAGTTTTCCTGTTTTGATTTTATTAATAGTTTGTTTTCTTTCATTTCAAAGTATGAATTCCTGAATTACTATTTCATTTCAGTTTCTTTTAATTTTCTGCTCATTTCTTTTATGTTTTGCTTAAGTCCATATGATTTTTAATTGCATGCTTGTTGATCTTAATTTTCCTGTTTGTAATATTCATTTCATGATATTCAATTCCTGTTTTTCTGTTTTTCTCTTGTTTTTCAATTCTATCATCTTCCTGTTTTTCAATATATTCATCTAGCTTAGTTTTTCTGTTCAATTTCTTGTTTTCTTACATTATGACCTTTTGATTTTTTTTTCTTTTCAATTTGTTCATCATGGTCGATTTCCTATGTTTTCTTGTTTGTTTCATCTTGTAATTGTTAGCTTAGTTGGTTAGTTACTTAAACTGTAGTTAATTAGTTAGATCTAATTAGAAATCATATTTCGAATCTAAACGTGTTAGAATTTTCTATTTTTAGCATCTAGCTAGTTTAGTATAGTCTATGTCTATCTCTGGTACTGCTCGTGTTCATTTAAATTGTGCAGGATAGCACAGACTGGAGCGGAAGCGATTACATGACACAAAGTATGAAGAATAAAGCTTCTTTTTACTTTTCAGTTTAGAATTAGGAATTTAATTGGGTTTGTAAATATTGAACTTTACGCCCTCTGCGAAGGGTATTCATTTGTTGTAATAGTTGGTTGTTTTACTTTTCTTAAACATTCTACATTTCAATAATTCGGCAATAAAGAATAGTTTAGAATTGTGTGCTTGAATACAAAATATTCCCGTTCCCTGAGTTCGACCCGGTCTCATCCACTAGTGAGAACCGCTTTTTATTATTTGATGTCTGGTTTTCACATGTTTTACATTTAAAAATCTTTTCAAAATTACAACGATTTAAAAGAAGACGTCAATATATCTTCGTCCCATCCAGATTAAGGGTTAAAACCTAAATCATTCGAAAAAAACGTATCTCGTCTCACCAATGAGACTTGATCAAAATTCTTATTCCACCATTTCGGGATGTTCACCCAAAATCTCATCACGATTTCCTCATTTTCTACTCAATCATATCATTTTCGAGGGTTTCGTCTCCCCAAAACCATTCAGGATAAGGTTTTAAGCTTGAGAAGCCATGTTTTAAATAAATTCTTCCACACCCAGTTCAGATCTGCTGACTGGGGCATTTTCAAAATTTGGAGTGTTGTCTTTGCCACTAAGCTCGGCTTTCAATTGGCTTAATAGCAAAGAAGGGCATCTGTGAACACCCCAAATTTTTTAAAGTTTTGTAAAAATGACCTTTTTGCCCTTGGGTCCATCTTTTGAATAAATAGGTCAATTTTTTATAAAATTTCCATTCATTTCTCAGATTCGTTGGAATCCAGGCCCAATTTTCATTCTAAACCCATTTTCTAAAGAAATCAAACCCAAATTTTTCAGAAAACCCTTCTCTTTGTAAATATTTCTGAAAAATTATAAAATGACTTTTTCTTCTTAGTTTCATAACTTTATATACTAAAATTAAAAAAAAGAACAAAAAAAATCAAAAGGAAGAGAAAAATATGAAAAAATTAGAAGTAAGCCTTTTTTATGAAAATCGTTTCTTATGAAAACCCCTTTTAGCAAATTTTTCTTAAAAGAACCCCTTCTTAAAAATTTCGTGAAAAACCGGAGAGACCCCTTTTGCAAAAATGTTTTTAGGGTTTTTCTTTGAAAACCCGTAAGAAGGCCAGGAGAAGTGGCGCCTCCCTCCATTCTCTCCTCATTCTCTCTCTCTCTCTCCCGGTTCTCTCCATCAGAAACCCTCCATCTCCGAAGAACCCTTCCTCCACCTTCGATCTCCAACGACCCTTCACGAACCTTCCTCTCCTTCCTTAAAAGGAGGCATGCAGGGCTCCTTCTTCTCATCCATTATCACCCCACCATGTTCTCTTCTTTCTTCCAGATTTCCCCTTTTTTTTAGCTTTCCCTGGTTCTACTCATTCCACCGAAGGAGGTCAATCAACACCCTGTAGCAGCAATCGGTTCATCTGAAGAAAATCAATCCCCTGCAGCAATACACGGGAGAAACATCTCTGCAACCTTATACAGCAAAACCTGTTTTTCACCCCTCCACTTCGACGTTTCCTGGCTTTTCGATCGTTTTTTTTTACCCTCTGATCCATCATCCTCTTGTGCTCAGATGATCTTCCTCATTGATTAAAAGAGCTTCAATCATGAAGCATCAACTACGCGGCTAAACAGTGAATCATCTTCTGCAAAATAAGTCTACGGTTGATTGATCCTCCAGCTATCTGGATTAATCCGATAACGAAGAACAAAGGGCTTCCTCCACAAGATCTGAACGAATCCTTTTCTGTAAAGCAATATCCCCTTTCCCATCACTCTTTTCTCATCAGCGAAAGGAGATCCACCTTCAGAGTAAGGCTACAATCGCTTGAAGAAGAGAAAATCTCACGACAGCCAGAGGTAAGTTACTCACCTCCTTCCTCTTTGCTTTATTCGAGTCTCCTTGGTTTATTTATATCCCAAATAAGCAGACACGCCCTTCATTTGGATCATTTTTAACATCTCTATCTTTTCTTTCACCCTCAGTTTTTCTCGTTTATGATTTCTTTTGATTTTCATTATCTGTTTTCTTTTATTTGTCGTTTATATTTCCAATTTATTATCTTCATCCCCCTCATTTCTTGGAAGTTTTCTTATTTTTAGAAATCTCTTTATTTTATTTTTGTTTTGTTTACTGTCCCCTTAAAAGCACGATAGGTGGTGCTGAGTCGTTTATATCGGCTTCAGTCCATCCCGGTGCAAAATCAACGGAGCATCACTCCAACAAATTCCTTCAGTGATTCCTGAATTCCTCTGATCTCTTGATTGAATAATTATTTATTACTTGATTTTCATATTTTTACTTATTTGTGAATACTTCCTTTTTCACGTGCTTTTTTTTTATTCTTCATTACCTTGTTGATATGGTTACTTCTGTATGGAAAGGAAACTGGATTTAGCATCACATCCTCTTTTGTCTGGGTCTGGTACTTCGATTTGGAATCTCTCTTAGCAACCGATTGAAAGTCATCTATCTGTAGTTGTCTGATTCGTTTGGCTTAGTTTATTCACACTGTTTACCAAGATTTCCTTTGTGCTTAGTATTTTCATCGTCTTTCATTTAATCTAGCTCTTTGTATATTTTGAGCCTTCGATGTTTTGAATTGCAGATATTTTCGGGTATTCTGTGCACAAGAATCTTCATTAACCTTCTGTGTTTTGAAACACATTATCGTAATTTTATTTTACTATTTTGTCGATACAGTTAATAGTAAACGTTGCCTCATTGCTAGCATGTGTATCTACTCATCTTGTTGGGTTTCAGCTGCTATAATCCCCTTTGCATCAGGTTATTAGGCTGAAGAGATATTTGTTGTGTTCAAACTACTGTTTGGTGTTCCTGTAACATGCATTGAGAGCAACATTTAGATGTCATTCATTCATGGATGATCATCTTCTGTTTTGAATCACTAAAGCCACTTGTTGGGCGTCATAATGGTGACGTTATGGGTAAGTGTTAGCTGAGCTTAGCTAATCCTATGTCTGAGATCTCTCGAGAAGGGGAGAACTTGGGATCATTGATTCGAATTTTGCAGGTTATACAGTAAAGAGAAGGAGAGGCCAATATGATCTTCTATGTGATTTTCTTGCCTGTCAATCAACAAAGTAATAATACTGCTTTCTCTAATATGTGGGTTGTTGTTATAGATCTGTGAATCGCAACAACATACCCGTATCTATTTTCAGTTTTGGATACTTCCAATATGGAAGCGTGGGAAGGATTACGAAATGGACTAACGTGGAATGTTTGAGTCAGGTTGTAGAAACATCGTTGTAGAGAGTTGGTTGATGGTAGTGGCTAAATTGGATGATGGATGTAGGGACTAAGCTGGAAAGAACAAACCATGATAGGATATTGCGTTTGCCAGAGAAATTACTGAATTTTCTAGCATTGACATCTCTGGAGCACGTTTTGCAAATTACAGCCATGAAGTGATCTCTTTATCAGTGCATTCTTAATAATGCTGATTTTTGTAGGGGTTTCATTACTGTATGATTCTAAATCTTTGTTTTGCTGAAAGTCCATTATGATTTTTAACTGAATTTTGGCATACTCACTGCATCATTTACACATCCCCCCCCTCTCAGCAACCTTTCACAGCAATTAGTGATCTGAAATTCAGATCAGAGTGGCTATGAGATTCGGCCTCTAACCATGGGTTCGCTGGATAGATGTAATTGACCTGGTTGTATGTTGCATTTGTTTCTGTTTCAGGTATTTCTCTTCTATCCAGCATATTTCTCTTTATTTCATTTGATGTTATTTATATGTTCTGTATTTTTCGCAGCTCATCAATGGCATGTGGATCCTTTGCATCTTTCATTTCCACCTTTATACAATTATCATTTGTTGCCTACCCAGCACTTCACCATCCACCTGCAAACAATCCTATTTACCCATCATGATTAAATCCATGATAACATAGAACATTTCATAGTTACTGTATACACAAACCACACCCTCATTCATATCAGAGGTTCGATTGCTTAGATGGCTGGAACTTTCCAGCCTGTTAAAATACATCGATTACAACACCCCCAGTCACCATAGTAGCTCTTCGGTGAAGGCAGTCTTTACTGAAATTGAGTCGATACTATCAAAAAAAAGGTACGATGATTTATTTCTGCCAAGAAAGGAAGATCACTGACCTGATTTTACAAAAAGTTTGCTTCATTGTACATGATCACCTTGATTCGCTGGACAACTTGTTAGATTTCATCAAATCAGCAAAGGAAACGCAAACTAGGCAGTATCACTGAATTCATTTGAGTAATATGGATGTAAAATGTTCGGTTACTATTGGAGACAACTTACTAGGCTATTTGTGCTATGGCTTATCAGTTTGAGAAGTCGAACTGCTAAGGGATTTCAATTCATTGAAGTTGATTTATATTCAAAACTGAGAAGTCAATTTGTCCATATATGTCAGATATGGGCCAATGGTCATTCATAAGCATCACATACTCTCATATATGTCATCACCTTTTTATCCATCTCATTTAAGGTTCATTTTCTTCACATTTACTATCCCACCTATATACCTATAAATAAATAAATAAATATATATATATATATATATATTCATATATATATACATATATGTGTGTAGATCTACATACATATACATGCATGTACATATGCACATAGATATATATATTATTTTCATCTTTCCATACTTTTAGATTTTAAATATCTTGGCATATGAGCATTTTGTTTCTTTTATTAGCATCTTTGAAATCCATGCAATGTATGCAAATTCTCTTCTCTTTTCATACTAACCGAGTATTTTGCAGGGGAATACGTGGAAAGGGTCATTACTTGGAAATTGTAAATTCAATTTTATGTGTTGTAATAGTTAGATCTTAAAGAGAATTTACGTTTCCTGTTTTAGATAGAATGAATGAGCATTGCAAAAACCATAAATTGCTTGTTTCCATGCTTTTTAACTTTATTTCTCAAAAACTCACAATGATGAAACACAAATGGCACGTGCATCATTTCGTAAGAGGTGATTAATTCTTAGTTGATGATTTACATCAATGGCCATAGTCAGGATGTAAACAAAACTTATAATTTTTATCTTTTATAAAATAAACACTGGATCCACACTGGGTCCTTTTCAAAATTCATCATGTTTTCTTTAAATATTTTTCTCTTTTATCAGAGTTTAGTTTAAAATTAATTCAATACGTATACCAATGGCCATAGTCAGGTTATACTGAGAGTTAATTTCTTTCTAAACTCTATAAAAGCACCAAAATATGTTTGATTCTTCATTTGAATGTAGATATCATTATTACATAATACATTCAATGACCATAGTCAGGAGTGTATTATATATTTAATCTTATTTACATTCATTTAAAGAATGAAATATGATTTTCAAATTCCAATTTCAAAGTTATTTAAATTCATTCATCATTTAGGATAGAATTGCATCATATTTTCAAAATTCCCTTTTCAAAAACCCAAGTGATTATGAATATCTTCTTCTTCAATTTCTATTTCAAATTTATCAATTATATCCCATTTTCAAAATCCGATATCAAAGTCCAATTCGACTCTGAAATTTCAAATTCATCTTATATTCAAAACGCCAATCAAATTCAAAGTTCAATTTAACTTTGAAATTCTTGACTCATTTTCTAAATTCCAAATTCAAGTTTCAAATTTGACTTTGAAATTCATTTTTATTCAAAAGTTCAAATTCTCAAAACAATTTTGAAATTCCAAATCCAAAGTTAGATCCAAAATTCATCTTGGATTCCAGATTTCGGATCCAATTCATATTTATGATCCTGGATCCAGAATCCAACTTCACTTTGGATCTTGGACTCCAGATCCACAATCCATTTAGGATCCATAATTCAACTTCCACTTTGGATTTCAGATTTTGGATCCAAATTCCATCTAGGATATAGAATCCAATTACATCTTGGATCTCAGACTTCAGATCCAAATCCATTTTAGGATACAGAATCTAATTACATCTTGAATCTCAGACTTCAGATCCAAATCCATTTTAGGATCCAGAACCCAATTCTACTTTGGATCTCAGACTTCAGATCTAATTCCATTTAGGATTTAGAATCCAATTTCATCTTGGATCCCAGATTGTAGATCCAATTCCCATTTTTGGATTCTGAATCCAGAATTCAATTTTAAATCTCAAACTCTATTTAGAATCCAGACTTTGGATTCGAATTCCATCTTAAATTCCAGATTTCAAATCAACTTCTATTCTCAAATCCAACTTCTCAAATCCAATTCCATTTTCATTTCAGATTTCAAAATCCAAGTTTATCTTGATTCCCAAAAATTCCAAAAACCAATTCTATTTCTCAATTCTATTTAGATTTCCCACATTTCATTCTGATTTCAAACCTCAAAGTTAGAATTCAATTCCCTTTCATCTCTATTCTGATTCAAAGTCCATTTATGACTTTGAAATTTCCTTTCTTCTCCTTTTATCTCAGCTTCAAAATCATTTCTCTCAAGATCCAGATTTATTTTTCCAAGCTCTGATTATTCCAAAAACTTAGAACTTTAAATCTTAAGTTCTAAGTTAGAAACCATTTCTTCACTCTATTATCAGATTCATCTCAGAAATACTTGAGATTTTTTCAAATCATTTTCAAAAAGAGCACACATCTTTGCATTGCACAAGCATGATTCTTTGTGCATTTAGACTTAGAATAAAGTCTTAGATTATATTTTGGCAAAGCAAAAGGCATGAATTTGACCCTTGGTTCAATTACCCCTGGTAAAGGCGCCAGGAACGGTCGAACCTCATACCGACGAGCGAATCCCGTCTCCCAGTTTTCCCGCAAATATTTTAAAACAGAGGCGAGTTATTTTCTTAAAAATATCTTCAAAATTAAGGTCAAGTGAGACCCTGCAAAAGAGTTCCTCTCTCTCTTCTCTTTCTTTTCTCTTCTCTTTTCTCTTCTTTTATGTCTTTTATTTTCTCCCTTCAAAAAGAAGGAAATAGGGATTGAAAAGGAAAAGAGAAGGAAGAGAGAGAAACCACAAGAGAGGAAAAATTTTGCGATGATCACAGATGGTAACATTGAAAATAAGACACCATCAACGGTACAGGAATGTAACCATTGATACCCAATGTGACATAATCTGAAACTGAAAACCAGGAATTTACCTATAGAACCTTGCTCCTCCAGGTTATGGTGATGAAATGGGGTTGTGAAATCTTTAGGGGAAAACAACCATTAAATCATAAACAGGGTAATTCACTGGAATCGATAACACCATTGCGAGGTGTCATCGGTTCCAAATATATAAAGATAGGCAAAACACAGATCACACCATTAAATATGATGGATCGACACTATGCAAGGTATGAACATGAAGCACATTTCAATTAAAAGTGTAAAATTTTGTAGCTGGATTCAGCAAAGCCAACTAGATCTCTTCCTTTTGAAGGTTCTGCAGAAGATCAATCGTGTTGGTTAGAGCTTCTAAATGCCAGCCATTGGGGACTTGCCTTTCTGAAAAACAATGAAATCCAGGGGGGGTCGTGAGAAGGGAAGAAAGGTTTTCAAAAGAGGGTTCCAGCCGATAGGAAGGAGGGAAGAAGTCGTTTTTGTTCCTGCTGTAAGGAAGGCAGAAACCTTAATCCAAAGGGGATTCTATCGATAAAGAGAAATGGGGAGGCAGTTTGGGGGTTGGCCTCCTGCTAGCCGAGAGGAAGAGAGGCGGAAAGAGGGAAGATGGCTGATGGCTTCATAGATTGGCCTCCTGTTCGCCAAGATGCTCAGAGAGCTGATAAAGGGGGAAGTGGAAGAGAGGGGCCAAAAGAAGAATCGTCGATGGGGGATCTCCAGAGCTCTCTTTTCAAAAACCGAACCCCGAACTTTTTAATAGCCAGCCGCCCCTGCCTTTTCCCCCAAATCTGAGTGTTCCCCCTCTTTAGCCCCTTTTGATAACCTTTAAAACAACCTTTTAATTTTTTTTTGAAATTTTCGCCGTTTTGAGAGGGGGACGGCTCCCTTTCTCAAGAAAATTTTTGAAACTTAGGTAAAAATAAGGGTTTCGCGGTGATCCATTTGGGGCTAAAAGAGTAAAAAAAAATGAATTTTTTAAAAAGAAACGGATTTTGTTTTTCTCTTTTCTTTTTTTTCTTTTTTTTTTAAGGTGGTGCCACCTCACTGGATTTGAAAACTTTTTTGAAAAAGTTTGTTTTTCTTTGCAAGGAGCTTTAGTGAGGCGCCGTTTATGTGTGGGCCCACTAATTATTTTAAAAATAACTAAAATTGAAAATTAAATTAAAGAAAGAGTTTTATAAATTGGTGCCATCTCCGAATGGGCACTGTTTTGAAAATAAGAGAAATACTTGAGAATTTTAGTGTGACACCACCTCAAGGCGGGTCCCACGTCATTTATTTGAAATAAAAGCAAAATTAAATTCCTTTTGGGATTTTATAATAGTAGGCTAGTTTAGAAAACACGAAGCAAAATTTGGCTTGATTTCAAAACTTAGAAGAAAATGGTCCTTCAAGGCAAAAGGAACAAGATGCGGAGAAATTCAGAGCCCTTTTTGTAAAAGTTTGAAATAAAGTCTTCTAAATTTCAAATTTTGTCCCCTTCTTTCCAACTGACGAAATTTTAAAAATCAATATAAAAAACCATCCAGATCGTTTTCATGAGAAAACTTTTGTAATTCGGAGTCCTGGGGGTAAAATGGGAAGAATTGGCAATTTTGAAAACCCAAGGGTTTGAAATCAAGTTTGAAATATTTAAAACTCGAATCTGGATTGATACTTTTGAAAATCAGGAGTTCTGGATCTCAAAATGACATGTTGTGCAATGCGGTGATATGAAATGCTCATGCAATGCCATGCAAAGACATGTTTTCTCTGAATTAGGGATTGAAAATTCTAGCTTCTTGTCAGGATTTTAAAATTTTGCAGTTTGAAGCTATTTCTGAGTCCAAATAGAGAAATTTTGAGATTTAGGAATGGAATTTAGGACTTACTGCAAGGCTCAATCTCAAAAAATGACCATTTTACCATTTTATTGATTCGAGGGAGCTGAAATGTGCTAATTGATGGAGATATCAGGAAGGTGAGTGAAAATTTAGGGTGTTTACATTGATGAGAGTTGTATTTCAGACCTAAGTCTAATGTAAACATGAAATAATCTTTTCAATATGGTCCTACCAGACCATACTTAAATCCTATATGCAATGATGTCAGTTAGGACAGAGTCTAGGCTCCTAAGGTTTGCATGAAAAATGAAGCTGACATTTGTAGAATAAAGACTTAGATAATATTAAAGCAAAGCAAGGCATAGATTCAACCGGACGGAGACGGGTCCCATCATGGTTGCCAAAACTGTGATCATCACAAAAATTTTCCTCTCTTGGTGTTTCTCTCTTCCTTCTCTTTTCCTTTCTAACCTCTATTCCCTTTTTGAAGGGGAATAAAAGATAGAAAAAAAGAAGAGAGAATGAGAAAAAGGAAGAAGAGAGAGGAACTCTTTTGCGGGGTCTCACTTGACCTTAATTTTGAAGATGTTTAAGAAAATAACTCGCCTTCGTTTTGAAATATTTGCTGGAAAAATCGGGAGACAGGATTTGCTAGTCGGTACGAGGTTCGACCGTTCCTGGTGCCTTTACCAGAGGTAATCGGACCAAGGGTCGATTTCATGCCTTTTTGCTTTGGTGAAAGATTATCTAAGACTTTATTCTAAGTCTAAATGCACAAAGAATCATGCTTGTGCAATGCAAGGATGTATGCTCTTTTGAAAAGAATGATTTTGGAAATCTGAGACTTTCCAAGTGAAAATGTGATAATGGAATGAAGAGATGATTTCTGAATAATTGAATCTAACTTAGAACATGAGATAGATCAGGAAAAGATATTTTGAGTTCTAAGTCTTTGGAATAATCAGAGTTTTGGGAAAATAAATCTGGACTTTGAAAAGAATGATTTGAAGCAGAGATAAAAGAAAAGGAAATAAAGTTTTAAAGTCAGAAATGGACTTTGATTTAGACTTTTGAACCTGGATTTAGGAGAGGGAATGAATATTTGAAATGGAATTGAATTCTATATTCGAAGTTGAAATCAGAATGAGATTTGAGAAATCCAAATTGAGTTTGAAAGATAGAATTGGTTTTGAGATCTAGATGGAATATGAGGAATGAAATTGGTTTTGGGAATCTTAAATGGATTTGGATCTGAAGTCTCAGATCCAAGAGGAAGTTCAATTCTGAATTTAGAATCCTAAATGGGAATTGGATCTGAAATCTAAGGTCCATGATGAAGTTGGATTTTGGATCCTAAATGGAATTGAATCCAAGATCTAGAATCCAAGATGGAATTTGGATCAGAAGTCTGAGATCCAAGATGGAATTTGGATCTGAAGTCTGAGATCCAAGATAGAGTTGGATCCAAAATCTGGAATGGAATTTGGATATGAAGTCTGAGATCCAAAAGTGGAGATTGCATTTGGAAATCTGGATCCAAGTTGGGATTGGGTTCTAACTTTGGATTTGGATTTTGAAAGTCCAAATGGGACTTTTGAAGATGGGTCTGGATTTTGAAAACCCAGATTGAATTTTAAAATTTAGGAAGAGACAAATTTTGAGATTCAGAATTAATCTCAAAACCTTGACTTTAAATTGAGAAGCATTTTGAAGATAAAAAATAATTTTGAGTTTGAAATTAGAAGATGAATCAGAATTTTAAAGTTTGATTGAAACTCTGAAATTTGGATTTTGAATTGGAAATTCAAAGTTTGGATACAAAATGATTTTGAAATCTCAAAGTCAAATTGGACTTTGAAATTGAATCTTGAAATGAAGTTGAATAAATAAGCATTGATTTGAGAAATGAAGAAAATACTTAAAAAAATCACTTGGAGTTTTGAAAGAGAATTTTGAAAATATGATGCAATTCTATCCTGAATGATGAATAAATCAAAAGAATGTGAAATTGGATTTGAAAATCTTTTTTCATTCTTTAAGTGAATTAAAATAAGATTGAAGATATAATATACCCCTGACTATGGTCATTAAAAATATTATATAACAATCATATTTGAATTCAGGTGAAGAATAAAACATATTTTGGTGCTTTTATAGAATTTAAAATGAAATTAACTCTCAATACATCCTGACTATGGCCATTGATATGTATATCGAATTAATTTTAAACTAAACTCTGATAAAAGAGGAAAATACTTAGAAAATATGATGATTTTTAAGAGGGATCCAGTGTTATTTCATAAAAGATGAAAATCCTAAGTTTTGTTCACCTCCTGACTATGGCCATTGATGTGAATCATCAACTTAGGATTTAATCACCTTTTCTCAAATGGTGCACGTGCCATTCGTGTTTCACCATTTGTGTAGTTTTGTAGTAAAAGGGAAAAATGATATGAAATGAGCACTTCAGGATATTTACAATGCTCATATATTCTAATCTAAAACTGGAAATATAAATTTCTCATTAATGTCAACTTATTACAATCTTTAAACCGAAATTGAAATCCCTAATCTATGAAGGTAAATCAACATTTCCCTTGTTATTCCTGCAGAAACTGGATTAGCATGAAGCGAAGATGTGAAATACGGAAGGGAGCGAGAGATGCCATGCACATGCTAATGAAGAAGTGAATATGTAGAATTTCCATGGATTGCTAAATGATAAAGTGCCTATGCATATTCCTAAGGGTTGTGTCTATATTAAAAGAATGCACAAGTATATTCTAAATGATATATTTACAACGACTGGAAGTTGTGTGTGTATAGCCTAAATGCTATTCCTACATTGAATAAGGATTGCATAGGTGATATGTATATGCCATATGCTTATGCAATGTTTTATACCTATATGCTGATGTAGTAATGAAGGGAGTGGAATTCACATATTGCATGATGGAACACATGACTTATTATGATGACACGCATGTTGAAGCATATATATACAATTAACATAGAGGTGTAAGTGGAGGAATGCAGGGGTGTAGGAAGTCATAGCAGCTGTCGGACTGTTGTACCATAGCCATGCCTGGTACTGCCATAAGCACTATGAAGATGCAGTGCAAAGTAAGGTGTTTGGGTGATACAATGGGTGAGAGTGCAATATGCAGAGAAGTGACCACGATGATTGCATGGATGCAAGGTGATGAGATGTGGCAAAAACGAAGGACAATGTGTAGATAGGTTGTCAATGTTATGTATATAAAAAAAAAGTGGAATGATATAGAGTGAAGTGCCTAAGTGTGTTGGAGTCTATGTACACACAGATAAAAGGATGCTAAGTATCAGCTGGTCACACCCATCTGCTGTGTACATACATAATTTGATGTGGTGAAGTGTGTATGCACAGGTGGCAGTGAGTGAGGCATAGTAGAGAGGTGTGTTGAATGCAAAACAGAAAAGAAATAAAAAGAAAACAGAAAGTATGAGTGCAAAATAAGAAATTCAGTAATGGCGAAACAGGAAAATGTGAATGCAAAACAAAGAAAATAACAGTTAAAATTTTTACTAGGTCTAAATCATCTAAATGATATGCCCCAAGGAATGTACGCTATTTGATGGTATGCAATACTAAGATGGGGCTGGACAAGGTATAACAGTGATGATCTGAAGCTAATGCCATGTAAATAGCAATTATGCCCATAATGTATAATACACAATTTATGTAATTGGGTGACTTACAATGTGATCTATGTTCAGAGAATGAAGATTAGGAACTTCTACAAAGCAAAACACACCAAAAAAAAAGGGAAAAGGGGTACCTAACATACAGCATATACATTGCTTCTGCACTCAATTGTGCGAAGCCAATTCTTCTAGACCATAGTATTTGATAACAAAATTTAGTAAGGAGACTCACTTCATACCAGTAGATAAGTGTATGGGAGATAATTCGAAACTTCACAAACAGATATTGACATATTCAAGTATGAATTTAGTCTGAAATCAAGACTGTGCACCTGCAAAAGGGTTATCATATTCTGTGGCTTTACCAGAAAATCGACTAATTGTGTCAATTCCTTGTGATTTCTGATGGCGAATTTCCATTCACTCTTACCTGCAGGTTCAGGTCACCGAGGGCCAGCATCTTGGCCCTTGTACCCACGTGGATTGGCCAAAATTGGCCTCCAAAGATGACGGTTCCAGGCATTGCACAGAGACAAAGTAATTTCTCTGTAAAAAAAATGGTGATGCTTACTGAAAGGAAATGGAACAGTTCAGCAAAAAGGAAAAAGAAAGAAAAAAAATTGGACTTCCAGTTACAAACTGATACTTCAGCATTTCAGATGATATCTAAAATGTCACGAGATGTGATGGGGATCCTTGGGATTTCCTGTACAAAAGTCATCAAAAATTCCTGCTATGAAAAAATAAAAAAAAAGAAAAAGAAAGAACCTGATCTATTACTATATCCCCAACTGCATAAATTTTCAGATGGAACCTGTAGAACTATAGCAGTAGGATCTATGTAATTTTAACAACAAATCTATCGGATCTTGGCCAAAACTCAGATCGGCCCCTAGATCTTGTGGCAAATGAAACTAATGAATTCTAATGAAACCGAAATCATCAAGGAATATGATCTTAATCCTGTTGAGAAACTCTATTTTGATGTCACATAATATGATACACTGTCGTATTTGATTTTATATAATATGATAATATGTCTTCTTGAAAAATGTTATATTATGACTGGATATGTGTTGCCATATATCTAACGAGTATTTGATGCAAGGATATCTCACTCAAAAAGGATGGAGACCTCCTGTTCAAGTACACCTATGGTGCAATCATACTCCTTGAAGAAAAAGCTTGATGAGCCATGCATTCCTAAAGACCATCTAAAGAGATCGGCTACCTCAAGTTGAAGATTTTTTTCTTCTTTAGAGTCATATGTAACAGAACCTTCAGAAGCATGCATATTGCATATTGCATATTGCATATTACATACTCATTCATAAAAGCTATTTCAAAAAAGTATACGATAGTTTCAAAAAGCTTCTTTTTTGAAAACCAATAATTGTACCTTCTTACAAACCTTTATGGAAAAGGTATTTTGACATGATATAATTCATGATTTCAAAAAGCAATAATTGTACCTTCTATCATATACAAGACAACTTGAAAAGTAATGATTTCAAAAGTAGGAAAAAGACAAAACATGGAAATCGGCTACACAAAGAAAAACAAATATAATACTTGTTGAAAAGACTTTAGTTACCTTTTTAAAAGAAATGATTTCAAATGTGTAGGAAAAAGACAAAACATGGAAATCGGCTACACAAAGAAAAACAAATATAATACTTATTGAAAAGACTTTAGTTACCTTTTTAAAAGAAATGATTTCAAATGTGTAGGAAAAAGACAAAACATGGAAATCGGCTACACAAAGAAAAACAAATATAATACTTGTTGAAAAGACTCTAGTTACCTTTTTACAAACCCATAGAATGTCGACTTACTTGAAGTCATCATTCTCTTTGTATAGCATTTAATACCTCCTGTAAGAAATCCTTGTTAATATCCTTCTCAAGAATGTCGACTTGTTTAAAATCTTCATTCTCTCTGTAGACATTGAAAAACACATCATAAAGAAAACTCTTGATATGACTATGTACAAATAAATATCTCAAAGCATTTATTATACTTACACTCATTTAAAGTAAAGAAGTACTTATGTACCACAAATCATTAATTAGGATAAAGACAAAACTACATGACAGCCTACAATCAAACGTTCAATGTACTATTGTAAGAAATAGACTTTTTACATAAAATATATATTACCTAAAATATTACAATGACTATTGTACCCTATATTTTACTTTTATGGAAATAAGACTTTCTCGAATTTCTCTAAAGATGTTTTTTGAAATGACATGACATTTCACATCTCAAAAAGACTACGATTTCAAAAAGTAACGACTACTTTTTTAAGCTATATAAACACACTCAAATAAATTATTCACACAAGGAATGGACATGTGAGCTTACAACGAGAAAAAATCCTATTCGATATCTGAAAGAGAGCCTAGAAAAAGAAAGAGAAAAGAAAGAAAAAAAAGTCAAGAATAGCTCTTTGACAAAGAGTATCTTCTAAGTGAAAAGAACAGAACATTCTGATAATCCTTCATTCGTGCATTCATATCAATCTGAATGTTCTATAGGAAGTATTGTAACTTTCTGTTATTCACTGTATTCCTTCTTTGTTGAAAGAAGTAGACCTCTGAGAAAGAGGGTGTTGCCCTTCTCTGTTGAGAGAAGAAGACATCTGTGAAAGAGGGTGTTGTCCTTCTCTGTTGAGAGAAGAAGACCTCTGAGGAAGAGGGTGTTGTACTATTTATCCGGTGACTCGGATGTTATAGTGGAAAGCTCAAGTGGTTTGCTTGGGGACTAGATGTAGGTCAGGGTTTTGATCGAACCAGTATAAATTCTGTGTTTATGTGTTGTGCCTTTATTGCATTATATTTTTAATTTATCGATTTATATACAATTTCACTATTCACCCCCCCCCCCTCTAATGGAATTTCATTTGGTATCAGAGCAGGTTTGCTGGTTTCGACATAACAAGTCTTCCAGCACAAATGGCATCTACCTCTTATGCTCGTGATATTGAAGGTCAACACGCATCTCGTCCTCCTTTCTTTAACGGCTTCAACTATGGATACTGGAAGTGCAGAATGGCTATATTTCTCAAATCCATAGATTTTGCTGTATGGAAGATTGTTGAGCATCCATACACATCTCCATCCGCAGACTATTACTTATGGTCTGATGAAGAAAAGAAAATGGCAAACCTAAATGCAAAGGCTATGAATGCCTTATATTGTGCCATTGATCAGAATGAATTCAATAGAATATCTATATGTAAATCGGCATATGATATTTGGCATGCTTTGGAGGTTATTCATGAAGGAACCAACAAAGTGAAAGAAGCCAAAATCTCATCTCTTGTCAGAAAATATGAGTTGTTCAAAATGAACAAAGATGAACCCATCACAGAGATGTTCACCAGATTCACCAACGATCTGAAATCTCTGGGTGTAACCCACTCTCAGACAGAAAAGGTGAAGAAAATCTTGAGATCTCTCACAACTGATTGGGAGAAAAAGACTACTGCTATTGAAGAAGCTCAAGATTTGTCCAAGCTTACCCTGGATGATTTAATAGGCAATCTTATGGCCTATGAAGTCCACATGAAGGAAAGAAGGGAAGAGGAACAACCTTTAAAGAAAACTCTAGCCTTCCCATCCCTATCTGAGGATGAGGACTCAGAAAAAGAAACTGAGATTGCGCTACTCACCAGAAAATTCCAGCGCTTTATGAGAAGAAACCGACTTCCAAATAAGCACAAAGAAAGAAAAGACCCAAAGAAAGATTCTATGTGCTACCAGTGTAATAAGCCAGGTCACTTAAGACGTGACTGTCCTCTTCTCAAAAGAAAATCCAAGACTGAGGAACCAAAGAAAAGGTTCTTCAAGAAAAAGGCTCTGCATGCTCAATGGGATGATTCAGAACCATCCACAAGTGAAGAGTCAAATGATGATGAAGCAGAAACCGCCAACATGTGCTTCATGGCAGAAAGCTCTGTAAGTGAATCCCTTGATTTCTCCTTTGAAGAACTTCAAAATGCTTTTCAGGAACTTTTTGAAGAATCAAGGAAAATGATTCTCAAAAATAGTCATTTGAAATCTGAGAATCTAGAGCTTATTCTGAAAAATGAAAAACTCAGCATTGAAAATTCTGAGTTACAAAAGAAAAATCTTCTTATTTCTTCTGAAATCTCTTCTACTAGCTCCAAGACTAAAAATCTGCAAGTAGAAATTTCAGAATTAAAGAGTAAAACTGAGAACCTTATGAAAACGGTTTTCAAGTTTACTAAAGGAAAAGAGAACTTGGATAAACTTCTATCCTCTAAAAAAGTCTCTTTCTACAAGAATGGTATTGGCTACTCTCATTTCAACAAGCCTTCTTGTATGAACCAAAAGACCACTTTTGTGAAAAGTTCTTCTGAATCTAAAAAGGAGTACTATAATTTTAATTCCTTAAACTCCTTTAAAGCTGTAGACAAACCTAAATCAAAATGGATTTGGGTTCCAAAATCTAACAAAAAGGGACCCGACTGGGTACCAAAAAGAAGTTTTACTTAATGTTTTGCAGGCTCCAAAGAAGAAGAACAGATGGATACTAGACAGTGGATGTTCAAAGCACATGACAGGACATCCAGACCTTTTTGTTGTTCTTCATCATAAAGAAGGAGGAACCGTCACCTTTGAAGATAACAACAAAGGTTTGATAATTGGTATTGGTAATATTGGCAATATAGATAAACCTTTTATCAAAGACGTTCTCCTGGTTAAAGGCTTAAAACATAACCTTCTAAGTATTAGTCAAATGTGTGACACAGGTTATAATGTTAGCTTTAATCATGATGCTTGTCTTATAGAACACACCAACGAGAATATCATCTTAAAAGGTATAAGAAGAAATAATATATATGAACTATACCTAGAAAACATCACTGAACATTGCCTCATAGCTAATAATGATACTCAACATTTATGGCACCAGAGAATGGGTCATGTCAACTCCAAATACATGTCTAAATTAGCTAAAGATAAGTTAGTACGTGGGTTACCCAAAATATCTTTTAAAAAAGATTATTTTTGTGATGCATGTCAATTAGGAAAACTATCAAAATCATCTTTCAAATAAAAAAATATCATTTCAAGCAAAAGACCTTTAGAGTTTCTCCACCTGGATCTTTTTGGTCCTTCTAGAGTAGCTAGTCTTAATCACAATAAATACGTTTTTGTCATTGTAGATGACTACTCAAGATTTACTTGGGTAATATTTTTGAAAAACAAAAGTGATACGTTTTGTCAATTTGAAATTCTATGTAAAAAATTACAAAATGAAAAATCTTGTTCTATTGTTAAAATCCGTAGTGACCATGAAGGAGAATTTGAAAATGAACTTTTTGTAAACTTTTGTAACTTGCATGGTATTTCTCATAACTTTTCCTATCCTAGAGCTGCACCTCAAAATGGTGTAGTAGAAAGAAAGAATAGAACCCTTCAGGAATCTGCTAGAACTATGCTCCAACATAATAATCTTGCTAAATCTTTTTGGGCAGAAGCTGTTAATACTGCATGCTACATAACAAATAGAGTTCTTATTAGACCCTTATTAAATAAAACTCCCTATGAATTATTCTATGACAGGACTCCAAGAATATACTATTTTAAAGTCTTTGGATGTAAATGCTTTATCCTAAACACTAAAGATAGCCTAGATAAATTTGATGCTAAAT
This sequence comes from Nuphar pumila, assembly GCF_984573655.1. Classification (NCBI taxonomy): domain Eukaryota; kingdom Viridiplantae; phylum Streptophyta; class Magnoliopsida; order Nymphaeales; family Nymphaeaceae; genus Nuphar; species Nuphar pumila. Next base: position 66,867,613 of record NC_143255.1, on the reverse strand, counting down.
CTATTGAAGGCATATTTTTAGGATATTCAAGTCATAGTAAAGCATACAGAGTTTTCAATAAGAGCTCTAATACTATTGAAGAATCTATGCATGTTAGTTTCTGTGAATCTATTGATCAATCTGTTCATAAGCAAACTAACGATGATGATGTTGAAAGTACAAATTTATTTTTAGATAACACAACTAAGTCTAATGAAGATGATTATCAAAGAACTTTTGTCGAAATCAAAGATCATCCTCAAAAGCAGATTTTGGGAGACCTGACAAAGGGGGTTCAGACTAGAGCTCAGCTAGAACGGATTGCAAATATGGCATTCATTTCTCAACTTGAACCAAAAAAGATTGATGAAGCCATCATCATTGAGTTCTGGATGCTAGCCATGACTGAAGAACTGAATCAATTCCAAAGGAATGAAGTTTGGGATCTTGTACCCAGACCAAAGGATCATCAGATCATTGGGACAAGATGGATCTTCAGAAACAAGCTAGATGAAACAGGTAATGTTATAAGAAACAAGGCAAGACTAGTAGCTCAAGGATACAACCAGGAGGAAGGTATTGATTTTGATAAAACATTTGCTCCTGTTGCTAAACTTGAATCTATTAGGATGTTGTTAGCATATGCAAGCTATATGGATTTTAAACTTTATCAAATGGATGTTAAAAGTGCCTTTCTAAATGGTTTTATAAATGAAGAAGATTATGTAAAACAACCTCCAGGCTTTGAAAATGAACAATATCCATATCATGTTTTCAAACTAAAACGTGCCTTATATGGATTAAAACAAGCACTTTGTGCTTGGTATGATAGACTCAAAACCTTTTTATTAAAAACTGGTTTTTCAGTAGGCAAAGCAGACTCTACTCTATTTGTAAAAGTTGTGAATAATCATACCTTAATTGTTCAAGTTTATGTGGACGATATCATCTTTGGATCTACTAACAGCACTCTCTGTGAAGTATTTTCGAAGTCCATGCAGAAGAAATTCGAAATAAGTATGATGGGAGAACTCAACTACTTTCTTGGACTGCATGTTAAGCAAACCAAGGATGGAGTTTTCATCAATCAATCCAAGTATGCTCATGAACTTCTAAAGAGGTTCAACATGAACTCAACAGCTTCAAAAACCACTCCTATGAGCACAACCACTGTTTTGGACAAAGATGAAGATGGTAAGTCTGTTGATACAAAGGTATACCGAGGTATGATAGGATCACTTCTGTATTTAACTGCTAGCCATCCAGATATTATGTTCAGTGTTTGCTTGTGTGCTAGATTTCAGTCAAATCCAAAAGAATCACATCTTAAAGCTGTAAAAAGAATAATGAGATATTTAAAAGACAGTTGATTTTGGATTATTCTATTCAAAATCCTCTACATTTGATCTAATCTCATACAATGATGCTGACTTTGCTAGAAGTAAATCTGACAGAAAAAGCACAAGTGGAACATGTCATATGCTAGGGCACTCACTAGTTTCATGGTTCAGTAAGAAACAAAATTGTGTATCCTTATCAACTACTGAAGCTGAATACATTGCTGCTAGCCTAGCTTGTACACAAGTTATCTGGATGAAACAAACTTTGAAAGATTTTGGTTTAAATTTTGAAAATACAACTATTTTCTGTGATAATACTAGTGCTATAAACCTATCTAAAAATCCTATTTTACACTCACGAACTAAGCATATTCAAATAAGACACCACTTCTTAAGAGAACAAGTCTTAAACAACATAATTAAACTCGAATTCATACCTACTAATCAACAGTTAGCAGACATCTTTACTAAACCATTAAAACATGAAGACTTTACACATATTCGAAGAGATTTAGGAATATGCAAACTAAGTGACTTATAATTAATCTCACCTACTAAGACTTAAACATCTTATGAGTTCTATTAAAATTTTATTTTATTCGGTTTCATTCTTATCGATTTCTCATATTTATGTTTATAAAAGGTTAAACTATGTCCTTTAGAAAAACTTCATTTCACGTCTAACTCCACTTTATGTCATACATCTCATGTCTAACATCAAGTGATTATTGTCCTTTATAACTATTCACACTCCTTCTACGCATACCAAAAATATAGTCTTCTTAAATAAGAAATTATTGCATCTCCTCATATATTCTTGTTTGTCCTATTCCAAACTCTTTCTTCACGAATTTGGAACGTTTTCACATAAAATAAATTTTTGAAAAGTCGTTTGTTTTATTAGGCCATTATTCACTCTATAACTTTTCTTACATGATCTTCATGAAATCTTTAAAATCCTTGAAACATTCACTCTCTTGAGTTTATTAAGACACTCCATACTCAATACATGATATATCTCAAACTTCGACAAACTCTCCCATAGTAAACCTTTCTCTATATAGAAAAAATTCAAAACTATGTCCTTCTTAACATACAATACACTATCTTCCAACAACTGATTTGATTTGTCATTCACAAGCCTCTTATTTTACAACTCACGCATTTCCTCTTTCAGCTAAAATCTAAAAATACTTCACTTCTAATGTCATTCATTTCTTATCACCATTCCTTTCTCCTTTTATTTATTAGATTGATTCATATCTCATTCCCCACGAATATCTCCATTCTCTTACAAACTCTTACTCCTTCCAAGCTTTTTCTCTCTTGCTCAGCTCTTGCCATGGCCTCCTCCTCAACCAATTTGATCATTGCCGCTGATCTCAGGTTTCCTGATCTCTTTCACTTTTACAACTCTCTTTCTTCACGTCCAATTCATGAAGGTGAATTGGTTCACTACAAAGACTTCGCCTCTTTTAACCTTGAACAATCTCTTCCCGAACTTAAACACTTACTAGACACTTCATCTCAAGCTTCCTACTATCCCGAACTTGTTCGTCTCTTCTACACAAATCTTTCCACCGATCATAATCGCACTACCATCACCACCAAGGTCCGAGGACGCATGATGTTCTTTGATGGTTCCTCACTAGGCAATATTCTTAACCTTCCTTCCACCGGCACCGATCTAACAAACATAGTACCATTCGACCACTCGATACTTCGAAAAATTCTTCTCTGTACTCACTTCACACACCTTCCCTGGCACATAAAAAATCTCCAACCCCATGCTCAATTACTTGCTCATATTCTTCTTCACAATCTCTATCCCAAGCCTCCTCGCAAGGGATTAGTACCCAGAAAAATCTCTTTCCTCCTCTACGCAATTTTCTGCTATACTTCGATTAACTGGTCCAATATCATCTTCGCCCACTTTATTCGCTATCAAAAATTTCAACCTCTTCTTTTTGGGTGTTTTATAACTCCCATTTTAAAAAATTTCAAGGTACCCCTTCAAAATGAAGTTATCCTCTATCCTTCGCAGATCCTTAATGCTACTTCTTTCAATCCAAGGTCCCTGCACACTAATAATACCGGCTCTGATGACGCGGATCCCTCAATCGAATATGATTACCTTTCTGCAATCATGGATGTCCAGACAACTCAGGATCTTCTCGTTCAGAATCAAGCCTCGATGTAGCAGACCCTTCAAACTCTTCAACAGGATCAAGCCGCCCGTACACATCAATCCTCTCCACCTTGGGATTAAACTTTTTTTTTGGGGCCTGTAATAACTTTTATTTCTTTTGGTCTGTAATAACTCTGCTTACTCTGATCCCTTCCTTTTTGTCCATGACAAAGGGGGAGAAAAACCTGTCTCCATTAGTGGAGAAAAATACTCGTCTTTGACATTTTTCAATATTTTTATGATAGTATTATTTTTATGTATAATGTCTTTTTGACAATGGGAGCATATTTTGTCATCATCAAAAAGGGTGAGAATGTTGAGAAACTCTATTTTGATGTCACATAATATGATACACTGTCATATTTGATTTTATATAATATGATAATATGTCTTCTTGAAAAATGTTATATTATGACTGGATATGTGTTGCCATATATCTAACGAGTATTTGATGCAAGGATATCTCACTCAAAAAGGATGGAGACCTCCTGTTCAAGTACACCTATGGTGCAATCATACTCCTTGAAGAAAAAGCTTGATGAGCCATGCATTCCTAAAGACCATCTAAAGAGATCGGCTACCTCAAGTTGAAGATTTTTTTCTTCTTTAGAGTCATATGTAACAGAACCTTCAGAAGCATGCATATTGCATATTGCATATTACATACTCATTCATAAAAGCTATTTCAAAAAAGTATACGATAGTTTCAAAAAGCTTCTTTTTTGAAAACCAATAATTGTACCTTCTTACAAACCTTTATGGAAAAGGTATTTTGACATGATATAATTCATGATTTCAAAAAGCAATAATTGTACCTTCTATCATATACAAGACAACTTGAAAAGTAATGATTTCAAAAGTAGGAAAAAGACAAAACATGGAAATCGGCTACACAAAGAAAAACAAATATAATACTTGTTGAAAAGACTTTAGTTACCTTTTTAAAAGAAATGATTTCAAATGTGTAGGAAAAAGACAAAACATGGAAATCGGCTACACAAAGAAAAACAAATATAATACTTATTGAAAAGACTTTAGTTACCTTTTTAAAAGAAATGATTTCAAATGTGTAGGAAAAAGACAAAACATGGAAATCGGCTACACAAAGAAAAACAAATATAATACTTGTTGAAAAGACTCTAGTTACCTTTTTACAAACCCATAGAATGTCGACTTACTTGAAGTCATCATTCTCTTTGTATAGCATTTAATACCTCCTGTAAGAAATCCTTGTTAATATCCTTCTCAAGAATGTCGACTTGTTTAAAATCTTCATTCTCTCTGTAGACATTGAAAAACACATCATAAAGAAAACTCTTGATATGACTATGTACAAATAAATATCTCAAAGCATTTATTATACTTACACTCATTTAAAGTAAAGAAGTACTTATGTACCACAAATCATTAATTAGGATAAAGACAAAACTACATGAAAGCCTACAATCCAACGTTCAATGTACTATTGTAAGAAATAGACTTTTTACATAAAATATATATTACCTAAAATATTACAACGACTATTGTACCCTATATTTTACTTTTATGGAAAGAAGACTTTCTCGAATTTCTCTAAAGATGTTTTTTGAAATGACATGACATTTCACATCTCAAAAAGACTACGATTTCAAAAAGTAACGACTACTTTTTTAATCTATATAAACACACTCAAATAAATTATTCACACAAGGAATGGACATGTGAGCTTACAACGAGAAAAATTCCTATTCGATATCTGAAAGAGAGCCTAGAAAAAGAAAGAGAAAAGAAAGAAAAAAAGTCAAGAATAGCTTTTTGACAAAGAGTATCTTCTGAGTGAAAAGAACAGAACATTCTGAGAATCCTTCATTCGTGCATTCATATCGGTTTAAAAGTTCTATAGGAAGTATTGTAACTTTCTGTTATTCACTGTATTCCTTCTTTGTTGAAAGAAGTAGACCTCTGAGAAAGAGGGTGTTTCCCTTCTCTATTGAGAGAAGAAGACCTCTGTGAAAGAGGGTGTTGTCCTTCTCTGTTGAGAGAAGAAGACCTCTGTGGAAGAGGGTGTGCCCCTTCTCTGTTGAGAGAAGAAGACCTCTGAGGAAGAGGGTGTTGTACTATTTATCCGGTGACTCGGATGTTATAGTAGAAAGCTCAAGTGGTTTGCTTGGGGACTGGATGTAGGTCAGGGTTTTGACCGAACCAGTATAAATTCTGTGTTTATGTGTTGTGCCTTTATTGCATTATATTTTTAATTTATCAATCTATATACAATTTCACTATTCACCCCCCCTCTAGTGGAATTTCAAATCCTTGAACATGATACAAATGGAATGCTAGATTCAATGCACAAATGAGGACTCACAGACAAAATGCACCACGAAAATGAGGAATAAAATATATTTAGCTGAGTACTTAGAAAAAGGCAAAATGTAAAATGGAATGATACAGTGAATAAATAACTAATACAGATGATGACTTGACACTACATGAATGCCACAGGTGGGCAGGGGATGGCATGAAAGTTAGTGAATAAAATTCAAGATGCAGATTAAAAGAGTACCAAGGATGAGTAATAGAAATGGCAATCGTAAACAATGATATGAAGAATGATGATTAAATGCAAGGGATAATCTAACTTCATACATGTATGATGCCAATGAAAACATGAACTTAATTAAATAGGACAGATTAATAAACAGGAGAATATCACGAATAACAGGAAGAGACGGGAAATCTCGTGAACAAGAACTCAAAAAAAAAAAATGAGACATGCATGTATACCAATATTACAACCCTTAGAATTTGAATCATTGACTCTGAATTTTACCCTGGACGATTCTTGACAAAAAGCTGGCTAAAAACCCCACTGAAAGGTATCAATAACTTTATCATGTTGAGACCCAGCAGATGACTCGAATGAGCTGAATAAATCAAAACGACCGTGGACATGCGACACAGTTAACTATAGGTATGTGACTTTTATGTATCGCACAATTGTTGGCCATTGGTTTGGATAATACCCTACAAATGTCTCAGTGCAACAGGAAGGTTGTACAGATGGATCGATCTTCACAGATCGATTCCTTCAATCTATTCTGATGACTTGAATGTGTCTAACATGCAGGTTTTATCCTTCAAGACAACCTGATTTCATGAGTCCAGTTATTTCCATGAGGTGATTCTTGCCATCAAATTTATTTCGATCCTTTCATAATGAAGTGACCCAATATCGTTATAAACCCTGTCATGAGCAATGTTTATGCTAAACTTTGAATAATTGAAGTTGATGCTAAATTGCCTTCGATGGTGCTTTAAGACCATGGCTAGCTATCACTCATGCGTAGGTTACAAAATGCAAGGGAGGTAAATGCGAAATGGATGGGAAGAAGGATGATTAGCTATCATTCGAATAGGAAATTGAAGACAAAACAATGATTAGATGAAGATCATATGTAAATAGGATCAACATATAGACATGGGATTGGGAACCTACAGAAATTACAAAATACATATGAAATACATTGAAATAGCATGCGCAAACTGCGATGCAGGGAGAAGAAAACAGGAATCCAAAAATCTTGAAACAGGAAATCAATCGACTAAAAGAAAAGAGAGAGAAAACAAAAAAAGAAAAAGAAAAAAAAACTAATAAAATACAAATGAATAGGATGCACCAGATCAAATCTACATAAGAAATGCAATCGGATAAAAGATGGAAAATGATAGATGCGATGAACCAAGAATGACAAAACACAGTGCTGTGAAGGAAAATACAGATACATAATAAACAACATGAGCTAAGGGCTATTACGACAAGGTGTTGAGCATAGCATGAACGTGAAAGCAAAACTGAAGGGACTCAGAGAGGAATTAACAAAGAGGAGAAGATGTTGGAATATGATATTCCCTTGTTATAGCACAAGGAGGTATTTGGATTGCTATAGGCAACCGAATATCCTCCATGGTGCATTAATAGGGGCTAAAAACAGAAGAAACAAAGAAAAATTAAGAGAAAATCAGAGGGGGGGGGGGGGTTTACCGCGACCGAAGGTTCAGGATTGACTGGATTCCGAGTTGTTGTTGCAACCTCTGTTCCCTTCAGTCGACTATGCAGAAGTGGAAGAAGACAATGGAAAGGAAGAAGAAAAAGGGAGTCGTGAAAGGTTGGTTCGAGATGATCCCTGGAGTTCCCTGCGTTCGTCCTTTTAAAGAGGAATAGGAGGATTCTGGAAGATGGCAGTTGACAATCAATGGCTGAGGCAAGAGAGCGTGCCAGAGAGAGATCGTTGCAAATTTTCCTTTTTTTGAAAAGAGGGTTCCTTTTAAAACAAATTTTCAAAAAGTGGTTTTAAAAAGAATTTTTTAGTAAAACCCAATTTAAAAGGTTTAAAACCACTCGTTCTTTACATAGTTTTTCCGATCTTTTTGTTTTTTTGTTGTTTTCCATATATTTTTTTTTGTATTTTGGAATAAAGTTCTAAAATTTACGAGAAAACAAAGATTTAAAACTAATTTTTTAGTATTTTTGAGAAATATTTACAAAGGATGGTTTTCTGAGAATTTAAGGCTATTCTTTTGAAAAATTCTTTAGAAAGTGAGTTTATATCCAAAACATGAGGAAATATTCGAGGTTTAAAACCTCGAATCGAGAAATACAGAGTTGTGGATCCAGCAGGATACCAAATGGACTGTTTGAGCCTTTTAGAAGATATTTTTGGCATTTTTATAATTTCGATTTGTAAATTGAATAACGAGGCTCAAATTTGGATTCTAAACACTGGGTCCGGATCCGAAATCAAGTTGGATATATCAACATGGAATTTAATTCAGAAAATTTGGAGAATAACTGAATTTTGGCTTTGAAATTGCTTTGATTTTCTTAGAAGATGAGGCCAGGGGCAAAAAGGACATTTTTATAAAACTTTGAAAAATTTGGGGTGTTCACACTTGCATATAGAATAAAAATTTAAAAATGCCCCAGTGTAACCGGGAAAAGAAAGTTTGATCATTATTGAAAGAAATAGGAAGATTACAAAGGAAGAATAGATGCTTCAAGTATACAACTTTTTCAAGTGTCGAGCATTAATAGGATCTTGTAATTCTACCCCATTGGCATTGATGAGCCGATATGAGTTTCGGGGTAATGCTTCTTTGATGACATAGGGACCTTCCCCATTCGGTGACCATTTGTCGTCGGGATGATGCTTGAGATAAGTTGTGGATCGAAGCACTAGATCATTGACTCTAAATCTCCTTTCGATGACAGACTTTGCATATTGTCTGGCTATTCTTTGGCGATAGGATTGAGCATGTTCTGCTACTTTTAGCCTTCTTTCGTCGAGCAAGTCTAGCTGTACCAGTCACTGCTGCTGGTATTGATCAAGAAGTAATTCTAGAAGTGACGCAAATTTCAAAGCGGGCTTCTGAACATGCAGAGGCAGTACTACTTTTGTTCCATAGACCAGTTTTGATGGAGTAGCATTTGTTGGAGTGCGAATGGTGGTCTGGTAGGCCCATAATGCATCATGGATCTTCTCATGCCAGTCGCGGCCTGTTTCTACAGTTCGCTCCAAGATACGAATTAAGATCTTGTTGGTAGCTTCTGCTTGACCATTTCCTTGAGGATAATAGGGAGCGAAAAAATGATGATGGATTTTGAACTTTGAGCAGAATGTTTTCATTCTTTCATTCTTGAAATGACTTCCATTATCTGACACGATATCATGCGGTATGCCAAAACGGCAAAGGATGCTCTTGTGAATGAAAGAGACCACGTGTCGGCCTTCTACTGTATAGAGAGTGATTGCTTCTACCCACTTGGTGAAATATTCTGTTGCGGCCAGGAAGTATTTGTGGCCATTTGAAGCAGGAGTGATGGGACCTACGACATCAAAGGCCCACATAGAGAACGGCCATGGAGAGACAACATATTGCAAATATGTTGTTGGCGCATGAATAGAAGGTGCATGCATCTGGCATTGAACACATTTCTTCACAAAATGGTAACAGTCTTGCTGCATAGTCTTCCAATAGTAACCTGCTTGGATGATTTGCTTGACAAGAGTTTGGTAGCCGACGTGGCCACCACAAATGCCTTCGTGTGCCTCCCGCACGACTTCTTTGGCTTCGTCTTTGTCTAAGCATCTGGAATACTCGAAACTGAATCCAAGATAATAGAGGACATTGGCCAGAATAAAATATCGGGTAGACATACGCTTGATTGCTCGCTGCTCTTTCTTTGAGAGTTCTAGAGAAAATTCACCGGTTTCTATAAAGTTCTTGATGTTGTAATACCAAGGCTTCTTCTTTTGCTCAGCTTGGTTTACTTGTTTTGTTGGAAGGAAGGCAGGTTGGTTGAGCCTTCCAATTTCAAAGGAGCGACAAGATTCTCCATTTTTTAATGCCATAATGGAGCCCAGATTGGCTAGGCTATCATCCACTTGATTGAAATCTCTTTTGATATGGAAAAGATGAAATTCTTCAAAATTGTTGGCAATAGCTGAGACGATCTTCTGATAAGGAAGTAGCTTTTGATCCTTGACTTTCCATTCGGCCTGAACTTGATTGACGACTAGAAGAGAGTCGCCATAGGCATGCACTCTTTTGACATCGAAGTCTAGTAGAATCTTTAGACCTTGAATTAGAGCTTCGTACTCGGCCATGTTATGGGTGCACTGGAAATCTAACTTGAGAGAAAATGGAATAATCTCTTTCTCAGAAGTGATTAATAAGATCCTAATGCATATTTCATCCATGTTCTTAAAACCATCAAAAAATAAATTCCAGATCGGAGATTGCTGAATATTGCAAATTTGCTCGTCGGAAAAATCATCTTCGGCTTTCATTTCTTCTGCTAAAGGAAAGTCAGCCAATTGATCTGCAATTGCTTGGCCTTTAATTAATTGTTGTGAGACATATTCTAAGTCATACTGCATCAGTAAGACTTTCCATTTGGCGATTCATCCACTGAGTAAATCTAAATGCAATGCTAAATAAAGAGAAATATAAAACCTATATGATGATGCTAATAAAAAAAAATTGAAACACATTAGGGAGGCATGATGCTACATTCGATGTTTGGCTAATGACGGGAGATCCAATCCATCAAAGGGATGGATCTCGCCATTCACTTAGCCCACACACATAAAATGTGTGTTTTCTTGTTTTTTTTTATTTCAAACCATAAAGGGGCCTCTTACATCACTGTTAACCCAGACTTTGATCCGGTTCCACACCCTTTTCATGGAGGCCATACTTGAAAATTCCATCGGCAATGGAGGTTATCCTTGAAAAATGGACGACTTACCTTGGGTGGTGCTGGTACTGGCTGGTGGCTTGGAGCAAATAGTCGATGTTGTACTATTGATATGGCTGCAACCCTGTCCTTGTCTGATCAAAAGTATGCTTGACTTAGTTTAATTATCAAAACTGTGTTCACAAAATGTCAGCTCTTTACTTTCTGATATCATGTGAACCTAGGAGCCTAGATTCTGACCTAGCTGACATTGACTGCATATACCTTAGGCATGATTTGGTAGGACCAGATTGAGGAGATATTTTCATGTTCACATAGACTTAGGTCTAAATACAACTCTCCTCAATTTAGGAACTGAATGCAAACAATGTATTCTTCTTTATAGTTTTTTTTCAAAAATCTATCTCTCTAGGACTTAGAGCCCTCTATTTCTTGCATGTGATCATTTTTCAAAACCTCCATTACCTATTATTACCCGGTCCTCACGTTGCTGGGCTCTCTTCCAGAACCTTAGTTTGGGACAGAGCCTCACAACTGGGCCAATTATTTGGGTTAACGCCCCCCTACCACGTACCGCGGGCCACAGTCCGAAGTATATCGGTAGGCGCTCAAGGATGTTGGAAAACCTTATCTTAGAACCAAAGTTGAAATTATATGCCACGTACCTTGGATTTCGATTCGGGTATATCAGCGTAACTGGATTGGACAAAGATGATCTGAACCTAGAGTTAGGGTTAGGATCCTTAAACTGTTTTCAAAATGATACATCTAGAGTCAACCTTTTAGGGAATGCTGTATGTGCAAGATGTGATTGTATGTATGTTATTTCCTCATTTCTTCATATTTCTTAATGTTTTCCAAAATATTAGGCCTTTTTCAAAATATCCTTATTTTCCACAAGATATCTTCTCAAACCCTAGATGACTTTTCAAAATATCATATTTCTTTCAAAACTCCAGGTGATTTTCCATTCCACCTTTCTACTGGATCTCAAATTTCCAGCTGCATTTTATATCCTGCCTGCAAAATTTTTAAAATTTCCTATATTTTCCTAAGTCTAATTCTGAGTCTTTCTTTGTTTTCAGTCTGATGGCATCCAGTCAAGTCGATCCTATTTTTCCTGAAGGTCACATCTCCTACGAGGTGCAACAAGGTCGTCCTGAACATCGAGCCCTTAGCACCGGAACTTTCATTCCCCGGTGGTACTATTCCTGGCTCAAAAGCTTTTCTCAAATGTTCCCGGACCATTTAAGCGAGTGTGGATTAGAAGTGGCATCAGCAGTCGGAAAGCAAACCATCAATGGCAACCTGATCCATGCAATGGCAGAGCGATGGAATCCACAGACGTGTACCTTCTGGTTCCCATGGGGAGAAATGACCGTTTTAATAGATGAATTTTCAGAAATGATGGGATTACCAAAACCAGCCGGTCAACCAGGAGATCTATTAGAACATCAATTCCTTATCAATGTCTAGGGTTTGGACCCCCGAGACTCCTTAGCTTGTATGACAGGCCGCCGATCCTAGCCCCTGATTCAGTTGGATGGAAATGAATATGTCAACCTGCTCGAGTTGTACCGTCAATATGGGACCTTCATCGAAGTCAGCTCATTATCAAGGACAGCCAGAGAAAGGATCCATAATGCAATGGTTCTATGCACTGTAGGATTAACCCTCTTCCCAGATGGACAAAACTATATGGACATCAGAATAGTCCAGCTTATGAGAAGATGGGAAAGTCGACAAACCAACCGTCTCTCCATAGCCATGGCAGCGCTTGCTTTCCTGTATCGAGGTCTGACTCGTTTCTCACTCGGAGAATCCATCTTGGTTGAAGGATGCATCTACGCACTTCAATTCTGGTTCTTCCAGCACGTTCCATCCCGAGCGAGCTCTTTCAGATACAATGGTCAAGAACTCCTTCCAGTGGCACAGTACCGGTCCATGATCGACAACATTCAAGAAGATGACGTAGTTTGGGACTACTTTGATCGACAATTATCTCCTCCCAGATATACATATGCTTATGGAAAGCGGTTTAAATTGCTGGGACCATTCTTCTGCACTTACTACCAACCGGAGCGATGTGTTCGGCAGTTCTCCCAGAGGCAGCAGTACGTCGAAGACAGATTACTATCAGGAGCCATGGAAAAATTTGATCTCACTTCCGCACAATGGTCCGGGGCATATCATTCTGCCCACTACAGCTGGGATTCCTTTGTTTCTCCTAAAATCTTTCCTGGTCCTAGAGTGTCGGCCGACTATCATGAATGGTGACAAATTGTTTGTCCTCCACCTCTTTGTCAAGATCAATAAAAGTTCAATTTTCTTATTCCAATAAAATTTTCTCTCTCTATTGTGGTTTGACGACCTCGCCTAGGTAACAAGGCATATTTTCGTTGTTTATTTCTCTTGCAAAAAGAATGACAACACAATTGTCGTGATTCCCATGACGACTCAATCCCTAGTAATGGGATATCTTTTTCAAATTGTCTACCATATTTTCAGCAAATATTTCTTTCAAAAAACCAATTCCTTCAGAATCTAATCAGATCTTTGCCCTGCAGAGAGCATCTATAACATTTGATGGTTCAGACAAGATCAGGCAAAAGAACAACGACATCTCAGTACTCGTTAGCCTCAGAAGAAGAGATGGGATCCCCGCGATCCGAGAGGAGTCAAGAGCAGCAACAAGAGGATGATGGCATAGACCCACAAATGTATGCCATGTTCCAAAAAATTATGAATAAGATGATGAATAAGCAGCCCGGGACCAGCTCAGAAAAGAATCCATTCAGAGAAAAGTTCCACGGGCACAGGGATAAGAAGGCTTCCAGAAAGCAAGTCCGGCCAGAGGAGATTTCAGACGGAACAGACTCAACTGAAAACATCGATGAATAATATGAGGTGCTTCCGGCATTTCAGAAATGGGGCCAAGAACAAAGGAAAAGCCGCAAATCAAAGTCAGGTCATAGAACCGCCTCTGCAAGCACAGTTCAGGGAAATGGCCAGAGTGGTTAAGGACCTCCAAACCCGCGACAAGGGCAAGAAAGTCTTCACCAGTGAAGACTTCTATGATGGCTTAGAAGGGGATGATGATCTGGAGAATCTTCCCCGAAAATTCATCAAGTTTGATGGTTCTGGCGCCCCGAAAGCTCATCTCGCCACATTCTTTGCTGAGTGCTTAAGGTTCAAGAGGGACAACAAAGCACTATTTCTATGTTTTCCCCGCAGCTTGGAAGGAGTTGCAGCCAAATGGTATGCTGAGCATATCAATCCCATCGAGCTCAAGGAGTTCGATAAAGTTGTAAACTTGTTTATTGAACGCTTTTTGTTTAACACAGAGGTGCTTCCTACACTAAGCCATCTCTGCAATCTGAGGCAGAATGAGAACGAAAAGGCGCGGGACTTTATTCACAGATGGAGGTCAGCCTGTAACAAAATGAGAGATCCTATTTTAGAAAGGCATGCCCTATCATTGATCCTATTTCAGAAGATGTGCTCAAGTACGTGCTGTCAAAGGAAATGGTCAAGTTGCCTAGACTGGCCGATCCTCTTGTGCCTATGGGGAAATGGAAAGATCAATTTTGCAAGTTCCACAGGACAGTGGGACACAACACTGAGAACTGTTTTGTTCTCAAGAACATCGTGCAAGATCTTATTGACGAGAATCTGTTGGTGGAAGGAGAAGAAGAAGAGAAAATGGATATTCTAAATCAGCCTTTTTCTTCATACACCACAGCTGTAGTATCGGAACAACCCTTCTTACCTCATGAACACATCAAACCATGTTCTGTACAAGATCTACAAGTTCAGCATCAGGTGTCAATGCTACGACAAGCAGCTCCAGCTTCTAGGAAGATGGACCTAATCTCAGCATTCGGCAAGATGAAAGTTTTTGAAGCACCTGCAAAGTCATCCCCCAAGTCAAAGGGAATTCCTGATTTCCTCAATCAAATCATCAAACCTAGGCCAAAAAATTCAAGTTAGAAGCCTCTGACCGCTCTGTCCAATGTTTTCATTCTTGACTTGGCCAAGAATTCCCGCAAGCATCAGCAAGTACTGGATGATCTGCTCAAAAAGATTAAAGTTAAACCTAGTACCACACCTGAAGATATGGCACAAATTGTAAATTCAGCCATGACCAATGCGCGCCGATCACCTTCTCAGATGAGGACCTTCCAAAGCCTCACTCCTTCCATAACAATGCCTTGTACATTGTCGTTCGAGTAAGGGGAATGACAGTACCCCATGTGCTAATTGATGGAGGCAGCAACCTCAATATATGTCCTGAAATGACAGCAAAGGTGCTAGGCATCAAGGAAGAAGAATATATTCTAGATCCTATCACCGTATATGGGTTTGACAATCATGGTCAAACAGCTAAAGGCAAGATATTCCTGGAGGTGTTCATCAATTATTTTGTACACTCAGTACTTTTTCATGTGGTCAATTTACCACCCACCTACAATCTGTTGCTCGGAAGGACATGGATTCACAATGCGAATGTGGTACCTTCCACCCTTCATCAATGTGTAAAATGGTCAAAAGGTGGAATGATTACAACAGTATTGAGAGAAGACCCAGAAGAAAGGCTCCCACAACCCATGATCCCTCGACCATCATTCACTGCAGATATTCCCAGCATCAGGGAGAGCGAAGAAATCAATCTCTGAGAAAATCAGAAAATGCTCTAGACATCCTCGGAATTATCTCTGCACACAGTAGCCATGACCCGATGGAGAGGTCCTCAATTCTTCAAGATTGGAGGCCAAATCAACTACAGTGCCATCAAAGATCATCTGTTGTTCCCGCAATTCATAAAGACAAGAAAGGGATTTGATTCACTCCTGAAGCACGAATATCAACCCTTCAAAGGACTAGGCAAGAATGAAGATGGCCGCATCGAGCCAGTGATCCAGAAGAATCGTCCCCACAGAGCAGAACTAGGGTTCTCCGGCGGGAGCTCACCAAAGAAGACATTTTTTGTCAAAGGGGCACATTGAAGACCATTCATTTCAATAAATGTCTCATTTTATTAATGTCCTTGATCTATTCAAAATCAATAAAATTTCAAGTTTCTTTGTCTATCTAGATGCCATCTGTCTCCTTTCCGTCTATTCTTTCATTTTATAATTTTAATGCCATTTTATGCACGGTTCTCTTCAAATGATTGCTTGACTTATGATGGGCGATTTTATCTGAATCAAGTTTCTCATCCAAATTTTCAGAATGTCTTCTCGAACGATCAAGAAGCTCGTTCTCAATCCAAAGACTTTCCAGAAATTGACAGCAATTCACCGAGTCAAAGCGAGCACAGAAGATGGCAAGGTTGCAAAGCAATCAGATGACTATGCAGAATTTGATCAGTCTCTTCAGGAATTACCAGAGTTCGCCTCAGCTCAAAAGCAAGACGAACCATCTGCTCTAGTACAAGATCCAACCGAAGATGTCAATATCGGTTCAGATGACGATCCCAAAATTCTCTAGATCGGAACCAGTCTGAGTCCGGAAGAGAAGGAAAGGCTTACAAATTTCCTCAAACAACATGAAGAAGTGTTTGCATGGACCTATGAAGATATGCCGGGCTTAGACCCAAAATTAGTCGAACATCGCCTCATTTTGAAGCCAGATGCTAAGCCAATTAAGCAGAAGCTGAGAAAAATAGATCCCAGAATAGAAGAACAAGTCAAAGAAGGACTTGAAGATGTGCTCAAAGCAGGATTTATCCGAACTATTGACTACCCAGATTGGTTAGCCAATATTGTCGTTGTTCCAAAGAAAAGCGGAAAAGTAAGGATTTGCATAGACTTCAGAGACCTCAATAAGGCGACTCTGAAGGATGACTATCCACTTCCAAGCATCGATCTTCTAGTCGATAGCACTGCAGGACATGCCATGTTCTCCTTTATGGACGGATGTTACGGCTACAATCAGATTAAGTTAGCCGCTCGCGACCAATAAAAAACTTCCTTCACTACGCCTTGGGGCACCTTCTGCTATACAATTATGCCTTTTGGTCTCAAGAACACTGGAGCAACATATCAACGGGCAATGACCGTTATCTTTCACGATCAGATGCGCAAAATCATGGATGCGTATGTTGATGATATCCTCATAAAATCTAAAGAGGAAGAAGATCACCTCGAAGCTCTTGATCAAGTTTTCAAGCGACTCGTTCTTTATAAGCTAAGGCTTAACCCTCAAAAATGTGTCTTTGGAGTTGAATCAGGCAAATTGTTGGGTTTTCTGGTCAGTAAAAAGGGAATTGAAGTTGACCCAGCCAAAGCAAAGGCTATCATTGATATGCCACCCCCGAAAAATCTCAAGGAATTGTGTAGCCTTCAAGAACGCATGCAATCAATTCGGCGATTTATTTCCAAATTGGCAATGAGATGTGAACATTTCAACCACTTACTCAGAAAAGGAGTGAAGTTTGAATGGGAACCAGAGTGTCAACAATCGTTCGATCGGATCAAGAAGTACCTTCTCAATCCTCCCATCTTGAAGCCGCCAGAATTGGGAAAATCCCTTTTACTATATATCTCAGTCAATCAAGTTGCATGCGGCGGATTCTTGGCGCAATATAAAGAAGGGAGTTTGATCGAGCACGCCATTTATTATGTGAGTAAGACTTTCATAGACTATGAAAAGAAATACTCTCAAATAGAGAAGAATTGCCTAGCTCTGGTGTGGATGTGTCAGAAGCTAAGACACTACCTGCTGGCGTCTGAAGTCAAAATCTTATCCAAACTCAATCCTCTCAAGTACATCTTGGAGCAACCCTTCCTCAGCGAACGAGTCACCAAATGGCACGTCCTACTGATGCAGTATGACTTAGAATATGTCTCACAACAATCAATTAAAGGTCAAGCAATTGCAGACCAACTGGCTGACTTTCCCTTGACAGAAGAAGTGAAGGCCGAAGATGATTTCCTGGATGAGCAAATGTGCAACATCCAGCAGTATCCAATCTGGAATTTATTTTTCGATGGTTCCAAGAATATGGCCGGAATAGGCATTGGAATTTTATTAATCACTCCTGAGAAGGAGATGATTCCAATTTCTCTCAAGTTAGATTTCTAATGCACCCACAACATGGCTGAGTATGAAGCCCTGATTCAAGGTCTAAAGATTTTATTAGACTTCAATGTCAAGAGAGTGCTTGCTTACGGCAACTCATTACTCGTTGTCAATCAAGTCCAAGACAAATGGCAAGTGAAAGATCAGAAGCTATTTCCTTACCAGAAAATAGTTTCAGCTCTTGCCAACAAGTTTGAAGAATTTCAGCTCTTCCATATCAAGAGAGATTTTAATCAAGTGGCCGATAGCCTAGCCAGTTTAGGCTCCATTATGGCTTTCAAGAATGGAGAATCTTGTCGCTCCTTCGAAATTAGCAGACTAGATCAACCAACCTTCCTTCCAATAGAACAAGTACACCAGGCTGAGCAAAAGAAGAAACCTTGGTATTACAACATCAAAACTTTCATAGAAACCGGTGAACTTCCTCCAGGACTCTCAAGGAAAGAGCAGTGAGTCATTCAGTGCATGTCTACTCGATATTTCATTCTGGCCAATGTCCTCTATCGTCGTGGATTCAGTTCAGAGTATTCCAGATGCTTAGACGAAGACGAAGCCAAAGAAGTTGTACGAGAAGCACACAAAGGCATTTGTGGTGGTCATGTCGGCTACCAAACCCTGGTCAAGCAGATCGTCAGAGCAGGTTACTATTGGAAGACCATGCAGCAAGACTGTTATCATTATGTCAAAAAGTGTGTCCAATGTCAGATACATGCATCTTCTATTCATGCTCCAGCAACATATCTGCAATCTGTTGTCTCTCCATGGCCGTTCTCTATGTGGGCCTTCGATGTCGTAGGTCCCATCACTCCCTCTGCTTCAAATGGTCATAAATACTTCCTTGCCGCAATAGAATATTTCACCAAGTGGGTAGAAGCTATCACTCTTCGCACTGTAGAAGGCCGTCATGTGGTCTCTTTCATCCACAAGAGCATCCTTTGTCCTTTCGGCATCCCGCATGACATCGTGTCAGATAATGGCAGTCATTTCAAGAATGAAAGAATGAAGACTTCATGCTCAAAATTCAAGATCTATCATCATTTCTCCGCTCCATATTATCCTCAAGGGAATGGTCAGGCATAAGCTACCAACAAGATTTTAATTCGTATCTTGGAGCGAATAGTAAAAACAGGTCGTGACTGGCATGAGAAGATTCACGATGCACTATGGGCCTATCAGACCACTATTCGGACTCCAACGAATGCTACTCTATCAGAATTGGTTTATGGAACAGAAGTAGTATTGCCGCTACATGTTCAAAAGCCCGCTTTTAAATTCGCAGCGCTTCTAGAATTACCCCTTGATCAATACCAACAGCAACGACTAGTACAACTAGACTTGCTCGACGAGAAAAGGATAAAAGCAGTAGAGCATGCTCAATCTTATCGTCAGAGAGTAGCCAAGCAGTACGCGAAGTCTGTCATCGAAAGAAGAATCAAAGTCAATGATTTAGTACTTCGATCCACAACTTATCTCAAGCATCATCCTGGCGGTAAATGGTCGCAAAATTGGGAAGGTCCATATGTCGTCAAAGAAGCATTACCCCGCAACTCATATCGGCTCATCAACGCCGATGGGGTAGAATTACCAGATCCCATTAATGCTCGACACTTGAAAAAGTTCTACACTTGAAACATTTATTCTCCTTTTGTAATCCTCCTATTTTCTTCAAATAATGATCAAACTTTCTTTCCCAGTTACACTGGGGCATTTTTAAAATTTTGTTCTGTATGCAGGCAGGATAAACAAATTCCTCATTTCACACACTTATGCATTCATGTGCATCAATTTGCATTCATTTGCTTTCAATTGCATTAATAACAATCTGGTCAGCATTAGGATTTCAACAAACAGTCTCATCACAACTCCTAAGTGTTATTCAAAATCGAAAAACAATCATTACTATTGAACCAAAATCCAGTGCTCGAACTGGTATTATTTCAAAATCCAGTGCTCGAACTGGTATTATTTCAAAATCCATTGCTCAAACTGGCATTATTTCAAAATCCAATTTCCAAGTTGGTCTATATTCTCTTTAAAAAACCGAGTTCCGACTCGGGTTTTTCCTTCAAATTATTTTTTTCTTCGAAAAACCGGGTTCCGACTCGGGTTTTTCTTCAAATTATTTTCCTTTGTTGATCCGAGTTCCGACTCGTGATCTTTTTACCTTATTCAAGCTCTGATTCGAGGTCTTCATTTTCTTTTGTTGATCGGGTTCCGACTCAAGATTTCTTTATTTATTCGAGCTCCAATTCGAGCCCTTCATTTGCCTTTGTTGATCCGGGTTCCGACTCGTGATCTCTTTACTTTATTCGAGCTGACTCGAACTCATTACTCTCCTTTGTTAATCCAAGTCACTTCAATCTTCAAGGTCAGTCAATTTCTCAAATTTGATATTTTGCCCACCAATTTTCAATTCAAATCTTTGGATCACCCAATTCTCAATTTTGACCTCCAAGTCATCCAATTTTGACCTCCAGGTCATTCAATTTCCAATTTCGACCTTTTGGTCAATCAATTCCCAATTTCGACCGTTAGGTCATCCAATTTCGACCTCCGAGTCATTCAATTTCCAACAATCAATTTTCTAATTTCCAATTTCGACCTTTGGGTCAATCAATCTCAAATATCCAATTTCAATCATTTTCTCTTGCGAGAGACCCTTTTTAGGGAGAGTTCGACGGAGCTTGTTCTTTTAGCATGCTATCCAATTCGTTCACTTAGCCCATTTTTAGGGAGAGTTTGAAGGGACTCGCGTCTTCGTGAACTATTTGCAAAACAATTTCCAATTTCACACAAAAGACCCTTTCATAGGGAGAGGCTCGACGGAGACTCGCTTTTCTTGTGGCCACCTCAATTTCCATACTAGGCCATTTTCGTCATGAAGGACCTTCTTTTTAGGGAGAGTGTGATGGACTCGTTCCTTTCATGACCCAATTTTCCGACCTCACTATTATCGGACATCTTTCCATAAGAGAAGCCTAATATTAGGGAGCTTCGACGAAAGCTTAATTTCTCTTCGAAAGTTCGTTTTGCAAACACCTCATCTTCAGGGAAGAGAGGAGTATTTCTCATTTCCCAATCAGCATAAGGGTACAAACCTGAGCCTCCTTTGATGAGGTATTTCATTTTCTTCCCAATCAGAATAAGGGTACAAACCTGAGCCTCCTTTGATGAGGTATTTCATTTTTTGCCCAATCAGGATAAGGGTACAAACCTGAGCCTCCTTTGATGAGGTATTTCATTTTCCACCCAATCAGGATAAGGGTACAAACCTGAGCCTCCTTTGATGAGGTATTTCATTTTCCGCCCAATCAGGTTAAGGGTCAAACCTGAGCTTCGTTCTATGCGAGGTAATTCCGTCCCATCCAGATTAAGGGAAAAAACCTGAATTTCACTCTCAGAGAGCGAGTCTTTCCTCTTCAGTCTCCATTTCATATCTACCATCTTCCTCCGGCTAATTTCTCCATACCCAGTCAGATCCTTCTAACTGGGGCACTTTACATGACCCAAATTTGGTGTGTTTTTCTTTGCCACTAAGCTCGACCACAAGCCGGCTTAGTAGCAAAGAGGGGCATCTGTAAACACCCCAAATTTTCACTCACCTTCCTGATATCTCCATCAATCAACACATTCCAGTTCTCCAGAATCAATAAAAGGGTAAAATGGTCATTTTTTGAGATTGAGCCTTGCATAAAGTCCTAAATTCCATTCCTAAATCTCAAAATTTCTCTATTTGGACTCAAAAATAGCTTCAAACTGCAAAATTTCAAAATCCTGACAAGAAGCTAGAATTTTCAATCCCTAATTCAGAGGGGGCATTTCAGGAAACATGTCTTTGCATGGCATTGCATGAGCATTTCATATCACCGCACTGCACAACATGTCATTTTGAGATCCAGAACTCCTGATTTTCAAAAGTATCAATCCAGATTCGAGTTTTAAATATTTCAAACTTGATTTTAACCCCTGGGTTTTCAAAATTGCCAATTCTTTCTATTTTACCCCCAGGACTCCGAATTACAAAAGTTTTCTCAGGCAAATGATCTGGATGGTTTTTTATATTGATTTTTAAAATTTCGTCATATGGAAAGAAGGGGACGCAATTTTAAATTTAGAAGACTTTATTTCAAACTTTTACAAAAAGGGCTCTGAATTTCTCTACATCTTGTTCATTTGCCCTGAAGGACCATTTTCTTCTAAGTTTTGAAATCAAACCAAATTTTGCTTCGTGTTTTCTAAACTAGCCTACTATTATAAAATCTCAAAAGGAATTTAATTTTGCTTTTATTTCAAATAAATGACGTGGGACCCGCCTTGAGGTGGTGTCACACTAAAATTCTCAAGTATTTCTCTTATTTTCAAAACAGTGCCCATCTGGAGATGGCACCAATTTATAAAACTCTTTCTTTAATTTAATTTTCAATTTTAGTTATTTTTAAAATAATTAGTGGGCCCACACACAGGTGGCGCCTCACTAAAGCTCCTTGCAAAGAAAAACAAACTTTTTCAAAAAAGTTTTCAAATCCAGTGAGGTGGCACCACCTTAAAAAAAAGGAAAGAAAGAAAAAGAAAAGAGAAAAACAAAATCCGTTTCTTTTTAAAAAAATCATTTTTTTTTTACTCTTTCAGCCCCAAATGGATCACCGCGAAACCCTTATTTTTACCTAAGTTTCAAAATTTTTTTGGAGAAAGGGAGTCGTCCCCCTCTCAAAACGGCTAAAATTTAAAAAAAAAAAGTAAAAGGTTGTTTTAAAGGTTATCAAAAGGGGCTAAAGAGGGGGAACACTCGGATTTGGGGGAAAAGGCAGGGGCGGCTGGCTATTAAAAAGCTGGGGGTTCGGTTTTTGAAGGGAGAGCTCTGGAGATCCCCCATCGGCGATTCTTCTTTTGGCCCCTCTGTTCCACTTCCCCCTTTATCAGCTCTATGCCCATCTTGGCGAACAGGAGGCCAATCTACGAAGCCATCAGCCATCTTCCCTCTTTCCGCCTCTCCTCCTCTCGGCTAGCAGGAGGTCGACCCCCAAACTGCCTCCCCATTTCTCTTTATCGATAGAATCCCCTTTGGATTAAGGTTTCTGCCTCCCTTACAGCAGGAACAGAAATGACTTCTTCCCTGCTTCCTATCGGCTGGAACCCTCTTTTGAAGACCTTTCTTCCTTTCTCATGACCCCCCCTTGGCTTTCTTTGTTTTTCAGAAAGGCAAGTCCCCAACGGCTGGCATTCAAAAGCTCTAACCTACACGATCGATCTTCTGCAGAACCTTCAAAAGGAAGAGATCTAGTTGGCTTTGCTAAATCCAGGTACAGACTTTTACACTTTTAATTGAAATGTGCTTCATGTTCATACCTTGCATAGTGCCGATCCATCACATTTAATGGTGTGATCTGCGTTTTGCCTATCTTTATATATTTGGAACCGATGACATCTCGCAATGGTGTTATTGATTCCGGTGAATTACCCTGTTTATGATTTAATGGTTGTTTTCCCCTAAAGATTTCACAACCCCATTTCATCACCATTACCTGGAGGAGCAAGGTTCTATAGGTAAATTCATGGTTTTCAGTTTCAGTTTCAGATTATGTCACATTGGGTATCGATGGTTACATTCCTGTACCGTTGATAGTGTCTTATTTTCAATGTTACCATCCTCTACAAAAAGGTAGTGAATCGAACTTCCTGTGTCATCGCTGGTAATCCCTCCATTCTTTTGTAGGTAACTGTCTTCATTTCCAGGTGTTATACATAACATTCATTCCACATTTTTTTTGTATGTTAGGGGTCTCCTTAGGTTCATACATATTTGGCCATCACAGCTGCATATCTTGGGTTAAATGATAGTCCAGTGAGACTATTCGTACAATAAAAGAGTGTCATTGACAATGACACTACATTTAATTTTGTTGCCCATTTCCATTCTCTCCTATATTGCATCATTTTCTTTTTATGATCTTGTATGATTTATGTGCTTCTAAATCATATACTAATGTGCTTAGGCTTCGTATTTCATATGTAGCCAAGAGTAAAATTTGTTCATGACCTGTTTTGAGGTTTATTAATTACTTTGAAGCTTTAGCATCCTGCTATTCTTGCTACTGTGGTTCGATAGCTACTATTTTATATATTTTACTTTATATTCTTGCATCGTTTCTATGTTGAATGTCCTGTAGCATGTGTTATACCTCTCTGCATATATATATGGTACCTTGTTTTAGCAGTTTGTATTAGATGCAGTTTGTATTTTTTTAGCAGTTTATATTAGATGCAGTTTGCATGTTATAGCAGTTTGTATTAGATGCAGTTTGTATGTTTTAACAGTTTGTTTCACCTATAGACTCAACCCTCATTGCAGTCTATTTGCAGAAGCCATCGAGTAAATCTCTGGGACCTCTAAAACATTGAGGAAAGCATACTTGCCGGTAGCGGCTCATGATAGTCGTGACCAGAGGTGTATGGTTATAAACCACCTCTTATTGAGAACTTTAAGGATAAAATTGAAATACCTGTACTAAAAGGATTAAGTTTCTACTATGCTACGTTCCAGCATTAATGAGCATGGATACGGGTGCTCACACTGGGGCAAATTTGCTGAGAAGGTCTCTGTTCCAATTCATATTTTTCCTTTACACACCTTTACCCATTTTTTTATGTGATCTCTTCTTCATCCTGCAGAGCTTTCAATAATCCTTGACAGTCACATGGAAATACCCCTCCCTTGTATATTTATCTAGGTTTTGTAGTTTAATAAACTCATTTCTTTTACAGACTGTTGCAACCCATTTCTTATTATTCATGTTTATTTGTATTAGCCTCTTATGCTTTGCCATTGCCCATATTCACTATTGTTATGCAGGTTGTTCTCTGTATCTGCTGTATTATTGAGGGCACCTAGATATGATATATATTACTATTTCATTTACTGCATAGACATGTCCCACGTACATTAAAGAATCTCATATAGGCATAAAGCCTGTTATATAGATCACTCCTCGCTGCATATTGCAATGTGAATTTTGAATCACCAGCATTCGCCCTGACCCCTATAAATGTCCCAAGATTCTTGTTTACTATTTACCCATTGTAAGTAATCTGATATAGCTCTATATAATTTATTTATCTGTTCAGTGATATATGCCCTGTTATGATATATTTCTCCCACCCCATTATCTGTAGATATTGTCACTTTTTGTGTGTCCATTTCGTTGATCCTGTGTATCATCAAACATGGTTGGGTATTATGGCATTTCATAGCACACCCTCCTGTTACCAATCATCCGTATATACCTCATCTATACAATAAAGATGCAAATTGGATCTTTTTATAGATTTGTAACTATAAGAACATGTAGGTATATATATCTTTATGTATATATATATATATATATATATATATATATATATATATATATATATATAACCTAGTATATTTCATATATCCATTCCTGGTACTAACCCACTTTTGCAGGAAGGTCTGGAGGAGGCTGACTGCTTTTTTTTTATTTCTTTTTATTCATTTATTTTACTTTATGCCAGAGATCTAATAATCATATTTTGGAATAATATTTACTTTCATTGCGTAGATTAGGATGCATATCATATAGTTTGAGTTTTTTTGTAATATCCTGATTATGCAACTCATGCATTTTATCTCAAAATCACTATGGATGTACATGAATGGCACGTGCACCAACTCTTAGGGAGTTGATGAATTCGGTGGAGTCCATATTTACGGCCCTAGTCGGAATATGGACGAGACCCAGATCCATCATCTTTCTACCAGTCACATTGAGCCTACACTCTTAGGCTATCTTAAAATGCACATCATGTTTTCAATTTTGCAAAATATTATGAATTAAATCAATTAAACTCTGAACATGTTCATGGCCACAGTCAAAATATGTGAAGGATTTATTTTGACTTAATACACGTTTTCCAACAAATTTCTCAGAAAATCTTTTCAAAGTGCATTCATTCATTCAAATCATCTGCATCATTGCATCAGCTGCTTTTCTCATGATTTTCTCAAGAAAATGTCATTCTCTAGAAATCGATTTCTCAAGAAACTCTAAACATTTTCAAAGTTGGATTTTCCAAGTCAAGTTTTCCCGTGATTTTCTCTGAAAATGTTATTTTCTTAAGATTCTTTTCAACAGGGAATTTCTCATCTTTCTCAAGAATCAAAGTCGATTTTCAGATACTTCAAAGACAATATTCTTAGGATTTCAATTTCCTAAGTTTTGAATTTCCTTCTCCAAAGAGTTTTCCAATGAATTTCAATCTTTTTCCAAAGAAAGTTTTCAAAGTTGGAATTTTTTCTGACAAGCATTTTCCCTTAAATGTTTACCCCTTTCCCAAGAATTACTTCTATTTTCCCAGGATTTTCAGCCATTCATGATTTTCCCAAAACCTCATAAATTTTCTCGAGATTTCAAACCCTTTTCATTTGAGTTTCCTGAGAGATTGATTTCCACCTTTTTCTGAGAAATGCTTTTCAACTCCAAAGGTTTTCTAAGCATACATCATGTTTTTCCAACTTACATTTTACAAAATCTCATAGCACATGCCTGAATTCTCTGTGCATTTAGGATAGAATACAATTTTAATGATTTAACTAAGTCAAGCACATTTTTGGTCCTTGGTTCGATTACCCTTGTTAAAGGCGGCAGGAACGGTCGAACCTCGTACCGACAAGTCGAACCCCATCCCATGGATTTTCTAGCTATTTTCAAAATGGAGGCAAGTATTTCAAAACAAATTTCAAAAAATCTGGTCAAGTTTGACTCGCGAGAGCATTTTACTCCCTCTCCCGCAAGGGAAGGGAAGACGGAAAAATTTTGCGACGATAACACTCAACTCTAGGGATTGAATGCAAACAATATATGCAAGTGTATGCTTCTCTTCATTTTAATCTATCTCTTTTAGGACTTGCATTAGAGCCATCTGATTTCTTGCATGTTGAGCATGTTTTTGAAAAACATCCCTACCTATATTGTCTCGGTCTTCACGTTGCTGGGCTGTCTCACTGAACTATAGTTCGGGAGAGAGCCACACAACTGGACCACTTATTTGGGTTCGCGCCCCCCTACCACGTACCTAAGGGCCATAGTCCAAGGTATATCGGTAGGTGCTCAAGGATGTTGGGAAGCCATTACCTTAGAACCGAAGAAATATTTCTATGCCACGTACTTCGAGCTTCGGCTTGAGTATATCGGCATATCTTGATTGAAATCAGATGATCTAAAAACTTAGAGTTAGGATTAAGGTCCTACAAGCCATTTCAAAATATTGCATCTAGAGTCAGCCTTTAGGAAATGTTGTGTGTGCATCCTTGTTTGTGCAGCTTTGGTTATACGATGTTTCTTGTATTTTTCTTATATATATATGTATAAAACCTTTTCAAAAAACCTGGGTGTATAATTCAAAACTTTCCCTTACTTTCAGAAACCCCAGGTGTATATTCTTTTCCTCTACCTACATTTCTTTTCTCTTTTTAGATCAAAATTTCTTTAATAACTCTGGAAAATTCCTTTAAAATTTTTTCAATCTTACAAAAATTTCCAGGTGTGTATCTATTCTTCAAAAGTCTATTCATAAGTCTTGCATTCTATCTGATTTTCCTTATTCTTCTTTGCCCCAGTATCATTTTGATGGCGTCCAATTCTCTCGATGCTGTCTTTCCCACACATCATATCTTCTATTAGATACAGGATGGATCCCCGGATCATCGGATTATCCAGTCTCATCCCTTCTTCCCTTGGTGGTATTATTCTTGGTTCGCCACCTTCTCGCGTATGTTCCCAGACCATTTGGATGACTGCGGATTGGAGATGGCATCGGTAGTGGGCAAGCAAACTATCAATGGAAGTCTGATTCAGGCTATGGCAGAGCGGTGGAATCCACGTACCTGCACATTTTGGTTTCCATGGGGAGAGATGACTCTACTGATGGACGAATTCAGTGATATTATGGTATTGCCCGAACCAGGTCAGCCAGATGATCCTATCGAGCAGTAGTTCCTAAACAACATCAAAGGAGTAGATGTTCGAGAAGCTTTGGCCAGAGCAACAGGGAGCAGATCTTGGCCTCTCACTGAGATCAATGGGAATCAGTTCATTGACCTGTTCGGACTCTATCGCAAGTATGGAGCTTACGAAGAGGTTGACACTTTGTCTCGAGTAGCGAAAGATAGAATTCAGCATGCCATGATCCTATGCATAGTGGGACTAGCTTTCTTTCAAGACGGTCAAAATTTTATAGATGTCAGAGTTGCTCAGCTCTTTCAAAGATGGAGAGGCAAGCAGACCCGACAGCTTTCAGTCTCTATGGCCGCTTTAGCCTTTCTTTACCGAGGATTGGCTCGTTTTGCTCTTGGAGAAACCATTTTAGTGGAAAGATACATTTATGCCTTGCAGTCGTGGTTCCTGCGACATGTTCCATCAAATGCCAGTTCCTTCAGGTTCAACAGTAAGCAGCCGAAGTCTGCCATTCAGTGTCGAGCATTGATTCAGAAACTGCATCAGGAAGAGATTGTTTGGGATTTCTTTGACACGAAAGAAACAGTTCCTCGCTATACTTACGCTTGCAGCAAGCGCTACAGATTGCTTGGCCCCTTCATCTGTGTCGATTATCAGCCAGAAAGATGTCTCAGACAGTTTTCGCAGTGGCAGGTTCGCACCAACATTCGCTTCCCGACAGGCCACATGCCATAGTTCAATCTGCAGTCGGAACAGTGGTATGAGGCATACCATGTCACCAAATATACTTGAGATTCCTTCATTTCTCTATCTGTATTTTTGGGATCAAATGTATCTTCTGAATATCAAGAGTGGTGGCAAACTTTCTGCCCGCCCTCTCTTTGTCTTTGAATATTACCATCAATAAAATTTACTTTTAAAGCTTTTTTTTGGGCCAAATTTTATTCCTTTTATTTGTTTTATAGCATAAAGTGGTCACGATTTTGGTGACAACATCATCATAGGTAAATGGGACATTCCTCCTACTTCTCTTCAAAATCTTTTATCATGGCTGATGACCTCGCCTAGACAACAAGGCACATTTCTCTGTTATCATAAAAATGGTAACACAATTGTCACAAGTCTTGTGATGACCCAATTCCAGGTAATGGGATAATCTCTTAAAATTGTCTACCAAAAACCCTTCATTTTTTCCTAAAAAATTGTGGTTTTCAAAAGGTTTCTTCCATACTCTAACCATTCCCGTATTCCGCAGGAAAACTTTGGCATCATAAAATGGTTCAGACCAAAACTGGCAAGCAGACTGTTCAGCAACACAGTGACAGCGAGAAAGAGGAAATGAACTCTCCGAGATTGTCCAGGGGACATGACTCAGGAGAAGAAAGTGATGTTGATCCTGCCATACAAAGTGTTCCAGAAGATGATGTCTAAAATGATGGTTGAGAAGGCTAATGGTCCAAAGAAAGCAACTTCTAAAAGCAAAATCAAGAAGAAGCCCATGAAAAAGCCTGTCAAAATTAGTAAACAGAAAATCCAACGTGACAGTACTTCTCAGAACTCAGAATCAGCAGAAGAAGGCTCCGAAGAAGAAGAGCAGCTGATTTATATCCCCAAGCATTTGTGACAGTCTAAGAGAGCAGTTGAAGAGCCTGTGCCAGTAAGCAAATCCAAGTATGGGGCCCCTGCAGAGGATCCGATCCAACCATTGACAAAAATAGTCAAGGATCTGCAAATCCGAGACAAAGGGAAAAAATCATATACTAGGCAGGATTTTTACCTCGGATTGGAAGGGGATAACAATCTGGAGAACCTCCTAAGGAAGTTCATTAAGTTAGACGAAATCAGTGATCCCAAGGCCCATATGGCCATGTTCTTTGCAGAATGCGCCAGATTCAGCGAAGATAATCGTGCCATCTTCCTATGTTTTCCCCGCAGTTTGGAGGGGATAGCTACCAAATGGTATGCCGAGCATGTCAATCCCATTGAACTGAGGGATTTTGACAAGGTTGTTAATATGTTTATTGAGCGCTTTCTGTTCAATACTGAAGCTCTGCCTACGCTCAATCACCTGTACAACCTCAAGAAAGAGCCCAATGAAAAGGCCAGGGATTTCATTCACAAATGGAGAAGTATTTGTAACAAAATGAGGAATCCCATTTCTGAGGAGCATGCCCTCCAAATTATCCTCAACAACTTCTCTCAGCCTTTGAAAAGCCTCATCTTTCCATACCCATCCAAATCATTCATTGAACTGACAGAACGAGCAGAATGACTCAAAATGGGAGTAGAGAATGGAATGTATGAAGGCGTTACTTTGGCCAAAAATGTCCAGGATCAAAATAAGAAGACTAACTTTACTTATTCAACCAACGCTCCGGGTGACAATCAGGGCAGTAGCAGCAAGAATGGTAACAACAGTGGCACGAAGCCTGAGCAGAACAGAGGGAGAAAAGGAAAGTTCTTAAGAACAGTGATAAGCCTCTTTTAAGCAGTCCTCAACAAAAAGAGGATCTTCAGGAAAAGCCCAAACACATCAATTGGAGCAAGGATCGGAAATTTACTCCTTTGAACCAGCCTCTGGAAAAAGTTCTGGAATATCTATTGTCCCACATAATGGTTAAACTTCTCAAAGTTGCAGATCCACCCATGATCATGGGAGAGTTCAAAGAGCAGTTCTGTAAATTCCATAGGGCAATGGGACATGATACAGAGCATTGCTTCATCTTGAAACACTTGATCCAGGACTGCATTGACAAGAGCATCCTCATAGAAGATGAAGAGGAAGGCAAAATGGAAATCGTATTAGCCCCGTTCCCAAATCATTCTGCATCAACCATTTTAGAGCACTCATTTCCTCCACAGAGCCATATATGTCCATGCTCCAATGAAGACATAAGTCTCCAGCATCAGGTAATGGTTCTACATCGGGACCAGCCTACATCCCAGAAAATGAACATCTTCTCATTTTTAAACCTAATAAATGCATCAGTTGAGAGCAGAAAAACTCAAGTTTTCCCAAAAAGATTCATTAAAAAGGAAGCCTTCGCAGAGGAAGAAGAAACCTTTAAAGCAGCCGAAGAGCGGGCCAATAGTCTCCAGAAGCCGATCACAGCGCCCTCTAACATTTCCATCCTTAAATTGACTCATGATTGTCCCAAGCATCAAGAAATGCTAGATGATTTATTGAGGAAGATTAAGGTGAAGCCAGGCACTACGCCAGAAGATATGGCACAGATTGTAAATCAGGCGATGACCAACGCCTATCACATTCTCTGATAGAAACTTGTCAAAGCCTTATTCATTCCATAACAATGCATTGTACATCGTGGTAAGGACCAGGGGCATGACTGTCCCGCATGTGCTTTTTGATGGAGGCAGCAACCTCAACATTTTCCCAGAGATGACAGTGAAGGCCTTGAGATTAAAAAAAGAAGAATATGTGCCTGATCCTATTACAATCTATGGCTTCGACAATAACGGGCAGACTGCCAAGGGCAAAATCTTTCTAGAAATCTTCATTAACTACTCAGTGCATACAGTTTTGTTCCATGTCGTCAATGTGCCTCCCACTTACAATCTTTTGTTGGGACGAACATGCATCCACAATGCTAATGTCGTTCCATCAACCCTCCACCAGTGCATAAAATGGTCCAAGGGAGGAATGATTACCACCATCCTTGGAGAAGATCCCGAAAAGAGGCTGCCACAGCCTATGATTCCCCGTCCTACATTTACGACAGACATCCCCAGCATCCGAGAAAGTGATGAAATCAATCTCAGCGAGAGCTTAGAAATGCTGAAGCTGAAAGATGTCTAGTAAGAAGAAAATGTTGCAGCCACAGTCCAATGGCAAGGACCTTGTTTCTTCAAATTAGGAGGACGTATCAACTACACCTCCTTCAAAGATCATCCTTTATTTCCGCAATTTTCCAAAGCAAGAAAAGGATTTGATCTGCTGATAAAACATGGGTATCAGCCATTCCGGGGCATGAAAAGAAACAAGGACGGTATAGTGGAGCCTATCATTCCCATTCAGCATTCTGACAGTTCAGGGTTGGGATTCACTGACCATGATTCTAGCAAGAAAACAATATTTGTCAAAGAAAACAAATGAAGATGATGCCTTAGTTTTTCCTGCTTTTTTCGTTCTTGTTCTTTTAGTTAAATCTTGTAGGGACAACACAATCCCATCTTTTGTCAAATCTTGTAAATATCTCATTTCCAATCAATGACAGATCAATCTTCTCTTCATATTTTGGGCATCTATCATTCTTTCTTATATTTTGTCTGCGCCATTATTTTTTGCTTTGTACAAAAAGCTTGTTGTTGGCTTATACTTTTCCTTAAAAACCTTTCTTGACGTTTCAAGACCATCAAAAACATAACTCCTGAATCAATGAAGAAATTCATTATCAATCCCAAATATTCAAAATTGGCAAGGATTCCTAAGATAAAAGTCAGAGTAGAGGTCAGCCAGGCAGCAGAGCAGACCGAAGAGCTAGCAGAGTTTGATTCAACCATACAAAAATTGCCAGAATTTGCTCACATTCAAAAGAAGGATGAATCGTCATATTTGGTTCAAGATCCAACTAAGGATATCAACATTGGTTCGGAAGATGATCAAAAAATTCTCAAAATTGGTTCAAGTCTAAATGCGGATGAAAAAGCAATACTCATCCAATTCCTTAAGCAGCATCAAGAAGTATTTGCCTGGACTTATGGAGATATGCCAGGATTAGATCTCAAGCTGGTTGAGCATCGACTCAAATTAAAACCAGATTCCAGACCAATCAAGTAGGAACTGAGGAAATTGGACCCTCGAGTTGAGCAGCAAGTCAAGGAAGGGCTTGAAGATTTATTAAAAGCAGGCTTCATCCGAGCCATTGATTATCTAGATTGGTTGGAAAATATCATGGCAGTTCCTAAAAAGAACGAAAAAGTTTGGATTTGCATTGATTTTAGGGATCTCAATAAGGCTACCCCGAAGGATGATTATCCACTTCCCAATATTGATCTTTTGATCGATAGCACAGCGGGTCATGCCATGTTTTCCTTCATGGATAGATATTCAGGCTATAATCAAATCAAACTGGCCATTCGTGATCAGTCAAAGACTTCATTTACTACACCATGGGGAACCTTCTGCTATACAGTCATGCCATTTGGGCTCAAAAATGCTAGGGCAACTTACCAAAGGGCAATGGCCATTATTTTCCATGATCAAATGCATAAGAATATGGATGCATATGTAGATGACATTCTGGTCAAATCTAAAGAAGAGGAAGATCACCTCGATGCTCTTGGTCAAGTCTTTGGAAGGCTCATTCTTTATAAGTTGAGGCTTAATCCTCATAAATGCATTTTTGGAGTAGAATCCGGCAAATTGCTCGGTTTCAGAATCAGTAAAAGAGGAATAGAGGTGGATCCGGCTAAAGCGAAAGCCATTATTGATATGCCACCTCCAACCAATCTAAGGGAGCTGCGAAGCCTTCAAGGGTGCATCCAGTCTATTGTGATCATCGCAAAAATTTTCCTATACTGTGGTTTCTCTCTCTTCCTTCTCTTTTCCTTTTCTAACCTATATTTTCCTCCTTTTTGAAGGGAGAAAAATAAAAGACAGAAAAGAAAAAAAGAAAGAAAGAGAGAAGAGGAACTCTTTTGCGGGGTTTCACTTGACCTTAATTTGAAAATATTTAGAAATTTAACTCGCCTCCGTTTTAAAAATTTGCGGGAAAAATGGAGAGACGGGATTCGCTCGTCGGTACGAGGTTCGACCATTCCTGGCGCCTTTACCAGAGGTAATCGAACCAAGGATCGAATTTATGCCTTTTGCTTTGCCTAAATATCATCTAAGAATTTATCCTTAAAGATCTAAATGCACAAAAAAAATCATGCTTGTGCAATGCAAGGATGTATGCTCTTTTGAAAGATGTTTTGAAAATTTCTAAGTTATTCTGAGATGAACTTGATAAGGGAGTGAAGAAATGTTTGAATATAACTTAGAACTTGAGATAAATCAGAGAAGTTCTAAGTCTTTGAAGTAAATCAGAGTTGGGAGAATAAATGAGAAAGAATGACTTGAAGCTTTGAAAATGAAAGGAAATGAAGTTTCAAAGTCAGAAATAGACTTTGAATTTGAATTTGAATTTTGGAAAGGAAATGAATACTTGAGATGGAATTTGAATTTAGATTTTGAAGTTGGAAATTTAGAATGGATCTGAGAAATAAAAAATAAAAAAATGGATTTAAGAAGTTCAGATGAAATCTGAAAATGGAATTTGGATTTGAAATCTAGAATTGAGAATGGAATTGGATCTCAAAATGGATTTAAGATCTGATGTAGAATTGGGTTTTGGATCCTAAAAATGGATTTGGATCTAAGTCTGAGATCCAAAAAGTGAAATTGGATTCTGAATCCTAAAGTGGAAATTGGATCTGAAGTCTGAGATCCAAGATGAGATTGGATTCTGGATCCTAAAATGAAATTGGATCTGAAGTCTGAGATCCAAAGTGGAACTGAGTTCTGGATCCTAAAATGGATTGTGGATCTGAAACCTGAGATCCAAAAAAGTGAAGATTTGTACTTGGAAATCTGGATCCAAGTTGGTCTAATTTTGGATTTGAATTTTTGAAGGTCAAAAATGGGACTTTTGAGTATAGATTTGGGTTTTGAAAACCCAGATTGAATTTAAAACTTAGAAAAGGCCAAGCTTTTGAGATTCAGGATCAATCTCAAACTTTGATTTTGGATTTTTGAAGATGAACTTGGTCTTGAATATGAAGATGAATCAGAAGTTTCAAAGTTAATTTGAACTTTGAAATTTCATTTAGATTTTGAATTTTGGATATACAAATGGATTTCAAAGTCAAATTGGACTTTTGAATTTTGAAGTTAGAATTTGGGATCAGAAGATGAATCAGAATTTCCAATCGAATTTGGAAGATGAAAGTTTAGAAATTGGATCTTGAATATACAAATGAATTTCAAAGTCAAATTAGACCTTGAATTTTGAAGTTTGAATTTGGAATTTTAGAAGATGAATCAAGAATCTCAAAGTTAAATTGAACTTTGAATTTGATTAGAGTTTTTGAATATAAAATAAATTTGAAATCTCAAAGTTAATTTGAACTTTGAGATTGGAAATGAAATAGAATTGAAAATGAAAAGATGAATTGAATTTTACAAGAATTGAAGATTGATTGAAGAAGATATTTACATCACTTGGAGTTTTTTTAAAAAAGGAATTTTTGAAAACATGATGCAGTTCTATCCTAAGTGATGAATTAATTTAAAGAATTTAAAATTGGATTTTGAAAAGCATATCCCATTCTTTAAATGAATTAAAATAAGATTGAAAATATAATACATCCTTGACTATGGTCATCAAATGTATTATACAATAATCTATATCTAAATTCAGGTGAAGAATAAAACATATTTGATGCTTTTATAGAGTTTAAAATGAAATTAACTCTCAATATACCCTGACTATGGCCATTGGTATATATTTTGAGCCAATTTTAAGTTAAACTCTGATAAAAGAAGAAAAATATTTAAGGAAAATATGATGAATTTTGAAAATGATCCAAGGTAGATCTAGTGTTATTTTATAAAAGATAAAAATCCTAAGTTTTGTTTACATCCTGACTATGGCCATTGATGTAAATCATCAACTTAGGATTAATTACCTCTTACAAAATGGTGCACGTGCCATTCGTGTTTCACCATTTGTGAAATATTAAAAAAAATAAAAGAGAAAAATGTCATGAATCAAGTAATTCTAGGAGATATGTACATGTTCATGCATTCTATTCTAAGACAAAGAATGTAAATTTTCATTGTATCTAGCTATTACAATCATTGAAAAAGAGATTTGAGACGATTGGATTCTAATCTAAGGGAGGAAATCAACATTTTCCATATATCCTTGCAAAGCACTTGATTAGTAGAAGAAAATATCACTTTATTTTTAAAGATGTGAAATGAGATGCTCATATGGACATATGACCAGTGATATATGCCTATATACATACCAGTATATACATACGTATACATATATATATATATGTATATAATGTACCTATATATGGCCTACATGCAATGTAGATGAAATATGCCAATCATATACGTAACACAATCAAATGACTAGGAAATGGCAGGGAAATCATGCAAGAGATTTCCGAGATGTTGTTTATAACAATGCAGCTGATGGTGCATGATGCACCATCATTCAGAAAATTAATCCACAGTACATGAATAGTAATGTTTTTTAAGCAAACTAATCTGCTGCAAAATTGATGGATTACTTGATAGTGGATTGGTATACAGTGAATATGAGATGATTTGTAACCCAAAACCTACTGTATTCAAACTAGATGATGGCTATGGCGGAAACTTTTGGTCATCTATCTGTTTAAAGCCATTGACTGGGCATTATATATATTGATGACATCGATCCTTGTATATAAGATGAGGAGATTTTGTTGTTCAAGGTTGGGAAGAGGACAGCCAGTGTTGTGGACAACTCAGAGAATATGTCACAAGGTGTCACAAGGGAGATTTTGGAGATATCTATTACTTGGACAGGCTTAAAAGTGATAGCATATGAACCAGTTTGTTCATGCTAGAGAGTCCAACACATGATCATTGAACCACAGAAACTATTACCTTCTGTTTGATTAAATTATTACAAACAATATAGATCAGTCCAGGAAGTAAACAGTCAAATGGTCTATTTGGAGAAAAAAAAATTATGCTGAAGGAAACGAACATTTCAATCAAAGGAAAGATTGATTAACCCAAGTGAATACTCAAGCTAATGCTAAATCCAAAGTAAAATGTACATTAATGTAATTAGACTAGTATACTTACATCTTACATGAATAGTTGACAGCAAAGTGAATTTAACTCACCTTACTGTCCGATCTTGAACTTGATACAGCAATTAAGAAGCATTGCGCAGAGGGAAAGGAACGTTTGTTCAATAGCCACAAGATCTGATGAAAATATAACACAATGGTTCATAAGTAAATATCATACCCAAAACAAAAGAGAAATTACAGAATAACATGACTGGATATTTCGCTTGAATAGATGGCCTTTTAGCAACCACCGAATTAACTTCTGCATAAGTATCCTACCTCATTTGAGAGGAATATCACTTCGTGTATCTGTACTGAGGAGGAGGCAATGCCTACCTTCTAGAGTCTGGTGACTCACATCAACTGGTCTGGGATATCCACGATGGATCAAAACTTCATTATCAAGGTAACTCAGGATGCTCGCATGATCTGATTTTGAGGCCATCGGAGATCGGACCCACCTCCAGATTGAGCACAGTTCAGCTCAGTAGATCGATGTTAAATACTTGACATACAGAAGAGTGAGCTCCCAAGATGTGGCGAGTCACCAACACGGACCAACTAGGACATACAGAGGAGCCAACCAATCTCTTCCTCCTACTACAAACGATGGAAAAGGGAAGCGGGTACCATTCTATGGGCACTTCCCAATGGTGATTAAAAATTTGTGCGAGGGGTAGTTTTTCTTCAAAGCAATTGTTGCTTCTTGGGTATAAAAAGGTCTATAACCCGGTCCCAGCAATCCAGTAGTTTCTCCAGCCATCTTCCAAAGCAGAGGGGCTTCTCCTATACTGATGCAGTAGGTAAACTAGAGAATTTATATGTACAGATCCAGTGGGCCATGATTCCATCTTTGTTAATTCCAGATGTGAATCCAACGAATTCTCATATCACCATTGAGAATAAATAGTGATTTATACAGAACTTTCTATAAAATCATTATTGTACATGAACAGGTCACATAATGAAAACCAACAATAAATCTGAGATTTCTTCAATCAAGACGGACCCATTTTGCCAGAAGTAACAAACAGACAAAGCTTACAGAAGACATCAACTGGATGGAGTCAAAAAAAAAGAATTCAATCCTAGCAATAAATGCTCAAATGGTATTTTACAATGGGTAAATTCCTACATAGATGCATATATCAAAAGAGAACATGAAGGTTAATTGTCACGAAAAGGGTAAACAGACCACAGGTGGCAGCATGATGAAGAGATCCTCCCAACTGTTTTTTTTTTTTAACAAAACAAAACCAAACAAACAATGATGTATGAGCTACATCTGAAAATCGTGAGGCATTCCTCTAAAAGGTATCGCTATGTCATACCAGACACGCTCAATTCCTAGATTTTCATATTTTCCATCAATATATTCATTTGGCCTCTGCTCACTCATGTTAATTGGCCTTACTAACCTGTGCAAAAAAAAATCCATGAATTCCATAATCCTTGCACCAATCATTGCAACAGAAAAATCTGGGGTTTTAACTTTCCCTTTCAAGTCCGGCATCAGGAAATGAGTCCCAACGCTGAGGAGACAAGATTTGTTTTAGCGATTTCCATGACTACCAACCATCAGAACTTAGAAGATCTAAGATAGATTCAGAGAACTAATACCTCTTTTGTTTGTAACACCTGGACATCTATGAAAATCTCTAAATAACAACTAAAACCATGTTAACAAGTTGAAAACTTTGATGGAATTTAGTGTAACAGACACACAGAGACACATATCTGCGTGGATACCGCCTCTCCACCCTCAATCGTTTGAGATCTCCCCTACGAATTTGTTTGAATTAAACCCTGGATTTTTTTTTTATTGACTACAGGAATCAAAATGTAATTACATTATGAAAGATGCACAAAGTCCTAATTGCAAATATAGGGGAAAAGATGATGCCATAACCACGAAAATGGCAGATGCAAAAAGTAAACTTCTGGAATGTAGACTCTATGTGTAGCTAGTGTACAGAGAAAACAGAAATTTTAAAGTTAAGACTAAAATGCCTAAGTCAGACTCTCACAGATAATCAAATAACTATTGGCTGGTCAGCACAATTGAGATAAGTTCATTAAAGCAACCCAATTGCTGCCACCAATGCAATCCATGGCTGTGTATTGTTCTCTGATGCAAGCCATTTGTAGCAGTAACCTTTTCAGCAGTTTGAGATTCAAATCGGCAATGCACCTTCACTGGTCAGATTGGAAACTCCATAAGGTCTGATTAATCATACCACAGTCAGGACGCGAAGCATCACTCCCTTGGAGTATGGATTAGTCATCCTGCCAACACACACATGGCATTTGCCTCTAACCACGACACCACTAACATTTCTTTTGCTATCTATATCTAACAACCCTATATGAAGGAAAGGATTCCAAACCAGAGATCCTCGCATTCATTCACGAGCTTTCATAACATTTAATATATACCAAACTTTCTGTTATATCAGATCCGACAAAACCAAAACAAAGTTCGTTTGAAACAGAAAATATATCCATGGCGGCAGAATCTCTGTCCTGGTATCACATAACACGACCAGTTGATGCTGAAAAAGATTACGGATGGAAT
The DNA here is from genome assembly GCF_984573655.1 of Nuphar pumila. NCBI lineage: Eukaryota > Viridiplantae > Streptophyta > Magnoliopsida > Nymphaeales > Nymphaeaceae > Nuphar > Nuphar pumila. The sequence continues at coordinate 66,828,378 of NC_143255.1, read as the reverse complement.
ACCTGTGATGAATTATGAGATGCAAATGGAAGCTAACGTGTATGGGTAGTAATAATGCAGAGGATCCACATGCTAATGATATCATGGGCTTTTGGGAGTATTACAGAATGTGTAGCAAATGTGGGTGATAAAATACAATCTAACGAGAAGAAATAGAGAGGAATCTACTAAAATGAAAGGAAGCACCTGAAATAGATACGAGTGTTATAGGTAGATCCAAATATAAGGCAGAAGCTGCAAGGGAGAGAACTATAAAACAGGTAATCAGATTAACCAATACTGAGACTGGGATGAGAGATACCTGATGATCTAATGCCACAAAACAAAATAAGTAAAAGCTACAGAAAATCAAAAACTCGATCCAGGAGATTTGCACATACCATAGGGCGTAAAAGAGAAGGCATGATAAAGATTGCTCAGGTAATAGATGTTGGCATTAAACTACTAACGAAATGATAAAAAAAAATGACCATGTAAAACTAAAATGCGTAAGTTCAAAAAAAAAAGAAAAAGAAAAGAAAAGGCAAGATCAAATGAAGATTGACGCAGACCCGCTTGCCCAGCAGACCCATGGTTAGATACCGGATCCCAAAACCCCTCTGATCTGAGTTTCAGATTACTAACTGCTGCCATAGGTTGCTGGTATGGGACGATGCTCATTCGATGGAACAAGGTTTTAAACATCACGAAATGTAAAACAAAATGAAAATCAAAAGGAAATCATAAAAAAAAGAAAGGGAGATCAAAGTGTAGGAGTATAGACATTCCATCAATTTCACACTGTGTAAGCCGATTTTACCATGAGTAAACCGGCGTTACAGAGGTGTTTCAATGAAAACAAGAAAAAGAAAATTAAAGTAAACTGGAGAAATTAACGAAATCTATGAGAGAAAAAAAAAAGCTTATTCACGGCCATTTAATGGAGAGTTCGAAGGGAAAGAGAAAAATAGATACTTACCGAAATGGGCTGCAGAGGGAAGGTATGAGACGATGGCTGCGAGGAGGGATGTCGGATGCCGATGGAGAGGTAGGAGACGGATCGTGAAGGAGGAAATGGGGAGGTGAAGAAGCAGTCGTGCAGAAGAAGAAGGTGGAGAGGCAGAGGCTGATGATGCGTGAAAGGAGGAAACTATGTTCAGGAAAGGGGAGAGGTGAAGACAATGCCCTTTTAGGGTTCTCCTGAATGCCCTTTTAAGGAGGGAGAGGAAGGTTTGAGAAGCCGTCGGTTGGAGATGAACGAAGGAGGGGGATTTCGGTGGGTTTGTTGGAGATGGGCGGCGACTGAGAGAGGCGATGGGGAAGTTGAAGATCGGTGGTTCCCCCACGGAGATGAGGGATCGAAGGGTTGGAGAAAGAAGGTCAGGCCATGGAGGAGAGAGAGAGGCGGCTGAGGTGAAGGAAGGAAGATGGCGAGAGTCTAGGGTTTTCAAAACCCTAACTCGACTTTTTAAACGAAAATAAGGATTTTCCACGGAAGGGCTTCTTTAAAAAGTTTTCTCTAAAACGGGTTTCTAAAAACCATTTTGCAATTTTCTTCATTTATTTTTTATTTTTTTGTTCTTTTCTGAGTATTTTTATTTTTTTGTATTTTTGGAATGAAAATCTGAGAAAACAAAGATTAAACCCTAATTTTTCTAAAAAGAATATTTATAAAAGTATTTTCCTGAGAATTTTAGACATTTCGAGAAAATTTCTTCAAAAAAGAGGGTTTGGACCCAGGTTTTGAGAAAATGTTTGAGATTTGATACTTGAATCGAGAAATATAACATGATAAATCCAATCGGATGTCAGATGGACTGTCCGAGCTATTTGAAAAGTATTTTTGGTATTTTCTTAAAAATTGGACAATGAGACTCAATTTTTGGATCTGGACAATGGATCCGGATCCAAAATCAATTTAAACATATAAAATGAATTTAATTTCAGTAAAACTTGAGAAATGAACTGAGATTTAGATTTAAAAGTGGCTTAATTGCTCAGAAAATGATATCAGGGCAAAAAGGGAATATTTAAAAGATTTTGAAAAATTTGGGGTGTTCACAGATGCCCCTCTTTGCTACTAAGCCGGTTGAAAACCGAGTTTAGTGGCAATGATAACACTCCAAATTTTGAAAGAATGCCCCAGTCAGCAAATCTGAACTGGGTGTGGAAGAACTTATTTGAAAGACATGGTTTTTCAGGTTTAAAATATCATCCTGAATGGCTTGGGGGAGACGAAATCCTCGAAAATGATATGATTGAGTAGAAAATGAGGAAATTGTGATGGGACTTTGGGTAAATATCCCTGAATGATGAAAATATAAGAATTTGGGTCAAGTCTCATGGGTGAGACAAGATCAACTCTTGGAATGACTCAGGTTTAGCCCTTAACCTGGATGGGTCGAAGATATCTCAAGATAACCTGAATGGGGAAAGGAATATGCGAGGACCTTGATGGGACATTTTTGTAAAAATGCCTTGTGAGATGAAGCTTAAGTAGGATCTTGTCCTGGATGGATATACGAAGCATGGATTCCTTGATGGGAAGAACCATGATGGGACTAGAGGAAAACACCTCATCGAAATGAGAGTCAGGTTTAACCCAAACCTGGAAAAGGAAGGTACCTCGATGCACGAGGTTCAGGCTTAACCCTTAACCTGAAGGGGACGACCATACGGATTTCTCGAATGAAGAGACCATGATGGGACCTTCGGAGTTTGGACGAACAAATCCGAAAGGGGTTTGCGAAATGAGGAAGGAAATGGGGTTCCCTAAAGCTTTGAAAAGGGGATGATCTGGGGCGTCTCATGGCTGAGACTGAAATAACTTTTGAATTTAATGACCTCTCGCAGAAAATACAGATTTTGACCCTTAACCTGAGTGGGAACAACCATACAGATTTCTCGAAAAATGTGATGGGACCGGAAGAGATACTTCAATTGAATGAAGCAACTCTTCTGGAATATGAGAGATGGAAAAAATGAGGAGATATGAGACAAAATGAACGATGAATAAGGTAACAGGAGGCAAATCTTTCGATGGGGTAAAAGATGAATAAGGCAAACCTTTTATCAAGGAGACGAATCTCTTGATAAGGCAAAGATGGAAGAGGGCAAATCCTTTGGACAGGAGAAGGAAAAAGTGCAATATGAAGATGACGATGAAGATGGCAATCCTTTTAGCAAAGAGAAGGTAAAAATATGAAGATATGAAGATGGCAAATAGTAAGGAGAAGGTGAAATGTGAAATATGAAGAAGGCAATCAAGGAGAAGGCAAAAATGTAAAATATGAAGAAGGCAATTCTTTTATCAAGGAGAAGGCAAGATGTGAAATATGAAGAAGGCAATCCTTTTGGTAAGGAGAAGGCAAAATATAAAATATGAAGAAGGCAATCCTTTTGGTAAGAAGAAGGCAAAATGTAAGATATGAAAAAGGCAATCCTTTTAACGAGAAGGTAAAATGTAAGATATGAAGAAGGCAATCCTTTTAACAAGAAGAAGGCAAGTCTCTCGACAAAGCGAAAGAGGAGGAAGGCAATCCTTTTATCAAAAAGAAGGCGAGTCTCTCGACAAAGCGAAAGAGGAAGAAGGCAATCCTTTTATCAAGGAGAAGGTGAGTCTCTTGACAAAGCAAAAGACGGAGAAGGCAATCCTTTTATCAAGGAGAAGGTGAGTCTCTCGACAAAGCGAAAGACGGAAAAGGCAATCCTTTTATCAAGGAGAAGGCGAGTCTCTCGATAAAGCGAAAGACGAGGAAGGCAATCCTTTGATCAAGGAGAAGGCGAGTCTCTCGATAAAGCGAAAGACGGAGAAGGCAATCTTTTTATCAAGGAGAAGGCGAGTCTCTCGACAAAGCGAAAGACAGAGAAGGCAATCCTTTTATCAAGGAGAAGGTGAGTCTCTCGATAAAGCGAAAGACGAGGAAGGCAATCCTTTGATCAAGGAGAAGGCGAGTCTCTCGACAAAGCAAAAGACGGAGAAGGCAATCCTTTTAGAAAGGAGAAGGCGAGTCCCTCGACAAAGCGAAAGACGGAGAAGGCAATCCTTTTAGAAAGGAGAAGGCGAGTCTCTCGACAAAGCGAAAGACGAGGAAGGCAATCCTTTTAGAAAGGAGAAGGCGAGTCTCTCGACAAAGCGAAAGACGGAGAAGGCAATCCTTTTAGAAAGGAGAAGGCGAGTCTCTCGACAAAGCGAAAGACGGAGAAGGCAATCCTTTTATAAAGGAGAAGGCGAGTCTCTCGACAAAGCGAAAGACGAGGAAGGCAACACCAAGATGTATCAACACAGATGTCAAGTTCTTATTTCTTTATCAGGAAAGCTGGAAAATTTTGCCAAAAAAATGATAAAATTTGTGGTTGATTCAAGGTAATTGAAGGTGAGCACTTTTGAAAGATGTTCCTTCTTCCACCTAGACTATTACCCCCAACTAGGTTAACTCTATAGAATCCAGAATCAAAGCCAAATTTTTGTTGTTGGTTTTTCTTCAAGGATGCTATCAATTTCCTTGATATGAAAGGAGAGGAAATATTCTTAACTTCATAAAAGTAATTAAATGAGAAGATATTGATAGAAGAATTTCACATAGATGAAGAAGATTCTTTGTAGTTTGGGCAGTTTGATATCCTGGGCATTTTCCCCTGATGATCTTTTTGCACTCTTTTGAGTCATGGGGCTTTCTTGGGCTTTTACATCATCCTTCATTTTGGAGATGTCCTGACTTTTCTCTCTTTTTAGGGAAGGGTACGTCACAAACTCCTTCATCTTGGAGATGCTCCGATCCTTCATTTTCTCAGGGATCATATATGATGGTATTGGCTCAAAGGTCTTTAGATGATAGCAGAAATCAAATATCTTTTAGGGTTTGTCGGTAGGTCCATCACATCCGCCTTCATCTCGATGGTGATCCGAACTTTCCATGGAAGGATCCGTCACAAACCCCGTCATCTTGGAGATGTTTCAAATCTTCTTTGGCCCCGGGGGTCTACTCGCTTAATTTGCCTTCATCTTGACGACAATTGAGAGATCCCTTTTGCGGATATTTGATTTGCAGCTTAGCTGACTTGAGGAGACATGAATTGGGTAGGTTCTTTTCTGTCTGCCCAGGATATTTCCACTGTCTTACTGCCAAATAATAATCTTTAAGAATGTGTCATAGCTATGATCAATATCAACTCATTTATGGCTCTTCAGCATCACTGAATATTTCCTTTACCGGTCATGTCGAAGATTTTTTCTTCATCCTCTTGGTTGACCAACAGAAAATTTGCAGTTTGAGCCTTTCTTCATAGAAGCTTCACTCTTTTGGAAGGAATACTTAAGGAGATTTGAGGAAATTTTTTTATATAATTTTGAGATTAACAACTATTTTATGGCAATTTGGCAAGATATTCCTGAAATCCTTGATGACGAAACCTTTGCTTAACATCGAATTTTGACATATCAGTGGGATTCTGGAGAAGAATCCAACATGAGGTTGAATTTTGAAGGTAAAGGTGAATTTAAAGTTCTGAAGGTAAGCTTGACATAAAACTGGATTTTGAAGGTAAGCCTAACTCGGAAGTTGGTTTTGAAAAACCAACCGAATTAGGACTCAGGTTTCTACAAGGAAAACAAGAAAATTCGAGTCGAAACTCGAGTCTTCAAAGGAAAACTGGAAGGTTCGAGTCGGGGCTCGAATCTCAAAAGAAAATTTGAAAATTCATTTATTGAAGGCAAGAAAACTTGAGATAAAACCCAAATTTTCGAAGGAAAGCAGGAAAATTTGAGTCAGGGCAAGAATCAAAACTTAGAGGTTCATTTATTGAAGGCAAGAAAACTCGAGATAAAACCCAAATTTTCGAAGGAAAGCAGGAAAGTTCGAGTCAGGGCTCGAATCAAAATTTTGAAGGTTTATTTATTGAAGGCAAGAAAACTCGAGATCAAAACCCAAATTTTTGAAGGAAAGCAGGAAAGTTCGAGTCAGGGCTCGAATCAAAATTTTGAAGGTTTATTTATTTAAGGCAAGAAAACTCGAGATAAAACCCAAATTTTCGAAGGGAAGCAGAAAGGTTCGAGTCAGGGCTCGAATCTGAAAGGAAAACTTGAAAGTTTTTTTTATTGAAGGAAAGAAAACTCAAGATAAAATTCAAATTTTTTTTTTTTTTTAGGAAAGCTGGAAAGTTCGAGTCAAGGCTCGAATCTTGAAGGAAAACTTGGAAGTTCAGATTTTTGAAGGAAAGGAAGACTCGAGTTTAAACCCAAATCTTTGAAGGAGAGTTGGAGAGTTCGAGTCAAGGCTTGAATCTCAAAGAAAAGAGTTGGAAGTTCGAGTCAAAAAACTCGAATCTCAAAGGAGAGTTGATGAGAAGGGATAGAAGAAGACTGGCAGAATTTTAAGGAGAATTTGAGGAAAGATTGTAACATGAAGGCTTGAAATTGAGATTTGAATAACCCGAAGGTCAAAATTGGATTTAGAGCTTTGATTTTTTTTTGGTGAAGGGTCAGTGCGAAGACTGATCCTGAGAGGCTAACTGATCGGTCAACCAGACACTAGCACGAGCGCTAGGCTCACCTGTATGGGTACGAGATTTTCAAAAATGTCCCAGTATGAGTACTGGGTTTTCTGGCGGAGATTTGAAGAAAAAAGGGACACCGACGTTCTAAGATACTTAAGAATTGAGCAAGAATGATTGTCGGTGTTTTCAGGATTATCCCTTATCCTGAAGGGGGAAGAATAAAATTTAAGGAGAATTAATGAAGAGAAATATATAAATTTAGAAAATCAATAAAGATTGATGAAAACATTATTTACAAAGGAATCCTCATAGGTAGCGTTGTGGCTCCTACAAGGGGTTTCAGGACTATCCCTTATCCTGAAATGGGAAAAAGAATAGAATTTAAAGAGATTTGATGAAGGGAAATTGATATAAATCTAGAAGATCAACAAAGATTGGCAAAACTTGTATTTACAAAAGAATCCTCATAGGTAGCATTGTGGCTCCTACGAGGGGTTTCAGGATTATCCCTTATCCTGAATGGGAACACCTCGGACAACGAGGGTCAGATTTATCCCTTAACCTCAGGGGGAAAAAGTATAAAAGGAAATACCTCATGGGAAAGAGGCATCAGGTTTATCCCTTAGCCTGAAAGGGTAAAAGAATTGATAAAATTTAATGGAATTTGAGGTAATATTTGATAAACTTGATAAAACTTTGATAAAATTTGATGTAAACTTGATAAGATATGAAATAAATGAAACAGATAAAAATACAAAAAATTAACTGAAAATTTATAAGATTTGAGAAAAAAGAGTTTTTCTGATCCTGCCTGCATATGGGATCTTGAAAGGAAAATGTTTATTTAAGGATAAGTGAAAAAAATCATTTTTGGACAGAAAATCTACCGTAAGAAGAATGATCAGTGCGAGAACTGATCCTTCAAAATCAAACATGAGAGATCATCGTGAGGGTCAAATTTTGAAGGCAATGGTTTGAAAATCTAATTTTTGAAAAAGAAAATCAACAACAGATCTGATTTCTAAAAATAACAGTTTGAAATTGATAACAAGATCAATACAAGGGTTGATCTTAGAAGATAATGTTTAAAAATCAACCTTAGAAGATAAGATCAATCACAGGGGTTGATCTTTGAATGTAATGATTTAAAATCCATTTTCAGAAGATAAGACCAATGCAAGGATTGATCTTTAAATATGATGATTTATAACCCATTTTGGAAGGTAAGATCAATGCAAGGATTGATCTTTGAATATGACGATTTGAAAAATCAAACTTGGAAGACAAGACCAACACAGGGGTTGATCTTTGACTATAATGATTTAAAATTAATTTTTGGAAGACGAGACCAATGCCAGGATTGATCTTTGAATATAACGTTTTGAAAAACTACTTTTGGAAAATATGATCAACACAAGATTTGAGACCTGTTTTGGAAGATAAGACCAACACAAGGGTTGATCCTTCAATGTAATGGTTCAAAAACCTATTTTGGAAAACATGATCAACACGAGGGCTGCTTTTTCAATGCAATGGTTCGAAAACCTATTTTTGAAAACATGATCAACACGAGGGTTGATTTTTGACAAAGGTTGAACAAAAGAAATATTCAAACTCTTTGGTCATAACGAAGACCTTTTTTAAAATTTCTTGATTTTTGAAAAGCCCTCATAGGTAATATCATTTCTCTCATGAATGATGTCAGGATTGGTCCTGCATTCTGAAAAGAACAGGAAAATGTGGTTTTTAATAGAAGCTGATGAAGAGATTTTTGAAATATAGATTTTCAAAAGCAAATGCCCCTATGTGGCACAGGAAGAAAGTATTGTGATATTAGAGATATAAAGGAAAATTGACATTTCATTTGACGAGCAAAACTGATAACAAAGAACTGAAATATTTACAAGTATTTTGACCAAAAGGTCACAAAAGGACTGGACTGACTGGCCCCCTACAAGGTGACTTGGCAAAAAAGAAAAAAAGTAGAAGAATTCTAACATCTTCAGTCTTCTGAGTAGCCGGGGAGAGACTTGGTCATGACGGATAGGTCTTCTTCCTCTTCGTCTTCAACAAAGAGACTCTTGTCGACGCAATCCTGAACAATATTTTTGAAGACGAAGCAGTGATCGGTGTCATGCCCCACTGCTCGATGGAACTTGCAGAATTGATTTGTGAACCTTCCCATGACTGTGGGAGGATCTGCAACTTTTGGGAGTTTAACCAATCCCATGGCCAGCATGAATTCAAGGGCTTCTTCAAGCGTTTGCTTCAGAGGAGTGAACTCAGGATCATTACTCCAACCTTCGCGCTTTATCTTTTCTTTCTGCGAAAAGTTAGACTGAGACAACTTGTTATTCTGTTTGGAAGACTTCTCTCTTTGAGCTGCGTCGTGGTTCTGGACATTCTTGCTGTCATTTCTGTTTCTTCTACTGCTATCATGATCATTTCCAGAGGTATCAGCTGCATGAGTGAAGTGTGCTTTCTTTTTGTGGTCTTGGACATTCTTGACCAGAGGCATGCCCTCGTAAAGCCCACTTTCTATTCCTGCCTCGAGCCATTCGGCTCGCTCAATCAACTTGATAAAGGATTTTGCCGGAGAAGTGGCAATGAGGCTTCTCAGGGGCTGAGAGAAATTGCTGAGGATTATTTGCAATGCATGTTCCTCTGGAATGGGAACTTTCATCTTGTTGCAGGTACTTCTCCACCTGTGGATGAACTCTCCTGCTCTTTCAGTCTCATTCTGCTTTAGGTTGTAAAGGTGATTGAGAGTAGGTGAAACCTCAGTGTTGAATAGAAAACGCTCAATGAACAGATTTACCACTTTATCGAACTCTCGTAGTTCGATAGGATTGATGTGGTCGGCATACCACCTGGCTGCTATACCCTGTAGACTGCGGGGAAAGCAAATAAACAACGCTCGGTTGTCTTTTCTGAAATGGCTGCATTCTGCATAAAATGTGGCTAAATGGGCTTTAGGGTTGCCAGTTCCATCAAACTTGAGAAATTTACGAGGAAGGTTCTTCAGATTATCATCCCCATCTAGACCATCGTAAAAATCCTCGCCAGTGTAGGCCTGCTTGCCCTTACCCTTGGCTTGAATATCCTTGATTGCTCGATTCATCTCCTTCATTTGCTTGCTCATCAGGTCCTCTGCTAGAGCCCCAGACTTGGGCTTGTTGACGGATTCGGGCTCTTCTGCAGTTACCTTTGTAGACTGTCTTGGAGGATTCTGTTTGTAGACAATCTGCTCTTCCTCGACTGACTCTGATTCCTCAGAAGTAATGTCTGGTTGTACATTCTTCCTAATGATTCTGACTTGCTTTTTTACAGGTGTGATCATCGAAAAATTTTTCCTCTCTCGTTGGTTTCTCTCTCGTTGGTTTCTCTCTCTTCCTTCTTTTTTCCTTTTTAAACCTCTATTCTCCTCCTTTTTGAAGGGAGAAGAATAAAAGAAAGAAAAGAAAGAGAGAAAAGAAAAAAAGAGAAAGAAAGAGAGAAGAGGAACTATTTTGCGCGGTCTCACTTGACCTTGATTTGAAAAATATTTAGAAATTTAACTCGCCTCCATTTTTGAAAATGTTGCGGGAAAAATGGAGAGACGGGATTCGCTCGTCGGTACGAGGTTCGACCGTTCCTGGCACCTTTACCAGGGGTAATCGAACCAAGGATCAAATCTATGCCTTTTGCTTTGCTTAAATATAATCTAAGAATTTATTCTAAATCTAAATGCACAAAGAATCATGCTTGTGCAATGCAAGGATGTATGCTCTTTTTGAAAAGATGTTTTTTTGAAAATCTCCAAGTATTCTGAGATGAACTTGGTAAGGGAGTGAGGAAATGATTGAATCTAACTTAGAATTTTGAGATAGATGAGAGAATTTCTAATTTTTTGAAGTAAATCAGAGTTGGGAAATAAATGAGAAAGAATGACTTGAAGCTTTGAAATGAGAGGAAATGAAGTTTCAAAGTCAGAAATGGATTTTGAATTTGAACTTGGATTTAGGAAGGGAAATGAATACTTGAGATGGAATGGAATTTAGATTTTGAAGTTGAAAATCTTAAATTTAGAATGGATCTGAGAAATCTAAATGATGTATAAACGAATTTAAGAATCCCATATATGATCTATAAGTGGATTTAGATTTGAAATCTGGAAATGAAATGGAATTGGATCTTAAAATGGATTTAAGATCTGGGATCTGGGATCTGGGATCTGAGATCTGATGTAAAATTGGGTTTTAGATTCTAAGATGGATTTGGATCTGAAGTCTGAGATCCAAAGTGTGATTGAATTCTGGATCCTAAAATGGATTTGGATCTGAAGTCTAAGATCCAAAGTAGAATTGAACTCTGGATCCTAAGATGGATTTGGATCTGAAGTCTGAGATCCCATGTAGAGTTGGACTCTGGATCCTAAGATGGATTTGGATCTGAAGTCTAAGATCCAAAGTAGAATTGAACTCTGGATCCTGAGATGGATTTGGATCTGAAGTCTGAGATCTAAGGTAAAATTGGATTCTGGATCCTATAAGGAAATTGGATCTGAAATCTAAGATCCAAAGTGTGATTGAATTCTGGATCCTAAAATGGATTTGGATCTAAAGTCTGAAATCCAATATAAGTGTTGAACCATGGATCCTAAAAATGGATTTGGAGTTAAATTCAGAAGATGAATCAAGAACTTCTAAGTTTAATTTGAACTTGGAAAATGAATTTTAGAAATTGAATCTTGAATATACAAATGAATTTCAAAGTTAAATTGGATTTTAAATTTAAGATACAATTTGGAATTTGAAATACAAGATGATTCTGAAGTTTCTAAGTCAAATGGGACTTTGAAATTGAATTCTTGAATCCTTTTGAGAAGTAGAATTGAATTTGAATATATGAATAAGATTTGATCTGAGAAATGAAGGAAAGAATTACTTGGATTTATGAAAAAGAAATTTTAAAAATATGATGCAACTCTATCCTAAATGATGAATGAATTTAAATTTTTGAAATTGGATTTTGAAAAGCTATTACATTCTTTAAATGAATTAAAATAAGATTGAAGATATAATACATCCTTGACTATGGTCATTGAATGTATTATATAATAATCTATATTTAAATTCAGGTGAAGAATGAAATATATTTTTGTGCTTTTATAAAGTTTAAAATGGAATTAATTCTCAATATACCCTGACTATGGCCATTGGTATATATTTTGAGCAAATTCTAAGTTAAACTCTAATAAAAGAAGGAAATATTTGAAAATATGATGATTTTTGAAGAGGATCCAGTGCAGATCCAATGTTATTTTATAAAAGATAAAAATCCTAAGTTTTGTTTACATCCTGACTATGGCCATTGATGTAAATCATCAACTTAGGATTAATCTACCTTTTATGAAATGGTGCACGTGCCATTCGTGTTTCACCATTGTGAGATTTTGAAAAGTGAAGGTAAAAGATATGAGAATAAGAAATTTATGATATTTACAAATGCTCATTCATTCTAATCTAGAGCAGGAAATGTGAAATATTTTCATTACATCTAATTATTACATTATGAGAATGAATTCTGAAGAGATGGAAAATATCTAACTTGAAAAAGGGAAACTTATAATCCTGCAGAACAGAGTTAGTTTAAGGTGAACGGAAGATATCATATCAAAGACCTACATGCATATACATAAGTGAGATGTCTTGGTGGAGAGGAATAAGTATATACATATACTCACATTTCAATGACAAGAATGATGTTTATATAATGTCTTGTATCTATATGGGAATGAGGTGAGGCTTATGTTGCAGTGGTGTTATATGTATACATAAAAGGTCTTTATGAAGTAAAGATGCAAGGGGATGTGAGAAGATGAATATGATAATCTACAGAGCACTATACAACCAATATCTGAAGGGTGAATGTGACAGCCATATGCTGTATACGACATGTAGAGATAACAGTGAGTGCTATAGTGAACAGTGTAACTTGCAGAAAATGCCAATATGTAGTTTAACTAAATGTGGACATGTATATATGCAAGATAAACCAACACACAGATGAAATATTGGCATAGCATATAACTATGGTAAGCAGCATAAACAATAGATAGGGCTCAATATGGCAGCATTACTAATATCTTCATGATGAATCATAATGAATTTTAAAATAAGATCTCACAGAATGGGGATTTACCTTGGATCGAACAAGTTATTCATAAAAAGAATAGGTTAGATTTCAGAGGAGGTGGATGGAAAGGAACCAACCTTATGAATCCCCTTCCGTACGCAACCCCCTTTTTCACTCATCAATTGCCATTGAATGCTTAAGGAGGTTCGGGCCTTTTATGGGACTTAAAAAAAAGAAGAACCCTCAAGGTAATTTTCCTTGCAATCTCAGATACAGCACTCTGATAAACCAGGCTACGACATCCTCTTACTACTGCAATTCCTTCATATGCAGCCAAAAGTTTAAATAAATCAACAATGCATTAAAATCCATTTACATTTAACAGGATGAACACCTCCAGTGAGATTGGGAAATAAGGAACATATTTGAAGATTCTCATTTACACACTGGTTTGTCCAGATTTCCTGAATATCTGACAGATGGTAGTTGGCTTAATTTATATCCCAAAGCAAGCAAACCAGATACTTTACTAGATTGTCCGATGAGAATCATAAGAGTGACTTACAACTGAGGACAACATATAACATTGGCAAGAAAAGGGGCAAACAGTCCCCAACAATCAATTGCAGTCACTCCTGCCATACTTTCTGCAGCAAAAATTTTTAAGGTGCATGTCCCTGACAACATCGGCAGGCTACAGTAGGAAAGTGCAGGTCGTGGCCATTTTTGGCATTGCCTTTAAAGTCACCAGAGCTATGGGGTCTGGCTGGTCAATGAATGTATAAAGGTGATAAGCAATAAATACAACACACAGAAAACATAAAGTGGTGATGGACTAACGGGCGAAACATAAGTGTTGTGATGTGTTCGTGTGGGGAATATGATGAATGGAGGTACAGATGAAGAGACCAAGAAGAAAGATTATCACTTCAACTAAGAGCACATCTCCAACATATAAACCAGCATAATGTGATCAAGCTTGTTAACATGAACCCAAGACTGCCGTGAATCAGGCCACCACACTCTATGATGCTGTCGCTGGATCAGGCTGTACACCATGAAGATCTCCAGAAACATTGTGAGAATGAATCACGCTAGCTACAACAATCGGTTTTTAGTCTTCATTGGTAATAACATGATCAGTCATAGCAGGAAACAACATTCTGCCTTCTGATCTCCTGTCAGCATCATTTGAGCTGAATACTGGCATTTAAAACTTATTTACTCTAGTGGCTGAGATGAACATACTGGTGTGCTGGAGAGTAAAGATATACTGTCAAGAAGATTAAGAGAGCATGAATGAACCTGATTTCAGCAGAGCTTGGCTTTTCGAGGAGGCTACGACATTGTTACTGATCGGCAAGGCAATCAATCTCACGATGAAGCAGAAAATTGACTTTGTATTAATCGGATGCCAGCTTTTAATTCAACAGACCTCGAGTTTGCTCATAATCAGAAGCCTTGGTTATGATCCTACAGGATACCCGATTCCAGCTCCTCATAGTTGTAGGAGCTTTCATGGCCGAATCCTCATCGTTTAGGTGGCAGAAAGTTTAGGAAAGAAGGGGAAGGAGACGAAGAAGAAGAAGAAGAAGAATGACAGGGGTGAAAACGATCTCGTAAAGTAGAAGAAGGTGGAGGGGTGATAACGGGTGCCCTCATGGGGCTTCCTGCATGCCCTTTTAATGAGGAAAAGAAGATTCGGGAAAGGGTTTGTTAGAGATCGGTGGAGGAAGAAAAAGGGGTTGTGCGATGGAGGGTTTTCAGAGAGGGTTTGGACGAGAGCGGCTGAAAGAGCAAACTCCCGAGAAGGAGAAGGTCCTCCTCTTGCGAAAGATTTTTTTTTTTTTACCAAAACCCTAAAGAAAAGAATTCAAAGGGGAACCCCTTTATTTTCAAATTTCTGCAATGAGGAGGCTCCCTAATAAATTTTTGCAAAAAGAAGTTTTCTCAAAAACCCGATTTTTTAAAAAGGGTATTTTCAAAAAGATTTATTTTGCAAAAGAATGGTTTTTCAAGAGAGGTTTTCTTCAAAAACTAATTTTTTTTGTTTCTTTTCTATTTTGCATTTTCCAATTTTCTTTGGTATTTTTGGGTTAAAATCTTAAAATTTAGAAAACAAGGATTTAAACTAATTTTTTTATATTTTTTTTTGAGAAATATTTACAAAAGTGTTTTTCTGAGAATTTCAGACCATTTCGGGGAAATTTCTTCAGAAAAAGGGGTTTGGACCCAAGTTTTGAGAAAATGTTTGAGTTTTAAAACTAAAATCGAGGAATACAACGCAATGGATCCAAACGGACGTCGGATGGACTGTCCGAGCTATTTAAAACTATTTTTGGTATTTTCTATAATTTTAATTTAAAATTTGGACGATGAGACTCGGATTTGGATCTGGACAATGGATCCAGATCTGAAATCAATTTAAACATATAAAATGAATTTAATTTCAAAAAAACTTGAGAAATGAACTGGGATTTAGCCTTAAAAAATGACTCATTTGCTCAAAAATAAATTTAGGGGCAAGAAGGGAATATTTAAAATATTTTAAAAAATTTGGAGTGTTCACAACAGGCTTCTTCCTCAGCTTGCTTTTAGGAACTGTCTCTTTCAGCTTGGCCTCGGCTTGCTCCGACATCATTCTCGCCATCATCTTTTGGAACATATCATACATAGCGGGGTCGATGTCATCTTTCCTGTTCTGACTCTGTCCCCTGACTGATTTAGGAGAGCTTATCTCTTCCGCCTCACTGTCGCCGAGTTGAGGAACTGTTTCTTTTCCCGCTCTTGTCGTAACCATTTTTCAGATATCAGCACTCTCTCTGTAGAGGAAAGAGGAGGTTTTTAGACCAAAGAAACTTCTTGGAGAAGTTTTGACAAGAGGAAGGATTTAGGTTGAAATCTAAAAAATTGTATCCCTTTACTAGGGATTGAGTCGTCACAAAATTTGTGACAATTGCGCTGTTTACTCTACGAGGGAGAGTAATCAACTAAAAAATATGAAAGAAAATACCATTTTGAAAAGGATATCTCTTGACGGAAAGAGTTTTTTATGAAAATATAAACAAGGATATAAAATCAGAAGAAAATAAGAGAAAAAATGGAATTTGAGAATAAACGGTAAGGATTTAAAATTTGAAGAACTTGCAGGCAGGATCAGAAGAATTTGGAAGAATTTTTAGAGGAAGAAGAAGAAGAGAAAGAATAATACATCTGGGTTTTAAAAACAAAGAGGAAATTTTGAAATATATACCCAGGGTTTTGGAAAATATAAGGAGGATATATATATGTAATATTATTCAATCACAGATATACAAGCAAGGATACACAAACAGCACTCCCTAAAACTGACTCTATATGCAATATTTGAAATGGCAAATAGGATCTTAATCCTAACTCTAAGATTTAGATCATCTCATTCCAATCAAGGTATGCCGATATACTCAAGCCGAAGCTCGAAGTACGTGGCATATAAGATATTTTTTCGGTTCTAAGGTAAAGGCTTCCCAACATCCTTGAGCACCTACCGATATACCTCGGACTATGGCCCTTAGGTACGTGGTAGGGGGGCGCAAACCCAAATAAGTGGTCCAGTTGTGAGACTCTCTCCCGAACTATGGTTCAGTGAGACAGCCCAGCAACGTGAAGACCTGGACAATATAGGTAGGGATGTTTTTCAAAATATGATCAACATGCAATAAAATCAGAAGGCTCTAATGCAAGTCCTAAAGAGATAGAATTTAAATGAAAAGAATCATACACTTGCATACATTGTTTTGCATTCAACCCCTAAAATTGAGGAGAGTTGTATTTAAGACCTAAGTCTAATGTGAACATGGAATAATCTCCTCAATATGGTCCTACCAAACCATACTTAGATCCTATATGCAATGATGTCAGCTTTAGGACAGAGTCTAGGCTCCTAAGGTTTGCATGGAAATGTAGCTGACATATGTTAGAATAAAGACTTAGAAAATATTAAAGAAAAAGCAAAGGCATAGATCCGACCGGACGAAGACGGGTCCCATCTCGGTCGCCAAAACTGTGATCATCGCAAAAATTTTCCTATAGTGTGGTTTCTCTCTCTTCCTTCTCTTTTCCTTTTCTAACCTCTATTTTCCTCCTTTTTGAAGGGAGAAAAATAAAAGACAGAAAAGAAAGAGAGAAGAGAAAAGAAAGAAAGAAAGAAAGAGAGAAGAGGAACTCTTTTGCGGGGTTTCACTTGACCTTAATTTGAAAATATTTAGAAATTTAACTCGCCTCCGTTTTGAAAATTTGCGGGAAAAATGGAGAGACGGGATTCGCTCGTCGGTACGAGGTTCGACCATTCCTGGCGCCTTTACCAGGGGTAATCGAACCAAGGATCGAATTTATGCCTTTTGCTTTGCCTAAATATCATCTAAGAATTTATCCTTCGTGTTTTACCATTTGTGAAATATTAAAAAAAATAAAAGAGAAGAATGTCATGAATCAAGTAATTCTAGGAGATATGTACATGTTCATGCATTCTATTCTAAGACAAAGAATGTAAATTTTCATTGTATCTAGCTATTACAATCATTGAAAATAAGATTTGAGATGATTGGATTCTAATCTAAGGGAGGAAATCAACATTTTCCATATATCCCTGCAAAGCACTTGATTAGTAGAAGAAAATATCACTTTATTTTTAAAGATGCGAAATGAGATGCTCATATGGACATATGACCAGTGATATATGCCTATATACATACCAGTATATACATACGTATACATATATATATATATATATATATATATATATATATATATATATATATATATATATATATATATATGTACCTATATATGGCCTACATGCAATGTAGATGAAATATGCCAATCATATACGTAACACAATCAAATGACTAGGAAATGGCAGAGAAATCATGCAAGAGATTTCCGAGATGTTGTTTATAACAATGCAGCTGATGGTGCATGGTGCACCATCATTCAGAAAATTAATCCACAGTCCATGAATAGTAATGTTTTTTAAGCAAATTAATCTGCTGCAAAATTGATGGATTACTTGATAGTGGATTGGTCTACAGTGAATATGAGATGATTTGTAACCCAAAACCTATTGTATTCAAACTAGATGATGGCTATGGCGGAAACTTTTGGTCATCTATCTGTTTAAAGCCATTGACTGGGCATTATATATATTGATGACATCGATCCTTGTATATAAGATGAGGAGATTTTGTTGTTCAAGGTTGGGAAGAGGACAGCCAGTGCTGTGGACAACTCAGAGAATATGTCACAAGGTGTCACAAGGGAGATTTTGGAGATATCTATTACTTGGACAGGCTTAAAAGTGATAGCATATGAACCAGTTTGTTTATGCTAGAGAGTCCAACACATGATCATCGAACCACAGAAACTATTATCTTCTGTTTGATTAAATTTTTACAAACAATATAGATCAGTCCAGGAAGTAAACAGTCAAATGGTCTATTTGGAGAAAATTAAAAAAAAATCATGCTGAAGGAAACAAACATTTCAATCAAAGGAAAGATTGATTAACCCAAGTGAATACTCAAGCTAATGCTAAATCCAAAGTAAAATGTACATTAATGCAATTAGACTAGTATACTTACATCTTACATGAATAGTTGACAGCAAAGTGAATTTAACTCACCTTATTGTTCGATCTTGAACTTGATACAGCAATTAAGAAGCATTGCGCAGAGGGAAAGGAACGTTTGTTCAATAGCCACAAGATCTGATGAAAATATAACACAAAGGTTCATAAGTAAATATCATACCCAAAACAAAAGAGAAATTACAGAATAACATGACTGGATATTTCGCTTGAATAGATGGCCTTTTAGCAACCACCAAATTAACTTCTGCATAAGTATCCTGCCTCATTTGAGAGGAATATCACTTCGTGTATCTGCACTGAGGAGGAGGCAATGCCTACCTTCTAGAGTCTGGTGACTCACATCAACTGGTCTGGGATATCCATGATAGATCAAAACTTCATTATCAAGGTAACTCAGGATGCTCGCATGATCTGATTTTGAGGCCATCGGAGATCGGACCCACCTCCGGATTGAGCACAGTTCAGCTTAGTAGATCGATGTTAAATACTTGACATACAGAAGAGTGAGCTCCCAAGATGTGGCGAGTCACCAACACGGACCAACTAGGACATACAGAGGAGCCAACCAATCTCTTCCTCCTGCTACAAACGATGGAAAAGGGAAGCGGGTACTATTCTATGGGCACTTCCCAATGGTGATTAAAAATTTGTGCGAGGGGTAGTTTTTCTTCAAAGCAATTGTTGATTCTTGGGTATAAAAAGGTCTATAACCCGGTCCCAGCAATCCAGTAGTTTCTCCAGCCATCTTCCAAAGCAGAGGGGCTTCTCCTGTACTGATGCAGTAGGTAAACTAGAGAATTTATATGTACAGATCCAGTGGGCCATGATTCCATCTTTGTTAATTCCAGATGTGAATCCAACGAATTCTCATATCACCATTGAGAATAAATAGTGATTTATACACAACTTTCTATAAAATCATTACTGTACATGAACAGGTCACATAATGGAAACCAACAATAAATCTGAGATTTCTTCAATCAAGACGGACCCATTATGCCAGAAGTAACAAACAGTCAGAGTTTACAGAAGACATCAACTGGATGGAGTCAAAATAAAAGAATTCAATCCTAGCAATAAATGCTCAAATGGTATTTTACAATGGGTAAATTCCTACACATATGCATATATCAAAAGAGAACATGAAGGTTAATTGTCACGGAAAGGGTAAACAGACCACATGTGGCAGCATGATGAAGAGATCCTCCCAATTGTTTCTCTTTTTTTTTTAACAAAACAGAACCAAACAAACAATGATGTATGAGCTACATCTGAAAATCGTGAGGCATTCCTCTAAAAGGTATCACTATGTCATACCAGACACGCTCAATTCCTAGATTTTCATATTTTCCATCAATATATTCATTTGGCCTCTACTCACTCATGTTAATTGGCCTTACTAACCTGTGTAAAAAAAAATCCAAGAATTCCATAATCCTTGCACCAATCATTGCAACAGAAAAATCTGGGGTTTTAACTTTCCCTTTCAAGTCCGGCATCAAGAAATGAGTCCCAACGCTGAGGAGACAAGATTTGTTTTAGCGATTTCCATGACTACCAGCCATCAGAACTTAGAAGATCTAAGATAGATTCAGAGAACTAATACCTCTTCTGTTTGTAACACCTGGACATCTATGAAAATCTCCAAATAACAACTGAAACCATGTTAACGAGTTGAAAACTTTGATGGAATTTAGTGTAACAGACACACAGAGACACATACCTACGTGGATACCGCCTCTCCACCCTCAATCATTTGAGATATCCCCTACGAACTTGCTTGAATTAAACCCTGGATTTTTTTTTTTTTGATTCACTACAGGAATCAAAATGTAATTACATTATGAAAGATGCACAAAGTCCTAATTGCAAATATAGGGGAAAAGATGATGCCATAACCACGAAAATGGCAGATGCAAAATGTAAACTTCTGGAATGTAGACTCTATGTGTAGCTAGTGTACAGGGAAAACAGAAATTTTAAAGTTAAGACTAAAATGCCTAAGTCAGACTCTCACAGATAATCAAATAACTATTGACTGGTCATCACAGTTGAGATAAGTTCATTGCAGCAACCCAATTGCTGCCACCAATGCAATCCATGGTTGTGTATTGTCCTCTGATGCAAGCCATTTGCAGCAGTAACCTTTTCAGCAGTTTGAGATTCAAATCGGCAATGCACCTTCACTGGTCAGATTGGAAACTCCATAAGGTCTGATTAATCATACCACAGTCAGGACGCGAAGCATCACTCCCTTGGAGTATGGATTAGTCATCCTGCGAACACACACATGGCATTTGCCTCTAACCACGACACCACTAACATTTCTTTTGCTATCTATATCTAACAACCCTATATGAAGGAAAGGATTCCAAACCAGAGATCCTCGCATACATTCACGAGCTTTCATAACATTTAATATATACCAAACTCTCCGTTATATCAGATCCGACAGAACCAAACCAAAGTTCGCTTTGAAACAGAGAATATATCCATGGCGGCAGAATCTCTGTCCTGGTATCACGTAACACGACCAGTTGATGCTGAAAGGGATTACGGATGGAATACCTGTGATGAATTATGAGATGCAAATGGAAGCTAACGTGTATGGGTAGTAATAATGCAGAGGATCCACATGCTAATGATATCATGGGCTTTTGGGAGTATTACAGAATGTGTAGCAAATGTGGGTGATAAAATACAATCTAACGAGAAGAATTAGAGAGGAATCTACTAAAATGAAAGGAAGCACCTGAAATAGATACGAGTGCTATAGGTAGATCCAAATATAAGGCAGAAGCTGCAAGGGAGAGAACTATAAAACAGGTAATCAGATTAACCAATACTGAGACTGGGATGAGAGATACCTGATGATCTAATGCCACAAAACAAAATAAGTAAAAGCTACAGAAAATCAAAAACTCGATCTAGGAGATTTGCACATACCATAGGGCGTAAAAGAGAAGGCATGATAAAGACTGCTCAGGTAATAGATGTTGGCATTAAACTACTAACGAAATGATAAAAAAAATGACCATGTAAAACTAAAGTGTGTAAGTGAAAAAAAAAAGAAAAAGAAAAGAAAAGGCAAGATCAAATGAAGATTGACGCAGACCCGCTTGCCCAGCAGACCCATGGTTAGATACCGGATCCCAAAACCCCTCTGATCTGAGTTTCAGATTACTAACTGCTGCCATAAGCTGCTGGTATGGGACAATGCTCATACGATGGAACAAGGTTTTAAACATCACGAAATGCAAAACAAAATGAAAATCAAAAGAAAATCATAAAAAAAAAGAAATGGAGATCAAAGTGTAGGAGTATAGACATTCCATCAATTTCACACTGTGTAAGCCGATTTTACCATGAGTAAACCGGCGTTACAGAGGTGTTTCAATGAAAACAAGAAAAAGAAAATTAAAGTAAACTGGAGAAATTAACGAAATCTATGAGAGAAAAAAAAAAGCTTATTCATGGCCATTTAATGGAGAGTTCGAAGGGAAAGAGATAAATAGATACTTACCGAAATGGGCTGCAGAGGGAAGGTATGAGACGATGGATGTGAGGAGGGATGTCGGATGCCGATGGAGAGGTAGGAGACAGATCGTGAAAGAGGAAATGGGGAGGTGAAGAAGCAGTCGTGAAGAAGAAGAAGGTGGAGAGGCAGAGGATGGATGATGCGTGAAAGGAGGAAACTATGTGCAGGAAAGGGGAGAGGTGAAGACGATGCCCTTTTAGGGTTCTCCTGAATGCCCTTTTAAGGAGGGAGAGGAAGGTTTGAGAAGCTATCGGTTGGAGATGAACGAAGGAGGGGGATTTCGGTGGGTTTGTTGGAGATGGGCGTCGAATGAGAGAGGCGATGGGGAAGTTGAAGATCGGTGGTTCCCCCGCGGAGATGAGGGATCGAAGGGTTGGAGAAAGAAGGTCGGGCCATGGAGGAGAGAGAGAGACGGCTAAGGTGAAGGAAGGAAGATGGCGAGAGTTTAGGGTTTTCAAAACCCTAACTCGACTTTTTAAACGAAAATAAGGTTTTTCCACGGAAGGGCTTCTTTAAAAAGTTTTCTCTAAAACGGGTTTCTAAAAACCATTTTGCAATTTTCTTCATTTATTTTTTATTTTTTTGTTCTTTTCTGAGTATTTTTATTTTTTTGTATTTTTGGAATGAAAATCTGAGAAAATAAAGATTAAACCCTAATTTTTTTGTATTTTTCTAAAAAGAATATTTACAAAAGTATTTTCCTGAGAATTTCAGACCATTTCGGGAAAATTTCTTCAAAAAAGATGGTTTGGACCCAGGTATTAAGAAAATGTTCGAGTTTTGATACTTGAATCAAGAAATATAACATGATAAATCTAAACGGATGTCGGATGGACTGTCCGAGCTATTTGAAAACTATTTTTGGTATTTTCTTAAAAATTGGACAATGAGACTCAATTTTTGGATCTGGATAATGGATCCAGATCCAAAATCAATTTAAACATATAAAATGAATTTAATTTCAGTAAAACTTGAGAAATGAACTGAGATTTAGATTTAAAAGTGGCTTAATTGCTTAGAAAATGATATCAGGGCAAAAAGGGAATATTTAAAAGATTTTGAAAAAATTGGGGTGTTCATATCTATTCGCATATTCATCTCCAATTTGGCTATGAGATGTGAACCTTTCAATCATTTGTTAAGAAATGGAGTAAAATTTGAATGGGGATCAGAATGCCAACTCTCGTTTGAGTGCATCAAGCAGTATCTCCTTAATCCACCAGTTTTGAAGCCACCAAAGTTGGGGAAGCTTCTCTTACTATATATTTCTGTCAATCAGAATGCCTGTGGTGGATTCCTCGCACAGTATGAAGAAGGCAGTTTGATAGAGCATGCCATCTACTATGTGAGCAAAACCTTCATTAACTATGAGAAGAAATATTCTCAGATGGAGAAGACTTGTCTCGCTCTGGTTTGAATGTGCCAAAAACTAAGACATTACTTGTTGGCTTCTGAAAGCAAATTTCTATCAAAGCTTAATCCTCTCAGATATATTTTTGAGCAACCATTTCTCACTGGACGGATTACAAAGTGGCAGGTCCTCCTAATGCAATATGACTTAGAGTATGTTTCTCAAAAGTCCATTAAAGGTTAAACGATCACAGATCACTTGGCAGATTTTCCTTTGACAGAAGAAATTAAAGCAGAGGATGATTTTCCTGATGAGCACATCTATAATGTCCAGCAGCCTACAGTTTGGAATCTATTCTTCAATGGATCTAAAAATATGTCTGGCATAGGGATTGGAGTTTTGCTAATCACTCCAGAAAAAGAAATGATCTCTTATTCTTTCAAGCTTGGTTTCCAATGCAGTCATAATATGGCCGAGTATGAAGCTCTAATGTAAGGCCTCAAAATTCTGTAAAATTTCAATGTCAAGAGAGTGCATGCCTTTGGTGATTCATTACTTGTTGTCAGTCAAGTTAACATTGAATGGCAGGTGAAAGATTCAAAATTGATCCCCTATCAGAAGATCGTCCTAGCTCTTGTGGATAGCTTCGAAGAATTTCAGCTCAATCACATCAGAAGAGAGCACAATCAGATAGTCGATGGCTTAGCCAGTCTGGGCTCCATTTTATCATTCAAAGGCAGTGAATCATGTCATTCTTTCGAAGTTGGCAGACTTGAGCAACCTGCTTTCATCTCAACCATGCAAGTAAACCAGGTCGATTAGAAGGAGAAGCCTTGGTACCAAGATATCAAAGATTTCATTAAAACTGGTGAATTTCTACCAGAAATGCCAAAAAGGGAGCAACGTGCAATTTAGGGTATGTCTACCCGCTATTTTGTTCTTGCCAATGTCCTCTACCGCCGTGGGTTCAGTTCTGAGTATGCAAGATGCTTAGACAAAGAAGAAGCTATGGAGGTTATCCAAGAGGCGCATGAAGGAATTTGTGGTGGCCATGTTGGCAATCAAACTCTCGTCAAACAGATCGTCCGAGCAGGGTACTACTGAAATACCATGCAACAGGACTGTAATCGATTTGTGAAGAAGTGTGTCAAGTGCCAAATGCACGCACCTTTCATTCACGCACCAGCCACGTATTTACAATCAGTTGTTTCTCCTTGGCCATTCTCTATGTGGGCTTTTGACGTCGTAGGCCCAATTACTCCTGCTTCCAACGGCCACAAGGATTTTCTGGCCGCTACAGAGTATTTCAAAAAATGGGTCAAAGCCTTTACTCTACGCACAGTAGAAGGCCGCCATGTGGTTTCTTTCATTCACAAGAACATTCTTTGCCGCTTTGGCATACCGCATGACATTGTCTCAGACAATGGAAGTCATTTCAAAAATGAGAGGATGAAAACATTTTGTTCTAAATTCAAATTTTCCATCATTTCTCAGCTCCCTACTATCCTCAAGGGAATGACCAAGCAGAGGCTACCAATAAAATTTTGATCTGCATTTTAGAAAGGACTGTGAAAACGGGTCGAGATTGGCATGAGAAAATTCATGATGTACTTTGGTCATACCGAACCACTATTCGGACTCCGACCAATGCCACTCCTTCAAAACTTGTTTACGGAACTGAAGTAGTGTTGCCTCTCCATGTCCAGAAGCCCGCTCTCAAATTTGCCTCCCTTATAAAATTGTCACTTGATCAATATCAGCAGCAGAGATTGGTACAACTGGATCTACTGGATAAAAGAGACTCAAGGCAGCAGAGCATGCTCAAGCTTATCGTCAAAGGATAGCTCGACACTATGCCAAGTCCGTCATTGAGAGAAAATTCCGAGTTAACGATTTGGTGCTCAGATCGACAGCTCATCTCAAGCATCGACCGCAGGGCAAGTGATCACCCAATTGGGAAGGCCCTTCTGTGGTTAAGGAAGCAATGTCTCACAATTCATATCGTCTGATCAATGCAGATGGGGTGGAAATGCCAGATCCCATCAATGCTCTGCATCTGAAAAAGTTTTATACTTGAAATGTTCATTCTAAGCCTTTTGTAATCTTTAAAAGAGTCATTTCAATAAAACAATGATCTTTTATCAATTCTAACATTCTTCTCCATAATGTTGGGGCATTTTATTTTGATCCATAATTGTCTTCCTTTATCATATGTAGGCAGGATTAGACAAAATTCTTTTCTCAAATTCTATTAATTTTCAAATGATCTCGTGGTCTTTAATAATTTCATTCATATGGTTTATTTTCTTAATTTAATCAAGTTTTCATTAAATTATTGTCAATGTTTGTCCAATTTTAACAGTTTTTCATCAATCTTATTTTTATCCACCTTTATCTTTAAAAATACCCTTTCAGGATAAGGGATAAAAGTTTTGCAGGAACATTCAAGAAGAAGATTTAGCTTTTATTTTTTTTATTTCAATTCAATGTAAAATTCAATATAATATTTGGAATAAGAGTTACTTTTCTGCTTATAATAGGGTTGCATTGCATATAGTTTAATTTATGCAAAATTTCAATATGTGATGTATGATTCATGCACATTTATTTCAAATCCACTATGGTTTACATGAATGGCACATGCACAAGCTCTTATGGAGTTTATAAACTCGGTGGGATTCGTATTTATGGCCATAGTCAGAATACGAAGAAAACCAAGATTTATGATCTTCATATTAGCCACATTCAACCTACACTCTTAGGCTAACTTCAAAAATGCACTGCATTTTTCAAAACTTCAAAAGGATTTCCCAATTCCACAATTGAAATTCTCTTTTAACTTCATATTCATTCATTCATATCATTCAAATTGCATTATTTTCAAATTCATTTTCCAATTTCAATTTCAGCTAAATCAATTTTCCCAAAAATTTCCAAGTTTCTCAGGATTGGATTTTCTCAGAATTCCAAATTTTCAAATGAGATTTCAAGGCATTTCCCAAGTTCAAATCAAGATTTTCCAATGTTAACATTCTCAAATTTCAAAAATCCCAAGTTTTCAGAAATCGATTTTCTCAAAGTTCTCATTTTCCTGAGAATCCATTTTCCATTTCAAAAGTCATTTTCCAATGAATTTCTTGATTTTCTCAGAATTCTCAAGTCCATTTTCTCATAAAATCAATTCTAAGTTTCCAATCTCAAAACCAATTTTCTCAGATTTTCAAGTTTTCTGAGAAATCACTTTTCAATGCAAATTTTTGATTTCCAATGAAATTCAATGATTTTCCCAGAAACTCCAATTTCAAGCGCTTTTCCAATCATTTTCCAAATGCATTTCAATTTTCCAAAGCAAACATCATTCTTTCAAAACTTGCATTATTTTCTAAATTTCATAGCACAAGCCTGATTCTTTGTGCATTCTAGGAAAAATAGAGCATAATTTAGATATTTGAGTCAAGTTAAAGCACGTAATTGATCCTTGGTTCAATTACCCCTGGTAAAGGCGCCAGGAACGGTTGAACCTCGTACCGACAGGCGGATCCCATTCCACGGAATTTTCTCGCAAATTTTTAAAACGGAGGCGAGTAATTTTCAAAACCATTTTCAAAACTTTGGTCAAGTTTGACTCGCGAAATTCATTTCTCTCTCGCAAGAGAGGGGAAAATTTTTGCGATGATAACACCTATCTACACACTGTCCTTCATTTTTTGCCACATCTCATCACCTTGCATCCATGCACTCATCGTGGTCACTTCTCTGCATATTGCACTCTCACCCATTGTATCACCCAAACACCTTACGTTGCACTGCATCTTCATAGTGCTTATGGAAGTACCAGGCATGGCTATGGTACAATAGTCCGACAGCTGCTATGACTTCCTACACCCCTGCATTTCTCCACTTACACCTCTATGTTACCTGTATATATATGCTTCAGCATGCGTGTCATCATAATAAGTCATGTATTCCATCATGAAATATATGAATTCCACTCCCTTCATTACTACATCAGCATATAGGTATAAAACATTGCATAAGCATATGGCATATACATATCACCTATGGAATCCTTATTCAATGTAGGAATAGCATTTAGGCTATACACACACAACTTCCAGTCATCGTAAATATATCATTTAGAATATACCTGTGCATTCTTTTAATATAGACACAACCCTTAGGAATATGCATAGGCACTTTATCATTTAGCAATCCATGGAAATTCTACATATTCACTTCTTCATTAGCATGTGCATGGCATCTCCCCGCTCCCTTCCGTATTTCACATCTTCGCTTCATGCTAATCCGGTTTCTGCAGGAATAACAAGGGAAATGTTGATTTACCTTCATAGATTAGGGATTTCAATTTTGGTTTAAAGATTGTAATAAGTTGACATTAATGAGAAATTTATATTTTCAGTTTTAGATTAGAATATATGAGCATTGTAGATATCCTAAAGTGCTCATTTCATATCATTTTTCCCTTTTACTGCAAAACTACACAAATGGTGAAACACGAATGGCACGTGCACCATTTGATAAAAGGTGATTAAATCCTAAGTTGATGATTCGCATCAATGGCCATAGTCAGGAGGTGAACAAAACTTAGGATTTTCATCTTTTATGAAATAACACTGGATCCCTCTTCAAAAGTCATCATATTTTCTAAGTATTTTCCTCTTTTATCAGAGTTTAGTTTAAAATTAATTCGATATACATATCACTGGCCATAGTCGGGATATATTGAGAGTTAATTTCATTTCAAATTCTATAAAAGCACCAAAATATGTTTTATTCTTCACCTGAATTCAAATTTGATTGTTATATAATATATTTAATGACCATAGTCAGGGGTATATTATATCTTCAATCTTATTTTAATTCACTTAAAGAATGAAATAAGATTTTCAAATCCAATTTCACATTCTTTTGATTCATTCATCATTCAGGATAGAATTACATCATATTTTTTCATAATTCCCTTTAAAAACTCCAAGTGATTTTTTTGAGTATTTTCTTTATTTCTCAAATCAATGCTTATTTATTCAACTTCATTTCAAGATTCAATTTCAAAGTCCAATTTGACTTTGATATTTCAAAATCATTTTGTATCCAGACTTCAAATTTCCAATTCAAAATCCAAATTTCAGAGTTTCAATCAAACTTTGAAATTCTGATTCATCTTCTAATTTCAAACTCAAAATTATTTTTTATCTTCAAAATGCTTCTCAATTCAAAGTCAAGGTTTCGAGATTAATTCTGAATCTCAAAATTTGGCTCTTCCTAAATTTTAAAATTCAATCTGGGTTTTCAAAATCCAGACCCATCTTTAAAAGTCCCATTTGGACTTTCAAAATCCAAATCCAAAGTTAGAACCCAATCCCAACTTGGATCCAGATTTCCAAATGCAATCTTCACTTTTGGATCTCAGACTTCAAATCCAAATTCCATTCCAGATTTTGGATCCAACTCTATCTTGGATCTCAGACTTCAGATCCAAATTCCATCTTGGATCTCAAACTTCTGATCCAAATTCCATCTTGGATTCCAGATCTTGGATCCAATTCCATTTAGGATCCAGAATTCAACTTCATCATGGACCTCCGATTTCAGATCCAATTCCCATTTAGGATTCTAAATTCAGAATTCAACTTCCTCTTGGATCTCAGACTTCGGATCCAAATCCATTTAAGATTCCCAAAACGAATTTCATTCCTCATATCTCATCTAGATCTCAAACCCAATTCTATCTTTCAAACTCAATTTGGATTTCTCAAATCTCATTCTGATTTCAACTTCGAATATAGAATTCAATTCCATTTCAAATATTCATTCCCTCTCCTAAATCCAGGTTCAAAAGTCTAAATCAAAGTCCATTTCTGACTTTAAAACTTCATTTCCTTTTCTTTTATCTCAGCTATAAATCATTATTTTCAAAGTCCAGATTTATTTTCCCAAAACTCTGATTATTCCAAAGACTTAGAACTCAAAATATCTTTTCCTGATCTATCTCAAGTTCTAAGTTAGATTCAATTATTCAGAAATCATCTCTTCATTCCATTATCACATTTTCACTTGAAAAGTCTCAGATTTCCAAAATCATTCTTTTCAAAAGAGCATACATCCTTGCATTGCATAAGCATGATTCTTTGTGCATTTAGACTTAGAATAAATTCTTAGATAATCTTTCACCAAAGCAAAAAAGCATGAATTCAACCCTTGGTCCGATTACCCCTGGTAAAGGCGCCAGGAACGGTCGAACCTCATATCGACGAGCGAATCCCGTCTCTCGATTTTTCCCGCAAATATTTCAAAATGGAGGTGAGTTATTTTCTTAAACATCTTCAAAATTAAGGTCAAGTGAGACCCCGCAAAAGAGTTCCTCTCTCTTCTTCCTTTTTCTCATTCTCTCTTCTTCTTTTCTATCTTTTATTCCCCTTCAAAAAGGGAATAGAGGTTAGAAAGAAAAAGAGAAGGAAGAGAGAAACACTAAGAGAGAAAAAATTTTGTGATGATCACAGCAAGCAGGATAAACAAATCTCTCATTTTACACACTTGTGCACCCATGTGCATCAATTTGCATTCATTTGCATTCAACGACCTTAATATTAATTTGGTCAGTGTTATCATCACAAAATTTTACTTTTGCAAGTCAAACTGACCTTTGAAAAAGTTTTTTAAATAACTTGCCTCCGTTTTAAAATGCAGGATAATTTCGAAGAATGGGACTCGCCTGTCGGTACGAGGTTCAACCGTTCCTGGCGCCTTACCAGGGGTAATCAAACCAAGGATCAAAAGTGTGCTTAGCTTTGCTCAACTTGTTTAAATCATGTTATATTTCCTAAATGCACAAAGAATCAGGCATGTGCTATGAATTTTCTGAAAATGCAGGTTTGAAAACATGATGTTTGCTTCTAAGATTTAAAATACTTGGAAAATTCTTGGAAAATCGTGAATCATGGTGAAAGAATATTTCTGAGGAAAATGAAAATCGATTTATAAAGAATCCAAGTGTTTTGTGAAAATGAATTTTTGAGGAATTTCAAGTAACTTTGGAAAACTTGATTTTTTTAAACTTTTAAATTGAATATATAACTTGGAAAATAGAATTTTGAACTTTGAAAAATACTTGAAATATCCTTTGAAAACCCAATGTTTTGAGAAAAACGATTTTTGAATAAGACTTGGAAAATTTTGAGAAAATCGATTTCTCTGAATGGGAATTGGAATCTGCAAATGAATGAAATGAATGAATATGGATTTGAAAGACTTGATTTTGAGGAATTGAGAAAATCCTTTTGTATTTTTAAGAAATGCAGTGCATTTTGAAGTTAGCCTAAGAGTGTAGGCTGAATGTGGCTAATACGAAGATCACAAATCTGGGTCTCATTCGTATTCTAACTATGGCCATAAATACAAAATCCACCAAGTTTGTCAACTCCATAAGAGCTAGTGCATATGTCATTCGTGTAGACCATAGTGAATTGGTAAAAATATGCATGAATTGGCATACATAGCAGTTATATATCAAAGTTTAAATCTATATGCAATGCATCCTATTCTATGCAGGAATTGAAATTCTTATTCCAAAATTTATTACAATTTACATCACTAATCAAATTTAAATACAGGAAATAAAGTCTTCAATGTTCCTACAAAACTAGAAAAACTGGTTAGTGAAAATATGTTGGCTTTTCTAGATTTATCCAGTAATATCTAGAAATTACTATATTTTGCTAGATATGAGCCATTTTCCACATGATTCTCTTATATAAACTTAATAAAATATGAAATAAGATGGAATAAATATAAAAATGGAGTTTGAAATTTCGAAATTGGGGTCAAAATGACCAAAATACCCCTTATAGCAAGACTATGGCCTTGAAATCAGGGTTTTCAGAAAGATATTTTGTAAAATGCAAGTTTTAAAATTCAAATAAGGATAAATTAAACTAAATATGATATGACATGATTAAAAATAAAAAAATTAGGGTTTAGAAATTCTAAATTGAGGTCAAATGACCAAATTACCTTTGATAGCAAGACTATGGCCTTGAAATCAGGGTTTTCTGAAATAGATTCTGGTAAAACTTGGGATTTATGATTGAAATAAACATGAAATATACTAATATGATTTTAAACATGAAAAAACCCTAAAAACATGAACTTATACACGAAAATCAAGAAATATCACAAATATCATGATTTTGGCAGTGTTGCGGGATCCTGCAGGTACCCTGTTTTGTAATTCGATCCATTCAAGCATCAAATGGATTAAAAAAATCATAAAAATCGACACCTGCACTTGTTATAATTCTAAAATCATATTGGAGTCATAAAACTATATTTTTAACATTATTCCAATTCAAAAATTGCATTAAAACCCTCAAATAAGCTATTTTCACCCATGTTCGCAGACTAGTTCCAATGTTATACCCGAATCAGGGGCCAATTCACCATGAAAATTTATGAAATTTTACAGAGAAAAACTAGACAAAAAAACAGAGATTTTCATTTTTATAGATCGGAAAAATCATCTTCGGTTAGGGAAAAACCCTTCCGGCAATCTGGACTAAAATTTAATGAATATAAAAGTGCTTAGAACAGGTACTTCCGGTTAAAAATACAGAAATAAATAGCAAACTTAATCAAAAAATTTCTGAGATTTCATAAGTTAATAGTAGATAAAAAATAATAAACCTCATTTTTTACAGATCATGAATAAGATCTATGGTTTGAGATCTATGAGCAGTACAAGTCAGATTAGGGTTTTGGTAAACCCTAACGAGTTTTAAATTTTAAATCTGATTCTCTGACAGAGGAAAAATACTAAACAGAGGCTAAAAATTATCAACATTTCACAGTAAATAGTTCACATCAATAGAAATCCACTGCACTTTACGGATCTTGAATCGGATATTAGATGAGAGAAATATCATAACTGCAAGTTACCTATGAATTTCAATATCGATTCTAAACGATTGAAAATCATGGTTTAATCTTTTATTTTTTTGACAGAGTTTCCAAATTCCAAAACATTTGAAATTTTTACAGTAGTTCACTGACATATCTATGTATCACATATAAAAAAATCAGAAATTTATAGAGAGTATTTCAATACGAAATAACATGCTCTTTACTGATCTAAGCTTAAAACACACAGAAATTTAATAAAACCTAATAAAACATGCATTAATCAATGAAAACAATAAAGAAAATACTTAAACAGTAAAATAAAATTAATCTCTATGCTGGGAAACGTGTAATAAATATGAATAAGTAAAGAAATAAATAAAACACAGGGAATCCATGGCTGGAATTGCTTTTACCATTGAAACCATGGATTTAATCCATTTAATCGGATAAATCTCATGTTTTCTTGGTTAAGAATATAAAAAATAATGCAATAATCAATTCTAATGGATTAGAATCATGGAAAACAGCATGTAACAGGGTTAGATCATCTTCGTGAATTGAACTTGAAGTTCTTGAGGTTGAATCCATGGTTAAATCCATGAAAAGGGAGTTTCCATGGTGAAATCTATTAAAAAATCATAAAAAACTAATAAAAAACTAATAAAATAATATTAAATAACTCACCTTGGGGCTGCAGCTGCAATAGAGTAAGGTGGAGGTGATGGATAGGAGAGAGAATCCACGAAAATTTGAGAGAGAAAGGGGCCCTCTTTGATCTCTTGAAGTCCCACTTTTATAGTTTTTCAAAAAGTCACTTAATTAGGGTTAATTAAGAGGTTTTTCTTTTTTTTCAGGATTCTTTCTAATAAATCCACTAAGGGAAACGATTTTCCTAGAGGATTCTAACCTAAATGGACTCTAATTAATCTCTAATTAACACCTAATTAAACCCTAGAAAGTCCAAATGTGGCACCACCTAGTATGGACCCACATTTGGTTTTTAAAACTTGAATTTAAAACCTTTAAAAACCAATGGTTTAAAACTTAAATAAAATGGATTTTCAAAATTGTTTTTGACTCTTCTAAACCCCTAACCTAACTAGGACATTGACTAACCCTAGTCTAACTTTAACTTCTTCAAATGTGGCGCCACCCCGAGTGGGCCCCACTTGAATTTTCAAAAACGATTTTAAAACTTGAAAATGAGAGGTTTTTCAAAAAAGATTCAAAAGTAGACTTGAAATTAAAAGATTTTTAAATGGCATAGAGTTCTAACTGGGTCAGAACTCCTCTGGATATGGCACCAACTGAGTGAGCCCACATCAGGTTTTGAAAATTTTAAAATAAATACTGAAAATGACTTTGAAAAGGGGTTAAAATCAATGATTGAAATTCAGAATTTTTGAAAATAGAGTCTCAAGCGAACTGGAACTCCGGGCTAGAGTCCTGAAATTTTAGGACTCTGAGATTTTAGTATTTTAAAAGTCAAATGAAGAAGTTTTTGAAAGATTTTATCAAAAATGGTGAAACAAGTCAGAAAATACAGTCAGGGTTAGACTCTTAACTCAATCAGATGTCTGAAATAGAGTCCTGAATTAAGTGGACTCTACAAAATGACCTAATTTTTTAAAAACAAATGAAAATAAATGAAAATAGAAGTAAAAACAGACTCTAGAACAGACTCCTAACTAGATTAGGACTTTGGGACAGAGTCCTGATCAGACTGAATCTCTAGATTTTTTTGGTATTTTCTGAAAAACAGTTGAAAAAACTTGTAAAAATAGTGAAAACAATAACAAATATTGAAATAAAACAGAGTTCTGATTCAACTGAGACTCTAGGGACAGAGTCCTAATTGAACTAGGACTCTCAGATTTTTGGATTTTCTGAGAAAACAAATGAGAGAATTTTGAAAAACAATTAAACACAGGATGAAATTGAAGTTTTAGTTCAAAGTCCTGATCTGATTTGGACTCTGAGAAAGAGTCCTGATTCGATCAGAACTCTAAGAAAATTGGTTTTCTGATAAGCAAAATGATGACATTTGGGCAAAGCTTTTGAAAACCAGTGAAAATGAAGTATGAAAATGAACTTTGGATAGAGTCCTGATTCGATCAGGACTTTGGGGTAGAGTCCTGATTTGATCAAGACTCTGAGATAAAACCTCAGAATTTTGAAATTCTTTGATAAAAAGTGTAACAGTTTTGATAGATGAAAAAAAATTTGAAAGATTTTCTCAAAATTGAAATCAGGATCAGAGTCCTGATCCAACTAGGACTCTGAACAGAGTCCTGTTTTGACTAAAACTCTGAGTTTCTGATTCATTTTGAAAGATTTGATTGAAAATAGATAAAATAGTTGTAAAAGATTAGAGTCCTAATCGGATTAAAACTCTGAAAAAGAGTCCTGATCCGACTGGACTCTTGGAGAAGAGTCCTGATCCAACTAAGACTCTGAAATTTTGGCCAAAACAAAAGATTTTGAAAGGTTTTCTCCGAAAATAGGTAAAAAGGTAGTGAAAAGTAGAGTTCTGATCCGACTGGACTCTAAAAAAAAGAGTCCTGATCCAACTAGGACTCTAAAATTTTGGCCAAAATAGAAGATTTTGAAAGGTTTTCTCCGAAAACAGGTAAAAAGGTAGTGAAAAGTAGAGTTTTGATCCGACTGGACTCTAAAAAAAAGAGTCCAGATCCAACTAGGACTCTGAAATTTTTGGAGATTTTTGACAAGTAAAGGAATCCAGAAGCGACACCACCTAAATGGGTCTCATCTGAGAATTGAAATCGGTTGAAAATTGAGTTTAAAACAAGTCCAGATTGTTTTCTGAGAAAACATTTCAAAATATAAGGTCCTGGGGGTTGGCAAATGACAGAATGCTGATTAAAAACCCAGGTTTTAAAATTGATTTTGAAAGAAAAGTTTTAAAACCTGAATCTAGATTAAATATTTTGAAAACAGGAGTGCTGGATCTCGAAAATGAGATGTAATGACATGCAATGTCATGCAATGCAATGAAATAGTATGCCAAATGCATGCAATGATATGCAATGACACATGAAATATATAGACACTGGATGAGGGTGAAAATTTGGGGTGTTTACAATCAGTCTTGAGATTTCAGCAACCAGTCATCACAATTCCCAATTGTTATCCAAAATTACAAGACAGTCATTATCACTGAACCAAAATCCAGTGCTCGAACTGGTACACTTTCCAGTACTTGAACTGGTATATTTTCCAAAATCTAGTGCTCGAACTGGTATGTATTCAAAACTCAGTACTCGAACTGGTATACTTTCAAAAATCCAGTGCTCAAACTAGTATATTTTCAAAATCCAGTGCTCAAACTGGTATATTTTCAAAAATTCAGTGCTCAAACTGATACATTTTCAAAATCTAGTGCTCGAACTGGTACATTTTTAAAATCCAAGGTTTAAACTGGTACTATTTCAAAATCCAGTGTTCGTACTGGCATATTTTCTAAAAATCCAGTGCTCATACTGGCACATTTCCAAAATCCAGTGCTCGTATTGGTACACTTTGTAAAACCCAGTGCTTATACTGGTATTCTTCCAAAATCTAACCCCGTGTTAGTATCCCATCAATCATATCAGTCGATCTTCTAGGTTCAGTCCTCGTACGAACCTCTCATCAAAATCCAATTTTCAATCTTGACCTCCGGGTCATCCAATTTCCAATTTTGACCTCCGGGTCATCCAAGTTCCAATTTGGACCTCCAGGTCATTCAAGTTCCAATTTTAACCTTCGGGTCATTCAATTCTAAAATTTCTTCATTCGGGTCATTCAATTCTTTAATTTTGACTTAGGGTCATTCAATCCTCAATTTTGACCTTCGGGTCACCCAATTCCCAATTTTCAATTCTCAATTTCGACCGTTAGGTCATCCAATTTTAAACCTTCGAGTTACCAAGTCTATTTCAATCATTTTCGACCTACGGGTCACATTTGCCAATCTAGGTCATATTCATTTCGCCTATTGGCCCAATATTCAATTTCAATCATCTTCTCTTGCAAGAGACCCTTTTTATAGGGAGAGCTCGAGGGAGCTCGTTCTTTTCGCATGCTATCCAATTTGTTCACTTAGCTCCTTTTCAGGGAGAGTTTGAAGGGACTCGTGTCTTCGTGGACCGTTTGCAAAACAATTTCCAATTTCACACAAGGAACCCTTTTATAGGGAGAGCTTCGATGGAAGTTCGAGTTCCTTATGGCCCCCAATTTCCATACTAGACCATTTTCATTATGGAGGACCCTCTTTTTAGGGAGAGTGTGATGAACTCGTTCCTTCATGACCCAATTCATCGACCTCAATGCTATCGGCCCCCTTTCCATAAGAGAAGCCTAATGTTAGTGTAACGCCCCGGGGTTTTAAAACCTTTAAAAATGCAGATTTTTTTTTTTTTAAACAGCAGAAATAACTTTTGATTTTCGGTTTCCTAAACCTCAGGCACGTCACATTCCAATTAACAACAAAAACAACAATAATTTATATCAACATTATATACATAGTCTTTTCACAAGGTTAAAAAATGAAAACATTTAGGATTAAATTTAAAATAAATCCTAAATTAATCTCAGGATCTTGGGAATCTGGATTCTTCGATGCCACACTTGTCCAACATCCATTGTAAGATTTCCTATTCCATATCTGAACCTGAAATTCCCATAAAATGGGGTTAGACTTATGATAGCCAAGTAAGTCATTAATCAAAACCATACAATTCAAATATTAAGCATGATTTCAATAATTTACAAATCAAAATGCATTTATTCAAGAACAATTATGCAATTAAAAATAAGGCAATTAAAAACAATTTAAAATAATGCATAATCTCAGATCAAATTTTGTGAAAGAAAAAGGTCATTGTTTCGATATTAACGCCCTCCTGGTACGG
Organism: Nuphar pumila; assembly: GCF_984573655.1. Taxonomy (NCBI): domain Eukaryota; kingdom Viridiplantae; phylum Streptophyta; class Magnoliopsida; order Nymphaeales; family Nymphaeaceae; genus Nuphar; species Nuphar pumila. The sequence goes on along the minus strand of NC_143255.1, from coordinate 66,791,443 downwards.
TGGAGAGTACTCCGATCTCAAACTAAGTATTCCGGGGGTATATTATTCTATTGTGGATTACCCGGATACCTGAGTGAAACGGGCTCCCAAGTGAGCGGTCAACGACCGGGAAGATTCTCAGCAATGGCGAGCAAACAAGGAGAGTTGGATGCATCCACTGGCATGCAGCAGCCTTGAGACCCGTTGTCTCGACCTCCTCAACCCGAGTGACAGGAGGTCCAGGGAATCTATCGCTCCCAACAGTCATCATCTTCACAATGTCACTTCTGGTTATACCACTACCCCCTTCCAGGGTAGGCTAAACCTAGATGGGCTTGAAGGATTCTTTTATAGGACTTTTCATCTTTTCAAAACTAGGCTCAATAGCCAGATCATTCCTTTCAAATAAACACGGTTCATATGTATCCAGCCCATCCAGAATTTTGCTCTATCACAACGAGCATTCGCCTATGAAGGCGAGAATTAAGTTTGTATAGACATGACTCCTGCAACAATAAAATCTTTCGAAAATCAACATGCTATACAAGTTCTTTTATCAAAATCAAAGTTTTGATCATAGTATCCATCCAAATTTTATTCAAATCATAAGATTGAAAATCTTGTCATTCAAAACAAATATTTATTCATGCGGATATTAAAATATGCATTTGATCAAGAATCAAATTTAGATAATCATGCACGAATTAAAAACATGTATCAAAAGCATGTCTAATATAAAATTATAAGATTTTGATAGAATAACTTACTTGGATTTCGATAGAACTAAGGAGAACAGGATAAAGCGCTCGTGCTTTGATTGAATCTGATAGAATTCATTATATTAGTTAATATTTTTATATCGAATTTCGAGTAGTATTTGCCCTATAATTTAAAGAAGTATCTTTTAAAGAAATTATTAAAAATCTAAAAATTTATCTATAATTGACCTTAAAACTTTTATAAAAATTTTCATAGAGTTTCCTCTGTAATAACTCAAATGTTCGAAAAAGGGTTTGAACTTGAATTCGAGTTGTAAGAATTCGAACATGACTTTGCGTCACAAATATTTTTATAAAGGTTTTTCAAAAAAAAAATTGATTCAAATATTTAAAAGGATTTTTGAAAATTTTAACAGAATTTCCTTTATAAAAATCGATTTTTTTTTCTGAAATAGTTATAAAAATTTTGATATAACTTCTACTAAATAAATTGAAAAATTTTAAACTATCTGAAAAACTTTTGCCAGAATTCTAATTAAAATAATTAATCTTTTTCAGAAATCATTTAAAAATTTGGTCAGAATTACTGTTATACTAATTCTATTTTTTCAAAAATCTTTAAATCATTTTGACAGAATTCCTGTTATAAAAACTCAATTTTTCAAAAGTCTTTTAGAAAATTTTGCCAGAACTACTGCTAAAGTAGTTCTGAATACTTAAAAATATTTAGAAAAATTTGAACAGAGCTTCCCCTATGTAAAGGCTGAGTTGGATTAAATTTTGGCAAAATTGCCAAAATTTAAATCCAAAAGAAATAGAGTTGGGGTTCAAAAAGAGAATAAGGAAGCTCAGGAAGTATGAATTCGAATTTAGAAGAGGGTTTTTGAATACTAACCTTGTTTAGTTGATTTGAGCAGCGCTTCCGCTATCCAAATCTGACTTTTCTGCTAAGTTTAGCAGAACTCTTGCAGGCAGCGCTCCCGAGGCTGTTTCTGATTCGATGGAGCTTCTTGCAGAAGAACAGACTTCGCTTAAGGAAAGATGAAAAGAGCTAGAAGAGGTTTCTCAGAAAAAATCTGAGATTCTACGGAGGTTTAGGTTTAAAAGTTAGAGAGAGAAATTCCAAGGTAGAGAGAGAAAGTAGGAGAGAGAGAGAGCTTAGAGAGAGAAGGGGTCTTGGAACTTGGGTTGAGAGAGAGGGGGTGAGGGGGTATTTATAGGAGAGAGAGGGGATGTCGCCCCCCCTGTGGGGCCCACTTTGGTGACATTTGTCACCAAAGTAATAAAAAAATTAAATTTTGAATGACACTTGTCATTCTTCTGACAAGTGTCAAAGAGAGAGAGAGGCTTAGTGTCACCTCCTCACTGAGGAGTGACACTTGTCCTCCCATGGTTTTGGAAAACCATGGCCTGTCCATGGTTTTGGGCCAGTGGTTTTTCTAAAACCATGGTCTGAGATTTAAATATTATTAATTAATATATTTTATTCAGTTTACTACTTTTTAATACCCAATTTAACCTTGGCTCAATCCCATCTTTCAGGATTGCCATAAGGGGATTTAGAATTACTTGAGTGTCCTTCTGTAGTTCAATAAATTACATAGCCTGCCATTGAAAATGGTAAATTACCATTTTCGTCCCTGACAATTTTATTGATTCCTTGAAAATATCCTAAAAGAAAAATTACTATTTTGACCTTATATAGTTGGATATTTTACCGAAAAATGCCACTGAATTGGCAAATTACTAAGCTACCCTTTGACAATTTGATTAATGACTAGAATGTCCCTGAACTCTGATTTTTGAACCAGCCTCAACAAAATTTTATCAGGATTTCAAATATAGATACAGATCTTTACTTTGAATACTACTAACCATAAAAATCAGGGTTTTAACACTATAATTCACATTCAGAATAAATAAAAATTAAAACTTGAATTTTTTTCAGAATTTATAAATCATTAAAAATTTTGGGTACTACATTCTACCCCCCTAAAAGAAAAAATTTCATCCTCGAAATTTATGTACAATTTAAACAAACAATTCTGGATACTTCTCTCTGATGCTGTTTTCAGGTTCCCAAGTACATTCTTCAATTCCGTGATGCTGCCATCTGACTTTAACCAGAGGAATAGTCTTTGATCTCAAAATTTGATCCCTTCTATCCATAATTTCTATAGGCTTTTCCTCAACAGTCATGTCTTCTCGAATTGCTATATCTTGATGCTGGATAATATGAGATGGATCATAAACGTATTTTCGCAGCATTAAAACGTGAAATACATTATGAATCTTTGCATATTGAGGAGGCAATTCGATTCTATAAGCCGTTTCACCGATTCGTTCTAGAATCTTAAAAGGTCCTACAAATCTAGGACTTAACTTTCCCTTCTTTCCAAATCTGAACACACTTTTGGTTGGAGATACTTTGACAATGACCATATCATCAACTTCAAAAGCGAGTTCTTTCTGTCTTTGATCAGCATATCCTTTTTGTCGGCTCTGGGCAGCGCGTAGTCTGTCTCGGATCAAATTTACTTGCTGAGTGTAATGTTGTAGTATCATTGGTGATTCTAACTTTCGTTCACCAATTTCATTCCAATAGAGTGGCGATCGACAAGGTCTTCCATATAAAGCTTCGTATGGCGTCATTCCAATAATGGCATGATAACTATTATTATAAGCGAATTCAGCTAGCATAATATGAATGTCCCAATCTCCTTTCCATTCTAGCATACAGGCGCATAACATATCTTCCAAAGTTTGAATAGTACGCTCTGATTGTCCATCAGTTTGGGAATGAAATGCAGAACTGAACTTTAACTTTGTTCCCAAAGCCTGCTGAAGTTGGTTCCAGAATCGAGAAGTAAACCTGGGATCACGATCAGAGATAATTGAAAATGGTATTCCATGTAGTCTTACAATCTCTTGAATGTATAAATCTGCCAGACTTTCCAAAGATTGACTTATACGAATAGGTAGAAAGTGAGCTGATTTAGTTAATCGGTCAATAATAACCCAAATTGCATCATGCTGTTTTCGAGTCTTTGGTTAACCCACTATGAAATCCATAGTAATTTCTTCCCATTTTCATTGTGGAATTTCAATTTGTTGCATCATTCCACCTGGCTTCTGATGTTCTGCCTTTACTTGTTGGCAAATCAAACACTTTGAAACATAATTTGCCACATCTCTCTTCATACCAGTCCACCAGTACTTTCTTTGCAAATCTTTTAACATCTTTGTACTTCCTGAGTGGATAGTATACTTGCTTTTATGGGCTTCTTCAAGGATTTCATTTCTCAATTCAGGGTTGTTTGGTACCCATATTCGATCATTCATCAAAATACTCCCATCTTCTTTAAGTCGAAAAGAAACATCATCTTCCTGTTGGGCTCTGGCTAAAAATTCTTCATGTTGAGAATCTTTACTTTGTTCAGTAACAATTCGGATGAGGATTTCTGGTCGAACAATTAAGTTTGATAATAAAATCCTTCCTGTATCAGTTGCAAAGGGTTTCCAATTAATGAAATCTTCAATAAGTTTTCATTCTCTGTCTATAAGACTTGCCAAAGTGTCTCTAGTTTTGCGACTAAGAGCATCAGCTACAATATTCGCCTTTCCAGGATGATAAGAAAGTGTGAACTCATAGTCTTTAATAAATTCTAGCCAACGTTGCTGTCTCATATTCAATTCTTTCTGCGAGAACAAATATTTGAGGCTCTTGTGATCACTGAATACTTCAAATTGTTCTCCGTATAAATAATGTCTCCAGATTTTTAGTGCAAAAACAACTGCCGCAAGTTCTAAGTCATGGGTTGGATAATTCTTCTCATGATTTTTCAACTGTCTTGATGCATAAGCAATAACTTTTCCGTGTTGCATTAATACACAACCTAGACCAGTACCAGAAGCATCTGCATATACCTCAAATCCACCATGTCCCGAGGGTAAAGTAAGCACTGGAGATGTAGTGAGCTTTTCTTTCAAAATTTGGAAACTTTCTTCACATTTAGTGTCCCAATCAAATTTAACACCTTTCTTCAGAAGTCTAGTCATTGGTGATGCTATACGGGAGAAATCTTGAATGAATTTTCGGTAGTATCCAACAAGTCCAAGAAAACTTTGAATATCTGTAATATTCTTAGGTTGTTTCCATTCTAATATTGCTTCCACTTTAGCAGGATCCACTGAGATTCCATCTTTCGAAATTACATGACCCAAAAACATAACTTTTTCCAGCCAAAATTCGCACTTAGAAAATTTGGCATATAACTAATTTTTCCTCAAAGTATCCAAAATAATCCTTAAATGTTCCTGGTGTTGTTTCTTATTTTCAAAATAAATAAGAATATCATCAATAAAAATAATCACAAATGTATCTACAAATGGTCTGAACACACGGTTCATAAGATCCACAAAGGCTGTTGGTGCATTTGTAAGTCCAAAAGGCATGACAGTGAATTCATAGTGTCCATACCTTGTCCGAAAGGCTGTCTTAGAAATGTCTTCTTCCTTGATTCTAAGTTGATCATATCCAGATCTAAGATCAATCTTTGAAAATACCTTAGCCTTCTGTAATTGATCAAATAAATCTTCAATTCGTGGCAACGGATATTTATTCTTTATGGTAACTTGATTAAGAAGTCTGTAATCTATACATAATCTTAATGACCCATCTTTCTTCTTTACAAATAATACTGGTGCTCCCCAGGGAGACATACTTGGTCTAATAAATCCCAGCTCCATTAATTCCAATAATTGCTTTTTTAATTCTGTAAGTTCTGCTGGAGCCATCCTATAAGGAGCTTTAGAAATTGGTGCAGTTCCTGGTATTAACTCAATACCGAATTCTATCTCTCTATGTGGAGGAGGTCCTGGTAATTCATCAGGAAAAACATCTGAAAATTCATAAACAATATCTAGACTTTCAAGAGAAATTTCTGCTAGCTTGGCAAGAGTAATGCTGACTAAAAAGGCTGTACATCCATTCCTCAAATATCTCTGGGCCTTTAAAGAAGAAATAACTCGACTTTTAAGAGTTGAATTGGGAGGTTGGCATGTTCGTACTGCATGGAGGATACAAAATCTTTTAGATTGACGCATGGAAGGAAGTCATGTTGGTTTGATTGTCACCATCGATTTCTACCCAGCGACCATCTGTTCCGACGACAAAGGAATGTGTTCAGAGCAGGCACAACTGAAATAGAAGGTCCACCTACACGGTTGTCTAGCATAAAAATTTTAAGACGATTGTGATACTTTCCATATTGACTGACAGATGCCCGTAGTGCGAGGCCCTTCTTTGAATTTGAGAAGGATCACAATTGGATAAAGAAATCTATATTTTGGAAACTGCCATATTGGCCGACCTTATTGATACGACATAATTTAGATGTGATGCATGTGAAGAAAAATGTGTTTGATAATGTGTTCAATACAGTAATGAATGTCAAAGGGAAAACGAAGGATAATCCGAAGGCCTGTATGAATTTAAAAGTAATATGTAAAAGTTCAGAATTAAAACTCAAAGAGTATAATGGAAAAGTACTGAAACCAAAGGCAAGGTACGTGCTTGGACCAGATCAAATAAAATAGGTATGCCAATGATTGAGACAGTTGAGATTTTCAAATGGATATGTCTCTAACATTGCTCAGGCTGTGAAGATAGATGAGGAACAATTATATGGGTTGAAGAGCTATGATTGTCATATTATCATGCAATGGTTGATTCTCCTAGTATTCTATGATATGTTAGACAAACCTATATTGGGGGTTATTATCCGAGTTGAGTTGATTTTTTAGAACATTATGTGCATCAGAAGTTATAGTAACTGAGGTAAAGAATCTAGAGGATTCTGTCGTCACTACTATTTGTGAGCTAGAGAAGATATTTCCTCCAACATTTTTTGATGTTATGAAACATGTGATTATACACTTGCCATATGAACTTAGGGTTGGTGGTCCTGTGCAATATCGGTGGATGTACCCATTTGAATGGTAAACTTTTTTTTATATTTTTCTCTCTAATGCTATTGGAAATTTATTGTATTACGAGATGTATATTATTGACAAATACATGTTTGACCTCAAAAAAAAGGTTCAGAATAAAGAAATAGTGAAGGGTTCAATTTGTGACGCGTACACTTTAGAAGAGATTTTAAATTTCTCATCTATGTACTTTGAGTCTCACATTCCAACACGTTACACTTGACCACCTCGTAATGATGATGGAGAACAAGTTATTGTGGCTAACAAACTATCAATATTTAAACCACTTAGGAATGTCTTTGGCAGTTGTCGGTCAAGACTCTTGAAAGATCGAGAGCAAGACGCAACACAAATCTACATCCTCTTTAATTGCTCAGAGATCGACCCCTACATTGAGTAAGTATACATAATATGTTACACTAAGTTCTCTACGTACATGGTTTGGTAATATAATTATTTGTTAAGTACAGACGATTTATTCTGGAGTTGCGAAAAGAACTTCCCCATCTCACTAATTCAGAATTACAAAAAGAACGTGAAAATAAGTTTCTTGCATGGTTGAAAGAGTTGGTAAGGATGATGACATGCATTCTTTCCGTGTAAACAACAATATGTTATTTAATCGGTCGTGTTTATAGTCATTGTTTATGATTGTAGGTCCGTCATGGTGATGTTAATGACCATGGAATATGTGATTTACAAAATGGTTCAACTAAAGTTGTGCAATGTTGCAACGGATACATCGTAAATGGTTATTAATTCCATACAAAAGACTACGGTATAAACAAGTCAATGATAAATAGTGGCATGTGTGTCAAAGGTAGCAGTTACGATGAAAATGAACTTGATTATTGTGGTGTTATAGAAGAAATAATGGAATTGACTTACTTAGGCATTAATAACAGGTTAACTTTATTCAAATGTCATTGGTTTGATTTAACAACAACAAGGGTCGACAAAATCTCAAGCATTGTGGAGGTAAATCATAAATCAAGGTTTGGAACATAAGAACTATTCATATTAGCATCACAAGCTTAACAAGTTACTATACTTCATATCCGAATACAAGGAAGTCAGATAGAAATGAATGGTGAGCGGTTTGCAATGTGAAGTCTAAACTATACCTTGAGTATGATCAGTTATATGAAGATGATTGTTGAAGAGGGTAATTACTATCAATCATATGATATGTATGACTTTTCTTATGGTCACGATGTCACACATGTTCTGCATGTCACATCTCCATTGTCCAATGGTACACGTATGGAAGAATGTGATCCAAATGAAAGTTTTTTTACTTCATATGCATGATTGAATCACTATAAAAGTTTTTTGACAACTTTAGAACACATATAAGCATGATTTCATCACTATGAAAGTTTTTTTATTGCCTTATAACATATATATGCATGATTGACAGCCTTATAAACATTATATGCATGAGTGAATCACTGTGACATTTTTTTGACAACCTTAGAACACATATCTGAATTATGTTATTGTCCTTCACTTTATTGCTAGTCTATGTGTCATTCAGCCATTTACTTTGATTGTATTAGACTAGGTGCATTGCATATAATTTATTTCATTATATTTTGTTTATCAATACTAACATTTCGGTTCTCCTGTAGGATGCTGGAGATGATCAGCGTAGAGGAGCTGATGGAGGCATGGATGGAGGGGCAGATCGAGACAATGAAGAGGATGATGCCTCGAATCTTGGCGAGGATTAGATTCATCTGTTTAATTTATTTCACGTACTTGTAACCAATTAGAACTTGGCAAGGACTGTACTATAATTTATAACTTGTGTTAAATTTGTTTCAGCTTGTCTCATTAAGGGATGAGCTGAGCTCAAGTTCAGCTTGGCTAAACATGAACATGAGTTGAGCCTGATGTTTGGTTCGTTAACACTACAAGAAAATCCGTTTTTGCTGGTGCACAAATAGCACCAGCAAAAACCTTTGTTGGCGCAAGAATGCGCCAGCAACAATGCCAGGAAAGGCATCGCCGTTAATGCATTTCCTGGCGCAAGTTTACACTGCCAGAAAATAAAATTTTTTAATTTTTTAATTGTATATTCCCTGTCAATATAGAATCATGTACACATTAAAGAACATTTTAATCCATTATTTATTAGAACTGAAACAATGCATGTGAGTTTACAATGGGAAAGTCTAAGTAAAAAACTTTGCACTCTATTGAGTATTTATCATTCAGATTAAGAAATCAACACTAGTGGTGTACATAATCGCGTTCAATATGATGCATCAAATTATGCTCGGACATTTCCTATCCCTGATTGGGTTACACAAGCTCTAAGCAGTTGAAAACTGATAACACAGCATATAATTACCTTCAAGTTCAGGTACTTTGGTAGAAGTTAGACAAATTCATCAGACACATGATGAACTATATAGAGCTTCAAGTTTGATTTGTTGTAGTAGCTCTCGTATAGGTCATGAGGAGCAAAACCATTCCTTTCCTCCAACCCACCCTTCTGCAGCTCCATATTTCAATACACATACAAGAATGTGCGTACGCACACACACGCACTAGCTGACTTTCAATATATAGACATGTCCAGAGTATATATACTCAAGCAAGAAGCTTCAGACTTTGTATCTGACATGAGTCTGAGCACCATAAAATTTGATTTGCCTCAACTTGCATACCCTATATGTCATAAAGCTCATAAAAAAGAAACCCAAGAAAAGAAAAAAATTGCCTCAACTTGCATACCCCATATGTCATAAAGCTCATAAAAAGAAACACACGAAAAGAAAAGGCAAAACTTAAGATAGTGAAAACTACCTCCAGGCATAACATCAGTGCCACCAGCAATACCAGCAGCTGTGTTGGCGACTAAATTTCCGTGTAGATTTGGTGTAACCTGTAGATATTACAGGAGCCATTTTACATATGCACAGTACCAACTGCTATAAGTCTATGACATGGCATCATAAAGAGTGCAATTTTGCATAAATCAGCCTCAGAAATTGTTCCAAGTTTTGCACAAACGAGCCACTCCCAGGTCATGATTCTGATTGCTACAAGGCCAACGTACTAATGTTCAGTTTAGATCATCTCAGGACTTAGGGAGCAACTGCACTCAGTTATAAGGGCTATCAGTTAAGCGAACGGGTAGGGTCAGGCACCTGTGAAGCCACCTTGTCTAAGAGAACTATAAACATCCTGATTCATGTGAATCTGGTCTCTAGCCATAAATATTGGTCCATCATTATCATATACAATGCCACAATAGTGTAAGACAACGACTTGGAAAGGACCACAAAAACATCCGTGCATCTGCTGCATTGTCATGAGTTGGGACATCTCAATCTCAGCTCAAGGTAATATAGCATACTCACCAAGCATTTGGGCTACTTCCACAAGAATCCCGATAGTGTCAATAAATTACACATAATCTACAATGTCAACCGGGCAACAGAATAAAAACTCGAGAAAATTGGTTTCATGGAAGAAGCCAGAACGCATAAATCTTACATATGGAATTGTCACTTAAAAAAAAGATGAACAGAAAGGACTTCAGGAATGTTATGAAGATGGGTGGTTACTTTCTATTATGTATAGATGCCCTGAAAATGATTCAATAATATATGAATCACAAGAGAATCTTAAACTGATAAATAAAAAAACATAGAGAACTAGGAAAGCAGGCACCACACAAGCTCGGTGAACATGTATACATGCTAGGCAAAGTTTGAGCATACCATAACATCAAATTGCTCAGGTTTAGAAACAAGTTGCATGCAGCAATTAGCCACAATGATCTCATTATACTTTATCCCCAGGTCATTCTTCACAACCTCCCGACATGATTCTAAGAAAAGACCATCAGCCAGCTTCATAATATTAGCTTTATGCACAGCTTTGACATTCTTCCTGTTGTTGAGATAAGCGTACTCTAATGCGTATGTTGCAATTCGCTCTGAACAGAACTTTGTTATCACCTAGCAAAGTTACTAAATCAGAGTCTTAAAAGGCAAAAAATAAACAAAACAAAAACTTGATTAAGTATCAGGGGTGAATCCAACAGAGGAAATAGTTGCCAAAATAAACTACAATTAACAGAATAATTGAAATGATCATTGGGATACACAACGGTAAAAATCCTCAGCAATCGCATGGCTATCAGAAACAAGATAGTGGTGAGAGCACCAAAAAATGAACAAATTCAAAGTGAGGAATTATGAAAGTAAACACTAACAAGAAACAAGATGGAAATAATAATTATCATTCATATGTTTCTAAAACCTAACCTTGGTAGCTATCGAAAATGAAACCGTGACTGGTGAGAGCACCAAGAATGAATAAACTTCTGAGAGGTAGTAATTATGGGAACAATAGCAGTAAGAAACATGGCAGCAATGATCATAAGTTCATAACCATACATATGTTTACTGAACTTGATCCTTTTAAGTGCTATGCATTCAATAAACTTTGAAGCGATAGGAATTGTGGAAACAATGGTGATAAGATCCATAGCGACCAAAAAATTATGTCGCTAATCCGTCGCTACATTGCGATGGAGTTTGACGAGAAACTTTTTCGTCGCTAATTAGCGACAGAGTATGAGACAGAATGTTTCCATCGCTAAATCCGCAGCAAATTTCAATTTTAGTGATGACTACTTTTCTCTCGCTAAGCCGTCGTAACTTTGCGACGGAAATAATCCGTCGCCAATTTTCGTCGTTAATTAACGTTTTTCTCGTAGTGAGAAACATGATGGCAATGATCATAAATATACATACGTTTATTGAACCTGATCTTTTTATTCAAAGCACTCACTTGATTTTTATTATGCATAGACAAAGAAAGTGATAAAATGTCATAACAACAAAATTTTTCTCAATGGTCCTATTGAATACATCTGCAGGGTACTACAAGAAAAATGCATATTAGTGACAGATGATATCCATCGCTAAATGTGTTAGCGACAGATTAACAATGGGTAGCATTCGTTGCATATTCTTGGCCGCTAATTAGCAACATAACTGATCTATCGTGAATTTGTGATGAATTAGCGACAGTGATGATCCATCTTGAGTCTGTCGCTAAATAAGCACGAATTTGGTTTTGCGATAGATACATATCTGTCGCTAATCCACTGCTATTTTAGTGACAAATTAGCGATGGATTACATTCCATCGCAAAACCATTTATTAGCGATGGTTATTATCCGTCGTAAATTTTAAAAAAAAAAATCGGTTGAAGTAGAAATATCGAGAAAAAATTTCTCATTATACAATTTATATAAACTATGTATAAAAGACAAAGTACACATAAAAAATACATCGTTCCCTACCTCTGTCAACACCTGCACAAAATAGCAGGCCTAAATCGTCAAGTATGCAACATTTATGCAAAATAGAAGCTAGCATCCAAGTAAAAGGATTACTTGCCTTCAGCATATTTTGATCAATACACAGGTCAATGCAACTGACAGACTGATTGTAATGAGGACAACGCCATGATGGTTTTCTTGAGTTTATTTCCATAAAGTTTTCATAGTCAAAAGCACTACAAGACAAATACACAAAGCCAAACAAAAATTACTTCACCTTACATTCAGTACATTCAGTTCTTTAATATCAACATTCAGTACATGTTTAACAGTATGGTATACGTCTTACCTGAAGGTGTTTACAACTCTGCCCTTTAATAGGGGTTCTAATACACAGGAAGCTATCAACAATCAAGATTATGTTGGTAACATATCCAATCACCAACACCATGGCAAGGCTGGATGCCTTTCGAGAGAGTGTAGCCCTTGCAGAAGGCGCCAACACCATGTGCTTAACATTGCCATGATTAGTTAATGCATTTATGTATGTGTTTTCATGTGTGCATACATATGCACGTATAATGGTATTGATTCTATTGAACCACAACAAGATTATGTTGGTAACATATCCAATCACCAAAAACAATGTTTATCCCTTTAAATATGTCTACATTGGACTACTATTATGGAAGGTTTATTCATTGCTAACAAATTTCAAGATTTGATTTTTAGGAGGGGAGAAATCAAACTTCTTATTAGATTAAGATTTCTATAATCATGAAGTCAGTGAAATTATTGCATTGGACTTAACATTAGCACTTGAAAATGGCAATAGGTCATGCTGAACATATCCGAAAAACTAATTCTGACTTCAACAATGGGATCCAAGCCAGCCAGCCCGCACACATGCATGCACATATGTATGCAGTGTGTATTTTCTGGGTTTACATTCTTGTTTACACATTACAAGTCAAAAGAATGAATTAGGATAACAAAGGCCTTCCATTTAAAGGCATTGATCAGTTCCCAGTGCATAGAACACAACCAACCATAAGAATGCAGCTCCACCTAAACCCACATGCCCATTTCTTTCAATAAATAAACCAACAAAGCATGCCTCAGTGCATATAATGTTTATATCTCAATAAGCAGCACACATGATACTACCAGATTGAATCACTATTGAAGCATCACGGATAGCCAAATACTCTCTTTTAGCAATCTTGTACTTTATCTATTGTTGTATAATACAGGCAGCTTTGTGCCTATGAATTAACATTGCATATTCCCTTCGTGTTGTGTCTCCCCTCACAACTGCAAGGATAGGCATTTCACAGTAAAACAATTGTTATAGCCACAAATTGCAAGGCAATTACATTTCACACACCCAACTGAGAGACATTAATTCATACATGATTGAAGCACAACTATATATTGCTCTCTTCATCTCTTTGAAATAGTGGCAAGCTTGGTGACCTCTAAAACACTTTTGCACCGCCAAGTACGCGATAAAGAGTGTGGTTTCTTGTATCTTCAAGAGCACCAATCTGCACAGAAGAATATGAAGCAATAAAATTTTATTACCATGAAAATGAGAAGGCCAAGAAGCGAAAGAAAAAACTGAAAAAAAAAACAGAAAACATTGGGCCTCCCTCAAAAGGGCAAAGAAACTAAACTATATAAGATTGCAATTGTAAGTGGTTCTACAGTTAAATGATCACCGCAATGGTAGCACTCCAGGGATATAAACATGTGTGCCTCATTAGATACAGGCATTGCATGCTTTTACTTTTACAATGATGCATTTTTAAGTTTATGGTGCTAAGCATAGTAAAAAATATCAGTCATGATAATATCCAAAATTTCTTTTTTGTTCCTCGAAAAAAATATTGAGAATGTAAAAAAAATGGACAAAAATCATTTTTTCATAATTTTTTAATTTATCATAATATTTGGTATTTTTAAACCTTAAAAATATGAGACATTAAAAAAACCAAATAATTATGACCATAGCATGTGTTTGTCAGTGAGATGAATAATTGCATCATTGTCAAATGCATGACATGACATGCAAATACATACATGAATGCTATCTTGAGTATGAGTAATGCTTCGGAAATATGTTTCTATGGTTTAAAATTTAAATAGATATACTTGTATGTGGTCAGCTCCAAGCAATCTTTGATCGCACTTAAGGGCCTCATAAAGATATATGAGAGCAATATGAACATTTCCTAGGCCTTCTTTCATAATTGACACATTGATATATGTTGCAGCAGTGTTAGGATGTGATGTTTCACAAGTCATGCAAAAAGTACAATGCCCGATTTACATACCTGGAAAGAACAAAAAGATAAATCTAAATAAAATTGAATTTGCACATTAAAAATAGCAAGATCTCACTGCTATGAAATTAACTATGCAAGAATATGTAAACAGATAAATAACGTACCACACCTTGCCAATATAAAGAAAAAGGAAAATCAAATAAGGCCTTCAGGATTTCATTCAATTACTATTTGCGAACATGACAGTGGACATAAGAAAAGGAATTTTCACAATGGCAATAACATGAATGTGTACTTATAATGCATAAACCTTTTCGATCATAGCATACTTTTTCCATTTGTTTACACTATAACTAGTGAAATAAACATAAAATTTGAGGAGGCTGCAGGTTCGACCAATGTGGCCATAACAACTTTCTTTTGTTGTAACACCTTCCACTTCAGTTAACAAAATGTTCCTGAGCATAGTTGCATGGCTTAATGATAAAGAATATTTTGGAAGGAAAGTAAACAAAGAATTACGGAAAATCTTCTTAGACTAATGTCCAGAATAATATTTTATTCTTCATTTATGATAGAACATATCAGAAACTGGCTTTTATTTATGGAGCTTAAAAAGAAAACAAGAAAAATAGTCCTTTTTTATGACAAAAAACTTGACTAGAAGCAGGGGTCAAGGGCCTCCCCTCCGAAAGGATCTTCTTCAACCTCCCGCTCTGGTACGACGATGATGGGGTCGAGGAGAGACGACGGACCAAGGGAAAGGGGATTCTTCTAAACGTAAAGGGTTTTTTTTCGGTAAAGCAGAATTTTTTGGAACCCCTTTCTGTTGCATGAGGAGGTCGGGAGATGGTGGCTCTAGTGCGGCGAGGGACATCGCTGCAGGAGAGGTCAGACGATGGTGGCTCCAGCACGACAACGATGGTGGCTTCGTCGAGGGACGACGTTGCAGAGGAAGGACTATCGAGATCGGACAATGGTATACAACACTGCACAGAGAAATAGAGCCCAAAAGTCGGGTTATGGTGGCTCCGGCGAGGGTAGAGAGAGAGAGAGAGAGAGAGAGAGAGAGAGAGAGAGAGAGAGAGAGAGAGAAAGAGAGAGAGAGAGATGAGGATTCAGAACACAACTAGGGTAAAAAGGTAGGGAGAGAAACTAAGAAGGGTGGGGGAATTGGCGCACCTTTTTTATCGAAAAGTAGCGATGGATATATTCCGTCTCTAACTCCATCGCAAATTAGCGATGGATTAGGGACGAAAATATTTTGCCTCTAACTCCGTCGCAAATTAACGACGAAGTAGCGGCAGAAAAATTTTGTCGCTACTCTGTCGCTAATTAGCGACGAAGTTTGAGACAGAATGTTTTCGTCGCTAATTTGCGATAGAGTTAGAGACAAAATATTTTCGTCACTAATTTCAATTTTAAGGATGATTAGATTTCTCTAGCTAATCTGTCGCTAATTAACATTTTTCTTGTAGTTTAATTACCACAAGCTTTGATCTCCTAATTACCATATAAAGTGTGATTTTGAACACAAGAAAACTCATAATTAAGACACTAAACGATCATAATAACTATTTGCAGTTTGCACCTACAAACAAAATGTCGGGCTGTGGGAAATAACAAGAATATGATCCTCAATTTTCTTCGCGGTCTTCCTCTAACACTGTAACGCCCCGGATTTCCAAAACAAAGCTAAGTTAAAATTTTCATGAATTTCTTTTTTTTTCTTTGCAGCGGAACTTAGAAAAGCTTTTAGCAGCGGAATAAGACGATAATGAGTCGTCGGTTTTAGAAAGCTCCGAGCACGTTGCAGGTATGTGGCCAAGCAACTCATTGACCACCAAAGTGTTCCATTTTATCGAAAACCACATGTTTATTACAACACTACTGCTTAGAAAAGCAGTATAGGTTCAATAAAAGGAAGCAGTACAAAATCTGTCTAGAGAAACCCTGGAACTCGATGCCGCCTTGCTCCGCATATCGCCACGCAGGTTCAACACCTGAAATCCCCATAAAACGGAGTCAGAACCACTGATGGTCTGGTAAGCATGCAGTCATACATCCATTCAACTCAAATACAATAATGACCACTCAGGGTCGCAATGCGCAATAACGACGCTCAAGCCTCCAAGACTTAGCGTATATCGCAAGAGCCTCCTCAGGGCTATGAGTTGAACATCCGCTCGAGTCCTCATGACTTAGAGCAAGCCTTTTCAGGGCTGTGATTTGAATAGCCGCTTAAGTCTCCACGACTTAGCCATGACCTCTTCCGGGTCTCAAAGTGATGTCTAGCTCAAGTCTTCATACTTGGCACATCCGTATCCCACGCATCTAAGGACAACTCCTCGAGCTTCGCTTAGTCGTGCGGATACAACACGGGTCTTTGCCCAGTCGGTCCAGTAGTATACCAAACATGACACCTTCACAAAGGTTATGCAGGACTGACTCAACACGTCATCCACTCATACATTCAAAGCATCGCTGAACCTAGAACTAATGCATTGTTTCGATAATTAACCGCTCCCGCCTTTGGTACGCAGGTAGAGCTATTGTCCGGGCATCAACGCGACGTTCTGGAGGTTGATTATTCTATGTATTTTAGATACCCCAGAGGCCTGTTGACCCTATCCATAGTAGGGTAGTGTGTTTCAACTAGGAGAATCCTACTAGGCCCATATTCGGATGCATCCTCTACTTGCAGTAGTTGGGTTCAATCCTTAGATCTTAAGGATAACCACGACCCCAAAACCCATGAGTGACTGAGGCCATCGTGGACTCTATCAGGTCCAAAGTAAAATACATGTCACTCAAGGTTGTACCATCACTGTCATTTCACAGTGAGCATAATTCCTGAAGGGGTCTGCCAGTCTTACAATTACTTGGACAGAATCTGCATGCCTTTTAGGCAGCCCGTGCTTTCAGCACTACGGGAGTATGTACCCGACCCCATTCAGTCTTCCCCAACACAGTCATTACTGAGGGGGTACCCCTAACACGATCTTCAACCGCGGGGTATGTGCGACCTTAAGTCTTATTCATATGCATGCAGAACACCGCACTTCGGCACTTCGGCCACCACGAGCATCACACCTCTTTGGGTGGAAACAACACACTCTGGCTCTTCGGCCCTTACGAGTCTGGTTGTGTAACCGTTCTCAATGAGCATGCATATGACTCGATCTAAATAGATCGGCTACTCGGCGTATTTTTACGCAACGAGTCCAAACCTAGCCAAGGCGCAACCTCTACTCCGGCTCAGCGGCCCTTACGAGCAAGGTGCCCTTGCAGGCACAAGGATACGAGCCGATCTGGCATCGTTCCATCAACGGACATCATTATGCCGTTCCATTGGTTCCGGCAGCTCTTCTGCCAACCATTTCGTCAGCACCTCCCCTGCTCTACCGGCAGTGGTGCGACGAACCCTTCTACGTTGTAGAGGGCAAACCATGAACTGGGTAGCACTCTGCTATATGTCAGAGTATCATGCTACGTTCTTTCTAAGCTATTCTTAGCTTCTTCAGAAATTTCAGCAGCACTTCCTCTCTTTTACGGAGAAAGCGTGCGTTTCTTTTATCCATTTCAGCGGCATCTCCCCTCTTTGGTAGGAAATCGCCACGCTTAATTCGGGAAATGGATGCGCACCGTTGTGCGTACTTTGCATCCATCAAGGTTGCAGGAACCCTTGGCCATAGCCAGGCCATACGAAATTGACTTAGTCATTACGTAAAGAGCATTTTGCCAAAAAACCGAAGCCTTTCCAATAGGGGCTTCATTCGTCAAGCAGAATCTTGAACGAGGAGCGGTCAAGGAATCGCATGGGCGATTTGGAGTTGATCTCTATTTGAACGCTCATTTATGCGCTATATATGTAGTATAAGCAGAAGCCTGTGCTTTATACAGCGGCGGCGTAAAGAAATGCATATACTATTGTTCAGGGTGTGTAACTGAACGAAATATTCTACATATATAACAAAGCAGAAGCCTTGGCATCGTTCGACGCGACGGCGTAAGTAAAGACATTGCAGAAAGCAGGAGCCTTGGCATCATACGACGCGACGGCAAAGGTAAATTACATAGCCTGTGCGATATAAGACGCGTCGGCAGAATCAGCAGATATACACCTAGATCCGCATCCAACGATAGTTACGAGGCGAGCGGGTGAACACCGAAGTGTCCTAAAGGGCTCAACCAAGAACTAAAGCGAGATACCATTTTGAAGAATGCATATACTGCGTGTTTGAACATAGATATATCCGACGATAGTTACGAGACGAGCGGGTGAACACCGAAGTGTCCAAAAAGGGCTCAATCAAGAACTAAAGCAAGATACTACTTCAGAAAGTATATTCTATATACAAACAGTCAAATACTTGAGAGAGATGGATCAACGAAGCGAACTTACTTCAAATCGTGGAAGAAACGGCTCCGGGTTGCTTCTTGGGCTTCGAGCCTTCCTTCGAGAGGTCAGACTAAGTCAGATGAAGCTGACTTAGTTGAGAAAGAGGTAGAGCAGGTCAAGCTACTCAACCTAAGTGGTTTGAACCAAACAGGGTTCAATCCAAGTCAACTGGGTTCAGCAGGTTCGAACTTAGCTCAAGTAGGCTAAGTCTGGGTTCAGAAATCCAAACCGGAATCTGGACCAAAAAGGACTTTGACTTTGACTTTAAACCCAACTAGGTTCAAGTCAAGTCAACTGGGTTTGGACCAGGTCAAGTGGGTTCAGACCCAGGTCAGGTGGGTTAGGACCAGGTCAGGCAGGCTCAGACCAGGTCAGGTGGGCTCAGGTGGGCTAGGCTAGGTAGGGGAGGTTTAGGAGAGAGAGAGAAGGCAAGAGAGAGAGGGGGGGTCAATTTTTATGAGAAGAGAGAGAGTGGGGAGGGCTATTTATAGCCCAAACCCACCTCCTCTTGGATTTTCTCATGCCCCTTCTACCCCCTTGGCTTCTTTTTAATTCCAAGAGGTTCCTTGGTGTGGGGCTCACTTGGATATTCCATGGGATATTTTTGTGGGTCCCACCAGATATTTTCTGAGGAATATTTCTGTGGGTCCCACCAATATTTCTGTGGGTCCCGCAAGAATTTCGGGTTTTCGGCGATTTTTTCCGAAAAATTCTGAGTACGCCATTTTCTTCGTATTGACGTAACTAAGAAAGTTGGCTCGTACGAATCTATTGATTTCGTTTAGGTAGGAACTTATGGCTTCCATAGTGTTTGAGCATATATTCGCGATTCGACGAATATCCTAAGTATAACTGGCTCGCAGGAATTGATTCGTTTTGCATTCTGAGAAGAAATGCTATTTTTACCGGTAAATGCCTCATGAATTTTATTCAGATATTTTCTGAAAAATTGCGGGTCTTACAAACACCCTGATCTGGGACCTCGAGAATCCAAGTCCAATTGGTATCACTTTCCAGAGGGAAAGCATGCAAAGTTCACATAATGAAAACATGGTTAAATTTTTTTTATTCCTTTTCTAATAATTCAATTTCTTTCACAAAGTTCATTATTCATAATATAAGAAAATAAAAACTACATGAGTGTTCAATGATAAGAAAATAAAAACTAATAAGTACTCTGATGCAAAATCGGAGTAGCTGGTCACGTTCTGCCTACGCTAGTGTGCCCGAAACCTACAGTTGTAATTATACAGGGGAGTGAGTCTACAACTCAGTAAAGAATAATTGTAAGCAAATAATGACTTTAACTTATAACTATAATGGACTCTAAGCCCCTAGTCCCTGTTCAGTTTTTGACACACCACACAAGGTTTGCATGTTTTAATTTTCTCCCTTTAACTCTCTTAATTAAACATGCACTCACACCAAACTATAACACTAGGTCGGTTATACCGATCATAGCCGTTTATGGGCGTAACAACCTGCGTAGAACACCTTAATTCTATAGTATTGACAAGACTATAAACTATACACTCCCAGTGATTCTCGAATTACCAGGCAATGTAGTAAAACAACAAGGAGACCCCACTGGTAGCTAGCCCGAAGGTCAGGCTCAAAGTCAATCTCGGCATGGTTCATGCTATATCCTAACCATGATGACTTTCAACCAACAATAGTTGTCTAGAGTCCCAAATACTGTGTATATATAACCCTAAGTCATATTTTAAGTTCATTACATTGAGCCTTATTCTCATGCTCATGTTTCACTCATTCTCCTACAAGTGATATCGTGAAACAATTACGACCAAGTAGCCATTTACACAAGTCACCACTTCTGTGATTTAAGGGGTTATGCATGTTAATCTCAATATAAAATTCATATGACATAACTAGAATAAACAGACTCAATTCTAATTACAATATCATCATAATGCATGTTATTTGCAAATTATAACATACATATGTTATCACAAAACAATCTTTTTCTAATATGCAGTGTATGTAATCATTTTTATTGCAATAATTTCATGCATGGTGATTTTATGAATATCATGTTCATACTCAAGAGCCATATTTTTAAATATGCTAATATGTCACATCAATCATAACATGCAATGCAATGTAGTTTATTCACAACTAAAATTACTTATAATATCTCTTACCTCGAATATGAATGATTCACTCTGATCATAATTGAGTCTCAAGAGGCTCTAACAATAGGATATGATCATCACACAAGAATATTCGTATTAATACACATAACTTCTTTACATTTTGACAAAATTACTAAAATATTCCTCTTGAGTTGACTTGTAAGACCTCGATTTTTGTACCATTGATCTAACCAGAGTTAGACAACAAAGAGATTGTTCTCTACGATACAAGTTTAATGCACCAAACCTCATTCAATTCTGAGTTTGGAGTGCAAAGCTATGCCCATTTTACTTAATCGGGTCTTGGGTACGCACAAAGATAATTTGGTCATTTCAATTCTTATGATTTAACTCGACTCATCATAGGTCAAAACAAGTTCGGTTTGAGCTTAGAGTACTAGGTTTACTGATCCTAGTCTCAACCCATCTGGGTTTGGTTCAAATACTCAATTGGATTCTCAAAATTCATAATTAATCATAAATTGGACCTAGATCCATTTTTGATCTAGATCTGAAACTATCAAACTCAATCCCTTAGTCTCCCTCTCTATTGTAGAGGCGCTGGTAGCCAGAGCCGACCTCTCTCGATAGCAAGGCCGACGATCATGGTGTTGGCTTGTTGTCCGGAGGTTTTCTACAGCTTGTCGACAGTTGTGGCTGTCGGGCATCTGATCAACCAAAAAAACAAGGAGAAGAAAGAAAAGAATGGCGTACCTGGTGTCTCCAGCGATTTCGATAAAGTCTCTTCATCTCTCTGCAACTTTCTTGTTTTTTTTTCTTCTTTTCACCCTCTCTGGCTTTCTGAGGGCTCGCTGTGAGGGTTCTTTATAGACCCGCACGTGGGTAAGGATAAGGCTTGAGGTTTATCCTCCACCTCCATGCAATAAGGAAAATAAGGAAGAAGGAGGTTCCTGAAATTATGGGAACCCTCTTCCCCTGTTTTTTTTTTAATTACCCCACTTTTGTCAGGTGACTTTAGACTTCCCAAGCCCAACGTCATCGTATCTCTCGTTCACGTGATAGTGAAAAGCACTCCACCTGCACTGGTTTGCAGGTTAAAGCTTTTAAAATGTGAATGGTTTGATTAAAGTTTTCTAAAAATTGGATCAAATTGTGAATGGTCTGATTAAAGTTTTCTAAAAATTGGATCCGAGATCTTAGTTCTTATCACACCTGTAACCCGCCCTAAGTCTACAACCCACATTATTTTAAATTATGTTTTTGCTGTATATTTTAAAAAAAGTGTATTTTTAGGGTTGAAGATTTTGAGGCGTTCCACTCTCCTCCATTTGGTTGATTTGAAGTTAAGAAAGGAAATAGAAAAAAAACCCACCAAACAGACCATTCTCCTGGCCTTCGAACAGTAAGACATCCTTGCAAATAAGAGTGGATTCAAGAACTCCTTTGGGATATTATATAGCGCTCGGTATAAAAAATCCATACTTCACAGTCAAATAAACTCCTATACATATAAGTTCTCAAAGATGGATAGTTCGATTTGAATAAAATTCCACTGATTTTCATGGTCACGCAGCATGTTTATAGTACAATAAACTGAAGAAAAAGAGTCACTATTTAAGGCAGCATCAAAATAAATTATGTCAGCCTCTGAGCTCATTATTTCCTACATAAACATTCCTTGAGTCCTGAAATAACTTTCCCACTTATTCCAAAAGCCTTTCTCCCTAAAGTCTGAGCTTGCTCAAGTCTCCAAATTAATCATTCCGTAGATTTCATGAAGCTCTCAGAACCTCTACCACACCAACGCTTGCTCAGGTCGTGACTTGTGCATCAGCAGATCCACCATTGAAGAGCTCTTAGTCCGAGTGAAACAGACCCCTCCTGAGAGGCGGGGCATTGTGATCGGAGGCCGATTGCAAAAACGGGTGCTATGTTGTCGTTGTAGATCCAGTTCCTGAACTACACGCACCATGACAGGCCGATGGTGTGTGCACCAAACAAGGGAACCAGGTCCTGCAGGTTGAGACCTTTTGCTAAACCAAAGTCATCAAGCAGATAAAAGGACACCAAATCTGTTCCAGAAAACCAAAAATTTAATCAATATGCAAGGTAAATTACATAATTTGGAAAAAAAATACCAAAATTTATCGATATACAGGATACATTAAAGAATTTTGAAAACCATTGCAAACAGACATAAATCAAACAGAGACTTTCTCAATCAAATTAGAAGTTTCATGATCATGGAGAATCAATATTCCCTAAAAAGATTGGCCCTTTCCATGAAAAACATCATCATCATCAACAAGGGCTGCTAAAATTTAATCAGTACGCAAAGTAAACAGAGTATATCAGATATAGAAAATCCGCACGACCTGAATTTGCTAACAAGAGGTTTTCACACCCAAAAAAGGTTAATAAGCACAGGAACACCTATAGCTTGTGGACTGTCTTCTATTTGTAAACTATGTTAAGAAAGGACGTGAAGATCACCAAGAAGTAGCCTTGCAATGGGAATTTAAAATTTCTCGAACACATATGCATCAGTTTCTAAAATTAAAAATGCATCAAATGCCAAACAGTTTAGCATCACACAGCGTGATTGACTACCAGATGCTAACTTGAGGAAGCAAGCTGAGGTGTTCCTGAATACATCTGCTCAAGAAGTTTGCATTCTGATTTCAAGATCTGAAATCTCAACCAAAAGAACAAAACCAACCGATTTCAAGATCTGCTATGCAAACAGAAAATGTGAATGTGAACCAGGTACCCTAGTTCCGGTTTCAAGATCTGTTATGCAAACAGAAAATGCAAACATGAACCAGGTGCCCTAGTTTCGATTTCAAGATCTGTTATGCAAACAGAAAATGCAAACGTGAACCAGCTGCCCTAGTTTCGATTTCAAGATCTGTTATGCAAACAGAAAATGCAAACGTGAACCAGGTGCCCTAGTTTCGATTTCAAGACCTGAAATCTCAACAAAAAAATTCTATTTCGGGATCTGCTATGCAAACAGAAAATGCAAACGTGAACCAGGCGCCCTTCAAGATCTGCTATGTAAACAGAAAGTGCAAACGTGAACCAGGTGCCCTAGTTTAGATGCCAAGATCTGAAGTCTCAACCGAAAAAAATCTCACCCAGAGAGAGAGAGAGGAACTCACCTGATCAATTTCTTACGCAACCTTTGTCAGCAGGAACCTCTAGAAGTGGCAGCTACAAAGGTGCTCAGGTAAGAGGGAGAGACTGAGAGACGTTTAGGAGAGATGGAGGTGAGGAACAACGAAACAGGGTGCAGGGGGGGACAGTAAAGGAATTAGGGGAAAATCCCAGACGGGACGCCATCTGTTGTTTTTTTTGTGTGTGTGTGGGGGTGGGTGGGGGGTGTGGGGGGGATGGCGTTCGCCGTTAACTAGTGCTCCGTCCGTCTCCTGGGTGGGTATCGAGAGATGGACGGTTAGATTTAATCCCATCCGACGGCCCTTGCCGACATATGAGGACGCCTCTCATATATCGTATGAGGGGATCCTTTTCCGGTTGGGGATGGGCCGAGACACCTGGCCTGCTCTGTGAACAACGTGACCAGATAACCTGGCTTAAAAAATGATACGTTACCCACCGATGGGCGACCGTCAGCCTTTAGGAGAGGTGAGGCTCGTGCGGGGACTTTTTATCTCCAAAAACATCTTTTGACAGATGCGGCGAGCAAAGGGACGTTGAGGTACAGTAGAGGAAGCTGATGAAGGGACCGACCGTCAAGGTCAGTAATCAACGGCCGGATCTCGTCTGTGGTGACGTAGGACCCACCAAGATCGACGATCGGCACCACGAGAGAGTTTCTTCGTTTACTTTTCATATTCATTTTTTTTTTCTCCTTTGGTAAGAACGGTGTGTGAATGGAAAACCCGGTTACTAAATAAAAACAGACAGAAAGATTAAAAAAAAGAGGTAAATCAGGATACCTCACAGTGCTCTTGGTTGGTTCATGCTAATGCTTTACAGCTTGCACACTGATTCCAAAGGGCCCGTCTGTGTTTTGAGGGGGGCAGAGAAGGTAAAACAAGTTTCGTGTGGAAAGTTTCTTTTCCTCTGAAAACGCTTGCTTTCACCAGGGCTCTACCTGGAAAAAACTTTGTTTTACTCACAGTAAGAGAACGACTTATACGAGAAAAAATCATTTTCCGAATAACGTGAGTTAAACAGGGAACGGCTGCATGGGGGAAGTGCCAACACTTTTTCCATCATCGTCGTGGCCTTTTTTTTTTTTTTTGCCTTTTTTTAATGCTACGAAACTTGAAAGAGAAAAAAACCGATTACCGAGTTTCTTTTCCTCAATTAATTCCTAAAGCACGGTGCATTACTGTTGAAGAAGCATTTTACATCCACCAAAAGGTATAGAATAGAGAGAGAGAGTTTAGAGTGGGAAGGTAGTAGTGAGGACTGAGGAGCGCAGTGGCGAGTTTGTACGGAAAACTTGTGGGTGATTGTGGGGTCGCGGCGGGGGGCTTTCCCGGTTACGTGGCATGCTCAGGCGTTTTCCCATTGAGTCTCTAAAGAAGAGATTTCGAGTCAGAGTGGGAAGGAGTAGCGGCTTGTTTGGCCCTGCTGTCTTCCTCAGATTGAATTTCCTTTTCGGGATTGTCTCGTCCCTCTGCCTAGAGACCTACTTGTTTTCTTACATGTTTTATACGAGCGAGAGCCACCGGCCATCTGATCGTTGACTACTTCTTTCGACCGCTAAGCATAGACCTCGACCCCTGCTATCCCTCCCCTCCCCAAAGCAGGTTATATGTTCCCCCTCCGAACAGGGCAGTTAGCTACATCTCATGATCGGGGGTCTCAAAGAGCACCACGTATGTAAGCATGTGCATCTCGTATCCAAATGTTTGTCAGCATTAATTAGCGTTAGAGTTTGATGCGATTGCAAAGACTTAAGTACCCTCTCCTCCATTGGTGCAAAAAAAAATGACGGTTCTTGAAAAGGAGTGGTTGTAAAGACTTAAGTACTCCGAAGATGATTATTTAAGACCCAGTCTCTGCACTGCAGGATTATCCAAGAAAGAAATCTTCCCTGGAGTTGAAGAGTTGTGGAGTCTGATTTAAAGTTTTTACCCTTACAGAAAGGGGGGTCTGAGAGCTCCTCCCAGTGTGGGTAGCATCATTCAACTTGAAGAGTTATGGAGTCTGATTCAGAGCTTTTACCCTTACAAAAGGGGGTCTGAGGGCTCCTCCCAGCGTGTTCATGGCCTTTTGCCCTTACAGAAGGGGGGATTTACATTTCGTAGAACACCCGTCACCGGAACGAGATGAACACCCGTCACCGGAACGACGGCTCCACTGAGACCTCCTCGCTAGGGAGAAGAAGACGACGTGGTGGAGTTTCTGCTGGCCATCCTCAGCGCGACTGCACCGACTGGGTTGCTGTCGAGGAGGAGGGCGAGAACGGTGACTCTTAGCTTGGGCAATCTTTCTTTTGATGATTGTGGTTGTAATGTATCGTTGAAGTTAAAATGAGGAATGAAATGACAATAGAAATTGCTGAAAATTTACAGAAATAAACTAAACTCAATAACAAAGACACCACTTTTTACGGATTTGGAATATGACCTCCGGTTAGGGAGATATGACTCTGACAAGTTGGTCCTAATTTGCGAAAGACACTACAAATCGCTATAGCGATTTGCGGAAGACACTACAAATCGCGGATTTGGAATATGACCTCCGGTTAGGGAGATATGACTCTGACAAGTTGGTCCTAATTTGCGGAAGACACTACAAATCGCTATAGCGATTTGCGGAAGACACTACTATAGCGATTTGCGGAAGACACTACAAATCGCTATAGCGATTTGTGAATCGCTATAGCGATTTGCGGAAGACACTACAAATCGCTATAGCGATTTGCGAATCGCTATAGCGATTTGCGAATCGCTATAGCGATTTGCGAATCGCTATAGCGATTTGCGGAAGACACTATAAATCGCTATAGCGTTTCGCGATTTACGGAAGACACTACAAATGCTACAAATTGTTGTAGGAAAGCCCGATAATACTACAAATCATTGTTGGAAGGCCCAAAAAAATTTTGGTCCGGAGGGCGCTGCCCCCCGAGCCCCCGCCAGGGGCGGCCCCCCCTGGACCCTCGCCCGCTGACCGCGCAGCGGGATCCGCGCCGGGGGGGAGCCCCCGGACCCCCTCCTGTAAGGGCAAAAACTCTAAATCAGGCACACAAGTAGAGAGAGAAGGGAGAGAGAGTGAGAGGGTTGGTGTTCATGGCCTTCTCCAGGAGGAACCCTTTACCTCTCTTGATTTCTTCTCTACAGAAAGAGAGGGTTTTACAGTGTTTTACGAAGAAGGAAGAAGAAGAAGATGACGATGCAGCAATGTAGGATCGTCTGTTGGATGTGCACAGAAGTAGAGAGAGAAGGGAGAGAGAGTGAGAGGGTTGATGTTCATGACCTTCTCTAGGAAGAACTCTTTGTTTCCCTTGATTTCTTCTCTAGAGAGAGAAAGGGTTTTACAGTGTTTTACGGAGAAAGAAGAAGAAAACATGTTTATCCTTTTTTTGAACAGAAAAAAAAGAAGACTTTGAAGAGTCAACATCATCCTCGACTTTCTGGATGGAGGACATGTTTGTCCTTTTCTTGAACTATTTGTTTTTTCTTTTTTGAATGAAAGACATTTTTGTCATTTTCTCAAACCATCACTTTATGAGAAGAATAACAATAAAGGGTACTTAAGTCTTTGCAACAACACCAGAGTCCGATGCAAAGTTATGTCAACATACACGGGAATACGAGCCTCATGTGCTTGTATACGTGGTGCTCATTCAAAGCCCCGAACACAGACCTGGGATTCAGTGAATCATCGGGGGCGAACATACATAACCCTCTCTCCCCTCCATCTCGGCCTGCCTGCCTTATTTATTTATTTATTTTAGTTTTTGATCTATCTACAAACGATGGTGCCCCGCTTCAAACGCCCCGTGGCTAAGAGAAAGATCGAATGTTTTGGTGGTTTTCTTTCTCAAGATGTTGGGCTGCCTCCCTCTCAAAAATTTCAGTGCATAATCAGAATGATTGGATTTTTCTCAGGTTTGCAAATTAAAGGCCTAGTCTTTCGAAGGCTTCAGCTCGGTCTCGTTGCTCCGTGATTTCTAAAGCAGAGCGGCTGTTTGGACCAAGATTTAGGATGCTGTGTCTGTTGGGCCAAGATTTTAGGACGGCTTTCCTCTTCGTGAGAGTATTGGTTTCTGTCTCGCTTGGAATGAGATCAGGAGTTTGATCAGAGAGAGAGAGAGAGTTGAACATGCCGTTGAAGAGCATAGTGAGAGAGCTCAAGGAGATGAGAAACAGCGCCGGCAGCATGTCGAGAAGAGGTTTCGAAGGGAAGATGCCGCATGGGCGAGCTCGGTCACACAAGGTACAGGAGGAGGAGGAAGAGGAGGGTGCTCGACTAATGCATCACTGCTACGTTCAGCAGGGCCAGTGGGCGAACCTCCCTCCGGAGCTGCTAGTTGACGTGATCAGGAGGCTCGACGCCAGCGAGACCATGTGGCCGGCACGCAGGCACGTCATCGCCTGCGCCTCGGTTTGCAGGTCGTGGAGGCAGATCACCAAGGAGATCGTCAAGACGCCCGAACAATGTGGCCTCCTCACCTTTCCCATCTCCTTGAAGCAGGCATGTCTTTTCCTTTGAAACGACCCTAACCAAACATTTTTTTAATTTTTATTTTGTTTTGTTTTTCTAAAGGCTTTCTTCACTTAGTTTCTCATTTATTCGTCAATCAAGTCGTTTATTCTAATTTTTGTGGGGATTTTGCTTGAGCATGCAGCCTGGGCCGCGTGATGCTCCGATTCAGTGCTTTATCAGGAGGGAAAGGCATTCGTCCACCTACTACCTGTACCTTGGTCTCAGTCCTAGTAAGTGGTCTTCTTCTGCTTCTTCTTCCGTTGGCTCCCTTCTTTCTTGTCTGCACTCGTTCGCTTATTTTATTTGGTTGGCTTTGAAGGGGAAATAGATTCATGTATATGTGCTGCCTTATTTATTGGGGGTTTAGTAGATTGGAAGCTGTTACTTGAATTCCTATTTTTCCCTCTTCAGTTTCTGATGCATCTTTGATGATTGAGATCGGAACTCGTCTGTTAATAACATGAAATTGCAAGCAGGGGAACGAATACGAAAATTTTAACCTGATTTTTCAATTGGGAGTTGGTTGCCACTGTCTGGATGCAATTTCTTTCAAAATACGATGGGTGATTTTAGTTTCGTCAGCCTTCAATTCGGTGGCAGTCAGATAGAGGAATGTTGAAGATTTAGAGATAAAAACACTGGTGCCTTTTTGGTTCGTTTACCTGCCAAAATTTTTAGCCTTTGCAGAGACGGCATGATTCATTCTGCTCGTCTGTGTGCTTGGTTTGAAAGAAATTTAACCATGGGTGGTCTTTCATGATTGAGTCTGGAAAATGTTCAAGGGAAAACCGTGTTCATCAGCAGATGGTCAAAATTTTCGATAGTTTTTAGTAAACATTTCACTTTAGTCTTATTAGAACGTTGAAATGTGTGGCTTTTTCATCACACTTATTGCTGTATTAATAATACTTGCAGCACTTCTAGGGGAGAATGGGAAATTGCTGCTTGCAGCCAGGAAGATCAGACGCCCAACATTCACAGATTTTGTTATCTCGTTAGATGCTAATGATTTCTCTCGGACAAGCGATTCATATGTTGGCAAGTTGAGGCAAGTTTTCTTTTGATTCTCATTTTTATGAGAAACCTGCGGTAATAGTGTAGGTTCTTCTTCATGTTAATTAAATGCAACTGAAAATTTTTGGCAACTGCTCCAGGTCGAATTTCCTTGGCACCAAGTTTACAATCTATGACAGCGAGCCTCCACAAGATGGTGCAGTGGTTTCGCAAAGTCGATCTGTTAGACGACTTAACTCCAAAAAGATCTCACCGAGGCTGCCGGCTGGTAGCTTCAATGTTGCTACAATTTCCTATGAGCTTAATGTCCTCGGGACTAGAGGACCAAGGAGAATGCAATGCACCATGAACTCTATTCCCGTGTCTGCTGTTCAGGAAGGGGGAATGGCACCAACACCTACTGGGTGCCCACCTTATGTTGATGAACCATTCAACATGCCACGTCCCAGATTGAAGTCCAAAGATCCTATTGTGGATTTCAGCTCTACTAGTCTCTACCTGCCACCAATCTCGGTTGTGGGCAAGGAAGAACCTTTAGTTTTGAAGAACAAAGCTCCGAGATGGCATGAACAGTTACAGTGTTGGTGCCTGAATTTCAGAGGCCGTGTTACTGTGGCCTCCGTGAAAAATTTCCAACTCGTGGCAGCTGTTGAGCCATCCCATCAGGTTTCAGTAGCAGATCAAGATAAAGTTATACTTCAGTTTGGAAAGATAGGAAGAGACATCTTCACCATGGATTACCGGTATCCGCTCTCTGCATTCCAAGCTTTTGAAATTTGCTTGAGCAGCTTTGACACAAAGCCTGCCTGTGAATGATCTATTTTGTTCCCTTCTCGCTGAAGGAATTAGGGAGATTATATCCAGATTTTGACCTCATATGATAAGTGATCAACAATGAGATTTTCATTGTGCAAGAAACACTGAGAGCTGTTCATATGGAGTGCTAGAAAATGCAAGTTATCGATTATTAAAATATGGTTGTTATCATTGTCATATTGAAAGCTTTCATGCTGCTACTCTTTCTGTTGTTTTTTCTCTTAGAATCTGTCATTCTAAATACATATTTTGCTTTTAACCCTTCCTTCCTTGCTGACAGTTAAGTTGGATTCAAATTAGCTTTGTTTAGCTCGACAATTAGTTTACTGGTAAAGAAAAGTGAATTTGCAGTGCAATACTGATATCCACCTCTTTATCATAGTTAAATTTCGCAGAAAACTGACTGGTAAATGCCATGTTTATTCTTTTAAATGAAGTTTTGAACCTGTGCCCACCTCACTGCAAGTTTTGATGTGCATGTGAACCAAAATGCATGCAATAACTGGAAATCACTGGGTAATTCTTATTTATGATTTCTGTATTCCACACATGCATTTATTCTTTCCTCATAGATCACACCAAATTTCCAATACGATGAATCGACATGGGAGGCCAGCTTTAGCATTATTCAGGAGGTAATGATCCTCCACGATGTCATTTGCATCATTTGTTGCTACTGGAATTGCGACTGTTTCCACTAACTGCAAGTGGCTCTGCCCTTCCGTCGACTGCACAGCCATAACGGCAGCCATGACGGCGAGGTTTTTCAGGGTTTTCTGGATCAGAGTCACTAGATTCCATGAAAAGGGAGGGAAGGCACCGCCTCCTTACAGTCGGTTCAGCTGTTAGCTTCTGTGCCTGGGTGTCAAACTTGTGAATCTCGATGGGGACAGTTCTTCTCTGCTATCGCACGGGTTCTGTGGTGGTGGTGGTGGTGGTGGTAATGCTAAAATGAACTCCTGGGTTGTTATTGTTGCAGGAAGTATGGTACATGATAGAATTGTTGATACTCTGTGTGTTGTTATTGACGTATGCTGTGAATGGCTTTTCACTGTCGTCGGAAACCCTCTGGCTTTCCTCATCATCGCTCGACTGCTCAGCCTTGTCATCGTGGCCGAGCTTGTAGCCTCGATGAATGTGGACAATGCCATCTTTTCTCTTGGTTCTATGAGCTATATCCATGTGCGCCCCCTTGTTTTCACCAGCTATCGTTATAACCCTCACATCCCGCTCTTCCCCTATCTGCATTTGCTGCCCGTCGCCCAGTTTGTTGACGAGCTGCGATAGACCTTCTTTCACGTCTTTCCGAAGCCCCTGTTCACCTTGACGCACCTTCTCCTGCTGGTAAACCTCATTCTCTAAGTTATCTTTTTGCCTGACTTGGACCACCGTTTTGCTCTCTTTGGCCACTGTGTCATTCAAGGGACTTAGAGCAGCGCATGTTGGTGATGGCGGTGGATTCGTCTTTCTGTCATGTGGTGTTTTCTTTCTGCTTCTCTTGCTGTGTTGCATTCTTTGTCTCTGTCAACTGCTGTGGTTTTATGCTTGTACGATCGGGTAACCTGTCAACAGATTTCAACCCGGTCTTTTGTGCACTGTCCCCACCGGCTTCCTTGTCCTGTTCAGGCTGTGCATCGATTTTAGAGGTGCGGGTAACAGTTCGACTTTTGTCAGGTGTCGGGATGGGCTGGAGCTTCTCGTCATGATCTGTCTCGGGCTTTGGTGCAGCTGGTGGTGGTCCAATCTCTCGAGTCTTGGTTGGAGTTTTTGCTGCCCTGGTATCTGGCTCAGGCTGTTGTGATGGCTGAGCAAGGGGATGGTTAGGAGGTGCTGGCCGAATTTGAGATGATGAGGGTGGAGGTATGGTTATCTCCTTCGTGGTCAGCGGGGGCTGAGGTGCTGCCTGAGAAGTGATGGGTGTGATAGTTTGTGATGTGGGTTGAGGCCGAGGCCCTGGCTGGGAGGTTGTTGGGGGTCGAGACTGAGGCCCTGGCTTGGAGGTCGCTGTGGTTGAGACATCTGGTACGGGCCTAGGGGCTGGTTCTGTTTGTGTTGTGGATGTTGCGGGAGTCTTCAAGGCAGGCTGGGGCTTAGACTCTGTCTGGGGTGTTGTAGGAGTCTTTGAAAGAGCAAGCTGGCCAATCCGGGGCTTGGCTTCTGTCTGGGATGTGGGGGAAATTGTTGAAGTGGACTGGGTCTTAGGTTCTGTCAAGGTGGTGGTCGGAGCCTACAAAGGAGAGGTCTGGGGCTTAAGTTTTTTGTCTACTGTGGTTGACGGTTGAGCTTGTGATGCTTGTTGCAGCTTGGATTCTATCTTAGACGATGAGGGTCGAGATGATGAGGACTGGGACTTTGGTGCAACCTTAGTAGGTTGGGGTTGCGGAGCAGGTTTAGATGGGGACTGGCGCTGAGGTTGGATGGAGCGGCTGGTCGAGTTGTTGGTTGGGCCTGAAAGCTCGGCATTGATGCAGTTGGCTGTTGCCCGGTGAGGCGTACAGGGGGTTAGGATCGGGAAGGTGGCTGAGAAGCAGTTGGAGCTGGGGCGCGTGAGGTTGGTGTCTGAGTTGCAGGGGTGGGTCTGGCTGTAGCCGAAGGCTGCTGTTCAGGTGGTTGAGTTGTTTGGGTTGTCTGCGTTGGGCGTGGGGTTGGCTGAGTTGCCTGTGCTCTCCAGGGTGGGAACATTTTCCAAACTTTTACCGTATCAATTCCAGAGGAGTAAACAGGTAAGAATTTGGCAGGGAGAGGATTGGATGGTGGAGGGTGGCAAGGAGGATTGGATGGTGTCGACTGTGGAGAAAATTGGACGATATATAAATTAGTTATAGCGTTTGTGTGCAGGCTTGGATTGAATCTGATTCTCGTGTAGTGAGGGTGTGTACTTTGTAGATACAGCTTCCCGTCTGGAGAGGAATTGAACTAGACAAGCCTTGTGGGCTAATTCAAGTTTGGATTCCCTCCCTGCCCTGAAAGGCAGTCGCAGGTATCTGCGGCCTCTCCTTTTCCCCCTTTCCGTCCGTCCTTAAATTCTTTTTTTTTTTTTTTTGAAAGGAAGGCTAGGGTTAAGCAGTCTTACCAGTTATACAACTATACCTTTATTGGGTTTTGAACCTGCAACGTCCCAACGCAAGGTGACGTGCACTAGTTGCCCGTACCAGACAAGTGGAGCCCCGTTGGTGTCCGTCCTTAAATTCTATTTGAGTCGGAAATGGGAAATCATGCCACACAGGGAGATTCCACGATGGCAAAGTCGGTCTGATTTTTCTCGCAGAGCATATCAAACCTGAGAAAGATATTAACATGAACAACTGATTACAAATAAAGCTGCTTATAATAGTTTTTTACCGCTTTTCTTACCGGAAAATGGTAAAAGAAAAACATGAACAACTAAATGGAATGTAAAGCTGACTAAGTAATGACATATAAAGGTGCTTTTTTATTTCTCCTTTTTAAACCACTTATAACGCGAGCCAAACCTAAAAGCTGATCAGATATATTCTCCTTTATTTTTCTGGATAAGATCTGTACGTGGGTCTCTACAAGCCTACAATGAATCCAGACCGTCGATATCTCTTATTAGTGCCCGTTTTCTTCGCAGTGGGGGATGGGAATGGGAAGACCCTTTCATATGAAATGGCTCCACCACCACGCACTTATTTCTCTCGTTCAAATTACACATGGCACGTTGTAAAGTGGACCAATGATTGACCTACGTGAGATAGGTAGGGTGGGGTGAAGACTTGATTTTGAATGTCATGGCCCATCATTCATCCAAATTAGCACGAGAGCACTAAAAAAATAGTAGTTGTTACTGGTTGCGCTTAATTCACTCTTTTAACGGATCAATGGCATTCAACCCACTTAATAGAGGCAGATTAATAACATCCAGTATTTGTTGGATTTTTGGCTCAAAACTACTGTTTTTTTTTGCTCAAAGCTACTTAGGTATAACTTTTATCTTTTCATTTTTTTCTAAGTATGCGTGTGTAGGGTTCCTTACAAAAGTTTAGTCCTGTCTTTAACGTTGTAGAGATTTTATGTCTTTATATAGGAGGGTGGTGCGTTAGAGGGCATGACCCTTAAGGGCATTAGATTTTGGACTTGAACAAATCTTTGATCTTGAATTACAAACAATATATATTTGGGTTTGAGCTTAAGTTTCGGATCCTGACCCAGTTTGGTTTGGTATTTAATGGTTTTAATCCTCAAATATATTTTAGACCTTAAGAGTCCAAACGGTGGATATATATATATATATATATATATATATATATATATATATATATATATATATATATATATATATATATATATATATTTGGGTTTGAGTTTGGCTTTCGGATCATGACCTAATTTGGTTTGGTTTTTTATGGATTTAATCCTCAAGTATATTTTAGACCTTAAGAGTCCAAATGATCCATAGCTGCCCAATCATGTTGACTATTGACTTTTAATCCTATCTTGGATGGTCATGTACCTCACAGGGTCATTTTAAACCCTGTTCCAATCTTTTTGGTCCATTTTGGGAACCCCTCTTTGGCTAGCAATTTGGCCAGCCCATTATATTCGTTTGGGCTTCCTTAAAGGCCATTATGATGGTTGATAGGTTCAATTTGGCCAGCCCATTATATTCGTTTGGGCTTCCTTAAAGGCCATTATGATGGTTGATAGGTTGGGGCTTATATAAACCCAGCTACTGCTCATTTCTCATCCCTCATTACTCAACTCTCTCCTCTCCTCTCATCTCTCTCTCTCTCTTCTTCCATGAGCTCTGCTCCCTCTCTTGTTTCGGAGTTCTAGTTCGGATCTAGATCTAGTTATAGTTTGGATCTATATCTAATTTTGATTATAGTTTGGATCTTTGTTCAAGATCTAGATCTAGTTATAGCTTGGATTGTTATCCAGGATCCAGATTCATTATAGTTTAGAATTCTTATCTAGGATCCAGATCTAGTTATAGTTCAAATCCTTATCTAGGATCCAGATCTAGTTGGCCGATATTCAGTTGTAGTTTGGATCTTGACCTAGTTATCCAGGATTCATACCTGATTCAAATCTAGTTAAGAGGTTATTCAAGGTGGTCTGTGTCGAGGTTGTTTGGCTCACCCAGTGCAGGGCATGGTCTGATCATTCGTGAACAAGCGCAAGCTCGGTTGTATCCTAGGAACTTAATTGCATGAATACCTATTGCACTGATGACTTGACCCTAAGTGGGGAAACTATCGCTTGAAAGATAGTGTGTGCGTTTAAGCTCACTGGTTCAATCTTAGTTGTTTGACCCACTAAGTAAGGTAAGTTTTCCAATACTTTTCAAGCGATAGATCTGCAAATGGCATCTATAAAGGTTAGAAACTAGGAGCGGACCACGTTGTTTCAGTTCAACGACACCAATTTCAAACGATGACAACACAAGATGCACATCTTCCTTACGATTGCAAAAGTGACATAGTGCTCACAGAGGACTGTCCAGAAGAATGGGAGGACGAAACCATTATTGAAAACTGCAGGAGACTAAAGTAGAAATAGAATGACTTTATATGTTGCAAATATATACTAAATGCACTCTTCGACACCATGTTCGACCTCTACTCAAAAGTCAGCACTGCAAAGAAGTTATGGGAAGCTCTTGAAAGCAAGTACAAAATGAATGATGTAGAAAATCATAATTTTTTGGTTAACAAGTATAGATTTTAAATTCTTCAATGATAAGTCACTGCTACCTCAAGTCCATGAGATGCAAATCTTGGCTAATCAAATCAAGTCTGAGAGTATGAATTTTGATAAATCATTACAAGTGGGTGCAATCATTGAGAGATTGCCCCCATCTTGGAAAGATTATCGAAATGAATTAAAACATAAGAATGAGAAGATTACCTTAGAACAACTTTTTTCAACATCTTAGAATCGAGGAGGAAGCTCGATCTCGACATAAGAAAAATGATATGAAATGAATTCGAGCTAAAGTAAGCATGGTTGAATGTAAACCATGGTTCAAACTCAGACTTAAGAACAAGAAAAAGAAATCTAAATTCAATGTTAAAAAGAGAAAGATTATTTTCTATTTTACTTGTGAAAAACCGGATCACTATACGAGAGAATGTCGACTTAGGAAGAAATTTTAAGGCAATAGTGGTTGTAGTTAGTGAGATGTTTATGATTAATTAGGATAAAGGGTGGTATGTGAATTCTGGATCAACAATCCATTAATGCAATAATAGAAGTTTGTTTAAAACATATAAAACCATATGGAAAGACCATATGCTATATATATGAGAGATAAACATGAAGCTAAAGTCCATGAAAAAGGGAGTGTGAAACTTCATTTCACCTTCGAGAAATGTTTAACCCTTCAAAATGTCTATCACATACCTACCATCACGAAAAATCTTATATCTGTCTATTTGCTTACAACTCATGATTTCAAAGTTATAATGAAATCCGACAGTATTATAATGCCAAAGAACCACAAGTTTATAGGTAAAGGTTATGCCACCAATGGGTTGTTCAAACTCAATTTATATAATAAAGTTGATTCATCTTCTATTTATATGCTTGATTCATATGATTTATTGCATGCTAGATTACGACATGTAAATTATAAATCTTTGAGAAGTATGGGTAACTTAGGACTTATTCTTAAATACAAAACTGAACATCTTAAAAAATATGATTTTTGTATTAAAGCAAAGTTTGCAAAAAAGTTATTTAAGAGTGTTAAAAGAATTTCTAAATTATTAGATTTAATACACAATGATGTATGTGATTTGAAAAATATTTCAACTTGTGGGGATAATAATTATTTTATAACATTTATTGATAATTTCACAAAATATGCTTATATCTCATGAAAACAAAAGATGAATCATTTAAAAAATTTAAGATTTTCAAAACAGAAGTTGAAAACTTTCATAATTACAAAATAAAGTCTTTTAAATCTGATAGAGGTGGCGAATATCTTTCAAATGAGTTCATTGAACTTTGTGAAATTTATGAAATACATACACAAAATACTGGTTCATATGCCCATCGACATAATGATGTAGTTAAACATAAAAATAAGACTCTAATTGACATGATTAATTCAATGCTTATTAGTTTGGATATAGATTTTAATTTATGGGGTGATGCATTGCTTAATTCATGTCATATTCTAAGTCAAATACTATACCTTATGAAATTTGAAATGGGAGAAAACCAAATTTAAATTATTTAAAAGTTTGAGATTGTATTGCTTATGTAAAGCTTACTGGACCAAAATTAACCAAATTAGCTCAAAAAATCAGAACATGTGTATTCATTGGATATTCTCATAATAGTAAGACATAGATTTATGGATATTGAAAACAAAGTGATTTTAGAATCTATCCAAGCTGAATTTAGAGAAGATTTAACTTTAAAATCACTTGAAGCTCTAAAAGTTATTGAAAATAATCCAAAGAAAAGAATTTATGAGCCTGAAAATTCTAAAATTTGAAAAAGAAAAAGATTGAGAACATCAAAAGATCTTGGTTTGGATTTTTCATCTATATATGATAGATAGAGATCTTGTTTCTTTTTTAGAAGTTGTGACTTCTCCTGATGCTCCTTCTTGGAAGGAAGCTATAGAGTGAATTAGATTCTATCATGAAAAATAAAACTTAGATTTTTGTTGATTTACCTCCTAGTTTTAAACCTTTGAGATGCAAATGGATTTTCAAAAGAAATTTCAAACTGATGACTCTATTAAAAAAATGAAATCTTGATTAGTAGTTAAAGGTTTAAAAAAAATCTAGATTTTATTATTTTGACACATATACTTATGTATGTAGGATTGCATCTATTAGAACTATGGATGCTTTGGCATCAATTTATAATTTTGAAATTCATCAAATGAATGTCAAAATTATCTTTTTAATTGGCGTCTTAGAAGAAGAAATTTATATGGAACAACCTGAATGTTATATCACACCAACTCAAGAAAAGAAAGTTTGCAAACTTATTCATTGTATGGTTTAAAACAATTACCTAAACAATGGCATGAAAATTTTGATGAAGTAATTATTTCATATAATTTTAGAATTCATGACTTTGATAAATGCATATATAATAAAGTAGAAGACAATCATGTTATAATTATTTGTCTCTATGTGAATGATATGCTAATCATGAGTAATAACATATAATGCATAAATAATACCCAAAGTTTTTTCATTTAAATTTGATATGAAAGACATATAATTAACTGATGTTATACTTGATATTAAACATATTAGACATGAAAGTTATTATGCATTAACGCAATCCTACTACATTGAGAAAATATAATCATTACGATTGTAAACTCGTTGCTACTCTGATTAATCCTAGTGTTAAGCTATCGATTAGCATTGGAAAAAGCATATCTCAACTGGAGTATGCAAGCATCATTGAAAGTCTTATATATGCTATGAATGAAACTAGATCAGACATAACTTTCAATATAAGCAAGTTGAGTCAATCTACAAGTAATCCAAAATAAAAGAATTGAGATGCAATATATCAAGTCCTAAAGTACTTGAGAGGAATTCTACAATATGAAATATTCTATGAAACAGAAGCCACTGTACTTGAAGGGTACAATAATGCAAACTGGAATTCTGATTCCAATGAGCCATTATCCATAAGTGGTTGGATATTTACCCTTGGATCGTGAGCAATTGCTTAGGGGTCTGAGAAGCAAATTGTGATAACCAATTCTACAATAGAAGCAGAGTTGATAACACTAACATCAATTAGTATGGAAGCTAAATGGTTAAAAAATCTCTTAATAGAGATACCATTAGGAGATAAGTCAGTACCCCCGATAGCTATGTGTTGCAATAGTCAATCAACTATATACAAAATATAAAGTAATATTTATGGTGGAAAATATAGACAAATTAGTCTAAAGTACATTTATGCGAATAGTTTACTCAAGCAAGGAATAATCTCAATTGAATATGTAAATTTTTGTCAAAACTTAACGAATTCATTGACAAATGGACTTTCTCGAGATATTGTATTTAAGACATTAAGGAGAATAAGGTTAAAGTCTATAAAAGCAATCATCATTGATGGCAACCCAAACACATGATAAGGGTCAAACCATGTCAAGTGATTCAATGAGAAAAACAAGTCTTTGAGTCATTAGATTGTGCACTTAATAAAATTTTCATTCATGATGTCAAGTTCTTGAAACGTATGTACAAAGGTTGAGTTCAAATTAAACTCTTAATAAGATCCATAGGCTTTATGGTTGGGGTGTTTCAAACAGGTTTACACCCTTGATAGACTTACCTATGTGAGTGTGAAGGTGAAGGTCACCTTATATGAGATTTAGACTATGTCACTAGAGCACTCATGAAACTGGGATACAACACATGACCCTTAATGTACAAATTCTATATATTGGTAGACACACTATGACCATCTAAAGTGAAAGTGTGTGTTATGATGTCTAGAAGGTCAATTAGGATTCTCAATCCAAAGCTAACACTATTGAGGTCTCAGACTGACTAAGACTAAGTAACATTATTGTGAAGTTTAAACCCCAAAGGTACCTTCACCTATGCATTAATTCTTTGTGAGCAGCCACTTGAGTCTTCTTCTTATAGTTTTGATCAATGTGGGGGATTGTTGGATTTTTGGCTCAAAACCACCTAAGTAGAACCTCTATCTTTTCATTTTCCCCTAACTATGTGGGTATAGGGTTCCCTACAAAAGATTAGTCTTATATTGAAAGTTGTCGAAACTTTTTTTGTCCTTATATAGGAGGGTGCTGCCTTAGAGGGCATTAAATTTTGGGCTTGAACAAACCTTTTGAGTTTAGGTTTGAGTTTGGATTTTCGGTTTTCGGTTTGTTGTTTTCAACCTGAACCCAACTCAGCTCAGTTTGGTCTGGTCTTTTTTGTGACTTTCTTTTTAATACTTGGGACGATTTTAATCTAGTTGGTCTTATAGGTTGGGGTGAAAAGAACCAACCATTAAATGAACTTTGACTTTGCTTTAAAACCTTCTTGGATATTTTTGGATCTTATCTAGATCCATTTTGGACTTCACTCAACATTTTTGTATGAGCATTAAGAGTCCAAACGGTCCATAGCCGCCCAACCATGTTGATCGTTGACTTTTGATCCTATCTTGAACGATCTTGTACCTGGCAGGGTCATTTTAAACCATATTTCTGTCTTTTTGGTCTATTTTGGGTGCCCCTTCAGGCTAGCTATTTGGGCCTTTATGGTTGGTCGTTTGGGCTTCCTTAATGGCCATTATGATGGTTGGTGGGTTGGGGCCTATATAAACCCAGTTGTCCCTCCTAATTTCTCATCCCTTATTGATCAACTCTCTCTCTTTCTCTCTCTCTCTCTCTCTTTAGTTCTCTCTCCTCCTCTCCCATAAGCTCTACTCTCTCTCTCTCTCTCTCTTGTTTTGGAGTTTTAGTTCAGATCTAGATGTAGTTGTGGTTAAAATTCAGATTCAGATCCAAATTTGGTTACGGTTCAAATCCATATTCAAATCCGGTTATAGTTTATTTTTTTTTCAAGATTCAGTTTTGGTCATAATTCGGGTTCCTATCTAGGATCTAGATTCGTTATAGTTTGGAACCCCTATCCAGGATCAAGATATGGTTGACCCATAACCAATTATAGTTTGGATCATGACCCAGTTACCCAAGGTCCATACTTGATTCAAACCTAGTCAAGAGGATGTTCAAGGTGGTCTGTGTCAAGGTTGTTGGGCTCATCTAGTGTAGGGCATGGTTCGATCATTCGCGAGAAAATGAAAGCTTTGTTATATCCCGGGAGTGTAGTTGCATGAATACCCATTGCACTGAAGACTTGATCCTAAGTGGGGCAACTATTGCTTGAAAGACAGTGGGTTTATGTGTGCCTCCGAGCTCACTGGTTCAATATCAGTTGCCTGACCCACTAAGGTAAAATTTCCAACAACGTTCTCCTTTGCAATGTCACAAATCTTGGTATTGGAAAAATCATAGCGAGAGAAAATCTTTGTAATAATTTTTTTTCCACAAAACAGTTCAAGACACTTATTGAGTAAAGAGAAATATATCTTTATTCCTTCTAAGCCAACTAAAGGACAAACTTCTCATGTGCAATTGCTATGTCAATGGAAGCTAGCTTGCTTGTCTATAAGTACTTGGGGATGATAGTTTTTTCTGGTAGTCTTAAATCTCAGCTTTGTAACCCTCATGGTTGATAAATTTTGAGTTTATGTTAAAGCCTGGAGTGCACTTTTACTATCGATGGTGGGAAGAATTAGTCTTATTAAAGCGGTGTTGTCCTCCTTTCCCATTTATTGGTTTATGTGCTTTCAGTTGCTTCAATCCGTGATTTGTAACATATTTGGAATAGAATTGGTCTTTTTGGTATTAGAATGATACTTCGTACTAACTTAGTTAATGGTCTTCATTGTTGTGGCACTATCCATGTGACACCCCAGACCCCGAACTTGTAAAAACCCTCACCCCCTCTTATAAGCCCTCAATTGAGATGGAGGGCTGCGATTAGAGAGGTGGAGATGGAGGGCGCTCCCCTCTCAAGCCCCCCCCCCCTCCCCCTCTCTCTCTCAAGGTCCTTTAAGCTAGGCTAGGTCCAAGGGGGTTTGACCCTCTTTAATGGGCCTAGCTCAAGGGCCTATAACCCTTGAGCCTAGCCCCCAACCACTCTCCCTAATTTAGGGAGAGTGTGACCCCTTTGACCCACCTTTTTGACCAAAGGTCAAACCTTTTTAAAATTCAAACTTTATATATATATATTTTTTTTGAATTGCTGGGCTGGAGCTTACCCCTAAGGGGCGTCCAGCCTATGGGGGCTAAGCCACCCACTTTGCAAAATTCCATTTCAAGCCTTAAAAGTTTGCTTTTTGCAAACTTTTCAAAAAGGCATGCTAAAATGATTTTTTTTGAAATTTCCACAATGTTTTTATTAAATAACCATTGGATAAGGTGGGCCCCATGCCGAACACCTTTCCTAAATATACAAAACCAACCTCCTTTCAAAACTTTTTGAAAAACCTCTTTTAGGTTTTATGAAATTTACAATTTACTTTATGTAAAAACCCCAATTACTTATTATTTAAATGGATATATTTAAATTAATTCAAAGGTTTTATTTCTAATTTATTTTTCATGCATGAAGGCCTAAATAATAATAATATATATTTAAATTTCCAATTTCGACAATTTTGGACCTCGATCCGACTCATATTTACCAACATACCCTTTTTTCGTCAATTCCATAAAATAACAAGATATTTTTCTTGTTTAGATCCCAAATTTGGGGTGAAACTAATTAAGTACAATATATAAACTCTAGAAATATCAAGGCTCAATTCATTGTGGTTAGCTGTGAATCACCTCGTAAAGCGAATTTACGCAACTTAGAACCTCAGAAAGCAATATACGCTAAATTTACAAGCAATTCTCGCCTAAAACACGAAATTTTCAACACTGAATCATACTTCATATAAAATTTCTTTAGAAATGCAGTGGATCTTACATCCTTCCCTCCTAAAAAGGGATTTCGTCCACGAAATCACGATCGCTAGGCCACAAAAAGATCAGGGTATTTCTCTCTCATGCTGGCCTCTGGATCCCATGTGCATTCTTGGATGCCATGGTGTTGCCATCATACCTTAACCAACGGAATGGTGTTGGTACGCAAAACTTGATCTCGACAATCAACAATCTCGACAGGTTTCTTGGCCACAATTAAGTCCTTTTGAACCTCTATATCTTCGTATCGGATAACGTGTGATGGGTCAGAAATGTATTTTCTCAGCATCGACACGTGAAAGACATTATGAATCTGAGCATACTGCTGCCGTAGCTCAATCCGATAGGCTGCTCCACCGATCCTCTCAAGAATCCTGAACGGCCCAACATATCTAGGACTCAACTTTCTTTTCTTTCTGAAATGAAAGACGCTCTTTGTCGGTGACACCTTTACAAAAATTATGTCGTTCACATCAAACTGAAGTTCTTGCCGCCTCTTATCAACGTAACTCTTTTGCCTGTCCTGAGCTGCATTCAGACGCTCTCGAATCTTCTGCACTTGCTGGGTGTAGTGTTGAAGAACGATCGGCGATTCGCTGGATCGATTGCTGATATCGTCCCAATATGACGGTGATCGACAAGGTCTCCCATACAAAGCCTCGTACGGAGCCATACTGTAAACACCCCAAATTTTCACTCACCTCCCCGACATTTTCACCAAGCATCAACATCCAGCCTCTGAAATCGCTGGAGGGCAAAATGCTCATTTGCTGAGCTCGAACCTTGCAAAAGTCCAAATTTCATCTGCAACTCTCAAAATTTCTCTATTTTGTCTCAGATAGTCAAAAATTTACTCCTGACAGAAGACAAGAATCCTCAAGTCTTGGTTCAAGATTCTATTGCATAAGAAATGACATTACATATCATTGCATGAGCATTTCGAATCACTGCACTGCACATCATGCCATTTCGAGGTCCAGAACTCCTGATTTCAAAATTTTCAATCCAGATTAGAATTTCAACTCTTTTCAAAATTGATTTCAAAACCCTGGGTCTTCAAAATTATCAATTCTTCCCATTTTACCCCCAGGACTCTGAATTTCAAAATATTTTCTCAGAAAAACGATCTGGATAGTTCTTAATGTGGATTTCAGTCACTTCACCTCAGATTTTGCCCTTTTGACAAATTTCAAATATCTTCCTTTTACAAAATCGCCCTACAAGGGCCAACTCTTTCCAAAATTCCTGTTTTGCCCATTAGTCCAGATTTTATGAAAATTCCAAAAAGAAGTTGTGGTTTTATCCTTATTTCAATAAAGAAGCAATGTGGGACCCACACTGAGGTGGTGTCACACAAGCTTTTCTTTTGAAAATTTGAATTTTGAAAAAACCCAAAAATATAGGAGCCTTGTCCCCTGGATTGGTGTCACTTGTCCTTTCTCTCTCCTCCCATTTCCATGCCAAGTGTCAGTGTGGGGCTACCTTAAGAAGCCACCACATGTCATCCCATTTTATCTGCCATGTGTCACTCTATCCATCCTGCGCCATGCGTCATTCCAAGACTACCAAGAGATGCCAAGTGTCATAGGTTGTCCTGTCTAGAAAAAGTGGAGCTTGTCTCCTCTGAGGTGGCGCCACTTGGAGTGTGTCTCCTGCAGAGGACACGTGTCAACCCCTCCCTCCTTCTAGAAAAGTAGCCTGACACATGTCTCTCCCTACTTTTTTCAGAAAAGTAGGAGACATG
This sequence comes from Nuphar pumila, assembly GCF_984573655.1. NCBI lineage: Eukaryota > Viridiplantae > Streptophyta > Magnoliopsida > Nymphaeales > Nymphaeaceae > Nuphar > Nuphar pumila. The sequence continues at coordinate 66,746,871 of NC_143255.1, read as the reverse complement.
TGTCACTCCTAAATTCCTACAGAAAAGGTAGGCTTGTCTCCTCTGAGGTGGCACCATCTGGAGTATGTCTCCTGCAGAGGACACGTGGCAAGCTCTCATTCCCTCAGAAAAAGCAACTGCCATGTGTCGTTTTCTGCTTTCTTCAGAAAAACTAGAATTCAAATATTCAAATCTCCTCATAGGTGGCGCATATCCTGAACTTCTACCTTTTCCAGGTTGTCTGAGATGGCGCCACATGCCCTGGCCCACCTTCTCTCCCCTCTGCCACGTGTCATCTTCTGCTTCTTTCAGAAAAAGTAGGTGACACATGTCTCCTTCTCACTCCTTCAGAAAAAGTAGAGGACACATGTCCTCTCCCTACTTTTTTTCAGAAAAGTAGGAGACACATGTCACTGCCCTCTTTTTCCTCCCTCTTGCCATATGGCATTGTAGGAGCCACCTTGAGGTGGCGCCACATGGCCACCCCCCATTCCTCCAGGGCCAACCTCCATTTAAAATTCAAATCCCCCATGAAGTGGCACCATTTGAGAAAGCCTCTCCAACAAGCTGACACTTGGAACCATCCTGGACTGCCACATGTCCAGATCTCCTTTCCCCAGAAAAGGTAGAATTCAAATTCCTTTGAGGTGACGCCTTCTGAGCCCACTGCTCTATCCTTCTGACATGTGTCAAACACCTTTTGAGGTGGCACCATTCCAGGACTCCACTTGGCTCCACTTTTTGATTTTATTTTAATTTTAATAAAGGTAGCCCACCATGAGGTGGCGCCACCTGAGGACTCCCTACAAAAGGTGAGTTTGAATTTCAAGTTCCAAGAGAGCACCCTCTGAGGTGGCGCCTTCTGGGAGTTCCCTGCAGAGAGAATCAAGCAAACTTTTGAAAAATTCCAAATTCCCCCTGCTGAGGTGTCTCACCCACAAAATTTCCATTTTCTTTATTTTTCTCAAAAATCAAAATAGCCTCATGAGGTGGCGCCACCTGAGGGCTCCCTGCAAAAGCCAAATTCGAATTTCAAACCCCCAGATGGCACCCCCTGAGGACTCCCTACAAAAGGTGAGTTTGAATTTCAAGTTCCAAGAGAGCACCCTCTGAGGTGGCGCCTTCTAGGAGTTCCCTGCAGAGAGAATCAAGCAAACTTTTGAAAATTTCCAAATTCCCCCTTGCTGAGGTGTCTCACCCACAAAATTTCCATTTTCTTTATTTTTCTCAAAAATCAAAATAGCCTCATGAGGTGGCGCCACCTGAGGGCTCCCTGCAAAAGCCAAATTCGAATTTGAAACCCCCAGATGGCACCCCCTGAGATGGCGCCACATGGAGGGCTCAGATTGAGCCTGTTTGAATTTCAAATTTCTTTAGAAAATTTATAAAAACAAGGCTCCACGCCCAAGAGGGGGAGACCATCTTTTGGAGACCATTTTGTGAACTGGAAAATTCGACCTAGCCTTCCTGACATCTGATTTTGAACTTTGGAAATCGTGCCCCCTTTGGCTCATTGGAGAAGGTGGAATAAAGCTCGTGCTGTGGCCAATTCGATTCCAACAGAGGTCGATTTTGGTGAACCATCTGAAGCTCGGAGCGAAGAACGAAGGAAGCTCGTGATAGCCGCCCCTTTCAAGAGCTCCTACGCTGCATAACGAAACAAGGTGCACTGCTTTCCCCATTGATTTGATGCCATGATTCGATTCGGGAGTCGTTTGATGAAAGAGCTCATCCAAGAGATGGATTGAGCTATTCTCATAAAACGACATATATAAAATGTTTCATTATGCTTCCTTGATGATTTTTAACATGCATGTAGTTAGCTAGATTTAATTTGCATTTTATTTCATTCATTTAGCACATTTCATGAATTAATTATGATTAATTTAGCATTTATTTCAATTCTGCTTATTTTCAGTAGGTATCTGTTTTTGTCAGTCAGTCCACACATCATTTCATGCATTTATTTTTTATTAAAAATCTCAAAAAAATCACGGAATGCGCCCTTAGGTGTTCCTGAAATTTTGCCAAAAATTCGGAGGCATTTGAATTTGTTTACTGCGGTAAACATTCAAAATGGCAAGTCGGGTTTTTTTACCCGGGATGCGTTTTGAAAATCATTTGCCGACTTGTAAAATCGAGATATCCCTCATGGGAGATCCGATTTTCGATCCGAAAAATGTTCTGAACTCGGGAAAATGTCTAGTTTTTAATATGATTTTTTCAGGTTTTTCTAATGTTTTTTTTATCTGACAAAAATACGAGAGTTCGGGACACGTGTCAGAGCCTAATTTGGGCCTCTGAGATCTTGGATCGACTTAGGGCTATGGTTTCTCTTTGTGTGTTGATACAAATCCAAAACTGTAAAAAGTGAAAGTTATGTCCGAGGTGTCCTTTATTTGCATCTGAAAGCCTGTAATTTTTAGAAGAGTGGTGACTCCTGCTTCGAATTTTTTTTATCAGTCCCCTGTTTTGCTACATTTGTCTATTTTGTTAGTTTAGGCAGGAATAGTTATATTTTTATCTGTGTTTCCGTTGATCAAATGCCAAAGTCATAAACATAAACGTTGTTCATGTAGGTGTCGTTCATAGCTCTGATTAATTGCGTAAATTTCTATGGCTGTTTGATATTTTTTTGGCATTTTACATCAGATTAGGGTGATTTTTACCTCTATCAGAACTAAGTCCCTGTTGCCGAACTCACCATGGCTCAAATCCCGAGGCTGTAAAAACCAAAAATGTTCCATTTCGGGTCTTTTAGCAGTCTGCAAAATATCATAAGTTTCCATGGTGTAAATCTTGCATTATCATATTGGGCATTGCATTTGGTTTGGATCCATAGGCAAAATCCACCATTTTAGGACTTTCTTTAAATTTTAGCATTTAAATCATATAATTTCATGATTTTTAGCATTCTAGGCTGTTTATCAGAGTAAGTAGATGCTTCATACCGAATTTGGTGCAATTTGGAATCCATTTGAGGTTCGGATTAGTCATAATACCAAAACAGGGTCCCGCAGGACCCGGATCCAAGTGAAAAACAAGCGAAATTCGTTATTTTGGATAAATTGCAAAATGTCAAATTCTGATTTTACAGTCCTAATGTGTTTAGAAGCATGTCATACTGCATTTCATCATCATTTGATTCAATTTGAATTTCAAAATCTCAATTTTACCAAGTTTTCCTTCAAAAAACCCTGATTTTAAAGGTATAACTTTAATATTAGGGGTATTTTGGTCATTTTGACCCCAATTCCGAATTTCAAACTATTTTCCACCAAATTTCCTGCATTTACACCATTTCAAATATCAAGGAAGCATGAGATTAGGGTTTATATCCAATTAAATCCAATAATTTCATAATATTATTGGAAAATCTTGGAAAAACCCACATATTTGAGCTAACCTTATTTCAAGTTTGGCAGGGACATTCAAAAGAAGAAGCTGAAGTCTGCAATTTCCATTTATTTCCTTTATTTAGTGATGTAATAATGTAAATTTTGGAATAAGAGAGTTAATTTCCTGCTTAGACTAGGATGCATATCATATAGTTTGAATTTATGCAAATATCCTGCTTATGTGATGCATACATCTTATTTCAAAAGCACTATGGATGTTCACGAATGGCACGTGCACAAACTCTTAGGGAGTTGATGGACTCGGTGGGATCCATATTTACGGCCCTAGTCGGAATACGGACGAGACCCAGATCCATCATCTTTCTACTAGTCACATTGAGCCTACACTCTTAGGCCATCTTAAAATGCACATCATATTTCCAAAGTTTTCAAAATCATGTGCATCAAATCAACTAAATTCTGAACATATTCATGGCCACAGTCAGAATATGTGAAGGATTTATCTTGACTTAATGCACATTTTTCCAACAAATCTCTTAGAAAATCTTTTCAAAGTGCATTCATTCACTCATGTCATTTGCATCATGAAATCATTGATTTTCTCAAGATTTTCTCAAGAAAACTTCATTCTCAAGAAATCGATTTCTCAAGAAACCCTAAGGATTTTTCAAAAATCGGTTTTCCAAAGACAAAGTTTTCCACAGTTCCCTGGAAAATGATATTTTCTTAAGAGATTCAAAAGAGTTTTCCAATCTTTCTCCAAGATCCAAAATCGATTTCCAAGTATTTCAAAAGGGTAAAATTCCCAGGATTTCGATTCCCCAAGTTTTGAATTTCTTTCTCCAATGAATTTACCTATAAATCTTTCATCATTTTCCTAAGAAAACTCTCAAAGTCCAAGTTTTCCTAAGAAGTGTTTCCCTTTTCAAATGTTCACCTTTTTCTCAAGAATCACTTCTATTTTCCCAGGATTTTCAACCATTCATGATTTTCTCACAACTTTATGAACTTTCTCGAGATTTCAAATCTTTTTCATCTGAGTTTCCTGAGAAATTGACTTTCAGCTTTTTCCTGAAAGAATCTTTTCAACTCCAAATATTTTCCAAGCATACATCATGTTTTCCCAAGCTGCATTTTCCAAAATCTCATAGCACATGCCTGAATTCTCTGTGCATATAGGATAGAACATAATTTCGATGATTTAATTAAGTCAAGCACAATTTTGGTCCTTGGTTCGATTACCCCTGTTAAAGGCGGCAGGAACGGTCAAACCTCGTACCGACAGGTCGAGCCCCATCCCATGGATTTTCCCGCAATTTTCAAAACGGAGGCGAGTATTTCAAAACAATTTCCAAAATCCGGTCAAGTTTGAAGCGCGAAAGCATTTTCCTTTTTCTCTTCCGCAAGGAAGGGAATACGGGAAAAATTTCGCGACGAAAACAGGTTTGGCGACCGAGATGGGACCTGTCCTTGTCTGACCTAAATTATGCTTGACTTAGTTTAATTATCAAAATTATGTTCACTAAATGTCAGCTCTTTACTTTCAATATCATGTGAGCCTAGGAGCCTAGATTCTGACCTAGCTGACATTGATTGCATATAGCTTAGGCATGGTTTGGTAGGACCATATTGAGGAGAAATTTTCATGCTCACATAGACTTAGGTCTAAATACAACCCTCCTCAATTTAGGATCTGAATGCAAACAATGTATGCTTCTTCAAAATTTTCAAAATCTATCTCTCTAGGATTTAGAGCCCTCTATTTCTTGCATGTGATCATTTTTCAAAACTCCATTACCTATCATTACCCGGTCTTCACGTTGCTGGGCTCTCTTCCAGAACCATAGTTCGGGACAGAGCCTCACAACTGGGCCAATTATTTGGGTTAACACCCCCCTACCACGTACCGCGGGCCACAGTCCGAAGTATATCGATAGGCGCTCAAGGATGTTGGAAAACCTTACCTTAGAACCGGAGTTGAAACTATATGCCACGTACCTCGGATTCCAATTCGGGTATATCGGCATAACTGGATTGGACAAAGATGATCTGAACCTAGAGTTAGGACTAAGGTCCTACAGCTGTTTTCAAATTGATGCATCTAGAGTCAGCCTTTTAGGGAGTGCTGAATGTGCATAAATGTTTGTGCAAGATGTGATTGTATGTATGATTTTCTCCGTTCTTTATATTTCCCAATGTTTTTTTTTCAACTCATTAGGTCCTTTTCCAAATATCTTTATTTTCCACAAGATGTTTTCTCAAACCCTGGATGATTTTCAAATATCCCATTTCTTCCAAAACTCCAGGCGATTTTACATTCTACCTTTCTACTGGACCTCGAATTTCTAGCTGCATTTTTATCCTGCCTGCAATTTTTTTTTAAAATTTCTCACATTTTCCTAAGTCTCATTCTGAGTCTTTCTCTGTTTTCAGTTCGATGGCATCCAGTCAAGTCGATCCTATCTTTCCTGAAGGTCACATCTCCTTCGAGGTGCGACAAGGTCATCTTGAACATCGAGCCCTTAGCACCAGAACTTTCATTCCCCAGTGGTATTATTCCTGGCTAAAGAGCTTTTCCCGAATGTTCCCGGACCATTTGAGCGAGTGCGGATTAGGGCTGGCATCAACAGTCGGAAAGCAGACCGTCAATGGCAACCTGATCCATGCAATGGCGGAGCGATGGAATCCTCGAACGTGTACCTTCTGGTTCCCGTGGGGAGAGATGACCGTTTTAATGGATGAATTTTCAGAAATCATGGGGTTGCCAGAACCAGCTGGTCGACCAAGCGACCCATTAGAGCATCAATTCCTTATCAATGTCAAGGGTTTGGACCCCCGAGACTCCTTAGCTCGTATGACAGGCCGTCGATCTTGGCCTCTGATCCAGTTGGAAGGAAATGAGTATGTTGACCTACTTGAGTTGTACCGCCAGTACGAGACCTTCATGGAAGTCAGTTCGCTATCAAGAACAGCTAAAAAAAGGATTCAAAATGCGATGGTTCTGTGCACTGTAGGATTATCCCTCTTCCCAGATGGGCAAAACTACATGGACATCAGAATAATCCAACTTATGAGAAGATGGGGAAGTCGGCAAACCAATCGCCTCTCCATAGCCATGGCAGCGCTCGCCTTCCTTTATCGAGGTCTGACTCGATTCTCACTTGGAGAGTCCATTTTAGTTGAAGGATGCATCTACGCACTTCAGTCCTGGTTTTTCCAACACGTTCCAACCCGAGCAAGCTCTTTCAGATACAATGGTCAAGAACTCCTTCCAGTGTCGCAGTACCGATCCATGATCAACAACATCCAAGAAGATGACGTTGTTTGGAACTATTTTGATCGGCAAATATCTCCTCCCAGATATACGTACGCTTATGGCAAGCGGTTCAAGTTGCTAGGACCATTCTTCTACACTTATTACCAACCAGAGAGATGTGTTCGGCAGTTCTCCCAGAGACAGCAGTATGTCGAAGCCCGACTGTTATCAGGAGTTATGGCAGAGTTTGATCTCACTTCCGCACAATGGTCCGGGGCATATCATTCTGCCCGCTACGGCTGGGATTCCTTTGTCTCTCTTAAAATCTTTTCAGGTCCTAGAGTGTCTGCCGACTATCATGAATGGTGGCAAATTGTTTGTCCCCCACCTCTTTGTCAAGATCAATAAAGTCATGTTTTTCTCATTTCTATAAAATTGTCTCTCTTTCCATTGTGGTTTGACGACCTCGCCTAGGTAACAAGGCATATTTTCGTTGTTTATTTCTTTTGCAGAAGGAATGACAACACAATTGTCGTGATTCCCACGACGACTCAGTCCCTAGTAATGGGACATCTTTTCCAAATTGTCTACCATATTTTCAGCAAATATTTCTTCCAAAAGCTAATTCCTTCATAATCTAATCAGGTCTTTGCCCTGCAGAGAGCATCCATACCATTTGATGGTTGAGACAAGATCAGGCAAAAGAACCACGGTATCCCAGTACTCGTCAGCCTCGGAAGAAGAAATGAGTTCCCCTCGATCCGAGAAGAGTCAAGAGCAGCAGCAAGAAGATGACGGCATAGACCCTCAGATGTATGCCATGTTCAGAAAAATGATGAATAAGATGATGAATGAGCAGCCCGGGACCAGCTCAGAAAGGAATCCATTCAGAGAAAAGTTCCATGGTCGTAGGAGTAAGAAGGCTCCCAAGAAGCAGATCCAGCCAGAAGAGATTTCAGATGAATCAGACTCAACTGAAAACACAGATGAAGAATATGAGGTGCCTCCGGCATTTCAGAAGCGTGGCCAAAGTAAAAGCCGCAAATCAAAGAGCAGAGATAAAGAAGAACCTTTGCAAGCACAGTTTAAAGAAATGGCCCGAGTTGTTAAGAATCTGCAAGCCCGCGACAAGGGCAAGAAAGTCTTCACCAGTGAGGACTTTTATGATGGCTTAGAAGGGGATGATGACCTGGAGAATCTCCCTCGTAAATTCATCAAGTTCGATGGCTCTGGCGACCCAAAAGCGCACCTCGCCACTTTCTTTGCTGAATGCTCTCGGTTTAAGAGGGATAACCGAGCATTGTTTCTATGCTTCCCCCGCAGCTTGGAAGGAGTTGCAGCTAAGTGGTATGCTGAGCATATCAACCCCATCGAGCTCAAGGAGTTCGACAAAGTTGTTAACCTCTTTATTGAATGCTTCTTGTTCAACACAGAGGCGCTTCCTACATTGAGTCATCTTTGCAATTTAAGGCAGAATGAGAATGAAAAGGCACGGGACTTCATTCACAGATGGAGATCAGCCTGTAATAAGATGAGAGATCCTATCTCGGAAAGGCATGCATTGTCCTTAATCCTCAACAATTTCTCGCAGCCGTTAAGAGGATTAATCTCCACAGCGCCGTCCAGGACCTTCATTGAGTTGACTGAACGAGCCGAATGACTCGAACTAAGTATGGAAAATGGAGTCTATGAAGGCTTTACCTTTTCCAAGATCAACTCCCAAGGTGAGCAGAAGAAGAAAGCTCACTTCACTTATTCTGCTAACGACAACAGCAAAGGCCGAAATCAGCACAAAGGGCAGAAGAAAGATTACTGCTACGGCACAGGCAGTTCGAACAACAAGGACCAAAAAGCAAAGCCTGCCCCTCAGTTCAGCAAGCCTCCTCAGCAGAATCAAGGGCCAAAACTGCGTGAGAAGACCAAACATGAAGGATGGAGTTACGACAGAAAGTTTACTCCCCTTGACCAATCACTCGAAGATGTGCTCGAGTACATGCTATCGAAAGAAATGGTCAAATTGCCCAGATTGGCCGATCCCCCTGTGCCCATGGGAAAATGGAAAGATCAGTTCTGCAAGTTCCACAGGACAGTAGGGCACAACACTGAGAACTGCTTTGTTCTCAAAAACATCATACAAGACCTCATTGAAAAAATCTATTGGTAGAAGGAGAAGAAGAAGAGAAAATGGACATTCTCAATCACACCTTCCCTTCACACACCACAGCAGTAGTGTCTGCACACCCCTTTCTACCGCATGAACATATCAAGCCATGTTCTGCGCAAGATCTCCAAGTTCAGCATCAGGTGACGGTGCTACGACAAGCAGCTCCAGATTCTAAGAAGATGGACTTAATCTCAGCATTCGGTAAAATGAAAGTTGCGGAAGCACCTGTGAAGTCAGTTCCCAAGTCAAAAGGAACTTCTGACTTCTTCAAGCAAATCGTTAGCCCAAGGTCAGAAAGGTCAAGTCAGAAGCCTCTGACCGCTTTATCCAATGTCTCCATCCTTGACTTGGCCAAGAATTCTAGCAAGCACCAGCAAGTACTGGATGATTTACTCAGGAAAATCAAAGTTAAACCCAGTACCACTCCAGAAGACATGGCACAGATTGTGAACTCTGCCATGACCAATGCACCAATCACTTTTTTGGATGAGGACCTTCCAAAGCCTCATTCCTTTCATAATAATGCTCTTTACATTGTCGTTCGGGTCAGAGGAATGACAGTACTGCATGTGTTGGTCGATGGAGGCAGTAGCCTCAATATTTGCCCTAAAATGACCGCAAAGGCATTAGGGATCAAGGATGAAGAATATATTCCGGATCCCATTACTATCTATGGGTTTGACAATCATGGTCAAACGGCCAAGGGCAAGATATTCCTGGAAGTGTTTATCAACTATTCAGTGCATTCAGTGCTTTTCCACGTGGTTAATGTACCACCAACCTACAACTTGCTGCTCGGAAGGACATGGATTCACAATGCTAATGCAGTGCCTTCCACCCTACATCAATGTGTGAAGTGGTCAAAAGGTGGAATGATTACCACAATACTGGGAGAAGACCCAGAAGAAAGGCTCCCGCAGCCCATGATTCCTCGGCCATCATTCAATGCAGATATTCCCAGCATCAGGGAAAGTGAAGAGATCAATCTCGGAGAGAATCGAGAAATACTTCAGGCACCATCAGAGCCATCTCTGCACACAGTAGCCACGACACGATGGAAAGGTCCTCAATTCTTTAAGGTTGGAGGTCGAATCGACTACAGCACCATTAAGGATCATCCCTTGTTTCCTCAATTCATGAAGTCAAGAAAGGGATTCAATTTACTTCTGAAGCATGGCTATCAACCCTTCAAGGGACTCGGCAAGAACGAAGATGGCCGCATCGAGCCAATGATCCAGAAACATCGTCCCCACAGAGCAGGACTAGGGTTCTCCAGAGGAAGCTCATCAAGGAAGACTGTTTTTGTCAAAGGAGCACAATGAAGACCATTTGTTATTTTCTTTCTATTCTTTTTCAAATAAATGTCTCATTTTACCAATGTCACTGATCAATTCAATCAATAAAATTCCAAGTTTTCTTTGTCTATTTGGATGCCATCTACTCCCTTTCTGTCTGTCTCATCATTTTATAATTCAATGCCATTTTATGCATAGTTCTCTTCAAATGATTGCTTGTCTTACTATAGGCCGATTTGTCTGAACCAAATTTCTTCTCCAAAATTTCAGAATGACTTCTTGGACAATCAAGAAGCTCGTTCTCAATCCCAAGGCCTTTCAGAAGTCGACAGCAATTCACAGAATCAAAGCAAGCATCGGAAATGATAAGATTGCAAAGCAGTCAGATGATTGTGCAGAATACGATCAGTCTCTTCAGGAATTACCGGAGTTCGCCACAGTTCAGAAGCAGGACGAACCATCTCCTCTAGTACAAGATCCAACTGAAGGTGTCAACATCGGTTCAGAGGAAGATCCAAAAATTCTCCAGATCGGAACTAGTCTGAGTCCGGAAGAAAAGAAAAGGCTTACAGATTTTCTCAAGCGGCATGAAAAAGTGTTCGCATGGACATATGAAGACATGCCGGGCTTAGACCCCAAATTGGTCGAGCACCGTCTTGTCTTAAAGCCGGATGCTAAGCCAGTCAAGCAGAAGCTGAGAATAATGGATCCCAGAATAGAACAACAAGTCAAGGAAGGACTTGAAGACCTGCTCAAAGCAGGATTTATTCGAGCTATTGACTACCCAGATTGGTTAGCCAACATCGTCGTTGTCCCAAAGAAAAGCGGCAAAGTGAGGATTTGCATAGACTTCAGAGACCTCAATAAGGCAACTCCGAAGGATGACTATCCACTTACAAGCATCAATCTTTTAGTCGATAGCACGGCAGGACATGCCATGTTCTCTTTCATGGACGGATATTCCGGCTACAACCAGATTAAGTTGGCCGCCCGCGACCAATCCAAAACTTCCTTTACTACGCTTGGGGCACTTTCTGCTATATAGTTATGCCTTTTGGGCTCAAGAATGCTGGAGCAACGTATCAACGGGCAATGGCTGTCATCTTTCACGATCAGATGCGCAAAATCATGGATGCGTATGTTGATGATATTCTCGTGAAATCTAAAAAGGAAGAAGATCATCTCGAAGCACTTGATCAAGTCTTTAAAAGACTTATTCTTTACAAGTTAAGGCTTAACCCGCAAAAGTGTGTCTTTGGAGTCGAATCAGGCAAACTGTTGGGTTTTCTGGTAAGCAAAAAAGGAATTGAAGTTGACCCAGCCAAAGCAAAGGCTATCATTGATATGCCTCCCCCGAAGAATCTCAAAGAACTACGTAGCCTTCAAGAACGTATGCAGTCAATCCGGCGATTCATTTCCAATTTGGCGATGAGATGTGAGCCCTTCAACCACTTACTCAGAAAATGAGTTAAGTTCGAATGGGGACCAGAATGTCACCAATCGTTCGATCGAATCAAAAAGTATCTTCTTAATCCTCCCATCCTAAAGCCGCCAGAATTGGGAAAACCTCTTCTATTATACATCTCAGTTAATCAAGTCGCATGCGGTGGATTCTTGGCGCAATACAAAGAAGGCAGCCTGATAGAACACGCCATTTATTACATGAGTAAGACTTTCATAGATTATGAAAAGAGATACTCTCAAATAGAGAAGACCTGCCTAGCTCTGGTATGGATGTGTCAGAAGCTAAGACACTACCTGTTGGCATCAGAGGTCAAAATTTTGTCCAAACTCAATCCTCTCAAGTATATTTTAGAGCAGCCTTTCCTAAGCGGACGAGTCGCCAAATGGAAAGTCTTACTGATGCAGTATGACTTAGAATATGTCTCGCAGCAATCAATCAAAGGCCAAGCAATCGCAGATCAATTGGCGGATTTTCCTCTGGCCGAAGAAGTGAAAGCCGAAGATGACTTCCCTGATGAGCAAATTTGCAATATCCAGAAGTTCCCAGTCTGGAATTTATTCTTCGATGGTTCTAAGAACATGGCTGGAATAGGCATCGGAATTTTATTAATCACTCCAGAAAAAGAGATGATTCTGTTTTCTCTCAAGTTAGATTTTCAATGTACTCACAATATGGCTGAATATGAAGCCCCGATTCAAGGTCTAAAGATTCTATTAGACTTCAATGTCAAGAGAGTACATGCCTACGGTGACTCATTACTTGTTGTCAATCAAGTTCGAGCCGAATGGCAAGTCAAAGATCCGAAGTTATTTCCCTATCAGAAAATTGTTTCGGCTTTTGTCAACAAGTTCGAAGAATTTCAGATTTTCCACATCAAGAGAGATTTCAATCAAGTGGCCGATAGCCTAGTCAGTTTAGGCTCCATTATGGCATTCAAGAATGGAGAATCTTGTCGCTCTTTTGAAATTGGCAGACTTGACCAACCTGCTTTCCTTCCATCGGAGCAGGTAAACCAGGCTGAGCAAAAGAAGAAGCCTTGGTATTATAACATCAAAACTTTCATAGAAACTGATGAATTTCCTCCAGAACTCTCAAAGAAAGAGCAACGAGCAATCCAACGTATGTCTACTCGATACTTCATTTTGGCCAATGTCCTCTATTGTCGTGGATTCAGTTCAGAGTATTCCAGATGTTTAGATGAAGACGAAGCCAAAGAAGTCGTGCGAGAAGCACACGAAGGCATTTGTGGCAGCCACGTCGGCTACCAAACCCTTGTCAAGCAAATCATAAGAGCAGGGTACTACTGGAAGACTATGCAACAAGGCTGTTATCATTATGTGAAGAAGTGTGTGCAATATCAAATACACGCACCTTCTATCCATGCGTCAGCAACATATTTACAATCCGTTGTTTCTCCATGGCCGTTCTCCATGTGGGCCTTCGATGTCGTAGGTCCCATCACTCCTTCAGCTTCAAATGGCCACAAATACTTCCTTGCCGCAACAGAATATTTCACCAAGTGGGTAGAAGCCATCACTCTTCGCACAGTTGAAGGCCGACATGTGGTCTCTTTCATTCGCAAGAACATCCTTTGCCGTTTCGGCATCCCACATGACATTGTGTCAGACAATGGCAGTCATTTCAAGAATGAAAAGATGAAGACATTCTGCTCAAAATTCAAGATCTATAACCATTTTTCCGCTCCATATTATCCTCAAGAGAATGGTCAGGCAGAGGCCACCAACAAGATTTTAATTCGTATCTTGGAGCGAACTGTGGAAACAGGCCGTGACTGGCATGAGAAGATCCACGATGCACTATGGGCCTATCGGACCACCATTCGTACTCCAACGAATGCTACCCCATCAGAACTGGTCTATGGGACAGAAGTAGTATTGCCGCTACATGTTCAGAAGCCCGCTTTGAAATTTGCTTCACTTCTGCAATTACCTCTTGATCAATACCAGCAGCAGCGACTAGTGCAGCTAGACTTACTCGACGAGAGAAGGCTAAAAGCAGCAGAGCATGCTCAATCCTATCGCCAGAGAGTAGCAAGGCAATATGCGAAGTCTATCATCGAAAGAAGATTCAAAGTCAATGATTTAGTACTTCGGTCCACAACTTATCTCAAGCATCGTCCCAGCGACAAATGGTCGCCCAATTGGAAAGGCCCCTATGTCGTCAAAGAAGCATTACCCCGTAACTCATATCGGCTCATCAATGCCGATGGGGTAGAATTGCCAGATCCTATTAATGCTCGACACTTGAAAAAGTTCTATACTTGAAACATTTATCCTTCTCTTGTAATCCTTCCTGTTTCCTTCAAATAATGATCCAACTTTCTTTCCCAGTTACACTGGGGCATTTTAAAATTTTGTTCTATATGCAGGCAGAATAAACAAATTCCTCATTTCATGCACATGTGCATTCATAAGCATCAATTCACATTCATTTGCATTCGACCACATCAACAACCATCTGGTTAGTATTGGGATTTCAACAAACCGTCCCATCACGATTCCTAAATAATTCAAAATCAAAAGGTCATCACCAATACTGAACCAAAACCCAACGCTCGAACTGGTATTATTTCAAAATCCAGTACTCAAACTAGCACATTTTCAAAATCCCAATTTTTCAGAAAACCGAGTTCCGACTCGGGCTTTTTATTTCAATCATTTTCTTTTGTTGATCCGGGTTCCGACTCGAGATCTCCCTATGTATTAGAGCTCTGATCTGAGCTCTTTATTTTCTTTCGTTGATCCGAGTTCCGACTCGTGATCTCATTATCTTATTCGAGCTCAGATGCGAGCTCTTTATTTTCTTTTGTTGATCCGGGTTCCGACTCGAGATCTCTTTAGTTACTCGAGCCTTGACTCGAGCGCTTCATTTTCTTCTGTTGATTCGGGTTCCGACTCGTGATCTCTGAATTTTATTCAAGCTCTGACTCGAACTCATCATTCTCCCTTGTTGATACAAGTCATTTTGATCCTCAGGGTCTGTCGATTGCTCAAATTTGATATTTTGGCTTCTAAATTTCAATTTAAATCTTCAAATCAGGCAATTCTCCAATTTCGACCTTTGGGTCACCCAATTTCCAATTCTTAATTTCAATTACCAATTTCCAATATTCGACCTTTCGGTCAATCAATTGCCAAATTTTCGACCTTCGGGTCAATCAATTTCCAATTTTCGACCTTCGGGTCAATCAATTCTCAATTTTGACCGTCAGGTCATCCAATTTCGGCCTTCGGGTCATTCAATTTTCAACAACCAATTTCCAACTTCTAGTTTCGACCTTCGGGTCAATCAATCTCAATATCCAATTTCAATCATTTCCTCTTGCGAAAGACCCTTTTTTTAGGGAGAGTTCGAGGGAGCTCGTTCTTTCGCATGCTATCCAATTCGTTCACTTAGCCCCTTTTTAGGGAGAGTTTGAAGGGACTCGCGTCTTTGTGAACCGTTTGCAAAACAATTTCCAATTTCACACGAGGAACCCTTTTGATAGGGAGAGGCTCGACGGAGACTCGCTTTTCTTGTGACCCCCAATTTCATACTAGGCCATCTTCATCATGAAGGACCCTCTTTGCAGGGAGAGTGTGATGGACTCGTTCCTTTCATGACCCAATTTTCTGACCTCACTATTATCGGCCCCCTTTCCATAAGAGAAGCCTAATATTAGGGAGCTTTGACGAAAGCTCAATTTCTCTTCGAAAGTTCGTTTTGCAAACACCTCCTCTTTAGGGAAGAGAGGAGTATTTTCCATTTCCTATTCAGGTAAGGGCTAAGCCTGAGTCTCTCTTTTTGGGGAAAAAGAGAGGAGAATTTTCGTCACAGATGTGTTGAGCCGGATTTCAAATACTCATTTTCACCAAGGATTTCAAGAAAATTTTGTCAATTTGTCAATCAATTGTTGATTTCAGAATCTTTATTGTACAAATCTTTATTTCAATTTACCTTCAGCATTACTTTCAAAAGAGTGAAGCTTTTGCGAAAAGAGATTCAAAATTCAAATTCTTTTTATTGGCCAACCAAAAGGATGAAGGATAAGTCCTCGATATGGCCAGAAAAGAAGATTCAATGTTATTGAAAAGTCGTAGATGATTGATATTGATCACAGTTATGGCACATCTTTAAGGATTATTCTTGTAAAGACAAGGCAGTGGAAATATCTTGAGTGCTAGAAAAGAGAGCATTTACCCAAGCCCCGTTTCCTCAAAATCACCTAAGCTGCAATTAAATATCCGCAAAAGGGATCTCTCACCTGTCGTCAAGATGAAGGCGAATTAGGCGAGTAGACCCCCGGGGCCAAAGAATATTCGAAACATCTCCAAGATGACGGAGTTTGTGACGGATCCTTCCAGGGAAAGTCCAAAGCACTGTCGAGATGAAGGCAAATGCGATGAACCTCTCGACAATCCCTAAAAGATATTTAATTTCAGCTATCGCCCAAAGATCTCCAAACCCATCATCCAAGAAGGATCGAAACATCTCCAAGTTGAAGGAGTTTGTGACGTACCCTTCCCAAAAGAGATAAAGAGAGGAAAAAAAAAGAGAGGAAAAAGAAAGAGAGAAAAAGTCAGAACATCTCCAAAATAAAGGAGAATGTAGCAAAAACCCAGAGAGCCAAAAGAGTGCAGAAAGATTATCATGAGAGAAGCCCTCAGGATATCAAACTGCCAGGTCTATCAAGAATCATCTTTAATCTTGTGAAGTTCTATTATCAATACTCTTTCATCAACTGCTTTCATAATATCAAATTCTTTTTCTTGCCCATATCAAGGAAATTGATAACTTCTTTGAAGAAGGTCAATTGTGAGCAATTTGGATTTCAAGTCTCGATTCTACAAAGTAAACCTTGTTTGGAGGTAATGCTTTGGGTAGAAAAGAAAGAATATCTTTGCAAAAATATGCAACATTTTCAAATATTTTGAATCAACAATAAAATTCTCAATATTTTGACAATATTTTCTAGCTATCTTGACGTGAAGTGAGAGCTTGATGTCCCTTTTTGATACATCCTGACACCAATTTTAAATCCCTCTTAAGGACTTGATTCCTTCCCTTCTTTGAGAGCATGAACTCTCAGATTGCACACTTCCCTATGTCCCCACTGTCCCACCATAGACAGTCCCATTTCGGTTCGAGGTCGAACCACCAATCATTTTCTCGCGAAAGGCAATTTCAAAAGCTGATTTTAGTCTCAACAATGAGACGCCCAAAATCAATCCCTTTTCAAGCTTTAGGGACCCCATTTTCCTTCCTTTTGCAAAACCCCTGTCGGATTTACTGTGCAAAATCCGAAGGTTCCATCATGATCCCTTCCTTCGAGGATTCCATTCATCTTCCACCCAATCAGGATAAGGGTATAAACCTGAGCCTCAATCAAAGAGGTATTTCATTTCATGCCCGATCAGGATAAGGGTATAAACCTCAGCCTCAATCAAAGAGGTATTTCATTTCACGCCCGATCAGGATAAGGGTACAAACCTGAGCCTCAATCAAAGAGGTATTTCATTTCACACCCGATCAGGATAAGGGTACAAACCTGAGCCTCAATCAAAGAGGTATTTCATTTCATGCCCGATCAGGATAAGGGTATAAACCTGAGCCTCAATCAAAGAGGTATTTCATTTCACGCCCAATCAGGATAAGGGTACAAACCTGAGCCTCAATCAAAGAGGTATTTCATTTCACACCCAATCAGGATAAGGGTATAAACCTGAGCCTCAATCAAAGAGGTATTTCATCTTCCGCCCGATCAGGATAAGGGTATAAACCTGAGCCTCATTCAAAGAGGTATTTCATTTTTCCGCCCGATCAGGTTAAGGGTACAAACCTGAGTCTCATGTTATGAGATATTCCATCCCCAATCAGGTTAAGGGTCAATCCTGAACTTCGTTCCATGCGAGGTATTTCAGTCCCATCCAGGTCAAGGGCATAAACCTGAACTTTGCTCTCACAGAGCAAATCTTTCCTCTTCATTCTCCGTTTCATATCTACCATCTTCCTCGGGCTAATTCCTCCACTCTCAGTCAGATCCTTCTAACTGGGGCATTTTTTTTATATAGCCCAAATTTGGTGTGTTTTTCTTTGCCACTAAGCTCGGCCACGAGCCGGTTTAATAGCAAAGAGGGGCATCTGTAAACACCCCAAATTTTCACTCACCTCCCCGACATTTTCACCAAGCATCAACATCCAGCCTCTGAAATCGCTGGAGGGCAAAATGGTCATTTGCTGAGCTCGAACCTTGCAAAAGTCCAAATTTCATCTGCAACTCTCAAAATTTCTCTATTTTGTCTCAGATAGTCAAAATTTTACTCCTGACAGAAGACAGGAATCCTCAAGTCTTGGTTCAAGATTCTATTGCATAAGAAATGACATTACATATCATTGCATGAGCATTTCGAATCACTGCACTGCACAGCAAGCCATTTCGAGGTCCAGAACTCCTGATTTCAAAATTTTCAATCCAGATTAGAATTTCAACTCTTTTCAAAATTGATTTCAAAACCCTGGGTCTTCAAAATTATCAATTCTTCACATTTTACCCCCAGGACTCTGAATTTCAAAATATTTTCTCAGGAAAACGATCTGGATAGTTCTTAATGTGGATTTCAGTCACTTCACCTCAGATTTTGCCCTTTTGACAAATTTCAAATATCTTCCTTTTACAAAATCGCCCTACAAGGGCCAACCCTTTCCAAAATTCCTGTTTTTCCCATTAGTCCAGATTTTATGAAAATTCCAAAAAGAAGTTGTAGTTTTATCCTTATTTCAATAAAGAAGCAATGTGGGACCCACACTGAGGTGGTGTCACACAAGCTTTTCTTTTGAAAATTTGAATTTTGAAAAAACCCAAAAATATAGGAGCCTTGTCCCCTGGATTGGTGCCACTTGTCCTTTCTCTCTCCTCCCATTTCCATGCCAAGTGTCAGTGTGGGGCTACCTTAAGAAGCCGCCACATGTCATCCCATTTTATCTGCCATGTGTCACCCTATCCATCCTGCGCCATGCGTCATTCCAAGACTACCAAGAGATGCCAAGTGTCATAGGTTGTCCTGTCTAGAAAAGTGGAGCTTGTCTCCTCTGAGGTGGCACCACTTGGAGTGTGTCTCCTGCAGAGGACACGTGTCAACCCCTCCCTCCTTCTAGAAAAGTAGCCTGACACATGTCTCTCCCTACTTTTTTCAGAAAAGTAGGAGACATGTGTCACTCCTAAATTCCTACAGAAAAGGTAGGCATGTCTCCTCTGAGGTGGCGCCATCTGGAGTATGTCTCCTACAGAGGACACGTGGCAAGCTCTCATTCCCTCAGAAAAAGCATCTGCCATGTGTCGTTTTCTGCTTTCTTCAGAAAAACTAGAATTCAAATATTCAAATCTCCTCATAGGTGGCGCAGATCTTGAACTTCTACCTTTTCCAGGTTGTCTGAGATCGCGCCACATGGCCTGGCCCACCTTCTCTCCCCTCTGCCACGTGTCATCTTCTGCTTCTTTCAGAAAAAGCAGGTGACACATGTCTCCTTCTCACTCCTTCAGAAAAAGTAGAGGACACATGTCCTCTCCCTACTTTTTTTCAGAAAAGTAGGAGACACATGTCACTGCCCTCTTTTTCCTCCCTCTTGCCATATGGCATTGTAGGAGCCACCCTGAGGTGGCGCCACATGGCCACCCCCCATTCCTCCAGGGCCAACCTCCATTTAAAATTCAAATCCCCCATGAAGTGGCGCCATTTGAGAAAGCCTCTCCAACAAGCTGACACTTGGAACCATCCTGGACTGCCACATGTCCAGATCTCCTTTCCCCAGAAAAGGTAGAATTCAAATTCCTTTGAGGTGGCGCCTTCTGACCCCACTGCTCTGTCCTTCTGACATGTGTCAAACACCTTTTGAGGTGGCACCATTCCAGGACTCCACTTGGCTCCACTTTTTGATTTTATTTTAATTTTAATTTTAATAAAGGTAGCCCACCATGAGGTGGCGCCACCTGAGGACTCCCTACAAAAGGTGAGTTTGAATTTCAAGTTCCAAGAGAGCACCCTCTGAGGTGGTGCCTTCTGGGAGTTCCCTGCAGAGAGAATCAAGCAAACTTTTGAAAAATTCCAAATTCCCCCTGCTGAGGTGTCTCACCCACAAAATTTCCATTTTCTTTATTTTTCTCAAAAATCAAAATAGCCTCATGAGGTGGCGCCACCTGAGGGCTCCCTGCAAAAGCCAAATTTGAATTTCAAACCCCAGATGGCACCCCCTGAGATGGCGCCACATGGAGGGCTCAGATTGAGCCTGTTTGAATTTCAAATTTCTTCAGAAAATTTATAAAAACAAGGCTCCACGCCCAAGAGGGGGAGACCATCTTTTGGAGACCATTTTGTGAACTGGAAAATTCGACCTAGCCTTCCTGACATCTGATTTTGAACTTTGGAAATTGTGCCCCCTTTGGCTCATTGGAGAAGGTGGAATAAAGCTCGTGCTGTGGCCAATTCGATTCCAACAGAGGTCGATTTTGGTGAACCATCTGAAGCCCGGAGCGAAGAACGAAGGAAGCTCGTGATAGCCGCCCCTTTCAAGAGCTCCAACGCTGCGTAACGAAACAAGGTGCACTGCTTTCCCCATTGATTTGATGCCATGATTCGATTCGGGAGTCGTTTGATGAAAGAGCTCATTCGAGAGATGGATTGAGCTATTCTCACAAAACGACATATATAAAATGTTTCATTATGCTTCCTTGATGATTTTTAACATGCATGTAGTTAGCTAGATTTAATTTGCATTTTATTTCATTCATTTAGCACATTTCATGAATTAATTATGATTAATTTAGCATTTATTTCAATTCTGCTTATTTTCAGTAGGTATCTGTTTTTGTCAGTCAGTCCACACATCATTTCATGCATTTATTTTTTATTAAAAATCTCAAAAAAATCACGGAATGCGCCCTTAGGTGTTCCTGAAATTTTGCCAAAAATTCGGAGGCATTTGAATTTGTTTACTGCGGTAAACATTCAAAATGGCAAGTCGGGTTTTTTTACCCGGGATGCGTTTTGAAAATCATTTGCCGACTTGTAAAATCGAGATATCCCTCATGGGAGATCCGATTTTCGATCCGAAAAATGTTCTGAACTCGGGAAAATGTCTAGTTTTTAATATGATTTTTTCAGGTTTTTCTAATGTTTTTTTTATCTGACAAAAATACGAGAGTTCGGGACACGTGTCAGAGCCTAATTTGGGCCTCTGAGATCTTGGATCGACTTAGGGCTATGGTTTCTCTTTGTGTGTTGATACAAATCCAAAACTGTAAAAAGTGAAAGTTATGTCCGAGGTGTCCTTTATTTGCATCTGAAAGCCTGTAATTTTTAGAATAGTGGTGACTCCTGCTTCGAATTTTTTTTATCAGTCCCCTGTTTTGCTACATTTGTCTATTTTGTTAGTTTAGGCAGGAATAGTTATATTTTTATCTGTGTTTCCGTTGATCAAATGCCAAAGTCATAAACATAAACGTTGTTCATGTAGGTGTCTTGCATAGCTCTGATTAATTGCGTAAATTTCCATGGCTGTTTGATATTTTTTTGGCATTTTACATCAGATTAGGGTGATTTTTACCTCTATCAGAACTAAATCCCTGTTGCCGAACTCACCATGGCTCAAATCCCGAGACTGTAAAAACAAAAAATGTTCCATTTCGGGACTTTTAGCAGTCTGCAAAATATCATAAGTTTCCATGGTGTAAATCTTGCATTATCATATTGGGCATTGCATTTGGTTCGGATCCATAGGCAAAATCCACCATTTTAGGACTTTCTTTAAATTTTAGCATTTAAATCATATAATTTCATGATTTTTAGCATTCTAGGCTGTTTATCAGAGTAAGTAGATGCTTCATACCGAATTTGGTGCAATTTGGAATCCATTTGAGGTTCGGATTAGTCATAATACCAAAATAGGGTCCCGCAGGACCCGGATCCAAGTGAAAAACAAGCGAAATTCGTTATTTTGGATAAATTGCAAAATGTCAAATTCTGATTTTACAGTCCTAATTTGTTTAGAAGCATGTCATACTGCATTTCATCATCATTTGATTCAATTTGAATTTCAAAATCTCAATTTTACCAAGTTTTCCTTCAAAAAACCCTAATTTTAAAGGTATAACTTTAATATTAGGGGTATTTTGGTCATTTTGACCCCAATTCCGAATTTCAAACTATTTTCCACCAAATTTCCTGCATTTACACCATTTCAAATATCAAGGAAGCATGAGATTAGGGTTTATATCCAATTAAATCCAATAATTTCATAATATTATTGGAAAATCTTGGAAAAACCCACATATTTGAGCTAACCTTATTTCAAGTTTGGCAGGGACATTCAAAAGAAGGAACTGAAGTCTGCAATTTCCATTTATTTCCTTTATTTAGTGATGTAATAATGTAAATTTTGGAATAAGAGAGTTAATTTCCTGCTTAGACTAGGATGCATATCATATAGTTTGAATTTATGCAAATATCCTGCTTATGTGATGCATACATCTTATTTCAAAAGCACTATGGATGTTCACGAATGGCACGTGCACCAACTCTTAGGGAGTTGATGGACTCGGTGGGATCCATATTTACGGCCCTAGTCGGAATACGGACGAGACCCAGATCCATCATCTTTCTACTAGTCACATTGAGCCTACACTCTTAGGCCATCTTAAAATGCACATCATATTTCCAAAGTTTTCAAAATCATGTGCATCAAATCAACTAAATTCTGAACATATTCATGGCCACAGTCAGAATATGTGAAGGATTTATCTTGACTTAATGCACATTTTTCCAACAAATCTCTTAGAAAATCTTTTCAAAGTGCATTCATTCACTCATGTCATTTGCATCATGAAATCATTGATTTTCTCAAGAAAACTTCATTCTCAAGAAATCGATTTCTCAAGAAACCCTAAGGATTTTTCAAAAATCGGTTTTCCAAAGACAAAGTTTTCCACAGTTCCCTGGAAAATGATATTTTCTTAAGAGATTCAAAAGAGTTTTCCAATCTTTCTCCAAGATCCAAAATCGATTTCCAAGTATTTTAAAAGGGTAAAATTCCCAGGATTTTGATTCCCCAAGTTTTGAATTTCCTTCTCCAATGAATTTACCTATAAATCTTCCATCATTTTCCTAAGAAAACTCTCAAAGTCCAAGTTTTCCTAAGAAGTGTTTCCCTTTTCAAATGTTCACCTTTTTCTTAAGAATCACTTCTATTTTCCCAGGATTTTCAACCATTCATGATTTTCTCACAACTTTATGAACTTTCCCGAGATTTCAAATCTTTTTCATCTGAGTTTCTTGAGAAATTGACTTTCAGCTTTTTTCCTGAGAGAATCTTTTCAACTCCAAATATTTTCCAAGCATACATCATGTTTTCCCAAGCTGCATTTTCCAAAATCTCATAGCACATGCCTGAATTCTCTGTGCATATAGGATAGAACATAATTTCGATGATTTAATTAAGTCAAGCACAATTTTGGTCCTTGGTTCGATTACCCCTGTTAAAGGCGGCAGGAACGGTCGAACCTCGTACCGACAGGTCGAGCCCCATCCCATGGATTTTCCCGCAATTTTCAAAACGGAGGCGAGTATTTCAAAACAATTTCCAAAATCCGGTCAAGTTTGAAGCGCGAAAGCATTTTCCTTTTTCTCTTCCGCAAGGAAGGGAATACGGGAAAAATTTCACGACGAAAACACATACCGATACTAGCGTAATAACTGTTATTGTAGGCAAACTCGACCAGACACAAGTGTGAATCCCATTCACCCTTTCAGTCGAGCATACATGCTCGCAACATATCTTCTAACGTCTGAATCATTCTTTCTAACTGACCATCAGTCTGAGGGTGAAAAGCAGTACTGAACTTCAACTTTGTTCCCAAAGCTGACTGCAACTATCCTCACAGTCGCGACATGAATCTGGGATCACGATCTGAAATGATAGACGACGATACACCATTTAGCCATACAATCTCTCGGATGTACAAGTTTGCTAAGCTCTCAAGCGGCTGACTGATCCGAATCGTTAAGAAGTGAGCAAACTTGGTGAGTCGATCCACAATTACCCATATTGCATCGTACTTTCTTCTGGTTCGCGGTAAGCCTACCACGAAATCCATCGTGATATCTTCCCATTTCCACTGAGGAATCTCAATCCTCTGCATGGAACCTCCGGGACGTTGGTGCTCGATCTTGATTTGCTGACAAGTCAAACACCTCGATACATATGCTGCGACTTCACGCTTCATCCCATTCCACAAATACTTTTGTTGAAGATCCTTGAACATCTTAGTACCACCAGGATGAACGGTGTACTTCGACAGATGTGCCTCATCAAGAATATCTTTCCTCAACTCAGGGTCATTTGACACCCAAATTCGATCTTTCATATGGATACAACCGCTGTCATCAATGCGAAAAACTGAGCCCTCTTCACGAGCTCGGTCGACAAACTTCTGATACTGAGCATTTCGCTTCTGCGCCTCGATAACCTTAGGCAAGAACTCTGATTAAATGGTCAAACCAGACAATTTGATCGATCAGCCTCCAATAGAGAATGACTTCCAAGCCAAATCTTCGATCAACTTCTGGCTCCACACAAGACTCGCCAGAACACTGTTCGATTTGCGACTAAGCGCATCTTCCACCACGTTCGCCTTATCAGGGTGGTAAGACAACATGAACTTGTAATCCTTGATAAACTCAAGCCAACGACGATGTCTCATATTTAATTCCTTCTAGGAAAATAAATACTTGAGACTCTTATGGTAAAAAAAGACCTCGAATGTATCTCCGTACAGATAATGTTGTCATGACTTCAAGGCGAACACCACTGCTGCTAACTCCAAGTCGTGAGTCAGATAATTTCTTTCATGAATCTTCAGCTGTCGTGATGCGTACGCAATGACTTGGTCGTGCTGCATTAGCACGCATCCCAATCTTGTACCTAAGGCGTCTGTGTACACCACAAAACCACCTCTACCAGAAGGTAAAGCTAATACCGAAGAGGTAGTCAGCTTCGTCTTCAGGATCTGAAAACTCTCTTCACAAGAGTCAGTCCACTCAAACTTGACTCCTTTTCGCAAAAGCTTCGTTAAAGGAAGTGCAATCCTGGAGAAGTCCTGAATGAAACGTCGGTAGTAACCAGCTAACTCGAGAAAACTGTGGATATTTGTAACAGACTGAGGCTGCTTTCAATCCAACACTGCTTCGACTTTCACTGGATATCACGTGACCCAAAAACATGACTCGCTGGAGCCAAAACTCGCACTTGGAGAACTTGGCGAACAACCTATGCTCCGAAAGTACTCCCAAAACTATATGCAGATGCTCTCGGTGCTGCTCAAGAGTCTCTGAGTAGATCAAGATATCATCGATAAATACAATCACAAAGGTATCCATATACGGACGGAAGATACAATTCATCAAATCCATGAATGTTGTTGGTGTATTCGTGAGCCCAAAAGGCATCACCACGAACTTGTATAACCCGTATCTAGTTCAAAAGGCTGTCTTGGAGACATCTTCCTCTCTGATATGGAGTTGATGATAACTCGATCTGAGGTCGATCTTCAAGAATATCTTGGCTCTCTGCAACTGATCAAAGAGATCTTCTATTCTCGGCAACGGATACTTGTTCTTAATCGTCGCTTGGTTGAGCATTCTGTAGTCAATGCATAACCTCATGTCTTTCTTCTTCATGAACAAAACAGGTGCACCCCACGGTGATACACTATTTCTAATAAACCCTTGCTCCATCAACTCTTCCAACTAACGCTTTAGTTCTTCGAGTTCTGCTGGAGCCATACGATACGGTGCCTTCGAGATTGGAGTTGTTCCATGTAACAACTCAATACAAAAATCGATTTCGCGCTTCGGAGGTAATCTGGGTAGTTCCTCAGGAAACACATCGGAGAACTCCCAAACTACTTCGAGATCCTCGATAGGGGTTAACACCGAGTCAATTGAGGCGATACTGACCAAGAAAGCAGTACCCCTATTCCGCAGATATTTTTGAACTTTAAATGACGAAATCATATGACTGTCTCGAGTAGGTCGAGCAAGGCTGATCTCCAAAATCGGACGATCAGAAGGGTACAAAACCACCTTGCTCTCTGCACAGAACTTGAGCGTGATACTCAAATAGCCAATCCATGCCTAGAATGACATCAAACTCAGTCATGTCTAGCAGGATTAAGTCAGCTGGCAAGTTCTGACTTGCCATTAACACCTCTATTCCCGAAATGTACAAGGTACACAAATACTGATCACCAGTCAGTGTACGGACTTCCAATGGATAATTCAGCAACACAACAATCATAGGCAAAGAACTAGCAAATCTAGAAGCTATAAACGAATGTGTAGCACCACAATCAAATAAGGTAAAAGTTGCATGTCCAGCGACTGAAATAGTACCATGGACCAACTCTCCTTTGGTCACTTGCTCAATAGTGGCTGCGTAGGCACGCCCTGCCACCGTCTTCTGGCTACCTGTCTTTTGCTGGGAAGATTGTTGTGGCGGGTACGATTGCTGCTGCTGCTGAGGAGGTCGCTGAGGTGCTGGTTGCGACGTTCCTGGGGTGTTTCGCCTCAGATCATCAGACTGCTTCTTCTGACAATCCTTGATGTAGTGGCCTATCTTGCCACAATAGATGCATCCTCCGACGTCATGAGGATAAGGTCGGCCAGGATGATCCATATGACACTTCGGGCATCCCGATGTCGCCACTACCTGTCTCTGTTGTTGCTGCTGGGGCTAACGATACTGTCGCTGACGATTGTTGTTCTGACGATTTCTCTTTGCTGGCGGGGCGGACTTCTTCCCATCCGGGTTCTGCTGAAACGATCTCTTCTTAGGCCAACTCTTTTGGTCTTGTTGCTGCTAATTTTGCTTAGACTGCGAAGTCTTCTGGGATTCTGTCCATTCTTGTTCCAGGAGTGTAGTCGTCTCTAGGGCTTCCTCCAGAGTCGAGGGAGCACGCATGATCACTCTCAGACGCAGTGCCAACTTCAAAACGCGAGCGAACTTCATCGCTCGTTCCTTCTCAGTCACATACACGTGAGGGCAGAAGCGCTCTAGGCTTCTGAACTTCGTGATGTATTCAACCAGGGTAGAGTTCCCCTGCTGAAGATCAAAAAATTCCTGTATCTTTCGGCTGCGCTCATGTGTCGGGAAGTAGGCTGCGTAGAAAACTTCTACGAACTGCTCCTAGGTAACTGCTCCGCCCACAAACTTGACATCTAAGGTGGTCACCCACCACCTTCCGACATCCTTCTAGAGCCGATACGTGCCGAAATCCACCTTCTGGTTGTCGGCCACTCGAAGCACGCAAAAGATTCGCTCGATCTCCCAAACCCAATCTTTGACTGCTTCTGGAGTAGACTTCCCGTTGAAGGACAGAGGGTTCATACTCATGAACTACTTGTAAGGTACGGCTGTCTCTACTAACACTGGTGGAGGAGTAGGAACTGGAGTGTCTCGTCCCTGAGAGGCTTGCATGTTCTCCCCCATGGCACGCATGGCCTCGGCCTGCTTACCAACAACCTCTGTCAGGTTGTTCAGGGTGTCCATGATACGATCGCAACGTTCGCACCAAGCCATCTTAAACAAAAAGAAGGCTCGTATAAGCAAGGAGACAAGCCAAAACATAATTTTATTACATGAAATAAAATATGCATACATATATTCAGTATAAGCCAAAATTACCCTTTATAACAGGATTACAAGATATATCCCTCCGCAACAACAACATACACTAACTCAGTGTCCTAACAAAACATTTATCTCAGTGCGACCGTTCTCACTCCCTACTAGTGTAGAGGTCGCGTTAGTTGTTCTAGTTCCCGCACCATCTTCGCTTCAGACGAGAAGGAGAAGAAGGTGTGTACTCGGGTGAATCTAACGAAGTATGTAAATCTCCCACTGGGTCAACTGCCAGGTCCTCCAGTCTACGCTGACACTCAGCCTCAATATGCCCTTTAAGGCCACAATAAGGGCAATAACACCATTCATGTGGACAAATCTGTCCCTCATGACTGACTTTACATCTCACACACGGAGGTGCCATCATTTGAACACCTTGTGCCAAATGCTTCACAACTTGATCTAAGGATCTTACGCCTTGACCTAGGTCACGTGGTGCTTCTAGGATCATTTCATACCTCGTGTCTGACGACATCTATCAAACCACATTTCTAAGCATGCATATATAAACTAAGTAGCACAGGAAACAACAATAATCAACAGAATTAACTGAGCCAAACATACTTACAGTGCGATGGACGATGTACGTAGAAGTCTTGGACCACATTTAAAGTTGCTCTGATACCAATCTCTGTGACGCCCCAGACCCCGACTTTGTAAAAACCTTTGGTTTTTGAGCAAAAAATATTTTTTTTGTAAGAGTTTAAAACAAATAACGGAAGTGCAAAGGGGTAAGCAAAGGCCACAAGTTTGAACGAGCCACAGTAAAAGATGTAAACCATATGTCCATTCCAATTTCATATAATATTAGAGTTTTACAAAATGAGACTGAAAACAACCATACAACCAGTCTCTCTCAAAATAAGAGGAAAACTCCCCTCAAACCTCAAAACAAGATAAGGACCAAGATCTGCAGCTAAGTGTGGGCCTCAAGTCTCCAACCGTATGCCGTCGCACCGCTACTGCGCCTACTCATCACCTATATCCCCATAAAACGGGGTCAGAACTCTTGCGAGTTGGTGAAAAAAAACAACATTGTATATCCATTTTATCAAGAAAAAGACACATATCATGCAACAGGTAAAGTGACAGATATATGTGCAAGTGTCAGGTAAGTGCTCGTGCTAAAAGACTGCAAAACTACGAAGTAAGTAACAATGCAACAACTGAAACATAGCATGAACTAACCAACAAAGTACAACAACCAAACAGAAGTACAAGCAGTGCTAAAGTAAACAAGTAACCAACTACTGTACGTCAGTCTGTTTGGTTAGTCTTTATGTTCTTCTTTTTACCTCCTTCGGGTACACGAAGGAAAACCCTTGAGTTCTGTGAGACATGCACCCGACGTCTGTTATTCAATTTCTAGTGTGGTAACCGGGGATAATACAGACCGAGAAAACCACCTGCGGGCAACACAAAACTAGGAGAAACCTTTCGCAGGGGCCAAGGATTGCAATCTGTACTACTGCAGTAGCAGAGGTCTCTGAAGAGGATAACCTCAACCTCCCTAACTCTGAGTAACTGGAGGTCAGAGGGCGCATCAGCTCCTCAAAAGAATGGGTCGTAGTAACGACATGTCACTCAGGGTTGTACCATTCACTCTCTCCCTGGGTGACCGAATTGTGAATGGGGCATGGCAGGTTTATCTTATTTAGGCTCATTCTTCAAGTCATACCTCCCCTTGAGGTAGTTGTGCCTCGTGGTCCCCGCGGGGTACACAAACGAGGACTTGGTCTACCCATTCACGAGCTCAGCCTCTTACGACCACCACAAGCACATCGCATGTGAAGACGACATTATACCATTTTCATTTTATGCCTAGGGTGACACACTGTGTGAGCACACTCTCACGAACCCGGGCCACTGCTCAAAGACTCCATCCGAGTCCCAAACCTCAACAGGTCGAAAGTGTCATACCCTATAATGCTTTCAGTTCTTTTCAGGTGTATGTCATGTCGAGTGCAAATCACGCCTCTGGTGCGTTGTATATCCATCGATATACAAGTGTGAGCCAAAACAAGAAGTACTCGATGAATCAAAACTAGTGACATATGTGTCATGATGTGCCACGTGCTTAAACCACATATTAACGAACTTTTCACAAAATTGAAAGCAGCGATACAACACATATTTATAAAAAGGCACAATTTCACATTTCTGAGCGATACCAGGCTCAAAATACATCTTCTGTCACGATAGTACGACAACAAGCATTTAAAGCCTTAAGTACAATTTCCCCAATTATACATATTCCCAACGTCATACGCCGGCTCGAAACGCGTAGCAAGGCCATTCGCTTAGAGAAGTCGCGATGTCAATACTCACGAGTGTGGAGAAGTGATTCTTAACATAATCCCATGCTCATGGGGATCAACACATCTATGTTGTGTCATCGCACTAGCGGAACTCAAAAAGGCCAAAACGATGGTTTTTTGCTGACAACGTCAAAAACCCCAATACTTGGGAATCATGCAAAGCTACGTAAGCAGTGTACCGCTTGCCTCACTATACCCCTTCAATACTCACCACGATGTGGCAGCGAAGGTTATGGTGGTCATTCTGGACCACCGATGTGATGTGCATAAATAAAATGGCACGACACATGCCAAAATGCCAAAAAGGCTAATTGCAGCCTGCAAGGCTTTCTAGACAGTTTTGTACCTTGCACCTATTGGTGCCAAGTGTACTACACAGAGCTATTTGAATAGCTTACACATGCCGCAAGGATTCCATTTTGGGTTTTTGTAAACACCCCAAATTTTCACTCACCTCCCCGACATTTTCACCAAACATCATCATTCAGCCTTAGAAATCGTCGGAGGGCAAAATGGTCATTTTCTGAGTTCGAACCTTGTAAAAGTCTAAATTTCATCTAAAACTCTCAAAATTTTTCTAATTTTAACTCAGATGTTCAAAAATTTATTCCTGACAGGAGACAAACAGCTCCAAGTCTTGGTTCAAGATTATATTGCATAAGACATGTCATTGTATAGCATTGCATGAGCATTTCATATCACTGCACTGCACAGCATGTCATTTCGAGGTCCAGAACTCTCGATTTCAAAATTTTCAATCCAGATTAGAATTTCAACTCTTTTCAAAATTGATTTCAAAACCCTGGGTCTTCAAAATTATCAGTTCTTCCCATTTTACCCCCAGGGCTCTGAATTTTAAAATATTTCCTCAAGAAAATGATCTGGATAGTTTTAATATGGATTTCAGCCACCTTATCTCAGATTTTGCCCTTTTGACAATTTCAAATATCTTCCTTTTACAAAATTGCCCTACAGGGGCCAACTCTTTCCAAAAATTTCTGTTTTACCAATTAGTCCAAATTTTTATGAAAATTCCAAAAAGAGGTTGTTGTCTTGTTCTTATTTCAATAAAGAAGCAATGTGGGACCCACACTGAGGTGGTGTCACATAGACTTTTCTTTTGAAAAACCTGAACTTTGAAAAACCCCAAAAAATAGGAACCTTGTCCCCTAGATTGGTGCCACTTGTCCTTTCTCTCTCCTCCCATTTACCTGCCATGTGTCAGCATAGGGTTCACCTAGAAGTGCCACATGTCACCTTCTCTCTTCTGCCATCCTTTGACACGTGTCAGCGTGGGGCCACCTTAAGATGCCGCCACATGTCATTAGTCATCCTCTTCATTTTATGCCACGTGTCACCTTCTCTCTTCTGCCATCCTTTGACACGTGTCAGTGTGGGGCCACCTTAAGATGCCGCCACATGTCATTAGTCATCCTCTTCATTTTATGCCACGTGTCAATGTCTACCATCTTCATCCTGTGCCATGTGTCATTCCAAGGTCACCATGAGATGCCACGTGTCATGTGTTGTCCTGTTCAGAAAAAGTAAAACTTGTCTCCCCTGAGGTGGCACCATTTGAATTATGTCTCCTGCAAGTGACACATGTCACTCTCTCCTTTCCTCAGGAAAAGCAAGCGACACGTGTCAATCTCTGCTCCTTTCAGAAAAAGCAGAGGACACATGTCTCCCTATTATTTTTCTCAGAAAAGTAGATGACACATGTCATCTCCAGCTTCCTTTAGAAAAAGTAGAAGACACATGTCACTCCCTGCTTTTCTCAGAAAAAGAAAGTGACACATGTCACCCTCTGCTCTTCTCAGAAAAAGCAAGGGACACGTGTCTCTCTCTGCTTTCTTCAGAAAAAGTAAGTGACACATGTCACTTTCTGCCTCCTTTAGAGAAAGCTAGAATTCAAATGTTTAAACTCCAGTCTGAGGTGGCGCAAATCCTGAACTTCACCTTTTCTATTTTGTGTGAGATGGTGCCACGTGTCCCTTTTCCTCCCTCTTGCCACATGTCATTGTAGGAGCCACCCTGAGGTGGTGCCACATGGCAGTCTCTCCTTTCCTCTAGAAAAAAGCAGAAATTTAAATTTCAAACTCTCTCTGAGGTGGCACCATCTGAATCCTCTGCCTTTCCTTCTGACACATGTCAATGAAGATGCTCTGAGGTGGTGCCACATGTCAGTCTCTCCTTTCATCAGAAAAAGTAGAATTCAAACCCCTCTTAGGTGGCGTCTTCTACTTCCTCTGCTCCTACCTTCTGACACATGGCAATGTGGATGCTCTGAGATGACGCCACATGGAAGTCTCTCCTCCTTCCAGAATAAAGCAGAATTTGAATTTCAAACTCCAAGACAACACCCTCTGAGATGGCGCCACATGGAGGGCTCAGATTAAGCTTCTTTGAATTTCAAAATTTTCTAAAAATCTCTATAAATACAAGGCCCCATGCCCAGCCTAAGGGAGCTTCTTTTAGATTTAGCATTTTCACTCTGAGAGCCTTGTTTGAGAATTGAACTTCAGAATTCCATTTTCATTCTTTCTTGGTTTCCTCTGGATTCACGCCCCTCTGGAGCCCATTATCAAGGTAGCCACTCATTTTGGGAGTTCCAAAACCGCTGCAGAACACAAGGTAAGCTTCCATTCCTATTGATTTCACTATGATAATTCTTTTGGTTTGATTCGTGTTGTCGTTTGAAGAAAGAGCTCATCCGAGGGATGGATTGAGTTATTCTCATAAAACGACATATATAAAAATACATAATTATACTTCCTTGATGATTTTTAACATGCATGTAGTTAGATAGGTTTAATTTGCATTTTATTTCATTCATTTAGCATATTTCATTAATTAATTAGGATTAATTTAGCCTTTATTTCAATTCTGCTTATTTTCAGTAGGTCTCTGTTTTTGTCAGTCAGTCCACACGTCATTTCATGCATTTAGTTTTTATTAAAAATCCCAAAAAAATCACGAAATGCGCCCTTAGGTGTCCCTGAAATTTTGCCAAAAATGCGGAGGCATTTGAATTTGTTTACTGCGTTAAAAATTCAAAATAGCAAGTCGGGTTTTGTCACCCGGGATGCTTTTTGAAAATCATTTGCCGACTTGTAAAATCGAGATATCCATCAGGGAAGATCCGATTTTCATTTCAAAAAATGTTATGAATTCGGGAGAATGTCTAGTTTTTAATATGAGTTTTTCAGATTTTTATGATTTTTTTTATATCTGACAAAAATCCGAGAGTTCGGGACACGTGTCAGAGCCTAATTTGGGACTCTGAGATCTTGGATCGACTAAGGGCTATGGTTTCTCTTTTTGTGTTGCTCCAAATCCAAAACTGTAAAAAGTGAAAGTGGTGTCCGAGATGTCCTCTGTTTGAATCTGAAAGCTTGTAATTTTTAGAACAGTGTTGACCCCTGCTTCGGATTTTTCTTGACAGCCCCCTATTTTGCTGCATTTGTCTGTTCTGTTAGTTTAGGCAGAAATAGTTATATTTTTATCTGTGTTTTCGTTGATCAAATGCCAAAGTCGTAAACATGAAAGTTGTTCATGTAGGTGTCTTTCATAACTCTGATTAATTTCATAAATTTCCATGGCCGTTTCGTATTTCTTTAGTATTTTTCATCAGATTAGTGCGATTTTTACCTCTGTCAGAACTAAATCTCTGTTATTGAACTCACTATGGCTCAAATCCCGAGGATATAAAAACCAAAAATGTTCCATTTCAAGTCTTTTAGCAGTCTGCAAAATATCAGAAGTTTCCATGGTGTAAATCTTGCATTATCATGTTAAGCATTGCATTTGGTTCGGATCCATAGGCAAAATCCATCATTTTAGGACTTCCTTTAAATTTTAGCATTTAAATCATATCATTTCGTGATTTTTAGCATTCTAGGTTGTTTATCAGAGTGTTTAGATGCTTCATACCGAATTTGGTGCAATTTGGAATCCATTTGAGGTTCGGATCATCCATAATACCAAAACAGGGTCCCGCAGGACCCGGATCCAAGCGAAAACAAGCGAAAATCGTTATTTCTGATAAATTGCAAAATACCAAATTCTGATTTTACAGTATTAATGTGTCTAGCAGCATGTCATCATATCTCTTACTGCATTTTATCATCATTTGATTCAATTTGAACTTCAAAATCTCAATTTTACCAAGTTTTCCTTCAAAAAACCCTGATTTTAAAGGTATCACTTTGATTTTAGGGGTATTTTGGTCATTTTGACCACCATTCCGAATTTCGAACTATTTTCTACTGAATTTCTAGCATTTTCATCATTTCAAAATATCAAGGAAGCATGAGAATAGGGTTTATATCCAATTAAATCCAATAATTTCATAATATTATTGGAAAATCTTGGAAAACCCCACATATTTGAGCTAACTTTATTCCAAGTTTGGCAGAGACATTCAAAAGAAGGAGCTGAAGTCTGCAAATTTCTTTTATTTCCTTTATTTAGTGATGTAATAATGTAAATTTTGGAATAAGAGAGTTAATTTCCTGCTTAGACTAGGATGCATATCATATAGTTTGAATTTATGCAATATCCTGCTTATATGATTCATGCATTCTATTTCAAAAGCACTATGGATGTTCACGAATGGCACGTGCACCAACTCTTAGGGAGTTGATGAACTCGGTGGAATCCATATTTATGGCCCTAGTCGGAATATGGATGAGACCGAGATCCATCATCTTTCTACTAGTCACATTGAGCCTACACTCTTAGGCTATCTTGAAAATGCACATCATATTTCCAATGTTTTCAAAATCTTGTGCATTAAATCAATTAAACTCGGAACATATTCATGGCCACAGTCAGGATATGTGAAGGATTTACATTGACTTAATACACATTTTTCCAACAAAGTTCTTGGAAAATCTTCCAAAATGCTCTCATTCACTCATATCATTTGCATCATGAAATCATTGGTTTTCCCATGACTTTCTTAAGAAAACTTCATTCTCAAGAAATCGATTTCTCAAGAAACTCTAAGGATTTTTCAAAATCGGTTTTCCAAAGACAAGTTTCTCCACAGTTTTCCCTGGAAAATGATATTTTCTTAAGAGATTCAAAAGAGTTTCCCAATCTTTCTCCAAGATCCAAAATCGATTTCCAAGTATTTCAAAAGGTAAAATTCCCAGGATTTCGATTCCCCAAGTTTTGAATTTCCTTCTCCAATGAATTTTCCTATAAATCTTCCATCATCTTCCTAAGAAAACTCTCAAAGTTCAAGTTTTCCTAAGAAGTGTTTCCCTTTTCAAAATGTTCATCTTTTCTCAAGAATCACTTCCATTTTCCCAGGATTTTCAACCATTCATGATTTTCCCACAACTTCATGAACTTTCCCGTGACTTCAAAAACCCTTTTTTTCACATGAGTTTTCCTGAGAAATTGACTTTCATCTTTTTCCTAAGAGAATCTTTTCAACTCCAAATATTTTCCAAGCATACATCATGTTTTTCCAAGCTGCATTTTCCAAAATCTCACAGCACATGCATGAATTCTCTGTGCATTTAGGATAGAACATAACTTTGATAATTTCGCTAAGTCAAGCATAATTTTGGTCCTTGGTTCGATTACCCCTGTTAAAGGCGGCAGGAACGGTCGAACCTCGTACCGACAGGTCGAGCCCCATCCCATGGATTTTCCCGCAATTTTCAAAACGGAGGTGAGTATTTCAAAACCATTTTCAAAATCCGGTCAAGTTTGAAGCGCGAAAGCATTTCATTCTCTCTCTTCCGCAAGGAAGGGGAAGACGGGAAAAATTTCGCGACGATAACAGGTTTGGCGACCGTGATGGGACCTGTCCTTGTTTGACCTAAATTATGCTTGACTTAGTTAAATTATCAAAATTATGTTCACAAAATGTCAGCTCTTTTACTTTCAATATCATGTGAGCCTAGGAGCCTAGATTCTGACCTAGCTGACATTGATTGCATATAGCTTAGGCATGGTTTGGTAGGACCAGATTGAGGAGATATTTTCATGCTCACATAGACTTAGGTCTAAATACAACTCTCCTCAATTTAGGATCTGAATGCAAACAATGTATGCTTCTTCAAAGATTTTCAAAATCTATCTCTCTAGGATTTAGAGCCATCTATTTCTTGCATGTGATCATTTTTTCAAAACTCCATTACCTATCATTACCCGGTCTTCACGTTGCTGGGCTCTCTTCCAGAACCCTAGTTCGGGACAGAGCCTCACAACTGGGCCACCTATTTGGGTTAACACCCCCCTACTACGTACCGCGGGCCACAGTCCGAAGTATATCGGTAGGCGCTCAAGGATGTTGGAAAACCTTACCTTAGAACCGGAGTGGAAATTCTATGCCACGTACCTCGGATTTCGATTCAGGTATATCGGCATAACTGAATTGGATAAAGATGATCTGAACTTAGAGTTAGGATTAAGGTCCTACAACTGTTTTCAAAATGATGCATCTAGAGTCAGCTTCTTAGGGAGTGATGAATGTGCATAAATGTCTATGCAGGATGTGAGTTTGTATGCTACTTTTATTTCTCTCATATTTTTTTCAAAAATATCTTTCCAAATATCCATATTCTCATCTTTTCCTTTATTTTCTAAAACCCTGGATGGTTTTTCCCAAATATTCAATTTCTTTCAAAACTCCAGGTGATTTTTCATTCTCCCGTTCTACTGGATCTCGAATTTCCAGCTGCATTTGTATCCTGCCTGCAATTTTTCAAAATCATATGTTTTCTTTCCTTGGATTTCAATCATTTTGTCTATTTGCCAAATTCTCCATCTTATTTTCTTCTTGAATACCTTGATTTATTGCGGTGAAAATTGTTTACACACCTGCCTTCTCCTTATTCTAAATTCATTTGCGGATTGTTTTTTTAAGAGATATTTCTTTCCTTCGAAAATGGTGTTTTACTCGTGGTTGACGACCTCGCCTAGGTAACAAGGCACATTTTCTGTTGTTTATTTCTCTTATAAAGAATGACAACACAATTGTCATAATCCTTATGACGACTCACTCCCTAGTAATGGGATAATCTTCCAATGGTCTACCATATTTTCTTCAATATTTCCTTCCAAAAATCCAAAAAAAAAAAATTCCTCAAAATTTGATCTTATCTTTGCCCTGCAGAGTCCTGTAGAGAAAGAGAAAGAGAGAGAATATAAGAAAGCCTTCACAACATTTGATGGTTCAGACAAGGTCAGGGAAGAAGACCACACCAATTCAGCGTATCAGCTACTCATCAACATCAGAAGGAGAGATGAATTCGCCAAGGTCAGACAAAGACCAAGAGCAGCCAGAAGATGACGGTATCGACCCTCAGATGTACGCAATGTTTCAGAAAATGATGAAGAGGATGATGAGTGAGCAGGCTGGCACCAGCTCAGACAAAAATCCATTCAGTCAGAGAATTAGAGATCGTGTGGCCAAGAGGTCAACCAAGTCCTCTGAGGAGAATGTTCAAGATACTTTAGACGAAGATGATACCGATGAAGAATATGAGGTGCCTCCGGCATTTCAGAAATGTGGCCAAAGGAGGAGTCACAAATCAAAAAGTCAGGTCGCAGAAGAGCCCCTGCAAGCACAATTTAGGGAAATGGCCAGAGTGGTCAAGGATCTGCAAGCCCGCGACAAGGGCAAGAAAGTCTTCACCAGCGAGGACTTCTACGACGGTTTAGAAGGGGATGATGATCTGGAGAATCTTCCCCGAAAATTCATCAAGTTCGATGGTTCTGGCGACCCAAAAGCCCATCTCGCCATGTTCTTCGCTGAATGCTCTAGGTTCAAGAGAGACAACAGAGCATTGTTCTTATGCTTTCCCCGCAGCCTGGAAGGAGTCGCGGCCAAATGGTACGCGAAACATGTCAATCCTATAGAACTGAAAGAGTTCGACAAAGTCGTGAATTTGTTCGTTGAACGATTCTTGTTCAATACTGAAGCGCTCCCAACATTGAGCCATCACTGCAATCTAAGGCAGAATGAAAATGAAAAGGCAAGGGACTTCATTCGCAGATGGAGAGAGACCTGCAACAAAATGAGGGATGCTATATCAGAAAGACATGCTTTATCATTGATCCTCAATAATTTTTTGCAACCTCTGAGAGGATTAATTTCTACCTCACCATCCAAATCTTTCGTTGAACTTATTGAACGAGCAGAATGGCTCGAGTTGAGTGTGGAGAATGGAGTCTATGAAGGCTTCACATTTTCCAAGAACAACCCTCAAGGTGAACAAAAGAAGAAGGCTCACTTCACTTTTGCGGCTAAATCTTTCAATAATAGCAAAGGCAACAAGAATGATCATAGTTTGGAGAGAATCAAAAAGCAAAGAGGAAAGGACATCAACAGTGATAAACCTCTCCAATCCAGCCCTCAGCATCAAAAGAAAGATCAGGAAAAATCAAAGCGCAAAGACTGGAGAACTGATCGAGAATTCACCCCTCTGGATCAGACACTCGAGAGTATCCTCGAGTATATGCTTGAGAAAGACCTTGTCCGGTTGCCTAAAGCTGCTGATCCTCCAGCAATTATGGGCAGATTCAAAGAACAATTTTGCAAGTTTCATCGAGCAGTAGGGCATGATACAGAAAACTGCTTCGTCCTTAAGAACATTGTTCAAGACTGCATTGACAAGAAGCTCCTCGTTGAAGATGAAAAGGAGGACTAGTCATCCTGACAAAGATTTTTTCTACAATCATTCAAGAAGATGACAATGTCAACAATTTCCCATTTCCCATCTTGCTTTTTCAAAAGAATAATGTAATCCCATTCTCTTTCCTTGATTTTAAAGCATCAATAAAGTCATCGAATTTTTCAATAACTTGGTGTCGTCTTATTTACTTCCTCTTCCTTTTCATAATGTCTCTCTTGTGAAGAATATCTTGAGGACATCTATCAGTCAAGAAGTTTGTCGCCTTATTCATCAATTATCCTTCTTTTATTCAAAATTTTCTCCCTAGTTACACTGGGGCATTTTTTTGGAAAATTTATCTTTACCTCAAAACATCCTGTATGCAGGCAGGATAAACCATTCTCTCATTTTGCATATATATGCACTCATTTGCATTCATTTGCACTTCATTTGCATTTCATGTGCATGTGCATTGCATTTGCATTGACTATGCACCCAATTCCATTTCCCCTTCAGGTTAAGGGATAAACCTGAATCATTTTCCATAATTCTTCAATTTCGACCCTCGGGTCATCCAATTCTTCAATTTCGACCTCCGGGTCACCCAATTCCCAATTTTAAAATCACCAAAATTCTCAATTTCGATCGCCAGGTCATCCAATTTTCAGTCCCCGTTCAGGATAAGGGGATAATCCTGAAACCATTCATAGAAGCGATTCAACTCTCTATAATGGTCCTTGTTCTTCATTGAACTGATAGTGTTCCAAACGAACTGATAGTCGTTCTTCATTGAACTGATAGTGTTCCTAACGAACTGATAGTCGTTCTTCACTGAACTGATAGTCGTTCCAAGCAAACTGATAGTGTTCCAAACGAACTGATAGTCGTTCTTCATTGAACTGATAGTGTTCCAAGTGAACTGATAGTCGTTCTTCATCGAACTGGTAGTGTTCCAAGTGAACTGATAGTTGTTCTTCATCGAACTGATAGTGTTCTAACCAAACTGATAGTGTTCCAAGTGAACTGATAGTCGTTCTTCATTGAACTGATAGTGTTCAAGTGAACTGATAGTCGTTCTTCATTGAACTGATAGTGTTCCAAGTGAATTGATATTGTTCCAAGTGAACTGATAGTCGTTCTTCATTGAACTGATAGTGTTCCAAGTGAACTGATAGTCGTTCTTCATTGAACTGATATTGTTTCAAGTGAACTGATAGCCGTTCTTCATCGAACTGATAGTGTTCCAAGTGAACTGATAGTCGTTCTTCATCGAACTGATAGTGTTCCCAGTGAACTGATAGTCGTTCTTCATCGAATTGATAGTGTTCCAAGTGAACTGATAGTCGTTCTTCATCGAACTGATAGTGTTCCAAGTGAACTGATAGTCGTTCTTCATCGAACTGATAGTGTTCCAAGTGAACTGATAGTCGTTCTTCATTGAACTGATAGTATTCCAAGCAAACTGATAGTCGTTCTTCATTGAACTGATATTGTTCCCAGTGAACTGATAGTCGTTCTTCATTGAACTGATAGTGTTCTAATGAATTCATAATCGTTCTTCATTGAACTGATAGTGTTCCAAGTGAACTGATAGTTGTTCTTCATCGAACTGATAGTGTTCCAAGTGAACTGATAATCGTTCTTCATCGAACTGATATTGTTCCCCGTGAACTGATAGTCGTTCTTCAGCGAACTGATAGTCGTTCCTCATCGAATTGATAGTGTTCCAAGTGAACTGATAGTCGTTCTTAATTGAACTGATATTATTCTCACCGATGGTTGTTCTTAATTGAACTGATATTGTTCCCAGTGAACTGATAGTCACCTCCTTTGAGGAAAAGAGAGGAGAATTTTCGTCACGGATGCGTTAAGCTGGACCTCATGTGCTCTCTTTCATCAAGGATTTCAAGAAAATTTTGTCAATTTGTCAATCAATTGTTGATTTCAAAATTTTATTGCATAAATCTTTACCTCAGTTTACCTTCAGCATTACTTTCAAAAGAGTGAAGCTTTTGCGAAAAGAGATTCAATCTTCAAATTCTTTCTATTTGACCAACCAAAAGGATGAAGGATAAATCCTCGATATGGCCAGAAAAGAAGATTCAATGTTATTGAAAAGCCGTAGATGATCGATATTGATCACAGTCAATGGCGCATCTTTAAGGTTTATTCTTGTAAAGACAAGGCAGTGGAAATATCCTGAGCGCTAGAAAAGAGAGCGTTTACCCAAGCCCCGTTTCCTCAAAATCACCTAAGCTGCAATTAAATATCCGCAAAAGAGAGCTCTCACCTGTCGTCAAGATGAAGGCGAATTAGGCGAGTAGACCCCTGGGGCCAAAGAAGATTCGAAACATCTCCAAGATGACGGAGTTTGTGACGGGTCCTTCCAGGGAAAGTCCAAAGCACTGTCGAGATGAAGGCAGATGCGATGAACCTCTCGACAATCCCTAAAAGATATTTAATTTCAGCTATCATCCAAAGATCTCCAAACCCATCGTCCAAGAAGGATCGAAACATCTCCAAGATGAAGGAGTTTGTGACGTACCCTTCCAAAAGAGAGCAAGAGAGGAAAAAGAAAGAGAGAAAAAAAAGTCAAAATATCTCCAAAATGAAGGAGAGTGTAGCAAAAACCCAGAGAGCCAAAAGAGTGCAGAAAGATTATCAAGAGAGAAGCTCTCAGGATATCAAGCTGCCAGATTTATCAAGAATCCTCTTTAATCTTGTGAAATTCTATTATCAATACTCTTTCATCAATTGCTTTCATAATATCAAATTCTCTTTCTTGTTCATATCAAGGAAATTGATAACTTCCTTGAAGAAGGTCAATTGCGAGCAATTTGGGTTTCAAATCTCGATTCTACGAAGTGAACCCTGTTTGGAGGTAATGCTTTGGGTAGAAAAGAAAGAACATCTTTGCAACAATGTGCAACATTTTCAAAAATTTTGAATCAACAGCAAAATTCTCAATATTTTGACAATATTTTCTAGCTATCCTGACGTGAAGTGAGAGCTTGATATCCGTCTTTGATACATCCAGACACCAATTTTAAATCCCTCTTAAGGACTTGATTCCTTCCCTTCTTTGAGAGCATGAACTCTCAGATTTGCACACTTCCCTGTGTCCCCACTATCCCACCATAGACAGTCCCATTTCGGTTCGAGGTCAAACCACCAATCATTTCCCGCAAAAGGCAATTTCAAAAGCTGATTTTAGTCTCAACAATGAGACGCCCAAGATCATTCCCTTTTCAAGCTTTAGGGACCCCATTTTTCTTCCTTTTGCAAAAAACCCTGTCGGATTTACTGTGCAAAATCCAAAGGTTCCATCATGGTCTCTTCCTTCGAGGATTCCATTCATTTTCCGCCCGATCAGGATAAGGGTACAAACCTGAGCCTCTTTGATGAGGTATTCCATTTTACACCCAATCAGGATAAGGGTATAAACCTGAGCCTCAATCAAAGAGGTATTTCATTTTCCGCCCGATCAGGATAAGGGTACAAACCGGAGCCTCCTTTGAAAAGGTATTTCATCTTCCGCCCAATCAGGTTAAGGGTACAAACCTGAGTCTCATTTCGATGAGATATTCCATTCCCCAATCAGGTCAAGGGTCAAAACCTGAGCTTCGTTCCATGCGAGGTATTTCTGTCCCATCCAGGTTAAGGGCAAAAACCTGAACTTCGCTCTCATAGAGCAAATCTTTCCTCTTTATTCTTCGCTTCATATCTACCATCTTCCTCGGGCTAATTTCTTCACACCCAGTCAGATCCTTCTAACTGAGGCATTTTTTTTATGTATAGCCCAAATTTGGTGTGTTTTTCTTTGCCACTAAGCTCGGCCATGAGCCGGCTTAGCAGCAAAGAGGGGCATCTGTAAATACCCCAAATTTTCACTCACCTCCTCGACATTTTCACCAAACATCATCATTCAGCCTTTGAAATCGCCGGAGGGCAAAATGGTCATTTTCTGAGTTCGAATCTTGTAAAAGTCTAAATTTCATCTGAAACTCTCAAAATTTTTCTAATTTTAACTCAGATGTTCAAAAATTTATTCCTGATAGGAGACAGACAGCTCCAAGTCTTGGTTCAAGATTATATTACATAAGACATGTCATTGTATAGCATTGCATGAGCATTTCATATCACTGCACTGCACAGCATGTCATTTCGAGGTCCAGAACTCTCGATTTCAAAATTTTCAATCCAGATTAGAATTTCAACTCTTTTCAAAATTGATTTCAAAACCCTGGGTCTTCAAAATTATCAGTTCTTCCCATTTTACCCCCAGGGCTCTGAATTTTAAAATATTTCCTCAAGAAAATGATCTGGATAGTTTTAATATGGATTTCAGCCACCTTATCTCAGATTTTGCCCTTTTGACAATTTCAAATATCTTCCTTTTACAAAATTGCCCTACAGGGGCCAACTCTTTCCAAAAATTTCTGTTTTACCAATTAGTCCAAATTTTTATGAAAATTCCAAAAAGAGGTTGTTGTCTTGTTCTTATTTCAATAAAGAAGCAATGTGGGACCCACACTGAGGTGGTGTCACATAGACTTTTCTTTTGAAAAACCTGAACTTTGAAAAACCCCAAAAAATAGGAACCTTGTCCCCTAGATTGGTGCCACTTGTCCTTTCTCTCTCCTCCCATTTACCTGCCATGTGTCAGCATAGGGTTCACCTAGAAGTGCCACATGTCACCTTCTCTCTTCTGCCATCCTTTGACACGTGTCAGCGTGGGGCCACCTTAAGATGCCGCCACATGTCATTAGTCATCCTCTTCATTTTATGCCACGTGTCACCTTCTCTCTTCTGCCATCCTTTGACACGTGTCAGTGTGGGGCCACCTTAAGATGCCGCCACATGTCATTAGTCATCCTCTTCATTTTATGCCACGTGTCAATGTCTACCATCTTCATCCTGTGCCATGTGTCATTCCAAGGTCACCATGAGATGCCACGTGTCATGTGTTGTCCTGTTCAGAAAAAGTAAAACTTGTCTCCCCTGAGGTGGCACCATTTGAATTATGTCTCCTGCAAGTGACACATGTCACTCTCTCCTTTCCTCAGGAAAAGCAAGCGACACGTGTCAATCTCTGCTCCTTTCAGAAAAAGCAGAGGACACATGTCTCCCTATTATTTTTCTCAGAAAAGTAGATGACACATGTCATCTCCAGCTTCCTTTAGAAAAAGTAGAAGACACATGTCACTCCCTGCTTTTCTCAGAAAAAGAAAGTGACACATGTCACCCTCTGCTCTTCTCAGAAAAAGCAAGGGACACGTGTCTCTCTCTGCTTTCTTCAGAAAAAGTAAGTGACACATGTCACTTTCTGCCTCCTTTAGAGAAAGCTAGAATTCAAATGTTTAAACTCCAGTCTGAGGTGGCGCAAATCCTGAACTTCACCTTTTCTATTTTGTGTGAGATGGTGCCACGTGTCCCTTTTCCTCCCTCTTGCCACATGTCATTGTAGGAGCCACCCTGAGGTGGTGCCACATGGCAGTCTCTCCTTTCCTCTAGAAAAAAGCAGAAATTTAAATTTCAAACTCTCTCTGAGGTGGCACCATCTGAATCCTCTGCCTTTCCTTCTGACACATGTCAATGAAGATGCTCTGAGGTGGTGCCACATGTCAGTCTCTCCTTTCATCAGAAAAAGTAGAATTCAAACCCCTCTTAGGTGGCGTCTTCTACTTCCTCTGCTCCTACCTTCTGACACATGGCAATGTGGATGCTCTGAGATGACGCCACATGGAAGTCTCTCCTCCTTCCAGAATAAAGCAGAATTTGAATTTCAAACTCCAAGACAACACCCTCTGAGATGGCGCCACATGGAGGGCTCAGATTAAGCTTCTTTGAATTTCAAAATTTTCCAAAAATCTCTATAAATACAAGGCCCCATGCCCAGCCTAAGGGAGCTTCTTTTAGATTTAGCATTTTCACTCTGAGAGCCTTGTTTGAGAATTGAACTTCAGAATTCCATTTTCATTCTTTCTTGGTTTCCTCTGGATTCACGCCCCTCTGGAGCCCATTATCAAGGTAGCCACTCATTTTGGGAGTTCCAAAACCGCTGCAGAACACAAGGTAAGCTTCCATTCCTATTGATTTCACTATGATAATTCTTTTGGTTTGATTCGTGTTGTCGTTTGAAGAAAGAGCTCATCCGA
The DNA here is from genome assembly GCF_984573655.1 of Nuphar pumila. Taxonomy (NCBI): domain Eukaryota; kingdom Viridiplantae; phylum Streptophyta; class Magnoliopsida; order Nymphaeales; family Nymphaeaceae; genus Nuphar; species Nuphar pumila. The sequence continues at coordinate 66,702,512 of NC_143255.1, read as the reverse complement.
GGGATGGATTGAGTTATTCTCATAAAACGACATATATAAAAATACATAATTATACTTCCTTGATGATTTTTAACATGCATGTAGTTAGATAGGTTTAATTTGCATTTTATTTCATTCATTTAGCATATTTCATGAATTAATTAGGATTAATTTAGCCTTTATTTCAATTCTGCTTATTTTCAGTAGGTCTCTGTTTTTGTCAGTCAGTCCACACGTCATTTCATGCATTTATTTTTTATTACAAATCCCAAAAAAATCACGAAATGCGCCCTTAGGTGTCCCTGAAATTTTGCCAAAAATTTGGAGGCATTTGAATTTTTTTACTGCGGTAAAAATTCAAAATAGCAAGTCGGGTTTTGTCACCCGGGATGCTTTTTGAAAATCATTTGCCGACTTGTAAAATCGAGATATCCATCAGGGAAGATCCGATTTTCATTTCAAAAAATGTTATGAATTTGGGGGAATGTCTAGTTTTTAATATGAGTTTTTCAGATTTTTATGATTTTTTTTATATCTGACAAAAATCCGAGAGTTTGGGACACGTGTCAGAGCCTAATTTGGGCCTCTGAGATCTTGGATCGACTAAGCGCTATGGTTTCTCTTTTTGTGTTGCTCCAAATCCAAAACTGTAAAAAGTGAAAGTGGTGTCCGAGATGTCCTCTGTTTGAATCTGAAAGCTTGTAATTTTTAGAACAGTGTTGACCCCTGCTTCGGATTTTTCTTGACAGCCCCCTATTTTGCTGCATTTGTCTGTTCTGTTAGTTTAGGCAGAAATAGTTATATTTTTATCTGTGTTTTCGTTGATCAAATGCCAAAGTCGTAAACATGAAAGTTGTTCATGTAGGTGTCTTTCATAACTCTGATTAATTTCATAAATTTCCATGGCCGTTTCGTATTTCTTTAGTATTTTTCATCAGATTAGTGCGATTTTTACCTCTGTCAGAACTAAATCTCTGTTATTGAACTCACTATGGCTCAAATCCCGAGGATATAAAAACCAAAAATGTTCCATTTCAAGTCTTTTAGAAGTCTGCAAAATATCAGAAGTTTCCATGGTGTAAATCTTGCATTATCATGTTAAGCATTGCATTTGGTTCGGATCCATAGGCAAAATCCATCATTTTAGGACTTCCTTTAAATTTTAGCATTTAAATCATATCATTTCGTGATTTTTAGCATTCTAGGTTGTTTATCAGAGTGTTTAGATGCTTCATACCGAATTTGGTGCAATTTGGAATCCATTTGAGGTTCGGATCATCCATAATACCAAAACAGGGTCCCGCAGGACCCGGATCCAAGCGAAAACAAGCGAAAATCGTTATTTCTGATAAATTGCAAAATACCAAATTCTGATTTTACAGTATTAATGTGTCTAGCAGCATGTCATCATATCTCTTACTGCATTTTATCATCATTTGATTCAATTTGAACTTCAAAATCTCAATTTTACCAAGTTTTCCTTCAAAAAACCCTGATTTTAAAGGTATCACTTTGATTTTAGGGGTATTTTGGTCATTTTGACCACCATTCCGAATTTCGAACTATTTTCTACTGAATTTCTAGCATTTTCATCATTTCAAAATATCAAGGAAGCATGAGAATAGGGTTTATATCCAATTAAATCCAATAATTTCATAATATTATTGGAAAATCTTGGAAAACCCCACATATTTGAGCTAACTTTATTCCAAGTTTGGCAGAGACATTCAAAAGAAGGAGCTGAAGTCTGCAAATTTCTTTTATTTCCTTTATTTAGTGATGTAATAATGTAAATTTTGGAATAAGAGAGTTAATTTCCTGCTTAGACTAGGATGCATATCATATAGTTTGAATTTATGCAATATCCTGCTTATATGATTCATGCATTCTATTTCAAAAGCACTATGGATGTTCACGAATGGCACGTGCACCAACTCTTAGGGAGTTGATGAACTCGGTGGAATCCATATTTATGGCCCTAGTCGGAATATGGATGAGACCGAGATCCATCATCTTTCTACTAGTCACATTGAGCCTACACTCTTAGGCTATCTTAAAAATGCACATCATATTTCCAATGTTTTCAAAATCTTGTGCATTAAATCAATTAAACTCGGAACATATTCATGGCCACAGTCAGGATATGTGAAGGATTTACATTGACTTAATACACATTTTTCCAACAAAGTTCTTGGAAAATCTTCCAAAATGCTCTCATTCACTCATATCATTTGCATCATGAAATCATTGGTTTTCCCATGACTTTCTTAAGAAAACTTCATTCTCAAGAAATCGATTTCTCAAGAAACTCTAAGGATTTTTCAAAATCGGTTTTCCAAAGACAAGTTTCTCCACAGTTTTCCCTGGAAAATGATATTTTCTTAAGAGATTCAAAAGAGTTTCTCAATCTTTCTCCAAGATCCAAAATCGATTTCCAAGTATTTCAAAAGGTAAAATTCCCAGGATTTCGATTCCCCAAGTTTTGAATTTCCTTCTCCAATGAATTTTCCTATAAATCTTCCATCATCTTCCTTAGAAAACTCTCAAAGTTCAAGTTTTCCTAAGAAGTGTTTCCCTTTTCAAAAGGTTTATCTTTTCTCAAGAATCACTTCCATTTTCCCAGGATTTTCAACCATTCATGATTTTCCCACAACTTCATGAACTTTCCCGTGACTTCAAAAACCCTTTTTTTCACATGAGTTTTCCTGAGAAATTGACTTTCATCTTTTTCCTAAGAGAATCTTTTCAACTCCAAATATTTTCCAAGCATAAATCATGTTTTTCCAAGCTGCATTTTCCAAAATCTCACAGCACATGCATGAATTCTCTGTGCATTTAGGATAGAACATAACTTTGATAATTTCGCTAAGTCAAGCATAATTTTGGTCCTTGGTTCGATTACCCCTGTTAAAGGCGGCAGGAACGGTCGAACCTCGTACCGACAGGTCGAGCCCCATCCCATGGATTTTCCCGCAATTTTCAAAACGGAGGCGAGTATTTCAAAACTATTTTCAAAATCCGGTCAAGTTTGAAGCGCGAAAGCATTTCATTCTCTCTCTTCCGCAAGGAAGGGGAAGACGGGAAAAATTTCGCGACGATAACAGTTTTCCATCTTTTTGCTTTCATACACGTATTTTCGTGCATTTTGAGTTGGCGGCGAGGTAGAAATCATACAAGTAGGTGATTTGGGCCTTCGTACCAGACTCATAGGTATGCTACAACCACTAATACGAGCTTTACTAAGCTCTACAACGAGACTACAGGGTGGGTGCAGCAGGACACGTAACCACTTGCTGGTTGGCTAAGTCCTTCGGGCGCACTTAGCACCCGACGCCACCGTGGGGCTCCAACCTGGGTCTTTTTGGGCGGTCTGGTCTGCTGGACCAGACCTGGCCCCACCTTGGTCTGACCCATATGTCAGACCCCGAGCTACTAAGTTAGCAGCCCGCAACGGTCGCATGCAGCCTGCACCATAGGGTGCGGCTAAGACGCGTTTGAAGGGGCGACTGGTCAGCGACCAGCTGGTCTGGCCCACGTCGGACCAGACACCTGTCGGGTCTAAGAGGAGACCTCCCTGGTCCGGGGATTTTCTTGTAGCAAGCCTGCAGCCTACTAGCTGCTGGGGCGTGCTTCAACATGAAGGTGCCCCAGGTGCAATGTGCACCTGGTTACCCAAAACCGTGGGGCGTCCCATGTGGTGCCCCTTCCCCACGTGATTGGAGAAGACCCTACAGGTGGGTCTGAACCCCGAGGTGGTTCAGACCACCCTGCCATACACGACGTTGCAGAGGTCGCAGTGGGACACAGCGAGTCCATTACCATTTTTTTTTCATATATATGTATATATATAGTTATATACGTTGCTCAGAAATTGCCAAAAAGATGACCCAATTCAGGGTTTGTACGCACCGAATCAGCGAAGGTTTTCAACACAAAATTCGTAGATCTATTTCTCAGCTTTGCACTGAGACTAAGATCACCCATATCCGGCCAGCGGTCTGGAAAGTAGCACAAGGTTACCGGACAGTGTCCGGGACTTCTGGGACCACTGACGGAGACCCGTCAGTCCTCTAAAAAGAAACTTTTTGAAGGGTTTACAAAACAAACCAAAATAAATTGTCAACACCGAAGTCGTATATAATTGTCTTACCTTTTCAAAAAGTCCTAGAATGAAAAATTCTGGCGATCGGTCTGAGAAGTAGCATCAGATTACCAGACAGTGTCCGAGACTTCCTGGACACTGACAGAAATCCCTGGACGTCTGCTAAAACGAGGATTTTTAGAGAGGTTTGCAGACCGAACTAGTAAAAACTATAAACATGAATGTTGGAGAACGTCATCTCCCCTTTTCAAAAAGTTCAAGATCACCTCATTTGGACCAATATCCAGTGAGATACGATCTTTTTAGCAGAGCATACTCTGGAGTTCCAGAATTCCGAAAATGCCAAAAGGGAATACCTGCTTGCGTAAATCCCCCGGTGAGTGTGTGTTCATGCTTAAGTGATAGATATTTCACCATGGGACATCATAATCCATGAAACAAAATAATTAGGGCATCATGCCCATCATTTTACATGTATTTTCCAAAATAAAATGGAAAAAAAGGTTGAAATCCTTCACCTTGAGATTTTTTCGGCGAGTGAACGAAGATGGATTCCAGTTAGAGTGCTGCACTAGCTCCCACACAACCTCACTTGCACACTCTCTCAACCACACACACCTCTCTTTTAGAGAAAATGGGAAAATTGGATGGGGGAGGAGAAGAGAAATAGTTTTCTCTCTCCTCACCCCCTCTTATAAGCCCTCCATTGAGATGAAGGGCTGAGATTAGAGAGGTGGAGATAAAGGGCTCTCCCCTCTCACCCCCCCCCTCTCTCTCAAGGTCCTTTAAGCTAGGCTAGGTCCAAGGGGGTTTGACCCTCTTTAATGGGCCTAGCTCAAGGGCCTATAACCCTTGAGCCTAGCCCCCAACCACTCTCCCTAATTTAGGGAGAGTGTGACCCCTTTGACCCACCTTTTTGACCAAAGGTCAAACCTTTTTAAAATTCAAACTTTATATATATATATTTTTTTGAATTGCTGGGCTGGAGCTTACCCCTAAGGGGCGTCCAGCCTATGGGGGCTAAGCCACCCACTTTGCAAAATTCCATTTCAAGCCTTAAAAGTTTGCTTTTTGCAAACTTTTCAAAAAGGCATGCTAAAATGATTTTTTTTGAAATTTCCACAATGTTTTTATTAAATAACCATTGGATAAGGTGGGGCCCATGCCAACCACCTTTCAAAACTTTTTGAAAAACCTCTTTTAGGTTTTATGAAATTTATAATTTACTTTATGTAAAAACCCCAATTACTTATTATTTAAATGGATATATTTAAATTAATTCAAATGTTTTATTTCTAATTTATTTTTCATGCATGAAGGCCTAAATAATAATAATAATAATATATTTAAATTTCCAATTTCGACAATTTTGGACCTCGATCCGACTCATATTTACCAACATACCCTTTTTTCGTCAATTCCATAAAATAATGAGATATTTCTCTCATTTAGATCCCAAATTTAGGGTGAAACTAATTAAGTATAATATAAATAATCTTCAGAAATATCAAGGCTAAATTCATCGTGGTTAGCCCTGAATCACCTCGTAAAGCGAATTTACGCGATTCAGAACCTCAGAAAGCAATATACGCTAAATTTACAAGCAATTCTCGCCTAGAACACGAAATTTTCAACACTGAAGCATAATTCATATAAAATTTCTTTAGAAATACAATGGATCTTACAATCCATTTTTAGATAAGTATGCTAATTTTGCTTGGCTACTCTATTATCAGTTGTTAGTTTGATATGTTGGGGAAGCAAGAAATTCTATCCTTTTTTAGAGGAAGCTAAATCTCTCTTCGCTACATGATTATTGCCATCTTGAATAAAATCAGAGTTCATATTTTACAAAGCCAATCATGTTTACAAGTTGGCATGGTTATATGCAGCAGGTGGACTCCTCCTCCTCAACAATGGATCAAACTTTCCATTTTCAATCAATACACTCAACAGTGGGCAGCTGACTATACGATTAGAGATCATTCTATCAAGTTTTTGAAGCTTGGATGGTTGGTCTACTCTATTCATTCCAGTAAGCATCAATGGTTATTGTGGAAGGAAATTCTCTCTAAAATTCAAACATCCTTCTAAGTTATAGTTGAGTCATCTAAGAGACATTGTAGAAGTTGTTTCTCTCGCATTTCAAGGGCATGATTCCAATCATCTGGTTCATCCTCATGTTTTGAACTCATTTTTGCAGTTTCGTAGATTTAGAGTTGGGTTCTTAAGGAACATAATTATGTTCCCTTTTCAGTAGCTTATTTAGAGAACCTTGCAGTTGATCATTTTTTAAAGGTCTGCCAAACCCCAACTTGATAATAAAATAAAAAAACAAAAACAAAAGAGTTCAAGTAAATATTAGGAATATAAAATCATATAGAGCTACGAAGACAACATATAAAAATTTAAAAATGTATGAAAGTGAATTATTGAGTGAAATCATGATATTCTTTCAAAGTATGCAACATTTAAATATCATCGATATTTATGATGGAAAATGACCGCATTGTCCTTGTAAAATGATGTGTTTCTCGAAATATCTAATAATTTGATAAATTCTCCTGCATATCCAAAATCGCAAATTCCTAATTTTTTAGAACATTTTTTCCCTTCGCACATGCGAACTTGCTGAGGTTCATGCAATATATAGCTATGTTGTAGGAAGTTTGCAACCCTTCAATAAAAAGGAGATTTTGCGAACATCTATAAATACAGTACGACATTTACAAATATAACACAAACTTTGTGAATATAACCTACAAACCTCACTTAAGTAAATACTTATCGAGAAGCTCCACAAATGTGTGTGACATTTACAAATATCTATTGCGAATGCCCTTGACTTTTGCACTTTGATGAGACCTCTACAAATATAGTACGACCTTCATAAATATAGTACGACCTTCAAGAAGAAAACCTACGAACCTCCTTTAACTAAATACTCCTCGAAGAGGTCCGCAAATGTCTATTGTCATTCGCAAATACCTGTTATAAATGTTTATGACTTTGGCAAAGTCCGCAAATACATTACGACCTTCACAATTACAAAGAAACTTCATGATATAACATGCAAACCTCCTTTAAGAAAATACTCCTCAAGGAGGTCTGCCAATATCTTATTATATTTACAAATACATGTATATATAGATCTTGTGCCTCATTTATGAACTTTTCAAACATTCAAACATTGGACATGAGATTCATAAATTTTCTAAAGACTTACATGCGAATCTACCTATTATTTTGTGAATGTTTGTACTAGCATTAAATGCAACACTGCGATATTTAAAGAGCGATTATTCGCATTTTAGGGTTTTTTTTCATTCTAGGACTTTGTTTATGGACCACAACCCCTTTTGCCCCACCGTATTTCTCCTGACAAATTTTTCCAGTGACATTTTTCGGTGGCACTTCATCAATGACTTTTTGAGCATCTGTGATATCATCAGTGGCGAGATATTTTGGTAAGTACATCTTTAACAAATGAAATCATTATTTTTTAAAATTTATGGCATGAATCCATGATTTTAACTGAACATTGGCATGAATCAATTATTTTGAGTTTATCTTTTCATGTTAAATGAATAGATAAACTCTAAAAAATGCTTTATATTTTAATTGTTTATGTTATTTTGACACTCTTTTTTGGTAAGCACATATTTTTAGCATTCTCTCTTTCTAAATATGTTTTGACTTTTAGGCATGTTTGTTTATCCTATGCATTGCATTTTAAATTGATCATAAATTTATGTATGTTTGCATGTGTTTTATCTAATATTTAGCACCCAATTTTTTGTTGAGGGTTTACTATTTTTAGGGTTTCTCATATATATATATATATTGGTGTTGTAGATGATTTATGTTTGTTTTCTGTTCTTTATTTAATATTTGATCATTTTCTCTTGGGGTAATGGGGTTAGGGTTGACTGTGCGTAAGCATTTAATTAATGTGATGGGGTCGAGGTTGACTGTGCACAAACACTCAATAGGGGTTAGGTTTTTTTTGTTAATATTTGAAGTATGAAAGATATATGAATGACCTTTTATCACATGATATTTTCATTAGATAAATGATATGTTGTGTGGTTAGTGTATGCATTTAATGATGATGTCTGAAAACGCTAAAGTACATTACCGTAGGTCTGAGTATTTCAATTGGAGATCTATAGTAGTCTCAAAAAACAATAGCTTTAAGGAATTTGTGGCTTTGATTTCTCGTAAAACCATATATGAGGAAGAATTATTGAGCCTCTAGTATAGTTGTTCTCCAAACATAGACATTCAACATATATGAATAGATATTTTAGACAATGATGATATAAAATCAATATATTTAGTGTTGATGTTTACTTGGAGGCTCATAAAGTTAAGCAAGGAGTAGTTGTTGATGGGATGATGGGGATTCTGTGGAGAATGTGCATATATCTCGGGTACCATCTATTGAGAAAAATCCTTTGGTGAACATCCAACTGCCTCAAAGAGTGGGTGATATTGATGTTCTTAACATTCATACAAAGGGCATGCAATTGCCTGAACCAATTAGGAATATAGATGTTTAACGTGCAAGTAATGAAGAATCTCTATGTAATGCCCCAAAAAAAATAACCTTTAAAACTTTCTCATCATTAAGAATTTTAATATTTTTTTTTGTATTGTATAAATAAAACGTAACTTCCTGAAAGCAATGTGTCAATGGGATTATCAATGGTTACATTTTAACTGTACCAAATGCTAGAGGCACCGCATGAGCGCAAGCATGGGCGTATTATTATGTTACTAGTAAAAGGTTCAATACAAAACCACCCATAGACAAAACCCGATTGGATTTTATTACATAAAGAAAGACATAACAAAAATAAAATCTTTTAATACAGAAACAAATTTTCTTAAAATGGTTAAGACTTTGGGCAGAGTCACAAAAGAAACATAAGAAAATGTAATCGAATGGGATAGTTTTCAAACCATATGCATAATCAAGGAATTGACATTCACAATGTTCTATCATTCCAAAATATTAAAGTTTATCAGTCTTTACAAGTCCTTAAAACATGAAATAAAAATTGAAGTTCTCAATGGATCGTGATGGTTAATAGTGAAGCCCTCGATGATGCAACTCAACCTGCACTTCGCATCAATCATCAAGAATAATATTTGTAAATTGTTGTTGAGCATTAATTCAACTTGCTCAGTAGGTAACACCAATACTCAACTTGAAGAAAATATATCAAGCATTCACAGGTAATAACATAATGCATCATTCAACAAGTGATGGTCAAGGAAAGAAAATATCTTATAATTCATTCATTCAAGCATTTATGTATAAGGCATACAATAGGTATTTCATTACTAGTATGTTATTTCACATAGGCATATCACAACATAACAGTTTTAACGGATATCATTAAGTATACTTTATATGCATTCAAGGCATACAAGTCCATAACATCTCATCTCATTTGAAATCAAAACATAAAGTTATTGCATTTCATATAATATTCATGCAAGACATAAGTCACAACATTATTTCACATGCATTCAATCATTTACATAATCAAGAAAACATGCCACTCTCATGACCAAACAACATACATCATACACACATGTATCTCAATACATTTCAATCACATCATTGGCATAACTTCTTAAGTTACTCACTTGATCATTCCAGTGTGCTTTACATGCACATGCATATCAATGCATAGCCATATCCTTGGCATAATAAACAGGTCATCCACATAACCACAACATGTCTTTTTCATCACATGCATGCTCATATGCAATAACATGCAAACCACATGCCTATATCATACTAATTCATGCATATGACAAGAGTATTTCTAAATTTCTAATGCATTGTTTCTTTTGATTAAAACAAAAACCCATCAAATATAAATGTGGTTGTTCGCACTCAATACAACCATTTAGGATGTTCATTATTCTATGTATTTTATTTTGTTCCGAAGGCCTACTAGGGCGCAGGGATATCGGTCGAACCCTAGTGGCTCACAGGTACAACTCCTATTTTCAGGAAAGTACCACTACTCCCATTAGGCTATCTTTATTATTAAGGCCATAAATGATCATTCACAATTATCACAGAAGCCCCAACCCTCTTGATCACCTCCCAAAGATTAAATTGTCTCACAAAACACTGTTATTCATTATTGCATGGATAGCCACATTCGTCAGGCATCCATGCCCTATTCACAGATATGCACCATATCATTCATTATTTCAGTCATGTCAAATATTCATTAAACAACATGATCATATCACACATAGCATGTACATGCAATATGCAATGCACCTTATACAATCATGCTTCTATACTAAACATGTATCATGTTCTCAAACATAACATTCATGGCATATACCATCATATAAAAGAAATCATGCATATCATACATAACATTCATAGCATGCTTCAATCGTTCATGCACATCATGATTTCAAGCCTAACATGCTTCAAACATATTACAATCTCATACATGACATGTTTCAATCATTCATGCACATCATGAGTTCAAACATAACATGCAACAAACATATTACAATTTCATACATGACATGTTTCAATCATTCATGCACATCATGAGTTCAAACATAACATACTTCAAACATATCCCAATTTCATACATGGCATTCAATTCATCATATTCGATGTATGAAACACTTGGTCCATTTTCTTAGGTGTACCTGCAAAAGCACTTCTTATAGTTACTACACTAAGTCATGTCTAGCATGACCTCCGTACCATAACAAACAATTATCATTCATTCCATTCATGATTTTGCATGACTCCAAAATCAATTCATATAGGCATGATTCTTTTATCATGCTTACTTACTATGTCATATCATTCATTTTTTTGACATTCTTTCTAATGTCATTGCCAATTCCATATGCATAGGCTTAAAGCCTCATTTATTAATCACATAATGCATTTGTACCTATCAAATGCATTCTATGAACATAAAATCTAACTTTATTTGACACATACATAAGCATATATGATCTACATTTTAACACACACGTATACATGTAAGTTTTTAAATTTTAACACATACATATTCAAGTTTCTAAATTTTAACACATACATATGCATATAGAATCTAAGTTTTTAATACATTCATATGCATGTGAATTTCTAAATCTTTAACATGTTCATATGCATGTAAATATCTAAATTTTGTAACACATACACATGCATATAGAGTATAATGTTTTTCACATTCATATGCACGTAAATGTCTAAATTTTTAAATATGTTTATGTGCATGAGAATATCTAAATTGATAACACATATACATGCATATAGAATCTAATTTTAACACATTCATATGCATGTAGAAAACTAGGTTTTTAACCCATACATATGCTTGTAAAAAAAAAAACTAAATTTATGACACCATTTAATATGTTTTTTAACCACATTTGACATGCATTTGAACTTCTGAAAACCTTGAAAAACCCACATCATGAACCCTAATTAAAAAAATTATGTTATAAGCATGTAAAGATTACAAACTTTCTCTAGAAACATCTTTTAAAAATCTATTTTTTTTCAAGTAGGCATTTCATCAAGCACTTTATTGTAAGTATGCAACACTTTGTAAGAATCAATTTCCAACATAATAAATACCTATAAAAAAATTTAATTCAATACACAATCGATTTAAACACTTATCTAAATACAAATTTAACATGTAATGATTTTTTCTAATCATTTAACACGTGAATCAACTAATTTAGGCAAAATTTTTAAATAAACTATCATGGGCTACTTAAGACTAAAACAAAGTATGTATTACATAATAAACACCTAAACATGAATTCTACAAGTAGAATAGTGGTAATCTTACCTTAAGGAATAAAAAAACTCAAGCATCCAAAAGAAAAAATAAAAAAAACCACCAAAATCGATGGAGGTGATGGTGTTACTCCAAACGGCAACAACGAGTCAATAGAGAAGGTTGGATGGGCGGTTTTGGAGGCTCCTCCACTACAATCACAGCTAAGAGAGGAAGAGATGTGGTGTGATGGTGGTGGTCAGCCTCCACACTATTCAGTTGTCCTCCAAGAACCCAAGAACCATGACCTTCTCCAAAAATCAGTGAGAGAGATAAGAGAATAAGGGTTAGGGGGTCAGTTTTCTCAAAAATAAAAAGAGGGAGAAGGAGAATACGGGTCTCATGGTAGCCTTAGGGAAAAGAGGGAAAGCGAAAAGGGGAGAATGAGGGATAAGAAGATGAGAGTCACAACTTTCTCAAAGAGAGGGGGATGAGAAAGGGGAGAAGAATAGGGGTAGCGTGAAGGGGGTGTCGGCTGAGCAAACAAGAGAGGGTGGGTGCCTTAAGTGTGTGGGCCCCACTCTCTATTCTTTCTCCAAAATGCACCATCCCCAATGGTTTTAAAATGGATTGGTTCCCACTCAATCCAAGTGGGAACCAAACCCAAAACATGCACCACTAAAAAAACAAAAAAAGAAAACAACTAACCCCCCCAAAAATATAAAAAAAGACATTAAATAAATAGAAGAGAAATCAAAGTAAAGATTAAGTCAAACACAAATCAAAATAAAGATTTAATTCAAAAGAAAAATCAAATGCTAATGTTAGATTGGGTCAACTCATTGGGTCCAAACCCATTTACACAAAAAAGTCCATAATAAAAAAATCCAATTTATATTTAATAATTCCCAAAATGTTCTAACACTTAAAAATAATTTTTTATTCTACTTTAATCATATCAAATCATGAATTTTAAATAATTAAATCATGCCACTGTGCTCAACATAGATAAAATGCTCAATTTATCAAATTTAATTTTTTAAAATTTTATGGGTTTTACACTCCATGAACAATTAATGTTGTACATAATCAGATGATCACTGTAGAAGATGCATATGACATAACTAGGTATAAGTTGGACTTTATAACTTATGCTTGAAATGTAAGTGTGATAATGATGACATTATTGTAACGCCCCCCAAGATTTTCAACCCTTAGAAAATACATGAATATTTAAATTTTTTCTTTTTTTATTAAAATTGTCAGTAGAAACATTTTCGAACAAGGGTTCAAAAACCTTGGGAGGGTTATATTATACTGAAAATGATTATACTAAATTTAAAAGAGAATAATATGACACAAATAAAATACTTTCATTCTAAAGAAAAGTGTATCATTTAAAATATTACAAAACCAATACAATATCATGTGTCTGAATTCAATGTCCAGGAAAGGAAAATGATTGGCTTGTCAATAGAACCACATCATTCCATGTCTACTCTGCAACTTATATCATATTTTTTCACATGTAATTGTCTGCCCATAAATAGGGTTAGACTTGTAAAAGCCTAGTAGAGTTTCATACCAATTTCAAGTAAATGCATAATATTTAATATTTATATTACAGTGTTTTAGATTATATATTTTAAGAACTCAATAGACATATAGAAAAACATGATTCAGAAATGTTAATATAGTGAACAAAAATTCTGATATTACAGTAAAATACCATTCAAATGTCATAGTTCATTAGCATGTATACATGCTTTAATCAGATGAAGGAACGTGCTTTAAGTATAGTAACACAATAAAATAATTAGGATGACCAAAAAGTTCTTATGTTTCGATATTTAACTCCTCAGTGAGTACCCACAGAAGAAACTTTGAGTCAACTGAGACCATATGGAGGTTTATTATGCTATATATTTCAATAGTTTGTATGACTAACTAGCTCTATGATCACAGAGGGGGATTCAATAACCGGGAGAAAAGTCCATCCTAGGTCATAAATAATGATGCACCCTAACCTTATTGTAAACACCCCAAATTTTCACCCTCATCTAGTGTTTGTCCATTTCATAAGTCATTACAGATCATTGCATGTCATTGCATGTATTCTGCATAGCATTGCATGTCATTGCATAGCATTGCAGGTCATTGCATCTCATTTTCGAGATCCAGCACTCCTATTTCAAAACATTCAATCCAGATTTGAATTTTAAAGCTTTTATTTCAAAATCAATTTCAAAACCTGGGTTTTTATTCAATACTCTGTCATTTTCCAACCCCAGGACTTTATATTTCGAAATATTTTCTCAAGGAAACAATCTGGATTCATTTCAAATTCAAATTTTAATCGATTTCAATTTACAGATGAAACCCATTGAGGTGGTGTCGCTTCTGAATTCCTCTATTCATCAAATTTCTCAAAATTTTGAAAGTTTCAGTCCGATCAGGACTCTGTATCAGAGTCCTGATCCGGTCAGGAGTCTGTATTGAAGTCTGTTTTACTTCCATTTTTAATCTTTTTCGTTTGTTTTCGAAATTTAGGTCATTTTACAGAGTCCAGTTAGTTCAGGATTCTATTTTAGAGTTCGGTCGAGTTAGGAATCTAACCCTGACTGTGTTTTCTGACTTATTTCATCATTTCTTGATAAAATCTTTTGAAAATTCTTTCATTTGGCCGTTAAAATTTAAAATTTCAGAGTTCTAACAGTTCAGGACTCTAACCCGGAGTTCCAGTTTGCATGAGACCCTATTTTCAAAAATCTTGAATTTCAAATGTCAATTTTAACCCTTTTTCAAAGCCATTTTCAGTGTTTATTTCAAAATTTCTAAAACTCGATGTGGGCCCACTCAGTTGGCACCATATCCAAAGGAATTCTAATTCAGTTAGGATCCTATATCATTTCAAAAATTTTAATTTCAAAGTTTGCTTTTGAAAAGCTTTTGAAAACTCCTTCAATTTCAAGTTTTAAAATCGTTTTTTTTTTTTTGAAAAACTCAAGTAGGGCCCACTCAGGGTGGTGCCATATTCGAGTCAGTCAGGGCTAGACTAGGGTTAGTGGATGTCTTGGTTAGTGTTAGAGGTTTAGAAGAGTCAAAACCATTTTGAAAAAAACTCATTTTGAAAGTTAGTTTTTAAAACTAGTGTTTTTAAAGGTTTTTAAAGGTTTTTTTAAAAAAGCCAAATGTAGAAAATGCCAAGTGGCATTACATTTGGGGATTTTTTAGGAGAGTCTAGGGGTTAATTAGGTATTAAATAGGATAATTTAGGCTAGGGGTAGGATAGTCTTTACACCCCAAAATCGCCCCCCTTAGAAGAGTCCAATTTTTTTAAAACATTTAATTTTTAACCTAAATTTTTTTTATAAATAGAAGGCTATAGGGGGTCGATTTTCCCAATTGGCTTTCCTTTGGATTCTTGGAGCTTCTCTCTCCTCTCCAGCCCTTCCTCCATTGCAGCAACCTCAAGGTAACTATTTTCTCTAATTTTTAGTTTTTATTTAATTTTTTTCATTGTTTTAAACATGATTTAGCCATTGGTACCATCATCTTCATGGATTAAACCATGGATTCAACCTCAAGAACCATCAAGAATCAGCAAGAACGATCCAAGAAGGTGATCCAACCCTGTTTTGGGTGATTTACAGAGATTTTAATCCATTAGAATTGATTTTAATATGATTCTTTGCATTAATAACCAATAAAATATATGATTTGCCCTTTTTAATGGGTTAAATCTATGTTTTAAAGGTGATATCAAATTCCAGCCATTGATTCCCTGTTTTTATTTTATTTTCATGGTTTATTCATGTTTGTTTTACGTTCTATAGCATAGAAATAATTTTTATTTACTGTTTTATGGTTTATTTTATTTATTTACATTAGTTAATGCATGGTTTTTTAAGTTTCTTAAATTTCTGTGTGTTCTAGGTTTAGAACAGTAAAGATGATGTTATTTCGGATGGAAGCACTCATTTTTTATTTCTGATTTTTTTATATGTGGTGCATGCATGAGCTATTGAGTTACTGTAGAAAAATCACAGGTTTTGGATCTCGGGAACCCTATCAAAAAAATCAGACATCAAATCGGGTTTTTAAAGTTTTAAAATCGTGGTTAAAATCAAGAAGGTAACTTGCTGTTATGATATTTCTCTCATCTTATATTCGATTTTAGATCTGTAAAGTGCTATGGATTCACATTGAGTAGATCTGTCTTATGTGAAATTTTCGGATTTTTTGATCACTGTTCAGTATTTTTCCCATTTTAGAGAATCTGTTTTTAATTTTAAAACTCGTTAGGGTTTACCAAAACCCTAATCAGACTTGTGTTAGTCATAAATCCCAAACCACAGATCCGATTTTAGATCGATAAAAAGTGAGTATTGTTATTTTTCTATCTACTGTTCACCATTGAAATTTCAGAGACTTTTGTTTAGAATTGCTATTTATGTCTGTATTTTCAATCTGGAATAGCTGTTTTAATCCCTGTTAAGAGTGATATATTTTATCTCAGATTGCCGGAAGGGTTTCTCACTAACCGGAGATGATTTTTCCGATCTGTAAATTGAGAAATCTTTGTTTTCCTTCCTAGTTAGTCTCTGTAAAATTTCATAAATTTACATGGAGATTTGACCCCTGGTTCAGGTCTTGGACTGAGACTGGTTGGTGAATTAGGTCAAAATAGCATATTTTTAGGGTTTAATGCAATTTTCGGATTAATTTAATGTCAAAAAATTATTTTTATAATTCCAATTCGACATTAGGGTTATAACAAGTTCAGGTACCAATTTTTTTGGATTTTGGAATCCATTTGATGGCTGAATTAAGCAAATTGCAAAACCGGGTTCCTGAAAGATCCAAAAACACTGCAAAAATCACAAAATGTGTGATATTATTGGATTTTCGTGCATAAGCATATATTTTTAGGGTTTAATCATGTTCATAATCATATTAGGATGCTTTAGGTTTAATTTTGTGCTCATTTGATTTCATTTAGTGCATAAAACCTAAGTTTTTACCAAAATCTATTTCTAAAAACCCTGATTTCAAGGCCATAGTCTTGCTATCGGGGGCAATTTGGTCATTTGACCTAAATTTCGAAATCCCTAACCCTAATTTCATATTTTTAATCATGTCATAGCATATTTGGTTTGAGTTTATTCCATTCAAATTTCAAAATTTGCATTTTATCAAAATATCTTTCTAAAAACCCTAATTTCAAGGCCATAGTCTTGTTATTAGGGGTATTTTGGTCATTTTGACCCCAATTTCGAAATTTCATATCTTCTCTTTCATATTTATTCAATTTTATTTCATACTTTATCATTTTTATTTAAGGAAATCAAGGAAGAGGCTTATATCTAGCAAAATCCAACAATTTCCTGATATTGTTGGATAAATCTAGAAAAGACAACATATATTCATTAACCAAGTTCTCTAGTTTTGCAGGTACATTGAAGACTTTATTTTTCATGTATTTAAATTTCAATAGTGATGTAATTTGTAATTAAACTTTGGAATAAGAATTTACATTTCCTGCTTAGCTTAGGTTGCATTGCATATAGTTTATTTTTATAATTTTAATGTGTGATGGATGATGATTCATGCATATTTTTACAAATTCACCATGGTCTACACGAATGGCACATGCACTAGCTTCTATGAAGTTTATAAACTTGGTGGAATTTGTATTTATGGCCATAGTCAGAATATGAATGATACTTAGATTTATGATCTTCACATTAGCCACATTCAGCCTACACTCTTAGGCTAACTTCAAAAATGCACTGCATTTCTCAAAAATACAAAAAGTATTTCTCAATTCCTCAAAATCATATTCATTCATTTCATGCATTTGCCAATTCCAATTCAAATTTCAATTCAAAGAAGTTCATTTTCTCAAAATCTCCTAAGTCTTATAGCAAAATCGATTTTCCCAAAGACATTGAATTTCAAAGGATATTTCAAGTATTTCCCAAGTTCCAAATTCAAATTTTCTAAGTTAGAATTTCAATTTCCAAGTTTGAATTAAGAGAAACCAAGTCTCTCAGAATCGATTTTCACCAAATGTCAAGGATTCCTCAAAATCAATTTTTATTTCTCTCAGAAGTATATTTCAAATCCCATTTCACGATTTCTCATGTGATATCATTTCCAAGATTTACATTTTCTAAAAATTTCAATCATTCAAAGCAAACATCATGTTTTCAAATGTGCATTTTCTGAAAATTCATAGCACATGCCTGATTCTTTGTGCATTTAGAAATTAGAATATGATTTAGACAAGTTGAATAGAGTAGAGCATAATGATCCTTGGTTCAATTACCCCTGTTAAAGGTGGCAGGAACGGTTGAACCTCGTACCGACAGGCGAGTCCCATTCTACGGAATTTTCCCGCATTTTAAAAACGGAGGCGAGTTATTTTCAAAAACTTTTTCAAAGGTCAGTTTGATTTGCAAAAGTAAAAATTTTGCGATGATAACAGGTTTGGCGACCGTGATGGGACCTGTCTTTGCCTGATCAATTTAATGCTCTACTTAGTTCAATTTGTCAAAATCGATTTCCATGGAATGTCAGCTTTGCTTTATGATATCATGTGAACCTAGGAGCCTAGACTTGAACCCAGCTGACATGGAATGCATATAGACTAGGTATGGTTTGGTAGGACCATATTGAGGAGAATTATTCATGCTCACATAGACTTAGGTCTAATACAACACTCCTCAATTTAGGAATTGTATGAAAACAATGTTTGCTTCTTCAAATATTTCAAAAATCTATCTCTTTAGGACTTAGAGCCTTCTGTTTGATTGCATGTGCTCATGTTTTTCAAAAATCACCCCACCTATATTGTCCCGGTCTTCACGTTGCTGTGCTCTCTTTTAGAACCATAGTTCGGGACAGAGCCTCACAACTGGGCCACTTATTTGGGTGAAAACCCCCCTGCCACGTACCAAGGGCCATAGTCCAACGTATATCGGCAGGTGCTCAAGGATGTTGGAAAACTTGAACCTAGAACCGGAGAAATTGATTTTATGTCACGTACATCGAGCCTTGGCTTGAGTATATAGGCATAACTGGATTGGATACAGATGATCTGAGCCTTAGAGTTAGGATTAACGTCCTACAGCCATTTCAAAATTTGTGCATCTAGAGTCAGCTTTTAGAGAATGTTGTTTGTGCATACTTGTTTGTGCAGAATGTGATTGAATATGTTATAGTCATCTCCTTTTATTTTCCATATTTTCCCCAATTTTCTAAAATACTGGACGATTTTTTTAAAATTCCCCAGTCCATGTCCATGTATTGTCCATGTTTTAAATCCTGGACGATTTTCAAAATACTTCATTTTATAAAGTACTTCCTTATATTTCATTAAACCCTGGACGATTTTCATAAAGTTCCTCCATTTTCTTCAAAACTCCAGGTGATTTCCCATCTTTCCTGTCTTCTGGATCTCGAATTTCCTGCTTTATTTTTATCCTGCCTGCATTTTTCTCAAAATTCCTGTATTTTCCAAGTCTTATTCCAAATTTTCCATGTTTTCCAGTCTATTCTGATGGCATCCAGTCAGCTTGATTCAGTCTTCCCCGAGGGTCACATCTCCTACGAGGTGCGACAACATCTTCCCGAACATCGAGTCCTCAGCACCGGATCCTTCTTTCCCCGGTGGTATT
The DNA here is from genome assembly GCF_984573655.1 of Nuphar pumila. Lineage (NCBI taxonomy): Eukaryota > Viridiplantae > Streptophyta > Magnoliopsida > Nymphaeales > Nymphaeaceae > Nuphar > Nuphar pumila. Next base: position 66,682,956 of record NC_143255.1, on the reverse strand, counting down.
ATTCATGGTTCAAAAACTTCTCTCGTATGTTTCCGGACCATCTGGATGAGTGTGGATTGGAACTGGCGTCCGCAGTGGGAAAGCAGACAGTCAACGACAACTTGATCCATGCACTAGCAGAACGGTGGAATCCGAGCACTTCTACCTTCTGGTTCCCGTGGGGCGAGATGACAATACTGATGGATGAATTTTCAGAAATCATGGGATTGCCCGAGCCAGCCAGTCAGCCTGGAGATCCATTGGAGAAACAGTTTCTGATTAATGTTAAGGGTCTGGACCCTAAGGATGCCTTAGCTCGCATGACAGGACGCAAGTCTTGGCCATTGATTGAAGAAGATGGAAATGAATATGTGGATCTGCTCGAAATCTACAGACAGCATGGGGCATTTGTGGAAGTCAGTTCATTGTCCAGGACACCTCAAGAGAGCATCAACAACATCCAAGAGAACATTTGCAATACCCGATGGTCAATACAAGATCCAGAAAGAAAACCACATCAGTTGAAGGTGTCGCATATTCAGTAACTTCAGAAGAAGAGATGGACTCACCTCGATCAATCCAGAGTTAGGGTCAGCAGGCGGATGATGGCATCGATCCCCAAATGTATATCATGTTCAAAAAGATGATGACCAAGATGCTGGCAGAGCAAGCTGTGGCCAGTACTGAGCAAATTCAAACTAAACAGAAAGATAAGGGTCAGGCCGTCAAGAATGTGAAGATCAGCAAAAAGCAGAGTCATCATGAGGAAATATCTGATGAGTCAGAATCAGCTGACGATGCTGACAAGGAATGTGAAAATAAATATGAATTCAGAAGGTCGACTCAGGGTCAGGGGTCAGCTTACAAATCCAAGAATCAGTCTGTTGACCACCCTACGCAGTCACAACTGAAAGATGTGATGAAAATGGTTAAGGATCTGCAGGCCCGCGACAAGGGCAAGAAAATCTTCACCAGCGAAGACTTCTATGATGGATTGGATGGGGATGATGATCTCGATAACCTCCCCAAGAAATTCATTAAGTTTGATGGTTCGGGTGACCCAAAGGCGCACCTCGCCCTTTTCTTTGCAGAGTGTTCCAAGTTCAGGAGGAATAACAGGGCCTTATTTCTTTGTTTCCCTCGCAGTTTGGAGGGTATTGCAGCAAAATGGTATTCAGAGCATATTAATCCCATAGAGCTGAAAGAGTTTGATAAAGTGGTCAATTTGTTTATTGAGCGCTTTTTATTCAACGCTGAGGCACTCCCGACCCTCAGCCACCTCTGTGGCCTGAAACAGAGAGAAAATGAAAAGGCCCGAGATTTTATCCATCGCTGGAGGTCAGCTTGTAATAAAATGAGAGATCCCATATCAGAGGGGCATGCTTTGTCCTTAATTCTAAGCAATTTCTCGCAGCCTCTGAAAGGCCTCATCTCCACCGCACCATCCAGAACCTTTATTGAATTAACAGAGCGAGACGAATGGCTCGAATTAAGTCTGGAGAATGGCTTCTATGAAAGTTTCACTTTCACCAAGAACAGCGGCCAGAACGAGTCAAAGAAGAAGACTCACTTTACTAATTCTGTCAATAATAATAAATGGAATCATCGCAAGGGGCAGAATAGAGACTTCTGTTATGGGGCAGGAGGTTCAAACAGGAATGATCAGAAAGGGAAGTCGATCCCGCAATTCAATAAGCCGCTTCAGCTGGAGCAGGGACCAAAACCCTTAGAAAAAGTGAAGCATGAAGGATGGAGCTATGACAGGAAATTCACCCCATTAGATCAATCACTCGAGACTGTGCTCGAGTACATGTTGACCAAGGAGATGGTCAAGTTGCCAAGGCTGGCCGATCCTCCCATTCCTATGGGAAAATTCAAAGACCAATTCTGCAAGTTCCACAGAACAGTGGGGCACAATACTGAGAACTGCTTTGTTCTGAAGAATATTGTTCAGGACCTTATTGATAAAAATCTTCTGGTAGAAGGCGCGGAAGATGAAAATATAGATATTCTAAAAGAGCCATTTCCTCGTCATTCTACAGTAGTCATCACCGAACAGTCGTTTCAACCACAGGAGCATATCAGGCCATGCTCTGAAAATGACATGCAAGCTCAGTATCAAGTCCTGGTATTGCAGCAGGCTCGGTCCAAGGCCCAGAAGATGGACCTTATTTCAGCTTTCGGCAAATTGAAAGTGTCTGACAAGTCCGCTGGGATATCTCCCGAGGTAGCCTGAAGTATGCCATGGCTCCCTAAGCATCTTATTAAGTCCATGTAAACACCCCAAATTTTCACTCACATTCTTGACATTGCCCTTAATCGGCACATTTCAGTTCTCCAGAAGCAATGAAGGGCAAAATAGTCATTTTTAAATATTGAACCTGGCAGAAAGTCCTAAATTTCACTCTTGAGCCTCAAAATTTCTATATTTAGGTTCAGAGACATCTTCAAATTGCAAAATTTCAAAATCCTCTTTCTGGACAAAAAGTTAGAATTTCCAAGTTCAAGCTCAGAGTGACATTTCATAGAACATGTCTGTGCATAGCATTGCATCATTTCACTGCATAGCATGTCAATTTGAGATCCAGAACTCCTGATTTTCCAAATTGTCAATCCAGATTTTATTTTTAAACTTTTCAAAATTGATTTTTAAAACCCTGGGATTTTAAAATTGCCAATCTTTCTCATTTTACCCCCAGGACTTTGAATTACAAAAATTTTCCCCAAGAAAACAATCTGGATATTTGGATATTGATTTTAAAGATTTTATTTCAAAACTTTTTGCAAAAGATTTTAAATCTCCTTACAAAATTTTTACATTTACTTTATCCATATTTTGCTCTGAAAAACCAATTTTTCCAAATTCTTGAAAAACAAATAATGTTTTATTTCGTATCTTCAAATAAATGGAGCGGGACCCGCCTTTGAACTAGCATTATACTCAGATTCCCTGGTAAGTTTCTTACTTTCAAGCGGGACCCACCCGGAGATCATACCAATTTGCAAATTTTTCTTTTTAAAAATTCTTATTTATTTTTTTAGTGGGCCCACACACATGTGGCACCTCAATTGAAAATAAAAGATTTACAAAAACAAAATAAAGCTTTACTTTCAAAAGCATTTTAAAAGTGGGTTGAGGTGGCATTTCCCTAAAAGCCTCTCATTGATTTCAATACTCATTTTTTATTTTATTCCTTTTTATTAATTTGTTTACATAATTTTATTTATTTATTTATTTATTTTTTAAGAAGGAGACAGCCTTAAATGGCATAGCCGAACTTCCAAAAAAAAAAAATTAAATAAATTTCATTTTACCTAAAACTTAGGTAAATGAAATGAAAATTTTGAAAAAATCACAAGACTCGCCCCTTTTGAAAACGGCAGCATTGAAGTTCCAATTTGAAATTTTTTTCAAAAACCATAACTGAAAACAAGAAGCTGCGTTTTCGTTTTTCTTTTGGAAAGAGGTTGAAGGTCTTTAAAGGACCCAACCATTTGATCGAGAAGGGGGCTGGGCCGATTGATTTTGGGGATTTTTTTCTGTTCTTATTGCAGGGGATTCACAAAGCTGGGGAGCATTTCCTTCAACCTAAGAGGGTCTTCCACCATCACCACCAGCGGCAGGACCTCCACCAGCTCTTTCCTTCTTTCTTCAATCCCAGCAGCAAAAAGCTCCTTCACGTTACCCCCAGTCAATTGCCTACCCATTTTCCTTCAGCCCACCTTCCTCCAACCGGTTGCTGCCCATCATCCATCTCCACTTCCTTCAGCCACAGCCCAGCGTGAACTCCATCACCATCCTCCACGTTACCTTCAGCCTTCCCATCTTCTCCAGCCAGCAGGAACCCCAGCCGATCGCCATCCCCACTTCAGCCGCAGACCATCTAGCGTGAAGTAGTTGTTCCTGCCGTCCTTCCTCAAACATCCGGCCAGACGCTGATTGTTGTCCATCCTCATTTCTGTCAGCCCAGCAGCAGAAAAACGATTTTCATTCAAGTCATTTGGAACAGGGATACACAGACAAATTCCTATTTTCTGGAGTTATTGATGGAAGGAATATCTGGGCTAATGATCTGGCTGCATCTGTTAGCACCGGCCTGAGCTTGAGGCTGTTGTAGGCAAGGGTACGCCATCATTCTTTGATCTTTTCACTTGATGCACTGCTTCAAGCTAGTGGTGGAAGTTAGTTTTTTTAAGGAAAAAGAAAGAGTTACGTGAAAGTTTGCTGATGTTGCTACTGTATATCTTTCATTCAGATAAGTTTGTTGTTTTCACTTCTTGCTCTTTGCTGCACACTGCTGTTGATCTAGCAAATGAGACAAAGATTGACAATGAAATCAATACATCATCTTAGGTTCCTGTTCATCTTGACTATATAAAGTCCAATTCTCTGATTTCCTGTTTTAACATGAGAAGAAAACCTAAATCATTATCCTAATGTATACTTCTAGTTTTCAATTTTTTAATAATTGCATGTCTAGAATATTTTTTTTTTCCATTCTTGATCAAAGTTGTGTGCTGGACATTAACAGTCTATTTGAATAGGTCCCTAAGTGTTCTGATGGCTGCATTAACTACACCTGAACTTTGTGTTACAAACCCACAGCTGATTGTGAGCAGTGAGCTGCGTGCACTTCAGCCAATTTTCTAAATATATGTCCACCTTCAGGTATTTTTTGGCCCTGTGGTAACATTCAAAGTTTTCGAGGACAATGTGCTGGTCCGGGAGTTCCCTATCATTATTCCTTATTTTCGTGGAATAGTTGTTTTTTGTGGAAAGAACTGGTGATCTTAATCATCTAGTGGAAGTACCGGTGTATAACATATCAAAGTTCCATTATATATACTGTTGCATTTTTTTTTTTATAACTCAACGATACTCTTGAATGTACTGCTGCATCTGCTTCTATTCCCAATCATGAAAAGTATGTAGAGAAGATATCTCACTACTTCTTTTTACCAAATCCACATTTGTGCCATTATGAAATTCTGTTATTTTTTTTTTTGGTGGGATTGAGTCTCACAATGCAAGTGCTGTATATCAGCACATACAACGTCTGGGCCTGTGTATTTGTAATGGCAGATTTCATTTAATCGTTTTCCTACATTTGTAAAGCCCATAGCAGGGGCAGCAAGCTGTAAATTTCTGTATATTGTCACTTCGTCAACATTGTCATGGCATATATTCAAGGTTGACTCCACCGATTTCCCTGTGCTTGCTGTAGCTATTAATACCTTCATTTAACATAGCAACAATCATATCCTATACTCATTTTAATTCAGCATTTCTTTTGTTATGCCAGCTTATGACAATATATCTTTTTGCTGCAAAATTCGGGCTACCCTTACCTCCGCACCTTCGTTCAAAGCTACTAGTTGTATATTAATACGTCATTCATGTATGTAATGACAAGTAATCATACCCTGCACCTTTGAAATCATTCCATAATACCTTTGCATCATGTGTTATACACGTTTTGTATATCATGCATTTAGCCACTCAATTTTCTGCAGGAGTGCAGTCTTGATATTCGGCCACGTTCATGGATGGATATTTTAATATCCGTTCATGATTTCTTGGCCATCTTTTGCACGCGTCATTATTGATATATAGGGAAGCTCCATACCCAATTTCGTTGAAAAATATGTTGTAATTTGAGAAATATGATTGTGTAAAGTCCCCTACAGAAACTGTATATACCTGTATTTTCTGGTTTTACCCATTATATGGAATTTCCATTAAACATATATATTTTCTCATTATATGTATATATATATCTATGTATATGTATATGTATATCTATTGTATATCTACCTATATATATGCGTATATATGTATATATATATATCTATATATATATATACATGTATATATACTTATATATATATATATATATATATATCCCTTCATGTGTACTTGTTATTGCATATATTTTCCTTTTCTCTTACTTTTGTAAATATATCTTCATTGTCATATATCATTCATCACAAATTCAAGTATTTTTATATCTATATGTATATCTTTGTTGTATATAGTATATATATACCCATTCCCTTGGTTATCTTCTACTAACTCTCATTTTGCAGGAAAATCTAGAAGATGCTGATTCCTTGGCTCCATTTCATTTTTTTTTTTTACTTTATGTTAGCAATGTAACAATCCAATGTAAACCTTGGAATAAGATTTACTTTTACTGCTTAGATTAGGCCGCATCTCATATAGTTTTGATTTCAGTAATATCCTGATTCTATGATGCATATATCTCAATTTTCCAAATTCACCGTGGATGAACACGAATGGCACGTGCACTAACTCTTAGAGAGTTGATGAACTCGGTGGAGTCCATATTTACGGCCCTAGTCGGAATATGGACGAGACCCAGATACATCATCTCTCTACCAGTCACGTTGAGCCTACACTCTTAGGCTATCTTGAAAATGCACCTCATATTTCCAATGTTTTCAAAATATTGTGAATTAACTCAAATAAACCCTGAATATATTCATGGCCACAGTCAGAATATATGAAGGATTTACTTTGGCTTAATCCACATTTTCCAATAAAATTTTCAGAAATCTTTGCAAAAGTGCATTCATTCATTCATATCATCTGCATCATTTGTTTTTCTCATGATTTTCTCAAAAGATTTTCACTTCATGGAATCGATTTTCTCAAGAAACTATGATGATATTCGAAGTTGGATTTTCCAAAATCAAAGTTTTTCCTATGATTTTCCTTGGAATGTTATTTTCTTAAGATTCTTTTCAAAAGGAATTTCTCATTTTTCTCAAAAATCAAAGTTGATTTTCAGACATTTCAAAGACAAGATTCTCAGGATTTCAATTTCCTAAGTTCTAAATTTTCTTCTCCAATGAATCTTTCCTATAAATTTCCTATCATTTTCTTAAGAAAATTCTCAAAATCCAAGTTTTTCTGATAAGTGTTTTTCTTTTCAAATGATCATCTTTTCTCAAGAATTCCTTCGTTTTCCTGAGATTCTTATTTTTTCATGGTTTTCTAAGTCTTTCTAAACTTTCTCAAAATTTTCTTGAGATTCTCATTTCTTCATGGTTTTCCAAAGACTTTATAAACTTTCTCAAGATTTTCTTGAAATTCTCATCTCTTCAAGATTTTCCAACTCTTTATAAACTTTCTCGAGATTTCAAACCTTCTTCGTCTGAGTTTTCCTGTGAGATTGATTTCCATCTTTTCCTGAGAAACGTTTTTCAACTCCAAATATTTTCTAATCATACATCATATTTTTCAATTTACATTTTCCAAAATTCTCATAGCACAAGCCTGAATTCTCTGTGCATATAGGATAGAACATAATTTCGATAACTTCACTAAGTCAAGCACGATTTCGGTCCTTGGTTCGATTACCCCTGTTAAAGGCGGCAGGAACGGTCGAACCTCGTACCGACAGGTCGAGCCCCATCCCATGGATTTTCCCGCAATTTTCAAAACGGAGGCGAGTATTTCAAAACAATTTCCAAAAATCCGGTCAAGTTTGAAGCGCGAAAGCATTTCCCTCTCTCTTCCGGAAGGAAGGGAAGACGGGAAAAATTTTGCGACGATAACAGTCCACCACAAAGAAAAGCGAGACATCAACTCTAAAGCCTATTACAACATTATCAAATGTCTCAATTTTGGACTTAACTCAAGCCTCCGCCAAGCATCAGCAGGTGTTGAATGATCTGCTACAAAAGATCAAGGTGAAACCAAGCACAACTCCTGAAAACATGGCCCATATAGTCAATCAGACCATGACTAATGCTCCAATTACTTTCTCCGATGAGGATCTCCCTAAACCTCATGTATTTCACAACAATGCCTTGTATGTTGTAGTTCGAACCAGAGGGATGACAGTTCCTCATGTGCTGATCGATGGAGGCAGCAGCCTCAATATATGTCCGAAAATGACCGCCAAAGCTTTGGGCATAAAAGAAGAAGAATACATTCCAGATCCAATCACCATTTATGGGTTTGACAATCATGGCCAAACAGCGAAAGAAAAAATATTCCTAGAGATCTTCATTGACTACTCGGTCCATTCAATTCTCTTTCACGTGGTCAATGTGCCGCCCACTTATAATCTACTTCTCGGGAGACCATGGATCCACAACACAAACGCAGTACCGTCTACTCTGCATCAATGCATCAAGTGGTCAAAAGGTGGTATGATCACGACAGTCTTAGGCGAAGATCCGGAGCAGAGGCTATCACAGCCCATGGTTCCCAGGCCCTCTTTCACTACTGATATCCCTAGCATTAGGGGTATTGAAGAGGTCAGCTTCGAAGAGGATTCAGGAATAATGCAGACGGCAGAGCAGCCCGAGCATACAGTGGCTGCGACCCGATGGGGAGGTCCACAGTTCTTCAAGATTGGAGGACGAATTGATTACAGCACTTTTAAGGGTCATCCCCTATTCTCCCAATTTATGAAGGCTAAAAAAGGATTTGATTTACTAGTAAAGCATGGCTACCAGCCTTTTCGAGGCCTAGGCAAAAATGAAGATGGTCGTCTTGAACCAGTGATTCCTCAGCACTGCCCTAAAAGAGCCGGATTGGGCTTTAATGGTCGAAGGTCTCAGAAAGGGACTGTTTTCATTAAGGGAGCACATTAGAAGAATTCCTATGTCTTTCTTTTTCTATTCTGTTATCGGGATGATATCCCATTTCATTTTCATCATTGTCATTTTGATTAATTCTATCTTTCAATAAAGTTGCCAGTTTCCTTTGTCTATCTTGGTGCCATTTGTCTCTTTGTTCCTCAGTATTAAATCTTCACAAAATTGAAATCATTTTGCTCTTTTATCTTTCCAATTATTTTCAATAAAAGCAATTTATTTCATGATGAGCAATTTCTCTAAATCAATTTATCCTCCAATTTTCAGAATGTCTTCCCGATCTATCAAGAAGCTCGTCTTTAATCCAAAAGCTTGTTCGAAATCAGCAGTAATTCATCAGGTCAGAATAAGAGCAGAATGTAGTCAAACTGCAAAGCAGTCAGAAGAACCCGCAGAGTTCGATTCAGCTCTTCAGGAACTGCCAGAATTTGCATCGATTCAGAGGCAAGATGAGCCATCATCCTTGGTTCAAGATCCGACTGAGGATATCAATATCGGATCAGAAGACGATCCTAGAATTCTCAAAATTGGCAGTGGTTTGAGCCCAGAAGAGAAAGAAAGGCTCACTAATTTCCTCAAGCAGCATGAAGAAGTATTCGCATGGACTTATGAGGATATGCCAGGTTTAGATCCGAAATTGGTGGAACATCGCCTCGTTTTGAAGCCTGAGGCGAAACCAGTCAAGCAGAAGTTGAGAAAAATGGATCCTCGAATCAAGCAACAGGTCAAGGAAGGACTTGAGGATCTGCTTAAAGCAGGATTCATTCGAGCAATTGATTACCCGGATTGGTTGGCGAATATCGTAGCAGTTCCTAAGAAGAATGGGAAAGTGCGAATCTGTATCGACTTCCGTGATCTCAATAAAGCCACTCCGAAGGATGACTATCCGCTCCCAAACATTGATCTCCTAGTCGATAGCACAGCCGGGCATGCTATGTTTTCCTTTATGGACGGATACTCCGGATATAATCAAATCAAGTTGGCCGCTCGTGACCAATCCAAAACATCCTTTACCACGCCATGGGGCACTTTCTGTTATACAGTCATGCCTTTTGGGCTCAAGAATGCTGGAGCCACTTATCAGCGCGCTATGGCCGTTATATTCCATGATCAGATGCACAAAATCATGGATGCATATGTTGATGATATTCTAGTAAAATCCAAAGAAGAGGAAGATCACATCGAAGCTCTCAATCAAGTTTTCAAGTGGCTCATTCTTTACAAGCTAAGACTCAATCCACAAAAATGTGTTTTTGGAGTCGAATCTGGCAAGTTGCTAGGCTTCTTAGTCAGCAAGAAGGGGATAAAGATGGATCCTGCTAAGGCCAAGGCTATCATTGGCATGCCGCCTCCGACTAATCTCAAAGAATTGCGTAGCCTTCAAGGACGCATGCAATCAATTCGGCGATTCATTTCTAATTTGGCCATGAGATGTGAGCCTTTCAATCATTTGCTCAGAAAAGGAGTGAAGTTTGAATGGGGACCAGAGCGTCAGCAATCGTTCGAACGCATCAAGAAATATCTTCTCAATCCTCCTGTTTTAAAGCCGCCAGAATTAGGGAAACCCCTATTGCTATACATTTCAGTTAATCAAGTTGCTTACGGCGGATTTTTGGCACAATACGAAGAAGGCAGCTTGACAGAACATGCCATTTACTATGTGAGCAAGACCTTTATTGATTACGAGAAGAAATACTCTCAGATAGAGAAAACATGTTTAGCTCTGGTATGGATGTGTCAGAAATTGAGACATTATCTATTGGCGTCTGAAGTCAAGATTCTATCTAAATTAAATCCTCTCAAGTACGTTCTTGAACAATCATTTCTCAGTGGACGGATCGCTAAATGGCAAGTCCTATTAATGCAATACGACTTGCAATATGTCTCTCAGCAATCTATCAAAGGCCAAGCAATTGCAGACCAATTAGCAGATTTTCCTCTAGCAGAGGATGTTAAAGCTGAGGATGATTTCCCCGATGAGCGGATCTCCAATATTCAACAATCCCCAATTTGGAATTTATTCTTCGACAGTTCCAAGAATATGGCAGGCATAGGAATCAAAATTCTGCTAATTACACCAGAGAAGGAGATGATTCCCTTTTCTCTTAAACTGGATTTTCAGTGCACTCATAATATGGCCGAGTATGAAGCTTTGATACAAGGTCTGAAAAATCTACAGGACTTCAATGTCAAAAGAGTGCATGCTTATGGCGATTCTTTGTTAATCGTCAATCAAGTTCTGGCCGAATGGCAAGTGAAAGATCAGAAACTACTTCCTTACCAGAAGATTGTCTCAGCTCTTGCCAACAAATTCGAAGAATTCCAACTTTTTCATATCAAAAGAGATTTCAACCAAGTTGCAGACAGTTTAGCCAATCTGGGATCCATCATGTCTTTCAGGAGTGGAGAATCTTGTCGCTCATTTGAAATTGGCAGACTTGATCAACCCGCTTTCGTTCCAGTAGAGCAGATAAACCAGGCTGAGCAGAAGAAGAACCCTTGGTATCATGATATCAAAAATTTCATTAAAACTGGCGAATTTCCTCCAGAATTATCAAAGAGAGAGCAGCGAGCAATTCAACACATGTCTGCTCGATATTTTATTCTTGCCGACGTCCTTTATCGTCGTGGATTCAGTTCTGAGTATTCCAGATGTTTGGACGAAGAAGAAGCCAAAGAAGTCGTGCAAGAAGCACATGAAGGCATTTGCGGTGGCCATGTTGGCTATCAGACTCTCGTCAAACAAATCATCCGAGCAGGATATTATTGAAGAACTATGCAACAAGATTGCTATCGTTTTGTAAAGAAGTGCGTTCAATGTCAGATGCATGCGCCTTCCATTCATGCGCCAGCGACATACTTGCAATCTGTCGTCTCGCCATGGCCATTTTCCATGTGGGCTTTAGATGTTGTAGGCCCCATCACTCCTTCAGCCTCCAATGGTCATAAATATTTTCTTGCCGCAACAAAATATTTTACTAAATGGGTAGAAGCAGTCACTCTACGCACAGTAGAAGGTCGACACGTGGTTTCTTTCATCCATAAGAATATCCTTTGCCGCTTCGGTATACCGCATGATATTGTGTCGGATAATGGCAGTCATTTCAAGAATGAGAGAATGAGGACATTCTGCTCAAAATTCAGAATTCATCATCATATTTTCGCTCTTTATTATCCTCAAGGGAATGATCAGGCAGAGGCCACCAACAAGATTCTGATTCGAATCCTGGAGCGAACTTTAGAAACAGGCCGTGACTGGCATGAAAAGATTCATGATGCATTATAGGCATACAGAACCACCATTCGAACTCCAACGAATGCTACTCCGTCAGAACTTGTCTACGGAACTGAAGTAGTGCTGCCTCTACATGTTCAGAAACCTGCTCTGAAATTTGCATCACTTCTAGAATTACCTCTTGATCAGTATCAGCAACAGCGACTGGTACAGCTTGATTTGCTTGATGAAAGAAGGCTCAGAGCAGCAGAGCATGCTCAATCCTATCGCCAGAGGATAGCCCGACAATATGCAAAATCTGTCATTGAGAGAAAATTTCGGGTCAATGATCTAGTGCTCAGATCAACAACTTATCTCAGGCATCGCCCGGGTGGCAAATGGTCGCCAAATTGGGAAGGTCCTTATGTTGTCAAAGAGGCACTACCTCGCAATTCATATCGACTCATCAATGCTGATGGAATAGAATTACCAGATCCCATCAATGCTCGACATTTGAAAAAATTCTATACTTGAACAATTCTCTATTCTTTGTAATCCTTCCAAATTTTCTTCAATAATGATCAAAATTCTTTTCCCAGTTACACTGGGGCATTTTAAAATTTTGTTTTTATTTACAAATATTCCGTATGCAGGCAGGATAAACAAATCTCTCATTTCACGCACTTGTGCACGCCTGTGCACCCATTTACATTCATTTGCATTTGCATGCATTCATTCGCATTCGTCTGCATCAATTTGCATTAGCATCGATTACCCATTCAGGATAAGGGATAAATTCTGAGACCCCGACAGTTGTCCGAGTCGTCGTGAGGGTGAAGACTGAAAATTTTCCATCAAAATCAATTAGTAATTCTTCAGGATCCAGTGTTCGTGCTGGTAATTTTTCAAAAATCCAGTGTTCGTGCTGGTAAACTTTCAAAAATCCAGTGTTCGTGCTGGTAAACTTTCAAAATCCAGTGTTCATGTTGGTAAATTTCCAAAACCCAGCGCTCGTACTGGTAACCATTTAAAATCCAGCGCTCGTACTGGTAACCATTTAAAATCCAGCGCTCGTACTGGTAACCATTTAAAATCCAGCGCTCGTACTGGTAACCATTTAAAATCCAGCGCTCGTACTGGTAACCTTTTAAAATCCAGCGCTCGTACTGGAAACCTTCCAAAATCCAGCGCTCGTACTGGTAATCTTCCAAAATCCAGTATCCAAACTGGTACATTTTTAAACCGGTATGCATACCGGTATCTTTTCAAAATCGAGCACTCGTGTCATGTCAGTCGACCTCTTGAGTTCAGTCCTCGTGCTGATCACTCATCAAATTCCCAATTTCCAAATTCCCAATTTCCAAATTTCCAATTTCCAATTTCCAATTTCCAATTTCCAATTTCCAATTTCCAATTTCCAATTTCCAATTATCAATTTCCGAATTTCCAAATTTCTAATTTCCAATTTTCCAATTTCAAATATCAAATTTCAAAATTCCAATTTCCAAAATTTGACCCTTTTGAGCCACCCAATACCAATTTCAATCATTTTCTCTTGCGAGAGACCCTTTGTATAGGGAGAGTTCGAGGGAGCTCGCTCTTTTCGCATGCTATCCAATTCGTTCACTTAGCCCCTTTTCAGGGAGAGTTTGAAGGGACTCGTGTCTCTGTGAACCGTTTGCAAAACAAAATTTCAAATTTCACACAAGGAACCCTTTTTATAGGGAGAGACTCGACAGAGACTTGCTTTCCTTGTGGCCCCATAATTTCAGACTAGGCCATTTCATCATGAAGGACCCTCTTTTCAGGGAGAGTGTGATGAACTCGTTCCTTCATGACCAATTTACCAACCTCACCAATTTCGGCCCCCTTTCCATAAGAGAAGCCTAATGTTAGGAAGTTTTGACGAAAGCTTAATTTCTCTTCGAAAGTTCGTTTTGCAAACACCTCCTCTTCAGGGAAGAGAGGAGTAATTCCCAATTCCAATTTCTGAATCTTCTCCTTTGGGGAAAGGAGAAGAGAGTTTTTGTCAGAGATGTGTTGCGTTGTGCTTCAAATGCTCGATTTCACAAAAGGATTTCAAGAAAGTTTTGCCAATTTGTCCTTAAATATTTGTTGATTTCAAAAATCTTTATTGCACAAAATTATTACTTCAGAATACCTCCATTATTACTTCCGAAAGGGTAATGTTTTCGCGAAAAAGGATTCAAAGTTCAAAATCTTTCTATTGGCCAACCAAAAGGATGAAGAATAAATCCTCGATATGGCCAGCAAAGAGAATTCAATGTTGTTGCAAAGCCATGAGTGATTGATATTGATCGCAGTCAATGGCACATTTTTAAAGACCATTCTTGAAAAATAAAGTAGTCGAAATATCCTGGGTGATACAGAAAAATCCACTCAATTTTCATATCTCCTTAATCACCTAAGCTGCAATTAAATATCTGCAAAAGGGATCTCTCAATTGTCGTCAAGATGAAGGCGAATTAAGCGAGTCGACCCCCGGGGCCAAAGAAGATTTGGATCATCTCCAAGATGACAGAGTTTGTGACGGATCCTTCCAGGGAAAGTTCAGATCACCGTCGAGATGAAGGCGAGTGTGATGAGCCTACCGACAAACCCTAAAAGATATTTGATTCCAGCTATCATCAAGAGATTCCCAACCAATGAGCCAATAACTATCAAGATAATCCCTGAGAGAAAAGAAGGATCAGAACATCTCTGAGATGAAGGAGTTTGTGACGTACCCTTCCTAAGAAAAAAGAGAGAAAAGTCAGGACATCTCCAGAATGAAGGATGATGTAATTCCCGAAAAATCCAAGAGAGCTCCAATCTGCTAAAAAAAAAGAGTGCAGAAAGATCATCATGAGAAAAGAATCCCAGGATATCAGACTGCCAAATTTATCAAGAATTTTCTTTAATTTTGTGAAATTCTTTTATCAATATTCTTTCACCAATAGCTCTCGCAATATCAAGAATATTTTCTTTCTCGTCCATATCAAGGAAATTGATAGCTTCCTTGAAAGAAAGCCAATCGCAAGCAATTTGAATTCGAATCTTGATTCTACGGAGTTAAGCTCAGTCGGAGGTAATACTTCAGGTAGAAAAGAGGAAATACTTTCAAAACAATACGCATCACTTTCAATTATTTTGAATCAACAATAATTTTCAACATTTTGACAATATTTTCTAGCTATCCTGGCGTGAAGCGAGAGCTTGAGGTTCATCTTTGGCACATCCTGACATCAGTTGTTATCCCTTTTAGGACTTGATAACGGGAGTTTTCAAGATTCCTTCCCTTCTTTGGTATAATCTGAGCGCACGGGCTCTCAGATTCGCACACTTCCCTGTGTCCCCACTGTCCCACCATAGACAGTCCAATTTTGGCTTGAGGTTAAGCCACCAATTCCAGCAAAAGGCAATTTCAAAAGTTAATTAGTCTCAGCAATAAGGCTCCCAAAATCAATCCCTTTTCAAACTTTAGGGACCCCAATTTCCTTCCTTTTGCAAAACCCCTATCGGATTCATTGTGCGGAAATCCGAAGGTTCCATCACGGTCTCTTCTTTCGAGGATTCCGTTCATTTTCTGCCCGATCAGGTTAAGGGTACAAACCTGAGCCTCCTTTGATGAGGTATTTCATTTTCTGCCCGATCAGGTTAAGGGTACAAACCTGAGCCTCCTTTGATGAGGTATTTCATTTTCAACCCGATCAGGTTAAGGGTATAAACCTGAGCCTCCTTTGATGAGGTATTTCATTTTCAACCCAATCAGGTTAAGGGTACAAACCTGAGCCTCCTTTGATGAGGTATTCCATTTTCATTTCCCGGTCAGGTTAAGGGTCAAACCTGAGCTTCGTTTCTACACAAGGTATTTTCTGTCCCATCCAGGTTAAGGGCAAAACATGAATCTCACTTCTTTTCGAAGTAAAATTTTCTCCTTATTCTTCATTTCATATCTATCATCATCACTTGAACTAATTCTTTCATACCCAGTCAGATTCATCTAACTGGGGCATTTTTATGATCCAAATTTGGTGTGTTTTCTTTGCCACTAAGCTCGGCTTTCAACCGGCTTAGCAGCAAAGAGGGGCATCTGTAAACACCCTAAATTTTCACCCTCATCCAGTGTTTGTCCATTTCATAAGTCATTACAGATCATTGCATGTCATTGCATGTATTCTGCATAGCATTGCATGTCATTGCATACCATTGCAGGTCATTGCATCTCATTTTCGAGATCCAGCACTCCTATTTCAAAACATTCAATCAAGATTTGAATTTTAAAGCTTTTATTTCAAAATCAATTTCAAAACCTGGGTTTTTATTCAATACTCTGTCATTTTCCAACCCCAGGACTTTATATTTCAAAATATTTTCTCAAGAAAACAATCTGGATTCATTTCAAATTCAAATTTTAATCGATTTCAATTTACAGATGAAACCCATTGAGGTGGTGTCGCTTCTGAATTCCTCTATTCATCAAATTTCTCAAAATTTTGAAAGTTTCAGTCCGATCAGGACTCTGTATCAGAGTCCTGATCCGGTCAGGAGTCTGTATTTAAGTCTGTTTTACTTCCATTTTTAATCTTTTTCGTTTGTTTTTGAAATTTAGGTCATTTTACAGAGTCCAGTTAGTTCAGGATTCTATTTTAGAGTTCGGTCGAGTTAGGAATCTAACCTTGACTGTGTTTTCTGACTTATTTCATCATTTCTTGATAAAATCTTTTGAAAATTCTTTCATTTGGCTGTTAAAATTTAAAATTTCAGAGTCCTAAGAGTTCAGGACTCTAACCCGGAGTTCCAGTTCGCATGAGACTCTATTTTCAAAAATCTTGAATTTTAAATGTCAATTTTAACCCTTTTTCAAAGTCATTTTCAGTGTTTATTTCAAAATTTCTAAAACTCGATGTGGGCCCACTCAGTTGGCACCATATCCAGAGGAATTCTAATTCAGTTAGGATCCTATATCATTTCAAAAATTTTAATTTCAAAGTTTGCTTTTGAAAAGCTTTTGAAAACTCCTTCAATTTCAAGTTTTAAAATCGTTTTTTTTTTTTTGAAAAACTCAAGTAGGGCCCACTCGGGGTGGTGCCATATTCGAGTCAGTCAGGGCTAGACTAGGGTTAGTGGATGTCTTGGTTAGTGTTAGAGGTTTAGAAGAGTCAAAACCATTTTGAAAAAAACTCATTTTGAAAGTTAGTTTTTAAAACTAGTGTTTTTAAAGGTTTTTAAAGGTTTTTTTAAAAAAGCCAAATGTAGAAAATGCCAAGTGGCATTACATTTGGGGATTTTTTAGGAGAGTCTAGGGGTTAATTAGGTATTAAATAGGATAATTTAGGCTAGGGGTAGGATAGTCTTTACACCCCAAAATCGCCCCCCTTAGAAGAGTCCAATTTTTTTAAAACATTTAATTTTTAACCTAAATTTTTTTTATAAATAGAAGGCTATAGGGGGTCTATTTTCCCAATTGGCTTTCCTTTGGATTCTTGGAGCTTCTCTCTCCTCTCCAGCCCTTCCTCTATTGCAGCAACCTCAAGGTAACTATTTTCTCTAATTTTTAGTTTTTATTTAATTTTTTTCATTGTTTTAAACATGATTTAGCCATTGGTACCATCATCTTCATGGATTAAACCATGGATTCAACCTCAAGAACCATCAAGAATCAGAAAGAACGATCCAAGAAGGTGATCCAACCCTGTTTTATGTGATTTACAGAGATTTTAATCCATTAGAATTGATTTTAATATGATTCTTTGCATTAATAACCAATAAAATATATGATTTTCCCTTTTTAATGGGTTAAATCTATGTTTTAAAGGTGATATCAAATTCCAGCCATTGATTCCCTGTTTTTATTTTATTTTCATGGTTTATTCATGTTTGTTTTACGTTCTATAGCATAGAAATAATTTTTATTTACTGTTTTATGGTTTATTTTATTTATTTACATTAGTTAATGCATGGTTTTTTAAGTTTCTTAAATTTCTGTGTGTTCTAGGTTTAGAACAGTAAAGATGATGTTATTTCGGATGGAATCACTCATTGTTTATTTCTGATTTTTTTATATGTGGTGAATGCATGAGTTATTGAGTTACTGTAGAAAAATTAGAGGTTTTGGATCTCGGGAACTATGTCAAAAAAATCAGACATCAAATCGGGTTTTTAAAGTTTTAAAATCATGGTTAAAATCAAGAAGGTAACTTGCTGTTATGATATTTCTCTCATCTTATATCCGATTTTAGATATGTAAAGTGCTATGGATTCACATTGAGTAGATCTGTCTTATGTGAAATTTTTGGATTTTTTGATCACTGTTTAGTATTTTTCCCGTTTTAGAGAATCTGTTTTTAATTTTAAAACTCGTTAGGGTTTACCAAAACCCTAATCAGACTTGTGTTAGTCATAAATCCCAAACCACAGATTCGATTTTAGATCGATAAAAAGTGAGTATTGTTATTTTTCTATCTACTGTTCACCATTGAAATTTCAGAGACTTTTGTTTAGAATTGCTATTTATGTCTGTATTTTCAATCTGGAATAGCTGTTTTAATCCCTGTTAAGAGTGATATATTTTATCTCAGATTGCCGGAAGGGTTTCTCACTAACCGGAGATGATTTTTCCGATCTGTAAATTGAGAAATCTTTGTTTTCCTTCATAGTTAGTCTCTGTAAAATTTCATAAATTTACATGGAGATTTGACCCCTGGTTCAGGTCTTGGACTGAGACTGGTTGGTGAATTAGGTCAAAATAGCATATTTTTAGGGTTTAATGCAATTTTCGGATTAATTTAATGTCAAAAAATTATTTTTATAATTCCAATTCGACATTAGGGTTATAACAAGTGCAGGTACCAATTTTTATGGATTTTGGAATCCATTTGATGGCTGAATTAAGCAAATTGCAAAATCGGGTTCCTGAAAGATCCAAAAACACTGCAAAAATCACAAAATGTGTGATATTATTGGATTTTCGTGCATAAGCATATATTTTTAGGGTTTAATCATGTTCATAATCATATTAGGATGCTTTAGGTTTAATTTTGTGCTCATTTGATTTCATTTAGTGCATAAAACCTAAGTTTTTACCAAAATCTATTTCTAAAAACCCTGATTTCAAGGCCATAGTCTTGTTATCGGGGGCAATTTGGTCATTTGACCTAAATTTCGAAATCCCTAACCCTAATTTCATATTTTTAATCATGTCATAGCATATTTGGTTTGAGTTTATTCCATTCAAATTTCAAAATTTGCATTTTATCAAAATATCTTTCTAAAAACCCTAATTTCAAGGCCATAGTCTTGTTATTAGGGGTATTTTGGTCATTTTGACCCCAATTTCGAAATTCCATATCTTCTCTTTCATATTTATTCAATTTTATTTCATACTTTATCGTTTTTATTTAAGGAAATCAAGGAAGAGGCTTATATCTAGCAAAATCCAACAATTTCCTGATATTGTTGGATAAATCTAGAAAAGACAACATATATTCATTAACCAAGTTCTCTAGTTTTGCAGGTACATTGAAGACTTTATTTTTCATGTATTTAAATTTCAATAGTGATGTAATTTGTAATTAAACTTTGGAATAAGAATTTACATTTCCTGCTTAGCTTAGGTTGCATTGCATATAGTTTATTTTTATAATTTTAATGTGTGATGAATGATGATTCATGCATATTTTTACAAATTCACCATGGTCTACACGAATGGCACATGCACTAGCTTCTATGAAGTTTATAAACTTGGTGGAATTTGTATTTATGGCCATAGTCAGAATATGAATGATACTTAGATTTATGATCTTCACATTAGCCACATTCAGCCTACACTCTTAGGCTAACTTCAAAAATGCACTGCATTTCTCAAAAATACAAAAAGTATTTCTCAATTCCTCAAAATCATATTCATTCATTTCATGCATTTGCCAATTCCAATTCAAATTTCAATTCAAAGAAGTTCATTTTCTCAAAATCTCCTAAGTCTTATAGCAAAATCGATTTTCCCAAAGACATTGAATTTCAAAGGATATTTCAAGTATTTCCCAAGTTCCAAATTCAAATTTTCTAAGTTAGAATTTCAATTTCCAAGTTTGAATTAAGAGAAACCAAGTCTCTCAGAATCGATTTTCACCAAATGTCAAGGATTCCTCAAAATCAATTTTTATTTCTCTCAGAAGTATATTTCAAATCCCATTTCACGATTTCTCATGTGATATCATTTCCAAGATTTACATTTTCTAAAAATTTCAATCATTCAAAGCAAACATCATGTTTTCAAATGTGCATTTTCTGAAAATTCATAGCACATGCCTGATTCTTTGTGCATTTAGAAATTAGAATATGATTTAGACAAGTTGAATAGAGTAGAGCATAAGATTGATCCTTGGTTCAATTACCCCTGTTAAAGGTGGCAGGAACGGTTGAACCTCGTACCGACAGGCGAGTCCCATTCTACGGAATTTTCCCGCATTTTAAAAACGGAGGCGAGTTATTTTCAAAAACTTTTTCAAAGGTCAGTTTGATTTGCAAAAGTAAAAATTTTGCGATGATAACACTTATGCAGAAATATAAAAACTACCAACTGAGGATACATATGTGGTAGATCATGTCCCGTATCTCTTATGGCCAAGGACGTCGAGTCATTATCACTTGAGGGGCATATTAACAACAATATTCATCAGAGTTTGTACCTCCTACTCTCTCTAAGGTAGGCCTAGCTCTGAATGGAAAACACATATTTTTTTCTTTCGTAGTAAGTGTTTTATTACTGTGTCTGTGGCTATATTTCCTCTTATTCAGTGATAACTCTATATATGTGAGCTTGCGCCTATGAAGACGGATACAACTTTATGTATGTGTATGGATTATCTTATCTTTTAGTGTTGCTCTGGGACTCTTGGCCTTTTTGAGCACTTCTTCTATCGGGCGGATTCCACTTCTATCGGGCGGATCCCAATTATCACATTTGACATGCATACAACCAAAATATTACAAGTTTCATGCTTTTCAATATAGATAATATGCCATACACCACATAATATTTAAATTAAATTAAGTGAACCCTAGCAATATGATTGAACTAATTATTTATTTTGCGTAAATCATGATTTTTATGTAAATGATTGCATGTGAGAATAGAATAGTACATGTGAAACTTGATCTTACATGCGAGCACATAATGATACATGTAAACTATAATTTTATGTAAACCAACGCATGTGAGCATGAAACAATACATGTGAAGAATAATTATATATAAACTAATGCATGCGATTATGAAACAATATATGTGAACCATAAATTTACGTAAACCAATGCATGCGAGCATGAAACAATACATGCAAACCATAATTTTATATAAACTAATGCATGTGATCATATGTGAAGCACAAATCATTGCATGCGAATAGAAAATAATACATGCGAACATATTTCCTTGTAATATCACATATACAAAAATATTTATTTCCTTGAAAAGTATTCATTCCCCTCGTAATATATTTATTTCTTTGAAAATATTCATTTTCCTTGTAAAATATTTGTAAAAGATTCATTTTCCATAAAATGCTTACACTGGTGCATTAATCAAATAAAACAACTGATAAAGTAAAGTTGAATACTGTCATTCTACGAGCATTTGGTAGACAGAGACCCTACCTTGGAATGTGTGCAGATATCCGAAGAAAAATGAAAAATCTCCAAAATACTCTGAGGGATTTTTCTTTGAAGCGCTCGTTGCCAGTCTAAATGCAATGAAGACTAGTGAGCGCCTAAGGTCTCGTGTCTGGCACAGAAATTTGCGTGAGTCCGATGATAGAGGCGAAGCAAGCGGATGGCACCGGAAGGTGGCGTGGCCAGAAAGGAGTTTGCCCAGGGTGATCAGCTTGCTGAAATCCAAAAAGAATAAGAAAAGAAATGATGGTGGCGGGTAGGTGGCGAAGAGAGTTGTTGGCCGATGACATGTGGGGTACCAGCAAGGAAGTGCGCAGTCAGGTGGGGCACCCGACTGAGCAGTGAGGAGCTGGGTGCAAAGTGGAGGTGATCCGGTGGTGTGGAAATGGTAGTGATGGTGGTGGTGCAGCACCATTAAATGGCGCAAGTACAAGGGAGTGGCAGCCAAGTTGGCTGAGTGGTGATGGTCATGATTAGAAAGTGGGTTCAGGTGCACAGTAGCCAGAGTTATGCAGAACCCACCTGCCATCTTTTTGACATTCAGCAGCTGCAAAGGTGGCTGCAGCATAGGAGACTTAAAATTGGCCCAACATTCAGTTCAAGTCCTTCAAGCAAAACAGTTACGGGAAGATGGCAGTGAGAAGAAAATGTTGATGATAACAACAACAACAATTACATTGGTCATGGTGGTGGTTAAAAAAAATAAAAGATGGTAATTAAGAAGAAGGATGATGACGATGGCCAATGGCAATGAAAGAGATGGCAATGTTAAACTTAACAACGATGATGTCAACAATGACAATGATAATGATGAAAATGAAAACAATGATGATGAAAAACATGACAATGATAATGATGAAAATGCAAACAATGATGATGAAAAACGTGTGCTTTGATTAACACGTGATGGCGACACCTTGTCACTACCCTCCTGTAATCTTGTTTTACATTGAATGAATGGTTTTTTATCCTCCTTTGAAAAAGACAATGAGAATCACAATATTAATGTCAACATAAGCAAATAATGGTAGTACCAATGAAGACAATAACGTAAGCAGATGATGATCATGACGAAATCATAAACAGAGGATGATGAAGCGTGTAGCTCTGCAAAAAATATGGACAGATCAAATCACTTTTTTTTTTGTTCAAAAGAACCAACGACAGAATAAGGGCACCAAACTGAACTGAACAACTATGAGATAAATGAAACTCATTAAGGCCACAACATGGATGCCCAACGAAAGTTTCTGACAAAGAAATTAAGAGCATGAAAAATTAGTAAACGCAATAAAGCCCTTGGGATATGCAATTACAAGATCTAACCGTCAAGCAGTAAGGAATTATAAAGAACTGTCAACAAATCTACCAAGAAATGAACCTGATAAATCCAGGAAGATTTGCACGCATTTGTATGAGGATATAAATTGTCCAGAGGTAACTCACGAGAGGGAGAGAGAAGAGCATTAAATGAGAGAGAGAGAGGCGTGGGCGTAAGATAGAACGAGAGAGTAAAGAGAGCAAGTGAGAAATGAGAGAAAGGCTTGTAGGTGAGGGCTATATATAGTTAGAGAAGAGAGCCAAAAAGAATGCCAAGTGATGTTCGTGGGCTACACCTGTTAAAAGCCATGCAAAAACCATGGGAGTTAATGGTTTTAATTTTTGTTTTGAGGAAACCATGGCTAATACGTGGTTTGCTTTTTTATGGGACTTTGGGTTGGATCTTGGAGTGAACAATCCAGATCTAGTTCATATCAGGCCCAACCAGATCTGGTCTGTTTTCAAGGGTGGTTTCAATTTAGTTGAGGGGGGTCTGCTTCTTTCTAACTAGATCCCAACCTATTTATTATATTTCCATCTAAGTACTATCAAGCCAATATTATTTATAAAATGATTATGATTATATATATAACATAACTGTGTATATATGGTTGACTAAACTAGGTCAAGGGCTTAGACGACTATGACCTTAAGATCACTACAAACCCTAAAATCTATTAAAATTATCATTATGCTCTTAAAACTTGTTGAGCATGTACCGAATGAATTTCAACTCCAATTTTGATGAATCAAAATTGTTCTTAGAATTTCAATCCGAATGCAACCATGTGTTTAAAAATCATAAAATAGACTTTCAAAATTATGATTTTGCCCTTGTTGTTGTCGAGTATATTCAGGACTCGTACAAACTCGGATTTCGACAAAATCACTTATGTTTTCTTCGAACTTTCAATGTGAATGCTATTTTATTCTCGAATAACATAAATTAGATCTTTAACTATGTTCATAAATTACTGTTTTGACATTACTTTTACTTGGGTTTAATCCAAACTCAATTTTTATTTTAGATCGGATCCACTTACTAGATCTGATAAAAAATATGATATCTAGATCCCTAGTTAAATAATTTAGTAGTTTCTTCGATAATCAGATTTCCTCTAAAATTTCTCAGATAATAAAAACTAACTACTATATATCCGAGATTTAATAATTCAACAACTTTAATAAATACTGAAATAATATCTATAAATACTTTGATTGCAACAGTTAGTGATACTTAATGTCAAAATAGTGTATTTATAAATCCAAAAAATTTATAGGTATTACAGTTATTTTTATGGTTAATCATAAAATTTAGAAATGCAAGAATGTTGCATGAATGAAAGCAAATGAAGTGATAAATAATATGATGACTTTTGATGTAGATTATAGATTTGAATAGTCAATTAGTCATAACAGTGATCACATTGACAATAGAGAATCAGATGATGATAATGACTATATCGTGTCTGATGATGATGACTTATAAAGAATAGAAGAGGACGAATACATTAATGACATGAGATAATTAATGGTGCATGAAAATGATGCATAAATGACAACTAAAAAGTTTAATCCTTGGTATGTTGTACAAGTTATGTGAGCATTTATTGTGCAATAGAATTATTATTTTTTATAATAATAAGATGTGCTTGGATAAGTTTTCATTCAATAGATTTTCATACAATGAAGAGTAATTGAAAATCATCGAAGTAAAGACATCTCAATTGATTGATGAGTTGTGTAGTCTTTCTGAGTTCAAGCCTTAGTGGGGACCATTACACCTAATAGGAGTGCCTTGAGATCTATCTAATCGATTGAGACCAAGGCGGAATTAGAGGAGAAAAATCTGGTGAAGTCGCGTGTCACTACCTTATACCAACCTAATTGAAGAAATGTCTAAAGTGTAAGAATAAACTTGTCAGGAAAGTCCTAACTCTTAAGAATAGTGCAAATAACAAAAATCTTTGATCCTAAATGATCAATCATTAAGGGTTGCTTTAAGATACCCATTCTACTACAAATGCATGGGTCTCACTGAATAAAGTTTATTGCATGTATCATGAGGCACCAAAGAGTCTAGTCATAAGGATCCTAAGTCTGAAGAATACCCAGAAAACTTTGTTTGATGACCCAAGTATACCTGACTCCCGTCACTAGGAGCAAAAAGTCCAATATCTAAATTGATCATCTTAGGAAGAGTATCTCTACCCTAAGGCCTTACTGGGGCAACTCTATCCTAACCATAAACCCACAAGAGGTGTATGACTCCTAGTATTTTCCTCCATGAACTTTCTACAAAATTCTAAATAATCATTAAAATGACATCAAAAATCAAAATAGGCCTAAAAAACATAAAAGTGAGCTACATATATCTTGTGCTATCCACGCCTAATGTTCAACATTTTATCTTCTCTTGCATTGAATACAATTTGTCGAGGAGAGTCAAGAATCATTATAGGTTTTCACCAAGTCAGCAATATCATGGCTCATTAGATGGTGCATCCTACCCAGCAACCTTCAGAGTCATCAGCTTCTGAGAAAAAACAATCCTTATGATGAGATATTCTCAATAGTGTTTGCAATTATAAATAAGGAGTCTAAGGATTCACGGGCATGATTTTTTGAGCATCTGAAGCATAAATTTATACACTTCAACGAGTTTAGAGAGAAAACATAATTGACTATTTTCTCAAATAAGGACCAAGGGTTATTATATGTCGTCCCTCAAACTTTCCTAGATGTTATGTTGGATATTACATGAAACATATTTAGTTCACCGCTCAATGCACTTTGGTGCCATAGACATGAAACTGAAGTTTTGGACTATATCTTACTTTCTAGGAAAAAGATATGGGCGTTTGATATCTAATATAGCAAAGTGCTTCAATTCTTGAATTCTTTCCATATATCTAGTGCCTCTGCTAGAAAGGCTTTGTCTTATGCTAATGACATTGTTTGAGAAAAAAAAGAATATTAGATAGAAAATGTCAGTTGTTGTGCATGTGGTAAAAGAAAAGGTAGATACACGAAAGAGAAAGGCACAACAACCCACCGACATTTGTACGAGGCCTACGACCGATCTCACGATTATAGTACGGATCTTGAAAAGATGAAATGTTATTATGAAGAATGACAGGTGGGTGAGATTTCATGCGAATATGTGGTTGCATGTATTTTGTATGAGGGCAAGTTACCAGATGATTACTGTGATGAATACTTCAAATTTGAATCGTATCGAGCTGCATATTATATATTTTCATTCTTTCTTATGATGGATAATGTCCCGCACAACGGTCTATTAACTCTTATTTTAGTCTATCCACCGAATGTGATGCGTAAAATAAGGCAACCTAAGGTGAAGAGACAGA
This sequence comes from Nuphar pumila, assembly GCF_984573655.1. Classification (NCBI taxonomy): domain Eukaryota; kingdom Viridiplantae; phylum Streptophyta; class Magnoliopsida; order Nymphaeales; family Nymphaeaceae; genus Nuphar; species Nuphar pumila. The sequence goes on along the minus strand of NC_143255.1, from coordinate 66,656,769 downwards.
TACCAACAATAAAGGATGTGTCATATAAGTTGCAGTATATGTGTAAAAGTATGTTTGAACACTGCTTGTTGTGAAATGAGTGTGTATTTGTGTGTGCTTTTATATGTATGTATTTGTTAAGAATTGTTTGCTTCTTTGTATTTATCAAGAGTTTTTTAATGAACATATTTAATGTCTGATGTTTTTTGTGTGTGTATTTGTGAAGACTTGTTTGCTTATATGTATTTATCAAGAGTTTTTTAATAAACAGCTCCAATGTCTTGTCTTTTATGTATGTGTATGTATTTATTAGGAATTGTTTGCTTCTACATATTTATCGAGGGTTTTTTAATGAACTGCTCCAATGTCTTATGTCTTTGATCTGTGTATGTATTTGTTAATAATTGTTTGCCTTTGCGTATTTATCAAAAATTTTTAATAAACGGATCCAATGTCTTATGTCTTCTATGTGTTTCTTAGGCATTTTGGGATATGGCACCTAAAGGAAGACATGGCAATAGGAAGAGAAAAAAATGTTGATTATAACCGACCACATGAAAATAGTCCAGTTATAGAGTTGTCTGAGCATGATTTCTATATGGACACTTTGTTGTCCAGTGATGTAAATGTTAGATTTATATTTTTTTTGTTACGTTTGTATGTGGACTCATTTGAATCTAATATAAACGTATCATGTATAACGATTGTGTATCATCTATATAGATTTATAAAAATTCATGCAAAATCACCATTAGGACATGACAACAAGAAAAAAACAAATAAAGACCATTTACCTTACCTCTCATTTCTTGGTTTGTCTCCAAAATAGTAGTCCTATTTTTTTATCAACTAATAGAAACTAACTGCTTAACATTGTTCCCATAAATGGTCAAATGTGAATATACAAAAGAAGAGACTTATACTTTCTTGAAAAAACAAAATATATCATATCATTTTTCAAGAACATGACAATGTATCAGTTGAATAACATTGTATACTTACATTTACGTTTATATATAGATAAATTACTTATGTCTTGAACTCGATATATATTGACATCCACAACTGAAGAGTTAACCTTATCAATTGGATGACATTTACACATTAAAATATGCAAATCTGAAACCATATTTGTGAATTTGGTCACATATTTATGGATGTCCATCTTAGAGACTTGCAAGATATGCATAAAAATAACATGCATAGGTTCTTATATCTGCAAATATGTGACCATATTTATAACTGACGAGTTAACCTTATCAATTGGATGACATTACACATCAGAATATGTGAACTTGAAACCATATTTGTGGACATAGTCTGTAATGCCCCAAAATTTAAACCAAAATTTTAGGATTTTTTTTTAAATACACAACAAAAACAATTGTATGAAGTTGAAAAATCTTGAACAATTACAAATCAGTGCATTTTGGATCAAGTTATGAAAAATAAAACCATTCCATCAAGTTTTAATAATTATTACATCAAAAGACTTTCAATTTAATAAGAATCATCAAATCAATAAAGGTGGATTCCCAAATCGGCACAGAAGAGGTGAACACCATGACTCCAATTCTAGCACATCGCCACAGCTCCCAATCATTCTTCTTGACCTGTAAATTGGTAATATCGAGGGTTAGAAACCACAAACCACAGTAGAAAATCTCCTTCCAAGGCACACAAGAGCATGATGGAGTTAAACAAAACAATAATACATTGACTTTCAGAAGAACAATATTTAACACAGGCATAACAACAACTATTTTCATTTGTATAAACATTCTCATTTGTATAAAGTAAAATTGTGTAGTAACAATTACGTTTCACTTGATTAACCCCATTTGGGTACGCATAGTTCGAATACGTCGATACAGATGAGATCAACTGAGAGTCTATTATTCTTTGGGTGATTTAATACTCCAGTTGAGTATCTAAATCAGATTCCAAGAGGGGCAGTATAATGACCGAGAGAAAACCCCTTAAAGCTAAGAGAACATGATGCATCTGACTTCTGCAGAAGTTTTAGAACCTATCCACCTAGGATTTAATTTTGGTAGTCCAGGTCTCCTAACTCTTGTGGGCGGAGGATCGTCGAGCCATTGTCACTTGTAGCATGATAAGGAACATTGTATGTTTCAACAACAACCCACAAAATTTGTAGCACTGAGATTAGATGAGCATTAATCTTATCAATTTAGTGTTTATGACATTATTGGACCTACCTCTTTGGGCCACCAGGGCTTCAAGAGCCCACGTACCACACCAGGGTACACAAAAGTCTACCCTCATGGCCAAAACACGAACTACACTAGTGTGGTAGTCAATATATTATTTTATGGTATATTATGATCACCCATCTAGTGTATTCGTGGTGTCAAAATACTGACAAGGTTCAGAAACAAGTCTCGGTACGAAACCTGTTGGACCTTAATTTATGTTTATGTTCATGCACTTATTCATTAATGTTATCTTGGGCATACATAGAGTACCCCATTGATCCAATTCGACCACAAACCCAACTTGTGGGCAGTCACATAGGTGCACTCAAGACACCATCACAACATAGTATTGGCATGACGCATAAACACAGTCTCAAGTGCTCGTGTGGCACTATAGAGGTTCTACTGAACCCCTTTTGCTTATTTTTTATCTTTTGCATAATCATGAACCAACACATCCATACAATTTATCAAATGGATGCATTCAGTAATATGCATTCTACATTATGAACCATGGTCATGACATTCACATGCAAAAGATACATATTCTCATGCCTTAAATAGAAAAAGAGTTTGTGAGACTCGATTATGCCAAATAAATTTTGAAACATTTGCAGATGACTAGGCATCACAATTCTCATAATATATGTCCCAAAAAAACATTTAAGAAAATAATTCAGTCCCTTGATCATGAAATAGTAAGTATATCCAACTTTGTAAAAGTAGGTCTGCAATTATTGTTTCACATGAAATGATGACAAAAACTATTTCTTCAATGCCATGGTATTGTCATCGTACCTTGACCAAATGAATAGTCATAGTCCTCAAGGCTTGTTCCTTCATGTTATGATTTTCATTAGTTTCTCTTCTACTATCAAATCTTTGTGCACATCCATATCCTCATATTAAATTATATGGGATGGATCAGGTACGTACTTTCGTAAGATAGACACGTAGAAAACATTGTGTATCTGTGATTACTGAAAAGGTAATGCAACTCTATAAGCAATTTTGCCAATGCGCTCATGTATAAAAAATGGTCTGACATATTTGGGACTCATCTTCCATTTCTTCGTAAATCGGAAGATGCTTTTGTTTGGAGATACAATAACAAAGATAAAATCTCACACTTCAAAAGTGAGCTCTCTAAGTCGCTTATCTGCGTTGCTCTTCTGTCGACTCTAACTGACACGTAGTCTATCTCTGATCATCTGTACTTGTTGTATATAGTGTTGTCGCACTATTAGTGACTCCAATGTCCTCTCATCAACTTCATCTTAGTAAACTGAAGACTAACATGGTTGTCTATACAAAGCTTCATACGGTGCCATATCGATACTGGCATGATAGCTATTGTTGTATGCAAACTCTACCAATACTACATGTGTATCCTAGTCACCCTTTCAGTCGAGAATACATGCTCACAATATATCCTCGAGTGTTTGAAATGTTCTTTTTTATTGTCCATCTGTATGTGGATGAAAAGTGGTACTAAATTTTAATTTAATACCCATTGGCTTCTGTAATTGGCCCCAAAATTACAAGGTGAATCAAAGATTCTAGTCTGATATAATTTAAACGGGTACCCCGTGCAGCCTCACAATCTCTCTGATATACAATTTTGTGAGACTCTAAGAGTTTGTTGACTCTCACCAGTAAGAAATGCACTGATTTGGTGAGTCTGTCAATAATCACCCAAATCGACTTATGTTGTCATCGGGTCTTGGGCAATTCGAATAAGAAATCCATCGTAATATCTTTTCATTTCCACTTAGGAATCTTCAGTTGTTAAATCATACCTCCTGGCCTTTGATAATCAATTTTGACCTGTTGACAGGTCATATATCTTGAGAGATACTTGTCGTGTCAATATAACTGGTGATATTAGATGACATTCTTAAATTCCACCAGAAAACACTTGAGGATAAATAGACTTTAATTTGCCTGGCAATGTTTCATTTCATTCTGTTCCACCAATACTTTTGTTGCAGGTCTTTGTACATTTTTGTATCACCTACATGTATGGTGTATCTGGACTTATGAGCCTCCTCCAGCAGATCTTCCTCGATCTTAGGGTCATTAGAGACACATATTCTGTCCTTCATCCATAAGCTTTAGTCCTTCTTTAGCCTAAATGCTGCATTTTTCTAGAGTACGAGCACCTTCAGTTTCTCATATTGAGGGTCCATCTGTTGTGCCTCCATAATTTTAGTTGTGAACTCAGGCCAAATAGTCAAGTTAGATACCTGAATCGTCCAAGAAAGGTTCCAATTCATGAATTCTTTTAGCATTTTCCAACTTTGTCTCACTAAGCTAGACAAAGTACCACTAGCTTTTCGGCTAAGTGCATCAACCACGATGTTGGTCTTACTAGGATGGTACGAGATAGTGAACTCGTAATCCTTTATAAATTTCAACCAGCATTGTTGTCGCATGTTTAATTCTTTTTTAGAAAATAGGTACTTCAGACTCTTGTGATATGAGAATACCTTAAATTGTTTTCCATATAGGTAATGTTGTCATATTTTTAGTAAAAACACGATAGCTGCCAACTCGAGATTGTGAGTGGGGTAATTTCTCTCATAAGTCTTTGATTCTCACTATGCATAGGCTATAACTTTTTCATGTTGCATCAGGATAATCAGTTCTTGAGGTGTCGGTGTATACTATAAAACCTCTATGTCCCAATGGTGAGGTTAACACTGGGACCAAAGTGAGCTTCTGCTTCAAGTTCTGGAAGCTCTCCTTGCACTTATTGTTTCATTCAAACTTGGTACCCTTTCTCAGTAGCTTGGTTATGGGCAATGCTATTTGTGAAAAGTCCAGGATGAAATGTCTGTAATATTCTGCTAATCCTAGAAAACTTCTTATCTTATGTCCTTCGACGACTCCCAATTCAATACCACCTCTACCTATAATATCATATAAGTTATTGTTAGGGTTCTCAAAATTCTCAATTTTTTAAACTTTAAAAGGTTCTTTGTCGAGCATTTACCTTTGCAGGGTCTACAACCACCCCATCCTTAGAAATCACGTGACCCAAAAACATTACTTGTTTGAGTCAAAATTCACACTTGGAGAACTTCGCATCAAGTTGGTGTCTCCAAAATGATTCGCAAATGCTCTTGTTGTTGCTCTCTATCTTCGAAATTACAAATGAATTGAGATATGGGCAAAATACCCGATTCATCGAATCCATAAATGTTGTTAGAGCATTTGTGAGTTCGAATAGCATAACCACAAACTCATAGTGTCCATATCTGTTTCGAAATGCCATTTTCTAGACATCATCATCTTTAACCTGAAGCTGATGATAACCTGACCTGAGGTCGATATTTGAAAATACCTTCATGTTCCATAATTGGTCAAATAAATCCTCAATATGTGGCAACGATTATTTATTCTTGATTGTGGCCTGGTTCAACATCATGTAGTTGATGCATAGTCTCATTGACCCATCCTTCTTCTTTACGAATAGAATAGGCGCACCCCAAGGTGATACACTAGGTCTTATAAAACCCTTATCCATCAACTCCTGTAGTTGTCTCTTCAACTCTTGGAACTTAGTCGGCACCATTCAGTAGGGTGCTTTAAAATTGATGCAGTTCTCAGTACAAGTTCAATACCAAACTCCACTTCATGTGTTAGAGAAAGTCTAGGCAAATCTTTCAGAAGTACCTCTAAAAATTCTTGGACGATCTACACCTCTTCTATTGGTACATGCTTTAGATCCATTACTGTCATGCTAACCAAGAACATAATACATCCATTCTTGATATACTTCTGGGCCTTCAATGTGGAGATGACCTGACTCCGCAAAACATGTCTTGAGAATCTGAACTCAAATTTTGGACAACCAGGCCAAGATAACACAAGCTTTCCCTCTCGCTGCATCACACATGCATAGTACTCATACAAGTAGTCCATACCCAAGACCACATCATACTCAGCCATGCCAAGCATGATTAGATCAATAGGTAGATTGTGGCTCTCTATTTTGATGTTTATATCAGGTATATACATCACACACATTAAATTAAAGCCTATAGGGTTATGTACAACTAGTGCATGATTCAATGGTTCAATATGTACCCTAAGTAGTTTTGTAAACTCCAATGATATAAAAAATGTGTTGCTTCGCAATTAAATATGGCAAGTGCCCCATGTCTAATGACATAGATTGTAACTTGTACCAAGTTGCCCTTCTTTAATTGTTCGGTGGTGGTGGCATACACTCGCCCCTAAACCTTCTTTTGTGCGGTCTATGGTAGATGATGCACTTGTTGCTTCTTTTGGGCAGTCTATCCCTGAGCATCCACTATCCTTCTCCTGCAATCCCGGGCATAATGACTGACCTTTCCACAATAATGACAGGTGACCGTGTTACAAGAACACGACTGTCCTGGATAAAAATTGTTGCATTTTGGATATGTCTGGTTCTGCTTCTGTGGCAGACAATTTCCTTCTTTTGTTTTTGCTTCTTGTAGGGAGGTTGCCTATTTTTGCCATTAAATGGTGGATCGCAGACTCCACCCTTGCTACCAAACCTATTGTTGTCTTACTTCAATCTTTCTCACTCTTCACTCAAAGTGGTAGTTGCTTCGATGGCATCGTTGAACGTCTTAATTCATCCTTGAGTCCCAGAAAAATTTATTTTTCCTGGCCTAATCGTCAGGGAAAAGATTTGGGTAATAATACTCCAAGCTTTGGAACTTGGTGGAATATTTCACTAGACTCATATTGCCATGGGTGAGCTCCAAAAATTCTGGTTGTTTCTTTTGTCGCGCATGTGGAGGGAAGTGTCTCCAAAAATGCTATCCTAAAATTTGTTCCACTCCTGAGAATTGAACCCCTGAGACAATGTCCCATCACTTTCGAGCATCTCCCTTTAGTCGATACATGTCAAAGTCTGTCCTTCGGTCATCCAGCACTGGCAAAACATGAAAGACTCACTCAATTTCTTTGAGCCAGTCCAATTTCAAGAACTTCTCATAAGTCACCTGACCGTTATGTAAGTTTGCTTGTACTGGCACTGCCTAAATCGATATTGCATGTCCAGGGTTTATACAAGGTTGTTGATAGCCTCCATGACGAAGCCTCTCTACTGCTGCCACCCATTGGCATTAATAGCATTCATGTTTGTATTCTCATTCGTGCTCATGTTCGCATTCATGTTCTCGTTGGGATTTGCACGGTGACTCATCTATCATTTTAATCAGCTTTTGCCATGAGTGCTAGCCATCACATAACTAAGTATTACAGTTTCAATTCAATAGTTTTATTGATTAAGATGGTATAATATCAAATTAAATTCATCCTAACAGAAAGACTATCGTAGTTGCATTGAAAGATCACACTACAAGAAAAACCCTGATTAGCGACGAACATTTGTGATGGATTTTTCTGTCGCTAATTAGCGACGGAATTAGTGAGAGAACATTATTCGTCGCCAATCTTTGAAATATTTTTGAAATTAGCGACGACATAAATTTCATCGCACATCCGTTGCTAATTAGCGACAGATTGGTGACAAACAATTTCCGTCGCAAAAACTATAGCAACCTAACGACAGATTTAGCGAGAAAAATATTCTGTCGCAAATTAGCGACAGATTTGCGACGAAATATTTCCCTCGCTAAATCCGTTCCTAATTTTTGATTAAATCTACCAAATTAAGACACTAAATTCTTCCTCCTTTTGTCTCTCTCTCGCTACCCTTAGGGCGCTTCCCCTCCCTCCTCCCCCAGGTCGACCCACGTTGTCGTACGACGACCGACGCCGGGACCAACCAGTGACGGTCACCTGCCCCCCAGTGATGCACCTCCAGCGATACATCTTAGGCAACACCCGGGCGACAGGTAAGGGGCTTGTTTTACTTCTTTTTTTTTATGTCTGTCACCAGAGCTGTCGGTAAAACGACAATGCCGCCGGGCAGCCAGTGGCGCCAGCAAGGCCACCGTCATGCATGGCATTCTCGTCTTCCCGACGAGAAACCACCGACCGAAACCACAACCAGACGACCATGGGAACCAGAAAAGGGGAAAAGGGGGTTTTCAAAACCCTTTTCCGATTTTCTATCGCACCCCCCACTGGTTGCTTTAGAGAAGCACGCCAACTGTTTGACAGCATACCTCAGCGGAATCTCATATCATGGTCTTCGATCATTTCTGGTTTTGCTCAACATGGTCGTGGAGAAGAAGCATTGTTATTCTTCTCTCGGTTCCAGGCAACACACGAGAAGCCGAACCAGTTTGTTTTAGCTAGTCTTTTGCGGGCTTGTTCGAGGTTAGGCGCAGTGGAAGAGGCCGCCCAGTTGCATGATTATGCAATGAAATCGGGTTACCATTCATATGTCTTTGTGGGCACGGCTCTGATTGATGTTTACTCAAAGAATTGTTGCATTGAAGAAGCGCGATTGGTTTTTGATGAGTTGCCGGTGAAGAGTGAAGTTAGTTGGACTTCAATTTTTTCTGGATACTCACTTGTTGGAAAGAGCGAGGTTTCAATTAAACTATTCTGCCAGATGACAGAAACTAATATTCAACCTGATAGGTATGTCCTCTCTAGCGTGATTAGTGCTTGCTCGCTTCTTTCATTGCTTCATCATGGCAAACAAATTCACGCTTATATTACAAGGAAACAATGTGATTTAGATGTTTTGGTAAATAATGTGCTTATTGATATGTATTCAAAGTGTGCACAATTGAGTATTGCACGTAAGTTATTCAATCATATGATTGTTGTCTCATGGACTACAATGATCATTGGTTACATGCAGAATTCATTTCATTGGGATGCCCTACAACTATTTTCATTGATGAATGGACAGGGTTGGAGGCCAAATGGGTACACTTGCATATTTGTTCTGAATTCTTATGGTGCGCTTGAGGCTTTTGGCTATGGTAAACAGATACATTGCTACACTGTCAGGGCTAACGTTGACCATGATGAATTTGTCAGGAATGGTCTTATTGACATGTACAGAAAATGTGATTGTGTAGCAGATGAGAGGAAAGTATTTGATATAATGGTTGATCACAATGTGGTTTCATTTAATGCAATGATTGAATGTTATGCTCAACGAGGTGAGCTTGAACCAGTGGTTGATCTTTTTAATGAGATGAGGTGGACATCATTGAACCCGAGCCTATTGACGTTTGTCAGTGTGCTAGGAGCATCAACATCATGCACAAATGTATTGTTGAGCAAACATACCCATGCCCTCATCATCAAGGCAGGAATGTCATTGGATATTTTTGCTGGAAGTGCTCTTGTCGATGTGTTTTCCAAATCTTCCAGTGTAGATGATGCACGAACTCTGTTTGAAGAGATGCAGGAAAAAGATGTGGTGGTGTGGAATGCTATGGTTTCTGGATATGCTCAAAATGCAAATGGAGAGGAGGCGCTCAAACTCCTCATAGAAATGCAGCATGAAGGAATGATTCCCAACGAGTTTACTTATGTGGCCGGCTTTATAACAGCTAGTCAATTAGCTTCTCTCTTACATGGTTCACAACTTCAAACTAGTTATTGTGCCTTTTTTGTTTGGCATGGCCTTTTAGTATTCTTTGTTTGAATTGGACATTGAGAGTGCCAACAAAACAAACAGAGAACATTGCTTCCTTTCTTCTGAAATTTGAATTTTTATCTCTTGGTCTAAAATTTTATGACTTTATTAAGAGTGCTATTTCTGTTAGGATCAACAAGTTGATTTTGTTGAAAGAAAGGTAGTTCTTTTTTTTTTCATCATTGAATTGTTTTCAGTGGCTAGTTTCATTAAAATAGGAAGAAAAAAACAGCTGCCTTCATACACCAGTCATGAACTAGTTGAATTGTTTCCAAAGAGTGAGGGAAGGAGGTGGGTGGGTGGGAATTTTTCGACCTTATAAAGAAGTTATTTATGTTTCATCTACCCATGATGAAACTTGTAGATACTTTGCTTATGAGCTATCATTTGATGGAAGCTATACTTTGAGGAGTTTTATGATGCCATACCATATGCTGAACATCTAAATCTCCTTATTCAAAATTCAGTCCTGCAATCAACTGGGCTTGGAGTTTTTATCCCCTGAAAGCTTGGAGTCTGTTAAGCTGTCACAAGAAATCTGTTGTCTGCCAAAAGATCATGAAACCAAGAAGCATGCTTTGGAGGTTGTATCCTCAGACAACTCGTATTATATTTTCTTTCTACTTTGTTAACTTTGGAACTTTATTTGGTCATCTGTAATATTTTTCTCTTGTTGTTCAGGTGGGGAAAATGGCACTGTATGCTGCCAGTTGGGCTATAAGAGAAATTCAGAAGTTGGCACTTGATCCCAGGTTAGCAAGCACTTTCCTTTTCTGCAGAAGCGAAAAAATAGACATATTTTGTTATGTTTTGCACGATGAAAAGTACTTAAAACAAGTTTTAATAAACATTTCAGGCTCAATTCTGATATCCAAATGGAAGACAGAAACCTTACATCTCTAGTTTTGGAAAACTTGGAAAAAATCACAAAGCAAAGACAAATCACATGCAGCTGAGCTTTCATTATTTTAGTTTGCTAGTGCTTAAGCTTATTGGCAATGTATTATATGTAAGCTGATAATCATGATGGTATTTTGTAACATAGATTACTTACTGTTGACGTATGATATATTTCTTTATGTGGAAGTTATATTGGTGAGAAAATTAGCACAGTGCTTGTGAAGTTGGCTTTTGATTTTGAAATCCTGTTGTTGGTTTTATTGCTTTTCCTTCAGCAAAAACATAAAAAATAAGTTGCGGTGGTGCACAAGGCGCATGAGGTGCACGCCTCGGCTTGAGGCGCGCCTCAAGGCGTATGAGTGCGCACACCTTGGCTTGAGGCCCGCCTCAAGGCGTATGAGGCGCATGCCTCAGGGCTCTTTTTTTTTTTTTAAATTTTGTGACGGATTAGCGACGGATATTATCTGTCACTAATTTTCAGCGATGATATGTTTTGCGACGGATTGTATTCCGTCGCTAACTTGCCGACCAAAAGTTAGCGACAAAATTTATCCGGATATACTCCGTCGCAAATCCGTCGCTAATTAGCGACGGATTTGCGACGAAAATAAGTAATCACAAATCTGTCGCTAATTAGCGATGGATTTGCAACAGATAAATTTTATCAGAAATTACCGACTAGAATTATGCGACAGACGATATACGTCGCTAATCCATCGTTAATCTGTCGCTAAACACGTTAACGACAGAATTGGCGATGGATTAGCGACAGATAGAGTCTGTCGCTACTTGGCATTTTTCTTGTAGTGTCATTTGTCTAATAAAACTTTAGTTTTTTTTTATTTTTGATCATGCAAACATTTTGCATTTTATTCATATTATCCTATGCATGATCCAGTGAAAAATAGTATTAAAAACTGAGTCTTATTGGTATTTTTGAGAAACTATATTTAAATTGAAAATAAAGAAAAAACATATTTTTAAACCCTTCCCTATGATTTTTTTTAGAGTTTTAGTTATTTTAAAATGTTCTGATCTATAGCTTAGTTAGATTAGGAATGTTATTTACTAATTATAGATAGTTTAGAAGTAATTCTTTTTGTAAAACATGTTTTCCTTAGAAGAAGACCCTTTCTGAAATTTTGAAAACTATTTGGACTTTTTTAGAAAATCGTGTAGAATAAGGTTTTAGTATAAATACTAATTTTTAGAAGTAGCCTACATTTTTTCCTTCTTGAAGTTGATGCCCTCTCTCTCTCTCTCTATATATATATATATATATATATATTCCCTCTTCTTTCCCTCTTCTTCCATACCGGCTTCTTCTTTTCTTTCTTCTCTTCTTCTTCTTCTTGCCCCTATCTTCGTCGGTCTTTCTTTCTTTTTCATCAGGAGGTGTTTGTGATAAGTGAAAAAGTCATTTCTTCTTCTCAACCCCTCCATCGAAAGCGGATCGTACGGTTTGCTTCTTCTCTCCTGTTTCATCGTAGTTTAGTTTTGCATAGCATTGCATAGTATTTTATTTAATCATTGCATTATCATCATATTTAGATTAGATTAGTTTAGATTTAGCATCTAAAAAAGAAAAAGAAAAAATATATAGCTTAATATAGCTTAGCCGTTTTCTTGATTTATGCATAGAAGAACACTAATTTAGGCAAATCAATAGTTTTAACACAGTGTCTTCGTATCTTTTCTTGGTTTTTAATTAGTTTTAGGGTAGAGTTAACCTGCATCATGTTCTAAATATTCATTGTTTCATAGATTACTTAAATAAAATTTTCTTTATGAGTTGTTTTAGTATTTCAACATAGTTTTCTGAATATTGTTTTTTCATGGCGTCAAATAGTTCATAGTTTCTTGTTTTGGTTACTGATTCAATACCTGCTTCTAAGTTTTTATAAAAAAATAAAAAAATTAGAATAGTTTTTTTTAGTTAGTTAGATTACTTTATCTTTAGTAGTTAAATTGTCTACTAGATTAGGAAAGATTGGTAGCATAGAGAACAACAAATTTTTTATTATGATTAGTTATTCTATTCAGCCCAACATCGTAGTTTTGATTTTTGTTATCCCTTCTTAGTTAGACAATATTTTATTTTAATTTTTTTTCTCAGCTTTTAACTTGTTGCTTAGATTAGAAGTAGAATAATTTTGGTAGCCAAATTGTGTCATTTCAAATAATGGGTTTTCTTTAATGTGTGTAGCTTAGGTTAATGTTTTGGCTGTAGGTTGAACTCAGATTTCCAGCTGTGATAGTTTTGTTATTATTCATGTTAAGATTCTTTAGTTTTTACTTCAATCATATTATTAGAGTTAAGTTTCTTGTTGAATGGTAATAGCTGAACCGTGTGGTCTTCTTTTGTGCATTTTTAGATTAAGTAGAGTAAGTTAAGAATTATATTATTTCATAGTTTAGCAGTTAGCTTAATCTTGAATGTTGTACATCTTTCATTATGTGTCATTTGGCTGTTAGTTAGTTTTCCTTGCATTTAGTTTAATAACTACTTTTAATTGATTATGGTTAGTCGATTAGCATTTTTTATTAGTGATAAAACTTTTTCAATAAAGCATTTTAAAAATATATTTTCAGTAAAAACGTTTGTGCAAACCGTGCATCAAATAATAAAAATCGGCTCACATTAGTGGTGGAGTCTGGGTCGAACTCAGGGAACAAAAAATACTTTGTATTCAAGCACATAATTAACTACTCTTTATTGCTGAAAAGAAAAATTAATTAATTAAATAAATAAACTAAGAGTGCTGCCCCTGCAGAGGGCTTAAAAAAATAAAAATAAATGATTTTATTACAAACCCAAATGAATTAAATAAATGAAATCTTAATCTAAAAATAAGAGAAAAAGTCTTCAGTGCTTAAGCGCCTTATCCCATTTTATTATATTCTGCTTCCCTCTTGTTGTTACTATAATCTTTTCTTTCTTTGGAAGGTTGCTTGGTTTCTTGAAGGGCCTTTTGAGGGGACTCAGAGAGCTCTTTTAGGGTACTTTTGAGGGCTTACTTAAAGGAGGTTTATTAGTTACATTCGCAAAGTTCGTCTGTAATTGCGAAGGTCGTAATGTATTTACAAACTTTGCGAAAGTCCTCACATTCGCAACAAGTATTTGCAATTGTCAACAAACATTTATGGATCACCTTGAGAAGTATTTACTTATATGAGCTTCATGGGTTATATTAGTGAAGTTTGTACTATGTGTGATGGCCGTACTATATTTGCAGAGGTCTCATCAGAGTATGAAACTCGGGGATATTCACAACTGGTATTTGCGAATGACAGCAAATATTTGTAGATCTCCTCGAAGAGTATTTACTTAAGTGAGGTTTGTTGGTTATATTCGCAAAGTTTGTGTTGTATTTGCAAATGTCACACTATATTTGCGGATGTTCGCATAATCTCCTTTTTATTGAAGGGTTGCAAACTTCCTACAACATAGCTATATATTGTGCAAGCCTCAACAGGTTTCCATGTACGAAGGGCAAAAATATCCTTAAATAGTTGATAATAGGTGATTTTGAATACGCAAAGAATTTTGTCAAATTACAAGGTCTATATGATCATTTTCCATATTTGTGACAGCTCCTTTAGGGCCAAATGGCTAACTTACCTCGTTAGTGAGCGTAAGATCATTGTTCAAACATGGGGTGACTTTAGTTTAGTCTCTTCATCATATTCTATATATAAAAGGTGCCCTCTACTCTACCAGTTTAGGCTTCCTTTATGGGCGACAATTAATTGTCATCGTAGATTAATTGTGACGATATTATCGTAGATAAAATTTAGTCCCAATCATCTTTCACGCCTTCTTATTCATATTATTGACTCGATAAGGGCAACAATAGTTTGTCATCAGCTATAGATATTTTTATTACGACATTGCATATGATCGGGATGAATTTATTATTGATGACGATAATTTATCGTAGTTATATTTATGGTTGTTAATGATGTCTTGTAGTGCGTTTTGGCAAAAATGGTGCAATGATTAATTCAAGTTCTTTTGGGCCATTAGAGTAGAAGCAGCTTTTTAGTCTTTTTATAGTTTGAGTGCCCATTAACTAGGTTTGCAAATGGATCGGATTCAGGAAGGGCATTTTGCAAATTTTGACTGTTCTGGATCTGATCCAATCCGACTCCCCAATGTATTTTGTGATCCCAAATCCAACCGCCTCTATCACTTACATGAGAGAAGACAAAAGCTTTTCGTTTAGTAGGCACTTGATCATAGTAGCTGGCAAGAGAAGCCGGTATGAAAACTGATGCAAGAATTACGGATGCACATCAACCTGGGTGCTCTGTGGGCTAGGGCTGGTCTTCAATTTCAAGACCCCGCCCACCCCAAAGCAGACTTAGGCCTGGCCCGGTGATGGACCATCTTCCAGTCAAACGGCCCAGCCATTCCAGGTTGAGTCTGGGAAAAGATTTTAGCCCCTGGCCTGGCCCCAACCAGCAAGGACCAGCCCATTGCCCAGCCCTGCTTGTTGATGGGTCGGGCTGGGATACAATAAAATTGAAGCGTTTAGGAAGCAAAACGAGAAGAAAAAAAAGGACAATTGGAATGAGTAGAAAATTCCATAAAAATGTTGTTAACATTTGTATTCTCGTTTAAAGTGAATGTTGAGTTTCAATGCATATGCATATTTTACAATGAAACATAATGTTAAAAAGAAAATACAGTTTCTTTAAAATTAAAAAGTATTTCCAATATCAATGAAGTTTATTTTCATACAAAGACATGCAAGCTTTCTAAGGTTTTTGGAGTAAGCCTCTCATTTAGGTGGTGTGTAGAGCTGGTAAAATAGTGAACGAACCAAACAGGACATGTTTGGGCTCGGCTCATTTACCAGTTGATCGAGCTTGTGGCTTGGCTTTGTAGACACCTGAATCTTGAGTCATTGGGTAAATGGGATTTTGGATCGAATTTCTCAAACGAGTTGTTTCGGGTCAAAAACAGGACAAAATGGACTTGCAACGTGATTTTGTCCCATAAGATGGCATTTTTTACTTTTCCTCCCAAAAGGGTCAAATGTTAGAGTGTTATAGCTTCCAAATAAATGAAATTTGGGTCAAAATTGGATAATCATAAAAAGGATTTGTAGCCAAAACAGTCTAAGATAGACCTTGATTTTCAGCTAGGCCCCCACTTAGATCACGTTTTGACCTGTCAAATTATGTTTTTGTGTTTTCAGTTTAAATTAAAAGTTGGAGATAAAATTGTTATATTTCAAAAAAATCAGTTTAAAATGAGTTATATTCTGAGAGTTTTGATAAAAAAAATTTAAGTTATTTAAAACCTGGGCCAATAATGCCTAAGAAAATATTTTTTAGCCTAAACCAACAACTAAATCATGAATTTTCAAGTTTGGGCCTTCCAAAACCTTAGTATAGGCCTAGTAATCCTGTCAAAGTCCTTTTTCTTTCTTCCTAAGCAAACTCCTTAGGATAAGCCATGCAATCTCTGAGAGCTTGACATGCAATCCCATCAGCCAAACAAATTCAAGCTTCTATGTGTACCTGGATCTGGATAATTAAGCCCAAAAGTCCCATAAAATATCAATCCTGGGTATTAGATTCAAGGTCTAGACCCACTTAGAAAACTATAAATAGAAGTTGTGGTGAGTCTCTTTTTTCCTCATTTTTTTTTCTCAATTTATTTCATTTATTGTTTTTAGATCAGTTTGTTGTGTCTTATATTTTGAATTGTTTTTTGTGTTTTCTCCAGGCTTCGATGGTGCCTAGCACCATTGAGGTCTCGTTTCTTATTTCAAAAAATTGAATAGAGGTATGCACACCCGAATATGTAAATATCTTATTCAAAGAGCTATGATCCTGTTAGAGCAGATCCCTCGCCATTTATGGAGGAAAGACGATTAACTTGTATGCCGGTCACTCATGTTTTTAAAAATCCAATTTCAAAACCATGTTTATCTTTTTTGAAAACCTTTTTTGGCAGAATTCCCACATATCCACAGGCTCATGCCCGTGTTTAGTCAAGCCAAGCTCGAGCATGGCTCGTGCATGAACAAAACAAGCCAAACACGAGTTTGTTCATGTAAAATAATCCATGTTAATTATTACATGGAATATATATTATACTTAAAATTATATGTATTTTATATATTGTACATTATAATTCGTAATTTGTTTATATTTTTCATGCATCTTTCTCTTTATATTTATGTTCTATACATTCTTCTCTTTATATATTACACTAAAAATATATATTACACATAAAATATGTACATATTTTATCTATACAAGCTCATGTGAGCCGAGCCGAGTCAAACACCCTCTGTTTGGGCTTGACTCGTTTAAGTTGAGAATGCTGCTTGTGGCTTGGCTTGCCAGTTATATGAACTGATCATGAACGAGTATGTGATGCGCTGAACCGAGCAGAGTCACAAACTGCTCAGTTCATTTACCAGCCCTAGTGATGTGCGTATACATGTCTTTTACCGTGTTGTGTGTTCTCCCCCGAAGATGCATTGTTTGCTACGGTGCATGCTCGGGGTCCGAATGAGTATCACGTATATAAGCATGTGGGGCTCGTATTCCCGTGTGTGTCGGCATCACTTAGCATCAGAGTCCAGTATGGTTGCAAAGACTTAAGTACCCTTTCCTACTATTCTCGCCATAAAACAATAGTTTGAGAAAATGACAAAAATGTCCTTTATTCAAAAAAGGGAAACGACGGATCAAGAAAAGGACACAAATATCCTTCATCCAGAAAGTCGAGAATGATGTTAACTCTTCAAAGTCCAAACATTTCGTTTTCGCCCTAAGCAGTAAACTTTTGCACCATCTGTTGTAACATAAGCTCCCTTTGATGACACACCCTTTACCGTCGTCTGCTGCCACCAGAGCAGCCTTTGTTGTCATCTCGAGTCCAGGTTCCCGCCTTGGTTTTTAGCTTGTGTTACAACACATTGCCACCTTCTCGTTCCTGCCTTGTGTTATAAAACATTCTCGGGTTCGCGATCGACTGGTTCGATCATTTGTGGGCATCATAGAGGCATTTGTCAGCCATCTCTTTTTACAGTCTTCTCTTCTTTTTCGTTGTCGTTAGGCAGTATGGAAGAAAGCAATGACGCACAAACATTCTAACAAGTGCCATTAAGGCGTCATGAGTATCTTTCCATGTCATCATGCTATTGTTAAAGAATGCATGTCATCGTGAGTGCTATTAAAGTGTTGTTTTGTTATTGCAGTTGGATCTTGTCTTTTCGACAGTTGAAAAATGAAAGATATTTATAAGACGCTGGGACCTGTTGATAAGAATGCTTGTTTACAAATGCGAGGAAGGGCCTCTATCCCATCCGGTATCATCCATTCACTCAGTATATGCTATGTATAGCAAATCGCAGTTGTAGTAACAGACTTCTGATTTGTAAGATATTGTTTCGTTTGTTAATATTGATTTGTAAGCTATTATGTTGAATTTTTATATCGATTTGAAATATATTTTGTGATATGTATATCGATTTGTAAGCTATTATGCTTAATTTTTGTATCAATTTATAATATATTTTGCGATATGTATATCGATTTATAAGATATTATGTATTTTGTAATGTCGATTTGTAAGCAAAAAAGATGATTGCCATATTGATTTGTAATATATTATGTGATATGTATATCAATTTGTAAGATATTATGTGTTTTCTAGTATCGATTTGTAAGATATTTGTAGAAAGACTTTTAAAACATGTGTGCGGAAATACATTGTTGCGCGCTTGCAGTGACAATTTTCGTATTTAAATCACTACTCATTTAGCGTTTTTTATTGATTTCACTTCACAACGTCGTAGATATAATTAAATCGCTGTCACGTGAATCGCTATCGTCAACACACATATACGACAAATCGTTTCTTTTATTGTCATGGTAAGTAACAACTCAATGCATAGTATAAGCAAATAAGAAATCGTTGTTGCTTTTATACTGTGATTCATTCAATCGTTTCTTTGACTTGCTTAACCTTATCGGTATCCATTTAACACAAAATGATATCTTGCTTATGACAGTGGTGAGCTTATCACCTGGTTGCAATGAAGATGATCTATCTCAATCATTGGAAAGTTATAGAGAAGTGAACATGTGCACTAATGATGCACATGATAAGAAGGGTGCAGGCATTGGATTCACTCTTGACTTGAATGTTTCAGCAGAAGAAATGCAATTCGACAATGAGGTAGACGATCATGACAGTACACTTGATAAAAGGTGTAGGCACTGAGAATGAACATGATAGTACACTTGACTCTATTCCCGTAGAAGGAATGCAGTTTAATAATGAGGAAGCTGCATATAAATTTTACAATGATTATGCCTTAAAACTTGGCTTCAGTGTTAGAAGGTATTCTTGGTCAAAAAATGCACAGGGTGTCATGGTGAGAAAGACATATGTTTGTTCTAAGGAAGGTTGAAAGAAGTTAAGTAGAAATTCAATAAGGAGCAAGCCAGATTCAAGATGTGGATGTCCAACGAGAATGGTGTTAAGAAGACTTCTGAATGGGAAATATGTAGTTCATACTTTAATCAGTGATCATAACCATGATTTATCTGCTTCATTTATGACTCCTATGTTAAGGTCATATCGTAAAGTAACTGAAGTGCATGCTGCAATTGCCGAAATAGTTGATAGCGTCGATATTTCACCAAGGAAGACATACAATTTATTCGCGCACAAAGATGCTGATCGCAAGAATGTGTCATTCACACCTATGGATCTAAGAAACCACTTGAAAAGGAAGAGGACAGACAACATGAAGAATGGAGAAATATGTCCTTTGGTTGATTACTTACAGAAGAAATCAAGCATTGACTCTGGTTTCTTTAGTGCAATGCAACTGGATGAAGATGGATATGCTGTGAATATGTTTTGGGCAGATTTAAAGTCAAGAATTGATTATGAATACTTCAATGATGTGCTTATTTTTTATACGACAATGAAGATTAATATTGAACAGTGATCATTTGCATAGCTTGTCCGAGTGAACCATCACTCACAGGATTGTATATTAGGCGACACTTTTTTGTATGACCAGACCAAGGAAAACTTTGAGTGGTTGTTCAAAGTATTTACACAGACAATGAATGGGAAGCAACCTGAAGCTATACTTATAGATGGTGATTACGCAATTGCGGCTGCAGTGTCTCATGTATGGCCAGATACACATCATCGCCTATGTTTATAGCATATCTTTCAAAATGCAGCAAAGAACATAGGACACATATTTAATCAAAAGACAGGGTTTGACAAAAAGTTTATAAGGTGTGTACTTGAGAGCGTAGATGAGGTCACATTTATGTCTGATTGAGAGACAATGATTTAGATATACGACCTTGAATGTTGTCTATGGTTACAAAATTTATATATAGAAAAAGAGAAGTGGGTATTGGTATATGAAAGACAATACTTTTGTGTAGGTATGATAAACACATAAAGAGCTGAATCTTTGCATGCCACACTGAAGAAAACTCTGTATTCATGTTTAACAATGTTTCGCTTCATGGAACAATATGAATTGTTTGTAGACGATCTTAGACAGAATGGGCTTGAACAAGATGTGAAATGCTTCAATACACGCCCTATAACTTTGGGCATGAAAATATTGATGCGACCTGCAGATCTGTATACACTAACTATATTTGAATGGATTAAGGAGGTTATGCAGGTCATGAATTGCAACATAGAAGAACACATGCAAACTGAGAATATGCAAAAATATCATATTGTATGGGAGGATGAAGAGCATCTGAAAAGGAAATAAGCACATGTTACTATAATGTTGATAACAAAACAGTTGAATGTATGTGCAAAATATGAATTTAAAGGTATTTTATGTCGTCATACATTAAAGACACTTAATCAAGAGAAGATATAAGAAATACCTGAGTCATATTTAATGCGAAGATGAACGAGACAAGCAAAGATTGAACTGCTGGATACAAATAATGTCAGCCAATCTGGTATTGATGAGAAGTGCCACATAGTCTCTCGTTACAAACAACTATGTAGGTCACTTATACATGTTGCAGATTTGGCATTGAAAAGTAAAAAAGCCTATATATGCATGAGAAAAGTGTCAAGGGAGTTACTTGAAAATGTGCAGTTAATGCACCATCAGTCCGTTGTAGCTCATGAAGACCAGTCCAAGAAATTGGGAGCGAACAACAGAGGTAAAAAATATGCTTCCCTTGACACTCATGAGAAGTTGCGCTGAATTGCAAATATCATATTCAACAAGACAGGAGTGAACATTGTAGATTAAGATGGAAAAATTCACCTACCAAAGGGTATCAAAAGAAAACATGCCTCTAATCACAGTCATCGGAGTACAAAGGGTGCACTAGAATTGGTTGGCAAGAAAAGGTCTAAGAAACAACCAACCTCTAAGCAAAAGCAACAAAACCCTTCGCATGAACATGTATGTAATATATTATATTGCTTTCCATGTAAATTGCATTACGTGCAGCTTATCAATATCTAACTTGTGTAATTTCCAACATGCAGCAATACCCTACAGACGCGCACTATAACATTGTACCCTTCAATCCTCCCGACCAGTTTTTCCAGAATGATAGCTTCAATTTTACAAGTCTTTTGTCATGTAATTAATGTTGGGAGGATGTTTGCATTTCTTGTGAAACTTAATATAGTGTCTTACATTCTTCTGTTTCATGACAGACTCAGATCAATTCGAAAGCGAGCTATGGAACACATGAATCATGTGTGAATTCTATTTAAGTATTACTATAAAGTTAGTTGTTATTGAAAGTATTGTAGGATCGATGCAACGAGCACTAGAGGGGGTGAATAGTGCTTTTAATATTCGTCTTTGAAATTTGAAGGAATTTGAATACTGCAAAACAATCACACATAAAGAACACAAGAATTTTATCTTGGTTTGATCTTCCAAACCTACATCCAGTCCCCAAGCAAAACCTGTTTGAGATTTTCACTATTACACTTGTGTCACCACAAGATCAAACAGACCAAAACCGGTCTCACTTTCAGCAACAACCCTGCTGAAAGCAAACTTCTCCTTTAAACCAAGGTGACTCTGTCCTTTTACAAAAAAATTAAAATAACCAATTTACAATCAACCTGCGAGCCTTTCTTATGAATGCAAATGGAGTGAAATAGGATTTTAAGGTTGCTGAAATACTCAACTCACAATTTCACTAACTCACAGAAAGAATTTGAGTAAAAAACTAGAGTGAAAATACTCAGTGAGAGAAAATAAATACTTGAATGAATAGGAGTGAAAACAAATAATTTGATCTTTCAAATTAATGTAATTCGATTATTTTGAGTGTAGATCACACTCTTATTTATAGGTGAGGAATTCCATATGTTGGAGGTACGAAAAGGTGTCAAAACAGTCAGTTTTGAACGGTCAAATCATTTGAAAAATTGAAAAGATGCATCTATTAAAAGTTTCAGAAAACAACTAGAATAGTTATTAGTTGACTGAAATCAAATATTAGCAGACTGATAGTTAAAGTCAATCGACTACTGTATCTAACTGAACAATTTTGAATTCTTGATTTTAAAACTTAGTCGACTAAAGAAAAGTTAGTTGACTGATGAAACTCATTAGTAGACTAAAAACCTTACAGTCGACTATGCTAAATTTTTCAGAAATCGAACATTCTGTCTGGTCGACTAAAAAAACTTTCAGTCGACTGTTGATAAACTTTCCAAAAATCAAACTCTCGAGTCGGTCGACTAAGAGTCAATTAGTCGACTAATCAGAAAGTTTACATTTTGCTTTGAAAGTGGCACAAAAAAATTGGTCGACTGATGAGTCTATTGGTCGACTGATAAACCTAAAAATGTAGATAAAGAGCTTTCTAAAATGATTTTTGCCATAGATTCTTTTAGAAAAGTTTTTCTTAAGTATTTTTAGGTGAAATGCAAGTAAGATATGTAATCAAAGTAAGACTCTTACAAGAATCTAAGACTTTTTAAAGAAATTTACATTTGCACACTTGTCTTCACAGATTCTTCAACGAATTCTTTAATTCTTTTCATCTTTCTTCATTGCCTTAGCTGAAATTCAGTTGTTCCAGTTGTTCATCATCAAAATCTTGTACTTGATTTATCGTGTATAGCTTCCTTGTGAAAGTGCAATAGGATCGAGGCAACGAGCACTAGAGGGGGGGGGGTGAATAGTGCTTTTAAAAATTGTCTGCGGAATTTTGACGGATTTTGCAATTCGCAAAGCAAACACACAAAGAACACAATAATTTATCCTGGTTTGGTCTTTCCTGACCTACATCCAGTCCCCAAGCAAAACCTGCTTGAGATTTCCACTATCAACCTTGTGTAACTACAAGAGCATACAGACCAAATCCGGTCCCACTTTCAGTAACAAACCTACTGAAAGCAAACAACTCCTTTAAACCAAGGAGTCCTGCCTTTTACAGAAAATTGAAACAAGTAACAACTTACAATACAACCTATGAGCCCTTCTTATGAATGAAAATGAGATGCAATTGGCTTTTGAGGTTGTTGAAATACTATACTCATGAATTCACTATCTCTCAAAGAAATTTGAGTGAAAAACTGAAGTGAAAATATCACGTGAGTGAGAAAATGAATATGAGTGAAAAACAAAGAGTAATTGATTCAAATTGATTGAATTGCAGTGCTTTTGAGTATAGAATGCACTCATATTTATAATTGAAATATTTCATATGTTGAGGGTATGAAAGGGTGTCAAAACAATCCATTTTGAACGATTAAAACATTTGAAAAATGAAAAGACACGCCTTTTTAAAGTTTCAGGAAAAACAACAAAATTAGGCGACTGAAACAGTAGTTGGTCGACTAATAATTAGCTATTAATAGACTGACAGTTATCGTCGGTCGACTGATCTGTTAATCGAGCCGTTTGAAAATCTAAAGTTTTGAAACTTAGTCGACTAGAGAAAAAGTTAGTCGACTGATAATATCATCAGTAGACTAAAAAATCTTTCAGTCGACTACTGCTAAATTTTTTCTGAAAAACACAAGTTTTGTCCGGTCAATTGATAAAAGCATTAGTCGACTGCTGCTAAAATTTCTAGAAAACAGACATTCTGTCCGATCGACTAATAAAACCTTTGGTCGACTAATTTGATAAAAATGACATTTTGCTTAGAAAATTTGGCGTGAAAGGGTTAGTCAACTAGTGAGTCTATTAGTCGACTAATAAACACAAAAATTTAAGAAAACAGTTTTCTAAAAACATTTTCATGAAGGGTTCTATTAGAAAAGTTTTTTCTAAAGACTTTTTAGCTAAAATGCAACCGAAATATGCACTCTAAGTAAGGCTCTTACAAGAATCTAGGACTTTTAATGAATTTTACATTTGCACACTAGTCTTCAAAGATTCTTCATCGAATTCTTTAATGCTTGTCATATTTTTTTATTGCCTTAGCTGAAATGCAGTTGATTCACTTGCTCATCATCAAAACCTTGTACTTGAAGTATCATGTACGGCTTCATTGCCGTAACAATCTCTCCCTTTTTGATGATGACAAACTTAATCAAAGACGAAGCATTTAGATGCATAGATGAAGATTTTACTCCCCCTATCAATATGTTGCACAACATTAAAAGTTAGTGCATTCAAAGCACATATATCACATATTGATTGGTTTGCATTTTCATCATTACTTCATGCATTTTAAAAAAAATTTAATAAATGCAATTTTCAATGCTTTTGGTATTATGTAATTTTCATGTCATAATGCAATATTCAATTTCTATCTTTTTCTCTTAATTTCTCATTTCTCATGCAAAGTCTACCTTTTTCTCTTGCAATTTCCATGCATGTGTCTACCAAATCTCTATCTTTTTCTCCCCCTTTATCATAATAAAAAAGAGTAAGGGCAGAAATAGCATAAGCAAAATATAAATTCAAGTTCAAAATATTACAACCCATAAAGTATCAAAATTCAGTAAAGACAGAAAACAAAGATCAGAAAAGTGAGTTGAGCAAGTCCTTGATTGCAGTAATATCTTTCTGAATCGAAGAAAGTTGTTGAGCCACATCTTCACGAAAAGTGTGTTGATGCAGCTCCAAAGCTTTCAGTCGCTGCAAAACTTCATCATTGTCTTGACTAGTAGAAAATTTCTTTCGTTTTGCTTGAGATGAAGGTGTCACAGAAGATGGTGAGGGTTCAGAAATTGATGGTTCAGATGGTTCAGTTTGATCAAAGTTTAAAGGCGACAGATATTTGATTTTCATTCGTTTAAAAATACTTTGATCAAAGAACTCCTTTTGCTCAATATATTTTTCATTTGTTAAGGGTACTTTGAAATATCTGAAAATATGAGTAAGAAGACATCCATAAGGAAGAAATGGTTTTTGTTTCCACAAATTAGTAAAATACACGTTGGCCCAATTTACAGAAATATTTCTAAATAAGACATAAAGAGTCGTAGAAAGATCTGTGAAATAGTAATCAAAAGAACCAATTTTAGGTAGAACATTGTGGGCAAGGATTCATCCAGCAATGCGTGCACGAGTTTAAAGATTGGTATTTTTGAAAGGAGGCCAATGAGGTGCACCGAAAAGAAGAATTTGTTCAAAAATTCTTTCATCATTAAGTTCAATAGTATTGAAAAGAGTATCTGAAGGTGAAATTTCTAGGATTTGTCCAAGCAGTTTAGAATCAGACTCAAATTCAACTTCTCGAACAAGAGAGGAAAGAACTCTAGTTTCATGATCAATTTGTAAATTTGTGTAAAACAAGTGGATCAGAAAAGGATAATGAAGGGGGTCTGCACATGCATAAAAAAGATGTGAAATATCTGGAAATAATTCTCTGATTTTGTAACGAGAAAACATGTGAAAGAGGACATTTCAGCCTGGTAAAATAGGAAGTGCAGAAATCGATCCAAAAGTATCATATAAAAGAGGATTTCAGAGTAATTTGAGAGAAAATCCATGTCTTGCTGGAGGTGTAGGAGGAGGAGAACCTTTTGCAGATGCAGTCTTTGAATGAGGCATGGTTGAAACAAATTCACCCCAAAAAAATTTTCAATTGCAGAGAATGATTGATCAACATAATTGTTGAGAGGAACAATTGAAGATGGTGTTGATGTCGGCTTCCAAATGACGTCCGACAAGAGGAAGATATATGTCGTTGTGCAACAGAAACACTTTGTGCAAAGTGAACAATGTGCCTTCAAATTCGTTGGTAGTGGCCAAAATAATTAACAGTAACAACCCACTGAAGAGGGATGTTGATTCTCCACAGATTTTAGGCAAGAGAGAAGAGACGAGGAGAAGTCCACAGTAGATGATGGCAGGTGAGAGGAGGCTGCCACACGAGGATTCGAGTGAGAACTGAAGATTCACAACAAGAGGATTCCAGCGAAAAGTCAAGAGACTCCCTATCACGGCCAGAAGATTCTGGCGAGAAGAGGTTCGAACAACACTCCGAGGGTTTTTCGGAAAAAAGAGAAGAGAGAGAGAGAGAGAGAGAGAGAGAGAGAGAGAGAGAGAGAGAGAGAGAGAGAGAGAGAGAGAGAGAGAGAGAGAGGGTTTTGTTTTTCAAAGGATTTCGTTTAAGAAAAATGAAAAGGTGCGTAAAAAATGAAACGATGCGTTAAAAACCAAGGGGTATCGGGTCCTTTTAGAAAAAAAAAAATATCAGTCGACTAGATTTTTATTGGTCGACTAATAAGGTGCGACTCATTCTGTAAAATTTTTAAAACATCAGTCGACTAGAAATTTATCGGTCGACTAATACGGTGCGATTTTGAGATTTTGTTAAAAAATCAGCATTTTATAAATCCAAAAATGAGCAAATGCCTAGTTCTCTCCTAATTCTCATAAAATCTTCATTTTTAAGTGGTTTAGTGAAAATATCGGCATGTTGTTCATTAGTGGAAATAAAATTTAACGAAATATCTCCTTTTAACACTTGATCTCTTAAGAAATAATGTCTAACTTCAATATGCTTAGTTCTTGAGTGCTGAACAAGATTTTTCGAAAGATTTATAGCACTAGTGTTATCACAATAAATAGTTGTTGTTGAGTAATTCAAACCAAAATCTTTTAAGGTCTGTTTCATCCATAGTACTTGTGAACACGCTAAACTAGCCGCTATATATTCTGTTTCAGTTGTTGAGAATGACGTTGAATTTTGCTTTTTACTAAACCAAGAGACTAAGGAATTTCCTAAGAAATGACAAGTTCCGCTAGTACTCTTGTGATCAGATTTACTTCCTGCAAAATCTGCATCACTATATGAAACTAAATCAAAAGAAGATGATTTTGGGTAAAACAAACCAAAATCTGAAGTATCTTTCAAGTAACGAAGAATTTGTTTTACTGTAGTTAAATGAGATTCTTTTGGATTAGCTTGAAATCTAGTACACATACAAACACTAAACATTATATCAGGTCAACTAACAGTTAAGTATAATAGAGATCCGATCATACCTCTGTAGAGCTTAGTATCTACATTTTTACCATTTTCATCTTTATCAAGAGAAGTAGTTGTACTCATACGATTTCTTCTTGATTTTGATGAGTCCATCCCAAATCTCTTGAGAAGTTCTTTTGTATACTTAGCCTGATTAATGAAGATTCCCTCTTCAGTTTGCTTTATTTGAAGTCAAGGAAGTAGTTTAATTCGCCCATCAAGCTCATTTCAAACTCTTCCTGCATAGCTTTAGCAAATTCTTTATAAAGAGAATCATTAGTAGAACCAAATATTATGTCATCAACATAAATTTGCACAATAAGAATATCTGAATTAAGATTTTTAATAAATAAAGTGGAGTCTACCCGACCAATGAAAAAACCAAATTGTTCTAGAAAATTTTGTAGTCTTTCATACCACGCTTGGTGCTTGTTTAGGTCCGTACAAAGCTCTTTTTAACTTGTAGACTTTTTTCTGAATATTTCTCATTTTCAAAGCCTAGAGGTTGCTCTACATAAACTTCTTCATTGATGTGTCCATTTAAGAATGCACTCTTAACATCAAATTGATATAACTTAAAGTTCATGTAACTAGCAAAAGAAAGCATCATTCGAATTGACTCCAGTCGAGCCACAGGTGCATAGGTTTCATCAAAATCTATGCCTTCTTCTTGATTATAGCCTTGTGCTACTAGTCTTGATTTGTTTCGAATGACTTCACCATTTTCGTCCAGCTTATTTCGGAAGACCCATCTTGTTCCAATTACTGGATGATCCTTTGGTCTATCAACTAAATCCCATACATCATTCCTAGTAAATTGGTTAAGTTCTTCAGACATGGCCAAAAGCCAAAATTCATCATCACAAGCCTCATTGATATTCTTTGGTTCTATTTTAGATATGAAAGCAATATTTGCAATATATTGTTCTAATTGCCTTCTTGTTTGGACACCACTCTTTATTTCTCCAAGAACTTGTTCATGTGGATTGATGATGCATGAAATGCACATCATGTAAACAAGTTTTTCATGCATTTTGTATCAAGTTTAAGGTTTTAAACTCATGTTTAGATGTGTTTTGATAGTAAGGGGCTATGGTTCGAATTTCAGAAAAATCGGAGTTAAAATGAGAGAGTTATGGCTATTTCAGTGTTTGGGCACAGATTTCGAGGTGGATCGGATCCATATCCGACCCAATTAGGTCAATTGGACCTTGGATCAACTCTTAGAAAGCCCAAAACCCAACCCACACGCCTATCCAGATCCATTTCAAAAAGTTTTTCTGAAAACCCCCCAGAAAGAGGCGCCTAGAAAATATATTTTTTATAACATTGTTTTTGCAAATTCCAAAAAGTATAAATATACTTTTTAGAGAAGCCCTAGGCGTCTTTGGCTGTGTTTGGACGCCCCCTACAGTGACTCTACAGCAGAAGCTCCTTCCTCTCCATCTTCTCCAACGTTTTGGCCATTGAAGACCGGCCTATGCTTGGTTTCCAAGCATATTTCGATCCCCTTTGTGTTCTTTTCATTTCTTTCTTGTTCCTTGCTGTAGTATTCACCATTTTTCTGTATTTTTGCAGGTGTAGCAGAGGTGGAGACCATTAACCTTGGGCGGGAGTGCGCAACACACCACCAAGGTGAGCCGGCCCTACCTCCATTCGGCTTTCTACACCCTCCGATCGAGAATCGGCTCACATTCCATCGTCGGTGGATCTCCAACGTGTAGCAGCTGCAAAAGGTGCCGTTTTTGGTGAAGTACAACATTCTCGAACTGTATAGGACGTCCATCTCCAGCCATGGTCCGCTCTTCTTCATCCCCCCGGTCGTCGGATCTTCCAAAAGGTAGGTCTTCTTCTTCCTTCTCTTCTAGCTAAAACCGAAAGTGAGTGTTGGTTTTCTCTTCTTTATTTTCTGAGTGTTTCTTGTTTTCTTCTTGTTTTCAACCTTAGAATAGAGTTCGTGCATAGGCCAACATGTTAGCTTAGGTTTATTTATTTGATTGATTCATTGGAATTGAGTTTTTATTGATTTTTCATCCTTTTTATAAAAATCGGCTAGATCTTCATCTAGCCGATTCTTCAAGTTTGTCATAAGTGTTCGTGGTGTTGTTCTCTACAGAAAATCCAATAAAGAAAGTGTTCATTTTGATTCATCTTAGTCGGTTTTGTGTGTGGGTGGCATTTGGTTTTAATTAAAAAGAAAAATCCAAAAAAATCGGCTAGACTTATTCTAGCCGATTCTTGATTTTCACAAAAATATTTTTCTTTGTTCTGATTTTTTTATGTCCAGCATGTGTATTGTGTTATTTTGCTGAAAATCCTATTCTAAAAAGTTTATTTTAATTCATTTTGTTTGTGGGTTTTGCTTCTCTAGTTTTGATTTTATTTTTGAAAAAAGAAAAAAAAATCGGCTAGAATTGTTCTAGCCGATCTTTGTATTTTTGTTAAGTGTGTGTGTTGACATTGGAAAACCGTGTGTTTGCTGTGTGTTTTGGGTGTCAACAGCATCCTAAAGTTGTGTTAATTAATTTTATTCGTTTAGGATAATTCTCAATAATCATTTTTAGCATTTTGTGTTTTTGGTGTTTTGAATATATTGAAAAACAAAAATTACAAGAGTCGAATTTTTATTTTCTTTACGTTTTTAAATAAATTCCAGTATAGTGCTGTTCATGTTTGCATTTAGGGGAGTTAGGAGTCCTTTTCATCATATTTTAATTTAGTTCTATCAAAATAAGACTCCTTAGTAAGTCATTTTTTTTCTTTTAGTTTAAGTTTTTTTTTTTATTCTTTTCATTTTTTTTTTTAGTCTTCTTCTTCCCCAAGGAGGGCGGCAGCCATTAGAGCTCCCCTTGAGCTCTTGGTCGAATTTTTAGAAATTGTTAATTGTCATTAATTGAGTTAGGTAGGTGTAATTAGGTTGTCTAGGTTCAATGTATTAGGGTTTAGTGTCTTAGCCGTTTTTAGGGGTTATTTAAGTTAAGTTTTGGGGATTAGGTTAGTATTTAATCCTAGGAAATCGTTTTCTATTTAAATTCCTTTATTCTCTAGGTAAAAATTAATTGTATTAGTTTAGAAAGTAGCCCTTTTAGAGGTTGGTGATTTTTGAGAAGGGAGGCAATTAAGGCTTAGAAGTTGGCGATTTTGGAAAAAGGAGGTTCTTCAAAATTCGTGTGAGGCATTTAAGGAAAATTTGAATTTTAAATGGGTATTAAAGAAGGAGTTACTCCTTAACTTTGGAAAGTGTTTTTTGGCATTAAACAAAAATTCTAATCTAGGCTACACGATTTCCATAGAGTATTAAAAGCATTTTAATTCCATCTTGAAAAGCAAAAATCGTGTATTTTTAGATTGGTCTTTCCATTTTTCCAAAAAGAGCTTTAAAGGCAATTAAGGAGTATAACTCCCTCTTTAAATGGGGCGATTTTTGAGAATCCAACGCATTTCAAAATTTGAACATTGGTAATTATTACATTCCTTTTCCAACCTTCTCCATTAAAATCGTTAGCTTTGAATTAATTGTAGGAATTAAGAGGTTACTACTTTAGCCTAACCCTAACCCAGTCAACCCTAACCCTAGGTCGAGTCAAACCTAGTTCAACTCACTTGAGTCTAGTCAAGTCAACCTTAGTCTGAGTCAACCGACCCTACCTATTGAACCTAATCTAACCTAGTCAATTAGATTGACTTGGTTAGGTGCGCCTTGTGTCAAAGTCAATTTGAACCCTAGCCCAAGTCAAATACAACTCGAGCCTAGTCAAAGACCTAGACCTAACTCGAGTCAAACCTTAGTCTAAACCAAGTCGAGTCAACCGAGTTTACCTTACCCCATTCGAGCCTAGTCAAAATTAAGTTGGGTCAAACTTAGTTGAGCCTAAGTCAACTCGAACCTAGTTGACTAAGTCAACCCTAAACCGAGTCCACCTAAGTCAATCAAACCTAGTTGACTAAGGCAACTCAAAACCGAACCCAACTAGTTGAGTCAACCTTAGCTCGAGCCTATCTCTCTCAACCTAGTCAAAACCGAGCCTACCTACTCCAATCCGGGTTCATCCAAACCCAATCCGAACCTACCCAAGCCAAAACCGAGCCTAGTCGAGTCAACCGAGTGAACCCTAACCTTAGCCTTCGTTCTTTAGTGAATTAATCTCATTTAGTATTAATTATTTTGATTTTTGTACTAATTAGTTTATTTATCTACTTTAGTTGTAGTGAAGAAGTATGTGTGTGTATATCGTATTTGTTTCGTATGTGTGAAATGTGTTTTGTGAGTGTTTGAATTGATAATTAGATATTCTTTAACTTAGTAGGCATATTACATTTTATTGATTAGCATAGTTGCATTTGCATTGTTATTTAACGTAGTTCTAGTCATAATTTGCTTATCGTGTTTTGCTCGTCGTACATTTAGCATATTCGTAATCATCATCTGCATATACACTGTTATACAGTGTCATTTAGATTGCATTAGGTTTGATTTGTCTTTTAGAGTGTTAAAATAGATTCATAAAGTGAATAGTGCATTCAAATAAAATCCAGATTTTTGCCCTGTCGTACTCGCATTATTTTTTGTGCAAAAATTCTGTGTTTTCCAAAAATTTTTTCTTCTATTCACTTTATTGACTTGTTATTTCACTTCAGACCAAATTTCAGCTCATTCGGAGTTGATTTGGTCTGATTTTTAAGCGTTTTGCAAAAACCGCTTTTTCTGGATTTCAAATTACAGGACTTTCGATATCCTGATTTTTCCCAGATTTGAAACCCTTATATCTGGAGTTTCAGATATTGTTTTTTTATTCTGTAAAAACTGTCAGTTTGTTTAATCTGTCAGTTGCAGAACAGAACAAATTTCTAGAAAATCGGACCTCGTTTGCCCTGTCAAACAGCGGTTTTCCGATAACCTGTCAGAATGCTATTTTACACTAGTTAGGGGCAGTTTCGTAATTTTCTTAGTTTCGGCAATTTAGACTTGTTTTCAGTAGTTTTTGCATTTTAGGAGTTGCATAATCATCACACAGCATTAGTAGAATTAATTTGGTCAATTTTAGAATTAATTTAGTATTTTCTTTAATTTTTGTTTGATAAATAGCATTTGCTTTATTATTTTCGTAAAAGTAGAATTAGTTTTATTTATTGTTTGCATTATTAAAATAGTATACTAACTTTGTATTTTTCTGCATTTTTAGGTTGTAAAGTATACTTAGCTTCCAGGGTTATTTTTCAAGTGTGAGGAGCGAATAATTGGCGAAAAGACGGAAATACCCTTGGTGTGGAGCAGAAGACTGATTGCTTGTTTATTTTCATTTTAGTAATTAATTGTAGTTGTATTAACTTTATAATTGTAGATTGACATTTGACATTAATAAATTAAATTTTCTAGAAATATCGTGGTTAATTCCTGTTCCCTGAGGATTCGACCCGTACTTACCACTTTGTGGAAAGTTGGTTTTTATATTTTTGGTTGACGATTTTCCAAAGTCTTATTGAAAATAAGTGTTTTAAAAAGAGCATTCTAAAATATCAACCAAATTTTGGCGCCGTTGCCGGGGAACGGTGAATTAATTACTATATTTCTTAGAGTTTAATTTATTAATTTGTTTTAGTTAGTTAATTAGTTGTTTTCTTTTTAGTTAGTAGGATTAGTAAGTGAATATAGGATTAACATAGTTAGTAAATATAGGATTCACGTATTGTTCTTTTTAGGATTCACTTAATTATCATTCTGCAAGGAGCGATTAGACAGGTGGGTTTTAGAAAAACATAGTTTGTGATTTCCTGTATTTATTTGTTTTAGCATTTTAGAATAGTTTACTTTGTTACTTATTTATTTAGTATAGAATTCTGACATAGCTAGATAGCATATCTGTTTGTTTTTAGTTACTGTTATTTGTTTATTTACATTTTAGTACCTGTGTTAGTTTAGATTTAGAGTTAGGTCGTTTGCTTACATCTGGTCTTAGTACCAGTGTATGCAGGGTCGGCGAGGTCTAGGAACCCCATTACACCCATTTGTTGACAACCCAGAGAGAATTTTACATTCTCATCAGAGTTCGGCAACAATGGCTGACATGGATCCTCCACCTCCCCCCCAGTTCTTTCACGCCCTCTGCGGGAATACTTCATTCCCACAGACTATGTTCAGGCATCCTGCATTAGGAGACCCGATGTAGGAGCGCCGCATTATGAGATTAAGGCCAACATTATTCAGATGCTTCCATCCTTTTATGGCCTTAGTCATGAGGATCCCTACAGACATTTAGATGAATTCCTCGAAATCTGTTCTACTGTTAAGATACAGAATTTCGATGATGATGCTTTAAGGTTGACTCTATTCCCCTTTTCATTGAAGGACAAAGCCAAGTATTGGCTAAAATCCTTAGATTCTGTAGAAATAGAGTCCTGGGATCAATTGCAACAGGAGTTTCTTCGGAAATACTTTCCCATTGGTCGCACGAACCAATATCGTAGAGCCATCACTAGCTTTTCAGAGCTAGATGGTGAGCGCTTTCATGAGACCTGGGAGAGAATGAAGGATCTCCTCAGGAAATGTCCCCATCATCAGGTGCCGAAATGGCAACTGGTGCAGAGCTTCTATGATGGATTGTCTGACAAGAATCGTCAGATGATCGACTCTTCATGTGGAGGGACATTCATGCTGAAGAGCGAGGACGAAGCATGGAGGCTATTTGATACATTGGCCGAGAATTCACTCCACCATGCTTTGAGCTCTCATTCGGATAGAGCCATACCCAACATTCAGAAGAAAGCTGGTGTTCTTGAAGTTGGTCCATCTACTGCATTACAGTGCAAGGTAGACATGATTGCTGAGAAGCTGGACCAACTTCTCTCAGGACCATCCACTACACAGCAGGTGTGTACTCTTTATGCCAGTCCGGCACATGAGATCACTGAGTGCCCTTCGGCAGCTCAGTACCCTGAATTTGTTCAAGAACAAGTTCAGACAGCTCAGGGTTACGTCAGAGCGCCGAATAACCCATTTTCATCGACATATAATCCGGGTTGGCGTAACCATCCCAATTTTTCATGGAAGAATCCACAGTCTTCCATGCAGATGCCTACTTCCTCTCAGCCAGTTCGGCAGCCATCTTTTACTCAGCCATTCCAGAGACCGAGCTATTCTCAGTCTTCTTCTTCTTCAGTTCCTCCCCCGATTCAGCAGGAATCTGCCCCGCAGACATCTTTTGAGGAGAGACTTCTCCAGGCATTCCAAGAGGTGAAAACCTCTAATCAAAACGCCTTCGAGAAGTGTAGCCAGATCTTGAGCTCGCATACGCAGTCCATTGCGAAGTTAGAGTCACAAATGGGACAGTTAGCTGAGGCTATTAGTAGGAGACCCGAGGGTACATTGCCGAGTCAGGCTGTCATGAACCCGAAGGGTAAGGACCAGATGACTGGAGGCCTATTTCATACCGAGACACAGCATCAGGCTAAATCAGTTATGGCCTTGAGGAGTGGATGTGAGTATCACGTCGAGAGCAGAGAACGAGAGAGTAGAGAGAGGATAGAGGAGCCAGAGACCATTGTTTCACCTACGTTGGCTCAGCCATCATCCCCATCCCCATCATCATCTTCATCATCATCTTTATCTTCATCCTCAAAGAAGAAGAAGGATAGGAGCGAGCCTTCTCACAAAGAGGAGGAGCCAGCCGAGTATATTCCCCCACCACCCTATCCCAAAGCATTAGAGTCTTCTGGTTATAGAGGGAAGCAAGGTGCGAAGATCCAGGACATGCTTGACATCTTCAAGCATGTGCAAATCAACCTACCTTTACTCGATGCGATTCAGCAGGTGCCGGCATATGCCAAATTCCTGAAGGAACTATGTACGCAGAAGCGTAAATCTAGAGAGAGAGTTCCTAACAGGATCCATTTGACTGAGCAGGTGAGTTCAGTACTTCAGCATCAGACACCACCAAAGCTCAAGGACCCTGGAGCCCCTATCATTGTGTGTACCATAGGGAATATTCGGATAGAACGCGCATTGCTCGATCTTGGAGCAAGCGTGAACATTCTGCCCGGATATTTCTTTGATTCTTTCAGGCTAGAAGAGATGAGATCGACTCTGATTACACTGCAGCTGGCAGATCGTTCCGTCAAGGTACCGAGAGGTGTCTTGGAGGACGTGCTAGTTAAGGTGGATGATTTTTATTTTCCAGTCGATTTCATTATTCTTGATATGGAAGGAGTGGATAGCCAGCACCAGACTCCGATTATTTTAGGCAGACCATTCTTGGCGACTGCCAATGCGTGCATCAACTGTAGGACCGGAGCCATGGATCTCTCATTCGGCAATCGAAAGGTCAAGCTGAATATTTTCAATGCCACGATGGGACCAGCAGGAGACATGGACTGCTTTCATGTAGATATTGCACATGAGTTAGTGGAGGAGCAACCCGAGTTGTACATTACTGAGGATTCTTTAGATTGGTACCATATAGAGAAGAATAGCGGTGTAGATAGTGTAGATGTGTCTAGAGTGTCGTCAGAGAGACCACCTTGGGGAGCGGTCAGGGAGCCTCTTCCACCATTTGCTGAGACCCCCGCCAATCTTTGATTGAGTCACCTCCAAAACTTGAGTTGAAACCCTTACCGGATTCACTCAAGTATGCATACCTCGAAGATGATGAGACTCTGCCTGTGATCATCTCGTCCTTGCTCACTAAGGAGCAAGAACAAAGACTGCTGACTATTCTTCGAGAGCACAAGGCAGCGATTGGCTGGGGAGTTGCTGATCTGAAGGGGATTGATGTTTCATTCTGCATGCATAGGATCCATTGTGATGAGGAAGTCAAGCCATTTAGGGATATGCAGAGAAGGCTAAATCCTAACATGAAGGAAGTGGTGAAGAAAGAGGTGGTGAAATGGTTGGATGCCAGAATCATTTACCCTATTTCTGATATCCAGTGGGTCAGTCCGATTCAGGTTGTCCCGAAGAAGTCAGGACTCACTGTGGTAGAGAACGAGAAGGGTGAGAGAATTCCGATGAGGACCACTACAGGATGGCGAGTCTGCATCAATTATAGGAAGTTGAATGTGGCAACTAGGAAAGATCATTTCCCACTGCCATTCATTGATCAGATCTTAGAGAGACTCGCAGGGCAGAGCTACTACTGCTTTCTAGATGGATATTCAGGATACAATCAGGTAGCTGTCCATCCTGATGACCAGGAGAAGACCACGTTTACATGTCCTTATGGCACCTTCGCATTTAGACGTATGCCGTTTGTGCTCTGTAATGCCCCGACTACTTTTCAAAGGTGCATGCTTGCTATCTTCTCGGACATGATTGATGATGTGATGGAAGTTTTTATGGGCGACTTTTCAGTGTATGACTCTTCTTTTGAAGATTGCCTCCAAAAACTTGCTCGAGTACTGAGTAGGTGTGTGGAGACCAATCTCGTCCGGAGTTGGGAAAATAGCCATTTTATGGTCCAGGAGGGGATTGTGCTTGGACACATTGTGTCCAAGCGTGGTATTGAGGTTGACAGAGCGAAGGTGGAATCCATTTCCCGTTTGACTCCACCCACCTCGGTGAGGCAGATTCGATCATTTTTAGGGCATGCGGGATTTTACAGGCGGTTCATAAAAGATTTCAGCAAAATCTCTCGACCGCTTTGCACGTTATTGGAGAAAGACCAGCCCTTTGTTTTCGGTGAGGATTGTATGAAGGCCTTTGAGATTCTCAAAGAAGCCTTGATTACTGCACCTATTTTGAGACCTCCAGATTGGACTCTCCCATTTGAGATTATGTGCGATGCATCTGATTATGCTATGGGGGCTATTTTAGGACAACGCGTTGATAGGAAGCCCTATGTGATCTACTATGCGAGTAGAACTCTGTCTGATGCCCAGATGAATTATACTACGACAGAGAAGGAACTACTTGCGGTAGTTTTCGCATTGGATAAATTCAGGTCTTATTTACTTGGTTCGAAGGTGGTTGTCTATTCTGACCATTCTGCATTGAAATATTTGTTGAATAAGAAAGACACCAAACCGATATTGATTCGTTGGGTTCTACTACTACAGGAGTTTGATCTCGAGATTCGAGATAAGAAGGGAAGCGAGAATGTAGTAGCAGACCATCTGTCCAGACTGATCGTGGAGACCATGCAGGATCAGAGGCCGATCAGTGATTCTTTCCCCGACGAGCAGATCATGTCAGTCAGTACATCGCAATTACCCTGGTTTGCAAATATTGTGAACTATCTGGTTTCGAGGCAGATACCTGAGCATTGGAACAAGAATGAGCGTGAGAGATTCCTATCTCAGGTAAGGCACTATTATTGGGATGAACCAGAGTTGTTCAAATACTGTGCTGACCAGATCATTAGGAGATGTGTTCCGGAGGAGGAGTACCAGTCCATTCTAAATTTTTCCCATTCATTAGCCTGTGGAGGGCATTTTAGTAGTAGGAAGACGGCTGCAAAGGTTTTGCAGTCAGGATTTTATTGGCCCACACTCCACAGGGATGCTCATGAGTTCTATAGGCGATGCCTGCGATGCCAGCAGATTGGGAACATGTCCAAGAGAGATATGATGCCCTTGCTTCCGATTTTGATAGTCGAGATTTTTGATGTTTGGGGCATTGATTTTATGGGACCATTTCCGCCTTCCTTCGGAAATTTATACATTTTGGTGGCGGTTGATTATGTGTCCAAGTGGGTCGAGGCTGTGGCAACCAAGACCAATGATCATAGAGTAGTGCTTAAGTTCATTAAGCACAACATTTTCAGTCGTTTTGGTGTGCCACGAGCAATGATTAGCGATGGTGGCAAACATTTTAGGAATGTACAGATAGCTTCTCTTCTGAGAAGATATTCTGTCAATCATAGATTCACCACTCCATATCACCCGCGGACTAGTGGACAGGTTGAAGTGTCCAATAGGGAGATTAAGCAAATTTTAGAAAAGACAGTTCGTCCGGACCGCAAGGATTGGTCCCAGCGCTTAGATGATGCACTTTGGGCATATAGAACTGCATTTAAGACTCTCATTGGCATGTCCCCGTATCGCCTTGTATTCGGGAAAGCATGCCATCTTCCTGTCGAGCTAGAGCATAGAGCGTATTGGGCTATCAAGAAATTGAATTTTGACCTCACCCAGGCTGGCAAAGAGAGAGCACTGCAGCTCTCAGAATTAGAGGAACTCAGGAATGATGCATATGAGAATGCCAAATTATACAAAGCTCGCACAAAAGCATTTCATGATAAGCATATTGTCAGGAAAGTGTTTGAGCCAGATCAGAAAGTGTGGCTATACAACTCTCGTTTGCATTTATTCCCAGGAAAGTTGAGATCGAGATGGACAGGTCCTTATATCGTGAAAGAAGTATTTCCCCATGGAGCAGTGACATTATTCGATCCTATGACCCAAGGTACATTCAAGGTAAATGGGCAAAGACTGAAGCCATTCATTTCAGATGCCTTACAGGATGGTGAGTGTGAGATAGTACATCTCACAAAGGCATGAGGATTCGACCAGAGGGATGTATCATATGTATATTATTTATTTTTTATTTTAGTGTTTTTATTTATTTAGTATTTCATTTCACATGTGCTAATTTGTGTTTTGATGTATGCAGGATGAACTTAACATTTAGTGTATCAATTACCAGGCAGAGAAGAGCTTTCAAAGAATTCAAGGATCAAAGGAAAATCAACTTCAGAAGCTCAGAGCAAATCAGGTTGTATCTATCCTTTCTCCCATATTTTTGTTAGTGTCTTTTAGTGTGCATTTGCATTACATTTTTATTCATTTTGTATGCCACTAGGGACAATGTCATTCAAGCATGGGGGGGTTGTTTAGATGCATGCACACAAAAATTTCAATTTTTTTTTGTATGACTGGTAATCAAAGTAGGCATTTGAGAACAAAGTGTAGCATATATGATTGTTTTTGACATAATCTAACAGTTTATAAATTTTTAAGCCCCATAAAAATTTTATTTTCTAAACTGAGTCAAATAGAGTAGTTGTTTATGAGATAATTCAAAGAAAAGATAGTATTTGATTGTTAGAAAATTTTGAATCACTTTAGTATAAGTATGCACAGTATGTTTTGTGAAAGAATAAGCAATGGAAAGATATGTTTGAAAAATGAGTTTAAAAGAATAGAGCTACGTTTAGTTGTTGATGTCTTCGTGAATCCTAGTAGTGGAACTCAGACACGAGATGAAGTGTTTGAGTATCTTAACGAAAAGGATAACGAAGGAGATCATCTTCTTGTCTAAGTCGATATCTGTGGCCTTTGTAGTTCGAGTAAGTAGAATCTGAAGGGTGTTTTACACCTGGTGCCCCAAAGCCAGCTGGTTTGGGAGCCACCGGTTCGAAAGCTTGTTACATGGACTGCATAGAAAGCCTAAGAGATAGAGACATTGCACAAGACGAGAGGAAGACTATACGTAAACTATTAGAATAGAAGGTCTAGTGACTCGAGCAATTAAGTCTGAGGGATACTTTGTATCTAGTGCCCTAAGGTCGGCCGACTTGGGAGTCACTGACCCAAAGCTCACTACACGAGTCACGAAAACTGACTATTCGAAATAGTGCTCATATGAGAAGAATGCGCAAGGGATCAAAAGTTGAAAAAAGAGTGAAAATGAAAAAAAAGAATGTGCTGAATGAGAAATTTTTCATTGCTTAGGCATAAAATGTGTATTACTGTGCAGAAAATATATAAGTGAGAATAAATGAGTAAAACATGAGAATACTTGACTTTCAGAGAAAAATCATGAACTAGCTACAATATTAGAAAAGGGAAGAAAAAAAAATTTAACTGTGGTGGCATGAGATTTTTAAACTTGTTTTGAGAATGTCGATTACATGAAATATTTATTACAACTGCATTCTTAAGAGCCTAATATTTTTGAAAAATCATCTTCGCACTTCATTGATGTTTGTGGGTAGCATCTCTGCAAACCCTCACGAGACCTTACTCGTCCACTAGTGTAAGCTAGGGGTTTAAAGGGATTGTTGCATACGCTAAATGCAACCGTGATTCCTACGAAAGTGAGTTAGTATTATGCATTCATGCTTAGCATTTCTTGTCTTCAGTGCATATCATGATTAGGGTTTGTTAAGAGACTAACAAACATTCAAGCATGGGGGTATTTGATGATGCATGAAATGCACATCATGTAAACAAGTTTTTCATGCATTTTGTATCAAGTTTAAGGTTTTAAACCCATGTTTAGATGTGTTTTGATAGTAAGGGGCTATGGTTCGAATTTCAGAAAAATCGGAGTTAAAATGAGAGAGTTATGGCTATTTCAGTGTTTGGGCACGGATTTCGAGGTGGATCGGATCCATATCCAACCCAATTAGGTCAATTGGACCTTGGATCAACTCTTAGAAAGCCCAAAACCCAACCCACACGCCTATCCAAATCCATTTCAAAAAGTTTTTCTGAAAACCCCCCAGAAAGAGGCGCCTAGAAAATATATTTTTTATAACATTGTTTTTGCAAATTCCAAAAATTATAAATATACTTTTTAGAGAAGCCCTAGGCATCTTTGGCTGTGTTTGGACGCCCTTTACAGTGACTCTACATCAGCAGCTCCTTCCTCTCCATCTTCTCCAACGTTTTGGCCATTGAAGACCGGCCTATGCTTGGTTTCCAAGCATATTTCGATCCCCTTTGTGTTCTTTTCATTTCTTTCTTGTTCCTTGCTGTAGTATTCACCATTTTTTTGTATTTTTGCAGGTGTAGCAGAGGTGGAGACCATTAACCTTGGGCGGGAGTGCGCAACACACCACCAAGGTGAGCCGGCCCTACCTCCATCCGGCTTTCTACACCCTCCGATCGAGAATCGGCTCACATTCCATCGTCGGTGGATCTCCAACGTGTAGCAGCTGCAAAAGGTGCCATTTTTGGTGAAGTACAACATTCTCGAACTGTATATGACGTCCATCTCCAGCCATGGTCCGCTCTTCTTCATCCCCCCGGTCGTCGGATCTTCCAAAAGGTAGGTCTTCTTCTTCCTTCTCTTCTAGCTAAAACCGAATGTGAGTGTTGGTTTTCTCTTCTTTATTTTCTGAGTGTTTCTTGTTTTCTTCTTGTTTTCAACCTTAGAATAGAGTTCGTGCATAGGCCAGCACGTTAGCTTAGGTTTATTTATTTGATTGATTCATTGGAATCGAGTTTTTATTGATTTTTCATCCTTTTTATAAAAATCGGCTAGATCTTCATCTAGTCGATTCTTCAAGTTTGTCATAAGTGTTCGTGGTGTTGTTCTACAGAAAATCCAATAAAGAAAGTGTTCATTTTGATTCATCTTAGTCGGTTTTGTGTGTGGGTGGCATTTGGTTTTAATTAAAAAGAAAAATCCAAAAAAATCGGCTAGACTTATTCTAGCAGATTCTTGATTTTCACAAAAATATTTTTCTTTGTTCTGATTTTTTTATGTCCAGCATGTGTATTGTGTTATTTTGCTGAAAATCCTATTCTAAAAAGTTTATTTTAATTCATTTTGTTTGTGGGTTTTGCTTGTCTTGTTTTGATTTTATTTTTGGAAAAAGAAAAAAAAAATCGGCTAGAATTGTTCTAGCCGATCTTTGTATTTTTGTTAAGTGTGTGTTGAGGTTGGTAAATCGTGTGTTTGCTGTGTGTTTTGGGTGTCAACAGCATTATAAAGTTGTGTTAATTAATTTCATTCGTTTAGGATAATTCTCAATAATCGTTTTTAGCATTTTGTGTTTTTGGTGTTTTGAATAT
This sequence comes from Nuphar pumila, assembly GCF_984573655.1. Lineage (NCBI taxonomy): Eukaryota > Viridiplantae > Streptophyta > Magnoliopsida > Nymphaeales > Nymphaeaceae > Nuphar > Nuphar pumila. The sequence goes on along the minus strand of NC_143255.1, from coordinate 66,614,925 downwards.
ATTGAAAAACAAAAATTACAAGAGTCGAATTTTTATTTTCTTTACGTTTTTAAATAAATTCCAGCATAGTGCTGTTCATGTTTGCATTTAGGGGAGTTAGGAGTCCTTTTCATCATATTTTAATTTAGTTCTATCAAAATAAGACTCCTTAGTAAGTCATTTTTTTTTTCTTTTAGTTTAAGTTTTTTTTTTATTCTTTTCATTTTTTTTTTAGTCTTCTTCTTCCCCAAGGAGGGCGGCAGCCATTAGAGCTCCCCTTGAGCTCTTGGTTGAATTTTTAGAAATTGTTAATTGTCATTAATTGAGTTAGGTAGGTGTAATTAGGTTGTCTATGTTCAATGTATTAGGGTTTAGTGTCTTAGCCGTTTTTAGGGGTTATTTAAGTTAAGTTTTGGGGATTAGGTTAGTATTTAATCCAAAGAAATCGTTTTCTATTTAAATTCCTTTATTCTCTAGGTAAAAATTAATTGTATTAGTTTAGAAAGTAGCCCTTTTAGAGGTTGGTGATTTTTGAGAAGGGAGGCAATTAAGGCTTAGAAGTTGGCGATTTTGGAAAAAGGAGGTTCTTCAAAATTTGTGTGAGGCATTTAAGGAAAATTTTAATTTTAAATGGGTATTAAAGAAGGAGTTACTCCTTAACTTTGGAAAGTGTTTTTGGCATTAAACAAAAATTCCAATCTTGGCTACACGATTTCCATAGAGTATTAAAAGCATTTTAATTCCATCTTGAAAAGCAAAAATCATGTATTTTTAGATTGGTCTTTCCATTTTTCCAAAAAGAGCTTTAAAGGCAATTAAGGAGTATAACTCCCTCTTTAAATGGGGCGATTTTTGAGAATCCAAAGCATTTCAAAATTTGAACATTGGTAATTATTACATTCCTTTTCCAACCTTCTCTATTAAAATCGTTAGCTTTGAATTAATTGTAGGAATTAAGAGGTTACTACTTTAGTCTAACCCTAACCCTAGGTCGAGTCAAACCTAGTTCAACTCACTTGAGTCTAGTCAAGTCAACCTTAGTCTGAGTCAACCGACCCTACCTATTGAACCTAATCTAACCTAGTCAATTAGATTGACTTGGTTAGGTGCGCCTTGTGTCAAAGTCAACTTGAACCCTAGCCCAAGTCAAATACAACTCGAGCCTAGTCAAAGACCTAGACCTAACTCGAGTCAAACCTTAGTCTAAACCAAGTCGAGTCAACCGAGTTTACCTTACCCCATTCGAGCCTAGTGAAACCTAAGTTGGGTCAAACTTAGTTGAGCCTAAGTCAACTCGAACCTAGTTGACTAAGTCAACCCTAAACCGAGTCCACCTAAGTCAATCGAACCTAGTTGACTAAGGGAACTCAAAACCGAACCCAACTAGTTGAGTCAACCTTAGCTCGAGCCTATCTCTCTCAACCTAGTCAAAACCGAGCCTACCTACTCCAATCCGGGTTCATCCAAACCCAATCCGAACCTACCCAAGCCAAAACCGAGCCTAGTCGAGTCAACCGAGTGAACCCTAACCTTAGCCTTCGTTCTTTAGTGAATTAATCTCATTTAGTATTAATTATTTTGATTTTTATACTAATTAGTTTATTTATCTACTTTAGTTGTAGTGAAGAAGTATGTGTGTGTATATCGTATTTGTTTCGTATGTGTGAAATGTGTTTTGTGAGTGTTTGAATTGATAATTAGATATTCTTTAACTTAGTAGGCATATTACATTTTATTGATTAGCATAGTTGCATTTGCATTGTTATTTAACGTAGTTCTAGTCATAATTTGCTTATCGTGTTTTGCTCGTCGTACATTTAGCATATTCGTAATCATCATCTGCATATACACTGTTATACAGTGTCATTTAGATTGCATTAGGTTTGATTTGTCTTTTAGAGTGTTAAAATAGATTCATAAAGTGAATAGTGCATTCAAATAAAATCCAGATTTTTGCCCTGTCGTACTCGCATTATTTTCTGTGCAAAAATTCTGTGTTTTCCAAATTTTTTTTCTTCTATTCACTTTATTGACTTGTTATTTAACTTCAGACCAAATTTCAGCTCATTCGGAGTTGATTTGGTCTGATTTTTAAGCGTTTTGCGAAAACCGCTTTTTCTGGATTTCAAATTACAGGACTTTCGATATCCTGATTTTTCCCAGATTTGAAACGCTTATATCTGGAGTTTCAGATATTGTTTTTTTATTCTGTAAAAACTGTCAGTTTGTTTAATCTGTCAGTTGCAGAACAGAACAAATTTCGGGAAAATTGGACCTTCATTGCCCTGTCAAACAGCGGTTTTCCGATAACCTGTCAGAATGCTATTTTACACTAGTTAGGGGCAGTTTCGTAATTTTCTTAGTTTCGGCAATTTAGACTTGTTTTCAGTAGTTTTTGCATTTTAGGAGTTGCATAATCATCACACAGCATTAGTAGAATTAATTTGGTCAATTTTAGAATTAATTTAGTATTTTCTTTAATTTTTGTTTGATAAATAGCATTTGCTTTATTATTTTCGTAAAAGTAGAATTAGTTTTATTTATTGTTTGCATTATTAAAATAGTATACTAACTTTGTATTTTTCTGCATTTTTAGGTTGTAAAGTATACTTAGCTTCCAGGGTTATTTTTCAAGTGTGAGGAGCGAATAATTGGCGAAAAGACGGAAATACCCTTGGTGTGGAGCAGAAGACTGATTGCTTGTTTATTTTCATTTTAGTAATTAATTGTAGTTGTATTAACTTTATAATTGTAGATTGACATTTGACATTAATAAATTAAATTTTCTAAAAATATCGTGGTTAATTCCTGTTCCCTGAGGATTCGACCCGTACTTACCACTTTGTGGAAAATCGGTTTTTATATTTTTGGTTGACGATTTTCCAAAGTCTTATTGAAAATAAGTGTTTTAAAAAGAGCATTCTAAAATATCAACCATGGATGACTGGGAACTTCTTTCCAAACAGGTTGAAGATGAACATTATCTTGAGAAGTACTCTCTATCAAAGGTTCTTCTTGAAGTATTACTTCTTCTCCTTCGCTTAGAGGTATAACCTGCTCACAATTCTCATCAAATGCAATATGTAAAGATTCTTCAATGCAAGATGTTCTTTTATTAAAAACACAAAAATTTTTTACTTCTAGAAGAATATCCAAGAAATATTGATTCATCTGATTTTGAATCAAACATATAAAGATTATCTTTGGTATTTAACAAGAAGCATTTACTATCAAAAAATTTGAAATATGAGATCTTTGGTATACGATCATAATACAATTCAAAACATGTTTTATGTAAGATTGGTCGAATAAGAACACGGTTTAAAACATAACATGTTGTATTTATTGCTTCAGCCATAAAGTATTTTGGTAAATTTTTATCTTGAAGCATGGTTCTAGCACATTCTTGCAAAGTTCTATTCTTTCTTTCAACAACTCCATTTTGTGGAGCCGCTCTAGGAAAAGTAAAGTTGTGAGATATACCATGTAAATCACAATACTTTAGAAAAGATTCATTTTCAAATTCACCACCATGATCACTATGAATTTTAATTATAGATGTAGATTTTTCATTTGTAATTCTTCTACAAAGTTTGGAAAATTCAGAAAAAGCATCATTTTTGCTTTTTAGAAAAATCACCCATGTAAATCGAGAATAATCATCTACTATAACAAAAGCATACTTGCTATCATTCAAACTTTGAATTCTAGATGGTCCAAATAGATCTAAATGTAAAAGTTCAAGAGGTGGTTTTGTTGAAACTATATATTTTGTTTTAAAAGAACTCTTGATTTGTTTACTCCTTTGGCAAGCACCACATAAGTGATCTTTCTTATATGGTATTCTAGGTAGGCCTCTTACAAGATCATTCTTGGATAACTTGGAAATAATTTTAAAGTTAACATGTCCAAGTCTCTTGTGACATAACCATTGAATTTCATTTGAAACAATAAGACATTTTTCATTAAAAGTGGGTAACTCATCTAGATAAAGTTCATACACATTGTTCCTTTTTTTACCTTTAAAAATGATCTTTTTAGATTGAAAATCAGAAATTAAGCATAAATCATGTTCAAAAGAAACAAGAAAACCTTTATCGCATAATTGACTAATGGATAATAAATTATGCATTAAACCATCTACTAAAAGAACATTTTCTATCAAGGGAATTTTTGGATTACCAATATTACCAATACCTATTACTTTTCCCTTGTTATTGTCACCAAAGGTGACGGTTCCTCCATCCTTATTTTGGAGGGTGAAAAAAAACTCCGACCTTCCAGTCATATGTTTGGAACAACCGCTGTCCAATATCCATTTGCTTCTTATTTTGTGTACCTACAACAAAATTAGAAGACAAAGCATTTGACCCCTTTCTATTTTTGGGTCCATGAGAGTTAGTCTTAGGAACCCATATCTATTTGGATTTTGGTTTCCTTTGATAATAAATATTCTTTTTATAAAAAGATTTAGCATTTCTAGAATAATCATGTCTAGGCTTATAAGCATTATAAGTTCCATGATTAGATGCATTTCTATTAGAACTGGAAAATTTAGTTCAATGAACAAATGGTTGAGAATATTGTCTTTGATTCTTCACCACATAGTTTGGTCTATTTTGAGTATCAAAGAAGCTATATCCCAATCCGGTTTTATTAACCGAGCATCTTTGAGAACCAAGAAGTCTTTCTAGATTCTCTTGACCATTTGTGAATTTGGTCACTATAGAAAGAAGATCATTTGATTTTTCTTTTAGACTCGTTATTTCTTTTTGTAAGAGATTGGTTCTAATTCCAATTTCTTTTATCTCAATTGCTTGACAAGAGTTTTCCTTCTTGAGATTTTCTATCTCTTGAAGTAACACTTTATTTTGAGAGTCAAGAGTTGAATTTTCAGTTTTTAACTCTTTGTTTTTAGAACTTAGACTCTTAAATTTAGCATATAAATCATTGAATGCTTCTAATAAATCATCATAATCAAATTGACTTACCGAATCTTCTTGTGCTACAAAGCACTTGTTGGCGACTTCTTCATTTGATTCTTCATCGAAAGAGGAGTCACTATCATCCCAACATGCTTGAAATGCCTTTTTCTTCTTGAATTGGTCCTTGGGCTTGATTTTAAGAAGAGGACAATCTTTCTTGATGTGTCCTGCCTTTTTGCAGTTAAAGCACTTGACTTTATTTGGATTGGAAGAATCCGTTTTCTTTACCTTTCTTTGAAATCTTCCCCTTTTGATGAATCTTTTGAATTGCCTTGTGATGAGAGCAATATCTTCATCTTCATCTTCTTCTGAATTTTCAGAGTCAGAAGTGTCTTTAAAAGCAAGAGATTTCTTCTTGGGTTTTTCTTCTTGTCTGTCTTGAAGTTGGACTTCATATGCCATTAAGTTACCAACCAAATCTTCAAGAGTGAGAGTGTTTAAATCATTTGCTTCCTTAATAGTTGTAGTTTTTCTCTCCCATTGAAGAGTTAAACACCTTAGGATTTTTCTGACTAAATCCACTTATGAATATTCTTTTCCAAGGGATTTCAGAGTGTTAGTGATATCGGTCATTCTTGTTACCATGTCCGATATAGATTCATTTTGCTTTATTTTAAACAATTCAAATTTATGAACTAAAGAAGCGATTTTAGATTCCTTTACCTTTGACGTACCTCCATGAGTCACGAGAAGAGTATGCCAGATTTCATTTGCTGTACAACATTGAGAGATATGATTGAACTCTACCTTGTCAACGGCACAATACAATGCATTCATCGCCTTGGCATTAAGTGAAGCAGTCTTCTTTTCTTCATTGGTCCATTGACTGAAATCAGTTGATGGCATTTGGTACTTTTCCGAAACAACTCTCCAAATTTCAAGATCCATGGATTGCAAGAATATTGTCATTCTCACTTTCCAGTATCCATAGTTTGTTTCATCGAAAAGAGGAGGACGAACAGAGGAGCATCCTTTTTTGTGCTGAGATATTGTAGTTGTCATGCTAGATGATGGTCAAATCAAAATAATAGCAAACCTGCTTTCATACCAAATGAAAGTGCAGTAGGATCGAGGCAACGAGCACTAGAGCGGGGGTGAATAGTGCTTTTAAAAATTGTCTGCGGAATTTTGACGGATTTTGCAATTCGCAAAGCAAACACACAAAGAACACAATAATTTATCCTGGTTTGGTCTTTCCCGACCTACATCCAGTCCCCAAGCAAAACCTGCTTGAGATTTCCACTATCAACCTTGTGTAACTACAAGAGCATATAGACCAAATCCGGTCCCACTTTCAGTAACAAACCTACTGAAAGCAAACAACTCCTTTAAACCAAGGAGTCCTGCCTTTTACAGAAAATTGAAACAAGTAACAACTTATAATACAACCTATGAGCCCTTCTTATGAATGCAAATGATATGCAATTGGCTTTTGAGGTTGTTGAAATACTATACTCATGAATTCACTATCTCTCAAAGGAATTTGAGTGAAAAACTGAAGTGAAAAATATCATGTGAGTGAGAAAATGAATATGAGTGAAAAACAAAAAGTAATTGATTCAAATTGATTGAATTGCAGTGCTTTTGAGTATAGAATGCACTCATATTTATAATTGAAATATTTCATATGTTGAGGGTATGAAAGGGTGTCAAAACAATCCATTTTGAACGATTAAAACATTTGAAAAATGAAAAGACACGCCTTTTTAAAGTTTCAGGAAAAACAGCAAAATTAGGCGACTGAAACAGTAGTTGGTCGACTAATAATTAGCTATTAATAGACTGACAGTTATCGTCGGTCGAGTGATCTGTTAATCGAGCCGTTTGAAAATCTAAAGTTTTGAAACTTAGTCGACTAGAGAAAAAGTTAGTCGACTGATAATATCATCAGTAGACTGAAAAATCTTTCAGTCGACTGCTGCTAAATTTTTCTGAAAAACACAAGTTTTGTCCGGTCGACTGATAAAAGCATTAGTCGACTGCTGCTAAATTTCCAGAAAACACATGTTCTGTCCAGTCGACTGATAAAGTCATTAGTCGACTACTGCTAAAATTTCCAGAAAACAGACATTCTGTCCGGTCGACTAATAAAACCTTCGGTCGACTAATTTGATAAAAAATATATTTTGCTTAGAAAATTTGGCGCGAAAGGGTTAGTCGACTGGTGAGTCTATTGGTCGACTAATAAACACGAAAATTTAAGAAAAGAGTTTTCTAAAAACATTTTCATGAAGGGTTCTTTTAGAAAAGTTTTTCTAAAGACTTTTTAGCTAAAATGCAATCGAAATATACACTCTAAGTAAGGATCTTACAAGAATCTAAGACTTTTAATAAATTTTTCATGTGCACACTTGTCTTCAAAGATTTTTCATCAAATTCTTCAATGCTTGTCATATTTCTTCATTGCCTTAGCTGAAATGCAGTTGATTCACTTGCTCATCATCAAAACCTTGTACTTGAAGTATCATGTACTACTTCATTGTCGTAACACATTGTCTTAACAATCTCCCCCTTTTTTTATGATGACAAACTAGTCATAGATAGAGCATAGAAAACTTAAACTTACTCCCCCTATCAATATGCTGTCAAAACATAAAAAGTTAGCATAATATCGAGCACATTTATCAAACACATTCTTCTCATGCATATTGGTGTTCTTCTCCCTCTTTGTCATGATCAAAAGGAGTAGGTGAAGTCAGAGTATAAAAAAAATGCAGATATAAGTTCAAAATATTACAACCCAAACAAAATGTTATCAAAGTAATATCAGTAAACAAAGTTCAAGAGAAGTGTTGCTTGAGCATCTCCGTGATTTCAGCTATATAAGACTGAATAGATGAAAGTTGTTGATTAACATCTTCATAAAATGTATGTTGTTGAAGTTCCAAGGCTTCAATGTGTTTCAGAATTTCATCACCATCTTTTCCAGTAGAGAATCTCTTCCTTTTGCCTTGAGATGGAGGCGATATAGGAGATGGGGATGGTTCGGGAGATATAGGAGATCCAGAGGATGAGGGTACTAGATAGGAAAGTTTCATGCATTTAAGAACAGTTTCATCAAAGATTCTCTTTTGAGTAACAGACTTTTCAGTATCTAGAGGCACTTTGAAACATTTAAAGAATCAAGTAACGATTAAGCCATATGGAAGAAATGGTTTTTGCTTCCATAAAGTAGTAAAGAAGACATGTGCCCTGTTTGCAGATATATTTCTAAATAAGACATATAGAGCAGTAGAAAGATCAGTGAAAAAATAATCAAAAGATCCTGTCTTTGGAAGAACATTGTGAGCAAGAATTCTTCCAATAATTTGTGCACGAGGTTGAAGATTAGTATTTTGAAAAGGAGGACAATGAGGAGCACCTGGAAGTAGTATTTAGTCAAAAATCGTTTTATCCTCAAGTTCAATGGAATTAAAAAGAGTGCCAAAAGATGAAACATTAAGAATCTTTCTAAGAAGTTTGTAATCAAATTCAATTTCAACATCTCTATCGAGAGAGGAAAAAAAACTGGTATCATGATCTACTTGCAAATTTGTGTAAAATAAATGGATCAATAAAGGATAATAATCATGATCGGAAGAAGCATAAAAAAGATGTGAATTCCCTGTAAACAATGCCTTGAGATTATATCGTTCATAGACATGAAAAAGAATGTTTCGACCGGGTAAAATCGAAAGGGCAGATATAGATCCAAACCTATCATACAGAAGAGGATTTCGAAGGAGGTTAAGAGAGAATCCATGCTGAGCCTTGGCTGTGGGTGTGGATGATGAAGGGGAAGCATGCCCGGAGGCAGTTTTTTGATGAGGCATCGTTGTCAAGAAAGGGGCAAAGAATCTGGAACCTATAAAAAATGGTGTTGCTGCAGGGAGTGACGAGATGCTGCAAAAAATCTGGTGTGGCAATGACGTCTGACGCTGCAAATGTTATCCGGTGTGACAAAGATGGTCCAAAAAAAAAATGGGCACCAATTCACCAAGGGTTTTAGAAGAGGGGAAGAGAAAAGGGAAAGAGGGTTCAATTATTGTAGAGGTTGTTGTCGTCATCCGGCGAGTGAAAGAGGGATGTCAATTCACAGAGGGTTTTTAGAAAAGAGGGAAAAGGACAATTTTCTATAGAGGAGAGGGAGAGAGAGAGAAACACGATGGGGCTGAAGAAAAGGGTTGACTGCCCTTTGTTTTTAAAACAAGTAAGTTATTGAGTCTGAATTTAAAAAAAAAAATAACCAACTATCAGTCGACTAATCGACAAATGTCAGTTGACTGAAAAGTTTTGTTTTGAAAAATTTCATGAAAAATGAAAATTTTAAAAAACAAATTATAAATTTAATAATGATCAAATGCCTAGTTTTCTTCTAATTCTCATAAAATCTTCGTTTTTGAGTGGTTTAGTAAATATGTCAGCATGTTGTGCATTTATGGGTATAAAATTTAAAGAAATATCTCCTTTTAAAATATGATCTCATAAAAAATGATGTCTCACTTCAATATGCTTAATTTTTTAGTGTTGAACAAGATTTTTTGAAAGATTTATAGCACTAGTGTTATCACAATAAATTATTATTGTGGAGTAATTCAAACCAAAATCTCTTAAGATTTGCTTCATCCATAGTACTTGTGAACATGCTAAACTAGCCGCTATATATTCTGCTTCAGTAGTTGAGAGTGATACTGAATTTTGTTTTTTTTACTAAACCAAGAGACTAAGGAATGTCCTATGAAGTGACAAGTTCTACTAGTACTCTTGCGATCAAATTTGCTTTTAACAAAATTTGCATCACTATATGAAACTAAATCAAAGGAAGATGATTTTGGGTAAAACAAACCAGAGTCTGAAGTATCTTTCAAGTATCGAAGAATTTGTTTTACAACAATTAAATGAGATTCTTTCGGATTAGCTTGAAATCTAGCACACATACAAACACTAAACATTATATCAGGTCGACTAGCAGTTAAGTATAATAGAGATTCAATCATACCTCTATAGAGCTTAGTATCTACAGTTTTACTGTTTTCATCTTTGTCAAGAAAGGTAGTTGTGCTCATAGGATTTCTTCTTGATTTAGATGAGTCCATGTCAATCTTTTAAGAAGTTCTTTTATATACTTGGCTTGGTTGATGAAGATTCCTTCTTCAGTTTGCTTTATTTGAAGTTTAAGAAAGTAGTTCAATTCGCCCATCAAGCTCATTATAAACTCTTCCTGTATAGCTTTAGCAAAATCTTTGCAAAGAGAATCATTAGTAGAACTAAATATTATATCATAACCTTAAATTTGCACAATACGAATATCTGAATTTAGATTTTTAATAAATAGAGTGAAGTCTACCCGACCGATGGAAAAACCATTTTTTTTAGAAAACTTCATAGTCTTTCATACCATGCTCTTGGTGTTTGTTTGAGTCTGTACAAAGATCTTTTTAATTTGTAGACTCTTTCTGAATATTTCTCATCTTCAAAGCCTGGAAATTGTTCTACATAGACTTCTTCATTGATGTATCTATTCAAAAATGCACTCTTAACATCAATTTGGTATAACTAAAAATTCATGCAGCTAGCAAAAGCAAGCATCATTCGAATTGATTCCAATCGATCCACTGGTGCAAAGGTTTTATCAAAATTTGTGCCTTCTTCTTGGTTATAACCTTGTGCTACTAGCTTTGCTTTGTTTCAAATGACTTCGTTGTTCTCGTCTAGCTTGTTCCAAAAGACCCATCTTGTGTCAATTATCGGATGATCCTTTGGTCTATCAACTAGATCTCATACATCCTTCAGAGTGAATTGGTTAAGTTCTTCAGACATGGCCAAAAGCCAAAATTCATCATCACAAGCTTCATTGATATTCTTTGGTTCTATTTTTTATATGAAAGCAAAATTTATAATATATTCTTCCAATTGCCTTCTAGTTTGGACATCACTCTTTATCTCTCCAATAATCTGCTTATGTAGATGATTAGGAAGTTCTTTCCAAACCGGTAGAAGATTTTTAGGAATATTTTCATGTGAAACACTTTCTATCAAAGGTTCTCCTTGAGGTATGACTTCTTCTCCTTAACTTAGAGGTATAACCTGCTCACAATTCTCATCAAATAAAATATGTAAAGACTCTTCAATACAAGAAGTTCTTTTATTAAAAACATGATATGCTTTGCTTCTAGAACAATATCCAAGAAATATTGCTTCGTCTGATTTTGAATAAAACTTATCAAGATTATCTTTGGTATTTAACAAGAAGCATTTACTACCAAAAATTTTGAAAAATGAGATCTTTGGTATACGATCATAATACAATTCAAAACATGTTTTATGTAAAAATGGTCAAATTAGAACGCGGTTTAAAACATAATAACATGTATTTACTACTTCAGCCCAAAAGTATTTTGGTAAATTTTTATCTTAAAGCATGGTTCTAGCACATTCTTGCAATGTTCTATTCTTTCTTTCAACAACTCCATTTTAGAGAGCTGATCTACGAAAAGAAAAGTTGTGAGATATTCCATGTAAATCACAGAACTTTAGAAAATATTCATTTTCAAATTCTCCTCTATGATCACTACGAATAGTAATAATTGAGGTGGATTTTTTATTTGTAATTCTTCTACATAGCTTAGAAAATTCAGAAAAGCATCATTTTTGCTTTTCAAAAAAATCACCCAAGTAAAATGAAAATATTGATCTACTATAACAAAAGCATATTTATTACCATTCAAACTTTGAATTCTAGATGGTCCAAATAGATCTAAATGTAAAAGTTTGAGAGGACGATTTGTTGAAACTATATCTTTCGTTTTGAAAGAACTCTTGATTTGTTTACCCATTTGACAAGCATCACATAAATGATTCTTTTTATATGATATTCTAGGTAGGCCTCTAACAAGATCATTCTTGGATAACTTAGAAATTAATTTGAAGTTAACATGCCCAAGTCTCTTGTGCCATAACCATTGAATTTCATCTGAATCAAAAAAACATTTTTTATTGAAGGTGGGTAACTCATCAAGATAAAGTTCATATACATTGTTCCTTCTCTTTCCTTTAAAGATGATTTTTTTAGAACAAGAATCAGAAATTAAGCATAAATCATGTTCAAAAGAAACGAGAAAACCTTTGTCACATAATTGACTAATAGATAACAATATATGCATTAATCCATCTACTAAAAAAACATTTTCTATCAAGAAAAATTTTGGATTATCAATATTACCAATACCGATTATTTTTCCCTTACTATTGTCACCAAAGGTGACAGTTCCTCCATCCTTACTTTGAAGGGTGAAAAATAACTCTGGCCTTCCAATCATATGTTTAGAACAACTGCTCTCCAAAATCCACTTGTTCCTTATTTTGTGTACCTACAACAAAATTGGAAGACAAAGCATTTGACCCTTTTTTATTTTTGGGTCCATGAGAGTAAGTCTTAGGAATCTAAATCCATTTGGATATTGGTTTTCTTTGAAAATAATCACTCTTTCTAACATAAAATGTTTTAGCATTTCTAGAATTATAGAAGGAAGCATGATAAGATGAATAAACATGTCTAGGCTTATATGCATTGAAACTACCATGATGTGTGTGATATGTTTCTGCCATGATATACATATCTAGAAAACAGAGTTCTTTGAACCAATGATTGAGAATTTTGACTTTTATTCTTTACCACATAATTTGGTCTATTTTGAGTATCAACGAAACTATATCCCAATCCAGTTTTGTTAACCGAGCATCTTTGAGAACCAAGAAGTTTTTCTAGATTTTCTTGACCTTTAGTGAACTTAGTCACTATAGAGAGAAGATCATTATATTTTTCTATCAAACTAGACATTTCTTCTTGTAAGACATTAGTTCTAATGTCAATTTCTTTTATCTTAGATGCTTGAGAAACGTTTTCCTTCTTGAGATCTTCCATCTCTTGAAGTAATAAATTGTTCTTAGAGTCAAGAGTCAAATTTTCTGTTTTCAACTCTTTTTTTTAGAATTTAGACTCTTAAATTTAGCATATAAATCATTAAAAGCTTCTAATAAGTCATCATAGTCAAATTGACTTACTGAGTCTTCTTGTACTACAAAGCACATGTTGGCAACTTCTTCATTTGATTCTTCATCGAAAGAAGAGACACTTTCATCCCAACTAGCATGAAATGCCTTTTTCTTCTTGAATTGGTCCTTAGGCTTGATTTTGAGAAGAGGACAATCTCTTTTGATATGTTCAGCCTTTTTGCAGTTGAAACACTTGACTTCATCAAGATTTAGTGGTTTAATTTTCTTCACCTTTCTTTGATATCTTCTCTTTTTGATGAATCTTTTGAATTGCCTAGAGTCTAAAGTGCCTTTGAATGCAAGAGGTTTCTTTTTTGGTTCTTATTCTTATCTATCTTGAAGTTGAATTTCATATGTCATCAAATTACCAATTAAATATTTAAGAGAAAGGGTGTTGAAATCATTGGCTTCCTCTATTGTTGTAGTATTTCTCTCCCATTCAAGAGTTAAACACCTCAAGACTTTTCTAACTAAATCCACTTGCGAATATTCTTTCTCAAGGGATTTGAGAGTATTAGTAATATCGGTCATTCTAGTTATCATGTCAGAAATTGACTCATTTTGCTTCATTTTAAATAACTCAAATTTATGAACTAAATAGATAATTTTAGATTCCTTTACCTTTGACATACCTTCATGAGTTACGAGAAGAGTATGCCAAATTTTATTTGCAGTGAAACATTGAGAGATACAATTGAACTCTACTTTGTCAATGACACAATATAGCGCATTCATAGCTTTAGCATTGAGTGAAGCAGTCTTTTTTGCTTTATCGGTCCATAGGCTGAAATCAGTTGATGGTACTTGGTACTTTTTCGAAATGACTCTCCAAATTTCAAGATCCATGGATTGTATGAATATTGTCATTCTTACTTTTCAATATCCATAGTTTGTTCCGTCAAAGAGAGGAGGATGAACTAAGGAGCATCCTTCTTTATGCTGAGAAGACGATGTTGTTGCCATGCTAGATGATGATAATATCAAAAGATAGCAAACATCGCTCTGATACCAAATGAAAGTGTTGTAGGATCGATACAACGAGCACTAGAGGGGGTGAATAGTGCTTTTAATCTTCGTCTTTGAAATTTGAAGGAATTTGAATACTGCAAAACAATCACACATAAAGAACACAAGAATTTTATCTTGGTTTGGTCTTCCAGACCTACATCCAGTCCCCAAGCCAAACCTTGCTTGAGATTTTCACTATTACACTTGTGTAACCATAAGATCAAACAGACCAAAATTGGTCTCACTTTCAGCAACAACCCTGTTGAAAGCAAACTTCTCCTTTAAACCAAGGAGATTGTCTTTTTACAGAAAAATTGAAATAACCAACTTACAATCAATCTGCGAGCCTTTCTTATGAATGCAAATGGAGTGGAATAGGATTCTAAGGTTGCTGAAATACGCAACTCACAATTTCACTAACTCACAAAAAGAATTTGAGTAAAAAACTAGAGTGAAAATACTTGGGAAAAAACAAATACTTAAATGAATAGGAGTGAAAAACAAAGAATTTGATCTTTCAAATCAATGTAATTCGATTCAATTCTATTATTTTGAGTAGAGATCACACTCTTATTTATAGCTGAGGAATTTCATATGTTAGAGGTACGAAAGGGTGTCAAAATAGTCAGTTTTGAATGGTCAAATCATTTGAAAAATTGAAAAGATGCATCTCTTAAAAGTTTCAGAAAACAACTATATTAGTTAACTAGAATAGTTATTAGTTGACTTAAATCAAATATTAGCAGATTGATAGTTAAAGTCAATCGACTATTGTATCTAACTGAACAATTTTGAATTCTGGATTTTAAAACTTAGTCAACTAAAGAAAAGTTAGTTGACTGATGAAAATCATTAGTAGACTAAAAAACTTACAGTCGACTCTGCTAAAATTTTCAGAAATCGAACATTCTGTCTGGTCAACTAAAAAAACTTTCAGTCGACTGCTAATAAACTTTCCAAAAATCAAACTCTCGAGTCGGTCGACTAAGAGTCGATTAGTCGACTAATCAGAAAGTTGACATTTTGCTTTGAAAAACTGGCACGAAAAAATTGGTCGACTGATGAGTCTATTGGTCTTCTGATAAACCTAAAAATGTGGGTAAAGAGCTTTCTAAAATGATTTTGCCAAGGATTCTTTTAGAAAAGTTTTTCTTAAGTAGTTTTAGGTGAAATGCAAGTAAGATATCCAATCAAAGTAAGGCTCTTACAATAATCTAAGACTTTTTAAAGAAATTTACATTTGCACACTTGTCTTTAGAGATTCTTCAATGAATTCTTCAATTCTTTTCATCTTTCTTCATTGCCTTAGCTAAAATGTAGTTGTTCATCATCAAAATCTTGTACTTGATTTATCGTGTATAGCTTCCTTGTCTTAACAACTATGCCTCTTTGCATGACCTAATTTCCACATTGTCGGATTTGTTAAGAGTTTAACAAAACAGGAGTTGAATATACTTATACACTGGATGGTCTTATTAAGAAAGAGTTTTTGGATGAAGCCATTTTCATGAATCGTGAGTCACAAAAATAGAATTGTTAATATTTTTGTGGATCACCATTCATGAAAATGGCTTCATCCAAAAAGCTATGGAACACAGGAATGGCCTGTGAATTCTGTTTAATAATGTATCTTTCATATGTATAAATCATTGTAATATGTATCATTCACATATATAAATCGTTGTCTCATCTAGCCTACAGAGCTACAATTTTGATACTATAGGTAAATCGCCATTGCTCAATGCTTATACAATTAGTGAAAATTATTGTCTCATCTAGCCTTCACATATACAAATCGTTATACATATATTGTATCGTCTATATTGTATGGGAGGGCCTCTACCCCATTCGGTATCGTTCATTCACTTAGTATATGCAATGTATCGCAAATCGCGGTTGTAGTAACATACTAGCGATTTGTGAGATATTGTTTTGTTTGTTAATATCAATTTTTAAGTTATTATGCTGCATTTCTGTATCGATTTGTAATATATTTTGCCATATGTATATCGATTTATAAGATATTAAGTGTTTTGTAGTGTCAATTTGTAAGCTATTATGCTAAATTTCTATATCGATTTATAATATATTATGTAATATATATATCGATTTATAAGATATTATGTGTTTTCTAGTATCAATTTGTAAGATGTTATACCATATAGTGTTCTATTGTGATCTACACAATGACGTCTATGTCAGCCACAACTGGATGAAAATCGTAATGTACATGAGTACAAATAGCAATAAAAGTTTATGAATACAAATCGCCCATAAAAGTGATTAGGAAATATCGTTGACATAGACATATCATGTAAAAGCAAATCGCACTAGCACGTAGCCTTCATACGTCATTGTGTAAATCGCTATGATACGTATCATTCACTTAGACCAAGCTCATTGTCTAAAAGACATACGTCATTGTGTAAATTGTGATGGTATAACAATTTACATAAAAACATCTATGTCGGCCACAACTGGATAAAAATTGTACTGTGCATGAGTACAAATTGCTGTAAAAGTGCATAGTCAATGTTTGTGCAAATCGTTTCAGTCATTTATAAATGTTTGTGCAAATTGTTTCAGCCTTATATAAATGTTTGTTCGATTTTAATTTACTAAGGCAGATCATTACAATGATTTATTCAGTGACATTTGTGTGCTACACTTATAGAATGTCACATTATAGAAAATAGCTTGTTTTCACTGTACACAATGCTAATCGCTTTTATGATTTTCATTTACGAAAGGCGAACATAACAACGATTTGCCTTTACTACAAATAACAGTTCAACTTGTTGGCGTGTTTAGTAAAATTAAAATTTTAGTTATTTCAACCTAGAGAGATTTACATAATTTGTATACACAGTCTCACATATTTTTATACAAAATTTGGTTGTACAGTCTATAAAATCTGTTACAAGTAGATGTACATCATATTACTCCGGGGGGGGGGTCGCGTCGTTCATTGCCTACTAGGTATTCTTCTCAGCTGATTTTTTTTCTCTTCCACAATTAGAAACTTCGTTAATTTTTTGCATAGTTCTGTGCGAAATCCAGGTATATCATCCTACAACAAAAATGTCATGTGACACCAATATATAAATTGAGTCCCCAATAATAGAGGATAATAAATATCATACAACATCAAAATTAGGCAATATACTTTATTACAAATACGCCATAATCGACACCATTATTTTGTAAAGGAGCATCGTGTGCTGAGCGAAACCTCCACTCGCCAATGTCGACACCCAAAACGTCTTTGACGAATCCCACCTGTGGTTAATGCAGAAGCAAGTAAATTCTTGGCCACCGTATATGATATGATACCCTTATAGATGCAAACTTACCAAAGGCAAAATGTCATGATGTACACCACTATGAAAGTCCAATGAGTTGTAGCACTATATTTGTTTTTTCCATAAATCCATCACGTACAAGACCCAATGCTGAGAAGTTTGCTAGAGTGTAGGAATCAATATCTGCAAATTGATAAAATATCTTACAAATCGATAGTATAAATCATGTTAGAACTGTTATGCCTAAACCTTGGACAAAAAGTTTCTTCACTTGCCTTTTCACTTGACCAAAAGTCTTCGCAATGATCATCGTTACTCTAGTATGGTAGTCCATCTTGAAATTCAATGGAGTAGAGCAATCGATGAATGAAACTCTGTTAAAAGAAACAGTGATAATAGTAAGGTTAAAACATAAAGCAACAAGAGTAAATCAAAAAAGAAAATAAACATATAAGAGACCGATATACCATGAAATAAGGGGTGATGATTCGTCTAGTATTGGTTGTTGCGTTGCTTTAAATATACATGACAAAATCGGATATAGTCTGTTTGCAACAAATATGCACATGTTAACATACATACCCATGGCATACATAATATATAACTGATAGTGGTTTTATACATACAAAATTACTAATAGTGTTTCCTTCTGCAAATTCATTTTGCAGTCGTTTGATGTTATCTTGGAGCTCTTTGTTGAGTTTTCAAGCACCGCTTTTTGTGAATGTTCCACTAATATTAGCAGAATACTCAAGAAACGATATTGAAATTCCTTTCTACAGTACACAACATAAATCAAATATACTTCATAAAAGAGACAAATTTTGAAGAAACTCATCCCAAGGTTTAGACAATATATGCCTGATTCCCCATCGTTGGTCATGTAGCTGTCGTCTTCTCCTTCCTCGACATCGATACCCCTTTTGCGATGAAGTAGGTTATATATTTGATTCATGAACACATCATTTATAAAGAAACCGTTGGTTCGTCTATTCCTTGTTCATGAAGCAAAGCGAAGCGACACCGTCCTGAACTTGTGCGACGTGTCATTCATATATGAAGTAAACGTTGTTTCACATACCTTAAGTTTTCAAAAAGCGTAAGCAAATAAATTGCATTGTGTATTAATTAATTTAAAAAATATCATTTCATCTGCCTTTTACAGAACTAGTCAACACGATAGGACGTATCAAGCAAATCATGATAGCACGTATCGTTACAGTGAAATCGATTTGCAACTAAGTCTTAATTTGTAGTTTACTAAGTTTAAACATCGTGTCAATTTATTTATTGTTTTTCTTGACATATCGTTCACATTGACAAAGCTCGCAACAACAAATCACGATAGGACAAATTGTTAACATTACTAATAAACATCGTGTCGATTTGTTTTTTCATCCTCTTTTTTGTCTTTTAGCAGTCATTGTGTAAATCGTGATAGGAAAATTGTTAATATAGACAAAGCTTATCAAAGCAAATTGTGATAGGACAAATCGTTGCAGTGAAATCGATTTGCAACTGTGACTTAAATTGGTATTAAGTTGTAAATCGATTTGTATTTAAGAAGTAACCTCACTTTTTATTTAATCTATTCTAAACATCGTCTCATTTTTTTTTTTATTTTAGTTTTTCGCCTTCTATTAATCAGACATTGTGTAAATCACGATAGGATATATCGTTCACATAGACAAAGCTCGTCAACATAAATCCCTATTGTGTGATGGGTTTAGGTGGGGGTGATTAGATTGGGTTGATTGTGAGACCCATTTAGCCCTCAAGAAATCCAAACCCAATCTACATCCTAAAGCCTAAAGCCTAAACCCCTAAACCCTAAAACCCTAAAACCCTAAAACCTTAACACCCTAAAACCCTAAACTCTAAACCCTAAACCCTAAACACTAATCCCTAAACCATAGACCCTAAACCCTAAAACCCTAAAACCCTAAACCCTAAACCCTAAACCCATAAACCCTAACCCCAAACCCTAAACCCTAAACCCTAAACCCTAAACCCTAACCCCAAACCCTAAACCCTAAACCCTAAACCCTAACCCCAAACCCTAAACCCTAAACCCTAAACCCCGAACCCTAAATCCTAAAACTCTAAAACCTAAACACTAAACCCTAAATCCCTAAACTATAAACCCTAACCCTAAACCCTAAAACCCTAAACCGTAAACCCTAAACCCTAAAACCCTAAATCCTAAACCCTAAGCCCTAAGCCCTAAAACCCTAAACCCTAAACACTAAACACTAAACCCTAAACACTAAACATTAAACCCTAAACCCTAAACCCTAGACCCTAAACCCTAAAACCTAAAACCTGAAACCCTAAACCCTAAACCCTAACCCTAAACCCTAACCCTAAACCCTAACCCCAAACCCTAAACACTAAGCCCTAAACCCTAAACCCCTAACCCTAAACCCTAAAACTCTAAAACCTAAACCCTAAACCCTAAACCCTAAACCCTAAAACCCTAAACTCTAAACCCTAAACCCTAAACCCTAAACCTAAACCCTAAACCCTAAACCCTAAACCCTAAACCCTAAACCCTAAACCCTAAACCCTAAACCCTAAACCCTAAACCCTAAACCCTAAACCCTAAACCCTAAACCCTAAAACCTAAAACCTAAAACCTAAAACCTAAAACCTAAAACCTAAAACCTAAGCCCTAAACTCTAAAACCCTAAACCTAAATCCTAAACCCTAAACCCTAAACCCTAAACCCTAATCCCTAAACCCTAAACCCTAAACCCCAATCCCTAAAACATAAAACCCAAAAACCTAAACCCTAAACCCTAAATCCTAAACAGCTAAACCCTAAACCCTAAACCCTAAACCCCTAAAACCTAAACCTAAAACCTAAAACCTAAACCCTAAACCCATAAACCCTAAACCCCCCTAAAACCTAAACCTAAAACCTAAACCGTAAATCCTAAACCTAAACCCTAAATCCTAAACCCTAAACCACAAACCACAAACCCTAAATCCTAAACCATAAAGCCTAAACCCCTAAAATCCTAAACCCTAATCGCGATTGGGCATATGATGATGTTTGTTTTCTTCGATTCATAGTTTACTAAGTCTAAACATCACGTCGATTTGATTATGAATCAACCATTGTGTAAATCGTGATACGACATATCGTTCACGTAGAAAATGCTCATAAAAGCAAATCGTGATAGGACAACAAACCCTAATCCTGATTCTTACTAATATAGCATTATTGTATAAATCGTGTTTTTTATTTATGAGTGCTAAACGTGAGTTGATGATTTATAAAAATGTGTTCTTACTAATATAGCATTGTATAAATCGCGATAGGACATCGTTCACATAGACAAAGCTCGTAAATGCAAATCGCGATAAGACAAATCATTTTCACTTTATGTCCGTTGTTGTATAGATCGTCATAGAACACCTTCTATAAAATAGTGATAGTGATTTGCAACTTTTACTTAAATATTTATATCAAGTTGTAAATCGATTTGTACTTTACTAAGTCTAAATGTCGTGTCCATGGGCGTAGCTAGGGGGGGCAGGACTGGGCTGTAGCCCAGTCCTGCCTCCTGAAACAGTTAATTTTTTTTTGTTTTTTGTTTTTAAAAGCCCAGTCCTAGCCCAGCCTTGATTCCATATGAAATAGATTTTTATCCATTTTTGTAGCCCAGTCCAGTCCTAGCCCAGCCCTGACTACAACAAATAGTTTGATTTGTCCATATGAAATAAATTTTTATTAATAATTGTAGCCATTTTTTATTTTATCTCAAAAAAAAATTTTTAGGGGGCACTGCCCCCGAACCCCCGACTATCGCACAAATAAATTTTTTTTCCTACACCCCTGTTTGCCCCCCCCCTCACATGAATCCTAGCTACGCCCCTGGTCGTATTGATTTGTGTACACTTGGGTAAAACCCTATTCTATGTAAAACCCTAATATAGATCTGTGTAAAACCCTGTTCTATGTAAAACCCTACCCGACCCGACCCAACCCGTTGTCCACGTCTAAAACCCTAATCTATTTAGCCTCTCTTCCACTTTTCTGCGACAATGCAACTTCTTCTTCTTCTGTTTTCTCCTTCATCTTTCTCTTCTTCTTTTTCTTTTTCTTTTTCTTCTTTGGTCTTCTGTGTTCCTTCTATGATGTCTTCTTTTAAATCGTTGTAATTTTGAAAAGATTTTTATATGTAAAACATGTGAAAACCAGACATCAAATAATAAAAACCGGTTCTCACTAGTGGATGAGACCAGGTCGAACTCAGGGAACGGGAATATTTCGTATTCAAACACGCAAATCTAAACTATTCTTTATTGCTGAATTATTAAAATGTAAAATATTCCAGAAAAGTAAAAACAACTATCTATTACAACAAATGAATACCCTTCGCAGAGGGCGTAAAAAGCAATATTTACAAACCCAGAATTAAATTCCTAATTCTAAACTGGAAAGTAAAAAATAAGCTTCTACTCTCGCACCCTTCTGTGTCACGTATACGCTTTAGCTCCACTCCTGTGCTATCCTGCATAAATCAAACAAACACGAGCAGTACCAGAGATACTAATAGCAACTACACTAAGCAAAGTAAATGCTAAAATACTATGACTAAACAATTCACTAAGCAATTTTAAGAACTAAATTTAAAATAAAAAACTAGCTGACAACATTATCTTAACTAAGTAAAAGGAATTTCTAATTAACTAATATGCAATTAAATGACTAATAGTTACCAAATCACACTAATGCTAACAATTACTTAACCTATTACCACACACTTATCAGCTGACTATTCTATGTAACTAAGCAACTAACAAATCAATTAACAACTAACCTAACAACAACTACACTTTATAACATTTCATTAAAAACTTAGTTACATTTCAAATTATGCTAATTAGAATTCCAGACATTCATCAACTTGAAATCTAAAGATAATCAACAATAATTTCCACTTTCAATTTAATCCAATTTGTCAATAGCTCTTGCCGGAATTTGGATAATAATGAATAGTGATTTTCACTGATTTCCAGTAACGAACAGTGGAATGCCAACGATTTCCAGCAACATTCAGTGAAAGCACAATCCAGATCTTATGGACTTCACTGTAGTACAGTAAACATACAGTGTTCACCAGATATCAAATGTTCATTAACAATCAATGAAAGTATTCAGACATTAATATCAATTAACAAGAATTACTGATCATTTTTTTTTAATCTAAAACTCGATGGAATTTTCAATTCGTAATAGAAATCCTCCAGGAGAAACAACAACCGTGTAGAAATCTTCACGCTGATTGTGAAATTTCTGACTGACACAAGGGATTCCGATCAGCTATCCACTGCAAATCTAAAACTCTGATCGGTACCAGAATTCTTGATGTCCAAATGATCTAGATTGTCAAAGCAACATAATCACACTCTGTATCCAAAACAAGATTAAAAATCGATCCAGATGATCGATCCAATATTTGAAGAATTGTATTGGAATCCGATGACATATTTTTAAATCAAAGGAACGATGGATTTCAGAATGTAAATTGGAATTTAGAATTAATGTTCATCTAACTAAAGCATCAATTTCAGAATTGAAGATTGGGAAAAAAATTCAGAAACAGCAATCGAAGATCAATTTTTTTCTTTCCGTTTTTCTTTACACAGAAACACAACCTGAATTACATAGAAGAAGACAACCTGAATTCATTAACCAGAAGAAGACGCTAAATGTGGAAAAAGAAAAAGAAGAAGATCAGAAGACTTACCGTACCTTAGAGGGGTTAGGAAAGAATGGCCTCCACCGTGCGCCAGTCGCAGGACTGAAGATCCACCACCACCACTGGCTGGATATTGAACAGAGAAAGAGGAAGAAGAGGAAGAATGAGGTAAGAAATCACTGGCTGTGGTGGAAAAGGTGAGAAGAGAGGGAAAGAGGGGAAAGGGGAACCGATTTCAGGCGTACATGGGAGACAAATGAAAATTTTTTCATTCGTGGGTTTTAAAAAACTCAAACCGGCTGGAACCGGTTTGTAACAAAATTTTTTTAGTTTTTTTTTTTTTTTAAAACCCAAACCGGTTAAACCGGTTTGTTATTGTATATATTTTTTCAGTTTTTTCAATTTTCAAACATCAAAAACTGTGCAATGGTTTGTTTTATTATTTTCAAAAATCTAAAAAAAAACTATTTAAAGCAATTATATTTGCTAAAACCTCAAAACTTCATTTGATTATCTTTTTCTAAAAAAATATAACTATTCTAATCTATATATTTAATAAAAAAAATTCTTCTTTTCTATAAAGAAAACCAAAAATTATTTTATTAACTAAATTGCAAAATAAAGCTACTTTTTCAAGCATTTTCTAATTTTCAATCCTTTTAGCTCATTTACTGAAAACTAACATAAAACTGGGTTTTTGAAACATTTTTTTTCATAAAATCATGCATATTTTATGTTAATTAACCCTGAAATATATGCATGATCAAATACCCCCATGCTTATATTTTGCTAGTCCTCGAGCAAACTAGAAAAATGCAAGAAATCAAATTATCACCTAACTCACTTTCGTAGGAATCACGGTTGCATTTAGCTCATGCAACAAGCCCTTTAAACCCCTGGTTTACCCCAGTGGATGAGTAAGGTCTCGTGAGGGTTTGCAGTGATGCTACCCACAAACATCTCTGTCATGTATGCATAATATTACACATCCTCCTAAGTAGTAGGTAATTAAAGACTTTGTTTTCACAAATATTTCGTGTTACAAAAAAAATCAAAACATAATTAGAGTCTTTATATACACCACAGAAAAAGAATTTCTTTCACTTATCTAAATATCACAATTATTTATGTTTTATTCTTAGAAAATCCAATAAAAACAAGTTATTATTTATTTATCCTCACTCATATGTTTTCTACACAGATTTTCTCAATCACACTTCTAAGCACTGAACTTTTCTTTCTTTTTAAGCTCTTTTCTTGATTTTTCATTTTTTTTTTCACGCTTTTTCTTTTTGCGTATTCATTCTTCTCTTATAGCTTGCGTGTGGTCTGCTTTTATGCCTTGTGCAATGTCAATATCTTCTATAATTTTTCAATGCATACCAAAAGATATCAACTAAGACATACAAGTGACTTCCTTCATTCACCTTTATAACGTGAGAGTCAAACATTTCAACTTGTATATGTTCTCAGCTACTTAGGATCACGAAGTTTTCCACTCTTCTTTTCGAAATGAAATTAAAAGTTTCAACTTACATCTAAGTTCCATCTACTAAAGATTGTGGAATTATCCAAACAACCTAACACATGCTTCTTTTTTTCTCTTTTTGAGCTCATTTTTACACTTTTGTTCATTTGCTTAGTTTTTCAAAAATAGAACTGTGCATATTCATATTTGCGATTCAAAATAAATTCTAACATGCATTTTTCTTTGAAATCCGCATAAACAACCATAATTTTTAGATCTATGTCAGAAAATTTTTTCGTGGGGCTTAAAAATCCTCTTCTAAAAACATCAGATTTGAAATAACATTCATATAAGTTCAAACTCTTTCTTTAAAAACCTACTTTTCATGAGAGATGTGTAAACATGTGCAAGAACGTCAACAAAAATATCAAGGTGTGCAAACTATACCCTCCCCCATGCTTGAATGACACTGTCCCAGTGGCACTCCCCCATGCTTATATGAAACTAAGTGAATGCACATGAGAGGAAATAAATGAGGGAAAAGAGTAGAATAACCTGACATGAATTAAAAATGTACGTTCTATGAATGTAATAAATGCAATGTATACATGACAAAACATAAAACTCATAGAATGAAACAAAAAGAACATGAAAAACTCATGAAGAAAACTAAAAAGTAAAAACAAAATAAAATCTATAAATTCTAAGCAAATCTAATAATATACAAGATATGGGTTGCCTCCCATAAAGCGCTAAGTTTCACGTCCCCAGCCAAACAGATCCCTGGAAAAAACTTAATCGTCCATGAGATCAATGGACACGAAGTCAGGCTCAATCAGGCTCTCTATGAAAAATAATGTCATCTGTGACACTGCGCACTGTGTTCCCATCCTGTCTACCTCTAAATGGCTCAAAGTGCCCGATCCAACTCAAATCACCTATCTGATTCTCAAGTAGTTCTAGGTGATCCTCTTCTAGTGATTCCTTATCCTCCTCAAGGGGTGGATCACTTAATAACCAAGCATATTCTGCTTCTACGAGGTCTTGAATGACATCGACCTCGAAAGAAGCCCCCTCAATATCAGGCCCCATAGCAGCACGAAAAATGTTCAGTCGCATCTTCCTATTTCTGAATGACACATCCATCGCACCAGTGCGACAATTAATGCACGCATTAGCGGTAGCTAGGAAAGGGCGACCGAGAATAATAGGGGTCTATTGTGGGCTATCAACTCCCTCCATATCTAATATCACGAAGTCGACAGGGAAATAACAATCCTCCACCTTGACTAAAACGTCTTCAGGTATCCCTCTTGGGACCTTGATAGATCTATCTGCAAGCTGAAGAGTCATGGTGTAGGTTTCATCTCTTTCAATCCAAATTGGTCATAAAAGAAACCCGGCAAGATGTTAACACTTGCCCCAAGGTCGAGCAATACATGCCCAACAGTGATGTTTCCTATGACACATGAAATGATAGGAGTCCCCGGGTCCTTAAGCTTAGGTGGGGTTTGATGTTGCAATATTGCACTCACCTGCCCAATCAAATAAATCTTTTTCTGCACATGGGACCTCGACTTCCTTTTCTGCGTACAAAGCTCTTTGAGAAACTTTGCATATGCAGAGACTTGTTGGATAGCATCTAGTAAGGGGAGGTTTATCTGAACGTGCTTGAATATCTCAAGCATCTCTTGCATGTTCACTCTGGACTTACCTAATGCTCTCGGCCTTTCTAACGCCTCACGAAAGGGGGCTTTGGGAATGTAGGATGGTGAAGGCTCAGATGGAAGAACCTTCTCGCTTTCTTGAGGTAAAACCTTAGGGACAGACTACTTCTCACTTATCTTCTCTCTTTCTTCTGCAGCCTCCCTCGCTTGGTACTGCTTCCCACTTCTGAGGGTTACTACTTGAGCTTGCTCTTTATGTGCATCGGTCATATGCAAGCTACGCATGGGTTCCTTTCCCTTAGGGTTGACAATAGGCTGGCTAGGCAGTGTCCTCTCAGTTCGCCTGCTAAGCGCCTCGGCGAGCTGCCCCATTTGAGTCTCTAATTTTGCAATAGACTGATTATACGAGCTCAAATTCGCTTTAATATCAAAAAATGCTTGTAGCATCTTGTCCGCGAAGGCTCATGAGACTGGAGATGAGTATAAACAGGTTGGGCTGGGGGATAACTGGATCTCTGAAATCCAGATGCATAACCGCCTTGACTGGGTTGACTCTGGGAAGGGTTAGGGGGTTGGATCTGTGAGTTGCGCCATGAAAAATTGGGATGGTTTCGCCAACCCGGGTTATAAGTGTTAGAAAATGGATTGGGTGCGGGCCTAGCGAAGTTTTGAGCCATCTGAGCTTGCTCTTAGACAAACTCAGGGTACTGTGGCGCAACTGGGCACTGAAAAATATGGTGTGCAGGACTCGCACACAATGCGCACACCTGCATGGCAGGAGAGGGACCCAACAAAAACTGATCTAATTTCTGGGACAGTTGGTCTACCTTGTTGCTTAACTGAAGGTTTATCCCTATTTAAAAAATACCTGTCTTCTTAGTACTATCCTCTGCAGATGCAGCCCTATCGAACCGTGAAGTTGTCGCATGGTGCATAGAATTTTCGCTCAATATCTCAAAAAGCTACCACGCTTCATCCTCACTTTTTAGCATAAAAGTGCCCCCACATGACGAATCCACTATTTGCCTGTCCTTCTCGGTCAGGCTATCGTAAAAATACTGCACCAGTTGCCAACGAGGCACCTGGTGGTGGGGACACTTGCGGAGAAGATCTTTCATCCTCTCCCAAGTCTCGTAGAATTGTTCTCCCTCAATCTGCGAGAAACTGATTATGGCTTTACGAAACTGATTCGTCTTACCAATTGGGAAGTACTTTTTAAGGAACTCGCGCTGCATTCCTTCCCAAGTGGTAATCTGAACCGTATCGAGGGCCTTTAGCCAATGTTTAGCTTTATCTTTGAGAGAGAACGGAAACAACGTCAACCTCAATGCGTCGTCTCCAAAGTTGTTGATCCGCACTGTCGAGCAGATCTCCAAAAAATCATCAATATGACTATATGGGTCTTCGTTGCTAAGGCCATGAAAGGATGGTAGCATTTGAATAATACTGGCCTTTATTTCAAATTGATTGGCTCCTACATCAGGTCTCGTGATGCAGGAGGTGAGAGTGTATATGGTGAGCATGAAGTACTCCGTAAGGGTATGGAACAACGACCGATTTTTGGCCATGGTGATAAGATGAAGAGTTCTCCTAACAAGAAACTCGGGACTCAATTAGCTCGGGTCGAGTGATCGTTGCCTGTGCATACACCTTGAAGTAGACCGGTGTAGCACCCGTCCTAATTTTGGGTTTTCTACCTAACTAACGCGCTAGCGGCCAAACCACACAAACCACACAACGAGTAAACTAAAACAACGAAAAACTAAACAAACACCACGCAGTTGCATACAACAGGGATTATGCAAAATAAATAGAAATCTATGTATACGGTACCAATCGTACACAGTCACCTCTAAGGGAATCCTAGTGGGAGGGCTGTGCAGAAAAGTAAGCTCGTCTCTACGATATGCACATACGTGGTTCTAAACCTAAATGCAAACAAACACTAGGCAATAAAGTGAATACTAATATTACGCCGTTCCCCGGCAACAGTGCCAAAAATTTGATGTCTTCTTTTAAATCGTTGTAATTTTGAAAAGATTTTTATATGTAAAACATGTGAAAACCAGACATCAAATAATAAAAACTGGTTCTCACTAGTGGATGAGACCAGGTCGAACTCAGGGAACGGGAATATTTCGTATTCAAACACGCAAATCTAAACTATTCTTTATTGCCGAATTATTAAAATGTAAAATGTTCCAGAAAAGTAAAAACAACTATCTATTGCAACAAATGAATACCCTTCGCAGAGGGCGTAAAAAGCAATATTTACAAACCCAGAATTAAATTCCTAATTCTAAACTGGAAAGTAAAAAATAAGCTTCTACTCTCGCACCCTTCTGTGTCACGTATACGCTTTAGCTCCACTCCTGTGCTATCCTGCACAAATCAAACAAACACGAGCAGTACCAGAGATACTAATAGCAACTACACTAAGCAAAGTAAATGCTAAAATACTATGACTAAACAATTCACTAAGCAATTTTAAGAACTAAATTTAAAATAAAAAACTAGCTGACAACATTATCTTAACTAAGTAAAACGAATTTCTAATTAACTAATATGCAGTTAAATGACTAATAGTTACCAAATCACACTAATGCTAACAATTACTTAACCTATTACCACACACTTATCAGCTGACTATTCTATGTAACTAAGCAACTAACAAATCAATTAACAACTAACCTAACAACAACTACACTTTATAACATTTCATTAAAAACTTAGTTACATTTCAAATCATGCTAATTAGAATTCCAGACATTCATCAACTTGAAATCTAAAGATAATCAACAATAATTTCCACTTTCAATTTAATCCAATTTGTCAATAGCTCTTGCCGGAATTTGGATAATAATGAATAGTGATTTTCACTGTATTCTAGTAATGAACAGTGGAATGCCAACGATTTCCAGCAACATTCAGTGAAAGCACAATCCAGATCTTATGGACTTCACTGTAGTACAGTAAACATACAGTGTTCACCGGATATCAAATGTTCATTAACAATCAATGAAAGTATTTAGACATTAATATCAATTAACAAGAATTACTGATCTTTTTTTTTTAATCTAAAACTCGATGGAATTTTCAACTCGTAATAGAAATCCTCCACCAGAAACAACAACCGTGTAGAAATCTTCACGCTGATTGTGAAATTTCTGACTGACACAAGGGATTCCGATCAGCTATCCACTGCAAATCTAAAACTCTGATCGGTACCAGAATTCTTGATGTCCAAATGATCTAGATTGTAAAAGCAACATAATCACACTCTGTATCCAAAACAAGATTAAAAATCGATCCAGATGATCGATCCAATATTTGAAGAATTGTATTGGAATCCGATGACAGATTTTTAAATCAAAGGAACGATGGATTTCAGAATGTAAACTGGAATTTAGAATTAATGTTCATCTAACTAAAGCATCAATTTCAGAATTGAAGATTGGGAAAAAAAATTCAGAAACAGCAATCGAAGATCAATTTTTTTCTTTCCGTTTTTCTTTACACAGAAACACAACCTGAATTACATAGAAGAAGACAACCTGAATTCATTAACCAGAAGAAGACGATAAATGTGGAAAAAGAAAAAGAAGAAGAAGAATAATAATAAGAAGAAGATCAGAAGACTTACCGTACCTTAGAGGGGTTAGGAAAGAATGGCCTCCACCGTGCGCCAGTCGCAGGACTGAAGATCCACCACCACCACCGGCTGGATATTGAATAGAGAAAGAGGAAGAAGAGGAAGAATGAGGTAAGAAATCACCGGCTGTGGTGGAAAAGGTGAGAAGAGAGGGAAAAGAGGGAAAGAGGGGAAAGAGGAACCGATTTCAGGCGTACATGGGAGACAAATGAAATTTTTTTTATTCATGGGTTTTAAAAACCCCAAACCGGCTTGAACCGGTTTGTAACAAAAAAATTTTAGTTTGTTTTTTTTTTTAAAACCCAAACCGGTTAAACCGATTTGTTATTGTATATATTTTTTCAGTTTTTTCAATTTTCAAACATCACAAACCGTGTAATGGTTTGTTTTATTATTTTCAAAAATCTAAAAAAAAACTATTTAGAGCAATTATATTTGCTAAAAACCTCAAAACTTCATTTGATTATTTTTTTCTAAAAAAATATAACTATTCTAATCTATATATTTAATAAAAAAAAAATTCTTTTCTATAAAGAAAACCAAAAATTATTTTATTAACTAAATTGCAAAATAAAGCTACTTTTTCAAACATTTTCTAATTTTCAATCCTTTTAGCTCATTTACTGAAAACTAACATAAAACTGGGTTTTTGAGACATTTTTTTCATAAAATCATGCATATTTTATGTTAATTAACCCTGAAATATATGCATGATCATTCTACCTGTGCTTGATAGATGGGGTTTCATGCTGATAACATTGTTGTTTCACACCGTGAGGAAAGATTTGTATAATTTTTTATGATGATTATGGTTGTTATCTTCTGTGTATACATCGATATATTCATAACACATACGACTCTGGCATATTTGTCATGAAGTATATCGAAGCTTACACAGAATATAACGACTATAATCATCTTTAATCGTTGCCACCATATCGAAGCAAGCATAGATATTTTGCATGATAGACAGGGGATGATGTTGATGTCTATCTATTTGATCTATTCCTACTATTGGTTCCTCCATTATTCGCAAACCATACTTCGTAGTTGGAAAAATATCTACCTAATCTTCGATATACTTCATGACAAAATGGTGCAGTGCAGTGAGAGTATCCTCAACTGCACATAAAATCATTTTGAGCTTATTTTCTTGGAGAGGATGTACCCTCAGCTACACATAGAATCATTTTGCAGTAGAAAATGAACTCGATGATGAATGATATGGTTGTTTTTATGATCTCTTCTGTAAAAATGGGAGTCTCTAAAAGATAGATATGCGTTTGACAAAAATGTCCTCCCATAAATAGCTTTTCATGATGTATTGTAACTAGTGAAAGCCACTCAGTAAATTGAAGGTGCTAGTCGTGCGGGTTGCATCTTCTCTGCCTGTTGCAATCTATACCTTTGATATACTTCAGTTCTGCCTGAAAGCAAGCTGGATTTCATGTGCACCTGGATTGCACTCAAAGCACATAACTATTTGGATGTGGAAATGATGATAATGATATATGTTTTCTTTGATGATGAAGATCATGTATTGTAACTAAATACTCATATATTTTGTAAATGAATGTGGTTGTAATGTATCGTTGAAGTTAACTCAATTTATAGTTTACTAAGTCTAAATATTGTATCGATTTATTTATTGTTTTTCCTTTCCACCTTTTATGAATCAATCATTGTGTAAATTGCGATAGGACATGTTGTTCACATATACAAAGCTCATAAAATGAATTCGCGAGAGGACAATCGGTATCAAGCAAATCGCTATAGCAAATATCATTACAGTGAAATCGATTTGCTACTATTTCAAGATTTGTAGTTTACTAAGTCTAAACATCGTGTCGATTTGTTTATTGTTTTTCTTTTCTTCCTTTTATGAATTAGTCATTGTGTAAATCGCGATGTACATATCATTCACATAGACATAGCTCGTAAAAGCAAATCACTAGAGGAAAAACATTATTATGTTATGATACTTAAAGAATTGTGGTTCTAAGTAGATTTGTATTTATTCGCCATTATATAATGTATCTGAATCGTTATACCAGATATTGTCCCATTGTGATTTACACAATGACGTATATATCTTTGAAGTTAACTCGATTTTTTTATTTACTAAGTCTAAACATCGTGTCAATTTGTGTAAATCGTGATGGAATGTATCGTTCGCTTAGACAAAGCTCATAAAGGCAAATCACAATAGGATATTTAAACGGATTTAGTTTGATTATTTGATGGGTTTTAGTGGCATGGTTGTACAGATCGTGATGTAGCAAATCGCGATAGTGTGTAGTCTTTATACGTACAAAACGTTTCATCCTTTTATCAATGTTTGTATAAATCATGATATGAAGAATGCTTGTAAAAACAATTCATAATTTGCGCAGTACATAATGCTAAATGCTTCTTCGATTTTTTTTTTTAATGAAGGTCAAACATTACAACGATTTGTTCAGTGGCACTTGTGTGTTATGCTTATTAAAAAAAGAATTATACATTTATAGAATAGCACTTTACAAAAAAAAAAAATACAATTACAACAAAGAATTATAGAATTACAACAAATAAATATCGGGATAAAAAAACCATAAAATGTTTATTCAGTGGCACTTAATGACTCAGATGGACTTTGACATACAAATTGTCTCTTTCTTTTTCTTGGTGGGTTGTCTTTCCTTAGTGGCCTCTTGGTTCCCGCGATCATATTAAAACCACTGGTAATCATCTCTACCAATGACCGCATTTGTCTCTCCAAATTTCTCACTTACTTCTGTAACTTCTTATTCTCCCTCTCCAACATCTCAAACCTTATGGCAGAGTCTACCTTCTTTTTTATGAGTTGTGTTCACTCCTCATCGTGTACTGCAATTGAGGGAATCATTGTTGTAGCCGGAAGGATACAATGAACGTGTTTTCTATGCTGGGAGACGACATGATGGGGGACAAGAGGGACGCATGGGTTCCCAACATTTCCATATTGCTTATTCACAATTTCCAGATTTTGACGCATGGGTTCCCAATATTTTTTGAAATAGTTGGGTTCATATTATCGTTCTTTATAATCATACACTATGGCACAAACACCTCCTTTGTTCCAGCTATCCAATTGTTTTCTGAAGCGATCGTGCCAATTCATGTTCCTTGCTCCACCACTTTTCATCTTCCTTCTCACTTCCATAGGCTGCTTTGGGGTAGACTGTCTCAAGCCAGCTTGTAGGATAACTCGACTACCATGCTATAACTCGACTTCATAATTGCTAAATAGCCAAATATTGCAATCAGACAATCTCACAACCTGAGCAACAATCTTTTGGTCCTCATCCTCCCCATCTTCATACGGTCTCCACACAACCTGTATATTGGAGATTATGGTTTAGGTATATACATAATTATTTATGCTAATGAATGCTAAATATTAAAATGATTTATAATAACAAGTGCTAAATATATTATGACTGTTACTAATGACAACTTTGTATTAAAATGATTTACACTAATGAATGCTATATATTACAATGATTTACAATAACGAATGCTAAATGCTAAAAGGATAACGCTTTGTACTAACGAAAAAATAATTATGCAACGATCATTACTTAAAAAAGCTAACAATTACAATGATTTACATGCGATAACGATTTCTACTAAGGAATACAAAATCCTGCAATGATCATTACTTAAGAATGCTAACGATTACAACGATTTATACTAATGAAAGTTAAATGCTAAAATGATAATGATTTGTACTAAGGAATACAAAATCCTGCAACGATCATTACCTAAGAATGCTAACGATTACAACGATTTACACTAACGAAAGTTAAATGTTAAAACGATAACAATTTGTACTAAGGAATATAAAATCATACAACGATCATTACTTAAGAATGTTAAACATTTGAACGATTTGTACTAATGAAGTGAAAATCCTGCAACAATGATTACTTAAGAATGCTAAAAATTTCAACGATTTATACTAATGAATGATAAATGCTGAAACGATTATAAATGATTTTAAACCATTTACCTTATTTAATTGCAGACCATCTAAAATGAACTTAGCATTATCTTGCTTTACATTTATTCTAGCCCAGTGATCGATCTTTAAAAAACCACAAATCGTAGGGTCACACTAAGGATGTAAGGCGACAATATGCTTCCACAACCATGCCTACAAAATCATATATATTAGTAAAACTGTAACCTTTAACTATCTTAGTCTACAACTATAAAATGTGTAATAAACAATTATCTAGACAAATGGTTAAAACCCTATGATGGTTTTTGTATCATTACTCGCACGGTAAAGTTGATTGTATAAGTGTGTGAGCATAGCAGCACCCCATACATAGTTGTCGAGTTTATCTAAGTCTTCTAAGAATTGCAGTCACAGGTAACTTATTCTCGAACCAGACAAATTAGAAAATAAAGTAATTCCAAAAAAATAAAGAAGGAAGTCGCGCAACTCTTGGTTAGCTCTTTCAGATGCACATGTAGCAGACCGGCCTTCTTATTTATTACCGAAAGAATAAACTTTCATCGATGTGGAATTGCTTTCACCAAAAATACATTACCTCCAGTCCTCTATCGACATTCCTAGAAGGGTCATGCACTTGTCCCTTACGGTATAGTTTGAATCTTGTAATAAGGTAGCATTTCCATGACACTTAAGGCCCGTAATTTGTGCCACATCTTATAGGGTCATGGTGATATCAAAAGAATCAAACTGGAATGTGTTTGTCTTATTATTCCACTTATTTACCAGGTGGGTCATGGTGTTCCAGCAAGTTTCAAAAGAATGTTGGTCCAGAAGTTCGTCGAAGTGCATATTTCGCAATTGATTCTTCTGATATTCACTCAGTTGTCCATACCACGACAGAACTACAGGTCACTGGCATCGCCCTCTGAGTTTTTCACTTGGTTTTCTACTTCTCTTGTGACCTCCCTGTAACACAAAATAGCATATTATTTGTATCAAATCAAAATTAGTCTCACTTGTACTTTTACACATCGTTGTACACAATAATCACTATAAATAATAATCATTGCACACTCGCTATACATAGTAATCGCTATCACAGTAATCTCTATACATAATCATACCTATAACAGTAAATCATTCACAGTAATTGATATCATAATAAATCATTCATAGTAATCGCTATCACAGTAAATCATTCATAGTAATCGCTATCACAATAATTGTTATATATAATAATCACTATCACATTAATCGCTATATATAGTAATAACTCTCATAGTAAATCATGACAGACATGATCGATTTACGTACCTTGGTCACACTTTTCTCCTCTTTATCCCCTCCCGTCATCCTCTGACTTTCTTCTTCCTTCCTTCGCTCCTTCAACTCTCTACTCTGCTTTTCAATTACTTCCTTCCTTTCTATTTCCTTCTCTTCATCCTCCTGCTTTTTCCTTTTCCTTTTCTTCTCTTCATCCTCATGCTTCTTTCTTTCCCTTTTCTTCTCTTCCCCCTTCTACTTTTTCCTTTCCCTTTCTTTCTCTTCTTCCTCCTGCTTTTTCCTTTCCATTTCCTTCTCTTCCTCCTACTTCTTCCTTTCTCTTTCCTTATCTTCCTCGTCCTCCTTCTCCTTCCTTTGCCTTTTCTTCTCTTCCTCGTCCTCCTTCTCCTTCCTTTGATTTTCCTTCTCTTCCTCCTTCTCCTTCTCCTTCCTTCACCTTTCCTTCTCTTCCTCATCCTGATGCTTCTTCCTTTGCTTTTCCTCTTTCATCTTCATCATTTGCCTTTTCTTTTCTTCCTCCTCCTTCTTCTTCAATTGACTTTCCTTCTCTTCATCCTCCTCCTTATTATTTCTTTGCCTTTTCCTCTCCTCCTCCTCGTTCTTCCTTTGCCTTTCCGTCTCCTCTTCCTCCTTCTTCCTTTGCCTTTGTCTTTCCCTCTCCCTCTCATCCTCCTTCTTCATTTGCCTTTGCTTTTCATTCTCCTCCTCCTTTTTCCTTTGCTTTTTCTTCTCTTCGTCATCCTTTTTCTTCTTCTTCAGTGATTGTTCTTCGTCATGCTTCCTTTGATCTTCAATCTCAATATCTGATGGATATTGCTCTGCATAATATAATTCCAACGCTTTGTCCCTTTCTTTATCATTCTCAATCTTTATTATAGTTTGGTACCCTTCATAACACTCATATAGATGGAATGGTGGATCATTTCATTAAATCTCATGAAATTGAATGGCAGGGGATTTCTTGTCTGACGAGCTTTAGACATTGCTAACTTGCACAACACATAAATTTAACCGCATCATTATATATTACAACTGCCTTCCCAAATATATAATATTACAAATTATCCCATTCATTAAACAATCTCCAACATTACAAATCATCGCAATATTTGGCTTCATAAGTAAACATCTTTGTAAGATTTAGCAAACTTAAGTACAAATCAAGGTAACTTCATAAATACATATTGCTACTGCTTTAAATGTATAAATCGTTGTTGCTTCAAACTCATAAATCGTTATCGCAATCACAACCTTCATAAGTAAGTACATATTGTTGTAATGCTTGGGCTTCATGCATAAACATTGATGTACAATTTATCAAACTTATGTACAAATTGTGGTAATTTCATTAAATCGTTATTGCTTCAAACATATAAATCGTTGTAGAAATCACAACCTTCATAAGTACATATCGTTGTAACGTTTGAGCTTCATATGTAAACATTATTATATGATTTATCAAACTTAAGTACAAATCATGGTAATTTCATTAAATTGTTACTGCTTCAAACGTATAAATCATTGATGCTTCATAAGAACAAATCATGCTAATTGTTTTTTGACGCCCAAAAGGTGGATAGGTACAAATTGATTTGTTTTAGTATAAAAATAAGCGTTATTTAGCATGAATAGTAAAAACTAGTTGTAAGATTTAGCATTCAGATTTACAAATCGATTTGTTTGCATAACAAAACTTTACACAAAACTCACTGAAACAATAAGAGTTTTGGTAATCCGATAGTGGAAGAGAAACACCCAAAACCAGAAGGTAGACGCAGCCGATGGTGGCAACGATGCTGCCATTGCATAGACGATGACAAAGGATGTTCTGGCGGCAGCAGACGATGGCAGAGGGTGATCCAGCGACCGCAGACGAAGGCAAAGGTTGCCCCAATGGTAGCAGACAACGACAAAGGGTACTCTAGCGATAGCAAATGACGGCAAAGGGTGCTCCGGTGGAAGCAAACAATGACAAAGGAGGGCCCGGGGGCAGCAGATGATGGCAAAGGGTGTGTCATCAAAGGGAGCTCCTATTACAGCAGATGGTGCAAAAGTTTACTGCTTAGGGCAAAAATAAAACGTTTGGACTTTAAAGAGTTAACATCGTTCTAGAACCGACATTTTCACTTTTCTAGATGGAGGATCTCAAAGCATCATTTCACTTTTCTAGATGGAGGACATTTTTGTCCATTTCTTGAACCATCATTTTTTAGCAGGAATGGAAAGAAAGGGTACTTAAGTCTTTGCAATCACACTGGACTCTGATGCTAAGTGATGCCGACACACACAGGGATACGAGCCCCACAAGCTTATATATATGGTGCTCATTCGGACCCTGAACATGCACTGTAGCAAACAATGTGTCTTCGAGGGGAAACATATAACCTGCTTCATTTTCTTAATGTAAAAATCACTAACAAAAAATTTGACAAGATTTCAAGGTTTACACCAAATCAGTTAAAATCCAAAGCCACCATGACAAATATATTTACTTTGGTATAATTGACTTAGTAATACCTACACACCAAAACTTTCTACTAGAGTATGATACTTCAGATCTCTATGGTACCAAACGAAGTGCTACTGTTTATCTTGTATACATCAAAGAAAAAAAATGTCTAGGAGGACGAAGTCTTGTGGGCAAAATCTTGCCAGGAAAAAAAAGTCTTGCATGTACCTAAAAAGTTCCCTAAATGGAAAGGGTTAAAGAAAGAAAAATTGCCAATAGGCAGTTGATATGACATGGATTGCAACAGGTTGGGTCTGATTCTAACTAGGATCTATTTGGACTCAATGCAAAGCAGCTTGGATCCATTTATATATGTTCAATCGGATATAAATGGGACAATTTTCTACTTGGTTTGATTTTAATTGAACAATCTGGATCTGGTTTTGTTTGATTGCATTTGAATGGGTCTAGATTTGGCTTCCTTATGTTTGTGTTCACACATGAATGCTCTCTCTCTCTAGCTCTCTCTCTCTCTCTCATATATTGGTACTTGTGTAGTAAGGTTTTTCTCGAAGATTATGGGTTTGTGCCAAAAACGATCGATGTTCAAGATATTCCCCTGTTCTAGAATTGGCACTTCACATTGAATATCAGTTTATTAGATAAACCACATTTATCAGGTCTAGGCACTTAACCTGGTAAGCAGAAGCAAAAGATCAATAAAAGGGGCTATCCCAACTTATCAGGAAAAAAGGTCTTAAAAAAATCATCACTTCGTTGCGCGTTGCCAGTTGGAAACAAATGAAAGGTGGATTGATCTCTCTTCACATAAAAAGAATAAACCAAATTGCAAAGCAACCACAATGAAGCACCCAGAGGATAATGCTTGCTTCCCTTCCAATCTTCCCAATATTGGGCCATTGATATGTGGGTGCCGCCATGATCGACACCTCCACAGTTGTTGTTGTCACTGCTCAAGTGGCAAAAGCTGCAAAAATGAGATGGAGATACATGAGAACCATCCTTCTGTGTGGGTGATAAGGTAAAAGTGAGAGGGTGTTGCGTGTGCACCCCCAGAACACGCACTGTAGCTACA
Organism: Nuphar pumila; assembly: GCF_984573655.1. Taxonomy (NCBI): domain Eukaryota; kingdom Viridiplantae; phylum Streptophyta; class Magnoliopsida; order Nymphaeales; family Nymphaeaceae; genus Nuphar; species Nuphar pumila. Next base: position 66,576,305 of record NC_143255.1, on the reverse strand, counting down.
GTTCATGTTCCGGGGTCCCCACTGAGCGCCGCATGGCACTCAATGGGTTGTATGGTGGAGTCGTACATCAATCTGCCAGATGTACGGCAGTGTATGGCTCCCTCGTACATGCCATGCAGCCCTCAGTGGGGACCCCAGAACACGCACTGTAGCTATAATGTGTGTTTCTGGGGAGAACATATAACCTGCCCGAGTAAAAGAGGCAAACACGATAATGAATGGTAGTTATCTAAACTATCTTTATCGTGTATCTCATCCAAATGAGTTCTCGTCTAATGTGGATTGTGATAAGGAGATCATGTCTAATGTAGATACTTTTGGTAAAGCTGCTACAAGTGCACCTGGGCACGTTAATGTATTTGATACATTCAGGACTCCTATGAAGGTGCCGATCAACAAGGAATCCAAAGATATCAAGACTCATTAAATCAAGATTGTTAATCCTTATATGAGTTTTGATTCAAATGCAAACAATTATATCATCGAAAAAACCCTCTCCTCTCTATGCGTCAAGTAGAGAGAGACTCGTGGAGGTAGGTCAAGTTGAGTGAACCGTGTAAAATTTATGCTTTATTATGTGTTTGATTTCATTGAAATGTATGTTGACTTTTTATGGTATCAGAGCACATCTGGCTTGTTGCTCTCTTGTGTATTAAGCTTCTCTTTTTCCTTATTATCCATGGCTTCTGATTCATCATCATCTTCATCAACCACAACTTCTCTAATGCCAAATATGAGAGTTCAATGGAATGCTTTCTCGTCTCTAGTGTCTATCAAGCATGATTGACACAACTACTTGCTATCGAGGTCTCAAATTGAGGCAATGATGTTTTCTCAGGACTTACTAAAATATATTGATGGTTCATGCCCTACGCCAAGTCAGTTTGTGCAAGAAGAGAACAATGTAAAACCAAATCTCAAGTTTATGATATGGAAGATAGCAGATCAACAAGCTCTTAGTTGGATTCGTGCCACCATCACTTAACCTATGTTGGGGCAAATAGTTCGGATATCTACTGCTCATGAGGCGTGGACTATATTGGAACGAACATTCTCCTCCCAGTTGAGTGTTTGCATCCTTCAACTTAAAAAAAAATCTTCAAGATATTAAGAAAGAAAATAAAAGCATGGTAGAGTATCTCAATCACATAAAATTTCTATTTGATTCTTTGTGTTGTTTATGATCATGTCTCTGATGAAAATTGGGTCCATTATACTTTAAATTGACTTTGAAGGGATTATGAGAGTTTTGTTACTTTGGTAACAACTCAAAGCAACCTTCCTACTTTTGTAGACATTTATGAAATGCTAATTAATCAAGAGAAGAGGTTGAAAGTTATGAATCCTCTTGTTTCTCAAAGAGATACCTCCTCTGTTGCATTATTTTCTTAAAGGGGTCATGGCAGATGAGGTGCACCTAGAAGCGGCAGAGGCCGGTCCAGGAGGTTTGGTCGGTCTTTTGAAAACTCACAAAACTTTAAAAATCAAAGTGGCCAAAATTTTAAAAATCAAGGTGGTCAGTCTAACTTTTCTCGCTCTCCTCAAAACCAAAGATAAAATCAAGTTTTTTGTCAACTTTGCAGTCGTCGTAACCACACTGCTCGCACATGCTATGATATTCCAAAAGCTTTTGCAGCTATGACACTCAATAGTGTGCAAGATTTGTCTTGGTACCTAGATACTAGAACAACCCACCATGTCACTACTCAAGATCAAGGCATGAACAATAAAACTGAGTATGATAATTCTGATGGAGTTATGGTTGGAAGTGGTGCTCAGCTTCCCATCATTAGTACAGGTAACCTCTCATTACATCACAGAGCCAAAAATTTTAAGTTGAAAGACATACTTTGTGTTTCTACTATTAATAAAAATCTTTTATCAGTATCAAAAGTTCACAGGAGATAATCAGTGTTTATTTTAGTTTGATGCTAATGGGTTTTGTATAAAAGAACCATAGAACGAGACTATTCTCCTAAGAGGATCGATTAAGGGAAGATTGTACTCATGGCAGACCAGATCATTGGAGAAAGAAGCATCATCTTCATCAGTTTGCTTTGTTAGAGTAGGCACAAATAAATTTAAATTGTCCGATGAATTATGTTAATGTCATCTAGGACATCCTGTTTTTAAAACATTAGAAATTCTTGGAAAATCTAGAATTATTCCTTTTATGAATAAGAATAATGTTATGTTTTGCATGTGCAATCAACAAAAATCACAAATTATCTTTTTATAAGGCTGAGTACTTTATTCAAAATCTGCTAGCTCTTATTCACGTTGATTTATGGGGCCCTATGCCAACTATTTCACCTGATTATTAATGAGTTCTCAAAGTTTTCTTGGTTGTTTCTATTGATTAAAAAATCAGATGTTTTCTCTTGTTTTAAAATTTTCAAGATTATTGCTAAAAAACAGATTGGAAAAGAAATAAAGATATTTCATAGTGACAGTGGGAGGTGAATTCGTTAATGATATTTTTACTGATTTTTTGAATAGTCATAGGATCAAGAGATGGCTCTCGTGTCCTTACACTCCAGAACAAAATTGAGTTATTGAGAGGAAACACATGCATGTGGTTGAATCTAGATTAGCCATGTTATTTCATACTGGATTAGACCAAAAATTCTAGGTTGTTGCTTTTATAACCTCCATATACCTTATTAACTGAATACCCACTGCAAATCTTGACAAAAAATCATTCTATGAACTTTTGTTAAATCGTGCTTCGAGATATGAACATCTAAATTTTGTTTGAATGTACATGTTACTCATACCTTGTCTCATATATCAAATCTAAACTTGAACCAAGATCAAAACCCTACATTTTCTTAGGATATGGCTTCATTCGCAAAGGCTATGTGTGTTATGATCCCGTAACTAAAAAATCCTTTATTTTTTGGCATGTACTTTTTTATGAAGGTAGTTTTCTTTATGTTGGCAGCAAAAGACCTCTCACATTCAAAGAGGTTTCTAAGTGGATCCAAGATCAAAACCCAAGTCATAACTCAAAGCCTAACCCTCCTATATCAAAGCCTACCCTTCTAACTAGATGGATCCAACTTCTCAATCTGTCTGCTTCTATCCAAATGCCTAATCATATTCTTGAAACTCCTGAAGAGTCCTTATCACATCGAGAAACTAAGAACTTGTCACCTATAAAACTCGTTCATTCTAATGAACCAGCCATGCAGTCGTTACCCTCTAATCAAAACCTTATCATGGATGTCCAAAATTCCACATCCAATAACATTCATCATATGGTAACCCGATCCAAAGATGGTACCAGGTGACCCAAACTATTTTTCTGTCCTAGATACCCAATTGTTATTCTAAGTGAACTATGCGATGAAGAGAAAGAACCAAATAGTTTTAACCTAGCCATAAAAAAACCTATGTCGCAAGCAATGGAAGAAGAAATGAGAGCATTGCATAAAAATAAAACTTGAACTTTGGTTTCACTAGATAAAGTAACCAATATAGTTAGTTGTAAATGGATCTACAAAGTTAAAAGGCGGATGCAAGGTGAGATTGGTGCTCAAGGGATACAATCAACAAGAAAGGATCGATTACTTTGAGACTTTCAGTTCAGTCATCAAACCCACATCCATCTGAATGATTTTGTCTATTGTTGATAGTTCAGGTTGGCCCATTCATCAACTGAATGTTAATAATGCATTTCTATATGGAGTTTTAAAAAAAGAGGTATATATGGCACAACCACAGGGTTTTGAGGATAAGAGTCATCTACACCATGTTTGCAAACAAAACAGAGCTCTCTATGGGCTAAAGCAGGCCCCCAGGACCTGGTTTGAAAGACTCAGAGTGTACCTAGAAAAATTAGAATTTGTTGAATCAAAAGCTTATCCTTCCTTGTTTATTTATCATTCTAATCATTTACATATGTATGTTTTGGTTTATGTTGATGACATTAGAATTACAAGGGATAAGATAAATTGTATAATTTAAGGTTTTTACATTACTTTCATGGTATTGAAGTTGTTTCAGATCCAGGAAAGAGAATTGTTCTATGTCAAAGGAAGTACATTATGGATCTTCTAATAAAAACATGTATGACAGATTGCAAGCCTGTAGTCACAGTTGCAGATCCAAACATGGTATTATCAAGAAAAGAAGGGGTTCCACTGAATGATGCTACTAAATATGGTTGTCAGTCTTCAATATATCACATTCACAAGGCTAGATATATCTTATGCAGTAAATAAAGCATGCCAATTCATGCATGCTCCAACTCAAGACCATTGGACCCATGTGAAATGGATTCTATGGTATTTGAAGGGAATCAATATGGGTTTGAAAATTAAGAAATCAAGATTGTTAAGCATGAGTGCCTATTTAGAAGTTGACTGGGCAGGATGCCTTGATGATAGAAAATCCACACTAGGGTACCTAACATATCTAGGGTCTAATCAGATATCATGTAACTCTACCAAATAGAGGACTGTGGCCAGGTCAAGTACAAAAGTCAAATACAAAGCAATGGTTGGAGCCGTCTCTGAGCTAGTATGGCTCAAACAACTCAGTGACATGGTGGGTTGCTCCAGTATCTGGGTACCAAAATGAATCTTCCATACTATTGAGTGTCATAGCAGCAAAAGCCTTTGGAATATCATAGCATGTGCAAGCAATGTGGTTACAACAATCGCAGAATTGACAAACAACTTGATTCTAAGGTATTTGCAGGGAATTATCAATATGGGTTTGGCAATTAAGAAATCAGAATCGTTAAGTGGTCAGGTTTTGTAATTGTTATTTTAAAACATTATTTTATCATTGAAAGCATTTTGGAAAATCACCAATCAAGTAATAAAAACCAACTTTTCATGAATGTGGCGAGTATGGGTCGAATCCTCAGGGAATGGGATACATTCAAATTAAATCTAAAACTTCAATTTATTAATATAAAAATTGTTTACAACTAAATTAATAGTATAATTCTAATTGAATTACAAGCTAAAAATGAAAATGAACTAAAATAGATTGCTAAGTCTTCTTCGGATCACCAGGGGTATTTCTATTTTTTTGCCACATATGCATTCGAACTCGCATTTTGAATACACATGTTGATCTGTATCTAACTAATCAACCTAAGGCAACAAAAATAAAAAGTCAGTATGTAATCAATAAGTAATTATGAATTACATCTAAAATTAACTCTGAATTAATTACTAACCTAATACCAAAAAAAAATAAAATAAAACGCAGAACAAACTAGACTAACTAATCATATTAATTCTAACTAGTCTAACTACTGTTAGTTCATTAACTATATGTTAGAAAACACTAAAAACTATGGAAAATCAATTAACTAGCTAAATAATTGTTTTGCCCTTACATAGTGCAAAATTGGACTCTGATAGGTTTTTACAAACAGTAGATTTGAAGGGACAAACGAAGTCTGATTTTGAAGATTTTTTTTTGTTCGCTTTTTAACAGATTCACAAATTTGTCCGACTTTATGAATTCGAAAAACTCATCTGGAAGCTCCGGATATAAGTATCTCAAGTTCGTAGAATATTTAGAAGTCGTTTGTCCCAAAATTTTAAATCACGAAAATCCTGATTTTGAAAGATGCTAAAAAGACAAACCAAATCAACTTGAAACGAGCTGAATTTTGGTTTGCAAACAGTTAACACACTAATGAATAGAATAGAACAGTAATTTCAGAAAAACTCAAAAAATTATCACTTAAAATAATGAGTGTAAATTAGTGTAAAATTCTGGTTTTCAATTTAATACACTATTCATTTGTCAAAACCCGATTTATGCCCTATCAATTTAAAATATGGGTAACTACAGTCATATACAGACCTAAGACTAATTAACTAGCAGAAAAAAAAAATTTACACTAAGAAAAGAAAATCTAAGTGGCTACCTACAGTATTTGTGAGAAATACAAACTGGTGTTGAATTAAAATACTAATATGCATGCAATTGTTAATCTAAATGAAACTATCTTGCACATATGAATTAGACTAACTAAATTGCCGACATTAACTAACCTAATATAATTACTTAATGGAAGCTAATCAATTAACCTTGAAAAAAAAGAAAGATTAACTATAAAACTAACTATAAATTCAAGTTAAATACTAACCTAACCCTAACTAGTGCTAATGCAACAACCAGACTAATCCGTAAATACCCTGCATTAAGTCAATCTCAACTAATACCTAATCCAATTACTAATTAACATATAAAGCTACTGAAAACTAATGCTAAAACAACATTCAAAAAGCAAGTAATCAATCTTTCTCATTCTTTGTAAAACACCCAAATCGGCTAATATGGAAATGAGACTAATTACTTCTAATACCTCCTTAAACTAATTTCCCCCAATAAAAACCAGCAAAGGAATATTAATCTAATCTAAACTATCTTACTAACAACAATTAACTGAATATTATAACAATGCTAAAACAGAAAATAGCATCCTAATATGATACTTAATTCAAATAGCATCTAAAAATACCTAACATGAAAACTACAACTAGACAAGGCTAATGAAAGATTTAATCCAACACACAAGCAACCCCAGCAAGTAAAACTAGCCTAATACTTAACTAATGCTGAATTAAAAGATGTACTAATAACACCCAACTGCTAAACCAGAAAAGAGCTAAGTATATCCTCTTTGAAATCGCCCAAATTGGATAGCATGAAAGCAATTCGATTACAATAAAAAAAAATGAATCAAAGACAAGGAACTACCAACCTAAATTATCTATGCTTTACAGTTCATTGTAGAGTACTAAATGCTAATTCAGAATATGTTGACAAGAAAAATATGAACAATGAATACGCTAAGTTACCAAATGCCCAAATCGGTTAGGAAATCCTACCTATTTTTTGCATTTTGAATCTACCTAAAGCAAAACAGTAATTAAAACTCAAGCAACACTTCTACGAAATCAAAATCACTTCCTACACTATAGAAATAGAAATTAACTAAGACTAATTACTAAACTAAGCGCCTAAAGTAGAATACTACAGCCGGCTAGAAATAATCTAGCCGGCCATGGGCACAAAAGGAGAAAAACGATTCTAATTGGTTCAAAAACATCAAAATGCACAAATGGAAACAAAAATAAGTTCCTAGACTCAATCTAGGTGCTGTTTGACACACCAACATAGCTATAATATGGCTGTAACAAAATTAAAAATGCAGGCAATGAAAACATAAAAATGAACCACACGCAAATAGGTTTTTACACTATAAGAAAAGAAAGGAGGAAGACACACCTAAATCCGGACGTCCGAAGAATGAACGGGTAGAAGGGGAGTAGAATCTTCCTTGGAGACATGCCCAAAAGAGCCCTCGGTGGTGCTGGGCTGTTCTCTTTGCTGCTGAGTGCTGGAACTCGCCGGATGGAGATACCCCGAAGCGTGGCATGTTGGATGGTGGTGTAGAAGGTCAGAGAGGAAGAGTCGGCTGGCTGTGGAGGGGCAGACAACACCCCTTCCATAGCTGGTGTACTCCACGCTCAACTTCAACCTGCAAGAACAACATGAGCCTTCAGCTGCAGCATGGGGAGAAGCATGGTAGTTATGCAAGAGGGAAATGGAAGAAAAGGGGTGATGGCTCCAATGGAGGTTGCAATTTCAGCAAACCCAAAGGAGGATGAAGAAGGGGGGCGTAGGGTGGCTGAGAGTGGAGAAAGAGGGGCAGGATTTGGGCTCCTTGGGTGCATCTTCCAAGGTAAATACCCTCATTAGGGTTTGTTATGTGATTTTAAAGCTAAAGACCTCTTTTCTGGAAATTCCTGAGAGAGGATTAAAATTGAAATATCTGTTGGGCGCCTATTTTGGAGGGGGGGGGGGGGGGTAGCAATTACTTTTAAAAATCGAGTTTGGGGTTTGAGTGGGTGAGATTGTGAAGTTTTGGCCCAGATCCAAGGCCCAAATGGGCCATTTAGATCCGATTTGACCTATTTTGCCCCGAGGTCTGAACCACTACACTGTAAATGTGATATATCTCTCATTTTAAGTCTGATTCAAACGAAATTCGAACTGTAGCTCAATGACATCTAAGTGAGGGTTCTAAACTTATAAATGATGCATTTATGCAATAGAAATATATTATCATTATGAGTATTTTACGCATCATCATTAAGCTTGAGTGTCTGTTCAGATGTTGATTAGGCAAGATATCCTAATGATAGAAAATCCACAGGAAGGTACCTAAATATCTAGGATCTAATTTGATATGATAGAACTCTACCAAATAGTGGACTATGGTCAGGTCACGTACAAAAGCTGAATACAAAGCCATGGTTGGAGTTGTCTCTCAACTAGTCTGGCTCAAACAACTTTTAAGCGAACTTGGCATGACATCTCATGAACCTCCTTTTTAAAGGTGTGATAATTTGGGTGCCACGTAACTTGTTGCAAATCTATGTTTATCATGCTCTTAGCAAACATATATAAATCAATTATCATTTTGTTTGAGAAAAAGTTGCAAATGGTGAAATCAATATTCAGTTTATACCTACTCAAAATCAAGTGGCTGATGTTCTCACCAAATCTCTATCTGGCCCATCCCATGGAATGATCAATTTAGAAATAAGTTCAATTTCAAGGAGATTGGCTTGAGGGGGTATGATAAGGTAAAATAGATTGTTAGAGAATCAAATGAGAATAGTCCATCAAATGTGGACAACCTCAAAACATGTAATAAAGGATCTCCTCAAGATAAAGCCAAATATGAATAAAGCAGTTTACAAGATCAAGATTGCAACAAAGGATCTCCTTAAGATAAAGATGACAGATCCATAAAACAAAAGGTGAATCCTTCTGTATCTATACCTTATCCAAAGATGTCTCTATCTGTAGAGAAACTATATATAAATGAAAACCTCTCTCGAGAAAGGATTTGAATGAGAGAGAGAGAGGCATGATGGACGTAGGTTCCCTAACAGGAACTGAACCACGTTAAAAATCTGTGAGTTTCTTTCATGGTATCAGAGCTTCCAGGTATCCATGTCATCTAGCTCATCTTCAGCATTAGAAAATTCTTTCAGAAACACAGGATCATCGGCCCAATCTCAGTCCATCATGAGTTCGGGATTGACCTTATCTTAGGTACCCACCAATCTGCAACATTTTTTGTCCATCAAATTAATTGTTAAGAAATATTTTCTATGGGAATCTCAGTTCAAGCCCATCTTGATTACATATGATCTTTTGGGCTTCATCAATGGAAGTAAACCTTGTCCTCTCAAGTTCATAGTCGGGTCTGCTGAAATAAACCCAGAATGGTCTTTGTGACGTAAACATGACCAACTGCTCATGAGTTGGTTAATATCATTGTTAAGTGAGGTCGTTCATGGCCAAATCGTTGGAATGAATACCTCATATGAGGTATGGAACTCTTTGAAGCAGTCATATGATGCTCACTCTAGGGCTCATATCATGCAACTCAAGAGTCAGTTTTAGGATCTAAGAAAGGGCAATAAGACTATAGATGAATACTTTCATCATGCTAAGTCTCTTGCACATCAACTAGCCATTGCTTCTAAACTCGTGTCAGACGAAGATCTTGTGATGCAAATTTTGAAGGCCTGCCTTTTGAATTTCACGCTTTCTAAACTTCCATTGAGACGAGACCGGATCCCATCTGTGCAAATGAATTGCATGGTTTGCTACTCATTCAAGAATCCTACATTAAAGACCTTAATAAAAATGATTCTGAGCACATCAATGCTTTAGTTAACTTCTCCACCAAATCGAATGTTGAGTCCCAGAACCGTGAGAGCTTCAGTCTTCGGAAAAAAAAATAATCGAGGCAGATTTCGTGGAAGAGGCAGGGATCATAATGATAGACCTCGTGTAGTATGTCAATGGTGCAAAAAACCCGGCCACTCTGTCCGCACATGCTTTCAATTGACAAGAAACAATCAGAATAGGGTTGTGCCCTCTCCAGCTCAAGCCTTTCATATTTCTCCTCATAACGATTCAGTTGGGGACAACAATTGGTATCCTAACTCAGGAGCGACACATCATGTCATGAGTGATCTCAACAACTTATCTATTCATTCCAAATATCAAGGAGATGATGGAATCAAAATTGGCGATGGATCAGGTTTGGCTATCAAACACATTGGTTCTGCTTTTGCTGATGAATTTGTTTTGAATGATATACTGCATGCTCCTCAAATTACAAAGAACCTTTTATATGTGCAAAAGTTTGCCAAAGATAATGATGTCTACTTTGAGTTTCACGACTTTTGTTGTTATGTGAAGGATCGACCATCAAGGAAAGTCTTGCTTCAAGGAACAAGTGAGAAAGGTCTCTACACCATGGATCTCAAGCCGAATAAACAGGTTCATTCCTCAGAAAAGGCATCGATTGATTTCTGGCAAAAATGTATGGGTCACCCTACTTTTAGTACAATTGTGAACATTTTTAAAAAAATTGGTCTACCTTTTGAAAATCTCACCGATATTAAGATATGTGAAGCATGTCAGACTGCCAAAAGTCATAAACTTTCCTTTATTAATTCTTCTACTTTTGTCAAACAAGTGCTTGAAATAGTTTATTCAGACATTTGGGGACCTTCCCCTGTTGAGAGTGCTGATGGATACCGATATTATGTGCTCCTTGTTGATGCTTTTTCAAAATATGTCTGGCTATACATGATCAAACAATAATTTAATGTCTTGCCCATTTTTCAAAAATTCAAAGCTCATATTGAACTGATAATGGGCAAAAGAATTCAAGCTATTCACTCTGATTGGAGAGGTGAATATCAGTCTCTTTCTAAATTTTTAGAAACCCATGGAATTAGACATAGAATTACTTGTCCTCATACTCCTGAGCAGAATGGAGCCGTTGAAAGAAAACACTGCCATATCATTGAAACTGGCTTATCCATGATGACTGAAGCCAAAGTTTCATTAAATTATTGGACCTATGCCTTTAATACATCTAGCTTTCTCATCAACAGTACTCCCTCCAAAATTCTGAATGAAAAATCCCCCATTGAAAGTCTCTTTGATACTCAACCAAAATATGAGGTTCTTAAAATTTTTGGATGTTTCTGCTATCTGTATCTTCGACCCTACAAAAAACACAAATTAGAAGCCAGATCTGAAAAAATGTGTTTTCTTGGGCTATGCTCCTAAACATCATGGGTACTTTTGTATAAGTCTCAAATCAAGAAGAATTTTTATATCCAGGCATGTCGTGTTTGATGAAAAAGATTTTTCCTTTCATTCTAAGAGTAAAGAGTGCACGGGTGATCAGGCACAAACACCTATCATGTTCAATCCTTCTATCTCACTTCCAAGATTTTTTGAATAACATATCAATAACTCTCAAGATGAGAGACCAATGATCGAAGAAGAATCAAGGGAACTCTACCTGAAGAAGATAATACTCAACAAGCGGAAAATAGATTCAACCCCCATACTGTTGAAGAGAATAGTGCTCCTATAAGAACTCATCATATGGTTACTCGCTTCCAAGATGGGATGTTGAAACCCAAAATCTTCAACACGTCCAAACATAGACTCAGTTCGGCCTACATTGCCTTGTTGACTCATGACAAAAAAAAAATTATCCTTCAAAGAAGCCATTCAAAATCTAAATTGGAAAAAGGCCAGGGAAGATGAAATCAATGCTCTTAGTAAAAATCACACTTGGGTCCTTGTTCCCAGAACTCGTGATCAACATATCGTCAGATGTAAATGGATTTTCAAAATAAAACGGAAGGCAGACGGGTCTGTGATGCCCCAAACCCCGACCTTGGAAATATCTTTTGATTTTTTTTGAGGATTTTGTTTTTTGAAATGGTTTTACGATAAACAACGGAAATCAAAGAAAGAGGGGGTAAACAAAAGTAACAAGGCCGCAAGTCTGAGCGGACCACAGGTAAGTGATACATATCCATCAAAGTCCAAAACATACAACCCAAAGTGTTTAATTACAAAATGAGACAAAGTACATCACTTCTCACAGTCTCTCAAAAATAAGAGGAACATCCCCTCAAAACCTCAAACCAAAAAAGAGCCATGATCTACAACTAAGTGTGGGTCCTCAAGCCTCCACCGTGCGTCGTTGCATCGCCACTGTACCTATTCATCACCTACATCCCCATAAAATGGGGTCAGCACTCTTGCGAGTTGGTGAAGAATCAACATCATATCTCCATTTCTCAAAGGAAAAGCATGTATATAACATGGAACATGTGTCAACATATATGTGTGTGCGAGTGTCAGGTAAGTGTACATGCTATAATTATAAATAACAACAAAAGTACAAGTACAACAGGTTGTAGCAGTAAAACAAGGAACTACGCATCTACTGTACACAAGTAGCTAAGAATATTAAGGAAAGCAGAACGAGAGCAGTAAACAAAGTAGCAAGTAAAGAACTACTAAGGTATGTTAGTTGTGATTGGTTAGTATTTAAGTTCTTCTGATTACTCCTTTGGGTACGCGAAGAAACCTCGCATTCTGTAAGCCATGCACCCAATGTCTGTTATTCAAATTCTAATGTGGTACCTGAGGATGCTACAGACCGAGTAAGCCTCATGCGAGCAGCACGCAGCTGAGAGAAACCCTCACATAGGTAAGGATTGTAATTCATACTACTGCAGTAGTGAGGTACCTTAAAAGGTCACCTCAACCTCCCTAGCTCTGAGTGACTGGAGGTCAAAGGACGCTTCAGCTCCAATAAAAACATGTGTCGTAGTAACGAGTAGTCACTTAGGGTTGTACCATCCACCCTCTCTAAGGTGAACCGTTTTGTAAATGGGGCACAACGACTTTATCTTTCTTAGGCTCATTTGTCAAGTCATACCTCCTTTTAAGGCATTTATGCCTCGTGGTCCCCGCAGGGTATGCAAACGAGGACCTAGCCTGCTCATTCACGTGCTCAGCCTCACACGGCTATCAAGAGCACATCGCCTATGAAAGTGATCATAACACCATTTTATCATTTTCATTTCTAGGGTATAGACATACGTGAGCTCACTCATAAACATAGGGCCATCACTCAAAGACTACAAATAAGTCAAAAAACACAAGTGTATTGTTCATACCCTATGGTGTTCAAGTTTTCGTCATTCCTTACATCACAAGTGTATCATGCACCTTGTGCACTTATCCATGCCTCAAGCATGAGACCAATGTGTACCTCTCGAGGTATGTACTAAGTAGTACAAGTGTCAAGATATGCTACGTGCAGGTGCGAAACTGAAAGCCATGATTTATCAAGTCATTCACACTAGTAATGATACAGAGGCAAGATACATTTACATAACACATTTTAACAAGTGACAATGTGTGAGTGAGTGTACCAATTCTCATTATGCAAATCTATTAGCAGAACATAATCAGGTTTACATGACCATCAAGCTATATCAAGTGTCGCATACTTGAGCGTAAACCATATTACAATTTTCTAACAAATTGAACTTCAAATGTCATACATTGACAAATTTTGCTTAACAGGGCCAGTTCTATAAGAAAGATCCGTGATTTGTGATACACTCACATGTCGAGATTGAAATCTAAGATATTGTAAACACCCTAAATTTTCCACACTTGTTTCAGACACATCCCTTGTGTGAAGGCCAACCCTGTTAGGTCAATGTAGGAGTCAAACCTCGAGTCTATGTCAAAAAATTACCATTTTACCCACTTTTATTAGGAAAATTACCATTTTACCCCTAGGTCATCCCAGACCTCAGTCACTCGGAGTCAACTAAGCTCATTTGTAAACTCAGAACAATTAGAATGTTAGTCATTTCTAGCTCACCTATGTTCACAGTGAGAAGGTCATTTTTATTTCTGACCATTCCTGCCAAAATGGGATCATTTTTTTAGAAATGAGCTCACTTTTCACTCAAATCCAAGACAATTGTCTTCGATTCAGTCAGTCATGTTCCCCAGAGTCTAGCTTGAGTTCACCAAGAGTTTAAGTGCTCCAGTTTCAGTTCAAAACCATTTCCAGGTGTCCAGGTGTCCAGGAGCCCATTTTAGCCCGTTTCAGCTCTTTCAGCTAAAATTGAGCTAATTCAGTCAGTTGAGCTAGTGTTCGAGCTTCAGTTTTAGTTCATGTCAGTATTACTGATCTTTGCTTTAGCTCAAACCCAACTCAGATTCATAATTCACTTCACTCTAGTGACCATTCCGTATCATTTCTCTAAAAATGACAACTTTTCTTGAAAATTTAGTCGGAAAGGTCAGTTGAGTCAGTGTCTTGTCAGTCCAGTTGAGTTCTGAAACTCTAAAACTCAGCTCAATCCAGTTCATTTCAGTTCAATCTAGCTCACACCCTAATTGACAGTGTCACTCTGGTCCAGTAGAACCCGAAAACCATTTCTTGAATCATTTTGCAAATTTTATCAATTTTAACACTTTTTGAACTGGTACAACTGCCAATCGAGGTCTAATATCCAAATTTCTTCATTCAGGGTTAGCATTTCGCATGGCATTTCATGTCATTTCTCATCATTTCATATCATTCATCAACATTTCATAACATTTCATCACATTTCATTCCATTTTCGAAGTCCAGAACTCCAGTTTTATAAATTTCAATCCAAATTGAGTTTTAAAAGTTTTCAGAAATCAATTTCAAAACACTGGGTTTCCAAAATTGATAGTTTTACCCCCAAAGATTTTAAATTTGGAAATATTTTCTCAAGAAAAACAATTTGGATTTCTTTTAAAATCAAATTTTCAAATTCTAAACTACAATTGCTTCGCAACGGAGTATTAAACTTCAAATTCTGAGTTCATTTCAAAAACTGCCAAAATTAGCCCAAAGTTTTTTTGAGGAATTTTACAAAGTTGTTTTACTCTTTTTGCCTTTGTCACAAGCGGGACCCACTCTAAGTGGTGTGGCACAAAAGTTTTTTATTCTTTATTTTTGCATTTTCTTTTTTTAGAAATCGTGTGGGCCCACTCCAATATGGCACCCCGTTTTGAAAAACCATGTGGGCCCACTCCAAGGTGGCACCACATGTAAATAATAATAATAATAATAATAATAATAATAATAATAATAATAATAATAATAATAATAATAATAATAATAATAATAATAATAAAAATAATAAATCCAAAAATTTCTTTCCCTTTTCCTTTTTTTTTCTTCTTCTTTTTTTTTCTTTCCCTTTTCCTTTCTTTTCTTCCTTTTCTTCTTCTTCTTTCTTCCCTTTCTTTCCCTCTTTCTCATTCACGTACAACACTTTTCTCTCCCTCCTCTTCCTTCTCTTGTTTCTTTCCTTTTACCTTTTCTTCCCTCTTTCCTTTCTTCTTTTCCCTTTTCTTTCCTTCTTTCTTTCCCTCCTTTCTCTCTTTCCCTTCCCTATTGTCCAGCCACCAAAGAGACATTCATTCACGTAAACCAGCCCTCTCTCTCCTTCCTAAATTAAATTCTCTCATTAAAACTTAGATTTTTTTCTATTTTTTTTCCTAAGTGAGACAACACAAGGTAAAAAGCCATCAAGCATTACACGCTCAACCTCTTAGCTCCCTATCTCAGCCCCTTAGCTCTCTCATTCCCATTACCTCTCAACCCTAGCTCTCTAATACCTTCAACACACACAGCCTCTTGCCCTCCTTGGATCCCAGCCTCCATACATCTAACTTCCCTCTACCACATGGTTTGGTAGCCCCCATCTTCACCTTGTCTCCAACATCAAATCACACAAGGCAGCCCATCTTCAACTTCCAGCAAGCTCCCTCCATTGGTGCACCGTAGCAACAACCTAGCCATCTACAACACCTTCAAGGCACCCAACCAAGGCAGAAGCAACATCCTTCATCCCACGGCTCCAGCCAGCACCTTCATCGCAGCCACTTCAGCTCCACCACAACACACCCTTCATCGTCTTCAAGTTTGAAGCACACCACCAGCAGTTGCCATCCACCACCTGCTCCAACAAGAACAACCACTCCTCCGGCCTGGTCTATTTCCTTCTCCAGCAAAAGCAAGGCAGTCCCGCTACATCCAGTCTTCCTACAACCTTGAGGCAACCCCTTGCTAAACTTGAAGGAACCCTCCTTCAGTTGAATCAAGGTAAACCCGTGTCCCCCCCCCCCCCCCCCCCCCCCCCTTTATGCTGGACTAAAGTTTCTTCAAAATATCATGGTTGCCCTCTTTAGTGTGTTGAATCTAATGTGAAGAATCATGTTTAAAATCAGTTCATATTATCAAAAATTCTTATCTCTCATGATAAGGCTAAGTGTGTGAGGTGATCCATCTGATAGATGGATCAGATCCCTCTCATTAATTGTCACATCAAACAAGGTTAAGGTTAATATCTCCTTATTTTTTTGTTTTTTTTATTTTTTTGTTTTTAGCATTATTTTCATGATAGTTACATGTCTTATACACTTGGATTTAATTTGTTTTATTATCATGTAGATGATTTTAATGGTTTCATTAGCATTTGCCTAGAAGTCTATAGGTTTTAGTCTATGTATACGGTCCAGTTATGATTCCATGTGCAATTTTTCGTTAAAAGAAATCTTAAAAAATTTTCATGATGGTTGTGTTTGTTTGTCCTTAGTTTCCTGCCAAAATTTTGGGTTAATTTGAATTTTGAAACCCCATTAAATAGATCGAATCCAAAATCAGATTTTGCCCTTTTGGAAATTCCAATTTCTGTTTTAGCAGACAAAAACCATCTGGATCTCCTAGATGAACGATTCAGATTTCCCTCAAAAAAATAACATGAGTCCCTGTAGTAACCTACTATTTCCGAGTAAAATTTTAGGTTTTTACAGTGAGATTTAGGTTCTGCCAAAAATCAATTTTCCCAGACACTTGGGAAAATCTCACTTTTTCCTTGTCAGGGTCTAGACCGACCTTAACCCACTGTGTTCGTTCAATCCATAGGCTGTCAGTCAAAACTTTCAACATAGAAATTGTTCTTAACCCTTTCTTATATCATTTCCTAAAATTTGGGAATTTTTAAAATAATCTAGATATTTTTCCCAAAATTATCTTTCTTGTATGTCAGATTTTCGTGCCTGAGAATTTCAGAGATTCAGGTCTCTAATAATAGTGTGCTCATTTCCAAACCATAACCCGAATATTAAAACTGTAAAAATAGGAAACCTTCCTCTGTTTGTCAGGAACATTTTCTCAGAATTCCAGTCATTTTCTCATATTTCTACTATTTGTCCCATAATCTTTCCCAAAACCTGTCTGTCTGCCCTAGATCCTAAAGTCGTCGGATTCTGATTCGATTTGCCGGAGCTGTCCAGCTCCAATCATAGGTTAAAACCAGAATTTGTAAAAGGCAAAAATCTTTGCCCAACTATCCTTTATCACCCCATAAAATCTGGGAAATTTTTATAAAAGTTTAGTATCCAAAATCCTATTTAGAATCAACATTTTAGGCAAAATTTTGATTTTTAGGATTTTTAGTTATTTTCTATATTAAAAAAATAACAAAAACTAAATTTTTGAACTTTAATCTGTTTTTAGGTTTAGTTTAGATGTCCATGCCAAATTTGGCTTAATTCCAAGTTCATTTGCTTTGTGTGTTAGTTTATTTTTAAATTCAGAAGCGAAAATCATGTTAAATTCGATATTTTGCAATATTTTTGCCATTTTAGGGTTTTTATCATGTAAATAAGCATGTCATATTAGGGTTAATTTTAATGTCATTTGTATTTCAATTTCCCATTTTTACAAAATTTATTTCAGAAAACTCTGGTTTCAAGGCCATAGTCTTGTTATTGGGGGCATTTTGGTCATTTTGACCTAAATTTCGAAATTCCAAACTTCAAATTTCCAAATTTTTGTGCATATCATCATATTGCATCATATTATATTTGATTTTATTTTATTTGATTTTCAAATTTTCAAATTTTATAAAAATTCTCTCAGAAAACCCTGATTTCAAGGTCATCAGGGGCATTTTGGTTATTTTGACCCCAATTTCGAATTTCCAAGATTATTTTCGAAATTCATTCCTTATTTCTCATGTTTATATCAAGGGGGGTATGATTTTGGGTTTATATCTGAATAATATTCGATAATTTTTAATATTTTCGGATAAATTTAGATAAACCTACATTTCTATGCTAACATTGTTTTCTAGTTTTGCAGGAATATCCAGGAAGAAGACTTTTATTTTCTTTTATTTCAATTCAATGCAATATCGGATGTAATAATTTGGAATAAGAGTTACTTTTCAGCTTAGAATAGGACTGCATTGCATATAGTTTAATTTATGCAATTTCCAATATCTGATGTATGATGCATATGCACATTTTCCAAAATCACTATGGTTGACACGAATAGCACGTGCACAAGCTCTTAGGGAGTTCATAAATTTGGTGGGATTCGTATTTATGGTCATAGTCAGAATACGAAGAAAACCAAGATTTGTGATCTTCGTATTAGCCACATTCATCCTACACTCTTAGGCTAACTTCAAAATGCACTACATTTCTCAAAATTTTAAAAGGATTTCCCAATTTCTCAAAGAATTATCTTTCAAATTCATATTCTTTCATTCAATTTGCATTATTTTCAAAATCATGTTCTAATTCTATTTCAGAGAAACCGATTTTCCAAGAATTTCCAAGTCCTTCTCAGGATTTGATTTTCTCAGAATTCTGAATTTTCAAATGAGATTTCAAAGTATTTTTCAAGTTCAAATCAAGATTTTCCAAGATTTCCACATTCTCAATTTCATTTTCAAATCTTAAAATCGATTTTCCCAAAGTTCAAGTTTTCCTGAGAATTCATTTTTCAATGCAAATTTCTGATTTTCAATGAAATTCAATGATTTTACCAAGTATTTCTCAAGCATTTTTTAAGTACATTTCAGTTTTCCAAAGCAAACATCATATTTTCCAAACTTGCATTATTTTCAAAATTTCATAGCACAAGCCTGATTCTTTGTGCATTTTAAGAAAATAGAGCATAATTTAAATAATTTAACTTAGTTAAAGTGCACATTTGATCCTTGGTTCGATTACCCCTGGTAAAGGCGCCAGGAACGGTTGAACCTCGTATCGACAGACGGATCCCATTCCACGAAATTTTCCCACAAATTTTCAAAACAGAGGTGAGTAATTTTCAAAACCATTTTCAAAACTTTGGTCGAGTTTGACTCGCAGAATCGTTTATCTCACTCTCGCAGAGGGAGGGGGAAAATTTTTGCGATGATAACAGGTTTAGTGACCGTGATGGGACCTGTCTTCGTCTGACCAATTATGTGCTTTGACTTAGCTCAAATTATCAAAATCATGTTCTATGAAATGCCAACTTTTATTTTCTGATATCATGTGAACCTAGGAGCCTAGACTCGAACCCAGCTGACATGTTTTGCATGTAGACTAGGCATGGTTTGGTAGGACCATATTAAGGAGAATTATACATGCTCACTAAGACTTAGGTCTGAAATACAACACTCCTCAATCTAGGATTTGTGTGAAAACAATGCTTGCTTCTTTAAAATTTTTTAAAAAAATCTATCTCTTTAGGATTTTAGAGCCCTCTGTTTGTCTGCATGTGATCATTTTTCAAAAACCACCCCACCTATGTCTGCCCGATTTTCATGTTGTCGGGCTCTCTTCCAGAACCATGGTTTGGGACAGAGCCTCACAACTGGGCTAACGCCCCCCTGCCACGTACTAAGAGCCATAGTCCAACGTATATCAGCAGGTGCTCAAGGATGTTGGAAAAACACAAGCCTATAACCGGAGATAAATTTTTATGCCACGTACATCGAGCCTTGGCTCGAGTATATCGGCATAGCATGATTGGACACAGTTGATCTGAGCCTAAAGTCAGGATCAGGGTCCTAAAGCTCTTTCAAAACTGATGCATTTAGAGTCAGCTTCTTAGGGAATGTTGTATGTGCATAATTGTTTGTGAAGAATGTGATTGAGTGTATTATATTCATTTTCCTCTTTATTTTCCCATATTTTTTCCGATTTTTCCAAAATATGGGACAATTTTCCAAAATACTTCATTTTTTATCTTTTGTGAAATGTCTCCTTTTCTCAAAAAAACCTGGACGATTTTTCCAAATTATCCACTTTTTCTTCAAAACTCCAGGTGAGTTTCTATTCTTTCGTTCCTCTGGACTTTGAATTTCTAGCTTTTCATTTTATCCTGCCTGCAATTTTTTAAAATTCTTGTATTTTTTCTAAGTCTAATTTCAATATTCCTGTCTTTCAGTCCAATGGCATCTAGTCAACTCGATTCTGTCTTTTCTAAGGGTCACATCTTCTACGAAGTGCGACAAAGTCTTCCCGAGCATCGAGCTCTCAGCATCGGACCTTTCTTTTCTCGGTGGTACTATACTTGGTTCAAAAACTTCTCCTGTATGTTTTCAGACCACTTGAGCGACTATGGGTTAGAACTGACATCTGCAGTGGGAAAATTGACAGTCAACGACAATATGATCTATGCACTGATAGAGCAATGAAATCCACACACTTGCACATTTTGGTTCCCATGGGGCGAGATGACCCTACTGATGGACCAATTTTCAAAGATCATGGGATTTTCTGAGCCAGGTGGTCAGCCTGGAGATCCATTGGAGCAACAATTTTTGGTCAATGTCAAGGGTCTGGACCCCAAAGATGTTGTAGCTTGCATGACAGGGCGTAAGTCTTGGCCACTGATTGAAGAAAAATAGGAATGAATATGTGAGCCTGATCGTGATCTACCGACAGTATGGGGCATTCATAGAAGTCAGCTTGTTATCCAAGACATCTTGAGAGAGAATTCAGCATGCGATGGTTTTGTGCACTGTGGGACTCGCTTTCTTTCCAGATGGACAGAATTATGTGGATGTCAGAATAGTACAACTTTTGAGAAGATGGAGAAGTCGACAGACCAGCCGTCTCTCAATAGCCATGGCAGCACTTTCCTTTCTATACAGAGGATTGACTCGCTTTACGCTTGGATAGTCCATTCTAGTCGAGGGGTGTACTTTTGCACTTCAGTCTTGGTTCCTTTAGCATGTGCCGACTAGAGCTAGTTTATTCAGATACAATGGCAAGGAGATCCTTCCAGTGGTGCGATATCGGTTCCTGATTGATCATTTGCAGGAAGAAGTAGTGTGAGACTATTTTGATCGAGAGCTATCACCTCTCAGATACACTTATGCATACGTCAAGAGATTCAAGCTACTTGGTCCATTCTTCTGCGCTTACTATCATTCGGAGCAGTATGTCTGACAATTTTCTCAGAAAAAGACGCGCGTAGAAATGCGGCTGTTATCAGGAGTTGTGTCGGAGTTTGACCTTACATCAACACAGTGGTCCGGAACATACCATTCTGCCAGATATGGCTGGGACTCTTTTGTTACTCTTCCACTTTTTCCTGGTCCTTGTGTCTCTGCTGATTATAAAGAGTGGTGGCAAACTGTCTGTCTGTCCCCTCTTTTTCAAGTTTATTATTAATGCAATCATGTTTTTCCTTCAATAAATAAAAAATCTTTCAAATTCTTCATTCTTGGTTTGACAACCTCGACTAGATAACAAGGCATAATTTTCAGTTGTTTATTTTCTTTGCGAAGGAATGGCAACACAATTATCGTAATCTCAGTGACGACTCAATCCCTAGTAATGGGATATTCTTTCAATTGTCTACCAAATTTCTCAGCAAATATTTTCTTCCAATCAAAATCTCTCTCAAAAGCCTAACCATCAACTTTGCTCTGCAAAGAGCGTTCGTGATATTAAATGGTTCAGACGAGGTCAGGAAAGACAACTGCACTAATAGAAGGTATCGTGTATTCAACGGCCTCAGAAGAAGAAATGAACTCCCCTCGATTAGGCAGAAATCAAGGGCAACAGGTTGAGGATGACATTGATCCCCAAATGTATGTCATGTTCAAAAAGATGATGAGCAAGATGCTGAAAGAACAAGCTGAAACCAGTACAAAGCAAACCCAGGTCAAGAAAAAGGTAAAAGGCCGTGCAGTAAAGAAGGTTTTGAAGATATCTAAGAAGCCTGCTCAGAATATGGATACAACTCATGAAGTGGAATCAGTGGGAGACACAGATGAAGAAATTAAGACTCAGTAGATACTCCGCAAATCTACTCATGGGCAAGGGTCAGCCCATAAGTTCAAAGAACAATTCGTCAATGATTACGACCAACCACAGTTCAGAGGTATGGTCAGGATAGTTTGAGATCTGCAGGCCCACGACAAGGGCAAGAAAGTCTTCACCAACAAAGACTTCTACGATGGTTTGGACGGGGATGATAATCTCGAGAATCTCCCTAGAAAGTTTATCAAATTTGATGGTTCTGGCGACCCTAAGGCACATCTCGCCATGTTCTTCGCTGAATGCGCCAAATTCAAGCGAGATAATTAGGCTATTTTCCTTTGTTTCTCTCACAGTCTGGAGGGAACCACAGCTAAATGGTATTCAGAACATGTAAATCCGATTGAGCTAAAAGAATTTGACAAAGTGGTGAATATGTTCATTGAAAGATTTCTATTTAATGCTGAGACACTTCCCACCCTCAGTCATCTTTGCGGCCTCAAGCAGAGAGAAAATAAGAAGGCCAGGGATTTCATCCATCGATGGAGGTCGGCCTGCAATAAAATGAGAGATCCCATATCAGAGGGGCATGCTTTGTCCCCCTCATTCTAAGTAACTTCTCACAGCCTCTGAGGGGCCTCATCTCTACTGCACCATCAAGAACATTGATTGAGCTAATAGAGCGAGCCGAATGTCTCGAGTTAAGCATGGAGAATGGAGTCTATGAAGGGTTCACTTTCATTAAGAACAACAGTCAGAATAAGCAAAAGAAAAAGGATCATTTCACCCATTCTGTCAGAAATGATAGATGGAACCATCGCAAGGGACAAAATAGAGACTTCTGTTATGGTGTAGAGGGTTCAAATCCCCACAAAATGATCAGAAAGGAAAATCTATCCCCCAGTTCAACAAGCCATTGCAGTTAGATCAGGGACCAAAATCCCGAGAAAAAGTGAAGTATGAAGGATGGAGCTATGACAGGAAGTTTACTCCGCTGGACCAATCACTCGAGATTGTGCTCGAGTACATGTTGACCAAAGAGATGGTCAAATTGCCTAGGTTGGTCAATCCTCTGTGCCCATGAAAAAATTCAAAGATCAATTCTGTAAATTTCCCAGAACAGTGGGGCACAATACCGAGAACTGCTTTGCTCTCAAGAATATTGTTCAAGATCTCATCGACAAAAATCTTTTGGTAGAGGGTGCCGAAGATGAAAACATGGAAATTTTGAAAAAACCATTTCCCCATCATTCCACAGTGGTCATCTCTGAGCAGCCTTTTCAGTCGCAGGAGCATATCAGGCCATGCTCTAAAAAAGATATACAAGCTCAACATCAGGTCCTCGTACTTCAGCAGGCTCAGTCCAGTATCCAGAAGATGGACCTTATCTCGGGCTTTGGCAAAATGAAGGTATCGGCAAAACCTGCCACAACATCCTGTGAGGCTACCAAAAGAATTCTTAAATTTCTTAAAAACTTCATCAAGCCTGCCCTAGAGAAAATTGAGACACCTGCATTGTCCAATGTCTCAATTTTGGATCTAGCTCAAGCTTCCGCCAAGCATCAGCAGGTATTGGATGATCTGCTGTAGAAAATCCAGGTGAAGCCGAGCATAACCCCTGAAGACATAGCCTAGATAGTCAATCAGGCCATGACAAATGCTTCAATTACTTTTTCAGATGAGGATCTTTTGAAGCCTCATGTATTTCACAACAATGCTCTGTATGTTATGATTCGAACCAGAGGAATGACGGTTCCTCATCTGCTGATAGATGGAGGTAGTAGCCTCAACATATGCCCAGAAATGACAGCCAAGGCTTTGGGTATCAAGGAAGAGAAATACATCCCGAACCCAATCACCATTTACGAGTTTAATAATCATGGTCAAACTGCAAAAGAAAAAATCTTCCTAGAAATCTTCATTGATTATTCTGTCCATTCAGTTCTCTTCTATGTGGTCAATGTGCCGCCAACGTATAATCTATTGTTGGGACGACCATGGATCCATAACACGAACGCAGTGCCGTCTACTCTTCATCAGTGTGTTAAGTGGTCAAAAGGTAGAATGATCACAACAATCTTGGGCGAGGATCCGGAGCAGAGATTAGCGCAACCCATGGTTCCTAGACCCACTTTCACTATTGATATCCCTAGTATTAGGGGAATTGAAGAGGTCAGTTTCGAAGAAAATTCGAGAATACTGCAGATGGCAGAACAACTAGAGCATACAGTTGTCATGACTCGATGGAGAGGCCCACAATTCTTCAAGATTGGAGGATGGATTGATTACAGCACACTCAAGGATCATCCTCTATTTTCCCAATTTATGAAAGCCAAAAAGGGATTAGATCTGTTAGTAAAGCATGGCTATCAGCCTTTCCAAGGCCTGGGCAAGAATAGAAATGGTCGTCTCGAGCCAGTAATTCCTCAGCACTATCCTCGAGGAGCTGGATTAGGCTTCAATGGCAGAAGATCTCAGAAGGGCACTATTTTCATCAAGAGGACACATTAAAAGCATTTGCTTGTCTTTCCATTTCTATTCTTTTGTTTCCGCACTAGGATGATATCCTGTTTCATTTCAATCATTGTCATTTTGATCAATTCAATCTTTCAATAAAGTTGCAAGTTTTCTTTGTTTATACGGATGCCATTTGTCTCTTTACTTCTCATTATCAAATCTTTGCAAAATTGTTATTATTTTGCTCTTTTATTTTTCCAATTATTTTCTCAATAATTGCAATGTGTTTTATGATGGACGATTTCCCTGAATCAATTTATTCTTCAATTTTCAGAATGTCTTCTCGATCTATCAAGAAGCTCGTTTTTAATCCAAATGTCTTTTCGAAGCCGACAGTGAATCATCAGGTCAAAGTAAGAGCAGAATGCAGTCACGCTACAAAGCAGTCAGAAGAACCCACAGAGTTTGATTCAGCTCTTCAAGAATTACCAGAGTTTGCATCAATTCAGAAACAAGATGAGCTGTCATCCTTAGTTCAAGATCCGACTAAGGATATCAATATTGGATCAAAAGATGATCTTAAAATTCTCAAGATCGGCAGCAGTTTGAGCCCAGAAGATAAAAAAGGCTCACCAATTTTCTCAAACATCATGAAGAAGTGTTTGCATAGACTTATGAAGACATGCCAGGTCTGGATACCAAATTGGTTGAGCATTGCCTCATCCTAAAACCAAATGTCAATCCAGTTAAGTAGAAACTGAGAAATATGGATCCTCGAGTGGAGCAACAGGTCAAGGAAGGTCTAGAAGATCTACTCAAAGCAGGGTTCATCCGAACCATTGACTATCCAGACTGGCTAGCAAATATTGTCGTTATTCCCAAGAAGAATGGCAAAGTTTGAATTTGTATCAACTTTAGAGATCTCAATAAAGTGACTCCTAAGGATGATTATCCGCTTCCTAATATTGATCTTTTGATCGACAGCATGGCGGGTCACGCTATGTTCTCTTTTATGGATGGATATTCTGAATATAATCAGATCAAGTTAACCACTCGTGATCAGTCCAAGACATCTTTTACTACTCCTTGGATAACTTTTTGTTATACAGTCATGCCATTTGAGCTTAAAAATGCTGAAGCCACTTATCAGCGAGCTATGTCCGTCATTTTCCATGATCAGATGCACAAAATCATGGATGCATATGTTGATGATATTCTGGAGAAATCCAAAGAAGAAGAAGATCATATTGAAACTCTCAATCAAGTCTTCAAGCGACTCATTCTTTACAAGATAAGGCTCAACCCGCAAAAATGTGTTTTTTGAGTTGAATCAGGCAAGTTGCTAGGCTTTTTGGTAAGCAAAAAGGGGATAGAAGTGGATCCTGCTAAGGCCAAGGCCATCATTAACATGCCACCTTGACTAATCTCAAAGAATTGCGTAGCCTTTAGGGACACATGCAATCAATCTGGCGATTTATATCCAATTTGGCCATGAGATGTGAGCCTTTTAATCATTTACTCAAAAAAGGAGTAAAGTTTGAATGGGGGCCAGAATGCCAACAATCATTTGAGCGTATCAAGAAATATTTGCTTAATCCTCCTGTTTTAAAGCCGTCAGAATTGGGGAAACCCCTTTTGTTATATATCTCAGTTAATCAAGTTGTTTGCGGCGAATTCTTGACGCAATATAAAGAAGGCACTCTAATACAGTATGTCATTTATTATGTGAGCAAGACCTTCATTGATTATGATAAGAAATACTCTCAAATAGAGAAGACATGTCTAGCCCTAGTTTGGATGTGCCAGAAATTGAGGCACTATCTACTGGCATCTGAAGTCAAGATTCTATCCAATTAACTTCTCTCAAGTATATTTTAGAGCAACCATTTCTCAGCGGACGGATTGCCAAATGGTAAATCCTATTGATGCAGTATGATTTGGAGTATGTCTCCCAACAATCTATCAAAGGCCAAGCGATTGCAGACCAATTGGCAAAATTTTCTTTAGCAGAGAATGTTAAAGCCAAAGATGATTTTCCCAATGAACGGATCTGCAATATTCAACAATCTCCAGTTTGGAATTTATTCTTCGACGGTTCCAAGAATATGGCAGGCATAGGAATCGGGATTCTGCTAATCACACCAAAGAAGGAAATGATCCCCTTTTCTCTCAAATTGGATTTTCAGTGCACTCACAATATGGCCGAGTATGAAGCTTTGATACAAGGTCTGAAAATTCTACAGGACTTCAATGTCAGAAGAGTGCATGCTTATGGCGACTCTTTGCTCATCGTCAATCAAGTCCTAGCCGAATGGCAAGTGAAGGATCAGAAATTACTTCTTTATCAAAAGATCGTCTCAGCTCTTGCCAGCAATTTCAAAGAATTCCAACTTTTTCATATCAAGAGGGCCTTCAATCAAGTTGCAGATAGTTTAGCCAATCTGGAATCCATCATGTCTTTCAAGAGTAGAGAATCTTGTCGCTCCTTTGAAATTGGAAGACTTGATCAACCTGTTTTTATCCCAACAAAGCAGATAAACCAGGTTGAGCCAAAGAAGAAGCCCTGGTATCATGACATCAAAAATTTCATTGAAACTGGTGAATTTCCTCCAAAACTCTCAAAGAAAGAGTAGCGAGCAATTCAGCGCATGACTGCCCGATATTTTATTCTTGCTGATGTTCTTTATCGTCGTGGATTCAGTTTCAAGTATTCTAGATGTTTGGACGAAAAAGAAGCCAAAGAAAGTTGTGCGAGAGGCACACAAAGGCATTTGCGGTGGTCATGTTGGCTACCAAACTCTTGTCAAGCAAATCATCCGAGTAGGGTATTACTGGAAGACTATGCAGCAAGACTGCTATCATTTTGTGAAGAAGTGTATTCAATGCCAGATGCATGCACCTTTCATCCATGCGCCAGCAACATATTTACAATTTGTCGTCTCTCCATGGTCGTTTTCTATGTGAGCCTTTGATGTTGTAAGCCCTATTACTCCTTCTGCTTCAAATGGTCATAAATATTTTAATGCCGCAACATAATATGTCACTAAATGGGTAGAATTTGTCACTCTACGCATAGTAGAAGGTCGACATGTGGTCTCATTCATCCACAAGAATATCCTATGTCGTTTCGGCATACCGCATGACATTATGTCAGACAATGACAGTCATTTCAAGAATGAAAAAATGAGAATATTTTGCTCAAAGTTCGGAATCCATCATCATTTCTCCGCTCCTTATTATCCTCAAGGGAATGGTCAGGCAGAGGCCACCAATAAAATTTTGATTCGAATCCTGGAGCGAACTTTGGAAACAGGTTGTGATTGACATGAAAAGATCCATGATGCATTGTGGGCATACAGAACCACCATTCGAACTCAAACTAATGCTACTCCATCAGAACTTGTCTACAAAACTGAAGTAGTACTGCCTCTACACGTTCAGAAACCCGCTCTGAAATTTGCATCACTTCTAGAATTACCTCTTGATCAGTATCAACAACAGCGGCTAGTATAACTTGATTTGCTCGATAAAAGAAGACTCAGAGCAGCAAAGCACGCTCAATCATATCGTCAAAAAATAGTCAGACAATATGCAAAATCTCTCATTGAAAGGAAATTTTGAGTCAATGATCTAGTGCTCAGATCAATGGCTTATCTCAAGCACTGCCCGAGTGGCAAATGGTCGCCGAATTGGAAAGGACGCTATGTCATCAAAGAGGCATTACCCCGCAATTCATATCGGCTCATCAATGCCGACGGAGTGGAATTATCAGATCCTATCAATGCTCGACATTTAAAAAAATTCTATACTTAAATCATGTCTTATTCTTCGTAATTCCTCAAATTTTCTTCAATAATGATCAAATTCTCCTTTTCCAGTTACACTGTGGTATTTTAAATTTTTTTTTTCTACAAATATCTTGTATGCAGGCAGGATAAACAAATCTCTCATTTTGCACACATGTGCACTCATTTATATCATTTTGTATGTATATTTGCATACATCTGCATTCATTGGCATCGGTATTCATTGGCATTAGCATTTATTTGCATCAAATTCATTACCTATTCAGGATAAGGGATAATCCTGAGACCCCGACAATCATTCCTGTCATAATGCCCCAATATTTTTAAAGTGTCAGTCTCTTTCAAAAAATCAAGTCTCAATTTAAAAACATGGTACATTTTCAAAATCCAGTGCTCGAACTGATACATTTTCAAAACCCAGTGCTCGAACTGGTACATTTTCAAAATCCAGTGCTTGAACTGGTATCTTTCCAAAACTCAGTGCTCAAACTGGTACATTATAAAAATCCAATGTCTATGTTGATATATTTTCAAAACCCGGTATTCATGTTGGTGTTCTTTTCGAAATTGAGCACTTGTGTTAGTGTCTCACTGATTGGCCATGTCAGTCGACCTTTTGGGTCCAGTCTTTGTGTTGATCATCAATTAGAATTCAAGTTTTGTACCAATTTCGGCCCCTAGGCCACCCAATTTTCAATTTTGACCTTCGGGTCAATCAAATTCCAATTTTGACCTTCAGGTCAATCAATTTTCAATTTTGACCTTCAGGTCAATAAACTTCCAAAATTTGATCTTCGGGTCATTCAAATTCTAATTTCCAATTTCCAATTTCTAATTTCGACCTTCGGGTCAATCAATTTCCAATTTCGACCTTCGGGTGAATCAATTTCCAATTTCCAATTTCCAATTTTCAATTTCCAATTTCCAATTTCCAATTTCCAATTTCTAATTTCCAATTTCCAATTTCCAATTTCCAATTTCCAATTTCCAATTTCCAATTTCCAATTTCCAATTTCCAATTTCCAATTTCCAATTTCCAATTTCGACCTTTTTAGTCACTCAATACCAATTTCAATCATTTTCTCTTGCGAGAGACCATTTTTACAGGAAGAGTTCGAGGGAGCTCATTCTTTTCGCATTCTATCCTTTGTTCGCTTAGCCCCTTTTCAGGGAGAGTTTGAAGGGACTCATGTCTTTGTGAACCGTTTGCAAAACATAATTTCCAATTTCATATAAGGAACCCTTAGTTCAGGAAGAGCTTCGCCGAAAGTTCGCTTTTCTTGTAACCCCAATTTCATACTAGGCCATTTCATCATGGATGACCCTCTTTTCAGGGAGAGTGTGATGAACTCGTTCCTTCATGACCAATTCACCGACCTCACCATTATCGGCCTCGTTTCCATAAGAGAAGCCTAATGTTAGGAAGTTTTGACGAAAGCTTAAATTTTTATTTGAAAGTTCATTTTGCAAACACCTCATCTTTAGAGAAGAGAGGAGTAATTTCTATTTCCCATTTTTGAATCTTCTCTTTTGAGGAAAGGAGAAGAGATTTTTTATCAGGAATGCGTTGAGTCGCTGCAAATGCTCGCTTTCACGAAAGATTTCAAGAAAATTTTTCCAATTTATCATTAAATATTTTTTTATTTCAAAATCTTTATTGCACAAAAGAATTACCTCAGAATACCTTCAGTATTATTTCTGAAAGGACAAAGCTTTCACGAATAATGATTGAAATATCAAAATCTTTCTATTGGCCAACCAAAAAGATGAAGAATAAATCATCGATATGGCCAGCAAAGAAAATTCAATGTTGTTGCAAAGCCATAAGTGATCGATATTGATCGCAGTCAATGGCACATTTGTAAAGATCATTCTTGAAAAATATAGCAGTCGAAATTTCCTGGGTGATACAGAAAAATCCATTCAATTTTTATATCCATTCAATCATCTAAGTTGCAATTAAATATCTGCAAAAGGGCTCTCTCACTTGTAGTCAAGATGAAGACGAATTATGCGAGTTAGACCCTCGAGGCTAAAGAAGATTTGGATCATCTCCAAGATGAAGGAGTTTGTGACGGATCCTTCCAGAGAAAGTTCAGATCGCCGTCAAGATGAAGGCAACTGCGATGAACCTTCTGACAAACCCTAAAGGATATTTAATTTCTGCTATCATCAAGAGATTTCCAACCAAAGCGCCAATACCGTCAAGATAATCTCTGAGGCAAAAGAAGGATCAAAACATCTCCATGATGAAGGAGTTTGTGACGTACCCTTTCAAAAAAAAGAGAGAGAAAAGTCAGGACATCTCCAAAATAAAAGATAATGTAATTCCCAAAAAACCCAAGAGAGCTTTAATTCTGCCAATAAAAAAAAGTGCAGAAAGATCATCATGAGAAAAGAATCCCAGGATATCAAATTGCCAAATTTGCCAAGAATCCTCTTTAAATTTTGTGAAATTCTATTATCAATACTCTTTCACCAATTGCTTTCACAATATCAAGAATTCTTTCTTTTCCACTCATATCAAAGAAATTGATAGCTTCCTTGAAAGAAAGTCAATTGTAAGAAATTTGAATTCGAATCTTGATTCTACGGAGTTAAGCCCAATCGAAGGTAATTTTTCAGGTAGAAAAGAGGAAATATTTTCAAAACAATGTGCATCACTTTCAACCATTTTGAATCAACAACAATTTTCAACATTTTCACAATATTTTCTAGTTGTCCTAGCGTGAAGCGAGATCTTAAGGTTCATCTTTGGCGCATCCTGACACCATTTGTTATCCCTTTTAGGACTTGATAATGAGAGTTTTCAATATTCCTTTCCTTTTGTTGGTATAATCTAAGCGACTGGGCTCTCAGATTTGCACACTTTCTTGTGTCCCCATTGTCCCACCATAGACAGTCCAATTTCGGCTTGAGGTTAAGCCACCAATCATTTTCTCACAAAAGGTCATCAATTTCAAAAGTTATTTAGTCTCAGCAATGAGGCACCCAAAATCAAACTCCTTTTCAAGCTTTAGGGACCCCAATTTCATCCTTTTGCAAAATCCCTATCGGATTCATTGTGCGGAAATCCGAAGATTCCATCATGGGTTCTTCTTTCAAGAATCCCATCATTTTATTCCCGGTCAGGTTAAGGGTTAAACCTGAGCCTCATTTTGATGAGATATTTCATTCCCGGTCAGGTTAAGGGTTAAATCTGAGCCTCATCTTGATGAGGTATTTCATTTTTCGGTCAGGTTAAGGGTCAAATCTGAGCTTCGTTTCTACATAAGGTATTTCCCGTCTCATCCAGGTTAAGGGAAAAACCTGAATCTTACTTCTTCGAAGCGAATTTTTCTTCTTTATTCTCCATTTCATATCTATCATTTTCATCAAGGCTAATTTCTTCATATCCAGTCAGATCCTTCTAACTGGGGCATTTTTATAGCCCAAATTTGGTGTGTTTTTCTTTGTCACTAAGCTCGACCCTAATCCGACTTAGTAGCAAAGAGGGGCATCCGTAAACACCCCAATTTTTTCACACTCATTTCAAACACATCCCTCGTGTGAAGGCTAACCCTATTAGGTCTGTGTAGGAGTCAAACCCCCAGTCTGTGCCAAAAAATTACCATTTTACCCACTTTTATTAGGAAAATTATCATTTTACCCCTAGGTCATCCTGGACCCCAGTTAGTCGGAGTCAACCAAACTCATTTGTAAACTCAGAACAGTTAGAATGTCAATCATTTCTAGCTCACCTAAGTTCACAGTGAGAAGGTCATTTTCATTTCTAACCATTCTTGCCAAAATGGGATCATTTCTTCAAAAATGAGCTCATTTCTCACTCAAATCCAAGGCAATTGTCTCTAAGTCAGTCATGTTCCTCAAAGTCTAGCTTGAGCTCACCAGGAGTTCAAGTGCTCCAGTTTCAGTTCAAAACTATTTCCAGGTGTCTAGGAGTTCATGTCAGTATTACTGATCTTTTTTTTATCTCAAACCCAGCTCAGATTCGTAATTCACTTCACTCCAGTGACCATTCTGTATAATTTCTCTAAAAATGACAATTTTTCTTGAAAATTTAGTCGGAAAGGTCAGTTGAGTTAGTGTTTTGTCAGTACAGTTGAGTTCTGAAACTCTAAAACTCAGTTCAATCCAGCTAACACCCTAATTGTCAGTGTCACTCTGGTCTGGTAGAACCTGAAAACCATTTCTTGAATCATTTTGCAAATTTTATCAATTTTAACATTTTTTGAACTGGTACAACTCCCAAACGGGGTCAAATATCCAAATTTCTTCATTCAGGGTTAGCATTTCGTATAGCATTATATGTCATTTCTCATCATTTCATATCATTCCTCAGCATTTCATAACATTTCATCAGATTTCATTCCATTTTCGAAGTCCAGAACTCCAGTTTTATAAATTTCAATCCAAATTGAGTTTTAAAAGTTTTCAAAAATCAATTTCAAACCCTGGGTTTCCAAAATTGATAGTTTTACCCCTAGGATTCTAAATTTGGAAATATTTTCTCGAGAAAAACAATTTGTATTTCTTTCCAAATCAAATTTTCAAATTCTAAACTAGATTTGCTTCGCAACAAGGTATTGAACTTCAAATTCTGAGTTCATTTCAAAAACTGCCAAAATTAGCCCAAAGTTTTTCTGAGGAATTTTACAAAGTTATTTTACTCTTTTTGCCTTTGTCACAAGCGGGACCCACTCTAAGTGGTGTCGCACAAAAGTTTTTGATTCTTTATTTTTATATATATTTTTTTTAAAATCTTGTGGGCCCACTCCAATGTGGCGCCCCATTTTGAAAAACCATGTGGGCCCACTCCAAGGTGGTGCCACATGTAAAAAAAAAAAAATAATAATAATAAATTCAGAATTTTCTTTCCATTTTCCTTTTCTTTTTTTCTTTTTTTCTTTTTTTTTCTTCTTTTCTTTTCTTTCCCTTTTCCTTTCTTTTCTTCCATTCTTTTCTTCCTTTTCTTCTTCTTCTTTCTTCCCTTTCTTTCCCTCTTTCTCATTCGCGTACAACACTTTCCTCTCCCTACTCTATGTCCTCTTCCTTCTCTTCTTTCTTTCCTTTTCACTTTTCTTCCCTCTTTCCTTTCTTTTTTTCTCTTTTCTTTCCCTCCTTTCTTTCTTTCCCTTCCCTATTGTCCAGCCACCAAAGAGACATCCATTCTTGTAAACCAGCCCTCTCTCTCCTTCCTAAATTAAATTCTCTCATTAAAACTTCGATTTTTTTTCCTAAGTGAGACAACACAAGGTAAAAAGCCATCAAGCATTACATGCTCATCCCCTTAGCTCCCTATCTCAGCCCCTTAGCTCTCTCATTCCCATTACCTCTCAACCCTAGCTCTCTAATACCTTAAACACACACAGCCTCTTGCCCTCCTTGGATCCCAGCCACCATACATCTAACTTCCCTCTACCACACGGTTTGGCAGCCCCCATCTTCAACTTCCAGCAAGCTCCCTCCATTGGTGCACCGTAGCAACAACCTTGTCATCTACAACACCTTCAAGGCACCCAACCAAGGCAGAAGCAGCATCCTTCAGCCCACGGCTCCAGCCAACACCTTCATCGTAGCCACTTCAGCGCAACCACAGCACACCCTCCATCGTCTTCAAGTTTGAAGCACACCTCCAGTTGTTGCCATCGACCACCTGCTCCAACAAGAACAACCACTCCTCCGGCTTGGTCTATTTCCTTCTCCAGCAAAAGCAAGGTAGCCCCGCTACATCCAGCCTTCCTACAGCCTTGAGGGAACCCCTTGCTAACCTTGAAGGAACCCTCCTTCAGTTGAATCAAGGTAAACCCGTGTTCCCCTCCCCCCCCCCCCCCCCGTTATGCTTGACTAAAGTTTCTTCAAAATATCATGGTTTCCCTCTTTAGTATGTTGAATCTAATGTGAAGAATCATGTTTAAAATCAGTTTATATTATAAAAAATTCTTATCTCTCATGATAAGGCAAAGTGTGTGAGGTGATCCATCCGATAGATGGATCGGATCCCTCTCACTAATTGTCACATCAAACAAGGTTAGTATCTCCTTATTTTTTTATTTTATTTTATTTTTTGTTTTTAGCATTATTTCCGTGATAGTTATATGTCTTAGACACTTGGATTTAATTTGTTTTATTATCATGTAAATGATTTTAATGGTTTCATTAGCATTTGCCTAGAAGTCTATAGGTTCTAGTATATGTATACGGTCTAGTTATGATTCCATGTGCAATATTTCGTTAAAAAAAATCCATGATGGTTGTGTTTGTTTGTCCTTAGTTTCTTGCTAGAATTTTGGGTTAATTCAAATTTTGAAACCCCATTAAATAAATCGAATCCAAAATCAGATTTTCCCCTTTTGGAAATTCCAAATTTTGTTTTAGCAGACAAAAACTTTATGGATCTCCTAGATGGATGATCCGGATTTCCCTCAAAAAAATACCATGAGGCTCTGTAGTAATCTACTGTTTTTCAGTAAAATTTTAAGTTTTACAGTGAGATTTAGGTTCTGCCAAAAATCAATTTTCCCAGACCTCTGGGAAAATCTCATTTTTTCCTTGTCAGACCAACCCTAACCCATTGTGTCTGTTAAATCCATAGGTTGTCTGTCAAAAATTATAACATAGAAGTTGTTCCTAATATTTCTCCTTGTCATTTCCCAAAATTTGGGAATTTTTAAAATAAACTAGGTATTTTTCCCAAAATTATCTTCCCTGTTTGTCAGATTCCCATGCCTGAGAATTTCAAAGATCCAGGTCTCTGATAATCGTGTGCTCATTTCCAGACCATAACTGGAATTCTAAAACTGTAAAAAGAGGAAATCTTCCTCTGTTTGTCAGTGACATTTTCCCAGAATTCCAGTCATTTTCTCATTTGTCTGCTATTTTTTCCATAATTTTTTCTGAAATTTGTCTGTCTGCCCTAGATCCTATAGTCGCCGGATTCCGATCCGACTTGCCGGAGCTGTCCAGCTCCAACCATAGGTCAAAACCAGAATCTGTACAATAAAAAAATCTTTGTCTAACTGTCCTTTGTCACCCCATAAAATTTGGTAAATTTTTATCCAAAATCCCATTTAGAATCAACATTTTAGGCAAAATTTTGATTTTTAGGATTTTTTGTTATTTTTTACATTAAAAAAATAACAAAAAAATATATATTCAAACTTAAATATGTTTATAGGGTTAGTCTAGGTGTCCATGCCAAATTTGACTCAATTCCAAGTTCATTTGCTTTGTGTGTTAGTTTATTTTTAAATTTAGAAGCAAAAATCAGGCGAAAATCAAGTTAAAATCGATATTTTGCAATATTTTTGCCATTTTAGGGTTTTTATCATGTAAATAAGAATGTCATGTCATATTAGGGTTAATTTCAATGTCATTTGCATTTAAATTTCCCATTTTTACAAAATTTATTTCAGAAAACTCTGGTTTCAAGGCCATAGTCTTGTTATCGGGAGCATTTTTGTCATTTTGACCTAAATTTCGAAATTCCAAACTTCAAATTTCCTAATTTTCGTGCATATCATCCTATTTAATCATATTATGTTTGATTTGTTGTTGCCCTTGCTGGCTTTATGTTATCGTCGCAAAATTTTTCCCCGTCTTCCTTCCTTGCGGAAGAGAGAGAGGGAATGCTTTTGCACTTCAAACTTGACCGGATTTTGGAAAATGGTTTTGAAATACTCGCCTCCGTTTTGAAAATTGCAGGAAAATCCATGGGATGGGGCTCGACCTGTCGGTACGAGGTTCGACCGTTCCTGCCGCCTTTAATAGGGATAATCGAACCAAGGACCAAAACTATGATTGACTTAGCTAAATCTTCGAAGTTATGTTTTATCCTAAATGCACAGAGAATTCAGGCATGTGCTATGAGATTTGGTAAAATATAGGTTGGAAAACTATGATGTATGCTTAGAAAATATTTGGAGTTTGAAAAGCATTTCTTAGGAAAAGATGGAAATCAATCTCTCAGGAAAACTCAGACGAAGAAGATTTGAAAATCTCGAGAAAGTTTATAAAGAGTTGGAAAATCTTGAAGAAATGAGAATCTCGAAAAATTTTGAGAGAGTTTAGAAACACTTAGAAAACCATGAAGAAATGAGAATCTCAGAAAAAAAAGTTTTGAGAAAGTTTAAAAAGACTTGGAAAACCATGAAGAAATGAGAATCTCAGAAAATTTTTGAGAAAGTTATGAAAATTTAGAAAACTATGAAGAAATGATAATCTCGGGAAAATGGAAGGAATTCTTGAGAAAAGATGAATATTTGAAAAGGAAAGCACTTGTTGGGAAAACTTGGATTTTTGAGAATTTTCTTAGAAAAATGATAGAAAATTTTGTAGGGAAAATCATTGGAGAAGGAAATTCAGAACTTAGGAAATTGAAATCCTGAGAATCTTGTTTTTGAAAGGTCTGAAAATCAACTTTGATTCTTGAGAAAGATGAGAAATTCCTTTTAAAAGAATCTTAAGAAAATAACATTTTCAGAGAAAATCATGGGAAAATTTTGATTTTGGGAAAATCCAACTTCAAATATCATCATAGTTTCTTGAGAAAATTGATTCCATGAAGTGAAAATCTTTTGAGAAAATCATGAGAAAAATGAATGATGCAGATGATTTGAATGAATGAATGCACTTTGAAATACCTCTTGAAAATTTTGTAAAAATGTGGATTAAACCAAAGTAAATCCTTCACATATTCTGACTGTGGCCATGAATATATTCAGGATTTATTTGAATTAATTCACAATATTTTGAAAACATTGGAAATATGAGGTGCATTTTCAAGATAGCCTAAGAGTGTAGGCTCAATGTGACTGGTAGAGAGATGATGGATCTGGGTCTCGTCCATACTCAGACTAGGGCCGTAAATATGGACTCCACCGAGTTCATCAACTCTCTAAGAGTTGGTGCATGTGCCATTCGTGTTCATCCACGGTGAATTTGGAAAATTGAGATATATGCATCATATAATCAGGATATTATTGAAATCAAACTATATGAGATGCAACCTAATCTAAGCGATAAAAGTAAATCTTAGTCCAAAGTTTACATTGGATTGTTACATTGCATAACATAAAGTAAAAGAAAATTGAAATGGAGCCAAGGAATCTGCATCTTCTAGATTTTCCTGCAAAAATGAGAGTTAGTACAAAATAACCAAGGAAATGAACATATATATATAATATATACAACGAAGAGACATATACATATATCAAAATGCTAAAATAGGTGCTAAATGTCATGTAACAATGGAGGTGTAACTATAGGAGAAAATATATGGATGTTCATACATGGAAATAAGAGCACATGAAGATATATATATATATATATATATATAAGTATATATCTATGTATATATATATACATATATATATACATATATACATATACATATAGGTAAATATATATAGAGATACATATATATAGATATATATATACATATATATATAGATATATATATATATACATATAATGAGAAAATATGTACATACTAATGGAAATTACGTATAATAGGTAAAACCAGAAATTATAGGTATATACAGTTTCTGTAGGTGATTTCACACAACCATACTTCTCAAATTATAATGCAATTTCCAGTAAAAATGGGTATGGAGCTTCCCTATATATCCATAATGAAGCACACCAAAGATGGTTGGGAGATTACGATTGGATATAGAGATATCCATTCATGAATATGGCCAAATATCAAGACTGCACATTTGCAGCAGAAAATGAATATGTGCAGGAAATGGGTTGTGGAAGCATCATGGACTATTTCAAGGATATCATGAAAAGGATATGAAAAGCTTGGTGAAAAGATGAAAATGTCAGGGAAAATGATGAAACAATATGTATAATTGGTGCTGCAAATGGGGTGATATTATAACAATATAGCAAACAAGAATTTCGCACTAAGCTAAGCCAAATCTCATAAAACCAACGGTGATGTTCCAGCCATAGCTTCATAAAACAAGAAATTGTAGCATCAAATGATGAAGTTCCAACATATCTTCATAAAACAGAAATTTGAACATCAAGCTCATACATCACATGATGACATTCCAGCCCATAGCTTCATAAAACAGAAATTGTAGCATCAAATGATGAAGTTTCAGCCATAACTTCACAAAACAAGAATTTTACCATCAAGCTAAACAAAATTTCATAAATCAAATGATGATGTTCCAACATATCTTCATAAAACAAAAATTTAAACATCAAGCTCATAAATCAAATGATGATGTATTTACAAGAGTAAGAGAAAAAAAAATATATGTAATAGCAAATACTCATGAAGGAATATATATATATATATATAAATATATATATATATATATACATATATATATATATATACATATATATATATATATATACATATATATATATATATATACATATATATATACATATATATGTATATATATAAGTAGACATACAATGGATATCGATATATATATACATATAATAAGAAAATATACATATAAAGGAAAATTCCATATAATGGGTAAAATCAGAAAATACAGGTATATATAGTTTCTGTAGGGGATTTCACAAAGCCGTAATTCTCAAATTATAGCACATTTCTCAGTGAAACTAGGTATGGAGCTTCCCTATATATCAATAACAAAGCCTGCAAAAGATTGTCCATAAATCATGAATGGATATTAAAATATCCATACATGAACATGGTCAATTATCAAGACTGGGTAACTGCAGCAGAAGAGAATGGCTAAATGCATTCTACTGTTTTACCAAGAGGGTCGCCATATCAATAGAACACCTATCTTCTTACGCTTATAAATCTGGTAGCAACACTTGATATTCATGAGAAAACAAATGATGGTGTGAAGAGAAACTAATGGTGATGGTACACGTAAGATAAGTGGAACATGATATTGACACAGCAGGTGCTATTGTGCAAATGCAGCAAGAGAAAAAAAAATGCAGTAGCTGCTGTGTAAAAGTAAATGGTGAGGGCATACAGAAAATTAATTTCTTTGCACAGAATCATGCTAAACGAAAGCAAGAAATGGTATATCCAATATTAATTTTCAGGATGTATACAGAATATATGCAGAATGTATGAATATATGAGAATATATGCAGAATATGTGCAAGACACTAAGCTGCTGATATATAGGTGGAACATTGCAGAAGTTGCATACACTACAAAGCCTAAAAAAAAATGTGGAAATCTGTCAACAATTAAGACATGTCAAAACCTTCTCCCTCTCTCTCTCTCTCTCACACACACACACACAACTCAAGCACCCACCAACTCTTGGAGGCTTCACACTCAGGCCCATGAAACAGCACCAGCTCTCTATGCTTCATGAAGGTCAAAACTCAGAATTCACTTCAGTTTCTCGTGAGAGATAAAAAAAGAAACCATTCCCTACAGGAGATGTTGGTATCCCTACAGGTTCAGTCGGAATTCATGCTCCAACAAGTGGAATGGGATCAACCAAACAGCGTCTTCGCTGGACACCTGATCTCCATGATCGATTTGTTGAAGCCATCACACAGCTTGGAGGGCCTAATAAGGCAACACCTAAGGGTGTTCTGAAGTTCATGGGCGTTCAAGGGATCACTATATTCCATGTTAAAATCCACTTGCAGAAGTATCGGCTAGCAAAATACATCCCAGATTCATCAAATGGAGCAAAATCAAATATTAGAAAGGATATGGAAATCACTAAAGATCGTGATTCCCACCAATGGAAGTTCAAAAGAGGTTGCATGAACAACTAGAGTTACATGGTCTGGGGAACTAGCAGGTGCAGAGACACTTGCAGTTGTGCATTGAAGCACAGAACAGCTACCTGCAGAAGATAATGGAGGAGCATTCACTTACCGTGAAGATTAGGTTGGAGTGGATGGATTGAAAAAAAAAACAAAACGTTGGCTGGAGATGATGGGTCAGAGTGGATGTGCGTCTTCAATGGGCTGAAGAAGATCTGCTGAAGGTGGATGTGCGGATGAAGATGGGCTAAAGAAAGTGGACAGCAACCTGCTGGATCACCTACACCGTGTAGTTTGCTGCTGGGTTGTAGAAGGGGCGGCAGCTTGCTGGGTATTCTACTGATAGGCTGAAGGGAAATCGATAGCCGGCTGAATCTTCTGCTTCAATTGGAACAATCAGAGACAAAATCCTCAAAGGGCCAGGCTACACGGCAGAGGAGCTCCTGCGGCTGGGGCTTTTGTTGGTAGGGCTGAAATAGGCTGGAGGTGGAAGACCTGCAACTGGATCTCCTGCTGGTGGGGCTGAAATAGGCTGGAGCTCTTGTTGGTAGGTTGGAGGTGGTGAGAAACCTGCAAAACCGAAAAACCAAACCCCCTATTCAATCGGTTGCCCCCCCCCCTCTTCAATCGGCTAGCCCCCCTTTTTTAACATTCCTTTCCTCCAAAAGAAACGCAGGTCCGTTATCATTTTATTGAAAATTTTTCAAATTGGACTTCAATGCTACCGTTTTAAAAAGGGCGCATCTTTTTTTTTTTTCGAATGTTTCATTTCATTTACCTAAGTTCTAGGTAAAAATGAAATTTATTATGTTATTTTTTTGTTTTGGAAGTTCGGCTGTGCCATTTAAGGCTGCCTCCTTCTAAAAAAAAACTTTATTTAACAAATAAAAAGAGATAAAAAAAAAATGAGAAGCTTTTATGGAAATGCCACCTCAACCTACTTTTAAAATCCTTTTGGAAAATAAAGTTTTATTTTGTTTT
Source organism: Nuphar pumila (assembly GCF_984573655.1). Classification (NCBI taxonomy): domain Eukaryota; kingdom Viridiplantae; phylum Streptophyta; class Magnoliopsida; order Nymphaeales; family Nymphaeaceae; genus Nuphar; species Nuphar pumila. Next base: position 66,535,311 of record NC_143255.1, on the reverse strand, counting down.
GGAAAACCTTTTATTTTCAATTGGGGTGCCACATGTGTGTGGGCCCACTAACTAAAAAAATAAATAAATAAATATTGAGAAATTAAGAAAAAAATTTGCAAATTGGTATGAACTTCGGGTGGGTCCCGCTTGAGAATAAACAACTTACCTGAGAGTCTGAGTATGATGCTAGTTCAAAGGCGGGTCCCGCTCCATTTATTTGAAGATACGAGATAAAACATTATTTGTTTTTCAAGAATTTGGAAAAAATTGGGTTTTCAGGGCAAAAATATGGATAAATGTAAAAACAAAATTTGTAAAGAGATTTAAAATCTTTTTGCAAAAAATTTTGAGATAAAATCTTTAAAATCAATATCCAAATATCCAGATTGTTTTCTTGAGAAAATTTTTGTAATTCAAAGTCCTGGGGGTAAAATGGGAAAGATTGGCAATTTTGAAATCCCAGGGTTTTAAAAAACAATTTTGAAAAGTTTAAAAATAAAATCTGGATTGACAATTTGGAAAATCAGGAGTTCTGGATCTCAAACTGGCATGCTATGCAGTGAAATGGTGCAATGTTATGCAAATACATGTTTTATGAAATGTCACTCTAAGCTTGGACCTGGAAATTCTAACTTTTTGTCCAGAAAGAGGATTTTGAAATTTTGCAATTTGAAGATGTCTCTGAACCTAAATATAGAAATTTTGTGGCTCAAGAATGAAATTTAGGACTTTCTGCAAGGTTCAATCTCAGAAAATGACCATTTTCCCCTTTATTGCTTCCAGAGAACTGAAATGTGCCGATTGTGGGTGATGTCAAGAAGGTGAGTGAAAATTTGGGGTGTTTATAGATGCCCCTCTTTGCTACTAAGCCGGCTTATGGTCGAGCTTAGTGGCAAAGAAAACACACCAAATTTGGGCTATATAAAAAAAAAATGCCCCAGTTAGAAGGATCTAACTGGGTATGAAGAAATTAGCCCGGTCAAGATGATAGATATGAAATGAAGAATAAAAGGGAAAAGACTCACTCTGTGAGAATGAGATTCAGGTTTATGCCCTTAACCTGGATGGGACAGAAATGCCTTGTATGGAACGAAGCTCAGGTTTTAACCCTTGACCTGATAGGGCAGAAAATGGAATACCTCATTGAAGGAGACTCAGGTTTATACCCTTATCCTGATCGGGCGGAAAATGGAATACCTCTTTGAATGAGGCTCAGGTTTGTACCCTTATCCTGATCGGGCAGAAAATGGAATTTTGGAAGGTGAATAAGACAATTTTTCTTGAAGATGATGGAAATGGAATTGTAAGAGGCAATTTTGGAAAATGATCCAGACGATCCGGTGAATTTTCATCATCGTGAAATATGAAGAAGGTAAGGAGTAAGACGACTATTTCGACAATGTGAAAGATGGATATGACAATCTTTTGACGAGAATAAGGTAACTCTTTCGACAACGCGAAAGACAGACAAGGCAAACTCTTTTAGAGAAGAGTAAGGCAACTCTTTTGACAACGCAAAAGATGAATAAGGCAATTTTTCCAACGAAGAATAAGGCAACTCTTTCGGCAACGCGAAAGATAACAAAGGGTAATCCGAAGGAAAAAGGCGAGTCTTTCGACAACGCGAAGGATGACAAAGGTAATCCAAAGGAATAAGGCGAGTCTTTCGACAACGCGAAAGATGACAAAGGTAATCCAAAGGAACAAGGCGAGTCTTTCGACAACGCGAAAGATAATAAGGCGATCCAAAGGAACAAGGTGATTCTTTCGACAATGCGAAAGATGACAAAAGGCAATCCAAAGGAACAAGGCAATTCTTTCGACAATGCGAAATATGACAAAAGGCAATCCAAAGGAACAAGGCGATTCTTTCGACAATGTGAAAGATGATAAAGGCAATCCAAAGGAACAAGGCGATTCTTTCGACAACGTGAAAGATAACAAAGGCAATCCAAAGGAATAAGGCAATTCTTTCGACAACGCGAAAGATAACAAAGGCAATCCAAAGGAATAAGGCAATTCTTTCGACAACGCGAAAGATGATAAAGGCAATCCAAAGGAATAAGGTGATTCTTTCGACAACGCGAAAGATGACAAAGGTAATCCAAAGGAACAAGGCGATTCTTTCGACAACGCGAAAGATGACAAAGGTAATCCAAAGGAACAAGGCGATTCTTTCGACAACGCGAAAGATGACAAAGGCAATCCAAAAGAAAAAGGCGATTCTTTCGACAACGCGAAAGATGACAAAAGGCAATCCAAAGGAACAAGGCGATTCTTTCGACAACGTGAAAGATGACAAAGGTAATCCAAAGGAACAAGGCGATTCTTTCGACAATGCGAAAGATGACAAAGGCAATCCAAAGGAACAAGGCGATTCTTTCGACACCGCGAAAGATGACAAAGGTAATCCAAAGGAATAAGGCGATTCTTTCGGCAACGCGAAAGATGATAAAGGCAATCCAAAGGAATAAGGCGATTCTTTCGACACCGCGAAAGATTGACAAAGGTAATCCAAAGGAATAAGGTGATTCTTTCGACAATGCGAAAGATTACAAAAGGCAATCCAAAGGAACAAGGCAATTCTTTCGACAATGCGAAAGATGACAAAGGCAATCCAAAGGAATAAGGCAATTCTTTCGTCAATGCAAAAGATGATAAAGGTAATCCAAAGGAATAAGGCGATTCTTTCGACAATGTGAAAGATGACAAAAGGCAATCCAAAGGAACAAGGCAAATCTTTCGACAATGCGAAAGATGACAAAGGCAATCCAAAGGAATAAGGCAATTCTTTCGTCAACGCGAAAGATGATAAAGGCTATCCTTTCGGAGATAAGGTTAATCTTTCAACAACGTGAAAGGTGATAAAGGAAAATCTCTCAAAGGGGTCAAGATACATCAATATGGACATCAAGCTCTCACTTAACGTCAGGATAGCTAGAAAATATTGTCAAAATGTTGAAAACTTTGCTGATTCAAAGTAATTGAAAATGATTGTGAAAATACTCCTTCTTTTCTACCTGAAGTATTACCTCCAAACAGGATTGACTTCATAGAATCAAGATTTGGAATCCAAATTGCTTGCGATTGACCTTCTTCAAAGAAGTTATCAATTTCCTTGATATGAACAGGAAAGAGAATTTGATATCATGAAAGCAATCTATGAAAGGATATTGATAATAGAATTTCACAAATTTAAAGGAGATTCTTGATAAATGTGGCAGTTTGATATCCTGGAAGCTTCTCTCATGATAATCTTTCTGCACTCTTTCGGGCTTTGGCTACATTCTCCTTCATTTTGGAGATGTTCTGACTTTTTCTCTCTTTCTTTTTCCTCTCTTTCTCTCTTTTTGGGAAGGGTACGTTACAAACTCCTTCAACTTGGAGATGTTTCGATCCTTCTTTAACGATATTGGCTCATGGGTTAGAGATCTTTGGATGATAGCAGAAATTAAATATCTTTTGGGGATTATCGGGAGGTTCATCGCATCTGCCTTCATCTCGACAGTGCTTTGGACTTTCCCTGGAAGGATCCGTCACAAACTCCGTCATCTTGGAGATGTTTTGAATCTTCTTTGGCCCCGGGGGTCTACTCGCTTAATTTGCCTTCATCTTGACGACAAGTGAGAGATCTCTTTTGCGGATATTTAATTGCAGCTTAAGGTGATTTTAAGGAGACAGGGCTTGGATGAATTCTCTCTTTTTCTAGTGCTCAGGATATTTCCACTGCCTCATTTTCATAAGAATGGTCTCTAAAAATGTGCCATTGACTGCGATCAATATCAATCATTTATGGCTTTGCAAAACATTGAATCTTCTTTTCTGGCCATATCGAGGATTTATCCTTCATCCTTTTGGTTGGCCAATAGAAAGAATCTGGATTTTGAATCCTTCTTCACAAAAGCTTTACCCTTTTAGAAGTAGTACTGAAGGTAAACTGAGGTAAAATTTTGTGAAATAAAATTCTGAAATCAACAGGTAATTGATTGACAAATTGACAAAGTGTTCTTGAAATCCTTAGTAAAAGAGATCGCTTGACATTCGAGTTGACACATCCCTGACGATGGTACTCAATTTTGAAGGTAAATCAAATACGAAGTTGGAATTTTGAACGTAAGTCCTAGCATAAGGCTGGATTTTGAAGGTAAGCCTAACTCAAAAGCTGGTTTTGAAATACCATCCGAATTAGGACTTAGGTTTTACAAGGAAAGCTGGAAGATTCGAGTCAAAACTCGAGCCTTCGAAGGAAAGCTAGGAAGTTTGGTTTCTAAGGAGATAAAGTTTGGGTTGAAACCCAAATCTTAAAAGGAAAAACTAGGTCAATTCAGATTTTTGAGTCGAAACTCAAATATTCAAAGGAAAGTTGGAAAGTTCGAGTCGGGGCTCGAATCTCAAAGGAAAACTGGGAAGTTCAGATTTTGAAGGAAAGAAAACTTGAGTTAAAACTCAAATCTTCGAAGGAAAGCAGGTAAGTTCGAGTCAGGGCTCGAATCTCAAAGGAAAATCTTTAATCAGAAGATTGAATTTTTGAAAATTGATAGTGCAAGAGCTAGGATTGAAAGTTTTGAGAATGGCCAGTTCGAGGACTGGATTATTTGACTTGCAATGAAAAAAACCATCATATTTAGATGTATGTGGTCTAATTTTCAGGATTAGCCCCTTATCCTGAACGGGGATATGAATAAAAATTGGAAAATCATGAAAAATGATTCAGGTTTATCCCTTAACCTGAAGGAGAAGAAAATGCATGCAAAATTGATGCAAATGAAATACAAATGCACATGAAATATAAATGAATGCAAAATTAATGCAAGTGGGTGCATATACATGCAAAATGAGAGATTGGTTTATCCTGCCTGCATACAGGATGATTTGAGGTAAAAATAGATTTTTTTTTTTAAAAAATGCCCCAATGTAAGTAGGGAGGAAAATTTTGAATACAGAGAAGGATAATCGAGGAATAAGATGACATGCTTCTTGATTGAGAGACGTCCTCAAAATCGTTCCTTACAAGAGACATATTTGTGAAAAGGAAAAAGACGCAAATAAAATGGTGCCAAACTATTGGCAAAATTGATGCTTAAAAATCGAGGAAAGGAAACAAAATTATATTATCCCTTTGAAATGATAAAAACAAAATGAGAAGTGAAAAAATGTTTGCACATGGGATCTTTAAAGTAAAAGGAGAATGTTATTTTGAAAGTGAGAAATCATTTTGGGAAGAAATCAACTGCAAGGTTGATTTTGAAGAATGACCAGCGTAAGAACTGATCTTTGAAAGGGGAATCGACACGAGGGTTGATTTTGAAGAGAGATCATCATGAGGGTTGATTTTGAAAACGAATTGGTTTAACAATAATTTTGGAAAACAAAATCACCACAAAGGTTGATTTTAAAGATAATGGTTTGAAACCAATTTAAGAAAAGAAGATCACCGCGATGGTTGATTTTTGAAAAAGATTGAACCGAAATATTAAACTTTTGGGTGATCATGATGAAGATGTTTGTAGAAAATTTTCAAGGATTTCACGATTTTTGAAAAACCCTCATAGGTAATTTCATTTCTCTCATAAATTGCCCCTCGTCTTGAAAAGAATGGGCAAAGAAGATTCTTCAAAACAAAAACAGGTGCCCTAATGGGGCAAAAGAAAGAAGTATTTGATGAAGAAAATTGACATTTTATTGATAAGCAAAACCGATAACAAAAAAACAGCCTATTTATAAGCACTCGACCAAAAGGTTGCAAAAACTAGGCAGACTTGCCCTTATGAGGTGACTGGCAAAATAAAAGAAAGAAAGCAGGAAACTTTAGCATCATCAATTTTCTGAATGATCTGGGAAAGGCTTGGTCAAGATGGCCAGCTCTTCTTCTTCTTCTTCAGCAAGGAGGCTCTTGTCAATGCAATCCTGAATAATATTTTTGAAAACAAAACAATGATCAATGTCATGCCCCACTGCCCGATGGAACTTGCAAAACTGATTCTTGAACCTTCCCATGATGGTGGGAGGAGTTGTGGCCTTTGGAAGTTTCACTAATCCCTTAGCCAGCATGAATTCAAGGGCTTCTTCGAGTGTTTGTTTGAGAGGAGTGAACACACGATCATTACTCCAACCTTCACGCTTTATCTTTTTCTTTTGTGGAAGGTTGGGCTGAGATAGCTTGCTATTCTGTCTTTCCTCTCGATCCGCATAGTTTCTCTTACTACTTTTGTTATCATTGCGGTTGATGTTGGCGGAGGAGGTGAAATTTGCCTTTTTCTTTGGATCTAGATTATTCTTGACGAGGGTGATACCATCATAGACACCGTTCTTCAACCCCATCTCGAGCCATTCGGCTCGTTCAGTAAGCTCTATGAAAGACTTGGAAGGCGAGGTGGAGATAAGACTTCTCAAAGGTTGTGAGAAGTTGTTCAGGATCAACGATAAAGCATGCCTCTCTGATATAGGATCCCTCATTTTGTTGCAGGTCTCTCGCCATCTGCGAATGAAGTCCCTTGCCTTTTCATTTTCATTCTGCTTTAGATTGCAGAGATGGCTCAATGTTGGGAGCGCTTCAGTATTGAACAGAAATCGTTCAATGAATAGGTTGACCACCTTATCGAATTCTCGCAGCTCGATTGGATTGATATGCTCAGAGTACCACTTGGCGGCAGTGCCTTCTAAGCTACGAGGAAAACAGAGAAATAGGGCCCTATTGTCTCTCTTGAACATGGCGAAATGGGCTTTGGGATCACCAGAACCATCAAACTTGATGAACTTGCTGGGCAAGTTTTCCAGTTCTTCATCTCCTTCTAATCCATCATAAAAATCTTTGCTAGTGAAGACTTTCTTGCCCTTGTCGCGAGCTTGCAGGTCTTTAACAACTTTGGCCATTTCTTTGAACTGTGTCTGCAAGAGCTCTTCTGCAACTTGATCTTTTGATTTGCGACTCCTCCTTTGTTTTCGGCCCTATTTCTGAAATGCTGGAGGCACCTCATATGCTTCATCGGTGTTTTCCTCTGATTCTGATTCATTTGAAATTTCCTCTGGCTGAATTTGCTTCTTGGAGTTCTTCTTATCCTTGTGTCCATGGAACTTCTCTCTGAATGGGTTCTTCTCTGCACTGATCCCAGCCTGTTCACTCATCATTTTGGTCATCATTTTCTGGAACATGGCATACGTCTGTGGGTTTATGCCATCTTCTTCTTGCTGTTGCTCTTGACTCCTCTCGTATCGCGCGGAGCCCATCTCTTCTTCTGAGGCCAACAAGTACTGAGATGCCGTTGTTCTTTTTCCTGATCTTGTTCGAACCATCAAATGTTGTGGATTCCCTCTGCAGGATGAAGTCTTGATTAGACTCTGAGGAAATTTTGGATTGGAAAAAAAAAATGATTATTGACGATATGGTAGACAATTGGAAGAATATCCCATTACTAGGATGGAGTCGCCGCTGAAATCACGACAATTGTGTTGTCATTCTTTGTAAGAGAAATAACAACGAAAAATGTGCCTTGTTACCTAGGCGAGGTCGTCAACCACGACGAAAACGCCCTTTTGAAGGAAAAAGATATCTCTTGGAAAACAATCCGCAAACGGATTTAGAATAAGGAGAAGGCAAGTGGGTTAACAATTTCCACCGCAATAATCAAGGTATGCACGAGGAAAATAAGGTGAAGAATTTTTGCAAATAGACAAAATGATTGAAATCCAAGAAAACATATGATTTTGAAAATTTGCAGGCAGGATACAAATGCAGCTGGAAATTCGAGATCCAGTGGAACAGAAGAACGAAAAATCACCTGAAGTTTTGAAAGAAATGGGATATTTGAGGAAATCATCCAGGGTTTTAGGAAATAAAGGAAAATGTGAGAAATATAGATATTTGAAAATATTTTGGGAAAATGTAAGGAAATAGAGGTAATATAAGAACAATCACATCCTGCACCAACATTTATGCACATACAACACTCCCTAAAAGGCTGACTCTAAATGCATCATTTTGAAAACAGCTGTACGACCTTAATCCTAACTCTAAGTTCAGATCATCTTTGTCCAATCCAGTTATGCCGATATACCCGAACCGAAATCCAAGGTACGTGGCATATAATTTCAACTCCGGTTCTAAGGTAAGGTTTTCACACATCCTTGAGCGCCTACCGATATACTTCGAACTGTGGTCCGCGGTACGTGGTAGGGGGGTGTTAACCCAAATAATTGGCCCAGTTGTGAGGCTTTGTCCCGAACTAGGGTTCTGGAAGAGAGCCCAGCAATGTGAAGACCGGGTAATGATAAGTAATTGAGGTTTGAAAAAATGATCACATGCAAGAAATAGATGGCTCTAAATCCTAGAGAGATAGATTTTGAAAATCTTTGAAGAAGCATACATTGTTTGCATTCAGATCCTAAATTGAGGAGAGTTGTATTTAGACCTAAGTCTATGTGAACATGAAAATTTCTCCTCAATCTGGTCCTACAAAACCATGCCTAAGCTACATGCAGTCAATGTCAGCTAGGTCATAATCTAGGCTCCTAGGTTTGCATGATATCAAAAGCAAAGAGCTGACATGTTGTGAACATAATTTCGATGATTGAACTAAGTCAAGCACAATCTAGGTCAGACAAGGATAGGTCCCATCACGGTCGCCAAACCTGTTATCGTCGCAAAATTTTTCCCCGTCTTCCTTCCTTGTGGAAGAGAGAGAGGGAATGCTTTCGCGCTTCAAACTTGACCAAATTTTGGAAAATGGTTTTGAAATACTCGCCTCCGTTTTGAAAATTGCGGGAAAATCCATGGGATGGGGCTCGACCTGTCGGTACGAGGTTCGACCGTTCCTGCCGCCTTTAACAGGGGTAATCGAACCAAGGACCAAAACTATGATTGACTTAGCTAAATCATCGAAGTTATGTTTTATCCTAAATGCACAGAGAATTCAGGCATGTGCTATGAGATTTGGTAAAATATAAGTTGGAAAACTATGATGTATGCTTAGAAAATATTTGGAGTTTGAAAAGCATTTCTCAGGAAAAGATGGAAATCAATCTCTCAGGAAAACTCAGACGAAGAAGATTTGAAAATCTCGGGAAAGTTTATAAAGAGTTGGAAAATCTTGAAGAAATGAGAATCTCGAAAAATTTTGAGAGAGTTTAGAAACACTTAGAAAACCATGAAGAAATGAGAATCTCAGAAAAAAAAGTTTGAGAAAGTTTAAAAAGACTTGGAAAACCATGAAGAAATGAGAATCTCGGGAAAATTTTGAGAAAGTTATGAAAATTTAGAAAACTATGAAGAAATGATAATCTCGGGAAAATAGAAGGAATTCTTGAGAAAAGATGAATATTTGAAAAGGAAAGCACTTGTTGGGAAAACTTGGATTTTTGAGAATTTTCTTAGGAAAATGATAGAAAATTTTGTAGGGAAAATCATTGGAGAAGGAAATTCAGAACTTAGGAAATTGAAATCCTGAGAATCTTGTTTTTGAAAGGTCTGAAAATCAACTTTGATTCTTGAGAAAGATGAGAAATTCCTTTTAAAAGAATCTTAAGAAAATAACATTTTCAGAGAAAATCATGGGAAAATTTTGATTTTGGAAAAATCCAACTTCGAATATCATCATAGTTTCTTGAGAAAATTGATTCCATGAAGTGAAAATCTTTTGAGAAAATCATGAGAAAAATGGATGATGCAGATGATTTGAATGAATGAATGCACTTTGAAACACCTCTTGAAAATTTTGTAAAAATGTGGATTAAACCAAAGTAAATCCTTCACATATTCTGACTGTGGCCATGAATATATTCAGGATTTATTTGAATTAATTCACAATATTTTGAAAACATTGGAAATATGAGGTGCATTTTCAAGATAGCCTAAGAGTGTAGGCTCAATGTGACTGGTAGAGAGATGATGGATCTGGGTCTCGTCCATACTCCGACTAGGGCCGTAAATATGGACTCCACCGAGTTCATCAACTCTCTAAGAGTTGGTGCATGTGCAATAGGTGTTCATCCACGGTGAATTTGGAAAATTGAGATATATGCATCATATAATCAGGATATTATTGAAATCAAACTATATGAGATGCAACCTAATCTAAGCGATAAAAGTAAATCTTATTCCAAAGTTTACATTGGATTGTTACATTGCATAACATAAAGTAAAAGAAAATTGAAATTGAGCCAAGGAGTCTGCATCTTCTAGATTTTCCTGCAAAATGAGAGTTAGTACAAAATAACCAAGGAAATGAACATATATATATAATATATACAACGAAGAGACATATACATATATCAAAATGCTAAAATAGGTGCTAAATGTCATGTAACAATGAAGGTGTAACTATAGGAGAAAATATATGGATGTTCATACATGGAAATAAGAGCACATGAAGATATATATATATATATAAGTATATATCTATGTATATATATATATATATACATATATACATATATACGTATACATATAGGTAAATATATATAGATATACATATATATATAGATATATATATATACATATAATGAGAAAATATGTACATACTAATGGAAATTACGTATAATAGGTAAAACCAGAAATTACAGGTATATACAGTTTCTGTAGGTGATTTCACACAACCATACTTCTCAAATTATAATGCAATTTCCAGTAAAAATGGATATGGAGCTTCCCTATATATTCATAATGAAGCACGCCAAAGATGGTTGGGAGATTACGATTGGATATAGAGATATCCGTTCATGAATATGGCCAAATATCAAGACTGCACATTTGCAGCAGAAAATGAATATGTGCAGAAAATGGGTTGTGGAAGCATCATGGACTATTTCAAGGATATCATGAAAAGGATATGAAAAGCTTGGTGAAAAGGTGAAAATGTCGGGGAAAATGATGAAACAATATGTATAATTGGTGCTGCAAATGGGGTGATATTATAACAATATAGCAAACAAGAATTTCGCACTAAGCTAAGAAAAATCTCATAAAACCAAGGGTGATGTTCCAACCATAGCTTCATAAAACAAGAAATTGTAGCATCAAATGATGAAGTTCCAACATATCTTCATAAAACAGAAATTTGAACATCAAGCTCATACATCACATGATGACATTCCAACCCATAGCTTCATAAAACAGAAATTGTAGCATCAAATGATGAAGTTCCAGCCATAACTTCACAAAACAAGATTTTACCATCAAGCTAAACAAAATTTCATAAATCAAATGATGATGTTCCAACATATCTTCATAAAACAAAAATTTAAACATCAAGCTCATAAATCAAATGATGATGTATTTACAAGAGTAAGAGAAAAAAAAAATATATGTAATAGCAAATACTCATGAAGGAATATATATATATATATATAAATATATATATATATATACATATATATGTATATATATAGGTAGACATATAATGGATATCGATATATATATACCTATAATAAGAAAATATACATATAAAGGAAAATTCCATATAATGGGTAAAATCAGAAAATACAGGTATATACAGTTTCTGTAGGAGATTTCACAAAGCCGTAATTCTCAAATTATAGCACATTTCTTAGTGAAACTAGGTATGGAGCTTCCCTATATATCAATAACGAAGCCTGCAAAAGATTGTCCATAAATCATGAATGGATATTAAAATATCCATACATGAACATGGTCAATTATCAAGACTGGGTACCTGCAGCAGAAGAGAATGGCTAAATGCATTCTACTGTTTTACCAAGAGGGTCGCCATATCAATAGAACACCTATCTTCTTACGCTTATAAATCTGGCAGCAACACTTGATATTCATGAGAAAACAAATGATGGTGTGAAGAGAAACTAATGGTGATGGTACACGTAAGATAAGTGGAACATGATATTGACACAGCAGGTGCTATTGTGCAAATGCAGCAAGAGAAAAAAAAGCGCAGTAGCTGCTGTGTAAAAGTAAATGGTGAGGGCATACAAAAAATTAATTTCTTTGCACAGAATCATGCTAAACGAAAGCAAGAAATGGTATATCCAATATTAATTTTCAGGATGTATACAGAATATATGCAGAATGTATGAATATATGAGAATATATGCAGAATATGTGCAAGACACTAAGCTGCTGATATATAGGTGGAACATTGCAGAAGTTGCATATACTACAAAGCCTAAAAAAAAAATGTGGAAATCTGTCAACAATTAAGACATGTCAAAACCTTCTCCCTCTCTCTCTCTCTCACACACACACACACACACAACTCAAGCACCCACCAACTCTTGGAGGCTTCACACTCAGGCCCATGAAACAACACCAGCTCTCTATGCTTCATGAAGGTCAAAACTCAGAATTCACTTCAGTTTCTCGTGAGAGATAAGGAAAGAAACCATTCCCTACAGGAGATGTTGGTATCCCTACAGGTTCAGTCGGAATTCATGCTCCAACAAGTGGAATGGGATCAACCAAACAGCGTCTTCGCTGGACACCTGATCTCCATGATCGATTTGTTGAAGCCATCACACAGCTTGGAGGGCCTGATAAGGCAACACCTAAGGGTGTTCTGAAGTTCATGGGCGTTCAAGGGATCACTATATTCCATGTTAAAATCCATTTGCAGAAGTATCGGCTAGCAAAATACATCCCAGATTCATCAAATGGAGCAAAATCAAATATTAGAAAGGATATGGAAATCACTAAAGATCGTGATTCCCACCAATGGAAGTTCAAAAGAGGTTGCATGAACAACTAGAGTTACATGGTCTGGGGAACTAGCAGGTGCAGAGACACTTGCAGTTGTGCATTGAAGCACAGAATAGCTACCTGCAGAAGATAATGGAGGAGCATTCACTTACCGTGAAGATTAGGTTGGAGTGGATGGATTGAAAAAAAAAACAAAACGTTGGCTGGAGATGATGGGTCAGAGTGGATGTGCGTCATCAATGGGCTGAAGAAGATCTGCTGAAGGTGGATGTGCGGATGAAGATGGGCTAAAGAAAGTGGACAGCAACCTGCTGGATCACCTACACCGTGTAGTTTGCTGCTGGGTTGTAGAAGGGGCGGCAGCTTGCTGGGTATTCTACTGATAGGCTGAAGGGAAATCGATAGCCGGCTGAATCTTCTGCTTCAATTGGAACAATCAGAGACAAAATCCTCAAAGGGCCAGGCTACACGGCAGAGGAGCTCCTACGGCTGGGGCTTCTGTTGGTAGGGCTGAAATAGGCTGGAGGTGGAAGACCTGCAACTGGATCTCCTGCTGGTGGGGCTGAAATAGGCTGGAGCTCTTGTTGGTAGGTTGGAGGTGGTGAGAAACCTGCAAAACCGAAAAACCAAACCCCCTATTCAATCGGTTTCCCCCCACCCCCCCCCCCTCTTCAATCGGCTCGCCCCCCTTTTTTAACATTTCTTTCCTCCAAAAGAAACGCAGGTCCGTTATCATTTTTTTGAAAAATTTTCAAATTGGACTTCAATGCTACCGTTTTAAAAAGGGCGCATCTTTTTTTTTTTTTCGAATGTTTCATTTCATTTACCTAAGTTCTAGGTAAAAATGAAATTTATTATGTTATTTTTTTGTTTTGGAAGTTCGGCTGTGCCATTTAAGGCTGCCTCCTTCTAAAAAAAAAACTTTATTTAACAAATAAAAAGAGATAAAATAAAACAATGAGAAGCTTTTATGGAAATGCCACCTCAACCTACTTTTAAAATCCTTTTGGAAAATAAAGTTTTATTTTGTTTTGGAAAACCTTTTATTTTCAATTGGGGTGCCACATGTGTGTGGGCCCACTAACTAAAAAAATAAATAAATAAATATTGAGAAATTAAGAAAAAAATTTGCAAATTGGTATGAACTTCGGGTGGGTCCCGCTTGAGAATAAACAACTTATCTGAGAGTCTGAGTATGATGCTAATTCAAAGGCGGGTCCCGCTCCATTTATTTGAAGATACGAGATAAAAAATTATTTGTTTTTCAAGAATTTGGAAAAAATTGGGTTTTCAGGGCAAAAATATGGATAAATGTAAAAACAAAATTTGTAAAGAGATTTAAAATCTTTTTGCAAAAAATTTTGAGATAAAATCTTTAAAATCAATATCCAAATATCCAGATGGTTTTCTTGAGAAAATTTTTGTAATTCAAAGTCCTGGGGGTAAAATGGGAAAGATTGGCAATTTTGAAATCCCAGGGTTTTAAAAAACAATTTTGAAAAGTTTAAAAATAAAATCTGGATTGACAATTTGGAAAATCAGGAGTTCTGGATCTCAAACTGGCATGCTATGCAGTGAAATGATGCAATGTTATGCAAATACATGTTTTATGAAATGTCACTCTGAGCTTGGACTTGGAAATTCTAACTTTTTGTCCAGAAAGAGGATTTTGAAATTTTGCAATTTGAAGATGTCTCTGAACCTAAATATAGAAATTTTGAGGCTCAAGAATGAAATTTAGGACTTTCTGCAAGGTTCAATCTCAGAAAATGACCATTTTCCCCTTTATTGCTTCCAGAGAACTGAAATGTGCCGATTGAGGGTGATGTCAAGAAGGTGAGTGAAAATTTGGGGTGTTTACACTTTAGAATTTTCTGCATTGATATTGCTACGTTCATTCATGGGGAAGGTGACAGGTGCCTTTCTTTCAGTGGGAGCTTTTTCGCAACTGGCTTCAGCTTGTTCGGATAATATCTCAACCATCATCTTTTTGAATAATCGATATATTGCGGGATCAATCTCACTCTTGTTGTCCTGAACTACCTCTCTAACAGATTTTTGAGAATCCATTCCTTACTTTCTGCTTGTAATTGGGATGTTAGAGCAGTGCAATCTTTGATCTTTGCCTGACTCAACTGATAACACCAATGCTCTCTATAGAGCAAAAAAACGGGGGTTTTTAGAAAAGATCTAGGAAGAAATTTTAATAAAGAAGGAAATCATAATCTGAAAATGAAAATATCTCATTACGAGGGATCGTGTTGTCACCAAAATTTGCGACAATCGCATTGTTTTTCTGAAAAAGGATAATTAAAAAAATGAGAACAAAGATTAATTTTAAAAGGACATATCCTCACAAAGATATTTTATTTGTAAAAGAAGGTAAGGAATATATCAGAGAATAAAAGAATTTTGAAAGTAGATGGCAAAGATTCAAGATTTGAAGAATTTGCAGGCAGGATCAAAAGAAGTAGAAGAAATTAGGAGAAGAAAAGAAAAATACACCTTGGTTTTAAAAAGCAAAGAGAAAATTTTGAATAACATATACCCAGGGTTTTTAGGAAATATAAGGAATATAAAATATCATATAATCACAAATGTACAAACAACACTCCCTAAAGATGACTCTAAATGCAATATTTTGAAATGGCTGATAGGACCTTAATCCTAACTCTAGGGTTCAGATCATTTGATTCCAATCAAGATACGCCGATATACTCAAGCCGAAGCTCGAAGTACATGGCATAGAAATATTCCTCCGGTTCTAAGGTAATGGTTTCCCGACATCCTTGAGCACCTACCGATATACCTCGGACTATGGCCCTTAGGTATGTGGTAGGGGGGCGTGAACCCGAATAAGTGGTCCAGTTGTGAGGCTCTCTCCCGAACTATGGTTCAGTGAGACAACCCAGCAACGTGAAGACCAGGACAATATATAGGTAGGGATGTTTTTGAAAACATGTTCAGCATGCAATAAAAATCAGAAGGCTCTAATGCAAGTCCTAAAGAGATAGATTAAAATGAAAAGAAGCATACACTTGCATACAATTGTTTTACATTCAATCCCTAGAATTGAGGAGTTGTATTTCAGACCTAGGTCTAATGTGAACATGAAATAATCTCCTCAATATGGTCCTACCAAACCATACTTAGATCCTATATGCAATGATGTCAGCTTAGGACAAAGTCTAGGCTCCTAAGGTTTGTATGGAAATGAAGCTGACATTTGAAAAATAAAGACTTAGATAATATCAAAGCAAAAGAAAAAAGGCATAGATTCAACCGGACGGAGACGAAGTCCCATCATGGTCGCCAAAACTGTGATTATCGCAAAAATTTTTCTCTCGTAATATTCTCTCTTTTCCTTCTCTTTTCTTTTCCAACCTCTATTTCCTCCATTTTGAAGGGAGAAAATGAAAGATAGAAAGAAAGAGAGAAGAGAAAAGAAAAGAAAAGAAGAGAAGAGGAACTCTTTTGTGGGGTCTCACTTGACCTTAATTTTAAAAATATTTAAAAATAACTCACCTCCATTTTGAAATATTTGTGGGAAAACTGGGAGACGGGATCCGCTCGTCGGTACGAGGTTTGACCGTTCCTGGCGCCTTTACCAGGGGTAATCGAACCAAGGGTCGAATTCATGCCTTTTGCTTTGCTAAGAAATTATCTAAGAATTTATTCTAAGTCTAAATGCACAAAGAATCATGCTTGTGCAAATGCAAGGATGTATGCTCTTTCAAAAATGATTTTGGAAATCTCCAAGTATTTCTGAGATGAATCTGATAATAGAGTGAAGAAATGGTTTTTAACTTTAGAATTTAAGATTTAAAGTTCTAAGTTTTTGGAATAATCAGAGTTTGGAAAAATAAATTTGGGTTTTGAAAGAGATGATTTTGAAGTTTGAGATAAAAGGAGAAGAAAAGAAATTTCAAAGTCATAAATGGACTTTGAATCAGAATAGAGATGAAATGGAATGGATTTCTAACTTTGAAGTTTGAAATCAGAAGGAGATTTGGAAAAAAATAGAATTGAGAAATAGAATTGGTTTTTGGGAATTTTTGGGAGTCAAGATAAACTTGGATTTTGAAATCTGGAATGAAATGGAATTGGATTTAAGAATTGGAATTGGGAATAGAAGTTGATTTGAAATCTGAAATTCAAGACGGAATTTGAATCCAAGGTCTGGATTCTAAATAGAGTTGAGATTTAAAATTGAATTCTGGATTTAGAATCCTAAATGGGAATTGGATCTGAAATTTGGAATGGAATTTGGATCTGAAATCTGAGATCTAAGATGAAGTTGGATTCTTGATCCTAAAGTGGATTTTGGATCTAAAGTCTGAGATCTAAGAAGGAATTGGGTTCTGGATCCTAGAATAGATTTTGGATCTTAAATCTGAGGTCCAAGAAGAAATTTGGATTCTGGATCCTAAAATGGATTTTGGATCTTAAGTTTGAGATTCAAGGTGGAATTGGACTCTGGATCCTAAAATGGATTTTGGATTTGAAGTCTGAGATCCAAGGTGGAATTGGATTTCTGGATCCTAAATGAAATTTGGATCTGAAATCTGAGATCCAAAAGTGGAGTTTATACTTGAAAATCTGGATCCAAGTGGAGATCAGGATCTAACTTTGAGTTTGGATTTTGAAAAGTCCAAATGGGACTTTTAAAGATGGATCCGGGTTTTGAAAACCAAGATTGAATCTAAAATTTAAGAAAGGTTAAGTTTTTGAGATTCAGAATCAATCTCAAACTTTGATTCTGAATTTTGGAGATGAGAAAAACTTGGTTTTGAAACAGAAGATGACTTTAAAGTTAAATTGAACTTTGAAGTTTGGATTTGGATTTGGAAATTGGAATTTTGAATACAAAATGATTTTGTATTTTCAAAGTCAAATTGGACTTTGGAATTGAATTTTTGAATTTTAAAATGAGATAAAATTGAGTTTGAATCTATAAATGAGATTTGATCTGAGAAATGAAGAAAAAAAATCACTTGGAATTTTGAAAATGGAATTTTGAAAAATATGATGAAATTCTACCCTAAATGATGAATGAATTTAAATAATTTTTGAAATTGGATTTGAAAATCATATTTCATTCTTTAAATGAATGTAAATAAGATTAATGATATAATACACTCCTGACTATGGTCATTGAATGTATTATATAATGATCATATCTAAATTCAAATGAAGAATAAAACCCATTTTGGTGTTTTTATAGAGTTTAGAAAGAAATTAACTCTTAGTATACCCTGACTATGGCTATTGGTATACGTATTGAATTAATTTTAAACTAAACTCTGATAAAAGAAGAAAATATTTAAAGAAAATATGATGAATTTTGAAGATGATCTAGTGTGGATCCAGTATTATTTTATAAAAGATAAGAATCCTAAGTTTTGTCCACATCTTGACTATGGCCATTGATGTAAATCATCAACTTAGGATTAGTTACCTCTTACGAAATGGTGCATGTGCCATTCGTGTTTTACCATTGTGAGAATTTGAGAAATAAAGGCAAAAAGTATGAAAATAAGCAATTTATGATATTTATAATGCTCATTCATTCTATCTAAAACGGGAAATATAAAAATTCTCATGATCATCCAACTATTACGTCATTGATTTAAATAAAGAATTTCTAAACTAAGAAGAGGACTGCATTTTCCATGTATTTCCTGCAAAGACGGAGTTAGCAGAAGACAACAAACGACTATAAAAAGATATTGCAAATATCAAATGATAAAATGTTCATGCATATGCCTCATGTTAAAAAAAATGTAATACATCATGCTGATGAGAAATCATATATCTGAGTGCATGAGGGATGCTTTAAACTAAGAAGAAAATAGATGTTAAAATGCATGCTTAATATCCTAATTTAATGAGAAAACATATATTATACTATGAGAAGATCTATGAATGTATATGAACATTAAAACTAAAGAAAACCTAACTGAGAAGGCATAAACAATGATATCATGTGAAATATTGGATCAAGACTATACCTTTTGCAGCAAACCAAATACTGATTTTTGAATTAGCATACCAACTGCTTCCTATTTGATCCAAAAACTAACATACAAACCGATGAATCTCAGTTTTAAGGCGAAACTTCCACTAACCTTATAGCTAGATGTGGATGAAGTGGTAGTGTAGAGGTGAAGGTAGGAGGCTATGCCGTTGATACAAGAAATCATAGCAGCAGTCAGGCTCCGGTACCACAGCAATGCTTATTACTATTGTAAGCACTATGAAGATGCAGTGCATTGTACGGTGCTTAGGTGATGCAATGAGTGGGGTGCAATATGGGGACGTACGAAGCCAAGTTGGCAAACCTTGTCTTCCTGTAAATGTGGAAGATAGATGTGAAGTATGTAATTCTGAGAAACTAATTTTATGTAGAATCTATACTAAATCAGTTGCCAACATCACCCTTCCATGCTGAGTAGGGGGAGATAAACTCACAGAAGTGGAAAAATTCCAGGTTTGGCTGGAGAATCTTAAGTGTTGATGATGTTACTTGGTCAGCCTCACAAATGCGAAAGTTGCAGTTATTAACAAAAGAATAGTTAACTCCACCTTCCCCACAACACGACTTGTTTGAAAGTTAACATGGTTGTGAAATTTAAGGCATTCGTAAAGGGGGTTACAGAATATTAAATGCAGGGATATACAAATGAAGCTGTGGTAAGGTGGGTCGCTGTTATGACAGGTAAGATGTGAGTGTTGACAGTGGCAGGGCGGTGGTGAGGGCTTTGGTGCTCCTAAATATATCCATGAGATAAAGATGCCGGAACAAGAGAACTCTCCGGAATCTGAGAAAGTTTTTTTTTTTTTTTTATCAAGAGCATTTAGCATTTTTTTTAAGGAAAAATACTGCACAACAAACAAACAGTGATCAAGGTTTATACATAGCATGTAAAGAATGCATAATCCAATATATAAAAGCACTTAACTGATGATGGGGATAGCACCGTTTCAAAGACATTACAGACATCTTCTCTGCACGCTAAGAGCTTCCATATGGTAAACATCACCAACTCTTCTAAAATCTGCGGCAAGTCATGGAATTCAAGCAAGGCCCATACCAAAAGTATCAACGTCAGAGTCACCAAACCCAGGCAGGTGGCTATTCTCTAATTTTCTGAATACCAATCCAACGAGCATAATCCATCCACATCAACGATCCCAAATATACTTCCTCAAATTACTAGAAATTGTCGTGTAAACACCATAGGTTGCACTCCTTGATAATATAGGGACATTCTCCGCTTCACCAACAAAAAATTTGTTAATCGCCTTTCATTAACTAAAGCATTTGTGACACCTGTACCAACCAAAGATGCAGAAGTCCCAACAGCAAAAAGCTTTGAACCATTACGCTGTAAAATAGAACAATACATGTTAGAAACAGGATCTTGTAAAAAAAAAATGTCAATGCAAAAATATGGAAATCTTTCCCATTAATGAATCTCAAGGACTTTTACAGTTTTACCAATATTCCCCCCCATTCACTGAAAAAATGAGTACGATGTTCCAGCCAAAGCAACCTGAAAAGCGTTATCAGGACAGCTATGGAAGAACTCCGTAATAGATTCAGCACTAATTGCCAGAGGTGACTTCAGAGAAACAGTTGGTGCTAGAAGCCATACAAGCATGAAATCTGCAATAATTGCCACCACCACATCCGCTAACACAAAATCAAGCTCCTTGACACATTTTTTTTTTGGCATTCATACTCTGCAGCAGTCAACGCCAATATACTCATGTCAGGATCACCCATTTCATTGGATTTGATCCTTTGGCCACATCTGTGTAGCTTGTATCGACGATTGCAAGAATGTAAGCGTAGATTTTAATTTCTTCAATAATTCCTTGAGCGATCCACCAGCTATCTTTCGAACAGTTCTACAAGCTTGAACGTCCCCTATCCTGGAATCATAAAATACAACAAGGACTGCAAAATTCCAGGTAAAACTTCGACCTGCTCTGAACTCACAGTTGCATTGTGAACTTCAGGGGAGTCTGGTCCATCACAAAAGCTTACACCAACTGACCTTGTCTTCTTAACAAAGGAGATTATAAAAAGAATGAATGTGGTCACCCCTTTTCATATGCAAGACCATATACCTTGAAAAATAAGCGCTAGGTTCTAGTGAAACGAGATGAGGGGAGATGATACCATGCTGAATTAAAAACGTAAAGCTGAAAAATATATCTATATGATGCCATAGTGAATACAAATATGCAAACGTTAATGTTGGAAGAACTGAATAGGTGCACAGAGATGACACAATATTAATCAAGAGTTGATTGAATGAAGAAAACACAAGGTGAATACATACATAGGACAAATAGTGGTTGTGAGTGATGTGGGATCCTAACCCAGCGTGAATCTAAAGAGAAAATGTATAAGACAGGAAGACAGGGGAACGAAGAGAAAAGAATTTTGTGAAATGCACACGGCAAGTATCTCATCCTGCCCTCATACACCTATTTTTTTTAGAGATTGACTTCAATCATTCAATTTCAACAAATTAGGTTCCCCTTTGCCAACATTGGCCATAACTGACCATTAGCAGATCAATGTAGGGTATTAATATGAGATTGTTAATAAAAATAAAAAAAAATAAAAACTGTAAAGTAAAAGGAAATGTTAAACCATATACGATGAAGTTGAAAACCAGAGCAAAATTGTAGAATAACAACAAAATCTACTAAACAAAAGGGAGATTAAAACCACGCATGATTCAGTAAAGCATGTGATAAAATATATCATGCGTTGTAGCCTTAGTGATGCCGATCAAAGGCATTGATATGATTACAACATGTATCATCAACACTGCTAAAGGCAAGGTGATGATTCAAATTCGCATTCATGAACAGGAACAAACAAGAAGGAAGGAGAATAAATAAAATAGATAAAATATAAAAAAATATAAAGCTAGGCGGGAAATAAAATATAGGAACAAAATCAGCCCTTTGCTATCCCATGAGAGACAGGTTGATGTTGCTATAAGCAACCCATCACCTCCGTCCATGATGCATTAATGGGGGCAAAACGAGAAATTTAGAAATAAATTAGAGAGGGTAAACAAGAGGAACTCTTACCTTGTTCTTTACAGAGATTCTGAAACGAGAAAGGGGACTTTTCCCTCTGTTCTACTGTAAAGACCCTCTACTCTGGAGAAGAAGAGAGGAAGAAGGCGATTCTAAAGGGTGCCACCCACTGCTTTTGATGATAGCTGAGGACCCTTCGGTTCACCAACAGAGAGGCGCCAGGGAGAGAAGGTGATGGAAAAGTGAAGAAGAAAAGAAATCGGGAGCGTGGTGGGGTGAGAGCGGATGATTGTGAAGGTTTGCCTCTACCGGTTCTTAAAGAAGAGGAAGAAGAATCTCGAAGGGCTTCCGTTGTAGATGGGTGGAGGAGGAAAGGGAAGGTGTGATGGTTTGTGCGATGGAGGGTTTAGAAGAAGAGAGGGTTTCAGTGGGCAATGGAGGAGAGAGAGAGAGAGGCGATGAAGAGAGTCGGCCCCTTTGCGAAAGCTCTCGAAAACGGTAAAAATATTCGTAACGGGGGGGGGGGGGGGTGCTCTTTCGAAAAAAGAATTTTCATAAAAGGGTTTTCAAAATGAGGTTTTTAGCAAAAATTGATTTTAAAAGCTTAAACTCATTTGTTTTTCTCGTAATTTTTCCATTTTTTTTTTGGTTTTTGTGTTATTTTCCATTTTTTGCATTTTTTAGAATAAAGTTTAAAAGTTTTACGAGAAGACAAAGATTAAAACTAATTTTTGTGTTTTTGCAAAAATATTTACAAAAGGGAGTTTTTCTGAGAATTAAAAGCTATTTTGAGGAGATTTCTTCAGAAAATGGGTTTATATCCGGATTTTTTGGAAATATTTGAGGTTTACAACCTCGCACTAAGAAATATAGGGTCGTGGATCCAAGAGGATGCCGAATGAACTGCCCGAGTCATTCAAAACCATTTTGGGTATTTTCATAATTTTACTTTGAAAATTGGACAACGAGGCTCAGATTTGGGTTTAAAACACTGGGTTCAGATCCGGAATTGAATTTGAATATATCAATATAGAATTTAATCCAGAAAATCTGAAGAATAATTGAAATTTGGCATTGATTTTCCCAGAAGATAGAGTCAGGGGCAGAAAGGTCAGTTTTTACCAAACTTTGAAAAATTTGGGGTGTTCGCAAACATACAAACAGTCACATCCTGCACAAATATTTATGCACATACAACACTCCCTAGAAGGCTGACTGTAGATGCATCATTTTGAAAACAACTATAGGTCCCTCATCCTAACTCTAAGTTCAGATCATCTTTGTCCAATCCAGTTATGCCGATATACCCGAACCGAAATCCAAGGTACGTGGCATATAATTACAACTCCGGTTCTAAGGTAAGGTTTTCCAACATCCTTGAGCGCCTACCGATATACTTCAGACTGTGGTCTATGGTACGTGGTAGGAGGGCGTTAACCCAAATAAGTGGCCCAGTTGTGAGGCTCTATCCCGAACTAGGGTTCTGGAAGAGAGCCCAACAACGTGAAGACCGGGTAAAGATAGGTAAGGGAGGTTTGAAAAAAATGATCACATGCAAGAAATAGAAGGCTCTAAAACCTAAATAGATAAATTTTGAAAATCTTTGAAGAAGCATACATTGTTTTCATTCATATCCTAAATTGAGGAGAGTTGTATTTATACCTAAGTCTATGTGAGCATGAAAGTATCTCCTTAATCTGGTCCTACCAAACCATGCCTAGTCTATATGCAGTCAATGTCAGCTAGGTTAGAATCTAGGCTCCTAGGTTCGCATGATATTAAAAAGCAGAAGAGCTGACATTTTTTAGAACACAGTTTTGATAATTGAACTAAGTCAAGCGCACTTTTAATCAGACAAAGACAGTCCCATCACGGTCGCCAAACCTGTTGTCATCGCAAAATTTTTTCCCTTCCCTGCGGGAGAGAGGGGAAGACCTTCCGTGAGTCAAACATGACCAGAGTTTCGAAAATTGTTTTGAAATACTCGCCCCCGTTTTGAAAATAGCGGGAAATTCCATGGGATGGGGCTCGACCTGTCGGTACGAGGTTCGACCGTTCCTGCCGCCTTTAACAGGGGTAATCGAACCAAGGACCAGAAGTGTGTTTGACTTAGTTAAATCATCAAAATCGTATTCTATCCTAGATGCACAGAGAATTCAAGCATGTGCTATGAAATTTTGTAAAATGCAGGTTGGAAAATATGATGTATGCTCAGAAAATGCTTTAGAGGTAAAATATTTCTCAGGAAAAAGATGGAAATTAGTCTCTTAGGAAACTCTGATGAAAAGATTTGAAATCTCAAGAAAGTTTATAAAAATTTGGGAAGATCATGAATGGATGAAAATCCTGGGAAAGCAGAAACGATTCTTGAGAAAATACTTGAAGATGAACTATTTGTCAAATTTGAAAACTTTCTTTGGAAAATGACTAAAATTCATTGGAAAACTCTTTGGAGAAGGAAAATCAAAACTCAGAAAACTAAAATCCTGAGAATCTTAGCCTTGAAATATTTGAAAATCGATTTTGATTCTTGAGAAAGATGAGAAACTCCTTTTGAAAATGAATCTTAAGAAAATAACATTTTCCAGGGAAAATCACGGAAAAACTTGACTTGGGAAATCCGACTTTGAAAATTTTCAGAGTTCCTTGAGAAATTGATTTCCTTGTTATAAAATTTTCTTGAGAAAAGATTTGAGAAAGGTAGATGATGCCATGATGCAGATGATTTAAATGGATGAATGTCTTTTTGAGAAAACATCTTTTCAGGAAAATATGCAATTTTAGAATTAAACTAAGGTAATATTACCATATATTCCGACTATGGTCATAAATATGTTTGTAATTTACTTAGCTAATTCTAAAATATTTGTGAAATTGAAAATATGTAGTGAATTTTGGAAGATAGCCTAAGGGTGTAGGCTTGGTGTGACTAGTAGGAAGATGCTGGATCTGGGTCTCGTCCATATTCCGACTAGGGCCGTAAATATGGATTCCACCGAGTTCATCAACTCCCTAAGAGTTGGTGCATGTGTCATTCGTGTACATCCATAGTGATTTTGAAATGAAATGAATGAACCACATAGTCAGGATATTGCAAAAATTCAAACTATATGAGATGCATCCTAGTCTAAGCAGTAAAAGTAAATATTATTCCAAATTTGATTATTACATCTCTGACATAAAGCAAAAAAAAAAATGTATAAAGTCCAAAGAAGTCACGTCTTCCAAATTTTCCTGCAAGTGAGATTTGAGACAAGAACTATAATATACAGAAAAGGGATTGAAAATTTTACACTAATGACAATGCGCCAATGATTATGTTTAAATTCTAATGGAAAGGCACAATTTAATGAAAATATAATATCCAAAATGTGAATGGAAAGTACATGAGAATATCTAAATGTCATACTTATACTAAATGGGGAGTATACACATATATGTGCCTAAACACTTATGAAAATGCCTAGATGTAATACTTAAATTAAATGAGAAAAGTAAATGTATATATATGTCCGGACGCCTGGATTCATGTTGAATGAAATATGCATATAAAAATGTATCTAAGTGAATATACAGAATCATAACTATCTAAATGTATAAAATAACACATATACTTAAAGATATTGTGCATGAAAACAGAACATATAGGTACAAACATGAGTAAGAATGCAAAAAAGCGGATAAAATGAGTATAAGGTGATGGTCGACTGACATAATGGGAAATTAGCAGATGATATGCGTGTATGCAAATGTGTCTGATATCATTTAGGCCAAATGATGGTGACGAGTTGCTAAGTATAAAGAAAACTGTTGGTGCATTAATAATGATAGATAGCAACATGAACAGATGAGAGCAAATGTGCTGAAAAGGTTTGGATGAATAGGGACGACTTATAGGATGACTGCTATATGCAACGATCTCTACAGATGCCAAGTATTAACATGGGTCTGAGTTAATACATAGATGTATGGATATTACTATATATACCTGATGGAGGGACAATAAAATAATAGCTAACACGTAGTCATGACAAAGCTGATGCAAGGAGTCAAGGAATAAAATCAGTACAAATTTGATAGTATGCTGAAGCTATTGGATAACAAAAAAAAAAAAAAACCCGTTAAACCAATTTTCATATAGAGAGGTGGTGGCTGATCTGTAAGTATGGCAGCAACTATACCTGTACAGTGGGTAAGGATGTATGTAATGATGACATGAGAGCAACAGATGGCAAATCATATACAAAGTAAATGCAAAGTATAATGATGCAAGAGATGAAAGTTAGATGCCAAGATGATATTACAGGCAGTAGAATTAACTCAGATAGTAAAATGAAATCATGGAAAACCAGCGAATACAAAGGGTATGCTGTGTAAAAATTGAAATGCAATATATAGGGGTTATGCCTAAGATATAACACATACACATTGACACTGGGTAACCTCTCATCATGCAGTGAAATTGAGATATAGGCCTTAAAACTCACACATTACCTTCACAGATAATCAATATTACTCAGGCTAAATCTAAGTGGGTCATCAGTTACAAAAATATAATACGTGAACATGAAACTATTGGGTCCATAGCTATATTTTAAGAAGGAATTTGCAGAATGCAATATATGATTAATGCAATACCTACAGAGATTGGCTGGGACATGGTGATTGAATATTAAAAGGGGCAAAAAAGGAAATTACCTAACCCAGACCACACCATAGTTGTAGATGAATAACACACAGTGGTAGCACAAAAACTGCAAATACACAAACAAAATGTTACAAGAAGAAATACCACGATAAAACCACACATTTCAAAGTCTGTGTTGGATTAGCACAGCAAATAAATCTTCCATTGGCTCTATTTGTCTTGATCAATACCTTAAAACCATGGAGCTATGAAATGACTCACTTTTCAAGGGATTGCTCTGGTCCCTAGTACGCAACACTGGGTGCTATATTCATTGAACTACAATAATATATGGTAACCCAAATCTCACCTGATGGAACGCAAAGCCCTTATGATAGATTTTTTTTATCGATCAAATATCGAGGAAAACACACAACCAATCACCATGAAATAGGATCTCACCATGATGATAGCATATAGCACCCCTGTTACAACAGAATTTTCTTGCGAAGACTCACCTGAAATCCAGATCTGGATTTTACAAATGATAACTATGAATCAAATGTTAAATAGATTATTATACTTCTTGAATTACTGTATCTTTTATCATCAGAAATTATGACACTTGTGATGAATCAACAGTAGACGTCAGGCTAATGTCGATGCTACTGCAACAAGTTTAGGGCTATGGAAATGCTACAGACATGCTGATACAACAAGTAACGGAAATAATGCATTAAGATAAAAATTAAGATAAAATATAGGAAATCGGTAAACCCAGAAAATGAATGTAAAAGAAGAGGATTTAAATTGTCGTGCCTAGGTTAAGTGCACTATCTGCTGTACGATAAACCCTTGCGGATATCGTTTGATGCGATGAAATGCATATACCCGCTCAAAACTAGATAAGCATGCAAGCATTAATAAGATGTAAAACATTTAGCCAATGCTAATGTCAAAATGGAA
This sequence comes from Nuphar pumila, assembly GCF_984573655.1. Lineage (NCBI taxonomy): Eukaryota > Viridiplantae > Streptophyta > Magnoliopsida > Nymphaeales > Nymphaeaceae > Nuphar > Nuphar pumila. The sequence goes on along the minus strand of NC_143255.1, from coordinate 66,508,009 downwards.
CACATATGAGATGATGGGGGCGAGTATAAAAACCATTTGAATCAAAGAAAGAGATTATAGCCAAGGACATGCCACTTGAAATTCCATTCCCAGTATGCACAAGGATCGAATAAAACCGATATATAAAACAAAAATAACAAACAAAAAAATTTAAAAATTTTCACGAAGTCTGATATGCAATATGAGATGACTCAAATAATAATTTGAAAAACTTTGAACTGAAATAAAACATTATACCCTGAGATCCATGGTGTTGAAACCATTCATTAAAATGGGAGGAGAAAACGGTGGTCCAGTGAAAATCTGTTTTCGGCGGGAGATCGATGATGCTATTGCGAAGCATCATTGATTCTTGACCTATGCAGTAACCCTGAATGTAAATCTCATTAAACAGAATAATGGGTTTACATATGTATGAAATGAATACGATATATAAATCACCGAATCGTAAGCATCAAATAGACTTCTCACCTAATCGCTCGAATCAGATGTCCCTTGGATGCTAACCCTCTGATACACCCTTTTGATCCAATCAAGATTCATAGACTTCCCGATTAAAGGTTCGTTGAAGGTAGAAACCTACAAAGGGGATCGTGAAGGAGGGAAAAACTAGAATCGTGGGTCCTTCTCCTGCTGGAAGTAAGGAAGAAAGGTCCTCAAAAGGGGATTACAACCGATAGAGGGGGAAGAAGCTGTCGGGGGTCGGCCTTCTGCTAGTCGAGAGGAAAAGAGGGATAAGGGGGATTGAGAGATAGGGTCAAGAAAAAATCGCAGATTGGGGAATTTGCCAGGAGAGTCTCCAAACTGCAGGAAGCCAGGGGTGTTCAAGAGATGGGCATAAAAGAAATCCGCCCCCCCTTCTTGCGATCAAAGCCTTTTAAAGATCGGAGCCTCTATGAGGCTCTCGAACTAACTTTTGAAAATTTTTGAAAATCTTAAACTGAATTTTTTTGAAAAGTTTTGAAAAATTGTCGTTTTGGAAGGGGATGACCCTCTGCTTATTTGAAAAACTCTGATTCACTTTACCTAAGGTTTAGGTAAAGTGACCCTTTCTTACGGCTTCATGATGGCTCCATTTTGGGGAAAAGTAAAAACATGAAAAAGTAAGTAAAATAGATTTTTTTTTTAAGGTGGTGCCACCTCAACCGGTTTAAGAAAACTCTTTTTGAAATAAAAAAACAAATTTTTATTTGGTTTTCTTTGCAGTGAGCTTTAGTGAGGCGCCACCTATGTGTGGGCCCACTGATTATTTTATTAAAATAAATAGAATTAAAAATTTTAAAAAAAGGGTTTTATAAATTGGTGCCACCTCTAGATGGACACTATTTGAAAATAAGAGAAATACTTGAGAATTTGAGTGCGACGCCACCTCAAGGCGGGTCCCACGTCATTTTATTTGAAGTAAAAGAACGATAAATTCTTTTTGGGATTTTTATAATAGTAGGATAGCTTAGAAAATATGAAGTAAAAAAATTGGTTTGGTTTTAAAATTTTAGAAAGAAAGTGGTCCTTCAGGGCAAAATTTAAAAAGATGCAGAGGTTTTATAAGGAAGTTCAGAGCCCTTTTGCAAAAATTTGAAATAAAGTCTTCTAAATTTAAAGTTGCATCCCCTTCTTTCCAACTGACGAAATTTTAAAAATCAATATCAAAACTATCCAGATTGTTTTCTTGAGAAAACTTTTGTAATTCAGAGTCCTGGGGGTAAAATGGGAAGAATTGGCAATTTTAAAGACCCAGGGTTTTGAAATCAATTTTGAAAAGGGTTAAAACTCGAATCTGGATTGAGGATTTTGAAATCGAGAGTTTTGGACCTCGAAATGACATGTTGTGCAGTGTGGTGATATGAAATGCTCATGCAGTGATATGCAAAGACATGTCTTATGAAATGTCGCTCTGAATCAGGAATTGGAAATTGTGGCTTCTTGTCAAGAATAGGATTTCAAAAATTTGCAGTTTGAAGATATTTCTGAGCCTAGATAGAGAAATTTTGAGACTTGGGAATAAAATTTTGGACTTTCTGCGAGGTCCAATCTCAGAAAATGACCATTTTGCCCTTCCTTGATTTCAGAGAACTGAAATGTGATGATTGATGGAGATATCGGGGAGGTGAGTGAAAATTTGGGGTGTTTACACTTCCCACACCCTTGACCTAGCACCGTCTGGACCCATAGGTTCCAGACCTTGCACCTTGGTCGGCACCACCCAAATTGGGTGTTGGTCACCCCTTTGGGCACACCTAGGTGCGGGTGCAGGCCTGGTATGGGCCCCTCCATGGGTCCGACCAGAGGCAAGGGCTTAGCACACGCCTCTGTGTGCTGCCCGGTTCGACCCAGCAGGGTCTGGACCCACAGGTTCTGGACCCACAGGGTCCAGACCATGCAGTCTTGCTGGACCCACCACAACACTTGGGTCCTTGGGCTAGCCGCACCCCATTGGGTGCAGGTTAGGCCTATAACCCTAGTCTAAACCCCCTAGGTTCAGACCAGGGGCACCTTTTGACCCAGCTGGGGCTGGTCACCATTGGACCAGACCTTGCTATGTGGTCTTGGCTCAGTCCATTTGGGCCTAACCCAGCCTAGCCCGCAATGGGACTCCCCTTTTGCTTAGCCAGGTGCTAGTGCACCCGGGTGAGCTGGGTTTTTGGCCATTGGGCCAGTGCTGCAGCCCAGCAGCACTTGGTCTGCACGTAGGGTGCAGACCAAGGTGGCGTTGGGCCCAGTGGCTGAGTCATGCAACAGGCCCCACTTGGGCCTTGACTTCCCCTTTGGCACAAAGTTGGCACCATGTGCTAGGGCACCCGACAATCTTGCTGCCACTTTGTACGGATCGGTGTTGGACTGCACTTAGTCTGTGGCCCGTTGTTGGGTTCAACAGGTTGCCATGACCTCGTTGAGCTTCCCGCGGAAGCTCAATAGGTGGCAGTGACTTCCCCTTAGTTGCCACCAACCTACAAGACAAAGAAACTTGTTAAAGCAAGGGATTTCTCTTGTGAACAACGAGATCACTGCGACCTTGGGCATCTGATGCTCGTACCCCGTTGTCCCATCATGACAGCGAGGTGAGGCACTTGTGACTTGTGTCACACTACTTGCTTGCGTGTATTTTCTCATTTTTGTCAGATACTCACGACAGATAGTCTTGTTCGTGCCCCATTTACACAGGCAAAGTGCGGCTACGTATTTGGAATCGATAATGTAATTTCCATATGAATGAGATTAAGTTAAGTCTCGCTCTTGACACTCGTGAGTGTCGATTTCATGAATATCCTTCGCAGAAGGCTTCGCTATGCGAGATTCGCCGTGGTATGATGTTTAGAATACGCGTAATTGGGAAAATACGTATTCAAGGCTCTGAACACTCCTTGCATATACAATAGCAATTGTATACACATTTTGAGCCCCATGTCGCTCAAAAATAGTGAATTGTGCCATTTTAATAATACATCGTTGTATCGTTGCTCACTACTCGATACTTATGAAAATTTGAGACTTTGTACCTTTCCTTGTTTTGTACGTGCACACTGGCATATCCTGACACATATGTCATTGGTTTTAGTCTATCGAGTATTATTTATTTTGGCTCACGTTCGTATATTTATGAATATACTACGCACCAGAGGCATGCTTCATACTCGACATGACATATACTTGAAAACTGAAATGCCATAAGGGTATAGCACAGTTTTACCTATTGAGGTTTAGGACTTGGTTGGAGTCTTCGGGCAATGACCCATGTTCCTGAGAGTGAGTGCTCACGTGTTGTGATACCCTAGGTATAAAATGAAAATGGTGTTGAAATCGTCTTCATAGGCGATGTGCTCCTTGTGGCCGTGAGAGGCTGAGCACATGGATGGACAGGCTAAGCCCTCGTTTGCGTACCCCGTGGAGACCATGAGGCATGACTACCTCAAGAGGAGGTATGACTTGATGAATGATCCTAAATAAGATAAATCTGTTGTGCCCCATTTACAAAGATGGTCACCTAAGGAGAGGGTGAATGGTACAACCCTGAGTGACACGTCGTTACTACGACCCGTTCTTTTGAGGACTTGTAGCGTCCTTTGACCTCCAGTCATTCAGAGTTAGGGAGGTCGAGGTTACCCTTTTCAGGGACCTCTACTACTGTAGCAGTACGGATTGCAATGTTTTGCCCCTACGAAAGGTTTCTCCTAGTTGCGCGCTGCCCGTAGGTAGTTTGACTCGGTCTGTATCATCCCCGGTTACCACACTAGAATTTGAATAACAGACGTCGGGTGCATGTCTCACAGAATGCGAGGTTTCCTTTGCGTACTCGAATGAGTAATCAGAAGAACATAAGTACTAACCACACAGACTGGCATACAGTAGTTGTTTACTTGCTTTAGCACTGCTCGTACTTTTGTTTAGTTGTTATACTTTACTGCTTAGTTCTCTAACTGTTGTTGTAGTTGTTGCACTTGTTACTCACTTCATTGATTTACAGTCTTGTAGCACGTGCACCTACCTGACACACACTTATACTTTTATTTTAATGTTTCTAACTGTTCTATCATGCTAGTTATAGTCTGTTACTTAGCATATTTGTATCATGCTGCTTACTGTATGTTTTTTCATAAAAATGATAATGTATGGATGGTTTATCTCACCAACTCGCAAGAGTACTAACCCCATTTTATGGGGATACAAGTGATGAGTAGATGCAGTGCGATGCGACGACGCACAACAGGAGACTTGAGACCCACACTTAGCAGCGGATCTTGGCTTCTTCTGGTTCTGGGGTTTGAGGGGTTTTTCCTCTAATTTTGAGAGACTGCCTCGTTTTATTGTACCCAGTCTCATTTTGTAATTTTGTAAACATTATGGTAATGAAATGTATTTTGTTTGACTCATGGTTTGCTTTACTTACTGTGGCTCGGTCAGACTTGCGGCCTTTGCTTTACCCATGTTTCCCTTTTGTACTTTCGCTGGATGTTTTCGAATTGTATATCTTTCAAAAAAAAAAATTTGCTCAAAAACCAAAGGTTTTACATGGTCAGGGTTTGGGGCGTCACAGGTTCAACCGTTCCTAGCGCCTTTACCAAGGGCAATCGAACCAAGGATCAAATAAATGCCTTTTGCTTTGCCTAAATTTGTCTAAGTAATTATTCTAAAGTCCTAAATGCACATTGAATCATGCTTGTGCAATGAAAAAGATGTATGCTCTTAAGAAATGCTTTAGAAATTTTTGGTTTTTTTTTCAAGTGATTTTGAAATTGATTTTTGAACTTAGAAATAAATTTGAAAATTGGAATTAGAAATAGAATTCGAAATCAGAATGGAATTTCAAAGTTGAATTAAACTTTGAAATTAGAATATTGAATTGATTTTGAAATTGAATTTTGAACTTTGAAAAGAATTTGGAAATTGAAATTTGAATTTAGACTTTGAAATTAAGATTGGATTGGATTGAGAATAGAATTTTGAATTTGAAATCAAGAGGGAATTTGAAAGTTGGAATTTGAAATAAGATAGAATTTGAGAATAAAAGATGAATTTGAATTTGTAAATAAGGGTTGGAAGATGAGATGAAAACTGGGTTTGCAAATTTATCTCAAAAAATCACTTGCAATTTGAAGATAATCTGAAATGAATTGAAAAAGAATGCTATTCTATCCTGAATGATGAAATGCTTTGAAATTTATTTAAGGATTGGAATTTAAAAGCATATTTCATTCCTTAATAGAATTGAAATAAGATTAGATTATAATACATTCATGACTATGGTCATAAATACATTATAATACAATTTATACTTAAATTCTAATAAAGAATAAAATAAATTTAACTTCGCCTTTTGTATAACTGTTTAGTTATACACTGCCGGTCCCAAGCCCGGATAAAGGAGGAGGGTTGCGGTAGGCCTGTGACAACCAGCATAAAAACTTAGTCATACCCTATGAATATGAACCAATATGAGAATTTCATTGGGGCGTTCCCTACTGAGCGACGCATTGTACTCTATAGGCCCGGAGGCAGTGATAAATGGGCAAGGGTTGCTAGGTCGTCGCCCGGAAGCGACGCGTCACACCGACGCCCGGGTGTGGTGTCAAATAGGCAAGGGGTCCCTCACTTTGTTGGACGGGTGGGGGTAAAGAAGTTAGTCGAAGACCATAAAATTAGGTTAGCCACTTGGAACATAGGATCTTTAACTGGTAAGTTGGTAGAGTTAGTAGATGTTATGTGTAGGAGAAAGATTGATATTTTATGTCTACAAGAGACCAAATGGGTAGGTGAGAAAGCAAAAGTGATAGAACCTTGGGGATATAAGATTTGGTATACAAGAATAAATAGGAATAGGAATGGAGTAGGGATTGTTATGAGTCGTGAGTTTATAGATAATGTAGTTGAGGTCCGTAGGAAGGGTGATAGGATTTTACTTATTAAATTAGTATCAGGTTCGGATATTATTAATATTATTAGTGTTTATGCACCTCGAGTAGGTTTAAATGATTCCATTAAGCGTCAATTTTGGGAAGATTTAGATGGAGTAGTACAAGGGATATCTTATGGAGAAAGGATTTTCATCGGCGGTGACCTTAATGGGCATGCAGGCATTAGTAGGGATGGATTTGAGTATCCATGGAGGCTATGGTATATGAGAAAGAAACGAAAGTGGAGAAAGGATTTTAGATTTTGGTTTGTCCTATGATATGATCTTAGCAAACACTTGGTTTAGGAAGAGGGAGTCTCACCTAGTAACATTTAAAAGTGGGGTTAATACGAGTCAGATAGGTTTTTTCCTACTTAGAAAGAGAGATAAGGGTTGTTGCATCGATTGTAAGGTTATACCAGGAGAAAGTGTAGCTACACAACATAGAGTCTTAATTTTAGATCTTAGAATTAGACAATGCCTCAAAAGGGATAGACATAGGATAGATACTAGAATTAAGTGGTGGGCACTGAAAGGAGCTAAACAAGGAATGTTTGTAGAGCAGGTAGTTAAGGAAGCTGATTGGTGTCTCGAGGAGGATTTAGGATCAATGTGGAATAAAATAGCGGGTGGCATGAGAAAGGTGGCTAAGGAGGTATTGGGCGAGTCTAAAGGCGGTGCACCTCAAGGTAAGGATACATCGTGGTGGAACGAGGATGTCAAATTAGCTATTAAGGTTAAAAGAGAGTGTTATAGAAATCTAAGTAAGAGTCGTGATAATGAGAATTTGGAGAAGTATATGATAGCAAAGAAGGAATCTAAAAAAGTAGTTCAGAACGCGAGGGATAAGGTATATAAGGAGGTCAATGACAAGTTGGATACCAAAGAGGGCGAGAAAGATATTTATAGGCTTGCAAAGATGAGAGATAGGAAATCGAGGGATCTGGGTATGGTTAGATGTATCAAAGATGATATGCAAAGGGTTTTAGTCAAAGATGAGGAGATTAAGGAGAGATGGAAAGATTATTTTGATAAGCTATTTAATGAAAGTCATGCTCAAGATCTTAGAGACTTCTCCATTCCTTTTCATGAGATGAATCGTGACTTCATGCGCAAGATTCAAAAGAAAGAAATTGCAGAGGCTTTGAAGAAAATGAAATCAAGAAGGGCAGTTGGCCCAAATGGTATACCTATTGAGGCTTGGAAATGCTTGGGAGAGAAAGGTTTAGAATGGTTAACAAATCTTTTTAACAAGATTTGGCGGACAAATAAGATGCCTAATGAGTGGAGGAAGAGTACTTTGGTGCCTCTATATAAGAATAAAGGTGATATACAAGATTGTACAAACTATCGTGGTATAAAACTCATGAGTCATACTATGAAATTTTGGGAGAGGGTGATTGAGTCTTGGTTGAGGAAGGTGTGAACACCCAAAATTTTTCAAAGTTTTGTAAAAATGACCTTTTTGCCCCTGGTTCCATTTTCTGAGAAAACCAAAGCTAAATTTCAATCGTTCTTCAGATTTTCTGGATTGAATTCCATATTGATATATTCAAAGTCAATTCCGGACCCAAACCCAGTGTTTCAAATCCAAATTTGAGCCTCGTTGTCCGATTTCCAAAGTAAAATTATAAAAATACCAAAAAATGGTTCTGAATGGCTCGGGCAGTTCATTCGGTGCTCTGTTGGATGCCCAACTCTGTATTTCTCGATTCGAGGCTTTAAACCTCGAATATTTTCTCAAAATCTAGATCCAAACTCATTTTCTGAAGAAATTTCCCCAAAATAGCCTTGAATTCTCAGAAAAACCCTCTTTTGTGAATATTTCTCAAAAATACAAAAAAAATAGTTTTAAAATCTTTAATTCCTTGTAAATCTTAGGATTTTATTCTAAAAATACAAAAAAATATGGATAAACAGCACAAAATCTAAAAATTCGGGAAAACTATGTGGAAAACAAATGATTTCAAGCTTTTTTTAAGCTGGTTTTTGCTGAAAACTCCTTTTAAAAACCACTTTAGGAAAAATGGATTTAAGGGGATCCCTTTTTTGGAAAAATTAGAAAAATGTAACGGCCTCCCTCCCGCGCACCCTCTATCGCCCTCTCTCCCGCTCGATGGCCCTCCATCTCCAATGAAGCTCTCATCTCTCTCCACCTTCAATCTCCAACGAAACTCTCATCTCTCTCCACCTTCAATCTCCAACAAATACCATCTCTCTCCATCCTCCATCTCCAACGAACCACCTTCGGGAGCCTTCCACTTGCTCTTTAAGAAGAGGCACTCAATCCCCTCCTTGCATCATCCATTATCGACTTTTCTGCTGGAGCATCCATTCATCCATTTTTCCCATCGAACATCACTCATTCACCGGGATCGATTTTCGTCTCTAGCATCCATTTCCCTCTTAATTCCATTGCTAATTCCTTCTCTTGAAGGAGCTCTTCAGAATCACCATATTTCCTCCTCCTTTAGCAACAAGCGCTCTGAACAGTAGAACAAAGAGAAGATTCTTGGTTTCATTCCAGGTCTACAGGCATCAGTGAGTTTCGTTTTCTCCCCTCTGTTTTCTCTATTTTTTCTCTTAAATTTTAAAATTGGGCCCCCATTAACACACCATGGATGACGCTGAGTTGCATATAGCAACCTCAGTGCATCACTGTGTAATAGTGACAGGAATCCCCCTATTCCAATATCATCTTTTGTTTCCATTTTTTTTTTAGTTCTAATCTGGTTATCTGATTCGCATTTTTTTTTTGCTTTTCTTATCATTTTGATAGTGATTGGTGATGCATCATGCCTTTCTGTTTGTAATACCCCCCCCCCCCCCCCCTTTTTTCTTTTATCTATATAATTTCTTTTTCATTTCTCATTACATCAATATGCTTTCATCGATTGGTTTTACTTATTTCTTTGTTCCCTATAATTTTCTATGAGGTGTGACTCCCTCATTTCACCGTGTTTGTTCATTGTAAGAATATTTAGAATCAACTTGATCCTTCTTATATTCCTCTGTGCGTCGATTGTATTCTCACAAAACGCGATTCCATCACCTCATGTGCTTTCATTTTTACTAATTTCAGTATCTACTATCGTTAATATTCTCGTTGGGCATTACCTTGATGAACACCTTTGATAACAGTGTATTGATTTCTGGTATCTCTAAGGAAGCTGCTCTCCTCACGTTCAGTTTTTTTTTTTTTATATTATTGCTATTGGATATTTATGTGCAGGTCATCACCTGCAGTTCAATGATTTAAGCCTGCTGGGTTAGGCTAAAATCTGTTCCAAATTAAGTAGTCAATGGCTTCCAAATAACAGTGTTTACAATGATTGTTAAGTAGTTTTGCTCTCCTATGATCTATGTTTTTAGTTTAGAGCTACCTAATATCGATTTAGGAGTGAAATTTTTTTGGTTTCTATGAATTGTATTCTTGAGAAAATATGCTTTAGCATCAATTGCAGGTTGGTTATTATCAATTGTTAGTAACCAAATTTGTTTTCCATCATTGTGCTCTACTTTGTTAAAAGGAAGCCACAGGTTTGTTCTGAAATACCATTCTTTTGTCCTCTGTGATTGCCATTCTTGTTTCTATCCTTGCTAAAATCTGCAACTGTGGGTTATGAATTATCAAGAGTCTCCATAAGGAGCGTGATACACGTCAGAGCGCGAGTTATATATATACCCACAAACAGGAATGACAATATGGTTTAAGATGGAATTGTCTTATACCACAACTGTGTTTCTGCTCTGACGTTTCCAAGATGAAGAGTTTATCTCCGAATGATGAAGAGGCCCAACAGCCATTATATGCAGTAAATGATCATAATAATGCTGCCATTAATTCGACTTGGTCACCTGCTAAAACATCCAGTCCATCTTAAAAGTATGATCATAGCTTCTTTGTGAACATCATCGGTTCAGAAATAGAGTTCTGGCCTTCTTGCCCTGAATCTCACGGTGAAACCTAACTCTCTTTTGGACTCGATTTTGTTAGCAGATTGACCCTCTGAAGGCCTCTGAAGGTTTGTCTGGCGATTTACTCTAATCGATAGAGTTGTGGTAGCTAGGTGGAACCTAGCGTATGGCTGGATGATGGCTATAAGGAGAATAAAATCAATGGGTTTTGAAGTCACATTCGACTTCAGATTTGCCCGAGCTCTATTTTCTGCAGCTTCTGATCTAATCCTTCATCTGTAAGACATGGGGTGATCCAGAATCCCTTAAGGTGGGTGCCACACAATTCTGTGGCCACGGATGGTGTATATGAAAGGGAGAATTTACAAATGCCACTGGTTAGGAGGTATGACAGGAAAGTTGTCGTTATAAAATCTGTTGTTTCTTCAAATTGACTGGATCATTCATACTGCAGGTCTGTGATTGAAATACATAGTCCTCCATGGGTCAAAAAATCACAGTTGTTCACCCACCACTGCACTTCATCTTCACCTGAATCCCATAATAGCTCAATCATTTCCTGTTGAAGCCTTCAGTCCAACCCAGCTCTTTATCCTAATGATCATATATATTTACTGATGTAATATTTTTTTTACTTTTATTGTCTTATCAATCTCTAGACTGCATTATCAGTTTTCGTCAGCATCCAATGGAGCAGTCATCTACATCTGAATTCGGTCTACTGTAAGAGTGAATGCTGTCCATGGTTGTCTTAAATGCTTTTAGAAGTACTTTGCTGTTTTGCTATGTTCAGTGACAAATTAACATTACAGTGAATAACATGTTAGTTTTTTTTTTTTGTCCTTCATAGGACTCTCCCAGGTTGAACTGTGTTCCCAATGCCGGAAATCAAATTGTGCATAAACCTCAACAAAGTGAGGTTGAACAGGATATTTCTTTGAATAACTTAAATCCATTATTATTATATGTTGAGTCTGTCTTCTCAAGTTCCTCCATGTTATCACTCTGTCTTGCTGCATTAATATATAATGCATTGATCAATGGTGATGTAACAAAAAAAATGAAAATTTTCTAGTTTACTGACCCGAGCATCTGCTGGATTCTTCAAGAATTTTTTGTTTGCTACATCTGCCCACTCCATGCACACACTTCCAGCATATCCACAGGTAACTGTTGAGAAACTCTATTTTGATGTAACATAATATGATACACTGTCGTATTTGATTTTATATGATATGATAATATGTCCTCTTGAAAAATGTTATATTATGACTAAATATGTTTTGCCATAAATCTAATGAGTATTTGATGCAAGGATATCTCACCCAAAAAGAATGGAGACTTCCTTCTCAAGTACAACTAGTGCAATCATACTCCTTGAAGAAAAAGCTTGATGAGGCATGCATTCCTAAAGATCATCTGAAGAGATCAGCTACATAAAGAAAAACAAATATAATATGTTTTTGAAAAGACTCTAGTTATCTTCTTTAAAGAAATGATTTTAAATATAAGAAAAAGACAAAACATGAAATCGACTACATAACAAATATAATATGTTTTGAAAGGACTCTAGTTACCATCTTTAAAGAAATGTTTTCAAATATAGGAAAAAGACAAAACATGAAAATCGGCTACACAAAGAAAACAAATATAATAAAGGTTTTGAAAAGACTCTAGTTACCTTTTTACAAACCCATAGAATGTCGACTTACTTGAAGTCATCATTCTGTTTGTAAAAGCATTAAATACCTCCTGTAAGAAATCCTTCTCAAGAATGTCGACTTTCTTGTAGTCCTCATTCTCTCTGAAGACTTTGAAAAATACAACATAAAGAAAACACTGGACATGACTATGTACAAATAAATATCTCAAAGCACTCATTGTACTTACACTCATTTAAAGTAAAGAAGTACTTATGTACCTCAAATCATTAATTAGAATAAAGACAAAACTACAATCCAACGTTCAATGTACTATTGTAAGAAATAGACATTTTACATAAAATATGTTTTACCTAAAATATTACAACGACTAGTGTACCCTATATTTTACTTTTATGGAAAAAGGCATTCTCGAATTTCTCTAAAAGATGTTTTTGAAATGACATAACATTTCACATTTCAAAAAGGCTACGATTTCAAATTGTAACGACTATTTTTTTTAAAAGCTATATAAACACACTCAAGTAAACTATTCAACATGGAATGGAATAGACGTGTGAGCTTACAACGAGAAAAATTCTATTCATTATTTGAAAAGAGAGCCTTGAAAAAGAAAGAGAAAAAGGAAAGAAAGAAAAGAGAAAAAGTCAATTCCAGCTCTTTGACAAAGAGTATCCTCTGAGTGACAAACAGAACATTCTGAGAATCCTTCATTCGTGCATTCATATCATTCTGAAGGTTCTATAGGAAGTATTGTAACTCTGTTATTCACTGTTTTCCTTCTTTGTTGAAAGAAGTAGACCTCTGTGAAAGAGGGTGTTGCCCTTCTCTGTTGAGAGAAGAAGACCTCTGTGAAAGAGGGTGTTGTCCTTCTCTGTTGAGAGAAGAAGACCTTTGTGGAAGAGGGTGTGCCCCTTCTCTGTTGAGAGAAGAAGACCTCTGAGGAAGAGGGTGTTGTACTATTTATCCGGTGACTCGGATGTTATAGTGGAAAGCTCAAGTGGTTTGCTTGGGGACTGGATGTAGGTCTGGGTATTGACCGAACCAGTATAAACTTTGTGTTTTATGTGTTGTGCCTTATTGCCTGATTATTTTATTTTATCGATCTTAATCATATTTCACTATTCACCCCCCCTCTAGTGGAATTTCATTTGGTATCAGAGCAGGTTTGCTGGTTTCGACATAACAAGTCTTCCAGCACAAATGGCATCTACCTCTTATGCTCGTGATATTGAAGGTCAACACGCATCTCGTCCTCCTTTCCTCAATGGCTCCAACTATGGATACTGGAAGTGCAGAATGGCTATATTTCTCAAGTTCATAGATTTTGCTGTATGGAAAATTGTTGAGCATCCATACACATCTCCATTCACAGACTATAACTTATGGTCTGATGAAGAAAAGAAAATGGCAAACCTAAATGCAAAGGCTATGAATGCCTTATATTGTGCCATTGATCAGAATGAATTTAATAGAATATCTATATGTGAATCTGCATATGATATTTGGCATTCTTTAGAGGTTATTCATGAAGGAACCAACAAAGTGAAAGAAGCCAAGATCTCATCTCTTGTCAGAAAATATGAGTTGTTCAAAATGAACAAAGATGAACCCATCACAGAGATGTTTACTAGATTCACCAACATCACCAACGATCTGAAATCTCTGGGTTTAACATATTCCCAGACAGAAAAGGTGAAGAAAATCTTGAGATCTCTCACAACTGATTGGGAGAAAAAAACTACAGCTATTGAAGAAGCTCAAGATTTATCTAAGCTTACTCTGGACGACTTAATAGGCAATCTTATGACCTATGAAGTCCACATTAAAGAAAGAAGGGAAGAGGAACAACCGGTAAAGAAAACTCTAGCCTTTCCGGCTCTATCTGAGAATGAAGACTCAGATAAAGAATCTGAAATTGTGCTACTAACCAGAAAATTTCAGCGCTTCATGAGAAGGAACCGGCTCCCAAACAAGCACAAGGAAAGAAAAGATCCTAAGAAAGATCCAATGTGCTATCAGTGTAATAAGCCAGGTCACTTGAGACGTGACTGTCCCCTTCTCAAAAGAAAGTCCAAGACTGAGGAACCAAAAAAGAGGTTCTTCAAGAAAAAGGCTCTGTGATGATGCATGAAATGCACATCATGTAAACAAATTTTTCATGCATTTTGTATCAAGTTTAAGGTTTTAAACCCATGTTTAGATGTGTTTTGATAGTAAGGGGCTATGGTTCGAATTTCAGAAAAATCAAAGTTAAAATGAGAGAGTTATGGCTATTTCAGTGTTTGGGCACAGATTTCGAGGTGGATCGGATCCATATCCGACCCAATTAGGTCAATTGGACCTTGGATCAATTCTTAAAAAGCCCAAAATCCAACCCACACACATATCCATACCCATTTCAAAAAGTTTTGCAGAAAACCCCTCAGAAAGTGGCGCCTAGTAAAATATTTTTTTATAACCTTGTTTCTGAAAACTATCAAAAGTATAAATTATAGTTTCCAGCAAACCCTAGGCGTCTTTGGCATTGGGATTGGTGCCTCCTACAGTGATTCTAGCTCCAGAACCTTCCAACCTCTCATCCCACTTTATTTCCATCGAAAATTGGGTTTTTGCTTGGAAATCAAGCATTACTCTATCTCTCTTTCCATTCTTTTTCGTTTCTTTAGTATCCTTGCTGCGTTTTCTCACCATTTGCTGTGTTTTTGCAGGTGTAGCAGAGGTGGAGACCATTAATCTTGCTTGGAAGTGCGAAACACCCCAACAAGATGAGCCGGCCCTACCTCCATCCGGTTTTCTAAGCCCTCTGATCGCGAATCGGCACCCGTTCCATCTTCGGTGGATCTCCAACGTGTTGCAGCTGTAGATATCCTGTTCGTGGTGACATTCCAGCATTCTCGAACCGTTCGGGACGTCAATCCAAGGCCATTGTCCGCTCTCTTCTTCCCCACGATCGTCGGATCGCCCTAGAGGTAGATCTTCTTCTCCCTTTTCTTCTAGCTAAAACCCAAATCGTGTGTGCTTGTTTTTCGTGTTTTCTTTTCTGTGTGGTTGCTGTATTTTTCGTGTTTCAACCTTAGTATAGCATTCGTGCACTGACCAGCACGTTAGATCTAGGTGTTGTTTCATTGTTTCATGATTCAAGGATCGATTTTTATTGTTTTTATGCAAAACGTGTAAATCGGCTAGAGGTTCTTCTAGCCGATTTGTTTATTTTTGTTTACAGCGTGTTCTAAATGTCTTTTTACAGAAAACTTGTTTTAAAAAGTTTATTTTGATTTATTTTGGGCGTTGGGGCTGGATCAAAGAACGTTTTTATTGAAAACCAATAAATCGGCTAGATCCATTCTAGCCGATTTTGGTTCATTTTGAGTTTGAGCCTTTGATCGGTTTTTGCAGAAAAACTGGGTTAGCAGACCTCATTTAAATTATATTCAAGTTGAGTTTGCTGAAGATTCATGTGGGTTTGAGTCTATGTTGTCGTGTGATTTGTCTTTCGAGCCCTCTTTGATTTAGGAGTTCCTTTGTGTTAAGTGCGTGTGTTTAGATTGAGTAATTCGTGTGTGTTGCTGTATGTGTTGCAGTTTAACAGCCTCATCAAATCCATGTTGGTCAATATCATTAGCTTAGGATTAGTCTAAATATTGTTTTAGTCATTTTGTGTTTTGGGTGTTGATTGTTATTGAAAATATAAAAATCAAGGTTATCGTTTCCTAGTTGTGGTGTCGTCCGTTCTTGGTAGGGTCTTTCATAAATTGTTATAGTGGAAATTCTTGTCTTTTTAGTTCTTCATGCTATGATAGTTTAGATCTTGTTTTTGAAATTGATTTTCGATAGTTTAGGTTGTTAGTTCTAGCTGGCTGTAAATTTAGATGCATGATTTTCATGATAGTCTTAGTGTAACTTGTTCTTTGTCATTTTGATTTTAATTCAGTTTTAGGTAGTCTTCTTCCCCAAGGTGGGGCGGCAGCCATTAGAGCTCACATCGAGCTCTAGGTTTTTTTTTAGTAGCTTGTTAACATTTTAGTAAGTTTTAGCATTTAGTAAGTTTTTTTTTTTTTGTGTGTGTCTAGATACATTGTATTAAGAGAGTTAGTTTTAGACGTTTTAGTGGTAGTTTTAGGAAGGTTGAAATAGTAGAGTAAATGCTTCAAAAAGAAAAACATTTTGACAAACAATGATTGCTCCAAATTCGTTGGATGTTCTTTTAGGTAAGTTTGCAAATTGGTTCAAAGAAGGAAATTCAAGATAGCATCAAGAATTTTTGGAAAGTTGAATTGAATATCAAATCTTTTCTAAAAAGGAGCTCACGTTTTTTGATAGAGGAATTTAATTGCTTTCCAAACACGTTTGGAAAGTCGAATTCATTGAGACTCTCTTGATTTTGAAGTTTTCAAATTGATTAGTTGTTCAAATTATTCGTGAAAGATTTCCAGAAGATAACTGCTCCTAGCTGGACGGTTTTACCTTTTTACTTTTTTTAAAATTGCAAATTAATGCAATTCAAGGCAAGCAATCAGGATTTGGACGGTTTTTGGAGTTAGAAGGTTTTCAAACTTCTATTTGAGCATTTATTCTCTCTTGATCTTCTAACCGTTCATATTTAGTGAGTCAAGATTTAGATTTATTTAATTTAGTTAAGTATACTAATCTTAGTTAGGCATTAGATGTGTAATTAATTAAGTTTTAATTAAGTCTTGTCTTTTAGGCGTGTAATTAATAGAGTCATAGTTTATTAGTTTTAATTATTTAGATATTAACCTTAAGTGTTTAACTTAGTCCTTGTTTACAATAATTGACCTAACTTAGTCAACCTAGTTGACCCAAGTAAGTGAGTCGTGCCCATAGTCTAGGTCAAGTACACCTAGTGAACCCAGTCATTCTAGCCAAGTGTGGCGTAAACCTAGTCCTATCTTAAACCCACCACTCTTTGGTAATTAGAGATTTAGTATGTTTATTTTTAAGTTAGATTAATTTCAGTATAAGTTAGTGTCAGTTTTCATTTAATCGATTTAGTAGATTTTACATTGCATGTTTAATGTGTGTTTGATAATTGTCTTTGGTAGTTATTCAATTAGCTCAGCCGCATTTAGTTTGTATTAACTGCATTCATTCATTCATATAGCTAAGTGCATTTTTAGGTATATTAGTTACAATTGCATTATTAGTTCATTCAGTTCTTAGTCATAAAGTGCATATCATATTTCATTTACCTTTCATTTAACATCATTGCATTTAACGTCAGCATATAATCTGTCATTTAGGTTGCATTAGGTTTAATTTGCATTTTTGGGTGTTTAAAATAGCTTTATAAAGTGAATAGTACATTGAAATCAAAACCCGATTTTTGCCCTGTCACACTGTCGTCATTTCATGTGCAAAAATTCCGAGTTTTCAAAATATTATTTTTTTTTTCACTTTATTGGTGTGTTAATTGTATGCAGACCAAATTTCAGCTCAATCCGAGTTGGTTTGGTCTGATTTTTAAGCGTTTTGTGAAAACCGCATTTTCTGGATTTTAAATTACAGGACTTTCGATATCTTGATTTTTCCCTGTTTTGAAACGCTTATATCTGGAGTTCCAGATACTGCTTTTCAATTCTGTAAAAATTTTCTGTTTGTTTAATCTGTCAGTTGCATAACAGAACAAATTTCGGGAAAATCGGACCTCGTTTGCCCTGTCAAACAGTGGTTTTCCGATAACCTGTCAGAATGCTATTTCACACTAGTTAGGGGCAGTTTCGTAATTTTCTTAGTTTCGGCATTTTAGACTTGTTTTCAGACCTAGGTCAGGTGGGTTAGGACCAGGTTAGGACCAGGTCAGGCAGGCTCAGACCAGGTCAAGCAGGCTCAGGCTAAGTCAGGCAGGCTCAGACCAGGTCAGGTGGGCTCATGTGGGCTAGGCTAGGTAGGGGAGGTTTGGAAAAGGAGGAGAGGGAGGGGTTGGCGATTTTCTAAAGGAGGGGGGATCCTCTATTTATAGATTCTGAAACTTGAGCCCCAAGTTTCAGAATTTCCATTTTGCCCTTGGGCTTTCTGAGAATCCCTTCCATGGAAGGTGTTGGAACATGCTGGAAGGCTCTGGAAGATGTTGGAAGGTGCTGGAATATTCTAGAATATTCTAGAATATTTTCTGAGAAATATTTCAGTGGGTCCCACCAATATTTTCGTGGGTCCCGCAAGAATTTCGGGTTTTAGGCGATTTTTTTCCGAAAAATTCTAAGTACGCCATTATCTTCGTATTGATGCCACTAAGAAAGTTGGCTCGCAGGAATCCTTTGATTTTGTTCAGATAGGAAGTTATGACCTCCAGAGCGTTTGAGCATATATTCGTGAAGATACGAATATCTTAAGTATATCTGGGTCGCAGGAATCGGTTCGATTCGCTTTACGGTAAAAATGCTATTTTTCACTGAAGAATGCCTCAGGAATTTATTCAGAGTTATCTGAAAAATTTGCGGGTCTTACATCATTACCCCCTTAATGGAATTTCGTCCCCGAAATTCAGTTAAGAGTACTAAGTGCGTAACTCGGGATATTTCTCCCATATGTTAGATTCATAATGTTGTTCACTTAGTTCAACATCGTATTTATTCCAATCATTACCTCATATCATGATTCATGATCGATGGGGTATGTTTATCATATCTGAGTTCAAATCATGCTACAACCACGATAGTTTGTTGAATCAACGTTCTTCCAACCGGCTATTTAACATAGCCATCTTGTGTAACTATTTTGTACACACAGATCATTCTTCTAGAGATTAACCATATTGGAATAAGTCCCCTGTCAGACTACCTGGTATTGGAAACGTACCTCCTCACAGGTTCGCCTTCGTCAGACTTACCTGATATTGGATCAGTACACCCTCACAGAATCATACTAGCCAAGCTACTGGTTTTGGAACATATACACTCGCACGGAGCTGTATACCCTCACAGGCTCACTCTGGCTAGACGATCTGATCTTGAATATGTAAAACCTCACAGGACTCTCTTCTTGGGAACAATTCCTCGATGGTTTATTTTATTAAGTAACTTTTAACATTCTAATTACACAAACTTAATTTCTCAATCATGGAGTCTATAGCCATCATTTTCTGGGTATAAGCACTTAAGATTTTAATTTGACAAATCCAAAATTACTTTAGAGAGCAAGGATACATATCGATCCAGATGACCGTACACAAGGTCATAAGCCTCTTGTCTCAAGCATTCATTGGATCTTGTCTTTTGATAGCTTTTTACCCATTACAACTCTATCTATCAAGGTATCCAGATTCCTTGATATGGTCATCATTCGTGAGTTGTTCGGCTGTCACTGCATAGACACGACCTGCCACAGGTTTCTGCTCTATCCTGGGTAGTGACAGTCGTTGTTGTTGTATTTGTTGAAAGGGTCCTCCAGATCCCATATTTCTCTGTTGAAGATCTGAGGCCTTCCTGCGGCATTCCGTTACACGATGCCCTGGTTTGCCGCAATACAGGCAACCCCCTGTATCGCGAGGACAAACCCCTCCGGGGTGATCTGAGCTACACCTCGGGCATCGAAAATTAGACTGTCGGTAGGGCTAATTGGCTTCTACCATCTGCAATAGCCGCTCGGCCGGTGGAGTAAAGTTGTTGTCTTGAAAATTCCTCTTATAAAAAGGTGGTCGTGAGTCCTGGCCACCTGGTAACGTCCTCTTATTGTTCCGACCATCAACTATGGGCCTCTTTGCTATAATCACCTTAGATCGCGCCCAATCCTCGCTAATCTTTGAAGATGCTGCTACAGCAGCTTGAAAAGTCGAGGGCATACTTGTTATTACACGAGATCGCAACCCTTCTTGCAATCCATTTATATATTTATCGGCCCTTTCTTGGTCAGTATCGAATAACGTGGAGCAATATCGTTCAAGGTTTTGAAATTTAGTGGTATAGTCCATCAGACTCATAACACCTTGCTCCAATTCCAGAAACTCCATCTTCTTCTTATTTCTGGAGTGTATCGGAAAGTAGTTATCCAAGAAAGTTCTCCGAAAGTCAGTCCAAGGAATGACTTCGACTTGTGAGAACTGGATAAGCTTAGTGGTATCCCACCACTTTCGTGCATTATTCTTCAGCCTATATGTGCCGAAGTTAGTCTTTCTATCCTCTGGTACTCCCAATACCAGGAATGCCCGCTCTGTTTCCTCGATCCAGCTTTCTGCAAGCTCTGGATCGGCACTGCCAACGAAAACAGGTGGGTCGAGTTTGAGGAACTTTTCATAAGTCACTCCTCCCAGATTCTCATTGCGAGATGGGGCTGGTGCTTGCCTTGATTCATGAATGGCAGACACAAGCCTGTTGAGTGTTTCCAGCAGGAAGCCCTGTGTATGGGACTCCTCACTCGGCATGGTTCTCCTCGTCCTAGGAGCCATTTTATCTATTCACACAAATACACCCAAATCAGAGAAAGTATAAGACTTATACTTACAGTGCGATACCGCAAACACGACGGATCTTGAACCAGGTTTCTCAGACTCTTGCTCTGATACCAATTCTGTAACGCCCCGGATTTCCAAAACAAAGCTAAGTTAAAATTTTCATGGATTTCTTTTTTTTTTCTTTGCAACGGAACTTAGAAAAGCTTTTAGCAGCGGAATAAGACGATAATGAGTCGTCGGTTTTAGAAAACTCTGAGCACGTTGCAGGTATGTGGCCAAGCAACTCATTGACCACCAAAGTGTTCCATTTTATCGAAAGCACATGTTTATTACAACACTACTGCTTAGAAAAGCAGTGAAGGTTCAATAAAAAGGAAGCAGTACAACTCTGTCTAGAGAAACCCTAGGACTTGATGCCGCCTTGCTCCGCATATCGCCACGCAGGTTCAACACCTGAAATCCCCATTAAACGGGGTCAGAACCACTGATGGTCTGGTAAGTAGGCAAACACCTATCTATTCAACTCAAGTAAATGCATAGACCACTCAGGGTCGCAGTTCGTAATACGACGCTCAAGCCTCCATGACTTAGCGTATATCGCAAAAGCCTCATCAGGGCTATGAGTTGAACATCCACGCAAGTCGTCATGACTTCGCATAAGCCTCTTCAGGGCTGTGAGTTAGAATAACCTCTCAAGTCTCTACGACTTAGCCTTGACTTCCTCAGAGTCACGAATGGATGTCTAGCTCAAGCCTTTATGCTTGGCACATCCGTATCCTACGAATCTAAGGACAGCTCCCCTAGCTTCACTTAGTCGTACGGATATCAATGGGGTTCTTTCCCAATCGGTCCAGTAGTATACCGACCATGACACCTTCACAAAGGTTATGCAGGACTGACTCAACAACGTCATCCACTCATATATTCAAAATAGCGATGTACCTAAGCTAATGCTTTGTTTCGATAATTGCACCTCCCCCTGGGCTTAGGGGACTCATATCTGGGCGACAACGCGACGATCTGAGGGTTGATTATTCTATGTATTTTAGATACCCCAGAGGCCTGTTGACCCCATCCCCCTAGTAGGACGGTACAGCATACCGAAAGAGATCCTTACTAGGTATCCGAATGCATTCTGCTACTGCAGTAGTTGGGTTCAATCCTTAGATATTTAAGGATAACCACGACCTCCATACCTCTGAGTGACGAAGGCCATCAATGAACTCTATCAGGTTCGGGTGAAATATATGTCACTCAAGGCTGCGCCATCACCGTCTTCCTCGGTGAGAAATTCTGAAAGGGGCCTGCCGGTCTTACAATTACTTGACGAACATTGCATGCCTATAGGGCAGCCTTTGAGAAGTATGTACCCGACCCTAATCAACGACACGGTTTTCACCGTGGAACAAAGGTTTTATTCATATGCATGCTTAACTCTGCTCTCGGCACTTCGGCCTTGACGAGCACTTCACCTCTTTCGGTGGAAACAACACACTCCGGCTCAGCGGCCCTTACGAGTCTGGTTGTCTGATAATTCTCAATGAGCATGCACATGACTCGATCTCTACGAATCGGCTACTCGGCGTATTTTTACGCAACGAGCTCAGGACCTCGTCAAGGCGCTACCACTACTTTGGCGCAACGGCTCTTACAAGTATGATGCCTTTGCAGGTGTCAGGGAGACGAGTCATTCTGACATCGTTCCAACAAAGGACATCATTGTGTCACTTAACTGGTTTTGGTAGCTCTTCTGCCAACCATTCTGTCAACACCTTCTCTGCTCTACCGGCAGCGGTGCGACGAACCTTTCTACATCGTAGAAGGCGTTCTATAACTGGGTAGCACTTCTGCTACGTTCTTTCTGAGCCATTCTTAGCTCCTTCAGGAATTTCAGCAGCACTTCCTCTCTTTTACGGAGAAAGCGTGCGTTTCTTTTATCCATTTCAGCGGCATCTCCCCTCTTTGGTGGGAAATCGCTACGCTTAACTCGGGAAATGGATGCGCACCGTTGTGCGTACTTTGCATCCATCAAGGTTGCAGGAACCTTGGGCCATAGCCAGGCCATACGTAATTGATTTAGTCTTTACGTAAAGAGCATTTTGCCAAAAGGCGAAGCCTTTCCAATAGGGGCTTCATTCGTCAAGCAGAATCTTGTACGAGGAGCGGTAAGGGAATCGCATGGGCGATTTTGGAGTTGATCTCCGTTTGAACGCTCACTTACGCGCCATATATGTAATATAAGCAGAAGCCTGTGCTTTATACAGCGGCGGCGTAAAGGAAATGCATATACTATTGTTCAGGGTGTGTAACTGAACGAAATATTCTACATATATAACAAAACAGGAGCCTTGGCATCGTTCGACGCGACGGCGTAAGTAAATACATTGCAGAAAGCAGGAGCCTTGGCATCGTTCGACGCGATGACGTAAGTAAATGCATAATCGGAAGTGCAGTAATCGAAAGTACAGAAAGCAGGGAGCCTTGGCATCATACGACGCGACGGCAAAGGTAAATTACATGGCCTGTGCGATATAAGACGTGTCGGCAGTATCAGCAGATATACACCTAGATCTGTATCCAACGATAGTTACGAGGCGAGCGAGTGAACACCGAAGTGTCCTAGAGGGCTCAACCAAGAACTAGGGTGAGATACTATTTTGAAGAACGCATATACTGCGTATTCGAACATATATATCCGACGATAGTTACGAGGCGAGCGCGTGAACACCGAAGTGTCCTAGAGGGCTCAACCAAGAACTAAAGCAAGATACTACTTCAGAAAGTATATGCTATATACAAACAATCAAATACTTGAGAGAGATGGTTTAATGAAGCGAACTTACTTCAATTTGAGGAAGAAACGACTCTGATTGCTTCAAACGCTTCGAACGAGGCTCGACTTCGAAAAAGGATCAACTTTGAACTTCAGACGAAAAAGGACTTGGACTTTGACTTTGAACCAAACCAGGTTCAAGTCAAGTCAACTGGGTTCAGACTTAGGTCAAGTAGGTTCAGACCTAGGTCAGGTGGGTTAGGACCAGGTCAGGCAGGCTCAGACCAGGTCAAGCAGGCTCAGGCTAAGTCAGGCAGGCTCAGACCAGGTCAGGTGGGCTCAGGTGGGCTAGGCTAGGTAGGGGAGGTTTGGAAAAGGAGGAGAGAGAGAGGGGTTGGCGATTTTCTAAAGGAGGGGGGGTCCTCTATTTATAGATTCTGAAACTTGAGCCCCAAGTTTCAGAATTTCCATTTTGCCCTTGGGCTTTCTGAGAATCCCTTCCATGGAAGGTGCTGGAACATGCTGGAAGGCTCTGAAAGATGCTGAAAGGTGCTGGAATATTCTAGAATATTCTAGAATATTTTCTGAGAAATATTTCAGTGGGTCCCACCAATATTTTCGTGGGTCCCGCAAGAATTTCGGGTTTTCGGCGATTTTTTTCCGAAAAATTCTAAGTACGTCATTATCTTCGTATTGATGCCACTAAGAAAGTTGGCTCGCAGGAATCCTTTGATTTTGTTCAGATAGAAAGTTATGACCTCCAGAGCGTTTGAGCATATATTCGTGAAGATACGAATATCTTAAGTATATCTGGGTCGCAGGAATCGGTTCGATTCGCTTTACGGTAAAAATGCTATTTTTCACTGAAGAATGCCTCAGGAATTTATTCAGAGTTATCTGAAAAATTTGCGGGTCTTACAAAAACTCCCTATGAACTATTCTATGACAAAACTCCAAGAATAGACTATTTCAAAGTCTTTGGTTATAAATGCTTTATCCTAAACACAAAAGATAGCCTAGATAAATTTGATGCTAAATCTATTGAAGGCATATTTTTAGGATATTCAAGTCATAGTAAAGCATACAGGGTTTTCAATAAGAATTCTAAGTCTATTGAAGAATCTATGCATGTTAGTTTCTGTGAATCTATTGATCAATCTGTTCATAAGCAAACTAATGATGATGATGTTGAAAGTACAGATTTATTTTTAGATAACACAGCTAAGTCTAATGAAGATGATCATCAAAGAACATTTGTCGATATCAAAGATCATCCTCAAAAGCAGATTTTGGGAGACCTGACAAAGGGGGTTCAGACTAGAGCTCAGCTAGAACGGATTGCAAATATGACATTCATTTCTCAACTTGAACCAAAGAAGATTGATAAAGCCATCATCGATGAGTTCTGGATGCTAGCCATGACTGAAGAACTAAATCAATTCCAAAGGAATGAAGTTTGGGATCTTATACCGAGACCAAAGGATCATCCGATCATTGGGACAAGATGGATCTTCATAAACAAGCTAGATGAAACAGGTAATGTTATAAGAAACAAAGCCAGACTAGTAGCTCAACGATACAACCAGGAGGAAGGTATTGACTTTGATCAAACATTTGCTCCTGTTGCTAGACTTGAATCTATTAGAATGTTTTTAGCATATGCAAGCTATATGGATTTCAAATTATATCAAATGGATGTTAAAAGTGCCTTTTTAAATGGTTTTATAAATGAAGAAGTTTATGTAAAACAACCTCCAGGATTTGAAAATGAACAATATCAAGAACATGTTTTCAAACTCAAACGTGCTTTGTATGGTTTAAAACAAGCATCTCGTGCTTGGTATGATAGACTTAAAACCTTTTTGTTAAAAACTGGCTTTTGTGTAGGCAAAGCAGACTCTACATTATTTGTAAAAATAGTGAATAATCATACCCTAGTTGTTCAAATATATGTAGACGATATCATCTTTGGATTTTCTAACAGCACTCTTTGTGAAGAATTTTCTAAGTCCATGCAGAAAGAGTTTGAAATGAGTATGATGGGAGAACTCACCTACTTTCTTGGACTGCATATAAAGCAAACCAAGGATGAAGTTTTCATCAATCAATCTAAGTATGCTCGTGAACTTCTGAAGAGGTTCAACATGAACTCAACTGCTTCAAAATCTACTCCTATGAGCACTACTACTGTTTTGGACAAAGATGAAGATGGTAAGTCTGTTGATACAAAGGTATACCGAGGTACGATAGGATCACTTCTCTATTTAACTGCTAGCAGTCCAGATATCATGTTCAATGTTTGCTTGTATGCTAGATTTCAGTCAAATCCAAAAGAATCACATCTAAAAGCTGTAAAAAGAATAATGAGATATCTAAAAGACACAGTTGATTTTGAATTGTTTTACTCAAAATCATCTACATTTGATCTAATCTCATACAGTGATGCTAACTTTGCTGGAAGTAAATCTGACAGGAAAAGCACAAGTGGAACATGTCACATGCTAGGGCACTCACTAGTTTCATGGTTCAGTAAGAAACAAAACTGTGTATCTTTGACAACTACTGAAGCTGAATACATAGCTGCTAGCCTAGCCTACACACAAGTCATCTGGATGAAACAAACCTTAAAAGATTTTGGTTTAAATTTTGAAAACACAACTATTTTCTGTGATAATACTAGTGCTATAAACCTATCTAAAAATCCTATCTTGCACTCACGAACTAAGCACATTCAAATAAGACATCACTTCTTAAGAGAACAAGTCTTAAACAACATTATCAAACTAGAATTCATACCCACTAATCAACAGTTAGCAGACATATTCACTAAACCATTAAAACATGAAGACTTTACATGAATTAGAAGAGAACTCGGAATATGCAAACTAAGTGACTTATAAATTAATCACACTTATTAAGATTATTGCTTTTGACAAAATCTTATTTAAAAAAAAAAGGCTTTTTCTTATCGATTTTTTTGTGTTTGTTTTACTATTCAAAGTCAAACTATGTTTTCATATTTTCGTATACTCTCAATACTCATAGAAACTCATTTATCATGACACATTCTTTATGTCCTTCAACTTGTCATCTTTCAAGTACACTCTCATAATGACTTCTTGTCCTATCTCCTTTTACATATATCCATAAGAACCATTTACTTTAAGTAAAAAGCTATCATGACTTGGATCACATCACCTTTTATATCTTTTGTCTTTTTGTGACAACCTCTCATACGATAAGCTAGCCGACCTCCAAACATGATTCCTCATAACTTTAATTATTATTCTTAATTAATTATATTCATGTGATATATTCCCTTTCATGACCTCTTATCAATATACTTCTCTAAAATCTTAAAACCTCCTATGAAAAATTCAAAGTGATTATTATTTTTGTATCACCTTTTAAGTGGTTATATTTCACGTAAATTTTTACTATATCATCGGTTATTTCATAGCTTAAGTATAATCTATTATCATCCTGTCACATCCTTTATGAAACAATATTTTAAACTCTCCTTTTTCGACAACTTGTCCTCTATTATTTTTTATACTACTAGTACCACACTTTTTTATTTTTTTTATCTCTTTATCTCATACGAAGTGACCTTCCATCCGTGACAATGACTCTCTCATATATTTTATATCTCTCTCAAATCGAGACTCATTAAAGTCTTGTCCTCAAGCAAAACTTTACTCCTTGTCTATCCTAACTCCACTTTATGTCATATCTAATTCAAGTGATAGTTGTCCTTTCTCATTCGTATCATTTTTTTACTCTCCTTTCACGCCTATCAATATATATGCTTCTTAAATAAATAAATAAAAAATTATTATAGCCTCTCACTCGTACCTCATGGGTTGTCCTATTCCAAACTCTCCATTCACGAATTAGGAATACTTCCACATAAAGTAAAATCATGTAGAAAAAAGTTGTTTGTTGTATTAGGCCATTATTTTCTTCACTCTCTTCAATATGTCACTCCATACTCCTTTAATGTCATTTCTCACTACTCGATACACTCTCCCATAGTATATTTGTTCAAATCTATGTCCTTCTTAACTTACACACCAATATGATACACTATCTTCCACCATTGATTTGATTTGTCATTCACAAGTCTCCTAATTTACTACTCACGGATTTCCTTATTCAACTAAATTCTAAAAATCACTCACTTCCAATGTCACTGAAATTATTGTCACAATTATTTTCTCTCTTCTATTTAATCGTGTGGTTCATTCCTCACCAATATCACTCGTAGCTCACTATCTTCATACATACTTTCAAACTCGTTCCTTCCCTCTCAACTTCCTGTTGCAATGGCTTCCTCTTCAAACTCTCCGATCACTGCCGCAGATCTTAGGTATCCAGATCTTTTTCATGACTACAACTTACTTTGTTCTCGACCCATTCATGAAGGAAAATTAGTTCACTATGAAGACTTCATGCTATTTGACCTTGACAACTATCTCCCCGAACTCAAACATCTACTAGGATCCTCATCCCAAGCTGCCTATTATCCTGAATTAGTTCGATTATTCTATACAAACTTTTCTACTGATCATGAACAAACTACAATCACCAGTAAAGTCCGAGGAAAGCTGATGTTTTTCGATGCTTCCGACCTTGGTAGAATTCTAAACCTACCTTCCACCAACACAGACCTCCAATCGAACGATCGGTACTTCAAAAAATTCTTCTCTGCACCAACTGCTACCCACTTCCCTGGCACATGAGGAATCTCCAACCTCATGCTCAATTACTTGCCCAGATTCTTCTCCACAACATCTATCCCAAGCTTCCTCGCAAGGGATTAGTTCCACAAAAAATCTCTCTCCTTATCTACGCCATTTTCTCATCTACTCTGATAAACTGGTCCTCCATTCTTTTCAACCTTTTTATTCGTTATCAGAAATTCAAGCCTCTTCTTTTTGGGTGTTTTATAACTCCCATCCTCAAATACTTCAAAGTACCCCTTCACAACGAAGTTATTCTCCATCCCTCTCAGGTCCTCGATGCTACCACCTTCAATCTAAGGTCTCTGCACATGCCTGGCTCCAATGAAGAAGATCCAACATCCACCTTCAATTACTTCCCTGCTCTGATGGATGTCCAGCGCTCTCAGGATCGTATTCTTTGTCGTCAAGCCTCGTTGCAGCAAACCCTACAGACCCTCCAGTCAGATCATGTCAACCGAACACATCAACCTCCTCCACCTTTGGGATAAACTTATTTTTTTTGTACTGTAATATTTATTATTGGTCTGTAATAACTCTCTTACTCTGATCCCTTCCTTTTTGTCTATGACAAAGGGGGAGAAAACCTATCTCCATTATTGGAGAAATACTCTCTTTAAACATTTTTTCAATATTTTATCATATTATTATTTCTATGCATAATGTCTTTTTGACAGGGGGAGCATATTTTGTCATCATCAAAAAGGGGGAGAATGTTGAGAAACTCTGTTTTGATGTCACATAATATGATACACTGTCGTATTTGATTTTATATGATATGATAATATGTCCTCATGAAAAATGTTATATTATGACCGAATATGTTTTGCCATAAATCTAACGAGTATTTGATGCAAGGATATCGCACCCAAAAAGAATGGAGACTTCCTTCTCAAGTACAACTAGTGCAATCATACTCCTTGAAGAAAAAGCTTGATGAGCCATGCATTCCTAAAGATCATCTGAAGAGATCGGCTACATAAAGAAAAACAAATATAATATGTTTTTGAAAAGACTCTAGTTACCTTCTTTAAAGAAATGATTTTAAATATAAGAAAAAGACAAAACATGAAATCGACTACATAACAAATATAATATGTTTTGAAAGGACTCTAGTTACCATCTTTAAAGAAATGTTTTCAAATATAGGAAAAAGACAAAACATGAAAATCGGCTACACAAAGAAAACAAATATAATAAAGGTTTTGAAAAGACTCTAGTTACCTTTTTACAAACCCATAGAATGTCGACTTACTTGAAGTCATCATTCTGTTTGTACAAGCATTAAATACCTCCTGTAAGAAATCCTTGTTAAATATCCTTCTCAAGAATGTCGACCTTCTTGTAGTCCTCATTCTCTCTGAAGACTTTGAAAAACACAACATAAAGAAAACACTGGACATGACTATGTACAAATAAATATCTCAAAGCACTCATTGTACTTACACTCATTTAAAGTAAAGAAGTACTTATGTACCTCAAATCATTAATTAGAATAAAGACAAAACTACAATCCAACGTTCAATGTACTATTGTAAGAAATAGACTTTTTACATAAAATATGTTTTACCTAAAATATTACAACGACTAGTGTACCCTATATTTTACTTTTATGGAAAAAGGCATTCTCGAATTTCTCTAAAAGATGTTTTTGAAATGACATAACATTTCACATTTCAAAAAGGCTACGATTTCAAATTGTAACGACTATTTTTTTTAAAAGCTATATAAACACACTCAAATAAACTATTCAACATGGAATGGAATAGACGTGTGAGCTTACAACGAGAAAAATTCTATTCATTATTTGAAAAGAGAGCCTTGAAAAAGAAAGAGAAAAAGGAAAGAAAGAAAAGAGAAAAAGTCAATTCTAGCTCTTTGACAAAGAGTATCCTCTGAGTGACAAACAGAACATTTTGAGAATCCTTCATTCGTGCATTCATATCATTCTGAAGGTTCTATAGGAAGTATTGTAACTCTGTTATTCACTGTTTTCCTTCTTTATTGAAAGAAGTAGACCTCTGTGAAAGAGGGTGTTGCCCTTCTCTGTTGAGAGAAGAAGACCTCTGTGAAAGAGGGTGTTGTCCTTCTCTGTTGAGAGAAGAAGACCTTTGTGGAAGAGGGTGTGCCCCTTCTCTGTTGAGAGAAGAAGACCTCTGAGGAAGAGGGTGTTGTACTATTTATCCGGTGACTCGGATGTTATAGTGGAAAGCTCAAGTGGTTTGCTTGGGGACTGGATGTAGGTCTGGGTATTGACCGAACCAGTATAAACTTTGTGTTTTATGTGCTGTGCCTTATTGCCTGATTATTTTATTTTATCGATCTTAATCATATTTCACTATTCACCCCCCCTCTAGTGGAATTTCAGTAACATCACTACCACCCTTGGTATCTTATTCCTTCACTATCACTGTATACCCTCCTTCCCAGCATATTACCTTTACATTACTTCTTAGGTTACAACACTCAACATTGTTTCCTGTATGTTTTCTGCATCGGCATATTTGGTTAGGTATATAGTACTTCTACTCCCATCATCAGCCATTCCCTGCATATCCTACCTAGTAAGTCCTCTTCACTACACTCCCTCATAAATACAACTTTGCTGGCCACTCACTCCATTTACACCTATCATACACTTGTTGCATTGCTAACATTACCGTGTTGGTTGCCACAACTCCAAGTGTAACGCTTCGGATTTCCAAAACAAAGCTAAGTTAAAATTTTTATGGTTTTTTTTTTCTTTGCAGCGGAACTTAGAAACGCTTTTAGCAACGGAATCAGACGATAATGAGTCATCAGTTTTAGAAAACTCTGAGCACATTGCAGGTGTGTGGCCAAGCCACTCATTGACCACCGAATGTTCCATTTTATCGTAAACCACATGGTTATTACAACATCACTGCTTGAATAAGCAGCATGGGTTTAATAAAAGGAAGCAGTACAACTCTGTCTAGAGAAACCCTAGAACTTGATGCCGCCTTGCTCCGCATATCGTCACGCAGGTCCAACACCAGAAATCTCCATTAAACGGGGTCCGAACCACTGATGGTCTGGTAAGCAAGCAAACATACATCCATTCAACTCAAGTACAATAATGACCACTCAGGGTCGCAATGCACAATAACGATGCTCAAGCCTCCAAGACTTAGCGTATATCGTAAGAGCATCCGCAGGACTATGAGTTGAGCATCCGCTCGAGTCCTCATGACTTAGAGCAAGCCTTTTCAGGGTTGTGATTGGAATAACCGCTTAAGTCTCCACGACTTAGCCATGACCTCTTTCGGGTCTCAAAGTGATGTCTAGCTCAAGTCTTCATACTTGGCACATCCGTATCCCACGCATCTAAGGACAGCTCCTCGAGCTTCGCTTAGTCGTGCGGATACAATACGGGTCTTCGCCCAGTCGATCCAGTAGTATACCGAACATGACACCTTCACAAAGGTTATGCAGGACTGACTCAACACGTCATCCACTCATACATTCAAAGCATCGCTGTACCTAGAACTAATGCATTGTTTTGATAATTAATCGCTCCCGCCTTTGGTACGCAGGTAGAGCTATTGTCCGGGCATCAACGCGATGTTCTGGGGGTTGATTATTCTATGTATTTTAGATACCCCAGAGGCCTGTTGACCCTATCCATAGTAGGGCAGTGTGTTTCAATTGGGAGAACCCTACTAGGCCCATATTCGGATGCATCTTCTACTTGCAGTAGTTGGGTTCAATCCTTAGATCTTAAGCATAACCACGACCCCAAAACCCATGAGTGACTGAGGCCATCATGGACTCTATCAGGTCCAAAGTAAAATACATGTCACTCAAGGCTGTATCATTACTGTCATTCCACAGTGAGCATAATTCCTGAAGGGGTCTGCCAGTCTTACAATTACTTGGACAGAATCTGCATGCCATTTAGGCAGCCCGTGCTTTTAGCACTACGGGAGTATGTACCCGACCCCATTCAGTTCGCCCCAACACAGTCATTACTGAGGGGGTACCCCTAACACGATTTTCAACCGCGGGGTATATGTGACCTTAAGTCTTATTCATATGCATGCAGAACACCGCTCTTGGCACTTCGGCCACCACGAGCATCACACCTTTTTAGGTGGAAACAACACACTCTGGCTCTTCGGCCCTTACGAGTATGGTTGTGTAACCGTTCTAAATGAGCATGCATATGACTCGATCTAAATAGATCGGCTACTCGGCGTATTTTTATGCAATGAGCCCAAACCTAGCCAAGGCGCAACCTCTACTCCGGCTCAGCGGCCCTTATGAGCAAGGTGCCTTTGTAGGCACAAGGATACGAGCCGATCTGACATCGTTCCATCAACGGACATCATTATGTCGTTCAACTGGTTCCGACAGCTCTTCTGCCAACCATTTTGTCAGCACCTTTTCTGCTCTATCGGCAGCGGTGCGATGAACCCTTCTACGTTTGTAGAAGGCAATCCATGAACTGGGCAACACTCTGCTATATGTCAGAGTATCCTGCTACGTTCTTGCTGAGCTATCATTAGTTTCTTCAGAAATTTCAGCAGCACTTTCTCTCTTTTACGGAGAAAGTGCGTGTTTCTTTTATCCATTTCAGCGGCATCTCCCCTCTTTGGCGGGAAATCGCTACGCTTAATTCGGGAAATGGATGCGCACTGTTGTGCGTACTTTGCATCCATCAAGGTTGCAGGAACCCTGGGCCATAGCCAGGCCATACGTAATTTACTTAGTCTTTACGTAAAGAGCATTTTGCCAAAAAGCGAAGCCTTTCCAATAGGGGCTTCATTCGTCAAGCAGAATCTTGAACGAGGAGCGGTCAGGGAATCGCATTGGCGATTTGGAGTTGATCTCCATTTGAACGCTCATTTATGCGCTATATATGTAGTATAAGCAGAAGCCTGTGCTTTATACAGCGGCAGCGTAAAGAAATGCATATACTATTGTTCAGGGTGTGTAACTGAACGAAATATTCTACATATATAACAAAACAGGAGCCTTGGCATCGTTCGATGCGACGGCGTAAGTAAATACATTACAGAAAGCAAGAGCCTTGGCATCGTTCGACGCGACGGCGTAAGTAAATGCATAATCGGAAGTGCAGTAATCGGAAGTGTAGAAAACAGGGAGCCTTGGCATCATACGACGCGACGGCAAAGGTAAATTACATAGCCTGTGCGATATAGAACGCGTCGGCAGAATCAGCAGATATACACCTAGATCCGCATCCAACGATAGTTACGAGGCGAGCGGGTGAACACCGAAGTGTTCTGAAGGGCTCAACCAAGAACTAGGGCGAGATACCATTTTTAAAACGCATATACTGCATGTTTGAACATAGATATATCCGACGATAGTTACGAGACGAGCGGGTGAACACCGAAGTGTCCAAAAAGGGCTAAATCAAGAACTAAAGTGAGATACTACTTCAGAAAGTATATGCTATATACAAACAATTGAATACTTGAGAAAGATGGATTGATGTCTTTTTGTAATCGTTGTAAATTTTGAAAAGATTTTTATATGAAAAACATGTGAAAACCAGACATCAAATAATAAAAACCGGTTCTCACTAGTGGATGAGACCGAGTCGAACTCAGGGATTGGGAATATTTTGTATTCAAGCACACAAATCTAAACTATTCTTTATTGCCGAATTATTTGAAATGTAAAATGTACGAGAAAATTAAAAACAACTAACTATTACAACAAATGAATACCCTTCGCAGAGGGCGTAAAGTGCAATATTTACAACCCAATTAAATTTCTAATTCTAAAATAAACGAAAAACATCTTCTATTCTTGCACTCTTCCGTGTCATATAAGCACTTCCGCTCCACTCTTGTGCTATCCTGCACAAATCACAAGCACACGAGCAGTACAAGAAATAATAATAATAATAAAAAAAAACTATACTAAACACAGTTTATTCTAATTCAATGCTAAAACAAAACATGAATTGGGATAAGTAAAATGTAGATGGACGATACTAAAATGCAGAAAATAGAAACTCCAAATTACGAATAGAATGTTAAGGGAGTTACAAAATGATGAAGGTAAAATACTAGACTTGTTATATGCTATTTGGGATTGTTTCAGATCAAATGACTTTGAGTGGAGCGAAAGGCATATGCATGCCTATATGACATTGCAGCATAAACATGAATTTGCTGATTCAATGTTACCACAGCTACATAGCAGATGAAGATGAAACAATATCAACTTTGAAGACTGGATTTGAACATATAACAGAACATCAAAGATGATGCCATTCACTGATGCATATGCAAATAATATTCATGTTCTAGTTGCTGTGCTAAGCAGATGAACGTGATGCACATATGATGGACAAAAACCAGCTACTCTACAAACAAGTCACTGAGAATCTGTAAAAACAGAGAATTTACTAATGGATTTATTAACAGTAACTGTTGTAAAAGCAGATACTCTACTGAACAAAAATTAGATCCAATGTCATGCTTCCTTGCATAGGTAATGAACGGATCTGAGAAGGTAAGCAATGCAATTGACACAACACAACAAACACCTTATTCATCCACTGATCACATGAACTTCAGCCGATCACACTTTGCTAGGCATTGAATGGGCCAAACCACCTCAGATCGGACTATGTTGTTTAGATAAACAGCCGATTGATTTTTTTCTTCTTGCTGGACCGATATACACTAGATCGGCTCACAGTAGAGCACAAAATTCCTGTGAATATAATTCACAATGCTAGGATTTAACATTCCTGTTGCTTCAGACTCAATTCAACGCAAACAAATTACATCAGATGATCTCAATCACAATTTTATTAACTAATGATCTACATTCAGACTAGAAATTGAATCACATGGACAATCAAAGCAAAAATTGCTTACAATGAACTCAAAACGGAATTACAGGATTAAGAAAACAAAGATAAGAAACCGACGATGCAGAACTCAATGGCTGAATTACATTTTTTTCTTTCTTAAAACAGATTCACTAATCTACAACACGATTAGACATAGAGAAACAAAAGATTAGAAAAAAGGGATTTAGGAAAAGAAGATTAGGAAGAGAGAAGAAGATGCAGAGGAAGAAGAAGAAGAAGAAGAAGAAGAAATAAAGAAGAAGAAGAAGAAGTAGGAGAAGAAGAAGGAAAGAAGAACTCAGCACTCACCGTAAATGAATCTGAGGGAAGAAGCTGGCGGTCATCCACCGTGCGCCGTCGCCGAACTGAAGAGCCACCACCACCTCCGGCTGGAATATCATTAGAGGAAAAGGGAGAAGGGGAAGGTAGGATAAGGAAGGGCCGGTGATGGTGGAGAAGGGTGAGAAGATAGGGAAGAGAAGGAAAAGAGGGGGAAATGGGAAATGGTTCAGGCGTACAGGGGAGACGCCTAATTTTTACGATTTGGGGGTTTTTAAAAGCAACAAACCGGTTTGAACCGGTTTGTAACAGATGCAAACCGATTCAAGCCGGTTTACTATTATTATTTTTTTTCAGTTTTAAGTCAAAAACCGTGTAAACCGGTTTAGAAAAAATTTCAAAAACTTTATTTCATTTATAAAAACTATTCTACTAAAAAAAAAATTCTTTTCTAAAAAAAAATACTTAAAATGAATATAAAACTATTTACTCTATATATATTTTTTATTTTTATTATTAAAAAAAACTAAAACTAACTACTATGATTATAACAAAAACTAAAATATGTATAAAATTGTAAAATCAAACTATTTTTCATGCATTTTCTATTTTTAAATCATTTTAGCACATTTACTCAAAAACTAACATAAAATTTGGTTTTTGAAACATTATTTCATAAAATCATGCATATTTAAATGTTAATAAACCCTGAATTATATGCATGAACAAATACCCCCATGCTTATGTTTTGCTAGTCCTCGAGCAAACTAGAAAAATGCAAGAAATCAAACTATCACCTAACTCACTTTCGTAGGAATCACGGTTGCATTTAGCTCATGCAACAAGCCCTTTCAACCCCTGGGTTACCCCAGTGGACGAGTAAGGTCTCGTGAGGGTTTGCAGTGATGCTACCCACAAACATCTCTGTCATGTATGCATAATATTATACATCCTCACAATCAGTAGATAATCAAAGACTTTATTTTCACAAATATTTCCTGTTATTTCAAAATCAAAATATAATTAGAGTGTTTTATGCACTACCACAGAAAAGAATTTCTTTCACTTTTCTAAATATCACAATTATTTATGTTTTATTCTTAGAAAATCCAAAAAAAAAACATATTATTATTTACTTATCCTCACTCATATGTTTTCTGCACAGGTTTTCACAATCACACCTCTAAGCATTGAACTTTTCTTTCTTTTTAAGCTCTTTCTCGATTTTTTCATTTTTTTCACGCTTTTTCTTTTTGCGCACTTATTTTTCTCTTATAGCTTGCGTGTGGTCTGCTTTTATGCCTTGTGCAATGTCAATATCTTTTATACTTTTTCAATATATATCAAAAGATATCAACTAAGACATAAAAGTGACTTCCTTCATTCACCTTTATAACATGAGAGTCAAATATTTCAACTTGTATATGTTCTCAGTTACTTAGGATCACGAAGTTTTCCACTCTCCTTTATGAAAATGGACTTAAAAGTTTCAACTTACATCTAAGTTCCATCTACTAAGGATTGTGGAATTATCCAAACAACCTAACGCATGCTTTTTCTCACTTTTTGAGCTCATTTTTATGCTTTTGTTCATTTGCTTAGTTTTTCAAAAATAGAACTGTGCATATTCATATTTATGATTCAAAATAAATTCTAACATGTATCTATCATCATTTCTTCGAAATCCGCATAAACAACCATAATTTTTAGATCTATGTCAGAAAAAATTTTCGTGGGGCTTAAAAATCCTCTAAAAACATCAGATTTGAAATAACATTCATATAAGTTCAAACTCTTTCTTTAAAAATCTACTTTTCATGAGATATGTGTAAACATGTGCAAGAACGTAAACAGAAATATCCAGGTGTGCAAACTACACCCTCCCCCATGCTTGAATGACACTGTCCCAGTGGCACTCCCCCATGCTTGAATGAAACTACGTGAATGCTCATAAGAAAAATAAATGAGGGAAAAAAGTAGAATAACCTGACATGAATTAAAAATGCACGTTCTATGAATGTAATGAATGCAATGTACACATGACAAAACATGAAACCATGAATGAAACAAAAAGAATATGAAAAACTCATGAAGAAAACTAAAAAGTAAAAACATAATAAAATCTATAAATTCTAAGTAAACCGAATAATGTACAAGATATGGGTTGCCTCCCATAAAGCGCTAAATTTCACGTCCCCAGCCAGACGGATCCCTGGAAAAACCTTCATCGTCCATGAGATCAATGGACATGAAGTCAGACTCAACCGGGCTCTATGAAGAAAAGAGTGTCATCTATGACACTACGCACTGTGTTTCCATCCCGTCTACCTCTAATTGTAGGATCATAACTCTCTCGACGTGAAGAACAGAGATTAGTCTCATCTGAGAGACTGGTCAAGAATCGAGAGTCTAAGACCGACCGAGTATCAATGAATGCTACTTCAGACAAGTGGTGAATATGATCAGGCTTGACTTGGTCAAGCACCTTCTGCATCTGTACCTCTTGCTTACTAAAAATTGGTGATCCTAAAGGCTGAGAAAATGGGGCTTTATATGAAGACTGTAACAACTGAGGGCCTTGCTCCTTCTGCTGAGGTAATATGGAAATCGACTCGTCAGTAGAAGTGATATGGGGCTCATAAGTCGATTCCTGAGTGGAGTGACACGCCTTCCCATACTGAAGGGATGTAATAGATTTGACTTGTTCATGATGTGAATCAGTGGGTTGTAAGTCAAATGACATGGAATCCTCTCCCTTAGGGACAACAGATTGACTATGAAGGTTCCCCTGACTTTGTCTACTCAATGTCTGAGCTAATTGTCCCATTTGAGTCTCTAGCTTGGCTATTGACTGCGTATGGGAACAAAGAGTGGCCTTGATATCAGAAAATGCTTCTAACATCTTTTCTTGAAATGATGAACTTGGACTGGGCTCCTGAGGTGAAGGTAGACAATACTGGGGATGAACCTGTGGAAATATAGGATGTGAGTAACCTTGTGAAGGGTTACTGGGTCTATACTGTGTCTGGGAGGGCTGATGGAATGGGGAACTGAACTGGTTTCGCCAACCTGTGTTATATGAAGATGTAAATGAATCGGGCATGGGTTTAGCTAAACCTTGGGCAACATTCACCTGTTCCTGAACAAATTCAGGATATAATGGCGCTGTCGGACAATCCGCAACACAGTGTGCAGGGCTAGCACATATCTCGCACACTCTTTCTATTGGATTTCTCGAAGAATTGGCTAGGAATTGATCTAACTTCCTAGTCAACTGGTCAACCTTGGTACGCAATTCTAATTCGGACCCAACTTCGGAAATCCCAACTTTCCTAGGACCACTAGGCAGAGATGTAGTCCTATCGAACCGTGAAGACAAATTATGATGCATCGTGTTTTCACTCAAGGTCTCGAATAGAGACCACGCCTCATCTTCACTCTTGAGCATAAAAGTGCCCCCACAAGACGAATCAACCATTTGACGATGCTTTTCAGTAAGCCCGTCATAAAAATACTGCACCAACTGCCAACGAGGCACCTGGTGATGGGGACACTTGCGGAGAAGATCTTTCAATCTCTCCCAAGACTCGTGAAATTGTTCTCCCTCAATTTGAGAAAAACTGGTTATAGCTTTACGAAACTGATTCGTTTTACTAATTGGGAAATATTTTTTTAAAAATTCTTTTTGCATTCCTTCCCAAGTAGTAATACGAACCGTCTCTAGAGATTTTAGCCAGTGCTTGGCTTTATCTTTGAGAGAGAACGGAAACAAAGTCAACCACATAGCATCATCTCCAAAGTTATTAATTCGCACAGTCGAGCAAATCTCAAGGAATTCGTCGAGATGACGATATGGGTCCTCATTGCTAAGGCCATAAAACGAAGGTAACATTTGAATCACACTAGCCTTAATCTCAAAATGGCTCGCTCCTACATCAGGTCTCGTGATGCAGGAGGCTGGAGTATACGTATTTGGCATGAAGTACTCCCTCAAAGGACGGATCAATTGATGATCGTAAGCCATTGTGTACACCTTAGAGTAGACCGGTGTAGCACACGTTCTAACTTTAGGTTTTCTACCTAACTAACGCACTAAGCGGCCAAACCACGCAAACCACAAAGCGAGTGAACTAAAAACAACAAAAACTAAACAAACACCACGCAGTTACACATAACAGAGATTATGCATAAAAAGATAAAATCTATGTGTACGGTACCAATCGTACACAGTCACCTCTAAGGGAATCCTAATAGGTGGGCTGTGCAGAAAAGTAAGCTCGTCTCTAAGATATGCACATACGTGGTTCTAAACCTAAATGCACACAAACACTAGGCAATAAAGTGAATACTAATATTACGCCGTTCCCCGGCAACGGCGCCAAAAATTTGATGTCTTTTTGTAATCGTTGTAAATTTTGAAAAGATTTTTATATGAAAAACATGTGAAAACCAGACATCAAATAATAAAAACCGGTTCTCACTAGTGGATGAGACCGAGTCGAACTCAGGGATTGGGAATATTTTGTATTCAAGCACACAAATCTAAACTATTCTTTATTGCCGAATTATTTGAAATGTAAAATGTACGAGAAAATTAAAAACAACTAACTATTACAACAAATGAATACCCTTCGCAGAGGGCGTAAAGTGCAATATTTACAACCCAATTAAATTTCTAATTCTAAAATAAACGAAAAACATCTTCTATTCTTGCACTCTTCCGTGTCATATAAGCACTTCCGCTCCACTCTTGTGCTATCCTGCACAAATCACAAGCACACGAGCAGTACAAGAAATAATAATAATAAAAAAAAAAAACTATACTAAACACAGTTTATTCTAATTCAATGCTAAAACAAAACATGAATTGGGATAAGTAAAATGTAGATGGACGATACTAAAATGCAGAAAATAGAAACTCCAAATTACGAATAGAATGTTAAGGGAGTTACAAAATGATGAAGGTAAAATACTAGACTTGTTATATGCTATTTGGGATTGTTTCAGATCAAATGACTTTGAGTGGAGCGAAAGGCATATGCATGCCTATATGACATTGCAGCATAAACATGAATTTGCTGATTCAATGTTACCACAGCTACATAGCAGATGAAGATGAAACAATATCAACTTTGAAGACTGGATTTGAACATATAACAGAACATCAAAGATGATGCCATTCACTGATGCATATGCAAATAATATTCATGTTCTAGTTGCTGTGCTAAGCAGATGAACGTGATGCACATATGATGGACAAAAACCAGCTACTCTACAAACAAGTCACTGAGAATCTGTAAAAACAGAGAATTTACTAATGGATTTATTAACAGTAACTGTTGTAAAAGCAGATACTCTACTGAACAAAAATTAGATCCAATGTCATGCTTCCTTGCATAGGTAATGAACGGATCTGAGAAGGTAAGCAATGCAATTGACACAACACAACAAACACCTTATTCATCCACTGATCACATGAACTTCAGCCGATCACACTTTGCTAGGCATTGAATGGGCCAAACCACCTCAGATCGGACTATGCTGTTTAGATAAACAGCCGATTGATTTTTTTCTTCTTGCTGGACCGATATACACTAGATCGGCTCACAGTAGAGCACAAAATTCCTCTGAATATAATTCACAATGCTTGGATTTAACATTCCTGCTGCTTCAGACTCAATTCAACGCAAACAAATTACATCAGATGATCTCAATCACAATTTTATTAACTAATGATCTACATTCAGACTAGAAATTGAATCACATGGACAATCAAAGCAAAAATTGCTTACAATGAACTCAAAACGGAATTACAGGATTAAGAAAACAAAGATAAGAAACCGACGATGCAGAACTCAATGGCTGAATTACATTTTTTTCTTTCTTAAAACAGATTCACTAATCTACAACACGATTAGACATAGAGAAACAAAAGATTAGAAAAAAGGGATTTAGGAAAAGAAGATTAGGAAGAGAGAAGAAGATGCAGAGGAAGAAGAAGAAGAAGAAGAAGAAGAAGAAGAAGAAGAAGAAGAAGAAGAAATAAAGAAGAAGAAGAAGAAGTAGGAGAAGAAGAAGGAAAGAAGAACTCAGCACTCACCGTAAATGAATCTGAGGGAAGAAGCTGGCGGTCATCCACCGTGCGCCGTCGCCGGACTGAAGAGCCACCGCCACCTCCGGCTGGAATATCATTAGAGGAAAAGGGAGAAGGGGAAGGTAGGATAAGGAAGGGCCGATGATGGTGGAGAAGGGTGAGAAGATAGGGAAGAGAAGGAAAAGAGGGGGAAATGGGAAATGGTTCAGGCGTACAGGGGAGACGCCTAATTTTTACGATTTGGGGGTTTTTAAAAGCAACAAACCGGTTTGAACCGGTTTGTAACAGATGCAAACCGGTTCAAGCCAGTTTACTATTATTATTTTTTTCAGTTTGAAGTCAAAAACCGTGTAAACCGGTTTAGAAAAATTTTCAAAAACTTTATTTCATTTATAAAAACTATTCTACTAAAAAAAAAAAATTCTTTTCTAAAAACAAATACTTAAAATGAATATAAAACTATTTACTCTATATATATTTTTTATTTTTATTATTAAAAAAAAACTAAAACTAACTACTATGATTATAACAAAAACTAAAATATGTATAAAATTGTAAAATCAAACTATTTTTCATGCATTTTCTATTTTTAAATCATTTTAGCACATTTACTCAAAAACTAACATAAAATTGGGTTTTTGAAACATTATTTCATAAAATCATGCATATTTAAATGTTAATAAACCCTGAATTATATGCATGA
Source organism: Nuphar pumila (assembly GCF_984573655.1). NCBI lineage: Eukaryota > Viridiplantae > Streptophyta > Magnoliopsida > Nymphaeales > Nymphaeaceae > Nuphar > Nuphar pumila. The sequence goes on along the minus strand of NC_143255.1, from coordinate 66,466,185 downwards.
TCATGGATCAACGAAGCGAACTTACTTCAAATCGTGGAAGAAACGGCTCCGGGTTGCTCCTTTGGCTTCGAGCCTTCCTTCGAGAGGTCAGACTAAGTCAGATGAAGCTGACTTAGTTGAGAAAGAGGTAGAGTAGGTCAAACTACTCAACCTAGGTGGTTTGAACCAAACAGGGTTCGTTCCAAGTCAACTGGGTTCAGTAGGTTCGAACTCAGCTCAAGTAGGCTAAGTCTGGGTTCAGAAATCCAAACCAGAATCTGGCCAAAAATGGACTTTGACTTTGACTTTAAACCTAACTAGGTTCAAGTCAAGTCAACTGGGTTTGAACCAGGTCAAGTGGGTTCAGACCCAGGTCAGGTGGGTTAGGACCAGGTCAGGCAGGCTCAGGCTAAGTCAGGTGGGCTAGGCTAGGTAGGGGAGGTTTAGGAGAGAGAGAGAAGGCAAGAGAGAGAGGGGGGGGCGATTTTTATGAGAAGAGAGAGAGTGAGAAGGGCTATTTATAGCCCAAGCCCACCTCCTCTTGGGTTTTTCCATGCCCCTTTTACCCCATTGGCTTCTTTTTAATTCCAAGAGGTTCCTTGGTGTGGGGCCCACTTGGATATTCCATGGGATATTTTTGTGGGTCCCACCAGATATTTTCTGAGGAATATTTATGTGGGTCCCACCAATATTTTCGTGGGTCCCGCAAATATTTCGAGTTTTCAGCGATTATTTTCTGAAAAATTCTGAGTACGCCATTCCCTTCGTATTGACGTAACTAAGAAAGTTGGCTCGCAGGAATCCTTTGATTTCGTTCGAGTAGGAAGTTATGGCTTCCAGAGTGTTTGAGCATATATTCGCGATTCGATGAATATCCTATGTATAACTGGCTCGCAGGAATTGATTCGTTTCGCATTCTAAGAAAAAATGCTATTTTTACCGGTAAATGCCTCATGAATTTTATTCAGATATTTTCTGAAAAATTGCGGGTCTTACATCATTACCCCCTTAAAGGAATTTCGTCCGCGAAATTCAGTTAAGAGTACAATTTGAAGAGATCAGGATATTTATCTCGCATATCAGTTTCGGGCTACCAAGTGCAATCATTGATTCCATGATGCTGTCACCTCACTTTAACAAGTGGAATGACCTTCGTCCTTAGCACTTGGTACCAGCAGTCCATGATCTCCACTGGCCTTTCTTCTACTGTCATATCTTCTCGAATGTCAATATCTTCATGTTGAATGACGTGAGAAGGATCATGAACGTATTTACGAAGCATTGATACGTGAAATACATCATGTACTTGCGCGTATTGTGGTGGCAATGCTACTCGGTAGGCAGTCTCTCCGATTCGGCTCAAAACTTCGAAGGGACCAACGAATCTAGGGCTGAGCTTCCCCTTCCTTCCAAAACAAAACACACTCTTGGTTGGAGAGACCTTGATAAAAACCTTATCTCCAACCGCAAAAGTGAGTTCCCTACGCCGCTGATCGGCGTAGCTCTTCTGTCGACTCTGAGCAGTCAGTAGCTTCTTTCTGATCATGTGGACTTGCTCAGTATAATGCTGCAACACAATGGGCGAGTCCAAGGTTCGCTCACCCACTTCACCCCAATGGATTGGTGATCGACAGGGTCGCTCGTACAAGGCTTCATATGGTGCCATCCCAATGCTAGCGTGGTGGCTATTATTATAAGCAAATTCAGCCAACGCTAGGTGGGAATCCCAATCACCTTTTTATTCCAGCATACAGGCTCTTAGCATATCCTCAAGAGTCTGTATAGTTCGTTCTGATTGCCCATCTGTTTGGGGATGGAATGTTGTACTGAACTTGAGTTTCGTCCCCAGGGCTCTCTGAAGCTGCTCCCAAAAGTGAGAGGTGAACTTCGGGTCACGATCGGATATGATCGAAATCGGCACTCCATGGAGTCTAACGATTTCCCGAATGTAGATCTCTGCCAATCGTTCAGTTGAGTATCGAGTGTTGATTGGCAGGAAGTGAGCAGATTTGGTGAGTCTGTCCACAATCACCCATATTGAGTCATGTTGTCTCTTGGATCGAGGCAATCCAACGATGAAATCCATCATAATGTCTTCCTATTTCCATTCCGGAATCTCGATCTGTTGCGTCTTTCCACCAGGTCGCTGATGCTCGATCTTTACTTGCTGGCAGATCAAACATTTAGAGACAAATGTAGCCACATCACGTTTCATACCCCTCCACCAGTACTTCCTCTGCAAATCTCGGAACATCTTCGTACCCCCAGGGTAGATAGTATATTTACTACTATGGGCCTCCTGGAGTACTTTCTGTCTTAGCTCTGGGTTATTTGGAACCCAAATCCTTTCTTCCATCCATATTCCTCCGTCTTCTTTCAAATGGAAGAAAGTGTCATCTTTTTCAGCACGAGCTTTCAATTCCGAGTACTTGTTATCGTCGCGAAATTTTTCCCCGTCTTCCCTTCCTTGCGGAAGAGAGAGAGGGAAAATGCTTTCGCGCTTCAAACTTGACCGGACTTTGGAAATTGTTTTGAAATACTCGCCTCCGTTTTGAAAATTGCGGGAAAATCCATGGGATGGGGCTCGACCTGTCGGTATGAGGTTCGACCGTTCCTGCCGCCTTTAACTGGGGTAATCGAACCAAGGACCAAAATTGTGCTTGACTTAGCTAAATCATCGAAATTATGTTCATCCTAAATGCACGGAGAATTCAGGCATGTGCTATGAGATTTTGGAAAATGCAACTTAGGAAAACATGATGTATGTTTAGAAAATATTTGAAGTTGAAAAGAATCTCTCAGGAAAAAGATGAAAGTCAATTTCTCAAGAAACTCAGAAGAAAAGGGTTTTTGAAATCACGGGAAAGTTCATAAAGTTGTGGGAAAATCACGAATGGTTGAAAATCATGAGAAAATAGAAGTGATTCTTGAGAAAAGGGTGAACATGAAAATGGAAACACTTCTTAGGAAAACTTGGACTTTGAGAATTTTCTTAGGAAAATGATAGAAATTCATTGGAAAACCCTTGTGGAAAAGGAAAATTGAAACTTGGGAAATTGAAATCCTGAGAATCTTAATCTTGGAATACTTGGAAATCGATTTTGACTTTGAAAAAGGTAAGAGACTTCTCTTGAAAATCTTGGGAAAATGACCTTTTCTCCTGGAAAACTGTGGAAAAACTTGACTTGAGAAAACCGATTTTGAAAATTCTCAGAGTTTCTTGAGAAATTGATTTCTTTGAGAATGAAACTTTCTTAAGAAAATCGTGGGAAAACCAATGATTTCATGATGCGAATGACATGAGTAAATGAATGCACTTTGAAAAGATTTTCTGAGGAATTGGTTGGAAAAATGTGCATTAAATCAAAATAAATCCTTCACATATTCTGACTGTGGCCATGAATATGTTCAGAGTTTAATTGATTTAATGCACAGTACTTTGAAAACATTGGAAATATGATGTGCATTTTAAAATAGCCTAAGAGTGTAGGCTCAATGTGACTAGTAGAAAGATGATGGATCTGGGTCTCGTCCATATTCCGACTAGGGCCGTAAATATGGACTCCACCGAGTTCATCAACTCTCTAAGAGTTGGTGCACGTGCCATTCGTGTACATCCATGGTGATTTTGCAAAATAAGATAGATGAATCATAGAATCAGGATATTGCATGAGTCAAACTATATGATATGCATCCTAAACTGAACAGGAAATTAAATCTCTTATTCCAAGATTACACATAATTGTTACATCGTTGACATAAAGCGAAATAAATAAAAAAAATATACAAAGTTAAAAGAGTCAACATCCTTCGAATTTTCCTGCAAGTATAAGTTAGCACAAGAAATAGTAGGAAAGAGATTGGAAATCTCATATTAATGCCCATGCACTGGCGATTATGCCTGGATTATAATAGAAATTCCTGTATTGCTGGAAATATAATGTCTAAAGCATATATAGAATGCTTATGAAGATGCTCAAATATTAAACTTAAGTTAAATGAGGACTACACATATACGCACCTGAATGCTTAGACTTATAGTAAAAGGAATACACATATAAAAACATATCTACTTGCATGCACTTGAGAGTGCACCCACCTAAATACATATGGAGATGTACATAAAGTATATACAAAAGGAGGCTTATGGACATATTTATGCGATACATCAAAGAGGGGTAAGGAATGCATGGATGCATGGGCCTATGGAGGCAATGCATAGGTGACTGGTAGATGTAGTTCATGTGAACTATTAACCACCGTTTTGTTCCTGTAGACTGATTTTGGGATGATCGCCAGATAAGGACCATTTTCATCATATTGAGTGCTTCAATGTATATCCAAGTTTTTTTTTTATTTGCAATATGGAAAAGTCATAACAGGGTCATCTGAGAAACGCATGCACTTTTTTTTTTTTATGTACAGCACCATCTATGGGCTTTTTGCAACCATGAACAAGGACTTGATAATGTGATGATTTATAACGAGAATGTAACGGTTCAATGGAGCAGGAATAGAGAATGCTATGGAACATGTGATATACAGTTGATGGGTCCTAGATGAGAATTAACAAATGAAAGATAGTGAAATAATATACACCGTCCTAACTACGCGACCATGAATGGCTAGCATCTAGATGCTCAAAATTTCAAGTTGCCTAAGTCTTCGTGTAATAAAGGTCTTGATATCATATCCTAGCTGTGTATTCCACCACTCTAAACAAACACAACCGATATATATCTCAACGGTTGTCTTTAATAATTTGAACTCCCACAGCAAACATTTCAAGTAACCTGATCTTACGCAGGGGATGTTCATGGATCAAAATTTTGTTGTAATGGAACTATCACAGGGCAAAATATAGACAACAACCTTGGGTAAAATGTAAACAACAGCCATGGACAAAATGTCAACAGCAGCCATCGACATTAAAATTAATCTAGGGGTCCACGCACACTACAGTATATATGCTGTTGAAACTAAAAAAAAATGATAACATGAAATGAACAAGATACATTAGGGAGTAGACGGATCGTAGCAGGAATCTCAATACCGATAATCAAGAGAATGAGAAAAAAAAAAGAAAAAAGAAAAGAAGAAGAACAAAAAGAAAAGAAGAAAAAAAAAATAAAAAAAAAAACAAAAGGGGAAACATGTGAGACCTTGAGATGCTGGAATATACAGATACGTAATGGAAGGTCATGAGAAACAAGATTGGTTTTAACAATGAATTCAATTGTAGTATCTTGGTTAATGGCACACATTTTTTTTGTACGATTAATCCTCATGGATATCGCTTGGGGTAATACTGGGCAGATGAAAAATTAAATAGATATGCAGGAAACAATAAGACACAAACAAAAAAAAAAATTGTAAGGCAACAGGCGGGTGGATGAAGACGACAAGATAAAAAAAAAAAAAAAGAGAAAACTTTTGATAAAAGGGATGCCATTCTTGAACAGAACCTCCAACCCGATTTTCTTCATGGCACAAAGAGGAAAAAAAACTGAACTTGCATGAAATCGTTACTCTCTAAAAAAAATAAAAAATGAATTTCAGACGTTGGGATGAAATGAGATATGAGTTTGAAAATTTGTAAATTGAAACGAAGAGGTCATTCCAGAGTTTTAAGAGATTGAACCAAAACAATAAAATGCTATGCAGAAGATGATGATTCTCTTTCAAAACATGCTATTCAGAGGAATCGATGAGGCCACTGCCAGACATCATCGATTCAAATATTAGGCAACGCTGGATGCAAACCGCATCAACCAGTGCAACGGATTTGCCTTTGTATGACCGGCACAGGATGAAAGATTCCCAAATTAGCAGGTGTGAGGAAGTTCCTTACCTGATTATGCGAACTGCACACCTTTCGGATGTTGGATCCTAGAAACTGGAGTGTTGAGAGAGGAAAGGAGGTGTTAAGGGGGGAATCGGTTTTCTGCAAGAGAGTCTCCAAATGCTGCCGCCAGGGGTATTCCAAAGATGGAAATCAAAGAATCGCCAATGGGGCCTCCTGGTAGATTGTCACTGCAGGTTGGGCGTTCTTATACTGTTCCTTGTAACTTTATTGGAGGAAAATGGCAGAAAGAACAGATGAGGGGGTCGAATCTTCAGAAGGGAACAGAGGGTTTCTGCAAAGAGGACCTCCACAAGTCTCCTCCTGCTAGCCGAGAGGGGACTCCCTGAAGAAGAGGGCGCTGAGGGGTTAGGGAAAGAAATCCAAGGGGCGATGCTGGAGAGTTAGGGGAAAAAGAGAAAAGTCCCCCTTTCGGGTGGCTTCAGCTCTCTTTTTAAAAAAGAGGTTCCGCCCTTTCAACCCAAAGCTCAGGCTCCTTCGTGATAAGTTTTAAAAACTGGTTTTTGAAACATTTCAAAAATTGTCGCCATTTGGGAGAGGCGGCTCCTTTCTTCCAGCCGATTTTTGAAACTTAGGAAAAATGGTGTCTTGGGTAGGGTTTCACGGTGGCTCCATCTTGGGGCTGAAAAGTAATAAAGTAAAAAAAAAATGAATTTTGTTGTGGTGGTGCCACCTCAGCTGACTTTGAAAACCTTTTGAAAAAAAAAATTTTGCTTTTCTTGGCAAGAAGCCTTAGTGGGGTGCCACCTACGTGGGCCCACTAAATATTTTATTAAAAATTAAATCAAAATAAAAGGATTTTATAAATCGGTGCCACTTTCGAGTGGGCACTATTTTGGAAATAAGGGAAATTTCGAGAATTTGAGTGTGACACCACCTCGAGGCGGGTCCCACGTCCTTTATTTGAAATAAGAGCCAAATGAGATATTTTGGAATTTTCACAATAATAGGCTAGTTTTGGAAAACATGAAGCCAAATTTGGCTTGATTTCAAAAGTTTGAAAGAAAATGGCTCTTCAGGGCGAAATTTTGAAAGAAGTAGGGAAATTCTGAGTCTTTTTGTAAAAGTTTGAAATAGAATCTTATGAATTTTGAAATTGTGTCCCCCTCTTTCCAACTGGCGAAATTTTGAAATGTCAAAACCATCCAAATTGTTTTCTTGAGAAAAACTTTTCGTAATTCGGGGTCCTGGGGGTAAAATGCGAAGAATTGATAATTTTAAAAACCCAGGGTTTTGAAATCAATTTTAAAAAGTTTTAAAATCAAATCTGGATTGACAATGACATGCTGTGCAGTGAAATGATATGCAAAAGACATGTCCTACAAAGTTGCCATTCTGAACTTGAATTTGAAAATTCTGACTTTTGGTTAAGCATGAGATTTTGCAATTTGAGGGTGTCTCTGAGTCTTAAATGGAGAAGTCTTGAGACTCGAGAATGGAATTTAGGACTCTCTGCAAGGTTCCATCTTGGAAAATGACCATTTTGCCCTTCCTTGGTTCTGGAGAACCGAAATGTGATGCTTGGTGGAAATGTCAAGAAGGTGAGTGAAAATTTGGGGTGTTTATAGATGCCCCTCTTTGCTACTAAGCCGGCTTGTGGCCGAGCTTAGTGGCAAAGAAAAACACTCCAAATTTGGGTTATAAAAAGATGCCTCAGTTAGAAGGATCTGACTGGATATGAGGAAATTAGCCTGGTGATCATGGTAGATATGAAATGAAGAATGGAGAAGCAAGATTTGCTTTATGAGTGCGAAGTTCAGGTTTTTGCCCTTAACCTGGATGGGACAGAAATACCTCGCATGGAACGAAGCTCAGGTTTTAACCCTTGACCTGATTAGAGAATGAAATATCTCATTGAAATGAGACTCAGGTTTGTACCCTTAACCTGATCGGGCAGAAAATTGAATACCTCTTTAAAGGAGGCTCAGGTTTGTACCCTTATCCTGATCGGGCGGAAAATGGAATACCTCTTTCAATGAGGCTCAGGTTTGTACCCTTATCCTGATCGGGTGGAAAATGGAATACCTCTTTGAATGAGGCTCAGGTTTATACCCTTATCCTGATTGGGTGGAAAAATGGAATACCTCTTTGACTGAGGCTCAGGTTTATACCCTTATCCTGATCGGGCGGAAAATGGAATACCTCTTTAAAGGAGGCTCAGGTTTGTACCCTTATCCTGATCGGGCAGAAAATGGAATACATCTTTGAATGAGGCTCAGATTTGTACCCTTATCCTGATCGGGTGGAAAATGGAATACCTCTTTGAATGAGGCTCTGGTTTATACCCTTATCCTGATTGGGTGAAAAAATGGAATACCTCTTTGACTGAGGCTCAGGTTTATACCCTTATCCTGATCGGGCGGAAAATGGAATACCTCTTTGAATGAGGCTTAGGTTTATACCCTTATCCTGATTGGGTGGAAAATGGAATAGTATGATGGAACCTTCGGATTTTGCACAATAAATCTGATAGGGGTTTTGCAAAAGGAAGGAAAATGGGGTCCCTAAAGCTTGAAAAGGGGTTGATCTTGGACGTCTCATTGCTGAGACTAAAATCAGCTTTTGAAATTGCCTCTTGCGAGAAATGATTGTTGGTTCGACCTCGAACCGAAATGGGACTGTCTATGGTGGGACAGTGGGGACACAGGGAAGTGTGCAAATCTGAGAGTTTATGCTCTCAAAGAAGGGAAGGAATCAAGTCCTTAAGAGGGTTTTAAAATTGGTGTCAGGATGTATCAAAGACGGATATCAAGCTCTCACTTCACGTCAGGATAGCTAGAAAAGATTATCAATATGTTGGAAATTTTGTTGTTGACTCAAAGTTTTTGAAAAAAATGATACGCATTATTGCAAAATATTCTTTCTTTTCAACCTGAAGCATTACCTCCAAATAAGATTCACTTCGTAGAATCGAAATTGGAAACCCAAATTGCTTGCAGTTGACCTTCTTCAAGGAAGCTATCAATTTCCTTGATATGAACAAGAAAGAGAATTTGATATTATGAAAGCAATTGATGTAAGAGTATTGATAATAGAATTTCACAAATTTAAAGAAGATTCTTGATAGATCTGGCAGTTTAATATCCTGGGAGCTTCTCTCATGATAATTTTTCTGCACTCTTTTGGCTATCTTGGGTTTTTTGCTACATTCTCCTTCATTTTGGAGATGTTCTTACTTTTTCTCTCTTTCTTTTTCCTCTCTTTCTCTCTTTTGGGAGGGTATGTCACAAGCTCCTTCATCTTGGAGATGTTCCGATCCTTCTTGGGCAATATTGACTCATAGGCTAGAGATCTTTGGATGATAGCTGAAATTAAATATCTTTTGGGGGTTATCGAGAGGTTCATCGCATCTGCCTTCATCTTGACAGTGCTTTGGACTTTCCCTGGAAGGATCCGTCACAAACTCCGTCATCTTGGAGATGTTTCGAATCTTCTTTGGCCCCGGGGGTCTACTCGCCTAATTCGCCTTCATCTTGACGACAGGTGAGAGATCCCTTTTGAGGATATTTAATGGCAGCTTAGGTGATTCTGAGGAGACAGGGTTTTGATGAATACTCTCTTTTTCTAGCGCTCAGGATATTTTCACTGCCTCGTCTTTACAAGAATAGCCTTTAAAGATGTGCCATTGACTGCGATCAATATCGATCATCTATGGCTTTTCAATAACATTGAATTTTCTTTTCTGGCCATATCGAAGACTTATCCTTCATCCTTTTGGTTGGCCAATAAAACGAATTTGAATTTTGAGTCTCTTTTCGCAAAAGCTTCACTCTTTTGGAAGTAATGCTGAAGGTAAATAGAGATTTGTGCAATAAAGATTCTGAAATCAACCAGTAATTTGATCGACAGACTGACAAAATTTTCTCGAAATCTTTGGTGAAAGTGAGTATTTGAAGTCCGGCTCAACACATCCGTGACGAAAATTCTCCTCTTTTTCCTCAAAAAGAGAGACTCAGGCTTAGCCCTTACCTGAATGGGAAATGGGAAATAATCCTCTCTTCTCTGAAGAGGAGGTGTTTGCAAAACGGACTTTCGAAGAGAAATTAAGCTTTCGTCAAAGCTCCCTAATATTAGGCTTCTCTTATGGAAAGGGGGCTGATAATAGTGAGGTCTGAAAATTGGGTCATGAAAGGAACGAGTCCATCACACTCTCCCCGCAAAGAGGGTCTTTCATGACGGAAATGGCCTAGTATGAAATTGGGGGGTCACAAGAAAAGCGGGTCTCCGTCGAGCCTCTCCCTTAAACAGAGTTCCTTGTGTGAAATTGGAAATTGTTTTGCAAACGGTTCACAAAGACGCGAGTCCCTTCAAACTCTCCCTAAAAAGGGGCTAAGTGAACGAATTGGATAGCATGCGAAAAGAACGATCTCCCTCGAACTCTCCCTAAAAGGGTCTCTCGCAAGAGAAAATGATTGAAATTGGATATTGAGATTGATTGACCTGAAGGTCGAAATTTGGAAATTGGAAATTGGTTGTTGAAAATTGATTGACCCGAAGGTCGAAATTTGGAAATTGGAAATTGGTTGTTGAAAATTGAATGACCCGAAGGTCGAAATTGGATGACCTGACGGTCGAAATTGAGAATTGACTGACCCGAAGGTCGAAAATTTGGAATTGGTTGACCGAAAGGTTGAAATTTTGGAAATTGGGTGACCCAAAGGTCAAAATTTGGAAATTGGTAATTGAAATTGAGAATTGGAAATTGGGTGACCCAGAGGTCGAAATTGGAGAATTGCCTGATTTGAAGATTTAAATTGGAATTTGGAGGGCAAAATATCAAATTTTGAGCAATTGACAGACTCTGATGATTGAAATGACTTGGATGACAAAGGGGAATCATGAGTTCGAGTCAGAGCTCAAATAAAATACAGAGATCACGAGTCGGAACCCGGATCAACAAAAGAAAATGAAGAGCTCGAATCAGAGCTCGAATGAGGTAAAGAGATCACGAGTTGGAACCCGGATCAACAAAAGAAAATGAAGAGCTCGCACCTGAGCTCAAACGAATAGAGAGATCTCAAGTCGGAACCCGGATCAACAAAAGAAAAATGAAGGGCTCGAATTAGGGCTCGAATGATGTAGAGAGATCACGGGTTGGAACCCGGATCAACAAAGGAAAATGAAGAGCTCGAATAGGAGCTCAAATGAATAAAGAGATCTCGAGTCGGAACCCGGATTAACAGAGAAATGATTTGAATATAAACCCGAGTCGGAACTCGGTTTTCCAAAAGTTGGGATTTTGAAAATGTATCAGTTTGAACACTGGATTTTGAAAGAATCCCAGTTCGAGCAATGGGTTTTGGTTCAGTATTGGTGATTGCCTTTCAATTTTGAATCATTTGGAATCGTGATGGGACTGTCCGTTGAAATCCCAATACTGACCGGATTGTTGTTAATGCAATTGAATGCAAATGAATATGAATTGATGCATATGAATGCACACGTGCGTGAAATGCGGAATTTGTTTATCCTACCTGCATACAGAACAAAATTTTAAAAATGCCCCAGTGTAACTGGGAAAGAAAGTTGAATCATTATTTGAAGAAAAGGGAAGATTACAAGAGGAGACTAAATGTTTCAAGTGTAGAACTTTTTCAAGTGTCGAGCATTAATGGGATCTGGCAATTCTACCCCATCGGCGTTGATGAGCCGATATGAGTTGCGGGGTAATGCTTCTTTGACGACATATGGGCCTTCCCAATTTGGCGACCATTTGCCGCCTGGACGATGCTTGAGATAAGCTGTGGATCGAAGTACTAAATCATTGACTTTGAATCTTCTTTCGATGACAGACTTCGCGTATTTCCTGGCTACTCTCTGGCGATAGGATTGAGCGTGTTCTGCTGCTTTCAGCCTTCTCTCATCGAGCAAGTCTAACTGTACCAGTCGCTGTTGCTGATATTGATCAAGAGGTAATTGCAGAAGCGATGCAAATTTCAAAGCGGGCTTCTGAACATGTAGCGGCAACACTACTTCTGTTCCATATACCAGTTCTGATGGGGTAGCATTCGTTGGAGTGCGAATAGTGGTCCGGTAGGCCCATAGTGCATCATGGATCTTCTCATGCCAGTCACGCCCTGTTTCCACAGTTCGCTCCAAGATACGAATTAAATTTTTGTTGGTGGCCTCTGCCTGACCATTCCCTTGAGGATAATATGGGGCAGAGAAATGATGATAGATCTTGAACTTTGAGCAGAATGTCTTCATCTTTTCATTCTTGAAATGACTGTCATTGTCTGACACAATGTCATGCGGGATACCGAAACGACAAAGGATGCTCTTGTGAATAAAAGAGACCACATGTCGGCCTTCTACTGTGCGAAGAGTGATAGCTTCTACCCACTTGGTGAAATATTCTGTTGCGGCAAGGAAATATTTATGGCCATTTGAAGCTGAAGGAGTGATGGGACCTACAACATCGAAGGCCCACATAGAGAACGGCCATGGAGAGACAACAGATTGTAAATAAGTTGTCGGAGCATGAATAGAAGGTGCGTGTATCTAGCATTGCACACACTTCTTCACATAATGATAACAGTCTTGTTGCATAGTCTTCCAGTAGTACCCTGCTCTTATGATTTGCTTGACAAGGGTTTGGTAGCCGACGTGACCACCACAGATGCCTTCGTGTGCTTCTCGCACGACTTCTTTGGCTTCTACTTCATCTAAACATTTGGAATATTCTGAACTGAATCCTCGACGATAGAGGACATTGGCCAAAATGAAGTATCGAGTGGACATATGCTGGATTGCTCGCTGCTCTTTCTTTGAGAGTTCTGGAGAAAACTCGCCAGTTTCTATGAAAGTTTTGATATTGTAATACCAAGGCTTCTTCTTTTGCTCAGCCTGGTTTACTTGCTCCGATGGAAGGAAAGTAGGTTGGTCAAGTCTGCCAATTTCAAAAGAGCGACAAGATTCTCCATTCTTGAATGCCATAATGGAGCCTAAACTGGCTAGGCTATCGGCCACTTGATTGAAATCTCTCTTGATATGGAATAACTGAAATTCCTCGAACTTGCTGACAAGAGCTGAAACAATTTTCTAATAGGGAAATAGCTTCTGATCTTTGACTTGCCATTCGGCTCGAACTTGATTGACAACGAGTAATGAGTCGCCATAGGCATGCACTCTCTTAACATTGAAATCTAGTAGAATCTTTAGACCTTGAATCAGGGCTTCATATTCGGCCATATTGTGGGTACATTGAAAATCTAATTTGAGAGAAAATGGAATCATCTCCTTCTCAGGAGTGATTAATAGGATTCTGATGCCTATTCCGGCCATGTTCTTAGAACCATCGAAAAATAAATTCCAGACTGGAAATTGCTGGATATTGCAAATTTGCTCATCAGGGAAGTCATCTTCGGCTTTCACCTCTTCTGCCAAAGGAAAGTCTGCCAATTGATCTGCAATTGCTTGTCCTTTAATTGATTGCTGCGAAACGTATTCTAAGTCATACTTGTAAACACCCCAAATTTTCACCCTCATCCAGTGTTTGTCCATTTCATAGGTCAACACAGATTATTGCATGTCATTGCATGTATTCTGCATTTCATTTCATCACATCTCATTGCATTACATAGCATTGCATGTCATCCCATCTCATTTTCGAGATCCAGCACTCCTATTTCAAAACATTCAATCCAGATTTGAATTTTAAGGCTTTATTTCAAAATCAATTTCAAAACCTGGGTTTTTATTCAATACTCTGTCATTTTCCAACCCCAGGACTTTATATTTCGAAATATTTTCTCAAGGAAACAATCTGGATTCATTTCAAATTCAAATTTTAATCGATTTCAATTCACAGATGAGACCCATTGAGGTGGTGTCGCTTCTGAATTCCTCTATTCATCAAGTTTCTCAAAATTTTGAAAGTTTCAGTCCGATCAGGACTCTGTCTCAAAGTCCTGATCCGGTCAGGAGTCTGTTTTGAAGTCTGTTTTACTTCCATTTTTAATCTTTTTCGTTTGTTTTCGAAATTTAGGTCATTTTACAGAGTCCAGTTAGTTCAGGATTCTATTTTAGAGTTCGGTCGAGTTAGGAATCTAACCCTGACTGTGTTTTCTGACTTATTTCATCATTTCTTGATAAAATCTTTTGAAAATTCTTTCATTTGGCTGTTAAAATTTAAAATTTCAGAGTCCTAAGAGTTCAGGACTCTAACCCGGAGTTACAGTTCGCATGAGACCCTATTTTCAAAAATCTTGAATTTCAAATGTCAATTTTAACCCTTTTTCAAAGCCATTTTCAGTGTTTATTTCAAAATTTCTAAAACTCGATGTGGGACCACTCAGTTGGCACCATATCCAGAGGAATTCTAATTCAGTTAGGATCCTATATCATTTCAAAAATTTTAATTTCAAAGTTTGCTTTTGAAAAGCTTTTGAAAACTCCTTCAATTTCAAGTTTTAAAATCATTTTTTTTTTTTTTTGAAAAACTCAAGTAGGGCCCACTCGGGGTGGTGCCATATTCGAGTCAGTCAGGGCTAGACTAGGGTTAGTGGATGTCTTGGTTAGTGTTATAGGTTTAGAAGAGTCAAAACCATTTTGAAAAAAACTCATTTTGAAAGTTAGTTTTTAAAACTAGTGTTTTTAAAGGTTTTTAAAGGTTTTTTTAAAAAAGCCAAATGTAGAAAATGCCAAGTGGCATTACATTTGGGGATTTTTTAGGAGAGTCTAGGGGTTAATTAGGTATTAAATAGGATAATTTAGGCTAGGGGTAGGATAGTCTTTACACCCCAAAATCGCCCCCCTTAGAAGAGTCCAATTTTTTTAAAACATTTAATTTTTAACCTAAATTTTTTTTATAAATAGAAGGCTCTAGGGGGTCGATTTTCCCAATTGGCTTTCCTTTGGATTCTTGGAGCTTCTCTCTCCTCTCCAGCCTTTCCTCCATTGCAGCAACCTCAAGGTAACTATTTTCTCTAATTTTTAGTTTTTATTTAATTTTTTTCATTGTTTTAAACATGATTTAGCCATTGGTACCATCATCTTCATGGATTAAACCATGGATTCAACCTCAAGAACCATCAAGAATCAGCAAGAACGATCCAAGAAGGTGATACAACCCTGTTTTGGGTGATTTACAGAGATTTTAATCCATTAGAATTGATTTTAATATGATTCTTTGCATTAATAACCAATAAAATATATGATTTGCCCTTTTTAATGGGTTAAATCTATGTTTTAAAGGTGATATCAAATTCCAGCCATTGATTCCCTGTTTTTATTTTATTTTCATGGTTTATTCATGTTTGTTTTACGTTCTATAGCATAGAAATAATTTTTATTTACTGTTTTATGGTTTATTTTATTTATTTACATTAGTTAATGCATGGTTTTTCAAGTTTCTTAAATTTCTGTGTGTTCTAGGTTTAGAACCGTAAAGATGATGTTATTTCGGATGGAAGCACTCATTGTTTATTTCTGATTTTTTTATATGTGGTGCATGCATGAGTTATTGAGTTACTGTAGAAAAATCAAAGGTTTTGGATCTCGGAAACCCTGTCAAAAAAATCAGACATCAAATCGGGTTTTTAAAGTTTTAAAATCGTGGTTAAAATCAAGAAGGTAACTTGCTGTTATGATATTTCTCTCATCTTGTATCCGATTTTAGATCTGTAAAGTGCTATGGATTCACATTGAGTAGATCTGTCTTCTGTGAAATTTTCCGATTTTTGTATCACTGTTTAATATTTTTCCCCTTTTAGAGAATCTATTTTTAAATTTAAAACTCGTTAGGATTTACCAAAACCCTAATCAGACTTGTGTCAGTCATAAATCCCAAACCACAGATTTGATATTAGATCTGTAAAACGTGAGTATTGTTATTTTTCTATCTACTATTCACCATAAAAATTTCAGAGACTTTTGTTTAGAATTTCTATTTATGTCTGTATTTTCAATCTGGAATAGCTGTTTTAATCCCTGTTAAGAGTGATATATTTTAGCTCAGATTGCCAGAAGGGTTTCTCACTAACCGGAGATGATGTTTCCGATCTGTAAATTGGGAAATCTCTGATTTCCTTCCTAGTTAGTCTCTGTAAAATTTCATAAATTTCCATGGAGATTTGACCCCTGGTTCAGGTCTTGGACTGAGACTGGTTGGTGAATTAGGTCAAAAATAGCATATTTTTAGGGTTTAATGCAATTTTCGGATTAATTTAATGTCAAAAAATTATTTTTATAATTCCAATTCGACATTAGGGTTATAACAAGTGCAGGTACCAATTTTTATGGATTTTGGAATCCATTTGATGGCTGAATTAAGCAAATTGCAAAACCGGGTTCCTGAAAGATCCAAAAACACTGCAAAAATCACAAAATTTGTGATATTATTGGATTTTCGTGCATAAGCATATATTTTTAGGGTTTAATCATGTTCATAATCATATTAGGATGCTTTAGGTTTAATTTTGTGCTCATTTGATTTCATTTAGTGCATAAAACCTAAGTTTTTACCAAAATCTATTTCTAAAAACCCTGATTTCAAGGCCATAGTCTTGCTATCGGCGGCAATTTGGTCATTTGACCTAAATTTCGAAATCCCTAACCCTAATTTCATATTTTTAATCATGTCATAGCATATTTGGTTTGAGTTTATTCCATTCAAATTTCAAAATTTGCATTTTATCAAAATATCTTTCTAAAAACCCTAATTTCAAGGCCATAGTCTTGTTATTAGGGGTATTTTGGTCATTTTGACCCCAATTTCGAAATTCCATATCTTCTCTTTCATATTTATTCAATTTTATTTCATACTTTATCATTTTTATTTAAGGGAATCAAGGAAGAGGCTTATATCTAGCAAAATCCAACAATTTCCTGATATTGTTGGATAAATCTAGAAAAGCCAACATATATTCATTAACCAAGTTCTCTAGTTTTGCAGGTACATTGAAGACTTTATTTTTCATGTATTTAAATTTCAATAGTGATGTAATTTGTAATTAAACTTTGGAATAAGAATTTACATTTCCTGCTTAGCTTAGGTTGCATTGCATATAGTTTATTTTTATAATTTTAATGTGTGATGGATGATGATTCATGCATATTTTTACAAATTCACCATGGTCTACACGAATGGCACATGCACTAGCTTCTATGAAGTTTATAAACTTGGTGGAATTTGTATTTATGGCCATAGTCAGAATATGAATGATACTTAGATTTATGATCTTCACATTAGCCACATTCAGCCTACACTCTTAGGCTAACTTCAAAAATGCACTGCATTTCTCAAAAATACAAAAAGTATTTCTCAATTCCTCAAAATCATATTCATTCATTTCATGCATTTGCCAATTCCAATTCAAATTTCAATTCAAAGAAGTTCATTTTCTCAAAATCTCCTAAGTCTTATAGCAAAATCGATTTTCCCAAAGACATTGAATTTCAAAGGATATTTCAAGTATTTCCCAAGTTCCAAATTCAAATTTTCTAAGTTAGAATTTCAATTTCCAAGTTTGAATTAAGAGAAACCAAGTCTCTCAGAATCGATTTTCACCAAATGTCAAGGATTCCTCAAAATCGATTTTTATTTCTCTCAGAAGTATATTTCAAATCCCATTTCACAATTTCTCATGTGATATCATTTCCAAGATTTACATTTTCTAAAAATTTCAATCATTCAAAGCAAACATCATGTTTTCAAATGTGCATTTTCTGAAAATTAATAGCACATGCCTGATTCTTTGTGCATTTAGAAATTAGAATATGATTTAGACAAGTTGAATAGAGTAGAGCATAAGATTGATCCTTGGTTCAATTACCCCTGTTAAAGGTGGCAGGAACGGTTGAACCTCGTACCGACAGGCGAGTCCCATTCTACGGAATTTTCCCGCATTTTAAAAACGGAGGTGAGTTATTTTCAAAAACTTTTTCAAAGGTCAGTTTGATTTGCAAAAGTAAAAATTTTGCGATGAGAACAGGTTTGAAGACCGAGATGGGACCTGTCTTTGCCTGATCAATTTAATGCTCTACTTAGTTCAATTTGTCAAAATCGATTTCCATGGAATGTCAGCTTTGCTTTATGATATCATGTGAACCTAGGAGCCTAGACTTGAACCCAGCTGACATGGAATGCATATAGACTAGGTATGGTTTGGTAGGACCATATTGAGGAGAATTATTCATGCTCACATAGACTTAGGTCTAATACAACACTCCTCAATTTAGGAATTGTATGAAAACAATGTTTGCTTCTTCAAATATTTCAAAAATCTATCTCTTTAGGACTTAGAGCCTTCTGTTTGATTGCATGTGCTCATGTTTTTCAAAAATCACCCCACCTATATTGTCCCGGTCTTCACGTTGCTGGGCTCTCTTTCAGAACCATAGTTTGGGACAGAGCCTCACAACTGGGCCACTTATTTGGGTGAAAACCCCCCTGCCACGTACCAAGGGCCATAGTCCAACGTATATCGGCAGGTGCTCAAGGATGTTGGAAAACTTGAACCTAGAACTGGAGAAATTGATTTTATGCCACGTACATCGAGCCTTGGCTTGAGTATATAGGCATAACTGGATTGGATACAGATGATCTGAGCCTTAGAGTTAGGATTAACGTCCTACAACCATTTCAAAATTTGTGCATCTAGAGTCAGCTTTTAGAGAATCCTGTTTGTGCATACTTGTTTGTGCAGAATGTGATTGAATATGTCATCTCCTTTTATTTTCCATATTTTCCCCAATTTTCTAAAATACTGGATGATTTTTTTAAAATTCCCCAGTCCATGTCCATGTACTGTCCATGTTTTAAATCCTGGACGATTTTCAAAATACTTCATTTTATAAAGTACTTCCTTATATTTCATTAAACCCTGGACGATTTTCATAAAGTTCCTCCATTTTCTTCAAAACTCCAGGTGATTTCCCATCTTTCCTGTCTTCTGGATCTCGAATTTCCTGCTTTATTTTTATCCTGCCTACATTTTTCTCAAAATTCCTGTATTATCCAAGTCTTATTCCAAATTTTCCATGTTTTCCAGTCTATTCTGATGGCATCCAGTCAGCTTGATTCAGTCTTCCCTGAGGGTCACATCTCCTACGAGGTGCGACAACGTCTTCCCGAACATCGAGTCCTCAGCACCGGATCCTTCTTTCCCCGGTGGTATTATTCATGGTTCAAAAACTTCTCTCATATGTTTTCGGACCATCTGGATGAGTGTGGATTGGAACTGGCGTCCGCAGTGGGAAAGCAGACAGTCAACGGCAACTTGATCCATGCACTAGCAGAGCGGTGGAATCCGAGCACTTCTACCTTCTGGTTCTCGTGGGGCGAGATGACAGTACTGATGGATGAATTTTCAGAGATTATGGGACTGCCCGAGCCAGCCGGTCAGCCTGGAGATCCATTGGAGAAACAGTTTCTGATTAATGTTAAGGGTCTGGACCCTAAGGATGCCTTAGCTCGCATGACAGAACGCAAGTCTTGGCCATTGATTGAAGAAGATGGGAATGAATACGTGGACCTGCTCGAAATCTACAGACAGCATGGGACATTTGTGGAAGTCAGCTCGTTGTCCAGGACAGCTCGAGAGAGAATTCAGCACGCGATGGTTCTGTGCACTGTGGGATTGGCTTTCTTTCCCGACGGACGAAATTACATGGATATCAGAATAGTTCAGCTTCTAAGGAGATGGGGAAGTCGACAGACCAGCCGCCTCTCAATAGCCATGGCCGCACTCGCCTTTCTATACCGAGGGTTGACTCGTTTCGCACTCGGAGAATCCATTCTAGTCGAAGGGTGCACCTATGCCTTGCAGTCTTGGTTCCTCCGACATGTGCCAGTTCCTTCAGATACAATGGTGAAAAGCTTCTTCCAGTTGCGCGATATCGGTTCTTGATCGACAACCTTCAGGAGGAAGAGGTCGTATGGGACTACTTTGATCGCCAGGAATCACCTCCCAGATATACTTATGCTTACGGCAAGCGATTCAGACTACTTGGCCCGTTTTTCTGCGCATACTATCATCCCGAGCGGTGTGTCAGGCAGTTCTCTCAGAGGCAGAAGCGCGTAGAGATTCGTCCACTAGCGGGGGTTATGCCAGAATTCGATCTCACATCAGATCAATGGTCCGGAGCATACCATTCTGCCAGACATGGCTGGGATTCCTTTGTCAGTCTTATTATTTTTCCTGGTCCCCGTGTGTCGTCTGATTTTGTAGAGTGGTGGAAAATTGTTCGTCCCCCTCCCCTCTGTCAAGTGTATTATTGATAAAATCATGTTTTTCCCCTCAATAAAATTCCTTTATATTTCACTTTGGTTTGACGACCTCGCCTAGGTAACAAGGCATATTTTCAGTTGTTTATCTTGCAAAGGATAGCAACGCAATTGTCGTAATCCCAGCGACGACTCAATCCCTAGTAATGGGATATTATTTCAATTGTCTACCAAAATTCTCAACAAATATTTTCCTCCAAACCAAATTTCCTTCAGAAGCCTAACCATCAGTTCTGCCCTGCAGAGAGCATCAACAACATCCAAGAGAATATTTGCAATACCCGATGGTCAATACAAGATCCAGAAAGAAAACCACATCAGTTGAAGGTGTTGCATATTCAGTAGCTTCAGAAGAAGAGATGGACTCACCTCGATCAATCCAGAGTCAGGGTCAGCAGGCGGATGATGGCATCAATCCCCAAATGTATATCATGTTCAAAAAGATGATGACCAAGATGCTGGCAGAGCAAGCTGAGGCCAGTACTGAGCAAATTCAAACTAAACAGAAAGATAAGGGTCAGGCCGTCAAGAATGTGAAGATCAGCAAAAAGCAGAGTCGTCACGAGGAAATATCTGATGAGTCAGAATCAGCTGACGATGCTGACAAGGAATGTGAAAATAAATATGAATTCAGAAGGTCGACTCAGGGTCAGGGGTCAGCTTACAAATCCAAGAATTAGTCTGTTGACGACCTGCGCAGTCACAACTGAAAGATGTGATGAAAATGGTTAAGGATCTGCAGGCCCGCGACAAGGGCAAGAAAATCTTCACCAGCGAAGACTTCTATGATGAATTGGATGGGGATGATGATCTCGATAACCTCCCCAAGAAATTCATTAAGTTTGATGGTTCGGGTGACCCAAAGGCACACCTCGCCCTTTTCTTTGCAGAGTGTTCCAAGTTCAGGAGGAATAACAGAGCCTTATTTCATTGTTTCCCTCGCAGTTTGGAGGGTATTGCAGCAAAATGGTATTCAGAGCATGTTAATCCCATAGAGCTGAAAGAGTTTGATAAAGTGGTCAATTTGTTTATTGAGCACTTTTTATTCAACGCTGAGGCACTCCCGACCCTCAGCCACCTCTGTGGCCTGAAACAGAGAGAAAATGAAAAGGCCCGAGATTTTATCCACCGTTGGAGATCAGCTTGTAATAAAATGAGAGATCCCATATCAGAGGGGCATGCTTTGTCCTTAATTCTAAGCAATTTCTCGCAGCCTTTGAAAGGCCTCATCTCCACCGCACCATCCAGAACCTTTATTGAATTAACAGAGCGAGCCGAATGGCTCGAATTAAGTCTGGAGAATGGCTTCTATGAAGGTTTCACTTTCACCAAGAACAGCGGCCAGAACGAGTCAAAGAAGAAGACTCACTTTACTAATTCTGTCAATAATAATAAATGGAATCATCGCAAGGGGCAGAATAGAGACTTCTGTTATGGGGCAGGAGGTTCAAACAGGAATGATCAGAAAGGGAAGTCGATCCCGCAATTCAATAAGCCGCTTCAGCTGGAGCAGGGACCAAAACCCCGAGAAAAAGTGAAGCATGAAGGATGGAGCTATGACAGGAAATTCACCCCATTAGATCAATCACTCGAGACTGTGCTCGAGTACATGTTGACCAAGGAGATGGTCAAGTTGCCAAGGCTGGCCGATCCTCCCGTTCCTATGGGAAAATTTAAAAACCAATTCTGCAAGTTCCACAGAACAGTGGGGGACAATACTGAGAACTGCTTTGTTCTGAAGAATATTGTTCAGGACCTTATTGATAAAAATCTTCTGGTAGAAGGCGCGGAAGATGAAAATATAGATATTCTAAAAGAGCCATTTCCTCGTCATTCTACAGTAGTCATCACCGAACAGTCGTTTCAACCACAGGAGCATATCAGGCCATGCTCTGAAAATGACATGCAAGCTCAGCATCAAGTCCTGGCATTGCAGCAGGCTCGGTCCAAGGCCCAGAAGATGGACCTTATTTCAGCTTTCGGCAAATTGAAAGTGTCTGACAAGTCCGTTGGGATATCTCCCGAGGTAGCCAGAAGTATGCCATGGCTCCCTAAGCATCTCATTAAGCCCACCACGAAGAAAAGCGAGACATCAACTCTAAAGCCTATTACAGCATTATCAAATGTCTCAATTTTGGACTTAACTCAAGCCTCCGCCAAGCATCAGCATGTGTTGAATGATCTGCTACAAAAGATCAAGGTGAAACCAAGCACAACTCCTGAAGACATGGCCCATATAGTCAATCAGACCATGACTAATGCTCCAGTTACTTTCTCCGATGAGGATCTCCCTAAACCTCATGTATTTCACAACAATGCCTTGTATGTTGTAGTTCGAACCAGAGGGATGAAAGTTCCTCATGTGCTGATCGATGGAGGCAGCAGCCTCAATATATGTCGGGAAATGACCGCCAAAGCTTTGGGCATAAAAGAAGAAGAATACATTCCAGATCCAATCACCATTTATGGGTTTGACAATCATGGCCAAACAACGAAAGGAAAAATATTCCTAGAGATCTTCATTGACTACTCGGTCCATTCAATTCTCTTTCACGTGGTCAATGTGCCGCCCACTTATAATCTACTTCTCGGGAGACCATGGATCCACAACACAAACGCAGTACCGTCTACTCTGCATCAATGCATCAAGTGGTCAAAAGGTGGTATGATCACGACAGTCTTAGGCGAAGATTCGGAGCAGAGGCTAGCACAGCCCATGGTTCTCAGGCCCTCTTTCACTACTGATATCCCTAGCATTAGGGGTATTGAAGAGGTCAGCTTCGAAGAAGATTCAGGAATAATGCAGACGGCAGAGCAGCCCGAGCATACAGTGGCTGCGACCCGATGGGGAGGTCCACAGTTCTTCAAGATTGGAGGACAAATTGATTACAGCACTCTTAAGGGTCATCCCCTATTCTCCCAATTTATGAAGGCTAAAAAAGGATTTGATTTACTAGTAAAGCATGGCTACCAGCCTTTTCGAGGCCTAGGCAAAAATGAAGATGGTCGTCTTGAACCAGTGTTTCCTCAGCACTGCCATAAAAGAGCCGAATTGGGCTTTAATGGTCGAAGGTCTCAGAAAGGGACTATTTTCATTAAGGGAGCACATTAGAAGAATTCCTTTGTCTTTCTTTTTCTATTCTGTTATCGGGATGATATCCCATTTCATTTTCATCATTGTCATTTTGATTAATTCTATCTTTCAATAAAGTTGCCAGTTTCCTTTGTCTATCTTGGTGCCATTTGTCTCTTTGTTCCTCAGTATTAAATCTTCACAAAATTGAAATCATTTTGCTCTTTTATCTTTCCAATTATTTTCAATAAAAGCAATTTATTTCATGATGAGCAATTTCCCTAAATCAATTTATCCTCCAATTTTCAGAATGTCTTCCCGATCTATCAAGAAGCTCGTCTTTAATCCAAAAGCTTGTTCGAAATCAGCAGTAATTCATCAGGTCAGAATAAGAGCAGAATGTAGTCAAACTGCAAAGCAGTCAGAAGAACCCGCAGAGTTTGATTCAGCTCTTCAGGAACTGCCAGAATTTGCATTGATTCAGAGGCAAGATGAGCCATTATCCTTGGTTCAAGATCCGACTGAGGATATCAATATCGGATCAGAAGACGATCCTAGAATTCTCAAAATTGGCAGTGGTTTGAGCCCAGGAGAGAAAGAAAGGCTCACTAATTTCCTCAAGCAGCATGAAGAAGTATTCGCATGGACTTATGAGAATATGCCAGGTTTAGATCTGAAATTGGTGGAACATCGCCTCGTTTTAAAGCCTGAGGCGAAACCAGTCAAGCAGAAGTTGAGAAAAATGGATCCTCGAATCAAGCAACAGGTCAAGGAAGGACTTGAGGATCTACTTAAAGCAGGATTCATTCGAGCAATTGATTACCCGGATTGGTTGGCGAATATCGTAGCAGTTCCTAAGAAGAATGGGAAAGTGCGAATCTGTATCGACTTCCGTGATCTCAATAAAGCCACTCCGAAGGATGACTATCCGCTCCCAAACATTGATCTCCTAGTCGATAGCACAGCCGGGCATGCTATGTTTTCCTTTATGGACGGATACTCCGGATATAATCAAATCAAGTTGGCCGCTCGTGACCAATCCAAAACATCCTTTACCACGCCATGGGGCACTTTCTGTTATACAGTCATGCCTTTTGGGCTCAAGAATGCTGGAGCCACTTATCAGCGCGCTATGGCCGTTATATTCCATGATCAGATGCATAAAATCATGGATGCATATGTTGATGATATTCTAGTAAAATCCAAAGAAGAGGAAGATCACATCGAAGCTCTCAATCAAGTTTTCAAGCGGCTCATTCTTTACAAGCTAAGACTCAATCCACAAAAATGTGTTTTTGGAGTCGAATCTGGCAAGTTGCTGTTATCATCGCAAAATTTTTCCCCTCCCTTGCGAGAGAGAAACGAATTTCGCGAGTCAAACTCGACCAAAGTTTTGAAATTGGTTTTGAAAATTACTCGCCTCCGTTTTGAAAATTTGCGGGAAAATTCCATGGAATGGGATCCGCCTGTCGGTACGAGTTTCAACCGTTCCTGGCGCCTTTACCAGGGGTAATTGAACCAAGGACCAATTATGTGCTTTAACTTGACTCAAATATCTAAATTATGCTCTATTTTTCCTAGAATGCACAAAGAATCAGGCTTATGCTATGGAATTTTGAAAAATGCAAGTTTGAGAAACTATGATGTTTGCTTTGAAAAATTGAAATGCATTTGGAAAATGATTGGAAAAGTGCTTGAAATTGGAGTTTTGGGGAAAATCATTGAATTTCATTGGAAATCAGAAATTTGCATTGAAAAGTGATTTCTCAGGAAAACTTGAAAATCTGAGAAAATTGGTTTTGAGATTAGAAACTTGAAATTGCTTTTATAAGAAAATGGATTTGAGAATCTTGAGAAAATGTAAGAAATTTATTGGAAAATGACTTTTGAAATGGAAAATGAATTCTCAAGAAAACTGGAAAATATGAGAAAATCGATTTCTGAAAACTTGGGATTTTGAAATTTAAGAATTTGAAAACATAGGAAAATCTTGATTTGAACTTGAGAAATGCTTTGAAATGTCATTTGAAAACTTAGGATTTTGAGAAAATCAGATCCTGAGAAAGACTTGGAAATTCTTGAGAAAATTGAATTTTCTGAAATTGAAATTGGAAAATGAGTTTGAAAATAATGCAATTTGAATGATATGGATGAATGAATATGAATTTGAAAAGGGAATTTCATTGAGGAATTGGGAAATCCTTTTGAAACTTTGAGAAATGCAGTGCATTTTTGAAGTTAGCCTAAGAGTGTAGGCTGAATGTGGCTGATATAAAGATCATAAATCTTGGTTTTCTTCGTATTCTGACTATGGCCATAAATACGAATCCCACCGAGTTTATAAACTCCATAAGAGCTTGTGCACGTGCCATTCGTGTAAACCATAGTGAATTTGAAATAATGTGCATGAATCATACATCACATATTGAAATTTGCATAAATTAAACTATATGCAATGCAACTCTATTCTAAGCAGAAAAGTAACTTTTATTCCAAATTATTACATTTGAGGTTACATTGAATTGAAATAAAAAATAAAAGCTAAGTCTTCTTCTTGAATGTTCCTGCAAAACTAGAAAACAAAGTTAGCACAAAAATGTAGGTTTTTCTGAATTTATCCAAAAATATAGAAAATTATCGGATATTATTCAGATATAAACCCAGAATCATACCCCATTTGATATAAACATGAAAAATAATGAATAAATTTTGAAAATAAACTTGAAAATTCGAAATTGGGGTCAAAATGACCAAAATACCCCTGATGACCTTGAAATCAGGGTTTTATGAAAGAATTTTTTTTGTAAATTTTGGAATTTTGAAAATCAAATGAAATAAATCAAACATGATATGATAAAATATGATGATATACATGAAATTTTGGAGAATTAGAAATTGAAATTTCGAAATTTAGGTCAAAATGACCAAAATACCCATGTTAACAAGACTATGGCCTTGAAACCAGGGTTTTCTGAAATAAATTTTATAAAATTGAAAAATATGAAATGCAAATGAGATTAAAATTAACCCTAATATGATTCTACATGCTCATGTACATGATAAAAACCCTAAAATGGCGAAAATATCATAAAATATCAAATTTAACTTGATTTTCGCCTGATTTTCGCTTCTAAATTTAAAGATAAACTAACACATGGAGCAAATGAACTTGGAATTAAACCAAATTTGGCATGGACACCTAAAATAACCCTAGAAACATAATGGAGCTCGGAAATCTATTTTTTTGTTTTTTTAAATATGGAAATTCAAATAAAAACCCTAAATTTTGTGATTTTTACCTAAAATATTGATTCTAAAGGAGATTTAGGATATCAAATTTCTATAAAAATTTCCCAAATTTCATGGGGTGACAGAGGACAGTAATTAAATGATTTTTGATTTTTACACTTTCTGGTTTTGACCTATGGTCGGAGCTGTACCACTCCGGCAAGTCGGATCGGAATCCGGCGACTCTAGTAAATGAAGGAAACAGACAGGTTTCGGGAGAAAATGTGGAAAAAATAGCAAACAGATGGTAAAAAGGTTGAAATTATGGGAAAATGTCTCTGACAAACAGATAAAGATTTGATATTTTGACACCTTTGGGATTTGCGTTACGGTTTGGAAAAGGCCACACTGTTATCAGAGACCTAAATCTCTGGAATTTCTGGACATTGGAATCTGTTAGACAGAAAGTGAAAATCCGGGAAAAATAATGAAACAGATTAAAAAATTCCCACATTTTGGAAAATGACAGGAACTTATGTTAGGAAAAACTTTCATGTTAAAAGTTTTTGTATACGGATTATAGATTGTATGGACTTGGTGCATTAGGGTCTGTCTATACCCTGACAAAAGAAAATCAAGATTTTCCCAGAGGTCTGGAAAATCCTATTTTTGACAGAGGCCAAAACTTCTTGGAAAAATCTAAAAATTTCCATATCATTAGTAGATTCAATCATGAATCCACTGTGATTTTTGGAGAGAAATCCGAATCTCCTACAAGGGTGGTGTCGGAGGTTCTTTTCTGCTAAATCAGAAATTGAAATTTCTAGAAATAGGAAATCCCAGTTTGGGATTTGATTTATTTGAGAAGGTTCCGAAACCCAAATTGCATCAAATTTTTGGCAAAAAAGCAGAGACATACAACTAAAGTTATTACAATTTTTTTTCGGATTTTTTAACAAAAATATATCCATGAAATGATGACTGGACTTCATATACAAACTAAAGCCTATGGATTTCTAAGCAAACCTTAATAAAGCTAACAAAACTACCTATAAAACAGTGAAATTAATCAAATAAAATGCCTAAAATACTCAATTTATACAAAACTAATGCTTGAAATAAAAGAAAAAAAAAACAAGGGGATATGAAGCCGATTTGATGTAGGCTATTAATGGAGGGGGTCTGATCCATGCATCGGATGGACCACCTCTCTTGCTTAGCCTTAATCATGAGAGATTCATTAAAGAAAACAAAATAGCACAATGGATCCAGTTTTAAACTGACTTTCACATTTAGAATCATCCTTCTACAGAGAATATCCATGGCATTTTAATAAATAGATGACACACAAAAAAATAATAATAATAATAATAATAACAAGAGAAATCGGTGAGACGATAGAAACTATTGACTCACCTTGGGTTCCTCCTTAGATCAGCTGAAGGTGGTAGCTATGGTTAATGGAGCTGCCAATGGATGAAGGCTGGACTGTTGGAGTGACGGGGTTGTGGTGGTTGTGACACCCACGAAGAGGGCTGGAACGGTTGGAGCAAGATAACTAGGGAACCTGTTGGAGGGGAGACGCTTCTTGCTATTGCCTTGGAGGAAGTGGCTGTAGCCGAGTGGTGGACTGAACCCTTGGTGGAGTATAACAGAGGCTGGAGATCTGCTACTTGGAGGCTTCAAAGAGATGTCGCTGCAATGAGAGAGCCGGCTGGGCGTGGAGGCATGGATGGCTGCACCTTGTAGATGGGGTGACTATGGCTGGAACTAATTGAAGGTGGAAGCGCCTTGTTGAAGGTTGAATGAGAGAGATCTTTTTGGCTGGAAGGAGTGGAGTCTTCCAGTTGGTTGTGCTGATGGCTGAATGGAGGAGCTCTGGAGGTCTGCCTTGGTTGAAGGAAGCTGGGAGGAAGAGGCTGTTGCTGAAGCTCCTTGGTAAAGGTGGCTGTGGTGGTTGAAGGTAGTGGTTCAAGGTGGTGGCTGCCTTGGTGCAGCTGAAGGTGAAGCAAGGTGGGCTGCTAGAAGGCTGGTGCAGGTGGTGCTTCAAAGTGGCTTCAATGGCTGAGAGATGCAGCCAAGGATAGCTGCAGCCAAGAGAGAGAGAGAGAGAGAGAGAGAGAGAGAGAGAGAGGCGTTGAATAGGAATCCCCCAAGCCGTTCTTTTCTTTTTTTCTTTTTATCATAACTTAGGTTTTGATTAACTCAAAACCTAAGTTACTAATAATATTTTATGAAGGAATATACGTGAATGGCTGCAGCCATTGCTTTTGGGGAAAATCCAAAGGGGAATAAGGAAGAAAGGGGAAAGAAGGAAGGGAAGAAAAAGGAAAGAAGAGGGGAAGAAGGAAAAGGAAAGAAAGGGGAAGAAAGGAGAGGGAAAGAAGAAGAAGGAGGGGCTGGAAAGACTATACGTGAATGGAGGGAGAGGAAAGAAAGGAGGAAAGAAAGAAAGAAAGAAAAAGAAAGAAAAAGGAAGAAAAAAGAAAGAAAAGAAATAAAGAAGAAAAGAAAATAAAATAAAAATAAAAAAATATATAAAAAAAGAAAATGGAGGAAGAAAGAAAGGAAATGGGCTGGAGGTTTGGGTGACCCCCTTGTGGGTCCCACCTTAGGAAGAATAAAAATAATTAAAAAAAAATTAAAATAAATAAAATAAAACAAACCAAAAGAAAAAGATAATTTTTTTTTCTTATAAATTAAAACAAGAAAATGCAAATGGATGGGCCATCTCAGAGCGGGACCAAATTCCACTTTTGAAATTCCTTTTGATGATTAGATGGGTAAAATAGTCTTTTTAGAAAATTTTCAGATGAAACGAGCTATTTTTGGCAGTTTTTGAAACGAGCTTGGATTTTGAAGTTCAATACCTCGTTGCGAAGCAAATCCAATGTAGAATTTGAAAATTTAATTTTGAAAGAAATCTAGATTGTTTTTCTCAAGAAAATATTTCCAAACGAAACGAGCTATTTTTGGCAATTTTTGAAACGAGCTCGGATTTTAAAGTTCAATACCCCGTTGCGAAGCAAATCCAGTGTAGAGTTTGAAAATTTAATTTTGAAAGAAATCCAGATTGTTTTTCTCGAGAAAATATTTTCAAAACGAAACGAGCTATTTTTGGCAGTTTTTGAAACAAGCTCGAATTTTGAAGTTTAATAGCTCATTGCGAAGCAAATCCAGTGTAGAATTCAAAAATTTGTGTTTGAAATAAATCCAAATTATTTTTCTTGAGAAAACATTTCCAAATTTAGACTCCCGGGGGTAAAAGTGTCAATTTTGGAAACCCGGGGTTTGAAATTGATTTCTGAAAGCTTTTAAAAACTCGACCTGGATTGAGATTTATAAAACTGGAGTTCTGGACTTCGAAAATGAAATGAAATGTGATGAAATGTTATGAAATGTTATGAAATGCTGAGAAATTATATGAAATGATGAGAAATGACATGCGAAACGCTAACCCTGAATGAAGAATTTTAGATTTTAAACCCCGATTGGCAGTTGTACCAGTTCAAAAGGTATTAAAATTGATAAAATTTGCAAAATAGCTCAAGAAATGGTTTTCGGGACTCTACTGGGTCAGAGTGACACTAAAAATTGGGGTTCGAGCTGGATTGAACTGAGATGAGCTAGATTGAGCTGGGTTTTAGAGTTTCAGAACTCAAATGAACTGACCAGGCACTGACTCAACTGACCTTTCCGACTGAATTTTCAAGAAAAGTTGCCATTTTTAGAGAAATGGTACGGAATGATTACTGGAGTGAAGTGAATTACGAACCTGAGCTAGGTTTGAGCTAGAACAAAGGTCAGTGATACTGACATGAACTAAAATCAAAGCTTGAACACTAGCTCAATTGACTAAACTCAACTCAATTTCAGTTGAAAGAGCTAAAATGGACTAAAATGGGCTCCTAGACATTTAGAAATGGTTTTGAACTGAAATTGGAGCACTTGAACTCCTGGTGAGCTCAAGTTAGACTCTGGGGAACATGACTGACTGGGAATGACTGACTTGGAGACAATTGGCTTGGATTCGAGTGAGAAATAAGCTCATTTTTGAAGAAATGATCCCATTTTGGCAGGAATGGTCAGAAATGAAAATGGTATGTTCATTGTGAGCTCAGATGAGCTTGAGATGACTGATATTTTAACTGTCCTGAACTGACCAATGAGCTTAGTTGACTCCGACTGACTAGGGTCCGGGATGACCTAGGGGTAAAATGGTAATTTTCCTAATGAAAATGGGTAAAATGTTGATTTTTTGAAACTCACTCAGGGTTTGACTCCTACACTGACCTACAGGGTTGGCACTACATGAGGAGGGATTTTTAAGAATAGATGAGGAAAATTTGGGGTGTTTACAGATGCCCCTCTTTGCTACTAAGCCGGCTTGAAGACGAGCTTAGTGGCAAAGAAAACACACCAAATTTGGGCTATAAAAATGCCCCAGTTAGAAGGATCTGACTGGGTATGAAGAAATTAGCCCTGATGAAAATCGTAGATATGAAATGGAGAATGAAGAAGAAAATTTTACTTCAAAAGAAGTGCGATTCAGGTTTTGCCCTTAACCTGGATGGGACGGGAAATACCTCGTGTAGAAACGAAGCTCAGGTTTGACCCTTAACCTGACCGGGGAATGAAATACCTCATCAAAGGAGGCTCAGGTTTGTATCCTTATCCTGATTGGGAAGAAAATGAAATACCTCATCAAAGGAGGCTCAGGTTTGTATCCTTATCTTGATTGGGAAGAAAATGAAATACCTCATCAAAGGAGGCTCAGGTTTATACCCTTATCCTGATTGGGAAATGAAATACCTCCTCAAAGGAGGCTCAGGTTTGTACCCTTATCCTGATTGGGCGGAAAATGAAATACCTCATCAAAGGAGGCTCAGGTTTGTACCCTTATCCTGATTGGGCGGAAAATGAAATACCTCATCAAAGGAGGCTCAGGTTTGTACCCTTATCCTGATTGGGCAGAAAATGAAATACCTCATCAAAGGAGGCTCAGGTTTGTACCCTCATCCTGATTGGGCGGAAAATGAAATACCTCATCAAAGGAGGCTCAGGTTTGTACCCTTATCCTGATTGGGCAGAAAATGAAATACCTCATCAAAGGAGGCTCAGGTTTGTACCCTTATCCTGATCGGGAAGAAAATGAAATACCTCATCAAAGGAGGCTCAGGTTTGTACCCTTATCCTGATCGGGAAACGAAATACCTCATCAAAATGAGGCTCAGGTTTAACCCTTAACCTGACCGGGAAATGAAATACCTCATCAAAGGAGGCTCAGGTTTGTACCCTTATCCTGATTGGGTGAAAAATGAAATACCTCATCAAAGGAGGCTCAGGTTTGTACCATTAACCTGATTGGGAAATGAAATACCTCCTCAAAGGAGGCTCAGGTTTGTACCCTTATCCTGATTGGGCGGAAAATGAAATACCTCATCAAAGGAGGCTCAGGTTTGTACCCTTATCCTGATTGGGCGGAAAATGAAATACCTCATCAAAGGAGGCTCAGGTTTGTACCCTTATCCTGATTGGGCAAAAAATGAAATACCTCATCAAAGGAGGCTCAGGTTTGTACCCTTATCCTGATTGGGCGGAAAATGAAATACCTCATCAAAGGAGGCTCAGGTTTATACCCTTATCCTGATTGGGCGACGAAATCAAGTCCTTAAGAAGGATTTAAAATTGGTGTCAGGATGTATAAAAAACGGACATCAAGCTCTCACTTCACGTCAGGATAGCTAGAAAATATTGTCAAAATGTTGGAAATTTTGTTGTTGATTCAAAGTTTTTGAAAATGATGCACATTGTTGCAAAGATATTCCTTCTTTTCTACTTGAAGCATTACCTCCAAACGAGATTCACTTCGTAGAATCAAGATTTAGCATCCAAATTTCTTGTGATTGACTTTCTTCAAGGAGGTTATCAATTTCCTTGAAATGACCAAGAAAGAGAATTTGATATTATGAAAGCAATTGATGAAAGAATATTGATAATAGAATTGCACAAATTTAAAGAAATTCTTGGCAAATTTTGGCAGTTTGATATCCTGGGAGTTTCTCTCATGATAATCTTTCTGCACTCTTTTGGCTCTCTTGGGTTTTTGCTATATTCTCCTTCATTTTGGTGATGTTCTGACTTTTTCTCTCTTTCTTTTTCCTCTCTTGCTCTCTTTTGGGAAGGGTACGTCACAAACTCCTTCAACTTGGAGATGTTTCGATCCTTCTTTGACGATATTGGCTTCTCGGCTGGAGATTTTTTTTTTTTTTTAAAGGATAGCTGAAATTAAATATCTTTTAGGGATTGTCGGTAGGTTCATCGCATCTGCCTTCATCTCGACAGTGCTTTGGACTTTCCCTGGAAGAATCTGTCACAAACTCCGTCATCTTGGAGATGTTTCGAATCTTCTTTGGCCCCGGAGGTCTACTCGCTTAATTCGCCTTCATCTTGACGACAAGTGAGAGATCTCTTTTGCGGATTTTTAATTGCAGCTTAGGTGATTTTAAGGAGACAGGGCTGGGATGAATTCTCTCTTTTTCTAGCACTCAGGATATTTCCACTGCCTCATTTTCACAAGAATGGTCTTTAAAATGTGCCATTGACTGCGATCAATATCAATCATCTATGGCTTTGCAAAAACATTGAATCTTCTTTTCTGACCATATCGAGGATTTATCCTTCATCCGTTTGGTTGGCCAATAGAAAGAATTTGGATTTTTGAATCCTTCTTCTCAAAAGCTTTGCCTTTTTGGAAGTAATATTGAAGGTAAACTGAGGTAAAAATTTGTGCAATAAAGTTCTGAAATCAACAAATAATTTGATTGACAAATTGACAAAGTTTTCTTGAAATCCTAGGTGAAAAAGAGCATTTGAAGTCCGGTTTAATGCACCCGTGACAAAAATTATCCTCTCCTTTCCCCAAAGAAGGTGACTATCAGTTTACTGGGAACAATATCAGTTCAATTGAGAACGACCATCGGTTCATTGAGAACAATATCGGTTCAAGTAAGAACGACCGTCGGTTCACTGGGAACAATATCAATTCAATTAAGAATGACCATCGCTGGGAATAATATTAGTTTAATGAAGAACGACCATCGGTTCATTTGGAACACTATCAGTTCAATGAAGAACGACTATTAGTTCACTGGGAACACTATCAGTTCGAGGAAGAACGACTATCAGTTCGCTTGGAATATTATCAGTTCAATGAAGAACGACTATCAGTTCGCTTGGAACACTATCAGTTCGATGAAGAACGACTATCAGTTCACTTGGAACACTATCAATTCAATGAAAAACGACTATCAGTTCGCTTGGAACACTATCAGTTCAATGAAGAACGACTATCAGTTCGCTTGGAACACTATCAGTTCAATGAAGAACGACTATCAGTTCGCTTGGAATACTATCAGTTCGATGAAGAACGACTATCAGTTCACTTGGAACACTATCAGTTCGATGAAGAACGACTATCAGTTCGCTTGGAACACTATCACTTCGATGAAGAACGACTATCAGTTCACTTGGAACATTATCAATTCAATGAAAAATGACTATCAGTTCGCTTGGAATATTATCAGTTCAATGAAGAACGACTATCAGTTCGCTTGGAACACTATCAGTTCAACGAAGAACGACTATCAGTTCGCTTGGAACACTATCAGTTCAATGAAGAACGACTATCAGTTCGCTTGGAACACTATCAGTTCAATGAAGAACGACTATCAGTTCGCTTGGAACACTATCAGTTCAATGAAGAACGACTATCAGTTCGCTTGGAATATTATCAGTTCAATGAAGAACGACTATCAGTTCGCTTGGAACACTATCAGTTCGATGAAGAACGACTATCAGTTCACTTGGAACACTATCAATTCCATGAAAAATGACTATCAGTTCGCTTGGAACACTATCAGTTCAATGAAGACCGACTATCAGTTCGCTTGGAACACTATCAGTTCAATGAAAAACGACTATCAGTTCGCTTGGAACACTATCAGTTCGATGAAGAACGACTATCAGTTCACTTGGAACACTATCAGTTCGATGAAGAACGACTATCAGTTCACTTGGAACACTATCAGTTCAATGAAGAACAACTATCAGTTCGCTTGGAACACTATCAGTTCAATGAAGAACGACTATCAGTTCGCTTGGAACACTATCAGTTCAATGAAGAACGATTCTCAGTGGGAATAATATCAGTTCAATGAAGAATGACCATCGGTTCACTTAGAACACTATCAGTTCGATGAAGAACGAATATCAGTTCACTTGGGAACACTATCAGTTCGATGAAGAACGACTATCAGTTCAATGAAGAACGACTATCAGTTCACATGGAACACTATCAGTTCAATGAAGAACGAGGACTATTATATAGAGTTGGATTGCTTCTATGAACGGTTTCAGGATTATCCCCTTATCCTGAACGGGGATAGAAATTGGATGACCCGAAGGTCGAAATTGACATAATTAATATTGAACTTGAATTCTGATGAAAGGTCAGCGTGAAGACTGCACCTAAGAGATCGAATAACGCGACCAATGGGCAAGACACCAACACGAGTGTTAGATTTTTAAAGGGTACCAGTACGAGCACTGGATTTTGAAAATGTATCAGTACAAGCATTATGTTTTGAAAGATTACCAGTACGAATACTGGGTTTTGGAAGATTACCAGTACGAGCGCTGGATTTTGGGAGATTACCAATACAAGCACTGGATTTTGAGAGATTACCAATACGAGCACTGGATTTAGAAGAATTTACCAGCACGAACCTTGGATTTTGAAAATCTTACCAGCACGAACACTGGATTTTTGAAAATTTACCAGCACGAACACTGGATTTAGAAAATTTTTACTAGCACGAACCTTGGATTTTGAAAATCTTACCAGCATGAACACTGGATTTTTGAAAATTTACCAGCACGAACACTGGATTTAGAAAAGTTTTACGAGCACGAACCCTGGATTTTGAAAATCTTTCCAGCACGAACACTGGATTTTTGAGAATTTACTAATTGATTTTGATAGAAGATTTTCAGTCTTCACCCTCACGACGACTTGGACAACTGTCGGGGTCTCAGGATTTATCCCTTAACCTGAAGGGGAAGTTCAGGTTTATCCCTTAACCTGAAGGGGAAGTTCAGGTTTATCCCTTAACCTGAAGGGGAAATGAATTTGATGCAAATGAATGTAAATGGATGCAAATGAATGCATGTAAATGTAAATGAATGCAAATGTATGCAAAATGATGTAAATGAATGCACATGTATGCAAAATGAGAGATTTGTTTGATCCTGCCTGCATACATAATGTTTTAAAGACAAATTTTAAAATAATGCCCCAGTGTAACTGGGAAAGAAGGATTTGACCATTATTGAGAAAAATATATTGAGGAATTACAAAGGATGGAATAGAGGATTTAAGTATAGGAAATTTTCAAATGTTAATCATTGATGGGGTCTAATAATTCCACACCATCGGCATTGATGAGCAGATATGATTTGCAGAGTAATGCTTTCTCAACAACATAGGGACCTTCCCAATTCGGCGACCATTTGCCACCCAGACGGTGCTTGAGATAGGCCGTTGATCTGAGCACTAGATCATTGACTCAAGATTTTCTTTGAATGACAAATTTTGCATATTGTTTGTCTATCCTCTGACGATATGATTGAGCGTGCTCTGTTGCTCTGAGTCTTCTTTCATTGAGCAAATCAAGTTGTACCAGTCGCTGCTGCTAATACTGATCAAGCGATAACTCCAGCAGTGATGCGAACTTCAAGGCAGGTTTCTGAACATGTAGAGGCAGTACTACTTCAGTTCCGTAGACAAGTTCTGACGGAGTAGCATTAGTTGGAGTACAAATGGTGGTTCTGTATGCCCATAATGCATCATGGATCTTCTCATGCCAATTATGGCCTGTTTCCAAGGTTCGCTCCAGGATTCAAATCAGAATCTTATTGGTGGCCTCTGCCTGACCATTCCTTTGAGGATAATAAGGAGCGGAGAAACGATGCTGAATTCTGAACTTCAAGCAAAATGTCCTCATTCTCTCATTCTTGAAATGACTGCCATTGTCTGACACGATATTGTGCAGTATACCAAAGCAGCAAAGGATGTTCTTGTGGATGAATGAGACCATGTGTCAACTTTCTACTGTACGCAAACTGATAGCTTCGACCCATTTAGTAAAATATTCTGTTGCGGCAATAAAATATTTGTAGTCGTTTGAAGCAGGGAGTGATGGGGCCCACAACATCAAAGATCCACATAGAAAATGGCCATGGAGAGATAACAGATTGTAAATATGTTGCTGACGCATGAACGAAAGGTGCATGTATCTGGCATAGAGCACACTTCTTCACAAAATGGTAGCAATCTTGCTGCATAGTCTTCCAATAAGATCATGCCCATATGATTTGCTTGATAAGAGTTTGGTAGCCGATGAGTCTACTGCAAATGCCTTCGTGTACCTCCTGGACAACTTCTTTGGCTTCATCTTCGTCTAGGCATCTGAAATATTTAGAACTGAATCCACGATGATAGAGGACATCGGCAATAATAAAATATCGGGCAGACACATGCCAAATCGCTCGTTACTCTTACCAGTGATATTCTAAGAGAAGGAGACAGATGTCTTCTTTTTTATGGGAGCCTTTCTGAAACAGTTCTTAGCTTGCTCAGACATCATCCTAATCATCATTTTCTTGAACATCTGATATGTAGTAGGATCAATGCCATCCCTATCATTCAAACTCTGTCTTCTGGCAGATCTTGGAGAATCCATTTCTTCTTGCCTGCTTCTAAAATCACTGATGCCCTGATACAGTGGTGTCTTCTTGCTTGATCTGATCTGAACCACTTGGGAATACTGATGCTCTTTGTAGAATGGATGATTAAATTTCGATGATGAAGATTCAAGATAGAAATGAATATAGTAAAAATATTTGATGAGAATTTGATAAATAATTGAAAGAACATCCCATTACTAGGGATTGGGTCGCCGCTGGAATCACGACAATTATGTTGTCATTCTTTGCAAGGAGAACGAACAACTGCAAATATGCCTTGTCACCTAGGCGAGGTTATCAAACCATGATAGAATGAAAATTGAAGGATTTTTTTTTCTTTATTGAAGGAAAAATATGATTGCATCAATAGTGGACTTGAGAAAGAAGGGGCGGACAGACAATTTGCCACCACTCCTTATAACTGGCAGAGACACGAGGACCGAGAAAAACTGGAAGAGTAACAAAAGAGTCTCAGCCATATCTGGCAGAATGGTATGCTCCAGACCACTGTGCTGATGTAAGGTCGAACTCTGGCACGACTCCTGATAGCAGCCGCATCTCTATGTGCTTTTGTCTCTGAGAAACTGTCTGACACATCACTCTGGATAGTAGTAGGTACAAGAAAATGGGCCGAGTAGCTTGAATATCTTACCATATGCATAGGTGTATCTAGGAGGTCATAACTCTCGATCAAAATAGTCCCACACCACTTCTTCTTCCTGCAAATAATCGATCATGAATCGGTACCGCGCAACTGGAAGAAGTTCCTTGCCATTGTATCTGAACGAACTAGCTCTGGCCGGTACATGCTGAAAGAACCAAGACTGAAGAGCATAAGTACATCCCTCGACTAAGATGGACTCTCCAAGTGTGAAGCGGGTCAGTCCTCTGTATAGAAAAGCAAGCGCGGCCATGGCTATCGAAAGACGGCTGGTCTGTCGACTTCCCCATCTCCTCAGAAGCTGAACTATTCTGGCATCCATATAGTTTTGTCCATTTGGAAAGAAAACAACTCCCACAGTGCACAAAACCATCGCATGCTGAATTCTCTTTCGAGCTGTTCTGGACGGCGAGCTGGCTTTTGCGAATTCTTCATACTGTCGGTAGATCTCGATCAGACTCACGTACTCATTCCCATTTTCTTCAATCAGTGACCAAGACTTACGCCCTGTCATGCGAGCCATGACATCTTTAGGGTCCAGACCCTTGACATTAATTAGAAATTGCTGCTCTAACGGATCTCCAGGCTGAACGGCTGGCTCAGGCAGTCCCCTGATCTCTGAAAATTCATCCATCAGTAGTGTCATCTCACCCCATGGGAACCAGAATGTGCAAGTGCACGGATTCCACCGCTCTGTCAGTGCATGAATCAGATTGCCGTTGACTGTCAACTTTCCCACTGCAGATGCCAATTTCAACCCGCAATCGCTCAAGTGGTCCGAAAACATACGAGAGAAGTTTTTGAACCAGACATAGTACCACCGGGGGAAGAAGGGTCCGGTGCTAAGAGATCGATGCTCAGGAAGACTTTGTCGCACCTCATAGGAGATGTGACCCTCAGGAAAAACAGAATCGAGCTGACTGGATGCCATTGGACTGAAAGACAAGAAGACTGGAATTAGACTTTGGAAAAATACAAGAAATTTGAAAATTGCAGGCAGGATAAAATGAAAGCTGGAAATTCGAAGTCCAGAGGAACGAAAGAATGGAAAATCTCCTGGAGTTTTGAAGAAAAGGTGGATAATTTGGAAAAATTATCCAGGGTTTTTAAGAAAAAGGAGATATTTCATAAAAGATGAAAAATGAGGTATTTTGGAAAATTGTTCGGTATTTTGGAAAAACTGAAAAAATAAGGCAAAAATGAATATCATACATTCAATTACAAACAATTATGCACATACAGCAATCCCTAAGAAGCCAACTCTAAATGCATTGATTTTGAAAGAGCTTTAGGACCCTAATCCTGACTCTAGGCTCAGATCAACTGTGTCCAATCATGCTATGCCAATATACTCGAGCCGAGGCTCGATGTACGTGGCATAAAACTCATCTCCGGGTCTAGGCTTGTGTTTTCCCAACATCCTTGAGCGCCTGCCGATATACGTTGGACTATGGCCCTTGGTACGTGGCAGGGGGCGTTAGCCCAAATAAGTGGCCCAGTTGTGAGGCTCTGTCCCGAACTATGGTTCTGGAAGAGAGCCCAGCAACGTGAAGACCGGGTAGACATAGGTGGGGTGGTTTTTGAAATATGATCACATGCAGGCAAACAGAGGGCTCTAAGTCCTAAAGAGATAGAATTTTGAAAACTTTTGAAGAAGCAAACATTGTTTTCATACAAGTCCTAGATTGAGGAGTGTTGTATTTCAGACCTAAGTCTAAGTGAGCATGCATAATTCTCCTCAATATGGTCCTACCAAACCTTGCCTAGTCTACATGCAATCCATGTCAGCTGAGTTCAAGCCTAGGCTCCTAGGTTCACATGATATCAGGAATTAAAGCTGTCATTTCATAGAGCATAATTTTGATAATTGAGCTAAGTCAATGCACATAATTGATCAGGCGAAGACAGGTCCCATCTCGGTCGCCAAACCTGTTATCATCGCAAAATTTTTCCCCTCCCTTGCGAGAGAGAAACGAATTTCGCGAGTAAAACTCGACCAAAGTTTTGAAATTGGTTTTGAAAATTACTCGCCTCCGTTTTGAAAATTTGTGGGAAAATTCCATGGAATGGGATCCGCCTGTCGGTACGAGGTTCAACCGTTCCTGGCGCCTTTACCAGGGGTAATTGAACCAAGGACCAATTATGTGCTTTAACTTGACTCAAATATCTAAATTATGCTCTATTTTTCCTAGAATGCACAAAGAATCAGGCTTATGCTATGGAATTTTGAAAAATGCAAGTTTGAGAAACTATGATGTTTGCTTTGAAAAATTGAAATGCATTTGGAAAATGATTGGAAAAGTGCTTGAAATTGGAGTTTTGGGGAAAATCATTGAATTTCATTGGAAATCAGAAATTTGCATTGAAAAGTGATTTCTCAGGAAAACTTGAAAATCTGAGAAAATTGGTTTTGAGATTAGAAACTTGAAATTGCTTTTATAAGAAAATGGATTTGAGAATCTTGAGAAAATCTAAGAAATTTATTGGAAAATGACTTTTGAAATAGAAAATGAATTCTCAGGAAAACTGGAAAATATGAGAAAATCGATTTCTGAAAACTTGGGATTTTGAAATTTAAGAATTTGAAAACATAGGAAAATCTTGATTTGAACTTGGGAAATGCTTTGAAATGTCATTTGAAAACTTAGGATTTTGAGAAAATCAGATCCTGAGAAAGACTTGGAAATTCTTGAGAAAATTGAATTTTCTGAAATTGAAATTGGAAAATGAGTTTGAAAATAATGCAATTTGAATGATATGGATGAATGAATATGAATTTGAAAAGGGAATTTCATTGAGGAATTGGGAAATCCTTTTGAAACTTTGAGAAATGCAGTGCATTTTTGAAGTTAGCCTAAGAGTGTAGGCTGAATGTGGCTGATATAAAGATCATAAATCTTGGTTTTCTTCGTATTCTGACTATGGCCATAAATACGAATCCCACCGAGTTTATAAACTCCATAAGAGCTTGTGCACGTGTCATTCGTGTAAACCATAGTGAATTTGAAATAATGTGCATGAATCATACATCACATATTGAAATTTGCATAACTGAATCTTTCAATCTCTCCCAAGACTCGTGAAATTGTTCTCCCTCAATTTGAGAAAAACTGGTTATAGCTTTACGAAACTGATTCGTTTTACTAATTGGGAAATATTTTTTTAAAAATTCTTTTTGCATTCCTTCCCAAGTAGTAATACGAACCGTCTCTAGAGATTTTAGCCAGTGCTTGGCGTTATCTTTGAGAGAGAACGGAAACAAAGTCAACCACATAGCATCATCTCCAAAGTTATTAATTCGCACAGTCGAGCAAATCTCAAGGAATTCGTCGAGATGACGATATGGGTCCTCATTGCTAAGGCCATAAAACGAAGGTAACATTTGAATCACACTAGCCTTAATCTCAAAATGGCTCGCTCCTACATCAGGTCTCGTGATGCAGGAGGCTGGAGTATACGTATTTGGCATGAAGTACTCCCTCAAAGGACGGATCAATTGATGATCGTAAGCCATTGTGTACACCTTAGAGTAGACCGGTGTAGCACACGTTCTAACTTTAGGTTTTCTACCTAACTAACGCACTAAGCGGCCAAACCACGCAAACCACAAAGCGAGTGAACTAAAAACAACAAAAACTAAACAAACACCACACAGTTACACATAACAGAGA
This sequence comes from Nuphar pumila, assembly GCF_984573655.1. NCBI lineage: Eukaryota > Viridiplantae > Streptophyta > Magnoliopsida > Nymphaeales > Nymphaeaceae > Nuphar > Nuphar pumila. The sequence continues at coordinate 66,424,677 of NC_143255.1, read as the reverse complement.
TTATGCATAAAAAGATAAAATCTATGTGTACGGTACCAATCGTACACAGTCACCTCTAAGGGAATCCTAATAGGTGGGCTGTGCAGAAAAGTAAGCTCGTCTCTAAGATATGCACATACGTGGTTCTAAACCTAAATGCACACAAACACTAGGCAATAAAGTGAATACTAATATTACGCCGTTCCCCGGCAACGGCGCCAAAAATTTGATGTCTTTTTGTAATCGTTGTAAATTTTGAAAAGATTTTTATATGAAAAACATGTGAAAACCAGACATCAAATAATAAAAACCGGTTCTCACTAGTGGATGAGACCGAGTCGAACTCAGGGATTGGGAATATTTTGTATTCAAGCACACAAATCTAAACTATTCTTTATTGCCGAATTATTTGAAATGTAAAATGTACGAGAAAATTAAAAACAACTAACTATTACAACAAATGAATACCCTTCGCAGAGGGCGTAAAGTGCAATATTTACAACCCAATTAAATTTCTAATTCTAAAATAAACGAAAAACATCTTCTATTCTTGCACTCTTCCGTGTCATATAAGCACTTCCGCTCCACTCTTGTGCTATCCTGCACAAATCACAAGCACACGAGCAGTACAAGAAATAATAATAATAATAAAAAAAAACTATACTAAACACAGTTTATTCTAATTCAATGCTAAAACAAAACATGAATTGGGATAAGTAAAATGTAGATGGACGATACTAAAATGCAGAAAATAGAAACTCCAAATTACGAATAGAATGTTAAGGGAGTTACAAAATGATGAAGGTAAAATACTAGACTTGTTATATGCTATTTGGGATTGTTTCAGATCAAATGACTTTGAGTGGAGCGAAAGGCATATGCATGCCTATATGACATTGCAGCATAAACATGAATTTGCTGATTCAATGTTACCACAGCTACATAGCAGATGAAGATGAAACAATATCAACTTTGAAGACTGGATTTGAACATATAACAGAACATCAAAGATGATGCCATTCACTGATGCATATGCAAATAATATTCATGTTCTAGTTGCTGTGCTAAGCAGATGAACGTGATGCACATATGATGGACAAAAACCAGCTACTCTACAAACAAGTCACTGAGAATCTGTAAAAACAGAGAATTTACTAATGGATTTATTAACAGTAACTGTTGTAAAAGCAGATACTCTACTGAACAAAAATTAGATCCAATGTCATGCTTCCTTGCATAGGTAATGAACGGATCTGAGAAGGTAAGCAATGCAATTGACACAACACAACAAACACCTTATTCATCCACTGATCACATGAACTTCAGCCGATCACACTTTGCTAGGCATTGAATGGGCCAAACCACCTCAGATCGGACTATGCTGTTTAGATAAACAGCCGATTGATTTTTTTCTTCTTGCTGGACCGATATACACTAGATCGGCTCACAGTAGAGCACAAAATTCCTCTGAATATAATTCACAATGCTTGGATTTAAAATTCCTGCTGCTTCAGACTCAATTCAACGCAAACAAATTACATCAGATGATCTCAATCACAATTTTATTAACTAATGATCTACATTCAGACTAGAAATTGAATCACATGGACAATCAAAGCAAAAATTGCTTACAATGAACTCAAAACCTAATTACAGGATTAAGAAAACAAAGATAAGAAACCGACGATGCAGAACTCAATGGCTGAATTACATTTTTTTCTTTCTTAAAACAGATTCACTAATCTACAACACGATTAGACATAGAGAAACAAAAGATTAGAAAAAAGGGATTTAGGAAAAGAAGATTAGGAAGAGAGAAGAAGATACAGAGGAAGAAGAAGAAGAAGAAGAAGAAGAAGAAGAAGAAGAAATAAAGAAGAAGAAGAAGAAGTAGGAGAAGAAGAAGGAAAGAAGAACTCAGCACTCACCGTAAATGAATCTGAGGGAAGAAGCTGGCGGTCATCCACCGTGCGCCGTCGCCGGACTGAAGAGCCACCACCACCTCCGGCTGGAATATCATTAGAGGAAAAGGGAGAAGGGGAAGGTAGGATAAGGAAGGGCCGGTGATGGTGGAGAAGGGTGAGAAGATAGGGAAGAGAAGGAAAAGAGGGGGAAATGGGAAATGGTTCAGGCGTACAGGGGAGACGCCTAATTTTTACGATTTGGGGGTTTTTAAAAGCAACAAACCGGTTTGAACCGGTTTGTAACAGATGCAAACCGGTTCAAGCCAGTTTACTATTATTATTTTTTTCAGTTTGAAGTCAAAAACCGTGTAAACCGGTTTAGAAAAATTTTCAAAAACTTTATTTCATTTATAAAAACTATTCTACTAAAAAAAAAAAATTCTTTTCTAAAAACAAATACTTAAAATGAATATAAAACTATTTACTCTATATATATTTTTTATTTTTATTATTAAAAAAAAACTAAAACTAACTACTATGATTATAACAAAAACTAAAATATGTATAAAATTGTAAAATCAAACTATTTTTCATGCATTTTCTATTTTTAAATCATTTTAGCACATTTACTAAAAAACTAACATAAAATTGGGTTTTTGAAACATTATTTCATAAAATCATGCATATTTAAATGTTAATAAACCCTGAATTATATGCATGATCATGGATCAACGAAGCGAACTTACTTCAAATCGTGGAAGAAACGGCTCCGGGTTGCTCCTTTGGCTTCGAGCCTTCCTTCGAGAGGTCAGACTAAGTCAGATGAAGCTGACTTAGTTGAGAAAGAGGTAGAGTAGGTCAAACTACTCAACCTAGGTGGTTTGAACCAAACAGGGTTCGTTCCAAGTCAACTGGGTTCAGTAGGTTCGAACTCAGCTCAAGTAGGCTAAGTCTGGGTTCAGAAATCCAAACCAGAATCTGGCCAAAAATGGACTTTGACTTTGACTTTAAACCTAACTAGGTTCAAGTCAAGTCAACTGGGTTTGGACCAGGTCAAGTGGGTTCAGACCCAGGTCAGGTGGGTTAGGACCAGGTCAGGCAGGCTCAGGCTAAGTCAGGTGGGCTCAGGTGGGCTAGGCTAGGTAGGGGAGGTTTAGGAGAGAGAGAGAAGGCAAGAGAGAGAGGGGGGGGCGATTTTTATGAGAAGAGAGAGAGTGAGAAGGGCTATTTATAGCCCAAGCCCACCTCCTCTTGGGTTTTTCCATGCCCCTTTTACCCCATTGGCTTCTTTTTAATTCCAAGAGGTTCCTTGGTGTGGGGCCCACTTGGATATTCCATGGGATATTTTTGTGGGTCCCACCAGATATTTTCTGAGGAATATTTATGTGGGTCCCACCAATATTTTCGTGGGTCCCGCAAATATTTCGAGTTTTCAGCGATTATTTTCTGAAAAATTCTGAGTACGCCATTCCCTTCGTATTGACGTAACTAAGAAAGTTGGCTCGCAGGAATCCTTTGATTTCGTTCGAGTAGGAAGTTATGGCTTCCAGAGTGTTTGAGCATATATTCGCGATTCGATGAATATCCTATGTATAACTGGCTCGCAGGAATTGATTCGTTTCGCATTCTAAGAAAAAATGCTATTTTTACCGGTAAATGCCTCATGAATTTTATTCAGATATTTTCTGAAAAATTGCGGGTCTTACATCATTACCCCCTTAAAGGAATTTCGTCCGCGAAATTCAGTTAAGAGTACAATTTGAAGAGATCAGGATATTTATCTCGCATATCAGTTTCGGGCTACCAAGTGCAATCATTGATTCCATGATGCTGTCACCTCACTTTAACAAGTGGAATGACCTTCGTCCTTAGCACTTGGTACCGGCGGTCCATGATCTCCACTGGCCTTTCTTCTACTGTCATATCTTCTCGAATGTCAATATCTTCATGTTGAATGACGTGAGAAGGATCACGAACGTATTTACGAAGCATTGATACGTGAAATACATCATGTACTTGCGCGTATTGTGGTGGCAATGCTACTCGGTAGGCAGTCTCTCCGATTCGGCTCAAAACTTCGAAGGGACCAACGAATCTAGGGCTGAGCTTCCCCTTCCTTCCAAAACAAAACACACTCTTGGTTGGAGAGACCTTGATAAAAACCTTATCTCCAACCGCAAAAGTGAGTTCCCTACGCCGCTGATCGGCGTAGCTCTTCTGTCGACTCTGAGCAGTCAGTAGCTTCTTTCTGATCATGTGGACTTGCTCAGTATAATGCTGCAACACAATGGGCGAGTCCAAGGTTCGCTCACCCACTTCACCCCAATGGATTGGTGATCGACAGGGTCGCTCGTACAAGGCTTCATATGGTGCCATCCCAATGCTAGCGTGGTGGCTATTATTATAAGCAAATTCAGCCAACGCTAGGTGGGAATCCCAATCACCTTTTTATTCCAGCATACAGGCTCTTAGCATATCCTCAAGAGTCTGTATAGTTCGTTCTGATTGCCCATCTGTTTGGGGATGGAATGTTGTACTGAACTTGAGTTTCGTCCCCAGGGCTCTCTGAAGCTGCTCCCAAAAGTGAGAGGTGAACTTCGGGTCACGATCGGATATGATCGAAATCGGCACTCCATGGAGTCTAACGATTTCCCGAATGTAGATCTCTGCCAATCGTTCAGTTGAGTATCGAGTGTTGATTGGCAGGAAGTGAGCAGATTTGGTGAGTCTGTCCACAATCACCCATATTGAGTCATGTTGTCTCTTGGATCGAGGCAATCCAACGATGAAATCCATCATAATGTCTTCCCATTTCCATTCCGGAATCTCGATCTGTTGCGTCTTTCCACCAGGTCGCTGATGCTCGATCTTTACTTGCTGGCAGATCAAACATTTAGAGACAAATGTAGCCACATCACGTTTCATATCCCTCCACCAGTACTTCCTCTGCAAATCTCGGAACATCTTCGTACCCCCAGGGTAGATAGTATATTTACTACTATGGGCCTCCTGGAGTACTTTCTGTCTTAGCTCTGGGTTATTTGGAACCCAAATCCTTTCTTCCATCCATATTCCTCCGTCTTCTTTCAAATGGAAGAAAGTGTCATCTTTTTCAGCACGAGCTTTCAATTCCGAGTACTTGTTATCGTCGCGAAATTTTTCCCCGTCTTCCCTTCCTTGCGGAAGAGAGAGAGGGAAAATGCTTTCGCGCTTCAAACTTGACCGGACTTTGGAAATTGTTTTGAAATACTCGCCTCCGTTTTGAAAATTGCGGGAAAATCCATGGGATGGGGCTCGACCTGTCGGTATGAGGTTCGACCGTTCCTGCCGCCTTTAACTGGGGTAATCGAACCAAGGACCAAAATTGTGCTTGACTTAGCTAAATCATCGAAATTATGTTCATCCTAAATGCACGGAGAATTCAGGCATGTGCTATGAGATTTTGGAAAATGCAACTTAGGAAAACATGATGTATGTTTAGAAAATATTTGAAGTTGAAAAGAATCTCTCAGGAAAAAGATGAAAGTCAATTTCTCAGGAAACTCAGAAGAAAAGGGTTTTTGAAATCACGGGAAAGTTCATAAAGTTGTGGGAAAATCACGAATGGTTGAAAATCATGAGAAAATAGAAGTGATTCTTGAGAAAAGGGTGAACATGAAAATGGAAACACTTCTTAGGAAAACTTGGACTTTGAGAATTTTCTTAGGAAAATGATAGAAATTCATTGGAAAACCCTTGTGGAAAAGGAAAATTGAAACTTGGGAAATTGAAATCCTGAGAATCTTAATCTTGGAATACTTGGAAATCGATTTTGACTTTGAAAAAGGTAAGAGACTTCTCTTGAAAATCTTGGGAAAATGACCTTTTCTCCTGGAAAACTGTGGAAAAACTTGACTTGAGAAAATCGATTTTGAAAATTCTCAGAGTTTCTTGAGAAATTGATTTCTTTGAGAATGAAACTTTCTTAAGAAAATCGTGGGAAAACCAATGATTTCATGATGCGAATGACATGAGTAAATGAATGCACTTTGAAAAGATTTTCTGAGGAATTGGTTGGAAAAATGTGCATTAAATCAAAATAAATCCTTCACATATTCTGACTGTGGCCATGAATATGTTCAGAGTTTAATTGATTTAATGCACAGTACTTTGAAAACATTGGAAATATGATGTGCATTTTAAAATAGCCTAAGAGTGTAGGCTCAATGTGACTAGTAGAAAGATGATGGATCTGGGTCTCGTCCATATTCCGACTAGGGCCGTAAATATGGACTCCACCGAGTTCATCAACTCTCTAAGAGTTGGTGCACGTGCCATTCGTGTACATCCATGGTGATTTTGCAAAATAAGATAGATGAATCATAGAATCAGGATATTGCATGAGTCAAACTATATGATATGCATCCTAAACTGAACAGGAAATTAAATCTCTTATTCCAAGATTACACATAATTGTTACATCGTTGACATAAAGCGAAATAAATAAAAAAAATATACAAAGTTAAAAGAGTCAACATCCTTCGAATTTTCCTGCAAGTATAAGTTAGCACAAGAAATAGTAGGAAAGAGATTGGAAATCTCATATTAATGCCCATGCACTGGCGATTATGCCTGGATTATAATAGAAATTCCTGTATTGCTGGAAATATAATGTCTAAAGCATATATAGAATGCTTATGAAGATGCTCAAATATTAAACTTAAGTTAAATGAGGACTACACATATACGCACCTGAATGCTTAGACTTGTAGTAAAAGGAATACACATATAAAAACATATCTACTTGCATGCACTTGAGAGTGCACCCACCTAAATACATATGGAGATGTACATAAAGTATATACAAAAGGAGGCTTATGGACATATTTATGCGATACATCAAAGAGGGGTAAGGAATGCATGGATGCATGGGCCTATGGAGGCAATGCATAGGTGACTGGTAGATGTAGTTCATGTGAACTATTAACCACCGTTTTGTTCCTGTAGACTGATTTTGGGATGATCGCCAGATAAGGACCATTTTCATCATACTGAGTGCTTCAATGTATATCCAAGTTTTTTTTTTTATTTGCAATATGGAAAAGTCATAACAGGGTCATCTGAGAAACGCATGCACTTTTTTTTTTTTTATGTACAGCACCATCTATGGGCTTTTTGCAACCATGAACAAGGACTTGATAATGTGATGATTTATAACGAGAATGTAACGGTTTAATGGAGCAGGAATAGAGAATGCTATGGAACATGTGATATACAGTTGATGGGTCCTAGATGAGAATTAACAAATGAAAGATAGTGAAATAATATACACCGTCCTAACTACGCGACCATGAATGGCTAGCATCTAGATGCTCAAAATTTCAAGTTGCCTAAGTCTTCGTGTAATAAAGGTCTTGATATCATATCCTAGCTGTGTATTCCACCACTCTAAACAAACACAACCGATATATATCTCAACGGTTGTCTTTAATAATTTGAACTCCCACAGCAAACATTTCAAGTAACCTGATCTTACGCAGGGGATGTTCATGGATCAAAATTTTGTTGTAATGGAACTATCACAGGGCAAAATATAGACAACAACCTTGGGTAAAATGTAAACAACAGCCATGGACAAAATGTCAACAGCAGCCATCGACATTAAAATTAATCTAGGGGTCCACGCACACTACAGTATATATGCTGTTGAAACTAAAAAAAAATGATAACATGAAATGAACAAGATACATTAGGGAGTAGACGGATCGTAGCAGGAATCTCAATACCGATAATCAAGAGAATGAGAAAAAAAAAAGAAAAAAGAAAAGAAGAAGAACAAAAAGAAAAGAAGAAAAAAAAAACAAAAAAAAAACAAAAGGGGAAACATGTGAGACCTTGAGATGCTGGAATATACAGATACGTAATGGAAGGTCATGAGAAACAAGATTGGTTTTAACAATGAATTCAATTGTAGTATCTTGGTTAATGGCACACATTTTTTTTGTATGATTAATCCTCATGGATATCGCTTGGGGTAATACTGGGCAGATGAAAAATTAAATAGATATGCAGGAAACAATAAGACACAAACAAAAAAAAAATTGTAAGGCAACAGGGGGGTGGATGAAGACGACAAGAAAAAAAAAAAAAAAGAGAAAACTTTTGATAAAAGGGATGCCATTCTTGAACAGAACCTCCAACCCGATTTTCTTCATGGCACAAAGAGGAAAAAAAACTGAACTTGCGTGAAATCGTTACTCTCTAAAAAAAATAAAAAATGAATTTCAGACGTTGGGATGAAATGAGATATGAGTTTGAAAATTTGTAAATTGAAACGAAGAGGTCATTCCAGAGTTTTAAGAGATTGAACCAAAACAATAAAATGCTATGCAGAAGATGATGATTCTCTTTCAAAACATGCTATTCAGAGGAATCGATGAGGCCACTGCCAGACATCATCGATTCAAATATTAGGCAACGCTGGATGCAAACCGCATCAACCAGTGCAACGGATTTGCCTTTGTATGACCGGCACAGGATGAAAGATTCCCAAATTAGCAGGTGTGAGGAAGTTCCTTACCTGATTATGCGAACTGCACACCTTTCGGATGTTGGATCCTAGAAACTGGAGTGTTGAGAGAGGAAAGGAGGTGTTAAGGGGGGAATCGGTTTTCTGCAAGAGAGTCTCCAAATGCTGCCGCCAGGGGTATTCCAAAGATGGAAATCAAAGAATCGCCAATGGGGCCTCCTGGTAGATTGTCACTGCAGGTTGGGCGTTCTTATACTGTTCCTTGTATCTTTATTGGAGGAAAATGGCAGAAAGAACAGATGAGGGGGTCGAATCTTCAGAAGGGAACAGAGGGTTTCTGCAAAGAGGACCTCCACAAGTCTCCTCCTGCTAGCCGAGAGGGGACTCCCTGAAGAAGAGGGCGCTGAGGGGTTAGGGAAAGAAATCCAAGGGGCGATGCTGGAGAGTTAGGGGAAAAAGAGAAAAGTCCCCCTTTCGGGTGGCTTCAGCTCTCTTTTTAAAAAAGAGGTTCCGCCCTTTCAACCCAAAGCTCAGGCTCCTTCGTGATAAGTTTTAAAAACTGGTTTTTGAAACATTTCAAAAATTGTCGCCATTTGGGAGAGGCGGCTCCTTTCTTCCAGCCGATTTTTGAAACTTAGGAAAAATGGTGTCTTGGGTAGGGTTTCACGGTGGCTCCATCTTGGGGCTGAAAAGTAATAAAGTAAAAAAAAAATGAATTTTGTTGTGGTGGTGCCACCTCAGCTGACTTTGAAAACCTTTTGAAAAAAAAATTTTTGCTTTTCTTGGCAAGAAGCCTTAGTGGGGTGCCACCTACGTGGGCCCACTAAATATTTTATTAAAAATTAAATCAAAATAAAAGGATTTTATAAATCGGTGCCACTTTCGAGTGGGCACTATTTTGGAAATAAGGGAAATTTCGAGAATTTGAGTGTGACACCACCTCGAGGCGGGTCCCACGTCCTTTATTTGAAATAAGAGCCAAATGAGATATTTTGGAATTTTCACAATAATAGGCTAGTTTTGGAAAACATGAAGCCAAATTTGGCTTGATTTCAAAAGTTTGAAAGAAAATGGCTCTTCAGGGCGAAATTTTGAAAGAAGTAGGGAAATTCTGAGTCTTTTTGTAAAAGTTTGAAATAGAATCTTATGAATTTTGAAATTGTGTCCCCCTCTTTCCAACTGGCGAAATTTTGAAATGTCAAAACCATCCAAATTGTTTTCTTGAGAAAAACTTTTCGTAATTCGGGGTCCTGGGGGTAAAATGGGAAGAATTGATAATTTTAAAAACCCAGGGTTTTGAAATCAATTTTGAAAAGTTTTAAAATCAAATCTGGATTGACAATGACATGTTGTGCAGTGAAATGATATGCAAAAGACATGTCCTACAAAGTTGCCATTCTGAACTTGAATTTGAAAATTCTGACTTTTGGTTAAGCATGAGATTTTGCAATTTGAGGGTGTCTCTGAGTCTTAAATGGAGAAGTCTTGAGACTCGAGAATGGAATTTAGGACTCTCTGCAAGGTTCCATCTTGGAAAATGACCATTTTGCCCTTCCTTGGTTCTGGAGAACCGAAATGTGATGCTTGGTGGAAATGTCAAGAAGGTGAGTGAAAATTTGGGGTGTTTATAGATGCCCCTCTTTGCTACTAAGCCGGCTTGTGGCCGAGCTTAGTGGCAAAGAAAAACACTCCAAATTTGGGTTATAAAAAGATGCCCCAGTTAGAAGGATCTGACTGGATATGAGGAAATTAGCCTGGTGATCATGGTAGATATGAAATGAAGAATGGAGAAGCAAGATTTGCTTTATGAGTGCGAAGTTCAGGTTTTTGCCCTTAACCTGGATGGGACAGAAATACCTCGCATGGAACGAAGCTCAGGTTTTAACCCTTGACCTGATTGGAGAATGAAATATCTCATTGAAATGAGACTCAGGTTTGTACCCTTAACCTGATCGGGCAGAAAATTGAATACCTCTTTAAAGGAGGCTCAGGTTTGTACCCTTATCCTGATCGGGCGGAAAATGGAATACCTCTTTCAATGAGGCTCAGGTTTGTACCCTTATCCTGATCGGGTGGAAAATGGAATACCTCTTTGAATGAGGCTCAGGTTTATACCCTTATCCTGATTGGGTGGAAAAATGGAATACCTCTTTGACTGAGGCTCAGGTTTATACCCTTATCCTGATCGGGCGGAAAATGGAATACCTCTTTAAAGGAGGCTCAGGTTTGTACCCTTATCCTGATCGGGCAGAAAATGGAATACATCTTTGAATGAGGCTCAGATTTGTACCCTTATCCTGATCGGGTGGAAAATGGAATACCTCTTTGAATGAGGCTCAGGTTTATACCCTTATCCTGATTGGGTGAAAAAATGGAATACCTCTTTGACTGAGGCTCAGGTTTATACCCTTATCCTGATCGGGCGGAAAATGGAATACCTCTTTGAATGAGGCTTAGGTTTATACCCTTATCCTGATTGGGTGGAAAATGGAATAGTATGATGGAACCTTCGGATTTTGCACAATAAATCTGATAGGGGTTTTGCAAAAGGAAGGAAAATGGGGTCCCTAAAGCTTGAAAAGGGGTTGATCTTGGACGTCTCATTGCTGAGACTAAAATCAGCTTTTGAAATTGCCTCTTGCGAGAAATGATTGTTGGTTCGACCTCGAACCGAAATGGGACTGTCTATGGTGGGACAGTGGGGACACAGGGAAGTGTGCAAATCTGAGAGTTTATGCTCTCAAAGAAGGGAAGGAATCAAGTCCTTAAGAGGGTTTTAAAATTGGTGTCAGGATGTATCAAAGACGGATATCAAGCTCTCACTTCACGTCAGGATAGCTAGAAAAGATTATCAATATGTTGGAAATTTTGTTGTTGACTCAAAGTTTTTGAAAAAAATGATACGCATTATTGCAAAATATTCTTTCTTTTCAACCTAAAGCATTACCTCCAAATAAGATTCACTTCGTAGAATCGAAATTGGAAACCCAAATTGCTTGCAGTTGACCTTCTTCAAGGAAGCTATCAATTTCCTTGATATGAACAAGAAAGAGAATTTGATATTATGAAAGCAATTGATGTAAGAGTATTGATAATAGAATTTCACAAATTTAAAGAAGATTCTTGATAGATCTGGCAGTTTAATATCCTGGGAGCTTCTCTCATGATAATTTTTCTGCACTCTTTTGGCTATCTTGGGTTTTTTGCTACATTCTCCTTCATTTTGGAGATGTTCTTACTTTTTCTCTCTTTCTTTTTCCTCTCTTTCTCTCTTTTGGGAGGGTATGTCACAAGCTCCTTCATCTTGGAGATGTTCCGATCCTTCTTGGGCAATATTGACTCATAGGCTAGAGATCTTTGGATGATAGCTGAAATTAAATATCTTTTGGGGGTTATCGAGAGGTTCATCGCATCTGCCTTCATCTTGACAGTGCTTTGGACTTTCCCTGGAAGGATCCGTCACAAACTCCGTCATCTTGGAGATGTTTCGAATCTTCTTTGGCCCCGGGGGTCTACTCGCCTAATTCGCCTTCATCTTGACGACAGGTGAGAGATCCCTTTTGAGGATATTTAATGGCAGCTTAGGTGATTCTGAGGAGACAGGGTTTTGATGAATACTCTCTTTTTCTAGCGCTCAGGATATTTTCACTGCCTCGTCTTTACAAGAATAGCCTTTAAAGATGTGCCATTGACTGCGATCAATATCGATAATCTATGGCTTTTCAATAACATTGAATTTTCTTTTCTGGCCATATCGAAGACTTATCCTTCATCCTTTTGGTTGGCCAATAGAACGAATTTGAATTTTGAGTCTCTTTTCGCAAAAGCTTCACTCTTTTGGAAGTAATGCTGAAGGTAAATAGAGATTTGTGCAATAAAGATTCTGAAATCAACCAGTAATTTGATCGACAGACTGACAAAATTTTCTCGAAATCTTTGGTGAAAGTGAGTATTTGAAGTCCGACTCAACACATCCGTGACGAAAATTCTCCTCTTTTTCCTCAAAAAGAGAGACTCAGGCTTAGCCCTTACCTGAATGGGAAATGGGAAATAATCCTCTCTTCTCTGAAGAGGAGGTGTTTGCAAAACGGACTTTCGAAGAGAAATTAAGCTTTCGTCAAAGCTCCCTAATATTAGGCTTCTCTTATGGAAAGGGGGCTGATAATAGTGAGGTCTGAAAATTGGGTCATGAAAGGAACGAGTCCATCACACTCTCCCCGCAAAGAGGGTCTTTCATGACGGAAATGACCTAGTATGAAATTGGGGGGTCACAAGAAAAGCGGGTCTCCGTCGAGCCTCTCCCTTAAACAGAGTTCCTTGTGTGAAATTGGAAATTGTTTTGCAAACGGTTCACAAAGACGCGAGTCCCTTCAAACTCTCCCTAAAAAGGGGCTAAGTGAACGAATTGGATAGCATGCGAAAAGAACGATCTCCCTCGAACTCTCCCTAAAAGGGTCTCTCGCAAGAGAAAATGATTGAAATTGGATATTGAGATTGATTGACCTGAAGGTCGAAATTTAGAAATTGGAAATTGGTTGTTGAAAATTGATTGACCCGAAGGTCGAAATTTGGAAATTGGAAATTGGTTGTTGAAAATTGAATTACCCGAAGGTCGAAATTGGATGACCTGACGGTCGAAATTGAGAATTGACTGACCCGAAGGTCGAAAATTTGGAATTGGTTGACCGAAAGGTTGAAATTTTGGAAATTGGGTGACCCAAAGGTCAAAATTTGGAAATTGGTAATTGAAATTGAGAATTGGAAATTGGGTGACCCAGAGGTCGAAATTGGAGAATTGCCTGATTTGAAGATTTAAATTGGAATTTGGAGGGCAAAATATCAAATTTTGAGCAATTGACAGACTCTGATGATTGAAATGACTTGGATGACAAAGGGGAATCATGAGTTCGAGTCAGAGCTCAAATAAAATACAGAGATCACGAGTCGGAACCCGGATCAACAAAAGAAAATGAAGAGCTCGAATCAGAGCTCGAATGAGGTAAAGAGATCACGAGTTGGAACCCGGATCAACAAAAGAAAATGAAGAGCTCGCACCTGAGCTCAAACGAATAGAGAGATCTCAAGTCGGAACCCGGATCAACAAAAGAAAAATGAAGGGCTCGAATTAGGGCTCGAATGATGTAGAGAGATCACGGGTTGGAACCCGGATCAACAAAGGAAAATGAAGAGCTCGAATAGGAGCTCAAATGAATAAAGAGATCTCGACTCGGAACCCGGATTAACAGAGAAATGATTTGAATATAAACCCGAGTCGGAACTCGGTTTTCCAAAAGTTGGGATTTTGAAAATGTATCAGTTTGAACACTGGATTTTGAAAGAATCCCAGTTCGAGCAATGGGTTTTGGTTCAGTATTGGTGATTGCCTTTCAATTTTGAATCATTTGGAATCGTGATGGGACTGTCCGTTGAAATCCCAATACTGACCGGATTGTTGTTAATGCAATTGAATGCAAATGAATATGAATTGATGTATATGAATGCACACGTGCGTGAAATGCGGAATTTGTTTATCCTACCTGCATACAGAACAAAATTTTAAAAATGCCCTAGTGTAACTGGGAAAGAAAGTTGAATCATTATTTGAAGAAAAGGGAAGATTACAAGAGGAGACTAAATGTTTCAAGTGTAGAACTTTTTCAAGTGTCGAGCATTAATGGGATCTGGCAATTCTACCCCATCGGCGTTGATGAGCCGATATGAGTTGCGGGGTAATGCTTCTTTGACGACATATGGGCCTTCCCAATTTGGCGACCATTTGCCGCCTGGACGATGCTTGAGATAAGCTGTGGATCGAAGTACTAAATCATTGACTTTGAATCTTCTTTCGATGACAGACTTCGCGTATTTCCTGGCTACTCTCTGGCGATAGGATTGAGCGTGTTCTGCTGCTTTCAGCCTTCTCTCATCGAGCAAGTCTAACTGTACCAGTCGCTGTTGCTGATATTGATCAAGAGGTAATTGCAGAAGCGATGCAAATTTCAAAGCGGGCTTCTGAACATGTAGCGGCAACACTACTTCTGTTCCATAGACCAGTTCTGATGGGGTAGCATTCGTTGGAGTGCGAATAGTGGTCCGGTAGGCCCATAGTGCATCGTAGATCTTCTCATGCCAGTCACGCCCTGTTTCCACAGTTCGCTCCAAGATACGAATTAAAATTTTGTTGGTGGCCTCTGCCTGACCATTCCCTTGAGGATAATATGGGGCAGAGAAATGATGATAGATCTTGAACTTTGAGCAGAATGTCTTCATCTTTTCATTCTTGAAATGACTGTCATTGTCTGACACAATGTCATGCGGGATACCGAAACGACAAAGGATGCTCTTGTGAATAAAAGAGACCACATGTCGGCCTTCTACTGTGCGAAGAGTGATAGCTTCTACCCACTTGGTGAAATATTCTGTTGCGGCAAGGAAATATTTATGGCCATTTGAAGCTGAAGGAGTGATGGGACCTACAACATCGAAGGCCCACATAGAGAACGGCCATGGAGAGACAACAGATTGTAAATAAGTTGTCGGAGCATGAATAGAAGGTGCGTGTATCTAGCATTGCACACACTTCTTCACATAATGATAACAGTCTTGTTGCATAGTCTTCCAGTAGTACCCTGCTCTTATGATTTGCTTGACAAGGGTTTGGTAGCCGACGTGACCACCACAGATGCCTTCGTGTGCTTCTCGCACGACTTCTTTGGCTTCTACTTCATCTAAACATCTGGAATATTCTGAACTGAATCCTCGACGATAGAGGACATTGGCCAAAATGAAGTATCGAGTGGACATACGCTGGATTGCTCGCTGCTCTTTCTTTGAGAGTTCTAGAGAAAACTCGCCAGTTTCTATGAAAGTTTTGATATTATAATACCAAGGCTTCTTCTTTTGCTCAGCCTGGTTTACTTGCTCCGATGGAAGGAAAGTAGGTTGGTCAAGTCTGCCAATTTCAAAAGAGCGACAAGATTCTCCATTCTTGAATGCCATAATGGAGCCTAAACTGGCTAGGCTATCGGCCACTTGATTGAAATCTCTCTTGATATGGAATAACTGAAATTCCTCGAACTTGCTGACAAGAGCTGAAACAATTTTCTGATAGGGAAATAGCTTCTGATCTTTGACTTGCCATTCGGCTCGAACTTGATTGACAACGAGTAATGAGTCGCCATAGGCATGCACTCTCTTAACATTGAAATCTAGTAGAATCTTTAGACCTTGAATCAGGGCTTCATATTCGGCCATATTGTGGGTACATTGAAAATCTAATTTGAGAGAAAATGGAATCATCTCCTTCTCAGGAGTGATTAATAGGATTTTGATGCCTATTCCGGCCATGTTCTTAGAACCATCGAAAAATAAATTCCAGACTGGAAATTGCTGGATATTGTAAATTTGCTCATCAGGGAAGTCATCTTCGGCTTTCACCTCTTCTGCCAAAGGAAAGTCTGCCAATTGATCTGCAATTGCTTGTCCTTTAATTGATTGTTGCGAAACGTATTCTAAGTCATACTTGTAAACACCCCAAATTTTCACCCTCATCCAGTGTTTGTCCATTTCATAGGTCATCACAGATTATTGCATGTCATTGCATGTATTCTGCATTTCATTTCATCACATCTCATTGCATTACATAGCATTGCATGTCATCCCATCTCATTTTCGAGATCCAGCACTCCTATTTCAAAACATTCAATCCAGATTTGAATTTTAAGGCTTTATTTCAAAATCAATTTCAAAACCTGGGTTTTTATTCAATACTCTGTCATTTTCCAACCCCAGGACTTTATATTTCGAAATATTTTCTCAAGGAAACAATCTGGATTCATTTCAAATTCAAATTTTAATCGATTTCAATTCACAGATGAGACCCATTGAGGTGGTGTCGCTTCTGAATTCCTCTATTCATCAAGTTTCTCAAAATTTTGAAAGTTTCAGTCCGATCAGGACTCTGTCTCAAAGTCCTGATCCGGTCAGGAGTCTGTTTTGAAGTCTGTTTTACTTCCATTTTTAATCTTTTTCGTTTGTTTTCGAAATTTAGGTCATTTTACAGAGTCCAGTTAGTTCAGGATTCTATTTTAGAGTTCGGTCGAGTTAGGAATCTAACCCTGACTGTGTTTTCTGACTTATTTCATCATTTCTTGATAAAATCTTTTGAAAATTCTTTCATTTGGCTGTTAAAATTTAAAATTTCAGAGTCCTAAGAGTTCAGGACTCTAACCCGGAGTTACAGTTCGCATGAGACCCTATTTTCAAAAATCTTGAATTTCAAATGTCAATTTTAACCCTTTTTCAAAGCCATTTTCAGTGTTTATTTCAAAATTTCTAAAACTCGATGTGGGACCACTCAGTTGGCACCATATCCAGAGGAATTCTAATTCAGTTAGGATCCTATATCATTTCAAAAATTTTAATTTCAAAGTTTGCTTTTGAAAAGCTTTTGAAAACTCCTTCAATTTCAAGTTTTAAAATCATTTTTTTTTTTTTTTTGAAAAACTCAAGTAGGGCCCACTCGGGGTGGTGCCATATTCGAGTCAGTCAGGGCTAGACTAGGGTTAGTGGATGTCTTGGTTAGTGTTATAGGTTTAGAAGAGTCAAAACCATTTTGAAAAAAACTCATTTTGAAAGTTAGTTTTTAAAACTAGTGTTTTTAAAGGTTTTTAAAGGTTTTTTTAAAAAAGCCAAATGTAGAAAATGCCAAGTGGCATTACATTTGGGGATTTTTTAGGAGAGTCTAGGGGTTAATTAGGTATTAAATAGGATAATTTAGGCTAGGGGTAGGATAGTCTTTACACCCCAAAATCGCCCCCCTTAGAAGAGTCCAATTTTTTTAAAACATTTAATTTTTAACCTAAATTTTTTTTATAAATAGAAGGCTCTAGGGGGTCGATTTTCCCAATTGGCTTTCCTTTGGATTCTTGGAGCTTCTCTCTCCTCTCCAGCCTTTCCTCCATTGCAGCAACCTCAAGGTAACTATTTTCTCTAATTTTTAGTTTTTATTTAATTTTTTTCATTGTTTTAAACATGATTTAGCCATTGGTACCATCATCTTCATGGATTAAACCATGGATTCAACCTCAAGAACCATCAAGAATCAGCAAGAACGATCCAAGAAGGTGATACAACCCTGTTTTGGGTGATTTACAGAGATTTTAATCCATTAGAATTGATTTTAATATGATTCTTTGCATTAATAACCAATAAAATATATGATTTGCCCTTTTTAATGGGTTAAATCTATGTTTTAAAGGTGATATCAAATTCCAGCCATTGATTCCCTGTTTTTATTTTATTTTCATGGTTTATTAATGTTTGTTTTACGTTCTATAGCATAGAAATAATTTTTATTTACTGTTTTATGGTTTATTTTATTTATTTACATTAGTTAATGCATGGTTTTTCAAGTTTCTTAAATTTCTGTGTGTTCTAGGTTTAGAACCGTAAAGATGATGTTATTTCGGATGGAAGCACTCATTGTTTATTTCTGATTTTTTTATATGTGGTGCATGCATGAGTTATTGAGTTACTGTAGAAAAATCAGAGGTTTTGGATCTCAGGAACTCTGTCAAAAAAATCAAACATCAAATCGGGTTTTTAAAGTTTTAAAATCGTGGTTAAAATCAAGAAGGTAACTTGCTATTATGATATTTCTCTCATATTATATTCGATTTTAGATCTGTGAAGTGCTATGGATTCACAGTGAGTAGATCTGTCTTCTGTGAAATTTTCGGATTTTTTGATCACTGTTTAGTATTTTTCCCCTTTTAGAGAATCTGTTTTTAAATTTAAAACTCGTTAGGGTTTACCAAAACCCTAATCAGACTTGTGTCAGTCATAAATCCCAAACCACAGATCCGATTTTAGATTTATAAAAAGTGAGTATTGTTATTTTTCTATCTACTGTTTACCATAATAATTTCAGAGACTTTTGTTTAGAATTTCTATTTATGTCTGTATTTTCAATCTGGAATAGCTGTTTTAATCCCTGTTAAGAGTGATATATTTTAGCTCAGATTGCCGGAAGGGTTTCTCACTAACCGAAGATGATTTTTCCGATCTGTAAATTGGGAAATCTTTGTTTTCTTTCCTAGTTAATCTCTGTAAAATTTCATAAATTTCCATGGAGATTTGACCCCTGGTTCAGGTCTTGGACTGAGACTGGTTGGTGAATTAGGTCAAAAATAGCATATTTTTAGGGTTTAATGCAATTTTCGGATTAATTTAATGTCAAAAAATTATTTTTATAATTCCAATTCGACATTAGGGTTATAAAAAGTGCAGGTACCAATTTTTATGGATTTTGGAATCCATTTGATGGCTGAATTTAGCAAATTGCAAAACCGGGTTCCTAAAAGATCCAAAAACACTGCAAAAATCACAAAATTTGTGATATTATTGGATTTTTGTGCATAAGCATATATTTTTATGATTTAATCATGTTCATAATCATATTAGGATGCTTTAGGTTTAATTTTGTGCTCATTTGATTTCATTTAGTGCATAAAACCTAAGTTTTTACCAAAATCTATTTCTAAAAACCCTCATTTCAAGGCCATAGTCTTGCTATCGGGGGCAATTTGGTCATTTGACCAAAATTTCGAAATCCCTAACCCTAATTTCATATTTTTAATCATGTCATAGCATATTTGGTTTGAGTTTATTCCATTCAAATTTCAAAATTTGCATTTTATCAAAATATCTTTCTAAAAACCCTAATTTCAAGGCCATAGTCTTGTTATTAGGGGTATTTTGGTCATTTTGACCACAATTTCGAAATTACATATCTTCTCTTTCATATTTATTCAATTTTATTTCATACTTTATCATTTTTATTTAAGGGAATCAAGGAAGAGGCTTATATCTAGCAAAATCCAACAATTTCCTGATATTGTTGGATAAATCTAGAAAAGCCAACATATATTCATTAACCAAGTTCTCTAGTTTTGCAGGTACATTGAAGACTTTATTTTTCATGTATTTAAATTTCAATAGTGATGTAATTTGTAATTAAACTTTGGAATAAGAATTTACATTTCCTGCTTAGCTTAGGTTGCATTGCATATAGTTTATTTTTATAATTTTAATGTGTGATGGATGATGATTCATACATATTTTTACAAATTCACCATGGTCTACACGAATGGCACATGCACTAGCTTCTATGAAGTTTATAAACTTGGTGGAATTTGTATTTATGGCCATAGTCAGAATATGAATGATACTTAGATTTATGATCTTCACATTAGCCACATTCAGCCTACACTCTTAGGCTAACTTCAAAAATGCACTGCATTTCTCAAAAATACAAAAAGTATTTCTCAATTCCTCAAAATCATATTCATTCATTTCATGCATTTGCCAATTCCAATTCAAATTTCAATTCAAAGAAGTTCATTTTCTCAAAATCTCCTAAGTCTTATAGCAAAATCGATTTTCCCAAAGACATTGAATTTCAAAGGATATTTCAAGTATTTCCCAAGTTCCAAATTCAAATTTTCTAAGTTAGAATTTCAATTTCCAAGTTTGAATTAAGAGAAACCAAGTCTCTCAGAATCGATTTTCACCAAATGTCAAGGATTCCTCAAAATCGATTTTTATTTCTCTCAGAAGTATATTTCAAATCCCATTTCACGATTTCTCATGTGATATCATTTCCAAGATTTACATTTTCTAAAAATTTCAATCATTCAAAGCAAACATCATGTTTTCAAATATGCATTTTCTGAAAATTAATAGCACATGCCTGATTCTTTGTGCATTTAGAAATTAGAATATGATTTAGACAAGTTGAATAGAGTAGAGCATAAGATTGATCCTTGGTTCAATTACCCCTGTTAAAGGTGGCAGGAACGGTTGAACCTCGTACCGACAGGCGAGTCCCATTCTACGGAATTTTCCCGCATTTTAAAAACGGAGGTGAGTTATTTTCAAAAACTTTTTCAAAGGTCAGTTTGATTTGCAAAAGTAAAAATTTTGCGATGAGAACAGGTTTGAAGACCGAGATGGGACCTGTCTTTGCCTGATCAATTTAATGCTCTACTTAGTTCAATTTCTCAAAATCGATTTCCATGGAATGTCAGCTTTGCTTTATGATATCATGTGAACCTAGGAGCCTAGACTTGAACCCAGCTGACATGGAATGCATATAGACTAGGTATGGTTTGGTAGGACCATATTGAGGAGAATTATTCATGCTCACATAGACTTAGGTCTAATACAACACTCCTCAATTTAGGAATTGTATGAAAACAATGTTTGCTTCTTCAAATATTTCAAAAATCTATCTCTTTAGGACTTAGAGCCTTCTGTTTGATTGCATGTTTTCATGTTTTTCAAAAATCACCCCACCTATATTGTCCCGGTCTTCACGTTGCTGGGCTCTCTTTCAGAACCATAGTTTGGGACAGAGCCTCACAACTGGGCCACTTATTTGGGTGAAAACCCCCCTGCCACGTACCAAGGGCCATAGTCCAACGTATATCGGCAGGTGCTCAAGGATGTTGGAAAACTTGAACCTAGAACCGGAGAAATTGATTTTATGCCACGTACATCGAGCCTTGGCTTGAGTATATAGGCATAACTGGATTGGATACAGATGATCTGAGCCTTAGAGTTAGGATTAACGTCCTACAACCATTTCAAAATTTGTGCATCTAGAGTCAGCTTTTAGAGAATCCTGTTTGTGCATACTTGTTTGTGCAGAATGTGATTGAATATGTCATCTCCTTTTATTTTCCATATTTTCCCCAATTTTCTAAAATACTGGATGATTTTTTTAAAATTCCCCAGTCCATGTCCATGTACTGTCCATGTTTTAAATCCTGGACGATTTTCAAAATACTTCATTTTATAAAGTACTTCCTTATATTTCATTAAACCCTGGACGATTTTCATAAAGTTCCTCCATTTTCTTCAAAACTCCAGGTGATTTCCCATCTTTCCTGTCTTCTGGATCTCAAATTTCCTGCTTTATTTTTATCCTGCCTACATTTTTCTCAAAATTCCTGTATTATCCAAGTCTTATTCCAAATTTTCCATGTTTTCCAGTCTATTCTGATGGCATCCAGTCAGCTTGATTCAGTCTTCCCTGAGGGTCACATCTCCTACGAGGTGCGACAACGTCTTCCCGAACATCGAGTCCTCAGCACCGGATCCTTCTTTCCCCGGTGGTATTATTCATGGTTCAAAAACTTCTCTCATATGTTTTCGGACCATCTGGATGAGTGTGGATTGGAACTGGCGTCCGCAGTGGGAAAGCAGACAGTCAACGGCAACTTGATCCATGCACTAGCAGAGCGGTGGAATCCGAGCACTTCTACCTTCTGGTTCTCGTGGGGCGAGATGACAGTACTGATGGATGAATTTTCAGAGATTATGGGACTGCCCGAGCCAGCCGGTCAGCCTGGAGATCCATTGGAGAAACAGTTTCTGATTAATGTTAAGGGTCTGGACCCTAAGGATGCCTTAGCTCGCATGACAGAACGCAAGTCTTGGCCATTGATTGAAGAAGATGGGAATGAATACGTGGACCTGCTCGAAATCTACAGACAGCACGGGACATTTGTGGAAGTCAGCTCGTTGTCCAGGACAGCTCGAGAGAGAATTCAGCACGCGATGGTTCTGTGCACTGTGGGATTGGCTTTCTTTCCCGACGGACGAAATTACATGGATATCAGAATAGTTCAGCTTCTAAGGAGATGGGGAAGTCGACAGACCAGCTGCCTCTCAATAGCCATGGCCGCACTCGCCTTTCTATACCGAGGGTTGACTCGTTTCGCACTCGGAGAATCCATTCTAGTCGAAGGGTGCACCTATGCCTTGCAGTCTTGGTTCCTCCGACATGTGCCAGTTCCTTCAGATACAATGGTGAAAAGCTTCTTCCAGTTGCGCGATATCGGTTCTTGATCGACAACCTTCAGGAGGAAGAGGTCGTATGGGACTACTTTGATCGCCAGGAATCACCTCCCAGATATACTTATGCTTACGGCAAGCGATTCAGACTACTTGGCCCGTTTTTCTGCGCATACTATCATCCCGAGCGGTGTGTCAGGCAGTTCTCTCAGAGGCAGAAGCGCGTAGAGATTCGTCCACTAGCGGGGGTTATGCCAGAATTCGATCTCACATCAGATCAATGGTCCGGAGCATACCATTCTGCCAGACATGGCTGGGATTCCTTTGTCAGTCTTATTATTTTTCCTGGTCCCCGTGTGTCGTCTGATTTTGTAGAGTGGTGGAAAATTGTTCGTCCCCCTCCCCTCTGTCAAGTGTATTATTGATAAAATCATGTTTTTCCCCTCAATAAAATTCCTTTATATTTCACTTTGGTTTGACGACCTCGCCTAGGTAACAAGGCATATTTTCAGTTGTTTATCTTGCAAAGGATAGCAACGCAATTGTCGTAATCCCAGCGACGACTCAATCCCTAGTAATGGGATATTATTTCAATTGTCTACCAAAATTCTCAACAAATATTTTCCTCCAAACCAAATTTCCTTCAGAAGCCTAACCATCAGTTCTGCCCTGCAGAGAGCATCAACAACATCCAAGAGAATATTTGCAATACCCGATGGTCAATACAAGATCCAGAAAGAAAACCACATCAGTTGAAGGTGTTGCATATTCAGTAGCTTCAGAAGAAGAGATGGACTCACCTCGATCAATCCAGAGTCAGGGTCAGCAGGCGGATGATGGCATCAATCCCCAAATGTATATCATGTTCAAAAAGATGATGACCAAGATGCTGGCAGAGCAAGCTGAGGCCAGTACTGAGCAAATTCAAACTAAACAGAAAGATAAGGGTCAGGCCGTCAAGAATGTGAAGATCAGCAAAAAGCAGAGTCGTCACGAGGAAATATCTGATGAGTCAGAATCAGCTGACGATGCTGACAAGGAATGTGAAAATAAATATGAATTCAGAAGGTCGACTCAGGGTCAGGGGTCAGCTTACAAATCCAAGAATCAGTCTGTTGACGACCTGCGCAGTCACAACTGAAAGATGTGATGAAAATGGTTAAGGATCTGCAGGCCCGCGACAAGGGCAAGAAAATCTTCACCAGCGAAGACTTCTATGATGAATTGGATGGGGATGATGATCTCGATAACCTCCCCAAGAAATTCATTAAGTTTGATGGTTCGGGTGACCCAAAGGCACACCTCGCCCTTTTCTTTGCAGAGTGTTCCAAGTTCAGGAGGAATAACAGAGCCTTATTTCTTTGTTTCCCTCGCAGTTTGGAGGGTATTGCAGCAAAATGGTATTCAGAGCATGTTAATCCCATAGAGCTGAAAGAGTTTGATAAAGTGGTCAATTTGTTTATTGAGCACTTTTTATTCAACGCTGAGGCACTCCCGACCCTCAGCCACCTCTGTGGCCTGAAACAGAGAGAAAATGAAAAGGCCCGAGATTTTATCCACCGTTGGAGATCAGCTTGTAATAAAATGAGAGATCCCATATCAGAGGGGCATGCTTTGTCCTTAATTCTAAGCAATTTCTCGCAGCCTCTGAAAGGCCTCATCTCCACCGCACCATCCAGAACCTTTATTGAATTAACAGAGCGAGCCGAATGGCTCGAATTAAGTCTGGAGAATGGCTTCTATGAAGGTTTCACTTTCACCAAGAACAGCGGCCAGAACGAGTCAAAGAAGAAGACTCACTTTACTAATTCTGTCAATAATAATAAATGGAATCATCGCAAGGGGCAGAATAGAGACTTCTGTTATGGGGCAGGAGGTTCAAACAGGAATGATCAGAAAGGGAAGTCGATCCCGCAATTCAATAAGCCGCTTCAGCTGGAGCAGGGACCAAAACCCCGAGAAAAAGTGAAGCATGAAGGATGGAGCTATGACAGGAAATTCACCCCATTAGATCAATCACTCGAGACTGTGCTCGAGTACATGTTGACCAAGGAGATGGTCAAGTTGCCAAGGCTGGCCGATCCTCCCGTTCCTATGGGAAAATTTAAAAACCAATTCTGCAAGTTCCACAGAACAGTGGGGCACAATACTGAGAACTGCTTTGTTCTGAAGAATATTGTTCAGGACCTTATTGATAAAAATCTTCTGGTAGAAGGCGCGGAAGATGAAAATATAGATATTCTAAAAGAGCCATTTCCTCGTCATTCTACAGTAGTCATCACCGAACAGTCGTTTCAACCACAGGAGCATATCAGGCCATGCTCTGAAAATGACATGCAAGCTCAGCATCAAGTCCTGGCATTGCAGCAGGCTCGGTCCAAGGCCCAGAAGATGGACCTTATTTCAGCTTTCGGCAAATTGAAAGTGTCTGACAAGTCCGTTGGGATATCTCCCGAGGTAGCCAGAAGTATGCCATGGCTCCCTAAGCATCTCATTAAGCCCACCACGAAGAAAAGCGAGACATCAACTCTAAAGCCTATTACAGCATTATCAAATGTCTCAATTTTGGACTTAACTCAAGCCTCCGCCAAGCATCAGCATGTGTTGAATGATCTGCTACAAAAGATCAAGGTGAAACCAAGCACAACTCCTGAAGACATGGCCCATATAGTCAATCAGACCATGACTAATGCTCCAGTTACTTTCTCCGATGAGGATCTCCCTAAACCTCATGTATTTCACAACAATGCCTTGTATGTTGTAGTTCGAACCAGAGGGATGAAAGTTCCTCATGTGCTGATCGATGGAGGCAGCAGCCTCAATATATGTCGGGAAATGACCGCCAAAGCTTTGGGCATAAAAGAAGAAGAATACATTCCAGATCCAATCACCATTTATGGGTTTGACAATCATGGCCAAACAACGAAAGGAAAAATATTCCTAGAGATCTTCATTGACTACTCGGTCCATTCAATTCTCTTTCACGTGGTCAATGTGCCGCCCACTTATAATCTACTTCTCGGGAGACCATGGATCCACAACACAAACGCAGTACCGTCTACTCTGCATCAATGCATCAAGTGGTCAAAAGGTGGTATGATCACGACAGTCTTAGGCGAAGATTCGGAGCAGAGGCTAGCACAGCCCATGGTTCTCAGGCCCTCTTTCACTACTGATATCCCTAGCATTAGGGGTATTGAAGAGGTCAGCTTCGAAGAAGATTCAGGAATAATGCAGACGGCAGAGCAGCCCGAGCATACAGTGGCTGCGACCCGATGGGGAGGTCCACAGTTCTTCAAGATTGGAGGACGAATTGATTACAGCACTCTTAAGGGTCATCCCCTATTCTCCCAATTTATGAAGGCTAAAAAAGGATTTGATTTACTAGTAAAGCATGGCTACCAGCCTTTTCGAGGCCTAGGCAAAAATGAAGATGGTCGTCTTGAACCAGTGTTTCCTCAGCACTGCCATAAAAGAGCCGAATTGGGCTTTAATGGTCGAAGGTCTCAGAAAGGGACTATTTTCATTAAGGGAGCACATTAGAAGAATTCCTTTGTCTTTCTTTTTCTATTCTGTTATCGGGATGATATCCCATTTCATTTTCATCATTGTCATTTTGATTAATTCTATCTTTCAATAAAGTTGCCAGTTTCCTTTGTCTATCTTGGTGCCATTTGTCTCTTTGTTCCTCAGTATTAAATCTTCACAAAATTGAAATCATTTTGCTCTTTTATCTTTCCAATTATTTTCAATAAAAGCAATTTATTTCATGATGAGCAATTTCCCTAAATCAATTTATCCTCCAATTTTCAGAATGTCTTCCCGATCTATCAAGAAGCTCGTCTTTAATCCAAAAGCTTGTTCGAAATCAGCAGTAATTCATCAGGTCAGAATAAGAGCAGAATGTAGTCAAACTGCAAAGCAGTCAGAAGAACCCGCAGAGTTTGATTCAGCTCTTCAGGAACTGCCAGAATTTGCATCGATTCAGAGGCAAGATGAGCCATTATCCTTGGTTCAAGATCCGACTGAGGATATCAATATCGGATCAGAAGACGATCCTAGAATTCTCAAAATTGGCAGTGGTTTGAGCCCAGGAGAGAAAGAAAGGCTCACTAATTTCCTCAAGCAGCATGAAGAAGTATTCGCATGGACTTATGAGAATATGCCAGGTTTAGATCTGAAATTGGTGGAACATCGCCTCGTTTTAAAGCCTGAGGCGAAACCAGTCAAGCAGAAGTTGAGAAAAATGGATCCTCGAATCAAGCAACAGGTCAAGGAAGGACTTGAGGATCTACTTAAAGCAGGATTCATTCGAGCAATTGATTACCCGGATTGGTTGGCGAATATCGTAGCAGTTCCTAAGAAGAATGGGAAAGTGCGAATCTGTATCGACTTCCGTGATCTCAATAAAGCCACTCCGAAGGATGACTATCCGCTCCCAAACATTGATCTCCTAGTCGATAGCACAGCCGGGCATGCTATGTTTTCCTTTATGGACGGATACTCCGGATATAATCAAATCAAGTTGGCCGCTCGTGACCAATCCAAAACATCCTTTACCACGCCATGGGGCACTTTCTGTTATACAGTCATGCCTTTTGGGCTCAAGAATGCTGGAGCCACTTATCAGCGCGCTATGGCCGTTATATTCCATGATCAGATGCATAAAATCATGGATGCATATGTTGATGATATTCTAGTAAAATCCAAAGAAGAGGAAGATCACATCGAAGCTCTCAATCAAGTTTTCAAGCGGCTCATTCTTTACAAGCTAAGACTCAATCCACAAAAATGTGTTTTTGGAGTCGAATCTGGCAAGTTGCTGTTATCATCGCAAAATTTTTCCCCTCCCTTGCGAGAGAGAAACGAATTTCGCGAGTCAAACTCGACCAAAGTTTTGAAATTGGTTTTGAAAATTACTCGCCTCCGTTTTGAAAATTTGCGGGAAAATTCCATGGAATGGGATCCGCCTGTCGGTACGAGTTTCAACCGTTCCTGGCACCTTTACCAGGGGTAATTGAACCAAGGACCAATTATGTGCTTTAACTTGACTTAAATATCTAAATTATGCTCTATTTTTCCTAGAATGCACAAAGAATCAGGCTTGTGCTATGGAATTTTGAAAAATGCAAGTTTGAGAAACTATGATGTTTGCTTTGAAAAATTGAAATGCATTTGGAAAATGATTGGAAAAGTGCTTGAAATTGGAGTTTTTGGGAAAATCATTGAATTTCATTGGAAATCAGAAATTTGCATTGAAAAGTGATTTCTCAGGAAAACTTGAAAATCTGAGAAAATTGGTTTTGAGATTAGAAACTTGAAATTGCTTTTATAAGAAAATGGATTTGAGAATCTTGAGAAAATGTAAGAAATTTATTGGAAAATGACTTTTGAAATGGAAAATGAATTCTCAAGAAAACTGGAAAATATGAGAAAATCGATTTCTGAAAACTTGGGATTTTGAAATTTAAGAATTTGAAAACATAGGAAAATCTTGATTTGAACTTGGGAAATGCTTTGAAATGTCATTTGAAAACTTAGGATTTTGAGAAAATCAGATCCTGAGAAAGACTTGGAAATTCTTGAGAAAATTGAATTTTCTGAAATTGAAATTGGAAAATGAGTTTGAAAATAATGCAATTTGAATGATATGGATGAATGAATATGAATTTGAAAAGGGAATTTCATTGAGGAATTGGGAAATCCTTTTGAAACTTTGAGAAATGCAGTGCATTTTTGAAGTTAGCCTAAGAGTGTAGGCTGAATGTGGCTGATATAAAGATCATAAATCTTGGTTTTCTTCGTATTCTGACTATGGCCATAAATACGAATCCCACCGAGTTTATAAACTCCATAAGAGCTTGTGCACGTGCTATTCGTGTAAACCATAGTGAATTTGAAATAATGTGCATGAATCATACATCACATATTGAAATTTGCATAAATTAAACTATATGCAATGCAACCCTATTCTAAGCAGAAAAGTAACTTTTATTCCAAATTATTACATTTGAGGTTACATTGAATTGAAATAAAAAATAAAAGCTAAGTCTTCTTCTTGAATGTTCCTGCAAAACTAGAAAACAAAGTTAGCACAAAAATGTAGGTTTTTCTGAATTTATCCAAAAATATAGAAAATTATCGGATATTATTCAGATATAAACCCAGAATCATACCCCATTTGATATAAACATGAAAAATAATGAATAAATTTTGAAAATAAACTTGAAAATTCGAAATTGGGGTCAAAATGACCAAAATACCCCTGATGACCTTGAAATCAGGGTTTTATGAAAGAATTTTTTTGTAAATTTTGGAATTTTGAAAATCAAATGAAATAAATCAAACATGATATGATAAAATATGATGATATACATGAAATTTTGGAGAATTAGAAATTGAAATTTCGAAATTTAGGTCAAAATGACCAAAATACCCATGATAACAAGACTATGGCCTTGAAACCAGGGTTTTCTGAAATAAATTTTATAAAATTGAAAAATATGAAATGCAAATGAGATTAAAATTAACCCTAATATGATTCTACATGCTCATGTACATGATAAAAACCCTAAAATGGCGAAAATATCATAAAATATCAAATTTAACTTGATTTTCGCCTGATTTTCGCTTCTAAATTTAAAGATAAACTAACACATGGAGCAAATGAACTTGGAATTAAACCAAATTTGGCATGGACACCTAAAATAACCCTAGAAACATAATGGAGCTCGGAAATCTATTTTTTTGTTTTTTTAAATATGGAAATTCAAATAAAAACCCTAAATTTTGTGATTTTTGCCTAAAATGTTGATTCTAAAGGAGATTTAGGATATCAAATTTCTATAAAAATTTCCCAAATTTCATGGGGTGACAGAGGACAGTAATTAAAGGATTTTTGATTTTTACACTTTCTGGTTCTGACCTATGGTCGGAGCTGTACCACTCTGGCAAGTCGGATCGGAATCCGGCGACTCTAGTAAATGAAGGAAACAGACAGGTTTCGGGAGAAAATGTGAAAAAAATAGCAAACAGATGGTAAAAAGGTTGAAATTATGGGAAAATGTCTCTGACAAACAGAGAAAGATTTGATATTTTGACACCTTTGGGATTTGCGTTACGGTTTGGAAAAGGCCACACTGTTATCAGAGACCTAAATCTCTGGAATTTCTGGACATTGGAATCTGTTAGATAGAAAGAGAAAATCCGGGAAAAATAATGAAACAGATTCAAAAATTTCCACATTTTGGAAAATGACAGGAAATTATGTTAGGAAAAACTTTCATGTTGAAAGTTTTTGTATACGGATTATATATTGTATGGACTTGGTGCATTAGGGTCTGTCTATACCCTGACAAAAGAAAATCAAGATTTTCCCAGGGGTCTGGGAAATCCGATTTTTGAAAGAGGCCAAAACTTCTTGAAAAAATCTCAAAATTTCCAGATCATTAGTAGATTCAATCATGAATCCACTGTGATTTTTGGAGAGAAATCCGAATCTCCCACAAGGGTGGTGTCGGAGGTTCTTTTCTGCTAAATCAGAAATTGAAATTTCTAGAAATAGGAAATCCCAGTTTGGGATTTGATTTATTTGAGAAGGTTCCGAAACCCAAATTGCATCAAATTTTTGGCACAAAAGCAGAGACATACAACTAAAGTTATTACAATTTTTTTTCGGATTTTTTAACAAAAATATATCCATGAAATGATGACTGGACTTCATATACAAACTAAGGCCTATGGATTTCTAAGCAAACCTTAATAAAGCTAACAAAACTACCTATAAAACAGTGAAATTAATCAAATAAAATGCCTAAAATACTCAATTTATACAAAACTAATGCTTGAAATAAAAGAAAAAAAAAATAAGGGGATATGAAGCCGATTTGATGTAGGCTATTAATGGAGGGGGTCAGATCCATGCATCGGATGGACCACCTCTCTTGCTTAGCCTTAATCATGAGAGATTCATTAAAGAAAACAAAATAGCACAATGGATCCAGTTTTAAACTGACTTTCACATTTAGAATCATCCTTCTACAGAGAATATCCATGGCATTTTAATAAATAGATGACACAAAAAAAAAATAATAATAATAATAACAAGAGAAATCGGTGAGACGATAGAAACTATTGACTCACCTTGGGTTCCTCCTTAGATCAGCTGAAGGTGGTAGCTATGGTTAATGGGGCTGCCAATGGATGAAGGCTGGACTGTTGGAGTGACTGGGTTGTGGTGGTTGTGACACCCACGAAGAGGGCTGGAACGGTTGGAGCAAGATAACTAGGGAACCTGTTGGAGGGGAGACACTTCTTGCTATTGCCTTGGAGGAAGTGGCTGTAGCCGAGTGGTGGACTGAACCCTTGGTGGAGTATAACAGAGGCTGGAGATCTGCTACTTGGAGGCTTCAAAGAGATGCCGCTGCAATGAGAGAGCCGGCTGGGCGTGGAGGCATGGATGGCTGCACCTTGTAGATGGGGTGACTATGGCTGGAACTAATTGAAGGTGGAAGTGCCTTGTTGAAGGTTGAATGAGAGAGATCTTTTTGGCTGGAAGGAGTGGAGTCTTCCAGTTGGTTGTGCTGATGGCTGAATGGAGGAGCTCTGGAGGTCTGCCTTGGTTGAAGGAAGCTGGGAGGAAGAGGCTGTTGCTGAAGCTCCTTGGTAAAGGTGGCTGTGGTGGTTGAAGGTAGTGGTTCAAGGTGGTGGCTGCCTTGGTGCAGCTGAAGGTGAAGCAAGGTGGGCTGCTAGAAGGCTGGTGCAGGTGGTGCTTCAAAGTGGCTTCAATGGCTGAGAGTTGCAGCCAAGGATAGCTGCAGCCAAAAGAGAGAGAGAGAGAGAGAGAGAGAGAGAGAGAGAGAGAGAGGCGTTGAATAGGAATCCCCCCAGCCGTTCTTTTCTTTTTTTCTTTTTATCATAACTTAGGTTTTGATTAACTCAAAACCTAAGTTACTAATAATATTTCATGAAGGAATATACGTGAATGGCTGCAGCCATTGCTTTTGGGGAAAATCCAAAGGGGAATAAGGAAGAAAGGGGAAAGAAGGAAGGGAAGAAAAAGGAAAGAAGAGGGGAAGGAAAAGGAAAGAAAGGGGAAGAAAGGAGAGGGAAAGAAGAAGAAGGAGGGGCTGGAAAGACTATACGTGAATGGAGGGAGAGGAAAGAAAGGAGGAAAGAAAGAAAGAAAGAAAAAGAAAGAAAAAGGAAGAAAAAAGAAAGAAAAGAAATAAAGAAGAAAAGAAAAGAAAATAAAAATAAAAATAAAAAAAATATAAAAAAAAGAAAATGGAGGAAGAAAGAAAGGAAATGGGCTGGAGGTTTGGGTGACCCCCTTGTGGGTCCCACCTTAGGAAGAATAAAAATAATTAATAAAAAATTAAAATAAATAAAATAAAACAAACCAAAAGAAAAAGATAATTTTTTTTCTTATAAATTAAAACAAGAAAATGCAAATGGATGGGCCATCTCAGAGCGGGTCCAAATTCCACTTTTGAAATTCCTTTTGATGATTAGATGGGTAAAATAGTCTTTTTAGAAAATTTTCAGACGAAACGAGCTATTTTTGGCAATTTTTGAAACGAGCTCGGATTTTGAAGTTCAATACCTCGTTGCGAAGCAAATCCAATGTAGAATTTGAAAATTTGATTTTGAAAGAAATCTAGATTGTTTTTCTCAAGAAAATATTTCCAAACGAAACGAGCTATTTTTGGCAATTTTTGAAACGAGCTCGGATTTTAAAGTTCAATACCCCGTTGCGAAGCAAAACCAGTGTAGAGTTTGAAAATTTAATTTTGAAAGAAATCCAGATTGTTTTTCTCGAGAAAATATTTTCAAAACGAAACGAGCTATTTTTGGCAGTTTTTGAAACATGCTCGGATTTTGAAGTTTAATAGCTCATTGCAAAGCAAATCCAGTGTAGAATTCAAAAATTTGTGTTTGAAATAAATCCAGATTATTTTTCTTGAGAAAACATTTCCAAATTTAGACTCCCGGGGGTAAAAGTGTCAATTTTGGAAACCCGGGGTTTGAAATTGATTTCTGAAAGCTTTTAAAAACTCGATCTGGATTGAAATTGATAAAACTGGAGTTCTGGACTTCGAAAATGAAATGAAATGTGATGAAATGTTATGAAATGCTGAGAAATGATATGAAATGATGAGAAATGACATGCGAAATGCTAACCCTGAATGAAGAATTTTAGATTTTAAACCCCGATTGGCAGTTGTACCAGTTCAAAAGGTATTAAAATTGATAAAATTTGCAAAATAGCTCAAGAAATGGTTTTCGAGACTCTACTGGGTCAGAGTGACACTAAAAATTGGGGTTCGAGCTGGATTGAACTGAGATGAGCTAGATTGAGCTGGGTTTTAGAGTTTCAGAACTCAAATGAACTGACCAGGCACTGACTCAACTGACCTTTCCGACTGAATTTTCAAGAAAAGTTGCCATTTTTAGAGAAATGGTACGGAATGATTACTGGAGTGAAGTGAATTACGAACCTGAGCTAGGTTTGAGCTAGAACAAAGGTCAGTGATACTGACATGAACTAAAATCAAAGCTTGAACACTAGCTCAATTGACTAAACTCAACTCAATTTCAGTTGAAAGAGCTAAAATGGACTAAAATGGGCTCCTAGACATTTAGAAATGGTTTTGAACTGAAATTGGAGCACTTGAACTCCTGGTGAGCTCAAGTTAGACTCTGGGGAACATGACTGACTGGGAATGACTGACTTGGAGACAATTGGCTTGGATTCGAGTGAGAAATGAGCTCATTTTTGAAGAAATGATCCCATTTTGGCAGGAATGGTCAGAAATGAAAATGGTATGTTCATTGTGAGCTCAGATGAGCTTGAGATGACTGATATTTTAACTGTCCTGAACTGACCAATGAGCTTAGTTGACTCCGACTGACTAGGGTCCGGGATGACCTAGGGGTAAAATGGTAATTTTCCTAATAAAAATGGGTAAAATGTTGATTTTTTGAAACTCACTCGGGGTTTGACTCCTACACTGACCTGCAGGGTTGGCACTACACGAGGAGGGATTTTTAAGAATAGATGAGGAAAAATTGGGGTGTTTACAGTTGCTAGGCTTCTTAGTCAGCAAGAAGGGGATAGAGATGGATCCTGCTAAGGCCAAGGCTATCATTGGCATGCCGCCTCCGACTAATCTCAAAGAATTGCGTAGCCTTCAAGGACGCATGCAATCAATTCGGCGATTCATTTCTAATTTGGCCATGAGATGTGAGCCTTTCAATCATTTGCTCAGAAAAGGAGTGAAGTTTGAATGGGGACCAGAGTGTCAGCAATCGTTCGAACGCATCAAAAAATATCTTCTCAATCCTCCTGTTTTAAAGCCGCCAGAATTAGGAAAACCCCTATTGCTATACATTTCAGTTAATCAAGTTGCTTGCGGCGGATTCTTGGCACAATACGAAGAAGGCAGCTTGATAGAACATGCCATTTACTATGTGAGCAAGACCTTTATTGATTACGAGAAGAAATACTCTCAGATAGAGAAGACATGTTTAGCTCTGATATGGATGTGTCAGAAATTGAGACATTATCTATTGGCGTCTGAAGTCAAGATTCTATCTAAATTAAATCCTCTCAAGTACGTTCTTGAACAACCATTTCTCAACGGACGGATCGCCAAATGACAAGTCCTATTAATGCAATACGACTTGCAATATGTCTCTCAGCAATCTATCAAAGGCCAAGCAATTGGAGACCAATTAGCAGATTTTCCTCTAGCAGAGGATGTTAATGTTGAGGATGATTTCCCCGATGAGCGGATCTGCAATATTCAACAATCCCCAATTTGGAATTTATTCTTCGACGGTTCCAAGAATATGGCAGGCATAGGAATCGGAATTCTGCTAATTACACCAGAGAAGGAGATGATTCCCTTTTCTCTTAAACTGGATTTTCAGTGCACTCATAATATGGCTGAGTATGAAGCTTTGATACAAGGTTTGAAAATTCTACAGGACTTCAATGTCAAAAGAGTGCATGCTTATGGCGATTCTTTGTTAATCGTCAATCAAGTTCTGGCCGAATGGCAAGTGAAAGATCAGAAACTACTTCCTTACCAGAAGATTGTCTCAGCTCTTGCCAACAAATTCGAAGAATTCCAACTTTTTCATATCAAAAGAGATTTCAATCAAGTTGCAGACAGTTTAGCCAATCTGGGATCCATCATGTCTTTCAGGAGTGGAGAATCTTGTCGCTCATTTGAAATTGACAGACTTGATCAACCCGCTTTCGTTCCAGTAGAGCAGATAAACCAGGCTGAGCAGAAAAAGCCTTGGTATCATGATATCAAAAATTTCATTAAAACTGGCGAATTTCCTCCAGAATGATCAAAGAGAGAGCAGCGAGCAATTCAACGCATGTCTGCTCGATATTTTATTCTTGCCGACGTCCTTTATCGTCGTGGATTCAGTTCTGAATATTCCAAATGTTTGGACGAAGAAGAAGCCAAAGAAGTCGTGCAAGAAGCACATGAAGGCATTTGCGGTGGCCATGTTGGCTATCAGACTCTCGTCAAACAAATCATCCGAGCAGGATATTATTGGAGAACTATGCAACAAGATTGCTATCGTTTTGTAAAGAAGTGTGTTCAATGTCAGATGCATGCGCCTTCCATTCATGCGCCAGCGACATACTTGCAATCTCTCGTCTCGCCATGGCCATTTTCCATGTGGGCTTTCGATGTTGTAGGCCCCATCACTCCTTCATCCTCTAATGGTCATAAATATTTTCTTGCCGCAACAGAATATTTTACTAAATGGGTAGAAGCAGTCACTCTACGCACAGTAGAAGGTCGGCATGTGGTTTCTTTCATCCATAAGAATATTCTTTGCCACTTCAATATACCGCATGATATTGTGTCGGATAATGGCAGTCATTTCAAGAATGAGAGAATGAGGATATTCTGCTCAAAATTCAGAATTCATCATCATTTTTCTGCTCCTTATTATCCTCAAGGGAATGGTCAGGCAGAGGCCACCAACAAGATTCTGATTCGAATCCTGGAGCGAACTTTAGAAACGGGCCGTGACTGGCATGAAAAGATTCATGATGCATTATGGGCATACAGAACCACCATTCGAACTCCAACAAATGCTACTCCGTCAGAACTTGTCTACGGAACTGAAGTAGTGCTGCCTCTACATGTTCAGAAACCTGCTCTGAAATTTGCATCACTTCTAGAATTACCTCTTGATCAGTATCAGCAACAACGACTGGTACAGCTTGATTTGCTTGATGAAAGAAGGCTCAGAGCAGCAGAGCATGCTCAATCCTATCGCCAGAGGATAGCCCGACAATATGCAAAATCTGTCATTGAGAGAAAATTTCAGGTCAATGATCTAGTGCTCAGATCAACAACTTATCTCAAGCATCGCCCGGGTGGCAAATGGTCGCCAAATTGGGAAGGTCCTTATGTTGTCAAAGAGGCACTACCTCGCAATTCATATCGACTCATCAATGCTGATGGAATAGAATTACCAGATCCCATCAATGCTCGACATTTGAAAAAATTCTATACTTGAACAATTCTCTATTCTTTATAATCCTTCCAAATTTTCTTCAATAATGATCAAAATTCTTTTCCCAGTTACACTGGGGCATTTTAAAATTTTGTTTTTATCTACAAATATTTCGTATGCAGGCAGGATAAACAAATCTCTCATTTCACGCACTTGTGCACGCCTGTGCACCCATTTACATTCATTTGCATTTGCATGCATTCATTCGCATTCGTCTGCATCAATTTGCATTAGCATCGATTACCCATTCAGGATAAGGGATAAATCCTGAGACCCCGACAGTTGTCCGAGTCGTCGTGAGGGTGAAGACTGAAAATTTTCCATCAAAATCAATTAGTAATTCTTCAGGATCCAGTGTTCGTGCTGGTAATTTTTCAAAAATCCAGTGTTCGTGTTGGTAAACTTTCAAAAATCCAGTGTTCGTGCTGGTAAACTTTCAAAATCCAGTGTTCGTGTTGGTAAATTTCCAAAACCCAGCGCTCGTACTGGTAACCATTTAAAATCCAGCGCTCGTACTGGTAACCATTTAAAATTCAGCGCTCGTACTGGTAACCTTTTAAAATCCAACGCTCGTACTGGAAATCTTTCAAAATCCAGCGCTCGTACTAGTAATCTTTCAAAATCCAGTATCCAAACTGGTACATTTTTAAACCAGTATGCATACAGGTATCTTTTCAAAATCGAGCACTCGTGTCATGTCAGTCGACCTCTTGAGTTCAGTCCTCGTGCTGATCACTCATCGAATTCCCAATTTCCAAATTTCCAATTTCCAATTTCCAATTATCAATTTCCAAATTTCCAAATTTCTAATTTCCAATTTCAAATATCAAATTTCAAAATTCCAATTTCCAAAATTTGACCCTTTTGAGCCACCCAATACCAATTTCAATCATTTTCTCTTGCGAGAGACCCTTTGTATAGGGAGAGTTCGAGGGAGCTCGCTCTTTTCGCATGCTATCCAATTCGTTCACTTAGCCCCTTTTCAGGGAGAGTTTGAAGGGGCTCGTGTCTCTGTGAACCGTTTGCAAAACAAAATTCCAAATTTCACACAAGGAACCCTTTTTATAGGGAGAGACTCGACGGAGACTTGCTTTCCTTGTGGCCCCATAATTTCAGACTAGGCCATTTCATCATGAAGGACCCTCTTTTCAGGGAGAGTGTGATGAACTCGTTCCTTCATGACCAATTTACCAACCTCACCAATTCCGGCCCCCTTTCCATAAGAGAAGCATAATGTTAGGAAGTTTTGACGAAAGCTTAATTTCTCTTTGAAAGTTCGTTTTGCAAACACCTCCTCTTCAGGGAAGAGAGGAGTAATTCCCAATTCCAATTTCTGAATCTTCTCCTTTGGGGAAAGGAGAAGAGAGTTTTTGTCAGAGATGTGTTGCGTTGTGCTTCAAATGCTCGATTTCACAAAAGGATTTCAAGAAAGTTTTGCCAATTTGTCCTTAAATATTTGTTGATTTCAAAAATCTTTATTGCACAAAATTATTACTTCAGAATACCTCCATTATTACTTCCGAAAGGGTAATGCTTTCGCGAAAAAGGATTCAAAGTTCAAAATCTTTCTATTGGCCAACCAAAAGGATGAAGAATAAATCCTCGATATGGCCAGCAAAGAGAATTCAATGTTGTTGCAAAGCCATGAGTGATTGATATTGATCGCAGTCAATGACACATTTTTAAAGACCATTCTTGAAAAATAAAGTAGTCGAAATATCCTGGGTGATACAGAAAAATCCACTCAATTTTCATATCTCCTCAATCACCTAAGCTGCAATTAAATATCTGCAAAAGGGATCTCTCAATTGTCGTCAAGATGAAGGCGAATTAAGCGAGTCGACCTCCGGGGCCAAAGAAGATTTGGATCATCTCCAAGATGACGGAGTTTGTGACGAATCCTTCCAGGGAAAGTTCAGATCACCGTCGAGATGAAGGCGAGTGTGATGAGCCTACCGACAAACCCTAAAAGATATTTGATTCCAGCTATCATCAAGAGATTCCCAACCAATGAGTCAATAACTATCAAGATAATCCCTGAGAGAAAAGAAGGTCGGAACATCTCTGAGATGAAGGAGTTTGTGACGTACCCTTCCTAAGAAAAAAAGAGAGAAAAGTCAGGACATCTCCAGAATGAAGGATGATGTAATTCCCAAAAAATCCAAGAGAGCTCCAATCTGCTAAAAAAAAAAGAGTGCAGAAAGATCATCATGAGAAAAGAATCCCAGGATATCAGACTGCCAAATTTATCAAGAATTTTCTTTAATTTTGTGAAATTCTTTTATTAATATTCTTTCACGAATAGCTCTCGCAATATCAAGAATATTTTCTTTCTCGTCCATATCAAGGAAATTGATAGCTTCCTTGAAAGAAAGCCAATCGCAAGCAATTTGAATTCGAATCTTGATTCTACAGAGTTAAGCTCAGTCGGAGGTAATACTTCAGGTAGAAAAGAGGAAATACTTTCAAAACAATGCGCATCACTTTCAATTATTTTGAATCAATAATAATTTTCAACATTTTGACAATATTTTCTAGCTATCCTGGCGTGAAGCGAGAGCTTGAGGTTCATCTTTGGCACATCCTGACATCAGTTGTTATCCCTTTTAGGACTTGATAACAGGAGTTTTCAAGATTCCTTCCATTCTTTGGTATAATCTGAGCGCACGGGCTCTCAGATTCGCACACTTCCCTGTGTCCCCACTGTCCCACCATAGACAGTCCAATTTCGGCTTGAGGTTAAGCCACCAATTCCAGCAAAAGGCAATTTCAAAAGTTAATTAGTCTCAGCAATGAGGCGCCCAAAATCAATCCCTTTTCAAACTTTAGGGACCCCAATTTCCTTCCTTTTGCAAAACCCCTATCGGATTCATTGTGCGGAAATTCGAAGGTTCCATCACGGTCTCTTCTTTCGAGGATTCCGTTCATTTTCTGCCCGATCAGGTTAAGGGTACAAACCTGAGCCTCCTTTGATGAGGTATTTCATTTTATGCCCGATCAGGTTAAGGGTACAAACCTGAGCCTCCTTTGATGAGGTATTCCATTTTCTGCCCAATCAGGTTAAGGGTATAAACCTGAGCCTCATTTGATGAGGTATTTCATTTTCCGCCCAATCAGGTTAAGGGTATAAACCTGAGCCTCCTTTGATGAGGTATTCCATTTTCTGCCCAATCAGGTTAAGGGTATAAACCTGAGCCTCCTTTGATGAGGTATTCCATTTTCTGCCCAATCAGGTTAAGGGTACAAACCTGAGCCTCCTTTGATGAGGTATTTCATTTTCTGCCCAATCAGGTTTAGGGTATAAACCTGAGCCTCCTTTGATGAGGTATTTCATTTTCTTCCCAATCAGGTTAAGGGTATAAACCTGAGCTTCACTTTGATGAGGTATTTCATTTTCATTACCCAATCAGGTTAAGGGTATAAACCTGGGCCTCCTTTGATGAGGTATTTCATTTTCTGCCCGATCAGGTTAAGGGTATAAACCTAAGCCTCCTTTGATGAGGTATTTCATTGCCCAATCAGGATAAGGGTACAAACCTGAGCCTCCTTTGATGAGGTATTTCATTTTCCACCCAATCAGGTTAAAGGTATAAACCTGAGCCTCCTTTGATGAGGTATTCCATTTTCCACCCAATCAGGACAAGGGTACAAACCTGAGCCTCCTTTGATGAGGTATTCCATTTTCAACCCGGTCAGGTTAAGGGTTAAGCCTGAGCTTCATTCCATACGAGGTATTTCCCATCCCATCCAGGTTAAGGGCAAAACTTGAATCTCATTTCTTTTTGAAATAAAATTTTCTCCTTATTCCCCATTTCATATCTACCATCATCATTTGAATAAATTCTTTCATACCAAGTCAGACCCATCTAACTGGGGCATTTTTATGGTTCAAATTTGGTATGTTTTCTTTGCCACTAAGCTCGGCTCACAAC
The DNA here is from genome assembly GCF_984573655.1 of Nuphar pumila. Classification (NCBI taxonomy): domain Eukaryota; kingdom Viridiplantae; phylum Streptophyta; class Magnoliopsida; order Nymphaeales; family Nymphaeaceae; genus Nuphar; species Nuphar pumila. Next base: position 66,384,940 of record NC_143255.1, on the reverse strand, counting down.
CGGCTTAGTAGCAAAGAGGGGCATCTGTAAACACCCCAAATTTTCACCCTCATCCAGTGTTTGTCCATTTCATAGGTCATCACAGATTATTGCATGTCATTGCATGTATTCTGCATTTCATTTCATCACATCTCATTGCATTACATAGCATTGCATGTCATCCCATCTCATTTTCGAGATCCAGCACTCCTATTTCAAAACATTCAATCCAGATTTGAATTTTAAGGCTTTATTTCAAAATCAATTTCAAAACCTGGGTTTTTATTCAATACTCTGTCATTTTCCAACCCCAGGACTTTATATTTCGAAATATTTTCTCATAGAAACAATCTGGATTCATTTCAAATTCAAATTTTAATCGATTTCAATTCACAGATGAGACCCATTGAGGTGGTGTCGCTTCTGAATTCCTCTATTCATCAAGTTTCTCAAAATTTTGAAAGTTTCAGTCCGATCAGGACTCTGTCTCAAAGTCCTGATCCGGTCAGGAGTCTGTTTTACTTCCATTTTTAATCTTTTTCGTTTGTTTTCGAAATTTAGGTCATTTTACAGAGTCCAGTTAGTTCAAGATTCTATTTTAGAGTTCGGTCGAGTTAGGAATCTAAACCTGACTGTGTTTTCTGACTTATTTCATCATTTCTTGATAAAATCTTTTGAAAATTCTTTCATTTGGCTGTTAAAATTTAAAATTTCAGAGTCCTAAGAGTTCAGGACTCTAACCCGGAGTTCCAGTTCGCATGAGACCCTATTTTCAAAAATCTTGAATTTCAAATGTCAATTTTAACCCTTTTTCAAAGCCATTTTCAGTGTTTATTTCAAAATTTCTAAAACTCGATGTGGGCCCACTCAGTTGGCACCATATCCAGAGGAATTCTAATTCAGTTAGGATCCTATATCATTTCAAAAATTTTAATTTCAAAGTTTGCTTTTGAAAAGCTTTTGAAAACTCCTTCAATTTCAAGTTTTAAAATCGTTTATTTTTTTTTTTTTGAAAAACTCAAGTAGGGCCCACTCGGGGTGGTGCCATATTCGAGTCAGTCAGGGCTAGACTAGGGTTAGTGGATGTCTTGGTTAGTGTTAGAGGTTTAGAAGAGTCAAAACCATTTTGAAAAAAACTCATTTTGAAAGTTAGTTTTTAAAGGTTTTTAAAGGTTTTTTTAAAAAAGCCAAATGTAGAAAATGCCAAGTGGCATTACATTTGGGGATTTTTTAGGAGAGTCTAGGGGTTAATTAGGTATTAAATAGGATAATTTAGGCTAGGGGTAGGATAGTCTTTACACCCCAAAATCGACCCCCTTAGAAGAGTCCAATTTTTTTAAAACATTTAATTTTTAACCTATTTTTTTTTTATAAATAGAAGGCTATAGGGGGTCGATTTTCCCAATTGGCTTTCCTTTGGATTCTTGGAGCTTCTCTCTCCTCTCCATCCCTTCCTCCATTGCAGCAACCTCAAGGTAACTATTTTCTCTAATTTTTAGTTTTTATTTAATTTTTTTCATTGTTTTAAACATGATTTAGCCATTGGTACCATCATCTTCATGGATTAAACCATGGATTCAACCTCAAGAACCATCAAGAATCAGCAAGAACGATCCAAGAAGGTGATCCAACCCTGTTTTGGGTGATTTACAGAGATTTTAATCCATTAGAATTGATTTTAATATGATTCTTTGCATTAATAACCAATAAAATATATGATTTGCCCTTTTTAATGGGTTAAATCTATGTTTTAAAGGTGATATCAAATTCCAGCCATTGATTCCCTGTTTTTATTTTATTTTCATGGTTTATTCATGTTTGTTTTACGTTCTATAGCATAGAAATAATTTTTATTTACTGTTTTATGGTTTATTTTATTTATTTACATTAGTTAATGCATGGTTTTTCAAGTTTCTTAAATTTCTGTGTGTTCTAGGTTTAGAACCGTAAAGATGATGTTATTTAGGATGGAAGCACTCATTGTTTATTTCTGATTTTTTTATATGTGGTGCATGCATGAGTTATTGAGTTACTGTAGAAAAATCAGAGGTTTTCGATCTCAGGAACTCTGTCAAAAAAATCAAACATCAAATCGGGTTTTTAAAGTTTTAAAATCGTGGTTAAAATCAAGAAGGTAACTTGCTATTATGATATTTCTCTCATATTATATTCGATTTTAGATCTGTGAAGTGCTATGGATTCACAGTGAGTAGATCTGTCTTCTGTGAAATTTTCGGATTTTTTGATCACTGTTTAGTATTTTTCCCCTTTTAGAGAATCTGTTTTTAAATTTAAAACTCGTTAGGGTTTACCAAAACCCTAATCAGACTTGTGTCAGTCATAAATCCCAAACCACAGATCCGATTTTAGATCTATAAAAAGTGAGTATTGTTATTTTTCTATCTACTGTTCACCATAATAATTTCAGAGACTTTTGTTTAGAATTTCTATTTATGTCTGTATTTTCAATCTGGAATAGCTGTTTTAATCCCTGTTAAGAGTGATATATTTTAGCTCAGATTGCCGGAAGGGTTTCTCACTAACCGAAGATGATTTTTCCGATCTGTAAATTGGGAAATCTTTGTTTTCTTTCCTAGTTAATCTCTGTAAAATTTCATAAATTTCCATGGAGATTTGACCCCTGGTTCAGGTCTTGGACTGAGACTGGTTGGTGAATTAGGTCAAAAATAGCATATTTTTAGGGTTTAATGCAATTTTCGGATTAATTTAATGTCAAAAAATTATTTTTATAATTCCAATTCGACATTAGGGTTATAAAAAGTGCAGGTACCAATTTTTATGGATTTTGGAATCCATTTGATGGCTGAATTTAGCAAATTGCAAAACCGGGTTCCTAAAAGATCCAAAAACACTGCAAAAATCACAAAATTTGTGATATTATTGGATTTTTGTGCATAAGCATATATTTTTATGATTTAATCATGTTCATAATCATATTAGGATGCTTTAGGTTTAATTTTGTGCTCATTTGATTTCATTTAGTGCATAAAACCTAAGTTTTTACCAAAATCTATTTCTAAAAACCCTCATTTCAAGGCCATAGTCTTGCTATCGGGGGCAATTTGGTCATTTGACCAAAATTTCGAAATCCCTAACCCTAATTTCATATTTTTAATCATGTCATAGCATATTTGGTTTGAGTTTATTCCATTCAAATTTCAAAATTTGCATTTTATCAAAATATCTTTCTAAAAACCCTAATTTCAAGGCCATAGTCTTGTTATTAGGGGTATTTTGGTCATTTTGACCACAATTTCGAAATTACATATCTTCTCTTTCATATTTATTCAATTTTATTTCATACTTTATCATTTTTATTTAAGGGAATCAAGGAAGAGGCTTATATCTAGCAAAATCCAACAATTTCCTGATATTGTTGGATAAATCTAGAAAAGCCAACATATATTCATTAACCAAGTTCTCTAGTTTTGCAGGTACATTGAAGACTTTATTTTTCATGTATTTAAATTTCAATAGTGATGTAATTTGTAATTAAACTTTGGAATAAGAATTTACATTTCCTGCTTAGCTTAGGTTGCATTGCATATAGTTTATTTTTATAATTTTAATGTGTGATGGATGATGATTCATACATATTTTTACAAATTCACCATGGTCTACACGAATGGCACATGCACTAGCTTCTATGAAGTTTATAAACTTGGTGGAATTTGTATTTATGGCCATAGTCAGAATATGAATGATACTTAGATTTATGATCTTCACATTAGCCACATTCAGCCTACACTCTTAGGCTAACTTCAAAAATGCACTGCATTTCTCAAAAATACAAAAAGTATTTCTCAATTCCTCAAAATCATATTCATTCATTTCATGCATTTGCCAATTCCAATTCAAATTTCAATTCAAAGAAGTTCATTTTCTCAAAATCTCCTAAGTCTTATAGCAAAATCGATTTTCCCAAAGACATTGAATTTCAAAGGATATTTCAAGTATTTCCCAAGTTCCAAATTCAAATTTTCTAAGTTAGAATTTCAATTTCCAAGTTTGAATTAAGAGAAACCAAGTCTCTCAGAATCGATTTTCACCAAATGTCAAGGATTCCTCAAAATCGATTTTTATTTCTCTCAGAAGTATATTTCAAATCCCATTTCACGATTTCTCATGTGATATCATTTCCAAGATTTACATTTTCTAAAAATTTCAATCATTCAAAGCAAACATCATGTTTTCAAATGTGCATTTTTTGAAAATTCATAGCACATGCCTGATTCTTTGTGCATTTAGAAATTAAAATATGATTTAGACAAGTTGAATAGAGTAGAGCATAAGATTGATCCTTGGTTCAATTACCCCTGTTAAAGGTGGCAGGAACGGTTGAACCTCGTACCGACAGGCGAGTCCCATTCTTCGGAATTTTCCCGCATTTTAAAAACGGAGGCGAGTTATTTTCAAAAACTTTTTCAAAGGTCAGTTTGATTTGCAAAAGTAAAAATTTTGCGATGAGAACAATACTGCATCAATAAGACTTGCCATTTGGCGACTCGTCCGCTGAAAAAAGGTTGCTCCAAGATGTATTTGAGAGGATTGAGTTTGGACAAGATTTTGACTTCTGATGCTAGCAGGTAGTGTCTTAGCTTCTGACACATCCATACCAGAGCTAGGCAAGTCTTCTCTATATGAGAGTATTTCTTTTCATAGTCTATGAAAGTCTTACTCACATAATAGATGGCGTGCTCTATCAGGCTGCCTTCTTTGTATTGTGCCAAGAATCCGCCGCACGCAACTTGATTGACTGAGATGTATAGCAAAAGAGGTTTACCCAATTTTGGAGGCTTCAGGATTGGAGGGTTGAGAAGATACTTCTTGATCCGATCGAACGATAGCTGACACTCTGGTCCCCATTCGAACTTAACTCCTTTTATGAGCAAGTGGTTGAAAGGTTCGCATCTCATTGCCAAGTTGGAAATAAATCGCCGGATTGATTGCATGCGTCCCTGAAGGCTACGCAACTCTTTGAGATTTTTCGGGGATGGCATATCAATAATATCATTTGCTTTGGCGGGGTCGACTTCAATTCCCTTTTTGCTGACCAGAAAACCTAACAATTTGCCTGATTCAACTCCAAAGACACACTTTTGTAGGTTAAGCCTTAACTTGTAAAGAATGAGTCGCTTAAAGACTTGATCAAGCACTTCGAGGTGATCTTCTCCCTCTTTAGATTTCACGAGGATATCGTCAACATACGCATCCATGATTTTGCGCATTTGATCGTGAAATATAACGGCCATTGCCCGTTGATACGTTGCTCTGGCATTCTTGAGTCCAAAAGGCATAACTGTATAGCAGAAAGTGCCCCAAGGCGTAGTGAAGGAAGTTTTTGATTGGTCGCGGGGGGCCAACTTAATCTGATTGTAGCCAGAATATCCGTCCATGAAAGAGAACGTAGCATGTCCGGCCGTGCTGTCGACCAGAAGATCGATGCTTGGAAGTGGATAGTCGTCCTTCGGAGTTGCCTTATTGAGGTCTCTGAAGTCTATGCAGATCCTTACTTTGCCACTTTTCTTTGGGACAACTACGATATTGGCTAACCAATCTGGGTAGTCAATGGCTCGGATAAATCCTGCTTTGAGCAAATCTTCGAGTCCTTCCTTGACCTGTTGTTCTATTCTGGGATCCATTTTTCTCAACTTCTGCTTAACTGGTTTAGCATCCGGTTTCAAGACGAGTCGGTGCTCGACCAATTTGGGGTCTAAGCCTGGCATGTCTTCATATGTCCATGCGAACACTTCTTCATGCCGCTTGAGAAAATCTGTAAGCCTTTTCTTTTCTTCTGAACTCAGACTGGTTCCGATCTGGAGAATTTTGGGATCTTCCTCTGAACCGATATTAACATCTTCGGTTGGATCTTGTACTAGAGGAGATGGTTCATCTTGCTTCTGAACAGCGGCGAACTTCGGTAATTCCTGAAGAGACTGATCATATTCTGCACAATCATCTGACTGCTTTGCACTCTTGCCATCTTCGGTGCTTGCTTTGACTCTATAAATTGTTGTCGGCTTCTGAAAAGTCTTGGGATTAAAACGAGCTTCCTGATTGTCCGAGAAGTCATTCTGAAATTTTGGATAAGAAATTTGGTTCAGATAAATCGGCCTATCGTGAGACAAGCAATCATTTGAAGAGAACCATGCATAAAATTGAATTATAAAATGAAGAGATAGACAGGAAGGGAGTAGATGGCATCCGGATAGACAAAGAAACTTGGAATTTTATTGATTTATCAATGACATCGATAAAATGAGACATTTATTTGGAAAAGAATAGAAAGAAAATAACAAATGGTCTTCATTGTGCCCCTTTGACAAAAACAGTCTCCTTTGACGAGCTTCCGCCGGCAAACCCCAGTCCTGCTCTGTGGGGACGATGTTTCTGGATCATTGGCTCGATGCGGCCATCTTCATTCTTGCCGAGTCCCTTGAAGGGTTGATAACCATGCTTCAGGAGCAAATCAAATCCCTTTCTTGCCTTCATGAATTGGGGAAACAATGGGTGGTCCTTAATGGTACTGTAGTTGATCTGGCCTCCAACCTTGAAAAATTGAGGACCTTTCCATCGGGTCATGGCTACCGTGTGTAGAGATGGTTCTGATGATGCCTGGAGTATTTCTCGATTTTCTCCGTGACTGATCTCTTCACTTTCCCTGATGCTGGGAGTATCTGCATTGAATGAGGGCCGAAGAATCATTGGCTGCGGGAGCCTTTCTTCTGGGTCTTCTCCGAGTACCGTGGTTATCATTCCACCTTTTGACCATTTTACACATTGATGGAGGGTGGAAGGCACTGCATTAGCATTATGAATCTGCGTCCTTCCGAGCAGCAAGTTGTAGGTTGGTGGTACATTAACCACGTGGAAAAGCACTGAATGCACTGAATAGTTGATGAACACCTCCAGGAATATCTTCCCTTTTGTCGTTTGACCATGGTTGTCAAATCCATATATTGTGATGGGATCTGGGATGTATTCTTCATCCTTGATCCCTAATGCCTTTGCGGTCATTTCGGGACATATGTTGAGGCTACTGCCTCCATCGACCAGTACATGGGGAACCGTCATTCCTCTGACTCAAACGACAATGTACAAGGCATTATTATGAAAGGAATGAGGCTTTGGAAGGTCCTCATCTGAGAAGGTGATTGGCGCATTGGTCATGGCAGAGTTCACAATCTGTGCCATGTCTTCAGGAGTGGTACTGGGCTTAACTTTGATTTTCTTGAGCAGATCATCCAGTACTTGTCGGTGTGCTTGCTAGAATTCTTGGCCAAGTCAAGGATGGAGACATTGGATAGAGCGTCAGAGGCTTCTGACTTGAATTCTCTGGCCTTGGTCTAACAATTTGCTTGAAGAATTCAGGAGTTCCTTTTGATTTGGGGACTGACTTCACAGGTGCTTCAGAAATTTTCATTTTGCCGAATGCTGAAATTAAGTCCATCTTCTTGGAATCTGGAGCTGCTTGTCGTAATACCGATACCTGGTGCTGAACTTGTAGGTCTTGTGCAGAACATGGCTTGATGTGCTCATGCGGTAGAAATGGTTGTGCAGACACTACTGCTGTGGTGTGCGAAGGGAAGGGGTGATTGAGAATGCCCATCTTTTCTTCTTCTTCTCCTTTCACTAAAAGATTTTTTTCAATGAGGTCTTGCACGATGTTTTTGAGAACAAAGCAGTTCTCGGTGTTGTGCCCCACTGTCTTGTGGAACTTGCAAAACTGATCTTTCCATTTCCCCATGGGCACAAGGGGATCAACCAATCTGGGCAATTTAACCATTTCTTTTGACAGCATATACTCAAGCACATCCTCGAGTGTTTGGTCAAGAGGAGTAAACTTTCTGTCGTAGCTCCATCCTTCATGTTTGGTCTTCTCACGCAGTTTTGGTCCTTGATCCTGCTGAGGAGGCTTGCTGTACTGAGGAGCAGGCTTTCCTTTCTGGTCTTTGTTGTTTGAACTGCCTGAGCCGTAGCAGTAATTTTTCTTCTGCCCTTTGTACTGATTCCGACTGCTGTTGTTGTTGTTGGCAGAATAAGTGAAGTGAGCTTTTGTAAACACCCCAAATTTTCACCCTCATCCAGTGTTTGTCCATTTCATAAGTCATCACAGATCATTGCATGTCATTGCACGCATTCTGCATAGCATTGTATGACATTGCATCTCATTTTCGAGATCCAGCACTCCTATTTCAAAACATTCAATCCAGATTTGAATTTTAAAGCTTTATTTCAAAATCAATTTCAAAACCTGGGTTTTTATTCAATACTCTGTCATTTTCCAACCCCAGGACTTTGTATTTCGAAATATTTTCTCAGAAAACAATCTGGATTCTTTTCAAATTCAAACTTTAATCGATTTCAATTCACAGATGAGACCCATTTAGATGGTGTCGCTTCTGAATGCCTCTATTCATCAAATTTCTCAAATTTTTGAAAGTTTCAGTCCGATCAGGACTCTGTCTCAGAGTCCTAATCCGGTCAGAAGTCTGGTTTTTAAGTCAGTTTTACTTCCATTTTCAATCTTTTCCATTTGCTTTCGAAATCTAGCTCATTTCACAGAGTCCAGTTAGTTCAGGACTCTATTTTAGAGTTCGGTCGAGTTGGGAGTCTAACCCTGACTGTGTTTTCTGACTTATTTCATCATTTCTTGATAAAATCTTTTGAAAATTCTTTCATTTGGCTTTTAAAATCTAAAATCTCAGAGTCCTAAGAGTTCAGGACTCTAACCCGGAGTTCCAGTTCGCTTGAGACCCTATTTTCAAAGATCTTGAATTTCAAATACTGATTTTAACCCCTTTTCAAAGCCATTTTCAGTGTTTATTTCAAAAATGTTCAAAATTCGATGTGGGCCCACTCAGTTGGCACCATATCCAGAGGAATTCTAACTCAGTTAGGACCTTATGCCATTTCAAAAATCCTAATTTTAAGTTTACTTTTGAAAATCTTTTGAAAACTCCTTCAATTTCAAGTTTTAAAATCGCTTTTTGAAAAACTCAAGTAGGGCCCACTCAGGGTGGCGCCATATTCGAGTAAGTCAGGGCTAGACTAGGGTTAGTTGATGTCTTGGTTAGTGTTAGAGGTTTAGAAGAGTCAAAACCATTTTGAAAAACTCATTTTTGAAAGTTAGTTTTTAAAACTAGTGTTTTTAAAGGTTTTTAGAAGTGTTTTAAAAACCCAATGTGAGAGAATGCCAAGTGGCACCACATTTGGGGGATTCTTAGGTTTAGCTAGGGGTTAATTAGTAACTATTTAGGATAATTTAGACTAGGGGTAGTTAGGTAAATCCACCCCAAAATCGCCCCCCTTTAGAGTCCAAAATTTTCAAAATTGTCAATTTTTAAACCTAATTTTTTTATTATAAATAGAGGCATAAGGGGGGTCGATTTTCCCAATCTCTCTCTTATTGGATTCTTGGAGCTTCTCTCTCCTCTCCAGCCCTTCCTCCATTGCTGCAACTCCAAGGTATGAACTTCTTCACTTTTCTTATTTTATTTAATGTTTTTTTTAATGTTTTAAACCTAGATTTAGGCTTGGACACCCCTCCTTATGGAAGATCAACCATGGTTTCACCTCAAGAACCATCAAGAACCAACAAGAACAATCCAAGAAGGTGATCTAACCCTGTTTTGGATAATTTACAGAGATTTTAATCCATTAGAATTGATTTTAACATGATTCTTTGCATTATTAACCAATAAAATATATGATTTACCCTTTTTAATGGGTTAAATCTATGTTTTAAAGGTGATATCAAATTCCAGCCATTGATTCCCTGTTTTTAATTTATTTTCATGGTTTATTCATGTTTGTTTTACGTTCTATAGCATGGAAATAAGTTTTATTTACTGTTTTATGGTTTATTTTATTTATTTACATTAGTTAATGCATGGTTTTTCAAGTTTTCTTAAATTTATGTGTGTTCTAGGTTTAGAACAGTAAAGATGATGTTATTTCGGATTGAAACACTCATTGTTTATTTCTGATTTTTATTTATATGATGCATGCATGAGTTATTGAGTTACTGTAGAAAAATTAGAGGTTTTGGATCTCGGGAACCCTGTCAAAAAAATCAGACATCAAATCAGGTTTTTAAAGCTTTAAAATCGTGGTTAAAATCAAGAAGGTAACTTGCTGTTATGATATTTCTCTCATCTTATATCCGATTTTAGATCTGTAAAATGCTATGGATTCATATTGAGTAGATATGTCTGCTGTGAAATTTTCAGATTTTTTGATCACTGTTTAGTATTTTTACCTATTTAGAGAATCTGTTTTTAAATTTAAAACTCGTTAGGGTTTACCAAAACCCTAATCAGACTTGTGTTAGTCATAAATCCCAAACCATAGATCCCATTTTAGATATGTAAAAAGTGAGTATTGTTATTTTTCTGTCTACTGTTCACCACTAAAAGTTCAGAGATTTTTGTTTAGAATTGCTATTTATGTCTGTATTTTCAATCTGGAATAGATGTTTTAATCCCTGTTAAGAGTGATATATTTTAGCTCATATTGCCGGAAGGGTTTCTCCCTAACCGAAGATGATTTTTCCGATCTGTAAATTGGGAAATCTCTGTTTTTTTTTCTAGTTAGTCTCTGTAAAATTTCATAAATTTCCATGGAGATTTGACCCCTGGTTCAGGTCTTGGACTGAGACTGGTTGGTGAATTAGGTCAAAAATAGCATATTTTTAGGGTTTAATGCAATTTTCGGATTAATTTAATGTCAAAAAATTATTTTTATAATTCCAATTCAATATTAGGGTTATAATAAGTGCAGGTACCAATTTTTATGGATTTTAGAATCCATTTGATGGCTGAATTAAGCAAATTGTAAAACCGGGTTCCTGAAAGATCCAAAAACACTGCTAAAATCACAGTTTTTGTGATATTATTGGATTTTCGTACATAAGCATATATTTTTAGGGTTTAATCATGTTCATAATCATATTAGGATGCTTTAGGTTTAATTTTGTGCTCATTTGATTTCATTTAGTGCATAAAACCTAAATTTTTACCAAAATCTCTTTCTAAAAACCGTGATTTCAAGGCCATAGTCTTGCTATCGGGGGCAATTTGGTCATTTGACCTAAATTTCGAAATCCCTAACCCTAATTTTCATATTTTTAAGCATGTCACATCATATTTGGCTTAGTTTATTACATTCAAATTTCAAAACTTGCATTTTATCAAAATATCTTTCTAAAAACCCTAATTTCAAGGCCATAGTCTTGTTATTAGGGGTATTTTGGTCATTTGGACCCCAATTTCGAAATTTCATATTTTATCTTCCTTATTTATTCAATTTTATTTCATATTTTATCAATTTTGATTTAAGGGAATCATGGCAAAAAGGCTTATATCTAGCAAAATCCCACAATTTCCTGATATTGTTGGATAAATCTAGAAAAGCCAACATATTTTCATTAACCAAGTTTTCTAGTTTTGCAGGTACATTGAAGACTTTATTTTCCATGTATTTAAATTTCAATAGTGATGTAATTTGTAATTAAACTTTGGAATAAGAATTTACATTTCCTGCTTAGCTTAGGTTGCATTGCATATAGCTTATTTTTATAATTTTAATATGTGATGGATGATGATTCATGCATATTTTTGCAAATTCACCATGGTCTACACGAATGGCACATGCACTAGCTTCTATGAAGTTTATAAACTTGGTAGAATTTGTATTTATGGCCATAGTCAAAATATGAATGATACTTAGATTTATGATCTTCACATTAGCCACATTCAGCCTACACTCTTAGGCTAACTTCAAAATGCACTGCATTTCTCAAAAATACAAAAAGTATTTCTCAATTCCTTAAATCCATATTCATTCATTCCATGCATTTGCCAATTCCAATCTCAATTCAAAGAAGTTCATTTTCTCAAAATCTCCTAAGTCTTATAGCAAAATCGATTTTCCCAAAGACATTGAATTTCAAAGGATATTTCAAGTATTTCCCAAGTTCCAAATTCAAATTTTCTAAGTTAGAATTTCAATTTCCAAGTTTAAATTCAGAGAAACCAAGTCTCTCAGAATCGATTTTCACCAAATGTCAAGGATTCCTCAAAATCGATTTTATTTCTCTCAGAAGTATATTTGAAATCCCAATTCACGATTTTCCAAGATTTACCTATTCTAAATATTTCAATCATTCAAAGCAAACATCATGTTTTCAAAATGTGCATTTTCTGAAAATTCATAGCACATGCCTGATTCTATGTGCATTTAGAAATTAGAATATGATTTAGACAAGTTGAATAGAGTAGAGCATAAGATTGATCCTTGGTTCAATTACCCCTGTTAAAGGTGGCAGGAATGGTTGAACCTCGTACCGACAGGCGAGTCCCATTCTTCAGAATTTTCCCGTATTTTAAAAACGGAGGCGAGTTATTTTCAAAAACTTTTCAAAGGTCAGTTTGACTTGCAAAAGTAAAAATTTTGCGATGATAACAGGTTTGGCGACCGAGATGGGACCTGTCTTTGCCTGATCAATTTAATGCTCTACTTAGTTCAAATTGTCAAAATCGATTTCCATGGAATGTCAGCTTTGCTTTATGATATCATGTGAACCTAGGAGCCTAGACTTGAACCCAGCTGACATGGAATGCATATAGACTAGGTATGGTTTGGTAGGACCATATTGAGGAGAATTATTCATGCTCACATAGACTTAGGTCTAATACAACACTCCTCAATTTAGGAATTGTATGAAAACAATGCTTGCTTCTTCAAATATTTCAAAAATCTATCTCTTTAGGACTTAGAGCCTTCTGTTTGATTGCATGTGCTCATATTTTTCAAAAATCACCCCACCTATATTGTCCCGGTCTTCACGTTGCTGGGCTCTCTTCCAGAACCATAGTTCGAGACAGAGCCTCACAGCGACTCAAGACACCTAAGTAGACAACTTTTGTGTTCATGACTTTGGCATTTGGCCAACATAAACATGGATAAAAATACAACCTTTTAATCCTAAATTGACAGAACAGACAAATGTAGTCAAACAGGAGACTGACAAAAAAAAACCCGAAACAGATATCACGATTGTTCAAAAAATCACAATCTTACAGATGTAAACAGAGGACATCTCGAACATAATATTCATTTTTTACAGATTCGGATTTGGAGCAACACCCAAAGAGAACCCATTGACCTAAGTCAATCCAAAGTCTTAGAGGCCCAAATCAGGCTCTGACACGTGTCCCGAACTCTCGGATTTGTGTCAGATATAAACAAAAATTAGAAAAATCGGATAAAATCAGGTTAAAAACTAGACATTCTCACGAGTTCCGAACATCTTTCGGATCGAAAATTGGATCTCCCATGAGGGAGAGCTCGATTTTACAATTCGGAAGTAAAAATTTAAAATGCATCCCAGGTGGTAAAACCCGACTCACCTTTTTGAACGTTTACCACAGTAAACGAATTCAAATGCTTCCTAATTTTTGGAACATTTCTAGGGACACCTAAAGGCTCATTCCATGATTGTTTTGGATTTTTTAACAAAAATTACATGCATGAAATGACGTTTGGACTGACTGACAAAAACAGAGAGTTACTGAAACTAAGCAGAATTGAAATAAATGCTAAATTAATTCTAATTAATTCACGAAACATGCTAAATTAACGAAATAAAATGAAAATTAAATCTAGCTAAATGCATGAATGCTAAAAATCATCAAGGAAGCATAATCATGTAGTTTTATATATGTCGTTTTATGAGAATAGCTCAATCCATCTCTCGGATGAGCTCTTTCTTCAAACGACGCGTGAACCGAATTATGAGATGAAATCAAGAGGAAAAGAGGTGCACCTTGCTTCGTTGGGGAGCGTTAAAGCTCTGTAAAGGGATTGCTATCACGAGCTTTGTTCGTCCTCCGATTCGGGCTTCGGATAATTCACCAAAATCGACCTCTCCTTGAATCGAATTGGCCACTGCACAAACTCCACTGCACCTTCTCCAATGAGCCAAAGGGGGCGTGAATTCCAAATTTCAAAATCAGATTCTCAGGAAGGCTAGGTCGAATTTCCAAGTTCATAAGAGCTAAAAAAATGATCCCCTCAGGCTGGGCGTGAACCCTTGTTTTTATAGATTTTTCTGAAAAATTTTGAATTTCAAACAGGTTCAATCTGAGCCCTCCATGTGGCGCCATCTCAGGGGGTGCTATTTTGATTTTGAGAAAAAAAAATGGGAAATTTTGTGGGTGAGACACCTCAGCTGAATTTGAAATTTTTCAAAATTTGGGTCTGCTTGATTTTCTCTGCAGGAAGCTCCCAGATGGCGCCACCTCAGAGGGTGCTCTCTTGGAGTTTGAAATTCAAATTTGCCTTTTGAAGGGAGCCCTCAGGTGGCGCCACCTCTAGGTGGGCTACTTTTATTAAAAATAAAATTTGAAGCCAAGTGGGACTCTAGATTGGCGCCACCTAGCTCTTGTCTGAAAATTTTTGAATGGTTGCTTTTCTAAAGGAAGCCAAGAGTGACATGTGTCCTCTACTTTTTCTGAAGAAGGCTGGAGATGACATGTGTCCTCTACTTTTTCTGAAGGAGGTAGAAGGAGACATGTGTCACCTGCTTTTTCTGAAAGAAGCAGAGAATGACACATGGCAGAGGGAAGAGAAGGAGGTCCAAGCCATGTGGCGCCATCTCAGACAAAATGGAAAAGGTGAAGTTCAGGATTTGCACCACCTCTGGAGGGATTTGAATGTTTGAATTCTAGCTTTTTCTGAAGAGGGCAGGAAATGACACATGGCATTTACTTTTTCTGAGAAGAGCAGAGAATGACACATGTCACCTGCTTTTTCTGAAAAGAGTAGAGGATGACACATGGCATTTGCTTTTTCTGAGAAGAGCAGAGAATGACACATGTCACCTTCTTTTTCTGAAAAGAGTAGAGGATGACACATGGCATTTGCTTTTTCTGAGGAAATAAGAGATTGACATGTGTCCTCTGCAGGAGACACTCTTCTAATGGCGCCACCTCAGAGGAGACACGCCTACTTTTCTGGACAGGACAACACATAACACGTGGCATCTCATGGATGATCTTTGGAATGACATATGGCAGATAAATGGGATGACATGTGGCGGCTTCTTAAGGTAGCCCCACAGTGACACTTGGCATGGAAATGGGAGGAGAGAGAAAGGACAAGTGGCACCAATCCAGGGGACAAGGCTCCTATATTTTTGGGTTTTTCAAAGTTCAAATTTTTCAAAAGAAAAGCCTGTGTGACACCACCTCAATGTGGGTCCCACATTGCTTCTTTATTGAAATAAGGACAAGACAACAACCTCTTTTTGGAATTTTCATAAAATCTGGACTAAATGGGTAAAACAGAAATTTTTGGAAAGAGTTTGCCTCTGTAGGGCGATTTTGTAAAAGGAAGACAGTTGAAATAGCTGACAAAAGACAAAATCTAAGTTGAATTTTATTGAAAATTATCCAGATTGTTTTCCTGAGGAAATATTTTGAACTTCAGAGCCCTATGGGTAAAATGGGAAGAATTGATAATTTTGAAGACCCAGGGTTTTGAAATCAATTTCGAAAAGGGTTGAAATTCTAATCTGGATTGAAAATTTTGAAATCGAGAGTTCTGGACCTCGAAATGACATGCTGTGCAGTGCAGTGATATGAGATGCTCATGCAATGATATGCAATGTCATGTCTTATGCAATAGAATCTTGAACCGAGACTTGGAGATTTCTGTCTTCTGTTCAAGAATAAAATTTTGAACATCTGAGCTGATAATAGAGAAATTTTGAGAGTTGCAGATGAAATTTAGACTTTTGTAAGGTTCGGGCTCAGAAAATGACCATTTTGCCCTCCGGCGATTTCAAAGGCTGAATGATGATGTTTGGTGGAAATGTTGGGGAGGTGAGTGAAAATTTGGGGTGTTTACACTATGGAAGCTATACATCTTCTTAGACAACTTATTGAGAGAAATAGAGAGAGGAACAAAGATTTATATATGGTTTTTATTGATTTGGAGAAGGCATACAATAGAGTACCTAGGGACGTTCTCTGGCGGACAATGATGAAGAAAGGTGTTTCTCTCAAGTACATTAGTATAATTAAGGATATGTATGAAGGAGTAGTAACCAATGTCTGCACTTGTGGAGGGGTGACAACCAATTTTCCTATAACGGTTGGGTTACATCAAGGATCTGCTTTAAGCCCTTTCCTATTTGCTATAGTGATGGATGAGCTTACGAGATCAATTCAAGAAAATGTGCCATGGTGTATGTTGTTTGCTGATAATACTGTTTTGATTGATGAGTCTAGAGCTGGGGTTAATGCTAAGTTAGAATTATGGAGACCGACATTGGAAGCAAGAGGTTTTAAGTTGAGTAAGAGTAAGACAGAATACATGGAATGTCAGTTTAGTAAGCAACGAAGTAGTGATGGGAGTGTAGTGAAGCTTGGTGAGCAAAAAATACCGGTGGATGATTGTTTCAAATATTTGGGATCTATCATTCAAAAGTATGGAGAAATTGATGGAGATGTAAATCATAGGATAAAGGTTGGGTGGATGAAATGAAAAAGTGCAACTGGAGTGTTGTGCGATCGTAGAATGCCATTGCGGTTGAGGGAAAAGTTTTATAGGATGACTATTAGGTCCACTTTACTATATGGTACGGAATGTTGGGCTGCCAAGAGACATCATATTCAAAAAATGAGTGTAGCTGAGATGCGTATGCTGAGATGGATGTGTGCAAATACAATAAAAGATAAGATTCAGAACGAGGAGATACGTAAGAAGGTAGGCGTTGCACCCATTGAAAATAAGATGAGAGAGAATCATTTACGGTGGTTTGGACATATTCGGCGAAGGCCTAATGATGCTCCAGTTAGAAGGATGGAGAAATGGGAAAATATATTAGTTAAAAGAGATCGGGGTAGGCCTAGGAAGACATGGATGGAGGTGATAGGAAAGGTCATGAATGCTTTGAACCTCACCGAGGGCATGGCATTGGATAGAAATGATTGGAGGAGAAGGATTCATGTGGAAGACTCATAATGATTTTCTTTTTTGGTTCATATCGTCGACCCCAATTGTTTTGGGATGAAGGCGTAGTTGTTGTTGTAAAGAATAAAATAAATTTGGTGCCTTTATAGGATTTAAAATTAAATTACCTTTTAATATATTCTTGACTATGGCCACGAACATATCTTAAGATAATTCACATATTAAATTCTGATAAAGGGAGAAAATAATATTTTAGGAAAATATGATGATTTTCAAAAGAGACCAAAGTGGAGGTCAAATGTTATTCCATAAAAGATAAAAATTCTAAGTATTGTTCACATTTTGACTATGGCCATAAATGTGAATCATCTAATTACAGTTATTTACCTCTTATTAGAAAGGTGCATGTGTCATTCGTGTTTCATCATTGGGGATTTTTGAAATAAAAGTAAAAATGAGATGAAACAAGTAATTTATGAAAATTATATTCTCATACATTCTATTCTAAACTGAAAAGTAAAGAATTCTCATTAATATCTAATTATTACAACCTTGAATTGAATTTGAAAATATCAAAGTCTCTAATCTAAGAAAGGAAGTCTAAATTTTCCATGCATTCCTGCAAAAATAGAGTTAACACAAGATAGAGATAATGGAAGATCTTATATTTAAAATGCAAATGCACATGCTTATGCCTACTCCAATGGAAAATTCATATGCAAAGTACTATTTTTATGTTAAATTAGAAATGCATATGGCAACCCCTAAATGCAATGCACAGACTAATAGAGAAGAGTGCATATGTAATATTTAAGTGTAATGCACAAACTGATGGGAAAATACAAGTGTGACACCTATATGTCATACATAAACCAATAGGAAAATGCACACGTGATACATATATGCTATGCATAAGCTAGTAGGAAAATGCATATATATGCTTGCCTAGGGGTGATAAAGACATGCTGTGATGACGAAGGTATAAAAGGTGTAGCAGTGTAAGTGTAACAAGTAGATGTGGTGAAATAGTGTGCATGCTGGTGCAGGGGTGTGAATAGTGATGCTAGAATGTGAAAATTTAGCTAGGTGAGGAAGCTGGAAGCTACTGATGAAAGCAGCTGGGGTGCAAAACATACAGCAGGTGCTGTGAAGGGTGCTACTGTGAGTATTAGGTAAGTTGCAAGCACTGAGCACAGGTGTAGCAGGGTGCCTGTTGTGTAAATACAGCAGGGGCAGGTGGCGTTGTGGTGGCAGTTGTTGGTGGTACAACAGGTGGTAAAGGTTGTGTGGCTCTGAGACAATGTGCTGGGTGAAGAAGTGTAATGATGTGTTGGTGTTATGTTGGGAATGAGGTGTTGGAGATAATACGTGTGAAAGGGTGGTTAGTGCAAAAAGAAGAAATAAAGATGCAATGAAGTGATGGGATGGGCAATAAAATGTAAGCAGTGAATGGTGTATAGGTGATATACAGTGATGATGTGTTGTATGTGTGTGGGGGTTGTGCTGAAGGAGGTACACAGGTGCTGCCATAGGTGGGTGAATGGGTACAACAGTGAAGAGTGTTGCGCCCAGGTGATGGGGTGCTGTTAGTGAGGTGTGCTGAAAGGAGGCATGTCTAACGGACTATAATGAGAAGCAGGTTTGAAAAATAAAATTACAGGCTTAATAGGAAATGAATTTTCGTTAGCTACAAAAAAAAAATGAATTCAGCAAAAGATTGCTGGGATTATGAGTGAAGTTAAGTCTAGCTTCACTTTTTTTGCAAAATACTTATTCCACATCCCTACATTCCAAGCTAAAATAGGACTTTGAAGATAATTTTTTTTCTTTTCAACCACCTTGCCTTGACCCTCTTCTTTAGATTCACCTTCTGTAATTCCACTCTCATGTGAATTTCCAATTGGATCATGCCGATTTGCTGTAATGCTGTCAATTCAAATTTTTTTTTGCAATTCCTGAAGAATGAGCAATTGGATTCCCACTCCAAAACTCGTCTACAAGGTTATGCATCAGGAACTCTGCATCCTGAACCACGACCACTAGTTCATCCCCTTCATTTTCATCAAACCTTGTATTGCAATTATAAGCAGGGAGCTCTCCCCAAAGCAGTGATGCTTTTGTGAGAACTTCATTCTTTGATTTTAGGTTTTCCATTAAGCACGTGTATGGTTTTAATGAATGGGAGAGACGATTCTCTACATGCTCACTCAAGAGCAGCAGGAAGGCTGATGCAATATCACTCACAATGAACTTTATTTAATATTAAGACAGGGATAAAAAAAAAACACAAAAGATGTCACCTTATACCCTCTCCCTCAATGACAGTAGACCTTCATCAATTGACCATGTACAGAGATTAATTTATATATATATATATATATATATATATATATATATATATATATATATATATATATATATATATATCAGAAATAATATAGATGAAAGGGGATGATAAGGTAGGTTAAAGAAAACAAAAACTGATGGCAAAAGACAAGATTGATATTCTGTATGAATTGGAATGAGAAGCTTTGAAGACAAACATTCGTAACATGAAGATCACAACATGTATATTCTAACTATTATGAATGTCATCAACATGAAAATCGCAGGGTGATTCCTAAACTCACGGTTACAAATACCAACAACATGAACACCACAAGTTCAATTTTGGCAACCAAAAGGAATCAAGAACTGACCCTTTCTGGTCTTGATCATTAATCGAAAAGGAAACAGCAAGGGAATGGGTTTACTAACTACAACCAAATGTTGTTTGTAGGTAAGGAATTTGATCGCATAGATTCCAAAGTATGCAGGGGATATCAAATGAAGTAGGGCACAATGAGGATATGCTAACGATGAAACAAAACTTCAGAAACAACAAATATTATTAACAGGATGCTGAAGACAAAGTAACTCAAAAAAAATACCGAAAGTATGGACGACGACAGTGAATGCAAAACAAAAAAAAAGGTGTTGAGGAATGAATACAAGAAATTTTATAGTAGCAATGTTGTGACATGCGAATTTAACCATATATCTATGAACAGATCGAGCATTGATACTGTAAATCCAGATGGAAAACCGATGTAGCCATTGATTCAAAAATGACTCGGCTAGTATCTTTTTACTGTCAAGGATGACCAGATCAGATGATGACATGGGGTGTAAACAAATAATTAAGATAAAACAGGGAATTAAACGCAAACAAGGAAATCCAATATAAATTAAGTTTGGATTTGAAAACAAAGGAGGAATCGATGATGATGAAAATGCATTATGCAAATCTATAAAAAAAACTGAAAGAATGCGGATGCAAAACTAAATAGCAAATTACACAAAACATGCGAAAGATCAAAAGGAATTCAGAAATAACTTACAGAGGAAAAAAAAGAAAAAAGAAAAAAGATGTTGGAATCGGACATTCCATTGCTGTAGCGATAGGTGTCGATCCTGCTATATGCAGGTCAATCCTACCATTGGTACTTTATGATAATAATAATAAAAAAAAGCAAAACAAAGAAGAACGAGATCCAAACAAGAAAATGCGGTAAATAGTGAAAAAATTTTTACAGAAAAGAAAAAAGAAGAGGTAGATTGTTATCATCGCAAAATTTTTTCCCTCCCTTGCGAGAGAGAAACGAATTTTGCGAGTCAAACTCGACCAAAGTTTTGAAAATGGTTTTAAAAATTACTCGCCTCCGTTTTGAAAATTTGCGGGAAAATTCCGTGGAATGGTATCCGCCTGTCGGTACGAGGTTCAACCGTTTTTGGCGCCTTTACCAGGGGTAATTGAACCAAGGACCAATTATGTGCTTTAACTCAACTCAAATATCTAAATTATGCTCTATTTTTTCTAGAATGCACAAAGAATCAGGCTTGTGCTATGAAATTTTGAAAATAATGCAAGTTTGAGAAACATGATGTTTGCTTTGGAAAATTGAAATATGCTGAAAAAATGATTGGAAAAGTACTTGAAATTGGGATTCCTGGGAAAATCATTGAAGTTCATTGAAAATCAGAAATTTGCATTGGAAAGTGATTTCTCAGGAAAGCTTAAAAATCTGAGAAAATTGGTTTTGAGATTGGAAACTTGGAATTGATTTTATGAGAAAATGGATTTGAGAAATGCTGGGAAAATCAGGAAATTCATTGGAAAAGGATTTCTGAAAAGGAGAATGAATTCTCAGGAAAACTGGGTTCTCAGGAAAATAGGAAATCTGAGAAAATCGATTTTTGAAAACTTGGGATTTTGAAATTTGAGAATTTTAAAACATTGGAAAATCTTGGTGTGAACTTGGGAAATGCTTTGAAATCTCTTTTGAAAACTCAGGATTTTGAGAAAATCAGATCCTGAGAAAGACTTGGGAATTCTAGAGAAAGCTGAATTTTCTGAAATTGAAATTGGAAAATGAATTTGAGAATAATGCAATTTGAATGATATGAATGAATGAATATGAATTTGAAAAGGGAATTTCATTGAGGAATTGGGAAATCTTTTTGAAACTTTGAGAAATGCAATGCATTTTTGAAGTTAGCCTAAGAGTGTAGGCTGAATGTGGCTAATATGAGGATCATAAATCTTGGTTTTCTTCGTATTCTGACTATGGCCATAAATACGAATCCCACCGAGTTTATAAACTCCATAAGAGCTTGTGCACGTGCCATTCGTGTAAACCATAGTGGATTTGAAATAAATGCACATGAATCATACATCAAATATCGAAATTTGCATAAATTAAACTATATGCAATGCAGCCCTATTCTAAGCAGAAAAGTAACTCTTATTCCAAATTATTACATTTGAGGTTACATTGAATTGAAATAAAAAAAAATAAAATCTAAGTCTTCTTCTTGAATGTTCCTGCAAAACTAGAAAACAATGTTAGCACAAAAATGTAGGTTATTCTGAATTTATCCGAAAATATGAGAAATTATCGGATATTATTCAGATATAAACCCAAATTCATACCCCCCTTTGATATAAACATAATAAATAATGAATACATTTTGAAAACAAACTTGAAAATTCGAAATTGGGGTCAAAATGACCAAAATACCCCTGATAACAAGACTATGGCCTTGAAACCAGGGTTTTCTGAAAGAATTTTTGTAAATTTTGGAAATTTGAAAATCAAATGAACTAAATCAAACATAATATGATAAAATATGATGATATGCATGAAATTTTGGAGAATTAGAAATTGAAATTTCGAAATTTAGGTCAAAATGACCAAAATACCCTCGATAACAAGACTATGGCCTTGAAACCAGGGTTTTCTGAAATAAATTTTGCAAAATTGAAAAATATGAAATGCAAATGACATTAAAATTAACCCTAATATGATTCTACATGCTTATGTACATGATAAAAACCCTAAAATGGCGAAAATATCATAAATATCAAATTTAACCTGATTTTCGCTTCTAAATTTAAAGATAAACTAACACATGGAGCCAATGAACTTGGAATTAAGCCAAATTTGGCATGGACACCTAAAATAACCCTAAAAACAGAATAGAGCTCGAAAATCTAATTTTTTTGTATTTTAATTATGGAAATTCAAATAAAAACCCTAAATTTTGTGATTTTTGCCTAAAATGTTGATTCTAAGGTGAATTTAGGATATCAAATTTCCATAAAAATTTCCCAAATTTTATGGGGTGACAGAGGACAGTAAGTCAAGGATTTTTGCCTTTTACACTTTCTGGTTTTGACGTATGGTCAGAGCTGTACCACTCCGTCAATTCGGATCGGAATCCGGCGACTCTAGTAAATGAAGGAAACAGACAGGTTTCGGTAGAAAATATGGGAAAAATGGCAGACCGATGGGAAAATGGCTGAAATTGTGGTAAAATGTCTCTGACAAACAGAGGAAGATTTTATTTTTTGACACCATTAGGATTCGGGTTACGGTTTGGAAAAGGTCACACTGTTATCAGAGACCTAAATCTCTGGAATTTCTGGACATTGGAATCTGTTAGACAGAAAGGAAAAATCCGGGAAAAATAATGAAACAGATCCAAAAATTCCCAAATTTTGGGAAATGACAGGAAATTATGTTAGGCAAAACTTTAATGTTGAAAGTTTTTGCAGGAGGATTACAGATTGGGTGGACTTGATGAATTAGTGTCTGTCTATACCCTGACGAAAGAAAATCGATATTTTCCCAGGGGTCTGAGAAATCCGATTTTTTACAGAAAGTAAAACTAACTGGAAAAACTTCAAAATTTCCAGATCATCAGTAGATTTGATTATGAGTCCACTGTGATTTTTAGAGGACAATTTGAATATTCGACAGGAGGCGATTTTATGGGTTTTGTCTGCTAAAGCAGAAATTGGAAGTTCAGAGAAACAGAAAACCCGGTTTAGGGTTTGATTTTTAAAATGAAGTTACATACATTAAATCAATCCGAATTTTTGTTAGAAGATTTCAGACAAACAGAGGCATTCATAAAAAATGTTTAGAATTTATTGACAAAAAATCAAGCATAAAATAATAACTGGACTCCATGCATAAAATCAAAACATATAGTTCTCTAGGTAAATATTAATGAGACCAATGAAACACTCATAAAGCAATAAAATAAAATAAATGTAATGCTTACAAATGTATAGTCGACATGAAAATAAACAGAAAATGAAATAAAAGTTGAGAGGGTATGATGCTTATTTTGATATTGGCTACAAGTGAAATGGATCCGATCCATCCATCGGATGGATCCTCTCACCTAGATAGCCTTGACAAAAAAAAAATCATAAACTTCATCAAACAAGTACTAACGATGCGAGGATCTTACCTTGGAGGGTTTGGTTGCAACGAATGGAGTTGAAGCAGCAAAAGAGGAGGCTGCTAGGGTACGGCTCAAAGGGAGAGGTGGTACTTCTAAGATCCGACTGTAGGTGACGCTTCAAGGTTCTAACTGTGGTGATGGAGTTAATTCAACATTGGTGGTGCTGCTGGGACATATAGGAGTGCTGGAACTGGCTGGAGGTGCTGAAGTTGAAGGGAGTTTGGAGACGGAGCTGGCTGCTATGAAGATGGCCGAAGAGGTGGCTGAAGGGAGAAGGAGGGAAGCTCCTTGCACCGGTTGGAGTTGTTCACTCTTTGATGGAAGGGCTGAAGTTGCTGCTGTGTTTGTTGCTGATAAGGTGTGGCTGGAGCCAAGGGAAGATGGTCTGGTGGCTGGAAGGCTTTGCTGCTGTGGTTGGAGTTGCCTTGAGATGGGCTGAAGGAAGGCTGGAAGGGAGCTGCCAATGATGCTGAAGACTGCTTCAAAGTAGTTGTGGTGGTTGAAGGTGGTGGCTGCCTTGGTGCAGTTGAAGGTGCAGCAAGGTGGGCTGCTAGAAGGCTGCTGCAGGTGGTGAGGATGGTGCTTCAAAGTGGCTTCAATGGCTGGGAGTTGCAGCCAAGGATAGCTGCAGCCAAAAGAGAGAGAGAGAGAGAGAGAGAGAATTGAATCGGCGTTCAATGGAGAGAGGGCCAGCCGTATACCCCTTCTTCTTTTTTTTGTTTTTTTAACTTAGGTCTTAATTCATTTCCTACTTAGGGTTTAATTAGAGAGGAATGAGACGGAGGAAGGGTTTACGTGAATGGCTAGAGAATAGGGAAAAGAAGGAAGGAAGAGAAGGGAAGAAGGAAAAAGGAAAGAAAAGGAAGAAGGAAAAAGGAAGAAAAAGAAAAAGAAAAGGAAAGAAAGGAAAAAAAAAGGGAAAGAGAAAGGGAAAAAGAAAAAGAAAAGAAAGGAAGAAGAGAGGGGGCTGGAGGTTTGGGCGACCACCTTGTGGGTCCTACCTCTCTAAAAAAAAATAAAAATAAAAAAAAATCAATAAAAACAAAAATAAACAAATAAAAAGAAGCATCTTTTTTTTTTAATAGAAATGCAAATGAATGGGCCATCTCAGAGCGGGTCCAAAGTTCAATTTTGAAATTGATTTTGAAGATTAGAGGGGTAAAATATTCTTTTCAGAAAGTTTCCAGACGAAACGAGTTATTTTTGGCAGTTTTTTAAACGAACTCGGATTTTGAAGTTCAATACCCCGTTGCGAAGCAAATCCAGTGTAGAATTTGAAAATGTAATTTTGAAAGAAATCCAAATTGTTTTTCTCGAGAAAATGCTTTCAACAAAATGAGCTATTTTTGGCAGTTTTTGAAACGAGCTTGGATTTTGAAGTTCAATACCCCGTTGCGAAGCAAATTCAGTGTATAATTCCAAAAATTTGAATTTGAAATAAATCCAGATTATTTTTCTTGAGAAAATATTTCCAAATTTAGACTCCTGGGGGTAAAAATGTCAATTTTGGAAACCCAGGGTTTGAAATTGATTTCTGAAAGTTTTTAAAACTTGATCTGGATTGAAATTTATAAAACTAGAGTTCTGGACTTCGAAAATGGAATGAAATGTGATGAAATGTTATGAAATGCTGAGAAATGATATGAAATGATGAGAAATGACATGAAATGCTATGCGAAATGCTATCTCTGAATGAAGAATTTTAGATGTCAGACCCCGATTGACACTTGTATCATTTCAAAAAGTGTTAAAATTGACAAAATTTGCAAAAATGGTTGAAAAAATGATTTTCGAGCTCTGCCAAGCTAGAGTGACACTAGAAATTAGGGTTTGAGCTGGATTAAACTGAAATAAACTGAATTGAGTTGGGTTTTAGAGTTTTAGAACTCAAATGAATAGACCAGGCACTGACTCAACTGACCTTTCCGACTGAATTTTCAAGAAAAGCTGCCATTTTTATAAAATGGTACGGAATGATCACTAGAGTGAAGTGAATTACGAACCTGAACTGGATTTGAGCTAGAACAAAGGTCAGTAATACTGATATGAACTAAAATCAAAGCTTAAACACTAGTTTGAAGGGGATTCAATCTATAGATTGACGTATGAATGGTCTGAAGGGGATTCAAAAATGAGAATTGCGAATTAGTAGGAGTTCAACCTAAAGATCAACTGAAGGAAAGGGTCCTAAAAGGATTTCAACCTAAGGACTGTGAATCAGTAGGATTTCAACCTAAAGCTCGTTGATCAGTAGGAGTTCAGCCTAAAAATCGATGGAAGAAATGGTCCTAAAGGATTTCAACCTAAGGACTACGAATCAGTAGGATTTCAACCTAAAGCTCGCTGATCAGTAGAGGTTCAGCCTAAAGATCGATGGAAGAAAAGGGTCCTAAAGGATTTCAAACTAAGGACTGCGAATCAGTAGGAGTTCAACCTAAAGCTCGCTGATCAGTAGGAGTTCAGCCTAAAGATCGATAGAAGAAAGGGTCCTAAAGGATTTCAACCTAAGGAATGTGAATCAGTAGGAGTTCAGCCTAAAGCTCGTTGATCAGTAGGAGTTCAGCCTAAAGCTCGATGGAAGAAATGGTCCAAAAGGATTTCAACCTAAGGACTGCGAATCAGTAGGAGTTCAACCTAAAGCTCGCTGATCAGCAGGAGTTCAGCCTAAAGATCGATGAAAGAAATGGTCCTAAAGGATTTCAACCTAAGGACTACGAATCAGTAGAATTTCAGCCTAAAGCTCGCTGATCAGTAGGAGTTCAGCCTAAAGATCGATGGAAGAAATGGTCCTAAACGATTTCAACCAAAGGACTGCGAATCAATAGGAGTTCAACCTAAAGCTCGCTGATTAGTAGAAGTTCAGCGTAAAGATTGATGGAAGGAATGGTCCTAAAGGATTTCAACCTAAGGACTGCGAATCAGTAGGAGTTCATCCTAAAGCTCGCTGATCAGTAGGAGTTCAGCCTAAAGATCGATGGAAGGAATGGTCCTAAAGGCTTTCACCCTAAGGACTGCGAATCGGTAGGATTTCAACCTAAAGTTCGCTGATCAGTAGGAGTTCAGCCTAAACATCGATGGAAGGAATGGTCCTAAAGGATTTCAACCTAAGTTTTGCGAATCAGTAGGATTTCAACCTAAAGTTTTTTTATCAATAGGAGTTCAGCCTAAAGATCGATGGAAGAAATGGTCCTAAAGGATTTCAACATAAGGACTGCGAATCAGTTGGATTTCAACCTAAAGCTTGCTGATCAGTAGGAGTTCAGCCTAAAGATCGATGGAAGAAATGGTCCTAAAGGATTTCCACCTAAGGACTGCAAATCAGTAGGATTTTAACCTAAAGCTCGCTGATCAGTAGGAGTTCAGCCTAAAGATCGATGGAAGAAATGGTCCTATAGGATTTCAACCTAAGGACTGCGAATCAGAAGGATTTCAACCTAAAGTTCGCTGATCAGTAGGAGTTCAGCCTAAAGATCGAAGGAAGGAAAGGTCCTAAAGGATTTCAACCTAAGGACTGCGAATCAGTAGGATTTCAACCTAAAGTTCGCTGATCAGTTAGAGTTCAGCCTAAAGATCGAAGGAAGGAAAGGTCCTAAAGGATTTCAACCTAAGGACTGTGAATCAGTAGGATTTCAACCTAAGGCTCGCTCATGAGTAGGAGTTCAGCCTAAAGATCGATGAAAGGAATAGTCCTAAAGGATTTCAACCTAAGCACTGTGAATCAGTAGGATATCAACCAAAAGTTCGCTGATCTGTAGGAGTTCAGCCTAAAGATTGAAGGAAGAAAAGGTCCAAAAGGATTTCAACCTAAGGACTGTGAATCAGTAGGATTTCAACCTAAGGTTCGCTGATCAGTAGGAGTTCATCCTAAAGATCGAAGGAAGGAAAGGTCCTAAAGGATTTCAACCTAAGGACTACGAATCAGTAGGATTTCAACCTAAAGTTTGCTGATCAGTTGGAGTTCAGCCTAAAGATCGAAGGAAGGAAAGGTCCTAAAGGATTTCAACCTAAGGATTGCGAATCAGTAGGATTTCAACCTAAGGCTCGCTGATCAGTAGGCGTTCAGCCTAAAGATCGATCGGGTTAAGAAGGAATTTTGGTTTGAGAAGGGATTTAACCTATGAGTCATATTGGTTTGACAGGGGTTCAACCTACGGGCTTTTGATTCTATAGAAATTCAACCTAAAAGATCTCAATTTAAGAAGAAAGGATTCAACTTGTGGATTAAAATAGACCATTAGAGTTAAGTTGTATGTGGCCTGATTTTCAGAATTAACCCCTTATCCTGAATGGGGAATAGAAGGATTTTCAAAGGGAAATGAACCTGAATTTTGGAATTTGAAATGGATTAGCCGGATAGCTGGATTTTGGAAGAAGGTCCCGCCTGGAGTTGGGGTTTTTGAAAAAAGAAAAGAGTCCAAGTCGGGAATCGTGTATTTTTAAAAAGGAAGATGAAATAAAAGGGGAGAACCCGAGTCAGAACTCGGATGTTCAAGATAAAAGATAAGAGAGAAATTTTGAGTTTGGAAAACTCGAATTCTCGACGCAATCAATTGGTTTCAACGTGAGCGTTGGATTCAAAAGGAAGTCCTAGTCGGAACTCGGAACTTCAAACAAAATAATAGAGGGAAAAACCCTAGCTGGAACTCGGATCTTCAGAAAATAAAAGATAAAAGAGGAACCCGAGTTTTGAAAAGTCGAATTTCTAAAGAAATGATTGGTTTCCAACGCGAGGATTGGATTCAAAAGGAAGTCTGAGTCGAAACTCGGAACTTCAAACGAAATAATAGAGGAAAAAATTCGAGCTGGAACTCGGATCTTCAAAAAATAAAAGATAAAAGGGGAACCCGAGTTTTGAAAACTTGAATTTCTAAAGAAATGATTGGTTTCCAATGCGCGGATTGGATTCAAAAGGAAGTCCAAGTCGGAACTGCAAATGAAATAATAGAGGGAAAAACTCGAGCTGGAACTCGGATCTTCAGAGAATAGAAGATAAAAGATAAACCCGAGTTTTGAAAATTTGAATTTCTAAAGAAATGATTGGTTTCCAACGCGAGGATTGGATTAAAAAGGAATCCGAGTCAGAACTCGGAACTTCAAATGAAAGAATAAAGGCAGAAGCTCGAGTGGAAACTCGGATTTTTGACAGAAAGTTTTTAATCAAAAGATTGAATTTTAAAAATTTGCCAGTGCGAGGACCGGACCTGGGATTGAGAATCACCATTTAGAGGACTGAATTATTTGCATGTGATCTGATTGCCCCCTTATCTTGACTGGGGAGAAAATAAAATGTGAGAAGAACTAATGAGAAGAGATAGAAATTGATGGTAGATTTGACGAAAGAGAAGAA
Organism: Nuphar pumila; assembly: GCF_984573655.1. Lineage (NCBI taxonomy): Eukaryota > Viridiplantae > Streptophyta > Magnoliopsida > Nymphaeales > Nymphaeaceae > Nuphar > Nuphar pumila. Next base: position 66,355,818 of record NC_143255.1, on the reverse strand, counting down.
TCAAGGAGATTTTATGGAAATCATCTTTGTAAAAGAATTCTCACAAGTAGCATTGTCGCTCCTATGAGGGGTTTCAGGATTATCCCTTATCCTGAATGGGAAAGGAATAAAATTTAAAAAAAAGCTTTGTTAAAGAATTGGAAGAATTAAAATTTGATAAAGAAATAAAATTGATAAAATTGGATAAAGAAAAAGATTTGGCAGAGATTAATGATGCTTTAAAAGAAAAAGACATTCAGGACTATCCCTTAACTTGAAGAAAGAAGGACCTCGTAGGATGAGGTTTCAGGTTTATCCCTTATCCTGAAAGGGTAGGCAAAGAAGGAAAAAGAAATACCTCATGGGAAAGAGGCATCAGGTTTATCCCTTAACCTGAAAGGGTATTTTTGAAATAAGAATCAAGAAGAAATTAATAAAATGAATGAACAATCAATAAAAATGAATAAAAATTGATAAAACTGATAAAGATTGATAAACAAAAAGTTGATAAAAGTTGAAAAAAGAGTTTGATCCTGCCTGCATGTGGGATCTTTAAAATGAGAGAAGAATATGAGAAAATCATTTTTGGAAAGAAAGATCAACTGCGAGAGCAGATCTCTAAAAAGGGATCATTCACGAGAGATCATCATGAGGGTTAATTTCTTGAAGCAATTATTTAAAAACCAATTTTTAGAAAATATGGTCAACACGAGGGTTGATCTTTGAATACAATGATTCGAAATTAATTTTTAGAAAATATGATCAACACGAGGGTTGATCTTGGAATGCAATGGTTTGAAACCAATTTTTTTAGAAAATATGATCAACACGAGGGTTGATCTTTGAATGTAATGATTCAAAATCAATTTTTAGAAAATATGATCAACACAAGGGTTGATTTTTGAATGTAATGATTCAAAATCAATTTTTGAAAAATATGATCAACACAAGGGTTGATTTTTGAATGCAATGGTTTGAAATCCATTCTTTTAGAAAATACGATCAACATGAGGGTTGATCTTTCAATGCAATGATTCGAAATCAATTTTTTAGAAAATATGATCAACACAAGGGTTGATCTTTGAATGCAATGATTCGAAATCAATTTTTAGAAAATATGATCAACACGAGGGTCGATCTTTGAATGTCATGGCTTGAAAAACCAATTTTGGAAAATATGATCAACATAAGGGTTGATCTTTGAATATAATGGTTGAAAACCAATTTTTGGAAAAGATGATCAACATGAGGGTTGATCTTTGAAAAAGGTTGGACTAAAATATGAAAAATTTTCATGATTTTTGAAAGACCCTCATAGGTAATATCATTTCTCTTATGAATGATGTCAGGATTGTCCCGCATTTTTGAATAGAATAGGAATCTGATGGCAAAAGAATATTTTTTAGTGTAAATGAAAATTTAAACAATAAAAGATGCCCCAATATTGCGAAAAGAAATAAGAATTGAACCTCAAAGATAGGAAGAAAATTGACATTTCATTTATAAGCAAAACTGATAGAAAAGACTGAAATATTTACAAGCATCTTTGACCAGAAGGTCGTAAAAAGACTCGGGCTGACTTTCCCTTACAGGATGGTTTGGTAAAGAAAATAGAGGATAACAGAAAAAGACTCTAGTGTCATCGGCTTTTTGAACAATCTGAAAAAGGCTATGTCAGGACGGCGAGCTACTCTTCAGTTTTCTCTTCTATCAGAAGGTGTTTATCGATGCAGTCCTGGACAATATTTTTCAGGACGAAGCAATGCTCTATGTCGTGCCCCACTGCTCGGTGATACTTGCAGAACTGTTCCTTGAAGTTGCCCAAGACTACTGAAGGATAGGCAGCTTTTGGCAGACGAATCATATTCTTTGTGAGCATATATTCCAGAACCTCATCGAGTGTCTGCTCCAAAGAGGTGAATTCGCGGTCAGGACCCCAATCCTTGCGCTTTGGTTTTTCCTGATTCTTTTCCCGCTGCTGAGAATTAGGTTGGGAAGGCTTATTGTTGTTAGAAGACCTTCCTTTTTGACCTCTGAATCCTTCTGACTTGCTGACATGGTCATCCTTGTTACCCTTGTTGTCGGGTGAGGGACCAGCGGAAAGAGTGAAATGGGTTTTCTTCTTTGCATCTTGATTGCCCCTTGCCAGGGTGGTACCATCATAGACTCCGTTATCTATTCCCATCTCGAGCCATTCAGCTCGCTCAATCAACTCAATAAATGACTTGGAAGGGTATGGGAAAATGAGGGTTTTCAGGGGTTGAGAGAAGTTATTGAGGATGAGTTGAAGGGCATGTTCCTCTGAGATGGGGGTTCTCATCTTGTTGCAGGTAACTCTCCACCTACGGATGAAATCTATGGCCTTTTCCTTGTCATCCTGCCTCAAATTGCATAAGTGATTGAGGGATGGCGGCGCCTCAATATTGAACATTAATCTCTCTACAAACAGGTTGACAACTTTATCAAAATCTCGCAGCCTGACACGGTTGATGTGCTCCGCATACCACTTAGCTGCTATGCCTTCCAAACTGCGAGGAAAGCACAAGAAGAGGGCCCGATTGTCTTCACTGAACCTGGCACATTCGGCGAAGAACATTGCGAGATGGGCCTTTGGGTTGCCGGACCCATCGAACTAAATAAACTTTTGGGGGAGATCTTCCAAGCCGTTGTCCCCATCTAAACCAAGGTAGAAGTCCTATCTGGTATATACCCTCTTTCTCTTATCTCGAATCTGTAGATCTTTGACCATCTTAGTCAATACTTGAACTGAATCTTCTGTCGGCACCCCGTCTTTAGGTTTGTGGACTGATTCAGGTTCTTTTTCCACTTTCTTGGGCTGTCGCAAATGTTTTGGGATGAACACAAACTGTTCTTCCTCGGAATCCTCGTTTGCTGATTCTGTGCCCTCAGATGTGCTGTCCTGCTGGACCCTCTTTTTGTTGATCCTGACATGCTTCTTTACTGGCTTTCTCATGATCTTGCTCTTGGAGGATGTCTTCTTTGAACTTGCCCCAGATTGCTCGGACATCATTTTTTCCATCATCTTTTGAAAGATCTTATACATTGCCGGGTCAACATTATCTTCCTCTGAATTATGTTTTCGGGATAATCTGGAAGAGTTTATTTCTTCCACTTCACTGTCATTGTGCCGCTGAGCTGCCCTTCTTCCCGCTCTCATTTGAACCATGATGAAATGTTGACGTTTTCTGTAGAAATAAATGAAGGGTTTAGGACAAAGAATTTTTGAAAGGAAGAGGGATATTGAAAGAGAACTTTTAAAAGATCTCGCGATGACAAGGATTTTATATGGAGAAGATAGAATGTACGAAGAAGAGTATTTTGAAGATGAATGACAAGACCTTGACTATTTTGAAAAATTGCAGGCAGGATCAAAAGATTTAAATAAATCAGAAGAAAAAGAAAGAAATATGCCTGGACATTTTGAAAGATAGGAAGACTGAAAAGACATGTCCAGGTTTTTAAGAAATGAAAGAATAAAGAAATGAGAAATATACAATCCTGGACTTGAGAAAATAAAAGAATTTTTATGAAATACATATCCAGGGTTTTGAAAAAAAAGAAAATTTTAAGACAATATCTACAAAAGAATCAATTTATACAAGCAATGATGCACAAAATAGCACTCCCTAGAAGCTGACTCTAAATTGCAATAATTTGAAATGGCTCGTAGGACCTTAAACCTAACTCTAAGGTTCAGATCATCTGATTTCAATCAAGATACGCCGATATACCCAAGCCGAAGCTCGAAGTACGTGGCATAGAAATATTTCTCTGGTTCTAAGGTAATGGTTTCCCAACATCCTTGAGCACCTACCGATATACCTCGGACTATGACCCTTAGGTATGTGGTAGGGGGCGCAAACCCAAATAAGTGGTCCACTTGTGAGGCTCTCTCCCGAACTATGGTTCAGTGAGAAAGCCCAGCAACGTGAAGACCGGGACAATATAGGTAGTTATGTTTTTAAAAACATGTTCAACATGCAATAAAACCAGAAATCTCTAATGCAAGTCCTAAAGAGATAGAATTTAAAGTGAAAGAAGCATACACTTGCATACATTGTTTGCATTCAATCCCTAAAATTGAGGAGAGTTGTGTTTTAGACCTAAATCTAATGTGAACATGAAATAATCTCCTCAATATGGTCCTACCAAACCATACTTAGATCCTATATGCAATGATGTCAGCTTAGGACAGAGTCTAGGCTCCTAAGGTTTGTATGGAAATGTAGCTGACATTTGTACAATAAAGACTTAGATAATATCAAAGCAAAAGAAAAATGCATAATTCGACCGGATGGAGATGAATCCCATCACGGTCGCCAGAACTGTGATCATCGCAAAATTTTTCCTCTCTTGTGGTTTCTCTCTCTTCCTTCTCTTTTCCTTTTCAATCCTTATTTCCTCCTTTTTGAAGGGAGAAAATAAAAGACAGAAAAGAAGAGAGAAGATAAGAGAAAAGAAAGAGAAGAGAGAGAGAAACTCTTTTGCAGTGTCTCACTTGACCTTAATTTTGAAGATATTTTTAAGAAAATAACTCACCTCCGTTTTGAAATATTTGCGGGAAAACTGGGAGACGGGATTCGCTCGTCAGTACGAGGTTCGACCGTTCCTGGCGCCTTTACCAGGGGTAATCGAACCAAGGGTCGAATTCATGCCTTTTGCTTTGCCAAAATATAATCTAAGAATTTATTCTAAGTCTAAATGCACAAAGAATCATGCTTGTGCAATGCAAAGATGTATGCTCTTTTTGAAAATGATTTGAAAAATTCCTAAGTATTTCTTAGATGAATCTGATAATAGAGTGAAGAAATGGTGTCTAACTTAGAACTTAAGATTTAAAGTTCTAAGTTTTTGGAATAATCAGAGCTTGGAAAAATAAATCTGGATCTTGAGAGAAATGATTTTGAAGCTGAGATAAAAGGAGAAGAAAGGAAATTTCAAAGTCATAAATGGACTTTGAATCAGAATAGAGATGAAATGGAATTGAATTCTAACTTTGAGGTTTGAAATCAGAATGAAATATGGGAAATCTAAATAGAATTGAGAAATAGAATTGGTTTTTGGAATTTTTGGGAATCAAGATAAACTTGGATTTTGAAATCTGAAATGAAAATGGAATTGGATTTGAGAAGTTGAATTTGAGAATAGAAGTTGATTTGAAATCTGGAATTTAAGATGGAATTCGAATCCAAAGTCTGGATTCTAAATAGAGTTTGAGATTTAAAATTGAATTCTGGATTCGGAATCCGAAAATGGGAATTGGATCTGCAATCTGGGATCCAAGATGAAATTGGATTCTGAATTCTAAATGGAATTAGATCTGAAGTCTGAGATTCAAAGTAGAATTGGGTTCTGGATCCTAAAATGGATTTGGATCTGAAGTCTGAGATCCAAGTTGTAATTGGATTCTGTATCCTAAAATGGATTTGGATCTGAAGTCTGAGATCCAAGATGTAATTGGATTCTAGATCCTAGATGGAATTTGGATCCGAAATCTGAGATCCAAAGTGGAAGTTGAATTCTGGATCCTAAATGGATTTTGGATCTGGTGTTCAAGATCCAAAGTGAATTTGGATTCTGGATCCAGGATCATAAATATGAATTGGATCCAAAATCTGGAATCCAAGATAAATTTTGGATCTAACTTTGGATTTGGAATTTCAAAATTGTTTTGAGAATTTAAACTTTTGAATAAAAATGAATTTCAAAGTCAAATTTGAAGCTTGAATTTGGAATTTAGAAAATGAATCAAGAATTTCAAAGTTAAATTGAACTTTGAATTTGATTGGGGTTTTGAATACAAGATGAATTTGAAATTTCAGAGTCGAATTGGACTTTGAAATCAGATTTTGAAAATGGGATATGATTGATAAATTTGAAATAGAAATTGAAGAAGAAGATATTCATAATCACTTGGGTTTTTGAAAAGGGAATTTTGAAAATATGCTGCAATTCTATCCTAAATGATGAATGAATTTAAATAACTTTGAAATTGAAATTTGAAAATCATATTTCATTCTTTAAATGAATGTAAATAAGATTAAATATATAATACACTCTTGACTATGGTCATTGAATGTATTATGTAATAATGATATCTACATTCAAATGAAGATTCAAACATATTTTGGTGCTTTTATGGAGTTTAGAAAGAAATTAAGTCTCAGTATACCCTGACTATGGCCATTGGTATACGTATTGAATTAATTTAGACTAAACTCTGATAAAAGAGAAAAATATTTAAAGAAAACATGATGAATTTTGAAAAGGACCGAGTGTGGATCCAGTGTTTATTTTATAAAAGATAAAAATTCTAAGTTTTGTTTACATCCTGACTATGGCCATTGATGTAAATCATCAACTTAAGATTAATCACCTCTTACGAAATGGTGCACGTGCCATTCGTGTTTCATCATTGTGAGATTTTGAGAAATTAAGGTAAAAAGCATGGAAACAAGCAATTTATGGTTTTTACAATGCTCATTCATTCTATCTAAAACAGGAAACGTAAATTCTCTTTAAGATCTAACTATTACAACACATAAAATTGAATTTACAATTTCCAAGTAATGACCTTTTCCACGTATTCCCCTGCAAAATACTCGGTTAGTATGAAAAGGGAAGAGAATTTACATACATTGCATGGATTTCAAAGATGCTAATGAAAGAAACAAAATGCTCATATGCCAAGATATTTAAAATCTAAAAGTATGGAAAGATGAAAAGAATATATATCTATGTGCATATGTACATGCATGTATATATATGTAGATCTACACACATATATGTATATATATATATATATATATATATATATATATATATATATTTATAGGTATATAGGTGGGATAGTAAATGTGAAGAAAATGAACCTTAAATGAGATGGATAAAAAGGTGATGACATATATGAGAGTATGTGATGCTTATGAATGACCACTGGCCCATATCTGACATATATGGACAAATTGACTTCTCAGTTTTGAATATAAATCGACTTCAATGAATTGAAATCCCTTAGCAGTTCGACTTCTCAAACTGATAAGCCATAGCACAAACAACCTGGTAAGTCGTCTCCAATAGTAACCGAACATTTTACATCCATATTACTCAAATGAATTCAGTGATATTGCCTAGTTTGTGTTTCCTTTGCTGATTTGATGAAATCTAACAAGTTGTCCAGCGAATCAAGGTGATCGTGTACAATGAAGCAAACTTTTTGTAAAATCAGGTCAGTGATCTTCCTTTCTTGGCAAAAATGGATCATCGTACCTTTTTCTTGATAGTATCGACTCAATTTCAGTAAAGACTGCCTTCACCGAAGAGCTACTATGGTGACTGGGGGTGTTGTAATCGATGTATTTTAACAGGCTGGAAAGTTCCAGCCATCTAAGCAATCGAACCTCTGATATGAATGAGGGTGTGGTTTGTGTATACAATAACTATGAAATGTTCTATGTTATCATGGATTGAATCATGATGGGTAAATAGGATTGTTTGCAGGTGGATGGTGAAGTGCTGGGTAGGCAACAAATGATAACTGTATAAAGGTGGAAATGAAAGATGCAAAGGATCCACATGTCATTGATGAGCTGCGAAAAATATAGAACATATAAATAACATCTAATGAAATAAAGAGAAATATGATGGATAGAAGAGAAATACCTGAAACAGAAACAAATGCAACATACAACCAGGTCAATTACATCTATCCAGTGAACCCATGGTTAGAGGCCGAATCTCAGAGCCACTCTGATCTGAATTTCAGATCACTAATTGCTACGAAAGGTTGCTGAGAGGGGGGGGGGATGTGTAAATGATGCAGTGAGTCTGCCGAAATTCAGTTAAAAATCATGATGGACTTTCAGCAAAACAAAGATTTAGAATCATACAGTAATGAAACCCCTGCAAAAATCAGCATTATTAAGAATGCACTGATAAAGAGATCACTTCATGGCTGTAATTTGCAAAACGTGCTCCAGAGATGTCAATGCAAGAAAATCCCGCAATTTCTCTAGCAAACACAATATCGTATCATGGTTTGTTCTTTCCAGCTTAGTCCCTACATCCATCATTCGATTCAGCCACTTCCATCAACCAACTCTCTACAACGATGTTTCTACAACCTGACTCAAACATTCCACGTTAGTCCATTTCGTAATCCTTCCCACGCTTCCTTATTGGAAGTATCCAAAAGTGAAAATAGATACGGGTATGTTGTTGCGATTCATAGATCTATAACAACAACCCACATATTAGAGAAAGTAGTATCACTACTTTGTTGATTGACAGGCAAGAAAATCACACATAAGATCATATTGGCCTCACCTTCCCTTTACTGTATAACCTGCAAAATTCGAATCAATGATCCCAAGTTCTCCCCTTCTCGGGAGATCTCAAACATAGGATTAGCTAAGCCCAGCTAACACTTACCCATAACGTCACCATTATGACGCCCATCAAGTGGCTTTAGTGATTCATAACAGAAGATGATCATCCATGAATGAATGGCATCTAAATGCTGCTCTCAATGCATGTTACAGGAACACCAAACAGTAGTTTGAACACAGCAAATATCTCTTCAGCCTAATAACCAGATGCAAAGGGGATTATAGCAGCTGAAACCCAACAAGATGAGTAGATACACATGCTAGCAATGAGGCAATGTTTACTATTAACTGTATCGACAAAATAGTAAAATAAAATTACGATAATGTGTTTCAAAACACAGAAGGTTAATGAAGATTCTTATGCACAGAAGACCCGAAAATATCTGCAATTCAAAACACCGAAGGCTCAAAATATACAGAGAGCTAGATTAAATGAAAGACAATGAAAATACTAAGCATAATGGAAATCTTGGTAAACAGTGTGAATAAACTAAGCCAAACGAATCAGACAACTACAGATAGATGAATTTCAATTGGTTGCTAAGAGAGATTCCAAATCGAAGTACCAGACCCAGGCGAAAGAGGATGTGATGCTAAATCCAGTTTCCTTTCCATACAGAAGTAACCATGACATCAACAAGGTAATGAAGAATAAAAAAAAAACATGTGAATAAGGAAGTATACACAAATAAGTAAAAATATGAAAATCAAGTAATAAATAATTATTCAATCAAGAAATCAGAGGAATTCAGGAATCACTAAAGGAATTTGTTGGAGTGATGCTCCGTTGATTTTGCACCAGGATGGACTGAAGCCGATATAAACGACTCAGCACCACCTATCGTGCTTTTAAGGGGATAGTAAACAAAACAAAAATAAAATAAAGAGATTTCTGAAAATAAGAAAACTTCCAAGAGATGAGGGGGATGAAGATAATAAATTGGAAATATAAACGGCAAATAAAAGAAAACAGATAATGAAAATAAAAAGAAATCATAAATGAGAAAAATCGAGGGTCAAAGAAAAGATAAAGATGTTAAAAATGATCCAAATGAAGGGCGTGTCTGCTTATTTGGGATATAAATAAACCAGAGGGACTCGAATAAAGCAAAGAGGAAGGAGGTGAGTAACTTACCTTTGGCTGTCGTGAGATTTTCTCTTCTTCAAGCGATTGTAGCCTTACTATGAAGGTGGATCTCCTTTCGCTGATGAGAAAAGAATGATGGGAAAGGGGATATTGCTTTACAGAAAAGGATTCGTTCAGATCTTGTGGAGGAAGCCCTTGGTTCTTCGTTATCGGATTAATCCAGATAGCTGGAGGATCAATCAACCGTAGCCTTATTTTGCAGAAGAGGATTCACTGTTCAGCCGCGTAGTTGATGCTTCATGATTGAAGCTCTTTTAATCAATGAGGAAGATCAGCTGAGCACAAGAGGATGATGCATCAGAGGGTAAAAAAAAAAACAATCTAAAAGCCAGGAAACGTCGAAGTGCAGGAGTGAAAAGCGGGTTTTGCTGTATAAGGTTGCAGAGATGTTTCTCCCGTGTATTGCTCCAAGGGATTGATTTTCTTCAGATGAACCGATTGCCACTACAGGGTGTTGATTGACCTCCTTCGGTTGAATGAGTAGAACCAAGGAAAGCTAAAAAAGAAAGGGGAAATCAAGAAGAAAGAAGAGAACATGGTGGGGTGATAACAGATGAGAAGAAGAAGCCCTGCGTGCCTCCTTTTAAGGAAGGAGAGGAAGGTTCGTGAAGGGCCGTTGGAGATCGAAGGTGGAGGAAGTGTTCTTCAGAGATGGAGGGTTTCCGATGGAGAGAACCGAGAGAGAGAGAGAGAGAATGAGGAGAGAATGGAGGGAGGCGCCATTTCTCCTGGCCTTCTTACGGGTTTTCAAAGAAAAACCCTAAAAACATTTTTGCAAAAGGGATCTCTCCGTTTTTTCATGAAATTTTCAAGAAGGGGTTCTTTTAAGAAAAAATTGCTAAAAGGGGTTTTTATAAGAAACGATTTTCATAAAAAGGCTTACTTCTAAAATTTTCATATTTTTCTCTTCGTTTTGATTTTTTTTTGTTTTTTTTCTTCATTTTAGTATATAAAGTTATGAAACTAAGAAGAAAAAGTCATTTTATAATTTTTCAGAAATATTTACAAAGAGAAGGGTTTTCTGAGAAATTTGGGTTGGATTTCTTCAGAAAATGGGTTTGGAATGAAAATTGGGCCTCGATTCCAATGAATCTGAGAAATGAATGGAAATTTTTTAAAAAATTGACCTGTTTATTCAAAAGATGGACCCAGGGGCAAAAAGGTCATTTTTACAAAACTTTAAAAATTTTGGGGTGTTGACACCATCCTCTGCAAAAAGGTAGTGAATCGAACTTCCTGTGTCATCTCTGGTAATCCCTCCATTCTTTTGTAGGTAACTGTCTTCATTTCCTGGTGTTATGCATAACATTCATTCCGCATTTTTTTTTGTATGTTAGGGGTCTCCTTAGGTTCATACATATTTGGCCATCACAGCTGCATATCTCAGGTTAAATGATAGTCCAGTGAGACTATTCGTACAGTAAAAGAGTGTCATTGACAATGACACTACATTTAATTTCGTTGCCCATTTCCATTCTCTCCTATATTGCATCATTTTCTTTTTATGATCTTGTATGATTTCTGTGCTTCTAAATCATATACTAATATGCTTAGGCTTCATACTTCATATGTAGCCAAGAGTAAAATTTGTTCATGACTTGTTCTGAGGTTTATTAATTACTTTGAAGCTTTAGCATCCTGCTATTCTTGCTACTGTGGTTCTATAGCTACTATTTTATGTATTTTACTTTATATTCCTGCATCGTTCCTATGTTGAATGTCCTGTAGCATGTGTTATACCTCTCTGCATATATATATGGTGCCTTGTTTTAGTAGTTTGTATTAGATGCAGTTTGTATTTTTTTAGCAGTTTATATTAGATGCAGTTTGCATGTAATAGCAGTTTGTATTAGATGCAGTTTGTATATTTTAGCAGTTTGTTTCACCTGTATACTTAGCCCTCATTGCAGTCTGTTTGCAGAAGCCATCGAGTAAATCTTTGGGACCTCTAAAACATTGAGAAAAGCATACTTGCCGGTAGTGGCTCATGATAGCCGTGACCAGAGGTGTATGGTTATAAACCACCTCTTATTAAGAACTTTAAGGATAAAATTGAAATACTTGTACTAAAAGGATTAAGTTTCTACTATGCTACGTTCCAGCATTAATGAGCATGAATACGCTGGGTGCTCACACTGGGGCAAATCCGCTGAGAAGGTCTGTGTTCCAATTCATATTTTTCCTTTACCCACCTTTACCCATTTTTTTTTATGTGATCTCTTCTTCATCCTGCAGAGCTTTCAATAATCCTTGACAGTCACATGGAAATACCCCTCCCTTGTACATTTATCTAGGTTTTGTAGTTTAATAAACTCATTTCTTTTACAGACTGCTGCAACCCATTTCTTATTATTCATGTTTATTTGTATTAGCCTCTTATGCTTTGCCATTGCCCATATTCACTGTTGTTATGCAGGTTGTTCTCTGTATCTGCTGTATTATTGAGGGCACCTAGATATGATATATATTACTATTTCATTTACTGCATAGACATGTCCCACTTACATTAAAGAATCTCATATAGGCATAAAGCCTGTTATATTGATCACTCCTCACTGCATATTGCAATGTGAATTTTGAATCACCGGCATTCGCCCTCACCCCTATAAATGTCCCAGGATTCTTGTTTACTATTTACCCATTGTAAGTAATCTCATATAGCTCTATATAATGTATTTATCTGTTCAGTGATATATGCCCTGCTATGATATATTTCTCCCACCCCATTATCTGTAGATATTGTCACTTTTTGTGTGTCCATTTCGTTGATCCTGTGTATCATCAAACATGGTTGGGTATTATGGCATTTCATAACACACCCTCCTGTTACCAATCATCCGTATATACCTCATCTATACAATATAGATGCAAATTGGATCTTTTTATAGATTTGTAACTATAAGAACATGTAGGTATATATATCTTTATGTAAATATATATATATATATATATATATATATATATATATATATATATATATATATATATATATAACCTAGTATATTTCATATATCCATTCTTGGTACTAACCCACTTTTGCAGGAAGGTCTGGAGGAGGTTGACTTTTTTTTTTTTTGGATTTCTTTTTATTCATTTATTTTACTTTATGTCAGAGATGTAATAATCAAATTTTGGAATAATATTTACTTTCATTGCGTAGATTAGGATGCATATCATATAGTTTGAGTTTTTTTGTAATATCCTGATTATACAACTCATGCATTTTATCTCAAAATCACTATGGATGTACACGAATGGCACGTGCACCAACTCTTAGGGAGTTGATGAACTCGGTGGAGTCCATATTTACGACCCTAGTCGGAATATGGACGATAGGTCAGTAATATTGACATGAACTAAAATCGAAGCTCGAACACTAGCTCAATTGACTGAACTCAGCTCAATTTCAGCTGAAAGAGCTGAAATGGACTAAAATAGGCTCCTGGACACTTGGAAATGGTTTTGAACTGAAACTGGAGCGCTTGAACTCTTGGTGAGCTCAAGTTAGACTATAGGGAATATGATTGACTGTGAATGACTGACTCAGAGACAATTGGCTTGGATTTGAGTGAGAAATAAGCTCATTTCTAAAGAAATGATCCCATTTTGGCAGGAATGGTCAGAAATGAAAATGGCCTTCTCACTGTGAGCTCAAATGAGCTTGAAATGACTGATATTCTAACTGTTCTGAACTGACCACCGAGCTTGGTTGACTCCGACTGACTGGGGTCCGGAATGACCTAGGGGTAAAATGGTAATTTTCTTAATAAAAATGGGTAAAATGGTGATTTTTTGAAACTGACCCAGGGTTTGACTCCTACATTGACCTAACAGAGTTGGCACTACATGAGGAGGATGATCTGAAATGAGTGTGGAAAATTTGGGGTGTTTATAGATGCCCCTCTTTGCTACTAAGTCGGCTTGTGGACGAGCTTAGTGGCAAAGAAAAACACACCAAATTTGGGCTATAAAAATGCCCCAGTTAGAAGGATCTGACTGGATATGAAGAAATTAGCCCTGATAAAAATGGTAGATATGAAGTGAAGAATGAAGAAGAAAATTTTACTTCAAAAAGAAGTGAGATTTAGGTTTTGCTCTTAACCTGGATGGGACGGGAAATACTTTGTGTAGAAACGAAGCTCAGGTTTGACGCTTAACCTGACCGGGAGAATGAAATATCTCATCAAAATGAGGCTCAGGTTTAACACTTAACCTGACCGGGAAATGAAATACCTCATCAAAATCAGGCTCAGGTTTAACCCATAACCTGACTGGGAAATGAGATACCTCATCAAAATGAGGCTCAGGTTTAACCCTTAACCTGATCGGGAAATGAAAATGATGAGATTCTCGAAAGAAAAACTCATGATGGAACCTTCAAACTTCCGCACAATGAATCCAATAGAGGTTTTGCAAAAGGATGAAATTGGGGTCCCTAAAGCTTGAAAAGGGGTTTGATTTTGGGCGCCTCATTGCTGAGACTAAATAACTTTTAAAATTAATGACCTTTTGCGAGAAAATGATTGGTGGCTTAACCTCAAGCCGAAATTGGACTGTCTATGGTGGGACAGTGGGGACACATGGAAGTGTGTGAATCTGAGAGCCCAAGCGCTCAGATTATACCAACAAAAGGGAAGGAATCTTGAAAACTCCCGTTATAAAGTCCTAAAAGGGATAACAACTGATGTCAGGATGCGCCAAAGATGAACCTCAAACTCGCGCTTCATGCGAGGATAGCTAGAAAATATTGTCAAAATATTGAAAATTATTGTTGATTTAAAATGATTGAAAGTGATGCACATTGTTTAAAATTATTCCTTCTTTTCTACCTGAAGTATTACCTCCGACCAGGCTTAACTCCGTAGAATCAAGATTCAAATTCAAATTGCTTGCAATTGACTTTCTTTTAAGGAAGCTATCAATTTCCTTGATATGAACAAAAAAGAAAGAATTCTTGATATTGTGAGAGCAATTGGTGAAAGAATATTGATAATAAAATTTCACAAAATTTAAAGATGATTCTTTGGCAAATTCGGCAATCTGATATCCTGGGATTCTTTTCTCATGATGATCTTTCTACCCACTTTTTTTTTCTTTTTGGCAGAATTAGAGCTCTCTTGGGTTTTTTTTGGGGATTACATCATCCTTCATTTTGGAGATGTCCTGACTTTTCTATCTCTTTTTCTTTTGGAAGGGTACGTCACACACTCCTTCATCTTGGACATGCTCCGATCCTTCTTTTCTCTCAAAGATTATATTGATGGTTATTGGCTCCTTGGTTAGAAATCTCTTGATGATAGCAGAAATTAAATATCCTTTAGGGTTTGTCGGGAGGCTCATCGCAGTCGCCTCCATCTTGACGGTGATCTGAACTTTCCCTAGAAGGATCCGTCACAAACTTCTTCATCTTGGAGATGATCCAAATCTTCTTTGGCCCCAGGTGTCTAACTCGCATAATTCGTCTTCATCTTGACAACAATTGAGAGATCCCTTTTGCAGATATTTAATTTCAGCTTAGGCGATTGAGGAGATATGGAAATTGAATTGATTTTTCTGTATCACCCAGGATATTTCGACTGCTTTACTTCCCAAGAATGATCTTTAAAAATGTGCCATTGACTGCGATCAATACCGATCATTTATGGCTTTGCAACAACATTGAATTTCCTTTGCTGGCCATATCAAGGGTTTATTCTTTATCCTTTTGGTTGGCCAATAGAAAGATTTTGAATTTTGAATCCTTCTTCGTGAAAGCTTTGTCCTTTCGGAAATAATACTGAAGGTATTCTGAGGTAAAGTTTTTGTGCCATAAAGATTTTGAAATCAACAAATATTTAATGACAAATTGGCAAAATACTCTTGGGATCTTTGGTGAAAGAAATTGCTTGATATCCGAGTTGACACATCAGTGACCAAATTGAGTCCTGAAAAAAACTCAATAAAAGATCAACTCGAAAGTTGGGTTTTGTTGACCAACCAGCTTGAAAGCAGGATTTTGATTGAAAGATCGAATTTGATGATTTGAAATTGATTGACATTGATGAAGTTGTAACCCGAAGGCTTGGAAAGTGATAGATATTGATAAAGTTGTAACCCGAAGGCTTGAATTTGGAAATTGATTGACCCGAAGGTCGAAATCAGAAATTAATTTACTGGGAACGACATGGGTTCAATTGAGAACGACATGGATTCACTGGGAACGACGTGGGTTCAATAAGGATTTAGCCTAAGAAGTTGGATCAGGAGGACTTTAACGTACAAATCATATTTCAGAAAAATACCAATCCAAAAGGGGTTCGACCTAAGGACTGTAAAGAATATTTGATCAGGTGCTAAACTGAGTTTTGAGAGAAGATTCGAATCGGAATTCAAATCTTTAAGGAAAAACTAAATGAATTGGGTTTTGAAAGAAAATTCGAGTTGAAACTTGGATCTTCTAGACCAATTACTAAATTGTAGAAAAGTTTGAGTAGGAGTTCAAACCTTTAAAGGAAAGCCAAGCGAATTGGATTTGGAAGAAAATTCGAGTCAGAACTCTAATTTTCTAGAGTGATTCCAGGCATTTGAATTGGATTTGGAAGAAAATTTGAGTCGGAACTCTAATCTTCTAGACCAATTCTAGGACATTTGAATTGGATTTGGAAGAAAATTTGAGTGGGAACTCTAATTTTCTAGACCAATTCTAGGACATTTGCATTGGATTTGGAAGAAAATTTGAGTCGGAACTCTAATCTTCTAGACCAATTCTAGGACATTTAAATTGGATTTGGAAGAAAATTCAAGTCGGAACTCTAATTTTCTAGACCAATTCAGAAGGAAAAGAAAACTCGGGTCAGAACTCGAATCTTCGAAGGAAAACTAGATCCATTGTGGAATGAAAAGAAATTCAAGTCGGAACTCGAATCTTGAAGGAAAAGTAAATCAATTTAGAAGGAAAAGAAATTTGAGTCGAAACTCGAATCCTGAAGGAAAAGTAGATCAATTTGGAAGGAAAAGAAATTCGAGTCGGAACTCGAATCCTGAAGGAAAAGTAAATCAATTTGGAAGTTAAAAAAATTCAAGTCAGAACTCGAATCCTGAATGAAAAGTACATCAATTTAGAAGGAAAAGAAATTTGAGTCGGAACTCAAATTCTGAAGGAAAAATAGATTGGTTAGAAGGAAAAGAAATTCGATTCGGAACTCGAATCCCGAAGGAAAAATAGATTAATTAGAAGCAAAGAAAATTTGAGTCGGAACTCGAATCCCGAAGGAAAACTAGACTAGTTAGAAGGAAAGGAAATTCGAGTCGGAACTTGAATCCCGAAGAAAAACTAGACCGGTTAGAAGGAAAGGAAATTCAAGTCGGAACTCGAATATCGAAGGAAAACTAGACTAATTAGAAGGAAAGGATGTTCGAGTGAGAACTCGAATCCCGTTGGAAAACTAGATCAATGTGGACTCTGAATTTTAAAGTGTACCAGTGTGAACACTAGATTTTGAAAATGTATCAATACAAGCATTATGTTTTGAAAAATTACCAGTACGAATACTGGGTTTTGAAAAATTACCAGCATGAACACTGGGTCTTTGAAAAATTACCAGCACGAACACTCGATTTTTGAAAAATTACCAGCACGAACATTGGGTTTTGAAAATTAACCAGCACGAACACTGGGTTTTGAAGAATTACCAGCACGAACACTGGGATTTTGAAAATTACCAGCACAAACACTGGGTTTTGAAGAAATTTTAGCACGAACACTGTTTTTTTTTTTAAAATTACCAATTGATTTTGATAGAAGATTTTTAGTCTTCACCCTTACGATGACTTGGACAACTGTCGGAGTCTCAGGATTTATTCCTTATCCTGAATGGGAAACTCAGGTTTATCCCTTAACCTGAAGGGAAAGTGAATTTGATGCAAATGATTGTAAATGAATGCAAATGAATGCATGTAAATGCAAATGAATGCAAATGTATGCAAAATGATGTAAACGAATACACATGCATGCAAAATGAGAGATTTGTTTGATCTTGTCTGCATACAGAATGTTTTGAAGGCAAATTTTAAAATAATGCCCCAGTGTAATAGGGGAAAGAGATTTTGGATAAAAGGAAGATAATTGATGTTCGAAGAATGCTCTCTGAAGGTAACAAAACAACTGACTTTTGATTGATTCAGGAGAGACTCTGCAAAATATCACTTCTTGCGAAAGGACATGGTGCGGAGAAGGAGAACAAGCTTATGAGGAAAATTGATAATTTTATTGATGAAGAAAAAAAAATGACAAATCAAGGAAAGATAGACAGGATTACATCTTCCTTTGAAGGTAAAATGAGAAATGGGAAAACGGTAGCATTGTCGACTTTTTGAGTAATCGAGGAAAAATGGCTAGTCCTCCTTTTCATCTTCAACGAGAATATTCTTATCAATGCAATCTTGAACAATGTTCTTGAAGACAAAACAATGGTCAGTATCGTGTCCCATTGCCTGATGGAATTTGCAGAACTGGTCCATGAACCTTCCCATGATCGTGGGAGGATCTGTGGCTCTGGGGAGCTTTACCATTTCTTTGGTCAACATATATTCGAGATAGCAACATACGTTTCGAGATTCTTGACTTGTCAGCAAATCAAGATTGAGCATCAGCATCTTGGTGGTTTCATGCAGAGGATTGAGATTCCTCAGTGGAAATGGGAAGATGTTACGATGAACTTCGTGGTAGGTTTACTGTGAACGAGACACAAGCATGACACAATTTGGGTAGTTGTGGACAGACTCACCAAGTCTGCCCATTTCTTACCTATCAGGATCAGTCAGTCTCTTGAGAGCTTAGCTGACATGTATGTTAGAGAGATTGTATGATTGCATGGCGTACCGAGATCGATTATTTCTGATCGTGACCCCAGGTTCACATCATAATTGTGGGGTCTGTTGCAGTCTGCTTTGGGTACAAAGTTGAAGTTCAGTACAACTTTTCACCCCCAGACTAATGGTCAATCAGAACAGACTATTCAGACATTAGAGGACATGATGCGAGCTTGTATGCTTGATTGGAAAGGCGAATGACATTCGCATTAACGCTAGTATCGGAATGGCTCCGTATGAAGCACTGTATGGGAGACCTTGCCGATCACCTTCGTATTGGAATAACATCAACGATAGGTCTAAGGAATCGTCGATTATTCTTCAGCACTATACTCAGCAAGTGCAGAGGATCTGAGAATGTTTTAAAGCAGCGCAAGACAGAGAGAAGAGTTATACCGATAAGAGACTATGAGAGTAATCGTTCGAGGTTGGTGACATGGTTTTTGTCAGAGTTTCATTGACCAAGAGTGTGTTTCATTTCGGTAAGAAGGGAAAACTGAGTCCTAGATACATTGGACCATTCAAGATTTTGGTGAGGATCAGTGAAGTGGCATATCGTGTTGAGTTACCTCAGCAGTATGTCCATATTTACAATGTTTTTCATGTGTTTATGCTAAGGAAATACATTCCTGACCCATCACATATCATTCGTTATGAAGACGTAGAGGTTCAAGAAGACTTGACGATGGTATAGCATTTGATTGAGATTATTGATCGACGAGATCAAGTTTTGCGTACTAAGATTGTACCGCTAGTTAAAGTACATTGTCAACACCATGGCATCGAAGAATGCACATGGGAACCAGAAGCGAGCATGAGAGAGAAATATCCTAATCTTTTTGTAACCTAGTTTGGGTGATTTCGCACACGAAATCCTTTTAAGGAGGGAAGGATGTAAGGTCCATGATATTTTTGAGTTAATATTACGTCAGGTGTTTCAATGTATAGAATTTCTTGTGCGATTCATGAATTTTTCATTTTTGTACCTGTTTGGATACGCGAGGTCCGAAATCGCGTAAGTAGAATATAAATGGAAAATGAGGAAAATCCGTAACAAATTAACTTCCAAAATTTTAAGGGTAAGTCTATAATATATATGTATAGTTTGTCCCCGAATTTGAGACCCAAATGACGAAAAAGCTCCGTCAGTGCATGTGAATTACGGGAGATCGCCTAGCGATAGAACGAGAATTCAAATGAGAGCAATTTCCATAGGTGATGGAAATTTCATCTAAGGTAAGCTTTAGAAAGGTAATTGTATTAAAATATATATATATATATATATATATATGTCATAATATACTTTGATCTTAAACCACAAATTTAATGAATTATGGTACAAGTGCGCTTAGTATGATGGGTCAAAGGGCTGGCCAAGCCTTTGGTCGACCATTTTTGAGTTTTTTGAACAATGGAGGTCACGAAGACCAGCTAGTCACGTTGACCAGCTGAAGCTAGGGCGTTATTGTAAGAGGGTGGGGAGAGTTTCATAGGGAGGGCCACGATTGGCCCAACCCACCATCAGCATGACCTCATGATGAGGCATGAGGCCTCATTATGAGGGAGGGGCACCCTCCAAGGCACTACATAGGATGACGCCCCATGGGATTTCAAAAATCCCTTTATGCCCCTTTCAAAAAGGGCATTGATGGGGAGTGTGCCATTCCAAGTGGTGCATGGGGTTACTCCTCACGGTACTTAAGTAGGTTTTTACCTTCTTTTCCAATAGGGCGCACATGCATTGGCTGGAAGGGGCGGCCATGAAGGACACTCATTTTATTTCATAACCTTGAGGGGTGTGAGACGCCCCTAGCCACTCATTTGCCCCAGCCTTAATCCCAACCCTTGGTTTATTTGGGCCCTTAATATTTAAGCCTTGAATTGAAGGAGAGAGAGAGAGCTTTTGGCGATTTTTGGAGCTCTCACTCTCTCTCTCTCCCTCTTTCACTCTCTCATTCTCTTCCTCTAGCCATGTGGTGAGGCTTAGCCACCACCTTCGTGGAGATCGAGCACCCTAGCCTCATTTCCAACCGATAGCAAGGTGAACTTTCAACACAAGTTTCGGTGTTTCTCTTTAAAAAAAAAATGTGAAAGGTGAGAATGTGAAGTCATGAGGTCGTTCGCATCCATGGATGTGCGGCTCATGGCGGATTAGCTGCCATAGTTGGTGTTGTGATGGTTGAAAACCCTCTTTTCTGTTCATGGAACTTGAGGGGCTCAAGCCATCAATTCTAAGATTTTGTTTCATATCATTTCCGTTTTCTTTTTCTAGCTTATCTTGTGCTTTCTAGTTGTAGTTTTCCCTTCAGTTGTAGGCATTTTGATTGGCTTTCGGTTATTTCCCAATGCCAAACAAATCTCTGCCATGTTCTTTTATTGCATGCATAGGAAAAAGAAAAGAAAAGAAAAGAAATATATAATACGAATACATCTTCTTTTGCCTTCAAGATTCATCCAAGCAATCAACTCCTTTTTTTTCTTCTTGTTCTTTTATTTCAACAGATTTTGTGGTCCACTGGTGTCTCCCTAGCCTCTCTCATTATCATAGGGATGGTTGGGCACCCTATGAGAGTTGAGGTGCTGGACTGGCCTCGATTGCAGCTCAGTCCCACTGAGGTAGCCTCATGGCCACCAGTTTCCTCTTCCTTTTCCCCTTATCTTTTCTTTTGGGAAGCCCACCTAGCTTGGGGGTCTGGACTGGGCTCTCGACCATGACATACGGTCTGAGCCATGGGACCAGACCGACGTTTCTGTCAGACCGAATGGTCTGGTTCAGAGGACCAGACCATAGGTCTAACACCCTGGTTTTTTGGCCTTAGCACTTTGGTAGCCGCCGGGTGCTAGTTGCACTCGGTTTGCTGGGCCTGGGCTCGTTGCCCCGGGCCACTGCTGTGGATTAGCCCGGTCTGAACCTTTGGGTTCAGACCAAGGAGGGTCCTGGACTATGGTCTGATCTAGGGGACCAGACCCGCACCTACTTGTGTTGTGATTAAGCTAGCCGTTGGGGGCTAGTTGCACCGGGGTAACTTTCGAGTCTGAGCACTCAGCTCAGGCTTGTTGTGTCTTGATAATTCTGGACCAAATATCTGGGTTCAGACCCGAACTATGGTTTGGTCTAGAGGACCAGACCCGACTCTCGTTCCCCCCACTGCTGCCCCAATTTAAACTTGCTCAGGTGCAGGCTTGGGTGGTCTAGCCGACACAGCCGAACTTTGATCTAGACTACACCACGGGTGCAGGATATAGACTGAACCCTTAGGTTCAGTCCAGTATCATGTGTGACCCAGTGAGTTTGGTCAAAAGGGGGCCAGCCTCCGGGGACAAGTTTTTTTTCGGGTAAAAAGTGTTGTGCATATTAGGAAAGAATGTGAATTAGACTATAAACTTATCGAGGTGGGACGACATGGGTTTGTTGTCTAAATGAACCCAGTCGAACACTCGGCACCCGTGTGCCATGTCTAAATGCAAGTTCCATGACGTACAAGCTCCACTATTGTCTCGGATCCAATAGGTACATGTGTCTTGTCCATATGTTTCATCTGTAACCCTTAGACCCAAATTAGTGTTTTCATCACATAGGTACTTTGTACCTCAGGTTTGACCATGAGGGGTAGCCGAATCGGAGAACGAATCCTTAGCAAACCTGGTACCCTCCTTGATCTTTGTATGGATGGTTCAGTATGACTAGTTAGGTAAGCCTTGTGCCACCCACACAGATATAAAGTCCTACATTTATTGTAAGCCTTAGGGTTTTTGTCATATCATCGTTGGGTCCGTCGACGCGGCACCCCAACCGTGGTAATGCCAATGTTATTCTCGTAAGTTGGAAATATCCTAGATTTCATTATCGACACGTAAGAATGTTGAATTCATGAATCTCCTTATGAAATTGGTTCCACCTTGTCAGCATCAGAGCAAGATATTTTGCGAACATTAGTAACCTAGTGATGCATATACATATATTTTGTCCTCATGACATATTTACATCGTTTCTCCCGCAAGTGCGGCGATCTACCTTGGAAATGCAAATGTAATTCTCATACGTATGAGAATATCTTAGATTTCAATCTCAACACATGAGTGTACCAAAAATGTGAGTCTTCTCTATAAGAGTGGTCTTGTTTTATAAGAAAGACCAAATAAAGACTTTTTGAAGTTCCGATCTGTTAAAATTGTAATTGAGAAACTTGCAATAATTGTTTCAGCGTGTTGTACTTGAAATGATGTTTACATAATATTCTGGAATTGCATAACTCTCAAAATTGTGGAATTGTACACTCCCTCGCACACTTTCATGTAACTGAAATGTGTTTTCTAAGATATGCATATGTATCCATACCACTGTTGGTTTATAGATGTGCAAATAACTTGAGATCATGTGATTTTTAGCTCGCACGTAGCACATATTTACACTTGAACTACTTTTTGCATACCTCGAAAGGGTACACTTTGGTCTCGTGTTTGAGACATAGATGAGTCTCAAGGTGCACAATACACTCAGATGTGCAGAATGATCACAAAAACTTAAACACCATAGGGTTGATAAACACACTGTTGTGGTTGTTAGGCTCAGTTGGAGTCTTTAGGCGATGGGCCCTTGTGTCGTGAGTGAGCTCACGTATGTCTATACCCTAGTAATGAAAAAGATAAAATGGTGTTATGATCGCTTTCACGAGCGATGTGCTCTTGATAGCCGTATGAGGCTGAGCACATGAATGGGTAGGCTAAGTCCTTGTTTGCGTACCCTGCGGGGACCATGAGGAATGAATACCTCGAAAGGAGGTATGACTTAAAAAATAAGCCTAAGAAAGATAAACATGTTGCGCCCCATTCACAAAATGGTTCACCTTAGATAGGGTGGATGGTAGAACCCTGAGTGACTAGTCGTTACTACGACACGTGTTTTGACAGGAGTTGTAGCGTCCTTTGATCTTCAGTCACTCAGAGTCAGGGAGGTCGAGGTGATCTTTTAAGGTACCAGTAAACACCCCAAATTTTCCTCATTCATTTTCAAACACACCCCTCATGCAGTTTCAACCCTGTTAGATTTATGTAGGAGTCAAACCCCAAGTTTGTGTCAAAATATCACCATTTTACCAACTTTCATTAGGAAAATTACCATTTTACCCCTAGGTCATCCCTAACCCCAGTCAGTCAAAGTCAACCAAGCTCATTGGTTAGTTCAGAATAGTTAGAATATCAGTCATTTCAAGCTCATTTGAGCTCACAGTGAGAAGGCCATTTTTATTTCTGACCATTCCTCCCAAAATGGGATCATTTCTTCATAAATGAGCTCATTTCTCACTCAAATCTAAGCCAATTGTCTCCAAGTCAGTCATTCACAGTCAGTCATACTCCCTTGAGTCTAGCCTGAGCTCATCAAGAGTTCAAGCGCTCCAGTTTCTATTCAAAACCACTTTCAAGTGTCCAGGAGCCTATTTTAGTCTATTTTAGCTCGTTTAGCTGAAATTAAGCTTAGTCCAGTCAGTTGAGCTAGTGTTCGAGCTTCAATTTTAGTTTATCTCAGTACTATAAATCTTTATTCCAGCTCAAACTCAGCTCAGATTCGTAATTCACTTCACTCCAGTGACCATTCCATACCATTTCTCTAAAAATGGGAGCTTTTCTTGATAATTCAGTCGAGTCAGTGTCTTGTCAGTTCACTTGAGTTCTGAAACTCTAAAACCCAGCTCAATCCATTTCATTTTAGTTCAATCCAGCTCAAACCCTAATTTTCAGTGTCACCCTATCTCGGTAGGGCCTGAAAACCATTTCTCGAACCATTTTGCAAATTTTGTCACTTTTTGAACTGATACAACTACCAATCAGGGTCTAACATCCAAAATTCTTCATTCAGGGTTAGCATTTCGCATATCATTTTATATCATTTCTCAGCATTTCATAACATTTCATCACATTTCATTCCATTTTTGAAATCCAAAACTCTAGTTTTACAAATTTCAATCCAGATTGAGTTTTAAAATTTTTCAGAAATCAATTTCAAACCCTGGGTTTTCAAAATTGATATTTTTACCCCCAAAAGTCTAAATTTAGAAATATTTTTTTGATAAAAACAATTTGGATTTCTTTCAAAATCAAAATTTCAAATTCTACACTAGATTTGCTTCACAACGTGATATTGAACTTCAAATTCTGAGCTTGTTTCAAAAACTGCCAAAATAGATCGTTTTGTCCAAAAATTCTTCTAAAAAGACTATTCTACCCCTATGATTCTCAAAATGAATTTCAAATTTGGAAAGTGAGCCCACTCTGAAAACTCCTTCATTTTCATTTAAAAAAAATTATCTTTCCTTTTCATTTGTTTTCTTTCATTTTTTATTTTATTTTTTATTTTATTTTTTATTTTTTTTATGAAGAGGAGGTGGGACCCATAAGGGGGTCGACCAGCCCTCTCTCTCTTCCTCTCCATTTCCTTTCTTTCTTCTTCTCCTTTCTTTTTTCTTCTTTCTTTTCTTTCCTTCCTTCTTTCTCCTTTTCCTTTCTTTCTTTCTTTTTTCCTTTCTTTTTTTCTTTTCTTCCTTTTTTTTTCTTTTCTTTTATTTTCCTTCTCCAGCCCATTCACGTGTGATCTCCTCCACCCCCTCCTTCTTCTTCTTTCCCTCTTCTTTCTTCCTCTTTTCTTTCATTTTCCCTTCTTCCTTCTCTTTTCTTTCTTCCCTTCCCTTTCTTTCCTTCTTTCTTTCCCTCCTTGTATCCTTCATTTCCCTATTGTCCAGCCCATCTCACGTAAACCTTTCATTCCCCTCTCATTAAACTGACTTCCATAAAAAACTTAGGGGAAGATTTGATTTTTCCCTAAGTCCAAGACAAAAAAAGGATACGGCTGGGCTATTTTTTCCATCCACGCCTCTTTCATTCTCTCTCTCCCTTTCTCTCTCTCTCTCACTTTGGCAGACATCTTTCAGCCCTCTCCTTGTTCACCTTGGTGGCAGCCATCAACTTTGCTTCAACCATCCACTTTGCTTCAGCCATCCACAACGTGCAGCCACCACCAGCTGGTCCATCATCTCCAACTCCATCAACGACTCCAGCTCCACCAAGGTCCATCATCTTCCCCATGGGTGCAGCCACCCTTCTTGGCAACACAGAAGCAGCCTATTTCCTTCCATCACCAGCTGAACCTCCTTCCAGCTTCTTCAGTCATTGTTGCAGCCTCCTTGAAGCACCATCCCCAGTTTCAGCCCACGTCAAAGCGCAGCAGCCCCTCTACAGCCGACACTAGTTGTTCCAAGGTGAGTTCATTTCGTAAGCTTTGCTTTTTGTTTATTTTTAATTTTTTTTTAGAGTCGGCGTGAAATCAGTCCAAAGAATGGACCTATTGACGTGTAAGGGTGTTCTTTAGAGGTTTCAAATCATTGGAAATCATGAAATTATCATCTTCTATGCTTAGGCTCCAAGAAAGACGAGGTTCAACCAGTTGATGGGTTGAATCTCTATTTTAGAGAGCTAAATCAAATAGAAACCATGCTTCCCTGAGTTTTTATTTATTTATTTATTTATTTTTGTTGCCATACTAATATCTATTTTATGTTTTAAGCATCATAGTTAGACTTATAGCTTTGTTTTTGGCTTACTTTGCGTATTTATGTTGGCTTATTAAGTTCTTATCATTATTTCATAAGTTCAATCCATGTACTTCGTCCAATCATCATTTTATGTAAGAATGCCCTTCAATAAAATTCAAAAAATTTGTGTTAGACAGATGTATGTGATCTTGATCTCCAGCAAAAAAACCCGAATCAAATTGGGTTTTGTAATCCCATTTAGAAAATCAAACCCTAAATCAGGTTTTCTGTCCTCTGGAATTTTCAATTTTTGTTTTAGCAGACACAAACCTCTGTGATCTCCTAGATGAATGATCCAATTTTCCATTAAAAAAATACCATGATTCCCTATTAGAGTCTGTTGTTTCTCAGTAAAATTTCAACTTTTTCCAAGTAGATTTGATCT
The DNA here is from genome assembly GCF_984573655.1 of Nuphar pumila. Classification (NCBI taxonomy): domain Eukaryota; kingdom Viridiplantae; phylum Streptophyta; class Magnoliopsida; order Nymphaeales; family Nymphaeaceae; genus Nuphar; species Nuphar pumila. Next base: position 66,329,463 of record NC_143255.1, on the reverse strand, counting down.
CTGTTAAAAATTAATTTTCCCAGACCTCTGGGAAAACCTCAATTTTTCTTTGTTAGGGTATAGAACAAGCCTAATGTGCTGTGTCTACTCAACCCGTAGCTTGAATGCCAAAACTTTCAACATGAAAGTTGTTCACCCATTACCCTATCATTTCTCAAAATTTGGGAACTTTTTAGACTGTCCAAGTATTTTTCCCAAAATTATCTTTTTTGTCTGACAGATTCTCATGCCTGAGAATTTCAGAGATTCAAACCTCTGATAATCCTCTGCCATAGCCCAAATCATATCCCGAATCCCAATGCTGTAAAAATAGGAAAATTTTCTATATTTGTCAAGGATATTTTCTCATAATTTCAGCCACTTTTGCATCCGTATGCTATTTTTCCCATATTTTTTCCCGAAACCTTTCTGTTTGCCCCAAATCCTAGAGTCGCCAGATTCTGATCCGACTAGCCGGAGCTGTCCAGCTCCGACTATAGGTCAAAACCAGAATCTGTAAAATAAAAAAAATCTTTGCCTAACTGTCCTTTGTCACCCCATAAAATTTGAGAAATTTTTATGTAAGTTTAGTATCCAAAATCCAATATAGAGTTAACATTTTAGGCAAAAATCACAAAATCTAGGGTTCTTATTTGAATTTCCATATTTCAAAATACCAAAAAAATATATATTCGTATTCTATTCTGTTACTAAGGTTAATCTAGGTGTCCATGCCAACTTTTACTCAATTCCAAGTTTATTTTCTTTGTATGTTAGTTTAATTTTAAATTCAGAGGCGAAAATCAAGTGAAATTCGATATTTTATGATATTTTCACCATTTTAAGGTTTTTATCATGTAAATAAGCATGACATGTCATATTAGAGTTAATTTCAATCTCATTTGCATTTTAATTTCTCATTTTTGCAAAATTTATTTCAGAAAACCCTAGTTTCAAGGCCATTATCCTGTTATTAGGGGTATTTTGGTCATTTTGACCTCAATTTCGAAATTCCAATTTCTAATTTTCCAAATTTTCGTGCATATCATCATATTTCATCATATTGTGTTTGATTTATTTCATTTGATTTTCAAATTTATAAATTTTACAAAAATTCTTTCAAAAAACCCTGATTTCAAGGTCATTAGGGGTATTTTTGTCATTTTGACCCCAATTTTGAATTTCCAAGCCTATTTTCAAATTTTTATTACTTATTTCTCATGTTTATATCAAAGGGGGTATGAATTTGAGTTTATATCTGAATAATTTCTGGTAATGTCTAATATTTTTGGATAAATTCAGAAAAACCTACATATTTGTGCTAACATTGTTTTCTAGTTTTGCAGGAACATTCAAGAAGAAGACTTAGCTATTTTATTTTCTCTATTCAATTCAATGTAAAAACCAATGTAATATTTGGAATAAGAGTTACTTTTCAGCTTAGAATAGGACTGCATTGCATATAGTTTAATTCCTGTAAATTTTTAATATCTGATGTATGATGCATATACACATTTTTCAAAATCACTATGGTTGACATGAATGGCACGTGCACAAGCTCTTAGGGAGTATATAAACATGGTGGAATTCGTATTTATGGCAATAGTCAGAATACAAAGAAAACCAAGATTTATGATCTTCGTATTAACCACATTCAGCCTACACTCTTAGGCTAACTTCAAAAATGCACTGCATTTCTCAAAAACTCAAAAGGATTTCTCAATTCCTTAATGAAATTCTCTTTCAAATTCATTCAATTTGCATTATTTTCAAACTCATTTCCCAATTCCATTTAAAAAAAAATCGATTTTCCCAAGAATTTCCAAGTCTTTCTCAAGATCTGATTTCCTCAGAATTCTGAATTTTCAAATAAGATTCCAAAGTATTTCCCAAGTTCAAATCAAGATTTTCCAAGATTTCCATATTCTCAGTTTCATTTTCAAATCCCAAAATCGATTTTCTCAAAGATCTAATTTTCCTGAGAATCCATTTTCCATTTTAAAAATCATTTTCCAATGAATTTCCTGAATTTCTCAATATTCTCAAATCCATTTCCTCAGAAAAGCAATCCAAATCTCAAAATCGATTTTCCCAAAGTTCAAGTTTTCTTGAGAATTCATTTTCCAATGCAAATTTCTGATTTCCAATGAAATTCAATAATTTTCCCTCAAATTCTATTTTCAAGCACTTTTCCAGTCATTTTCCAAATGCATTTCAATTTTCCAAGCAAACATCATATTTTCTCAAACTTGCATTATTTTTCAAAATTCCATAGCACATGCCTGATTCTCTGTGCATTCTAGGAAAATAGAGTATGATTTAGATAATTTAACTTAGTCAAAGCACACAATTGATCCTTGGTTCAATTACCCCTAGTAAAGGCGCCAGGAACGGTTGAACCTCATACCGACAAGCGGATCCCATTCTACGTAATTTTTCGTAAATTTTCAAAATGGAGGCGAGTAATTTTCAAAACTAATTTTCAAAATTTTGGTCAAGTTTGACTCGCAGAGTCTCTTCTCTCACTCTCACAAGAGGGAGAGGAAAAAATTTTGCGATGATAACAGGTTTGGCGACCGAGATGGGACCTATCTTCGCCTGATCAATTGTGTGCTTTGACTTAGCTCAAATTGTCAAAATCGTGCTCTACAAAATGCAGTTTTATTTTCTTATATCATGTGAACCTAGGAGCCTAGACTTGAACCCAGCTGACATGGATTGCATATAGACTAGGTATGGTTTGGTAGAACTAATTGAGGAGAATTATTCATGCTCACTTAGACTTAGGTCTGAAATACAACACTCCTCAATCTAGGAATTGTATGAAAACAATATTTGCTTCAAAATTTTCAAAATTCTATCTCTTTAGGTCTTAGAGCCTTCTGATTTGCCTGCATGTGCTCATATTTCAAAAACCACCCCACCTATGTCTACCCGGTATTCACGTTGCTGGGCTCTCTTCTAGAACCATAGTTCGAGATAGAGCCTCACAACTGGGCCACTTATTTGGGCTAACGCTCCCCTACCACGTACCAAGGGCCATAGTCCAACGTATATCGACAGCTGCTCAAGGATGTTGGGAAAACACAAGCTTAGAACCGGAGATGAATTTTTATGCCATGTACATCGAGCCTCGGCTCGAGTATATCGGCATAGCATGATTGGTCACAGTTGATCTGAGCCTAGAGTCAGGATTAGGGTCCTAAAGCTCTTTCAAAACTGATGCATTTAGAGTCAGCTTCTTAGGGAATGGTGTATATGCATAATTGTTTGTGATTGAATGTATGATATTCATTTTCATCTTATTTTCCCATATTTTTCCCATTTTTTCTAAAATACTGGATAATTTTCCAAAATACCTCATTTTCCATCTTTTGTGAAATATCTCCTTTTTTTCAAAAACCCTGGATGATTTTTCTAAATTATCCACTTTTTCTTCAAAACTCCAGGTGATTTTCCATTCTCTCGTTCCTCTGGACTTCGAATTTTCAGTATTTCACTTTATCATGCCTGCAATTTTCACAATTCTTGTATTTTTCCTAAGTTTAATTCCAATCTTCCTATCTTTCATTCCAATGACATCCAGTCAGCTCGACTCTATCTTTCCTGAGGGTCACATCTCCTACGAGGTGCGATAAAGTCTTCCCAAGCATCGAGCTCTCAGCACCGGACCCTTCTTTCCCCGGTGGTACTATACTTGGTTCATGAACTTCTCTCGTATGTTTCCGGACCACTTGAGCGATTGCGGGTTGGAACTGGCATCCGCAGTGGGAAAGTTGATAGTCAACGACAATCTGATCTATGCACTGGCAGAGCGGTGGAATCCACGCACTTGCACATTCTGGTTCCCATGGGGTGAGATGACTCTGTTGATGGATGGATTTTCAGAGATCATGGGATTGCTCGAGCCAGGTGGTCAGCCTAGAGATCCATTGGAGCAACAATTTTTTATTAATGTCAAGGGTCTGGACCCCAAAGATGTTGTAGCTCGCATGACAGGGCGTAAATCGTGGCCACTAATTGAAGAAAATGGGAATGAATATGTAAGCCTGATCGAGATCTACCGACAGTATGGGGCATTTGCAGAAGCCAGTTCATTATCCAGGACATCTCGAAAGAGAATTCAGCATGCGATGGTTCTATGCACTGTGGGACTCACTTTCTTTCCAGATGGACAAAATTATGTGGATGTCAGAATAGTACAACTTCTAAGAAGATGGGGAAGTCGACAGACCAGCTGACTTTCGATAGCCATGGCCACACTTGCTTTTCTATATAAAGGATTGACTCATTTCACACTTGGAGAGTCCATTTTAGTCGAGGGATGTACTTATGCACTTTAGTCTTGGTTCCTTCGGCATATGCCGACCAGGGCTAGTTCGTTCAGATACAACGGCAAGGAGCTCCTTCCAGTTACGCGGTACCGGTTCCTGATTGATCATCTACAGGAAGAAGAAGTGGTATGGGACTATTTTGATTTAAAGCTTTCACCTCCCAGATACACCTATGCATATGGCAAGAGATTCAAGGTACTTGGTCCGTTCTTCTGCGCCTACTTGTGAACACCCCAAATTTTTCAAAAGTTTGTAAATATTCCCCTTTTACCCCTGACCCTATTTTCTGGATAATTGAGTCAGTTTTAAATCTAAATTTCATGTTATTTCTCATATTTTACTGAAATTAAATCCATTTTATATATCTGATTCAATTTCGGATCCGGATCCAATATCAGAATCCAAATCTGAGCTTCATCGTCCAATTTTTAAATTAAATTCTCGAAATTACCAAAATAACTTTTGAAAAGCTCAGACAAGTTCGTCTGGAATCTGTTTGGATCCATCGTGTTATATTCCTCGATTCGAGGTTTAAAACTTGAATAATTTCTCAAAACTTGGGTCCAAACCCATTTTCTGAAGAAATTTTCCCAAAATGACCCTGATTTCTCAGAAAAAAAACCTCTTTTGTAAATATTTCTCAAAAATACAAAAAAATTAGTTTTAAATCTTTTCTTTTCATAATTTTAGGGCTTTATTTCAAAAATGTCAAAAAAAGAAATAGAAAATGAAGAAAAGAACAAATATATATATATGTAAAAACAAAAATCGGTTTTTCTTTTAAAACCTCCTTTTTTGAAAGAACCCCCTAAAACCATCTTTTTAAAAATACTTTTTAAAAGGACCATTTTTCTGAAAAGAGTTTTTTTTTGTTTACGGTTTTATAAGCTCTCTCTCTCGATCACCCCCTCAGGCCCGAAAACCCCTTTTAGAAGCTTCCATGACATCCATCTTTGATCCTTTAAACCGCCAACCTCCATCTCCTCCTCCATGAACCCTTCATCGCCAACGGAATCCCAGTCCCCATCCGTGACCATTGATCCGTGACAACCATCTTCAACCCTTGGATCATCCTCCCCTCTCTCTCGATGCTTCTTCCCTCCCTATATAAGCAGCACAAGGGGAGCAGAGAAAGGATCGCCGATTAGCAAAAAGACATCTGGCTTCGACCCCATCGCCAAACAACATCTGCCATTAACATCTCCATTCCTCTTCCTGTCTCTTGCAGCTTGAGGCTACCCGGTGAGTTTTTTTTTCTTTCTTTTTTTTTCTCTCTCTTTCTTTGTTTTCTGCTTTGTTTTAATTCCTGTCAACGCACTCTTGATGATATCGATGTTTCTCATGTAACATCGACCCATCCCTGTGCTACAACAAAAGGAATGTATCATTCTGACATATTTTCTTCTCGTTTCCTGCATATTTTACAGTTTCATTGCATTCCAATCTGTGGGTGGTTTTTTCGATCTCCTTTCGTTACTTTATTTCCTTGTTTATATCAGAATCTTGTTTCCCCGGTGGTAAATCAGCTTGCATTTTGAGTTTTTTTGCTATTCCTTTTTTTTTACTAATTATGATTATATGTGTATGTTTGATTTCCTGTTTTGGTAGTGTCAGATTCATAGTTCTTATTTCTTGCTACGTTCTCGTTTAAGATATCTTCCCTATTTTAATTTCTGCACTCTGGTGATACCTTTTGATTTTTGAAGTTTCATGTTTATGACCATCATCTGCATCTCATCCATTCAGCACCATATTTTCTGCCAAAGGTTTTATACCCCTCTCCTTTTCTTTAAGGTCCAGTCATACTTGGGTAATCGATGGTCTTAATGATCAATGGGTGAGAATTTGTATATTGGATTTACGGCAAAATCCTAATTGGGAGCATCTACTTCTGATCCATAGTGTTAACCTGAAGCTCAAAATGAAGATGTGTCATATTGTGGATCTGCTGAATGTCGTTGTTACATTTCATTTCAGTATATTGAATTGTTGATTCTCACATTTTTGCATCGTATGAATTCTTGCATTATTGGGTTTTTGTTTCCTGCAATCATTTTGATTTACCCTGTACCACATTTTCCATATGCATTTGCTATACCGTGAATGTCCATGTGACATCGACAGCTACTGTTAATTCAGAATAGGTTTCGTAGTAAAGTTCTTTTAGCTTCATCGAGAAATCCCTCTATGTAATGGACCCCACTGCAAGCCAATCACTGTTGGTATAAAAGGCTATTGAAGATATTTGGGGGTGTGGCGTTATCTGCAAATGACCTTTTGAATCCTTTTTGAGATGTTAACTGGAATCACCTGGTGCAAAGGATGTGGACGCTTTGTTGAATATAAGTCCATCGGTTAAGTTTTTTTTTTACATAGTTTCTTTATGATCAATATCTCTTAGCTACTGAACAGATTTGAAATTCCGGTGATTATATTCAGAAGTTAATTAGGATTTCTTGTAGGCTTGGGTACATTCCAGGGCATTACACTCGCATATGCATGGCTTTTTATACGCTTCCCACTCATAGAGCTTGTGGGAACATTGCATCTTGCATTCACACAACAATATACTCATTGTGTACGTACACACCCTTGTGTTGTCACATGGTTTCTTGAAGGTCATTCCATTTTTTTTTCTTCCTATGTAGCACCACTGATGACCTTCAAGAGGTCACAGGTAAAAGAGGGTCCGCTAATTACTATTGTTGTCTCCTGTAATCCCTTTGGAGTTACTATATCCCCATCAGTTTCCTGCAAAATTTTCATAAATAGTGGACATTATCATTATTTGGATTTGATCCTGATCATGCAAGGAGGGTATTATCGTGGGCATTATTATTACTCCATCCTTTGTTTCATAGTTGTGCATATTTCCAGTTTACCTTATGCTTACAATTACTATCTATATTGGGTTGTATTTCCCCTTTTTTTTCGCTAATATCTGTTTAGTTAATGGAATAGTATCTTCCCTTTTATGGAATCTATGGGATGTACAATTTGGGGAGATGATGCCTCCTCGAGAAATCCACCTCGCTTTGTGCCACCGGGAATCCATTTACTGCTCGAACCTTGGGAGTTTTGATGCCAATACTTGATTCGTTCCATGGATCAAGGCTTCATGTTTGAAATTTGATCAGCTAATTCCTTCACTATCTGAATTTTTTGAAGGTTTGATAGTTAAGGTCGATTGGCTGGGTTTATCTGAAGGATCAATATGTGCGTCAACCATTGATGACCTTCTTAGCCCATTGAACCAGGTTAGTAGTGCTTGGGAGCCTCTCTAGCCACCTCTCTGGCTAACTTTTTTTTTTTCTTCATATGGTGATAATATGTTCTTGCTTTGGTTGATTACTTTACCTTGTCGATTTCTTCTGTGTTTCTCTGAGATTGCTGTTGTCTGAATGGAAAGCATGAGCCAACCTGTTAAGTCATATGTGCTTTCTAAGTAATGATTAGATACTTACTAGCGGCTGCATTAGGTAGAATACACATAGGTTGGGTCATCCCATTGCTCATCCAGATCTTCTGCGTTGAACTTGCTCTGAACATAGCTATATTTTCGTAGGATTACAGGATTGCTTAAGAGTTCCTATGGACTTTCTCTCCTCTATGAACATTGGTTGAAGATATGTTTATAATAATTTCTGTGCTATTAGTGATCCTGAAAGTTATTTTAATAGCTACCTAAGGTTCCTGTATTTGGGCAGATTCTCTTTTTCCTGTACTTCCATCTTCATTGCTTCCATGCTTCCTGTATATCTTATTTTGCACATGTATATCTGCTGAAATCTCCTACATCACCTCCTGCTACCTAATACATTATCATTCTGACACCTTCACTCAACTATATCCATCTCACATTTTTTTTATTCTGGCTTGCTGTACATGTGTTATGAGATCAACTGATAGGTGCCAATTCATAGTTTCGTTTATCGGATAGCTCCATGGAGCTATCATTACACTGATTCATCGAAAACAATGTGTTGGCTGAAGGTAAGTTGGTTTGGTGTTAAAGGGGGCCATTAGCCTGCTCCTACTTGTTCTTAACATGCTGTAAAAAATTGTTAAACTTTATATTTGGTTTGACTATCGACATAAGCTGGGTTGTTTAGCCATTAAATTTTCTGTTCCCCTGCCATCATATGTGTCAGTTGTTGAGTTCGGTAGGAGGGTTCCAAAGACAGCCATTTTTCTTTGGCTGTTGGGCTAAATTTATTTATGTATTGCCTCCAGCACTTACGCACAGTCCCGGTGCACTCACATTCCCAGCAACATTGCACATTATTAAATGTATACCAACAACCCACATTTCATTACATATATAGTTGATCCAAGTCTCAGTTTACAACAGTGATTCACATTTTTTACAACAGTCTTCATTTCATTGTATACATTTTTTTTTCTCTTTTCTTAGGATATTGCTTGTATATTTCAAAACTCTTCATTAGCGTAGCACCTTATATATATGCATTTTTCTTATCAAATATGATCGTCATTAGTATAGAGTATATGTAAAAGCATCATATCAATATGACACTTGGTGAACTTCCTTCTTGCTACATCTTTTGTCTTGTGCTAACTTGACCCTTGCAGAAGATATATAAAACTCATTGAAGTCCCCCTTTAGATTAGGATTTTATCATCTCAATTTTAAAGTTGTAATAGCCAGATGCTAATGAGAAATCTTTACATTTCCAGCTTTTTGATAAAATGTATGAGCATTTAAATATCATAAATTATTTGTTTTCATATTTTTGCCTTTATTTCTCAAAATCTCAAAATGGTGAAACACGAATGGCACGTGCACCATTTCGTAAGAGGTAATTAATCCTAAGTTGATGATTTACATGAATGGTCATAGTCAGGATGTAAACAAAACTTAGTATTTTTATCTTTTATATAATAACACTGGATTCACACTAGATCTTTCTCAAAATCCATCATATTTTCTTTAAACATTTTCCTCTTTTATCAGAGTTTAATTTAAAATTAATTCAATATGTATACCAATGACCATAGTCAGGGTATATTGAGAGTTAATTTCATTTTAAATTCTATAAAAGCACCAAAATGTATTTTATTCTTCATTTGAATTTAAATGTAGATTATTATATAATACATTTAATGACCATAGTGAGGGGTGTATTATATTTTCAATCTTATTTTAAATTCATTTAAAGAATGAGATATGGTTTTCAAATCCAATTTCAAAATTACTTAAATTCATTCATCATTTAGGATAGAATTGCATCATATTTTCAAAATTCCCTTTTCAAAAATCCAAGTGATTGTGAATATCTTTTCTTCAATTTCTATTTCAAATCATCAATTCTATCTCATCTTCAAAGTCCAAATTTTGACTTTGAAATCAAATTCAAAGTTCAATTCAACTTTGAAATTCTTGATTCATTTTCTAAATTCCAAATTCAAGCTTCAAATTCAAAGTCCAATTTGACTTTGAAATTCATTCGTATATTCGAAATCCAATTCTCAAATCAACTTTGAAATTCCAAGTTCATTTTCAAAACTCAAATTCAGATTCAAATTCAATTCAATATTTCAAAAATTCCATTTTTCAAAGTTCAATTTAAACTTTGAAACTTCTGAGTTACCTTCTGATTTCAAATTCGAAATCAAGTTCATCTTCAAAATCAAAATCGCAGTTTGAGATTGATTCTAAATCTCAAAACTTGACCCCTCTTAAATTTTAAATTCAATCTGGGTTTTCAAAACCCAGATCTATCTTTAAAAGTCCCATTTGGACTTTCAGAATCCAAAATCCAAAGTTAGATCCTAATCCCAACTTGGATCCAGAATTCCAAAGTATAATCTCCACTTTTGGATCTCAAACCTTCAAATCCAAAATCCATTTAGGATTCAGAATCCAACTTCACCTTGGATCTCAGACTTCAGATCCAAAATCCATTTTAGGATCCAGAATCCAATTCCGTCTTGGATCTCAGACTTCAGATCAAAAATCCATTTTAGGATCCAGAATCCAATTCCGTCTTGGATCTCAGATTTCAGATCCAAAATCCATTTTAGGATCCAGAATCCAATTCCAGTTTGGATCTCAGACTTCAGATCCAATTCCATTTTAGGATCCAGAATCCAATTTTATCTTGGATCTCAGACTTCAGATCCAATTCCATTTTAAGGTCCAGAATCCAATTCTATTTTAGATCTCAGACTTAAGATCCAAATTTCATTTTAGGATCTAGAACCCAGTTCCACTTTGGATCTCAGATTTCAGATCCAAAATCCATTCCAAATTTCGGATCAAATTCCATCTTGGATCTCAGATTTCAGATTCAAATTCCATTTTAGGATTCAGATTGTGGATTCAAATTCTATCTTGATTTCAGATTTCAAATCCAATTACATTTTCAGGTCTCATCTGGACTTCTTAAATCTATTTCTATTTTTTATACCATTTGAATTTCTCAAAACCAAATTCCATCTTGATTTCAAACTTTAAATCTAGAATTCAATATCACTTCAAATTTCATCTCCTTCTCTTAAATCCATGTTTTAAATTCAAACTCAAAGTCCATTTCTGACTTTGAAGCTTCATTTCCTTTTCACTCATCTTCCAAATCATTATTTTCAAATTCAAAGATTTATTTTCCCAACTCTGATCATTTCAAAGACTTAGAACTTCAAAATATGCTTCCTAATCTATCTCAAGTTCTAAGATTAGATTCTACCATTCAGAAACCATTTCTTCACTCCATTATCAAGTCCATCTCAGGACACTTGGAGATTTCCAAAACCATTTTTTTTAAAAGAGTATACATCCTTGCATTGCATAAGCATGATTCTTTGTGCATTTAGACTTAGGATAAATTCTTAGATAATATTTTAGGCAAAGCATACGGCATAAATTCGATCCTTGGTTCTATTACCCCTGGTAAAGGCGCCAGGAACGGTTGAACCTCGTATCGATGAGCGAATACCGTCTCTCCATTTTCCCGCAATATATTTCAAAACGGAGGTGAGTAATTTTCTAAATATTTTCAAATTAAGGTCAAGTGAGACCCCGCAAAAGAGTTTCTCTCTCTTCCTTTTTCTCTTTCTCCTTTTCTTCTCTCTTCTTTTCTTTTCTCTTCTCTTTTTCTTTATGTCTTTTATTTTCTCCCCTCAAAAAGGAGGAAATAAAGGTTGGAAAGAGAAAGAGAAGGAAGAGAGAGAAACCACAAAGAGAGGAATTTTTTTACGATGATCACAGTTTTGGCGACCGTGATGGGACACGTCTTCGTCCGGTCGAATTGTGCCTTTCTGCTTTGCTTTGATAATATCTAAGTCTTTATTCTTCTATGTCAGTTTCATTTTTCATGCAAACCTTAGGAGCCTAGACTCTGTCCTAAGCTGACATCATTGCATATAGGATCTAAGTATGGTTTGGTAGGACCATATTGAGGAGATTATTCCATGTTCACATTAGATTCAGGTTTGAAATCCAACTCTCCTCAATTTTAGGGGTTGAATGCAAACAATGTATGCAAGTGTATGCTTCTCTTCATTTAAATCTATCTCTTCTAAGACTTGCATTAGAGCTTTCTGATTTTGTCTGCATGTTAATCATGTTTTTGAAAAATATCCCTACCTATATTGTCCCGGTCTTCACGTTGCTGGGCTGTCTCACTGAACCATAGTTCGGGAGAGAGACTCACAACTGGACCACTTATTTGGGTTCGCGCCCCCCTACCACGTACCTAAGGGCCATAGTCCGAGGTATATCGGTAGGAACTCAAGGATGTTGTGAAGCCATTACCTTAGAACCAGAGAATTATTTCTATGCCACGTACTTCGAGCTTCGGCTTGATTATATCGGCATACCTTGATTGAAATTAGATGAACTGAACCATAGAGTTAGGATTAAGTTCCTATAAGCCATTTCAAATATTGCATTTAGAGTCAGCCTTTAGGGAGTGCTGTGTGCGCATAGAGTTAGGATGTTTGTGCACCTTTTGTTATGTAATGTTTCTTGTATTCTCTTATATATATCAAAATCTTTTTAAACCCTGGGTGTATTATTCAAAATTTCTTCTTATTTTCAAAAACCCCAGGTTTGTATTTTTCCTTTACCTACGTTCTTTTTTCTTTTATGTCAAACCTTTTCTTTAAAAAACCCTGAAAATCCTTTTTCTTAAATTCCCTTGATCTTTCAATATTGCCAGGATTTGTGTCTATCCTCTTTTTTTCAAAAGTCTATCCGCAAGTCCTGCATTCTATCTAATTCCCTTCCTCTTTGCCTCAATATCATTCCAATGGCGTCTAATTCCCTCGATGCTATCTTTCTCAGAGATCATGTCTTCTATCAAATAAGGGATGGAACTCCATATCATCGGGTTATTCAGTCTCATTCTTTCTTCCCTCGGTGGTATTATTCTTGGTTCGCCACCTTCTCGCGTATGTTCTCAGACCACTTGGATGATTGTGGATTGGAGATGGCATCAGCAGTGGGCAAGCGAACTATCAATGGCAATTTGATTCAAGCTATGACAGGGCGATGAAATCCATGTACCTGCACATTCTGGTTTCCCTGGGGAGAGATGACTCTGTTAATGGACGAATTCAGTGATATCATGGGATTGTCAGAGCCAGCTGGTCAGCCAGATGATCCGGTCGAGTAGCAGTTCCTGATCAACGTCAAGGGGATAGTTGTTCAAGAAGCATTAGCCAGAGCGACAAAAAGCAGATCTTGGCCTCTCACTGAGATCAACGGTAGTCAGTTCATCGATCTGTTCAGACTCTATCGCAAGTATGGAGCCTACGAGGAAGTTGACACCTTGTCTCGGGCAGTGAAGGAAAGAATCCAGCACACCATGGTCCTATGCACAATAGGATTAGCGTTCTTTCAAGACGGTCAGAATTTTATCGATGTCAGAGTTGCTCAACTCTTTCGAAGATGGGGAAGCAAGCATACCCGTTAGCTTTCAGTGTCCATGGCAGCTCTAGCCTTTCTCTACAGAGGCTTAGCCCGTTTTACCCTTCGAGAGACCATTCTGGTAGAAGGATGCACTTATGCCTTGCAGTCGTGGTTCCTGTGACATGTCCCATCAAAGGCCAGTTCCTTCAGTTTCAGCAGCAAGAAGTCAAAGTTTGTTGTTCAGTACCGAACTTTGATCGAGAGTCTGCACTAGGAAGAGATCCTCTGGGATTACTTTGACAGACGAGAATCAGTTCCTCGCTACACTTATGCTCATAGCAAGCGTTACAAATTGCTCGACCCTTTCTTCTGTGTCGACTATTAGCCAGAGAGGTGTCTCAGAGAGTTCTCACAGCATCAGGGTTGTGTCAACACTCGCTTCCTGACGGGCCACATGCCAGAGTTCGATCTGCAGTCGGATCAGTGGTTTGGGGCATACCATGTAACCAAATACACTTGGGACTCCTTCATTCCTTTGTCCATGTTTCCTGGTCCTAATGTATCTTCGGAATATCGAGAATGGTGGCAAACTGTCTGCCCACCTTCCCTTTGTATTTAAATCTTATCATCAATAAAAATACAACTTTATGTTCTGTTAAAAAGCTCTTTGTGGCCAAAGTTTTATTCTTTTTATGTGGTCACGATCCCCGTGACGACCTCATCCCTAGTGATGAGACTTTGCCTTATATTCTTCTTCAAATTATCTCTTATCATGATGGACGACCTCGCCTAGGTAACAAGGAATATTTTCCCGTTATGACAAAATGGTGACACAATTATCACAAAATTTGTGATGACCCGATCCCTGGTGATGAGATAACTTCTCTAATTGTCTATCAATTCCTCCTTTCTTGTCCTTTTCTCAAAAAGATCATGTTTTCAAAAAAACTCTTCCGAGCTCTAACCATTCCTTTATTTCCGCAGAAATCATTGGCATTGGCAAGATGGTTCAGACCAGAGCTGGAAAGGAGACTTCTCCTCAGCACAGCGACAGCGAAGCCGAGGCAAAAAACTCTCCTAAGTCAGTCAAAGAGTAGAATCAGAACAAAACCGATGATATAGATCCTGTCATGTATAACATGTTTAAGAGAATGATGACCAGAATGATGTCGGAGCAAGATGAGGCCAGTCAAAAAAAGGTTGCTCCAAAGAGCAGACCAAAGAAGAAAGCTGCAAAAAAGCCAGTCAGGATTGTCAGAAAGAAGATCCAGCCTGACACCACTTCTGAGGAATCTGAATCAATCGAGGAAGAATTAGAGGAAGATGAGCAGTTTGTCTACCATCAGAATCCTCTGCAGCAATTCGTAAAGATCGTTGCAGAACCTGAATCTGTAAATAAACCTATTCCAGTTAATGATCCAATGCACGAACAGATGAGGGAAATGATTCAAGCCATTAAAGATATTCAAACCAAAAGCAAAGGCAAACAAACTTACTCTGGTGAGGATTTTTAGAATGGCCTAGATGGGGATGACAATCTGGAAAATCTCCCTCGCAAGTTCCTCAAGTTTGACGGAACCAGCAACCCGAAGGCTCATTTGGCCACTTTCTATGTTGAGTGCATCCGTTTCAGGAAGGATAACTGAGCGCTATTTATTTGCTTTCCTCGTAGCCTAGAGGGTGTAGTGGCTAGGTGGTATGTAGACCACATCAATCCTATCGAACTACGAGAGTTCGATAAAGTCGTAAACTTGTTCATTGAGCGCTTTATGTTCAATGTTGAAGCCTCACCAACTCTTAACCATCTGTACAATATGAAGCAGAACAAGAATGAGAAGGCTAGCGAATTCATCCACAGGTGAAGGGTACAATATGAAGCAGAACAAGAATGAGAAGGCTAGCGAATTCATCCACAGGTGAAGGAGCACCTGTAACAGAATGAAGGTTCCCGTCCCAAAAGAGTACGCCCTACAAATTATTTTGAACAACTTTGCTCAGCCTCTGAGGAACCTCATTTCTACCTCTCCTGCCAAATCATTCATCAAATTGATTGAGAGAGCCGAGTGGCTCGAGACCGGATTGGACAACGGCCTGTATGAAGGATATCCTTTCGTCAGAGGGAATCCTGATCAAAAGAAAAAGGCCCACATGGCTTACTCCATGAACTTCTTAGTGCACAACGGTAGTTCTGGTAGCAAGAAAAGCAAGAAAAATTGTAACAAGAATGCCAGACACTCTAGGGCCGAAAGGACAAACTCTGCAGCCCAGAAGGGAAAGTTTGTTAAGCCACAACCTGTCCAGTCAGCGCCTCAGCCAGAAGCAAAGCAACAAGAAAAGCCAAAACACGAGGGATGGAGTTATGATCGAGAGTTTACAGCTCTAGAACAGTCCCGTGAAGACATCTTGGAATATATGATGTCGAAGGGAATGATAAAACTCCCCAAGGTGGCAGATCCTCCCCCTGCTATGGGAAAATGGACTGATAAGTTCTGCAAGTTCCATCGGACTGTTGGACATGACACAGAACACTGTTTTGTCCTCAAGAACATCATCTAGGATTGCATCAACAAGAACTTGTTAATCGAGTATGAGGAAGAACAGCCAGAAATCTTGTCCAAACCATTTCCTAAGCATTCAGCTTAAGTCATCACAGAAGAAACATTCTCTCTTCAAGGCAGCATTCAACTGTGTTCCAGTTAGGACATTCAGGATCAATATCAGGTCCTCGTCCTCCGTCAAGCACAGTCTTCCGCCAAGAGGGTGGATATTACTGCATTTTCCAACAATAAGAAACCAAACAAGGAACTAGCCAAAGTAACGACAGAAATTGCCAGGCTAACTCCCAGGATTCCGAAGCGCTTCGTCAAGGCAGCTTCAAAGAAAGATGAAACTTCAGGATCAGTACAGAAGCCAATTATTGCTTTATCCAACATTTCTATCATGGATCTGACCCATGCTTCCCCAGAGCACCAGCAAGTGCCAGAAGATCTACTAAGAAAGATCAAAGTCAAACCTAGCACGACGCTGCAAGATTTGGCGCAGATCGTCAACCAGGCCATGACGAACACACCAATTACATTTTCTGATGAGGATCTACCAAAGCCTCATTCTTTCCATAACAACGCCTTATACATAGTGGTGCAGACCAGGGGCATGACAGTCCCTCATGTGCTGGTTGATGGAGGCAGCAGCCTCAACATTTGTCCCGAGATGATAGCCAAAGCCTTGGGACTGAAGGAAAAAGAATATACCCCAGATCCCATAACGATCTATGGTTTTGACAACCATGGGAAAACAACCAAGGGGAAGATATTTCTCAAAATTTTCATCAACTACTCGGTGCATACAGTGCTTGGATTCGAGTGAGAAATGAGCTCATTTTTGAAGAAATGATCCCATTTTGGCAGGAATGGTCAGAAATGAAAATGGTCTGTTCATTGTGAGCTCAGATGAGCTTGAGATGACTGATATTTTAACTGTCCTGAACTGACCAATGAGCTTGGTTGACTTCGACTGACTGGGGTCTGGGATGACCTAGGGGTAAAATGGTAATTTTCCTAATGAAAATGGGTAAAATGGTGATTTTCTGAAACTGACTCGGGGTTTGACTCCTACATTGACCTAACAGGGTTGGCACTGCCTGAGGAGGATTGTTTGAGAATGGATGTGGAAAATTTGGGGTGTTTACAGATGCCCCTCTTTGCTACTAAGCCGGCTTGAAGACGAGCTTAGTGGCAAAGAAAAACACACCAAATTTGGCCATAAAAATGCCCCAGTTTGATGGATCTGACTGGGTATGAAGAGATTAGCCTTGATGAAAATGGTAGATATGAAATGAAGAATGAAGAAGAGAAATTTACTTCAAAGAAGTGAGATTCATGTTTTTTCCCTTAACCTGGATGGGACATGAAATACCTCGTGTAGAAACGAAGCTCAGGTTTAACCCTTAACCTGACCGGGAAATGAAATACCTCATCAAAATGAGGCTCAGGTTTGTACCCTTATCCTGATTGGGCGGAAAATGAAATACCTCATCCGAGGAGGCTCAGGTTTGTACCCTTATCCTGATTGGGCAGAAAATGAAATACCTCATCAAAGGAGGCTCAGGTTTATACCCTTATCCTGATTGGGCGGGGAAATGAAATACCTCATTAAAGGAGGCTCAGGTTTATACCCTTATCCTGATTGGGCAGAAAATGAAATACCTCATCAAAGGAGGCTCAGGTTTGTACCCTTATCCTGATTGAGCAGAAAATGAAATACCTCATCAAAGGAGGCTCAGGTTTGTACCCTTATCCTGATTGGGCAGAAAATGAAATACCTCATCAAAGGAGGCTCAGGTTTATACCCTTATCCTGATTGGGCGGGGAAATGAAATACCTCATTAAAGGAGGCTCAGGTTTATACCCTTATCCTGATTGGGCGGAAAATGAAATACCTCATCAAAGGAGGCTCAGGTTTGTACCCTTATCCTGATTGAGCAGAAAATGAAATACCTCATCAAAGGAGGATCAGGTTTGTACCCTTATCCTGATTGGGCAGAAAATGAAATACCTCATCAAAGGAGGCTCAGGTTTGTACCCTTATCCTGATTGGGCAGAAAATGAAATACCTCATCAAAGGAGGCTCAGGTTTGTACCCTTATCTTGATTGGGAAGGAAAATGAAATACCTCATCAAAGGAGGCTCAGGTTTGTACCCTTATCCTGATTGGGCGGAAAATGAAATACCTCATCAAAGGAGGCTCAGGTTTGTACCCTTATCCTGATTGGGCAGAAAATGAAATACCTCATTAAAGAAGGCTCAGGTTTGTACCCTTATCCTGATTGGGCAGAAAATGAAATACCTCATCAAAGGAGGCTCAGGTTTATACCCTTATCCTAATTGGGCAGAAAATGAAATACCTCATCAAAGGAGGCTCAGGTTTATACCCTTATCCTGATTGGGAAGAAAATGAAAATGGTAAGTTGGATGGTGAATAAGACAATTTTCTTGAAGAGGAATAAGGTGACTCTTTCAACAACACGAAAGATGAATTCTTTCGACAACGCGAAAGATAACAATGCGATCCAAAGGAACAAGGCGATTATTTCAACAACGCGAAAGATGACAAGGCGATCCAGAGGTGCAAGGCGATCCTTTTGACAACGCAAAAGATGAATTCTTTCGACAACGCGAAAGATGACAAGGCGATCCAGAGGAGCAAGGCAATTCTTTCAACAACGCGAAAGATGACAAGGCGATCCAAAGGAGTAAGGCGATTCTTTTGACAACGCAAAAGATGAATTCTTTCGACAATGCGAAAGATGGAAAAAGGCGATCCAAAGGAGCAAGGCGATTCTTTCAACAACGCGAAAGATGACAAGGCGATCCAAAGGAGTAAGGCGATTCTTTTGACAACGCAAAAGATGAATTCTTTCGACAACGCGAAAGATGGAAAAAGGTGATTCAAAGGAGCAAGGCGATTCTTTCAACAATGCGAAAGATGATAAGGCGATCCAAAGGAGTAAGGCGATTCTTTTGACAACGCAAAAGATGAATTCTTTCGACAACGCGAAAGATGGGAAAAGGCGATCCAAAGGAACAAGGCGATTCTTTTGACAACGCAAAAGATGACAAGGCGATCCAAAGGAGTAAGGCGATTCTTTTGACAACGCAAAAGATGAATTCTTTCGACAACGCGAAAGATGGAAAAAGGCGATCCAAAGGAACAAGGCGATTCTTTCAACAACGCGAAAGATGATAAGGCGATCCAAAGGAGTAAGGCGATTCTTTTGACAACGCAAAAGATGAATTATTTCGACAACGCGAAAGATGGAAAAAGGCGATCTAAAGGAACAAGGCGATTCTTTCAACAACGTGAAAGATGATAAGGCAATCCAAAGGAGCAAGGCGATTCTTTTGACAACGCAAAAGATGAATTCTTTCAACAACGCGAAAGATAACAAAGGCGATCCTTTCACAGAAAAGGCTAATCTTTCAACAACGCGAAAGATGATAAAGGTTACTCTCTCAAGGAGGTAAAAGGTGATATCAGGATGTGTCAAGATGGACATCGAGCTCTTCACTTCATGTCAAGATAGTAAGAAAATATTGCCAAAATGTTAAAAATTGTTTGTTGATTCAAAATGCTTGAAATTGATGTATATTGGTATGAAAATCTTTCCTCTTTTCTACCTGAAGTATTACCTCCGACTAGGCTTAACTCTATAGAATCAAGATTCGAATTCAAATTGCTTGCAATTGGCTTTTTTTTTCAAGGAAGCTATCAATTTCCTTGATATGAGCAGAAAAGAGAGTATTCTTGATATTGTGAGAGCAATTGGTGAAAGAATATTGATAATAGAATTTCACAAAATTAAAGAAGATTCTTTGGCAAATTTGGCAGTCTGATATCCTGGGATTCTTTCCTCATGATGATCTTTCTGCCCACTTTTTTTTCTTTTTTGGCAGAATTAGAGCTCTCTTAGGTTTTGGGGGATTTTATTACATCATCCTTCATTTTGGAGATGTCCTGACTTTTCTCTCTTTTTTTTTTGGGAAGGGTATGTCACAAACTCCTTCATCTTGGAGATGTTTCGATCCTTCTTTTCTCTCAGGGATTATATTGACGGTTATTGGCTCTTTGGTTGAAAGTCTCTTGATGAT
The DNA here is from genome assembly GCF_984573655.1 of Nuphar pumila. Lineage (NCBI taxonomy): Eukaryota > Viridiplantae > Streptophyta > Magnoliopsida > Nymphaeales > Nymphaeaceae > Nuphar > Nuphar pumila. Next base: position 66,309,631 of record NC_143255.1, on the reverse strand, counting down.
AGCAGAAATTAAATATCCTTTAGGGTTTGTCGGGAGGCTCATCACAGTCGCCTTCATCTTGACGGTGCTCTGAACTTTCCCTGGAAGGATCCGTCACAAACTCCTTCATCTTGGAGATGATCCAAATCTTCTTTGGCCCCGGGGGTCTACTCGCCTAATTCGCCTTCATCTTGACGACAGTTGAGAGATCCCTTTTGCAGATATTTAATTGCAGCTTTAGGTGATTGAGGAGAAATAGGGATTAAATGGATTTTTCTGTATCACCCAGGATATTTCGACTGCTTTATTTTCCAAGAATGATCTTTAAAAATGTGCCATTGACTGCGATCAATATCAATCACTCATGGCTTTGCAACAACATTGAATTTCCTTTGCTGGCCATATCGAGGATTTATTCTTCATCCTTTTGGTTGGCCAATAGAAAGAATTTGAATTTTGAATCCTTTTTCACAAAAGCTTTGACCTTTCGAAAATAATATTGAAGGTATTCTAAGGTAATGTTTTTGTGCAATAAAAATTTTGAAATCAATAAATATTTAATGGCAAATTGGGAAAATTTTCTTGAAATCCCTTGTGAAAGTGAGCATTTGAGGTGCAACGCAACACATCCATGACTAAATTGAATCCTGAAAAGACTTAGTAAGAGATCAACTCAAAGGTTAGGTTTGGTTTTGATTTACCAGCTCGAAAGCAGGATTTGTTGACCGACCAGCTCGAAAGCAGGATTTGTTGACCGACCAGCTCGAAAGCAGGATTTGATGACCGACCAGCTCGAAAGCAAGATTTGTCTTGACTTACTAGCTTGAAAGCAGGATTTGATGACCGACCAGCTCGAAAGCAGGATTTGTTTTGATTTACCAGCTCGAAAGCAGGATTTGTTGACCGACCAGCTCGAAAGCAGGATTTTGTTGATTTAAAAATGATTGACATTAATGAAATTGTAACCCGAAGGCTTGGAAAGTGATAGATATTGACAAAGTTGTAAACCGAAGGCAGGAGAATGATTGATGTTGGTAAGATCGTAACCCGAAGGCTTGAATTGAGAATCTGATAGAGTGGGCGGCCCAGAGGCCTGATTGATCAAATTGGATGTCTCGAAGGTTGAAATAGAGAATTGGGTGACCTGGAGGTCAAAATTAGAAATTGGATGACCCGAAGGTCGAAATTGACATAATTGATATTGAACTTGAATTCTGATGAAAGGTCAGCGTGAAGACTGCACCTAAGAGATTGAATAACGCGACCAATGGGCAAGACACCAACACGAGTGTTAGATTTTTAAAGGGTACCAGTACGAGCACTGGATTTTGAAAACGTACCAGTACAAGCATTATGTTTTGAAAGATTACCAGTACGAATACTGGGTTTTGGAAGATTACCAGTACGAGCACTGGATTTTGAGAGATTACCAATATGAACACTGGATTTAGAAAATTTTACCAACACGAACACTGGTTTTTGAAAATCTTACCAGCACGAACATTGGTTTTTGAAAATTTACCAGCACGAACATTGGTTTTTTTTTTTTGAAAATTTTACCAGCACGAACACTGGTTTTTGAAAATCTTACCAGCACGAACACTGGATTTTGAAAATTTACCCAACTGATTCTGATGAGAGATTTTCAATCTTCATCCTCACGATGACTTAGACAACTGTCGGGGTCTCAGGATTTATCCAATATCCTGAATGGGTAGTTCAGGTTTATCCCTTAACCTGAAGGGGAAACTCAGGTTTATCCCTTATCCTGAAGGGGTAACTCAGGTTTATCCCTTAACCTGAAGGGGAAAATGAAAATGGTACATATGAATGCAAATGAATGCGAATGAATGCATGCAAATGCAAATGAATGCAAATGTATGTATATGAATGCAAATGCATGCAAAATGAGAGATTTATTTGACCCTGCCTGCATACAGGATGTTTTGAAGACAATTTTCAAAATAATGCCCCAGTATAACTGGGGAGTATGAAGTTGGATGAAAGGATAAGTAATTGATATTTGAAGAATAGTTTCTGACTTTTGATTGATTCAGGAGAGACTCTGAAAAATATCACTTCTCGCAGAAGGACATGGTGCAGAGAAGGAGAAATTGATAATTTTATTGATGCATTGAAGGAAAATGACAAATCAAGGAAAGATAGACAGGATTACATCATCCTTTGAAGGCAAAATGAGAAATGGGAAAATGCTAGCATCGTCGACTTTTTGAGTAATCGAGGAAAGATGGCTAGTCCTTCTTTTTATCTTCAACGAGGATATTCTTATCAATGCAAACTTGAATAATGTTCTTGAAGACAAAACAGTGGTCAGTATCGTGTCCTACTGCCCGATGGAATTTGCAGAATTGCTCCATGAACCTTCCCATGATCATGGGAGGATCTGTGGCTCTTGGAAGCTTTACCATTTCTTTGGTCAACATATATTCAAGGATTTCATCGAGAGGTTGCTCAAGAGGAGTAAACTGACGATTGTCACCCCAACCATCCCGTTTTATCTTTTCTTTCTACTGACTCAATTTTTCATTCTTCTTTGAAGACTTTTCTTTCTAACCTGCATGATTGCTCTTGCTATTTTTATGGCCACTGCGGCCGACATTGGCAGAGAAGATGAAATTTTCCTTCTTCTTTGAATCTTGATTATTCTTGACAAGGGTGATGCCATCATAGACCCCATTCTCTATTCCCATCTCGAGCCACTCGGCCCGTTCAGTAAGCTCAATAAAAGATTTGGAGGGTGAGGTGGAGATAAGACCTCTCAAAGGTTGTGAGAAATTGTTTAGAATAATCTGGAGTGCGTGCTCCTCTAAGATGGGATTTCTCATTTTATTGCAAGTGCCCCTCCATCTGCGGATGAAGTTTCTGGCTTTCTCATTATCTCTTTGCTTTGTATTATAGAGATGGTTTAGCGTTGGCGACGCTTTGGTGTTTAAAAGGAATCGTTCAATGAACATATTAACCACTTTATCAAATTCCTTCAATTTGATGGGATTGATATGCTCTGAGTACCACTTGGCGGCGGTGCCCTCCAGACTGTGAGGAAAACATCTGAACAAAGCACGATTGTCTCTCTTGAATCGATTGCACTCGGCAAAGAACATAGACAGGTGAGCCTTGGGATCGCCAGTCCCATCAAATTTGACAAATTTACGGGGGAGATCTTCTAGGCTGTCATCCCCATCTAAACCATCATAGAAATCTTCGCTTGTAAAAATCCTTTTGCCCTTGTCGCGGGCTTGCAGATCCTTAACCATTTTGACCACATCTCTGAGTTGCGACTGGTCAGAGTTATTAGCAGAATGATCTTTTAGCTTATTGTCTGACCCCTGCCCCTGTGTCATCTTCTGAAAAGCTTGCTGAGCCTCACACTCTTCATCGGTGCCACCTCCTGATTCTGCTTCATCAGATGTATCCTCATGTTGGATACACTTCTTGGATATCTTCAGTTGTTTCTCTAATGTTCGGCCCTTGATCTTTTTCTTGGTAGGAATCTTGTCAGAACTGTCCCCTGTTTGATCTGCCATTATCTTATTCAATATCTTTCGAAACATGGCATACATCTGAGGATCGATATCATCATTGGCTTGTTGACTTTGGTTCCTAGCAGATCGCGGAGAATCCATCTCTTGCTCGCTGCTACTGTTAGGGTACTGAAGCAACACTATTTTCTTCTTGGATCTTGTCTGAACCATTCCACGATGCCGAAACTCTCTGTAAGACAAATAGGATGATTAGAATGATAGAAAATTCTTGAAGGCAATGACTTGGAGAATAGAATGAAAATAATGGATGAAGATCTGAAATTGGGTTGACAGTTTGAAGGATATCCCTTTACCAGGGATGGGATTATTGCTGGGATTGCGACAATTGCATTGTTATTCCATGAGAGGAAATAAACAACCGAGATATGTCTTGTTACCTAGGAGAGGCCGTCAACCCTGAAGAAAAAGACATTTTTAAAGGAATATAACAAAGTAATGCATAATTGGTAATGAGCTTCCCTATGAACTTGGGAGGTTATCTGAGAAGGAAGAATTTTTTCAGGGAAAAGCATTCATCCCAAAGGGCATATTGCAGGAGAGTTCAAAAAATAACATTATGAAGAAAATGACCTCCAAATATAAGGAAAACTGATGATTTTATTGATGTCTTGGAGGAAGGATGACAAATTTAAAGAAAGCAACTGGAGACTACATTTATTCAGAGAAGCAAAAAGCAGAAATGATGGAAATGAGAAAGCATTGGCATTTGTCGTCTTCATGAATGATCAAGGAAAGGCTCGGTCAGAACGGCCGACTGGTCTTCCTCTTTAATAGGGAAATTCTTGTCAATGCAGTCTTGAACGATATTTTTGAAGACGAAACATCGCTCAGTATCATGCCCTGTAGCTCGGTGGAATTTGCAGAAGCGATCTTTCCATTTCCCTAGGGTGACCGGAGGATTAGCAATTCTTGGAAGTTTAACCATTCCTTTGCTGAGCATGTATTCAAGGACCTCTTCGAGGGGCTGATCTAGAGGGGTAAATTCGCGATCGTAACCCCAACCGTCATGTTTTGGCTTCTTTTGACTGCTTGCTTTCTGCTGGGAGCGGGATTGAAGGGGTTTGGCTAGGACAGCCGGCTGGTCTACTATTTTGCTTTCCCCTAAAATATTCTTATCAACATGATCCTGAACGATATTCTTGAAGACAAAACAATTTTCTGTATCGTGTCCTATTGCACGGTGAAACTTGCAAAATTGCTCTTTGAATCTGCCCATGATTGACGGAGGATCAACGACTTTTGGTAAATGGACCATGCCTTTTGCAAGCAAATTTTCTAAAATAGTCTCGAGCTTTTGATCCGGAGGGGTGAACTTTCGATCAGCGCTCCAGTCTTTGTGTTTTGGTTTTTCTTTCTCCTTCCCTTTATGCTGGGTACTGGACTGGAGAGGTTGATCATTCCGCTTGGCTGGTTCCTTTCTGGTGCTTGACTCGGGTAGCTCTAATAGCATCTTTGTCATCATTTTTTGAAACATTCTGTACATGACTGGATCAATCTCATCTTCACTTGTCTTGTCCTGCTTCTTGACTGGCCTCGAAGAACTCATCTCTTTGATACTACTTGGTGTTGTTCTCTTTCCCGACCTTGTTTGAACTATAGTGAAATGCCAATACTTTCTGCAGAATAAAGGAATAGTTTAGACTGAAGGATTTTTGGGAAAAATACAGATGATGAAGGAGATGTCTAAGGACTTGGAAAGAGACAAAAATTCTGAATAGAATTTGGAAGACATATATAAAGAAGAGAAGTTTGACAAGATTTGAACATTTGAAAAATTGCAGGCAGGATCGAAATAAGGTTAGAAATTCGAAGTCCAGAGGAAAGGTAGGAAAAGGAAAATCGCCTGGACTTTTGAGGAAAAATATGAGGTTTTAAAAATCGTCTAGGGTTTTTGATAAAATTGTTGAAGAAAAATAGATGAAATTTGTAAAAGGAAAATAAAAGAGAATTGAGAAATAAAAGAAGAATGCATTTAATCACATCCTACGCAAACAATTATGCACATACAACATTCCCTAAGAAGCTGACTCTAAATGCATCAATTTTGAAAGATCTGTAGGACCCTAATCTTGACTCTAGGCTCAGATCATCTGTGTCCAACCATGCTATGCCGATATACTCGAACCGAGGCTCGATGTACGTGGCATAAAAATTCATCTCCGGTTCAAGGCTTGTGTTTTCCCAACATCCTTGAGCGCCTGCCGATATACGTTGGACTATGGCCCTTGGTACGTGGCAGGGGGGCGTTAGCCCAAATAAGTGGTCCAGTTGTGAGGCTATGTCCCGAACTATGGTTCTGGAAGAGAGCCCAGTAATGTGAAGACCGGGTAGACATAGGTGGGGTGGTTTCTGAAATATGATCACATGCAGACAAACAGAGGGCTCTAAATCCTAAAGAGATAGAATTTTGAATTTTTTTGAAGAAGCAAACATTGCTTTCACACAAGTCCTAGATTGAGGAGTGTTGTATTTCAGACCTAAGTCTATGTGAGCATGCATAATTCTCCTCAATATGGTCCTACCAAACCATGCCTAGTCTACATGCAATCCATGTCAGCTGGGTTCAAGTCTAGGCTCCTAGGTTCACATGATATCAGAAATTAAAAGCTGACATTCCATAGAGCCTAATTTTGATAATTGAGCTAAGTTAAAGCACATACTTGATCAGGCGAAGACAGGTCCCATCAGGGTCGCCAAACCTGTTATCATCGCAAAATTTTTTCCCTCCCTTGCGAGAGAGAAACGAATTTAGCGAGTCAAACTCGACCAAAGTTTTGAAAATGGTTTTAAAAATTACTCGCCTCCGTTTTGAAAATTTGCGGGAAAATTCCGTGGAATGGGATCCGCCTGTCGGTACGAGGTTCAACCGTTCATGGCGCCTTTACCAGGGGTAATTGAACCAAGGACCAATTATGTGCTTTAACTCGACTCAAATATCTAAATTATGCTCTATTTTTCCTAGAATTCACAAAGAATCAGGCTTGTGCTATGAAATTTTGAAAATAATGCAAGTTTGAGAAACATGATGTTTGCTTTGGAAAATTGAAATATGCTGGAAAAATGATTGGAAAAGTACTTGAAATTGGGATTCCTGGGAAAATCATTGAAGTTCATTGAAAATCAGAAATTTGCATTGGAAAGTGATTTCTCAGGAAAGCTTAAAAATCTGAGAAAATTGGTTTTGAGATTGGAAACTTGGAATTGATTTTATGAGAAAATGGATTTGAGAAATGCTGGGAAAATCAGGAAATTCATTGGAAAAGGATTTCTGAAAAGGAGAATGAATTCTCAGGAAAACTGGGTTCTCAGGAAAATAGGAAATCTGAGAAAATCGATTTTTGAAAACTTGGGATTTTGAAATTTGAGAATTTTAAAACATTGGAAAATCTTGGTGTGAACTTGGGAAATGCTTTGAAATCTCTTTTGAAAACTCAGGATTTTGAGAAAATCAGATCCTAAGAAAGACTTGGGAATTCTTGAGAAAGCTGAATTTTCTGAAATTGAAATTGGAAAATGAATTTGAGAATAATGCAATTTGAATGATATGAATGAATGAATATGAATTTGATAAGGGAATTTCATTGAGGAATTGGGAAATCTTTTTGAAACTTTGAGAAATGCAATGCATTTTTGAAGTTAGCCTAAGAGTGTAGGCTGAATGTGGCTAATATGAAGATCATAAATCTTGGTTTTCTTCGTATTCTGACTATGGCCATAAATACGAATCCCACCGAGTTTATAAACTCCATAAGAGCTTGTGCATGTGCCATTCGTGTAAACCATAGTGGATTTGAAATAAATGCACATGAATCATACATCAAATATCGAAATTTGCATAAATTAAACTATATGCAATGCAGCCCTATTCTAAGCAGAAAAGTAACTCTTATTCCAAATTATTACATTTGAGGTTACATTGAATTGAAATAAAAAAAAATAAAATCTAAGTCTTCTTCTTGAATGTTCCTACAAAACTAGAAAACAAGGTTAGCACAAAAATGTAGGTTATTCTGAATTTATCCAAAAATATGAGAAATTATCGGATATTATTCAGATATAAACCCAAATTCATACCCCCCTTTGATATAAACATAATAAATAATGAATAAATTTTGAAAACAAACTTGAAAATTCGAAATTGGGGTCAAAATGACCAAAATACCCCTGATAACAAGACTATGGCCTTGAAACCAGGGTTTTCTGAAAGAATTTTTGTAAATTTTGGAAATTTAAAAATCAAATGAAATAAATCAAACATAATATGATAAAATATGATGATATGCATGAAATTTTGGAGAATTAGAAATTGAAATTTCGAAATTTAGGTCAAAATGACCAAAATACCCTCGATAACAAGACTATGGCCTTGAAACTAGGGTTTTCTGAAATAAATTTTGCAAAATTGAAAAATATGAAATGAAAATGACATTAAAATTAACCCTAATATGATTCTACATGCTTATGTACATGATAAAAACCCTAAAATGGCGAAAATATCATAAATATCAAATTTAACCTGATTTTCGCCTGATTTTCGCTTCTGAATTTAAAGATAAACTAACACATGGAGCCAATGAACTTGGAATTAATCCAAATTTGGCATGGACACCTAAAATAACCCTAAAAACAGAATAGAGCTCGAAAATCTATTTTTTTGTATTTTTAAATATGGAAATTCAAATAAAAACCCTAAATTTTGTGATTTTTGCCTAAAATGTTGATTCTAAAGTGAATTTAGGATATCAAATTTCCATAAAAATTTTCCAAATTTTATGGGGTGACAGAGGACAGTAAGGCAAGGATTTTTTTCTTTTACACTTTCTGGTTTTGACCTATGGTCTGAGCTGTACCACTCCGTCAAGTCGGATCGGAATCCGGCGACTAGTAAATGAAGGAAACAGACAGGTTTCGGTAGAAAATATGGGAAAAATAGCATACAGATGGGAAAATAGCTGAAATTGTGGGAAAATGTCCCTGACAAACAGAGGAAGATTTTATTTTTTGACACCATTGGGATTCGGGTTACGGTTTGGAAAAGGACACACTGTTATAAGAGACCTAAATCTCTGGAATTTCTGGACATTGGAATCTGTTAGACAGAAAGGGAAAATCCGAGAAAAATAATGAAACAGATCCAAAAATTCCCAAATTTTGGGAAATGACAGGAAATTATGTTAGAAAAAACTTTAATGTTGAAAGTTTTTGAAGAAGGATTACAGATTGGGTGGACTTGATGAATTAAGGTCTGTCTATACCCTGACGAAAGAAAATCGATATTTTCCCAAGGGTCTGAGAAATCCGATTTTTTACAGAGAGTAAAACTAACTGGAAAAACTTCAAAATTTCCAGATCATCAGTAGATTTGATTATGAATCCACTGTGATTTTTGGAGGACAATTTGAATATTCCACAGGGGGCGATTTTATGGGTTTTGTCTGCTAAAGCAGAAATTGGAAGTTCAGAGAAACAGAAAGCCCGGTTTAGGGTTTGATTTTTAAAATGAAGTTACATACCTGAAATCAATCCGAATTTTTGTTAGAAGATTTCAGACAAACAGAGGCATTCATAAAAAAATTTTAGAATTTATTGACAAAAAATCAAGTATAAAATAATAACTGGACTCCATGCATAAAATCAAAACATATAGTTCTCTAGGTAAATATTAATGAGACCAATGAAACACTCATAAAGCAATAAAATAAAATAAATGTAATGCCTACAAATGTATAGTCGATATGAAAATAAACAGAAAATGAAAAAAAAGTTGAGAGGGTATGATGCTTATTTTGATATTGGCTACAAGTGAAATGGATCCGATCCATCCATCGGATGGATCCTCTCACCTAGATAGCCTTGACAAAAAAAAAATCATAAACTTCATCAAACAAGTACTAACGATGCGAGGATCTTACCTTGGAGGGTTTGGTTGCAACGAATGGAGTTGAAGCAGCAAAAGAGGAGGCTGCTAGGGTACGGCTCAAAGGGAGAGGTGGTACTTCTAAGATCCGACTGTAGGTGACGCTTCAAGGTTCTAACTGTGGTGATGGAGTTAATTCAACATTGGTGGTGCTGCTGGGACATATAGGAGTGCTGGAACTGGCTAGAGGTGCTGAAGTTGAAGGGAGTTTGGAGACGGAGCTGGCTGCTATGAAGATGGCCGAAGAGGTGGCTGAAGGGAGAAGGAGGGAAGCTCCTTGCACCGGTTGGAGTTGTTCACTCTTTGATGGAAGGGCTGAAGTTGCTGCTGTGTTTGTTGCTGATAAGGTGTGGCTGGAGCCAAGGGAAGATGGTCTGGTGGCTGGAAGGCTTTGCTGCTGTGGTTGGAGTTGCCTTGAGATGGGCTGAAGGAAGGCTGGAAGGGAGCTGCCAATGATGCTGAAGACTGCTTCAAAGTAGCTGTGGTGGCTGCCTTGGTGCAGTTGAAGGTGCAGCAAGGTGGGCTGCTAGAAGGCTGCTGCAGGTGGTGAGGATGGTGCTTCAAAGTGGCTTCAATGGCTGGGAGTTGCAGCCAAGGATAGCTGCAGCCAAAAGAGAGAGGGAGAGAGAATTGAATCGGCGTTCAATGGAGAGAGGGCCAGCCGTATACCCCTTCTTCTTTTTTTTGTTTTTTTAACTTAGGTCTTAATTCATTTCCTACTTAGGGTTTAATTAGAGAGGAATGAGACGGAGGAAGGGTTTACGTGAATGGCTAGAGAATAGGGAAAAGAAGGAAGGAAGAGAAGGGAAGAAGGAAAAAGGAAAGAAAAGGAAGAAGGAAAAAGGAAGAAAAAGAAAAAGAAAAGGAAAGAAAGGAAAAAAAAAAGGGAAAAAGAAAAAGAAAAGAAAGGAAGAAGAGAGGGGGCTGGAGGTTTGGGCGACCACCTTGTGGGTCCTACCTCTCTAACAAAAATAAAAAAATAAAAAATCAATAAAAACAAAAATAAACAAATAAAAAGAAGCATCTTTTTTTTTTAATAGAAATGCAAATGAATGGGCCATCTCAGAGCGGGTCCAAATTTCAATTTTGAAATTCATTTTGAAGATTAGAGGGGTAAAATAGTCTTTTCAGAAAGTTTCCAAACGAAACGAGTTATTTTTGGCAGTTTTTTAAACGAACTCGGATTTTGAAGTTCAATACCCCGTTGCGAAGCAAATCCAGTGTAGAATTTGAAAATGTAATTTTGAAAGAAATCCAGATTGTTTTTCTCGAGAAAATGCTTTCAACAAAATGAACTATTTTTGGCAGTTTTTGAAACGAGCTTGGATTTTGAAGTTCAATACCCCATTGCGAAGCAAATTCAGTGTATAATTCAAAAAAATTGAATTTGAAATAAATCCAGATTATTTTTCTTGAGAAAATATTTCCAAATTTAGACTCCTGGGGGTAAAAATGTCAATTTTGGAAACCCAGGGTTTGAAATTGATTTCTGAAAGTTTTTAAAACTCGATCTGGATTGAAATTTATAAAACTAGAGTTCTGGACTTCGAAAATGGAATGAAATGTGATGAAATGTTATGAAATGCTGAGAAATGATATGAAATGATGAGAAATGACATGAAATGCTATGCGAAATGCTATCTCTGAATGAAGAATTTTGGATGTCAGACCCCGATTGACACTTGTATCATTTTAAAAAGTGTTAAAATTGACAAAATTTGCAAAAATGGTTGAAGAAATGATTTTCGAGCTCTGCCAAGCTAGAGTGACACTAGAAATTAGGGTTTGAGCTGGATTAAACTGAAATGAACTGAATTGAGTTGGGTTTTAGAGTTTTAGAACTCAAATGAACAGACCAGGCACTGACTCAACTGACCTTTCCGACTGAATTTTCAAGAAAAGCTGCCATTTTTATAAAATGGTACGGAATGATCACTAGAGTGAAGTGAATTACGAACCTGAACTGGGTTTGAGCTAGAACAAAGGTCAGTAATACTGATATGAACTAAAATCAAAGCTTGAACACTAGCTCAATTGACTGAACTCAACTCAATTTCAGCTGAAAGAGCTAAAATGGGCTCCTAGACACTTGGAAATGGTTTTGAACTGAAACTGGAGCACTTGAACTCCTGGTGAGCTCAAGTTAGACTCTGAGGAACATGACTGACTGGGAATGACTGACTTGGAGACAATTGGCTTGGATTCGAGTGAGAAATGAGCTCATTTTTGAAGAAATGATCCCATTTTGGCAGGAATGGTCAGAAATGAAAATGGTCTGTTCATTGTGAGCTCAGATGAGCTTGAGATGACTGATATTTTAACTGTCCTGAACTGACCAATGAGCTTGGTTGACTCCGACTGACTGGGGTCTGGGATGACCTAGGGGTAAAATGGTAATTTTCCTAATGAAAATGGGTAAAATGGTGATTTTCTGAAACTAACTCGGGGTTTGACTCCTACATTGACCTAACAGGGTTGGCACTGCCTGAGGAGGATTGTTTGAGAATGGATGTGGAAAATTTGGGGTGTTTACATAGATGATCACTTACCTATAGCTCTGCTATTAGATAGTCGACCTTCAACCAACTTAGGAGGAAAATCAGAGAAGATGCAAAGGCAAGGAAGGGGAAAAGGAGAGGGAGAAGAGACGAAGAAGAAGCATCAAGAGGAAGAAGAGGCGATGGTGGGGTGGAGACGATCATGTACAGAAAAGAGAGAGGTGAAAAGCGGATCCTCAAGCATCGACCCCCGTGACTCTTCTTATAACAGAAGGCCGTTGGGGTTTTTTACAAATCGGGTCCCCCATTTTTCAATTTTTTCAGAAAGATGGTCATTTTTGCATGGTTTTTCAGAAAAAGGGGGGTTTAAGCTAATATATATTTTGAATTTTTTTTTTATTTTTGAGAAAAAGTCTAAGAATATGAGAGTTTTTTAAATAAATGGGATCCAAACGAGGCTTTTGAAGTATTTTTGTTTTAAAACTTGAGGTTTTTACAAAAGAGGATTTTGAGAAAATATAGGGTTATATTTCAAAAATTGGGTTTCAAAATGGGTCTAGATCCGATATCTTGAGAAAATACTGAGCTTGGATCTTGAATTGAGATCAGATCTAGATAAGATATCTGAGAAAATACAAAGAATTATTTTTTTTATTTTTTCAAAATGGAAGGTCTGGACTTAGAATTGGATTTGGATATCAGATCTGGATCCGAAATTGGGTCAGATATAGAAATTGAATTTGGATTTTGGATCTTTAACCATTGAATCCGAGAAATGAATGAAAATTTATCAAAAGTTGACCTGATTTATTCAGAAGATAGGGGCTAGGGGCAAAAAATGGAATTTTTGAATTTTTTTGGAAAATTTAGGGTGTTCACAAATGCCCCTCTTTGCTGCTAAGCCGGCTGAAAGCCGAGATTAGTGGCAAAGAAGATACGCCAAATTTTTTAAAAATGCCCCAGTCAGAAAATCTGAATTGGGTGTGGAAGAATTGTTTTGTGAAACATTATTCTCAGGTTTAACACCTTATCCTGAATGGCTTAAAAAAAAAGACGAAATCCTCGAGAATGAAATAATTGGACAAAAAGGAAATAAGGAAATCATGATGGGACTTTGGGATGAAGATCCTGAAATGGTGAAAAGGGATGTTTTTTAAAATGTCTCATTGCTGAGACAGAATATGCTTTTTGGAAAGACTCAGGTTTAGCCCTTAACCTAGATGGGACAAAGATATTTCAAAATGAATTTCAGCTTTAACCCTTACCTGAATGGGGAAACCACGATGAGACATTTTTAAAAAATACCTCATGAGACGAGGTCCAGGTACAATCCTCACCTGAATGGATATGCAAAATATGGATTCCTCGTCAGGATGGTGAAAAAACACGATGGGACTAGAAGAAATACCTCATCAGAATGAGGCAACTCTTTCGGTAAATCATGTTAGGTTACATCAAAATAGACATTGAGTATTTATTTCATTTTTGGATAACCAGAAAAAATTGCCAATAAGGTAAAATTATAGTTGATTCAAATGCTTAAAAATCTGCACGTGTGTGCGAAGGATATTTCTTCTTTTTACCTAGAGTATTTCCTCCAAATGAGGTTAACTCCCTGGATTCAAGAGTCAAATTCAAATTTTAGCGTTGTTGATTTTCTTCAAGGAAGCTATCCATTTCCTTGACATGAAAAGAAAAGAAATACTCTCAATTTCATAAAAGCTAGTGAAAAGATATTGATGAAAGAATTTTTCATGAGAAAAGATGATTCTTGGCAGTTTTGGCAATTTTGATATCTAAGATATACTTTTTGCACCTTCTGAGACATAGAATGAATTCTTTTATTGGGGTTTGGCGAGAATTTCATCACATCAACCTTCAATTTGGAGATGTTTTGATTTTCCCTAGAAGAACAGTTCATACTCCTTCAACTTGGAGATAATCAGGGTCTTCCTTGTACCCAGATATTGATAAAGATGTCCCTTTTGATTGAAATCTTTTGATAGTATGATCAAATATCTTTTAGGGCTTGTCGGGAGGTTCATCGCATCGGCCTTCAACTTGGCGATGATCTGAACTTTTTCTAGAAGGATACGTCACACACTCCTTCAACTCAGAGGTGATCTGAATCTTCTTTCTCCCCAGGATTCTAACTCGCATATCCGTATTCAACTTGACGATAGTCGAGAGATCCCTTTTGCAGATAGTTAATTATACTTTGCTTCATTTAAAAACTTTTAGCGGATTCTATATTGCTCAGAATATTTCTATTGCTTTCTTGCCAGAAAAATCATCTTTTAAAATGCACCATAGCTATGATCAATATCAATTCGCTTCTGGCTTTTTGACATCATCAAAATTTCTTCGCTAATCATACCAAAGATATTTCTTTCATTCTTTTGGTTGATCAACAGGGAAAAAGTTTTGAATTTTGCTTTTTTTCACAAAAAGCTTCACCTTTTTGGAAAGAATACTAGAGGTAATATGAGGTGATTCTCTTGTGCAATAAAATATTGGAATCAATGAATATTTTTAGCAAATTGGCAAAGTTTTTGAGAATCTTTTTGTGAAATACTTACTCAATATCAATTTTGATGGGACCATGAGCTGAAATCTAAAAGAAGTAATGTAAAAACTAAGAACAACATTGATTTAAGTAAAAACATTGGTTCAACATGGATTCAACCTAAGAACCGCAAAGAATATTGGATCAATAGGGATTTAGCCTGCATATCGCATTTGTGAAAGAGAAATTGGTTCAAAAAGGGGTTCAACCTAAGAACCATGGATCAGTAGGAATTCAACCTATAGATCATATTTTTGAAAAATGCTGGTCCAAAAGGAGTTCAACCTAAGGACTGGGGATCAGTAGGAATTCAACCTAAAAATCATATTTTTGAAAAACACTAGCCCAAAAGGGGTTTAACCTAAGGACTGCGGATCAGTAAGAATTCAACCTACAGATCACATTTTTGAAAAACACTAGTCCAACAGGAGTTCAACCTAAGGACTGTGAATCGGTAGAAATTAAACCTATAGATCACATTTTTGAAAAACACTGGTCCAAAAGGGGTTCAACCTAAGGACCGCGGATCAGTAGGAATTCAACCCACAGATCACATTTTTGAAAATGAATTGGTTCGAAGGGAGTTCAACCTAAGAATTGCAGATCAGTAGGGGTTCAACCTAGAGATCGCATTTTTGAAAATGAATTAGTTCGAAAGGGGTTCAACCTAAGAACTGTGAATCAATAGGAATTCAACCTACATATCATATTTTTTGGAAGAGACTAGTCCATAAAGGATTCAACCTAAGAACTATGAAGCAAATGAGACCAATGCAAAAGATTAGTTTTTTGACAAAAGGGATACATCCTGAAGTTGGGATTCTGAAAGAGAAGTCTAAGTCAAAACTTGGGTATTCAAAGGAAAATAGACCAACTTGAAAGTTGGGTTTTGAAAAGAAGGAAATTCGAGTCAGAACTCAAGTATTCGAAAGAAAACAGACCAACTTGAAAGTTTGGTTTTGAAAAAAGGAAATCTTAGTCGAAACTCAGGTATTCAAAGGAAAATAGACCAACTTGAGAGTTGGGTTTTGAAAAAAGGAAATCTGAGTCGGAACTCGGATATTCGAAGGAAAACAGACCAACTTGAGAGTTGGGTTTTGAAAAAAGGAAATTCGACTCAAAACTCGGGTATTCGAAAGAAAACAGACCAACTTGAGAGTTGGGTTTTGAAAAAAGGAAATCTGAGTCAGAACTCGGGTATTCAAAAGAAAACAAACCAACTTGAGAGTTGGGTTTTGAAAAAAGGAAATTCGAGTCGGAACTCGGGTATTCGAAGGAAAACAGACCAACTTGAAAGTTGGGTTTTGAAAAAAAGGAAATCTAAGTCGGAACTCGGATATTCGAAGGAAAACATACCAACTTGAGAGTTAGTTTTTTTGGAAGAAGGAAATCCGAGTCAGAACTCGGGTATTCAAAAGAAAGCTTTAATCAGAAGATTGAATTTTTGACAATTGCCAGTGCGATGACTGGATTCAGAAGATGGTTTGATCTAGGATTGAGAGTTTTGAGAATGACTAGCTCGAACGCAGAATTTGTTGTTCGACCAGCTCGAAAGTAGGATTTTGATTGTTCGACCAGCTTGAAAGCATGATTTTTTTGTTCGACCAGCTCGAAAGCAGGATTTGGTTGTTCGACCAGCTCGAAAAGCAAGATTTGATTATTCGACCAGCTCGAAAGCAGGATTTTTTTTTCGACCAGCTCGAAAGCAGGATTTTTTTGTTTGACCAACTCGAAAGCAGAATTTTTTTGTTCGACAAGCTCGAAAGCAGAATTTTTTTGTTCGACCAGCTCAAAAGCAAGACTTTTTTGTCCAACCAGCTCGAAAGCAGGATTTGATTATTCGACCAGCTCGAAAATGAATTAGTTTGGAGATCTTTGGATGAAATTAAATATCTTTTAGGGATTGTCGAGAGGTTCATCGCATCTGCCTTCATCTCGATAGTGCTTTGGACTTTCCCTGGAAGGATCCGTCACAAACTCCGTCATCTTGGAGATGTTTCGAATCTTCTTTGGCCCCAGGGGTCTACTCGCCTAATTCGCCTTCATCTTGACGACAGGTGAGAGATCCCTTTTGCGGATATTTAATTGCAGTTTAGGTGATTTTGAGGAGATAGGGTTTTGATGAATGCTCTCTTTTTCTAGCGCTCATGATATTTTCACTGTCTCGTCTTCACAAGAATAGCCTTTAAAGATATGCCATTGACTGCGATCAATATCGATCATCTACGACTTTTCAATAACATTGAATTTTATTTTCTGGCCATATTGAGGACTTATCCTTCATCCTTTTGGTTGGCCAATAGAAAGAATTTGAATTTTGAATCTCTTTTCGCAAAAGCTTCACTCTTTTGGAAGTAATGCTAAAGGTAAATGGAGATAGAGATTTGTGCAATAAAGATACTGAAATCAACAAATAATTTGATTGACAGATTGACAAAATTTTCTCGAAATCCTTGGTGAAAATGAGTATTTGAAGTCCGACTCAACACATCCGTGACGAAAATTCTCCTCTCTTTTTCCCCAAAAGAGAGACTCAGGCTTAGCCCTTACCTGAATGGGAATTGGGAAATACTCCTCTCTTCCCTGAAGAGGAGGTGTTTGCAAAACGAACTTTCGAAGAGAAATTAAGCTTTCGTCAAAGCTCCCTAATATTAGGCTTCTCTTATGGAAAGGGGGCCCGATAATAGTGAGGTCTGAAAATTGGGTCATGAAAGGAACGAGTCCATCACACTCTCCTTGCAAGGAGGGTCCTTCATGACGAACAATGGCCTAGTATGAAATTGGGGGGTCACAAGAAAAATGAGTCTCCGTCGAGCCTCTCCCTTAAAAAGGGTTCCTCGTGTGAAATTGGAAATTGTTTTGCAAACGGTTCACAAAGACGCGAGTCCCTTCAAACTCTCCCTGAAAAGGGGCTAAGTGAACGAATTGGATAGCATGCGAAAAGAACGAGCTCCCTCAAACTCTCCCTAAAAAGGGTTTCTCGCAAGAGAAAATGATTGAAATTGGATATTGAGATTGATTGACCCAAAGGTCGAAATTGGAAATTGGAAAATTGGTTGCTAGAAATTGAATGACCCGAAGGTTGAAATAGGATGACCTGACGGTCGAATTTGAGAATTGGTTGACCAAAAGGTCGAAATTGTGAATTGAGTGACCCGAAGGTCGAAATTTGGAAATTGATTAACCCGAAGGTCGAAAATTGGAAATTGAGTGACCCGAAGGTCGAAAATTGGAAATTGGTAATTGAAATTGAGAATTGGAAATTGGGTGACCCGAAGGGCGAAATTGGAGAATTGCCTGATTTGAAGATTTAAATTGGAATTTGGAGGGCAAAATATCAAATTTGAGCAATTGACAGACCCTGAGGATCAAAATGACTTGGATCAACAAAGGAGAATGATGAGTTCGAGTCAGAGCTCGAATAAAATACAGAGATCACGAGTTAGAACCCGGATCAACAAAAGAAAATGAAGAGCTCGAATCAGAGCTCGAATGAATAGAGAGATCTCGAGTCGGAATTCGGTTTTCTGAAAAATTAGGATTTTGAAAATGTACCAGTTTGAGTACTGGGTTTTGAAATAATACCAGTTCAAGCACTGGGTTTCGGTTCAGTATTGGTGATTACCCTTCAATTTTGAATCATTTAGGAATTGTGATGGGACTGTTTGTTGAAATCCCAATACTGACCGGATTGTTGTTAATGCGGTTGAATGCAAATGAATATGAATTGATGCATATGAATGCACACGCGCGTGAAATGAGGAATTTGTTTATCCTGCCTGCATACAGAACAAAATTTTAAAAATGCCCTAGTGTAACTGGGAAAGAAAGTTGGATCATTATTTGAAGGAAACAGGAAAATTACAAGAGGAGACTAAATGTTTCAAGTGTAGAACTTTTTCAAGTGTAGAGCATTAATAGGGTCTGGTAATTCTACCCCATCGGCATTGATGAGCCGATATGAGTTGCGGGGTAATGCTTCCTTGACGACATATGGGCCTTCCCAATTTGGCGACCATTTCCCCCCAGTATGATGCTTGAGATAAGTTGTGGATCGAAGTACTAAATCATTGACCTTGAATCTTCTTTCGATGACAGACTTCGCATACTACCTGGCTACTCTCTGACGATAGGATTGAGCATGTTCTGCTGCTTTTAGCCTTCTCTCGTCGAGTAAGTCTAGTTGTACCAGTCGCTGCTGCTGGTATTGATCAAGAGGTAATTGCAGAAAAGATGCGAATTTCAAAGCGGGCTTCTGAACATGTAGCGGCAACACTACTTCTGTTTCGTAGACCAATTCTGATGGAGTAGCATTCGTTGGATTGCGAATAGTGGTCCGGTAGGCCCATAGTGCATCGTGGATCTTCTCATGCCAATCACGACCTGTTTTCACAGTTCGCTCTAAGATACGAATTAAGATCTTGTTGGTGGCCTCTGCCTGACCATTCCCTTGGGGATAATATGGGGCAGAGAAATGATGATAAATCTTAAACTTTGAGCAGAATGTCTTCATTCTTTCATTCTTGAAATGACTGCAATTATCTGATATAATGCCATGTGGGATGCCGAACCGGCAAAGGATGCTCTTGTGAATAAAAGAGACCACGTGTCGGCCTTCAACAGTGCGAAGAGTGATAGCTTCTACCCACTTGGTGAAATATTCTGTCGCGGCAAGGAAATATTTGTGGCCATTTGAAGCTGAAGGAGTGATGGGACCTACGACATTGAAGGCCCACATAGAAAATGGTCATGGGGAAAAAACGGACTGCAAATAAGTTGCCGGAGCATGAATAGAAGGTGCGTGTATCTGGCATTTCACACACTTCTTCACATAATGATAACAGTCTTGTTGCATAGTCTTCCAGTAGTACCCTGCTGTAAACACCCCAAATTTTCACTCACCTCCCCGACATTTTCACCAAGCATCAACATCCAGCCTCTGAAATCGCTGGAGGGCAAAATGGTCATTTGTAGAGCTCAAACCTTGCAAAAGTCTAAATTTCATCTGCAACTCTCAAAATTTCTCTATTTTGTCTCAGATAGTCAAAATTTTACTCCTGACAGAAGACAGGAATCCTCAAGTCTTGGTTCAAGATTCTATTGCATAAGAAATGACATTACATATCATTGCATGAGCATTTCGAATCACTGCACTGCACAGCATGCCATTTCGAGGTCTAGAACTCCTGATTTCAAAATTTTCAATCCAGATTAGAATTTCAACTCTTTTCAAAATTGATTTCAAAACCCAAGGTCTTCAAAATTATCAATTCTTCCCATTTTACCCCCAGGACTCTGAATTTCAAAATATTTTCTCAGGAAAACAATCTGGATAGTTCTTAATGTGGATTTCAGTCACTTCACCTCAGATTTTGCCCTTTTGACAAATTTCAAATATCTTCCTTTTACAAAATCGCCCTACAAGGGCCAACTCTTTCCAAAATTCCTGTTTTGCCCATTAGTCCAGATTTTATGAAAATTCCAAAAAGAAGTTGTGGTTTTATCCTTATTTCAATAAAGAAGCAATGTGGGATCCACACTGAGGTGGTGTCACACAAGCTTTTCTTTTGAAAATTTGAATTTTGAAAAAACCCAAAAATATAGGAGCCTTGTCCCCTGGATTGGTGCCACTTGTCCTTTCTCTCTCCTCCCATTTCCATGCCAAGTGTCAGTGTGGGGCTACCTTAAGAAGCCGCCACATGTCATCCCATTTTATCTGCCATGTGTCACCCTATCCATCCTGCGCCATGTGTCATTCCAAGACTACCAAGAGATGCCAAGTGTCATAGGTTGTCCTGTCTAGAAAAAGTGGAGCTTGTCTCCTCTGAGGTGGCGCCACTTGGAGTGTGTCTCCTGCAGAGGACACGTGTCAACCCCTCCCTCCTTCTAGAAAAGTAGCCTGACACATGTCTCTCCCTACTTTTTTCAGAAAAGTAGGAGACATGTGTCACTCCTAAATTCCTACAGAAAAGGTAGGCTTGTCTCCTCTGAGGTGGCGCCATATGGAGTGTGTCTCCTGCAGAGGACACGTGTCAAGCTCTCATTCCCTCAGAAAAAGCAACTGCCATGTGTCATTCCCTGCTTTCTTCAGAAAAACTAGAATTCAAATATTCAAATCTCCTCATAGGTGGCGCAGATCCTGAACTTCTACCTTTTCCAGGTTGTCTGAGATGGCGCCACATGGCCTGGCCCTCCTTCTCACCCCTCTGCCACGTGTCATCTTCTGCTTCTTTCAGAAAAAGTAGGTGACACATGTCTCCTTCTCACTCCTTCAGAAAAAGTAGAGGACACATGTCCTCTCCCTACTTTTTTTCAGAAAAGTAGCGACACATGTCACTGCCCTCTTTTTCCTCCCTCTTGCCACATGGCATTGTAGGAGCCACCCTGAGGTGGTGCCACATGGCCACCCCCCATTCCTCCAGGGCCAACCTCCATTTAAAATTCAAATCCTTCATGAGGTGGCGCCATTTGAGAAAGCCTCTCCAACAGGCTGATACTTGGAACCATCTTGGACTGCCACATGTCCAGATCTCCTTTCCCCAGAAAAGGTAGAATTCAAATTCCTTTGAGGTGGCGCCTTCTGAGCCCACTGCTATGTCCTTCTGACATGTGTCAAACACCTTTTGAGGTGGCACCATTCCAGGACTCCACTTGGCTCCACTTTTTTATTTTATTTTAATTTTAATAAAGGTAGCCCACCATGAGGTGGCGCCACCTGAGGACTCCCTACAAAAGGTGAGTTTGAATTTCAAGTTCCAAGAGAGCACCCTCTGAGGTGGCGCCTTCTGGGAGTTCCCTGCAGAGAGAATCAAGCAAAATTTTAAAAAATTCCAAATTCCCCCTGCTGAGGTGTCTCACCCACAAAATTTCCATTTTCTTTATTTTTCTCAAAAATCAAAATAGCCTCATGAGGTGGCACCACCTGAGGGCTCCCTGCAAAAGCCAAATTTGAATTTCAAACCCCCAGATGGCACCCCCTGAGATGGCGCCACATGGAGGGCTCAGATTGAGTCTGTTTGAATTTCAAATTTCTTCAGAAAATTTATAAAAACAAGGCTCCACGCCCAAGAGGGGGAGACCATCTTTTGGAGACCATTTTGTGAACTGGAAAATTCGACCTAGCCTTCCTAACATCTGATTTTGAACTTTGGAAATCGTGCCCCCTTTGGCTCATTGGAGAAGGTGGAATAGAGCTCGTGCTGTGGCAAATTCGATTCCAACAGAGGTCGATTTTGGTGAACCATCTGAAGCCTGGAGCGAAGAACGAAGGAAGATCGTGATAGCCGCCCCTTTCAAGAGCTCCTACGCTGCGTAACGAAACAAGGTGCACTGCTTTCCCCATTGATTTGATGTCATGATTTGATTCGGGAGTCGTTTGAAGAAAGAGCTCATCCGAGAGATGGATTGAGCTATTCTCATAAAACGACATATATAAAATGTTTCATTATGCTTCTTTGATGATTTTTAACATGCATGTAGTTAGCTAGATTTAATTTGCATTTTATTTCATTCATTTAGCACATTTCATGAATTAATTAGGATTAATTTAGCATTTATTTCAATTCTGCTTATTTTCAGTAGGTCTCTGTTTTTGTCAGTCAGTCCACACGTCATTTCATGCATTTATTTTTTATTAAAAATCCCCAAAAAATCAAGGAATGCGCCCTTAGGTGTCCCTGAAATTTTGCCAAAAATTTGGAGGCATTTGAATTTTTTTACTGTGGTAAACATTCAAAATGGCAAGTCAGGTTGTTTTACCCGGGATGCGTTTTGAAAATCATTTGCCGACTTGTAAAATCGAGATATCCCTCATGGGAGATTCGATTTTCGATCCGAAAAATGTTATGTACTCGGGAGAATATCTAGTTTTTAATATGATTGTTTCAGGTTTTTCTGATTTTGTTTTATCTGACAAAAATCTGAGAGTTCGGGACACGTGTCAGAGCCTAATTTGGGCCTCTGAGATCTTGGATCGACTTAGGGCTATGGTTTCTCTTTGTGTGTTGCTCCAAATCCAAAACTGTAAAAAGTGAAAGTTATGTCCGATGTGTCCTATATTTGCATATGAAATCCTGTAATTTGTAGAACAGTGTTGACCACTGCTTCGGATTTTTTTTATCAGTCCCCTGTTTTGCTACATTTGTCTGTTCTGTTAGTTTAGGTAGGAATAGTTATATTTTTATCTGTGTTTCCGTTGATCAAATGCCAAAGTCATAAACATAAAAGTTGTTCATGTAGGTGTCGTGCATAGCTCTGATTAATTTCGTAAATTTCCATGGCTGTTTGATAGTTTTTTGGCATTTTACATCAGATTAGGGTGATTTTTACCTCTATCAGAACTAAATCCCTGTTGCCGAACTCACCATGGCTCAAATCCCGGGGCTGTAAAAACAAAAAATGTTCAATTTCGGATATTTTAGCAGTCTGAAAAATATCATAAGTTTCCATGGTGTAAATCTTGCATTATCATATTGGGCATTGCATTTGGTTCGGATCCATAGGCAAAATCCACCATTTTAGGACTTTCTTTAAATTTCAGCATTTAAATCATATCATTTTGTGATTTTTAGCATTCTAGGCTGTTTATCAGAGTAATTAGATGCTTCATACCGAATTTGGTGCAATTTTGAATCCATTTGAGGTTCGGATTAGTCATAATACCAAAACAGGGTCCCGCAGGACCCGGATCCAAGTGAAAAACAAGCGAAATTCGTTATTTTGGATAAATTGCAAAATGTCAAATTCTGATTTTACAGTCCTAATGTGTTTATAAGCATGTCATACTGCATTTTATCATCATTTGATTCAATTTGAATTTCAAAATCTCAATTTTACCAAGTTTTCCTTCAAAAAACCCTGATTTTAAAGGTATAACTTTAATATTAGGGGTATTTTGGTCATTTTGACCCCAATTCCGAATTTCAAACTATTTTCCACCAAATTTCCTGCATTTACACCATTTCAAATATCAAGGAAGCATGAGATTAGGGTTTATATCCAATTAAATCCAATAATTTCATAATATTATTGGAAAATCTTGGAAAAACCCACATATTTGAGCTAACCTTATTTCAAGTTTGGCAGGAACACTCAAAAGAAGGAGCTAAAGTCTGCAAATTTCTTTTATTTCCTTTATTTAGTAATGTAATAATGTAAATTTTGGAATAAGAGAGTTAATTTATGCTTAGACTAGGATGCATATCATATAGTTTAAATTTATGCAATATCCTGATTATATGATTCATGGATGTTCACGAATGGCACGTGCACCAACTCTTAGGGAGTTGATGGACTCGGTGGGATCCATATTTACGGCCCTAGTCGGAATATGGACGAGACCCAGATCCATCATCTTTCTACTAGTCACATTGAGCCTACACTATTAGGCTATCTTAAAATGTACATCATATTTCCAAAGTTTTCAAAATCATGTGCATCAAATCAACTAAGTTCTGAACATATTCATGGCCACAGTCAGAATATGTGAAGGATTTATTTGGACTTAATGCACATTTTCCCAACCAACTCCTCAAAAAATCTTTTCAAAGTGCATTCATTTCACTCATGTCATTGGCATCATGAAATCATTAGTTTTCCCACGATTTTCTTAAGAAAACTTCATTCTCAAGAAATCAATTTCTCAAGAAACTCTGAAGATTTTCCAAAATCGATTTTCCAAAGTCAAGTTTTTCCACAGTTTTCCCTGGAAAATGTTATTTTCTTAAGAGCTTCAAAAGAATTTTCCAATCTTTCTCCAAGTCAAAATCGATTTCCAAGTATTTCAAGGTTAAGATTCTCAGGTTTTCAACTTCCCAAGTTTTAGTTTTCCTTTTCCACAAGGGATTTCTAATGAATTTCCATCATTTTTCTAAGAAAACTCTCAAAGTCCAAGTTTTCCTAAGAAGTGTTTCCCTTCTCAAATGTTCACACTTTTCCTAAGAATTACTTACATTTTCTCAGGACTTCCAATCATTCATGATTTTCCCTTTATAAACTTTCTCGAGATTTCAAGTCTTTTCATCAGAGTTTCCTGAGAAATTGACTTTCAGCTTTTCCCTGAGAGATTCTTTTCAACTCCAAATATTTTCCGAGCATACATCATGTTTTCCCAAGCTGCATTTTCCAAAATCTCATAGCACATGCCTGAATTCTCTGTGCATTTAGGATAGAACATAACTTTGATAATTTAACTAAGTCAAGCACGATTTTGGTCCTTGGTTCGATTACCCCTGTTAAAGGCGGCAGGAACGGTCGAACCTCGTACCGACAGGTCGAGCCCCATCCCATGGATTTTCCCGCAATTTTCAAAACGGAGGCGAGTATTTCAAAACAATTTCCAAAATCCAGTCAAGTTTGAAGCGCGAAAGCATTTCCCTCTTTCTCTTCCGCAAGGAAGGGAATACGGGAAAAATTTCGCGACGAAAACAGGTTTGGCGACCGTGATGGGACCTGTCCTCGTCTGACCTAAATTATGCTTGACTTAGTTTAATTATCAAAATTATGTTCACTAAATGTCAGCTCTTTACTTTCAATATCATGTGAGCCTAGGAGCCTAGATTCTGACCTAGCTGACATTGATTGCATATAGCTTAGGCATGGTTTGGTAGGACCAGATTGAGGAGAAATTTTCATGCTCACATAGACTTAGGTCTAAATACAACTTTCCTCAATTTAGGGTCTGAATGCAAACAATGTATGCTTCTTCAAAGATTTTCAAAATCTATCTTTCTAGGACTTAGAGCCCTCTATTTCTTGCATGTGATCATTTTTCAAAATCCCCAATTACCTATCATTACCCGGTCTTCACGTTGCTGGGCTCTCTTCCAGAACCATAGTTCGGGACAGAGCCTCACAACTGGTCCAATTATTTGGGTTAACACCCCCCTACCACGTACCGCGGGCCACAGTCCGAAGTATATCGGTAGGCGCTCAAGGATGTTGGAAAACCTTACCTTAGAACCGGAGTTGAAACTATATGCCACGTACCTCGGATTCCGATTCGGGTATATCGGCATAGCTGGATTGGACAAAGATGATCTGAACCTAGAGTTAGGACTAAGGTCCTACAGCTGTTTTCAAATTGATGCATCTAGAGTTAGCCTTTTAGGGAGTGCTGAATGTGCATAAATGTTTGTACAGGATGTGATTGTATGTATGATTTTCTTCGTTCTTTATATTTCCCAATGTTTTTTTTTTCAACTCATTAGGTCTTTTTCCAAATATCTTTATTTTCCACAAGATGTTTTCTCAAACCCTGGATGATTTTCAAATATCCCATTTCTTCCAAAACTCCATGCGATTTTACATTCTACCTTTCTACTGGACCTCGAATTTCTAGCTGCATTTTTATCCTGCCTGCAATTTTTTTTTAAAATTTCTCACATTTTCCTAAGTCTCATTCTGAGTCTTTCTCTGTTTTCAGTTCGATGGCATCCAGTCAAGTCGATCCTATCTTTCCTGAAGGTCACATCTCCTTCGAGGTGCGACAAGGTCATCCTGAACATCGAGCCCTTAGCACCGGAACTTTCATTCCCCGGTGGTATTATTCCTGGCTAAAGAGCTTTTCCCGAATGTTCCCGGACCATTTGAGCGAGTGCGGATTAGGGATGGCATCAGCAGTCGGAAAGCAGACCGTCAATGGCAACCTGATCCATGCAATGGCGGAGCGATGGAATCCTCGAACGTGTACCTTCTGGTTCCCGTGGGGAGAGATGACCGTTTTAATGGATGAATTTTCAGAAATCATGGGGTTGCCAGAACCAGCTGGTCGACCAAGCGACCCATTAGAGCATCAATTCCTTATCAATGTCAAGGGTTTGGACCCCCGAGACTCCTTAGCTCGTATGACAGGCCGTCAATCTTGGCCTCTGATCCAGTTGGAAGAAAATGAGTATGTTGACCTACTTGAGTTGTACCGCCAGTACGGGACCTTCATGGAAGTCAGTTCGCTATCAAGAACAGCTAAAGAAAGGATTCAAAATGCGATGGTTCTGTGCACTGTAGGATTATCCCTCTTCCCAGATGGGCAAAACTACATGGACATCAGAATAATCCAACTTATGAGAAGATGGGGAAGTCGGCAAACCAATCGCCTCTCCATAGCCATGGCAGCGCTCGCCTTCCTTTATCGAGGTCTGACTCGATTCTCACTTGGAGAGTCCATTTTAGTTGAAGGATGCATCTACGCACTTCAGTCCTGGTTTTTCCAACACTTTCCAACCCGAGCAAGCTCTTTCAGATACAATGGTCAAGAACTCCTTCCAGTGTCGCAGTACCGATCCATGATCAACAACATCCAAGAAGATGACGTTGTTTGGGACTATTTTGATCGGCAAATATCTCCTCCCAGATATACGTACGCTTATGGCAAGCAGTTCAAGTTGCTAGGACCATTCTTCTGCACTTACTACCAACCAGAGAGATATGTTCGACAGTTCTCCCAGAGGCAGCAGTATGTCGAAGCCCGACTGTTATCAGGAGTTATGGCAGAGTTTGATCTCACTTCCGCACAATGGTCCGGGGCATATCATTTTGCCCCCTACGGCTGGGATTCCTTTGTCTCTCTTAAAATCTTTCCAGGCCCTAGAGTGTCTGCCGACTATCGTAAATGGTGGCAAATCGTCTGTCCCCCACCTCTTTGTCAAGATCAATAAAGTCATGTTTTTTTCATTTCTATAAAATTGTCTCTCTTTCCATTGTGGTTTGACGACCTCGCCTAGGTAACAAGGCATATTTTCGTTGTTTATTTCTTTTGCAGAAGGAATGACAACACAATTGTCGTGATTCCCACAACGACTCAGTGCCTAGTAATGGGACATCTTTTCCAAATTGTCTACCATATTTTCAGCAAATATTTCTTCCAAAAGCTAATTCCTTCATAATCTAATCAGGTCTTTGCCCTGCAAAGAGCATCCATACCATTTGATGGTTGAGACAAGATCAGGCAAAAGAACCACGGTATCCCAGTACTCGTCAGCCTCGGAAGAAGAAATGGGTTCCCCTCGATCCAAGAAGAGTCAAGAGCAGCAGCAAGAAGATGACGGCATAGACCCTCAGATGTATGTCATGTTCAGAAAAATGATGAATAAGATGATGAATGAGCAGCCCGGGACCAGCTCAGAAAGGAATCCATTCAGAGAAAAGTTCCATGGTCGTAGGAGTAAGAAGGCTCCCAAGAAGCAGATCCAGCCAGAAGAGATTTCAGATGAATCAGACTCAACTGAAAACACAGATGAAGAATATGAGGTGCCTCCGGCATTTCAGAAGCGTGGCCAAAGTAAAAGCCGCAGATCAAAGAGCAGAGATAAAGAAGAACCTTTGCAAGCACAGTTTAAAGAAATGGCCCGAGTTGTCAAGGATCTGCAAGCCCGCGACAAGGGCAAGAAAGTCTTCACCAGTGAGGACTTTTATGACGACTTAGAAGGGGATGATGACCTGGAGAATCTCCCTCGTAAATTCATCAAGTTCGATGGCTCTGACGACCCAAAAGCGCACCTCACCACTTTCTTTGCTGAATGCTCTCGGTTTAAGAGGGATAACCGAGCATTGTTTCTATGCTTCCCCCGCAGCTTGGAAGGAGTTGCAGCTAAGTGGTATGCTGAGCATATCAACCCCATCGAGCTCAAGGAGTTCAACAAAGTTGTTAACCTCTTTATTGAACGCTTCTTGTTCAACACAGAGGTGCTTCCTACATTGAGTCATCTCTGCAATTTAAGGCAGAATGAGAATGAAAAAGCACGGGACTTCATTCACAGATGGAGATCAGCCTGTAATAAGATGAGAGATCCTATCTCGGAAAGGCATGCATTGTCCTTAATCCTCAACAATTTCTCGCAGCCGTTAAGAGGATTAATCTCCACAGCGCCGTCCAGGACCTTCATTGAGTTGACTGAACGAGCCGAATGGCTCGAACTAAGTGTGGAAAATGGAGTCTATGAAGGCTTTACCTTTTCCAAGATCAACTCCCAAGGTGAGCAGAAGAAGAAAGCTCACTTCACTTATTCTGCTAACGACAACAGCAAAGGCCGAAATCAGCACAAAGGGCAGAAGAAAGATTACTGCTACGGCACAGGCAGTTCGAACAACAAGGACCAAAAAGCAAAGCCTGCCCCTCAGTTCAGCAAGCCTCCTCAGCAGGATCAAGGGCCAAAACTGCGTGAGAAGACCAAACATGAAGGATGGAGTTACGACAGAAAGTTTACTCCCTTTGACCAATCACTCGAAGATGTGCTCGAGTACATGCTATCGAAAGAAATGGTCAAATTGCCCAGATTGGCCGATCCCCCTGTGCCCATGGGAAAATGGAAAGATCAGTTCTGCAAGTTCCACAGGACAGTAGGGCACAACACTGAGAACTGCTTTATTCTAAAAAACATCATACAAGACCTCATTGAAAAAAATCTATTGGTAGAAGGAGAAGAAGAAGAGAAAATGGACATTCTCAATCACCCCTTCCCTTCACACACCACAGCAGTAGTGTCTGCACACCCCTTTCTACCGCATGAACATATCAAGCCATGTTCTGCGCAAGATCTCCAAGTTCAGCATCAGGTGACGGTGCTACGACAAGCAGCTCCAGATTCTAAGAAGATGGACTTAATCTCAGCATTCGGTAAAATGAAAGTTGCGGAAGCACCTGTGAAGTCAGTTCCCAAGTCAAAAGGAACTTCTGACTTCTTCAAGCAAATCGTTAGACTAAGGTCAGAAAGGTCAAGTCAGAAGCCTCTGACCGCTTTATCTAATGTCTCCATCCTTGACTTGGCCAAGAATTCTAGCAAGCACCGACAAGTACTGGATGATCTGCTCAGGAAAATCAAAGTTAAGCCCAGTACCACTCCAGAAGACATGGCACAGATTGTGAACTCTGCCATGACCAATGCACCAATCACTTTTTCAGATGAGGACCTTCCAAAGCCTCATTCGTTTCACAATAATGCTCTTTACATCGTCGTTCGGGTCAGAGGAATGACAGTACCGCATGTGTTGGTCGATGGAGGCAGTAGCCTCAATATTTGCCCTGAAATGACCGCAAAGGCATTAGGGATCAAGGATGAAGAATATATTCTAGATCCCATCACTATCTATGGGTTTGACAATCATGGTCAAACGGCCAAGGGCAAGATATTCCTGGAAGTGTTTATCAACTATTCAGTGCATTCAGTGCTTTTCCACGTGGTTAATGTACCACCAACCTACAACTTGCTGCTCGGAAGGACATGGATTCACAATGCTAATGCAGTGCCTTCCACCCTACATAATGTGTGAAGTGGTCAAAAGGTGGAATGATTACCACAATACTGGGAGAAGACCCAGAAGAAAGGCTCCTGCAGCCCATGATTCCCCGGCCATCATTCAATGCAGATATTCCCAGCATCAGGGAAAGCGAAGAGATCAATCTCGGAGAGAATCGAGAAATACTCCAGGCATCCTCAGAGCCATCTCTGCACACAATAGCCACAATCTGATGGAAAGGTCCTCAATTCTTCAAGGTTGGAGGTCGAATCGACTACAGCACCATTAAGGATCATCCCTTGTTTCCTCAATTCATGAAGTCAAGAAAGGGATTCGATTTACTCCTGAAGCATGGCTATCAACCCTTCAAGGGACTCGGCAAGAACGAAGACGGCCGCATCGAGCCAATGATCCAGAAACATCGTCCCCACAGAGTAGGACTAGGGTTCTCCGGAGGAAGCTCATCAAGGAAGACTGTTTTTGTCAAAGGAGCACAATGAAGACCATTTGTCATTTTCTTTCTATTCTTTTCCAAATAAATGTCTCATTTTACCAATGTCACTGATCAATTCAATCAATAAAATTCCAAGTTTCTTTATCTATCCGGATGCCATCTACTCCCTTTCTGTCTGTCTCATCATTTTATAATCCAATGCCATTTTATGCATAGTTCTCTTCAAATGATTGCTTGTCTTACTATAGGCCGATTTGTCTGAACCAAATTTCTTCTCCAAAATTTCAGAATGACTTCTCGGACAATCAAGAAGCTCGTTCTCAATCCCAAGGCCTTTCAGAAGTCGACAGCAATTCACAGAATCAAAGCAAGCATCGGAAATGATAAGATTGCAAAGCAGTCAGATGATTGTGCAGAATACGATCAGTCTCTTCAGGAATTACCGGAGTTCGCCGCAGTTCAGAAGCAGGATGAACCATCTCCTCTAGTACAAGATCCAACTGAAGGTGTCAACATCGGTTCAGAGGAAGATCCAAAAATTCTCCAGATCGGAACTAGTCTGAGTCCGGAAGAAAAGAAAAGGCTTACAGATTTTCTCAAGCGGCATGAAGAAGTGTTCGCATGGACATATGAAGACATGCCGGGCTTAGACCCCAAATTGGTCGAGCACCGTCTTGTCTTAAAGCCGGATGCTAAGCCAGTCAAGCAGAAGCTGAGAAAAATGGATCCCAGAATAGAACAACAAGTCAAGGAAGGACTTGAAGACCTACTCAAAGCAGGATTTATTCGAGCTATTGACTACCCAGATTGGTTAGCCAACATCGTCGTTGTCCCAAAGAAAAGCGGCAAAGTGAGGATTTGCATAGACTTCAGAGACCTCAATAAGGCAACTCCAAAGGATGACTATTCACTTCCAAGCATCGATCTTCTAGTCGATAGCACGGCAGGACATGCCATGTTCTCTTTCATGGACGGATATTCCGGCTACAACCAGATTAAGTTGGCCGCCCGCGACCAATCCAAAACTTCCTTTACTACGCCTTGGGGCACTTTCTGCTATACAGTTATGCCTTTTGGGCTCAAGAATGCTGGAGCGACGTATCAACGGGCAATGGCTGTCATCTTTCACGATCAGATGCGCAAAATCATGGATGCGTATGTTGATGATATTCTCGTGAAATCTAAAGAGGAAGAAGATCACCTCGAAGCACTTGATCAAGTCTTTAAAAGACTTATTCTTTACAAGTTAAGGCTTAACCCGCAAAAGTGTCTTTGGAGTCGAATCAGGCAAACTGTTGGGTTTTCTGGTAAGCAAAAAAGGAATTGAAGTTGACCCAGCCAAAGCAAAGGCTATCATTGATATGCCTCCCCCGAAGAATCTCAAAGAACTACGTAGCCTTCAAGGACGTATGCAGTCAATCCGGCGATTCATTTCCAATTTGGCGATGAGATGTGAGCCCTTCAACCACTTACTCAGAAAAGGAGTTAAGTTCGAATGGGGACCAGAATGTCAGCAATCGTTCGATCGAATCAAGAAGTATCTTCTTAATCCTCCCATCCTGAAGCCGCCAGAATTGGGAAAACCTCTTCTATTATACATCTCAGTTAATCAAGTCGCATGCGGTGGATTCTTGGCGCAATACAAAGAAGGCAGCCTGATAGAACACGCCATTTATTACGTGAGTAAGACTTTCATAGATTATGAAAAGAGATACTCTCAAATAGAGAAGACCTGCCTAGCTCTGGTATGGATGTGTCAGAAGCTAAGACACTACCTGTTGGCATCACAGGTCAAAATTTTGTCCAAACTCAATCCTCTCAAGTATATTTTAGAGCAGCCTTTCCTAAGCGGACGAGTCGCCAAATGGCAAGTCTTACTGATGCAGTATGACTTAGAATATGTCTCGCAGCAATCAATCAAAGGCCAAGCAATTGCAGATCAATTGGCGGATTTTCCTCTGGCCGAAGAAGTGAAAGCCGGAGATGACTTCCCTGATGAGCAAATTTGCAATATCCAACAATTTCCGGTATGGAATTTGTTTTTTGATGGTTCTAAGAATATGGCCGGAATAGGCATCGGAATTTTATTAATCACTCCTGAGAAGGAGATGATCCCATTCTCTCTCAAGTTAGATTTTCAATGCACTCACAATATGGCTGAATATGAAGCCCTGATTTAAGGTCTAAAGATTCTATTAGACTTCAGTGTCAAGAGAGTACATGCCTACGGTGACTCATTACTTGTTGTCAATCAAGTTCGAGCCGAATGGCAAGTCAAAGATCCGAAGTTATTTCCCTATCAAAAAATTGTTTCGGCTTTTGTCAACAAGTTCGAAGAATTTCAGATTTTCAACATCAAGAGAGATTTCAATCAAGTGGCCGATGGCCGATAGCCTAGTTAGTTTAGGCTCCATTATGGCATTCAAGAATGGAGAATCTTGTCGCTCTTTTGAAATTGGCAGACTTGACCAACCTGCTTTCCTTCCATCAGAGCAGGTAAACCAAGCTGAGCAAAAGAAGAAGCCTTGGTATTATAACATCAAAACTTTCATAGAAACTGGTGAATTTCCTCCAGAACTCTCAAAGAAAGAGCAACGAGCAATCCAGCGTATGTCTACTCGATACTTCATTTTAGCCAATGTCCTCTATCGTCGTGGATTCAGTTCAGAGTATTCCAGATGTTTAGATGAAGACGAAGCCAAAGAAGTCGTGCGAGAAGCACACGAAGGCATTTGTGGCGGCCACGTCGGCTACCAAACCCTTGTCAAGCAAATCATAAGAGCAGGGTACTACTGGAAGACTATGCAACAAGACTGTTATCATTATGTGAAGAAGTGTGTGCAATGTCAAATACACACACCTTCTATCCATGCGCCAGCAACATATTTACAATCCGTTGTTTCTCCATGGCCGTTCTCCATGTGGGCCTTCGATGTCGTAGGTCCCATCACTCCTTCAGCTTCAAATGGCCACAAATACTTCCTTGCCGCAACAGAATATTTCACCAAGTGGGTAGAAGCCATCACTCTTCGCACAGTTGAAGGCCGACACGTGGTCTCTTTCATTCACAAGAACATCCTTTGCCGTTTCGGCATCCCACATGACATTGTGTCAGACAATGGCAGTCATTTCAAGAATGAAAAGATGAAGACATTCTGCTCAAAATTCAAGATCTATCACCATTTTTCCGCTCCATATTATCCTCAAGGGAATGGTCAGGCAGAGGCCACCAACAAGATTTTAATTCGTATCTTGGAGCGAACTGTGGAAACAGGCCGTGACTGGCATGAGAAGATCCACGATGCACTATGGGCCTATCGGACCACCATTCGTACTCCAACGAATGCTACCCCATCAGAACTGGTCTATGGGACAGAAGTAGTATTGCCGCTACATGTTCAGAAGCCCGCTTTGAAATTTGCTTCACTTCTGCAATTACCTCTTGATCAATACCAGCAGCAGCGACTAGTGCAACTAGACTTACTCAACGAGAGAAGGCTAAAAGCAGCAGAGCATGCTCAATCCTATCGCCAGAGAGTAGCAAGGCAATATGCGAAGTCTATCATCGAAAGAAGATTCAAAGTCAATGATTTAGTACTTCGGTCCACAGCTTATCTCAAGCATCGTCCCGGCGGCAAATGGTCGCCCAATTGGGAAGGCCCCTATGTCGTCAAAGAAGCATTACCCCGCAACTCATATCGGCTCATCAATGCTGATGGGGTAGAATTGCCAGATCCTATTAATGCTCGACACTTGAAAAAGTTTTATACTTGAAACATTTATTCTCCTCTTGTAATCCTTCCTATTTTCTTCAAATAATGATCAAACTTTCTTTCTCAGTTACACTGGGGCATTTTAAAAATTTTGTTCTGTATGCAGGCAGGATAAACAAATTCCTCATTTCATGCACGTGTGCATTCATAGGCATCAATTCATATTCATTTGCATTCAACTGCATTAACAACAATCTGGTCAGTATTGGAATTTCAACAAACAGTCCCATCACGATTCCTAAATGATTCAAAATTGAAAGGTCATCATCCATACTAAACCAAAACCCAGCGCTCGGACTGGTATTATTTCAAAATCCAGTACTCAAACTGGCACATTTTCAAAATCCCAATTTTTCAGAAAACCGAGTTCCGACTCGGGTTTTTATTCAAATGATTTTCATTTGTTGATCCGGGTTCCAACTCGTGATCTCATTACATCATTCGAGCTCTGATTCGAGCTCTTCATTTTCTTTTATTGATCCGGGTTCCGACTCGTGATCTCTGAATTTTATTCGAGCTCTGACTCGAACTCATCATTCTCCCTTGTTGATACAAGTCATTTTGATCCTCAGGGTCTGTCGATTGCTCAAATTTGATATTTTGCCTTCCAAATTTCAATTTAAATCTTCAAATCAGGCAATTCTCCAATTTCGACCTCTGGGTCACCCAATTTCCAATTCTCAATTTCAATTACCAATTTCCAATATTCGACCTTTCGGTCAATCAATTGCCAAATTTTTGACCTTCGGGTCAATTAATTTCCAATTTTCGACCTTCGGGTCAATCAATTCTCAATTTCGACCGTCAGGTCATCCAATTTCGGCCTTCGGGTCATTCAATTTTCAACAACCAATTTCCAACTTCCAGTTTCGACCTTCGGGTCAATCAATCTCAATATCCAATTTCAATCATTTCCTCTTGCGAAAGACCCTTTTTTTAGGGAGAGTTCGAGGGAGCTCGTTCTTTCGCATGCTATCCAATTCTTTCACTTAGCCCCTTTTTAGGGAGAGTTTGAAGGGACTCGCATCTTTGTGAACCGTTTGCAAAACAATTTCCAATTTCACACGAGGAACCCTTTTGATAGGGAGAGGCTCGACGAAGACTCGCTTTTCTTGTGACCCCCAATTTCATACTAGGCCATCTTCATCATGAAGGACCCTCTTTGCAGGGAGAGTGTGATGGACTCGTTCCTTTCATGACCCAATTTTCTGACCTCACTATTATCGGCCCCCTTTCCATAAGAGAAGCCTAATATTAGGGAGCTTTGACGAAAGCTCAATTTCTCTTCGAAAGTTCGTTTTGCAAACACCTCCTCTTTAGGGAAGAGAGGAGTATTTCCCATTTCCCATTCAGGTAAGGGCTAAGCCTGAGTCTCTCTTTTTGGGGAAAAAGAGAGGAGAATTTTCGTCACGGATGTATTGAGCTGGATTTCAAATACTCACTTTCACCAAGGATTTCAAGAAAATTTCGTCAAATTTGTCAATCAATTGTTGATTTCAGAATCTTTATTATACAAATCTATCTCAATTTACCTTCAGCATCACTTCCAAAAGAGTGAAGCTTTTGCGAAAAGAGATTCAAAATTCAAATTCTTTTTATTGGCCAACCAAAAGGATGAAGGATAAGTCCTCGATATGGCCAGAAAAGAAGATTCAATGTTATTGAAAAGTCGTAGATGATTGATATTGATCACAGTTATGGCACATCTTTAAGGATTATTCTTGTAAAGACAAGGCAGTGGAAATATCCTGAGTGCTAGAAAAGAGAGCATTTACCCAAGCCCCGTTTCCTCAAAATCACCTAAGCTGCAGTTAAATATCCGCAAAAGGGATCTCTCACCTGTCGTCAAGATGAAGGCGAATTAGGCGAGTAGACCCCCGGGGCCAAAGAAGATTCGAAACATCTCCAAGATGACGGAGTTTGTGACGGATCCTTCCAGGGAAAGTCCAAAGCACTGTTGAGATGAAGGCAGATGCGATGAACCTCTCAACAATCCCTAAAAGATATTTAATTTCAGCTATCGCCCAAAGATCTCCAAACCCATCATCCAAGAAGGATCGAAACATCTCCAAGTTGAAGGAGTTTGTGACGTACCCTTCCCAAAAGAGAGAAAGAGAGGAAAAAGAAAGAGAGAAAAAGTCAGAACATCTCCAAAATAAAGGAGAATGTAGCAAGAACCCAGAGAGCCAAAAGAGTGCAGAAAGATTATCATGAGAGAAGCCCTCAGGATATCAAACTGCCAGGTCTATCAAGAATCCTCTTTAATCTTGTGAAGTTCTATTATCAATACTCTTTCATCAACTGCTTTCATAATATCAAATTCTTTTTCTTGCTCATATCAAGGAAATTGATAACTTCTTTGAAGAAGGTCAATTGCGAGCAATTTGGATTTCAAGTCTCGATTCTACAAAGTAAACCTTGTTTGGAGGTAATGCTTTGGGTAGAAAAGAAAGAATATCTTTGCAAAAATGTGCAACATTTTCAAATATTTTGAATCAACAATAAAAATTCTCAATATTTTGACAATATTTTCTAGCTATCTTGACGTGAAGTGAGAGCTTGATGTCCCTTTTTGATACATCCTGACACCAATTTTAAATCCCTCTTAAGGACTTGATTCCTTCCCTTCTTTGAGAGCATGAACTCTCAGATTGCACACTTCCCTATGTCCCCACTGTCCCACCATAGACAGTCCCATTTCGGTTTGAGGTCGAACCACCAATCATTTTCTCGCGAAAGGCAATTTCAAAAGCTGATTTTAGTCTCAGCAATGAGACACCCAAAATCAATCCTTTTCAAGCTTTAGGGACCCCATTTTCCTTCCTTTTGCAAAACCCCTGTCGGATTTACTGTGCAAAATCCGAAGGTTCCATCATGATCCCTTCCTTCGAGGATTTCATTCATCTTTCACCCAATCAGGATAAGGGTATAAACCTGAGCCTCAATCAAAGAGGTATTTCATTTCATGCCCGATCAGGATAAGGGTATAAACCTGAGCCTCAATCAAAGAGGTATTTCATTTCACGCCCGATCAGGATAAGGGTACAAACCTAAGCCTCAATCAAAGAGGTATTTCATTTCACGCCCGATCAGGATAAGGGTACAAACCTGAGCCTCAATCAAAGAGGTATTTCATTTCATGCCCGATCAGGATAAGGGTATAAACCTGAGCCTCAATCAAAGAGGTATTTCATTTCACGCCCGATCAGGATAAGGGTACAAACCTGAGCCTCAATCAAAGAGGTATTTCATTTCACACCCAATCAGGATAAGGGTATAAACCTGAGCCTCAATCAAAGAGGTATTTCATTTCACGCCCGATCAGGATAAGGGTACAAACCTGAGCCTCAATCAAAGAGGTATTTCATTTCACGCCCGATCAGGATAAGGGTACAAACCTGAGCCTCAATCAAAGAGGTATTTCATTTCATGCCCGATCAGGATAAGGGTATAAACCTGAGCCTCAATCAAAGAGGTATTTCATTTCACGCCCGATCAGGATAAGGGTACACACCTGAGCCTCAATCAAAGAGGTATTTCATTTCACACCCAATCAGGATAAGGGTATAAACCTGAGCCTCAATCAAAGAGGTATTTCATCTTCCGCCCGATCAGGATAAGGGTATAAACCTGAGCCTCATTCAAAGAGGTATTTCATTTTTCCGCCCGATCAAGTTAAGGGTACAAACCTGAGTCTCATGTTATGAGATATTTCATCCCCAATCAGGTTAAGGGTCAATCCTGAACTTCGTTCCATGCGAGGTATTTCAGTCCCATCCAGGTCAAGGGCATAAACCTGAACTTTGCTCTCACAGAGCAAATCTTTCCTCTTCATTCTCCATTTCATATCTACCATCTTCCTAGGGCTAATTCCTCCACACTCAGTCAGATCCTTCTAACTGGGGCATTTTTTTTATATAGCCCAAATTTGGTGTGTTTTTCTTTGCCATTAAGCTCGGCCACGAGCCGGCTTAGTAGCAAAGAGGGGCATCTGTAAACACCCCAAATTTTCACTCACCTCCCCGACATTTTCACCAAGCATCAACATCCAACCTCTGAAATCGCTGGAGGGAAAAATGGTCATTTGCTGAGCTCGAACCTTGCAAAAGTCCAAATTTCATCTGCAACTCTCAAAATTTCTCTATTTTGTCTCAGATAGTCAAAATTTTACTCCTGACAGAAGACAGGAATCCTCAAGTCTTGGTTCAAGATTCTATTGCATAAGAAATGACATTACATATCATTGCATGAGCATTTCGAATCACTGCACTGCACAGCATGCCATTTCGAGGTCCAGAACTCCTGATTTCAAAATTTTCAATCCAGATTAGAATTTCAACTCTTTTCAAAATTGATTTCAAAACCCTGGGTCTTCAAAATTATCAATTCTTCCCATTTTACCCCCAGGACTCTGAATTTCAAAATATTTTCTCAGGAAAACGATCTGAATAGTTCTTAATGTGGATTTCAGTCACTTCACCTCAGATTTTGCCCTTTTGACAAATTTCAAATATCTTCCTTTTACAAAATCGCCCTACAAGGGCCAACTCTTTCCAAAATTCCTGTTTTGCCCATTAGTCAAGATTTTATGAAAATTCCAAAAAGAAGTTGTGGTTTTATCCTTATTTCAATAAAGAAGCAATGTGGGACCCACACTGAGGTGGTGTCACACAAGCTTTTCTTTTGAAAATTTGAATTTTGAAAAAACCCAAAAATATAGGAGCCTTGTCCCCTGGATTGGTGCCACTTGTCCTTTCTCTCTCCTCCCATTTCCATGCCAAGTGTCAGTGTGGGGCTACCTTAAGAAGCCGCCACATGTCATCCCATTTTATCTGCCATGTGTCACCCTATCCATCCTGCGCCATGTGTCATTCCAAGACTACCAAGAGATGCCAAGTGTCATAGGTTGTCCTGTCTAGAAAAAGTGGAGCTTGTCTCCTCTGAGGTGGCGCCACTTGGAGTGTGTCTCCTGCAGAGGACACGTGTCAACCCCTCCCTCCTTCTAGAAAAGTAGCCTGACACATGTCTCTCCCTACTTTTTTCAGAAAAGTAGGAGACATGTGTCACTCCTAAATTCCTACAGAAAAGGTAGGCTTGTCTCCTCTGAGGTGGCGCCATATGGAGTGTGTCTCCTGCAGAGGACACGTGTCAAGCTCTCATTCCCTCAGAAAAAGCAACTGCCATGTGTCATTCCCTGCTTTCTTCAGAAAAACTAGAATTCAAATATTCAAATCTCCTCATAAGTGGCGCAGATCCTGAACTTCTACCTTTTCCAGGTTGTCTGAGATGGCGCCACATGGCCTGGCCCTCCTTCTCACCCCTCTGCCACGTGTCATCTTCTGCTTCTTTCAGAAAAAGCAGGTGACACATGTCTCCTTCTCACTCCTTCAGAAAAAGTAGAGGACACATGTCCTCTCCCTACTTTTTTTTCAGAAAAGTAGGAGACACATGTCACTGCCCTCTTTTTCCTCCCTCTTGCCACATGGCATTGTAGGAGCCACCCTGAGGTGGCGCCACATGGCCACCCCCCATTCCTCCAGGGCCAACCTCCATTTAAAATTCAAATCCCCCATGAGGTGGCTCCATTTGAGAAAGCCTCTCCAACAGGCTGATACTTGGAACCATCCTGGACTGCCACATGTCCAGATCTCCTTTCCCCAGAAAAGGTAGAATTCAAATTCCTTTGAGGTGGCGCCTTCTGAGCCCACTGCTCTGTCCTTCTAACATGTGTCAAACACCTTTTGAGGTGGCACCATTCCAGGACTCCACTTGGCTCCACTTTTTGATTTTATTTTAATTTTAATAAAGGTAGCCCACCATGAGGTGGCGCCACCTAAGGACTCCCTACAAAAGGTGAGTTTGAATTTCAAGTTCCAAGAGAGCACCCTCTGAGGTGGCGCCTTCTGGGAGTTCCCTGCAGAGAGAATCAAGCAAACTTTTGAAAAATTCCAAATTCCCCCTGCTGAGGTGTCT
This sequence comes from Nuphar pumila, assembly GCF_984573655.1. NCBI lineage: Eukaryota > Viridiplantae > Streptophyta > Magnoliopsida > Nymphaeales > Nymphaeaceae > Nuphar > Nuphar pumila. The sequence continues at coordinate 66,269,677 of NC_143255.1, read as the reverse complement.
CACCTACAAAATTTCTATTTTCTTTATTTTTCTCAAAAATCAAAATAGCCTCATGAGGTGGCGCCACCTGAGGGCTCCCTGCAAAAGCCAAATTTGAATTTCAAACCCCCAGATGGCACCCCCTGAGATGGCGCCACATGGAGTCTCAGATTGAGCCTGTTTGAATTTCAAATTTCTTCAGAAAATTTATAAAAACAAGGCTCCACGCCCAAGAGGGGGAGACCATCTTTTGGAGACCATTTTGTGAACTGGAAAATTTGACCTAGCCTTCCTAACATCTGATTTTGAACTTTTGAAATCGTGCCCCCTTTGGCTCATTGGAGAAGGTGGAATAGAGCTCGTGCTGTGGCCAATTCGATTCCAACAGAGGTCGATTTTGGTGAACCATCTGAAGCCCGGAGCGAAGAACGAAGGAAGCTCGTGATAGCCGCCCCTTTCAAGAGCTCCTACGCTGCGTAACGAAACAAGGTGCACTACTTTCCCCATTGATTTGATGCCATGATTCGATTCGGGAGTCGTTTGAAGAAAGAGCTCATCCGAGAGATGGATTGAGCTATTCTCATAAAACGACATATATAAAATGTTTCATTATGCTTCTTTGATGATTTTAACCATGCATGTAGTTAGCTAGATTTAATTTGCATTTTATTTCATTCATTTAGCACATTTCATGAATTAATTAGGATTAATTTAGCATTTATTTCAATTTTGCTTATTTTCAGTAGGTCTCTGTTTTTGTCAGTCAGTCCACACATCATTTCATGCATTTATTTTTTATTAAAAATACCAAAAAAATTACGGAATGCGCCCTTAGGTGTCCCTAAAATTTTGCAAAAAATTCGGAGGCATTTGAATTTGTTTACTGCGGTAAACATTCAAAATGGCAAGTCGGGTTTTTTTACCCGGGATGCGTTTTGAAAATCATTTGCCGACTTGTAAAATCGAGATATCCCTCATGGGAGATCCGCTTTTCGATTCGAAAAATGTTCTGAACTCGGGAGAATGTCTAGTTTTTAATATGAGTTTTTCAGGTTTTTCTGATTTTGTTTTTATCTGAAAAAAATCTGAGAGTTCGGGACACGTGTCAGAGCCTAATTTGGGCCTCTGAGATCTTGGATCGACTTAGGGATATGGTTTCTCTTTGTGTGTTGCTCCAAATCCAAAACTGTAAAAAGTAAAAGTTATGTCCGATGTGTCCTCTGTTTGCATCTGAAAGTCTGTAATTTTTAGAACAGTGTTGACCCCTGCTTCGGATTTTTTTTATCAGTCCCTTGTTTTGCTACATTTGTCTGTTCTGTTAGTTTAGGCAGGAATAGTTATATTTTTATCTGTGTTTCCGTTGATCAAATGCCAAAGTCATAAACATGAAAGTTGTTTATGTAGGTGTCTTGCATAGCTCTGATTAATTTCGTAAATTTCCATGGCCGTTTGATATTTTTTTGGCATTTTACATCAGATTTGTGTGATTTTTACTTCTATCAGAACTAAATCCCTGTTGCCGAACTCACCATGGCTTAAATCCTGAGGCTGTAAAAACTAAAAATGTTCCATTTCGGGTCTTTTAGCAGTCTGAAAAATATCATAAGTTTCCATGGTGTATATCTTGCATTATCATATTGGGCATTGCATTTGGTTCAGATCCATAGGCAAAATCCACCATTTTAGGACTTTCTTTAAATTTCATCATTTAAATCATATCATTTCGTGATTTTTAGCATTCTAGGCTCTTTATCAGAGTAAGTAGATGCTTCATACCGAATTTGGTGCAATTTGGAATCCATTTGAGGTTCGGATTAGTCATAATACCAAAACAGGGTCCCGCAGGACCCGGATCCAAGTGAAAAACAAGCAAAATTCGTTATTTTGGATAAATTGCAAAATGTCAAATTCTGATTTTACAGTCCTAATGTGTTTAGAAGCATGTCATACTGCATTTCATCATCATTTGATTCAATTTGAATTTCAAAATCTCAATTTTACCAAGTTTTCCTTCAAAAAACCCTGATTTTAAAGGTATAACTTTAATATTAGAGGTATTTTGGTCATTTTGACCCCAATTCCGAATTTCAAACTGTTTTCCACCAAATTTCCTGCATTTACACCATTTCAAATATCAAGGAAGCATGAGATTAGGGTTTATATCCAATTAAATCCAAAAATTTCATAATATTATTGGAAAATCTTGGAAAAACCCACATATTTGAGCTAACCTTATTTCAAGTTTGGCAGGAACACTCAAAAGAAGGAGCTGAAGTCTGCAAATTTCTTTTATTTCCTTTATTTAGTGATGTAATAATGTAAATTCTGGAATAAGAGAGTTAATTTATGCTTAGACTAGGATGCATATCATATAGTTTAAATTTATGCAATATCCTGATTATATGATTCATGCATTTTATTTCAAAAGCACTATGGATGTTCACGAATGGCACGTGCACCAACTCTTAGGGAGTTGATGGACTCGGTGGGATCCATATTTACGGCCCTAGTCGGAATATGGATGAGACCCAGATCCATCATCTTTCTACTAGTCACATTGAGCCTACACTCTTAGGCTATCTTAAAATGCACATCATATTTCCAAAGTTTTCAAAATCATGTGCATCAAATCAACTAAGTTCTGAACATATTCATGGCTACAGTCAGAATATGTGAAGGATTTATTTGGACTTAATGCACATTTTCCCAACCAACTCCTCAGAAAATCTTTTCAAAGTGCATTCATTTCACTCATGTCATTGGCATCATGAAATCATTAGTTTTCCCACGATTTTCTTAAGAAAACTTCATTCTCAAGAAATCGATTTCTCAAGAAACTCTGAGGATTTTCCAAAATCGATTTTCCAAAGTCAAGTTTTTCCACAGTTTTCCCTAGAAAATGTTATTTTCTTAAGAGCTTCAAAAGAATTTTCCAATCTTTCTCCAAGTCAAAATCGATTTCCAAGTATTTCAAGGTTAAGATTCTCAGGTTTTCAACTTCTCAAGTTTTAATTTTCCTTTTCCACAAGGGATTTCCAATGAATTTCCATCATTTTTCTAAGAAAACTCTCAAAGTCCAAGTTTTCCTAAGAAGTGTTTCCCTTCTCAAATGTTCACACTTTTCCTAAGAATTACTTACATTTTCTCAGGACTTCCAATCATTCATGATTTTCCCTTTATAAACTTTCTCGAGATTTCAAGTCTTTTCATCAGAGTTTCCTGAGAAATTAACTTTCAGCTTTTCCTTGAGAGATTCTTTTCAACTCCAAATATTTTCCAAGCATACATCATGTTTTTCCAAGCTGCATTTTCCAAAATCTCATAGCACATGCCTGAATTCTCTGTGCATTTAGGATAGAACATAACTTTGATAATTTAACTAAGTCAAGCACGATTTTGGTCCTTGGTTTTATTACCCCTGTTAAAGGCGGCAGGAACAGTCAAACCTCGTACTGACAGGTCGAGCCCCATCCCATGGATTTTCCCGTAATTTTCAAAACGGAGGCGAGTATTTCAAAACAATTTCCAAAATCCAGTCAAGTTTGAAACGCGAAAGCATTTTCCTTTTTCTCTTCCGCAAGGAAGGGAATATGGGAAAAATTTCGCGGCGAAAACACCTGCTCTTATGATTTGCTTGACAAGGGTTTGGTAGCCGACGTGGCCACCATAAATGCCTTTGTGTGCTTCTCGCAGGACTTCTTTGTCTTCTTCTTCGTCCAAGCATTTGGAATATTCTGAACTGAATCCTCGACGATAAAGGACATTGGCCAAAATAAAATATCGAGTGGACATACGCTGGATTGCTCGCTGCTCTTTCTTTGAGAGTTCTGGAGGAAATTCGCCAGTTTCTATGAAAGTTTTGATGTTGTAATACCAAGGCTTCTTCCTTTGCTCAGCCTGGTTTACTTGTTCCGCTGGAAGGAAAGCAGGTTGGTCAAGTCTACCAATTTCGAAGGAGCGACAGGATTCTCCATTTCTGAATGCCATAATGGAGCCTAAACTGGCTAGGCTATCGGCCACTTGATTAAAATCTCTCTTGATATGAAAGAGCTGAAATTCTTCAAACTTGCTGACAAGAGCTGAAACAATTTTCTGATAGGGAAATAGCTTCTGATCTTTGACCTGCCATTCGGCTCGAACTTGATTGACAACAAGTAATGAGTCGTTGTAAGCGTGCACTTTCTTGACATTGAAGTCTAGTAGAATCTTTAGACCTTGAATCAGGGCTTCATATTCAGCCATATTGTGGGTACATTGAAAATCTAACTTGAGAGAAAATGGAATCATCTCTTTCTCAGGAGTGATTAATAAGATTCCAATGCCTATTCCGGCCATATTCTTGGAACCATCGGAAAAAAAATTCCAGACTGGAAATTGCTGGATATTGCAAATTTGCTCATCAGGGAAGTCATCTTCGACTTTCACTTCTTCTGCCAGAGAAAAATCCTCCAATTGATCTGTAATTGCTTGACCTTTAATTGATTGCTGCGAGACATATTCTAAGTCGTACTGCATCAGTAAGACTTGCCATTTGACGACTCGTCCGCTGAGAAAAGGTTGCTCCAAGATGTATTTGAGAGGATTGAGTTTAGACAAGATTTTGACTTCTGATGCTAGCAGGTAGTGTCTTAGCTTCTGACACATCCACACAAGAGCTAGGCAGGTCTTTTCTATTTGAGAGTATATCTTTTCATAATCTATGAAAGTCTTACTCACATAATAGATGGCGTGCTCTATCAGGCTGCCTTCTTTGTATTGTGCCAAGAATCCGCCACATGCGACTTGATTGACTGAGATGTATAACAGAAGAGGTTTTCCCAATTCTGGCGGCTTCAGGATTGGAGGATTGAAAAGATACTTCTTGATTCTATCGAACGATTGCTGACACTCTGGTCCCCATTCGAACTTCACTCCTTTTCTGAGCAAGTGATTGAAAGGTTCGCATCTCATTGCCAAATTGGAAATAAAACACCGGATTGATTGCATACGTCCTTGAAGGCTACGCAATTCTTTGAGATTTTTCGGGGGTGGCATATCAATGATAGCTTTTGCTTTGGCTGGGTCAATTTTAATTCCCTTTTTGCTGACCAAAAAACCCAACAGTTTGCCTGATTCGACTCCAAAGACACACTTTTGCGGGTTAAGCCTTAACTTGTAAAGAATGAGTCTCTTAAAGACTTGATCAAGTGCTTCGAGGTGATCTTCTTCCTTTTTAGATTTCACGAGGATATCATCAACATATGCATCCATGATTTTGCGCATCTGATCGTGAAATATAACGGCCATTGCCCGTTGATATGTTGCTCCAGCATTCTTGAGCCCAAAAGGCATAACTGTATAGCAGAAAGTGCCCCAAGGCGTAGTGAAAGAACTTTTGGATTGGTCGCGGGCGGCCAACTTAATCTGATTGTAGCCGGAATATCGATCCATGAAAGAGAACATAGCATGTCCTGCCGTGCTATCGACTAGAAGATCGATGCTTGGAAGTGGGTAGTCATCCTTCAGAGTTGCCTTGTTGAGGTCTCTGAAGTCTATGCAAATTCTCACTTTGCCACTTTTCTTTGGGACAACGATGATATTGGCTAACCAATCCGGGTAGTCAATAGCTCGGATAAATCCTGCTTTGAATAAATCTTCAAGTCCTTCTTTGACTTGTTGTTCTATTCTAGGATCCATTTTTCTCAGTTTCTGCTTAAGTGGCTTCGCCTCCGGCTTTAAGACAAGACGGTGTTTGACTAATTTTGGGTCTAAGCCGGCATGTCTTCATATGTCCATGCGAACACTTCCTCATGATGCTTGAGAAATTTAATGAGCCTTTCCTTTTCTTTCGGACTCAGACTGGTTCCGATCTGGAGAATTTTGGGATCTTCATCTGAACCGATATTGACATCTTCAGTCGGATCTTATACTAGAGGAGATGGTTCATCTTGCTTCTGAACTGAGGCGAATTCTGGTAATTCCTCAAGAGACTGATCATATTCTGCACAATCATCTGACTTCTTTGCACTCTTGCCATCTTCGGTGCTTGCCATGACTCTATGAATTACTGCCGACTTCTGAAAAGCGCCTTGGGATTGAGAACGAGCTTCTTGATTGTCCGAGAAGTCATTCTGAAGGATAAGAAATTTGGTTCAGATAAATCGGCCTATCGTAAGACAAGCAATCATTTGAAGGGAACTATGCATAAAATTGCATTTAAAATTATAATGAAGAGATAGAAGGAAAGGAGACAGATGGCATCCGGATAGACAAAGAAATTTGGAATTTTATTGATTGATCAAAGACATTGATAAAATGAGACATTTATTTTGGAAAGAATAGAAAGAAGATAACAAATGTTCGTTATTGTGCCCCTTTGACAAAAATAGTCTTCTTTGACGAGCTTCCTCCAGAGAATCCTAGTCCTGCTCTGTGGGGACGATGCTTCTGGATCACTGGCTCTATGCGGCCATCTTCATTCTTGCCGAGTCCCTTGAAGGGTTGATAGCCATGCTTTAGAAGCAAATCAAATCCCTTTCTTGCCTTCATGAATTGTGGAAACAACGGGTGATCCTTAATGGTACTGTAGTTGATTCGGCCTCCAACCTTGAAGAATTGAGGACCTCTCCATCGGGTCATGGCTACCGTGTGTAGAGATGGTTCTGATGATGCCTGAAGTATTTCTCGATTCTCTCCGAGATTGATCTCTTCACTTTCCCTGATGCTGGGAATATCCGCATTGAATGATGGCCGGGGAATCATGGGTTATGGGAGCCTTTCTTCGGGGTCTTCTCCTAGTATTGTGGTAATCATTCCACCTTTTGACCACTTCACGCATTGATGCAGGGTGGAAGGCACTGCATTAGCATTGTGAATCCACGTCCTTCTGAGCAGCAAGTTGTAGGTGGGTGGCACATTAACCACATAGAAAAGGATGGAGTGCACCGAATAGTTGATGAATACCTCCAGAAATATCTTCTCTTTTGCCGTTTGACCATGGTTGTCAAACCCATAGATAGTGATGGGATCTGGAATATATTCTTCATCCTTGATCCCTAATGCCTTTGCGGTCATCTCGAGACATATGTTGAGGCTACTGCCTCCATCGACAATGTACAAGGCATTATTGTGAAATGAATGAGGTTTTGGAAGATCCTCATCCGAGAAGGTGATCGGCGCATTGGTCATGGCAGAGTTCATAATTTGTGCCATATCTTCAGGAGTGGTACAGGGTTTGACTTTGATCTTTCTGAGCAGATCATCTAGTACTTGTCGGTGCTTGCGGGAACTCTTGGCCAAGTCAAGAATGGAAACATTGGACAGAGCGGTCAGAGGTTTCTGACTTGAACTTTCTGGCCTTGGTTTGATGATTTGATTGAGGTAGTCAAGAATTCCCTTCGACTTGGGGTCTGACTTTACAGACATTTCAGAGACTTTCATCTTGCCGAATGCTGATATTAGGTCCATCTTCTTAGAAGTTGGAGCTGCCTGTCGTAGCACTGACACCTGATGCTGAACCTGGAGATCTTGTGCAGAACACGGCTTGATGTGCTCATGCGGTAAGAATGGTTGTGTCGACACTACTGCTGTGGTGTGTGGAGGAAAGGGGTGATTGAGAATATCCATTTTCTCTTCTTCTTCTCCTTCCACTAAAAGATTTTTTTCAATGAGATCTTGCATGATGTTTTTGAGAACAAAGCAGTTCTCGGTGTTGTGTCCCACTGTCCTGTGGAACTTGCAGAACTGATCTTTCCATTTCCCCATGGGTATAGGGGGATCAGCCAATCTGGGCAACTTAACCATTTCTTTTGATAGCATATACTCGAGCACATCCTCGAGTGTTTGGTCAAGAGGAGTAAACTTTCTGTCGTAACTCCATCCTTCATGCTTAGCTTTCTCGCGCAATTTTGGCCCTTGATCCTGTTGAGGAGGCTTGCTGTACTGAGGAGCAGGCTTTCCTTTCTGGTCTTTGTTGTTTGAACTGCCTGAGCCATAGCAGTAATCTTTCTTCTGCCCTTTGTACTGATTCCGACTGCTGTTGTTGTTGTTGTTGGCAGAATAGGTGAAGTGAGCTTTCTTCTTCTGCTCACCTTGGAAGTTGTTTTTGGAAAAAGTGAAGCCTTCATAGACTCCATTTTCCACACTCAGTTCGAGCCATTCGGCTCGTTCAGTCAGCTCAATGAAGGTCCTGGATGGTGCTGTGAAGATCAATCCTCTTAACGACTGCGAAAAATTGTTGAGGATTAGGGACAATGCATGCCTTTCAGAGATAGGATCTCTCATTTTGTTGCAGGCCGATCTCCATCTATGGATAAAGTCCCGTGCCTTTTCATTCTCATTCTGCCTTAAATTGCAGAGATGACTCAATGTTGGAAGCGCCTCTGTGTTGAACAAGAAGCGTTCAATGAATAGGTTTACCACTTTATCGAACTCCTTGAGCTCGATGGGGTTGATATGCTCAGCATACCACTTAGCTGCAACTCCTTCGAAGCTGCGGGGGAAGCATAGAAACAATACTCGGTTATCCCTTTTGAACCTCGAGCATTCAGCAAAGAAAGTGGCGAGATGAGCTTTTGGGTCGCCGGAACCATCGAATTTGATGAATTTACGGGGAAGATTCTCCAGATCATCATCCCCTTCTAAGCCGTCGTAGAAGTCCTCACTGGTGAAGACTTTCTTGCCCTTGTCGCGGGCTTGGAGATCCTTAACAACTCGAGCCATTTCCCTGAATTGCGCTTGCAAAGGTTCTTTTTTATCTCGGCTCTTTGATTTGTGGCTTTTACTTTGGCCACGTTTCTGAAATGCCAGGGGCACTTCATATTCTTCATCTGTATCTTCAATGGAGTCTGATTCATCTGAGATTTCCTCTGGCTGGATCTGCCTTTTGGAAGCCTTCTTACCCCTGTGACCATGGAACTTTTCTCTAAATGGATTCCTTTCTGAGCTGGTCCTGGGCTGCTCATTCATCATTTTATTCATCATCTTGCGAAACATGGCATACATTTGAGGGTCTATGCCGTCACCCTCTTGTTGCTGCTCTTGACTCTTCTCGGACCCGGGGGAGCCCATCTCTTCTTCTGAGGCTGACGAGTACTGCGATGCCGTTGTTCTTTTGCCTGATCTTGTCTGAACCATGAAATGTTATGGATGCTCTCTGCAGGGCAAAGACCTGATTAGATTCGAGAGGAGTTGGCTTTTGGAAGAAATATTTGCTGGAAATATGGCAGACAATTTGAAAAAATTATCCCATTACTAGGGACTAAGTCGTCGCGAGAATCACGACAATTGTGTTGTCATTCTTAGAAAAAGAAATAAACAACGAAAATGCGCCTTGTTACCTAGGCGAGGTCGTCAAACCACAGTAGAGAGAAGGAAAACTTTATTGAAATGAGAAAATTAAACTTTTATTGATCTTGACAAAGAGGTGGAGGACAAACAATTTGCCACCATTCACGATAATCAGCAGACACTCTAGGACCAGGAAAGATTTTAAGAGAGACAAAGGAATCCCAGCTGTAGCGGGCAGAATGATATGCCCCAGACCATTGTGCGGAGGTGAGATCGAACTCTGCCATAGCTCCTGATAACAGTCGGGCTTCGACGTACTGCTGCCTCTGGGAGAATTGCCGAACACATCTCTTTGGTTGGTAGTAAGTGCAGAAGAAAGGTCCCAGCAACTTGAACCTCATGCTATAAGCATATGTGTATCTGGGAGGAGATAGTTGCCGATCAAAATAGTCCCAGACTACGTCATCTTCTTGAATGTTGTTGATCATAGACCGGTACTATGCCACTGGAAGGAGTTCTTGTCCATTGTATCTAAAAGAGTTTGCTCGGGCTGGAACATGCTAGAAGAACCAGGATTGAAGTGCGTAGATGCAACCTTCAACTAAGATGGATTCTCCCAGTGAGAATCGAGTCAGACCACGAATTAGGAAAGCGAGTGCTGCCATGGCTATAGAGAGGCGATTGGTTTGTCGACTTCCCCATCTTCTCATAAGCTGGATTATTCTGATGTCCATGTAGTTTTGTCTGTCTGGGAAAAGGGATAATCCTACAATACACAGAACCATTGCATTCTGAATCCTTTCTTTGGCTGTCCTTGACAGCGAACTGACTTCAATGAAGGTCCCGTACTGGCGGTACAGTTCAAGCAGGTCGACATATTCATTTCTCTCCAACTGGATCAGGGGCCAAGATCGACGGCCTGTCATACGAGCTAATGAATCTCGGGGCTCCAAACCCTTGACATTGATAAGGAACTGATGTTCTAACGGATCTCCTGGTTGACCGGCTGGTTCTGGCAATCCCATGATCTCTGAAAATTCATCCATTAAAACGGTCATCTCTCCCCATGGAAACCAGAAGGTACACATCCGAGGATTCCATCGCTCCGCCATTGCATGGATCAGGTTGCGATTGATGGTTTGCTTTCCGACTGCTGACGCCAGTTCTAATCTGCACTCGCTCAAATGGTCCGGAAACATTCGGGAAAAGCTTTTGAGCCAAGAATAGTACCACCGGGGAATGAAAGTTCTGGTGCTGAGGGCTCGATGTTCAGGACGACCTTGTCGCACCTCGTAGGAGATGTGACCTTCAGGAAAGATAGGGTTGACTTGACTGGATTCCATCAGACTGAAACCAGAGAAAGACTCAGAATTAGGCTTAGGAAAACGTAGGAAATTCTTGAAAAATTTTTGCAGGCAGGATATAAAATGCAGCTGGAAATTTGAGATCCAGTAGAAAGGTAGAATGAAAAACCACCTGGAGTTTTAAAAGAAATGGGATATTTGAGAAAATCATCTAGGGTTTGAGAAAAAGACCTCGTGGAAAATAAGGATATTTTGGAAAAGGCCTAATAAGTTGGAAAACATTGGGAAATATAAAGAATTGAGGAAATAATACATACAATCACATCCTGCACAAACATTTATGCACATTCAGCACTCCTTAAAAGGACCCTACTTGCATCATTTTGAAAATGGCTGTAGGACCCTAATCCTAACTCTAGGTTCAGATCATCTTTGTCCAATCCAGTTATGCCGATATACCCGAATCGAAATCCGAGGTACGTGGCATATAATTTCAACTCCGGTTCCAAGGTAAGGTTTTCCAACATCCTTGAGCGTCTACCGATATACTTCGGACTGTGGCCCGCGGTACGTGGTAGGGGGGTGTTAACCCAAATAGGTGGTTGTTATCGTCGCAAAATTTTTCCTGTCTTCCCTTCCTTGCGGAAGAGAGAGGGAAATGCTTTCGCGCTTCAAACTTGACCGGATTTTTGAAATTGTTTTGAAATACTCGCCTCCGTTTTGAAAATTGCGGGAAAATCCATGGGATGGGGCTCGACCTGTCGGTACGAGGTTCGACCGTTCCTGCCGCCTTTAACAGGGGTAATCGAACCAAGGACTAAAATTGTGCTTAACTTAGTGAAATTATCGAAATTGTGTTCTATCCTAAATGCACATAGAATTCAGGCATGTGCTATGAGATTTGGTAAAATATAAGTTGGAAAACTATGATGTATGCTTAGAAAGTATTTGCAGTTGAAAAGCATTTCTCAGGAAAATATGGAAATTAATCTCTCAGGAAACTCAGGCGAAGAAGGTTTGAAAATCTCAGGAAAGTTTATAAAGACTTAGAAAATCTTGAAGAGATGAGAATTTCAAGAAAATCTTGAGAAAGTTAGATGAGAATCTCGGGAAAATCTTGAGAGAATTTATAAAGACTTAGAAAATCTTGAAGAAGTGAGGATCTCGAGAAAATCTTGAGAAAGTTTATAAGGACTTGGAAAATCATGAAGAAATGAGAATCTCGAGAAAATCTTGAGAAATTTTATAAAGATCTGGAAAATCATGAAGATATGAGAATCTCAGGAAAATCTTGAGGAAATTTATCAGCTTTGAAAAATTATGAAGAAATGGGAATCTCAGGAAAATTTTGAGAGAGCTTAGAAAGACTTGGAAAACCATGAAGAAATAAGAATCTCAGGAAAATCTTAAGAAAGCTTAGAAAGACTTGAAAAACCATGAGGAAATAAGAATCTCAGGAAAATTTTGAGAAAGTTTATAAAGACTTAGAAAAATGAGAATCTCAGGAAAATTTTAAGAATTCTTGAGAAAATATGAACTTTTGAAAAGGAAAACACTTGTTGAGAAAATGCAGACTTTGAGAATTTTCTTAAGAAAATGATAGAAAATTTATAGGAAAGATTCATTGGAGAAGAAAATTTAGAACTTAGGAAATTGAAATCCTGAGAATCTTGTCTTTGAAATGTCTGAAAATCAACTTTGATTTTTGAGAAAAATGAGAAATTCCTTTTGAAAAGAATCTTAAGAAAATAACATTCCAAGGAAAATCACAGGAAAAACTTTGATTTTGGAAAATCCAACTTCGAATATCATCATAGTTTCTTGAGAAAATCGATTCCATGAAGTGAAAATCTTTTGAGAAAATCATGAGAAAAACAAATGATGCAGATGATATGAATGAATGAATGCACTTTTGAAAAGATTTCTGAAAATTTTATTGGAAAATGTGGATTAAGCCAAAGTAAATCCTTCATATATTCTGATTGTGGCCATGAATATATTCAGGGTTTATTTGAGTTAATTCACAATATTTTGAAAACATTGGAAATATGAGGTGCATTTTCAAGATAGCCTAAGAGTGTAGGCTCAGTGTGACTGGTAGAAAGATGATGGATCTGGGTCTCGTCCATATTCCGACTAGGGCCGTAAATATGGACTCCACCAAGTTCATCAACTCTCTAAGAGTTGGTGTATGTGCCATTCGTGTTCATCCACGGTGAATTTTGAAAATTTGAGATTTATGCATCATAGAATCAGGATATTACTGAAATCAAACTATATGAGATGCGGCCTAATCTAAGCAGTAAAAGTAAATCTTATTCCAAAGTTTACATTGGATTGTTACATTGCATAACATAAAGTAAAAGAAAATTGAAATGGAGCCAAGGAATCAGCATCTTCAAGATTTTTCTGCAAAATGAGAGTTAGTACAAAATAAACAAGGAAATGGACATATATACTATATACAACAAAGATATATAGGTAAATATAGAAATACTCGAACTTATGATGGATGATATATGATAATGAAGATATATTTACAAAAGTAAGAGAAAATGAAAATATATATAATAACAAGTACACATGAAGGGATATATATATATATATATATATATATATATATATATATATATATATATATATATATATGTATATAAGTATGTATACATGTATATATATATAGACATATACATATACATATATACGTATACATATAGGTAGATATACTATAGATATACATATACATAGATATATATATACATATAATGAGAAAATATACAAATTTAATGGAAATTCCATATAATGGGTAAAACCAGAAAATACAGGTATATACATTTTCTGTAAGGGATTTTACACAGTCATATTTCCCAAATTACAACATATTTCACAACAAAATCGGGTATAGAGCTTCTCTATATATCAATAAAGAAGCGTGCAAAAGAGGATATAGAGATCATGAACGGATATGGATATATCCGTTCATGAACATAGCCGATTGTCAAGACTGCACAGCTACAGCAGAAAAAAAAAAACAGCTCTACCAATGCTAACTTTTATTGCATAAAACTGGAGCTTGATGAAGCTATAACTGATTTTGACACAGCAGGTTATCATAAAAAAAAAAAAAAAAGAAACAATATAGGCTGGATACAACAGCCAGTGGATGTATCAAAGAAAAGAACTGATAAGCTGAAATTATAAACTAGTGACAGCTATGTAAAATACCAACATACCCATGGATATATTACAAATAGGATATACAGGATAAAGATAAACCATTTCTGAATATTAAGGTGAGATGATATCCTGTGTACAATCTATGGCTTGGAAAATGAATGTATACAATGACACCAAAGTGGAGTGTAGCCATGAGGGTATACCACAACGATGCAAATGAAGTGATGATATACCAAACCTGTCTCCTGTAGCTTTTGCTATTAGCTTTACAAGTGCAAGCAATCAATTTACAACAATCAAACTAATGCAACTTGCTGTAATTGATATGTGAATGGCAAGATATCTAGGCTAAAGAAAATACATATTACAGGAAATTAATAAACTGAATCAATGCCATGAGAGATATATTGTAAAAATGCACGACAGATGGAAGAAGGACCAATGTTCATGGCTATAGGCTATTTAAATGGGTTCAATCCATGAGAAAGAGGGAACACCTCATTCCTTCAGCCCGCAGAGAAAAACTTTTCAGACATTCATTTCAAAACCTGCTTATTACATTAACATTGAGACCCAAAATGCCTCTTTATCTTACAATAATTTCAGCTAATCAACTTGGCAACAGAATTTTTTTAGTAAAACATACTGAAATGGAGGTAAGAACACAGTTGTGCGTTACCTTGTGGATCAAAGGAGATGATGACTCCTGGAGTGTTATTGCTACAACTAATCTCACAGATATGAGATTGTATCTTCTGCTGAGGGATTGAAGAAGAGGCCACGTTGAAATGATGGGAGGCTGCCTGCTGGATTTCTGCTGGACTGACCTACGGCTGGGCTGAAGCAAAGTGGGGGATGGGCAACAGCTGTGGGAGGTGGAAACTCCTTCGTTGCTGGGGCTGAAGTGGGTGACAATGTGGGGATGGAGGAAATAGATGCAAACGTTGGGTTGGCTGAAGGCAAATGGGGAAATGAACGGCTGGTGAGGGAAATGAATAGCAAATGGCTGGAGTGTTTGGGGGCTGGAGTAGTGTAGCCAATGATAAAGGGGCAGCAACCTGCTGAGATGCTCTGCAGCTGGGCTGATTGAATGGAGAGCAGCTGGGTTCTTTTGTTGATGGTCTGAAGAAGGAGACGTCAGCTGGCTGGAGGTGGCTGAAGCTTCTTTTATTGATGGGCTGAAGAAGGAGACGTCAGCTGGCTGGAGGTGGCTGAAGCTTCTTTTATTGATGGGCTGAAGAAGGAGACGTCAGCTGGCTGGAGGTGGAAACTCTGCGGTTGGGTTTGGAGAATTGTTGATGCTGCTCCCTCACGCTTGAGAACCTCCCTCCTGCAAAATCAAAAAGAACCCCCTCCTTCACCGGCCAGGCTTCCCTCCCCCTTTCAATCGACCTCCCTCCTTCCTCTGGATTTCCAAAACTCCTCTCTTTAAAGAATTTCGAACTCTTTTTCTAAAACCAAAACCGCAACTTCCCCCTTCCGTTACATTTTTTCTCTTTTGAAAATTTTTGCAAAGTGTGAAACCGCAGCCCTCCATTTATGAGGTTCCGTTACCTCTTTTTAAAAAATTTTTCCTTTGAAGTAGCCGTCTCAAGAGGGCGCATTCTCTTTTTTTTTTTTTTTCAAAATTTGGTTCCATTTCCCTAAGTTTTAGGCAAAAACCAAATTTACGATTGTAGGGAAATTCGGCTGTGCCATTTAAGGCTGCCTCCTTAAAAAAAAAATTTATTAAAACAAATAAAATAACAAGGAAATAAATGAGAGGCTTTTATGAAAATGCCACCTCAATCCACTTTTAAAATCCTTTTGAAAATAAAGCTTTATTTTGTTTTGTAAAATCTTTTATTTTCAAATGGGGTGCCACATGTGTTTGGGCCCGCTAACTAAACAAAATAAATATTGAGAAAAATTCGCAAATTGGTATGAGCTTCGGGTGGGTCTTGCTTGAGAATAAACAACTTACCTGAGAGTCTGAGTATGATGCTAGTTCAAAGGCGGGTCCCGCTCCATCTATTTGAAAATACGAGATAAAACATTATTTATTTTCAAGAATTTGGGAAAAATTGGGTTTTCAGGGCAAAAAAATATGGATAAATGTAAAAAAAAATTGTAAATAGATTTAAAATCCTTTTTTGCAAAAAGTTTTGAGATAAAATCCTTAAAATCAATATCCAAATATCCAGATTGTTTTTCTTGAGAAAAGTTTTTGTAATTCAAAGTCTTGGGGGTAAAATGGGAAAGATTGGCAATTTTGAAAACCCAGGGTTTTAAAAATCAATTTTGAAAAGTTTAAAAATCAAATCTGGATAGACAATTTTGAAAATCATGAGTTCTGGATCTCAAACTGACATGCTATGCAGTGAAATGATGCAATGCTATGCACAGATATGTTCTATGAAATGTCACTCTGAGCTCAAACTTGGAAATTCTAACTTTTTGTCCAGAAAGATGATTTTGAAATTTTGCAATTTGAAGATGTCTCTGAACCTAAATATGGAAATTTTGAGGCTCAAGAATGAAATTTTGGACTTTCTGCAAGGTTCAATCTCAGAAAATGACCATTTTGCCCTTTATTGCTTTCGGAGAACTGAAATGTGCCGATTGAGGGCGATGTCAAGAAGGTGAGTGAAAATTTGGGGTGTTTACAGATGCCCCTCTTTGCTACTAAGCCGGCTTATAGTCGAGCTTAGTGGCAAAGAAAACACACCAAATTTGGGCTATATAAAAATGCCCCAGTTAGAAGGATCTGACTGGGTATGAAGAAATTAGCCCGAGGAAGATGGTAGATATGAAATGGAGAATAAAGAGAAAATAGATTTGCTCAGTGAGAGCGAAGTTCAGGTTTTTGCCCTTAACCTGGATGGGATAAAAAATGCTTCGTATGGAACGAAGCTCAAGTTTTGGCCCTTAACCTGATTGGGGATTGAAATATCTTATAGAAATGAGATTCAGGTTTGTACGCTTAACCTGATTGGGCAGAAAAATGGAATACCTCTTTGAATGAGGCTCAGGTTTATACCCTTATCCTGATCGGGCAGAAAATGGAAT
The DNA here is from genome assembly GCF_984573655.1 of Nuphar pumila. Classification (NCBI taxonomy): domain Eukaryota; kingdom Viridiplantae; phylum Streptophyta; class Magnoliopsida; order Nymphaeales; family Nymphaeaceae; genus Nuphar; species Nuphar pumila. The sequence goes on along the minus strand of NC_143255.1, from coordinate 66,252,902 downwards.
ACCTCATCGCAGGAGGCTCAGGTTTATACCCTTATCCTGATCGGGCGGAAAATAGAATACCTCTTTGAATGAGGCTCAGGTTTGTGCCCTTATCCTGATCGGGTGGAAAATGAAATACCTCGTCAAAGGAGGCTCAGGTTTATACCCTTATCCTGATCGGGCGAAAAATGGAATACCTCTTTGAATGAGGCCCAGGTTTGTACCCTTATCCTGATCGGGTGGAAAATGGATTGGTATGATGGAACCTTCGGATTTTGCACAATAAATTCAACAGGGGTTTTGCAAAAGGAAGGAAAATGGGGTCCCTAAAGCTTGAAAAGGGGTTGATCTTGGGCGTCTCATTGCTGAGACTAAAATCAGCTTTTGAAATTGCCTCTTGCGAGAAAATGATTGGTGGTTCGACCTCAAACCGAAATGGGACTGTCTATGGTTGGACAGTGGGGACACAGGGAAGTGTGCAAATCTGAGAGCTCGCTCTCAAAGAAGGGAAGGAATCAAGTCCTTAAGAGGGATTTAAAATTGGTGTCAGGATGTATAAAAAACAGACATCAAGCTTTCTCTTCACGTCAGGATAGCTAGAAAATATTGTCAAAATGTTGAGAATTTTGTTGTTGATTCAAAGTATTTGAAAATGTTGCACATTGTTGTAAAGATATTCTTTCTTTTCTATCCAAAGTATTACCTCCAAACGAGATTGACTTCGTAGAATCGAGATTTAAAATCCAAATTGCTTGTAATTGACCTTCTTCAAAGAAGCTATCAATTTCCTTGATATAAACAGAGAAGAGAATTCGATATTATGAAAGCAATCGATGAAAGGATATTGATAATAGAATTTCACAAATTTAAAGAAGATTCTTGATAAATGTGGCAGTTTGATATCCTGGGAGCTTCTCTCATGATAATCTTTCTGCACTCTTTTGGCTCTCTTGAGTTTTTTGCTACATTCTCCTTCATTTTGGAGATGTTCTGGCTTTTTCTCTCTTTCTTTTTCCTCTCTTGCTCTCTTTTCGGAAGGGTACGTCACAAACTCCTTCAACTTGGAGATGTTTCGATCCTTCTTTGACGATATTGGCTCTTGGGTTTAGAGATCTTTGGATGATAGCTGAAATTAAATATCTTTTAGGGATTGTCGGGAGGTTCATCGCATCTGCCTTCATCTCGACAGTGCTTTGGACTTTCCCTAGAAGGATCTGTCACAAACTCCGTCATCTTGGAGATGTTTCAAATCTTCTTTGGCCCCGGGGGTCTACTCGCTTAATTCGTCTTCATCTTGACGACAGGTGAGAGATCCCTTTTGCGGATATTTAATTGCAGCATGAGGAGACAGGGCTTGGATGAATTCTCTCTTTTTCTAGCTCTCAGGATATTTCCACTGCCTCATTTTCACAAGAATGGTCTTTAAAATGTGCCATTGACTGCGATCAATATCAATCATCTATAGCTTTGCAAAACATTGAATCTTCTTTTCTAACCATATCGAGGATTTATCCTTCATCCTTTTGGTTGGCCAATAGAAAGAATTTGGATTTTGAATCCTTCTCGTAAAAGCTTCACTCTCTTGGGAGTAATGCTGAAGGTGAAATAAGATAAATATTTATGCAATAAAAATTCTAAAATCAACAAATAATTTGATTGAAAATTGACAAAGTTTTCTCGAAATCCTCAGTGAAAGAGAGCATTTGATGTCCGGCTCCACACATCCGTGACGAAAATTATCCTCTCCTTTCCCTAAAGGAGGCGATTATCAGTTTATTGGGAACAATATCAGTTCAATTAAGAACGACCATCGGTTCACTGGGAACTATATCAGTTCAATTAAGAACAACCATCGCTGGGAATAATATCAGTTCAATGAAGAACAACCATCGGTTTATTTGGAACACTATCAGTTCAATGAAGAACGACTATCAGTTCGCTTGGAACACTATCAGTTCGATGAAGAACGACTATTAGTTCGCTTGGAACACTATCAGTTCGCTTGGAACACTATCACTTCAATGAAGAACGATTATCAGTTCGCTTGGAACACTATCAGTTCGATGAAGAACGACTATTAGTTCGCTTGGAATACTATCAGTTCGATGAAGAACGACTATCAGTTCGCTTGGAACACTATCAGTTCAATGAAGAACGACTATCAGTTCGCTTGAGAACACTATCAGTTCGATGAAGAACGACTATCAGTTCACTTGGGAACACTATCAGTTTGGATGGAACACTATCAGTTCAATGAAGAACAACTATCAGTTCACTTGGAACACTATCAGTTCGATGAAGAACGACTATCAGTTCACTGGGAACAATATCAGTTCGATTAAGAACAAGGACCAATATAGAGAGTTGGATTGCTTCTATGAACGGTTTCAGGATTATCCCCTTATCCTGAACGGGGATGGAAATTGGATGACTTGGCGGTCGAAATTGAGAATTTTGGTAATTTGAAAATTGGAAATTGGATGACCCGGAGGTCGAAATTGAAGAATTATGGAAAATGATTCAGGTTTATCCCTTAACCTGAAGGGGAATGTTGATGTAAATTTAATGCAAATGAATATGATTAAATGCAAATTAATGCAAATGAATGCAGAATTAATGCAAATGAGTGCATATATATGCAAAATGAGAGATTGGTTTATCCTGCCTGCATACAGGATGTTTTGAGGTAAAGATAAATTTTCAAAAAAATGCCCCAATGTGACTGGGGAGGAAAATCTTGAATAAAAAAAGGATAATTGACAAGCTTCTTGACTAATATACGTCCTCAAGATCATTCCTCACAAGAGAGACATTTTGAAAAGGAAGAAGAAGCAAATAAGATGGCGCCAAGCTATTGAAAAATTCGATGACTTTATTGATGCTTTAAAATCAAGGAAAGAGAATGGGATTACATTATTCTTTTTGAAAAAGCAAAATGGGAAATGGGAAATTGTTGGCATTGTCATCTTCTGGAATGATTATAGAAAAAGCTTAGTCAGGATGACTAGTCCTCTTTTCCATCTTCAACGAGGAGCTTCTTGTCAATGCAGTCTTGAACAATGTTCTTAAGGATGAAGCAGTTTTCTGTATCATGCCCTACTGCTCGATGAAATTTGCAAAACTGTTCTTTCAATCTGCCCATAATTGCTGGAGGATCACTGGCTTTAGGCAACCGAACAAGGTCTTTCTCAAGCATATACTCGAGTATACTCTCGAGTGTCTGATCCAGAGGGGTGAATTCTCGATCAGTTCTCCAGTCCTTGCGCTTTGATTTTTCCTGATCTTTCTTTTGATGCTGAGGGCTGGATTAGAGAGGTTTATTACTGTTGATGTCCTTCCCTTTTTGCCTTTTGATTCTCTCCAAACTGTTGCCATGATCATTCTTGTTGCCCTTGCTGTTATTGAAAGATTTGGCCGCAAAAGTGAAGTGAGCCTTGTTTTTGGCATCTTGACTGTTTCTTGCAATGGTAAGGCCTTCATAGACTCCATTCTCTACTCCCATTTCGAGCCATTCAGCTCGTTCAATGAGTTCAACGAAAGACTTGGAAGGTGAGGTAGAGATTAATCCTCTCAGAGGTTGCGAAAAATTGTTGAGGATTAAGGATAAAGCATGCCTTTCTGATATAGGATCCCTCATTTTGTTGCAGGTCTCTCTCCATCTGCGAATGAAGTCTCTTGCCTTTTCATTATCTCCCTGCTTCAGATTACAGAGGTGATTTAACGTTGGTAGCGCTTCAGTATTGAACAGAAATCGCTCGATGAATAAATTGACCACCTTATCGAATTCTCGCAGCTCGATTGGATTGATATGCTCGGAGTACCACTTGGCGGCAGTGCCTTCTAAGCTACGAGGAAAACAGAGAAATAGGGCTCTATTGTCTCTCTTGAATTTGGAGCATTCGGCGAAGAACATGGCGAGGTGGGTGGGATCACCAGAACCATCGAACTTGATGAACTTGCGAGGCAGATTTTCCAGATCTTCGTCTCCTTCTAAGCCATCATAAAAATCTTCGCTAGTGAAGACTTTCTTGCCCTTGTCGCGAGCTTGCAGGTCTTTAACAACTTTGGCCATTTCTTTGAACTGTGACTGCAGGGGCTCTTCTGCAACTTGATTCTTTGATTTGCGACTCCTCCTTTGTTTTTGGCCCTGTTTCTGAAATACCGGAGGCACCTCATATTCTTCATTGGTGTCTTCCTCTGATTCTGATTCATCTGATATTTCTTCTGGCTGAATTTGCTTCTTGGAGTTCTTCTTATCCTTGTGCCCATGGAACTTCTCTCTGAATGGGTTCTTCTCTACACTGGTCCCAGCCTGTTCACTCATCATTTTGGTCATCATTTTCTGGAACATAGCATACATCTGTGGGTCTATGCCATCCTCCTCTTGTTGTTGATCTTGATTCACGGGATGATCCATTTCGCCTTCTGAGGCTGAGGAGTGCTGTGATGATATGGTTCTTCTTCCTGACCTTGTTCGAACTATCAAATATTGAGGATGCTCTCTCTGCAGGATGAAGTCTTGATTAGACTCTAAGGAAATTTTGGATTGGAAAAAAAAAATGATTATTGACGATATGATAGATAATTGGAAGAATATCCCATTACTAGGGATGGAGTCGTCGCTGAAATCACGACAATTGTGTTGTCATTCTTTGTAAGAGAAATAACAACGAAAAATGTACCTTGTTACCTAGGCGAGGTCGTCAACCACGAAAAAAAAAATACCATTTTGAAGGAAAGAGATATTTCTTGGAAAAAGAATCCGCAAATGGATTTAGAACAAGGAGAAGGCAAGTGGGTAAACAATTTTCACCGCAATAGTCAAGGTATGCACGAGGAAAATAAGATGAAGAATTTTTGCAAATAGACAAAAGAATTGAAAATCCAATAAGAGAAAACATATGATTTTGGAAAATTGCAGGCAGGATAAAAATGCAACTGGAAATTCGAGATCCAGTAGAACGGAAGAAGGAAAAATCACCTGGAGTTTTGAAAGAAATTGGATATTTGGGAAAATCATCCAGGGTTTGAGAAAATAAAAGGAAAAGATGAGAATATGGATATTTGAAAATATTTTGGAAAAATGTAAGAAAATAGAGGTAATATACGAACAATCACATCCTGCACAAACATTTATGCACATACAGCACTCCCTATAAGGTTGACTCTAGATGCATTATTTTGAAAACAGTTGTAGGACCCTAATCCTAACTCTAGGTTCAGATCATCTTTGTCCAATCCAGTTATGCCGATATACCCGAACCGAAATCCGAGGTACGTGGCATATAATTTAAACTCTGGTTCTAAGGTAAGGTTTTTCAACATCCTTGAGCGCCTACCGATATACTTCGGACTGTGGCCCGCGGTACGTGGTAGGGGGGTGTTAACCCAAATAATTGGCCCAGTTGTGAGGCTCTGTCCCGAACTAGGGTTCTGGAAGAGAGCCCAGCAACGTGAAGACTGGGTAATGATAGGTAATGGAGGTTTTGAAAAAAATGATCACATGCAAGAAATAGATGGCTCTAAATCCTAGAGAGATAGACTTTTGAAAATCTTTGAAGAAGCATACATTGTTTACATTCAGATCCTAAATTGAGGAGAGTTGTATTTAGACCTAAGTCTATGTGAGCATGAAAATTTCTCCTCAATCTGGTCCTACCAAACCATGCCTAAGCTATATGCGGTCAATGTCAGCTAGGTCAGAATCTAGACTCCCAGGCTCACATGATATTGAAAGTAAAAGCTGACATTTTGTGAACATAATTTCGATAATTAAACTAAATCAAGCACAATTTAAGTCAGACAAGGACAGGTCCCATCACAGTCGCCAAACCTGTTATCGTCGCAAAATTTTTCCCGTCTTCCCTTCCTTGCGGAAGAGAGAGGGAAATGCTTTCGCGCTTCAAACTTGACCGGATTTTGGAAATTGTTTTGAAATACTCGCCTCCATTTTGAAAATTGCGGGAAAATCCATGGGATGGGGCTCGACCTGTCGGTACGAGGTTCGACCGTTCCTGCCGCCTTTAACAGGGGTAATCGAACCAAGGACTAAAATTGTGCTTAACTTAGTGAAATTATCGAAATTGTGTTCTATCCTAAATGCACATAGAATTCAGGCATGTGCTATGAGATTTGGTAAAATATAAGTTGGAAAACTATGATGTATGCTTAGAAAGTATTTGCAGTTGAAAAGCATTTCTCAGGAAAATATGGAAATTAATCTCTCAGGAAACTCAGGCGAAGAAGGTTTGAAAATCTCAGGAAAGTTTATAAAGACTTAGAAAATCTTGAAGAGATGAGAATTTCAAGAAAATCTTGAGAAAGTTAGATGAGAATCTCGAGAAAATCTTGAGAGAATTTATAAAGACTTAGAAAATCTTGAAGAAGTGAGGATCTCGAGAAAAGCTTGAGAAAGTTTATAAGGACTTGGAAAATCATGAAGAAATGAGAATCTCGAGAAAATCTTGAGAAATTTTATAAAGATCTGGAAAATCATGAAGATATGAGAATCTCAGGAAAATCTTGAGGAAATTTATCAGCTTTGAAAAATTATGAAGAAATAGGAATCTCAGGAAAATTTTGAGAGAGCTTAGAAAGACTTGGAAAACCATGAAGAAATAAGAATCTCAGGAAAATCTTAAGAAAGCTTAGAAAGACTTGAAAAACCATGAGGAAATAAGAATCTCAGGAAAATTTTGAGAAAGTTTATAAAGACTTAGAAAAATGAGAATCTCAGGAAAATTTTAAGAATTCTTGAGAAAATATGAACTTTTGAAAAGGAAAACACTTGTTGAGAAAATGCAGACTTTGAGAATTTTCTTAAGAAAATGATAGGAAATTTATAGGAAAGATTCATTGGAGAAGAAAATTTAGAACTTAGGAAATTGAAATCCTGAGAATCTTGTCTTTGAAATGTCTGAAAATCAACTTTGATTTTTGAGAAAAATGAGAAATTCCTTTTGAAAAGAATCTTAAGAAAATAACATTCCAAGGAAAATCATAGGAAAAACTTTGATTTTGGAAAATCCAACTTCGAATATCATCATAGTTTCTTGAGAAAATCGATTCCATGAAGTGAAAATCTTTTGAGAAAATCATGAGAAAAACAAATGATGCAGATGATATGAATGAATGCACTTTTGAAAAGATTTCTGAAAATTTTATTGGAAAATGTGGATTAAGCCAAAGTAAATCCTTCATATATTCTGACTGTGGCCATGAATATATTCAGGGTTTATTTGAGTTAATTCACAATATTTTGAAAACATTGGAAATATGAGGTGCATTTTCAAGATAGCCTAAGAGTGTAGGCTCAGTGTGACTGGTAGAAAGATGATGGATCTGGGTCTCGTCCATATTCCGACTAGGGCCGCAAATATGGACTCCACCGAGTTCATCAACTCTCTAAGAGTTGGTGTACGTGCCCATTCGTGTTCATCCACGGTGAATTTTGAAAATTTGAGATTTATGCATCATAGAATCAGGATATTACTGAAATCAAACTATATGAGATGCGGCCTAATCTAAGCAGTAAAAGTAAATCTTATTCCAAAGTTTACATTGGATTGTTACATTGCATAACATAAAGTAAAAGAAAATTGAAATGGAGCCAAGGAATCAGCATCTTCTAGATTTTTCTGCAAAATGAGAGTTAGTACAAAATAAACAAGGAAATGGACATATATACTATATACAACAAAGATATATAGGTAAATATAGAAATACTCGAACTTATGATGGATGATATATGATAATGAAGATATATTTACAAAAGTAAGAGAAAATGAAAATATATGTAATAACAAGTACACATGAAGGGATATATATATATATGTGTATATAAGTATGTATACATGTATATATATATATATATATATAGACATATACATATACATATATACGTATACATATAGGTAGATATACTATAGATATACATATACATAGATATATATATACATATAATGAGAAAATATACAAATTTAATGGAAATTCCATATAATGGGTAAAACCAGAAAATACAGGTATATACATTTTCTGTAAGGGATTTTACACAGTCATATTTCCCAAATTACAACATATTTCACAACAAAATCGGGTATAGAGCTTCTCTATATATCAATAAAGAAGCGTGCAAAAGAGGATATAGAGATCATGAACGGATATGGATGTATCCGTTCATGAACATAGCCGATTGTCAAGACTGCACAGCTACAGCAGAAAAAAAAAAAACAGCTCTACCAATGCTAACTTTTATTGCATAAAACTGGAGCTTGATGAAGCTATAACTGATTTTGACACAGCAGGTTATCATAAAAAAAAAAGAAAAAGAAACAATATAGGCTGGATACAACAGCCAGTGGATGTATCAAAGAAAAGAACTGATAAGCTGAAATTATAAACTAGTGACAGCTATGTAAAATACCAACATACCCATGGATATATTACAAATAGGATATACAGGATAAAGATAAACCATTTCTTAATATTAAGGTGAGATGATATCCTGTGTACAATCTATGGCTTGGAAAATGAATGTATACAATGACACCAAAGTGGAGTGTAGCCATGAGGGTATACCACAACGATGCAAATGAAGTGATGATATACCAAACCTGTCTCCTGTAGCTTTTGCTATTAGCTTTACAAGTGCAAGCAATCAATTTACAACAATCAAACTAATGCAACTTGCTGTAATTGATATGTGAATGGCAAGATATCTAGGCTAAAGAAAATACATATTACAGGAAATTAATAAACTGAATCAATGCCATGAGAGATATATTGTAAAAATGCACGACAGATGGAAGAAGGACCAATGTTCATGGCTATAGGCTATTTAAATGGGTTCAATCCATGAGAAAGAGGGAACACCTCATTCCTTCAGCCCGCAGAGAAAAACTTTTCAGACATTCATTTCAAAACCTGCTTATTACATTAACATTGAGACCCTAAATGCCTCTTTATCTTACAATAATTTCAGCTAATCAACTTGGCAACAGAATTTTTTTAGTAAAACATACTGAAATGGAGGTAAGAACACAGTTGTGCGTTACCTTGTGGATCAAAGGAGATGATGACTCCTGGAGTGTTATTGCTGCAACTAATCTCACAGATATGAGATTGTATCTTCTGCTGAGGGATTGAAGAAGAGGCCACGTTGAAATGATGGGAGGCTGCCTGCTGGATTTCTGCTGGACTGACCTACGGCTGGGCTGAAGCAAAGTGGGGGATGGGCAACAGCTGTGGGAGGTGGAAACTCCTTCGTTGCTGGGGCTGAAGTGGGTGACAATGTGGGGATGGAGGAAATAGATGCAAACGTTGGGTTGGCTGAAGGCAAATGGGGAAATGAACGGCTGGTGAGGGAAATGAATAGCAAATGGCTGGAGTGTTTGGGGGCTGGAGTAGTGTAGCCAATGATAAAGGGGCAGCAACCTGCTGAGATGCTCTGCAGCTGGGCTGATTGAATGGAGAGCAGCTGGGTTCTTTTGTTGATGGTCTGAAGAAGGAGACGTCAGCTGGCTGGAGGTGGCTGAAGCTTCTTTTATTGATGGGCTGAAGAAGGAGACGTCAGCTGGCTGGAGGTGGCTGAAGCTTCTTTTATTGATGGGCTGAAGAAGGAGACGTCAGCTGGCTGGAGGTGGAAACTCTGCGGTTGGGTTTGGAGAATTGTTGATGCTGCTCCCTCACGCTTGAGAACCTCCCTCCTGCAAAATCAAAAAGAACCCCCTCCTTCACCGGCCAGGCTTCCCTCCCCCTTTCAATCGACCTCCCTCCTTCCTCTGGATTTCCAAAACTCCTCTCTTTAAAGAATTTCGAACTCTTTTTCTAAAACCAAAACCGCAACTTCCCCCTTCCGTTACATTTTTTCTCTTTTGAAAATTTTTGCAAAGTGTGAAACCGCAGCCCTCCATTTATGAGGTTCCGTTACCTCTTTTTAAAAAATTTTTCCTTTGAAGTAGCCGTCTCAAGAGGGCGCATTCTCTTTTTTTTTTTTTTTTCAAAATTTGGTTCCATTTCCCTAAGTTTTAGGCAAAAACCAAATTTACGATTGTAGGGAAATTCGGCTGTGCCATTTAAGGCTGCCTCCTTAAAAAAAAAATTTATTAAAACAAATAAAATAACAAGGAAATAAATGAGAGGCTTTTATGAAAATGCCACCTCAATCCACTTTTAAAATCCTTTTGAAAATAAAGCTTTATTTTGTTTTGTAAAATCTTTTATTTTCAAATGGGGTGCCACATGTGTTTGGGCCCGCTAACTAAACAAAATAAATATTGAGAAAAATTCGCAAATTGGTATGAGCTTCGGGTGGGTCCTGCTTGAGAATAAACAACTTACCTGAGAGTCTGAGTATGATGCTAGTTCAAAGGCGGGTCCCGCTCCATCTATTTGAAAATATGAGATAAAACATTATTTATTTTCAAGAATTTGGGAAAAATTGGGTTTTCAGGGCAAAAAAATATGGATAAATGTAAAAAAAAATTGTAAATAGATTTAAAATCCTTTTTTGCAAAAAGTTTTGAGATAAAATCCTTAAAATCAATATCCAGATTGTTTTTCTTGAGAAAAATTTTTGTAATTCAAAGTCTTGGGGGTAAAATGGGAAAGATTGGCAATTTTGAAAACCCAGGGTTTTAAAAATCAATTTTGAAAAGTTTAAAAATCAAATCTGGATGGACAATTTTGAAAATCATGAGTTCTGGATCTCAAACTGACATGCTATGCAGTGAAATGATGCAATGCTATGCACAGATATGTTCTATGAAATGTCACTTTGAGCTCGAACTTGGAAATTCTAACTTTTTGTCCAGAAAGATGATTTTGAAATTTTGCAATTTGAAGATGTCTCTGAACCTAAATATGGAAATTTTGAGGCTCAAGAATGAAATTTTGGACTTTCTACAAGGTTCAATCTCAGAAAATGACCATTTTGCCCTTTATTGCTTTCGGAGAACTGAAATGTGCCGATTGAGGGTGATGTCAAGAAGGTGAGTGAAAATTTGGGGTGTTTACAGTGGCCCAGTTGTGAGGCTCTGTCCCGAACTAGGGTTCTGGAAAAGAGCCCAGCAACGTGAAGACCGGGTAATGATAGGCAATTGGGGTTTTGAAAAATGATCACATGCAAGAAATAGATGGCACTAAATCCTAGAGAGATAGACTTTTGAAAATCTTTGAAGAAGCATACATTGTTTGCATTCAGATCCTAAATTGAGGAGAGTTGTATTTAGACCTAAGTCTATGTGAGCATGAAAATATCTCCTCAATCTGGTCCTACCAAACCATGCCTAAGCTATATGCAGTCAATGTCAGTTAGGTCAAAATCTAGGCTCCTAGGTTCGCATGATATCACAAATAAAGAGCTGACATGTTGTGAACATAATTTTGATAATTGAACTAAGTCAAGCACAATTCTGATCAGACAAGGACAGGTCCCATCTCGGTCGCCAAACCTGTTATCGTCGCAAAATTTTCCCCGTCTTCCCTTCCTTGCGAAAGAGAGAGGGAATTGCTTTCACGATTCAAACTTGACCGGATTTTAGAAATTGTTTTGAAATACTCGCCTCCGTTTTGAAAATTGCGGGAAAATCCATGGGATGTGGCATGACCTGTCGGTACGAGGTTCGACCGTTCCTGCCGCCTTTAACAGGGGTAATCGAACCAAGGACCAAAATTGTGCTTGACTTGGTTAAATCATTAAAATCATGTTCTATCCTAAATGCACAGAGAATTCAGGCATGTGCTATGAGATTTCGGAAAATGCAACTTGGGAAAACATGATGTATGCTTGTAAAATATTTGAAGTTGAAAAGAATCTCTCAGGAAAAAGATGAAAGTCAATTTCTCAGGAAACTCAGAAGAAAAAGGTTTTGAAATCATGGGAAAGTTCATAAAGATGTAGGAAAATCATGAATAGTTAAAAATCCTGGGAAAATGGAGGTGATTCTTGAGAAAAGGGTGAACATTTGAAAAGGGAAAACACTTCTTAGGAAAACTTGGACTTTGAGAGTTTTCTTAGGAAAATGATGGAAATTCATTGGAAAGCCCTTGTGGAAAAGGAAAATTGAAACTTGGGAAGTTGAAAACCTGAGAATCTTAACCTTGAAATACTTGGAAATCGATTTTGACTTTGAGAAAGGTGGGAGACTTCTCTTGAAAATCTTGGGAAAATGACCTTTTCCCATGAAAAACTGTGGAAAAACTTGACTTGAGAAAACCGATTTTGAAAAATTCTCAGAGTTTCTTGAGAAATCGATTTCTTGAGAATGAAATTTTCTTAAGAAAATCATGAGAAAACCAATGATTTCATGATGCAAATGATATGAATGAAAGAATGCACTTTGAAAGGTTTTCTAAGAAATTTGTTGGAAAATGTGCATTAAGTCAAAATAAATCCTTCACATATCTTGATTGTGGCCATGAATATGTTCAGAGTTTAATTGATTTAATACACAAGATTTTGAAAAATTTAGAAATATGATGTGCATTTTCAAGAGAGCCCAAGAGTGTAGGCTCAATGTGACTGGTAGAAAGATGATGGATCTGGGTCTCGTCCATATTCTGACTAGGGCCGTAAGTATGGATTCCACCGAGTTCATCAACTCCCTAAGAGTTGGTGCACGTGCCATTCGTGATCATCCATAGTGCTTTTGATATAAAATGCATGAATCACATAATAAGATATTGCATGAATTTAAACTATATGATATGCATCCTAATCTAAGCAGTAAGAGTAAATATTATTCCAAATTGAATTATTACATCTCTTTACATAAAGCAAATAATAAAAAAAAAATATACATCAGCAGCCTCCAGAGTTTCCTGCAAAAGTGGGTTAACACAAAAATACACCATACAAAGGGAAATGCAAATGCCCTGGTGTTGCATAAGCAATGCGATTAGAGTTGCCGATCCATGCTAGATGAATAGTATCATTTTATGAGTGAAGTCTGTGCAAATAAGTGAGATTGGCTCTTTACCCATGACATGAGTAAGAATCATTAGTGCTTGCATAAATTCAGATGTTACTCTTTTCCCTTTGTTTTTTTTGTTATAATGGTAGAAATTAAACATGCTGCACACCAATTATTGTCCTCCACATAACTAACGAGTGCTCTCCAACAAAAGCAAGGTTAATATATGTACAAAATGGTCCTGTTTCTGTATTAACAAAGGGGAAGGAAAAATATAGCAAATCAGTCAATCAAGGAAACAGATTATATTACCATGAAATAAATCAAAAGGGAATAAAAATGAATGCCAGAAAGGCCAATGTCTAGACTCATCAACTCTATTATAGATTGGTTAACAGGAATATAAAAAAAAAATTTAACAGTATGGCATAAGCTTGAAGGAATCCTTGGCTTTTGGGAAATATCCTCACTATCAACTGCACGGTCGTGAAAGAAGATAAGATCACAGAATATAGTTTAGTTAGCATTCATGTGTCCCACGTATGAAGAAAAAAAAAAAAGAATTTCAATGTTACAAGATGAATGAGCAATACAACATGCTCAGATCAAATTTAATGCAAGAGGCTTTCTCGTTATGGGTAAGAATTTTGAATACCAAGGTATACCCTGTCATTTGCCCCTCCACATACATTGCAATTAAGAGCTCAACTTCCATGATAATCCATCAGCTCCATGGCGAAGGTTACAGATCGAAGGCCCAGGGTAGCACTATTGACCCAAAAGACAGACCCTTCTGGTCTGATTTTCTGAAGAGAGAAGAGGTTGAACTCATGCCAATCTCTGCGGCTACTTCTCCATCAAAGCCACCGAAAAAGAGGAGAAAAGAAAAAAAACACAAAAGCAGAAAAAAGGGGAACCGCCAGCCTGAGAAAGGAACCCCTGAACTCACAGATGGTTTTGAAATAAACATGAGTACAAGGGAACAAAGTATTCACGTAGGTCTGGAGCTATTTCCAGCACAGGCAACGATGTTAATGACATTCCACTATTGAACACATCTTTTTTTTTAAAGAAACATACATGAACTTTGCTAGTGCCGAGCCTGCTGAAGCAAATTTACAGACTAAATTAAAGACTTATATGACCATCAAGACAGGACCATTACAGCCTTCTTTGAGATCACCCTTCTCTTACTCCACAAATGCCATTAAACTGCTTCATTTTATCAGGATGATTGGTTTAAGGTTCTACATGACAACAGATATGTGAAATACACATGGACTGATGCAAGGCCACGATGAGAGATGTTGTAGCTACTAAAACAGAAAATGAGAAAGAAAAAAAAAAAGAAGAAAGGAAAAGAAAAAAAAAAGAAACGGAGGAGGATGCAAACAATACATTAAAGCATAGGAAAAGTTATAAAATTTATGTTAGCCCCAACTATAATGGGCAGATATTACTGTTGCAAAATATGTATCGTTGATGCTGTTATAGGCAGTTCAACGACACATGACCTGCTTTTGGATGCACCGTGAGTTGGGGAAAGGAAATGGTGATGGTGAATATCGAAAAAAAGGAAAAAAAATGGGGGCATCGATTAGAGGAAATGATGAATTTCTTACCGTGAATCAAGAGAGACGGTGCTTCCTTCGTGTGCTGAAATGGATCAAATCCTTCCACCGAATCAGGAGAGGGGCCAGAGGATAGAGGAGGAAAAGGGAATGCCCTCCTCGACTGCTTCTAGAAGAGACTGGATCAATGTAAGCTGAGGAAAGGGGATCGAATCTTCAGAGGGGAGCAGAGGGTTTCTGCCAAGAGAACCTCCACCAGTTCTCTCCTGCTAGCCGAGAGGGGAATCCGTGAAGAAAGAGGCGCTGAAGGTTTAGGGGGAAAAAATCCCAGATCCCCTCTCGGATGGCCTAAGCCTCCCTTTTAAAAACAATTCCGCCGTTTCAGCCAAAAGCTCGGGCTTCTTTATGATAAGTTTAAAAAAAAACTAACTTTTGAAAGTTTAAAAAAATATCGCCATTTGAAAAGGGTGGGGCGGCGGCTCCCTTTTTTTTTCCAGAAAAACTTAGGTAAAATGAAATTTTTGGTAGGGTTTTACAGTGGCTCCATTTGGGGCTGGAAAGTAAATAAATAAATAAATAAAATGGATTTTGTTTTGGTAGTGCCACCTCAAAAAAAAAAATTCTTTCTTTTGGCAAAGAATCTTAGTGGGGTGCCACCTACGTGGGCCCACTAAATATTTTATTAAGATTTAAATCAAAATAAAAGAATTTTATAAATCGGTGTCACTTCTTGGTGGTCACTGTTTTAAGAATAGGAGAAAATTTTGAGAATTTGAGTGTGACCCCACCTCGAGGTGGGTCCCACATCATTTATTTGAAACTCGAGCCAAGTGAGATATATTTTGGAATTTTCATAATAGTAGGCTAGTTTTTTGGAAAACACGAAGCAAAATTTGGCTTGATTTCAAAACTTGGAAGAAAATGGTTCTTCAGGGCGAAATTTTGAAAGAAGTAGGAAAATTCGGAGCCTTTTTGTAAAAGTTTGAAATAAGATCTTATGAATTTTGAAATTGTGTCCCTTCCTTTTCAACTGGCGAAATTTTGAAAATGTCAAAACCATCCAGATTGTTTTTTTTTTTAGAAAACTTTTCGTAATCTCGGGGTCCTGGGGGTAAAATGGGAAGAATTGATAATTTTGAAAACCCAGGGTTTTAAAATCTATTTTGAAAAGTTTAGAAATCAAATCTGGATTGACAATTTTAAAAATCAGGAGTTTCGGATCTCAAAATGACATGCTGTGCAGTGCCGTGATATGAAATGCTCATGCAATGTTATGCAAAGACATGTCCTACAAAGTTGCCACTCTGAATTTGGATTTGAAAATTCTGACTTCTGGTTAAGCACGAGATTTTGAGGATTTGCAATTTGAGGGTGTCTCTGAGTCTAAATAGAGAAGTTTTGAGACTCGAGAATGGAATTTAGGACTTTCTGCAAGGTTCAATCTTGAAAAATGACCATTTTGCCCTTCATTGGTTCCGGAGAACCGAAATGTGATGATTGGTGGAAATGTCAAGAAGGTGAGTGAAAATTTGGGGTGTTTACACTAAGACTAGTTTGGGCGTCTGTTATTCTATGTAATTTGAATAACCCGAATAGCTAGTTGAGTCCGCTCCAAAGGGACGACTTTAGCCGAGAGAGGATTCCCCAAAGGAGGCAGTGCCACGAATGCATCCAACTTTTGCAGAAGTGTTGAGCTAACTATTGTAGCCCCTTTCCCCTAACTCCAATGACTGGGGAGGCCAAATCATTGCCCGTAAGGTGGTTGTTAACATGTCCATTGGAGTTTGTACCGCTCTGTCCTCTCCCTTGACAGACCACTAGAAACGAATAGGTACGTTAGGGGTTGCTTAACTAACGACCCATTCTATGTTGTGGTCTTTAAACCACTCAAGCATCTTGCCTGTGAAGGCGAATGTGAGGCCATTTATGTGATTACAGCATTGTGCATTTCGCACTGTTCGAGGTTGCACGACCGTCTCATCCGATCATCACAGTACTAGACGTGTCGTTCACGACTACAAGTACTCCAGGATGAAAGGGGTATAGCTCCTCAATAGAAGCCTCAACAAGAGTGTTTCACAAAGATGTAAAGTTTATCAACTTTGCTATATCCTTTGAAACAGCAGTACCTTGTGCCAACATTATGCCTGCAATTTTCTAGAACCTCATCCGCTATCGGGGTATCTACATGCCTCGCATGACTCGACACCAGCCTCGATAGACGGGATACAGGTTTCTCAACAGAACCTCCAACACGTCTGCAGGACTGCATACTCAAGGAGTCAGGATCCTTGCAAGGTATCCCCCTCCTTAGACGAGGATGTAACGCTAGCTCCTATCTCAACTCTCGTCGCTAGAGAGAGAGGTGAATGCCTGAGGATGCCTTTAAGGCATATGCAAAGAGCAAAAACATGTGCGGCATCTGTGATAGCAAAGCAGTAATAATACATAAAAAAACAAGAGCCTAGGCGCAAAGCGTGACGGCAAGGTAAAGGCGGTAAGCAGAAGTGCAATGCTGAACCTCGCCACGATGCATGACGGCACATAAAAACCATAAGCAGGAATGCAACACAAGATCTCGATGCGATACACGATGGCAAGTATAGACTGACAGAAGGTAAAGGGCAAGGATCGTGAAACCGTGTCCTTGAGTTAAGTGAATACTCGTATAAATATATATATATATATATATATACTTGTATATATATATATTCATTTAATGATTGTTTTTAATTTAATTGAACTTAATTCAATTATCCAAGTCTTTCGTACAATCTTCCCCTACCTTCGAGGGTTACGAGCTTCCTGGCATCTGCGGATGTACATGACTGACGGCTCGGGTCGCGGAGCACGAGTGGGATCCGTTGTAGCTGCAAATATGCGACAATCTTAGCACGCTAACAGCAAACCAGAAGGTCGGAGTCATTGCCACTGACTTAACACGAAGGAAGCAGAAGCAGGGGCTGCGGGCCCCTGTTGACCTACTTTCGGCAAAGTACGAGGAAACAGGGGGTTGTACCCCTGCCCTTAAAGAGCGAGGACAGGCAGGGCTGCGCCCCTGCCTGACGAAAAAAAAGAGAGGCAGGGGGCTTCACCCCTGTCTGACGAACATGCATAGAGGTGGGGACTCGGCCCCTGCCTAATGAAATGCGAACAGACTGGGGGCGAAGCCCCTGCCTGATGCCAAGGAAGAACAAGGCGAGGGGGCTTGCCCCTTCCCATCGAAAATTAACGGAGGCAGGGGCGATGCCCCCGCCTAAAGAGTGAAGAGGCACAGGGAGGGGGCCCAGCCCCTCCCCTACTCTGCCATAATATGAAGCAGGGAGGGGGCCGACCCCCTCCCCTGCCGTAATAAGTAGCAGGGAGGCCGTAATAAGTAGCAGGGAGGGGGCCAACCCCCTCCCCTGTCGTAATAAGTAGCAGGGAGGGGGCCGCCCCCCTTCCCTGTCGTAATAAGTAGTAGGGATGGGACTCAGCCCCTCCCCTACTTACAAGGGTGCCGGGAGGAGCTGGGTCCCGCCCCTGCAACGTGAGGGTATCGGGAGGGCTCAGCCACTCCCTTACCCACCACAGCACAGGGAGGGCTCTGCCCCTCCCTCGCTAAAAAGAATCACAGGGAGGGGGCTTTGCCCCTCCTTTGTGATTCAATGGGGCAGAGAGGTGGCCTGCCCCCCCCTCCCTGCGCAACGAAGAAATGAGGGGGGAAAGAGAGAGAGATAGACAAGCGAGGGATAAGAAGCGAAGGAAGAGCATACCTGGTGGTCGGCGGCGGCGTCGAAGAGAGTCGCCGGCGGCGATCGGCTGACGCTGGTCTCCGGCGAATCGAGTGTGACGAGAGGTGGTGAGTGTCGGGGAGAAAGATGAGAGAGTCGAGGTGGAAGGGCGGTGAGGAGGGTTTCGTAACCCTCCTCCCGCCTGCCTCGCTGTCTTAAAAGACAGCGAGAGGCGGTGGTCTGGGTCGGGTCCGGATCCGGCCCGAATCAAAACAAATTTTTTTTTTTTGCTGTTACATCCTACCCTCCTTAAAATAATTTCATCCACGAAATTTCTATTCCATGCATTGGTCAAAATACAAGTCAGGGTATTTTTCCCTGATATCCGACTCAGGCTCCCATGTACATTCATTTATTCCATGGTGTTGCCAACGTACTTTTACAAGAGAAATCGTCTTCAATCTGAGCACTTGGTCTCGACGATCAACGATTGCCACTGGTGTTTCCTCGAACGTCAAGTCTTTTTGGATATCCACATCATCATAATGAATGATGTGTGATGGGTCATGAACGTATCTTCTCAGCATAGATACGTGGAAGACGTCGTGGATTTGAGCGTACTGAGGAGGCAGCTCAACACGATAAGCTGCCTCACCAATCCGATCCAGGATCTCAAAAGGTCCGACGAACCGGGGACTCAGCTTTCCTTTCTTCCCAAAACGGAAACACTCTTTGTAGGAGATACCTTAACAAAAACCATATCTCCTGTTGAGAACACGAGCTCTCTACGTCAACGATCGACGTAACACTTCTGCCGACTCTGCGCGGTACGCAAACGTTCCCTGATCATCTGCACTTGCTGAGTATAGTGTTGTAGCACTCTTATCATCGCAAAATTTTACTTTTGCAAATCAAATTGACCTTTGAAAAAGTTTTTTAAAATAACTCGCCTCCGTTTTTAAAATGCGAGAAAATTTCGTAGAATGGGACTCGCCTGTCGGTACGAGGTTCAACCGTTCCTGCCACCTTTAACAGGGGTAATTGAACCAAGGATCAATCTTATGCTCTACTCTATTCAACTTGTCTAAATCATATTCTAATTTCTAAATGCACATAGAATCAGGCATGTGCTATGAATTTTCAGAAATTGCACATTTGAAAACATGATGTTTGCTGTGAATAATTGAAATATTTAGGAAATTTAGGAAATGACATCACATGGAAAATCGTGAATTGGGATTTGAAAAACTGTATTTGAGAAAGTGAAAATCGATTTCTGCAGAATTTAGAGGTTTTTGTGAAAATCGATTTTGAGAAATGTGAACTAACTCTAGAAAGCTTGATTTCTTTGAATTCAAACTTTAAAATTGAAATTCTAATTTAGAAAATCGAATTTGGAACTTGGGAAATACTTGAAATATCATTGGCAAATCCATATTTTGGAGAAAATCGATTTTTTTGAATAAGACTTAGAAAAATTTTGATTTCTCTAACTTCAAACTTTGAAATTGACTGCTTAACTTGAAGAATTGAATTTTGAATTTGACAAAACACTTGAAATTATATTTGAAATTTTCATATTCTGAGAAAATCGATTTCTCCATATGACTTAGGAAATTTTGAGAAATTCAATTTCTTTGACTTGGAATTTGAATTGGAATTGGCAAATGCATGAAATGAATGAATATGGATTTGAGGATTTGAGAAATACTTTTTGTATTTTTGAGAAATGCAGTGCATTTTGAAGTTAGCCTAAGAGTGTAGGCTGAATGTGGCTAATGTGAAGATCATAAATCTAAGTATCATTCGTATTCTGACTATGGCCATAAATACAAATTCCACCAAGTTTATAAACTTCATAGAAGCTAGTGCATGTGCCATTCGTGTAGACCATGGTGAGTTTGAATATGCATGAATCATCATCCATCACACATTAACATTATTTAAAAAAAATAAACTATATGCAATGCAGCCTAAGCTAAGCAGGAAATGTAAATTCTTATTCCAAAGTTTAATTACAAATTACATCACTATTGAAATTTAAATACAAGAAATTAAAGGGAAATAAAGTCTTCAATGTACCTGCAAAACTAGAAAACTTGGTTAGTGAATATATGTTGGCTTTTCTAGATTTATCTAGCAATATCTGGAAATTGCTGGATTTTGCTAGATATAAGCCTTTTCCTTGATTCCCTTAAATAAAAATGATAAAGATATAAAATCAAATTGAGAAAATAATGAATATAAGATATGAAATTTCGAAATTGGGGTCCAAATGACCAAAATACCCCTAATAACAAGACTATGGCCTTGAAATTAGGGTTTTTAGAAAGATATTTGGTAAAAATGCAAGTTTTGAAGTTTAGATGAAATAAACTAAGCTAAATATGATGTGACATGCTTAAATATATGAAAACTAGGGTTAGGGATTTCAAAATTGAGGTCAAATGACAAAATTACCCCTGATAGCAAGACTATGGCCTTGAAATCAGGGTTTTTAGAAAGATATTTTGGTAAAAATTTGTGTTTTATGCCCTAAATGAAATCAAATAACTGCAAAATTAAACCTAAAGCATCCTAATATGATTAAAAACATAATTAAACCCTAAAACTATATGCTTATACACGAAAATCCAACAATATCACAAAAACTGTGAATTTTGCAGTGTTTTTGGATCTTTCAAGGGCCCTGTTTTGTAATTTTATTAATTCAGACATCAAATGGCTTCCAAAATCCATCAAATTTGGTACCTGCACTTGTTATAACCCTAGTTTTGACTTAGAATTATAAAAATAATATTTTGACATTAAATCAACCCGAAAACTGCATCAAACCCTAAAAATATGCTATTTTTGACCTAATTCATCAACCAGTTTCAATCCAAGACCTGAACCAAGGGTCAAATCTCCATGAAAATTTATGCAATTTTACAAAGACTAACTAAGATAGAAAACAGAGATTTCCCAATTTACAGATTGGAAAAATCATCTCTGGTTAGGGAGAAACCCTTCCGGCAATCTGAGCTAAAATATATCACTTTTAACAGGGATTAAAACAGCTACTTCAGATTGAAAATACAGACATAAATAGCAATCCTAAACAAAAATCTCTGAAATTTTAGTGGTGAACATTAGACAGAAAAATAGAAATACTCAATTTTTACAGATCATGAATCGGATCTGTGGTTTGGGATTTATGACTAACACAAGTCTGATTAGGGTTTTGGTAAACCCTAACGAGTTTTAAATTGAAAATCAGACTCTCTAACAGAGGAAAAATACTAAACAGGCTTCAAAAAATCCGAAATTTTTACAAAAGATAGATCTAATCAATGTGAATCCATGGAACTTTACAGATCTAAAATCTGATATATGATGAGAGAAATATCATCACAGCAAGTTACCCTCTTGATTTTAACAACGATTTTAAAGTTTTAAAAACTCGATTTGGTGTCTGATTTTTCTGACAGAGTTTCCGAAGTCCAAAAACTCTGATTTTTTTACAGTAGTTCAATCACATATGAATGCATCACATATAAAAAAATCAGAAATTAACAACACATATTTCAATCCGAAACAGCATGCTCTTTTCTGTTCTAAACTAAAAAACACACAGAAATCTAATAAACTTGAGAAAACATGCATTAACTAATGAAAAACAATAAAATAAACATTAAAACAGTAAATAAAAATTATTTCTATGCAATATGACGTAACATAAACATGAATAAACCATTAAATAAATAAAAAATCAGGGAATCAATGGCTGGAATTTGCTTTCACCTTTGAAATCTTGGATTTAACCCATTTAACGGTAAATCTCACGTTTCGTCGGTTAAGAATATGAAAAACGTACCTCTCATCGATTCTAATGGATTAGAATCCTTGAAATCACCCTCAAACTGAGTTAGATCATGTTCTTGGGTCGATTTTGGGGTTCTTGGATGAAATCCATGGTTAAATCCATGAACACAAGAGTTTCCATGGTGAAATCTATTGAAAAATCATAAAAAACTAATAAAATAATAAAAAAATAATATTAAAAAAACTCACCTTGGCGCTGCAGCTGCAATGGAGGAAGGTAGAGGTTCTGGAGAGAAGAGAGAGGCCATGAAAATTTAAGAGAAAAAGAGCTCCTTTTGACCTCTTGAAGTCTCCTATTTATAGGTTTTCAAAACCTCCTTAATTAGGGTTAATTAAGGAGTTTTATTTTTTTAGAACTCTTTCTAATAAATCCAATAAAGGGGGCAACGATTTTTTGGAGAATTATAGCCTAGGTGGGACTCTAATTAATCCCTAATTAACCCCTAATTAAACCCTAGAAAGTCCAAATGTGGCACCACCTAGTATGGACCCACATTTGGTTTTTAAAACTTGAATTTAAAACCTTTAAAAACCAATGGTTTAAAACTTAAATAAAATGGATTTTTAAAATTGATTTTGACTCCTCTAAACTCCTAACACAAACCAAGACACTGACTAACCCTAGTCTAGCCCTGACTTACTCGAACATGGCGCCACCCCGAGTGGGCCCTACTTGAGTTTTTCAAAAAGTGATTTTAAAACTTGAAATTGAAGGAGTTTTCAAAAGGATTTTCAAAAGCAATCTTAAAATTAGAATTTTTGAAATGGCATAGGGTTCTAACCAAGTCATAACTCCTCTGAATATGGTGCCAACTGAGTGGGCCCACATCGAGTTTTGAAGAATTTTGAAATAAACACTGAAAATGGTTTTAAAAAGGGGTTAAAATCAGTATTTGAAATTCAAGATCTTTGAAAATAGGGTATCAAGCGAACTGGAACTCTGAGTTAGAGTCCTGAACTCTTAGGATTCTGAGATTTTAGATTTTAGAATTCAAATGGAAGAGTTTTCGAAAGATTTTATCAAAAACTGACGAAATAAGTCAAAAAAACACAGTCAGGGGTAGACTCCTAACTCGACCGACCTCTAAAATAGAGTCCTGAATTAACTGGACTCTGTAAAATGACCTAAATTTTGAAAACAATAAAAAATGAATTAAAAACAGACTTCAAAACAGACTCCTGACTGGACTAGGACTCTGGGACAGAGTTCTGATCGGACTGAAACTCTAGATTTTTTTGGTATTTTCTGAAAAATAGACGAAAGAACTTGTCAAAACAGTGAAAACAATAACGAATACTGGAATAAAATAGAGTTTTGATTCAACTGAGACTCTGAGGACAGAGTCCTGATTGAACTAGGACTCTCAGATTTTTGGATTTTCTTGAGAAAACAAATGGGAGGATTTTGAAAAATAGTTAAAACATGATGAAATTGAAGTTTTGGTTCAGAGTCCTGATCTGATTAGGACTCTAAGAAAGAGTCCTGATTCGATCAGAACTCTAAGAACTTTGGTTTTCTGATGAACAAATGATGAAATTTGGGCAAAGCTTTATGAAAACTAGTGAAAATGAAGTGAGAAAATCAATTTTGGATAGAGTCCTACTTCGATCAGGACTCTGAGGTAGAGTACTGATTTGATCAGGACTCTTAGATAAAACCTCAGAATTTTTGAAATTCTTTGATAAAAGTGTAACAAATTTGATAAATGGAAAGATTTTTGAAAGATTTCCTCAAAATTGAAATTAGGATCAGAGCACTAATCCAACTAGGACTCTCTGAACAAAGTCCTGTTTTGACTAAAACTCTGAGTTTCTGATTCTTTTTGAAAGATTTGATTGAAATAGATAAAATAGCTGTAAAAGATTAGAGTCCCAATCCAATTGAAACTCTAAAGAAGAGTCCTGATCCGATTGAACTCTTGAAGAAGAGTCCTGATCCAACTAGGACTCTAACATTTTGGCGAAAATAGAAGATTTTAAAAGGTTTTCTCTGAAAATAGGTAAAAAGGTAGTGAAAAGTAGAGTTTTGATCCGACTGGACTCTGGAAAAAAGAGTTCTGATCCAATTAGGACTCTAAGATTTTTGAGATTTTTGACAAGTGAAGGAATTCAGAAGCGACACCACCTAAATGGGCCTCATCTGAAAATTAAAATCAATTGAAATTGAGTTTGAAATGAATCCAGATCGTTTTCTAAGAAAGTATTTCAAAATATAAGGTCCTGAGGGTTGGAAAATAACAGAATGTTGAATAAAAACCCAGGTTTTGAAATTGATTTTTGAAAGAAAAAGTTTTAAAACTCGAATCTGGATTAAATATTTTGAAAACAGGAGTGCTGGATCTCAAGAATAAAATGCAATGACATGTAATGCGATGCAATGAAATGGTATGCCAAATGTATGCAATGATATGCAATTACATATGAAATGGACAAACACTGGATGAGGGTGAAAATTTGGGGTGTTTACAGATGCCCCTCTTTGCTGCTAAGCCGGTTAGAAGCCGAGCTTAGTGGCAAAGAAAACATACCAAATTTGAACCATAAAAATGCCCCAGTTAGATGAATCTGACTGGGTATGAAAGAATTAGTTCAAGTGATGATGGTAGATATGAAATGGAGAATAAGGAGAAAATCTTATTTCAAAAGAAGTGAGATTCAGGTTTTGCCCTTAACCTGGATGGGACGGGAAATACCTCGTATGGAACGAAGTTCAGGCTTAACCCTTAATCCTGACCGGGTTGAAAATGGAATACCTCATCAAAGGAGGCTCAGGTTTGTACCCTTGACCTGATTGGGAAATGAAATACCTCATCACATGAGGTTCAGGTTTGTACCCTTGACCTGATTGGGCAGAAAATGAACAGATCCTCGAAAGAAGAGACTATGATGGAACCTTCAGATTTCCGCACAATGAATCCGATAGGGGTTTCGCAAAAGAATGGAATTGGGGTCCCTAAAGTTTGAAAAGGGATTTGACTTTGGGCGCTTCATTGCTGAGACTAAATAACTTTTGAAATTGCCTTTTGCTGGAATTGGTGGCTTAACCTCAAGCCGAAATTGGACTGTCTATGGTGGGACAGTGGGGACACAGGGAAGTGTGCGAATCTGAGAGCCCGTGCGCTCAGATTATACCAAAGAAGGGAAGGAATCTTGAAAACTCCCGTTATCAAGTCCTAAAAGGGATGGTGTCAGGATGCGCCAAAGATGAACCTCAAACTCTCGCTTTATGCCAGGATAGCTAGAAAATATTGTCAAAATGTTGAAAATTGTTGTCGATTCAGAATAATTGAAAATGATGCACATTGTTTTGAAAGTATTCCCTCTTTTCTACCTGAAATATTACCTCCGATTGGGCTTAACTCCGTAGAATTAAGATTCGAATTCAAATTGCTTGCGATTGGCTTTCTTTCAAGGAAGCTATCAATTTTCTTGATATGGACGGGAAAGAAAGTATTCTTGATATTGCGAGAACTATTGGTGAAAGAATATTGATAAAAGAAATTCACAAAATTAAAGAAGATTCTTGATAGATTCGGCAGTCTGATATCCTGAGATTCTTTTCTCATGATGATTTTTCTGCACTCTCTTTTTAACAGAATTGGAGCTTTCTTGGATTTTTGGGGATTTACATCATCCTTCATTTTGGAGATGTCCTGACTTTTTCTCTCTTTTTTTTTTTTTTTTGGAAGGGTACGTCACAAACTCCTTCATCTCGGAGATGTTCTGATCCTTCTTTTCTCTCAGGGATTCTCTTGGTAGTTATTAGCTCTTTGGTTGAAAGTCTCTTGATGATAGCGGGAATTAAATATCCTTTAGGGTTTGTCGGTAGGCTCATCACACTCGCCTTCATCTCGACGGTGATCTGAACTTTCCCTGGAAGGATCCGTCACAAACTCCGTCATCTTGGAGATGATTCAAATCTTCTTTGGCCCTGGGGGTCTACTTGCCTAATTTGCCTTCATCTTGACGACAATTGAGAGATCCCTTTTGCAGATATTTAATTGCAGCTTGGGTGTTTGAGGAGATATGGAGATTGAGTGGATTTTTCCTGTATCACTCAGGATATTTCGACTGCTTTATTTTTCAAGAATGGTCTTTAAAAATGTGCCATTGACTGCGATCAATATCAATCACTCATGGCTTTGCAACAACATTGAATTCTCTTTGCTGGCCATATCGCGGATTTATTCTTCATCCTTTTGGTTGGCCAATAGAAAGATTTTGAATTTTGAATCCTTTTTCGCGAAAGCATTGCCCTTTCGGAAGTAATAGTAGAGGTATTCTGAAGTAATAATTTTGTACAATAAAGATTTTTGAAATCAACAAATATTTAATGACAAATTGGCAAAATTTTCTTGAAATCCTTTTGTGAAGGCGAGCATTTGAAGCACAACGCAACACATGCATGACAGAAATTCTATGCTCCTTTCCCCAAAGGAGAAGATTCAGAAATTAGAATTGGGAATTACTCCTCTCTTCCCTGAAGAGGAGGTGTTTGCAAAACGAACTTTCGAAGAAAAATTAAGCTTTCGTCAAAACTTCCTAACATTAGGCTTCTCTTATGGAAAGGGGGCCGGAATTGGTGAGGTTGGTAAATTGGTCATGAAGGAACGAGTTCATCACACTCTCCCTGAAAAGAGGGTCCTTCATGATGAAATGGCCTAGTCTGAAATTATGGTTACAAGGAAAAACGAACTTCCGTCGAAGCTCTCCCTGAACTAAGGGTTCCTTGTATGAAATTGGAATTTTGTTTTGCAAACGGTTCACAAAGGCACAAGTCCCTTCAAACTCTCCCTAAAAAGGGGCTAAGTGAACGAATTGGATAGCATGCGAAAAGAGCGAGCTCCCTCGAACTCTCCCTATACAAAGGGTCTCTCGCAAGAGAATTTTTTTTTGGAATTGGGTATTGGGTGACCAAAAGGTCGAAATTTGGAATTTGGAATTTTGAATTTTTGAAATTGGAATTTTGATATTTGAAATTAGAAATTGGAAGTTTGGAATTTGGAATTTGGAATTTGGAATTTGATATTCGGAAATTGGAAATTAGAAATTAGAAATTTGGAATTTTGGAATTTGGAAATTGATATTTGGAAATTGGAAATTGGGAATTGGGAATTTTGGAATTTGGATGAGTGATCAACACAAAGACTGAGCTCAAGAGGTTGACTGACATGACCATTCAGTGGAACACTAACACGAGTGCTCGATTTTGAAAGGATACCGGTATGCATACCTGTTTAAAAATGTACCAGTTTGGATACTGGATTTTGGTTCAGTTCTGGTGATTGTCTTTCAATCCTGAATCGTTAGGAATTATGATGGGATTGATAGTTGAAATCTCAATACTGACCAGATCGTTATTAATGCGATTGAATGCAAATGAATGCAAATTGATGCACATGAATGCACAAGTGCGTGAAATGAGAGATTTGTTTATCCTGCCTGCATACAGGATATTTGTAGATAAAAACAAAATTTTAAAATGCCCCAGTGTAACTGGGAAAAAGAATTTTGATCATTATTGAAGAAAATTTGGAAGAATTACAAAGAATAGGAAATTGTTCAAGTATAGAATTTTTTCAAATGTCGAGCATTGATGGGATCTGGTAATTCTATTCCATCAGCATTGATGAGCCGATATGAATTGCGAGGTAGTGCCTCTTTGACAACATAAGGACCTTCCCAATTTGGCGACCATTTTCCACCCGGGCGGTGCCTGAGATAAGCTGTTGATCTGAGCACTAGATCATTGACCCGAAATTTTCTCTCAATGACAAATTTTGCATATTGTCGGGCTATCCTCTGGCGATAGGATTGAGCATGCTCTGCTGCTCTGAGCCTTCTTTCATCGAGCAAATCAAGCTGTACCAGTCGCTGTTGCTGATACTGATCAAGAGGTAATTCTAGAAGTGATGCAAATTTCAGAGCAGGTTTCTGAACATGTAGAGGCAGTACTACTTCAGTTCCGTAGACAAGTTCTGACGGAGTAGCATTCGTTGGAGTTCAAATGGTGGTTCTGTATGCCCATAATGCATCATGAATCTTTTCATGCCAGTCACGACCCGTTTCTAAAGTTCGCTCCAGGATTCGAATCAGAATCTTGTTGGTGGCCTCTGCCTGACCATTCCCTTGAGGATAATAAGGAGCAGAAAAATGATGATGAATTTTGAACTTTGAGCAGAATGTCCTTATTCTCTCATTCTTGAAATGACTACCATTATCCGACACAATATCATGCGGTATACCGAAACGGCAAAGGATATTCTTATGGATGAAAGAAACCACGTGTCGACCTTCTACTGTGCGTAGAGTGACTGCTTCTACCCATTTAGTAAAATATTCTGTTGCGGCAAGAAAATATTTATGACCATTGGAGGCTGAAGGAGTGATGGGGCCTACAACATCGAAAGCCCACATGGAAAATGACCATGGCGAGACGACAGATTGCAAGTATGTCGCTGGCGCATGAATGGAAGGCGCATGCATCTGACATTGAACGCACTTCTTTACAAAATGATAGAATCTTGTTGCATAGTTCTCCAATAATATCCTGCTCGGATGATTTGCTTGACGAGAGTCTGATAGCCAACATGACCACCGCAAATGCCTTCATGTGCTTCTTGCACAACTTCTTTGGCTTCTTCTTCGTCCAAACATCTAGAATACTCAGAATTGAATCCACGACGATAAAGGACGTCGGCAAGAATAAAATATCGAGCAGACATGCGTTGAATTGCTCGCTGCTCCCTCTTTGATAATTCTGGAGGAAATTTGCCAGTTTTAATGAAATTCTTGATATCATGATACCAAGGCTTCTTCTTCTGCTCAGCCTGGTTTATCTGCTCTACTGGGACGAAAGCGGGTTGATCAAGTCTGCCAATTTCAAATGAGCGACAAGATTCTCCACTCTTGAAAGACATGATGGATCCCAGATTAGCTAAACTATCTGCAACTTGATTGAAATCTCTCTTGATATGGAAAAGTTGGAATTCTTCGAATTTGTTGGCAAGAGCTGAGACAATCTTCTGGTAAGGAAGTAATTTATGATCTTTCACTTGCCATTCGGCCAGAACTTGATTGACGATTAACAAAGAATCGCCATAAGCATGCACTCTTTTGACATTGAAGTCCTGTAGAATTTTCAGACCTTGTATCAAAGCTTCATACTCGGCCATATTGTGAGTGCACTGAAAATCCAGTTTAAGAGAAAAGGGAATCATCTCTTTCTCTGGTGTGATTAGCAGAATTCTGATTCCTATGCCTGCCATATTCTTGGAACCGTCGAAGAATAAATTCCAAATTTGGGATTGTTGAATATTGCAGATCCGCTCATCGGGGAAATCATCCTCGGCTTTAGCTTCCTCTGCTAGAGGAAAATCTGCTAATTGGTCTGCAATTGCTTGGCCTTTGATAGATTGCTGAGAGATGTATTCCAAGTCGTATTGCATTAATAGGACTTGTCATTTGGCGATTCGTCCGCTGAGAAATGGTTGTTCAAGAACGTACTTGAGAGGATTTAATTTAGATAGAATCTTGACTTCAGATGTCAGTAGATAATGTCGCAATTTCTGACACATCCATACCAGAGCTAGGCATGTCTTCTCTATCTGAGAGTATTTCTTTTCGTAATCAATAAAGGTCTTGCTCACATAGTAAATGGCATGTTCTATCAGGCTGCCTTCTTCGTATTGCGCCAAGAATCCGCTGCAAGCAACTTGATTAACTGAAATATATAGCAATAGGGGCTTCCCCAATTCTGGTGGTTTTAAAACAGGAGGATTGAGAAGATATTTCTTGATGCGTTCAAACGATTGCTGACACTCTGGTCCCCATTCGAGCCTCACTCCTTTTCTAAGCAAATGATTGAAAGGCTCACATCTCATGGCCAAATTAGAAATGAATCGCCGAATTGATTGCATGCGTCCTTGAAGGCTACGCAATTCTTTGAGATTAGTCGGAGGCGGCATGCCAATGACAGCTTTGGCCTTAGCGGGATCCATTTCTATCCCCTTCTTGCTAACCAAGAAGCCTAGCAACTTGCCTGATTCGACTCCAAAAACACATTTTTGTGGATTGAGTCTTAGCTTGTAAAGAATGAGTCACTTGAAGACTTGATTGAGAGCTTCGATGTGATCTTCCTCTTCTTTGGATTTTACCAAGATGTCATCAACGTATGCATCCATAGTCTTGTGCATCTGATCATGGAAAATAACGGCCATAGCGCGCTGATAAGTGGCTCCAGCATTCTTAAGCCCAAAAGGCATAACCGTGTAACAGAAAGTGCCCCATGGCGTGGTAAAGGATGTTTTGGATTGGTCACGAGCGGCCAACTTGATTTGATTATATCCGGAGTATCCGTCCATAAAGGAAAACATGGCATGCCTGGCTGTGCTATCGACTAGGAGATCAATGTTTGGGAGCGGATAGTCATCCTTTGGAGTAGCTTTATTGAGATCACAGAAGTCGATACAGATTCGCACTTTACCATTCTTCTTAGAAACTGTTACGATATTTGCCAACCAATCCGGGTAATCAATTGCTCGAATGAATCCTACTTTAAGCAGATTCTCAAGTCCTTCCTTGACCTGTTGCTCGATTCGAGGATCCATTTTTCTCAACTTCTGCTTGATTGGTTTCGCCTCAGGCTTCAGAACGAGGCGATGTTCCACCAATTTCGGATCTAAACCTGGCATATCTTCATAAGTCCATGCGAATACTTCTTCATGCTGCTTGAGGAAATTAGTGAGCCTTTCTTTCTCTCCTGGACTCAAACCACTGCCAATCTTGAGAATTCTAGGATCGTCTTCTGATCCGATATTGATATCCTCAGTCGGATCTTGAACTAAGGATGATGGCTCATCTTGCTTCTGAACCGATGCAAATTCTGGCAATTCTTGAAGAGCTGAATCGAACTCTGTGGATTCTTTTGACTGTTTTGCAGTCTGACTGCATTCTGTTCTTATTCTCACTTGATGAATTATTGCTGATTTCGAACAGGCGAGCTTCTTGATAGGTCGGGAAGACATTCTAAAATTTGGAGGATAAATTGATTTAGGGAAATTGCTCATCATGAAATAAATTGCTTTTATTGAAAATAATTGGAAAGATAAAAGAGCAAAATGATTTCAATTTTGTGAAGATTTAATATTGAGAAGTAAAGAGACAAATGGCACCAAGATAGACGAAGGAAACTTGCAACTTTATTGAAAGATAGAATTAATCAAAATGACAATGATGAAAATGAAATGGGGTATCATCCCGACAAAAGAATAGAAAAGGAAATACAAATGAATTCTTCTAATGCGTTCCCTTAATGAAAACAGTGCCCTTCTGAGATCTTCGGCTATTAAAGCCCAATCCGGCCCTTTTAGGGGCAATGCTGAGGAATCACTGGTTCAAGACGACCATCTTCATTTTTGCCTAGACCTTGAAAAGGCTGGTAGCCGTGCTTCACTAGTAAATCAAATCCCTTTTTAGCCTTCATAAATTGGGAGAAAAGAGGATGACCCTTAAGTGTGCTGTAATCAATTCGTCCTCCAATCTTGAAGAACTGTGGGCCTCCCCATCGGGTCGCAGAAACTGTATGCTCGGGTTGCACTGTTATCTGTATTATTCCTGAATTCCCTTCAAGGCTGACTTCTTCAATCCCTCTAATGCTAGGGATATCAGTAGTAAAAGAGGGCCTGGGAACCATGGGTTGTACTAGCCTCTGCTCCGGATCTTCGCCTAAGACTGTTGTGATCATACCACCTTTTGACCACTTGATGCACTGGTGCAGAGTAGACGGTACTGCGTTTGTGTTGTGAATCCATGGTCTCCCGAGAAGCAGATTATAGGTGGGTGGTACATTGACCACGTGAAAGAGGATTGAATGGACCGAGTAGTCAATAAAGATCTCCAGGAAGATTTTTCCTTTCGCTGTTTGGCCATGATTGTCGAACCCATAAATGGTGATTGGATCTGGAATGTATTCTTCTTCTTTAATGCCTAAAGCTTTGGCGGTCATCTCCGGACATATATTGAGGTTGCTGCCTCCATCTATCAGCACATGAGGAACTGTCATCCCTCTGGTTCGGACCACAACATACAGAGCGTTGTTATGGAACACATGAGGCTTAGGGAGATCCTCATTGGAGAAAGTAACTGGAGCATTAGTCATGGCCTGATTGACTATATGGGCCATGTCTTCAGGAGTTATACTTGGTTTCACCTTGATTTTCTGTAGCAGATCATTCAACACCTCTAATGCTTGGCGGAAGCTTGAGTTAAGTCCAAAATTGAGACATTTGATAATGCTGTAATAGGCTTTAGAGTTGATGTCTCGCTTTGCTTTGGGGCGGACTTAATGAGATGCTTAGGGAGCCATGGCATTTTTCTGGCTACCTCAGGAGATACCCCAGCGGGCTTGTCAGATACTTTCATTTTGCCGAAGGCTGAAATAAGGTCCATCTTCTGGGCCTTGGACTGAGCCTGCTGCAATACCAGGACCTGATGCTGAGCTTGCATATCATTTTCAGAGCACGGCCTGATATGCTCCTGTGATTGAAAAGATTCTTCGGTGATGACTACTGTGGAATGACGAGGAAATGGCTCTTTTAGAATATCTATATTTTCATTTTCCGCACCTTCTATCAGAAGATTTTTATCGATAAGGTCCTGAACAATGTTCTTCAGAATGAAGCAATTCTCAGTATTGTGCCCCACTGTTCGATGAAATTTGCAGAATTGGTCTTTGAATTTTCCCATAGGAGCGGAAGGATCGACCAGCCTGAGCAATTTGACCATCTCCTTGGTCAACAGGTACTCGAGTACAGTCTCGAGTGATTGATCTAATGGAGTGAACTTCCTCTCATAGCTCCATCCTTCGTGCTTCACTTTCTCTCGGGGTTTTGGTCCCTGCTCTAGCTGAAGCGGCTTGCTGAATTGCGGGATCGACTTTCCTTTTTGGTCATTCTTGTTTGAACCTCCTGCCCCATAACAGAAGTCTCTATTCTGCCCCTTGCGATGATTCTGTTTATCATGTCTGGCAGAGTGAGCGAAATGAGTTTTCTTCTTTGACTCATTCTGATTGTTGTTCTTAGCAAAAGTGAAGCCTTCATAAAAACCATTTTCCATGCTTAACTCGAGCCATTCGGCCCGCTCTATTAACTCAATAAATGATCTGGATGGTGCAGTAGAGATGAGGCCTTTTAGAGGCTGCGAGAAATTGCTTAGAATCAAGGACAAAGCATGCCCTTCTGATATTGGGTCTCTCATCTTATTGCAAGCTGACCTCCAGCGGTGGATAAAATCTCGGGCCTTTTCATTTTCTCTCTGTTTCAGGCCACAGAGGTGGCTGAGGGTCGGGAGTGCCTCAGCATTGAACAGAAAGCGCTCAATGAACATATTCACCACCTTATCAAATTCTTTCAGCTCTATGGGGTTCATGTGCTCCGAGTACCATTTAGCTGACGTTCCCTCCAGACTGCGAGGGAAGCAAAGGAAGAGTGCTCGATTGTCACACTTGAATCATGAACATTCAGCGAAAAACATGGCGAGGTGAGCCTTAGGGTCGCCAGAACCATCAAACTTGATAAATTTTCTGGGGAGATTATCTAGATTTTCATCCCCATCTAAACCATCACAGAAGTCTTCGCTGGTGAAGACTTTCTTGCCCTTGTCGCGGGCCTGCAGATCTTTGACCATTCTCATCATATCTTTTAATTGTGACTGGGTAGGGTCGTCAACAGACTGATTTTTGGATTTGTAAGCCGACCCCTGGCCCTGAGTCGACCTTTTGAATTCATGTTTATTTTCACATTCCTTGTCAGCATCGTCAGCTGATTCTGACAAATCAGATACTTCCTCATGACGACTCTGCTTTTTGCTGATTTTCGCATTTCTGGCTGCATGACCCTTATCTTTCTGCTTTGTTTGAATTTGCTCAGTACTGGCTTCAGTTTGCTCTGCCAGCATCTTGCTCATCATTTTCTTGAACATGGCGTACATCTGGGGATCTACGTTGTCCTCAACCTGCTGTCCTTG
Organism: Nuphar pumila; assembly: GCF_984573655.1. Classification (NCBI taxonomy): domain Eukaryota; kingdom Viridiplantae; phylum Streptophyta; class Magnoliopsida; order Nymphaeales; family Nymphaeaceae; genus Nuphar; species Nuphar pumila. Next base: position 66,218,840 of record NC_143255.1, on the reverse strand, counting down.
ACTACGGGGCGAGTCCATCTCTTCTTCTTAAGCTACTAAGTACGCGACACCTTCAACTGATGTGATTTTCTTTCCGGACCTTGTATGAACCATTGAATGTCACGACAATTCTCTGGAGATTGCTAACGCTCTCTGCAGGGCAGAATTGATGGTTAGGCTTTTGAAGGAAATTTGGTTTGGAGGAAAATATTTATTGAGAATTTTGGTAGACAATTGAAATAATATCCCATTACTAGGGATTGAGTCATCGCTGGGATTACGACAATTATGTTGCTATTCTTTGCAAAATAAACAACTGGAAATATGCCTTGTTACCTAGGCGAGGTCGTCAAACCAAAGTGAAATATAAATAAAGGAATTTTATTGAGGGGAAAACATGATTTTATCAATAATACACTTGACAGAGGGGAGGGGGAAAGACAATTTTCCACCACTCCGGATAATCAGAGGACACTCGAGGACCAGGAAAAATAGTGAGTAACAAAGGAATCCCAGCCATGTCTGGCAGAATGGTATGCTCCGGACCACTGATCTGATGAGAGGTCGAATTCTGGCAGAACCCCTGATAGTGGACGAATCTCTACGCGCTTCTGCCTCTGAGAGAACTGCCTGACGCACCGCTCTGGATGATAGTATGCGCAGAAGAACGGGCCAAGTAGTCTGAACCACTTGCCGTAAGCGTAAGTGTATCTAGGAGGTGATTCCTGACGATCAAAGTAGTCCCATACGACTTCTTCCTCCTGAAGGTTGTCGATCAAGAACCGGTATCGCGCAACTGGAAGAAGCTTTTCGCCATTGTATGTGAATGAGCTGGCTCAGGCTGGCACATGTCGGAGGAACCAAGATTGTAATGCGTAGGTGCACCCTTCGACTAGAATTGATTCTTCGAGTGTGAAATGGGTCAACCCTCGGTATAAAAAGGCGAGTGCGGCCATGGCAATCGAGAGGCGGCTGGTCTGTCGACTTCCCCATCTCCTTAGAAGCTGGACTATTCTGATATCCATATAATTCCGTCCATCGGGAAAGAAAGCGAGTCCCACAGTGCATAGAACCATCGCGTGCTGAATTCTTTCTCGAGCTGTTCGAGATAAGGAGCTGACTTCTGCAAATGTCCCATACTGTCTGTAGATTTCGATCAGGCTCACGTATTCATTTCCATCTTCTTCAATCAATGGCCATGACTTATGCCCTGTCATACGAGTTAAGGCATCTTTAGGGTCCAGACCCTTGACATTGATTAAGAACTGCTTCTCCAACGGATCTCCAGGCTGACCGGCTGGCTCGGGCAATCCCATAATCTCTGAAAATCCATCCATCAGTATCGTCATCTCGCCCCACGGGAACCAGAAGGTAGAAGTGCTCGGATTCCACCGCTCTGCTAGTGCATGGATCAAATTGCCGTTGACTGCCTGCTTTCCGACCGCGGACGCCAGTTCTAGCTCACAATCGTCTAAGTGGTCCGGAAACATGCGAGAGAAATTCTTGAACCATAAATAGTACCACCGGGAAAAGAAGGATCCGGTGCTGAGGACTCGATGTTCGGGAAGACTTTGTCGCACCTCGTAGGAGATGTGACCCTCAGAGAAGACTGAATCAAGTTGACTGGATGCCATCAGACTGGAAAACATGGAAAATTGGAATAAGACTTGGGAAAATAAAGGAAATTTGAGGAAAATGCAGGCAGGATAAAAATAAAGTAGGAAATTCGAGATCCAGAAGACAGGAAAGATGGGAAATCACCTGGAGTTTTGAAGGAAATTAAGGGAAATTTGGAAAATCGTCCAGGGTTTGATGAAATATGAAGAAATAAATGGAAAATGAAGTATTTGGAAAATCGTCCAAGGTTTAAAACATGGACAGTACATGGACATAGATTGGGGAATTTTGAAAAATCGTCCAGTATTTTTAGAAAATTGAGAAAATATGGAAAATAAAAGGAAATGACTATAACATATTCAATCACATTCTGCACAAACAAGTATGCACATACAGCATTCCCTAAAAGCTGACTCTAGATGCACAAATTTTGAAATGGTTGTAGGACCTTAATCCTAACTCTAAGGTTCAGATCAACTGTATCCAATCTAGTTATGCCTATATACTCAAGCCAAGGCTCGATGTACGAGGCATAATATCAATTTCTCCGGTTCTAGGTTCAAGTTTTCCAACATCCTTGAGCACCTGCCGATATACGTTGGACTATGGCCCTTGGTACGTGGCAGGGGGGTTTTCACCCAAATAGGTGGCCCAGTTGTGAGGCTCTGTCCCGAACTATGGTTCTGGAAGAGAGCCCAGCAACGTGAAGACCGGGACAATATAGGTGGGGTGATTTTTGAAATATGAGCACATGCAAGAAAACAGAGGGCTCTAAGTCCTAAAGTGATAGAATTTTGAAATATTTGAAGAAGCAAACAATGTTTTCATACAATTCCTAAATTGAGGAGTGTTGTATTAGACCTAAGTCTATGTGAGCATGAAAATTTCCTCCTCAATATAGTCCTACCAAACAATACTTAGTCTACATGCATTCCATGTCAGCTGGGTTCAAGCCTAGGCTCCTAGGTTCACATGATAGCATAAATTAAAAGCTGACATTCCATGGAAATCGATTTTGACAATTTGAACTAAGTAGAGCTTTAAATTGATCAGGCGAAGACAGGTCCCATCTCGGTCGTCAAACCTGTTATCATCGCAAAATTTTACTTTTGCAAATCAAACTGACCTTTGAAAAAGTTTTTGAAAATAACTCGCCTCCGTTTTTAAAATACGGGAAAATTCCGTAGAATGGGACTCGCCTGTCGGTACGAGGTTCAATCGTTCCTACCACCTTTAACAGGGGTAATTGAACCAAGGATCAATCTTATGCTCTACTCTATTCAACTTGTCTAAATCATATTCTAATTTCTAAATGCACATAGAATCAGGCATGTGCTATGAATTTTCAGAAAATGCACATTTGAAAACATGATGTTTGCTGTGAATAATTGAAATATTTAGGAAATTTAGGAAATGACATCACATGGAAAATCGTGAATTGGGATTTGAAATACTGTATTTGAGAAAGTGAAAATCGATTTCTGCAGAATTTAGAGGTTTTTGTGAAAATCGATTTTGAGAAATGTGAACTAACTCTAGAAAGCTTGATTTCTTTGAATTCAAACTTTAAAATTGAAATTCTAATTTAGAAAATTGAATTTGGAACTTGGGAAATACTTGAAATATCATTGGCAAATCCATATTTTGAGAAAATCGATTTTTTTGAATAAGACTTAGAAAAATTTTGATTTCTCTAACTTCAAACTTTGAAATTGACTGCTTAACATGAAGAATTGAATTTTGAATTTGAGAAAACACTTGAAATTATATTTGAAATTTTCATATTCTGAGAAAATCGATTTCTCCATATGACTTAGGAAATTTTGAGAAATTCAATTTCTTTGACTTGGAATTTGAATTGGAATTGGCAAATGCATGAAATGAATGAATATGGATTTGAGGATTTGAGAAATACTTTTTGTATTTTTGAGAAATGCAGTGCATTTTGAAGTTAGCCTAAGAGTGTAGGCTGAATGTGGCTAATGTGAAGATCATAAATCTAAGTATCATTCGTATTCTGACTATGGCCATAAATACAAATTCCACCAAGTTTATAAACTTTATAGAAGCTAGTGCATGTGCCATTCGTGTAGACCATGGTGAGTTTGAATATGCATGAATCATCATCCATCACACATTAACATTATTTAAAAAAAATAAACTATATGCAATGCAGCCTAAGCTAAGCAGGAAATGTAAATTCTTATTCCAAAGTTTAATTACAAATTACATCACTATTGAAATTTAAATACAAGAAATTAAAGGGAAATAAAGTCTTCAATGTACCTGCAAAACTAGAAAACTTGGTTAGTGAATATATGTTGGCTTTTCCAGATTTATCTAGCAATATCTGGAAATTGCTGGCTTTTGCTAGATATAAGCCTTTTCCTTGATTCCCTTAAATAAAAATGATAAAGATATAAAATCAAATTGAGAAAATAATGAATATAAGATATGGAATTTCGAAATTGGGGTCCAAATGACCAAAATACCCCTAATAACAAGACTATGGCCTTGAAATTAGGGTTTTTAGAAAGATATTTGGTAAAAATGCAAGTTTTGAAGTTTAGATGAAATAAACTAAGCTAAATATGATGTGACATGCTTAAATATATGAAAACTAGGGTTAGGGATTTCGAAATTGAGGTCAAATAACCAAATTACCCCTGATAGCAAGACTATGGCCTTGAAATCAGGGTTTTTAGAAAGATATTTTGGTAAAAATTTGGGTTTTATGCCCTAAATGAAATCAAATAACTGCAAAATTAAACCTAAAGCATCCTAATATGATTAAAAACATAATTAAACCCTAAAACTATATGCTTATACACGAAAATCCAACAATATCACAAAAACTATGAATTTTGCAGTGTTTTTGGATCTTTCAAGGGCCCTGTTTTGCAATTTTATTAATTCAGACATCAAATGGCTTCAAAAATCCATCAAATTTGGTACTTGCACTTGTTATAACCCTAGTTTTGACTTAGAATTATAAAAATAATTTTTTGACATTAAATCAACCCGAAAATTGCATCAAACCCTAAAAATATGCTATTTTTGACCTAATTCATCAACCAGTTTCAATCCAAGACCTGAACCAAGGGTCAAATCTCCATGAAAATTTATGCAATTTTACAAAGACTAACTAAGATAGAAAACAGAGATTTCCCAATTTACAGATTGGAAAAATCATCTCTGGTTAGGGAGAAACCCTTCCGGCAATCTGAGTTAAAATATATCACTTTTAACAGGGATTAAAACGGCTACTTCAGATTGAAAATACAGACATAAATAGCAATCCTAAACAAAAATCTCTGAAATTTTAGTGGTGAACATTAGACAGAAAAATAGAAATACTCACTTTTTACAGATCATGAATCGGATCTGTGGTTTGGGATTTATGACTAACACAAGTCTGATTAGGGTTTTGGTAAACCCTAACGAGTTTTAAATTGAAAATCAGACTCTCTGACAGAGGAAAAATACTAAACAGGCTTCAAAAAATCCGAATTTTTTACAAAAGATAGATCTAATCAATGTAAATCCATGTAACTTTACAGATCTAAAATTTGATATATGATGAGAGAAATATCATCACAGCAAGTTACCCTCTTGATTTTAACAACGATTTTAAAGTTTTAAAAACCCGATTTGGTGTCTGATTTTTCTGACAGGGTTCCCGAAGTCCAAAAACTCTGATTTTTTTACAGTAGTTCAATCACATATGAATGCATCACATATAAAAAAATCAGAAATTAACAACACATATTTCAATCCGAAACAGCATGCTCTTTTCTGTTCTAAACTAAAAAACACACAGAAATCTAATAAACTTGAGAAAACATGCATTAGCTAATGAAAAACAATAAAATAAACATTAAAACAGTAAATAAAAATTATTTCTATGCTATATGACGTAACATAAACATGAATAAACCATTAAATAAATAAAAAATCAGGGAATCAATGGCTGGAATTTGCTTTCACCTTTGAAATCTTGGATTTAACCCATTTAACGGTAAATCTCACGTTTCGTCGGTTAAGAATATGAAAAACGTACCTCTCATCGATTCTAATGGATTAGAATCCTTGAAATCACCCTCAAACTGAGTTAGATCATGTTCTTGGGTCGATTTTGGGGTTCTTGGATGAAATCCATGGTTAAATCCATGAACACAAGAGTTTCCATGGTGAAATCTATTGAAAAATCATAAAAAACTAATAAAATAATAAAAAAAATAATATTAAATAAACTCACCTTGGCGCTGCAGCTGCAATGGAGGAAGGTAGAGGTTCTGGAGAGGAGAGAGAGGCCACGAAAATTTAAGAGAAAAAGAGTTCCTTTTGACCTCTTGAAGTCTCCTATTTATAGGTTTTCAAAACCTCCTTAATTAGGGTTAATTAAGGAGTTTTATTTTTTTAGAACTCTTTCTAATAAATCCAATAAAGGGGGCAACGATTTTTTGGAGAATTATAGCCTAGGTGGGACTCTAATTAATCCCTAATTAACCCCTAATTAAACCCTAGAAAGTCCAAATGTGGCACCACCTAGTATGGACCCACATTTGGTTTTTAAAACTTGAATTTAAAACCTTTAAAAACCAATGGTTTAAAACTTAAATAAAATGGATTTTTAAAATTGATTTTGACTCCTCTAAACTCCTAACACAAACCAAGACACTGACTAACCCTAGTCTAGCCCTGACTTACTCGAACATGGCGCCACCCCGAGTGGGCCCTACTTGAGTTTTTCAAAAAGTGATTTTAAAACTTGAAATTGAAGGAGTTTTCAAAAGGATTTTCAAAAGCAATCTTAAAATTAGAATTTTTGAAATGGCATAGGGTTCTAACCAAGTCATAACTCCTCTGAATATGGTGCCAACTGAGTGGGCCCACATCGAGTTTTGAAGAATTTTGAAATAAACACTGAAAATGGTTTTAAAAAGGGGTTAAAATCAGTATTTGAAATTCAAGATCTTTGAAAATAGGGTATCAAGCGAACTGGAACTCTGAGTTAGAGTCCTGAACTCTTAGGATTCTGAGATTTTAGATTTTAGAATTCAAATGGAAGAGTTTTCGAAAGATTTTATCAAAAACTGACGAAATAAGTCAAAAAAACACAGTCAGGGGTAGACTCCTAACTCGACCGACCTCTAAAATAGAGTCCTGAATTAACTGGACTCTGTAAAATGACCTAAATTTTGAAAACAATAAAAAATGAATTAAAAACAGACTTCAAAACAGACTCCTGACTGGACTAGGACTCTGGGACAGAGTTCTGATCGGACTGAAACTCTAGATTTTTTTGGTATTTTTTGAAAAATAGACGAAAGAACTTGTCAAAACAGTGAAAACAATAACGAATACTGGAATAAAATAGAGTTTTGATTCAACTGAGACTCTGAGGACAGAGTCCTGATTGAACTAGGACTCTCAGATTTTTGGATTTTCTTGAGAAAACAAATGGGAGGATTTTGAAAAATAGTTAAAACAGGATGAAATTGAAGTTTTGGTTCAGAGTCCTGATCTGATTAGGACTCTAAGAAAGAGTCCTGATTCGATCAGAACTCTAAGAACTTTGGTTTTCTGATGAACAAATGATGAAATTTGGGCAAAGCTTTTTGAAAACTAGTGAAAATGAAGTGAGAAAATGAATTTTGGATAGAGTCCTACTTCGATCAGGACTCTGGGGTAGAGTCCTGATTTGATCAGGACTCTTAGATAAAACCGCAGAATTTTGAAATTCTTTGATAAAAGTGTAACAAATTTGATAAATGGAAAGATTTTTAAAAGATTTTCTCAAAATTGAAATCAGGATCAGAGCCCTGATCCAACTAGGACTCTCTGAACAAAGTCCTGTTTTGACTAAAACTCTGAGTTTCTGACTTTTTTTGAAAGATTTTGAAAGATTTGATTGAAATAGATAAAATAGCTGTAAAAGATTAGAGTCCCAATCCAATTGAAACTCTAAAGAAGAGTCCTGATCCGATTGGACTCTTGAAGAAGAGTCCTGATCCAACTAGGACTCTAACATTTTGGCGAAAATAGAAGATTTTAAAAGGTTTTCTCTGAAAATAGGTAAAAAGGTAGTGAAAAGTAGAGTTTTGATCCGACTGGACTCTGGAAAAAAGAGTCCTGATCCAATTAGGACTCTAAGATTTTTGAGATTTTTGATAAGTGAAGGAATCCAGAAGCGACACCACCTAAATGGGCCTCATCTGAGAATTAAAATCAATTGAAATTGAGTTTGAAATGAATCCAGATCGTTTTCTAAGAAAGTATTTCAAAATATAAGGTCCCGAGGGTTGGAAAATAACAGAATGTTGAATAAAAACCCAGGTTTTGAAATTGATTTTTGAAAGAAAAAGTTTTAAAACTCGAATCTGGATTAAATATTTTGAAAACAAGAGTGTTGGATCTCAAGAATAAAATGCAATGACATGTAATGCGATGCAATAAAATGGTATGCCGAATGTATGCAATGATATGCAACTACATATGAAATGGACAAACACTGGATGAGGGTGAAAATTTGGGGTGTTTACAAGCACTATAGGTGAATCTAGCATCCGTTCACCAACCTCATCCCAGTAAACAGGTGATCGACAAGACTTCCCGTACAAAGCTTCGCACGGGGCCATACCGATACTCGCATGATAACTATTATTGTACGCGAATTCTGCCAACCCGGTATGAGAGTCCCATTCTCCCTTTCAGTCTAACATGCACGCTCGCAACATGTCCTCCAAAGTCTGAATCGTGTGTTCAGATTGTCCGTCGGTCTGAGGGTGGAAAGCGGTGTTGAATTTTAGTTTCGTGCCCAAGGCCAACTGCAGTTGTCCCTAAAACCTGGAGGTGAACCTCGGGTCACGATCGAAGATGATTGACACAGGAACACCGTGCAATCTCACAATCTCCCTGACATAGAGGTCTGCCAAGCTGTCCAGTGACTGACTGAGCCGAATAGGGAGGAAATGCGCCGATTTAGTGAGTCGATCCACAATCACCCAAATCGCATCGTGTTTCCTCCGCGTCCTCGACAAACCGACGATGAAGTCCATCGTGATGTCCTCACACTTCCATTATGGAATCTTCATCTGCTGCATCACTCCGCCTGGTTGCTGGTGCTCGATCTTAACCTGTTGGCAAGTCAAGCACTTCGAAACGTACTCGGCTACGTCCCGCTTCATTCCACTCCACCAATATCTGCGCTACAAATCTTTGAATATCTTTGTGCCGCCTGGGTGAATCGTGTACTTGGACTTGTGGGCTTCAGCGAGAATCTCATCTCTCAAAATAGGGTTTTCTGGCACCCAGAGACGATCCTTACACCATACACCTCCTTCCTCACTCAGACGGAAGGGGGTATCGGCCCGCTGCGTTGGAGCCTTCAGCTTTTCGTACCGCTCATCGATCTTTTGACTAACAAAGATCCTTGATAATAGCTCAGGTTGAGCTACCATGCTGGAAAGACTGATCGAAACTGGAGTGACTGCAAACGGTTCCCACGATATCAGATCCTCGATCAACTTCCACCCCGCAAATAACAAATTAACGGAAACGGTGGGAGACTTGCGGCTCAGAGCGTCAGCCACAATGGTCGCTTTTCCTGGGTGGTAGGACAAGGTAAAGTCGTAATCCTTGAGGAATTCCAGCCAACGTCGCTGCCTCATATTCAGCTCCTTCTGCGAGAACAAATATTTTAGGCTCTTATGATCTGTAAAAGCCTCAAACCGCTCCCCATATAAATAGTGCGGCCATATCTTCAATGCGAAGACCACCGTTGCTAACTCCAAATCATGAGTCGGATAATTCTTCTCATGTATTTTAAGTTGGCGCGATCCATAGGCGATCACTCTATCGTTCTGCATTAAGACGCAACCCAAGCCTGTCCCGGAAGCGTTGGTGTAAATCACGAAGCCGCCTTGACCCGAAGGTAAGGCCAAAATAGGAGCAGTCGTAAGATGTTCCTTCAACATCTGAAAACTGCTCTCGCACATGTCGTCCCACACGAACTTAACTTCTTTCTTCAGGAGCGTCAAGGGTAGAGAGATCTTAGAAAAGTCCTGGATAAATCTTCGATAATACCCAGCTAATCCAAGAAAACTCTGAATGTCACGAACATTCCTCGGTTGCTGCCAACTGAGTACAGCCTCGACTTTCGCTGGATCCACGAACACACCTTCCTTGGAGATGACATGTCCCAAAAACATGATCTCCTCGAGCCAAAACTCGCACTTAGAGTACTTAGCGAACAAACGCTCATTTCGCAAAGTTTCGAGAATAACTCTCAAGTGCTCACGATGTTGCTCCCAGCTATCGGAATACACCAAGATGTCGTCGATGAACACGATCACGAAGGTGTCCAAGAAGGGTTTGAACACCCTATTCATGAGATCCATGAACGCTGCAGGAGCGTTAGTGAGTCCGAAGGGCATGATCGTAAATTCGTAATGCCCATACCTAGTCCGGAAGGCCGTCTTGGAGATATCATCTCCCTTAATTCTGAGTTTATGATACTCAGATCTAAGGTCGATCTTTGAGAAGATCTTGGCCCTCTGCAACTGATCGAACAGATCCTCGATGCGTGGCAACGGGTACTTATTCTTTATTGTCGCCTGGTTGAGCATCCGATAGTCGATGCACAATCGCAATGATCCGTCCTTCTTCTTCGCGAACAAGACAGGAGCTCCCTAAGGCGAGACGTTGGGGCAGATGAATGCCTGATCCATCAACTCCTGCAACTGCTTCTTGAGCTCTTCGAGCTCGGCTGGTGCCATCCGATATGGAGCCTTAGAAATTGGCGCAGTACCCGGCAGCAACTCGATGCTGAACTGCACCTCACGAGGTGGAGGAAGGCCTGGCAGTTCCTCCGAGAAGACGTCTGGAAAATCTCTAACAACCTCTAAGTCTCCCATCGAGACTCGCGTCGGCTCGGACTGGACGACACTAACCAAAAAGGCAATGCATCCCTTCTTGAGGTAGCTCTGCGCCTTCAGCGACGAAATCAACTTGCTCGCCCGAACAGGTTTCACGATCTTGAATTCCATCTTGGGCATTTCTGGTGGAGATAAAACAATCCTGCTATCTCGGCAAAAAATCTTGGCATGATACTTGTGCAGCCAATCCATGCCTAGGATGACGTCAAATTCTGTCATCACTAGCAGGATAGCACAAGCTGGTAAATGCCAATCTGCCAGGACTACGTCCAACTCTGGTACGTAGGTCACACAAACAGTATTTTTCCCAATCGGGTTATACACTTCAAGGGTATTATGCAAGGGTTTTACAGGTACGCGCAAAAACTCGGCAAAATTTACCGAAATAAAAGAGTGTGTGGCACCACAATCAAAAAGCACAAAAGCAGCCTGATTAGAGACAAAAAGGGTACCTTGCACAAGGTCGCCCTTGGTCAACTGCTCGGCCTTGGCTGAGTAGACGCGCCCCGGCGCCCTCCTCTGACCGCTCGACTGCGGTTGTGGCGACTGATACTGCTGTTGCTGCTGTGGTGGCCGAGGGAGCAGAGGTGCTCCGCTGGTCTGCCTGGCATCGTCAGCCGCCTTTTTGCGACAGTCGCGGGCGTAGTGGCCCATCTTGCCACAATACAGGCATCCGCCTGTGTCGAGCGGGTACGCCTGCCCAATGTGGGATCGACCGCACTTGGGGCACACATTGCCCGTCTGCTGCCTGGCTGGAGGGTTGCCCTGAGGCCGCTGACGCTTCGAAGGAGGATATCGTTTTCTTCCTCCTTCGCTCTTCACAGGAAGGAACGATCGTTTGCCTGGGTCATCGGAAGGTGTCTTCGGCTCACCACCCGTAGCGGGTGGCCTCCTGCCATAAGTACTCTTAGTACGCTCCCAAGCCTCACTCAGGAGGGTGGCAGCAGCAACTGCCGCAGAGAAGGTCGAGGGCATGCTGGTTAGGACCCGATGCATGAGCCCCTCCTTCAACCCCCGAACAAACTTTCCTGCTCGTTCGCGATCATCCGCGAACAGGTTGGGACAATAGGGTTCTAAGCGTTGAAATTTGGCGATATAATCCGTCAAACTCGAATTGCCCTGGCTGAGATCCAAGAACTCCACCTTCTTCTTCTCCCTCGCATGAGGCGAGAAGTAGTTCTCCAAGAAAGCCTTTCTAAAAGCTTCCCAAGGAATGGGCGAAATTCCTGAAAACTGCACACTCTGAGCCATGTCCCACCAACTGCGAGCATTCTCCTTCAGCCTAAAGGTCCCGAATAATGTCTTCTTGTCATCGGGCACTGACAAGACCTCGAACACTCGTTCCACCTCCTTCACCCAGTTATCGGCCATGTCTGGGTCGGGATTGCCGTCGAAGGTCGCTGGGTCAAGCTTCAGGAATTTCTCATACGTCACTGCGGTATGCGGCTTCGACTAAAGAACGGGCGCTGATTCCCTTTGAGAACGAATCTGGTCTCGCATAGCCGCTGCTAGGGAACTTATGGAATCCAACACGAATCCCCGCTGATCTGACCAATCGTCAGCAGACCCTTCATTCAAGTTCCTTGCCATCCTTGGAGTAAACAAGGAATACCAATAATTAGAATTTTCAGGAAGCTCGAAATAGGCCAGAAACATAAGTATTATTCATGTTTAACATGAGTAGTTTAGGAAAACCCAGCAATGCTGGTACATAAGCAGAATGCGTCAAGCCTCTTAGCTTAACAATGCAAAATACACCTACTAAGAAAAAAAAAGGTATACTCACAGCGCGATGCGGATGCTCAATGGTCAAGAATCTTTGTTTCCCTTAGCTCTGATACCAAGTTGTAACGCCCCAAAATTTCAAACTTTCGAACCTTTCAGAAAATAGGCAAGAGACTAAAAGAAATCTCTTTATTACAAAGTTGGTTTATGAAATCAGCGGAAGACCATCCTTTTGTTAATTTTAGAAAGGCAAGCTGACCACTTTGGGCGCGTTAGCTGAAGAACCAAAACATACAAACCATGCTACTTGAAAAAGACACTTCCATTAAAAGAAGGTTCCAAAAGTACAAAATTCAGATGTCCAAAGGAAAATCCGTTACAAGACCCAAAAAAATCCATTAGAAGAAAGTCTTGAACCATCTTGCCATCGCGCCATCGCCCGTGGAGTACCTATTCATCACCTGTACCCATAGAATGGGTTAGTTTCCCAAAAACTAGTAGGTGCACAAGAGAGACTACAAGGAAACTGAATTATGTACATTTAATTTAGTAGGTTACGCAGTTTAAAGCAGATATACAGTTAAACAGGTAAGCAATGCAAGCAGGTAAATAGTGCAAACGCGTAAGTAGTGCAAGCGAATTAGTAGTGCAAACGAATAGGTAGTGCAAGCGAATAGGTAGTGCAAGCGAGTCAATAGTGCAAGTGAATAAGTAGTGCAAGCGAGTGCAAGTGAGTCAGTAGTGCAAGCGAGTGCAAGGAAGTCAGTAGTGCAAGTGAGTGCAAGTGAGTCTCACTTCTCAACAACCAGTGTGAACAAACTTTATGTTTCGATATTACTGGCCTGCGGGTACGCGCAGGCAAAACGTAGAAACAACTAAGACTAGTTCGGGCGTCTGTTATTCTATGTATTTTGAATAACCCGAATAGCTAGTTGAGTTCGCTCCAAAGGGACGACTTTAGCCGAGAGAGGATTCCCCAAAGGAGGCAGTGTCACAGATGCATCCAACTTCTGCAGAAGTGTTGAGCTAACTATTGTAGCCCCTTTCCCCAAACTCCAATGACTGGGGAGGCCGGATCATTGCCCGTAAGGTGGTTGTTAACAACCTGTCCATTGGAGTTTGTACCGCTCTGTCCTCTACCTTGACAGACCACTAGAAACGAATAGGTACGTTAGGGGTTGCTTAACCAATGACCCATTCTATGTTGTGGTCTTTAAACCACTCGAGTATCTTGCCTGTGAAGGCGAATGTGAGGCCATTTATGTGATTACAGCATTGTGCATTGTGATCATCGCAAAATTTTTCCTCTCGTAATATTCTCTCTCTTCTTTCTCTTTTCCTTTCCAACCCCTATTTTCTCATTTTTGAAGGGAGAAAATAAAAGGACAGAAAGAAAGAGAGAAAAGAAAAGAGGAGAAAATGAATTCTTTTGCGGGTCTCACTTGACCTTAATTTTGAAAATATTTGAAATAACTCGCCTCCGTTTTTGAAATATTTGCGGGAAAACTAGGAGACGGGATCCGCTCGTCTGTACGAGGTTCGACCGTTCCTGGCGCCTTTACTAGGGGTAATCGAACCAAGGGTCGAATTTATGCCTTTTGTTTTGCTAAGAATTTATTCTAAGTCTAAATGCACAAAGAATCATGCTTGTGCAAATGCAAAGATGTATGCTCTTTTTGAAAATGTTTTGAAGAATTCCAAGTGTTTCTGAGATGAATCTGATAAAGTGAAGAAATGATTGAATTTAACTTAGAACTTGAGATAGATCAGAGAAGTTCTAAGTCTTTGAAGTAAATCAGAGTTGGAAGAATAAATGAGAAAGAATGACTTGAAGCTTTGAAATGAAAGGAAATGAAGTTTTAAAGTTAGAAATGGACTTTGAATTTTGAATTTGAATTTAGGAAAGGAAATGAATACTTGAGATGGAATTTAAATCTAGATTTTTTTGAAGTTGGAAATTTAGAATGGATCTGAGAAATCCAGATGGTATTTAAGAATAGAAATGGATTTAAGAGATTCATATTAGATCCGAAAATGAAAATGAAATCTAGAATTGGAATTGGATTCCGGATCCTAGACAAAAATGGGATCCGAGATTTAGAAATCAAGATGGACCTTTGGTTCTAGATCCTAAAATGGAGTGGATCTGAAGTCTGAGATCCAAATGTAGATTTGGGTTCTAGATCCTAAGATGGATTTGGATCTGAAGTCTAAGATCCAATGTTGAGCTGGACTCTGGGCCCTAAGATGGAATTGGATCTGAAGTCTAAGATCCAAAGTATAATTGGATTCTGGATCCTATAATAGATTTTGGATCTGAGGTTTGAGATCCAAAGGGGCATTGAGTTCTGGATCCTGGAATGGAATTGGATCTGAATTCTGAGATCCAAAGTAGAATTGGATTCTGGATCTTAGAATAGAGTTTGGATCTGAATCTGAGATCCAAAGTAGAAGTGGAATCTTGGAACCTAGAATAGAGTTTGGATCTGAATCTGAGATCCAATGTAGATTGGATTCTGGATCCTAAAATAGAGTTTGGATCTGAATCTGAGATCCAAAGTAGAATTGGGTTCTGGATCCTATAAAAGATTTTGGATCTAAGGTCTGGAGGTCATGATGCAATTTGGATCTGAAGTCTAAGATCCAAAAGTAGAATTGTATTTAGAAAACTGGATCCAAGTTGATCTAACTTTGGATTTGGGTTTTGAAAGTCCAAATGGGACTTTTGAAGATGGATCTGGGTTTTGAAAACCCAGATTGAATTTAAAATTTAAGAATAGTCAAGATTCAAAAATCAATCTCAAACTTGTGATTTTTGATTTTGAAGATAAGAAGATAAACTTGATTTTTGAATTTGAAGATGAATCAAAAAATTCAAAGTTAAATTGAACTTTGAAATTGAATTTTGAATTGAGTTGGAAATTTGAAGTTTTGAGTATAAAATGATTTTGGAATTTCAAAGTCAAATTGAACTTTGAAATTGAATTTTTGAGTCTTGAAATGAGATAGAATTGGATTTGAATAAGATTTGATTTGAGAAATGAAGAAGAAGAATCACTTGGAATTTTGAAAAGGAAATTTTGAAAATATGATGCAATTCTATCCTGTATGATGAATGAATTCGAATAAGTTTGAAATTGGATTTGAAAATCATATTTCATTCTTCAAATGAATTTAAATAAGATTAATGATATAATACACTCCTGACTATGGTCATTGAATGTATTATATAATAGTCATATCTAAATTCAAATGAAGGATAAAATACCTTTTTGGAGCTTTTATAGAATTTAAAATGAAATTAACCTTCAATATACCCTGACTATGGCCATTGGTATATATTTTGAGTTAATTTTAAGTTAAATTCTGATAAAAGAAGAAAATATTTTAGGAAAATATGATGAATTTTGAAAATGGATCCAGTGTGGATCTAGTGTTATTATGTAAAAGATAAAAATATTAAGCTTTGTCCACACCCTGACTATGGCCATTGGTGTGGTTCATCAACTTATTATTTTATTATTTCTTACGAAATGGTGCATATGCCATTCGTGTTTCACCATGGTGAGAGTTCGAAAAATAAAGGCAAAAATGCATGAGAACAAGCAATTTATGTTGTTTACAATGCTCATCCATTCTACCTAAAACAGGAAACATAACATTCTCATTAAATGTCTGTGATCATCGCAAAATTTTACCTCTTTTGTTGGTTTCTCTCTCTTCCTTCTCTTTTCTTTTTCCAACCTCCATTTTTCTCCTTTTTGAAGGGAGAAAAATAAAAGACAGAAAAGAAAGAGAGAAGAGAAAAGAAAGAAAGAAAGAGAGAAGAGGAACTATTTTGCGCGGTCTCACTTGACCTAAATTTGAAAATATTTAGCAAATAACTCACCTCCGTTTTGAAAATTTGCGGGAAAATGGAGAGACGGGATTCGCTCGTTAGTACGAGGTTCGACCGTTCCTGGCGCCTTTACCAGGGGTAATCGACCCAAGGATCGAATCAATGCCTTTTGCTTTGCCTAAAATATAATCTAAGAATTTATTCTAACTCTAAATGCATAAAGAATCATGCTTGCGCAATGCAAGGATGTATGCTCTTTTTGAAAAGATGTTTTTGAAAGTTTCCAAGCATTCTGGGATGAACTGGGTAAGGGAATGAAAAAATGGTTGAATCTAACTTAGAATTTGAGATAGATCAGAGAAATTCTAAGTCTTTGAAGTAAATCAGAGTTGGGAAAATAAATGAGAAAGAACGATTTGAAACTTTTGAAGTGAAATTTCAAAGTCAGAAATGGACTTTGAATTTGAATTTTGGATTTAGGAAGGGAAATGAATACTTGAGATGGTATTGAATTTAGATTTTTTTGAAGTTTGAAATTGGAATGGACTGAGAAAATCAAATGGTATTTTAGAATATAAATGGATTTAGATTAGATCCGACAATGGAATTGAAATCTAGAATTTGGAATTGGATTTCGGATCCTAAATAGAATGGGATCCGAGATTTGGAATCCGAGATGGCCTTGAGTTCTGGATCCTAGAATGGGTTTGGATCTGAAGTCTGAGATCCAAATTTAGAATTGGGTTCTGGATCCTAAGGTGGATTTAGATCTGAAGTCTGAGATCCAAGGTAGATATGGTTCTGGATCCTAAGATGGATTTGGATCTGTAATCTGAGATACAAAGTGAATGTTGGATTCTGGATCCTAAGCTGGATTGGATCTGAAGTCTGAGATCCAGAGTAGAATCAGGTTTTGGATCCTAGAATGGATTTTTGGATCTATAATCTGAGATCCAAAGAGTGGAGATTTATACTTGGAAATCTGGATCCAAGTTGAGATTAGGATCTATCTTTTGAATTTTGATTTGAGGTTTTGAACTCTGAATATAAATGAATTTCAAAGTCAAATTGGATTTTGAATTTGAAAGCTTGATTTTTGGAATTTAGGAAATGAATCGAGAATCTCAAAGTTAGGTTGAACTTTGAATTTGATTGGAGTTTTGAATATAAAATGAATTTAGAATTTTTTAAGTCAAATTGAACTTTGAAATCTGATTTGAATTTGAATATAAAAATAACTTTGAAATCTCAAAGTTGAATTGATCTTTGAGATTGAAAATGAAATTGAATTTGAGGATGAATTGGATTTTATAAAGATTGAAGATAGATTGAGGAAGATACTTACATTACTTGGAATTTTTAGAAAGGGAATCTTGAAAATATGATGCAGTTCTATCCTAAATGATGAATGAATTTAAATTTTTGAATTTGGATTTTGAAAAGCTATTTCATTCTTTAAATGAATTAAAACAAGATTGAATATATAATACATCCTTGACTATGGTCATTGAATGTATTATATAATAATCTATATTTAAATTCAAGAGAAGAATAAAATACATTTGGTGCTTTTATAGAATTTAAGATGAAATTAACTCTCAATATACCCTGACTATGGTCATTGGTATATATTTTGAATTAATTTTAAGTTAAATTCTGATAAAAGAAGAAAATATTTAAGGAAAATATGATGAATTTTGAAAACGGATCAAGTGTGGATCCAGTGTTGTTTTGTAAAAGATAAAAATTCTAAGTTTTGTCCACACCCTGACTATGGCCATTGATGTGGATCATCAACTTAGGATCAATTACCTCTTACGAAAATGGTGCACGTGCCATTCGTGTTGCCATTTGTGAGAATTTGAGAAATAAAGGAAAAAAATGCATGAAAACAATCAATTTATGATGTTTATAATGCTCATCCATTCTATCTAAGAATTGGAAATGTAAATTTTTATACCTAATTTATTACAACTTTGAATTGCAAATATTAGAAATTTCTAGTCTAAGAGAGAAATTCAAGCTTCTTGTATATTCCTGCAAAACAGAGTTAGCACAGGACTGGATGTGATGATATGAAGGACATTAAAAAAAATGCTATTTTAATGTGTATGTAATCATAATGAAATGGGTGTATACCTATCTAAATGTGATAATTATACTAAATGAAGGGTATAAAAAAAAAAAAAACTTCTTTTGACTTGAACACATCATCTATAGGAAGACTACTTTCCAAAACCTGCAAATGATTGCCAAAGAGCTCGATTTGGGAAACTGCAACATCATCATGTAACCTTATGAATGCCTCAAATGTTGCCTTGTATCAAAAATATTGTATCTTCATTGACCCCCTTTATTCTCAGCAACTGCTTCCGGCTAGTTATTCGATTTTTCTCAGCCAGCTAGCTGCTTCTTGAGGAAGAGGTTGGTATGTTACATGCTGTGAGTACAAGTGAAAACGGGACAGCAAATTGGAGCTTGGGCTGTTACATAGGACTGTGAAACAGTGTAAAATGCTATGCAGCAGTGGAAATAGTAGGTTTGATGTGCACTTAGAGGAGGTTAGCAAGAAGATGAATGGGAAGGGATGGCAGCGCTGTGGGAATGATGCTACAGATAGTGTGCTGGACCTATAGTAAGATGCTACTATAGTTATTGGAAGTGATGTGCTGCAATGGAAGGAAAGTGTGAAAATGAATGTTTGAAGTTTAAATGCAGCGAGGTGCTGCTAAGGTGATGTAAAAGTGTGTGCTGGGAAGTGAAGGATGAAGTGGTTAGTGTTGTAGCAGGAAGATGGGTGAGGTAGATAATATAAAGGACAGGGAGTAGATATTTATGCTGTAAAACAGGAAACACAGGGACAAAATGGGTTGTGAAGCAGGGAATGAACAATGGTGTTTGCAACTAACGAAGATGCAACAATGGTGACAGCAAGTATGACTTTCAAAGTATAATTTGTGATGTAAAGAATATAAATGTGCAGAGGCATAAGTGATGCTGCAGGGTATAATGAAGTGGATGTTATGACATATATATTATTGTAAATGGTCATGAAAATTAGATATAGCAATGGTGATATATGGAGGATATGAATATAAGATGAAAAATAGAGTGTACAGAGGCTGCTGATTCTAGGCATATGAATGCAGAAATGATAAACTAATATTAGTAGGCAAATCTCCTGAAAGTTATACAACAATAAAATTACCTGATCATCAGCCCCCCCCCCCCCCCCCCTTTACCTGTTGTAGCAACTCCTCATGTAATGGATCTATAGTCATATTAAATACTCCAGGATAACACAAGAGATGAGCCCCTTTTATAGCATATCACATGGTTAGCTCTTGACCCCATGATATTTACCAATGCCCATTTGCCCCACATCTGTGTCTACAGTAGTTGGCGCTTCTCCTGCAATAAATGATTCAGATCCCTTGAAAGTAATCTTCCCTGGAATGTCAATGTTGACCAGATGTATCTTTTTATGCTTAGCTTTCAGCTTTCCATTTCAAACAACATTGAGGATGATGAGGATGCATCACCACCAGCATCGATGTCTGCTGCATATATTGGGAAACTCTATTTTGGATAAGGATTGTTCCAAAATTTAGGTAGAACAACCAGTTGGGCATCCTTTTCTGCAGCTTCTTCAATTGTTTCACGTGTATGAGCAACGTTTTTCCCTTTATCTTGAGTGACCAAACAACTGGCAGAGAGCAATCTCGAAGTGTTCAATGAGGACTATGAAACACATAGAGGAGTCCAATTTTCTTCAGCACAACTTGCATTGGAACGAAATTGTGCCACCAGGTTTTATCCCATTGAATCTATGAAGGCTTTTGGCACGTATTATTGTATCAAGCTCCTATGCCTTTCACCAAGTATCCACTGACCATATGGAAGATATTGTCTAACATTATGATGATCATCAGATCTTGCTTCAGAAACAAGGTTAGAGTCTTGATTTTACTTCAAACTCGAACTGCCATAGATGTCCAGCTCTTGAATCCAAGCGCCTCCACCACTCCCTTGAGATCCTGATGACCCACTTACCAATGGTAGAACTTCTGAGTCAAGTTTTTCAGCTGGACGTGAGTGACTTGAGCCGACCAAAATGTCTGGAGAAGGTATTGAATTGAAGGATCGCTACTTAAGTTCCTCCACAAAATTTCAAAGGTGAGCCCCGAAGCTAGGGATCTGGTGGTTATAATTTTTGTTGAAATGAAGGACATGCTGATTCTGATCAACAATAACTTGTAGAAATGTGAACGTCATGGAATGCAGATGACGTAGGAATGAATGCTAATGCCAAGTGATTGGTGAAACTGTGTGTGTGTGGGGGTGTATCATACGAATGGTGAGCAGAAACAATGAATGGAATGGGCAATGGGCGTAAAAAAAAACTTTCAGCCAGCAAGATAATTTGGGGATCGAGGTTTTAATATGATTGGCTTTCACTGATACAGGAAGCAGGACCTCTCAAATTACACAATGGGGCAGGTAGATCACCTTGTGGAAAATAGTGGTGTGACCAAAAAAGAAAAAAAAAAGAAATACGTTGAAGTTGGGAAATTGTGCTTCACACCTGAATCTGATAGAAAATAACAAAAATGGATGCAGAGGTGCCGTGAATTAAGAGAGGATGAAAATGAAACAAAAGGGGAAACTTAGGTGATGGATTAGCATGCTGGAGATACAAGATATGTCTTGAAAGGGGCGTATTGATACACACCATCATGAACACATACTGTGAAATAATCAATTGAAATAGAGAATAGCTAACACAGCAGATAATAAAAAAAAAAAAATCAGGAAGAAAGAAGAAAAGAAAAAAAAATTGAGAGAGAGAAGATATTGGAGTGAAAAATTCCAATGGTATTGCAATGGGCAGGTTGGTTATGCCATAGGCTGACCGAAGCTGCCACAGATGCTTTAATGGAGGTCAAAATATATGATAAATCAGAAGATCAAGTATGATGCGATAAGGGAATTAACATCGATAGGGAGACATAAGCGGATGTTAGGAAAAAAAAAAAATTTACTGCGATTATATCTTAAAGGTAATGACAATGATTGAAAGGGACAAAACTAAGAACTAAGAAATAGAACTGAAATCAGATACGATGGAAAATAACGATAAAAAAAATAAAAAATAAAGAAAATAAAAAAATGTCGGAACTCCTTGGTTCCTCTTTGATATTGCTTGCCTGTGATCTCGATTTGCTATATGCAAATCGAGATTGCAGAAGTTGCATCAATAGGATCAAAATAAGAAAATCAAAAGAATGATAAAAAAAAAGGGAAGGGGAAATGATCAGAAGAAAACCTTCGAACAATAAAGAGAAAAGGCAATAACTGGAAGGAGGATTTAACGGGGAATCGAATGGAATGAGAAATATTCACTTACCTGTAGTTCCTGCACTTCACTGATGTTCGACCAATCGGATTGCTTGGAAATCCTGAGGTTGGAACGACTCCCTTCAGTCGATGGGAAAGAAGAACAAAAAAAAAATGGGGAAGAAGAAGAGTAGAAGCGTGGAGGGGTCGAAGACGGATCCCCTTTTGGTTTCAGGATGGTGGTTTATGTAGAGGGTCGAGGAGGATTCTAGAAAGGTTTTGTTGGCGATGGAGGGTTTCGGGAAGAGGAGATGGAGGTTGTTTAGGATGAGGGGTTGAGGGAGAAGAAGTTTGTTCGAAGATGGAAGGTTGTCTGAAGGAAAAATTGTTGAAGATGGAGGGTTTCGGGTAAAGGGGAGGATGCGCGGGAAAGAGGCCGTTGCCTCTTTTCCGAATTTCCAAAAGAAGGATTCCCTCTTTTAAGATTTTTATAAAAATGGCTCAAAATGAGGTTTTTAGCAAAATCTTTAAGAATCACTTATTTTTCTCGTAGTTTTTCCATTTTTTTTGGTTTTTTGCATGATTTTTCCATTTTTTTTGTATTTGTGTAGTAGAAAACTAAGATTTTTAAAAGAAAACTAAGTTTTAAACACTAATTTTTTTGTATTTTTCTGAGAAATATTTACAAAAGTATCTTTCTGAGAATTTTCGACCATTTCGGGGAAATTTTTTTAGAAGAATGGGTTTGGACCCAGGTTTTGAGAAAATGTTTGAGTTTTGACACTCGAATCGAGAAATTCAATGTGATGGATCCAAACGGATGTCGAATGGACTATCCGAGCTATTTAAAGGCTATTTTTGGTATTTTCTAAAATTTTAATTTAAAATTTGAGCAAGGAGATTCAGATTTGGATCTGGACAATGGATCCAGGTCCAAAATCAATTTAAACATATGAAATGAATTTAATTTCAATAAAACTAGAGAAATGAACTGGAATTTAAATTTGAAATGACTCAATTGCTAAAAAAAAATGAATTTAGGGGCAAAAAGGGAATATTTAAAAGATTTTGAAAAATTTTGGGTGTTCACAATGTCTAGCTATTACATCATTAAAATTGAATTTTAAGATTACAGGATCCTAATCTAGGATAGAGATTCAGCAATTCACAGCTCTCCTGTAAGGCAAAGTTAGCAAAAATACACTATGTAGACGAGAACAATAAAAAATGCTATCTTAAGAATAATATAGATAAAAAAAAATGACACAACAGGACTTTTACCAGAATAGGCGAATATTCACTATGTATTGTCAACACAATTTCAACATATCAATGCAAAAGACTGGTGAGATTCTAAAGGAATCACTACGAGTCAATATTCTGCAGATTCCAGTAGACATACATGCAGAAAAAAAGGAAGGATGAGGGGAAAGAATTTTAGCTACTGATGAGGCATTAATTTCATTGGGAAACAAGGTCATTGGTGACCACCAACTGATGACAGAAATCTGATTTGACCTCTATCCAACACTGGGATGTACTGTAGCCATGAGTTTTTGCAGAAACACATACAGTCTATGCAGAACTACATATGAGAATATAACATTAAAAAAAAATGCATATAATGAGTCGGGCATGCACAGGACAATATGTACTAAACTTCAAAAACAACTAATTATTATTGATCAAGGCAACATCAATAGCAGGAAATTGAAAAAAATGATGGTGATGTGTATGCTATAATGATCACAGTTCTTTCGCAAAAAAAAAAAAAAAGGGAACGAAAAAAAATAGTTTTTTACTAGAAAAGCAACACCAACTAATATACTCATCCATTGCCCAAAGGACATCATAAAATCAAGGATCCAACTTGATGTTTCCATCTTAATGGCTTAAGGATAGAACTCCTGTAAAACCCAAAATGATGGGTACCTTACACCTATTCAGATATCGGATAACCTGAACATTCGCTCCTTCACGAAGATCAGTATAGCCTTGAAGTCCAGAAAGGTTACTGTGCCCATGCTATGTAATTCTGAAGGTCAACAAGAGCTTGAAATGGCAGTAATTGAGAAAGAAAGAAAGAAAGAAAAACCACGACAGATCTATTTTGTCAAAGATAAGATAAAATAACCTTTTCTGATCCGTTATGCAGAGGAAATACCCTATTCTAATGCATCTTCTGAATCTTTGGTAAACACCCCTCACCGAAAAATCAAGTCTAGCTTAACCAAGGTAGACAAATTCTATTGTGAGAAACTATGCACAACTCATCCACTGTCATACTATCTTCAAGATTTTCAGAGTTGATCATATTTCTATAGTAATGGACCTCATCATTACAAACAAGAGTTTAAAGTATGCATTACAATGTGTTGTGTAGCTCTGTAGGTGGGCGGAGCATAGGCATATGTGCAAAAGTGGAGAAAAGAAAAGAAAAAAAAAAGAATGGGTGAAGTGTAAATGAATAGTTACTTTTGCAGATGGCGGTTGGTGCTAAATATGCAAAAAAAAAGGGGTCTCAGTAATGCAAACTCACGCTCTTTGCTGGTTCAGGGAATTCTCTGAGCTAACTTGACTCATGGTGGGAAAACCCACGATGGACTGACAGGGTTGGAATTGCCTCAGTGATAGGATTCTTGCTGGGGTTAGACAGCAAGTGATGGCGCACTTGACGAAAATGGCTTATTAATGTATGATGAACTAGCTAATGAATTATACTGCTAAATGGAGGAGTAAGAGGAATCTGGGAAAATCATCTCAGCAAATGGTGGCTTTACTGATAGGAGAGCCTTTTGTCAAAGCAAAAACCCCCTAAAAACTTTTATCTAGAATTTGTCAGATGGCCAGCAAGCAGGGTGACTGAAGATAGATCGGCCATGAACCTTATCAATAGAAGGCTCATGCCTTCTCACTTTGGATAGCATCAGAAATTTTGGGAAAATATAAGGTCTGCTCTGGTATCACCATCACATTCTTTTCAGGTTTTCCGCCTTATCAGGACCACTATTGGTTAGTAGGAGTATTAACCACAGAAAATGTGGGGGAGGGTGACTTTGTATGCTGCGTTTTGTAGCAGTGCCCAGGTGCAGTTGGATGTGAAAATAATGGCTCAGTGAAGGTGGGTTGCAGGGTATGTGATAAACGAACATGGCTATGTGCTAAAACGAGAATCAAAGTGGATTCTAAGAACAGACGATGATACACTTCAGAAGGAAAGCAATGACCAAGCGGAAAATGCAAAGGGTGTGATATGCAAATAAAGTAATATACTGAAAATGACAATGATCGAATCATACAAACGAATGTCAAATAATCATGATAACCTGAATCAGATGCGATGATCTGAATGATCAAACACTAAAAAAAAAAGGTACAGATAATATAGGAGATGGGAATGAGCATGAACAAGAAAACAAAATAGAACAAAAATCGAAACATAAACAGAAAAGAAAAGAAAGAAAAAAAAAATGCAGAGACCATAGAGATACAGAAATATCTGGCAAGAAAATGTAGGAATTAGAGAATTCCTTTTACTGTCGCATGAGGAGAGGCCGATGTTTCTAAAAAGCAACCCGACATACTCAATAATGCACTAATGGGATAAAGTCAGAGGATTAAAAACAAACTGGAGGAGGTAGATGGATGGGGTTCTTACCTTGTCCGCCAAAATCCTGAAGGGGAAAATTTTCTTTGGAAGTTTAGAGAAAGAGCAGATCAGATGCATGAAGAGGGTTCCTTCGGCAGAGGATGGATATCCAGGAGCGATGAAGCTAATCGATGATGCAGAAGAGGGAAGCTTCGTGGATGGAGGGGTCGGAGATCGATCAAAAGGAGATGGATGGTGCCCTACTGTAGAGTTTCCTTCGGAACCCAAAAGGAGAAGAGGAGAATGATCTTTGAAGGAAAAGGGAAAATGCGAGAACGATGGGTGATAATTGATGGATGTTGCTAACAATGGATGCCGAGAAGAAGCTTGGAGGCCTCTTCTTAAAGGTGCCGTGGAGGATTCGAGAATGGAGACGGTTGCCGATGGAAGGTGGGAAGCGACGATGGCTTTTCTAGATCGGACGACGGAGAGCGGAAGCGAGCATGCAGCCGTTGCAAACTTTCTCTATTTCAAAAAAGCGGTCCCCTTAAAAAAGAAATTTTTTATAAAATGGTTTTTCAAAACGAGGTTTTCAGCAAAACCGACTTTTGAGAAGCTTAAAGTTTATTCATTTTTCGCATAATTTTTCTCAATTTTTGGTTTTTGTGTTATTTTCCATTTTTTTGTATTTTTAGAATAAAATCCTAAGATCTGCGAGCAAACAAAGATTAAAACTATTTTTTTTGTGTTTTTATAAAATATTTACATAAGGGGAATTTTTCTAAGAATTTAAAAAGCTATTTTGAGAAAACTTATTCAGAAATAGGTTTGGATCCGGTTTTTGAGAAAATATGGATTTAAAGTACAGGATTAGGATCCGGAGTTGAATTTGAATATATCAATGTGGAATTTAATTCAGAAAATCTGAAGAATGATCAAAATTTAGCTTTGGTTTTCTCAGAAAATGAAACCAGGGGCAAAAAGGTCATTTTTACAAATTTTTGAAAAAATTGGGGTGTTCACAGATGCCCCTCTTTGCTACTAAGCCGGTTGAAAGCCGAGCTTAGTGGCAAAGATAACACTCCAAATTTTGAAAATGCCCCAGTCAGCAGATCTGAACTGGATGTGAAAGAATTTATTTGGGAAACATGGCTTCTCAGGCTTTGAAACCTTATCCTGAATGGTTTTGGGGAGACAAAATCCTCGAGGATGGTGTGATCAAATGATAGAAATGAGGAAATCGTGATGGAACTTTGGGTGAAAATCCCGAAATGGTGGGAAATGAGAATTTTGATGAGGTCTCATGGATGAGACAAGATACTCTTTTTGGAATGATTCAGGTTTAGCCCTGAACCTGGATGGGACAAAGATATATCAAAAAGTGTTTTGAATGAGGAAAGGAGTACATGAGAACCTTGATGGGACATTTTGAAAAATGCCTCGTGAAATGAAGCTCAAGTAGGAATCCTATCCTGGATGAATATACAAAGCATGGATTCCTTGATGGGAAGAGTCATGATGGGACTGGAAGAAATCATCTCGTCCAAACGAGGAATCTCATTGGAACGAGACCCAGGTTTAACCCAAACCTGTAAGGAAGATACCTCGCGAAGCGAGGTTCCGGGTTAACTTTTAACCTGGATAGGAAATCTACCATATGGATTTCTCAAATGGAGAAACCATAATGGGACCTTCGGAATTTGGACGAACAAGTCCGAAAGGGGGTTTGCGAAAGGCGGAAAATATAGGGTTCCCTAAAGCTTTTGAAAAAAGAATGATTTTGGGCGTCTCATTTGCTGAGATTGAAATAGCTTTTTTGAAATCAATGATCTCTCGCAGAAAATTCAGGTTTTGACCCTTAACCTGAGTGGGAACACCATACGGAATCCTTGACTGAAGAAGCCGCGATGGGACAGGAAGAGATACTTCAACTGAATGAGGCAATTCTTCTGGAAGATATAAACAACGCTAGGTTGCATCAGAATAGATATCAAATGTTTATTTCATTCTTGGAATAGCTAGAAAATTTTGCCAATAAGATAAAATTATAGCTGATTCAAATGCTTGAAAATGTGCACGTATGTGCGAAGATATTCCCTCTTTTACCTAGAGTTTTTCCTCCAATGAGGTTAACTCCTCAGTTTTAAGAGTTAAATTCAAAATTTTAGCGCTGATGATTTTCTTCAAGGAAGCTATTTTTTTCCTTGATATGAGAATAGAAGAAATATTCTTAATTTCATAAAAGCAGGAAATGAAGAGATATTGATAAAAGAATTTTGCATGAGAAAAGATGACTTTTGGCAACTTTGGCAGTTTGATATCTGGGTGTTTTCCCATGATGATCTTTTGCACTCTTTTTGAGTCATTGGGCTTTCTCAGGCTTTTATGTCATCCTTCATTTGGATGTCCTGACTTTTCTCTCTTTTTCAGGGAAGGATACGTCACAAACTCCTTCATCTTGGAGATGCTCCGATCCTTCTTTCTCTCAAGGATTGTATATGATATTGGCTCAAAAGGTCTTTAGATGATAGCTGGAATCAAATATCTTTTAGGGTTTGTCGGTAGGTTCATCGCATCTGCCTTCATCTCGACAGTGATCCAAACTTTCCCTAGAAGGATCCGTCACAAACTCCGTCATCTTGGAGATGTTTCAAATCTTCTTTGGCCCCGGGGATCTACTCGCTTAATTCGCCTTCATCTTGACGACAATTGAGAGATCCCTTTTGCGGATATTTGATTGCAACTTTTAAACGAAAATGAGAAGAGATGGGTTGAGTGGATTCTTTTTATAGCTCAAGATATTTCCACTGCCTAATTGCCAGAAAGTCATTTTTAAACATGCGCCATAGCCAAGATCAATATCAATTCGCTTCCGGCTTTTCAACATCATTGAAGATTTCTTTCATTGATCATATTGAGGACATTTCGTACATCCTTTTGGTTGATCAATCAGGCAAAGACTTGAATTTTACCTCTTTTTCGCAAAAAGTTTCACCTTTTTGGAAAGAAATACTGGAGGTAGTCTGAGGAAATCCTTTTGTGTAATCAGATTTTTAGAATCAACAAGTGTTTTTAGCAAATTGGCAAAATTTTCATGAATTCTGTGTGAAATACTCACTTGATATAGATTTTGATGCGACCTTCTGCTGTATCTTCGATTTTGGAAATACATTACCAGCAAAAGCTGGGACTTTTTGAAATACATGACCAGCGGAGGCTGAAACCTTTGAAATACATGACCAGCAGAAGTTGGAACCTTTGAAATACCTGACCAATAAATGTTTGAAATCTTTTGAAATACCTGTCCAGCGAGAGCTGGAATGTTTGAAATACATGACCAACAAAAAGCTAGAACCTTTGAAATACTTGACCAGCAAAACTGGGATGTTTAAAATACATGACCAGCGAAATGCTGGAACATTTTGGAAATACCTAACCAACGAGTGTTGGATCTTTTGGGAAATACATGACTGGTTATGAAAAACTGAATTTTAATAAAAAGGTTCTGAAGGTTTTGAGAATGATCGAAATTGGGAGATTATAACCCGAGGGTTGAGAAAATGGTGAATTTTTTGAAAACATTGTACCCAGAGGTTGGAGAATTGATAATCTTGAGAGATTTGGAGATATGAAGGTTTGGAAATGATAGATTTTGAGAGATTGAAACCCGTAGGTTTGGTAATGAGAGAATAGAGAAATCGCAACCTGAAAGTTTGATTTATGGAATGGGTTGATTTTGGGAGCTCGACAATTGTGAGCTGGGACTTTTTGAAATACATGACCAGCGAGAGCTGGGTCTTTTGGAAATACACGACCAAAAGCTGAGTCCTTTTTGGGAATGCATGACCAGCAAAGCTGGAACATTTGAAATGCGTGACCAGCGAAAAGCTGGAACGTTTGAAATACCTGACCAGCGAAAAGCTGGAACGTTTGAAATATATGACCAACGAGTGTTGGATCCTTTTTGGAAATACCTGACCAGCGAAAGCTGGAACGTTCGAAATACATGACCAGCGAAATGCTGGAACGTTTGAAATACATGCCCAACGAGTGTTGGATCTTTTGAAATACCTGACCAGAAAAAGCTGGGACATTTGAAATACCTGTCCAGCGAGAAGCTGGAACGTTTGAAATACATAACCAACGAGTGTTGGATCTGACCAGCAAAAAGCTAGAACGTTTGAAATACCTGACCAGCAAGAAGCTGGAACGTTTGAAATACATGTCCAACGAGTGTTGGATCTTTTGAAATACCTGACCAGCAAAAGCTGGGACGTTTGAAATACCTGACCAGCAAAAGCTGGGACGTTTGAAATACATAACCAACGAGTGTTGGGTCTGACCAACAAAAAGCTGGAACGTTTGAAATACCTGACCAGCAAGAAGCTGGAATGTTTGAAATACATGCCCAACAAGTGTTGGATCTTTTGAAATACCTTACCAGCAAAAGCTGGGACGTTTGAAATTCCTGACCAGCGAGAAGCTGGAACGTTTGAAATATATGACCAACGAGTGTTGGATCTTTTTTGGAAATATATGACCAGCAAAAACTGGAACGTTTGAAATACTTGACCAGCAAGAAGCTGAAACGTTTGAAATACATCAAATTTTTGGGAGATTTAAATCAGAACTTGA
This sequence comes from Nuphar pumila, assembly GCF_984573655.1. Classification (NCBI taxonomy): domain Eukaryota; kingdom Viridiplantae; phylum Streptophyta; class Magnoliopsida; order Nymphaeales; family Nymphaeaceae; genus Nuphar; species Nuphar pumila. The sequence continues at coordinate 66,189,181 of NC_143255.1, read as the reverse complement.
ATTTTTGTGGAAGAAAAATATTTTGATCAAAAGACTGAATGTAGAAAGTTATTGGTGCGAGGATCGGATCCTCCAAATGAGCTCAATATATGATTGAAGATTTTGGGAAATACCCTAGTGCGAGGACTGGGTTGTAAAGATGAGCTAAACAAAGTGAATTTTTTAGAAAATAAAGATTCTTTGGTAAAAATTAATAGACCATCATAGTTTATTTGCATGTGGTCGACTTTCAGGATTTTGTCCCCTTATCCTGAACGGGGAAAATAAAAAGAGAATACCTCATTGATAGGAGGCATCAGGTTTATCCCTTAACCTGAAGGGGTAATTTTAAACATAAAGGTAGATGAAATTTTAATAAGATTGAAAAATTTGTTAAAACTTGATAGAGATGAGCAATAGCTTGATGAAAATTCGGTTAAACAACAAAGTAAACCAAATGAAATGAAAGGATCACAAGATCAATTGAGAATTAACAAAAGTTGAGGAAAAGAGCTTTCGTCTAATCCTGCCTGCATATGATGAAAGAAGATGATTATAGATCATAGTAAAATGCCCCAGTATCATGGAGAAGAATGTAAGAATTGATAGAAGATCATTATTTTATTAAAATGGCTCTTTTGAAGAGTACAAAAAGGCTTTAGAATGAACATTTTAGGTATAAAACTTCTTCAAATGCAGAGCATTGATGGGATGTGGCATTTCCACCCCATCTGCGTTGATTAGACGATACGAATTGCGAGGAAATGCTTCCTTAACCACATACGGGCCTTCCCAATTGGGTGACCACTTGCCCCATGGTCGATGCTTGAGATGAGTCGTTGATCTGAGTACCAAATCATTAACTCGAAATTTTCTCTCAATGACAGACTTGGCATAATGTCGAGCTATCCTCTGCCGATAAGCTTGAGTGTGCTCTGCTGCTTTGAGCCTCTTTTCATCCAGTAAATCTAGCTGCACCAATCTCTGCTGCTGATATTGATCAAGTGGCAATTCTATAAGGGAAGCAAATTTGAGAGCGGGCCTTTGGACGTGGAGAGGCAAAACCACTTCAGTTCCATAAACCAGTTTCGACGGAGTGGCATTAGTCGGAGTCCGGATGGTGGTCCGATATGCCCAAAGTGCATCATGAATCTTCTCATGCCAGTCTCGACCTGTTTTCACAGTCCTTTCCAGAATACGAATCAAAATCTTATTGGTAGCCTCTGCTTGGCCATTCCCTTGAGGATAATAAGGAGCTGAGAAATGATGGGAAATTCTGAATTTAGAACAAAATGTCTTCATCCTCTCATTTTTAAAGTGGGTCCCATTATCTGAAACGATATCATGGGGTATGCCGAAGCGACAAAGAATGTTCTTGTGAATAAAAGAAACCACATGGCGGCCTTCTACCATGCATAGAGTAACAGCTTCAACCCATTTCGTGAAGTACTCTGTAGTAGCCAGAAAGTATTTGTGGCCGTTGGAAGCAGAAGGGGTAATTGGGCCTACAACGTCGAAAGCCCACATGGAAAATGGCCAAGGAGAAACAACTGATTGTAGATATGTGTCCGGAGCATGAATGTAAGGCGCGTGCAATTGGCACTTAACGCACTTCTTCACAAATCTATGACAGTCCTGCTGCATGGTATTCCAATAGTACCCTGCTCGAATGATCTGTTTGACGAGAGTTTGATAGCCGACATGGCCACCACAAATCCCTTCATGTGCCTCTTGGATAACTTCCATAGCTTCTTCTTTGTCTAAACATCTGGCATATTCAGAACTGAAACCACAGCGGTAAAGGACATTGACGAGAATGAAATAACGGGTAGACATACGTTGAATCGCACGATGCTCCCTTTTTGGCATCTCGGGTGGAAATTCACCAGTTTCGATAAAAATTTTGATATTTTGATACCAAGGTTTTTCCTTCTGATTAACTTGGTTTACTTGCGCAATTGAATTGAAAGCGGGTTGCTCAAGTCTGCCAACTTCAAAAGAACGACAAAATTCACTGCCTTTGAATGATAAAATGGAGCCCAAGATGGCTAAGCCATCAGCTATCTCATTGTGCTCTCTTCTTATATGATTGAGTTGAAATTCTTCGAAGCTATCTACGAGAGTTAGGACGATCTTCTGATAGGGAATTAATTTGGAATCTTTCACTTGCCATTTAGTGTTAACTTGACTGACAACAAGTAGTGAATCGCCAAAGGCATGCACTCTCTTGACATTGAAATTTTGCAAAATTTTGAGGCCTTGTATTAAAGCTTCATACTCAGCCATATTGTGAGTGTATAGGAAACCAAGCTTAAGAGAATAAGGGATCATTTCTTTTTCTGAAGTGATTAACAGGACTCCAATCCCGATGACAGACATATTTTTAGAGCCATCGAAGAACATATTCCAAACTGGGGGCTATTGGATATTACAAATGTGTTCGTCAGGAAAATCATCTTCTGCTTTAATTTCTTCTGTCAAAGGGAAATCTGCCAACTGATCTGCGATCGCTTGGCCTTTAATCGACTTTTGAGAGACATACTCTAAGTCATATTGCATTAGAAGGACTTGCCACTTCGCAATTCGTCCAGTGAGAAAGGGTTGTTCCAAAATGTATCTGAGAGGATTAAGCTTCGATAGGAACTTGATTTCAGAAGCCAACAAGTAATGTCTCAATTTTTGGCACATCCAGACAAGAGCTAAACAAGTTTTCTCCATCTGAGAATACTTCTTTTCATAATCAATGAATGTTTTGCTCACGTAGTAGATGGCGTGCTCTATCAGGCTGCCTTCTTCATACTGCACGAGGAATCCACCACAGGCATTCTGATTGACTGAAATATATAGTAAGAGAGGCTTACCCAACTTTGGCGGCTTCAAAACTAGTGGATTAAGGAGATACTGCTTGATGCGCTCAAACAGGAGCTGACATTTTGACTCCCATTCAAATTTAACTCCTTTTCTTAGCAAATGGTTGAAAGGCTCGCATCTCATGGCCAGATTAGAGATGAATCTGCGAATAGACTGAATACGCCCTTGAAGGCTTCGCAGTTCCCTGAGATTAGTTGGAGGCGGCATGTCAATAATGGCTTTTGCCTTGGCTGGGTCTACCTCGATTCCTTTATTGCTGATGATGAAGCCGAGCAATTTGCCGGATTGAACCCCGAAAACACACTTCTGAGGGTTAAGTCTCAATTTGTAAAGAATGAGTCTTTCAAAAACATGACTAAGAGCATCAAGGTGATCCTCTTTTTCTTTAGACTTAACCAAAATGTCATCCACATATGCATCCATATTCTTATGCATTTGATCATGGAAAATGACGATCATTGCCCTTTGATAGGTTGCCCCAGCATTTTTGAGTTTGAACGGTATCACAGTATAGCAGAAGGTTCCCCATGGGGTAGTAAATGAAGTTTTTGACTGATCACGAACGGCCAACTTGATCTGATTATAGCCTAAGTATCCGTCCATGAAAGAAAACATGGCATGACCTACTGTGCTATCGATCAACAGGTCAATATTGGGAAGCAGATAATCATCTTTCGGGGTGGCCTTATTGAGATCCCTGAAATCAATGCAAATCTGAACTTTTCTGTTCTTTTTAGGGACTGCCATGATATTTGCTAACCAATCTGGATAATCAATGGCCCGAATAAAGCCTGCTTTTAATAATTCTTCAAGTCCTTCCTTGACTTGCTGCTCAATTCGAGGGTCTAATTTCCTCAATTTCTGCTTGATTGGTCTGGTTTCTGGTTTCAACTTGAGTCGATGCTCAACCAGCTTGATATCCAATCCTGGCATATCTTCATAAGTCCAAGCGAATACTTCCTGATGCTTTTCGAGGAATTGGATGAGTCTAGTTTTTTCAATTTCGCTTAGACTTAACCCGATTTTGAGAATTTTTGGATCATCTTCTGACCCAATGTTGATATCCTGAGTTGGATCTTGAACCAAAGATGATGGTTCATCCTGCTTCTGAATGTGAGCAAATTCTGGCAAATCCTAAATGGTGGAATCAAACTCGGCTGGCTCTTCAGTCTGCTCTGCTGCCTGACTGACCTCTACTCTGTCTTTCATCTCAGGAAACCTTGCCAATTTTAGATACTTGGGATTGATAACGAATTTTGTCATTGATTCAGGAGTTAATGGTCCTGAAAATGCCAAAAAGAGGTTTTAGGAGAAAGTACAAGCCAAATCGAATTTTTGTATAAAGTAAAGAATAATGACATAGACAAAATATAAGAAGGAATGATAGATGCTCGAAGAGAAAATTTGATCTTTCATTGATTGAAGTAAAGTATTTACAAGACTCTGACAAAAGATGGGACTGTGTTGTCCCTACAAGATTTAAACAAAGAAATGAGAATAGGAAAGCAGGAAAAACTAAGGCATCATCTCTTCATTGGCTTCTTCTGACAAAAATGGTCTCTTTGCTGGAATCCTGGCCGGTGAATCCCAACCCTGAGCTGTCTGCATGCTGAACTGGAATGATGGGCTCTATCATGCCGTCTTCATTTTTCCCCATGCCTTGGAATGGTTGATATCCATGTTTTATCAGCAGATCAAATCCCTTTCTTGCTTTAGAAAACTGAGGAAACAAGGGATGATCTTTGAGGGAGGCGTAATTGATGTGTCCTCCTAGGTTGAAGAAACAAGGTCCCTGCCATTGGACCGTAGCTGCAACATTCTCTTCGTCCATGACATCTTTTAATTTCAGCATCTCTAGGTTGTCGCTGAGATTGATTTCCTCTGCCTCCCGGATGCTGGGGATATCTGCTGTAAATGTCGGACGAGGAATCATCGGTTGTGGCAGCCTTTCTTTAGGGTCTTCGCCCAAGATGGTAGTGATCATCCCACCCTTGGACCATTTGATGCACTGGTGGAGAGTTGATGGAACAACATTGGCATTGTGGATCCATGTTCGTCCTAACAGAAGATTGTAAGTCGGCGGCACATTGACGACATGGAATAGGACGATGTGCACTGAGTAGTTGATAAAAACTTCTAAGAAAATCTTGCCCTTGGCAGTCTGCCCGTGATTGTCGAAGCCGTAGATGGTAATGGAGTCAGGCACACATTCTTCTTCTTTTAATCCTAGTGCTTTCGCTATCATCTCTGGGCAAATGTTGAGGCTGCTACCTCCATCATTGAGCACATGCAGGACAGTCATGCCCCGGGTCCTTACCACAATATACAATGCATTATTGTGGAATGAATGAGGCTTTGGCAGGTCCTCATCTGAAAAGGTGATAGGCACATTTGTCATCGCCTGATTCACGATCTGCGCCATATCTTCGGGTGTGGTGCCTGGCTTCACCTTAATCTTTCTTAATAGATCATCCAACTTTTCCCGATGCTTGGGAGAATCATGAGTTAACTCAAAGATGGAAATGTTGGAGAGCGCTATAATTGGCTTCTGAAAATCATCGGCCGACTTTTCTGCTGCCTTAGAGGTTTCTGTTTTCTCTGTGCAGGATTCTTTCTTAAGGAAACTTTTTGGGAAAGTTTTAGTTCTTTCATTCTCGACTGGCACACTTACTTGGTCAAGAAGCGAGAAGATATCCATTTTCTAAGACATAGGCTGATCCTGATGTAGAACCATTACCTGATGCTGGAGTTTTAGCTCTTCACTAGAGCATGAATGTATATGGCTTTGCGGAAAGAATGAATGTTCTGAGATGGTTGATGCTGAATGCTTTGGGAATGGAGCAGATAAAATTTCCATTTTGCCCTCCTCTTCATCTTCTACGAGGATGCTCTTGTCGATACAATTCTGGACCAAATGCTTCAAGACGAAGCAGTGCTCTGTATCATGTCCCATGGATCTATGGAATTTGCAGTATTGCTCTCTGTACTTCCCCATGATTACTGGAGGATCTGCAATTTTGGGCAATTTCACCATCCCGTGGGACAACAGGTATTCCAGCACTTTCTCTAGAGGTTGGTCCAAAGGAGTGAATTTCCTATCCCTGCTCCAATTGATGTGTTTAGGTTTTTCTTGAAAGTCCCCTTTTTGTTGAGGACCGGTTGGGAGAGACTTGTCATTGTTTTTGAAGAACTTCCCCTTTCTGCCTCTATTCTGTTCGAGCCTCGTGCCACTGCCGTTGTCATTCTTACTGCTACTGCCTTGATTGTCTTCGGGGATATCAGCTGAGTAGGTAAAATGGGCCTTTTTCTTTGGGTCCAGGATGTTTTTGGCTAAAGCGACGCCTTCATACATCCCATTCTCTACCCCCATTTCGAGCCATTCCGCTCGTTCCGTCAATTCAATAAAGGATTTGGAGGGATATGGGAAAAGGAGACTTTTTAGCGGCTGACAAAAATTGTTTAGGATGACTTGAAGGGCATGCTCTTCAGAAATGGGATTCCTCATCTTATTGCAAATGCTCCTCCACTTATGGATAAAATCTCTGGCCTTCTCATTGGGCTCCTGTTTGAGGTTGCACAAGTGGTTTAGGGTAGGTAGGGCTTCTGTGTTGAATAGGAAGCGTTCAACAAACATATTAACAACTTTGTCAAAATCCCTCAACTCGATGGGATTGACATGTTCAGCGTACCACTTGGCCGCTATCCCGTCCAGGCTGCGGGAAAAACAGAGAAAAAGGGCGCGGTTATCTTCACTGAACTTGGCACATTCTGCGAAGAACATTGCCAAATGAGCTTTTGGATTGCCGGTTCCATCAAACTTGATGAATTTCCGAGGGAGGTTCTCCAGATCTTTGTCCCCTTCTAAGCCGAGATAAAAGTCCTGCCTGGTGTATGACCTCTTTCCTTTGTCACGGATTTGCAGGTCCTTGACTATCTTGGTCAAAGCTTGAATCGAATCCTCTGTGGGGGCCCCATACTTGGGCTTGTTTACTGATACTGGCTCTTCCACTGGCCTCTTGGATTGCCGCAGATGTTTCGGAATGTAAATCAGCTGCTGTTCTTCGGAGTTCTCTTCTGCTGATTATGAATTTTCCGAGGTGCTGTCACGCTGAATCTTCTCCTTGCTGATCTTGACTGGCTTCTTCATGGGCTTCTTTTTAGCTTTACTCTTAGAAGCTGCCTTCTTGGGACCAGCTTTAGCCTGCTCGGCCATCATCTTGGTCATCATCTTTTGAAAGATTCGATACATGGCCGGATCAACGTCACTTTCATCCGCCGAATCATGCTTCTTAGATAATCTAGGAGAATTCATCTCCTCGAGTTCGCTGTCACTGTGTCGTTGAGCAGCTTGCTTACCAGCCCTTGTCTGAACCATTTTCAGATGCCAAAGCTTTCCTGCAGAATATGGGAATAGTCAGAGTATGGAGAAGCTTTTGAAAATCACAATTTCTTTGAGAAAAAGCAAGAAATGAAGGGATTTGGTAGACAATTTTAAGAGATTATCCCATTACCCAGGATTGGGTCATCACATGATTTGTGATAATTGTGTTACCATTTTGATGATAACAGAGAAATATGCCTTGTTACCTAGGCGAGGTCGTCAACCATGATAAAATATATTGAAGAAATGCGGAAGGAATATCCCTTTTACCCAGGATTAGGTCGTCACCCAAAATTTGTGACTTTTATTTGTGCTATAAACAAAATACAGAAAACAACATTTTTGGCCAAAAAGTAAAATTTTATTGATATTTTTAACATTCAAAGACAAAGAGAGGGTGGGCAGACAGTTTGCCACCACTCTTGATATTCAGATGATATATTTGGCCCAGGAAATATAGACAGAGAAATAAAGGAGTCCTAAGTATATTTAGCGACATGGTATGCCCCAGACCACAGATCCGACTGCAGGTTGAATTCTGGCATGTTGCCTGTCGGGAAACGGGTGTTGGCACGAACCTGCCGCTGTGAAAACTGCCTCAGACATCGTTCTGGTTGATAATCAACACAAAAGAAAGGGCCCATCAACTTATAGCGCTTATCGCGAGCGTAGGTGTATCGAGGAACGGTCTCTCTTCTATCGAAGAAGTCCCAAGTAATCTCCTCCTGATGCAGTTTCTTGATCAAGGATCGACACTGAATGGCTGTCTTCGGCTGCTTACTGTTGAACCTAAAAGAACTGGCCTTCAAAGGAACGTGTCGTAGGAACCACGACTGCAGGGCATAAGTGCATCCTTCTACCAAAATGGTCTCCCCAAGAGCAAATCGAGCCAAGCCTCTGTAAAGAAAGGCTAATGCAACCATGGAGACTGAAAGTTGACGGGTCTGCTTGCTTCCCCATCTTCGAAAGAGCTAGGCGACTCTAATATCTATGAAATTCTGACCATCTTGGAAGAAAGCTAACCCCACTGTGCATAGGATTATGGCATGCTGAATTCTGTCCTTCGCTGCTTGAGACAGAGTGTCTACTTCCTCGTAGGTCCCGTACTTGCGATAGAGTCCAAACAGGTCGATGAATTGATTCCCGCCAATCTCAATAAGGGGCCAGGATCTGCTCCCTGTTGCTCTGGCCAAGGCTTCTCGAACATCTACCCCTTTGATGTTGATCAAAAACTGCTGCTCGATAGGATTATCTGGCTGACTAGCTGGTTCGAGCAATCCCATAATATCATTGAACTCATCCATGAGTAAAGTCATCTCTCCCCAAGGAAACCAGAATGTGCAGGTACGTGGATTCCACCGTTCTGCCATGGCCTGAATTAGAGCTCCATTGATGGTTCGCTTGCCTGCCGCTGATGCCATTTCCAACCCACAGTCATCCAAATGGTCTGGGAACATACGTGAGAAGGTGGCGAACCAAGAATAATACCACCGAGGAAAGAAAGGACGAGACTGGATGACCCGTTGATCCGGGGATCCATCCTGAATCTGATAGAAGACATGATCTCAGGGAAAGACCGCATTGAGAGAATTAGACGCCATTGAAATGATACTGGGGAAGAAGAAGAGTGAGGAAATTTAGATAAAATGCAGGACTTACGGATAGACTCTTTAAAGAATCAAACCTGGAAATTTTGAAAAGGTTGATGAAATTTTAAAGGAATTTTCCAGGGTTTTGAAGAAAATTTGATCTAAAAGAAAAAAAGAAATGTAGGTAGAGAGAAATATACACCTGGGGTTTTTGAAAAATAAAGGTAAGTTTTGAATAATACACCCAGGGTTTTGAAAAAGGGGTTTGATACATATATATGAAAGAATAAGAGAATTATCATACAACTAAAGCTGCACAAACAAAGATGCGCACACAGCACTCCCTAAAGGCTGACTCTAAATGCAATATTTGAAATGGCTTGTAGGACCTTAATCCTAACTCTAGGGTTTAGATCATCTGATTCCAATCACGATACGCCAATATACCCTAGCCGAAGCTCGAAGTACGTGGCATAGAAATATTTCTCTGGTTCTATGGTAATGGCTTCCCAACATCCTTGAGCACCTACCGATATACCTCGGACTATGGCCCTTAGGTACGTGGTAGGGGGGCGCGAACCCAAATAAGTGGTCCAGTTGTGAGGCTCTCTCCCGAACTATGGTTCAGTGAGACAGCCCAACAACGTGAAGACCGGGACAATATAGGTAAGGAGGTTTTTCAAAATATATGCAACATGCAAGAAATCAGATGGCTCTAATGCAAGTCCTAAAGAGATAGATTAAAATGAAGAGAAGCATACACTTGCATACATTGTTTTTGCATTCAATCCCTAGAATTGAGGAGAGTTGTATTTCAGACCTAAGTCTAATGTGAGCATGGAATAATCTCCTCAATATGGTCCTACCAAACCATACTTAAATCCCATATGCAATTATGTCAGCTTAGGACAGAGTCTAGGCTCCTAAGGGTTTGCATGAAAATATAGCTGACATTTTGAAGAATAAAAACTTAGATAATGTCAAAGCAAAAGAAAAGGCGTAATTCGATCGGACGGAGATGCGTCCCATCACGGTTGCCAAACCTGTGATCATCGCAAAATTTTTTCTCTCGTAATATTCTCTCTCTTCCTTCTCTTTTCCTTTCCAACCCCTATTTTCTCCTTTTTGAAAAGAGAAAATAAAAGGACAGAAAGAAAGAGAGAAAATAAAATAAAAGAGGAGAAGAGGAATTCTTTTGCGGGTCTCACTTGACCTTAATTTTGAAAATATTTGAAATAACTCACCTCCGTTTTTGAAATATTTGCAGGAAAACTGGGAGACGGGATCTGCTCGTCGGTACGAGGTTTGACCGTTCCTGGCGCCTTTACCAGGGGTAATCGAACCAAGGGTCGAATTTATGCCTTTTGTTTTGCTAAGAATTTATCTAAGAATTTATTCTAAGTCTAAATGCACAAAGAATCATGCTTGTGCAAATGCAAAGATGTATGCTCTTTTTGAAAATGTTTTGAAGAATTCCAAGTGTTTCTGAGATGAATCTGATAAAGTGAAGAAATGATTGAATTTAACTTAGAACTTGAGATAGATCAGAGAAGTTCTAAGTCTTTGAAGTAAATCAGAGTTGGAAGAATAAATGAGAAAGAATGACTTGAAGCTTTGAAATGAAAGGAAATGAAGTTTTAAAGTTAGAAATGGACTTTGAATTTTGAATTTGAATTTAGGAAAGGAAATGAATACTTGAGATGGAATTTGAATCTAGATTTTTTTGAAGTTGGAAATTTAGAATGGATCTGAGAAATCCAGATGGTATTTAAGAATAGAAATGGATTTAAGAGATTCAGATTAGATCCAAAAATGAAAATGAAATCTAGAATTGGAATTGGATTCCAGATCCTAGACAAAAATGGGATCCGAGATTTAGAAATCAAGATGGACCTTTGGTTCTGGATCCTAAAATGGAGTGGATCTGAAGTCTGAGATCCAAATGTAGATTTGGGTTCTAGATCCTAAGATGGATTTGGATCTGAAGTCTAAGATCCAATGTTGAGCTGGACTCTGGACCCTAAGATGGAATTGGATTTGAAGTCTAAGATCCAAAGTATAATTGAATTCTGGATCCTATAATAGATTTTGGATCTGAAGTTTGAGATCCAAAGGGGAATTGAGTTCTGGATCCTGGAATGGAATTGGATCTGAATTCTGAGATCCAAAGTAGAATTGGATTCTGGATCTTAGAATAGAGTTTGGATCTGAATCTGATCCAAAGTAGAAGTGGAATCTTGGAACCTAGAATAAAGTTTGGATCTGAATCTGAGATCCAATGTAGATTGGATTCTAGATCCTAAAATAGAGTTTGGATCTGAATCTGAGATCCAAAGTAGAATTGGGTTCTGGATCCTATAATAGATTATGGATCTAAGGTCTGGAATTCATGATGCAATTTGGATCTGAAGTCTAAGATCCAAAAGTAGAATTGTATTTAGAAAATTGGATCCAAGTTGATCTAACTTTGGATTTGGGTTTTGAAAGTCCAAATGGGACTTTTGAAGATGGATCTGGGTTTTGAAAACCCAAATTGATTTTAAAATTTAAGAAGAGTCAAGATTCAAAAATCAATCTCAAACTTGTGATTTTTGATTTTGAAGATAAGAAGATAAACTTGATTTTTGAATTTGAAGATGAATCAGAAACTTCAAAGTTAAATTGAACTTTGAAATTGAATTTTGAATTGAGATGGAAATTTGAAGTTTTGACTATAAAATGATTTTGGAATTTCAAAGTCAAATTTGACATTGAAATTGAATTTTTGAGTCTTGAAATGAGATAGAATTGGATTTGAATAAGATTTGATTTGAGAAATGAAGAAGAAGAATCACTTGGAATTTTCAAAAGGAAATTTTGAAAATATGATGCAATTCTATCTTGTATGATGAATGAATTCGAATAAGTTTGAAATTGGATTTGAAAATCATATTTCATTCTTCAAATGAATTTAAATAAGATTGATGATATAATACACTCCTGACTATGGTCATTGAATGTATTATATAATAGTCATATCTAAATTCAAATGAAGGATAAAATATCTTTTTGGTGCTTTTATAGAATTTAAAATGAAATTAACCTTCAATATACCGTGACTATGGCCATTGGTATATATTTTGAGTTAATTTTAAGTTAAATTCTGATAAAAGAAGAAAATATTTTAGGAAAATATGATGAATTTTGAAAATGGATCCAGTGTGGATCCAGTGTTATTCTGTAAAAGATAAAAATGCTAAGTTTTGTCCACACCCTGACTATGGTCATTGGTGTGGATCATCAACTTAGTATTTATTATTTCTTACGAAATGGTGCATATGTCATTCGTGTTTCACCATGGTGAGAGTTCGAAAAATAAAGGCAAAAATGCATGAGAACAAGCAATTTATGTTGTTTACAATGCTCATCCATTCTACCTAAAACATGAAACATAACATTCTCATTAAATGTCTATCTATTACATCATTAAAATTGAATTTTAAGATTACAGGATCCTAATCTAGGATAGAGATTCAGCAATTCACAGCTCTCCTATAAGGCAAAGTTAGCAAAAATACACTATGTAGAAGAGAACAATAAAAAATGCTATCTTAAGAATAATATAGATAAAAAAAAATGACACAACAGGACTTTTACCAGAATAGCCGAATATTCACTATGTATTGTCAACACTATTTCAACATATCAATGCAAAAGACTGGTGAGATTCTAAAGGAATCACTACGAGTCAACATTCTGTAGATTCTAGTAGACATACATGCAGAAAAAAAGGAAGGATGAGGGGAAAGAATTTTAGCTACTGATGAGGCATTAATTTCATTGGGAAACAAGGTCATTGGTGACCACCAACTGATGACAGAAATCTGATTTGACCTCTATCCAACACTGGGATGTACTCTAGCCATGAGTTTTTGCAGAAACACATACAGTCTATGCAGAACTACATATGAGAATATAACATTAAAAAAAAAATGCATATAATGAGCCGGGCATGCACACGACAATATGTACTAAACTTCAAAAACAACTAATTATTATTGATCAAGGCAACATCAATAGCAGGCAATTTAAAAAAATGATGGGTGTTGTGTATGCTATAATGATCACAGTTCTTTCGCAAAAAAAAAAAAAAGGGAACGAAAAAAAAATAGTTTTTTACTAGAAAAGCAACACCAACTGATATACTCATTCATTGCCCAAAGGACATCATAAAATCAAGGATCCAACTTGATGTTTCCATCTTAATGGCTTAAGGATAGAACTCCTGTAAAACCCAAAATGATGGGTACCTTACACCTATTCAGATATCAGATAACCTGAACATTCGCTCCTTCACGAAGATCAGTATAGCCTTGAAGTCCAGAAAGGTTACTGTGCCCATGCTATGTAATTCTGAAGGTCAACAAGAGCTTGAAATGGCAGTAATTGAGAAAAAAAGAAAGAAAGAAAAACCATGACAGATCTATTTTGTCAAAGATAAGATAAAATAACCTTTTCTGATCCGTTATGCAGAGGAAATACCCTGTTCTAATGCATCTTCCGAATCTTTGGTAAACACCCCTCACCGAAAAATCAAGTCTAGCTTAACCGAGGTAGACAAATTCTATTGTGAGAAACTGTGCACAACTCATCCACTGTCATACTATCTTCAAGATTTTCAGAGTTGATCATATTTCTATAGTAATGGACCTCATCATTACAAACAAGAGTTTAAAGTATGCATTACAATGTGTTGTGTAGCTCTGTAGGAGGGCGGAGCATAGGCATATGTGCAAAAGTGGAGAAAAGAAAAGAAAAAAAAAAGAACGGGTGAAGTGTAAATGAATAGTTACTTTTGCAGATGGCGGTTGGTGCTAAATATGCAAAAAAAAAGGGGTCTGAGTAATGCAAACTCACGCTCTTTGCTGGTTCAGGGAATTCCCTGAGCTAACTTGACTCATGGTGGGAAAACCCACGATGGACTGACAGGGTTGGAATTGCCTCAGTGATAGGATTCTTGCTGGGGTTAGACAGCAAGTGATGGCGCACTTGACGAAAATGGCTTATTAATGTATGATGAACTAGCTAATGAATTATACTGCTAAATGGAGGAGTAAGAGGAATCTGGGAAAATCATCTCAGCAAATGGTGGCTTTACTGATAGGAGAGCCTTTTGTCAAAGCAAAAACCCCCTAAAAACTTTTACCTAGAATTTGTCAGATGGCCAGCAAGCAGGGTGACTGAAGATAGATCGGCCATGAACCTTATCAATAGAAGGCTCATGCCTTCTCACTTTGGATAGCATCAGAAATTTTGGGCAAATATAAGGTCTGCCCTGGTATCACCATCACATTCCCTTCAGGTTTTCCGCCTTATCAGGACCACTATTGGTTAGTAGGAGTATTAACCACAGAAAATGTGGGGGAGGGTGACTTTGTATGTTGCGTTTTGTAGCAGTGCCCAAATGCAGCTGGAGGTGAAAATGATGGCTCAGTGAAGGTGGGTTGCAGGGTATGTGATAAACGAACATGGCCATGTGCTAAAACGAGAATCAAAGTGGATTCTAAGAACAGACGATGATACACTTCAGAAGGAAAGCAATGACCAAGCGGAAAATGCAAAGGGTGTGATATGCAAATAAAGTAATATACTGAAAATGACAATGATCGAATCATACAAATGAATGTCAAATAATCATGATAACCTGAATCAGATGCGATGATCTGAATGATCAAACACTAAAAAAAAAAGGTACAGATGGGAATGAGCATGAACAAGAAAACAAAATAGAACAAAAATCGAAACATAAACAGAAAAGAAAAGAAAGAAAAAAAAATGCAGAGACCGTAGAGATACAAAAATATCTGGCAAGAAAATGTAGGAATTAGAGAATTCCTTTTACTGTCGCATGAGGAGAGGCCGATGTTGCTAAAAAGCAACCCGACATACTCAATAATGCACTAATGGGGTAAAGTCAGAGGATTAAAAACAAACTGGAGGAGGTAGATGGATGGGGTTCTTACCTTGTCCGCCGAAATCCTGAAGGAAAAGGGAAAATGCGAGAACGATGGGTGATAATTGATGGATGTTGCTAACAATGGATGCCGAGAAGAAGCTTGGAGGCCTCTTCTTAAAGGTGCCATGGAGGATTCGAGAATGGAGACGGTTGCCGATGGAAGGTGGGAAGCGACGATGGCTTTTGCAGATCAGACGACGGAGAGGGGAAGTGAGCCTGCAGCCGTTGCAAACTTTCTCTATTTCAAAAAGGAGGTCCCCTTAAAAAAGAATTTTTTTATAAAATGGTTTTTCAAAACGAGGTTTTCAGCAAAACCGACTTTTGAGAAGCTTAAAGTTTATTCATTTTTCGCGTAACTTTTCTCAATTTTTGGTTTTTGTGTTATTTTTTCATTTTTTATATTTTTAGAATAAAATCCTAAGATCTGCGAGCAAACAAAGATTAAAACTAATTTTTTTTTGTGTTTTTGTAAAATATTTACATAAGGAGAATTTTTCTGAGAATTTAAAAAGCTATTTTGAGAAAAATTCTTCAAAAATAGGTTTGGATCCGGTTTTTGAGAAAATATGGATTTAAAGTACGGGATTCGGATCCGGAGTTGAATTTGAATATATCAATATGGAATTTAATTTAGAAAATCTGAAGAATGATCAAAATTTAGCTTTGATTTTCTCAGAAAATGAAACCAGGGGCAAAAAGGTCATTTTTACAAATTTTTAAAAAATTTAGGGTGTTCACAATTTCGCACTGTTCGAGGTCGCACGACCATCTCATCCGATCATCATAGTACTAGACATGTCGTGCAGGACTACAAGTACTCCAGGATGAAGGGGGTATAGCTCCTCAATAGAAGCCTCAACAAGAGTGTTTCACAAAGATATAAAGTTTATCAACTTTACTATATCCTTTGAAACAATGGTACCTTGTGCCAACATTATGCCTGCGATTTTCTAGAACCTCATTCGCTATCGGGGTATCTACATGCCTTGCATGACTCGACACCGGCCTTGATAGACGGGATACAGGTTTCTCAACAGAACCTCCAACACGTCTGCAGGACTGCATACTCAAGGAGTCAGGATCCTTGCAAGGTATCCCCCTCCTTAGACGAGGATGTAACGCTAGCTCCTATCTCAACTCTCGTCGCAAGAGAGAGAGGTGAATGCCTGAGGATGCCTTTAAGGCATATGCAAAGAGCAAAAACCTGTGCGGCATCTGCGATAGCAAAGCAGTAATAATACATACAAAAACAAGAGCCCAGGCGCAAAGCGCGACGGCAAGGTAAAGGCGGTAAGCAGAAGTGCAATGCTGAACCTCGCCACGATGCGTGACAGCACATAAAAACCATAAGCAGGAATGCAACACAAGATCTCGACGCAATACACGATGGCAAGTATAGACTGACAGAAGGTGAAGGGCAAGGATCGCGAAACCGCGTCCTTGAGTTAAGTGAATACTCGTATAAATATATATATATACTTGTATATATATATATATTCATTTAATGATTGTTTTTAGTTTAATTAAACTTAATTCAATTATCTAAGTCTTCCGTACAATCTTCCCCTACCTTGGAGGGATACGAGCTTGCTGGCGTTTGCGGATGTACACGACTGACGGCTCGGGTCGCGGAGCGCGAGTGGGATCCGTTGTAGCTGCAAATATGTGACAATCTTAGCACGCTAACAGCAAACCAGATGGTCGGAGTCATTGCCACTGACCTAACGCGAAGGAAGTAGAAGCAGGGGCAGCGGGCCCCTGTTGACCTGCTTTCGACAAAGTACAAGGAAACATGGGGTTGTACCCCTGCCCTCAAAGAGCCAGGACAAGCAGGGCTGCGCCCCTGCCTGACGAAAAAAAAGAGAGGCAAAGGGCTTCACCCCTGCCTGACGAACATGCACAGAGGTAGGGGATCGGCCCCTGCCTAATGAAATGCGAACAGGCAGGGGGCGAAGCCCCTGCCTGATGCCAAGGAAGAACAAGGCGAGGGAGCTTGCCCCTTCCCGTCAAAAACTAACGGAGGCAGGGGCGATGCCCCCGCCTAAAGAGTGAAGAGGCACAGGGAGGGGGCTCGGCCCCTCCCCTGCCCTGCCATAATAAGAAGCAGGGAGGGGCCGGACCCCCTCCCCTGCCGTAATAAGTAGCACGAGGGGGCCGACCCCCTCCCCAGTCGTAATAAGTAGCAGGGAGGGGGCCGACCCCCTCCCCTGTTGTAATAAGTAGCAGGGAGGGGACTCAACCCCTCCCCTACTTACAAGGGTGCAGGGAGGAGCTGGGTCCCGCCCCTACAACGTGAGGGTATCGGGAGGGCTCAGCCCCTCCCTTACCCACCACAGCACAGGGAGGGCTCCTCCCCTCCCTCGCTAAAAAGAATCGCAGGGAGGGGGCTTTGCCCCTCCCCTTTGATTCAATGCGGCAGAGAGGCGGCCTTCCCCCCCCCCCCCCCCCCTCCATGCGCAACGAAGAAATGAGGAGGGAAAGAGAGAGAGACAAACAAGCGAGGGAGAAGAAGGGGAGGAAGAGCGTACCTGGTGGTCGGCGGCGGCGTCGGAGAGAGTCGTCGGAGGCGATCGGCTGACATTGGTCTCCGGCGAATCGAGGCTGACGAGAGGCGGTGGGTGTCGGGGAGAAAGATGAGAGAGTCGAGGTGGAAGGGCGGTGAGGAGGGTTTCGTAACCCTCCTCCCGCCTGCCTCGCTGTCTTAAAAGACAGCGAGAGGCGGTGGTCCGGGTCGGGTCCGGGTCGGGTCTGGATCCGGTCCGAATCCGGTCCGAATCAAAAATTTTTTTTTTTCTGTTACAAGCATTCAGTCTGGGTGAGTAGGGGAACGCTCGAAAGACAACCAGGAAGGGCGTGGTAGGAGCTTTCTCATCTACCTCTGTAGGCTCAACTCATCTATGAAGAAATCATTCATCTTAGTCACTGCCGAATCAAGGTAAAGATCCAATTTTTACATCCGCATCTACAAAAATCAAGTATCGTGTTCATGCCATAAACATTGCAAATCCATTGCAGTAGTTGAGGCGGTTTAGCGTCCCTGTTTAAGGCATCAAGAATCGATAATACCTCGCAATGGCATTATTGATTCAGTTGGAGGTCATGCTTTGAATCGAATAGTCATTTTCCTTGAAGTTTCATCCAATTTATTTTAGTAATATGAGCATCATGGAGTAGCATTTTCATGGCAATGCCCAGTTTTCAAATTTCGATCCAAGGATTTCATAGTGCATATCATTAGTTTCATTTATTATTTGTAAAAAGTGTACTACAAGAAATCTTGATTTCATTAGAATCTTCACTAGAATATAATTCCTTTGATCCTTCATCCATACATAGTGTACCATTTATTCTAACCCTTTTTCAGATTTCATCGTTTTCCATAAACCTCTACCCCCTTTCTTCTTCTTTTTTTTCTTAGTGTTAACATCAGAGGTTCTGTACCTCATTGGTTTTCAAAGATTCATATGGTCTTCATAAGGAAGTCTGCATATCATCATGTCAACGATATCTGAAAAGATACATCGTACAGCAAAAAAAAAAGGGTGCTCTTGATCAGTGCACTACATACCAACTCTATCTCATTCATCTGCCTGTTACCAGTGAGATAGTTTGTAAGTTGTTTGCATTCAATCCATCAAATCGGTGACTGCCAATGAGTCACCCACTTACCTGTCCCTGTTATGTATAATGATACAAAATCCTTAGATGCAATTTTGGTGTTAAGTGACCATAGCTGTATGTGCAATATTCTATATATCTCTTATTATGACTGATTCTGCAAATAATGATTGTTGCCTTGTGTTACAATAGCTATTCCCTGCATATTTTACTTATGGCCCACCATTTCTTTCTATTACAGTTTGTTTTTAGTTTGTATATTAACAGACTAACCTCTCCTTTTGTGTACCCCACGGCTGTTGTCCATCATGTTCAGGCACCTTACACTAAATACATTATTGGTATTTATGCACATTATCATGCATATCACACTACCTTGTTGCGTTGATGTACAATACCTGTTAACTATGTTTGTTTTTCATTTGCAATATCATTTCCTCATTATCTGTGCATAACCCCCCCCCCCCCCCCCCCCTTATGTGATAAATCTTACATTTGTGCTTTAATATTGTTATCAACTATCATATCGTCAATGCCATCTCGATTCTTAAGTTTATATCAAGAATTTGTGGCACGACATCACTTCCTCCATGTATTTCAGAATTGGCCTCATGTCATATACCTTCCTCCCATATATCATTCATGGTTATATACCCATTGCCCCGTCTGTACATAGATACTTTGGTCTAGGTGTTATCAATCATCATGTTTTCACTATCCCTACATTTCCTTTTGCAGTTATGTTATATACTTCAGGCCAATATATATTAAAATATCATGCAAGTCACCTGTCATTATTAAATCGGTAAGAGCAGGAGGATATATATTTGTCTAGTATAGTGATTTTAAACTGTTGACAGGTAACAGTGAGCATAAAAACCCAATATTATTTAGCAAAAGTTCATTGCATGGTGCAGCCACCGCATGCGTCGTCCCTGTACATCCAATAGCTATAATATATCAGCATTCATTATTTACCATTTTCTGCATCTTGTTACAACTTTAGTGTTTATATACCATTGCATATATGGTCCATTATTATATAGTCTTTGTTATGCCCATATATTAACATTTTGTATCACATCATTGTCTAATATCATCATTTTCTGTATATGTGTTTTCCTATTATCTGAAATATTGTATCAAAGTGCATTGTATACACATATTCATCATTTAGCTTAAATACAACATTTAAGTATATATAGTATATCATGCATTTATATAGTTGTATTGTCTTAGATACAATTTTTGTCTAATGTGAGCCTAAACATCCAGGTACATATATATACTTTACACTTCTCATTCAATCTGAGTATTGCATCTAGGTTTTTCATTTAGACATATCTATATGTACATTCCCTATTTAGCTTAAAATGTGGCATTTAGAAATTTCTCATGTATGTTCTGTTTATATTTTGGGCATTACAATTCAAGTGTTTCCACTGGCGCATCATCATTAGTGTTAAATTTTCAATCTCTCCTTTGTATATTGTATCTTCTATACCAATTCTCACACTTGCAGGACAGTTGGGAGATGTGGCTCTTTCTAGCTCTATTTATTTTATTTTATTTTGCTTTATGTCAGAGATGTAATAATCAAATTTGGAATAATATTTACTTTTACTGCTTAGATTAGGATGCATATCATGTAGTTTGATTTCTGTAATATCCTGATTATGTGATTCCTGCATTTTATTTTGAAAATCACTTTGGATGAACACAAATCGCATATGCACCAACTCTTAGGGAGTTGATGAACTCGGTGGAGTCCATATTCACGGCCCTAGTCGGGATATGGACGGGACCCAAATTCAGCATCTTCCTACCAGTCACACTGAGCCTACACTCTTAGGCTATCTTCCAAAATTCACTGCATATTTTCAATTTTACAAAATATTTTAGGATTAATTAAGTAAATTATAAACATATTTACGGCCATAGTCAGAATATGTGATAATTCTACTTAGTTTAATCCTAAAATTGCATATTTTCCTGAAAAGAGGTTTTCTCAAAAGGGCATTCATCCATTCAAGTCATTTGAATCATGAAATCATCTGCATTTTCTCAAGAAAATTTGATTCCATGGAAATTGATTCCTCAAGAAACTCTGAAAATT
Source organism: Nuphar pumila (assembly GCF_984573655.1). Taxonomy (NCBI): domain Eukaryota; kingdom Viridiplantae; phylum Streptophyta; class Magnoliopsida; order Nymphaeales; family Nymphaeaceae; genus Nuphar; species Nuphar pumila. Next base: position 66,168,632 of record NC_143255.1, on the reverse strand, counting down.
TTCGAAGTTGGATTTCCCAAGTCAAGTTTTCTCGTGATTTTTCCTGAAAAATATTCTTTTCTTAAGATTCATTTTCAAAAGGAGTTTCTCATCTTTCTCAAGAATCAAAATCGATTTTCAAATATTTTCAAATATTTTCAAATATTTTCAAAGACTAAGATCCTCTGAATTTCGATTTCCTGAGTTTTGATGTTCCTTCTCTAAAGAGTTTTCCAATAAATTTCGATCATTTTCCTGAGAAACTTTTCAAATCTAGAGTTTTCTCGACAAACATTTTTCTTTTTATTTGTTCATCTTTTCTCAAGAATTCTTTCCATTTTCCCAGGATTTTCACCCATTCATGATTTTCCCAAAACTTCATAAATTTTCTCGAGATTTCAAATCCTTTTCATCAGAGTTTCTTAAGAGACTGATTTCCATCTTTTTCCCAAGAAATATCTTTCAACTCCAAAGCAATTTCTGAGCATACATCATGTTTTCCAACCTACATTTTACAAAATTTCATAGCACATGCCTGAATTCTCTGTGCATTTAGGATAGAACACAATTTTGATGATTTAACTAAGTCAAGCACACTTCTGGTCCTTGGTTCGATTACCCTTGTTAAAGGCGGCAGGAATGGTCGAACCTCGTACTGACAGGTCGAGCCCCATCCCATGGATTTTCTCACTATTTTCAAAATGGATGCGAGTATTTCAAAACAATTTCCAAAACTCCGGTCAAGTTTGACTCGCGAAAGCATTTTCCTCTCTCTCCCGCAAGGAAGAGAAGACGGAAAATTTCGCGACGATAACAGTTTGACAGTTAAAAATGATATCTCATTACTAGGGACTGGGTCATCACAAAAATTGTGACAATCACGTTGTTACTCTGTGAGAGGGATTAAACAACTAGAACATGAAGGGAAATGTTATTTTGAAAAGGACATATCTTGACAAAAGATATTTTATTGTGAAAAAGGTAAACAAGAATCTTTGAAATAGAATCAGAATATACATTGGAAGAATGAAAGGTTTGAAAATAGATGGCAGAGATTTAAAATTGCAGGCAGGATCAGAGGAATTGAAGAAATCAAAAGAAGAAAAGAAAAATACACCTGGATTTTTGAAAAATAGAAGAAGACTTCAAGACAAACATCTAGGGTTTTAGAAAATAATTCTTAAAGAAATATAGAAAGAGAAATATATACCTAGATTTTGAGAAACATAAGGAAATCTTAAAAGAATATCTAGGTTTTGAAAATTATTTAAAAAAAAACAAAGAAAAATAAACATATACCTAGATTTTGAGAAAAATAGGGAAATCTTGAAAAGAATGTCTAGGGTTTAAGAAAAGTATTCAGAAGAAATAAAGAAAGAGAAATATACAACTTGGATTTTGAAAAATAGAGGGAAATTTTGAAAAATAAATATCCAGGGTTTTGAAAAGGTGAAGTAGATGAGGATTTACAAGATAATATCCACAAAAGAAGCAAAACTATACAAGCAATGATGTACAAAACAACACTCCCTAGAAGCTAACTCTAAATGCAATATTTAAAAAGGCTTGTAGGACCTTAATCCTAACTCTAGAGTTTTAATCATCTGATTTCAATCAAGATACGCCTATATACTCAAGCTGAAGCTCGAAGTACGTGGCATAAGAATATTTCTCCGGTTCTAAGGTAAATGGTTTCCCAACATCCTTGAGCGCCTACCGATATACTTCGGACTATGGCTCTTAGTACGTGGCAGGGGGTATTAACCCAAATAAGTGGTCCAGTTATGGGGCTCTTTCCCAAACTATGATTCAGTGAGACAGCCCAGCAACATGAAGACCGGGACAATATAGGTGGGGATGTTTTGAAAAATATGCTCAACATGCAAGAAATCAGATGGCTCTAATGCAAAGTCCTAAAGAGATAGAATTTGAAATCATAAAGAAACATAGACTTGCATACATTGTTTGCATTCAATTCCTAAATTGAGGAGACTTGCATTTCAGACCTAAGTCTAAGTGAGCATGGATAAATCTCCTCAATATGGTCCTACCAAACCATACTTAAATCTTATATACATTATGTCAGCTAGGACAGAGTCTAGGCTCCTAAGGTTTGCATGAAAAATGAAACTGACATTTGTAGAATAATGACTTAGACAATATCAAAGCAAAGCAAAGCAAAAGCATGAATTCGACCGGACGAAGATGGGTCCCATCTCGGTCGCCAACTTCTGTGATCGTTGCAAAATTTTTCCTCTTTTCCTTTTTCTCTCTTTTTTCTTCTTTTTCTGCCATTTTCTCCCTTTTGAAGGGGAAAAAGAAAGAAAGAAAGAAAAGAGAGGAGAAAGAAAGAAAGAAAAGAAGGAACTCTTTTGCAAGGTCTCACTTGACTTTTTAAAAAAGATATTGAAAATTACTTGCCTCTGTTTTTGAAAATTTGTGAGGAAACGATAGAGAGATGGGATTCGCTCATCGGTATGAGGTTCAACCATTCTTGACCCCTTTACCAGGGGTAATCAAACCAAGGATTGAATAAATGCATTTTGCTTTGCCAAAATTTGTCTAATTTATTATTCTAAAGTTCTAAATGCACATTGAATCATGCTTGTGCAATGGAAAAGATGTATGCTCTTGAGAAATGCTTTAGAAATCTTGAGGTTTTTTTCCCAAGTGATTTTGAAATTGAATTTTGAACTTAGAAATGAATTTGAAAATTGGAATTAGAAATCGAATTCGAAATCAGAATGGAATTTCAAAGTTGAATTGAACTTTGAAATTGGAATATTGAATTGATTTTGAAATTGAATTTTGAACTTGAAAATGAATTTGGAAATTGAAATTTGAATTTAGACTTTGAAATTAAGATTGGATTGGATTGAGAATAGAATTTTGAATTTGAAATCATGAGGGAATTTGAAATAAGATATTATTTGAGAATAATAGATGAATTTGAATTCGTAAATAAGGGTTGGAAGATGAGATGAAAACTGGGTTTGCAAATTTATCTCAAAAAATCACTTGGAATTTGAAGATAATCTGAAATGATTTAAAAAAGAATGCAATTCTATCCTGAATGATGAAATGCTTTGAAATTTATTTAAGGATTGGAATTTAAAAGCATATTTCATTCCTTAATAGAATTGAAATAAGATTAGATTATAATACATTCATGACTATGGTCATAAATATATTATAATACAATCTATATTTAAATTCTAATAGAGAATAAAATAAATTTGGTGCCTTTATAGGATTTAAAATGAAATTACCTTTTAATATATTCATGACTATGGCCACAAACATATCTTAAGATAATTTGCGTATTAAATTTTGATAAAGAGAGAAAAGAATATTTCAGGAAAATATGATGATTTTCAAAAGAGACCTAAGTGGAGGTCAAATGTTATTCCATAAAAGATAAAAATTCTATGTATTGTTCACATTTTGACTATGGCTATAAATGTGAATCATCTAATTAGAGTTATTTACCTCTTATTAGAAAGGTGCATGTGTTATTCGTGTTTCACCATTAGGGATTTTCGAAATAAAAGTAAAAATGAGATAAAACAAGTAATTTATGGAACTACATGATCATACATTCTATTCTAAACTGGAAAGTAAAGAATTGTCATTAATATCTAATTATTACAACCTTGAATTGAATTTGAAAATATCAAAGTCTTTAATCTAAGAAAGGAAGTCTAACTTTTCCATGCATTCCTTCAAAAGCAGGGTTAGCACAAGATAGAGATAATGAAAGATATTATGTTTAAAATGCAAATGCACATGCTTATACCTACTCTAATGGAAAATTCATATGCAAAATACTATTTTTATGTTAAATTAGAAATGCATTTGGCAACCCCTAAATGTAATGCACAGACTAATAGAGAAGAGTGCATATGTAATATTTAAGTGCAATGCACAAACTGATGGGAAAATGCAAGTGTGACACCTATATGTCATAGGTAAACCAATAGGAAAATGCACACGTGATACCTATATGCTATACATAAGCTAGTAGGAAAATGCATATATATGCTTGCCTAGGGATGATGAAGACATGTTGTGATGACAAAGGTATAAAAGGTGTAGCAGTATAAGTGTAATAAGTAGATGAGGTGAAATAGTGTGCATGTTGGTGCAGAGGTGTGAATAGTGATGCTGGAATGTGAAAATGTAGCTAGGTGAGGAAGCTAGTAGCTACTGATGAAGGCAGCTGGGGTGCAGAACATACAACAGGTGCTGTGAAGGGTGCTACTGTGAGTATTAGGTGCACTGCAAGCACTGAGCACTGGTGTAGCAGGGTGCCTGCTATGTAAATACAGCAGGGGCAGGTGGCGTTGTGGTGGTAGCTGTTGATGGTACAACAGGTGGTAAGGGCTGTGTGGTCATGAGACAATGTGTTGGGTGAAGAAGTGTAATGATGTGTTGGTGTTATGTTGGGAATGAGGTGTTGGAAATAGTAGGTGTGAAAGGGTGGTTAGTGAAAAAAAGAAGAAATAAAGATGCAATTAAGTGATGGGTTGGGCAATAAAATGTAAGCAGTGAATGGTGTATAGGTGATATGTAGTGATGATGTGTTGTATGTGTGTGGGGGCTGTGCTGAAGGAGGTATACAAGTGCTGCCACAGGTGGGTGAATGGGTACAACAGTAAAGAGTGTTGTGCCCAGGTGATGGGGTGTTGTTAGTGAGGTGTGCTGAAAGGAGGCATTCCTAACGGACTGTAATGAGAAGCAGGTTTGAAAAATAAAATTACAGGCTTAACAAGAAATGAATTTTCGTTAGCTACAAAAAAAAAAGAAATCAACAAAAGATTGTTGGGATTTCGAGTGAAGTTAAGTCAAGCTTCACTTTTTCTGCAAAATACTTAGTCCACATCCCTACATTTCAAGCTAAAATAGGACTTTGAAGATAAATTTTTTTTCAACCACCTTGCCTTGACCCTCTTCTTCAGATTCACCTTCTGTAATTCCACTCTCATGCGATCTTCCAATTGGATCATGTCAATTTGCTGTAATGCTGTCAATTCATTTTTTTTTTTGCAATTCCTGAGGAATGAGCAATTGGATTCCCACTCCAAAACTCGTCTACAAGGTTATGCATCAGAAAACTCTGCATCCTGAACCAACGCCACTAGTTCATCCCCTTCATTTTCAGCAAACCTTGTATTGCAATTATGAACAAGGAGCTCTCCCAAAAGCAGTGATGCTTTCGTGAGAACTTCATTCTTTGATTTCAGGTTTTCCTTTAAGCACGTGTATTGTTTTGATGAATGGGAGAGATGATTCTCTACATGCTCACTCAAGAGCAGCAGGAAGGTTGATGCAATATCACTCACAATGAACTTTATTTAATATTAAGACAGGGATAAAAAAAAACACAAAAGATGTTGCCTTATACCCTCTCCCTCAATGACAGTAGACCTTCATCAATTGACCATGTACAGAGATTAATTCATACATATATATATATATATATATATATATATATATATATATATATCAGAAATAATATGGATGAAAGGGGATGATAAGGTAGGTTAAAGAAAACAAAAACTGATCGCAAAAGACAGGATTGATATTCTGTATGAATTGGAATGAGAACCTCTGAAAACAAACATTTATAACATGAAGATCACAACATATATATTCTAACTATTACGAATGTCATCAACATGAAAATTGCAAGGTGATTCCTAAACTCACAGTTACAAATACCAACAGCATGAATACCACAAGTTCAATTTTGGCAACCAAAAGGAATCAAGAACTGACCCCTTCAGGTCTTGATCATTAATCGGAAAGGAAACGGCAAAGGAATGGGTTTACTAACTACAACCAAATGTTGTTTATAGGTAAGGAATTTGATTGCATAGATTCCAAAGTATGCAGGGGATATCAAATGAAGTAGGACACAGTGAGGATATGCTAATGATGAAACAAAACTTCAGAAACAGCAAAGTATTATTAACAGGATGCTGAAGACAAAGTAACTCAAAAAAAATATCAAAAGTATGGACAGAGACAGTGAATGAAAAACAAAAAAAAAAGGTGTTGAGGAATGAATACAAGAAATTTTATAGTAGCAATGCTGTGACATGCAAATTTAACCATATATCTATGAACAGATCGAGCATTGAAACAGTAAATCCAGATGGCAAACCGATGCAGCCATTGATTCAAAAATGGCTCGGCTAGTATTTTTTTACTACCAAGAATGACCAGATCAGATGATGACATAGGGTGTAAACAAACAGTTAAGATAAAACAGGGAATTAAACACAAACAAGGAAATCCAATGTAAATTAAGTTTGGATTTGAAAACAAAGGGGAAATCGATGACAATGAAAATGCATTATGCAAATCTATAAACAAACAACTGAAAGAATGCGGATACAGAACTAAATAGCAAATTACACAGAACATGCAAAAAATCAAAAGGAATTCAGAAATGACTTACAGAGGGAAAAAAAAAGAAAATAGATGTTGGAATCAGACATTCCATTGTTGTAGCGATAGGTGGGTCGATCCTGCTATATGCAGGTCGATCTACCATTGGTGCTTTATGATAATAAAAAAAAAGCAAAATGAAGAAGAACGAGATTCAAACAAGGAAATGCGGTAAATAGAGACGAAAATTTTGCAGAAAATAAAAAAGAAGAGGTAGATGATCACTTACCTGTGGCTCTACTGTCAGATAGTCGACCTTCAGCCAACTTAGGAGGAAGATCAAAGAAGATGCAGAGGAAAGGAAGGGAAAATGGAGAGGGAGAAGAGAGGAAGAAGTAGGATCGAGAGGAAGAAGATGTGATGGTGGGGTGGAGACGATCATGTATAGAAGAGGGAGAGGTGAAAAGCGGATCCTCAAGCATCGACCCCCCCCCTGTGGCTCTTCTTATAACAGAAGGCCGTTGGGGGGGTTGACAAATTGGGTCCCTCATTTTTCAAATTTTTCAGAAGGATGGTCCTTTTTGTAAGGTTTTTCAAAAAAAGGGGGGTTTAAACTAATATATTTTTTTGAAATCTTTTTATATTTTTGAGAAAAAGTCTAAGAATATGAGGGATTTTTAAAAAAATGGGATCCAAACAAGGTTTTTGAAGTATTTTTGTAAAAAATTTGTTTTAAAACTTAAGGTTTTTACAAAAGAGGATTTTGAGAAAATATAGGGTTAAATTTCAGAAATTGGGTTTCAAAACGGGTCTCGATCCGATATTTTAAGAAAATACTGAGTTTGGATCTTGAATTGCGATCAGATCCAGATAAGATATTTGAGAAAATACAAAGAATTTTTTTTTTAACTTTTTGAAAAATGGAAGGTCCAAACTTAGAATTGGATTTGGATATCAGATCTGGATCCGAAATTGGGTCAGATATGTAAATTGAATTTGGATTTTGGATCTTCAACCAGTGAATCCGAGAAATGAATGGAAATTTATCAGAAGTTGACCTGATTTATTCAGAAGACAGGGGCCAAGGGCAAAAAAGGAATTTTTTAATTTGTTTTGGAAAATTTGTGGTGTTCACAGATGGCCACATGACGGACATGATCTGCTATTTTCTTGATCTTTGAAATATAATATGCAGTGATTTGGACAAACATCTATCTTTTGATGCCCCATACCTAAAGCATTGACCATAACCTTCGCACAATAGAAATTTTGTGGCAATTTCTCATCTTTGGGCAGCATACTCTTCACAATAGAGCACAGACGGTCAAAACATGATTGACTTAAATTATACTCGAACTTCAAATTCATTAGTTGAAGAACTACAGACAAGATAGTGTGACTCTCACAACCATTCTAAAGTGGCTCATCAACATCTCTAAGTAAATCATAAAATCTAGTAGCTGCATCGTTTGCTGCTTCTTCCTCTACCCCAGTTGGTACATCACTAGGACCCATAGTAGAACCCAGTTCTAGTCCTGCGAAATCAAATATCAAATTCACATATGGATTATCGTGCACCACATCTACCCGTGCATCAAAATTGTTCCAAAATTCTTCACCATAAAACATCTAATTCTGATAATCACTCACAAAACCCTTCATGTATAGGTGACGTCTAACGCCATGAGGTTCTACAAATTTATTGTTCTTACACATCATGCAGAGGCACCTGATCTGACCTATGGGATCCACTGTACTGACACTTGCCATTACAAATTCAATAAAACTGTCAACACCATCCATATATTCAAGCGATACCTCATTGTCAACTATCCTACAATACATCCATTCATGATTTGTAGTCATTTTGTCTTATGATGTTACAGATATTATCCTAACCAGTTAAAAGAGAATCATAAGCATGCTATGATGAAGAAAACATCAAATTTATCATGCATTCATGGTAGATATAATAATTTGATATATATATATATATAATCACACACACACGCACACACACACACACACACACATATATATATATATATATATATATATATATATATATATATATATATATATATATATATATATATATATATATATATATATATATACATATACATATATATATGATGCCATTCAATCACAAGAACAATGATGCATGCATTGATAACTTAATATTTTCATGTGCAAAACCATTCATTTGAAGTATGTTTAAAGCATTGATAACTTATCATTCATTTTCATGTGTAAACTCATTCATAACATGATACATGCATTTGAAGCATGTTTTCATGATATAATTTCACATGAAAGGCATAATCAATTTGAAAATAACTACATGCAAGCATGAATATAGTTACATCAAACATTACAATACATTCAAATCAATCATATCAAAATAATATCAAACATGTACGTACAGCAAACACACTCTAATATCTCGCTAACTACTACCATGACTAGCATGAAATCTGAACTCCAAAAATAAGAGCACTTCTATTTTCATACATTAAAATCATGCTCAGCATGATCTTCAAACTCCATCAAAGCAGTCCTAGATATCCACAACTAAGTGAGTGTGTGAAAAGAAAATTGCTGCATCCAAGAAATTAAATAACATGTGATGCACTTGTATCACTTACTTACCACGGGTATTTACTTGATTTGCATGCTATTGCCTTTGTATTTTTTTTATTTCTTTTTGCATTTTATTTTTAACCACATGCGATGCTTAGCACTAAACATCATACAATTAGCTTAGCTACGTATCTGCAAAGCACAGTTATATACAACCAAGAAAAGGGGGGGGGGGGGTGCAGGGGCCAAAAGGCCCCTGCGGCTCTTGAAAAGGAGGAGGCAGGGGCCGATGGCCCGTGCCGGATCAAGACAAGAAAAAGGGGTGGGGGGTGCAGGGGCCTTTGGCCCCTGCGGCTCTTGAAAAGGAGGATGCAGGGTTTGATGGCCCTTGCTTGACCAAGACGAAAAAAAAAAGAATACGAAGGAGACAACGTAAGGGGAAAGAGGGATCACCTAGGGGAGAGGGAGCATGAATGACGATGAGAGGGAGAGAAGACGGGGGCTCCGGTGAGGAGAGGGAGCACAGACGGGGGGCTTCAGCGAGGAGAAGGAGCATGAACAGGGGGGGGGGGGGGGGCTCTGGTGATTGAGGAGGCTCGAGAGGGAGAGAAACCAAGAGGGAGGAGGGGGGGGTGAGGTGACCGGGCGGGGTCAGTCGCCCGACGAGGAGGCACCGGTAGAGCTGCCAGAAAAGGGGTAACGATGGTCGTACAGGAGGATCGATAGAGACGGGGGCAGAGACGGGAGGGTTAGGGTTCAATTTGGGGGAAATCAGAGAGAGGGGAGAGAGAGTTTTACGACTTAGATGGGATTATATCAAAAAATAGCGACGGATTAGCAACGAAAACATTTCGTCTCAAAATTTGTCACTAAGTAGTGACTTCCTTAGTGACGAAAAACTTATGTCGCTAATTTGTCACTACATTGCGATGGAGTTTGACACAGAACTTTTTTGTTGCTAATCCATTGCTAATTAGCAACGGAGTATGAGACAAAATGTTTCCATTGCTAAATCTGCAACAAATTTCAATTTTAGCGACACCTATTTTTCTCTCGCTAAGTCGTTGCAACTTTATGACAGAAATAATCTGTCGTCAATTTTCGTCGCTAATTAACATTTTTTTTGTAGTGTTATAACCTATAACGGTGAGATAGAGATATTATTGTTATATCCTATATTGCCGTTAAAGATTGTTACTCCGTTATTGGTGTTCTCAGGCAAGATTTGTCATTGGTGTTGGTTCACTCTTTAAAGGTGAGCTATAAATGTTGTCGTTATTACTTAACAAAAGCCATTTTTATTGGTGACTTATCGGTGAGAATAACTAAGGCAATAGCGGCGAGATTTGTTGTCCCTATTCACCTACATCCTAGTAGTGTTTGTTTGATGTAATTTTCATGAGAAAGTATTGGGCTGGCAATCCAGATATAAAATCTTACCAGTTCAGTCTTCTCGTATGAAAGCTTTCATGAGTGAGAGGTATAAAAGCATTAGGTGGTGAAAAAAAATTGAGGGTCACTTGTGCCACTGTGAACACCCCAAATTTTTCAAAATGTTGTAAATATTTCTCAAAAATAAAAAAAAAATAGTTGTAAACCCCTTTATTTTCCTTGAGTTTTTAGAGTTTTATTTCAAAAACACAAAAAAAAATACAAAAAGGAAAAAAAAAAGTAATACAAATCGATTTTAGAAACCTCATTTTTAAAAGCCTCTTTTAGCTCAAAGAGCCCATTTTCAGAAAAAACTTTTGAAAACAACCATCATTTTGCAAAAACCTCCTTTTTAATTCGTTATTTTTAAAATTCTCCTTTATATTCTATTTAACTTAGATTTTAAACCCTTTAAAATCATAAAAATATTTTTCTAAGAAAGGTCGCCCGATACTGCCTCAGCCGTAAGACCCTCCAGAAAAATGGGAAGAAAAGAAGGAGGAAACAAAGGAAGAAAAACAGGAGGAAAGGAGGAAAAGAAGCAGAAAATAAGCAGAAAAGATGCAGGAAAAGGAGGAGAAAAAAATGATAAGAAGGTCAGCGGGTCAGCGATTTGAAACATTCAGCGATTGGTGGTCATCTCTCTCTCTCTCATCTCTCCTCTTCACTTTGAGTTTACGTAAGTTTGGAGAAGCTCCCAACCCTTTCTTTCAGACCCCTTCAGCCAAGGTGAGTATTCCTCCTGTATTCCCATAAAATTTCTTGTCATAGCATGATTAATAGATTAGAATCTGAGTTTTCATCTTCCTATTTGCTGCATTTTTAATCTCTGTTTCATATATTTTGATTAAGCCAAAAGAATTAAAGTGATTTGATCTTTTTAGATCAAATCCTTCTTTCAAATGGGCTACAATAAGTTAGATTTGTGCCTCAGCCATTTTGGTTTTCTTTTAATGCATTTTTTGTCTTAATTTTTCATCATCCATGCATGCATTCATGTTTTAAGGCATTAGATCTCATTTTTGAACATCTACGGATGTGCAGTTTGCTTTTATCATGTTCAGTTTTTTTTTTTCTAGATTATACTTTGAATTCTGGTGCATTTTATATCTATCGATTGGTATATAACCAGAGCTCATTTTAACTTGAATTTTTTACTGAAACTTCATGCATATGTCTTCATGCTCTCCACCAAAAATCAGATCATTCTGAGTTTGTTTGACTCACTTTAAAAATCGAGATTCAGAACCTGTTATTTTGCACCGTCACGATTTTAGCAAGATCAGGATCAACTTACGAAAGTGATTTCTCCCTAACCAGAGATGATCTTTCCAATCTGTAAAAAAGGTTGTTTTCTAAATTTAATTTAGTTTGTCCATACCAAATTTCAGTGATTTCTATGGTGTTTTCATACCTGTTTCGGATAAAAAACCATAAACCTGTCATCCTGTGTCATTTTAACAGCCCAGATTTTGATCCATTTTTTCAGAATTTTATTTCCCTAACGGGAGATCATTTTTCAATTCTGTAAAACCGGTTATCTTCGTTTACATGTCTAGTTCATCCTTGTAAATTGTCAGAATTTTTCATGGTCGTTTGCTATTTTATTTTGATTAAATACCAGCACCCTGTATCCAGATTTTGCACATGTTCTGATTTTGGCCCCCATATCATGACTGTTGTAGCACCCCTTCAACAAATCGCCATTTGGTTGACAACAGTTTTCAGTAAATCATGGTTACAATTTTTGGGATCTCCAATGAGTTTCTACTACGATTTGTGGTGTTTTCGGGTCTCCAACGAGCCCCACAACGATTTATAGTGTTGTCTGGTCTTTTAAACTACGATTTATAGTGTTTTCGGGTCTCCAACGACCTCTACAACAATTTATAGTGTTGTCAGGTCTTTTAACTACGATTTGTAGTGTTTTCGGGTTTCTAACGAGACCCACAGCGATTTATAGTGTTGTTGGACATCGCTATAGCGATTTGTAGTATTTATCGCTAAACACTACAACGATTTGTAATACAAATCGCTGTAAATCGCTATCCGAATCAGGACCAACTTGTCAGGGTCATATCTCCCTAACCAGAGATCGGATTTCAAATCCGTAAAAAGTGGTGTCTTCGTTATAGAGTCTAGTCTTATCCTGTAAATTTTCAGCGATTTATATAATCATTTGATAACGCATTTATATCTAAAACCAGACCCCTATCAGTCTGCCTTATTTAAGTGACACAATTTTAGTTCATTTTGTAAGAGTCATATCTCCCCAATGGGAGATCATTTTCCAAATACGTAAAAAGGGTTTTCTTTTTCTATGTGTCTAGTTTATATCTGGAAAGTTTTATAACTTTCTATGGTCATTTGATATTTCAAGTATGCTAAAAACCGAGACTGGTTACATAATTTCAAATTCTGTAACAGGCTCATTTCCTGTTTAAAAACAGTGACTTCTCGAAGTCGCCATTTTCAAACCAAAATTGATTTTTCAATTCTGTAAATTGGGTTGGTTTCTTTATTGAATTGAGAAACCTTTTCATCAAACTTGGGAGAAATCAGATCTGTTTAATTTGTGTAACATCCTGTTTACTGAAACCTGTCTGTTAAAATCCAATTTCTTGTTTTTGAAATTAATGCTCTGATGTTTTGATTATAACTCTAGTTTCAGAAATGATTTTGATATTCTGTAAAAAGAGAGTCCTTTCTTACTAAGCTGTGAGTCCATGAATTCATTTTAAGCTAAACTTCAGTTGTTTAAGATTCCCATCTATCCAAAAATGCCTTTCAAATGTCTTCACAAAATCATGCATCATATGTGTTTATTTTTCTTTATCTCTGAGGCATAAAAGGCTAATTTTGGATGTATTCTTCAATTTTTCAATAATTGAGGGAAAACCCATAAAAGCCTACACTTATTTCTAACAAGTTTGCTCATTTTGCAGGATTTTCTGTTTTGTTATTTCCTTTTCAAATTGTTGTATCAGTTCAAAGATTATAATAAATCAATTAATGAGAAATTTACTTTATGCTTAGTTTAAAATGAATGAGCATATAGTTTAACTTTTCATTTCTCATAATCAATGTGTTGCATTTTTATTTTCATTTTCAATAACACTATGGTGAAACACGAATGGCACGAGCACCATTCTAATAAAAGGTGATTAAATCCTAAGTTGACGATTTGCATTTATGGCCATAGTCAAAATGTGAACAAAACTTACGGTTTTCATCTTTTATGGAATAACATTGGGTCCACACTGGATCTCTTTCCAAAAATCATCATGTCTTTCTAAATATTTTCCTCCTTTATTAGTGTTTAATTTAAAATCAACTCAAAACATATATCAATGGTCATAGTCAGGATATATTGAGAGTTAATTTTATTTTAAACCCTATAAAGGCACCAAAATGTATTTTATTCTTCAAAAGAATTTAAATATAATTATTATATAATACATTTTATGGCCATAGTGAGAAATGTATTATATCTTCAATCTTATTTCAATTCACTTAAAGAATGAAATATGCTTTTCAAAACCTAATTTCAAATTTCTTTTAATGCATTCATTATTTAAGATAGAATTGTATCAGCATTTTCCACCTCTTTGAAGCCATTTTCAAATTTCCAAGTGAATTTTGAAATAGTTTTCAAAAGATGTTTTCCATTCCTAAATTTCAAGTCATTATTTCATTCTACTTCATAAATTCAATCTTATTTCCTAAATTTCATTTTCGATTCCCTCTAACTTTAAATCCCATTCCAAATACCCATTTTTGATTCCCAATTTTCAATTTTATTTTTCTATCATTGAATTTTACATTCCAACTTTGAAATTTATTTCTTATTTCTCTCAAAACCCCAATCTCGATTCTTAAATCAATTCTGACCTCAAATTCTAAAAAACTTGACTTTGAGTTCGATTTTCAGATCTTCAATTTCAATGCTTTCAAATTCATTTCAAATTCTTGAATTTCAAAAATCGTCATTTGATTGCTGACATCCTTCAGTAAATCGCTATTGCGATTTACCATGTCTTTCCATAAATCATTGTGCGATTTACAATGACTTTTAGTAAATCATTCTGCGATTTACGATATTGCGATTTATCGCTTCTTTTAGAAAATCATTGTTGCGATTTATAATATTCTTCAATAATTTTTAAGTCAATTTCTGAATTTTCGGGTAGTTTCTTAAAGGATATTTTCAAAATTTATTCCCAAAATCACATGGAAATTTCTCAAATTTTCTGAAGTACTTCTAAAATATGCATTCTTCTCAAGTTCAAAATCATTGCACAAGCATGATTCACTATGCATTTAGGACTTAGAATAAATACTTAGATAATGTTTTAGCAAAGCAAAAAGGCATAAATTCGATCCTTGGTTCGATTACCCCTGATAAAGGCGCCAGGAACGGTTGAACCTCGTACCGACGAGCGAATCCCGTCTCTCCATTTTCCCGCAAAATTTTCAAAACGGAGGTGAGTGATTTTTCAAAATATTTCTTTGGTCAAATGAGACCTTGCAAAAGGGTTCCTCTCTCTTCTTTATTTTCTTTTCTCTCTTCTTTTCTGTCTTTTATTTCCCCCTTTAAAAAGGGAAATAGAGGCTAGAAAAGCAAAGAAAAGGAAAAGAGGAATAAGAGGAAAATTTTTGCATGATCACAGCCACCATTCGGAAATCTGCCCACCCTATTTTGTTGACCACAGTTAGCTATGCTTTAGCACATATAATCCACATCGCTCTTGCAACTCCATTGACAAACTGACAATCCAATTCAAGCAGAACAACCGAAAAGACAATACCACCACCCATCTTGTGAACAATGAATTCAGAGGTGATTTTTATCCCCTATTTATATATGGTTGGTTATCTTATTGGATTTATCTCATGTGGGATGGGTTATAATATTTTAGAAAAAAAAAATTGTGTTCATGAGAAGTTGAGTCAATATGGTAAAACTGACAATTTTACCTTGTGTCGTGACTACATGATTTGTAATTGGATGGTGTTTGCAATGGGACCTCTTAAGATGAGGTTTTCAGATAAATGCCTAAAAGCTTCATGGCTGCTTCCTTTTGCATACGTGTGGGTTAGCTGGCAATGGCATGGCCTTTGGCTCCTGAGGATTTGGATCCAAACATGACTAGACAAAATAAATTGGGTCCAAACCGAAGCAGGTTATATGTCCCCCCCCCCCCCCCCCGAAGATGCACTGTTTGCTATAGTGCGTGTTTGGGGGTCCGAATGAGCACCACATATATAAGCTCGTGGGGCTCGTATCCCCGTGTGTGTTTGCATCACTTAGCATCGAAGTCCGGTGTGGTTGCAAAACTTAAGTACCCGTTCCCACCAAGAAATGGTGGTTCGAGAAAAGGACAAAACTGTGCTCCATCTAGAAAAGTGAAATGACAGTTCGAGATCCTCCATCTAGAAAAGTGAAACGTCGGTTCGAGAATGATGTTAACTCTTCAAAGTCCAAACATTCCATTTTTTCCCTAAACAGTAAACTCTTGCATCAACTACTGTAACAGGAGCTCCCTTTGACGATGCACCTTTTGTCGTCGTCTGCTGCCCCCAAACCCTCCTTTGTTGTCGTCTGCTTCCATCGAAGCACCATTTGCCATCGTCTACCGTCATCAGAGCACCCTTTGCCATCATCTGCTGTAGTTGGAGCAACCTTTGCCTTTGTCTGCTGCCGTCGGAGCACTCTTTGCCATTGTCTGCTGCCGCCGGAGCTCCCTTTGCCATTGTCTGCTGCTGCCAGAGCATCCTTTGCCATCGTCTGCGCAGTGGCAACATTGTTGCTACCATCGCCTGCGTCTACCTTCTAGGTGTTTCTCCTCCACTGTCGGATTATCAAAACTCGTATTGTTTCGGTGAGTTTCGTGTAAGGTTTCATTATGCAAACAAATCGATTTGTAAATCTGAATGCTAAATCTTATAACTGGTTTTACTATTTATGTGAAATAACATATATTTTCATACTGAAACAAATCAATTTGTACTTATCCACCTTCTAGGCGTCAAAAAACATTTAGCACGATTTGTTCTTATGAGCAGCAATGATTTATACGTTTGAAGAAGTAACGATTTAATGAAATTACAACAATTTGTACTTAAGTTTGATAAATCGTATAATAATGTTTACGTATTGTGATCATCACAAAATTTTTCTTCTTGGTTTCTCTCTCTTCCTTCTCTTTTTCTCTCTAACCTCTATTTCCCTTTTTTTTAAGGGGAAAATAAAAGATAGAAAGGAAGAGAGAAGAGAAAAGAAAGAAGAGAAAAGAGAGGAACTCTTTTGCGAAGGTCTCACTTGACCTTAATTTTGAAGAGATTTTGAAGATTACTCGCCTCCGTTTTTGAAAAATTGCGAGAAAATAGGGAGACGGAATCCGCTCGTCGGTACGAGGTTCGACTGTTCCTGGCACCTTTACCAAGGGTAATCGAACCAAGGATCGAATTTATGCCTTTTGCTTTGCCTTAATATTGTCTAAGAATTTATTTTAAGTCTAGAAAATACACAAAGAATCATGCTTGTGTGAATGCAGAGATGTATGCTTTTTGAGAAATAATTCAGAAATTTTGGAATTTATCCAAATGATTTTGAAATATGTTTGAAAATATTTAAAGAAAATAATTTGACAAAGTTGAAATTGATTCAGACTTTATGTCTAGATTCAAAACAAGAAATAGATATGGAAAAAGGGCTTGAATTTGAAAAGAGAACTTGAATTTAAAAATTGAATTCAGACTTTTAAAATAGAATTGAAAACTGGATTTGGAAATAGAATTTGAATCTTGAATTGGAGATTGAAATTTAAAATCTCAAATTGAATTTTGAATTTTAAAGAAAGACTTGAAATCTCTAAAGGAGATAGATTTTGGAAATAGTATTGGAATTTAAATCTAGACTTGAAAATCAAGATGGGATTTGGAAATGGGGATTGACTTCTGGGTTTAAAGTCTAAAATCAGAATGAAATTTGGAAATAGAACAGATTTGAGAAATTCAAATGGGATTTGGATTTGAAATCTGGAATTCAAAATGAATTAGATTAGAAATCTGGATTTGAAATCTAGATTTTGATATGGGATTTGAAAAATGATTTTGGAAAAAAAAGGTGAAAAAGATATTTTGAAAGTTTATCTCAAAATCACTTGGATTTTTTAAAAGAATTTGAAATAATTTGAAAAAATATGATATAATTCTATCCTGAATGATGAATGAATTAAAGAATTTTGAAAATCGAATATTAAAAGGCATATTTATTTCATTCTTTAAGTGAATCGAAATAAGATTGAAGATATAATACATTCCTGACTATGGTCATTGAATGTATTATATAATAATCTATATTTAAATTCACATGAAGAGTAAAATACATTTTGGTGCCTTTATAGAGTTTAAAATGAAATTAAATCTCAATATATCTTGACTATGGCTATTGATATATATTTCAAGTTAATTTTAAGTTAAACCCTGATAAAAAAGAAAATATTTAAAAATATGATGATTTTTGAAAGGGGATCCAGTGTTATTCCATAAAAGATGAAAACCATGAGTTTTGTTCACACCCTGACTATGGCCATTGATGCAAATTGTCAACTTAGGATTTAATCACCTTTTATTAGAATGGTGCACATGTCATTCGTGTATTTTTGAGATAAAAAAGAAAAATGATATGAAAACAAGCAATTTCTAAGAGAATGTACATGCTCATACATTCTAATCTATGCTGGAAAGTAAATATTTTCATTGAGCATCTAGCTATTACAAGTTTGAATGGAATTAAAATTCAAATTCCCAGACTAAGATGGAAAATAACATTTTCTGCCTAATTCCTACAAAATTTCAAATTTAGCACAGAGTGAAAGATGCACATAGAAGGAAACTTGCAAAATATAACGTTGAATCTGAAAGGCTAATGATAAAAGATTCATACATATGTTTCGCATTTAAAATGAAAATTCAATGATGAGAATATATATATATATATATATATATATATATATATATATATATATATATATATATATATATATATATATATATATATATATATATTGGATTGATGAAATGCTCATGCATGTAGTTTATGCTGAGAAAAATGCAATGCATTTTTAAAATATATACTGGGATGATATATCAAACTAGTGGGGAATGAATATTAAGATGTACATACAATATCCTAATGATGAAGATAAATGTTGAAATGTATGAAGAATATCCTAAGCTAATGGTTTGATGCTATTATGACAACACATGATGATGATGATGGAGTAATGAATGTGATAAAGATGATGCAAGTGATGTGTTGGTACGGAATATGTAGGTGAAAAGGGTACAACAGAGGTCTTGTAGATGGCAGTTGTATGTTGCAACAATGAAAGCAGGAGGGTATCATGCTGCTGAGGAGTGGGGAGTGATGCTATGAAGGGGTAATGAAGTGAGCTGAAGGCTGAGCATGACTGTGAAAAAATGTGATGAAATGATGAGAAACTAAATCCTGGGAGTCAGTTGTTATATATATTTTGCTATTCAGGTTAATGGCGAGGTAGCATAGGTGGCTAGTGTAATGGTGACAACGGGGAATTGAGGGGTTGTAGTGAAGTGAATGCAAGATGGTATGCATGTACCATATGCTGGGAGGGGTAAGTTGAAATGGAAGGTGGGATATGTACCTACTGGTGCAAAGGGCTTCAGCATTATTGCTGAGTGTGCAGATATAACAAGGGGTATGAAGGTAGATATGACAGGTGAGGGGAGGTCTTAAAAAGACTATGCTATAGTGGGTGACACGGTGGGGATGGCTGGTGGGAGAACTATAGTAGAGAGTGACCGCAGATGGGTGCTGTGGCAACGAAATGCAGTGATGACACAAGGTGTTGTACGTGCTGTATTGAATTGCAGCAGGTATGTTTGTGAAAACGGAATGAAGGGTGCAAGTAATTAACATAATGGGGTGAATAGTGCAGTTAACAGATGGGTGTTAGCAGGAGGATAATAGTGAAGATTGGTGATGGTGAATGTGTAAGTGACTGTACGTGCTGATGTGTAGTGTAGGTGGAAATAATGGTAAATGATGAATCACAAGGTAATAGATCTCTTGATTGTTACAATCCTAAAGCTCACTCTTTTCTCATTTATGACATTGGATCTGATTATTTAGATATCCGGATTAGTTAAATACCTTGAATGTTAGAGTTAAATGCTCTGTGCTAAGTGGCTTATGATAAATTTGACACTGCCATCGCATAAACTGCATGTGTGCTGACACTCACTAGGATAATGTGTTGGCCTGTGACTAGGAATGTGGTCATGGGCTTCATGCATGTGGACCTCACAATTTACTTTATCTGAAAGGCAAAGATACACCTTACTATCAAGTATCAAGTATCAAATATCAAGTATCAAGTATCAAGGATCGAGGATCAGCTAAACTACACTATATAGAAGCTATGTTTTAGATTAAACAAAATATTAGAAGAGTGGACATGGACTAGATTATGGGGAATCCATTTAGTGGGTGAAATAATTATGGAAAAATCCAGCAATTGGGTTAACGTCCAAAACCAGCTGTATAAATAACTATGTGATTAACAATGAATTAGATGAGGAATTCCAAGTAAATAGTACCCCGAAGTGCGGTGACCAGTCACATCCCTGATAACCAGCCTCACGACTTAAATGCCGGATTCAAAGGCCCCCATTTGAGTCTCTTTGGTTCTCATATGGTTAATGGTAATTTACAGGAAATGTATGTGCAGCAGGGTGGGTAGTGTCATAGACATACAACTATTTTGTGCTCAGAGGGGTTCAATTAATCAAGGATCTAATACAGTTAACTTTGTTCGTGAACAGGATAATCAAGAATCAAATAGCAACCATCAGGACTGATACTCGTACTTTTCTTGGAAATGGAAGTAGTCTGTGAAACCCAGATCTTGGCTGCTCTAAATTTACCCACAAGATAGCATCTATGGCACTGTTTTCTACCGTTGCTTTAGCACTGGTGGCCTCATTATTTCCCAACACTAACCGAGCATTTAGTGTATCAGCAACAGTTGTTTCAATGAAGGATCTATTTGCACTGTTCCTTTTGATAGCTCATGGGCTCCATCTTCCAGATCCAAAAACTTGAATTGGAGGGCCAATTGCTTGCTGCGTTATAGCATCCTTCTGCAAATGCTTTAGAGGATGTGTATAGGGTGGAGGGTACAAATGGGTCGCAGGGCACCTCATTGCCCAGCACATGAAAACACACGATCATGCCATAAAGGGTAAAAGGTGAAGATGCAACATGAAAAAGAGATTGTGGGTTTGCAAATCTAATACTTGACTAAGGAGAGTTTTTTTTTTAGCCACACAATATTATCCTACCACGATTGACACCTTTTGCAGCCACTGACTGTGACGTCCCACAGTAACAAACTAATACCAGGTAACAAAATAAGCTAGGTGAAAGTTAGGAATTCCAAGGCATCCATAAAGGAATATGAAGACCTAAATACAGAGGAAGGCAAAGTCCATATATCATAAAAGATAGAAAGTGCAAACACAAGAAGCAGGAATTTATAGAACTGGAATAGAGCATTAACAATGCATATGAGATATGATAAACATTACCTGTTGTTCATGAATCAAGATGATCCTTGGGGACATTACGCAAAGATGTTCCTGTGTGGCATGTTACGACAATGAAGCCATACATGATACTTCAAGTACAAGGTTTTGATGATGAGCAAGTGGAATAACCTGCATTTCAGCTAAGGCTATGAAGAAATCGAAGAATTCGATGAAGAATCTTTGAAGACTAGTGTGCAAATGTTTAATTCATTAAAAGTCTTAGATTCTTGTAAGAGCCTTACTTAGAGTGCATATTTAGGTTGCATTTCACCTTAAAAGTCTTTAGAAAAAAATTTCTAAAAAGAACCCTCTTGAAAATCTTTTTAGAAAACTCTTTTCTTAAATTTTCATGTTTATTAGTCGACCAATAGACTTACCAGTCGACTAATCCTTTCGCACCATATTTTCTAAAAAAAGTCATTTTTGTCAAATTAGTCGACCAAAGGTTTTATCAGTCGACTGGACAGAATGTCTGTGTTCTGGAATATTAGCAGCAGTCGACTAATGGTTTTATCAGTCGACTAAACATAACATGTGTTTTCTGAAAAATTTAGCAGCAGTCGACTAATGCTTTTATCAGTCGACCAGACAGAATGTTTGTTTTTCAGAAGATTTTAGCAGCAGTCGACTGAAAGGTTTTTCAGTCTACTGATGATATTATTAGTCGACTAATTTTTCTCTAGTCGACTAAGTTTCAAAAGTTCAGATTTTCAAACAGCTCGATTAACAGATCAGTCGACCGAAGATAACTGTCAGTCTACTAATAACTAACTATTAGTCGACTAACTGATGTTTCAGTCGACTAATTTTGCCGTTTTCCTGAAACTTCAAAAAGGTGTGTCTTTTCATTTTTCAAATATTTTGATCGTTTAAAATGGACTGTTTTGACACCCTTTCATACTCTCAACGTATGAAATCTTTCAACTATAAATATGAGTGCATTTTACACTCAAAACAACAAGAATTCAATTGATTTGAATCATTTACTTCTTGCTTTTCACTCCTATGCATTCAAGTATTTGTTTTCTCACTCACTTGATATTTTCACTTCAGTTTTTCACTCAAACCACTTTGGGAGATAGTGAATTCGTGAGTAGAGTATTTCAACAACCTCAAAAGCCAATTGCATCTCATTCACAATCAAAATAAAGGCTCATAGGTTGTATTGTAAGTTGTTACGTATTTTCTGTAAAAAGAAGGACTCCTTGGTGTAAAGGAGTTGTTTGCTTTTAGTAGGGTTGTTACTGAAAGTGGGACCGGTTTTGGTCTGTGTGATCTTATAGTTAACAAGGTTGATAGTGGAAATCTCAAGTTGGTTTTGCTTGGGGACTGGATGTAGGTCAGGATAGACCGAACGAGGATAAAATCTTGTGTTCTTTGTGTGTTTGCTTTTTAAATTGCAAAATTCTTTAATATTCCGCAGATTATTTTTAAAAACACTATTCACCCCCCTCTAGTGCTCGTTGCCTCGATCCTAGTACACTTTCATGGCATACCAGCAAAGAAAAGAAAAACTGAAATCCAAAGCAAGATTAAGGAGCAAGGAACTGGTGAATGGGATAGGAGTAGATGCATAAATGGATTGAGCAAACAATAAACAAACAAACCAATAAAATCAACGAATGGATCAGGATTTAGATAAACAATCAACGGACCCAACAAATGAAACAAGCAAATAGATCAAAATTAGATTAGTAAACCAAAATGAAATAAGCAAAAGGGATCAAGTAAAACAGTGAGCAAACTGAATATATAACTGCTGAATCAATAGAGAGGGTAACAACATATCTTCAAATTGATCTCACGCAATAGGCAAATCAACTAAACTTTTAATCGGTTCTAATAGTCACATTCAACATACCAAAGCTCTCACAACAGATGATATCATGAACCAGATTTCTGTAGCAGGCATTACGGTGAAACATGCCCTACTTGCTACTATTCGAGGACGCAGATTCACAAACCTTTGTGCATGTGGTGGATATTAGGGAAAAGGGAAATGTTAATCCCGATCGGAAACCCAGACACTAACTGTAATAAAAATCAAAAGAACATCCAAACAAAAAATAAGAAAATCATGAAAGCTCACAGAAAATCGAGGGAATTTGGCAAGGAAAAATCAATGTTGGAGTGCCATCGTTCCTGATGATATCGCACATTCGTGGGTTGACATTGCAATAAGCAATTCAACACCACAAGAGGTGCTCTTATGGAGGGATAAAATGGAAAAGGGAAGCAGAAATGAAGAAAGGAAGAAACAAGGGGGGGGGGGGGGGCTGAAAATCGCAAAAAGGACATCAAAACAGACTCAGATACAGATGGAGATTAAAAAAAAAATAGGTAAATCGATGATACCATGGTGAGGTATCGCCAACTACCAGTATGCAAGGCAATATACAGAATGAAACCGAGGCTTTAATGAAAATTAGAGACCAAAATAAGCATAGGGAATAAAAAACACAAGGGACAGACGATAAGAAAAAGAACTAAAACTAGAACATAAATAGGCATTCAAAAGATTCAAAAATCAAAGAAATTCTTAAATAAATTACGAAAGGGGGAAGAGAAAAAGAAAGAAAAAAAATGTCGGAACATATATGTTCCATTGATGTAGCAACAGGTGGGTCGATCCTGCTATATGCAGGTCAATCCCACTGTTTTGCCTTATGATAACAAGAAGAAAATGAAGATGAATGGAAACCGAAATAAGGCGACACTATAAAAGGGAGAAGGATTTTTTAAGAAGAATGGAAGAGGAGAGAGAGCTACTTACCTGTAACTGCCACTGGAGATTTGATCTCCTTCGCTCGATCGGAGAGGATCCGAGAGAAGGAAGAGAAGATCAGCGGAAGAGGGGAAAAGAGGAAGAGGTTGGGGAAGAAGAGAAGATGCGTGAAATGGTAGGGTGAAAAATGGTCTTATGCTGAAGGAATGATTGAGAAGAGAAGTGTCAAACATGGAGAGGTGAAGGCGATCAGAGAGGCATGAAGAAAGGTGCGGGGGTGAAGAGCGATGAAGATGGAGCGTGAAATGGCAAGGTGAAGACGGATCTCAGAGGAAACATGATAATATGCTGGGGCGAAGACGGATCTCAGAGGAAATGTGATAATATGCTGAGGTGAAGACGCATCTCAGAGGAAACGTGATAATATGCTGGGGTGAAGACGTATCTCAAAGGAAACATGATAATATGCTGGGGTGAAGACGGATGTCTGGCTTCCTCTACGTGCCCCTTTTTTAAAGAGGGAGAAGAAGGATCGGGAAGGGGCAGATGCCGTTGGGGATCGACGGACGAGGGGGGGAAGAAGGCGATCGAATGGGTCATCTCCTGGAGGGTGATAATCGGAGGGTCATTTGTTCAGGGAAGGATCAAGAAGATCATCGGACGGTTCCAGGGAGAGGGAGAGAGAGAGAGAGAGAGATAGCTTTTGCGGGTTTTGCCACATAAGGCTTTTACCAAAATTTTCAATAAAAGGGCTCTTTTTTAAAAAAAAAATCTCAAAAGGGGCTTTTAAAACTATTTTTTTTGTAATTTTCTTTGCTATTTTTGATTTTTTTGTTCATTTTCTCTTTTTTTTTGTGTTTTTGAAATAAAAATTCTAAAACTAAGGGATTTTTAAACTATTTTTATAATATTTACAAAAGAAAAGTTTTCTAAGAATTTAGGGTTATTTTCGGGAAATTTCTTCAAAAAACGAGTTTAGATCCAGATTTTGAGGAAAATTTCAAGTTTTGGACCTCAAAATTAAAAAATACAGAGCAGTGGATCCAAACGGATGCCGGATGGACCATCTGAGCCTTTCAAAAATTATTTTGGTATTTTTATAAAATTTGGTTTAAAAAATTGAATAACGAGGCTCAGATTTAGATTCTGAACTGGATCCGGATCCAAAATTGAGTCAGATATATAAAATGAATTTTGATTCCAGTGAATCTGAGAAATATCTGGAATTTTGATTGAAAATGACTCAATTTATTCAGAAAATGGGGGTCAGGGGCAAAAAGAGAATATTTACAAGATTTTGTAAAATTTGGGGTGTTCACACGTATGAAGCCCACACGTTACAATGATATGTACTTATGAAGGTTGCAATTTCTACAACGTTTTGTAAGTTTGAAGCAACAACGATTTATACATTTAAAGCAGTAGTGATGTGTATTTATAAAGTTACCTCGATTTGTACTTAAGTTTGCTAAATCTTACAATGATGTTTACTTATGAAGCCAAATATTGTGACGATTTGTAATGTTGGTGATTGTTTAACGAATGAGATAATTTGTAATATTATATACTTGGGGAGGCAGTTGTAACAAATAATGATGCAGTTAAATTTATGTGTTGTACAGGTTAGCAATGTCTAAAGCTCGTCAGACAAGAAATTCCCTGTCGTTCAATTTCATGAGTTACTGAAATGATCTGTCAGTCCCATCTATATGAGCGTTATGAAAGAGACCAAAATATAATGAAGATTGAGAATGATAAAGAAAGGGATAAAGCATTGGAATTATATTATGCAGAGCAATATCCATCAGATATTGAGGCTGGAGATCAAAGGAAGCATGAGGAAGATCTAAAGATGAAGAAGAAAAAGAAGGATGAC
Source organism: Nuphar pumila (assembly GCF_984573655.1). Lineage (NCBI taxonomy): Eukaryota > Viridiplantae > Streptophyta > Magnoliopsida > Nymphaeales > Nymphaeaceae > Nuphar > Nuphar pumila. The sequence continues at coordinate 66,143,010 of NC_143255.1, read as the reverse complement.
AAAGAGAAGGAAAAGCAAAGGAAGAAAGAGGAGGATAATGAAAAACAAAGGCAAATGAAGAAGGAGGAGGAGATGGAGAGGGAAAGTCAAAGGAAGGAGGAGGAGGAGGAGAGGGAAAGACAAAGGAAGAAGGAGGAGGAGGAGAGGGAAAGGCAAAGAAAGGAGGAAGAGAAGAAAAGACAATTGAAGAAGAAGGAGGAGGAAGAAAAGGAAAGGCAAATAATAAAGATGGAAGAGGAAAGACAAAGGAAAAAGCATCAGAATGGGAAAGAGAAGGAAAGGCAAAGGAATGAGGAGGATGAGAAAGATAAGGAAAGAAAAAGAAAGAAGCAGGAGGAGGAAGAGAAGGAAAGGAAAATGAAGAAGCAGGAGGAAAAGAAGGAAAGGGAAAGGAAAAAGCAGGAGAAAGAGAAGGAAATGGAAAGGAAGGAAGAAATTAAAAAGCAGGATAGGGAGCCAAAGGAGTGAAGGAAGGAAGAAGAACGACGGAGGATAGAGAGAGGGAATGAAGAGGAGAAAAGTATGACCAAGGTACGTAACTCAATTTTGTCTGTCATGATTTACTATAATAGTTATTATCATGTATAGCGATTACTATGTATAGCGATTACTGTGATAACGATTATTGTGAACGATTTACTGTGATAGCGATTACTGTGAATGATTTACTGTTATAGGTATGATTATGTGTAGCGATTACTATGTATAGCGAGTGTGCAACTATTATTATTTATAGTGATCACTGTGTACAACAATGTGTAGAGTACAAATGAGACTAATTTTGATTTGATACGAATAATATGTTATTTGTGTTATAGGAAGGTCACAAGAGAAGTAGAAAACAAAGTGAAAAGCTCAGAGGGCGGTGTCAGTGACCTGTAGTTCTGTCGTGGTATGGACAGTTAAGTGAATATCAAAATGATCGATTGCAAAATATACACTTCGGCGGCCTTCTGGACCAACATTCTTTTGAAACATGCTAGAACACCATGACCCACCTAGTAAATAAGTGGATTAATAAAATGAATACATTCTAGTTTGATTCTTTTGAGATCACCATGACCTTAGAAGATGTGACACGGATTACGGCCTTAAGTGCCATAGAAGTGTTGTCCTATTACAAGATTCAAACTATACCGCAAGGGACAAGTGCATGGCCCTTCTAGAAATGTCGATGAAAGAATGGAGGCAATGTATTTCTTGTGAAAGCAATTCTACATCGATAAAAGTTTATTCTTTCCGTAATAAATGAGAAGACCGGTCTCCTACATGTGCATCTGAAAGAGATGATCAAGAGTTGCATGGCTTTCTTCTTTGTTTTTTTGGACTTACTTTATTTTCTGATTTGTCTGGTTCAAGAATAATTTACCTGTGGTTGCAATTCTTGGAAGACTTAGATAAAGTTGACAACTATGTATGGGGTACTACTACTATGCTTGTACACTTGTAAAGTCAACTTTACCGTGCGAGTAATGGTACAAAAATCATTGCAGGGTTGTGGCCATTTGTCCAGGTAATTGTTTATTACATATTTTGTAGTTGTATACTAAGATAGTTGAAGGTTATGGACTTACTAATATATATGATTTTGTAGGCCTGGTTGTGGGAGCATATTGTCGCCTTGAGTCCTCAGTATAGCCCTGCGATTTATGGTTTTCCAAAGATCGATCAGTGGGCTAGAATAAATGTAAAGCAAGATAATGCTAAGTTCATTTTAGATGGTCTGGAATTAAATGAGGTAAATGGTTTAAAATTGTTTACAATCGTTTTAACATTTATCATTCATTAGTATAAATCTTTGAATTGTTTAGCATTCTTAAGTAATCATCGTTGCAGGATTTTCACTTCGTTAGTACAAATTGTTCTAATGTTTAACATTCTTAATGATCATTGCAAGATTTTGTATTTCTTAGTACAAATCGTTATCGCTTTAGCATTTAACTTTCATTAGTGTAAATCGTTGTAATCGTTAGCATTCTTAAGTAATAATCGTTATAGGATTTTGTATTCCTTAGTACAAATTGTTATCATGTGTAAATCATTATAATCGTTAGCTTTCTTAAGTAATGATTGTTGCAGGATTATTTTTTTGTTAGTATAAAGCGTTATCTTTTTAGCATTTAGCATTTGTTGTTGTAAATCGTTGTAATATGTAACATTCATTAGTGTAAATCATTTTAATAGAAAGTTCTCATTAGTAACAGTCATTGTAATATATTTAGCACTCGTTATTATAAATCATTTTATTATTTAACATTCATTAGCATGAATAATTATGTCTATACCTAAACCATAATCTCCAATGTACAGGTTGTGTGGAGACCATACGGAGATGAGGAAAATGAAGACCAAGTGGTTGTTGCTCAGGCTGCGAGATTGTCTGGCTGCGATATTTGGCTATTTAGCAATTATGAAGTCGAGTTGCAGCATGGTAGTCGAGTTCTCCTATAACCTGGCTTGGGATAGTCTACCCCAAAGCAATCTGTAGAAGTGAGAAGAAAGATGAAAAGTGGTGGGGCCAGAAACGTGAATTGGCATGATCGCTTCAGGGAACAATTGGATAGCTGGAACAAAGGAAGTGTTTATGCCATAGCGTATGATTATAAAGAATGACAATATGACCCCAACTATTTCAAAAAATATTGGGAACCCATGCGTCGAAATTTGGAGATTGAGAATAAGAAACGTGAAAATGTTGGAAACCCATGCGTCCCTCCTGTCCCCCATCATGTCATCTCCCAGCATAGAAAATACATCCATCATGTCCCTCTGGCTGCAACAATGATTTTCTCAGTTGCAGTACACGATGAGGAGCGAACATAGCTCACAAAAAAAAAAGGTAGTCTCTGAAAGTGCAGTAGGATTGAGGCAACGAGCACTGGGGGGGGTTGAATAGTGCTTTTAAAAATTGTCTACGGAATTTTGACGGATTTTGCAATTCACAAAGCAAACACACAAAGAACACAATAATTTATCCTGGTTCAGTCTTTCCCGACCTACATTCAGTCCCCAAGCAAAACCTGCTTGAGATTTCCACTATCAACATTGTGTAACTACAAGATCATATAGACCAAATCTGGTCCCACTTTCAGTAACACACCTACTGAAAGCAAACAACTCCTTTAAACCAAGGAGTCCATCCTTTTATAGAAAATTGAAACAAGTAACAACTTACAATACAACCTATGAGCCTTTCTTATGAATGCAAATGAGATGCAATTGGCTTTTGAGGTTGTTGAAATACTCTACTCACGAATTCACTATCTCTCAAAGAAATTTGAGTGAAAAACTGAAGTGAAAAATATCACGTGAGTAAGAAAATGAATATGAGTGAAAAGCAAAGAGTAATTGATTCAAATTGATTGAATTGCAGTGCTTTTGAGTGTAAAATGCACTCATATTTATAGTTGAAAGTTTCCATACGTTGAGGGTATGAAAGGGTATCAAAACAGTTCATTTTGAATGATGTCTTCTTTTAAATCGTTGTAATTTTGAAAAGATTTTTAAATGTAAAACATGTGAAAACCAGACATCAAATAATAAAAACCGGTTCTCACTAGTGGATGAGACCGGGTCGAACTCAGGGAACGGGAATATTTCGTATTCAAGTACACAAATCTAAACTATTCTTTATTGCCGAATTATTGAAATGTAAAAATGTTCAGAAAATGTAAAAACAACTAACTATTACAACAAATGAATACCCTTCGCAGAGGGCGTAAAGTGCAATATTTACAAACCCAGTTAAATTCCTAATTCTAAACTAAAAAGTAAAAAGAAGCTTTATTCTTTGTACTTCGTGTCACGTAATCGCTTCAACTCCAGTCCTGTGCTATCCTGCACAATTCAAAGGAACACGAGCAGTACAAGAGATAGAAGTAAAAACAATATTAAACTAGCTAAATGCTAAAAACACTGAAATATAGCATCAAAAGAAACTAATGAACATTAAAACGATATTAAACTAATGTTAATGAACTATGTAATTCTAAAATTAAGAGTAAAATAAAAGACACTAAGCAATTTTCACAAACTGAATTTACTGAACTAAAACTGAAAACATGAATCGGAAATGAAAGAAACAAAAACAACTAGAAATTACTTGAAATTGATTAAGAGAAACTGAAACATGAAATAAAGCAAAAACAGGAAATGATTAAACCGAACTATGTAAAAACATGAAATTACAATATTGAAAACATGAAGAAATCGGAAGGTGCAGCCAATAGTAAAACTGATTTTAAAAACAAACAGGAAATTGCAGTAAAGAAAAATAAGAAACAAGTGCTAAAAAAAAACAACAATTACAACAATGAAACAACAGATAATTCATAACAACAAAATCAGGAAATAGGAAATTGAAAACAGCAATTACGATGAAATAAAACTGGAAATCGGATGCATGATGAAGAAATGTAATGAATGACTAAAAAAATGTAGAGAAACAAGAAACTGTAAAAAAAAAAAAAAAACGATGGATGAAAAACAATAAAGGAGAAAATCGGAGATGAAAAGATGAAATCAACACATAATGCAGATTTTTATTATGATTTTATTTTCTTTTCTCATTTTTCAGAAACAGGACATAACAAATAGATGATCGATTAAAAAAACAAAGAAGAAAAAGAAGAGGAATAAGATTTGAAAAAGAAGAAGAAGAAGAAGAACTGGAGATCGGAAGAAAAAGAAGAAGAAGATGAATCAGAGGAAGAAGAAAAAGAAGAAGAAGATGAATCGGTGGAAGAAGAAAAACTGAAGAAGAAGAAATTGTATGAAGAAATCAGATCGGATAAAGAAGAAAAAGAAGAAGAAGAAGATCTGAAGGAGAAGAAGAAGAAGAAGAAGATGAAGAAGAAGATGAAGAAGAAGTAATGAAAAAGAAGAGGAAGAAGAAAACTCACCGTGAACCAGAAAGGAATTGGAAGAGAAGTTGGCGGCGGCCTCCACCGTGCGCCATTCACCGGACTGAAGAGTCCTCCATTGCTACCGGCTAGAGTGTAGACAGAGAAAGAGGGAGAAGGGGAAGGTAGGGAAGAAGAGATGCCGGTATTAATGGAGGATGGTGAGAAAAGAGGGAAAGAGAGGGAAAGAGGGGAAAAGGGGGCTTCAGGCGTATGGAAGAGGCGCCTGAAAAAATTTCATTTCGTGGGTTTTAAAAACCCCAAACCGGCTGGAACCGGTTTGAAACTAATACAAACCGGTTCAAGCCGGTTACTTATTTTTTTAGTTTTCTTTTTAAAATTGCAAACCGGTTTGAACCGGTTTGATTTATTATATTTTTTATTTTAGTTTAAAAACCAAATGCAAACCGGTTTGAACCGGTTTGGTTTATTATTATTTTTTTCTTTTTTTTTTAAATAATCTAAAAACAACAAACTATTTAAAAGAGTAAAAAAAAAAAAACTATTTACTAAAAACCTCAAACGAACTAACTATTCTAAAAAATTATTTACACTAACCTTATTTCACAATATATCTAACTCTAATTTTTAACTCTAATTTTTATTTTATTTTTATTTTTATTTTTATTTTTTCTTTTTTATTATTATTTTTATTGAAAACTAAAACTAAAACTACTATGACTATAACAAAAACTAAAATATGCATAAAATTGTAAAATAAAACTATTTTTCATGCATTTTCTATTTTTAAATCATTTTAGCATATTTACTCGAAAACTATCATAAAATTGGGTTTTTGAAACATTATTTTATAAAATCATGCATATTTAAATGTTAATAAACCCTGAATTATATGCATGATCAAATACCCCCATGCTTATGTTTTGCTAGTCCTCGAGCAAACTAGAAAAATGCAAGAAATCAAACTATCACCTAACTCACTTTCGTAGGAATCACGGTTGCATTTAGCTCATGCAACAAGCCCTTTCAACCCCTGGGTTACCCCAGTGGACGAGTAAGGTCTCATGAGGGTTTGCAGTGATGCTACCCATAAACATCTCTGTCATGTATGCATAATATTACACATCCTCATAAGCAGTAGGTAATTAAAGACTTTATTTTCACAAATATTTCCTGTTATTTCAAAATCAAAACATAGTTAGAGTCTTTTATATACCACCACAGAAAAAGAATTTCTTTCACTTTTCTAAATATCATAATTATTTATGTTTTATTCTTAGAAAATCCAATAAAAACATATTATTATTTACTTATCCTCACTCATATGTTTTCTGCACAGGTTTTCTCAATCACACCTCTAAGCATTGAACTTTTCTTTCTTTTTAAGCTCTTTTCTCTCTTTTTTTTTTCTTTTCATGCTTTTTCTTTTTGCGCACTTATTTTTCTCATATAGCTTGCCTGTGGTCTGCTTTTATGCCTTGTGCAATGTCAATATCTTCTATACTATTTCAATACATACCAAAAGATATCAACTAAGACATAAAAGTGACTTCCTTCATTCACCTTTATAACATGAGAGTCAAACATTTCAACTTGTATATGTTCTCAGTTACTTAGGATCACAAAGTTTTCCACTCTCCTTTTCGAAATGGAATTAAAAGTTTCAACTTACATCTAAGTTCCATCTACTAAGGAATGTGGAATTATCCAAACAACCTAACACATGCTATATTTTTTTCTTTTGAGCTCATTTTTACGCTTTTTGTTCATTTGCTTAGTTTTTCAAAAATAGAACTGTGCATATTCATATTTATGATTCAAAATAAATTCTAACATGTATTTATCATCATTTCTTTGAAATCCGCATAAACAACCATAATTTTTAGATCTATGTCAGAAAATTTTTTCGTGGGGCTTGAAAAATCCTCTAAAAACATCAGATTTGAAATAACATTCATATAAGTTCAAACTCTTTCTTTAAAAATCTACTTTTCATGAGAGATGTGTAAACATGTGCAAGAACGTAAACAGAAATATCAAGGTGTGCAAACTACACCCTCCCCCATGCTTATATGACACTGTCCCAGTGGCACTCCCCCATGCTTATATGAAACTACGTGAATGCACATGAGAGAAATAAATGAGGGGAAAAGAGTAGAATGACCTGACATGAATTAAAAATACACATTCTATGAATGTAATAAATGCAATGTATATATGACAAAACACAAAACTATTGAAAGAAACAAAAAGAACATGAAAAACTCATGAATAAAACGAAAAAGTAAAAACAAAATAAAATCTATAAATTCTAAGCAAATCTAATAATATACAAGATATGGGTTGCCTCCCATAAAGCGCTAAGTTTCTCGTCCCCAGCCAGACGGATCCCTGGAAAAAATCCTTCATCGTCCATGAGATCAATGGACATGAAGTCAGACTTAACCGGGCTCTATGAAGAAAAGAGTGTCATCTGTGACACTACGCACTGTGTTTCCATCCCGTCTACCTCTAACTGTAGGATCATAACTCTCTCGACATGAAGAACAAAGATTAGTCTCATCTGAGAGACTGGTCAAGAATTGAGAGTCTAGGATCGACCGAGTATCAATGAATGCTACTTCAGACAAGTGGTGAATATGATCAGGCTTGACTTGGTCAAGCACCTTCTGCATCTGCACCTCTTGCTTACTCAAAACGATTGGTGATCCTAAAGGCTGAGAAAATGGGGCTTTATATGATGAAAATGTATGTTGTGAGTAAGGCCCCTTCTGTTGAGGTATCATGGAGATCGACTCGTCAGTAGAAATGATATGAGGTTCATGAGTCTATTCCTGAGTAGAGTGACACACCTTCCCATACTGAAGGGATGTAATAGATTTGACTTGCTCATGATGTGAATCAGTGGGTTGCAAGTCAAATGACATGGAATCCTCTCCCTTAGAGACAACAGACTGACTATGAAGGTTTCCCTGATTTTGCCTACTCAATGTCTGAGCTAACTGTCCCATTTGAGTCTCTAGCTTGGCTATTGACTGCGTATGGGAACAAAGAGTGGCCTTGATATCAGAAAAGGCTTCTAACATCTTCTCTTGAAATGATGAACTTGGAATGGGCTCCTGAGGTGAAGGTAGACAATACTGGGGATGAACCTGTGGAAATATAGGATGCGAGTAACCTTGTGAAGGGTTACTGGGTCTATACTGTGTCTAGGAGGGCTGATGGGATATAAAAATAGACTGGTTTCGCCAACCTGGGTTATATGAAGATGTAAATGAATCGGGCATGGGTTTAGCGAAACCTTGGGCAGCATTCACCTGCTCCTGAACGAATTCAGGATATAATGGCGTTGTCGGACAATCTGAAACACAGTGTGCAGGGCTAGCACATAGCTCGCACACTCTTTCTACTGGACTTCTCGAAGAATTGGCTAGGAATTGATCTAACTTCCTAGTCAACTGGTCAACCTTGGTACGCAATTCTAATTCAGACCCAACTTCGGAAATCCCAACTTTCCTAGGACCACTAGACAGAGATGTAGTCCTATCGAGCCATGAAGACAAGATATGATGCATCGTGTTTTCACTTAAGGTCTCGAATAGAGACCATGCCTCGTCCTCACTCTTGAGCATAAAAGTGCCCCCACAAGACGAATCAACCATTTGACGATGCTTTTCAGTAAGCCCGTCATAAAAATACTGCACCAACTGCCAACGAGGCACCTGGTGATGGGGACACTTACGGAGAAGATCTTTCAATCTCTCCCAAGACTCGTGAAATTGTTCTCCCTCAATTTGAGAAAAACTAGTTATAGCTTTACGAAACTGGTTCGTCTTACCAATTGGGAAATATTTTTTTAAAAATTCTCTTTGCATTCCTTCCCACGTAGTAATACGAACCGTCTCAAGAGATTTTAACCAGTGCTTGGCTTTATCTTTGAGAGAGAACGGAAACAAAGTCAACCGCATAGCATCATCTCCAAAGTTATTGATTCGCACAGTTGAGCAAATCTCAAGGAATTCGTCGAGATGACGATATGGGTCCTCATTGCTAAGGCCATAAAACGAAGGTAACATTTGAATCACACTGGCCTTAATCTCAAAATGGCTCGCTCCTACATCAGGTCTCGTGATGCAGGAGGTGGGAGTATACGTATTTGGCATGAAGTACTCCCTCAAAGGACGGATCAATTGATGATCGTCAGTCAAAGCGTACACCTTAGAGTAGACCGGTGTAGCACACGTCCTAACTTTGGGTTTTCTACCTAACTAACGCACTAAGCGGCCAAACCACGCAAACCACAAAGCGAGTAGACTAAAAACAACAAAAATTAAACAAACACCACGCAGTCACACATAACAGAGATTATGCAAAAGAAATATAAAATCTATGTGTACGGTACCAATCGTACACAGTCACCTCTAAGGGAATCCTAATAGGTGGGCTGTGCAGAAAAGTAAGCTCGTCTCTAAGATATGCACATACGTGGTTCTAAACCTAAATGCAACACAAACACTAGGCAATAAAGCGAATACTTAATATTACGCCGGTCCCCGGCAACGGCGCCAAAAATTTGATGTCTTCTTTTAAATCGTTGTAATTTTGAAAAGATTTTTAAATGTAAAACATGTGAAAACCAGACATCAAATAATAAAAACCGGTTCTCACTAGTGGATGAGACCGGGTCGAACTCAGGGAACGGGAATATTTCGTATTCAAGTACACAAATCTAAACTATTCTTTATTGCCGAATTATTGAAATGTAAAAATGTTCAGAAAATGTAAAAACAACTAACTATTACAACAAATGAATACCCTTCGCAGAGGGCGTAAAGTGCAATATTTACAAACCCAGTTAAATTCCTAATTCTAAACTAAAAAGTAAAAAGAAGCTTTATTCTTTGTACTTCGTGTCACGTAATCGCTTCAACTCCAGTCCTGTGCTATCCTGCACAATTCAAAGGAACACGAGCAATACAAGAGATAGAAGTAAAAACAATATTAAACTAGCTAAATGCTAAAAACACTGAAATATAGCTTCAAAAGAAACTAATGAACATTAAAACGATATTAAACTAATGTTAATGAACTATGTAATTCTAAAATTAAGAGTAAAATAAAAGACACTAAGCAATTTTCACAAACTGAATTTACTAAACTAAAACTGAAAACATGAATCGAAAATGAAAGAAACAAAAACAACTAGAAATTACTTGAAATTGATTAAGAGAAACTGAAACATGAAATAAAGCAAAAACAGAAAATGATTAAACCGAACTATGTAAAAACATGAAATTACAATATTGAAAACATGAAGAAATCGGAAGGTGCAGCCAATAGTAAAACTGATTTTAAAAACAAACAGGAAATTGCAGTAAAGAAAAATAAGAAACAAGTGCTAAAAAAAAACAACAATTACAACAATGAAACAACAGATAATTCATAACAACAAAATCAGGAAATAGGAAATTGAAAACAGCAATTACGATGAAATAAAACTGGAAATCGGATGCATGATGAAGAAATGTAATGAATGACTAAAAAAATGTAGAGAAACAAGAAACTGTAAAAAAAAAAAAAACGATGGATGAAAAACAATAAAGGAGAAAATCGGAGATGAAAAGATGAAATCAACACATAATGCAGATTTTTATTATGATTTTATTTTCTTTTCTCATTTTTCAGAAACAGGACATAACAAATAGATGATCGATTAAAAAAACAAAGAAGAAAAAGAAGAGGAATAAGATTTGAAAAAGAAGAAGAAGAAGAAGAACTGGAGATCGGAAGAAAAAGAAGAAGAAGATGAATCGGAGGAAGAAGAAAAAGAAGAAGAAGATGAATCGGTGGAAGAAGAAAAACTGAAGAAGAAGAAATTGTATGAAGAAATCAGATCGGATAAAGAAGAAAAAGAAGAAGAAGAAGATCTGAAGGAGAAGAAGAAGAAGAAGAAGAAGATGAAGAAGAAGTAATGAAAAAGAAGAGGAAGAAGAAAACTCACCGTGAACCAGAAAGGAATTGGAAGAGAAGTTGGCGGCGGCCTCCACCGTGCGCCATTCACCGGACTGAAGAGTCCTCCATTGCTACCGGCTGGAGTGTAGACAGAGAAAGAGGGAGAAGGGGAAGGTAGGGAAGAAGAGATGCCAGTATTAATGGAGGATGGTGAGAAAAGACTGCTGGAACCGGTTTGAAACTAATACAAACCGGCTGGAACCGGTTACTTATTTTTTTAGTTTTCTTTTTAAAATTGCAAACCGGTTTGAACCAATTTGATTTATTATATTTTTTATTTTAGTTTAAAAACCAAATGCAAACCGGTTTGAACCGGTTTGGTTTATTATTATTTTTTTCTTTTTTTTAAAAATAATCTAAAAACAACAAACTATTTAAAAGAGTAAAAAAAAAAAAACTATTTACTAAAAACCTCAAACGAACTAACTATTCTAAAAAATTATTTACACTAACCTTATTTCACAATATATCTAACTCTAATTTTTAACTCTAATTTTTATTTTATTTTTATTTTTATTTTATTTTTATTTTTATTTTTATTTTTTATTTTTTTATTATTATTTTTATTGAAAACTAAAACTAAAACTACTATGACTATAACAAAAACTAAAATATGCATAAAATTGTAAAATAAAAGTATTTTTCATGCATTTTCTATTTTTAAATAATTTTAGCATATTTACTCGAAAACTATCATAAAATTGGGTTTTTGAAACATTATTTTATAAAATCATGCATATTTAAATGTTAATAAACCCTGAATTATATGCATGATCATTGAACGATCAAAATGTTTGAAAAATGAAAAGACACGCCTTTTCAAAGTTTCAGGAAAAACAGAAAAATTAGTGGACTGGAACAATAGTTATACGACTAATAATTAGCTATTAGTAGACTGACAGTTATCGTCGGTCGACTGATCTGTTTATCGAGACGTTTGAAAATCTGAAGTTTTGAAACTTAGTCGACTAGAGAAAAAATTAGTCGCCTGATAATATCATCAGTAGACTGAAAAACCTTTGAGTCGACTGCTGCTAAATTTTTTTGAAAAACACAAGTTCTGTTCGGTCGACTGATAAAAGCATTAGTCGGCTGCTGCTAAATTTCCAGAGAAAACATGTTATGTCCAGTCGACTGATAAAGTCATTAGTCGACTGCTGCTAAAATTTCCAGAAAACAGACATTCTGTCCGGTCGACTAATTTGATAAAAATGATATTTTGCTTAGAAAATTTGGCACAAAAGGATTAGTCGACTAGTGAGTCTATTGGTCGACTAATAAACACGAAAATTTTAAAAAAGAGTTTTCTAAAAAGATTTTCATGAAGGGTTCTTTTAGAAAAGTTTTTCTAAAGACTTTTTAGCTAAAATGCAACCGAAATATGCACTCTAAGTAAGGCTTTTACAAGAATCTAAGATTTTTAATGAATTTAACATTTGCACACTAGTCTTTAAAGATTCTTCATCAAATTCTTTATTGTTTGTCATATTTCTTGATTGCCTTAGCTGAAATGCAGTTGATTCACTTGCTCATCATCAAAACCTTGTACTTGAAGTATCATGTACGACTTCATTGTTGTAACAATGTCCCCTTTTTTTATGATGACAAACTTAATCAAAGATGAAGCATTTAGATGCATAGATGAAGATTTTACTCACCCTATCAATATGCTGCAAAACATTAAAAGTTAGTACATTCAAAGCACATATATCACATATTGATTGGTTTGCATTTCCATCATTACTTCATGCATTTTTAAAAACTTTTTCATAAATGTAATTTTCAATGCTTTCTCATTATGTAATTTCTATGTCATGATGCAATATGCAATTGCTATCTTTTTCTCTTAATTTCTTATTTCTCCAAGGTCTATCTTTTTCTCCCCCTTTGTCATAATAAAAAAAGAGTAAGGGCAGAAATAGCATAAGCAAAATGTAAATTCAAGTTCAAAATGTTACAACCCATAAAGTATCAAAGTTCAGTAAAGACAGAAAACAAAGATCAGAAAGTGAGTTGAGCAAGTCCTTGATTGCAGTAATATCTTTCTGAATGGAAGAAAGTTGTTGAGTCACATCTTCACGAAAAGTGTGTTGATGCAGCTCCAAAGCTTTCAGTCACTGCAAAACTTCATCATTGTCTTGACTAGTAGAAAATTTCTTTTGTTTTGCTTGATATGAAGGTGTCACAGAAGATGGTGAGGGTTCAGAAATTGATGGTTCAGTAGGATCAAATGGATCAGTTTGATCAAAGTTTAAAGAAGGCAGATATTTTATTTTCACTCATTTAAAAATAGTTTGATCAAATAACTCTTTTTGCTCAATATATTTTTCATTGGTTAAGGTTACTTTGAAATATCTGAAAATACAAGTAAGAAGACATCCATACGGAAGAAAAGGTTTTTGTTTCCACAAATTAGTAAAATACACGTTAGCCCAATTTACAAAAATATTTCCAAATAAGACATAAAGAGTTGTAAAAAGATATGTGAAATAATAATCAAAAGAACCAGTTTTAGGTAGAACATTGTGGGCAAGGATTCATCCAGCAATGCGTGCACGAGTTTGAAGATTGGTATTTTTGAAAGGACAATAAGGTGCACCGGGAAGAAGAATTTGTTCAAAAATTCTTTCATCATTAAGTTCAATAGTATTGAAAAGAGTGTCTGAAGGTGGAATTTCTAGGATTTGTCCAAGTAGTTTAGAATCAAACTCAATTTCAACATCACGAACAAGAGAGAAAAGAACTCCAGTTTCATGATCAATTTATAAATTTGTGTAAAACAAGTGAATCAAAAAAGGATAATGAAGGGGGTTTGCACAGGCATAAAAAAGATGTCAAATACCTGAAAATAATTTTCTGATTTTGTAACGAGAAAACATGTGAAAGAGGACATTTCGGCATGGTAAAATAGGAAGTGCAGAATCCGATCCAAAAGTATCATATAAAAGAGAATTTCGGAGTAATCTGAGAAAAAATCCATATTTTGCTAGAGGTGTAGGAGGAGTAGAACCTTTTGCGGATGCAGTCTTTTGACGAGGCATGGTTGAAACAGATTCACCAAAAAAAAAAATTCAGTTGCAGAGAATGATTGATCAACATAGTTGTTGGGAGGAACAATTGGAGATGGTGTTGATGTCGGCTTCCAAATGACGTCCGGAGAGAGGAAGATATCCGTTGTCATGCAACAGAAACACTTTGTGCAAAGTGAACGATGTGCCTTCAAATTCGTTGGTAGTGGACAAAATAATCAACAGTAACAACCTACTAAAAAGGGATGCCGATTCTCCACAGATTTTAGGCAAGAGGGAAGAGACGAGGAGGAGTTCGCAGTGGATGACGGCAAGTGAGAGGAGGTTGCCACAAGGGGATTCCGGCGAGGACTGAAGAGGCACCGGTTACGACAAGAGGATTCCGGCGAGGAGTCAAGAGACTCCCTTTCACGGCCAGAAGATTCCGGCGAGGAGAGGTTCAAACGACACTTCAAGGGTTTTTCGGAAGAGAGACAGGAGAGAGAGAGAAAGGGTTTCGTTTTTTTTTTCAAAGGGTTTCGTTTAAGAAAAACGAAAAGGTGCGTAAAAATGAAACGATGTGTTAAAAACCAAGGGGTATCGGGTCCTTTAAAAAAAAAAATTTAAAAATATCAGTCGACTAGATTTTTATCGATCGACTAATAAGGTCCAACTGATTCTGTAAAATTTTTAAAGCATCAGTCGACTAGAAATTTATCGATCGACTAATATGGTGCAATTTTGAGATTTTGTTCAAAAATCAGCATTTTATAAATCCAAAAATGATCAAATGCCTAGTTCTCTCCTAATTCTCATAAAATCTTCATTTTTAAGTGGTTTAGTGAAGATATCGGCATGCTGTTCATTAGTGGAAATAAAATTTAACGAAATGTCTCCTTTTAACACATGATCTCTTAAGAAATGATGTCTAACTTTAATATGCTTAGTTCTTGAGTGCTGAACAGGATTTTTTGAAAGATTTATAGCACTAGTGTTATCACAATAAATAGTTGTTGTGGAGTAATTCAAACCAAAATCTTTTAAGGTCTGTTTCATCCATAGTACTTGTGAACACGTTAAACTAGTCGTTATATATTCTGCTTCAGTTGTTGAGAGTGACACTGAATTTTGCTTTTTACTAAACCACGAGACTAAGGAATTTCCTAAGAAATGACAAGTTCCGCTAGTACTCTTGCGATCCGATTTACTTCCTGCAAAATCTGCATCACTATATGAAACTAAATCAAAGGAAGATGATTTTGGGTAAAAGAAACCAAAATCTGAAGTATCTTTCAAGTAACGAAGAATTTGTTTTACTGCAGTTAAATGAGATTCCTTTGGATTAGCTTGAAATCTAGCACACATATAAACACTAAACATAATATCAGGTCGACTAGCAGTTAAGTATAATAGAGATCCGATCATACCTCTGTAGAGCTTAGTATCTACATTTTTACCATTTTCATCTTTATCAAGAGAAGTAGTTGTACTCATAGGATTTTTTTTTTATTTCGATGAGTCCATCCGAAACCTCTTGAGAAATTCTTTTTGTATACTTAGCCTGATTGATGAAGATTCCTTCTTCAGTTTGCTTTATTTGAAGTCCAAGGAAGTAGTTTAATTCGCCCATCAAGCTTATTTCAAACTCTTCCTGCATAACTTTAGCAAACTCTTTACAAAGAGAATCATTAGTAGAACCAAATATTATGTCATCAACATAAATTTGCATAATAAGAATATCTGAATTAAGATTTTTAATAAATAAAGTGGAGTCTACCCGACCAATGGAAAAACCAGATTGTTCTAGAAAATTTCGTAGTCTTTCATACCATGCTCTTGGTGCTTGTTTAAGTCCGTATAAAACTCTTTTTAATTTGTAGACTTTTCTGGATATTTCTCATTTTCAAAGCCTGGAGGTTGCTCTACATAAACTTCTTCATTGATGTGTCCATTTAAGAATGCACTCTTAACATCAATTTGATATAACTTAAAGTTCATGTAACTAGCAAAAGCAAGCGTCATTCGAATTGACTCCAGTCGATCCACCGATGCATAGGCTTCATCAAAATCTATGCCTTCTTCTTGATTATAGCCTTGTGCTACTAGCCTTGCTTTGTTTCGAAAGACTTCGCCATTTTTGTCCAGCTTATTTCGGAAGGCCCATCTTGTTCCAATTACTGAATGATTCTTTGGTCTATCAACTAGATCCCACACATCATTCCTAGTAAATTGGTTAAGTTTTTCAGACATGGCCAAAAGCCAAAATTCATCATCACTGGCCTCATTGATATTCTTTGGTTCTATTTTAGATATGAAAGCAATATTTGCAATATATTTTTCTAATTGCCTTCTTGTTTGGAAACCACTCTTTATTTCTCCAATAACTTGTTCATGTGGATGATTGGGAACTTCTTTCCAAACCGGTTGAAGAGGAATATTAACTTGAGAAGTACTCTCTATCAAAGGTTCTTCTTGAAGTATTACTTCTTCTCCTTCGCTTAGAGGTATAACCTGCTCACAATTCTCATCAAATGCAACATGTAAAGATTCTTCAATGCAAGATGTTCTTTTATTAAAAACACGATAAGCTTTACTTCTAGAAGAATATCCAAGAAATATTGATTCATCTGATTTTGAATCAAACTTATCAAGATTATCTTTGGTATTTAACAAGAAGCATTTACTACCAAAATTTTTGAAATATGAGATCTTTGATATACGATTATAATACAATTCAAAACATGTTTTATGTAAAATTGGTCAAATAAGAACACAGTTTAAAACATAACATGCTGTATTTATTGCTTCAGCCCAAAAGTATTTTGGTACATGTTTATCTTGAAGCATGGTTCTAGCACATTCTTGCAAAGTTCTATTCTTTCTTTCAACAACTCCATTTTGTGGAGCCGCTCTAGGAAAAGCAAAGTTGTGAGATATACCATGTAAATCACAATACTTTAGAAAAGATTCATTTTCAAATTCACCACCATGATCACTACGAATTTTAATAATAGATGTAGATTTTTCATTTGTAATTCTTCTACAAAGTTTAGAAAATTCAGAAAAAACATCATTTTTGCTTTTTAGAAAAATCACCCATGTAAATCGAGAATAATCATCTACTATAACAAAAGCATACTTGCTACCATTCAAACTTTGAATTCTAGATGGTCCAAATAGATCTAAATGTAAAAGTTCAAGAGGACGTTTTGTTGAAACTACATCTTTTGCTTTAAAAGAACTCTTGATTTGTTTACCCCTTTGGCAAGCATCACATAAGTGATCTTTCTTATATGGTATTCTAGGTAAGCCTCTTACAAGATCATTCTTGGATAACTTGGAAACAATTTTAAAGTTAACATGTCCAAGTCTCTTGTGCCATAACCATTGAATTTCATTTGAAACAATAAGGCATTTTTCATTAAAAGTGGGTAACTCATCTAGATAAAGTTCATACACATTGTTCCTTCTTTTACCTTTAAAAATGATCTTTTTAGATTAAGAATTAGAAATTAAGCATAAATCATGTTCAAAAGAAACAAGAAAACTTTTATCACATAATTGACTAATTGATAATAAATTATGCATTAAACCATCTACTAAAAGAACATTTTCTATCAAGGGAAATTTTGGATTACCAATATTACCAATACCTATTACTTTTCCCTTGTTATTGTCACCAAAGGTGACGGTTCCTCCATCCTTATTTTGGAGGGTGGAAAATAACTCTGACCTTTCAGTCATATGTTTGGAACAACCGTTGTCCAATATCCATTTGCTCCTTATTTTGTGTACCTACAACAAAATTAGAAGACAAAGCATTTGACCCCTTTCTATTTTTGGGTCCATGAGAGTTACTCTTAGGAACCCATATCCATTTGGATTTTGGTTTCCTTTGATAATAAATATTCTTTCTATAAAAAGATTTAGCATTTCTAGAGTAATCAAGTCTAGGCTTATAAGCATTATAAGTTCCATAATTACATGCATTTCTATTAGAACTAAAAAATTTAGTTCTATGAACAAATGGTTGAGAATATTGTCTTTGATTCTTCACCACATAGTTTGGTCTATTTTGAGTATCAAAGAAGTTATATCCCAATCCGATTTTATTAACCAAGCATCTTTGAGAACCAAGAAGTCTTTCTAGATTCTCTTGACCATTTATGAATTTGGTCACTATAGAAAGAAGATCATTTGATTTTTCTTCTAGACTAGTTATTTCTTTTTGTAAGAGATTGGTTCTAATTCCAATTTCTTTTATCTCAAATGCTTGACAAGAGTTTTCCTTCTTGAGATCTTCTATCTCTTGAAGTAACACTTTGTTTTGAGAGTCAAGAGTTGAATTTTCAGTTTTTAACTCTTTGTTTTTAGAACTTAGACTCTTAAATTTTGCATATAAATCATTGAATGCTTTTAATAAATCATCATAGTCAAATTGACTTACCGAATCTTCTTGTGCTACAAAGCACATGTTGGCAACTTCATTTGATTCTTCATCGAAAGAGGAGTCACTATCATCCCAACATGCTTGAAATGCATTTTTCTTCTTGAATTGGTCCTTGGGCTTGATTTTGAGAAGAGGACAATCTTTCTTGATATGTCCTGCCTTTTTGCAATTAAAGCACTTGACTTCATTTGGATTGGAAGAATCCGCTTTCTTTACCTTTCTTTGAAATCTTTCCTTTTTGATGAATCTTTTAAATTGTCTTGTAATGAGGGCAATATCTTCATCTTCATCTTTTTCTGAATTTTTAGAGTCAGAAGTAGCCTTAAAAGCAAGAGATTTCTTGTTGGGTTCTTCTTCTTTTTTATCTTAAAGTTGAACTTCATATGCCATTAAGTTACCAACCAAATCTTCAAGAGTGAGAGTGTTTAAATCATTTGCTTCCTCAATAGCTGTAGTTTTTCTTTCCCATTCAGGAGTTAAACACCTTAGGATTTTTCTGACTAAATTCACTTGTGAATATTCTTTTCCAAGGGATTTCAGAGTGTTAGTAATATTGGTCATTCTTGTTACCATGTCCGATATAGATTCATTTTGCTTCAATTTAAACAATTCAAATTTATGAACTAAAGAAGCAATTTTAGATTCATTTACTTTTGACATACCTTCATGAGTCACGAGAAGAGTATGTCATATTTCATTTGTTGTAGAGCATTGAGAGATGTGATTGAACTCTACCTTGTCAACGACACAATACAATGCATTCATATCCTTGGCATTAAGTGAAGCAGTCTTCTTTTCTTCATCGGTCCATTGACTGACATCAGTTGATGGCATTTAGTACTTTTCTGAAATAACTCTCCAAATTTTGCGATCCATGGATTGTAAGAATATTGTCATTCTCACTTTCCAGTATCCATAGTTTGTTCCATCGAAGAGAGGAGGACGAACAAAGGAACATCCTTCTTTGTGCTGAGATGTTGTAGTTGCCATGCTAGATGATGGTCAAATCAAAAAATAGCAAACCTGCTCTGATACCAAATGAAAGTGCAGTAGGATCGAGGCAACAAGCACTAGAGGAGGGGTGAATAGTGCTTTTAAAAATTGTCTGCGGAATTTTGACGGATTTTGCAATTCACAAAGCAAACACACAAAGAACATAATAATTTATCCTGGTTCGATCTTTTCCGACCTACATTCAGTCCCCAAGCAAAACCCGCTTGAGATTTCCACTATCAACCTTGTGTAACTACAAGATCATACATACCAAATCCGGTCCCACTTTCAGTAACACACCTACTGAAAGCAAACAACTCCTTTAAACCAAGGAGTCCTTCCTTTTACAGAAAATTGAAACAAGTAACAACTTACAATACAACCTATGAGCCCTTCTTATGAATGCAAATGAGATGTAATTGGCTTTTGAGGTTGTTGAAATACTCTACTCACGAATTCACTATCTCTCAAAGGAATTTGAGTGAAAAACTAAAGTGAAAAATATCATGTGAGTAAGAAAATGAATATGAGTGAAAAGCAAAGAGTAATTGATTCAAATTGATTGAATTGCAGTGCTTTTGAGTGTAAAATGCACTCAAATTTATAGTTGAAAGTTTCCATACGTTGAGGGTATGAAAGGATGTCAAAACAGTCCATTTTGAATGATCAAAATGTTTGAAAAATGAAAAGATATGTCTTTTCAAAGTTTCAGGAAAAACAGAAAAATTAGTCGACTGGAACAATAGTTAGTCGACTAATAATTAGCTATTAGTAGACTGACAGTTATCGTCGGTCGACTGATCTGTTTATCGAGCCATTTGAAAATCTAAAGTTTTGAAACTTAGTTGACTAGAGAAAAAATTAGTCGACTGATAATATCATCAATAGACTGAAAAACCTTTCAGTCGACTGCTGCTAAAATTTTCTGAAAAACACAAGTTTTGTCCGGTCGACTGATAAAAGCATTAGTCGCTGCTGCTAAATTTTCAGAAAACACATGTTCTGTCCAGTCGACTGATAAAGTCATTAGTCGACTGCTGCTAAAATTTCCAGAAAACATACATTCTGTCTGGTCGACTAATAAAACCTTCGGTCAACTAATTTGATAAAAATGACATTTAGCTTAGAAAATTTGGCGTGAAAGGATTAGTCGACTAGTGAGTCTATTGGTCGACTAATAAACACAAAAATTTAAGAAAAGAGTTTTCTAAATAGATTTTCATGATGGGTTCTTTTAGAAAAGTTTTTCTAAAGACTTTTTAGCTAAAATGTAACCGAAATATGCACTCTAAGTAAGGCTCTTACAAGAATCTAAGACTTTTAATGAATTTAACATTTGCACACTAGTCTTCAAAGATTCTTCATCGAATTCTTCAATGTTTGTCATATTTCTTCATTGGCTTAGCTGAAATGCAGTTGATTCACTTGCTCATCATCAAAACCTTGTACTTGAAGTATCATGTACGGCTTCATTATCGTAACAGTCTCCGCCACAAGGTTTGAGATGTTGGAGAGGGAGAATAAGGAGTTACAGAAGCAGGTGAGAAATTTGGAAAGGCAAATGCGGTCACTGGTACAGTTGATTACCAATGGTTTTAATAAGATCACGGGAACCAAGACGCCATCGAGGAAAGAGAGTCCACTGGTTGATATCTTGAAATGATCTTTTTAAAACAATTATTTTCAATAAACTTTGGAAAATCGTCAACCAAAAATATAAAAACCGACTTTCCACAAAGTGGTAAGTACGGGTCGAATCCTCAGGGAACAGAAATTAATCACGATATTTCTAGAAAATTTAATTTATTAATGAAAAATGTCAATCTACAATTATAAAACTAATACAAATACATTTAATCACTAAAATGAAAATAAACAAGCAACTATTTCTTCTGCTCCACACCAAGGGTATTTCTGTCTTTTCGCCAATTATTCGCTCCTCACACTTGGAAAACAACCCTGGAAACTAAATATGCTTTACAACCTAAAAATGAAGAAAAATACCAAGTTAGTATTCTATTCTAATAATGCAAACAGTAACTCAAACTAATTCTAATTTTACGAAAATAATAAAACAAATGCTACGTATCAAACAATAATTAAATAAAATACTAAATTAATTCTAAAATTAACTAAATTACTTCTACTAATGCTGTAAGATTCTTATGCAACTCCTAAAATGCAGAAACTAATGAAAACAGGTCTAAAATGCCGAAATTAAGAAAATTACGAAACTGCCCCTAACTAGTGTAAAATAGCATTCTGACAGGTTATCGGAAAACCACTGTTTGACAAGGCAAACGAGGTCCGATTTTCCCAAAATTTGTTCTGTTCTGCAACTGACAGATTAAACAAACTTACAGTTTTTACAGAATTGAAAAACAGTATCTGCAACTCCAGATATAAGCGTTTCAAATCTGGGAAAAATCAGGATATCGAAAGTCCTGTAATTTGAAATCCAGAAAAAGCGGTTTTCGCAAAACGCTTAAAAATCAGACCAAATCAACTCCGAATGAGCTGAAATTTGGTATGCAGTCAAATAACACGTCAATAAAGTGAATAGAAGAAATTTTTTTGGAAAACACATAATTTTTGCACAGAAAATAATGCTGGTGCGACAGGGCAAAAATCTGGTTTTTATTTGAGTGTACTATTCACTTTATGAATCTATTTTAACACTCTAAAAGACAAATCAAACCTAATGCAATCTAAATCACACTGTATAACAGTGTATATGCAGATGACTATTACGAATACGCTAAATGCATGGCGAACAAAACACAATAAGCAAATTATGACTATAACTACGTTAACTAACAATGCAAATGCAACTGTGCTAAACAATAAAATGCAATCCGACTACTAAGTTAAACAATATCTAATTACCAATTCAAACAATCACAAACACATTTCACACTTACGAAACAAATACGATATCCGTACACACACTTCTACACTAAAACTAACTTAGATAAATAAACTAATTAGTATAAAAATCAACATAAATAATACTAAATGAAATTAATTCACTAAAGAGCAAAGGCTAGGGTTAGGGTTCACTTGGTTAACTCAACTAGGCTCGGTTTTGACTTAGGTAGGTTCGGGTTGGTTTGGGAGAACTCGGTTTGGATTAGGTAGGCTCGAGCTATGTTTGACTTGACTCGGACTAGTATAGACTTGGTTTAGGTTTGGCCTAACTAATTGGGTTCGGTTTTGACTTAGGTAGACTCGGTTTGACTTGGATAGGGTTGGGTTAACTTGGTTAAGGTTGGCTCAACTTGGTTTAACCCAGATTAGGTTTGACTTAGACTAGAGTTGACTCGAACTAGGCTCGGTTTGGACTCACCCTGGGTTAGACTAAAACTTGACTCGGGTTAGGTCTTGGTCTGGGACTTAGGCTTATTAAGACTAGGTTGAACTCGGTTTAGGGTGGACTTAGTCAACTAGGTTCGGGTTGACTTAGACTCAACTAAGTTTGACCCAACTTAGGTTTGACTAGGCTCGAATGGGATAAGGTAAGCTCGGTTGACTCACTAGGTTTAGACTAGGGTTTGACTCGAGTTAGGGTTCAAGTTGACTTGGACACAAGACACACCTAACTAAGTCAACTAGGTTAACTCGGTTAGGGTAGGTCTCAATAGGTAGACTAAGGTTGACTCGACCTAGGTGTGGTCTTGACTAGACTCAAGTGGGTTTAGACTAGGGTTTGCCTCACTTAACTTGGGTCAATTAAAGTAGCAACCTCTTAATTAATCTACAATTAATCCAAAGTTCACGATTTTAATGGAGAAGGTTGGGAAAATAAAGTAATAATGGTAATTGCTCAAACTTTGAAATAAATTGGATTCTCCAAAAAACCGCCCCACTTAATGAGGGAGTTACCCTCCTTAATTGTATTCAAACTCTCACTTTGGAAAATGGAAAGTCCAACTTAGAAGAAAACCCCACGAGTTTTGCTTTCCCAACTTGAGTAAAGAGTATTTATTCCTTTCTGAAAATCGTGGAACTTAATTTGGAATTTTAGTTTAATTTCAAAAACACTTTCCAAGATCAAAGACTAACAACTACTTTAATGCACATCCAAAAATTAATTCCTCCTTAAATATCCCACACGATTTTTGGGGAATCCACTCTTTCCAAAAACTTTTTAAATGCAATTACCTTAATTGCCTCCCCTCTCAAAATCGCCAACTCTAAATTAAGACTATACTGCCAAAGAATTTAAGACTCACCTAGGTAATGAAAAGACCTAATTGAAAAACACGACTTTCTAGAATTAAATGTTGCCCTAATTACTAAAACCTACTTAAATGATCACTAAAAACGGCTATGAGATAAAACCCTAATACATTGAACCTAGACACCTTCCTAACTCAATTAATGGCAATTAAGACTTTCTAAAAAAATCGACCTAGAGCTCAATAGGAGCTCTAATGGATGCCGCCCCACCTTGGGGAAGAAGAAGATCCACCCGAAAATTAAAAAAATAAAAATATAAATTAACAAAAAGTAATAAAACTAAATAACCACTATTTTGATAAAACTAAATTAGAAAATAGTAAAAAGGACTACTAATTACACAAATGCTAACAAGAACAGCACTATGCTGGAATTAAAAACATGAAGAAAAGAAAACTTGATTTTTAATTTTCTTCAATAGACTCAAAACACAAAAACCGAAAATGATTAAAACAATTAGTTAAATCAATCCTAAAATAATGCAATGACTAACACAAGTTTATGCTACTGTTAACGTACTAAACACACAGTAAACCACACGACTTACCAATCTAAACACACTTTTTACAAAAATGCAACTATGCTAAACAATAAAATGCAATCCGACTACTAAGTTAAACAATGTCTAATTACCAATTCAAACAATCACAAACACATTTCACACTTACGAAACAAATACGATATCCGTACACACACTTCTACACTAAAACTAACTTAGATAAATAAACTAATTAGTATAAAAATCAACATAAATAATACTAAATGAAATTAATTCACTAAAGAGATAAGGCTAGGGTTAGGGTTCACTTGGTTAACTCAACTGGGCTCGGTTTTGACTTAGGTAGGTTCGGGTTGGTTTGGGAGAACTCGGTTTGGATTAGGTAGGCCCGAGCTATGTTTGACTCGACTCGGACTAGTATGGACTTGGTTTAGGTTTGGCCTAACTAATTGGGTTCGGTTTTGACTTAGGTAGACTCGGTTTGACTTGGATAGGGTTGGGTTAACTTGGTTAAGGTTGACTCAACTTGGTTTAACCCAGATTAGGTTTGACTTAGAGTAGAGTTGACTCGAACTAGGCTCGGTTTGGACTCACTCTGGGTTAGACTAAAACTTGACTCGGGTTAGGTCTTGGTCTGAGACTTAGGCTTATTAAGACTAGGTTGAACTCGGTTTAGGGTGGAATTAGTCAACTAGGTTCGGGTTGACTTAGACTCAACTAAGTTTGACCCAACTTAGGTTTGACTAGGCTCGAATGGGATAAGGTAAGCTCGGTTGACTCACTAGGTTTAGACTAGGGTTTGACTCGAGTTAGGGTTCAAGTTGACTTGGACACAAGACACACCTAACTAAGTCAACTAGGTTAACTCGGTTAGGGTAGGTCTCAATAGGTAGACTAAGGTTGACTCGACCTAAGTGTGGTCTTGACTAGACTCAAGTGCGTTTAGACTAGGGTTTGCCTCACTTAACTTGGGTCAATTAAAGTAGCAACCTCTTAATTAATCTACAATTAATCCAAAGTTCACGATTTTAAATATCCCACACGATTTTTGGGGAATCCACTCTTTCCAAAAACTTTTTAAATGCAATTACCTTAATTGTTTCCCCTCTCAAAATCGCCAACTCTAAATTAAGACTATACTACCAAAGAATTTAAGACTCACCTAGGTAATGAAAAGACCTAATTGAAAAACACGACTTTCTAGAATTAAATGCTGCCCTAATTACTAAAACCTACTTAAATGATCACTAAAAACGGCTATGAGATAAAACCCTAATACATTGAACCTAGACACCTTCCTAACTCAACTAATGGCAATTAAGACTTTCTAAAAAAATCGACCTAGAGCTCAATAGGATCTCTAATGGCTGCCGCCCCACCTTGGGGAAGAAGAAGATCCACCCGAAAATTAAAAAAATAAAAATATAAATTAACAAAAAGTAATAAAACTAAATAACCACTATTTTGATAAAACTAAATTAGAAAATAGTAAAAAGGACTACTAATTACACAAATGCTAACAAGAACAGCACTATGCTGGAATTAAAAACATGAAGAAAAGAAAACTTGATTTTTAATTTTCTTCAATAGACTCAAAACACAAAAACCGAAAATGATTAAAACAATTAGTTAAATCAATCCTAAAATAATGCAATGACTAACACAAGTTTATGCTACTGTTAACATACTAAACACACAGTAAACCACACGACTTACCAATCTAAACACACTTTTTACAAAAATGCAAAGATCGGCTAGAATATCTCTAGCCAATTTTTTTTTCTTTTTCAAAAGTAAAATCAAAACAAGACACAAGCACAACCCACGGATAAAATGAACTAAAATGAACTTTTTCTAATGGGATTTTCAGCAAAACAACACAATCCACATGCTGAACAAAAAAAAATAAAAACAAAGAAAAATATTTTTGTAAAAATCAAGAATCGGCTAAAGATAGTCTAGCCGATTTTTAGATTTTTGCTTTTCAAGTGAAATCAAAAGCACAACTCACCACTCACCGACTAAGATGAATAAAAATGGATTATTTTCTAAATGGAGTTTCAGTAGAACAGACCCAAGAACACCTATGAGAAGTTAGAAGGATCGGCTAGATGAAGATCTAGCCAATTTTAATGAAAAGAATGAAAAATCTAAAAAAAAATCGATTTCAATGAATCAAACAAACACATAAACCTAATCTAACGTGATGGCCTATGCACGAAATCTAATCTAAGGTTGAAACGAAAAGAAAACTAAGAAACACACAGAAAATAAAATAAAAAGAAAACCAACACCCAATTCGGTTTTATCTAGAAGAGAAGGAAGAAGAAGACCTACCTTTTGGAAGATCCGACGACCGGGTGGATGAAGAAGAGCGGACCGTGGCTGGAGATGGACGTCCTACGCAGTTCGAGAATGTTGTACTTTCACCAAAAAACGGAACCTTTGCAACTGCTACACGTTGGAGATCCACCGACGATGGAATGTGAGTCGATTCTCGATCGGAGGGTGTAGAAAGCCGGATGGAGGTAGGGCCGACTCACCTTGGTGGTGTGTTTCGCACTCCCACCCAAGGTTAATGGTCTCCACCTCTGCTACACCTGCAAAAATACAGAAAAGTGGTGAAAAGACAGCAAGGAACAAGAAAGAAATGAAAAGAAAACACAAAGGGGATCAAAATATGCTTGGAAACCAAGCATAGGCCGGTCTTCAATGGCCAAAACGTGGAGGGCTGGAGGGGAAGAAGCTGCTGGAGTTAGATTCACTGCAAGGGACGTCCAAACAAAGCCAAAAACGCCTAGGGTCCTTGAAAAAAAACTATTTATAGTTTTGATATTTTTCAGAAAGAGTGTTAAAAAATAAAATATTGCTAGGCGCCACTTTCTGGGGGGTTTTCTGCAAAACTTTTTTAATTTGGATATGGATAGGCGTGTGGGTTGGGTTTTGGGCTTTTTAAGAATTGATCAAAGGTCCAATTGACCTGAATGGGTCGGATATGGATCCGATCCACCTCGAAATCCATGCCCAAACACTGAAATAGCCATAACTCTCTCATTTTAACTCCGATTTTTCTGAAATTCAAACCATAGCCCCTTACTATCAAAACACATCTAAACATGGGTTTAAAACCTTAAACTTGATACAAAATGCATGAAAAACTTGTTTACATGATGTGCATTTCATGCATCATCAAATACCCCCATGCTTGAATGTTTGTTAGTCCCTTAACAAACCCTAATTATGATATGCAACGAAGACAAGAAATGCTAAGCATGAATGCATAATACTAACTCACTTTCGTAGGAATCACGGTTGCATTTAGCGTATGCAACAAGCCCTTTAAACCCTTAGCTTACACTAGTGGACGAGTAAGGTCTCGTGAGGGTTTGCAGAGATGCTACCCACAAACATCAATGAAATGCGAGGATGATCTTTCAAAAATATTAGGCTCTTAAGAATGCAGTTGGAACAAATATTTCATGTAATTGACATTCTCAAAACAAATTTAAAAATCTCATGCCGCCACAATAAAAATTCTTTTCCTTCACTTTTCTAATATTGTAGCTAATTCATGATTTTTCTCTGAAAGTCAAGTATTCTCATGTTTTACTCATTTATTCTCACTTGTATATTTTCTGCACAGTAATACACTTATATGCCTAAGCAATGAAAATTTTCTCATTCAGCACATTCTTTTTCTTTCATTTTCACTCTTCTTCTTTTTTTTCAACTTTTGATCTCTTGCGCATTCTTCTCATATGAGCACTATTTCGAATAGTCAGTTTTCATGACCCGTGTAGCGAGCTTTAGGTCAGTGACTCCCAGGCTGGCCAACCTTAGGGCACTAGATACAAAGTATCCCTCGGACTTAATTGCTCGAGTCACTAGACCTTCTATTCTAATAGTTTACGTATAGTCTGCCTCTCGTCCTGTGCAATGTCTCTATCTCTTAGGCTTTCTATGCAGTCCATGTAACAAGCTTTCGAACCGGTGGCTCCCAAACCAGCTGGCTTTGGGGCACCAGGTGTAAAACACCCTTCAGATTCTACTTACTCGAACTACAAAGGCCACAGATATCGATTTAGACAAGAAGATGATCTCCTTCGTTATCCTTTTCGTTAAGATACTCAAACACTTCATCTCGTGTCTGAGTTCCACTACTAGGATTCACGAAGACATCAACAACTAAACGTAGCTCTATTCTTTTAAACTCATTTTTCAAACACATCTTTTCATTGCTTATTTCTTTCACAAAACATACTGTGCATACTTATACTAAAGTGATTCAAAATTTTCTAACAATCAAATACTATCTTTTCTTTGAATTATCTCACAAACAACTACTCTATTTGACTCAGTTCAGAAAATAAAATTTTTATGGGGCTTAAAAATTTATAAACTGTTAGATTATGCCAAAAACAATCATATATGCTACACTTTGTTCTCAAATGCCTACTTTGATTACCAGTCATACAAAAAAAAAAATTTTGAAATTTTTGTGTGCATGCATCTACATGCATCTAAACCACCCCCCCATGCTTGAATGACACTGTCCCTAGTGGCATACAAAATAAGTAAAAATGTAATGCACATGCACACTAAAAGACACTAACAAAAATATGGGAGAAAGGATAGATACAACCTGATTTCTTCTGAGCTTCTGAAGTTGAATTTCATCTGATCTTTGAATTCTTTGAATGCTTTTCCATGCACTTGGTAACTGATACACTAAGTGTTAGATTCATCCTGCATACATCAAAACCAATGTTAGCACATATGAAATGAAATAGTGAATAAAGAAAAACTGAAATGACAAACAAACTAATGTACATATGATACATCCCTCTGGTTGAATCCTCATGCCTTTGTGAGATGCACTATCTCACACTCACCATCCTGCAAGGCATCTGAAATGAAGGGCTTCAATCTTTGCCCATTTACCTTGAATGTACCTTGGGTCATAGGATCGAATAATGTTACTGCTCCATGGGGAAATACTTCTTTCACGATGTAAGGACCTGTCCATCTCGATCTCAACTTCCCTGGGAATAAATGCAAACGAGAATTGTATAGCCACACTTTCTGCTCTGGCTCAAACACTTTCCTGGAAATATGCTTATCATGAAATGCTTTCGTGTGAGCTTTGTATAATTTGGCATTCTCATACGCATCATTCCGAAGTTCCTCTAATTCTGAGAGCTGCAGTGCTCTCTCTTTGCCAGCTTGGGTGAGGTCAAAATTCAATTTCTTGATAGCCCAGAACGCTCTATGCTCTAGCTCGATAGGAAGATGGCATGCTTTCCCGAATACAAGGCGATACGGGGACATGCCAATGGGAGTCTTGAATGCAGTTCTGTATGCCCAAAGTGCATCATCTAAGCGCTGAGACCAATCCTTGCGGTCCGAGCGAACTGTCTTTTCTAAAATTCGCTTGATCTCCCTATTGGATACTTCAACCTGTCCACTAGTCTGCGGATGATATGGAGTGGTGAATCTATGATTGACAGAATATCTTCTCAGAAAAGAAGCTATATGTACATTCCTAAATTGCTTGCCAGCATCGCTAATCATTGCTTGTGGCACACCAAAACCACTGAAAATGTTGTGCTTAATGAACTTAAGCACTACTTTGTGATCATTGGTCTTGGTTGCCACAGCCTCGACCCATTTGGACACATAATCAACCACCACAAGGATGTATAAATTTCCGAATGAAGGCGGAAATGGTCCCATGAAATCAATGCCCCAAACGTCAAAAATCTCGACTATCAAAAATCGGAAGCAAGGGCATCATGTCCCTCTTGGACATGTTCCCAATCTGCTGGCATCGTAGACATCGCCTATAGAACTCATGAGCATCCCTGTGAAGTGTGGGCCAATAAAATCCTGACTGCAAGACCTTTGCAGCCATCTTCCTACTACTAAAATGCCCTCCACAGGCTAATGAATGGGAAAAATTCAGAATGGACTGGTACTCCTCCTCTGGAACACATCTCCTAATGATCTGGTCTGCACAGTATTTGAACAACTCCGGTTCATCCCAATAATAGTGCCTCATCTGAGATAGGAATCTCTCACGCTCATTCTTGTTCCAATGCTCAGGTATCTGCCTCGAAACCAGATAGTTCACAATATCTGCAAACCAGGGTAACTGCGATGTACTGACTGACATGATCTGCTCGTCGGGGAAAGAATCACTGATCGGCCTCTGATCCTGCGTGGTCTCCACGATCAGTCTGGAAAGATGGTCTGCTACTACATTCTCGCTTCCCTTCTTATCTCGAATCTCGAGATCAAACTCTTGTAGTAGTAGAACCCAACAAATCAATCTCGGTTTGGTGTCTTTCTTATTCAAAAAATATTTCAATGCAGAATGGTCAGAATAGACAACCACCTTTGAACCGAGTAAATAGGACCTAAATTTGTCCAATGCGAAAACTACCGCAAGTAGTTCCTTCTCTGTCGTAGTATAATTCATCTGGGCATCAGACAGAGTTCTACTCGCATAGTAGATCACATAAGGTTTCCTATCAATGCATTGTCCTAAAATAGCCCCCATAGCGTAATCAGATGCATCACACATAATCTCAAATGGGAGAGTCCAATCTGGAGGTCTCAAAATAGGTGCAGTAATCAAGGCCTTTTTGAGAATCTCAAAGGCCTTCATACAATCCTCACCGAAAACAAAGGGCTGGTCTTTCTCCAATAAAGTGCAGAGCGGTCGAGAGATTTTGCTGAAATCTTTTATGAACCGCCTGTAAAATCCCGCATGCCCTAAAAATGATCGAATCTGCCTCACAGAGGTGGGTGGAGTCAAACGGGAAATGGATTCCACCTTCGCTCTGTCAACCTCAATACCACGCTTGGACACAATGTGTCCTAGCACAATCCTCTCCTGGACCATAAAATGGCTCTTTTCCCAACTCAGGACGAGATTGGTCTTCGCACACCTACTCAGTACTCGAGTAAGTTTTTGGAGGCAATCTTCAAAAGAAGAGCCATACACTGAAAAGTCGTCCATAAAAACTTCCATCACATCATCAATCATGTTCGAGAAGATAGCAAGCATGCACCTCTGAAAAGTAGCCGGGGCATTACAGAGCCCAAAAGGCATACGTCTAAACGCGAAGGTGCCACAAGGACATGTAAATGTGGTCTTCTCCTGGTCATCAAGATGGACAGCTACCTGATTGTATCCTGAATATCCATCTAGAAAGCAGTAGTAGCTCTGCCCTGCGAGTCTCTCTAAGATCTGATCAATGAATGGCAATGGGAAATGATCTTTCCTAGTTGCCACATTCAGCTTCCTATAATCGATGCAGACTCGCCATCCTGTAGTGGTCCTCATCGGAATTCTCTCACTCTTCTCGTTCTCAACCACAATGAGTCCTGACTTCTTCGGCACAACCTGAATTGGACTGACCCACTGGCTATCAGAAATAGGGTAAATGATTTCGGCATCCAACCACTTCACCACCTCTTTCTTCACCACTTCCTTCATGTTGGGATTTAGCCTTCTCTGCATATCCCTAAATGGCTTGACTTCCTCATCACAATGGATTCTATGCATGCAGAATGAAGGATCAATCCCCTTCAGATCAGCAACTCCCCAGCCAATCGCTGCCTTGTGCTCTCGAAGAATAGTCAGCAATCTCTGCTCCTGCTCCTCAGTGAGCCGGGACGAGATGATCACAGACAGAGTCTCATCATCTCCGAGGTATGCATACTTGAGTGAATCCGGTAAGGGTTTCAACTCAAGTTTCGGAGGTGACTCGATCGAAGATTTGGCGGGGGTCTCCGCAAGTGGTGGAAGAGGCTCCCTGACCGCTCCCCAAGGTGGTCTCTCTGACGACACTCTAGACACATCTACACTATCTACACTACTATTCTTCTCTATATGGTACAGATCTAAAGAATCCTCACTAATGTACAACTCGGGCTGCTCCTCCACTAACTCATGTGCAATGTCTACATGAAAGCAGTCCATGTCTCCCGCTGGTCCCATCGCGGCATTGAAAATATTCAGCTTTACCTTCCTATTGCCGAATGAGAGATCCATGGCTCCGGTCCTACAGTTGATGCACGCATTGGCAGTCGCCAAGAATGGTCTGCCTAAAATGATCGTAGTCTGGTGCTGGCTGTCTACTCCTTCCATATCAAGAATAATGAAATCGACTGGAAAATAAAAGTCATCCACCTTAACTAGCACGTCCTCCAAGACACCTCTTGGTACCTTGACAGAACGATCTGCCAGTTGAAGTGTAATCGAAGTCGATCTCATCTCTCCTAGCCCGAAAGAATCAAAGAAATACCCGGGTAGAATGTTCACGCTTGCTCCAAGATTGAGCAATGCGCGTTTTATCCGGATATTCCCTATGGTACACGCAATGATAGGGCTCCAGGGTCCTTGAGCTTTGGTGGTGTCTGATGCTGAAGTACTGAACTCACCTGCTCAGTCAAATGGACCCTGTTAGGAACTCTCTCTCTAGATTTACGCTTCTGCATACATAGTTCCTTCAGGAATTTGGCATATGTCGGTACCTGCTGAATCGCATCGAGCAAAGGTAGGTTGATCTGCACATGCTTGAAGATGTCAAGCATGTCCTGGATCTTCGCACCTTGCTTCCCTCTATAACCAGGAGACTCTAATGCTTTGGGATAGGGTGGTGGGGGAATATACTCTGCTGGCTCCTCCTCTTTGTGAGAAGGCTCACTCCCATCCTTCTTCTTCTCTGAGGATGAAGATAAAGATGATGATGAAGATGATGATGGGGATGGGGATGATGGCTGAGCCTACATAGGTGAAACAATGGTCTCTGGCTCCTCTATCCTCTCTCTACTCTCTCGCTCTCTGCTCTCGACGTGATACTCACGTCCACTCCTCAAGGCCATAACTGATTTAGCCTGCTGCTGTGTCTCGGTATGAAATAGGCCTCCAGTCATCTGGTCTTTACCCTTCGGGTTCATGACAACCTGACTCGGCAATGTACCCTCGGGTCTCCTACTAATAGCCTCAGCTAACTGTCCCATTTGTGATTCTAACTTCGCAATGGACTGCGTATGCGAGCTCAAAATCTGGCTACACTTCTTGAAGGTGTTCTGATTAGAGGTTTTCACCTCTTGGAATGCCTGGAAAAGTCTCTCCTCAAAAGATGTCTGCGGGGCAGACTCCTGCGGAATCGAGGGAGTGACAGAAGAAGAAGAAGACTGAGAATAGTTCGGTCTTTGAAATGACTGAGTAAAAGATGGTTGCCGAACTGGCTGAGAGGATGTAGGCATCTGTGTGGAAGACTGTGGATTCTTCCATAAAAAATTGGGATGATTACGCCAACCCGGATTATATGTCGATGAAAATGGGTTATTCGGCGGTCTGACGTAACCCTGAGCTGCCTGAACTTGTTATTGAACAAATTCAGGGTACTGAGCTGCCGAAGGGCACTCAGTGATCTCGTGTGCCGGACTGGCACAAAGAGTACACACCTGTTGTGTAGTGGATGGTCCTGAGAGAAGCTGGTCCAGCTTCTGAGCAATCATGTCTACCTTGCACTGTAATGCAGTAGATGGACCAATCTCAAGAACACCAGCTTTCTTCTGAATGCTGGGTGTGGCTCTATCCGAATGAGAACTCGAAGCATGGTGGAGTGAATTCTCGGCTAATGTATCAAATAGCCTCCATGCTTCGTCCTCGCTTTTCAGCATGAATGTCCCTCCACACGAAGAGTCGATCATCTGACGATTCTTGTCAGACAATCCATCGTAGAAGCTCTGCACCAGTTGCCATTTCGGCACCTGATGATGGGGACATTTCCTGAGGAGATCCTTCATTCTCTCCCAGGTCTCATGAAAGCGCTCACCATCTAGCTCTGAAAAGCTAGTGATGGCTCTACGATATTGGTTCGTACGACCAATGGGAAAGTATTTTCGAAGAAACTCCTGTTGCAACTGATCCCGGGACTCTATTTCTACAGAATCTAAGGACTTTAGCCAATACTTGGCTTTGTCCTTCAATGAAAAGGGGAATAGAGTCAACCTCAACGCATCATCATCGAAATTCTGTATCTTAACAGTAGAACATATTTTGAGGAATTCATCTAAATATCGGTAGGGATCCTCATGACTAAGGCCATAAAAGGATGAAAGCATCTGAATAATGCTGGCCTTAATCTCATAATGCGGCGCTCCTACATCGGGTCTCCGAATGCAGGATGCCTGAACATAGTCTGTGGGAATGAAGTATTCCCTCAGAGGGCGTGAAAGAACTGGGGGTGGAGGTGGAGGATCCATGTCAGCCATTGTTGCCAAACTTCAATGAGAATGTAAAATTCTCTCTAGGTTGTCAACAAATGGGTGTAATGGGGTTCCTAGACCTCGTCGCCCCTGCATACACTGGTACTAAGACCAGATGTAAGCAAACGACCTAAATCTAAAAATAAAAATAAACTAACACAGGTACTAAAATGTAAATAACACAAAATAGACAACTACTAAACAAATATGCTATACTAATTATGTCAGAATGATCTAACTAAGTAAATGAAATAACAAATTAAACTACTCTAAAGTACTGAAAAGATAAATACAGGAAATCACAAACTAAGTTTTTCTAAAACCCACCTGTCTAATCGCTCCTTGCAGAATGAATTTCAAGTGAATCCTAGAAAGAACAGAACATGAATCCTATATTTACTAACCATGTTAATCCTATATTCACTTACTAATCCTACTAACTAAAAATAAAACAACTAATTAACTAACTAAAACAAATTAAAAAATCAAACTCTAAGAAATAAAGTAATTAATTCGCCGTTCCCCGGCAACGGCGCCAAAATTTGGTTGATATCTTGAAATGATCTTTTTAAAACAATTATTTTCAATAAACTTTGGAAAATCGTCAACCAAAAATATAAAAACCGACTTTCCACAAAGTGGTAAGTACGGGTCGAATCCTCAGGGAACAGGAATTAATCAGGATATTTCTAGAAAATTTAATTTATTAATGACAAATGTCAATCTACAATTATAAAACTAATACAAATACATTTAATCACTAAAATGAAAATAAACAAGCAACTATTTCTTCTGCTCCACACCAAGGGTATTTCTGCCTTTTCGCCAATTATTCGCTCCTCACACTTAGAAAACAACCCTGGAAACTAAATATGCTTTACAACCTAAAAATGAAGAAAAATACCAAGTTAGTATTCTATTCTAATAATGCAAAGAGTAACTCAAACTAATTCTAATTTTACGAAAATAATAAAACAAATGCTACGTATCAAACAATAATTAAATAAAATACTAAACTAATTCTAAAATTAACTAAATTACTTCTACTAATGCTGTAAGATGCTTATGCAACTCCTAAAATGCAGAAACTAATGAAAACAGGTCTAAAATGCCGAAATTAAGAAAATTACGAAACTGCCCCTAACTAGTGTAAAATAGCATTCTGACAGGTTATCGGAAAACCACTGTTTGACAAGGCAAACGAGGTCCGATTTTCCCAAAATTTGTTTTGTTCTGCAAATGACAGATTAAAAAAACTTACAGTTTTTACAGAATTGAAAAACAGTATCTGGAACTCCAGATATAAGCGTTTGAAATCTGGGAAAAATCAGGATATCGAAAGTCCTGTAATTTGAAATCCAGAAAAAGCGGTTTTCGCAAAACGCTTAAAAATCAGACCAAATCAACTCCGAATGAGCTGAATTTTGGTATGCAGTCAAATAACAAGTCAATAAAGTGAATAGAAGAATTTTTTTTGGAAAACACAGAATTTTTGCACAGAAAATAATGCTGGTGCGACAGGGCAAAAATCTGGTTTTTATTTGAGTGTACTATTCACTTTATGAATCTATTTTAACACTCTAAAAGACAAATCAAACCTAATGAAATCTAAATCACACTGTATAACAGTGTATATGCAGATGACTATTACGAATACGCTAAATGCACGGCGAACAAAACACGATAAGCAAATTATGACTATAACTACGTTAACTAACAATGCAAATGCAACTATGCTAAACAATAAAATGCAATCCGACTACTAAGTTAAACAATATCTAATTACCAATTCAAACAATCACAAACACATTTCACACTTACGAAACAAATACGATATCCGTACACACACTTCTACACTAAAACTAACTTAGATAAATAAACTAATTAGTATAAAAATCAACATAAATAATACTAAATGAAATTAATTCACTAAAGAGATAAGGCTAGGGTTAGGGTTCACTTGGTTAACTCAACTGGGCTCGGTTTTGACTTAGGTAGGTTCGGGTTGGTTTGGGAGAACTCGGTTTGGATTAGGTAGGCCCGAGCTATGTTTGACTCGACTCGGACTAGTATGGACTTGGTTTAGGTTTGGCCTAACTAATTGGGTTCGGTTTTGACTTAGGTAGACTCGGTTTGACTTGGATAGGGTTGGGTTAACTTGGTTAAGGTTGACTCAACTTGGTTTAACCCAGATTAGGTTTGACTTAGAGTAGAGTTGACTCGAACTAGGCTCGGTTTGGACTCACTCTGGGTTAGACTAAAACTTGACTCGGGTTAGGTCTTGGTCTGAGACTTAGGCTTATTAAGACTAGGTTGAACTCGGTTTAGGGTGGACTTAGTCAACTAGGTTCGGGTTGACTTAGACTCAACTAAGTTTGACCCAACTTAGGTTTGACTAGGCTCGAATGGGATAAGGTAAGCTCGGTTGACTCACTAGGTTTAGACTAGGGTTTGACTCGAGTTAGGGTTCAAGTTGACTTGGACACAAGACACACCTAACTAAGTCAACTAGGTTAACTCGGTTAGTGTAGGTCTCAATAGGTAGACTAAGGTTGACTCGACCTAAGTGTGGTCTTGACTAGACTCAAGTGCGTTTAGACTAGGGTTTGCCTCACTTAACTTGGGTCAATTAAAGTAGCAACCTCTTAATTAATCTACAATTAATCCAAAGTTCACGATTTTAAATATCCCACACGATTTTTGGGGAATCCACTCTTTCCAAAAACTTTTTAAATGCAATTACCTTAATTGCCTCCCCTCTCAAAATCGCCAACTCTAAATTAAGACTATACTACCAAAGAATTTAAGACTCACCTAGGTAATGAAAAGACCTAATTGAAAAACACGACTTTCTAGAATTAAATGCTGCCCTAATTACTAAAACCTACTTAAATGATCACTAAAAACGGCTATGAGATAAAACCCTAATACATTGAACCTAGACACCTTCCTAACTCAACTAATGGCAATTAAGACTTTCTAAAAAAATCAACCTAGAGCTCAATAGGAGCTCTAATGGATGCCGCCCCACCTTGGGGAAGAAGAAGATCCACCCGAAAATTAAAAAAATAAAAATATAAATTAACAAAAAGTAATAAAACTAAATAACCACTATTTTGATAAAACTAAATTAGAAAATAGTAAAAAGGACTACTAATTACACAAATGCTAACAAGAACAACACTATGCTGGAATTAAAAACATGAAGAAAAGAAAACTTGATTTTTAATTTTCTTCAATAGACTCAAAACACAAAAACCGAAAATGATTAAAACAATTAGTTAAATCAATCCTAAAATAATGCAATGACTAACACAAGTTTATGCTACTGTTAACGTACTAAACACACAGTAAACCACACGACTTACCAATCTAAACACACTTTTTACAAAAATGCAAAGATCGGCTAGAATATCTCTAGCCAATTTTTTTTTCTTTTTCAAAAGTAAAATCAAAACAAGACACAAGCACAACCCACGGATAAAATGAACTAAAATGAACTTTTTCTAATGGGATTTTCAGCAAAACAACACAATCCACATGCTGAACAAAAAAAAATAAAAACAAAGAAAAATATTTTTGTAAAAATCAAGAATCGGCTAAAGATAGTCTAGCCGATTTTTAGATTTTTGCTTTTCAAGTGAAATCAAAAGCACAACTCACCACTCACCGACTAAGATAAATAAAAATGGATTATTTTCTAAATGGAGTTTCAGTAGAACAGACCCAAGAACACCTATGAGAAGTTAGAAGGATCGGCTAGATGAAGATCTAGCCAATTTTAATGAAAAGAATGAAAAATCTAAAAGAAAATCGATTTCAATGAATCAAACAAACACATAAACCTAATCTAACGTGATGGCCTATGCACGAAATCTAATCTAAGGTTGAAACGAAAAGAAAACTAAGAAACACACAGAAAATAAAATAAAAAGAAAACCAACACCCAATTCGGTTTTATCTAGAAGAGAAGGAAGAAGAAGACCTACCTTTTGGAAGATCCGACGACCGGGGGGATGAAGAAGAGCGGACCGTGGCTGGAGATGGACGTCCTACGCAGTTCGAGAATGTTGTACTTTCACCAAAAAACGGAACCTTTGCAACTGCTACACGTTGGAGATCCACCGACGATGGAATGTGAGTCGATTCTCGATCGGAGGGTGTAGAAAGCCGGATGGAGGTAGGGCCGACTCACCTTGGTGGTGTGTTTCGCACTCCCGCCCAAGGTTAATGGTCTCCACCTCTGCTACACCTGCAAAAATACAGAAAAGTGGTGAAAAGACAGCAAGGAACAAGAAAGAAATGAAAAGAAAACACAAAGGGGATCAAAATATGCTTGGAAACCAAGCATAGGCCGGTCTTCAATGGCCAAAACGTGGAGGGCTGGAGGGGAAGAAGCTGCTGGAGTTAGATTCACTGCAAGGGACGTCCAAACAAAGCCAAAAACGCCTAGGTTTCTTGAAAAAAAACTATTTATAGTTTTGATATTTTTCAGAAAGAGTGTTAAAAAATAAAATATTGCTAGGCGCCACTTTCTAGGGGGTTTTCTGCAAAACTTTTTTAATTTGGATATGGATAGGCGTGTGGGTTGGGTTTTGGGCTTTTTAAGAATTGATCAAAGGTCCAATTGACCTGAATGGGTTGGATATGGATCCGATCCACCTCGAAATCCATGCCCAAACACTGAAATAGCCATAACTCTCTCATTTTAACTCCGATTTTTCTGAAATTCGAACCATAGCCCCTTACTATCAAAACACATCTAAACATGGGTTTAAAACCTTAAACTTGATACAAAATGCATGAAAACCTTGTTTACATGATGTGCATTTCATGCATCATCAAATACCCCCATGCTTGAATGTTTGTTAGTCCCTTAACAAACCCTAATTATGATATGCAACGAAGACAAGAAATGCTAAGCATGAATGCATAATACTAACTCACTTTCGTAGGAATCACGGTTGCATTTAGCGTATGCAACAAGCCCTTTAAACCCTTAGCTTACACTAGTGGACGAGTAAGGTCTCGTGAGGGTTTGCAGAGATGCTACCCACAAACATCAATGAAATGCGAGGATGATCTTTCAAAAATATTAGGCTCTTAAGAATGCAGTTGGAACAAATATTTCATGTAATTGACATTCTCAAAACAAATTTAAAAATCTCATGCCGCCACAATAAAAATTCTTTTCCTTCACTTTTCTAATATTGTAGCTAATTCATGATTTTTCTCTGAAAGTCAAGTATTCTCATGTTTTACTCATTTATTCTCACTTGTATATTTTCTGCACAGTAATACACTTATATGCCTAAGCAATGAAAATTTTCTCATTCAGCACATTCTTTTTCTTTCATTTTCACTCTTCTTCTTTTTTTTCAACTTTTGATCTCTTGCGCATTCTTCTCATATGAGCACTATTTCGAATAGTCAGTTTTCATGACCCGTGTAGCGAGCTTTAGGTCAGTGACTCCCAGGCTGGCCAACCTTAGGGCACTAGATACAAAGTATCCCTCGGACTTAATTGCTCGAGTCACTAGACCTTCTATTCTAATAGTTTACGTATAGTCTGCCTCTCGTCCTGTGCAATGTCTCTATCTCTTAGGCTTTCTATGCAGTCCATGTAACAAGCTTTCGAACCGGTGGCTCCCAAACCAGCTGGCTTTGGGGCACCAGGTGTAAAACACCCTTCAGATTCTACTTACTCGAACTACAAAGGCCACAGATATCGATTTAGACAAGAAGATGATCTCCTTCGTTATCCTTTTCGTTAAGATACTCAAACACTTCATCTCGTGTCTGAGTTCCACTACTAGGATTCACGAAGACATCAACAACTAAACGTAGCTCTATTCTTTTAAACTCATTTTTCAAACACATCTTTTCATTGCTTATTTCTTTCACAAAACATACTGTGCATACTTATACTAAAGTGATTCAAAATTTTCTAACAATCAAATACTATCTTTTCTTTGAATTATCTCACAAACAACTACTCTATTTGACTCAGTTCAGAAAATAAAATTTTTATGGGGCTTAAAAATTTATAAACTGTTAGATTATGCCAAAAACAATCATATATGCTACACTTTGTTCTCAAATGCCTACTTTGATTACTAGTCATACAAAAAAAAAAATTTGAAATTTTTGTGTGCATGCATCTACATGCATCTAAACCACCCCCCCATGCTTGAATGACACTGTCCCTAGTGGCATACAAAATAAGTAAAAATGTAATGCACATGCACACTAAAAGACACTAACAAAAATATGGGAGAAAGGATAGATACAACCTGATTTCTTCTGAGCTTCTGAAGTTGAATTTCATCTGATCTTTGAATTCTTTGAATGCTTTTCCATGCACCTGGTAACTGATACACTAAGTGTTAGATTCATCCTGCATACATCAAAACCAATGTTAGCACATATGAAATGAAATAGTGAATAAAGAAAAACTGAAATGACAAACAAACTAATGTACATATGATACATCCCTCTGGTTGAATCCTCATGCCTTTGTGAGATGCACTATCTCACACTCACCATCCTGCAAGGCATCTGAAATGAAGGGCTTCAATCTTTGCCCATTTACCTTGAATGTACCTTGGGTCATAGGATCGAATAATGTTACTGCTCCATGGGGAAATACTTCTTTCACGATGTAAGGACCTGTCCATCTCGATCTCAACTTCCCTGGGAATAAATGCAAACGAGAATTGTATAGCCACACTTTCTGCTCTGGCTCAAACACTTTCCTGGAAATATGCTTATCATGAAATGCTTTCGTGTGAGCTTTGTATAATTTGGCATTCTCATACGCATCATTCCGAAGTTCCTCTAATTCTGAGAGCTGCAGTGCTCTCTCTTTGCCAGCTTGGGTGAGGTCAAAATTCAATTTCTTGATAGCCCAGTACGCTCTATGCTCTAGCTCGACAGGAAGATGGCATGCTTTCCCGAATACAAGGCGATACGGGGACATGCCAATGGGAGTCTTGAATGCAGTTCTGTATGCCCAAAGTGCATCATCTAAGCGCTGAGACCAATCCTTGCGGTCCGGGCGAACTGTCTTTTCTAAAATTCGCTTGATCTCCCTATTGGATACTTCAACCTGTCCACTAGTCTGCGGATGATATGGAGTGGTGAATCTATGATTGACAGAATATCTTCTCAGAAAAGAAGCTATCTGTACATTCCTAAATTGCTTGCCACCATCGCTAATCATTGCTTGTGGCACACCAAAACCAATGAAAATGTTGTGCTTAATGAACTTAAGCACTACTTTGTGATCATTGGTCTTGGTTGCCACAGCCTCGACCCATTTGGACACATAATCAACCGCCACAAGGATGTATAAATTTCCAAATGAAGGCGGAAATGGTCCCATGAAATCAATGCCCCAAACGTCAAAAATCTCGACTATCAAAATCGGAAGCAAGGGCATCATGTCCCTCTTGGACATGTTCCCAATCTGCTGGCATCGTAGACATTGCCTATAGAACTCATGAGCATCCCTGTGAAGTGTGGGCCAATAAAATCCTGACTGCAAGACCTTTGCAGCCATCTTCCTACTATTAAAATGCCCTCCACAGGCTAATGAATGGGAAAAATTCAGAATGGATTGGTACTCCTCCTCCGGAACACATCTCCTAATGATCTGGTCTGCACAGTATTTGAACAACTCCGGTTCATCCCAATAATAGTGCCTCACCTGAGATAGGAATCTCTCACGCTCATTCTTGTTCCAATGCTCAGGTATCTGCCTCGAAACCAGATAGTTCACAATGTCTGCAAACCAGGGTAACTGCGATGTACTGACTGACATGATCTGCTCGTCGGGGAAAGAATCACTGATCGGCCTCTGATCCTGCGTGGTCTCCACGATCAGTCTGGAAAGATGGTCTGCTACTACATTCTCGCTTCCCTTCTTATCTCGAATCTCGAGATCAAACTCTTGTAGTAGTAGAACCCAACAAATCAATCTCGGTTCGGTGTCTTTCTTATTCAAAAAATATTTCAATGCAGAATGGTCAGAATAGACAACCACCTTTGAACCGAGTAAATAGGACCTAAATTTGTCCAATGCGAAAACTACCGCAAGTAGTTCCTTCTCTGTCGTAGTATAATTCATCTGGGCATCAGACAGAGTTCTACTCGCATAGTAGATCACATAAGGTTTCCTATCAATGGGTTGTCCTAAAATAGCCCCCATAGCGTAATCAGATGCATCACACATAATCTCAAATGGGAGAGTCCAATCTGGAGGTCTCAAAATAGGTGCAGTAATCAAGGCCTTTTTGAGAATCTCAAAGGCCTTCATACAATCCTCACTGAAAACAAAGGGCTGGTCTTTCTCCAATAAAGTGCAGAGCGGTCGAGAGATTTTGCTGAAATCTTTTATGAACCGCCTGTAAAATCCCGCATGCCCTAAAAATGATCGAATCTGCCTCACAGAGGTGGGTGGAGTCAAACGGGAAATGGATTCCACCTTCGCTCTGTCAACCTCAATACCACGCTTGGACACAATGTGTCCTAGCACAATCCCCTCCTGGACCATAAAATGGCTCTTTTCCCAACTCAGGACGAGATTGGTCTTCACACACCTACTCAGTACTCGAGTAAGTTTTTGTAGGCAATCTTCAAAAGAAGAGCCATACACTGAAAAGTCGTCCATAAAAACTTCCATCACATCATCAATCATGTTCGAGAAGATAGCAAGCATGCACCTCTGAAAAGTAGCCGGGGCATTACAGAGCCGAAAAGGCATACGTCTAAACGCGAAGGTGCCACAAGGACATGTAAATGTGGTCTTCTCCTGGTCATCAAGATGGACAGCTACCTGATTGTATCCTGAATATCCATCTAGAAAGCAGTAGTAGCTCTGCCCTGCGAGTCTCTCTAAGATCTGATCAATGAATGGCAATGGGAAATGATCTTTCCTAGTTGCCACATTCAGCTTCCTATAATCGATGCAGACTCGCCATCCTGTAGTGGTCCTCATCGGAATTCTCTCACTCTTCTCGTTCTCAACCACAGTGAGTCCTGACTTCTTCGGCACAACCTGAATTGGACTGACCCACTGGCTATCAGAAATAGGGTAAATGATTCCGGCATCCAACCACTTCACCACCTCTTTCTTCAACACTTCCTTCATGTTGGGATTTAGCCTTCTCTGCATATCCCTAAATGGCTTGACTTCCTCATCACAATGGATTCTATGCATGCAGAATGAAGGATCAATCCCCTTCAGATCAGCAACTCCCCAGCCAATCGCTGCCTTGTGCTCTCGAAGAATAGTCAGCAATCTCTGCTCCTGCTCCTCAGTGAGCCGGGACGAGATGATCACAGGCAGAGTCTCATCATCTCCGAGGTATGCATACTTGAGTGAATCCGGTAAGGGTTTCAACTCAAGTTTCGGAGGTGACTCGATCGAAGATTTGGCGGGGGTCTCCGCAAGTGGTGGAAGAGGCTCCCTGACCGCTCCCCAAGGTGGTCTCTCTGACGACACTCTAGACACATCTACACTATCTACACTACTATTCTTCTCTATATGGTACAGATCTAAAGAATCCTCACTAATGTACAACTCGGGCTGCTCCTCCACTAACTCATGTGCAATGTCTACATGAAAGCAGTCCATGTCTCCCGCTGGTCCCATCGCGGCATTGAAAATATTCAGCTTTACCTTCCTATTGCCGAATGAGAGATCCATGGCTCCGGTCCTACAGTTGATGCACGCATTGGCAGTCGCCAAGAATGGTCTGCCTAAAATGATCGGAGTCTGGTGTTGGCTGTCTACTCCTTCCATATCAAGAATAATGAAATCGACTGGAAAATAAAAGTCATCCACCTTAACTAGCACGT
The DNA here is from genome assembly GCF_984573655.1 of Nuphar pumila. Classification (NCBI taxonomy): domain Eukaryota; kingdom Viridiplantae; phylum Streptophyta; class Magnoliopsida; order Nymphaeales; family Nymphaeaceae; genus Nuphar; species Nuphar pumila. The sequence continues at coordinate 66,098,799 of NC_143255.1, read as the reverse complement.
CCTCCAAGACACCTCTTGGTACCTTGACGGAACGATCTGCCAGTTGAAGTGTAATCGAAGTCGATCTCATCTCTCCTAGCCCGAAAGAATCAAAGAAATACCCGGGTAGAATGTTCACGCTTGCTCCAAGATTGAGCAATGCGCGTTTTATCCGGATATTCCCTATGGTACACGCAATGATAGGGCTCCAGGGTCCTTGAGCTTTGGTGGTGTCTGATGCTGAAGTACTGAACTCACCTGCTCAGTCAAATGGACCCTGTTAGGAACTCTCTCTCTAGATTTACGCTTCTGCGTACATAGTTCCTTCAGGAATTTGGCATATGCCGGTACCTGCTGAATCGCATCGAGCAAAGGTAGGTTGATCTGCACATGCTTGAAGATGTCAAGCATGTCCTGGATCTTCGCACCTTGCTTCCCTCTATAACCAGGAGACTCTAATGCTTTGGGATAGGGTGGTGGGGGAATATACTCTGCTGGCTCCTCCTCTTTGTGAGAAGGCTCAGTCCTATCCTTCTTCTTCTCTGAGGATGAAGATAAAGATGATGATGAAGATGATGATGGGGATGGGGATGATGGCTGAGCCGACATAGGTGAAACAATGGTCTCTGGCTCCTCTATCCTCTCTCTACTCTCTCGCTCTCTGCTCTCGACGTGATACTCACGTCCACTCCTCAAGGCCATAACTGATTTAGCCTGCTGCTGTGTCTCGGTATGAAATAGGCCTCCAGTCATCTGGTCTTTACCCTTTGGGTTCATGACAGCCTGACTCGGCAATGTACCCTCGGGTCTCCTACTAATAGCCTCAGCTAACTGTCCCATTTGTGATTCTAACTTCGCAATGGACTGCGTATGCGAGCTCAAAATCTGGCTACACTTCTCGAAGGCGTTCTGATTAGAGATTTTCACCTCTTGGAATGCCTGAAAAAGTCTCTCCTCAAAAGATGTCTGCGGGGCAGACTCCTGCAGAATCGAGGGAGTGACAGAAGAAGAAGAAGACTGAGAATAGTTCGGTCTTTGAAATGACTGAGTAAAAGATGGTTGCCGAACTAGCTGAGAGGATGTAGGCATCTGTGTGGAAGACTGTGGATTCTTCCATAAAAAATTGGGATGATTACGCCAACCCGGATTATATGTCGATGAAAATGGGTTATTCGGCGGTCTGACGTAACCCTGAGCTGCCTGAACTTGTTATTGAACAAATTCAGGGTACTGAGCTGCCGAAGGGCACTCAGTGATCTCGTGTGCCGGACTGGCACAAAGAGTACACACCTGTTGTGTAGTGGATGGTCCTGAGAGAAGCTGGTCCAGCTTCTGAGCAATCATGTCTACCTTGCACTGTAATGCAGTAGATGGACCAATCTCAAGAACACCAGCTTTCTTCTGAATGCTGGGTGTGGCTCTATCCGAATGAGAACTCGAAGCATGGTGGAGTGAATTCTCGGCTAATGTATCAAATAGCCTCCATGCTTCGTCCTCGCTTTTCAGCATGAATGTCCCTCCACACGAAGAGTCGATCATCTGACGATTCTTGTCAGACAATCCATCGTAGAAGCTCTGCACCAGTTGCCATTTCGGCACCTGATGATGGGGACATTTCCTGAGGAGATCCTTCATTCTCTCCCAGGTCTCATGAAAGCGCTCACCATCTAGCTCTGAAAAGCTAGTGATGGCTCTACGATATTGGTTCGTACGACCAATGGGAAAGTATTTCCGAAGAAACTCCTGTTGCAACTGATCCCGGGACTCTATTTCTACAGAATCTAAGGACTTTAGCCAATATTTGACTTTGTCCTTCAATGAAAAGGGGAATAGAGTCAACCTCAACGCATCATCATCGAAATTCTGTATCTTAACAGTAGAACAGATTTTGAGGAATTCATCTAAATATCGGTAGGGATCCTCATGACTAAGGCCATAAAAGGATGGAAGCATCTGAATAATGCTGGCCTTAATCTCATAATGCGGCGCTCCTACATCGGGTCTCCGAATGCAGGATGCCTGAACATAATCTGTGGGAATGAAGTATTCCCTCAGAGGGCGTGAAAGAACTGGGGGTGGAGGTGGAGGATCCATGTCAGCCATTGTTGCCAAACTTCAATGAGAATGTAAAATTCTCTCTGGGTTGTCAACAAATGGGTGTAATGGGGTTCCTAGACCTCGTCGCCCCTGCATACACTGGTACTAAGACCAGATGTAAGCAAACGACCTAAATCTAAAAATAAAAATAAACTAACACAGGTACTAAAATGTAAATAACACAAAATAGACAACTACTAAACAAATATGCTATACTAATTATGTCAGAATGATCTAACTAAGTAAATGAAATAACAAATTAAACTACTCTAAAGTACTGAAAAGATAAATACAGGAAATCACAAACTAAGTTTTTCTAAAACCCACCTGTCTAATCGCTCCTTGCAGAATGAATTTCAAGTGAATCCTAGAAAGAACAGAACATGAATCCTATATTTACTAACTATGTTAATCCTATATTCACTTACTAATCCTACTAACTAAAAATAAAACAACTAATTAACTAACTAAAACAAATTAATAAATCAAACTCTAAGAAATAAAGTAATTAATTCGCCGTTCCCCGGCAACGGCGCCAAAATTTGGTTGATATCTTGAAATGATCTTTTTAAAACAATTATTTTCAATAAACTTTGGAAAATCGTCAACCAAAAATATAAAAACCGACTTTCCACAAAGTGGTAAGTACGGGTCGAATCCTCAGGGAACAGGAATTAATCAGGATATTTCTAGAAAATTTAATTTATTAATGACAAATGTCAATCTACAATTATAAAACTAATACAAATACATTTAATCACTAAAATGAAAATAAACAAGCAACTATTTCTTCTGCTCCACACCAAGGGTATTTCCGCCTTTTCGCCAATTATTCGCTCCTCACACTTAGAAAACAACCCTGGAAACGAAATATGCTTTACAACCTAAAAATGAAGAAAAATACCAAGTTAGTATTCTATTCTAATAATGCAAAGAGTAACTCAAACTAATTCTAATTTTACGAAAATAATAAAACAAATGCTACGTATCAAACAATAATTAAATAAAATACTAAACTAATTCTAAAATTAACTAAATTACTTCTACTAATGCTGTAAGATGCTTATGCAACTCCTAAAATGCAGAAACTAATGAAAACAGGTCTAAAATGCCGAAATTAAGAAAATTACGAAACTGCCCCTAACTAGTGTAAAATAGCATTCTGACAGGTTATTGGAAAACCACTGTTTGACAGGGAAAACGAGGTCCGATTTTCCCAAAATTACAGATTAAACAAACTTACAGTTTTTACAGAATTGAAAAACAATATCTGGAACTCCAGATATAAGCGTTTCAAATCTGGGAAAAATCAGGATATCGAAAGTCCTGTAATTTGAAATCCAGAAAAAGCGGTTTTCGCAAAACGCTTAAAAATCAGACCAAATCAACTCCGAATGAGCTGAATTTTGGTATGCAGTCAAATAACACGTCAATAAATTGAATAGAAGAAATTTTTTTGGAAAACACAGAATTTTTGCACAGAAAATAATGCTGGTGCGACAGGGCAAAAATCTGGTTTTTATTTGAGTGTACTATTCACTTTATGAATCTATTTTAACACTCTACAAGACAAATCAAACCTAATGCAATCTAAATCACACTGTATAACAGTGTATATGCAGATGACTATTACGAATACGCTAAATGCACGGCGAACAAAACACGATAAGCAAATTATGACTATAACTACGTTAACTAACAATGCAAATGCAACTATGCTAAACAATAAAATGCAATCCGACTACTAAGTTAAACAATGTCTAATTACCAATTCAAACAATCACAAACACATTTCACACTTACGAAACAAATACGATATCCGTACACACACTTCTACACTAAAACTAACTTAGATAAATAAACTAATTAGTATAAAAATCAACATAAATAATACTAAATGAAATTAATTCACTAAAGAGATAAGGCTAGGGTTAGGGTTCACTTGGTTAACTCAACTGGGCTCGGTTTTGACTTAGGTAGGTTCGGGTTGGTTTGGGAGAACTCGGTTTGGATTAGGTAGGCCCGAGCTATGTTTGACTCGACTCGGACTAGTATGGACTTGGTTTAGGTTTGGCCTAACTAATTGGGTTCGGTTTTGACTTAGGTAGACTCGGTTTGACTTGGATAGGGTTGGGTTAACTTGGTTAAGGTTGACTCAACTTGGTTTAACCCAGATTAGGTTTGACTTAGAGTAGAGTTGACTCGAACTAGGCTCGGTTTGGACTCACTCTGGGTTAGACTAAAACTTGACTCGGGTTAGGTCTTGGTCTGAGACTTAGGCTTATTAAGACTAGGTTGAACTCGGTTTAGGGTGGACTTAGTCAACTAGGTTCGGGTTGACTTAGACTCAACTAAGTTTGACCCAACTTAGGTTTGACTAGGCTCGAATGGGATAAGGTAAGCTCGGTTGACTCACTAGGTTTAGACTAGGGTTTGACTCGAGTTAGGGTTCAAGTTGACTTGGACACAAGACACACCTAACTAAGTCAACTAGGTTAACTCGGTTAGGGTAGGTCTCAATAGGTAGACTAAGGTTGACTCGACCTAAGTGTGGTCTTGACTAGACTCAAGTGCGTTTAGACTAGGGTTTGCCTCACTTAACTTGGGTCAATTAAAGTAGCAACCTCTTAATTAATCTACAATTAATCCAAAGTTCACGATTTTAAATATCCCACACGATTTTTGGGGAATCCACTCTTTCCAAAAACTTTTTAAATGCAATTACCTTAATTGTTTCCCCTCTCAAAATCGCCAACTCTAAATTAAGACTATACTACCAAAGAATTTAAGACTCACCTAGGTAATGAAAAGACCTAATTGAAAAACACGACTTTCTAGAATTAAATGCTGCCCTAATTACTAAAACCTACTTAAATGATCACTAAAAACGGCTATGAGATAAAACCCTAATACATTGAACCTAGACACCTTCCTAACTCAACTAATGGCAATTAAGACTTTCTAAAAAAATCGACCTAGAGCTCAATAGGATCTCTAATGGCTGCCGCCCCACCTTGGGGAAGAAGAAGATCCACCCGAAAATTAAAAAAATAAAAATATAAATTAACAAAAAGTAATAAAACTAAATAACCACTATTTTGATAAAACTAAATTAGAAAATAGTAAAAAGGACTACTAATTACACAAATGCTAACAAGAACAGCACTATGCTGGAATTAAAAACATGAAGAAAAGAAAACTTGATTTTTAATTTTCTTCAATAGACTCAAAACACAAAAACCGAAAATGATTAAAACAATTAGTTAAATCAATCCTAAAATAATGCAATGACTAACACACGTTTATGCTACTGTTAACATACTAAACACACAGTAAACCACACGACTTACCAATCTAAACACACTTTTTACAAAAATGCAAAGATCGGCTAGAATATCTCTAGCCGATTTTTTTTTCTTTTTCAAAAGTAAAATCAAAACAAGACACAAGCACAACCCACGGATAAAATGAACTAAAATGAACTTTTTCTAATGGGATTTTCAGCAAAACAACACAATCCACATGCTGAACAAAAAAAAATAAAAACAAAGAAAAATATTTTTGTAAAAATCAAGAATCGGCTAGAGATAGTCTAGCCGATTTTTAGATTTTTGCTTTTCAAGTGAAATCAAAAGCACAACTCACCACTCACCGACTAAGATGAATAAAAATGGATTATTTTCTAAATGGAGTTTCAGTAGAACAGACCCAAGAACACCTATGAGAAGTTTGAAGGATCGGCTAGATGAAGATCTAGCCGATTTTAATGAAAAGAATGAAAAATCTAAAAAAAAAATCGATTTCAATGAATCAAACAAACACATAAACCTAATCTAACGTGCTGGCCTATGCACGAAATCTAATCTAAGGTTGAAACAAAAAGAAAACTAAGAAACACACAGAAAATAAAATAAAAAGAAAACCAACACCCAATTCGGTTTTATCTAGAAGAGAAGGAAGAAGAAGACCTACCTTTTGGAAGATCCGACGACCGGGGGGGATGAAGAAGAGCGGACCGTGGCTGGAGACGGACGTCCTACGCAGTTCGAGAATGCTGTACTTTCACCAAAAAACGGAACCTTTGCAGCTGCTACACGTTGGAGATCCACCGACGATGGAATGTGAGCCGATTCTCGATCGGAGGGTGTAGAAAGCCGGATGGAGGTAGGGCCGGCTCACCTTGGTGGCATGTTTCGCACTCCCGCCCAAGGTTAATGGTCTCCACCTCTGCTACACCTGCAAAAATACAGAAAAGTGGTGAAAAGACAGCAAGGAACAAGAAAGAAATGAAAAGAAAACACAAAGGGGATCGAAATATGCTTGGAAACCAAGCATAGGCCGGTCTTCAATGGCCAAAACGTGGAGGGCTGGAGGGGAAGAAGCTGCTGGAGTTAGATTCAATGCAAGAGACGTCCAAACAAAGCCAAAGACGCCTAGGGTCCTTGAAAAAAAACTATTTATAGTTTTGATATTTTTCAGAAAGAGTGTTAAAAAATAAAATATTGCTAGGCGCCACTTTCTGGGGGGTTTTCTGCAAAACTTTTTTAATTTGGATATGGATAGGCGTGTGGGTTGGGTTTTGGGCTTTTTAAGAATTGATCCAAGGTCCAATTGACCTGAATGGGTCGGATATGGATCCGATCCACCTCAAAATTCGTGCCCAAACACTGAAATAGCCATAACTCTCTCATTTTAACTCTGATTTTTCTAAAATTCGAACCATAGCCCCTTACTATCAAAACACATCTAAACATGGGTTTAAAACCTTAAACTTGATACAAAATGCATGAAAAACTTGTTTACATGATGTGCATTTCATGCATCATCATCCACCAAGAAAAATAAAGAGACAGTTTGTATGTTAAAGTCCATCTAAGTCGTCAAGTGCCACTGAATAAACGTTATATGATTTTTTTATCTTGATATTTATTTGTTGTAATTCTATATTTTTTTGTTGTAATTCTATAATTCTTTTTTGTAAAGTGACATTCTATAAATGTATAATTCTTTTTTTAATAAGCTTAACACATAATTGCCACTAAACAAATCATTGTAATTTTTTGCCTTCATAAAAAAAATTAAAGAAGCGTTTAGTGGTGTGTACTGTGCAAATTATGAATTATTTTTATGAGCATTCTTCATATCACAATTTATACAAACATTGATAAAGGATAAAATGATTTGTACGTATAAAGACTACGTACTATCATGATTTGCTACATCATGATCTGTACAGTCATGCCACCAAAACCCATCAAATAATCGAACCAAATCCGTTTGAATAACCTATTGAGATTTGCATTTACGATATTTGTCTAAGCGAATGATACGTTCCATCACAATTTACACAATGACTGATTCATATATGGCAAAAAAGAAAACTAAACAAATCGACAAGATGTTTAGACTTAGTAAAGAATAAATTGAGTTAACTTAAAAGATATAAACGTCATTATGTAAATCACTCTGGGACAATATCTGGTATAACGATTCAGATACATTATATGTACAACGATTTGTCTTATCGTGATTTACATTGACTAATAAAAGGCGAATAAATACAAATTTACTTAGAATCATAATTCTTTAAGTTTCATAATATAATAATATTTTTCTTCTAGCAATTTACTTTTACGAGCTATGTCTATGTGAACGATATGTCCTATCATGATTTACACATTGACTGATTCATAAAAGGCAGAAAAGAAAAACAATAAACAAATCAACACGATATTTAGACCTAGTAAACTACAAATCCTGAAATAGTAGCAAATTGATTTCACTGTAACGATACTTGCTATAGTGATTTGCTTGATACCAATTGTCCTCTTGCAAATTAATTTTATGAGCTTTGTATATGTGAACAATATGTCCTACCGTAATTTACACAATGACTGATTCATAAAAGGCAGAAAGGAAAAACAATAAACAAATTGACATGATGTTTAGACTTAGTAAACTATAAATCAAGTTAACTTCAACGATACATTACAACCACATTCATTTACAAAATATGAGTATTTAGTTATAATACATGACCATCATCATCAAAGAAAACAAATATCATCATCAACATCATCCTCACGTCCAAATAGTTATGTGCTTCGAGTGCAATCCAAGTGCACATGAAATCCAGCTTGCTTTCAGGCAGAACTGAAGTATATCGAAGGTATGGATTGCAACAGGCAGAGAAGATGCAACCCGCATGACTAGTGCCTTCAGTTTACTGAGTAGCCTTCGCTAGTCACTGGGAATGATAGAAGACAAATCTATCTACCAATGGATGTCCTTATCTTTTTGCAAGTTTTTTTTTGCAGCACATTTGTACCTCTTGATTATGCATAGACTTGTTTCCATGTGTTCCTCCTAACGTATAAGAGCTGCTTGACTTTTTCCATGCATAGACTTTTCCCAAGATATGCAGCTGCCCTTTGACATCCATATCTACCAAATATCTTAACATCAATATCCAAATTACCATTATACTTGAACACCAAAACTTCTCCAAATTGCAAAGAATGACATGCGACAAATGTTGGCCAACCATTCTTGAGAAACATGGCACCATCTTTAGCGTGCACTTTCACATGCCAAGGGTTGCCTGTATGGCTGTTTAAGGTGACATTAGCATATTTATCTAACTTGATACGCCTTGCAAAGGTTGGAGGAATGTACTGCAAAAGCAAATGGTCTTTTAGGTCATGCATTTATCACTAGCTAGGGGGGATTTAACACTCAATTAAATGATTCTAAAAGTTCTCAAATTCTCATCTCAGATAGAACCCCACATAGAACAATCGAAACAAATGAGTATTTAATTACAATACATCATGAAAAGCTATTAATGGGGGTACATTTCTGTCAAACGCATATCTATCTTTTAGAGACTCCCATTTATACAAAAGAGATCACCAAAACATCAATATCATTCATTGTCGAGTTCATTTTCTGCTACAAAGCGATTCTATGTGTAGTTGATGATACATCCTCTCCAAGAAAATGAGCTCATTAGTAATGATAGCCCACTGCACCATTTTGTCATGAAGTATATCGAAAATTAGGCAGATATTTTTCCAACTGCGAAGTATGGTTTGCGAACAATGGAGGGACCGACAGTAGGAATAGATCAAATAGATGGACATCAGCATCACCCCCTTTCTATCATGCAAAATATTTGTGCTTGCTCCGGTATGGCGACAATGATTGAAGATGATTATGGTCATTATATTATGTGTAAGCTTCGATATACTTCATGACAAATATGTCACATGCATATGTGTCATAAATATATCGATGTATACACAAAAGATAACAACCATAATCATTATCAAAGATTATACAAATCTTTCCTCATGGCATGAAACAACTACGCTATTAGCATAAAACCCCATCTATCAAGCACATGTAGAAGGAACACAGAAGAACAAAGAAGAAAGAAAAATACAAGGAAGAAGAAGAAGAAGGAGAAGGAGAAGGAGAAGGAGAAGAAGAAGACAAAGGCAGAGGAGAAAAAAGAAGAAGAAGCTGCGCTGTCGCAAAAAAGAGGAAGCATGGTTAAATAGATTAGGGTTTTAGACGTGGACAACGGGTCTGGTCGGGTAGGGTAGGGTTTTACATAAAATAGGGTTTTACACAAATCTATATTAGAGTTTTACCGATAATAGGGTTTTTACCCATGTGTAAACAAATTGACATGACGTTTACACTTAGTAAAGTACAAATGGATTTACAACTTGATATAACTATTTAAGTAAAAGTTGCAAATCGCTATCACTATTTTATTTAAGAAGTGTTCTATCATGATCTGTGCAACAACGAACATAAAGCAGAAACGATTTGTCCTATCGCGATTTGCGTTTATGAGCTTTGTCTATGTGAATGGTGTCCAATCACGATTTACACAGTGCTATATTAGTAAGAACTCATTATTATAAATTGTTATCTCATGTTTAGCACTCATGAATAAAAATTATGATTTACACAATAATGCTATATTAGTAAGAATCGGGATTAGGGTTCGTTGTCCTATCGTGATTTGCTTTTACGAGCATTTTCTACATGAATGATATGTCGTATTGTGATTTACACAATGATTGATTCATAAAAGACCTAAAGGAAAAACAATAAACAAATCGACATGATATTTATTCTTAGACACACACACCGTGTGCAGTGCCAACCCTAGTAGGTCAGTGTAGGAGTCCAACCCTGCATCTGTGTTAAAGAATTACCATTTTACCTACTTTCGTTAAGAAAATTACCATTTTACCCGTAGGTCATCCCAGACCCCTGGTCAGTCGGAATTAACCAAGATCATTGGTCAGTTCAGAACAATTAGATTGTCAGTTATTTCTAACTCACCTGAGCTCATGATGAGCAATCCATTTTTATTTCTGACCATTCCTACCAAAATGGCATCATTTCTTCAGAAATGAGCTCATTTCTTACTCAAATTCAAGCCAATTGTCTCTGAGTCAGTCATTCTCCGTCAATCCTATCCCCCTGAGTCTAGCTTGAGCTCACCAAGAGTTCAAGTGCTCCAGTTTCAGTTCAAAATCACTTTCAAATGTCTAGGAGCCCATTTCAGCTCATTTAGTTGGAATTGAGTTGAGTCCAGTCAGTTGAGTCAGTGTTCGAGCTTCAATTTTAGTTTATCTCAGTATTACTGACCTTTGTTTTAGCTCAAACCCAGCTCTAGTTTGCAATTCACTTCACTCCAGTGACCATTTCTCGCCATTTCTCTAAAAATGGCAGCTTTTCTTGACAATTTATTTAGAGAGTTCAGTTGAGTTAGTGTCTTGTCAGTTCATTTGAGTTTTGAAACCCTAGAATCTAGCTCAATTCAGTTCATTTCAGTTGAATCTAGTTCACACCCCAATTTTCAGTGTCACTCTGGTCCGATAGAGTTCAAAAACTATTTCTTGAACCATTTTGCAAATTTTATCAAAATTATCACTTTTTAAATTGGTACAGGTGTTAATCAATGTCCAATGTCCAAAATTCTTTAGTCAGGGTTAGCATTTCATGTCATTTCTCATCATTTCATATCATTTCTCAGCATTTTATAATATTTCATCACATTTCATTTTATTTCATTTTCGAAGTCCAGAACTCCAGTTTTTATAAATTTCAATCCAGATTGAGTTTTAAAAGTTTTCAGAAATCAATTTCAAAACCCTAGGTTACAAAATTGACATTTTTACTCAAAGAATTCTAAATTTGGAAATATTTTCGCAAGAAAAACAATCTGAATTTCTTTCAAACTCAAATTTTCAAATTCTAAAGTGGATTTGCTTTGCAAAGGGGTATGAAACTTCAAATTTTGAGCTCATTTCAAAAATTGCCAAAAGTAGCTTATTTTGTCCAGAAATTTTCTAAAAAGATTATTCTACCCCTATGATCATTAAAATGAATTTCAAATTTGGAAAGTGAGCCCACTCTAAGATAGCTCCTTCATTCATATCTACCCTTTCATTTAAAATAAAAAATCTTTTTCCTTGTAATCATTTTTTTTATCTTTTTATTTTATTTTAGCTTTTTTTATTCTGTGGGTGTAAGACCCACAATTTTTCAGAAAATATCTCAATAAAATTCATGAGGCATTTACTGGTAAAAATAGCATTTTTTCTCAAAATGCGAAACGAATCAATTCCTGCGAGCCAGTTATACTTAGGATATTCGTCGATTCGCGAATATATGCTCAAACACTCTGGAAGCCATAACTTCCTATCTAAACGAAATCAAAGGATTCCTGCGAGCCAACTTTCTTAGTTACGTCAATACGAAGGGAATGGCGTACTCAGAATTTTTCGGAAAAAAATTGCCGAAAACCCGAAATTCTTGCGGGACCCACGAAAATATGGGTGAGACCCACAGAAATATTTCTCAGAAAATATTCTAAAAGATTCTAGAATATTCCAGCACCTTCCAGCATCTTCCAGAGCCTTCCAGCATGTTCCAGCACCTTCCATGGAAGGGATTCTCAGAAAAGCCTAAGGGTAAAGAGGGGATTCTGAAACTTGGGGCCCAAGTTTCAGAACCTATAAATAGAGGACCCCCCCTCTTTTAGAAAATCGCCAACCCCTCTCTCTCTCCTCCTTTTCCAAACCTCCCCTACCTAGCCTAGCCCACCTGAGCCTACCTGACCTGGTCTGAGCCTGCCTGACTTAGCCTGAGCCTGCTTGACCTGGTCTGAGCCTGCCTGACCTGGTCTGAGCCTGCCTGACCTGGTCCTAACCCACCTGCCCTAGGTCTGAACCTAGTTGACCTAAGTCTGAACCCAGTTGACTTGACTTGAACCTGGTTTGGTTCAAAGTCAAGGTCCAAGTCCTTTTTCGTCCGAAGTTCGAAGTTGATCCTTTTTCCAAATCGAGCCTCGTTCGAAGCGTTTGAAGCAATCAGAGTCGTTTCTTCCTCAAATTGAAGTAAGTTCGCTTCATTAAACCATCTCTCTCAAGTATTTGATTGTTTATATATAGCATATACTTTCTGAAGTAGTATCTTGCTTTAGTTCTTGGTTGAGCCCTCTAGGACGCTTCGGTGTTCACGCGCTCGCCTTGTAACTATCGTCGGATATATATGTTCGAATGCGCAGTATATGCGTTCTTCAAAAATAGTATCTCGCCCTAGTTCTTGGTTGAGCCCTCTAGGACACTTCGGTGTTCACTCGCTCGCCACGTAACTATCGTTGGATACAGATCTAGGTGTATATCTGTTGATTCTGCCGACGCGTCTTATATCGCACAGGCTATGTAATTTACCTTTGCCATCGCGTCGTATGATGCCAAGGCTCCCTGTTTTCTGCATTTCCGATTATTGCACTTCCGATTATGCAATGTATTTACTTACGCCGTCGCGTCGAACGATGCCAAGGCTTCTGTTTTGTTATATATGTAGAATATTTCGTTCAGTTACACACCCTGAACAATAGTATATGCATTTCTTTACGCCGCCGCTGTATAAAGCACAGACTTCTGCTTATACTACATATATAGCGCGTAAATGAGCCTTCAAATGGAGATCAAACTCCAAATCGCCCATGTGATTCCCTGATCGCTCCTCGTTCAAGATTTTGCTTGACAAATGAAGCCCCTATTGGAAAGGCTTCGCTTTTTGGCAAAATGCTCTTTACGTAAAGACTAAGTCAATTACGTATGGCTTGGCTATGACCAAGGGTTCCTGCAACCTTGATGGATGCAAAGTACGCACAACGGTGCGCATCCATTTCCTAAATTAAGCGTGGCGATTTCCTACCAAAGAAGGGAGATGCCGCTGAAATGGATAAAAGAAACGCATGCTTTCTCCGTAAAAGAGAGGAAGTGCTGCTGAAATTTCTGAAGAAGCTAAGAATAGCTCAGAAAGAACGTAGCAGGATACTCTGACATATAACAGAGTGCTACCCAGTTCATGATTTGCCCTCTACAACGTAGAAGGGTTCGTCGCACCACTGCCAGTAGAGCAGGAGAGGTGCTGACGAAATGGTCGGCAGAAGAGCTACCAGAACCAATGGAACGGCATAATGATGTTCGTTGATGGAACGATGCCAGATCGGCTCGTATCCTTGTGCCTGCAAGGGCACCTTGCTCGTAAGGGCCGCTGAGCGGGAGTAGAGGTTGCGCCTTGGCTAGGTTTGGACTCGTTGCGTAAAAATACGCCGAGTAGCCGATCTATTTAGATCGAGTCATATGCATGCTCATTAAGAACGGTTACGCAACCAGACTCGTAAGGGCCAAAGAGCCAGAGTGTGTTGTTTCCACCCAAAGAGGTGTGATGCTCGCGGTGGCCGAAGTGCCAAGAGCGGTGTTCTGCATGCATATGAATAAGAGTTAAGGTCGCACATACCCCGCGGTTGAAAATTGTGTGAGGGGTACCCCCTCAGTAATGACTGTGTTGGGGCAGACTGAATGAGGTCAGGTACATACTCCCGTGGTGCTGAAAGCACGGGCTGCCTAAATGGCATGCAGATTCTGTCCAAGTAATTGTAAGACTGGGGGAATTATGCTCACTGTGGAATGACAGTGATGGTACAGCCTTGAGTGACACGTATTTTACTTTGGACCTGATAGAGTCCACGATGGCCTCAGTCACTCATGGGTTTTGGGGTCGTGGTTATCCTTAAGATCTAAGGATTGAACCCAACTACTGCAAGTAGAGGATGCATCCGAATATGGGCCTAGTAGGATTCTCCCAGTTGAAACACACTGCCCTACTATGGATAGGGTCAACAGGCCTCTGGGGTATCTAAAATACATAGAATAATCAACCCTTAGAACGTCGCGTTGATGCCCGAACAATAGCTCTACCTGCGTACCAAAGGCGGGAGCGGTTAATTATCGAAACAATGCATTAGCTTAGGTTCAGCGATGCTTGAATGTATGCGTGGATGACCGTTGTTGAGTCAGTCCTGCATAACCTTTGTGAAGGTGTCATGTTCGGTATACTACTGGACCGACTGGGCAAAGACCCGTGTTGTATCCGCACGACTAAGCGAAGCTCGAGGAGTTGTCCTTAGATGCATGGGATATAGATGTGCCAAGTATGAAGACTTGAGCTAAACATCACTTTGAGACCTGAAAGAGGTCATGGCTAAGTCGTGGAGACTTAAGCGGTTATTCAAATCACAGCCCTGAAAAGTCTTGCTCTAAGTCATGAGGACTTGAGCGGATGCTCAACTCATAGCCCTAAGGAGGCTCTTGCGATATACGCTAAGTCTTGGAGGCTTGAGCGTCGTTATTGCGCATTGCGACCCTGAGTGGTCATTATTTTATTTGAGTTGAATGGATGTATGACTGCATGCTTACCAGACCATCAGTGGTTCTGACCCCGTTTAATGGGGATTTCAGGTGTTGGACCTGCATGGCGATATGCAGAGCAAGGCGGCATCGAGTTCCAGGGTTTCTCTAGACAGAGTTGTACTGGTTCCTTTTATTGAACCTACACTGCTTTTCTAAGCAGTAGTGTTGTAATAGACATGTGTTTTCGATAAAATGGAACGCTTTGGTGGTCAATGAGTTGCTTGGCCCCATACCTGCAACGTGCTCGGAGTTTTCTAAAACTGACGACTCATTATCGTCTGATTCCGCTGCTAAAAGCTTTTGTAAGTTCCGCTGTAAAGAAAAAAAAAAATTCATGAAAATTTTAACTTAGCTTTGTTTTTGAAATCCGGGGCGTTACAGAATTGGTATCAGAGCATGTGTCTGAGAAACCTGGTTCAAGATCCGTCGTGTCACGATATCGCACTGTAAGTATATTTTATACTTTCTGTTCTGATATGGGTGCATCTTTGTATAAGTGGCAACTCATGACTCCCGAGGGTACTGCTGTCGTTGTGGGATCATGCACGATGAGTGGGTATGCCCGTATGAAGTCCAAGACTGCCAGTATTGTGGCGAAGAAGGGCATTCCGTCAACGAATGCCAAATAAAACATACCGCCGATATGGGTCGGCGGGGATCGCTTGGTCTTAGCGATGATACCTCGCGTGTTAGTGGGCCACATTACTCCAATAGAGGGAGTAGCCATACTCCAGCAACTTCTGATGAACTACCGTCTCTGGTAGGATTTGACTTGAACTTCCTTGAGGGATTTGGTCAATCGCAAGGCTATCAACAGGCATCATGTATGCCTAGCTTGCACAGTTGGGAGGAGGGATGCAACAACTCCTTCTATAATCCCATCATGATTTCAGATTCCTCGAATCAAAGTACTATTATATGGGGGAACAGAGCGGCTTCACCAACGCCGAGTCTGAATGGCCAGGAAGAGGGATACAACCCCTATCATCCCATTATGGTATCGGATTCCCCGAGCCATGATGCCACTGAATGGGCAAGTGGACCGGCATCACTGATCTACCCACAAGATTCGCTTGAGAGCGCGAAAGTGCCGCCCAAGCCAAAACTAGTAGTGCCTGCACCAAGGCAATGTGGAAGTAAACGATACTTCGGGTTCTTTGGGTCAAGAAATAAATCCAGTTCCTAGAAGAGACTGGTTGTGTTTTGGAGTCAATAGACTCATGTACATAGTTTCTCAACGCCTAAAAGTCTGCCAGTGCGGCATGACATTTTGTCTAAGGCGATGCTTGTGTAAATGTGATATATATTAAGTAAATGAAACTTTGCTTCAATATATACATTCAGAAACTAAAAACAAGTGCTTGTGTGTGCATAGATAAATGGCTCCTACGACGAGGAGAACCATGCCAAGCGAGGAGTCCTATACGCAAGGATTCCTGTTGGAAACACTCAACAACCTGGTTACAGCCATCCGTGAAACGAGGCCAGAACCAGTCGCACCATGAAACGAGAACCTAGGAGGAGTGACTTATGAGAAGTTCCTCAAGCTTGATCCGCCAATTTTCATTGGCAGAGCCGATCCGGAGCTCGCAGAGAGTTGGATCGAAGAGATAGAATGTGCCTTCTCGGTACTGGGAGTACCAGAAGAGAAAAAGACCAACTTTGGCACGTATCGGTTGAAAGACAATGCACGGAAGTGGTGGGATACCACTAAACTTATCCAGTTCTCACAAGTCGAAGTCATTCCTTGGACTGACTTTCGAAGGGCTTTTATGGATAACTATTTCCCGTTGCATTCCAGAAACAAGAAAAAGATAGAGTTTCTGGAGTTGGAACAGGGCGGTATGAGTCTAATGGACTACACCACCAAATTTTAGAATATAGAGCGCTACTTCTCTCGATTGTTCGAAACAGACCAAGAAAGGGACGACAAATATGTGAATGGTCTGCGCGAAGGGCTGCGATCTCGAGTGATAACAAGCATGCCTTTGACTTTTCAGGCTGCGGTAGCAGCAACTTCAAAAATCCAAGAGGACTGGGCACGATCTAAAGTGATCATAGCAAAGAAGCCCATAGTGAATGGTGGGAATCGTAAAAGGACGTTCCAAAGTGGCAAGGGTTCACGACAACCCTTTCAAAAGAAGAAGTTTCAAGGAGGGAACAACACTCAACAAGTCATGAGGCCAAGGCAGAACACAACTCCGAATGGTCAGCAGTCCAACTTCAGCTGCCCAAGGTGTCGTGTGAACCACCCCGGAAAGCCATGTCCTCGTGACATGGGTGGTTGCTTGTATTGTGGCAAGATGGGCCACTTTATAAGAGATTGCGCCAAGAAGGCTGCAGATGAACAGAGGAGTAATGCCGGATCTGCCGGATCCTCTCGACCAGCACCACAATGTTCGCAGTTCCAACGAACGCCCCCTAGGATCGAACAAAGGCCTGCTGCAGGTCGTGTATATGCTGTAACGACTGAACAAGTCGAAAATGGTGACCTGATTGAAGGCACCGTACCTGTTAATGGACATGCAGCTTACGTCTTGTTTGATTGTGGTGCTACTCATACGTTTATCTCTGACGATTTCACCGAACAACTCCACGCCTCGGTGCAACCGATTGATAAAATGATCGAAGTATATAACCCGTTGGGTTCACGCACCAAATGTATCCGGTGTGTGAAAAATTTGGATATTGAGATAGCCGGGCAACACTTGCCTACTGACACCATCCTGATCGATATGATACAATACGATGTCATTTTGGGAATGAATTGGTTGGCTCAGAATAACGCCAAGATTCTGTGCCGCGAGGGCAGAGTGATTCTATCTCGACCCAGATTGCCTAAGATGGAATACCGGTTATCCAAACCAATTCCACAGAAAAGGCTCATATCAGCACTTAAGGTACAAAAATACCTTAGGAAGGGTTGTGTGTCCTTCCTGTTGAGTCTCTCGGTGGAAAAATCCAACGACCAAACCCTTGAGAGTTTGGAAGTGGTGCGGGAGTTTCCCGATGTATTTCCTGAGGAATTGCCAGGACTTCCGCCACTTCGTGAGGTTGAATTTGGAATTCAATTCTTACCTGGAACAGTGCTGATATCCAAAGCCCCGTATCGAATGACGCCTGCTGAACTCAGTGACTTAAAATGTCAGTTGGAAGAACTGATGGAACAAGGGTTCATCCGTCCTAGTGTGTCACCGTGGGGAGCCCCGGTACTGTTTGTAAAGAAGAAGGATGGATCCCTTCGGTTATGCATCGATTATCGGATGCTTAACCAGGCAACCGTTAAGAATAAGTACCCGTTGCCTCAGATTGAGGACTTGTTCGATCAGCTCAGAACAGCGAGGGTGTTCTCCAAGATCGACCTCAGGTCTGGGTACCATCAGCTCAGAGTAAAGGAAGAGGATATACCCAAAACTGCCTTCAGAACGAGATACGGCCATTATGAGTTCGTAGTAATGCCCTTCGGACTCACTAATGCACCTGCTGCCTTTATGGATCTAATGAACCGGATATTCAGACCATATTTGGATAGCTTTGTCATCATCTTTATTGATGACATTCTCGTATATTCTGAGAACAAGGAACAGCACGTGGAGCACATGAAAATCGTCTTGAAAACCCTTCAAGATAACCAACTTTATGCCAAGTTTTCAAAATGTGAATTCTGGGTAGACAAAGTGATGTTCCTTGGTCATGTGATCTCAAAAGATGGAATCGCAGTGGATCCTGCGAAGGTGGAAGCTGTGATGGACTGGAAGCAACCAGAAAATATCACTGAGGTCCGTAGCTTCCTTGGACTTGCCGGATATTATCGGAAGTTCATACAAGACTTCTCCCGAATCGCCATACCGATGACAAAATTGTTGAAAAAGGGAGTCAAGTTCGAATGGACTGACCAGTGTAAAGAGTGCTTCGAGGTTCTCAAACAGAGGCTTACCACTGCCCCTATCCTTACCTTACCCTTTGGTCAGGGAGGCTTCGTCGCTTATACCGATGCCTCGGGAATAGGTCTTGGTTGCATGTTGATGCAGCATGGCAAAGTAATCCCCTATGCATCCCGTCAGTTAAGAATTCATGAGAAAAACTATCCAACCCACGATCTTGAGCTTGTCGCGATAGTGTTCGCGCTTAAAATCTGGCGACACTACCTGTATGGAGAGAAATTTGAGGTCACGTCGGACCATAAAAGCCTAAAATACCTCTTTTCTCAAAAAGAACTCAATATGCGGCAACAGTGATGGCTGGAATTCCTCAAAGACTATGAATTCACGCTTTCCTATCACTCTGGAAAGGCGAATGTTGTAGCAGATGCCCTTAGTCGCAAGACTGTTGGCACTCTGGCCAGCCTAACCGGACAATGGAAGTTGATGGAGGATTTTGTCAACTGGAAGCCATTTTTGGCTGATTCTGGCAGAATCCAAATGTCGTGTTTGACGATCCACATTGAGCTCCTCGATCAAATTGTAGCCAAACAGTTTAAGGATCCCCAGTACTTGGAATTGAAAGCTCGTGCTGAAAGAGATGACACTTTCTTCCATTTGAAAGAAGATGGAGGAATATGGATGGAAGAAAGGATTTGGGTTCCAAATAACCCTGAGCTAAGACAGGAAGTGCTCCAGGAGGCCCATAATAGCAAGTACACTATCCACCCTGGAGGTACGAAGATGTTCCGTGACTTGCAGAGAAAGTATTGGTGGAGGGGTATGAAGCATGACGTGGCTACGTTTGTATCAAAATGTTTGATCTGCCAGCAAGTTAAGATCGAACATCAGCGACAGCGACCTGGTGGAAAGATGCAACGGATCGAGATTCCAGAATGGAAATAGGAACACATTACAATGGATTTCATCGTTGGATTGCCTCGATCCAAGAGACAACATGACTCAATATGGGTGATCGTGGACAGACTCACCAAGTCTGCTCATTTTCTGCCAATCAACACTCGATACTCAACTGAACGATTGGCAGAGATCTACATTCGGGAAATTGTTAGACTCCATGGAGTGCCGATTTTGATCATATCTGATCGTGACCTGAAGTTCACCTCTCACTTTTGGGAGCAGCTTCAGAGAGCCCTGGGGACGAAACTCAAGTTCAGTACAGCATTCCATCCCCAAACAGATGGGCAATCAGAACGAACCATACAGACTCTTGAAGATATGCTAAGAGCCTGTATGCTGGAATGGAAAGGTGATTGGGACTCCCACCTAGCTTTGGCTGAATTTGCTTACAATAATAGCCACCATGCTAGTTTTGGGATGGCACCGTATGAAGCCTTGTACGGGCGACCCTGTCGATCACCAATCCATTGGGGTGAAGTGGGTGAGCGAACCCTGGACTCGCCCATTGTGTTGCAGCATTATACTGAGCAAGTCCACATGATCAGAAAGAAGCTACTGACTGCTCAGAGTCGACAGAAGAGCTACACCGATCAGCAGCGTAGGGAACTCACTTTTGCGGTTGGAGATAAGGTTTTTATCAAGGTCTCTCCAACCAAGAGTGTGTTTCATTTTGGAAAGAAGGGGAAGCTCAACCCCAGATTCGTTGGTCCCTTCGAAGTTTTGAGCCGAATCGGAGAGACTGCCTACCGAGTAGCATTGCCACCACAATACACGCAAATACATGATGTATTTCACGTATCAATGCTTCGTAAATACGTTCATGATCCTTCTCACGTCATTCAACATGAAGACATTGACATCCAAGAAGATATGACGGTAGAAGAAAGGCCAGTGGAGATCATGGACCGACGGGAGCAAGTGCTAAGAACGAAGGTCATTCCACTTGTTAAAGTGAGGTGGCAGCATCATGGGATCGATGATTGCACTTGGGAGCCCGAATCGGATATGCGGGATAAATATCCTGAACTCTTCACTTTGTACTCTTAACTAAATTTCACGGACGAAATTCCTTTAAGGGGGTAATGATGTAAGACCCGCAATTTTTCAGAAAATATCTGAATAAAATTCATGAGGCATTTACTGGTAAAAATAGCATTTTTTCTCAAAATGCGAAACGAATCAATTCCTGCGAGCCAGTTATACTTAGGATATTCGTCGATTCGCGAATATATGCTCAAACACTCTAGAAGCCATAACTTCCTATCTAAACGAAATCAAAGGATTCCTGCGAGCCAACTTTCTTAGTTACGTCAATACGAAGGGAATGGCGTACTCAGAATTTTTCGGAAAAAAATCACCGAAAAAACGAAATTCTTGCAGGACCCACGAAAATATGGGTGGGACCCACAGAAAATATTCTAAAAGATTCTAGAATATTCCAGCACCTTCCAGCATCTTCCAGAGCCTTACAGCACCTTCCATGGAAGGGATTCTTAGAAAAGCCTAAGGGTAAAGAGGGGATTCTGAAACTTGGGGCCCAAGTTTCAGAACCTATAAATAGAGGACCCCCCCTCCTTTAGAAAATCGCCAACCCCTCTCTCTCTCCTCCTTTTCCAAACCTCCCCTACCTAGCCTAGCCCACCTGAGCCTACCTGACCTGGTCTGAGCCTGCCTGACTTAGCCTGCTTGACCTGGTCTGAGCCTGCCTGACCTGGTCCTAACCCACCTGACCTAGGTTTGAACCTAGTTGACCTAAGTCTGAACCCAGTTAACTTGACTTGAACCTGGTTTGGTTCAAAGTCAAGGTCCAAGTCCTTTTTCGTCCGAAGTTCGAAGTTGATCCTTTTTCCAAATCGAGCCTCGTTCGAAGCGTTTGAAGCAATCAGAGTCGTTTCTTCCTCAAATTGAAGTAAGTTCGCTTCATTAAACCATTTCTCTCAAGTATTTGATTGTTTGTATATAGCATATACTTTCTGAAGTAGTATCTTGCTTTAGTTCTTGGTTGAGCCCTCTAGGACGGTTCGGTGTTCACGCGCTCGCCTCGTAACTATCGTCGGATATATATGTTCGAATGCACAGTATATGCGTTCTTTAAAAATAGTATCTCGCCCTAGTTCTTGGTTGAGCCCTCTAGGACACTTCGGTGTTCACTCGCTCGCCTCGTAACTATCGTTGGATACAGATCTAGGTCTTATATCGCATAGGCTATGTAATTTACCTTTGCCGTCGCGTCGTATGATGCCAAGGCTCCCTGTTTTCTGCATTTCCGATTATTGTACTTCCGATTATGCAATGTATTTACTTACGCCGTAGCGTCGAACGATGCCAAGGCTTCTGTTTTGTTATATATGTAGAATATTTCGTTCAGTTACACACCCTGAACAATAGTTTATGCATTTCTTTACGCCGCCGCTGTATAAAGCACAGGCTTCTGCTTATACTACATATATAGCGCGTAAATGAGTGTTCAAATGGAGATCAAACTCCAAATCGCCCATGCGATTCCCTGACCGCTCCTCGTTCAAGATTCTGCTTGACGAATGAAGCCCCTATTGGAAAGGCTTCGCTTTTTGGCAAAATGCTCTTTACGTAAAGACTAAGTCAATTACGTATGGCCTGGCTATGGCCAAGGGTTCCTGCAACCTTGATGGATGCAAAGTACGCACAACGGTGCACATCCATTTCCCGAATTAAGCGTGGCGATTTCCTACCAAAGAGGGGAGATACCGCTGAAATGGATAAAAGAAACGCATGCTTTCTCCGTAAAAGAGAGGAAGTGCTGCTGAAATTTCTGAAGAAGCTAAGAATAGCTCAGAAAGAACATAGCAGGATACTCTGACATATAGCAGAGTGCTACCCAGTTCATGGTTTGCCCTCTACAACGTAGAAGGGTTCGTTGCACCACTGCCAGTAGAGCAGGGGAGGTGCTGACGAAATGGTCGGCAGAAGAGCTGCCGGAACCAATGGAACAACATAATGATGTCCGTTGATGAAACGATGCCAGATCGGCTCGTATCCTTGTGCCTGCAAGGGCACCTTGCTCGTAAGGGCCGCTGAGCCAGAGTAGAGGTTGCGCCTTGGCTAGGTTTGGACTCGTTGCATAAAAATACGCCGAGTAGCCGATCTATTTAGATCGAGTCATATGCATGCTCATTGAGAAGGGTTACGCAACCAGACTCGTAAGGGCCGAAGAGCCAGAGTGTGTTGTTTCCACCCAAAGAGGTGTGATGCTCGCGGTGGCCGAAGTGCCAAGAGCGGTGTTCTACATGCATATGAATAAGACTTAAGGTCGCACATACCTCGCGGTTGAAAATCGTGTTAGGGGTACCCCCTCAGTAATGACTGTGTTGGGGCAGACTGAATGGGGTCGGGTACATACTCCCGTAGTGCTGAAAGCATGGGCTGCCTAAATGACATGCAGATTCTGTCCAAGTAATTGTAAGACTGGCAGACCCCTTCAGGAATTATGCTCACTGTGGAATGACAGTGATGGTACAGCGTTGAGTGACACGTAAGTTATTTTGGAACTGATAGAGTCCACGATGGCCTCAGTCACTCATGGGTTTTGGGGTCGTGGTTATCCTTAAGATCTAAGGATTGAACCCAACTACTGCAAGTAGAGGATGCATCCGAATATGGGCCTAGTAGGATTCTCCCAATTAAAACACACTGCCCTACTATGGATAGGGTCAACATGCCTCTGGGGTATCTAAAATACATAGAATAATCAACCCCCAGAACGTCGCGTTGATGCCCGGACAATAGCTCTACCTGCGTACCAAAGGCGGGAGCGGTTAATTATCGAAACAATGCATTAGCTTAGGTTCAGCGATGCTTGAATGTATGCGTGGATGGCCGTTGTTGAGTCAGTCCTGCATAACCTTTGTGAAGGTGTCATGTTTGGTATACTACTGGACCGACTGGGCAAAGACCCGTGTTGTATCTGCACTACTAAGCGAAGCTCGAGGAGTTGTCCTTAGATGCGTGGGATACGGATGTGCCAAGTATGAAGACTTGAGCTAAACATCACTTTGAGACACGAAAGAGGTCATGGCTAAGTCGTGGAGACTTAAGCGGTTATTCAAATCACAGCCCTGAAAAGGCTTGCTCTAAGTCATGAGGACTTGAGCGGATGCTCAACTCATAGCCCTGAGGAGGCTCTTGCGATATACGCTAAGTCTTGGAGGCTTGAGCGTCGTTATTGCGCATTGCGACCCTGAGTGGTCATTATTTTATTTGAGTTGAATGAATGTATGACTGCATGCTTACCAGACCATCAGTGGTTCTGACCCCGTTTAATGGGGATTTCAGGTGTTGGACCTGCATGGCGATATGCGGAGCAAGGCGGCATCGAGTTCTAGGGTTTCTCTAGACAGAGTTGTACTGGTTCCTTTTATTGAACCTACACTGCTTTCCTAAGCAGTAGTGTTGTAATAGACATGTGTTTTCGATAAAATGGAACACTTTGGTGGTCAATGAGTTGCTTAGCCACATACCTGCAACGTGCTCGGAGTTTTCTAAAACTGACGACTCATTATCGTCTGATTCCGCTGCTAAAAGCTTTTGTAAGTTCCGCTGCAAAGAAAAAAAGAAGAAAGAAATTCATGAAAATTTTAACTTAGCTTTGTTTTTGAAATTCGGGGCGTTACAGTGGGACCCACAAGGGGGTAGACCAGCACCTTCTCTCCTTATTTTCTTTTCTCTCTTCCTTTTCTTTCCTTCTCCTTCTTTCTTTTCTTTCCTTTCTTCTTTCTTCTTCTTTCTTCTTTTCCTTCTTTTCTCCTTCCTTTCTTTCTTTTTCTTTCTTTCTTCTTCTTTCTTTCTTCTTTACTTTTTCTTTCTTCCTTCCTTCCCTCTTTCTCTTGGTCGACCAAGCCTCCCCTCCTCTTTTCCTTCTCTCTTTCTTTCTTATCTCCTCCTTTTTCTTCTTTCTTTTCTTTTTCCCTTCCCCCCTTTCTTTCCTTTTTTCTTCCTCTTTCTTTCCTTCTTTCTTTCCCTCCTTCTTTCTTTCCCTTCCCCATTGTCCAGACACCTTAAAACCTATTCTTTCTTACTATTCTCCAGGGACCATACGTGGAAGAACTCTCTCTCAGCCTTAACTCTCTTCTTCTCTCATCTCCTCTCCAACTCCCTCTCTACTTGCATCCTTCAACCTCCAAGACGCCCAACCACCTCTAAGGCAGCATCAAGGCACCCCATCACAGCAACCACTCTTCCTTCATGCCACCAGCCTTGCTCCAACCCCTGCTACACTCCATCAAGACGCCCATTGCAGTCGATCATATCCAAGCTACTCATTGCAAGCCACAACTCCAGCCAACTCCACCACCTTCTCCTTCACGCCCAGCAAGTATGCAACATCAAGTCAGTCCAGCTTCTCCTTAGTGACCTACATCTCCAACACCACCATCAATGCATCCTTCCTCTTGAAGACCCGTAAATTTTTCTGAGGAATTCACTGTTTGCATAAGTTGAGGTGTATACTTTTGTATGTTTACGAGGTTGTAGCACACATAATTAAATATAATCGGAATTATGCTTTGAATTTCAGTTCATAATGAGCGAAGTCCGAAAATCGCGTAAGTACCATATATGAGTTAGATGAGCACACTTTTGGATGAATTAACTGTTAAAATTTTCAAGGTAGATTTGTAATATACATATATAGTTTGTCCCTGAATTTGGGACCTAAACGAGGAAAAAACACCGTCAGTGCATGTGAATTACTAAAATTGCATATTGATAGTACGTGAGTCGTAACGAGAGCATTTCTCGCAAACGATGGGAAAATTCTCTAAGGAGCTTTTGAACATTGCATGTCAATCAAGAATTTGAAAATGAATATATTATGTAATGAAGTCAATTTTTATTTTAAAGCATTAAATGAGCATTTTATGTAATATTTATATTTTCGTTTTGAATCTGGAGATGGCCCAGACCCATGGGGCGACCCAGAACCATTGGGCGGCCTTCCATGTGAACAGTGGTGGCCATGAGGATCAGCTGGTCAATGGTTGACCAGCTGGGCGGTGGCATTCTTGTAAAAGAAAGGATTGCTTGTAAAGGGAGGGTCACGATTGGCCATGCCCTTGGTTCAAGGCCTCATGATGAGGCTTAAGCTTCATCATGAGGGGCACCTTTCCAAGAGAGGAAGGCATGGGGCTGTGCCCCAAAGCCTTTTGGTAATTGTTTTAAACCATTTCAAAATGCAAGAAATGATTGGTTGTAAGGGGCGATAGCCTTGGGGCTCCCCTTGTAAATTTCTCAAGATTTAATGGCTTTTGCAAACCTTAATGAGTGGCATTTTTGAAAGTCCTTTTGAAAGATTTGAAAAGGGGATTTTGTATGGTGGAGTGGGCGGCTATGGGGGGGCATGAGCCACCCCAGCCCTTAATCCATTATAGATTGATCCTAGCCCTACGTTCTAAAACCCTAGCTACTTGAGGTTTTGGGAGGGAGAGAGAAAAATGGGGCCATTTTTCCTCTCTCTCTCTCTCTCTCTCTCCTTCACTCCCCCTTCTTCCCTCTCATTCTTCTCTTCTTTCCTAAACCGTGAGGTGCTAAGCACCATTTTCGTGAAAGCTCCTAAGCTTCCTCTTTATTGTTTGAAAGCCTTCAAAGATGAGGTTTCAACCATCTTCCATTTTGCAAATCTTTTTGTTTTCCTTTAAAAAGATATGTATGTTTTTTCTTTCCATCTTAATAGCATGAAACTGAATTCCTAGTATGCATTTTATGTTATGCATATGGGTTTTTCTTTTCGGTGGATTAGATATATATTAACTTGTGTTGCATGTTTGTGTTACGATTTTGGAATGCTCCTCTATTTTCCCTTTCATCGTTTTGGAGTTTGGAATCTTTGTTTTCTTCATTTGACGTTTTAGGGACTTGGTGTGGTCTGCCCGTATTGCGGCCACCATTCATGGTGGAAGGATGGAAACAACGCTGCCATCCTCTATTTTTGTACTCACGTGATGGTTTGGGCTCGTTCATAGCCAAACTGTCACCTCTCTCTCTCTTTCTTCGGTCTGTCTCAGTCTGGACCGAGTTGGTTCAGAATGGACATGGTTTGGGCTCCCATGGTCTATGCACAGGGCCTAGACAGGTTGGTGTGGCCATCGGAGTGCCCAGGCCGACGACCGAGTGCTGGACGCACTCGGTTGACCCTGTGGCGCTGGTGCCCATGCGCTAGGTGATGGCACCCAGTGGCAGCGTCCTACCTATCTCTCTCTCTTGGTGCCCCTGCACCTTCACTGGTCTGGACATCACGGTCCAGGCCCATGCTCAGGGCCCAAGCAAAGGGTCAGGTTTGTACCAGACCTAAGCCAGATGTTGCAACACCTGAACCGAGCCCGGTTTAGGTGGTGCATTGCGGACACAGGCGTTCGGGCAAGTCTGGACCGTATGTCTAGACTTGCTGTCGACTTTTCTGGGGACCACCTGGTCCAATGGCATGAGTCTGGACCTCTATCCAGACAAGTGGACTACTTGATGCGCATGGCAGTAGTACCCTAGGTGTGTTCGTGGGTGGTGACTTTGGTTGTTGCGTTGCGAACGCCGGATCGGGCAAGTCTGGACCGAATGTATAGACTTTCTACCGAGTTTCTGGGGACCCCATGGTCCAGCTGCGTGGGTCCGGACCTCTGTCCAGACCAGTGGGCTGCTAAGCTCCGCTTGTCGGCAGCACCCTACATCGGTAGCTTGGGAGGCATCGCTCCCGAACTGTGCCTAGTGTTGCGGCTGTGGCATTTTGTCAGCAGCTTGCGTTGGGATGCCTCAGTTTCGCAACCGTAGTAGGGCCCTGGTGCAACCCTATGTTGAGGTTGTTGCAGCAGTTGGGGACAACATGTTTTCGGGCCCCATCCTCGCTATTTTTGCATTTCCTTTTCACGATACGTGGCCTCAATGGTTGTTTGGTGCAGTTGCACATCTCAAAAGCATGATGACCGTTGCCATATCATCGTTGGCACTGAGGTAACGAAAATGTATATATATATATATATATATATATATATATATATATATATATTTTCCATACGTATGGTGACATTTCACTTAGGTCATTTACGTGCATAAAAGTCAGCTCTTTACGCAAATGTAGGGTTTTTCAAAATACATGAAGTAAACTGATAGAATATGAAATGTTATGATTCAAGGAAAACCAAGGAAACCACATGCTTATTGCTCTTGCACGTAATCAGGATTAGTTGAATGCAGTGTTTCGATAATTCAGACGCTTTGTTTCCCATTAAGTGTTCATGTCACTTGTCACTTGCACATTTTCTCAATGCGCATTATTTTGGTTTCGTATTTATGGTAAATGCTCAAATGCTAGATGACATGAGATAATGACTTGTGATGATCATCGATTTCGTATTAGCTATGTCGATGAGGTTGTTGTACCCATGTTTTTGAAAACTTGCGGAAAGTTGGAACTCCGTGGCAAGTTAGTATGGGCGATAGACCCACCTCGTGAGACAAGCCCACTAAAGATAACAATGTGATGTTATTCACACTTTTCTTGCTAAGTGCACCTCGTGCGATGTATGTTCTAGAGAGGCCTTGCCTTGGATAGTCAGTTGACGAAGTGCTCCTTATTGCAATTAAAGGCTATCACAGCTACACTTGGTTCCTCTCTTTAGATATGCTAAACGACATCACTATAATGCACATGCATGTACGCATGCACTGTTTAAGTTATTCTACCTGCTTCAGTTGTGGTTAAGTTCCCTCAGCACGTGAAATTGCAATATTACGTTTCTAATGCTTATTGTGATTAAGATGTTAGTTACCATGGCTAAATGTTTCTAACTGTCTCATCCTGATGCACATTATTTTGTATGGTTACATTACTAGTTCTTATACTTGACACAGCATGCACATATATGTCCACTTGTACCTATGCATGTTCACGATACTTTATTTGTTCTGCATGATATATTCTCTTGTGTTGTTACATTGGTTGATTATGTTCTGTTATGCATATCATGTTATAAATGCTATGAATGGTGTAATGGATTGTCGTGGTTGATTTCTTACCAGCTTGCAAGAGTACTGGCCCCGTTTTATGGGGATACATGTATTTTCTTCTAGGTGTGCGATGGAACTCGATGTGTGACGGAGGACTAAACCCACACTTCTAGAACGTCTAAGATCTTGGCAGTGTTTTTATAAAGGGAATTGTTATACTATTTGTGAAATATGATAAATAAAAGATGTTTCATATCCTTGTTGTTCTCCCTGTGATCTGCCCAGAGCTTTCCACTTGTTTTCCCTTTTTGGTTTTTTCGCTTCGCACAATGTATTTCAAAAAAAAATTACCCTAAAATTTTTAAGGATTTTCCAAGTCGGGAATTCTGGGGCGTCACAAGTTTTGGTATCAGAGCAATGTTTTAGAAGTGTGGTTCAAGTCTCTGCACGCATTGATCATTGCACTGTAAGTATGCTTAATTTAGTAGAATTAAGTTTTTGTTACTTTATTGTTTTTTCTGCATGTTTAGATAAATTTTTATGATATTACGTTTGTCGTTCGATGCGAGACACAATTTTATGTTTAAAGCCTTATATATTTTGGCTCAAGGTACTGAATGTCAGAATCAAGGGGTTTGTTTACGCTGGTAGATATAGTTTTCCAAGCTAGTTCGAGTCAACTCCTGCGAGAGCTGAAATTCATGACTGAGACCTA
This sequence comes from Nuphar pumila, assembly GCF_984573655.1. NCBI lineage: Eukaryota > Viridiplantae > Streptophyta > Magnoliopsida > Nymphaeales > Nymphaeaceae > Nuphar > Nuphar pumila. Next base: position 66,069,403 of record NC_143255.1, on the reverse strand, counting down.
GGGAACTACTTGCGTAGTTTGCCCTTCTCGTTCCACATTGTGTTGATAGAGATGATTGAAGAATCGTAGCGACAATCAAAACTTTTGTCCTAATCGTGTCGAAGACGATGTGGTTTTGATGAAAATCATTATGTGAGGCTCTAAGTGAGTGTTTTCCCTCTTTTCCAACTTGTTGGAATTGTTCGTAACCTTGTCTTTGACGAAGGGTATCTTTTCGGATATGACCTTTTTGGACAGAAGGATAAAGCTTTGACTGTGTCAGTTGAGCCTCAGTGTATCCCATTGGAGGATGCTGTAGATCCCCGTTGTTCTTAGTGATGAGAACACATACGATGTTTTGCCCTTAGCATGTTACTTTTGTGTGGCCGGTTATGGCATTTGACTCTTGAGAGGGTCATTGTTGGGGATAGCATAACACCAATCTTCAGGGTGTTGTTGCTCTTGAGAGAGCATTATGAGAATTCTTATTTCTCAACCACAGTCGGGAGAATTGTGGTGAGTTGACTCAGGTGGTGATTTCTTGTAGTGCCAATTATGTCGTTAGAGTGGTGATTCTCTAATGATGTCGCTAGGGTGATGATTCTCTAATGATGCCATTAGGGTGGTGATGCTCTAATGATGCTACTAGAGTGGTGATTCTCCAGTAATGTCGTTGGAGTGGTGACTGTCCAGCGATGCCGTTAGAGTGGTGATTCTCTAACGATGTTGCTAGGGTGGCGATTCCCTAACGATGCAACTAGAGTGGTGATTCTTCAATAATGCCGTTGGAGTGATGACTCTTCAGCGATGCCATTAGAGTGGTGATTCTCTAATGAAGGTTATTGGAGTGGTGATTCTCCAGTGACATCGTTAGAGTGGTGACTCTTCAGCGATGCCGTTAGAGTGATGATTCTCTAACGATGCTGTCAGGGTGGTGATTCTTTGATGATGCCATTAGGGTGGTGATGCTCTAATGATGCTGCTGGAGTGGTGATTCTCCAGTAATGCTGTCAGGGTGGTGATTTTCTGATGATTCCATTAGGGTGGTGATACTCTAATGATGCTGCTGGGGTGGTGATTCTCTGATGATGCCATTAGGGTGGTGATTCCCAAATGATGTTGTTGAAGTGGTGACTCTTCAATAATGCCGCTAAGGTGGTGTTAGCGTCACAAAAATTTTCCCTTCCCTGCGGGAGAGAGGGGAAACGTTTTTGCGAGTCAAACTTGACCAGAGTTTGAAAATTGTTTAGAAATACTCACCTTCGTTTTGAAATTGCGGAAAATATTCTGAAGAATGGGACTCGACCTGTCGGAACGAGGTTCGTCTGTTTCTGCCACCTTTAACAGGGGTAATCGAACCAAGGACCAAATGGGTGCTTGACTTAACTAAATTATCAAAATCGTATTCTATCCTAAATGCACAGAGAATTCAGGCATGTGCTATGAAATTTTGTAAAATGCAGGTTGAAAAACATGATGTATGCTTGGAAGATATTTTGGAATTGAAAAATATTTCTAAGGCAAAAGATAGAAATCGATTTTTTCAGGAAAACCCTGAGGAAAGGATTTAAAATCTTAAGAAAATTCATAAAGAGTTGGGAAAATCATGAATAGATGAAAATCCTTGGAAAATGGAAAGGGTTCTTGAGAAAAGGCAAACACTTGAAGGGAAAATGCTTGTCAGGAAAACTCCAGATTTGAAAATTTTCTTTGGAAAACGATTGAATATTCATAAGAAAACTCTTTTGAGAGAAGAAATCAAATCTTAGGAACTTGAAATTCAGAAAATCCTAGCCTTGAGAAATTGGAAATAGATTTTGACTCTGGAAAATGATGGAAAGTTTCCTTTGAAAATTTGGAAATGAATTCTAAGATAAGAAATGTTTTCTGGGAAAATCAGGGGAAAACTTAGCTTGGGAAAATCAAATCTTTGAAAACCTTTTCAAAGCATCTTGAAAATCGATTTCCTTGAAAAGGAGTCTTTATAGAAATGCACATGATTTCATGATGTGAACTATCCTCAATAAATGAATGTCCTTTTATGAAAGCTTCTTTTCAGGAAAAATATGCAATCTCAAAATTGAACTAAGGTAATATTACCCCATATTCTGACTATGGCCATGAATATGCTTGTAATTTACTTAGTTAATTCTAAAATATTTTGTAAAGTTGAAGATATGCAGTGAATTTTGGAAGATAGCCTAAAAGTGTAGGCTCGGTGTGACTAGTAGAAAGATGCTGAATCTAGGTCTCGTCCATATTTCGACTAGGGTCATAAATATGGACTCCACCGAGTTAATCAACTCCCTAAGAGTTGGTGCACATTCCATTCGTGTACATCCATAGTGATTTTTGAAATAAGATGCATGAATCACATAATTAGGATATTGCAGAAATTCAAACTATATGATATGCATCCTAATCTAAGCAAAAAGGTAAATCTCTTATTCCAAAGTTTATATTATTACATAACTAAATAAAATGAAAGAAAGAAAATTGCATATTTCAGCTCCTTCCTTTGAGTATCCCTGTCAAACCTTAAATGGGGTTAGCTCAAATATGTGGGTTTTTCCAAGATTTTCCAATAATATCTTGAGATTATTGGACTTAGTTGGATATAAACCTGATTTTCATACTTCCTTGATATTTGAAATGATGCAAATGAAAGAAAATTCAATAATAAATAGTTTGAAATTCAGAATTGTGGTCAAAATAACCAAAATACCCCTAATATTAAGGTTATACCTTTAAAATCATGGTTTTTTAAAGGAGTTTTTATAAAATTTAGGGATTTTGAAATGCAAATAAAATAAAATGGTGATGAAATGCATGATAAGACATGATGATATGCTGCTAAACATATTAGAACTGTAAAAATCATAATTGATGTTTGAAACTTGGCCAAAATAACGAATTTCGCTTGTTTTTCGCCCGGATCAGGGTCCCGCAGGAACCTCGATTTGATGATACGACTAAATCGGTCATCAAATGGTACTCAAATCATACTAAATTCTGTAGAGATCACCTCTCTATCTTTAGGAATAGTATAGAATGATAAAATACATGGAATGATATGACCTAAATGCAAGATTTCAAAGAAAACTCTAAAATAAGCAAAATTACGCATACGGGTACGAACCAAACATAGCATTTAACGCAATAATACAAAAATCTACCATAGAAATGTCTGATATTTTGCAGGCTACTAAATAACATGAAAATGAACATCTTTGGCTTTTACAGCTCCGGGATTTGACCTACGGTGAGTTTGGTAGCAAAGATTTGGTTCTGACAGAACTAAAATCAATAGGATCTGATGTGAAAATGGATAAAAATTAATAATTGACCATCAAGATTTCCTAAAATTAAATTAGGAACTACTGACATGCATATGAACAACTTTTATTTGTATGGATTCGGCATTTGATCAACTGGATGAGAAACAAAAATATGACACTACACGCATAAACCAGAAGATCAAATGTAAATACCAAAACAAGAGACTGAAATAAAAAATATGGAACTGGTATGAACACTGTTCTAAAAATTGCAAAATTTCAGAATCAAATCAAACAGAGGACATTCAGAACATAAAGTTCACTTTTTATAAATCTGGATTTGGAGCTATATATAGAGAGAGAACCAATCGACTTCAGTCGATCCAGAGTCTCAAAGACTCAAATCAGGTTCTGACATGTGTCCTAAACTTTTAGATTTTTGTCAGAAGAAAAAAAAATAAAAATCTTATAAAATCATATTAAATACTAGACTTAATCTTGAGTTCAGGGCATATTTTGGATAGACAATCAGATCTCACATGAGGGAGATCTCGATTTTACAAGTTGAGACCAAATATTCAGAATGTTTCCCGGGTCATAAAACTAGACTTGGAATTTTGAACTTTGAACACAGTAAATGAATTCAAATATTTTTGACTTTTTTGCAGATTATCAGGGACATCTAAGGGTACGTAATATGATTTTTTTGGCATTTTTAGAGAAAAATAAAAACATAAATTAATGAGTGGACTGACTGCTCAAAAGAAAGCATTACTGAAATGAAACTGAATTGAAATGGACACTAAATACTACCTAATTAATTTCTAAAATATACTAAATTAACGAAATAACATATGAATTAAATATAATTAATGCATGAATGTAGGAAAATCATCAAGGAAGCATGATCCTATTTAATATATGTCATTTTATGGGAATGGTCCAATCCATCATTCGGACAAACCCCTTCTTAAAAATGTGAAATCCATGGAATTCAGAATGCAAATTAAAATGAGCCTATTATTTCAATATAATCAGCTCGAATGGGAGCTTACCTTGTGTTCTTTTGATGTTTTGGAGCTTCAAAGACAGGCGGCTACATGGTGGTTCCTTGAGAATATACTCCAAATGCAAAAAGCTCAGATGAGCCCAAAAGGGGCGTGGACTTCAGGAAAAGAAAAGGGGAATTGAGATTAAGACTTAGGTTGAAGTTCAGATCCAAAGAGAAGCTTCCTTTGGACTGAGCGTGGGCTAGGGATTTGTAGACTGCTGAAATTTTTTTGAAATTCAAACAGGAGATCATCTGGACCCTCCATGTGGTGCCATCTCAATGAATGCTACTTTGGATTTTTTGAAATAAATAAATATAATTTTTGTAAATAAGACACCTCAGCTGGATTTGAAAATATTCAAAAATAAGGTTTGCTTGATTCTCTCTGCAGGAGCTTTCCATATGGCACCACCTCAGAGAATGCCACCTTGGAGTTTGCTTTTATTTGAAATTCAAAGCTTTGTTTCTCTGGAAGAAGGAGAGACCGGCATGTGGCACCACCTCAGAGTGGCTCCACAATGACATGTGTCAGAAGGGAAAACAGAGGAAGCATATGGCGACACCTCAGAGGGGATTTGAAATTTTGCTTTTTCCTAAAATCAAGCTGCAGAGCTATTTTTGTGGAAAGCTCCTTTTTAGAAATGGCGCCACCTCAGAGGGGAGATGCTTCTACTTTTTCTGAAGAAAGGAGATCTGGACATGTGGCATTTCAGGGTGGTTCCACACCTGACAAGTGTCAGCTTGCAGGAGGAGGCCTTCCAGATGGCGCCATCTCAGAATTTATTCAAAATTCAAATTGGGTTGGCTCTAGAAGAATGGAGAGTAGCCATGTGGCGTCACCTCAGGGTGGCCCCACAGTGACACTTGGCAAGAGGGAAGAAAAAAAGGGAAAGAGACATGTGGCATCATCTCAAATTAGATAAAAAAATAAAATTCAGGATTTGCACCACCTCAGTCTGGAATTTGAATATTTAAATTCTTGCTTTTTCTGAAGGAAGCAGAGAGAGACACATATCATTTGCTTTTTCTAAGGAGAGCAGAGAGAGACATGTGTCTTTTGCTTTTTCTGAAGAAAGTAGAGAGAGACATGTGTCACTTGCTTTTTCTGAGGAGAGTAGAGCTTGACACATGTCAACTGCAGGAGAGAACACCTCAGATGGCGCCACCTTAGGGGGGGGGACAATTCTACTTTTTTTGGAGAAAGGAGAGATGAACACATGGCGAATCAAGGTGGCCCCAGAGTGCCATGTGGCAAGGGAGAGAGAAATAAAGGTGGTGGACATGTGACACTACTTTAGGAAAGCTCCACATTGACACGTGGCATGAAATAGGAAAAGGTGACTGAAGACAGTTGGCGCCACCTTAAAGAGGCCTCACACTGACACATGTCAGAAGATAAAAAGAGGAAGATATAGGGAGGACAAGTGGCAATTAATGGAGGTGCAGGGAGGAAGACACGTGACAAAGAAATGGAAGGTGAGAGAAAATGACATGTGGTGCCACCTCTGGATGAACCCCACACTGACACATGGCAGAGGATGAAAGGAGAGAGAAATAAAGCATCAAATGGCGCCATCTGAGTGACAAGGCTCCTATATTTTTGGATTTTTCGAAATCCAAGTTTTATAAAAGGAAAGCCTATGTGGTGCCACCTTAGGTTGGATCCCACATTGTTTCTTTATTGTAATAAAAGCAAGAAAGTAAAACCTCTTTTTGGAATTTTCGTAAAAACTTAAACTAACTGGCAAATAAGAAATACTTGGCCTAATTGCAGAAATTCTGAAAAGAGGTGGCCCCTGTAGGGCGATTTTGTAAAAGAATGATATTTGAAATTGCTGACAAAAGGGAAAAATCTAGGATAAAATGGCTAAGTGCAAAGCTAAAATCCATATTGAAAACTATCCAGATCGTTTTCCTAAGAAAATCTTTTGAAATTCAAAGTCCTGGGGGTAAAATGGAAAGAATTGACAATTTTGAAGACCCGGGATTTTGAAATCGATTTTGAAAAGAGTTGAAATTCGAATCTGGATTGAAAATTTTGAAATTGAGAGTTCTGGACCTCGAAATGACATGTTGTGCAGTGCAATGATATGAAATGCTCATGCAATGATATGCAATGACATGTCTTATGAAATATAATCTTGAACCAGGATTTGGAGATTCTCGTCTCCTGTCAGGAATAAAACTTTGAACATCTGAGCTAAAATAGAGAAATTTTGAGAGTTGTAGATGAAATTTGGACTTTTGCTAGTTCCAGGCTCAAAAAATGACCATTTTGCCCTTCGGCAATCTCAAGGGATGAGTTGTGATGTTTGGTGGAAATGTTGGGGAGGTGAGTAAAAATTTGGGGTGTTTATAGATGCCCCTCTTTGCTACTAAGTTGGCTTGTGGCCGAGCTTAGTGGCAAAGAAAAAGACACCAAATTTGGGCTATAAAAAAATGCCCCAGTTAGAAGAATCTGACTGGGTATAGAAATATTAGCCTGGTGAAGGTGGTAGATATGAAATGGAGAACGAAGAGGAATACATTCGCTCTGTGGTGGTGAAGTTCAAGTTTTTGCCCTTATCCTGGATGGGACGAAAATATCTCGTATGGAACGAAGCTCAGGTTTGACCCTTAACCTGATTGGGGAATGAAATACCTTATCAAAATGAGGTTCAGGTTTGTACCCTTATCCTGATTGGGCGGAAAATGAAATACCTCATCAAATGAGGCCCAGGTTTATACCCTTAACCTGATCGGGCGGAAAATAAAATACCTTATTAAATGAGGCTCAGGTTTATACCCTTAACCTGATCGGGCGAAAAATGAAATACCTCATTAAATGAGGCTCAGGTTTATACCCTAATCCTGATTGGGCAGAAAATAAATGGAATCCTTGAAGGAAGAGACCATGATGGAACCTTCGGATTTTGCACAATAAATACGACAGGGGTTTTGCAAAAGGAAGGAAAATGGGGTCCCTAAAGCTTGAAAAGGGATTGATCTTGGGTGTGACGCCCCAAAACCCCGACCTTGTAAAAACCTTTGGTTTTTGAGCAAATTTTTTTTTTTTGAAAGGATTTAAAATGAATAGCGGAAGTACAAAGGGGTAAGCAAAGGCCGCAAGTCTGAGCGGGCCACAGTAAAAGATACAAACCACATATCCATTCCCATTACATATAATATCAGAGTTTTACAAAATGAGACTGAAAACATCCATACAACAAGTCTCTCCCAAAATGAGGGGAAAACTCCCCTCAAACCCCAAAACAAGACACGGACCAAGATCTGCAGCTAAGTGTGGGTCTCAAGTCTCCAACCGTACGCCGTCGCATCGCCACTGCGCCTACTCATCACCTGTATCCCCATAAAACGGGGTCAGAACTCTTGCGAGTTGGTGAAGAACAACAACATTGTATATCCATTTTATCAAGAAAAGGCACATATCATGCAACAGGTAAAGTGACAGATATATGTGCAAGTGTCAGGCAAGTGCTCGTGCTAGAAGACTGTAAAACTACAAGTAATAGTATGACAACTGAAACAGAGCAGGAGCTAACCAGCAAGGTACAATAATTAAAGGAACTACAAGCAGTGCCAAAGTAAGCAAGTAACCAACTACTGTACGTTAGTCTGTTTGGTTAGTCTTTATGTTTTTCTTTTTAACCTCCTTCGGGTACGCGAAGGACAGACCCTCGAGTTCTGCGAGACATGCACCCGGCGTCTGTTATTAAATTTCTAGTGTGGTAACCGGGGATGCTACAGAATGAGAAAAACCACCTGCGGGCGACACGCAGCCAGGAGAAACCTTTCGCAGGGGCAAAGGATTGCAATCCGTACTACTGCAGTAGCAAAGGTTCCTGTGGAGGGCAACCTTGACCTCCCTAACTCCGAGTGACTGGAGGTCAGAGGGCACATCGGCTCCTCAAAAGAACAGGTCGTAGTAACGACACGTCACTCGGGGCTGTACCATTCACCCTCTCCCTGGGTGACCAAATTTGTGAATGGGGCGCGGCAGGATTATCTTATTTAGGCTCATTCTTCAAGTCGTACCTCCCTTCGAGGTAATTGTGCCTCGTGGTCCCCGCGGGGTACGCAAACGAGGAATTGGCCTGCCCATCCACGTGCTCAGCCTCTCACGGCCACCACGAGCACATCGCCTGTGAAGACGATATTATAACATTTTCATTTTTATGCCTAGGGTGACACAAGGTGTGAGTACACTCTCACAAACCCGGGCCACTGCCCGAAGACTCCAACCGAGTCCCAAACCTCAACAGGTCAAAAGTGTCATACCCTACAGTGCTTTCAGTTCTTTCCAGGAGTATGTCACATCGAGTACAAAACACACCTCTGGTGCGTCGTATATCCATTGATATACGAATGTGAGCCAAAACAAGTACTCGACGGACCTTAACGGGTGACATACGTGTCATGATGTGCCACGTGCATAAACCACACATTATCACAATTTGGAACACATATTCATAGAGGCACAAATCTGAGCGATAACAGGCTCCAAATATATATATCAACATGTTCGTACGACAACCAGTGTCCAAAGCTTTAAGCATGAATTTCCCAAATACACATATTTTCGCCGCCCTACGTCGGCTACAACACTTAGCGAACCCCTTCGCTTAGGGAAGACCGTAATGTAGACACTGATGAGTGCCGAGAAAGGTTCTTAAAGTAACCCCCTGTGTACGGGGATTACGTCAATACATCCGTGATGTGCCACCGCACTAGCAAAACTCAAAAAAAAGTCAAAACGACGGTTTTCTGCTGAAAACGTCGAAAGACCCAATACTTGGGAAACGTAATAAGGTACATGGGCAGCGTACCGCTCGCCACACTATACCCCTTTCCAAACTCACCACGATGTGGCAACGAAGGCTAAGGTGGTCATTCTGGACCACTGACGTGACGGCAAGGGTATGATGGCACAATGTGTGCCGAAATGGCAAAAAGGCTAATCGTAGCCCACCAGGCCCTATAGGCAGTTCCGAACCATGCACCGTTAGTGCCAAGTGTACAAAACGGCTGTTTGGACATCATACACGTGCTACAAGGAGTCTATTAGTGACTCTCTATCGGTTTTGCCTTCATGCGTGCATTTTCGTGCTTTTTGAAATGGCGGCAAGTGAAAATCGCATATATAGGTAGTCTAGGCCTGTCGTCCCAAACTCATAGGGCTGTGACAGCCACCAACACGAGCTTCACTAAGCTCTACACGAGGCTACTGGGTGGGTGCAGCAGGTCACGCAACCACCTAGTGGTTGGCTAAGCTTTGCGGGCGCCCTTAGCACCCGCTGCCACCATAAGGCTCCCACCGGGGTCGTTTGGGCAGCCTGGTCTGCTGGACCAGACCCGGACCTACCTTGGTCTGACCTATGTGTCAGACCCTAGGCTGCTAAGGCAGCAGCCTGCAATGGGCCGCGAGCAGCCTGCACCATGGGGTGCAGCTAGGGTGCGGTTGGAAGGCGACGGCCAGCGACCAGCTGGTCTGGTCCACGTTGAACCAGACCCTACCGGGTCTAGGAGGGAACCTCCTTGGCCAAGGGACAGCCAGCAGCAAGGCTGCGGCCTGCTGGCTGCTGGGGCGTGTCCCAACGAAAAGGGTGCTCCGGGTGTAAAGCACACCCGGTTACCCAAAACCATGGGCGTCCCGTGTGGCGCCCCTTCCCCATATGATTGGGGAAGTCCCAATAGGTGGGTCCGAACCCCGAAGTGGGTCAGACCACCCTGCCATACCGAACGCTGCAGAGGTTGCAGCGGGACACGGCGAGTCCCGATCGATCTCTCTCTTCTTTTTTTTTTTTTTTACATATATATATATAGTTATATAGTTATTTGCATGGCCCAAAAATAGCCTGAAAGATGACCCGATTTGGGGTCCGTACGCACCAAAATAGCAAAAACTTCAAACACGGAACTCGTAGATCCGCGTCTCAGCTTCGCACAGACACCAAGATCACTCTGATCCGACCATCGGTCTGGAAAAGGGCGCTGTGTTACCAGACAGTGTCTGGAACTTTCTGGACCACTGTCAAAACCCTGTCAGTCTGCTAAAACCTGACTTTTTGATGAGTTTACAAAACGAATCAGGGAAAATTTCCAACATCGAAGTCGTAGATAATCATTTTACCTTTCCGAAAAGTTATAACATGAAAAATTCCGACAAACGGTTTGAGAAATATCACCAGATTACCGGACGATGTTCAGGACTTCCTGTACACTGACAGAAGTTCTGAACGTCTGCTAAAAACGAGGCTTTTTAGCGATAGTTTCAGACCGAAACAGTGAAAACTGTAAACATGTAAGTTGAAGAACATTGTTTCCCCTTTCCGAAAAGTCCAAGATCGCTCCACTCGGACCAGTATTGAGTGAGATACGGTCTTTTGAGCAGAGGAGACTCCGGAGCTCCAGAACTCCGAAATCGCCTAAGGATAGTTCCATTGCGTGGAACGTCCGGTGTGTGCGTGTTTACCACAACGATGTGTCGATCCCTCTAAAACACACCCACACTCATACAAGTTTCATGGTATAGAAAAAGAAAGAAAACCCCAAATCAACCATAACAATTTTTACATGCATTTTTTTCAAAAGAAGTGGAATGCAAAGTGGAAGCTCTTCACCTTCGGGGTTTTCCGGCGTAGGGACGGAGATGGTTCCGGCGTGGTGGTGCTGGTGCCCTCACTTGCACTCTCTCAGCCACACTCACCTCACTCTCTACACTCTCTTCACTCTCACACTTGAGAGAGGAGGGGAAAATGGAAGGATGGAGGGAGAGGGTTGAGGAGGAGGAAGAGAGAAAATGAATTTCTCTCTCCTCCCTCCCTTAAATAGCCACTCCAAGAGATGGAGGGCTGGGATGAGAGGGGAGGAGATGGAGGGCTCTCCTCCCACACGCCCCCCCCTTCCTTTAGGTGCTATAAGGCTAGCCCAAGGGGATTTGACCCCTTCATGATGGGCCTAGCTCAAGGGTGTACAACCCTTGAGCCTAGCCCACAACTACTCTCCCTAAATTAGGGAGAGTAGGTCTCCCCATAGACCACCTTTTGACCCTAAGGTCAAACCCCTTTTTAAAATCAAATCAACCCTTTTTTTATTTTTTTTTGTTTTTTTTTTTTTGACATGATGGGCTGGAGCTACCCCCCCCTAAGGGGCGCCCCCCTCCAGCCCAATAGCCGTTGGGTTTTGGGCTACTACTTGTGGTAATGCCAAAACCCAACCCCAACTTTTGAAAATTCATGCTTTTCAAAAATGCTATTTAAATACCATTTTTTTATTATTATTGTTTTATTATTATTATTATTTTTTTAAAGTAGCATGGGCTGGGCTCATGCTCACGTGGGCCCCATGCTAACTACCTTTTCCAAATTCCAAATTAGGTCTTGGAGATTTTTTGAAAAAGTCTCTTCTAACTTTACAAAAAAAATCAAATTTTAATATCTCATAAAACCTTAGTAAATTTTTCATTTAAAAGCTAGGTTTCAAACTTTTAAGAAATTTCATTTCAAACCTTGCCCTTTTGAATTAAAACTTAAGTTTTAAGCTTATTTACTTAGGCTTTCCATTCTGACAAATTCACTCTCGTCGTGACTCGTATTTACCGATATACCCGTTTCGCCCTACTACCAGAAATATTTCCTAGTTTAGGTTTCCAATTCGGGATGAACCTACTTAGATGAGTTATAAATCTAGTCTAGGGATATCGGACCTTAGTTCGCCAAGGTCGTCCTTAATTGCTTCGTAAATCGAATCTTACGTGATTAAGACTTCGTATCACGAAAAATTCTTGCGACAAAGCAAGAGTAACAAATAATGAAGCACATGCCAATACAAAATATCTCAGAAATATCGTGGTTCTTACATTGGGTGCCTCATTTCTGAGACTAAAATCAGCTCTTGAAATGCCTTATGCGATAAAATGATTGGGGGTTCGACCTCGAACCGAAATAGGACTGTCTATGGTGGGACAGTGGGGACATAGGAAGTGTGCGAATCTGAGAGCTGAGGTGATCAGATTATAAAAAGAAGGAAAGGAATCTTGAAAACTCCCGTAATCAAGTCCTAAAGAGGGATTGAAAATTATGTCAGGATGTATAAAAAACGGACATCAAGCTCTCACTTCACGTCGGGATAGCTAGAAAATATTGTCAAAATGTTGAGAATTTTGTTGTTGAATCAAGGTATTTGAAAATGATGCACATTGTTGCAAAAATATTACCTCTTTTCTACCTGAAGTATTACCTCCAAACGAGATTGACTTCATAGAATCAAGGTTTGGAATTCAAATTGCTTGCGATTGACCTTCTTCAAGGAATCTATTAATTTCCTTGATATGAACAGGAAAGAAAAAATTAATATCATGAAAACGATTGATGAAAGAATATTGATAATAGAATTTCACAAATTTAAAGAAGATTCTTGATAGATTTGGCAGTTTGATATCCTGGGAGCTTCTCTCATGATAGTCTTCCTGCACTCTTTTGAGCTTTCTTGGGTTTCGGCAGAGTTTATTACATCCTCCTTCATTTGGAGATATCCTGACTTTTCTCTCTCTCTCTTTCTTTTTTTTCTCTCCCTCTCTCTCTTTTTGGAAGGGTACGTCGCAAACTCCTTCAACTTGGAGATGTTCGGATCCTTCTTTACCTCAGGGATTATATTGATGATATTAGCTTATGGGTTGGAGATTTCTGGATGATAGAGGAAATTAAATATCTTTTAGGGATTATCAGGAGGTTCATCGCATCTGCCTTCAACTCAACAGTGCTTTGGACTTTCCCAGGAAGGATCCGTCACAAACTCTTTCATCTCGGAGATGATCCAAATCTTCTTTGGCCCTGGGGTCTACTCGCTAAATTCATCTTCATCTTGACGACAATTGAGAGATTCCTTTTGCAGATATTTAATTGCAGCTTAGGTGATTTGATGAGACAGGGCTTGGGTGAATTCTCTCTTTTTTTAGCGCTCAGGATATTTCCACTGCCTCATTTTCACAAGAATGGTCTTTAGATATGTGCCATTGACTGCGATCAATATCAATCATTTATGGCTTTGCAATAACATTGAATTTTCTTTGCTGCCCATATCGGGGATTTATTCTCCATCCTTTTGGTTGGCCAATGGAAAGAATTTGAATTTTGAATAATTCTTCGCAAAAGCTTTTTCCTTTTGTAAGTAATGCTGAAGGTATTCTGAGGTAAAGATTTGTGCAATAAAGATTTTGAAACCAACAAGTAATTAATTGACAGATTGACAAAATGTTCGTGAAATCCTTGGTGAAAGAGAGCATTTGAGGTTCGGCTCAACACATCCGTGACGAAAATTATTCTCTCCTTTCTTCAAAAGAGAAGATTCAGGCTTAGCCCTTAACTGAATGGGAAATGGAAATTACTCCTCTCTTCTTTGAAGATGAGGTGTTTGCAAAACGAGCTTTCGAAGAGAAATTGAGCTTTCGTCAAAGCTCCCTAACATTAGGCTTCTCTTATGGAAAGGAGGTTGATAATAGTGAGGTCGGAAAATTGGGTCATGAAAGGAACGAGTCCATCACACTCTCCCTAAAAAGAGGGGCCTTCATGACGAAAGTGGCCTAGAATGAAAATTGGGGTGGCCACATGGAAAGTGAGTATCCATCAAGTCTCTCCCTATAAAGAGGGTTCCTTGTGTGAAATTGGAAATTGTTTTGCAAACGATTCACGAAGACGCGAGTCCCTTCAAACTCTCCTTGAAAAGGGGCTAAGTGAACAAATTGGATAGCATGCGAAAAGAATGAGCTCCCTCGAACTCTCCCTAAAAGGGTCTTTCGCAAGAGAAAATGATTGAAATTTGGATATTGGGCCAATAGGCGGAATGAATACGACCATGATTGGCAAAGGTGACCCGCAAGTCAAAAATGATTAAGATAGAATTGGTAACTCGAAGGTTTGAAATTGGATGACCTAACAGTCGAAATTGAGAATTGGCTGACCCAAAGGTCAAAGTTGTGTGACCCGAAGGTCAAAATTGTGAATTGAGTGACCCGAAGGTTGAAATCGAAAATTGAATGACCTGAAGGTCAAAATTAGAAATTGGGAAATTGATTGTTGGAAATTGGGTGACCCGGAGGTCGAGATTGAAAATTGAATGACCCGAGGGTCAAAATTGAAGAATTGAATGATCCGAAGATTTAAATTAGAAATTGGTGGACAAAGGGTCAAATTTGAGAAATTGACTAACCCTGAAGATCGAAGTGGCTTGGATCAACGAAGGAGAATAAAGAGCTCAAGTCAGAGCTCGAATAAAGTAAAGAGATCACGAGTCAGAACCCGGATCAACAAAGGAGAATAGAGAGCTCGAGTTAGAGATCGAACATGGTAAAGAGATCTCGAGTCGGAACTCAAATCAACAAAGGAGAAATAATTTGAGAAAAGACCCGAGTCGAAACTAGGATCTTCGAAGGAAAAAAATAATTTAAAGGAAAACCCGAGTCGAAACTCGGACCTTCAAAGGAAAAATAATTTAAACGAAAAACCGAGTCGGAACTCGGATTTTCAAAAGAAAAATATAAACCAACTTGAAAGTTGGATTTTGAAAATGTACCAGTTTGAGCATTGGATTTTGAAATAATACCAGTTCGAGCACTGAATTTTGGTTAAGTGCTAACGATTGTTTTTCAATTTTGAATAACAATTAGGAATTGTGATGGGATTGTTTGTTGAAGTCCCCCTACTGACCAAATTGATGTTAATGTAGTTGAATGCAAATGAATGCAAATTGATGCACATGGATGCATAAGTGTGTAAAATGAGAGATTTGTTTATCTTGTCTACATACAGAACAAAAACTTTAAAAATGCCCCAGTGTAACTGGGAAAAGAAAGTGTGATCCTTATTGAAGGAAATAGGAAGATTACAAGAGAAGAATAGATGCTTCAAGTATAGAACTTTTTCAAGTGTCGCGCATTGATGGGATCTGATAATTCTACCCCATCGGCATTGATGAGCCGATATGAGTTGCGGAGTAATGCTTCTTTGACGACATAGAGACCTTCCTAATTTGGCGACCATTTCCCACCGGGATGATGTTTGAGGTAGGTTGTTGATCGAAGCACTAGATCATTGACTTTGAATCTCCTTTCGATGACAGACTTCGCGTATTGTCTGGCTATTCTCTGGCGATAAGATTGAGCATGCTCTGCTGATTTTATCCTTCTCTCGTCGAGCAAGTCTAGTTATACCAGTCGCTGCTACTGCTATTGATCAAGAGGTAATTCTAGAAGTGACGCAAATTTTAAAGCGAGCTTCTGAATATGCAGAGGCAATACTACTTCTGTTTCATAGACCAACTCTGATGAAGTAGCATTTGTTGGAGTGTGAATGGTGGTCCGGTAGGCCCATAGTGCATCGTGGATCTTCTCATGCCAGTCACTGCCTGTTTTCACAATTCGCTCCAAGATATGAATTAAAATCTTGTTGGTAGCTTCTGCCTGACCATTCCCTTGAGGATAGTAGGGAGCGGAAAAATGATAATGGATTTTGAACTTTGAGCAGAAGGTCTTCATTCTATCATTCTTGAAGTGACTGCCATTATCTGACATGATGTCATGTGGGATGCCGAAGCGGCAAAGGATGCTCTTGTGAATGAATGAGACTACATGTCATCCTTTTACTGTGCGAAGAGTGATAGCTTCTACCCACTTTGTGAAATATTCTGTTGCGGCAAAGAAGTATTTGTGGTCATTGGAAGCAAGAGGAGTGATGTGACCAACGACATCAAATGCCCACATAGAGAACGGCCATGGAGAAACAACATATTACAAATATGTTGTTGGCGCATGAATAGAGGGTGCATGTATCTGACATTAAACACATTTTTTCACAAAATGGTAACAGTCTTGCTGCATAGTGTTTCAATAGTAACCTGCTCTGATGATCTGCTTGACAAGGGTTTGGTAGCCGACGTGGCCACCATAAATGCCTTCGTGTGCTTCTCGCATGACTTCTTTGGCTTCGTCTTCATCTAAGCATCTGGAATATTCTGAACTAAATCCACGATGATAGAGGATGTTTGCCAGAATGAAGTACCGGATAGACATACGCTGGATTGCTCGCTGCTCTTTCTTTGAGAGTTCTGGAGAAAATTCTCCAGTTTCTATGAAGTTCTTGATGTTGTAATACCAAGGCTTCTTATTTTGCTTAGCTTGGTTTATTTATTCTGTCGGAAGGAAGGCAGGTTGGTCAAGTCTGTCAATTTCAAATGAGCGACAAGATTCTCCATTTTTTAATGCCATAATGGAGCCCAGACTGGCTAGGCTATCAGCCACTTGATTAAAATCTCTCTTGATATGGAAGAGCTGAAATTCTTCAAAATTGTTGATAAGAGTTGAAACGATCTTTTGATAAGGAAGTAGCTTTTGATCCTTGACTTTCCATTCGGCCTGAACTTGATTGACAACTAGAAGAGAGTTGCCATAGGCATGCGCTCTTTTGACATCGAAGTCTAGTAGAATCTTTAAGCCTTGTATTAGAGCTTCGTACTCGGCCATATTGTGGGTGAATTGTAAATCTAACTTGAGAGAAAATGGAATCATCTCTTTCTCAGGAGTGATTAATAAAATCCCAATGCGTATTTCTGCCATGTTCTTGGAACCATCAAAAAATAAATTTCAGACTAGAGATTGCTGAATATTGCATATTTGCTCGTCCGGAAAATCATCTTCGGCTTTCACTTCTTCTGCTAAAGGAAAGTCAGCCAACTGATCTGCAATTGCTTGGCCTTTGATCGATTGCTGTGAGACATATTCTAAGTCATATTGCATCAGTAAGACTTGTCATTTGGCAATTCGTCCGCTGAGAAAAGGTTGTTCTAGGATATACTTGAGAGGATTGAGTTTAGATAGGATTTTGACTTCAGATGCTAGCAGATAGTGTCATAACTTCTGACACATTCATACCAGAGCTAGGCAGGTCTTCTCTATTTGAGAATATTTCTTTTCATAGTCTATGAAAGTCTTACTCACATAATAAATGGCGTGCTCTATCAAGCTGCCTTCTTTGTATTGCGCCAAGAATCTGCCGCATGCGACTTGATTAACTGAGATGTATAATAAAAGAGTTTTTTCCAATTCTAACGGCTTCAGGATGGGAGGATTGAGAAGATACTTCTTGATCCGATCCAACGATTGCTGACATTCTGGTCCCCATTCGAACTTAACTCCTTTTCTGAGTAAGTGGTTGAAGGGCTCACATCTCATCGCCAAATTGGAAATGAATCGCCGGATTGACTGCATACGTCCTTGAAGGCTACGTAGTTCTTTGAGATTCTTCGGGGGAGGCATATCAATGATAGCCTTTGCTTTGGCTGGGTCAACTTCAATTGCCCTTTTGCTGACCAGAAAACTCAACAGTTTGCCTGATTCAACTCCAAAAACACACTTTTGAGGGTTAAGTCTTAACTTATAAAGAATGAGTCGCTTAAACACTTGATCAAGAGCTTCGATGTGATCCTCTTCCTCTTTGGATTTCATGAGGATATTATCAACATATGCATCCATGATTTTATGCATCTGATCATGAAAAATTATGGTCATTGCTTGTTGATATGTTGCACTAGCATTCTTGAGCCCAAATGACATGACTGTATAAGAAAAAGTGCCCCAAGGCGTAGTGAAGAAAGTTTTTGATTGGTCGCGGGCGTCCAACTTAATCTAATTATAGCCGGAATATCCATCCATAAAAGAAAACATGGCATGTTCTGTCGTGCTGTCGATCAAAAGATCAATATTAGGGAGTGGATAATCATCCTTCGGGGTTGCTTTATTGAGGTCTTTAAAGTCTATGCAAATCCTCACTTTGCCATTTTTCTTTGGAACAACGACAATATTGGCTAACCAATCTGAGTAGTCAATAGTTTGAATGAATCCTACTTTGAGCAGATCTTCGAGTCCTTCTTTGACTTGTCATTCTATTATGGGATCCATTTTTCTCAGCTTCTGCTTGACTGGCTTAGCATCTGGCTTTAAAACGAGGCGGTGTTCGACTAATTTAGGATCTAAGCCCGGCATATCTTCATATGTCCATGCGAACGCTTCTTCATGTTGTCTAAGAAAATTAGTGAGCCTTTCCTTTTCTTCCAGGCTCAGACTGGTTCCGATCTTGAGAATCTTGGGGTTGTCTTCCGAACCTATATTGACATCTTCAGTAGGATCTTATACTAAAGTGGATGGTTTGTCTTGCTTCTGAACTGAGGAAAATTCTGACAATTCTTGAAGAGATTGATCAAATTCTGCATAGTCATCTGACTGCTTTGCAACCTTGCCATCTTCAGTGCTTGCTTTGACTCGGTGAATTGTTGTCGACTTCTGAAAAGCCTTTGGATTGAGAACGAGCTTCTTGATTGCTCGGGAATGCATTCTGAAATTTAAAGAAGAAACTTGATTCAGGGAAAATCGCCCATCACAAGACAAATAGCATTTGAAAAGAATCATGCATAAAATGACATTGAAATTATAAAATGAGAAGATAGAGAAAGGAAATAGATGGCATCCATATAAGCAAAGAAACTTGAAATTTTATTAATTTTGACTTTGATCAAAGACATTGATAGAATGAGACATTTATTTTGAAAGGAATAGAAAGAAAATACAAAACAATTCTCAATGTGCCCCCTTAACAAAAACAGTCTTCTTTTATGAGCCTTTGTCGGAGAACCCTAGTCCTGCTCTGTGATGATGATGCTTCGGAATCATTGGTTCAATGCGACCATCTTCATTTTTGCTCAATCCTTTAAAGGGTTGATAACCATGCTTCAGAAGTAAATCAAATCTCTTTTTTGCTTTCATGAACTGCGAAAACAACAGATGATCTTTGAGAGTGTTGTAGTTGATCCGACCTCCAATCTTAAAGAATTTAAGACCTCTCCATCGGGTCATATCTACAGTGTGCAGAGATGACTCTGATGTCTGGAGTATTTCTAGACTTTCTCTGAGACTGATTTCTTCACTTTCCCTAATGTTGGGGATATCTGTTGTGAAGGTTGGTCGGGGGATCATGAGTTGCGGGAGCCTTTCTTCTGGGTCTTCTCCCAGTACCGTTGTGATCATTCCACCCTTGGACTATTTTACGCATTAATGAAGGTGGAAGGTACTGCATTTTCATTGTGAATCCACGTCCTTTCGAGCAGCAGATTATAGGTGGGTGGCACATTGACCACATGAAAAAGCACTGAATGCACTGAATAATTGATAAACACTTCCAGGAATATCTTGCCTTTAGCTATTTGACCATGATTGTCAAATCAATATATGGTGATAGGATCTGGAATATATTCTTCCTCTTTGATGCCTAACGCCTTCGCTGTCATCTCGGGACATATATTGAGGTTTTTGCCTCCATCAACCAATACATGTGATACTGTCATCCCTCTTACTTGAACGACGATGTACAAAGCATTATTATTAAAGGAGTGAGGCTTTGGAAGGTCCTCATCCAAGAAGGTGATTGGCACATTTGTCATGGCTGAATTCACGATTTGTAATAGTTAGGTTGGAATAAAAATTTACATTTCTTGCTTTAGGTAGAATGAATGAGCATCATAGAACACCATGAATTGTTTATTCCATGCATTTTTTTTTCTTTATTTCTCAAATTCTCACAATGGTGAAACACGAATGGCATGTGCACCATTTCATAAAAGGTAAGTTAATTCTAAGTTGATGATTTACACCAACGGCCATAGTCGGGGGTGTAAACAAGACTTAGCATTCTTATCTTTTATGAAATAACACTGGATCCACACTGAATCCTCTTTCAAAAATCATCATATTCTTCAAATATTTTACCTTTTATCAGAGTTTAACTTAGAATTAATTCAATATATATACCAATGGCCATAGTCAGGGTATATTGAGAGTTAATTCCATTCTAAAACTCTATAAAAGCACAAAAATGTGTTTCATTCTTCATTAGAATTTTAATATAGATTACTATATAATACATTCAATGACCATAGTCAAGGATGTATTATATTTTCAATCTTATTTTAATTCATTTAAAGAATGAAATAGCTTTTCAAATTCCAATTTCAAAATTATTCAAATTCATTCATCATATAGGATAGAATTGCATCATATTTTCAAAACTTCCTTTTTCAAAAACTCCAAGTGATTTTAATATCTTCTTCAATCTATCTTCGATCCTTATCAAATCCAATTCATCCTTTTCATTTTCAAAATTCTATTTCATTTTCAATCTCAAAGTTCAATTTAACTTTGAGATTTCAAAGTCATTTTATACAAATTCAAATCAAATTTCAAAGTTCAAATTGACTTTGAAATTCCAAATTCATTTTATATTCACATTTTCAATCAAAATCAAAGTTCAAATTAACTTTGAGATTCTTGATTCATTTTCAGAATTTAACTACAAATCCATTTTAGGATCTAGGATTCAACACTCATGTTAGATCTCAGACTCCAGATCCAATTCCTCTTCAGGGTCCAGACTCCGATTTCACTTTGGATCTTAGACTTCTGGTCCAAATTCCATCTTAGGATCTAGAACCTAACTCTACATTGGGTCTCTGATTTCAGATCCAAATCCATCTTAGGATCCAGAGTCCAACTCTATATTGAATCTCAGATTCAGATTCAAATTCTGATTCTTAGGATCCAGAATCCAACCCTACTTTAGGTCTCAGATTCAGATTCAAAATCCAAAACTTAGGATCTAGAACCCAATGCTACTTTGGATCTTAGACTTCAGATCCGAAATCCATTTCTCAGGATCCAGAATCCCATTCTATTTCGGATCTCAGATTTCAGATCCGAACACCATCTTAGATCCCAAATCTTGGATCCAATCCCAATTCCATCTCAAATCTCAAAATTCCAAAAAACCAATTCCACTTTCATTTTCAGATTTCAGAGCCGACTCCTATCCAGAATTCAATCTCCAACTCTATTTAGAATCCAGTTTTTTTATTTAAATCCCATCTTGAATTCCAACTTTCAAATCACTTTTATTCTTCCCACATTTCATTTTTTACTTCAAATTTCAAAGATAGAATTCAATTCCATTCCAAAAAACTTAAGTCCAAATTTCTAATTCAAAATCCATTTGTGACTTTAAAATTTCCTTTCTTCTCTTTTCCTCTCAATTTCAAGATCATTTTTTCCAAATCCAGACTCATATTCCAAGCTCTTGAATATTCTAAAACTTAGAACTTTAATCTTAAGTTCTAAGTTAGAAATCATTTCTCCACTTTATCAGATTCATCTCAGAAACACTTGGAATTCTTCAAAATATTTCAAAAAGAGCATACATATCTGCATTTGCACAAGCATGATTCTTTGTGCATTTAGACTTAGGATAAATACTTAGATAATTTCTTAGCAAAGCAAAAGGCACTAATTCGACCCTTGGTTCGATTACCCCTGGTAAAGGCGCCAGGAACGGTCGAACCTCGTACCGACGAGTGGATCCCGTCTCCCAGTTTTCCCGCAAATATTTCAAAACGGAGGCGAGTTATTTCAAATATTTTCAAAATTAAGGTCAAGTGAGACCCGCAAAAGAATTTCTCTTCTCTTCTTTTCTTTTCCCTTCTCTCTTTCTTTCTGTCTTTTATTTTCTCCCTTCAAAAAGGAGGAAATAAGGGATTAGAAAGGAAAAGAGAAGGAAGAGAGAGAATATTACGAGAGAAAAAAATTTGCGATGATCATAGGTTTGGCGACCGTGATGGGACTCGTCTTCGTCCGGTCGAATTTAATGCCTTTTCTTCTTTGCTTTGATATTATCTAAGTCTTTATTCTTCAAATGTCAGCTTCATTTTCATGCAAACCTTAAGAAGCCTAGATTTTGTCCTAAGCTGACATCATTGCATATAGGATTTAAGTATGGTTTGGTAGGACCATATTGAGGAGATTATTCATGTTCACATTAGACTTAGGTCTTAAATACAACTCTTCTCAATTCTAGGGAATGAATACAAAACAATGTATGCAAGTGTGTGCTTCTCTTCATTTTAAATCTATCTCTTTAGGACTTGCATTAGAGCCATCTGATTTTTTGCATGTTGAACATGTTTTTAAAAACATCCCTTACCTATATTGTCCCGGTCTTCACGTTGCTGGGCTGTCTCACTGAACCATAGTTCGGGAGAGAGCCTCACAACTGGACCACTTATTTGGGTTCGCGCCCCCCTACCACATACCTAAGGGCCATAGTCCGAGGTATATCGGTAGGTGCTCAAGGATGTTGGGAAGCCATTACCTTAGAACCAAAGAAATATTTTTATGCCACGTACTTCAAGCTTCGGCTTGGGTATATCGGCGTATCTTGATTGGAATCAGATGATCTGAACCCTAGAGTTAGGATTAAGGTCCTACAAGTCATTTCAAATATTGCATTCAGAGTCAGCCTTTAGGGAGTGCTGTGTGCGCATCCTTGTTTGTGCAGCTTTGGTTGTGTGATATTTCTCTTATTCTCTCATATATGTATCAAACCTTTTTCAAAAACCCTGGGTGTATTATTCAAAACTTACCTTTATTTTCAAAAACCCCAGGTGTATATTTTTATCTACCTACATTTCTTTTTTCTCTTTTAGATCAAATTTTCTTCAAAACCCTAGAAAATTCCTTTAAAATTTTATCAACCTTTTTCAAAATTTCCAGGTTGATTCTTTAAAGAGTCTATCCATAAGTCCTGCACTCTATCTAATTCTCCTCATTTCTTCTTTTTACCCCAGTATCATCTCAATGGCGTCAAATTCCCTCGATGCTGTCTTCCCCCAAGATCATGTCTTCTATCAGATCCAGGATGGACCCCCGGATCTGCGGGTCATCCAGTCTCGTCCTTTCTTCCCACGGTGGTATTATTCTTGGTTTGCCACCTTCTCACGTATGTTCCCAGACCACTTGGATGACTTTGGGTTGGAAATGGCATCAGCGGTAGGCAAGCGAACCATCAATGGGGCTTTGATTCAAGCCATGGCAGAACGGTGGAATCCACGTACCTGCACATTCTGGTTTCCCTGGGGAGAAATGACTCTACTGATGGATGAGTTCAATGACATTATGGGGTTGCCCGAACCAGCTGGTCAGCCAGATGATCCTGTCGAGCAGCAGTTTTTGATCAACATCAAAGGGGTAGATGTTCGAGAAGCCTTAGCAAGAGCAACAGGGAGCAGATCTTGGCCTCTCACTGAAATTGGTGGGAATCAATTCATCGACCTGTTCGAACTATATCAAAAGTACGGAGCCTACAAAGAGGTTGACACTCTGTCTCGAGCAGCGAAGGACAGAATTCAGCACGCCATGATCCTGTGCACAGTGGGGTTAGCCTTCTTCCAAGATGGTCAGAATTTTATAGACATCAGAGTTGCTCAGCTCTTTCGGAGATGGGGAAGCAAGCAGACCCGTCAGCTCTCAGTCTCCATGGCCGCATTAGCCTTCCTTTACAGAGGTTTGGCTTGATTTGCTCTTGGGGAGACCATTCTGGTAGAAGGATACACTTATGCCTTGCAGTCGTGGTTCCTACGCCACGTTCCCTCGAAGGCCAGTTCTTTCAGGTTCAATAGTAAGCAGCCGAAGACAGTCATCCAATGTCGAGCTCTGATCGAGAAGCTGCATCAGGAGGAGATCACTTGGGATTTCTTTGACAGAAGAGAGACTATTCCACGGTACACTTAGCCCGTGACAAGCGCTACAAGTTGATGGGCCTTTCTTTTGTGTTGATTATCAGCCGGAACGATGTCTGAGGCAGTTTTCACAACGGCAGGTCCGTGCCAACACCCGTTTCCCGACAGGCAACGTGTCAGAATTCAACCTGCAATCGGATCAGTGGTCTGGGGCATATCATGTCGCAAAATATACCTGGAACTCCTTTATTTCTCTGTCCATATTTCCTGGACCAAATGTATCATCTGAATATCAGGAGTGGTGGCAAACTGTCTGTCCACCCTCTCTTTGTCTTTGAAAGTTAAAAATATCAATAAAAATTTACTTTTTGGCCAAAAATGTTGTTCTCTATATTTTATTTATAGCACAAATAAAAGTCACAAATCTTAAGTGACGACCTCATCCCGGGTAGATGGGACATTCCTTCCACATTTTCTTCAAATATATTTTTCTCATGGTTGACGACCTCGCCTAGGTAACAAGGCACATTTCTCTGTTATCATCAAATGGTAACACAATTATCACAAATCGTGTGATGACCCAATCCCGGGTAATGGGATAAACTCTTGAAATTGTCTACCAAATCCCTTCATTTCTTGCTTTCTCTCAAAGAAATTATGTTTTTCAAAAAAGCTTCTCCATACTCTAACCATTCCCATATTCCGCAGAGAAGCTTAGGCATCTGAAAATGGTTCAGACAAGGGCTGATAAGAGGGCTGCTCAACAGCACAGTGACAGTGAATCAGAGGAGATGAATTCTCCGAGATTGTCCAAGAAGAATAACTCCGGGGATGAAAGCGACGTTGATCCGGCCATGTATCGGATCTTCCAAAAAATGATGACTAAGATGATGGCTAAGCAGGCCAAAGGTGCTCCCAAGAAGGCAGCTTCTAAGAGCAAAGCGAAGAAAAATCCCATGAAGAAGCCCGTCAAGATCAGCAAGCAGAAGAAGCAGCGTGACAGTACTTCTGAGGATTCTGGGTCAGCTGGAGAAATCTCTGAAGAAGAAGAACAGTTGATCTACATTCCAAAGCACCTGCGGCAGTCCAAGAGGCCAGTGGAAGAGCCAGTATCAGTAAACAAGCCCAAGTATGGGGCCCCCGCAGAGGATTCAATTCAAGCTTTAACCAAAATAGTCAAGGACCTACAAATTCGTGACAAAGGAAAGAGGTCGTACACCAGGCAGGACTTCTATCTCGGTTTAGAAGGGGACAAGGATCTGGAGAACCTCCCCCGAAAGTTCATCAAGTTTGATGGAACCGGCGACCCGAAAGCCCATTTAGCAATATTCTTCGCAGAATGTGCCCGGTTCAGTGAAGACAACCGCGCCCTTTTCCTTTGTTTTCCCCGCAGCCTGGACGGGATAGCAGCAAAGTGGTACGCTGAGCATGTCAATCCCATCGAATTGAGGGATTTTGATAAAGTTGTTAATATGTTTGTTGAACGCTTCCTGTTCAACACGGAGGCTCTGCCTACCCTAAACCACTTGTACAACCTCAAGCAAGAGCCCCATGAAAAGGCCAGGGATTTTATCCATAAGTGGAGAAGTATTTGCAATAAGATAAGGAATCCCATTTCTGAGGAGCATGCCCTCCAGGTCATCCTCAACAATTTCTGTCAGCCCCTGAAAAGCCTCCTCTTCCCATATCCCTCCAAGTCCTTCATCGAGCTAACAGAGCGGGCCGAATGGCTCGAAATGGGGGTAGAAAATGGGATGTACGAAGGTGTTTCTTCGGCAAAGAACATCTTGGACCCAAAGAAGAAGGCCCATTTTACCTACTCGGCTGATATCCCCCAAAGACCATCGGGGCAGCAGCAGCAGGAATGACAATGGCAGCGGGTCGAAACCTGAGCAGAACAGGGGAAGAAAGGGCAAATTCTTCAAGAGAAATGACAAATCTCTCCCAACCGGTCCTCAACAAAAAGGGGACTTTCAAGAAAAACCAAAACACATCAATTGGAGCAAAGATAGAAAAATCACTCCTTTGGACCAGCCTCTGGAGAAAGTGCTAGAATACCTGCTGTCCCACGGGATGGTGAAGTTGCCCAAAATTGCAGATCCCCCAGTCTTCATGGGGAAGTACAGAGAACAGTACTGCAAATTTCATAGAGCCATGGGGCATGATACAGAACACTGCTTCGTCTTGAAGCATTTGGTTCAAGATTGTATCGATAAAAGCATCCTCGTAGAAGACGAAGAGGAGGGCAAAATGGAAATCTTGTCTGCCCCATTCCCGAAGCATTCAGCATCAACCATCTCATAGCACTCTTTCCTCCCACAAAGTCATATCCACCCGTGCTCTAGTGAAGAGCTAAAACTCCAGCATCAGGTAATGGTTCTACATCAGGATCAGCCTGTGTATCAGAAAATAGATATCTTCTCGCTTCTTGACCAAGCTAGTGTGCCAGTCAAGAATGAAAGGATCCAAATCTTCCCCAAGAGCTTTCTTAAGAAAGAAGTCTGCGTAGAAAAGGCAGAAACCTCTAAAGCAGTAGAGGAACAGGCTGATGATTTCCAGAAGCCAATTACGGCACTGTAAACACCCCAAATTTTCACTCACCTCCCCTACATCTCCACCAAACATCATCATTCAACCTCTGAAATCGTCGGAGGGCAAAATGATCATTTTCTGAGCCCGGACCTTACAAAAGTCTAAATTTCATCTGAAACTCTCAAAATTTCTCTATTTTTAGCTCAGATGTTCAAAATTTTACTCCTGACAGGAGACAGACATCTCCGAGTGTTGGCTCAAGATTATATTGCATAAGACATGACATTGCATATCATTGCATGAGCATTTCAAATCACTGCACTGCACAACATGTCATTTCGAGGTCCAGAACTCTTGATTTCAAAATTTTCAATCCAGATTAGAATTTTAACTCTTCTCAAAATTGACTCCAAAACCCTGGGTCTTCAAAATTATCAATTCTTCCCATTTTACCCCCAGGGCTCTGAATGTCAAAATATTTTCTCAGGAAGACGATCTGGATAGTTTTTAATGTGGATTTCAGTCACTTCACCTCAGATTTTGCCCTTTTTGACAATTTCAAATATCTTTCTTTTACAAAATCGCCCTACAAGGGCCAACTCTTTTCAAAATTCCTGTTTTGCCCATTAGTCCAGATTTTATGAAAATTCCAAAAAGAAGTTATTGTTTTATCCTTATTTCAATAAAGAAGCAATGTGGGACCCACACTGAGGTGGTGTCACACAGGCTTTCCTTTTGAAAATTTGAATTTTGAAAAACCCAAAAATATAGGAGCCTTGTCCCCTAGATTGGTGCCACTTGTCTTTTCTCTCTCCTCCCATTCCCATGCCAAGTGTCAGTGTGGGGCTACCTTAAGGAGCCGCCACATGTCATCCCATTTTATCTGCCATGTGTCACCCTATCCATCCTGCGCCATGTGTCATTCCAAGACTACCAGGAGATGCCAAGTGTCATAGGTTGTCCTGTCTAGAAAAAGTGGAGCTTGTCTCCTCTGAGGTGGCGCCACATGAAGTGTGTCTCCTGCAGAGGACACGTGTCAACCTCTCCCTCCTTCTAGAAAAGTAGCCTGACACATGTCTCTCCCTACTTTTCTCAGAAAAGTAGGAGACATGTGTCACTCCTAGCTTCCTCCAGAAAAGGTAGGCTTGTCTCCTCTGAGGTGGCGCCATTTGGAGTGTGTCTCCTGCAGAGGACACATGTCAAGCTCTCATTTCCTCAGAAAAAGCAAATGCCATGTGTCATTTCCTGCTCTCTTCAGAAAACTAGAATTCAAATATTCAAACCTCCTCATAGGTGGCGCAGATCCTGAACTTCTACCTTTTCCAGGTTGTCTGAGATGGCGCCACATGGCTTGGCCCTCCTTCTCTCCCCTCTGCCACGTGTCATTCTCTGCTTCTTTCAGAAAAAGCAGGTGACACATGTCTCCTTCTAACTCCTTCAGAAAAAGTAGAGGACACATGTCTTCTCCCTACTTTTCTCAGAAAAGTAGGAGACACATGTCACTCCTGGCTTTCTTCAGAAAAAGCAAACCATTCAAAATTTCAAACAAGGCCTAGGTGGCGTAAATCCTGAGCTCTGATTTTTCCAGATGGCCTATGAGGGTGCCACATGTCCCTTCCCTCCTTTTCCTCCCTCATGCTACATGGCATTATAGGAGCCACCCTGAGGTGGAGCCACATGTCCATCCCCCATTCCTCCAGGGCCAACCTCCATTTGAAATTCAAATTCTCTTCTGAGGTGGCACCATTTGAGAAGGCCTCTCCAGACAGCTGACACTTGTCTGCCACATGTCCAGACCTCCCTGCACCAGAAAAAGTAGAAAAACCCCCCCATGAGGTGGCACATTTTGCTTCCTCCCTTCATGTTCTCCTGCCACATGGCATCGTAGGAGCCACTCTGAGAAAATGCCACATGTCAGCCTCTCCTTTCCTGCAGAAAAAGCAAAATTTCAAACATTTGAGGTGGCGCCACATGGCATGCCCCTACTGTTCCAACTTTACACCTCAGAACTCCTTTTGAGGTGGCGCCATTCCAGGACTCCACTTGGCTTCATTTTCATTTTTTATTTTATTTTTAATAAAAGTAGCCCACCATGAGGTGGCGCCACCTGAGGACTCCCTACAAAAGGTGATTTTGAAATTCAAATTCCAAGAGAGCACCCTCTGAGGTGGCGCCATCTGGGAGTTTCCTGCAGAGAGAATCAAGCAAGCTTTTGAAAAATTCCAAATTCCCCCGCTGAGGTGTCTCACCCACAAAATTTCATTTTTTTAATTTTCTCAAAAATCAAAATAGCCTCATGAGGTGGTACCACCTGAGGGCTCTCTGCAAAAGCCAAATTCGAATTTCAAACCCCCAGATAGCACCCCCTGAGATGGCGCCACATGGAGGGCTCAGATTGAGCCTGTTTGAAATTCAAAAAAAAATTCAGAAAATCTATAAAAACAAGGCTCCACGCCCAGGGGGAGGAAGAGCATCTTTGGAGACCATTTTTGTGAACTTGAAAATCCGACCTAGCCTCCCTAAAATCTGATTCTGAACTTTGGAAATCGTGCCCCCTTTGGCTCATTGGAGAAGGTGGAGTAAAGTTCGTGCAGTGGTCAATTCGATTCAAGCATAGGTCGATTTTGGTGAACCATCCGAAGCCCGGAGCGAAAGACGAAGGAAGCTCGTGATAGCCGCCCCTTTCAAGAACTTATACGATGCGTAACGAAGGAAGGTGCACTTCTTTTCCCCTTGATTTGATGCCATGATTCGATTCGGGAGTCGTTTGAAGAAAGAGCTCATCCGAGAGATGGATTGAGCTATTCTCATAAAACGACATATATAAAAATGTTTAATTATGCTTCCTTGATGATTTTTAACATGCATGTAGTTAGTTAGATTTAATTTGCATTTTATTTCATTCATTTAGTACATTTCATGAATTAATTAGGATTAATTTAGCATCTATTTCAATTCTGCTTATTTTCAGTAGGTCTCTATTTTTGTCAGTTAGTCCACACGTCATTTCATGCATTTTTTTTTTATTAAAAATCCCAAAAAAATCACGGAATGTGCCCTTAGGTGTCTCTAAAATAGTGCCAAAAATTCGGAGGCATTTGAATTTGTTTACTGCAGTAAATATTCAAAATGGAAAGTCAAGTTTTGTTACTCGGGATGCATTTTGAAAATCATTTGCCGACTTATAAAATCGCGATATCCCTCATGGGAGATTCGATTTTCAATCCGAAAACTGTTCTGATCTCGGGAGAATGTCTTGTTTTTAATATGATTTTGTCCGATTTTTATGATTTTTTTTAATGTCTGACAAAAATCCGAGAGTTCGGGACACGTGTCAGAGCCTAATTTGGGCCAATGAGATCTTGGATCGACTTAGGGCTACGGTTTCTCTTTGTGTATTGCTCCAAATCCAAAACTGTAAAAAGTTAAAGTTGTGTCCGAGATGTCCTTTGTTTTCATCTGAAAGTCTGTGATTTTTAGAACAGTGTTGATACCTGCTTCGGATTTTTTTTGTTAGTCCCCTGTTTTGCTACATTTGTCTATTCTGTTAGGTTAGGCAGGAATAATTATATTTTTATCTGTGTTTCTGTTGATCAAATGCCTAAGTAATAAACATAAAAGTTGTTCATGTAGGTGTCGTGCATAGCTCTGATTAATTTCATAAATTTTCATGGCTGTTTTATATTTTTTTGGCATTTTACATCAGATTAGGGTGATTTTTACCTCTGTCATAACTAAATCCCTGTTGCCGAACTCACCATGGCTCAAATCCCGAGGCTGTAAAAACCAAAAATGTTCCATTTCGGGTCTTTTAGCAGTCTGCAAAATATAAGAAGTTTCCATGGTGTAAATCTTGCATTATCATATTAGGTATTGCATTTGGTTCGGATCTATAGGCAAAATCCACCATTTTAGGACTTTCTTTGAATTTTAGCATTTAAATCATATCATTTCGTGATTTTTAGCATTCTAGGTTGTTTATCAGAGCAAGTAGATGCTTCATACCGAATTTGGTGCAATTTGGAATCCATTTGAGGTTCGGATTAGCCATAATACCAAAACAGGGTCCCGCAGGACCCGGATCCAAGTGAAAAACAAGCGAAATTCGTTATTTTGGATAAATTGCAAAATGCCAAATTCTGATTCTACAGCCTTAATGTGTTTAGTAGCATGTCATACTGCATTTCATCATCATTTGATTCAATTTGAACTTCAAAATCTCAATTTTACCAAGTTTTCCTTCAAAAAACCCTGATTTTAAAGGTATAACTTTATAATTAGGGGTATTTTGGTCATTTTGACCACCATTCCGAATTTCAAACTATTTTCTACTGAATTTCCTGCATTTACATCATTTCAAATATCAAGGAAGCATGAGAATAGGGTTTATATCCAATTAAATCCAATAATTTCATAATATTATTGGAAAATCTTGAAAAAACCCACATATCTGAGCTAACCCTATTTCAAGTTTGGCAGGAACAATCAAAAGAAGGAGCTGAAGTCTGCAAATTTCTTTTACTTCCTTTATTTAGTGATGTAATAATGTAAATTTTGGAATAAGAGAGTTAATTTCCTGCTTAGACTAGGATGCATATCATATAGTTTGAATTTATGCAAATATCTTGCTTATGTGATGCATACATCTTATTTCAAAAGCACTATGGATGTTCACGAATGGCACGTGCACCAACTCTTAGGGAGTTGATGGACTCGGTGGGATCCATATTTACGGCCCTAGTCGGAATATGGACGAGACCCAGATCCATCATCTTTCTACTAGTCACATAGAGCCTACACTCTTAGGCTATCTTAAAATGCACATCATATTTCCAAAGTTTTCAAAATCATGTGCATCAAATCAACTAAGTTCTGAACATATTCATGGCCACAGTCAGAATATATGAAGGATTTATTTGGACTTAATGCACATTTTCCAACCAATTCCTCAGAAAATCTTTTCAAAGGGCATTCATTTACTCATGTCATTTGCATCATGAAATCATTGATTTTCTCAAGATTTTCTCAAGAAAACTTCATTCTCAAGAAATCGATTTCTCAAGAAACTCTAAGGATTTTTCAAAATCGGTTTTCCAAAGACAAGTTTTTCCACAGTTTTCCCTGGAAAATGATATTTTCTTAAGAGATTCAAAAGAGTTTTCCAATCTTTCTCCAAGATCAAAATCGATTTCCAAATATTTCAAGGGTAAAAATTCCTAGGATTTCAATTTCCCAAGTTTTGAATTTCCTTCCCCAATGAGTTTTCCTATAAATTTTCCATTATTTTCCTAAGAAAACTCTCAAAGTCCAAGTTTTCCTAAGAAGTATTTCCCTTTTCAAAAGTTCACCTTTTCCTCAAGAATCACTTCCATTTTCCCAGGATTTTCAACCATTCATGATTTTCCCACAACCTCATGAAATTTCCCGTGATTTCAAAAACCCTTTTTCACATGAGTTTTCCTGAGAAATTGACTTTCATGCTTTTTCCTGAGAAATTCTTTTCAACTCCAAATATTTTCCAAGCATACATCATGTTTTCCCAAGCTGCATCTTCCAAAATCTCATAGCACATGCCTGAATTCTCTGTGCATTTAGGATAGAACATAACTTTGATGATTTAACTAAGTCAAGCACAATTTTGGTCCTTGGTTCGATTACCCCTGTTAAAGGCGGCAGGAACGGTCGAACCTCGTACCGACAGGTCGAGCCCCATCCCATGGATTTTCCCGCAATTTTCAAAACGGAGGCGAGTATTTCAAAACAATTTCCAAAATCCGGTCAAGTTTGAAGCGCGAAAGCGTTTCCTCTTTCCTTTCTCTTCCGCAAGGAAGGGAAGACGGGGGAAAAATTTCGCGACGATAACAGGCGCTCTCCAACATTTCCATCTTCGAATTAACTCATGATTCTCCCAAGCATCAGGAAAAGTTGGATGATCTATTAAGAAAGATCAAGGTGAAGCCGGGCACCACGCCCGAAGACATGGCGCAGATTATAAATCAAGCAATGACAAACGCACCTATTACCTTTTCAGATGAAGACTTGCCAAAGCCTCATTCATTCCACAACAATGCGCTTTACATTGTGGTCAGAACCAGGGGCATGACTGTCCCACATGTTCTTGTTGATGGGGGCAGCAGTTTGAACATTTGCCCAGAAATGACAGCAAAGGCCCTAGGATTAAAAGAAGAAGAGTACGTGCCGGACCCCATCACCATTTACGGTTTTGACAATCATGGGCAAACTGCCAAAGGCAAAGTCTTTTTGGAGATCTTCATCAACTACTCCGTGCACACCGTCCTATTCCATGTCGTCAACGTGCCGCCAACTTACAATCTTTTGTTGGGACGAACATGGATCCATAACGCCAATGCCGTTCCATCAACTCTCCATCAATGCATAAAGTGGTCCAAAGGTGGAATGATCACCACCATTTTGGGCAAAGATCCTGAAGAGAGGCTGCCATAGCCTATGATTCCTCGTCCAACATTCACAGCTGATATTCCAAGCATCCGAGAAGCGGATGAGATCAATCTCAGTGATAGCCTGGAGATGCTAAAATTAAAAGATGTCATGGAAGAAGAAAACATTGCAGCCACGGTCCAATGGCAGGGACCTTGTTTCTTCAAGTTAGGAGGACGCATTGATTACGCCTCCTTCAAAGATCATCCCTTATTTCCTCAATTTTCTAAAGCAAGAAAGGGATTTGATCTGTTGATAAAACATGGATACCAGCCATTCCGAGGCATGGGGAAAGATGAAGATGGCATGATAGAGCCCATCATTCCAGTTCGGCATACGGACAGTTCAGGGTTGGGGTTCACCGGACAGGAGTCCAGCAAAAAGACAGTTTTTGTCAAAGGAAACAAGTGAAGATGATGCCTTAGTTTTCCTGCTTTCTTTTTATCTTGTAGGGACAATACAGTCCCATCTTTTGTTAAAGTCTTGTAAATACTTTACTTCAATCAATGAAAGATCAAAATTTTCTCTTCAAGTATCCATCAATTCCTTCTTATACTTTGTCATTGCTCTTGCTTTATACAGAAATTTCAATTTGGCTCATACTTTCTCTTAAAAACAACCTCTTTTGGGGTTTTCAGGACCATTAACTCCTGAATCAATGACAAGATTTGTTATCAATCCCAAGTATCTAAAATTGGCAAGGTTTCCTGAGATGAAAGACAGAGCAGAAGTCAGTCAAGCAGCAGAACAGACTGAAGAGCCAGCTGAATTTGATTCCACCATTCAAGAATTGCCAGAATTTGCTCACATTCAGAAGCAGGATGAACCCTCATCTTTGGTGCAAGATCCAACTGAGGATATCAACATTGGGTCGGAAGATGATCCGAAAATTCTCAAAATCGGGTCGAGTCTAAGCGAAGTTGAAAAAACTAGACTCATCCAATTCCTCAAAAAGCATCAAGAAGTATTCGCCTGGACTTACGAAGATATGCCGAAATTGGATATCAAGCTGGTTGAGCATCAACTCAAGTTGAAACCAGAGGCTAGACCAATCAAGCAGAAACTGAGGAAATTAGACCCTCGAATTGAGCAGCAAGTCAAGGAAGGACTTGAAGATTTGTTAAAAGCAGGCTTCATCCGAGCCATCGATTATCCAGATTGGTTGGCAAATATCGTAGCAGTCCCTAAAAAGAACGGAAAAGTTCGGATTTGCATCGATTTCAGGGATCTAAATAAAGCCACCCCGAAAGATGATTATCCACTTCCTAATATTGACCTATTGATCGATAGCACAGTAGGTCATGCCATGTTTTCTTTCATGGACGGATATTCAGGTTATAATCAGATCAAGTTGGCCGTTCGTGATCAGTCGAAGACCTCATTTACTACCCCATGGGGAACCTTCTGCTATACAGTCATGCCATTTGGGCTCAAAAATGCCGGGGCAACTTACCAAAGGGCAATGGCCGTTATTTTCCACGATCAAATGCACAAGAATATGGATGCATATGTGGATGACATTTTGGTTAAGTCTAAAGAAGAAGAGGATCACCTCGATGCTCTTAGTCAAGTTTTTGAAAGACTTATTCTTTACAAATTGAGACTTAACCCTCAGAAATGTGTTTTTGGAGTAGAGTCCGGCAAACTGCTCGGCTTTATTATCAGCAAGAAAGGGATCGAGGTGGATCCGGCTAAGGCAAAAGCCATTATTGATATGCCGCCTCCAACTAATCTCAGGGAACTGCGAAGCCTTCAAGGGCGTATTCAGTCTATTCGCAGGTTCATCTCCAATTTGGCTATGAGATGTGAGCCTTTTAAACCACTTGCTGAGAAAAGGAGTTAAATTTGAATGGGGATCAGAATGTCAGCTCTCGTTCGAGCGCATCAAGCAGTATCTCCTTAATCCACCAATTTTGAAGCCGTCTAAGCTGGGAAAGCCTCTCCTACTATATATTTCAGTCAATCAGAATGCCTGTGGTGGATTCCTCGCTCAGTATGAAGAAGGCAGCCTGATAGAGCACGCCATCTACTACGTGAGCAAAACCTTCATTGATTATGAAAAGAAGTATTCTCAGATGGAGAAAACTTGTCAAGCTCTGGTTTGGATGTGCCAGAAGTTAAGACATTACTTGTTGGCTTCTGAAATTAAGTTCTTATCAAAGCTTAATCCTCTCAGATACATTTTGGAACAACCCTTTCTCATTGGACGGATTGCAAAGTGGAAGTCCTTCTAATGCAATATGACTTAGAGTATGTCTCTCAAAAGTCGATTAAGGGCCAAGCGATCGCGGATCAGTTGGCCGATTTCCCTCTGACAGAAGAAATTAAAGCAGAGGATGATTTTCCTGATGAGCACATCTGTAATATCCAACAGCCCCCAGTTTGGAACTTGTTTTTCGATGGCTCTAAAAACATGTCTGGCATCGGGATTGGAGTCTTGCTAATCACTCCAGAAAAAGAAATGATCCCTTATTCCCTCAAGCTTGGTTTCCAATGCACTCATAACATGGCCGAGTATGAAGCTCTAATACAAGGCCTCAAAATTTTGAAAAATTTCAATGTCAAGAGAGTGCATGCCTTTGGTGATTCCCTACTTGTTGTCAGTCAAGTTAACACTGAATGGCAAGTGAAAGATTCTAAATTGATTCTGTATCAAAAGATCGTCCTCGCTCTGGTGGACAGCTTCGAAGAATTTCAGCTCAATCATATTAGAAGAGAGCATAATCAAATATCTGATGGTTTAGCCAGTCTGGGCTCCATTCTATCCTTTAAAGATGGTGAGTCATGTCGTTCTTTCGAAGTTGGCAGACTCGAGCAACCTGCCTTCGATTCAATTATGCAAGTAAACCAGGTCAATCAGAAAGAGAAGCCTTGGTATCAAAATATCAAGAATTTCATTGAGTCTGGTGAATTCCCACCAGAGATGCCAAAAAGGGAGCAACGCGCGATTCAGCGTATGTCTACCCGTTATTTCATTCTTGCCAATGTCCTTTACCGCCGCGGGTTCAGTTCTGAATATGCCAGATGTTTAGACAAAGAAGAAGCTATGGAAGTTATCCAAGAGGCACATGAAGGGATTTGTGGTGGCCATGTCGGCTATCAGACTCTTGTCAAACAGATCGTTCGAGCAGGGTACTATTGGAATACCATGCAGCAGGACTGTCATAGATTTGTGAAGAAGTGCGTCAAATGCCAATTGCACGCACCTTATATTCATGCTCCGGCCGCATATCTCCAGTCAGTTGTCTCTCCTTGGCCATTTTCCATGTGGGCTTTTGACGTTGTAGGCCCAATTACCCCTTCTGCTTCTAACGGCCACAAATACTTTCTGGCTGCGACAGAATACTTCACAAAATGGGTTGAAGTTGTTACTCTACGCACAGTAGAAGGCCGCCATGTGGTTTCTTTCATTCACAAGAACATTCTTTGCCGCTTCGGCATACCACATGACATTGTTTCAAACAATGGAACTCACTTTAAAAATGAGAGGATGAAAACCTTCTGTTCTAAATTCAGAATTTACCATCATTTCTCAGCTCCCTATTATCCTCAAGGGATGGCCAAGCAGAAGCCACCAACAAGATCTTGATTCGTATTCTGGAAAGGACTGTGAAGACAGGTCGAGACTGGCATGAGAAGATTCATGACGCACTTTGGGCATATCGGACCACCATTCGGACTCCGACTAATGCCACTCCTTCAGAACTTGTTTACGGGACTGAAGTAGTATTGCCTCTCCATGTCCAAAAGCCCGCTCTCAAATTCGCTTCTCCCATAGAATTGCCATTTGATCAGTATCAGCAGCAGAGATTGGTGCAGCTAGATTTACTGGATGAAAAAAGGCTCAAGGCAGCAGAGCATGCTCAAGCTTATCGACAGAGGATAGCTCGACACTATGCCAAGTCCGTCATTGAGAGAAAATTTTGAGTTAACGATTTGGAGCTCAGATCGACAGCTCATCTCAAGCATCGACCATGGGGCAAGTGGTCACCCAATTGGGAAGGCCCTTATGTGGTTAAAGAAGCATTGCCTCGCAATTCGTATCGTCTAATCAACGCAGATGGAGTGGAAATGCCAGATCCCATCAATGCTCTGCATCTGAACAAGTTTTACACCTGAAATGTTCATTTTAAAGCCTTTGTACTCTTCAAAGAGTCATTTTCAATAAAATAATGATCTTCTATCAATTCTTACATTTCTCTCCATGATACTGGGGCATTTTATTTTAATCTATAATCATCTTCTTTCATCATATGCAGGCAGGATTAGACAAAAGCTCTTTTTCTCGAATTTTGTTAATTCTCATTTTGATCTTATGATCTTTATTTTCATTTCATTTGATTTACTTTTGGTTTGAGCAAATGTTCTTCAAGTTATTGCTCATTTATGTCAAGTTTTAAACAAATTTTCGTCAATCTTATTAAAATTTTCATCTACCTTTATCTTTAAAATTTACCCCTTCAGGATAAGGGATAAACCTGATGCCTCCTTTCAATGAGGTATTCCTTTTATTATTTCCCCCGTTCAGGACAAGGGGACAAAATCCTGAAAGTCGGCCACATACAAATAAACTATGATGGTCCATTAATTCTTACCAAAGAAATCTTTATTTTCTCAAAAATCCACTTTGTTTAGCTCATCTTTACAACCCGCACTAGGGTATTTTCCAAAATCTCCAATCATATATTGGGCTCATTTGGAGGATCCAATCCTCGCACCAATAACTTTCTACATTTAATCTTTTGATCAAAATCCTTTTCTTCTGCAAAATTCAATTTCTGATTTAAAAAACTCCCAAAAGCTGATGTATTTTAAACGTCCCAGTTCTGCTGGTCAGGTATTTCAAAACGTCCTGGTTTTTACTGGTCAGGTATTTTCCAAAAAGATCCAACACCTGTTGGTCATATATTTCAAACGTTCCAGCTTCTCGCTGGTCGGGCATTTCAAACGTCCCAGCCATTGCTGGTCAGGTATTTCAAAAGATCCAACACTCGTTGGGCATGTATTTCAAACGTTCCAGCTTCTTGCTGGTCAGGTATTTCAAACGTTCCAGCCATTACTGGTCAGGTATTTCAAAAGATCCAACACCTGTTGGTCATATATTTCAAACGTTCCAGCTTCTCGCTGGTCGGGTATTTCAAACGTCCCAGCTTTTGCTGGTCATATATTTCAAAAGATCCAACACTCGTTGGGCATGTATTTCAAACGTTTCAGCTTCTTGTTGGTCAGGTATTTCAAACGTTCCAGCTTTTTGCTGGTCAGACCCAACACTCATTGGTTATGTATTTCAAAAGTTCCAGCTTCTCGCTGGTCGGGTATTTCAAACGTCCCAGCTTTTGCTGGTCAGGTATTTCAAAAAGATCCAACACTCGTTGGGCATGTATTTCAAACGTTCCAGCTTGCCGCTGGTCATGTATTTCAAACGTTCCAGCTCTTGCTGGTCAGGTAATTTCCAAAAAAGATCCAACACTCGTTGGTCATGTATTTCAAACGTTCCAGTTTTTTTGCTGGTCAGGTATTTCAAACGTCCCAGCTTTTCGCTGGTCACACATTTCAAACGTTCCAGCTTTGCTGGTCATGTATTCCCAAAAAAAGAACTCAGCTTTTGGTCGTGTATTTTCAAAAGACCCAGCTCTCGCTGGTCATATATTTCAAAAAGTCCCAGCTCACAATTTTTGAGCTCCCAAATCAATCTCTTTTCCATAAAACAAACCCTTAGGGTGCGATTCCTCCATTCTATCATCTCCAAAACCTTCGAGTTTAAATCTCTCAAATATGTCATTTCCTAATCTTCAAATCTCTCCAGATTATCAATTCTCCAACCTCTATTTTTCAAAAATTCACTATTTTCTCAACCCTCGGGTTATAATCTCCCAATTTCGATCACTCTCAATCCTTTTTATTAAAACTCAGTTTTTCATAACCATTCGTGTATTTCCCAAAAGATCCAACACTCGTTGGTCACGTATTTCCAAAATGTTCCAGCATTATTGCTGGTCATGTATTTTAAACGTTCCGGTCTTAATGGTCAAGTATTTCAAAAGGTTCCAGCTCCTCGCTGGTCAAGTATTTCAAAAGGTTCCAGCTCCTCGCTGGTCAAGTATTTCAAAAGGTTCCAGCTCCTCGCTGGTCACGTATTTCAAAAGGTTCCAGCTCCTCGTTGGTCACGTATTTTAAAAGGTTCCAGCTCCTCGTTCGTCACGTATTTCAAAAGGTTCCAGCTCCTCGTTGGTCACGTATTTCAAAAGGTTCCAGCTCCTCGCTGGTCACGTATTTCAAAGGTTCCCGCTTTCGCTGGACAGGTATTTCAAAAGATCTCAACATCTATTTGTCATGTATTTCAAAAGGTTCCAGCTTTCGGCTGGTCATGTATTTCAAACGTTCCAGCTTCTGCTGGTCATGTATTTCAAAGATTTCAGCTTTTGCTGGTCATGTATTTCCAAAATCAAGAGATTGCAACTCAAGGTCTCATCAAAATCTATATTGAGTAATTATTTCACAAAGAACTCGTGAAAACTTTGCCAATTTGCTAAAAGCATTTGTTGATTCTAAAAATCTGACTACACAAAAGAGTTTTCTCAGATTACCTCTAGTATTTCTTTCCAAAAAGGTAAAACTTTTTGCGAAAAGAGGTAAAATTCAAATCTTTTCCTGATTGATCAACCAAAAGGATGTAAGAAATGTCCTCGATATGATCAGTAAAAGAAATATTCGATGATGTTGCAAAGCCAGAAATGAATTGATATTGATCTTGGCTATGGCGCATGTTTTAAAAAAATGACTTTCTGATAATCAGACAATGGAAATATCTGGAGCTATAAAAAGAATCCACTCAACCCATATCTTCTCATTTTCGTTTAAAAAGTTGCAATCAAATATCCGCAAAAGGGACCTCTCAATTGTCGTCAAGATGAAGGCGAATTAAGCGAGTAGATCCCCGGGGCCAAAGAAGATTTGAAACATCTCCAAGATGACGGAGTTTGTGACGGATCCTTCCAGAGAAAGTTCGGATCACTGTCGAGATGAAGGCAGATGCGATGAACCTACCGACAAACCCTAAAAGATATTTGATTTCAGACCTTTTTGAGCTAACATCATATAGAATACCTGAGAGAAAAGAAGGATCGAAACATCTCCAAGATGAAGGAGTTTGTGACGTACCCTTCCCTAAAAAAGAGAGAAAAGTCAGGACCCATCCAAATGAAGGATGATGTGAAAAACCGAGAAAGCCCAGTGACTAAAAAAGAGTGCAAAAGATCATCATGGGAAAACACCCGGATATCAAACTGCCAAAGTTGTCAGAAGTCATCTTTTCTCATGGAAAATTCTTTTATCATTATTTCTTCATTTTCTGCTTTTATGAAATTAAGAATATTTCTTTTATTCTC
Source organism: Nuphar pumila (assembly GCF_984573655.1). NCBI lineage: Eukaryota > Viridiplantae > Streptophyta > Magnoliopsida > Nymphaeales > Nymphaeaceae > Nuphar > Nuphar pumila. Next base: position 66,029,114 of record NC_143255.1, on the reverse strand, counting down.
ATATCAGGGAAATGGACAGCTTCCTTGAAGAAAATCATCAGTGCTAAAATTTGAATTTGACTCTTAGAAATGAAGAGTTAACCTCATTGGAGGAAATACTCTAGGTAAAAGAGGAAATATCTTCGCACATACATGCACATTTCCAAGCATTTGAATCAGCTATAATTTTATCCTATTGGCAAGATTTTCTAGCTATTCCAAAAATAAAATAAACATTCAATATCCATTTTGATGCAACCCAGCATTGTCTATATCTTCCAGGAGAGTTGCCTCATCCAGTTGAAGTATCTCTTCCTGTCCCATCACGGTTTCTTTAGTCAAGGATTCCGTATGGTGTTCCCACTCAGGTTAAGGGTCAAAACCTGAATTTTCTGCGAGAGGCCATTTGATTTCAAAAAGCTATTTCAGTCTCAGCAAATGAGACACCCAGAATCATTCCTTTTTCAAAGCTTTAGGGACTCTATATTTCCTCCTTTCGCCAAAACCCCTCTCGGATTTGTTCGTCCAAATTCCGAAGGTCCCATCGTGCTTTCTCCATTTTTGAGAAACCCGTATGGTAGATTTCCTATCCAGGTTAAAAATTAAACTGAAACCTCGCTTTGCGAGGTATCTTCCTTACAGGTTTGGGTTAAACCTGAGTCTCGTTCCAATGAGATCCCTCGTTTGGATGAGATGATTTCTTCCAGTCCCATCATGGCTCCTCCCATCAAGGAACCCATACTTCATATGTTCATCCAAAGAAAGGATCATACTCGAGCTTCATTTCACAAGGCGTTTTCCAAAATGTCCCATCAAGGTCCCCGTGTATCCCTTTCCTCAATTCAAATTCATCTTGATATATCTTCGTCCCATCCAGGTTAAGGGCTAAACCTGAATCATTCCAAAGAGTCTTGTCTCACCCACGAGACCTGATCAAAATTTTCATTTCCCACCATTTCAGAATTTCCATCTAAAGTCCCATCACGATTTCCTCATTTTCTACTCAATCATATCATCTTCGAGGATTTCGTCTCCCAAAAACCATTCAGGATAAGGTTTCAAAGCCTGAAAAACCATATTTTCAAAATAATTCTTCCACACCCAGTTCAGACCTGCTGACTGGGGCATTTTCAAATTTGGAGTGTTGTCTTTGCCACTAAGTTTGGCTCTCAACCGGCTTAGTAGCAAAGAGGGGCATCTGTGAACGCCCCAAATTTTTCAAAGTTTTATAAAAATGACCCTTTTGCCTCTAACCCCGTTTTTTGAGAAAATCAAGTCAGTTCTTCAGATTCTCTAAATTAAAATTCATATTGATATATTCAAAATCAACTCGGGATCCGAATCCAGCACTTTAAATCCATATTTCCTCCAAATCCGGATCAAAAATCCACTTCTGGAGAAATTTTCTCAAAATAGCTTTAAAACTCTCAGAAAAATTCTCTTTTGTAAATATTTTACAAAAACACAAAAAAAAATTAGTTTTAAATCTTCAATTTCTCGTAAAGTTTTAGAATTTTATTCCAAAAGTACAAAAAAATAGAAAAATAACATAAAAAACCAAAAAAAAAATGAAAAAAAAAACTACAAGAAAAATGAATGATATTCAAGCTTTTGAAGTCATTTTGCCAAAAACTTCACCATTTTTCAAAAATATCCTAAAAAGGAAACCCCTTTTTGGAAAACTTAGGAATATGTAACAACCTCTCTCCCGCACGTTCTTCCCCCCCTCTCTCCATCGTTGATCTAAAAACAAACCATCCTCTTCACGACCACCCATCTTCAACGAATGGGTTCACGAAGCTTCCCCCCCTTTTTCAAAAGGGGCGTGAAGAAGAAGGGCTCGGCATCCATTGTAATCCACCTTCATCGACTTCCCTTCATCAAGCATCCATTCCCTGTCTCTCGCATCCATTTTTTTTTCCTCTGAGATCCATCATCTATGCTCATACGTCCATTGATTCCCTCCTCCTCACCATCGATCAACTGGAGAAAAGCTCTGCAGCATAGTGAAGCACCCTCTGCAGAAAACGGGAATTCTAAATAATCTGTCAAAGTCCGGTCCTTTTATCTTCCAACTCCAGAATTCCAACCAAATCGCAGATGAGTATTCTTTCTCCTTTCTGTAATTTCTACTTTTCTTTCTATTTGATGCCCCCACTGAAGCATTCGGGATAGCATCGAGTTGCTCATAGCAACATCGATCTATCTATGTGCAATATTAATGGAAGATATTTATTCCAACATTTTTTTTTCTGTTTATAACTTTTTTTTATTCATTGCGATTTCTGGTATGTTTTCGATCTAATTTATCCTTTGTTCCTGTTTATACATGATTTACCTCCTGTTTTCAATGTAAATTCATTGTTAATCTCACGTGTCATACAATATTATTTCTCGAGCTTTTTTTTCTTTACCTCATTGAAATTCCCCTGCAAGTATTTCGGTTTTAGGATTTCTGTTCACCTGGCTTCTACACCTTTGTTTTTTATATCATTCCCATGCCTCTCATCTATTTCTTTCTAACATCTTATCGTCGTCAATGGTTTTCATTCATATCAATCCACTTCATCATACTGTCGCACATCGTTTTGGTGCTTCATGATTTGCGATTCTGATCTTACTTCTTGCCTTCTATGGAATTTCTTGATTAAATCCATCATATGGTATCCTGCATCACGCACTTTAGCCGGTTAATTAGTTCATTTTTTTTTTACTGACTAGCATTATTATATACATCTCCTTTGCTCTGTCCTTCATAACATGCACATTGAGTCGATGTTTGCATCAACTTTCATTTTGGTAACCCCATTAGACTACAGTCACCATTTATTGTTGACTCAAGCTTACGGGCTATTAATAGCCCAATTCTCATCCGGTCTGCTGAATTTGAGGATTGGTCTTAAGCAGAAAACCTCACACGACCTCAATTTGGTTTGCTGCCCATCCATCTTGATCCACTGAAACAAGAATCGGGGCCTCTGCAATATGAACGTGAATTACAATCAATGGGATTATCCAAATTTAAGCTCGTCAGAGATGATTGTCATAATCAACTATTAAAAAAAAATGATGACTGGCTTACATGGGTCTCAAGTTGCAAGGATTCGATGCATCGAAGTGAATTGACCTTGTGAGATCAAACTGAAAAGAGCTACCGCAAAGGTTTAATTTGGGCTCTGAATGATTTCCACCTGAATAGGCACATGCGTATGGCTCAAGCTGAGCAACGCATTGTATCTTGGCACCTGATGTCATTTACGCAACCTGTGCTTGACAGAAACTTATAAGCATTAAATTGATTCTGAGATAGTTGTCAATGCTAGGAATTGCATAATGGCATTATAAGCTGGTGATCCCAATTGGCTTGAAATGATTGGAGATGAACTGAATCCACTTTCAGCACTTCATTTTTAGTATATATGCACACTCACAGCATCTGTTAAATATCATCTGATGTAGATTACCTGTGTATTAGTTAAAGTATTCAAAAGTGGTTATGTGCATATTGTGTTTACGTAGGTATTTCACATGTTGCAAAAGTGAATAAAGCACCACTTGTTGATGCTCATGCTTAATTATGTTTGACACATTATATTCATGCTGCCATGCTTGTCTAAAAGATTGCCATAGTTAGGGTTGAATGAATGTTTCTGGTTAATGATAAATAGCTTTCAAGACCTCAGTTATTTCTTCTTTCAATCCTTATCTTTCTGTAAGTTTGCTCAAAAAAAAAAAAGGAAAAAAAGAAAAAGGTTAGCCTGTTAATAGATAATGATCGGAGGGGATGTGATATGGCTGGTTGTTATTCCTATTAATGAAGAAAATAGTCTTTCTTAATCAAGAGACTAGGGTATGTCTCTTTGGCCCTTTACTGATTTTCCTTTTCCTTTTAGAAGTTATCTTTCTTTAGAATGATCTAGCGTCACCTAGAATTCCCTACATATTGGTTCTAAAGCTTGATGTTTTGGATGCATCTTTGGATAAATTGTCAGATTTTTGCATAGCTGTCAATTTTTTTTTTTTTTATAACCTGTCTATCCCGTATGTTGCCACCCATTTACATTTGTTATCCAGCATTTAATGCCAGCTGCAGCAATAAACTTCCACTCTCACCTGCACCCGACTACGTTGCTGCCCTTGTATGCTCTGTTTCAACACTTATCATCCCACTGTCACTTATTTTCAACCCCGCACACATAACATCAATATGCTGCCCATCTCCTATAACTAGTTTCAGCATCACCATTTACCCTACCTTCACCTGTTTTCAACTATCACTACCACATGTCAATCTTCATTCCTAGCAAAACCCTTGAGCAGCATCTCAACCCCTTACCTGTTTGTAATAGTGCCCCTGCACTATCGGGTTTTCATCTGTACATACTTGCAGCAGTGTTTAAGCACTGTTGTAATCCTGACTCAGGCACCTTCAGAAGTGCTGATCATCTCCAATGTCTAGTCTGAAGTCTTCATTCAGTTCAACTATGCATTATTTTGCATTTGTTGGGACCACATTGCCTGTTTACACCCTCCACTACTTGCCCCTTTACCACTTGTAAAAAACATACTGCTACATACCCCATGGCTCATCTCACACCAGCAAGGGTTTTTCTAGTGCCCATAGTGGTTGGCACCACAGTGCCTACCTTGCTGCCATTGTTTGGTAGAAAAATCTATCATCAGCACCATCTGGTCCACAGCCACATTGTGGCTATCTACCACACCATTACCCAAATTCGGCTATCCTGCTGCAAACAACACAGCAGCAGTACCCAAAAACCTGTTGCAGCCTTAGTAATATCACTTCCCCCATACCTTAGCACATCTCTCCATTGAATATACCTATACATAGACATACACATTTATGTGAATATACCTGTATATGTACGTATATATATGTATGTAGGTATATAGATATCTTTTCCATCCTTTTATCATTTTCATCATTGGACTTCCATATATATATATATGATTTTCCCTTTTACTAACCTGGTTGTTTTACAGGAAACATGTAAAAGATACCATTATTTGGGATTGTACATTTGATTTTATCTATTGTAATAGTTAGGTTGGAATAAAAATTTACATTTCTTGCTTTAGGTAGAATGAATGAGCATCATAGAATACCATGAATTGTTTATTCCATGTATTTTTTTTTCTTTATTTCTCAAATTCTCACAATGGTGAAACACAAATGGCATGTGCACCATTTCATAAAAGGTAAGTTAATTCTAAGTTGATGATTTACACCAACGGCCATAGTCGGTGTAAACAAGACTTAGCATTCTTATCTTTTATGAAATAACACTAGATCCACACTGGATCCTCTTTCAAAAATCATCATATTCTTCAAATATTTTACCTTTTATCAGAGTTTAACTTAGAATTAATTCAATATATATACCAATGGCCATAGTCAGGGTATATTGAGAGTTAATTCCATTCTAAAACTCTATAAAAGCACAAAAATGTGTTTCATTCTTCATTAGAATTTTAATATAGATTACTATATAATACATTCAATGACCATAGTCAAGGATGTATTATATTTTCAATCTTATTTTAATTCATTTAAAGAATGAAATAGCTTTTCAAATTCCAATTTCAAAATTATTCAAATTCATTCATCATATAGGATAGAATTGCATCATATTTTCAAAACTTCCTTTTTCAAAAACTTCAAGTGATTTTAATATCTTCTTCAATCTATCTTCGATCCTTATCAAATCCAATTCATCCTTTTCATTTTCAAAATTCTATTTCATTTTCAATCTCAAAGTTCAATTTAACTTTGAGATTTCAAAGTCATTTTATCCAAATTCAAATCAAATTTCAAAGTTCAAATTGACTTTGAAATTCCAAATTCATTTTATATTCACATTTTCAATCAAAATCAAAGTTCAAATTAACTTTGAGATTCTTGATTCATTTTCAGAATTTAACTACAAATCCATTTTAGGATCTAGGATTCAACACTCATGTTAGATCTCAGACTCCAGATCCAATTCCTCCTCAGGGTCCAGACTCCGATTTCACTTTGGATCTTAGACTTCTGGTACAAATTCCATCTTAGGATCTAGAACCCAACTCTACATTGGGTCTCTGATTTCAGATCCAAATCCATCTTAGGATCCAGAGTCCAACTCTATATTGAATCTCAGATTCAGATTCAAATTCCGATTCTTAGGATCCAGAATCCAACCCTACTTTAGGTCTCAGATTCATATCCAAAATCCAAAACTTAGGATCTAGAACCCAATGCTACTTTGGATCTTAGACTTCAGATCCGAAATCCATTTCTCAGGATCCAGAATCCCATTCTATTTTGGATCTCAGATTTCAGATCCAGACACCATCTTAGATCCCAAATCTTGGATCCAATCCCAATTCCATCTCAGATCTCAAAATTCCAAAAAACCAATTCCACTTTCATTTTCAGATTTCAGAGCCGACTCCTATCCAGAATTCAATCTCCAACTCTATTTAGAATCCAGATTTTTGATTTAAATCCCATCTTGAATTCCAACTTTCAAATCACTTTTATTCTTCCCACATTTCATTTTTGACTTCAAATTTCAAAGATAGAATTCAATTCCATTCCAAAAAACTTAAGTCCAAATTTCTAATTCAAAATCCATTTGTGACTTTAAAATTTCCTTTCTTCTCTTTTCCTCTCAATTTTAAGATCATTTTTTCCAAATCCAGACTCATATTCCAAGCTCTTGAATATTCTAAAACTTAGAACTTTAATCTTAAGTTCTAAGATAGAAATCATTTCTCCACTTTATCAGATTCATCTCAGAAACACTTGGAATTCTTCAAAATATTTCAAAAAGAGCATACATATCTGCATTTGCACAAGCATGATTCTTTGTGCATTTAGACTTAGGATAAATACTTAGATAATTTCTTAGCAAAGCAAAAGGCACTAATTCGACCCTTGGTTCGATTACCTCTGGTAAAGGCGCCAGGAACGGTCGAACCTCGTACCGACGAGTGGATCCCGTCTCCTAGTTTTCCCGCAAATATTTCAAAACGGAGGCGAGTTATTTCAAATATTTTCAAAATTAAGGTCAAGTGAGACCCGCAAAAGAATTCCTCTTCTCTTCTTTTCTTTTCCCTTCTCTCTTTCTTTCTGTATTTTATTTTCTCCCTTCAAAAAGGAGGAAATAAGGGATTAGAAAGGAAAAGAGAAGGAAGAGAGAGAATATTACGAGAGGAAAAATTTTGTGATGATCACACATACCTTGATTGGAATCAGATGATCTAAACCATAGAGTTAGGATTAAGGTCCTACAAGCTGTTTCAAATATTGCATATAGAGTCAACCTCTAGGGAGTGCTGTATGTGCATCCTTGTTTGTGCAGCTATGATTATGCGATGTTTTCCTTGTGTTCTCCTATGTATATCAACCTCTTTTAAAACCCTGAGTGTACTATTCAAAATTTTTTCCTCTATTTTCCAAAAAACACCAGGTGTATACTTTTCCTTTTTACCTACATTCTTTTCTCTTTTGTGTTAGAATTTTTCTTAAAAAACCCTGGAAAGTCTTTTCCTGAGCCCCTTGATCTTTCGAAAATTTCCAGAATTTGTGTCTATCCTCTTTCCATCATCAAAGGTCTATCCGTAAGTCCTGCATTCTATTTGACTCTTTTCCTCCTTTTTGCCTCAGTATCACTCCGATGGCATCCGAATCTCCCGATGCTATCTTTCCTTGGGATCATGTCTACTATCAAGTAAGGGATGGAACCCCAGATCATCGGGTCATCCAGTCTCGTACCTTCTTCCCTCGGTGGTACTATTCTTGGTTCACCGCCTTCTCGCGTATGTTCCCAGACCACTTGGATGATTGTGGATTGGAGATGGCATCGGCAGTTGGCAAGCGAACCATCAACGGCAGTCTGATTCAAGCTATGGCAGAGCAGTAGAATCCGCGTACCTGCACATTTTGGTTTCCATGGGGAGAGATGACTATGCTAATGGACGAGTTCAATGATATCATGGGATTGCCAGAACCAGCTGGTCAACCAGATGACCCGGTCGAGCAGCAATTCTTGATCAATGTCAAAGGGGTAGATGTTCGAGAAGCATTGGCCAGAGCTACAGGGAGCAGATCCTGGCCTCTCACAGAGATTAGCGGAAATCAGTTCATCGACCTGTTCGAACTCTACAACAAATATGGGGCCTACGAAGAAGTCGATACCTTATCACGAGCAGCGAAAGAGAGAATCCAACATGCCATGGTCCTATGCACAGTGGGGCTGGCATTCTTTCAGGATGGTCAGAATTTCATCGATATCAGAGTCGCCCAACTCTTTCGAAGATGGGGAAGCAAACAGACCCGTCAGCTTTCAGTATCCATGGCAGCTCTAGCTTTTCTCTACAGAGGTTTGGCTCGGTTTGCCCTCGGAGAGACCATTTTAGTAGAAGGATGCACGTACGCCTTGCAGTCATGGTTCCTGCGACATGTACCGTCAAAAGCCAGTTCTTTCAGATTCAGCAGCAAGCAGCCGAAGTCAGCCATTCAGTGCCGAGCTTTGATCGAGAAACTGCATCAAGAAGAAATCACTTGGGACTTCTTCGACAGAAGAGAGACCATTCCTCACTACACCTATGCTCGTGACAAACGCTACAAACTGCTCGGTCCGTTCTTCTGCGTAGACTATCAGCCAGAGAGATGTCTCAGACAGTTTTCGCAGCGGCAGGTTCGTGCCAACACTCGCTTCCCGATAGACCGCATGCCAGAGTTCGATCTACGGTCGGATCAGTGGCTTGGAGCATACCACGTCGCCAAATACACTTGGGACTCCTTTATTCCTTTGTCTATATTTCCTGGTCCTAATGTATCATCAGAGTATCGAGAATGGTGGCAAACTGTCTGCCCACCTTCTCTTTGTATTTAAATTTCGTCATCAATGAAAATGCAAGCTTTTATTCTGATAAAAAAAAAACTTTTATGGCTAAATCTTATTTTGTTTCATATAGTTACGGATTCATCCCCAGTGATGAGACCCATTTGGTCTATTCTTTTATCCCTCGTCATGATAGACGACCTCACCTAGGTCATAAGGCGCATTTTGTCATCATAAAAGGGTGATGCGATCATTTGCAAAAATTTATCAATTCCTTCCCTCATGTCTTTTCCTAAAAGAAATCACATTTCCAAAAATTTCCTCCAAACGCTAATCATTCTTTTCACCTTCAGCAGGAAATCACTGGCATTTGCAAAATGGTCGTAACAAGGGCAGGAAAAGAAACAGTTCCTCAACACAGCAACAGTGAGGCCGGAGGGATGGATTCCCCCAAGTCAGTCAGGGGACAAAATCAGAATCAAGCAGATGATATAGATCCAGCCATGTATAATCTGTTTAAAAGAATGATGACCAAAATGATGGCTGAGCAGGTCGAAGCCAGTCAGAAAGAAGCTGTTCCAAAAAGCAAGCCAAAGAAGAAGGCTGTAAAGAAGCCAGTCCGGATTGTTAGAAAGCAAGTACAGCCCGACACCACTTCTAAAGAAACAGAATCAGTTGAGGAATCGGAAGAGGAAGAGCAGCTTGTTTATCAGAATCCCCCACCACAGTTGGTAAAAACCACTGCAGAGCCCGAATCAATCAACAAGCCTGTTCCGGTTAATGACCCGATGCAGGAGCAGATGAAAGAAATGAATCGGGCCATCAAAGATATTCAGGCTAAAAGCAAGGGCAAGCAGACCTACTCCGGTGAAGATTTTTATCATGGCCTGGACGGGGATGACAATCTGGAGAATCTCCCTCGAAAGTTCCTCAAATTCGATGGAACCAGCAACCCCAAGGCTCATTTGGCCACCTTTTACGCTGAATGCGGTCGTTTCAGGAAAGATAATCGGGCGTTATTCATATGCTTTCCTCGCAGCCTAGAAGGGGTAGCAGCCAGGTGGTATGCAGACCACATTAATCCTATCGAACTAAGAGAGTTCGATAAAGTTGTGAATTTGTTCATAGAACGCTTCATGTTCAATATTGAAGCCTCACCAACCCTCAATCATCTGTACAATTTAAAACAGATGGAGAATGAGAAAGCCAGTGAATTCATCCACAGGTGGAGAAGCACCTGTAACAGAATGAAGGTTCCCATCCCGGAGGAATACGCCCTGCAGATTATTCTGAATAACTTTGCCCAGCCTTTGAGGAACCTCATTTCCACTTCGCCTGCCAAGTCATTCATCAAATTGATTGAGAGAGCCGAGGGGCTCGAGACCGGCCTGGACAATGGTTTATACGAAGGATATCCTTTTGTTAGAGGAAATCCTGATCAAAAGAAAAAGGCGCACGTCGCCTGTGCCGCAGGATTGACAGATCAGGGCAGTAGTGGTTCCGGCAGAAAGAAGAACAAGAAGGGCCGCAGCAAGAACTCAGGGCCTCCTAAGGCCGAAAGAGCAAACTCAGCAGCCCAGAAGAGAAAATTTATTAAGCCGCAGCCTGTTCAGTCAGCACCCCAGCCAGAAGTGAAGCAGCCAGAAAAGCCGAAGCACGAAGGTTGGAGTTATGATCGGGAATTTTCAGCATTAGAGCAGTCCCGCGAAGACATCTTAGAATATATGATGTCGAAAGGAATGATCAAACTTCCCAAGGTGGCGGATCCTCCCGTCGCTATGGGTAAATGGACTGATAAATTTTGCAAGTTCCATCGGACTGTCGGACATGACACCGAGCACTGTTTTGTCCTCAAAAACATCATTCAGAATTGTATTGACAAGAACATGTTAATTGAGGACGAGGATGAGCAGCAGCCAGAAGTCTTGTCCAAACCATTCCCTAAGCATTCAGCTTCGGTCATCTCAGAGCAAGCATTCTCTTTGCAAGGCAGTATCCAACCATGTTCTAGGCAGGACATTCAGGATCAACATCAGGTCCTAGTCCTTCGCCAGGCACAGTCATCCATCAAGAGGGCGGATGTCACCCCATTTTCCAGCAAACCAACAAAGGCAACGACGGAAATTACCAAAGTGGTCCCCAGGATCCCGAAGCGCTTTATCAAGGCAGCTTCGAAGAAAGAAGAAGCTTCAGGGTCAGTTTGGAAGCCGATTACTGCATTATCCAACATCTCTATCTTGGACCTGACTCACGCTTCATCTGAGCACAAGCAAGTGCTAGAAGATCTTCTCAGAAAGATCAAAGTCAAGCCTAGCACGACTCCGCAAGACATGGCTCAAATCATCAATCAGGCCATGACGAATGCGCCAATCACCTTTTCGGATGAAGATCTGCCAAAACCTCATTCTTTTCATAACAACGCACTTTACATAATAGTGCGAACCAGGGGCATGACAGTCCCTCATGTGCTCGTCGATGGAGGCAGCAGCTTGAATATCTGTCCAGAGATGATAGCCAAGGCGTTGGGTTTAAAAGAGGAGGAATACACCCCAGATCCGATCACGATCTATGGTTTCGACAACCACGGGCAGACAGCCAAGGGGAAGATATTTCTCGAAATTTTTATCAATTATTCGGTGCATACGGTCCTGTTTCATGTAGTAAATGTGCCACCTACGTACAATCTGCTACTTGGGCGCACCTGGATCCACAACGCCAATGTGGTCCCATCAACTTTGCACCAGTGTATAAAATGGTCGAAGGGGGGCATGATCACTACGGTCCTAGGAGAGGATCCGGAAGAACGACTCCCACAGCCGATGATTCCCCGTCCCACTTTCACTGCCGACATCCCGAGCATCCGGGAAGCCGAAGAGATTGATCTGATTGAAAGTCTGGATATGCTAAATTTAAAAGAAATCCAGCCGACAGAAAATGTCACCGCAGTTATTCAGTGGCAGGGACCTCGCTTCTTCAAATTAAGAGGACGCCTCGATTATACTTCATTCAAAGATCACCCGCTTTTTCCTCGGTTCTCAAAAACAAGGAAAGGCTTCGATCTCCTAATGAAGCACGGTTATCAACCCTTCAGGGGTTTGGGCAGAAATGAAGATGACATCTTGGAGTCGATCATCCCCGACCAGCATGTCACCGGCACAGGCTTGGGTTTCACAGGTCAGTCATCAGGCAGAAAGACCATCTTCGTCAAGGGAGCCCAGTAAAGAAGACGATGCCAGTGTTTTTTGCTTTTTCCTTCCTTTCTGTCATCTTGTAAGGGCAAGATCCGCCCTAGTTTCTTTCTTTCCTTCAAACGATCACTTGTAAATATCAAAGTTTATTCAATCAATGAAAAGTTTGTTTTCTCTGTTCATTTTGGTGTGCACGAATTCTTTGCTTATGTTTTTTGTCTATATTGTCATTCTTCATTTATGTACAAAAGGCTATTTTTCAAGCATGTTACCTTTCTTCTCAAAAGGCCTTCTTTTTCGCTTTTCCAAATTGCTAGGATCATGGCTCCTAAATCGTTCAAAAAGCTCGTCATCAATACCAACCTTTTTCAAAATAAACCAGCCAAAGCATGCAAAGCAAAGGCAGGGGCAGAAGTCAGCAAAATGACAGAGCAGATTGAAGAGTCGGCAGAATTTGACTCGACGATTCAAGATTTGCCAGAATTTGCCAGCATTCAGAAGCAGGATGAACCATCGCCGTTGGTTCAGGATCCAACAGAGGATGTCAATATTGGTTCAGAAGATGATCCAAGAATCCTCAAAATTGGTTCCAGTATAAGTTTTGATGAGAAGAAAAAGCTCATCTACTTCCTCAAACAGCATCAGGAAGTCTTCGCTTGGACTTATGAAGATATGCCAGGTTTAGACTCCAAGTTAGTCGAGCATCGCCTTGTGTTGAAGCCGGATTGCAAACCAATCAAGCAGAAACTAAGAAAAATGGATCCTCGAGTGGCACCGCAAGTTAAAGAAGGACTTGAAGAGTTATTAAAAGCAGGGTTCATTCGGACCATCGAATACCCACATTGGTTGGTAAACATTGTGGCAGTCCCCAAAAAGAATGGCAAAGTCCGAATCTGCATCGATTTTAGAGATCTGAACAAAGCCACCCCAAAGGATGATTATCCACTCCCCAACATCGATCTTCTGATCGATAGCACGGCAGGCCATGCCATGTTCTCCTTTATGGACGGATACTCGGGCTACAATCAAATCAAATTGGCCGCTCGTGACCAATCCAAAACTTCTTTTACCACACCTTGGGGTATTTTTTGCTATACAGTCATGCCGTTTGGACTCAAGAATGCCGGGCAACCTATCAGAAGGCTATGGCAGTGATCTTTCATGATCAGATACACAAGAACATGGATGCCTACGTGGATGACATCCTGGTCAAATCTAAAGAAGGAGAGAATCATCTCGATGCTCTCGGCCAAGTCTTTGAAAGACTTATCCTCTACAAGTTGAGACTCAATCCGCAGAAATGTGTCTTCGGGGTAGAGTCAGGCAAGCTGCTTGGCTACATGATCAGCAAGAAAGGCATAGAAGTGGATCCTGCCAAGGCAAAGGCGATCATTGACATGCCGCCTCCCACCAACCTCAAAGAATTAAGGAGCCTTCAGGGGCGCATTCAGTCTATTTGACGTTTCATCTCAAGTTTGGCCATGAGATGCGAGCCCTTCAATCACTTATTAAGAAAAGAAGTGAAATTTGAATGGGGATCAGAATGCCAGCTCTCATTTGAGCGCATCAAGCAGTATCTTCTCAATCCACCTGTTCTGAAGCCACCAAAACTCGGAAAACCACTCCTCTTATATATTTCTGTCAACCACAATGCTTGTGGCGGATTTCTTGCGCAGTATGAGGAAGGCAGCCGGATAGAGCATGCCATCTACTACATCAGCAAGACCTTCATCGATTACGAGAAGAGATACTCTTAGATGGAAAAAACATGTCTAGCCTTAGTATGGATGTGTCAGAAGCTGAGACATTATCTCCTGGCTTCAGAAATCAAAATTTTGTCAAGGCTCAATCCTCTCAAGTACATCCTTGAGCAGCCTTTTCTTACTGGGCGGATTGCGAAATGGCAAGTCCTCCTGATGCAGTATGACTTGGAATACGTTTCTCAGAAGTCAGTCAAGGGTCAGTCCATCGCAGATCAGTTAGCAGATTTCTCGTTGACAGAAGAGATCAAAGCGGAAGATGATTTTCCGGACGATCGCATCTGCAGCGTTCAGGAATCTCCACTCTGGACTCTATTCTTTGATGGAGCCAAAAATATGTCTGGCATAGGGATTGGGATCTTGTTGATCACTCCTGAAAAGGAGATGCTCCCTTATTCCCTCAAGCTTAATTTCCAATGTACTCACAACATGGCTGAGTATGAAGCTCTAATACAAGGCCTCAAAATTTTGCACGATTTTGATGTCAAGAGAGTACACGCCTTCGGCGACTCATTACTTGTTATCAGCCAAGTTAATGCTGAATGGCAAGTCAAGGATTCAAAGTTAATCCCTTATCAGAAGATTGCCTTAGCTCTCATAGGCAACTTTGAAGAATTTCAGCTCAATCATGTCAAGAGGGAATACAATCACATAGCCGATGGTTTAGCATGCTTGGGCTCTATTTTGTCTTTCAAAGATAGTGAATCCTGTCGTTCCTTCGAGATCGGCAGACTTGATCAACCTGCCTACATTCCAGTTGAGCAAGTGAATCAGGCCGCTCAGAAGGAATAGCCTTGGTATCAATACATCAAAAGCTTTATTGAAACCGGTGAGTTTCCAGCAGAAATGCCAAGAAAGGAGCAACATGCGATTCAACGCATGTCAGTTCGCTATTTCATCCTTGCCAATACTCTCTACCGTCGTGGGTTCAGTTCTGAGTATGCCAGATGCTTAGACAAAGACGAAGCCATGGAAGTTATCCAAGAGGTGCACGAAGGAGTTTGTGGTGGCCACGTCGGCTACCAAACACTCGTCAAGCAAATTATCCGCGCAGGATATTACTGGAAAACCATGCAGCAAGATTGCCATTGATTTGTAAGGAAATGTGTCAAGTGTCAAATGCACGCGCCTTCCATTCATACGCCAGCCGCATACTTGCAATCCGTGGTCTCTCCTTGGCCCTTCTCAATGTGGGCCTTCGATGTAGTGGGTCCGATCACTCCTTCAGCTTCTAATGGACACCGAGACTTCCTCGCAGCTACAGAATACTTCACCATATGGGTCGAGGTTGTAACTCTGCGAACAGTAGAAGGCCGACATGTGGTTTCGTTTATTCATAAGAATCTTCTTTGCCGCTTCGACGTCCCACACGATATTGTGTCGGACAATGGCAGTCATTTCAAGAATGAGAAGATGAAGACCTGCTCGAAGTTCGGGATTCATCACCACTTCTCAGCTCCTTACTATCCCCAAGGGAATGGCCAGGCTGAGGCCACCAACAAGATTTTGATCTGTGTTCTGGAAAGAACAGTGGAAACAGGCCGTGATTGGCACGAGAAGATGCACGATGCACTTTGGGCGTACCGAACCACCATTCGAACCCCAAAAAATGTTACGCCTTCAGAGCTTGTTTATGGAACAAAGGTGGTGTTACCTCTACATGTTCAGAAGCCCGCACTCAAGTTTGCGTCGCATATTGAACTTCCGCTTGATCAGTATCAGCAGCAGAGATTGGTACAGCTTGATCTACTAGACGAGAAAAGACTCAAGGCAGCAGAGCACGCTCAGGCCTATCGTCAGAGGATAGCTAGGCACTACGCTAAATCAGTTATTGAGAGAAGGTTTCGAGTTAATGATCTCGTGCTCAGATCGATAGCTCATCTCAAGCATCGGTCGAAGGGCAAGTGGTCACCCAATTGGGAAGGCCCTTATGTGGTTAAGGAAGCATTGCCCCGTAATTCCTATCGTCTTATCAATGCAGATGGAGCGGAATTGCCAGATCCTATTAATGCTTCACATTTGAAGAGATTTTACACTTAAATTCCTAGCCTTTTGTACTCTTCAAAAATCTCTCTCAATAAAGCAACGATTTTTCTATTAAATTCTCACATCTTCTCCCTGATACTGGGGCATTTTTATTTTTGATCTATACATGTCTTCCTTCGTCATATGTAGGCAGGATTAGACGAACTCTTTTCCTGAAAAACTTATCAATTTTTCAAGTTGATCTATTTTTATTTAAATTACATCTATTTCATTTTCTGATTTAATTGAATTTTCATCGATTTGTTATCTATCTTTTTATCAAACTTTTAAATTTTATCGATCTCCCTTGCAGGTTAAGGGATAAAACCTGAACTACTCCCCATAAACTCTTCAATTCATATCAACCTTTATTCAATTCTCTTCAGGATAAGGGAAAATCCTGAAGTAATCAAAGTTCGGACCATCTTGGGTCAAGAATCTTAAATAAATCTTTGTAATCGTCGGAATCTATTCATGCATTTTGTCTAAAATCCGACTCTTGGATAGGAATTATCCCCTTCTCATCTGGGTTCCGACTCAGATTTTCCTTGTTATATATTCTTAGTTTTGAAGCCTCAAGTTCCGACTTGGACTTCCTTTTGAATCCAATGCTCGTGTTGGACAATTCATTGTTTTGAGAATTCGAGTTTTTAAACCCGATTCTCACCTTCTTTCTTGTATTTTAAAACCGGGTTCCGACTCGGATTTTCCTTGTTATATATTCTTATTGTTGAAGTCTCAAGTTCCGACTTGAACTTCCTTTTGAATCCAATGCTCGTCTTGGACAATTCATTATTTTTGAGAATTCGAGTTTTCAAACCCGATTCTCACCTTTCTTTCTTGTATTTTAAAACCGGGTTCCGACTCAGATTTTCCTTGTTATATATTCTTACTTTTGAAGGCTCAAGTTCTGACTTGAACTTCCTTTTGAATCCAATGCTCGTATTGGACAAGTTATTGTGAATTCGAGTTTTCACATTCACTCATCACTTCCCCTTCAGGATAAGGGATAATCCTGAAACCCCGACAATCATTCTCGCTTAATTCTCAAGTATCTTTGAATGTCGGTCTCATTTTCAAATTCTCCTATTGAAATCCAGTGCTCGTACTGGTGTGCATTTTTCAAAAACCCAACGCTCGTACTGGGACTTTCTTTTTGAAATCCAGTGCTCGTGCTGGTACATCTAGTGCTCGTGCTAGTGTTTGGCTGACTAATCAGTTAGCCATCCAGGTTCAGTCTTTGTGCTAACCAAACATCATCATTTCAAGCTATAAATTCTCAATTTCGACCTTCAGGTCACCATTTTATCAAGAATCAATCTTTTTCTCTTGCGAAGGACCCTCTTCAGGGAGAGTTCGAGGGAGCTCGTTCTTTTCGCATGCAACCATATTTCGTTCGCAAGAACCCTCTGCCAGGGAGAGTTTGAAGGGACTCGTTTTCTTCGCGAACAGTTTGCAAAACAACAACCAACTTTACACAGGAGAACCCTTTTGCTAGGGAGGGCTTTGACGAAAGCTCGTTTCTTTTGTGGCCCCTGTTTTATCATCTTTGGCCAACCCCTTCACAGAGGACCCTCTTCTAGGGAGAGTGTGATGGACTCGTTCCTCTGTGATACTTTCTCAATTTTGTTTTTCGGCCGCCTTTCCATAAGAGAAGCCTAGAGATAGGGAGTTTTGACGAAAACTTAATTTCTCTTCGAAAGTTCCGTTTTGCAAACACCTCCTCTTTCAAGGAAGAGAGGAGTATTTCCAACTTCCCATTCAGGTAAGGGCTTAAGCCTGAGTCTCTCTTTTGGGGAAAAAGAGAGGAGAATTTTGTCATGGATGTGTCAACTCGATATCAAGCGACCTTCGTCAAGGATTTTCTAGAATACGTTGCCAATTTGCTATCAAAAGTCAGTGTTAATCTAAAAAAATTTCATCATACAAAGGATTATCTCAAACTACCTTCAGTATCATTGTCAAAAGAGCAAGACTTTTGCGAAGTAGGAGCTAAATTCAAGCTTTTTCTGTTGATCAACCAAGAGGTTGAAGAAAAATCTTTGATATGACCAGCAAAGGAGAATTCAATGATGTTGAAAAGCCATAAGCGAACTGATATCAATCATAGCAGTGGCACATTCTTAAAGATTATTCTTTTGGTGGTAAGACAGTGGAAATATCCTGGGCAGTAAAAGGAACCTACCCAATCCATATATCCTCAGTCATCCAAGCTAAGCTGCAATCAAATATCCGCAAAAGGGATCTCTCAATTGTCGTCAAGATGAAGGCGAACCAAGCGAGTGGACCCCCGGGGCTAAAGAAGATTTGAAACATCTCCAAGATGACGGAGTTTGTGACGGATCCTTCCAGGGAAAGTTCGGATCACCGTCGAGATGAAGGCGGATGCGATGAACCTACCGACAAACCCTAAAAGATATTTGATTTCTGTTATCATTTAGAGATTTCAACCCAAGAACCAATGTCGTAATTCCCGAGAAAGAAAAAGAAGGATCGGAGCATCTCCAAGATGAAGGAGTTTGTGACGTACCCTTCCTCGAAAAAGAAAGAAAAGTCAGGACACCTCCAAAATGAAGGAGGATGTAAAAGAACCGAGAAAGGATCCATGGTTCAAAAGAGTGCAAACAGATCATCATGAGAAATTCCCAGGATATCAAACCGCTCAAAATTGTCAAAGAATCATCTTTATCTATGTGGAATTCTTTATCAATATATTTTCACTTAATTGCTTTTATGAAGCTAAGAATGTTTCCTCTCTTTTCATATCAGGGAAATTGATATCTCCCTTGAAGAAACTCAACAGCAACAAATTTGAATTTTAGTTCTCAAAATCTACAAGAGTTAGCCCAATTGAAGCTAATACTCTAGGTAGAAAGAGGTGATATTTTCACACATGAGCACAACTCAATCATTCTGAATCAACTACAATTTTTGGCATCTTATTGGCAATATTTTCTAGTTATCCCAACATGAAGTGTGAACTTGAGGATCGTTTTGACATATCCTGACGTCATCCCTCCTTAGGACTGAAAAGTCCTTTCCTTCCGTCTGATCTGAGTGCTCTCGGATCCGCACACTTCCCTGTGCTCCCCACTGTCCCGCCATAGACAGTTCCCGCTCAGGATAAGGGTTAAACCTGAACCTTTTGCAAAAGATCTGTTATTGTCAAAAGCTATTTTCAGTCTCAGCAATGAGGCGCCCAAGAACAATCCCTTTTCAAGCTTTAGGGACCCCCATTTTTATCCTTTTGCAAAACCCCTCTTGGACTTATTGTGCAAAGTCTAGAGGCCCATCACAGTCTCCTCGCTTCTCGAGGATTCTGTATCCATTCAGGCTAAGGATTAAACCTGTCACCTCGCTCCTCGAGGTGTAACCCAAAAACCTTCTGCGAGAGGTCGTCTATTTTTAGAAAGCTGATTTTAGTCTCAGCAATGAGGCGCCCAAGATCATCCCTTTTCCAAGCTTTAGGGAATCCCTTGATTTTTCTCTTCTCGCAAACCTCTTTTGGATTTGTTAGTCCAAATTCCGAAGACCCATCATGGTTTCTTCATCCGAGGATTCTGTATGGTCATCCCTTTCAGGTTAAGGGTTAAGCCTGAACCTCACTTCACGAGGTACCTTCCGTTCAGGTTAGGGTTAAACCTGAGTCCCATTTCCGACTAGATATCTTTTCTAGTCTCATCACGGTTCCTCCATCCGAAGATTCCGCTTCATCTCCCACTCAGGTCAAGGGTTAAACCTGAATCTTGCTTCAGCGATGCATCTATTGTCCCATCACGGTTTCTTCACTCGAAGATTTCGTATGGTCGTCCCTCTCAGGATAAGGGCAAAGCCTGAACCTCGCTCCCCGAGGTACCTTCCTTTCAGGTTTGGGTTAAACCTGAGCTTCATTTAGACAAGGCAATCCTCCTGTCCCATCCTGATTTTCCCCGCAAAGGAATCCGTGCTCTTTGTACATCCATCCAGGAAAGGATCGTCCTTGAAGTTTCATCTCATGAGGCATTTTCCTCAAAAATGTCCCATCGAGGTCTGCCTATATTCCTTCCTCATCCAATTTATCTTGATCTATCTTCGTCCCATCCAGGTTAAGGGCTAAACCTGAGTCATTCCAAAAGGTAGATCTCATCTCACCCATGGGACCTGATCAAAATTCTTACCTTTCACCATTTCGAGATCTTCGCCCAGAGTCCCATCACGATTTCCTCATTTCTATCATTCAGTCGTATCATTGTCGAGGATTTCGTCCCCCCAGGACCGTTCAGGATAAGGTTTTTAGCCTGAAAAGTCATGTTTTAAAAATAAATTCTTCCACACTCAGTTCAGATCGGCTGACTGAGGCATTTTTCAAAATTTGGAGTGTTTCTTTGCCACTAAGCTCGGCTTTCAACCGACTTAGTAGCAAAGAGGGGCATCTGTGAACACCCCAAATTTTTCAAAATGTTGTAAATATCCCTTTTTTTTTTTTTGCTTTTTCCCCCATCTTTGGGTAATTGAGTCAGTTTTAAATCTAAATTCCATTCTGTTTCTCAAATTTTGTTGAAATTAAATTCATTTTACATATCTGACTCAATTTCGGATTCGGATCTAGATCAAAATCCAAATTTGAGCTTCATTATCCAATTTTAAATCAAATTCTCAAAATTTTTAAAAATAACTTTTGAAAAGCTCAGACAGTTCGTCCGGTATCCGTTTGGATCCATCGAGTTGTACTTCTCGATTCGAGATTTAAAACTCGAATATTTTCTCAAAACTTGGGTCCAAACCCATTTTTTGAAGAAATTTCTCCAAAGTAGCCTTGAAATTCTCAGAAAAACCCTCTTTTGTAAATATTTCTCAAAAATACAATTTTTTTTTTTTAGTTTCAATCCTAGCTTTGTCGTAAGTTCTAAGGTTTCATTCCGAAAATACCAAATATATATATATATAATAGAAAACAAAAAAAAAAAAAAAGAAAAAGGGATATATATGGCTAAACCGGTTTTTGAAAACCTCTTTCTGATAATACCCTTTTTAAGAATTTTTTTTTTTTTAGAAAAATTCAGTGAAGGGGCCTTCTTTTTGGAAATTACGTGAAAAATCTGAAGGACCGAATACTTCGTTAGGGTTTTCTCGCAAGGGGTCGGGGGCCGAACACCTTCCCTTCCTTTTCCAGAATGGTCTGCTCCCAATCGGGCTCCCCCATGTCTTCATTCCCTCCACCTCTACCATTGGATCAAAACCTCCTCCTTCGTTCATCATCAACGAACTCACAGCATCACACACCTCCATGTGCGTTCCTCCTTCCCGAAGCCTCCATCCACCATCCACCCTTCATCTGCAACGGCGCGCCCACCTCCCGAGCTCCTCCACCCTCCGATGGCAGGAACCCCCTTTCTTCAACCCTCGGATCATCCTCCCCACGGATGGTCCGTCGATCCCTAACCTCCCCTCTCTCTCGATGCTTCTTCCATCCCTATATAAACAGAGCCAGAGGAGCGGAGAAGAAAGGAGAGGGAGTCGAGGATTAACCCATTGGCATCCATTACAACCCACTTTCATCGGCCTTTCTGCTGGAGTTATTCTCACAATCCATCGCTCTCGCATCTTCTGGACACCAAGCAGTCCTCCTCTACCCCGATCTCTCCTGAGGTGATCGAAGGAAGCCGATTCCCCAGAACACCTCCTCTGCAAGGAACCGGTAAGAGCCCCTCTCGTTTCCAATTTCCTGTCAATATCTCTTTACATTGTTGTCTTTTTTTTTCTTCTCTTTCTCTTTCTCCTTTTTGTTTCATTATCTTGTCTATCCCCCTGGTTTTGCCTCGGTTACGCATTATCGAGTGTGTTGAGTTGCTTATAGCAACCCCAATCCCTCTTCTGTGCTACAGCAAACGGAACTATCGTTCCAACACATTTTTTTTTTTGGTGATATTGTATTCGTTATTCTCATTTCTGTATGCATTATGGCTCGAAGCACCACCTCTTTTACAATCTCTGCACCTTATTGTTATTTCCAGTTTTCCTTTTTTTTTACATTGATTATATCTCAATCATCGTGATTGTCATCATTCATGATTGTAATTTACACCCCTTTGATTTGCATCTTTGATTTCGTCTTCTGCACCCCATGACTGGATTCCCTGCATAGTGTTCCATCTCACCCATGTAGCATTCAACCTTTAAATAGGGTAATTTATGGGTCATGTGAATTTAATCTTTTGAATTCTTGTTCCTCCCTCGTGTTTAGTAGGTCCAGCAGGAGTTATACTTACAACCTGTTATCAGCCTTTCATCGGCTGATAAAGTTAGTAAAGTAGGTCCCATAAATTTATTTAAGCCTGAGCTTTGGTTTTCTCTATCACGCCCCAGAACTTAATAATGCAGTAGCAACTTGTGGCATCGTAAATAATTCATTTTCTGTTTCCCAAAGCAAGTTCATGGAGTTTTCAAACTCTCTTTTGAAGTATGTCAATGAAGATTTACTTCACATGAATGTGGATGGAAAAGACACAGGTAGGATTTTTGCCTTAATGTCAATATTGTTGAATTCTCATGAAAATGAACATGAGGATGATTCATCAAGATTGGTGGAATCTATGGAATTAATAACATCAGGAGCTCATCATCAGGCTGTCGATAATGGGCGTTCTAGAGAAGAAGGTGCCAATCAAACCATCTGATTTTGGTATTGATGGCCAACCTCATGTTTTATGCTTCAGAAGTTAACATCTCATCTATGTCCACCCCCAATTTTGTTTACCTGAAACTCCGGTGGCTATGAATTGCATATTCAACGCAGAGAATCCTGAGATACCATGGATGCGTAACCATCAAACAGTGAGCAAATCAAGCTTAGCTATTACACAAACAGATACTGAAGTGCCTGTTTAAGTTGTATATGGGCCCTTAGGTTTCTGGAACCCTTACTCTGTTAAGCATTAGTTCGAAGGATGCAGGCCCTGGTGAAGGGTTGAAAATCGAGAACTCTGGATCTGGTTCGCCATCTGGAAGCCCCATGTATGAAGGCGTTGGAGAAGAAGACTCAAATGCTTGCAAACATAAATATCTCTTCAAGGGTCTCAGTTTACAGGAACAGGGTAGTTTACAGGAACAGGATATGACGTCCAGCAACATCTCTGCATTTTTTTTTATCATTGTGCATTGCGCACACAGCTTGCACAGTATGTCGTTTGGTTCCACTTGATCGTTCGCATAAACATGGTAGACATTCTATACCAGCATCATGTGGGGGTTCTGCATGTCATAAGCATCTTATTACCTGTGAAACTTCACATTCCATCTTGTAACTACTGTCGAAATTATCATTTTTTTTTTCTTTTTCTCTTTCTTGTATTAACATCATAAGGTAGGATCATATCACTACACCTTGGGGTGGAAGGCGTTTGGTAAGTGACTATAACAACATTTTTTACAGTTCAGACTTTGTTTAATTGGACTTGTTCATAATTGGGCTTCTGGCAGTACCCTATTGAATTTTATGATACAAGGACAGTTTGAAGACCATATTTCGTTCACAGAAAATTTTCTGTGTAGAGGTATATGAAATCATTACAGGGATAGGAAATAAATTGGCGAAGATGATCTTGATCACCAACAGCCTGAGGGCACTGTATTTTCCAAATAGAAAGTTCAAATGATATGGGGGTTGTCGTGAGGGTTCTATCAAGGTGAGTCGGTGTGCCTCTTGAACCGGTGGAAGTTAAACGCAACTACCAGTGACTCTTATGCCCAGATCCAAAGATCTCTGTTGTGGTTTCTTATTGGATTTCTCGTAATATACATTTCTAAAATGTGTCTTCCAACTATCATGTCATACCACCACATTTCACCATACTTGGCTTCATTCACCCCACACCCCCGCTACACTGCTGCACCTGTTACTCACCCTTTATCGCCTATCAACTACCAGCACTGTGCTTCAACACTGATTCCCAGCACATATCTCCTCACTGCCCAGCTCACATTATTCATGCACAACACCATCTTTTCCACCACTGTGCACCACTGGTTTAACACAGTAACATGCTGTCTTTCATTTCCACCATCTGAACTTTTGACCTTCATCGCATGATATACTCATCAATGATAACATCTAGGTCCCTCCATGATACTTTACTCCACCTGTTGTCTCTATAGAACTCAGCTTGTCGATATTATTTCAAACTGATTTCTGATTGAGTATTGATTCATTACAGGTTGTCAGCAAACTCTTAACTACGTTAGCTTATACAGGTTTGAAACTTTTCTTCCAGCACCCATTTTATCAATTCCTAGATCTAACTTGAATTCCAGTTGTAGAGATTTTGCTTAAATTTTCTCATGAATTGTGTAAAAAATATTTTTCTTTTCTCCCTCTGTAAATTGTCTATCATGAGATTTATTTAGGTCCATCATACCACTGCCACATCGAGTCTGAATGCTGCGTAAAGCTCTTTAGGACAGGGAAAATGAATATGGATACCAAAAAAAAAAAATAGAATATAGAAAAGACCGATCCCCATCATATGTAATTGCATATTTCTAAAAGTCATAACACATCAAGTAGGATCACTTCAACCTGGCTGAGTGAGCTTGGTTCGATGTGTTAGCTGAAATGTTTTTGCTGGATCGGTTCAAACTGCCTAGATCCACTCATTATCAGGTCGCACCCCTCCTGTATTATGCCCCAGCATGCTCACATTTTTTTTCTTGTAACACTAATTGTGGTCTACCTCACGGCATTTACATGTATTGTTTGCTGACAAAATCACCATCCTGCTTACAATAGTACCACTCTCATCCATTCATATAGAAAGTATATAAGTGGTATACATATATAGATATGTACATATATGAATTTATGCACATATAAGTATATGTATACATAACATATTCAAGTATATATGTAGGTATATACATCATTCTGTCATAAGAGTGAGCAATTTCTCATACCATTGGCATCTTTTGAAACCTAGGTGATGTGTATAATTCCCCTCTATTTTTTTTTGTTTACCAACCAAGTATTTTGTAGGAGAATGTATAAAAAAAAAAAACATCACTACTTGGAGTTGTGAATTCCATTTTCAGACATTGTAATAATTAGACATTAATTGTCTTAGATAGAATGAATGAGCATTGTAAAATCAATTGCTTATTTTTCATGCATTTTTTTATTTCCCAAAAATTTCTCACATTGGTGAAACACGAATGGCACGTGCACCATTTCGTAAGAGATAAATTAATAATAAGTTGATGATCCACATCAATGGCCATAGTCAGGGTGTGGACAAAACTTAGTGTTTTTATCTTTTACAAAATAACACTGGATCCGTTTTCAAAATTCATCATGTTTCTTTAAATATTTTCTTCTTTTATCAGGATTTAACTTCAAATTAACTTAAAATATATACCAATGGCCATAGTCAGGGTATATTGAAAGTTAATTTCATTTTAAATTCTATAAAAGCACCAAATGTGTTTCATTCTTCTCTTGAATTTAAATGTATATTATTATGTAATGCATTCAATGACCATAGTCAAGGATGTATTATATCTTCAATGATATTTTAATTCATTTAAAGAATGGAATAGCTTTTCAAAATTTGATTTCAAATTCTTCAAATTCATTCATCAATTAGGATGGAACTGCATCATATTTTCAAAATTCCTTTTTCAAAAACTCCAAGTAAATGTAAATATCTTCCTCAATCTATCTTCAATCCTTATCAAATCTGATTCATCCTTTCATTTTTTAAAATTCTATTTTATTTTTCTCAAAGTTTAATTTAACTTTGAGATTTCAAAAGTCATTTTTTTTATATCAGATTTCAAAGTTCAATTTGACTTTGAAATTCCAATTCATTTTTATATTCAAAATTCCAATCAAACTCAAAGTTCAATCTAACTTTGAGATTCTTGATTTATCTTTCTAAATTCAAACTTCAAAAATTCAAGGTCTAATTTGACTTTGAAATTCGTTTGTATATTCAAATTCTAAATTTTATTTTCTAAGTTCAATTTAAAACTTGGAAGTTCTTGATTCATCTTCTAAATTTAACTCCAAATCCATTTTAAGATCCAAATTTCAACACTCGCATTGGATCTCAGACTTCAGATCCAATTCTATTTTAGGATCCAAGACCCAATTCCACAATGGATCTCAGACTTCAGATCCAAATCCATCTTAGGATCCAGAAATCAACTCCATGTTGGATCTCAGACTTCAGATCCAAATCCTTCTTAGGATCCAGACTCCAATTTCACTTTTGGATCTCAGACTTCAGATCCAATTCCCCTTTAGGATCCAAACTCCAAATTCACCTCGGATCTTAGACTTCAAATCTAATTTCCTTATAGGATCCAGAATCCAACTTCACATTGAATCTCAAGCTTCAGATCCAAATCCATCTTAGGATCCAGAACCCAATTTTATATCGGATCTCAAATTTCTGATGTTAAATCCATCTTTAGATCCAATTCTATTCTAGATTTTAAATCCAAGTTCATTTTCAGATCTCATCTAAACTCCCTAAATCCATTTTTGTTCTTAAATACCATTTGATCATCTCAGATCCATTCCAAACTTAAAAATCTGAATTCAATTCCATCTCAAGTATCCATTTCCTTTCCTAAATTCAAATTCAAGTTCAAAATCTATCTCTTAACTTTGAAACTTCATTTCCTTCCATTTCAAAGCTTCAAGTCATTTCTCCTCATTTGTTCTTCCAAAAATCTGATTTACTTCAAAGACTTAGAACTTCTCTGATCTATCTCGAGTTCTAAGCGAGATTCAAACATTTCTTCACTCCCTTACCAAGTTCATCTCAGAATACTTGGAAATTTCTAAAATCAATGTTTCTAAAGAGCATACATTATGGCATTGCACAAGCATGATTCTTTGTGCATTTAGATCTTTTAGAATAAATTCTTAGATTATATTTAGGCAAAGCAAAAGGCATAGATTCGATCCTTGGTTCGATTACCCCTGGTAAAGGCGCCAGGAACGGTCGATCCTCGTACCGACGAGCGAATCCCGTCTCTCCATTTTTCCCGCAAATTTTCAAAACGGAGGCGAGTAATTTTTCTAAATGTTTTCCAATAAAGGTCAAGTGAAAACCATGCAAAAGAGTTCCTTTTTTCTTTCTCTTCTTTTCTCTTCTCTCTTTCTTTTTTTTCCTTTATTCTTCTCCCTTCAAAAAGGAGGAGAATAGAGGTTAAAAAAGGGAAAAAAGAAGGAAGAGAGAGAAACCAATAAGAAAGGAAAAATTTTGCGATGATCACAGAACCACCCCAACGATATCACTGGAGAGTCACCACTCCAATGACCTTCATTAGAGAATCACCACTCTAATGGCATCGCTAGCGAATCACTACGCTAATGGCATCGCTGAAGCGTCACCACTTCAACGGTATCACTGGAGAATCACCACTCCAATGACCTTCATTAGAGAATCACCACTCTAATGGCATCGCTAGCGAATCACCATGCTAACGGCATCGATGAAGCGTCACCACTTCAACGGTATCACTGGAGAATCACCACTCTAATGACCTTCATTAGAGAATCACCACTCTAATGGCATCGCTAGCGAATCACCACGCTAACGGCATCGCTGAAGCGTCACCACTTCAACGGTATCACTGGAGAATCACCACTCCAATGACCTTCATTAGAGAATCACCACTCTAATGGCATCGCTAGCGAATCACCACGCTAACGGCATCGCTAAAGAATCACCACTTCAACGATATCACTGGAGAATCACCACTCCAATGACCTTCATTAGAGAATCACCACTCTAATGGCATCGCTAGCGAATCACCACGCTAACGGCATCGCTGAAGAACTACTCCATTCAGCGGTACAGTTGGCGCTACCAGAAATCACCTCCTGAGCCAACACACGACTATCCTTCAGACAGTGGTGGGGGAACAAAATTCCCGCAACGCTCTCTCACGAGCGGCAATGCCCTGGAAATCGGTGTCGAGCCATCCCCAGAACACGACCCTCTCAGGAGTCCAATGCCATCACCGGCATCCCACACAACATGCAAAGCACAAAACAACAGATACGTTCTCATCACCAAGAACGACTGGGAAAATGACAGTGTCAAGTATCCGCCTACGGGATAAATAAGGGCTCACTGGCACCGACGAGGCTTTAACCTCACTGTCTAAAAAGGTTCACATCAAACGAGATACCCCTCGTCAAGGACAGGACTACCACAATTCCAACGAGGTTGGAAAAGAGGGAAACATCCATACCTGAACCTCACACGATGGTTCTCATCGAAGCCATCTCATCTATAACACGATAAGGATAAAGCTCGATAATTGCTATGACATCTTAATCGTTTCCACTAATACAACATGGAACGAGAAGGGTGAACTACGCAAGTAGCTCCCTAAATCTCAGTCGAAAACTCCTACTCTCACCGGAGTCGACTCGATACAGCTTGGAAACTATATCCACCAGCACAAACGAACACTTAGGTTCTGATAAACGATGTCTCAAGCCTGTTACACGAGGCTTACGCACGAAATGGGGCCTCACATCGAAAGACACCCGAAAGCACAAAATTCATCAAATCAAGCAGAGCAGCTACTAAACAACAGAAACTGGGTTAGAAATACTCACAGTGTGATGGCTGATGCGTGCAGAGACTTGAACCACACTTCTTAACTCCTTTTAAAAACACTGCTCTGATACCAATTCTGTGGCGACCCAAACCCAGATTTCCCGACCTTTGAGGAAACCCCCTTTTTTTTTTGAAAACCAAAGCGCAAGCGCGGAAGAAATCAAAAGGGAAAAGAACAAGCGGAAAAACCCTGGGCGGTCACTACAGGTGTGAAACAACATTTAAATGAAACAACCTTTATCAAATACATCTTCACAAAATTGTACATCCAATCCCTTATACAAAACACTGCCAGGATCCAACAAGCGAGGTTCAGAAGTGTGGGTTCGAAGTCCGCTGCAGCACATCGAGTTCCACCGCACGTCGAAGTAAACCTGTATCCCCATAAAACGGGGTCAGTACTCTTTCGAGCTGGTGAGACAAACCAACATGATCTGCCAAAGGTGTGGAAATCAAGAACAAGCTATACATGGTAAACGTAGCATGCCAATATACAGTATTTGAGCAGTAGCATCATAGACAAGGATAGAACACTGATATCTACACATGGAGCATTATCAACACTTCCTATAGCATGCATCAAGACACGTGATTTAGCAATGGATCAACATTTTTAACTAGGTATGCATCACAGAACATAAAGTACAAGTGTATCAATATGAAAGACTGTAACTAACATACATCAATGCAAGTAGTCAAAGCATAAGTGACTATTATGCATTATAGAACATAAAGTACAAGTGTATCAATATGAAAGACTGTAACTAACATACATCAATGCAAGTAGTCAAAGCATAAGTGACTATTATGCATCACAGAACATAAAGTACAAATGAACAGTCTTATGCATTGTGTCATAGGTGAAAGAACTATCCTATGATGATTCCAACATCTCAAGTTATGATGCTATGATGGGACAGTTAGAAGCATTTGGCAAGAAAGGCTTAACTCACAAGCAGTGCCAAGTTTCCCAACCCGTACGTTGCAACCATAAGCGAGCTCATCTCGCTAACCACTCGCCAAGGAGTTCCAAGGTTGCGTAAGTCTTGCACCCCTGCAATATCCATAGGCTAAATTGCATATGTCTCACACTACTGCAATATCCATAGTGCATCCCAAGACATAGCAAACACGATTATGCCCACGTTCCGTAGTTGACAAACATACGAGATTTGTTAACATGAGTTAGTGATCACATTCATCACGCGTGCCATCTATGTACTTTAAAAATTGTGTACCAACTACGCTAAGTCGAATCATGATACATTACATCGATCCTCACACTTACATCGCATAAGCCGAAACACTTAGTGCACTTGTTGGGATATTGGATCCCACTCCAAACACACTTGCAGCCCTTTGGGCTGTAGCCCGGATGCGTGCTAAACAAGTAAAGGAGAGGCAAAAAGAAGTCCAGCTGCGGCTGGTGTTGTCAAAAACGTATCCGCCTCAAACTATCACTTGGTGCCATGGGACACCAAACCCGTACATTGCAGGCCCGGCTTGGATAGAATGGCAAGGCTGCAACAGAGACAGCTATGTTGTCACAAAAACGCAGTGGCCGAGTGTTGGGTCTGTGTAGGGGCTGGTCCAGAACATGACCCCGACATGGTTCAGCAACAACGCAAGGCAGCCCAGGCCTGAACGGGACATCCAGACCGGATGGGCTCAGCTACACAGAAATCGATCCAGGTCTGGACTAATTGGTCCAGACCCAAAAGGAGGCACACTCAGATCTGAGCATGGTCTGGACCGATTGGTCCAGACCCAGTTGGCTACAAGTAGTACCAAAAAAGGGAGGTGGGGGTGCAGGCCTACCGCCTGCACCCGGCTGCAGCTGCAAGGCTGCAGCCAAGGCCGAAACGCAACTCCAAAAAAGCAAAAAGGGCTAAATGCCCGATCCGGCTATGACCGGCCATGGCCTTTGACAGGTCTGGACCGATTCGGTCCAGACCATGTCAGGCCCCAACGAAAACCCCAGCCACCCGCAATGGGCGCTGGCAAGGGTTTTTGCTCAAGTTGGACAAAGACGAGAGGAAAGAGGTAAAAAGCTAAGATAGGAAGCGATTTCCCCATGGCTCGGACTGCTTGAGCTTAAGCCAGCACCTCCAAAGGAGGTCAACCCGAATGGGTAGGTAGCTAGGCTTATGCCAAGGCGTGCCACATTGCCAACCGAACCAGACTTTAAGAAGTCTTGCTGTTACAAAGCAAATCGTAAAAAAAAATGATACTTGAAGCTTTTGAGGAAAACGAAAAGTTAAATCGTTATCTTGCAAGTCACATTTTTCAAATGCTAAAATGGGATTTAAGAAGTACTAATAAACATGCCAACGAGAAAAACCGTATGGCCTTGAGCTACAATGCCAATATTGCATGAGAAAGAAGCTTGAAGACATACTTAACCGGACATTCATTATGCATGCAATCAACTCCATTCAACACCCACAAATCGAAGGAAAACATGTATTGGCAACTTACGAAAATGCATGAAACAAGGTGCATTTACTTATCCGAAGTCCACACTATGCATAGGGAAAAGGAGGTGTCTCACCTTCGGGGCTTTAAAATGGAGGAAATGAGGAAGGTGGAGGCAATGGTGTCCACGGCTGGAGTTGCTCCACACCACACCCACAAACTCACTCTCACTCGGTTTTGGAGAAGAAGAGGAAGAAGGGGAAGAGAGAGAGGTTCCTCCAAGAAAATCGCCCAAGAGGTCCTCTCTTTCTCTCTCTTGAAACCTTAAGTACATAGGGTTTACAAAAAGGAACGGCTAGGATTAAAACTCATAAGATGGAGGGCTGGAGTGCTCCACGCCCCTTCCATGGGTATCCACGCCCAATGCATGTTGAGCTTTTAAAACATTTCAGAAATCTTTCAAAAATGCCATTGCAAAGTACCTTTAATGTTTGAAAGTTTTACGAAAGAGCCACCCAAGCTCACCCAATCAGATTTTAGCATTTGAATTGTTTTGAAACAATTACAAAAATGCCATGGGGTGCCAACCCCATGGTCTCCCTATTAAAGAAATGTTTTTCATGATGAGCTTCAAGGCTCATCATGAGCTTCAAAAGAAGAAAAGGGCCAATCGTGGCCTATTTTTCAAAAGCCATGCAAAATCTTACAAGTATGCCATCCAGCTGGTCAAACCCTTGACCAACTGGTCAACCAAGTCTAAACTCATCCTCTTAGAAGGGCGCACAAAGGGTTTGGGTCTTCTAGGTGACCCGGATCCAAGATCCAAAAATTGCCAATTAATAAGTGTCAAAACAATCCCTATTTAATGCCCTAAAACACTGAATAAATCCAATTAAATCTTTCAGTTCTGTTTATAACCTCAATTACTACGAAATGCATGAAGTCTTATAAGGAAATTCTCATCTGATTGCAAGAATTAAGCGTATTATGATTCGGGTTCAAACTTGGGTCAAAACTCGTAATCCGCATGCACTGACGAGGTTTTTACGTCGTATAAGTCCCAAATTCGGGGACAAACCATAAAAATATAATATAATTTAACCCTTAAATTCTTGAAAGCTAATTCGTCCAGAATTAGACACTTCTTACTTTCACAATATATTTACGCGGTTTTGAGGTCGCGAACACAAGGCAGAAATACAAAGCATAGTCAAATTTCATCAAATCGCGTGTTACTTCACAAGTACACACAAACATACATTCCAACTCAAATCACACAATAAAGCACTCAGAAATTCACGGGTCTTACAAAAGATCACCTCTCTATCCATAGAAATAGTATAGAATGACAAAATACATGGAATGATATGACCTAAATGCAAGATTTCAAAGAAAACTCTAAAATAAGCAAAATTACGCATACGGGTACGAACCAAACATAGCATTTAACGCAATAATGCAAAAATCCACCATAGACATGTCTGATATTTTGCAGGCTGCTAAAGAACATGAAAATAAACATCTTTGGCTTTTACAACTTTGGGATTTGACCTACGGTGAGTTTGGTAGCAGAGATTTGGTTCTGACAGAACTAAAATCAATAGGATCTGATGTGAAAATGGATAAAAATTAATAATTGACCATCAAAATTTCTGAAAATTAAATTGGGAATTACTGACATGCATATGAACAAATTTTATTGTATGGATTTGGCATTTGATCAACTGGATGAGAAACAAAAATATGACACTACACGCATATACTAGAAGATCAGATATAAATACCAAAATAGGAGACTGAAATAAAAAATACGGAACTGGTATGAAGTCTATCCTAAAAATTGCAAAATTTCAGAATCAAACAGAGGACATTGAGAACATAAAGTTCATGTTTTACAAATTCAGATTTGGAGCTATATCTAGAGAGAACCAATCGACTTCAGTCGATCCATAGTCTCAGAGACTCAAATCAGGTTCTGACACGTGTCCCAAACTCTCGGATTTTGTTTAGAAACAAAAAAAATCATAAAAATCTTATAAAATTTGTTTAAATACTAAGCTCAATGTCGAGTTCAGGGCATTTTTTTAATTGGCAATTCGATCTCACATGAGGGAGATCTATATTTTACAAGTTGAGACCAAATATTCAGAATGTTTCCCGAGTCATAAAACCCGACTTGGCATTTTAAACTTTGAACACAGTAAATGAATTTAAATGTTTCCGATTTTTTTGCAGATTATTAGGGACATCTAAGAGTACGTAATATAAAGTTTTTGTCATTTTTAGAGAAAAATAAAAACATGAAATAATGAGTGGACTGACTGCTAAAAACAGAGCATTACTGAAATAAAACAGAATTGAAATGGACACTAAATACTACCTAATTAATTTCTAAAATATACTAAATTAATGAAATAACATACGAATTAAATCTAATTAATGCATGAATGCTGGAAAATCATCAAGGAAGCATGATCCTATTTAATATATGTCGTTTTATGGGAATGGTCCAATCCATCATTCGGACGAACCCCTTCTTAAAAATGCGAAATCCATAAAATTTAGTATGCAAATTGAAACAAGCCTATTATTTCAATATAATCAGCTCGAATGGGAGCTTACCTTGTGTTATTCTGATGTTTTGGAGCTTCAGAGATGGGTGGCTACAGGATGGCTCTGTGAGAATATACTCTAGATGCAAAAAGCTCAGATGAGCCCAAAGGGGGCATGGACTTCAGGGAAGGAAAAGGGGAATTGAGATTACGACTTAGGTTGAAGTTCATATCCAAAGAGAAGCCTCCTTTGGACTGGGTGTGGGCTAGGGATTTGTAGACTGCTGGAAAAAATTTGAAATTCAAAAATGAGGTCATCTGGACCCTCCATGTGGCACCATCTCAGAGAATGATACTTTGGATTTTTTGAAATAAATAAATGCAATTTTTGTAAATAAGACACCTGAGCTGGATTTGAAAATATTAAAAAATAAGGTTTGCTTGATTCTCTCTGCAGGAGCTTCTCATATGGCGCCACCTTAGAGGATGCCACCTTGGAGTTTGCTTTTATTTGAAATTCAAAGCTTTGTTTCTCTAGAAGAAGGAAAGACCACCATGTGGTGCCACCTCAGAGTGGCTCCACACTCACATGTGTCAGAAGGAAAAACAGAGGAAGCATATGGCGTCACCTTAGAGGGGATTTGAAATTTTGCTTTTTCCTAAAATCAAGCTGCAAAGCTATTTTTGTGGAAAGCTCCTTTTCAGAAATAGCGTCACCTCAGAGGGGAGATTCTTATACTTTTTTTGAAGAAAGGAGATTTGGACATGTGGCATTTCATGGTGGTTCCACACCTGACAAGTGTCAGCTTGCAGAAGGAGGCCTTCCAAATGGCGCCAATTGAGGAAGAATTCGAAATTCAAATTGGGTTGGCTCTCGAAGAATGGAGGGTAGCCATGTGGCGTCACCTCCGGGTGGCCGCATAGTGACATGTGGCAAGAGGGAGGAAAAAGAGGAAAAGGGACATGTGGCGCCATCTCAAATCAGATAAAAAAATAAAATTGAGGATTTGCGCCACCTCAGTCTGGAGTTTGAATATTTGAATTCTTGCTTTTTTTGAAGGAAGCAAAGAATGACACGTGTCATTTGCTTTTTCTAAGGAGAGCAGAGAGAGACATGTATCTTTTGCTTTTTCTGAGGAAAGTAGAGAGAGACATGTGTCACTTGCATTTTCTGAGGAGAGTAGATCTTGACATGTGTCAGGTGCAGGAGAAAACACCTCAGATGGTGCCACGTCAAGGGAGGTCATTCTACTTTTTCTGGAGAAAGGAGAGATGGACACGTGGCGACTCAGGGTGGCCCCAGAGTGCCATGTGGCAAGGGAGAGAGAAATAAAGGTGGTGGACATGTGGTGCTACTTTAATGAAGCTCCACATTGACACGTGGCATGAAATAGGAAAAGGTGACTGAAGACATGTGGCGCCACCTTAGAGAGGGCCCACACTGACACATGTCAGAAGATAAAAAGAGGAAGATGTAGGGAGGACAAGTGGCAATTAATGGAGGTGCAGAGAGGAAGACATGTGGCAAAGAAATAGAAGCTGAGAGAAAATGATATATGGCGCCACCTCTAGGTGAACCCCACAGTGACACATGGTAGAGGATGGAAGGAGAGAGAAATAAAGCATCAAATGGCGCCATCTTAGTAACAAGGCTTCTATTGTAAGACCCGCAATTTTTCAGAAAATATCTGAATAAAATTCATGAGGCATTTACCGGTAAAAATAGCATTTTTTCTCAGAATGCAAAACAAATCAATTCCTGCGAGCCAGTTATACTTAGGATATTCGTCGAATCGCGAATATATGCTCAAACACTCTGGAAGCCATAACTTCCTACTCGAACGAAATCAAAGGATTCCTGCGAGCCAACTTTCTTAGTTACGTAAATACGAAGGGAATGGCGTACTCAGAATTTTTCGGAAAATAATCGTCGAAAACCCAAAATTTTTGCGGGACCCACGAAAATATTGGTGGGACCCACAAAAATATTCCTCAGAAAATATCTGGTGGGACCCACAAAAATATCCCATGGAATATCCAAGTGGGCCCCACACCAAGCAACCTCTTGGAATTAAAAAGAAGCCAAGGGGGTAAAAGGGGCATGGAAAAACCCAAGAGGAGGTGGGCTTGGGCTATAAATAGCCCTCCCCACTCTTTCTCTTCTCATAAAAATCGACCCCCCTCTCTCTCTTGCCTTCTCTCTCTCTCCTAAACCTCCCCTACCTAGCCTAGCCCACCTGACTTAATCTGAGCCTGCCTGACCTGGTCCTAACCCACCTGACCTGGGTCTGAACCCACTTGACCTGGTCCAAACCCAGATGGCTTGACTTGAACATCGTTAGGTTTAAAGTCAAAGTCAAAGTCCTTTTTGGTCCAGATTCCGGTTTGGATTTCTGAACCCAGACTTAGCCTACTTGAGCTGAGTTCGAACCTACTGAACCCAGTTGACTTGGAACGAACCCTATTTGGTTCAAACCACCTAGGTTGAGTAGTTTGACCTGCTCTACCTCTTTCTCAACTAAGTCAGCTTCATCTGACTTAGTCTGACCTCTCGAAGGAAGGCTCGAAGCCAAAGGAGCAACCTGGAGCCGTTTCTTCCATGATTTGAAGTAAGTTCGCTTCGTTGATCCATCTCTCTCAAGTATTCGATTGTTTGTATATAGCATATACTTTCTGAAGTAGTATCTCGCTTTAGTTCTTGAGTGAGCTCTTTTTGGACACTTCGGTGTTCACCCGCTCGTCTCGTAACTATCGTCAGATATATCTATGTTCAAACACGTAGTATATGCGTTTTAAAAATGGTATCTTGCCCTAGTTCTTGGTTGAGCCCTTCAGAACACTTTGGTGTTCACCCGCTTGCCTCGTAATTATCGTTGGATGCGGATCTAGGTGTATATCTGCTGATTCTGCCGACGCGTCCTATATCGTACAGGCTATGTAATTTACCTTTACCATCGCGTCGTATGATGCCAAGACTCTCTGTTTTCTGCACTTCCGATTACTGCACTTTCGATTATGTATTTACTTACGCCGTCGCGTCGAACGATGCCAAGGCTCTTGCTTTCTGTAATGTATTTACTTACGTCGTTGCGTCGAACGATGCTAAGGCTCCTGTTTTGTTATATATGTAGAATATTTCGTTCAGTTACACACCCTGAACAATAGTATATGCATTTCTTTACACCGCTGCTGTATAAAGCACAGGCTTCTGCTTATACTACATATATAGCGCATAAATGAGCGTTCAAATGGAGATCAACTCCAAATCGCCAATGCGATTCTCTGACCGCTCCTCATTCAAGATTCTGCTTGACGAATGAAGCCCCTATTGGAAAGGCTTCGCTTTTTGGCAAAATGCTCTTTACGTAAAGATTAAGTAAATTACGTATGGCATGGCTATGGCCCAGGGTTCCTGCAACCTTGATGGATGCAAAGTACGCACAATGGTGCACATCCATTTCCCGAATTAAGCGTAGCGATTTCCCGCCAAAGTGGGGAAATGCCGCTGAAATGGATAAAAGAAACACGCGCTTTCTCCATAAAAGAGAGGAAGTGTTGCTGAAATTTCTGAAGAAACTACTGATAGCTCAGAAAGAATGTAGCAGGATACTCTGACATATAGTAGAGTGCTACCCAGTTCATGGATTGCCTTCTACAAACGTAGAAGGGTTCGTCGCACCGCTGCGGATAGAGCAGAAAAGGTGCTGACGAAATGGTTGGCAGAAGAGCTGCCGGAACCAGTTGAACGGCATAATGATGTCCGTTGATAGAACAATGCCAGATCGGCTCGTATCCTTGTGCCTACAAGGGCACCTTGTTCGTAAGGGCCGCTGAGCCGGAGTAGAGGTTGCGCCTTGGCTAGGTTTAGACTCGTTGCGTAAAAATACGCCGAGTAGCCGATCTATTTAGATCGAGTCATATGCATGCTTATTGAGAACGGTTACACAACCAGACTCGTAAGGGCCGAAGAGCCAGAGTGTGTTGTTTCCACCTAAAAAGGTGTGATGCTCGTGGTGGCCGAAGTGCCAAGAGCGGTGTTCTGCATGCATATGAATAAGACTTAAGGTCGCATATACCCCGCGGTTGAAAATCGTGTTAGGGGTACCCCCTCAGTAATGACTGTGTTGGGGCGAACTGAATGGGGACGGGTATATACTCCCGTAGAGCTAAAAGCACGGGCTGCCTAAATGGCATGCAGATTCTGTCCAAGTAATTGTAAGACTGGCAGACCCCTTCAGGAATTATGCTCACTGTGGAATGACAGTGATGGTACAGCCTTGAGTGACATGTATTTTACTTTGGACCTGATAGAGTCCACGATGGCCTCAGTCACTCATGGGTTTTGGGGTCGTGGTTACTACTGCAAGTAGAGGATGCATCCGAATATGGGCCTAGTAGGGTTCTCCCAGTTGAAACACACTGCCCTACTATAGATAGGGTCAACAGGCCTCTGGGGTATCTAAAATACATAGAATAATCAACCCCCAGAACGTCGCGTTGATGCCCGGACAATAGCTCTACCTACGTACCAAAGGCGGGAGCGGTTAATTATCAAAACAATGCATTAGTTCTAGGTACAGCGATGCTTTGAATGTGTGAGTGGATGACGTGTTGAGTCAGTCCTGCATAACCTTTGTGAAGGTGTCATGTTCGGTATACTACTAGACCGACTGGGCGAAGACCCGTATTGTATCCGCACGACTAAGCGAAGCTCGAGGAGCTGTCCTTAGATGCATGGGATACGGATGTGCCAAGTATGAAGACTTGAGCTAGACATCACTTTGAGACCCGAAAGAGGTCATGGCTAAGTCGTGGAGACTTAAGCGGTTATTCCAATCACAACCCTGAAAAGGCTTGCTCTAAGTCATGAGGACTCGAGCGGATGCTCAACTCATAGTCCTGCGGAGGCTCTTGCGATATACGCCAAGTCTTGGAGGCTTGAGCGTCGTTATTGCGCATTGCGACTCTGAGTGGTCATTATTGTACTTGACTCCCGAGGATGTATGTTTGCTTGCTTACCAGACCATCAGTGGTTCTGACCCTGTTTAATGGAGATTTCAGGTGTTGGACCTGCGTGACGATATGCGATGCAAGGTGGCATCAAGTTCTAGGGTTTCTCTAGACAGAGTTGTACTGCTTCCTTTTATTAAACCCATGCTGCTTATTCAAGCAATGATGTTGTAATAACCATGTGGTTTACGATAAAATGGAACATTCGGTGGTCAATGAGTGGCTTGGCCACATACCTACAACGTGCTCAGAATTTTCTAAAACTGACGACTCATTATCATCTGATTTCGCTGCTAAAAGCTTTTCTAAGTTCCGCTGCAAAGAAAAAAAAAATCATAAAAATTTTAACTTAGCTTTGTTTTGGAAATCCGGGGCGTTACAGAATTGGTATCAGAGCATGTGTCTGAGAAACCTGGTTCAAGATCCGTCATGGTCCCGATATCGCACTGTAAGTATATGTTTTGATACTTTTGTTCTGATCTGGGTGCATCTTTGTATAGATGGCAACTCATGACTCTCGAGGATATTTCTATCGTTGCAAGGTCATGCACGATGAGTGGATATGCCCGTATGAAGTCCAAGACTGCCAATACTGTGGCGAAGATGGGCATTCCGCCAACGAGTGCCAAAGGAAATATACCGCCGATATGGGTCGGCGGGCTTCAATGGGTCTCAGGGATGAGACTTCACGTGTCAGTACCCCAACATCTTTTGATGAATTACCAAGGCTGATGGATTTTGATTTGAACTTCCCTGCGGAGGTCTATCACTCGCCAAGCTACCATCCGGCATCACATACGCCGAGCTTAAATGGCAGGAACAGAAGAGAGGATTCCTTCTGTTCGCCGATCGTTATTTCAGACTCCCAGAGTCTTGATCTTGCCGACTGGGAGAGTGGACTGGATTCCCTCATGTATCCCCAATATTCGCTTGAGAGTGCGGAAGTGCCGCCCAAGCCAAAGCTAGTAGTGCCTGCACCAAGGCCATGTGGCAATAGATGGACCTTTTTGAGTTCGTCTTCATCAAAGAAATCCAAGTCTTAAAGAGACTGTTGATGTTTTGGAGTCAGTAGACTCATGTATATAGTTTCTCAACGCCTAAAGTCTGCCAGTGCGGCATGATGTTTTGTTTAAGGCGATGCTTGTGTAAATGTGATGTATATTAAGTAAATAAAGCTTTTACTTCCGCATATACATCGAGAAACTAAAAACAAGTGCTTGTGTGTGATTAGATAAATGGCTCCTGCGACGAGGAGAACCATGCCGAGTGAGGAGTCCCATACGCAAGGATTCCTGTTGGAAACACTCAACAATCTAGTTACCGCCATCCGTGAAACGAGGCCAGAACCAGTCGCACCACGAAACGAGCACCTGGGAGGAGTGACTTATGAGAAGTTCCTCAAGCTTGACCCACCAGTTTTCATTGGCAGAGCCGATCCGGAGCTCGCAGAAAGTTGGATCGAAGAGACAAAACGGGCCTTCTCAGTACTAGGAGTACCAGAGGAGAAGAAGACCAACTATGGCACGTATCGGTTGAAAGACAACGCACGGAAGTGGTGGGATACCACTAAACTTATCCAGTTCTCACAAGTCGAAGTCATTCCTTGGACTGACTTTCGGAGGACTTTTATGGATAACTACTTCCCGTTGCATTCCAGAAACAAGAAAAAGATGGAGTTTCTGGAGTTGGAACAGGGCGTTATGAGTCTAATGGACTATACCACCAAATTTTAGAATCTAGAGCGCTACTACTCTCGATTGTTCGAAACAGACCAAGAAAGGGCCGACAAATATGTGAATGGTCTGCGCGAAGGGCTGCGATCTCGAGTGATAACAAGCATGCCTTCGACTTTTCAGGCTGCGGTAGCAGCAGCTTAAAAAATCCAAGAGGATTGGGCGCGATATAAAGTGATCATAGCAAAGAAGCCTATAGTGAATGGTGGGAATCGTAAAAGGACGTTCCCAAGTGGCCAGGGTTCACGACAACCCTTTCAAAAGAAGAAGTTTCAAGGAGGGAACAACACTCAACAAGTCGTGAGGCCAAGACAGAACACAACTACGAATGGTCAGCAGTCCAACTTCCGCTGCCCAAGGTGTCGTATGAACCACCCTGGAAAGCCATATCCTCGTGACATGGGTGGATGCTTGTATTGTGGCAAGATGGGCCACTTTATAAGGGATTGCGCCAAGAAGGCTGCAGATGAACAGAGGAGTAATACCGGATCTGCCAAACCTTCTCGACCAACACCACAATGTTCTCAGTTTCAACGACCTCCACCTAGAGTAGAACAAAGGTCTGCTGCAGGTCGTGTATATGCTGTAACGACTGAACAAGTCGAAAATGGCGACCTGATTGAAGGCACCGTACCTGTTAATGAACATGCAGCTTATGTCTTGTTTGATTATGGTGCTACTCATACGTTTATCTCCGACAATTTCACCGAACAACTCCACGCCTCGGTGCAACCGATTGATAAAATGATTGAAGTATATAACCCATTGGGTTCACGCACCAAATGTATCCGGTGTGTGAAAAATTTGGATATTGAGATAGCAGGGCAACACTTGCCTACTGACGCCATCCTGATCGATATGATATAGTACGATGTCATTCTAGGAATGAATTGGTTGGCTCAGAATAATGCCAAGATTCTGTGCCGTGAGGGCAGAGTGATTCTATCTCGACCCGGATTGCCTAAGATGGAATACCGGTTATCCAAACCAGTTCCACAAAAAAGGCTCATATCAGCACTTAAGGTACAAAAATACCTTAGGAAGGGTTGTGTGGCCTTCCTGTTGAGTCTCTGGGTGGAAAAATCCAACGACCAACCCCTTGAGAGTTTGGAAGTGGTGCGGGCGTTTTCCGATGTGTTTCCTGAGGAATTGTCAGGACTTTCGCCACTTCGTGAGGTTGAATTTGGAATTCAATCCTTACTTGGAACAGCGCCGATATCCAAAGCCTCGTATCGAATAGCACCAACTGAACTCAGTGAGTTGAAGTGTCAGTTGGAAGAACTGATGGAACAAGGGTTCATCCGTCCTAGTGTGTCACCATGGAAAGCCCCGGTGCTGTTTATAAAGAAGAAGGATGGATCCCTTCGGTTATGCATCGATTATAGGATGCTTAACCAGGCAACCGTTAAAAATAAGTACCTGTTGCCTCGGATTGAGGACTTATTCGATCAGCTCAGAACAGCGAGGGTGTTCTCCAAGATCGACCTCAGGTCTGGGTACCATCAGCTCAGAGTAAAGGAAGAGGATATACCCAAGACTGCCTTCAGAACGAGATACGACCATTATGAGTTCGTAGTAATGCCTTTCGGACTCACTAATGCGCCTGCTGCCTTTATGGATCTAATGAACCGGATATTCAGACCATATTTGGATAAGCTTTGTCATCGTCTTTATTGATGACATTCTCGTATATTCTGAGAACAAGGAACAGCACGTGGAGCACTTGAAAATCGTCTTGAAACCCTTCAAGATAACCAACTCTATGCTAAGTTTTCAAAATGTGAATTCTGGCTAGATAAAGTGATGTTCCTTGGCCATGTGATCTCAAAAGATGGAATCGCAGTGGATCCTGCAAAGGTGGAAGCTGTGATGGACTGGAAGCAGCCAGAAAATATCACTGAGGTCCGTAGCTTCCTTGGACTTGCCGGATATTATCGGAAGTTCATACAAGACTTCTCCTGAATCGTCGTACCCATGACGAAATTACTAAAAAAGGGAGTCAAGTTTGAATGGACTGACCAGTGTAAGGAGTGCTTTGAGGTTCTGTAAACACCCCAAATTTTCACTCACCTCCCCTACATCTCCACCAAACATCATCATTCAACCTCTGAAATCGTCGGAGGGCAAAATGGTCATTTTCTGAGCCCGGACCTTGCAAATGTCTAAATTTCATCTGAAACTCTCAAAATTTCTCTATTTTTAGCTCAGATGTTCAAAATTTTACTCCTGACAGGAGACAGACATCTCCGAGTCTTGGCTCAAGATTATATTGCATAAGACATGACATTGCATATCATTGCATGAGCATTTCAAATCACTGCACTGCACAGCATGTCATTTCGAGGTCCAGAACTC
Source organism: Nuphar pumila (assembly GCF_984573655.1). Taxonomy (NCBI): domain Eukaryota; kingdom Viridiplantae; phylum Streptophyta; class Magnoliopsida; order Nymphaeales; family Nymphaeaceae; genus Nuphar; species Nuphar pumila. The sequence continues at coordinate 65,986,631 of NC_143255.1, read as the reverse complement.
TTGATTTCAAAATTTTCAATCCAGATTAAAATTTCAACTCTTTTCAAAATTGACTTCAAAACCCTGGGTCTTCAAAATTATCAATTCTTCCCATTTTACCCCCAGGGCTCTGAATTTCAAAATATTTTCTCAGGAAAATGATCTGAATAGTTTTTAATATGGATTTCAGTCACTTCACCTCAGATTTTGCCCTTTTTGACAATTTCAAATATCTTTCTTTTACAAAATCGCCCTACAGGGGCCAACTCTTTCGAAAATTTCCTGTTTTACCAATTAGTCCAGATTTTATAAAAATTCCAAAAAGAGGTTTTGTTGTTTTATCCTTATTTCAATAAAGAAGCAATGTGGGACCCACACTGAGGTGGTGTCACACAAGCTTTCCTTTTGAAAATTTGAATTTTGAAAAACCCAAAAATATAGGAGCCTTGTCCCCTGGATTGGCGCCACTTGTCTTTTCTCTCTCCTCTCATTTCCATACCAAGTGTCCGTGTGGGGCTACCTTAAGAAGCCGCCACATGTCATCCCATTTATCTGCCATGTGTCACCCTATCCATCCTGCACCATGTGTCATTTCAAAGAACACCAGGAGATGCCAAGTGTCATAGGTTGTCCTGTCTAGAAAAGTGGAGCTTGTCTCCTCTGAGGTGGCACCACTTGAAGTGTGTCTCCTGCAGAGGACACGTGTCAACCTCTCCCTCCTTCTAGAAAAGTAGCCTGACACATGTCTCTCCCTACTTTTCTCAGAAAAGTAGGATACACGTGTCACTCCTAGATTCCTCCAGAAAAAGTAAGCTTGTCTCCTCTGAGGTGGCGCCATCTGGAGTGTGTCTCCTGCAGAGGACACATGTCAAGCTCTCATTTCCTCAGAAAAAGCAACTGCCATGTGTCATTTCCTGCTATCTTCAGAAAAGCTAGAATTCAAATATTCAAATCTCCTCATAGGTGGCGCAAATCCTGAACTTCTACCCTTTTCCATGTTGTTTGAGATGGCGCCACATGGCTTGGCCCTCCTTCTCTCCCCTCTGCCACGTGTCATCTTCTGCTTCTTTCAGAAAAAGCAGGTGACACATGTTTCCTTCTCACTCCTTCAGAAAAAGTAGAGGACACATGTCTTCTCCCTACTTTTTTTCAGAAAAGTAGGAGACACATGTCACTCCTGGCTTTCTTCAGAAAAAGCAAACCATTCAAAAATTCAAACAGGGCCTAGGTGGCGCAAATCCTGAGCTCTGATTTTTCCAGATGGCCTGAGGTGGCGCCACATGTCCTTTCCCTCCTTTTCCTCCCTCTTGCCACATGGCATTGTAGGAGCCACCCTGAGGTGGCGCCACATGTCCACCCTCCATTCCTCCAGGGCCAACCTCCATTTGAATTTCAAACTTCCCCCTGAGGTGGCGCCATTTAAGAAAGCCTCTCCAGACAGCTGACACTTGTCTGCCACATGTCCAAACCTCCCTGCATCAGAAAAAGTAGAAAACCCCCCCTATGAGGTGAAGCATTTTGCTTCCTCCATTCATGTTCTCCTGCCACATGGCATTGTAGGAGCCACTCTGAGGAAATGCCACATGTCAGCCCCTCCTTTCCTGCAGAAAAAGCAAAATTTCAAACATTTGAACTCCCCAGAGGTGGCGCCACATGGCATGCCCCTACTGTTTCAACTTTACACCTCAGAACCCCTTTTGAGGTGGCACCATTCCAGGACTCCACTTGGCTTCATTTTCATTTTTTATTTTATTTTTAATAAAAGTAGCCCACCATGAGGTGGCGCCACCTGAGGACTCCCTACAAAAGGTGAGTTTGAATTTCAAATTCCAAGAGAGCACCCTCTGAGGTGGCGCCATCTGGGAGCTTCCTGCAGAGAAAATCAAGCTTTGAAAATTTTCAAATTCTACTGAGGTGTCTCACCCACAAAAATCTTATTTTTTTATTCTCTCAAAAATCAAAAAAGCACCTCTGAGATGGCGCCACATGGAGGGCTCAGATTGAGCCTGTTTGAAATTAAAAATTTTTCAGAAAATCTATAAAAACAAGGCTCCACGCCCAGGAGAAGGGACCATTTTTGTGAACTTGAAAATCCGACCTAGCCTTCCTAAAATCTGATTTTGAACTTTGGAAATCGTGCCCCCTTTGGCTCATTGGAGAAGGTGGAGTAAAGTTCGTGCAGTGGCCAATTCGATTGAAGCATAGGTCGATTTTGGTGAACCATTCGAAGCCCGGAGCGAAGGACGAAGGAAGCTCGTGATAGCCGCCCATTTCAAGAACTTCTACGCTGCGTGACGAAGCAAGGTGCATTTCTTTTCCCCTTGATTTGATGCCATAATCCGATTCGGGAGTCGTTTGAAGAAAGAGCTCATCCGAGAGTTGGATTGAGCTATTCTCATAAAACGACATATATAAAACATTTAATTATGCTTCCTTGATGATTTTTAACATTCATGTAGTTAGCTAGGTTTAATTTGCATTTTATTTCATTCATTTAGCACATTTCATGAATTAATTAGGATTAGTTTAGCATTTATTTCAACTCTGCTCATTTTCAGTAGGTCTCTGTTTTTGTCAGTCAGTCCACATGTCATTTTATGCATTTATTTTTTATTAAAAATCCCAAAAAAAATCACAAAATGCGCCCTTAGGTGTCCCTAAAAGTTTGCCAAAAATTCGGAGGCATTTAAATTTGTGTAATGCGGTAAACATTCAAAATGGCAAGTCGGGTTTTGTTACCCGGGATGCGTTTTGAAAATCATTTGCCGACTTGTAAAATCGAGATATCCCTCATGAGAGATCCTATTTTCAATCCGAAAGATGTTATGAACTCGGGAGAATGTCTAGTTTTTATTATGATGTTCTCAGATTTTTTTGATTTTTTTTAATGTCTGACAAAAATCCGAGAGTTCGGGACACGTGTCAGAGCCTAATTTGGGCCTATAAGATCTTGGATCGACTTAGGGCTATGATTTCTCTTTGTGTGTTGCTCCAAATCCAAAACGGTAAAAAGTGAAAGTTGTGTTCGAGATGTCCTCTGTTTGCATCTGAAAGCCTGTGATTTTTAGAATAGCGTTGAGACCTGCTTAAGATTTTTTTTGTTAGTTCTCTATTTTGCTACATTTGTCTGTTCTGTTAGTTTAGGCAGGAATAGTTATATTTTTATCTATGTTTCCGTTGATCAAATGCCATAGTCATAAACATGAAAGTTGTTCATGTAGGTGTAGTTCGTAGCTCTGATTAATTTCATAAATTTCCATGGCTGTTTTATATTGTTTTAGCATTTTACATCACATTAGTGTGATTTTTACCTCTGTTAGAACTAAATCCCTGTTTTTGAACTCACCATGGCTCAAATCCCGAGGCTGTAAAAACCAAAAATGTTCCATTTCGGCTCTTTTAGCAGTATGCAAAATATCAGAAGTTTCCATGGTGTAAATATTGCATTATCATATTAGGCATTGCATTTGGTTCGGATCCATAGGCAAAATCCACCATTTTAGGACTTTCTTTGAATTTTAGCATTTAAATCATATCATTTCGTGATTTTTAGCATTCTAGGTTGTTTATCAGAGTAAGTAGATGTTTCATACCGAATTTGGTGCAATTTGGAATCCATTTGAGGTTCGGATTAGCATAATACCAAAATAGGGTCCCGCAGGACCCGGATCCAAGTGAAAAACAAGCGAAAATCGTTATTTTTGATAAATTGCAAAATATAAAATTCTGATTTTACAGCCTTAGTGTGTTTAGCAGTATGTCATTATGTCTCTTACTGCATTTCATCATCATTTGATTCAATTTGAATTTCAAAATCTCAGTTTTACCAAGTTTTCCTTTAAAAAACCCTGATTTTAAAGGTGTAACTTTAATTTTAGGGGTATTTTGGTCATTTTGACCACCAATTCCATATTTCAAACTGTTTTCTACTGAATTTATAGCATTTTCATCATTTCAAAATATCAAGAAAGCATGAGAATAGGGTTTATATCCAATTAAATCCAATAATTTCATAATATTATTGGAAAATCTTGGAAAAACCCACATATTTGAGCTAACCCAATTTCAAGTTTGGCAGGAACAATCAAAAGAAGGAGCTGAAGTCTGCAAATTTCTTTTATTTCCTTTATTTAAGTGATGTAATAATATAAATTTTGGAATAAGAGAGTTAATTTCCTGCTTAGACTAGGATGCATATCATATAATTTAAATTTATGCAATATCCTGATTATATGATTCATGCATTTTATTTCAAAAGCACTATGGATGTTCACGAATGGCACGTGCACCAACTCTTAGGGAGTTGATGGACTCGGTGGGATCCATATTTACGGCCCTAGTCGGAATATGGACGAGACCCAGATTCGTCATCTTTCTACTAGTCACATAGAGCCTACACTCTTAGGCTATCATAAAATGCACATCATATTTCCAAAGTTTTCAAAATCATGTGCATCAAATCAACTAAGTTCTGAACATATTCATGGCCACAGTCAGAATATGTGAAGGATTTATTTGGACTTAATGCACATTTTCCAACCAATTCCTCAGAAAATCTTTTCAAAGGGCATTCATTTACTCATGTCATTTGTATCATGAAATCATCGATTTTCTCAAGATTTTCTCAACAAAACTTCATTCTCAAGAAATCGATTTCTCAAGAAACTCTATGGATTTTCTAAAATCGGTTTTCCCAAGTCAAGTTTTTCACAGTTTTCCCTGGAAAATGTTACTTTCTTAAGACTTTCAAAAAAAAGTTTTCCAATCTTTCTCCAAAATCCAAAATCGATTTCCAAGTATTTCAAGGTTAAGATTCTCAGGTTTTCAACCTCTCAAGTTTCAATTTCCCTTTTCCACAAGGGATTTCCAATGAATTTCCCATCATTTTTCTAAGAAAATTCTCAAAGTTCGAGTTTTCCTGAGAAGTATTTCCCTTTTCAAAGGTTCACCTTTTTTTCAAGAATCACTTCCATTTTACCAGGATTTTCAACTATTCCTGATTTTCTCACATCTTTATAAGCTTTCTCATGTTTTCAAAAACCCTTTTTATCTGAGTTTCTTGAGAAATTGACCCTTTTCCTGAGAGATTCTTTCCAACTCCAAATGTTTTCTAAGCATACATCATGTTTTCCAACTTGCATTTTCCAAAATCTCATAGCACATGCCTGAATTCTTTGTGCATCTAGGATAGAACACGATTTTGATGATTTAACTAAGTCAAACATAGTTTTGGTCCTTGGTTCGATTACCCCTGTTAAAGGCAGCAGGAACGGTCGAACCTCGTACCGACAGGTCGAGCCCCATCCCATGGATTTTCCCGCAATTTTCAAAAACGGAGGCGAGTATTTCAAAAGCAATTTCCAAAATCCAGTCAAGTTTGAAGCGCGAAAGCATTTCTCTTTTTTCTCTTCCGCAAGGAAGGGAAGACGAGGGAAAAATTTTGCGACGATAACAGGTTTGGCGACCGTGATGGGACCTGTCCTTGTCTGACCTAAATTATGCTTGACTTAGTTTAATTATCAAAATTATGTTCACAAAATGTCAGCTCTTTACTTTGATTATCATGTGAGCCTAGGAGCCTAGATTCTTACCTAGCTGACATTGATTGCATATAGCTTAGGCATGGTTTGGTAGGACCATATTGAGGAGAAATTTTCATGCTCACATAGACTTAGGTCTAAATACAACTCTCCTCAATTTAGGATCTGAATGCAGACAATATATGCTTCTTCAAAGATTTTCAAAAGTCTATCTCTCTAGGATTTAGAGCCATCTATTTCTTGCATGTGATCATTTTTCAAAATCTCCATTACCTATCATTACCCGGTCTTCACGTTCCTGGGCTCTTTTCCAGAACCCTAGTTTGGGACAGAGCCTCACAACTGGGCCAACTATTTGGGTTAACACCCCCCTACCATGTACCGCGGGCCACAGTCCGAAGTATATCGGTAGGCGCTCAAGGATGTTGGAAAACCTTACCTTAGAACCGGAGTTGAAATTCTATGCCACGTACCTCGGATTTCGGTTCGAGTATATCGGCATAACTGGATTGGACAAAGATGATCTGAACTTAGAGTTAGGATTAAGGTCCTACAGCTGTTTTCAAATTGATGCATCTAGAGTCAACCTTTTAGGGAGTGCTGAATGTGCATAAATGTTTGTGCAGGATGTGATTGTATGTATGATTTTCTCAATTCTTTATGTTTCCCAATGTTTTTCAACTCATTAGGTCTTTTTTCAAATATCCTTATTTTCCACAAGGTCTTTTTCTCAAACCCTGGATAATCTTCTCAAATATCCAATTTCTTCCAAAACTCCAGGCGATTTTACATTCTACCTTTCTACTGGATCTTGAATTTCTAGCTGCATTTTTATCCTGCCTGTAAATTTTTTTTAAAATTTCCCACATTTTCCTAAGTCTCATTCTGAGTCTTTCTCTGTTTTCAGTTCGATGGCATCCAGTCAAGTCGATCCTATCTTTCCTGAAGGTCACATCTCCTTCGAGGTGCGACAAGGTCGTCATGAACATCGAGCCCTTAGCACCGGAACTTTCATTCCCCGGTGGTATTATTCCTGGCTAAAGAGCTTTTCCCGAATGTTCCCGGACCATTTGAGCGAGTGCGGATTAGAGATGGCATCAGCAGTCGGAAAGCAGACCATCAATGGCAACCTGATCCATGCAATGGCGGAGCGATGGAATCCTCGGACGTGTACCTTCTGGTTCCCATGGGGAGAAATGACCGTTTTAATGGATGAATTTTCAGAAATCATGGGGTTACCAGAACCAGCCGGTCAACCAGGAGACCCATTAGAGCATCAATTCCTTATCAATGTCAAGGGTTTGGACCCCCGAGACTCCTTAGCTCGTATGACAGGCCGCCGATCTTGGCCCCTGATCCAGTTGGAAGGAAATGAGTATGTTGACCTACTTGAGTTGTACCGCCAGTACGGGACCTTCGTTGAAGTTAGCTTGCTATCAAGAACAACCAAAGAAAGGATTCAAAATGCGATGGTTCTGTGCACTGTGGGATTATCCCTCTTCCCAGATGGACAAAACTACATGGACATCAGAATAATTCAGCTTATGAGAAGATGGGGAAGTCGGCAAACCAATCGCCTCTCTATAGCCATGGCAGCGCTCGCCTTCCTATATCGAGGTCTGACTCGATTCTTGCTTGGAGAATCCATTTTAGTTGAAGGATGCGTCTACGCGCTTTAGTCCTGGTTTTTCCAACACGTTCCAGCCCGAGCAAGCTCTTTCAGATACAATGGTCAAGAACTCCTTCCAGTGGCGCAGTACCGGTCTATGATCAACAACATTCAAGAGGATGGCGTAGTCTGGGACTATTTTGATCGGCAGCTGTCTCCTCCTCGATATACGTACGCTTATGGCAAGCGATTCAAGTTGCTGCGACATTTCTTTTGCACTTATTACCAACCAGAGAGATGTGTTCGGCAGTTTTCTCAAAGGCAGCAGTACGTCGAAGCCCGCTTGTTATCAGGAGTTATGGCAGAGTTTGATCTCACTTCCGCACAATGGTCCGGGGCATATCACTCTGCCCGCTACGGCTGGGATTCCTTTGTCTCTCTTAAAATCTTTCCTGGTCATAGAGTGTCTGCCGACTATCATGAATGGTGGCAAATTGTTTGTCCCCCACCTCTTTGTCAAGATCAATAAAGTCATGTTTTTCTCATTTCTATAAAATTGTCTCTCTTTCCATTGTGGTTTGACGACCTCGCCTAGGTAACAAGGCATATTTTAGTTGTTTATTTCTTTTGCAGAAAGAATGACAACACAATTGTCGTGATTCCCACGACGACTCAGTCCCTAGTAATGGGATATCTTTTTCAAATTGTCTACCATATTTCCAGCAAATTTTTCTTCCAAAAAATCAATTCCTACAAAATCTAATCAGGTCTTTGCCCTGCAGAGAGCATCCATATCATTTGATGGTTGAGACGAGATCAGGCAAAAGAACCACGGCATCCCAGTACTCGTCAGCCTTGGAAGAAGAAATGGGTTCCCCTCGATCCGAGAAGAGTCAAGAGCAGCAGCAAGAAGATGACGGCATAGACCCTCAAATGTATGCCATGTTCAGAAAAATGATGAATAAGATGATGAATGAGCAGCCCGGGACCAGCTCAGAAAGGAATCCATTCAGAGAAAGGTTCCATGGTCGCAGAAGTAAGAAGGCTCCCAAAAAGCAGATCCAGCCAGAAGAGATTTCAGATGAATCAGATTCCACTGAAAATACAGATGAAGAATATGAGGTGCCTCCGGCATTTCAGAAGCGTGGCCAAAGTAAAAACCGCAGATCAAAGAGCAGAGATAAAGAAGAGACCTTGCAAGCGCAGTTTAAAGAAATGGCCCGAGTTATCAAGGATTTGCAAGCCCGCGACAAGGGCAAGAAAGTCTTCACTAGTGAGGACTTCTATGACGGCTTAGAAGGGGATGATGATCTGGAGAATCTCCCCCGAAAATTCATCAAATTCGATGGTTCTGGCGACCCAAAAGCGCACCTCGCCACTTTCTTTGCTGAATGCTCTCGGTTTAAGAGGGATAATCGAGCATTGTTTCTATGCTTCCCCCGCAGCTTGGAAGGAGTTGCAGCCAAGTGGTATGCTGAGCATATCAACCCCATCGAGCTCAAAGAGTTCGACAAAGTTGTGAATCTCTTTATTGAACGCTTCTTGTTCAACACAGAAGCGCTACCTACGTTAAGTCATCTCTGCAATTTAAGGCAGAATGAGAATGAAAAAGTACGGGACTTCATTCACAGATGGAGATCAGCCTGTAATAAGATGAGAGATCCTATCTCGGAAAGGCATGCATTGTCCTTAATCCTCAACAATTTCTCGCAGCCGTTAAGAGGATTAATCTCCACAGCGCCGTTCAGGACCTTCATTGAGCTGACTGAACGAGCCGAATGGCTCGAGCTGATTGTGGAAAATGGAGTCTATGAAGGCTTCACTTTTTCCAAGAACAACTCCCAAGGTGAGCAGAAGAAGAAAGCTCACTTCACTTATTCTGCCAGCAACAGCAACAAAGGCCAAAATCGATACAAAGGGCAGAAGAAAGATTACTGCTACGGCACAGGCAGTTCGAACAACAAGGATCAGAAAGCAAAGCCTGCTCCTCAGTACAGCAAGCCTCCTCAGCAGGATCAAGGGCCAAAACTGCGTGAGAAGACCAAACATGAAGGATGGAGCTACGACAGAAAGTTTACTCCTCTTGACCAATCACTCGAAGATGTGCTCGAATACATGCTATCAAAGGAAATGGTTAAGTTGCCCAGATTGGCCGATCCCTTTCTGCCCATGGGGAAATGAAAAGATCAGTTCTGCAAGTTCCACAGGACAGTGGGACACAACACTGAGAACTGCTTTGTTCTAAAAAACATCGTGCAAGATCTCATTGAAAAGAATCTATTGGTAGAAGGAGAAGAAGAAGAGAAAATGGACATTCTCAATCACCCCTTCCCTTCGCACACCACAGCAGTAGTGTCTGCACAACCATTTCTACCGCATGAGCATATCAAGCCATGTTCTGCGCAAGACCTACAAGTTCAGCATCAGATGTCGGTGCTACGACAGGCAGCTCCTGATTCTAAGAAGATGGACTTAATTTCAGCATTCGGTAAAATGAAAGTTGCGGAAGCACCTGTGAAGTCAGTCCCCAAATCAAAAAGAACTCCTGACTTCTTCAAGCAAATCGTTAGACCAAGGCCAGAAAGGTCAAGTCAAAAGCCTCTGACTGTTCTATCCAATGTCTACATCCTTAACTTGGCCAAGAATTCTAGCAAGCACCAGCAAGTACTGGATGATTTACTCAGGAAAATCAAGGTTAAACCTAGTACCACTCCTGAAGACATGGCACAGATTGTGAACTCCGCCATGACCAATGCATCAATCACTTTTTCGAATGAGGACCTTCCAAAGCCTCATTCCTTTCACAATAATGCTCTTTACATCGTTGTTCGAGTCAGAGGAATGACAGTACCGCATGTGCTGATCGATGGATGCAGTAGCCTCAATATTTGCTCTGAGATGACCGCAAAAGCGTTAGGGATCAAAGATGAAGAATATATTCCAGATCCCATCACTATCTATGGATTTGACAACCATGGTCAAACGGCAAGAGGGAAGATATTCCTAGAGGTGTTCATCAACTATTCAGTGCATTCAGTGCTTTTTCACGTGGTAAGTGTACCACCAACCTACAACTTACTGCTCGGAAGGACGTGGATTCACAATGCTAATGCAGTGCCTTTCACCCTACATCAATGTGTGAAGTGGTCAAAAGGTGGAATGATTACCACAATACTGGGAGAAGACCCGGAAGAAAGGCTCCCGCGGCCCATGATTCGCCGACCATCATTCAATGCAGATATTCCCAGCATCAGGGAAAGTGAAGAGATAAGTCACGGAGAAAATCGAGAAATACTCCAGGCACCATCAGAGCCATCTCTGCACACAGTAGCCACGACCCGATGAAAAGGTCCTCAATTCTTCAAGGTTGGAGGTCGAATTGACTACAACACCATTAAGGATCATCCCTTGTTTCCTCAATTCATGAAGTCAAGAAAGGGATTTGAGTTACTCCTGAAGCATGGCTATAAACCCTTAAAGGGACTCGGCAAGAACGAAGATGGCCGCATCGAGCCAATGATCCAAAAACATCGTCCCCACAGAGCAGGACTAGGGTTTGTCGGAGGAAGCTCGTCAAAGAAGACTGTTTTTGTCAAAGGGAAACAATGAAGACCATTTGTTATTTTCTTTCTATTCTTTTCCAAATAAATGTCTCATTTTACCAATGTCATTGATCAATTCAATCAATAAAATTTCAAGTTTCTTTGTCTATCCGGATGCCATCTACTCCCTTTCTGTCTATCTCTTCATTTTATAATTCAATGCCATTTTATGCATGGTTCTCTTCAAATGATTGCTTGTCTTACTATAGGTCGATTTATCTGAACCAGATTTCTTCTCCAAAATTTCAGAATGACTTCTCGGACAATCAAGAAGCTCGTTCTCAATCCCAAGGCTTTTCAGAAATCGACAGCAGTTCACAGAATCAAAGCAAGCATCGGAAATGATAAGATTGCAAAGCAGTCAGATGATTGTGCAGAATACGATCAGTTTCTTCAGAAATTACCAGAGTTCACCGCTATTCAGAAGCAAGATGAACCATCTCCTCTAGTACAAGATCCAACTGAAGGTGTCAACATCGGTTCAGAGGAAGATCCCAAAATTCTCCAGATCGGAACCAGCCTGAATCCGGAAGAAAAGAAAAGGCTTACAGATTTTCTCAAGCGGCATGAAAAAGTGTTCACATGGACATATGAAGACATGCCAGGCTTAGACCCCAAATTAGTCGAACACCGTCTTGTCTTAAAGCCGGATGCTAAGCCAGTTAAGCAGAAGCTGAGAAAAATGGATCCCAAAATAGAACAACAAGTCAAAGAAGGACTTGAAGATTTGCTCAAAGCAGGATTTATCCGAGCTATTGACTACCCGGATTGGTTAGCTAATATCGTTGTTGTCCCAAAGAAAAGTGTCAAAGTAAGGATCTGCATAGACTTCAGAGACCTCAATAAGGCAACTCCAAAGGATGACTATCCACTTCCAAGCATCGATCTTCTAGTCGATAGCACGACAGGACATGTCATGTTCTCTTTCATGGACGGATATTCCGGCTACAATCAGATTAAGTTGGCCGCCCGCGACCAATCAAAAACTTCCTTCACTACGCCTTGGGGCACTTTCTGCTATACGGTTATGCCTTTTGGGCTCAAGAATGCTGGAGCAACGTATCAACGGGCAATGACTGTCATCTTTCACGATCAGATGCGGAAAATCATGGATGCATATGTTGATGATATCCTCATGAAATCTAAAGAGGAAGAAGATCACCTCGAAGCACTTGATCAAGTCTTTAAAAGACTTATTCTTTACAAGTTAAGGCTTAACCCGCAAAAGTGTGTCTTTGGAGTCGAATCAGGCAAACTGTTGGGTTTTCTGGTAAGCAAAAAGGGAATTGAAGTTGACCCGGCCAAAGCAAAGGCTATCATTGATATGCCACCCCCGAAGAATCTCAAAGAACTACGTAGCCTTCAAGGACGTATACAGTCAATCCGGCGATTCATTTCCAATTTGGCAATGAGATATGAGCCCTTCAACCACTTACTCAGAAAAGGAGTTAAGTTCGAATGGGGACCAGAATGTCAGCAATCGTTCGATCGAATCAAGAAGTATCTTCTTATTCCTCCCATCCTGAAGCCGCCAGAATTGGGAAAACCTCTTCTGTTATACATCTCAGTCAATCAAGTCGCATGCGGTGGATTCTTGGCGCAATACAAAGAAGGCAGCTTGATAGAGCACGCCATTTATTACGTGAGTAAGACTTTCATAGATTATGAAAAGAGATACTCTCAAATAGAGAAGACCTGCCTAGCTCTGGTATGGATGTGTCAGAAGCTAAGACACTACCTTCTAGCATCTGAAGTCAAAATCTTGTCTAAACTCAATCCTCTCAAATACATCTTGGAGCAGCCTTTTCTTAGCGGACGGGTCGCAAAATGGCAAGTCTTATTGATGCAGTATGACTTAGAATATGTCTCACAACAATCGATCAAAGGCCAAGCAATTGCGGATCAATTGGCGGATTTTCCTCTGGCAGAAGAAGTGAAAGCCGAAGATGACTTCCCTGATGAACAAATATGCAACATCCAGCGATACCCGATCTGGAATTTGTTTTTCGACGGTTCCAAGAATATGGCTGGAATAGGCATCGGAATCCTATTAATCACTCCTGAGAATGAGATGATTCCATTTTCTCTCAAGTTAGATTTTCAATGTACCCACAATATGGCTGAATATGAAGCCCTGATTCAAGGTCTAAAGATTCTACTAGACTTCAATGTTAAGAGAGTGCATGCCTACGGCGACTCATTGCTTGTTGTCAATCAAGTTCGAGCCGAATGGCAAGTCAAAGATCAGAAGTTATTTCCCTATCAGAAAATTTTTTCAGCGCTTGTCAGCAATTTTGAAGAATTTCAGCTCTTCCATATCAAGTGGGATTTTAATCAAGTGGCTGATAGTCTAGCCAGTTTAGGCTCTATTATGACATTCAAGAATGGAGAATCTTGTCGCTCTTTTGAAATTGGCAGACTTGACCAACCTGCTTTCATTCTAGCGGAACAGGTAAACCAGGCTGAGCAAAGGAAGAAGCCTTGGTATTACAATATCAAAAGTTTCATAGAAACTGGTGAATTTCCTCCAGAACTCTCAAAGAAAGAGCAACGAGCAATCCAGCGTATGTCTACTCGATACTTCATTTTGGCCAATGTCCTCTATCGTCGTGGATTCAGTTCAGAGTATTCCAGATGTTTAGATGATGACGAAGCCAAAGAAGTCGTGCGAGAAGCACATGAAGGCATTTGTGGCGGCCACATCGGCTACCAAACCCTTGTCAAGCAAATCATAAGAGCATGGTACTATTGGAAGACTATGCAATAAGACTGTTATCATTATGTGAAGAAGTGTGTACAATGTCAGATACATGCACCTTCCATCCATGCTCTAGCGACTTATTTACAGTCTGTTGTTTCTCCATGTGGGCCTTCGATGTCGTAGGTCCCATCACTCATTCAGCTTCAAATGGCTACAAATACTTCCTTGCCGCAACAGAATATTTCACCAAGTGGGTAGAAGCCATTAGTCTCCGCACAGTAGAAGGCCGACACGTGGTCTCTTTTATTCACAAGAACATTCTTTGCCGTTTCGGCATCCCACATAACATTGTGTCAGACAATGGCATTCATTTCAAGAATGAAAAAATGAAGACATTCTGCTCAAAATTCAAGATCTATCACCATTTTTCCGCTCCATATTATCCTCAAGGGAATGGTCAGGCAAAGGCCACCAACAAGATTTTAATTCGTATCTTGGAGCGAATTGTGGAAACAGGCCGTGACTGGCATGAGAAGATCCACGATGCACTGTGAGCCTACCGGACCACTATTCGCACTCCAACGAATGCTACCCCATCAGAACTGGTCTATGGAACAGAAGTAGTATTGCCGCTACATGTTCAGAAGCCCGCTTTGAAATTTGCTTCACTTCTGCAATTACCTCTTGATCAATACCAGCAGCAGCGACTAGTGCAGCTAGACTTACTCGACGAGAGAAGGCTAAAAGCAGCAGAACATGCTCAATCCTATCGCCAGAGAGTAGCCAAGCAATATGCGAAGTCTATCATCGAAAGAAGATTCAAAGTCAATGATTTAGTACTTCGATCCACAGCTTATCTCAAGCATCGTCCCGGCGGCAAATGGTCGCCAAATTGGGAAGGTCCCTATGTTGTCAAAGAAGCATTACCCCGCAACTCATATCGGCTCATCAATGCCGATGGGGTAGAATTGTCAGATCCTATTAATGCTCGACACTTGAAAAAGTTTTATACTTGAAACATTTATCCTTCTCTTGTAATCCTTCCTGTTTCCTTCAAATAATGATCCAACTTTTTTTCCCAGTTACACTGGGGCATTTTAAAATTTTGTTCTATATGCAGGCAGGATAAACAAATTCCTCATTTCATGCACATGTGCATTCATAAGCATCAATTCACATTCATTTGCATTCAACCACATTAACAACCATCTGGTCAGTATTGGGATTTCAACAAACAGTCCCATCACGATTCCTAAATAATTCAAAATCGAAAGGTCATCACCAATACTGAACCAAAACGCAGCGCTCAAACTGGTATTATTTTAAAATCCAGTACTCAAACTGGCACATTTTCAAAATCCCAATTTTTCAGAAAACCGAGTTCCGACTCGGGTTTTTCATTCAAATCATTTTATTTTGTTGATTCGGGTTCCGACTCGAGATCTCTTTGTTCAGTCAAGCTCAGATTCGAGCTTGTCATTTCTCTATTAATCAGAGTTCTGACTTGTGATCTCATTACATCATTCGAGCTCTTCATTTTCTTTTGTTGATCCGGGTTCCGACTCGAGATCTCTTTATCCTTTCGAGCTCAGATGCAAGCCCTTCATTTTCATTTGTTGATCCGGGTTCCGACTCGTGATCTCATTATTCATTCGAGCCTTCCATTTTTCTTTTGTTGATCCGGGTTCCGACTCGAGATCTCTTTGTTCAGTCAAGCTCAGATTCGAGCTTGTCATTTCTCTGTTGATCAGAGTTTCGACTCGTGATCTCATTACATCATTCGAGCTCTTCATTTTCTTTTGTTGATCCGGGTTCCGACTCGTGATCTCTGAATTTTATTCGAGCTCTGACTCGAACTCATCATTCTCCTTTGATTAATCCAAGTCACTTCAATCATCAAAGTCTGTCAATTGCTCGAATTTGACATTTTGACCTCCAAATTCCAATTTAAATCTTCAAATCAGGCAATTCTCCAATTTCGACCTTTCGGTCAATCAATCTCCAAATTTTCGACCTTCGGGTCACCTAATTTCCAATTTCGACCTTCGGGTCACTCAATCTCCAATTTCGACCTTCGGGTCACCCAATTTCCAAATTTTTGACCTTTAGGTCACTCAATTCTCAATTTCGACCTTCGGGTCACACAATTTCGACCTTTTGGGTCAATCAATTTCCAAATTTGGACCTTTGGTCAAATCAATTCTCAATTTTGACCTTCAGGTCATCCAATTTCGACCTTCGGGTCATTCAATTTTCAGCAACCAATTTTCCAATTTCCAGTTTCGACCTTCGGGTCAATCAATCTCAATATCCAATTTCAATCATTTTCTCTTGCGAGAGACCCTTTTTAGGGAGAGTTCGAGGGAGCTCGTTCTTTCGCATGCTATCCAATTTGTTCACTTAGCCCTTTTTCAGGGAGAGTTTGAAGGGACTCGCGTCTTTGTGAACCGTTTGCAAAACAATTTCCAATTTCACACGAGGAACCCTTTTGATAGGGAGAGGCTCGACGGAGACTCGCTTTTCTTGTGACCCCCCCCCAATTTCATACTAGGCCATTTTTCGTCATGAAGGACCCTCTTTGCAAGGAGAGTGTGATGGACTCGTTCCTTTCATGACCCAATTTTCAGACCTCACTATTATCGACCCCCTTTCCATAAGAGAAGCCTAATATTAGGGAGCTTTGACGAAAGCTCAATTTCTCTTCGAAAGTTCGTTTTGCAAACACCTCCTCTTTAGGGAAGAGAGGAGTATTTCCCATTTCCCATTCAGGTAAGGGCTAAGCCTGAGTCTCTCTTTTTGGGGAAAAAGAGAGGAGAATTTTCGTCACGGATGTGTTGAGCCAGATTTCAAATACTCATTTTCACCAAGGATTTCAAGAAAATTTTGTCAATTTGTCAATCAATTGTTGATTTCAGACAAATCTTTATTTCAGTTTACCTTCAGCATTACTTCCAAAAGAGTGAAGCTTCTGCGAAAAGAGATTCAAAATTCAAATTCTTTTTATTGGCCAACCAAAAGGATGAAGGATAAGTCCTCGATATGGCCAGAAAAGAAGATTCAATGTTATTGAAAAATCGTAGATGATTGATATTGATCGCAATTATAGCACATCTTTAAGGATTATTCTTGTAAAGACAAGGCAGTGGAAATATCCTGAGCGCTAGAAAAGAGAGCATTTACCCAAGCCTTGTCTCCTCCAAATCACCTAAGCTGCAATTAAATATCCACAAAAGGGATCTCTCACCTGTCGTCAAGATGAAGGCAAATTAGGCGAATAGACCCCCGGGGCCAAAGAAGATTCGAAACATCTCCAAGATGACGGAGTTTGTGACGGATCCTTCCAGGGAAAGTCCAAAGCACTGTCAAGATGAAGGCAGATGCGATGGACCTCTCGACAATCCCTAAAAGATATTTAATTTTAGCTATCGCCCAAAGATCTCCAAACCCATCATCCAAGAAGGATCGAAACATCTCCAAGTTGAAGGAGTTTGTGACGTACCCTTCCCAAAAGAGAGAAAGAGAGGAAAAAAAAGAAAGAGAGAAAAAGTCAGAACATCTCCAAAATAAAGGAGAATGTAGCAAAAACCCAGAGAGCTAAAAGAGTGCAGAAAGATTATCATGAGAGAAGCCCTCAGGATATCAAACTGCCAGATCTATCAAGAATCCTTTTTAATCTTATGAAGTTCAATTATCAATACTCTTTCATCAACTACTTTCATAATATCAAATTCTCTTTCTTGCTCATATCAAGGAAATTGATAACTTCTTTGAAGAAGGTCAATTGTGAGCAATTTGGATTTCAAGTCTCGATTCTACAAAGTGAACCTTGTTTGGAGGTAATGCTTTGGGTAGAAAAGAAAGAATATCTTTGCAAAAATGTGCAACATTTTCAAATATTTTGAATCAACAATAAAATTCTCAATATTTTGACAATATTTTCTAGCTATCTTGACGTGAAGTGAGAGCTTGATGTCCGTCTTTGATACATCCTGACACCAATTTTAAATCCCTCCTAAGGACTTGATTCCTTTCCTTCTTTGAGAGCATGAACTCTCAGATTGCACACTTCCCTGTGTCCCCACTGTCCCACCATAGACAGTCCCATTTCGGTTCGAGGTCGAACCACCGATCATTTCCCGCAAAAGGCAATTTCAAAAGCTGATTTTAGTCTCAGCAATGAAACGCCCAAAATCAATCCCTTTTCAAGCTTTAGGGACCCCATTTTCCTTCCTTTTGCAAAAACCCTGTCGGATTTATTGTTCAAGATCCGAAGGTTCCATCATGGTCTCTTCCTTCGAGGATTCCATTCATTTTCCTCCCGATCAGGATAAGGGTATAAACCTGAGCCTCAACCAATGAGGTATTTCATTTTCCGCCCGATCAGGATAAGGGTACAAACCTGAGCCTCCATCGAAGAGGTATTTCATTTTCCGCCCGATCAGGATAAGGGTACAAACCTGAGCCTTCATCGAAGAGGTATTTCATTTTCCACCCGATCAGGATAAGGGTACAAACCTGAGCCTCAATCAAAGAGGTATTTCATTTTCTTCCCGATCAGGATAAGGGTATAAACCTGAGCCTCAATCAAAGAGGTATTTCATTTTTTGCCCGATCAGGATAAGGGTACAAACCTGAGCCTCCTTTGAAGAGGTATTTCATCTTTCGCCCGATCAGGTTAAGGGTACAAACCTGGGTCTCATTTCTAGGAGATATTTCATTCCCCAATCAGGTCAAGGGTTCAAACCTGAGCTTCGTTCCATGCAAGATATTTCTGTCCCATCCAGGTTAAGGGCAAAAACCTGAACTTTGCTCTCATAAAGCAAATCTTTCCTCTTTATTCTTCGCTTCATATCTACCATCTTCCTCGGGCTAATTCCTTCACACTCAGTCAGATCCTTCTAACTGAGGCGTTTTTTTTATATAGCTCAAATTTGGTGTGTTTTTCTTTGCCACTAAGCTCGGCCATGAGCAGGCTTAGTAGCAAAGAGGGGCATCTGTAAACACCCCAAATTTTCACTCACCTCCCCTACATCTCCACCAAACATCATCATTCAACCTTTGAAATCGTCGGAGGGCAAAATGGTCATTTTCTGAGCCCGGACCTTGCAAAAGTCTAAACTTCATCTGAAACTCTCAAAATTTCTCTATTTTTAGCTCAGATGTTCAAAATTTTACTCCTGACAGGAGACGGACATCTCCGAGTCTTGGCTTAAGATTATATTGCATAAGACATGACATTGCATATCATTGCATGAGCATTTCAAATCACTTCATTGCACAGCATGTCATTTTGAGGTCCAGAACTCTTGATTTCAAAATTTTCAATCCAGATTAAAATTTCAACTCTTTTCAAAATTGACTTCAAAACCCTGGGTCTTCAAAATTATCAATTCTTCTCATTTTACCCCTAGGGCTCTGAATTTCAAAATATTTTCTCAGGAAAATGATCTGGATAGTTTTTAATATGGATTTCAGTCACTTCACCTCAGATTTTGCCCTTTTTGACAATTTCAAATATCTTTCTTTTACAAAATAGCCCTACAGGGGCCAACTCTTTCCAAAATTTCCTGTTTTACCAATTAGTCCAGATTTTACAAAAATTCCAAAAAGAGGTTTTGTTGTTTTATCCTTATTTCAATAAAGAAGCAATGTGGGACCCACACTGAGGTGGTGCCACACAAGCTTTCCTTTTGAAAATTTGAAAAACCCAAAAATATAGGAGCCTTGTCCCCTGGATTGGCGCCACTTGTCTTTTCTCTCTCCTACCATTTCCATACCAAGTGTCAGTGTGGGGCTACCTTAAGAAGCCGCCACATGTTATCCCATTTATCTGCCATGTGTCACCCTATCCATCATGCGCCATGTGTCATTTCAAAGAACACCAGGAGATGCCAAGTGTCATAGGTTGTCCTGTCTAGAAAAGTGGAGCTTGTCTCCTCTGAGGTGGCGCCACTTGAAGTGTGTCTCCTGCAGAGGACACGTGTCAACCTCTCCCTCCTTCTAGAAAAGTAGCCTGACACATGTCTCTCCCTACTTTTCTCAGAAAAGTAGGAGACACGTGTCACTCCTAGATTCCTCCAGAAAAAGTAAGCTTGTCTCCTCTGAGGTGGCGCCATATGGAGTGTGTCTCCTGCAGAGGACACATGTCAAGCTCTCATTTCCTCAGAAAAAGCAACTGCCATGTGTCATTTCCTGCTATCTTCAGAAAAGCTAGAATTCAAATATTCAAATCTCCTCATAGGTGGCGCAGATCCTGAACTTCTACCTTTTTCAGGTTGTCTAAGATGGCGCCACATGGCTTGGCCCTCCTTCTCTCCCCTCTGCCACGTGTCATCTTCTGCTTCTTTTAGAAAAAGCAGGTGACCTTCTCACTCCTTCAGAAAAAGTAGAGGACACATGTCTTCTCCCTACTTTTTTTCAGAAAAGTAGGAGACACATGTCACTCCTGGCTTTCTTCAGAAAAAGCAAACCATTCAAAAATTCAAACAGGGCCTAGGTGGCGCAAATCCTGAGCTCTGATTTTTCCAGATGGCCTGAGGTGGCGCCACATGTCCTTTCCCTCCCTCTTGCCACATGGCATTGTAGGAGCCACCCTGAGGTGGCGCCACATGTCCACCCTCCTTCCCTCCAGGGCCAACCTCCATTTGAATTTCAAACTTCCCCCTGTGGTGGCGCCATTTGAGAAAGCCTCTCCAGACAGCTGACACTTGTCTGCCACATGTCCAGACCTCCCTGCATCAGAAAAAGTAGAAAAACCCCCCTATGAGGTGGCGCATTTTGCTTCCTCCCTTCATGTTCTCCTGCCACATGGCACCGTAGGAGCCACTCTGAGGAAATGCCACATGTCAGCCCCTCCTTTTCTGCAGAAAAAGCTAAATTTCAAACATTTGAACTCCCCAGAGGTGGCGCCACATGGCATGCCCCTATTGTTCCAACTTTACACCTCAGAACCCCTTTTGAGGTGGCGCCATTCCAGGACTCCACTTGGCTTCATTTTCATTTTTTATTTTATTTTTAATAAAAGTAACCCACCATGAGGTGGCGCCACCTGAGGACTCCCTACAAAAGGTGAGTTTGAATTTCAAATTCCAAGAGAGCACCCTCTGAGGTGGCGCCATCTGGGAGCTTCCTGCAGAGAAAATCAAGCTTTGAAAATTTTCAACTTCTGCTGAGGTGTCTCACCCACAAAAATTTTTCAGAAAATCTATAAAAACAAGGCTCCACGCCCAGGAGAAGGGACCATCTTTGGGAACCATTTTTGTGAACTTGAAAATCTGACCTAGCCTTCCTAAAATCTGATTTTGAACTTTGGAAATCGTGCCCCCTTTGGCTCATTGGAGAAAGTGGAGTAAAGTTCGTGCAGTGGCCAATTCGATTGAAGCATAGGTCAATTTTTGTGAACCATCCAAAGCCCGGAGCGAAGGACGAAGGAAGCTCGTGATACCCGCCTATTTCAAGAACTTCTACGCTGCGTGACGAAGCAAGGTGCATTTCTTTTCCCCTTGATTTGATGCCATAATCCGATTCGGGAGTCGTTTGAAGAAAGAGCTCATCCGAGAGATGGATTAAGCTATTCTCATAAAATGACATATATAAAATGTTTAATTATGCTTCCTTGATGATTTTTAACATTCATGTAGTTAGCTAGGTTTAATTTGCATTTTATTTCATTCATTTAGCACATTTCATGAATTAATTAGGATTAGTTTAGCATTTATTTCAACTCTGCTCATTTTCAGTAGGTCTCTGTTTTTGTCAGTCAGTCCACACGTCATTTCATGCATTTATTTTTTTATTAAAAATCTAAAAAAAATCACGGAATGCGCCCTTAGGTGTCTCTAAAAGTTTGCCAAAAATTCGGAGGCATTTGAATTTGTTTACTGCGGTAAACATTCAAAATGGCAAGTCGAGTTTTGTTACCCGGGATGCGTTTTGAAAATCATTTGCCGACTTGTAAAACTGAGATATCCCTCATGAGAGATCCGATTTTCGATTCGAAAGATGTTCTGAACTCGGGAGAATGTCTAGTTCTTAATATGATTTTCTCAGATGTTTCTGATATTTTTTCATGTCTGAAAAAAATCCGAGAGTTCGGGACACATGTCAGAGCCTAATTTGGGTCTCTAAGATCTTGGATCGACTTAGGGCTATGATTTCTCTTTGTGTGTTGCCCGAAATCCAAAACTGTAAAAAGTGAAAGTTGTGTCCGAGATGTTTTCTGTTTGCATCTGAAAGCCTGTAATTTTTAGAATAGTGTTGATACCTTTTTCGGATTTTTTTTGTTAGTCTCCTGTTTTGCTACATTTGTCTGTTCTGTTAGTTTAGGCAGGAATAGTTATATTTTTATCTATGTTTCCGTTGATCAAATGCCAAAGTCATAAACATGAAAGTTGTTCATGTAAGGGTCGTGCGTAGCTCTGATTAATTTCATAAATTTCCATGGCTGTTTTATATTTGTTTAGCATTTTACATCATATTAGTGTGATTTTTACCTCTGTCAGAACTAAATCCCTGTTTTGAACTCACCATGGCTCAAATTCTGAGGCTGTAAAAACCAATAATGTTCCATTTCGGGTCTTTTAGCAGTCTGCAAAATATCAGAAGTTTCCATGGTGTAAATCTTGCATTATCATATTAGGCATTGCATTTGGTTCGGATCCATAGGCAAAATCCACCATTTTAGGACTTTCTTTGAATTTTAGCATTTAAATCATATCATTTCATGATTTTTAGCATTCTAGGTTGTTTATCAGAGTAAAAAAATGCTTCATACCGAATTTGGTGTAATTTGAAATCCATTTGAGGTTCGGATTAGCCATAATACCAAAACAGGGTCCCGCAGGACCCGGATCCAAGTGAAAAACAAGCGAAAATCGTTATTTTTGATAAATTACAAAATATCAAATTCTGATTTTACAGCCTTAGTGTGTTTAGCAGTATGTCATCATGTCTCTTACTGCATTTCATCATCATTTGATTCAATTTGAATTTCGAAATCTCAGTTTTACCAAGTTTTCCTTCAAAAAACCCTGATTTTAAAGGTGTAACTTTAATTTTAGGGGTATTTTGGTCATTTTGACCACCAATTCCGAATTTCAAACTGTTTTCTACTGAATTTCTAGCATTTTCATCATTTCAAAATATCAAGGAAGCATGAGAATAGGGTTTATATCCAATTAAATCCAATAATTTCATAATATTATTGGAAAATCTTGGAAAAACCCACATATTTGAGCTAACCCAATTTCAAGTTTGGCAGGAACAATCAAAAGAAGGAGCTGAAGTCTGCAAATTTCTTTTATTTCCTTTATTTAAGTGATGTAATAATGTAAATTTTGGAATAAGAGAGTTAATTTCCTGCTTAGAATAGGATGCATATCATATAGTTTAAATTTATGCAATATCCTGATTATATGATTCATGCATTTTATTTCAAAAGCACTATGGATGTTCACGAATGGCACGTGCACCAACTCTTAGGGAGTTGATGGACTCGGTGGGATCCATATTTACGGCCCTAGTCGGAATATGGACGAGACCCAGATCCGTCATCTTTCTACTAGTCACATAGAGCCTACACTCTTAGGCTATCTTAAAATGCACATCATATTTCCAAAGTTTTCAAAATCATGTGCATCAAATCAACTAAGTTCTGAACATATTCATGGCCACAGTCAGAATATGTGAAGGATTTATTTGGACTTAATGCACATTTTCCAACCAATTCCTCAGAAAATCTTTTCAAAGGGCATTCATTTACTCATGTCATTTGCATCATGAAATCATCGATTTTCTCAAGATTTTCTCAAGAAAACTTCATTCTCAAGAAATCGATTTCTCAAGAAACTCTATGGATTTTCCAAAATCGGTTTTCCCAAGTCAAGTTTTTCACAGTTTTCCCTGGAAAATGTTACTTTCTTAAGACTTTCAAAAAAAAGTTTTCCAATCTTTCTCCAAAATCCAAAATCGATTTCCAAGTATTTCAAGGTTAAGATTCTCAGGTTTTCAACCTCTCAAGTTTCAATTTCCCTTTTCCACAAGGGATTTCCAATGAATTTCCCATCATTTTCCTAAGAAAATTCTCAAAGTTCGAGTTTTCCTGAGAAGTATTTCCCTTTTCAAAGGTTCACCTTTTTTCAAGAATCACTTCCATTTTCCCAAGATTTTCAACTATTCCTGATTTTCTCACATCTTTATAAGCTTTCTCATGTTTTCAAAAACCCTTTTTATCTGAGTTTCCTGAGAAATTGACCCTTTTCCTGAGAGATTCTTTCCAACTCCAAATGTTTTCTAAGCATACATCATGTTTTCCAACTTGCATTTTCCAAAATCTCATAGCACATGCCTGAATTCTTTGTGCATCTAGGATAAAACACGATTTTGATGATTTAACTAAGTCAAGCATAGTTTTGGTCCTTGGTTCGATTACCCCTGTTAAAGGCGGCAGGAATGGTCGAACCTTGTACCGACAGGTCGAGCCCCATCCCATGGATTTTCCCGCAATTTTCAAAAACGGAGGCGAGTATTTCAAAAGCAATTTCCAAAATCCGGTCAAGTTTGAAGCGCGAAAGCGTTCTCTTTTTTCTCTTCCGCAAGGAAGGGAAGACGAGGGAAAAATTTCGCGACGATAACAGGTTCTCAAACAGAGGCTTACCACTGCCCCTGTCCTTACCTTACCATTTGGTCAGGGAGGCTTCGTAGCTTATACTGATGCCTCGGGAACAGGTATGGGTTGTGTGTTGATGCAGCATGGCAAGGTAATCGCTTATGTGTCACGACAGTTGAGAGTCCATGAGAAAAACTATCCAACCCAGGACTTGGAGCTTGCCGCGGTAGTGTTCGCGCTTAAAATCTGGCGACACTACCTGTATGAAGAGAAATTTGAGGTCATGTCGGACCATAAAAGCCTAAAATACCTCTTTTCTCAAAAAGAACTCAATATGCGGCAACGGCGATGGCTGGAATTCCTCAAAGACTATGAATTCACGCTTTCCTATCACCCTGGAAAGGCGAATGTTGTAGCAGATGCCCTTAGTCGCAAGACTGTTGGCACTCTGGCATAATCCAAATGTCATGTTTGACGATCCACATTGAGTTCCTCGATCGCATCGTAGCCGAACAGTTCAAGGATCCCCAGTACTCGGAATTGAAAGCTCGTGCTGAAAAAGATGACACTTTCTTCTATTTGAAAGAAGATGGAGGAATATGGATGGAAGAAAGGATTTGGGTTCCAAATAACCCTGAGCTAAGACAGGAAGTACTCCAGGAGGCCCATAGTAGTAAATATACTATCCACCCTGGGGGTACGAAGATGTTCCGAGATTTGCAGAGGAAGTACTGGTGGAGGGGTATGAAACGTGATGTGGCTACGTTTGTCTCTAAATGTTTGATCTGCGAGCAAGTAAAGATCAAACATCAGCGACCTGGTGGAAAGATGCAACGAATCGACATTCCGGAATGAAAATGGGAAGGCATTACGATGGATTTCATCGTTGGATTGCCTCAATCCAAGAGACAACATGACTCAATATGGGTGATTGTGGACAGACTCACCAAATCTGCTCACTTCCTGCCAATCAACACTGGATACTCAACTGAACGATTGGCGGAGATCTACATTCGGGAAATTGTTAGACTCCATGGAGTGTCGATTTCGATCATATCCGATCGTGACCCGAAGTTCACCTCTCACTTTTGGGAGCAGCTTCAGAGAGCCATGGGGACGAAACTCAAGTCCAGTACAGCATTCCATCCCCAAACAGATGGGCAATCAGAACGAACCATACAAACTCTTGAGGATATGCTAAGAGCCTGTATGCTGGAATGGAAAGGTGATTGGGATTCCCACCTAGCGTTGGCTGAATTTGCTTATAATAATAGCCACCACGCTAGCATTGGGATGGCACCATATGAAGCCTTGTACGGGCAACCCTATCGATCACCAATCCATTGGGGTGAAGTGGGTGAGCGAACCTTGGACTCGCCCATTGTGTTGCAGCATTATACTGAGCAAGTCCACATGATCAGAAAGAAGCTACTGACTGCTCAGAGTCGACAGAAGAGCTACGCCGATCAGCGGTGTAGGGAACTCACTTTTGCGGTTGAAGATAAGGTTTTTATCAAGATCTCTCCAACCAAGAGTGTGTTTCGTTTTGGAAGGAAGGGGAAGCTTAGCCCCAGATTCGTTGGTCCCTTCGAAGTTTTGAGCCGAATCGGAGAGACTGCCTACCGAGTAGCATTGCCACCACAATACGCGCAAATACATGATGTATTTCACGTATCAATGCTTCGTAAATACGTTCATGATCCTTCTCACGTCATTCAACATGAAGATATTGACATTCGAGAAGATATGACGGTAGAAGAAAGACCAGTGGAGATCATGGACCGCCGGGAGCAAGTGCTAAGGACGAAGGTCATTCCACTTGTTAAAGTGAGGTGGCAGCATCATGGAATCGATGATTGCACTTGGGAGCCCGAAACTAATATGCGGGATAAATATCATGAACTCTTCACCTTGTACTCTTAACTGAATTTCGCGGACGAAATTCCTTTAAGGGGGTAATGATGTAAGACCCGCAATTTTTCAGAAAATATCTGAATAAAATTCATGAGGCATTTACCGGTAAAAATAGCATTTTTTCTCAAAATGCGAAACAAATCAATTCCTGCGAGCCAGTTATACTTAGGATATTCATCGAATCGCGAATATATGCTCAAACACTCTGGAAGCCATAACTTCCTACTCGAACGAAATCAAAGGATTCTTGCGAGCCAACTTTCTTAGTTACGTCAATACGAAGGGAATGACGTACTCAGATTTTTTCGGAAAATAATCGCCGAAAACCCAAATTTTTTGCGGGACCCACGAAAATATTGGTGGGACCCACAGAATTATTCCTCAGAAAATATCTGGTGGGACCCACAAAAATATCCCATGGAATATCTAAGTGGGCTCCACACCAAGGAACCTCTCGGAATTAAAAAGAAGCCAAGGGGGTAAAAGGGGCATGGAAAAACCCAAGAGGAGGTGGGCTTGGGCTATAAATAGCCCTCCCCACTCTCTCTCTTCTCATAAAAATCGACCCCCCCTCTCTCTCTTGCCTTCTCTCTCTCTCCTAAACCTCCCCTACCTAGCCTACCCCACCTGAGCCCACCTGACTTAGCTTGAGCCTGCCTGACCTGGTCCTAACCCACCTGACCTGGGTCTGATCCCACTTGACCTGGTCCAAACCCAGTTGACTTGACTTGAACCTAGTTAGGTTTAAAGTCAAAGTCCTTTTTGGTCCAGATTCCGGTTTGGATTTCTGAAACCAGACTTAGCCTACTTGAGCTGAGTTCGAACCTACTGAACCCAATTGACTTGGAACGAACCCTGTTTGGTTCAAACCACCTAGGTTGAGTAGTTTGACCTGCTCTACCTCTTTCTCAACTAAGTCAGCTTCATCTGACTTAGTCTGACCTCTCGAAGGAAGGCTCGAAGCCAAATGAGCAACCCGGAGCCGTTTCTTCCACGATTTGAAGTAAGTTCGCTTCGTTGATCCATCTCTCTCAAGTATTCGATTATTTGTATATAGCATATACTTTCTGAAGTAGTATCTCGCTTTAGTTCTTGATTGAGCCCTTTTTGGACACTTCGGTGTTCACCCACTCGTCTCGTAACTATCGTCAGATATATCTATGTTCAAACACGCAGTATATGCGTTTTAAAAATGGTATCAAGCCCTAGTTCTTGGTTGAGCCCTTCAGAACACTTTGGTGTTCACCCGCTCGCCTCGTAACTATCGTTGGATGCGGATCTAGGTGTATATCTGCTGATTCTGCCGACGCGTCCTATATCGCACAGGCTATGTAATTTACCTTTGCCGTCGCGTCGTATGATGCCAAGGCTCCCTGTTTTCTGCACTTTCGATTACTGCACTTCCGATTATGCATTTACTTACGCTGTCGCGTCGAACGATGCCATGGCTCTTGCTTTCTGTAATGTATTTACTTACGCTGTCGCGTCGAACGATGCCAAGGTTCCTGTTTTGTTATATATGTAGAATATTTCGTTCAGTTACACACCCTGAACAATAGTATATGCATTTTTTTACGCCGCCGCTGTATAAAGCACAGGCTTCTGCTTATACTACATATATAGCACATAAATGAGCGTTCAAATGGAGATCAACTCCAAATCACCAATGCGATTCCCTGACCGCTCCGCGTTCAAGATTCTGCTTGACGAATGAAGCCCCTATTGGGAAAGGCTTCACTTTTTGGCAAAATGCTCTTTACGTAAAGACTAAGTAAATTACGTATGGTCTGGCTATGGCCCAGGGTTCCTGCAACCTTAATGGATGCAAAGTACGCACAACGGTGCACATCCATTTCCCGAATTAAGCGTAGTGATTTCCCGCCAAAGAGGGGAGATGCCGCTGAAATGGATAAAAGAAACACACGCTTTCTCCGTAAAAGAGAGAAAGTGCTGCTGAAATTTTTGAAGAAACTACTGATAGCTCAGAAAGAATGTAGCAGGATAATCTGACATATAGCAGAGTGTTACCCAGTTCATGGATTGCCTTCTACAAACGTAGAAGGGTTCGTCGCACCGCTGCCGATAGAGCAGAAAAGGTGCTGACGAAATGGTTGGCAGAAGAGCTGCCGGAACCAGTTGAACGGCATAATGATGTCCGTTGATGGAACGATGTCAGATCGGCTCGTATCCTTGTGCCTACAAGGGCACCTTGCTCGTAAGGGCCGCTGAGCCGGCGTAGAGGTTGCGCCTTGGCTAGGTTTAGACTCGTTGCGTAAAAATACGCCGAGTAGCCGATCTATTTAGATCGAGTCATATGCATGCTCATTGAGAACGGTTACACAACCAGACTCGTAAGGGATGAAGAGCCAGAGTGTGTTGTTTCCACCTAAAAAGGTGTGATGCTCGTGGTGGCCGAAGTGCCAAGAGCGGTGTTCTGCATGCATATGAATAAGACTTAAGGTCACATATACCCCGCGGTTGAAAATCGTGTTAGGGGTACCCCCTCAGTAATGACTGTGTTGGGGCGAACTGAATGGGGTCGGGTACATACTTCCGTAGTGCTAAAAGCACGGGCTGCCTAAATGGCATGCAGCTTCTGTCCAAGTAATTGTAAGACTGGCAGACCCCTTCAGGAATTATGCTCACTATGGAATGACAGTGATGGTACAGCCTTGAGTGACATGTATTTTACTTTGGACCTGATAGAGTCCACGATGGCCTCAGTCACTCATGGGTTTTGGGGTCGTGGTTATCCTTAAGATCTAAGGATTGAACCCAACTACTGCAAGTAGAGGATGCATCCGAATATGGGCCTAGTAGGGTTCTCCCAGTTGAAACACACTGCCCTACTATGGATAGGGTCAACAGGCCTCTGGGGTATCTAAAATACATACAATAATCAACACTCAGAACGTCGCGTTGATGCCCGAACAATAGCTCTACCTGCGTACCAAAGGGGGGAACGGTTAATTATCAAAACAATGCATTAGTTCTAGGTACAACGATGCTTTGAATATATGAGTGGATGACGTGTTGAGTCAGTCCTGCATAACCTTTATGAAGGTGTCATGTTCGGTATACTACTGGACCGACTGGGCGAAGACCCATATTGTATCCGCATGACAAAGCGAAGCTCGAGGAGCTGTCCTTAGATGCGTGGGATACGGATATGCCAAGTATGAAGACTTGAGCTAGACATCACTTTGAGACCCGAAAGAGGTCATGGCTAAGTCGTGGAGACTTAAGCGGTTATTCCAATCACAACCCTGAAAAGGCTTGCTCTAAGTCATGAGGACTCGAGCGGATGCTCAACTCATAGTCCTGCGGAGGCTCTTACGATATACGCCAAGTCTTGGAGGCTTGAGCGTCGTTATTGCGCATTGCGACCCTGAGTGGTCATTATTATACTTGAGTTGAATGGATGTATGTTTGCTTGCTTACCAGACTATCAGTGGTTCTGACCCCGTTTAATGGGAATTTCAGGTGTTGGACCTGCGTGACGATATGTGGAGCAAGGCGGCATCAAGTTCCAGGGTTTCTCTAGACAGAGTTGTACTGCTTCCTTTTATTAAACCCATGTTGCTTATTCAAGCAGTGATGTTGTAATAACCATGTGGTTTACGATAAAATGGAACATTCGGTGGTCAATGAGTGGCTTGGCCACATACCTGCAACGTGCTCCGAGTTTTCTAAAACTGACGACTCATTATCGTCTGATTCCGCTGCTAAAAGCTTTTCTAAGTTCCGTTGCAAAGAAAAAAAAAAAGAAATTCATAAAATTTTTAACTTAGCTTTGTTTTGGAAATCCGGGGCGTTACACCTATATTTTTGGGTTTTTCAAAATCCAAGTTTTATAAAAGGAAAGCCTATGTGGCGCCACCTCAGGGTGGATCCCATATTGTTTCTTTATTGTAATAAAAGCAAGAAAGTAAAACTTCTTTTTGAAATTTTCGTAAAAACTTAGACTAACTGGCAAATAAGAAATACTTGGCCTAATTGCAGAAATTTTGAAAAGAGGTGGCCTCTGTAGGGCGATTTTATAAAAGAACGATATTTGAAATTACTGACAAAAGGGAAAAATCTAAGATAAAATGTCTAAGTTCAAAGCTAAAATCCATATTGAAGACAATCCATATCATTTTTCTGAGAAAATCTTTTGAAATTCAAAGTCCTGGGGGTAAAATGGGAAGAATTGACAATTTTGAAGACCCAGGGTTTTGAAATCGATTTTGAAAAGAGTTGAAATTTAAATCTAGATTAAAAATTTTGAAATTGAGAGTTCTGGACCTCGAAATGACATGCTGTGCAGTGCAGTGATATGAAATGCTCATGCAATGATATGCAATGACATGTCTTATGAAATATAATCTTGAACCAGGATTTGGAGATTCTCGTCTCCTATTAGGAATAAAACTTTGAACATCTGAGCTAAAATAGAGAAATTTTGAGAGTTGTAGATGAAATTTAGACTTTTGCTAGTTCCAGGCTCAGAAAATGACCATTTTGCCCTCTGACGATCTCAGGGGATGAATTGTGATGTTTGGTGGAAATGTCGGAGAGGTGAGTGAAAATTTGGGGTGTTTACAGGTGGTGATTCCCTAACGATGTTATGAGTAACGATTCTCTTTGTTTTGTTGTGTTAAAGTGGTGATTCTCTAACAATAGTCGTCTAGAATGGTGACTATCTAGCGATAGCAAACTTGTGTTTGTCGCTTGAGGTTGTTCGAGGAACGTGTTTATATGTCGTGTTGTTGCACAATTAAGTTATGGTGTATTTTGCTTGAAATATGTGTAGTGCGCCCGATAATTTTTGAATGATTACTGCGATTATCGTTTAGCGAGCATGGTTATCAGACCTATCGATTAATTATTATGTCTTTTTGTCATGATAGATGACTTGGAAGACCAGATGCAACGATATTATGGGCACTGTGAGCAACCTTGCGGAGGTTATGCAATAGCAAGTGGTTGCAATGCAACAAATGGGTGCGAACCTTCAACACATAGCCCAAAGTGGGCAGAACATAAGTACAGTTACCTATAAGCATTTTATGGAATTGGATCCTCCTGCTTTTAAGGGTAAGACAAACCCTAAAGCTGCGAAATCGTGGATACATGAGATAGAACGTATTTTTTGTGTTTTGGATATCCCAGAGGAACTGAAAGTGAACTTCGGTACCTATCGTTTGAAAGACCACGCTGAGAAGTGGTGGGACACAATCTCATCGGTTAAATTCAAAGATAAGAATGTTACGTGGGATGAATTTGTTGAAGTTTTTAACTCGGCGTATTTTCCTAAGCATGAACGAAGTAAGAAGATGCAGAAATTCCTAGACCTGCAGCAGGGGACGACGACCCTATCCGACTATATCACCAAGTTTCGTTGTTTGGAGCGATATTGTTCAAATGTTTATATCGCAAAGAAGGAACGAGCAATGAAGTTCGCTTGTGGTTTGAGGCCTACTCTGAGAACCAAAGTGTTCACTAGCGGGCTAAAGTCGCTCGAGGAGGCTATTGAGGTAGCTACTCTATTGGATAAGGACCAAGCCGAGCAGCAGACCAAGGTTTTTGCGATTGTGAGTAAGAAGAATCCCAGTAGGAAGGAGTCATCACCACCTACTAGAAAGCGAAAGCGTCAGAAAGGACATCATAACCGCCAACAAAGGCAATCCCAGCGACTGAATGCTCAGCAAAAGTGTCGACAATGCAACAAAGATCATTCTTTTGAAACTTGCCCTCACTACGATGGCAAGTGTTTCAAGTATGGACAACCGGAGCATATTGCCAAGTTTTGTCCGATGAAGTCTACTAGAGACTTAGTTGTTGCCGATTAGGCATCGTCAGAGGAGATCTGACCATTTTATCGTTGTTTGTTGTTTTGTGATTTCGCGGACGAAATCCTTTTTAAGAAGGGTAGGATGTAAAACCCGCAAATTTTTCTGAGGAACTCACTGTTTGTGTAAATTGATGTGTTTACCTTCGTATGTTTACGAGGTTGTAGCATGCATAATTAAATATAATCAGAATTATGCTTTGAATTTCGGTTCATAATGAGCGAAGTCCGAAAATCGCATAAGTACCATATATGAGTTAGACGAGCACACTTCTAGATGAATTAACTGCTAAAATTTTCAAGGTAGATTTGTAATATACATATATAGTTTGTCCCCAAATTTAGGACCTAAACGAGGAAAAAACATTGTCAGAGCATGTGAATTACTAAAATTGCATATTGATAGTACGTGAGTCGTAATAAGAGCATTTCTCGCAAACGATGGGAAATTTCTCTAAGGAGCTTTTGAACATTGCATGTCAATCAAGAATTTGAAAATGAATATATTATGTGATGAAGTCAATTTTTATTTTAAAGCATTAAATGAGCATTTTATGTAATATTTACATTTTCGTTTTGGATTTGGAGATGGCCCAGACCCATGGGGCGACCCAAACCCATTGGGCGGCCTTCCATGTGGACAGTGGTGGCCATGAGGACCAGCTGGTCAATGGTTGACCAGTTGGGCAATGGCATTCTTGTAAAAGAATGCATTGCTTGTAAAGGGAGGGTCACGATTGGCCATGCCCTTGGTTCAAGGCCTCATGATGATTAAAGCTTCATCATGAGGGGCGCCTTTCCAAGAGAGGAAGGCATGGGGTTGTGTCCCATGGCCTTTTGGTAATTGTTTTAAACCTTTTCAAAATGCAAGAAACGATTGGTTGTAAGGGGCGGTAGCCTTGGGGCTCCCCTTGTAAATTTCTCAAGATTTAATGGCTTTTGCAAACCTTAATGAGTGGCGTTTTTGAAAGTCCTTTTAAAAGATTTGAAAAGGGGATTTTGTATGGTGGAGTGGGCGGCTATGGGGGGGCGTGAGCCACCCCAGCTTTCCATCCATTCCGGATTAATCCTAGCCCTACGTTCTAAAACCCTAGCTACTTACGGTTTTGGGAGGGAAAGAGAGAGAAAAATGGGGGGATTTTCTCTCTCTCTCTCTCTATCTCTCTCTCTCCTTCACTCCCCCTTCTTCCCTCTCATTCTTCTCTTCTTTCCTAAACCATGAGCGGTGTGGGTGCTAAGCACCATTTTCATGGAAGCTCCTAAGCTTCCTCTCCATTGTTTGAAAACCTTCGGAGGTGAGGTTTTGACCATCTCCCATTTTGCATATCTTTTTGTTTTCCTTTAAAAAGATGTGTATGCTTGTTCTTTCCATCTTAATAGCATGAAACTGAATTCCTAGTATGCATTTTATGTTATACATATAGGTTTTTCTTTTCGGTGGATTAGATATATATTAACTCGTGTTGCATGTTTGTGTTACGATTTTGGAATGCTCCTCTATTTTCCCTTTCATCATTTTGGAGTTTGGAATCTTTGTTTTCTCCATTTGACATTTTAGGGTCTTGGTGTGGTCTGCCCGTATTGCGGTCACCATTCATGGTGGAAGGATGGAAACAACGCTGCCATCCTCTATTTTTGTACTCGCGTGATGGTTTGAGTTCGTTCATAGCCAAACTGTCATCTCTCTCTCTCTCTTTCTTTGGTTTGTCTCAGTCTGGACCGAGTTGGTTCAGACTGGACATGGTTTGGGCTCCCCTGGTCTGTGCACAGAACCCAGACAGGTTGGGGTGGCCATCGGAGTGCCCAGGCCGACGACCCATGCGCTAGGCGCTGGCACCCTATGGCAGGCGCTGCCTTACAGCATCCCACCTATCTCTCTCTCTTGGTGCGCCTGTACCTTCGCTGGTCTGGACATCACGGTCCAGGCCCATGCTCAGGGCCCAAGCAAAGGGTCAGATTTGTACCAGACCTGAGGCAGATGTTGCAGCATCTGAACCGATCCCGATTCAGGTGGTGCATTGCGGACACAGGCATTCGGGCAAGTCTGGACCGTATGTCCAGACTTGTCGGCTTTTCTAGGGACCACCTGGTCCAATGGCGTGAGTTTGGACCTCTGTCCAGACTAGTGGATTGCTTGACCCACATGGCAGCAGTATCCTAGGTGTGTTCGTGGGTGGTGACTTCGGTTGTTGCGTTGCAAACGCCAGATCGGGCAAGTCTGGACCGAATGTCCAGACTTGCTACCGAGTTTCTGGGGATACCATGGTCCAGTTGTGTGGGTCTGGACCTCTGTCCAGACCAGTGGGCTGCTAAGCTCCGCGTGTCGGCATCACCCTACGTGGGTAGCTTGGGAGGCATTGCTCCTGAACTATGCCTAGTGTTGCGGCTACGGCATTTTGTCAGCAGCTTGCATTGGGATGCCTCAGTTTCGCAACTGTAGTAGGGCCCTGGTGCAACCCTATGTTGAGGTTGTTGTAGTAGTTGGGGACAACATGTTGTCGGGCCCCATCCTCGCTATTTTTGCATTTCCTTTTCACGATACGTGGCCTCAATGGCTGTTTGGTGCAACCGCACATCTCAAAAGCACGATGACCGTTGCAATATCATCGTTTGGCAAGTGTTTTTCTTTGGCACTAAGGTAACGAAAATGTATATGTGTGTATATATATATATATATTCCATACGTATGGTGACATTTCACTTAGGTCATTTACGTGCATAAAAGTTAGCTCTTTATGCAAATGTAGGGTTTTTCGAAATACATGAAGTAAACTAATAGAATATGCAATGTTATGATTCAAGGAAAACCAAGGAAACCACATGCTTATTGCTCTTGCACGTAATCAGGATTAGTTGAATGTAGTGGTTTGATAATTCGGACGCTATGTTTCCCATTAAGTGTTCATGTCACTTGTCACTTGCACATTTTCTCAATGCGCATTACTTTGGTTTCGTATTTATGGTAAATGCTCGAATGCAAGATGACATGAGATAATGACTTGTGATGATCATCGATTTCGTATTAGCTATGTCAATGAGGTTGTTGTACCCATGTTTTTGAAGACTTGCGGAAAGTTGGAACTTCATGGCAAGTTAGTATGGGCGATAGACCCACCTCGTGAGATGAACCCACTAAAGATAACAACGTGATGTTATTCACACTTTTCTGGCTAAGTGCACCTCGTGCGATGTATGTTCTAGAGAGGCCTTGCCTTAGATAGTTGACGAAGTGCTCCTTATTGCAATTAAAGGCTATCACAGCTACACTTGGTTCCTCTCTTTAGATATGCTAAACGGCATCACTATAATGCACATGCATGTACACATGCATTGTTTAAGTTATTCTACCTGCTTCAGTTATGGTTAAGTTCCCTCAGCTCGTTAAATTGCAATATTACGTTTTTAATGCCTATTGTGATTAAGATGTTAGTTACCATGGCTAAATGTTTCTAACTGTTTCATCCTGATGCACATTATTTCGTATGGTTACATTACTAGTTCTCATACTTGTCACAACATGCACATATATGTCCACTTGTACCTATGCATGTTCACGATACTTTATCTGTTCTGCATGATATATTCTCTTGTGTTGTTACATTGGTTGATTATATTCTGTGATGCATATCATGTTATAAATGCTATGAATGGTGTAATGGATTGTCATAGTTGATTTATCACCAGCTTGCAAGAGTATTGACCATGTTTTATGGGGATACAAGTGTTTTCTTCTAGGTGTGCAATGGAACTCGATGTGCGGCGGGGGACTGAACTCACACTTCTAGAACGTCGAAGATCTTGGCAGTGTTTTTGTAAAGGGAATTGTTGTACTATTTGTGAAATGTGATAAATAAAAGACGTTTTTATATCCTTGTTGTTCACCCTGTGATCTGCCCAGAGCTTTCCACTTGTTTTCCCTTTTTGGTTTTTCCGCTTCGCACAATGTATTTAAAAAAAAAAAATTACCCTGAAAATCTTAAGGATTTTCCAAGTCGGGAATTCTGGGGCGTCACACCTCCAGCCAATGCTATTTTGGGCCACCACTTGTTGTTGTCGCCTTAATCCATCCTTCAACCTCCAAGCCATCCAGCAATCACCTTTGTAGCTGATCCAAGGTGAGGCTTGTTTTACTAAATTTATGCAAAGTTTTGCCAAAGTTGTGGAATTGAAAAGGAATATGTGAATGTTAGGTTTGTAAGGATGGTGTGCATACAGTTTAAAATTGAATCTGCAATGACGTAGAGTTTTATTTAATGGTGTTTGGGATATATAAAAAAAAGTATATTCTTTATGTGTATGAGCAAAATAAATGTGGAGATCCATCCATTTGATGGATCGGATCTCTCATTTTGAGAGCTAACATCAAAATTGAAGCATGACTCCATTGACTTTCATTTTAGTTTTGTGTTCTATGCCATTTCATAATTAAAAATATGTATCTCAATTAGTTCTACCATGCATTTTATTCATTTTACATGGGTTTATCAATGTTTAATTTAGAATCCATAGATTTCATTCATGTACAAAGTCCAGATGATATTTCATGTGAAGTTATTCATCAATAAATTTTATAAACTTTATGGTTATTAGATTCGTGTATCCTTGAATTCCAGCAAAAAGTTTGATTTAAACTGATAATATTATCATCACAAAAAAAAAAGATTAGCATATGTTTTACATCTTCTGGAATTTCTATATCTCATTTTAGCAGACTTGTGGATCAGGGATCTGTTATCATCGCAAAATTTTACTTTTGCAAATCAAACTGACCTTTGAAAATGTTTTTGAAAATAACTCGCCTCCGTTTTTAAAATGCAAGAAAATTCCGTAGAATGGGACTCGCCTGTCGGTACGAGGTTCAACCGTTCCTGCCACCTTTAACAGGGGTAATTGAACCAAGGATCAATCTTATGCTCTACTCTATTCAACTTGTCTAAATCATATTCTAATTTCTAAATGCACATAGAATCAGGCATGTGCTATGAATTTTCAGAAAATGCACATTTGAAAACATGATGTTTGCTGTGAATAATTGAAATATTTAGGAAATTTAGGAAATGACATCACATGGAAAATCGTGAATTGGGATTTGAAATACTGTATTTGAGAAAGTGAAAATCGATTTCTGCAGAATTTAGAGGTTTTTGTGAAAATCGATTTTGAGAAATGTGAACTAACTCTAGAAAGCTTGATTTCTTTGAATTCAAACTTTAAAATTGAAATTCTAATTTAGAAAATCGAATTTGGAACTTGGGAAATACTTGAAATATCATTGGCAAATCCATATTTTGAGAAAATCGATTTTTTTGAATAAGACTTAGAAAAATTTTGATTTCTCTAACTTCAAACTTTGAAATTAACTGCTTAACTTGAAGAATTGAATTTTGAATTTGAGAAAACACTTGAAATTATATTTGAAATTTTCATATTCTGAGAAAATCGATTTCTCCATATGACTTAGGAAATTTTGAGAAATTCAATTTCTTTGACATGGAATTTGAATTGGAATTGGCAAATGCATGAAATGAATGAATATGGATTTGAGGATTTGAGAAATACTTTTTGTATTTTTGAGAAATGCAGTGCATTTTGAAGTTAGCCTAAGAGTGTAGGCTGAATGTGGCTAATGTGAAGATCATAAATCTAAGTATCATTCGTATTCTGACTATGGCCATAAATACAAATTCCACCAAGTTTATAAACTTCATAGAAGCTAGTGCATGTGCCATTCGTGTAGACCATGGTGAGTTTGAATATGCATGAATCATCATCCATCACACATTAACATTATTTAAAAAAAATAAACTATATGCAATGCAGCCTAAGCTAAGCAGGAAATGTAAATTCTTATTCCAAAGTTTAATTACAAATTACATCACTATTGAAATTTAAATACAAGAAATTAAAGGAAAATAAAGTCTTCAATGTACCTGCAAAACTAGAAAACTTGGTTAGTGAATATATGTTGGCTTTTCTAGATTTATCCAGCAATATCTGGAAATTGCTGGATTTTGCTAGATATAAGCCTTTTCCTTGATTCCCTTAAATAAAAATGATAAAGATATAAAATCAAATTGAGCAAATAATGAATATAAGATATGAAATTTCGAAATTGGGGTCCAAATGACCAAAATACCCCTAATAACACGACTATGGCCTTGAAATTAGGGTTTTTAGAAAGATATTTGGTAAAAATGCAAGTTTTGAAGTTTAGATGAAATAAACTAATCTAAATATGATGTGACATGCTTAAATATATGAAAACTAGGGTTAGAGATTTCAAAATTGAGGTCAAATGACCAAATTACCCCTGATAGCAAGACTATGGCCTTGAAATCAGGGTTTTTAGAAAGATATTTTGGTAAAAAATTGGGTTTTATGCCCTAAATGAAATCAAATAACTGAAAAATTAAACCTAAAGCATCCTAATATGCTTAAAAACATAATTAAACCCTAAAACTATATGCTTATACACGAAAATCCAACAATATCACAAAAACTATGATTTTTGCAGTGTTTTTGGATCTTTCAGGGGCCCTGTTTTGCAATTTTATTAATTCAGACATCAAATGGCTTCCAAAATCCATCAAATTTGGTACCTGCACTTTTTATAACCCTAGTTTTGAATTAGAATTATAAAAATAATTTTTTGACATTAAATCAACCCAAAAATTGCATCAAACCCTAAAAATATGCTATTTTTGACCTAATTCATCAACCAGTTTCAATCCAAGACCCGAACCAGGGGTCAAATCTCCTTGAAAAATTATGAAATTTTACAGAGACTAACTAAGAAGGAAAGCAGAGATTTTCCAATTTACAGATCGGAAAAAAATCTCCGGTTAGGGAGAAACCCTTACGGCAATCTGAGCTAAAATATATCACTTTTAACAGGGATTAAAACGGCTACTTCAGATTTAAAATACATACATAAATAGCAATCTTAAACAAAAATCTCTGAAATTTTAGTGGTGAATAGTAAACAGAAAAATAGCAATACTCACTTTTTACAGATCATGAATCGGATCTGTGGTTTGGGATTTATGACTAACACAAGTCTGATTAGGGTTTTGGTAAACCCTAACGAGTTTTAAATTTAAAAACAGATTCTCTGAAAGAGGAAAAATATTAAACAGTGATCAAAAAATCTAAAAATTTTACAGCAGACAGATCTACTCAATGTGAATCCATATCACTTTACATATCTAAAATCGGATATAAGATGAGAGAAATATCATAACAGCAAGTTACCTTCTTGATTTTAACTACGATTTTAAAGCTTTAAAAACCCGATTTGATGTCTGATTTTTTTGACAGGGTTCCCGAGATCCAAAACCTCTGATTTTTCTACAATAACTCAATAACTCATGCATGCATCACATATAAAAAATCAGAAATTAACAGCACATATTTCAATCCGAAATAACATTATCTTTACTGTTCTAAACCTAAAACACACAGAAATTTAAGAAACTTGAAAAACCATGCATTAATTAATGTAAATCAATAAAATAAACCATAAAACAGTAAATAAAATTATTTCTATGCTATATAATGTAAAACAAGCATGAATAAACCATAAAAATAAAATAAAAACAGGGAATCAATGGCTGGAATTTGATATCACCTTTAAAACATAGATTTAACCCATTAAAAGTGTAAATCATGTATTTTATAGGTTAATAATGCAAAGAATCATATTAAAATTAATTCTAATGGATTAAAATCCCTGTAAATCACCCAAAACAGGGTTAGATCACCTTCTTGGATCGTTCTTGCTGATTCTTGATGGTTCTTGAGGTTGGATCTTGGTTTAATTCATACAATAGGAGGTATTAATGGCTAAAATTGATTTAAAACTATTAAAAACATGAAATAAAAGCTAAAAATTAAACAAAATAATTACCTTGAGGTGGCTGCAATAGAGAAAGGGCTGGAGAGGAGAGAGAAGCTCCAAGAATCCAATAGGAGAGAGAGATGGAAAAATCGACCCCCTATGGCCTTCTATTTATAAAAAAATTTTAGGTTAAAAATCAAATGTTTTAAAAAAATTGGACTCTTCTAAGGGGGGCGATTTTTGGGTGGAAAGACCTAACTACCCCTAGCCTAAATTATCTAAACTAATGCCTAATTAACCCCTAGACTTTCCTAAAAAATCCCCAAATGTAATGCCACTTGGCATTTTCTACATTTGGCTTTTTAAAACACCTTTAAAAACCTTTAAAAACACTAGTTTTAAAAACTAACTTTCAAAATGAGTTTTTCAAAATGGTTTTGACTCTTCTAAACCTCTAACACTAACCAAGACATCAACTAACCCTAGTCTAGCCCTGACTGACTCGAATATGGCACCACCCCGAGTGGGCCCTACTTGAGTTTTTCAAAAAGCGATTTTAAAACTTGAAATTGAAGGAGTTTTCAAAAGATTTTCAAAAGTAAACTTAAAATTAGAATTTTTGAAATGGCATAGGTTTCTAATCGAGTCATAACTCCTCTGGATATGGTGCCAACTGAGTGGGCCCACATCGAGTTTTGAAGAATTTTGAAATAAATACTGAAAATGGCTTTAAAAAAGGGGTTAAAATCAATAGTTGAAATTCAAAGATTTTTTAAAATAGAGTCTCAAGCGAACTGGACTCTGGGCTAGAGTCCTGGATTTTTAGGACTCTGTGATTTTGGTTTTTAAAAGCCAAATAAAGGAGTTTTTTAAAAGATTTAATTGAAAATGGTGAAACAAGTCAGAAAATACAGTCAGGGTTAGACTCCTAACTCTATCAGAACTCTGAAATAGAGTCCTGGATTAACTGGACTCTACCAAATGACCTAATTTTTGAAAACAAACGGAGAAGATTTAAAATGGAAATTAAACAGACTTCAAAACAGATTCCTGACTGGACTAGGACTCCGGGACAGAGTCCTGATCGGACTGAAACTCTAGATTTTTTTGGTATTTTCTAAAAAAACAAATGAAAGAACTTGTCAAAACAGTGAAAACAATAATGAATACTGGAATAAAATAGAGTTCTGATTTAACTGAGACTCTAAGGACAGAGTCTTGATTGAACTAGGACTTTTAATTTTTAGATTTTTTGAGAAATCAAATGAGAGAATTTTGAAAAACAGTTAAAAATAGGATGAAATTGAATTTTGGTTCAGAGTCCTGATCTGATTAGGACTCTAAGAAAGAGTCCTGATTCGATCAGAACTCTAAGAATTTTGGTTTTCTGATAAGCAAATTATGAAATTTGGGCAAAGCTTTTGAAAACCAGTGAAAATGAAGTATAAAAATCAATTTTGGATAGATTCCTACTTCGATCAGGACTCTGG
Source organism: Nuphar pumila (assembly GCF_984573655.1). Classification (NCBI taxonomy): domain Eukaryota; kingdom Viridiplantae; phylum Streptophyta; class Magnoliopsida; order Nymphaeales; family Nymphaeaceae; genus Nuphar; species Nuphar pumila. Next base: position 65,945,520 of record NC_143255.1, on the reverse strand, counting down.
GGTACAGTCCTGATTTGATCAGGACTCTGAGATTAAACCTCAGAATTTTGAAATTCTTTGATAAAAGTGTAACAAATTTGATAAATGGAAAGATTTTTGAAAGATTTTCTCAAAATTGAAATCAGGATCAGAGTCCTGATCCAACTAGGACTCTCTGAACAGAGTCCTATTTTAACTGAAACTCTGAGTTTCTGACTCATTTTGAAAGATTTGATTAAAAATGGATAAAAATAGCTGTAAAAGATTAGAGTCCCAATCCAATTGAAACTCTGAAGAAGAGTCCTGATCCGACTGGACTCTTGAAGAAGAGTCCTGATCCAACCAGGACTCTGAGATTTTGGCCAAAACATAAGATTTTAAAAGGTTTTCTTCAAAAACAGGTAAAAAGGTAGTGAAAAGTAGAGTTTTGATCCGACTAGGACTCTGGAAAAAGAGTCCTGATCCAACTAGGACTCTAAATTTTTTGAGATTTTTGATAAATCCAGAAGCGACACCACCTAAACGGGCCTCATCTGAGAATTGAAATCAATTAAAATTGAGTTTGAAATGAATCCAGATTTGTCTTATGAGAAAATACTTCAAAATATAAAGTCCTGGGGTTGGAAAATGATAGAGTGTTGACTAAAAACCTAGGTTTTGAAATTGATTTTGAAAGAAAGCTTTAAAACTCAAATATGGATTGAATGTTTTGAAAATAGGAGTGTTGGATCTCAAAAATGAGATGTAATGACATGCAATGCTATGCAATGCAATGAAATGGTATGCCGAATGCATGCAATGATATGCAATGACACATGTAATGTAAGTACTGGATGAGGGTGAAAATTTGCGGTGTTTACAGATGCCCCTCTTTGCTACTAAGTCGGTTGTAAGCCGAGCTTAGTGGCAAAGAAAACACACCAAATTTGGATTATAAAAATGCCCCAGTTAGATGAATCTAACTGAGTATGAAAGAATTAATCCAAGTGATGATGGTAGATATGAAATGGAGAATAAGGATAAAATTTTATTTCAAAAGAAAGTAAGATTCAGGTTTTGCCCTTAACCTGGATGAGACGGGAAATACCTCGTATGGAACGAAGCTCAGGCTTAACCCTTAATCCTGACCGGGTTGAAAATGGAATACCTCATCAAAGGAGGCTCAGGTTTGTACCCTTGACCTGATTGGGAAATGAAATACCTCATCACATGAGGCTCAGGTTTGTACCCTTGACCTGATTGGGCAGAAAATGAACAGATCCTCGAAAGAAGAGACTGTGATGGAACCTTCAGATTTCTGCACAATGAATTCGATAGGGGTTTCGCAAAAGGATGGAATTGGGGTCCCTAAAGTTTGAAAAGGGATTTGACTTTGGGCGCTTCATTGCTAAGACTAAATAACTTTTGAAATTGCCTTTTGCTGGAATTGGTGGCTTAACCTCAAGCCGAAATTGGACTGTCTATGGTGGGACAGTGGGGACACAGGGAAGTGTGCGAATCTGAGAGCCCGTGCGCTCAGATTATACCAAAGAAGGGAAGGAATCTTGAAAACTCCCGTTATCAAGTCCTAAAAGGGATGGTGTCAGGATGCGCCAAAGATGAACCTCAAGCTCTCGCCTCACGCCAGGATAGCTAGAAAATATTGTCAAAATGTTGAAAATTGTTGTTGATTCAAAATAATTGAAAATGATGCACATTGTTTTGAAAGTATTCCCTCTTTTCTACCTGAAGTATTAACTCCGACTGGGCTTAACTCTGTAGAATCAAGATTCGAATTCAAATTGCTTGCGATTGGCTTTCTTTCAAGGAAGCTATCAATTTCCTTGATATGGACGGGAAAGAAAGTATTCTTGATATTGCGAGAACTATTGGTGAAAGAATATTGATAAAAGAATTTCACTAAATTAAAGAAGATTCTTGATAGATTCGGCAGTCTGATATCCTGGGATTCTTTTCTCATGAGGATCTTTCTGACTCTCTTTTTAACAGAATTGGAGCTTTCTTGGATTTTTGGGGATTTACATCATCCTTCATTTTGGAGATGTCCTGACTTTTTCTCTCTTTTTGGGAAGGGTACGTCACAAACTCCTTCATCTCAGAGATGTTCCGATCCTTCTTTTCTCTCAGGGATTATCTTGATAGTTATTGGCTCATTGGTTGGGAATCTCTTGATGATAGTTGGAATCAAATATCTTTTAGGGTTTGTCGGTAGGCTCATCACACTCGCCTTCATCTCGACGGTGATTTGAACTTTCCCTGGAAGGATCCGTCACAAACTTCGTCATCTTGGAGATGATCCAAATCTTCTTTGGCCTCGGGGGTCTACTCGCCTAATTCGCCTTCATCTTGACGACAATTGAGAGATCCCTTTTGCAGATATTTAATTGCAGCTTGGGTGTTTGAGGAGATATGGAGATTGAGTGGATTTTTCCTGTATCACCCAGGATATTTCGACTGCTTTATTTTTAAGAATGATCTTTCAAAACGTGCCATTGACTGCGATCAATATTAATCACTCATGGCTTTGCAACAACGTTGAATTCTCTTTGCTGGCCATATCGAGGATTTATTCTTCATCCTTTTGGTTGGCCAATAGAAAGATTTTGAATTTTGAATCCTTTTTTTTTTTGTGAAGGCTTTGTCCTTTCGGAAGTAATACTGAAGGTATTTTGAAGTAATGTTTTTGTGCAATAAAGATTTTGAAATCAACAAATATTTGACGACGAATTGGCAAAATTTTCTTGAAATCCCTTATGAAAGCGAGCATTTGAGGCACAACGCAACACATCCATGACAAAAATTCTCTTCTCCTTTCCCCAAAGGAGAAGATTCAAAAATTAGAATTGGGAATTACTCCTCTCTTCCCTGAAGAGGAGGTGTTTGCAAAACGAACTTTCGAAGAGAAATTAAGCTTTCGTCAAAACTTCCTAACATTAGGCTTCTCTTATGGAAAGGGGGCCGGAATTGGTGAGGTTGGTAAATTGGTCATGAAGGAACGAGTCTATCATATTCTCTTTGAAAAGAGGGTCCTTCATGATGAAATGGCCTAGTCTAAAATTATGGTTACAAGGAAAACGAACTTCCGTCGAAGCTCTCCCTGAACTAAGGGTTCCTTGTATGAAATTGGAATTTTGTTTTGCAAACGGTTCACAAAGGCACGAGTCCCTTCAAACTCTCCCTAAAAAGGGGCTAAGTGAACGAATTGGATAGCATGCGAAAAGAGCGAGCTCCCTCGAACTCTCCCTATACAAAGGGTCTCTCGCAAGAGAATTTTTTTTTTGGAATTGGGTATTGGGTGACCAAAAGGTCGAAATTTAGAATTTTGAATTTTGAATTTTTGAAATTGGAATTTTGATATTTGAAATTAGAAATTGGAACTTTGGAATTTGGAATTTGGAATTTGGAATTTGGAATTTGATATTCGGAAATTGGAAATTAGAAATTGGGAATTTTGGAATTTAGAAATTGATATTTGGAAATTGGAAATTGGGAATTTTGGAATTTGGAGATTGATATTTGGAAATTGGAAATTGGGAATTGGGAATTGGGAATTGAGAATTGGGAATTGGATGAGTGATCAGCACGAAGACTGAGCTCAAGAGGTCGACTAACATGACCATTCAGTGGAACACTAACATGAGTGCTCGATTTTGAAAGGATACCGGTATGCATATCGGTTTAAAAATGTACCTGTTTGGATACTAGATTTTGGTTCAGTTCTGGTGATTGTCTTTTAATCCTGAATCGTTAGAAATTGTGATGGGATTGATAGTTGAAATCTCAATATTGACCAGATCGTTATTAATGCGATTGAATGCAAATGAATGCAAATTAATGTACATGAATGCACAAGTGCGTGAAATGAGAGATTTGTTTATCCTGCCTGCATACAGGATATTTGTAGATAAAAACAAAATTTTAAAATGCCCCAGTGTAACTGGAAAAAAGAATTTTGATCATTATTAAAGAAAATTTGGAAGAATTACAAAGAATAGGAAATTGTTCAAGTATATAATTTTTTCAAATGTCGAGCATTGATGGGATCTGGTAATTCTATTCCATCAGCATTGATGAGCCGATATGAATTGCGAGGTAGTGCCTCTTTGACAACATAAGGACCTTCCCAATTTGGCGACCATTTGCCACTCGGGCGGTGCCTGAGATAAGCTGTTGATCTGAGCACTAGATCATTGACCCGAAATTTTCTCTCAATGACAGATTTTGCATATTGTCAGGCTATCCTCTGGCGATAGGATTGAGCATGCTCTGCTGCTCTGAGCCTTCTTTCATCGAGCAAATCAAGCTGTACCAGTCGCTATTGCTGATACTGATCAAGAGGTAATTCTGGAAGTGATGCAAATTTCAAAGCAGGTTTTTGAACATGTAGAGGCAGTACTACTTCAGTTTCGTAGACAAGTTCTGACGGAGTAGCATTCGTTGGAGTTCGAATGGTGGTTCTGTATGCCCATAATGCATCATGAATCTTTTCATGCCAGTCACGGCCTGTTTCTAAAGTTCGCTCCAGGATTCGAATTAGAATCTTGTTGGTGGCCTCTGCCTGACCATTCCCTTGAGGATAATAAGGAGCGGAAAAATGATGATGAATTTTGAACTTTGAGCAGAATGTCCTTATTCTCTCATTCTTGAAATGACTACCATTATCCGACATAATATCATGCGGTATACCGAAACGGCAAAGGATATTCTTATGGATGAAAGAAACCACGTGTCGACCTTCTACTGTGCGTAGAGTGACTGCTTCTACCCATTTAGTAAAATATTCTGTTGCGGCAAGAAAATATTTATGACCATTGGAGGCTGAAGGAGTGATGGGCCCTACAACATCGAAAGCCCACATGGAAAATGGCCATGGCGAGACGACAGATTGCAAGTATGTCGCTGGCGCATGAATGGAAGGCGCATGCATCTGACATTGAACGCACTTCTTTACAAAACGATAGCAATCTTGTTGCATAGTTCTCCAATAATATCCTGCTCGGATGATTTGTTTGACGAGAGTCTGATAGCCAACATGACCACCGCAAATGCCTTCATGTGCTTCTTGCACAACTTCTTTGGCTTCTTCTTCGTCCAAACATCTGGAATACTCAGAACTGAATCCACGACGATAAAGGATGTCGGCAAGAATAAAATATCGAGCAGACATGCGTTGAATTGCTCGTTGCTCCCTCTTTGATAATTCTGGAGGAAATTTGTCAGTTTTAATGAAATTCTTGATATCTTGATACCAAAGCTTCTTCTTCTGCTCAGCCTGGTTTATCTGCTCTACTGGGACGAAAGCGGGTTGATCAAGTCTGCCAATTTCAAATGAGCGACAAGATTCTCCACTCCTGAAAGACATGATGGATCCCAGATTAGCTAAACTGTCTGCAACTTGATTGAAATCTCTCTTGATATGGAAAAGTTGGAATTCTTCGAATTTGTTGGCAAGAGCTGAGACAATCTTCTGGTAAGGAAGTAATTTTTGATCTTTCACTTGCCATTCGGCTAGGACTTGATTGACGATGAGCAAGGAGTCGCCATAAGCATGTACTCTTTTGACATTGAAGTCCTGTAGAATTTTCAGACCTTGTATCAAAGCTTCATACTCGGCCATATTGTGAGTGCACTGAAAATCCAGTTTAAGAGAAAAGGGAATCATCTCTTTCTCTGGTGTGATTAGCAGAATTTCGATTCCTATGCCTGCCATATTCTTGGAACCGTCGAAGAATAAATTTCAAATTGGGGATTGTTGAATATTTTGCAGATCCGCTCATCAGGGAAATCATCCTCGGCTTTAACATCCTCTGCTAGAGGAAAATCTGCTAATTGGTCTGCAATTGCTTGGCCTTTGATAGATTGTTGAGAGACGTATTCCAAGTCATATTGCATTAATAGGACTTGTCATTTGGCGATTCGTCCGCTGAGAAATGGTTGTTCAAGAACGTACTTGAGAGGATTTAATTTAGATAGAATCTTGACTTCAGACGTCAGTAGATAATGTCGCAATTTTTGACACATTCATTCCAGAGCTAAACATGTCTTCTCTATCTGAGAGTATTTCTTCTCGTAATCAATAAAGGTCTTGCTCACATAGTAAATGGCATGTTCTATCAAGCTGCCTTCTTCGTATTGCGCCAAGAATCCGCCGCAAGCAACTTGATTAACTGAAATATATAGCAATAGGGGTTTCCCCAATTCTGGTGGTTTTAAAACAAGAGGATTGAGAAGATATTTCTTGATGCGTTCGAACGACTGCTAACACTCTGGTCCCCATTTGAACCTCACTCCTTTTCTGAGCAAATGATTGAAAGGCTCACATCTCATGGCCAAATTAGAAATGAATCGCCGAATTGATTGCATGCGTCCTTGAAGGTTACGCAATTCTTTGGGATTAGTCGGGGGCGACATGCCAATGACAACTTTGGCCTTAGCAGGATCCATTTCTATCTCCTTCTTGCTGACCAAGAAGCCCAGCAACTTGCCTAATTCGACTCCAAAAACACATTTTTGTGGATTGAGTCTTAGCTTGTAAAGAATGAGTCGCTTGAAGACTTGATTGAGAGCTTTGATGTGATCTTCCTCTTCTTTGGATTTTACCAGGATGTCATCAACGTATGCATCCATAGTCTTGTGCATCTGATCATGGAAAATAACGGCCATAGCGCGCTGATAAGTGGCTCCAGCATTCTTAAGCCCAAAAGGCATAACCGTGTAACAAAAAGTGCCCCATGGTGTGGTAAAGGATGTTTTGGATTGGTCACGAGCGGCCAACTTGATTTGATTATATCCAGAGTATCCGTCCATAAAGGAAAACAAGGCATGCCCGGATGTGCTATCGACTAGGAGATCAATGTTTGGGAGCAGATAGTCATCCTTCGGAGTAGCTTTATTGAGATCACGGAAGTCGATACAGATTCGCACTTTACCATTCTTCTTAGGAACTGCTATGATATTCGCCAACCAATCCGGGTAATCAATTGCTCGAATGAATCCTGCTTTAAGCAGATCCTCAAGTCCTTCCTTGACCTGTTGCTCGATTCGAGGATCCATTTTTCTCAACTTCTGCTTGACTGGTTTCGCCTCAGGCTTCAGAACGAGGCGATGTTCCACCAATTTCGGATCTAAACCTGGCATATCCTCATAAGTCCATGTGAATACTTCTTCATGCTGCTTGAGGAAATTAGTGAGCCTTTCTTTCTCTCCTGGACTCAAACCACTGCCAATCTTGAGAATTCTAGGATCGTCTTCTGATCCGATATTGATATCCTCAGTCGGATCTTGAACTAAGGATGATGGCTCATCTTGCTTCTGAACCGATGCAAATTCTGGCAGTTCTTGAAGAGCTGAATCGAACTCTGCGGATTCTTCTGACTGCTTTACAGTCTGACTACATTCTGTTCTTATTCTGACCTGATGAATTATTGCTGATTTCGAACAGGCTTTTGGATTAAAGACGAGCTTCTTGATAGATCGGGAAGACATTCTGAAAATTGGAGGATAAATTGATTCAGGGAAATTGCTCATCGTGAAATAAATTGCTTTTATTGAAAATAATTGGAAAGATGAAAGAGCAAAATGATTTCAATTTTGTGAAGATTGAATATTGAGAAGTAAAGAGACAAATGGCACCAAGATAGACAAAGGAAACTTGCAACTTTATTGAAAGATAGAATTAATGACAATGATGAGAATGAAATGGGATATCATCCCGACAGAAGAATAGAAAAGGAAAGACAAGTGAATTCTTCTAATGCGTTCCCTTAACGAAAATAGTGCCTTTCTGAGATCTTCGGCCATTAAATCCCAATCCGGCCCTTTTAGGGCAATGTTGAGGAATCACTGGTTCAAGACAACCATCTTCATTTTTGCCTAGGCCTTGAAAAGGCTGATAGCCGTGCTTCACTAGTAAATCAAATCCCTTTTTAGCCTTCATAAATTGGGAGAAAAGAGGATGACCCTTAAGTGTGCTGTAATTAATTCGTCCTCCAATCTTGAAGAATTATGGACCTCCCCATCGGGTCGCAGCCACTGTATGCTCAGGTTGCACTGTTATCTGTATTATTCCTGAATTCTCTTCAAGGCTGACCTCTTCAATCCCTCTAATGCTAGGGATATCAGTAGTAAAAGAGGGCCTGGGAACCATGGGTTGTACTAGCCTCTGCTCCGGATCTTCACCTAAGACTGTCGTGATCATACCACCTTTTGACCACTTGATGCACTGATGCAGAGTAGACGGTACTGCGTTTGTGTTGTGGATCCATGGCCTTCCGAGAAGTAGATTATAAGTGGGCGGCACATTGACCATGTGAAAGAGAATTGAATGGACCGAGTAGTCAATAAAGATTTCCAGGAAGATTTTTCCTTTCGCTGTTTGGCCATGATTGTCGAACCCATAAATGGTGATTGGATCTGGAATGTATTCTTCTTCTTTAATGCCCAAAGCTTTGGTGGTCATCTCCGGACATATATTGAGGCTGCTGCCTCCATCTATTAGCACATGAGGAACTGTCATCCCTCTGGTTCGAACCACAACATACAGGGCATTATTATGGAACACATGAGGCTTAGGGAGATCCTCATCGGAGAAAGTAACTGGAGCATTAGTCATGGCCTGATTGACTATATGGGCCATGTCTTCAGGAGTTATGTTTGGTTTCACCTTGATTTTCTGTAGCAGATCATTCAACACCTGCTGATGCTTGGCGGAAGCTTGAGTTAAGTCCAAAATTGAGACATTTGATAATGCTGTAATAGGCTTTAGAGTTGATGTCTCGCTTTTCTTTGGGGCAGACTTAATGAGATGCTTAGGGAGCCATGGCATTTTTCTGGCTACCTCAGGAGATACCCCAGCGGGCTTGTCAGATACTTTCATTTTGCTGAAGGCTGAAATAAAGTCCATCTTCTGGGCCTTGGACTGAGCCTGCTGCAATACCAGGACCTGATGCTGAGCTTGCATATCATTTTCAGAGCACGACCTCATATGCTCCTGTGATTGAAAGGATTGTTCAGTGATGACTACTGTGGAATGATGAGGAAATGGCTCTTTTAGAATATCTATATTTTCATCTTCCGCACCTTCTATCAGAAGATTTTTATCGATAAGGTCCTGAACAATGTTCTTCAGAACGAAGCAATTCTCAGTATTGTGCCCCACTGTTCGATGAAATTTGCAGAATTGGTCTTTGAATTTTCCCATAGGAGCGGAAGGATCGACCAGCCTAGGCAATTTGACCATCTCCTTGGTCAACAGGTATTCGAGTACAGTCTCGAGTGATTGATCTAATGGAGTGAACTTCCTCTCATAGCTCCATCCTTCGTGCTTCACTTTCTCTCGGGGTTTTGGTCCCTGCTCTAGCTGAAGCGGCTTGCTGAATTGCGGGATCGACTTTCCTTTCTGATCATTCTTGTTTGAACCTCCTGCCCCATAACAGAAGTCTCTATTCTGCCCCTTGCGATGATTCTGTTTATCATTTCTGGCAGAGTGAGCGAAATGAGTCTTCTTCTTTGACTCATTCTGATTGTTGTTCTTAGTGAAAGTGAAGCCTTCATAAAAACCGTTTTCCATGCTTAACTCGAGTCATTCGGCCCGCTCTGTTAACTCAATAAATGATCTGAATGGTGCAGTAGAGATGAGGCCTGTTAGAGGCTGCGAGAAATTGCTTAGAATCAAGGACAAAGCATGCCCTTCTGATATTGGGTCTCTCATCTTATTACAAGCTGACCTCCAGCGGTAGATAAAATCTCAGGCCTTTTCATTTTCTCTCTGTTTCAGGCCACAGAGGTGGTTGAGGGTCGGGAGCGCCTCAGCATTGAACAGAAAGCGCTCAATGAACATATTCACCACCTTATCAAATTCTTTCAGCTCTATGGGGTTGATGTGGTCCGAGTACCATTTAGCTGTCGTTCCCTCCAGACTGCGAGGGAAGCAAAGGAAGAGTGCCCAATTGTCACGCTTGAATTGTGAACATTCAGCGAAAAACATGGCGAGGTGAGCCTTAGGGTCGCCAGAACCATCAAACTTGATAAATTTTCTGAGGAGATTATCCAGATTGTCGTCCCCATCTAAACCATCATAGAAGTCTTCGCTGGTGAAGACTTTCTTGCCCTTGTCGCGGGCCTGCAGATCTTTGACCATTCTCATCATATCTTTTAATTGTGACTGGGTAGGGTCGTCAACAGACTGATTTTTGGATTTGTAAGCCGACCCCTGGCCCTGAGTCGACCTTTTGAATTCATGTTTATTTTCACATTCCTTGTCAGCATCGTCAGCTGATTCTGACTCATCAGATACTTCCTCATGACGACTCTACTTTTTGCTGATTTTCGCATTTATGGCTGCATGACCCTTATCTTTCTGCTTTGTCTGAATTTGCTCAGTGCTGGCTTCAGTTTGCTCTGCCAGCATCTTGCTCATCATTTTCTTGAACATGGCGTACATCTGGGGATCTACGTCGTCCTCAACCTGCTGTCCCTTCAACTGATGTGGTTTTCTTTCCGGACCTTGTATGAACCATTGAATGTCACGACAATTCTCTGGAGATTGCTAACGCTCTCTGCAGAGCAGAATTGATGGTTAGGCTTTTGAAGGAAATTTGGTTGGAGGAAGATATTCACTGAGAATTTTGGTAGACAATTGAAAGAGTATCCCATTACTAGGGATTGAGTCGTCGCTGGGATTACGACAATTGTGTTGTCATTCCTTTGCAAAATAAACAACTAAGAATATGCCTTGTTACCTAGGTGAGGTCGTCAAACCAAGGTGAAATGTAGAATAAAGGAATTTTATTGAGGGGAAAAACATGATTTTATCAATAATATACTTGACAGAGGGGAGGGGGACAAACAATTTTCCACCACTCCGGATAATCAGATGACACTCGAGGGCCAAGAAAAATAGTAAGATTGACAAAGGAATCCCAGCCATGTCTGGCAGAATAGTATGCTCCAGACGACTGATCTGATGCGAGGTCGAATTCTGGCAGAACCCCTGCTAGTGGACGAATCTCTACGCGCTTCTGCCTCTGAGAGAACTGCCTGACACACCGCTCTGGATAATAGTATGCGCAAAAGAAGGGACCAAGTAGCCTGAATCGCTTTCCATATGCATAAGTATATCTGGGAGGTGATTCCTGACGATCAAAGTAGTCCCATACGACTTCTTCCTCCTGAAGGTTGTCGATCAAGAATCGGTATCGCGCAACTGGCAAAAGCTTTTTTCCATTATATCTGAATGAGCTGGCTCGGGCTGGCACATGCCGGAGGAACCAGGATTCAAGTGCATATGTGCACCCTTCGACTAGGATAGAATCTCCAAGTGTAAAGCGAGTCAACCCTCGGTATAGAAAAGCGAGTGCAGCCATGGCTATCGAGAGGCGGCTGGTCTGTCGACTTCCCCATCTCCTTAGAAGCTGGACTATTCTGATATCCATATAATTCCGTCCATCGGGAAAGAAAGCGAGTCCCACAGTGCATAAACCATCGCGTGCTGAATTCTTTCTCGAGTTGTTCGAGATAAGGAGCTGACTTCTGCAAATGTCCCATACTGTTTGTAGATTTCGATCAGGCTCACGTATTCATTTCCATCTTCTTCAATCAGTGGCCAAGACTTACGCCCTGTCATACGAGCTAAGGCATCTTTAGGGTTCAGACCCTTGACATTGATTAAGAACTGCTTCTCCAACGGATCTCCAGGCTGACCGGCTGGCTCGGGCAATCCCATAATCTCTGAAAATTCATCCATCAGTATCGTCATCTCGTCCCACGGGAACCAGAAGGTAGAAGTGCTCGGATTCCACCGCTCTGCTAGTGCATGGATCAAATTGCCGTTGACTGCCTACTTTCTGACCGCGGACGCCAGTTCTAGCCCACAATCATCCAAGTGGTCCGGAAACATACGAGAGAAGTTCTTGAACCATGAGTAGTACCAACGGGGAAAGAAGGATCCGCTGCTGAGGACTCGATGTTCTGGAAGACCTTGTCGCACCTCGTAGGAGATGTGACCCTCAGGGAAGACTGAATCAAGCTGACTGGATGCCATCAGACTGAAAAACATGGAAAATTGGAATAAGACTTGGGAAAATACAGGAAATTTGAGGAAAATGCAGGCAGGATAAAAATAAAGCAAAAAATTCGAGATCCAGAAGACAGGAAAGATGGGAAATCACCTGGAGTTTTGAAGGAAATTAAGGGAAATTTGGAAAATCGTCCAGGGTTTGATGAAATATGAAGAAATAAATGAAAAATGAAGTATTTGGAAAATCGTCCAAGGTTTAAAACATAGACAGTACATGGACATAGATTGGGGAATTTTGAAAAATCGTCCAGTATTTTTAGAAAATTGAGAAAATATGAAAAATAAAAGAAAATGACTATAACATATTCAATCACATTCTGCACAAACAAGTATGCACATACAGCATTCCCTAAAAGCTGACTCTAGATGCACAAATTTTAAAATGGTTGTAGGACCTTAATCATAACTCTAAGGTTCAGATCAACTGTATCCAATCCAATTATGCCTATATACTCAAGCCAAGGCTCGATGTACGTGGCATAATATCAATTTCTCCGGTTCTAGGTTCAAGTTTTCCAACATCCTTGAGCACCTGCCGATATACGTTGGACTATGGCCCTTGGTACGTGGCAGGGGGGTTTTCACCCAAATAGGTGGCCCAGTTGTGAGGCTCTGTCCCGAACTATGGTTTTGGAAGAGAGCCCAGCAACGTGAAGACCGGGACAATATAGGTGGGGTGATTTTTGAAATATGAGCATATGCAAGAAAACAGAGGGCTCTAAGTCCTAAAGAGATAGAATTTTGAAATATTTGAAGAAGCAAACATTGTTTTCATACAATTCCTAAATTGAGGAGTGTTGTATTAGACCTAAGTCTATGTGAGCATGAAACTTTCCTCCTCAATATAGTCCTACCAAACCATACCTAGTCTACATGCATTCCATGTCAACTGGGTTCAAGCCTAGGCTCCTAGGTTCACATGATAGCATAAATTAAAAGCTGACATTCCATGGAAATCGATTTTGACAATTTGAACTAAGTAGAGCATTAAATTGATCAGGAGAAGACAGGTCCCATCACGGTCGCCAAACCTGTTATCATCGCAAAATTTTACTTTTGCAAATCAAACTGACCTTTGAAAATGTTTTTGAAAATAACTCGCCTCCGTTTTTAAAATGTGGGAAAATTCCGTAGAATGGGACTCGTCTGTCGGTACGAGGTTCAACTGTTCCTGCCACCTTTAACAGGGGTAATTGAACCAAGGATCAATCTTATGCTCTACTCTATTCAACTTGTCTAAATCATATTCTAATTTCTAAATGCACATAGAATCAGGCATGTGCTATGAATTTTCAGAAAATGCACATTTGAAAACATGATGTTTACTGTGAATAATTGAAATATTTAGGAAATTTAGGAAATGACATCACATGGAAAATCGTAAATTGGGATTTGAAATACTGTATTTGAGAAAGTGAAAATCGATTTCTGCAGAATTTAGAGGTTTTTGTGAAAATCGATTTTGAGAAATGTGAACTAACTCTAGAAAGCTTGATTTCTTTGAATTCAAACTTTAAAATTGAAATTCTAATTTAGAAAATCGAATTTGGAACTTGGGAAATACTTGAAATATCATTGGCAAATCCATATTTTGAGAAAATCGATTTTTTTGAATAAGACTTAGAAAAATTTTGATTTCTCTAACTTCAAACTTTGAAATTGACTGCTTAACTTGAAGAATTAAATTTTGAATTTGAGAAAACACTTGAAATTATATTTGAAATTTTCATATTCTGAGAAAATCGATTTCTCCATATGACTTAGGAAATTTTGAGAAATTCAATTTCTTTGACATGGAATTTGAATTGGAATTGGCAAATGCATGAAATGAATGAATATGGATTTTAGGATTTGAGAAATACTTTTTGTATTTTTGAGAAATGCAGTGCATTTTGAAGTTAGCCTAAGAGTGTAGGCTGAATGTGGCTAATGTGAAGATCATAAATCTAAGTATCATTCGTATTCTGACTATGGCCACAAATACAAATTCCACCAAGTTTATAAACTTCATAGAAGCTAATGCATGTGCCATTCGTGTAGACCATGGTGAGTTTGAATATGCATGAATCATCATCCATCACACATTAGCATTATTTAAAAAAAATAAACTATATGCAATGCAGCCTAAGCTAAGCAGGAAATGTAAATTCTTATTCCAAAGTTTAATTACAAATTACATCACTATTGAAATTTAAATACAAGAAATTAAAGGAAAATAAAGTCTTCAATGTACCTGCAAAACTAGAAAACTTGGTTAGTGAATATATGTTGGCTTTTCTAGATTTATCCAGCAATATCTGAAAATTGCTTGATTTTGCTAGATATAAGCATTTTCCTTGATTCCCTTAAATAAAAATGATAAAGATATAAAATCAAATTAAGCAAATAATGAATATAAGATATGGAATTTCGAAATTGGGGTCCAAATGACCAAAATACCCCTAATAACACGACTATGGCCTTGAAATTAGGGTTTTTAGAAAGATATTTGGTAAAAATGCAAGTTTTGAAGTTTAGATGAAATAAACTAAGCTAAATATGATGTGACATGCTTAAATATATGAAAACTAGGGTTAGGGATTTCGAAATTGAGGTCAAATGACTAAATTACCCCTGATAGCAAGACTATGGCCTTGAAATCAGGGTTTTTAGAAAGGTATTTTGGTAAAAATTTGGGTTTTATGCCCTAAATGAAATCAAATAACTGCAAAATTAAATTTAAAGCATCCTAATATGCTTAAAAACATAATTAAACCCTAAAACTATATGCTTATACACGAAAATCCAACAATATCACAAAAACTGTGATTTTTGCAGTGTTTTTGGATCTTTCAAGGGCCCTGTTTTGCAATTTTATTAATTCAGACATCAAATGGCTTCCAAAATCCATCAAATTTGGTACCTGCACTTGTTATAACCCTAGTTTTGACTTAGAATTATAAAAATAATTTTTTGACATTAAATCAACCCAAAAATTGCATCAAACCCTAAAAATATGCTATTTTTGACCTAATTCATCAACCAGTTTCAATCCAAGACCCGAACCAGGGGTCAAATCTCTCTGAAAAATTATTAAATTTTACAGAGACTAACTAAGAAGGAAAACAGAGATTTCCCAATTTACAGATCGGAAAAAGAATCTCCGGTTAGAGAGAAACCCTTCCGGCAATCTGAGCTAAAATATATCACTTTTAACAGGGTTAAAACGGCTACTTCAGATTGAAAATACAGACATAAATAGAAATCTTAAACAAAAATCTCTGAAATTTTAGTGGTAAACAGTAGACAGAAAAATAGTAATAGTCACTTTTTACAGATCATGAATCGGATCTGTGGTTTGGGATTTATGACTAACACAAGTTTGATTAGGGTTTTGGTAAACCCTAACGAGTTTTAAATTTAAAAACAGATTCTCTGAAAGAAGAAAAATATTAAACAGTGATCAAAAAATCTGAAAATTTTACAGCAGACATATCTACTCAATGTGAATCCATATCAATTTACAGATCTAAAATCGGATATAAGATGAGAGAAATATCATAACAGCAAGTTACCTTCTTGATTTTAACCACGATTTTAAAGCTTTAAAAACCCGATTCGATGTCTGATTTTTTTGACAGGGTTCCCGAGATCCAAAACCTTGAAGTTTTCTACAGTAACTCAATAACTCATGCATGCATCACATATAAAAAAATCAGAAATTAACAGTACATATTTCAATCCGAAATAACATTATCTTTACTGTTCTAAACCTAAAACACACAGAAAAACCATGCATTAATTAATGTAAATCAATAAAATAAACCATAAAACAGTAAATCAAAATTAATTCTATGCTATATAACGTAAAACAAGCATGAATAAACCATAAAAATAAAATAAAAACAGGGAATCAATGGCTGGAATTTGATATCACCTTTAAAACATAGATTTAACCCATTAAAAGTGTAAATCATGTATTTTATAGGTTAATAATGCAAAGAATCATATTAAAATTAATTCTAATGGATTAAAATCCCTGTAAATCACCCAAAACAGGGTTAGATCACCTTCTTGGATCGTTCTTGCTGATTCTTGATGGTTCTTGAGGTTGGATCTTGGTTTAATCCATACAATATGAGGTATTAATGGCTAAAATTGATTTAAAACTATTAAAAACATAAAATAAAAGCTAAAAATTAAACAAAATAATTACCTTGAGGTGGCTGCAATGGAGGAAGGGCTGGAGAGGAGAGAGAAGCTCCAAGAATCCAATAGGAGAGAGAGATGGAAAAATTGACCCCCTATGGCCTTCTATTTATAAAAAAATTTTAGGTTAAAAATCAAATGTTTTAAAAAAATTGGACTCTTCTAAGGGGGGGCGATTTTTGGGTGGAAAGACCTAACTACCCCTAGCCTAAATTATCTAAACTAATGCCTAATTAACCCCTAGACTTTCCTAAAAAATCCCCAAATGTAATGCCACTTGGCATTTTCTACATTTGGCTTTTTAAAACACCTTTAAAAACCTTTAAAAACCTTTAAAAACACTAGTTTTAAAAACTAACTTTCAAAATGAGTTTTTCAAAATGGTTTTGACTCTTCTAAACCTCAAACACTAACCAAGACATCAACTAACTCTAGTCTAGCCCTGACTGACTCGAATATGGCACCACCCCGAGTGGGCCTTACTTGAGTTTTTCAAAAAGCGATTTTAAAACTTGAAATTGAAGGAGTTTTCAAAAGATTTTCAAAAGTAAACTTAAAATTAGAATTTTTGAAATGGCATAGGGTTCTAATCAAGTCATAACTCCTCTGGATCTGGTGCCAACTGAGTGGGCCCACATCGAGTTTTGAAGAATTTTGAAATAAATACTGAAAATGGCTTTAAAAAAGGGGTTAAAATCAATAGTTGAAATTCAAAGATTTTTGAAAATAGAGTCTCAAGCGAACTGGACTCTGGGCTAGAGTCCTGTATTTTTAGGACTCTGTGATTTTGGTTTTTAAAAGCCAAATAAAGGAGTTTTTGAAAAGATTTAATTGAAAATGGTGAAACAAGTCAGAAAATACAGTCAGGGTTAGACTCCTAACTCTATCAGAACTCTGAAATAGAGTCCTGGATTAACTGGACTCTACCAAATGACCTAATTTTTGAAAACAAACGGAGAAGATTTAAAATGGAAATTAAACAGACTTCAAAACAGATTCCTGACTGGACTAGGACTCCGGGACAGAGTCCTGATCGGACTGAAACTCTAGATTTTTTTGGTATTTTCTAAAAAAACAAATGAAAGAACTTGTCAAAATAGTGAAAACAATAATGAATACTGGAATAAAATAGAGTTCTGATTCAACTGAGACTCTAAGGACAGAGTCCTGATTGAACTAGGACTTTTAATTTTTAGATTTTTTGAGAAATCAAATGAGAGAATTTTGAAAAACAGTTAAAACAGGATGAAATTGAATTTTGGTTCAGAGTCCTGATCTGATTAGGACTCTAAGAAAGATTCCTGATTCGATCAGAACTCTAAGAATTTTGGTTTTCTGATAAGAAAATGATGAAATTTGGGCAAAGCTTTTGAAAACCAGTGAAAATGAAGTATAAAAATCAATTTTGGAAAGATTCCTACTTCGATCAGGACTCTGGGGTAGAGTCCTGATTTGATCAGGACTCTAAGATAAAACCTCAGAATTTTGAAATTCTTTGATAAAAGTGTAACAAATTTGATAAATGGAAAGATTTTTGAAAGATTTTCTCAAAATTGAAATCAGGATCAGAGTCCTGATCCAACTAGGACTCTCTGAATAGAGTCCTGTTTTAACTGAAACTTTGAGTTTCTGACTCATTTTGAAAGATTTGATTAAAAATGGATAAAAATAGCTGTAAAAGATTAGAGTCTCAATCCAATTGAAACTCTGAAGAAGAGTCCTGATCCGACTGGACTCTTGAAGAAGAGTCCTGATCCAACCAGAACTCTGAGATTTTGGCCAAAACATAAGATTTTAAAAGGTTTTCTTCAAAAACAGGTAAAAAGGTAGTGAAAAATAGAGTTTTGATCTGACTAGGACTCTGGAAAAAGAGTCCTGATCCAACTAGGACTCTAAATTTTTTGAGATTTTTGATAAATCCAGAAGCGACACCACCTAAATGGGCCTCATCTGAGAATTGAAATCAATTGAAATTGAGTTTGAAATTAATCGAGATTTGTCTTATGAGAAAATACTTCAAAATATAAAGTCCTGGGGTTGGAAAATGATAGAGTGTTGACTAAAAACCTAGGTTTTGAAATTGATTTTGAAAGAAAGCTTTAAAACTCAAATCTGGATTGAATGTTTTAAAAATAGGAGTGCTAGATCTCGAAAATGAGATGTAATGACATGCAACGCTATGCAATGCAATGAAATGGTATGCCGAATGCATGCAATGATATGCAATGACACATGAAATGTAAGTACTGGATGAGGGTGAAAATTTGGGGTGTTTACAGGATCACCCCCATGGGAGATCCGAATTCTCCCCTAAAAATTACAATAGATGGTGGAATCTGCAATTTTTTGCATTTTTTGCATTTTTTCCGATTTTTATAAAAATATTTGATTACTATTAAAAATCAGATTTTTCAGACACCTGTGAAAATCCTGATTTTTTCTTGTTATGATCTAGACCGACCCTAATCCACTGTGATGCGTCAATCTGTAGGTTGGATGTCAAAACGTTCAACAGAGGAATTGTTACTCATTTTTCTCTCTATCATTACCCAAAATTTGATAATTTTAGGAACATCTTAGGTATTTTTCCCGGAATTAAATTCCCTGTCTGTCAAATTCCAGTGTCTGAGAATTATAGAGATCTAGATCTATGATAATCCTCTACTCTTTTCCAAACCATTCATCTAATCCCAAAACTATAAATAGAGGATTTTTTCGTCTATTTGTCTTGGACATTCTCCCAAAATTTCACTCATTTTCTCTACCATCTGCTATTTTTTCCATAAATTTTCCCAAAACCTGTCAGTCTGCCCTAAGTCCTAGAGTCGCCGGATTCTGATCCGAGTAGTCAGAGCTGTCAAGCTCCAACCATAGGTCAAACCCAGAATCTGTAAAAAAAAAAATCTTTGTCTAACTGTCCTTTGTCACCCCCATAAAATTTGGGAGATTTCTATGGTATTTTAGTATCCAAAATTCAGTTTAAAGTTAGAATTTATGGCAAAATCTTAATTTTTAGGATTTTTAGTTAATTTTCTATTTTATAAAAATATCAAAAGTATAGATTTTCGAGCTTAATTCTGTTTTTAGGGTTCGTCTAGGTGTCCATTTCAAATTTGGCTCAATTTCAAGCTCTTTTGCTATGTGTGTTAGTTAATCTTTAAATTCAAAGGCGAAAATCAAGTTAAAATCAGTAATTTGTGATATTTTTGCAATTTTAGTATTTTTATCATATGAATAAGCATTTCATATCATTCTAGGGTTAATTTTAATATCATTTGCATTTCGTATTTCAACTTTTTGCAAAATTTATTTCAGAAAACCCTGGTTTCAAGGCCATAGTCTTGTTATTTGGGGCATTTTGGTCATTTTGACCTAAATTTCAAAATTCCAATCTTTAATTTTCTAAGTTTTCATGCATATCATCATATTGCATCATCTTATGTTTAATCCTATTTCATTTGATTTTCAAATTTCCAAATTTTATAAAAATTCTCTTTAAAACCTTAATTTCAAGGTCATCAGGGGTATTTTGGTTATTTTTACTCCAATTTTGAATTTCCAAGTTTATTTTTGAATTTTATTACTTATTTCTCATGTTTATATCAAAGGGGGTAGGAATTAGGGTTTACATTTGGATAATATTCGATAATTTCCAATATTTTCGGATAAATCCAGATAAACCTACATTTATGTACTAACATGTTTTCTAGTTTTGTAGGAACATTCAAGAAGAAGATTTAGTTATTTTATTTATTTTCTTTTGTTCAATTTAATGTAAAAAGCAATATAATATTTGGAATAAGAGTTACATTTTCTGCTTAGAATAAGACTACATTGCATATAGTTTAATTTCTGCAAATTTCAATATCTGATGTATCATTCATGCACATTTTTCCAAATCCACTATGGTTGACACGAATGGTATGTGCACAAGATCTTAGGGAGTTCACAAACTTGGTGGGATTCATATTTATAGCCATAGTCAGAATGCAAAGAAAACCTAGATTTGTGATCTTCGTATTGGCCACATTTAGCCTACACTCTTAGGCTAACTTCAAAAATGCACTGCATTTCTCAAAATTTCAAAAAGATTTTCCCAATTTCTCAATGAATTATATTTCAAATTCATTCGTTCATTCAATTTGCATCATCTTCAAACTCATTTTCCAATTCCATTTCGAAGAAATCAATGTTTCTAAAATTTTCTAAGTCTTTCTCAAGAATTGACTTTCTCAAAAACTCTGAGTTTTTAAATGGTATTTCAAGTATTTCCCAAGTTCAAATCATTATTTCCCAAGGTTTCCACATTCTCAATTTCATTTTCAATTCTCAAAATTGATTTTCCGAAGTTATTGAATTACTTATGAAACTGATTTTCTCAGAATTCCCAAATCCATTTTAGACATCAATTTCTTCAGGAAAGCAATCCAAATCTCAAAATTGATTTTCTCAAAGTCCAAGTTTTCCTGAGAATCCATTTTCCAATGCAAATTTCTGATTTCCAATGAAATTCAATGATTTTCTCAGGAATTTCATTTTGAAGCACTTTTCCAAAGTATTTTCCAAGCATATCTCAATTTTTCAAAGTAAACATCATATTTCTCAAACTTGCATTTTTCCGAAATTCTATAGCACATGTCTGATTCTCTATGCATTCTAGGAAAATAGAACATGATTTAAATATTTGAGTCAAGTTAAAGCACATAATTGATCCTTGGTTCGATTACCCCTGGTAAAGGCGCCAAGAACGGTCGAACCTCGTACCGACATGCGGATCCCATTCAATGGAATTTTTCAGCAAATTTTCAAAATGGAGGCGAGTAATTTTCAAAAACCAATTTTCAAAACTTTGGTCAAGTTTGACTTGCAGAATCGTTTCTCTCTCTCGCAGAGGAAGGGGAAAAATTTTGCGATAATAACAGGTTTGGCGACCGTGGTGGAATCCATTTGCATCATCGCTGATAACAGGTGTGGGGATTTGAACCCCCGACTAACCTCAAAGAATTACGTAGCCTTTAGGGATGCGTGCTATCAATCCAGCGATTCATATCCAATTTGTCCATGAGATACGAACCTTTTAATCAATTGCTCAAAAAAGAAGTAAAGTTCGAATGGGGACCAGAGTGCCAACAATCATTTGAGCGCATCAAAAAGTATCTTCTCAATTCTCTTGTCTTAAAGCCGCAAGAACTGGGAAATCCCCTACTGCTATATATTTCGGTTAATCAAGTTGCTTACGGTGGATTTTTGGCTCAATATGAAGAAGGTAGTCTGATAGAGCATGCCATTTACTATGTGAGCAAGACCTTCATTTATTATGAGAAGAAATACTCTCAGATAGAAAAGACATGTCTAGCTTTGGTTTGGATGTGTCAGAAGTTGAGGCACTACCTGCTGGCATCTGAAGTCAAGATTTTATCCAAGCTCAATCCTCTCAAGTATATTTTAGAGCAACCATTTCTCTGTGGACGGATTGCCAAATGACGAGTCTTATTGATGCAATATGATTTGGACTATGTTTCTTAACAATCTATCAAAAGCCAAGTAATTGCAGACCAATTGGCAGATTTCCCTTTAGCAGAGGATGTTAAAGTCGAAGATGATTTCCCTGATGAACGAATCTGCAATATTCAGCAATCTCCAGTTTGGAATTTATTCTTTGACAGTTCAAAGAATATGGTAGGCATAGGAATCGGGATTTTTCTAATCACACCTGAGAAAGAGATGATCCCCTTTTCTCTCAAACTGAATTTTCAGTGCACTCACAATATGGCCGAGTATGAAGCTTTGATAAAGGGTCTGAAAATTCTATAAGACTTCAATGTCAAAAGAGTGCATGCCTATGGTGACTCTTTGCTCGTCGTCAATCAAGTCCTAGCCGAATGGCAAGTGAAGGATCAGAAATTACTTCCTTATCAGAAGATCATCTCAGCTCTTGCCAGCAATTTTGAAGAATTCTAACTTTTCCATATCAAGAGAGACTTCAATCAAATAGCTGACAGTTTAGCCAATCTTGGTTCCATCATGTCTTTCAAAAGTGTAGAATCCTGTCGCTCCTTTGAAATTGACAGACTTGATCAACCTGCTTTCATCCCAGCAGAGAAGATAAACCAGGCAGAGCAAAAGAAGAAGCCCTGGTATCATGACATCAAGAATTTTATTAAAACTGACAAATTTCCTTCAGGAATCTCAAAGAAAGAGCAGCGAGCAATTCAGGGCGTGTCTGCCCGATATTTTATTCTTGTTGATGTTCTCTATCGTCATGGATTCAGTTTCGAGTATTTCAGATGTTTGGACAAAGAAGAAGCCAAAGAAGTTATGCGAGAAGCACACGAAGGCATTTGCGGTGGTCATGTTGGCTACCAAACTCTTGTCAAGCAAATCATCCGAGCAGGATATTATTGGAAGACTATGTAGCAAGACTGCTACCATTTTGTGAAAAAGTGTGTTCAATGTCAGATGCATGCACCTTCCATTCATGCGCCAACAACATATCTGCAATATGTCGTCTCTTCATGGTCGTTTTCTATGTGGGCCTTTGATGTTGTAGGCCCTATCACTCCTTCTGCTTCAAATGGTCACAAGTATTTTCTTGTCGCAACAGAATATTTCACTAAATGGGTAAAAGTTGTCACTCTACATACAGTAGAAGGTCGACATGTGGTCTCATTCATCCACAAGAATATCCTTTATCATTTTGGTATATCGCACAACATCGTGTTGGATAATGGCAGTCACTTCAAGAATGAGAGAATGAAGACATTCTGCTCAAAGTTCAAAATCCATCATCATTTCTTCGCTCCTTATTATCCTCAAGGGAATGATCAGGTAGAGGCCACCAATAAAATTCTGATTTGAATCCTGGAGCGAACTTTGGAGACAGGCCGTGACTGACATGAGAAGATCCATGACGCATTGTGGGCATACATAACCACCATTCGAACTCCAACTAATGCTACTCTATCACAACTTGTCTACGAAACTGAAGTAGTACTGTCTCTACATGTTCAGAAACCCGCTCTGAAGTTTGCATCATTTCTAGAGTTACCACTTGATCAGTATCAGCAACATCGGCTAGTACAACTGGATTTACTCGATGAAAGAAGGCTCAGACCAGCAGAACATGCTCAATCATATAGTCAAAGGATAGTCAGACAATATGCAAAATCCGTCATTGAAAAGAAATTTCGAGTCAACGATCTAGTGCTCAGATCTATGGCTTATCTCAAGCACCGCCCAGGTAGAAAGTGGTCACCAAATTGGGATGGTCTCTATGTCGTCAAAGAGGCATTACCCCGCAATTCATATCGGCTCATCAATGTCGACGGAGTGGAACTATCAGATCCCATCAATGCTCGACATTTGAAAAAATTCTATACTTAAATCATCTGCCTTATTCTTTGTAATTCCTCAAATTTTCTTCAATAATGGTCAAATTCTTCTTTCCTAGTTACACGGGCATTTTTAAAATTTTGTTTTTAGCTACGAATATGCTATATGCAGGCAGGATAAACAAATTTCTCATTTTGTACGCATGTGTACCCATTTATATTATTTTGTATTCATACTTGCATACACCTGCATTCATTGGCATTGGCATCCATTTGCATCAATTCACTACCCATTCAAGATAAGGGATAATCCTGAGACCCCGGTAATCATTCTCGTCACAATTCCCAAATATTTTGAAAGTGTTGATCTCTTTCAATAAAATTCAAGTCTCAATTTAAAAACAAGGTGCTCGAATGGGTATATTTTTAAAATTCAGTGCTCGAACTGGTACATTTTCAAAATTCAATGCTTATATTGATACATTTTCAAAACCCGATATTCATACTGGTGTTCTTTCAAAATTGAGCACTCGTGTTAGTGTCTCACTGGTTGGTTGTGTCAGTCGACCTCTTGGGTTCAGTCTTCGTGCTGATCATTCATCAAAATTCAAGTTCTATACCAATTTTGGCCCTCAGACCACCTAATTTTCAATTTCGACCTTTGGGTCAACCAATTTCCAATTTCGACCTTCAGGTCAATCAATTCCAATTTCGACCTTCGGGTCAACCAATTTCCAATTTTGACCTTCAAGACAACCAATTTCCAATTTCAATCTTCAGATCAATCAATTCCAGTTTCGACCCTCGGGTCAATCAATTTCCAATTCCCAATTTCTAAAATTTCCAATTCTCAAATTCTAATTTTGACTTTTGGGTCAACCAAATTCTAATTTCGACCTTCGGGTCAACCAAATTCCAATTTCGACTTTCGGATCAATCAATTTCCAATTTCCAATTTCCAATTTCCAATTTCCAATTTCCAATTTCCAATTTCCAATTTCCAATTTCCAATTTCCAATTTCCAATTTCTAAATTCTAAATTTCAATTTCCAATTTCCAATTTCCAATTTCGACCTTTTGGTCACCCAATACCAATTTCAATCATTTTCTCTTGAGAGAGACCCTTTTTACAGGGAGAGTTCGAGGGAGCTCGTTCTTTTCACATGCTATCCTTTGTTCACTTAGCCCCTTTTCAAGGAGAGTTTGAAAGGACTTGTGTCTTTGTGAACCGTTTGCAAAATAAATTTCCTATTTTACACAAGGAACCCTCTTTTCAGGGAGAGCTTCGACGGAAGCTCGCTTTCCTTGTGGCCCCTCCAAATTCTCATACTAGGCCATTTCATCATGAAGGACCCTCTTTTCAAGGAGAGTGTGATGGACTCGTTCCTTCATGACCAATTCACTGACCTCACCATTACCGGCACCCTTTCCATAAAAGAAGCCTAATGTTAGGAAGTTTTGACGAAAGCTTAATTTCTCTTCGAAAGTTCATTTTGCAAACACCTCCTCTTCAGGGAAGAGAGAAGTAATTTCTATTTCTCATTTCTGAATCTTCTCCTTTGGGGAAAGGGGAGGAGAATTTTTGTCATGAACGCGTTGAGTTGTGCTTCAAATGCTCGCTTTCACGAGGGATTTCAAGAACATTTTGCCAATTTGTCATCAAATACTTGTTGATTTCAAAATCCTTATTGCACAAAAACTTTACCTCGGAATACCTTCAGTATTAATTCTAAAAGAGCAAGGCTTTCACAAAGAAGGATTCAAAATTCAAAATCTTTATATTGGCTAACCAAAGGATGAAAAATAAGTTCTCGATATGGCCAACAAATAAAATTCAATGTTGTTGCAAAGCCATAAGTGATCGATATTGATCGCAGTCAATGGCACATTTTTAAAGATCATTCTTGCAAAGACAAGACAGTCGAAATATCTTGGGTGATACAGAAAAATCCACTCAATTTCTATATCTCCTCAATCATTTAAGCTACAATTAAATATTTGCAAAAGGGATATCTCAATTGTCATCAAGTTGAAGACGAATATGCGAGTTAGACCCCTGGGGCCAAAGAAAATTTGGATTATCTCCAAGATGAAGGAGTTTGTGACGGATCCTTCCAGGAAAAGTTCAGATCACAGCCAAGTTGAAGGCGAATAAAATGAACCTCCTGACAAACCCTAAAAGATATTTAATTTCTGCTATCATCAAGAGATTTTCAACCAAAGAACCAATACCGTCAAGATAATCCCTGAGGCAAAGAAGGATCGGAACATCTTTGAGATGAAGGAGTTTGTGATGTACCCTTCCCAAAAAAAAGAGAGAGAAAAGTCAGGACATCTCCAAAATAAAGGATGATGTAATCCCCAAAAGCCCAAGAGAGCTCCAATTCTGCCAAAAAAAAAAAGAGTGCAAAAAGATCATCATGAGAAAAGAATCCCAGGATATTAAACTATCAAATCTGCCAAGAATCTTCTTTAAATTTTGTGAAATTCTATTATCAATATTTTTTTCACCAATTGCTTTCACAATAAGAATTCTTTCTTTTCCATTCATATCGAGGAAATTGATAGCTTCCTTGAAAGAAAGTCAATTGCAAGCAATTTGAATTTGAATCTTGATTCTACGAAGTTAAGCCCAATCGGAGGTAATACTTCAAGTAGAAAAGAGGGAATATTTTCACACTAATGTGCATCATTTTCAATTATTTTGAATCAACAATAATTTTCAACATTTTGACAATATTTTCTAGTTGTCCTAGCGTGAAGCAAAAGTTTGAGGTTCATCTTTGGCACATCCTGACAGTGTTTGTTATCCCTTGTTAGGACTTGATAATGGGAGTTTTCAAGATTCCTTTCCTTCTTTGATATAATCTGAGCGCCTGGGCTCTCAGATTCACACACTTCCCTGTGTCCCCACTGTCCCACCATAAACAGTCCAATTTTGGCTTGAGGTTAAACCACCAATCATTTTCTCGCAAAAGGTCATCAATTTCAAAAGTTATTTAGTTTCAGCAATGAGACACCCAAAATCAAACCCCTTTTCAAGCTTTAGGGACCCCAATTTCATCCTTTTGCAAAACTCCTATCGGATTCATTATTGCAGAAGTCCGAAGGTTCCATCATGGGCTCTTCTTTCGAGAATCCCATAATTTCATTCCCGGTCAGGCTAAGGGTTAAATTTGAGCCTCATTTTGATGAGGTATTTCATTTCCCGCTCAGATTAAGGGTCAAACTTGAGCCTCATTTTTACACGAGGTATTTCTCGTCCATTTGAGGTTAAGGGTAAAATCTGAATCTCACTTCTTTGAAGTAATTTTTTCTTCTTTATTCTCTGTCTCATACCTACCATTTTCATTAGGGCTAATTTCTTTATATCCAGTTAGATCCTTCTAACTGGGGCATTTTTATAGCTCAAATTTGATGTGTTTTTCTTTGCCACTAAGCTCGGCCTTAAACTGGCTTAGTAGCGAAGATAGGCATCTGTAAACACCCCAAATTTTCCTCATCCATTCTCAGACACACACCCCACGTGCAGTGCCAACCCTGGTAGGTCAGTGTAGGAGTCCAACCCCAAGTTTATGTAAGAAAAGTACCATTTTACCCTCTTTTATTAGGAAAATTACCATTTTACCCCTAGGTCATCCCAGCCCCCCAATCAGTTGGAGTCAACTAAGCTCATTGGTCAGTTCAGAACAGTTAGCATATCAGTCATTTCAAGCTCATCTAAGCTCATGATGAATAGACCATTTTCGTTTCTGACCATTCCTGCTAAAATGGGATCATTTCTTCATAAATGAATTCATTTCTCACTCAAATCCAAGACAATTTTCTCTGAGTCAGTCATTCTCAGTCAATTGTATTCCTCTGAGTCTAGCTTGAGCTCACCAGAAGTTCAAGTGCTCTAGTTTTAGCTCAAATTTACTTCCTAGTGTCTAGGAACCCATTTTAGCCTATTTCAGCTCATTTAGCTGAAATTGAGCTGAGTCTAGTCAATTGAGCTAGTGTTTGAGCTTCAATTTTAGTTCATCTCAATATTACTGACCTTTTTTTCAGCTCAAACCTAGCTCTGGTTCACAATTCACTTCACTCCAGTGACAATTTCTCTAAAAATGGCAGCTTTTCTTGACAATTCAGTCCGAGAGTTCAGTCGAGTCAGTGTCTTGTTAGTTCATTTGAGTTCTGAAACTCTAGAACCCAGCTCAATCTAGTTTATTTTAGTTCAAATCAGTTCAAACCCCAATTTTCAGTGTAACTCTGGCCCGGTAGAGCCCGAAAAACATTTCTTGAACTATTTTGCAAATTTTATCAATTTTAACACTTTTGGAACTAGTACAAGTGTCAATCAAAGTTCAATATCCAAAATTCTTCATTTAGGGTCTGCATTTCGCATAGCATTTTGTGTCATTTCTCATTATTTCATATCATTTCTCAGCATTTCATACCATTTCATCATATTTCATTGCATTTTCGAAGTCCAGAACTCTAGTTTTATAAATTCCAATCCAAATTGAGTTTTAAAAGTTTTTAGAAATCAATTTCAAACCCTGGGTTTTCAAAATTGACATTTTTATCCCCAAAATTCTAAATTTGAAAATATTTTCCTAAGAAAAACAATTTAGATTTCTTTCAAACTCAAATTTTCAAATTCTAAACTGGATTTGCTTCGCAATGGGGTAACTTTAAATTCGAAACTCATTTCAAAAATTGCCAAAAATAGCTCGTTTCATCCGAAAATTTTCTAAAAAGACTATTCTACCCCTATGATCCTCAAAATGAATTTTAAATTTGGAAAGTGAGCCCACTCTAAGATGTCTCCTTCATTTACATATACACTTTCATTTTAATATATATATATATATATATCTTTTTCTTTTCTTTGTTTTCTTTTCTTTTATTTTATTTTTTTATTTGCTTATTTTTTTATAAGAGGAGGTGGGACCCACAAGGGGGTCGACTCCCCCCCCCCTTTTCTCCTTCTTTCCTTTTCTTTCCTTCTTTCTTTTCTTTCCTTTCTTCTTTTCTTTCTTTTTTTCTTCCTTTCTTTCTTTTTCTTTCTTTCTTCTTCTTTCTTGCTTCTTTTTCTTTCTTTCTTTCTTCTTCTTTCTTTCTTCTTTTTCTTTCTTCCTTCCTTCCCTCTCCCCCTTGGTCGACCAAGCCCCCCTCCTCTTTTCTTCTCTCTTTCTTTCTTCCCTCCTTCTCTTCTTTCCTTTTTCCCTTCTTCCCTTTCCTTCCTTCTTTCTTCATTTTATTTTCTTCGTCTTTTCCCTCCTTTCTTTCTTTCCCCTTTCTTGGTTCTAGCCACCTTATTACCCAGCCCCTTTCTAAATCCCAACAAGAACTCACACCCAACTCTCCTCATCTCAGCCCAAGAGCTCTCCCTCTCTCTATCTCTCCCTTCTCTCTCTCTTGGTTCCCTTCTATCTCCAACCCCCCCCCCCCCCCCTTTGTGGCTACAGCCACCTTCACCAAGGAGCTTCAACAACAACCACCACCGGCATCACCTCCTCCAGCTACACCCTTTGGCAACACAACAGCAACACTACTTTCAAAGGTCTCCACCATCTCCATCTTCAGCCCACGGTTCCCTCCTTCAGCCTAGTCGCAACCACCCTCTTCGGCTCCAAATTTCATTACTTCCAGCAGCTAATCCACCTCCAACCATTGCTGCAAGGTCACCACAAGCTCTCCCTTGGCAATAGCCATCTCCAATTGGTACAAGCTGAGATCCAAGGCCCTCCATTGATGCCATATCAGTCGTAGCTATCACCTTCACTTCCAAGCTTCAAGACTCTCATTTGCCGCCACTTCCTCCACTAGTTGCAACAAGACACAAGCCTTCACCATTGTTGCAGTAGCTTATTGGCTACATCAAAATCCCAAGGTAAGGTTTCTCTCTCATGGTTTAACGTTTATGTTAAATTTCATTAATGCCAAGTGATGATCACCTTTGCCGCCCCCCTAAAAAAATGATGTTTCAAGCGTGGCTTTCGTGAAGATGATATAAAATCAACCCAAAGGTTGAAGTTATGGCCATATAGGAGTAATTCTCATGTTCTTAAGTGGCCAAAGACATCAGGGCTTTCGTCTTTTAGGCTCATGCTTCATAAGGGAAAAGGTTTGTTCATTAGGTGGGTTGAACCTTTCTCTTAAAGAGCAAAAATAAAATCTAAAGCATGCCTCCTTAACTTTTTTTTATTTTATTTATTTATCATGGTGCATGTTTTATGTTTCACTTTTACTTAGCATTTAGGTTTATTATTTAGTTTTATGTTCATTTTTTTCATTTAGTTCATTTCTGATTATATTTGATGGTTAGTCCATAGGTTTCTCACTTAAGCATACAGTTCAGTTATAATTTTATGTTTGATTTTTTATTTATAAATTCTGAATTTTTTGTGATAGCTGCATGTATATTTTTGTGATCCCTTGCCAAAAACCTTGACTAATTTGGGTTTTATAATCTCCTCAAACAAACCATGAACCAAATCAGGTTTTGGATCCTCTGGAAATTCCAAACTTCCTTTTAGCAGACAAGAACATCTGAGATCTCCCAGATGGACAATCCAAATTTTCTTCTAAAAAATACAGTGGATTTCTATTAGAATCTATTTTTTTCAGTATTTTCCCAGATTTTTCCAATGAGGTTTCTATTAAAAATCGAATTCTTCCAAAACCTGTGAAAATCTTGATTTTTCCTTGTCAGGGTCTAGACCGACCCTAATTCGCTGTGATACTTCAATCTTTAGGTTGGATGTCAAAACTTTCAACAGTGAAGTTATTCCTCACCATTCCTTCTGTCATTCCCCAAAATTTGAGAATTTTAGAAACATCCTAGGTATTTTTCCCAGAATTAAACTCCCTGCCTGTCAAATTCCAGTGTGTGAGAATTACAAAAATCTAGATCTCTGATAATCCTCTGCTCTTTTCCAAACCATTCATCTAATCCCAAAACTATAAAAAGAGGATTTTTTCCTCTTTGTTAGGGACATTTTTCCAAAATTTCAGTTATTTTATTTACTGTTTGTTGTTTTTCCCATAATTTTTCTCAAAACCTGTCACTCTGCCCTAAGTCCTAGAGTCGCCGTATTTCGATCCAACTTGCCGGAGCTGTCAAGCTCCGACCATAAGTCAAAACCAGAATCTGTAAAAGGCAAAAATCTTTGCCTAATTGTCCTCTGTCACCCCATAAAATTTAGAAAATTTATATGGTAGTTTAGTACCCAAAATTCAGCTTAGAGTTAGAATTTTAGGCAAAATCTTGATTTTTAGGATTTCTAGTTAATTTTCTATATTAAAAAAATATCAAAAATATATATTATTGAGCTTCATTCTGTTTTTAAGGTTAGTCTAGGTGTCCATTCTAAATTTGGTTTAATTCCAAGTTCATTTATCTTATGTGTTAGTTTACTTTTAAATTCAGAGGAGAAAATCAAGCGAAAATCAAGTTAAATTTGATAATTTGTGATATTTTTGCCATTTTAGGGTTTTTTATCATGTGAATAAGCATATTATATCATATTAGGGTTAATTTCAATATCATTTGTTTTTCATATTTCAACTTTTTGCAAAATTTATTTCAAAAAACCATGGTTTCAAGGCTATATTCTTGTTATCAGGGGCATTTTGGTCATTTTGACCTCAATTTCGAAATTTCAATCTTTAATTCTCTAAATTTTCATGCATATCATCATATTTAATCATATTGTGTTTAATTTTATTACATTTGATTTTCAAATTTCCAAATTTCCAATTTTTATAAAAATTCTCTTAGAAAACCCTGATTTCAAGGTCATTAGGGGTATTTTGGTCATTTTCACTCCAAATTCAAATTTCCATGTTTATTTTTGAATTTTATTACTTACTTCTCATGTTTATATCAAAGAGGGTATGAATCAGGGTTTATATTTGGATAATATTCGACAATTTCCAATATTTTCGGATAAATCCAAATAAACCTACATTTATGTACTAACATGTTTTCTAGTTTTGCAGGAACATTCAAGAAGAAGATTTAGTTATTTTATTTTGTTCAATTCAATGTAATATCAAAGTTGTAATATTTGGAATAAGATTTACATTTTCTGCTTAGAATAGGACTGCATTGCATATAATTTAATTTCTGCAAATTTCAATATCTGATGTATCATTCATGTGCATATTTTTACAAATCCACTATGGTTGACACGAATGGCACGTGTACAAGCTCTTAGAGAGTTCATGAACTTGGTGAGATTCGTATTTATGGCCATAGTCAGAATACGAAGAAAACCAAGATTTGTGATCTTCGTATTAGCTACATTCAGCCTACACTCTTAAGCTAACTTCAAAAATATAATGTATTTCTCAAAATTTCAAAAGGATTTTCTCAATTCCTCAATGAATTATCTTTCAAATCCATTCATTCATTCAATTTGCATCATCTTCAAAATCATTTTCAAATTCTATTTCAGAGAAATCAATTTTTCTAAAATTTTCTAAGTCTTTCTCAGGAATTGACTTTCTCAAAAACTCTGAGTTTTCAAATGGTATTTCAAGTATTTCCCAAGTTCAAATCATGATCTCCCAAGGTTTCCACATTCTCAATTTTATTTTTGAATCCCAAAATCGATTTTCCAATGTTCCTGAATTACTTAAGAAACTGATTTTCTCAGAATTCCCAAATCCATTTTAGACATCGATTTCTTTAGGAAAGCAATCCAAATCTCAAAATCGATTTTCTCAAAGTCCAAGTTTTCCTGAGAATCTATTTTCCAATACAATTTCTGATTTCCAATGAAATTCAATGATTTTCCCAGGAATTTCATTTTCAAGCACTTTTCCAAAGTATTTTCCAAGCACATTTCAAGTTTCAAAGCAAACATCATATTTCTCAAACTTGCATCTTTTTCAAAATTCCATAGCACATGCCTGATTCTCTGTGCGTTTTAGGAAAAGCTCCAGGAACGGTCAAACCTCGTACCGACAGGCGGATCCCATTCCACGGAATTTTCCTGTAAATTTTCAAAACGGAGGTGAATAATTTTCAAAACCAATTTTCAAAACTTTGGTTGAGTTTGACTCGCAGAATCGTTCATCTCTCTCGCAGAGGGAGGAAAAAATTTTTGCGATGATAACAGATTTGGCGACCGTGATGGGATCTCATCACGGTCGCCAAACTTGTTATCATCGCAAAATTTTTCTCCTCCCTCTGCGAGAGAGAGGAACGATTCTGCGAGTCAAACTCAACCAAAGTTTTGAAAATTGGTTTTTGAAAATTACTCACCTCCGTTTTGAAAATTTGTTGAAAAATTTCATGGAATGGGATCCGCCTGTCGATACGAGGTTCGACAGTTCCTGGTGCCTTTACCAGAGGTAATCAAACCAAGGATCATATGTGTGCTTTGACTAAGTTCAATTTTCTAAATTATGCTCTATTTTCCTAAAATGCATAGAGAATCAGGCATGTGCTTTAAAATTTTGGAAAAAAAATGCAAGTTTGAGAAATATGATGTTTGCTTTGGAAAATTGAGATGTACTTGGAAAAATGACTGGAAAAGTGCTTGAAAATGGAATTCCTGAGAAAATCTTTAAATTTCAGTGGAAATCAGAAATTTGCATTGGAAAATGACTCTTGAAATTGATTCTCAGGAAAACTTGGATTATGAGAAAATCAATTTTGAGATTTGGTTTGCTTTTCTGAGGAAATCAATTTCTAACATGGATTTGAGAATTCTGAGAAAATCACGAAGTTCATTGGAAAATGATCTTTGAAATGGAAAATGGATTCTCAGGAAAATCAGATCTTTGAGAAAATCAATTTTGGGATTTGAAAATAAAATTAAGAATGTGTAAATCTTGGGAAATCATGATTTGAACTTGGAAAATACTCAGAATCTCGTTTGAAAACACAGTTTTTGAGAAAATCAAATCCTAAGAAAGACTTAGAAGATTTTGAGAAAATCAATTTCTCTGAAATGGAATTGGGAAATGAGTTTGAAAATGATGCAAATTGAATAAATGAATATGAATTTAAAAGATAATTCTTTGAGGAATTGGAAAAATCCTTTTGAAATTTTGAGAAATGCAGTGCATTTTTTAAGTTAGCCTAAGAGTGTAGGCTGAATGTGGCTAATACGAAGATCATAAATCTTGGTTTTCTTCGTATTCTGACTATGATCATAAATACAAATCCCACCAAATTTGTGAACTCCCTAAGAGCTTGTGCATGTGTCATTCGTGTCAACCATAGTGGATTTGTAAAAATATGTACATGAATGATACATCAGATATTAAAATTTGACATAATTAAACTATATGTAATGCAGTCTTATAATAAGCTGAAAAGTAACTCTTATTCCAGATGTTACATTACTTTTTACATTGAATTGAACAAAATAAAATAAAATAAAATAACTAAATCTTCTTCTTGAATGTTCCTGCAAAACTAGAAAACATGTTAGTACAGAAATGTAAGTTTATCTAGATTTATCTGAAAATATTGGAAATTATCGAATATTATCCAAATGTAAACCCTAATTCATACCCCCTTTGATATAAACATGAGAAATAAGTAATAAAAATTGAAAATAAACTTGGAAATTTGAAATTGAAGTAAAAATGACCAAAATACCCCTGATGACCTTGAAATCAAGGTTTTCTGAGAGAATTTTTGTAAAATTTGAAAATCAAATGAAATAGGATTAAACATAAGATGATGCAATATGATGATATGCATAAAAACTTAAAAAATTAAAGATTGAAGTTTTGAAATTGATGTCAAAATGACTAAAATGCCTCTGATAACAAGACTATGGCCTTGAAACCAGGGTTTTCTTAAATAAATTTTGCAAAAAGTTGAAATATGAAATGCAAATGATATTGAAATTAACCTTAATATGATATGATATTCTTATTCACATGAGAAAAATCCTAAAATTGCAAAATATCACAAATTACTGAATTTAACTTGATTTTCGCCTCTAAATTTAAAGATTAACTAACACATATAGCAAAAGAGCTTGAAATTGAGCCAAATTTGGCATGAACACCTAGACTAATCCTAAAAACAGAATGAAGCTCAAAAATCTATATTTTTGATATTTTTTTAATATGAAAAATTAACTAGAAATCCTAAAAATCAAGATTTTGCCTAAAATTTTAACTCTAAACTGAATTTTTGATACTAAACTACCATAAAAATCTCCCAAATTTTATGGGGTGACAGAGGACAGTTATGCAAAGTTTTTTTCTTTTTACAAATTCTGGTTTTGACCTATGGTCGGAGCTTGACAGCTCTGGCAAGTCGGATCAGAATCTGGCGACTCTAGGACTTAGGGTAGACTGACAGGTTTCGAAAAAAATTATGGGAAAAATAGAAAACAGTACAGAAAATGATTAAAATTTTGGGAGAATGTCTCTGACAAATAGAGAAAAAATTCTTATTTTTACAGTTTTGGGATTAGATAAATGGTTTGGAAAAGAGCAGAGGATTATCAGAGATCTAGATCTTTGTAATTCTCAGACACTAGAATTTGATAGACAGGGAATTTAATTCTGGGAAAAATACCTAGGGTGCTTCTAAAATTTTCAAATTTTGGAGAATGACAGAGGGAATAATGAGGAACAATTCTTCTGTTGAAAGTTTTGACATCCAACCTATAGATTGACACATCACAGCAGATTAGGGTTGGTCTAGATCCTGACAAGGAAAAATCAGGATTTTCACAGGTGTCTGGAAAATCTGTTTTTTAACAGTAATCAAATATTTTTATAAAAATCTCACAAAATATAGAAAACTAGCAGATTCTACCGTGAATCTATTATAATTGTTAGGGGAGGATTCAGATCTCCCATGGGGGTGATTCCTGATCCACAAGTCTGCTAAAATGGGATATAGAAATTCCAGGAGATGTAAAAGAGATGCTAATCTTTTTTTTTGTGTGTGATGATAATAGTTTCAGTTTAAATCAAACTTTTTGCTGGAATTCAAGGATACACCAATCTAATAACCATAAAATTTATAAAATTTATTGACGAATAAATTTACATGAAATATCATCTGGACTTTATACATGAATGAAATCTATAGATTCTAAATTAAACATTGATAAAACCATGTAAAATGAATAAAATGCATGGTAGAACTAATTGAGATACATATTTTTAATTATGAAATGGCATAGAACACAAAACTAAAATGAAAGTCAATGGAGGCATGCTTCATATTTGATGTTAGCTCTCAAAATGAGAGATCCGATCCATCAAATGGATGGATCTCCACATTTATTTTGCTTATACACATAAAGAATATACTTTTTTTTTATATCCCAAACACCATAAAAGAAAACTCTATGTCATTGCAGATTCAATTTTTAAACTGGATGCACACCATCCTTACAAACCTAACATTCACATATTCCTTTTCAATCCCACAACTTTGGCAGAACTTTGCATAAATTTAGTAAAACAAGCCTCACCTTGGATCGGCTACAAAGGTGATTGCTGGATGGCTTGGAGGTTGAAGGATGGATTGGGGCGACAACAACAAGTAGTGGCCGGAAATAGCATTGGCTGGAGGAAGGATGCACTGATGGTAGTGCTGGAGATGCAGGTCACCAAGGAGAAGCTAGACCAGCTTGATGTTACAGACTTGCTGGGCGTGAAGGAGAAGGTGGTGGAGTCGGCTGGATCTGTGGCTTGCAATGAGTAGCTTGGATATGATCGGCTGCAATGGGGGTCTTGATTGAGTGTAGCAGGGGCTGGAGCAAGGCTGCTGGCATGAAGGAAGAGTGGTTGCTACTGTGTAAGGAGATGTGATGGGGTGCCTTGATGCTGCCTTGGAGGTGGCTGGGCGTCTTGGAGGTTGAAGGATGCAAGTAGAGAGGGAGTTGGAGAGGAGATGAGAGAAGAAGAGAGTTAAGGCTGAGAGGGAGTTTTTCCACATATGGTCCTTGAAGAATAGTAAGAAAGAATAGGTTTTAAGGTTGCTGGACAATGGGGAAGGGAAAGAAAGAAGGAGGGAAAGAAAGAAGGAAAGAAAGAGGAAGAAAGAAGGAAAGAAAGGGAGGAAGGGAAAAAGGAAAGAAAGAAGAGAAGGAGGAAAGGAAGAAAGATAGAAGGAAAGGAGGAGGAGAGGCTTGGTCGACCAAGGGGAAGAGGGAAGGAAGGAAGAAAGAAAAAGAAGAAAGAAAGAAGAAGAAAGAAAGAAAAAGAAGAAAGAAAGAAAAAGAAAGAAAGGAAGAAGAAAAGAAGGAAAAGAAGAAAGAAGTTTCTGAGAGAAAAGAAAGAAGGAAAAGGAAATAAAAGAAAGAGAGAAAAGAAAATAAGGAGAGAGGGTGCTGGTCGACCCCCTTGTGGGTCCCACAAGGTAAAAAAAGATAAAATGAAATAAAAAGATTAAAAAAATGATTACAAGGAAAAAGAAAAAAATTTTATTTTAAAATGAAAGGGTAGATGTGAATGAAGGAGCCATCTCAGAGTGGTCTCACTTTCCAAATTTGAAATTCATTTTGAGGATCACAGGGGTAGAATAGTCTTTTTAGAATTTTTTCGGACAAAATGATCTATTTTTGGCAGTTTTTGAAACAAGCTCAGAATTTGAAGTTTCAAACCCCGTTGCAAAGCAAATCCAGTTTAGAATTTGAAAATTTGAGTTTGAAAGAAATCCAGATTGTTTTTCTCAAGAAAATATTTTCAAATTTAGAATTCTAGGAATAAAAATGTCAATTTTGGAAACCCAAGGTTTTGAAATTGATTTTGAAAACTTTTAAAACTTTGAAAACTCAATCTGGATTGAAATTTATAAAAACTGGAGTTCTGACCTTTGAAAATGAAATAAAATATGATGAAATGTTATGAAATGCTGAGAAATGATATGAAATGATGAGAAATGACATGAAATGCTATGCGAAATGCTAACCTTGACTGAAGAATTTTGGACATTGGACCTTGATTGACACCTATACCAGTTCAAAAAGTGATAATTTTGATAAAATTTGCAAAATGGTTCAAGAAATGGTTTTCGGGCTCTACCAGACTAGAGTGACACTAAAAATTGGGGTGTGAGCTGCATTGAATTGAAATAAACTGAATTGACCTGGGTTCTAGGGTTTCAGAACTCAAATGAACTAACAAGACACTGACTCAAATGAACTCTCTGAATAAATTGTCAAGAAAAGCTGTCATTTTTAGGGAAATAGTGAGAAATGGTCACTGGAGTGAAGTGAATTATGGACTAGAGCTAATTTTGAGCTGAAACAAAGGTCAGTAATACTAAGATGAACTAAAATTGAAGCTCGAACACTAGCTCAACTGGCTGGACTCAGCTCAATTCCAGCTGAAAGAGCTGAAATGGTCTAAAATGGGCTCCTAGACACTTAAAATTAGATTTGAACTAAAATGGGAAGACTTGAACTCCTGATGAGCTCAAGCTAGACGCAGGGGAATAGGATTGACTGGGAATGACTGACTCAGAGACAATTGGCTTGGATTTGAGTGAGAAATGATCTCATTTCTAAAGAAATGATCCCATTTTGGCAGGAATGGTCAGAAATGAAAATGGACTGTTCATCATGAGCTCAGGTGAGCTAGAAATAACTGACAATCTAACTGTTCTAAACTGACCAATGAGCTTGGTTAACTCTAACTGACCAGGGGTCTGAGATGACCTAGGGGTAAAATGGTATTTTTCCTAATGAAAGTGGGTAAAATGGTAATTCTCTGACACAAACTCAGGGTTGGACTCCTACACTGACCTACCAAGGTTGACACTGCACACGAGGGGTGTGTTTGAGAATGGATGAGGAAAATTTGGGGTGCTTACATAAATCCTATATGCATTACGTCAGCTAGGACAGAGTTTAGGCTCCTAAGGTTTGCATGGAAATGAAGCTGACATTTGAAGAATAAAGACTTAGATAATATTAGAGCAAAGCAAAAGGCATAAATTTGATCGGACGAAGATGAGTCTCATCTCGGTCGCCAACTTCTGTGAACATTGCAAATTTTTTTTCTTGTTCCTCTTTTCCTTCTTTTTGCCTTTCTAGCATCTATTTCCCTTTTTAAAGAGGAATAAAAGATAGAAAAGAAGAGAGAAAAGAAAAAAAAGAAGAGAGAGGAACTCCTTTGCAAATGTCTCACTTGACCTTAATTTTAAAAATGTTTTGAAATTACTCGCCTCTGTTTTTGAAAATTTATGAAAAAATGAAGAGACGAGATTCGCTCGTCGGTATGAGGTTCGACCGTTCATGGCGCCTTTACCAGAGGTAATCGAACCAAGGATCGAACTTATGCCTTTTGCTTTGCCTAAATATTGCCTAAGAAATTATTTTAAGTCTAAAATGCACAAAGAATCATGCTTGTGCAATGCAAATTCAAAGATGTATGCTTTTGAGAAGAAGAAGTTTAGAATTTTTGGGATTTATCCAAGTGATTTTTTGAAATAAATTTGAAGATACTTGGAGAAATGATTCAAAAGGGTTTAAAATTGGTTTGAAAAAGTTAGCTTTTGAATCAAACTTAGAACTTTGAACAATGGATCTGGAAGAAGAGACTTTGAAATTCTAAGTCTTGGAATAATCAGAGTTTGAAAAATAAATCTTGAATGAAGAGAAAAGGAGAATTGGAATTCAAAATTAGAATTTTAAAGTAAGAATGAATTTTCAAAGTCAAGATGAACTTTGAATTTGGATCGATTTTGTAAAAGGATCTTTGGTTTTGAGTTATGATTTCAGAACCTGAAATAGGAATTTTTTATTCTGGAAATTGAATTTAGACTTGAAGAAATAGAAAAAGTGGTTTTGAAAATAGAAATTGAAACTGGAATATTGAAATCCAGATGAGAGAATGAAAATGAGTTTGGAAATGAAAATCAAATTGGAAAATTGGATTGAAGATTTGAATCCAAGATGGAATTAGATTTGAAATCTGGAATCCTAGATGGAATTGGATTTTGCAATCTGGAATCCTAGATGGAATTGGAATTAAAAATCTGAATCCCAGGTGGAATTAGATTTGAAAATCTGGGATCTAAGATGGAATTGGATCTGGAATCCAAGATGAAACTTTAAAAATTGGAATTGGATTCAAGACATCCAAATAGATCTTGAAGATGGATTTGGATTTGGGAATCCAGATTGAATTTGATTGTGGAAGTGGATTTGAGAAATCCATGTGAAATTCAAAAATATGGAGTTGGATTTGAGAAATCCTGATTGAATTTGAAAAATGGACTTGAATTTAGCACTAACCTTAATCTCAAACTGATTAAAAGATTAAAAAAAACTCAGAAGATTTCCAAAGAACTTGGAGATTTGAGAATTTGAAGAATAGAAAACCTGAAATCAGGAGATGAACTTCAAAGTTGAATTAAACTTTAAAATTCGATTTGAATTGATTTTAAAATTGGATCCTGAACCTGGAAATGAATTTGGAATTTTAAAGTTGAATTGAACTCTGAAATATAATCTAGTTTGGAAATTGAATTTTGAATTTAGAGATGAACTTGAAATTTCAAAGTTAAATTGAACTTTGAAATTAGAATATTTGAATTTTGAAAAATATAATTGAGAATAAGAAGATGAATTTGAATAAGAATTGAAGATTGATTTGAGAAATGAAGAAGATATTTGAAGAATTATCTTAAAATCACTTGGGTTTTTGAAGAAAATTTGAAATGATTTGAAAAATAATGATGTAATTCTATCCTAAATGATGAATGAATTAAAGAATTTTTGAAAATTGGATATTGAAAAGCATATTTTATTCTTTAAAAGAATTGAAATAAGATTGAAGATATAATACATTTCTGACTATGGTCATAAAATGTATTATAAGATAATCTATATTTAAATTCATATGAAGAATAAAACATATTTTGGTGCCTTTATAGAGTTTGAAATGAAATTAACTCTCAATATATCCTGACTATGACCATTGATATATATTTTGAGTTAATTTCAAGTTAAACTCTAATAAAGGAAGAAAATATTTTAGAAAAATAGGATGATTTTTGAAGGAGATCCAGTGTGGATCCAATGTTATTCCATAAAAGATAAAAATCTTAAGCATTGTTCACATTTTGACTATGGCCATCAATGTGAATCATTTGCTTAAGATTCAATTACCTCTTATTAGAATGGTGCATGTGGCATTCATGTTCCCATTCGTGAATTTTGAAATAAAAGGAAAATGATATGAAATAGATAAATCATGATATTTACATGCTCACGCCTTCTTATCTAAAACTGGAAATATAAAGTTCTCATCAATATCTAGCTATTATAAGTTTTGAATTGAATTAAAATCAAAATCCCTAAACTAAAAAAGAAAGCACTATTTTCTATGTATTCTTGTAAAATAGGGTTAATACTAAAACTATACTGTACATGATGATACCTGAGTGTTAATGAAGAAAGGTACATAAAAATGCATATGCAGTGCATCATGATGATGAGTGAATAGGTATATTGGAGTGTATACTAAACATGAGTATGCATATGTAATAGGCTAGACTAATGAGAAAAATGAAGGTGCATATGCAGTGCATCCCACTGATGAGGAAACCTATATTAGGGGTGCATATTTGATGCATTATATCCATGAAAACACATATGTTATAAGCTAAGCTAGAGGGGAATAATACATGCCTAATAAAAGAATAAAAATAAAAAAAAATAAAAAAGCCTACATACTTATAGCCTTTCACGAATTACCAAGAAATTGTAACAATGATATACCTACAAATGTATATAAGATGATATGGATGTTGTAGGTATGCTGGATGACGACAAATGAATGTACATGGGGAAGGAGGTATAAGATGTTACAACAGGTGAATGTTGGAAATATTAATGAAGGTAAAACAAACAATACA
This sequence comes from Nuphar pumila, assembly GCF_984573655.1. Lineage (NCBI taxonomy): Eukaryota > Viridiplantae > Streptophyta > Magnoliopsida > Nymphaeales > Nymphaeaceae > Nuphar > Nuphar pumila. The sequence continues at coordinate 65,904,098 of NC_143255.1, read as the reverse complement.
ATGTATGTGGAAATATATTAGATGGAAATCAGATGATAAACGATTAGTGTAAACCAGAATATTGTCAGTCACACAGTGTATAACACAATTTTGCAGGAAATGTACCAAGGCTGTGATGGAAAAGCAAGTGCAGGGGATGCGAAGAGGTGGCTAACAGATGAGAAAGGAGCGCAACAAGTTGGATGTTGGGTTGTTACATAGTGTTGTGAGGAGACCTGGGTAATGGGATGCAATGAGTGAAGGGTAGATGTTGGCAAATGGGACTGTAGATGATGGTAGGGGAAGCTGGAAGTGACTGTGTATAAACTCTTAACAGGGTGTAGCAGCATGTGTAATGGTGGATGATATGCTAAGTATAAATGAATGAGGATGGTAAGGTGAGTGCTGAAGACAAGGTAACATGATATTATACACATATGGAGTATGGGTGCTGTAGTGCAGGCTAATGGTGAAGCAAAGTGATTGAAGAATGCAATGGGTGTTAATCTAGCATGGAGAATGCGTGTGATATACTAGGGAGACAGGTGAACAATGCCTTTTGTAGGAAAGAAATGTGTGCATGTGAATGTCGTGAAAGATAGCAGCAAATGGGTGTACTGTAGCCATGCAATGGATTAGGGGTGGAGTTGGGTAAGATGTTGGTGGGATGTGAAAATGTGCTAATAGTGTAGTGATAGCAGTGAGTTGGGAAGACATGTGTGAGAATGGTAGCAGTGGATATGCACAGGTGGATTGTAAGATCTACGATTCTAATTTTGATATATATTGTGTGATTATATGGAATCGATGAATTTTTATGCATTGACCATTCTACGTTAATTACGGTTATGAAGAGAACAGAATGAGTTGTTGGAATTTAATTAGCATTTTAATGTGTTGAATAAGCATTCCTTAAGGAAGTTCACCATATGCGATTTTGGATTTGGATCTTGGGCTACTAGGAGATCCAAAACCCTGGGACGACCCTACATTGGACGTCCATGTCCTTGGTTGACCAACTGGTCAAGGGCTGACCAGCTGGATGGTATTTTTGAAATAATCTTGCATGGCTTTAAAGAATAGGCCTTCATTGGCCATGTGTCTTTCCAACACCCTCATGATGAAGCCTAGGCTCCATCATGAGGGGTGCCATTTTCAAAAGAGAGCCATGGGGTGGCGCCCCATGGCAAATTCATGACTTTTTCAAAGGCATTTGAATCCTTTCAATCCATTGGGCACGATGGGTGGCAGCCAGGGGCGCCCTTTTATAAAATTTCAAACTTTTAAGGGCATGTAATAATGGCATTTTCGAGATTTTTGCAAAGCCTTTTGGAAGACTTGACATGCACTGGTTGTTGGGGTGCGTGGGGCTCCCCAACCCTCCATCTTAGAGGGATTTAATCCCAGCCGTTCACCTCTAAGCCTACCTCTATAAAACCTTTACAAAAAAAAACGGGTCCCTCTTATTTGGGGCGATTTTCCTTTTTTCTCTCTCTCTCCTCTCAAGCTTCCTCACTCTAGCCGTGTGCTTCCTCTTGGCGTGAAGAGCTGCAACACCTTCCTCACTAGCTAAGGTGAAGACTCACCTCACTTGTTATGGTTCCATTATGAAGAGGAAACCGTTGGAAACTTTGCATCTTTGCATGCAAGTCCATACGGTGGATTAGCTCCAAGATTTGTAGTTGCTATCGTGTCTCACCATGGATTTACATTATCGTTTTGTAGCATGCATTTACAGTCTTTGTTTTGCACTTCCTTTTGATTTCATTTCAGTTTTTGCACCCTCTATGCTTGTTGTGGTTTTCCTTCTCAAAAGAAAAGAAAAGAGGTTGTTAAGTTTTCTTTTTTTGTTTTCCTTCTCGCTGGGTTCACAGCTATAGCAATATCTTCGGTTGTGCGGGACCGAGCTGGGCTTGTCCAGCCCATCCCCATTCCGGTTGACATGATTTCGGAATGCTGGAACGCCGGTTGATGCATTTCGGCCACCAACATCCTTTTTATTCTTTTTTGGATGTTTCTTTCAGTGTTGTTGGGCTCAATCCAGTCTTCATGCGTTGGGACTGGTATTGCAGCACTGATCTGGGCTTGGGTCACAACGTGACCAGCTCTGTTTGAGCGTGGAACCCTGGATCTTTCTTTTAGCAGCAAGGTAAAGTTTTGCTTGGTTTTATTATTCTTGTTTTTCAACATGTTGGCTGCTCGACCCCCCTTTTTTTTTAGCTCTTACTCATGTTGCTGGGAAGAGCATCCGACTTGGTCCAGTGGACCAGACCTCTTGATCATCCAGTTTTCGCCCTAACCAGAGCTGGACGCCATGCGGGTAGTCCGCGCGCCCTGTATGAGCCTCGATGAGTTATCTTTTCTTTTATGTTGGAGGTTGTATGGTAGTATCATGCTCTTTTTCTTTTTTTTTGTCTTGGACCGTTGCCGAGCTGAACCATGGGTTTAGACCAGCACTTCAGTCCATCTTGTTTCGGTTGGGTGCAAGTTTGGGCTCAGTCCGAGTTACCCTCTTGGCCGGGGTTGGGTGCGCACCGTTTTGGGTGCTGTGCACCCATGGCTTTCGGTTAGCCCTGGGGGAAGGGGGGAGTGCAAGTCTGAACCAAGGTTTAGACCTAAGGGATTGTCAGCCTGGGCGTGGCACAGGGTGCCAGCTGCCCAACCCCTTTCGTGGGAGCCGGATGGAGCCTAGTGGTGCCGAGCACCCAGGCCCTCTTCATTCGGCCATTTTGGGTTGCATGCAGGTCCGAACCGAATGGTTCAGACCTGTGCATGTATGGGGAACCAGGCCGGTACCGGGTGCCAGCCATGGTTCTGGTTTTGGACAGGTCGTGTGCCAGCCGCATGGTGCTGGGCACCCGGGTCCCTCGAGCTGATCCCTTCGGGTCCGGGCCTGAACCAGAGAGAGGTGGGTTCATACCCACTGCTGGCCAACCACAGCCCGGTCTCATAGACCAGACCGACTGGGCCCAGTTTTTGGGCTCAACCCGCCGGCCTAGCCACGGTTGTTTTTGTCGGGGCTGGTAACAGCCCAATCAAACCCTTGACAGGTAGGGTCCGGTTCCTGAGTCGGTCAAGACCTCGATGGTAGGTCCGACAGTCTGGTCCGTAGGACCAGATCACCCTTAGCTAGAGCTTGTTAGCACAAGTGCGGGTGGACTTTCGTTTCACCACACTCGCGGCCCCGCTACACCATTATTTAAGGCCGATAGCAGGTTACCCTATCAACACTAGCTCACACCTATTTCGAGTCGAACCCGAGTAGGTTCAAACCAGCCTTTGTATTGCCCTGCACCCTCCTCGCACTTCGGTTAAGTTCGGCATGAGTGCATGCCTTGGGATGCACCAAGTTCGAGTAAGCTTTTCATATATATATATATATATATATATATATATATATATATATATATATATATGTAAATGGGATTGTATATATATATATGCATATACGTATACATATGGGTATGTGCATCGCCAAGTATGTTTGAAAGGGTTGATAGATATATGTACACACGAATATATGTAAGGGTATTAAAACTTATGACTCTCGTGTCCCGTTCAAGCATTTTCTTAGATGGCCCCATACTCCGAGCTCAGTATGAATTCCATAGCATTGTCCTACGTTCGTTTTGGACAAACGGTTTGTTTAGGGTCCGCGGGCGCGGCACTCCGAACCGTGGTAATGCCAATGTTATTCCCATTAGATGGGTTAAGTTAGAAATCACCTTCGACACGTAAATGTGTCGTACTGCGTAAGAAAAACCCTTACACCTTGAATTTTGTGCAACTACTTAGTTAAGTATACAGACGAACACTATTGCAAATCCACATACTTGGAAACTACGTTGAATTACAAGCATTGTTCCATTGTCTTTGTTTCGGGTCCGCAGGCGCGGTACCCCACACCGTGGGATTAGCAAATATTGTTCCCATAAGTCAGGCATATCCTGTATTTTTCGCCATAAACATGTAAGTGTGTCAACCACGTATGAAAGCATAGTGACTGCAATATTCACACCGAAGTATGCAAGTTAATCATTTCATATTATGCAACTGCCTTTGTTGTTTATGCTTGTGCAAAAGATAGAAACATACATTTCGCACTTGGCACATCCTGACACTGTTACTGAGTAGTGCGTACCTTGAAAAGGTACATTGTTTGAGGCATTAGTAAGAGCACCATGTGCACTTACTACAAGAAAGAAAAGAATAAAGATAGGGTATGAATAATGAAATGACTTGTTATGGGCTCAGTTTAAATCCTTGGGCAATGACCCTTGCTTAAAGAGATGGACTCTTGTGTGATATACCCTAAACAGAAATAAATCAATAAGGTGTTTCGACTGCTTTCACGAGTAGTGTGCTCCGTTGGCCGTGTGAGGCTGAGCACGTGAATGGGCAGGCCAAGTCCTCGTTTTGCGTACCCTGCGGGGACCACGAGGCAAATTCCTCGTGAGAGGTGTGTTGAACATGAGCCTTAAGAAAGATAAACCTGCTTCGCCCCATTCACAAAATGGTTCACCTCGGGAGAGGGTGGATGGTACAACCCTGAGTGACTTGTCGTTACTACGACACGTGTTTGACAGGAGTTGTAGCGCCCTTTGGCCTCCAGTCACTCAGAGTCAGGGAGGTCGAGGTTGCCTTTTTAGGACCTCACTACTGCAGTAGTATGGATTGCAATCCTTACCTATGCGAGTGTTTTCTCCTAGCTGTGTGCTGCTCGCATAAGGTCGACTCGGTCTGTAGCTTCCCCAGTTACCACACTAGAATTTAAATAACAGACGCCGGGTGCATGTCTCACAGAATGCGAGGTTCCTTCGCGTACCCGAAGGAGTAATCAGAAGAACTTAAGAACTAACCAAACAGTTGACTTCAAGTAGTGGTTGTTTTACTTGTGTTGTAGACTTACTTTAGTTGTTACAGTCATTTCAGTTTGTTACCTTAGTTACTTGCTGCTCAGTTCGCTTATACTTCAGTTCGCTGCTTCAGCTACTTGTTTTCCTGTTGACTAGTACTTGTCACTTCACACTTACCAGACACAGGCACTTACACTTGTCAGCTTGTTTCCTGCTTTACTGTGTACTTGATATATATACACATTGTTTGTGGTTGTTTCTTCACCACCTTGAAAAAGGATTGACCCCGTTTTATGGAGATGTAGGTGACGAACAGGCTTAGTGCGGATGCAATGATACACGATGGAGGCTCTGAGGACCCACACACTTGACTTGCAGATCTTGAACCTGGTGGTTTTGGGGTTTTTGGTTGTTGTGGGGATGTATCCCCTATTTTGTACCTTTTTGTACTTATAAGATGTAAACTCTTTAAAACTGTTGGGGTGTTTCCCCTTTTTACTTCATAGTTACACTTTTGGTTGCACTTATCTGTGGCGGCCGCCCAGACTTGCGGCTTTGTTGTTTTCCCACGTTTGCTTCCTCTAGTTTCCTACTTAAACCTTTCAAAAAAAAAATTCCCTAGAAATCCCAAGTTTTTCCAAGGTCGGGGTTTGGGGCATCACATCGATTATGAGAGATGCAGGGAATATGCTGAAGTTTGAAATGATGTAGGTACCACTTGTTTATGTTTGACATCCAGTTCATCATGCCCATGGATAGGAATCTCAGTTGGAAGGGAACATGTAGATCTCACTTTACATTCTCGAGCGTATAACTCTTTTCATAATACATTATCCTACATACTTGAGACAACATCACCAAAAATTCCTTAATTAAAACTTACAGAATGGGCCTCATCTTCTAAAGCACAACTTTTAAATCCAGAAGAAACTAGCCCAGTGGATTGTGCTTTCACGTTCACATCAGTTCGAGGGCTCTCCAAGTCATATCTCCTACTTGATTGCCGCTGAAAATGAGCACTTATCTGTCTTATTGATGTTGCATCAGTGAAAAAGGGATCTAGATACATTGCTCATACCTCTCATAGTATTCAAGCAGTGCCTTCTGAAGCTTCAACTCTTAGGCTTGGTTTAGCATTGCCATTCTCAACCAGAGAAATTGACAGGCAAGAAGAGAGAGAAAAAAAAAATCAGTAGAAGGGTTCCATAGTGCAACATCAATGCCATTCAAAATACCAAAATACTTTTCACAGTTTCAGATTAGTATACTTGCAAGCCAACCAGAATATAGTGTTTCATTTAGACATATTGGAGAAACTGTGACCGCTACATTGCTTGTGTACAACCCCACCTTTTCATAAGCTCCATCTTTCAGGATTGTGTCCAATCAATAGCCTTGTCAATAGTAGCATAAATAGATCCATCAAGACCACACAAGTTAAGTTGCTCCATCCTGCACTCCCCGTAATGCTCCATATTGTGAATTGTCAAAACTAGTCTTGGTTTCTTAACAGAAAAGTTCTGATACATATCCCAGTATAGAAGAGGCAGAGCACTAGTCTGCCATTCATGGACATAAATGATACCAAACTGAGGATCTCCTTAGTTGGGACAAGCATGTGTTTTAGAGTATGCTTGCTCTTCGCGTTCTGGCAATGCCAATTTTCCAAACACCCTGATTACGCGGTTCTGAGTCCAGCTGAAGGCCAAGGATCTATCTGCCAAATGGGGAGTCTTTTTTTTTTGTTTCTGGTAGGAATGCAGACCATGGGTACAAAGGGGGAGCATCACTGCAGTGCATCGGCACTGTTGCAAATCTATAAAGGGCTAAAACAGTGTTAAGCATTGTTGTAGGTGGAGGTAAATGTTGTGCATTAACTGTGTAAATGAAGATTAAATGTGAATCAAAATGACTATAAGGATACAAGAAAATCATGCAATGTAGATGACATCGATGACCTAGACGATTCATACAAACCAGAGAAAATTTATAACAGCAGAGAAATGAATATCTGCAAATAGATAAAACCCAAACATATGTATTCTAAATGCATATTTCTCACATGCTAAAACTGGATTTGACTATTTTGTTGTAAATTCCCTTTTCAAAACGAATGCGAAAAGAGTCAGCACCAGTGGACCGATTTCCTCAAATCAATTTTGGTGGTTGATTTCAGCAAGTTTCACCAATGTAGTTAGTTTCCCCAGGGTGATCTCCACTATCTGGTGGGTCTTATCAATTGAACACAACTCTGTTATGAGTCCCACCGTGAATGAGGTTCAACCACAACCTTTACAGGATATCTGGTGATATTTGATTAATGTCATTAGCCCACCATTACCCATACATGTATTATAGAATGCAGGACTGGTAAGGGATGCAGAGGTAGATGAATAGGGAAAATGGTGATGATTACGACAAAGAAATAGTGTGAACAAAATGAAGAAAATAGATGCCATGAATTGACAAAATAAAATAAAATGAGAAGGATAGATCAGTGCCGATAAGACCTGTTGCATTTAATAAAACAATTGTAGTAATAAAGATAAAAAAAAGAGAAATACAAGGATTATCGAACATCAAGATTCATTGATAAGATGAAGTAAAAAAAATTGATATACAGAGTTCCAGAGATTTTTCTGTAACACTAAGTCTTCAACGTAGAGATCCCTGATATATTATATAAACGAGACTCGATACGGCTACAATCGAACTAATGAGATTGAACAAACAGAAATAAAATCGGATCTCACACCAGAGAGCGTGAACAGAGATCAACCAGGGGTTCAGATAGGCTACAAGAGATCATCGGATTCAAACAACATAAACATGCATTTAGACTTTCGTAAACTGAAGACAACTAAGATAAATTGCAAACAAAAAGAAAAGAATGAAAGGAAAGACAAAACAAAACAGAAAAAATGTCAGAATACAATGATTCTATTGATGTTGCACTATGTAAACCGATATTGCTATATGTAAATCAGATTTACAGGGTGTGTGTTAAGGGGGCCGAAAAACAGGGTGAATCAAAGGGAAGTAAATACAAAAAAAAAAAAAAACACTACAGAAGGATGAAAGAGCACTTACTTGACTTGAAAGGGGGAATCGGGGCTCCTTCTGTTGCTTAAGGGGAGACACTAGGGAGATAAGAAAGAGAAGAAGAAGAGGGAATGAAGAAGAGGTGAAACACGAATTTGTGAAATGGTGAGGTGAGAAATGGATGAGCATTCGACCCTCTGGAGGTCTGTTTTTATAAGTCGAGACCGTTGGAAAAAAATTCCAACAGGTCCCTCTTTGTTTTCAATATTTTCAAAAGAGTGGTTCTCTACAATGGGTTTTTCAAAAAAGGGTTTTAGCAGAAAAGCACTTTCGAAAAAGGGGGGTTCTAAACCATTATTTTTGTATTTTTCTTTTCCATTTCAATTTTTTTGTTTTTCTTCTTTGTATTTTCTATTTTTTTTGTGTTTTGAAAATAAAACTTTAAAACTGTGGAAAAATAAGGGGTTTTAAACTATTTTTGCTAAAATTTTAAAAATATTTACAAAAGAAGGGTTTTCTGATAATTTAGGGTTATTCTTTGGAAATTTCTTCAGAAAACGGGTTTGGATCTGGGTTTTAGGGAAATATTTGAGTTTTAGACTTCGAATCGAGAAATATAGAATAGTGGATCCAAATGGATACCGGATGGGATGTCTGAGTCTTTCAATGATTATTTTTGATATTTTTGCAATTTTAATTTTGAAAATTGGATAACGAGGCTCAGATTTGGATTTTGATACTGGATCCAAATCCGAAATTGAGTCAGATATAGAAAATGAATTTGAATTCCAGTAAACTCCAAGGAATAAATTGGAATTTTGATTGAAATTGACTCAATTAATCAGAAAATGGGAGCCAGGGGCAAAAAGAGAATTTTTATAAAATTTTGAAAAATTTGCAGTGTTCACAGGGAACCAACTGATCCGTCAGCAAGACACTAGCACGAGTGCTAGACCTACCAGTACAAGCACTGAATTTTTGAAGACTTACCAGTATGAGCACTAAATTTTGAAAAATACACCAGTACGAGCACTGGATTTTGAAAATATACCAGCACGAGCAATGGATTTTGAAAATGTGCCAGTATGAGCACTGGATTTTGAAAATGTACCAGTACAAGCACTGGATTTTTGAAAATGCACCAGTACGAGCATTGGGTTTTTGGAAAATGCTGACATTGTTTTCCAATTAGGACTTTGAATTTTGAAAGGAGACTGACATTCTTAAGACATTCAGAAATCGAAGCGGGAATAATTGTCGGGGTTTCAGGATTATCCCTTATCCTGAAGGGGGAAGAAAATACCTCAAAGGACGAGGTTCAGGTCTATCCCTTAACCTGAAAGGGAAAAAGAAATACCTCGACTAACGAGGTTCAGATTTATCCCTTAACCTGAGAGGGAGTGAAAATCCGAGTTGGAACCCGACTCTTCAACGGAAAGATAATCCAACGCGAGCATTAGATCTGAGAGGGCAGTCTGAGTTGGAACCCGAAACTCCAAAAAAAAGGATTTAAAAGGAAAACCCAAGTTTGGAACTTGAATTTTCAATAGAATGATTGGTCCAACACGACCATTGGATCCAAAAGAAAGTCTGAGTCAGAACTCGAAACTTCAGAAAATAGAAGATAAAGGGAAAACCCGAGTTCAGAACTCGAATTTTCACAGGAAAATTTTGGTCCAATACGAGCATTGGATCCAAAAGGAAGTCCGAGTTGGAACCCAAAACTTCAAAAGAAAGATAAAAGGGAAAAACCCGAGTCGGAACTCGGATCTTTAAAAATAAAAGATAAAATGGAAAACCTGAGTTTGAAAACTTGAATCTTCAAAGCAACGATTGGTTTCAACACGAGCGTTGGATCCAAAAGGAAATCCCAGTCGGAACCCAGAACTTCAAACAAAATATAAAAGGGAAAAACCCGAGTCGGAACCCGGATCTTTAAAAATAAAAGATAAAATGGAAAACCCGAGTTTGAAAACTCAAATCTTCAAAGCAATGATTGGTTCCAACATGAGCGTTGGATCCAAAAGAAACTCTCAGTCGGAACCCAGAACTTTAAACGAAAGACAAAAGAGAAAAACCTGAGTCAGAACCTGGATCTTGAAAATAAAAGATCAAATGGAAAACCCGAGTTTGAAAACTCGAATCTTCAAAGCAATGATTGGTTCCAACACGAGTGTTGGATCCAAAAGGAAGTCTGAGTCGAAACCCGAAACTTCAAACGAAATATAAAAGAGAAAAAACCCGAGTCAGAACCCGAATCTTTAAAATTAAAAGATAAAAATGGAAAAACCTGAGTTTGAAAACTCGAATCTTCAAAGCAACGATTGGTTCCAACATGAGCGTTGGATCCAAAAAAAAGTCTGAGTCGGAACTCAGAACTTCAAACGGAATATAAAAGGGAAAAACCCGAGTCGGAACCCGGATCTTTAAAAATAAAAGATAAAATAGAAAACCCGAGTTTGAAAACTCAAATCTTCCAACCAACGATTGGTTTCAACCCGAGCGTTGTATCCAAAAGGAAATCCGAGTCGGAACCCGGAACTTCAAACAAAATATAAAAGGGAAAAACCCGAGTCGGAACTGGGATCTTTAAAAATAAAAGATAAAATGGAAAACCCAAGTTTAAAAACTCGAATCTTCAAAGCAACGATTGGTTTCAACACGAGCGTTGGATCCAAAAGGAAATTCGAGTCGAAACCCTAAACTTCAAACGAAATATAAAAGGAAAAAATCCAAGTCGGAACTTAGATCTTTAAAAATAAAAGATAAAATGGAAAACCCGAGTTTGAAAAATTGAATCTTCAAAGCAACGATTGGTTCCAACATGAGCGTTGGATCCAAAAGGAAGTCTTAGTCAGAACCCAGAACTTCAAACGAAAGATAAAAGGGAAAAACCCGAGTCGGAACCCGGATCTTCAAAATAAAAGATAAAATGGAAAACCTGAGTTTGAAAACTCGAATCTTCAAAGCAACGATTGGTTCCAACATGAGCGTCGGATCCAAAAGGAAGTCTGAGTCGGAACCCAAAACTTCAAACGAAATATAAAAGAGAAAAAATCAAGTTGGAACCCGGATCTTTAAAAATAAAAGATAAAAATGGAAAAACCCAAGTTTGAAAACTCGAATCTTCAAAGCAATGATTGGTTCTAACACGAGCGTTGGATCCAAAAGGAAGTCTGAGTCGGAACCCAGAACTTCAGACAAAATATAAAAAGGAAAAACCCGAGTCGGAACCCAGATCTTTAAAAATAAAAGATAAAAATTGAAAAACCCGAGTTTGAAAACTCAAATCTTCAAAGCAACGATTGGTTCCAACACGAGCGTTGGATCCAAAAAGAAGTCTGAGTTGGAACACGAAACTTCAAACGAAATATAAAAGGGAAAAACCTGAGTCAGAACCCGGATTTTAAAAATAAAATAATAAAATAGAAAACTCGAGTTTGAAAACTTGAATCTTTAAAGCAACGATTGGTTCCAACACGAGCGTTGGATTTAAAAGGAAATCTGAGTCGAAATCCTGAACTTCAAACGAAAGATAAAAGGAAAAAACCCGAGTCGGAACCCGGATCTTAAAAATAAAAGAATGAAATAGAAAACCCGAGTTTGAAATCTCGAATCTTCAAAGCAACGATTGGTTCCAACCCAAGCATTGGATCTAAAAGAAAGTCTGAGTCGGAACCCAGAACTTCAAACAAAATATAAAGGGGAAAAACCTGAGTCAGGACCTGGATCTTAAAATAAAAGAAAGAAGTGAAAACCTGAGTTTTGGAACTCGAAAATTTCAAAGCAACGATCGGTCCAACACAAGCGTTAGATCCGAAAGGAAGTCTGAGTGGAAACTCGAAACTCCAAAAATAGAAGAAAATGAGACCCGAGTTAGAACCCGAATCTTAAAATAAAAGAAAAAGGAAAACCCGAGTTTTGGAACTCGGAATTTTCAAAGCAACGATCGGTCTAACACGAGCATCGGATCCGAAAGGAAGTTCGATTCAGAACTTGGAACACCAAAAATAGAAGAAAATGAGACCTGTGTCGGAGCTCGGATCTTAAAATAAATGAAAAAAGAAAAACCCAAGTTTTGGAACTCGGAATTTTCAAAGCAACGATCGGTCCAACACGAGCATTAGATCCGAAAGGAAGTCCGAGTCAGAACTCGAAACTTCAAAAATAGAAGATAAAAATGAGACCCGAGTCGGTACCCGAATCTTTAAAAGAAAATAAAATGAAAAACAAAAGTCTGAGTTGGAACTCAGATGGGAAAGAAATAATTCTAACCTAGAAGTCGGATTTCGGAGGGATCAACAAAAGTAATGAATTGACTCTGACGATCATGAAGAAGAAGAGAAATTTATTCAAAATTCTTGACCTAAGATGGTCTAAGATTTGAATTATTTATGATGGCTTTGAGCTTATCCCTTATTCTGAAGGAGAGACAAAATCCACAAAATTGATAAAAAGTTGATAGAGAATCAAAAGAATTGATAAAAATTGATAAAGAATCAATAAAAATTGAAGAATAGAATTTTTGATAAAGAATTGACAAAAGTTGACAAAGATTGGTACAATTGGCGGAGAATTAATGATGCTTGAAAGACGATGAAAGACTTCAGGATTATCCCTTACCCTGAAGGATAAAAGACCTTGTAGGATGAGGTTCAGGTTTATCCCTTAACCTGAAAGGGAACTACCTCGGGGGACGAGGTTCAGGTTTATCTCTTAACCTAAGATGGAAGAAGAATACCTCAAAGGACGAGGTTCAGGTTTATCCCTCAACCTGAAAGAGAAAAAGAATAAAAATTTGACAAAAAAATGATAAAATTGATGAAAAATCAATAAAAATTGATAAAATTGATGAAAATTTGATAAAGATTGATGAAAATTGATAAAAATTGATAAAGATGAATAAAGATTAATAAAAAATTGATAACATTGATGAAAAAATTATAAAGATGAATAAAGATTTATAAAACTAATAAAGATTGACAAAAAGATTAATGACAATCTATAAAATTGAGGAAAGCGAGTTGGTCTGATCCTGCCTGCACATCTTGAAGGGAAGACAAATATATATATAAAAATGAAATGCCCTAGTATTGTGGAGAAGAATAATAGAATGACAGAAGATCATTGTTATTGAAAAGGCTCTTTGAAGAATATAAAGGCTAGAATGGACATCTTAAGTATAAAACTTCTTCAGATGCAGAGCATTGATAGGATCTGGCAGTTCTACCCCATCTGCGTTGATCAGACGATATGAATTGCGGAGCAGCGCTTCCTTAGCCACATATGAACCTTCCCAGTTTGGTGACCACTTGCCCCTCGGTTGATGCTTGAGATGAGCCATCGATCTGAGCACTAGGTCGTTAACACGAAATTTTCTCTTAATGACTGACTTGGCATAATGTCAAGCTATCCTCTGACGATAAGCTTGAGCATGCTCTGCCGCCTTGAGCCTTCTTTCATCCAATAGGTCAAGTTGTACCAACCACTGCTGCTGATATTGATCAAGCGAGAGTTTTATGAGCGATGCAAATTTGAATGCAGGCTTTTGAACATGGAGAGGTAATACCACCTCAGTCTCATAGATAGGCTCCGCAGGAGTAGCATTGGTTGGAATATGAATGGTGGTTCAGTATGCTCAAAGTATGTCGTGCATCTTCTCGTGCCAATTGATGTCTTCTTTATAATCGTTGTAATTTTGAAAAGATTTTTATATGAAAAACATGTGAAAACCAGACATCAAATAATAAAAACCGGTTCTCACTAATGGATGAGACCGGGTCGAACTCAGGGAACGGGAATATTTCGTATTGAAGCACACAATTCTAAACTATTCTTTATTGCCGAATTATTGAAATGTAAAAATGTTCAAGAAATGTAAAATCAACTAACTATTACAACAAATGAATACCCTTCGCAGAGGGCGTAAAGTGCAATATTTACAAACCCAATTAAATTCCTAATTCTAAAAAAATAAAAGCAAAAAATCTTCTATCTTCGTACTTCGCGTCACGTAATCGCTTCCGCTCCACTCCTGTGCTATCCTGCACAATTCAAAGGAACACGAGCAGTACAAAATAAAAGAATAAAACTATACTAAAAAAAAATTATAAAGTCTAATTGACACTTCTAATTAAAAAAGATTACTAACTACTAATTGACATGAAATAAAATGCTAATTATTACAAAGATGCTAATTAGGTCTAACTACTAACTAATTGATTAATCTAATTACTAACTACTAATGAACTAACAACTAACTATTGGTAGATTAAACTAAACAACTACAAGCTAATGAACTAATACTCTTTAAAACAAAGCATCAACAATTAAAACTCAACAATTCTCAGTGAAACTCAAATTTGCTCTAGTTAACACTTAATGAAAACATGCAATGAAGCTCATTGAAAATCAATAGTGGAATTCAGTAAAAATCAGTAGTTAACAATCATTGAAAATATAAAGATCAACAATCAGTGACTCACATTAATCCAATCAGCTGGAAATCACACCAGGAATCCAATTGATTCCGGAAAGTATTAACAACAATAGAGATAGTAGCTTAAGCACTTAAACTGGATCCAGATATCCAGTTATACCAATCCACAACACATTAACCAATAACTGAACTTTTGTTGCCATATTGCAATTTCACGGCAAATATGAGGTGCCGACTAACTTTGATTAACTTTGATCGAATACCTACTGATTATGTGGTTAACTTTGATCAAGAGAGAACAGAAAAAAAAAAACTTTAGTTAACTCAGTTCCATTCACCAGAAATCATGTACATGCATTGCCAAAACTCAGCATTCACCGGAATAAGTTGTAATTCCGATTAACATTAATCAGATTCAAACACAAATCGTGACATAAGATTCTCAAAACAAAATCACGATTATACTGAAATAATAGACCCTAGCTGGAGACACTTCTGCAGAGGAGCTGATCTATCCTCACCGTAAAGAAAGAGGGATTTTAGCAGTTCAAATACATGTCAGAGTTCAAACAGATACGCCGGAGTTAGATACTCATCCACTTAATTTCCAGAACTCAGACAAATGCTCAAACATCAGACGATTGAGCAATATCACGGCACTACTCAGATGCTTCCAGACACAGCAGAAATGTTGATCAAAGGTGAATCGTTACAGAGATAAAATGTAATCCGGCTTATGCAGGGGATTCTGGCCAGTTATAACTATTCACGGCTGGAATAAATCCAGTTCTCCGATCGATGCCAAAACTTTCAATCACAAGCGTAACTTGAGCATCAATTGAGAATTCTTCTCAAATAACACTATTGATTGGGATCAGATTTCAATCAATATCAATCCCGATTTATTTTAAACACAGTAATCACTGGAAAAAGAATGAGAATCGATCTAGACGATCGATCACATTTCTGTGAGATTGTGTTGACATCCGGCAACAAATTTTAGATCAAAGGATCGATGAATTTTAGATCAAATTTCTAGAAAAATATTGAAATTCAACTGATGCACAAACTGATCGGATGATTTTTTTTAGTTCGAATTTTAGATTTAAGCAAACTGAAAACAAATTTTTTTTCACTGTACGCACATTGCAATGCTATATGAAAATCTTAAAAAAAAAAAACAAACAGAAGAAAAAATTTGAAACAAAAATTATGCAGAAAATGAATCTATGAAACAATATTTACTGTTTTAAAACTACTGAACTAATCAGAATCCTAATCCTAATGCTTGCATTTTATGAATTCAGATTACAAAATAGACTAGATCTATCTACTAATTTCAGGAAATTAGATAAAAAAAAACAGGAAAAGAAGAAAATTAGAATAAAAGGATAAGAAGAAGAAGAAGAAGAAGAAGAAGAAGAAGAAGAAGAAGAAGAGGATAAGAAGAACTCACCGGAGGGGTTAGAAGAGAGGTGGAATTCTCTCTCTTGCTTCAGCCGTTGTCGGAATTCTCCACCGAAAAGAAGATGAGAAAAAGAGGGGAAAATAGGGAGAAGGAGAAGAAGAAGTAAGAACAGGTGGAGAGGAAGGGGAAGAAGAGAGGGCTTGGGCAAAAGAGAGAAGACAAGCATCTCTTCCCTCTACGTATCATATTTAAAGATTTGAACTTTTCTCCATAAGTCCCTCTTCTTTGTAAAATTGCATTTCAAAAACTTCTCTTCAAAAAGTTATTTACAAAACAACTCAAAAATGACTATGTTTTAGACAATACAAAACTAAGTCTATTTTAACTCTAATTTTTTTATGATTTCCAAAAACTAAACTACTACAATTATGTCAAACACTAAAATAGGCATTAAAATGTAAAATAAAACTATATTTCATGCATTTTCTATTTTTAAATCATTTTAGCACATTTACTCGAAACTAACATAAAATTGGGTTTTTAAATCATTTTCTCATGAAATCATGCATATTTTTATATGAAATATCCCTAAAATATATGCATGATCAAATACCCCCATGCTTATGTTTTGCTAGTCCTCGAGCAAACTAGAAAAATGCAAGAAATCAAACTATCACCTAACTCACTTTCGTAGGAATCACGGTTGCATTTAGCTCATGCAACAAGCCCTTTGAACCCCTTGGTTACCCAGTGGACGAGTAAGGTCTCGTGAGGGTTTGCAGTGATGCTAGCCACAAACATCTCTGTCATGTATGCATAATATTACACATCCTCATAAGCAGTAGGTAATTAAAGACTTTATTTCCACAAATATTTCCTGTTATTTCAAAATCAAAACGTAATTAGAGTCTTTTATATACCACCACAGAAAAAGAATTTCTTTCACTTTTCTAAATATCACAATTATTTATGTTTTATTCTTAGAAAATCTAATAAAAACATATTATTATTTACTTATCCTCACTCATATGTTTTCTACACAGGTTTTCTCAATCACACTTCTAAGCACTGAACTTTTCTCTCTTTTTCAGCTCTTTTCTCGATTTTTTCATTTTTTCACGCTTTTTCTTTTTGCGTACTTATTCTTCTCTTACAGCTTGCGTGTGGTCTGCTTTTATGCCTTGTGCAATGTCAATATCTTCTATACTTTTTCAATACATATCAAAAGATATCGACTAAGACATAAAAGTGACTTTCTTTATTCACCCTTATAACATGAGAGTCAAACATTTCAACTTGTATCTGTTCTCAGTTAATTAGGATCACAAAGTTTTCCACTCTCCTTTTCGAAATGGAATTAAAAGTTTCAACTTACATCTAAGTTCCATCTACTAAGGATTGTGGAATTATCCAAACAACCTAACACATGCTATTTTTCTCACTTTTTGAGCTCATTTTTACGCTTTTGTTCATTTGCTTAGTTTTTCAAAAATAGAACTGTGCATATTCATATTTATGATTCAAAATAAATTCTAACATGTATCTATCATCATTTCTTTGAAATCCGCATAAACAACCATAATTTTTAGATCTATGTCAGAAAATTTTTTCGTGGGGCTTAAAAAAATCCCCTAAAAACATCAGATTTGAAATAACATTCATATAAGTTCAACCTCTTTCTTTAAAAATCTACTTTTCATGAGAAATGTGTAAACATGTGCAAGAACGTAAACAGAAACATCAAGGTGTGCAAACTACACCCTCCCCCATGCTTGAATGACACTGTCCCAGTGACACTCCCCCATGCTTATATGAAACTAAATGAATGCACATGAGAGAAATAAATGAGGGAAAAGAGTAGAATGACCTGACATGAATAAATGCACGTTCTATGAATGTAATGAATACAATGTATACATGATAAAACATGAAACTCAGAAAAAGATAGAAAACGAAAAATAAAACCAAATAAAATCTATAAATCCTAACAACAAATGTAATACTGTACAGAATATGGGTTGCCTCCCATAAAGCGCTAAGTTTCATGTCCCCAGCCAGACGGATCCCTGGAAAAAAACCTTCATCGTCCATGAGATCAATGGACATGAAGTCAGACTCAACCTGGCTTTATGAAGAAAAGAGTGTCATCTGTGACACTACGCACTGTGTTTCCATCCCTTCTACCTCCAAATGTAATATCATGACTCTCTTGACATGAAGAACGGAGATTAGTCTCATCTGAGAGACTGGTCAAGAATCGAGAGTCCAGGACCGACCGAGTATCAATGAATGCTACTTCAGACAAGTGGTGAATATGATCTGGCTTGACTTGGTCAAGCACCTTCTGCATCTGCACCTCTTGCTTAGTAAAAATTGGTGATCCTAAAGGCTGAGAAAATGGGGCTCTATATGATGATAATGTATGCTGTGAGTAAGGCCCCTTCTGTTGAGGTATCATAGAGATCGACTCGTCAGTAGAAATGATATGAGGTTCATGAGTCAATTCCTGAGTGGAGTGACACGCCTTCCCATACTGAAGGGATGTAACAAACTTGACTGGCTCATGATGTGAAGTAGGTTGCAAGTCAAATGACATGGAATCCTCTCCCTTGGATGTGACAACAGACTGACTAGATGGGTTCCCCTCGCTTTGCCTACTGAAGGTCTCAACCAATTGTCCCATTTGAGTCTCTAGCTTGGCTATTGACTGCGTATGAGAGCTCAAAAATTATAATATCCTATCTTGGAAGGATTGACTAAATGAAGGCTCATGAGGATGGGGTTGAGTATAAAGAGGTTGGGCTGGGGGATGAACCTGTGGAAAAATGGGATGCGAGTAATCTTGTGAAGGGTTACTGGGTCTATACTGTGTCTGGGAGGGCTGATGGGATGGGGAAATAAACTGGTTTCGCCAACCTGGGTTATATGAGGATGTAAACGAATCAGGCATGGGTCTAGCGAAACCTTGGGCAGCATTCACCTGCTCCTGAACGAATTCAGGATATAATGGCACTGTCGGACAATCCGCAACATAGTGTGCAGGGCTAGCACATAGCTCACACACTCTTTCTACTGGATTTCTCGAAAAATTGGCTAGGAATTAATCTAACTTCCTAGTCAACTGGTCAACCTTGGTATGCAATTCTAATTCAAACCCTACTTCAGAAATCCCTATTTTCCTAGGACCACTAGACAGAGATGTAGTCCTATCGAGCCGTGAAGACAGAGCATGATGCATCGTGTTTTCACTCAAGGTCTCAAATAAAGACCACGCCTCGTCCTCACTCTTGAGCATAAAAGTGCCTCCACAAGACGAATCAACCATTTGACGATGCTTTTCAGTAAGCCCATCATAAAAATATTGCACCAACTGCCAACGAGGCACCTGGTGATGGGGACACTTGCGGAGAAGATCTTTCAATCTCTCCCAAGACTCGTGAAATTGTTCTCCCTCAATTTGAGAAAAACTGGTTATAGCTTTACGAAACTGATTCGTTTTACCAATTGGAAAATATTTTTTTAAAAATTCTCTTTGCATTCCTTCCCAAGTAGTAATACGAACCGTCTCAAGAGATTTTAACCAGTGCTTGGCTTTATCTTTGAGAGAGAACGGAAACAAAGTTAACCTCATAGCGTCGTCTCCAAAGTTATTGATTCGCACAGTCGAGCAAATCTCAAAGAATTCGTCGAGATGACGATATGGGTCCTCATTGCTAAGGCCATAAAACGAAGGTAACATTTGAATCACACTGGCCTTAATCTCAAAATGGCTCGCTCCTACATCAGGTCTCGTGATGCAGGAGGTGGGAGTATACGTATTTGGCATGAAGTACTCCCTCAAAGGACGGATCAATTGATGATCGTCAGCCATTGCGTACACCTTGGAGTAGACCGGTGTAGCACACGTCCTAACTTTGGGTTTTCTACCTAACTAACGCACTAAGCGGCCAAACCACGCAAACCACAAAGCGAGTGAACTAAAAACAACAAAAACTAAACAAACACCACGCAGTTACACATAACAGAGATTATGCAAAGAAATATGAAATCTATGTGTACGGTACCAATCGTATACAGTCACCTCTAAGGGGGTCCTAGTAGGTGGGCTGTGCAGAAAAGTAAGCTCGTCTCTAAGATATGCACATACGTGGTTCTAAACCTAAATGCAACACAAACACTAGGCAATAAAGTGAATACTAATATTACGCCATTCCCCGGCAACGGCGCCAAAAAATTTGATGTCTTCTTTATAATCGTTGTAATTTTGAAAAGATTTTTATATGAAAAACATGTGAAAACCAGACATCAAATAATAAAAACCGGTTCTCACTAATGGATGAGACCAGGTCGAACTCAGGGAACGGGAATATTTCGTATTGAAGCACACAATTCTAAACTATTCTTTATTGCCGAATTATTGAAATATAAAAATGTTCAAGAAATGTAAAATCAACTAACTATTACAACAAATGAATACCCTTCGTAGAGGGCGTAAAGTGCAATATTTACAAACCCAATTAAATTCCTAATTCTAAAAAAATAAAAGCAAAAATCTTCTATCTTCGTACTTCGCATCACGTAATCGCTTCCGCTCCACTCCTGTGATATCCTGCACAATTCAAAGGAACACGAGCAGTACAAAATAAAAGAATAAAACTATACTAAAAAAAAATTATAAAGTCTAATTGACACTTCTAATTAAAAATGATTACTAACTACTAATTGACATGAAATAAAATGCTAATTATTATAAAGATGCTAATTAGGTCTAACTACTAACTAATTGATTAATCTAATTACTAACTACTAATGAACTAACAACTAACTATTGGTAGATTAAACTAAACAACTACAAGCTAATGAACTAATACTCTTTAAAACGAAGCATTAACAATTAAAACTCAACAATTCTCAGTGAAACTCAAATTTGCTCTAGTTAACACTTAATGAAAACATGCAATGAAGCTCATTGAAAATCAATAGTGGAATTCAGTAAAAATCAGTAGTTACCAATCATTGAAAATATAAAGATCAACAATCAGTGACTCACATTAATCCAATCAGCTGGAAATCACACCAGGAATCCAATTGATTCCGGAAAGTATTAACAACAATAGAGATAGTAGCTTAAGCACTTAAACTGGATCCAGATATCCAGTTATACCAATCCACAACACATTAACCAATAACTGAACTTCTGTTGCCATATTGCAATTTCACGGCAAATATGAGGTGCCGACTAACTTTGATTAACTTTGATCGAATACCTACTGATTATGTGGTTAACTTTGATCAAGAGAGAACAGAAAAAAAAAACTTTAGTTAACTCAGTTCCATTCACCAGAAATCATGTACATGCATTGCCAAAACTCAGCATTCACCGGAATAAGTTGTAATTCCGATTAACATTAATCAGATTCAAACACAAATCGTGACATAAGATTCTCAAAACAAAATCACGATTATACTGAAATAATAGACCCTAGTTGGAGACACTTCTGCAGAGGAGCTGATCTATCCTCACCGTAAAGAAAGAGGGATTTTAGCAGTTCAAATACATGTCAGAGTTCAAACAGATACGCCGGAGTTAGATACTCATCCACTTAATTTCCAGAACTCAGACAAATGCTCAAACATCAGACGATTGAGCAATATCACGACACTACTCAGATGCTTCCAGACACAGCAGAAATGTTGATCAAAGGTGAATCGTTACAGAGATCAAAGGTAATCCGGCTTATGCAGGGGATTCTGGCCAGTTATAACTATTCACGGCTGGAATAAATCCAGTTCTCCGATCGATGCCAAAACTTTCAATCACAAGCGTAACTTGAGCATCAATTGAGAATTCTTCTCAAATAACACTATTGATTGGGATCAGATTTCAATCAATATCAATCCCGATTTATTTTAAACACAGTAATCACTGGAAAAAGAATGAGAATCGATCCAGACGATCGATCACATTTCTGTGAGATTGTGTTGACATCCGGCAACAAATTTTAGATCAAAGGATCGATGAATTTTAGATCAAATTTCTGGAAAAATATTGAAATTCAACTCATGCACAAACTGATTGGATGATTTTTTTTAGTTCGAATTTTAGATTTAAGCAAACTGAAAACAATTTTTTTTTCACTGTACGCACATTGCAATGCTATATGAAAATCTTAAAAAAAAAACAAACAGAAGAAAAAATTTAAAACAAAAATTATGCAGAAAATGAATCTATGAAACAATATTTACTGTTTTAAAACTACTGAACTAATCAGAATCCTAATCCTAATGCTTGCATTTTATGAATTCAGATTACAAAATAGACTAGATCTATCTACTAATTTCAGGAAATCAGATAAAAAAAAACAGGAAAAGAAGAAAATTAGAATAAAAGGATAAGAAGAAGAAGAAGAAGAGGATAAGAAGAACTCACCGGAGGGGTTAGAAGAGAGGTGGAATTCTCTCTCTTGCTTCAGCCGTTGTCGGAATTCTCCACCGGAAAGAAGATGAGAAAAAGAGGGGAAAATAGGGAGAAGGAGAAGAAGAAGTAAGAACAGGTGGAGAGGAAGGGGAAGAAGAGAGGGCTTGGGCAAAAGAGAGAAGACAAGCATCTCTTCCCTCTACGTATCATATTTAAAGATTTGAACTTTTCTCCATAAGTCCCTCTTCTTTGTAAAATTGCATTTCAAAAACTTCTCTTCAAAAAGTTATTTACAAAACAACTCAAAAATGACTATGTTTTAGACAATACAAAACTAAGTCTATTTTAACTCTAATTTTTTTATGATTTCCAAAAACTAAACTACTACAATTATGTCAAACACTAAAATAGGCATTAAAATGTAAAATAAAACTATATTTCATGCATTTTCTATTTTTAAATCATTTTAGCACATTTACTCGAAACTAACATAAAATTGGGTTTTTAAATCATTTTCTCATGAAATCATGCATATTTTTATATGAAATATCCCTAAAATATATGCATGATCACCAATCACAACTTGTCTCCATAGTTCTTTCTAGAATGTGGATCAAAATCTTATGGGTGGCCTCTGCTTGACCATTCCCTTGAGGGTAATAGGGAGCCGAGAAGTGATGATGAAGCCTGAACTTCGAACAAAAGGTCTTTATCCACTTATTCTTGAAATGGCTGCCATTGTCAGACATAATATCATGTGGTATGCCAAAGCGACATAAAATGTTCTTGTGAATAAAAGAGACCACATGTCATCCTTCTACTGTCTGTAGAGTAGTAACCTCGACCCATTTGGTGAAGTATTTTGTAGCTGCGAGAAAATATCTATGGTTGTTAGAAGCAGGAGTAATCGGGTTTACGACATCAAATGCCCATATCAAAAAAGGCCAAGGAGAAACTACAGACTGCAAGTATGTGGCTGGCGCATGAATGGAAGGTGTGTGCATTTGGCATTTGGCATTTGGCATTTGACGCACTTCTTCATAAATCGATAACAGTCCTACTGCATGGTTTTCCAGTAATATCCTGCCCGGATGATCTGCTTGACGAGAGTTTGGTAGCTGACATGACCACCACAAATTCCCTTATGTGCCTCTTAGACAACTTCCATGGCCTCATCTGGCATACTCAGAACTGAACCCACGGCAGTAGAGGACATTAACAAGAATGAAATAGCGTGCGGACATGCGTTGGATCGCACGTTTCTTCCCTTCTTGAGATCTCCAATGAAAATTCATCAGTCTCGATAAAATCTTTGATGTCTTGGTACTAAGGATTCTCTTTCTGAATGGTTTTGTTTACTTGTTCAGCTGGAACGAAGGCAAGTTGATCAAGTCTGTCAATCTCGAATGAATGACAGGATTCACTGTCATTGAACGACGAGATGGACCCCAGGAAGGCCAAACCATCAACTATATGATTGTATTCTCTCTTGATATGATTGAGCTGAAATTCTTCAAAGTTGCCTACGAGAGCTAAGACAATCTTCTGATAAGGGATCAATTTCTGATCTTTGACTTGCCACTCAGCATTAACTTGACTAACAACAAGCAATGAATCGCCGAAGGCATGTACTCTTTTGACATTGAAGTATTACAAAATCTTGAGGCCTTGTATTAGAGCTTCATACTCGGCCATATTGTGAGTACATTGAAAGCTAAGCTTGAGAGAATAAGGGATCATCTTTTTTTCTGGAGTAATCAATAAGATTCTGATCCCTATGCCAAACATATTCTTAGATCCATCAAAAAATAAACTCCAAACTAGAGATTCCTAAACATTGTAGATACGATTGTTGGGAAAATCGTCTTTCACCTTGATTCTCTTCTGTCAATGGAAAATTTGCCAACTGATCTGTGATTGATTGGCCTTTGATCGACTTTTGAGACACATACTCTAAGTCGTATTGCATCAGGAGGACTTGCCATTTTGCAATCTGTCCAGTAAGGAAAGGCTGCTCAAGGATGTACTTGAGAGGATTGAGCCTCAACAAAATTTTGATCTCCGATGCCAGCAAATAATGTCTTAGCTTCTGGAACAACTATACTAAGACTAGACATGTCTTTTCCATCTGAAAATATCTTTTTTCATAGTTGATGAAAGTCTTGCTCGCATAGTAGATGGCATGCTCTATCCGGCTTCCTTCTTTATACTGCATGAGAAATCAGCCACAAGCATTTTGATTGACGAAAATGTATAAGAGAAGTGGTTTTCCAAGTTCTGGCGACCTCAAAACGGGTGGATTAAGAAGATACTGCTTGATGTGCTCAAATGAAAGCTGACGTTCTAATCCCCATTCAAATTTTACTTATTTTCTCAATAGATGATGAAAGGGCTCGCATCTCATGGCCAAATTGGAGATGAAGCATCGAATCAACTGAATGCATCCCTGGAGGCTTCTCAGCTCTTTGAGATTAGTGGGAGGCGGCATATCAATGATTGCTTTCGCCTTGGAAGGATCTACCTCAATTCTTTTCTTGCGGATCATAAAGCCAAGCAGTTTGCCTAACTCTATACCAAAGACACATTTCTGCGGGTTGAGTCTAAGCTTGTACAAAATAAGTCTTTCAAAGACTTAGCCGAGAGCATCGAGATGATCATCTCCTTCTTTGGACTTGACCAGGATGTCATTTACATAGCATCCATGTTCTTATGCATCTGATCATGAAAAATAACTACCATCGCTCTTTGATAGGTTGCCCCAGCATTCTTGAGCCCAAACATCATGACTATATAGCAAAATATACCCCAAGGCATGGTAAAAGAAGTTTTTGACTGGTCACGAGCGACCAACTTGATTTGATTGTAGCCTGAGTATCCATCCATAAAGGAAAACATGGTGTGACCCATCGTGCTATCGATCAAAAGATCATTGTTGGGGAGTGGATAATCATCTTTTGTGGTGGCCTTGTTGAGATCCCTGAAATCAATACAAATTCGGACTTTGCCATTCTTTTTGGGAACTGCCACGATGTACGCCAACCAGTTTGGATAATCAATGGTTCGGATGAATCTTGCCTTTAACAAATCCTTCAGTCCTTCCTTAACTTGCGGTGCCACTCGGGGATCCATTTTTCTTAATTTTTGCTTGATTGGCTTGAAGTTTGGCGTTAAAACAAGATGATGCTCGACCAGTTTGGGATCCAATCCTGGCATATCCTCATAAGTCCAAGCAAATACCTCTTGACGTTGCTTGAGAAAATGGATGAGCCTTTCCTTCTCATCTGAATTCAGGCTGGAGCTAATTTTGAGGATTTTCGGGTCATCTTCTGAACCAGTATTGACATCCTCTGTTGGATCCTGAACCAAAGGTGATGTTTCATCCTGTTTCTGAATACTGGCAATTCTTGAATCGTCGAATCAAACTCTGCTAGCTCTTCAATCTGCTATGTTACATTGCTGACCCCTGCCTCTGTCTTTATCTTGCAGATTATGGCCGGTTTGGAATTATTTTGAGATAAATCAGGATTGATAATAAGCCTTTTGAGCAGTTTAGTTGTCATAATTTTGGCGATCCTGAAAAAGGCAAAGAGAGGTTTTTGAGGAAAAAGAAGAAATTCAAAAATCACCTTTTGTACAGAAACAAAGAATAATGATATAGACAAAATTTAAGCAAAGAATGATAAATGCCAAGATGTGAAGAAAAGATAAAGATTTCATTGATAGAGTAAAGCTGAAAGCAACAACTTTTGATATTTACAAAGGATTTGACAAAGAAAGAAAATTGGGATTGTGTTGTCCCTACAGTATGACAAAAGATGAGAAAACATAAAATAATGGCATTATCTTTATTATGCCCCTTTCACGAAAGTAGTTCTTCTGCCAGATGCCTGACTAGTAAACCCTAGTCCTGAGCCGGTGATGTGTCTAATGGGAATGATAGGCTCCAGTATGCCATCATCATTCTTACCAAGACCCCTGAAGGGTTGCTAGCCGGTAAACACCCCAAATTTTCACCCTCATCCAGTGTTTGTCCATTTCATGTGTCATTGCATATCATTGCATGCATTCGGCATACCATTTCATTGCATTGCATAGCATTGCATGGCATTACATGTCATTACATCTCATTTTCGAGATCCAGCACTCCAGTTTTCAAAATATTCAATCCAGATTTTAATTTTAAAGCTTTATTTCAAAATCAATTTCAAAACCTGGGTTTTTATTCAATACTCTGTCATTTTCCAACCCCAGGACTTTATATTTTGAAATATTTTCTCAAGGAAACAATCTGGATTCATTTCAAATTCAAATTTTGATCGATTTCAATTCACAGATGAGACCCATTGAGGTGGTGTCGCTTCTGAATTCCTCTATTCATCAAATTTCTCAAATTTTTGAAAGTTTCAGTCCGATCAGGACTCTGTCTCAGAGTCCTAATCCAGTCAGGAGTCTGTTTTTAAGTCTGTTCTACTTCCATTTTCAGTCTTTTTCGATTATTTTCAAAATTTAGGTCATTTTACAGAGTCCAGTTAGTTCAGGACTCTATTTTAGAGTTCGGTCGAGTTAGGAGTCTAACCCTGACTGTGTTTTCTGACTTATTTCATCATTTCTTGATAAAATCTTTTGAAAATTCTTTCATTTGGCTTTTAAAATCTAAAATCTCAGAGTCCTAAGAGTTCAGGACTCTAACCCGGAGTTCCAGTTCGCTTGAGACCCTATTTTCAAAGATCTTGAATTTTAATTATTAATTTTAACCCCTTTTCAAAGGTATTTTCAGTGTTTATTTCAAAATTTGCAAAACTCGATGTGGGCCCACTCAGTTGGTACCATATCCAGAGGAGTCCTGACCCAGTTAGGACCCTATGCCATTTCAAAAAATTTAATTTCAAAGTTTACTTTTGAAAATCTTTTGAAAACTTTCTCAATTTCAAGTTTTAAAATCATTTTTTAAAAAAAAAAACTCAAGTAGGGCCCACTCGGGGTGGCGCCATATTCGAATAAGTCAGGGCTAGACTAGGGTTAGTCATTGTCCTAGTTAGGTTAGAGGTTTAGAGGAGTCAAAATCAATTTTAAAAATCCATTTTATTTAAGTTTTAAACCATTGGTTTTTAAAGGTTTTAAATTCAGGTTTTAAAAACCAAATGTGGGTCCATACAAGGTGGTACCACATTTGGACTTTTTAGGGTTTAATTAGGTGTTAATTAAGGTTTAATTAGAGTTCATTTAGGGTTAGAAAACCACAAAAAATTGTTGCCTTTAGTGGATTTATTAGAAAGAGTCCTAAAAAAATGAAAAACCTCTTAATTAACCCTAATTAAGTGACTTTTTGAAAAACTATAAAAAGGGACCTAAGGGGGGCTCTTTTCTCTCAAATTTTTGTGGCCTCTCTCTCCTCTCCAGCACCTCCACCTTCCTCCATTGCAGCTGCAAGCACCAAGGTAATATTTTTAATATTTTTTAGTTTTATTTAATACTTTTTCATGTTTTAAATCAATTTTAGCCATTGGTGTCATCCCCTTCATGGATTAAACCATGGATTCAACCTCAAGAACCATCAAGAATCAGCAAGAACGATCCAAGAAGGTGATCTAACCTTGTTTTGGATGATTTACAGAGATTTTAATCCATTAGAATTGATTTTAATATGATTCTTTACATTATTAACCAATAAAATATATGATTTACCCCTTTTAATGGGTTAAATCTATGTTTTAAAGGTGATATCAAATTCCAGCCATTGATTCCCTATTTTTATTTTATTTTCATGGTTTATTTATGTTTGTTTTACGTTCTATAGCATAGAAATAAGTTTTATTTACTGTTTTATGGTTTATTTTATTTATTTACATTAGTTAATGCATGGTTTGTCAAGTTTCTTAAATTTCTGTGTGTTTTAGGTTTAGAACAGTAAAGATAATGTTATTTCGGATTGAAGTTCTCATTGTTTATTTCTGATTTTTTTATATGTGATGCATGCATGAGTTGTTGAGTTCCTTTAAAAAAATCAGAGGTTTTTGATCTCGGGAACTTTGTCAAAAAAATCAGACATCAAATCGAGTTTTTAAAGCTTTAAAATCGTGGTTAAAATCAAGAAGGTAACTTGCTGTGATGATATTTCTCTCATCTTATATCCGATTTTAGATCTGTAAAATGCTATGGATTCACATTGAATAGATCTGTCTGCTGTGAAATGTTCGTATTTTTTGATCACTTTTTAGTATTTTTCCCCTTTTAGAGAATCTGTTTTAAATTTAAAGCTCGTTAGGGTTTACCAAAACCCTAATCAGATTTGTGTTAGTCATAAATCCCAAACCACAGATCCGATTTTAGATCTGTAAAAAGTGAGTATTGTTATTTTTCTGCCTACTATTCACCACTAAAATTTTAGAGATTTTTGTTTAGGTTTTCTATTTATGTCTGTATTTTCAATCTGAAGTAGCCGTTTTAATCCCTGTTAAAAGTGATATATTTTAGCCCAGATTGCCGGATAGGTTTCTCCCTAACCGGAGATGCTTTTTCCGATCTGTAAATTGAGAAATCTCTGTTTTACTTCTTAGTTAGTCTATGTAAAATTTCATAAATTTCCATGGAGATTTGACCCCTGGTTCAGGTCTTGGACTGAGACTGGTTGGTGAATTAGGTCAAAAATAGCATATTTTTAGGGTTTAATGCAATTTTCGGATTAATTTAATGTCAAAAAATTATTTTTATAATTCCAATTCGATATTAGGGTTATAACAAGTGCAGGTACCAATTTTTATGGATTTTGGAATCCATTTGATGGCTGAATTAAGCAAATTGCAAAACCGGGTTCCTGAAAGATCCAAAAACACTGCAAAAATCACAAAATTTGTGATATTATTGAATTTTCGTGTATGAGCATATATTTTTAGGGTTTAATCATGTTCATAATCATATTAGGATGCTTTAGGTTTAATTTTGTAGTTATTTGATTTCATTTAGGTCATAAAACCCAAATTTTTACCAAAATCTCTTTCTAAAAACCCTGATTTCAAGGCCATAGTCTTGCTATCGGGGGCAATTTGGTCATTTGACCTAAATTTCGAAATCCCTAACCCTAATTTCATACTTTTAATCATGTCATAGCATATTTGGTTTGAGTTTATTCCATTCAAATTTCAAAACTTGCATTTTATCAAAATATCTTTCTAAAAACCCTAATTTCAAGGCCATAGTCTTGTTATTAGGGGTATTTTGGTCATTTGGACCCCAATTTCGAAATTTCATATCTTATCTTCCTTATTTATTCCATTTTATTTCATACTTTATCATTTTTTAAGGGAATCAAGGAAAAATGCTTATATCTAGCAAAATCCAATAATTTCCTGATGTTGTTGGATAAATCTAGAAAAGCCAACATATATTCATTAACCAAGTTTTCTAGTTTTGCAGGTACATTGAAGACTTTATTTTTCATGTATTTAAATTTCAATAGTGATGTAATTTGTAATTAAACTTTGGAATAAGAATTTATATTTCCTGCTTAGCTTAGGTTGCATTGCATATAGTTTATTTTTTTTATAATTTTAATGTGTGATGGATGATGATTCATGCATATTTTTACAAATTCACCATGGTCTACACGAATGGCACATGCACTAGCTTCTATGAAGTTTATAAACTTGGTGGAATTTGTATTTATGGCCATAGTAAGAATACGAATGATACTCAGATTTATAATCTTCACATTAGCCACATTCAACCTACACTCTTAGGCTAACTTCAAAATGCACTGCATTTCTCAAAAATACAAAAAGTATTTCTCAATTCCTCAAATCCATATTCATTCATTTCATGCATTTGTCAACTCCAATTCAAAATCCAAGTCAAGGAAATTGAATTCCTCAAAATCTCCTAAGTCTTATAGCAAAATCGATTTTCCCAAAAGCATTGAATTTCAAAGAATATTTCAAGTATTTCCCAAGTTCTAAATTCAAATTTTCTAAGTTTGGATTTCAATTTCAAAGTTTGAATTCAGAGAAACCAAGTCTCTCAGAATCGATTTTCACCAAATGTCAAGGATTCCTCAAAATCGATTTTTACTTCTCTCAGAAGTACATTTCAAAATCCCATTTCATGATTTTTCATGTGATATCATTTCCAAGATTTACATTTTCTTAATATTTCAATCATTCAAAGCAAACATCATGTTTTCAAATGTGCATTTTCTGAAAATTCATAGCACATGCCTGATTCTATGTGCATTTAGAAATTAGAATATGATTTAGACAAGTTGAATAGAGTAGAGCATAAGATTGATCCTTGGTTCAATTACCCCTGTTAAAGGTGGCAGGAACGGTTGAACCTCGTACCGACAGGCGAGTCCCATTCTTCGGAATTTTCCCGCATTTTAAAAACGGAGGCGAGTTATTTTTAAAAATCTTTTTCAAAGGTCAGTTTGATTTGCAAAAGTAAAAATTTTGTGATGATAACAGGTTTGGCGACCGTGATGGGACCTGTCTTCGCCTGATCAATCTAATGCTCTACTTAGTTCAGATTGTCAAAATCGATTTCCATGGAATGTCAGCTTTATGATATCATGTGAACCTAGGAGCCTAGACTTGAACCCAGCTGACATGGAATGCATATAGACTAGGTATGATTTGGTAGGACCATATTGAGGAGAATTATTCATGCTCACATAGACTTAGGTCTAATACAACACTTCTCAATTTAGGAATTGTATGAAAACAATGTTTGCTTCTTCAAATATTTCAAAATTCTATCTCTTTAGGACTTAGAGACTTCTGTTTGATTGCATGTGCTCATGTTTTTCAAAAATCACCCTACCTATATTGTCCCGGCTCTCTTCCAGAACCATAGTTCGGGACAGAGCCTCACAACTGGGCCACTTATCTGGGTGAAAACCCCCCTGCCACGTACCAAGGGCCATAGTCCAACGTATATCGGCAGGTGCTCAAGGATGTTGGAAAACTTGAACCTAGAACCGGAGAATTTGATTTTATGCCACGTACATCGAGCCTTGGCTTGAGTATATAGGCATAACTGGATTGGATACAGATGATCTGAGCCTTAGAGTTAGGATTAAGGTCCCACAGCCATTTCAAAATTTGTGCATCTAGAGTCAGCTTTTAGGGAATGTTGTTTGTGCATACTTGTTTATGCAGAATTTGATTGAATATGGTATTTCCTTTTTATTTTCCATATTTTTCCCAATTTTCTAAAATACTGGACGATTTTCTCAAAATTCCCCAATCCATGTCCATGTACTGTCCATGTTTTAAACCTTGGACGATTTTCAAATACTCCATTTTATGAAATATTAAAACCCTGGACGATTTTCCAAATTTCCCTTAATTTCCTTCAAAACTCCAGGTGATTTCCCATCTTTCCTGTCTTCTGGATCTCGAATTTCCTGCTTTATTTTTTTATCCTGCCTGCATTTTCCTCAAAATTCCTGTATTTTCCAAGTCTTATTCCAATTTCCATGTCTTTCAGTCCGATGGCATCCAGTCAGCTTGATTCAGTCTTCCCCGAGGGTCACATCTCCTACGAGGTGCGACAAAGTCTTCCCGAACATCGAGTCCTCAGCACCGGATCTTTCTTTCCCCGGTGGTATTATTCATGGTTCAAGAACTTCTCTCGTATGTTTCCGGACCATCTGGACGAGTGTGGATTGGAACTGGCGTCCGCAGTGGGAAAGCAGACAGTCAACGGCAACTTGATTCATGCACTAGCAGAGCGGTGGAATCCGAGCACTTCTACCTTCTGGTTCCCGTGGGGCGAGATGACAGTACTGATGGATGAATTTTCAGAGATTATGGGATTGCCCGAGCCAGCCGGTCAGCCTGAAGATCCATTGGAGAAACAGTTTCTGATTAATGTTAAGGGTTTGGACCCTAAGGATGCCTTAGCTCGCATGACAGGATGCAAGTCTTGGCCATTGATAGAGGAGGATGGAAATGAATATGTGGATCTGCCCGAAATCTACCGACATTATGGGACATTTGTGGAAGTCAGCTCGCTGTCCAGAACAGCTCGAGAGAGAATTCAGCACGCGATGGTTCTGTGCACGGTGGGATTAGCTTTCTTTCCCGATGGACGAAATTACATGGATATCAGAATAGTTCAGCTTCTAAGGAGACGGGGAAGTCGACAGACCTGCCGCCTCTCAATAGCCATGGCCGCACTCGCTTTTCTATACCAAGGGTTGACTCGTTTTGTACTCGGAGAATCGATTCTAGTCGAAGGGTGCACTTATGCATTGCAATCTTGGTTCCTCCAGCATGTGCCAGCCCGAGCCAGTTCATTCAGATACAATGGAGAGAAGCTTCTTCCAGTTGCGCGATACCGGTTCTTGATCGACAACCTTCAGGAGGAAGAAGTCGTATGGGACTACTTTGATCGTCAGGAATCACCTCTCAGATACACTTATGCTTACGGCAAGCGATTCAGACTACTTGGCCCATTCTTCTGCGCATACTATCATCCAGAGCGGTGTGTCAGGCAATTCTCTCAGAGGCAGAAGCGCGTAGAGATTCGTCCACTAGCCGGGGTTCTGCCAGAATTCGATCTCGCATCAGATCAGTGGTCCGGAGCATACCATTCTGCCAGACACGGCTGGGATTCCTTTGTCAGTCTTACCATTTTTCCTGGTCCTCGTGTATCTTCTGATTATCTAGAGTGGTGGAAAATTGTTTATCCCCCTCCCCTCTGTCAAGTGTATTATTGATAAAATCATGTTTTTCCCCTCAATAAAATTCCTTTATTTTACATTTCACTTTGGTTTGACGACCTCGCCTAGGTAACAAGGCATATTTTCAGTTGTTTATCTTGCAAAGAATAGCAACACAATTGTCGTAATCCCAGCGACGACTCAATCCCTAGTAATGGGATATTATTTCAATTGTCTACCAAAATTCTCAACAAATATTTTCCTCCAAACCAAATTTCCTTCAGAAGCCTAACCATCAGTTCTGCCCTGCAGAGAGCATCAGCAACATCCAAGAGAACATTTGTGATACCCGATGGTTCATACAAGATCCAGAAAGAAAACCACATCAGCTGAAGGCGTCGCGTACTCAGTAGCTTCAGAAGAAGAGATGGACTCACCTCGATCCATCCAGAGTCAGGGTCAGCAGGCGAATGATGGCATCGATCCCCAAATGTACGTCATGTTCAAAAAAATGATGACCAAGATGCTGGCAGAGCAAGCTAAGGCCAGTACTGAGCAAATTCAGACCAAACAGAAAGATAAGGGTCATGCCGTCAAGAATGTGAGGATCAGCAAAAAGCAGAGTCGTCATGAGGAAATATCTGATGAGTCAGAATCAACAGATGATACTGACAAAGAGTATGAAAACAAGCAAGAATTCAAAAGGTCGACTCAGGGGCAGGGGTCGGCCTACAAATCCAAGAATCAGTCTGTTGACGACCCTACGCAGTAACAACTGAAAGATGTGATGAAGATGGTTAAGGATCTTCAAGCTCGTGACAAGGGCAAAAGAGTCTTTACAAGTGAAGACTTCTATGATGCACTGGATGGGGATGATGATCTCGATAACCTCCCCAAGAAATTCATTAAGTTTGATGGTTCGGGTGACCCAAAGTCACACCTCGCCCTTTTCTTTGCAGAGTGTTCCAAGTTCAGGAGGAATAACCGAGCCTTATTTCTTTGTTTCCCTCGCAGTCTGGAGGGTATTGCAGCAAAATGGTATTCAGAGCATATTAATCCCATAGAGCTGAAAGAGTTTGATAAAGTGGTCAATTTGTTTATTGAGCGCTTTTTATTCAATGTTGAAGCACTCCCGACTCTCAGTCATCTCTGCAGTCTGAGGCAGAAGGAAAATGAGAAGGCCAGGGATTTCATTCACAGATAAAGATCCGCTTGCAATAAGATGCGTGAGCCAATAACAGAAGGACATGCACTATCTTTGATCCTGAGCAACTTCTCGCAACCCCTGAGGGGACTGATTTCTACATCTCCATCGAAGAGCTTCATAGAACTGACAGAACGAGCTGAATGGATTGAGTTGAGTATGGAAAATGGATCTTATGAAGGTTTCATATTCACCAAAAGCAGCAGTCAGCAGGAATCTAACAAGAAAACCCATTTTACCTACTCTACCAGCAACAACAAGAACCATTATAAGGGAAATGTGAAAGATCACAGCTCTGGCCCAGGGGGACCAAACCCCAACAAAAATGGGCAAAAAGGTGAGTCGATTCCCCAGTATGATAAGCAGCCTCAGCGATCTTTTGAGCAAGGGTCGAGACCTCAAGAAAAGTCGAAGCATGACAACTGGAGTTTTAAACGTGACTTTACTCCCCTAGATCAACCGCGTGAAGAAATCCTTGAATATATGTTGGCCAAAGAGATGATTAAGCTCCCAAGAGTCGATGATCATCCTATCACTAGGGGAAGATTTAAAGATCAATTTTGCAAGTTTCATCGGGCCATGGGGCATGATACCGAGTACTGTTTCGTTCTCAGGAATATTATTCAAGACTATATCGATAAAAATATCCTTATGAAAGGCAAAGAAGAAGATAAAGCAACCAGCTCATCAGCCCCTTAAGAGCGACAAGGCCATCACTCTTTCATTCTTGCATTTTGCTTTCGTCATTTTGTATGGATGACATGGTCTCATCTCTTTCATCAATAAAATTATCAATCTTCCTCATAGTTTGGCATCATCTTTTGTATTTCTCCTTCTTTACAAAATGTCTTTTTACAAGGAGTAACCTCTTTCAGAGTGTCTCCCGAATTCATCAAGAAGCACATCGTCAATCTTTCCACTGTTATCTTCAGAGAACATTCCTCAAATATCAATTATTTATCCTTTCATCCAATATCTTACTCCCCCATTACACTGGGCATTATTTTAAAAATTGTCTTCAAAACATCCTGTATGCAAGCAGGTACAAGCAAATCTCTCATTTTGCACACATGTGTACTCATTTACATCATTTTGCATTTGCATGCATTCATTTGCATTTTTGCATACATCAACTTGCATCAATCCAATACCCATTTAGGATAAGGGATGAATTCTGAGACTCATGGCGTTTGTCTAGGTCAGCGTGAGGGTAAAAGATTGAAAATCTCACATTACAATGATCAAGCGCTTTCTAAACACCAACCTTTTTCAAGTTCTTCCTGCGGGCCGAGTTTTTATCAAAACCATTTTTACCGGTCAACCTTCGGGTGAAGCGAACTTTCTAAATCCAGTTTTCACTGGTCGAACTTTCTAAATCCAGTTTTCACTGGTCGAACTTCTTAAATCCGGTTTTTACTGGTCAAACTTTCTAAATCCAGTTCTCACTGGTCGAACTTCTTAAATCCAGTTTTCACTGGTCGAACTTCCTAAATCCAGTTTTTAATGGTCGAACTTCTTAAAATCCGGTTTTTACTGGTTGAACTTTCTAAATCCAGTTTTCACTAGTCGAACTTCTTAAATCCGGTTTTTACTGGTCGAACTTTCTAAATCCAGTTCTCACTGGTCGAACTTTCTAAATCCAGTTCTCACTGGTCGAACTTCTTAAATCCAGTTTTCACTGGTCGAACTTCCTGAATCCAGTTTTTACTGGTCGAACTTCTTAAATCCGGTTTTTACTGGTCGAACTTTCTAAATCCAGTTCTCACTGGTCGAACTTCTTAAATCCAGTTTTCACTGGTCGAACTTCCTGAATCCAGTTTTTACTGGTCGAACTTCTTAAATCCAGTTCTCACTAGTCGAACTTCTTAAATCCAGTTTTCACTGGTCGAACTTCCTGAATCCAGTTTTTACTGGTCGAACTTCTTAAATCCGGTTTTTACTGGTCGAACTTTCTAAATCCAGTTCTCACTGGTCGAACTTCTTAAATCCGGTTTTCACTGGTCGAACTTCCTAAATCCGGTTTTTACTGGTCGAACTTCCTAAATCCGGTTTTTACTGGTCGAACTTCCTAAATCCGGTTTTTACTGGTCGAACTTCTTAAAATCCGGTTTTTACTGGTCGAACTTTCTAAATCCAGTTTTCACTGGTCGAACTTCTTAAATCCGGTTTTTACTGGTCGAACTTTCTAAATCCAGTTCTCACTGGTCGAACTTCTTAAATCCAGTTTTCACTGGTCGAACTTCCTGAATCCAATTTTTACTGGTCGAACTTCTTAAATTCGTTTTTTACTGGTCGAACTTTCTAAATCCAGTTCTCACTGGTCGAACTTCTTAAATCCAGTTTTCACTGGTCGAACTTCCTGAATCCAGTTTTTACTGGTCGAACTTCTTAAATCCAGTTTTCACTGGTCGAACTTTCTAAATCCAGTTCTCACTGGTCGAACTTCTTAAATCCGGTTTTCATTGGTCGAACTTCCTAAATCCGGTTTTTACTGGTCAAACTTCCTAAATCCGGTTTTTACCGGTCGAACTTCTTGAATCCAGTTTTCACTGGTCGAACTTCCTGAATCTGTTTTTACTGGTCGAACTTTCTAAATTCAGTATTCACTGGTCAGACTTTTTCAAAGCCCAGCGTTCGTGCGGGTACTTTTTTTTTAAAATCCAGTGCTCATGCTGGTATCCTTCCAAAATCCAGTGCTCGTACTGGTAGCCTTTTAAAATCCAGTGCTCGTACTGGTAATCTTTCAAAATCCAGTGCTCGTACTGGTAATCTTCGAAAATCCAGCACTCGTACTGGTAATCTTCCAAAACCCGGTATTTGTACTGGTAATTTTTCAAAACATAATGCTTGTATTGGCACATTTTCAAATCCGGTGTTTGCACTAGTACACTTTAAAATTCAGTGTCCACTAATTTAGTTTCCATTTGGGATTCGAGTTCCGACTCGAATTTCCTTTCCTTCTAAATGATCTAGTTTTCCGTCAGGAATTCGAGTTCCGACTCGAATTTCTTTTCCATTCTAACCGGTTTAGTTTTCCTTTGAGATTCGAGTTCCGACTCGAATTTCCTTTCCTTCCACACCGGTTTAAGTTTGCCTTTGGGATTCGAGTTCCGACTCGAATCTTCTTTCCTTCTAGTTAACCTAGTTTTCCTTCAGAATTCGAGTTCCGACTCGAATTTCCTTTCCTTCCACACCGGTTTAAGTTTTCCTGCGGGATTCGAGTTCCGACTCGAATCCTCTTTCCTTTTGGTTAACCTAGTTTTCCTCCGGAATTCGAGTTCTGACTCGAATTTCCTTTCCTTCCAACCGGTCTAGTTTTCCTTCGGGATTCGAGTTCCGACTCGAATCTTCTTTCCTTCTAGTTAATCTAGTTTTCCTCAAGAATTCGAGTTCCGACTCGAATTTCCTTTCCTTCTAACCGGTTTAGTTTTCCTTCGAGATTCGAGTTCCGACTCGAATCTTCT
The DNA here is from genome assembly GCF_984573655.1 of Nuphar pumila. Lineage (NCBI taxonomy): Eukaryota > Viridiplantae > Streptophyta > Magnoliopsida > Nymphaeales > Nymphaeaceae > Nuphar > Nuphar pumila. The sequence goes on along the minus strand of NC_143255.1, from coordinate 65,866,631 downwards.
TTCCTTCTAGTTGATCCAGCTTGACTTTGGGATTCGGGTTCCGACTCGAATTTCTTCTCCTTCCAAATTGATCTACCTTTCCTTTGGGATTCGGGTTCCGACTCGAATTTCTTATCCTTCCAAATTGATCTACCTTTCCTTTGGGATTCGGGTTCCGACTCGAATTTCTTCTCCTTCCAAATTGATCTACCTTTCCTTCAGGATTCGGTTTCCGACTCGAATTTCTTCTCCTTCCAAATTGATCTACCTTTCCTTCAAGATTCGAGTTCTGACTCGAATTTCTTCTCCTTCCACGATGGATCTAGTTTTCCTTCAAAGATTCGGGTTCCGATCCGAGTTTTCCTTTCCTTCAGAGTTGGTCTAGAAGATCCGAGTCCCGACTAGAATCTTCTTCTAAATCCAATTCAAAACTGGTCTAGAAGATTCGAGTTCCGACTCGAATTCTCTTTCAAAATCCAATTCATCTAGTTTTCCTTGAAGAGTTGAATTCCGATTCGAATCTTCTCTCAAAAACCCAGTTTAGCACCTGGTCCATTCAAAGCTCACAAGTTGGAATCATTCCTTCTTAAACTATGATCCTTAGGTTAAATCCCTATGGAATAGATAGTTCGTAGGTCGAATCCCTACAGAACTCATGTCGTTCCCAGTGAACCAATGCCGTTCTCAATTGAACCAATGTCGTTATTAGGCTAAATCCCTATAGAACCCATGTCATTCTCAGTAAACCAATTCACAATTTTGACTTTTTTAGCCAATCAATTCCCAAATTTCCAATTTCCAATTTCCAAATATCAAATTCCAAATTCCAAACTTCCAATTTCTAATTTCAAATATCAAAATTCCAATTTCAAAAATTCAAAATTCAAAATTCAAAATTCAAAATTCCAAATTTCGACCTTTTGGTCACTCAATACCAATTCCAAAAATTTCTCTTGCGAGAGACCCTTTGTATAGGGAGAGTTCGAGGGAGCTCGGTCTTTTTGCATGCTATCCAATTCGTTCACTTAGCCCCTTTTTAGGGAGAGTTTGAAGGGACTCGTGCCTTTGTGAACCGTTTGCAAAACAAAATTCCAATTTCATACAAGGAACCCTTAGGTCAGGGAGAGCTTCGACGGAAGTTCGTTTTCCTTGTAACCATAATTTCAGACAAAGCCATTTCATCATGAAGGACCCTCTTTTCAGGGAGAGTGTGATGAACTCGTTCCTTCATGACCAATTTACCAATCTCACCAATTCCGGCCCCCTTTCCATAAGAGAAGCCTAATGTTAGGAAGTTTTGATGAAAGCTTAATTTCTCTTCGAAAGTTTGTTTTGCAAACACCTCCTCTTCAGGGAAGAGAGGAGTAATTCCCAATTCTAATTTCTGAATCCTCTCCTTTGGGGAAAGGAGAAGAGAATTTATGTCATGGATGTGATGTGTTGTGCTTCAAATGCTCGCTTTCACAAAAAGATTTCAAGAAAAGTTTGCCAATTTATCATTAAATATTTGTTGATTTCAAAAATCTTTATTGCACAAAATTATTACTTCAGAATACCTCCACTATTACTTCCGAAAGGGCAATGCTTTCACGAAAAAGGATTCCAAGTTCAAAATCTTTCTATTGGCCAACCAAAAGGATGAAGAATAAATCCTCGATATGGCCAGCAAAGAGAATTCAATGTTGTTGCAAAGCCATGAGTGATTGATATTGATCGCAGTCAATGGCACATTTTTAAAGACCATTCTTGAAAAATAAAGCAGTCGAAATATCCTGGGTGATACAGAAAAATCCACTCAATCTCCATATCTCCTCAATCACCTAAGCTGCAATTAAATATCTGCAAAAGGGATCTCTTAATTGTCGTCAAGATGAAGGCGAATTAAGCGAGTCGACCCCCGGGCCAAAGAAGATTTGGATCATCTCCAAGATGACGGAGTTTGTGACGGATCCTTCCAGGGAAAGTTCAGATCACCGTCGAGATGAAGGCGAGTGTGATGAGCCTACTGACAAACCCTAAAAAATATTTGATTCCAGTTATCATCAAGAGATTCCCAACCAATGAGCCAATAACTATCAAGATAATCCCTGAGAGAAAAGAAGGATCGGAACATCTCTGAGATGAAGGAGCTTATGACGTACCCTTCCTAAGAAAAAAAGAGAGAAAAGTCAGAACATCTCCAAAATAAAGGATGATGTAATTCCCGAAAAATCCAAGAGAGCTCACATCTGCTAAAAAAAAAAAAAGAGTGCAGAAAGATCATCATGAGAAAAGAATCCCAGGATATCAGACTGCCGAATCTATCAAGAATCTTCTTTAATTTTGTGAAATTCTTTTATCAATATTCTTTCACCAATAGCTCTCGCAATATCAAGAATACTTTCTTTTCCGTCCATATCAAGGAAATTGATAGCCTCCTTGAAAGAAAGCCAATCGCAAGCAATTTGAATTTGAATCTTGATTCTACGGAGTTAAGCTCAGTCGGAGGTAATACTTCAGGTAGAAAAGAGAGAATACTTTCAAAACAATGCTCATCACTTTCAATTATTTTGAATCAACAATAATTTTCAACATTTTGACAATATTTTCTAGCTATCCTGGCGTGAAGCGAGAGCTTGAGGTTCATCTTTGGCGCATCCTGACACCATCCCTTTTATGACTTGATAACGGGAGTTTTCAAGATTCCTTCCCTTCTTTGGTATAATCTGAGCGCACGGGCTCTCAGATTCGCACACTTCCCTGTGTCCCCACTGTCCCACCATAGACAGTCCAATTTCGGCTTGAGGTTAAGCCACCAATTTCAGCAAAAGGCAATTTCAAAAGCTATTTAGTCTCAGCAATGAGATGCCCAAAATCAAACCTTTTTCAAGCTTTAGGGATCCCAATTTCCTTTCTTTTGCAAAACCCCTATCGGATTCATTGTACGAAAATCCGAGGGTTCCATCACGGTCTCTTCTTTCGAGGATTCCATTCATTCTCTGCCCAATCAGGTTAAGGGTATAAACCTGGGCCTCCTTTGATGAGGTATTTCATTTTCTACCCGATCAGGTTAAGGGTATAAACCTGGGCCTCCTTTGACGAGGTATTCCATTTTCCACCCAATCAGGTTAAGGGTATAAACCTGGGCCTCCTTTGATAAGGTATTCCATTTTCCACCCAATCAGGTTAAGGGTATAAACCTGGGCCTCCTTTGATGAGGTATTTCATTTTTCCACCCAATCAGGTTAAGGGTATAAACCTGAGCCTCCTTTGATGAGGTATTCCATTTTTTCACCCAATCAGGTTTAGGGTATAAACCTGGGCCTCCTTTGATGAGGTATTTCATTTTTCCACCCAATCAGGTTAAGGGTATAAACCTGAGCCTCCTTTGATGAGGTATTTCATTTTCTACACGATCAGGTTAAGGGTATAAACCTGGGCCTCCTTTGATGAAGTATTCCATTTTCTGCCCAATCAGGATAAGGGTATAAACCTGGGCCTCCTTTGATGAGGTATTCCATTCTCTGCCCAATCAGGTCAAGGGTACAAACCTGAGCCTCACATGATGAGGTATTTCATTTTCCGGTCAGGTTAAGGGTCAAACTTGAGCCTCGTTTCTACACGAGGTATTTCTTGTCCCATCCAGGTTAAGGGCAAAACCTGCATCTCACTTCTTTTTGAAGTAAAATTTTCTTCTTATTCTTCATTCCATATCTACCATCATCATTTGAATAAATTCTTTCATACCCAGTCAGACTCATCTAACTGGGGCATTTTTTTGTGGTTCAAATTTGGTATGTTTTCTTTGCCACTAAGCTCAGCTTCTAACCGGCTTAGCAGCAAAGAGGGGCATCTGTAAACACCCCAAATTTTTACCCTCATCCAGTGTTTGTCCATTTCATGTGTCATTGCATATCATTGCATGCATTCGGCATACCATTTCATTGCATTGCATAGCATTGCATGGCATTACATGTCATTACATCTCATTTTCGAGATCCAACACTCCAGTTTTCAAAATATTCAATCCAGATTTTAATTTTAAAGCTTTATTTCAAAATCAATTTCAAAACCTGAGTTTTTATTCAATACTCTGTCATTTTCCAACCCCAGAACTTTATATTTTGAAATATTTTCTCAAGGAAACAATCTGGATTCATTTCAAATTCAAATTTTGATCGATTTCAATTCACAGATGAGACCCATTGAGGTGGTGTCACTTCTGAATTCCTCTATTTATCAAATTTCTCAAATTTTTGAAAGTTTCAGTCCGATCAGGACTCTGTCTCAGAGTCCTAATCCAGTCAGGAGTCTGTTTTTAAGTCTGTTCTACTTCCATTTTCAGTCTTTTTCGATTATTTTCAAAATTTAGGTCATTTTACAGAGTCCAGTTAGTTCAGGACTCTATTTTAGAGTTCGGTCGAGTTAGGAGTCTAACCCTGACTGTGTTTTCTGACTTATTTCATCATTTCTTGATAAAATCTTTTGAAAATTCTTTCATTTGGCTTTTAAAATCTAAAATCTCAGAGTCCTAAGAGTTCAGGACTCTAACCCGGAGTTCCAGTTCGCTTGAGACCCTATTTTCAAAGATCTTGAATTTTAATTATTAATTTTAACCCCTTTTCAAAGGTATTTTCAGTGTTTATTTCAAAATTTGCAAAACTCGATGTGGGCCCACTCAGTTGGTACCATATCCAGAGAAGTTCTGACCCAGTTAGGACCCTATGCCATTTCAAAAAATTTAATTTCAAAGTTTACTTTTGAAAATCTTTTGAAAACTTTCTCAATTTCAAGTTTTAAAATCATTTTTAAAAAAAAAAAACTCAAGTAGGGCCCACTCGGGGTGGCGCCATATTCGAGTAAGTCAGGGCTAGACTAGGGTTAGTCATTGTCCTAGTTAGGTTAGAGGTTTAGAGGAGTCAAAATCAATTTTAAAAATCCATTTTATTTAAGTTTTAAACCATTGGTTTTTAAAGGTTTTAAATTCAGGTTTTAAAAACCAAATGTGGGTCCATACAAGGTGGTACCACATTTGGACTTTTTAGGGTTTAATTAGGTGTTAATTAAGGTTTAATTAGAGTTTATTTAGGGTTAGAAAACCACAAAAAATCGTTGCCTTTAGTGGATTTATTAGAAAGAGTCCTAAAAAAATGAAAAACCTCTTAATTAACCCTAATTAAGTGACTTTTTGAAAAACTATAAAAAGGGACCTAAGGGGGGCTTTTTTCTCTCAAATTTTTGTGGCCTCTCTCTCCTCTCCAGCACCTCCACCTTCCTCCATTGCAGCTTCAAGCACCAAGGTAATATTTTTAATATTTTTTAGTTTTATTTAATACTTTTTCATGTTTTAAATCAATTTTAGCCATTGGTGTCATCCCCTTCATGGATTAAACCATGGATTCAACCTCAAGAACCATCAAGAATCAGCAAGAACAATCCAAGAAGGTGATCTAACCCTGTTTTGGGTGATTTATAGAGATTTTAATCCATTAGAATTGATTTTAATATGATTCTTTACATTATTAACCAATAAAATATATGATTTACCCCTTTTAATGGGTTAAATCTATGTTTTAAAGGTGATATCAAATTCCAGCCATTAATTCCCTGTTTTTATTTTATTTTCATGGTTTATTTATGTTTGTTTTACGTTCTATAGCATAGAAATAAGTTTTATTTACTGTTTTATGGTTTATTTTATTTATTTACATTAGTTAATGCATGGTTTGTCAAGTTTCTTAAATTTCTGTGTGTTTTAGGTTTAGAATAGTAAAGATAATGTTATTTCGGATTAAAGTTCTCATTTTTTATTTCTGATTTTTTTATATGTAATGCATGCATGAGTTGTTGAGTTCCTGTAAACAAATCAGAGGTTTTTGATCTCGGGAACTCTGTCAAAAAAATCAGACATCAAATCGGGTTTTTAAAGCTTTAAAATCGTGGTTAAAATCAAGAAGGTAACTTGCTGTGATGATATTTCTCTCATCTTATATCCGATTTGAGATCTGTAAAGTGCTATGGATTCACATTGAATAGATCTGTCCTCTGTGAAATTTTCGTATTTTTTATTACTGTTTAGTATTTTTCCTTTTTTAGAGAATCTGTTTTAAATTTAAAGCTCGTTAGGGTTTACCAAAACCCTAATCAGACTTGTGTTAGTCATAAATCCCAAACCACAGATCCAATTTTAGATCTGTAAAAAGTGAGTATTGTTATTTTTCTGCCTACGGTTCACCACTAAAATTGTAGAGATTTTTGTTTAGGTTTTCTATTTATGTCTGTATTTTCAATCTGAAGTAGCCGTTTTAATCCCTGTTAAAAGTGATATATTTTAGCCCAGATTGCCGGATAGGTTTCTCCCTAACCGGAGATGCTTTTTCCAATCTGTAAATTGGGAAATCTCTGTTTTTCTTTTTAGTTAGTCTATGTAAAATTTCATAAATTTCCATGGAGATTTGACTCCTGGTTCAGGTCTTGGACTGAGACTGGTTGGTGAATTAGGTAAAAAATAGCATATTTTTAGGGTTTAATGCAATTTTCGGATTAATTTAATATCAAAAAATTATTTTTATAATTCCAATTCGATATTAGGGTTATAACAAGTGCAGGTACCAATTTTTATGGATTTTGGAATCCATTTGATGGCTGAATTAAGCAAATTGCAAAACCGGGTTCCTGAAAGATCCAAAAACACTGCAAAAATCACAAAATTTGTGATATTATTGAATTTTCGTGTATAAGCATATATTTTTAGGGTTTAATCATGTTCATAATCATATTAGGATGCTTTAGGTTTAATTGTGTAGTTATTTGATTTCATTTAGGTCATAAAACCCAAATTTTTACCAAAATCTCTTTCTGAAAACCCTAATTTCAAGGCCATAGTCTTGCTATCGGGGGCAATTTGGTCATTTGACCTAAATTTCGAAATCCCTAACCCTAATTTCATACTTTTAATCATGTCATAGCATATTTGGTTTGAGTTTATTCCATTCAAATTTCAAAACTTGCATTTTATCAAAATATCTTTCTAAAAACCCTAATTTCAAGGCCATAGTCTTGTTATTAGGGGTATTTTGGTAATTTGGACTCCAATTTCGAAATTTCATATCTTATCTTCCTTATTTATTCCATTTTATTTCATACTTTATCATTTTTTAAGGGAATCAAGGAAAAAGGCTTATATCTAGCAAAATCCAACAATTTCCTGATATTGTTGGATAAATCTAGAAAAGCCAACATATATTCATTAACCAAGTTTTCTAGTTTTGCAGGTACATTGAAGACTTTATTTTTCATGTATTTAAATTTCAATAGTGATGTAATTTGTAATTAAACTTTGGAATAAGAATTTATATTTCCTGCTTAGCTTAGGTTGCATTGCATATAGTTTATTTTTTTTATAATTTTAATGTGTGATGGATGATGATTCATGCATATTTTTACAAATTCACCATGGTCTACACGAATGGCACATGAACTAGCTTCTATGAAGTTTATAAACTTGGTGAAATTTGTATTTATGGCTATAGTAAGAATACGAATGATACTCAGATTTATAATCTTCACATTAGCCACATTCAGCCTACACTCTTAGGCTAACTTCAAAATGCACTGCATTTCTCAAAAATACAAAAAGTATTTCTCAATTCCTCAAATCCATATTCATTCATTTCATGCATTTGTCAACTCCAATTCAAAATCCAAGTCAAGGAAATTGAATTCCTCAAAATCTCCTAAGTCTTATAGCAAAATCGATTTTCCCAAAAGCATTGAATTTCAAAGAATATTTCAAGTATTTCCCAAGTTCTAAATTCAAATTTTCTAAGTTAGGATTTCAATTTCAAAGTTTGAATTCAGAGAAACCAAGTCTCTCAGAATCGATTTTCACCAAATGTCAAGGATTCCTCAAAATCGATTTTTACTTCTCTCAGAAGTACATTTCAAAATCCCATTTCACGATTTTTCATGTGATATCATTTCCAAGATTTACATTTTCTTAATATTTCAATCATTCAAAGCAAACATCATGTTTTCAAATGTGCATTTTCTGAAAATTCATAGCACATGCCTGATTCTATGTGCATTTAGAAATTAGAATATGATTTAGACAAGTTGAATAGAGTAGAGCATAAGATTGATCCTTGGTTCAATTACCCCTGTTAAAGGTGGCAGGAACGGTTGAACCTCGTACCGACAGGCGAGTCCCATTCTTCGGAATTTTCCCGCATTTTAAAAACGGAGGCGAGTTATTTTTAAAAATCTTTTTCAAAGGTCAGTTTGATTTGCAAAAGTAAAAATTTTGCGATGATAACAGGTTTGGCGACCGTGATGGGACCTGTCTTCGCCTGATCAATCTAATGCTCTACTTAGTTCAGATTGTCAAAATCGATTTCCATGGAATGTCAGCTTTATGATATCATGTGAACCTAGGAGCCTAGACTTGAACCCAGCTGACATGGAATGCATATAGACTAGGTATGATTTGGTAGGACCATATTGAGGAGAATTATTCATGCTCACATAGACTTAGGTCTAATACAACACTTCTCAATTTAGGAATTGTATGAAAACAATGTTTGCTTCTTCAAATATTTCAAAATTCTATCTCTTTAGGACTTAGAGCCTTCTGTTTGATTGCATGTGCTCATGTTTTTCAAAAATCACCCTACCTATATTGTCCCGGCTCTCTTCCAGAACCATAGTTCGGGACAGAGCCTCACAACTGGGCCACTTATCTGGGTGAAAACCCCCCTGCCACGTACCAAGGGCCATAGTCCAACGTATATCGGCAGGTGCTCAAGGATGTTGGAAAACTTGAACCTAGAACCGAAGAATTTGATTTTATGCCACGTACATCGAGCCTTGGCTTGAGTATATAGGCATAACTGGATTGGATACAGATGATCTGAGCCTTAGAGTTAGGATTAAGGTCCCACAGCCATTTCAAAATTTACGCATCTAGAGTCAGCTTTTAGGGAATGCTGTTTGTGCATACTTGTTTATGCAGAATTTGATTGAATATGGTATTTCCTTTTTATTTTCCATATTTTTCCCAATTTTCTAAAATACTGGACGATTTTCTCAAAATTCCCCAATCCATGTCCATGTACTGTCCATGTTTTAAACCTTGGACGATTTTCAAATACTCCATTTTATGAAATATTAAAACCCTGGACGATTTTCCAAATTTCCCTTAATTTCCTTCAAAACTCTAGGTGATTTCCCATCTTTCCTGTCTTCTGGATCTCGAATTTCCTGCTTTATTTTTTTATCCTGCCTGCATTTTCCTCAAAATTCCTGTATTTTCCAAGTCTTATTCCAATTTCCATGTCTTTCAGTCCGATGGCATCCAGTCAGCTTGATTCAGTCTTCCCCGAGGGTCACATCTCCTACGAGGTGCGACAAAGTCTTCCCGAACATCGAGTCCTCAGCACCGGATCTTTCTTTCCCCGGTGGTATTATTCATGGTTCAAGAACTTCTCTCGTATGTTTCCGGACCATCTGGACGAGTGTGGATTGGAACTGGCGTCCGCAGTGGGAAAGCAGACAGTCAACGGCAACTTGGTTCATGCACTAGCAGAGCGGTGGAATCCGAGCACTTCTACCTTCTGGTTCCCGTGGGGCGAGATGACAGTACTGATGGATGAATTTTCAGAGATTATGGGATTGCCTGAGCCAGCCGGTCAGCCTGAAGATCCATTGGAGAAACAGTTTCTGATTAATGTTAAGGGTTTGGACCCTAAGGATGCCTTAGCTCGCATGACAGGATGCAAGTCTTGGCCATTGATAGAGGAGGATGGAAACGAATATGTGGATCTGCCCAAAATCTACCGACATTATGGGACATTTGTGGAAGCCAGCTCGCTGTCTAGAACAGCTCGAGAGAGAATTCAGCACGCGATGGTTCTGTGCACGGTGGGATTAGCTTTCTTTCCCGATGGACGAAATTACATGGATATCAGAATAGTTCAGCTTCTAAGGAGATGGGGAAGTCGACAGACCAGCCGCCTCTCAATAGCCATGGCCGCACTCGCTTTTCTATACCAAGGGTTGACTCGTTTCACACTCGGAGAATCGATTCTAGTCGAAGGGTGCACTTATGCATTGCAATCTTGGTTCCTCCAGCATGTGCCAGCCCGAGCCAGTTCATTCAGATACAATGGAGAGAAGCTTCTTCCAGTTGCGCGATACCGGTTCTTGATCGACAACCTTCAGGAGGAAGAAGTCGTATGGGACTACTTTGATCGTCAGGAATCACCTCCCAGATACACTTATGCTTACGGCAAGCGATTCAGACTACTTGGCCCATTCTTCTGCGCATACTATCATCCAGAGCGGTGTGTCAGGCAATTCTCTCAGAGGCAGAAGCGCGTAGAGATTCGTCCACTAGCCGGGGTTCTGCCAGAATTCGATCTCGCATCAGATCAGTGGTCCGGAGCATACCATTCTGCCAGACACGGCTGGGATTCCTTTGTCAGTCTTACCATTTTTCCTGGTCCTCGTGTATCTTCTGATTATCTAGAGTGGTGGAAAATTGTTTATCCCCCTCCCCTCTGTCAAGTGTATTATTGATAAAATCATGTTTTTCCCCTCAATAAAATTCCTTTATTTTACATTTCACTTTGGTTTGACGACCTCGCCTAGGTAACAAGGCATATTTTCAGTTGTTTATCTTGCAAAGAATAGCAACACAATTGTCGTAATCCCAGCGACGACTCAATCCCTAGTAATGGGATATTATTTCAATTGTCTACCAAAATTCTCAACAAATATTTTCCTCCAAACCAAATTTCCTTCAGAAGCCTAACCATCAGTTCTGCCTTGCAGAGAGCATCAGCAACATCCAAGAGAACATTTGTGATACCCGATGGTTCATACAAGATCCAGAAAGAAAACCACATCAGCTGAAGGCGTCGCGTACTCAGTAGCTTCAGAAGAAGAGATGGACTCACCTCTATCCATCCAGAGTCAGGGTCAGTAGGCAAATGATGGCATCGATCCCCAAATGTACGTCATGTTCAAAAAAATGATGACCAAGATGCTGGCAGAGCAAGCTAAGGCCAGTAATGAGCAAATTCAGACCAAACAGAAAGATAAGGGTCATGCCGTCAAGAATGTGAGGATCAGCAAAAAGCAGAGTCGTCACGAGAAAATATCTGATGAGTCAGAATCAACAGATGATACTGACAAAGAGTATGAAAACAAGCAAGAATTCAAAAGGTCGACTCAGGGGCAGGGGTCGGCCTACAAATCCAAGAATCAGTCTGTTGACGACCCTACGCAGTCACAACTGAAAGATGTGATGAAGATGGTTAAGGATCTTCAAGCTCGTGACAAGGGCAAAAAAGTCTTTACAAGTGAAGACTTCTATGATGCACTGGATGGGGATGATGATCTCGATAACCTCCCCAAGAAATTCATTAAGTTTGATGGTTCGGGTGACCTAAAGTCACACCTCGCCCTTTTCTTTGCAGAGTGTTCCAAGTTCAGGAGGAATAACCGAGCCTTATTTCTTTGTTTCCCTCGCAGTCTGGAGGGTATTGCAGCAAAATGGTATTCAGAGCATATTAATCCCATAGAGCTGAAAGAGTTTGATAAAGTGGTCAATTTGTTTATTGAGCGCTTTTTATTCAATGTTGAAGCACTCCCGACTCTCAGTCATCTCTGCAGTCTGAGGCAGAAGGAAAACGAGAAGGCCAGGGATTTCATTCACAGATAAAGATCCGCTTGCAATAAGATGCGTGAGCCAATAACAGAAGGACACGCACTATCTTTGATCCTGAGCAACTTCTCGCAACCCCTGAGGGGACTGATTTCTACATCTCCATCGAAGAGCTTCATAGAACTGACAGAACGAGCTGAATGGATTGAGTTGAGTATGGAAAATGGATCTTATGAAGGTTTCATATTCACCAAAAGCAGCAGTCAGCAGGAATCTAACAAGAAAACCCATTTTACCTACTCTACCAGCAACAACAAGAACCATTATAAGGGAAATGTGAAAGATCACAGCTCTGGCCCAGGGGGACCAAACCCCAACAAAAATGAGCAAAAAGGTGAGTCAATTCCTCAGTATGATAAGCAGCCTCAGCGATCTTTTGAGCAAGGGTCGAGACCTCAAGAAAAGTCGAAGCATGACAACTGGAGTTTTAAACGTGACTTTACACCCCTAGATCAACCGTGTGAAGAAATCCTTGAATATATGTTGGCCAAAGAGATGATTAAGCTCCCAAGAGTCGATGATCATCCTATCACTAGGGGAAGATTTATAGATCAATTCTGCAAGTTTCATCGGGCCATGGGGCATGATACTGAGTACTGTTTCGTTCTCAGGAATATTATTCAAGACTATATCGATAAAAATATCCTTATGGAAGGCAAAGAAGAAGATAAAGCAACCAGCTCATCAGCCCCTTAAGAGCGACAAGGACATCACTCTTTCATTCTTGCATTTTGCTTTCGTCATTTTGTATGGATGACATGGTCTCATCTCTTTCATTAATAAAATTATCAATCTTCCTCATAGTTTGGCATCATCTTTTGTATTTCTCCTTCTTTACAAAATGTCTTTTTACAAGGAGTAACCTCTTTCAGAGTGTCTCCCGAATTCATCAAGAAGCACATCGTCAATCTTTCCACTGTTATCTTCAGAGAACATTCCTCAAATATCAATTATTTATCCTTTCATCCAATATCTTACTCCCCCATTACACTGGGGCATTATTTTAAAAATTGTCTTCAAAACATCCTGTATGCAGGCAGGTACAAGCAAATCTCTCATTTTGCACACATGTGTACTCATTTACATCATTTTGCATTTGCATGCATTCATTTGCATTTTTGCATACATCAACTTGCATCAATCCAATACCCATTTAGGATAAGGGATGAATTCTGAGACTCATGGCGTTTGTCTAGGTCAGCGTGAGGGTAAAAGATTGAAAATCTCACATTACAATGATCAAGCGCTTTCTAAACACCAACCTTTTTCAAGTTCGTCCTGCGGGCCGAGTTTTTATCAAAACCATTTTTACCGGTCAACCTTCGGGTGAAGCGAACTTTCTAAATCCAGTTTTCACTGGTCGAACTTTCTAAATCCAGTTTTCACTGGTCGAACTTCTTAAATCCAGTTTTTACTGGTCGAACTTTCTAAATCCAGTTCTCACTGGTCGAACTTCTTAAATCCAGTTTTCACTGGTCGAACTTCCTAAATCCAATTTTTACTGGTCGAACTTCTTAAAATCCGGTTTTTACTGGTCGAACTTTCTAAATCTAGTTTTTACTAGTCGAACTTCTTAAATCCGGTTTTTACTGGTCCAACTTTCTAAATCCAGTTCTCACTGGTCGAACTTCTTAAATCCAGTTTTCACTGGTCGAACTTCCTGAATCCAGTTTTTTCTGGTCGAACTTCTTAAATCCGGTTTTTACTGGTCGAACTTTCTAAATCCAGTTCTTACTGGTCGAACTTCTTAAATCCAGTTTTCACTGGTCGAACTTCCTGAATCTGTTTTAAATTTAAAGCTCGTTAGGGTTTACCAAAACCCTAATCAGACTTGTGTTAGTCATAAATCCCAAACCACAGATCCGATTTTAGATCTGTAAAAAGTGAGTATTGTTATTTTTCTACCTACTGTTCACCACTAAAATTTTAGAGATTTTTGTTTAGGTTTGCTATTTATGTCTGTATTTTCAATCTGAAGTAGCCGTTTTAATCCCTGTTAAAAGTGATATATTTTAGCCCAGATTGCCGGATAGGTTTCTCCCTAACCGGAGATGCTTTTTCCGATCTGTAAATTGAGAAATCTCTGTTTTTCTTCTTAGTTAGTCTATGTAAAATTTCATAAATTTCCATAGAGATTTGACCCCTGGTTCAGGTCTTGGACTGAGACTGGTTGGTGAATTAGGTCAAAAATAGCATATTTTTAGGGTTTAATGCAATTTTCGGATTAATTTAATGTCAAAAAATTATTTTTATAGTTCCAATTCGATATTAGGGTTATAACAAGTGCAGGTACCAATTTTTATGGATTTTGGAATCCATTTAATGGATGAATTAAGCAAATTGCAAAACCGGGTTCCTGAAAGATCCAAAAACACTGCAAAAATCACAAAATTTGTGATATTATTGAATTTTCGTGTATAAGCATATATTTTTAGGGTTTAATCATGTTCATAATCATGTTAGGATGCTTTAGGTTTAATTTTGTAGTTATTTGATTTCATTTAAGTCATAAAACCCAAATTTTTATCAAAATATCTTTCTAAAAACCCTGATTTCAAGGCCATAGTCTTGCTATCGGGGGCAATTTGGTTATTTGACCTAAATTTCGAAATCTCTAACCCTAATTTCATACTTTTAATCATGTCATGCATATTGTTTTTTATAATTTTAATGTGTGATGGATGATGATTCATGCATATTTTTACAAATTCACCATGGTCTACACGAATGGCACATGCACTAGCTTCTATGAAGTTTATAAACTTGGTGGAATTTGTATTTATGGCCATAGTCAGAATACGAATGATACTCAGATTTATAATCTTCACATTAGCCACATTCAGCCTACACTCTTAGGCTAACTTCAAAATGCACTGCATTTCTCAAAAATACAAAAAGTATTTCTCAATTCCTCAAATCCATATTCATTCATTTCATGCATTTGTCAACTCCAATTCAAAATCCAAGTCAAGGAAATTGAATTCCTCAAAATCTCCTAAGTCTTATAGCAAAATCGATTTTCCCAAAAGCATTGAATTTCAAAGAATATTTCAAGTATTTCCCAAGTTCTAAATTCAAATTTTCTAAGTTAGGATTTCAATTTCAAAGTTTGAATTCAGAGAAACCAAGTCTCTCAGAATCGATTTTCACCAAATGTCAAGGATTCCTCAAAATCGATTTTTACTTCTCTCAGAAGTACATTTCAAAATCCCATTTCACGATTTTTCATGTGATATCATTTCCAAGATTTACATTTTCTTAATATTCCAATCATTCAAAGCAAACATCATGTTTTCAAATGTGCATTTTCTGAAAATTCATAGCACATGCCTGATTCTATGTGCATTTAGAAATTAGAATATGATTTAGACAAGTTGAATAGAGTAGAGCATAAGATTGATCCTTGGTTCAATTACCCCTGTTAAAGGTGGCAGGAACGGTCGAACCTCGTACCGACAGGCGAGTCCCATTCTTCGGAATTTTCCCGCATTTTAAAAATGGAGGCGAGTTATTTTTAAAAATCTTTTTCAAAGGTCAGTTTGATTTGCAAAAGTAAAAATTTTGCGATGATAACATAGCCATGCTTCTTTAAAAGATCAAATCCCTTCTTTGTCTTTGAAAACTGAGGGAATAAAGGATGATCTTTGAGAGAAATGCAATTGAGGCACCCTCTGAGCTTGTAGAAGTGAGGTCCTTCCCATTGGACCACTGCTGTAATATTTTCTATAGGCTGGGACTTCTTTCAGCTTGAGCATATACAGACTGTCACTGAGATTGATTTCATCAACTTCTCGGATGTTCGGGATGTCGGCAGTGAAAGTAGGACGAGGAATCATTGGTTGTGGGAGTCTCACTTCTAGATCTTCCCCCAAAACTATGGTAATCATGCCACCCTTCGACCATTTGATGCATTGATGAAGGGTAGAGGGAACAACATTGACATTATGGATCCACATGCGCCCTAACAGGAGATTGTATGCGGGTGCACATTGACCATGTAGAATAACACAATATGCATTGAATAGTTGATAAAAATTTCAAGGAATATCTTCCTCTTGGTTGTCTGCCCATGGTTGTCAAAACCGTAGATCGTAATCGGATATGAGACATATTCCTCTTCCTTCAGGCCCAAGGCCTTGGCTGTCATCTCTGGGCAAATATTGAGGTTGTTGCCTCCATCTACGACATGTGGGACAATCATGCCCTTGGTCCGCACCACTATATACAGAGCAATATTATGGAATGTATGAGGCTTTGGCAAATCCTCGTCTGAAAAAGTTATTGGTGCGTTGGTCATAGCTTGATTAACAATCTGAGCCATGTCCTGCGGAGTTGTGCTGGGTTTGACCTTGATCTTCCTTAGCAGGTCATCGAGAACTTGCTGATGCTTGAGAGAAGCATGTGCTAACTCCAGGATAGAAATATTTGAAAGAGCTGTGATTGGCCTTTGAAATGACTCAGATGTCTCACCCTGCTTTGAAGTGGACTTGATGAAACGCTTCGGGAATCTAGGAATATGCCTGACAACTTCTGTTGTTGCTCCCGCTGGTTCACTTACTGGTTTCATCTTGCTGAGGATTGAAATGATGTCCACCTTCTTGGTGGAGGATTGACCCTGGTGTAGTACTAGGACTTGATGCTGATCCTGAATGTCCTGGCTGGAGCATGGTCGAATACTGCCCTGAGGGAAAGATGCTTGTTCAGAAATGACAGATACTGAATATTTTGAAAATGGCTTGGACAAGATCTCAGGTTGTTCTTCGTCCTCATCCTCGATCAACAAATTCTTATCGATACAATCTTGTATGATGTTTTTGAGGACAAAATAGTTTTCTGTGTCATGTCCTACAGTTTGTGAAATTTGCAAAATTTTTCCTTCATCTTGCCCATGATAACAGGAGGATCAACAACCTTGGGGAGTTCGACCATTCCCTTTAAAAGCATATATTTGAGAACATCTTCTCAGGATTGTTCCAGAGGAGTAAACTCTCTGTCATAACTCCAACCATTGTGCTTAGGTTTTACTTGCGGTTTCACCTCTGCCTGTGGTACTAGCTGAACAGGCTGCGGCTTGACAAACTTTTCTTTCTGTGTTGCAGAGTTTCTTCTCTCAGTTTTAAAGCTTCCTGAGTTCTTGTTGCGGTTTTTCTTGCCTTTCTTGTTGTTTGCACTGCTGTTGCTGCCTGAGATGTCCATAGAGTAGGTAAAATGCACCTTTTTCTTTTGCTCGGGGTTACTGTGAACACCCCAAAATTTTTAAAAATTATAAAAAATCCTTTTTTGCCATTGGCCCCCATTTTCAGAATAATTGAGTCAGTTTTACTCAAAATTCCAATTTATTCCTCAATTTTTTCTGGAATCAAATCCATTTTCTATATCTGACTCAATTTCGGTTCCGGATCAGTTATCAAAATTCAATTCTGAGCCCTGTTATCCAATTTTCAAAATCGAATTTATAAAAATTCAAAAATAGTTTTCTGAAAGGCTCAGACAATCCATCTAGGTGTCCATTTGGATCCATTGTTCTATATTCCTCGATTCGAGACCCAAAGCTCGAATACTTTATCAAAACCTTGGACTCAAACCCGTTTTTTGAAGAAAATTCCAAAGGATAACCCTGAATTCTCAGAAAACCCCTCTTTTATAAATATTTTCAAACTTTATAAAAATAGTATTGAATCCCTTATTTTTCCTTAGTTTTAGAGTTTTTATTTCAAAAACACAAAAAAAATGATGAAGAAAATGCCAAGAAAAGAACAAAAATTATAGAAAAAGAAAAGGGAATTTGAAAAAAATATAGCTTAATCCCTCTTTTGAAAATATTTCATGCTCAAAACCCCTTTTTAGAAAAGTTTATCAAACAGAGCACTGTTTTCAAAATTTTCCTAAACCCAAGGGACCCGATTTGCAAAATTTGCAATGGTTTTCTCTTATAAAACCCTTGCAAAGGAGATCGAGTTTTTCATCCGTTCTCACCTTCCCATGTGTGCCTCTTCACGATCACCCCTCCTTTGCTCCCTCTTTCAAAGTTCCCGCAAGTAAGAGGAACCAACAAGCTTCCCCTCGGGGTTCCACTGAAGGAGAATCGATTCCCTCCTTTCGGATTTCTGCAGCGTTTCGGTGAGTACCCCTTCCTCTCTCATCTTCCTTAAACTTTCCTGCTAGCTTCTTTCCTTTTTTTATTTTTTATTTTATTTTGACCCCATTAACGCACCACTGAATGGGTTGGGTTGCTTATAGCAACATCAACCTCTCTCCTGTGCGACAGTATACAGAATTTCCTAATTTCGACATTTCTTTTGTATTGCCATCTTTATTTTTCTTTGTTTTGTTCTGCGATTTACTCTTGTTCTGTTCACACTACCAGATTCAATAAATCTTTATGGTTTATCTGGATCTCAATCCAATTTCCCCGCTAATTCTCAACTTTGCTTTTATGTTAATTTTCTTACGAATTTTGAATTTCAAATTCATTTCTATTTTGAAATTTGATTTTCCTGTTTTCATTGATCGATATATTTTGATCTTCATTAAATATCTTAATTCCTCACATGTATCCTGATATTTTAGAGATGTTGGATTCTTTTGTTTCATATTAATCATAGCATCATATATGTATCTTCATCTCTGTGTATTCCTAGCATTAGATGCATCTAAGCAAGGGATTTGCTGAACGATGATCTCATATTTCAGCATAATCGTTATGTTAATCTGATTTTATTTCCCGACTTCTTGTTTTGAAATATTGAGTTCACTACCCATCGTGGATCCCTCACATTTTTTTTGTCTCAGCATTGATTTTATTTATTTATTATTAGTCTGTCATCTACATTTTAGCTTTAGTGTCATTCGCATAACCAATCCATAATCTGTTTTATTTTTTATTTCCTCTTCTTATTATAATTTTTGGTTTATGTTTGATTTCTGGTCTCATTTCAGATAACCATTTTGTATTTTTATTACTCTTTTGTTTTGGTTTACTATTTTCACTTTTTTCGGTTTCCTGGTCTGTTTATCTATTATTGGTCATGTCTTAACTTCCTGGGTTCATGCTGATTTCCCATCTACATCCATTGTGGTCAATCGATTAAGCACCAGACCTGCAAACTTTCTTGTTTCAGGTTGGTGCCAATGACTCATTTTCATCCCCACTAGCTTAAGCGTGCTCTACATTTTAATCATCTATGCATCTATGATCTATCTTTCTTTCACAACCTTCTTCTTTATAGATCATTGTTGCTTCATTTGATTTTCTGCATTTTTTTTTTGTTATTCATAGCACAACATTAGTTCCTTCTCTGTCTTTACATTCTTGCATTTCATTAGCTCACTGGACGTCTGGCAATTCATGTTTTGCATATCAGTCATTCAATGCATTTTGCTTGGGTTCAACAATATCGATTTACTTTCTTTTTCCAGTCTGTATCGATCATGATAGAGAAGCACTACGATTTTGTTATATTAAAAACTGAACTGGATTCATGTTCAGCTTGCCACAAGGTATGTTTGCTCAGGAATAAGTTCCCCTAATCTGTCATAAAATCCCTAAATAATTCATTGTTTATCCAATACCCAACAACAATATTACATTGACTCTAATTCAATCTTATCGTGAATTTCGGCTATTTTGATTTGTTGTGAGAATTCACATTTGATTTACTGCGAAAATGCGAATTTAAAGTCAGGCTCATATTTACTGGAGAACAAAAATCCCCTTCGGAATTGCCATAAGATCAACATCCACCTCCGAATTGGGGCTAAGCTTCTAGTTAGGTTGTGTTGCTTAGGAAATATATGGAAAATGTTATTTCCTTTCTTAGCTTAGAAATTGTAATTTCAATTTCATTTTTAGAATTATAATAGCTAGATTATAATGAGAATTTTTTATTTCCTATATTAGATTAGAATGTATGAGCATGGATATTTCCTAGAATTACTTGTTTTATCTTATTTTCTCTTATTTCTGAAAATCCACAATGGTGAAACACGAATGGCACGTGCACCATTCTAATAAGAGGTAATTAAATCTTAAGCAAATGATCCACATTGATGACCATAGTCAAAATGTAAGACCCGCAAATTTTTTTGAAGAATTTACTATTTGCGTAGAATTGAGGTGTATGTTGAGAAACTCTGTTTTGATGTCACATAATATGATACACTGTCGGATTTGATTTTATATGATATGATAATATGTCCTCTTGAAAAATGTTATATTATGACTGAATATGTTTTGCCATAAATCTAACGAGTATTTGATGCAAGGATATCTCACCCAAAAAGGATGGAGACTTCCTGTTCAAGTACAACTATAGTGCAATCATACTCCTTGAAGAAAAAGCTTGATGAGCCATGCATTCCTAAAGATCAACTGAAGAGATCAGCTACCTCAAGATGAAGATTTTTTTCTTCTTTAGAGTCATATGTAACAGAACCTTCAGGAACATGCATATTGCATATTACATACTCATTCATAAAAACTATATCATAAAAGTATACGATAGTTTCAAAAAGCTCCTTTTTGAAAACTAATAATTGTACCTTCTTACAACCCTTTATGAAAAAGGTATTTTGACATGATTTCAAAATGTAATAATTGTACCTTACATCATATACAAGACAACATGAAAAGAAATATAGGAAAAAGACAAAACATGAAATCGGCTACATAAAGAAAAACAAATATAATATGTTTTGAAAAGACTCTATTTACCTTCTTTAAAGAAACAATTTCAAATGTAGGAAAAAGACAAAACATGAAATCGGCTACATAAAGAAAAACAAATATAATATGTTTTTGAAAAGACTCTAGTTACCTTCTTTCAAGAAATGATTTCAAATATGGGTAAAAGACAAAATATGAAAATCGGCTACACAAAGAAAACAAATATAATAAAGTTTTTGAAATGACTCTAGTTACCTTTTTTACAAACCCATAGAATGTCGACTTACTTGAAGTCATCATTCTCTTTGTATAGCATTAAATACCTCCTGTAAGAAATCCTTGTTAAAATATCCTTCTCAAGAATGTCAACTTTCTTGAAGTCCTCATTCTCTCTGAAGACTTTGAAAAACACAACATAAAGAAAACACTTGACATGACTATGTACAAATAAATATCTCAAAGCACTCATTGTACTTACACTCATTTAAAGTAAAGAAGTACTTATGTACCTCAAATCATTAATTAGGATAAAGACAAAACTACAATCCAACGTTCAATGTACTATTGTAAGAAATAGACTTTTTTCATAAAATATGTATTACCTAAAATATTACAACGACTAGTGTACCCCATATTTTACTTTTATGGAAAAAGTCTATTCTCGAATTTCTCTAAAGATGTTTTTGAAATAACATAACATTTCACATCTCAAAAAGGCTACGATTTCAAAAAGTAACGACTACTTTTTTAAAGCTATATAAACACACTCAAATAAACTATTCAACATGGAATGGAATGGACATGTGAGCTTACAACGAGAAAAATTCCTATTCGATATTTGAAAAGAGAGCCTTGAAAAAGAAAGAGAAAAAGAAAAGAAAGAAAAGAGAAAAAGTCAAGTATAGCTCTTTGACAAAGAGTATCCTCTGAGTGACAAACAGAACATTCTAAGAATCCTTCATTCGTGCATTCATATCATTCTGAAGGTTCTATAGGAAGTATTGTAACTTTGTTATTCACTATTTTCATTCTTTGTTGAAAGAAGTAGACCTCTGTGAAAGAGGGTGTTGCCCTTCTCTGTTGACAGAAGAAGACCTCTGTGAAAGAGGGTGTTGTCCTTCTCTGTTGAGAGAAGAAGATCTTTGTGGAAGAGGGTGTGCCCCTTCTCTGTTGAGAGAAGAAGACCTCTGAGGAAGAGGGTGTTGTACTATTTATCCGGTGACTCGGATGTTATAGTGGAAAGCTCAAGTGGTTTGCTTGGGGACTGGATGTAGGTCTGGGTATTGACCGAACCAGTATAAATTCTGTGTTTTATGTGTTGTGCTTTATTGTCTGATTATTTTATTTTATCGATCTTTATCGTATTTCACTATTCACTCCCCTCTAGTGGAATTTCATTTGGTATCAGAGCAGGTTTGCTGGTTTCGACATAACAAGTCTTCCAGCACAAATGGCATCTACCTCTTATGCTCGTGATATTGAAGGTCAACACGCATCTCGTCCTCCTTTCTTCAATGGCTCCAACTATGGATACTGGAAGTGCATAATGGCTATATTTCTCAAATCCATAGATTTTGTTGTATGAAATATTGTTGAGCATTCATACACATCTTCATCCGTAGACTATAACTTATGGTCTGATGAAGAAAAGAAAATGGCAAACCTAAATGCAAAGGCTATGAATGCCTTATATTGTGCCATTGATCAGAACGAATTCAATAGAATATCTATATGTGAATCTGCATATGATATTTGGCACTCTTTAAAGAGTATTCATGAAGGAACCAACAAAGTGAAAGAAGCCAAAATCTCATCTCTTGTCAGAAAATATGAGTTGTTCAAAATGAACAAAGATGAACCCATCACAGAGATGTTTACCAGATTCACCAACATCACCAACGATCTGAAATCTCTGGGTGTAATATAATCCCAGACAGAAAAGGTGAAGAAAATCTTGAGATCTCTCACAACTGATCGGGAGAAAAAGACTAAAGCTATTGAAGAAGCTCAAGATTTATCTAAGCTTACTCTGGACGACTTAATAGGCAATCTTATGGCCTATGAAGTCCACATGAAAGAAAGAAGGGAAGAAGAACAACCGATAAAGAAAACTCTTGCTTTCTCAGCTCTATCTGAGAATGAAGACTCAGATAAAGAATCCGAAATTGCGCTACTAACCAAAAAATTCCAGCGCTTCATGAGAAGGAACTGGCTTCCAAACAAGCACAAGGAAAGAAAAGATCCCAAGGAAGATCCCATGTGCTATCAGTGTAATAAGCCAGGTCACTTGAGGCGTGATTGTCCCCTTCTCAAAAGAAAGTCCAAGACCGAGGAACCAAAGAAGCGGTTCTTCAAGAAAAAGGCTCTGCATGCTCAATGGGATGACTCAGAACCATCCACCAGTGAAGAGTCAAGTGATGATGAAGCCGAAACTGCAAACATGTGCTTCATGGCAAACGAAAGCTCTGTAAGTGAAATTTCTGATTTTTCCTTTGAAGAACTTCTAGATGCTTTTCAAGAACTATTTGAAGAATCTAGAAAATTTAGTTTCAAAAATAAAACTTTAAAATCTGAAAACTTAGAGCTTTCCCAGAAAAATGAAAAACTCAGCAGTGAAAACTCTGAGTTGAAAAAGAAAAATCTTCTTATTACTTCTGAAATCTTATCTACTAGCTTCAAGACTAAAAATCTGCAAGTAGAAATTTCAGAATTAAAAAGTAAAACTGAAAACCTTATGAAAACGGTTTTCAAGTTTACTAAAGGAAAAAAGAACTTGGATAAACTCCTATCTTCTCAAAAAGTCTCTTTCTACAAGAATAGTATTGGCCACTCTCATTTCAACAAGCCTTCTTGTATGAATCAAAAGATCACTTTTGTGAAAAGTTTGTATGAACCAAATAAGGAGTATTATAATGTTAATTTTTTTAACTCCTCTAAGGTTGTAGACAAACCCAAATCCAAATGGATATGGGTTCCAAGGTCTAACAAAAAGGGACCCGATTGGGTACCAAAAAGAAATTTTACTTGATGATCTGCAGGCTCCAAATAAGAAGAACAAAGGGATTCTAGACAGTAGATGTTCAAAACACATGACTGGACATTCAGACCTCTTTGTTGTTCTTCATAAAAAGGAAGGAGGAACCGTCACCTTTGGAGATAACAACAAAGGTTTGATAATAGGTATTGGTAATATTGGAAATATAGATAAACCTCTTATCAAAGACGTTCTCCTGGTTAAAGGCTTAAAACATAACCTTCTAAGTATTAGTCAAATGTGTGATACTGGTTATAATGTTAGCTTTAATCTTATAGCAGACACCAACGAAAACATTATCTTAAAAGGTATAAGAAAAAATAATATATATGAACTATACCTAGAAAACATCACAGAACATTGCCTCATAGCTAATAATGACTCTCAACATCTATGGCACATGAGAATGGGTCATGTCAATTCTAAATACATGTCTAAATTAGCTAAAGATAAGTTAGTACGTGGGTTACCCAAAATATCTTTTAAAAAGGATTATTTTTGTGATGCATGTCAATTAGAAAAACTGTCAAAATCTTCTTTCAAATCAAAAAATATCATTTCAAGCAAAAGACCTTTAGAGCTTCTCCACCTGGATCTTTTTGGTCCTTCTAGTGTAGCTAGTCATAATCACAATAAATACGTTTTTGTCATTGTAGATGACTACTCAAGATTTACTTGGGTGATATTTTTGAAAAACAAAAGTGATACATTTTGTCAATTTGAAATTTTATGCAAAAAATTACAAAATGAAAAATCTTGTTCTATTGTTAAAATCCGTAGTGACCATGGGGGAGAATTTGAAAATGAACTTTTTGAAATTTTTTGTAACTTGCATGGTATTTCTCATAACTTTGCCTTTCCTAGAGCTGCACCTCAAAATGGTGCAGTAGAAAGAAAGAATAGAACCCTTCAGGAATCTGCTAGAACTATGCTCCAACACAATAATCTTGCTAAATCTTTTTGAGCAGAAGCTGTTAATACTGCATGCTACATAACAAATATAGTTCTCATTAGACCCTTATTAAATAAAACTCCCTATGAACTATTCTATGACAAAACTCCAAGAATAGACTACTTTAAAGTCTTTGGGTGTAAATGCTTTATGCTAAACACAAAAGATAGCCTAGATAAATTTGATGCTAAATCTATTGAAGGCATATTTTTAGGATATTCAAGTCATAGTAAAGCATATAGAGTTTTCAATAAGTGTTCTAAGTCTATTGAAGAATCTATGCATGTTAGTTTCTGTGAATCTATTGATCAATCTGTTCATAAGCAAACTAACGATGATGATGTTGAAAGTACAAATTTATTTTTAGATAACACAGCTAAGTCTAATGAAGATGATCATCAAAGAACATTTGTCGATATCAAAGATCATCCTCAAAAGCAGATTTTGGGAGAACTGACAAAGGGGGTTCAGACTAGAGCTCAGCTAGAACGGATTGCAAATATGGAATTCATTTCTCAACTTGAACCAAAGAAGATTAATGAAGCCATCATCAATGAGTTCTGGATGCTAGCCAAGACTGAAGAACTGAATCAATTCCAAAGAAATGAAGTTTGGGATCTTGTACCAAGACCAAAGGATCATCCAATCATTGGGACAAGATGGATCTTCAGAAACAAGCTAGATGAAACAGGTAATGTTATAAGAAACAAAGCAAGACTAGTGGCTCAAGGATACAACCAGGAGGAAGGTATTGATTTTTGATGAAACGTTTGCTCCTATTGCTAGACTTGAATCTATTAGAATGTTTTTAGCATATGCAAGCTGTATGGATTTCAAATTATATCAAATGGATGTTAAAAGTGCCTTTTTAAATGGTTTTATAAATGAAGAAGTTTATGTAAAACAACCTCCAGGATTTGAAAATGAACAATATCCAGATCATGTTTTCAAACTCAAACGTGCTTTGTATGGTTTAAAACAAGCACCTCGTGCTTGGTATGATAAACTTAAAACCTTTTTGTTAAAAATTGGCTTTTCTGTAGGCAAAGCAGACTCTACATTATTTGTAAAAATAGTGAATAATCATACCCTAATTATTCAAATATATGTAGACGATATCATCTTTGGATCTTCTAACAGCACTCTTTGTGAAGAATTTTCTAAGTTCATGCAGAAAGAATTTGAAATGAGTATGATGGGAGAACTCACCTACTTTCTTGGACTGCATATTAAGCAAACCAAGGATGGAGTTTTCATCAATCAATCTAAGTATGCTCGTGAACTTCTGAAGAGGTTAAACATGAACTCAACTGCTTCAAAAACTACTCCTATGAGCACTACTACTGTTTTGGACAATGATGAAGATGGTAAGTCTGTTGATACAAAGGCATACCGAGGTATGATAGGATCACTTATCTATTTAACTGCTAGCCGTTCAGATATAATGTTTAGTGTTTGCTTGTGTGCTAGATTTCAGTCAAATCCAAAAGAATCACATCTTAAAGCTGTAAAAAGAATAATGAGATATTTAAAAGACACAGTTGATTCTGGATTATTTTATTCAAAATCCTCTACATTTGATTTAATCTCATACAATGATGCTGACTTTGCTGGAAGTAAATCTGACAGAAAAAGCACAAGTGGAACATGTCATATGCTAGGGCACTCAATTGTATCATGGTTCAGTAAAAAACAAAACTGTGTATCCTTATCAACCACTGAAGCTGAATACATTGCTGCTAGCCTAGCCTATACACAAGTTATCTAGATGAAACAAACCTTAAAATATTTTGGTTTAAATTTTGAAAATACAACTATCTTCTGTGATAATACTAGTGCTATAAACTTATCTAAGAATCCTATTTTACACTCACGAACTAAGCACATTCAAATAAGACACCACTTCTTAAGAGAACAAGTCTTAAACAACATAATTAAACTAGAATTCATACCCACTAATCAACAGTTAGCAGACATATTCACTAAACCATTGAAACATGAAGACTTTACACGAATTAGAAGAGAACTAGGAATATGCAAACTAAGTGACTTATAAATTAATCACACTTATTATAATACTTCTTATAAGTTTTGTTAAAATCTTATTTTCAAAAAGTTCTTTCTTCTTATCGATTTTTGTTAGTCAAACTAGGTTTCCATATTCACGTACACTTTAAACTCTTATAAGACACATTCTTTATATCTTTCAACTTGTCATCTGTCAAGTACACATCCATTATGACTCCTTGTCCTATCTTCTTTCACTCATATCCATAAAAACTAATTATATTAAAAGCTATCATCACTCATCTCATAACTGTTACGACAAAGAAGCCATACATGATACTTCAAGTACAAGGTTTTGATGATAAGCAAGTGGAATCAACTGCATTTCAGCTAAGGCTATGAAGAAATTGAAGAATTCAGTGAAGAATCCTTGAAGACTAGTGTGCAAATGTTTAATTCATTAAAAGTCTTAGATTCTTGTAAGAGCCTTACTTAGAGTGCATATTTAGGTTGCATTTCATCTTAAAAGTCTTTAGAAAAACTTTTCTAAAAGAAACTCTTTTGAAAATCTTTTTAGAAAACTCTTTTCTTAAATTTTCATGTTTATTAGTCGACCAATAGACTTATCAGTCGACTAATCCTTTCGCGCCATATTTTCTAAAAAGTCATTCTTGTCAAATTAGTTGACTAATGGTTTTTCAGTCGACTGAACAGAACATGTGTTTTCTAAAAAATTTAGCAGCAGTCGACTAATGCTTTTTATTAGTCGACCAAACAGAATGTTTGTTTTTCAAAAGTTTTTAGCAGCAGTCGAATAAAAGGTTTTTCAGTCTACTGATGATATTATCAGTCGACTAACTTTTCTCAAGTCGACTAAGTTTTAAAAGTTCAGATTTTCAAACGGCTCGATTAACAGATCAGTCGACCGACGATAACTGTCAGTCTACTAATAACTAACTATTAGTCGACTAACTGATGTTTCAGTCGACTAATTTTGTCGTTTTCCTGAAACTTCAAAAAGGCGTGTCTTTTCATTTTTCAAACGTTTTGATCGTTCAAAATGGACCGTTTTGACACTCTTTCATACTCTCAACGTATGGAATCTTTTAACTATAAATATGAGTGCATTTTACACTCAAAAACAACAATTCAATCGATTTGAATCTTGCTTTTCACTCTTATTCAGTCAAATATTGATTTTCTCACTCACGTGATATTTTCACTTCAGTTTTTCACTCAAATCACTTTGAGAGATAGTGAATTCGTGAGTAGAGTATTTCAACAACCTCAAAAGCCAATTGCATCTCATTTGCATTCAAAAGGAAGGCTCATAGGTTGTATTGTAAGTTGTTATTTCTTTTGTGTAAAAAGGACTCCTTGGTGTAAAGGAGTTGTTTGCTTTCAGTGGGATTGTTACTGAAAGTGGGACCGGTTATGGTCTGTGTGATCTTGTAGTTTACAAGGTTGATAGTGGAAAATCTCAAGCGGGTTTTGCTTGGGGACTGGATGTAGGTCGGGTTTGACCGAACCAGGATAAAATCTTGTGTTCTTTGTGTGTTTGCTTTGAGATTTGCAAAATCATTCAATATTCCATAGAAAAGTTTTAAAAGCACTATTCACCCCCCCTCTAGTGCTCGTTGCCTCGATCCTAGTGCACTTTCATTTGGTATTAGAGCAAGGTTTGCTATTACTTTGATTTGACCATCATCTAGCATGGCAACTACAACATCTCAGCACAAAGAAAGAAGCTCCTCTGTTCGTCCTCCTCTCTTCGATGGAACAAACTATGGATACTGGAAAGTAAGAATGACAATATTCCTGCAATCCATGGATCTCGATATCTGGAGAGTTGTTTCAGAAAAGTACCAAACTCCATCAACTGATTTCAGCCGATGGACCGATGAAGAAAAGAAGACTGCTTCACTGAATGCCAAAGCCATGAATGCATTATATTGTGGCGTTGATAAGATAGAGTTCAATCGCATCTCTCAATGCTCTACAGCTAATGAAATCTGACATACTCTTCTCGTAACACGCGAAGGTACGTCAAAGGTAAAGGAATCTAAAATTGCTTCTTTAGTTCATAAATTTGAATTGTTCAAAATAAAGCAAAATGAATCTATATCGGACATGGTAACTAGAATGACCGATATAACTAACACTTTGAAATCCCTTGGAAAAGAATATTCACAAGTGGATTTAGTCAGAAAGATTCTAAGGTGTTTAACTCCTGAATGGGAGAGAAAAACCACTGCTATTGAAGAAGCAAATGATCTCAATACTCTCACTCTTGAAGACTTAGTTGGTAACCTAATGGCATATGAGGTCCAACTTCAAGACAGACAAGAAGAAGAGCCTAAAAAGAAATCTCTTGCTTTTAAGGCTACTTCTGACTCAGAAGATTCTGAAGATGAAGATATTGCCCTCATCACAAGGCAATTCAGAAGATTCATCAAAAAGGGAAGATTTCAAAGAAAGGCAAAGAAAATAGATTCTTCCATTCCCAATGAAGTAAAGTGCTTTAACTGCAAAAAGGCAGGACATATCAAGAAAGATTGTCCTCTTCTCAAATTCAAGCCAAGGACCAATTCAAGAAGAAAAAGGCATTTCAAGCCTGTTGGGATGATAGTGACTCCTCCTCTAATGAAGAATCAAATGAAGAAGTCGCCAACATGTGTTTTGTAGCACAAGAGAATTCGGTAAGTCAATTTGACTATGATGAGTTATTTGAAGCATTTAATGATTTATATGCTAAATTTAAGAGTCTTAGTTCTAAAAATAAAGAGTTAAAAACTGAAAATTTAACTCTTGACTCTCAAAATAAAGTGTTACTTCAAAAAATAGAAGATCTCAAGAAGGAAAATTCTTGCCAAGCACTTGAGATAAAAGAAATTGGAGTTAGAACCAATCTCTTACAAAAGGAAATATCTAGTCTTAAAGAAAAGTCAAATGATCTTCTTTCTATAGTGACCAAATTCACAAATGGTCAAGAGAATCTAGAAAAACTTCTTGGTTCTCAAAGAAATCTCTTGATGATAGCTGGAATTAAATATCTTTTAGGGTTTGTCGGTAGGCTCATCACACTCGCCTTCATCTCGACGGTGATCTGAACTTTCCCTGGAAGGATCCGTCATAAACTCCGTCATCTTGGAGATGATCCAAATCTTCTTTGGCCCCGGGGGTCGACTCGCTTAATTCGCCTTCATCTTGACGACAATTGAGAGATCCCTTTTGCAGATATTTAATTGCAGCTTAAGTGATTGAGGAGATATGGAAATTAAGTGGATTTTTTCTGTATCACCCAGGATATTTCAACTGCTTTATTTTTCAAGAATGGTCTTTAAAAATGTGTCATTGACTGCGATCAATATCAATCACTCATGGCTTTGCAACAACATTGAATTCTCTTTGCTGGCCATATCGCGGATTTAATCTTCATCCTTTTGGTTGGCCAATAAAAAGATTTTGAACTTTGAATCATTTTTCGTGAAAGCATTGCCCTTTCGGAAGTAATAGTGGAGGTATTCTGAAGTAATAATTTTGTGCAATAAAGATTTTTGAAATCAACAAATATTTAATGACAAATTGGCAAAATTTTCTTGAAATCCTTTTGTGAAATCGAGCATTTGAAGCACAATGCAACACATCCATGACAAAAATTCTCTTCTCCTTTCCCCAAAGGAGAAGATTCAGAAATTAGAATTGGGAATTACTCCTCTCTTCCCTGAAGAGGAGGTGTTTGCAAAACGAACTTTCGAAGAGAAATTAAGCTTTTGTCAAAACTTCCTAACATTAGGCTTCTCTTATGGAAAGGGGGCCGGAATTTGTGAGGTTTAATGAATTGGTCATGAAGGAACGAGTTCATCACACTCTCCATGAAAAGAGGGTCCTTCATGATGAAATGGCCTAGTCTGAAATTATGGGGCCACAAGGAAAGCAAGTCTCCGTCGAGTCTTTCCCTATAAAAAGGGTTCCTTGTGTGACATCTGGAATTTTGTTTTGCAAACGGTTCACAAAGACACGAGTCCCTTCAAACTCTCCCTAAAAAGGAGCTAAGTGAACGAATTGGATAGCATGCGAAAAGAGCAAGCTCCCTCGAACTCTCCCTATAAAAAGGGTCTCTCGCAAGAGAAAATGATTGAAATTGGTATTGGATGACCAAAAGGGTCAAATTTTGGAAATTGGAATTTTGAAATTTGATATTTGAAATTGGAAATTGGAAATTGGAAATTTGGAAATTGGAAATTGGAAATTGGAAATTGGAAATTGATTGGCTAAAAAGGTCAAAATTGTGAATTGGTTTACTGAGAATGACATGGGTTCTATAGGGATTCATCCTAAGAATGACATTGGTTCTATTGAGAACGGCATTGGTTCACTAGGAACGACATGGGTTCGATAGGTATTCAGCCTACGAACGACATTGGTTCAATTAAGAACGACATTGGTTCACTGGGAACAACATGATTTCAATTAAGAACAACATTGGTTCACTGGGAACAACATGGGTTCAATTAAGAACAACATTGGTTCACTGGGAACAACATGGGTTCAATAGGGATTCAGCCTAAGAACGACATTGGTTCAATTGAGAACAACATTGGTTCACTGGGAACGACATGGGTTCAATAGGGATTCAGCCTAAGAACGACATTGGTTCAATTGAGAACGACATTGGTTCCGCAGGGATTCGACCTACGAACTATCAATTCCATAGGAATTCAACCTAAAGATCATAGCTTAAGAAGGAATGATTCCAACTTGTGAGCTTTGAATGGACTAGGTGCTAAACTGGGTTTTTGAGGGAAGATTTGAATCAGAATTCAACTCTTCAAGGAAAACTAGATGAATTGGATTTTGAAAGAAAATTCGGGTCGGAACTCGGATCTTCTAGACCGACTTGCAGGGTAGTTTGAGTAGAAGTTCAAACTTGTAGCGGAAAGCTAAGCGAATTGGATTTGAAAGAAAATTCAAGTCGGAACTTGGATTTTCTAGACCAACTCTAAAGGAAAAGAAAACTCGAGTCGGAACCCGAATCTTCGAAGGAAAACCAAGTCCATTATGGAAGGAAAAGAAACCCGAGTCGGAACTCGAATCCTGAAGGAAAGGTAGATTAATTTGAAGGAAAGGAAATTCGAGTCGGAACTCGAATCCCAAAGGAAAACTAGATTATTTCGAAGGGAAGGAAATTCGAGTCAGAACTTGAATCTCAAAGGAAAACTAAACTGGTTAGAAGGAAAAGAAATTTGAGTCGGAACTCGAATTCCTGAAGGAAAATTAGATCAAATAGAAGGAAAGGAAATTCGAGTCGGAACTCGAATCCCAAAGGAAAACTAAACCGGTTAAAAGGAAAAGAAATTCGAGTCGGAACTCGAATTCCTGAAGGAAAATTGGGTTAACCAAAAGGAAAAGAAATTCGAGTCAGAACTCGAATCCCAAAGGAAAACTAAACCGGTTGGAAGGAAAAGAAATTCGAGTCGAAACTCGAATTCCTAAAAGAAAACTGGGTTAACCAAAAGGAAAAGAAATTCGAGTCGGAACTCGAATCCCAAAGGAAAACTAAACCGGTTGGAAGGAAAAGAAATTCGAGTCGGAACTCAAATTCCTAAAGGAAAACTAAATCAGTGGACACTGAATTTTAAAGTGTACCAGTGTAAACACCGGATTTTGAAAATATGCCAATACAAGCATTATGTTTTGAAAAATTACCAGTATGAATACTGGGTTTTGAAAGATTACCAGTACGAGCGCTGGATTTTGGAAAATTACCAGTACGAGCACTGGATTTTGAAAGATTACCAGTACGAGCACTGGATTTTAAATGGTTACCAGTACGAGCACTGGGTTTTAAATGGTTACCAGTACGAGCACTGGGTTTTGAAAGTTTACCAGCACGAACACTGGATTTTTTTAAAAAAATTACCAGCACGAGCACTGGATTTTGAAGAATTACTAATTAATTTTGATGGAAGATTTTCAGTCTCCATCCTTACGACAACTTTGACAACTGTCGGGGCCTCAGGATTTATCCCTTATCCTGAACGGGGAGTTCGATGCAAATGAAAATCGATGCAGATGAATGCAAATGAATGCATGCAAATGCAAATGAATGTAAATGGGTGCACATGTGTGCAAAATGAGAGATTTGTTTGATCCTGCCTGCATACAGGATGTTTTGAAGACAATTTTCAAAATAATGCCCCAGTGTAATGGGGGAGTAAGATATTGGATGAAAGGATAAATAATTGATATTTGATGAGAATTCTCTGAGGATAACGAGGTAAAAACTGACAATGAGCTTCTTGGTTGATTAGAGAGGCACTTTGAAAAAGGTTACCCCTTATAAGAAGACATTTAAACATTTGCAAATGAGGAATATAAAAGATGACGCCAGGCCATAAGAAAGATTGACAAATTTATTAATGCATTGAAGAAGGAAATAACAAATTGATAGAAAAACTGGGACTACATTGTACCTTCAAAATGACGAAATGATGAAAGTGACATAGTCTCGACATTGTCAATTTTTAGAAAACTTGCTCAGGATGGTCGACTGGTATCTTCCTCATCTTCAATAAGGATATTCTTGTCGATGCAATCTTGAATGATATTTTTCAGGACGAAACAATTCTCAGTGTCATGCCCTACTGCCCGATGAAATTTGCAAAATCTTTCTTTGAATCTGCCCATGATTGTTGCGGGATCAGCTGCTTTAGGTAAACGGATCATATCTTTTGCAAGCATGTATTCCAGAACACTCTCTAGTGTTTGGTCCAGAGGGGTGAACTTTCGATCCGTACTCCAATCCTTGCGCTTTGGCTTTTCTTGATCTTTCTCTTTATGCTGAGGACTAGATTGAAGAGGCCTATCATTGTTGGAGAATTTTCCTTTTTGGCCCTTGGATCCCTCTGAATAGTGATCATGATTTTTCTTGTTGCTTTTGCTATCATTGGCAGAAAGAGTGAAGTGAGCCTTCTTCTTCTGCTCACTCTGATTGTTACCTTGTATAACGATGAAGCCTTCATAAACTCCATTTTCCATGCTTAGCTCGAGCCACTCGGCTCGTTCTGTCAGTTCGATGAAGGTTTTTGACAGTGCCGTGGAAATGAGACCTTTCAAGGGTTGTGAAAAATTATTCAAGATTAGTGACAATGCATGCCCTTCTGATATCGGGTCTCTCATCTTATTGCAAGCTGACCTCCATCGGTGGATAAAATCTCGGGCCTTCTCGTTTTCTTTCTGTTTCAGGCCACAGAGGTGGCTGAGGGTCGGGAGCGCCTCAGCATTGAACAGAAAGCGCTCAATGAACATATTCACCACCTTATCAAATTCTTTCAGCTCTATGGGGTTAATGTGCTCCGAGTACCATTTAGTTGCCGTTCCCTCCAGACTACGAGGGAAGCAAAGGAAGAGTGCCTGATTGTCACGCTTGAATCGTGAACATTCAGCGAAAAACATGGCGAGATGAGCCTTAGGGTCACCAGAACCATCAAACTTGATAAATTTTCTGGGGAGATTATCCAGATTGTCATCCTCATCTAAACCATCATAGAAGTCTTCGCTGGTGAAGACTTTCTTGCCCTTGTCGCGGGCCTGCAGATCTTTGAC
Organism: Nuphar pumila; assembly: GCF_984573655.1. NCBI lineage: Eukaryota > Viridiplantae > Streptophyta > Magnoliopsida > Nymphaeales > Nymphaeaceae > Nuphar > Nuphar pumila. Next base: position 65,832,682 of record NC_143255.1, on the reverse strand, counting down.
CATTTTCATCATGTCTTTTAGCTGTGACTGAGTAGGGTCATTAACAGACTGTTTTTTGGATTTGTAAGCCGACCCCTGACCCTGAGTCGACCTTTTGAATTCATATTTATTTTCACATTCCTTGTCAGCATCGTCAGCTGATTCTGACTCATCAGACATTTCCTCGTGACGTCTCTGCTTTTTGCTGATATTCTTGATGGTATGACCCTTATCTTTCTGTTTGGTCTGAATTTGCTCAATACTGGCCTCAGCTTGCTCTGCCAGCATCTTGGTCATCATTTTTTTGAACATGACGTACATTTGGGGATCGATGCCATCATCCGCCTGCTGACCCTGACTCTGGATTGATTGAGGTGAGTCCATCTCTTCTTCTGAAGCTACTGAGTACGCCACGCCTTCAACTGATGTGGTTTTCTTTCTGGATCTTGTATGAACCATCGGGTATCACAAATGTTCTCTTGGATATTGCTGATGCTCTCTGCAAAGTAGAACTGATGGTTAGGCTTCTGAAGGAAATTTGGTTTGGAGGAAAATATTTGTTGAGAACTTTGGTAGACAATTGAAATAATATCCCATTACTAGGGATTGAGTCGTCGCTGGGATTACGACAATTGTGTTGCTATTCTTTGCAAGATAAACAACTGAAAATATGCCTTGTTACCTAGGCGAGGTCGTCAAACCAAAGTGAAATGTAAAGGAATTTTATTGAGGGGAGAAACATGATTTTATCAATAATACACTTGACAGAGGGGAGGGGGACAAACAATTTTCCACCACTCTACAAAATCAGAAGACACGCGAGGACCAGAAAAAATATTAAGACTGACAAAGGAATCTCAGCCATGTCTGGCAGAATGGTATGCTCCGGACCACTGATCTGATGCGAGATCGAATTCTGGCAGAACCCCCGCTAGTGGACGAATCTCTACGCGCTTCTGCCTCTGAGAGAACTGCCTAACACACCGCTCGGGATGATAGTATGCGCAGAAGAACGGGCCAAGTAGTCTGAATCGCTTGCCGTATGCATAAGTATATCTGGGAGGTGATTCCTGGCGATCAAAGTAGTCCCATACGACCTCTTCCTCCTGAAGGTTGTCGATCAAGAACCGGTATCGCGCAACTGGAAGAAGCTTTTCACCATTGTATCTGAATGAACTGGCTCAGGCGAGCACATGCCGGAGGAACCAAGACTGCAAGGCATAGGTGCACCCTTCGACTAGGATCGACTCTCCGAGTGCGAAATGAGTCAACCCTCGGTATAGAAAAGCGAGTGCGGCCATGGCTATTGAGAGGTGGCTGATCTGTCGACTTCCCCATCTCCTCATAAGCTGAACTATTCTGATATCCATGTAATTCCGTCCATCGGGAAAGAAAGCTAATCCCACCGTGCACAGAACCATCGCGTGCTGAATTCTTTCTCGAGCTGTTCTGGACAACGAGCTGACTTCCACAAATGTCCCATACTGTCTGTAGATTTCGAGCAGATCCACATATTCGTTTCCATCCTCTTCTATCAATGGTCAAGACTTGCGTCCTGTCATGCGAGCTAAGGCATCCTTAGGGTCCAGACCCTTAACATTAATCAGAAACTGTTTCTCCAATGGATCTCCAGGCTGACCGGCTGGCTCGAGCAATCCCATAATCTCTGAAAATTCATCCATCAGCACTGTCATCTATAGAAGTGCTCGGATTCCACCGCTCTGCTAGTGCATGAATCAAGTTGCCGTTGACTGTCTGCTTTCCCACTGCGAACACCAGTTCTAATCCACACTCGTCCAGATGATCCGGAAACATATGAGAGAAGTTCTTGAACCATGAATAATACCACCGGGGAAAGAAAGATCTGGTGCTGAGGACTCGATGTTCGGGAAGACTTTGTCGCACCTCGTAGGAGATGTGACCCTCGGGGAAGACTGAATCAAGCTGACTGGATGCCATCGGACTGAAAGACATGGAAATTGGAATAAGACTTGGAAAATACAGGAATTTTGAGGAAAATGCATGCAGAATAAAAATAAAGCAGGAAATTTGAGATCCAGAAGACAGGAGAGATGGGAAATCACCCGGAGTTTTGAAGAAAATAGAGGAATTTCATGAAAATCGTCCAGGGTTTTAATATTTCATAAAATGGAGTATTTGAAAATCGTCCAAGGTTTAAAACATGGACAGTACATGGACATAGATTGGGGAATTTTGAGAAAATCGTCCAGTATTTTAGAAAATTGGGAAAAATATGGAAAATAAAAAGGAAATAACATATTCAATCAAATTATGCATAAACAAGTATGCACAAAAACATTCCCTAAAAGCTGACTCTAGATGCACAAATTTTGAAATGGCTGTGGGACCTTAATCCTAACTCTAAGGCTCAGATCATCTGTATCCAATCCAGTTATGCCTATATACTCAAGCCAAGGCTCAATGTACGTGGCATAAAATCAATTTCTCCGGTTCTAGGTTCAAGTTTTCCAACATCCTTGAGCACCTGCCGATATACGTTGGACTATGGCCCTTGGTACGTGGCAAGGGGGTTTTCACCCAAATAGGTGGCCCAGTTGTGAGGCTCTGTCCCGAACTATGGTTCTGGAAGAGAGCCCAGCCACGTGAAGACCGGGACAATATAGGTAGGGTGATTTTTGAAATATGAGCACATGCAAGAAAACAGAGGGCTCTTTGTCCTAAAGAGATAGAATTTAGAAATATTTGAAGAAGCAAACATTGTTTTCATACAATTCCTAAATTGAGGAGTGTTGTATTAGACCTAAGTCTATGTGAGCATGAATAATTCTCCTCAATATGGTCCTACCAAATCATACCTAGTCTATATGCATTCCATGTCAGCTGGGTTCAAGTCTAGGCTCCTAGGTTCACATGATATCATAAAGCTGACATTCCATGGAAATCGATTTTGACAATCTGAACTAAGTAGAGCATTAGATTGATCAGGCGAAGACAGGTCCCATCACGGTCGCCAAACCTGTTATCATCGCAAAATTTTTACTTTAGCAAATCAAACTGACTTTTGAAAAAGTTTTGAAAATAACTCGCCTCCGTTTTTAAAATGCGGGAAAATTCCGAAGAATGGGACTCGTTTGTCGGTACGAGGTTCAACCGTTCCTGCCACCTTTAACAGGGGTAATTGAACCAAGGATCAATCTACTGCTCTGCTCTATTCAACTTGTCTAAATCATATTTTAATTTCTAAATGCACGTAGAATCAGGCATGTGCTATGGATTTTCTGAAAATGCACCTTTGAAAACATGATGTTTGCTTTGAATAACTGAAACACTTAGAATAGATATCACATGGAAAATCGTGAATTGGGATTTGAAATGTACTTCTGAGAAAAGTAAAAATCGGTTTTTGAAGAAATCTTGAGATTTTGTGAAAATTGATTTTGAAAAATGTGAAATAACTTTGAAAAACTTGGTTTCTTTGAATTCAAACTTTGAAATTGAAAATATAACTTAGAAAAATTGAATTTGGAACTTGGAAAATACTTGAAATATTATTGGCAAATCAATATTTTGAGAAAATCGATTTTTGAATAAGACTTAGGAAATTTTTGAGAAAAATAAACTTCTTTGAATTGAAATTTGAATTGGAATTGGCAAATGCATGAAATGAATGAATATGGATTTGAAGAATTGAGAAATACTTTTTGTATTTTTGAGAAATGCAGTGCATTTTGAAGTTAGCCTAAGAGTGTAGGCTGAATGTGGCTAATGTGAAGATCATAAATCTGGGTATCATTCATATTCTGACTATGGCCATAAATACAAATTCCACCAAGTTTATAAACTTCATAAAAGCTAGTGTATGTGCCATTCGTGTAGACCATAGTGAGTTTGAATATGCATGAATCATCATCCATCACACATTAAAATTATAAAAATAAACTATATGCAATGCAACCTAAGCTAAGCAGGAAATGTAAATTCTTATTCCAAAGTTTAATTACAAATTACATCACTATTGAAATTTAAATACATAAAAAATAAAGTCTTCAATGTACCTGCAAAACTAGAAAACTTGGTTAATGAAAATATGTTGGCTTTTCTAGATTTATCCAACAATATCAGGAAATTGTTGGATTTTGCTAGATATAAGCCTTTTTGCCATGATTCCCTTAAATCAAAATGATAAAGTATGAAGAAATAATAAAGGTAAAATATGAAATTTCGAAATTGGGGTCAAATGACCAAAATACCCCTAATAACAAGACTATGGCCTTGAAATTAGGGTTTTTAGAAAGATATTTTGATAAAATGCAAGTTTTGAAATTTGAATGGAATAAACTCAAACCAAATATACTAGGACATGATTAAAAATATGAAATTAGGGTTAGGGATTTCGAAATTTAGGTCAAATGACCAAATTGCCCCCGATAGCAAGACTATGGCATTAAAATCAGGGTTTTTAGAAAGAGATTTTGGTAAAAATTTGGGTTTTATGACCTAAATGAAATCAAATAACTACAAAATTAAACCTAAAGTATCCTAAGATGCTTATGAACATAATAAAACCCTAAAACCATATGCTTATGCACGAAAATCCAATAATATCACAAAAACTGTGATTTTAGCAGTGTTTTTGGATCTTTCAGGAACCCGGTTTTGCCATTTGCTTAATTCAGCCATCTAATGGATTCCAAAATCCATAAAAATTGGTACTTGAACTTGTTATAAACCTAATGTCGAATTGGAATTATAAAAATAATTTTTTGACATTAAATCAATCCAAAAATTGCATTAAACCCTAAAAATATGCTATTTTTGACCTAATTCACCAACCAGTCTCAGTCCAAGACCTGAACCGGGGGTCAAATCTCCAGAGAAATTTATGAAATTTTACAGAAATTAACTAGGAAGAAAAACAGAGATTTCCCAATTTACAGATCGGAAAAATCATCTTCGGTTAGGGAGAAACCCTTCCGGCAATCTGAGCTAACATATTTCACTTTTAACAGGGATTAAAACGGCTACTTCAGATTGAAAATACAGACATAAATAGCAATCCTAAACAAAAATCTCTGAAATTTTAGTGGTGAATAGTATACATAAAAATAACAATACTCACTTTTTACAGATCTAAAATCGAATCTGTGGTTTGGGATTTATGACTAACACAAGTCTGATTAGGGTTTTGGAAAACTCTAACGAGTTTTAAAATTAAAAAACAGATTCTCTGAAAGGGGAAAAATACTAAACAGTAATAAAAAATTCAGAAAATTTTACAGTAGACAGATCTATTCAATTTGAATCCATAGCACTTTACAGATCTAAAATCGAATATAAGATGAGAGAAATATCATCACAGCAAGTTACCTTCTTGATTTTAACCACGATTTTAAAGCTTTAAAAACCCGATTTTATGTCTGATTTTTTTGACAGGGTTCCCGAGATCCAAAACCTCTGATTTTTTTACAGGAACTCAATAACTCATGCATGCATCACATATAAAAAAAACAGAAATAAACAATGAGAACTTCAATCCAAAATAACATTATCTTTACTGTTCTAAACCTAAAACACACAGAAATTTAAGAAACTTGAAAAACCATGCATTAACTAATGTAAATAAATAAAATAAACCATAAAACAGTAAATAAAACTTATTTCTATGCTATAGAACGTAAAACAAACATGAATAAACCATGAAAATAAAATAAAAACAGGGAATCAATGGCTGGAATTTGATATCACCTTTAAAACATAGATTTAACCCATTAAAAAGGGTAAATCATATATTTTATTGGTTAATAATGTAAAGAATCATATTAAAATCAATTCTAATGGAATAAAATCCATGTAAATCACCCAAAACAGGGTTAGATCACCTTCTTGGATTGTTCTTGCTGATTCTTGATGGTTCTTGAGGTGAAATCATGGTTGATCTTCCATAAGGAGGGGTATCTAAGCCTAGATCTAGGTTTAAAACATTAAAATCATTAAATAAAATATGAAAAAGGCAAAGGAATTTGATGATGCATGAAATGCACATCATGTAAACAAGTTTTTCATGCATTTTGTATCAAGTTTAAGGTTTTAAACCCATGTTTAGATGTGTTTTGATAGTAAGGGGCTATGGTTTGAATTTCAGAAAAATCGGAGTTAAAATGGGAGAGTTATGGCTATTTCAGTGTTTGGGCACGGATTTCGAGGTGGATCAGATCCATATCTGACCCAATTAGGTCACTTGGACATTGGATCAATTCTTAAAAAGCCTAAAATCCAACCCACACACATATCCATACCCATTTCAAAAAGTTTTGCAAAAAACCCCTCAGAAAGTGGCGCTTAGTAAAATATATTTTTATAACCCTGTTTCTGAAAACTATCAAAAGTATAAATTATAGTTTCCAGCAAACCCTAGGCGTCTTTGGCATTGGGATTGGCGCCTCCTACAGTGATTCTAGCTCCAGCACCTTCCAACCTCTCATCCCACTTCATTTCCATCGAAAATTGGGTTTTTGCTTGGAAATCAAGCATTACTCTATCTCTCTTTCCATTCTTTTTCGTTTCTTTAGTATCCTTGCTACGTTTTCTCACCATTTGCTGTGTTTTTGCAGGTGTAGCAGAGGTGGAGACCATTAATCTTGCTTGGAAGTGCGAAACACCCCAACAAGATGAGCTGGCCCTACCTCCATCCGGTTTTCTAAGCCCTCCGATCGCGAATCGGCACCCGTTCCATCTTCGGTGGATCTCCAACGTGTTGCAGCTGTAGATATCCTGTTCGTGGTGACATTCCAGCATTCTCGAACCATTCGGGACGTTAATCCAAGGCCATTGTCCGCTCTCTTCTTCCCCACGATCGTCGGATCGCCCTAGAGGTAGATCTTCTTCTCCCTTTTCTTCTAGCTAAAACCCAAATCGTGTGTGCTTGTTTTCGTGTTTTCTTTTCTGTGTGTTTGCTGTATTTTTCGTGTTTCAACCTTAGTATAGCATTCGTGCACCGACCAGCACGTTAGATCTAGGTGTTGTTTCATTGTTTCATGATTCAAGGATCGATTTTTATTGTTTTTATGCAAAACGTGTAAATCGGCTAGAGGTTCTTTTAGCCGATTTGTTTATTTTTGTTTACAGCGTGTTCTACAATGTTTTTTTACAGAAAACTTGTTTTAAAAAGTTTATTTTGATTTATTCTGGGCGTTGGGACTGGATCAAAGAACGTTTTTATTGAAAACCAATAAATCGGCTAGATCCATTCTAGCCGATCTTGGTTCGTTTTGAGTTTGAGCCTTTGATCGGTTTTTGCAGAAAAAACTGGGTTAGCAGACCGTATTTAGATCATATTCAAGTTGAGTTTGCTGAAGTTCCATGTTGAGTTGAGTATATGGTGTCGTGGGATTTGTTTTTCAACATTCTTTGAATTAGAAGTGCATTTTTGTTAAGTGTGTGTGTTTAGATCGAGTAATCCGTGTAGTTAGCTGTTTGTGTGGTAGATAACAGTCTTATGAGATTGTTTAATTCAAAGTTCATAGTATTAGTTTTGTTCTAAATATTGTTTTTGATGTTTTAGTGTTATTAGTGTTTCGTTGTTTTTGAGAAAAATACCAAAAAATTAAGTTTTCGTGTGTTCTTGATTATAGTGTCCAGTCGACTGTCGTTTACTGTTCATTTAGTCTAGTTGTTACAGTAGTACTTTGTTGATTAATATTTAGTTAAAGTCGATTTTTATTTTGTGGTAATTGTAGTGGTAAGAATCTTCACTTTGTGATGTTTTGTGTTAGGCGTGTAGTTAGGGTGTTGTTCATGTTCTATGTAATGTCTACTTCCAGTATCATATTTCATTAAAGTGATTGTCATTAGTGTAGTTATATTGATTAAGATTCGTAGCATAGTATTATTTTAGTTTTGAATTTTTATGTTTTGAAAGGTCGATTTTTAATTAGGTAGCTGTCTTCCCCAAGGAGGGGCGGCAGCCATTAGAGCTCAATTCGAGCTCTAGGCTGCTTTTGGTAGCTTGTTAGCTTTTTAGTAAGTATTTCAAAGTGTCTAGCTACATTGTATTAGGATTTAGTATATTTAGACGTTTTCTTTTAGTACTTAGTAAGTTTGAATTAGGTGTTGTCGCCCTTAGTGTAGAGAGTCAAAATAATTTGGTAAGTAGGGATCTTCTAGAATCGTGTGGTTTGTCTAAAAAAAAAAAATCTTTACATTTTGAATGAGTCAAGGTAGAAGGGAGTTACATATTTAGTTTTGGAAATTTAGTTTGAAATCCAATTAAGTTGCCAAAAGGGGTTTCAACGGTTTTGAGAAAGAGAAGTTAATTATCTTCCAATTATTCTGAGAAAGTTCAAAACGGATAGTCTTTGTGAGCTGGGCGATTTTTAATGATTTCCAAATTTATTTTGCAAAGCATTTAAGGAAAGACAATAACTCCTCTTGGTTGGGATGGTTTCTACTTTACCAAAATATCAAAGTTGATTTAATCAAAGATTGTAACTCCCCTCTAGTTGGACGATTCTGAGAATTATCACTTTCCAATATTATCTTTGACATTTACTATTTCATATTTCTCTAATCGTCCATAGTACTTTAGCATAAAGTATGTTTAATTATTTTAGTTAATAGAATTAACCTTAGTTATTAATTATTTTAGTTAGATTGAGTTAATTAGAGTTTACTTGATTCTTTTAGGTTTATAATTAGTGTGAGTCTTAATTAATTAAGTCTTAATTTTAAGTGTTTAAATTAGCCAATGTCTAATTTAGTCAACCTAACCTAACCTAGTCAATCTAGTCAACCCAGTTAGGTTCGTCGTGTCCATAGTCTAAGTTGAGTACACCTAGTGAACCTAGTCACTCTAACCAAGTGTGGTGTGAGCTTAGTTCTATATTCAAACCATCACTCTTTGGTATTTAGTGAATTAGTACAATTTATTTTCAAGTTAGATTAATCTCAGTGTAAGTTAGTATAGGTTTTCATTTAGTCGATCTAATAGATTTTTCATTGTTTGTCTAAGGTGTTTGCTAACTATTTTTAGTAATTCAATTAGCTTAGTTGCAATTAGTTGGTATTCATTGTAGTCATTCATTCGTATAGTTAAGTGTATTTTTAAGTATATTAATTGCATTGCATTATTAGTTCATTCAATTCTTAGTCATAAAGTGCATCTCATATTTCATTTACCTCTCATTTAACATCATTGCATTTAACATCAGCATATAAAGTGTCATTCAGTACCATTTAGGATTGCATTAGGGTTAGATTGCATTTTTAAGTGTTTAAAATAGCTTTATAAAGTGAATAGTGCATTGAATCCGAAACCCGATTTTTGTCTCGACGCATTATCACCATTTCATGTGCAACAATTTCGAGTTTTCAAAATATTATTTTTCTATTCACTTTATTGGTGTATTAACTGTATGCAGACCCAATTTCAGCTCAATCCGAGTTGGTTTGGTCTGATTTTTAAGCATTTTGTGAAAACTGTTTTTTCTGGTTTTTAAATTACAAAACCTTTGATATCCTGATTTTTCCCAGATTTGAAACGCTTATATCTGGAGTTCCAGATACTGTTTTTCAATTCTGTAAAAACTGTCAGATTGTTTAATCTGTCAGTTGCAGAACAGAATAAATTTCGGAAAAATTGGATTTCGTTTGCCTTGTCAAACAATGGTTTTTCGATAACCTGTCAGTATGCTATTTTACACTAGTTAGGGGCAGTTTCGTAATTTTCGTAGTTTCGGTAAATTAGACTTGTTTTCCATAATTTCTGCATTTTAGGATTTGCATCATCATCATACAGCATTAGTAGAGTGAAATTGGTTAATTTTAGAATTAATTTAGTATTTTATTTAATTTTTGTTTGATAAATAGCATTTGTTTTGTAATTTTCGTACAATTAGAAATAGTTTAGTTATTGTTTTCATTGTTAGAGTAGAAAACTAACTTTGTATTTTTCTGCATTTTTAGGTTGAAAAGTATATTTATTGTCCAGGGTTATTATCCAAGTGAGAAGATTCTCTACGTGGCGAAAAGACTGAAATACCCTTGGCGTGGAGCAGAAGACTGATTGCTTGATTACTTTTCTTTTAGTGATTATTTGCAGTTGTATTAACTTTATAATTGTAGGTTGACATTTGTCATTAATAAATTGAAATTTATAGAAATATTGTGGTTAATTCCTGTTCCCTGTGGATTCGACCCGTACTTACCACTTTGTGGAAAGTCGGTTTTAAAATTTTTGGTTGACGATTTTCCAAAGTCTTATTGAAAATACTTGTTTTAAAAAGAGCATTCCAAAATATCAACCAAATTTTGGCGCCGTTGCCGGGGAACGGCGAATTAATTACTTTATTTCTTAGAGTTTGATTTATTAATCTGTTTTAGTTAGTTAATTAGTTGTTTTCTTTTTAGTTAGTAGGATTAGTAAGTGAATATAGGATTAACATAGTTAGTAAATATAGGATTCACATATTGTTCTTTTTAGGATTCACTTAATTATCATTCTGCAAGGAGCGATTAGACAGGTGGGTTTTAGAAAAACATAGTTTGTGATTTCCTGTATTTATTTGTTTTAGCATTTTAGAATAGTTTACTTTGTTATTTAATTATTTAGTATAGAATTCTGACATAGCTATATAGCATATTTGTTTGTTTTTAGTTACTGTTATTTGTTTATTTACATTTTAGTATCTGTGCTAGTTTATTTTTTTTAAGTTAGGTCGTTTGCTTACATCTGGTCTTAGTAGCAGTGTATGCAGGGTCGACGAGGTCTAGGAACCCCATTACACCCATTTGTTGACAACCCAGAGAGAATTTTACATTCTCATCGAAGTTCGGCAACAATGGCAGACATGGATCCTCCACCTCCACCCCCAGTTCTTTCACGCCCTCTGCGGGAATACTTCATTCCCACAGACTATGTTCAGCATCCTGCATTCGGCGACCCGATGTAGGAGCGCCACATTATGAGATTAAGGTCAGCATTATTCAGATGCTTCCATCCTTTTATGGCCTTAGTCATGAGGATCCTTACCGACATTTAGATGAATTCCTCAAAATCTGTTCTACTGTTAAGATACAGAATTTCGATGATGATGCGTTGAGGTTGACTCTATTCCCTTTTTCATTGAAGGACAAAGCCAAGTATTGGCTAAAGTCCTTAGATTCTGTAGAAATAGAGTCCTGGGATCAGTTGCAACAGGAGTTTCTTCGAAAATACTTTCCCATTGGGCGCACGAACCAATATCGTAGAGCCATCACTAGCTTTTCAGAGCTAGATGGTGAGCGCTTTCATGAGACCTGGGAGAGAATGAAGGATCTCCTCAGGAAATGCCCCCATCATCAAGTGCCGAAATGGAAACTGGTGCAGAGTTTCTATGATGGATTGTCTGACAAGAATCGTCAGATGATCGACTCTTCATGCGGTGGGACATTCATGTTGAAGAGTGAGGACGAAGCATGGAGGCTATTTGATACATTGGCCGAGAATTCACTCCACCATGCTTCGAGCTCTCATTCTAATAGAGCTACACCCAGCATTCAAAAGAAAGCTGGTGTTCTTGAGATTGGTCCATCTACTGCACTGCAGTGCAAGGTAGACATGATTGCTCAGAAGTTGGACCAGCTTCTCTCAGGACCATCCACTACACAGCAGGTGTGTACTCTTTGTGCCAGTCCGGCACACGAGATCACTGAGTGCCCTTCGGCAGCTCAGTACCCTGAATTTGTTCAAGAACAAGTTCAGGCAGCTCAGGGTTACGTCAGACCGCGAATAACCCATTTTCATCGACATATAATCCGGGTTGGCGTAACCATCCCAATTTTTCATGGAAGAATCCACAGTCTTCCATGCAGATGCCTACATCCTCTCAGCCAGTTTGGCAGCCATCTTTTACTCAGTCATTTCAAAGACCAAACTATTCTCAGTCTTCTTCTTCTTCAATTCCTTCCCCGATTCAGCTGGAGTCTGCCCCGCAGACATCTTTTGAGGAGAGACTTCTCCAGGCATTCCAAGAGGTGAAAACCTCTAATCAGAACGCCTTTGAGAAGTGTAGCCAGATTTTGAGCTCGCATACGCAGTCCATTGCGAAGTTAGAGTCGCAAATGGGACAGTTAGCTGAGGCTATTAGCAGGAGACCCGAGGGTACATTGCCGAGTCAGGCTGTCATGAACCCGAAGGGTAAGGACCAGATGACTGGAGGCCTATTTCATACTGAGACACAACAGCAGGCTAAATCAGTTATGCCCTTGAGGAGTGGACGTGAGTATCACGTCGAGAGCAGAGAGCGAGAGAGTAGAGAGAGGATAGAGGAGCCAGAGACCATTGTTTCACCTACGTCGGCTCAGCCATCATTATCATCCCCATCATCACCTTCATCATCTTCATCCTCAGAGAAGAAGAAGAAGGATAGGAGTGAGCCTTCTCACAAAGAGGAGGAACCAGCAGAGTATATTCCCCTACCACCCTATCCCAAAGCATTAGAGTCTCCTGGTTATAGAGGGAAGCAAGGTGCGAAGATCCAGGACATGCTTGACATCTTCAAGCATGTGCAGATCAACCTACCTTTGCTCGATGCTATTCAGCAGGTGCCGGCATATGCCAAATTCCTGAAGGAGCTATGTACGCAAAAGAGAAAATCCAGAGAGCGAGTTCCTAACAGGGTCCATCTGACTGAGCAGGTGAGTTCAGTACTTCAGCATCAGACACCACCAAAGCTCAAGGACCCTGGAGCCCCTATCATTGCTTGTACTATAGGGAACATCCGGATAGAACGCGCATTGCTCGATCTTGGAGCAAGCGTGAACATTCTGCCCGGATATTTCTTTGATTCTTTCGGTCTAGGTGAGATGAGATCGACTCCGATTACACTTCAACTGGCAGATCGTTCCGTCAAGGTACCGAGAGGTGTCTTGGAGGACGTGCTAGTTAAAGTGGATGACTTTTATTTTCCAGTCGATTTCATTATCCTTGATATGGAAGGAGTAGACAGCCATCACCAGACTCCGATTATTTTAGGCAGACCATTCTTGGCGACTGCCAATGCGTGCATCAATTGTAGAACCGGAGCTATGGATCTCTCATTTGGCAATAGGAAGGTAAAGCTGAATATTTTCAATGCCGCAATGGGACCAGCAGGAGACATGGACTGCTTTCATGTAGACATTGCACAGGAGTTAGTGGAGGAGCAGCCCGAGTTGTACATTACTGAGGATTCTTTAGATTTATACCATATAGAGAAGAATAGCGGTGTAGATAGAGTAGATGTGTCTAGAGTGTCGTCAGAGAGACCACCTTGGGGAGCGGTCAGGGAACCTCTTCCACCACTTGCTAAGACTCCCGCCAAATCGTCGATCGAGTCGCCTCTGAAACTTGAGTTGAAACCCTTACCGGATTCACTCAAGTATGCATACCTCGGAGATGATGAGACTCTGCCTGTGATCATCTCATCCTTGCTCACTGAGGAGCAGGAACAGAGACTGCTGACTATTCTTCGAGAGCACAAGGCAGCGATTGGATGGGGAGTTGCTGATCTAAAGGGGATTGATCCTTCATTCTGCATGCATAGGATCCATTGTAATGAGGAAATCAAGCCATTTAGGGATATGCAGAGAAGGCTAAATCCCAACATGAAGGAAGTGGTGAAGAAAGAGGTGCTGAAGTGGTTGGATGCTGGAATCATTTACCCTATTTCTGATAGTCAGTGGGTCAGTCCGATTCAAGTTGTGCCGAAGAAGTCAGGACTCACTGTGGTTGAGAATGAGAAGGGTGAGAGAATTCCGATGAGGACCACGACAGGATGGCGAGTCTGCATCGATTATAGGAAGTTGAATGTGGCAACTAGGAAAGATCATTTCCCATTGCCATTCATTGATCAAATCTTAGAGCGACTCGCAGGACAGAGCTACTACTGTTTTCTAGACGGATATTCAGGATACAATCAGGTAGCTGTCCATCCTGACGACCAAAAGAAGACCACGTTTACATGTCCTTATGGCACCTTCGCATTTAGACGTATGCCTTTTGGGCTCTGTAATGCCCCGGCTACTTTTCAGAGGTGCATGCTTGCTATCTTCTCGGACATGATTGATGATGTGATGGAAGTTTTTATGGATGACTTTTTTGTGTATGGCTCTTCTTTTGAAGATTGCCTCCACAAACTTGCTCGAGTACTGAGTAGGTGTGTGGAGACCAATCTCGTCCTGAGTTGGGAAAAGAGCCATTTTATGGTCCAGGAGGGGATTGTGCTAGGACACATTGTGTCCAAGCGTGGTATTGAGGTTGACAGAGCAAAGGTGGAATCCATTTCTCGTTTGACTCCACCCACCTCTGTGAGGCAGATTCGATCATTTTTAGGGCATGCGGGATTTTACAGGCGGTTCATAAAAGATTTCAGCAAAATCTCTCGACCGCTTTGCACGTTATTGGAGAAAGACCAGTCCTCTGTTTTCGGGGAGGATTGTATGAAGGCCTTTGAGATTCTCAAAGAGGCCTTGATTACTGCACCTACTTTGAGACCTCCAGATTGGACTCTCCCATTTGAGATTATGTGCGATGCATCTGATTATGCTATGGGGGCCATTTTAGGATAACGCATTGATAGGAAGCCCTATGTGATCTACTATGCGAGTAGAACTCTGTCTGATGCCCAGATGAATTATACTACGACAGAGAAGGAACTACTTGCGGTAGTTTTCGCATTGGATAAATTTAGGTCCTATTTACTCGGTTCGAAGGTGGTTGTCTATTCTGACCATTCTGCATTGAAATATTTGTTGAATAAGAAAGACACCAAACCGAGGTTGATTCGTTGGGTCCTACTACTACAGGAGTTTGATCTCGAGATTCGAGATAAGAAGGGAAGCGAGAATGTAGTAGCAGACCATCTTTCCAGACTGATCGTGGAGACCACGCAGGATCAAAGACCGATCAGTGATTCTTTCCCCGACGAGCAGATCATGTCAGTCAATACATCACAGTTACCCTGGTTTGCAGATATTGTGAACTATCTGGTTTCGAGGTAGATACCTGAGCATTGGAACAAGAATGAGCGTGAGAGGTTCCTATCTCAGGTGAGGCACTATTATTGGGATGAACCGGAATTGTTCAAATATTGTGCAGATCAAATCATTAGGAGATGTGTTCCGGAGGAGGAATACCAGTCCATTTTAAATTTTTCCCATTCGTTAGCCTGTGGAGGGCATTTTAGTAGTAGGAAGACGGCTGCAAAGGTTTTGCAGTCAGGATTTTATTGGCCTACACTCCACAGGGATGCTCATGAGTTCTGTAGGCGATGCCTGCGATGTCAGCAGATTGGAAACATGTCCAAGAGGGACATGATGCCCTTGCTGCCGATTTTGATAGTCGAGATTTTTTATGTTTGGGGCATTGATTTCATGGGACCATTTCCGCCTTCATTCAGAAATTTATACATTCTGGTGGCGGTTGATTATGTGTCCAAATGGGTCGAGGCTGTGGCAACCAAGACCAACGATCACAGAGTAGTGCTTAAGTTCATTAAGCACAACATTTTCAGTCGTTTTGGGGTGCCACGTGCGATGATTAGCGATGGTGGCAAGCATTTTAGGAATATACAGATAGCTTCTCTGTTGAGAAGATATTCTGTCAATCATAGATTCACCACTCCGTATCACCCGCAGACTAGTGGACAGGTTGAAGTGTCCAATAGGGAGATTAAGCGAATTTTAGAAAAGACAGTTCGTCCGGACCGCAAGGATTGGTCCCAGCGCTTAGATGATGCACTTTGGGCATATAGAACTGCATTTAAGACTCCCATTGGCATGTCCCCGTATCGCCTTGTATTCGGGAAAGCATGCCATCTTCCTGTCGAGCTAGAGCATAGAGCGTATTGGGCTATCAAGAAATTGAATTTTGACCTCACCCAGGCTGGCAAAGAGAGAGCACTGCAGCTCTCAGAATTAGAGGAACTCAGGAATGATGCATATGAGAATGCCAAATTATACAAAGCTCGCACAAAAGCATTTCATGATAAGCATATTGTCAGAAAAGTGTTTGAGCCAAATCAGAAAGTATGGCTATACAATTCTCGTTTACATTTATTCCCAGGGAAGTTAAGATCGAGATGGACAGGTCCGTACATTGTGAAAGAAGTATTTCCACATGGAGCAGTGACATTATTTGATCCTATGACCCAAGGTACATTCAAGGTAAATGGGCAAAGACTGAAGCCCTTCATTTCAGATGCCTTGCAGGATGGTGAGTGGGAGATAGTGCATCTCACGAAGGCATGAGGAGTCGACCAGAGGGATGTATCATATGTACATTAATATATTTTTCATTGTAGTGTTTTTCTTTATTCAGTATTTCATTTCACATGTGCTAACTTGTGTTTTGATGTATGCAGGATGAATTTAACATTTAGTGTATCAATTACCAAGTACAGAGAAGAGTTTTCAAAGAATTCAAGGATCAGATGAAAATCAACTTCAGAAGCTTAGAACAAATCAGGTTGTATCTATCCTTTCTCCCATATTTTTGTTAGTGTCTCTTAGTGTGCATTTGCTTTACATGTTTATTCATTTTGTATGCCACTAGGGACAGTGTCATTCAAGCATGGGGGAGGTGGTTTAGATGCATGCACACAAAAATGTCATTTTTTTTTTTTTGTATGACTGGTAATCAAAGTAGGCATTTGAGAACAAAGTGTAGCATATATGATTGTTTTTGGCATAATCTAACAGTTTGTAAATTTTTAAGCCCCATAAAAATTTTTATTTTCGGAACTGAGTCAAATAGAGTAGTTATTCATGAGAAAATTCAAAGAAAAGAGAGTATTTGATTGTTAGAAAATTTTGAATCACTTTAGTATAAGTATGCACAGTATGTTTTCTGAAAGAAATAAGCAATGGAAAGATGTGTTTGAAAAATGAGTTTAAAAGAATAGAGCTACGTTTAGTTGTTGATGTCTTCGTGAATCCTAGTAGTAGAACTCAGACACGAGATGAAGTGTTTGAGTATCTTAACGAAAAGGATAACGAAGGAGATCATCTTCTTGTCTAAGTCGATATCTGTGGCCTTTGTAGTTCGAGTAAGTAGAATCTGAAGGGTGTTTTGCACCTGGTGCCCCAAAGCCAACTGGTTTGGGAGCCACTGGTTTGAAAGCTTGTTACATGGACTGCATAGAAAGCCTAAGAGATAGAGACATTGCACAGGACGAGAGGAAGACTATACGTAAACTATTAGAATAGAAAGTCTAGTGACTCGAGCAATTAAGTCCGAGGGATACTCTGTATCTAGTGCCCTAAGGTCGGCCGGCTTGGGAGTCACTGACCCAAAGCTCGCTACACGGGTCACGAAAACTGACTATTCGAAATAGTACTCATATGAGAAGAATGCGCAAGAGCTCAAAAGTGGAAGAAAAAGAGGGAAAATGAAAGAAAAGAATGAGCTAAATAAGAAATTTTTCATTGCTTAAGCATAAATGTGTATTACTGTGCAGAAAATATACAAGTGAGAATAAATGAGTAAAACATGAGAATACTTGACTTTCGGAGAAGAATCATGAACTAGCTATAATATTAGAAAAGTGAAGGAAAAGAATTTTTACTGTGGTGGCATGAGATTTTTAAACTTGTTTTGAGAATGTCAATTACATGAAATATGTATTACAATTGTATTCTTAAGAGCCTAATATTTTTGAAAGATCATCCTCGCATTTCATTGATGTTTGTGGGTAGCATCACTGCAAACCCTCACGAGACCTTACTCGTCCACTAGTGTAAGCTAGGGGTTTAAAGGGCTTGTTGCATATGTTAAATGCAACCGTGATTCCTACGAAAGTGAGTTAGTTTTATGCATTCATACTTAGCATTTCTTGTCTTCGTTGCATATCATAATTAGGGTTTGTTAAGGGACTAACAAACATTCAAGCATGGGGGTATTTGATGATGCATGAAATGCACATCATGTAAACAAGTTTTTCATGCATTTTGTATCAAGTTTAAGGTTTTAAACCCATGTTTAGATGTGTTTTGATAGTAAGGGGCTATGGTTTGAATTTCAGAAAAATCGGAGTTAAAATGAGAGAGTTATGGCTATTTCAGTGTTTGGGCACGGATTTCGAGGTGGATCAGATCCATATCTGACCCAATTAGGTCACTTGGACATTGGATCAATTCTTAAAAAGCCTAAAATCCAACCCACACACATATCCATACCCATTTCAAAAAGTTTTGCAGAAAACCCCTCAGAAAGTGGCCCTTAGTAAAATATATTTTTATAACCCTGTTTCTGAAAACTATCAAAAGTATAAATTACAGTTTTCAGCAAACCCTAGGCGTCTTTGGCATTGGGATTGGCGCCTCCTACAGTGATTCTAGCTCCAGCACCTTCCAACCTCTCATCCCACTTCATTTCCATCGAAAATTGGGTTTTTGCTTGGAAATCAAGCATTACTCTATCTCTCTTTCCATTCTTTTTCGTTTCTTTAGTATCCTTGCTGCGTTTTCTCACCATTTGCTGTGTTTTTGCAGGTGTAGCAGAGGTGGAGACCATTAATCTTGCTTGGAAGTGCGAAACACCCCAACAAGATGAGCTGGCCCTACCTCCATCCGGTTTTCTAAGCCCTCCGATCGCGAATCGGCACCCGTTCCATCTTCGGTGGATCTCCAACATGTTGCATCTGTAGATATGCTGTTCGTGGTGACATTCCAGCATTCTCGAACCATTCGGGACGTCAATCCAAGGCCATTGTCCGCTCTCTTCTTCCCCACGATCGTCGGATCGCCCTAGAGGTAGATCTTCTTCTCCCTTTTCTTCTAGCTAAAACCCAAATCGTGTGTGCTTGTTTTCGTGTTTTCTTTTCTGTGTGTTTGCTGTATTTTTCGTGTTTCAACCTTAGTATAGCATTCGTGCACCGACCAGCACGTTAGATCTAGGTGTTGTTTCATTGTTTCATGATTCAAGGATCGATTTTTATTGTTTTTATGCAAAACGTGTAAATCGGCTAGAGGTTCTTTTAGCCGATTTGTTTATTTTTGTTTACAGCGTGTTCTACAATGTTTTTTTACAGAAAACTTGTTTTAAAAAGTTTATTTTGATTTATTCTGGGCGTTGGGACTGGATCAAAGAACGTTTTTATTGAAAACCAATAAATCGGCTAGATCCATTCTAGCCGATCTTGGTTCGTTTTGAGTTTGAGCCTTTGATCGGTTTTTGCAGAAAAAACTGGGTTAGCAGACCGTATTTAGATCATATTCAAGTTGAGTTTGCTGAAGTTCCATGTTGAGTTGAGTATATGGTGTCGTAGGATTTGTTTTTCAACATTCTTTGAATTAGAAGTGCATTTTTGTTAAGTGTGTGTGTTTAGATCGAGTAATCCGTGTAGTTAGCTGTTTGTGTGGTAGATAACAGTCTTGTGAGATTGTTTAATTCAAAGTTCATAGTATTAGTTTTGTTCTAAATATTGTTTTTGATGTTTTAGTGTTATTAGTGTTTCGTTGTTTTTGAGAAAAATACCAAAAAATTAAGTTTTCGTGTGTTCTTGATTATAGTGTCCAGTCGACTATCGTTTACTGTTCATTTAGTCTAGTTGTTACAGTAGTACTTTGTTGATTAATATTTAGTTAAAGTCGATTTTTATTTTGTGGTAATTGTAGTGGTAAGAATCTTCACTTTGTGATGTTTTGTGTTAGGCGTGTAGTTAGGGTGTTGTTCATGTTCTATGTAATGTCTACTTCCAGTATCATATTTCATTAAAGTGATTGTCATTAGTGTAGTTATATTGATTAAGATTCGTAGCATAGTATTATTTTAGTTTTGAATTTTTATGTTTTGAAAGGTCGATTTTTAATTAGGTAGCTGTCTTCCCCAAGGAGAGGCGGCAGCCATTAGAGCTCAATTCGAGCTCTAGGCTGCTTTTGGTAGCTTGTTAGCTTTTTAGTAAGTATTTCAAAGTGTCTAGCTACATTGTATTAGGATTTAGTATATTTAGACGTTTTCTTTTAGTACTTAGTAAGTTTGAATTAGGTGTTGTCGCCCTTAGTGTAGAGAGTCAAAATAATTTGGTAAGTAGGGATCTTCTAGAATCGTGTGGTTTGTCTAAAAAAAAAAAATCTTTACATTTTGAATGAGTCAAGGTAGAAGGGAGTTACATATTTAGTTTTGGAAATTTAGTTTGAAATCCAATTAAGTTGCCAAAAGGGGTTTCAACGGTTTTGAGAAAGAGAAGTTAATTATCTTCCAATTATTCTGAGAAAGTTCAAAACGGATAGTCTTTGTGAGCTGGGCGATTTTTAATGATTTCCAAATTTATTTTGCAAAGCATTTAAGGAAAGACAATAACTCCTCTTTGTTGGGATGGTTTCTACTTTACCAAAATATCAAAGTTGATTTAATCAAAGATTGTAACTCCCCTCTAGTTGGACGATTCTGAGAATTATCACTTTCCAATATTATCTTTGACATTTACTATTTCATATTTCTCTAATCGTCCATAGTACTTTAGCATAAAGTATGTTTAATTATTTTAGTTAATAGAATTAACCTTAGTTATTAATTATTTTAGTTAGATTGAGTTAATTAGAGTTTACTTGATTCTTTTAGGTTTATAATTAGTGTGAGTCTTAATTAATTAAGTCTTAATTTTAAGTGTTTAAATTAGCCAATGTCTAATTTAGTCAACCTAACCTAACCTAGTCAATCTAGTCAACCCAGTTAGGTTCGTCGTGTCCATAGTCTAAGTTGAGTACACCTAGTGAACCTAGTCACTCTAACCAAGTGTGGTGTGAGCTTAGTTCTATATTCAAACCATCACTCTTTGGTATTTAGTGAATTAGTACAATTTATTTTCAAGTTAGATTAATCTCAGTGTAAGTTAGTATAGGTTTTCATTTAGTCGATCTAATAGATTTTTCATTGTTTGTCTAAGGTGTTTGCTAACTATTTTTAGTAATTCAATTAGCTTAGTTGCAATTAGTTGGTATTCATTGCAGTCATTCATTCGTATAGTTAAGTGTATTTTTAAGTATATTAATTGCATTGCATTATTAGTTCATTCAATTCTTAGTCATAAAGTGCATCTCATATTTCATTTACCTCTCATTTAACATCATTGCATTTAACATCAGCATATAAAGTGTCATTCAGTACCATTTAGGATTGCATTAGGGTTAGATTGCATTTTTAAGTGTTTAAAATACCTTTATAAAGTGAATAGTGCATTGAATCCGAAACCCGATTTTTGTCTCGACGCATTATCACCATTTCATGTGCAACAATTTCGAGTTTTCAAAATATTATTTTTCTATTCACTTTATTGGTGTATTAACTGTATGCAGACCCAATTTCAGCTCAATCCGAGTTGGTTTGGTCTGATTTTTAAGCGTTTTTTGAAAACCGTTTTTTCTGGTTTTTAAATTACAGGACCTTTGATATCCTGATTTTTCCCAGATTTGAAACGCTTATATCTGGAGTTCCAGATACTGTTTTTCAATTCTGAAAAAACTGTCAGATTGTTTAATCTGTCAGTTGCAGAACAGAACAAATTTTGAAAAAATCGGATTTCGTTTGCCCTGTCAAACAATGGTTTTCCGATAACCTGTCAGTATGCTATTTTACACTAGTTAGGGGCAGTTTCGTAATTTTCATAGTTTCGGTAAATTAGACTTGTTTTCCATAATTTCTGCATTTTAGGATTTGCATCATCATCATACAGCATTAGTAGAGTGAAATTGGTTAATTTTAGAATTAATTTAGTATTTTATTTAATTTTTGTTTGATAAATAGCATTTGTTTTGTAATTTTCGTACAATTAGAAATAGTTTAGTTATTGTTTTCATTGTTAGAGTAGAAAACTAACTTTGTATTTTTCTGCATTTTTAGGTTGAAAAGTATATTTATTGTCCAGGGTTATTATCCAAGTGAGAAGATTCTCTACGTGGCGAAAAGACTGAAATACCCTTGGCGTGGAGCAGAAGACTGATTGCTTGATTACTTTTCTTTTAGTGATTATTTGCAGTTGTATTAACTTTATAATTGTAGGTTGACATTTGTCATTAATAAATTGAAATTTATAGAAATATTGTGGTTAATTCCTGTTCCCTGTGGATTCGACCCGTACTTACCACTTTGTGGAAAGTCGGTTTTAAAATTTTTGGTTGACGATTTTCCAAAGTCTTATTGAAAATACTTGTTTTAAAAAGAGCATTCCAAAATATCAACCAAATTTTGGCGCCGTTGCCGGGGAACGGCGAATTAATTACTTTATTTCTTAGAGTTTGATTTATTAATCTGTTTTAGTTAGTTAATTAGTTGTTTTCTTTTTAGTTAGTAGGATTAGTAAGTGAATATAGGATTAACATAGTTAGTAAATATAGGATTCACATATTGTTCTTTTTAGGATTCACTTAATTATCATTCTGCAAGGAGCGATTAGACAGGTGGGTTTTAGAAAAACATAGTTTGTGATTTCCTGTATTTATTTGTTTTAGCATTTTAGAATAGTTTACTTTGTTATTTAATTATTTAGTATAGAATTCTGACATAGCTATATAGCATATTTGTTTGTTTTTAGTTACTGTTATTTGTTTATTTACATTTTAGTATCTGTGCTAGTTTATTTTTTTTAAGTTAGGTCGTTTGCTTACATCTGGTCTTAGTAGCAGTGTATGCAGGGTCGACGAGGTCTAGGAACCCCATTACACCCATTTGTTGACAACCCAGAGAGAATTTTACATTCTCATCGAAGTTCGGCAACAATGGCAGACATGGATCCTCCACCTCCACCCCCAGTTCTTTCACGCCCTCTGCGGGAATACTTCCTATTTAATACCTAATTAACCCCTAGACTCTCCTAAAAAATCCCCAAATGTAATGCCACTTGGCATTTTCTACATTTGGCTTTTTTAAAACACATTTAAAAACCTTTAAAAACACTAGTTTTAAAAACTAACTTTCAAAATGAGTTTTTTTTTTTCAAAATGGTTTTGACTCTTCTAAACTTCTAACACTAACCAAGACATCAACTAACCCTAGTCTAGCCCTGACTGACTCGAATATGGCGCCACCCCGAGTGGGCCCTACTTGAGTTTTTCAAAAAGCGATTTTAAAACTTGAAATTGAAGGAGTTTTCAAAAGGATTTTCAAAAGCAATTTTAAAATTAGAATTTTTGAAATGGCATAGGGTCCTAACTAGGTTAGAACTCCTCTGAATATGGTGCCAACTGAGTGGGCCCACATCGAGTTTTGGAAATTTTGAAATAAACACTGAAAATGGCTTTGAAAGGGGGTTGAAATCGATATTTGAACTTCAAGATCTTTGAAAATAGGGTCTCAAGCGAACTAGAACTCCGAGTTAGAGTCCTGAACTCTTAAGACTTTGAGATTTTAAATTTTTAGAATTCAAATGAAAGAATTTTTGAAAGATTTTATCAAGAAATGATGAAATAAGTCAGAAAACACAGTCAGGGTTAGACTCCTAACTCGACCGAACTCTAAAATAGAGTTTTGAACTAACTGGACTCTGTAAAATGACCTAAATTTTGAAAGCAAACGGAAAAGATTGAAAATGGAAGTAAAACCGACTTCAAAACAGACTCCTGACTGGATTAGGACTCTGAGACAGAGTCCTGATCGGACTGAAACTTTCAAAATTTTGAGAAATTTGATGAATAGAGGAATTCAGAAGCGACACCACCTCTATGGGTCTCATCTGTGAATTGAAATTGATTAAAATTTGAATTTAAAATGAATCCAGATTGTTTCCTTGAGAAAATATTTCGAAATATAAAGTCCTGGGGTTGGAAAATGACAGAGTATTGAATAAAAACCCAGGTTTTGAAATTGATTTTGAAATAATGCTTTAAAATTCAAATCTGGATTGAATGTTTTGAAATAGGAGTGTTGGATCTCGAAAATGAGATGTAATGACATGCAATGCTATGCAATGACATGTAATGCTATGCAGAATACATGCAATGATCTGTAATGACTTATGAAATGGACAAACACTGGATGAGGGTGAAAATTTGGGGTGTTT
The DNA here is from genome assembly GCF_984573655.1 of Nuphar pumila. Classification (NCBI taxonomy): domain Eukaryota; kingdom Viridiplantae; phylum Streptophyta; class Magnoliopsida; order Nymphaeales; family Nymphaeaceae; genus Nuphar; species Nuphar pumila. The sequence goes on along the minus strand of NC_143255.1, from coordinate 65,808,713 downwards.
ACATGAAGACAATGAAAAAGCTATCCAAATATGGTCTAAATATCTGGTTCATTAGATCCATAAAGGCAGCAGGCGCATTAGTGAGTCCGAAGGGCATTACTACGAACTCATAATGGCCATATCTCATTCTGAAGTCAGTCTTAGGTATATCTTCTTCTTTAACTTTGAGCTGATGATACCCAGATCTGAGGTCGATCTTGGAGAACACTCTCGCTGTTCTGAGCTGATCGAACAAGTCCTCAATCCGAGGCAACAGGTACTTATTTTTAATAGTTGTCTGGTTAAGCATATGATAATCGATGCATAACCGAAGGGATCCATCCTTCTTCTTTACAAACAGCACCCGGACTCCCCACGGTGATACACTCGGACGGATGAACCCTTGTTCCATCAGTTCTTCCAACTGACATTTTAGCTCGCTGAGTTCAGCTGGCGCCATTCGATACTGGGCTTTGGATATCGGCGTTGTTCCAGGTAAGGATTGAATTCCAAATTCAACCTCATAAAGTGGTAGAAGTCCTGGCAATTCCTCAGGAAATACATCGGGAAACTCCCGCACCACTTTCAAACTCTCAAGGGGCTAGTCGTTGGATTTTTCCACCAAGAGACTTAACGGGAAGGCCACACAACCCTTCCTAAGGTATTTTTGTTCCTTAAGTGCTGATATGAGTCGTTTCTGTGGAACTGGTTTGGATAACCGGTATTCCATCTTAGGCAATCCGGGTAGAGATAGAATCACTCTTCCCTCGCGGCACAGAATCTTGGCATTGTTTTGAGCCAACCAATTCATTCCCAGAATGACATCGTATTGTATCATATCGATCAGGATGGCATCAGTAGGCAAGTGTTGCTTTGCTATCGCAATATCCAAGTTTTTCACACACCGAATACATTTGGTGCGTGAACCCAACGGGTTATACACTTCGATCATTTTATCAACCGGTTGCATCAAGGTGTGGAGTTGTTCGGTGAAATCATCGGAGATAAACGTATGAGTAGCACCACAATCAAACAAGACGTAAGTTGCATGTCCATTAACAGGTACGGTGCCTTCAATCGGGTCACCATTTTCGACTTGTTTAGTCATTACAGCATATACATGACCTGCAGCAGGCCTTTGCTCGATCCTAGGGGGCGGTCGTTGGAACTACGAACATTGTGGTGCTGGTCGAGAGGGTTCGACAGATCCGACATTACTCCTCTGTTCATCTGCAGCCTTTTTGGTGCAATCCCTTATTTCGACTGTGCAAGTTAGGCGTACATTATGCCTGTTGATAGCCTTGCGATTGACCGAATCCCACAAGGAAGTTGACGTCAAACGCTACCAGAGATGGTAGTTCATCTGAAGTTGCAAGGTTTCGGCTACTCCCTCTACTGGAGTAATGTGGTCCACTAACACGCGAGGTCTCATCCCTAAGACCAAGCGATCCCCGCCGACCCATATCGGCGGTATGTTTCATTTGGCATTCGTTGGCGGAATGCCTTTCTTTGCCACAAAACTGGCAGTCTTGGACCTCATATGGGCATACCCACTCATCGTGCATGATCCCGCAACGATAGCAGTATCCTCGAGAGTCATGAGTTGCCATCTACACAAAGATACACCCAGATCAAAAGAAAAGTATAAAATATATACTTACAATGTGATATCGTGACCATGACGGATCTTGAATCAGGTTTCTTAGACACATGCTTTGATACCAATTCTGTAACGCCCCAGATTTTCAAAACAAAGCTAAGTTAAAATTTTCATGAATTTCTTTTTTTTTTCTTTTTGCAGCGGAATCAAACAATAATGAGTCGTCAGTTTTAGAAAACGCTGAGCACGTTGCAGGTATGTGGTCAAGCAACTCATTGACCACCAAAGTGTTCCATTTTATCGAAAACCACATGTTTATTGCAACACTACTGCTTGGAAAAGCAGTGTAGGTTCAATAAAAGGAAGCAGTACAACTCTATCTAGAGAAACCCTGGAACTTGATGCCGCCTTGCTCCACATATCGCAACGCAGGTTCAACACCTGAAATCCCCATTAAATGGGGTCAGAACCACTGATGGTCTGGTAAGCATGCAATCATATAACCATTCAACTCAAGTAATACGTTTAACCACTCAGGGTCACAGTTCGTAATAGCGATGCTTAAGCCTCCAAGACTTAGCGTATATCGCAAGAGCCTCCTCAAGGTTATGAGTTGAACATTTGCTCGAGTCCTCATGACTTAGAGCAAGCCTTTTCGGGGTTGTGATTTGAATAACCGCTTAAGTCTTCATGACTTAGCCATGACCTCTTCCGGGTCTCAAAGGGATGTCTAGTTTAAGTCTTCATACTTGGCACATCCGTATCCCACGCATCTAAGGATAGCTCCTCGAGGTTCGCTTAGTCGTGCAGATACAACACGGGACTTTGCCCAGTCGGTTCAGTCGTATACCAAACATGACACCTTCACAAAGGTTATGCAGGACTGACTCAACAGCATCATCCACTCATACATTCAAGCATCGCTGAACCTAAGCTAATGCATTGTTTCGATAATTAACTTCTTCCACCCTTGGTACGCGGGCGAAGCAATTGTCCGGGCATCAACTCGACATTCTGGAGATTGATTATTCTATGTATTTTAGATACCCTAGAGGCCTGTTGACCCTATCCATAGTAGGGCAGTGTGTTTCAACTGGGAGAACCCTACTAGGCTCATATTTGAATGCATCCTCTACTTGCAGTAGTTGGGTTCAATCCTTAGATCTTAAGGATAACCACGACCTCAAAACCCATGAGTGTTTGAGGCCATTGTGGACTCTATCAGGTCCAAAGTAAAATACGTGTCACTCAAGCCTGTACCATCACTGTCATTCCACAGTGAGCATAATTCCTGAAGGAGGTTGTCGGTCTTACAATTACTTGGGTAGATATAAGCATGCCATTCAGGCAGCCCGTGCCTCAGCACTACGGGAGTATGTACCCGACCCCATTCAGTCCGCCCCAACACAGTCATTAACTGAGGGGATACCCCTAATACGATTTTCAACCACAGGGTATGTGCGACCTTAAGTCTTATTCATATGCATGCAAAACACCGCTCTTGGCACTACGGCCACCGCGAGCATCACACCTCCTTTGGTGGAAACAACACACTCTGGCTCTTCGGTCCTTACGAGTCTGGTTGCGTAACTGTTCTCAATGAGCATGCATATGACTCGATCTAAATAGATCGGCTACTTGGCGTATTCTTACGTAACGAGTCCAAACCTAGCCAAGGTGCAACCTCTACTCCGGCTCAGCGGCCCTTACGAGCAAGGTGCCCTCGTAGGCACAGGGATACGAGTCGTTCTGGCATCGTTCCATCAACGGACATCATTATGTCGTTCAACTGGTTCTGGCAGCTCTTCTGCCAACCATTTTGTCAGCACCTCCTCTGCTCTATCGGCAGTGGAGTGACGAACCCTTCTACGTTGTAGAAGGCATTCCATGAACTGGGTAGCGCTCTGTCGTATGACAGAGTATCATGTTACGTTCTTTCTGAGCTATTCTTAGCTTCTTCAGAAATTTCAGCAGCACTTCCTCTCTTTTACGGAGAAAGCGTGCATTTCTTTTATCCATTTCAGCGGCATCTCCCTTCTTTGGCGGGAAATTGCTATGCTTAACTCGGGAAATGGATGTGCACCGTTGTGCGTACCTTGCATCTATCAAGGTTACAGGAACCTTGGGCCATAGCCAGGCCATACGTAATTGACTTAGTCTTTACGTAAAGAGCATTTTGTCAAAAAGTGAAGCCTTTCCAATAGGGACTTCATTCGTCAAGCAAAATCTTGAACGAGGAGTGGTAAGGAAATCACATTGGCGATTTGGAGTTGATATTCATTTGAACGCTTATTTACGCGCCATATAAGTAGTATAAGCAGAAGCATGTGCTTTATACAGCGGTGACGTAAAGAAATGCATATACTATTGTTCGGGGTGTTTAACCGAACGAAATATTCTATATATATATTTGCAGAAAGCAGGAGCCTTGGTGTCATTCAACACGACGGCGTAAGTAAATGCATAATCGGAAGTGCAGTAATCAGAAATTGCAGAAAGCATGAGCCTTGGCATCATACGACGCGACGACAAAGGTAAATTACATAGCCTGTGCGATATAGGGTGCATCGGCAGAATCAACAGATATACCTAGATCCGTATCCAATGATAGTTACGAGGCAACCGAGTGAACACCGAAGTGTTCTAAAGGGCTCAACCAAGAACTAAAGCGAGATATCATTTTGAAGAACGCGTGTATTTGAACATATATATCCGACGATAGTTACGAGACAAGCGGGTGAACACCAAAGTGTCCAAAAAGGGCTCAATCAAGAAGTAAAGCAAGATACTACTTCAGAAAGTATATGCTATATACAAACAATCAAATACTTGAGAGAGATGGATCAACGAAGCGAACTTACTTCGATTTGAGGAAGAAACGACTCCGGAATGCTTCGATGCTTCGAACGAGGCTCGACTTCGAAAAGGATCAACTTCGAACTTCGAACGAAAAAGGACTTGGATTTTGACTTTGAACCAAACCAGGTTCAAGTCAAGTCAACTGGGCTTGAGCTAGGTCAAGTGGGTTCAGACCTAGGTCAGGTGGGTTAGGAACAGGTCAGGCAGGCTAAGACCAGGTCAGGTGGGCTCAGCTAGGTAGGGAAGGTTTTTCTAGAGAGAGAAGCTAGAGAAAGAAGGGGGGGTTGGCGATTTTTCCTAAAGGAAGGCTCCTCTATTTATATGGGAGGTTGCTTAGGGGCTAAGCAACCACATTTACCCAAATACCTCTGGCTTTTCTGAGAATTCCTTCCATGGAAGGTGCTGGAAGGAGCTGGATGGTCCTGGAAGATGCTGGAAGGTGCTGGAATATTCTAGAATGTTTTTCTGAGAAATATTTCTGTGGGTCCCACCAATATTTTCGTGGGTCCCGCAAAATTTTCGGGTTTTCGGCGATTTTTTTTCCGAAAAATTCTGAGTATGCCATTCTCTTTGTATTGACGTAACTAAGAAAGTTGGCTCGAGAAAATCTTTTGATTTCGTTCAGGTAGGAAGTTATGGCTTCCAGAGTGTTTGAGCATATATTCGTGATTCAACAAATATCCTAAGTATAACTGGCTCGCAGGAATTGATTCGTTTCGCATTCTGAGAAAAATACTATTTTTACCGGTAAATGCCTCATGAATTTTATTTAGATATTTTCTGAAAAATTGCGGGTCTTACAGAAATTGCCAAAGTGGTTAAAGATTTGCAAGCCCGCGACAAGGGCAAGAAAGTCTTCACTAGCGAGGACTTTTATGATGGCTTAGAAGGAGATGAAGATCTCGAAAATCTTCCTCGTAAATTCATCAAGTTCGATGGTTCTGGCGACCCAAAAGCTCATATCGCCACATTCTTTGTTGAGTGCTCAAGGTTCAAGAGAGATAACAGAGCACTATTTCTATGTTTTCCTCGCAGTTTGGAAGGAGTTGCAGCCAAATGGTATGCTGAACATATCAACCCCATCGAGCTCAAGGAGTTTGATAAAGTGGTGAACTTATTTATTGAACGCTTCTTGTTCAACACAGAGGCGCTCCCGACACTAAGTCATCTTTGCAATCTAAGGCAGAATGAAAATGAAAAGGCGCAGGACTTTATTCATAAATGGAGATCAGCCTGCAATAAAATGAGAGATCCTATATCAGAAAGGCATGCTCTATCATTGATCCTCAAAAAATTTTCACAACCATTAAGAGGATTTGTAACGCCCCGGATTTCCAAAACAAAGCTAAGTTAAAATTTTCATGAATTTCTTTTTTTTTTCTTTGCAGCGGAACTTAGAAAAACTTTTAGCAGCGGAATAAGACGATAATGAGTCGTCGGTTTTAGAAAACTCCGAGCACGTTGCAGGTATGTGGCCAAGCAACTCATTGACCACCAAAGTATTCCATTTTATCGAAAACCACATGTTTATTACAACACTATTGCCTAGAAAAGCAGTGTAGGTTCAATAAAAGGAACCAGTACAACTCTGTCTAGAGAAACCCTAGAACTCGATGCCGCCTTGCTCTGCATATCGCCATACAGGTCCAACACCTGAAATCCCCATTAAACGGGGTCAGAACCACTGATGGTCTGGTAAGCATGCAGTCATACATCCATTCAACTCAAATACAATAATGACCACTCAGGGTCGCAATGCGCAATAACGACGCTCAAGCCTCCAAGACTTAGTGTATATCGCAAGAGCCTCCTCAGGGCTATGAGTTGAGCATCCGCTCAAGTACTCATGACTTAGAGCAAGCCTTTTCAGGGCTGTGATTTGAATAACCGCTTAAGTCTCCACGACTTAGCCATGACCTCTTTCGGGTCTCAAAGTGATGTTTAGCTCAAGTCTTCATACTTGGCACATCTGTATCCCACGCATCTAAGGACAACTCCTCGAGCTTCGCTTAGTCGTGCGGATACAACACGGGTTTTTGCCCAGTCGGTCCAGTAGTATACCGAACATGACACCTTCACAAAGGTTATGCAGACTGACTCAACAACGGCCATCCACGCATACATTCAAGCATCGCTGAACCTAAGCTAATGCATTGTTTCGATAATTAACCGCTCCCGCCTTTGGTACGCAGGTAGAGCTATTGTCCGGGCATCAACGCGACGTTCTGGGGGTTGATTATTCTATGTATTTTAGATACCCCAGAGGCCTGTTGACCCTATCCATAGTAGGGCAGTGTGTTTCAACTGGGAGAATCCTACTAGGCCCATATTCGGATGCATCCTCTACTTGCAGTAGTTGGGTTCAATCCTTAGATCTTAAGGATAACCACGACCCCAAAACCCATGAGTGACTGAGGCCATCGTGGACTCTATCAGGTCCAAAGTAAAATACGTGTCACTCAAGACTGTACCATCACTGTCATTCCAGAGTGAGCATAATTCTTGAAGGGGTCTGCCAGTCTTACAATTACTTGGACAGAATCTGCATGCATTTAGGCAACCCGTGCTTTCAACACTACGGGAGTATGTACCCGACCCCATTCTGTCCGCCCCAACGCAGTCATTACTGAGGGGGTACCCCTAACACGATTTTCAACCACGGGGTATGTGCGACCTTAAGTCTTATTCATATGCATGCAGAACACCGCTCTTGGCACTTCGGCCACCGCGAGTGTAACGCCCCGGATTTCCAAAACAAAGTTAAGTTAAAATTTTCATGAATTTCTTTTTTTTTTCTTTGCAGCGGAAATTAGAAAAGCTTTTAGCAGCGAAATAAGACGATAATGAGTCGTCAGTTTTAGAAAACTCCGAGCACGTTGCAGGTATGTGGCCAAGCAACTCATTGACCACCAAAGTGTTCCATTTTATCGAAAGCACATGTTTATTACAACACTACTGCTTAGAAAAGCAGTGAAGGTTCAATAAAAAGGAAGCAGTACAACTCTGTCTAGAGAAACCCTGGAACTCGATGCCGCCTTGCTCCCCATTTCGCCACGCAGGTTCAACACCTGAAATCCCCATTAAACAGGGTCAGAACCACTGATGGTCTGGTAAGTAGGCAAATACCTATCTATTCAACTCAAGTAATTGCATAGACCACTCAGGGTCGCAGTTCGTAATACGACGCTCAAGCCTCCATGACTTAGCGTATATCGCAAAAGCCTCATCAGGGCTATGAGTTGAACATCACGCAAGTCTGTTATCATCGCAAAAATTTTAAACTTTTTGCAAATCAAACTGACCTTTGAAAAAGTTTTTGAAAATAACTCGCCTCCGTTTTTAAAATGCTGGAAAATTCCGTAGAATGGGACTCGCCTGTCGGTACGAGGTTCAACCGTTCCTGCCACCTTTAACAGGGGTAATTGAACCAAGGATCAATCTTATGCTCTACTCTATTCAACTTGTCTAAATCATATTCTAATTTCTAAATGCACAAAGAATCAGGCATGTGCTATGAATTTTCAGAAAATGCACGTTTGAAAACATGATGTTTGCTTTGAATGATTGAAATTTTTAGAAAATGTAAATCTTGGAAATGATATCACATGAGAAATCGTGAAATGGGATTTGAAATATACTTCTGAGAGAAATAAAAATCGATTTTGAGGAATCCTTGACATTTGGTGAAAATCGATTCTGAGAGACTTGGTTTCTCTTAATTCAAACTTGGAAATTGAAATTCTAACTTAGAAAATTTGAATTTGGAACTTGGGAAATACTTGAAATATCCTTTGAAATTCAATGTCTTTGGGAAAATCGATTTTGCTATAAGACTTAGGAGATTTTTAGAAAATTAACTTCTTTGAATTGAAATTTGAATTGGAATTGGCAAATGCATGAAATGAATGAATATGATTTTGAGGAATTGAGAAATACTTTTTGTATTTTTGAGAAATGCAGTGCATTTTTGAAGTTAGCCTAAGAGTGTAGGCTGAATGTGGCTAATGTGAAGATCATAAATCTAAGTATCATTCATATTCTGACTATGGCCATAAATACAAATTCCACCAAGTTTATAAACTTCATAGAAGCTAGTGCATGTGTCATTCGTGTAGACCATGGTGAATTTGTAAAAATATGCATGAATCATCATCCATCACACATTAAAATTATAAAAATAAACTATATGCAATGCAACCTAAGCTAAGCAGGAAATGTAAATTCTTATTCCAAAGTTTAATTACAAATTACATCACTATTGAAATTTAAATACATGAAAAATAAAGTCTTCAATGTACCTGCAAAACTAGAGAACTTGGTTAATGAATATATGTTGGCTTTTCTAGATTTATCCAACAATATAAGGAAATTGTTGGATTTTGCTAGATATAAGCCTCTTCCTTGATTCCCTTAAATAAAAATGATAAAGTATGAAATAAAATTGAATAAATATGAAAGAGAAGATATGGAATTTCGAAATTGGGGTCAAAATGACCAAAATACCCCTAATAACTAGACTATGGCCTTGAAATTAGGGTTTTTAGAAAGATATTTTGATAAAATGCAAATTTTGAAATTTGAATGGAATAAACTCAAACCAAATATGCTATGACATGATTAAAAATATGAAATTAGGGTTAGGGATTTCGAAATTTAGGTCAAATGACCAAATTGCCCCCGATAGCAAGACTATGGCCTTGAAATCAGGGTTTTTAGAAATAGATTTTGGTAAAAACTTAGGTTTTATGCACTAAATGAAATCAAATGAGCACAAAATTAAACCTAAAGCATCCTAATATGATTATGAACATGATTAAACCCTAAAAATATATGCTTATGCACGAAAATCCAATAATATCACAAATTTTGTGATTTTTGCAGTGTTTTTGGATCTTTCAGGAACCCGGTTTTGCAATTTGCTTAATTCAGCCATCAAATGGATTCCAAAATCCATAAAAATTAGTACCTGCACTTGTTATAACCCTAATGTCGAATTGGAATTATAAAAATAATTTTTTGACATTAAATTAATCCGAAAATTGCATTAAACCCTAAAAATATGCTATTTTTGACCTAATTCACCAACCAGCCTCAGTCCAATACCTGAAACAGGAGTCAAATCTCCATGGAAATTTATTAAATTTTACAGAAACTAATTAGGAAGGAAAACAGAGATTTCCCAATTTACAGATCGGAAAAATCATCTCCGGTTAGTGAGAAACCCTTCCGGCAATCCGAGCTAAAATATATCACTCTTAACAGGGATTAAAACAGCTATTCCAGATTGAAAATACCGACATAAATAGCAATTCTAAACAAAAGTCTCTGAAATTTTAATGGTGAACAGTAGATAGAAAAATAACAATACTCACATTTTACAGATCTAAAATCGGAAAAGTGGTTTGGGATTTATGACTAACACAAGTCTGATTAGGGTTTTGGTAAACCCTAACGACTTTTAAAATTAAAAACAGATTCTCTAAAAAGGGAAAAATACTAAACTGTGATAAAAAAATCTGACAATTTCACAAAAGACAGATCTACTCAATGTAAATCCATATCACTTTACAGATCTAAAATCGAATATAAGATGAGAGAAATATCATAACAGCAAGTTACCTTCTTGATTTTAACCACGATTTTAAAACTTTAAACACCCGATTTGATGTCTGATTTTTTTGACAGGGTTCCCGAGATCCAAAACCTCTGATTTTTCTACAGTAACTCAATAACTCATGCATGCACCACATATAAAAAAATCAGAAATAAACAATGAGTGATTCTATCCGAAATAACATCATCTTTACTGTTCTAAACCTAGAACACACAAAAATTTAAGAAACTTAAAAAACCATGCATTAACTAATGTAAATAAATAAAATAAACCATAAAACAGTAAATAAAAATTATTTCTATGCTATAGAACGTAAAACAAACATGAATAAACCATGAAAATAAAATAAAAACAGGGAATTAATGGCTGGAATTTGATATCACCTTTAAAACATAGATTTAACCCATTAAAAAGGGCAAATCATATATTTTATTGGTTATTAATGCAAAGAATCATATTAAAATCAATTCTAATGGATTAAAATCTCTGTAAATCACCCAAAATAGGGTTGGATCACCTTCTTGAATCGTTCTTGCTGATTCTTGATGGTTCTTGAGGTTGAATCCATGGTTTAATCCATGAAGACGATGGTACCAATGGCTAAATCATGTTTAAAACAATGAAAAAAATTAAATAAAAACTAAAAATTAGAGAAAATAGTTACCTTGAGGTTGCTGCAATGGAGGAAGGGCTGGAGAGGAGAGGGAAGCTCCAAGAATCCAAAGGAAAGCCAATTGGGAAAATCGACCCCCTATAGCCTTCTATTTATATAAAAAAAATTTAGGTTAAAAATTAAATATTTTAAAAAAATTGGACTCTTCTAAGGGGGGCGATTTTGGGGTGTAAAGACTATCCTACCCCTAGCCTAAATTATCGTATTTAATACATAATTAACCCCTAGACTCTCCTAAAAAATCCCCAAATGTAATGCCACTTGGCATTTTCTCACATTGGGTTTTTAAAACTCCTTTAAAAACCTTTAAAAATACTAGTTTTAAAAACTAACTTTCAAAAATGAGTTTTTCAAAATGGTTTTGACTCTTCTAAACTTCTAACACTAACCAAGACATCAACTAACCCTAGTCTAACCCTGACTTACTCGAATATGGTGCCACCTCGAGTGGGCCCTACTTGAGTTTTAAAAAAAAATGATTTTAAAACTTAAAATTGAAGGAGTTTTCAAAAGAATTTTCAAAAGTAATCTTAAAGTTAAGTTTTTGAAATGGCATAGGGTTCTAACTGGGTCAGAATTCCTATGGATATGGTTCCAACTGAGTGGGTCCACATCGAGTTTTGAAGAATTTTGAAATAAACACTGAAAATAGCTTTGAAAAGGGTTTAAAATTAATAATTGAAATTCAAGATTTTTAAAAATAGGGTCTCAAGCGAACTGGAACTCCGAGTTAGAGTCCTGAACTCTTAGGACTCTGAGATTTTAGATTTTAACATCCAAATGAAAGAATTTTCAAAAGATTTTATCAAGAAATGATGAAATAAGTCAGAAAACACAGTCAGGGTTAGACTCCTAACTCGACCAAACTCTAAAATAGAGTCCTGAATCAACTGGACTCTGCAAAATGACCTAATTTTTGAAAACAAATGGAAATAAATAAAAATGAAAGTAAAAACAGACTCCTGACTGGATTAGAACTCTGGGACAGAGTCCTGATCGGACTGAAACTCTAGATTTTTTGGTATTTTCTGAAAAACAAATGAAAGAACTTGTCAAAACAGTGAAAACAATAACAAATATTGAAATAAAACAGAGTTCTGATTCAACTAAGACTCTGGGGACAGAGTCCTAATTGAACTAGGACTCTCCAATTTTTGGATTTTCTGAGAAATCAAATGAGAGGATTTTGAAAAACAAGTGAAAACAGGATGAAATTGAAGTTTTTGGTTCAGAGTCCTGATCTAATTAGGACCCTGAGAAAGAGTTATGATTCGATCAGAAATCTAAGAATTTTGGTTTTCTGATAAGAAAATGATGAATTTTAAGCAAAGCTTTTGAAAGCCAGTGAAAATGAAGTGAGAAAATCAATTTTGGATAGAGTCTTACTTCGATCAGGACTCTGGGGTAGAGTCCTTATTTGATCAGGACTTTGGGATAAAACCTAAGAATTTTAAAATTCTTTGATAAAAGTATAACAATTTTGATAGATGGAAAGATTTTTAAAAGATTCTTTCAAAATTGAAATCAGGATCAGAGTCCTGATCCAACTAAAACTCTTCAAACAGAGTCCTGGTTCAACTAGAACTCTGAATTTTTGACTCATTTTGAAAGATTTGATTGAAAATGGATAAAAATAGTTGTAAAAGATTAGAGTCTCAATCCAATTGAAACTCTGAAGAAGAGTCCTGATCCGACTGGACTCTTGAAGAAGAGTCCTGATCCAACTCAGACTCTAACATTTTGGCCAAAACAAAAGATTTTGAAAGGTTCTTCTCAAAACAGGTAAAATGGTAGTGAAAATTAGAGTTTTGATCCGACTAGGATTCTGGAAAAAGTGTCCTGATCCAACTAGAACTCTGAAATTTTTGAAGATTTTTGACAAGTAAAGGAATCCAGAAGCGACACCACCTAAATGGGTCTCATCTGAGAATTGAAATCAATTGAAATTGAGTTTGAAATGAATCCAGATTGTTTTCTAAGAAAATATTTCAAAATATAAGGTCTCAGGGGTTGGAAAATGACAGAATGTTGAATAAATACCCAGGTTTTGAAATTGATTTTGAAAGAAAAGCTTTAAAATTCAAATCTGGATTGAATATTTTAAAAACTAGAGTGTTGGATCTCGAAGATGAGATGTAATGACATGCAATGCTATGCTGTGCAATGAAATGGTATGCCGAATGCATGCAATGATATGCAATGACACGTGAAATGGACAAACACTGGATGAGGGTGAAAATTTGGGGTGTTTACAGATGCCCTTCTTTGCTGCTAAGCCGGTTAGAAGCCGAGCTTAGTGGCAAAGAAAACATACCAAATTTGAACCACAAAAAAATGCCCCAGTTAGATGAGTCTGACTGGGTATGAAAGAATTTATTCAAATGATGATGGTAGATATGGAATGAAGAATAAGAAGAAAATTTTACTTCAAAAAGAAGTGAGATACAGGTTTTGCCCTTAACCTGGATGGGACAAGAAATACCTCGTGTAGAAACGAGGCTCATGTTTGACCCTTAACCTGACCGGGAAATGAAATACCTCATCACGTGAGGCTCAGGTTTGTACCCTTGACCTGATTGGGCAGAGAAAATGGAATACCTCATCAAAGGAGGCCCAGGTTTATACCCTTAACCTGATCGGGTAGAAAATGAAATACCTCATCAAAGGAGGCCCAGGTTTATACCCTTAACCTGATCGGGTAGAAAATGAAATACCTCATCAAAGGAGGCCCAGGTTTATACCCTTAACCTGATTGGGCAAAAAATAAAATACCTCATCAAAGGAGGCCCAGGTTTGTACCCTTAACCTGATTGGGCAGAAAATGAAATACCTCATCAAAGGAGGCTCAGGTTTATACCCTTAACCTGATTGGGCAGAAAATGGAATACCTCATCAAAGGAGGCCCAGGTTTATACCCTTAACCTGATTGGGCAGAAAATGGAATACCTCATCAAAGGAGGCTCAGGTTTATACCCTTAACCTGATCAGGTAGAAAATGGAATACCTCATTAAAGGAGGCTCAGGTTTATACCCTTAACCTGATCGGGTAGAAAATGAACGGAATCCTCGAAAGAAGAGACCGTGATGGAACCTTCGGATTTCCGCACAATGAATCCGATAAGGGTTTTGCAAAAGGAAGGAAATTGGGGTCCCTAAAGTTTGAAAAGGGATTGATTTTGGGCGCCTCATTGCTGAGACTAATTAACTTTTGAAATTGCCTTTTGCTGGAATTGGTGGCTTAACCTCAAGCCGAAATTGGACTGTCTATGGTGGGACAGTGGGGACACAGGGAAGTGTGCGAATCTGAGAGCCCGTGCGCTCAGATTATACCAAAGAAGGGAAGGAATCTTGAAAACTCCTGTTATCAAGTCCTAAAAGGGATAACAACTGATGTCAGGATGTGCCAAAGATGAACCTCAAGCTCTCGCTTCACGCCAGGATAGCTAGAAAATATTGTCAAAATGTTGAAAATTATTATTGATTCAAAATAATTGAAAGTGATGCGCATTGTTTTGAAAGTATTTCCTCTTTTCTACCTGAAGTATTACCTCCGACTGAGCTTAACTCCGTAGAATCAAGATTCGAATTCAAATTGCTTGCGATTGGCTTTCTTTCAAGGAAGCTATCAATTTCCTTGATATGGACGAGAAAGAAAATATTCTTGATATTGCAAGAGCTATTGGTGAAAGAATATTGATAAAAGAATTTCACAAAATTAAAAAAAATTCTTGATAAATTTGGCAGTCTGATATCCTGGGATTCTTTTCTCATGATGATCTTTTTGCACTCTTTTTTTTTTTAGCAGATTGGAGCTCTCTTGGATTTTTCGGAAATTACATCATCCTTCATTCTGGAGATGTCCTGACTTTTCTCTCTTTTTTTCTTAGGAAGGGTACGTCACAAACTCCTTCATCTCAGAGATGTTCTGATCCTTCTTTTCTCTCAGGGATTATCTTGATAGTTATTGGCTCATTGGTTGGGAATCTCTTGATGATAGCTGGAATCAAATATCTTTTAGGGTTTGTCGGTAGGCTCATCACACTCGCCTTCATCTCGACGGTGATCTGAACTTTCTCTGGAAGGATCCGTCACAAACTCCGTCATCTTGGAGATGATCCAAATCTTCTTTGGCCCCGGGGGTCGACTCGCTTAATTCGCCTTCATCTTGACGACAATTGAGAGATCCCTTTTGCAGATATTTAATTACAGCTTAGGTGATTGAGGAGATATGAAAATTGAGTGGATTTTTCTGTATCACCCAGGATATTTCGACTACTTTATTTTTCAAGAATGGTCTTTAAAAATGTGCCATTGACTGCGATCAATATCAATCACTCATGGCTTTGCAACAACATTGAATTCTCTTTGCTGGCCATATCGAGGATTTATTCTTCATCCTTTTGGTTGGCCAATAGAAAGATTTTGAACTTTGAATCCTTTTTCGCGAAAGCATTACCCTTTCGGAAGTAATAATGGAGGTATTTTGAATTAATAATTTTGTGCAATAAAGATTTTTGAAATCAACAAATATTTAAGGACAAATTGGCAAAACTTTCTTGAAATCCTTTTGTGAAATCGAGCATTTGAAGCACAACGCAACACATCTCTGACAAAAACTCTCTTCTCCTTTCCCCAAAGGAGAAGATCAGAAATTGGAATTGGGAATTATTCCTCTCTTCCCTGAAGAGGAGGTGTTTGCAAAACGAACTTTCGAAGAGAAATTAAGCTTTCGTCAAAACTTCCTAACATTAGGCTTCTCTTATGGAAAGGGGGCCGGAATTGGTGAGGTTGGTAAATTGGTCATGAAGGAACGAGTTCATCACACTCTCCCTGAAAAGAGGGTCCTTCATGATGAAATGGCCTAGTCTGAAATTATGGGGCCACAAGGAAAGCAAGTCTCTGTCGAGTCTCTCCCTATAAAAAGGGTTCCTTGTGTGAAATTTGGAATTTTGTTTTGCAAACGGTTCACAGAGACACGAGTCCCTTCAAACTCTCCCTGAAAAGGGGCTAAGTGAACGAATTGGATAGCATGCGAAAAGAGCGAGCTCCCTCGAACTCTCCCTATACAAAGGGTCTCTCGCAAGAGAAAAGATTGAAATTGGTATTGGGTGGCTCAAAAGGGTCAAATTTTGGAAATTGGAATTTTGAAATTTGATATTTGAAATTGGAAAATTGGAAATTAGAAATTTGGAAATTTGGAAATTGATAATTGGAAATTGGAAATTGGAAATTTGGAAATTGGGAATTTGATGAGTGATCAGCACGAGGACTGAACTCAAGAGGTCGACTGACATGACACGAGTGCTCTATTTTGAAAAGATACCTGTATGCATACTGGTTTAAAAATGTACCAGTTTGGATACTGGATTTTGGAAGATTACTAGTACGAGCGCTGGATTTTGAAAGATTTCCAGTACGAGCGTTGGATTTTAAAAGGTTACCAATACGAGCGCTGGATTTTAAATGGTTACCAGTACGAGCGCTGGATTTTAAATGGTTACCAGTACGAGCGCTGGGTTTTGGAAATTTACCAACACGAACACTGGATTTTGAAAGTTTACCAGCACGAACACTGGATTTTTGAAAGTTTACCATCACGAACACTGGATTTTTGAAAAATTACCAGCACGAACACTGGATCCTGAAGAATTACTAATTGATTTTGATGGAAAATTTTCAGTCTTCACCCTCACGACGACTCGGACAACTGTCGGGCTCTCAGGATTTATCCCTTATCCTGAATGGGTAATCGATGCTAATGCAAATTGATGCAGACGAATGCGAATTAATGCATGCAAATGCAAATGAATGTAAATGGGTGCACAGGCGTGCACAAGTGCGTGAAATGAGAGATTTGTTTATCCTGGTTGCATACGGAATATTTGTAGATAAAAACAAAATTTTAAAATGCCCCAGTGTAACTGGGAAAAGAATTTTGATCATTATTGAAGAAAATTTGGAAGGATTACAAAAAATAGAGAATTGTTCAAGTATAGAATTTTTTCAAATGTCGAGCATTGATGGGATCTGGTAATTCTATTCCATCAGCATTGATGAGTCGATATGAATTGCGAGGTAGTGCCTCTTTGACAACATAAGGACCTTCCCAATTTGGCGACCATTTGCCACCCGGGCGATGCCTGAGATAAGTTGTTGATCTGAGCACTAGATCATTGACCCGAAATTTTCTCTCAATGACAGATTTTGCATATTGTCGGGCTATCCTCTGGCGATAGGATTGAGCATGCTCTGCTGCTCTGAGCCTTCTTTCATCAAGCAAATCAAGCTGTACCAGTCGCTGTTGCTGATACTGATCAAGAGGTAATTCTAGAAGTGATGCAAATTTCAGAGCAGGTTTCTGAACATGTAGAGGCAGTACTACTTCAGTTCCGTAGACAAGTTCTGACGGAGTAGCATTCGTTGGAGTTCGAATGGTGGTTCTGTATGCCCATAATGCGTCATGAATCTTTTCATGCCAGTCATAGCCCGTTTCTAAAGTTCGCTCCAGGATTCGAATCAGAATCTTGTTGGTGGCCTCTGCCTGACCATTCCCTTGAGGATAATAAGGAGCGGAAAAATGATGATGAATTCTGAATTTTGAGCAGAATGTCCTCATTCTCTCATTCTTGAAATGACTGTCATTATCCGACACAATATCATGCGATATACCGAAGCGACAAAGGATATTCTTATGGATGAAAGAAACCACATGCCGACCTTCTACTGTGCGTAGAGTGACTGCTTCTACCCATTTAGTAAAATATTCTGTTGCGGCAAGAAAATATTTATGACCATTGGAGGCTGAAGGAGTGATGGGGCCTACAACATCGAAAGCCCACATGGAAAATGGTCATGGCGAGACGACAGATTGCAAGTATGTCGCTGGCGCATGAATGGAAGGCGCATGAATCTGACATTGAACGCACTTCTTTACAAAACGATAGCAATCTTGTTGCATAGTTCTCTAATAATATCCTGCTCGGATGATTTGTTTGACGAGAGTCTGATAGCCAACATGGCCACCGCAAATGCCTTCATGTGCTTCTTGCACGACTTCCTTGGCTTCTTCTTCGTCCAAACATCTGGAATATTCAGAACTGAATCCACGATGATAAAGGACGTCGGCAAAAATAAAATATCGAGCAGACATGCGTTGAATTGCTCACTGCTCTCTCTTTGATAATTCTGGAGGAAATTCGCCAGTTTTAATGAAATTTTTGATATCATGATACCAAGGCTTCTTCTTCTACTCAGCCTGGTTTATCTGCTCTACTGGAACGAAAGCGGGTTGATCAAGTCTGCCAATTTCAAATGAGCGACAAGATTCTTTACTCCTGAAAGACATGATGGATCCCAGATTGGCTAAACTGTCTGCAACTTGGTTGAAATCTCTTTTGATATGAAAAAGTTGGAATTCTTCGAATTTGTTGGCAAGAGCTGAGACAATCTTCTGGTAAGGAAGTAGTTTCTGATCTTTCACTTGCCATTCGGCCAGAACTTGATTGACAATTAACAAAGAATCGCCATAAGCATGCACTCTTTTGACATTGAAGTCCTGTAGAATTTTCAGACCTTGTATCAAAGCTTCATACTCGGCCATATTATGAGTGCACTGAAAATCCAGTTTAAGAGAAAAGGGAATCATCTCCTTCTCTGGTGTAATTCGCAGAATTCCGATTCCTATGCCTGCCATATTCTTGGAACCATCGAAGAATAAATTCCAAATTGGGGATTGTTGAATATTGCAGATCCGCTCATCGGGGAAATCATCCTCAGCTTTAACATCCTCTGCTAGAGGAAAATCTGCTAATTGGTCTGCAATTGCTTGGCCTTTGATAGATTGCTGAGAGACATATTGCAAGTCGTATTGCATTAATAGGACTTGCCATTTGGCGATCCGTCCGCTGAGAAATGGTTGTTCAAGAACGTACTTGAGAGGATTTAATTTAGATAGAATCTTGACTTCAGACGCCAATAGATAATGTCTCAATTTCTGACACATCCATACTAGAGCTAAACATGTCTTCTCTATCTGAGAGTATTTCTTCTCGTAATCAATAAAGGTCTTGCTTACATAGTAAATGGCATGTTCTATCAAGCTGCCTTCTTCGTATTGTGCCAAGAATCCGCCGCAAGCAACTTGATTAACTGAAATGTATAGCAATAGGGGTTTCCCTAATTCTGGCGGCTTTAAAACAGGAGGATTGAGAAGATATTTCTTGATGCATTCGAACGATTGCTGACACTCTGGTCCCCATTCAAACTTCACTCCTTTTCTGAGCAAATGATTGAAAGGCTCACATCTCATGGCCAAATTAGAAATGAATCGCCGAATTGATTGCATGCGTCCTTGAAGGCTACGCAATTCTTTGAGATTAGTCGGAGGCGGCATGCCAATGATAGCCTTGGCCTTAGCAGGATCCATCTCTATCCCCTTCTTGCTGACTAAGAAGCCTAGCAACTTGCCAGATTCGACTCCAAAAACACATTTTTGTGGATTGAGTCTTAGCTTGTAAAGAATGAGCCGCTTGAAAACTTGATTGAGAGCTTCGATGTGATCTTCCTCTTCTTTGGATTTTACTAGAATATCATCAACATATGCATCCATGATTTTGTGCATCTGATCATGGAATATAACGGCCATAGCGCGCTGATAAGTGGCTCCAGCATTCTTGAGCCCAAAAGGCATGACTGTATAACAGAAAGTGCCCCATGGCGTGGTAAAGGATGTTTTGGATTGGTCACGAGCGGCCAACTTGATTTGATTATATCCGGAGTATCTGTCCATAAAGGAAAACATAGCATGCCCGACTGTGCTATCGACTAGGAGATCAATGTTTGGGAGCGGATAGTCATCCTTCGGAGTGGCTTTATTGAGATCACGGAAGTCGATACAGATTCGCACTTTCCCATTCTTCTTAGGAACTGCTACGATATTCGTCAACCAATCCGGGTAATCAATTGCTAGAATGAATCCTGCTTTAAGCAGATCCTCAAGTCCTTCCTTGACCTGTTGCTTGATTCGAGGATCCATTTTTCTCAACTTCTGCTTGACTGGTTTCGCCTCAGGCTTCAAAACGAGGCGATGTTCCACCAATTTCGGATCTAAACCTGGCATATCCTCATAAGTCCATGCGAATACTTCTTCATGCTGCTTGAGGAAATTAGTGAGTCTTTCTTTCTCTCCTGGGCTCAAACCACTGCCAATTTTGAGAATTCTAGGATCGTCTTCTGATCCGATATTGATATCCTCAGTCGGATCTTGAACCAAGGATGATGGCTCATCTTGCCTCTGAATCGATGCAAATTCTGGCAGTTCCTGAAGAGCTGAATCGAACTCTGCGGGTTCTTCTGACTGCTTTGTAGTTTGACTACATTCTTGTAAACACCCCAAATTTTCACTCACCTTCTTGACCTTTCCACCAAGCATCACATTTCGGTTCTCCAGAACCAAGGAAGGGCAAAATGGTCATTTTCCAAGATGGAACCTTGCAGAGAGTCCTAAATTCCATTCTCGAGTCTCAAGACTTCTCCATTTAGACTCAGAGACACTCTCAAATTGCAAATTCTCAAAATCTCATGCTTAACAAAAAGTCAGAATTTTCAAATTCAAGTTCAGAATGGCAACTTTGTAGGACATGTCTTTTGCATAGCATTGCACGAGCATTTCATATCATTTCACTGCACAGCATGTCATTTTGAGATCCAGAACTCCTGACTTTTCGAAATTATCAATCCAGATTTGATTTTAAAACTTTTCAAAAGTGATTTCAAAACCCTGGGTTTTTAAAATTATCAATTCTTCCCATTTTACCCCCAGGACCCCGAATTACGAAAAGTTTTCTCAAGAAAACAATCTAGATGGTTGACATTTCAAAATCTCTCCAGTTGGAAAGAGGGGGACACAATTTCAAAATTCGTAAGATCTTATTTCAAACTTTTACAAAAAGGCTCCGAATTTCCCTACTTCTTTCAAAATTTCGCCCTGAAGAACCATTTTCTTCCAAGTTTTGAAATCAAGCCAAATTTTGCTTCGTGTTTTTCCAAAACCAACCTACTATTATGAAAATTTCAAAAAAAAACCATTTTTTTTGTTCCTGTTTCAAACAAAGGACGTGGGACCCGCCTCGAGGTGGTGTCACACTTAAATTCTCAAATTTTTCCCTTATTTCCAAAATAGTGCCCATTCGAAAGTAGCACCGATTTATAAAACCTTGCCTTTAACTCAGTAAAATAATTAGTGGGCCCATGTAGGTGGCACCCCACTAAGACTCTTTGCTAAAAAAAAAAAGAATTTTTTTTTTATTGAGGTGGCACTACCAAAACCAAATCCGTCTTCAACTCATTTTTTTTTTACTTTCCAGCCTCAAATGGAGCCACTGTAAAACCCTACCAAAAATTTCGTTTTACCTAAGTTTTTCTGAAAAAAAAAAAGGAGCCGCCCCACCCTTTTCAAATGGCGACATTTTTTTGAAAAATTTCAAAAGTTAGTTTTTTTTAAACTTATCAAAAAATCTTTCATAAAGAAGCCCGAGCTTTTGGCTGAAAGGGCGGAAATTTTTTTAAAAGGGAGGCTTAGGCCATCCGAAAAGGGACTTGGATTTTTTTTGCTAACTCTTCAGCACTCCTCCTTCACGCTCCCTTGCTGGTACCCTCCCATTCACGAGTTCTCATCCCTTCCTTCCTTCCAGCAGGAGCAGAATCGGCAGCTTCTTCTCCCCTCTATCGGCTGGAGCCCCCCTTTTGAACCTATCTGCATTACCTCCAGCAGAAGAAGGACCTCTTTGATTCTCTTTTTCTCTCCCCCTTTCGTGGAGGCTCTTCTCACGGCTTCTAACCCCATCCTCCTCCAACAGAAAGAGGGAGGAACTCCAGCGATTTTTGCAAGAGGGAGCTGATTTTTTTTTGCCCTATCTCCAAAATTCCCTTTTATCGCCTCTTTTCCTCTCTACCCACCGGACAAACCCTGCTTCTGGCCCTCATTTGTTCCTTCTGTCAGTTTCCTCCAACGAAGTTTACAAGGAGCAGCATAGAAACGCACAGCTTGAAGCAGGAAGCGTCGTCTCCTCTGATTCACGACTCTAAGTTCTGAACCTCTTTGTTGGCTGTATGATAAGAGGCTTCTTCCTCTTTCCCTCAGCCAGGTTGAAGAGAAGCAGTCCCTTTGATTGTTGGTTACGGTTCCCATTAGTGCCAGAGATTCCCAGCCAAAACTCAAAAACCAATTCCTCCATTATCACTATTGTTTTCACAAACGTTCCAGCTACCTACCCATTTTTCCTTCTTCCTGTTTCCTTCAGTCCGACAGAAAGGAACCAGTCCCTGGGATTTTTAGTTACGGTTTCAAGTGGCGTAGAAGACCCCAAGGTAATGTGATTTTATATTATTTTACCCCATTTGTTCAGGTTTGTTAATTCAGATATTGTTGCCATCGGCTGAAAGGAACAACAAGGTTGTGAAAGTTGATTAGAAATTCAGATTTTAGAATCACAAATGAGTTCAAAGGAGACAATTGGAGAGCTTTCATAATCAGACTAATTGGATGAGATTTGGATGAGATGGTTCGTCCTTTTCATGGACCGAACCTCTCATTCCAATGTCCCACATTAATAGAACATCATATCTCCTATGTTATTTATGTATTTGTTATCAGATTTTTTTTATTTTTTTATTTTTTATTTAATGTGTTGCATCTCTGTTTGTTCCTAAATTCCATAAGTTCTCTTCTTTTTCATTCGTGTGCTTTAGTCTCATCAGATTGAAAGTTCCAGATTTCCCTCATGAAAAAACCAATTTAGGGCCTGTAAAAGGCAGTATGTCCAGAGATAAATCTAGTTTTCAAGATGATTTTATCTGTTAGTATCCTTCCCTGCTCTGTTTGCATAAACCCTATCGTAGAGCCTATTACATATTTGTGAGGCCATTGACTGAGTTGGGTTAATCTTAGCCTCAGATCTGTAGGTCTGTTACTGGATCCATAAAAGGGGAATCTAGTTGTTTGGATGTCTGCTGTATGGTGCTAACATTTCCCAAAATTTTTTATTTTGAAAGATTTAATACTTTTCCAATAATTTTAGGAAAAACCGATACTTCTGTTGCTTACTCTTGGCTATTTGAATTAGGCCTTATATTATCAGATTCATGTCTTATAATGGTTGTTTGAATCTTAAATTTGTCAAAGCAAAATAATCTTCTTTGGTCATCAACGAAGCTCTCTTAATTTTCATGAATTTCGATGATGGATTAGCATTTTATCACATTTTATTTTAGAAATCTTTATGATTTTAGGACCTTATCATGCATGACATCATTCCATAAAACCTCATGATCGGTTTTATCCTTATTTACCTCTACTTGAATTTCAAAAAAAAAAAAAAAAAAAAAATTGTTTCAAAGTCATCACTTTATAGGAGTATTTTAGTCGATTTCACCCTGATTTCGAAATTTCAAAATCCTTATTTTCATATCTTCTTGCATCCACATTATTTTAATTATATTTATATCAAGGAGATATGAGATTAGGTTTTTATCTAGATAAATTCGATAATTCCTAGATATTATCGGAATGCTTTGGAAAAACCTACAGGTCTATGTTAATCCCATTTCAAGCTTGGCAGGGGCATTCAAAGGAAGGAGCTGGAATCTACAATTTTCTCTCTTTTATTTTACTTAGTGATGTAATAATGTAACTTTGGAATAAGAGATTTACTTTCCTACTTAGATTAGGTTGCATCTCATATAGTTTGAGTTTCCTGCAATATCCTGATTCTATGATTCATATATCTCATTTTCAAAATCACTATGGATGTACACGAATGGCACGTGCACCAACTCTTAGAGAGTTAATGAACTCGGTGGAGTCCATATTTACGGCCCTAGTCGGAATATGGATGAGACCCAGATCCATCATCTCTCTACCAGTCACCTTGAGCCTACACTCTTAGGCTATCTTAAAAATGCACCTCATATTTCCAATGTTTTCAAAATATTGTGAATTAACTCAAATAAACCCTGAATATATTCATGGCCACAGTCAGAATATATGAAGGATTTACTTTGGCTTAATCCACATTTTTCTAATAAAATTTTCAGAAATCTTTTCAAAAGTGCATTCATTTATTCACATCATCTGCATCATTTGGTTTTCTCATGATTTTCTCAAAAGATTTTCACTTCATGGAATCGATTTTCTCAAGAAACTATGATGATATTCGGAGTTGGACTTCCCAAATCAAATGTTTTCTTGTGATTTTCCTTAAAAAGTTACTTCCTTAAGATTCTTTTCAAAGGAATTTCTCATTTTCTCAAGAATCCAAGTTGATTTTCAACATTTCAAAAGACAAGATTCTCAGGAATTCAATTTCCTAAGTTTTGAATTTCTTTCTCCAATGGAATTTTCCTACAAAAATTTCTGTCATTTTCTTAAGAAAAATTCTCAAAGTCCGAGTTTTCCCAACAAATGCTTTCCTTTCCAAATATTCATCCTTTCTCAAGAATTCCTTCCATTTTTCCTGAGATTCTCATTTCTTCAGGGTTTTCTAAATTTTATAAACTTTCTCAAAATTTTCCTGAGATTCTTATTTCCTCATGGTTTTCCAAAGACTTTATAAACTTTCTCAAGATTTTCCAAATCTTTATAAATTTTCCCGAGATTTTAAAACCTTCTTCGTCTGAGTTTCCTGAGAAATTGATTTCCATCTTTTCCTGAGAACTACTTTTCAACTTCAAATCTTTTCTAAGCATACATCATATTTTCCAACTCGCATTTTACAAAATTGCATAGCACATGCCTGAATTCTCTGTGCATTTAGGATAGAACATAATTTCGATGATTTTACTAAGTCAAGCATAATTTTGGTCCTTGGTTCGATTACCCCTGTTAAAGGCGGCATGAACGGTCGAACCTCGTACCGACAGGTCGAGCCCCATCCCATGGATTTTCCCACAATTTTTCAAAAACGGAGGCGAGTATTTCAAAAACATTTTCCAAAATCCGGTCAAGTTGAAGCGCGAAAGCGTTTCTCTCTTTTTCTCTTTCGCAAGGAAGGGAAGACGGGGGAAAAATTTCGCGACGATAACAATTCTGCTCTTATTCTGACCTGATGAATTACTGCTGATTTCGAACAAGCTTTTGGATTAAAGACGAGCTTCTTGATAGATCGGGAAGACATTCTGAAAATTGGAGGATAAATTGATTTAGGGAAATTGCTCATCATGAAATAAATTGCTTTTATTGAAAATAATTGGAAAGATAAAAGAGCAAAATGATTTCAATTTTGTGAAGATTTAATACTGAGGAACAAAGAGACAAATGGCACCAAGATAGACAAAGGAAACTAGCAACTTTATTGAAAGATAGAATTAATCAAAATGACAATGATGAAAATGAAATGGGATATCATCCCGATAACAGAATAGAAAAAGAAAGACAAAGGAATTCTTCTAATGTGCTCCCTTAATGAAAACAGTCCCTTTCTGAGACCTTCGACCATTAAAGCCCAATCTGACTCTTTTAGGGCAGTGCTGAGGAATCACTGGTTCAAGAAGACCATCTTCATTTTTGCCTAGGCCTCGAAAAGGCTAGTAGCCATGCTTTACTAGTAAATCAAATCCTTTTTTAGCCTTCATAAATTGGGAGAATAGGGGATGACCCTTAAGAGTGCTGTAATCAATTCGTCCTCCAATCTTGAAGAACTGTGGACCTCCCCATCGGGTCGCAGCCCCTGTATGCTCGGGCTGCTCTGCCGTCTGCATTATTCCTGAATCCTCTTCGAAGCTGACCTCTTCAATACCCCTAATGCTAGGGATATCAGTAGTGAAAGAGGGCCTGGGAACCATGGGCTGTGCTAGCCTCTGCTCCGGATCTTTGCCTAAGACTGTCGTGATCATACCACCTTTTGACCACTTGATGCATTGATGCAGAGTAGACGGTACTGCGTTTGTGTTGTGGATCCATGGTCTCCCGAGAAGTAGATTATAAGTGGGCGGCACATTGACCACGTGAAAGAGAATTGAATGGACCGAGTAGTCAATGAAGATCTCTAGGCATATTTTTCCTTTCGTTGTTTGGCCATGATTGTCAAACCCATAAATGGTGATTGGATCTGGAATGTATTCTTCTTCTTTTATGCCCAAAGCTTTGGCGGTCATTTCCGGACATATATTGAGGTTGTTGCCTCCATCGATCAACACATGAGGAACTGTCATCCCTCTTGTTCGAACTACAACATACAAGGCATTGTTGTGAAATACATGAGGTTTAGGGAGATCCTCATCGGAGAAAGTAACTGGAGCATTAGTCATGGTCTGATTGACTATATGGGCCATGTCTTCAGGAGTTGTGCTTGGTTTCACCTTGATCTTTTGTAGCAGATCATTCAACACATGCTGATGCTTGGCGGAGGCTTGAGTTAAGTCCAAAATTGAGACATTTGATAATGCTGTAATAGGCTTTAGAGTTGATGTCTCGCTTTTCTTCGTGGTGGGCTTAATGAGATGCTTAGGGAGCCATGGCATACTTCTGGCTACCTCGGGAGATATCCCAGCGGACTTGTCAGACACTTTCAATTTGCCGAAAGCTGAAATAAGGTCCATCTTCTGGGCCTTGGACCGAGCCTGCTGCAATACCAGGACTTGATGCTGAGCTTGCATGTCATTTTCAGAGCATGGCCTGATATGCTCCTGTGGTTGAAACGACTGTTCGGTGATGACTACTGTAGAATGACGAGGAAATAGCTCTTTTAGAATATCTATATTTTCATCTTCCGCGCCTTCTACCAGAAGATTTTTATCAATAAGGTCCTGAACAATATTCTTCAGAACAAAGCAGTTCTCAGTATTGTGCCCCACTGTTCTGTGGAACTTGCAGAATTGGTCTTTGAATTTTCCCATAGGAATGGGAGGATCGGCCAGCCTTGGCAACTTGACCATCTCCTTGGTCAACATGTACTCGAGCACAGTCTCGAGTGATTGATCTAATGGGGTGAATTTCCTGTCATAGCTCCATCCTTCATGCTTCACTTTTTCTCGGGGTTTTGGTCCCTGCTCCAGCTGAAGCGGCTTATTGAATTGCGGGATCGACTTCCCTTTCTGATCATTCCTGTTTGAACCTCCTGCCCCATAACAGAAGTCTCTATTCTGCCCCTTGCGATGATTCCATTTATTATTATTGACAGAATTAGTAAAGTGAGTCTTCTTCTTTGACTCGTTCTGGCCGCTGTTCTTGGTGAAAGTGAAACCTTCATAGAAGCCATTCTCCAGACTTAATTCGAGCCATTCGGCTCGCTCTGTTAATTCAATAAAGGTTCTGGATGGTGCGGTGGAGATGAGGCCTTTCAGAGGCTACGAGAAATTGCTCAGAATTAAGGACAAAGCATGCCCCTCTGATATGGGATCTCTCATTTTATTACAAGCTGATCTCCAGCGGTGGATAAAATCTCGGGCCTTTTTATTTTCTCTCTGTTTCAGGCCACAGAGGTGGCTGAGGGTCGGGAGTGCCTCAATGTTGAATAAAAAGTGCTCAATAAACAAATTGACCACTTTATCAAACTCTTTCAGCTCTATGGGATTAACATGCTCTGAATACCATTTTGCTGCAATACCCTCCAAACTGCGAGGGAAACAAAGAAATAAGGCTCTGTTATTCCTCCTGAACTTAGAACACTCTGCAAAGAAAAGGGCGAGGTGTGCCTTTGGGTCACCTGAACCATCAAACTTAATGAATTTCTTGGGGAGGTTATCGAGATCATCATCCCCATCCAATTCATCATAGAAGTCTTCGCTGGTGAAGATTTTCTTTCCCTTGTCGCGGGCCTGCAGATCCTTAACCATTTTCATCACATCTTTCAGTTGTGACTGCGCAGGGTCGTCAACAGACTGATTCTTGGATTTGTAAGCTGACCCCTAACCCTGAGTCGACCTTCTGAATTCATATTTATTTTCACATTCCTTGTCAGTATCGTCAGCTGATTCTGACTCATCAGATATTTCCTCGTGACGACTCTGCTTTTTGCTGATCTTCACATTCTTGACGGCCTGACCCTTATCTTTCTGTTTAGTTTGAATTTGCTCAGTACTGGCCTCAGCTTGCTCTGCCAGCATCTTGGTCATCATCTTTTTGAACATGATATACATTTGGGGATCGATGCCATCATCCGCCTGCTGACCCTGACTCTGGATTGATCGAGGTGAGTCCATCTCTTCTTCTGAAGCTACTGAATATGCAACACCTTCAACTGATGTGGTTTTCTTTCTGGATCTTGTATTGACCATCGGGTATTGCAAATATTCTCTTGGATGTTGTTGATGCTCTCTGCAGGGCAGAACTGATGGTTAGGCTTCTGAAGGAAATTTGGTTTGAAGGAAAATATTTGTTGAGAATTTTGGTAGACAATTGAAATAATATCCCATTACTAGGGATTGAGTCGTCGCTGGGATTACGACAATTGCGTTGCTATTCTTTGCAAGATAAACAACTGAAAATATGCCATGTTACCTAGGCGAGGTCGTCAAACCAAAGTGAAATGTAAAGGAATTTTATTGAGGGGAAAAACATGATTTTATCAATAATACACTTGACAGAGGGGAGGGGGACGAACAATTTTCCACCACTCTATAAAATCAGACGACACACGAGGACCAGGAAAAATAGTAAGACTGACAAAGGAATCCCAGCCATGTCTGGCAGAATGGTATGCTCTGGACCACTGATCTGATGTGAGATCGAATTCTGGCAGAACCCTCGCTAGTGGACGAATCTCTATGCGCTTCTGCCTCTGAGAGAACTGCCTGACACACCGCTCGGGATGATAGTATGCGCAGAAAAACGGGCCAAGTAGTCTGAATCGCTTGCCGTAAGCATAAGTATATCTGGGAGGTGATTCCTGGCGATCAAAGTAGTCCCATACGACCTCTTCCTCCTGAAGGTTGTCGATCAAGAACCGATATCGCGCAACTGGAAGAAGCTTTTCACCTATTGTATCTGAAGGAACTGGCTCGGACTGGCACATGTCGGAGGAACCAAGACTGCAAGGCATAGGTGCACCCTTCGACTAGAATGGATTCTCTGAGTGCGAAACGAGTCAACCCTCGGTATAGAAAGGCGAGTGCGGCCATGGCTATTGAGAGGCGGTTGGTCTGTCGACTTCCCCATCTCCTTAGAAGCTGAACTATTCTGATATCCATGTAATTTCGTCCGTCGGGAAAGAAAGCCAATCCCACCGTGCACAGAACCATCGCGTGCTGAATTCTCTCTCGAGCTGTCCTGGACAACGAGCTGACTTCCACAAATGTCCCATGCTGTCTGTAGATTTCGAGCAGGTCCACGTATTCATTCCCATCTTCTTCAATCAATGGCCAAGACTAGCGTCCTGTCATGCGAGCTAAGGCATCCTTAGGGTCCAGACCCTTAACATTAATCAGAAACTGTTTCTCCAATGGATCTCCAGGCTGACCGGCTGGCTCGGGCAATCCCATGATTTCTGAAAATTCATCCATCAGTATTGTCATCTCGCCCCACGGGAACCAGAAGGTAGAAGTGCTCGGATTCCACCGTTCTGCTAGTGCATGGATCAAGTTGCCGTTGACCGTCTGCTTTCCCACTGCGGACGCCAGTTCCAATCCACACTCGTCCAGATGGTCCGGAAACATACGAGAGAAGTTCTTGAACCATGAATAATACCACCGGGGAAAGAAGGATCCGGTGCTGAGGACTCGATGTTCGGGAAGACTTTGTCGCACCTCGTAGGAGATGTGACCCTCAGGGAAGACTGAATCAAGCTGACTGGATGCCATCGGACTGGAAGACATGGAAATTGGAGTAAGACTTGGAAAATACAGGAATTTTGAAGAAAATGCAGGCAGGATAAAAATAAAGTAGGAAATTCGAGATCCAGAAGACAGGAAAGATGGGAAACCACCTGGAGTTTTGAAGGAAATGAAGAGAAATTTGGAAAATCGTCCAGGGTTTGATGAAATATGAAGAGATAAATGGAAAATGAAGTATTTTGGAAAATCGTCCAAGATTTAAAACATGGACAGTACATGGACATAGATTGGGGAATTTTGAGAAAATCGTCCAGTATTTTTAGAAAATTGGGAAAAATATGGAAAATAAAAAGGAAAGAACATATTCAATCAAATTCTGCATAAACAAGTATGCACAAACAGCATTCCCTAAAAGCTGACTCTAGATGCACAAATTTTGAAATGGCTTGTGGGACCTTAATCCTAACTCTAAGGCTCCGATCATCTGTATCCAATCCAGTTATGCCTATATACTCAAGCCAAGGCTCGATGTACGTGGCATAAAATCAATTTCTTCGGCTCTAGGTTCAAGTTTTCCAACATCCTTGAGCACCTGCCGATATACGTTGGACTATGGCCCTTGGTACGTGGCAGGGGGGTTTTCACCCAAATAGGTGGCCCAGTTGTAAGGCTCTGTCCCGAACTATGGTTCTGGAAGAGAGCCCAGCAACGTGAAGACCGGGACAATATAGGTGGGGTGATTTTTGAAAACATGAGCACATGCAATCAAATCAGAAGGCTCTAAAACCTAAAGAGATAGAATTTTGAAATATTTGAAGAAGCAAACATTGTTTTCATACAATTCCTAAATTGAGGAGTGTTGTATTAGACCTAAGTCTATGTGAGCATGAATAATTCTCCTCAATATGGTCCTACCAAACCATACCTAGTCTATATGCATTCCATGTCAGCTGGGTTCAAGTCTAGGCTCCTAGGTTCACATGATATCATAAAGCAAAGCTGATATTCCATGGAAATCGATTTTGACAAATTGAACTAAGTAGAGCATTAAATTGATCAGGCAAAGACAGGTCCCATCACGGTCGCCAAACCTGTTATCATCGCAAAATTTTTAAACTTTTTGCAAATCAAACTGACCTTTGAAAAAGTTTTTGAAAATAACTCGCCTCCGTTTTTAAAATGCGGGAAAATTTCGTAGAATGGGACTCGCCTGTCGGTACGAGGTTCAACCGTTCCTGCCACCTTTAACAGGGGTAATTGAACCAAGGATCAATCTTATGCTCTACTCTATTCAACTTGTCTAAATCATATTCTAATTTCTAAATGCACAAAGAATCAGGCATGTGCTATGAATTTTCAGAAAATGCACATTTGAAAACATGATGTTTGCTTTGAATGATTGAAATTTTTAGAAAATGTAAATCTTGGAAATGATATCACATGAGAAATCGTGAAATGGGATTTGAAATATACTTCTGAGAGAAATAAAAATCGATTTTGAGGAATCCTTGACATTTGGTGAAAATCGATTCTGAGAGACTTGGTTTCTCTTAATTCAAACTTGGAAATTGAAATTCTAACTTAGAAAATTTGAATTTGGAACTTGGGAAATACTTGAAATATCCTTTGAAATTCAATGTCTTTGGGAAAATCGATTTTGCTATAAGACTTAGGAGATTTTGAGAAAATGAACTTCTTTGAATTGAAATTTGAATTGAAATTGGTAAATGCATGAAATGAATGAATATGATTTTGAGGAATTGAGAAATACTTTTTGTATTTTTGAGAAATGCAGTGCATTTTTGAAGTTAGCCTAAGAGTGTAGGCTGAATGTGGCTAATGTGAAGATCATAAATCTAAGTATCATTCATATTCTGACTATGGCCATAAATACAAATTCCACCAAGTTTATAAACTTCATAGAAGCTAGTGCATGTGCCATTCGTGTAGACCATGGTGAATTTGTAAAAATATGCATGAATCATCATCCATCACACATTAAAATTATAAAAATAAACTATATGCAATGCAACCTAAGCTAAGCAGGAAATGTAAATTCTTATTCCAAAGTTTAATTACAAATTACATCACTATTGAAATTTAAATACATGAAAAATAAAGTCTTCAATGTACCTGCAAAACTAGAGAACTTGGTTAATGAATATATGTTGGCTTTTCTAGATTTATCCAACAATATCAGGAAATTGTTGGATTTTGCTAGATATAAGCCTCTTCCTTGATTCCCTTAAATAAAAATGATAAAGTATGAAATAAAATTGAATAAATATGAAAGAGAAGATATGGAATTTCGAAATTGGGGTCAAAATGACCAAAATACCCCTAATAACAAGACTATGGCCTTGAAATTAGGGTTTTTAGAAAGATATTTTGATAAAATGCAAATTTTGAAATTTGAATGGAATAAACTCAAACCAAATATGCTATGACATGATTAAAAATATGAAATTAGGGTTAGGGATTTCGAAATTTAGGTCAAATGACCAAATTGCCCCCGATAGCAAGACTATGGCCTTGAAATCAAGGTTTTTAGAAATAGATTTTGGTAAAAACTTAGGTTTTATGCACTAAATGAAATAAAATGAGCACAAAATTAAACCTAAAGCATCCTAATAAGATTATGAACATGATTAAACCCTAAAAATATATGCTTATGCACGAAAATCCAATAATATCACAAATTTTGTGATTTTTGCAGTGTTTTTGGATCTTTCAGGAACTCGGTTTTGCAATTTGCTTAATTCAGCCATCAAATGGATTCCAAAATACATAAAAATTGGTACCTGCACTTGTTATAACCCTAATGTCGAATTGGAATTATAAAAATAATTTTTTGATATTAAATTAATCCGAAAATTGCATTAAACCCTAAAAATATGCTATTTTTGACCTAATTCACCAACCAGTCTCAGTCCAAGACCTGAACCAGGGGTAAAATCTCCATGGAAATTTATGCAATTTTACAGAGACTAACTAGGAAGGAAAACAGAGATTTCCCAATTTACAGATCGGAAAAATCATCTTTGGTTAGTGAGAAACCCTTCCGGCAATCTGAGCTAAAATATATCACTCTTAACAGGGATTAAAACAGCTATTCCAGATTGAAAATACAGACATAAATAGAAATTCTAAACAAAAGTCTCTGAAATTTTAATGGTGAACAGTAGATAGAAAAATAACAATACTCACTTTTTACAAATCTAAAATCAGATCTGTGGTTTGGGATTTATGACTAACACAAGTCTGATTAGGGTTTTGGTAAACCCTAACGACTTTTAAAATTAAAAACAGATTCTCTAAAAATGGAAAAATACTAAACTGTGATAAAAAAATACGAAAATTTCACAGAAGACAGATCTACTCAATGTGAATCCATAGCACTTTACATATCTAAAATAGGATATAAGATGAGAGAAATATCATAACAGCAAGTTACCTTCTTGATTTTAACCATGATTTTAAAACTTTAAAAACCCGATTTGATGTCTGATTTTTTTGACAGGGTTCCCGAGATCCAAAACCTCTGATTTTTCTACAGTAACTCAATAACTCATGCATGCACCACATATAAAAAAATCAGAAATAAACAATGAGTTATTCTATCCGAAATAACATCATCTTTACTGTTCTAAACCTAGAACACACAGAAATTTAAGAAACTTAAAAAACCATGCATTAACTAATGTAAATAAATAAAATAAACCATAAAACAGTAAATAAAAATTATTTCTATGCTATAGAACGTAAAACAAACATGAATAAACCATGAAAATAAAATAAAAACAGGGAATCAATGGCTGGAATTTGATATCACCTTTAAAACATAGATTTAACCCATTAAAAAGGGCAAATCATATATTTTATTGGTTATTAATGCAAAGAATCATATTAAAATCAATTCTAATGGATTAAAATCTCTGTAAATCACCCAAAACAGGGTTGGATCACCTTCTTGGATCGTTCTTGCTGATTCTTGATGGTTCTTGAGGTTGAATCCATGGTTTAATCCATGAAGATGATGGTACCAATGGCTAAATCATGTTTAAAACAATGAAAAAAATTAAATAAAAACTAAAAATTAGAGAAAATAGTTACCTTGAGGTTGCTGCAATGGCGGAAGGGCTGGAGAGGAGAGGGAAGCTCCAAGAATCCAAAGGAAAGCCAATTGGGAAAATCGACTCCCTATAGCCTTCTATTTATATAAAAAAAATTTAGGTTAAAAATTAAATGTTTTAAAAAAATTGGACTCTTCTAAGGGGGGCGATTTTGGGGTGTAAAGACTATCCTACCCCTAGCCTAAATTATCATATTTAATACCTAATTAACCCCTAGACTCTCCTAAAAAATCCCCAAATGTAATGCCACTTGGCATTATCTCACATTGGGTTTTTAAAACTCCTTTAAAAACCTTTAAAAATACTAGTTTTAAAAACTAACTTTCAAAAATGAGTTTTTCAAAATGGTTTTGACTCTTCTAAACTTCTAACACTAACCAAGACATCAACTAACCCTAGTCTAGCCCTGACTTACTCGAATATGGCGCCACCTCGAGTGGGCCCTACTTGAGTTTTAAAAAAAAACGATTTTAAAACTTAAAATTGAAGGAGTTTTCAAAAGAATTTTCAAAAGTAATCTTAAAGTTAAGTTTTTGAAATGGCATAGGGTTCTAACTGGGTCAAAATTCCTATGGATAATGGTTCCAACTGAGTGGGCCCACATCGAGTTTTGAAGAATTTTGAAATAAACACTGAAAACAGCTTTGAAAAGGGTTTAAAATTAATAATTGAAATTCAAGATTTTTAAAAATAGGGTCTCAAGCGAACTGGAACTCCGAGTTAGAGTCCTGAACTCTTAGGACTTTGAGATTTTAGATTTTAACAGCCAAATGAAAGAATTTTCAAAAGATTTTATCAAGAAATGATGAAATAAGTCAGAAAACACAGTCAGGGTTAGACTCCTAACTCGACCAAACTCTAAAATAGAGTCCTGAATCAACTGGACTCTGCAAAATGACCTAATTTTTGAAAACAAATGGAAATAAATAAAAATGAAAGTAAAAACAGACTCCTGACTGGATTAGAACTCTGGGACAGAGTCCTGATCGGACTGAAACTCTAGATTTTTTGGTATTTTCTAAAAAACAAATGAAAGAACTTGTCAAAACAGTGAAAACAATAACGAATATTGAAATAAAACAGAGTTCTGATTCAACTAAGACTTTGGGGACAAAGTCCTAATTGAACTAGGACTCTCCAATTTTTGGATTTTCTGAGAAATCAAATGAGAGGATTTTGAAAAACAAGTGAAAACAGGATGAAATTGAAGTTTTTGGTTCAGAGTCCTGATCTAATTAGGACTCTGAGAAAGAGTTATGATTCGATCAGAAATCTAAGAATTTTGGTTTTCTGATAAGAAAATGATGAATTTTAAGCAAAGTTTTTGAAAGCCAGTGAAAATGAAGTGAGAAAATCAATTTTGGATAGAGTCCTACTTCGATCAGGACTCTGGGGTAGAGTCCTTATTTGATCAGGACTTTGGGATAAAACCTAAGAATTTTAAAATTCTTTGATAAAAGTATAACAATTTTGATAGATGGAAAGATTTTTAAAAGATTCTTTCAAAATTGAAATCAGGATCAGAGTCCTGATCCAACTAAAACTCTTCAAACAGAGTCCTGGTTCAACTAGAACTCTGAATTTTTGACTCATTTTGAAAGATTTGATTGAAAATGGATAAAAATAGTTGTAAAAGATTAGAGTCCCAATCCAATTGAAACTCTGAAGAAGAGTCCTGATCCGACTGGACTCTTGAAGAAGAGTCCTGATCCAACTCAGACTCTAACATTTTGGCCAAAACAGAAGATTTTGAAAGGTTCTTCTCAAAAACAGGTAAAATGGTAGTGAAAACTAGAGTTTTGATCCGACTAGGATTCTGGAAAAAGAGTCCTGATCCAACTAGAACTCTGAAATTTTTGAAGATTTTTGACAAGTAAAGGAATCCAGAAGCGACACCACCTAAATGGGTCTCATCTGAGAATTGAAATCAATTGAAATTGAGTTTGAAATGAATCCAGATTGTTTTCTAAGAAAGTATTTCAAAATATAAGGTCCCAGGGGTTGGAAAATGACAGAATGTTGAATAAATACCCAGGTTTTGAAATTGATTTTGAAAGAAAAGCTTTAAAATTCAAATCTGTATTGAATATTTTAAAAACTGGAGTGTTGGATCTCGAAGATGAGATGTAATGACATGCAATGCTATGCTGTGCAATGAAATGGTATGCCGAATGCATGCAATGATATGCAATGACACGTGAAATGGACAAACACTGGATGAGGGTGAAAATTTGGGGTGTTTACAAAGTCTTCATGACTTCGCATAAGCCTCTTCAGGGCTGTGAGTTAGAATAACCTATTAGGTCTCTACGACTTAGCCTTGACTTCCTCAGAGTCACGAATGGATGTCTAGCTCAAGCCTTTATGCTTGGCACATCCGTATCCTACGAATCTAAGGACAGCTCTCCGAGCTTCACTTAGTCGTACGGATATCAATGGGGTTCTTTCCCAATCGGTCCAGTAGTATACCGACCATGACACCTTCACAAAGGTTATGCAGGACTGACTCAACAACGTCATCCACTCATACACTCAAAGTAGCGTTGTACCTAAGCTAATGCTTTGTTTCGATAATTACACCTACCCCTGGGCTTAGGGGACTCATATCTGGGCGACAAGGCTACGATCTGGGGGTTGATTATTTTATGTATTTTAGATACCCCAGAGGCCTGTTGACCCCATCCCCCTAGTAGGACGGTACAGCATACCGGAAGAGATCCTTACTAGGTATCCGAATGCATTCTGCTACTGCAGTAATTGGGTTCAATCCTTAGATATTTAAGGATAACCACGACCTCCATACCTCTGAGTGACGAAGGCCATCAATGAACTCTATCAGGTTCGGGTGAAATATATGTCACTCAAGGCTGCGCCATCACCGTCTTCCTCGGTGAGAAATTCTGAAAGGGGCCTGCCGGTCTTACAATTACTTGATGAACATTGCATGCCTATAGGGCAGCCTTTGAGAAGTATGTACCCGACCCCAATCAACCACACGGTTTTCACCGTGGAACAAAGGTTTTATTCATATGCATGCTTAACTCTGCTCTCGGCACTTCGGCCTTGACGAGCACTTCACCTCTTTTGGTGGAAACAACACACTCCGGCTCAGCGGCCCTTACGAGTCTGGTTGTCTGATAATTCTCAATGAGCATGCAGATGACTCGATCTCTACGGATCGGCTACTCGGCGTATTTTTACGCAACGAGCTCAGGACCTCGTCAAGGTGCTACCACTACTTTGGCGCAACGGCCCTTACAAGTATGGTGCCCTTGCAGGTGCCAGGGAGACGAGTCATTCTGACATCGTTCCAACAAAGGATATCATTATGCCACTTAACTGGTTCTGGCAGCTCTTCTGCCAACCATTCTGTCAACACCTTTTCTGCTCTACTGGCAGTGGTGCGACTAACCTTTCTACATCGTAGAAGGCGTTCCATAACTGGGTAGCACTTATGCTACGTTCTTTCTGAGTCATTCTTAGCTTCTTCAGGAATTTCAGCAGCACTTCCTCTCTTTAACGGAGAAAGTGTGCATTTTCTTTTATCCATTTCAGCGGCATCTCCCCTCTTTGGTGGGAAATCGCTACGCTTAACTCGGGAAATGGATGCGCACCGTTGTGCGTACTTTGCATCCATCAAGGTTGCAGGAACCTTGGGCCATAGCCAGGCCATACGTAATTGATTTAGTCTTTACGTAAAGAGCATTTTGCCAAAAGGCGAAGCCTTTCCAATAGGGGCTTCATTCGTCAAGCAGAATCTTGCACGAGGAGCGGTAAGGGAATCGCATTGGCGATTTGGAGTTTGATCTCCATTTAAACGCTCACTTACGCGCCATATATGTAATATAAGCAGAAGCCTGTGCTTTATACAGCGGCGGCGTAAAGGAAATGCATATACTATTGTTCAGGGTGTGTAACTGAACGAAATATTCTACATATATAACAAAACAGGAGCCTTGGCATCGTTCGACGCGACGACGTAAGTAAATGCATAATCGAAAGTGCAGTAATCGTAAATTGCAGAAAGCAGGAGCCTTGGCATCATACGACGCGACGGCAAAGGTAAATTACATGACCTGTGCGATATAAGACGCGTCGGCAGTATCAGCAGATATACACCTAGATCTGTATCCAACGATAGTTACGAGGCGAGCGAGTGAACACCGAAGTGTTCTAGAGGGCTCAACCAAGAACTAGGGTGAGATACTATTTTGAAGAACGCATATACTGCGTATTCGAACATATATATCCGACGATAGTTACGAGGGGAGCGCGTGAACACCGAAGCGTCCTAGAGGGCTCAACCAAGAACTAAAACAAGATACTACTTCAGAAAGTATATGCTATATACAAACAATCAAATACTTGAGAAAGATGGTTTAGTGAAGCGAACTTACTTCAAGTTGCGGAAGAAACAGCTCCGGTTGCTTCAAACGCTTCGAACGAGGCTCGACTTCGAAAAAGGATCAACTTCGAACTTCGGACGAAAAAGGACTTGGACTTTGACTTTGAACCAAACCAGGTTCAAGTCAAGTCAATTGGGTTCAGACTTACGTCAGGTAGGTTCAGACCTAGGTCAGGTGGGTTAGGACCAGGTCAGGCAGGCTCAGACCAGGTCAAGCAGGCTCAGGCTAAGTCAGGCAGGCTCAGACCAGGTCAGGTGGGCTCAGGTGGGCTAGGCTAAGTAGGGGAGGTTTGGGAAAAGGAGGAGAGAGAGAGAGGGGTTGGCGATTTTTAGAGAGAGGGGGGCTCCTCTATTTATAGGAAGTGAAACTTGGGCCCCAAGTTTCACTTTTACCCTTATACCCCTTGGCTTTTCAGAAATCCCTTCTATGGAAGGTGCTGGAAGGTGCTGGAATATTCTAGAATCTTCTAGAATATTTTCTGAGAAATATTTTTGTGGGTCCCACCCATATTTCTGTGGGTCCCGCAAGAATTTTGGGTTTTCGGCGATTTTTTTCTGAAAAATTCTGAGTACGCCATTATCTTTGTATTGATGCCACTAAGAAAGTTGGCTCGCAGGAATCCTTTGATTTTGTTCAGATAGAAAGTTATGGCTTCCATAGTATTTGAGCATATATTCGCGATTCGACGAATATCCTAAGTGTAACTGGCTTGCAGGAATTGATTCGTTTCGCATTCTGAGAAAAATGCCATTTTTAGTGGTAATTGCCTCATGAATTTTATTCAGATATTTTCTGAAAAATTGTGGGTCTTACATCATTACCCCCTTAAAGGAATTTCGTCCACGAAATTCAGCTAAGAGTACAAGGTGAAGAGTTCAGGATATTTATCCCGCATATCCGATTTGGGCTCCCAAGTGCAATCATCGACTCCGTGATGTTGCCATCTCAATTTGACAAGTGGAATGACCTTCGTCCTTAGCACTTGCTCCTGACGGTCCATGATCTCTACTGGCCTTTCTTCCACCGTCATATCCTCCTGGATGTCAATATCTTCATGTTGGATGACGTGGGAAGGGTCGTGAACGTATTTTCTAAGCATTGACACATGAAATACATTGTGTATCTGTGTATACTGCGGTTGCAATGCTACTCTGTAGGCGGTCTCTCCTATCCGGCTCAAAACCTCGAAGGGACCAACGAATCTGGGGCTGAGCTTCCCCTTCTTTCCGAAACGAAACACACTCTTGGTTGGGGAGACCTTGATAAAAACCTTATCTCCAACCGCAAAAGTGAGTTCCCTACGCCGCTGATCGGCGTAGCTCTTCTGTCGACTCTGAGCAGTCAGTAGCTTCTTCCTGATCATGTGGACCTGCTCAGTATAATGCTGCAACACTATGGGCGAGTCCAAGGTTCGTTCACCCACTTCACCCCAATGGATTGGTGATCGACAGGGTCGCCCGTACAAGGCTTCATACGGTGCCATCCCAATGCTAGCGTGGTGGCTATTATTATAAGCAAATTCAGCCAACGCTAGGTGGGAATCCCAATCACCTTTCCATTCTACCATACATGCTCTTAGCATATCTTCAAGAGTCTGTATGGTTCGTTCTGATTGCCCATCTGTTTGGGGATGGAATGCTGTACTGAACTTGAGTTTCATCCCCAGGGCTCTCTGAAGCTGCTTCCAAAAGTGAGAGGTGAACTTCGGGTCACGATCGGATATGATCGAAATCGGCACTCCATGGAGTCTAACGATTTCCCGAATGTAGATCTCCGCCAATCGTTCAGTTGAGTATCGAGTGTTGATTGGCAGGAAGTGAGCAGACTTGGTGAGTCTGTCTACGATCACCCATATTGAGTCATGTTGTCTCTTGGACCGAGGCAATCCAACGATGAAATCCATCGTAATGCCCTCCCATTTCCATTCTGGAATCTTGATCCGTTGCATTTTTCCACCAGGTCGTTGATGCTCAATTTTTACTTGCTGGCAGATTAAACACCTTGAGACAAATGTAGCCACATCACGTTTCATACCCCTCCACCAGTACTTTCTCTGTAAGTCCCGAAACATTTTTGTACCTCTAGGGTGAATGGTGTACTTGCTGTTATGAGCCTCCTGGAGTACTTCCTGTCTTAGCTCAGGGTTATTTGGAACCCAAATTCTTTCTTCCATCCATATTCCTCTATCCTCTTTTAAATGGAAGAAAGTGTCATCTTTTGCAGCACGAGCTTTTAATTCCAAGTACTGGGGGTCCTTGAACTGTTCGGCTACGATGCGATCGAGGATCTCGATATGGATTGTCAGGCATGACAATCGAATCTTTCCTAGGTCAGCCAGGAATGACTTCCAACTAACAAAATCCTCCATCAGCTTCCATTGTCCGGTGAGGCTGGCCAGAGTGCCAACAGTCTTGCGACTAAGGGCATCTGCTATAACATTCGCTTTTCCAGGGTGATAGGAAAGCGTGAATTCATAGTCTTTGAGGAATTCCAGCCATCGCCGTTGCCGCATATTGAGTTCTTTTTGAGAAAAGAGGTATTTTAGGCTTTTATGGTCCGACATGACCTCGAATTTCTCTCCATATAGGTAGTGTCGCCAGAT
Source organism: Nuphar pumila (assembly GCF_984573655.1). Taxonomy (NCBI): domain Eukaryota; kingdom Viridiplantae; phylum Streptophyta; class Magnoliopsida; order Nymphaeales; family Nymphaeaceae; genus Nuphar; species Nuphar pumila. The sequence goes on along the minus strand of NC_143255.1, from coordinate 65,768,082 downwards.
TTTAAGCGCGAACACTACCGCGGCAAGCTCAAGATCGTGGGTTGGATAGTTTTTCTCATGAATTCTTAACTGACGGGATGCATAGGCGATTACTTTGCCATGCTGCATCAATACACAACCCAGACCTGTTCCCGAGGCATCGGTATAAGCAACGAAGCCTCCCTGACCAGAAGGTAAGGTAAGGACAGGGGCAGTGGTAAGCCTCTGTTTGAGAACCTCAAAGCACTCCTTATACTGGTCAGTCCATTCAAACTTGACTCCCTTTTTCAGTAATTTCGTCATCGGTACGGCGATTCGGGAGAAGTCCTGTATGAACTTCCGATAATATCCGGCAGGTCCAAGGAAGCTGCGGACCTCAGTGATATTTTCTGGCTGCTTCCAGTCTATCACAGCTTCGACCTTCACAGGATCTACTGTGATTCCATCTTTTGAGATCACATGGCCCAGGAACATCACTTTGTCTAGCCAGAATTCACATTTTGAAAACTTGGCATATAACTGATTATCTTGAAGGGTTTTCAAGACGATTCTCAAGTGCTCCTTGTGTTGTTCCTCATTCTCTGAATACACGAGAATGTCATCAATGAAGACAATGACAAAAGTGTCTAAGTATGGCTTGAACACTCGGTTCATCAGGTCCATAAAGACAGCAGGCGCATTAGTAAGTCCGAAGGGCATTACTACGAACTCATAATGGCCATATCTCGTTCTGAAGGCAGTCTTAGGTATATCCTCCTCCTTAACTCTGAGCTGATGGTATCTGATCATGCATATAATTCAGGGTTTATTAACATTTAAATATGCATGATTTTATGAAATAATGTTTCAAAAACCCAATTTTATGTTAGTTTTTGAGTAAATGTGCTAAAATAATTTAAAATTAGAAAATGAATAAAAAATAGTTTTATTTTACATTCTTATGCCTACTTTTAGTTTTAGTTGGTTTTAGTTTTTATTAAAAAGAAAAAAAATTAGAAAAATAGTTTTATTCAATTTAAGTTTTTTTTTTAGAAAAGAAAAGAAAAAATATAGTAGATTAGTTTTGAAGTTCTTTTATAAATAGTTTTGTTTTTGAAAAGTTTCACAGTTTTCTTTACTTTTGAAAAGAATAAAAAAAATAAAATAATAATAATATATATATATATATATATATATATATATATATATATATATATATATAAATACAAACCGGGTGGAACCGGTTTGTATTTTTAAAAAAAATATAGCAAGTAAAAACCAAACCGGTTGGAACCGGTTTGGAAGTTTTGAAAATAAAAAGGGGTTGTTTCAAACCGGTTCCAACCGGTGTAAATCCTTTTAAAAAGGGGCGTACAACAGATCGGAGGGGGCTCCATTTTTGCGCCAAAATTTTCTTTTCCCCCCTCTGCTTTTCCCCTCTTCATTCCGTTTCACAGTTGTCGGATCTTACGATACTTCTTCTACTTCTTCTTCTTCTTCTTCTTCTTCTTCTTCTTCTTCTTCTACTTTTTCCTCCAGCAGCAGTAGCAAAGATTCATCCGGTGGCAAAGAAGATCGTCAATCGATGGCGGCGCCTGAAGTGGAAACCACTTGTTCCTCCCTTTTCCGGTAAGTCGTTCTTCTTCTTCTTCTTTTTCCAATTAGTTTTCTTCTTCGTTTTAATTTTTTTCTGAAAGATAGTCTATTGAATCTCAATTTGGAAAATAAAAAAAAATATAAAAAGAAAACATAAAAAGAAGAAAATTCTGTGAAGAATCCGGCGATTGACAAATATTCTGCCGGAATATTGTTTTGATGAATAAGTTTCTGATCTGATCGAAAATTTTGATATAAATCCAGTGGATTAAATTCAACATATTGAAAAGAAAAAAAAAGTCTGTTCTAAGATCGATTCCAGTGTTATCCGATGAAATTTGTGTTTTGAATTTTCCGGCAGCCATCAAAGATCTCTTGTGGATTATCCTTTGATTAACAAACTGAAGAATGTTTCAATTTGTATCTGATAAGGATTGAAGAAGCTTTGATCCAGCAAATAGCTGCTGGAATGCTGTGTACAAATTGAAGAATCATGATCTTCTGTAAAAAAATTCATGGTGAAATGGCCGGACTTATTTTTCTTGCTGGAAGCTCTTGCTTATTCTGAAAAATTCTGCTACAGTCCATCAAAAAGAAATTTGATATTCATCTGAAGAAAAGAAAATTAATTTGCTTCATTACATTTGATGCATGAGCAACTAGAATCCAGAAATTGAATGCTGGATTTCTGAAGTAAATGACTGAATTTTTTTAAGAATCCGATTACATGTAGTGTGAATTTTCATTCTGAAAGATATTGAATATATACTTGAATTTCTGTGAAATTCTGTTTTGTTGTTCTGTTCTCAATTAGATCATTTCTGTTTTTTTTTTTTTCATTCAGTTCAGTTTGTCTTTTAAATTCCTTTTCTTTTCATTTTGATAAAATCAGTTTTTTAGTAAATTCATATTTTCTGTTTTGCAAAATCCTTTTTCTGTTTTACATTTTATTTTCTATATTTTTGACATAGGTCGATTTGTTGTTTGTTTTTCTTCCAAGGATTTCTCTTGTTTTGCTTTAGTCAATATATCTTACAAATGTGTTTCTTTTGCTATGTCTGTGTAAGTTTTCAGCTTGTTTTTCATTAAGTCATTCCTTGATGATTAAAATTCTTGATTTTACTGTTTTCAAAAGTTTTAGTGTTGTATTTTTCAATATTGTAAGTGCATAGCTTGTTAATAAAGTGTTAATTGTCTTTACTGTTCATTAATTGAAATAATTAGATTTCATAAAATGGAGTGTTAGTTACTTGTGTTAGTTAAGGTAGTTTCAATTGTCATGGAAGTCTTTTGATAATATTCTTCAGTGTTCTTTAACATTTAGCTAGTTAATATAGGTTTCTATTTCTATCTCTGGTACTGCTCGTGTTCGTTTTATTTGTGCAGGTTTGCACAGGAGTGGAGCAGAAGTGATTGCATGACATGGGAAGTGCAAGAAAAGAAGATGTTTTTCTCTTATTTTAGAATTTAGGAATTCAATTGGGTTTGTAAATATTGCACTTTACGCCCTCTGCGAAGGGTATTCATTTGTTGTAATAGCTAGTTGTGTTTACTTTTCTGAACATTTTACATTTCCATAATTCGGCAATAAAGATTAGTTTAGACTTGTGTACTTGAATACGATATATTCTCGTTCCCTGAGTTCGACCCGGTCTCATCCACTAGTGAGAACCGGTTTTTATTATTTGATGTCTGGTTTTCACATGTTTTTCATATAAAAATCTTTTCAAAATTACAACGATTAAAAGAAGACATCAAATTTTTGGCGCCGTTGCCGGGGAACGGCGTAATATTAGTATTCACTTTATTGCCTAGTGTTTGCTTTGCATTTAGGTTTAGCACCACGTATGTGCATATCTTAGAGAAGAGCTTACTTTTCTGCACAGCCCACCTATTAGGATTCCCTTAGAGGTGACTGTGTACGATTGGTACCGTACACAGATTTTATATTTCTTTGCATAATCTCTGTTATGTGTAACTGCGTGGTGTTTGTTTAGTTTTTGTTGTTTTTAGTTTACTCGCTTTGTGGTTTGCGTGGTTTGGCCGCTTAGTGCGTTAGTTAGGTAGAAAACCCAAAGTTAGGACGTGAGCTACACCGGTCTACTCTAAGGTGTATGCAAGGGCGACGCTCACTTGACCCTGAGCTGGTAGAGCCGATTGAGGACCCCGAGTCCCTTATTAGGAGAGCCCAGAGATCTGCAACCATGGCTGAGAATCAGCAGATTACTCGTCCCCTTAGGGAGTACTTCATGCCTAACACCTATACTCCCGCCTCCTGCATCACAAGACCTGATGTAGGAGCAAATCAGTTTGAGATTAAGGCCAGTGTAATCCAAATGTTACCTTCATTTTGTGGCCTTAGCAATGAAGATCCATATCGTCATCTCGACGAATTCTTAGAGATTTGTTCTACAGTGAGAATAAACAACTTTGGAGATGATGCTATGAGGTTGACCCTGTTTCCCTTCTCTCTGAAGGATAAAGCCAAACACTGGCTGAAGGCATTAGATACAGTTAGAATTACCACGTGGGAACATATGCAAAGAGAATTTTTAAAGAAATATTTCCCAATCGGTAAGACGAATCAGTATCGAAAAGCCATCACCAGTTTTACGCAAATAGAGGGGGAACTGTTTCATGAGACTTGGGAGAGGATGAAGGATCTTCTCCGCAAGTGTCCCCACCACCAGGTGCCTCGATGGCAACTGGTGCAATATTTCTATGACGGTCTTACTGAGAAGAATCGTCAAATGGTTGATGCCGCATGTGGGGGCACTTTCATGCTCAAGAGTGAGGATGAAGCGTGGTTGCTCTTTGAGACATTAAGTGAGAATTCGATGCACCACGCGACAGCTTCACGGTCTGATAGAGTTACACCTGTACAGGATAGTGCTAAGAAGGCAGGTATTTTCGAAATAGGGATGAACCTTGAGTTGAGCAACAAGGTAGACCAACTGTCCCAGAAATTAGATCAATTGTTGTTGGGTCCCTCTCCTGCCATGCAGGTGTGTGCGTTGTGTGCGAGTCCTGCACACCATGTTCTCCAGTGTCCAGCTGCGTCACAGTATCCTGAGTTTGTCCAAGAGCAGGCTCAGATGGCTCAGAACTTCGCTAGGCCCGCACCCAATCCATTTGCCAATACTTACAACCCGGGATGGCGAAACCATCCAAATTTCTCATGGCGTAACTCACAAGCCCAAGCTCCTAACCCTTCCCAGAATCAATCCAGGCAAGGTGGTTATACACCTGGATTTCACATATCCAATGATCCTTCAACCCAACCTGCGTATAATCAAATCCATTTTCAGGAGCCTTCACATAGTCAGTCCTTCGAGGACAAAATGCTACAAGCATTTTCAGATATTAAGGCGAATTTGAGCTCACATACCCAGTCAATTTCAAAATTAGAAACTCAAATGGGGCAGCTCGCTGAAGCACTTAGCAGGAGAACTGAGGGAGCATTTCCTAGTCAGCCTATAGTTAACCCTAGGGGTAAAGAACCTCTGCAGAGTTTGCATATGACAGATACACATCAAGAGCAGGCTCAGGCAGTAGTAACCCTTAGAAGTGGGAAGCAGTACCATTCGAGGGAGGCTGCAGAAGAAAGAGAGAAGATAAGTAAGAAGCAGCTTGTCCCTAATGTTGTACCTCAGGAAAGCGAGAAGGTTCTTCCATTTGAGCCTTCCACAACCCATATTCCTAAAGCCCCCTTTCCTGAGGCGTTAGAGAAACCGAGAGCATTAGGTAAGTCGGGAGTAAACATGCAAGAGATGCTTGAGATATTCAAGCACGTCCATATAAACCTTCCCTTACTAGATGCCATCCAGCAAGTCCCTGCATATGCAAAGTTCCTCAAAGAGCTTTGTACACAGAAAAGGAAGTTGAGGTCCCATGCGCAGAAGAAAATATATTTGACGGAGCAAATCAGTGCAGTATTGCAATACCAGACTCCACCCAAACTTAAGGACCCAGGGACCCCTATCATATCATGTGTCATAGGAAACATTACTGTTGAGCGTGCTTTGCTTGACCTTGGGGCAAGTGTTAACATTTTGCCGGGTTTCTTCTATGACAAATTTGGATTGAAAGAGATGAAATCCACACCTATGACGCTTCAATTAGCTGATAGATCGATTAAGGTCCCGAGAGGGATACTTGAAGATGTGTTAGTCAAGGTGGAGGATTGTTATTTCCCTGTCGACTTCGTGATATTAGATATGGAGGGAGTTGATAGCATCAGACAGACTCCTATTATTCTTGGTCTCCCTTTCCTAGCTACCGCCAATGCGTGCATTAATTGCCGCACTGGTGAAATGGATGTTTCATTTGGAAATAGGAAAATGAGGATGAACATTTTTTGTGCATCGATGGAGTCTGATACTGAAGAAGCTTCTTTTGAGGTTGATATCATTCAAGATATTATAGAAGCTGAACATGATTGGTTGTTGAGTGATCCACCTCAAGAGGAGATTGATGAATCATTTAAAGAGGATCGCCTTGATATGATAGATAGTGAGGCAGATAATATCAGTGGGATTTGGCATCCTGAACCACTTCCAGAATTAGCTGAGAAGCCCGCAAAGCCATCGATAGAGAGTCCCCCAGAGTTGGAGTTGAAGCCTTTACCAGCTTCACTCAAATATGTCTTTTTAGGAAAAGAGCAGACTCTCCCAGTTATTATTTCTGCAAACCTGACAGATTCACAGGAGCATCAGTTGTTACAGGTTTTGCATGAGCACAAGGAAGCTATTGAATGGTCTGTGGCGGATTTAAAGGGGATTGACCCCTCCTTTTGTATGCATCGGATCATTATGGATGAGGGAGCTAAACCCTCAAGAGAATCACAAAGGAGATTAAATCCTCACATGAAAGAAGTGGTGAAGAAGGAAGTAGTTAAATTGTTAGATGCTGGGATTATTTATCCTATCTCCGATAGTCAGTGGGTGAGTCCTACCCAGGTTGTTCCCAAAAAGTCTGGGCTCACTGTGGAAAAGAATGAGAAAGGAGAGAGCATTCCCATGAGGATTACTACGGGATGGCGAGTATGTATTGACTATAGGAAGTTGAACAGTGCAACTAAGAAAGATCATTTCCCGTTACCGTTCATCGACCAAATTTTAGAAAGACTTGCAGGCCAGCAATATTATTGCTTTTTAGATGGATATTCCGGATATAACCAGGTGGTCGTTCATCCCGAGGATCAGGATAAGACGACATTTACCTGTCCCTATGGTACATTTGCGTATAGGAGGATGCCGTTTGGGCTTTGTAATGCCCCGGCTACATTTCAGAGATGTATGATGGCGATTTTCTCTGACATGATGGATGATGTCCTTGAGATTTTCATGGACGATTTCTCGGTTTATGGCTCTTCTTTTGGTAATTGTCTCCAAAAATTATCTCGTGTACTTCAGCGCTGTAGGGAGACAAATCTAGTGTTGAGTTGGGAAAAGAGTCATTTCATGGTACAGCAGGGGATTGTTCTTGGACATATTGTGTCTGAGAAAGGTATTGAGGTCGATAAGGCCAAAGTGGAGACCATTGTCAAATTAGCTCCACCGACCTCTGTGAGGCAAGTGCGTTCATTTTTAGGGCATGCAGGTTTCTATAGACGGTTCATTAAGGATTTTAGTCAGATTTCTAGACCGTTGTGTAACCTGTTGTCGAAAGATCAGTCGTTTGTGTTTGATGATGCCTGTCTGAAGGCATTTTTAGCCCTAAAGGAAGCATTGACCACTGCTCCTATTCTAAGATCTCCTGAGTGGTCAGTGCCTTTTGAGATTATGTGTGACGCTTCAGATTATGTGGTTGAAGCTATTTTAGGACAGAAAATTGAGAAACGATCTCATGTTATTCATTATGCTAGTAGGACTCTTTCTGACACACAAATGCATTATACTACCACTGAGAAGGAGTTACTAGCGGTTGTATTTGCACTTGAGAAGTTTCGATCATATTTGTTAGGCTCCAAAGTTATCATTTACTCAGATCATGCTGCATTGAGATATTTGATGAGTAAAAAGGATGCTAAACCGCGTCTCATTCGTTGGATTCTTCTGTTACAAGAATTTGATATTGAGATTCGAGATAAGAGTGGTTGTAAGAATCTTGTAGCAGATCATCTGTCTAGACTGACTATAGATTCATCTATTGATCAAGGACAGATTGTTGATTCTTTTCCGGATGAGCAGTTATTTCATGTCAAGCGTTTACCTTGGTTCGCGGATATTGTAAATTTTCTGGTTACTAGAGAGTATCCTGCGCACTGGAACCGGAATGAAAAAGATAGATTTTTTGCGCAGGTTAAACATTATTTTTGGGAGGAACCAGAATTATTTAGATCATGCCCGGACCAGATGATTCGGAGATGTGTGCCTAAAGAAGAGTATCATTCCATTTTATCATTTTGTCATTCTTTAGCTTGTGGAGGTCATTTTTCTAGTCGGAAGACCGCTGCAAAGGTCCTTCAGTCTGGATTTTGGTGGCCCACACTTCATAGAGATGCTCACGAATTCTGTAGGAAGTGTATGCGATGTCAGCAAACAGGTCGCATTACCAAGCGCGACATGATGCCTCTTTTACCTATTCTGATTGTGGAAATTTTTGATGTTTGGGGCATTGATTTCATGGGTCCTTTTCCGCCATCATTTGGATTTACATATATTTTAGTGGCGGTTGATTATGTTTCAAAATGGGTCGAGGCTGTGGCCACCCGGACCAATGATCATAAAGAGGTGCTTCGGTTTATCAAGCACAACATTTTTAGTCGGTTCGGAGTTCCTAGAGCGATCATCAGTGATGGTGGTACGCATTTTCGTAATGTGCAGGTAGCTTCCTTACTTAGGAAATATTCTGTGCATCATCGGATTGCTACACCTTACCACCCACAAACCAGTGGCCAAGTTGAGGTATCTAACAGGGAGATAAAGAGGATTCTTGAAAAGACAGTCAGACCAGACCGCAAGGATTGGTCTCAGCGCCTTGATGATGCCTTGTGGGCTTATAGGACTGCTTTCAAGACCCCGATTGGTATGTCACCATTTCGATTAGTTTTCGGGAAACCTTGCCATCTTCCTGTTGAGTTAGAACATAGAGCATATTGGGCTATAAAAAAATTCAATTTCAACATGACCCAAGCTGGAGTCGAGAGAAAATTACAGTTGAGTGAGCTAGAGGAATTGCGTAATGAAGCCTATGAGAGTGCAAAGATTTACAAAGCTCGAACTAAGCATTTTCATGATCGATATATTGTTAGGAAACAGTTCGAGCCTGGGCAAAAGGTATGGCTTTATCATTCACGTCTTCATCTTTTTCCAGGTAAGTTGAAGTCAAGATGGAATGGTCCATTTGTTGTGCATAGGGTGTTTCCATATGGAGTGATAGATCTTTTTGACCCTCGTACGGGTGCTATTTTTAAAGTAAATGGGCAACGGCTGAAGCCTTATATCTCAGATATTGTGACAGGACAAGACATTGAGGATGTTGATCTTTTAGAAGTTTAGGACTCACACAAGTTTGTATACATTAAAAATTTTGTAAATATTCATAGAAAAACAATTTTTAAGAGTACTTTCATATAGTTCATGTGCATAATTCATAAACCATAATCATGGTAGGCATATTTTCACATTTTAGATTTCATTGAGTTTACTTTCTTTCCCTCATTGATTTTATCTCATGTGCATTCACTTAGTTTCACATAAGCATGGGGGAATGCCACTGGGACAGTGTAATTCAAGCATGGGGGAGGGTGTAGTAGCTCACCAGAATATTTTTGTCTACTTGCACATGTTTACACATCTCTCATAAAAAGTAGATTTTTTTAAAGAAAGAATTTGAACTTATATGAATGTTATTTCAAATCAAATGTTTTTAGAGGATTTTTAAGCCCCACGAAAAATTTTTCTGACATAGATCTAAAAATTATGGTTGTTTATGTGGATTTCAAAGAAATGATGATAGATACATGTTAGAATTTATTTTGAATCATAAATATGAATATGCACAGTTTTATTTTGAAAAACTAAGCAAATGAACAAAAGCATAAAAATGAGCTCAAAAAGTGAGAAAAAGCATGCGTTAGGTTGTTTGGATAATTTCACAATCCTTAGTAGATGAAACTTAGATGTAAGTTGAAACTTTTAAGTCCATTTGCATAGGGAGAGTGGAAAACTTCGTGATCCTACGTAACTGAGAACAGATACAAGTTGAAATGTTTGACTCTCATGTTATAAGGGTGAATGAAGGAAGTCACTTTTATGTCTTAGTTGATATCTTTTGGTATGAAAAAGTATAGAAGATATTGACATTGCACAAGGCATAAAAGCAGACCACACGCAAGCTATATGAGAAAAATAAGTGCGCAAAAAGAAAAAGCGTGAAAAGAAAAAAAATAGAGAAAAGAGCTTAAAAAGAAAGAAAAGTTCAGTGCTTAGAAGTATGATTGAAAAAACCTGTGCAGAAAACATATGAGTGAGGATAAGTAAATAATAATATGTTTTTATTGGATTTTCTAAGAATAAAACATAGATAATTGTGATATTTAGAAAAGTGAAAGAAATTCTTTTTCTATGGTGGTACATAAAAGACTCTTATTATATTTTGATTTTGAAATAACAGGAAATATTTGTAAAAATAAAGTCTTTGATTACCTACTGATTATGAGGATGTGTAATATTATGCATACATGACAGAGATGTTTGTGGGTAGCATCACTGCAAACCCTCACGAGACCTTACTCGTCCACTGGGGTAACCCAAGGGTTGAAAGGGCTTGTTGCATGAGCTAAATGCAACCGTGATTCCTACGAAAGTGAGTTAGGTGATAGTTTGATTTCTTGCATTTTTCTAGTTTGCTCGAGGACTAGCAAAACATAAGCATGGGGGTATTTGATCATGCATATAATTCAGGGTTTATTAACATTTAAATATGCATGATTTTATGAAATAATGTTTCAAAAACCCAATTTTATGTTAGTTTTTGAGTAAATGTGCTAAAATAATTTAAAATTAGAAAATGAATAAAAAAATAGTTTTATTTTACATTCTTATGCCTATTTTTAGTTTTAGTTGGTTTTAGTTTTTATTAAAAAGAAAAAAAATTAGAAAAATAGTTTTATTCAATTTAAGTTTTTTTTTTAGAAAAGAAAAGAAAAAATATAGTAGATTAGTTTTGAAGTTCTTTTATAAATAGTTTTGTTTTTGAAAAGTTTCACAGTTTTCTTTACTTTTGAAAAGAATAAAAAAAATAAAATAATAAATATATATATATATATATATATAAAAATACAAACCGGGTGGAACCGGTTTGTATTTTAAAAAAAAAATATAGCAAGTAAAAACCAAACCGGTTGGAACCGGTTTGGAAGTTTTGAAAATAAAAAGGGGTTGTTTCAAACCGGTTCCAACCGGTGTAAATCCTTTTAAAAAGGGGCGTACAACAGATCGGAGGGGGCTCCATTTTTGCGCCAAAATTTTCTTTTCCCCCCTCTGCTTTTCCCTTCTTCATTCTGTTTCACAGTTGCCGGATCTTACGATACTTCTTCTACTTCTTCTTCTTCTTCTTCTTCTTCTTCTTCTTCTTCTTCTTCTACTTTTTCCTCCAGCAGCAGTAGCAAAGATTCATCCGGTGGCAAAGAAGATCGTCAATCGATGGCGGCGCCTGAAGTGGAAGCCACTTCTTCCTCCCTTTTCCGGTAAGTCGTTCTTCTTCTTCTTCTTCTTCTTCTTCTTCTTCTTTTTCCAATTAGTTTTCTTCTTCGTTTTAATTTTTTTCTGAAAGATAGTCTATTGAATCTCAATTTGGAAAATAAAAAAAAAATATATAAAAAGAAAACATAAAAAGAAGAAAATTCTGTGAAGAATCCGGCGATTGACAAATATTCTGCCGGAATATTGTTTTGATGAATAAGTTTCTGATCTGATCGAAAATTTTGATATAAATCCAGTGGATTAAATTCAACATATTGAAAAGAAAAAAAAAATCTGTTCTAAGATCGATTCCAGTGTTATCCGATGAAATTTGTGTTTTGAATTTTCCGGCAGCCATCAAAGATCTCTTGTGGATTATCCTTTGATTAACAAACTGAAGAATGTTTCAATTCGTATCTGATAAGGATTGAAGAAGCTTTGATCCAGCAAATAGCTGCTGGAATGCTGTGTACAAATTGAAGAATCATGATCTTCTGTAAAAAAATTCATGGTGAAATGGCCGGACTTATTTTTCTTGCTGGAAGCTCTTGCTTATTCTGAAAAATTCTGCTACAGTCCATCAAAAAGAAATTTGATATTCATCTGAAGAAAAGAAAATTATATTGCTTCATTACATTTGATGCATGAGCAACTAGAATCCAGAAATTGAATGCTGGATTTCTGAAGTAAATGACTGAATTTTTTTAAGAATCCGATTACATGTAGTGTGAATTTTCATTCTGAAAGATATTGAATATATACTTGAATTTCTGTGAAATTCTGTTTTGTTGTTCTGTTCTCAATTAGATCATTTCTGTTTTTTTTTTTTTTTTCATTCAGTTCAGTTTGTCTTTTAAATTCCTTTTCTTTTCATTTTGATAAAATCAGTTTTTTAGTAAATTCATATTTTCTGTTTTGCAAAATCCTTTTTCTGTTTTACATTTTATTTTCTATATTTTTGACATAGGTCGATTTGTTGTTTGTTTTTCTTCCAAGGATTTCTCTTGTTTTGCTTTAGTCAATATCTCTTACAAATGTGTTTCTTTTGCTATGTCTGTGTAAGTTTTCAGCTTGTTTTTCATTAAGTCATTCCTTGATGATTAAAATTCTTGATTTTACTGTTTTCAAAAGTTTTAGTGTTGTATTTTTGAATATTGTAAGTGCATAGCTTGTTAATAAAGTGTTAATTGTCTTTACTGTTCATTAATTGAAATAATTAGATTTCATAAAATGGAGTGTTAGTTACTTGTGTTAGTTAAGGTAGTTTCAATTGTCATGGAAGTCTTTTGATAATATTTTTCAGTGTTCTTTAACATTTAGCTAGTTAATATAGGTTTCTATTTCTATCTCTGGTACTGCTCGTGTTCGTTTTATTTGTGCAGGTTTGCACAGGAGTGGAGCAGAAGTGATTGCATGACATGGGAAGTGCAAGAAAAGAAAATGTTTTTCTCTTATTTTAGAATTTAGGAATTCAATTGGGTTTGTAAATATTGCACTTTACGCCCTCTGCGAAGGGTATTCATTTGTTGTAATAGCTAGTTGTGTTTACTTTTCTGAACATTTTACATTTCCATAATTCGGCAATAAAGATTAGTTAATACTTGTGTACTTGAATACGATATATTCCCGTTCCCTGAGTTCGACCCGGTCTCATCCACTAGTGAGAACCGGTTTTTATTATTTGATGTCTGGTTTTCACATGTTTTTCATATAAAAATCTTTTCAAAATTACAACGATTAAAAGAAGACATCAGTATCCAGACCTGAGGTCGATCTTGGAGAACACTCTCGCTGTTCTGAGCTGATCGAATAAGTCCTCAATCCGAGGCAACGGGTACTTATTTTTAACGGTTGCCTGGTTAAGCATCCGATAATCGATGCATAACCGAAGGGATCCATCCTTCTTTTTTACAAACAGTACCGGGGCTCCCCATGGAGACATACTTGGTCGGATGAACCCTTGTTCCATCAGTTCTTCCAACTGCCATTTCAACTCACTGAGTTCAGCTGGTGCCATACGATAAGGGGCTTTGGATATTGGCGTTGTTCCAGGTAAGGATTGAATTCCAAATTCAACCTCACGAAGTGGCGGAAGTCCTGACAATTCCTTAGGAAACAGATCGGGAAACTCCCGCACTACTTTCAAACTCTCAAGGGGTTGGTCGTTGGATTTTTCCACCGAGAGACTCAACAGGAAGGCCACACAACCCTTCCTAAGGTATTTTTGTACCTTAAGTGCTGATATGAGCCTTTTTTGTGGAACTGGTTTGGATAACCGGTATTCCATCTTAGGCAATCCGGGTCGAGATAGAATCACTCTGCCCTCGCGGCACAGAATCTTGGCATTATTCTGAGCCAACAAATTCATTCCTAGAATGACATCGTACTGTATCATATCGATGAGGATGGCGTCAGTAGGCAAATGTTGCCCTGCTATCTCAATATCCAAATTTTTCACACACCGGATACATTTGGTGCGTGAACCCAACGGGTTATATACTTCGATCATTTTATCAATCGGTTGCACCGAGGCGTGGAGTTGTTCGGTGAAATCGTCAGAGATAAACGTATGAGTAGCACCACAATCAAACAAGACGCAAGCTGCATGTCCATTAACAGGTACGGTGCCTTCAATCAGGTCACCTTTTTCGACTTGTTCAGTCGTTACAGCATATACACGACCTGCAGCAGGCCTTTGTTCTACTCTAGGTGGGGGTCGTTGGACTTGTGTTCGTTGTGGTATTTGTTGAGAGGGTCCGGCAGATCCGGTATTCCTCCTTTGCTCATCAGCAAGCTTCTTCCTGCACTGTCTTGCAATGTGGCCCATTTTGCCACAGTAGAAGCATCCACCTGTGTCACGTGGACATGGTCCTCTTGCGTGATTTACATGGCATTTTGGGCAGTTCGGGTTGGACTGCAGATTGTTTGGAGCCATGTTCTGCCTTGGCCTCACGACTTGTTGAGTGTTGTTCCCACCTTGGAACCTTTTCTTTTGAAAGGGTTGTCGTGAACCCTGGCCACTTGGAAACATTTTCTTCTTGTTCCCACCATCAACTACGGGCCTTTTTGCTATGATTACTTTGGATCGCTCCCAATCCACTTGTATTTTTGAAGCTGCTACCACAGCAGTTTGAAAAGTTTGGGGCATGCTGGTGATAACCCGTGACCTTAGCCCTTCTCGCAGTCCGTTGATGTACTTGTCGGCCCTTTCTTGGTCGGTCTCAAATAACCGGGAGCAGTACCGTTCAAGATTTTGAAATTTGGTGGTGTAGTCAATCAGACTCATGCCACCCTGCTCCAATTCCAGAAACTCCATTTTTTTCTTGTTTCTGGAGTGTAACGGGAAGTAATTATCCATGAAAGCTCTCCGGAAGTCAGTCCAAGGAATGACTTCAACTTCCGAGAACTGGATAATCTTAGTGGTATCCCACCACTTCCGTGCATTGTCTTTCAGCCTGTATGTGCCAAAGTTGGTCTTCTTTTCTTCTGGTACCCCCAGTACCAGAAAGGCACGTTCGGTCTCTTCGACCCAACTCTCTGCCAGTTCAGGATTGGTTCTACCGGCGAAGATTGGTGGATCGAGCTTGAGGAATTTTTCATAGGTTATTCCCCCAAGGTTTTCGCTTCGAGGTGCGACTGATTCTGGCCTTGTTTCTCGAATGACAGTAACCAAATTGTTGAGCGTTTCCAGCAGGAATCCTTGAGTATGGGACTCCTCGCTCGGCATGGTTCTCCTCGTCGTAGGAGCCATTTATCTACCACATACAAGCAACGTGTTTTAGTTTCACAATGTATATATCGAAGCAAAGTTTTATTTACTTAGTATACATCACATTTACACAAGCATCGCCTTAAACAAAATGTCATGCCGCACTGGCAGACTTTTAGGCGTTGAGAAACTATGTACATGAGTCTATTGACTCCAAAACACTACCAGTCTCTTCTAGGAACTGGACTTCTTTCTTGACCCAAAGAACCCGAAGTATCGTTTACTTCCACATTGCCTTGGTGCAGGCACTACTAGTTTTGGCTTGAGCGGCACTTCCGCATTCTCAAGCGACTCTTGTGGATAGATCAGTGATGCCGGTCCACTTGCCCATTCAGTGGCATCATGGCTCGGGGAATCCGAGACCATAACGGGATGATATAGGTTGTATCCCTCTCCTTGGCCATTCAGGCTCGGCGTTGGTGAAGCCGCTCTGTTCCCCCATATAATCGTACTATGATTCGAGGAATCCGAAATCATAATGGGATTATAGGAGTTGTTGCATCCCTCCTCCCAACTGTGCAAGCTAGGCGTACATGATGCCTGTTGATAGCCTTGCGATTGACCAAATCCCTCAAGGAAGTTCAAGTCAAATCCTACCAGAGATGGTAGTTCATCAGAAGTCGTTGGGGTACGGCTACTCCCTCTACTGGAGTAATGTGGCCCACTAACACGCGAGGTCTCATCCCTAAGACCAAGCGATCCCCGCCGACCCATATCGGCGGTATGCTTCATTTGGCATTCGTTGGCGGAATGCCCTTCTTCGCCACAATACTGGCAGTCTTGGACTTCATATGGGCATACCCACTCATCGTGCATGATCCTGCAATGATAGCAGTATCCTCGGGAGTCGTGAGTTGTCATCTATACAAAGATGCACCCAGATCAGAACAAGAAGTATAAAATATACTTACAGTGCGATATAGTGGACAAGTCGGATCTCGAACCAGGTTTCTCAGACTCTTGCTCTGATACCAATTCTGTAACGCCCCGGATTTCCAAAACAAAGCTAAGTTAAAATTTTCATGAATTTCTTTTTTTTTCTTTGCAGCGGAACTTAGAAAAGCTTTTAGCAGCGGAATAAGACGATAATGAGTCGTCGGTTTTAGAAAACTCCGAGCACGTTGCAGGTATGTGGCCAAGCAACTCATTGACCACCAAAGTGTTCCATTTTATCGAAAGCACATGTTTATTACAATACTACTGCTTAGAAAAGTAGTGAAGGTTCAATAAAAAGGAAGCAGTACAACTCTGTCTAGAGAAACCCTGGAACTCGATGCCGCCTTGCTCCGCATATCGCCACGCAGGTTCAACACCTGAAATCCCCATTAAACGGGGTCAGAACCACTGATGGTCTGGTAAGTAGGCAAATACTTATCTATTCAACTCAAGTAAATGCATAGACCACTCAGGGTCGCAGTTCGTAATACGACGCTCAAGCCTCCATGACTTAGCGTATATCGCAAAAGC
Source organism: Nuphar pumila (assembly GCF_984573655.1). Classification (NCBI taxonomy): domain Eukaryota; kingdom Viridiplantae; phylum Streptophyta; class Magnoliopsida; order Nymphaeales; family Nymphaeaceae; genus Nuphar; species Nuphar pumila. The sequence goes on along the minus strand of NC_143255.1, from coordinate 65,751,603 downwards.
CTCATCAGGGCTATGAGTTGAACATCCACGCAAGTCTTCATGACTTCGCATAAGCCTCTTCAGAGCTGTGAGTTAGAATAACCTCTTAAGTCTCTACGACTTAGCCTTGACTTCCTCAGAGTCACGAATGGATGTCTAGCTCAAGCCTTTATGCTTGGCACATCCGTATCCTACGAATCTAAGGACAGCTCTCCGAGCTTCACTTAGTCGTACGGATATCAATGGGGTTCTTTCCCAATCGGTCCAATAGTATACTGACCATGACACCTTCACAAAGGTTATGCAAGACTGACTCAACAACGTCATCCACTCATACACTCAAAGTAGCGTTGTACCTAAGCTAATGCTTTGTTTCAATAATTGCACCTCCCCTGGGCTTAGGAGACTCATATCTGGGCGACAACGCGACAATCTGGGGGTTGATTATTCTATGTATTTTAGATACCCCTGAGGCCTGTTGACCCCATCCCCCTAGTAGGACGGTACAGCATACCGGAAGAGATCCTTACTAGGTATCCGAATGCATTCTGCTACTGCAGTAATTGGGTTCAATCCTTAGATATTTAAGGATAACCACGACCTCCATACCTCTGAGTGACGAAGGCCATCAATGAACTCTATCAGGTTCGGGTGAAATATATGTCACTCAAGGCTGCGCCATCACCGTCTTCCTCGGTGAGAAATTCTGAAAGGGGCCTGCCGGTCTTACAATTACTTGACGAACATTGCATGCCTATAGGGCAGCCTTTGAGAAGTATGTACCCGACCCCAATCAACCACACGGTTTTCACCGTGGAACAAAGGTTTTATTCATATGCATGCTTAACTCTGCTCTCGGCACTTCGGCCTTGACGAGCACTTCACCTCTTTCGGTGGAAACAACACACTCCGGCTCAGCGGCCCTTACGAGTCTGGTTGTCTGATAATTCTCAATGAGCATGCACATGACTCGATCTCTACGGATCCGCTACTCGGCTTATTTTTATGCAACGAGCTCAAGACCTCGTCAAGGTGCTACCACTACTTTGGCGCAACGGCCCTTACAAGTATGGTGCCCTTGCAGTTGCCAGGAAGACGAGTCATTCTGACATCGTTCCAACAAAGGATATCATTATGCCACTTAACTGGTTCTGACAGCTCTTCTGCCAACCATTCTGTCCACACCTTTTCTGCTCTACCGGCAGTGGTGCGACGAACCTTTCTACATCGTAGAAGGCGTTCCATAACTGGGTAGCACTTCTGCTACGTTCTTTCTGAGCCATTCTTAGCTTCTTCAGGAATTTCAGCAGCACTTCCTCTCTTTAACGGAGAAAGCGTGCGTTTTCTTTTATCCATTTCAGCGGCATCTCCCCTCTTTGGTGGGAAATCGCTACGCTTAACTCGGGAAATGGATGCGCACTGTTGTGCGTACTTTGCATCCATCAAGGTTGCAGGAACCTTGGGCCATAGCCAGGCCATACGTAATTGATTTAGTCTTTACGTAAAGAGCATTTTGCCAAAAGGCGAAGCCTTTCCAATAGGGGCTTCATTCGTCAAGCAGAATCTTGCACGAGGAGCGGTAAAGGAATCGCATTGACGATTTGGAGTTTGATCTCCATTTGAACGCTCACTTACGTGCCATATATGTAATATAAGCAGAAGCCTGTGCTTTATACAACGGCGGCGTAAAGAAAATGCATATACTATTGTTCAGGGTGTGTAACTGAACGAAATATTCTACATATATAACAAAACAGGAGCCTTGGCATCGTTCGATGCGACGGCGTAAGTAAATACATTGCAGAAAGCAGAAGCCTTGGCATCGTTTGACGCGACGGCGTAAGTAAATGCATAATGGGAAGTGCAGTAATCGTAAATTGCAGAAAGCAGGAGCCTTGGCATCATACGACGCGACGGCAAAGGTAAATTACATGGCTTGTGCGATATAAGACGCGTCGGCAGTATCAGCAGATATATACCTAGATCTGTATCCAACGATAGTTACGAGGCGAGCGAGTGAACACCGAAGTGTCCTAGAGGGCTCAACCAAGAACTAGGGTGAGATACTATTTTGAAGAACGCATATACTGCGTATTCGAACATATATATCCGACGATAGTTACGAGGCGAGCGCGTGAACACCGAAGCGTCCTAGAGGGCTCAACCAAGAACTAAAACAAGATACTACTTCAGAAAGTATATGCTATATACAAACAATCAAATACTTGAGAGAGATGGTTTAATGAAGCGAACTTACTTCAAGTTGCGGAAGAAACGGCTCCGGTTGCTTCAAACGCTTCGAACGAGGCTCGACTTCGAAAAAGGATCAACTTCGAACTTCGGACGAAAAAGGACTTGGACTTTGACTTTGAACCAAACCAGGTTCAAGTCAAGTCAACTGGGTTCAGACTTTGGTCAGGTAGGTTCAGACCTAGGTCAGGTGGGTTAGGACCAGGTCAGGCAGGCTCAGACCAGGTCAAGCAGGCTCAGGCTAAGTCAGGCAGGCTCAGACCAGGTCAGGTGGGCTAGGCTAGGTAGGGGAGGTTTGGGAAAAGGAGGAGAGAGAGAGGGGTTGGCGATTTTTAGAGAGAGAGTTTCTCTATTTATAGGAAGTGAAACTTGGGCCCCAAGTTTCACTTTTACCCTTATACCCCTTGGCTTTTCAGAAATCCCTTCTATGGAAGGTGCTGGAAGGAGCTGGAAGGCTCTAGAAGGTGCTGGAAGGCTCTAGAAGGTGCTGGAAGGTGCTGGAATATACTAGAATCTTCTAGAATATTTTCTGAGAAATATTTCTGTGGGTCCCACCCATATTTCTGTGGGTCCCGCAAGAATTTCGGGTTTTCGACGATTTTTTTCCGAAAAATTCTAAGTACGCCATTATCTTCGTATTGATGCCACTTGATGCCACTAAGAAAGTTGGCTCGCAGAAATCCTTTGATTTTGTTCAGATAGGAAGTTATGGCTTCCAGAGTATTTGAGCATATATTCGCGATTCGACGAATATCCTAAGTGTAACTGGCTCGCAGGAATTGATTCGTTTCGCATTCTGAGAAAAATGCCATTTTTAGCGGTAATTGCCTCATGAATTTTATTCAGATATTTTCTGAAAAATTGCGGGTCTTACAACGAGCATCACACCTCTTTGGGTGGAAACAACACACTCTGGCTCTTCGGCCCTTACGAGTCTGGTTGCGTAACCGTTCTCAATGAGCATGCATATGACTTGATCTAAATAGATCGTCTACTCGGCGTATTTTTACGCAACGAGTCCAAACCTAGCCAAGGCGCAACCTCTACTCCGGCTCAACGGCCCTTACGAGCAAGGTGCCCTTGCAGGCACAAGGATACGAGCCGATCTGGCATCGTTCCATTAACGGACATCATTATGTCGTTCCATTGGTTCCGGCAGCTCTTCTGCCGACCATTTCGTCAGCACCTCCCCTGCTCTACTGGCAATGGTGCGACGAACCCTTCTACGTTGTAGAGGGCAAACCATGAACTGGGTAGCACTCTGCTATATGTCAGAGTATCCTGCTACGTTCTTTCTGAGCTATTCTTAGCTTCTTCAGAAATTTCAGCAGCACTTCCTCTCTTTTACGGAGAAAGCGTGCGTTTCTTTTATCCATTTCAGTGGCATCTCCCCTCTTTGGTAGGAAATCGCCACGCTTAATTCGGGAAATGGATGCGCACCGTTGTGCGTACTTTGCATCCATCAAGGTTGCAGGAATCCTTGGACATAGCCAGGCCATACGTAATTGACTTAGTCTTTACGTAAAGAGCATTTTGCCAAAAAGCGAAGCCTTTCCAATAGGGGCTTCATTCGTCAAGCAGAATCTTGAACGAGGAGCGGTCAGGGAATCGCATGGGCGATTTGGAGTTTGATCTCCATTTGAACGCTCATTTACGCGCTATATATGTAGTATAAGTAGAAGCCTGTGCTTTATACAGCGGCGGCGTAAAGAAATGCATATACTATTGTTCAGGGTGTGTAACTGAACGAAATATTCTACATATATAACAAAACAAAAGCCTTGGCATCGTTCGACGCGACGGCGTAAGTAAATACATTGCATAATCGGAAGTGCAATAATCGGAAATGCAGAAAACAGGGAGCCTTGGCATCATACGACGCGACGGCAAAGGTAAATTACATAGCCTGTGCGATATAAGACGCGTCGGCAGAATCAGCAGATATACACCTAGATCTGTATCCAACGATAGTTACGAGGCGAGCGAGTGAACACCAAAGTGTTCTAGAGGGCTCAACCAAGAACTAGGGCGAGATACTATTTTTGAAGAACGCATATACTGCGCATTCGAACATATATATCCGACGATAGTTACGAGGCGAGCGCGTGAACACCGAAGCGTCCTAGAGGGCTCAACCAAGAACTAAAGCAAGATACTACTTCAGAAAGTATATGCTATATACAAACAATCAAATACTTAAGAGAGATGGTTTAATGAAGCGAACTTACTTCAATTTGAGGAAGAAATGACTCTGATTGCTTCAAACGCTTCGAATGAGGCTCGATTTGGAAAAAGGATCAACTTCGAACTTCGAACGAAAAAGGACTTGGACTTTGACTTTGAACCAAACCAGGTTCAAGTCAAGTCAACTGGGTTCAGACTTAGGTCAAGTAGGTTCAGACCTAGGTCAGGTGGGTTAGGACCAGGTCAGGCAGGCTCAGACCAGGTCAAGCAGGCTCAGGCTAAGTCAGGCAGGCTCAGACCAGGTCAGGTGGGCTAGGCTAGGTAGGGGAGGTTTAGGAGAGAGAGAGAAGGCAAGACAGAGAGGGGGGGTCGATTTTTATGAGAAGAGAGAGAGTGGGGAGGGCTATTTATAGCCCAAGCCCACCTCCACTTGGGTTTTTCCATGCCCCTTCTACCCCCTTGGCTTCTTTTTAATTCCAAGAGGTTCCTTGGTGTGGGGCCCACCTAGATATTTCCATGGGATATTTTGTGGGTCCCACCAGATATTTTCTGAGGAATATTTCTGTGGGTCCCACCAATATTTTCGTGGGTCCCGTAAGAATTTCGGGTTTCCGGCGATTTTTTTTCCGAAAAATTCTGAGTACGTCATTCTCTTCGTATTGATACAACTAAGAAAGTTGGCTCGCAGGAATCCTTTGATTTCGTTTAGGTAGGAAGTTATGGCTTCCAGAGTGTTTGAGCATATATTCGCGATTCAACGAATATCCTAAGTATAACTGGCTCGCAGGAATTGATTCGTTTCGCATTCTGAGAAAGATGCTATTTTTACCGGTAAATGCCTCATGAATTTTATTCAGATATTTTCTGAAAAATTGTGGGTTTTACATCATTACCCCCTTAAAGGAATTTCTTCCGCGAAATTCAGCTAAGAGTACAAGGTGAAGAGTTCAGGATATTTATCCCGCATATCCGATTCAGGCTCCCAAGTGCAATCATCGATTCCATGATGCTGCCACCTCACTTTAACAAGTGGAATGACCTTTGTCCTTAGCACTTGCTCTCGTCGGTCCATGATCTCTACTGGCCTTTCTTCTACCGTCATATCTTCTCGAATGTCAATATCTTCATGTTGAATGACGTGAGAAGGATCATGAACGTATTTTCGAAGCATTGATACATGAAATACATCATGTATTTGTGCGTATTGTGGTGGCAATGCTACTCGGTAGGCAGTCTCTCCGATTCGGCTCAAAACTTCGAAGGGACCAACGAATCTGGGGCTGAGCTTCTCCTTCTTTCCAAAACGAAACACACTCTTGGTTGGAGAGACCTTGATAAAAACCTTATCTCCAACCGCAAAAGTGAGTTCCCTATGCCGCTGATCGGCGTAGCTCTTCTGTCGACTCTGAGCAGTCAGTAGCTTCTTTCTGATCATGTGGACCTGCTCAGTATAATGCTGCAACACAATGGGCGAGTCTAAGGTTCGCTCACCCACTTCACCCCAATGGATTGGTGATCGACAGGGTCGCCCGTACAAGGCTTCATACGGTGCCATCCCAATGCTAGCGTGGTGGCTATTATTGTAAGCAAATTCAGCCAACGCTAGGTGGGAGTCCCAATCACCTTTCCATTCCAGCATACAGGTTCTTAGCATATCTTCAAGAGTCTGTATGGTTCGTTCTGATTGCCCATCTGTTTGGGGATGGAATGCTGTACTGAACTTGAGTTTCGTTCTCAGGGCTCTCTGAAGCTGTTCCCAAAAGTGAGAGGTGAACTTCGGGTCACGATCAGATATGATCAAAATCGGCACTCCATGGAGTCTAACGATTTCCCGAATGTAGATCTCTGCCAATCATTCAGTTGAGTATCGAGTGTTGATTGGCAGAAAATGAGCAGACTTGGTGAGTCTGTCCACGATCACCCATATTGAGTCATGTTGTCTCTTGGATCGAGGCAATCCAATGATGAAATCCATCGTAATGCCTTTTCATTTCCATTCTGGAATCTCAATCTGTTGCATCTTTCCACCAGGTCACTGATGTTCGATCTTAACTTGCTGGCAGATCAAACATTTTGAGACAAACGTAGCCACGTCACGATTCATACCCCTCCACCAGTACTTTCTCTGCAAGTCTCGGAACATCTTCGTACCTTCAGGGTGGATAGTGTACTTGCTACTATGGGCCTCCTCGAGCACTTCCTGTCTTAGCTCAGGGTTATTTGGAACCCAAATCCTTTCTTCCATCCATATTCCTCCATCTTCTTTCAAATGGAAGAAAGTGTCATCTCTTTCAGCACGAGCTTTCAATTCCAAGTATTGGGGATCCTTAAACTGTTCGGCTACAATTTAATCGAGGAGCTCAATGTGGATCGTCAAACACGACATTCGGATTCTGCCAGAATCAGCCAAAAATGGCTTTCAGTTGACGAAATCCTCCATCAACTTCCATTGTCCGGTTAGGCTGGCCAGGATTGCCAACAGTCTTGCGACTAAGGGCATCTGCTACAACATTCGCCTTTCCAGGGTGATAGGAAAGCGTGAATTCATAGTCCTTAAGGAATTCCAGCCATCGCCGTTGCCGCATATTGAGTTCTTTTTGAGAAAAGATGTATTTTAGGCTTTTATGGTTCAACATGACCTCAAATTTCTCTCCATACAGGTAGTGTCGCCAGATTTTAAGCGCGAACACTACCGCGTCAAGCTCCAAGTCGTGGGTTGGATAGTTTTTGTAACGCCCCGGATTTCCAAAACAAATCTAAGTTAAAATTTTCATGAATTTCTTCTTTTTTTTCTTTGCAGCGGAACTTAGAAAAGCTTTTAGCAGCGGAATAAGACGATAATGAGTCGTCGGTTTTAGAAAGCTCTGAGCACGTTGCAGGTATGTGGCCAAGCAACTCATTGACCACCAAAGTGTTCCATTTTATCGAAAACCACATGTTTATTACAACACTACTGCTTAGAAAAGCAGTATAGGTTCAATAAAAGGAAGCAGTACAAAATTTGTCTAGAGAAACCCTGGAACTCGATGCCGCCTTGCTCCACATATTGCCACGCAGGTCCAACACCTGAAATCCCCATTAAACGGGGTCAGAACCACTGATGGTCTAGTAAGCATGCAGTCATTCATCCATTCAACTCAAGTACAATAATGACCACTCAGAGTCGCAATGCGCAATAACGACGCTCAAGCCTCCAAGACTTAGCGTATATCGCAAGAGCCTCCTCAGGGCTATGAGTTGAACATCCGCTCGAGTCCTCATGACTTAGAGCAAGCCTTTTCAGGGCTGTGATTTCAATAGCCGCTTAAGTCTCCATGACTTAGCCATGACCTCTTCCGGGTCTCAAAGTGATGTCTAGCTCAAGTCTTCATACTTGGCACATCCGTATCCCACGCATCTAAGGACAACTCCTCGAGCTTCGCTTAGTCGTGCGGATACAACACGGGTCTTTGCCCAGTCGATCCAGTAGTATACCGAACATGACACCTTCACAAAGGTTATGCAGGACTGACTCAACACGTCATCCACTCATACATTCAAAGCATCGTTGTACCTAGAACTAATGCATTGTTTGATAATTAATCGCTCCCGCCTTTGGTACGCAGGTAGAGCTATTGTCCGGGTATCAACGCGACGTTCTGGGGTTGATTATTCTATGTATTTTAGATACCTCAGAAGCCTGTTGACCCTATCCATAGTAGGGCAGTGTGTTTCAACAGGGAGAACCCTACTAGGCCCATATTCGGATGCATCCTCTACTTGCAGTAGTTGGGTTCAATCCTTAGATCTTAAGGATAACCACGACCCCAAAACCCATGAGTGACTGAGGCCATCGTGGACTCTATCAGGTCCAAAGTAAAATACATGTCACTCAAGGTTGTACCATCACTGTCATTCCACAGTAAGCATAATTCATGAAGGGGTCTGCGAGTCTTACAATTACTTGTACAAAATCTGCATGTCATTTAGACAGCCCGTGCTTTTAGCACTATGGGAGTATGTACCCAACCCCATTCAGTCTGCCCCAACACAGTCATTACTGAGGGGGTACCCCTAACACGATTTTCAACCGCGGGGTATGTGTGACCTTAAGTCTTATTCATATGCATGCAGAACACCGCTCTTGGCACTTCGGCCACCACGAGCATTACACCTCTTTGGGTGGAAACAACACACTCTGGCTCTTTGGCCCTTACGAGTCTGGTTGTGTAACCGTTCTCAATGAGCATGCATATGACTCGATCTAAATAGATTGGCTACTCGGCGTATTTTTACGCGACAAGTACAAACCTAGCCAAGGCGCAACCTCTACTTCGGCTCAGCGGCTCTTACGAGCAAGGTGCCCTTGTAGGCACAAGGATACGAGCCGATCTGGCATCGTTCCATCAACAGACATCATTATGTCGTTCAACTGGTTCTGGCAGCTCTTCTGCCATCCATTTCGTCAGCACCTCCCCTGCTCTATCGGCAGCGGTGCGACGAACCCTTCTACGTTTGTAGAAGGCAATACATGAACCGGGTAGCTCTCTGCTATATGTCAGAGTATCCTGCTACGTTCTTTCTGAGCTATTCTTAGCTTCTTCAGAAATTTCAGCAGCACTCCCTCTCTTTTACGGAGAAAGCGTGTGTTTCTTTTATCTATTTCAGCGGCATCTCCCCTCTTTGGTAGGAAATCGCCACGCCTAATTCGGGGAAATGGATGTGCACCGTTGTGCGTACTTTGCATTCATCAAGGTTGCAGGAACCCTGGGCCACAGCCAGGCCATACGTAATTGACTTAGTCTTTACGTAAAGAGCATTTTGCCAAAAAGTGAAGCCTTTCCAATAGGGGCTTCATTCGTCAAGCAGAATCTTGAACGAGGAGCGGTCAAGGAATCGCATTGGCGATTTGGAGTTGATCTCCATTTGAACGCTCATTTATGCGCCATATATATAGTATAAGCAGAAGCCTGTGCTTTATACAGCGGCGGCGTAAAGAAATGCATATACTATTGTTTAGGGTGTGTAATTGAACGAAATATTCTACATATATAACAAAACAGAAGCCTTGGCATCGTTCGACGCGACGGCGTAAGTAAATACATTGCAGAAAGCAAGAGCTTTGGTATCGTTCGACGCGACGGCGTAAGTAAATGCATAATCGGAAGTGCAGTAATCGGAAGTGCAGAAAACAGGGAGCCTTGGCATCATACGACGCGACGGCAAAGGTAAATTACATGGCTTGTGCGATATAAGACGCGTCGGCAGCATCAGCAGATATACACCTAGATCCGTATCCAATGATAGTTACGAGGCGAGCGGGTGAACACCGAAGTGTTCTGAATAGCTCAACCAAGAACTAGGGCAAGATACCATTTTAAAAACGCATATACTGCGTGTTTGAACATAGATATATCCGACGATAGTTACGAGACGAGCGGGTGAACACCGAAGTGTCCAAAAAGGGCTCAATCAAGAACTATAGCGAGATACTACTTCAGAAGTATATGCTATATACAAACAATCAAATACTTGAGAGAGATGGATCAACGAAGCGAACTTACTTCAAATCGTGGAAGAAACAGCTCTGGGTTGCTCCTTTGGCTTCGAGCCTTCTTTCGAGAGGTCAGACTAAGTCAGATAAAGCTGACTTAGTTGAGAAAGAGGTAGAGTAGGTCAAGCTACTCAACCTAAGTGGTTTGAACCAAACAGGGTGAACACCGAAGTGTTCTGAAGGGCTCAACCAAGAACTAGGGCGAGATACCATTTTAAAAACGCATATACTGCGTGTTTGAACATAGATATATTCGACGATAGTTACGAGACGAGCGGGTGAACACCGAAGTGTCCAAAAAGGGCTCAATCAAGAACTATAGCGAGATAGTACTTTAGAAGTATATGCTATATACAAACAATCAAATACTTGAGAGCGATGGATCAACGAAGCGAACTTACTTCAAATCGTGGAAGAAACAGCTCCGGGTTGCTCCTTTGGCTTCGAGCCTTCTTTCGAGAGGTCAGACTAAGTCAGATAAAGCTGACTTAGTTGAGAAAGAGGTAGAGTAGGTCAAGCTACTCAACCTAAGTGGTTTGAACCAAACAAGGTTCGATCCATGTCAACTAGATTCAGCAGGTTCGAACTCAGCTCAAGTCGGCTAAGCCTGGGTTCAGAAATCCGAACCAGAATCTGGACCAAAAAGGACTTTGACTTTGACTTTAAACCCAACTAGGTTCAAGTCAAGTCAACTAGGTTTGGACCAGGTCAAGTGGGTTCAGACCCAGGTCAGGTGGGTTAGTACCAGGTCAGGCAGGCTCAGGCTAGGTTAGGTGGGCTCAGGTGGGCTAGGCTAGGTAGGGGAGGTTTAGGAGAGAGAGAGAAGGCAAGAGAGAGAGGGGGGTCGATTTTTATGAGAAGAGAGTGAGTGGGGAGGGCTATTTATAGCCCAAGCCCACCTCCTCTTGGGTTTTTCCATGCCCCTTCTACCCCCTTGGCTTCTTTTTAATTCCACGAGGTTCCTTGGTGTGGGGCTCACCTAGATATTTCCATGGGATATTTTGTGGGTCCCACCAGATATTTTCTGAGGAATATTTCTGTGGGTCCCACTAATATTTTCGTGGGTCCCGCAAGAATTTTGGGTTTTCTGCGATTTTTTTCCGAAAAATTCTGACTACGCCATTCCCTTCGTATTGACGTAACTAAGAAAGTTGGCTCGCAGGAATCCTTTGATTTCGTTCAGGTAGGAAGTTATGGCTTCAAGAGTGTTTGAGCATATATTCGCGATTCGACGAATATCCTAAGTATAACTGGCTCGCAGGAATTGATTCGTATCGCATTCTGAGAAAAAATGTTATTTTTACCGGTAAATGCCTCATGAATTTTATTCAGATATTTTCTGAAAAATTGTAGGTCTTACATCATTACCCCCTTAAAGGAATTTCGTTCGCGAAATTCAGCTAAGAGTACAAGGTCAAAAGTTCAGGATATTTATCCCGCATATCCGATTCGGGCTCCCAAGTGCAATCATTGATTCCATGATGCTGCTACCCCACTTTAACAAGTGGAATGACCTTCGTTCTTAGCACTTGCTCCCGGTGGTCTATGATCTCCACTGGCCTTTCTTCTACCGTCATATCTTCTCGAATGTCAATATCTTCATGTTGAATGACGTGCGAAGGATCATGAACGTATTTTCGAAGCATTGATACGTGAAATACATCATGTATTTGCGCGTATTGTGGTGGCAATGCTACTCGGTAGGCAGTCTCTCCGATTCGACTCAAAACTTTGAAGGGACCAACGAATCTGGGGCTGAGATTCCCCTTCCTTCCAAAACGAAACACACTCTTGGTTGGAGAGACATTGATAAAAACCTTATCTCCAACCGCAAAAGTGAGTTCCCTACGCCGCTGATCGGCGTAGCTCTTCTGTCGACTCTGAGCAGTCAATAGCTTCTTTCTGATCATGCGGACTTGCTCAGTATAATGCTGCAACACAATGGGCGAGTCCAAGGTTCGCTCACCCACTTCACCCCAATGGATTGGTGATCTACAGGGTCGCCCATACAAGGCTTCATACGGTGCCATCCCAATGCTAGCGTGGTGGCTATTATTATAAGCAAATTCAGCCAACGTTAGGTGGGAATCCCAATCACCCTTCCATTCTAGCATACAGGCTCTTAGCATATCTTCAAGAGTCTGTATGGTTCGTTCTGATTGCCCATCTGTTTGGGGATGGAATGCTGTACTGAACTTGAGTTTCGTCCCCAGGGCTCTCTGAAGCTGCTCCCAAAAGTGAGAGGTGAACATCGGGTCACGATCGGATATGATCGAAATCGGCACTCCATGGAGTCTAACGATTTCTCGAATGTAGATCTCTGCCAATCGTTCAGTTGAGTATCAAGTGTTGATTGGCAGGAAGTGAGCTGACTTGGTGAGTCTGTCCACGATCACCCATATTGTATCGTGTTGTCTCTTGGATCGAGGCAATCCAACGATGAAATCCATCGTAATGCCTTCCCATTTCCATTCTGGAATCTCGATCCGTTGCATCTTTCCACCAGGTTGCTGATGTTCGATCTTTACTTGCTGGCAGATCAAACATTTAGAGACAAACGTAGCCACATCACGTTTCATACCCCTCCACCAGTACTTCCTCTGCAAATCTCGGAACATCTTCGTACCCCCAGGGTGGATAGTATATTTGCTACTATGGGCCTCCTGGAGTACTTCCTGTCTTAGCTCAGGGTTATTTGGAACCCAAATCCTTTCTTCCATCCATATTCCTCCATCTTCTTTCAAATGAAAGAAAGTGTCATCTTTTTCAGCACGAGCTTTCAATTCCATGTACTGGGGATCCTTGAACTGTTCGGCTACGATGTGATCGAGGAACTCAATGTGGATCGTCAAACATGACATTTGGATTTTGCCAGAATCAGCCAAAAATGGCTTCCAGTTGACGAAATCCTCCATCAACTTCCATTGTCCGGTTAGGCTGGCCAGAGTGCCAACAGTCTTGCGACTAAGGGCATCTGCTACAACATTTGCCTTTCCAGGGTGATAGGAAAGCGTGAATTCATAGTCTTTGAGGAATTCCAGACATTGTCGTTGTCGCATATTGAGTTCCTTTTGAGAAAAGAGGTATTTTAGGCTTTTATGGTCCGACATGACCTCAAATTTCTCTCCATACAGGTAGTGTCGCCAGATTTTAAGCGCGAACACTACCGCGGCAAGCTCAAGATCGTGGGTTGGATAGTTTTTCTCATGAATTCTTAACTGACGGGATGCATAGGCGATTACTTTTCCATATTGCATCAACACGCAACCCAGACCTGTTCTCGAGGCATCGGTATAAGCGACGAAGCCTCCCTGACCAGAGGGTAAGGTAAGGACAGGGGCAGTGGTAAGCCTCTATTTGAGAACCTCGAAGCACTCTTTACACTGGTCAGTCCATTCGAACTTGACTCCCTTTTTCAACAATTTTGTCATCGGTATGGCGATTCGGTAAAAGTCTTGTATGAACTTCCGATAATAACCGGCAAGTCCAAGGAAGTTGCGGACCTTAGTGATATTTTATGGCTGCTTCCAATCTATCACAGCTTCGACCTTCGCAGGATCCACTGCGATTCCATCTTTTGAGATCACATGGCCAAGGAACATCACTTTGTCTAGCCAGAATTCACATTTTGAAAACTTGGCATATAACTGATTATCTTGAAGGGTTTTCAAGACGATTCTCAAGTGCTCCTAGTGTTGTTCCTCATTCTTTGAATACACGAGAATGTCATCAATAAAGACGATGACAAAAGTGTCTAAGTATGGCTTGAACACTCGGTTCATCAGGTCCATAAAGACAGCAGGCGCATTAGTAAGTCCGAAGGGCATTACTACGAACTCATAATGGCCATATCTCGTTCTAAAGGCAGTCTTCGGTATATCCTCTTCCTTAACTCTGAGCTGATGGTACCCAGACCTGAGGTCAATCTTGGAGAACACCTTCGCTGTTCTGAGCTGATCGAACAAGTCCTCAATTCGAGACAATGGGTACTTATTTTTAACAGTTGCCTGGTTAAGCATCCGATAATCGATGCATAACCGAAGGGATCCATCCTTCTTCTTTACAAACAGCACCGGGGCTCCCCACGGTGATACACTCGGTCGGATGAACCCTTGTTTCATCAGTTCTTCTAACTGACAATTCAACTCGCTGAGTTTAGCTGGCTCCATTCGATACAGGGCTTTGGATATCGGCGTTGTTCGAGGTAAGGATTGAATTCCAAATTCAACCTCACGAAGTGGCGGAAGTTTTGGTAATTCCTCAGGAAACAGATCGGGAAACTCCCACACTACCTCCAAACTCTCAAGGGTTTGGTCGTTAGATTTTTCCACTGAGAGACTCAACAGGAAGGCCACACAACCCTTCCTAAGGTATTTTTGTACCTTAAGTGTTGATATGAGCTTTTTCTGTGGAACTGGTTTGGATAACCGGTATTCCATCTTAGGCAATTCGGGTCGAGATAGAATCACTCTGCCCTCGCGGCACAGAATTTTGGCATTATTTTGAGTCAACCAATTCATTCCCAGAATGACATCGTACTGTATCATATCGATCAGGATGGCGTCAGTAGGCAAGTGTTGCCCTGCTATCTCAATATCCAATTTTTTCACACACCGGATACATTTGGTGCGTGAACCCAACGGGTTATATACTTCGATCATTTTATCAATCGGTTGCACCGAAGCGTGGAGTTGTTCGGTGAAATCGTCGGAGATAAACGTATGAGTAGCACCACAATCAAACAAGACATAAGCTGCATGTCCATTAACAGGTACGGTGCCTTCAATCAGGTCACCATTTTCGACTTGTTCAGTCGTTACAGCGTATACACGACCTGCAGCAGGCCTTTGTTCTACTCTAGGTGGAGGTCGTTGAAACTGAGAACGTTGTGGCGCTGGTCGAGAGGGTCCGGCAGATCCGGCATTACTCCTATGTTCATCTGCAGCCTTCTTGGCACAATCCCTTATAAAGTGGCCCATATTGCCACAATACAAGCACCCACCAATGTCACGAGGACATGGCTTTCCGGGGTGGTTCAAACGACACCTTGGGCAGCTGAAGTTGGACTGCTGACCATTCAGAGTTGGGTTCTGTCTTGGCCTCACGACTTGCTGAGTGTTGTTCCCTCCTTGGAACTTCTTCTTTTGAAAGGGTTGTCGTGAACCCTGGCCACTTGGGAACGTCCTTTTACGATTCCCACCATTCACTATGGGCTTCTTTGCTATGATCACTTTAGATCGCGCCCAATCCTCTTGGATTTTTGAAGCTGCAGCTACCGCAGCCTGAAAAGGCAAAGGCATGCTTGTTATCACTCGAGATCGCAGCCCTTCGCGCAGACCATTCAGATATTTGTCGGCCCTTTCTTGGTCTGTTTTGAACAATCGAGAGCAGTAGCGCTCTAGATTCTGAAATTTGGTGGTATAGTCCATTAGACTCATACCACTCTATTCCAACTCCAGAAACTCCATCTTTTTCTTGTTTCTGGAATGCAACGGGAAGTAGTTATCCATAAAAGTCCTCCGAAAGTCAGTCCAAGGAATGACTTCGACTTGTGAGAACTGGATAAGTTTAGTGGTATCCCACCACTTCCGTGCATTGCCTTTCAACCGATACGTGCCAAAGTTGGTCTTCTTTTCCTCTGGTACTCCCAGTACTGAGAAGGCACGTTCTGTCTCTTCGATCCAACTCTCCGCGAGCTTAGGATCGGCTCTGCCAATGAAAACTGGCGGGTCAAGCTTGAGGAACTTCTCATAAGTCACTCCTCCCAGGTGCTCGCTTTGTGGTGCGACTGGTTCTGGCCTCGTTTCATGGATGGTTGTAACCAGGTTGTTGAGTGTTTCCAACAAGAATCCTTGCGTATGGGACTCCTCGCTCGGCATGGTTCTCCTCGTTGTAGGAGCCATTTATCTATGAACACACAAGCACTTGTTTTTTAGTTTCTCAATGTATATATGGAAGTAAAAAGCTTTATTTACTTAATATACATCATATTTACACAAGCATCACCTTAAACAAAACGTCATGCCGCACTGGCAGACTTTAGGCGTTGAGAAACTATATACATGAGTCTACTGACTCCAAAACATCACCAGTCTCTTTAAGACTTGGATTTCTTTGATGAAGACGAACTCCAAAAGGTCCATCTATTGCCACACGGCCTTGGTGCAGGCACTACTAGCTTTGGCTTGGGCGGCACTTCCGCACTCTCAAGCGAATATTGGGGATACATGAGGGAATCCAGTCCACTCTCCCAGTCGGCAAGATTAAGACTCTGGGAGTCTGAAATAACGATCGGCGAACAGAAGGAATCTCCTCTTCCGTTCCTGCCATTTAAGCTCGGCGTATGTGATGTCGGATGGTAGCTTGGCGAGTGATAGACCTCCGCAGGGAAGTTCAAGTCAAAATCTCTCTGCCTTGGCAATTCATCAAGAGATGTTGGGGTATGGTTGCTCCCAACACTAGAGTGATGCGGTCCACTGACACGCGAAGTCTCATCCCTGAGACCCTTTAAAGCCCGCCGACCCATATCGGCGGTATATTTCCTTTGGCACTCGTTGGCGGAATGCCCATCTTCGCCACAGTATTGGCAGTCTTCGACTTCATACGGGCATATCCACTCATCGTGCATGACCTTGCAACGATAGCAATATCCTCGGGAGTCATGAGTTGTCATCTATACAAAGATGCACCCAGATCAGAACAAAAGTATAAAAACATATACTTACAGTGCGATATCGAGACCATGACGGATCTTGAACCAGGTTTCTCAGACTCATGCTCTGATACCAATTCTGTAACGCCCCGGATTTCCAAAACAAAGCTAAGTTAAAATTTTCATGAATTTCTTTTTTTTTTCTTTGCAGCGGAACTTAGAAAAGCTTTTAGCAGCGGAATAAGACGATAATGAGTCGTCGGTTTTAGAAAGCTCCGAGCACGTTGCAGGTATGTGGCCAAGCAACTCATTGACCACCAAAGTGTTCCATTTTATCGAAAATCACATGTTTATTACAACACTATTGCTTAGAAAAGCAGTATAGGTTCAATAAAAGGAAGCAGTACAAAATCTGTTTAGAGAAACCCTGGAACTCGATGCCGCCTTGCTCCACATATCACTATGTAGGTCCAACACCTGAAATCTCCATTAAACGGGGTCAGAACCACTGATGGTTTGGTAAGCATGCAGTCATTCATCCATTCAACTCAAGTACAATAATGACCACTCAGGGTCGCAATGCGCAATAACGACGCTCAAGCCTCCAACACTTAGCATATATCGCAAGAGTCTCCTCAGGGCTATGAGTTGATCATCCGCTCGAGTCCTCATGACTTAAAGCAAGCCTTTTCAGGGTTGTGATTTGAATAGACGCTTAAGTCTCCATGACTTAGCCATGACCTCTTCCGGGTCTCAAAGTGATGTCTAGCTCAAGTCTTCATACTTGGCACATCCGTATCCCACGCATCTAAGGACAACTCCTCGAGCTTCGCTTAGTCGTGCGAATACAACACAGGTCTTTGCCCAGTCGGTCCAGTAGTATACCGAACATGACACCTTCACAAAGGTTATGCAGGACTGACTCAACACGTCATCCACTCATACATTCAAAGCATCGTTGTACCTAGAACCAATGCATTGTTTGATAATTAACCACTCCCGCCTTTGGTACGCAGGTAGAGCTATTGTCCGGGCATCAACGCGACGTTCTGGGGGTTGATTATTCTATGTATTTTAGATACCCCAGAGGCCTGTTGACCCTATCCATAGTAGGGCAGTGTGTTTCAACTGGGAGAACCCTACTACGCCCATATTCGGATGCATCCTCTACTTGCAGTAGTTGGGTTCAATCCTTAGATCTTAAGGATAACCACGACCCCAAAACCCATGAGTGACTGAGGCCATCGTGGATTCTATCAGGTCCAAAGTAAAATACATGTCACTCAAGGTTGTACCATCACTGTCATTTCACAGTGAGCATAATTCCTAAAGGGGTCTGCCAGTCTTACAATTACATGGACAGAATTTGCATGCCATTTAGACAGCCCGTGCTTTTAGCACTACGGGAGTATGTACCCGACCCCATTCAGTCTGCCCCAACACAGTCATTTCTGAGGGGGTACCCCTAACACGATTTTCAACCGCGGGGTATGTGCGACCTTAAGTCTTATTCATATGCATGCAGAACGTCGCTCTTGGCACTTCGGCCACCACGAGCATCACACCTCTTTGGGTGAAAACAACACACTCTGGCTCTTCGGCCTTTACGAGTCTTGTTGTGTAACCGTTCTCAATGAGCATGCATATGACTCAATCTAAATAGATCGGCTACTCGACGTATTTTTACGCGACGAGTACAAACCTAGCCAAGGCGCAACCTCTACAGCGGCTCAGCGGCTCTTACGAGCAAGGTGCCCTTGTAGGCACAAGGATACGAGCCGATCTGGCATCGTTCCATCAACGGACATCATTATGTCGTTCAATTGGTTCCGGCAGCTCTTCTGCCAACCATTTCGTCAGCTCCTCCCATGCTCTATCGGCAGCGGTGCGACGAACCCTTCTACGTTTGTAGAAGGCAATACATGAACCGGGTAGCACTCTGCTATATGTCAGAGTATCCTGCTACGTTCTTTCTGAGCTATTTTTAGCTTCTTCAGAAATTTCAGCAGCACTTCCTCTCTTTTACGGAGAAAGCATGCGTTTCTTTTATCCATTTTAGCGGCATCTCCCCTCTTTGGTAGGAAATCGCCACGCTTAATTCGGGGAAATGGATGTGCACCGTTGTGCGTACTTTGCATCCATCAAGGTTGCAGGAACCCTGGGCCATAGCCAGGCCATACGTAATTGACTTAGTCTTTACGTAAAGAGCATTTTGCCAAAAAGTGAAGCCTTTCCAATAGGGGCTTTATTCGTCAAGCAGAATCTTGAACGAGGAGCGGTCAGGGAATCCCATTGGCGATTTGGAGTTGATCTCCATTTGAACGCTCATTTATGCGTCATATATGTAGTATAAGCAGAAGCTTGTGCTTTATACAACGGCGGCGTAAAGAAATGCATATACTATTGTTCAGGGTGTGTAACTGAATGAAATATTCTACATATATAACAAAACAGAAGCCTTGGCATTGTTCGACGCGACGGCGTAAGTAATTATATTGCAGAAAGCAGGAGCCTTGGCATCGTTCGACGCAACGGCATAAGTAAATGCATAATCGGAAGTGCAGTAATCGGAAGTGCAGAAAACAGGGAGCCTTGGCATCATACGACGCGACGGCAAATGTAAATTACATAGCCTATGCGATATAAGACGCGTCGACAGCATCGGCAGATATACACCTAGATCTGTATCCAACGATAGTTACGAGGCGAGCGGGTGAACACCGAAGTGTTCTGAAGGGATCAACCAAGAACTAGGGCGAGATACCATGTTAAACACGCATATACTGCGTGTTTGAACATAGATATATCTGACGATAATTACGAGACGAGCGGGTGAACACCGAAGTGTCCAAAAAGGGCTCAATCAAGAACTAAAGCGAGATACTACTTCAGAAGTATATGCTATATACAAACAATCAAATACTATAGAGAGATGGATCAACGAAGCGAACTTATTTCAAATCGTGGAAGAAACAGCTCTGGGTTGCTCCTTTGGCTTCGAGCCTTCTTTCGAGAGGTCAGACTAAGTCAGATAAAGCTGACTTAGTTGAGAAAGAGGTAGAGTAGGTCAAGCTACTCAACCTAAGTGGTTTGAACCAAACAGGGTTCGATCCAAGTCAACTGGGTTCAGCAGTTTCGAACTCAGCTCAAGTAGGCTAAGCCTGGGTTCAGAAATCCGAACCGGAATCTCGACCAAAAAGGACTTTGACTTTGACTTTAAACTCAACTAGGTTCAAGTCAAGTCAACTAGGTTTGGACCAGGTCAAGTGGGTTCAGACCCAGGTCAGGTGGGTTAGGACTAGGTCAGGCAGGCTCAGGCTAAGTCAGGTGGGCTCAGGTGGGCTAGGCTAGGTAGGGGAGGTTTAGGAGAGAGAGAAAAGGCAAGAGAGAGAGGGGGGTCGATTTTTATGAGAAGAGAGAGAGTGGGGAGGGCTATTTATAGCCCAAGCCCACCTCCTCTTGGGTTTTTCCATGCCCCTTCTACCCCCTTGGCTTCTTTTTAATTCCAAGAGGTTCCTTGGTGTGGGGCCCACCTAGATATTTCCATGGGATATTTTGTGGGTCCCACCAGATATTTTCTGAGGAATATTTCTGTGGGTCCCACTAATATTTTCGTGGGTTTCGCAAGTATTTTGGGTTTTCGGCGATTTTTTTCCGAAAAATTCTGAGTACGCCATTCTCTTCGTATTGACGTAATTAAGAAAGTTGACTCGCAGGAATCCTTTGATTTCGTTTAGGTAGGAAGTTATGGCTTCCAGAGTGTTTGAGCATATATTCGCGATTCAACGAATATCCTAAGTATAACTGGCTCGCATGAATTGATTCGTTTCGCATTCTGAGAAAAAATGCTATTTTTACCAATAAATGCCTCATGAATTTTATTCAGATATTTTCTGAAAAATTACGGGTCTTACAGTTTTTCTCATGGACTCTCAACTGTCGTGACGCATAGGCGATTACTTTGCCATGCTGCATCAACACACAACCCAGACTTGTTCCTGAGGCATCGGTATATGCCACGAAGCCTCCCTGACCAGAAGGTAAGGTAAGGACAGGGGCAGTGGTAAGCCTCCGTTTGAGAACCTCAAAGCACTTCTTACACTGGTCAGTCCATTCAAACTTGACTCCTTTTTTTAGTAATTTCGTCATGGGTACGGCGATTCGGGAGAAGTCTTGTATGAACTTCCGATAATATCCGGCAAGTCCAAGGAAGCTACGGACCTCAGTGATATTTTCTGGCTGCTTCCAGTCCATTACAGCTTCCACCTTCGCAGGATCTACTGCGATTCCATCCTTCGAGATCACATGACCAAGGAACATCACTTTGTCTAGCCAGAATTCACATTTTGAAAACTTAGCATAGAGTTGGTTATCTTGAAGGGTTTTCAAGACGATTTTCAAGTGCTCCATGTGTTGTTCCTTGTTCTCAGAATATACGAGGATGTCATCAATAAAGACGATGACAAAGCTATCCAAATATGGTTTGAATATTCGGTTCATTAGATCCATCAAGGCAGCAAGTGCATTAGTAAGTCCGAAGGGCATTACTACGAACTCATAATGGTCGTATCTCATTCTAGAGGCAGTCTTAGGTATATCCTCTTCCTTTACTCTGAGCTGATGGTACCCAGACCTAAGGTCGATCTTGGAGAACACTCTTGTTGTTCTGAGTTGATCGAATAAGTCCTCAATCCGAGGCAACGGGTACTTATTCTTAACGGTTGCCTAGTTAAGCATCCGATAATCGATGCATAACCGAAGGGATCCATCCTTCTTCTTTACAAACAGCACCGGAGCTCCCCATGGTGACATACTTGGTCAGATGAACCCTTGTTCCATCAGTTCCTCCAACTGACACTTCAACTCACTGAGTTCAGCTGGCGCCATTCGATACGGGGCTTTGCATATTGGCGCTATTCTAGGTAAGGATTGAATTCTAAATTCAACCTCACGAAGTGGCGGAAGTCCTGACAATTTCTCAGGAAATACATCGCGAAACTTTCGCACCACTTCCAAACTCTTAAGGGGTTGGTCGTTCGATTTTTCCACCGAGAGACTCAACAGGAAGGACACACAACCCTTCCTAAGGTATTTTTGTACCTTAAGTGCTGATATGAGCCTTTTCTGTGGAATTGGTTTTGATAACCGCTATTCTATCTTAAGCAATCCGGGTCGAGATAGAATCACTCTGCCCTCGCGGCACAGAATCTTGGCATTATTCTGAGCCAACCAATTCATTCCCAAAATGACATCGTACTGTATCATATCGATCAGGATGGCGTCAGTAGGCAAGTGTTGCCCGGCTATCTCAATATCCAATTTTTTCACACACCGGATACATTTGGTGCGTGAACCCAACGGGTTATATACTTCGATCATTTTATCAATCGGTTGCACCAAGGCGTGGAGTTGTTCAGTGAAATCGTCAGAGATAAACGTATGAGTACCACAATCAAACAAGACGTAAGCTGCATGTCCATTAACATGTATGGTGCCTTCAATCAGGTCACCATTTTCGACTTGTTCAGTCGTTACAACATATACATGACCTGCAGCAGGCCTTTGTTCGATCCTAGGGGGCGGTCGTTGGAACTGCGAACGCTGTGGTGCTGGTCGAGAGGATCCGACAGATCCGGCATTACTTCTCTATTCATCTGCAGCCTTCTTGGCGCAATCTCTTATAAAGTGGCCCATCTTGCCACAATACAAGCAACCACCCATGTCACGAGGACATGGCTTTCCGGGGTGGTTCACACGACACCTTGGGCAGTCGAAGTTGGACTGCTGACCGTTCGGAGTTGTGTTTTGTCTTGGCCTCATGACTTGTTGAGTGTTGTTCCCTCCTTGGAACTTCTTCTTTTGAAAGGGTTGTCGTGAACCCTAGCCACTTGGGAACGTCCTTTTACGATTCCCACCATTCACTATGGGCTTCTTTGCTATAATCATTTTAGATCGTGCCCAATCCTCTTGGATTTTTGAAGCTGCTGCTACTGCAGCCTGAAAAGTCGAAGGCATGCTTGTTATCACTCGAGATCGCAGCCCTTCGCGCAGACCATTCACATATTTGTCGGCCCTTTCTTGGTCTGTTTCGAACAATCGAGAGCAGTAGCGCTCTAGATTCTGAAATTTGGTGGTGTAGTCCATTAGACTCATACCGCCCTGTTCCAACTCCAAAAACTCCATCTTTTTCTTGTTTCTGGAATGCAACGGGAAGTAGTTATCCATAAAAGTCCTCCGAAAGTCAGTCCAAGGAATGACTTCGACTTTTGAGAACTGGATAAGTTTAGTGGTATCCCACCACTTCCGTGCATTGTCTTTCAACCTACGTGCCAAAGTTGGTCTTCTTTTCTTCTGGTACTCCCAGTACTGAGAAGGCACGTTCTATCTCTTCAATTCAACTCTCCGCGAGCTCAGGATCGGCTCTGCCAATGAAAACTGGTGGGTCAAGCTTGAGGAACTTCTTATAAGTCACTCCTCCCAGGTGCTCTTTTCGTGGTGCGACTGGTTCTGGCCTTGTTTCACGGATGGCTGTAACCAGGTTGTTGAGTGTTTCCAACAGGAATCCTTGCGTATGGGACTCCTTGCTCGGCATGGTTCTCCTCGTTGTAGGAGCCATTTATCTATGCACACACAAGCATTTGTTTTTAGTTTCTCAATGTATATATGGAAGTAAAAAGCTTTATTTACTTAATATACATCACATTTACACAAGCATAACCTTAAACAAAATGTCATGCCGCACTGGCAGACTTTAGGCGTTGAGAAACTATATACATGAGTCTACTGACTCCAAAACATCACCAGTCTCTTTAAGACTTGGATTTCTTTGATGAAGACGAACTCCAAAAGGTCCATCTATTGCCACATGGCCTTGGTGCAGGCACTACTAGCTTTGGCTTGGGCGGCACTTCCGCACTCTCAAGCGAATATTGGGGATACATGAGGGAATCCAGTCCACTCTCCCAGTCGGCAAGATTAAGACTCTGGGAGTCTGAAATAACGATCGGCGAACAGAAGGAATCCCCTCTTCTGTTCCTGCCATTTAAGCTCGGCGTATGTGATGCCGGATGGTAGCTTGGCGAGTGATAGACCTCCGCAGGGAAGTTCAAGTCAAAATCCCTCAGCCTTTGTAATTCATCAAGAGATGTTGGGGTATGGTTGCTCCCAACACTAGAGTGATGCGGTCCACTGACACGCGAAGTCTCATCCCTGAGACCCTTTGAAGCCCGCCGACCCATATCGGCGGTATATTTCCTTTGGCACTCGTTGGCGGAATGCCCATCTTCACCACAGTATTGGCAGTCTTGGACTTCATACGGGCATATCCACTCATCGTGCATGACCTTGCAATGATAGCAATATCCTCGGGAGTCATGAGTTGCCATCTATACAAAGATGCACCTAGATCAGAACAAAAGTATAAAAACATATACTTACAGTGCGATATCGGGACCATGACGGATCTTGAACCAGGTTTCTCAGACTCATGCTCTGATACCAATTCTGTAACGCCCCGGATTTCCAAAACAAAGCTAAGTTAAAATTTTCATGAATTTCTTTTTTTTTCTTTGCAACGGAACTTAGAAAAACTTTTAGCAACGGAATAAGACGATAATGAGTGGTCGGTTTTAGAAAACTTCGAGCACGTTGCAGGTATGTGGCCAAGCAACTCATTGACCTCCAAAATATTCCATTTTATCGAAAACCACATGTTTATTACAACACTACTGCCTAGAAAAGCAGTGTAGGTTCAATAAAAGGAACCAGTACAACTCTGTCTAGAGAAACCCTGGAACTCGATGCCGCCTTGCTCCGCATATCGCCACGCAGGTCCAACACCTGAAATCCCCATTAAACGGGGTCAGAACCACTGATGGTCTGGTAAGCATGCAGTCATACATTCATTCAACTCAAATACAATAATGACCACTTAGGGTCGCAATGCGCAATAACGACGCTCAAGCCTCCAAGACTTAGTGTATATCGCAAGAGCCTCCTCAGAGCTATGAGTTGAGCATCTGCTCAAGTCTTCATGACTTAGAGCAAGCCTTTTCAGTGCTGTGATTTGAATAACCGCTTAAGTCTCCACGACTTAGCCATGACCTCTTTCGGGTCTCAAAGTGATGTTTAGCTCAAGTCTTCATAATTGGCACATCCGTATCCCACGCATCTAAGGACAACTCCTCGAGCTTCGCTTAGTCGTGCAGATACAACACGGGTCTTTGCTCAGTCGGTCCAGTAGTATACCGAACATGACACCTTCATAAAGGTTATGCAGGACTGACTCAACAACGGCCATCCACGCATACATTCAAGCATCGTTGAACCTAAGCTAATGCATTGTTTCGATAATTAACCGCTCCCGCCTTTGGTACGCAGGTAGAGCTATTGTCCGGGCATCAACGCAACGTTTTGGGGGTTGATTATTCTATGTACTTTAGATACCCCAGAGGCCTGTTGACCCTATCGATAGTAGGGCAGTGTGTTTCAACTGGGAGAATCCTACTAGACCCATATTCGGATGCATCCTCTACTTGCAGTAGTTGGGTTCAATCCTTAGATCTTAAGGATAACCACGACCCCAAAACCCATGAGTGACTGAGGCCATCGTGGACTCTATCAGGTCCAAAGTAAAATACGTGTCACTCAAGGCTGTACCATCACTGTCATTCCACAGTGAGCATAATTCCTGAAGGGGTCTGTCAGTCTTACAATTACTTGGACAGAATCTGCATGTCATTTAGGCAGCCCATGCTTTCAGCACTACGGGAGTATGTACCCGACCCCATTCAGTCCGCCTCAATACAGTCATTACTGAGGGGGTATTCCTAACACGATTTTCAACCGCGGGGTATGTGCGACCTTAAGTCTTATTCATAGGCATGCAGAACACCGCTCTTGACACTTCGGCCACCGCGAGCATCACACCTCTTTCAGTGGAAACAACACACTCTGGCTCTTCGGCCCTTTCGAGTCTGGTTGCGTAACCGTTCTCAATGAGCATGCATATGACTCGATCTAAATAGATCGGCTACTCGGCGTATTTTTACGCAACGAGTCCAAACCTAGCCAAGGCGCAACCTCTACTCCGGCTCAGCGGCCCTTACGAGCAAGGTGCCCTTGCAGGCACAAGGATAGGAGCCGATCTGGCATCGTTCCATCAACGGACATCATTATGCCGTTCCATTGGTTCCGGCAGCTCTTCTGCCGACCATTTCGTCAGCACCTCCCCTGCTCTACTGGCAGTGGTGCGACGAACCCTTCTACGTTGTAGAGGGAAATCATGAACTGGGTAGCACTCTGCTATATGTCAGAGTATCCTGCTACGTTCTTTCTGAGCTATTCTTAGCTTCTTCAGAAATTTCAGCAGCACTTCCTCTCTTTTACGGAGAAAGCGTGTGTTTCTTTTATCCATTTCAGCAGCATCTCCCCTCTTTGGTAGGAAATCGCCACGCTTAATTCGGGAAATGTATGTGCACCGTTGTGCGTACTTTACATCCATCAAGGTTGCAGGAACCCTTGGCCATAGCCAGGCCATACGTAATTGACTTAGTCTTTACGTAAAGAGCATTTTGCCAAAAAGCGAAGCCTTTCTAATAGGGGCTTCATTCATCAAGCAGAATCTTGAATGAGTTGTGGTCAAGGAATTGCATGGGCGATTTGGAGTTTGATCTTCATTTGAACGCTCATTTATGCGCTATATATTTAGTATAATGAGAAGCATGTGCTTTATAAAGTGGCGGCGTAAAGAAATGCATATATTATTATTCAAGGTGTGTAACTGAACGAAATATTCTACATATATAACAAAACATAAGCCTTGGCATCGTTCGACGCAACAACGTAAGTAAATACATTGCATAATCGGAAGTGCAATAATCGGAAATGCAGAAAACAGGGAGCCTTGGCATCATACGACGCGACGGCAAAGGTAAATTACATAGCCTGTGCGATATAAGACGCGTCGGCAGAATCAGCAGATATACACCTAGATCTGTATCCAACGATAGTTACGAGGCGAGCGAGTGAACACCGAAGTGTCCTAGAGGGCTCAACCAAGAACTAGGGTGAGATACTATTTTGAAGAACGCATATACTGCGTATTCGAACATATATATCCGACGATAGTTACGAGGCGAGCGCGTGAACACCGAAGTGTCCTAGAGGGCTCAACCAAGAACTAAAGCAAGATACTACTTCAGAAAGTATATGCTATATACAAACAATCAAATACTTGAGAGAGATGGTTTAATGAAGCGAACTTACTTCAATTTGAGGAAGAAACGACTCCGATTGCTTCAAATGCTTCGAACGAGGCTCGACTTCGAAAAAGGATCAACTTCGAACTTCGGACGAAAAAGGACTTGGACTTTGACTTTGAACCAAACCAGGTTCAAGTCAAGTCAACTGGGTTCAGACTTAGGTCAAGTAGGTTCAGACCTAGGTCAGGTGGGTTAGGACCAGGTCAGGCAGGCTCAGACCAGGTCAAGCAGGCTCAGGCTAAGTCAGGCAGGCTCAGACCAGGTCAGGTGGGCTAGGCTAGGTAGGGGAGGTTTAGGAGAGAGAGAAGGCAAGAGAGAGAGGGGGGGTCGATTTTTATGAGAAGAGAGAGAGTGGGGAGGGCTATTTATAGCCCAAGCCCACCTTCTCTTGGGTTTTTCCATGCCCCTTCTACCCCCCCTTGGCTTCTTTTTAATTCCAAGAGGTTCCTTGGTGTGGGGCCCACCTAGATATTTCCATGGGATATTTTGTGGGTCCCACCAGATATTTTCTGAGGAATATTTTTGTGGGTCCCACCAATATTTTCGTGGGTCCCGCAAGAATTTTGGGTTTCCGGCGATTTTTTCCGAAAAATTCTGAGTACGCCATTCTCTTCGTATTGATGCAACTAAGAAAGTTGGCTCGTAGGAATCCTTTGATTTCGTTTAGGTAGGAAGTTATGGCTTCCAGAGTGTTTGAGCATATATTCGCGATTCAACGAATATCCTAAGTATAACTGGCTCGCAGGAATTGATTCGTTTCGCATTCTGAGAAAGATGCTATTTTTACCGGTAAATGCCTCATGAATTTTATTCAGATATTTTCTGAAAAATTGCGGGTCTTACAGGATTAATATCTACTGCACCATCCCGAACCTTCATCGAGCTGACTGAACGAGCCGAGTGACTCGAGCTGAGTGTGGAGAATGGAGTCTACGAAGGCTTCACATTTCCCAAACATAACCCCCAAGGTGAACAGAAGAAGAAAGCTCTTTTCACCTACTCTGCCAACAACAACAACAACAATAGCCGAAATCAGTATAAAGGGCAGAAGAAAGATTACTGCTATGGCGCAGGCAATTCCAACAATAAAGGAGATTAGAAAGGAAAGTCTGCTCCTCAATACAGCAAGCCTCCTCAGCAGGATCAAGGGCCAAAACTGCGTGAGAAGACTAAACATGAAGGATGGAGTTACGATAGAAAATTCACTCCTTTAGACCAATCACTCGAAGTTGTGCTCGAGTATATGCTGTCGAAGGAAATGGTCAAGTTGCCTAGAGTGGTCGATCCCCCTGTGCCTATGGGGAAATGGAAAGATCAATTTTGCAAGTTCCACAGGACAGTGGGACACAACACCGAGAACTGCTTTGTTCTCAAGAACATTGTGCAGAACTTTATTGACAAGAATCTGTTGGTGGAAGGAGAAGAAGAGAAAATGGACATTCTAAATCAGCCCTTTCCTCCACACACCACAACATTGATATCTGAACAGCCATTTCTACCTCACGAGCACATCAAACCATGTTCCGTACAAGATCTCTGAGTTCAGCATCAGGTGTCAGTGCTACGACAAGCAGCTCCAACTTCTAAGAAGATGAACATAATCTCAGCATTTGGCAGGATGAAGGTGTCTGAAGAGACCACAAAGTCATCCCCCAAGTTAAAAGGAATTCCTGACTTTCTTAATCAGTTCATCAAGCCCAGGCTGGAAAATGAAAGTCAAAAGCCTTTGACTGCTTTGTCCAATATTTCAAATTTCGACTTAGCCAAGAGTTCTTGCAAGCATCAGCAAGTACTGGATGATTTGCTCAGAAAGATTAAAGTCAAACCCAGTACCACACCTGAAGACATGGCACAAATTGTGAATTCAGCCATGACAAATGCGCCAATCACCTTCTTAGATGAGGATCTCCCAAAGCCTCACTCCTTTCATAATAATGCTCTGTACATCGTCGTTCGAGTAAGAGGAATGACAGTACCCCATGTATTGGTTGATGGAGGCAGCAACCTCAATATATGTCCTGAAATGACTGCAAAGGCTCTAGGCATCAAGGAGAAAGAATGCATTCCAGATCCTATCACTGTCTACGAATTTGACAACCATGGTCAAACGGCTAAAGGCAAGATATTTCTGGAGCTGTTCATCAACTATTTGGTACATTCAGTGTTTTTTCATGTGGTCAATGTACCACCCACCTATAACCTGTTGCTCGGAAGAATGTGGATTCATAATGCTAATGCAATGTCTTTGTAAACACCCCAAATTTTCCTCCTCATTCAGTATTCATCCATTTCATGTGTCATTGCTTATCATTGCGTGAATTCAGCATATCATTGCTTTGCACAGCATAGCATTGCATGTCATTACATCTCATCTTCGAGATCCAACACTCCTGTTTTCAAAATATTTAATCCAGATTCGGGTTTTAAAACTTTTCTTCCAAAATCAATTTTAAAACCTGGGTTTTTAATCAACATTATGTCATTTGCCAACCCCCAGGACCTTATATTTTGAAGTATTTTCTCAGAAAACAATCTGGATTCATTTCAAACTCAATTTCAATTGATTTTAATTCTCAGATGAGACCCATTTAGGTGGTGTCGCTTCTGGATTCCTTCATTTATCAAAGATCTCAAAAATTTTAGAGTCCTAATTGGATCAAGACTCTTTTCCAGAGTCCTAGTCGGATTAAAACTCTACTTTTCACTACCTTTTTACCTGTTTTCGAAGAAAACCTTTTAAAATCTTCTGTTTTGGCCAAAATCTTAGAGTCCTAGTTGGATCAGAACTCTTCTTCATAAGTCCAGTCGGATCAAGACTCTTCTTCAGAGTTTTAATCGGATTAGAACTCTAATCTTTCACATCCATTTTCAATTAAATCTTTCAAAATCTTTTAAAATGAGTCAGAAACTCAGAGTTTTAGTCAAAACAGGACTCTGTTCAGAAAGTCCTAGTTGGATCAGGACTCCGATCCTGATTTCAAATTTTGAAAGAATCTTTCAAAAATCTTTTTATCAATCAAAACTGTTGCACTTTTATCAAAGAATTTTAAAATTTTGAGGTTTTATCTCAGAGTCCTGATCAAATCAGGACTCTACCTCAGAGTTCTGATCGAAGTAGGACTCTATCCAAAATTGATTTTTTCACTTCACTTTCACTGGTTTTCAAAAGCTTTGCTTAAATTCCATCACTTACTTATCAGAAAATCCAAAAATATAAGAGTCCTAGTTCAATCAGGACTCTGTTCTCAGAGTCTCAGTTGAATCAGAACTCTGGTCTATTCCAATATTTGTTATTATTTTAACTGTTTTCACAAGTTCTTTCAACTATTTTTCAGAAAATACCAAAAAAAAAATTTAGAGTTTTAGTCTGATCAGGACTCTGTCCCAGAGTCCCAGTCCAGTCAGGAGTCTGTTTTGAAGTCTGTTTTTATTCCATTTTCATTTGTTTTCATTCGTTTTCAAAAAAATTAGGTCATTTTGTAGAGTCCAGTTAGTTCAGGACTCTATGTCAGAGTTCTGATCGAGTTAGGAGTCTAACCCTGGCTGTATTTTCTGACTTGTTTCACCATTTTCTGATAAAATCTTTCAAAAACCTTTCATTTGGCTTTTTCAAATCTAAAATCTCTGAATCCTAAGAGTTCAGGACTCTAACCCAGAGTTCCAGTTCGCCTGAGACTCTGTTTTCAAAAATCTTGAATTTCAATTATTGATTTTAACCCCTTTTCAAAGCTGTTTTAGTGTTTATTTCAAAATTTGCAAAAATCGATGTGGACCCACTCAGTTGGAACCATATCCAGAGGGGTTTTGACCCAGTTAGAACCCTATGTCATTACAAAACTTTTAATTTCAAGCTTACTTTTGAAAATCTTTTGAAAACTCCTTCAATTTCAAGTTTTAAAATCGCTTTTTGAAAAACTCAAGTAGGGCCCACTCGGGGTGGCGCCATATTTGAGTAAGTCAGGGCTAGACTAGGGTTAGTTAGTGTCTTGGTTAGTGTCAGAGGTTTAGAAGAGTCAAAACCATTTTGAAAACTCATTTTGAAAATTAGTTTTTAAAACTAGTGTTTTTAAATGTTTTTAAAGGTGTTTTAAAAAACCAAATGTGAAGGATGCCAAGTGGCATCACATTTGAGGGATTTCTAGGATAGACTAGGGGTTAATTAGGCATTAGTTTAGATAATTTAGGCTAGGGGTAGGATAGTAACTACACCCCAAAATCACCCCCCCTTAGAGAGTCCAATTTTTTTTTAAAACTTGATTTTTAAACCTAATTTCTTTTTATAAATAGAAAGAGAGAGGGGGACGATTTTCATGATTCACCTTTGAGGTTTCTTGGAGCTTTTCTCTCCTCTCCAGCCTTTCCTCCATTGCTGCAACTCCAAGGTATGAACTTCTTCATTTTTATTTATTTTATTTAATGTTTTTAATGCTTTAAACCTAGATTTAGCCTTGGATGCTCCTCCTTATGAAGATTCAACCATGATCCAACCTCAAGAACCATAAAAAATGGTCCAATAAGATGATCTAACCCTGTTTTGTGTGATTTACAGGGATTTTAATCCATTAAAAGTGATTTAAGTATGATTCCTTGCATTATTAACCAATAAAATACATGATTTACCCTTTTAATGGGTCAAATCCATGTGTTTAAGGGTGAAATCAAATTCCAGCCATTGATTCCTTGATTTTATTTTATTTACTTGTTTATTCATGTTTATTTTACGTTTTACCAGCATATAAATAATTTTATTTACTGTTTTATGGTTTGTTTTATTGTTTTTCATTAGTTAATGCATGTTTTCTCAAGTTTATTAGATTTCTGTGTGTTTTTTAGTTTAGAACAGTAAAAAGCATGTTGTTTCGAATTGAAATATCCGTTGTTTATTTCTGATTTTTTTATATGTGATGCATGCATGTCTAAAGGAACTACTGTAAAAAAAATCAGAGGTTTTGGACCTCGGGAACCCTATCAGAAAAATCAGACATCAAATCGGGTTTTTAAATCTTTAAAATCGAAGTTAAAATCAAGAAGGTAACTTGCTGAGATGATATTTTTCTCATCTTATATTTTATTTTAGATCTGTAAAGTGCCATGGATTCATATTGATTAGATCTAGGTACTGTGAAATTTTCAGAATTTTTGATTGTTGTTTAGTATTTTTCCTCTGTCAGAGATTTTGATTTTCAATTTAAAACTCGTTAGGGTTTACCAAAACCCTAATCAGACTTGTGTTATTCATAAATCTCAAACCACAGATCCGATTCATGATCTGTAAAAAGTGAGTATTATTATTTTTCTGTCTACTATTTATGCTAAAATATCAGATATTTTAGATCAGTATTTCTATTTATCCCGAAATTATCAATTGAAAGTATCTCTTTTAACCCTTATTAGATTTGTTAGATTTTAGTTCAAATTGCCGGAAGGGTTTCTCCCTAACCGAAGATGTTTTTTCGGATCTGTAAATTGGGAAATCTCTGTTTTTCTTTCTATCTTGTCTCTGTAAAATTTCATAGATTTTTATAAACGATTGACCCCCTATTTGGGTCTAACTCTGAAACTGGTTGGTGAACTAGGTCAAAAATAACATATTTTTAGGGTTTGATGCAATTTTCGGGTTAATTTAATGTCAAAAAAATATTTTATAATTCTAATTCAAAATTAAGGTTATAAAAAGTGTAGGTACCAAATTTGATGAACTTTGGAATGTGATTGATGGCTGAATTAAGCAAATTGCAAAACCGGGTTCCTGAAAGATCCAAAAACACTGCCAAAATCACAGTTTTTGTGATATTCTTGGATTTTCGTGCATAAGCATATATTTTTAGGGTTTAATCATGTTCATAATCATATTAGGATGCTTTAGATAAAATTTGATGTTCATTTGATTTCATTTAGTGCATAAAACCTAAGTTTTACCAAAATATTTTCTAAAAACCCTGATTTCAATGCCAGTCTTGCTATGAGGGGCAATTGGGTCATTTGACCTCAATTTCGAAATCCCTAACCTTAGTTGTCATGTGTTTAAGTATGTCATATCATATTTAGCCTAGTTTATTTGAATTTGAATTTCAAAACTTGCATTTTACCAAATATCTTTCTGAAAACCCTAATTTCAAGGCCATAGTCTTGTTATTAGGGGTATTTTGGTCATTTTGACCCCAATTTCGAAATTTCATATCTTAGCTTCCTTATTTATTCAATTTTATTTCATACTTTATCATTTTGATTTAAGGGAATCATGGCAAAAAGGCTTATATTTAGCAAAATCCAGTAATTTCTAGATATTACTGGATAAACCTAGAAAAGCCAACATATCATAATTAACAAAGTTTTCTAGTTTTGCAGGTACATTGAAGACTTTATTTTTTATGTATTTAAATTTCAATAGTGATGTAAACTAAATTCAACTTTGGAATAAGAATTTACATTTCCTGCTTAGCTTAGGCAGCATTGCATATAGTTTATTTTTTTAAATAATGTTAATGTGTGATGGATGATGATTCATGCATATTCAAACTCACTATGGTCTACACGAATGGCACATACACTAGCTTTTATGAAGTTTATAAACTTGGTGGAATTTGTATTTATGGCCATAGTCAGAATACGAATGATACCTAGATTTATGATCTTCACATTAGCCACATTCAGCCTACACTCTTAGGCTAACTTCAAAATGCACTGCATTTCTTAAAAATACAAAGAGTTTTTCTCAATTTCTCAAAATCATATTCATTCATTTCATGCATTTTCTAATTCCAATTCAAATTCCAAGTCAAAGAAATCAAATTCTTCAAATTTTCCTAAGTCTTATTTAAAATCGATTTTCTCAAAATATGGATTTGCCAATGATATTTCAAGTATTTCCCAAGTTCTAAATTCGATTTTCAAAGTTAGATTTTCAATTTCAAAGTTTGAATTCAAAGAAATCGAGTTTTTCAAAGTTATTTCACATTTCTCAAAATCGATTTTCACAAAATCCTTATATTTCTTCAGAAATCGATTTTCACTTTCTCAGATACAATATCTTAACCATGATTCACGATTTTCCAAGTGTTATCTTTTCCAAGAATCTTCCAAATATTTTCCAATCTTTGAAGCAAACATCATGTTTTCAAATGTGCATTTTTAGAAATTCATAGCACATGCCTGATTCTTTGTGCATTTAGGAATTAGAATATGGTTTAGACAAGTTGAACAAAGCAAAGCATTTGATTGATCCTTGGTTCAATTACCCCTGGTAAAGGCGCCAGGAACGGTTGAATCTCATACCGACAGGCGAGTCCCATTCTTCGTAATAATCCCGCATTTTAAGAACGGAGGTGAGTTATTTTCAAAATCTTTTTTAAAGGTCAGTTTGATTTGCAAAAGTAAAATTTTGCGATGATAACAGGTTTGGCGACCGTGATGGGACCTGTCTTCGTCTGATCAATCTAATGCTTTGCTTAGTTCACATTGTCAAAATCGTGTTCCATGGAATGTCAGCTTTTAATTTATGCTATCATGTGAACCTAGGCGCCTAGACTTGAACCCAGCTGGCATGGATTGCATGTAGACTAAGTATGGTTTGGTAGGACCATATTGAGGAGGAAATTTTCATGCTCACATAGACTTAGGTCTAATACAACCCTCCTCAATCTAGGTTTGATTGAAAACAATGTATTCTTCTTCAAATTTTTCAAAAATCTATCTCTTTAGGACTTAGAGCCTTCTATTTGCTTGCATGTGCTCATATTTTCAAAAACCACCCCACCTATATTGTCCTGGTCTTCACGTTGCTGGGCTCTCTTCCAGAACCATAGTTCGGGACAGAGCCTCACAACTGGGCCACCTATTTGGGTGAAAACCCCCCTGCCACATATCAAGGGCCATAGTCCAACGTATATCGGCAGGTGCTCAAGGATGTTGGAAAACTTGAACCTAGAACCGGAGAAATTGATTTTATGCCACGTACATCGAGCATTGGCTTGAGTATATAGGCATAGCATGATTGGACACAGATGATCTGAACCTTAGAGTTAGGATTAAGGTCCTACAGCTCTTTCAAAATTTGTGCATCTAGAGTCAGCTTTTAGGGAATGCTATATGTGCATACTTGTTGTAATTGAATATGTTATAGTCATGTCTTTGTTATTTTCCATATTTTCCCAATTTTTCAAAATACTGGACGGTTTTCATAAATTTTTCCATTTGTTTCCATATACTATCTGAAATTTCCTATTTTATTCAAACCCTGGACGATTTTTCTAAATTCTTCTTTTCTTCAAAACTCCAGGTGATTTCCATTCTTTCGTTCTTCTGGATCTCGAATTTCCTACTTCATTTTATCCTGCCTGCATTTTTTCAAAATCTCTATATTTTCCCAAGTCTTATTCCAAATTTCCCATGTTTTTCAGTCGATTCTGATGGCATCCAGTCAGCTTGATTCAGTCTTCCCTGAGGGTCACATTTCCTACGAGGTGCGACAAAGTCTTCCTGAGCATCGAGTCCTCAGCACCGGATCCTTCTTTTTCCGGTGGTACTATTCATGGTTCAAGAATTTCTCTCGTATGTTTCCGGACCACTTGGATGATTGTGGGTTAGAACTGGTGTCCGCAGTGGGAAAGCAGACAGTCAACGGCAACTCGATCAATGCACTAGCAGAATGGTGGAATCCGAGCACTTCTACCTTCTGGTTCCCGTGGGGTGAGATGACAGTACTGATAGATGAATTTTCAGAGATTATGGGATTGCCCGAGCCAGCCGGTCAGCCTGGAGATCCATTGGAGAAACAATTTTTGATCAATGTCAAGGGTCTGGATCCCCGAGACGCTTCAGCTTGCATGACAGGACGCAAGTCTTGGCCCTTGATCGAGGAGGATGGAAACGAGTATGTGGATTTGTTCGAAATCTACAAACAGTATGGAACATTTGCAGAGGTCAGCTCATTGTCCAGAACAGCCCGAGAAAGAATCCAGCATGCGATGGTCTTATGCATTGTGGGACTCGCTCTCTTTCCAGATGGACGAAATTACATGGATATCAGGATAGGTCAACTTCTGCGAAGGTGGGGGAGTCGACAGACCAACCGCCTCTCCATAGCCATGGCCGCACTCGCCTTTCTATACCGAGGGTTGACCCGTTTCACACTTGGAGAATCCATTCTAGTCGAAGAGTGCACCTATGCATTACAATCTTGGTTCCTCCGGCATGTGCCAGCCCGAGCCAGCTCATTCAGATACAATGGCGAAAAGCTTCTTCCAGTTGCTCGATATCGGTTCTTGATCGATAATCTTCAAGAGGAAGAGGTCGTATGGGACTACTTTGATCGTCAGGAATCACCTCCTAGATACACATATGCTTATGGCAAGCGGTTCAGGCTACTTGGTCCATTCTTCTGCGCATACTACCATCCGGAGCTGTGTGTCAGGCAGTTCTCTCAGAGACAGAAGCACGTAGAGATTCGTCCACTAGCAGGGGTTCTGCCAGAATTCGATCTCACATCAAATCAGTGGTCCGAAGCATACCATTCTGCCAGACATGGCTGGGATTCTTTTGTTACTCTCACTATTTTTCCTGGTCCTCGAGTGTCCTCTGATTATCAGGAGTGGTGGAAAATTGTTTGTCCCCCTCCCCTTTGTCGAGTCTATTATTAATAAAATCATGTCTTTTTCTCTTCAATAAAATTCCTTTAAATCTCATCCTATATTGGTTTGACGACCTCGCCTAGGTAACAAGGCATATTTTTCAGTTGTTTATTTTTGTAAAGGAATAGCAGTGCAATTGTCGTAACTCCAGCGACGACTCAATCCCTAGTAATGGGATACTCTTTCAATTGTCTACCAAAATTCTCAATAAATATTTTCCTCCAAACCAAATTTCCTTCAAAAGCCTAACCATCAATTCTGCCCTGCAGAGAGCGTTAGCAATCTCCAGAGAGTTGTCGTGACATTCAATGGTTCATACAAGGTCCGGAAAAAAAACCACATCAGTTGAAGGCATCGCGTACTCAGTCGCTTCGGAAGAAGAAATGGACTCACCCCGATCAGCCAAAAGTGAAGGACAGCAGGTGGAGGATGTAACGTACCAACTTTTATAGTAAAAAATTTGTAGTAAATTTTTTTTTTTTTTTTTTAAATAGCAGAAGTGCGAAAAACACAAGTCGGGTGCATTATAGGGTAAAACAGAGAAGTACTAAAAGCATACCATTAATATCATTAATTACATCTCATAACCGAAATATAAACCTACTAATCTGAGTTCAAACAGGAAATACTGAAAACTGAGATCTCTTGACTACTTCCAAATGCGACGCCACGATGCTCAAATTATGTGTTACCTGAAAAATTGTAATGCAGAAGGGTCAGACTCCCCTGTCTGCGTAAGAAGTATTATATTTATATATTGTGCTCAGTGTTCTGTGTACAAATATGTGCAACATTTGCAGAATCATAATTGTAAAGTTTCAGGCAATATAACTTGCTAAGAAGGAAAAATCTACTGAAATAAGCATGTTTTCTACTTTGTTATTAAACAAGAAAATACCAGGTGTGTGTTCATTCTTACACGCATTATGTGTTTTTATCATTTACAAGATTCACTACAAGGATTACAACATTTATTCACAAACATCTATGAGAACAATATAAACGTTTTATGTTTATCTTTCCATTACCCTATGGGTACACATAGGCATTCGACATCGTATCTGATTCTCTCCAAGGTAGATCATGGGTCCGGTAACATATACCGTCTTTCAGGTATACCCAGAGCCCGAAGAATCCGGTAACATACACCATCTTGCAGGTGTACCCAGAATCTCGAAGGTTTTATTGTTATATTTTTATTTAACAGTTTCTATATAACCATGTGCGAGCTATCACACCACGAGGATTTACAAAATCCTGAACCCGACTCGGGTTCACATACATTGTATGCATTTTAAGGTTCGGGTGCTATACACACCATCAACATAGCATTTCTCGAAATATGGCTCGACTCGAAACCCACAATTACGTATTTGTTTATGAGCTATGGCGTACACATTTGTACTCGTTAACCATACCATCCATGTGGCATGGTTTGCTTGTTTTGTTATATATATATATATATATATATATGTTTTAAAGTGCCCTTACTAAGGTCACAAAGACTCGTCGCAATAAGTCTTATTTATCATTCATATCCACATCTCTTTCTTTATGTGTACATGGATTGAAGTCACATAGACTTCCCACACCCCACATCGGGTTGCCCTAAGCACACTCGAGTCGTGGCCATCGCCTCAAACTGACGCCAAGAACAACAATACCAACTATGGCTTCAAAACTACAGCCACACCATATCAATGGGACCTGCAGTTCATGTTGGACCAGTGGGATCCAGCCGCATCCGCAAGACAATGGTCCGACCCGCATATCGTGAGACATACTGAGTGCCAGCCCAACATGATCCACCTGCACGGTGATGATGTGGACCCAGCGACCCTATTGGTGGTCTGCTGCCAAGAGTCGTAGAACAAACCCGTTAGGGATCGGTGATAACCACTGCACCGATGTGGTTCAGCCCGGCTTGACAGGGAGCCGATTGGTCAAAATGGGTTTGATCTGTCTGGTCATCCTTTCCAAGTCAGGAACGTTGCTAACGTTTAGAATAGTCTCAACCCATTTGTCCTTCATTTGATCATCAGGGCTAACGTTTTAGGAAAAGGAACTAGAGTGGGTTCTCATGTACCTGCTAATCCCATACCGAACCAGACTAATGGGTTCAACCACCTAGGTGCAGATTCACCATGCACAGTCCTACATTGATAGAAGTAAATCATGAACTAAACGATATAGTTTGTTTGTTTGTTTGTTTTTTTATATATATACCATCAACACTTTCGTTCTCATAGAACATTGATACATTACCCAGACACATCAGGTAACTACGTTGGACCACCCGATATCGTTTTCCTCCTTTTGACAGATCCTGTGAGTGTGTGGGTGGTGTGTGTTCAGACTTATGCTTTCAACAATTTAGAATTTTGAGCAAAACATACAGGTGAGACAAAAATGAATCTCGGTAACCACACAACAACATCAATACCTCTAACACATGGGTCTCATGTTTTGTTTTGTTTTTCTGCATACAACTAGGTGTTTTTACTAAAAAAATTACCAGATCACTAATAAGAATATTGGCACCCAATAAACGAAAATGACAGAAATGAT
This sequence comes from Nuphar pumila, assembly GCF_984573655.1. Taxonomy (NCBI): domain Eukaryota; kingdom Viridiplantae; phylum Streptophyta; class Magnoliopsida; order Nymphaeales; family Nymphaeaceae; genus Nuphar; species Nuphar pumila. The sequence continues at coordinate 65,712,546 of NC_143255.1, read as the reverse complement.
GGGCAAAACAATCCAGACCCATCTTTTCAATCGTTACTTCAACTATGTCATAGTCATACATAGAATACCGCTGTATTTTTCAGATAGACCACCGACTTTTGAATACATTGCAATAAGGTACATGTTGAAAAACATTTCGAAGGTTAGTAGATCGTTGTCTCATGGTCACGCAATTTTTTTTTCTTAATAGCGTTACAAACCTGTCTACTACCAGCATTTTAAAAAAAAATTCTAACAATCTGATAACGTCCATAACAGGTTTGACATTTCAGTGAAAACATCACAGCATTATTTTTTTTTCTTTACCATGTGGGATGTTTTATAAGAGGTCATTTTTTTTTTATACATCATATGTGGTCTGCATCTAAAAGTGAATGTAAAGCTGACATTACAGCCCATGAAATGACTAAATCCACATATCAGAAGGACTCAATCATACTTACCCAGATACGTTGGTATTTCAAAGCATCAACCAACATATAATGTCTACTTTCTCAGTACCCCAATTTAATATTGGGTTTCTGTCTTTCTTTTCTTTTTTTTTTTAAGCGACGCACCAGATCACATGCTTACTTGTAACAGCATCATGTGATCCCTACAGCCATCAAGTCGATGGCTGTTGGTTGTGCTCCCATAGTTCGTCATTTAAACGAACTGAAGGTTCGGCCCACGCCCAATCATGTTTCCTAACACCTACAAACGCCCGTGTCGATGTTGTTGTGCATACTTAAAATTGACGACATTGCAGCATATTTGTGTTGCAGGCCATCAAACACGTACATATCAAATAAAACACCCCTTACCTTGTTCGAAGCTTCAACCGACAAAAATGGTGGGTTCCTTTGTCAAGTTGGAGCGACACCTCTCCACAAGGAAGAAGACTCCCACGTCCAGCTATGGAAGTTGATCTCCAAGAGAGAGAGAGAGAGAGAGAGAGATAAGTCCAGCCGTTTTTTCCTTTTTCCCTCATTTAATCTCCTTCCCTATTTAGGGAAGGTTTTGATTTTCAAAAAGAAAACCAACCTCCAGCCCACGTTAGTGTGGTTTGTTTAAAAATTCCCAATATTGCCCCCATTTAGCTCTTTAGCAAGGTGATTTTCAATGTTGCTTTATGGGTACCCCTTCATCCCATTTGGTGGGATTCCACTACAAATGTGGAAACGTGGAATGAAGAAGCCTAAGTAGTAGGATTGGCTAAGATCCCACGTTTTTACCCTCTTCTTTATTTATTTATTATTTTTTTTCCACTAAAGTAAAAATTATCACTTTTCTTCTGCAAAAAGAAAAAATCCATGCACAGGGGGTTTTGAACTGGGGTCTCCAACCTAAGGGGTAATGAGCCCCACCACTTGTGCTATGTTGTTTTTCATTGCAAAGGGTGTGAATTAAATTGTATATAACCCTTTCAATTTTGTTCCGGATTTCATAAAAAAAGTAATGTTTTTCACTTCTACGTGGGCGCAATGTGAGTTTTGAACTTAAGATGTAACTCCAAACAATCATGTAACCTACCACTACACAACACCATCACTTAGTGTTTAATTTTGCAAGAAAATTCCTTTTATGTCATATTTGGACATTTTACCTTATTGATGGATTTCTTCCATTTTCAAGTGGGTTTTTCACCCGTTGGTTCTAAACTTGCACTCTCTCACCATAAACGTGCTTTGTATCTCACACTATTATCTCAAAAACCTCAGATTTCTCCACTTGGCCTCGTGAACCAGGTCGAATCATCAGATCTTACTAAAGTCCGGATCGAAGTGCCCTTTCTAGTATTCATTACCGGGTTCGCTCTACTGGCCCGCAAGCCTCAAAATCATATTAAATATTTCATAAACCATATTATTTCACATAAACACACATTTTTATTTCATTGAAAATTCCTTAAAATTCATGGGTTTTACATCCTACCCTCCTTAAAAAGGATTTCGTCCGCGAAATCACAAACATCAATCAACACAAAAGTTATGTTATTTCTTAGTTAATCGTCTTTTCTTTCAATGGAGTCGAATCTGCTTAAACTAAATTTTCAGTAGACTTCTTCGGGCAAAACTTAGCAATATGTCCTGGTTGCTCACATTTGAAACACTTGCCATTATAGAGAGGGCAAACTCCGAAGGGATGATCCTCATTGCACCGTCGACAAATTTGTTGAACCTTTGGCTGTTGCGATTTCCTTTGTTGTTGGCGGTTTGGGTAGCCTTCCTGCCGCATTTTCTTTTTTGTAGGTGGTGTGAACTCCCTTTCACTAGGATTTTTCTCATTAGTACTCACCTTGATCTGTTGCTCAGGTTTATCCCATTGATTCTTTTGCTCTTTGACGCAGTCTTCTTCTAATAGGGTCGCTACTTCGATGGCCTCATCGAGTGATTTTGGCCCTCGGGTGAACACCTTGGTCCTCAAAGCTGGCTTCAATCCACGAGCAAACTTCATTGCTCGATCCTCTTCCATGGTGTATACATTTGGGCAATATCGTTCTAGACAACGAAACTTAGTGATATAATCCGCCAGTGTTGTTGCCTCTTGTTGTAGGTCTAAAAAATCTTGCATTTTCTTACTACGTTCATGCTTAGGGAAATATGCAGAGTTAAAAACCTCAACGAACTCGTCCCAAGTAACCTTTTCATTCTGGAACTTGACCGCAGAGATCGTGTCCCACCACTTCTCAGCATGGTCCTTCAAACGATAGGTACCGAAGTTCACCTAGTGTTCCTCTGGAACATTCAGAACACGAAAAATATGTTCTATCTCACGTATCCATGTCTCTGCAGCTTCAGGGTCCGTCTTGCCCTTAAAAGCAGGAGGATCCATTTCCATAAAGCGCTTGTAAGTGACTGTACCTATGTTCTGCCTATCTTGGGCCACCTGTTGGAGGTTCGCACCCACTTGTTGCATTGCAACCACCTGCTGTTGCACAACCTCGGCAAGGTTATTCACAGTGTCCATGATATCGTTGCACCTGGCCTTCCATGCCATCTATAAGGACAGGAACATAATAATAGTTAATCGTTAGGTTACCCAATTATGCTTGCTAAGTAATATCCCTAGCAATCTTTCATAGTTCTCAAATGCACGATGTGCAATTCAATCAGTGCCACAATAAAATTTATTTGTGCAATAACTCATTCTATACATATATTCTTCAAACAACCTCAAGCGACACTGCATAAAGCCGCTATCGTCAGAAAATCACCATTCTAGACGACCCACGTTAGAGAATTTCCACTCTAACACACTATTCTAAAAATTACCACTCCGATATCATAAATAAGGAGTCATCACTCGAATGACATCGTTAGAAGATCATCATTCTAACGGCATTGCTGAAGAATCATCACTTCATTAGAGAATCATTATTCTAATGACATCGTTAGAGAATCACCACTCTAATGCCATTGTTGAAGAATCACCACTTCAATAACATCATTAGGGAATCACCACCCTAACGACATCATTATAGAATCATCACTCTAACGGCATTGCCGGAGAATCACCACTCCAACAACCTTCATTAAAGAATCACCATTCTAATGGCATCGTTAGGGAATCACCACCCTAGCGGCATCGTTGGAGAATCACCACTCTAATGACATTGTCGGAGAATCACCACTCCAACCACCTTCATTAGAGAATCACCACTCTAATGGCATCATTAGGGAATCACCACCCTAGCGGTATTGTTAGAGAATCATCACTCTAACGACATTGTTGGAGAATCACCACTCCAACAACCTTCATTAGAGAATCACCACTCTAATGACATCGTTAGGGAATCACCACCCTAGCGGCATCGTTAGAGAATCACCACTCTAACGACATTGTTGAAGAATCACCACTTCAACAACCCTCATTAGAGAATCACCACTCTAATGACATCATTAGAGCATCACCACCCTAATGACAATGTTGGCATTACCAGGAATCACCATTTGAGCCAACACAACTCACCACAATCCCTTTTGACTGTGGTTGGGAAACAAGAATTCTCACAACGCTCTCTCAAAAACCATAACACCAAGAAGTCTGGTGTTATGTAGTCCCCAACTATGACCCTCTCAGGAGTCGATTGCCATCATCGGCAACCCAGAAGTCATTTGCTAAGCATATAACATCATTTACGTTCTCATCACCAAGAACAACTGGGGATCTACAACATCTTTCAATGAGGAACTCAAAGGTTCAACGAGCACAGACAAGACTTTCGCCTTCTGTCCGAAAGATTATTCGCGGAGGTACCCTTCATCAATGATAGGGTCACTAACATCTCCAATGAAGTTGGAAATGGAAAAACATTAACTTAGAGCCTCATTCAATGACTTTTATCAAAACAATCATCGTTACCAATACGATTGGGATAATTTTGAGACTTGTTACGATTCACCAATCATTTTTGAGAAGGTAAAATACAAGCAGTCTCTGAGTTTCGGTCTAGAACTTCAACTCTCGCAGGAGTTGACATGAAACTAGCTTGGGAAGCTACGCCCTCAAGCGCATCCATATTTCCCATCCAGAAAAAAAAAATATCTATACCGTACTTTAAGTGGCACTCATCTTCTGTGTATCCTCTAATGGGTCACATGATGTAAATTGTCGCCCACCAGCTGCATTGAAGTAGCCGGCCGACTTACCACTTCGGATAGGTTATGTAGCATCTCCATAATATCATTATAATTGTTTACCCAAGCTACTTGTTTGAGCAGTAAAAAGGTCGTTACAACCTTAGTTATAAATTCATGAAAATATAATATGCAATTATATGTTTTTATCTCTACATTAAGAAAACAATATTTCTGCATACTTACAGAGCCATCGCGGTCGCAGGAAGAGCCAATATCTCATATTTTTCAGTCCTGCTCTGATACCAAATCTGTAACGTCCCAACTTTTATAGTAAAAATTTTGGAGTAAATTTTTTTTTTTTTTTTGAAATAGCAGAAGTGCGAAAAACACAAGTCGGGTGCATTATAGGGTAAAACAGAGAAGTACTAAAAGCATACCATTAATATCATTAATTACATCTCATAACCGAAATGTAAACCTACTAATCTGAGTTCAAACAGGAAACACTGAAAACTGAGATCTCTTGACTACTTCCAAATGCGACGCCACGATGCTCAAATTATGCGTTACCTGAAAAATTTTAATGCAGAAGGGTCAGACTCCCCTGTCTGCGTAAGAAGTATTATATTTATATGTTGTGCTCAGTGTTCTGTGTACAAATATGTGCAACATTTGCAGAATCATAATTGTAAAGTTTCAGGCAATATAACTTGCTAAGAAGGAAAAATCTACTGAAATAAGCATGCTTTCTACTTTGTTATTAAACAAGAAAATACCAGGTGTGTGTTCATTCTTACACGCATTATGTGTTTTTATCATTTACAAGATTCACTACAAGGATTACAACATTTATTCACAAACATCTATGAGAACAATATAAATGTTTTATGTTTATCTTTCCATTACCCTATGGGTACACATAGGCATTCGACATCGTATCTGATTCTCTCCAAGGTAGGTCATGGGTCCGGTAACATATACCGTCTTTCAGGTATACCCAAAGCCCGAAGAATCCGGTAACATACACCATCTTGCAGGTGTACCCAGAATCTCGAAGGTTTTATTGTTATATTTTTATTTAACAGTTTCTATATAACCATGTGCGAGCTATCACACCACGAGGATTTCCAAAATCCTGAACCCGACTCGGGTTCACATACATTGTATGCATTTTAAGGTTCGGGTGCTATACACACCATCAACATAGCATTTCTCAAAATATGGCTCGACTCGGAACCCACAATTACGTATTTGTTTATGAGCTATGGCGTACACATTTGTACCTGTTAACCATACCATCCATGTGACATGGTTTGATTGTTTAGTGATATATATATATATGTTTTAAAGTGCCCTTACTAAGGTCACAAAGACTCGTCGCAATAAGTCTTATTTATCATTCATATCCACATCTCTTTTTTTATGTGTACATGGATTGAAGTCACATAGACTTCCCACACCCCACATCGGGTTGCCCTAAGCACACTCGAGTCGTGGCCATCGCCTCAAACTGATGCCAAGAACAACAATACCAACTATGGCTTCAAAACTACAGCCACACCATATCAATGGGACCTGTAGTTCATGTTGGACCAGTGGGATCCAGCCGCATCCGCAAGACAATGGTCCGACCCGCATATCGTGAGACATACTGAGTGTCGGCCCAACGTGCTCCACCTGCACGCTGATGATGTGGACCCAGTGACCCTATTGGTGGTCTGCTGCCAAAAGTCGTAGAACAAACCCGTTAGGGATCGGTGATAACCACTGCACCGATGTGGCTCAGCCCGGCTTGACAGGGAGCCGATTGGTCAAAATGGGTTTGATCTGTCTGGTCATCCTTTCCAAGTCAGGAACGTTGCTAACGTTTAGAATAGTCTCAACCCATTTGTCCTTCATTTGATCATCAGGGCTAACGTTTTAGGAAAAGGAACTAGAGTGGGTTCTCATGTACCTGCTAATCCCATACCAAACCAGACTAATGGGTTCAACCACCTAGGTGCAGATTCACCATGCACAGTCCTACATTGATAGAAGTAAATCATGAACTAAACGATATAGTTTGTTTGTTTCTTTGTTTGTTTGTTTTATATATATACCATCAACACTTTCGTTCTCATAGAACGTTGATACATTACCCAGACACGTCAGGTAACTACGCTGGACCACCCGATATCGTTTTCCTCCTTTTGACAGATCCTGTGAGTGTGTGCGTGGTGTGTGTTCAGACTTATGCTTTCAACAATTTAAAATTTTGAGCAAAACAAACAGGTGAGACAAAAATGAATCTCGGTAACCACACAACAACATCAATACCTCTAACACATGGGTCTCATGTTTTGTTTTGTTTTTCTGCATACAACTAGGTGTTTTTACTAAAAAAATTACCAGATCACTAAGAATATAGGCACCCAATAAACGAAAATGAAAGAAATGATGGGCAAAACAATCCAGACCCATCTTTTCAATCGTTACTTCAACTATGTCATAGTCATACATAGAATACCATTGTATTTTTCAGATAGACCACCGACTTTTGAATACATTGCAATAAGGTACATGTTGAAAAACATTTCGAAGGTTAGTAGATCGTTGTCTCATGGTCACGCAATTTTTTTTTTCTTAATAGCGTTACAAACCTGTCTACTACCAGCATTTTAAAAAAAAAATCTAACAATCTGATAACGTCCATAACAGGTTTGACATTTCAGTGAAAACATCACAGCATTATTTTTTTTTTCTTTACCATGTGGGATGTTTTATAAGAGGTCATTTTTTTTTTTATACATCATATGTGGACTGCATCTAAAAGTGAATGTAAAGTTGACATTACAGGCCATGAAATGACTAAATCCACATATCAGAAGGACTCAATCATACTTACCCAGATACGTTGGTATTTCAAAGCATCAACCAACATATAATGTCTACTTTCTCAGTACCCCAATTTAATATTGGGTTTCTGTCTTTCTTTTCTTTTCTTTTTTAAGCGACGCACCAGATCACATGCTTACTTGTAACAGCATCATGTGATCCCTACAGCCATCAAGTCGATGGTTGTTGGTTGTGCTCCCATAGTTTGTCATTTAAACGAACTGAAGGTTCGGCCCACGCCCAATCATGTTTCCTAACACCTACAAACGCCCGTGTCAATGTTGTTGTGCATACTTAAAATTGACGACACTGCAGCATATTTGTGTTGCAGGCCATCAAACACGTACATATAAAATAAAACACCCCTTACCTTGTTCGAAGCTTCAACCGACAAAAATGGTGGGTTCCTTCGTCAAGTTGGAGCGACACCTCTCCACAAGGAAGAAGACTCCCACGTCCAACTATGGAAGTTGATCTCCAAGAGAGAGAGAGAGAGAGAGAGAGAGAGAGAGATAAGTCCAGTCGTTTTTCCCTTTTTCCCCCATTTAATCTCCTTCCCTATTTAGGGAAGGTTTTGATTTTCAAAAAGAAAACCAACCTCCAGCCCACGTTAGTGTGGTTTGTTTAAAAATTTCCAATATTGCCCCCATTTACCTCTTTAGCAAGGTGATTTTCAATGTTGCTTTATGGGTACCCCTTCATCCCATTTGGTGGGATTCCACTACAAATGTGGAAACGTGGAATGAAGAAGCCTAAGTTGTAGGATTGGCTAAGATCCCACGTTTTTACCCTCTTCTTTATTTATTTATTATTTTTTTCCACTAAAGTAAAAATTATCACTTTTCTTGTGCAAAAAGAAAAAATCCGTGCACCGGGGGTTTTGAACTGGGGTCTCCAACCTAAGGGGTAATGAGCCCCACCACTTGTGCTATGTTGTTTTTCATTGCAAAGGGTGTGAATTAAATTGTATATAACCCTTTCAATTTCGTTCCAGATTTCATAAAAAAAGTAATGTTTTTCACTTCTACGTGGGCGCAATGTGAGTTTTGAACTTAAGATGTAACTCCAAACAATCATGTAACCTACCACTACACAACACCATCACTTAGTGTTTACTTTTGCAAGAAAATTCCTTTTATGTCATATTTGGACATTTTACCTTGTTGATGGATTTCTTCCATTTTCAAGTGGGTTTTTCACCCGTTGGTTCTAAACTTGCACTCTCTCACCATAAACGTGCTTTGGATCTCACGCTATTATCTCAAAAACCTCGGATTTCTCCACTTGGCCTCGTGAACCGGGTCGAATCATCAGATCTTACTAAAGTCCGGATCAAAGTACTTTTTCTAGTATTCGTTACCGGGTTCGCTCTACTGGCCCGCAAGCCTCAAAATCATATTGAATATTTCATAAACCATATTATTTCACATAAACACACATTTTTATTTCATTGAAAATTCCTTAAAATTCATGGGTTTTACCGAGGATGACGTGGATCCCCAGATGTACATCATGTTCAAGAAAATGATGACCAAGATGCTGGCAGAGCAAGCTGAATCCAGTACTGAGCAGACTCAGACCAAGCAGAAGGATAGGGATCACACAGCCAGAAATGTAAAGATCAGTAAAAAGCAGAATCGTCATGAGGAAATGTCTGATGAGTCAGAATCAGTAGATGATACTGACAAAGAATATGAAAACAAGCAAGAATTCAAAAGGTCAACTCAGGGGCAGGGGTCGGCCTACAAATCCAAGAATTAGTCTATTGACGACACTACGCAGTCACAACTCAAAGATGTGATGAAAATAGTTAAGGATCTTTAAACTCGTGACAAGGGTAAAAGGGTCTTTACAAGCGAAGACTTTTATGACGGATTGGATGGGGATGATAATCTCGATAACCTCCCCAAGAAATTCATTAAGTTTGATGGTTCGGGTGACCTAAAGGCACACCTCGCCCTTTTCTTTGCAGAGTGCTCCAAGTTCAGTAGGAATAACCGAGCCTTATTTCTTTGTTTCCCTCACAGTCTGGAGGGAATGGCAGCAAAATGGTACTCAGAGCATATCAACCCGATAGAGCTGAAAGAGTTCGATAAAGTGGTCAATTTATTTATTGAGCGCTTTCTATTCAATGCTGAAGCACTCCCAACTCTCAGTCATCTCTGCAGTCTGAGGCAGAAGGAAGATGAGAAGGTCAGGGATTTCATTCATAGATGGAGATCCGCTTGCAATAAGATGTGTGAGCCAATAGCAAAAAGACACGCACTATCTTTGATCCTCAGCAACTTCTCGCAACCCCTGAGGGGACTAATTTCTACATCTCTATCGAAGAGCTTCATAGAACTGACAGAACGAGCCGAATGGCTCGAGTTGAGTATGGAGAACGGATCATATGAAGGTTTTATGTTTACAAAGAATAACAGTCAACAAGAATCAAAGAAGAAAGCCCATTTTACCTACTCTGCCAATAACAGCAAGAATCAGAACAAAGGAAATGGAAAAAATCACAGTTATGCTTCAGGAGGGTCAAATCCCAACAAAAGTGATCAGAAAGGCAAGTCGATTATTCAATATGATAAGCAGCCACAGCAGACCCTCGAACAGAGATCAAGACCACAAGAAAAGCCGAGGCGGGAAGGATGGAGTTATAACCGCAAGTTTACTCCTCTAGACCAGTCCCTCGAGACAGTATTAGAATATATGCTCGGCAGTGATATGATTAAGCTTCCAAGGGTAGCTGACTTGCCAGTGGTTATGGGAAAAATGAAAGACAGATTCTGCAAGTTCCACTTAATTGTGGGACATGATACCGAGAACTGTTCTCAAAAACATCATACAAGATTATATTGACAAAAATTTGTTGGTAGAAGGGGCTGAAGATGAGAAAATGGAGATTCTAAAACAGTCTTTCTTGCAGCACTCAACAGCAATGATATCTGATCATCCCTTTCAGCCACAAGATCATATCCGACCATGCCCTAGCAGTGATATCAAGGTGCAGCATCAGGTATTAGTGTTGCATAAGGCCCAGTCCAGTTCTTAAAAGATGGACCTCGTTTCAGCATTCAGTAAGCTGAAAGTTTCGAGAGAGCCCGCTAGAGTATCTCCAGAGGTAGCCAAAAGAATGTCATGGTTACCCAAGAGCCTTGTCAAATCTACTTCGGAAAAAGGGAGAAAACCTTAAGGTCGATACAGTGCAAAGACCAATCACTGCCCTCTCTAATATCCCTATCCTTGAGTTGGCACGTGCCTTTCCTAAGCATCAGCAAGTCCTGGACGATTTACTGCGAAAAATCAAGGTCAAGCGAGGCACCACACCTGAAGACATGGCTCAGATCGTTAATCAGGCCATACCAATGCTCCCATAACCTTCTCAGATGAGGATCTGCCAAAACCTCACGCATTTCATAACAATGCTCTGTACATTGTGGTGCGAACTTGTAAACACCCCAAATTTTCACTCACCTCCCCTACATCTTCACCAAACATCATCATTCAACCTCTGAAATCGTCGGAAGGCAAAATGGTCATTTTTTTTTTAGCTCAGACCTTGCAAAAGTCTAAATTTCATCTGCAACTCTCAAAATTTCTCTATTTTTTTCTCAGATTTTCAAAATTTTACTCCTGACAGGAGACAGACATCTCCAAGTCTTGGTTCAAGATTATATTGCATAAGACATGGCATTGCATATCATTGCATGAGCATCTCATATCACTGCACTGCACAGCATGTCATTTCGAGGTCCAGAACTCTCGATTTCAAAATTTTCAATTCAGATTAGAATTTTAACTCTTTTCAAAAGTGATTTCAAAACCCTGGGTCTTCAAAATTATCAATTCTTCCCATTTTACCCCCAAGACTCTGAATTTCAAAATATTTCCTCAGGAAAACAATCTGGATAATTTTCAATAAATTTCAACTCAGATTTTGCCTTTAGCTATTGCAACTATCATTCTTTTACAAAATCGCCCTACAGGGCTAACTCTTTCCAAAAATTCCTGTTTTACCCATTAGTCCAGATTTTATGAAAATTCCAAAAAGAAGTTGTGGTTTTATCCTTATTTCAATAAAGAAACAATGTGGGACCCACACTGAGGTGCTGTCACACAGGCTTCTCTTTTGAAAAATTTGAATTTTGAAAAACCCAAAAATATAGGAGCCTTGTCCCCTGGATTGGTGCCACGTGTCCTTTCTCTCTCCTCCCATTTACCTGCCATGTGTCAACATAGGGTTCACCTAGAGTTGGCGCCACATGTCACCTTCTCTCTTCTGCCATCCTTTGACACGTGTCAGTGTGGGGCCACCTTAAGATGCCGCCACATGTCATTTGTCATCCTCTTCATTTTATGCCACGTGTCAATGTCTACCATCTTCACCCTGTGCCATGTGTCATTCCAAGGCCACCATGAGATGCCACGTGTCATGTGTTGTCCTGTTCAGAAAAAGTAGAACTTGTCTCCCCTGAGGTGGCACCATTTGAATTATGTCTCCTGCAAGTGACACTTGTCACTCTCTCCTTTCCTCTGGAAAAGCAAGCGACACGTGTCAATCTCTGCTCCTTTCAGAAAAAGCAGAGGACACATGTCTCCCTCCTATTTTTCTCAGAAAAGTATATGACACATGTCATCTCCAGCTTCCTTTAGAAAAAGTAGAAGACACATGTCACTCCCTGCTTTTCTCAGAAAAAGCAAGTGACACATGTCACCCTCTGCTCTTCTCAGAAAAAGCAAGAGACACGTGTCTCTCTCTGCTTTCTTCAGAAAAAGCAAGTGACACATGTCACTTTCTGCCTCCTTCAGAGAAAGCTAGAATTCAAATATTCAAACACTCAAACTCCAGGCTGAGGTGGCGCAAATCCTGAACTTCACCTTTTCTATTTTGTGTGAGATGGTGCCACGTGTCCCTTTCCCTCCTTTTCCTCCCTCTTGCCACATGGCATTTTGTAGGAGCCACCCAGAGGTGGCGCCACATGTCCATCCTCCATTCCTCCAGGGCCAACCTCCATTTGAAATTCAAATTCTCCTCTGAGGTGGCGCCATTTGAGAAGGCCTCTCCAGACAGCTGACACTTGTCCGCCACATGTCCAGACCTCCATGCATCAGAAAAAGTAGAAAATCCCCCCTCTGAGGTGGCGCATTTTGCTTCCTTCATTCATGTTCTCCTGCCACATGGCATCGTAGGAGCCACTCTGAGGAAATGCCACATGTCAGCCTCTCCTTTCCTGCAGAAAAGTAGAATTTGAATTCCTCTGAGGTGGCACAGCCTGCTTCCCCCACTCCTATCCTTCTGACACATGTCAAGCACCTCTAGAGATGGCGCCACATGGCATGCTCCTATTGTTTCCAGCTTTACACCTCAAATCACCTTTTGAGGTGGCGCCAATCCAGAGCCCCACTTGGCTTCCTCTCTTTTATTTAATATATTTTTTAAATAAAAATAGCCCCATGAGGTGGCGCCACCTGGGAGTTCCCTGCAAAAGCCAAATTCGAATTTCAAACCCCCAGATAGCACCCCCTGAGATGGCGCCACATGGAGGGCTCAAATTGAGCCTGTTTGAAATTCAAAATTTTTCAGAAAATCTATAAAAACAAGGCTCCACGCCCAGGAGAGGGGAGCATCTTTGGAGACCATTTTTTTTAGCTCTTGTGAACTTGGGAATTCGACCTAGCCTTCCTGAAAATCTGATTTTTTGCACTTTGGAATTCACGTTCCCTTTGGCTTAGTGAAGAAAGCACGGTGGATCGATCTTGGTGAATCATTCGAAGCCCGAAGCGAAGGACGAACGAAGCTCGTGGTAGTTGTCCCTTTCAAGAGCTTCAACGCTGCCTAACGAAGCAAGGTGCACCCCTTTTTCTCTTGATTTGATTTCATAACTCAATTCGGGAGTCGTTTGAAGAAAGCGCTCATCCGAGAGATGGATTGAGCTATTCTCATAAAACGACATACATAAAAATATTCAATTATGCTTCCTTGATGATTTTTAGCATTCATGCATTTAGCTAGGTTTAATTTGCATTTTATTTCATTCATTTTGCACATTTCATGAATTAATTAGGATTAATTTAACATTTATTTCAATTCTGCTCATTTTCAGTAGGTCTCTGTTTTTGTCAGTCAGTCCACACGTCATTTTATGCATTTATTTTTTATTAAAAATCCCAAATAAATCACGAAATGCGCCCTGAGGTGTTCCTAGAATCTTGCCAAAACTTCAAAAGCATTTGAATTTGTTTACTATGGTAAACATTCAAAATGGCAAGACGGGTTTTGTTACCCGGGATGCGTTTTGAAAATCATTTGCTGATTTGTAAAATCGAGATATCCCTCATGGAAGATCCGATTTTCGATCCAAAAAATTTTATGAACTCAGGAAAATGTCTAGTTTTTAATATGATTTTTTCAGATTTTTATGATTTTGTTTTATGTCTGACAAAAATCCGAGCGTTCGGGACACGTGTCAGAGCCTGATTTGGGCCTATGAGATCTTGGATCGACTTAGGGCGATGGTTTCTCAAAGTCCAAGTTTTCCTGAGAAGTGTTTCCCTTTTGGAATGTTCACCCTTTTTCTCAAGAATCCCTTCTATTTTCCTAGGATTTTCAACCATTCATGATTTTCTCACAACTTTATGAACTTTCCTGAGATTTCAAATCTTTTTCATCTGAGTTTCCTGAGAAATTGACTTTCAGCTTTTTCCTGAGAGAATCTTTTCAATTCCAAATATTTTCCAAGCATACATCATGTTTTCCCAAGCTGCATTTTCCAAAATCTCATAGCACATGCCTGAATTCTCTGTGCATATAGGGTAGAACACGATTTTGATGATTTAACTAAGTCAAGCACAATTTTGGTCCTTGGTTCGATTACCCCTGTTAAAGGCGGCAGGAACGGTCGAACCTCGTACCGACAGGTCGAGCCCCATCCCATGGATTTTCCCGCAATTTTCAAAACGGAGGTGAGTATTTCAAAACAATTTCCAAAATCCGGTCAAGTTTGAAGCGCGAAAGCATTTCCCTCTTTCTCTTCCACAAGGAAGGGAAGACGGGGGAAAAATTTTGCGACGATAACAGAACCCGGGGAATGACTGTACCCCACGTGCTTGTAGATGGAGGTAGTAGCCTCAACATTTGTCCTGAAATGACTGCCAAGGCTCTGGGTATAAAAGAAGAAGAGTATACACCGGATCCGATCACTATTTATGGGTTCGATAATCATGGACAGACAGCAAAGGGAAAGATCTTCCTGGAAACATTTATCAACTACTTTGTTCATACAGTGCTTTTCCATGTCGTTAACGTGCCGCCAACGTATAATCTTCTACTGGGAAGAACATGGATTCATAATGCCAACGCCGTACCATCTACTCTGCATCAGTGCATCAAATGGTCTAAAGGTGGCATGATAACTACGGTTTTGGGGGAAGATCCTTTAGAGAGGCTACCTCTGCCTATGATCCCTAGGCCAACTTATACTGCTGATATCCCCAGCATTAGGGAAAGTGAAGAGGTCGTTCTCAGTGAAAGCCTTGAAATGCTAAAGTTAGAAGCAGCATCAGAGACAAATCACACAGCAGCGATGGTCCAATGGCAAGGACCACATTTCTTTAAGATCGGAGGTCGCCTCGATTACAGTACTTTCAAAGACCATCCTCTTTTCCCGCAGTTTGTTAGAACCAAGAAAGGATTTGACATGTTACTGAAGCATGGTTATCAGCCTTTCAAAGGATTGGGCAAGAACGGAGATGGCCGGCTATAGCCAGTGGTCCCTGATCATCATCCGCGCAGGGCAGGGCTAGGATTCATGGGCAAAAGATCTCACAAAAATACTGTCTTCATTAAAGGGATCCATTAAAAATTTTCTACCATCTGTCTTTTCATTTGATTTCTGCAGTTTGTAGAGACAATGTCCCATCTCAGTTCATTTTAAATATCCTTATTTCATTTTAAGTCTTCAATAAAGTTATCAATTTTCTCGTCTATTTGGATGTCATCTTTCTCTTATTCCTCTGCAATTTGTCTTCAAAATTCATTTGCTCTTATTTCCATGCAATTTATGTCATAGTGAATGAACTTTCTCTAAAAGCTATTCCTTTTCAAAATTTCAGAATGTCTTCTCAACCGATAAAAAGATTAGTCATCAATCCTTCAATCCTATTGAAACTGGCAAAGATACATCGGGTCCGGGCAAGAGCAGAGGATAGTAAGGTCACAAAGCAGTCAGAAGAAATGGCAGAATTTGACTCGTCGCTTCCAGAGTTGCCAGAATTTGCAGCGATTCAGAAACAAGATGAACCATCGACCCTAGTCCAGGATCCGACTGAGGACATCAATATTGGTTCAGAAGATAGTCCGAAAATCCTCAAGATCGGCACCAGCCTAAGTACAGATGAGAAGGAAAGGCTCATTGACTTTCTCAAGCAGTACCAAGAAGTATTTGCATGGACTTATGAAGATATGCCAGGTTTAGATCCTAAATTGGTGGAACATCGACTCGTTCTGAAGCCTGATGTGAAACCTGTTAAGCAGAAGTTAAGAAAAATGGATCCTCGAATCGAGCAACAAGTCAAGAAAAAACTTGAGGACTTGCTTAAAGCAGGATTCATTCGAGCAATAGATTATCCGGACTGGTTGGCAAATATTGTTGCAGTTCCCAAGAAAAATGGCAAAGTGCGAATTTGTATCGACTTTCGCGATCTCAATAAAGCTACTCCGAAGGATGACTATCCACTCCCAAATATTGACCTCCTAGTTGATAGCACGGCTGGGCATGCCATGTTCGCCTTCATGGACGGATACTCCGGATATAATTAGATCAAGTTAGCCGCTCGTGACCAATCCAAAACATCCTTCACTACGCCATGGGGCACTTTCTGTTATACAGTCATGCCGTTTGGGCTTAAGAATGCTGGGGCAACCTATCAGCGTGCAATGGCTGTCATTTTCCATGATCAGATGCACAATACTATGGATGCATACGTTGATGACATCCTGGTCAAATCCAAAGAAGAAGAAGATCATATTGATGCTTTAAGTCAAGTCTTCAAGCGACTCATTCTTTACAAAATGAGACTCAATCCTCAAAAATGTGTCTTCGGGGTTGAATCAGGCAAATTGCTAGGCTTCTTGGTCAGCAAAAAGGGAATAAAAATGGATCCCACTAAAGCAAAGGCCATCATTGACATGCCACCTCCAACTACTCTTAAGGAATTGCGTAGTCTTCAGGGACGTATGCAATCAATTCGGAGATTCATATTCAACCTTGCCATGAGATGTGAACCTTTCAATCATCTACTCAGAAAAGGAGTGAAATTTGAATGGGGACCAGAGTGTCAGCAATCGTTTGAACGTATCAAGAAATATCTTCTTAATCCGCCCGTTCTGAAGCCACCAGAGATGGGAAAGCCTCTTTTGCTATATGTTTCAGTTAACCAAGCCGCTTATGGCGGATTCTTGGCACAGTATGAGGAAGGCAATTTGATTGAACATGTCATCTATTATGTAAGCAAGACTTTCATTGATTACGAGAAGAAATATTCTCAGATAGAAAAGACATGCCTAACACTAGTATGGATGTGTCAGAAGTTAAGGCATTACTTGTTATCATCAGAGGTCAAGATTCTCTCAAAACTTAATCCTCTCAAGTATATTCTCGAACAACCATTTCTCAGTTGACGGATTGCTAAGTGGCAAGTCCTGTTAATGCAGTATGACCTGGGGTATGTTTCTCAGCAATCTATCAAAGGTCAGGCAATTGCGGACCAATTGGCAGATTTTCCTTTGACAGAAAATGTTAAAATCGAGGATAGCTTTCCCGATGAGCGGATCTGTAATGTTCAACAATCCCCAGTTTGGAATCTATTCTTCGATGGATCCAAGAACATGGCCGGCATAGGGGTCGGAATCTTGCTGATCACACCAGAGAAAGAGATGATCCCCTTCTCTCTGAAACTGGATTTTCAATATACCCATAATATGGCTGAGTATGAAGCTTTAATACAAGGAATGAGAATTTTGCAAGACTTCAATGTTCAGAGGGTACACGCTTTCGGCGATTCATTGCTCGTCGTCAGCCAAGTCAAAGCTGAATGGCAGGTAAAAGATCAGAAGTTGCTCCCTTACCAAAAGATCGTTTTAGCCCTCGTCAACAATTTCGATGAATTTCAGCTTTTTCATATCAAAAGAGAGTTTAATCAAATAGTTGACGGTTTGGCCAGCTTAGGCTCCATTATGTCTTTCAGAAATGGAGAGTCCTGTCGCTCTTTTGAAATTGGTAGACTTGACCAACTTGCCTTCGTTCAGATAATGCAAGTCAACCAGGCGGAACAGAAAAAGAAGCCTTGGTACCAAGATATTAAAAACTTTATTGAAACTTGTGAGCTTCCACCAGAACTATCAAAGAAGGAGCAAAAAGCAATTCAGCATATGTCCGCCCGCTATTTTATCCTCGCCAATGTTCTTTATCATCGTGGGTTCAGTTCTGAGTATTCCAGGTGCTTAGACGAAGAAGAAGCCAAAGAAATCGTACGAGAAGCACATGAAGGTATTTGTGGTGGTCATGTTGGCTACCAAACCCTTGTTAAACAAATCATTCAGGCAGGATACTATTGGAGAACCATGCAGCAAGACTGCTATCGTTTTGTGAAGAAGTGCGTTCAGTGTCAGATACATGCACCTTTCATTCATGCGCCAGCCACGTACTTGCAATCAGTCGTGTCTCCATGGCCATTTTCTATGTGGGCCTTCGATGTCGTAGGACCCATCACCCCTTCAGCTTCCAATGGTCATAAATATTTCCTTGCCGCAACAGAGTATTTCACCAAATGGGTTGAAGTCGTCACTCTACATACAGTGGAAGGTCGACATGTAGTCTCGTTCATTCATAAGAACATTCTTTGTCATTTCGGTATACCGCACGACATCGTGTCAGATAATGGTACTCATTTCAAGAATGAGAGAATGAAGATCTTTTGTTCAAAATTCAGAATTCATCATCATTTTTCAGCTCCTTATTATCCACAAAGAAATGGTCAGGCAGAAGCAACCAACAAAAGTTTGACTCGCATCTTGGAAAGAACCGTTGAGACGGGTCGTGATTGGCACGAGAAAATCCATGATGCACTTTGGGCATATCGAACTACCATTCGAACCCCAACCAATGCGACTCCTTCAGAACTTGTTTATGGGACTGAGGTGGTGTTACCCCTTCATGTTCAGAAGCTCGCCCTTAAGTTCGCATCTCTTTTAGAGTTACCACTTGATCAGTATCAGCAACAGAGATTGGTACAGTTAGATTTACTCGATGAGAAAAGACTCAAAGCAGCAAAGCACGCTCAGTCTTATCGTCAGAGGATAGCAAGGCAATATGCCAAGTCAGTCATCGAAAGGAGATTCCAAGTTAATGACTTGGTCCTTAGATCAACGGCTCATCTCAAGCATCGTCCACGTGGCAAATGGTCACCAAACTGGGAAGGTCCCTACGTGGTGAAAGAAGTGTTGCCCCGTAATTCATATCGTCTGATTAATGCAGACGGGGTAGAACTATCCGACCCCATTATTGCTTGACATCTGAAGAAATTCTATACCTAGAAAATCTCTATTCTATCTTTTGTATTCTTAAAAAATTCCTTTCAATAAATGATCAATTATTCTTTTGTAAAAATATCTCTCTTCCCCAGAATATATTGGGGCATTCTTGTTAAAGTTGCCTTTTATCCAAAACAATCTGTGTGCAGGCAGGATCTAATAAATCGCTCATTTTGCACGCATGTGCACTCAGTTGCATCTGTTTGCATTTGCACGCATTCATTCGCATTCATCTGCATCAATTTGCATTGAATTTCTCATTCAGGATAAGGGATAAATCCTGAGACCCCGGCAAGTCGTCCAAGTCATCGTCAATTGATGACCTTTTAAAACCCAGTGCTCGTACTGGTAATCTTTTAAAACCCAGTGCTCGTACTGGTAATCTTTTAAAAACCAAGTGCTCGTACTGGTAATCTTTTAAAAACCCAGTGCTCGTACTGGTAATCTTTTAAAACCCAGTGCTCGTACTGGTGATCTTTTAAAACCCAGTGCTCGTACTGGTAATCTTTTAAAAACCCAGTGCTCGTACTGGTAACCTTTTAAAAAAAATTCAGTGCTCGTACTGGTATCCTTCAAAAATCCAGGGCTCGTACTGGTATCCTTTAAAAATCTAGGGCTCGTACTGGTATCCTTCAAAAATCCAGGGTTCGTACTGGTAATCCTTCAAAAATCTAGGGTTCGTACTGGTAATCCTTCAAAGTCCAGTGCTCGTACTGGCATTCTATTAAAATTCGGTCTTCATACTGGTCGCAGCATAAATCTCATATTGGGTTCAGACTCAATGTTAATCTTCAAATCTGTGAACCAAACAATTTGTACCAGACCCTTGGGTCGTTCCATTCTGTTAATCTGACATTCGGGTTGCCGATTTTGTCAAACCTCTAGTCATTCATATTATCGAGCAGTTCTTTGAGTTATCAAAAGCTATCAAAATCAATCGTCAAGTACTTCTCTTGCGAGGGACCCTTTTTCCAGGGAGAGTTCGAGGGAGCTCGTTTCTTTTCGCATGTCTTTATTGTTCGTTCGTTGAACCCCTTTTTCTAGGGAGAGTTTGAAGGGACTCGTGCTTCACGAACAGTTTGCAAAACAATCTTTATTGTTGCACAAGGAACCCTTTTTCCAGGGAGAGTTTCGACGAAAGCTCGTCCTCCTTGTAACCCTAAATGTCTTTTGTTAGGCCACCCCCGTCGTCGAGGACCCTTTTTCCAGGGAGAGTGTGATGAACTCGTTCCTCTATGATATCCTTCCAACCTTTGTTAGCGGCCCCCTTTCCATAAGAGAAGCCTAGAAATAGGGAGTTTTGACGAAAACTTTATTTCTCTTCGAAAGTTCGTTTTGCAAACACCTCCTCTTCAAGGAAGAGAGGAGTATCTTTTGTTACCCGTTCAGGTAAGGGTCAAGCCTGAGTCTTTCCTTTGGGGAAAGGAGAGGAGAATCTAGCCACGGATGTGTCATTTAGATCTCAAGTGATTTCTTTCACCAAGGATTCCAAGAATATTTTGCAAATCTGTCATGAAAAATAGTTGTTGATCTCAAAATCTTTACTGCATAAAATTGTACCTCAAAATACCTTCGGTATTACTTCCGAAAGGACAAAGCTTTCGCGAAAAAGGATTCAAAGTTCAAAATCTTTCTATTGGCCAACCAAAAGGATGAAGAATAAATCCGCGATATGGCCAGCAAAGAAAATTCAATGTTGTTGCAAAGTCATGAGTGGTCGATATTGATCGCAGTCAATGACACACTTTTAAAGATCATTCTTGGGAAATTAAAACAGTCGAAATATCCTGGGTGATACAGAAAAATCCACTAAATCTTCATATCTCCTCAATCACCTAAGCTGCAATCAACTATCTGCAAAAGGGATCTCTCAATTGTCGTCAAGATGAAGATGAATTATGCGAGTCGACCCCCGGGGCCAAAGAAGATTTGGATCATCTCCAAGATGACGGAGTTTGTGACGGATCCTTCCAGGGAAAGTCCAGATCACCGTCGAGATGAAGGCGAGTGTGATGGACCTACCGACAAACCCTAAAAGATATTTAATTTCGGCTATCCTCAAGAGATTCCCAACCAATGAGCCAATAATCGTCAAGATAATCCCTGAGAGAGAAAGAAGGATCAGAACATCTCTGAGATGAAGTTGTTTGTGACGTACCCTTCCCAAAAAGAGAGAAAAGTCAGGACATCTCCAAAATGAAGGATGATCTAATTCCCGAAAAATCCAAGAGAGCTCCAATTCTGTCAAAAAGAGAGTGCAGAAAGATCATCATGAGAAGAGAATCCCAGGATATGAGACTGCCAAATCTATCAAGAATCTTCTTTAATTTTGTGAAATTCTTTTATCAATATCCTTTCACTAGTAGCTCTCGCAATATCAAGAATACATTCTTTTAAGTCCATATCAAGGAAATTGATAGCTTCCTTGAAAGAAAGTCAATGGCAATGATATTTGAATTCGAATCTTGATTCTACGGAGTTAAGTCCAGTCAGAGGTAATACTTCAGGTAGACAAGAGAGAATATTTTTCATATATGTGCTTATCATTCTTGAATTAACTACAATTTTTATCTTATTGGCAATCTTTTCAAGTTATCCTGACATGAAGTGAGAACTTGATGTCTTTTAGGATCGGATGATGGGAGTTGTCCAAGATCCTTCCCTTCTTGTTTTAATCTGAGTGCCTGGGCTCTCAGATCCGCACACTTTCCTGTGCTCCCTACTGTCCCACCATAGACAGTTCCCGTTCAGGTTAAGGGTTAAACCTGAATTTTTTTTGCAAAAAGGTCATCCGTCTTAAAAGCCATTCAGTCTCAGCAATGAGACACCCAAGATCAATCCCTTTTCAAGCTTTAGGGAACCCCCTTTCTTCTTTTTGCAAACCCCTCTCGGATTTATTGTGCAAAATTCGAAGGTCCCATCATGGTTTCTTCATTTGCGGATTCCATTTATTGTCCCGTTTCAGGTTAAGGGTTAAGCCTGGATCTCGTTTTTCCACGAGGTATCGTCCCCTTTCAGGTTAAGGGTTAAGCCTGAATCTCGTTTTTTCACGAGGTATCGTCCCCTTTCAGGTCAAGGGGTTAAACCTGAGCCTCATTCTGATGAGGTATTTCATTTGTCGTCCCATCCAGGTTAAGGGCTAAGCCTGAGCCTCATTTCGATGAGGTGAATCTTCTTCTTTATTCTTTATGCTATATCTACCACCATCATTTGAACTAATTCTTTCATACCCAGTCAAATTTATCTAACTGAGGCATTTTTATAGTCTGAATTTGGTGTGTTTTTCTTTGCCACTAAGCTCAGCCTCTAACCGACTTAGCAGCAAAGAGGGGCATCTGTAAACACCCAAAATTTTCTTCCTCATTCAGTATTCATCCATTTCATGTGTCATTGCTTAACATTGCGTGAATTCAGCATATCATTGCATTGCATAGCATAGCATTGCATGTCATTGCATGTCATTACATCTCATCTTCGAGATCCAACACTCCTGTTTTCAAAATATTTAATCCAGATTCGAGTTTTAAAACTTTTCTTCCAAAATCAATTTTAAAACCTGGGTTTTTAATCAACATTATGTCATTTGCCAACCCCCAGGACCTTATATTTTGAAGTATTTTCTCATAAAACAATCTGGATTCATTTCAAACTCAATTTCAATCGATTTTAATTCTTCGATGAGACCCATTTAGGTGGTGTCGCTTCTAGATTCCTTCATTTATCAAAAATCTCAAAAATTTTAGAGTCCTAATTGGATCAGGACTCTTTTTCCAGAGTCCTAGTCGGATCAAAACTCTACTTTTCACTACCTTTTTACCTGTTTTCGGAGAAAACCTTTTAAAATCTTTTGTTTTGGCCAAAATCTTAGAGTCCTAGTTGAATCAGGACTCTTCTTCAAGAGTCCAGTCGGATCAGGACTCTTCTTTAGAGTTTTAATCGGATTAGAACTTTAATCTTTCACATCCATTTTCAATCAAATCTTTCAAAATCTTTTAAAATGAGTCAGAAACTCAGAGTTTTAGTCAAAACAAGACTCTGTTCAGAAAGTCCTAGTTGGATCAGGACTCCGATCTTGATTTCAAATTTTGAAAGAATCTTTCAAAAATCTTTTCATCTATCAAAACTGTTGCACTTTTATCAAAGAATTTTAAAATTTTGAGGTTTTATCTCAGAGTCCTGATCAAATCAGGACTCTACCCCAGAGTCCTGATCGAAGTAGGACTCTATCCAAAATTGATTTTTTCACTTCACTTTCACTGGTTTTCAAAAGCTTTGCTTAAATTCCATCACTTATCAGAAAATCCAAAAATATAAGAGTCCTAGTTCAATCAGGACTCTGTTCTCAGAGTCTCAGTTGAATCAGAACTCTGGTCTATTCCAATATTTGTTATTATTTTAACTGTTTTCACAAGTTCTTTCAACTGTTTTCAGAAAATACCAAAAAAAAATCTAGAGTTTTAGTCCGATCAGGACTCTGTCCCAGAGTCTCAGTCCAAGTCAGGAGTCTGTTTTGAAGTCTGTTTTTATTCCATTTTCATTTGTTTCCATTCGTTTTCAAAAAAAATAGGTCATTTTGCAGAGTCCAGTTAGTTCAAGACTCTATGTCAGAGTTCTGATCGAGTTAGGAGTCTAACACTGGCTGTATTTTCTGACTTGTTTCACCATTTTCTGATAAAATCTTTCAAAAATCTTTCATTTGGCTTTTTAAAATCTAAAATCTTCGAATCCTAAGAGTTCAGGACTCTAACCTAGAGTTTCAGTTCGCTTGAGACTCTGTTTTCAAAAATCTTGAATTTCAATTATTGATTTTAACCCCTTTTTAAAGCTGTTTTAGTGTTTATTTCAAAATTTGCAAAAATCGATGTGGGCCCACTCAGTTGGAACCATATCTAGAGGGGTTTTGACCCAGTTAGAACCCTATGTCATTTCAAAACTTTTAATTTCAAGCTTACTTTTGAAAATCTTTTGAAAATCTTTTGAAAACTCCTTCAATTTCAAGTTTTAAAATCGCTTTTTGAAAAACTCAAGTAGGGCCCACTCGGGGTGGCGCCATATTCGAGTAAGTCAGGGCTAGACTAGGGTTAGTCAGTGTCTTGGTTAGTGTCAGAGGTTTAGAAGAGTCAAAACCATTTTGAAAACTCATTTTGAAAATTAGTTTTTAAAACTAGTGTTTTTAAATGTTTTTAAAGGTGTTTTAAAAAACCAAATGTGAAGGATGCCAAGTGGCATCACATTTGGGGGATTTCTAGGATAGACTAGGGGTTAATTAGGCATTAATTTAGATAATTTAGGCTAGGGGTAGGATAGTAACTACACCCCAAAATCGCCCCCCCTTAGAGAGTCCATTTTTTTTAAAAAACTTGATTTTTAAACCTAATTTCTTTTTATAAATAGAAAGAGAGAGGGGGACGATTTTCATGATTCACCTTTGAGGTTTCTTGGAGCTTCTCTCTCCTCTCCAGCCCTTCCTCCATTGCTGCAACTCCAAGGTATGAACTTCTTCATTTTTATTTATTTTATTTAATGTTTTTAATGCTTTAAACCTAGATTTAGCCTTGGATGCTCCTCCTTATGAAGATTCAACCATGATCCAACCTCAAGAACCATCAAGAATGGTCCAAGAAGATGATCTAACCCTGTTTTGTGTGATTTACAGGGATTTTAATCCATTAAAAGTGATTTAAGTATGATTCTTTGCATTATTAACCAATAAAATACATGATTTACCCTTTTAATGGATCAAATCCATGTGTTTAAGGGTGAAATCAAATTTCAGCCATTGATTCCTTGATTTTATTTTATTTATTTGTTTATTCATGTTTATTTTACGTTTTCCCAGCATAGAAATAATTTTTATTTACTGTTTTATGGTTTGTTTTATTTTTTTCATTAGTTAATGCATGTTTTCTCAAGTTTATTAGATTTCTGTGTGTTTTTTAGTTTAGAACAGTAAAAAGCATGTTGTTTCGGATTGAAATATTCGTTGTTTATTTCTGATTTTTTATATGTGATGCATGCATGTCTAAAGGAACTACTGTAAAAAAAATCAGAGGTTTTGGACCTCGAGAACTCTATGAGAAAAATCAGACATCAAATCGAGGTTTTAAATCTTTAAAATCGAAGTTAAAATCAAGAAGGTAACTTGCTGAGATGATATTTTTCTCATCTTATATCCGATTTTAGATCTGTAATGTGCCATGAATTTATATTGATTAGATCTAGCTACTGTGAAATTTTTAGAATTTTTAATTGTTTTTAATATTTTTCCTCTGTCAGAGATTTTGATTTTCAATTTAAAACTCGTTAGGGTTTACCAAAACCCTAATCAGACTTGTGTTATTCATAAATCTCAAACCACAGATCCGATTCATGATCTGTAAAAAGTGAGTATTGTTATTTTTCTGTCTACTGTCTACTTATAAAATATCAGATATTATAGATCAGTATTTATATTTATCCCGAAATTATCAATTGAAAGTATCTGTTTTAACCCCTGTTAGATTTTAGTTCAGATTGCCGGAAGAGTTTCTCCCTAACCGGAGATGCTTTTTCCAATCTGTAAATTGGGAAATCTCTGTTTTTCTTCTTAGTTTGTCTCTGTAAAATTTCATAGATTTTCATAAAAGCTTGACCCCTGATTTGGGTCTAACTCTGAAACTGGTTGGTGAACTAGGTCAAAAATAGCATATTTTTAGGGTTTGATGCAATTTTCGGGTTAATTTAATGTCAAAAAAATATTTTTATAATTCTAATTTAAAATTAGGGTTATAACAAGTGTAGGTACCAAATTTGATGAATTTTGGAATCTGATTGATGGCTGAATTAAGCAAATTGCAAAACCGGGTTCCTGAAAGATCCAAAAACACTGCCAAAATCATAGTTTTTGTGATATTCTTGGATTTTCGTGCATAAGCATATACTTTTAGGGTTTAATCATGTTCATAATCATATTAGGATGCTTTAGGTTAAATTTGATGTTCATTTGATTTCATTTAGTGCATAAAACCTAAGTTTTACCAAAATATTTTCTAAAAACCCTGATTTCAATGCCATAGTCTTGCTATGAGGGGCAATTGGGTCATTTGACCTCAATTTCGAAATCCCTAACCTTAGTTGTCATGTGTTTAAGTATGTCATATCATATTTAGCCTAGTTTATTTGCATTTGAATTTCAAAACTTGCATTTTACCAAATATCTTTCTGAAAACCCTAATTTCAAGGCCATAGTCTTGTTATTAGGGGTATTTTGGTCATTTTGACCCCAATTTCGAAATTTCATATCTTAGCTTCCTTATTTATTCAATTTTATTTCATACTTTATCATTTTGATTTAAGGGAATCATGGCAAAAAGGCTTATATTTAGCAAAATCCAGTAATTTCTAGATATTACTGGATAAACCTAGAAAAGCCAACATATCATAATTAACAAAGTTTTCTAGTTTTGCAGGTACATTGAAGACTTTATTTTTCATGTATTTAAATTTCAATAGTGATGTAAACTAAATTCAACTTTGGAATAAGAATTTACATTTCCTGCTTAGCTTAGGCAGCATTGCATATAGTTTATTTTTTTAAATAATGTTAATGTGTGATGGATGATGATTCATGCATATTCAAACTCACTATGGTCTACACGAATGGCACATACACTAGCTTTTATGAAGTTTATAAACTTGGTGGAATTTGTATTTATGGCCATAGTCAGAATACGAATGATACCTAGATTTATGATCTTCACATTAGCCACATTTAGCCTACACTCTTAGGCTAACTTCAAAATGCACTGCATTTCTTAAAGATACAAAGAGTTTTTCTCAATTTCTCAAAATCATATTCATTCATTTCATGTATTTTCTAATTCCAATTCAAATTCCAAGTCAAAGAAATCAAATTCTTCAAATTTTCCTAAGTCTTATTTAAAATCGATTTTCTCAAAATATGGATTTGCCAATGATATTTCAAGTATTTCCCAAGTTCCAAATTCGATTTTCTAAGTTAGATTTTCAATTTCAAAGTTTGAATTCAAAGAAATCGAGTTTTTCAAAGTTATTTCACATTTCTCAAAATCGATTTTCATAAAATCCTTATATTTCTTCAGAAATCGATTTTCACTTTCTTAGATACAATATCTTAACCATGATTCACGATTTTCCAAGTGTTATCTTTTCCAAGAATCTTCCAAATATTTTCCAATCTTTGAAGCAAACATCATGTTTTCAAATGTGCATTTTTAGAAATTCATAGCACATGCCTGATTCTTTGTGCATTTAGGAATTAGAATATGGTTTAGACAAGTTGAACAAAGCAAAGCATTTGATTGATCCTTGGTTCAATTACCCCTGGTAAAGGCGCCAGGAACGGTTGAATCTCGTACCGACAGGCGAGTCCCATTCTTCGGAATAATCCCGCATTTTAAGAACGGAGGCGAGTTATTTTCAAAATCTTTTTCAAATGTCAGTTTGATTTGCAAAAGTAAAATTTTGCGATGATAACAGCCTTCCACCCTGCATCAATGCGTAAAATGGTCAAAAGGTGGAATGATTACAACAGTATTGGGAAAGGACCCAGAATAAAGGCTCCTGCAGCCCATGATCCCTCGACCATCATTCACTGCAGATATCCCTAGCTTTAGAGAGAGCGAAGAAATCAATCTCGGAGAAAG
Source organism: Nuphar pumila (assembly GCF_984573655.1). Classification (NCBI taxonomy): domain Eukaryota; kingdom Viridiplantae; phylum Streptophyta; class Magnoliopsida; order Nymphaeales; family Nymphaeaceae; genus Nuphar; species Nuphar pumila. The sequence goes on along the minus strand of NC_143255.1, from coordinate 65,684,866 downwards.
TCGGGAAATACTCCAGACATCATCAGAACTGTCTCTGCACACTGTAGCCATGACCCGATGGAGAGGTCCTGAATTCTTCAAGATTGGAGGTCGGGTCAACTACAGTGCCATCAAAGATCATCTATTGTTCCCATAATTCATGAAAGCAAAAAAGGGATTTGATTTACTCCTGAAGCATGGTTATCAACCCTTCAAGGGACTAGGCAAAAATGAAGATGGTCATGTCAAGCCAATGATCCAAAAGCATCGTCCCCATAGAGCAGGACTAGGGTTTTCCGGCGGAAGCTCACCAAAGAAAATTGTTTTTGTCAAAGGGGCACATTGAGAACCATATATTATTTTCTTTCTATTCTTTTCAATAAATGTCTCATTTTATCAATGTCCTTGATCAATTCAAAATCAATAAAATTTCAAGTTTTTTTGTCTATCTGGATGCCATTTGTCTCCTTTCCCTCTATCTCCTCATTTTATAATGCCAATGTCATTTTATGCATGATTCTCTTCAAATGATTGTTTGTCTTATGATGGGCAATTTTACCTGAATCAAATTTCTTATCCAAAATTTCAGAATGTCTTCTCAAGCGATCAAGAAGCTCGTTCTCAACCCAAAGGCTTCCCAGAAGTTGGCAGCAATTCACCGAGTCAAAGTGAGCACAGAAGATGGCAAGGTTGCAAAGCAATCAGATGACTATGCAGAATTTGATCAGTCTCTTCAGGAATTACCAGAGTTTGCCTCAGTTTAGAAACAGGATGAACCATCTGCTCTAGTACAAGATCCAACCGAAGATGTCAATATCAGTTCAGAGGACAATCCGAAAATTCTCCAGATCGGAACTAGTCTTAGTCCGGAAGAGAAGGAAAGGATTACAAATTTTCTCAAGCAACATGAATAGTGTTTGCATGGACATATGAAGATATGCCGGGTTTAGACCCAAAATTAGTCGAACACCGCCTCGTCTTAAAGTCAGATGCTAAGTCAGTTAAGCAGAAGCTGAGAAAAAAGGATCCCATAATAGAACAATAGGTCAAAGAAGGACTCGAAGATCTGCTCAAAGCAGGATTTATCCAAACTATTGACTACCCAGATTGGTTAGCCAATATTGTTGTTGTTCCAAAAAAAAGTGGCAAAGTGAGGATTTGCATAGACTTCAGAGACCTCAATAAGGCAACTCTGAAAGATGATTATCCACTTCCAAGCATCGATCTTCTAGTCGACAGCACGGCAAAGCATGCCATGTTCTCTTTCATGGACGGATATTCCGGCTACAATCAGATTAAGTTGGCCGCCCGCGACCAATCAAAGACTTCCTTCACTACGCCTTGGGGCACTTTCTGCTATACAGTTATGCTTTTTGGGCTCAAGAATGTTGGAGCAACGTACCAACGGGCGATGGCCGTCATCTTTCACGACCAGATGCGCAAAATCATGGATGCGTATGTTGACGATATCCTCGTGAAATCCACAGAGAAAGATCACCTTGAAGCCCTTGATCAAGTTTTTAAGCGACTCATTCTTTATAAGTTAAGGCTTAACCCCCAAAAATGTGTTTTTGGAGTCAAATCAGGCAAACTGTTGGGTTTTCTGGTCAGCAAAAAGGAAATTGAATTTGACTCAGCCAAAACGAAGGCTATTATTGATATGTCACCCCCAAAAAATCTCAAAGAATTGCGTAGCCTTCAGGGACACATGCAATCAATCTGACGATTTATTTCCAACTTGGCAATGAGATGCGAACCTTTCAATCACTTGCTTAGAAAAGGAGTGAAGTTCGAATGGGGATCAGAATGTCAGCAATCTTTCGATCGAATCAAGAAGTATCTTCTCAATCCTCCAATTCTGAAGCCGCCAGAATTAGGAAAACCTCTTTTGTTATACATCTCAGTCAATCAAGTCGCATGCGGCGGATTCTTGGCGCAGTATAAAGAAGGCAGCCTGATAGAGCATGCCATTTATTATGTGAGCAAGACTTTCATAGACTATGAAAAGAAATACTCTCAAATAGAGAGAGCTCTGGTATGGATGTATCAGAAGCTAAGACACTACCTGTTGGCATCTGAAGTCAAAATCTTGTCCAAACTCAACCCTCTCAAGTACATCCTAGAGCAACCTTTTCTCAGCGGATGAGTCGCCAAATGGCAAGTCTTACTGATGCAGTATGACTTAGAATATGTCTCGCAACACTCAATAAAAGGACAAGCAATTGCAGATCAATTGGCAGATTTTCCTCTGGCAGAAGAAGTGAAAGCCGAAGATGATTTCCCGGACGAGCAAATTTGCAATATCCAGCAATCTCCAGTCTGGAATTTATTTTTCGACGGTTCCAAGAATATGGTCGAAATAGGCATTGGGATCTTATTAATCACTCCTGAGAAGGAGATGATTCCATTTTCTCTCAAGTTAGATTTTCAATGCACCCACAATATGGTTGAGTATGAAGCTCTGATTCAAGGTCTGAAGATTCTACTAGACTTCAATGTCAAAAGAGTGCACGCTTACGGCGACTCATTACTCACTGTCAATCAAGTCCGAGCCGAATGGCAAGTGAAAGATCAGAAGCTATTTCCTTACCAGAAAATCGTTTCAGCTCTTGTCAACAAGTTTGAAGAATTTCAGCTCTTTCATATCAAGAGAGACTTTAATCAAGTGGCCGATAGCCTAGCCAGTTTAGGCTCTATTATGGCGTTCAAAAATGGAGAATCTTGTCGCTCTTTTGAAATTGGCAGACTTGACCAACCTGCCTTCATTCCAGTAGAACAAGTAAACCAGGTTGAACAAAGGAAGAAACCTTGGTATTACAATATCAAAACTTTCATAGAAACTGGTGAATTTCCTCCAGAACTCTCGAAGAAAGAGCAGTCAACAATCCAGCGTATGTCTACTCGATATTTCATTCTAGCCAATGTCCTCTATCGTCGTGGATTCAGTTCAGAGTATTCCAGATGCCTAGACGAAGATGAAGCCAAAGTAGTCATACGAGAAGCACATGAAGGGATTTGTGGTGGCCACGTCGGCTACCAAACCCTTGTCAAGCAGATCATCAGAGCAGGTTACTATTGGAAGACTATGCAACAAGACTGTTATTACTTTGTGAAGAAGTGTGTTCAATGTCAGATACATGCACCTTCTATTCATGCTCCAGCAACATATCTGCAATCTATTGTTTCTCCATGGCCGTTCTCTATGTGGGCCTTCGATGTTGTAGGTCCCATCACTCCTTCTGCTTCAAATGGCCACAAATACTTTCTTGCTACAACAGAATATTTCACCAAGTGGGTAGAAGCTATCACTCTCCGCACAGTGGAAGGCCGACACGTGGTCTCTTTCATTCACAAGAGCATCCTTTGTCGTTTCGGCATCCCACATGACATTGTGTCAGATAATGGTAGTCATTTCAAAAATGAAAGAATGAAGACATTCTGCTCAAAGTTCAAAATCTATCATCATTTTTCTGCTCCCTACTATCCTCAAGGAAATGGTCAGGCAGAAGCTACCAACAAGATTTTAATTCGTATCTTAGAGCGAACTGTAGAAACAGGCCGTGACTGGCATGAGAAGATCCACGATGCACTATGGGCCTACCGGACCATTATTCGCACTCCAACAAATGCTACTCCATCAGAATTGGTCTATGGAACAGAAGTAGTATTGTCGCTACATGTTCAGAAGCCCGCTTTGAAATTTGCATCACTCCTAGAATTAACCCTTGACCAATATCAGCAGCAGCGACTGGTACAGCTAGACTTGCTCGACGAGAGAAGATTAAAAGCAGTAGAGCATGCTCAATCCTATCGCTAGAGAGTAGCCAGACAGTACGCGAAGTCTGTCATCGAAAGAAGATTCAAAGTCAATGATTTAGTACTTCAATCCACAACCTATCTCAAGCATCATCCCGGCGAGAAATGGTCACCAAATTGGGAAGGTCCATATGTCGTCAAAGAAGCATTACCCCACAACCCATATCGGCTCATCAACGCCGATGGGGTGAAATTACCAGATCCCATTAATGCTCGACACTTGAAAAAGTTCTATACTTGAAGCATCTATTCTTCCCTTGTAATCCTCTCATTTTCTTCAAATAATGATCAAACTTTCTTTTCCCAGTTACACTGGGGCATTTTTAAAATTTTGTTTTGTATGCATGCAGGATAAACAAATCTCTCATTTTACACACTTATGCATTCATGTGCATCAATTTGCATTCATTTGCATCCAATTGCATTAACATCAATTTGGTCAGTATTGGGATTTCAATAAACAAGTCCCATCACAATTCCTAATTGTTATTCAAAATTGAAAAACAACCATTAATACTGAACCAAAATCCAGTGCTCGAACTGGTATTATTTCAAAATCTAGTGCTCGAACTGGTATTATTTCAAAATCCAGTGCTCGGACTAGTACATTTCAAAATCCAACTTTCAAGTTGGTCTATATTTTCTTCCTTTTGAAGATTCGAGTTTCGACTTGGGTTTTCCTTCAAATTATTTTTCCTTTTGAAAAACCAAGTTCTGACTCAGGTTTTCCCTTCAAATTATTTTCCTTTGTTAATCTGAGTTTTGACTCTTGATCTCTTTACATTATTTGAGCTCTGATTCGAGCTTTTCATTTTCCTTTGTTGATCCAAGTTCCAACTCATGATCTCTTTACATTATTCGAGCTATGATTCAAGTTCTTTATTTTCCTTTGTTGATCCGGGTTCCGACTCGTGATCTCTTTACGTTATTTGAGCTTTGACTCGAGCCATTTATTCTCCTATGTTGATCCAAGTCACTTTGATCTTCAGGGTCAGTCAATTTCTTAAATTTGACATTTTGCCCACCAATTTCCAATTCAAATCTTTGGATCAACCAATTTTCAATTTCGACCATTAGGTCATCCAATTTCAACCTGCGAGTCACTCAATTTCCAATAATCAATTTTCCAATTTCCCATTTCGACCTTCGGGTCACCCAATTCTCAATTTTGACCTCCGGGTCACACAATTTCGACCTTTTGGTCAACCAATTCTCAATTTCGACCTTCGGGTCATCCAATTTCGACCTTCAGGTCACCCAATTTCCAATTTTGACCTCCGGGTCACCCCATTTTCAATTCTCAATTCCAATTATCAAATTCTCAATTTTGACCATCAGCTCACTCAATCTCCAATTTTGACCTCCAGGTTATTCAATTTCCAAATTTCGACCTCCGGGTCACTCAATTCTCAATTTTGATCTTCGAGTCACACAATTTTGACCTTTTGGTCAACCAATTCTCAATTTCGATAGTTAGATCATCCAATTTCAAACCCTCGGGTTATCAATTCTATCTCAATCATTTTCGACCTGCGGGTCACCTTTGCCAATCTAGGTCGTGTTTATTCCGCTTATTGGCTCAATATCCAATTTCAATCATTTTCTCTTGCGAGAGACCCTTTTTAGGGAGAGTTCGAGGAAGCTCATTTTTTTCGCATGCTATCCAATTCGTTCACTTAGCCCCTTTTCAGGGAGAGTTTGAAGGGACTCGCGTCTTTGTGAACCGTTTGCAAAACAACTTCCAATTTCACACAAGGAACTCTTTCATAGGGAGAGGCTCGACGGAGACTCGCTTTCCTTGTGGCCATCCCAATTTTCATACTAGGCCATTTTCGTCATGGATGACCCTCTTTTTAGGGAGAGTGTGATGGACTCGTTCCTTCATGACCCAATTTTCCGACCTCACTACTATCAGCCCCCTTTCTATAAGAGAAGCCTAATATTAGGGAGCTTTGACGAAAGCTTAATTTTTCTTCGAAAGTTCGTTTTGCAAACACCTCATCTTCAGGGAAGAGAGAAGTATTTTCCATTTCCCATTCAAGTAAGGGCTAAGCCTGAGTCTCTATTTTTTGGGAAAAGGAGAGGAGAATTTTCGTCACGGATGTGTTAAGCCGGACTGCAAACGCTCTCTTTCACCCAGAATTTCAAGAAAATTTTATCAATTTGTCAATCAATATATTTGTTGTTTTCAGAATCTTTATGGCATAAATCTTTACCTCAGTTTACCTTCAGCATTACTTCCAAAAGAGTAAAGCTTTTGCGAAAAGAGATTCAAACTCCAAATTCTTTCTATCGATCAACCAAAAGGATGAAGGATAAATCCTCGATATGGACAGAAAAGAAGATACAATGTTATTTCAAAGCCACAAATGATTGATATTGATCGCAGTTATGGCACATCTTTAAAGAATATTCTCGTAAAGATGAGGCAGTGGAAATATCCTGAGCGCTAGAAAAAGAAAGAATTCACCCAAGCCCTGTCTCCTCAAAATCACCTAAGCTGCAATTAAATATCCGCAAAAGGGATCTCTCAATTGTCGTCAAGATGAAGGTGAATTAAGCGAGTAGACCCCCGGGGCCAAAGAAGATTTGAAACATCTCCAAGATGACGGAGTTTGTGACGGATCCTTCTAGGGAAAGTCCAAAGCACTGTCGAGATGAAGGCATATGTAATGAACCTCCCGACAATCCCTGAAAGATATTTAATTTCAGCTATCACCCAAAGATCTCTAACCCATGAGCCAATATCGTCAAAGAAGGATCAAAACATCTCCAAGTTGAAGGAGTTTGTGACGTACCCTTCCAAAAAAAAAGAGAGAGAGAAGAAAAAAAAGAGAGAAAAAGTCAGGACATCTATCCAAAATAAAGGATGATGTAATAAACTCTCCTGAAGCTCAAAAAAGCCAAAAGAGTGCAGAAAGATTATCATGAGAGAAGCTCTCAAGATATCAAACTGCCAAATCTATCAATAATCTTCTTTAGACTTGTAAAATTCTATTATCAATATTCTTTCATCAATTGCTTTCATAATATCAAATTCTCTTTCCTGTTCATATCAAGGAAAATGATAGCTTCCTTGAAGAAGGTCAATCACAAGCAATTTGGATTCCCAGTCTTGATTCTACGAAGTGAAGCTCGTTTGGAGGTAATACTTCAGGTAGAAAAGAAGGAATATCTTTGCAACAATATGCATTATTTTCAAATACTTTGAATCAACAACAGAATTCTCAACATTTTGACAACATTTTCTAGCTATCTTGGCGTGAAGTGAGAGCTTGATGTCCGTTTTTTATACACCATGACACCAATTTTAAATCCCTCTTGAGGACTTGATTCCTTCCCTTGAGAGCTTGAGCTCTCAGATTTGCACACTTCCCTGTGTCCCCACTGTCCCACCATAGACAGACCCATTTCGGTTTGAGGTCAAACCACCAATCAGTTTCTTGCAAAAGGCAATTTCAAAAGCTATTTAGTCTCAGCAATGAGTCGCCCAAGATCAGCTCCTTTTCAAGCTTTAGGGACCCCATTTTCCTTTCTTTTGTGAAACCCCTATCGGATTCATTATGCAAAATCCGAAGGTTCCATCATGGTCTCTTCTTTCGAGGATTCCATCCATTTTCCGCCCAATCAGGTCAAGGGTATAAACCTGAGCCTCATTCAAAGAGGTATTTCAATCTCCGCCCAATCAGGATAAGGGTACAAACCTGAGCTTCCTTTGATGATGTATTTCATTTCTCGCCCGATCAGGATAAGGGTACAAACTTGAATCTCATTTCTATGAGATATTTCATTCCCCAATCAGGTTAAGGGTCAAACCTGAGCTTCTCTCCCAAGCGAAGCACCTTCTGTCTCATCCAGGTTAAGGGCAAAAACCTGAACTTCGTTCTCACAGAACAAATCTATTTCTCTTCATTCTCCATTTCATATCTACCATCTTCACCGGGCTAGTATCTCTATACCCAGTCGGATCCTTCTAACTGGGGCATTTTTTTATATAGCCCAAATTTGGCGTATTTTTCTTTGCCACTAAACTCGGCCACGAGCCGGCTTAGTAACAAAGAGGGGCATCTGTAAACACCCCAAATTTTCACTCACCTTTCTGATATCTTCATCAATCAGCACATTTCAGTTCTTCGGAAGCAATGAAGGGCAAAATGGTCATTTTCTGAGATTGAACCTTGCAGAAAGTCCTAAATTTCATCCTCGAGTCTCAAAATCTCTCTGTTTAGGCTCAGAAATATCTTCCAATTGCAAAATTTCAAAATCTTACTCTTGACAAGAAGCTAGAACTTCTAATTCCTAATTTAGAGGGGGGGCATTTCAGGAAACATGTCTTTGCATAGCATTGCATGAGCATTTCATATCACCGCACTGCACAACATGTCATTTTGAGATCCATAACTCCTGATTTTCAAAAGTATCAATCCAGATTCGATTTTTAAATATTTTAAAATTGATTTCAAACCCCTGGGTTTTCAAAATTGCCAATTCTTCCCATTTTACCCCCAAGACCCCAAATTACAAAAGTTTTCTCAAGAAAATGATCTGGATAGTTTTTTATATTGATTTTCAAAATTTCGTCAGTTGGAAAGAGGGGGACACAATTTTAAATTCAGAAGACCTTATTTCAAACTTTTACAAAAAGGGCTCTGAACTTCTCCGCATCTTTCTAAATTTCGCCCTGAAGAACCATTTTCTTCTAAATTTTGAAATCGAACCAAAGTTCACCTCGTGTTTTCTAAACTAGCCTACTATTACGAAAATTCCAAAAATTTACTTGGCTTTTATTTAAAATAAAATGACGTGGGGCCCACCTTGAGGTGGTGTCACACTCAAATTCTCAAATATTTTTTTTATTTTCAAAACAGTGCCCATCCGGAGGTGGCATTAATGTATAAAACTCTTTCTTTAACTTAATTTTCAAATCTAGTTATTTTAATAAAATAATAAGTGGGCCCACACATAGGTGGCGCCTCACTAAAATTCCCTGTAGAGAAATCTTATTTCAAAAAACAAAAAAAAAGTTTTCCTTTATTTTACTTTTTTTTATTACTTTCCAGTTGAGGTGGCACCACCTTAAAAAAAGAAAAGAAAAGAAAAGAAAAGGGGAAAACAAGATCCGTTTTTTTAAATCTTTTTTTTTACTTTTTTAGCCCCAAATGGAGCCAACGTGAAACCCTACCCAATAACCTTATTTTTACCTAAATTTTCATTTTTTTCTAGAGAAAGGGAGTCGTCCCCCTCTCAAAACGGGGAGCACTTTTTTTTTAAACATTTCAAAAATTCGTTTTCAAAGGTTATCAAGAACCGATTGAAAAGGTCGGATTTGGGGGGAAAGGCAAGGGGGGCTGGCTATTAAGAAGCCGCGAGGGCCAACGCAGATTTTTCTCTTCTAGCAGAAGGCCAAGCCCATTTTCGAGCCCTCCCATCTCAGCTAACAAGAGGCAGACCTCCTATCGTCTGAAATCCCCTTTGGAGGGCCTGTTTTTTTTTTTTTTTTTGCAGGAGAAGGAGGCCCAATCTGTGATTTCTCTGGAGGCGCCCAGCTGTTCGACTCTTTCTCCCCCTTTTCACGAATCCCTCTGGCAAACCCCTTTGATCTTCTTCGTGGCCCCCCTCGTGGTTGCCTACTTCCATCACTCTTCAACGAAAGAGCCAAGAAGGTTGGAAAAGCCGCAAGACCCTGAGGAAATACCAACTCCAAACAATCAATCCAGGACATTGGTTTGCTTTCCTTCAATACATTGGTCTTTAAGATCCCATCCGAGAGGTGCACAACACAATGATCAGGTGGGATTCTCATTTTTGTCATTTGACATTCGTTGTCATGGTATAGAAATGTTACAAGATCATTATTTATGATTTTAGCATTACAGATCATGCAAATTCATTGTCTTAATCAATGTGTTTTTGCATCTTTAGTTGCCTTTTCACTGAGGATCGAGGAGCTCTGGCCATGACTTCGTCGATCCATTTGAATACTGTGTTTTCACTAAAACATTACTTCTCATCTCATGACCAAAATCTTCTCTCGACGGTTTCAGCATCATAAGATTTATAAAACGATAATTGCTTTTCATCCATCATTTTCAGGGTCCTATTAGTGTCATCCTGCAGGTTATGTTATTTCATATTTTGTTTTTGAAGAGTCTATCTATAAGAGAATATTTCAGTAAAGTAAAACCTCCTTTTAACTCTCTTTCTCTTCTCACTGTTTTCATTTTTCTGTATTTGCATAAAACGTTAATTAGGGGTATGCATCTAAACGATGTCCATACGGATTCATCGTGAAATGAATTGTGCCTCTAACTCAGGCACAACATCTTTTATCGGTTCAAATCTTCTTAATCATGGTCCATGTGAGCACCCCAAATTTTTCAAAGTTTTGTAGAAATGACCTTTTTACCCCTAACCCCATTTTTCTGAGAAAATCAAAGCTAATCTTCCGTTATTCTTCGGATTTTCTGGATCAAACATCATTCAAACTTGATGTCGGATCTGGATCCAGTGTTTTGAATCCATATTTCCTCAAAATCCGGATCCAAACGCATTTTCTGAAGAAACTTCCTCAAAAATAGCTTTTAATTCTCAGAAAAATTCCTTTTTGTAAATATTTTTGCAAAAACACAAAAAAAATAGTTTTAATCTTTGTTTTCTCACAAACTTTAGGATTTTATTATAAAAATACAAAAAAACAAAAGATAATGCAAAAACCAAAAAAAAAATATTATTAGGAAAATTATAAGAAAAACGAATTAGTTTAAAACCTTTAAAAGTCAATTTTTCTAAAAAAATCATTTTAAAAACATTTTTTTATGAAAAACTTTTGAAGGAGCCTCTTTTTGGAAAAAAACCAAAATTTTTACAAATGAACCCTTCCAAACCCTTTTCTTTCTCCTTCTCCCTTTCTCCCCTTCTCGGTTTTTTTTTTTCCTTTTACGAAACCCTTGAAAACCTCTGGCCTCTCTCCATCGCCGCCCATCTCCAACAGATCCACCGATCGCCCTCCCTATTTCCTCCTTCGTTCATCTCTAACCTCCTCTCCCCTTTCCTGAACCTTCTGCTTCCTCCTTCAAAAGGGACTCAGGAGAACCCTAAAAGGCCATGGTCTTCACCTCTCCCCTGCCCGGTACATAGTTTCTTCCTTCCTTCACTTTCGGACCACCGCTTCTTCACCCCTCTTTCATCGCTTCACACATTTTCCCCTTCCTCTTTCCTCTTTTTCCCCTTCTATCTTCTCTTATCTTGACTATCTCTCAGCCAATTAAAGAGGAAGGTCGTTCACCACACTACAACATCACCTAGAAGCCTTTGCTCCTTCTTCGGTCAAAGCCCCCCCTACTTCTAATTTTCTCTTCTTTCTCTCGGATCATCCCAAATCGAGCAAAGGAAATTTGACCTCTAGTAATAGCCACGGTAAGTGTCCATTTGTTTTGTTCTTCTTAATTTTCCTAGTTTTTTTTTATCATCAAAGCACCATGTAGGATCGATTTGTTGGTGACAATATCGACCTACATCTGTGCGACATCAACGGAGTAAATCCGACAATTCCTTATTTTCGTGTGGTTTATTTTTGAATTTCTGTTCGGTTTACTTTTGTTCATGCCATTTTTTTTTATTTGTCTAAAAGCATCATCGACATCATCATTTTCGGCATTGTATTTCTTGCATCTTCATCATTTGCGTCTTCTGTACATTCTCAGAGTCATTGTTAACATTTATGTATTTTGATTCGGTATAACATCGTTTTATATCTCACGGATCACCCTTTTTTTTTCTTTTTTTTTTCTTTTTTTTCTATCTTTATGTTCTAGAATTTCCCTTTTAACATTCGTTTTGATTTTAATAAATCAATCTGTTCCTTAGCATCGGATATCATTTTTTTTAGATTTCTTGTTTCTTTTCTGAATGCCTGTTGATCTTAACCATCTGCTATGTTTCTGATTTCTCATTTTGTATCCATTAGTATATATATCATCCTCACCCTTTTACTGCGGGAACAATGTTGTAATCATAAAGCCACCACGGAACGTACTAGATGTATTTCGAGTGCTATGGATAAGATGATTTCTCATCTCGTTCCGTTGTTAATATTCTATTCCTGTGTCAAGAGATCAATATTACAAAGAAAGAATTGTTCCGGTGTGTGACATTTTCCCTCTTCTCAAAGAAGCCAAAGTTATGCAAGTTGATCCTTACCTCGTTTACGGTAAGAGGGTTAAAGACTGAATCTGTCCCACCTGGTACAATCTCACTTGATCTGCTATGAGAATCTGATTCTATAGTGATATTTGTTATATGGTCAATTCAAAAGAGAGAGCACACACTTTCACGATTCTGTTTGCCTATCTGGCCATTGCTGGCGATGGATCATGCAAAGCTAGATAGGAAGATCGATTTGCTATACAGGTGCCATTAGTATTCGTCCACCATAAGGCACCACTGGCAGAACCATTGATTTTCCTTTTGACAAAAGGACTGACATATCAATTAATGGAAAAGGGGCTCACTGTTGCCCGGGCTATTTTAGAGGATCTTTGTTTGAGTCCTCCTCAACCAATCATATCTAGTGGGCTTATTGAATTTCTGGGCAATATAAGATACAAGGTAATTCGTGTGGGGCACTAAAGCACGAGATCCTCCTATTTCGTCATAGTGTCACTTCAATAAAATCAGTTGTGTGATCCATTGTTTGGCAGCTTATAATATCTCATTCTACAACTGACGGTAAATTCTTTCTTGAGGATTTTTGCTTTTTCTCTATGTTAGGCATCCTGCACTGACTTTCCTTTTGTTTTTGCCGTCTTTTTCCTTTTGAATATAATTGATTGTTGCACTCTTCATGTATGATTTTATATAGTTTTATTTTCAGTTCTTATGGCATCATTCCTGGCTTAAATTTAATTTTACCATGTCTCATCCTATATATCATTGTGTCAGTCTGCGTTTTCCTCTTTTGTATCATATTCATTTTCATTATATTCCGTTCGTGTGATGTTTGCAAAGTCTCATTACCTGTTGTTATGATTATTGAATTTCATCCGTATGAACCATACCATTGATGATTCACTGCATTTGATATTTTGTTACTTTTGCAGCTCTGCAATGTGTTGTAGTATGTAGCTTAATTTCTATTTCCAATTCAGTCTCACCATGTATAGATCCCATTCTCCTCTCTTATTTATCTCATTCAATGTTTGCTATATTGCCTGAATGTAGCTATTTATCCTCCCCTTTGTTTTGATCCAGTCACGATGCATTTTTTTTATCATTCTCATAGCATGATATTTCCTCTGTCCTCGTCATGATTTGCATAAGATGTCCCTAACTCCAGCATTTCCAAAGACCGCTACTTCTGAGTTAAAAGCCCTATTCATCAGGGAATCAGACTTGGGTTAGATTTCACAGGGTTCATACCTAATATGATTAAAACAAGTTCCACATATATTAGCACACCAAGGGAGCTTCAAAGAAAATGCACTCTACCCTAAATCACTGGGAAGGGTCCAGCAGGGAAGAATCACTGACAAGGGAGGGTTGATCTTGGACATTTGTCGAAAGATGAGGATCTGGTGTATCCATCGGATAACTGTCCTCATAAATGGCTTTTTCTGAGCTGCTGCGATTCATCATAGTGGCGCTGAAACGATAGTTGCTGGCCTTAAAGTTGTGTTGCAATTCTAATCCGTTGATATGTATACCATGCTGAATGTCTTAAAAACACTGACAGGTGGGTGATGACAGTGATTTCTTGAAGGTGAGGAGATAACGGGTGATATCCTCTCATCCATTGAGAGAGTATCATAAAAAAAAATTATTACAGGATATCACCCCTCTATTTTCAATGAATTGATTTTAGCCGATGCATAGTCTGATTCGTAGATGTGTGTTGAATGGTTAAACCTTGAGACTCTAATGTTTTATTACAAGAGGCTGGAAACTTTACCTAAAGAATGGTTAAATGTTCCAATGTTTGGAGGAATTTCATGGCTCCTTTCTGTAAAGGAGCTCAGAGAGAAGGTCGAACATTAGAAAACCCCTGTCCTTAATCGATTTCTACATAAACCAGGGGACCACGCTGCATATATACATGTTTCTGAGGTCAATCAGTGAAAAATTCTTTTCACTCACCATCAGCAACTTACCTTGATCTGTAAAAATAGCTGCTTTGGATGCAGTTCGAGCTACTGTCAAAGGAGACCTGGAGTTTTGAAGTGAATTTCATTATCTCCAGCATTTCTGCAGCAGGTAATTCCCCGTTTTTCTCCCATGTTCATTACTGTTACAGGTGCAGCATACTTGGCACCCACTTGCATCCATGTTGTAGCACCCTCTACAGCATCACACCCTCACATTGTTCTACATCTTTACACAATTTACGTTTCATACTAACTATATTTCTCTGTGGCATAGGTTAGTTTATATTTATTAACTATATGACACATGCCAGTTTGCATACATTAGCTACATTTTGCATATGTTATTTTTTTTTTTTAGACATTAGTTGTTAACCTGTATATATCATTATATTGATGTCAAATAATACCCAATGCTTATATGAGTGACACAATGATGTTAGATATGTTGTGAACTGGTTTAAGCTATCTTCAAAATCTTTTTCTTTTTTACTGATTCTTTTTGGACTGCATATCATCTGTAACTACTGTCATTACCATCTATACTTTTTTGTGTTCAACACCTTACCCTACACTGTTTCTGCCATTTATCACCCCCTTTGTCGCCATTTGTAGCATATCATCCTTTCACTGCTGTCACATACTTACCCCTCATATACATGTACATATATAAGGTATACATATAGGTACATATATATATATATATATATATATATATATATATATATATATATATATATATATATATATATATATATATATATATATATTCATGTGTATAGATACATGTACATATATAAGATATGCGTATATGCATGTACATATATGAACATTATATGCCCCTTTTTCCTCTTCTCATATATCTTGACATAGGTGAAATTTTCCTTCTCTTTTCATTAACCAAGTTGTTTTGCAGGGAATATGAGGAGAATATTATCACTTGAGATTTGAGTTTTCAAAATTTGTAATAAGATAGAACTTAATGAGAATTGATATTTCCTGCTTTAGGTAGAATGAATGAGCATTGTAAATATCATGAATTGCTTGTTTTCATGCATTTTTGCCTTTATTTCCCAAATTCTCACAATGGTGAAACATGAATGGCACGTGCACCATTTCGTAAGAGGTAATTGATACTAAGTTGATGATCCACATCAATGGCCATAGTCAGGGTGAGGACAAAACTTAGCATTTTTATCTTTTACAAAATAACACTGGATCCATTTTCAAAATTCATCATATTTTCCTTAAATATTTTTCTTCTTTTATCAGAATTTAACTTAAAATTAACTCAAGATGTATACCAATGGCCATAGTCGGGGTATATTGATAGTTAATTTCATTTTAAATTCTATAAAAGCACCAAAAATGTATTTTATTCTTCACTTGAATTTAAATGTAGTTATTACATAATACATTCAATGACCATAGTCAGGGATGTATTATGTCTTCAACCTCATTCTTAATTCATTTAAAGAATGAAATAGCCTTTCAAATTCCAATTTCGAATTCTTTAAATTCATTTCAGCATTTAGGATAGAATTGCATCATACTTTTCAAAATTTTCTTTTAAAAATCCAAGTGATTGTGAGTATCTCTTCTTCAAATTCCTATTTCAATTCTACCTCATTTTTCAAATCCAAACTTTGAAATCAAATTCAAAGTTTAAATTCAACTTGATTCATTTTGTAAATTCCAAAATCAAGTTCAAAGCCCCATTCGACTTTGAAATTTATCCTCAAATCAATTTTAAAATTCCAAAAAAAACAAAGTTAAAATCTCAACTTGGATCCAGATTTCCAAGTATGAATCCAACTTCCCCTTTGGATCTTAGACCTCAGATCCACATTTCATCTTGGATTCCAAATCTTGGATCAAATCCATTCTAGGATCCAGAACCCAAATTTTACTTTGGATCTCACACTTTAGATCCAAATCCATTCTATGATCCAAAATCCAACTCTACTTTGGATCTCAGACTTCAGATCCAAATTCATTCTAGGATCCAGAACCAACTCTACTTTGGATCTCAGACTTCATATCCAAATTCATTCTAGAATCCGGAATCCAATCCTACATTGAATCTCAGACTTCAAATCCAACTCCATGATTAGGATCCAGAATCCAACTTCACCTTGGATCTCAGATTACAGATCCAAATTCCATTTGGGATCCAGAATCCAATTCTACTTTGGATCTCAGATTTCAGATCCAATTCCATCTTAGGGTCCGGAGTCCAACTCTATCTTGGATCTCAGATTTCAGATCCAAATACCATCTTGGATTCCAAATCTTGAATCCAATTCCATTCAAAATTCCAGATCCAAATTCTACTTTAATTCCAATTCTTAAAACCAATTCCATTTCATTCCAGAGTTCAAATCAAGTTCCCATTTCAGATCCTAAATCCAAAATTCAACTTTGAACTCTATTCAGAATCCAGATCTTGGATTTGGATTTCATCTTGAAATTCCAATTTTCAAATCAAATTCTATTTCTCAAATTCTATTTTAAATTTCCTACATTTTATTCTGATTTCAAAACTTCAAAGATAGAATTCAATTCCATTCCAAATATTCATCCAAGTTCAAATTTCTAATTCAAAGTCCATTTATGACTTTGAAATTTTCTTTCTTCTCTTTTTCTCTCATCTCAGTTTCAAGATCATTTTCCAAACCCAGATTTATTTTCCCAAAGCTCTTGATTATTCTAAAAATTTAGAACTTTAAATCTTAAGTTCTAAGTTAGAAATCATTTCTTCACTTTATCAGACTCATCTCAGAAACACTTGGAAATTCTTCAAAACATTTTCAAAAAGAGCATACATCTTTGCATTTCGCACAAGCTTGATTCTTTGTGCATTTAGACTTAGAATAATTTCTTATATAAATTCTTAGCAAAACAAAAGGCATAAAATTCGACCCTTGGTTCGATTACCCTTGGTAAAGGCGCCAGGAACGGTCGAACCTTGTACCGACGATCGGATCCCGTCTCCCAGTTTTCCCGCAAATATTTCAAAAACGGAGGCGAGTTATTTCAAAAAATTTCAAAATTAAGGTCAAGTGAGACCCACAAAAGAGTTCATCTTCTTCTTTTCTCTTCTTTTCTCTTCTTTTCTCTTCTTTTCTCTTCTTTTCTTCCCGTCTTTTATTTTCTCCCTTCAAAAAGGAGGAAATAGAGGTTGGAAAGGAAGAGAGAGAAATACACAAGAGAGAAAAAATTTTGCGATGATCATAGTTTTGGCGACCGTGATGGGACTCGTCTTCGTCCGATCGAATTTAATGCCTTTTCCTTTGCTTTGATATTTTCTAAGTTTTTATTCTATATATGTGAGCTTCATTTTCATGCAAACCTTAAGGGCCTAGATTTTGTCCTAAGCTGACATCAGTGCATATAGAATTTAAGTATGGTTTGATAGGACCATATTGAGGAGATTATTCCATGTTCACATTAGACTTAGGTCTGAAATACAACTCTCCTCAATTTTAGGGATTGAATGCAAAACAATGTATGCAAGTGTATGCTTCTCTTCATTTTTAATCTATCTCTTTAGGACTTGCATTAGAGCCATCTGATTTATTTTGCATGTTGAACATGTTTTCAAAAACATCCCTTACCTATATTGTCCCGATCTTCACGTTGCTGGGTTGTCTCACTGAACCATAGTTCGGGAGTAAGCCTCACAACTGGACCACTTAATTGGGTTCGCGCCCCCCTACCACGTACCTAAGGGCCATAGTCTGAGGTATATCGGTAGGTGCTCAAGGATGTTGGTAAACCATTACTTTAGAACCTGAGGAATATTTCTATGCCACGTACTTCGAGTTTCGACTTAAGTATATCGGCATATCTTGATTGGAATCAAATGATCTGAACCCTAGAGTTAGGATTAAGGTCCTACAAGCCATTTCAACTATTGCATTTAGAGTCAGCCTCTAGGGATTGTTGTTTGAGCATCCTTGTTTGTATGTCTATGGTTGTATGATATTTGATATTCCCTATATTTTCCAAAACCCTGGGTATATATCATTCAAAATTTCCTCCTTATTTTAAAACTCAGGTGTATTTTCCTTTTTCTTCTCTTGATTTCTTCTAATTCTTTTTTATCCTGCCTGCAATTCTTTTCTATATTATATTCCTTACCCTCATTTACAATAAAACATCTTTTGTCAGGATATGTCCTTTTCAAAATTTATCTTTATTCACATTTTACTTGTCTATCCTTTTTCAGAAAAACAGTGCGGTTGTCGCAAAATTTTGGTGACAACCCGATCCCTCGTAATGGGATGTTTTCATTTTCGGATTATGATTTCCTCCTTTATTAAAATTTCTTCCTAGATCTTTTTTCTAAAAGACTCATTTATACTCTACAGAGAGCGTTGGCGTTATCAGTTGAGTCAGGCAAAGCTCAAAGATTACACTGCTCTAACATCCCAGTTACAAGCAGAGAGAGTAAGGAATGGATTCTCTAAAATCTGTCAGAAAGGGAGTTCAGGACAACAAAAGTGAGATCAATCCCGCGATATACCAATTATTCAAAAAGATGATGGTTGAGATCTTGTCTGAACAAGCTGAAGCCAATTGCGGAAAAGCTCCCCCAGAAGGAAAGGCACCTGTCACCTTCCCCATGATTGCACACAGCCACATTAGTACAAGAAACTCTAAAGCCAACAGGGGCATCAATCGAGGCAACCAAGGCAGCAACTTGAGAGAGCATAAAAGCCAGATTGGGAAATATTGTGAAAACCATGATAGACCTCTTCAATACAGTCCTCAGCAAAAAGGCAAGAAGCAAGAAGAACCAGAGCGCAAGGATTGGAGCAAGGGTCGAGATTTCACTCCTTTGGATGAACCGCTCGACAAAGTCCTCAAATACATGTTGTCTAGTGGATTACTCAGGCTCCCAAAAGCCGCCAGCCCTTCCCCAGTCATGGGAAAATATATAGACCAGTTCTGCGGATATCATCGAGTAACAGGGCATGACAGTGAGCATTGCTTTATCTTCAAGAATATAGTTCAATATTGCCTTGATAAGAATCTCTTTGTTAAAAACGAAGAAGAAAAACATCCAGATCTCCTAAACATGCAAGCTCAGTCCAGCCACCAGGCAAGGGCCAGTGCTCAGCAGAAGCCAAACAAACCGAAGAAAGCAAAGCATGAAGGTTGGGGTTATGATCGTCAGCTTACCCCTCTAGGTCAGCCGATCGAGGAAGTTCTCCAATACTTACTCGAGAAAGAAATGATCAAGCTCCCAAAGCAGGATGATCCCTCTGTCACCAAAGGTAAATGGAAGAATCGCTTTTGCAAGTTTCATCGAGCGAGGGGGCATGACACGGAGCGCTGCTTCATCCTCAAAAACATTGTGCAAGACTACATTGATAAAGTGCTTCTGGTACTAGAGGAAGGAGAAGAGCAGCCTGCAGTTCCGCCCGAACCATTTCCATACTACTGAGAGAGTTGAAAATACCAAGAGTTTTTCGCTTTCATCCCTTTCTGTTAGTCGTTTTGTAGGGGCAAGTCAGCCCAGTTTTTGTGACTCTTTTTAGTTAAAATACTTGTAAATATTCAGCTTTGTTATCAACTTTTGCTTATCAATGAAATGTCGATTTTCTTTATATCTTTGATATTCAATACTTTCTTCTTTTTTGCTATATTGGGGCATTAAAATTTCTTTTTCAAAATTTGGGATAATCCTGACATCATTCATGAGAGAAATGATATTACCTATGAGGGTCTTTCAAAAACCATGAAAATTTTAGTTCAAATATTTTATTACAACCTTTTTCAAAGATCAACCCTTGTGTTGATCATATTTTTCTACAAATTGATTATGAATCATTGTATTTCAAAAGATCAAACCTTGTGTTGATCATATTTTTCGAAAATTGATTTCGAATTATTGCATTTCAAAGATCAACCCTTGTGTTGATCATATTTTCCAAAAAATTGACTTCGAATCATTACATTCAAAGATCAACCCTTATGTTGATCATATTTTTCTAAAATTTAGTTTCGAACCATTGCATTCAAAGATCAACCCTTGTGTTGATCTCATTTTTTCAAAATTTGATTTCATTACATTCAAAGATCAACCCTCGTGTTGATCATATTTTTCTACAAATTGATTTCAAATCGTTGCATTTCAAAGATCAACCCTTGTGTTGATCTCATTTTCCAAAAATTGATTTCATTACATTCAAAGATCAACCCTTGTGTTGATCTCATTTTCCAAAATTTGATTTCATTACATTCAAACATCAACTCTTGTGTTGATCATATTTTCTGAAAATTGATTTCGAATCATTGCATTCAAAGATCAATCCTGGTGTTGATTATGTTTTCTAAAAAATTGATTTCAAATCATTGCATCCAAAGATCAACCCTTGCGTTGATCATATTTTCTAAAAAAATTGATTTTGAATCATTGCATTCAAATATCAACCTTCGTGTTGATCATATTTTCTACAAATTGATTTTCAAATCATTGCTTCAAAAAATTAACCCTCATGATGATCTCTCATGAATGATCCCCTTTCAAAGATTAGCTCTCGTGGTTAATCCTTCTTTCCAAAAATGATTTTCTCATCTTCTTCTCTCATTTTAAAGATCCCACATGCAGGCAGGATCAAACTCTTTTTCTCAACTTTTATCAACCTTTTGTTTATCCATCATTATCAGTTTTATCAATTTTTATTCATTTTTATTATTATTCATCCATTTTATTAATTCTCCTTGATTCTTATTTTCAAAAAAGTGCCCTTTCAGGTTAAGGGATAAACCTGATGCCTCTTTTCCCATGAGGTATTTCTTCTTCCTTCTTTGCCTGCCCTTTCAGGTTAAGGGATAAACTTGATGCCTCTTTTCCCATGAGGTATTTCTTCTTCCTTCTTTGCCTACCCTTTCAGGTTAAGGGATAAACCTGATGCCTCTTTTCCCATGAGGTATTTCTTTTGCCTTCTTTTCTTTCTTTCCCCCCTTCAGGTTAAGGGATAAACCTGAAACCTCATCCTACGAGGTCCTTCTTTCTTCAGGATAAGGGATAGTCCTGAATGTCTTTTTCTTTTAAAGCTAAATCCTTTTCTTCATTCAATTTTATCAGTTTTATTTCTTAATTAAGTTTCAATTCTTCCAATTCTTTATTAAAGCTTTTCACCAACTTTTTTCCTAAACTTTATTCCTTTCCCATTCAGGATAAGGGATAATCTTGAAACCCCTCAGAGGATCAACAATGCAACCTGTGAGAATTCTTTTTCAAAGATTCTTTCCATAAAATTTCCTTGATTCTTCTCTTTTGTCAAATCTTCCATCAATTTCTATCTCTTCTCACCAATTCTTTTTAAATTTTATTTTCTCCCCAGTTGAGATAACATGCAAATAAAGTTAGTCCTTTAAATGGTCATTCTCAATCCCAGGTCCGGTCCTCGCGCTGGCAAATTTTCCAAATTCAATCTTTTTGATTAAAAACTTTCTGTCAAAACCCGAATTCTCACTTGGACTTCTTCCCTCTATTCTTTCATTCAAAGTTCTGAGTTCCGACCAGGACTTCCTTCTGAATCCAATCCTCGCATTGGAAATCCATCATTTCTTTAGAAATCTGAGTTCCAGCTCGAGTTTTTCTTTTATTATTTTTGTTCGAAGTTACGAGTTCCGACCAGGACTTCCTTATGAATCCAATTCTCGCATTGAAAATCAATCATTTCTTTAGAAAATCGAGTTCCAGCTCGGGTTTTTCATCTATTAAATTCGTTTGAAATTCCGAGTCCCGACTCGGATTTCCTTTTGAATCCAATCCTCGCATTGGAAATCAATCACTTCTTTAGAAAACCGAGTTCCAGCTCGGGTTTTTCTTCTATTATTTTTCATTCGAAGTTCTGAGTTCCGACCAGGACTTCCTTTTGAATCCAATCCTCGCATTGAAAATCAATCATTTCTTTAGAAAACCGAGTTTCAGCTCGGGTTTTTCATCTATTAATTTCGTTTGAAGTTCCGAGTCCCGACTCAGACTTCCTTTTGAATCCAATCCTCGCATTGGAAAACAATTGTTTCTTTAAGAAATTTAAGTTTTCAAAACTCTGGTTTCTCTTTATCTTTTATTTTCTGAAGATTCGAGTCCAAACTCAGACTCTCTTCTTTTTCAAAAAAATCCCAACTGTCAGGCGGGACATTCTCCCAAAATCCAGGTTTATTCTCTTTAAAAATCCTTCTGTGCCTCTTTCAGGTTAATGGATAAACCTAATGCCTCCTACTAACGAGGTATTTCTTTCCTTCGTCCCCATCAGGTTAAGGGATAAACCTGATGCCTCTTACTAACGAGGTATTTCTTTCCTTCCTTCCTAGTTCAGGATAAGGAGATAAATCCTGAAAACAGACCACCACGCAGTTAGGATGTGATGGTCCATTGAATTCAGAATTTCTCATCAAATTTTACTTTCTAAATCTAGCTCATCTTCACAACCCAGTCCTCGTACTGGTTATTTCTCGAATTTATCAATCATATGTTAAGCTCATTTAGAAAATCCAGTTCTCGCACCGGTAACCTTCTAAATTCAGTGTTCTGATCAAATTCTTTCCTCTTTCAAAATTCAAGTTCTGACTTAAATCAGATGTATTTCCAAAAGATCCAACATCTCGTTGGTCATGTATTTCCAAAAGATCCAACACTCGTTGGTCATGTATTTCAAACGTCCCAGCCTTTTGCTGGTCAGGTATTTCAAACGTTCCAGCTTTTGCTGGTCAGGTATTTCAAAAGATCCAACACTCGTTGGGCATGTATTTCAAAAGTCCCAACCTTTTGCTGGTCAGGTATTTCAAACGTTCCAGCTTTTGCTGGTCAGGTATTTCCAAAAGATCCAACACTCGTTGGTCATGTATTTCAAGCGTTCCAGCTCTTGCTGGTCGGGTATTTCAAACGTTCCAGCTTTTGCTGGTCAGGTATTTCAAAAGATCCAACACTCGTTGGGCATGTATTTCAAACGTCCCAGCCTTTTGCTGGTCGGGTATTTCAAACGTTCCAGCTTTTGCTGGTCAGGTATTTCCAAAAGATCCAACACTCGTTGGTCATGTATTTCAAACGTTCCAGCTCTTACTGGTCAGGTATTCCAAACGTTCCAGCTTTCGCTGGTCAGGTATTTCCAAAAGATCCAACACTCGTTGGTCACGTTCCAGTTTTGCTGGTCAGGTATTTCAAATGTTCCAGTTTCACTGGTCATGTATTTCAAACGTTCCAGCAGAATCAAACGTTCCAGCTTCTGCTGGTCATGTATTTCAAAGGTTTCAGCTTTTGCTGGTCATGTATTTCCAAAATCAAAAGATTGCAACTCAAGGTCTCATCAAAATCTATATTGAGTGATTCTTTCACAAAGAATTTATGAAAACTTTGCCAATTTGCTAAAAGCATTTGTTGATTCTAAATATTCTTACTCCACAAAAAGAATTTTCTCATATTACCTCCTGTATTTCCTTCCAAAAGGTGAAACTTTTTGCGAAAAAGAGGTAAAATTCAAATCTTTTCCTGTTGATCAACCAAAATGATGTAAGAAATGTCCTCGATATGATCAATGAAAGAAATCTTCAATGATGTTGAAAAGCCAGAAGTGAATTGATATTGATATTGGCTATGGCGCATGTTTAAAAATGACTTTCTGGCAATTAGGCAGTGGAGATATCTTGAGCTATAAAAAGAATCCACTCAACCCATATCTTCTCATTTCGTTTAAAAGTTGCAATCAAATATCCGCAAAAGGGATCTCTCAATTGTCGTCAAGATGAAGGTGAATTAAGCGAGTGGACTTTCGGGGCCAAAGAAGATCCGAAACATCTCCAAGATGACGGAGTTTGTGATGGATTCTTCCAGGGAAAGTTCAGATCACCGTCAAGATGAAGGCGAGTGTGATGAACCTACCGACAAACCCTAAAAGATATTTGATTTCTGCTATCATCTAAAGACCTTTTTGAGCCAATGTCATCAATAGAATCCCTGAGATAAAAGAAGGATCGAAACATCTACAAGATGAAGGAGTTTGTGACGTACCCTTTCCTGAAAAAGAGAGAAAAGTCAGGACCCATCCAAATGAATGATGATGTAAAAGCCCGAGAAAGTGCAATGACTCAAAAAGAGTGCAAAAAGATCATCGTGGGAAAACATCCAGATATCAAACTGCCAAAGTTTCCAGAAGTCATCTTTTTCTCTTGCAAAATTCTTTTATCAATGTCTTTTCATTACTTGCTTTTATGAAATTAAGAATATTTCTTCTCTTCTCATATCAAGGAAATGGATAACTTCCTTCAAGAAAATCATCAGCGCTAAAAATTTGAATCTGACTCTTAGAACTTAGGAGTTAACCTCATTTGGGGAAAATACTCTAAGTAAAAGAGAGAATATCTTTTGCACATACGTGCACATTTCCAAGCGTTTGAATCTACTACGATTTTATCTTATTGGCAAAAATTTTTAGTCATTCCAAGAATGAAATAAACATTCAATATCCATTTTTGATGCAACCTAGCTTTTGTTTATATTTCTCAAAAAGAGTTGCCTCTGAAGGAAGTATCTATTCCTGTCCCATCACGGTTTTCTCATTAAAGGATTCCGTATGGTTCCCCCACTCAGGATAAGGGTCAAACCTGAACCATTTGCGAAAGATCATTTAATTTCAAAAGTTATTTCAGTCTCAGCAATGAGACGCCCAATTTCTTCTCCCTTTTCAAAAGCTTTAGGGAACCCTATATTTTCTCCTTTTGCAAAAACCCCTCTCGAATTTGTTCGTCCAAATTCCGAAGGTCCCATCGTGCTTTCTCCATCTTTTATCAATGTATTTTCATTACTTGCTTTTATGAAATTAAGAATATTTCTTCTCTTCTCATATCAAGGAAATGGATAACTTCCTTGAAGAAAATCATCAGCGCTAAAAATTTGAATCTGACTCTTAGAACTTAGGAGTTAACCTCATTTGGGGAAAATACTCTAGGTAAAAGAGATAATATCTTTTGCACATACGTGCACATTTCCAAGCGTTTGAATCTACTACGATTTTATCTTATTGGCAAAATTTTCTAGCCATTCCAAGAATGAAATAAACATTCAATATCCATTTTTGATGCAACCTAGCTTTTGTTTATATTTCCCAAAAAGAGTTGCCTCTGAAGGAAGTATCTCTTCCTGTCCCATCACGGTTTTCTCATTAAAGGATTCCGTATGGTTCCCCCACTCAGGATAAGGGTCAAACCTGAACCATTTGCGAAAGATCATTTAATTTCAAAAGTTATTTCAGTCTCAGCAATGAGACGCCCAATTTCTTCTCCCTTTTCAAAAGCTTTAGGGAACCCTATATTTCCTCCTTTTGCAAAAAACCCTCTCGGATTTGTTCGTCCAAATTCCGAAGGTCCCATCGTGCTTTCTCCATTTTTTGAGAAAACTGTATGGTAGATTTCCCCCACTCAGGATAAGGGTCAAACCTGAATCTTCTGCGAAAGATCATTTGATTTCAAAAGCTATTTCAGTCTCAGCAATGAGACGCCCAATTTCTTCCCCTTTTCAAAAGCTTTAGGGAACCTTATATTTCTCCTTTCACAAAAACCCCTCTCGGATTTCTTTGTCCAAATTCCAAAGGTCCCATCGTGCTTTCTCCATTTTTTGAGAAAACTGCATGGTAGATTTCCCCCACTCAGGATAAGGGTCAAACTTGAACCTTCTGCGAAAGATCATTTGATTTCAAAAGCTATTTCAGTCTCAGCAATGAGATGCCCAATTTCTTCCCATTTTCAAAAGCTTTAGGGAACCCTATATTTCTCCTTTCGCAAAAACCCCTTTTGGATTTGTTCGTCCAAATTCCGAAGGTCCCATTATGGTTTCTGCACTTGAGAAATCCGTATGGTAGATTTCTCCCACTCAGGATAAGGGTCAAACCTGAACCATCTGCGAGAGGTCATTTACTTCTAAAGCTATTTCAGTCTCAGCAATGAGGTGCCCAATTTTCTTCCCTTTTTCAAAGCTTTAGGGAATCTTATATTTTCCTCCTCTCGTAAAACCCCTTTCGGATTTGTTCGTCCAAGTTCTGAAGGTCTCATTATGGTTTCTCCATTTGAGAAATTTGTATGGTAGATTTTCTATTTAGACTAAGAGTTAACCCGGAACCTCGCTTCGCGAGGTACCTTCCTTTCAGGTTTGGGTTAAAACCTGAGACTCGTTCTAACGAGATTCTTCCTTTTGACAAAATATTTTCCTCCAGTCCCATCATAGTTCTTCCCCTTGAGGAATTCATGTTTTGTATATCCATCCAGGATAGGATCCTACTTGAGCTTCATTTCACGAGACATTCTCCAAAAATGTCCCATCAAAGTTCTCATGTATTCCTTTCCTCATCTAATTCATCTTGACATATCTTCGTCCCATCCAGGTTAAGGGCTAAACCTGAATCATTCCAAAAAGAATATCTCGTCTCACCCATGAGACCTGATCAAAATTCTCATTTCTCACCATTTCAGAATTTTCATCCAAAGTCCTATCATGATTTTCTTATTTTCTACTCAACTGTATCATTTACGAGGATTTCGTCTCTTCAAAACCATTCAGGATAAAGGTTTTAAGCCTGAGAAGCCATATTTTCAAAAAAAATTCTTCCACACCTAGTTCAGATCTGTTGACTAGGGCATTTTCAAAATTTGGAGTGTTGTCTTTGCCACTAAGCTCGGCTTTCAACCGGCTTAGTAGCAAAGAGGGGCATCTGTGAACACCCCAAATTTTTCAAAGTTTTATAGAAATGACCCTTTTGCCCCTAACCCCATTTTTCTGAGAAAATCAAAGCTAATCTTCTGTTATTCTTCGGATTTTCTGAATCAAACTTCATTCAAACTTGATGCCGGATCTGGATCCAGTGTTTTAAATCCATATTTCCTCAAAATCCGGATCCAAACGCATTTTCTGAAGAAATTTCCCCAAACATAGCTTTTAATTCTCAGAAAAATTCCTTTTTGTAAATATTTTTGCAAAAACACAAAAAAAATAGTTTTAATCTTTGTTTTCTCACAAACTTTAGGATTTTATTATAAAAATACAAAAAAATAAAAGATAATGCAAAAACCAAAAAAAAATATTATTAGGAAAATTATAAGAAAAACGAATTAGTTTAAAACTTTTTAAAATCAATTTTGCTAAAAAAATCATTTTAAAAACATTTTTTTATGAAAAACTTTTGAAGGAGCCTCTTTTTGGAAAAAAACCAAATTTTTTACAAATAAACCCTTCCAAACCCTTTTCTTTCTCCTTCTTCCTTTATCCCCTTCTCGGTTTTTTTTTCCCTTTTACGAAACCCTTGAAAACCTCTGGCCTCTCTCCATCGTCGCCCATCTCCAACAGATCCACCGATCACCCTCCCTATTTCCTCCTTCGTTCATCTCTAACCTCCTCTCCCCTTTCCCGAACCTTCTGCTTCCTCCTTCAAAAGGGACTCAGGAGAACCCTAAAAGGCCATGGTCTTCACCTCTCCCCTGCCCGGTACATAGTTTCTTCCTTCCTTCACTTTCGGACCACCGCTTCTTCACCCCCCCCCTTCATCGCTTCACACATTTTCCCCTTCCTCTTTCCTCTTTTTCCACTTCTATCTTCTCTTATCTTGACTATCTCTCAGCCAATTAAAGAGGAAGATCGTTCACCACACTACAACATCACCTAGAAGCCATTTCTCCTTCTTCGGTCAAAGCCCCCCCTACTTCTAATTTTCTCTTCTTTCTCTCGGATCCTCCCAAATCGAGCAAAGGAAATTTGACCTCCAGTAATAGCCACTGTAAGTGTCCATTTCTTCTGTTCTTCTTAATTTTCCTAGTTTTTTTTTTATCATCAAAGCACCATGTAGGATCGATTTGTTGGTGACAATATCGACCTACATCTGTGCGACATCAATGGAGTAAATCCGACAATTCCTTATTTTCCTGTGGTTTATTTTTGAATTTCTGTTCGGTTTACTTTTGTTCATGCCATTTTTTTTTATTTGTCTAAAAGCATCATCGACATCATCATTTTCGGCATTGTATTTCTTGCATCTTCATCATTTGCGTCTTCTGTACATTCTCACAGTCATTGTTAACATTTACGTATTTTGATTCGGTATAACATCGTTTTATATCTCACGGATCACCCTTTTTTTTTCTTTTTTTCTTTCTTTTTTTTCTATCTTTATGTTCTAGAATTTCCCTTTTAACATTCGTTTTGATTTTAATAAATCAATATGTTCCTTAGCATCGAATATCATTTTTTTTTAGATTTCTTATTTCTTTTCTGAATGCCTATTGATCTTAACCATCTGCTATGTTTCTGATTTCTCATTTCGTATCCATTAGTATATATATCATCCTCTCCCTTTTACTGCGGGAACAATGTTGTAATCATAAAGCCACCACGGAACGTACTAGATGTATTTCGAGTGCTATGGATAAGATGATTTCTCATCTCGTTCCGTTGTTAATATTCTATTCCTGTGTCAAGAGATCAATATTACAAAGAAAGAATTTGTCTGGTGTGTGACATTTTCCCTCTTCTCAAAGAAGCCAAAGTTATGCAAGTTGATCCTTACCTCGTTTACGGTAAGAGGGTTAAAGACTGAATCTGTCCCACCTGGTACAATCTCACTTGATCTGCTATGAGAATCTGATTCTATAGTGATATTTGTTATATGGTCAATTCAACAGAGAGAGCACACACTTTCACGATTCTGTTTGCCTATTTGGCCATTGCTGGCGATGGATTATGCAAAGCTAGATAGGAAGATCGATTTGCTATACATGTGCCATTAGTATTCGTCCACCATAAGGCAACACTGGCAGAACCATTGATTTTCCTTTTGACAAAAGGACTGACATATCAATTAATGGAAAAGGGGCTCACTGTTGCCCGGGCTATTTTAGAGGATCTTTGTTTGAGTCCTCCTCAACCAATGATATCTAGTGGGCTTATTGAATTTCTGGGCAATATAAGATACAAGGTAATTCGTGTGGGGCACTGAAGCACGAGATCCTCCTATTTCGTCATAGTGTTACTTCAATAAAATCAGTTGTGTGATCCATTGTTTGGCAGCTTATAATATCTCATTCTACAGCTGTGGGTAAATTCTTTCTTGAGGATTTTTTGCTTTTTCTCTATGTTAGGCATCCTGCACTGACTTTCCTTTTGTTTTTGCCATCTTTTTCCTTTTGAATATAATTGATTGTTGCACTCTTTATGTATGATTTTATATAGTTTTATTTTCAGTTCTTATGGCATCATTCCTGGCTTAAATTTAATTTTACCATGTCTCATCCTATATATCATTGTGTCAGTCAGTGTTTTCCTCTTTTATATCATATTCATTTTCATTATATTCCGTTCGTGTGATGTTTGCAACGTCTCATTACCTGTTGTTATGATTATTGAATTTCATCCGTATGAACCATACCATTGATGATTCACTGCATTTGGTATTTTGTTACTTTTGCAGCTCTGCAATGTGTTGTAGTATGTAGCTTAATTTCTATTTCCAATTCAGTCTCACCATGTATAGATCCCATTCTCCTCTCTTATTTATCTCATTCAATGTTTGCTATATTGCCTGAATGTAGCTATTCATCCTCCCCTTTGTTTTGATCCAGTCACGATGCATTTTTTTTATCATTCTCATAGCATGATATTTCCTCTGTCCTCGTCATGATTTGCATAAGATGTCCCTAACTCCAACATTTTCAAAGACCGCTACTTCTGAGTTAAAAGCCTGATTCATCAGGGAATCAGACTTGGGTTAGATTTCACAGGGTTCATACCTAATATGATTAAAACAAGTTCCACATATATTAGCACACCAAGGGAGCTTCAAAGAAAATGCACTCTACCCTAAATCACTGGGAAGGATCAAGTAGGGAAGAATCACTGACAAGGGAGGGTTGATCTTGGACATTTGTCGAAAGATGAGGATCTGGTGTATCCATCGGATAACTGTCCTCATAAATGGCTTTTCTGAGCTGCTGCGATTCATCATAGTGGCGCTGAAACTATAGTTGTTGGCCTTAAAGTTGTGTTGCAATTCTAATCCGTGGATATGTATACCATGCTGAATGTCTTAAAAACACTGACAGGTGGGTGATGACAGTGATTTCTTGAAGGTGAGGAGATAACGGGTGATATCCTCTCATCCATTGAGAGAGTATCATAAAAAAAAATTATTACAGGATATCACCCCTCTATTTTCAATGAATTGATTTTAGCCGATGCATAGTCTGATTCGTAGATGTGTGTTGAATGGTTAAACCTTGAGACTCTAATGTTTTATTACAAGAGGCTGGAAACTTTACCTAAAGAATGGTTAAATGTTCCAATGTTTGGAGGAATTTCATAGCTCCTTTCTGTAAAGGAGCTCAGAGAGAAGGTCGAACATTAGAAAACCCATGTCCTTAATCGATTTCTACAGAAACCAGAGGACCACGCTGCATATATACATGTTTTTGAGGTCAATCAGTGAAAAATTATTTTCACTCACCATCAGCAACTTACCTTGATCTGTAAAAATAGCTGCTTTGGATGCAGTTCGAACTACTGTCAAAGGAGACCTGGAGTTTTGAAGTGAATTTCATTATCTCCAGCATTTCTGCAGCAGGTAATTCCCCATTTTTCTCCCCTGTTCATTACTGTTACAGGTGCAGCACACTTGGCACCCACTTGCATCCATGTTGTAGCACCCTCTACAGCATCACACCCTCACATTGTTCTACATCTTTACACAATTTACGTTTCATACTAACTATATTTCTCTGTGGCATAGGTTAGTTTATATTTATTAACTATATGGCACATGCCAGTTTGCATACATTAGCTACATTTTGCATATGTTATTTTTTTTTTGAGACATTAGTTGTTAACATGTATATATCATTATATTGATGTCAAATAATACCCAATGCTTATATGAGTGACACAATGATGTTAGATATGTTGTGAACTGGTATAAGCTATCTTCAAAATCTTTTTTTTTTTACTGATTCTTTTTGGACTGCATATCATCTGTAACTACTGTCATTACCATCTATACTTTCCTGTGTACAACACCTTACCCTACACTGTTTCTGCCATTTATCACCCCCTTTGTCACCATTTGTAGCATATCATCCTTTCACTGCTGTCACATACTTACCCCTCATATACATGTACATATATAAGGTATACATATAGGTACATATATATATATATATATATATATATATATATATATATATATATATATATATATATATTCATGTGTATAGATACATGTACATATATAAGATATGCGTATATGCATGTACGTATATGAACATAGGTATATATGCCCCTTTTTCATCTTCTCATATATCTTGACATAGGTGCAATTTTCCTTCTCTTTTCTTTAACCAAGTTGTTTTGCTGGGAATATGAGGAGAATATTATCACTTGAGATTTGAGTTTTCAAAATTTGTAATAAGTTAGAACTTAATGAGAATTGATATTTCCTGCTTTAGGTAGAATGAATGAGCATTGTAAATATCATGAATTGCTTGTTTTCATGCATTTTTGCCTTTATTTCCCAAATTCTCATAATGGTGAAACACGAATGGCACGTGCACCATTTCGTAAGAGGTAATTGATACTAAGTTGATGATCCACATCAATGGCCATAGTCAGGGTGGGGATAAAACTTAGCATTTTTATCTTTTACAAAATAACATTAGATCCATTTTCAAAATTCATCATATTTTCCTTAAATATTTTTCTTCTTTTATCAGAATTTAACTTAAAATTAACTCAAGATGTATACCAATGGCCATAGTCAGGGTATATTGAGAGTAAATTTCATTTTAAATTCTATAAAATCACCAAAAATGTATTTTATTCTTCACTTGAATTTAAATGTAGTTATTACATAATACATTCAATGACCATAGTCAGGGATGTATTATGTCTTCAACCTCATTCTTAATTCATTTAAAGAATGAAATAGCCTTTCAAATTCCAATTTTGAATTCTTTAAATTCATTTCATCATTTAGGATAGAATTGCATCATACTTTTCAAAAATTCCTTTTAAAAATCCAAGTGATTGTGAGTATCTCTTCTTCAAATTCCTATTTCAATTCTACCTCATTTTTCAAATCCAAACTTTGAAATCAAATTCAAAGTTTAAATTCAACTTGATTCATTTTGTAAATTCCAAAATCAAGTTCAAAGCCCCATTCGACTTTGAAATTCATCCTCAAATCAATTTTGAAATTCCAAAAAAAATAAAGTTAAAATCTCAACTTGGATCCAGATTTCCAAGTATGAATCCAACTTCCCTTTTGGATCTTAGACCTCAGATCCACATTTCATCTTGGATTCAAAATCTTGGATCAAATCCATTCTAGGATCCAGAACCCAAATTTTACTTTGGATCTCAGACTTCAGATCCAAATCCATTCTAGAATCCAGAATCCAACTCTACTTTGGATCTCAGACTTCAGATCCAAATCCATTCTAGGATCTAGAATCCAACTCTACTTTGGATCTCAGACTTCAGATCCAAATTCATTCTAGGATCCAGAACCAACTCTACTTTGGATCTCAGACTTCAGATCCAAATTCATTCTAGGATCCGGAACCCAATCCTACATTGAATCTCAGACTTCAAATCCAACTCCATGATTAGGATCCAGAATCCAACTTCACCTTGGATCTCAGATTACAGATCCAAATTTCATTTGGGATCCAGAATTCAATTCTACTTTGGATCTCAGATTTCAGATCCAACTCCATCTTAGGGTCCGGAGTCCAACTCTATCTTGGATCTCAGATTTTAGATCCAAATACCATCTTGGATTCCAAATCTTGAATCCAATTCCATTTAAAATTCCAGATCCAAATTCTAGTTTAATTCCAATTCTTAAAACCAATTCCACTTCATTCCAGAGTTCAAATCAGGTTCCCATTTCAGATCCTAAATCCAAAATTCAACTTTGAACTCTATTCAGAATCAAGATCTTGGATTCGGATTTCATCTTGAAATTCCAATTTTCAAATCAAATTCTATTTCTCAAATTCTATTTTAAATTTCCTACATTTTATTCTGATTTCAAAACTTCAAAGATAGAATTCAATTTCATTCCAAATATTCATCCAAGTTCAAATTTCTAATTCAAAGTCCATTTATGACTTTGAAATTTCCTTTCTTCTCTTTTTCTCTTATCTCAGTTTCAAGATCATTTTCCAAACCCAGATTTATTTTCCCAAAGCTCTTGATTATTCTAAAAACTTAGAACTTTAAATCTTAAGTTCTAAGTTAGAAATCATTTCTTCACTTTATCAGACTCATCTCAGAAACACTTGGGAATTCTTCAAAACATTTTCAAAAAGAGCATACATCTTTGC
Organism: Nuphar pumila; assembly: GCF_984573655.1. NCBI lineage: Eukaryota > Viridiplantae > Streptophyta > Magnoliopsida > Nymphaeales > Nymphaeaceae > Nuphar > Nuphar pumila. Next base: position 65,651,561 of record NC_143255.1, on the reverse strand, counting down.
ATTTCGCACAAGCTTGATTCTTTGTGCATTTAGACTTAGAATAATTTCTTAGATAAATTCTTAGCAAAACAAAAGGCATAAAATTCGACCCTTGGTTCGATTACCCCTGGTAAAGGCGCCAGGAACGGTCGAACCTCGTACCGACGAGCGGATCCCGTCTCCTAGTTTTCTCGCAAATATTTCAAAAACGGAGGCGAGTTATTTCAAAAAATTTCAAAATTAAGGTCAAGTGAGACCCGCAAAAGAGTTCCTCTTCTTCTTTTCTCTTCTTTTCTCTTCCCTCTTTTCTTCCCGTCTTTTATTTTCTCCCTTCAAAAAGGAGGAAATAGAGGTTGGAAAGGAAAAGAGAAGGAAGAGAGAGAAATACGCAAGAGAGGAAAAATTTTGCGATGATCAGAGTCCGCTTTCAATGTTTCACCAATCTTCTGTACCGCATCTCACTTTGCAGTTGATGATATTACTTCCATTGCATAATTGACTCTGTATTTCAGTAATCTTGCATTAGTTCCAAACTGGTTGCCTACCAAAACTGTTATAGATCTACCATGCGGATTTGCATCCTATCAAGCAGGATTTGCATTCATAATGCATTATTGCATTTCCATGGGAATAATATCTAATTCTGTGCATGATGGATCAGAGCAGTCCCCTGTAAGTCTAACCATTTGATAACTCCATGGCATCAATATGCTGACCAAGGTAATCGGCACCAACGAGATACTTGTTCAACACGCCTATCTGACGTGGATTCAGAACGGCGAAGCATATGTACTCCAGCATTGGCTGTCTCATTGCCTCCTCATCTTTATGTTCTTTTCAACATTTATATTTCAGCCTTTTAGATTAACTGCAGTTGCATTTCTGTATAACTATCTGGTTTTTTTTTTATGAACCTGTCTGATAGATCTTACTTTGCTATCACTATGCTGGTACAGTCAGGATAACATGCTTACTGATATTGAAACTGCAGTAATAAGAAAGTCCATCATCATATTTATATTAATCCCATTCTTTTATCAGGACCATTCATGTCTATGTATAAAGTTTCCCTTTTGCATTTTTTTTTCTCTTCCTTTCTGTTTTCTTTTGTCTGGCTATTGATTTATTTATCAGAGTATACTTGCACTTTACTATACATATCCTATAGCCGTGCCTCTTGAACAAGGCCTATTACCTGTTATATATAGTGTGTAAACTTTGTCCATTTTGTATTCAGCTCACTAATTCCACTGCATATTTCGTGAAGATTTTTAGATTTTTTTTATCTATGTTAATCTCTAACAAACAACATCCCTTTTGCATAGCCTCATTACTGTATCTTATATATCATCTCAGGTATATACTGTAAGTTCAAATTTTTTTTTTTTTTTACCGGGTATTTACATGGTGGAGGGTATATACATCAATAATATTTGGCACCCTGATAATCGGTTATACCTGTAACATGTCAAAGTATACCTTGGCTGTAAACTATAATGTTGTTATACACATTGGTTGGTTGCCATTAAAAGGCAATTTCGGATTTACCAGGATGATTCTAGATATATTCAAAAATCGGCATGATGGTTTGAGTTTTTTATTTATTTATTTATTTATTTATTTATTTATTTTCTTTCCTACTATAATTCATGAAAAATCACCTGTGTCCGGTCATCAACATAGGACTTTCAACCTCCTCCCTGCACATTGTATTTCTTATCTCAAATCTCACTTGTAGGAAAAACTGACGGATGCTGACATCTTTTAATTTCGTATTTCCTTTTTTTTTTTTACTTTATGCCAGAGATGTAATAATCAAATTTCAGAATAATATTTACTTTACTGCTTAGATTAGGATGCATATCATGTAGTTTGAGTTCCTGCAATATCTTGATTCTATGATTCATGCATCTTGTTTGCAAAATCACCATGGGTGTACATGAATGGCACGTGCACCAACTCTTAGAGAGTTGATGAACTCGGTGGAATCCATATTTACGGCCCTAGTCGGAATATGGACGAGACACAGATCCATCATCTTTCTACTAGTCACACTGAGCCTACACTCTTAGGCTATCTTAAAAAGTGCACCTCATATTTTCAATTTTGTAAAATATTGTGAATTAAATCAATTAAACTCTGAACATGTTCATGGCCACAGTCAGAATATGTGAAGGATTTACTTTGACTTAATACACATTTTTCCAACAAATTTCTCAGAAAGTCTTCCCAGATGTCCTTTTCCAAAGTGCATTCATATATTCAAGTCATCTGCATCATGGCCTCATCTGCTTTCCTCATGATTTTCTCAAGAAAATTTCACTCCATGGAAATTGATTCCTCAAGAAACTTCTAAAATTTTAAAATTAGAATTTTCAAGTCAAGTTTTCCCATGATTTTCCCTGAAAATATTATTTTCTTAAGATTCATTTTCAAAAGGAATTTCTCATCTTTCTCAAAAACAAAAATCGATTTTCAGATATTTCAAGGACAATATTCTCAGGATTTCAATTTCCTAAGTTTTTTATTTTCCTTCTCTAAAGAGTTTTCCAATGAATTTCAATCATTTTCCAAAGAAAGTTTTCAAATTTTGAAGTTTTCTCTGACAAGCATTTTCCTTTAAATGTTTACCCTTTTCTCAAGAATTCTTTCATTTTCCCAGGATTTTCATCCATTCACGATTTTCCCACACCTTTATAAACTTTCTCGTGATTTCAAAGCCCTTTCATCTGAGTTTCCTGAGAGGTTGATTTCCATCTTTTTCTTGAGAAATGCTTTTTAACTCCAAAGCATTTTCTAAGCATACATCATGTTTTCCCAATTTACATTTTACAAAATATCATAGCACATGCCTGAATTCTCTGTGCATTTAGGATAGAACACAATTTCAATGATTTAGCTAAGTCAAGCACAATTTCGGTCCTTGGTTCGATTACCCCTGTCAAAGGCGGCAGGAATGGTCGAATCTCGTACCGACAGGTCTAGCCCCATCCCATGGATTTTCCCGTTATTTTCAAAAATGGAGACGAGTATTTCAAAACAAATTTCCAAAATTCTGGTCAAGTTTGACTCGCGAAAGCATTTTCCTCTCTCTCCCGCAAGGGAAGGGACGACGAAAATTTCGCGATGATAACAGTGCTCTATCTGGCTGCCTTTCTCATACTATGCAAGAAATCCACCACAAGCATTCTGATTGACAGAAATATATAAAAGAAGTGGCTTCCCCAGTTCTGCTGGCTTCAGAACCGGTGGGTTGAGGAAATACTGCTTGATGCGCTCAAATGAGAGCTGACATTCTGGTCCCCACTCGAATTTTACTTCTTTTCTCAGTAAGTGATTGAAGGGTTCACATCTCATGGCCAAATTAGAGATGAAGCGGTGAATCGACTGAATGCACCCTTGAAGGCTTCGCAGTTCTCTAAGATTGGTGGGAGGCGGCATATCAATTATTGTCTTTGCCTTGGCAGGATCCACCTCTATGCCTTTCTTGCTGAGCATAAATCCAAGCAGCTTGCCTAACTCTACCCCGAAAACGCAATTCTGCGGATTGAGTCTCAACTTGTACAGAATAAGTCTTTCAAAGACTTGGCCGAGAGAATCAAGATGATCCTCTCCTTCTTTGGATTTGACCAGGATGTCATCCACATAGGCATCCATGTTCTTGTGCATCTGGTCATGAAAAATAACTGTCATTGCTCTCTGATAGGTTGCTCCAGCATTCTTAAGCCCAAACGGCATGACTGTATAGCAAAATGTACCCCAAGGTGTGGTAAAAGGCGTTTTTGACTGGTCACGAGCGGCCAGTTTGATCTGATTGTAGCCTGAGTATCCATCTATAAAGGAAAATATGGCATGACGCGCCGTGCTATCGATCAAAAAATCGATGTTGGGGAGTGGATAATCATCCTTTGGGGTGGCTTTGTTTAGATCCCTGAAATCAATGCAAATCCAAACTTTGCCATTCTTTTTGGGAACTGCCACGATGTTCGCCAGCCAGTCTGAATAGTTAATAGTCCGGATGAATCCTGCCTTTAGCAATTCCTCAAGTCCTTCTTTAACTTGTGGTGCCACTCGGGGATCCATTTTTCTGAGTTTTTGCTTGATCGGCTTGACATCAGACTTTAGTACGAGACGATGCTCGACCAGTTTGGGATCTAAGCCTGGCATATCCTCATAAGTCCAAGCAAAGACTTCTTGATGATGTCTGAGAAAGTGGATGAGCATTTCCCTCTCATCTGAATTTAAGCTGAAACCAATTTTGAGGATCTTCGGATCATCTTCTGAACCAATGTTGACATCCTCCGTCGGGTCTTGAACCAACAACGATGGTTCATACTGCTTCTGAATACTGGCAATTCTTGAATCGTTGAGTTAAACTCCGCTAATTCTTTGATATGCTATGTTACCTTGCTTACCTTTGTCCCTGCCTTTGCCTTGCAGATTCTGGCAGGTTTGGATTTATTTTGAGAAAAATTAGAATTGATGACGAGTCTTTAGAGCGATTTAGGAGCCATGATTCTGGCAATCCTGAATGTGCAAAAAAAGGTTTTTTTTTAGAAAAGGTGAGATTCAAAAATAGCCTTTTGTACAGAAATAGAGAATGATGCCATAGATAAAATATAAAGAGAGAATGATATATGCCAAGATACAAAAAAAGATCAACATTTCATTGATTTAATAAAGTTTGAGAACATTAGCTTATTATTTACAGAAGAGTTTGATCAAGACAAAACTGGAACTGAATTGCCCCTACAAATGATAAGAAAAGAAAGCAGAAAACAATGGCATTGTCTGCACTCTGCTCCTTTTATGAAGGTGGTTTTTCTGCCTGATGACTGACTGGTGAAACCTAAGCCTGTACCATCAACATGCCGAGCAGGGACGATTGGCTCTATCATGCCGTCCTCGTTTTTACCAAGGCCTCCGAAGGGCTGGTAGCCATGCCTCATCAGTAAATCAAATCCCTTCTTGGTTGTCGAGAACTGAGGAAAAAGAGGATGATCCTTGAAAGAAGTGCAATTGAGGCATCCACCCAGCTTGAAGAACAAGGGCCCTGCCACTGTACTATCACGGTGACATTCTTTGTTGGCTGGACTTCTTTCAGTTTGAGCATATCCAGACTTTCACTAAGATTAATTTTATCAACTTCCCGGATGCTCGGAATGTCGGCAGTGAAAGTAGGACGGGGAATCATCGGTTGCAGGAGTCTTTCTTCTGGATCTTCTCTCATAACAGTGGTAATCATGCCTCCCTTCGACCATTTTATGCATTGGTGAAGGGTTGAAGGAACGGCATTGGCATTATGAATCCAGGTGCGCCCTAGCAGAAGATTGTATGTGGGTGGCACATTTACCACGTGGAATAACACAGTGTGCACCGAGTAGTTGATAAAGATTTCAAGAAAAACTTCCCCTCTGGTTGTTTGCCCGTGGTTGTCAAAACCGTAGATCGTGATCAGATCTGGGGTATATTCTTCTTCTTTCAGGCCTAAGGCCCTGACTGTCATTTTCGGACAGATGTTGAGGTTGCTGCCTTCGTCAACGAGCACATGAGGGACAATCATGCCCCTGGTCCGCACTACTATGTATAAGGCATTATTGTGGAATGAATGAGGCTTTGGCAAATCCTCATCAGAAAATGTTATTGGTGCATTCGTCATTGCTTGATTGACGATCTGAGCCATATCCTGCGGAGTCGTGCTAGGTTTGACCTTGATCTTGCACAGCAGATCATCTAGCACTTGCTGATGCTCTGGGGAAACATGGGTTAAGTCCAGGATAGAGATGTTCGATAATGTCGTGATCGGTTTCTGAACTGATCCCAAAGTCTCACCCTTCTTTGAAGCTGCTTTGATAAAGCACTTTGGAATTCTGGAAATTTTCTTGGCGACTTCTGCTGGCTCTTTCACTGGCTTTTCACTGCTAAAAAATGAAGTGATATCCACCCTCTTGGCAGAAGATTGTACCTGACGTAGGACTAGGACCTGATGTTGATCCTGAATGTCCTGGCTGGAACACGGTTGAATGCTGCTGTAACGCCCCGGATTTCCAAAACAAAGCTAAGTTAAAATTTTCATGAATTTCTTTTTTTTTCTTTGCAGCGGAACTTAGAAAAGCTTTTAGCAGCGGAATAAGACGATAATGAGTCGTCGGTTTTAGAAAGCTCCGAGCACGTTGCAGGTATGTGGCCAAGCAACTCATTGACCACCAAAGTGTTCCATTTTATCGAAAACCACATGTTTATTACAACACTACTGCTTAGAAAAGCAGTATAGGTTCAATAAAAGGAAGCAGTACAAAATCTGTCTAGAGAAACCCTGGAACTCGATGCCGCCTTGCTTCGCATATCGTCACGCAGGTCCAACACCTGAAATCCCCATAAAACGGGGTCAGAGCCACTGATGGTCTGGTAAGCATGCAGTCATACATCCATTCAACTCAAATACAATAATGACCACTCAGGGTCGCAATGCGCAATAACGACGCTCAAGCCTCCAAGACTTAGCGTATATCGCAGGAGCCTCCTCAGGGCTATGAGTTGAACATCCGCTCGAGTCTTCATGACTTAGAGCAAGCTTTTTCAGGGCTGTGATTTGAATAGCCGCATAAGTCTCCACGACTTAGCCATGACCTCTTCCGGGTCTCAAAGTGATGTCTAGCTCAAGTCTTCATACTTGGCACATCCGTATCCCACGCATCTAAGGACAACTTCTCGAGCTTCGCTTAGTCGTGCGGATACAACACGGGTCTTTGCCCAGTCGGTCCAGTAGTATACCGAACATGACACCTTCACAAAGGTTATGCAGGACTGACTCAACACGTCATCCACTCATACATTCAAAGCATCGTTGTACCTAGAACTAATGCATTGTTTGATAATTAACCGCTCCCGCCTTTGGTACGCAGGTAGAGCTATTGTCCGGGCATCAACGCGACGTTCTGGGGGTTGATTATTCTATGTATTTTAGATACCCCAGAGGCCTGTTGACCCTATCCATAGTAGGGCAGTGTGTTTCAACTGGGAGAATCCTACTAGGCCCATATTCGGATGCATTCTCTACTTGCAGTAGTTGGGTTCAATCCTTAGATCTTAAGGATAACCACGACCCCAAAACCCATGAGTGACTGAGGCCATTGTGGACTCTATCAGGTCCAAAGTAAAATACATGTCACTCAAGGCTGTACCATCACTGTCATTCCACAGTGAGCATAATTCCTGAAGGGGTCTGCCAGTCTTACAATTACTTGGACAGAATCTGCATGCCATTTAGGCAGCCTGTGCTTTTAGCACTACGGGAGTATGTACCCGACCCCATTCAGTCTTCCCCAACACAGTCATTACTGAGGGGGTACCCCTAACACGATCTTCAACCGCGGGGTATGTGCGACCTTAAGTCTTATTCATATGCATGCAGAACACCGCTCTTTGGCACTTCGGACACCACGAGCATCAGACCTCTTTGGGTGGAAACAACACACTCTGGCTCTTCGGCCATTACGAGTCTGGTTGTGTAACCGTTCTCAATGAGCATGCATATGACTCGATCTAAATAGATCGGCTACTCGGCGTATTTTTACGCAACGAGTCCAAACCTAGCCAAGGCGCAACCTCTACTCCAGCTCAGCGGCCCTTACGAGCAAGGTGCCCTTGCAGGCACAAGGATACGAGCCGATCTGGCATCGTTCCATCAACGGACATCATTATGCCGTTCCATTGGTTCCGGCAGCTCTTCTGCCGACCATTTCGTCAGCACCTCCCCTGCTCTACCGGCAGTGGTGCGACGAACCCTTCTACGTTGTAGAGGGCAAACCATGAACTGGGTAGCACTCTGCTATATGTCAGAGTATCCTGCTACGTTCTTTCTGAGCTATTCTTAGCTTCTTCAGAAATTTCAGCAGCACCTCCTCTCTTTTACGGAGAAAGCGTGCGTTTCTTTTATCCATTTCAGCGGCATCTCCCCTCTTTGGTAGGAAATCGCCACGCTTAATTCGGGAAATGGATGCGCACCGTTGTGCGTACTTTGCATCCATCAAGGCTGCAGGAACCCTGGGCCATAGCCAGGCCATACGTAATTAACTTAGTCTTTACGTAAAGAGCATTTTGCCAAAAAGCGAAGCCTTTCCAATAGGGGCTTCATTCGTCAAGCAGAGTTTTGAACGAGGAGCGGTCAAGGAATCGCATGGGCGATTTGGAGTTGATCTCCATTTGAACGCTCATTTATACGCTATATATGTAGTATAAGCAGAAGCCTGTGCTTTATACAGCGGCGGCGTAAAGAAATGCATATACTATTGTTCAGTGTGTGTAACTGAACGAAATATTCTACATATATAACAAAGCAGAAGCCTTGGCATCGTTCGACGCGACGGCGTAAGTAAAGACATTGCAGAAGGCAGGAGCCTTGTCATCGTTCGACGCGACGGCGTAAGTAAATGCATAATCGGAAGTCGAGAAAACAGGGAGCCTTGGCATCATACGACGCGACGGCAAAGGTAAATTACATAGCCTGTGCGATATAAGACGCGTCGGCAGGATCAGCAGATATACACCTAGATCTGTATCCAACGATAGTTACGAGACGAGCGAGTGAACACCGAAGTGTCCTAGAGGGCTCAACCAAGAACTAGGGTGAGATACTATTTTTGAAGAACGCATATACTGCGCATTCGAACATATATATCCGACGATAGTTACGAGGTGAGCGTGTGAACACCGAAGCGTCCTAGAGGGCTCAACCAAGAACTAAAGCAAGATACTACTTCAGAAAGTATATTCTATATATAAACAACCAAATACTTGAGAGAGATGGATCAACGAAGCGAACTTACTTCAAATCGTGGAAGAAACGGCTCTGGGTTGCTTCTTTGGCTTCGAGCCTTCCTTCGAGAGGTCAGACTAAGTCAGATGAAGCTGACTTAGTTGAGAAAGAGGTAGAGTAGGTCAAGCTACTCAACCTAAGTGGTTTGAACCAAACAGGGTTCGATCCAAGTCAACTGGGTTAAGCAGGTTCGAACTCAGCTCAAGTAGGCTAAGTCTGGGTTCAGAAATCCAAATCGGAATCTGGACAAAAAGGGACTTTGACTTTGACTTTAAACCCAACTAGGTTCAAGTCAAGTCAACTAGGTTAGGACTAGGTCAAGTGGGTTCAGACCCAGGTTAGGTGAGCTAGGACCAGGTCAGGCAGGCTCAGACCAGGTCAGGTGGGTTCAGGCCAGGTCAGGTGGGCTCAGACTCACTTGGGCTCACTGGGGGAGGTTTAGGAGAGAGAGAGAAGGCAAGAGAGAGAGGGGGGGTCGAAATTATGAGAAGAGAGAGAGTGGGGAGGGCTATTTATAGCCCAAGCCCACCTCCTCTTGGGTTTTTCCATGCCCCTTTTACCCCTGAGATATATTTTAATTCCTGGAGGTTCCTTTTGAGGTGGGGCCCACAAGATATTTCCATAGGATATTTTGTGGGTCCCACAAGATATTTTCTGAGGAATATTTCTGTGGGTCCCACCAATATTTCCGTGGGTCCCGCAAGAATTTCGGGTTTCCGGCGATTTTTTCCAAAAAATTCTGAGTACGCCATTTTCTTCGTATTGACGTAACTAAGAAAGTTGGCTCGTACGAATCTATTGATTTCGTTTAGTTAGGAAGTTATGGCTTCCAGAGTGTTTGAGCATATATTCGCAATTCGACGAATATCCTAAGTATAACTGGCTCGTACAAATCGATCTGATTCGTATTTCGGGTTCAGATGCTATTTTTACTTGAAAAATGCCTCGTGAATTTCTTCAGAAAGATACTGAAAAATTATGGGTCTTACATCATTACCCCCTTAAAGGAATTTCGTCCGCGAAATTCAGTTAAGAGTACTAAGTGCGTAACTCGGGATATTTCTCCCATATGTTAGATTCATAATGTTGTTCACTTAGTTCAACATCGTATTTATTCCAGTCATAACCTCATATCATGATTCCTGATCAATGAGGTATGTTTCTCATATCTGAGTTCAAATTATGCTACAACCACGATAGTTTGTTGAATCAATGTTCTTCCAACCGGCTATTATTATAGCCATCCTGTGTAACTATTTTGTACACACAGATCATTCTTCTAGAGATTAACCATATTGGAATAAGTCCCCTGTCAGACTACCTGGTATTGGAAACGTACCTCCTCACAGGTTCGCCTTCGTCAGACTTACCTGATATTGGATCAGTACACCCTCACAGAATCATACTAGCCAAGCTACTGGTTTTGGAACATATACACTTGCACGGAGCTGTATACCCTCACAGGCTCACTCTGGCTAGACGATCTGATCTTGAATATGTAAAACCTCACAGGACTCTCTTCTTGGGAACAATTCCTCGATGGTTTATTTTATTAAGTAACTTTTAACGTTCTAATTATGCAAACTTAATTTCTCAATCATGGGGTCTATAGCCATAAATTTTGGGCATAAGCACTTAAGATTTTTATTTGACAAATCCAAAAAATTACTTTACAGAGCAAGGATACATATCTATCCAGATGACCGTACACAAGGTCATAAGCCACTTGTCTCAAGCATTCATTGGATCTTGTCTTTCAATTGCTTCTTACCCAACACAACTCTATCTATCAAGGTATTCAGATTCCTTGATACGATCATTATCCGTGAGTTATTCGGCTGTCACCGCATAGACACGACCTGCCACAGGTTTCTGCTCTATCCTGGGTAGTGGCAGTCGTTGTTGTTGTATTTGTTGAGAGGGTCCTCCAGATCCCATATTTCTTCGTTGAAGATCTGAGGCCTTCTTGCGGCATTCTCTTACACGATGCCCTGGTTTGCCGCAATACAGGCAACCTCCCGTATCGCGAGGACAAACCCCTCCGGGATGATCTGAGCTACACCTTGGGCATCGAAAATTAGACTGTTGGTAGGGCTGATTGGCTTCTACCATCTGTAATGGCCGTTCGGCCGGTGGAGTAAAGTTGTTCTCCTGAAAATCCCTCTTATAAAAAGCTGGTCGTGATTCTTGGCCACCAGGGAACGTCCTCTTGTTGTTCCCATTACTTGCTACCGGTCGCTTTACTACGACCCCTTTGCATCGCTCCCAGTCTGCACTAATCTTTGAAGCTGCTGCCACAGCGGCTTGAAATGTTTGGGGCATGCTAGTTATGACTCGAGATCGTAGCCCTTCCCGAAATCCATTGATATATTTATCGGCCCTCTCTAGGTCAGTATCGAATAACCGAGAGCAGTACCGCTCAAGGTTCTGAAACTTGGTAGTATAGTCGATAAGACTCATACCACCCTGCTCTAGTTCCAGAAACTCCATCTTTTTCTTATTTCTGGAGTGTATCGGAAAGTAGTTATCCAAAAATTCCCTCCGAAAATCATTCCAAGGGATGACTTCGTGAAGTGAGAACTGGATAATCCTAGTGGTATCCCACCACTTTCGTGCATTATCCTTCAGCCTATATGTGCCGAAGTTAGTCTTTCTATCCTCTGGTACTCCCAATACCAGGAATGCACGCTCTGTTTCCTCGATCCAGCTTTCTGCGAGCTCTTGATCGGCACTGCCAACGAAAACAGGTGGGTCGAGTTTGAGGAACCTTTCATATGTTATTCCTCCAAGGTTCTCATTGCGAGGTGGGGTTGGTGCTTGCCTTGATTCACGAATGGCAGACGCAAGCCTGTTGAGTGTCTCTAGCAGGAAGCCCTGTGTATGGGACTCCTCGCTCGGCATGGTTCTCCTCGTCCTAGGGGCCATTTATCTATTGACGCAATATACCAAAATCAGAGAAAGTATAAGATTTATACTTACAGTGCGATACCGCAAACATGACGGATCTTGAACCAGGTTTCTCAGACTCATGCTCTGATACCAATTCTGTAACGCCCCGGATTTCCAAAACAAAGCTAAGTTAAAATTTTCTTGAATTTCTTTTTTTTTTCTTTGCAGCGGAACTTAAAAAAGCTTTTAGCAGCGGAATAAGACGATAATGAGTCGTCGGTTTTAGAAAGCTCCGAGCACGTTGCAGGTATGTGGCCAAGCAACTCATTGACCACCAAAGTGTTCCATTTTATCGAAAACCACATGTTTATTACAACACTACTGCTTAGAAAAGCAGTATAGGTTCAATAAAAGGAAGCAGTACAAAATCTGTCTAGAGAAACCCTGAAACTCGATGCCGCCTTGCTCCGCATATCGTCACGCAGGTCCAACACCTGAAATCCCCATAAAACGGGGTCAGAGCCACTGATGGTCTGGTAAGCATGCAGTCATACATCCATTCAACTCAAATACAATAATGACCACTCAGGGTCGCAATGCGCAATAACGATGCTCAAGCCTCCAAGACTTAGCGTATATCGCAGGAGCCTCCTCAGGGCTATGAGTTGAACATCCGCTCGAGTCTTCATGACTTAGAGCAAGCTTTTTCAGGGCTGTGATTTGAATAGCCGCATAAGTCTCCACGACTTAGCCATGACCTCTTTCGGGTCTCAAAGTGATGTCTAGCTCAAGTCTTCATACTTGGCACATCCGTATCCCACGCATCTAAGGACAACTCCTCGAGCTTCGCTTAGTCGTGCAGATACAACACGGGTCTTTGCCCAGTCGGTCCAGTAGTATACCGAACATGACACCTTCACAAAGGTTATGCAGGACTGACTCAACACGTCATCCACTCATACATTCAAAGCATCGTTGTAACTAGAACTAATGCATTGTTTGATAATTAACCGCTCCCGCCTTTGGTACGCAGGTAGAGCTATTGTCCGGGCATCAACGCGACGTTCTGGGGGTTGATTATTCTATGTATTTTAGATACCCCAGAGGCCTGTTGACCCTATCCATAGTAGGGCAGTGTGTTTCAACTGGGAGAATCCTACTAGGCCCATATTCGGATGCATTCTCTACTTGCAGTAGTTGGGTTCAATCCTTAGATCTTAAGGATAACCACGACCCCAAAACCCATGAGTGACTGAGGCCATCGTGGACTCTATCAGGTCCAAAGTAAAATACATGTCACTCAAGGCTGTACCATCACTGTCATTCCACAGTGAGCATAATTCCTGAAGGGGTCTGCCAGTCTTACAATTACTTGGACAGAATCTGCATGCCATTTAGGCAGCCTGTGCTTTTAGCACTACGGGAGTATGTACCCGACCCCATTCAGTCTTCCCCAACACAGTCATTACTGAGGGGGTACCCCTAACACGATCTTCAACCGCGGGGTATGTGCGACCTTAAGTCTTATTCATATGCATGCAGAACACCGCTCTTTGGCACTTCGGCCACCACGAGCATCACACCTCTTTGGGTGGAAACAACACACTCTGGTTCTTCGGCCCTTACGAGTCTGGTTGTGTAACCGTTCTCAATGAGCATGCATATGACTCGATCTAAATAGATCGGCTACTCGGCGTATTTTTACGCAACGAGTCCAAACCTAGCCAAGGCGCAACCTCTACTCCGGCTCAGCTGCCCTTACGAGCAAGGTGCCCTTGCAGGCACAAGGATACGAGCCGATCTGGCATCGTTCCATCAACGGACATCATTATGCCGTTCCATTGGTTCCGGCAGCTCTTCTGCCGACCATTTCGTCAGCACCTCCCCTGCTCTACCGGCAGTGGTGCGACGAACCCTTCTACGTTGTAGAGGGCAAACCATGAACTGGGTAGCACTCTACTATATGTCAGAGTATCCTGCTACGTTCTTTCTGAGTTATTCTTAGCTTCTTCAGAAATTTCAGCAGCACCTCCTCTCTTTTACGGAGAAAGCGTGCGTTTCTTCTATCCATTTCAGCGGCATCTCCCCTCTTTGGTAGGAAATCGCCACGCTTAATTCGGGAAATGGATGCGCACCGTTGTGCGTACTTTGCATCCATCAAGGTTGCAGGAACCCTGGGCCATAGCCAGGCCATACGTAATTAACTTAGTCTTTACGTAAAGAGCATTTTGCCAAAAAGCGAAACCTTTCCAATAGGGGCTTCATTCGTCAAGCAGAGTTTTGAACGAGGAGCGGTCAAGGAATCGCATGGGCGATTTGGAGTTGATCTCCATTTGAACGCTCATTTATGTGCTATATATGTAGTATAAGCAGAAGCCTGTGCTTTATACAGCGGCGGCGTAAAGAAATGCATATACTATTGTTCAGTGTGTGTAACTGAACGAAATATTCTACATATATAACAAAGCAGAAGCCTTGGCATCGTTCGACGCGACGGCGTAAGTAAAGACATTGCAGAAAGCAGGAGCCTTGTCATCGTTCGACGCGACGGCGTAAGTAAATGCATAATCGGAAGTGCAGAAAACAGGGAGCCTTGGCATCATACGACGCGACGGCAAAGGTAAATTACATAGCCTGTGCGATATAAGACGCGTCGGCAGGATCAGCAGATATACACCTAGATCTGTATCCAACGATAGTTACGAGACGAGCGAGTGAACACCGAAGTGTCCTAGAGGGCTCAACCAAGAACTAGGGTGAGATACTATTTTTGAAGAACGCATATACTGCGCATTCGAACATATATATCCGACGATAGTTACGAGGCGAGCGCGTGAACACCGAAGCGTCCTAGAGGGCTCAACCAAGAACTAAAGCAAGATACTACTTCAGAAAGTATATTTTATATACAAACAACCAAATACTTGAGAGAGATGGATCAACGAAGCGAACTTACTTCAAATCGTGGAAGAAACGGCTCTGGGTTGCTTCTTTGGCTTCGAGCCTTCCTTCGAGAGGTCAGACTAAGTCAGATGAAGCTGACTTAGTTGAGAAAGAGGTAGAGTAGGTCAAGCTACTCAACCTAAGTGGTTTGAACCAAACAGGGTTCGATCCAAGTCAACTGGGTTAAGCAGGTTCGAACTCAGCTCAAGTAGGCTAAGTCTGGGTTCAGAAATCCAAATCGGAATCTGGACAAAAAGGGACTTTGACTTTGACTTTAAACCCAACTAGGTTCAAGTCAAGTCAACTAGGTTAGGACTAGGTCAAGTGGGTTCAGACCCAGGTTAGGTGAGCTAGGACCAGGTCAGGCAGGCTCAGACCAGGTCAGGTGGGTTCAGGCCAGGTCAGGTGGGCTCAGACTCACTTGGGCTCACTGGGGGAGGTTTAGGAGAGAGAGAGAAGGCAAGAGAGAGAGGGGGGGTCGAAATTATGAGAAGAGAGAGAGTGGGGAGGGCTATTTATAGCCCAAGCCCACCTCCTCTTGGGTTTTTCCATGCCCCTTTTACCCCTGAGCTATATTTTAATTCCTGGAGGTTCCTTTTGAGGTGGGGCCCGCAAGATATTTCCATAGGATATTTTGTGGGTCCCACAAGATATTTTCTGAGGAATATTTCTGTGGGTCCCACCAATATTTCCGTGGGTCCCGCAAGAATTTCGGGTTTTCGGCGATTTTTTCCGAAAAATTCTGAGTACGCCATTTTCTTCGTATTGACGTAACTAAGAAAGTTGGCTCGTACGAATCTATTGATTTCGTTTAGTTAGGAAGTTATGGCTTCCAAAGTGTTTGAGCATATATTCCCAATTCGACGAATATCCTAAGTATAACTGGCTCGTACAAATCGATCTGATTCGTATTTCGGGTTCAGATGCTATTTTTACTTGAAAAATGCCTCGTGAATTTCTTCAGAAAGATACTGAAAAATTATGGGTCTTACATCATTACCCCCTTAAAGGAATTTCGTCCGCGAAATTCAGTTAAGAGTACTAAGTGCGTAACTCGGGATATTTCTCCCATATGTTAGATTCATAATGTTGTTCACTTAGTTCAACATCGTATTTATTCCAGTCATAACCTCATATCATGATTCCTGATCAATGAGGTATGTTTCTCATATCTGAGTTCAAATTATGCTACAACCACGATAGTTTGTTGAATCAATGTTCTTCCAACCGGCTATTATTATAGCCATCCTGTGTAACTATTTTGTACACACAGATCATTCTTCTAGAGATTAACCATATTGGAATAAGTCCCCTGTCAGACTACCTGGTATTGGAAACGTACCTCCTCACAGGTTCGCCTTCGTCAGACTTACCTGATATTGGATCAGTACACCCTCACAGAATCATACTAGCCAAGCTACTGGTTTTGGAACATATACACTTGCACGGAGCTGTATACCCTCACAGGCTCACTCTGGCTAGACGATCTGATCTTGAATATGTAAAACCTCACAGGACTCTCTTCTTGGGAACAATTCCTCGATGGTTTATTTTATTAAGTAACTTTTAACGTTCTAATTATGCAAACTTAATTTCTCAATCATGGGGTCTATAGCCATAAATTTTGGGCATAAGCACTTAAGATTTTTATTTGACAAATCCAAAAAATTACTTTACAGAGCAAGGATACATATCTATCCAGATGACCGTACACAAGGTCATAAGCCACTTGTCTCAAGCATTCATTGGATCTTGTCTTTCAATTGCTTCTTACCCAACACAACTCTATCTATCAAGGTATTCAGATTCCTTGATACGATCATTATCCGTGAGTTATTCGGCTGTCACCGCATAGACACGACCTGCCACAGGTTTCTGCTCTATCCTGGGTAGTGGCAGTCGTTGTTGTTGTATTTGTTGAGAGGGTCCTCCAGATCCCATATTTCTTCGTTGAAGATCTGAGGCCTTCTTGCGGCATTCTCTTACACGATGCCCTGGTTTGCCGCAATACAGGCAACCTCCCGTATCGCGAGGACAAACCCCTCCGGGATGATCTGAGCTACACCTTGGGCATCGAAAATTAGACTGTTGGTAGGGCTGATTGGCTTCTACCATCTGTAATGGCCGTTCGGCCGGTGGAGTAAAGTTGTTCTCCTGAAAATCCCTCTTATAAAAAGCTGGTCGTGATTCTTGGCCACCAGGGAACGTTCTCTTGTTGTTCCCATTACTTGCTACCGGTCGCTTTACTACGACCCCTTTGCATCGCTCCCAGTCTGCACTAATCTTTGAAGCTGCTGCCACAGCGGCTTGAAATGTTTGGGGCATGCTAGTTATGACTCGAGATCGTAGCCCTTCCCGAAATCCATTGATATATTTATCGGCCCTCTCTAGGTCAGTATCGAATAACCGAGAGCAGTACCGCTCAAGGTTCTGAAACTTGGTAGTATAGTCGATAAGACTCATACCACCCTGCTCTAGTTCCAGAAACTCCATCTTTTTCTTATTTCTGGAGTGTATCGGAAAGTAGTTATCCAAAAATTCCCTCCGAAAATAATTCCAAGGGATGACTTCGTGAAGTGAGAACTGGATAATCCTAGTGGTATCCCACCACTTTCGTGCATTATCCTTCAGCCTATATGTGCCGAAGTTAGTCTTTCTATCCTCTGGTACTCCCAATACCAGGAATGCACGCTCTGTTTCCTCGATCCAGCTTTCTGCGAGCTCTGGATCGGCACTGCCAACGAAAACAGGTGGGTCGAGTTTGAGGAACCTTTCATATGTTATTCCTCCAAGGTTCTCATTGCGAGGTGGGGTTGGTGCTTGCCTTGATTCACGAATGGCAGACGCAAGCCTGTTGAGTGTCTCTAGCAGGAAGCCCTGTGTATGGGACTCCTCGCTCGGCATGGTTCTCCTCGTCCTAGGGGCCATTTATCTATTTACGCAATATACCAAAATCAGAGAAAGTATAAGATTTATACTTACAGTGCGATACCGCAAACATGACGGATCTTGAACCAGGTTTCTCAGACTCATGCTCTGATACCAATTCTGTAACGCCCCGGATTTCCAAAACAAAGCTAAGTTAAAATTTTCTTGAATTTCTTTTTTTTTTCTTTGCAGCGGAACTTAGAAAAGCTTTTAGCAGCGGAATAAGACGATAATGAGTCGTCGGTTTTAGAAAGCTCCGAGCACGTTGCAGGTATGTGGCCAAGCAACTCATTGACCACCAAAGTGTTCCATTTCATCGAAAACCACATGTTTATTACAACACTACTGCTTAGAAAAGCAGTATAGGTTCAATAAAAGGAAGCAGTACAAAATCTGTGTAGAGAAACCCTGGAACTCGATGCCGCCTTCCTCCGCATATCGTCACGCAGGTCCAACACCTGAAATCCCCATAAAACGGGGTCAGAGCCACTGATGGTCTGGTAAGCATGCAGTCATACATCCATTCAACTCAAATACAATAATGACCACTCAGGGTCGCAATGCGCAATAACGATGCTCAAGCCTCCAAGACTTAGCGTATATCGCAGGAGCCTCCTCAGGGCTATGAGTTGAACATCCGCTCGAGTCTTCATGACTTAGAGCAAGCTTTTTCAGGGCTGTGATTTGAATAGCCGCATAAGTCTCCACGACTTAGCCATGACCTCTTCCGGGTCTCAAAGTGATGTCTAGCTCAAGTCTTCATACTTGGCACATCCGTATCCCACGCATCTAAGGACAACTCCTCGAGCTTCGCTTAGTCGTGCGGATACAACACGGGTCTTTGCCCAGTCGGTCCAGTAGTATACCGAACATGACACCTTCACAAAGGTTATGCAGGACTGACTCAACACGTCATCCACTCATACATTCAAAGCATCGTTGTAACTAGAACTAATGCATTGTTTGATAATTAACCGCTCCCGCCTTTGGTACGCAGGTAGAGCTATTGTCCGGGCATCAACGCGACGTTCTGGGGGTTGATTATTCTATGTATTTTAGATACCCCAGAGGCCTGTTGACCCTATCCATAGTAGGGCAGTGTGTTTCAACTGGGAGAATCCTACTAGGCCCATATTCGGATGCATCCTCTACTTGCAGTAGTTGGGTTCAATCCTTAGATCTTAAGGATAACCACGACCCCAAAACCCATGAGTGACTGAGGCCATCGTGGACTCTATCAGGTCCAAAGTAAAATACATGTCACTCAAGGCTGTACCATCACTGTCATTCCACAGTGAGCATAATTCCTGAAGGGGTCTGCCAGTCTTACAATTACTTGGACAGAATCTGCATGCCATTTAGGCAGCCTGTGCTTTTAGCACTACGGGAGTATGTACCCGACCCCATTCAGTCTTCCCCAACACAGTCATTACTGAGGGGGTACCCCTAACACGATCTTCAACCGCGGGGTATGTGCGACCTTAAGTCTTATTCATATGCATGCAGAACACCGCTCTTTGGCACTTCGGCCACCACGAGCATCACACCTCTTTGGGTGGAAACAACACACTCTGGTTCTTCGGCCCTTACGAGTCTGGTTGTGTAACCGTTCTCAATGAGCATGCATATGACTCGATCTAAATAGATCGGCTACTCGGCGTATTTTTACGCAACGAGTCCAAACCTAGCCAAGGCGCAACCTCTACTCCGGCTCAGCGGCCCTTACGAGCAAGGTGCTCTTGCAGGCACAAGGATACGAGCCGATCTGGCATCGTTCCATCAACGGACATCATTATGCCGTTCCATTGGTTCCGGCAGCTCTTCTGCCGACCATTTCGTCAGCACCTCCCCTGCTCTACCGGCAGTGGTGCGACGAACCCTTCTACGTTGTAGAGGGCAAACCATGAACTGGGTAGCACTCTACTATATGTCAGAGTATCCTGCTACGTTCTTTCTGAGCTATTCTTAGCTTCTTCAGAAATTTCAGCAGCACCTCCTCTCTTTTACGGAGAAAGCGTGCGTTTCTTTTATCCATTTCAGCGGCATCTCCCCTCTTTGGTAGGAAATCGCCACGCTTAATTCGGGAAATGGATGCGCACCGTTGTGCGTACTTTGCATCCATCAAGGTTGCAGGAACCCTGGGCCATAGCCAGGCCATACGTAATTAACTTAGTCTTTACGTAAAGAGCATTTTTCCAAAAAGCGAAGCCTTTCCAATAGGGGCTTCATTCGTCAAGCAGAGTTTTGAACGAGGAGCGGTCAAGGAATCGCATGGGCGATTTGGAGTTGATCTCCATTTGAACGCTCATTTATGCGCTATATATGTAGTATAAGCAGAAGCCTGTGCTTTATACAGCGGCGGCGTAAAGAAATGCATATACTATTGTTCAGTGTGTGTAACTGAACGAAATATTCTACATATATAACAAAGCAGAAGCCTTGGCATCGTTCGACGCGACGGCGTAAGTAAAGACATTGCAGAAAGCAGGAGCCTTGTCATCGTTCGACGCGACGGCGTAAGTAAATGCATAATCGGAAGTGCAGAAAACAGGGAGCCTTGGCATCATACGACGCGACGGCAAAGGTAAATTACATAGCCTGTGCGATATAAGACGCGTCGGCAGGATCAGCAGATATACACCTAGATCTGTATCCAACGATAGTTACGAGACGAGCGAGTGAACACCGAAGTGTCCTAGAGGGCTCAACCAAGAACTAGGGTGAGATACTATTTTTGAAGAACGCATATACTGCGCATTCGAACATATATATCCGACGATAGTTACGAGGCGAGCGCGTGAACACCGAAGCGTCCTAGAGGGCTCAACCAAGAACTAAAGCAAGATACTACTTCAGAAAGTATATTCTATATACAAACAACCAAATACTTGAGAGAGATGGATCAACGAAGCGAACTTACTTCAAATCGTGGAAGAAACGGCTCTGGGTTGCTTCTTTGGCTTCGAGCCTTCCTTCGAGAGGTCAGATTAAGTCAGATGAAGCTGACTTAGTTGAGAAAGAGGTAGAGTAGGTCAAGCTACTCAACCTAAGTGGTTTGAACCAAACAGGGTTCGATCCAAGTCAACTGGGTTAAGCAGGTTCGAACTCAGCTCAAGTAGGCTAAGTCTGGGTTCAGAAATCCAAATCGGAATCTGGACAAAAAGGGACTTTGACTTTGACTTTAAACCCAACTAGGTTCAAGTCAAGTCAACTAGGTTAGGACTAGGTCAAGTGGGTTCAGACCCAGGTTAGGTGAGCTAGGACCAGGTCAGGCAGGCTCAGACCAGGTCAGGTGGGTTCAGGCCAGGTCAGGTGGGCTCAGACTCACTTGGGCTCACTGGGGGAGGTTTAGGAGAGAGAGAGAAGGCAAGAGAGAGAGGGGGGGTCGAAATTATGAGAAGAGAGAGAGTGGGGAGGGCTATTTATAGCCCAAGCCCACCTCCTCTTGGGTTTTTCCATGCCCCTTTTACCCCTGAGCTATATTTTAATTCCTGGAGGTTCCTTTTGAGGTGGGGCCCACAAGATATTTCCATAGGATATTTTGTGGGTCCCACAAGATATTTTCTGAGGAATATTTCTGTGGGTCCCACCAATATTTCCGTGGGTCCCGCAAGAATTTCGGGTTTCCGGCGATTTTTTCCGAAAAATTCTGAGTACGCCATTTTCTTCGTATTGACGTAACTAAGAAAGTTGGCTCGTACGAATCTATTGATTTCGTTTAGTTAGGAAGTTATGGCTTCCAGAGTGTTTGAGCATATATTCGCAATTCGACGAATATCCTAAGTATAACTGGCTCGTACAAATCGATCTGATTCGTATTTCGGGTTCAGATGCTATTTTTACTTGAAAAATGCCTCGTGAATTTCTTCAGAAAGATACTGAAAAATTATGGGTCTTACATCATTACCCCCTTAAAGGAATTTCGTCCGCGAAATTCAGTTAAGAGTACTAAGTGCGTAACTCGGGATATTTCTCCCATATGTTAGATTCATAATGTTGTTCACTTAGTTCAACATCGTATTTATTCCAGTCATAACCTCATATCATGATTCCTGATCAATGAGGTATGTTTCTCATATCTGAGTTCAAATTATGCTACAACCACGATAGTTTGTTGAATCAATGTTCTTCCAACCGGCTATTATTATAGCCATCCTGTGTAACTATTTTGTACACACAGATCATTCTTCTAGAGATTAACCATATTGGAATAAGTCCCCTGTCAGACTACCTGGTATTGGAAACGTACCTCCTCACAGGTTCGCCTTCGTCAGACTTACCTGATATTGGATCAGTACACCCTCACAGAATCATACTAGCCAAGCTACTGGTTTTGGAACATATACACTTGCACGGAGCTGTATACCCTCACAGGCTCACTCTGGCTAGACGATCTGATCTTGAATATGTAAAACCTCACAGGACTCTCTTCTTGGGAACAATTCCTCGATGGTTTATTTTATTAAGTAACTTTTAACGTTCTAATTATGCAAACTTAATTTCTCAATCATGGGGTCTATAGCCATAAATTTTGGGCATAAGCACTTAAGATTTTTATTTGACAAATCCAAAAAATTACTTTACAGAGCAAGGATACATATCTATCCAGATGACCGTACACAAGGTCATAAGCCACTTGTCTCAAGCATTCATTGGATCTTGTCTTTCAATTGCTTCTTACCCAACACAACTCTATCTATCAAGGTATTCAGATTCCTTGATACGATCATTATCCGTGAGTTATTCGGCTGTCACCGCATAGACACGACCTGCCACAGGTTTCTGCTCTATCCTGGGTAGTGGCAGTCGTTGTTGTTGTATTTGTTGAGAGGGTCCTCCAGATCCCATATTTCTTCGTTGAAGATCTGAGGCCTTCTTGCGGCATTCTCTTACACGATGCCCTGGTTTGCCGCAATACAGGCAACCTCCCGTATCGCGAGGACAAACCCCTCCGGGATGATCTGAGCTACACCTTGGGCATCGAAAATTAGACTGTTGGTAGGGCTGATTGGCTTCTACCATCTGTAATGGCCGTTCGGCCGGTGGAGTAAAGTTGTTCTCCTGAAAATCCCTCTTATAAAAAGCTGGTCGTGATTCTTGGCCACCAGGGAACGTTCTCTTGTTGTTCCCATTACTTGCTACCGGTCGCTTTACTACGACCCCTTTGCATCGCTCCCAGTCTGCACTAATCTTTGAAGCTGCTGCCACAGCGGCTTGAAATGTTTGGGGCATGCTAGTTATGACTCGAGATCGTAGCCCTTCCCGAAATCCATTGATATATTTATCGGCCCTCTCTAGGTCAGTATCGAATAACCGAGAGCAGTACCGCTCAAGGTTCTGAAACTTGGTAGTATAGTCGATAAGACTCATACCACCCTGCTCTAGTTCCAGAAACTCCATCTTTTTCTTATTTCTGGAGTGTATCGGAAAGTAGTTATCCAAAAATTCCCTCCGAAAATAATTCCAAGGGATGACTTCGTGAAGTGAGAACTGGATAATCCTAGTGGTATCCCACCACTTTCGTGCATTATCCTTCAGTCTATATGTGCCGAAGTTAGTCTTTCTATCCTCTGGTACTCCCAATACCAGGAATGCACGCTCTGTTTCCTCGATCCAGCTTTCTGCGAGCTCTGGATCGGCACTGCCAACGAAAACAGGTGGGTCGAGTTTGAGGAACCTTTCATATGTTATTCCTCCAAGGTTCTCATTGCGAGGTGGGGTTGGTGCTTGCCTTGATTCACGAATGGCAGACGCAAGCCTGTTGAGTGTCTCTAGCAGGAAGCCCTGTGTATGGGACTCCTCGCTCGGCATGGTTCTCCTCGTCCTAGGGGCCATTTATCTATTTACGCAATATACCAAAATCAGAGAAAGTATAAGATTTATACTTACAGTGCGATACCGCAAACATGACGGATCTTGAACCAGGTTTCTCAGACTCATGCTCTGATACCAATTCTGTAACGCCCCGGATTTCCAAAACAAAGCTAAGTTAAAATTTTCTTGAATTTCTTTTTTTTTTCTTTGCAGCGGAACTTAGAAAAGCTTTTAGCAGCGGAATAAGACGATAATGAGTCGTCGGTTTTAGAAAGCTCCGAGCACGTTGCAGGTATGTGGCCAAGCAACTCATTGACCACCAAAGTGTTCCATTTCATCGAAAACCGCATGTTTATTACAACACTACTGCTTAGAAAAGCAGTATAGGTTCAATAAAAGGAAGCAGTACAAAATCTGTCTAGAGAAACCCTGGAACTCGATGCCGCCTTGCTCCGCATATCGTCACGCAGGTCCAACACCTGAAATCCCCATAAAACGGGGTCAGAGCCACTGATGGTCTGGTAAGCATGCAGTCATACATCCATTCAACTCAAATACAATAATGACCACTCAGGGTCGCAATGCGCAATAACGATGCTCAAGCCTCCAAGACTTAGCGTATATCGCAGGAGCCTCCTCAGGGCTATGAGTTGAACATCCGCTCGAGTCTTCATGACTTAGAGCAAGCTTTTTCAGGGCTGTGATTTGAATAGCCGCATAAGTCTCCACGACTTAGCCATGACCTCTTCCGGGTCTCAAAGTGATGTCTAGCTCAAGTCTTCATACTTGGCACATCCGTATCCCACGCATCTAAGGACAACTCCTCGAGCTTCGCTTAGTCGTGCGGATACAACACGGGTCTTTGCCCAGTCGGTCCAGTAGTATACCGAACATGACACCTTCACAAAGGTTATGCAGGACTGACTCAACACGTCATCCACTCATACATTCAAAGCATCGTTGTAACTAGAACTAATGCATTGTTTGATAATTAACCGCTCCCGCCTTTGGTACGCAGGTAGAGCTATTGTCCGGGCATCAACGCGACGTTCTGGGGGTTGATTATTCTATGTATTTTAGATACCCCAGAGGCCTGTTGACCCTATCCATAGTAGGGCAGTGTGTTTCAACTGGGAGAATCCTACTAGGCCCATATTCGGATGCATTCTCTACTTGCAGTAGTTGGGTTCAATCCTTAGATCTTAAGGATAACCACGACCCCAAAACCCATGAGTGACTGAGGCCATCGTGGACTCTATCAGGTCCAAAGTAAAATACATGTCACTCAAGGCTGTACCATCACTGTCATTCCACAGTGAGCATAATTCCTGAAGGGGTCTGCCAGTCTTACAATTACTTGGACAGAATCTGCATGCCATTTAGGCAGCCTGTGCTTTTAGCACTACGGGAGTATGTACCCGACCCCATTCAGTCTTCCCCAACACAGTCATTACTGAGGGGGTACCCCTAACACGATCTTCAACCGCGGGGTATGTGCGACCTTAAGTCTTATTCATATGCATGCAGAACACCGCTCTTTGGCACTTCGGCCACCACGAGCATCACACCTCTTTGGGTGGAAACAACACACTCTGGTTCTTCGGCCCTTACGAGTCTGGTTGTGTAACCGTTCTCAATGAGCATGCATATGACTCGATCTAAATAGATCGGCTACTCGGCGTATTTTTACGCAACGAGTCCAAACCTAGCCAAGGCGCAACCTCTACTCCGGCTCAGCGGCCCTTACGAGCAAGGTGCCCTTGCAGGCACAAGGATACGAGCCGATCTGGCATCGTTCCATCAACGGACATCATTATGCCGTTCCATTGGTTCCGGCAGCTCTTCTGCCGACCATTTCGTCAGCACCTCCCCTGCTCTACCGGCAGTGGTGCGACGAACCCTTCTACGTTGTAGAGGGCAAACCATGAACTGGGTAGCACTCTACTATATGTCAGAGTATCCTGCTACGTTCTTTCTGAGTTATTCTTAGCTTCTTCAGAAATTTCAGCAGCACCTCCTCTCTTTTACGGAGAAAGCGTGCGTTTCTTCTATCCATTTCAGCGGCATCTCCCCTCTTTGGTAGGAAATCGCCACGCTTAATTCGGGAAATGGATGCGCACCGTTGTGCGTACTTTGCATCCATCAAGGTTGCAGGAACCCTGGGCCATAGCCAGGCCATACGTAATTAACTTAGTCTTTACGTAAAGAGCATTTTGCCAAAAAGCGAAGCCTTTCCAATAGGGGCTTCATTCGTCAAGCAGAGTTTTGAACGAGGAGCGGTCAAGGAATCGCATGGGCGATTTGGAGTTGATCTCCATTTGAACGCTCATTTATGTGCTATATATGTAGTATAAGCAGAAGCCTGTGCTTTATACAGCGGCGGCGTAAAGAAATGCATATACTATTGTTCAGTGTGTGTAACTGAACGAAATATTCTACATATATAACAAAGCAGAAGCCTTGGCATCGTTCGACGCGACGGCGTAAGTAAAGACATTGCAGAAAGCAGGAGCCTTGTCATCGTTCGACGCGACGGCGTAAGTAAATGCATAATCGGAAGTGCAGAAAACAGGGAGCCTTGGCATCATACGACGCGACGGCAAAGGTAAATTACATAGCCTGTGCGATATAAGACGCGTCGGCAGGATCAGCAGATATACACCTAGATCTGTATCCAACGATAGTTACGAGACGAGCGAGTGAACACCGAAGTGTCCTAGAGGGCTCAACCAAGAACTAGGGTGAGATACTATTTTTGAAGAACGCATATACTGCGCATTCGAACATATATATCCGACGATAGTTACGAGGCGAGCGCGTGAACACCGAAGCGTCCTAGAGGGCTCAACCAAGAACTAAAGCAAGATACTACTTCAGAAAGTATATTCTATATACAAACAACCAAATACTTGAGAGAGATGGATCAACGAAGCGAACTTACTTCAAATCGTGGAAGAAACGGCTCTGGGTTGCTTCTTTGGCTTCGAGCCTTCCTTCGAGAGGTCAGACTAAGTCAGATGAAGCTGACTTAGTTGAGAAAGAGGTAGAGTAGGTCAAGCTACTCAACCTAAGTGGTTTGAACCAAACAGGGTTCGATCCAAGTCAACTGGGTTAAGCAGGTTCGAACTCAGCTCAAGTAGGCTAAGTCTGGGTTCAGAAATCCAAATCGGAATCTGGACAAAAAGGGACTTTGACTTTGACTTTAAACCCAACTAGGTTCAAGTCAAGTCAACTAGGTTAGGACTAGGTCAAGTGGGTTCAGACCCAGGTTAGGTGAGCTAGGACCAGGTCAGGCAGGCTCAGACCAGGTCAGGTGGGTTCAGGCCAGGTCAGGTGGGCTCAGACTCACTTGGGCTCACTGGGGGAGGTTTAGGAGAGAGAGAGAAGGCAAGAGAGAGAGGGGGGGTCGAAATTATGAGAAGAGAGAGAGTGGGGAGGGCTATTTATAGCCCAAGCCCACCTCCTCTTGGGTTTTTCCATGCCCCTTTTACCCCTGAGCTATATTTTAATTCCTGGAGGTTCCTTTTGAGGTGGGGCCCACAAGATATTTCCATAGGATATTTTGTGGGTCCCACAAGATATTTTCTGAGGAATATTTCTGTGGGTCCCACCAATATTTCCGTGGGTCCCGCAAGAATTTCGGGTTTTCGGCGATTTTTTCCGAAAAATTCTGAGTACGCCATTTTCTTCGTATTGACGTAACTAAGAAAGTTGGCTCGTACGAATCTATTGATTTCGTTTAGTTAGGAAGTTATGGCTTCCAAAGTGTTTGAGCATATATTCGCAATTCGACGAATATCCTAAGTATAACTGGCTCGTACAAATCGATCTGATTCGTATTTCGGGTTCAGATGCTATTTTTACTTGAAAAATGCCTCGTGAATTTCTTCAGAAAGATACTGAAAAATTATGGGTCTTACATCATTACCCCCTTAAAGGAATTTCGTCCGCGAAATTCAGTTAAGAGTACTAAGTGCGTAACTCGGGATATTTCTCCCATATGTTAGATTCATAATGTTGTTCACTTAGTTCAACATCGTATTTATTCCAGTCATAACCTCATATCATGATTCCTGATCAATGAGGTATGTTTCTCATATCTGAGTTCAAATTATGCTACAACCACGATAGTTTGTTGAATCAATGTTCTTCCAACCGGCTATTATTATAGCCATCCTGTGTAACTATTTTGTACACACAGATCATTCTTCTAGAGATTAACCATATTGGAATAAGTCCCCTGTCAGACTACCTGGTATTGGAAACGTACCTCCTCACAGGTTCGCCTTCGTCAGACTTACCTGATATTGGATCAGTACACCCTCACAGAATCATACTAGCCAAGCTACTGGTTTTGGAACATATACACTTGCACGGAGCTGTATACCCTCACAGGCTCACTCTGGCTAGACGATCTGATCTTGAATATGTAAAACCTCACAGGACTCTCTTCTTGGGAACAATTCCTCGATGGTTTATTTTATTAAGTAACTTTTAACGTTCTAATTATGCAAACTTAATTTCTCAATCATGGGGTCTATAGCCATAAATTTTGGGCATAAGCACTTAAGATTTTTATTTGACAAATCCAAAAAATTACTTTACAGAGCAAGGATACATATCTATCCAGATGACCGTACACAAGGTCATAAGCCACTTGTCTCAAGCATTCATTGGATCTTGTCTTTCAATTGCTTCTTACCCAACACAACTCTATCTATCAAGGTATTCAGATTCCTTGATACGATCATTATCCGTGAGTTATTCGGCTGTCACCGCATAGACACGACCTGCCACAGGTTTCTGCTCTATCCTGGGTAGTGGCAGTCGTTGTTGTTGTATTTGTTGAGAGGGTCCTCCAGATCCCATATTTCTTCGTTGAAGATCTGAGGCCTTCTTGCGGCATTCTCTTACACGATGCCCTGGTTTGCCGCAATACAGGCAACCTCCCGTATCGCGAGGACAAACCCCTCCGGGATGATCTGAGCTACACCTTGGGCATCGAAAATTAGACTGTTGGTAGGGCTGATTGGCTTCTACCATCTGTAATGGCCGTTCGGCCGGTGGAGTAAAGTTGTTCTCCTGAAAATCCCTCTTATAAAAAGCTGGTCGTGATTCTTGGCCACCAGGGAACGTTCTCTTGTTGTTCCCATTACTTGCTACCGGTCGCTTTACTACGACCCCTTTGCATCGCTCCCAGTCTGCACTAATCTTTGAAGCTGCTGCCACAGCGGCTTGAAATGTTTGGGGCATGCTAGTTATGACTCGAGATCGTAGCCCTTCCCGAAATCCATTGATATATTTATCGGCCCTCTCTAGGTCAGTATCGAATAACCGAGAGCAGTACCGCTCAAGGTTCTGAAACTTGGTAGTATAGTCGATAAGACTCATACCACCCTGCTCTAGTTCCAGAAACTCCATCTTTTTCTTATTTCTGGAGTGTATCGGAAAGTAGTTATCCAAAAATTCCCTCCGAAAATAATTCCAAGGGATGACTTCGTGAAGTGAGAACTGGATAATCCTAGTGGTATCCCACCACTTTCGTGCATTATCCTTCAGTCTATATGTGCCGAAGTTAGTCTTTCTATCCTCTGGTACTCCCAATACCAGGAATGCACGCTCTGTTTCCTCGATCCAGCTTTCTGCGAGCTCTGGATCGGCACTGCCAACGAAAACAGGTGGGTCGAGTTTGAGGAACCTTTCATATGTTATTCCTCCAAGGTTCTCATTGCGAGGTGGGGTTGGTGCTTGCCTTGATTCACGAATGGCAGACGCAAGCCTGTTGAGTGTCTCTAGCAGGAAGCCCTGTGTATGGGACTCCTCGCTCGGCATGGTTCTCCTCGTCCTAGGGGCCATTTATCTATTTACGCAATATACCAAAATCAGAGAAAGTATAAGATTTATACTTACAGTGCGATACCGCAAACATGACGGATCTTGAACCAGGTTTCTCAGACTCATGCTCTGATACCAATTCTGTAACGCCCCGGATTTCCAAAACAAAGCTAAGTTAAAATTTTCTTGAATTTCTTTTTTTTTTCTTTGCAGCGGAACTTAGAAAAGCTTTTAGCAGCGGAATAAGACGATAATGAGTCGTCGGTTTTAGAAAGCTCCGAGCACGTTGCAGGTATGTGGCCAAGCAACTCATTGACCACCAAAGTGTTCCATTTCATCGAAAACCACATGTTTATTACAACACTACTGCTTAGAAAAGCAGTATAGGTTCAATAAAAGGAAGCAGTACAAAATCTGTCTAGAGAAACCCTGGAACTCGATGCCGCCTTGCTCCGCATATCGTCACGCAGGTCCAACACCTGAAATCCCCATAAAACGGGGTCAGAGCCACTGATGGTCTGGTAAGCATGCAGTCATACATCCATTCAACTCAAATACAATAATGACCACTCAGGGTCGCAATGCGCAATAACGATGCTCAAGCCTCCAAGACTTAGCGTATATCGCAGGAGCCTCCTCAGGGCTATGAGTTGAACATCCGCTCGAGTCTTCATGACTTAGAGCAAGCTTTTTCAGGGCTGTGATTTGAATAGCCGCATAAGTCTCCACGACTTAGCCATGACCTCTTCCGGGTCTCAAAGTGATGTCTAGCTCAAGTCTTCATACTTGGCACATCCGTATCCCACGCATCTAAGGACAACTCCTCGAGCTTCGCTTAGTCGTGCGGATACAACACGGGTCTTTGCCCAGTCGGTCCAGTAGTATACCGAACATGACACCTTCACAAAGGTTATGCAGGACTGACTCAACACGTCATCCACTCATACATTCAAAGCATCGTTGTAACTAGAACTAATGCATTGTTTGATAAT
This sequence comes from Nuphar pumila, assembly GCF_984573655.1. Taxonomy (NCBI): domain Eukaryota; kingdom Viridiplantae; phylum Streptophyta; class Magnoliopsida; order Nymphaeales; family Nymphaeaceae; genus Nuphar; species Nuphar pumila. The sequence continues at coordinate 65,621,363 of NC_143255.1, read as the reverse complement.
TAACCGCTCCCGCCTTTGGTACGCAGGTAGAGCTATTGTCCGGGCATCAACGCGACGTTCTGGGGGTTGATTATTCTATGTATTTTAGATACCCCAGAGGCCTGTTGACCCTATCCATAGTAGGGCAGTGTGTTTCAACTGGGAGAATCCTACTAGGCCCATATTCGGATGCATCCTCTACTTGCAGTAGTTGGGTTCAATCCTTAGATCTTAAGGATAACCACGACCCCAAAACCCATGAGTGACTGAGGCCATCGTGGACTCTATCAGGTCCAAAGTAAAATACATGTCACTCAAGGCTGTACCATCACTGTCATTCCACAGTGAGCATAATTCCTGAAGGGGTCTGCCAGTCTTACAATTACTTGGACAGAATCTGCATGCCATTTAGGCAGCCTGTGCTTTTAGCACTACGGGAGTATGTACCCGACCCCATTCAGTCTTCCCCAACACAGTCATTACTGAGGGGGTACCCCTAACACGATCTTCAACCGCGGGGTATGTGCGACCTTAAGTCTTATTCATATGCATGCAGAACACCGCTCTTTGGCACTTCGGCCACCACGAGCATCACACCTCTTTGGGTGGAAACAACACACTCTGGTTCTTCGGCCCTTACGAGTCTGGTTGTGTAACCGTTCTCAATGAGCATGCATATGACTCGATCTAAATAGATCGGCTACTCGGCGTATTTTTACGCAACGAGTCCAAACCTAGCCAAGGCGCAACCTCTACTCCGGCTCAGCGGCCCTTACGAGCAAGGTGCTCTTGCAGGCACAAGGATACGAGCCGATCTGGCATCGTTCCATCAACGGACATCATTATGCCGTTCCATTGGTTCCGGCAGCTCTTCTGCCGACCATTTCGTCAGCACCTCCCCTGCTCTACCGGCAGTGGTGCGACGAACCCTTCTACGTTGTAGAGGGCAAACCATGAACTGGGTAGCACTCTACTATATGTCAGAGTATCCTGCTACGTTCTTTCTGAGCTATTCTTAGCTTCTTCAGAAATTTCAGCAGCACCTCCTCTCTTTTACGGAGAAAGCGTGCGTTTCTTTTATCCATTTCAGCGGCATCTCCCCTCTTTGGTAGGAAATCGCCACGCTTAATTCGGGAAATGGATGCGCACCGTTGTGCGTACTTTGCATCCATCAAGGTTGCAGGAACCCTGGGCCATAGCCAGGCCATACGTAATTAACTTAGTCTTTACGTAAAGAGCATTTTGCCAAAAAGCGAAGCCTTTCCAATAGGGGCTTCATTCGTCAAGCAGAGTTTTGAACGAGGAGCGGTCAAGGAATCGCATGGGCGATTTGGAGTTGATCTCCATTTGAACGCTCATTTATGCGCTATATATGTAGTATAAGCAGAAGCCTGTGCTTTATACAGCGGCGGCGTAAAGAAATGCATATACTATTGTTCAGTGTGTGTAACTGAACGAAATATTCTACATATATAACAAAGCAGAAGCCTTGGCATCGTTCGACGCGACGGCGTAAGTAAAGACATTGCAGAAAGCAGGAGCCTTGTCATCGTTCGACGCGACGGCGTAAGTAAATGCATAATCGGAAGTGCAGAAAACAGGGAGCCTTGGCATCATACGACGCGACGGCAAAGGTAAATTACATAGCCTGTGCGATATAAGACGCGTCGGCAGGATCAGCAGATATACACCTAGATCTGTATCCAACGATAGTTACGAGACGAGCGAGTGAACACCGAAGTGTCCTAGAGGGCTCAACCAAGAACTAGGGTGAGATACTATTTTTGAAGAACGCATATACTGCGCATTCGAACATATATATCCGACGATAGTTACGAGGCGAGCGCGTGAACACCGAAGCGTCCTAGAGGGCTCAACCAAGAACTAAAGCAAGATACTACTTCAGAAAGTATATTCTATATACAAACAACCAAATACTTGAGAGAGATGGATCAACGAAGCGAACTTACTTCAAATCGTGGAAGAAACGGCTCTGGGTTGCTTCTTTGGCTTCGAGCCTTCCTTCGAGAGGTCAGACTAAGTCAGATGAAGCTGACTTAGTTGAGAAAGAGGTAGAGTAGGTCAAGCTACTCAACCTAAGTGGTTTGAACCAAACAGGGTTCGATCCAAGTCAACTGGGTTAAGCAGGTTCGAACTCAGCTCAAGTAGGCTAAGTCTGGGTTCAGAAATCCAAATCGGAATCTGGACAAAAAGGGACTTTGACTTTGACTTTAAACCCAACTAGGTTCAAGTCAAGTCAACTAGGTTAGGACTAGGTCAAGTGGGTTCAGACCCAGGTTAGGTGAGCTAGGACCAGGTCAGGCAGGCTCAGACCAGGTCAGGTGGGTTCAGGCCAGGTCAGGTGGGCTCAGACTCACTTGGGCTCACTGGGGGAGGTTTAGGAGAGAGAGAGAAGGCAAGAGAGAGAGGGGGGGTCGAAATTATGAGAAGAGAGAGAGTGGGGAGGGCTATTTATAGCCCAAGCCCACCTCCTCTTGGGTTTTTCCATGCCCCTTTTACCCCTGAGCTATATTTTAATTCCTGGAGGTTCCTTTTGAGGTGGGGCCCACAAGATATTTCCATAGGATATTTTGTGGGTCCCACAAGATATTTTCTGAGGAATATTTCTGTGGGTCCCACCAATATTTCCGTGGGTCCCGCAAGAATTTCGGGTTTTCGGCGATTTTTTCCGAAAAATTCTGAGTACGCCATTTTCTTCGTATTGACGTAACTAAGAAAGTTGGCTCGTACGAATCTATTGATTTCGTTTAGTTAGGAAGTTATGGCTTCCAAAGTGTTTGAGCATATATTCGCAATTCGACGAATATCCTAAGTATAACTGGCTCGTACAAATCGATCTGATTCGTATTTCGGGTTCATATGCTATTTTTACTTGAAAAATGCCTCGTGAATTTCTTCAGAAAGATACTGAAAAATTATGGGTCTTACATCATTACCCCCTTAAAGGAATTTCGTCCGCGAAATTCAGTTAAGAGTACTAAGTGCGTAACTCGGGATATTTCTCCCATATGTTAGATTCATAATGTTGTTCACTTAGTTCAACATCGTATTTATTCCAGTCATAACCTCATATCATGATTCCTGATCAATGAGGTATGTTTCTCATATCTGAGTTCAAATTATGCTACAACCACGATAGTTTGTTGAATCAATGTTCTTCCAACCGGCTATTATTATAGCCATCCTGTGTAACTATTTTGTACACACAGATCATTCTTCTAGAGATTAACCATATTGGAATAAGTCCCCTGTCAGACTACCTGGTATTGGAAACGTACCTCCTCACAGGTTCGCCTTCGTCAGACTTACCTGATATTGGATCAGTACACCCTCACAGAATCATACTAGCCAAGCTACTGGTTTTGGAACATATACACTTGCACGGAGCTGTATACCCTCACAGGCTCACTCTGGCTAGACGATCTGATCTTGAATATGTAAAACCTCACAGGACTCTCTTCTTGGGAACAATTCCTCGATGGTTTATTTTATTAAGTAACTTTTAACGTTCTAATTATGCAAACTTAATTTCTCAATCATGGGGTCTATAGCCATAAATTTTGGGCATAAGCACTTAAGATTTTTATTTGACAAATCCAAAAAATTACTTTACAGAGCAAGGATACATATCTATCCAGATGACCGTACACAAGGTCATAAGCCACTTGTCTCAAGCATTCATTGGATCTTGTCTTTCAATTGCTTCTTACCCAACACAACTCTATCTATCAAGGTATTCAGATTCCTTGATACGATCATTATCCGTGAGTTATTCGGCTGTCACCGCATAGACACGACCTGCCACAGGTTTCTGCTCTATCCTGGGTAGTGGCAGTCGTTGTTGTTGTATTTGTTGAGAGGGTCCTCCAGATCCCATATTTCTTCGTTGAAGATCTGAGGCCTTCTTGCGGCATTCTCTTACACGATGCCCTGGTTTGCCGCAATACAGGCAACCTCCCGTATCGCGAGGACAAACCCCTCCGGGATGATCTGAGCTACACCTTGGGCATCGAAAATTAGACTGTTGGTAGGGCTGATTGGCTTCTACCATCTGTAATGGCCGTTCGGCCGGTGGAGTAAAGTTGTTCTCCTGAAAATCCCTCTTATAAAAAGCTGGTCGTGATTCTTGGCCACCAGGGAACGTTCTCTTGTTGTTCCCATTACTTGCTACCGGTCGCTTTACTACGACCCCTTTGCATCGCTCCCAGTCTGCACTAATCTTTGAAGCTGCTGCCACAGCGGCTTGAAATGTTTGGGGCATGCTAGTTATGACTCGAGATCGTAGCCCTTCCCGAAATCCATTGATATATTTATCGGCCCTCTCTAGGTCAGTATCGAATAACCGAGAGCAGTACCGCTCAAGGTTCTGAAACTTGGTAGTATAGTCGATAAGACTCATACCACCCTGCTCTAGTTCCAGAAACTCCATCTTTTTCTTATTTCTGGAGTGTATCGGAAAGTAGTTATCCAAAAATTCCCTCCGAAAATAATTCCAATGGATGACTTCGTGAAGTGAGAACTGGATAATCCCAGTGGTATCCCACCACTTTCGTGCATTATCCTTCAGTCTATATGTGCCGAAGTTAGTCTTTCTATCCTCTGGTACTCCCAATACCAGGAATGCACGCTCTGTTTCCTCGATCCAGCTTTCTGCGAGCTCTGGATCGGCACTGCCAACGAAAACAGGTGGGTCGAGTTTGAGGAACCTTTCATATCTTATTCCTCCAAGGTTCTCATTGCGAGGTGGGGTTGGTGCTTGCCTTGATTCACGAATGGCAGACGCAAGCCTGTTGAGTGTCTCTAGCAGGAAGCCCTGTGTATGGGACTCCTCGCTCGGCATGGTTCTCCTCGTCCTAGGGGCCATTTATCTATTTACGCAATATACCAAAATCAGAGAAAGTATAAGATTTATACTTACAGTGCGATACCGCAAACATGACGGATCTTGAACCAGGTTTCTCAGACTCATGCTCTGATACCAATTCTGTAACGCCCCGGATTTCCAAAACAAAGCTAAGTTAAAATTTTCTTGAATTTCTTTTTTTTTTCTTTGCAGCGGAACTTAGAAAAGCTTTTAGCAGCGGAATAAGACGATAATGAGTCGTCGGTTTTAGAAAGCTCCGAGCACGTTGCAGGTATGTGGCCAAGCAACTCATTGACCACCAAAGTGTTCCATTTCATCGAAAACCGCATGTTTATTACAACACTACTGCTTAGAAAAGCAGTATAGGTTCAATAAAAGGAAGCAGTACAAAATCTGTCTAGAGAAACCCTGGAACTCGATGCCGCCTTGCTCCGCATATTGTCACGCAGGTCCAACACCTGAAATCCCCATAAAACGGGGTCAGAGCCACTGATGGTCTGGTAAGCATGCAGTCATACATCCATTCAACTCAAATACAATAATGACCACTCAGGGTCGCAATGCGCAATAACGATGCTCAAGCCTCCAAGACTTAGCGTATATCGCAGGAGCCTCCTCAGGGCTATGAGTTGAACATCCGCTCGAGTCTTCATGACTTAGAGCAAGCTTTTTCAGGGCTGTGATTTGAATAGCCGCATAAGTCTCCACGACTTAGCCATGACCTCTTCCGGGTCTCAAAGTGATGTCTAGCTCAAGTCTTCATACTTGGCACATCCGTATCCCACGCATCTAAGGACAACTCCTCGAGCTTCGCTTAGTCGTGCGGATACAACACGGGTCTTTGCCCAGTCGGTCCAGTAGTATACCGAACATGACACCTTCACAAAGGTTATGCAGGACTGACTCAACACGTCATCCACTCATACATTCAAAGCATCGTTGTAACTAGAACTAATGCATTGTTTGATAATTAACCGCTCCCGCCTTTGGTACGCAGGTAGAGCTATTGTCCGGGCATCAACGCGACGTTCTGGGGGTTGATTATTCTATGTATTTTAGATACCCCAGAGGCCTGTTGACCCTATCCATAGTAGGGCAGTGTGTTTCAACTGGGAGAATCCTACTAGGCCCATATTCGGATGCATCCTCTACTTGCAGTAGTTGGGTTCAATCCTTAGATCTTAAGGATAACCACGACCCCAAAACCCATGAGTGACTGAGGTCATCGTGGACTCTATCAGGTCCAAAGTAAAATACATGTCACTCAAGGCTGTACCATCACTGTCATTCCACAGTGAGCATAATTCCTGAAGGGGTCTGCCAGTCTTACAATTACTTGGACAGAATCTGCATGCCATTTAGGCAGCCTGTGCTTTTAGCACTACGGGAGTATGTACCCGACCCCATTCAGTCTTCCCCAACACAGTCATTACTGAGGGGGTACCCCTAACACGATCTTCAACCGCGAGGTATGTGCGACCTTAAGTCTTATTCATATGCATGCAGAACACCGCTCTTTGGCACTTCGGCCACCACGAGCATCACACCTCTTTGGGTGGAAACAACACACTCTGGTTCTTCGGCCCTTACGAGTCTGGTTGTGTAACCGTTCTCAATGAGCATGCATATGACTCGATCTAAATAGATCGGCTACTCGGCGTATTTTTACGCAACGAGTCCAAACCTAGCCAAGGCGCAACCTCTACTCCGGCTCAGCGGCCCTTACGAGCAAGGTGCCCTTGAAGGCACAAGGATACGAGCCGATCTGGCATCGTTCCATCAACGGACATCATTATGCCGTTCCATTGGTTCTGGCAGCTCTTCTGCCGACCATTTCGTCAGCACCTCCCCTGCTCTACCGGCAGTGGTGCGACGAACCCTTCTACGTTGTAGAGGGCAAACCATGAACTGGGTAGCACTCTACTATATGTCAGAGTATCCTGCTACGTTCTTTCTGAGCTATTCTTAGCTTCTTCAGAAATTTCAGCAGCACCTCCTCTCTTTTACGGAGAAAGCGTGCGTTTCTTTTATCCATTTCAGCGGCATCTCCCCTCTTTGGTAGGAAATCGCCACGCTTAATTCGGGAAATGGATGCGCACCGTTGTGCGTACTTTGCATCCATCAAGGTTGCAGGAACCCTGGGCCATAGCCAGGCCATACGTAATTAACTTAGTCTTTACGTAAAGAGCATTTTGCCAAAAAGCGAAGCCTTTCCAATAGGGGCTTCATTCGTCAAGCAGAGTTTTGAACGAGGAGCAGTCAAGGAATCGCATGGGCGATTTGGAGTTGATCTCCATTTGAACGCTCATTTATGCGCTATATATGTAGTATAAGCAGAAGCCTGTGCTTTATACAGCGGCGGCGTAAAGAAATGCATATACTATTGTTCAGTGTGTGTAACTGAACGAAATATTCTACATATATAACAAAGCAGAAGCCTTGGCATCGTTCAACGCGACGGCGTAAGTAAAGACATTGCAGAAAGCAGGAGCTTTGTCATCGTTCGACGCGACGGCGTAAGTAAATGCATAATCGAAAGTGCAGAAAACAGGGAGCCTTGGCATCATACGACGCGACGGCAAAGGTAAATTACATAGCCTGTGCGATATAAGACGCGTCGGCAGGATCAGCAGATATACACCTAGATCTGTATCCAACGATAGTTACGAGACGAGCGAGTGAACACCGAAGTGTCCTAGAGGGCTCAACCAAGAACTAGGGTGAGATACTATTTTTGAAGAACGCATATACTGCGCATTCGAACATATATATCCGACGATAGTTACGAGGCGAGCGCGTGAACACCGAAGCGTCCTAGAGGGCTCAACCAAGAACTAAAGCAAGATACTACTTCAGAAAGTATATTCTATATACAAACAACCAAATACTTGAGAGAGATGGATCAACGAAGCGAACTTACTTCAAATCGTGGAAGAAACGGCTCTGGGTTGCTTCTTTGGCTTCGAGCCTTCCTTCGAGAGGTCAGACTAAGTCAGATGAAGCTGACTTAGTTGAGAAAGAGGTAGAGTAGGTCAAGCTACTCAACCTAAGTGGTTTGAACCAAACAGGGTTCGATCCAAGTCAACTGGGTTCAGCAGGTTCGAACTCAGCTCAAGTAGGCTAAGTCTGGGTTCAGAAATCCAAATCGGAATCTGGACAAAAAGGGACTTTGACTTTGACTTTAAACCCAACTAGGTTCAAGTCAAGTCAACTAGGTTAGGACTAGGTCAAGTGGGTTCAGACCCAGGTTAGGTGAGCTAGGACCAGGTCAGGCAGGCTCAGACCAGGTCAGGTGGGTTCAGGCCAGGTCAGGTGGGCTCAGACTCACTTGGGCTCACTGGGGGAGGTTTAGGAGAGAGAGAGAAGGCAAGAGAGAGAGGGGGGTCGAAATTATGAGAAGAGAGAGAGTGGGGAGGGCTATTTATAGCCCAAGCCCACCTCCTCTTGGGTTTTTCCATGCCCCTTTTACCCCTGAGCTATATTTTAATTCCTGGAGGTTCCTTTTGAGGTGGGGCCCACAAGATATTTCCATAGGATATTTTGTGGGTCCCACAAGATATTTTCTGAGGAATATTTCTGTGGGTCCCACCAATATTTCCGTTGGTCCCGCAAGAATTTCGGGTTTCCGGCGATTTTTTTTCGAAAAATTCTGAGTACGCCATTTTCTTCGTATTGACGTAACTAAGAAAGTTGGCTCGTACGAATCTATTGATTTCGTTTAGTTAGGAAGTTATGGCTTCCAGAGTGTTTGAGCATATATTCGCAATTCGACGAATATCCTAAGTATAACTGGCTCGTACAAATCGATCTGATTCGTATTTCGGGTTCAGATGCTATTTTTACTTGAAAAATGCCTCGTGAATTTCTTCAGAAAGATACTGAAAAATTATGGGTCTTACAGCTGCTCTGGAAAAAGATGGTGTATTCTGAAATCACTGAAGCAGAATGCTTGGGAAAAGGTTTTGACAAAATTTTGGGCTGCTCCTCGTCCTCATCTTCAATCAACAAATTCTTGTCAGTGCAGTCCTGGATGATGTTTTTGAGGACGAAATAATGTTCGGTGTCATGTCCGACAGTCCGATGAAATTTGCAGAATTTATCCGTCCTTTTTCCCATAGCAACTGGAGGATCTGCCACCTTGAAGAGTTTGACCATCCCCTTTGATAGCATGTATTCGAGGACATCCTCCCGAGATTGCTCCAAAGCAGTGAATTCCCGATCATAACTCCATCCATCATGCTTTGGTTTCTCTTGCTGCTTTGCTTCAGGCTGCTGCACTGGCTGGACCGGCGGTTGCTTAAGGAATTTCCCTTTCTGGGATGCAGAGTTTGTTCTTTCGGCTCTGGAGTGTCCTGAATCCTTGCAGCGGTTCTTTTTGTTCTTCTTGCTGCCAGAACTGCTGTTGTGGCCCAAAAATTCTATAGAATAAGCATCGTGTGCTTTCTTCTTCTGCTCAGGGTTACTGCGAACGAAAGGGTAACCTTCATACAGGCCGTTGTCCAACCCTATTTCGAGTCACTCGGCTCTCTCAATCAGCTTAATGAATGACTTTGCTGGAGACGTGGAAATGAGATTCCTTAGAGGCTGAGCAAAGTTATTCAGAATAATTTGCAGCGCATGCTCTTCCAAGATGGGAACCTTCATTTTGTTACAGGTGCTCCGCCATCTGTGGATGAACTCGCCAGCTCTTTCATTCTCATTTTATTTCAAATTATACAGATGGTTTGTAAACACCCCAAATTTTCACTCACCTCCCCGACATTTCCACCAAACATCACAACTCCTCCTCGGAGATCGCCAGAGGGAAAAATGGTCATTTTTTGAGCCTGGAACCCGCAAAAGTCTGAATTTCATCTGCAACTCTCAAAATTTCTCTATTTTAGCTCAGATGTTCAAAATTCTACTCCTGACAGGAGACAAAAATCTCCAAATCCTGGTTTGTGATTGCATTTCATAAAACATGTCATTGCATAGCATTGCATGAACATTTCATATCACTGCACTGCATAGCATGTCATTTCGAGGTCCAGAACTCTCGATTTCAAAATTTTCAATCCAGATTCGAATTTCAACTTTTTTCAAAATTGATTTCAAAACCCTGGGTCTTCAAAATTGTCAATTCTTTCCATTTTACCCCCAAGACTCTGAATTTTAAAATATTTTCTCAGGAAAACGATCTGGATAGTTTTCAATATGGATTTCAGCCACTTCATCTCAGATTTTACCCTTTTGTCAGCAATTTCCAATATCATTCTTTTGCAAAATCACCCCACAGGGGCCAACTCTTTTTAAAATTTCTGTTTTGCCAATTAGTCCAAAATTTTATGAAAATTCCAAAAAGAGGTTTTCTGGCTTGTCTTTATTTCAATAAAGAAGCAATGTGGGGTCCACACTGAGGTGGTGTCACATAGGCTTTCCTTTTGAAAAAAACCTGAATTTTGAAAAACCCAAAAATATAGGAGCCTTGTCCCTGGATTGGCGCCACTTGTCTTTTTCTCTCTCATCCCATTTCCCTGCCATGTGTCAGCGTGGGGCTCACCTAGAGGTGGCGCCACATGTCATTTATCTCTCCTTCTATCCTCCGACATGTGTTAGTGTGGGGACACCTTAAGATGCCGCCACATGTCATTAGACATCCTCTTCATTCCATACCACGTGTCAGTATCCACCATCTTCACCATGTGCGTGTCACTCCCATGCCACCCTAAGATGCCACATGTCATGTGTTGTCCTGTTCAGAAAAAGTAAAGCTTGTCTCCCCTGAGGTGGCGCCATTTGAAGTGTGTATTTTGCAGAGACACGTGTCAATCTCTCCCTTTTTCAGAAAAAGCAGACTGATACATGTCTCTCCCTACTTTTCTCAGAAAAATAGGTGACACATGTCACTTTTAGCTTCCTTCAGAAAAAGTAGAGGACACATGTCACTCTTGGTCTTCTTCAGAAAAAACAACTATTCAAACCCAGGCTGAGGTGGCGCAAATCCTGAACTTTACCTTTTCTATCTGGTCTGGGATGGCGCCACATGTACTTGTCCCTCCTTCTCTTCCCTCTGCCACGTGTCACTGCAGGATCTCCCAAAGGTGTTGCTACATGTCCACCCTCCATTCCTCCAGAAGCTGGCATCATTTAAATTTCAAATCCAACCCTGAGGTGGTGCCATTTGAGAAGACTCCTCCAGCTAGCTGACACTTGTCAGAAGCAGAGCCATCCTGAATCGCCACGTGTCCAAATCCCCCTACATTAGAAAAAGTGGAAGCAACCCTCCTCTGAGGTGGTGCATTCTGCTTCCTCTGCTCCTGTCCTTTTTCCACATGGTAGTGTGGAGCCACCCTGAGGTGGTGCCACATGTCAGCCTCTGCTCTCTCCAGAAAAAGTAGATTTCAAATTTCAAACTCCCCTGTTGAGGTGTCTCACCCACAAAATTCTCATTTTTTTTATTTTCTCAAAATTCCACATGGCATGCCCTGAGATGGCGCCACATGGAGGGCTCGGATTAAGCCTGTTTGAAATTCAAAATTCTCCAGAATTGCTACAAATACCCTAGCCCACGCTCAGTACAGAGAGAGCCCTGGTTTGAGAATTGAACTTTAAAATTCCATTTTTTTTTCCTTTCTTGGTTTCTCTTGGATTCACGCCCCTCTGGAGCCCATTATCAAGGTAGCTGTTCATTTTGAGAGTTCTAAAGCTGCAGGAAAACACAAGGTGCAATTATATTCCTATTAATTTCGATATTATAATATCATTGCTTGATTCGTGTTGTCGTTTTGAAGAAAGAGCTCATCCGAGTGATGGATCGAGCTATTCTCATAAAATGACACATATCAAAGGATGTATTTCATGCTTTCTTGATTAAATTTCTGTATTTCATCATGTTCATGCATTAAAATAAGTTAGATTTATGTTTTGTTTTATTAAAATAGCATGTTCCATGAATCTATTTAATATTTCATACATTCAGCTTCATTTAGGTAACTCTTTGTTTTTGTCAGTCAGTCCACACGTCATTTCATGCATTTAATTTTCATTAAAAATACTGAGAAATCTTAGTATGCGCCCTTAGGTGTCCCCAACAATCTGCCAAAAATTCGGAATGATTTCAATTTGTTTACTATGGTAAAAGTTCAAAATGGTAGGTTGGGTTTTGTTACTCGAGATACGTTTTGAAAATGTATCTCCGAATTGTAAAATCGAGATCTCTCTCATATGAGGATCTATTTTCGATCCAAAAGATGTTATGAACTCATGATGATGTCTCGTGTTTAATATGATTTTATCAGATTTTTATAAATTTTTTTGATGTCTGACACAAATCTGAGAGCTCGGAACACATGTCAGAGCCTGATTCATGCCTCTGAGACTTTGGATCGACTTAAGTCGATGGGTTCTCTTTGGGTATTGCTCCAAATCCGAATCTGTAAAAAGTGAATGTCATTTTAGGAATGTTCTCTATTTGCATCTGAAATTTTATGATTTTTAGAATAGTCTTACTATCAGTTTTGGATTTTTCTTGTCAGTCTCCTGTTTTGTGATATTTATCTGCTCTCTTGATTTAGGCATGAAAAGTCGTATTTTTATCTTTGTTTCTGTTGATCAAATGCCAAAATCATAAAAATAAAAGTTGTTTCTGTGTGCGTCATTAGTTCCTAAGTTAAATATCAGAAATTTTTATGGCAGGATGCTATTTTTTATGCAATTTTACATTGGATCGGGTTGATTTTGCCTCCGTCAGAACCAAATTCTACTTACTGAACTCACCGTAGTTCAAATCCCGGGGCTGTAAAATACAAAATTGCTTATTTTCATGTCATTTATCAGTCTGAAAAATCTCAGATGTTTCTATGGTGGAATTCTTGTATTACTGTATTAAGTGTTGCATTTGGTTCGGTTCCGTAGGCGAAATTCACCCTTTTTAGGATTTTTTTAAAATTTTAGTATCTAAACCATGTCATTTCGTGAGTTTTAGAATTCTAGGCTATTTATCAGAATAGGTATATGCTTCATACCGAATTTGACAGCATTTGAAATTCGTTTGATGTTCGGTTTAACCGTATCATCAAAACAAGGCCCCGCAGGACCCGGATCCAAGCGAAAAACAAGCGAAATTCGTTATTTTTGATGAATAATAGCATGTCAAAATTCTGATTTTACAATCCTAATGTGTTTAGCAGCATGTCCTCATGCCTCATACTGCATTTCACCCATTTGGTTCAATTCGAATTTCAAAAATCTCAATTTTACCAAAATTTCCTTCAAAAACCCTAATTTTAAAGGTGTAACTTCAATATTAGGGGTATTTTGGTCATTTGACCACAATTTCAAATTTCAAACTATTTCTTACTGAATTTCTTGCATTTACATCATTTCAAATATCAAGAAAGCATGAGAATAGGGTTTATATCCAATTAAGTCCAATAATTTCAGAATATTAATGAAAAATCTTGGAAAAACCCACATATCTGAGCTAACCTCATTTACAGTTTGGCAGGGACATTCAAAAGAAGGAATTGAAGTCTGCAATTTCCCTTTCTTTCATTTATTTAGTGATGTAATAATGTAAATTTATGAATAAGAGATTTAATTTCTTGCTTAGCTTACGACGCATATCATATAATTTAAATTTCTGTAATATCCTGATTATGTGATTCATGCATTTTATTTCAAAAGCACTATGGATGTACACGAATGGCACATGCACCAACTCTTAGGGAGTTGATGAACTCGGTGGAGTCCATGTTTACGGCCCTAGTCGGAATATGGACGAGACCCAGATCCATCAACTTTCTACCAGTCACATTGAGCCTACACTCTTAGGCTATCTTCAAAAATGCACCTCATATTTCCAATTTTGCAAAATATTGTGAATTAAATCAATTAAACTCTGAACATGTTCATGGCCACAGTCAGAATATGTGAAGGATTTACTTTGACTTAATACGCATTTTCCAACAAATTTTTCAGAAAATCTTTCCAAATGTTATTTCCAAAGTGCATTCATATATTCAAATCATCTGCATCATGCCATCATCTGCTTTTCCCATGATTTCCTCAAGAAAATTTCATTCTCAAGAAAATAAATTTCTCAAGAAACTCTGAGAATTTTTCAAAAGTCGGTTTTCCCAAGTCAAGTTTTCCACAGTTTTTCATGGAAAAGGTTATTTTCTCAAGATTTTCAAAAAGAAGTCTCTCACCTTTCTTAAAGATCAAAATCGATTTTCCAGTATTTTAGGGATAAGATCCTTAGGATTTCAGTTTCGCGAGTTTCGACTTTCCATCTCCAAAGAATCTTATAATGAATTTCAATCATTTTCCAAAGAAAGCTTTCAAAACTTGAAGTTTTTCTGACAAGCATTTTCCCTTCAAAGATTTATCCCCCTTTTCTCAAGAATTCTCTCCATTTTCCCAGGATTTCCTCCATCCACAATTTTTCCACACCTTTATGAACTTTCTCGTGATTTCAAAACCCTTTCATTTGAGTTTCCTGAGAGATGGACTTTCATCCTTTTCCTGAGAAATATTTTCCAACTCCAAAGCATTTTCTGAGCATACATCATGTTTTCCAACCTACATTTTACAAAAAAAAAATCATAGCACATGCCTGAATTCTCTGTGCATTTAGGATAGAACACGATTTTGATGATTTAACTAAGTCAAGCACAATTTTGGTCCTTGGTTCGATTACCCCTGTTAAAGGCGGCAGGAATGGTCGAACCTCGTACCGACAGGTCGAGCCCCATCCCATGGATTTTCCCGCTATTTTCAAAAACGGAGGCGAGTATTTCAAAACAATTTCCAAAATCCGGTCAAGTTTGAATCGCGGAAGCATTTTCCTCTCTCTTCTGCAAGGAAGGGAAGACGGGAAAAATTTTGCGACGATAACATGGTTGAGGGTTGGTGAGGCCTCAATGTTGAACATGAAGTGCTTGATGAAAAGATTCACGACTTTATCAAACTCTCGTAGTTCGATAGGGTTGACGTGATCTGCGTACCACCTGCCTATTGTACCTTCTAGGCTGTGAGGAAAGCAAATGAATAGGGCCCTATTGTCTTTCCTGAAACAGCCACATTCTGCATAGAACATGGCCAAATGAGCCTTTGGATTGCCTCCATCAAACTTGAGGAATTTTCGAGGGAGATTTTCTAGATTGTCATCCCCTTCTAGGCTGTTATAGAAATCCTCGCCATAATAGGTTTGTTTGCCTTTACTCTTGGCCTGAATGTCCTTAATTGCCCGAGTCATTTCTCTCAATTGATCGTGCATTGGATCCTCAACTGGAGTGGTTTGTTCACATATTCGGGTTCTACGGTGATTTTCATGAACTACCACAGAGGATTCTGACTGTAGACAAACTGCTCTTCTTCTTCTTACTCTTCCTCTGCTGATTCTGATTCCTCAGATGTAGTGTCAGGCTGGGCCTTTTTCTTGACAATCCAGACTTGCTTTTTCACAACCTTTTTCTTTAATTTGCTCTTTGGAACGACCTTCTTCAGACTGGCCTCAGCTTGTTCTGACATCATCTTTGCCATCATTTTCTGAAACAGACCGTACATGGCAGGGTCAATATCATCTCCCTTGCTCTGACCCTGTCCTCTGACTGACTTGGGAGAATCCATTCCTTCATTCTCACTGTTATTGTGCTGAGGGACCGTTTCCTTCTCAGCTCTTGTTTGAACCATTCTTACAATGCCAATGCTTTCTGCAGAATAAGAGGATGGTTAGAGCGCGGAAGAACCTTTTTGAAACATAACTTTTTGAGAAAAGGCTAGAATGGAGGAATTGATAGACAATTGGACAGGTTATCCCATCACCAGGGATCGAGTCACCACAAAACTTGTGATAATTGCGTTACCATTTTTTGTGATAACGGAAAATGTGCCTTGTTACCTAGGCGAGGTCGTCTATCATGATAAGAGACCTTTGAAGAAGACTAGAAGGAATGTCCCATTACTAGGGATGAGGTCGTCACGAGAATCATGACTATTTATGCCATAAAAATAAAAGAATAAAATTTGGCCCAAAAAGCTTTTTAACAGAACGAAAGTTGAACTTTATTGATGACAAATTCAAAGACAAAGAGAAGGTGGGCAGACAGTTTGCCACCATTCTCGATATCCGGAAGATACATTGGGTCCAAGAAATACCATCTCCTTTATTTTCCCAGTCAATTATGGTGATTCATAATTGGGGTAATATATGTTATTCGTTTGGGCCATTCGACGAAACAATAGGAGCTATGTTCTGCGAAACCATTGCTATTTCATTTCATTTTGTTCAACAATTTACCAAAATTGGAATTAATTGCACTTGAATCAATCAATCATCAAATCATGATATGTGATGATTCGCTTTGAGGAATATCTTCGTTTGAATCCCTGTGAGATAATGATAAAGGCAAATAAAAATCAAGTAGGATACGTGGGTTGATGTAGATAGCCGTAGCTACATTTTATACGTGAACTACGTGTATGCTTAGAAGAATGTTTCCAGGGTCCGATCTCATTCAAGATGACGAAAGGTTTACATTATGGAAGAAACACATGTATATATGATATACAATTATAATATATTGACTACCCATGTATATTTCATTCCCCATATTACTACTGACGTAATATGGATATAGATTCCACTTTCTCTATTTGGATTACAATATAAGCTCTTTGTTTTCTGGATAGGGAATAAAAATGAGATATTGATGGAATATAAAAATGATTTAGTAATATCAAAGATCATCACTTCTCTATTGCGGTTGTGGGTTCTTAGTTTTTAGTTGTATGGATCTTAGTGATGGAATATGAAATACTAAGTAATGTAACTAATTAATATTATAAATATATAAATAACATTAATTGAGTACACTAATAATTTATTGGTTTATTTAATTTTTGCTGCTCTGTTATAGATGTTGGATTAGCCGTATTACTTGCTTCTATTGGTAAAATACGACATACTTTATTGCTTAGTCTGGCTTTTATGAATGCTTTAACAATTTAAGGCCTAGTTGTGGCATTAGCACTTTTATTTGCTAATCCCTTTGTGTAATGCTTGAAACGTGAAAACGTGAAAAATGTGTACTTGTTTTATTGCTTTGGCAATGCCTCTTCTCTTTTTTAAATTGTATCAAACTCAACACTTCACTCCTGCAATCCGAGACAAATATGCTTGGACTGCACCAACAACTTAACTTGTTTTCACCATATCAAGCATCCTTTTGAGGTATGGATTAATGCGATTGGTTTACATTATAGTAAAAAACCCGAATTTGACCAATTCGAATGTCAAAATAAGAATTAAAGTAAAATTTTTCTAAATACAAGTTTTTTGGGTAGTCAAACCGACTTCTTTTGGTTATAACTTTGTGCTTAGCTATCAAAATGACTTATTTTTTTCATGTTTGAAAGATATTCATCATCATTTTGGACAAAAACCTTTAGGATGCTATTTTATATGCAAAAAATATCGTGAAAATAAAGAGTATAAAAAATGACTCTGGGCAACTTGTTTTTTGAAATATGACGATTGACACAATTGGGGTGTTTACATATTGTATCTCTTTGTTATCAAGCATGTGAGGCTCTGTCAATAACAAAAAAGTAAATACACCGATTTTGTAGAATGTATAAGATTATCATTGAGATCAAATCCATTTCTAAAAAGTTCTTTTTGACGAAGATGAAAGTATGAATAAGCAGCTTAAAGCATGTATGAAACATAACATGAGGGTCTATCAATGATGCCTCAATCATTTTTTACACCCTCTAATTGATTTCACATATCATTGATCCAAGGCTGGACCACCTCTAATGCTTGGCCATCCAAATTGCCTTCAACTACAAGACCATCTGACCTTGGGCATTTTTTAAGCACATAGCAATGGGTTGACCTGGACCCTAATGGTTGGTTTCAAATCTGGATTTCTTGTCCATATAGGTTGACCATATCTCTTTGATGATGAAGAAATCTTCGGAGCATCCAATGATGTATGTTTTATGATTCAAATCGAGCTTGGAAGATTAGGGTTATAGTCGACGTCGATTCATCATTTTTAACGTGTATAATTCAAAACTGAATATGAAACTTTGGTTTTATTTTGCTCCTTTATATGGAATATGGATAGATTCCCGAATTTAGCGCACAAAGTTACCTGAACAAACAAAAATTATGATCTATGATATATTACATGATTAATAATATTTCTTAATTAGTGTACTTAATTAATGTTATTTACATATTTATAATCTTAATTAGTTACATTACTTAGTATTTCATATTCCATCACCAAAATCCATACAACTAAACTAAGAACTCCCATCCTAATTTGAAAAGTGATGATAAAATATTATTGAATCATGAGAACTACTTCAATATCTCATTTTTATTCCCTATGCAAGTTTTTGTAAATCCATATCATATAGTTATTTTATTTTTTTGCTTTGAACCCATTCTTTCAATCCTTCGGTCCTTCATCTTCTTTAAACGCATTCATAAGCTTGATTTCATATTTAATCCACATACACAGTCACAGACAGAAAAGGAAGATCTTATTTTGTAATCCATATATACAAAGTGGAATCTGTATCTTTATAAAGTCTATAATAATATGGGGAATGAAATAATATACATGGGTAGTCCGTATATAACTATTGATTATCTCTTCCATAATGTAAACCATCGTCATCTTATTAATTTGGAAACGGATCGAAACTTGGAATCATTCTTCTAACCATCCACTGGAGTTCACGTATAATTTGTAGCTACGCTATCTAGCTCGACCCAAGTAACCTACTTGATTTTTATCTCACATCGATTCAAACAAATAGATCATCAAAGCGAATTATCCTAGATCAAGATTTGGTGATTGATTGATCAAACGGCAATTAATTCCAATTTTTATTAATTGTTGAATAGGATGGAATGAAATAGCTATGGATACGCATAACATAGTTCTTGCTGTTTCGTCGCACGCCCAAAACGTGTAACAATTATTACCACAATTATGAATCATCGTAATTGACTGTGACAATAAAGGAGATGTGTGACATGAATAGGACAAAAGGGGATCTTTAGAAAAATTGGGAATTTCCCCTGTTTTTTACAATAACGTAGTGTAATATGTAATATAACAAATGTTACTCGTACATATATATTTTTTGCTCTTGTTTTCTTCCTACACTATTATCATACATATCGTAAATAAATACATTCATATCAATCATGTTTCTCAATCTGGTATCTTGAGCTACGCATGAATGAATTATTGGAGTACGATTCATGGGCCTTAATTTTGAATTTGAATCAATTCCGAAAGAAAAAGCGACTCTTTTAAATTCAAAGCAGTATTTTATTATTTATTTCGATGGAAAGCTATTCAATGATGACCTTCCACGGCTAAGTGTACTAAAGAAACAAGAACAACATTTACTAAATCATCTGCCAATATATTCCTAAAAAGTCAAAAATTAGGAGATAACGGTTTTGTGAAATCTTCTAGGACATTAATTGGTAAAAGTATTGGAGTTGGTAATGTCTATTTAGCAAGGCCTGCATAAAAGTGTGTCACTAACATAAGTAAAGTTAAAGCAACAGTAGTATTTATATCATTCGTTGGTCCAACTAACTCCACTTGAGGTAAATGTATGATTCTTCAAGTTAACGATTCTCCAAGTTAAAAGTGCACCGGACCTAGAAACAAAAACAAATAGGAACAGAGTTCCAATAAAAGGAACCCAAGATCCATATTCTTCTCCATTTTGAGTTTTGCTCACGTATTGAATGAAATCAAGAACATATCAAAATAATTTTTGCTCGTCGGTCAGAATGGTTTGAGTATTCCGAACGCCAATAGCGGATGAATCTAAGAAGACAGCACAACCCAAGAAGTTACAAGTACTTGGGCATGCACTCGGAAACCTCCTACTTGCCAATCTTAATGTTGGCCTACTTTCACACCGAATATCTCGCATAAGCCCTTTAGTTTGTTTATGGAACTTGGTAGCACATTCGTAGTACTCTCTCACAGAAATGGAACTTAAGAAGGAATTATTTTGATTCAACCATTTTTTTTCTACTCCCCTACCAAACTTAATCATATATTTTGGGTACTAAATTAATTAATGAATTAACCACGTAATATGTCACACATCATAAATTTTTTGTTTAGGTCACTTTGCGCCCTAAAGCCAGGGATCTATCCATTTTCCAAAAATGAGCCAAATGAAACAAACCTTTTTCGGTTTTTTATTTTAGACGTTAAAAATGATGGTCGAGCATTAGAGGTGGTCCAATTAGAATGTTTAAAAACTGATTACGAGGCATCATAGAGAGACCCACATCTAAAGTCATGATCTTTAAGCGGCTTATTTATACTTTCATCTTCATCTTAGAAATGGATTTGGTCTCAATGTTAATCTTATCCATTCTACAAAATCGGCGTCTAGTTTTTTGCTACTGACAGAGCTTCACATGCTTGATAACAAAGAAATACAATATGTAAACAAACACCCCAATTTTGGCATTGTAGTCCTGTGTCAAAGGTCATATTTCAAAAAATAAGTTGCCTAGATTGATTTTTTACATACTTTCAATTTTCACACTATTTTTTGCCTATAAAATGAATCTTAATGTTTTTTGTCCAAAAGAATGATGAAACTAGTGTCTTATCTTTCTAACATGAAAAAAAATTGTCATTTCGATATCCAAGTACAAATATGACTAAAACAAGTCGGTTTGACTAAACAAAAAACTTTTTTTTATGATGGCTTTACTTTAATTCTGATTTTGACATTCAAATTGGCCAAATTTGTTTTTTTACTAAAATTTAAACTAAACACATTAAACCATGCCTCAAAAGAATGCATCTTTAGAAAGAGATTGTCGAAACAAGTTTACTTGTTAATGAAGTCCAAGCATGTCTAGGATTTTAGGAGTAAGTGTTGAGTAGATATAATTTAAAGAATATATGAGGTAGGGTCAAAGCAATAAAAGAAGTACGTATTTTTCATGTTTTCACGTTTCTATGATTACACAAAGGGATTAGCAAATAAATGTGTCAATGCGACGACCAGACCCGAAATTGTTAAAGCCTTCATAAAGTCAAATTAAGCAATAAAGTAGCTTGTATTTTTTACATATGCTTCTGGTTGACTAGCGATACCTTCTCCGGCTTGGCCGCAGTTATACCTTAACCGACCTTGGGTCTAATAGAAGCAAGTTCTAAATGAGTTGAAGGAAGGTAGGAATAATACTTTTTGTATTACTCGATTCCAATATGTACAATGGAATCAAATTCATACTCCATGCATTTTATTTCCCGTTTCAATTAAGAGGAGTAATGAAAAGAACAGGTTCAAAATCGCGATCTATTCCTTTTTCAAAACCTGCTGCAGCTGCACGGGCCCTTCCCGCATGCCACAAATGACCCACAAAAAAGAAGAATCCTAGAACAAAATGAGAGCAGCAATAACGGAACCAACAGAAATTTTGGGATTCAAGGTAAGGTCCTCACTACAAAAAATAAAGAAATGTTTAATTATATAATCAAATAAACCAATGAATTATTATATATATCTTAATTAGTGTACTTAATTAATGTTATTTACATATTTATAATACCAATTAGTAAAATTACTTAGTATTTCATATTCCATTACTAAGACCGATTGAACTAAACTTAGAACTCCCAACCTAATTTAAGAAGCGATGATATTTGATATTATTGTATCATCAGGACTACTACAATATCTCATTTTTATTCCATATACAAGTTTTCTGTAAATCCTTATAATATAGTTCTTCTATTTCTTTGCTACAAACCCATTCCTTCAATTCTTCGCTCATTCATCTTCTTTAAACACATTCAGTCACAGACAGAAAATGAAGAGCTTATATCATAATCAATATAGAGAAAGTGTACTCTATTTCTATACAAAGTCGGTAGTAATATGGGAAATGAAATAATATACATGGATAGTCTATATATAACTATTGAGTATCTACTCATATGTACATGTGTTTCTTTCATAATGTAAACCATCGTCATCTTATTTCTATTGAATGGGATCAGACCCTGAAATCATTCATCTAAAAATACACCGGAGTTCACGTATTATATGTAGCTACGAATATCTAGCTCAACTCGCATAAACTACAAGATTTTCACTTGTCTTTATCATTATCTCAAATCGAACAAAACCAAAACAAGTCGGTTTGACTGCCCAAAACACATGTTTTTAGGGAAATTTTACTTTAATTCTGATTTTGATTTTCAAATTGACCAAATTTATTTTTTTTATTTTAATTTAAACTAACCATACATCAAAAGCATGCATGATTTGAAAGATATGGTCAAAACAAGTTAACTTGTTAGTGCAGTCCAAGCATGTTTAGGATTTTAGGAATGAAGTGTTGAGTTGATATAATTTAAAGAAGAGAAGAGTCATGTCTGATACTTTCTACAGTTTGCCCCGCAGCAGTATCTTGACTGACTCTGGGTCTAATAGAAGCAAGTTATATGGCCAATCTAGAAGCAGTCATGTTGTTACGTCGCATGCCCCAAATGAGTAATAATAATTACCCCAACTGTAAATCGTCGTAATTGACTGGAAAAATAAAAGAGATGTACGACATGAATAGAACAATCGGAATTTTAGGAAAAATTGGGAATTCCTCCCTTTTTTTACAATTTCGTAATCTAATAAATATTAATATCATACAAATATATCTCCTGCTCCTGTTTTCTTCCTACACTATATCATGAATATCACAAATAAACATATTTATATCAATCATGTTCCTCAAGCAGGTTTCTTGAGCTATGCATGAATTAATTTATAGGAATAAGATTCATGGGCTTACTTGATTTTGAATTTAAATCAATTCAAAAAGAAAAAGTGGCTCTTTGAAAATTAGAGGATTATTTTATTATTTATTTAGATGGAAAGCTACACAATGATGACCTTCAGCTAATTGTACTAAAAGAACAGCAACAACAATTACTAATTCATCGGCCAATATATTCATGAAAAATCGAAATCTAAGTGTTAAAGGTTTTGTGAAATCTTCTAAGATATTACTAGGTAAAAGTGTTGGAGTTGGTTGAATGTATATAACAAAATAACTGAACAAAAGTTTCATGTTCGGTTTTAAACTGTAGATGTTAAACATGATGAATCAACGTCGACTATAACCCTAGCCTTCCAAGCTAACAATGGGGGTTCGAGTCCCTTTATCCGCTCAATATGAATCGTAATATATCATTGGATATTCATAAGATTTCTACATCATCCAAGAGATATTCAAGGTCAACCAATATGGACCAGAAATCTAAATTTGAAACAAACCTTTAGGGTCCATGCCGACCCATCACTAGGGGCTTTAAAAAATGCCAAAGGTCAGTTGGTCCTAGAGTTAAAAGGCAATTTGGATAACATTGACATTGATTGTGAAATGATTAGCGGTCGTCCATCAAAGGATCAATGATTTGTGAATTCAATTAGAGTATTTAAAGACTGATTATGAGGCATCACAGAGAGACCCTCGTGTTAAGTTGCATACATCCTTTAAGATGCTTATTCATACTTTCATCTTCATCTTCGTCAAAAACAACTTTTTAGAATTGGATTTGATATCAATGTTAATCTTATCCATTCAACAAAATCGGTGTGTTTACTTTTTTGTTATCTTCACATGCTCGATAATAAAGAGATACAATTTATAAACACCCCAATTTTGGCAGAGTAATCTTGTGTCAATGGTTATCTTTCAAAAACCATGTTGCCCAGAGCCGTTTTCGACATACTCTCTATGTTCACTCTATTTTTTTGCATGTAAAAGAACATCCAAAAGGATTTTATCCAAAAGAATGATGAATATCTTTTGAAAAATGAAAAAATAAGTCATTTTGATGTCTAGGGACAATGTTATAACCAAAACAAGTCGGTTTGACTGCCCAAAACACATGTTTTTAGGGAAATTTTACTTTAATTCAGATTTTGATATGCAAATTGGCAAAATTTATTTTTTGTATTATAATTTAAACTAACCATACATCAAAAGCATGCATGATTTGAAAGATTAGGTCAAAACAAGTTAACTTGTTAGTGCAGTCCAAGCATGTTTAGGATTTTAGGAATGAAGTGTTGAGTAGATATAATTTAAAGAAGAGAAGAGTCATGTCTGATGCAATAAAAGAAGTACGTATTTTTCATGTTTTCACGTTTCTAGGATTAGCATTAAAAGTGCTAATGCGACGACTAGGCCGTAAATTGTTAAAGCTTCCATAAAGACCAGAGATTAAGCAATAAAGTACCTCATATTTTACCCTATGCTTCTGTTTGACAAGCGATACCTTCTACAGTTGGCCCCACAGCAGTATCTTGACCGACTTTAGGTCTAATAGAAGGAAGTTATATGTCCAATCTAGAAACAGTCCTGTTGTTACGCCGCATGCCCCAAACGAGAAACAATAATTACCCCAACTGTAAATCGTCGTAATTGACTGGCAAAATAAAGGAGATGTATGACATGAATAGAACAATGGGAATTGTGGAAAAAATTGGGAATTCCTCCCTTTTTTTACAATTTCGTAATCTAATAAATATTAATATCGTACAAATATATCTTCTGCTCTTGTTTTCTTCCTACACTATATCATGAATATCGCAAATAAACATATTTATATCAATCATGTTCCGCAAGAAGGTTTCTTGAGCTATGCATGAATTAATTTATAGCAATAAGATTCATGGGGTTACTTAATTTTGAATTTAAATCAATTCAAAAAGAAAAAGTGGCTCTTTGAAAATTAAAGGAATATTTCATTATTTATTTGGATGGAAAGCTACACAATGATGACCTTCGGCTAATTGTACTAAAGAAACAACAACAACAATTACTAATTCATCGGCCAATATATTCATGAAAAGTCGAAATATAAGTGTTAAAGGTTTTGTGAAATCTTCTAAGATATTAATAGGTAAAAGTGTTGGAGTTGGTTGAATGTATATAACGAAATAACTGAACAAAAGTTTGATGTTCGGTTTTAAACTGTAGATGCTAAAAATGATGAATCAACGTCGACTATAACCCTAGCCTTCCAAGGTAACAATGGGGGTTTGAGTCCCTTTATCCGCTCAATATGAATCGTAATACATACATCATTGGATATTCCTAAGATATCCAAGGTCAACCAATATGGACCAGAAATCTAAATTTGAAACCAACCTTTAGGGTCCATGTCGACCGATCACTAGGGGCTTTAAAAAATGCGATAGGTCAGTTGGTCCTAGAGTTGAAAGGCAATTTGGATAACATTGACATTGATTGTGAAATGATTAGCGATCGTCCATCAAAGGATCAATGATTTGTGAAATCAATTAGAGTATTTAAAGACTGATTATTGAGGCATCACAGAGAGACCCTCGTGTTAAGTTGCATACATCCTTTAAGCTGCTTATTCATACTTTCATCTTCATCTTCGTCAAAAAACAACTTTTTAGAATTGGATTTGATCTGAATGTTAATCTTATCCACTCAACAAAATCGGTGTGTTTACTTTTTTGTTATCTTCACATGCTCTATAATAAAGAGATACAATTTATAAACACCCCAAGTTTGGCATAGTAGTCTTGTGTCAATGGTTATATTTCAAAAACCATGTTGCCCAGAGTCGTTTTCGACATACTCTCTATGTTCACTCTATTTTTTTGCATGTAAAAGAACATCCAAAAGGATTTTATCCAAAAGAATTATGAATATCTTTTGAAAAATGAAAAAATAAGTCATTTTGACGTCTTGGGACAATGTTATAACCAAAACAAGTCGGTTTGACTGCCCAAAACACATGTTTTTAGTGAAATTTTACTTTAATTCTGATTTTGATATGCAAATTGGCCAAATTTATTTTTTGTATTATAATTTAAACTAACCATACATCAAAAGCATGCATGATTTGAAAGATTAGGTCATAACAAGTTAACTTGTTAGTGCAGTCCAACCATGTTTAGGATTTTAGGAATGAAGTGTTGAGTAGATATCATTTAAAGAAGAGAAGAGTCATGTCCGATGCAATAAAAGTACGTATTTTTCATGTTTTCACGTTTCTAGGATTAGCATTAAAAGTGCTAATGCGACGACTAGGCCGTAAATTTTTAAAGCTTCGATAAAGGCCAGAGATTAAGCAATAAAGTACCTCGTATTTTACCCTATGCTTCTGTTTGACAAGCGATACCTTCTACAGTTGGCCCCGCAGCAGTATCTTGACCGACTTTAGGTCTAATAGAAGCAAGTTATATGGCCAATCTAGAAACAATCCTGTTGTTACGCCGCATGCCCCAAACGAGAAACAATAATTACCCCAACTGTAAATCGTCGTAAATGACTGGCAAAATAAAAGATATGTATGACATGAATAGAACAATGGGAATTGTGGGAAAAATTGGGAATTCCTCCCTTTTTTTACAATTTCGTAATCAAATAAATATTAATATCGTACAAATATATCTTCTGCTCTTGTTTTCATCTTACACTATATTATGAATATCGCAAATATACATATTTATATCAATCATGTTCCGCAAGCAGGTTTCTTGAGCTATGCATGAATTAATTTATAGCAATAAGATTCATGGGCTTACTTAATTTTGAATTTAAATGAATACAAAAAGAAAAAGTGGCTCTTTGAAAATGAAAGGATTATTTTATTATTTATTTGGACGGAAAGCTACACAATGATGACCTTCGGCTAATTGTACTAAAGAAACAGCAACAACAATTACTAATTCATCGGCCAATATATTCATGAAAAGTCGAAATATAAGTGTTAAAGGTTTTGTGAAATCTTCTAAGATATTAATAGGTAAAAGTGTTGGAGTTGGTTGAATGTATATAACGAAATAACTGAACAAAAGTTTGATGTTCGGTTTTAAACTGTAGATGCTAAAAATGATGAATCAACGTCGACTATAACCCTAGCCTTCCAAGGTAACAATGGGGGTTTGAGTCCCATTATCCGCTCAATATGAATCGTAATACATACATCATTGTATATTCCTAAGATATCCAAGGTCAACCAATATGGACCAGAAATCTAAATTTGAAACCAACCTTTAGGGTCCATGTCGACCGATCACTAGGGGCTTTAAAAACTGCGAAAGGTCAGTTGGTCCTAGAGTTGAAAGGCAATTTGGATAACATTGACATTGATTGTGAAATGATTAGCGATCGTCCATCAAAGGATCAATGATTTGTGAAATCAATTAGAGTATTTAAAGACTGATTATGAGGCATCACAGAGAGACCCTCGTGTTAAGTTGCATACATCCTTTAAGCTGCTTATTCATACTTTCATCTTCATCTTCGTCAAAACCAACTTTTTAGAATTGGATTTGATCTCAATGTTAATCTTATCCACTCAACAAAATCGGTGTGTTTACTTTTTTGTTATCTTCACATGCTCTATAATAAAGAGATACAATTTATAAACACCCCAATTTTGGCATAGTAGTCTTGTGTCAATGGTTATATTTCAAAAACCATGTTGCCCAGAGTCGTTTTTGACATACTCTCTATCTATGTTCACTCTATTTTTGTGCATGTCAAAGAACATCCAAAAGGATTTTATCCAAAAGAATGATGAATATCTTTTGAAAAATGAAAAAATAAGTCATTTTGATGTCTAGGGACAATGTTATAACCAAAACAAGTCGGTTTGACTGCCCAAAACACATGTTTTTAGGGAAATTTTACTTTAATTCTGATTTTGATATACAAATTGGCCAAATGTATTTTTTGTATTATAATTTAAACTAACCATACATCAAAAGCATGCATGATTTGAAAGATTACGTCAAAACAAGTTAACTTGTTAGTGCAGTCCAACCAAGTTTAGGATTTTAGGAATGAAGTGTTGACTAGATATAATTTAAAGAAGAGAAGAGTCATGTCCCATGCAATAAAAGAAGTACGTATTTTTCATGTTTTCACGTTTCTAGAATTAGCATTAAAAGTCCTAATGCGACGACTAGGCCGTAAATTGTTAAAGCTTCGATAAAGGCCAGAGATTAAGCAATAAAGTACCTCGTATTTTACCCTATGCTTCTGTTTGACAAGCGATACCTTCTACAGTTGTCCCCGCAGCAGTATCTTGACCGATTTTAGGTCTAATACAAGCAAGTTATATGTCCAATCTAGAAACAGTCCTGTTGTTACGCCGCATGCCCCAAACCAGAAACAATAATTACCCCAACTGTAAATCATCGTAAATGACTGGCAAAATAAAGGAGATGTATGACATGAATAGAACAATGGGAATTATGGGAAAAAATGGGAATTCCTCCCTTTTTTTACAATTTCGTAATCTAATAAATATTAATATCGTACAAATATATCTTCTGCTCTTGTTTTCTTCCTACACTATATCATGAATATCACAAATAAACATATTTATATCAATCATGTTCCGCAAGCAGGTTTCTTGAGCTATGCATGATATAATTTATAGCAATAAGATTCATGGGCTTACTTAATTTTGAATTTAAATCAATTCAAAAAGAAAAAGTGGCTCTTTGAAAATTAAAGGAATATTTTATTATTTATTTGGATGGAAAGCTACACAATGATGACCTTCGGCTAATTGTACTAAAGAAACAGCAACAAAAATTACTAATTCATCGGCTATTATATATTCATGAAAAGTCGAAATATAAGTGTTAAAGGTTTTGTGAAATCTTCTAAGATATTAATAGGTAAAAGTGTTGGAGTTGGTTGAATGTATATAACGAAATAACTGAACAAAAGTTTGATGTTCGGTTTTAAACTGTAGATGCTAAAAATGATGAATCAACGTCGACTATAACCCTAGCCTTCCAAGGTAACAATGGGGGTTTGAGTCCCTTTATCCGCTCAATATGAATCGTAATACATACATCATTGGATATTCCTATGATATCCAAGGTCAACCAATATGGACCAGAAATCTAAATTTGAAACCAACCTTTAGGGTCCATGTCGATCCATTACTAGGGGCTTTAAAAACTGCGAAAGGTCAGTTGGTCCTAGAGTTAAGAGGCAATTTGGATAACATTGACATTGATTGTGAAATGATTAGCGGTCGTCCATCAAAGGATCAATGATTTGTGAAATCAATTAGAGTATTTAAAGACTGATTATGAGGCATCACAGAGAGACCCTCGTGTTAAGTTGCATACATCCTTTAAGCTGCTTATTCATACTTTCATCTTCATCTTCGTCAAAACCAACTTTTTAGAATTGGATTTGATCTGAATGTTAATCTTATCCACTCAACAAAATCGGTGTGTTTACTTTTTTGTTATCTTCACATGCTCTATAATAAAGAGATACAATTTATAAACACCCCAAGTTTGGCATAGTAGTCTTGTGTCAATGGTTATATTTCAAAAACCATGTTTCCCAAAGTCGTTTTCGACATACTCTCTATGTTCACTCTATTTTTTTGCATGTAAAAGAACATCCAAAAGGATTTTATCCAAAAGAATTATGAATATCTTTTGAAAAATGAAAAAATAAGCCATTTTGATGTCTAGGGACAATGTTATAACCAAAACAAGTCGGTTTGACTGCCCAAAACACATGTTTTTAGGGAAATTTTACTTTAATTCTGATTTTGATATGCAAATTGGCCAAATGTATTTTTTGTATTATAATTTAAACTAACCATACATCAAAAGCATGCATGATTTGAAAGATTAGTTCATAATAAGTTAACTTGTTAGTGCAGTCCAACCATGTTTAGGATTTTAGGAATGAAGTGTTGAGTAGATATAATTTAAAGAAGAGAAGAGTCATGTCCAATGCAATAAAAGAAGTACGTATTTTTCATGTTTTCACGTTTCTAGGATTAGCATTAAAAGTGCTAATGCGACGACTAGGCCGTAAATTGTTAAAGCTTCGATAAAGGCCAGAGATTAAGCAATAAAGTACCTCGTATTTTACCCTATGCTTCTGTTTGACAAGCGATACCTTCTACAGTTGGCCCCGCAGCAGTATCTTGACCGACTTTAGGTCTAATAGAAGCAAGTTATATGGCCAATCTAGAAACAGTCCTGTTGTTACGCCGCATAACCCAAACGGGAAACAATAATTATCCCAACTGTAAATCGTCGTAAATGACTGGCAAAATAAAAGAGATGTATGACATGAATAGAACAATGGGAATTGTGGGAAAAATTGGGAATTCCTCCCTTTTTTTACAATTTCGTAATCTAATAAATATTAATATCGTACAAATATATATTCTGCTCTTGTTTTCTTCCTACACTATATCATGAATATCGCAAATAAACATATTTATATCAATCATGTTCCGCAAGCAGGTTTCTTGATCTATGCATGAATTAATTTATAGCAATAAGATTCATGGGCTTACTTAATTTTGAATTTAAATCAATTCAAAAAGAAAAAGTGGCTCTTTGAAAATTAAAGGATTATTTTATTATTTATTTGGATGGAAAGCTACACAATGATGACCTTCGGCTAATTGTACTAAAGAAACAGCAACAACAATTACTAATTCATCGGCCAATATATTCATGAAAAGTCGAAATATAAGTGTTAAAGGTTTTGTGAAATCTTCTAAGATATTAATAGGTAAAAGTGTTGGAGTTGGTTGAATGTATATAACGAAATAACTGAACAAAAGTTTGATGTTCGGTTTTAAACTGTAGATGCTAAAAATGATGAATCAACGTCGACTATAACCCTAGCCTTCCAAGGTAACAATGGGGGTTTGAGTCCCTTTATCCGCTCAATATGAATCGTAATACATACATCATTGGATATTCCTAAGATATCCAAGGTCAACCAATATGGACCAGAAATCTAAATTTGAAACCAACCTTTAGGGTCCATGTCGACCGATCACTAGGGGCTTTAAAAAATGCGATAGGTCAGTTGGTCCTAGAGTTGAAAGGCAATTTGGATAACATTGACATTGATTGTGAAATGATTAGCGATCGTCCATCAAAGGATCAATGATTTGTGAAATCAATTAGAGTATTTAAAGACTGATTATTGAGGCATCACAGAGAGACCCTCGTGTTAAGTTGCATACATCCTTTAAGCTGCTTATTCATACTTTCATCTTCATCTTCGTCAAAAAACAACTTTTTAGAATTGGATTTGATCTGAATGTTAATCTTATCCACTCAACAAAATCGGTGTGTTTACTTTTTTGTTATCTTCACATGCTCTATAATAAAGAGATACAATTTATAAACACCCCAAGTTTGGCATAGTAGTCTTGTGTCAATGGTTATATTTCAAAAACCATGTTGCCCAGAGTCGTTTTCGACATACTCTCTATGTTCACTCTATTTTTTTGCATGTAAAAGAACATCCAAAAGGATTTTATCCAAAAGAATTATGAATATCTTTTGAAAAATGAAAAAATAAGTCATTTTGACGTCTTGGGACAATGTTATAACCAAAACAAGTCGGTTTGACTGCCCAAAACACATGTTTTTAGTGAAATTTTACTTTAATTCTGATTTTGATATGCAAATTGGCCAAATTTATTTTTTGTATTATAATTTAAACTAACCATACATCAAAAGCATGCATGATTTGAAAGATTAGGTCATAACAAGTTAACTTGTTAGTGCAGTCCAACCATGTTTAGGATTTTAGGAATGAAGTGTTGAGTAGATATCATTTAAAGAAGAGAAGAGTCATGTCCGATGCAATAAAAGAAGTACGTATTTTTCATGTTTTCACGTTTCTAGGATTAGCATTAAAAGTGCTAATGCGACGACTAGGCCGTAAATTTTTAAAGCTTCGATAAAGGCCAGAGATTAAGCAATAAAGTACCTCGTATTTTACCCTATGCTTCTGTTTGACAAGCGATACCTTCTACAGTTGGCCCCGCAGCAGTATCTTGACCGACTTTAGGTCTAATAGAAGCAAGTTATATGGCCAATCTAGAAACAATCCTGTTGTTACGCCGCATGCCCCAAACGAGAAACAATAATTACCCCAACTGTAAATCGTCGTAAATGACTGGCAAAATAAAAGATATGTATGACATGAATAGAACAATGGGAATTGTGGGAAAAATTGGGAATTCCTCCCTTTTTTTACAATTTCGTAATCAAATAAATATTAATATCGTACAAATATATCTTCTGCTCTTGTTTTCATCTTACACTATATTATGAATATCGCAAATATACATATTTATATCAATCATGTTCCGCAAGCAGGTTTCTTGAGCTATGCATGAATTAATTTATAGCAATAAGATTCATGGGCTTACTTAATTTTGAATTTAAATGAATACAAAAAGAAAAAGTGGCTCTTTGAAAATGAAAGGATTATTTTATTATTTATTTGGACGGAAAGCTACACAATGATGACCTTCGGCTAATTGTACTAAAGAAACAGCAACAACAATTACTAATTCATCGGCCAATATATTCATGAAAAGTCGAAATATAAGTGTTAAAGGTTTTGTGAAATCTTCTAAGATATTAATAGGTAAAAGTGTTGGAGTTGGTTGAATGTATATAACGAAATAACTGAACAAAAGTTTGATGTTCGGTTTTAAACTGTAGATGCTAAAAATGATGAATCAACGTCGACTATAACCCTAGCCTTCCAAGGTAACAATGGGGGTTTGAGTCCCATTATCCGCTCAATATGAATCGTAATACATACATCATTGTATATTCCTAAGATATCCAAGGTCAACCAATATGGACCAGAAATCTAAATTTGAAACCAACCTTTAGGGTCCATGTCGACCGATCACTAGGGGCTTTAAAAAATGCGATAGGTCAGTTGGTCCTAGAGTTGAAAGGCAATTTGGATAACATTGACATTGATTGTGAAATGATTAGCGATCGTCCATCAAAGGATCAATGATTTGTGAAATCAATTAGAGTATTTAAAGACTGATTATGAGGCATCACAGAGAGACCCTCGTGTTAAGTTGCATACATCCTTTAAGCTGCTTATTCATACTTTCATCTTCATCTTCGTCAAAAAACAACTTTTTAGAATTGGATTTGATCTGAATGTTATTCTTATCCACTCAACAAAATCGGTGTGTTTACTTTTTTGTTATCTTCACATGCTCTATAATAAAGAGATACAATTTATAAACACCCCAAGTTTGGCATAGTAGTCTTGTGTCAATGGTTATATTTCAAAAACCATGTTGCCCAGAGTCGTTTTCGACATACACTCTATGTTCACTCTATTTTTTTGCATGTAAAAGAACATCCAAAAGGATTTTATCCAAAAGAATTATGAATATCTTTTGAAAAATGAAAAAATAAGTCATTTTGACGTCTTGGGACAATGTTATAACCAAAACAAGTCGGTTTGACTGCCCAAAACACATGTTTTTAGTGAAATTTTACTTTAATTCTGATTTTGATATGCAAATTGGCCAAATTTATTTTTTGTATTATAATTTAAACTAACCATACATCAAAAGCATGCATGATTTGAAAGATTAGGTCATAACAAGTTAACTTGTTAGTGCAGTCCAACCATGTTTAGGATTTTAGGAATGAAGTCCAGAGTAGATATCATTTAAAGAAGAGAAGAGTCATGTCTGATGCAATAAAAGAAGTACGTATTTTTCATGTTTTCACGTTTCTAGGATTAGCATTAAAAGTGCTAATGCGACGACTAGGCCGTAAATTTTTAAAGCTTCGATAAAGGCCAGAGATTAAGCAATAAAGTACCTCGTATTTTACCCTATGCTTCTGTTTGACAAGCGATACCTTCTACAGTTGGCCCCGCAGCAGTATCTTGACCGACTTTAGGTCTAATAGAAGCAAGTTATATGGCCAATCTAGAAACAATCCTGTTGTTACGCCGCATGCCCCAAACGAGAAACAATAATTACCCCAACTGTAAATCGTCGTAAATGACTGGCAAAATAAAAGATATGTATGACATGAATAGAACAATGGGAATTGTGGGAAAAATTGGGAATTCCTCCCTTTTTTTACAATTTCGTAATCAAATAAATATTAATATCGTACAAATATATCTTCTGCTCTTGTTTTCATCTTACACTATATTATGAATATCGCAAATATACATATTTATATCAATCATGTTCCGCAAGCAGGTTTCTTGAGCTATGCATGAATTAATTTATAGCAATAAGATTCATGGGCTTACTTAATTTTGAATTTAAATGAATACAAAAAGAAAAAGTGGCTCTTTGAAAATGAAAGGATTATTTTATTATTTATTTGGACGGAAAGCTACACAATGATGACCTTCGGCTAATTGTACTAAAGAAACAGCAACAACAATTACTAATTCATCGGCCAATATATTCATGAAAAGTCGAAATATAAGTGTTAAAGGTTTTGTGAAATCTTCTAAGATATTAATAGGTAAAAGTGTTGGAGTTGGTTGAATGTATATAACGAAATAACTGAACAAAAGTTTGATGTTCGGTTTTAAACTGTAGATGCTAAAAATGATGAATCAACGTCGACTATAACCCTAGCCTTCCAAGGTAACAATGGGGGTTTGAGTCCCATTATCCGCTCAATATGAATCGTAATACATACATCATTGTATATTCCTAAGATATCCAAGGTCAACCAATATGGACCAGAAATCTAAATTTGAAACCAACCTTTAGGGTCCATGTCGACCGATCACTAGGGGCTTTAAAAAATGCGATAGGTCAGTTGGTCCTAGAGTTGAAAGGCAATTTGGATAACATTGACATTGATTGTGAAATGATTAGCGATCGTCCATCAAAGGATCAATGATTTGTGAAATCAATTAGAGTATTTAAAGACTGATTATGAGGCATCACAGAGAGACCCTCGTGTTAAGTTGCATACATCCTTTAAGCTGCTTATTCATACTTTCATCTTCATCTTCGTCAAAAAACAACTTTTTAGAATTGGATTTGATCTGAATGTTAATCTTATCCACTCAACAAAATCGGTGTGTTTACTTTTTTGTTATCTTCACATGCTCTATAATAAAGAGATACAATTTATAAACACCCCAAGTTTGGCATAGTAGTCTTGTGTCAATGGTTATATTTCAAAAACCATGTTTCCCAGAGTCGTTTTCGACATACTCTCTCTATGTTCACTCTATTTTTTTGCATGTAAAAGAACATCCAAAAGGATTTTATCCAAAAGAATGATGAATATCTTATGAAAAATGAAAAAATAAGTCATTTTGATGTCTAGGGACAATGTTATAACCAAAACAAGTCGGTTTGACTGCCCAAAACACATGTTTTTAGGGAAATTTTACTTTAATTCTGATTTTGATATGCAAATTGGCCAAATGTATTTTTTGTATTATAATTTAAACTAACCATACATCAAAAGCATGCATGATTTGAAAGATTAGGTCAAAACAAGTTAACTTGTTAGTGCAGTCCAACCATGTTTAGGATTTTAGGAATGAAGTGTTGACTAGATATAATTTAAAGAAGATAAGAGTCATGTCCCATGCAATAAAAGAAGTACGTATTTTTCATGTTTTCACGTTTCTAGGATTAGCATTAAAAGTCCTAATGCGACGACTAGGCCGTAAATTGTTAAAGCTTCGATAAAGGCCAGAGATTAAGCAATAAAGTACCTCGTATTTTACCCTATGCTTCTGTTTGACAAGCGATACCTTCTACAGTTGGCCCCGCAGCAGTATCTTGACCGACTTTAGGTCTAATAGAAACAAGTTATATGGCCAATCTAGAAACAGTCCTGTTGTTACGCCGCATGCCCCAAACGGGAAACAATAATTACCCCAACTGTAAATCGTCGTAAATGATTGGCAAAATAAAAGAGATGTATGACATGAATAGAACAATGGGAATTGTGGGAAAAATTGGGAATTCCTCCCTTTTTTTACAATTTCGTAATCTAATAAATATTAATATCGTACAAATATATATTCTGCTCTTGTTTTCTTCCTACACTACATCATGAATATCGCAAATAAACATATTTATATCAATCATGTTCCACAAGCAGGTTTCTTGAGCTATGCATGAATTAATTTATAGCAACAAGATTCATGGGCTTACTTAATTTTGAATTTAAATCAATTCAAAAAGAAAAAGAGGCTCTTTGAAAATTAAAGGATTATTTTATTATTTATTTGGATGGAAAGCTACACAATGTTGACCTTCGGCTAATTGTACTAAAGAAACAGCAACAACAATTACTAATTCATCGGCCAATATATTCATGAAAAGTCGAAATATAAGTGTTAAAGGTTTTGTGAAATCTTCTAAGATATTAATAGGTAAAAGTGTTGGAGTTGGTTGAATGTATATAACGAAATAACTGAACAAAAGTTTGATGTTCGGTTTTAAACTGTAGATGCTAAAAATGATGAATCAACGTCGACTATAACCCTAGCCTTCCAAGGTAACAATGGGGGTTTGAGTCCCTTTATCCGCTCAATATGAATCGTAATACATACATCATTGGATATTCCTAAGATATCCAAGGTCAACCAATATGGACCAGAAATCTAAATTTGAAACCAACCTTTAGGGTCCATGTCGACCGATCACTAGGGGCTTTAAAAAATGCGATAGGTCAGTTGGTCCTAGAGTTGAAAGGCAATTTGGATAACATTGACATTGATTGTGAAATGATTAGCGATCGTCCATCAAAGGATCAATGATTTGTGAAATCAATTAGAGTATTTAAAGACTGATTATGAGGCATCACAGAGAGACCCTCGTGTTAAGTTGCATACATCCTTTAAGCTGCTTATTCATACTTTCATCTTCATCTTCGTCAAAAAACAACTTTTTAGAATTGGATTTGATCTGAATGTTATTCTTATCCACTCAACAAAATCGGTGTGTTTACTTTTTTGTTATCTTCACATGCTCTATAATAAAGAGATACAATTTATAAACACCCCAAGTTTGGCATAGTAGTCTTGTGTCAATGGTTATATTTCAAAAACCATGTTGCCCAGAGTCGTTTTCGACATACACTCTATGTTCACTCTATTTTTTTGCATGTAAAAGAACATCCAAAAGGATTTTATCCAAAAGAATTATGAATATCTTTTGAAAAATGAAAAAATAAGTCATTTTGACGTCTTGGGACAATGTTATAACCAAAACAAGTCGGTTTGACTGCCCAAAACACATGTTTTTAGTGAAATTTTACTTTAATTCTGATTTTGATATGCAAATTGGCCAAATTTATTTTTTGTATTATAATTTAAACTAACCATACATCAAAAGCATGCATGATTTGAAAGATTAGGTCATAACAAGTTAACTTGTTAGTGCAGTCCAACCATGTTTAGGATTTTAGGAATGAAGTCCAGAGTAGATATCATTTAAAGAAGAGAAGAGTCATGTCTGATGCAATAAAAGAAGTACGTATTTTTCATGTTTTCACGTTTCTAGGATTAGCATTAAAAGTGCTAATGCGACGACTAGGCCGTAAATTTTTAAAGCTTCGATAAAGGCCAGAGATTAAGCAATAAAGTACCTCGTATTTTACCCTATGCTTCTGTTTGACAAGCGATACCTTCTACAGTTGGCCCCGCAGCAGTATCTTGACCGACTTTAGGTCTAATAGAAGCAAGTTATATGGCCAATCTAGAAACAATCCTGTTGTTACGCCGCATGCCCCAAACGAGAAACAATAATTACCCCAACTGTAAATCGTCGTAAATGACTGGCAAAATAAAAGATATGTATGACATGAATAGAACAATGGGAATTGTGGGAAAAATTGGGAATTCCTCCCTTTTTTTACAATTTCGTAATCAAATAAATATTAATATCGTACAAATATATCTTCTGCTCTTGTTTTCATCTTACACTATATTATGAATATCGCAAATATACATATTTATATCAATCATGTTCCGCAAGCAGGTTTCTTGAGCTATGCATGAATTAATTTATAGCAATAAGATTCATGGGCTTACTTAATTTTGAATTTAAATGAATACAAAAAGAAAAAGTGGCTCTTTGAAAATGAAAGGATTATTTTATTATTTATTTGGACGGAAAGCTACACAATGATGACCTTCGGCTAATTGTACTAAAGAAACAGCAACAACAATTACTAATTCATCGGCCAATATATTCATGAAAAGTCGAAATATAAGTGTTAAAGGTTTTGTGAAATCTTCTAAGATATTAATAGGTAAAAGTGTTGGAGTTGGTTGAATGTATATAACGAAATAACTGAACAAAAGTTTGATGTTCGGTTTTAAACTGTAGATGCTAAAAATGATGAATCAACGTCGACTATAACCCTAGCCTTCCAAGGTAACAATGGGGGTTTGAGTCCCATTATCCGCTCAATATGAATCGTAATACATACATCATTGTATATTCCTAAGATATCCAAGGTCAACCAATATGGACCAGAAATCTAAATTTGAAACCAACCTTTAGGGTCCATGTCGACCGATCACTAGGGGCTTTAAAAAATGCGATAGGTCAGTTGGTCCTAGAGTTGAAAGGCAATTTGGATAACATTGACATTGATTGTGAAATGATTAGCGATCGTCCATCAAAGGATCAATGATTTGTGAAATCAATTAGAGTATTTAAAGACTGATTATGAGGCATCACAGAGAGACCCTCGTGTTAAGTTGCATACATCCTTTAAGCTGCTTATTCATACTTTCATCTTCATCTTCGTCAAAAAACAACTTTTTAGAATTGGATTTGATCTGAATGTTATTCTTATCCACTCAACAAAATCGGTGTGTTTACTTTTTTGTTATCTTCACATGCTCTATAATAAAGAGATACAATTTATAAACACCCCAAGTTTGGCATAGTAGTCTTGTGTCAATGGT
The DNA here is from genome assembly GCF_984573655.1 of Nuphar pumila. Taxonomy (NCBI): domain Eukaryota; kingdom Viridiplantae; phylum Streptophyta; class Magnoliopsida; order Nymphaeales; family Nymphaeaceae; genus Nuphar; species Nuphar pumila. Next base: position 65,582,679 of record NC_143255.1, on the reverse strand, counting down.
TATATTTCAAAAACCATGTTGCCCAGAGTCGTTTTCGACATACACTCTATGTTCACTCTATTTTTTTGCATGTAAAAGAACATCCAAAAGGATTTTATCCAAAAGAATTATGAATATCTTTTGAAAAATGAAAAAATAAGTCATTTTGACGTCTTGGGACAATGTTATAACCAAAACAAGTCGGTTTGACTGCCCAAAACACATGTTTTTAGTGAAATTTTACTTTAATTCTGATTTTGATATGCAAATTGGCCAAATTTATTTTTTGTATTATAATTTAAACTAACCATACATCAAAAGCATGCATGATTTGAAAGATTAGGTCATAACAAGTTAACTTGTTAGTGCAGTCCAACCATGTTTAGGATTTTAGGAATGAAGTCCAGAGTAGATATCATTTAAAGAAGAGAAGAGTCATGTCTGATGCAATAAAAGAAGTACGTATTTTTCATGTTTTCACGTTTCTAGGATTAGCATTAAAAGTGCTAATGCGACGACTAGGCCGTAAATTTTTAAAGCTTCGATAAAGGCCAGAGATTAAGCAATAAAGTACCTCGTATTTTACCCTATGCTTCTGTTTGACAAGCGATACCTTCTACAGTTGGCCCCGCAGCAGTATCTTGACCGACTTTAGGTCTAATAGAAGCAAGTTATATGGCCAATCTAGAAACAATCCTGTTGTTACGCCGCATGCCCCAAACGAGAAACAATAATTACCCCAACTGTAAATCGTCGTAAATGACTGGCAAAATAAAAGATATGTATGACATGAATAGAACAATGGGAATTGTGGGAAAAATTGGGAATTCCTCCCTTTTTTTACAATTTCGTAATCAAATAAATATTAATATCGTACAAATATATCTTCTGCTCTTGTTTTCATCTTACACTATATTATGAATATCGCAAATATACATATTTATATCAATCATGTTCCGCAAGCAGGTTTCTTGAGCTATGCATGAATTAATTTATAGCAATAAGATTCATGGGCTTACTTAATTTTGAATTTAAATGAATACAAAAAGAAAAAGTGGCTCTTTGAAAATGAAAGGATTATTTTATTATTTATTTGGACGGAAAGCTACACAATGATGACCTTCGGCTAATTGTACTAAAGAAACAGCAACAACAATTACTAATTCATCGGCCAATATATTCATGAAAAGTCGAAATATAAGTGTTAAAGGTTTTGTGAAATCTTCTAAGATATTAATAGGTAAAAGTGTTGGAGTTGGTTGAATGTATATAACGAAATAACTGAACAAAAGTTTGATGTTCGGTTTTAAACTGTAGATGCTAAAAATGATGAATCAACGTCGACTATAACCCTAGCCTTCCAAGGTAACAATGGGGGTTTGAGTCCCATTATCCGCTCAATATGAATCGTAATACATACATCATTGTATATTCCTAAGATATCCAAGGTCAACCAATATGGACCAGAAATCTAAATTTGAAACCAACCTTTAGGGTCCATGTCGACCGATCACTAGGGGCTTTAAAAAATGCGATAGGTCAGTTGGTCCTAGAGTTGAAAGGCAATTTGGATAACATTGACATTGATTGTGAAATGATTAGCGATCGTCCATCAAAGGATCAATGATTTGTGAAATCAATTAGAGTATTTAAAGACTGATTATGAGGCATCACAGAGAGACCCTCGTGTTAAGTTGCATACATCCTTTAAGCTGCTTATTCATACTTTCATCTTCATCTTCGTCAAAAAACAACTTTTTAGAATTGGATTTGATCTGAATGTTAATCTTATCCACTCAACAAAATCGGTGTGTTTACTTTTTTGTTATCTTCACATGCTCTATAATAAAGAGATACAATTTATAAACACCCCAAGTTTGGCATAGTAGTCTTGTGTCAATGGTTATATTTCAAAAACCATGTTTCCCAGAGTCGTTTTCGACATACTCTCTCTATGTTCACTCTATTTTTTTGCATGTAAAAGAACATCCAAAAGGATTTTATCCAAAAGAATGATGAATATCTTATGAAAAATGAAAAAATAAGTCATTTTGATGTCTAGGGACAATGTTATAACCAAAACAAGTCGGTTTGACTGCCCAAAACACATGTTTTTAGGGAAATTTTACTTTAATTCTGATTTTGATATGCAAATTGGCCAAATGTATTTTTTGTATTATAATTTAAACTAACCATACATCAAAAGCATGCATGATTTGAAAGATTAGGTCAAAACAAGTTAACTTGTTAGTGCAGTCCAACCATGTTTAGGATTTTAGGAATGAAGTGTTGACTAGATATAATTTAAAGAAGATAAGAGTCATGTCCCATGCAATAAAAGAAGTACGTATTTTTCATGTTTTCACGTTTCTAGGATTAGCATTAAAAGTCCTAATGCGACGACTAGGCCGTAAATTGTTAAAGCTTCGATAAAGGCCAGAGATTAAGCAATAAAGTACCTCGTATTTTACCCTATGCTTCTGTTTGACAAGCGATACCTTCTACAGTTGGCCCCGCAGCAGTATCTTGACCGACTTTAGGTCTAATAGAAACAAGTTATATGGCCAATCTAGAAACAGTCCTGTTGTTACGCCGCATGCCCCAAACGGGAAACAATAATTACCCCAACTGTAAATCGTCGTAAATGATTGGCAAAATAAAAGAGATGTATGACATGAATAGAACAATGGGAATTGTGGGAAAAATTGGGAATTCCTCCCTTTTTTTACAATTTCGTAATCTAATAAATATTAATATCGTACAAATATATATTCTGCTCTTGTTTTCTTCCTACACTACATCATGAATATCGCAAATAAACATATTTATATCAATCATGTTCCACAAGCAGGTTTCTTGAGCTATGCATGAATTAATTTATAGCAACAAGATTCATGGGCTTACTTAATTTTGAATTTAAATCAATTCAAAAAGAAAAAGAGGCTCTTTGAAAATTAAAGGATTATTTTATTATTTATTTGGATGGAAAGCTACACAATGTTGACCTTCGGCTAATTGTACTAAAGAAACAGCAACAACAATTACTAATTCATCGGCCAATATATTCATGAAAAGTCGAAATATAAGTGTTAAAGGTTTTGTGAAATCTTCTAAGATATTAATAGGTAAAAGTGTTGGAGTTGGTTGAATGTATATAACGAAATAACTGAACAAAAGTTTGATGTTCGGTTTTAAACTGTAGATGCTAAAAATGATGAATCAACGTCGACTATAACCCTAGCCTTCCAAGGTAACAATGGGGGTTTGAGTCCCTTTATCCGCTCAATATGAATCGTAATACATACATCATTGGATATTCCTAAGATATCCAAGGTCAACCAATATGGACCAGAAATCTAAATTTGAAACCAACCTTTAGGGTCCATGTCGACCGATCACTAGGGGCTTTAAAAAATGCGATAGGTCAGTTGGTCCTAGAGTTGAAAGGCAATTTGGATAACATTGACATTGATTGTGAAATGATTAGCGATCGTCCATCAAAGGATCAATGATTTGTGAAATCAATTAGAGTATTTAAAGACTGATTATGAGGCATCACAGAGAGACCCTCGTGTTAAGTTGCATACATCCTTTAAGCTGCTTATTCATACTTTCATCTTCATCTTCGTCAAAAAACAACTTTTTAGAATTGGATTTGATCTGAATGTTATTCTTATCCACTCAACAAAATCGGTGTGTTTACTTTTTTGTTATCTTCACATGCTCTATAATAAAGAGATACAATTTATAAACACCCCAAGTTTGGCATAGTAGTCTTGTGTCAATGGTTATATTTCAAAAACCATGTTGCCCAGAGTCGTTTTCGACATACACTCTATGTTCACTCTATTTTTTTGCATGTAAAAGAACATCCAAAAGGATTTTATCCAAAAGAATTATGAATATCTTTTGAAAAATGAAAAAATAAGTCATTTTGACGTCTTGGGACAATGTTATAACCAAAACAAGTCGGTTTGACTGCCCAAAACACATGTTTTTAGTGAAATTTTACTTTAATTCTGATTTTGATATGCAAATTGGCCAAATTTATTTTTTGTATTATAATTTAAACTAACCATACATCAAAAGCATGCATGATTTGAAAGATTAGGTCATAACAAGTTAACTTGTTAGTGCAGTCCAACCATGTTTAGGATTTTAGGAATGAAGTCCAGAGTAGATATCATTTAAAGAAGAGAAGAGTCATGTCTGATGCAATAAAAGAAGTACGTATTTTTCATGTTTTCACGTTTCTAGGATTAGCATTAAAAGTGCTAATGCGACGACTAGGCCGTAAATTTTTAAAGCTTCGATAAAGGCCAGAGATTAAGCAATAAAGTACCTCGTATTTTACCCTATGCTTCTGTTTGACAAGCGATACCTTCTACAGTTGGCCCCGCAGCAGTATCTTGACCGACTTTAGGTCTAATAGAAGCAAGTTATATGGCCAATCTAGAAACAATCCTGTTGTTACGCCGCATGCCCCAAACGAGAAACAATAATTACCCCAACTGTAAATCGTCGTAAATGACTGGCAAAATAAAAGATATGTATGACATGAATAGAACAATGGGAATTGTGGGAAAAATTGGGAATTCCTCCCTTTTTTTACAATTTCGTAATCAAATAAATATTAATATCGTACAAATATATCTTCTGCTCTTGTTTTCATCTTACACTATATTATGAATATCGCAAATATACATATTTATATCAATCATGTTCCGCAAGCAGGTTTCTTGAGCTATGCATGAATTAATTTATAGCAATAAGATTCATGGGCTTACTTAATTTTGAATTTAAATGAATACAAAAAGAAAAAGTGGCTCTTTGAAAATGAAAGGATTATTTTATTATTTATTTGGACGGAAAGCTACACAATGATGACCTTCGGCTAATTGTACTAAAGAAACAGCAACAACAATTACTAATTCATCGGCCAATATATTCATGAAAAGTCGAAATATAAGTGTTAAAGGTTTTGTGAAATCTTCTAAGATATTAATAGGTAAAAGTGTTGGAGTTGGTTGAATGTATATAACGAAATAACTGAACAAAAGTTTGATGTTCGGTTTTAAACTGTAGATGCTAAAAATGATGAATCAACGTCGACTATAACCCTAGCCTTCCAAGGTAACAATGGGGGTTTGAGTCCCATTATCCGCTCAATATGAATCGTAATACATACATCATTGGATATTCCTAAGATATCCAAGGTCAACCAATATGGACCAGAAATCTAAATTTGAAACCAACCTTTAGGGTCCATGTCGACCGATCACTAGGGGCTTTAAAAAATGCGAAAGGTCAGTTGGTCCTAGAGTTGAAAGGCAATTTGGATAACATTGACATTGATTGTGAAATGATTAGCGATCGTCCATCAAAGGATCAATGATTTGTGAAATCAATTAGAGTATTTAAAGACTGATTATGAGGCATCACAGAGAGACCCTCGTGTTAAGTTGCATACATCCTTTAAGCTGCTTATTCATACTTTCATCTTCATCTTCGTCAAAACCAACTTTTTAGAATTGGATTTGATCTCAATGTTAATCTTATCCACTCAACAAAATCGGTGTGTTTACTTTTTTGTTATCTTCACATGCTCGATAATAAAGAGATACAATTTATAAACACCCCAAGTTTGGCATAGTAGTCTTGTGTCAATGGTTATATTTCAAAAACCATGTTTCCCAGAGTCGTTTTCGACATACTCTCTATGTTCACTCTATTTTTTTGCATGTAAAAGAACATCCAAAAGGATTTTATCCAAAAGAATGATGAATATCTTATGAAAAATGAAAAAATAAGTCATTTTGATGTCTAGGGACAATGTTATAACCAAAACAAGTCGGTTTGACTGCCCAAAACACATGTTTTTAGGGAAATTTTACTTTAATTCTGATTTTGATATGCAAATTGGCCAAATGTATTTTTTGTATTATAATTTAAACTAACCATACATCAAAAGCATGCATGATTTGAAAGATTAGGTCAAAACAAGTTAACTTGTTAGTGCAGTCCAACCATGTTTAGGATTTTAGGAATGAAGTGTTGACTAGATATAATTTAAAGAAGATAAGAGTCATGTCCCATGCAATAAAAGAAGTACGTATTTTTCATGTTTTCACGTTTCTAGGATTAGCATTAAAAGTCCTAATGCGACGACTAGGCCGTAAATTGTTAAAGCTTCGATAAAGGCCAGAGATTAAGCAATAAAGTACCTCGTATTTTACCCTATGCTTCTGTTTGACAAGCGATACCTTCTACAGTTGTCCCCGCAGCAGTATCTTGACCGACTTTAGGTCTAATACAAGCAAGTTATATGTCCAATCTAGAAACAGTCCTGTTGTTACGCCGCATGCCCCAAACCAGAAACAATAATTACCCCAACTGTAAATCGTCGTAAATGACTGGCAAAATAAAGGAGATGTATGACATGAATAGAACAATGGGAATTGTGGGAAAAATTGGGAATTCCTCCCTTTTTTTACAATTTCGTAATCTAATAAATATTAATATCGTACAAATATATCTTCTGCTCTTGTTTTCTTCCTACACTATATCATGAATATCGCAAATAAACATATTTATATCAATCATGTTCCACAAGCAGGTTTCTTGAGCTATGCATGAATTAATTTATAGCAACAAGATTCATGGCCTTACTTAATTTTGAATTTAAATCAATTGAAAAAGAAAAAGTGGCTCTTTAAAATTTAAAGGATTATTTTATTATTTATTTGGATGGAAAGCTACACAATGTTGACCTTCGGCTAATTGTACTAAAGAAACAGCAACAACAATTACTAATTCATCGGCCAATATATTCATGAAAAGTCGAAATATAAGTGTTAAAGGTTTTGTGAAATCTTCTAAGATATTAATAGGTAAAAGTGTTGGAGTTGGTTGAATGTATATAACGAAATAACTGAACAAAAGTTTGATGTTCGGTTTTAAACTGTAGATGCTAAAAATGATGAATCAACGTCGACTATAACCCTAGCCTTCCAAGGTAACAATGGGGGTTTGAGTCCCATTATCCGCTCAATATGAATCGTAATACATACATCATTGTATATTCCTAAGATATCCAAGGTCAACCAATATGGACCAGAAATCTAAATTTGAAACCAACCTTTAGGGTCCATGTCGACCGATCACTAGGGGCTTTAAAAAATGCGATAGGTCAGTTGGTCCTAGAGTTGAAAGGCAATTTGGATAACATTGACATTGATTGTGAAATGATTAGCGATCGTCCATCAAAGGATCAATGATTTGTGAAATCAATTAGAGTATTTAAAGACTGATTATGAGGCATCACAGAGAGACCCTCGTGTTAAGTTGCATACATCCTTTAAGCTGCTTATTCATACTTTCATCTTCATCTTCGTCAAAAAACAACTTTTTAGAATTGGATTTGATCTGAATGTTATTCTTATCCACTCAACAAAATCGGTGTGTTTACTTTTTTGTTATCTTCACATGCTCGATAATAAAGAGATACAATTTATAAACACCCCAAGTTTGGCATAGTAGTCTTGTGTCAATGGTTATATTTCAAAAACCATGTTTCCCAGAGTCGTTTTCGACATACTCTCTATGTTCACTCTGTTTTTTTGCATGTAAAAGAACATCCAAAAGGATTTTATCCAAAAGAATGATGAATATCTTATGAAAAATGAAAAAATAAGTCATTTTGATGTCTAGGGACAATGTTATAACCAAAACAAGTCGGTTTGACTGCCCAAAACACATGTTTTTAGGGAAATTTTACTTTAATTCTGATTTTGATATGCAAATTGGCCAAATGTATTTTTTGTATTATAATTTAAACTAACCATACATCAAAAGCATGCATGATTTGAAAGATTAGGTCATAACAAGTTAACTTGTTAGTGCAGTCCAACCATGTTTAGGATTTTAGGAATGAAGTGTTGACTAGATATAATTTAAAGAAGAGAAGAGTCATGTCCCATGCAATAAAAGAAGTACGTATTTTTCATGTTTTCACGTTTCTAGGATTAGCATTAAAAGTGCTAATGCGACGACTAGGCCGTAAATTTTTAAAGCTTCGATAAAGGCCAGAGATTAAGCAATAAAGTACCTCGTATTTTACCCTATGCTTCTGTTTGACAAGCGATACCTTCTACAGTTGGCCCCGCAGCAGTATCTTGACCGACTTTAGGTCTAATAGAAACAAGTTATATGGCCAATCTAGAAACAGTCCTGTTGTTACGCCGCATGCCCCAAACGAGAAACAATAATTACCCCAACTGTAAATCGTCGTAAATGACTGGCAAAATAAAAGATATGTATGACATGAATAGAACAATGGGAATTGTGGGAAAAATTGGGAATTCCTCCCTTTTTTTACAATTTCGTAATCAAATAAATATTAATATCGTACAAATATATATTCTGCTCTTGTTTTCTTCCTACACTACATCATGAATATCGCAAATATACATATTTATATCAATCATGTGCCACAAGCAGGTTTCTTGAGCTATGCATGAATTAATTTATAGCAATAAGATTCATGGGCTTACTTAATTTTGAATTTAAATGAATACAAAAAGAAAAAGAGGCTCTTTGAAAATTAAAGGATTATTTTATTATTTATTTGGATGGAAAGCTACACAATGTTGACCTTCGGCTAATTGTACTAAAGAAACAGCAACAACAATTACTAATTCATCGGCCAATATATTCATGAAAAGTCGAAATATAAGTGTTAAAGGTTTTGTGAAATCTTCTAAGATATTAATAGGTAAAAGTGTTGGAGTTGGTTGAATGTATATAACGAAATAACTGAACAAAAGTTTGATGTTCGGTTTTAAACTGTAGATGCTAAAAATGATGAATCAACGTCGACTATAACCCTAGCCTTCCAAGGTAACAATGGGGGTTTGAGTCCCTTTATCCGCTCAATATGAATCGTAATACATACATCATTGGATATTCCTAAGATATCCAAGGTCAACCAATATGGACCAGAAATCTAAATTTGAAACCAACCTTTAGGGTCCATGTCGACCGATCACTAGGGGCTTTAAAAAATGCGATAGGTCAGTTGGTCCTAGAGTTGAAAGGCAATTTGGATAACATTGACATTGATTGTGAAATGATTAGCGATCGTCCATCAAAGGATCAATGATTTTTGAAATCAATTAGAGTATTTAAAGACTGATTATGAGGCATCACAGAGAGACCCTCGTGTTAAGTTGCATACATCCTTTAAGCTGCTTATTCATACTTTCATCTTCATCTTCGTCAAAAAACAACTTTTTAGAATTGGATTTGATCTGAATGTTATTCTTATCCACTCAACAAAATCGGTGTGTTTACTTTTTTGTTATCTTCACATGCTCGATAATAAAGAGATACAATTTATAAACACCCCAAGTTTGGCATAGTAGTCTTGTGTCAATGGTTATATTTCAAAAACCATGTTTCCCAGAGTCGTTTTCGACATACACTCTATGTTCACTCTATTTTTTTGCATGTAAAAGAACATCCAAAAGGATTTTATCCAAAAGAATTATGAATATCTTATGAAAAATGAAAAAATAAGTCATTTTGACGTCTAGGGACAATGTTATAACCAAAACAAGTCGGTTTGACTGCCCAAAACACATGTTTTTAGGGAAATTTTACTTTAATTCTGATTTTGATATGCAAATTGGCCAAATGTATTTTTTGTATTATAATTTAAACTAACCATACATCAAAAGCATGCATGATTTGAAAGATTAGGTCATAACAAGTTAACTTGTTAGTGCAGTCCAACCATGTTTAGGATTTTAGGAATGAAGTGTTGACTAGATATAATTTAAAGAAGATAAGAGTCATGTCCCATGCAATAAAAGAAGTACGTATTTTTCATGTTTTCACGTTTCTAGGATTAGCATTAAAAGTCCTAATGCGACGACTAGGCCGTAAATTGTTAAAGCTTCGATAAAGGCCAGAGATTAAGCAATAAAGTACCTCGTATTTTACCCTATGCTTCTGTTTGACAAGCGATACCTTCTACAGTTGTCCCCGCAGCAGTATCTTGACCGACTTTAGGTCTAATACAAGCAAGTTATATGTCCAATCTAGAAACAGTCCTGTTGTTACGCCGCATGCCCCAAACCAGAAACAATAATTACCCCAACTGTAAATCGTCGTAAATGACTGGCAAAATAAAGGAGATGTATGACATGAATAGAACAATGGGAATTATGGGAAAAATTGGGAATTCCTCCCTTTTTTTACAATTTCGTAATCTAATAAATATTAATATCGTACAAATATATCTTCTGCTCTTGTTTTCTTCCTACACTATATCATGAATATCGCAAATAAACATATTTATATCAATCATGTTCCACAAGCAGGTTTCTTGAGCTATGCATGAATTAATTTATAGCAACAAGATTCATGGCCTTACTTAATTTTGAATTTAAATCAATTGAAAAAGAAAAAGTGGCTCTTTGAAATTTAAAGGATTATTTTATTATTTATTTGGATGGAAAGCTACACAATGATGACCTTCGGCTAATTGTACTAAAGAAACAGCAACAACAATTACTAATTCATCGGCCAATATATTCATGAAAAGTCGAAATATAAGTGTTAAAGGTTTTGTGAAATCTTCTAAGATATTAATAGGTAAAAGTGTTGGAGTTGGTTGAATGTATATAACGAAATAACTGAACAAAAGTTTGATGTTCGGTTTTAAACTGTAGATGCTAAAAATGATGAATCAACGTCGACTATAACCCTAGCCTTCCAAGGTAACAATGGGGGTTTGAGTCCCTTTATCCGCTCAATATGAATCGTAATACATACATCATTGGATATTCCTAAGATATCCAAGGTCAACCAATATGGACCAGAAATCTAAATTTGAAACCAACCTTTAGGGTCCATGTCGACCGATCACTAGGGGCTTTAAAAAATGCGAAAGGTCAGTTGGTCCTAGAGTTGAAAGGCAATTTGGATAACATTGACATTGATTGTGAAATGATTAGCGATCGTCCATCAAAGGATCAATGATTTGTGAAATCAATTAGAGTATTTAAAGACTGATTATGAGGCATCACAGAGAGACCCTCGTGTTAAGTTGCATACATCCTTTAAGCTGCTTATTCATACTTTCATCTTCATCTTCGTCAAAACCAACTTTTTAGAATTGGATTTGATCTCAATGTTAATCTTATCCACTCAACAAAATCGGTGTGTTTACTTTTTTGTTATCTTCACATGCTCGATAATAAAGAGATACAATTTATAAACACCCCAAGTTTGGCATAGTAGTCTTGTGTCAATGGTTATATTTCAAAAACCATGTTTCCCAAAGTCGTTTTCGACATACTCTCTATGTTCACTCTATTTTTTTGCATGTAAAAGAACATCCAAAAGGATTTTATCCAAAAGAATGATGAATATCTTTTGAAAAATGAAAAAATAAGCCATTTTGATGTCTAGGGACAATGTTATAACCAAAACAAGTCGGTTTGACTGCCCAAAACACATGTTTTTAGGGAAATTTTACTTTAATTCTGATTTTGATATGCAAATTGGCCAAATGTATTTTTTGTATTATAATTTAAACTAACCATACATCAAAAGCATGCATGATTTGAAAGATTAGGTCATAATAAGTTAACTTGTTACTGCAGTCCAACCATGTTTAGGATTTTAGGAATGAAGTGTTGAGTAGATATAATTTAAAGAAGAGAAGAGTCATGTCCAATGCAATAAAAGAAGTACATATTTTTCATGTTTTCACGTTTCTAGGATTAGCATTAAAAGTGCTAATGCGACGACTAGGCCGTAAATTGTTAAAGCTTCGATAAAGGCCAGAGATTAAGCAATAAAGTACCTCGTATTTTACCCTATGCTTCTGTTTGACAAGCGATACCTTCTACAGTTGGCCCCGCAGCAGTATCTTGACCGACTTTAGGTCTAATAGAAGCAACTTATATGGCCAATCTAGAAACAGTCCTGTTGTTACGCCGCATGCCCCAAACGGGAAACAATAATTACCCCAACTGTAAATCGTCGTAAATGACTGGCAAAATAAAAGAGATGTATGACATGAATAAAACAATGGGAATTGTGGGAAAAATTGGGAATTCCTCCCTTTTTTTACAATTTCGTAATCTAATAAATATTAATATCGTACAAATATATATTCTGCTCTTGTTTTCTTCCTACACTATATCATGAATATCGCAAATAAACATATTTATATCAATCATGTTCCGCAAGCAGGTTTCTTGAGCTATGCATGAATTAATTTATAGCAATAAGATTCATGGGCTTACTTAATTTTGAATTTAAATCAATTCAAAAAGAAAAAGTGGCTCTTTGAAAATTAAAGGATTATTTTATTATTTATTTGGATGGAAAGCTACACAATGATGACCTTCGGCTAATTGTACTAAAGAAACAGCAACAACAATTACTAATTCATCGGCCAATATATTCATGAAAAGTCGAAATATAAGTGTTAAAGGTTTTGTGAAATCTTCTAAGATATTAATAGGTAAAAGTGTTGGAGTTGGTTGAATGTATATAACGAAATAACTGAACAAAAGTTTGATGTTCGGTTTTAAACTGTAGATGCTAAAAATGATGAATCAACGTCGACTATAACCCTAGCCTTCCAAGGTAACAATGGGGGTTTGAGTCCCTTTATCCGCTCAATATGAATCGTAATACATACATCATTGGATATTCCTAAGATATCCAAGGTCAACCAATATGGACCAGAAATCTAAATTTGAAACCAACCTTTAGGGTCCATGTCGACCGATCACTAGGGGCTTTAAAAAATGCGAAAGGTCAGTTGGTCCTAGAGTTGAAAGGCAATTTGGATAACATTGACATTGATTGTGAAATGATTAGCGATCGTCCATCAAAGGATCAATGATTTGTGAAATCAATTAGAGTATTTAAAGACTGATTATGAGGCATCACAGAGAGACCCTCGTGTTAAGTTGCATACATCCTTTAAGCTGCTTATTCATACTTTCATCTTCATCTTCGTCAAAAAACAACTTTTTAGAATTGGATTTGATCTGAATGTTAAGCTTATCCACTCAACAAAATCGGTGTGTTTACTTTTTTGTTATCTTCACATGCTCTATAATAAAGAGATACAATTTATAAACACCCCAAGTTTGGCATAGTAGTCTTGTGTCAATGGTTATATTTCAAAAACCATGTTGCCCAGAGTCGTTTTCGACATACTCTCTATGTTCACTCTATTTTTTTGCATGTAAAAGAACATCCAAAAGGATTTTATCCAAAAGAATTATGAATATCTTTTGAAAAATGAAAAAATAAGTCATTTTGACGTCTTGGGACAATGTTATAACCAAAACAAGTTGGTTTGACTGCCCAAAACACATGTTTTTAGTGAAATTTTACTTAAATTCTGATTTTGATATGCAAATTGGCCAAATGTATTTTTTGTATTATAATTTAAACTAACCATACATCAAAAGCATGCATGATTTGAAAGATTAGGTCATAACAAGTTAACTTGTTAGTGCAGTGCAACCATGTTTAGGATTTTAGGAATGAAGTGTTGACTAGATATAATTTAAAGAAGATAAGAGTCATGTCCGATGCAATAAAAGAAGTACGTATTTTTCATGTTTTCACGTTTCTAGGATTAGCATTAAAAGTGCTAATGCGACGACTAGGCCGTAAATTTTTAAAGCTTCGATAAAGGCCAGAGATTAATCAATAAAGTACCTCGTATTTTACCCTATGCTTCTGTTTGACAAGCGATACCTTCTACAGTTGGCCCCGCAGCAGTATCTTGACCGACTTTAGGTCTAATAGAAGCAAGTTATATGGCCAATCTAGAAACAATCCTGTTGTTACGCCGCATGCCCCAAATGAGAAACAATAATTACCCCAACTGTAAATCGTCGTAAATGACTGGCAAAATAAAAGATATGTATGACATGAATAGAACAATGGGAATTGTGGGAAAAATTGGGAATTCCTCCCTTTTTTTACAATTTCGTAATCTAATAAATATTAATATCGTACAAATATATCTTCTGCTCTTGTTTTCATCTTACACTATATTATGAATATCGCAAATATACATATTTATATCAATCATGTTCCGCAAGCAGGTTTCTTGAGCTATGCATGAATTAATTTATAGCAACAAGATTCATGGGCTTACTTAATTTTGAATTTAAATGAATACAAAAAGAAAAAGTGGCTCTTTGAAAATGAAAGGATTATTTTATTATTTATTTGGACGGAAAGCTACACAATGATGACCTTCGGCTAATTGTACTAAAGAAACAGCAACAACAATTACTAATTCATCGGCCAATATATTCATGAAAAGTCGAAATATAAGTGTTAAAGGTTTTGTGAAATCTTCTAAGATATTAATAGGTAAAAGTGTTGGAGTTGGTTGAATGTATATAACGAAATAACTGAACAAAAGTTTGATGTTCGGTTTTAAACTGTAGATGCTAAAAATGATGAATCAACGTCGACTATAACCCTAGCCTTCCAAGGTAACAATGGGGGTTTGAGTCCCATTATCCGCTCAATATGAATCGTAATACATACATCATTGGATATTCCTAAGATATCCAAGGTCAACCAATATAGACCAGAAATCTAAATTTGAAACCAACCTTTAGGGTCCATGTCGACCGATCACTAGGGGCTTTAAAAAATGCGAAAGGTCAGTTGGTCCTAGAGTTGAAAGGCAATTTGGATAACAATGACATTGATTGTGAAATGATTAGCGATCGCCCATCAAAGGATCAATGATTTGTGCAATCAATCAGAGTATTTAAAGACTGATTATGAGGCATCACAGAGAGACCCTCGTGTTAAGTTGCATACATCCTTTAAGCTGCTTATTCGTACTTTCATCTTCATCTTCGTCAAAACCAACTTTTTAGAATTGGATTTGATCTCAATGTTAATCTTATCCACTCAACAAAATCGGTGTGTTTACTTTTTTGTTATCTTCACATGCTCGATAATAAAGAGATACAATTTATAAACACCCCAAGTTTGGCATAGTAGTCTTGTGTCAATGGTTATATTTCAAAAACCATGTTTCCCAAAGTCGTTTTCGACATACTCTCTATGTTCACTCTATTTTTTTGCATGTAAAAGAACATCCAAAAGGATTTTATCCAAAAGAATGATGAATATCTTTTGAAAAATGAAAAAATAAGTCATTTTGAGGTCTAGGGACAATGTTATAACCAAAACAAGTCGGTTTGACTGCCCAAAACACATGTTTTTAGGGAAATTTTACTTTAATTCTGATTTTGATATGCAAATTGGCCAAATGTATTTTTTGTATTATAATTTAAACTAACCATACATCAAAAGCATGCATGATTTGAAAGATTAGGTCATAACAAGTTAACTTGTTAGTGCAGTCCAACCATGTTTAGGATTTTAGGAATGAAGTGTTGAGTAGATATCATTTAAACAAGAGAAGAGTCATGTCCAATGCAATAAAAGAAGTACGTATTTTTCATGTTTTCACGTTTCTAGGATTAGCATTAAAAGTGCTAATGCGACGACTAGGCCGTAAATTTTTAAAGCTTCGATAAAGGCCAGAGATTAAGCAATAAAGTACCTCGTATTTTACCGTATGCTTCTGTTTGACAAGCGATACCTTCTACAGTTGTCCCCGCAGCAGTATCTTGACCGACTTTAGGTCTAATAGAAACAAGTTATATGGCCAATCTAGAAACAGTCCTGTTGTTACGCCGCATGCCCCAAACGGGAAACAATAATTACCCCAACTGTAAATCGTCGTAAATGACTGGCAAAATAAAAGAGATGTATGACATGAATAGAACAATGGGAATTGTGGGAAAAATTGGGAATTCCTCCCTTTTTTTACAATTTCGTAATCTAATAAATATTAATATCGTACAAATATATATTCTGCTCTTGTTTTCTTCCTACACTATATCATGAATATCGCAAATAAACATATTTATATCAATTATGTTCCGCAAGCAGGTTTCTTGAGCTATGCATGAATTAATTTATAGCAATAAGATTCATGGGCTTACTTAATTTTGAATTTAAATCAATTCAAAAAGAAAAAGTGGCTCTTTGAAAATTAAAGGATTATTTTATTATTTATTTGGATGGAAAGCTACACAATGATGACCTTCGGCTAATTGTACTAAAGAAACAGCAACAAAAATTACTAATTCATCGGCTATTATATATTCATGAAAAGTCGAAATATAAGTGTTAAAGGTTTTGTGAAATCTTCTAAGATATTAATAGGTAAAAGTGTTGGAGTTGGTTGAATGTATATAACGAAATAACTGAACAAAAGTTTGATGTTCGGTTTTAAACTGTAGATGCTAAAAATGATGAATCAACGTCGACTATAACCCTAGCCTTCCAAGGTAACAATGGGGGTTTGAGTCCCTTTATCCGCTCAATATGAATCGTAATACATACATCATTGGATATTCCTATGATATCCAAGGTCAACCAATATGGACCAGAAATCTAAATTTGAAACCAACCTTTAGGGTCCATGTCGATCCATCACTAGGGGCTTTAAAAACTGCGAAAGGTCAGTTGGTCCTAGAGTTAAGAGGCAATTTGGATAACATTGACATTGATTGTGAAATGATTAGCGGTCGTCCATCAAAGGATCAATGATTTGTGAAATCAATTAGAGTATTTAAAGACTGATTATGAGGCATCACAGAGAGTCCCTCGTGTTAAGTTTCATACATCCTTTAAGCTGCTTATTCATACTTTCATCTTCATCTTCGTCAAAACCAACTTTTTAGAATTGGATTTGATCTCAATGTTAATCTTATCCACTCAACAAAATCGGTGTGTTTACTTTTTTGTTATCTTCACATGCTCGATAATAAAGAGATACAATTTATAAACACCCCAAGTTTGGCATAGTAGTCTTGTGTCAATGGTTATATTTCAAAAACCATGTTTCCCAAAGTCGTTTTCGACATACTCTCTATGTTCACTCTATTTTTTTGCATGTAAAAGAACATCCAAAAGGATTTTATCCAAAAGAATGATGAATATCTTTTGAAAAATGAAAAAATAAGCCATTTTGATGTCTAGGGACAACCAAAACAAGTCGGTTTGACTGCCCAAAACACATGTTTTTAGGGAAATTTTACTTTAATTCTGATTTTGATATGCAAATTGGCCAAATGTATTTTTGGTATTATAATTTAAACTAACCATACATCAAAAGCATGCATGATTTGAAAGATTAGGTCATAATAAGTTAACTTGTTACTGCAGTCCAACCATGTTTAGGATTTTAGGAATGAAGTGTTGAGTAGATATAATTTAAAGAAGAGAAGAGTCATGTCCAATGCAATAAAAGAAGTACGTATTTTTCATGTTTTCACGTTTCTAGGATTAGCATTTAAAGTGCTAATGCGACGACTAGGCCGTAAATTGTTAAAGCTTCGATAAAGGCCAGAGATTAAGCAATAAAGTACCTCGTATTTTACCCTATGCTTCTGTTTGACAAGCGATACCTTCTACAGTTGGCCCCGCAGCAGTATCTTGACCGACTTTAGGTCTAATAGAAGCAAGTTATATGGCCAATCTAGAAACAGTCCTGTTGTTACGCCGCATGCCCGAAACGGGAAACAATAATTGCCCCAACTGTAAATCGTCGTAAATGACTGGCAAAATAAAAGAGATGTATGACATGAATAGAACAATGGGAATTGTGGGAAAAATTGGGAATTCCTCCCTTTTTTTACAATTTCGTAATCTAATAAATATTAATATCGTACAAATATATATTCTGCTCTTGTTTTCTTCCTACACTATATCATGAATATCGCAAATAAACATATTTATATCAATCATGTTCCGCAAGCAGGTTTCTTGAGCTATGCATGAATTAATTTATAGCAACAAGATTCATGGGCTTACTTAATTTTGAATTTAAATCAATTCAAAAAGAAAAAGTGGCTCTTTGAAAATTAAAGGATTATTTTATTATTTATTTGGATGGAAAGCTACACAATGATGACCTTCGGCTAATTGTACTAAAGAAACAGCAACAACAATTACTAATTCATCGGCCAATATATTCATGAAAAGTCGAAATATAAGTGTTAAAGGTTTTGTGAAATCTTCTAAGATATTAATAGGTAAAAGTGTTGGAGTTGGTTGAATGTATATAACGAAATAACTGAACAAAAGTTTGATGTTCGGTTTTAAACTGTAGATGCTAAAAATGATGAATCAACGTCGACTATAACCCTAGCCTTCCAAGGTAACAATGGGGGTTTGAGTCCCTTTATCCGCTCAATATGAATCGTAATACATACATCATTGGATATTCCTAAGATATCCAAGGTCAACCAATATGGACCAGAAATCTAAATTTGAAACCAACCTTTAGGGTCCATGTCGACTGATCACTAGGGGCTTTAAAAAATGCGATAGGTCAGTTGGTCCTAGAGTTGAAAGGCAATTTGGATAACATTGACATTGATTGTGAAATGATTAGCGATCGTCCATCAAAGGATCAATGATTTGTGAAATCAATTAGAGTATTTAAAGACTGATTATGAGGCATCACAGAGAGACCCTCGTGTTAAGTTGCATACATCCTTTAAGCTGCTTATTCATACTTTCATCTTCATCTTCGTCAAAAAACAACTTTTTAGAATTGGATTTGATCTGAATGTTAATCTTATCCACTCAACAAAATCGGTGTGTTTACTTTTTTGTTATCTTCACATGCTCTATAATAAAGAGATACA
Source organism: Nuphar pumila (assembly GCF_984573655.1). NCBI lineage: Eukaryota > Viridiplantae > Streptophyta > Magnoliopsida > Nymphaeales > Nymphaeaceae > Nuphar > Nuphar pumila. The sequence continues at coordinate 65,563,903 of NC_143255.1, read as the reverse complement.
ATTTATAAACACCCCAAGTTTGGCATAGTAGTCTTGTGTCAATGGTTATATTTCAAAAACCATGTTGCCCAGAGTCGTTTTCGACATACTCTCTATGTTCACTCTATTTTTTTGCATGTAAAAGAACATCCAAAAGGATTTTATCCAAAAGAATTATGAATATCTTTTGAAAAATGAAAAAATAAGTCATTTTGACGTCTTGGGACAATGTTATAACCAAAACAAGTCGGTTTGACTGCCCAAAACACATGTTTTTAGTGAAATTTTACTTTAATTCTGATTTTGATATGCAAATTGGCCAAATTTATTTTTTGTATTATAATTTAAACTAACCATACATCAAAAGCATGCATGATTTGAAAGATTAGGTCATAACAAGTTAACTTGTTAGTGCAGTCCAACCATGTTTAGGATTTTAGGAATGAAGTGTTGAGTAGATATCATTTAAAGAAGAGAAGAGTCATGTCCGATGCAATAAAAGAAGTACGTATTTTTCATGTTTTCACGTTTCTAGGATTAGCATTAAAAGTGCTAATGCGACGACTAGGCCGTAAATTTTTAAAGCTTCGATAAAGGCCAGAGATTAAGCAATAAAGTACCTCGTATTTTACCCTATGCTTCTGTTTGACAAGCGATACCTTCTACAGTTGGCCCCGCAGCAGTATCTTGACCGACTTTAGGTCTAATAGAAGCAAGTTATATGGCCAATCTAGAAACAATCCTGTTGTTACGCCGCATGCCCCAAACGAGAAACAATAATTACCCCAACTGTAAATCGTCGTAAATGACTGGCAAAATAAAAGATATGTATGACATGAATAGAACAATGGGAATTGTGGGAAAAATTGGGATTTCCTCCCTTTTTTTACAATTTCGTAATCAAATAAATATTAATATCGTACAAATATATCTTCTGCTCTTGTTTTCATCTTACACTATATTATGAATATCGCAAATATACATATTTATATCAATCATGTTCCGCAAGCAGGTTTCTTGAGCTATGCATGAATTAATTTATAGCAATAAGATTCATGGGCTTACTTAATTTTGAATTTAAATGAATACAAAAAGAAAAAGTGGCTCTTTGAAAATGAAAGGATTATTTTATTATTTATTTGGACGGAAAGCTACACAATGATGACCTTCGGCTAATTGTACTAAAGAAACAGCAACAACAATTACTAATTCATCGGCCAATATATTCATGAAAAGTCGAAATATAAGTGTTAAAGGTTTTGTGAAATCTTCTAAGATATTAATAGGTAAAAGTGTTGGAGTTGGTTGAATGTATATAACGAAATAACTGAACAAAAGTTTGATGTTCGGTTTTAAACTGTAGATGCTAAAAATGATGAATCAACGTCGACTATAACCCTAGCCTTCCAAGGTAACAATGGGGGTTTGAGTCCCATTATCCGCTCAATATGAATCGTAATACATACATCATTGGATATTCCTAAGATATCCAAGGTCAACCAATATGGACCAGAAATCTAAATTTGAAACCAACCTTTAGGGTCCATGTCGACCGATCACTAGGGGCTTTAAAAAATGCGAAAGGTCAGTTGGTCCTAGAGTTGAAAGGCAATTTGGATAACATTGACATTGATTGTGAAATGATTAGCGATCGTCCATCAAAGGATCAATGATTTGTGAAATCAATTAGAGTATTTAAAGACTGATTATGAGGCATCACAGAGAGACCCTCGTGTTAAGTTGCATACATCCTTTAAGCTGCTTATTCATACTTTCATCTTCATCTTCGTCAAAACCAACTTTTTAGAATTGGATTTGATCTCAATGTTAATCTTATCCACTCAACAAAATCGGTGTGTTTACTTTTTTGTTATCTTCACATGCTCGATAATAAAGAGATACAATTTATAAACACCCCAAGTTTGGCATAGTAGTCTTGTGTCAATGGTTATATTTCAAAAACCATGTTTCCCAGAGTCGTTTTCGACATACTCTCTATGTTCACTCTATTTTTTTGCATGTAAAAGAACATCCAAAAGGATTTTATCCAAAAGAATGATGAATATCTTATGAAAAATGAAAAAATAAGTCATTTTGATGTCTAGGGACAATGTTATAACCAAAACAAGTCGGTTTGACTGCCCAAAACACATGTTTTTAGGGAAATTTTACTTTAATTCTGATTTTGATATGCAAATTGGCCAAATGTATTTTTTGTATTATAATTTAAACTAACCATACATCAAAAGCATGCATGATTTGAAAGATTAGGTCAAAACAAGTTAACTTGTTAGTGCAGTCCAACCATGTTTAGGATTTTAGGAATGAAGTGTTGACTAGATATAATTTAAAGAAGATAAGAGTCATGTCCCATGCAATAAAAGAAGTACGTATTTTTCATGTTTTCACGTTTCTAGGATTAGCATTAAAAGTCCTAATGCGACGACTAGGCCGTAAATTGTTAAAGCTTCGATAAAGGCCAGAGATTAAGCAATAAAGTACCTCGTATTTTACCCTATGCTTCTGTTTGACAAGCGATACCTTCTACAGTTGTCCCCGCAGCAGTATCTTGACCGACTTTAGGTCTAATACAAGCAAGTTATATGTCCAATCTAGAAACAGTCCTGTTGTTACGCCGCATGCCCCAAACCAGAAACAATAATTACCCCAACTGTAAATCGTCGTAAATGACTGGCAAAATAAAGGAGATGTATGACATGAATAGAACAATGGGAATTATGGGAAAAATTGGGAATTCCTCCCTTTTTTTACAATTTCGTAATCTAATAAATATTAATATCGTACAAATATATCTTCTGCTCTTGTTTTCTTCCTACACTATATCATGAATATCGCAAATAAACATATTTATATCAATCATGTTCCACAAGCAGGTTTCTTGAGCTATGCATGAATTAATTTATAGCAACAAGATTCATGGCCTTACTTAATTTTGAATTTAAATCAATTGAAAAAGAAAAAGTGGCTCTTTGAAATTTAAAGGATTATTTTATTATTTATTTGGATGGAAAGCTACACAATGATGACCTTCGGCTAATTGTACTAAAGAAACAGCAACAACAATTACTAATTCATCGGCCAATATATTCATGAAAAGTCGAAATATAAGTGTTAAAGGTTTTGTGAAATCTTCTAAGATATTAATAGGTAAAAGTGTTGGAGTTGGTTGAATGTATATAACGAAATAACTGAACAAAAGTTTGATGTTCGGTTTTAAACTGTAGATGCTAAAAATGATGAATCAACGTCGACTATAACCCTAGCCTTCCAAGGTAACAATGGGGGTTTGAGTCCCTTTATCCGCTCAATATGAATCGTAATACATACATCATTGGATATTCCTAAGATATCCAAGGTCAACCAATATGGACCAGAAATCTAAATTTGAAACCAACCTTTAGGGTCCATGTCGACCGATCACTAGGGGCTTTAAAAAATGCGAAAGGTCAGTTGGTCCTAGAGTTGAAAGGCAATTTGGATAACATTGACATTGATTGTGAAATGATTAGCGATCGTCCATCAAAGGATCAATGATTTGTGAAATCAATTAGAGTATTTAAAGACTGATTATGAGGCATCACAGAGAGACCCTCGTGTTAAGTTGCATACATCCTTTAAGCTGCTTATTCATACTTTCATCTTCATCTTCGTCAAAACCAACTTTTTAGAATTGGATTTGATCTCAATGTTAATCTTATCCACTCAACAAAATCGGTGTGTTTACTTTTTTGTTATCTTCACATGCTCGATAATAAAGAGATACAATTTATAAACACCCCAAGTTTGGCATAGTAGTCTTGTGTCAATGGTTATATTTCAAAAACCATGTTTCCCAAAGTCGTTTTCGACATACTCTCTATGTTCACTCTATTTTTTTGCATGTAAAAGAACATCCAAAAGGATTTTATCCAAAAGAATGATGAATATCTTTTGAAAAATGAAAAAATAAGCCATTTTGATGTCTAGGGACAATGTTATAACCAAAACAAGTCGGTTTGACTGCCCAAAACACATGTTTTTAGGGAAATTTTACTTTAATTCTGATTTTGATATGCAAATTGGCCAAATGTATTTTTTGTATTATAATTTAAACTAACCATACATCAAAAGCATGCATGATTTGAAAGATTAGGTCATAATAAGTTAACTTGTTACTGCAGTCCAACCATGTTTAGGATTTTAGGAATGAAGTGTTGAGTAGATATAATTTAAAGAAGAGAAGAGTCATGTCCAATGCAATAAAAGAAGTACATATTTTTCATGTTTTCACGTTTCTAGGATTAGCATTAAAAGTGCTAATGCGACGACTAGGCCGTAAATTGTTAAAGCTTCGATAAAGGCCAGAGATTAAGCAATAAAGTACCTCGTATTTTACCCTATGCTTCTGTTTGACAAGCGATACCTTCTACAGTTGGCCCCGCAGCAGTATCTTGACCGACTTTAGGTCTAATAGAAGCAACTTATATGGCCAATCTAGAAACAGTCCTGTTGTTACGCCGCATGCCCCAAACGGGAAACAATAATTACCCCAACTGTAAATCGTCGTAAATGACTGGCAAAATAAAAGAGATGTATGACATGAATAAAACAATGGGAATTGTGGGAAAAATTGGGAATTCCTCCCTTTTTTTACAATTTCGTAATCTAATAAATATTAATATCGTACAAATATATATTCTGCTCTTGTTTTCTTCCTACACTATATCATGAATATCGCAAATAAACATATTTATATCAATCATGTTCCGCAAGCAGGTTTCTTGAGCTATGCATGAATTAATTTATAGCAATAAGATTCATGGGCTTACTTAATTTTGAATTTAAATCAATTCAAAAAGAAAAAGTGGCTCTTTGAAAATTAAAGGATTATTTTATTATTTATTTGGATGGAAAGCTACACAATGATGACCTTCGGCTAATTGTACTAAAGAAACAGCAACAACAATTACTAATTCATCGGCCAATATATTCATGAAAAGTCGAAATATAAGTGTTAAAGGTTTTGTGAAATCTTCTAAGATATTAATAGGTAAAAGTGTTGGAGTTGGTTGAATGTATATAACGAAATAACTGAACAAAAGTTTGATGTTCGGTTTTAAACTGTAGATGCTAAAAATGATGAATCAACGTCGACTATAACCCTAGCCTTCCAAGGTAACAATGGGGGTTTGAGTCCCTTTATCCGCTCAATATGAATCGTAATACATACATCATTGGATATTCCTAAGATATCCAAGGTCAACCAATATGGACCAGAAATCTAAATTTGAAACCAACCTTTAGGGTCCATGTCGACCGATCACTAGGGGCTTTAAAAAATGCGAAAGGTCAGTTGGTCCTAGAGTTGAAAGGCAATTTGGATAACATTGACATTGATTGTGAAATGATTAGCGATCGTCCATCAAAGGATCAATGATTTGTGAAATCAATTAGAGTATTTAAAGACTGATTATGAGGCATCACAGAGAGACCCTCGTGTTAAGTTGCATACATCCTTTAAGCTGCTTATTCATACTTTCATCTTCATCTTCGTCAAAAAACAACTTTTTAGAATTGGATTTGATCTGAATGTTAAGCTTATCCACTCAACAAAATCGGTGTGTTTACTTTTTTGTTATCTTCACATGCTCTATAATAAAGAGATACAATTTATAAACACCCCAAGTTTGGCATAGTAGTCTTGTGTCAATGGTTATATTTCAAAAACCATGTTGCCCAGAGTCGTTTTCGACATACTCTCTATGTTCACTCTATTTTTTTGCATGTAAAAGAACATCCAAAAGGATTTTATCCAAAAGAATTATGAATATCTTTTGAAAAATGAAAAAATAAGTCATTTTGACGTCTTGGGACAATGTTATAACCAAAACAAGTTGGTTTGACTGCCCAAAACACATGTTTTTAGTGAAATTTTACTTAAATTCTGATTTTGATATGCAAATTGGCCAAATGTATTTTTTGTATTATAATTTAAACTAACCATACATCAAAAGCATGCATGATTTGAAAGATTAGGTCATAACAAGTTAACTTGTTAGTGCAGTGCAACCATGTTTAGGATTTTAGGAATGAAGTGTTGACTAGATATAATTTAAAGAAGATAAGAGTCATGTCCGATGCAATAAAAGAAGTACGTATTTTTCATGTTTTCACGTTTCTAGGATTAGCATTAAAAGTGCTAATGCGACGACTAGGCCGTAAATTTTTAAAGCTTCGATAAAGGCCAGAGATTAATCAATAAAGTACCTCGTATTTTACCCTATGCTTCTGTTTGACAAGCGATACCTTCTACAGTTGGCCCCGCAGCAGTATCTTGACCGACTTTAGGTCTAATAGAAGCAAGTTATATGGCCAATCTAGAAACAATCCTGTTGTTACGCCGCATGCCCCAAATGAGAAACAATAATTACCCCAACTGTAAATCGTCGTAAATGACTGGCAAAATAAAAGATATGTATGACATGAATAGAACAATGGGAATTGTGGGAAAAATTGGGAATTCCTCCCTTTTTTTACAATTTCGTAATCTAATAAATATTAATATCGTACAAATATATCTTCTGCTCTTGTTTTCATCTTACACTATATTATGAATATCGCAAATATACATATTTATATCAATCATGTTCCGCAAGCAGGTTTCTTGAGCTATGCATGAATTAATTTATAGCAACAAGATTCATGGGCTTACTTAATTTTGAATTTAAATGAATACAAAAAGAAAAAGTGGCTCTTTGAAAATGAAAGGATTATTTTATTATTTATTTGGACGGAAAGCTACACAATGATGACCTTCGGCTAATTGTACTAAAGAAACAGCAACAACAATTACTAATTCATCGGCCAATATATTCATGAAAAGTCGAAATATAAGTGTTAAAGGTTTTGTGAAATCTTCTAAGATATTAATAGGTAAAAGTGTTGGAGTTGGTTGAATGTATATAACGAAATAACTGAACAAAAGTTTGATGTTCGGTTTTAAACTGTAGATGCTAAAAATGATGAATCAACGTCGACTATAACCCTAGCCTTCCAAGGTAACAATGGGGGTTTGAGTCCCATTATCCGCTCAATATGAATCGTAATACATACATCATTGGATATTCCTAAGATATCCAAGGTCAACCAATATAGACCAGAAATCTAAATTTGAAACCAACCTTTAGGGTCCATGTCGACCGATCACTAGGGGCTTTAAAAAATGCGAAAGGTCAGTTGGTCCTAGAGTTGAAAGGCAATTTGGATAACAATGACATTGATTGTGAAATGATTAGCGATCGCCCATCAAAGGATCAATGATTTGTGCAATCAATCAGAGTATTTAAAGACTGATTATGAGGCATCACAGAGAGACCCTCGTGTTAAGTTGCATACATCCTTTAAGCTGCTTATTCGTACTTTCATCTTCATCTTCGTCAAAACCAACTTTTTAGAATTGGATTTGATCTCAATGTTAATCTTATCCACTCAACAAAATCGGTGTGTTTACTTTTTTGTTATCTTCACATGCTCGATAATAAAGAGATACAATTTATAAACACCCCAAGTTTGGCATAGTAGTCTTGTGTCAATGGTTATATTTCAAAAACCATGTTTCCCAAAGTCGTTTTCGACATACTCTCTATGTTCACTCTATTTTTTTGCATGTAAAAGAACATCCAAAAGGATTTTATCCAAAAGAATGATGAATATCTTTTGAAAAATGAAAAAATAAGTCATTTTGAGGTCTAGGGACAATGTTATAACCAAAACAAGTCGGTTTGACTGCCCAAAACACATGTTTTTAGGGAAATTTTACTTTAATTCTGATTTTGATATGCAAATTGGCCAAATGTATTTTTTGTATTATAATTTAAACTAACCATACATCAAAAGCATGCATGATTTGAAAGATTAGGTCATAACAAGTTAACTTGTTAGTGCAGTCCAACCATGTTTAGGATTTTAGGAATGAAGTGTTGAGTAGATATCATTTAAACAAGAGAAGAGTCATGTCCAATGCAATAAAAGAAGTACGTATTTTTCATGTTTTCACGTTTCTAGGATTAGCATTAAAAGTGCTAATGCGACGACTAGGCCGTAAATTTTTAAAGCTTCGATAAAGGCCAGAGATTAAGCAATAAAGTACCTCGTATTTTACCGTATGCTTCTGTTTGACAAGCGATACCTTCTACAGTTGTCCCCGCAGCAGTATCTTGACCGACTTTAGGTCTAATAGAAACAAGTTATATGGCCAATCTAGAAACAGTCCTGTTGTTACGCCGCATGCCCCAAACGGGAAACAATAATTACCCCAACTGTAAATCGTCGTAAATGACTGGCAAAATAAAAGAGATGTATGACATGAATAGAACAATGGGAATTGTGGGAAAAATTGGGAATTCCTCCCTTTTTTTACAATTTCGTAATCTAATAAATATTAATATCGTACAAATATATATTCTGCTCTTGTTTTCTTCCTACACTATATCATGAATATCGCAAATAAACATATTTATATCAATCATGTTCCGCAAGCAGGTTTCTTGAGCTATGCATGAATTAATTTATAGCAATAAGATTCATGGGCTTACTTAATTTTGAATTTAAATCAATTCAAAAAGAAAAAGTGGCTCTTTGAAAATTAAAGGATTATTTTATTATTTATTTGGATGGAAAGCTACACAATGATGACCTTCGGCTAATTGTACTAAAGAAACAGCAACAAAAATTACTAATTCATCGGCTATTATATATTCATGAAAAGTCGAAATATAAGTGTTAAAGGTTTTGTGAAATCTTCTAAGATATTAATAGGTAAAAGTGTTGGAGTTGGTTGAATGTATATAACGAAATAACTGAACAAAAGTTTGATGTTCGGTTTTAAACTGTAGATGCTAAAAATGATGAATCAACGTCGACTATAACCCTAGCCTTCCAAGGTAACAATGGGGGTTTGAGTCCCTTTATCCGCTCAATATGAATCGTAATACATACATCATTGGATATTCCTATGATATCCAAGGTCAACCAATATGGACCAGAAATCTAAATTTGAAACCAACCTTTAGGGTCCATGTCGATCCATCACTAGGGGCTTTAAAAACTGCGAAAGGTCAGTTGGTCCTAGAGTTAAGAGGCAATTTGGATAACATTGACATTGATTGTGAAATGATTAGCGGTCGTCCATCAAAGGATCAATGATTTGTGAAATCAATTAGAGTATTTAAAGACTGATTATGAGGCATCACAGAGAGTCCCTCGTGTTAAGTTTCATACATCCTTTAAGCTGCTTATTCATACTTTCATCTTCATCTTCGTCAAAACCAACTTTTTAGAATTGGATTTGATCTCAATGTTAATCTTATCCACTCAACAAAATCGGTGTGTTTACTTTTTTGTTATCTTCACATGCTCGATAATAAAGAGATACAATTTATAAACACCCCAAGTTTGGCATAGTAGTCTTGTGTCAATGGTTATATTTCAAAAACCATGTTTCCCAAAGTCGTTTTCGACATACTCTCTATGTTCACTCTATTTTTTTGCATGTAAAAGAACATCCAAAAGGATTTTATCCAAAAGAATGATGAATATCTTTTGAAAAATGAAAAAATAAGCCATTTTGATGTCTAGGGACAACCAAAACAAGTCGGTTTGACTGCCCAAAACACATGTTTTTAGGGAAATTTTACTTTAATTCTGATTTTGATATGCAAATTGGCCAAATGTATTTTTGGTATTATAATTTAAACTAACCATACATCAAAAGCATGCATGATTTGAAAGATTAGGTCATAATAAGTTAACTTGTTACTGCAGTCCAACCATGTTTAGGATTTTAGGAATGAAGTGTTGAGTAGATATAATTTAAAGAAGAGAAGAGTCATGTCCAATGCAATAAAAGAAGTACGTATTTTTCATGTTTTCACGTTTCTAGGATTAGCATTTAAAGTGCTAATGCGACGACTAGGCCGTAAATTGTTAAAGCTTCGATAAAGGCCAGAGATTAAGCAATAAAGTACCTCGTATTTTACCCTATGCTTCTGTTTGACAAGCGATACCTTCTACAGTTGGCCCCGCAGCAGTATCTTGACCGACTTTAGGTCTAATAGAAGCAAGTTATATGGCCAATCTAGAAACAGTCCTGTTGTTACGCCGCATGCCCGAAACGGGAAACAATAATTGCCCCAACTGTAAATCGTCGTAAATGACTGGCAAAATAAAAGAGATGTATGACATGAATAGAACAATGGGAATTGTGGGAAAAATTGGGAATTCCTCCCTTTTTTTACAATTTCGTAATCTAATAAATATTAATATCGTACAAATATATATTCTGCTCTTGTTTTCTTCCTACACTATATCATGAATATCGCAAATAAACATATTTATATCAATCATGTTCCGCAAGCAGGTTTCTTGAGCTATGCATGAATTAATTTATAGCAACAAGATTCATGGGCTTACTTAATTTTGAATTTAAATCAATTCAAAAAGAAAAAGTGGCTCTTTGAAAATTAAAGGATTATTTTATTATTTATTTGGATGGAAAGCTACACAATGATGACCTTCGGCTAATTGTACTAAAGAAACAGCAACAACAATTACTAATTCATCGGCCAATATATTCATGAAAAGTCGAAATATAAGTGTTAAAGGTTTTGTGAAATCTTCTAAGATATTAATAGGTAAAAGTGTTGGAGTTGGTTGAATGTATATAACGAAATAACTGAACAAAAGTTTGATGTTCGGTTTTAAACTGTAGATGCTAAAAATGATGAATCAACGTCGACTATAACCCTAGCCTTCCAAGGTAACAATGGGGGTTTGAGTCCCTTTATCCGCTCAATATGAATCGTAATACATACATCATTGGATATTCCTAAGATATCCAAGGTCAACCAATATGGACCAGAAATCTAAATTTGAAACCAACCTTTAGGGTCCATGTCGACTGATCACTAGGGGCTTTAAAAAATGCGATAGGTCAGTTGGTCCTAGAGTTGAAAGGCAATTTGGATAACATTGACATTGATTGTGAAATGATTAGCGATCGTCCATCAAAGGATCAATGATTTGTGAAATCAATTAGAGTATTTAAAGACTGATTATGAGGCATCACAGAGAGACCCTCGTGTTAAGTTGCATACATCCTTTAAGCTGCTTATTCATACTTTCATCTTCATCTTCGTCAAAAAACAACTTTTTAGAATTGGATTTGATCTGAATGTTAATCTTATCCACTCAACAAAATCGGTGTGTTTACTTTTTTGTTATCTTCACATGCTCTATAATAAAGAGATACAATTTATAAACACCCCAAGTTTGGCATAGTAGTCTTGTGTCAATGGTTATATTTCAAAAACCATGTTGCCCAGAGTCGTTTTCGACATACTCTCTATGTTCACTCTATTTTTTTGCATGTAAAAGAACATCCAAAAGGATTTTATCCAAAAGAATTATGAATATCTTTTGAAAAATGAAAAAATAAGTCATTTTGACGTCTTGGGACAATGTTATAACCAAAACAAGTCGGTTTGACTGCCCAAAACACATGTTTTTAGTGAAATTTTACTTTAATTCTGATTTTGATATGCAAATTGGCCAAATTTATTTTTTGTATTATAATTTAAACTAACCATACATCAAAAGCATGCATGATTTGAAAGATTAGGTCATAACAAGTTAACTTGTTAGTGCAGTCCAACCATGTTTAGGATTTTAGGAATGAAGTGTTGAGTAGATATCATTTAAAGAAGAGAAGAGTCATGTCCGATGCAATAAAAGAAGTACGTATTTTTCATGTTTTCACGTTTCTAGGATTAGCATTAAAAGTGCTAATGCGACGACTAGGCCGTAAATTTTTAAAGCTTCGATAAAGGCCAGAGATTAAGCAATAAAGTACCTCGTATTTTACCCTATGCTTCTGTTTGACAAGCGATACCTTCTACAGTTGGCCCCGCAGCAGTATCTTGACCGACTTTAGGTCTAATAGAAGCAAGTTATATGGCCAATCTAGAAACAATCCTGTTGTTACGCCGCATGCCCCAAACGAGAAACAATAATTACCCCAACTGTAAATCGTCGTAAATGACTGGCAAAATAAAAGATATGTATGACATGAATAGAACAATGGGAATTGTGGGAAAAATTGGGATTTCCTCCCTTTTTTTACAATTTCGTAATCAAATAAATATTAATATCGTACAAATATATCTTCTGCTCTTGTTTTCATCTTACACTATATTATGAATATCGCAAATATACATATTTATATCAATCATGTTCCGCAAGCAGGTTTCTTGAGCTATGCTTGAATTAATTTATAGCAATCAGATTCATGGGCTTACTTAATTTTGAATTTAAATGAATACAAAAAGAAAAAGTGGCTCTTTGAAAATGAAAGGATTATTTTATTATTTATTTGGACGGAAAGCTACACAATGATGACCTTCGGCTAATTGTACTAAAGAAACAGCAACAACAATTACTAATTCATCGGCCAATATATTCATGAAAAGTCGAAATATAAGTGTTAAAGGTTTTGTGAAATCTTCTAAGATATTAATAGGTAAAAGTGTTGGAGTTGGTTGAATGTATATAACGAAATAACTGAACAAAAGTTTGATGTTCGGTTTTAAACTGTAGATGCTAAAAATGATGAATCAACGTCGACTATAACCCTAGCCTTCCAAGGTAACAATGGGGGTTTGAGTCCCTTTATCCGCTCAATATGAATCGTAATACATACATCATTGGATATTCCTAAGATATCCAAGGTCAACCAATATGGACCAGAAATCTAAATTTGAAACCAACCTTTAGGGTCCATGTCGACCGATCACTAGGGGCTTTAAAAAATGCGAAAGGTCAGTTGGTCCTAGAGTTGAAAGGCAATTTGGATAACATTGACATTGATTGTGAAATGATTAGCGATCGTCCATCAAAGGATCAATGATTTGTGAAATCAATTAGAGTATTTAAAGACTGATTATGAGGCATCACAGAGAGACCCTCGTGTTAAGTTGCATACATCCTTTAAGCTGCTTATTCATACTTTCATCTTCAGCTTCGTCAAAACCAACTTTTTAGAATTGGATTTGATCTCAATGTTAATCTTATCCACTCAACAAAATCGGTGTGTTTACTTTTTTGTTATCTTCACATGCTCTATAATAAAGAGATACAATTTATAAACACCCCAAGTTTGGCATAGTAGTCTTGTGTCAATGGTTATATTTCAAAAACCATGTTTCCCAGAGTCGTTTTCGACATACTCTCTATGTTCACTCTATTTTTTTGCATGTAAAAGAACATCCAAAAGGATTTTATCCAAAAGAATGATGAATATCTTTTGAAAAATGAAAAAATAAGTCATTTTGATGTCTAGGGACAATGTTATAACCAAAACAAGTCGGTTTGACTGCCGAAAACACATGTTTTTAGGGAAATTTTACTTTAATTCTGATTTTGATATGCAAATTGGCCAAATGTATTTTTTGTATTATAATTTAAACTAACCATACATCAAAAGCATAAATGATTTTAAAGATTATGTCAAAACAAGTTAACTTGTTAGTGCAGTACAACCATGTTTAGGATTTTAGGAATGAAGTGTTGACTAGATATAATTTAAAGAAGATAAGAGTCATGTCCCATGCAATAAAAGAAGTACGTATTTTTCATGTTTTCACGTTTCTAGGATTAGCATTAAAAGTCCTAATGGGACGACTAGGCCGTAAATTGTTAAAGCTTCGATAAAGGCCAGAGATTAAGCAATAAAGTACCTCGTATTTTACCCTATGCTTCTGTTTGACAAGCGATACCTTCTACAGTTGTCCCCGCAGCAGTATCTTGACCGACTTTAAGTCTAATACAAGCAAGTTATATGTCCAATCTAGAAACAGTCCTGTTGTTACGCCGCATGCCCCAAACCAGAAACAATAATTACCCCAACTGTAAATCGTCGTAAATGACTGGCAAAATAAAGGAGATGTATGACATGAATAGAACAATGGGAATTCTGGGAAAAATTGGGAATTCCTCCCTTTTTTTACAATTTCGTAATCTAATAAATATTAATATCGTACAAATATATCTTCTGCTCTTGTTTTCTTCCTACACTATATCATGAATATCGCAAATAAACATATTTATATCAATCATGTTCCACAAGCAGGTTTCTTGAGCTATGCATGAATTAATTTATAGCAACAAGATTCATGGCCTTACTTAATTTTGAATTTAAATCAATTCAAAAAGAAAAAGTGGCTCTTTGAAATTTAAAGGATTATTTTATTATTTATTTGGATGGAAAGCTACACAATGATGACCTTCGGCTAATTGTACTAAAGAAACAGCAACAACAATTACTAATTCATCGGCCAATATATTCATGAAAAGTCAAAATATAAGTGTTAAAGGTTTTGTGAAATCTTCTAAGATATTAATAGGTAAAAGTGTTGGAGTTGGTTGAATGTATATAACGAAATAACTGAACAAAAGTTTGATGTTCGGTTTTAAACTGTAGATGCTAAAAATGATGAATCAACGTCGACTATAACCCTAGCCTTCCAAGGTAACAATGGGGGTTTGAGTCCCTTTATCCGCTCAATATGAATCGTAATACATACATCATTGGATATTCCTAAGATATCCAAGGTCAACCAATATGGACCAGAAATCTAAATTTGAAACCAACCTTTAGGGTCCATGTCGACCGATCACTAGGGGCTTTAAAAAATGCGAAAGGTCAGTTGGTCCTAGAGTTGAAAGGCAATTTGGATAACATTGACATTGATTGTGAAATGATTAGCGATCGTCCATCAAAGGATCAATGATTTGTGAAATCAATTAGAGTATTTAAAGACTGACTATGAGGCATCACAGAGAGACCCTCGTGTTAAGTTGCATACATCCTTTAAGCTGCTTATTCATACTTTCATCTTCATCTTCGTCAAAAACAACTTTTTAGAATTGGATTTGATCTCAATGTTAATCTTATCCACTCAACAAAATCGGTGTGTTTACTTTTTTGTTATCTTCACATGCTCGATAATAAAGAGATACAATTTATAAACACCCCAAGTTTGGCATAGTAGTCTTGTGTCAATGGTTATATTTCAAAAACCATGTTTCCCAAAGTCGTTTTCGACATACTCTCTATGTTCACTCTATTTTTTTGCATGTAAAAGAACATCCAAAAGGATTTTATCCAAAAGAATGATGAATATCTTTTGAAAAATGAAAAAATAAGCCATTTTGATGTCTAGGGACAACCAAAACAAGTCGGTTTGACTGCCCAAAACACATGTTTTTAGGGAAATTTTACTTTAATTCTGATTTTGATATGCAAATTGGCCAAATGTATTTTTTGTATTATAATTTAAACTAACCATACATCAAAAGCATGCATGATTTGAAAGATTAGGTCATAATAAGTTAACTTGTTACTGCAGTCCAACCATGTTTAGGATTTTAGGAATGAAGTGTTGAGTAGATATAATTTAAAGAAGAGAAGAGTCATGTCCAATGCAATAAAAAAAGTACGTATTTTTCATGTTTTCACGTTTCTAGGATTAGCATTAAAAGTGCTAATGCGACGACTAGGCCGTAAATTGTTAAAGCTTCGATAAAGGCCAGAGATTAAGCAATAAAGTACCTCGTATTTTACCCTATGCTTCTGTTTGACAAGCGATACCTTCTACAGTTGGCCCCGCAGCAGTATCTTGACCGACTTTAGGTCTAATAGAAGCAAGTTATATGGCCAATCTAGAAACAGTCCTGTTGTTACGCCGCATGCCCAAAACGGGAAACAATAATTGCCCCAACTGTGAATCGTCGTAAATGACTGGCAAAATAAAAGAGATGTATGACATGAATAGAACAATGGGAATTGTGGGAAAAATTGGGAATTCCTCCCTTTTTTTACAATTTTGTAATCTAATAAATATTAATATCGTACAAATATATATTCTGCTCTTGTTTTCTTCCTACACTATATCATGAATATCGCAAATAAACATATTTATATCAATCATGTTCCGCAAGCAGGTTTCTTGAGCTATGCATGAATTAATTTATAGCAATAAGATTCATGGGCTTACTTAATTTTGAATTTAAATCAATTCAAAAAGAAAAAGTGGCTCTTTGAAAATTAAAGGATTATTTTATTATTTATTTGGATGGAAAGCTACACAATGATGACCTTCGGCTAATTGTACTAAAGAAACAGCAACAACAATTACTAATTCATCAGCCAATATATTCATGAAAAGTCGAAATATAAGTGTTAAAGGTTTTGTGAAATCTTCTAAGATATTAATAGGTAAAAGTGTTGGAGTTGGTTGAATGTATATAACGAAATAACTGAACAAAAGTTTGATGTTCGGTTTTAAACTGTAGATGATAAAAATGATGAATCAACGTCGACTATAACCCTAGCCTTCCAAGGTAACAATGGGGGTTTGAGTCCCTTTATCCGCTCAATATGAATCGTAATACATACATCATTGGATATTCCTAAGATATCCAAGGTCAACCAATATGGACCAGAAATCTAAATTTGAAACCAACCTTTAGGGTCCATGTCGACCGATCACTTGGGGCTTTAAAAAATGCGAAAGGTCAGTTGGTCCTAGAGTTGAAAGGCAATTTGGATAACATTGACATTGATTGTGAAATGATTAGCGATCGTCCATCAAAGGATCAATGATTTGTGAAATCAATTAGAGTATTTAAAGACTGATTATGAGGCATCACAGAGAGACCCTCGTGTTAAGTTGCATACATCCTTTAAGCTGCTTATTCATACTTTCATCTTCATCTTCGTCAAAAAACAACTTTTTAGAATTGGATTTGATCTCAATGTTAATCTTATCCACTCAACAAAATCGGTGTGTTTACTTTTTTGTTATCTTCACATGCTCTATAATAAAGAGATACAATTTATAAACACCCCAAGTTTGGCATAGTAGTCTTGTGTCAATGGTTATATTTCAAAAACCATGTTGCCCAGAGTCGTTTTCGACATACTCTCTATGTTCACTCTATTTTTTTGCATGTAAAAGAACATCCAAAAGGATTTTATCCAAAAGAATTATGAATATCTTTTGAAAAATGAAAAAATAAGTCATTTTGACGTATTGGGACAATGTTATAACCAAAACAAGTCGGTTTGACTGCCCAAAACACTTGTTTTTAGTGAAATTTTACTTTAATTCTGATTTTGATATGCAAATTGGCCAAATTTATTTTTTGTATTATAATTTAAACTAACCATACATCAAAAGCATGCATGATTTGAAAGATTAGGTCATAACAAGTTAACTTGTTAGTGCAGTCCAACCATGTTTAGGATTTTAGGAATGAAGTGTTGAGTAGATATCATTTAAAGAAGAGAAGAGTCATGTCCGATGCAATAAAAGAAGTACGTATTTTTCATGTTTTCACGTTTCTAGGATTAGCATTAAAAGTGCTAATGCGACGACTAGGCCGTAAAATTTTAAAGCTTCGATAAAGGCCAGAGATTAAGCAATAAAGTACCTCGTATTTTACCCTATGCTTCTGTTTGACAAGCGATACCTTCTACAGTTGGCCCCGCAGCAGTATCTTGACCGACTTTAGGTCTAATAGAAGCAAGTTATATGGCCAATCTAGAAACAATCCTGTTGTTACGCCGCATGCCCCAAATGAGAAACAATAATTACCCCAACTGTAAATCGTCGTAAATGACTGGCAAAATAAAAGATATGTATGACATGAATAGAACAATGGGAATTGTGGGAAAAATTGGGAATTCCTCCCTTTTTTTACAATTTCGTAATCAAATAAATATTAATATCGTACAAATATATCTTCTGCTCTTGTTTTCATCTTACACTATATTATGAATATCGCAAATATACATATTTATATCAATCATGTTCCGCAAGCAGGTTTCTTGAGCTATGCATGAATTAATTTATAGCAATAAGATTCATGGGCTTACTTAATTTTGAATTTAAATCAATTCAAAAAGAAAAAGTGGCTCTTTGAAAATCAAAGGATTATTTTATTATTTATTTGGATGGAAAGCTACACAATGATGACCTTCGGCTAATTGTACTAAAGAAACAGCAACAAAAATTACTAATTCATCGGCTATTATATATTCATGAAAAGTCGAAATATAAGTGTTAAAGGTTTTGTGAAATCTTCTAAGATATTAATAGGTAAAAGTGTTGGAGTTGGTTGAATGTATATAACGAAATAACTGAACAAAAGTTTGATGTTCGGTTTTAAACTGTAGATGCTAAAAATGATGAATCAACGTCGACTATAACCCTAGCCTTCCAAGGTAACAATGGGGGTTTGAGTCCCTTTATCCGCTCAATATGAATCGTAATACATACATCATTGGATATTCCTAAGATATCCAAGGTCAACCAATATGGACCAGAAATCTAAATTTGAAACCAACCTTTAGGGTCCATGTCGACCGATCACTTGGGGCTTTAAAAAATGCGAAAGGTCAGTTGGTCCTAGAGTTGAAAGGCAATTTGGATAACATTGACATTGATTGTGAAATGATTAGCGATCGTCCATCAAAGGATCAATGATTTGTGAAATCAATTAGAGTATTTAAAGACTGATTATGAGGCATCACAGAGAGACCCTCGTGTTAAGTTGCATACATCCTTTAAGCTGCTTATTCATACTTTCATCTTCATCTTCGTCAAAAAACAACTTTTTAGAATTGGATTTGATCTCAATGTTAATCTTATCCACTCAACAAAATCGGTGTGTTTACTTTTTTGTTATCTTCACATGCTCTATAATAAAGAGATACAATTTATAAACACCCCAAGTTTGGCATAGTAGTCTTGTGTCAATGGTTATATTTCAAAAACCATGTTGCCCAGAGTCGTTTTCGACATACTCTCTATGTTCACTCTATTTTTTTGCATGTAAAAGAACATCCAAAAGGATTTTATCCAAAAAAATTATGAATATCTTTTGAAAAATGAAAAAATAAGTCATTTTGACGTATTGGGACAATGTTATAACCAAAACAAGTCGGTTTGACTGCCCAAAACACATGTTTTTAGTGAAATTTTACTTTAATTCTGATTTTGATATGCAAATTGGCCAAATTTATTTTTTGTATTATAATTTAAACTAACCATACATCAAAAGCATGCATGATTTGAAAGATTAGGTCATAACAAGTTAACTTGTTAGTGCAGTCCAACCATGTTTAGGATTTTAGGAATGAAGTGTTGAGTAGATATCATTTAAAGAAGAGAAGAGTCATGTCCGATGCAATAAAAGAAGTACGTATTTTTCATGTTTTCACGTTTCTAGGATTAGCATTAAAAGTGCTAATGCGACGACTAGGCCGTAAAATTTTAAAGCTTCGATAAAGGCCAGAGATTAAGCAATAAAGTACCTCGTATTTTACCCTATGCTTCTGTTTGACAAGCGATACCTTCTACAGTTGGCCCCGCAGCAGTATCTTGACCGACTTTAGGTCTAATAGAAGCAAGTTATATGGCCAATCTAGAAACAATCCTGTTGTTACGCCGCATGCCCCAAACGAGAAACAATAATTACCCCAACTGTAAATCGTCGTAAATGACTGGCAAAATAAAAGATATGTATGACATGAATAGAACAATGGGAATTGTGGGAAAAATTGGGAATTCCTCCCTTTTTTTACAATTTCGTAATCAAATAAATATTAATATCGTACAAATATATCTTCTGCTCTTGTTTTCATCTTACACTATATTATGAATATCGCAAATATACATATTTATATCAATCATGTTCCGCAAGCAGGTTTCTTGAGCTATGCATGAATTAATTTATAGCAATAAGATTCATGGGCTTACTTAATTTTGAATTTAAATCAATTCAAAAAGAAAAAGTGGCTCTTTGAAAATCAAAGGATTATTTTATTATTTATTTGGATGGAAAGCTACACAATGATGACCTTCGGCTAATTGTACTAAAGAAACAGCAACAAAAATTACTAATTCATCGGCTATTATATATTCATGAAAAGTCGAAATATAAGTGTTAAAGGTTTTGTGAAATCTTCTAAGATATTAATAGGTAAAAGTGTTGGAGTTGGTTGAATGTATATAACGAAATAACTGAACAAAAGTTTGATGTTCGGTTTTAAACTGTAGATGCTAAAAATGATGAATCAACGTCGACTATAACCCTAGCCTTCCAAGGTAACAATGGGGGTTTGAGTCCCTTTATCCGCTCAATATGAATCGTAATACATACATCATTGGATATTCCTAAGATATCCAAGGTCAACCAATATGGACCAGAAATCTAAATTTGAAACCAACCTTTAGGGTCCATGTCGACCGATAACTTGGGGCTTTAAAAAATGCGAAAGGTCAGTTGGTCCTAGAGTTGAAAGGCAATTTGGATAACATTGACATTGATTGTGAAATGATTAGCGATCGTCCATCAAAGGATCAATGATTTGTGAAATCAATTAGAGTATTTAAAGACTGATTATGAGGCATCACAGAGAGACCCTCGTGTTAAGTTGCATACATCCTTTAAGCTGCTTATTCATACTTTCATCTTCATCTTCGTCAAAAAACAACTTTTTAGAATTGGATTTGATCTCAATGTTAATCTTATCCACTCAACAAAATCGGTGTGTTTACTTTTTTGTTATCTTCACATGCTCTATAATAAAGAGATACAATTTATAAACACCCCAAGTTTGGCATAGTAGTCTTGTGTCAATGGTTATATTTCAAAAACCATGTTGCCCAGAGTCGTTTTCGACATACTCTCTATGTTCACTCTATTTTTTTGCATGTAAAAGAACATCCAAAAGGATTTTATCCAAAAGAATTATGAATATCTTTTGAAAAATGAAAAAATAAGTCATTTTGACGTATTGGGACAATGTTATAACCAAAACAAGTCGGTTTGACTGCCCAAAACACATGTTTTTAGTGAAATTTTACTTTAATTCTGATTTTGATATGCAAATTGGCCAAATTTATTTTTTGTATTATAATTTAAACTAACCATACATCAAAAGCATGCATGATTTGAAAGATTAGGTCATAACAAGTTAACTTGTTAGTGCAGTCCAACCATGTTTAGGATTTTAGGAATGAAGTGTTGAGTAGATATCATTTAAAGAAGAGAAGAGTCATGTCCGATGCAATAAAAGAAGTACGTATTTTTCATGTTTTCACGTTTCTAGGATTAGCATTAAAAGTGCTAATGCGACGACTAGGCCGTAAAATTTTAAAGCTTCGATAAAGGCCAGAGATTAAGCAATAAAGTACCTCGTATTTTACCCTATGCTTCTGTTTGACAAGCGATACCTTCTACAGTTGGCCCCGCAGCAGTATCTTGACCGACTTTAGGTCTAATAGAAGCAAGTTATATGGCCAATCTAGAAACAATCCTGTTGTTACGCCGCATGCCCCAAACGAGAAACAATAATTACCCCAACTGTAAATCGTCGTAAATGACTGGCAAAATAAAAGATATGTATGACATGAATAGAACAATGGGAATTGTGGGAAAAATTGGGAATTCCTCCCTTTTTTTACAATTTCGTAATCAAATAAATATTAATATCGTACAAATATATCTTCTGCTCTTGTTTTCATCTTACACTATATTATGAATATCGCAAATATACATATTTATATCAATCATGTTCCGCAAGCAGGTTTCTTGAGCTATGCATGAATTAATTTATAGCAATAAGATTCATGGGCTTACTTAATTTTGAATTTAAATCAATTCAAAAAGAAAAAGTGGCTCTTTGAAAATCAAAGGATTATTTTATTATTTATTTGGATGGAAAGCTACACAATGATGACCTTCGGCTAATTGTACTAAAGAAACAGCAACAAAAATTACTAATTCATCGGCTATTATATATTCATGAAAAGTCGAAATATAAGTGTTAAAGGTTTTGTGAAATCTTCTAAGATATTAATAGGTAAAAGTGTTGGAGTTGGTTGAATGTATATAACGAAATAACTGAACAAAAGTTTGATGTTCGGTTTTAAACTGTAGATGCTAAAAATGATGAATCAACGTCGACTATAACCCTAGCCTTCCAAGGTAACAATGGGGGTTTGAGTCCCTTTATCCGCTCAATATGAATCGTAATACATACATCATTGGATATTCCTAAGATATCCAAGGTCAACCAATATGGACCAGAAATCTAAATTTGAAACCAACCTTTAGGGTCCATGTCGACCGATAACTTGGGGCTTTAAAAAATGCGAAAGGTCAGTTGGTCCTAGAGTTGAAAGGCAATTTGGATAACATTGACATTGATTGTGAAATGATTAGCGATCGTCCATCAAAGGATCAATGATTTGTGAAATCAATTAGAGTATTTAAAGACTGATTATGAGGCATCACAGAGAGACCCTCGTGTTAAGTTGCATACATCCTTTAAGCTGCTTATTCATACTTTCATCTTCATCTTCGTCAAAAAACAACTTTTTAGAATTGGATTTGATCTCAATGTTAATCTTATCCACTCAACAAAATCGGTGTGTTTACTTTTTTGTTATCTTCACATGCTCTATAATAAAGAGATACAATTTATAAACACCCCAAGTTTGGCATAGTAGTCTTGTGTCAATGGTTATATTTCAAAAACCATGTTGCCCAGAGTCGTTTTCGACATACTCTCTATGTTCACTCTATTTTTTTGCATGTAAAAGAACATCCAAAAGGATTTTATCCAAAAGAATTATGAATATCTTTTGAAAAATGAAAAAATAAGTCATTTTGACGTATTGGGACAATGTTATAACCAAAACAAGTCGGTTTGACTGCCCAAAACACATGTTTTTAGTGAAATTTTACTTTAATTCTGATTTTGATATGCAAATTGGCCAAATTTATTTTTTGTATTATAATTTAAACTAACCATACATCAAAAGCATGCATGATTTGAAAGATTAGGTCATAACAAGTTAACTTGTTAGTGCAGTCCAACCATGTTTAGGATTTTAGGAATGAAGTGTTGAGTAGATATCATTTAAAGAAGAGAAGAGTCATGTCCGATGCAATAAAAGAAGTACGTATTTTTCATGTTTTCACGTTTCTAGGATTAGCATTAAAAGTGCTAATGCGACGACTAGGCCGTAAAATTTTAAAGCTTCGATAAAGGCCAGAGATTAAGCAATAAAGTACCTCGTATTTTACCCTATGCTTCTGTTTGACAAGCGATACCTTCTACAGTTGGCCCCGCAGCAGTATCTTGACCGACTTTAGGTCTAATAGAAGCAAGTTATATGGCCAATCTAGAAACAATCCTGTTGTTACGCCGCATGCCCCAAACGAGAAACAATAATTACCCCAACTGTAAATCGTCGTAAATGACTGGCAAAATAAAAGATATGTATGACATGAATAGAACAATGGGAATTGTGGGAAAAATTGGGAATTCCTCCCTTTTTTTACAATTTCGTAATCAAATAAATATTAATATCGTACAAATATATCTTCTGCTCTTGTTTTCATCTTACACTATATTATGAATATCGCAAATATACATATTTATATCAATCATGTTCCGCAAGCAGGTTTCTTGAGCTATGCATGAATTAATTTATAGCAATAAGATTCATGGGCTTACTTAATTTTGAATTTAAATCAATTCAAAAAGAAAAAGTGGCTCTTTGAAAATCAAAGGATTATTTTATTATTTATTTGGATGGAAAGCTACACAATGATGACCTTCGGCTAATTGTACTAAAGAAACAGCAACAAAAATTACTAATTCATCGGCTATTATATATTCATGAAAAGTCGAAATATAAGTGTTAAAGGTTTTGTGAAATCTTCTAAGATATTAATAGGTAAAAGTGTTGGAGTTGGTTGAATGTATATAACGAAATAACTGAACAAAAGTTTGATGTTCGGTTTTAAACTGTAGATGCTAAAAATGATGAATCAACGTCGACTATAACCCTAGCCTTCCAAGGTAACAATGGGGGTTTGAGTCCCTTTATCCGCTCAATATGAATCGTAATACATACATCATTGGATATTCCTAAGATATCCAAGGTCAACCAATATGGACCAGAAATCTAAATTTGAAACCAACCTTTAGGGTCCATGTCGACCGATCACTTGGGGCTTTAAAAAATGCGAAAGGTCAGTTGGTCCTAGAGTTGAAAGGCAATTTGGATAACATTGACATTGATTGTGAAATGATTAGCGATCGTCCATCAAAGGATCAATGATTTGTGAAATCAATTAGAGTATTTAAAGACTGATTATGAGGCATCACAGAGAGACCCTCGTGTTAAGTTGCATACATCCTTTAAGCTGCTTATTCATACTTTCATCTTCATCTTCGTCAAAAAACAACTTTTTAGAATTGGATTTGATCTCAATGTTAATCTTATCCACTCA
The DNA here is from genome assembly GCF_984573655.1 of Nuphar pumila. Classification (NCBI taxonomy): domain Eukaryota; kingdom Viridiplantae; phylum Streptophyta; class Magnoliopsida; order Nymphaeales; family Nymphaeaceae; genus Nuphar; species Nuphar pumila. The sequence goes on along the minus strand of NC_143255.1, from coordinate 65,539,495 downwards.
ACAAAATCGGTGTGTTTACTTTTTTGTTATCTTCACATGCTCTATAATAAAGAGATACAATTTATAAACACCCCAAGTTTGGCATAGTAGTCTTGTGTCAATGGTTATATTTCAAAAACCATGTTGCCCAGAGTCGTTTTCGACATACTCTCTATGTTCACTCTATTTTTTTGCATGTAAAAGAACATCCAAAAGGATTTTATCCAAAAAAATTATGAATATCTTTTGAAAATTGAAAAAATAAGTCATTTTGACGTATTGGGACAATGTTATAACCAAAACAAGTCGGTTTGACTGCCCAAAACACATGTTTTTAGTGAAATTTTACTTTAATTCTGATTTTGATATGCAAATTGGCCAAATTTATTTTTTGTATTATAATTTAAACTAACCATACATCAAAAGCATGCATGATTTGAAAGATTAGGTCATAACAAGTTAACTTGTTAGTGCAGTCCAACCATGTTTAGGATTTTAGGAATGAAGTGTTGAGTAGATATCATTTAAAGAAGAGAAGAGTCATGTCCGATGCAATAAAAGAAGTACGTATTTTTCATGTTTTCACGTTTCTAGGATTAGCATTAAAAGTGCTAATGCGACGACTAGGCCGTAAAATTTTAAAGCTTCGATAAAGGCCAGAGATTAAGCAATAAAGTACCTCGTATTTTACCCTATGCTTCTGTTTGACAAGCGATACCTTCTACAGTTGGCCCCGCAGCAGTATCTTGACCGACTTTAGGTCTAATAGAAGCAAGTTATATGGCCAATCTAGAAACAATCCTGTTGTTACGCCGCATGCCCCAAACGAGAAACAATAATTACCCCAACTGTAAATCGTCGTAAATGACTGGCAAAATAAAAGATATGTATGACATGAATAGAACAATGGGAATTGTGGGAAAAATTGGGAATTCCTCCCTTTTTTTACAATTTCGTAATCAAATAAATATTAATATCGTACAAATATATCTTCTGCTCTTGTTTTCATCTTACACTATATTATGAATATCGCAAATATACATATTTATATCAATCATGTTCCGCAAGCAGGTTTCTTGAGCTATGCATGAATTAATTTATAGCAATAAGATTCATGGGCTTACTTAATTTTGAATTTAAATCAATTCAAAAAGAAAAAGTGGCTCTTTGAAAATCAAAGGATTATTTTATTATTTATTTGGATGGAAAGCTACACAATGATGACCTTCGGCTAATTGTACTAAAGAAACAGCAACAAAAATTACTAATTCATCGGCTATTATATATTCATGAAAAGTCGAAATATAAGTGTTAAAGGTTTTGTGAAATCTTCTAAGATATTAATAGGTAAAAGTGTTGGAGTTGGTTGAATGTATATAACGAAATAACTGAACAAAAGTTTGATGTTCGGTTTTAAACTGTAGATGCTAAAAATGATGAATCAACGTCGACTATAACCCTAGCCTTCCAAGGTAACAATGGGGGTTTGAGTCCCTTTATCCGCTCAATATGAATCGTAATACATACATCATTGGATATTCCTAAGATATCCAAGGTCAACCAATATGGACCAGAAATCTAAATTTGAAACCAACCTTTAGGGTCCATGTCGACCGATCACTTGGGGCTTTAAAAAATGCGAAAGGTCAGTTGGTCCTAGAGTTGAAAGGCAATTTGGATAACATTGACATTGATTGTGAAATGATTAGCGATCGTCCATCAAAGGATCAATGATTTGTGAAATCAATTAGAGTATTTAAAGACTGATTATGAGGCATCACAGAGAGACCCTCGTGTTAAGTTGCATACATCCTTTAAGCTGCTTATTCATACTTTCATCTTCATCTTCGTCAAAAAACAACTTTTTAGAATTGGATTTGATCTCAATGTTAATCTTATCCACTCAACAAAATCGGTGTGTTTACTTTTTTGTTATCTTCACATGCTCTATAATAAAGAGATACAATTTATAAACACCCCAAGTTTGGCATAGTAGTCTTGTGTCAATGGTTATATTTCAAAAACCATGTTGCCCAGAGTCGTTTTCGACATACTCTCTATGTTCACTCTATTTTTTTGCATGTAAAAGAACATCCAAAAGGATTTTATCCAAAAAAATTATGAATATCTTTTGAAAATTGAAAAAATAAGTCATTTTGACGTATTGGGACAATGTTATAACCAAAACAAGTCGGTTTGACTGCCCAAAACACATGTTTTTAGTGAAATTTTACTTTAATTCTGATTTTGATATGCAAATTGGTCAAATTTATTTTTTGTATTATAATTTAAACTAACCATACATCAAAAGCATGCATGATTTGAAAGATTAGGTCATAACAAGTTAACTTGTTAGTGCAGTCCAACCATGTTTAGGATTTTAGGAATGAAGTGTTGAGTAGATATCATTTAAAGAAGAGAAGAGTCATGTCCGATGCAATAAAAGAAGTACGTATTTTTCATGTTTTCACGTTTCTAGGATTAGCATTAAAAGTGCTAATGCGACGACTAGGCCGTAAAATTTTAAAGCTTCGATAAAGGCGAGAGATTAAGCAATAAAGTACCTCGTATTTTACCCTATGCTTCTGTTTGACAAGCGATACCTTCTACAGTTGGCCCCGCAGCAGTATCTTGACCGACTTTAGGTCTAATAGAAGCAAGTTATATGGCCAATCTAGAAACAATCCTGTTGTTACGCCGCATGCCCCAAACGAGAAACAATAATTACCCCAACTGTAAATCGTCGTAAATGACTGGCAAAATAAAAGATATGTATGACATGAATAGAACAATGGGAATTGTGGGAAAAATTGGGAATTCCTCCCTTTTTTTACAATTTCGTAATCAAATAAATATTAATATCGTACAAATATATCTTCTGCTCTTGTTTTCATCTTACACTATATTATGAATATCGCAAATATACATATTTATATCAATCATGTTCCGCAAGCAGGTTTCTTGAGCTATGCATGAATTAATTTATAGCAATAAGATTCATGGGCTTACTTAATTTTGAATTTAAATCAATTCAAAAAGAAAAAGTGGCTCTTTGAAAATCAAAGGATTATTTTATTATTTATTTGGATGGAAAGCTACACAATGATGACCTTCGGCTAATTGTACTAAAGAAACAGCAACAAAAATTACTAATTCATCGGCTATTATATATTCCTGAAAAGTCGAAATATAAGTGTTAAAGGTTTTGTGAAATCTTCTAAGATATTAATAGGTAAAAGTGTTGGAGTTGGTTGAATGTATATAACGAAATAACTGAACAAAAGTTTGATGTTCGGTTTTAAACTGTAGATGCTAAAAATGATGAATCAACGTCGACTATAACCCTAGCCTTCCAAGGTAACAATGGGGGTTTGAGTCCCTTTATCCGCTCAATATGAATCGTAATACATACATCATTGGATATTCCTAAGATATCCAAGGTCAACCAATATGGACCAGAAATCTAAATTTGAAACCAACCTTTAGGGTCCATGTCGACCGATCACTTGGGGCTTTAAAAAATGCGAAAGGTCAGTTGGTCCTAGAGTTGAAAGGCAATTTGGATAACATTGACATTGATTGTGAAATGATTAGCGATCGTCCATCAAAGGATCAATGATTTGTGAAATCAATTAGAGTATTTAAAGACTGATTATGAGGCATCACAGAGAGACCCTCGTGTTAAGTTGCATACATCCTTTAAGCTGCTTATTCATACTTTCATCTTCATCTTCGTCAAAAAACAACTTTTTAGAATTGGATTTGATCTCAATGTTAATCTTATCCACTCAACAAAATCGGTGTGTTTACTTTTTTGTTATCTTCACATGCTCTATAATAAAGAGATACAATTTATAAACACCCCAAGTTTGGCATAGTAGTCTTGTGTCAATGGTTATATTTCAAAAACCATGTTGCCCAGAGTCGTTTTCGACATACTCTCTATGTTCACTCTATTTTTTTGCATGTAAAAGAACATCCAAAAGGATTTTATCCAAAAGAATTATGAATATCTTTTGAAAAATGAAAAAATAAGTCATTTTGACGTATTGGGACAATGTTATAACCAAAACAAGTCGGTTTGACTGCCCAAAACACATGTTTTTAGTGAAATTTTACTTTAATTCTGATTTTGATATGCAAATTGGCCAAATTTATTTTTTGTATTATAATTTAAACTAACCATACATCAAAAGCATGCATGATTTGAAAGATTAGGTCATAACAAGTTAACTTGTTAGTGCAGTCCAACCATGTTTAGGATTTTAGGAATGAAGTGTTGAGTAGATATCATTTAAAGAAGAGAAGAGTCATGTCCGATGCAATAAAAGAAGTACGTATTTTTCATGTTTTCACGTTTCTAGGATTAGCATTAAAAGTGCTAATGCGACGACTAGGCCGTAAAATTTTAAAGCTTCGATAAAGGCTAGAGATTAAGCAATAAAGTACCTCGTATTTTACCCTATGCTTCTGTTTGACAAGCGATACCTTCTACAGTTGGCCCCGCAGCAGTATCTTGACCGACTTTAGGTCTAATAGAAGCAAGTTATATGGCCAATCTAGAAACAATCCTGTTGTTACGCCGCATGCCCCAAACGAGAAACAATAATTACCCCAACTGTAAATCGTCGTAAATGACTGGCAAAATAAAAGATATGTATGACATGAATAGAACAATGGGAATTGTGGGAAAAATTGGGAATTCCTCCCTTTTTTTACAATTTCGTAATCCAATAAATATTAATATCGTACAAATATATCTTCTGCTCTTGTTTTCATCTTACACTATATTATGAATATCGCAAATATACATATTTATATCAATCATGTTCCGCAAGCAGGTTTCTTGAGCTATGCATGAATTAATTTATAGCAATAAGATTCATGGGCTTACTTAATTTTGAATTTAAATCAATTCAAAAAGAAAAAGTGGCTCTTTGAAAATCAAAGGATTATTTTATTATTTATTTGGATGGAAAGCTACACAATGATGACCTTCGGCTAATTGTACTAAAGAAACAGCAACAAAAATTACTAATTCATCGGCTATTATATATTCCTGAAAAGTCGAAATATAAGTGTTAAAGGTTTTGTGAAATCTTCTAAGATATTAATAGGTAAAAGTGTTGGAGTTGGTTGAATGTATATAACGAAATAACTGAACAAAAGTTTGATGTTCGGTTTTAAACTGTAGATGCTAAAAATGATGAATCAACGTCGACTATAACCCTAGCCTTCCAAGGTAACAATGGGGGTTTGAGTCCCTTTATCCGCTCAATATGAATCGTAATACATACATCATTGGATATTCCTAAGATATCCAAGGTCAACCAATATGGACCAGAAATCTAAATTTGAAACCAACCTTTAGGGTCCATGTCGACCGATCACTTGGGGCTTTAAAAAATGCGAAAGGTCAGTTGGTCCTAGAGTTGAAAGGCAATTTGGATAACATTGACATTGATTGTGAAATGATTAGCGATCGTCCATCAAAGGATCAATGATTTGTGAAATCAATTAGAGTATTTAAAGACTGATTATGAGGCATCACAGAGAGACCCTCGTGTTAAGTTGCATACATCCTTTAAGCTGCTTATTCATACTTTCATCTTCATCTTCGTCAAAAAACAACTTTTTAGAATTGGATTTGATCTCAATGTTAATCTTATCCACTCAACAAAATCGGTGTGTTTACTTTTTTGTTATCTTCACATGCTCTATAATAAAGAGATACAATTTATAAACACCCCAAGTTTGGCATAGTAGTCTTGTGTCAATGGTTATATTTCAAAAACCATGTTGCCCAGAGTCGTTTTCGACATACTCTCTATGTTCACTCTATTTTTTTGCATGTAAAAGAACATCCAAAAGGATTTTATCCAAAAGAATTATGAATATCTTTTGAAAAATGAAAAAATAAGTCATTTTGACGTATTGGGACAATGTTATAACCAAAACAAGTCGGTTTGACTGCCCAAAACACATGTTTTTAGTGAAATTTTACTTTAATTCTGATTTTGATATGCAAATTGGCCAAATTTATTTTTTGTATTATAATTTAAACTAACCATACATCAAAAGCATGCATGATTTGAAAGATTAGGTCATAACAAGTTAACTTGTTAGTGCAGTCCAACCATGTTTAGGATTTTAGGAATGAAGTGTTGAGTAGATATCATTTAAAGAAGAGAAGAGTCATGTCCGATGCAATAAAAGAAGTACGTATTTTTCATGTTTTCACGTTTCTAGGATTAGCATTAAAAGTGCTAATGCGACGACTAGGCCGTAAAATTTTAAAGCTTCGATAAAGGCCAGAGATTAAGCAATAAAGTACCTCGTATTTTACCCTATGCTTCTGTTTGACAAGCGATACCTTCTACAGTTGGCCCCGCAGCAGTATCTTGACCGACTTTAGGTCTAATAGAAGCAAGTTATATGGCCAATCTAGAAACAGTCCTGTTGTTACGCCGCATGCCCGAAACGGGAAACAATAATTGCCCCAACTGTAAATCGTCGTAAATGACTGGCAAAATACAGGAGATGTATGACATGAATAGAACAATGGGAATTCTGGGAAAAATTGGGAATTCCTCCCTTTTTTTACAATTTCGTAATCTAATAAATATTAATATCGTACAAATATATCTTCTGCTCTTGTTTTCTTCCTACACTATATCATGAATATCGCAAATAAACATATTTATATCAATCATGTTCCACAAGCAGGTTTCTTGAGCTATGCAAGAATTAATCTATAGCAACAAGATTCATGGCCTTACTTAATTTTGAATTTAAATCAATTAAAAAAGAAAAATGGCTCTTTGAAATTTAAAGGATTATTTTATTATTTATTTGGATGGAAAGCTACACAATGATGACCTTCGGCTAATTGTACTAAAGAAACAGCAACAACAATTACTAATTCATCGGCCAATATATTCATGAAAAGTCGAAATATAAGTGTTAAAGGTTTTGTGAAATCTTCTAAGATATTAATAGGTAAAAGTGTTGGAGTTGGTTGAATGTATATAACGAAATAACTGAACAAAAGTTTGATGTTCGGTTTTAAACTGTAGATGCTAAAAATGATGAATCAACGTCGACTATAACCCTAGCCTTCCAAGGTAACAATGGGGGTTTGAGTCCCTTTATCCGCTCAATATGAATCGTAATACATACATCATTGGATATTCCTAAGATATCCAAGGTCAACCAATATGGACCAGAAATCTAAATTTGAAACCAACCTTTAGGGTCCATGTCGACCGATCACTAGGGGCTTTAAAAAATGCGAAAGGTCAGTTGGTCCTAGAGTTGAAAGGCAATTTGGATAACATTGACATTGATTGTGAAATGATTAGCGATCGTCCATCAAAGGATCAATGATTTGTGAAATCAATTAGAGTATTTAAAGACTGATTATGAGGCATCACAGAGAGACCCTCGTGTTAAGTTGCATACATCCTTTAAGCTGCTTATTCATACTTTCATCTTCATCTTCGTCAAAACCAACTTTTTAGAATTGGATTTGATCTCAATGTTAATCTTATCCACTCAACAAAATCGGTGTGTTTACTTTTTTGTTATCTTCACATGCTCGATAATAAAGAGATACAATTTATAAACACCCCAAGTTTGGCATAGTAGTCTTGTGTCAATGGTTATATTTCAAAAACCATGTTTCCCAAAGTCGTTTTCGACATACTCTCTATGTTCACTCTATTTTTTTGCATGTAAAAGAACATCCAAAAGGATTTTATCCAAAAGAATGATGAATATCTTTTGAAAAATGAAAAAATAAGCCATTTTGATGTCTAGGGACAATGTTATAACCAAAACAAGTCGGTTTGACTGCCCAAAACACATGTTTTTAGGGAAATTTTACTTTAATTCTGATTTTGATATGCAAATTGGCCAAATGTATTTTTTGTATTATAATTTAAACTAACCATACATCAAAAGCATGCATGATTTGAAAGATTAGGTCATAAGAAGTTAACTTGTTACTGCAGTCCAACCATGTTTAGGATTTTAGGAATGAAGTGTTGAGTAGATATAATTTAAAGAAGAGAAGAGTCATGTCCAATGCAATAAAAGAAGTACGTATTTTTCATGTTTTCACGTTTCTAGGATTAGCATTAAAAGTGCTAATGCGACGACTAGGCCGTAAATTGTTAAAGCTTCGATAAAGGCCAGAGATTAAGCAATAAAGTACCTCGTATTTTACCCTATGCTTCTGTTTGACAAGCGATACCTTCTACAGTTGGCCCCGCAGCAGTATCTTGACCGACTTTAGGTCTAATAGAAGCAAGTTATATGGCCAATCTAGAAACAGTCCTGTTGTTACGCCGCATGCCCGAAACGGGAAACAATAATTGCCCCAACTGTAAATCGTCGTAAATGACTGGCAAAATAAAAGAGATGTATGACATGAATAGAACAATGGGAATTGTGGGAAAAATTGGGAATTCCTCCCTTTTTTTACAATTTCGTAATCTAATAAATATTAATATCGTACAAATATATATTCTGCTCTTGTTTTCTTCCTACACTATATCATGAATATCGCAAATAAACATATTTATATCAATCATGTTCCGCAAGCAGGTTTCTTGAGCTATGCATGAATTAATTTATAGCAATAAGATTCATGGGCTTACTTAATTTTGAATTTAAATCAATTCAAAAAGAAAAAGTGGCTCTTTGAAAATTAAAGGATTATTTTATTATTTATTTGGATGGAAAGCTACACAATGATGACCTTCGGCTAATTGTACTAAAGAAACAGCAACAACAATTACTAATTCATCGGCCAATATATTCATGAAAAGTCGAAATATAAGTGTTAAAGGTTTTGTGAAATCTTCTAAGATATTAATAGGTAAAAGTGTTGGAGTTGGTTGAATGTATATAACGAAATAACTGAACAAAAGTTTGATGTTCGGTTTTAAACTGTAGATGCTAAAAATGATGAATCAACGTCGACTATAACCCTAGCCTTCCAAGGTAACAATGGGGGTTTGAGTCCCTTTATCCGCTCAATATGAATCGTAATACATATATCATTGGATATTCCTAAGATATCCAAGGTCAACCAATATGGACCAGAAATCTAAATTTGAAACCAACCTTTAGGGTCCATGTCGACCGATCACTAGGGGCTTTAAAAAATGCGAAAGGTCAGTTGGTCCTAGAGTTGAAAGGCAATTTGGATAACATTGACATTGATTGTGAAATGATTAGCGATCGTCCATCAAAGGATCAATGATTTGTGAAATCAATTAGAGTATTTAAAGACTGATTATGAGGCATCACAGAGAGACCCTCGTGTTAAGTTGCATACATCCTTTAAGCTGCTTATTCATACTTTCATCTTCATCTTCGTCAAAAAACAACTTTTTAGAATTGGATTTGATCTGAATGTTAATCTTATCCACTCAACAAAATCGGTGTGTTTACTTTTTTGTTATCTTCACATGCTCGATAATAAAGAGATACAATTTATAAACACCCCAAGTTTGGCATAGTAGTCTTGTGTCAATGGTTATATTTCAAAAACCATGTTGCCCAGAGTCGTTTTCGACATACTCTCTATGTTCACTCTATTTTTTTGCATGTAAAAGAACATCCAAAAGGATTTTATCCAAAAGAATTATGAATATCTTTTGAAAAATGAAAAAATAAGTCATTTTGACGTCTTGGGACAATGTTATAACCAAAACAAGTCGGTTTGACTGCCCAAAACACATGTTTTTAGTGAAATTTTACTTTAATTCTGATTTTGATATGCAAATTGGCCAAATTTATTTTTTGTATTATAATTTAAACTAACCATACATCAAAAGCATGCATGATTTGAAAGATTAGGTCATAACAAGTTAACTTGTTTGTGCAGTCCAACCATGTTTAGGATTTTAGGAATGAAGTGTTGAGTAGATATCATTTAAAGAAGAGAAGAGTCATGTCCGATGCAATAAAAGAAGTACGTATTTTTCATGTTTTCACGTTTCTAGGATTAGCATTAAAAGTGCTAATGCGACGACTAGGCCGTAAATTTTTAAAGCTTCGATAAAGGCCAGAGATTAACCAATAAAGTACCTCGTATTTTACCCTATGCTTCTGTTTGACAAGCGATACCTTCTACAGTTGGCCCCGCAGCAGTATCTTGACCGACTTTAGGTCTAATAGAAGCAAGTTATATGGCCAATCTAGAAACAGTCCTGTTGTTACGCCGCATGCCCGAAACGGGAAACAATAATTGCCCCAACTGTAAATCGTCGTAAATGACTGGCAAAATAAAAGAGATGTATGACATGAATAGAACAATGGGAATTGTGGGAAAAATTGGGAATTCCTCCCTTTTTTTACAATTTCGTAATCTAATAAATATTAATATCGTACAAATATATATTCTGCTCTTGTTTTCTTCCTACACTATATCATGAATATCGCAAATAAACATATTTATATCAATCATGTTCCGCAAGCAGGTTTCTTGAGCTATGCATGAATTAATTTATAGCAATAAGATTCATGGGCTTACTTAATTTTGAATTTAAATCAATTCAAAAAGAAAAAGTGGCTCTTTGAAAATTAAAGGATTATTTTATTATTTATTTGGATGGAAAGCTACACAATGATGACCTTCGGCTAATTGTACTAAAGAAACAGCAACAACAATTACTAATTCATCGGCCAATATATTCATGAAAAGTCGAAATATAAGTGTTAAAGGTTTTGTGAAATCTTCTAAGATATTAATAGGTAAAAGTGTTGGAGTTGGTTGAATGTATATAACGAAATAACTGAACAAAAGTTTGATGTTCGGTTTTAAACTGTAGATGCTAAAAATGATGAATCAACGTCGACTATAACCCTAGCCTTCCAAGGTAACAATGGGGGTTTGAGTCCCTTTATCCGCTCAATATGAATCGTAATACATACATCATTGGATATTCCTAAGATATCCAAGGTCAACCAATATGGACCAGAAATCTAAATTTGAAACCAACCTTTAGGGTCCATGTCGACCGATCACTTGGGGCTTTAAAAAATGCGAAAGGTCAGTTGGTCCTAGAGTTGAAAGGCAATTTGGATAACATTGACATTGATTGTGAAATGATTAGCGATCGTCCATCAAAGGATCAATGATTTGTGAAATCAATTAGAGTATTTAAAGACTGATTATGAGGCATCACAGAGAGACCCCCGTGTTAAGTTGCATACATCCTTTAAGCTGCTTATTCATACTTTCATCTTCATCTTCGTCAAAACCAACTTTTTAGAATTGGATTTGATCTCAATGTTAATCTTATCCACTCAACAAAATCGGTGTGTTTACTTTTTTGTTATCTTCACATGCTCGATAATAAAGAGATACAATTTATAAACACCCCAAGTTTGGCATAGTAGTCTTGTGTCAATGGTTATATTTCAAAAACCATGTTTCCCAGAGTCGTTTTCGACATACTCTCTATGTTCACTCTATTTTTTTGCATGTAAAAGAACATCCATAAGGATTTTATCCAAAAGAATGATGAATATCTTTTGAAAAATGAAAAAATAAGTCATTATGATGTCTAGGGACAATGTTATAACCAAAACAAGTCGGTTTGACTGCCCAAAACACATGTTTTTAGGGAAATTTTACTTTAATTCTGATTTTGATATGCAAATTGGCCAAATGTATTTTTTGTATTATAATTTAAACTAACCATACATCAAAAGCATAAATGATTTGAAAGATTAGGTCAAAACAAGTTAACTTGTTAGTGCAGTCCAACCATGTTTAGGATTTTAGGAATGAAGTGTTGACTAGATATAATTTAAAGAAGATAAGAGTCATGTCCCATGCAATAAAAGAAGTACGTATTTTTCATGTTTTCACGTTTCTAGGATTAGCATTAAAAGTCCTAATGCGACGACTAGGCCGTAAATTGTTAAAGCTTCGATAAAGGCCAGAGATTAAGCAATAAAGTACCTCGTATTTTACCCTATGCTTCTGTTTGACAAGCGATACCTTCTACAGTTGTCCCCGCAGCAGTATCTTGACCGACTTTAGGTCTAATACAAGCAAGTTATATGTCCAATCTAGAAACAGTCCTGTTGTTACGCCGCATGCCCCAAACCAGAAACAATAATTACCCCAACTGTAAATCGTCGTAAATGACTGGCAAAATAAAGGAGATGTATGACATGAATAGAACAATGGGAATTCTGGGAAAAATTGGGAATTCCTCCCTTTTTTTACAATTTCGTAATCTAATAAATATTAATATCGTACAAATATATATTCTGCTCTTGTTTTCTTCCTACACTATATCATGAATATCGCAAATAAACATATTTATATCAATCATGTTCCGCAAGCAGGTTTCTTGAGCTATGCATGAATTAATTTATAGCAATAAGATTCATGGGCTTACTTAATTTTGAATTTAAATCAATTCAAAAAGAAAAAGTGGCTCTTTGAAAATTAAAGGATTATTTTATTATTTATTTGGATGGAAAGCTACACAATGATGACCTTCGGCTAATTGTACTAAAGAAACAGCAACAACAATTACTAATTCATCGGCCAATATATTCATGAAAAGTCGAAATATAAGTGTTAAAGGTTTTGTGAAATCTTCTAAGATATTAATAGGTAAAAGTGTTGGAGTTGGTTGAATGTATATAACGAAATAACTGAACAAAAGTTTGATGTTCGGTTTTAAACTGTAGATGCTAAAAATGATGAATCAACGTCGACTATAACCCTAGCCTTCCAAGGTAACAATGGGGGTTTGAGTCCCTTTATCCGCTCAATATGAATCGTAATACATACATCATTGGATATTCCTAAGATATCCAAGGTCAACCAATATGGACCAGAAATCTAAATTTGAAACCAACCTTTAGGGTCCATGTCGACCGATCACTAGGGGCTTTAAAAAATGCGAAAGGTCAGTTGGTCCTAGAGTTGAAAGGCAATTTGGATAACATTGACATTGATTGTGAAATGATTAGCGATCGTCCATCAAAGGATCAATGATTTGTGAAATCAATTAGAGTATTTAAAGACTGATTATGAGGCATCACAGAGAGACCCTCGTGTTAAGTTGCATACATCCTTTAAGCTGCTTATTCATACTTGCATCTTCATCTTCGTCAAAAAACAACTTTTTAGAATTGAATTTTATCTGAATGTTAATCTTATCCACTCAACAAAATCGTTGTGTTTACTTTTTTGTTATCTTCACATGCTCTATAATAAAGAGATACAATTTATAAACACCCCAAGTTTGGCATAGTAGTCTTGTGTCAATGGTTATATTTCAAAAACCATGTTACCCAGAGTCGTTTTCGACATACTCTCTATGTTCACTCTATTTTTTTGCATGTAAAAGAACATCCAAAAGGATTTTATCCAAAAGAATTATGAATATCTTTTGAAAAATGAAAAAATAAGTCATTTTGACGTCTTGGGACAATGTTATAACCAAAACAAGTCGGTTTGACTGCCCAAAACACATGTTTTTAGTGAAATTTTACTTTAATTCTGATTTTGATATGCAAATTGGCCAAATTTATTTTTTGTATTATAATTTAAACTAACCATACATCAAAAGCATGCATGATTTGAAAGATTAGGTCATAACAAGTTAACTTGTTAGTGCAGTCCAACCATGTTTAGGATTTTAGGAATGAAGTGTTGAGTAGATATCATTTAAAGAAGAGAAGAGTCATGTCCGATGCAATAAAAGAAGTACGTATTTTTCATGTTTTCACGTTTCTAGGATTAGCATTAAAAGTGCTAATGCGACGACTAGGCCGTAAATTTTTAAAGCTTCGATAAAGGCCAGAGATTAACCAATAAAGTACCTCGTATTTTACCCTATGCTTCTGTTTGACAAGCGATACCTTCTACAGTTGGCCCCGCAGCAGTATCTTGACCGACTTTAGGTCTAATAGAAGCAAGTTATATGGCCAATCTAGAAACAATCCTGTTGTTACGCCGCATGCCCCAAACGAGAAACAATAATTACCCCAACTGTAAATCGTCGTAAATGACTGGCAAAATAAAAGAGATGTATGACATGAATAGAACAATGGGAATTGTGGGAAAAATTGGGAATTCCTCCCTTTTTTTACAATTTCGTAATCTAATAAATATTAATATCGTACAAATATATATTTTGCTCTTGTTTTCATCTTACACTATATTATGAATATCGCAAATATACATATTTATATCAATCATGTTCCGCAAGCAGGTTTCTTGAGCTATGCATGAATTAATTTGTAGCAATAAGATTCATGGGCTTACTTAATTTTGAATTTAAATCAATTCAAAAAGAAAAAGTGGCTCTTTGAAAATTAAATGATTATTTTATTATTTATTTGGACGGAAAGCTACACAATGATGACCTTCGGCTAATTGTACTAAAGAAACAGCAACAACAATTACTAATTCATCGGCCAATATATTCATGAAAAGTCGAAATATAAGTGTTAAAGGTTTTGTGAAATCTTCTAAGATATTAATAGGTAAAAGTGTTGGAGTTGGTTGAATGTATATAACGAAATAACTGAACAAAAGTTTGATGTTCGGTTTTAAACTGTAGATGCTAAAAATGATGAATCAACGTCGACTATAACCCTAGCCTTCCAAGGTAACAATGGGGGTTTGAGTCCCTTTATCCGCTCAATATGAATCGTAATACATACATCATTGGATATTCCTAAGATATCCAAGGTCAACCAATATGGACAAGAAATCTAAATTTGAAACCAACCTTTAGGGTCCATGTCGACCGATCACTAGGGGCTTTAAAAAATGCGAAAGGTCAGTTGGTCCTAGAGTTGAAAGGCAATTTGGATAACATTGACATTGATTGTGAAATGATTAGCGATCGTCCATCAAAGGATCAATGATTTGTGAAATCAATTAGAGTATTTAAAGACTGATTATGAGGCATCACAGAGAGACCCTCGTGTTAAGTTGCATACATCCTTTAAGCTGCTTATTCATACTTTCATCTTCATCTTCGTCAAAAAACAACTTTTTAGAATTGGATTTGATCTGAATGTTAATCTTATCCACTCAACAAAATCGGTGTGTTTACTTTTTTGTTATCTTCACATGCTCGATAATAAAGAGATACAATTTATAAACACCCCAAGTTTGGCATAGTAGTCTTGTGTCAATGGTTATATTTCAAAAACCATGTTGCCCAGAGTCGTTTTCGACATACTCTCTATGTTCACTCTATTTTTTTGCATGTAAAAGAACATCCAAAAGGATTTTATCCAAAAGAATGATGAATATCTTTTGAAAAATGAAAAAATAAGTCATTTTGATGTCTAGGGACAATGTTATAACCAAAACAAGTCGGTTTGACTGCCCAAAACACATGTTTTTAGGGAAATTTTACTTTAATTCTGATTTTGATATGCAAATTGGCCAAATGTATTTTTTGTATTATAATTTAAACTAACCATACATCAAAAGCATGCATGATTTGAAAGATTAGGTCATAACAAGTTAACTTGTTAGTGCAGTCCAACCATGTTTAGGATTTTAGGAATGAAGTGTTGAGTAGATATAATTTAAAGAAGAGAAGAGTCATGTCCAATGCAATAAAAGAAGTACGTATTTTTCATGTTTTCACGTTTCTTGGATTAGCATTAAAAGTGCTAATGCGACGACTAGGCCGTAAATTGTTAAAGCTTCGATAAAGGCCAGAGATTAAGCAATAAAGTACCTCGTATTTTACCCTATGCTTCTGTTTGACAAGCGATACCTTCTACAGTTGGCCCCGCAGCAGTATCTTGACCGACTTTAGGTCTAATTACCCCAACTGTAAATCGTCGTAATTGATTGGCAAAATAAAGAGGATGTATGACATGAATAGAACAATGGGAATTTTGGGGAAATTGGGAATTCCTCCCTTTTTTTTCAATTTTGTAATCTAATAAATATTAATATCGTACAAATATATCTCCTGCTCTTGTTTTCTTCCCACACTATATCATGAATATCGCAAATAAACATATTTATATCAATCATGTTCCTCAAGCAGGTTTCTTGAGCTATGCATGAATTAATTTATAGCAATAAGATACATGGGCTTACTTAATTTTGAATTTAAATCAATTCAAAAAGAAAAAGTGGCTCTTTGAAAATTAAAGGATTATTTTATTATTTATTTAGATGGAAAGCTACACAATGATGACCTTCAGCAAATTGTACTAAAGAAATAGCAACAACAATTACTAATTCATCGGCCAATATATTCATGAAAAGTCGAAATCTAAGTGTTAAAGGTTTTGTGAAATCTTCTAAGATATTAATAGGTAAAAGTGTTGGAGTTGGTTGAATGTATATAATGAAATAACTGAACAAAAGTTTCATGTTCGGTTTTAAACTGTAGATGTTAAAAATGATGAATCAACGTCGACTATAACCCTAGCCTTTCAAGCAAACAATGGGGGTTCGAGTCCCTTTATCCGCTCAATATGAATCGTAATACATACATCATTGGATATTCCTAAGATTTCTAGATCATCCAAGAGATATTCAAGGTCAACCAATATGGACCAGAAATCAAAATTTAAACCAACCTTTAGGGTCCATGTCGACCGACCCATCATTAGGGGCTTTAAAAAACGCCAAAGGTCAGTTGGTCGTATATTTAAAAGGCAATTTGGATAACATTGACATTGATTGTGAAATGATTACAGGTGGTCCATCAAAGGATCAATGATTTGTGAAATCAATTAGAGTATTTAAAGACTGATTATGAGGCATCACAGAGAGACCCTCGTGTTAATTTGCATACATCCTTTAAGCTGCTTATTCATACTTTCGTCTTCATCTTCGTCAAAAACAACTTTTTAGAATTGTATTTGATCTCAATGTTAATCTTATCCACTCAACAAAATCGGTGTGTTTACTTTTTTGTTATCTTCACGTGCTCGATAATAAAGAGATACAATTTATAAACACCCCAATTTTGGCATAGTAGTCGTGTGTCAATGGTTATATTTCAAAAACCATGTTGCCCAGAGTCGTTTTCGACATACT
Organism: Nuphar pumila; assembly: GCF_984573655.1. Lineage (NCBI taxonomy): Eukaryota > Viridiplantae > Streptophyta > Magnoliopsida > Nymphaeales > Nymphaeaceae > Nuphar > Nuphar pumila. The sequence goes on along the minus strand of NC_143255.1, from coordinate 65,522,448 downwards.
CTCTTTATTCTCGCTATTTTTTTGCATGAAAAAAGAACATCCAAAAGAATTTTATCCAAAAGAATGATGAATATCTTTTGAAAAATGAAAAAATAAGTCATTTTGATGTCTACGGACAATGTTATAACCAAAACAAGTCGGTTTGACTGCCCAAAACACATATTTTTAGGTAAATTTTACTTTAATTCTGATTTTGATTTTCAAATTGGCCAAATTTATTTTTTTATTATAATTTAAACTAACCATACATCAAAAGCATGCATGATTTGAAAGATATGATCAAAACAAGTTAACTTGTTAGTGCAGTCCAAGCATGTTTAGGATTTTAGGAATGAAGTGTTGAGTAGATATAATTTAAAGAAGAGAAGAGTCCTGACCGATGCAATAAAAGAAGTATGTATTTATCATGTTTTCACGTTTCTAGGATTAGCAATAAAAGTGCTAATGCGACGACTAGGCCGTAAATTGTTAAAGCTTCCATAAAGGCCAGAGATTAAGCAATAAAGTACCTCCTATTTACCCTATGCTTATGTTTGACAAGCGATACCTTCTACAGTTCGCCCCGCAGCAGTCAGTATCTTGACCGACTCTAGGTCTAATAGAAGCAAGTTATATGGCCAATCTAGAAGCAGTCCTGTTGTTACGTCGCATGCCCCAAACGAGAAACAATAATTACTCCAACTGTAAATCGTCGTAATTGACTCGCAAAATAAAGGGGATGTATGACATGAATAGAACAATGGGAATTTTGGGAAAATTGGGAATTCCTCCCTTTTTTACATCTTCGTAATCTAATAAATATTAATATCGTACAAATATATCTCCTGCTCTTGTTTTCTTCCCACACTATATCATGAATATCGCAAATAAACATATTTATATCAATCATGTTCCTCAAGCAGGTTTCTTGAGCTATGCATGAATTAATTTATAGCAATAAGATTCATGGGCTTACTTAATTTTGAATTTAAATCAATTCAAAAAGAAAAAGTGGCTCTTTGATAATTAAAATATTATTTTATTATTTATTTAGATGGAAAGCTACACAATGATGACCTTCGGCTAATTGTACTAAAGAAATAGCAACAACAATTACTAATTCATCGGCCAATATATTCATGAAAAGTCGAAATCTAAGTGTTAAAGGTTTTGTGAAATCTTCTAAGATATTAATAGGTAAAAGTGTTGGAGTTGGTTGAATGTATATTACGAAATAACTGAACAAAAGTTTCATGTTCGGTTTTAAACTGTAGATGTTAAAAATGATGAATCAACGTCGACTATAACCCTAGCCTTACAAGCTAACAATGGGGGTTCGAGTCCCTTTATCTGCTCAATATGAATCGTAATACATACATCATTGGATATTCCTAAGATTTCTAGATCATCCAAGAGATATTCAAGGTCAACCAATATGGACCAGAAATCTAAATTTGAAACCAACCTTTAGGGTCCATGTCGACCGACCCATCACTAGGGGCTTTAAAAAACGCCAAAGGTCAGTTGGTCCTAGAGTTAAAAGGCAATTTGGATAACATTGACATTGATTGTGAAATGATTACAGGTGGTCCATCAAAGGATCAATGATTTGTAAAATCAATTAGAGTTTTTAAAGACTGATTATGAGGCATCACAGAGAGACCCTCGTTGTTAATTTGCATACATCCTTTAAGCTGCTTATTCATACTTTCGTCTTCATCTTCGTCAAAAACAACTTTTTAGAATTGGATTTGATCTCAATGTTAATCTTATCCACTCAACAAAATCGGTGTGTTTACTTTTTTGTTATCTTCACGTGCTCGATAATAAAGAGATACAATTTATAAACACCCCAATTTTGGCATAGTAGTCTTGTGTCAATGGTTATATTTCAAAAACCATGTTGCCCAGAGTCGTTTTCGACATACTCTCTTTGTTCACTCTATTTTTTTGCATGAAAAAAGAACATCCAAAAGAATTTTATCCAAAAGAATGATGAATATCTTTTTAAAATGAAAAAATAAGTAATTTTGATGTCTAGGGACAATGTTATAACCAAAACAAGTCGGTTTGACTGCCCAAAACACATGTTTTTAGGTAAATTTAACTTTAATTCTGATTTTGATTTTCAAATTGGCCAAATTTATTTTTTTATTGTAATTTAAACTAACCATGGATCAAAAGCATGCATGATTTGAAAGATATGGTCAAAACAAGTTAACTTGTTAGTGCAGTCCCAGCATGTTTAGGATTTTAGGAATGAAGTGTTGAGTTGATATAATTTGAAGAAGAGAAGAGTCATGTCCGATGCAATAAAAGAAGTACGTATTTTTCATGTTTTCACGTTTCTAGGATTAGCAATAAAAGTGCTAATCCGACGGCTAGGCCGTAAATTGTTAAAGCTTCCACAAAGGCCAGAGATTAATCAATAAAGTACCTCCTATTTTACCCTATGCTTATGTTTGACAAGCGATACCTTCTACAGTTCGCCACGCAGCAGTATCTTGACCGACTCTAGGTCTAATAGAAGCAAGTTATATGGCCAATCTAGAAGCAGTCCTGTTGTTACGTCGCATGCCCCAAACGAGAAACAATAAATACCCCAACTGTAAATCGTCGTAATTGACTCGCAAAATAAAAAGGATGTATGACATGAATAGAACAATGGGAATTTTGGGAAAAATGTTAATTCCTCCCTTTTTTTACAATTTCGTAATCTAATAAATATTAATATCGTACAAATATATCTCCTGCTCTTGTTTTCTTCCCACACTATATCATGAATATCGCAAATAAACATATTTATATCAATCATGTTCCTCAAGCAGGTTTCTTGAGCTATGCATGAATTAATTTATAGCAATAAGATTCATGGGCTTACTTAATTTTGAATTTAAATCAATTCAAAAAGAAAAAGTGACTCTTTGAAAATTAAAGGATTATTTTATTATTTATTTAGATGGAAAGATACACAATGATGACCTTCGGCTAATTGTACTAAAGAAATAGCAACAACAATTACTAATTCATCGGCCAATATATTCATGAAAAGTCGAAATCTCAGTGTTAAAGGTTTTGTGAAATCTTCTAAGATATTAATAGGTAAAAGTGTTGGAGATGTTTGAATGTATATTACGAAATAACTGAACAAAAGTTTCATGTTCGGTTTTAAACTGTAGATGTTAAAAATGATGAATCAACGTCGACTATAACCCTAGCCTTCCAAGCTAACAATTTGGGTTCGAGTCCCTTTATCTGCTCAATATGAATCGTAATACATACATCATTGGATATTCCTAAGATTTCTAGATCATCCAAGAGATATTCAAGGTCAACCAATATGGACCAGAAATCTAAATTTGAAACCAACCTTTAGGGTCCATGTCGACCGACCCATCACTAGGGGCTTTAAAAAACACCAAAGGTCAGTTGGTCCTAGAGTTAAAAGGCAATTTGGATAACATTGACATTGATTGTGAAATGATTACAGGTGGTCCATCAAAGGATCAATGATTTGTGAAATCAATTAGAGTTTTTAAAGACTGATTATGAGGCATCACAGAGAGACCCTCGTGTTAATTTGCATACATCCTTTAAGCTGCTTATTCATACTTTCGTCTTCATCTTCGTCAAAAACAACTTTTTAGAATTGGATTTGATCTCAATGTTAATCTTATCGACTCAACAAAATCGGTGTGTTTACTTTTTTTTTATCTTCACGTGCTCGATAATAAAGAGATACAATTTATAAACACCCCAATTTTGGCATAGTAGTCTTGTGTCAATGGTTATATTTCAAAAACCATGTTGCCCAGAGTCGTTTTCGACGTACTCTCTTTGTTCACTCTATTTTTTTGCATGAAAAAAGAACATCCAAAAGAATTTTATCCAAAAGAATGATGAATATCTTTTGAAAAATGAAAAAATAAGTCATTTTGATGTCTACGGACAATGTTATAACCAAAACAAGTCGGTTTGACTGCCCAAAACACATATTTTTAGGTAAATTTTACTTTAATTCTGATTTTGATTTTCAAATTGGCCAAATTTATTTTTTTATTATAATTTAAACTAACCATACATCAAAAGCATGCATGATTTGAAAGATATGATCAAAACAAGTTAACTTGTTAGTGCAGTCCAAGCATGTTTAGGATTTTAGGAATGAAGTGTTGAGTAGATATAATTTAAAGAAGAGAAGAGTCCTGACCGATGCAATAAAAGAAGTATGTATTTATCATGTTTTCACGTTTCTAGGATTAGCAATAAAAGTGCTAATGCGACGACTAGGCCGTAAATTGTTAAAGCTTCCATAAAGGCCAGAGATTAAGCAATAAAGTACCTCCTATTTTACCCTATGCTTATGTTTGACAAGCGATACCTTCTACAGTTCGCCCCGCAGCAGTCAGTATCTTGACCGACTCTAGGTCTAATAGAAGCAAGTTATATGGCCAATCTAGAAGCAGTCCTGTTGTTACGTCGCATGCCCCAAACGAGAAACAATAATTACTCCAACTGTAAATCGTCGTAATTGACTCGCAAAATAAAGGGGATGTATGACATGAATAGAACAATGGGAATTTTGGGAAAATTGGGAATTCCTCCCTTTTTTACATCTTCGTAATCTAATAAATATTAATATCGTACAAATATATCTCCTGCTCTTGTTTTCTTCCCACACTATATCATGAATATCGCAAATAAACATATTTATATCAATCATGTTCCTCAAGCAGGTTTCTTGAGCTATGCATGAATTAATTTATAGCAATAAGATTCATGGGCTTACTTAATTTTGAATTTAAATCAATTCAAAAAGAAAAAGTGGCTCTTTGATAATTAAAGGATTATTTTATTATTTATTTAGATGGAAAGCTACACAATGATGACCTTCGGCTAATTGTACTAAAGAAATAGCAACAACAATTACTAATTCATCGGCCAATATATTCATGAAAAGTCGAAATCTAAGTGTTAAAGGTTTTGTGAAATCTTCTAAGATATTAATAGGTAAAAGTGTTGGAGATGTTTGAATGTATATTACGAAATAACTGAACAAAAGTTTCATGTTCGGTTTTAAACTGTAGATGTTAAAAATGATGAATCAACGTCGACTATAACCCTAGCCTTACAAGCTAACAATTTGGGTTCGAGTCCCTTTATCTGCTCAATATGAATCGTAATACATACATCATTGGATATTCCTAAGATTTCTAGATCATCCAAGAGATATTCAAGGTCAACCAATATGGACCAGAAATCTAAATTTGAAACCAACCTTTAGGGTCCATGTCGACCGACCCATCACTAGGGGCTTTAAAAAACACCAAAGGTCAGTTGGTCCTAGAGTTAAAAGGCAATTTGGATAACATTGACATTGATTGTGAAATGATTACAGGTGGTCCATCAAAGGATCAATGATTTGTGAAATCAATTAGAGTTTTTAAAGACTGATTATGAGGCATCACAGAGAGACCCTCGTGTTAATTTGCATACATCCTTTAAGCTGCTTATTCATACTTTCGTCTTCATCTTCGTCAAAAACAACTTTTTAGAATTGGATTTGATCTCAATGTTAATCTTATCGACTCAACAAAATCGGTGTGTTTACTTTTTTTTTATCTTCACGTGCTCGATAATAAAGAGATACAATTTATAAACACCCCAATTTTGGCATAGTAGTCTTGTGTCAATGGTTATATTTCAAAAACCATGTTGCCCAGAGTCGTTTTCGACGTACTCTCTTTGTTCACTCTATTTTTTTGCATGAAAAAAGAACATCCAAAAGAATTTTATCCAAAAGAATGATGAATATCTTTTGAAAAATGAAAAAATAAGTCATTTTGATGTCTACGGACAATGTTATAACCAAAACAAGTCGGTTTGACTGCCCAAAACACATATTTTTAGGTAAATTTTACTTTAATTCTGATTTTGATTTTCAAATTGGCCAAATTTATTTTTTTATTATAATTTAAACTAACCATACATCAAAAGCATGCATGATTTGAAAGATATGATCAAAACAAGTTAACTTGTTAGTGCAGTCCAAGCATGTTTAGGATTTTAGGAATGAAGTGTTGAGTAGATATAATTTAAAGAAGAGAAGAGTCCTGACCGATGCAATAAAAGAAGTATGTATTTATCATGTTTTCACGTTTCTAGGATTAGCAATAAAAGTGCTAATGCGACGACTAGGCCGTAAATTGTTAAAGCTTCCATAAAGGCCAGAGATTAAGCAATAAAGTACCTCCTATTTTACCCTATGCTTATGTTTGACAAGCGATACCTTCTACAGTTCGCCCCGCAGCAGTCAGTATCTTGACCGACTCTAGGTCTAATAGAAGCAAGTTATATGGCCAATCTAGAAGCAGTCCTGTTGTTACGTCGCATGCCCCAAACGAGAAACAATAATTACTCCAACTGTAAATCGTCGTAATTGACTCGCAAAATAAAGGGGATGTATGACATGAATAGAACAATGGGAATTTTGGGAAAATTGGGAATTCCTCCCTTTTTTACATCTTCGTAATCTAATAAATATTAATATCGTACAAATATATCTCCTGCTCTTGTTTTCTTCCCACACTATATCATGAATATCGCAAATAAACATATTTATATCAATCATGTTCCTCAAGCAGGTTTCTTGAGCTATGCATGAATTAATTTATAGCAATAAGATTCATAGGCTTACTTAATTTTGAATTTAAATCAATTCAAAAAGAAAAAGTGGCTCTTTGATAATTAAAGGATTATTTTATTATTTATTTAGATGGAAAGCTACACAATGATGACCTTCGGCTAATTGTACTAAAGAAATAGCAACAACAATTACTAATTCATCGGCCAATATATTCATGAAAAGTCGAAATCTAAGTGTTAAAGGTTTTGTGAAATCTTCTAAGATATTAATAGGTAAAAGTGTTGGAGTTGGTTGAATGTATATTACGAAATAACTGAACAAAAGTTTCATGTTCGGTTTTAAACTGTAGATGTTAAAAATGATGAATCAACGTCGACTATAACCCTAGCCTTACAAGCTAACAATGGGGGTTCGAGTCCCTTTATCTGCTCAATATGAATCGTAATACATACATCATTGGATATTCCTAAGATTTCTAGATCATCCAAGAGATATTCAAGGTCAACCAATATGGACCAGAAATCTAAATTTGAAACCAACCTTTAGGGTCCATGTCGACCGACCCATCACTAGGGGCTTTAAAAAACGCCAAAGGTCAGTTGGTCCTAGAGTTAAAAGGCAATTTGGATAACATTGACATTGATTGTGAAATGATTACAGGTGGTCCATCAAAGGATCAATGATTTGTAAAATCAATTAGAGTTTTTAAAGACTGATTATGAGGCATCACAGAGAGACCCTCGTGTTAATTTGCATACATCCTTTAAGCTGCTTATTCATACTTTCGTCTTCATCTTCGTCAAAAACAACTTTTTAGAATTGGATTTGATCTCAATGTTAATCTTATCCACTCAACAAAATCGGTGTGTTTACTTTTTTGTTATCTGCACATGCTCGATAATAAAGAGATACAATATATAAACTCCCCAATTTTGGCATAGTAGTCTTGTGTCAATGGTTATATTTCAAAAACCATGTTGCCCAGAGTCGTTTTCGACATACTCTCTTTGTTCACTCTATTTTTTTGCATGAAAAAAGAACATCCAAAAGAATTTTATCCAAAAGAATTATGAATATCTTTTGAAAAATGAAAAAATAAGTCATTTTGATGTCTAGGGACAATGTTATAACCAAAACAAGTCGGTTTGACTGCCCAAAACACATGTTTTTAGGGAAATTTTACTTTAATTCTGATTTTGATTTTCAAATTGGCCAAATTTATTTTTTTATTATAATTTAAACTAACCATGGATCAAAAGCATGCATGATTTGAAAGATATGGTCAAAACCAGTTAACTTGTTAGTGCAGTCCAAGCATGTTTAAGATTTTAGGAATGAAGTGTTGAGTTGATATAATTTGAAGAGAAGAGTCATGTCCGTTGCAATAAAAGAAGTACGTATTTTTCATGTTTTCACGTTTCTAGGATTAGCAATAAAAGTGCTAATGCGACGACTAGGCCGTAAATTGTTAAAGCTTCCATAAAGGCCAGAGATTAAGGAATAAAGTACCTCCTATTTTACCCTATGCTTATGTTTGACAAGCGATACCTTCTACAGTTCGCCCCGCAGCAGTCAGTATCTTGACCGACTCTAGGTCTAATAGAAGCAAGTTATATGGCCAATCTAGAAGCAGTCCTGTTGTTACGTCGCATGCCCCAAACGAGAAACAATAATTACCCCAACTGTAAATCGTCGTAATTGACTGGCAAAATAAAGGGGATGTATGACATGAATAGAAAAATGGGAATTTTCGGAAAATTGGGAATTCCTACCTTTTTTTACAATTTCGTAATCTAATAAATATTAATATCGTACAAATATATCTCCTGCTCTTGTTTTCTTCCCACACTATATCATGAATATCGCAAATAAACATATTTATATCAATCATGTTCCTCAAGCAGGTTTCTTGAGCTATGCACGAATTAATTTATAGCAATAAGATTCATTGGATTACTTAATTTTGAATTTAAATCAATTCAAAAAGAAAAAGTGGCTCTTTGAAAATTAGAGGATTATTTTATTATTTATTTAGATGGAAAGCTACACAATGATGACCTTCGGCTAATTGTACTAAAGAAATAGCAACAACAATTACTAATTCATCGGCCAATATATTCATGAAAAGTCGAAATCTAAGTGTTAAAGGTTTTGTGAAATCTTCTAAGATATTAATAGGTAAAAGTGTTGGAGTTGGATGAATGTATATAACGAAATAACTGAACAAAAGTTTCATGTTCGGTTTTAAAATGTAGATGTTAAAAATGATGAATCAACGTCGACTATAACCCTAGCCTTCCAAGCTAACAATGGGGGTTCGAGTCCCTTTATCCGCTCAATATGAATCGTAATACATACATCATTGGATATTCCTAAGATTTCTAGATCATCCAAGAGATATTCAAGATCAACCAATATGGACCAGAAATCTAAATTTGAAACCAACCTTTAGGGTCCATGTCGACCGACCCATCACTAGGGGCTTTAAAAAATGCCAAAGGTCAGTTGGTCCTAGAGTTAAAAGGCAATTTGGATAACATTGACATTGATTGTGAAATGATTACAGGTGGTCCATCAAAGGATCAATGATTCGTGAAATCAATTAGAGTATTTAAAGACTGATTATGAGGCATCACAGAGAGACCCACGTGTTAAGTTGCATACATCCTTTAAGCTGCTTATTCATACTTTCCTCATCATCTTCGTCAAAAACAACTTTTTAGACTTGGATTTGATCTCAATGTTAATCTTATCCACTCAACAAAATCGGTGTGTTTACTTTTTTGTTATCTTCACATGCTCGATAATAAAGAGATACAATTCATAAACACCCCAATTTTGGCATAGTAGTCTTGTGTCAATGGTTATCTTTCAAAAACTATGTTGCCCAGAGTCGTTTTCGACATAGTCCCTATGTTCACTCTATTTTTTTGCATGTAAAACAACATCCAAAAGGATTTTATCCAAAAGAATGATGAACATAATTTGAAAAATGAAAAAATAAGTCATTTTGATGTCTAGGACAAAGTTATAACCAAAAGAAGTCGGTTTGACTGCCCAAAACACATGTTTTTAGGGAAATTTTACTTTAATTCTGATTTTGATATTCAAATTCGCCAAATTTATTTTTTGTATTATAATTTAAACTAACCATACATCAAAAGCATGCATGATTTGAAAGATTAGGTCAAAACAAGTTAACTTGTTAGTGCAGTCCAAGCATGTTAGGATTTTCGGAATGAAGTGTTGAGTAGATAGAATTTAAGGAAGAGAAGAGTCATGTCCGATGCAATAAAAAAAGTACGTATTTTTCTTGTTTTCACGTTTCTAGGATTAGCAATAAAAGTGATAATGTGACAACTAGGCCATAAATTGTTAAAGCTTTCATAAAGGCCAGAGATTAAGCAATAAAGTACCTCGTATTTTACCCTATGCTTATGTTTGACAAGCGATACCTTCTACAGTTCGCCCCGCAGCAGTCAGTATCTTGACCGCCTCTAGGTCTAATAGAAGCAAGTTATATGGCCAATCTAGAAGCAATCCTGTTGTTACGTCGCATGACCCAAACGAGAAACAATAATTACCCCAACTGTAAATCGTCGTAATTGAATGGCAAAATAAAGGAGATGTATGACCTGAATATAACAATGGGAATTTTGGGAAAAATTGGGAATTCCTCCCTTTTTTTACAATTTAGTAATCTAATAAATATTAATATCGTACAAATATATCTCCTGCTCTTGTTTTCTTCCTACACTATATCATGAATATCGCAAATGAACATATTTATATCAATCATGTTCCTCAAGCAGGTTTCTTGAGCTATGCATGAATTAATTTATAGCAATAAGATTCATGGGCTTACTTGATTTTGAATTTAAATCAATTCAAAAAGAAAAAGTGGCTCTTTGAAAATTAAAGGATTATTTTATTATTTATTTAGATGGAAAGCTACACAATGATGACCTTCAGCAAATTGTACTAAAGAAATAGCAACAACAATTACTAATTCATCGGCCAATATATTCATGAAAAGTCGAAATCTAAGTGTTAAAGGTTTTGTGAAATCTTCTAAGATATTAATAGGTAAAAGTGTTGGAGTTGGTTGAATGTATATAATGAAATAACTGAACAAAAGTTTCATGTTCGGTTTTAAACTGTAGATGTTAAAAATGATGAATCAACGTCGACTATAACCCTAGCCTTTCAAGCAAACAATGGGGGTTCGAGTCCCTTTATCCGCTCAATATGAATCGTAATACATACATCATTGGATATTCCTAAGATTTCTAGATCATCCAAGAGATATTCAAGGTCAACCAATATGGACCAGAAATCAAAATTTAAACCAACCTTTAGGGTCCATGTCGACCGACCCATCATTAGGGGCTTTAAAAAACGCCAAAGGTCAGTTGGTCGTATATTTAAAAGGCAATTTGGATAACATTGACATTGATTGTGAAATGATTACAGGTGGTCCATCAAAGGATCAATGATTTGTGAAATCAATTAGAGTATTTAAAGACTGATTATGAGGCATCACAGAGAGACCCTCGTGTTAATTTGCATACATCCTTTAAGCTGCTTATTCATACTTTCGTCTTCATCTTCGTCAAAAACAACTTTTTAGAATTGTATTTGATCTCAATGTTAATCTTATCCACTCAACAAAATCGGTGTGTTTACTTTTTTGTTATCTTCACGTGCTCGATAATAAAGAGATACAATTTATAAACACCCCAATTTTGGCATAGTAGTCGTGTGTCAATGGTTATATTTCAAAAACCATGTTGCCCAGAGTCGTTTTCGACATACTCTCTTTGTTCTCGCTATTTTTTTGCATGAAAAAAGAACATCCAAAAGAATTTTATCCAAAAGAATGATGAATATCTTTTGAAAAATGAAAAAATAAGTCATTTTGATGTCTACGGACAATGTTATAACCAAAACAAGTCGGTTTGACTGCCCAAAACACATATTTTTAGGTAAATTTTACTTTAATTCTGATTTTGATTTTCAAATTGGCCAAATTTATTTTTTTATTATAATTTAAACTAACCATACATCAAAAGCATGCATGATTTGAAAGATATGATCAAAACAAGTTAACTTGTTAGTGCAGTCCAAGCATGTTTAGGATTTTAGGAATGAAGTGTTGAGTAGATATAATTTAAAGAAGAGAAGAGTCCTGACCGATGCAATAAAAGAAGTATGTATTTATCATGTTTTCACGTTTCTAGGATTAGCAATAAAAGTGCTAATGCGACGACTAGGCCGTAAATTGTTAAAGCTTCCATAAAGGCCAGAGATTAAGCAATAAAGTACCTCCTATTTACCCTATGCTTATGTTTGACAAGCGATACCTTCTACAGTTCGCCCCGCAGCAGTCAGTATCTTGACCGACTCTAGGTCTAATAGAAGCAAGTTATATGGCCAATCTAGAAGCAGTCCTGTTGTTACGTCGCATGCCCCAAACGAGAAACAATAATTACTCCAACTGTAAATCGTCGTAATTGACTCGCAAAATAAAGGGGATGTATGACATGAATAGAACAATGGGAATTTTGGGAAAATTGGGAATTCCTCCCTTTTTTACATCTTCGTAATCTAATAAATATTAATATCGTACAAATATATCTCCTGCTCTTGTTTTCTTCCCACACTATATCATGAATATCGCAAATAAACATATTTATATCAATCATGTTCCTCAAGCAGGTTTCTTGAGCTATGCATGAATTAATTTATAGCAATAAGATTCATGGGCTTACTTAATTTTGAATTTAAATCAATTCAAAAAGAAAAAGTGGCTCTTTGATAATTAAAATATTATTTTATTATTTATTTAGATGGAAAGCTACACAATGATGACCTTCGGCTAATTGTACTAAAGAAATAGCAACAACAATTACTAATTCATCGGCCAATATATTCATGAAAAGTCGAAATCTAAGTGTTAAAGGTTTTGTGAAATCTTCTAAGATATTAATAGGTAAAAGTGTTGGAGTTGGTTGAATGTATATTACGAAATAACTGAACAAAAGTTTCATGTTCGGTTTTAAACTGTAGATGTTAAAAATGATGAATCAACGTCGACTATAACCCTAGCCTTACAAGCTAACAATGGGGGTTCGAGTCCCTTTATCTGCTCAATATGAATCGTAATACATACATCATTGGATATTCCTAAGATTTCTAGATCATCCAAGAGATATTCAAGGTCAACCAATATGGACCAGAAATCTAAATTTGAAACCAACCTTTAGGGTCCATGTCGACCGACCCATCACTAGGGGCTTTAAAAAACGCCAAAGGTCAGTTGGTCCTAGAGTTAAAAGGCAATTTGGATAACATTGACATTGATTGTGAAATGATTACAGGTGGTCCATCAAAGGATCAATGATTTGTAAAATCAATTAGAGTTTTTAAAGACTGATTATGAGGCATCACAGAGAGACCCTCGTTGTTAATTTGCATACATCCTTTAAGCTGCTTATTCATACTTTCGTCTTCATCTTCGTCAAAAACAACTTTTTAGAATTGGATTTGATCTCAATGTTAATCTTATCCACTCAACAAAATCGGTGTGTTTACTTTTTTGTTATCTTCACGTGCTCGATAATAAAGAGATACAATTTATAAACACCCCAATTTTGGCATAGTAGTCTTGTGTCAATGGTTATATTTCAAAAACCATGTTGCCCAGAGTCGTTTTCGACATACTCTCTTTGTTCACTCTATTTTTTTGCATGAAAAAAGAACATCCAAAAGAATTTTATCCAAAAGAATGATGAATATCTTTTTAAAATGAAAAAATAAGTAATTTTGATGTCTAGGGACAATGTTATAACCAAAACAAGTCGGTTTGACTGCCCAAAACACATGTTTTTAGGTAAATTTAACTTTAATTCTGATTTTGATTTTCAAATTGGCCAAATTTATTTTTTTATTGTAATTTAAACTAACCATGGATCAAAAGCATGCATGATTTGAAAGATATGGTCAAAACAAGTTAACTTGTTAGTGCAGTCCCAGCATGTTTAGGATTTTAGGAATGAAGTGTTGAGTTGATATAATTTGAAGAAGAGAAGAGTCATGTCCGATGCAATAAAAGAAGTACGTATTTTTCATGTTTTCACGTTTCTAGGATTAGCAATAAAAGTGCTAATCCGACGGCTAGGCCGTAAATTGTTAAAGCTTCCACAAAGGCCAGAGATTAATCAATAAAGTACCTCCTATTTTACCCTATGCTTATGTTTGACAAGCGATACCTTCTACAGTTCGCCACGCAGCAGTATCTTGACCGACTCTAGGTCTAATAGAAGCAAGTTATATGGCCAATCTAGAAGCAGTCCTGTTGTTACGTCGCATGCCCCAAACGAGAAACAATAAATACCCCAACTGTAAATCGTCGTAATTGACTCGCAAAATAAAAAGGATGTATGACATGAATAGAACAATGGGAATTTTGGGAAAAATGTTAATTCCTCCCTTTTTTTACAATTTCGTAATCTAATAAATATTAATATCGTACAAATATATCTCCTGCTCTTGTTTTCTTCCCACACTATATCATGAATATCGCAAATAAACATATTTATATCAATCATGTTCCTCAAGCAGGTTTCTTGAGCTATGCATGAATTAATTTATAGCAATAAGATTCATGGGCTTACTTAATTTTGAATTTAAATCAATTCAAAAAGAAAAAGTGACTCTTTGAAAATTAAAGGATTATTTTATTATTTATTTAGATGGAAAGATACACAATGATGACCTTCGGCTAATTGTACTAAAGAAATAGCAACAACAATTACTAATTCATCGGCCAATATATTCATGAAAAGTCGAAATCTCAGTGTTAAAGGTTTTGTGAAATCTTCTAAGATATTAATAGGTAAAAGTGTTGGAGATGTTTGAATGTATATTACGAAATAACTGAACAAAAGTTTCATGTTCGGTTTTAAACTGTAGATGTTAAAAATGATGAATCAACGTCGACTATAACCCTAGCCTTCCAAGCTAACAATTTGGGTTCGAGTCCCTTTATCTGCTCAATATGAATCGTAATACATACATCATTGGATATTCCTAAGATTTCTAGATCATCCAAGAGATATTCAAGGTCAACCAATATGGACCAGAAATCAAAATTTAAACCAACCTTTAGGGTCCATGTCGACCGACCCATCATTAGGGGCTTTAAAAAACGCCAAAGGTCAGTTGGTCGTATATTTAAAAGGCAATTTGGATAACATTGACATTGATTGTGAAATGATTACAGGTGGTCCATCAAAGGATCAATGATTTGTGAAATCAATTAGAGTATTTAAAGACTGATTATGAGGCATCACAGAGAGACCCTCGTGTTAATTTGCATACATCCTTTAAGCTGCTTATTCATACTTTCGTCTTCATCTTCGTCAAAAACAACTTTTTAGAATTGTATTTGATCTCAATGTTAATCTTATCCACTCAACAAAATCGGTGTGTTTACTTTTTTGTTATCTTCACGTGCTCGATAATAAAGAGATACAATTTATAAACACCCCAATTTTGGCATAGTAGTCGTGTGTCAATGGTTATATTTCAAAAACCATGTTGCCCAGAGTCGTTTTCGACATACTCTCTTTGTTCTCGCTATTTTTTTGCATGAAAAAAGAACATCCAAAAGAATTTTATCCAAAAGAATGATGAATATCTTTTGAAAAATGAAAAAATAAGTCATTTTGATGTCTACGGACAATGTTATAACCAAAACAAGTCGGTTTGACTGCCCAAAACACATATTTTTAGGTAAATTTTACTTTAATTCTGATTTTGATTTTCAAATTGGCCAAATTTATTTTTTTATTATAATTTAAACTAACCATACATCAAAAGCATGCATGATTTGAAAGATATGATCAAAACAAGTTAACTTGTTAGTGCAGTCCAAGCATGTTTAGGATTTTAGGAATGAAGTGTTGAGTAGATATAATTTAAAGAAGAGAAGAGTCCTGACCGATGCAATAAAAGAAGTATGTATTTATCATGTTTTCACGTTTCTAGGATTAGCAATAAAAGTGCTAATGCGACGACTAGGCCGTAAATTGTTAAAGCTTCCATAAAGGCCAGAGATTAAGCAATAAAGTACCTCCTATTTTACCCTATGCTTATGTTTGACAAGCGATACCTTCTACAGTTCGCCCCGCAGCAGTCAGTATCTTGACCGACTCTAGGTCTAATAGAAGCAAGTTATATGGCCAATCTAGAAGCAGTCCTGTTGTTACGTCGCATGCCCCAAACGAGAAACAATAATTACTCCAACTGTAAATCGTCGTAATTGACTCGCAAAATAAAGGGGATGTATGACATGAATAGAACAATGGGAATTTTGGGAAAATTGGGAATTCCTCCCTTTTTTACATCTTCGTAATCTAATAAATATTAATATCGTACAAATATATCTCCTGCTCTTGTTTTCTTCCCACACTATATCATGAATATCGCAAATAAACATATTTATATCAATCATGTTCCTCAAGCAGGTTTCTTGAGCTATGCATGAATTAATTTATAGCAATAAGATTCATGGGCTTACTTAATTTTGAATTTAAATCAATTCAAAAAGAAAAAGTGGCTCTTTGATAATTAAAATATTATTTTATTATTTATTTAGATGGAAAGCTACACAATGATGACCTTCGGCTAATTGTACTAAAGAAATAGCAACAACAATTACTAATTCATCGGCCAATATATTCATGAAAAGTCGAAATCTAAGTGTTAAAGGTTTTGTGAAATCTTCTAAGATATTAATAGGTAAAAGTGTTGGAGTTGGTTGAATGTATATTACGAAATAACTGAACAAAAGTTTCATGTTCGGTTTTAAACTGTAGATGTTAAAAATGATGAATCAACGTCGACTATAACCCTAGCCTTACAAGCTAACAATGGGGGTTCGAGTCCCTTTATCTGCTCAATATGAATCGTAATACATACATCATTGGATATTCCTAAGATTTCTAGATCATCCAAGAGATATTCAAGGTCAACCAATATGGACCAGAAATCTAAATTTGAAACCAACCTTTAGGGTCCATGTCGACCGACCCATCACTAGGGGCTTTAAAAAACGCCAAAGGTCAGTTGGTCCTAGAGTTAAAAGGCAATTTGGATAACATTGACATTGATTGTGAAATGATTACAGGTGGTCCATCAAAGGATCAATGATTTGTAAAATCAATTAGAGTTTTTAAAGACTGATTATGAGGCATCACAGAGAGACCCTCGTTGTTAATTTGCATACATCCTTTAAGCTGCTTATTCATACTTTCGTCTTCATCTTCGTCAAAAACAACTTTTTAGAATTGGATTTGATCTCAATGTTAATCTTATCCACTCAACAAAATCGGTGTGTTTACTTTTTTGTTATCTTCACGTGCTCGATAATAAAGAGATACAATTTATAAACACCCCAATTTTGGCATAGTAGTCTTGTGTCAATGGTTATATTTCAAAAACCATGTTGCCCAGAGTCGTTTTCGACATACTCTCTTTGTTCACTCTATTTTTTTGCATGAAAAAAGAACATCCAAAAGAATTTTATCCAAAAGAATGATGAATATCTTTTTAAAATGAAAAAATAAGTAATTTTGATGTCTAGGGACAATGTTATAACCAAAACAAGTCGGTTTGACTGCCCAAAACACATGTTTTTAGGTAAATTTAACTTTAATTCTGATTTTGATTTTCAAATTGGCCAAATTTATTTTTTTATTGTAATTTAAACTAACCATGGATCAAAAGCATGCATGATTTGAAAGATATGGTCAAAACAAGTTAACTTGTTAGTGCAGTCCCAGCATGTTTAGGATTTTAGGAATGAAGTGTTGAGTTGATATAATTTGAAGAAGAGAAGAGTCATGTCCGATGCAATAAAAGAAGTACGTATTTTTCATGTTTTCACGTTTCTAGGATTAGCAATAAAAGTGCTAATCCGACGGCTAGGCCGTAAATTGTTAAAGCTTCCACAAAGGCCAGAGATTAATCAATAAAGTACCTCCTATTTTACCCTATGCTTATGTTTGACAAGCGATACCTTCTACAGTTCGCCACGCAGCAGTATCTTGACCGACTCTAGGTCTAATAGAAGCAAGTTATATGGCCAATCTAGAAGCAGTCCTGTTGTTACGTCGCATGCCCCAAACGAGAAACAATAAATACCCCAACTGTAAATCGTCGTAATTGACTCGCAAAATAAAAAGGATGTATGACATGAATAGAACAATGGGAATTTTGGGAAAAATGTTAATTCCTCCCTTTTTTTACAATTTCGTAATCTAATAAATATTAATATCGTACAAATATATCTCCTGCTCTTGTTTTCTTCCCACACTATATCATGAATATCGCAAATAAACATATTTATATCAATCATGTTCCTCAAGCAGGTTTCTTGAGCTATGCATGAATTAATTTATAGCAATAAGATTCATGGGCTTACTTAATTTTGAATTTAAATCAATTCAAAAAGAAAAAGTGACTCTTTGAAAATTAAAGGATTATTTTATTATTTATTTAGATGGAAAGATACACAATGATGACCTTCGGCTAATTGTACTAAAGAAATAGCAACAACAATTACTAATTCATCGGCCAATATATTCATGAAAAGTCGAAATCTCAGTGTTAAAGGTTTTGTGAAATCTTCTAAGATATTAATAGGTAAAAGTGTTGGAGATGTTTGAATGTATATTACGAAATAACTGAACAAAAGTTTCATGTTCGGTTTTAAACTGTAGATGTTAAAAATGATGAATCAACGTCGACTATAACCCTAGCCTTCCAAGCTAACAATTTGGGTTCGAGTCCCTTTATCTGCTCAATATGAATCGTAATACATACATCATTGGATATTCCTAAGATTTCTAGATCATCCAAGAGATATTCAAGGTCAACCAATATGGACCAGAAATCTAAATTTGAAACCAACCTTTAGGGTCCATGTCGACCGACCCATCACTAGGGGCTTTAAAAAACACCAAAGGTCAGTTGGTCCTAGAGTTAAAAGGCAATTTGGATAACATTGACATTGATTGTGAAATGATTACAGGTGGTCCATCAAAGGATCAATGATTTGTGAAATCAATTAGAGTTTTTAAAGACTGATTATGAGGCATCACAGAGAGACCCTCGTGTTAATTTGCATACATCCTTTAAGCTGCTTATTCATACTTTCGTCTTCATCTTCGTCAAAAACAACTTTTTAGAATTGGATTTGATCTCAATGTTAATCTTATCGACTCAACAAAATCGGTGTGTTTACTTTTTTTTTATCTTCACGTGCTCGATAATAAAGAGATACAATTTATAAACACCCCAATTTTGGCATAGTAGTCTTGTGTCAATGGTTATATTTCAAAAACCATGTTGCCCAGAGTCGTTTTCGACGTACTCTCTTTGTTCACTCTATTTTTTTGCATGAAAAAAGAACATCCAAAAGAATTTTATCCAAAAGAATGATGAATATCTTTTGAAAAATGAAAAAATAAGTCATTTTGATGTCTACGGACAATGTTATAACCAAAACAAGTCGGTTTGACTGCCCAAAACACATATTTTTAGGTAAATTTTACTTTAATTCTGATTTTGATTTTCAAATTGGCCAAATTTATTTTTTTATTATAATTTAAACTAACCATACATCAAAAGCATGCATGATTTGAAAGATATGATCAAAACAAGTTAACTTGTTAGTGCAGTCCAAGCATGTTTAGGATTTTAGGAATGAAGTGTTGAGTAGATATAATTTAAAGAAGAGAAGAGTCCTGACCGATGCAATAAAAGAAGTATGTATTTATCATGTTTTCACGTTTCTAGGATTAGCAATAAAAGTGCTAATGCGACGACTAGGCCGTAAATTGTTAAAGCTTCCATAAAGGCCAGAGATTAAGCAATAAAGTACCTCCTATTTTACCCTATGCTTATGTTTGACAAGCGATACCTTCTACAGTTCGCCCCGCAGCAGTCAGTATCTTGACCGACTCTAGGTCTAATAGAAGCAAGTTATATGGCCAATCTAGAAGCAGTCCTGTTGTTACGTCGCATGCCCCAAACGAGAAACAATAATTACTCCAACTGTAAATCGTCGTAATTGACTCGCAAAATAAAGGGGATGTATGACATGAATAGAACAATGGGAATTTTGGGAAAATTGGGAATTCCTCCCTTTTTTACATCTTCGTAATCTAATAAATATTAATATCGTACAAATATATCTCCTGCTCTTGTTTTCTTCCCACACTATATCATGAATATCGCAAATAAACATATTTATATCAATCATGTTCCTCAAGCAGGTTTCTTGAGCTATGCATGAATTAATTTATAGCAATAAGATTCATGGGCTTACTTAATTTTGAATTTAAATCAATTCAAAAAGAAAAAGTGGCTCTTTGATAATTAAAGGATTATTTTATTATTTATTTAGATGGAAAGCTACACAATGATGACCTTCGGCTAATTGTACTAAAGAAATAGCAACAACAATTACTAATTCATCGGCCAATATATTCATGAAAAGTCGAAATCTAAGTGTTAAAGGTTTTGTGAAATCTTCTAAGATATTAATAGGTAAAAGTGTTGGAGTTGGTTGAATGTATATTACGAAATAACTGAACAAAAGTTTCATGTTCGGTTTTAAACTGTAGATGTTAAAAATGATGAATCAACGTCGACTATAACCCTAGCCTTACAAGCTAACAATGGGGGTTCGAGTCCCTTTATCTGCTCAATATGAATCGTAATACATACATCATTGGATATTCCTAAGATTTCTAGATCATCCAAGAGATATTCAAGGTCAACCAATATGGACCAGAAATCTAAATTTGAAACCAACCTTTAGGGTCCATGTCGACCGACCCATCACTAGGGGCTTTAAAAAACGCCAAAGGTCAGTTGGTCCTAGAGTTAAAAGGCAATTTGGATAACATTGACATTGATTGTGAAATGATTACAGGTGGTCCATCAAAGGATCAATGATTTGTAAAATCAATTAGAGTTTTTAAAGACTGATTATGAGGCATCACAGAGAGACCCTCGTGTTAATTTGCATACATCCTTTAAGCTGCTTATTCATACTTTCGTCTTCATCTTCGTCAAAAACAACTTTTTAGAATTGGATTTGATCTCAATGTTAATCTTATCCACTCAACAAAATCGGTGTGTTTACTTTTTTGTTATCTGCACATGCTCGATAATAAAGAGATACAATATATAAACTCCCCAATTTTGGCATAGTAGTCTTGTGTCAATGGTTATATTTCAAAAACCATGTTGCCCAGAGTCGTTTTCGACATACTCTCTTTGTTCACTCTATTTTTTTGCATGAAAAAAGAACATCCAAAAGAATTTTATCCAAAAGAATTATGAATATCTTTTGAAAAATGAAAAAATAAGTCATTTTGATGTCTAGGGACAATGTTATAACCAAAACAAGTCGGTTTGACTGCCCAAAACACATGTTTTTAGGGAAATTTTACTTTAATTCTGATTTTGATTTTCAAATTGGCCAAATTTATTTTTTTATTATAATTTAAACTAACCATGGATCAAAAGCATGCATGATTTGAAAGATATGGTCAAAACCAGTTAACTTGTTAGTGCAGTCCAAGCATGTTTAAGATTTTAGGAATGAAGTGTTGAGTTGATATAATTTGAAGAGAAGAGTCATGTCCGTTGCAATAAAAGAAGTACGTATTTTTCATGTTTTCACGTTTCTAGGATTAGCAATAAAAGTGCTAATGCGACGACTAGGCCGTAAATTGTTAAAGCTTCCATAAAGGCCAGAGATTAAGGAATAAAGTACCTCCTATTTTACCCTATGCTTATGTTTGACAAGCGATACCTTCTACAGTTCGCCCCGCAGCAGTCAGTATCTTGACCGACTCTAGGTCTAATAGAAGCAAGTTATATGGCCAATCTAGAAGCAGTCCTGTTGTTACGTCGCATGCCCCAAACGAGAAACAATAATTACCCCAACTGTAAATCGTCGTAATTGACTGGCAAAATAAAGGGGATGTATGACATGAATAGAAAAATGGGAATTTTCGGAAAATTGGGAATTCCTACCTTTTTTTACAATTTCGTAATCTAATAAATATTAATATCGTACAAATATATCTCCTGCTCTTGTTTTCTTCCCACACTATATCATGAATATCGCAAATAAACATATTTATATCAATCATGTTCCTCAAGCAGGTTTCTTGAGCTATGCACGAATTAATTTATAGCAATAAGATTCATTGGATTACTTAATTTTGAATTTAAATCAATTCAAAAAGAAAAAGTGGCTCTTTGAAAATTAGAGGATTATTTTATTATTTATTTAGATGGAAAGCTACACAATGATGACCTTCGGCTAATTGTACTAAAGAAATAGCAACAACAATTACTAATTCATCGGCCAATATATTCATGAAAAGTCGAAATCTAAGTGTTAAAGGTTTTGTGAAATCTTCTAAGATATTAATAGGTAAAAGTGTTGGAGTTGGATGAATGTATATAACGAAATAACTGAACAAAAGTTTCATGTTCGGTTTTAAAATGTAGATGTTAAAAATGATGAATCAACGTCGACTATAACCCTAGCCTTCCAAGCTAACAATGGGGGTTCGAGTCCCTTTATCCGCTCAATATGAATCGTAATACATACATCATTGGATATTCCTAAGATTTCTAGATCATCCAAGAGATATTCAAGATCAACCAATATGGACCAGAAATCTAAATTTGAAACCAACCTTTAGGGTCCATGTCGACCGACCCATCACTAGGGGCTTTAAAAAATGCCAAAGGTCAGTTGGTCCTAGAGTTAAAAGGCAATTTGGATAACATTGACATTGATTGTGAAATGATTACAGGTGGTCCATCAAAGGATCAATGATTCGTGAAATCAATTAGAGTATTTAAAGACTGATTATGAGGCATCACAGAGAGACCCACGTGTTAAGTTGCATACATCCTTTAAGCTGCTTATTCATACTTTCCTCATCATCTTCGTCAAAAACAACTTTTTAGACTTGGATTTGATCTCAATGTTAATCTTATCCACTCAACAAAATCGGTGTGTTTACTTTTTTGTTATCTTCACATGCTCGATAATAAAGAGATACAATTCATAAACACCCCAATTTTGGCATAGTAGTCTTGTGTCAATGGTTATCTTTCAAAAACTATGTTGCCCAGAGTCGTTTTCGACATAGTCCCTATGTTCACTCTATTTTTTTGCATGTAAAACAACATCCAAAAGGATTTTATCCAAAAGAATGATGAACATAATTTGAAAAATGAAAAAATAAGTCATTTTGATGTCTAGGACAAAGTTATAACCAAAAGAAGTCGGTTTGACTGCCCAAAACACATGTTTTTAGGGAAATTTTACTTTAATTCTGATTTTGATATTCAAATTCGCCAAATTTATTTTTTGTATTATAATTTAAACTAACCATACATCAAAAGCATGCATGATTTGAAAGATTAGGTCAAAACAAGTTAACTTGTTAGTGCAGTCCAAGCATGTTAGGATTTTCGGAATGAAGTGTTGAGTAGATAGAATTTAAGGAAGAGAAGAGTCATGTCCGATGCAATAAAAAAAGTACGTATTTTTCTTGTTTTCACGTTTCTAGGATTAGCAATAAAAGTGATAATGTGACAACTAGGCCATAAATTGTTAAAGCTTTCATAAAGGCCAGAGATTAAGCAATAAAGTACCTCGTATTTTACCCTATGCTTATGTTTGACAAGCGATACCTTCTACAGTTCGCCCCGCAGCAGTCAGTATCTTGACCGCCTCTAGGTCTAATAGAAGCAAGTTATATGGCCAATCTAGAAGCAATCCTGTTGTTACGTCGCATGACCCAAACGAGAAACAATAATTACCCCAACTGTAAATCGTCGTAATTGAATGGCAAAATAAAGGAGATGTATGACCTGAATATAACAATGGGAATTTTGGGAAAAATTGGGAATTCCTCCCTTTTTTTACAATTTAGTAATCTAATAAATATTAATATCGTACAAATATATCTCCTGCTCTTGTTTTCTTCCTACACTATATCATGAATATCGCAAATGAACATATTTATATCAATCATGTTCCTCAAGCAGGTTTCTTGAGCTATGCATGAATTAATTTATAGCAATAAGATTCATGGGCTTACTTGATTTTGAATTTAAATCAATTCAAAAAGAAAAAGTGGCTCTTTGAAAATTAAAGGATTATTTTATTATTTATTTAGATGGAAAGCTACACAATGATGACCTTCGGCTAATTGTACTAAAGAAACAGCAACAACAATTACTAATTCATCGGCCAATATATTCATCAAAAGTCGAAATCTAAGTGTTAAAGGTTTTGTGAAATCTTCTAAGATATTACTAGGTAAAAGTGTTGGAGTTGGTTGAATGTATATAACAAAATAACTGAACAAAAGTTTCATGTTCGGTTTTAAACTGAAGATGTTAAAAATGATGAATCAACGTCGACTATAACCCTAGCCTTCCAAGTTAACAATGGGGGTTCGAGTCGCTTTATCCGCTCAATATGAATCGTAATAACATCATTGGATATTCCTAAGATTTCTAGATCATCCAAGAGATATTCAAGGTCAACCAATATGGACCAGAAATCTAAATTTGAAACCAACCTTTACGGTCCATGTCGACCGACCCATCACTAGGGGCTTTAAAAAACGCCAAAGGTCAGTTGGTCCTAGAGTTAAAAGGCAATTTGGATATCATTGACATTGATTGTGAAATGATTACAGGTGGTCCATCAAAGGATCAATGATTTGTGAAATCAATTAGAGTATTTAAAGACTGATTATGAGGCATCACAGAGAGACCCTCGTGTTAATTTGCATACATCCTTTAAGCTGCTTATTCATACTTTCGTCTTCATCTTCGTCAAAAACAACTTTTTAGAATTGGATTTGATCTCAATGTTAATCTTATCCACTCAACAAAATGGGTGTGTTTACTTTTTTGTTATCTTCACGTGCTCGATAATAAAGAGATACAATTTATAAACACCCCAATTTTGGCATAGTAGTCGTGTGTCAATGGTTATATTTCAAAAACCATGTTGCCCAGAGTCGTTTTCGACATACTCTCTTTGTTCACTCTATTTTTTTGCATGAAAAAAGAACATCCAAAAGAATTTTATCCAAAAGAATGATGAATATCTTCTGAAAAATGAAAAAATAAGTCATTTTGATGTCTAGGGACAATGTTATAACCAAAACAAGTCGGTTTGACTGCCCAAAACACATGTTTTTAGGGAAATTTTACTTTAATTCTGATTTTGATATTCAAATTGGCCAAATTTATTTTTTTATTATAATTTAAACTAACCATACATCAAAAGCATGCATGATTTGAAAGATTAGGTCAAAACAAATTAACTTGTTAGTGCAGTCCAAGCATGTTTAGGATTTTAGGAATGAAGTGTTGAGTTGATATAATTTAAAGAAGAGAAGAGTCATGTCCGATGCAATAAAAGTACATATTTTTCATGTTTTCATGTTTCTAGGATTAGCAATAAAAGTGCTAATTCGACGACTAGGACGTAAATTGTTAAAGCTTCCTTAAAGCCAGAGATTAAGCAATAAAGTACCTCGTATTTTACCCTATGCTTATGTTTGACAAGCGATACCTTCTACAGTTCGCCCCGCAGCAGTATCTTGACCGACTCTAGGTCTAATAGAAGCAAGTTATATGGCCAATCTAGAAGCAGTCCTTTTGTTACGTCGCATGCCCCAAACGAGAAACAATAATAACCCCAACTGTAAATCGTCGTAATTGACTGGCAAAATAAAGGAGATGTATGACATGAATAGAACAATGGGAATTTTGGGAAAAATTGGCAATTCCGCCCTTTTTTTACAATTTTGTAATCTAATAAATATTAATATCGTACAAATATATCTCCTGCTCTTGTTTTCTTCCTACACTATATCATGAATATCGCAAATAAACATATTTATATCAATCATGTTCCTCAAGCAGGTTTCTTGAGCTATGCATGAATTAATTTATTGCAATAAGATTCATGGGCTTACTTAATTTTGAATTTAAATCAATTCAAAAAAAAAAGGTGGTTCTTTGAAAATTAAAGGATTATTTTATTATTTATTTGGATGGAAAGCTACACAATGATGACCTTCGGCTAATTGTACTAAAGAAACAGCAACAACAATTACTAATTCATCGGCCAATATATTCATGAAAAGTCGAAATCTAAGTGTTAAAGGTTTTGTGAAATCTTCTAAGATATTAATAGGTGAAAGTGTTGGAGTTGGTTGAATGTATATAACGAAATAACTGAACAAAAGTTTCATGTTCGGTTTTAAACTGTAGATGTTAAAAATGATGAATCAACGTCGACTATAACCCTAGCCTTCCAAGCTAACAATGGGGGTTCGAGTCCCTTTATCCGCTCAATATGAATCCTAATACATACATCATTGGATATTCCTAAGATTTCTATATCATCCAAGAGATATTCAAGGTCAACCAATATGGACCAGAAATCTAAATTTGAAACCAACCTTTAGGGTCCATGTCGACCCATCACTAGGGGCTTTAAAAAACGCCAAAGGTCAGTTGGTCCTATAGTTAAAATGCAATTTGGATAAGATTGACATTGATTGTGAAATGATTAGAGGTGGTCCATCAAAGGATCAATGATTTGTGAAATCAATTAGAGTATTTAAAGACTGATTATGAGGCATCACAGAGAGACCCTCGTGTTAAGTTGCATACATCCTTTAAGATGCTTATTCATACTTTCGTCTTCATCTTCGTCAAAAACAACTTTTTAGAATTGGATTTGATCTCAATGTTAATTTTATCCACTCAACAAAATCTGTGTGTTTACTTTTTCATGCTCGATAATAAAGAGATACAATTTATAAACACCCCAATTTTGGCATAGTAGTCTTGTGTCAATGGTTATCTTTCAAAAACCATGTTGCCTAGAGTCGTTTTCGACATACTCTCTATGTTGGCTCTATTTTTTTGCATGTAAAAGAAAATCAAAAGGATTTTATCCAAAAGAATGATGAATATCTTTTGAAAAATGAAAAACTAAGTCATTTTGATGTCTAGGGACAATGTTATAACCAAAACAAGTCGGTTTGACTGCCCAAAACACATGTTTTTAGGGAAAATTTACTTTAATTCTGATTTTGATATTCAAATTGGCCAAATTTATTTTTTGTATTATAATTTAAACTAACCATACATCAAAAGCATGCATGATTTGAAAGATTAGGTCGAAACAAGTTAACTTGTTACTGCAGTCCAAGCATGTTTAGGATTTTCGGAATGAAGTGTTGAGTAGATATAATTTAAAGAAGAGAAGAGTCATGTCTGATGCAATAAAATAAGTACGTATTTTTCATGTTTTCACGTTTCTTGGATTAGTAATAAAAGTGCTAATGCAACGACTAGGCCGTAAATTGTTAAAGCTTCCATAAAGGCAAGATTAAGCAACAAAGTTCCTCGTATTTTACCCTATGCTTATGTTTGACAAGCGATACCTTTTACAGTTTGCCCCGCAGCAGTATCTTGACCGACTCTGTGTCTAATCTAGAAGCAGTCCTGTTGTTACGTCGCATGCCCCAAACGTGTAACAATAATTACCCCAACTGTAAATCGTCGTAATTGACTGGCAAAATAAAGGAGATGTGTGACATGAATATAACAATCGGAATTTTATGAAAAATTCGGAATTCCTTCCTTTTTTAACAATTTCGTAATCTAATAAATATTAATATTGTACAAATATATCTCATACTCTTGTTTTCTTCCTACACTATATCATACATATCGCAAATAAACATATTTATATCAATCATGTTCCACATGCGGGCATGTTGAGCTATGCATGAATTAATTATATCAATAATATTCATGGGCTTACTTAATTTTGAATTTAAATCAATTCAAAAATAAAAAGTGGCGCTTTGAAAATTAAAGCATTATTTTATTATTTATTTGTATGGAAAGCTACACAATGAAGACCTTCGGCTAAGTGTACTAAAGAAACAGGAACAACAATGATAAATTCATCGGCCAATATACTCATGAAAAGTCCAAAACTAAGTGGTAAAGGTTTTGTCAATTCTAAGACATTAATAAGTAAATGTGTTGGAGTTGGTTGAATGTATTTAACGAAATAACCGAACAAAAGTTTCATGTTCGGTTTTGAATTATAGACGCTAAAAATGATGAATCAATGTCGACCATAACCCTAGCCTTCCAAGCTAACAATCGAGGTTCGAGTCCCTTTATCCACTCGAAATGAATCATAATACATACATTATTGGATCCTCATAAGATTTCTAGATCATCCAAGAGATATTCAAGATCAACCGATATGGACAAGAAATCTAAATTTGAAACCAACCTTTTAGGGTCCATGTCGACCCATCACTAGGGGCTTTAAGAAATGCCAAAGGTCAGTTGGTCATAGAGTCAAAAGGCAATTTGGATAAAATTGACATTGATTGTGAAAGGATTAGAGGTGGTTCATCAAAGGATCAATGATTTGTGAAATCAATTAGAATGTTTAAATTCTGATTATGAGGCATCACAGAGAAACCCTCGTGTTAAGTTGCATACATCCTTTAAGCTGCTTATTCATACTTTCATGTTCATCTTCGTCAAAAACAACTTTTTAGAATTGGACTTGATCTCAATGTTAATCTTATCCATTCTACAAAATCGGTATGTTAACTTTTTTGTTATCTTCACATGCTCGATAATAAAGAGATACAATTTATAAACACCCAAATTTTGGCATAGTATTCTTGTTGCCCAGAGTCATTTTTGAAATACTCTCTATGTTCACTATATTTTTTTGCATATAAAACAACATCCAAAATGATTTTATCCAAAAGAATGATAAATATCTTTTGAAAAATGAAAAAAGAAGTCATTTTGATGCCTAAGCACAAAGTTATAACCAAAACAAGTCGGTTTCACTGCCCAAAACACATATTTTTAGGGGCATTTTACTTTAATTCTGATTTTGATATTCAAATTGGCCAAATTTGTTTTTTTTTACTATAATTTAAACTAAACTCATTAAACCATACATCAAAAGCATGCATGATTAGAATGATATGGCCAAAACAAGTTAACTTGTTAGTGCAGTCCAAGCATGTCTAGGATTTTAGGAATGAAGTGTTGAGTTGATATAATTTAAAGAATAAAAGTACGTATTTTTCAAGCTTTCACGTTTCTTGGATTACACAAAGGGATTAGCAAATAAAAGTATGCGACGACTAGACCGTAAATTGTTAAAGCTTCCATAAAAGCCAGATTAAGCAATAAAGTACCTCATATTTTACCCTCTGCTTTTGGTTGAGTAGCGATACCTTCTACGGGTTAGCCCCTCAACAGTATCTTGACCAACTATGGGTCCAATAGAAGCAAGTTCTATGGCCAATCTAGCAGCAATTTAGAAGCAGTCCTGTTATTACATCACATGCCCCACAAGAGTAACAATTATTACTCCATGAATCGTCGTAATTGACTGGAAAATAAAGGAGATGTATGACTTCTTGAATAGGACAAAGGGTATCTTAGGAAAAGCGACTCTGAAAATTAAAACTTTATTTTATTATTTATTTGGAAGAAAAGCTACTCAATGATGACATCTCATGGCTAAGTGTACTAAAGAAACAAGAACAATAATTACTAATTCATCGGCCAATATATTCTTGAAAAGTCGAAAACTAAGTGATAAACTTTTTGTGACATCTTCTAAGACATTAATTGATAAATGTATTGGAGTTGGTACCGAAATAACTCAGTCCCTTCTTAGTAGGGCCTGCATAAAAATGTGCCACTGACATGAGTAAAGCTAAAGCAAAAGTATTATTTGTATCATTCGTAGGAGCATCTAACTCCCCATGAGGTAACATTTTGATTCTCCAAGGTAAAAGCACACCTAACCATTTAGAAGCAAAAACAAATAGGAATAGATTTCCAATAAAAGGAACCCAAGGACCATATTCTTCTCCATTTCGAGTTTTGCTCACGTCTTGAATCAAATCAAGAACATATCATAAGAAAATTTGGCCATCGGTCAGAATTATTTGTAGATTCCGAATGGCTATACCGACTGAACCTAAGCAATTACGACCGAAGAAGTTATAAGTGCTTGGTCATGCATATGGAAATCTCATATTTGCCAATAGAAATGTGGCCTACTTCCACACTAAATATCTCACATATAGTGTGTTGATCAAACATGGTAGAACATTCGTAGTACCCTCTGACAAAAATGGAATTTAAGAAGGAATTATTTTGAATCAACCATTTCTTTTTCTACTCTCCTACCTAATTTAATCATATTTTCCGAGTACTAAATTAATTAATGAATCGACCACGTAATATATCATATACATCATAAATTTTTTTCTTTAGGTCACTTTGCACCCTAAAGCGGGAATCTATCCATATTCCATAAAGGAGCCGAATGAAACAAAAGTTTCATGTTTGGTTTTGAATTATCGACGTTAAAAATGATGAATCGACGTCGACTATAATAACCCTAGCCTTCCAAGCTAACGATGCGGATTCAAGTCCTTTTATCCTTTCAACATGTATGCATCATATTATATATCATTGGTTCCTAAAAGGATTTCTACGTCATCCAAGAGATATTCAAGGTCAACCAATATGGACCAGAAATCTAAATTTGAAACCTACCTTTAGGGTCCAGGTCGACCCATCACTAGGGGCTTAAAAAATGCCCAAGGTCAGTTGGTCCTAGAGTCAAAAGGCAATTTGGATAAGATTAGCATTGATTGTGAAATCATTAGGAGGTGGTCCAGCATAGGATCAATGATTTGTCAATTGTTTAAAAACTGATTGGATAAGATTGACATTGATTATGAAATAATTGGAGGTCGTCCAGCACAGGAACAATGATTTGTGAAATCAATTAGAGTATTTAAAAACTGATTATGAGCCATCACAGAGAGACCCTCGTGTTAAGTTGCATACATGCTTTAAGCTATTTATTCATACTTTCATCTTCATCTTTGTCAAAAACAACTTTTTAGAAATGGATTTGATCTCAATGTTAATCTTATCCATTCTACAAAATCGGTGTGTCTATTTTTTTGTCATCTTCACGTGCTTGAAACAAAGAGATACAATTTGTAAACACCCCAATTTTGGCCTAGTAGTCTTGTGTCAATGGTCATATTTCAAAAAACAAGATTCCTAGAGTCATCTTCGACATACTCACTATGTTAACTATATTTTTTGCATATAAAACAACATCCGAAAGAATTTTGTCCAAAAGAATGATGAATATCTTTCAAAAATGAAAAAAACAAGTCATTTTGATGTCTAAGCACAAAGTTATAACCAAAACAAGTCGGTTTGACTGCACAAAAAACTTGTTTTTATGAAAATTTTACTTGTTATGGTCAAACTAAATGCATTAAACCATACATCAAAAAGCATGCATGATTAGAAAGATATGGTCAAAACGAGTTAACTTGTTAGTGCAGTCCAATCATGTCTGTCTAGGATTGTAGGAGTGAAGTGTTTGTGTTGATATAATTTAAAAAAGACAAGAGGCAGGGCCAAAGCAATAAAAGTACGTATTTTTCACGTTTCCAGGATTACACAAAGGAATTAGCAATTAAAAGTGCAAATGCCAAGACCATGCCGTAAACTGTTAAAGCTTCCATAAAAGCCAAATTAAGCAACAAAGTACTTCGTATTTTACCCTCTGCTTTTGGTTGACTCTATACCTTCTACGGCTTGGCCCGCATAAGTCCCCCGACTGAAGCAGCAGAAATTATGGGATTCATATTAAGCTCCTCACAACAACAAAATGAAGGTATGGTTAATGATATAATCAAATAAACAAATGAATTATTATATATTACTTAATTAGTGTGCTTAATTAATGTTATTTATATATTTATAATATTAATTAGTTGAATTACTTAGTATTTTATATTCCACCTCTAAGATCCATCCAATTAAACTAAGAACTCCCAACCTAATTTGAGAAGGGATGATATTTGATATTACTGAATCATGAGAACTTCTTCAATATCTCATTTTTATTCCCTATCCAAGTTTTTGTAAATCCATATAATATAGTTCTTCTATTTCTTTGATCCAAAACCCAATCTTGCAATTCTTGTCACCTTCATCTTCTTTAAATGCATTCATAGGCATGACTTCGTATTCAATCCACATATAGTCACAGACAGAAAATGAAGGGCTTATAATCCATACGAAGAAAGTGGAATTTAAACATATATAAAGTCAGTAGTAATATAGGGAATGAAATAATATACATGGGTAGTCTATATATAACTATTGAATATCAACTATCACATATACATGTGTTTCTTTCATAATGTAAACCATCGTCATCTTATTTCTATTGAATGGGATGGGACCCTGGAATCATTCTTCGAAGCATACACCGGAGTTCATGTATAACATGTAGCTACTTTATCTAGCTTGACAATCGTAACCTACTTGATTTTTACTTGTCTTTATCTCACAACGATTCAAAAGAAGAGATTCATCAAAGTGAATCATCACATATCAAGATTTGATGATTGATTGATTCAATTGCAATTAATTCCAATTTTGGTTAATTGTTGAATAGAATGGAATGAAATAGCAACGGTTTCGCAGAACAGAGTTCGTGTTGTTTCATTGCACGACAAAAGGGGATCTGATGAAAAATTGGGAATTCCGCCCTTTTTTTACAATTCCGTAGTGTAATACGTAATATAATAAATATTAATATCATACATATATTTCTCTTGCTCTTGTTTTCTTCATACACTATACTACATATCGTAAATAAATATATTTATATCAATCATGTTCCTCAAGCAGGTATCTTGAGCTATGCATGAATTAATTAATGGAATAAGATTCACGAGCTTACTTAATTTTGAATTTAAATCAATTCAAAAAGAAAAAGCGTCTCTTTGAAATTCAAAGCATTATTTTATTATTTATTTGCTGGGAAGCTACTTAATGATGACCTTCCATGGATTCACATATATAAGCCACAAATAAGGTTGCAAAAATCAGAATACCGCTTGTGAAGAATATGAGGAACATCACACGTATAAGAATCACTAAATGCACTAAAGAAACAAGAACAACTACTAATTTATGGGTCAATATATTCCTGAAAAGTCGAAAACTAAGTGATAAAGGTTTTGTGAAATCTTTTGAGACATTAATTGGTAAAAGTATTGAAGTTGGTTGAATCTGATTACCGAAATATCCCAATCCTGTTTTAATAAGGCCTGCATGGAAATGTGCCACTACGTGAGTAAAGGAAAACCAACAGTAGTATTTATATCATTCGTAGGTGCAACTAACTCCCCATGAGGTAACTGTATGATTCTCCAAGGTAAAAGCACACCTGACCAGTTAGAAACAAAAATAAATAGGAACAAAGTTCCAATAAAAGGAACCCAAGGACCATATTCTTCTTGTCCATTTTGAGTTTTGCTCACGTCTTGAATGAATTCAAGAACATATTCGAAGAAATTCTAACTGTTGGTCAGAATAGTTTGTGGATTCTAAACGCTTATAGCAGTTGCACCTAAGCAATTACGACCAAACAAGTTATAAGTACTTTGGGAGGCACTTGAAAACCTCTTATTTGCCGATAGAAATGTTGGCATACTTCCACACCGGATATCTCTCATAACCCCTTTATTGTGTTGATGGAACATTTTAGAACATTCGTAGTACCCTCTCACAGAAATGGAACATAAGCATGAATTATTTTCATTCAACCATTTCTTTTTCTACTCTCCTACCTAATTTAATCATATATTTCGGGTACTAAATTAATATAACAATTCATTGGTTTATTTGATTATATCATTGACCATTTCTTCATTTTTTGTTGTGAGGAGCTTACCATGAATCCCCTAATTTCTGCTGCTTCCGTTATTGCTAGTGGATTGGCCATAAAACTTGCTTCTATTGGACCCAGAGTTGGTCAATGTACTGCTGTGGGCCAAGCCGTAGAAGGTATCGCTAGTCAACTACAAGAAGAGGGTAAAATACGAGGTACTTTATTGCTTAGTCTGGCTTTTATGAAAGCTTTAACAAATTATGGCCTGGCCGTGGAATTAGCACTTTTATTTGTTAATCCCTTTGTGTAATCTTAGATAAATGAAAATGTTAAAAATACGTACTTCTTTTATTACTTTCTTCGTGCCTCTTACTTTTATACGTGAAAAAACATAAATACTATGCTTCAACTTATATGCATAAGCTAATTTTGATGATAAAATGTCTTGAATTTAGTCATAATTCATGCTTAAAAACATTATGCATAACTAAACCAATATAAAACACATGAATTAACATGCACAAGTCAAACTTTCTTAACAATGAACACTTATAAAGCATGAAAAAATTAACAAAAAAGAGCTTAAATAGGTAAAACCCAGAGTCCTTAAGCTAGGACCAATCTAAAAACACCCTAAACAGGTCTGAAATGGTTCTGAATCCGTCATCTAAGGGTCTGAATCGGTATATGAACAAAAGCTTATATAACCCTGTAACCGAATGAGAAAATCCCTGTCTTTTTATAGATTCATGAAAACAGGATCTCTACATCTCAGAATCGGTGAAAAACTGAAAGAAACCAGTCAAAAATAGCTTCGAACCGGTCCTGAAAAGTGCCATATCGGTCACTGACCAAGTTCAGCTATAAATAGCGCATAAACCCTATTACAGATCTTATCCGATCCAATTCAGATCTAGATCCGATACATAACTGAAACCCATGTTTGACCCGATCCAAATAGGATCTGGGTCAGAACCAATCCAAACAGGATCCGGGTCGGACCCGTCCCAAACAAGATATGGACTGAACCCGATCTAAACGAGATCTGGGACGGACCCGATCCAAACCAGATCTGGGACAGTCTCGATCCAAACATGATCCGGATCTGGCCCAATCCAAACGTGATCTGGGTCAAACCTGATCCAAACTAGAACCGGGATGGACCTGATCCAAACCGGATCTGGATTGGTCTTGATCCAAACAGGTTCTGGGACAAACCCGATCCAAACCAGATCCGGGTTCAACCCGATACAATAATAATCTGGGTCCAACTCGATCAAAACATGATCCGGGTCTGACCAGATCCAAACGTGATCCAGATCGAACCCTATCCGAAACGAAAATGGGCCCGACCCGATCCAAATATAATCCAGGTCCAATCGGATCCAAACTGGAATAGGTTCGGATCTGAGGTTGACCAGATCCAAACCGGATCTGGGTTTGACCCGATCCAAACATAATCTGGGTTTGACCCAATCCTAACCAGATCTAGGTCTGACCTGATCCAAGCATAATCAGGGTTTGACCCGATCCAAACCAGATACCGGCACGACTCGATCCAAACAGGATCCGGGTTTGACCCGACAAACAGGATCCGGGTCGGACCTGTCCCAAACAAGATCTAGGCCAGAGCCATTCAAAACATGATTAAGGTCAGACCCGTCCAAAACAGGATCCGGGCCGAAGTCGTTACAAATCGGATTTCGGCTGAAACCATACCAAACAACATTCGGGTCAGACCCGTCCAAAAAAATAGCCACACCTGACCTGATCCAAACCAGATCCGGGTCCAACCTGCAATAAATATGATTCGGGTCCAATTCGATCCAAACATGATCCGGGGCCGACCCAATCCAAACGTGGTCCAAGCCGCAACCGATCTAAACCAGATTTGGGTCCGACCCGATACAAATAGGATCTGAGACAGACCGATCCATACCGGATTTGGGTCTAACCCAATCCAAAAAGGATCCCGTCCAGACGACACCCGATCCAAAGATGATCCGATCGAAACCGGAACCTGGTCAGACCTGTCCAAAATCAGGTCTGGATCGGCCCTGATCCAAACAGGATACGGTCTGAATCCGACCCAAACAAGATCCGGGATGGACCCGATCTAGACCACATCTGGGTCTAACACAATCCAAACAGGATCTAGTCTCCAGCCGACCAAATAGGATCCGGGCGACACCCGAACCAAACCGGATCCGGGCGACACCCGAACCAAACCGGATCCGGGTCTCACCCAATCGAAACCGAAATCGGGTCAGACCTGTCCCAAACCTAGTCCGGATCAGGCCCGATCCAAACAGGATCCGGTCTTGACCCGATCCAAACGTGATCCGGATCAGACCCGAACCAAACGTGATCCAGATTGGACCCGATCTAAACTTGATATGGGCCAGAACCGATCCAAACAAGATCCGTGTCAAATCGAAGCCAAACAGCATCCGAGATGGAACCGATCCAAACGTGATCTGAATTAGACCCAATTTAAACAGGATTCAGGCCAGAACCGATCCAAACAGGATACGCACCAGACCCGATCCAAACAGGATCCGGCTCGAACCCGGTCCAAACGTGATCCGGATCAGACCCAATCCAAACATGATCCAGGCCGAACCCGACCTAAACACATAAAATTTTATGCATGATTAAATCACTATAAAATTTTTTTCACAACCTTAGAACACATATATCCAACCCTGAATTACTATGATTTTTTTTTGACAGCCTTAGAACATATATATGCATGATTGAATAACTATGAAAATTTTTGCACAACTTTAGAACACATATATGCAAGATTGAATCACTATGAATTTTTTTGACAGCCTTAGAACACATATATGGATGATTGAAAAACTATGAAGTTTTTTTGACAATGTTAGAATACATATATGCATGATTGAATCAATATGATTTTTTATATCATTAGAACACATATATGAATGATTGAATCATTATAATTTTTTTTGACAACCTTAGAACACAAGAGCATGATTGAATCACAATAAAATTTTCTTTGACAGCCTTAGAAAACATATAAGCATCAATGAATCACTGTGATTTTTTTGACAGCATTAGAACACATATATGCATGATTGAATCACTATGAATTTTTTTTTCACAGCCTTAGAACACATATATGCATTATTGAATCACTATAAAGTTTTCTGACAGCCTTAGAACACAAATATGCATAATTAAATCGCCATGAAATTTTTTTGACAGCTTTAGAACACATATTTGCATGATTGAATCACTATGATTTTTTTTTGAAAACATGATTGAATCACTATGATTTTTTTTTTGAAAACATTAGAAATCATATATGAATGATTGAATCACAATTAAATTTTTTTGACAACCTTAGAACACATATATGCATGATTGAATCACTATGATTTTTTTTGAAAGCCTTAAAACACATATATGTTAGATTGAATCACTATGATTTTTTTTTGACAGCCTTAGAACACATATAAGGATGACTGAAACACAAAAATTTTTTTTTGACAACATTAGAACACATATATGCATGATTGAATCATTATGATTTTTTTTTTGAAAAACTTAGAACATATATTTGCAAGATTGAATCACTATAATTTTTTTGACAGCCTTAGAACATATATATGCATGATGGAATCACTATGATTTTTTTTGATAGCTTTAGAACACATATTTGCATGATAGAATCACTATGAATTTTTTTTTACAGCCTTAAAACACATATATGCATGATTGAATCATTATGATTTTTTTTTTTGAAAAACTTAGAACACATATACGAGATTGAATCAATATGATTTTTTTTCAATGTTAGAAGATAGAACACACATATATGAATGATTAAATCACTATAAAAATCTTTTGACAACCTTAGAACATATATATACCTGATTGAATCACTATGAATTTTTTTTGATAGCATCAGAATACATATATGCATGATTGAATCACTATAATTTTTTTTCGACAGCCTTAGAACACATATATACAAGATGGAATCACTATGAATTTTTTTTGACAACCTTAGAACATATATGTTTGATTTAATCACTATGATTTTTTTTGACAACCTTAGAACACATATATGCATGATTGAATCACAATGAATTTTTTTTTACAGCCTCAAAAAACATATATGCATGATTGAATAACAATAAAATTTTTTTGACAGCCTCAGAAAACATATATGCATGATTGAATAACCGAGAAACTTTTTTGACAACCTTAGAGCACATATATGCAAGATTGAATCACTACAAAATTTTTTTGACAGCATTAGAACACATATATGCATCATTGAGTCACTATAGAATTTTTTTGACAACCTTAGAACACATATCTGCAGGATTGAATCAATATAAATTTTTTTTACAGCCTAAGAACACATATATGCATGATTAAATTTCTGAGAAATTCTTTTAACAGTCTTAGAACACATATATGCAAGATTGAATCACTATGAAATGTTTTTGACAACCTTAGAACACATATACGCATGATTGAATCAGTATGATTTTTTTTACAGCATTAAAACATATATATGCTTGATTGAATCACTATAATTTTTTTGAGAACCTTAGAACACAAATAAGCATGATTGAATCACCATGGAATTTTTTTGACAGCCTTAGAACACATGTATGCATGATTTAGACAGCCTTAGAACACATGCATGCATGCATGCAAGATTGAGTCACTATGAAATTTTTTTGACAGCGTTAGAAGATACATATGCATGATTGAATTACTATAATTTTTTTTAACAGCCTTAGAACACATATATGCATGATTGAATCACTATGATTTTTTTTTAAGAAAGTTAGAACACATATATGCAGGATTGAGTCACTATGAATTTTTTTTGAAAGCCTTAGAACACATATATACATGATTGAATCAATATGAATTTTTTTTGACAGCCTTAAAAAACCATATATGCATGATTGAAATTTTTTTGACAGCCTTAAAACACATATATGAATGATTGAATCACTATGTAATTTTTTTGACAGCGGTAGAACACATATATGCATGATTAAATCACTATCATTTTTTTTTGACAACGTTAGAACACATATATGCATGATTGAGTCGCTATGAGTTTTTTTTGACACCCTTAGAACACATGTATGCATGATTCAATAACTATGATTTTTTTTATAGCCTTATTACATATATATGCATGATTGAATCAATATGAATTTTTTTTTGACAATGTTAGAACACGCATATGCATGATTGAGTGACTATGAATTTTTTTTGACAGCCTTAGGACGCATATATGTATGATTGAAATTTTTGTGACAGTCTTAGAACACATATATGCTTGATTGAATCACTATGAAATTTTTTTGACGACATTAGAACACATATATGCATATTAGAGTCACTATAAATTTTTTTTGACATCCTTCGAACACCCATATGCATAATTGAATCACAATAATTTTTTTTGATAGCCTTAGAACACATATATGAATGATTGAAATTTTTTCGACAGCCTTAGAACACATATATGCATGATTGAATCACTATGAATTTTTTTTGACAACCTTAGAACACACATATGCATGATTAAATCACTATATTTTTTTTTAAACATTAGAACATATATATGCAGGATTGAGTCACTATGAAATTTTTTTGACAGCCTTAGAACACATATATGAATGATTGACACACTATAAAATTTTTATGACAACGTTAGAAAATATATATGCATTATTATTGAGTAACTATGAATATTTTTTGACTAGGTTAGAACACATATATGCAGAATTGAGTCACTACGATTTTTTTTTGACAGCCTTAGAACACATGTATGCTTGATTGAATCACTATGAAATTTTTTTGACAGCCTTAGAACAATTATATGAATGATTGAATCACTAAGAATTTTTTTTAACAGCATTAGAACACATATATGCATGATTGAATCACTATGATTTTTTTTTTACAATGTTAGAACACATATTTACATGATTCAGTCACTATGATTTTTTTTGACCGCCTTAATACACATGTATGCATGATTGAATAACAATGATTTTTTTTTGACAGCCTTAGAACACATATATCCATGATTAAAATTTTTTTGACAGCCTTTGAACACATATATGCATGATTGAATCAATACAAATTTTTTTTGAGAGCATTAGAACACACGCACACACACACACACAGATATATATATATATATGATTGAATCACTATGATTTTTTTTTGACAAAGTTAGAACACATATATGCAGGATTGAGTCAATATTTAAATTTTTTTGACAACCTTAAAACACATATATGCATGATTGAATCACTATAAAATCTTTTTGACAGCCTGGGGACACATATATGCATGATTAAATTTTTTTTGACATCCTTAGAAAATATATATACATGATTTAATCACTATGATTTTTTTTTGACAGCATTAGAACACATATATGCATGATTGAATCACGGCGAATTTTTTTTGACAGCCATAGAACATATATATGCATGGTTGAATCACTGTGAGTTTTTTTTGACAACGTTAGAACACATATTTGCATGATTGAGTCACTATGAAAATTTTTTGATAGCCTTCGAACACATGTATTCATGATTCAGTAAATATGATTTTTTTTGACAGCCTTAGAACATATATATGCATGATATAAAAATTTTTGACAGCCTTAGAAAATATATATACATGATTGAATCACTATGAAATTTTTTTGACACCCTTAAACCACATATATGCATAATTGAATCACTATGAAATTTGTTTGAGAACCTTAGAACACATGTATGTATAATTGAAAAACTATGAATTTGTTTTGACAGACTTAGAACACATATATATGATTGAATCACTATGAAATTTTTTGACAGCCTTAGAACACATGTATGCATGATTCACTCACTATGAAATTATTTTGACAACCTTAGAACACATATAAGCATAGTTGAATCATTATGATATTTTTTTGACAACGTTGGAACACACATATGCATGATTGAGTCACTATGAAAGTTTTTTGACACCCATACAAAACATATATGCATGATTAAATCAATATTAAATTTTTTTGACAGCCTTAGAACACATCTATGCGTGATGTAATCACTATGATTTTTTTTTACTCTGTTATAACACATATATGCATCATTGAGTCACTATAAATTTGTTATGACAACCATAGAACACATGTATGCATGATTGAATCACAATGATTTTTTTTTACTATGTTAGAACACATATATGCAAGATTGAATCACTATAAATTTTTTTTGATAGCCTTAGAACACATATATGTTTGACTGAATAATTATGATTTTTTTTTACAACCTTAGAGCACATATATGCAAGATTGAATCACTACAAACTTTTTTTGACAGCATTAGAACACATATATGTTTGATTGAAGCACTATGAAATTTTTTTGACAGCCTTAGAACACATATATGCATGATTGATTTTTTTTTCACGGCCTTAGAACACATATACGTATGATTGAATCACTAAGAACTTTTTTTGACTGCCTTAGAACACATATATGAATTATTGAATCACTATGAATTTTGTTTGACAATGTTAGAACAGATATATGCTTGATTGAGTCACTATGAATTTTTTTTTACAGCCTTAGAACATATATATGCACGATTGAATCACTATGATTTTTTTTATAGCCTTAGAACACATGTATGTGATTGAATTTTTTTTGACAGCCTGAGAACGTCTATATGCAAGATTGAATCACTATGAATATTTTTTGACAGCCTTAGAACACATATATGCATGATTGAATCACTATCAATTTTTTTTGACATAGTTAGAACACATATATGAAGGATTGAGTCACTATGAATTTTTTTTGACATCGTTAGAACACATATATGCATGATTTAATCAATATGAAAATCTTTTCACAGCCTTAGAACACATATGTACATGATTGAATCACTATGAAATTTTTTTCACAGCCTCAGAATAAATATATAGTCACTATGAAATTTTATTGGCAGCCTTAAAGGACATATATGCATGATTTAGTCACTTTGAATTTTTTTAACAGTTTTAGAAGACATATATGCATGATTGAGTCACTATGATTTTTTTTTACTGCCTTAGAACACATAAATGTATCTCTGAGTCACTATGAATTTTTT
Source organism: Nuphar pumila (assembly GCF_984573655.1). NCBI lineage: Eukaryota > Viridiplantae > Streptophyta > Magnoliopsida > Nymphaeales > Nymphaeaceae > Nuphar > Nuphar pumila. Next base: position 65,480,729 of record NC_143255.1, on the reverse strand, counting down.
TTATAAATGACTCAAATTTTTTGACAGCCTTAAAATGCATATATGCATGATTGAATCACTATAAATTTTTTTTGATAGCCTTAGAACAAATATATGTGTGATTGAATAAGTATGATTTTTTTTAGACAATGTTAGAACACATATATCCATGATTCAGTCACTATGAAATTTGTTTGAAAGCCTTAGAGCACATGTATGCATGATTGAATCACTATGAAATTTTTTTAACTGTCGTAGAATACATATATGCATGATTGAGTCACTATGATTTTTTTTTACAATGTTAGAACACGTATATGCATGATTGAGTCACTATGATTTTTTTTGACACCCTTAATAACATGTATGCATGATTGAATCACTATGAAATTTTTGTGACAGCCTTAGAAAACCTATATACATGATTGAATCACTATGATTTTTTTGACATCGTTAGAACCCATATATGCATGATTGAATCACTGTGAAATTTTTTTGAGAACCTTAGAACACATATATGCAGTACTGAATCACTATGAATTTTTTTGACAGCCTTAGAACAGATATATGCATCGTTGAATCACTGTGATTTATTTTTGACAACGTTGGAAGATATATATGCGTGATTGAGTCACTATGAAATTTTTTTGATAGCCTTTGAACACATGTATGCATGATTCAATCACTATGAATTTTTTTTGAATGCCTTAGAACACATATTTGCATGATTTAATTTTTTTTGACAGCCTTAGAAAATATATATACATGTTTAAATCACTTTGAAATTTTTTTGACACCCTTAGACCATATATATGCTTAATTGAATCACTATAAAATTTGTTTGACAGCCTTAGAACACATATATGCATGATTGAAAAACTACGAATTTTTTTTGACAGACTTAGAACACATATATACATGATTGAATCATTATGATTTTTTTTGACAACGTTAGAACACATATAGGCATGATTCAGTCACTATAAATGTTTTTTTTTGGACAACGTTAGAACACATGTATGCATGATTCACTCACTATGAAATTATTTTGACAACCTTAGAACACATATGCATGGTTGAATCACTATGATTTTTTTTTACAACGTTAGAACACATATATGCATGATTAAGTCACTATGAAATTTGTTTGACAGCCATAAAACACATATATACATGATTAAATTTTTTTGACTGGCTTAGAACACATATATGCATAATTAAAATTCTTTTGATTGCCATAGAACACATATATGAATGATTGAATCTCTATAAAAAAATTTAGACAGCCTTAGAACACATATATCCATGATTGATTTTTTTTACAGCCTTACAACACATATATGTATGTTTGAATCACTATGAAATTTATTCGACAGCCTTAGAACACATATATGCATGATTGAATCACTATGAATTTTTTTTGACAACGTTATGACACATATATGCTTGATTGAGTCACTATGAATTTTTTTTGAAAACCTTAGAACACATATATGCTTCATTGAATCACTATGATTTTTTTTAGAAATCTTACAACACATATATGCTTGAATGAAATTTTTTTGACAAGCTTTAAACACATATACGCATGATTCAACCACTATGAAATTTTTTTGACAGCCTTAGAACACATATAATCATGATTGAATCACTTTGAAAATTTTTTTACAACGTTAGAACACATATATGCATGATTGAGTCACTATGTATTTTTTTAACTACCTTAAAACACATATATCCGTGATGGAATCACTATGGAATTTTTTTGACAGCCTTAGAACACATATAAGCATGATTGAATTTTTGTTGGCATTCTTAGAACACATATATGCATGGTTGGGTCACTATAATTTTTTTGATAGCCTTAGAACACATGTATGCATGATTCAATCACTGTAATTTTTTTTGACAACCTTAGATTGCATATATGCATGATTGAATCACTATGACATTTTTTTTTACAATGTTAGAACACATATATGCATGACTGAGTCACTATGAATTTTTTTTGACACCCTCTGAACTCATATATGCATGATTGAATCACTATGATTTTTTTTTACTGCCTTAGAACACATATATTCTTGATTGAAATTTTTTTGACAGCCTTATAACACATATACTCATGATTGAATTACTATAATTTTTTTTGACATCCTCAGAGCAAATATATGCATGATCAAATTTTTTTCGACAGTCTTAGAATACATATATGGATGATTGAGTCAGTATGAAATTGTTTTGACAGCCTTAAAACACATGTATGCATGATTCAATCACTATGAATTTTTTTAGAAATGTTGTCGTCAACCACCAAGTTATATGCTTTATTGAATCACTATGAAATTCTTTAGAAATCTTAGAACACATAAATGCTTGATTGATTTTTTTTTGACAACCTTTGAACACATATATGCATGATTTAGTCACTATGATTTTTTTTTCACAGCCTTAGAATACATATTCATGATTGAATCACATTGATTTTTTTTTTTACAACGTTAGAACAAAGATATGCATGCTTGAGTCACTATGAAATTTTTTTGACAGCCTTGAAACACATATATCCATGATGGAATCACTATAATTTTTTTTTAACGCCTTAGAACAGATATAAGAATGATTGAATTTTTTTTGACTGCCTTAGAACACATATATGTGATTGAATCACTATAATTTTTTTGGACAACGTTAGACAACATATATGCACTATTGAATCACTTTAAATTTTTTTTGACAACATTAGAACACATATATACATTATTGAATTGCCACAAAAAAAAATTGACAGCCTTAGAACACATAATTGCTTGATTGAATTTTTTTTGACAGCCCAGAGCACATATATGCATGATTGAATCACGATGAAATTTTTTTGATAGCCTAATAACATATATGGATGATTTAATCACAATGAATTTTTTTTGACAACATTAGAACAAATAGATGCAGGATAAAGTCACTATAAATATTTTTTGACAGCCGTAGAGCACATATATGCATGATTAAATGACTATGATTTTTTTTTGACAGCCTTAGAACACATATATGCAAGATTGAAATTTTTTTGACTGCCTTAGAACACATATATGCTTGATTGAATCACTATGATTTTTTTTTAACAGCCTTAGAACATATATATTCATGATCAAAATATTTATGACAGACTTAGAACATATATATGCTTGATTGAATCACTATGATTTTTTTTGACAACATTAGAACACATATACGCATGATCTATGAATTTTTTTTCACCGCCTTAGGACATATATCCATGATTGGATTTTTTTTTATAGCCTTACAACACATATATGCATGTTTGAATCACTATGAACTGTTTTTGACAGCCTTAGATCACATATCTGCATGATTGAATCACTATGAATTTTTTTTTACTATGTTAGAACACATATATGTATGATCGAGTCACTATGAAAATTTTTTGACAGCCTTAGAACACGTGTATGCTTCATTCAATCTTTGAACACATGTATGCATGATTCACTCACTATGATTTTTTTGACAACCTTAGAACACATATATTCATGATTGAATCACTTTGATTTTTTTTTTACAATGTTAGAACACATATATGCATCATTGAGTCCCTCTGAAATTTTTTTGAGAGCCTTAAAACACATATATCCATGATGGAATCCCTATAAAAGTTTTTTGACAGCCTTAGAACACATATAAGCATGATTGATTTTTTTTTGACATTCATATAACACATATATACAAGATTGAGTCACTATGAATTTTTTTTGACAACCTTAGAACACATGTATGCTTGATTCAATCACTATAAATTTTTTTTGAAAGCCGTAGATTGAATATATGCATGATTGAATCACAATATTTTTTTTTACTGCGTTAGAAAACATATATGCATGACTGAGTCATTATGAATTTTTTTTGACAGCCTTTAAACGAATATATGCATGATTGAATCACTATGAATTTTTTTTTACTGCTTTAGAACACATATTCTGGATTGAATTTTTTTTGATAGCCTTATAATAGATATACACATGATTGAATTACAATGATTTTTTTTGATAAGCTTAGAACACATATATGAATGATTGAATCACTATGAAATTTTTTTGACAACCTTACAACACATATATGAATGATTGAATCACTATGATATTTTTTTGACAATGTTAGACTACATTTATGCATGATTGAGTCACTATGATTTTTTTTGACAACCTTAGAACACATACATGCATGTCTGATCACTCTGAATTTTTTTTGACAGCCTTAGAAAACAAATATGCATTATTGAATTTTTTTGACAGCCTTAAAACACATATATGCTTGATTGAATCACTATAAGTTTTTTGGACAACGTTAGAACACATATATGCACGATCGAGTCACTATAATTTTTTTCACAGCATTAGAACACATATATGCATGATTGAATGGCTATAAAAAAATTGACAGCCTTAGAACACATATATGCTTGATTGATTTTTTTTTGACAACCCAAAACAGATATATGCTTGATTGAATCACAATGAATTTTTTTTGACAACCTAAGAACATGTATGGCTGATTAAATCACAATAATTTTTTTTTGACATCGTTAGAGCACATATATGTTGGATTGAGTCACTATGAACTTTTTTTGACCGCCTTAGAACATATATATGCATGATTGAATTTTGTTTGATAGCCTTAGAACACATATATGCATGATTCAATCACTATGAATTTTTTTGACAGACTTAAAACATATATATGCATGATCAAAATATTTCTGACAGACTTAGAGCATATATATGCTTAATTGAATCACTATAATTTTTTTTGACAACATTAGATCACATATACGCATGATTGAATCACTATGAAATTTTTTGACAGCCTTAGAACACACATATCCATGATTGAATTTTTTTACACCCTTACAACACATATATGCATGTTTGAATCACTATGATTTTTTTTGACAGCCTTATAACACATATATGTATAATTGAATCACTATGAATTTTTTTTGACAATGTTAGAATACATATATGCATGATTGAGTCACTAGGAATTTTTTTTGACAGCCTTAGAACACATATATGCTTTATTGAATCACTATAAAATTTTTTAGATATCTTAGAACTCATATATGCTTAATAGAAATTTTTTTGACAACCTTTGAACACATATATCCTTGATTTAGTCACTATAAAATTTTTTTGACAGCCTTAGAACATATATATTCAAGATTGAATCACTTTGAATTTTTTTTTACAATGTTAGAACACATATATGCATGACTGAGTCACTATGATTTTTTTTTGATAGCCTTAAAACACATATATTCATGATGGAATCACTATGAAAATTTTTGGCAGCCTTAGAACACATATAAGCATGATTGAAATTTTTTTGACATTCTTATAACATATATATGCATGACTGAGTCACTATGATTTTTTTTGACAGCCTTAGAACAGATGTATGCATGATTCAGTCACTACAAGTTTTTTTTTGATAGCCTTAGAATGCATATATGCATGATTGAATCACTATGAATTTTTTTGACAACGTTAGAACATATATATGCATGATTGAGTCACTATGAATGTTTTTTGACTGGATTAGAACAGATATACGCATGATTGAATCACTATGATTTTTTTTGACAACGTTAGAACACATATATGCTTGATTTAGTCACTATGAATGTTTTTTGACCGCCTTAGAACACATGCATGCCTGATTGAATCACTTTGAAATGTGTTTGATAGTCTTTGAACATATATTTGCAAGATTGAAATATTTTTGATAGCCTTAGAACATATATACATGATTGAATCACTATGAATTTTTTTTGATAGCCTTAGAAAGCATATATACAAGATTGAATCACTGTGATTTTTTTTTACAACGTTCGAACACATATATCCATGATTGAGTCACTATGATTTTTTTTGACATCCTTAGAACACATATATGCAATATTGAATCAAGATGAATTTTTTTTGACGATGTTAGAACACATATATGGATACTTGAGTCACTATGAAATTTTTTGACAGCCTTTGAACACATTTTTGCGTGACTGAATCACTATAAAAATTTTTTGATAGCCTTAGATCACATATACGCATTATTGAATCACTATGAAGTTTTTTTGACAACATTAGAACACATATATGCATGATTGAGTCACTATGAATTTTTTTTGACAGCCCTACAACACATATACGCATGATTGAATCACTAAGCAATTTTTTTGACAGCCTTAGATCACATATATGCATGATTGAATCAATATAATTTTTTTTGACCACGTTAGAACACATATGTGCAGGATTGAGTCACTATGTTTTTTTTTGACAGCCTTAGAACACATATACCCATGATTGAATCAGTACAATTTTTTTTGACAAAGTTTGTACACATATGCATGAGTGAGTCACTATGAAATTTTTCTGACTGCTTTTGAACACATGTATGCTTGATTGAATCACTATAATTTTTTTTTGACAGCCTTAGATCGCATATATGCATTATTGAATCACTATGAAGTTTTTTTGACAATGTTAAAATAGATATATGCAAGATTGAGTCACTATGAATTTTTTTGACAGCCTTACAACACATATATGTATGATTGAATCACTACGCAAATTTTTTGATAGCCTTAGATCACATATATGCATGACTGAATCAATATAAATTTTTTTGACCATGTTAGAACACTTATATGCAAGATTGAATCACTATGAATTTTTTTTCACATCGTTAGAACACTTATATGCAGGATTGAGTCACTATTAATTTTTTTTGACAGCCTTAGAACACATATATGCTTGATTGAATAACTATGGAATTTTTTTGACGGCCTTAAAACACATATATGCATGATTGAATCACTATGAAATTTTTTAACAGCCTTAGAACACAGATATGCATGATTGAATCACTATGATTTTTTTTACAACGTTAGAAGACATGCATGATTGAGTAACTATGAATTGTTTTTGACATCCTTAGAACACATATGCATGATTGAATCATTATGAATTTTTTTTGCCAACCTTTAAACACATATACGCATGATTGAAGCACTATGATTTTTCTTACAGCCTAACACATATATGCATGATTGAATCACTATGAATTTTTTTCGACAGCCTTAGGACATATATATGCACGATTAATTTTTTTTGACCACGTTAGAGTACATATATCCATGATTGAGTCACTATGATTTTTTTTTGACAGCCTTAGAACACATCTATGCATGATTGAATGAGTATAATTGTTTTTTGGCAGCCTTACAAAACATGTATGCATTATTGAATCACTATGATTTTTTTTTGAAAGCCTTAGAACACAGATATATATAATTGAGTCACTATGTAATTTTTTTGACAGCCTTTGAACACATATATGTATGATTGAGTCACGATGAATTTTTTTTGACATCCTTAGAACAAATATATGCAGGACTGAAATTTTTTTGACTGTCTTGGAACACATATATGCATGATTGAGTCACTATGAAATTGTTTTGATAGACTTAGAACACATATATGCATGATTGAATAACTACGATTTTTTTTTTAGAATGTTAGAGCACATATATCCATGATTGAGTCACTATGATTTTTTTTGACATCCTTAGAATACATATATGCATGATTGAATCAATATGAATTTTTTCTACAATGTTAGAACACATATATGAATGATTGAGTCATTATGAATTTTTTTTGACGGCCTTTGAACACATGTATGCATGATTGAATCACTATAAAATTTTTTTGACAGCCTTAGACCACGTATATGCATTATTGAATCACTATGAAGTTTTTTTGTGAAACCTTAAAACACATATATGCATGATTTAGTCACTATGATTTTTTTTTGACAGCTTTACAACACGTATATGCATGATTGAATCACAAAGCAATTTTTTTGGCAGCCTTAGATCACATATATGCATGATTGAATCAATATAATTTTTTTTACCACGTTAGAACACATATATGCAGGATTGAGTCACTATTAATTTTTTTTGACAGCCTTATAAAACATATACGTATGATTGAATCAGTATGATTTTTTTTTGACAATGTTAGTACACATATATGAATGATTGAGTCACTATGATTTTTTTTACGGCCTTTGAACACATGTTTGCATGATTGAATCACTATGAATTTTTTTTGACGGCCTTTGAACACATGTATGCATGATTGAATCACTATGAAGTTTTTTTGACAATGTTAGAACACATATATGCTGGATTGAGTCACTATAAATTTTTTTTGACAGTCGAACAACATATATACGCATGATTGAATCACTAAGCAATTTTTTTGACAACCGTTGATCATATATATGCATGATTGAATCAATATAAATTTTTTTTCTACGTTAGATCACATATATGCAGGATTGAATCATTATGTAATTTTTTTGACATTGTTAGAACACATTTATGCAGGATTGAGTCACTATAAAATTTTTTCGACAGCCTTAGAACACATATATGCTTGATTGAATAACTATGGAATTTTTTTGATTGCCTTAGAACACATATATGCATGAATGAATCACTATGAAATTTTTTAACGTCCTTAAAACACATATATGCTTGATTGAATCACTATGGATTTTTGTTTGACAAGGTTAGAACACAAATATGCCTGATTGAGTAACTATGACATTTTTTTTGACAGCCTTAAAACACATATGCATGATTGAGTCATTATGAAATTTTTTTGACAACCCTTAAACACATATACGCGTGATTGAGTCACTATGAATTTTTTTTGACTGCCTTAGAACACATGTATGCATGAATGAATCACTATGAAATTTTTTTGACAGCGTTAGAACATATATATACCTTATTGAATCGCCATGAATTTTTTTTGACTGCCTTAGAACACATATATACGCAAGATTGAATCACTATGATTTTTTTTTTGACAATGTTGGAACACATATATATGCATGATTGAGTCACTATGCTTTTTTTTGGACATCATTAGAACACATATAAGCAAGATTGAATCACTATGATTTTTTTTTGACATCCTTAGAACACATACGCATGATTGAATCACCACAATTTTTTTTTACAGCATTTGAACACATATATGCATGATTGAATCACTATGATTTTTTTTGATAGCCTTAGAACACAATTATGCTTGTTTGGAATTTGTTTGATTGCCTTAGAACACATATATGCATGATTGAATCACTATGAATTTTTTTTGACAATGTTAGAACACATATATGCATTGTTGAGTCACTATGAATTTTTTTTGATATCATGAAGCAAGAATGAATCACTATGATTTTTTTTTAACATCCTTAGAACACATATATGCATGATTGAATCACCACAAAATTTTTTTGATAGCATTAGAACACATTTATGCATGATTGAATCACTATGAGTTTTTTTTATTGCCTTAGAACACATATATGCATGATTGAATCACTATGATTTTTTTTTATAGCCTTAGAACACAATTATGCATGTTTGGAATTTTTTTGATAGTCTTAGAACACATATATGCATGATTGAATCTCTATGAATTTGTTTTGATAGCCTTGGATCACTTATATGCATGATTGAATCCGTATAATTTTTTTTTAACGACGTTATAACACATATATGCGTGATTGAGTCACTATGAAATTTGTTTGACAACCTTACAACACATATATGCATGATTGAATGACTATGATTTTTTTTTGACAACCTTAGAACATATATATGCAAGATTGAATCACTATGATATTTTTTTGACAGCCTTGGAACATATATATGCAAGATTGAATTTTTTTTAACAGACTTAGAACACATATATGCATGATTGAATCACTATGATATTTTTGTCACAACCTTAGAACAAATATATGCTTGATTGAATCACTATGATTTTTTTTGACAACGTTACAACACATGTGCATCATTGAGTAATTATGAATTTTATTTTACAGCCATTCAACACTTATATGCTTGATTGAATCACTACAAAACTTATTTGACAGCCTTAGAACACATATATGAATGATTGAATCACTATAATTTTTTTATAACGTTAGTACACATATATAAATTATTGAGTCACTATAAAAATTTTGTGACTGCCTTATAACCCATATATGCATGATTGAATCACTATGATTTTTTTACAGCCTTAGAACATATATATGCTTGATTGAATCTCTAAGAATTTTTTTTGACAGCCTTAAAACATATATATCAATGACTGAATCGCTATGAATTTTTTTTGACATCCTTAGAACATATACATGTGCCCTAAAATTTTTTTGACAGCATTAGAATATACATGCATTATTGAATCACTATGAATTTTTTTTGATAAGGTTAAAACACATGTATGGATGATTGAGTCACAATGAATTTTTTTGACAGCCTTAGAACACATATACGCATGATTGAATCACTATGATTTTTTTTTGACACGGTCTGAAAACATGTATGGATGATTGAGTCACAATGAATTTTTTTTGACAGCCTTAGAACACATATTTGCATGATTGAATCACCATGATTTTTTTTGACAGCCTTAGAACACCTATATGCATGATTGAATCACTATTAAATTTTTTTGACAGCATTAGAACACATATTTGCATGGTTAAATCACTATGAAATTTTTTTGACAGCCATCGAATGAATATATGCGTGATTGAGTTACTATAAATTTTTTTTGACAGCCTTAAAACAAATATATGCTTGATTGAATCACTATGAATTTTTTTTGACAACCTTAGAATAAATTTATGCATCATTGAATCAGTAAGAAATTTTTTGACAACCTTAGAACACATATATGCATGATTGAATCACTATGATTTTTTCTTCACAACGTTAGAGAACATATATGCATGATTGAATCACTATTAATATGTTTTGGTAGACTTAGAACACATACGTGCGTGATTGAATCACAATGAATTTTTTTTGATAGCCTTATAAGACATATATGCATGATTGAATTTTTTTTGACATCCTTAGAACACATATATGCATTATTGATTTTTTTTGACTCCCTTAGAACACATATATGCATGATTGAATCACTATCAAATTTGTTTGACAGCCTTATAATACACACATGAATGATTGAATAACTATGAATTATTTTGGCACCCTTAAAACACATATATGCAAGATTAAATCACAATGAAATTTTTTTGACAACGTTAGAACACATACATGCTTGATTGAGTCACTATGAATTTTTTTTGACAGGCTTAGAGCACATGTATGTATGATTGAATCACTATAATTTTTTTTGACAAACTTAAAACACGTATATGCATTATTAAGTTTTTTTGACAGCCCAACAACACATATATTCATGATTAAATTACTATTATATTTTTTGATAGCCTTAGAACACATATGCAAGATTGAATCACAATGAATTTTTTTTGACAGCATTAGAACACATATATCCAAGATTGCATCATAATGAATTTTTTTTGACAATCATACAACACACATATGCATGATTGAGTCACTATGAAATTTTTTAACAACCTTATAACACATATATGCATGATTGAATTTTTTTTTACAGCCCTAGAACATACATATGCATGATTGAAATGCTTTTGACTTCCTAAGAACTCGTATATGCATGATTGAACTTTTTTTACAGCCCTATAATTTTTTTTGACAACATTAGAACACACATTTGCAAGATTGAATCACTATAAATTTCTTTTGATAGCTTTAGAACACCTATATGCCTGACTGAATCACTATTAATTTTTTTTGACAGTATTAGAACACATATATGCATGATTGAATCACTGTGAAAAGTTTTTGACAGTCGTTGAACACATATATACATGATTGAGTCACTATGATTTTTTTTTGACAGCCATAGAACCAATATATGCATGTTTAAATCACTACTAAATTTTTTGACAGCCTTAGAACACATATATGCATGATTGACTCACAATGAAAATTTTTCGACAATGTTAAAGCACATATATGCAAGATTAAGTCACTATATATTTTGTTTGAAAGCCTTGGAACACATGTATGCATGATTGAAACACTATGAATTTTTTTTGACAGCCTTAGAACACATATATGCATGATTGAATCACTATGAAAGTTTTTGACAACGTTTGAACAAATATATGAATGATTGAGTCACTATGAATTTTTTTTGACAGCCTTCGAACACATATATGCAAGATTTAATCACTCTGAATTTTTTTTGACCACATGAGAACACATAAATGCAGGATTGAATCACTATGAAATTTTTTTGTCAGCCTTAGAAAACATATACGCATGATTGAATCACTATGAATTATTTTTGACACGGTCAGAACACATGTATGGATGATTGAGTCACAATGATTTTTTTTGACAGCCTTAGAATACATATGCATGATTGAGTCACTATGAAATATTTTTGATAGTCTTAGAACACACATATGCATGATTGAATCACCGACAACCTTAGAACACATAAATGCATGACTATGTCACTATGAAATAGTTTTGACAACCTTTGAATACATGTATGCATGTCTGAATCACTATGATTTTTTTATAGCATTAGAGCACATATAGGCATGACTGAATTTTTTTTTACAAGCTTAGAACAAATATGTGCATGATTGACATTTCTTTTACAACCTTATAATACATATATGCATGATTATATTCTTATGAAGTTTTTTTGACAAAGCTAGAACACGTATATGCAAGATAGAATGACTATGACTTTTTTTTTAAAACGTTAGAACACACATATGCATGATTGAGTCATTATGATTTTTTTTTGAAAGCTTTAGAACACATATATGCATGATTGAAATTTTTTTGACAGCCTTAGAACACATATATGCATGATTCAATCACTATGAAATTTTTTTGACAGCCTTAGAACACATATATGCATGATTAAATCATTATAATTTTTTTTTGACAGCCTTATGAACCATATATGCATTTTTGAGTCACTATGACTTTTTTTGACAGCTTTAGAACACATATACGCAAAATTGAATCACTATAAAATTTTTTTGACAGCCTTAGAACACATTTATGCATGATTGAATCACTATGAAATTTTTTTGACAGCCTTAGAACACATATATGCATGATTGAATCACTATTGATTTTTTTTAACAGCCTTAGAGCACATATATGGATGATTGAATCACTATGAAATTTTGTTGATAGCCTTAGAACACATATATGCATGATTGAATTTTTTTAGACAGCCTTAGAACAAATATATGCATGATTGAATCACTATAAATTTTTTTGACTGCCATAGAACACTTGTATGAATGATTGAATGACTATGATTTTTTTTTGATATCCTTAGAATGCATATATGCATAATTGAATCACTACAATTTTTTTTTGACAATGTTGTAACACAAATATCTATGATTGAGTCACTATGAATTTTTTTTGATAACCTTAGAACACATATACAGTGATTGAATCACTATGAAATTTTTTTCACAGCCTTAGAACACATTTATGCATGATTGAAATTTTTTGGATAGCCTTATATGACATATATGCATGATTGAATCACAATGATTTTTTTTTACAGCCTTAGAACACATATTTACAAGATTGAATCACTATAAATTTTTTTTCAAAACGTTAGAATACATATATGCATGATTGAGTCACTATTGAAATTTTTTTGACAGCCTTAGAGCACATATGTGCATTATTGAATCACTATGAAATTTTTTTGAGAGCCGTAGAACACAAATACACATGATTGAACTTTTTTTTATTGTCATAGAACACATATATGCATGATTGAATCTCGATGAATTTTTTTTGACAACTGAAAACACATATATGCATGGTTGAATCACGTTGAAATATTTTTGATAGCCTTAGAACACATATATGCAAGATTTAAATTTTTTGGACAACCTTAGAATAGATATATTCATTATTGAATCGCTATGAAATTTTTTTGATAGCCTTTGAACACATATATGCAAGATTGAATCACTGTGAATTTTTTTTGACAACGTTAGAACAAATATATGCATGATTAAGTCACTACAAAAATTTTTGGAGAGCCTTATAACACATGTATGCATGATTAAATCACTATGAAAAGTTTTTGACAGCTTTAGAATGCAAATATACATGATTGAATCACTACAATTTTTTTGACAATGATAGAACACATATATATGATTGAGCCACTATAATTTTTTTTGACAGCCTTAGAACATATATATGCATGGTTGAATCACTATGATTTTTTTTTCACTACCTTAGAACACATATATGCATGATTGAATTTTTTTTGAGAGCCTTATAGCACATATATGCATGATTGAATCACTATGAATTTTTTTTGACGGCCTTAGAACACATATATGCATTATTGAATTTTTTTTTCACAGCCTTAGAACAAAAATATGCTTTATTAAATCACAATGAATATTTTTTGCCAACATTAGAACACATATATGCATGATTGAATCACTATTAAAATTTTTTGACATTCTTAGAACACATATATGCATGATTAAATCACTATGATTTTTTTTGACAGCCTTAGAACACATATATGAATGATTGAATCAGTACTAAATATTTTGGATAGCCCTAGAACACATATATGGATGATTGAGTCACTATGAAATTTTTTTGACAGCCTTAGAACAAATATATGCATGATTGAATCACTATGAAAGTTTTTTGACAGCCTTAGAACACATATATGCATGATTGAATCACAATGAAACTTTTTTGACATCCTTAGAAAACATATATGCTTGATTGAATTTTTTTTGACAGCCTTATAACACATATGTGCATGTTTGAATCACTATGAATTTTTTTTGACAACCATAAAACACATATATGCATGATTCAATCACTGTGAATTTTTTTTGGCAATGTTTGAACAAATATGCTTGATTGAGTCACTATGATATTTTTTTGACACCCTTGGAACACATATATGCATGATTGAATTGTTGTTAAATCATTTTGAAAGACTTAGAACACAGATATGCATGATTGAATTACTATAAATTTTTTTTGACAGACGTAGAAGACATATATGCGTGATTAAATTTTTTTTGACAGCCTTAGAAAACATATACCAAGATGGAATCACAATGAAATTTTTTTGACAGCCTTAGAACGCATATATGCATGATTGAATCACTATGACATTTTTTTTAACAACGTTAGAACACGTATATGCATGACTGAATCACTATGATTTTTTTGACAACCTTATAATGTATATATGCATGAATGAGTCACCATGAAATCTTTTTGACAGCCTTAGACGACATATATGCAAGATTGAGTCACTATGAATTTTTTTGACAGGCTTACAACTCATATATGGATGATTGAATCACTATGAAATTTTTTCACAGCCATAGAACACATATATGCATGATTAAATTTTTTTTACAGTCTTATAACACATATATGCAAGATTGAGTCACTATGACTTTTTTTTGACATCCTTAGAACACATATACACATGATTGAATCATTATTGAATTTTTTTCATAGCCTTAGAACACATATATGCATTAATAAATCACTATGAATTTTTTTTGACAGCTTTATGACACTTATATGCATGATTGAATTAGTATTGAATTTTTTTGACACCTTTAGAACACATGTATGCATGATTGAATCACTATGAATTTTTTTTGACAACGTTAGAACACACAAATACATGATTGAGTCACTCTGAATTTTTCTGACAGCCTTAGAACACATATATGCATAATTAAATTTTTTTTGACAGCCTTAGAACACATATATGCACGATTGAAATTTTCTTGACAGCCTTAGAACACATATATGCATGATTGAATCTATATCAAATTGTTTTGACAACGTTAGAACACATATATGGATGATTGAATCACTATGAATTTTTTTTGACAGCCTTAGAACACCTATTTGCATGATTGAATCACTATAAAAATTTTTCGACAGTGTTAGAACACCTATATGAATGATTAAATCACTATAATTTTTTTTGACAACATTAGAACTCATATATTCATGATTGAATCACTATGATTTTTTTTTGACAGGGTAAGAACACATATATGCAAGATTGATTCACTATGAAATTTTTTTGACAGCCTTAGAAGAAATACAGGCATGATTGAATCACTATCTAATTTTTTTGACAACCTTATAACAAATATATGCATGATAGAATCACTATAATTTTTTTTGGCAGCTTTAGAACACATATATCCATGATTAAATCACTATAAATTTTTTTTGACAATGTTAGAACACATATATGCATGATTGAGTCACTACAAATTTTTTTTGACAGCCTTAGAACACAAATATGCATGATTGAGTCGCTATAAAATTTTTTGATAGCCATAGAACACATATATGCTTAATTGCTTTTTTTTTGACTGCCTTAGAGCACATATATGCATGATTGAAATTTTTTTGACAGCCATAGAAGACATATATGCATGATTGAATCACTATGATTTTTTTTCATTGTCTTAGAACACATATATGCATGATTGAATCACTGTGAAAGTTTTTTGACAACGTTAGAACACATATATGCACGATTGAGTCACTATGAAATTTTTTGGACGACCTTAGAACACGTCTATGCATGATTGATGCACTATGAATTTTTTTTGACAGCCTTAGAACACATCTATGCATGATTGAAATTTTTTTCACAGCCTTAGAACACATATATGCATTATTAAATCAATATAATTTTTTTTTAAAGCATTAGAACACATATATGCATCATCATTATGAATTTTTTTTTGACTGCCTTAGAACACATATATGCATGATTGAATCACTATGATTTTTTTTGACAAAGCTAGAACACACTTATACATGATTGAGTCACTATGATTTTTTTTTACGGACTTAGAATACATATCTGCATGATTGAAATTTTTTTGACAGCCTTAGAACACGTATATGCATGATTGACTTTTTTTTGACAAACTTAGACCTCATATATGCATGATTGAACTTTTTTTGACAGCCTTTGAACATATATTATCATGATTGAATCACCATTAATTTGTTTGACAGCCTTAGAACACCTATATGCAAGATTGATTCACTATTAAATTTTTTTGGCAGCATTAGAACAGATATTTGCATGGTTAAATCAGTATGAATTTTTTTTGACAGCCTTCGAACGAATATATGCGTGATTGAGTTACTATAAACTTTTTTTGACAGCCTTAAAACAACTATATGCTTGATTGAATCACAATGAAATTTTTTTGACAGCCTTAGAATAAATATATGCATGATTGAATCAGTATGATTTTTTTTTACAACCTTAGAACACATATATGCATGATTGAATCACTATGATTTTTTTTCACAATGTTAGAACACATATATGCATGATTGAATCACTATGAATATTTTTTGGTAGACTTAGAACACATATGTGCAAGATTGAATCACAATGAATTTTTTTTGATAGCCTTATAGCACATATATGCATGATTGAATTATTTTTGACAGCCTTAGAACACATTTATGCATTTTTGATTTTTTTTGACTGCCTTAGAACACATATGTGCGTGATTGAATCACTATCAAATTTGTTTGACAACCTTATAATATACTCAAGAATGATTGAATCACTATGAATTTTTTTTCATAGCCGAACACATATATGCAAGATTAAATCACAATGAATTTTTTTTGACAACGTTAGAATGTATATATGCGTGAATGAGTCACTATGAAATCTTTTTGACAGCCTTAAAAGACATATATGCATGATTGAGTCAGTATGAATTTTTTTTGACAGCCTTAGAACTCATATATGGATGATTGAATCACTATGAAATTTTTTGACAGCCTTAGAACACATATATACATGATTGATTTTTTTTTACAGTCTTAGAACGTATATATGCATGATTGAGTCACTATGAAGGTTTTTTGACAGCCTTAGAACACATGTATGCATGACTATGAATTTTTTTTACATCCTTAGAACTCATAAATGCATGATTGAATCACTTTGAATTTTTTTTGACAATGTTAGAACACATATATGCATGATTGAGTGACTATGGATTTTTTTTGACAGCCTTAGAACACAGATTCGCATGATTGAATCACTACGAAATATTTTTCACAGCCATAGAACACATATATGTATGATTTTTTTTTTACAACCTTATAACACATATATGCATGATTGAGTCACTATGATTTTTTTTTGACAGCCTTATAACACATATACGCATGATTGAATCAGTATGAATTTTTTATGACAACCTTAGAACACATATATGCATTATTGAATTTTTTTTCATAGGCTTAGAACACATATATGCATTATTAAATCACTATGAATTTTTTTTGACAACCTTATGACACTTATATGCATTATTGAATTACTATTATTTTTTTTGACTCCTCTAGAACACATATATGCGTGATTGAATCACTATCAAATTTTTTTGACAACGTTAGAATACACAAATACTTGATTGAGTCACTCTGATTTTTTTTGACAGCCTTAGAACACATATATGCACGATTTAAATTTTTTTGACAGCCTTGGAACACATATATGCATGGTTGAAATTTTTTTGACAGCCTTAGGACACATATATGCATTATTGAATCTGTATCAAATTTTTTTGACAATGTTAGAACACATATATGGATGATTGAGTCACTATGAAATTTTTTTGACAGCCTTAGAACACCTCTTTGCATGATTGATCGACAGTGTTAGAACACCTATATGAATGATTAAATCACTATAATTTTTTTTTACAGCATTAGAACTCATATATGCATGATTGAATCACTATGAATTTTTTTTGACAGGCTATGAACATATATATGCAAGATTGATTCACTATGAAAGTTTTTTTGACAGCCTTAGAAGAAATACATGCATGATTGAATCACTATCTAATTTTTTTGACAGCCTTATAACAAATATATGCAAGATAGAATCACTATAAATTTTTTTGGCAGCATTATAACATATATATGCATGATTGAAACACTATGAATTTTTTTTGACAACATTAGAACACGTATATGCATGATTGAGTCACTATGAAATTTTTTTGACAGCCTAAAAACACATATATGATTGATTGAGTCACTATAATTTTTTTTTGATAGCCATAGAACACATATATGCTTAATTAATTTTTTTTTTGACTGCCTTAGAGCACCTATATGCATGATTGAAAATTTTTTGACAGCCATAGAAGACATATAAGCTTGATTGAATCACTATGAATTTTTTTGACAGCCTTAGAACACATATATGCATGATTGAATCACTGTGAAATTTTTTTGACAACGTTAGAACACCTATATGCATGATTGATTCACTATGAAATTTTTTGGACGACCTTAGAACACGTATATGCGTGATTGATGCACTATAAATTTTTTTTGATAGCCTTAGAGCACATATATGCATGATTGAATTTTTTTTCACAGCCTTAGAACACATATATGCATTATTAAATCACTATGAAATTTTTTAGACAACATTAAAACACATATATGCATGTTCATTATGATTTTTTTTTTACTGCTTTAGAACACATATATGCTTGATTGAATCACTATGATTTTTTTTTGACAAAGCTAGAACACACATATACATGATTGAGTCACTATGATTTTTTTTACAGACTTAGAATACATATCTGCATGATTGAAATTTTTTTGACAGCCTTAGAACGCGTATATGCATGATTGAATTTTTTTTGACAAACTTAGAACTCATATATGCATGATTGAACTTTTTTTGACAGCCTTTGAACACATATTTGCATGATTGAATCACCATGATTTTTTTTGACAGACTTAGAACACCTATATGCATGATTGAATCACTATTAAATTTTTTTGATAGCATTAGAACACATATTTCCATGGTTGAATCAGTATGAAATTTTTTTGACAGCCTTTGAACGAATATATGTGTGATTGAGTTACTATAATTTTTTTTGACAACATTAAAACAAATATATGCTTGATTGAATCACTATAAATTTTTTTTGACAGCCTTAGAATAAATATATGCATGATTGAATTAATATGAATTTTTTTAAAAACCTTAGAATATATATATGCATGATTGAATCACTATGATTTTTTTCACAACGTTAGAACACATATATGCATGATTGAATCGCTATGAAATTTTTTTGGTAGACTTAGAACACATATGTGCATGATTCAATCAGAATGAATTTTTTTCATAGCCTTATAACACATATATGCATGATTAAATTTTTTTTGACAGCCTTAGAACACATATATGCATTATTGAATTTTTTTTACTGCCTTAGAACACATATATGCATGATTGTTACACTATCAAATTTGTTTGACAACCTTATAATACACACTTTTATGATTGAATCACTATGATTTTTTTTTGACAGCCTTAGAACACATATATGCAAGATTAAATCACAATAATTTTTTTTTGACAACGTTAGAACACATACGTGCTTGATTGAGTCACTATTATTTTTTTTTTACAAAATTAGAACACATATATGCAAGATAGAATCACTATGAAATTTTTTTGACAACCTTTAGAAGGAATATATGCATGATTGAATTGCTATGATTTTTTTTGACAATGTTAGAACATATATATGCATGATTGCGTCACTATGAATTTTTTTTGACAGCCTTAGAGCACATATATGCATGATTGATTCACTATGAATTTTTTTTGCAGTTTTGGAACACATATATGCATGATTGAATCACTATGATTTTTTTTGGCAACGTTTGAACCCATATATGCAAGATTGAGTGACTATGAAACTTTTTTTGACAACCTCAGAACATATATATGCAGGATTGAATCACTATGATTTTTTTTTTGACATCCTTAGAACTCATACATGCGTGATTGGAATTTTTTTCACAGCCTTAGAATCCATATATGCATGATTATTCACTATGATTTTTTTGACAGCCTTAGAACACATATATGCATGATTGAATCACTATGATTTTTTTTTACAAAGTTATAACACATATATGCATGATTGAGTCATTATGATTTTTTTTGACAGCCTTAGAAGACACATATGCTTGATTGAATCACTATGAATTTTTTTTAACATGCTTAGAACACATATAGGCATGATTGAATCACTATGATTTTTTTTTGACTGCCTTAGAACACATATATGCATGATTAAATCTATATGATTTTTTTTTGACAACACTAGAACACATATATGCATGATGGAGTCTCTATGAAATTTTCTTAACAGCCTTAGAACACATCTATGCATGATTGAATCACTATGAAATTTTTTTCACAACCATAGAACACATATATGCATGATTGAATCAATATAATTTTTTTTGACAACGTTAGAACACATATATGCATGATTAAGTCACTATGATTTTTTTTGACAGCCTTAGAACACATATATGCATGATTGAATTACTATAAATTTTTTTTGAAAGCCTTAGAACACATTTATGCGTGATTAAAATTTTTTTGACAGCCTTAGAACACATATATGCATGATTGAATTTTTTTTGACAACCTTACAACATATATATGCTTGATTGAATCACTATGAAATTTTTTTATGGCAGTAGAATGCATATATGCATGATTGAATCACTATGATTTTTTTTGACATGGATAGAACACATATATGCAAGATTGTGTCATTATAAATTTTTTTTGACAGCCTTAGAACTCATATATGCATTCTTGAATCACTATGAAATTTATTTGACAGCCTTAGAACACCTTTATGCATTATTGAATCACTATAAATTTTTTTTGACAACAATGGAACACATATATGCATGATTTTATCACTACAAAATTTTCTAAACAGCCTTAGTACACATATGTGTATGATTGAGTCACTATGATTTTTTTTTGACAATGTTACAATATATATATGCGTGATTGAGTCACTATTAAATTTTTTTTAGAGCCTTAGAACACATATATGCTTGATTGAATCACAATGAATTTTTTTTGACAGCCTTAGAATGCATACATGAAAGATTCAACCACTATGAATTTTTTTGACAAGGTTGGAACACATATATGCATGATTGAGTCACTATAATTTTTTTTGACAGCCTTAGAACACATATATACGTGGTTGAATCACTATAAAATTTTTTCGACAGCCTTAGAACACCTATATGCTTGATTGAATTTTTTTTGACAGACTTAGAACACATATATGCATGATTGAATCACTATGACTTTTTTTTGACATCCTTAGAACACATATATGCATGCTTGAATCCGTATGAGATTTTTTTGACAACGTTAGAACACATATATGCATGATTGAGTCACTATAAATTTTTTTGACAGCCTTTGATCATATGTATGCCAGATTGAATCACTATGACATTTTTTTGACAGCCGTAGAACATATATATCCAGGATTGAATGACTATGAATCTTTTTTAAGAGCTTTAGAACACATGTATACATGATTGAATCACTATGAATTTTTTTTGACAGCCTTTGTACACATCAATGCATGATTGAATCACTATTAAATTTTTTGACAGCCTTAGAACACATATGCATGATTGAATCACTATGAATTTTTGTTTGACAAATTTAGAATGCATATATTCATGATTGAGTCGCTATGAATTTTTTTTGACAACCTTAGAACACCTATATGCATGATTGAATCAATATGATTTTTTTGACAGCCTTAAAACGCATATATGCATGGTTGAAATTTTTTTGATATCATTAGAACACATATATGAAAAATTGAATCACTATGATTTTTTTTTGACAACTTTAAAACACATATGCATGGTTGAATCTCTATGATTTTTTTTTACAATGTTAGAACACAATATATGCATGATTGCATCACTATAAATTTTTTTGACAGCCTTAGAACACATACATGCACGATTGAATCACTATGAAATTTTTTGACAGCCTTAGAACACATATATGCTTGATTGCATCACTATGATTTTTTTTGATAGCCTTAGAACACATATATGCATGATTAAGTCACTCTAAATTTTTTTGACAATGTTAGAACACATATATGCATGATTGAGTCACTATGGAGTTTTTTTATAGCATTAGAACATATATAAGCATGATTAAATCATTATGAAATTTTTTTGACAGCCTTAGAACTCATACATACATGATTGAGTTTTTTTTGACAGCCTTAGAACGCATATTTGCATGATTGAATTACTATGAATTTTTTTTTACAGCCTTAGAACACATGTATGCATGATTGAATCACTATGATTTTTTTTTTACAATGTTAGAACACATATATGCCTGATTTAGTCACTATGATTTTTTTGACAACCTTAGAACACATATATGCATGATTGAATCACTATAATATTTTTTGACAGCCTTTGAACAACTATTGTTTGGATTTTTTTTGACAGCCTTAGAACACATATATGCATGATTGAAATTTTTGTGACAGCCTTGCAACGCATAAATGCATGATTGAATTACTATGAATTTTTTTTGACAGCCTTAGAAGAAATATATGCATGATTGAATTACTATAAATTTTTTTTGACAACATTAGAACACATATATAGATGATTGAGTCACTATAAAATCTTTTTGACGGCCTTAAAACACATATATGCATGATTGAATCACTATGAAATTTTTTTGATGGCCTTAGAACACATACATGCTTGATTGATTTTTTTTTTAATGCCTTAGAACATATATACGCAGGATTTAATGACGATGAAATGGTTTTGACAGCCTTAGAACACATATATGCATGATTGAATCACTATGAAATTGTTTTGACAACGTTAGAACACATATATTCATGATTGAGTCACTATAAATTTTTTTGGACAGACTTAGAACACATGTATGCATAATGGAATCACTATGAATTTTTTTTGCAGCCTTAGAACAGATATATGCATGATTCAATAACTATTAATTTTTTTTGACAATGTTAGAACACATATATTCTTGATTTAAATTTTTTCATTGCCTTCGAACTCATATATGCATGATTGAATCATGATGAAATTTTTTTGACAACGTTAGAACGCATATATGCATGATAGAGTGACTATGAAATCTTTTTGATGGCCTTAGAACATATAAGCATGATTGAATCACTATGAAATTTTTTTGACGACCCTAGAACACATATATGCATGATTGGATTTTTTTTGATAGCCTTAGAACACATCAGCGTGCTTGAAATTTTTTTGACAACCTTAGAACACATATATGAATGATTGAATCACAATGAAATTTTTTTGACAACCTTTGAAGAAATATATGCATGATTGAATCACAATGAATTTTTTTTTGACAATGCTAGAACACATATATGAAAGATTCAGTCACTATAAAATCTTTTTGACGGCCTTAGAACACATATATGCATGATTGAATCACTGTGAAAATTTTCTTACGCCCATAGAACACATATATGCTTGACAGAACTTTTTTTTATTGCCTTGAACAAATATAAGCATTATTTAATGATGATTTTTTTTTACAGCGTTAGAACACATATGTGCAAGATTGAATCACTGAAATTTATTTAAAAACATTAGAACACATATATGCATGATTGAGTCATTAAATTTTTTTTTGGACAGCCTTAGAACACATCTATGCATGATGAAATCACTATGATTTTTTTTATAGCCCCAAAACAGATATATGCCTGATTCAATGACTATGATTTTTTTTTGACAATGTTAGAACACATATAAGCATGATTGAAATTTTTTTTATTGCCTTCGAACGCATATATGCATGATTGACTCATGATGATTTTTTTTTGACAATGATAGAACACATATATTCATGATTGAGTCACTATCAAATCTTTTTGACGGAATTAGAACACATATAAGCATGATTGAATCACTATAATTTTTTTTTATGGCCTTAGAACACATATATGCGTGATTGAAATTTTTTTGACAACCTTAGAACACATCAGCAAGATTGAATTTTTTTTGACAGCCTTTGAACACATATATGCATGATTGAATCACTATGATTTTTTTTTGAAAGCCTTAGAACGCATATATAGATTATTGAATCACCATGAAATTTATTTGGCAGCCTTACAAACACCTTTTTATAAATTATTGAATCACTATAAATTTTTTTTGATAGGATTAAAACAATATATGCATGATTGAATCACTATGATTTTTTTTTGATAGCCTTAGAACACATATATACATGATTGAATCACTATGACAATTTTTGGACAACGTTAGAACATATATACGTATGATTGAGTCACTATGATTTTTTTTTGATATCTTTAGAGCCTTTATATGCATGATTGAATCACTATGAAATTTTTTCGACAGCCTTAGCACTAATATATGCAAGATTAAATTTTTTTTGATAGCCATACAACACATATATGAATGATTTAATCACTATGGATTTTTTTGACAGCCTTAGAACGCATATATGCATGATTGAATAACGTGGAAAATTTTTAGATAATGTGCATATATGCATGATTGAGTAACTATGAATTTTTTTTGATAGCCTTAGAACACATACATGCATGATTGAATCACTATGAAAATTTTTAATAGCCTTAGAATACGTATATGCATGGTTGAAATTTTTTTGATTGCCTTAGAACATATATGCATGTTTGAATGATGATGAATTTTTTTGATAGCCTTAGAACACATATATGCATGATTGAATCACTATGAATTTTTTTTACAACGTTCGAGCACATATATGCATGATTGAATAATCATGCATGTATCTGTTCTAAGGATGTCAAAAAAATTTCATAGTGATTCAATCTTGCATATATGTGTTATAAGGTGTCAACAAAATTTCATAGTGATTCAATGATTCATATATATGTTATAAGGCCGTCAAAAAAAATTCATAGTGATTCAATCATTCATATATGTGTTCTAAAACTATGAAAAAAAATTATAGTGACTCAGTCATGCATATATATGTTCTAAGGTTGTCCAAAAAATTTCATAGTGATTCAATCAAGCATATATGTGTTGTAACGTTGTCAAAAAAATTTCATAGTGATTCAATCATGCATATTGGTGATCTAAGGCTGTCAAAAAAAATTCAATCAAGCATATACGTGTCAAAAAAAAAGAATTTTTTTTGAAAGCCTTAGAACACGTATATGCTTGATTGAATTTTTTTTGACAGCCTAAGAACACATATATGCATGATTGAATCACTATGACATTTTTTTGATGGCCTTAGAACACACATATGCTTGATTGAAATTTTTCTGATTGCCTTACAACATATATATGGATGATTTAATGATGATGAATTTTTTTTCACAGCCTTAGAACACATATATGCATGATTGAATCACCATGAAATTTTTTTGACAACGTTAGAAGACATATATGCATGATTGAATCACTATATATTTTTTTGGAAAACTTAGAACACAAGTATGCATGATGGAATCACTATAAATTCTTTTTGACAATGTTAGAACACATATATGCATAATAGCAATTTTTTCATTGCCTTTGAACACATATATACATGATTGACTCATGATGATTTTTTTTTGACAATGTTAAAACACAAATATACATGATTGAGTCACTATAAAATCTTTTTGAAAGACTTAGAACACATATACTCATTATTGAATCACTATGAAATTTTTTTGACTGCCTTAGAACACATATATGCATGATTAAATCACTAACGTATATGATTTTTTTTTGATTGCTTTACAACATATATGTGCATGATTAATTGACCATAATTTTTTTGACAGCCTTAGAACACATATATGCATGATTGAATCACTATGATTTTTTTTTGACAATGTTAGAACACGTATATGCATGATTGAATCCCTATAAAATTTTTTGGATAGACTTAGAACACAAGTATGCATGATGGAATCACTATAATTTTTTTTTACAGATATATGCATGATTCAATCACTTTGAAATTGTTTTCACAATGTTAGAACACATATATGCATGATTGAAATTTTTTATTGCCTTCGAAAACATATATGCATGATTGACTCATGATGATTTTTTTTTGACAATGTTAGAACACATATATGCATGATTGAATCACTATAAATTTTTTTTGACTGCCTTAGAAAACATATATGCATGATTGAATTTTTTTGATAGCCTTAGAACACATAAGCATGATTGCATTTTTTTTGACAGCCTTAGAACATATATATACATGATTGAATCACTCTGAAATTTATTTGACAGCCTTACAACACCTTGATACATTATTGAATCACTACAAATTTTTTTTGATAGGATTAAAACAATAGATGCATGATTGAATCACTATGAATTTTTTTGGCAGCCTTAGAACATCTGTATGCATGATTGAATTTTTTTTTATAGCCTTAGAACACACATATGCATGATTGAAATTTTTTTGACTGCCTTAGAACACATATATACATGATTGAATCACTATGAAATTTTTTTGACAGCCTTAGAAGAAATATTTGCATGATTAAATCGCTATGAATTTTTTTCACAACGTTAGAACACATATATGCATGATTGAGTCACTATGAAATCTTTTTGATGGCCTTAGAACACATATATGCATGATTGAATCACTATGAATTTTTTTTTATGGCCTTAGAACGCATATATGCTTGATAGAAATTTTTTTGATTGCCATAGATCAAATATATAGATGATTTAATGACGATGAATTTTTTTTATAGCCTTAGAACACATCAGAAAGATTGAATTTTTGTGGACAGCACTAGAACACATATATGCATGTTTGAATCACTATGAATTTTTTTTGAAAGCCTTAGAATGCATATATACATAATTGAATCAATATGAAATATTTTTGACCGCCTCACAACACTTTTATACATTATTGAATCACATATATGCATAATTGAGTCACTATGAAATTTTTTGGACAGCCTTAGCACACTTGTATGCATGATGGAATCACTATGGTTTTTTTTACAATGTTAGAACACATATATGCATGATTAAAATTTTTTTCATTGCCTTCGAACACATATATGTATAATTGACTCAGGATGAATTTTTTTTGACAACGTTAGAACACATATATGCGTGATTGAGTCGCTGTCAAATCTTTTTGATGGAATTTGAACACATATATGCGTGATTGAATCACTATGAAATTTTTTTGACGGCCTTAGAACACATATATGCATGATTGAAATTTTTTTGATACCCTTAGAACACATAAGCTAGATTGACATTTTTTTGACAGCCTTAGAACACATATATGCTTGGTTGAATCACTATGATTTTTTTTTGAAAGCCTAAGAATGCATATATACATCATTGAATCACTATGAAATTTATTTGACTGGCTTACAACTCCTTTATACATTATTGAATAACTAATTTTTTTTTTGAAAGGATTAGTGCAATATACACATAATTGAATCACTATAAATTTTTTTTGACAGTCTTAGAACATATATATGCATGATTGAGTCACTATGATTTTTTTTTGACAGCCTTAGAACTCATATATGCAAGATTAAATGTTTTTTGACAGCCTTATAACACATATATGAATGATTGAATCACTATTAAATTTTTTTGACAGCCTTAGAATGCATATATGCATGACTGAATAACTCTGAAATTTTTTAAACAATGTTAGAATACATATATGCAATATTGCGTAACTACGAAATTTATTTGATAGCCTTACAACTCATATATGCATGATTCAACCACTATGAAAATTTTTAACAGACTCAGAACACATATTTGCATGGTTGATTTTTTTTTATTGCCTTATAACATATATGCATGGTTGAATCACGTTGAATTTTTTTTGACAGCCTTAGAACACATATGTGCATGATTGAATCACTATGATTTTTGTTTTAGAACGTTAGAACACATATATGCATGATTGAGTCACTATGAATATTTTTTAAGGCCTTAGAACACATGAATGCATGATTGTTTCACAATGAATTGTTTTTGACAGCCTTTGAACATATATACGCTTGAATGCATGACTGAGTCACAATGAATTTTTTTTGACAGCATTAGAAAACATATATGCACGATAGAATCACTATGAAAGTTTTTTGAGAGCCTTAGAACACATATATGCATGATTGATTTACTATAATTTTTTTTGACAACCTTAGAACACATATATGCATGATCGAATCACTATGAAATGTTTTTGACAGCCTCAGAACACATATATGCATGATTGTATCACTATGAATTTTTTTTGACAACCTTAGATCACTAGTATGCATGATTGAATCACTATGATTTTTTTTTTGACAATGTTATAACTCATATATGCAAGATTGATTCACAATGAAATTTTTTGGACAAACTTAGAACACATATATGCATGACTGAATCACTATAAATTTTTTTTATAGCCTTAAAACACATATATTAATGATTGAATCACTATGAATTTTTTTTAACAGCCTTATAACACATATATGATAGATTGAATCACTTTGAAATTTTTTTGACAACCTTATAACACATATATGCATGATTGAATCACTATACATTTTTTTTGACAGCCTTACAATAGATACATGCATGATTGAATCACTATAATTTTTTTTCAAAGCCTTAGAACACGTATATGCATGATTGAGTCAATATGAAGTTTTTTTGACAGCCTTAGAACACATTTATGCATGATTGAATCAATATGATTTTTTTTTGATAGCCTTAGAACACATATATTGATGATTGAGTCACTATGAATTTTTTTTGATAGCCCTAGAACACATATATGCATGATTGAGTCACTATGATTTTTTTTGACAGCCTTAGAATTGGTATATGCATGATTGAAATTGTTTCGAAATCTTTAGAACATATATATGCATGATTGAATTTTTTTTGACAGCCTTAGAACACATATATGCATGATTGAATTTTTTTTGACAGCCTTAGAGCACATATATTCATGATTGAAATTGTTTTGACAGTCTTAGAACACATATATTCATGATTGAATTTTTTTTCACAGCCTTAGAACACATACATGGATGATTGAATCACTATGATTTTTTTTTTTTACAATGTTAAAACACATATATGCGTGATTGAGTCACTATGAAATTTTTTTGACAGCCTTAGAACACAGATATCCATGATTGAATCTCTATGAATTTTTTTTGACAGCTTCAGAATATGTATATACATGATTGATTTTTTTTTGATAGACGTAGAACACATATACGCATGATTGAATCACTATGAAATTTTTTTGAAAGCCTTAAAACACATATATGCTTGATTGAATCACTATGATTTTTTTTAACAAGTTAGAACATATATATGCATGATTGTGTCTCTATGATTTTTTTTTACTATGTTAACACATATATGAATGATTGAGTCACCATGAATTTTTTTTGACAACCTTACAACACATATATGCATGTTTGAATCACAATGATTTTTTTGACTGCCTTGGAACACATATATGGATGATTAAATTGTTTTTGCCAACCTTAGAACACATGTATGAATGATTGAATCACTATGAAATTTTTTGAAAGCCTTAGAACACATATATGCACGCTTGAGTCACTTTGAATTTTTTTGACAGCCTTAGAACACATATATGCATGATTGAATCACTATGAAAGTTTTTTGACCGCCTCAGATCACATATATGCATGAATGGATTGTTTTTACAGCCTTAGAACACATATACGCATGATTGAATCACTATAAGTTTTTTTTGACAACCTTAGAAAACATATATGCTTGAGTGAATTTTTTTTGATAGCCTTAGAACACATATATGCATGATCGAATCACTATGAATTTTTTTTGACAACCTCATAACACATATATGCATGATTGAATCACTATGAATTTTTTTTGACGGCCTTAGAACACATATATGCTTGATTGAAATTTTTTTGATTGCCTTAGAACATATATATGCATGATTTAATGATGATAAAATTTTTGTGACACCCTTAGAACACATATATACATGATTGAATCACTATGATTTTTTTTTGACAACGTTAGAACACATATATGCATGATTGAATTACTGTAAAAAATTTTGGACAGACTTAGAACACATGTATGTAAGATGGAATCACTATGATTTTTTTTTACAGCCTTAGAACAAATGTATGCATGATTCAATCACTATGAATTTTTTTTATAGTGTTAGAACACATATATGCATGATTGAAATTTTTTCATTGCCTTCAAACACATATATGCATGATTGACTCAAGATAATTTTTTTTTGACAATGTTAGAACACATATATGCATGATTGAGTCACTATGAAATCTTTTTGACAGCCTTAGAACACATATGTGCATGATTAAATTACTATGAATTTTTTTTTACTGCCTTAGAACACATATAGGCATGATTGAAGTTTTTTTGATAGCCTTAGAACGCATCAGCGTGATCAAATTTTTTTTGACAGCCTTGGAACACATGTACATGATTGAATCACTATGTCATATATGCATGATTGAGTAAAAATGATTTTTTTTTACAGCCTTAGACCACCTATATGCATGATTACAAAAAATTTGACCGCCTTAGAACACATATATGTATGATTGAATTTTTTTTACAGCCTTCAAGTGCATATATGCATGATTGAATCAATATGAAATTTTTTTGACAGCCTTAGAACACATATATGATAGATTAAATCACTATGTAATTTTATTGACTGCCTTAGAACATATATATGCATGATTTAGTAACAATGATTTTTTTTTCACAGCCTTAGAAGACTTATAAGCATGATTGAAAATTTTTTGATTGCCTTACAACACATATATGCATGATTAAATCACTATACTTTTTTTTTGACAACGTTGGAACACATATATGCATGGTTGAATCACTATGATTTTTTTTACAGCCTTAGAACACCTATATGCATGATTGAATCACTATAAATTTCTTTTGACTGCATTAGAACACATATGCATGATTGAATCACTATGAGAAGGGATGATATTTGATATGGGATTCAGCATAAGTCCCCCGACTGAAGCAGCAGAAATTATGGGATTCATATTAAGCTCCTCACAACAACAAAATGAAGGTATGGTTAATGATATAATCAAATAAACAAATGAATTATTATATATTACTTAATTAGTGTGCTTAATTAATGTTATTTATATATTTATAATATTAATTAGTTGAATTACTTAGTATTTTATATTCCACCACTAAGATCCATCCAATTAAACTAAGAACTCCCAACCTAATTTGAGAAGGGATGATATTTGATATTACTGAATCATGAGAACTTCTTCAATATCTCATTTTTATTCCCTATCCAAGTTTTTGTAAATCCATATAATATAGTTCTTCTATTTCTTTGATCCAAAACCCAATCTTGCAATTCTTGTCACCTTCATCTTCTTTAAATGCATTCATAGGCATGACTTCGTATTCAATCCACATATAGTCACAGACAGAAAATGAAGGGCTTATAATCCATACGAAGAAAGTGGAATCTATACATATATAAAGTCAGTAGTAATATAGGGAATGAAATAATATACATGGGTAGTCTATATATAACTATTGAATATTAACTATCACATATACATGTGTTTCTTCCATAATGTAAACCATCGTCATCTTATTTCTATTGAATGAGATTGGACCCTGTAATCATTCTTCGAAGCATACACCGGAGTTCATGTATAACATGTAGCTACTTTATCTAGCTTGACAATCGTAACCTACTTGATTTTTACTTGTCTTTATCTCACAACGATTCAAAAGAAGAGATTCATCAAAGTGAATCATCACATATCAAGATTTGATGATTGATTGATTCAATTACAATTAATTCCAATTTTGGTTAATTGTTGAATAGAATGGAATGAAATAGCAACAGTTTCGCAGAACAAAGTTCGTGTTGTTTCATTGCATGACACAAACAAGTCACAATTATGAATCGTCGTAATTGACTAGAAAAATAAAGGAGATGTAGGACATGAATAGGACAAAAGAGGATCTTATGAAAAATTGGGAATTCCCTCCTTTTTTTACAATTCCGTAGTGTAATACGTAATATAATAAATATTAATATCATACATATATTTCTCTTGCTCTTGTTTTCTTCCTACACTATAATACATATCGTAAATAAATATATTTATATCAATCATGTTCCTCAAGCAGGTATCTTGAGCTATGCATGAATTAATTAATGGAATAAGATTCATGGGCTTACTTAATTTTGAATTTAAATCAATTTAAAAAGAAAAAGCGTCTCTTTGAAATTCAAAGCATTATTTTATTATTTATTTGCTGGGAAGCTACTTAATGATGACCTTCCATGGATTCACATATATAAGCCACAAATAAGGTTGCAAAAATCAGAATACCGCTTGTGCAGAATCTGAGGAACATCACACGTATAAGAATCACTAAATGCACTAAAGAAACAAGAACAACAACTACTAATTTATCGGTCAATATATTCCTGAAAAGTCGAAAACTAAGTGATAAAGGTTTTGTGAAATCTTTTGAGACATTAATTGGTAAAAGTATTGAAGTTGGTTGAATCTGATTACCGAAATATCCCAATCCCGTTTTAGTAAGGCCTGCATGGAAATGTGCCACTACGTGAGTAAAGGAAAAACAACAATAGTATTTATATCATTCGTAGGTGCAACTAACTCCCCATGAGGTAACTGTATGATTCTTCAAGGTAAAAGCACACCTGACCAGTTAGAAACAAAAATAAATAGGAACAAAGTTCCAATAAAAGGAACCCAAGGACCATATTCTTCTTGTCCATTTTGAGTTTTGCTCACGTCTTGAATGAATTCAAGAACATATTCGAAGAAATTCTAACTGTTGGTCAGAATAGTTTGTGGATTCTGAACGCTTATAGCAGCTGAACCTAAGCAATTACGACCAAACAAGTTATAAGTACTTTGGGAGGCACTTGAAAACCTCTTATTTGCCAATAGAAATGTTGGCCTACTTCCACACCGGATATCTCGCATAACCCCTTTATTGTGTTGATGGAACATTTTAGAACATTCGTAGTATCCTCTCACAGAAATGGAACTTAAGCATGAATTATTTTCATTCAACCATTTCTTTTTCTACTCTCCTACCTAATTTAATCATATATTTCAGGTACTAAATTAAAATAACAATTCATTGGTTTATTTGATTATATCATTGACCATTTCTTCATTTTTTGTTATGAGGAGCTTACCATGAATCCCCTAATTTCTGCTGCTTCCGTTATTGCTAGTGGATTGGCCATAAAACTTGCTTCTATTGGACCCAGAGTTGGTCAATGTTCTGCTGTGGGCCAAGCCGTAGAAGATATCGCTAGTCAACTACAAGAACAGGGTAAAATACAAGGTACTTTATTGCTTAGTCTGGCTTTTATGGAAGCTTTAACAAATTATGGCCTGGTCGTGGAAT
Source organism: Nuphar pumila (assembly GCF_984573655.1). Classification (NCBI taxonomy): domain Eukaryota; kingdom Viridiplantae; phylum Streptophyta; class Magnoliopsida; order Nymphaeales; family Nymphaeaceae; genus Nuphar; species Nuphar pumila. Next base: position 65,446,225 of record NC_143255.1, on the reverse strand, counting down.
TAGCACTTTTATTTGTTAATCCCTTTGTGTAATCTTAGATACATGAAAATGTTAAAAATACGTACTTCTTTTATTACTTTCTTCGTGCCTCTTACTTTTATACGTGAAAAAACATAAATACTATGCTTCAACTTATATGCATAAGCTAATTTTGATGATAAAATGTCTTGAATTTAGTCATAATTCATGCTTAAAAACATTATGCATAACTAAACCAATATAAAACACATGAATTAACATGCACAAGTCAAACTTTCTTAACAATGAACACTTATAAAGCATGAAAAAATTAACAAAAACAAGCTTAAATAGGTAAAACCCAGAGTCCTTAAGCTAGGACCAATCTAGAAACACCCTAAACCGGTCTGAAATGGTTCCGAATCCGTCATCTAAGGGTCTGAATCGGTATATGAACAAAAGCTTATATAACCCTGTATCCGAATGAGAAAATCCCTGTCTTTTTATAGATTCATGAAAACAGGATCTCTACATCTCAGAATCGATGAAAAACTGAAAGAAACCGGTCAAAAATAGCTTCGAACCGGTCCTGAAAAGTGCCATATCGGTCACTGATCAAGTTCAGGTATAAATAGCGCATAAACCCTATTACAGATCTTATCCGATCCAATTCAGATCTAGATCCGATACATAACTGAAACCCATGTTTGACCCGATCCAAATAGGATCTAGGTCAGAACCAATCCAAACAAGATCCGGGTCGGACCCGTCCCAAACAAGATCTGGACTGAACCCGATCCAAACGAGATCTGGGACGGAGCCGATCCAAACCAGATCTGGGACAGTCTCGATCCAAACAGGATCCGGATCTGGCCCAATCCAAACGTGATCTGGGTCAAACTTGATCCAAACTGGAACCGGGATGGACCTGATCCAAACCGGATCCGGATTGGTCTTGATCCAAACAGGTTATGGGACAGACCCGATCCAAACCAGATCCGGGTTCAACCCGATACAATAATAATTCGGGTCCAACTCGATCCAAACATGATCCGGGTCTGACCAGATCCAAACGTGATCCGGATCGAACCCTATCCGAAACGAAAATGGGCCTGACCCGATCCAAATATAATCCAGGTCCAATCGGATCCAAACTGAAATAGGTTCGGATCTGGGGTTGACCAGATCCAAACATAATCTGGGTTTGACCCAATCCTAACCAGATCTAGGTCTGACCTGATCCAAGCATAATCAGGGTTTGACCCGATCCAAACCAGATCCGGGCACGACCCGATCCAAACAGGATCCGGGTTTGACCCGACACAAACAGGATCCGGGTCGGACCCGACCCAAACATGATTTGGGCCGGACTTGTCCCAAACAAGATCTAGGCCAGAGCCATTCAAAACAGGATTAAGGTCAGACCCTTCCAAAACAAGATCCGGGCCGAAGTCGATCCAAATCGGATTTCGGCTGAAACCATACCAAACAGCATTCGGGTTAGACCCGTCCAAAAAAATAGCCACACCTGACCTGATCCAAACCAGATCCGGGTCCAACCCGCTATAAACATGATCCGGGTCCAATTCGATCCAAACATGATCCGGGGCCGACCCAATCCAAACGTGGTCCAAGCCGCAACCGATCTAAACCAGATTTGGGTCCGACCCGATACAAACAGGATCTGAGACAGACCGATCCATACCGAATTTGGGTCTAACCCAATCCAAAAAGGATCCCGTCCAGACGACACCCGATCCAAAGATGATTCGATCAAAACCGGAACTGGGTCAGACCTGTCCAAAATCAGGTCCGGATCGGCCCTGATCCAAACAGGATACGGTCTGGATCCGACCCAAACAAGATCCGGGATGGACCCGATCTAGACCACATCTGGGTCTAACACAATCCAAACAGGATCTAGTCTCCAGCCGACCAAATAGGATCCGTGCGACACCCGAACCAAACCGGATTCGGGTCTCACCCAATCGAAACCGAAATTGGGTCAGACCTGTCCCAAACCTAGTCCGGATCGGGCCCGATCCAAACAAGATCCGGTCTTGACCCGATCCAAACATGATCCGGATCAGACCCGAACCAAACGTGATCCAGATTGGACCCGATCTAAACTTGATCTGGGCCAGAATCGATCCAAACAGGATCCGTGTCAAACCGAAGCCAAACAAGATCCGAGATGGAACCGATCCAAACGTGATCCGAATTAGACCCAATTTAAACAGGATTCAGGCCAGAACCGATCCAAACAGGATACGCACCAGACCCGATCCAAACAGTATCCCGGCCGGACCAGACCCAAACAGGATCCGGGTCGAACCCGGTCCAAACATGATCCGGATCAGACCCAATCCAAACATGATCCAGGCCGAACCCGACCTAAACACATATAAAATTTTATGCATGATTAAATCACTATAATTTTTTTTTCACAACCTTAGAACACATATATCCAATCCAGAATTACTATGAATTTTTTTTGATAGCCTTAGAACATATATATGCATGATTGAATCACTATGAAATTTTTTGCACAACTTTAGAACACATATATGCAAGATTGAATCACTATGTTTTTTTTTCACAGCCTTAGAACACATATATGGATGATTGAAAAACTATGAAGCTTTTTTGACAATGTTAGAATACATATATGCATGATTGAATCAATATGATTTTTTTATAGCATTAGAACACATATATGAATAATTGAATCATTATAATTTTTTTTGACAACCTTAGAACACAAGAGCATGATTGAATCACAATAAAATTTTCTTTGACAGCCTTAGAAAACATATAAGCATCAATGAATCACTGTGTTTTTTTTTACAGCATTAGAACACATATATGCATGATTGAATCACTATGATTTTTTTTTCACAGCCTTAGAACACATATATGCATGATTGAATCACTATAAAGTTTTTTGACAGCCTTAGAACACAAATATGCATAATTAAATTGCTATGAAATTTTTTTGACAGCTTTAGAATTTGCATGATTGAATCGCTATGATTTTTTTTGAAAACATGATTGAATCACTATGATTTTTTTTTGAAAACGTTAGAAATCATATATGAATGATTGAATCACAATTAATTTTTTTTGACAACCTTAGAACACATATATGCATGATTGAATCACTATGATTTTTTTTGAAAGCCTTAGAACACATATATGCTAGATTAAATCACTATGAAATTTTTTTGACAGCCTTAGAACACATATAAGCATGACTGAATCACAACAAATTTTTTTTGACAACATTAGAACACATATATGCATGATTGAATCATTATGATTTTTTTTTGAAAAACTTAGAACACATATTTGCAAGAATGAATCACTATAATTTTTTTTGACAGCCTTAGAACATATATATGCATGATGGAATCACTATGAATTTTTTTTGATAGCTTTAGAACATATATGCTTGATAGAATCACTATGAATTTTTTTTGACATCCTTAAAACACATATATGCATGATTGAATCATTATGATTTTCTTTTGAAAAACTTAGAACACATATACCAGATTGAATCAATATGATTTTTTTTCAATGTTAGAAGATAGAACACACATATATGAATGATTAAATCACTATAAAATTCTTTTGGCAACCTTAGAACATATATATGCTTAATGGAATCACTATGAATTTTTTTGATAGCATCAGAATACATATATGCATGATTGAATCACTATGATTTTTTTTCGACAGCCTCAAAACACATATATACAAGATTGAATCACTATGAAATTTTTTTGACAGCCTCAGAAAACATATATGCATGATTGAATAACAATAAAATTTTTTTGACAGCCTCAGAAAACATATATGCATGATTGAATAACAGAGAAACTTTTTTGACAACCTTAAAGCACATATATGCAAGATTGAATCTCTACAATTTTTTTTTGACAGCATTAGAACACATATATGCATCATTGAGTCACTGTAGAATTTTTTTGACAACCTTAGAACACATATCTACAGGATTGAATCAGTATGATTTTTTTTTACAGCCTTAGAACACATATATGCATGATTAAATTACTGGGAAATTCTTTAAACAGTCTTAGAACACATATATGCAAGATTGAATCACTATGAAATGTTTTTGACAACCTTAGAACACATATACTTATGATTGAATCAATATGATTTTTTTTTGACAGCATTAAAACATATATATGCTTGATTGAATCACTATAATTTTTTTGAGAACCTTAGAACACAAATATGCATGATTGAATCACCATGAATTTTTTTTGACAGCCTTAGAACACATGCATGCATGATTTAGAACACATATATGCAAGATTGAGTCACTATGAATTTTTTTTGACAGCCTTAGAAGATACATATGCATGATTGAATTACTATAAAAAATGTTTAACAGCCTTAGAACACATATATGCATGATTGAATCACTTTGATTTTTTTTTAAGAAAGTTAGAACACATATATGCAGGATTGAGTCACTATGATTTTTTTTGAAAGCCTTAGAACACATATATGCATGATTGAATCAGTATGATTTTTTTTTGACAGCCTTAAAAAACCATATATGCATGATTGATATTTTTTTGACAGCCTTAAAACACATATTTGAATGATTGAATCACTATGTAATTTTTTTGACAACGGTAGAACACATATATGCATGATTAAATCACTATAATTTTTTTTGACAACGTTAGAACACATATATGCATGATTGAGTCGCTATGAATTTTTTTTGACACCCTTAGAACACATGTATGCATGATTCAATAACTATGATTTTTTTTTGATAGCCTTATTACATATATATGCATGATTGAATCAATATGATTTTTTTTTTACAACGTTAGAACACACATATGCTTGATTGAGTGACTATGAATTTGTTTGACAGCCTTAGGACACATATATGTATGATTGAAATTTTTGTGACAGCCTTAGAACACATATATGCTTGATTGAATCACTATGAAAATTTTTTGACGACATTAGAACACATATATGCATATTAGAGTCACTATAATTTTTTTTGACAGCCTTCGAACACCCATATGCATAATTGAATCACAATAAATTTTTTTGATAGCCTTAGAACATATATATGCATGATTGATTTTTTTTTTACAGCGTTAGAATATATATATGAATGATTGAAATTTTTTTGACAGTCTTAGAACACATATATGCCTGATTGAATCACTATGAAGTTTTTTTGACAACCTTAGAACACACATATGCATGATTAAATCACTATGATTTTTTTTTAAACATTAGAACATATATATGCAGGATTGAGTCACTATGAAAATTTTTTGACAGCCTTAGAACACATATATGCTTGATTGACTCACTATAAAATTTTATGACAATGTTAGAAAATATATATGTATTATTATTGAGTAAATATGAATATTTTTCGACTAGGTTAGAACACATATATGCAGGATTGAGTCACTATGGTTTTTTTTTGACAGCCTTAGAACACATGTATGCTTGATTGAATCACTATGATTTTTTTTTGACAGCCTTAGAACACTTATATGAATGATTGAATCACTAAGAATTTTTTTTAATAGCCTTAGCACAGATATATGGTTGATTGAATCACTATGATTTTTTTTACAATGTTAGAACACATATTTGCATGATTCAGTCACTATGAATTTTTTTTGACCGCCCTAATACACATGTATCCATGATTGAATAACAATGGATTTTTTTTGACAGCCTTAGAACATATATATCCATGATCAAATTTTTTTTGACAGCCTTTGAACACATATATGCATGATTGAATCAATACAATTTTTTTTTTGACAGCCTTAGAACACACACACACATAAACACACACACACAGATATATATATGATTGAATCACTATGATTTTTTTTGACAAAGTTAAAACACATATATGCAGGATTTAGTCAATATTAAAAATTTTTGACAGCCTTAAAACACATATATGCATGATTGAATCATTATAAAATCTTTTTGACAGCCTGGGGACACATATATGCATGATTAAAATTTTTTTGACAGCCTTTGAAAATATATATACATGATTTAATCACTATGAATTTTTTTTGACAGCATTAGAACACATATATGCATGACCGAATCACGTTGATTTTTTTTTGACAACCATAGAACATATATATGCATGGTTGAATCACTGTGAGTTTTTTTTGACAACGTTAGAACACATATTTGCATGATTGAGTCACTATGAAATTTTTTTGATAGCCTTTGAACACATGTATTCATGATTTAATAAATATGATTTTTTTTTACAGCCTTAGAACACATATATGCATGATATAAATTTTTTTGACAGCCTTAGAAAATAAATATATAGGATTGAATCACTATGATTTTTTTTGACACCCTTAGACCACATATATGCATAATTGAATCACTATGAAATTTGTTTGAGAGCCTTAGAACACATGTATGCATGATTGAAAAACTATGAAATTTTTTTGATAGACTTAGAACACATATATATATGATTGAATCACTATGAAATTTTTTGACAGCCTTAGAACACATGTATGCATGATTCACTCACTATGAAATTATTTTGACTACCTTAGAACACATATAAGCATGGTTGAATCACTATGAATTTTTTTTGACAACGTTAGAACACACATATACATGATTGCGTCACTATGAAATTTTTTTGACAGCCATAGAACACATACATGATTAAATTTTTTTTGACAGCCATGGAACACATATATGCATGATTGAAATTTTTTTGATAGCCGTAGAATACATATATGCATGATTGAATCACTATAAAAAAAATTTGACATCCTTAGAACACAGATACATGATTGATATTTTTTTGACACCCATACAAAACATATATGCATGATTAAATCAATATTAAATTTTTTTGACAGCCTTAGAACACATCTATGCATGATGTAATCACTATGATTTTTTTTTACTCTGTTAGAACACATATATGCATCATTGAGTCACTATAAATTTGTTATGACAGCCGTAGAACACATGTATGCATGATTGAATCAGAATGAAATTTTTTCGACTACGTTAGAACACATATATGCAAGATTGAATCACTATAAATTTTTTTTATAGCCTTAGAACACATATATGTTTGACTGAATAATTATGATTTTTTTTACAACTTTAGAGCACTCATATGCAAGATTGAATCACTACAAATTTTTTTTGACAGCATTAGAACACATATATGTATGATTGAAGCACTATGAAATTTTTTTGACAGCTTTAGCACACATATATGCATGATTTAAATTTTTTTCACGGCCTTAGAACACATATACGTATGATTGAATCACTAAGAATTTTTTTGACTGCCTTAGAACACATATATGAATTATTGAATCACTATGAATTTTGTTTGACAATGTTAGAACAGATATATGCTTGATTGAGTCACTATGAATTTTTTTGACAACCTTAGAACATATATATGCACGATTGAATCATTATGAAAATATTTTTGACAGCCTTTGAACACATATATGCATGATTAAATCACTATGATTTTTTTTTGACAATGTTAGAACACACATATACAAAATTGAGTCGCTATGAATTTTTTTCAAAATTGTTAGAACACATTTATGCATGATTGAGTCACTATAATTTTTTTTGACAAACTTAGGACAAATTTACGCAAGATTGAATCACTATGAATTTTTTTGATAGTCATTGAACACATATGCATGATTTAAATTTTTTTGACAGCCTTAGAACACAAATATGCATGATTGAATTTCTATGAATTTTTTTTGATTGCCTTATAAAACATATCTGTGTGATTGTGTCACTATGATTTTTTTTTGACAGCCTTAGAACGCATATATGTAAGACAAAATCACTATGAATTTTTTTGATAGCCTTAGAACACATATATGTAAGACAAAATCACTATAAAACTTTTTTGACACCCTTAAAACGCATATATTCATAATTAAATTTTTTCTGCCAGCCTTAGAACATATATATGCATGACTAAATCACTATATAAATTTATGATAGCCTTAGAACACATATGGATGACTGAAATTTTTCTGACATTCTTAGAGCACATATATGAAAGATTAAGTCACTATAATTTTTTTTTAAAGGCCTTAGAACACAAATATAAATGATTGAATACTTATAAAAAAATTTTAACAACTTTAGAACACATTTAGGCATGATTTTAATTTTTTTGACAGCCTTAGAATACATATATGCATGATTGAATCACTATAATTTTTTTTAACACCCTTAGAACACATATTCGCATGATTGAATCACTATGATTTTTTTTTACAACGTTAAAAAACATATATGCATGATTGAGTGACTATAAAACCTTTTTTGACAGCCATAAAACACTTGTATGCATGATTGAGTGACTATAAAATCTTTTTGACAACCTTGAGAACATATATGCATGATTGAATCACTATGAATTTTTTTTAATAATGGAAAAACACATACATGCATGATTGAGTCTCTATGATTTTTTTTGACAGCCTTAGGACACATATATGCATGATTGAATCACTATGATTTTTTTTGATAGCCTTAGAACACATGTATGTGATTGAATTTTTTTTGACAACCTTAGAATAACTATATACAAGATTGAATCGCTATGAATATTTTTTGACAGCCTTAGAACACATAGATGCATGATTGAATCACTATCATTTTTTTTTGACATAGTTAGAACAAATATATGCAAGATTGAGTCACTATGAATTTTTTTTGACATCGTTAGAACACATATATGCATGATTTAATCACTATGAAAATCTTTTCACAGCCATAGAACACATATGTGCATGATTGAATCACTATCAATTTTTTTTCATAGCCTCAGAATAAATATATAGCCACTATGAAATTTTATTGACAACCTTAAAAGACATATATGCATGATTTAGTCACTTTAAATTTTTTTTAACAGTTTTTGAAGACATATATGCATGATTGAGTCACTATGATTTTTTTTTTACTGCCTTAGAACACATAAATGCATCTCTGAGTCATTATGAATTTTTTTATAAATGTCTCAATTTTTTTTGACAGCCTTAAAATGCATATATGCATGATTGAATCACTATAATTTTTTTTTGATAGCCTTAGAACACATATATGCGTGATTGAATAAGTATGAATTTTTTTGGACAATGTTAGAACACATATATCCATGATTCAATCAGTATGAAATTTGTTTGAAAGCCTTAGAGCACATGTATGCATGATTGAATCACTATGAATTTTTTTTAACAACCTTAGAATACATTTATGCATGATTGAGTCACTATGATTTTTTTTTTACAATGTTAGAACACATATATGCATGATTGAGTCACTATGATTTTTTTTGACAGCCTTAATACACATGTATGCATGATTGAATCACTATAAAATTTTTATGACAGCCTTAGAAAACCTATATACATGATTGAATCACTATGATTTTTTTTTGACATCGTTAGAACCCATATATGCATGATTGAATCACTGTGAAATTTTTTTGAGAGCCTTAGAACACATATATGCAGTACTGAATCACTATGAATTTTTTTTGACAGCCTTAGAACACATATATGCATTGTTGAATCACTGTGATTTTTTTTTTAAAACGTTGGAACATATATATGCATGATTGAGTCACTATGAAATTTTTTTGATAGCCTTTGAGCACATGTATGCATGATTCAATCACTATGAATTTTTTTTGACAGCCTTAGAACACATATTTGCATGATTTAATTTTTTTGACAGCCTTAGAAAATATATATACATGCTTGAATCACTTTGAATTTTTTTTGACACCCTTAGACCATATATATGCTTAATTGAATCACTATAAAATTTGTTTGACAGACTTAGAACACATATATGCATGATTGAAAAACTACAAATTTTTTTTGACAGACTTAGAACACATATATACATGATTGAATCATTATGATTTTTTTTGGACAACGTTAGAACACATATAGTCAAGATTCAGTCACTATAAATGTTTTTTGACAGCCTTATAACACATGTATGCATGATTCACTCACTATGAAATTATTTTGACAACCTTAGAACACATATGCATGGTTGAATCACTATGATTTTTTTTGACAACGTTAGAACACATATATGCATGATTAAGTCACTATGAAATTTGTTTGACAGCCATAGAACACATATATACACGATTAAATTTTTTTGACTGGCTTAGAACACATATATGCATAATTAATTTTTTTTTGATTGCCATAGAACAAATATATGAATGATTGAATCACTATAAAAAAATTTAGACAACCTTAGAACACATATATCCATGATTGATTTTTTTTACAGCCTTACAACACATATATGCATGTTTGAATCACTATGAAATTTATTCGACAGCCTTAGAACACATACATGCATGATTGAATCACTATGAAATTTTTTTGACAACGTTATAACACATATATGCATGATTGAGTCACTATGAAATTTTTTTCACAACCTTAGAACATATATATGCTTCATTGAATCACTATGATTTTTTTTAGAAATCTTACAACACATATATGCTTGAATGAATTTTTTTTGACAACCTTTAAACACATATACGCATGATTCAACCACTATGAAATTTTTTTGACAGCCTTAGAAGACTTATAATCATGATTGAATCACTTTGAATTTTTTTTTACAACGTTAGAACACATATATGAATGATTGAGTCACTATGTATTTTTTTAACTACCTTAAAACACATATATCTGTGATGGAATCACTATGAATTTTTTTTGACATCCTTAGAACACATAAGCATGATTGAATTTTTGTTGGCATTCTTAGAACACATATATGCATGGCTGGGTCACTATAATTTTTTTTGATAGCCTTAGAACACATGTATGCATGATTCAATCACTGCAAATTTTTTTGACAACCTTACAATGCATATATGCATGATTGAATCACTATGACATTTTTTTGACAATCTTAGAACACATATATGCATGACTGAGTCACTATGAATTTTTTTTTACACCCTTTGAACTCATATATGCATGATTGAATCACTATGATTTTTTTTTTGACTGCCTTAGGACACATATATTCTTGATTGAAATTTTTTGACAGCCTTATAACACATATACGCATGATTGAATTACTATAAATTTTTTTTGACATCCTCAGAGCAAATAAATGCATGATCAAATTTTTTTTGACAGTCTTGGAATACATATATGCTTGATTGAGTCAGTATGAAATTGTTTTGACAGCCTTAGAACACATGTATGCATGATATAATCACTATGAATTTTTTTAGAAACATTGTCGTCAACCACCAAGTTATATGCTTCATTGAATCACTATGAAATTCTTTAGAAATCTTAGAACACATAAATGCTTGATTGAATTTTTTTTGACAACCTTTGAACACATATATGCATGATTCAGTCACTATGAATTTTTTTTGACAGCCTTAGAACGCATATTCATGATTGAATCACATTGATTTTTTTTTACAACGTTAGAACAAAGATATGCATGCTTGAGTCACTATGAATTTTTTTTGACAGCCTTAAAACACATATATCCATGATGGAATCACTACGAATTTTTTTTGACATCCTTAGAACACATATATGCATGATTGATTTTTTTTTAACTTCCTTAGAACACATATATGCGTGATTGAATCACTTTAAATTTTTTTTGACAACATTAGAACACATATATACATGATTGAATAAACACAAAAAAAATTGACAGCCTTAGAACACATAATTGCTTGATTGAAAATTTTTTGACATCCCAGAACACATATATGCATGATTGAATCACGATGAATTTTTTTTGACAGCCTAATAACATATATGGATGATTTAATCACAATGATTTTTTTTTGACAACATTAGAACAAATAGATGCAGGATAAAGTCACTATAAATATTTTTTGACAGTCGTAGAACACATATATGCATGATTAAATGACTATGAATTTTTTTTGACAGCCTTATAACACATATATGCATGATTGAATTTTTTTTGACTGCCTTAGAACACATATATGCTTGATTGAATCACTATGATTTTTTTTTGACAGCCTTAGAACATATATATTCGTGATCAAAATATTTATGACAGACTTAGAGCATATATATGCTTGATTGAATCACTATGAATTTTTTTTGACAACATTAGAACACATATACGCATGATTGTTCTCTATGAAAATTTTTTCATCGCCTTAAGACATATATCCATGATTGAATTTTTTTTTATAGCCTTACAACACATATATGCATGTTTGAATCACTATGCACTTTTTTTGACAGCCTTAGATCACATATATGCATGATTGAATCACTATGATTTTTTTTTGACTATGTTAAAACACATATATGTATGATTGAGTCACTATGAATTTTTTTTGACAGCCTTAGAAAACGTGTATGCTTTATTCAATCTTTGAACACATGTATGCATGATTCACTCACTATGATTTTTTTTGACAGCCTTAGAAGACATATATTCATGATTGAATCACTTTGATTTTTTTTTTACAATGTTAGAACACATATATGCATCATTGAGTCCATGTGAAATTTTTTGAGAGCCTTAAAACACATATATCCATGATGGAATCCCTATAAAAAAATTTTGACAGCTTAGAACACATATAAGCATGATTGATTTTTTTTTGACATTCATATAACACATATATACAAGATTGAGTCACTATGAAATTTTTTTGACAACCTTAGAACACATGTATGATTGATTCAATCACTATAAATTTTTTTTGAGAGCCGTAGATTGAATATATGCATGATTGAATCACAATAATTTATTTTCTGCGTCAGAAAACATATATGCATGACTGAGCCACTATGAATTTTTTTGACAGCCTTTGAACGAATATATGCATGATTGAATCACTATGAAATTATTTTGACTGCCTTAGAACACATATTCTGGATTGAATTTTTTTTTGATAGCCTTATAATAGATATACGCATGATTGAATTACAATGATTTTTTTTGATAACCTTAGAACACATATATGAATGATTGAATCACTATAAAATTTTTTTGACAACCTTACAACACATATATGAGTGATTGAATCACTATGATTTTTTTTTGACAATGTTAGACTACATTTATGCATGATTGAGTCATTATGAATTTTTTTTGACAACCTTAGAACACATACATGCATGTCTGATCACTCTGAAATTTTTTTTGACAGCCTTAGAAAACAAATATGCATGATTGATTTTTTTTGACAGCCTTAAAACACATATATGCTTGATTGAATCACTATAAGTTTTTTGGACAACGTTAGAACACATATATGCACGATTGAGTCTCTATAATTTTTTTTCACAGCATTAGAACACATATATGGATGATTGAATGGCTATTAAAAAAATTGACAGCCTTAGAACACATATATGCTTGATTGAAATTTTTTTGACAGCTTAAAATAGATATATGCTTGATTGAATCACAATGAATTTTTTTTGACAACCTAAGAACATATATGGATGATTAAATCAGAATAATTTTTTTTTACATTGTTAGAACACATATATGCAGGATTGAGTCACCATGAATTTTTTTTGACCGCCTTAGAACATATATATGCATGATTGAATTTTTTTTGATAGCCTTAGAACACATATATGCATGATTCAATCACTATGAATTTTTTTGATCGGCTTAAAACAAATATATACATGATCAAAATATTTATGAGACTTAGAGCATATATATGCTTGATTGAATCACTATAAATTTTTTTGACAACATTAGAACACATATACGCATGATTGAATCACTATGAAATTTTTTGACAGCCTTAGAACACACATATCCATGATTGAATTTTTTTACAGCCTTACAACACATATATGCATGTTTGAATCACTATGAATATTTTTTGACAGCCTTAGAGCACATATATGTATAATTTAATCACTATGATTTTTTTTTGACAATGTTAGAATACATATATGCATGATTAAGTCACTATTAAATTAAATTGAAAGCCTTAAAACACATATATGCTTTATTGAATCACTATAAATTTTTTTAGATATCTTAGAACTCGTATATGCTTAATTGAATTTTTTTTGACAACCTTTGAACACATATATTCATGATTCAGTCACTGTGAGATTTTTTTGACAGCCTTAGAACATATATATTCAAGATTGAATAACTTTGATTTTTTTTTACAAGGTTAGAACACATATATGCATGACTGAGTCACTATGAATTTTTTTTATAGCATTAAAACACATATATCCATGATGGAATCACTATTAAAATTTTTGGCCGCCTTAGAACACATATAAGCATGATTGAAATTTTTTTGACATTCTTATAACATATATATGCATGATTGAGTCACTGTGAATTTTTTTGAAAGCCTTAGAACAGATGTATGCATGATTCAGTCACTACAAATTTTTTTGATAGCCTTAGAATGCATATATGCATGATTGAATCACTATGAATTTTTTTTGATAACGTTAGAACATATATATGCATGATTGAGTCACTATGAATGTTTTTTGACTGGCTTAGAATAGATGTACGCATGATTGAATCACTATGATTTTTTTTTTGACAACATTAGAACACATATATGCTTGATTGAGTCATTATGAATGTTTTTTGACAGCCTTAGAACACATGCATGCCTGATTGAATCACTTTGAAATGTTTTTGATAGTCTTTGAACATATATTTGCAATATTGAAATATTTTTGATAGCCTTAGAACATATATACATGATTGAATCACTATGAAATTTTTTTGAGAGCTTTAGAAAGCATATATACAAGATTGAATCACTGTGATTTTTTTGACAACATTGGAACACATATACCCATGATTGAGTCACTATGATTTTTTTTGACATTCTTAGAACACATATATGCAATATTGAATCAAGATGATTTTTTTTTTGACGATGTTAGAACACATATATGGATTATTGAGTCACTATGAATTTTTTTTGACGGCCTTTGAACACATTTTTGCGTGACAGAATCACTATAATTTTTTTTTGACAGCATTAGATCGCATATACGCATTATTGAATCACTATGAAGTTTTTTTGACAACATTAGAACACATATATGCATGATTGAGTCACTATGAATTTTTTTTGACAGCCCTACAACACATATCCGCATGATTGAATCACTATGCAATTTTTTTGATAGCCTTAGATCACATATATGCATGATTGAATCAATATAATTTTTTTTTTACCACGTTAGAACACATATGTGCAAAATTGAGTCACTATGATTTTTTTTGACAGCCTTAGAACACATATACCCATGATTGAATCAATATGATTTTTTTTTGACAAAGTTAGTACACATATATGCATGATTGAGTCACTATGAAATTTTTCTGACGGCCTTTGAACACATGTATGCTTGATTGAATCACTATAAATTTTTTTTGACAGCCTTAGATCACATATATGCATTATTGAATCATTATGAAGTTTTTTTGACAACGTTAAAATAGATATATGTAGGATTGAGTCACTATGAATTTTTTTTGACAGCCTTACAACACATATACGCATGATTGAATCACTACACAATTTTTTTGACACCCTTAGATCACATATATGCATGACTGAATCAATATAATTTTTTTGACCATGTTAGAACACTTATATGCAAGATTGAATCACTATGATTTTTTTTTGACATCGTTAGAACACTTATATGCAAGATTGAGTCACTATTAATTTTTTTTGACAGCCTTAGAACACATATATGCTTGATTGAATAACTATGGAATTTTTTTGACAGCCTTAAAACACATATATGCATGATTGAATCACTATGAAATTTTTTAACATCCTTAGAACACAGATATGCATGATTGAATCACTATGAAATTTTTTTACAACGTTAGAAGACATGCATGATTGAGTAACTATGAATTGTTTTTGGCATCCTTAGAACACATATGCGTGATTGAATCATTATGATTTTTTTTTTGCCAACCTTTAAACACATATACGCATGATTGAATCACTATGATTTTTTTTACAGCCTTAGTACACATATATGCATGATTGAATCACTATGAATTTTTTTGACGGCTTTAGGACATATATATGCACGATTAAATTTTTTTTGACAACGTTAGAGTACATATATCCATGATCGAGTCACTATGATTTTTTTTTGACAGCCTTAGAACACATGTATGCATGATTGAATCAGTATAATTGTTTTTTGGCAGCCTTAGAAAACATGTATGCATTATTGAATCACTATGATTTTTTTTTGAAAGCCTTAGAACACAGATATGCATAATTGAGTCACTATGTAATTTTTTTGACAGCCTTTGAACACATATATGTATGATTGAGTCACGATGATTTTTTTTTGACATCCTTAGAATAAATATATGCATGACTGAAATTTTTTTGACTGTCTTGGAACACATATATGCATGATTGAGTCACTATGAAATTGTTTTGATAGACTTAGAACACATATATGCATGATTGAATCACTATGAATTTTTTTTGACAGCCTTAGATCGCGTAAAAGCATTATTGAATCACTATGAAGTTTTTTTGTGAAACAATAGAACACATATATGCATGATTGAGTCACTATGATTTTTTTTTGACAGCTTTACAACACGTATATGCATGATTGAATCACAAAGCAATTTTTTTGACAGCCTTAGACCACATATATGCATGATTGAATCTATATAATTTTTTTTACCACGTTAGAACACATATATGCAGGATTGAGTCACTATGAATTTTTTTTGACAGCCTTATAAAACTTATGCGCATGATTGAATCAGTATGATTTTTTTTTACAATGTTAATACACATATATGCGTGATTGAGTCACTATGATTTTTTTTTACGGCCTTTGAACACATGTTTGTATTATTGAATCACTATGAAATTTTTTTGACGGCCTTTGAACACATGTATGTATGATTGAATCACTATGAAGTTTTTTTGACAATGTTAGAACACATATATGCTGGATTGAGTCACTATAAATTTCTTTTGACAACCGAACAACATATATACGCATGATTGAATCACAAAGCAATTTTTTTGACAACCCTAGATCACATATATGCATGTTTGAATCAATATAATTTTTTTTTGACTACGTTAGACACATATATGCAAGTTTGAATCATTATGTAATTTTTTTGACATTGTTAGAACACATCTATGCAGTATTGAGTCACTATGAAATTGTTTCGACAGCCTTAGAACACATATACGCTTGATTGAATAACTATGGATTTTTTTTATAGCCTTAGAACACATATATGCATGAATAAATCACTATGAAATTTTTTAACGTCCTTAAAACACGTATATGCTTGATTGAATCAATATGAATTTTTGTTTGACAAGGTTAGAACACAAATATGCATGATTGTGTCACTATGACATTTTTTTTGACAGCCTTAGAACACATATGCATGATTAAGTCATTATGATTTTTTTTGACAACCCTTAAACCCATATACGCGTGATTGAGTCACTATGATTTTTTTTTGACTGCCTTAGCACACATGTATGCATGATTGAATCACTATGAAGTTTTTTTGACAGCGTTAGAACATATATATGCACGATTAATTTTTTTTTGAGATTGTTATAACACATATATGCATGATTGAGTCATAATGAGATTTTTTTGACAACCTTAGAACACATGTATGCATGATTGAATCACTAAATTTTTTTTTGACAGTCTTAGAACACATATATGCATGATTGAGTCACTATGAAATTTTTGACAGCCTTAGAACACCTATATGCATGATTGAATCATTATGAATTTTTTTGACAGCCTGAGAACACATATATATGCATGATTGAAGTTTTTTTCACAATCTTAGAACATATATATGCCTTATTGAATAGCCATGAATTTTTTTTTTACTGCCTTAGAACACATATATACGCAAGATTGAATCAGTATGAAATTTTTTTGACAGTGTTGGAACACATATATATGCATGATTGAGTCACTATGAATTTTTTTGGACATCATTACAACATATATAAGCAAGATTGAATCACTATGAAATTTTCTTGACATCCTTATAACACATATACGCATGATTGAATCACCACAAATTTTTTTTACAGCACTTGAACATATATATGCATGATGGAATCACTATAATTTTTTTTTGATACCCTTAGAATACAATTATGCTTGTTTGGGGTTTTTTTGACTGCCTTAGAACACATATATGCATGATTGAATCACTATGGAATTTTTTTGATAATGTTAGAACACATATATGCATTGTTGAGTCACTATGAATTTTTTTTGACATCATGAGAACATATATAAGCAAGAATGAATCACTATGAATTTTTTTTGACATCCTTAGAACACATATATGCATGATTGAATCACCACAAAAAATTTTTGATTGCATTAGAACACATTTATGCATGATTGAATCACTATGAGTTTTTTTTGATAGCCTTAGAACACATATATGCATGATTGAATCACTATGATTTTTTTATAGCCTTAGAACACAATTATGCATGTTTGGAATTTTTTTGATAGCCTTAGAACACATATATGCATGATTGAATCACTATGATTTTTTTTGATAGCCTTGGATCACTTATATGCATGATTGAATCAATATAAATTTTTTTTGACAACGTTAGAACATATATATGCGTGATTGAGTCACTATGAAATTTGTTTGACAACCTTACAACACATATATGCATGATTGAGTGACTATGAATTTTTTTTGACAGCCTTAGAACATATATATGCAAGATTGAATGAATATGAATTTTTTTTGACAGCCTTGGAACATATATATGCAAGATTGAAATTTTTTTAACAGACTTAGAACACATATATGCATGATTGAATCACTATGATATTTTTGTGACAACCTTAGAACAAATATATGCATGATTGAATCACTATGAATGTTTTTTGACAACGTTACAACACATATGCGTCATTGAGTAATTATGAATTTTATTTTACAGCCATTGAACACTTATATGCATGATTGAATCACTACAAAACTTATTTGACAACCTTAGAACAAATATATGAATGATTGAATCACTCTAAATTTTTTTTGATAACGTTAGTACACATATATAAATGATTGAGTCACTATGAAAATTTTGTGACTGCCTTATAACCCATATATGCATGATTGAATCACTATGATTTTTTTACAGCCTTAGAACATATATATGCTTGATTGAATCACTAAGAAATTTTTTTGACAGCCTTAAAACATATATATGCATGATTGAATTGCTATGAATTTTTTTTGACATTCTTAGAACATATATATGTGCCCTAAATTTTTTTTGACAGCATTAGAACATATACATGCATGATTGAATCACTATGATTTTTTTTTGATATGGTTAAAACACATGTATGGATGATTGAGTCACAATGAATTTTTTTTGACAGCCTTAGAACACATATATGCATGAATGAATCACTATGAAAGTTTTTTGACACAGTCTGAAAACATGTATGGATGATTGAGTCACAATGAATTTTTTTGACAGCCTTAGAATACATATGCATGATTGAGTCACTATGAAATATTTTTGATTGCCTTACAACACACATATGCATGATTGAATCACCTACAATGTTAGAACACATATATGCATGACTGAGTCACTATGAAATATTTTTGACAGCCTTAGAATACATATATGCATGTCTGAATCACTATGATTTTTTTTGGATAGCGTTAGAGCACATATATGCATGATTGAATTTTTTTACACGCTTAGAACAAATATGTACATGATTGACATTTCTTTTACAACCTTATAACACATATATGCATGATTAAATTCCTATGAAGTTTTTTTGACAGCGTTAGAACACGTATATGCAAGATAGAATGACTATGACTTTTTTTTATAATGTTAGAACACACATATGCATGATTGAGTCACTATGATTTTTTTTGAATGCTTTAGAACACATATATGCATGATTTAAATTTTTTTGACAGCCTTAGAACACATATATGAATGATTAAATCTTGATTAAATTTTTTTGACAACCTTAGAACACATATATGCATGATTGAATCACTATGATTTTTTTTGACAGCCTTAGAATACATATATGCATGATTGAATCACTATACATTTTTTTTGACAACCTTAGAAACCATATATAAATTATTGAAATTTTTTTCACAGCCTTAGAACACATATATGGATTTTTGAATCACTATAACTTTCTTTTTGACAGCCTTAGAACACATATACGCAAAATTGAATCACTATAAATTTGTTTTGACAGCCTTAGAAAACATTTCTGCGTGATTGAATAACTATGAAATTTTTTTGACAGCCTTAGAACACATATGTTCAAAATTGAATCACTATGGATTTTTTTGACAGCCTTAGAGCACATATATGGATTATTGAATCACTATGAAATTTTGTTGATAGCCTTAGAACACATATATGCATGATTGAATTTCTTTAGACAGCCCTAGAACAAATATATGCATGATTGAATCACTATAATTTTTTTTGACTGCCTTAGAACACATGTATGCATGATTGAATCACTATGATTTTTTTTTTGATAACCTTAGAATGCATATATGCATAATTGCCACTAGAAAGTTTTTGTGACAACGTTGTAACACAAATATTTATGATTGAGTCACTATGAAATTTTTTTGATAGCCTTACAACACATATACAATGATTGAATCACTATGAATTTTTTTTCACAGCCTTAGAACACATATATGCATGATTGAAATTTTTTGGACAGCCTTATATGACATATGCATGATTGAATCACTATGATTTTTTTTAACAGCCTTAAAACACTATACAAGATTGAATCACTATAATTTTTTTTTCAAAACGTTAGAATACATATATGCATGATTGAGTCACTATTGAATTTTTTTTGACAACCTTAGAGCACATATGTGCATGACTGAATCACTATGAAAATTTTTTGACAGCCGTAGAACACAAACACATGATTGAACTTTTTTTTATTGCCTTAGAACACATATATGCATGATTGAATCTGGATGAGTTTTTTTTGACAACCGAGAACACATATATGCATGGTTGAATCACTATGAATTTTTTTTTATAGCCTTAGAACACATATATGCAAGATTCAAATTTTTTGGATAACCTTAGAATAGATATATTCATTATTGAATCGCTATGAATGTTTTTGGATAGCCTTTGAACACATATATGCAAGATTGAATCACTGTGATTTTTTTTTGACAAGGTTAGAACACATATATGTATGATTGAGTCACTATGAAATTTTTTAGACAGCCTTATAACACATGTATGCATGATTAAATAACTATGAATTTTTTTTTGACAACTTTAGAATGCAAATATACACTATTGAATCACGACAATTTTTTTTTGACAATGATAGAACACATATATATGATTGAGCCACTATGATTTTTTTTTACAGTCTTAGAACATATATATGCATGGTTGAATCACTATGACTTATATTTCACTACCTTAAAACACATATATGCATGTTTGAATTTTTTTTGATAGCCTTATAGCACATATATGCTTGATTGAATCACTATGAATTTTTTTTGACGGCCTTAAAACACATATATGCATTATTGAAATTTTTTTCATAGCCTTAGAACACAAATATGCTTTATTAAATCACTATGAAATTTTTTTGACAACATTAGAACACATATATGCATGATTGAATCACTATTAAATTTTTTTGACAGCCTTAGAACACACATATGCATGATTAAATCACTATGATTTTTTTTTAAGAGCCTTAGAACACGTATATGAATGATTGAATCACTACAAAATATTTTGGATAGCCTTAGAACACATATATGGATGATTAAGATTTTTTTGATAGCCTTAGAACAGATATATGCATGATTGAATCACTACGAAAGTTTTTTGACAGCCTTAGAACACATGTATGCATGATTGAATCACAATGAAACTTTTGTGACATCCTTAGAAAACATATATGCATGATTGAATTTTTTTTTGACACCCTTAGAACATAGATATGCATGATTGAATCACTATGAATTTTTTTTGACAGCCTTAGAAGACATATATGCGTGATTAAGATTTTTTTGATAGCCTTAGAAAACATATACGCAAGATGGAATCACAATGAAACTTTTTTGACAGTCTTAGAAGACATATATGAATGATCAAATTTTTTTTCACAACCTTATAACACATATATGCAAGTTTAATATCACTATGATTTTTTTTTAACAACCTGAGAACACATATATACATGATTGAATCACTATGAATTTTTTTTGACAATGTTAGAACATATATATGTACGATTGAGTCACTATAAAATCTTTTTGACTGCCTTAGAACACACATATGCATGATTGAATCACTATGAAATTTTTTTGACAACGTTAGAACACGTATATGCGTGACTGAATCACTATGATTTTTTTTCACAGCCTTAGAATGTATATATCCGTGAATGAGTCACTATGAAATCTTTTTGACAGCCTTAGAAGACATATATGCATGATTGAGTCACTATGAAATTTTTTTGACAGCCTTAGAACTCATATATGGATGATTGAATCACTATGAAAATTTTTGACAGCCTTAGAACACATATATACATGATTGATTTTTTTTGACAGTCCAAGAACGTATATATGCATGATTGAGTCACTATGAAGGTTTTTTGACAGCCTTAGAACACATGTATGCATGATTCAATCACTATGAATTTTTTTTACATCCTTAGAACTCATAAATGCATGATTGAATCACTTTGATTTTTTTTTGACAATGTTAGAACACATATATGCATGATTGAGTGACTATGGATTTTTTTTGACAGCCTTAGAACACAGATTCGCATGATTGAATCACTATAAAATATTTTTCACAGCCATAGAACACATATATGCATGATTTTTTTTTTACAACCTTATAACACATATATGCATGATTGAGTCACTATGATTTTTTTTTGACAGCCTTATAACACATATACGCATGATTGAATCGTTATGAACTTTTTATGATAGTCGTAGAATACATATATGCATTATTGATTTTTTTCCATAGCCTTAGAACACATATATGCATTTTTAAATCACTATGATTTTGTTTGACAGCCTTATGACACTTATATGCATGATTGAATTACTATTAAATTTTATTGACACGTTTAGAACATATATATGCATGATTGAATAACTATGAATTTTTTTTGACAATGTTAGAACACACAAATACATGATTGAGTCACTCTGAATTTTTTGACAGCCTTAGAACACATATACACATGATTAAATTTTTTTGACAGCCTTAGAATACATATATGCATGATTAAAATTTTTTTGACAGCCTTAGAATAGTTATATGCATGATTGAAATTTTTTTGACAGCCTTAGAACACATATATGCATGATTGAATCTGTATCACATTTTTTTGACAACGTTAGAACACATATATGGATGATTGAATCACTATGAAATTTTTTTGCAGCCTTAGAACACCTATTTGCATGATTGAATCACTATGAAATTTTTTCGACAGTGTTATAACACCTATATGAATGATTAAAACACTATACTTTTTTTTTACAGCATTAGAACTCATATATGCATGATTGAATCACTATGAATTTTTTTTGACTGGCTAAGAACACATATATACAAGATTGATTCACTATGAATTTTTTTTGACAACCTTAGAAGAAACACATGCATGATTGAATCATTGTCTAATTTTTTTGACAGCCTTATAACAAATATATTCATGATAGAATCACTATAAATTTTTTTGGCAGCATTAGAACACATATATGCATGATTGAATCACTATGAATTTTTTTTGACAATGTTAGAACACATATATGCATGATTGAGTCACTATGCTTTTTTTTTACAGCCTTAGAACACACATATGCATGATTGAATCACCGACAACCTTAGAACACATATATGCATGACTGAGTCACTATGAAATAGTTTTGACAGCCTTAGAATACACATATGCATGTCTAAATCACTATGATTTTTTTTATATCGTTAGAGCACATATATGCATGATTGAATTTTTTTTTACAAGCTTAGAACAAATATGTGAATGGTTGACATCTCTTTTACAACCTTATAACACATATATGCAAGATTAAATTCCTATGAAGTTTTTTTGACAGTGTTAGAACACGTATATGCAAGATAGAATGACTATTACTTTTTTTTGAAAATGTTAGAACACACATATTCATGATTGAGTCACTATGATTTTTTTTTATTGCTTTAGAAAACATATATGCATGATTGAATTTTTTTTGACAGCCTTAGAACACATATATGCATGATTAAATCTTGATTAAATTTTTTTGACAGCCTTAGAACACATATATGCATGATTGAATCACTATGAATTTTTTTTGACAGCCTTAGAACACATATATGCATGATTAAATCATTATAATTTTTTTTGACAGCCTTATGAACCATGTATGCATTTTTGAGTCACTATGACTTTTTTTTGACAGCCTTAGAACACATATACGCAAAATTGAATCACTATAAAATTTTTTTGACAGCCTTAGAACATATTTATGGATGATTGAATCACTATAAAATTTTTTTGACAGCCTTAGAACACATATATGCATGATTGAATCACTATGGATTTTTTTTGACAGCCTTAGAGCACATATATGGATGATTGAATCACTATGAAATTTTGTTGATAGCCTTAGAACACATATATGCATGATTGAATTTTTTTAGACAGCCTTAGAACAAATATATGCAAGATTGAATCACTATATATTTTTTTTGACTGCCATAGAACACATGTATGCATGATTGAATCACTATGATTTTTTTTTGCTAACCTTAGAATGGATATATGCATAATTGAATCACTAAATTTTTTTTTTGACAATGTTGTAACACAAATATCTATGATTGAGTCACTATGAAATTTTTTTGATAACCTTAGAACACATATACAATGATTGAATCACTATGAATTTTTTTTCACAGCCTTAGAACACATATATGCATGATTGAAATTTTTTGGACAGCCTTATATGACATATATGCATGTTTGAATGACTATGATTTTTTTTAATTGCCTTAGAACACATATATACAAGATTGAATCACTATAATTTTTTTTTAAAACGTTAGAATACATATATGCATGATTGAGTCACTATTGAATTTTTTTTGACAGCCTTAGAGCACATATGCACATTATTGAATCACTATGAATTTTTTTTGAGAGCCGTAGAACACAAATACACATGATTGAATTTTTTTTATTGCCTTAGAACACATATATGCATTGTTGAGTCTCGATGAATTTTTTTGACAGCCCGAGAACACATATACTATGAATTTTTTTTGATAGCCTTAGAACACATATATGCTAGATTTAAATTTTTTGGACAGCCTTAGAATAGATATATTCATTATTGAATCACTATGAAATTTTTTTGATAGCCTTTGAACACATATATGCAAGATTGAATCCCTGTGAATTTTTTTTGACAATGTTAGAACACATATATGCATGATTGAGTCACTACGATATTTTTTTAAAGAGCCTTATAACACATGTATGCATGATTAAATCACTATGAATTTTTTTTGACAGCTTTAGAATGCAAATATACATGATTGAATCACTATAATTTTTTTTTGACAATGATAGAACACATATATATCATTGAGCCACTACGATTTTTTTTGACGGCCTTAGAACATATATATGCATGGTTGAATCACTATGATTTTTTTTCACTACCTTAGAACACATATATGCATGATTGAATTTTTTTTGAGAGCCTTATAGCACATATATGCATGATTAAAACACTATGAATTTTTTTTGACGGCCTTAGAACACATATATGCATTATTGGAATTTTTTTCACAGCATTAGAACAAAAATATGCTTTATTAAATCACAATGAATTTTTTTTTACAGCATTAGAACACATATATGCTTGATTGAATCACTATTAAACTTTTTTGACAGCCTTTGAACAGACATATGCATGATAAAATCACTATGATTTTTTTTGACAGCCTTAGAACACATATATGAATGATTGAATCACTACAAAATATTTTGGATAGCCTTAGAACACATATATGGATGATTGAGTCACTATGAAATATTTTTTGACAGCTTTGGAACAAATATATGCATGATTGAATCACTCTGAAAGTTTTTTGACAGCCTTAGAACACATGTATGCGTGACTGAATCACAATGAAACTTTTTTGACATCCTTAGAAAACATATATGCATGATTGAATTTTTTTTTACAGCCTTATAACACATATGGGCGTGTTTGAATCACTATGATTTTTTTTGACAACCATAAAACACATATATGCATGATTCAATCACTGTGATTTTTTTTTGGCAATGTTAGAACAAATATGCTTGATTGAGTCACTATGAATTTTTTTTGACACCCTTGGAACACATATATGCATGATTGAATCACTATGAATTTTTTTTGACAAACTTAGAAGACATATATGCGAGATTAAATTTTTTTTTGACAGCCTTAGAAAACATATACGCAAGATGGAATCACAATGAAACTTTTTTGACAACCTTAGAACACATATGAATGATGGATTTTTTTTTCATAACCTTATAACACATATATGCAAGTTTAAATCACTATGATTTTTTTTTAACAACCTTAGAACACATATATACATGATTGAATCACTATGAATTTTTTTTGACAATGTTTGAACATATATATGTATGATTGAGTTACTATAAAATCTTTTTGACAGCCTTAGAACACAGATATGCATGATTGAATCACTATGAAATTTTTTTGACAACGTTAGAACACGTATATGCGTGACTGAATCACTATGATTTTTTTTGACAACCTTAGAATGTATATATGCGTGAATGAGTCACCATGAAATCTTTTTGACAGCCTTAGAAGACATATATGCAAGATTGAGTCACTATAAATTTTTTTGACAGTTTTAGAACTCATATATGGATGATTGAATCACTATGAAAATTTTTGACAGCCTTAGAACACATATATACATGATTGAATTTTTTTGACAGTCTTAGAATGTATATATGCATGATTGAGTCACTATGAAGGTTTTTTGACTGCCTTAAAACACATGTATGCATGATTCAATCACTATGATTTTTTTTTACAGCCTTAGAACGCATAAATGCATGATTGAATCACTTTGAATTTTTTTTGACAATGTTAGAACACATATGCATGATTGAGTCACTATGGATTTTTTTTGACAGCCTTATAACACATATACGCAAGATTGAATCACTACAAAATATTTTTTACACCCATAGAATACATATATGCATGATTAATTTTTTTTACAGCCTTATAACACATATATGCATGATTGAGTCACTATGACTTTTTTTTGACAGCCTTAGAACACATATACGCATGATTGAATCATTATGAATTTTTTATGACAGTCTTAGAACACATATAGGCATTATTGAATTTTTTTCATAGCCTTAGAACACATATATGCATTATTTAATCACTATGATTTTTTTGACAGCCTTATGACACTTATATGCATGATTGAATTACTATTGAATTTTTTTGACACCTTTAGAACACATATATGCATGATTGAATCACTATGATTTTTTTTTGACAATGTTAGAACACACAAATACATGATTGAGTCACTCTGAATTTTTTTGACAGCCTTAGAACACATATATGCATGATTAAATTTTTTTTGATAGCCTTAGAACACATATATGCACGATTGAAATTTTCTTGACAACTTAGAACACATATATGCATGATTGAATCTGTATCAATTTTTTTGACAACGTTAGAACACATATATGGATGATTGAATCACTATGAAATTTGTTTGACAGCCTTAGAAAACCTATTTGCATGATTGAATCACTATAAAATTTTTTCGACAGTGTAAGAACACCTATATGAATGATTAAATCACTATAATTTTTTTGACGACATTATAACTAATATATCCATGATTGAATCACTATAAAAATTTTTTGACAGGGTAAGAACACATATATGCAAGATTGATTCACTATGAAATTTTTTCGACTGCCTTAGAAGAAATACATGCATGATTGAATCACTATCTAATTTTTTTGACAGCCTTATAACAAATATATGCATGATAGAATCACTATAAAATTTTTTGGCAGCATTAGAACACATATATGCATGATTAAATCACTATGAATTTTTTTTGACAATGTTAGAACACATATATGCATGATTGAGTCACTATGAAATTTTTTTGACAGCCTTAGAACACATATATGCATGATTAAGTCACTATAAAATTTTTTTGATAGCCATAGAACACATATATGCTTAATTGATTTTTTTTGACTGCCTTAGAGCACATATATGCATGATTGAAAATTTTTTGGCAGCCATAGAAGACATATGTGCATGATTGAATCACTATGATTTTTTTTGACTGCCTTAGAACACATATATGCATGATTGAATCACTGTGAAATTTTTTTGACAACGTTAGAACATATATATGCACGATTGAGTCACTATGAAATTTTTTGAACAACCTTAGAACACGTATATGCACTATGATTTTTTTTTTGACAGCCTTAGAACACATCTATGCATGATTGAAATTTTTTTCACAGCCTTAGAACACATATATGCATTATGAAATCACTATGAATTTTTTTTGACAGCATTAGAACACATATATGCATGATCATTATGAAATTTTTTTGACTGCCTTAGAACACATATATGCATGATTGAATCACTATGATTTTTTTTTTGACAAAGCTAAACACACTTATACATGATTGAGTCACTATGATTTTTTTTTACGGACTTAGAATACATATATGCATGATTGAAATTTTTTTACAGCCTTAGAACACGTATATATACATGATTGAAATTTTTTTTGACAAACTTAGAACTCATATATGCATGATTGAACTTTTTTTGACAGCCTTTGAACACATATTCGCTTGATTGAATCACCATGATTTTTTTTTGATAGCCTTAGAACACCTATATGCATCATTGATTCACTATTAAATTTTTTTGACAGCATTAGAACAGATATTTGCATGGTTAAATCAGTATGAATTTTTTTTGACAGCCTTCGAATGAATATATGCGTGATTGAGCTACTATAATTTTTTTTGACAGCCTTAAAACAAATATCTGGTTGATTGAATCACTATGAAATTTTTTTGACTGCCTTAGAACACATATATGCATGATTGAATCACTATCAAATTTGTTTGACTGCCTTATAATACACACAAGAATGATTGAATCACTATGATTTTTTTTCACAGCCTTAGAACACATATATGCATTATTAAATCACTATGATTTTTTTTTGACAGCATTAGAACACATATATGTATAATCATTATGAAATTTTTTGACTGCTTTAGAACACATATATGCTTGATTGAATCACTATGATTTTTTTTTGACAAAGCTAGAACACACATATACATGATTGAGTCACTATGATTTTTTTTACGGACTTAGAATACATATCTGCATGATTGAAATTTTTTTGACAGCCTTAGAATGCGTATATGCATGATTGAATTTTTTTTGACAAACTTAGAACTCATATATGCATGATTGAACTTTTTTTGACAGCCTTTGAACACATATTTGCATGATTGAATCACCATGAATTTTTTTTGACAGCCTTAGAACACCTATATGCATGATTGAATCACTATTAAATTTTTTGACAACATTAGAACACATATTTGCATGGTTAAATCAGTATGAAATTTTTTTGACAGCCTTCGAACGAATATATGCGTGATTGAGTTACTATAAATTTTTTTTGACAACCTTAAAACAAATATATGCTTGATTGAATCACTATAAAAGTTTTTTGACAACCTTAGAATAAATATATGCATGATTGAATCAATATGAAATTTTTTGACAACCTTAGAACACATATATGCATGATTGAATCACTATGATTTTTTTTTCACAACGTTAGAACAGATATATGCATGATTGATTCACTATGAATATTTTTTGGTAGACTTAGAACACATATATGCATGATTCAATTAGAATGAATTTTTTTGATAGCCTTATAACACATATATGCATGATTGATTTTTTTTGACAGCCTTAGAACACATATATGCATTATTGATTTTTTTTTACTACCTTAGAACACATATATGCATGATTGAATCACTATCAAATTTGTTTGACAGCCTTATAATACACACAAGAATGATTGAATCACTATGAATTTTTTTTCATAGCCTTAGAACACATATATGCAAGATTAAATCACAATGAAATTTGTTTGACAACGTTAGAATGTATATATGCATGAATGAGTCACTATGAAATCTTTTTGACAGCCTTAGAAGACATATATGCATGATTGAGTCACTATGAATTTTTTGTGACAGCCTTAGAACTCATATATGGATGATTGAATCACTATGAAATTTTTTGACAGCCTTAGAACACATATATACATGATTGAATTTTTTTGACAGTCTTAGAAAGTAAGTATGCATGATTGAGTCACTATAAAGGTTTTATGACAACCTTAGAATACATGTATGCTTGATTCAATCACTATTAATTTTTTTACAGCCTTAGAACACATAAATGCATGATTGAATCACTTTGAATTTTTTTGACAATGTTAGAACACATATATGCATGATTGAGTGACTATGGAATTTTTTTGACAGCCTTAGAACACAAATTTGCATGATTGAATCACTACAAAATATTTTTCACAGCCATAGAACACATATATGCATGATTAAATTTTTTTTACAGCCTTTTAACACATATATGCATGATTGAGTCACTATGAATTTTTTTTGACAGCCTTAGAACACATATACGCATGATTGAATCATTATGAATTTTTTATGACAGCCTTATAACACATATATGCATTATTGATTTTTTTTCCATAGCCTTAGAACACATATATGCATTATTAAATCACTATGAAATTTTTTTGACGGCCTTATGACACTTATATGCATGATTGAATTACTATTAATTTTTTTGACATCTTTAGAACACATATATGCGTGATTGAATCACCATGAATTTTTTTTGACAACGTTAGAACACGCAAATACATTATTGAGTCACTCTGAATTTTTTTGACAGCCTTAGAACACATATATTAACGATTAATTTTTTTTTACAGCCTTGGAACTCATATATGCACGATTGAAATTTGTTTGACAGCCTTAGAACACATATATGCATTATTGACTCTGTATCAAATTTTTTTTGACAATGTTAGAACACGTATATGGATGATTGAGTCACTATGATTTTTTTTTGACAACCTTAGAACACCTATTTGCATGATTGATCGACAGTGTTAGAACACCTATATAAATGATTAAATCACTATAATTTTTTTTGACAGCATTAGAACTCATATATGCATGATTGAATCACTATGAAATTTTTTTGACAGGCTATGAACACATATATGCAAGATTGATTCACTATAAAGTTTTTTTGACAGCCTTAGAAGAAATACATGCATGATTGAATCACTATCTAATTTTTTTGACAGCCTTATAACAAATATATGCAAGATAGAATCACTATAAATTTTTTTGGCAGCATTAGAACACATATATGCATGATTGAATCACTATGATTTTTTTTTTGACAATGTTAGAACACGTATATGCATGATTGGGTCACTATGAATTTTTTTTTACAGCCTTAGAACACATATATGAATGATTGAGTCACTATAAATTTTTTTGATAGCCATAGAACACATATATGCTTAATTGAATTTTTTTTGACTGCCTTAGAGCACATATATGCATGATTGGATTTTTTTTTGACAGCCATAGAAGACATATAAGCATGATTGAATCACTATGAATTTTTTTGACAACCTTAGAACACATATATGCATGATTGAATCACTGTGATTTTTTTTTGACAACGTTAGAAAACATATATGCACGATTGAGTCACTATGAATTTTTTTGGACAACCTTAGAACACGTATATGCGTGATTGATGCACTATGAATTTTTTTTTGACAGCCTTAGAACACATATATGCATGATTGAATTTTTTTTCACAGCCTTAGAACACATATAGGCATTATTAAATCACTATGAATTTTTTTTTATAGCATTAGAACACATATATGCATGATCATTATGAATTTTGTTTTGACTGCTTTAGAACACATATATGCTTGATTGAATCACTATGATTTTTTTTTGACAAAGCTAGAACACACATATACATGATTGAGTCACTATGATTTTTTTTACGGACTTAGAATACATATCTGCATGATTGAAATTTTTTTGACAGCCTTAGAATGCGTATATGCATGATTGAATTTTTTTTGACAAACTTAGAACTCATATATGCATGATTGAACTTTTTTTGACAGCCTTAATACACATATTTGCAGGATTGAATCACCATAAATTTTTTTTGACAGCCTTAGAACACCTATATGCATGATTGAATAACTATTAAATTTTTTTGACAACATTAGAACACATATTTGCATGGTTAAATCAGTATGAATTTTTTTTGACAGCCTTCGAACGAATATATGCGTGATTCAGTTACTATAAATTTTTTTTGACAGCCTTAAAACAAATATATGCTTGATTGAATCACTATAAAAGTTTTTTGACAGCCGTAGAATAAATATATGCATGATTGAATCATTATGAAATTTTTTGACAACCTTAGAACACATATATGCATGATTGAATCACTATGATTTTTTTTTTCACAACGTTAGAACACATATATGCATGATTGAATCGCTATGAATATTTTTTGGTAGACTTAGAACACATATATGCATTATTCAATCAGAATGAATGTTTTTGGTTAGCCTTATAACACATATATGCATGATTGAATTTTTGTTTACAGCCTTAGAACACATATATGCATTATTGAATTTTTTTGACTACCTTAGAACACATATATGCATGATTGAATCACTATCAAATTTGTTTGACAGCCTTATATTACACACATGAATGATTGAATCACTATGTATTTTTTTGACAGCCTTAGAACACATATATGTATGATTGAATCACTATAATTTTTTTTTACAACATTAGAACACATATATGCAAGATAGAATCACTATGAAATTTTTTTGACAGCCTTTATAAGGAATATATGCATGATTGAATCACTATGAATTTTTTCGACAATGTTAGAACATATATATGCATGATTGCGTCACTATGAATTTTTTTTGACAGCCTTAGAGCACATATATGCATGATTGAATCACTATGAATTTTTTTTGCAGCCTTGGAACACATATATGCATGATTGAATCACTATGATTTTTTTTTTGGCAACGTTTGAACCCATATATGCAAGATTGAGTGACTATGGAACTTTTTTTGACAGCCTCAGAACATATATATGCATGATTGAATCACTATGATTTTTTTTTGACATCCTTAGAACTCATACATGCGTGATTGGAATTTTTTTCACAGCCTTAGAATGCATATATGCATGATTATTCACTATGATTTTTTTTTGACAGCCTTAGAAC
This sequence comes from Nuphar pumila, assembly GCF_984573655.1. NCBI lineage: Eukaryota > Viridiplantae > Streptophyta > Magnoliopsida > Nymphaeales > Nymphaeaceae > Nuphar > Nuphar pumila. The sequence goes on along the minus strand of NC_143255.1, from coordinate 65,412,507 downwards.
ACATATATGCATGATTGAATCACTGTGATTTTTCTTTACAAAGTTATAACACATATATGCATGATGGAACACATATTTGTATGATTGAATCAGTATTAATTTTTTTTGACAACACTAGAACACATATATGGATGATGGAGTCTCTATGAAATTTTTTTAACAGCCTTAGAACACATCTATGCATGATTGATTCACTTTGAATTTGTTTTGACAGCCATAGAACACATATATGCATGATTGGATCAATATAATTTTTTTTTGACAACGTTAGAACACATATATGCATGATTAAGTCACTATGATTTTTTTTGACAGCCTTAGAACACATATATGCATGATTGAATTACTATAATTTTTTTTTGAAAGCCTTAGAACACATGTATGCATGATTATTTTTTTTTTGACAGCCTTAGAACACATACATGCATGGTTTATATTTTTTCGACAGCCTGAGAACATATATATGCTTGATTGAATCACTATGATTTTTTTTTTGACGGCCTTAGAATGCCTATATGCATGATTGAATCACTATGATTTTTTTTGACATGGATAGAACACATATATGCATGATTGTCATTATAAATTTTTTTTGACAGCCTTAGAACTCATATATGCATTCTTCAATCACTATAAAATTTATTTGACAGTCTTAGAACACCTTTATGCATTATTGAATCACTATAAATTTTTTTTGACAACAATGGAACACATATATGCATGATTTTATCACTACAACTTTTTTTTGACAGCCCTAGTATACATATATGCATGATTGAGTCACTATCAAATTTTTTTGACATTGTTACAATATATATGCGTGATTGAGTCACTATTAAATATTTTTTTAGAGCCTTAGAACACATATATGCTTGATTGAATCACAATGAATTTTTTTTGACAACCTTAGAATGCATACATGAAAGATTCAATCACTATGAATTTTTTTGACAAGGTTAGAACACATATATGCATGATTGAGTCACTATAAATTTTTTTGACAGCCTTAGAACACATATATACATGGTTGAATCACTATAATTTTTTTTTGACAGCCTTAGAACACCTATATGCTTGATTGAACTTTTTTTTTGACAGACTTAAAACACATATATGCATGCAGTATGAGATTTTTTTGACAACGTTAGAACAAATATATGCATGATTGAGTCACTATAAAATTTTTTGACAGCCTTTGATCACATGTATGTAAGATTGAATCACTATGAAATTTTTTTGACAGCCGTAGAACATATATATCCAGGATTAAATGACTATGATTTTTTTTGAGAGCTTTAGAACACATGTATGTGGTTGCACTTTTGGAGTTGATATTTTTAAACAATATTTTTCAATGAAATACATGGGAAATCGTCAACCAAAGATATAAAACTGACTTTCCACCGAAGTGGCGAGTACGGGTCAAATCCACAGGGAACGGGAACATTCTGAATTAATTCTAAAATAACATTTTATTAACATAAAAAAAGTTTACAATCTATGTCAATGAGTACAAGTTACATTGAATAACATTCTAATTATGAAAATAAACTACAATAGGTGGCTAAGTCTTCAGCAGGTCTCCAGGGGCATTTTTGTCTTTTCACATCAAGTGCAGTCGCACATCACAATTGAATTGCATCTGTTAACCTGTTCTAACTTAACAACCTACATAATAAAAAAAAAAGTCAGTAACTAAATCAAGAGATCATCTAAATTACATTTAATACTAATTCTAAACTATTTCTTTATTAAACTACAGTTAATTTAAATATCTAAAACTAAAATTATACTAAATAAGTAAACTAACTAAACTAAATAACTCTAATTACTCTAAATACTGTTAATATACTAACTACACTGTTAGAGAACAGTAAAACTACACGAAATCAGATAAATAAGTAAAAGACTATTTTGTCCCTAAAGAAGGCAAAAATGGATTCTGACAGCTTTTCGCAAAACGACTGTTTGAGGGGTCAAACAAATTCCAAATTTAGTAAAATTACTTCTATTCTGTAAAATACAGATCCAAGAATCTGACACAATTTACAGAAGTGAAAAATACGTTCTGGATCTCCAGAACGAAGCGTTTCAAAATCAGGATAATTTGGAAAATCGCTGGACCCGAAATTTCAAAATCAGAAAAAGCTGTTTTCATAATACGCTTAAAAACCAGACCAAATCAACTCGGATCGAGCTAAAATTTGGTCTGCAGACAGTTAATACACCAATGTAGAGAATAGAAAAATAATTTTCAGGAAACTCTCGAAAAATCCACATGGAATAACTAGTGCACGATCGGGTAAAAATTAGGGTTTTGGTTCAGTGCACTATTCATCCCTTTGAATCCATAATTGACACTTGGACATTGAACTACGTACAAAAACAGTCCTAACTGAACCTAACCTACTGCTAAACTACAGCAAATAATAACAATTAAACTAAGTTATAAAATTTAAGAAATAACCTAACCTAAACTCACTAATACTCTAAATAAGATATCTAAATGAATATAAACTCTAATTAAACCTAATGCATAATATATAATATCACTAACTAACTTAACTATTTATTCTAATATTAATTATACCCAACTAAAACAACTACTAACCTACGGTTAGGCTAACTAACTAAAATTACTTACTAACTAAATTAAACACTAACTATATTAACTAACTATCTAGGGTTATTTTTCTAACTATGGTTAGGGGTTTAACTAAGGCTAGGGTTAGTAATTAACTACGGTTAGTTAAGGTCGGTTAATGGTAATTAACTAAGGCTAACTATTGATAGGGTGTAAGTATTAGGGTTGCTAACATTAACTAGGGTTAATGACTTAAATATGATTAACTATGGTTCGGTTAAGGTTAAGAGGGTGATTAGGGTAACTAACTAGGTTTAGGTAAGGGTTGACTAAGGTCAAATGAGGTTAACTAGGGTAGACTAAAGCTCGGCTCAACTAACTAACTAGGTTAGTTACATGGGTTAAACTAGGGCTAACTAGTTAACTAAACTAAGGTTAGGGTTAAATATCTAACTATGGTTAGGATATATTAACTAAGGTTGACTAGGGTTTACAAGGGTTGATTAGGGTTTAGCTAACTACGGTTATTAACTAACTAGGGTTAGATAAGGTCGGTTAGACTAGGGTCGGTTAGGTTTACTTAACTAGGGTTAGTCTAGGTGGCGGTTTTAGAATATGATTCAAATGGGTTCACGCCAACCTAGATTGATTTTAATTAGGCTAATACTAATTGATATTTCCTAATACACTAAAGTAAACCTAAATTAAATCCTATCTTCAATATACTCTAGAGTTAGCACCTACCTAATTAAGTATACATGATTTTCTAAAATCCATACTATTACTAACTTACTAAATTAATTAACATTAATCCTATGCTACGTTAAACTAGGAAAGAATAAATAGGGCTAATGAATTTGAGAAGCACGATTTTGGTAGAGGACATCTCCTCCTCTTCTGGCCTTAATTGCACTTGGGGAAGGCTCATCTTCAAAAACCATCCAACCCATTGGATTCACACGTTTTTCCAAATAGACATTAAAAACTATTGAATCCCTTTTTGAAAACCTTCTAAAATCACACTACACGATTTTGACTAGTCTTAAAAGAAGAAATAGCATTTAAATTCTTGCCAAAATCGAGTAAACCATTTTGGAAACCCCCAAGCATTAAATCCTCTTTTTGAAAATCTTTCCCAAAGCATCCCACACGATTTTTGGGGTTGGCTTTAAATGAGTATTTATAAGTTCAAAACTTCCCCAAATTCGTGTAAATGCTTTTGGAAGGACATTTGGAATTCCAAAGGGTTTCCAAAAGTCGTGTAACCCTCATTAAAAGACCCTTTGGAATTCTAAAGGGTTGCCTTGTTGGAAAAATAAAGCATTTATAATTGGGCTAGAGAATAGAGATTTCCTTAAATGCAATTCACGATTTTAGAGGGATTGGTCTTCTACCAAAAACGGATTCCCAACTATAAAGACCATATTGCCCTCCTATCTATATAGCAAATTGAATTACTTGACTAAACTAGACTACCCTTAGTTAAAATAACATATTTACAATCAATGCAAAGACTATACCTACCTAAATCAAGAATTGCAAAAACAACCTAATTAAATACTACACCAAAATTGACTTTCACAATATAATCCCAAAAATAACTAAAACTAATACATTAAACCTAGACCTATTAATTAAAATTTCCTAAAAATTAATAACTTACCAAATGGACTTTATTACCTTGCTCTCTAATGGCCGACACCCTACAATTGGAGAAGACGACTACACTAAAACTCGACCTAGCTAAAGCAAATATCACATGAGTAAAACGAAATTATCTAAATCTAAATATTCTACACAACCTCTAAATACTCTTAACCTATATGAATCAAACCTTACAAGCTAGGATATACCGAAATTACATAAACTATGAATTAAACAAAGCATTACATGAATCTACAAAACAAAAACTAATAAAACTACATCAATTCTATCACTAAAACACGATAATTACAAATCTAAATGAAACTAAACCAACACACGATTATGACAATCTAAATTAAAATAAAAACACACAAACTAAACAACCAACATGCTGAAAATTAAATCATAACAGAAAACAAATTCTAACAAAACCCTACAAATCGTCTAGCACCAAAACACAAAACAGAAATTTCGAAAATAACATCCTACAAGAATAACATCTATCAAAACCTAACAATAATTCCTACATTGAAATTAAGATAATACAATAAGGAACTACAAAAAATATTACAGGCTGCTGGACGTTCTACCTAAAAACCGAAAAGACAATACTCGACTAGCCACTTTCACAAAATCTAAAAACGCATAAACAACAAATGTTCTAGACACTTTTTCAAAGATACTAACTTGATTAAAACAACATATATTAGACTTAGAATAATTGAAAAATGCAGATATACAGAAATCTCATTTCAAACACACGCACACTCAAAACCTACCTAAAAACTCTTCCAACGTTGGATTAAAAACATCATTTTCACTAACACAAAACCTAAACACACTACGTGCTGGCTTTTGCACAAACAAAAGCTATACTAAGGCTGACAAAAATACAGAAAAACACCCAACACATTACACACGCACATGATAGATTTTAGCTAGAAGAGAAGGGAGAAGAAGACCTACCTCTTGGGCCGATCCGAAGAATGGGGAGATGAAGAGAAGAGCGGACTTTGCTTGATTTCATGCCACGAGGAACCTCGGTGATGCTGGAAATACGCCATGGTACCATGTTCTACAGCTGCAACACGTTGGAAATCCACCGAAGATGAAGTGTGAACCGATTCTCGATCGGGGGGCGTAGAAGACCGGATGGAGGTAGAGCCGGCCCTTCTCGTTGGAGTGTTTCGCACTTCCACCCGAGAAAAGTGTTTCCCACCTCTGCTGCACCTGCAAAACACAGCAACAATGGATATTAAACATGGAAGATAAAGAAATGAAAAGAATTGAAAGGGAGACAAGGTAGAATGCTTGGTTCTCAAGCTTTTCTCCATGTCTTCAATGGAGATGGAAGGAGGTGGAAGATGAGAAGGGGCTGGAGCTAGAATCGTTCCCCTAGGGCACGAAAACCAAGGCAAAGACAGATGGAATGGGCGCCCCCTCTCCCTTTTGACATTTTGGCTTCTTTTGGCTATTTTACAAAAACAGGTTTAAAATAAAAATATTTACTGGGCGCCTCTTTCTGCAGAGGGTTTTTAGAAAATGTTTTTACAAAACTTAAGTGGGCTGGAGTTGGGTTAAATCCATGTAATTTGGTCCAGATCCAAAGTCCAAATGGGCGTCTGGATCCAAATCTCTCAAATCGGATCCGATATTTGACCCGTTACACTGTAAATGTCATAATTCCTTCAAATTAACTTCGATTTTGATGAAATTCGAACCAGAGCTCCCTAACATCATTATGCACCTAAGTGTATGCTTTAAACCTATAAATGATGCATTTATGCAATGAAAATGTATTAATAAAATGTGATATTTATGCATCATCAGTATGCATGATAGAATCACTATGATTTTTTTTTGACAGCCTTTGTACACATCTATGCATGATTGAATCACTATTAATTTTTTTGACAACCTTAGAACACATATATGCATGATTGAATCGCTATGATTTTTTTTTGACAAATTTAGAATGCATATATGCATGATTGAGTCACGATGAATTTTTTTGACAACCTTAGAACTATATGCATGATTGAATCAATATGATTTTTTTTGATAGCCTTAAAACACATATATTCATGTTTGAAATTTTTTTGATAGCATTAGAACACATATATGAAAAATTGAATCACTATGAATTTTTTTTGACAACCTTAAAACACATATGCATGATTGAATCTCTATGAATTTTTTTGACAATGTTAGAACACAATATATGCATGATTGCATCACTATGATTTTTTTTGACAGCCTTAGAACACATACATGCATGATTGAATCACTATGAAATTTTTTGACAGCCTTAGAACAAGTATATGCTTGATTGCATCACTATGATTTTTTTTTGACAGCCTTAGAACACATGTATGCATGATTAAATCACTCTAAATTTTTTTTGACAATGTTAGAACACATATATGCATGATTGAGTCACTATGGATTTTTTTTATAGCATTAGAACATATATAAGCATGATTAAATCACAATGAATTTTTTTTGACAACCTTAGAACTCATACATACATGATTGAGTTTTTTTTGACAGCCTTAGAACACATATTTGCATGATTGAATTACTATGAAGTTTTTTTGACAGCCTTAGAACACATGTATGCATGATTGAATCACTATGATTTTTTTTTTACAATGTTAGAACACATATATGCCTGATTTAGTCACTATGATTTTTTTGACAACCTTAGAACACATATTTGCATGATTAAATCACTATAAATTTTTTTTGACAGCCTTTGAACAACTATATGCATGTTTGGATTTTTTTTTGGCAGCCTTAGAACACATATATGCATGATTGAAATTTTTGTGACAGCCTTACAACACATATATGCATTATTGAATCACTATGAATTTTTTTGACAGCCTTAGAAGAAATATATGCATGATTGAATTACTATAAATTTTTTTTTTGACAACATTAGAACACATATATACATGATTGAGTCACTATGAAATCTTTTTGATGGCCTTAAAATACATATATGCATGATTGAATCACTATGAAAATTTTTTGATGGCCTTAGAACACATACATGCTTGATTGAATTTTTTTTGATTGCCTTAGAACATATATATGCAGAATTTCATGACGATGAAATGGTTTTGACAGCCTTAGAACACATATATGCATGATTGAATCACTATGATTTTTTTTGACAATGTTAGAACACATATATGCATGATTGAGTGACTATAAATTTTTTTGGACAAACTTAGAACACAAGAATGCATGATGGAATCACTATGATTTTTTTTTGCAATCTTAGAACAGATATATGCATGATTCAATCAGTATTATTTTTTTTTGACAATGTTAGAACACATATATTCTTGATTGAAATTTTTTCATTGCCTTCGAAGACATATATGCATGATTGACTCATGCTGAATTTTTTTTGACAACGTTAGGATGCATATATGCATGATAGAGTGACTATGAAATCTTTTTGGTGGCCTAAGAACATATATGCATGATTGAATCACTATGAATTTTTTTTGACAACCCTAGAACACATATATGCATGATTGAATTTTTTTTGATAGCCTTAGAACACATCAACGTGCTTGAAATTTTTTTGATAGCCTTAGAACACATATATGCATGATTGAGTCACAATGAATTTTTTTTGACAACCTTTGAAGAAATATATGCATGATTGAATCACAATGAATTTTTTTTGACAACGTTAGAACACATATTTGAAAGATCGAGTCACTATAAAATCTTTTTGACGGCCTTAGAACACATATATGCATGATTGAATCACTGTGAAATTTTTTTGACGGCCATAGAACACATATATGCTTGATAGAACTTTTTTTTTATTGCCTTGAACAAATATAAGCATGAATTAATGATGATAATTTTTTTTGATAGCGTTAGAACACATATGTGCAAGATTGAATCACTGAAAATTATTTGAAAACATTAGAACACATATATGCATGATTGAGTCATTAAAATTTTTTTTGGACAGCCTTAGAACACATCTATGCATGATGAAATCACTATGATTTTTTTTTTACAGCCCCAGAACAGATATATGCCTGATTCAATGACTATGATTTTTTTTTGAGAATGTTAGAACACATATAAGCATGATTGAAATTTTTTTTATTGCCTTCGAACACATATATGCATGATTGACTCAGGATGATTTTTTTTTTGACAATGATAGAACACATATATTCATGATTGAGTCACTATCAAATCTTTTTGACGGAATTAGAACACATATAAGGATGATTGAATCACTATAATTTTTTTTGATGGCCTTAGAACACATATATGCGTGATTGAAATTTTTTTGACAGCCTCAGAACACATCATCAAGATTGAATTTTTTTTACAGCCTTTGAACACATATATGCATGATTGAATCACTATGAATTTTTTTTGAAAGCCGTAGAACACATATATAGATTATTGAATCACCATGAAATTTATTTGGCAGCCTTACAAAACCTTTTTATAAATTATTGAATCACTACGATTTTTTTTTGATAGGATTCGAACAATATATGCATGATTGAATCACTATGTTTTGTTTTTTGATAGCCTTAGAACACATATATACATGATTGAATCACTATGACATTTTCTGGACAACGTTAGAACATATATACGTATGATTGAGTCACTATGATTTTTTTTTTATATCCTTAGAGCCTTTATATGCATGATTGAATCACTATGAAAATTTTTTGACAGCCTTAGAACTAATATATGCAAGATTAAATTTTTTTTGACAGCCTTACGACACATATATGAATGATTTAATCACTATGGATTTTTTTGACACCCTTAGAATGCATATATGCATGACTGAATAACGTGGAAATTTTTTAAATAATGTGCATATATGCATGATTGAGTAACAATGAATTTTTTTTGATAGACTTAGAACACATACATGCATGATTGAATCACTATGAAAATTTTTAATAGCCTTAGAATACGTATATGCATGGTTGAAATTTTTTTGATTGCCTTAGAACATATATGCATGTTTGAATGACGCTGAAATTTTTTTGATAGCCTTAGAACACATATATGCGTGATTGAATCAGTATGATTTTTTTTTACAACGTTCGAGCAAATATATGCATGATTGAGTCACTGTGAAATTCTTTTTAAGGCCTTAGAATAAATGTATGCATGATTGAATCACTATGAATTTTTTTTGACAGCCTTTGAACATATATACGCATGAATGCATGATTGAGTCACTATGAATTTTTTTTGACAGCCTTAAAACACATATATGCCTGATTGAATCACTATGAAAGTTTTTTGTGTGCCTTAGAACACATATATGCATGATTGGAATTTTTTTTACAGCCTTAGAACACATATACGCATGATTGAATCACTTTGAAATTTTTTTGACAACCTTAGAACATATATGCTTGATTAAAAGTTTTTTGACAGCCTTAGGACACATATATGCATGATCGATTCACTATGAATTTTTTTTACAACCTCAGAACACATATATGCATGACTGAATCACTATGAGATTTTTTTGACAGCCTTAGATCACCAATACGCATGATTGAATCACTATGAATTTTTTTTGACAACGTTACAACACATATATGCTTGATTGAATCACTATGAAATTTTTTGGACAACCTTAGAACATATATATGCATGACTGAGTCACTATAATTTTTTTTTGATAGTTTTAGAACACATATATGAATGATTGAATCACTATGAATTTTTTTTGATGGCCTTATAACACATATATGAATCATTGAATCACTATAAAATTTTGTTGACACCTTATAACACATATATACAAGATTGAATCACTATGAAATTTTTTGAAAGCCTTAGAACACATATATGCCTGATTGAAATTTTTTGACAACCTAAGAACACATATATGCGTGATTGAATCACTATGACATTTTTTTGATGGCCTTAGAACACACATATGCTTGATTGAAATTTTTCTGATTGCCTTACAACTTATATGTGGATGATTTAATGATGATAAAAGTTTTTTGACAGCCTTAGAACACATATATGCATGATTGAATCACTATATATATATATATATATATTTAATTAGAACAAAAGTATGCATGATGGAATCACTATAAATTCTTTTTGACAATGTTAGAACACATATATGCATAATAGCAATTTTTTCATTGCCTTTGAACACATATATACATGATTGACTCATGATGAATTTTTTTTGACAACGTTAAAACACATATATACATGATTGAGTCACTATAAAATCTTTTTGACAGACTTAGAACACATATACTCATTATTGAATCACTATGTAATTTTTTTGACTGCCTTAGAACACATATATGCATGATTGAATCACTAACGTATATGATTTTTTTTTATTGCTTTACAACATATATGTGCATGATTTATTGACCATAAATTTTTTTGACAGCCTTAGAACACATATATGCATGATTGAATCACTATGAATTTTTTTGACAATGTTAGAACATAGATATGCATAATTGAATCCCTATACATTTTTTTGGACAGACTTAGAACACAAGTATGCATGATGGAATCAATATAATTTTTTTTTACAGATATATGCATGATTCAATCACTATGAAATTGTTTTGACAATGTTAGAACACATATATGCATGATTGGAATTTTTTCATTGCCTTCGAAAACATATATGCATGATTGACAAATGATGATTTTTTTTTGACAATGTTAGAACACATATATGCATGATTGAATCACTATGATTTTTTTTACTACCTTAGGACACATATATGCATGATTGAAATTTTTTGATAGCCTTAGAAGACATAAGCATGATTGAATTTTTTTTGACAGCCTTAGAACACATATATACATGATTGAATTACTATGAAATTTATTTGACAACCTTACAACACCTTGATACATTATTGAATCACTACAAATTTTTTTTGATAGGATTAAAACAATATATGCATGATTGAATCACTATGAAATTTTTTTGACAGCCTTAGAACACCTGTATGCATGATTGAAATTTTTTTTATATCCTTAGAACACACATATGCATGATTGAAATTTTTTTGACTGCCTTAGAACACATATATACATGATTGAATCACTATGAATTTTTTTTGACAGCCTTAGAAAAAATATTTGAATGATTGAATCTCTACGATTTTTTTTTCACAACGTTAGAACACATATATGCATGATTGAGTCACTATGAAATCTTTTTGACGGCCTTAGAACACATATATGCATGATTGAATCACTATGAATTTTTTTTGATGGCCTTACAACGCATATATGCTTGATAGAATTTTTTTTGATTGCCTTAGATCAAATATATAGATGATTTAATGACGATGAAATTTTTTTGATAGCCTTAGAACACATCAGCAAGATTGATTTTTTTTGGACAGCCCTAGAACACATATATGCATGTTTGAATCACAATGAATTTTTTTTGAAAGCCTTAGATTGCATATATACATAATTGAATCAATATGAAATTTATTTGACAGCCTCACAACACTTTTATACATTATTGAATCACATATATGCATAATTGAGTCACTATGAAAATTTTTGGACAGCCTTAGCACACTTGTATGCATGATGGAATCACTATGATTTTTTTACAATGTTAGAACACATATATAAATTATTGATTTTTTTTTCATTGCCTTCGAACACATATATGTATAATTGACTCAGGATGAATTTTGTTTGACAATGTTAGAATACATATATGAATGATTGAGTCACTGTCAAATCTTTTTGATGGAATTTGAACACATATATGCGTGATTGAATCACAATGAATTTTTTTTGATGGCCTTAGAACACATATATGCATGATTGAATTTTTTTTGATACCCTTAGAACACATAAACAAGATTGACATTTTTTTGACAGCTTTAGAACACATATATGCTTGATTGAATAACTATGATTTTTTTTGAAAGCCTTAGAATGCATATATACATCATTGAATCACTATGAAATTTATTTGACTGGCTTACAACACCTTTATACATTATTGAATAACTATTTTTTTTTGAAAGGATTAGTGCAATATACACATAATTGAATCACTATGAAATTTTTTTGACAGCCTTGGAACATATATATGCATGATTGAGTCACTATGATTTTTTTTTCACAGCCTTAGAACTCATATATGCAAGATTAAATGTTTTTTGACAGCCTTATAACACATATATGAATGATTGAATCACTATTAAATTTTTTTGATAGCCGTAGAACACATATATGCATGACTGAATAACTATGAAATTTTTTAAACATTGTTAGAATACATATATGCAATATTGCATAACTATGATTTTTTTTTTATAGCCTTAGAACTCATATATGCTAGATTCAATCACTATGAAAATTTTTAACAGCCTTAGAACACATATATGCATGGTTGAATTTTATTTGATTGCCTTATAACATATATGCATGGTTGAATCACGTTGAAATTTTTTTGACAACTTTAGAACACATATGTGCATGATTGAATCACTATGATTTTTGTTTTAGAACATTAGAACACATATATGCATGACTGAGTCACTATGATTTTTTTTTAAAGGCCTTAGAACACATGTATACATGATTGTATCACAATGAAATTTTTTTGACAGCCTTTGAACACATATACGCTTGAATGCAAGATTGAGTCACAATGAATTTTTTTTTGACAGCCTTAGAAAACATATATGCATGATAGAATCACTATGAAAGTTTTTTGAGAGCCTTAGAACACATATATGCATGATTGAATCGCTATACTTTTTTTTTGACAACCTTAGAACACATATGATTGAGTGAAATTTTTTTGACAGCCTTAGAACACATATATGCATGATCGAATCACTATGAAATTTTTTTGACAGCCTCAGAACACATATATGCATCATTGTAACACTATGAAATTTTTTTGACAGCCTTAGATCACTAGTATGCATGATTGAATCACTATGATTTTTTTTTTACAATGTTATAACTCATATATGCATGATTGAATCACAATGAATTTTTTTGGACAAACTTAGAACACATATATGCATGACTGAATCACTATAAATTTTTTTTACAGCCTTAAAACACATATATGAATGATTGAATCACTATGAATTTTTTTTTTGACAGCCTTATGACACATATATGATAGATTGAATCACTTTGAAATTTTTTTGACAACCTTATAACACATACATGCATGATTGAATCACTATAATTTTTTTTCAAAGCCTTAAAACACGTATATGCATGATTGAGTCAATATAAAGTTTTTTTGACAGCCTTAGAACACATTTATGCATGATTGAATCAATATGAATTTTTTTTTATAGCCTTAGAACACATATATTGATGATTGAGTCACTATGAAATTTTTTTGACAGCCTAGAACACATATATGCATGATTGAGTCACTATGATTTTTTTTTGACAGCCTTAGACTTGATATATGCATGATTGAAATTGTTTCGATATCTTTAGAACATATATATGCATGATTGAAATTTTTTTGACAGCTTTAGAACACATATATGCATGATTGAAATTTTTTTGACAGCCTTAGAGCACATATATTCATGATTAAAATTTTTTTGACAGCCTTAGAACACATATATTCATGATTGAATTTTTTTTACAGCCTTAGAACACATACATGGATGATTGAATCACTATGAAATTTTTTTGACAATGTTAAAACACATATATGCATGATTGAGTCACTATGAAATTTTTTTGACAGCCGTAGAACACAAATATCCATGATTGAATCTCTATAAATTTTTTTTGACAGCTTTAGAATACGTATATGCATGATTGAATTTTTTTTGATAGACGTAGAACACATATACGCATGACTGAATCACTATGAATTTTTTTTGAAAGCCTTAGAACACATATATGCTTGATTGAATCACTATGATTTTTTTTTAACAAGTTAGAACATATATGTGCATGATTGTGTCTCTATGAATTTTTTTTACTATGTTAGAACACATATATGAATGATTGAGTCACCATGATTTTTTTTGACAATCTTACAACACATATATGCATGTTTGAATCATGATGATTTTTTTGACTGCCTTGGAACACATATATGCATGATTAAATTTTTTTTGCCAACCTTAGAACACATGTATGCATGATTGAATCACTATGAAATTTTTTGAAAGCCTTAGAACACATATATGCATGATTGTGTCACTTTGAAATTTTTTTGACAGCCTTAGAACACATATATGCATGATTGAATCACTATAAAAGTTTTTTGACCACCTCAGAACACATATATGCATGAATGGAATTTTTTTTACTGCCTTAGAACACATATACGCATGATTGAATCACTCTAAATTTTTTTGACAACCTTAGAAAACATATATGCTTGAGTGAAATTTTTTTGAAAGCCTTAGAACACGTATATGCATGATCGAATCACTATGATTTTTTTTTGACAGCCTCATAACACATATATGCACGATTGAATCACTATGAATTTTTTTTGACGGCCTTAGAACACATATATGCTTGATTGAATTTTTTTTGATTTTCTTAGAACATATATATGAATGATTTAATGATGATAAAATTTTTGTGACACCCTTCGAACACATATATACATGATTGAATCACTATGAATTTTTTTTGACAACTTTAGAACACATATATGCATGATTGAATCACTGTAAAATTTTTTGGACAAACTTAGAACACATGTATGTAAGATGGAATCACTATGATTTTTTTTTACAGCCTTAGAACAAATGTATGCAAGATTCAATCACTATGAATTTTTTTTTATAGTGTTAGAACACATATATGCATGATTGAAATTTTTTCATTGCCTTCAAACACATATATGCATGATTGACTCAAGATAAATTTTTTTTGACAATGTTAGATTACATATATGCATGATTGAGTCACTATGAAATCTTTTTGACGACCTTAGAACACATATGTGCATGATTGAATTACTATGAATTTTTTTTTACTGCCTTAGAACACATATAGGCAAGATTGAATTTTTTTGATAGCCTTAGAATGCATCAGCGTGATCAATTTTTTTTTGACAGCCTTGGAACACATATGTTCATGAGTTTTTTGTTACAACGTTAGACCACCTATATGCATGATTAAAAAAAATTTGACCACTTTAGAACACACATATGTATGATTGAATTTTTTTTACAGCCTTCGAGTACATATATGCATGATTGAATCACTATGATTTTTTTTACAGCCTTAGAACACATATATGATAGATTAAATCACTATGCAATTTTCTTGACTGCCTTAGAACATACATATGCTTGATTTAGTAACAATGAAAATTTTTTCACAGCCTTAGAAGACTTATAAGCATGATTGAAATTTTTTTGATAGCCTTACAACAGATATATGCATGATGAAATTACTATGATTTTTTTTTTGACAATATTAGAACACATATATGCATGGTTGAATCACTATGATTTTTTTACAGCCTTAGAACACCGATATGCATGATTGAATCAATATAAATTTCTTTTGACTGCATTAGAACACATATATGCATTATTTAATCCCTATGAATATTTTTTGACAACCTTAGAACACATATATGCATGATTAAATTACTATGAAACTTTTTTGATAGCCTTAGAACACATATATGCATGATTGAAATTTTTTTGATAGCCTTAGAACACACATATATGCATGATTGAATCAATATAAAATTTTTTTGATAGCCTTAGAACAATTATTCTTGATTTAATCACTATGAAATTTTTTTGACAGCCTTTGAACACATATATGAATGATTGAATCACTATGAATTATTTTGGACAATGTTAAAACACATATATGCACGATTAAGTCACTATGATATTTTTTTGGCAGATTTATAACACATATATGCAATATTTAATCAATATTTTTTTTTTGAAAGCCTTACGACACATATATGCATGATTGAAATTTTTCTGATAGCCTTACAACACATATATGCATGACTAAATCAATATAAAAGTTTTCTAACAGCCTTTGAACATATGCATTCTTGATTTAATGACTATTAAATTTTTTTGACAGCCTTAGACTGTATATAAAAATGATTGAGTCACTATGAATTTTTTTTACAGCGTTAGAACACATATATACATGATTGAATCACTATAAATTTTTTTTGACAGCCATAAAATACATATATGTATGATTGAATCACTATAAAATTTTTTTGACAGCCTTAGACCACATATATAAATGATTGAATCACTAAGAAATTTTTTGACAGCCTTATAACACATATATGCAGGATTGCATCACTGTGAAATTTTTTTGACAGCCTTAGAACACATATATGCTGGATTGAATCACTATGAATTTTTTTTTTACAGCCTTAGAACACATATATCTGTGAGAGAATCACTATGAAATTCTTTGACAATGTTAGAACACATATATGCATGATTGAGTTATTATGATTTTTTTTTACTACCTTAGAACACATATATGCATGATTGAGTCACTATGAATTTTTTTTGATAGCCTTAGAACACATATATGCATGATTGAGTCACTATAATTTTTTTTTGACAGCCTCAGAACACATATATGTATGATTGAATCACTATAAAGTTTTTTTGACAGCCTTATCACACATATATGCATTATTCAAATTTTTGTGAGTGCCTTAGAACACATATATGTGTGATTGAATCACTATGAATTTTTTTTGACGGCCTTAAAACACATATATGCATGCTTGAATCACTTTGAATTTTTTTTTACAGCCTTAGAACACATATATGCATGATTGTATCACTATGGTTTTTTTTTTAAAATGTTAGAATAAACATATGCATGATTGAGTCATTTTAATTTTTTTTTTGATAGCCTTAGAACACATATATGCATTATTGAAATATTTTTGACAACATTAGAACAAATATATGCATGATTGAATCACTATGAAATTTTTTGATTGTGTTAGAACACATATATGCATGATTGAGTCACTATGATTTTTTTTTATCGCCTTAGAGCACATGTATGCTTGATTAAATGACTATGAAATTTTTTTGACAGCCTTATCACACATATATGCATGATTAAATCACTATGATTTTTTTTTGACAACCTTAGAATCCTTATATGCATGATTAAGTCACTATGAATTTTTTTTGACAGCTTTATGACACATATATGCATGATTGAATCAACATAATTTTTTTTTGACAATGTTAGAACACATATATACTTGATTGAATCACTACGATTTTTTTTTGACAGTCATAGAACACATATATGCATGATTGAGTCACTATGAAACTTTTTTGACAGCATAAGAACACATATATGCGTGATTGAATCACTATGAATTTTTTTTGACAGCCATAGAATACACATATATATATATGATTGAATCAATATGATTTTTTTTGGACAGACTTAGAACACATATATGCATTATTAAATTTTTTGTGATAGCCTAAGAACACATATGCGTGACTGAATCACAATGAATTTTTTTTGACGGCTAAAGAACACATATATACATGATTGAATTACTATGATTTTTTTTTTGACAGCTTTAGAACACATATATACATGATTGAATCACTATGATTTTTTTTCACAACGTTAGAACACACATATGCATGATTGAGTCACTATGAAATTTTTTTGACAGTCTTAGAAGACACATATGCTTGAAGGAGTCACTACAATTTTTTTTTGACAGCCTTAGAACACATATATGCATGATTGAAATTTTTATGACTGCCTTACTACACATATATGCATGATTGAATCACGATGAAAATTTTTTTACAGCCTGAAAACACATATCTGCATGATTGAATCAATATGGAATTTTTTTGAGAACGATAGAACACATATATGCATGATAGAGTCACAATGATTTTTTTTTGACAACATTGGAACACATGTGTGCATGATTGAATCACTATGAATTTTTTTTGACAGCCTTAGAATGCATATTATAAGCATGATTTTATCACTATGATTTTTTTTTGACAAAGTTAGAACAAACATATCCATCGTTGAGTCATTGTAAATTTTTGTTGATAACCTTAGAACACATATATGCATGATTGGAATATTTTTGACAACATTAGAACAGATATATGCCTGATTTAATCACTATGAAATTTTTTTGACAGCCTTAGAACACATATATCTATGATTAAATCACTATGAATTTTTTTGACAATGTTAGAACACATATATGCATGATTGAGTCGCTATGAATTATTTTTATCGCCTTAAAGCACATGTATGCATGATTAAATCACTATGAATTTTTTTTGACATCCTTATGACGCATATATGAATGATTAAATCGCTATGAAATTTTTTTGACAGCATTAGAATCCATATATGCATGATTAAGTCTCTATGAATTTTTTTTTACAACTTTATAACACATATATGCATGATTGAATCAACATGATTTTTTTTGGACAACGTTAGAACGCATATATGCTTGAGTGAATCACTATAAATTTTTTTTTGCAGACTTAGAATACCTATATTCAAGATTGAATCACTATAACTTTTTTTGACAGCATTAGAACATATATATGCATGATTGAATAACTATGAAATTCTTTGGCAGCCTTAGAACAAATGTACGCATGGTTGAATCACTATGATTTTTTTTTGACAATGTTAGAACACATATATGCATGGTTGAGTCACTATGAAAGTTTTTTGACAGCCTTAGAATACATATGAATGACTGAATCACTATGAATTTTTTTTGATAGCCTTAGAACACTTATATGCATGATTGAATCATTATGAATTTTTTTTGACAACGTTAGAACACATATATGCATGATTGAGTCACTATGAAAATTATTTGACAGCCTTAGAAGACACATATGCTTGAAGGAATCACTATAATTTTTTTTTTACAGCCTTAGAACACATATATGCATGATTGAAATTTTTATGATTGCCTTACAACTCATATATGCATGATTGAATCTCGATGAATTTTTTTTCACAACCTTAGAACACATATATGCATGATTGAATCACTATGAAATTTTTTTGAGAATGTTAGAACACATATATGAATGATAGAGTCACAATGATTTGTTTTTGACAGCATTAGAAGACATGTATGCATGATTGAATCACTATGAATTTTTTTTGACAGCCTTAGAATGCATATATGCATGATTTTATCACTATGAATTTTTTTTGACAACGTTAGAATAAAATATATGCATGATTGAAACTTTTTTTATAGTTTTAGAACACATATATTGATGATTGAATGAATATAAATGTTTTAGACAGCCTTAGAACACATGTATACGTGATTGAATCCGTATGAAATTTTTTTGACATCGTTAGAATACATATATGCATGATTTAATCACTATGAATTTTTTTTGACAGCCTTAGAACACATATATGAAAGATTGAATCACTATGAATTTTTTTGGACAATGTTAAAACACACATATGCATGATTGAGTCACTATTATATTTTTTTGAAAGCCATAGGACACATATATGCATGATTGAATTTTTTTTGATAGCCTTAGAACACATATATGCATGATTAAATCAATATGAAATTTTTCTGACGGCCTTATAACACATGTATGCATGATTTAATGACTATTAAATTTTTTTGACAGCCTTAGACCACATATATAAATGATTAAGTCACTATGAATTTTTTTTGACAACGTTTGAACACATATATGCTTGATTGAATCACTATGAATTTTTTTTGACAGGCATAGGACACATATGTGTATGATTGAATCAGTATGAAATTCTTTTGACAACCTTAGACCATATATATAAATGATTGAATCACTAAGAATTTTTTCGACAGCCTTAGAACAAATATATGCTTGATTGAGGCACTATGAGTTTTTTTGACAGCCTTAGAACACATATATCAATGAGTGAATCACTATGAATTTTTTTGATAGCCTTAGAACACATATATGCTTGATTGAGGCATAATGAAATAGTTTTGACAATGTTCGAACACATATATGCATGATTGAGTCATTATGAAATTTTTTTGACTGCCGTAGAACACATATATGCATGATTGAGTCACTATGATTTTTTTTTGATAGCTTTAGAACACATATATGCATGATTGAGTCACTATAATTTTTATTGACAGCCTTAGAACAAATATATAAATGATTAAGTCACTATGAATTTTTTTTGACAGCGTTTGAACACATATATGCTTGATTGAATCACTATGAATTTTTTTTGATAGACATAGAACACATATGTGTATGATTGAATCAGTATGAAATTCATTTGACAACCTTAGACCATATATATAAATGATTGAATCACTAAGAATTTTTTTGACAGCCTTAGAACAAATATATGCTTGATTGAGGCACTATGAATTTTTTTTGACAGCCTTAGAACCACATATATCAATGAGTGAATCACTATGAATTTTTTTGACAGCCTTAGAACACATATATGCTTGATTGAGGCACTATGAAATTGTTTTGACAATGTTCGAACACATATATGCATGATTGAGTCATTATGAAATTTTTTTGACTGCCGTAGAAGACATATATGCATGATTGAGTCACTATGAATTTTTTTTGATAGCTTTAGAACACATATATGCATGATTGAGTCACTATAATTTTTTTTGACAGCCTTAGGACAAATATATGTATAAATTATTCACCATAAAAAAATTTCGACAACCTTATCACACATATATGCGTTATTAAAATTTTTGTGACAGCCTTAGAACACATATATGTGTGATTGAATCACTATGAATTTTTTTTTACGGCCTTAGAACACATGTATGCATGATTGAATCACTATGAATTTTTTTTGCAGCCTTAGAAGACATATATGCATGATTGAATCACTATGATTTTTTTTTGACAACGTTAGAACAAACATATGCATGATTGAGTCACTATAAATTTTTTTTGATAGCCTTAGAACACATATATGCATGATGGAAATATTTTTGACAGCATTAGAAGAAATATATCCTTGATTGAATCACTATGAAATATGTTTGACAGCCTTATCATGGATATATGCATGATTAAATCGCTATGAAATATTTTTGACAGCCTTAGAATCCATATATGCATGATAGAGTCGCAATGATTTTTTTTTGACAGCCGTGGAACACACGTATGCATGATTGAATCACTATGAATTTTTTTTGACAGCCTTAGAATGCATATATGCATGATTTTATCACTATGATTTTTTTTTGACAATGTTAGAACACATATATGCATGATTGAAATTTTTTGATAGCCTCAGAAAACATATATGCATGATTGAATCAATATAATTTTTTTTGACAGGTTTAGAACACATGTAAAAATGATTGAATCTCTATGATTTTTTTTTGACATCATTAGAACACATAAATGCATGATTTAATCACTATGATTTTTTTGACAGCCTTAGAACACATATATGAATGATTAAATCACTATGAAATTTTTTTGACAATGTTAAAACACATATAAGCTTGATTGAGTGACTATGATATTTTTTCGCAGCCTTATAACACATATATGCATGATTTATCACTATGATTTTTTTTTAAAAGTTTTAGAACACATATATGCATGATTAAATCAATATGAAAAATTTCTGACAGCCTTAGAACACATGTATGCATGATTTAATCACTATTAAATTTTTTTGACGGCCTTCGACCACATATATAAATGATTGAGTCACTATGAAAATATTTTGACAGCGTTAGAACACATATATGCATGATTGAATCACTTTGAAATTTTTTTGATAGCCATAGAACACATATATGTATGATTGAATCACTATGATTTTTTTTTTGACAGCCTTAAAACACATATATGCATGATTGAAATTTTTTCGATTGCCTTACAACGCATATATGCATGATTGAATCACGATGAAATTTTTTTCACAGACTTAGAACACATATATACACGATTGAATCACTACGATTTTTTTTTCAGAATGTTAGCACACATATATGCATGATAGAGTAACAATGAATACTTTTTGACGGCCTTAGAACACCTGTATGCATGATTGAATCACTATGATTTTTTTTTGACAGCCTTACAGTGTGCATATATGCATGATTTTATCATTATGAAACTTTTTTGACAACGTTAGAACATGTATATGCATGATTGAGTCGCTTTGAAATTTTATTGACAACGTTAGAACACATATATGCATGATTGAGTCACCATGATTTTTTTTTAGCCTCAGAAGTCCTATATGCGTTATTGAGTCACTATGATTTTTTTTTGACAGCCTTAGAACACATATATGCATGATTGAATCACTATGATTTTTTTTATAGCGTTCGAACACATATATGCATGATTGAGTCACCATGATTTTTTTTTAGCCTCAGAAGTCCTATATGCGTTATTGAGTCACTATGATTTTTTTTTGACAGCCTTAGAACACATATATGCATGATTGAATCACTATGATTTTTTTTATAGCGTTTGAACACATATATGCATGATTGAATCACTATGATTTTTTTTTTATATTGTTAGAACACATATACGCATGATTGAGTCACTATGAATTTTTCTTGATAGCCTTTGAACACCTATATGCATGATTGAATCACTATGAAATTCTTTTGAAAGCCTTAGAACATATATATGCATGATTAAAATTTTTTGATTGCCTAAGAACACATATATGTATGATTTAATTTTTTTTGAGAGCCTTCGAATATATATATGCATGATTGAATCAATATGAATTTTTTTTGACAGCCTTAGAACGCATATATGCATGATTGAATCACCATGAAATTTTGTTGACAATGTTAGAACACATAAATGCTTGATTAAGTCACTGTGAAATTTATTTGACAGCCTCAGAACACATGTATGCTTGATTGACATACGATGAAATTTTTTTGACAGCCTTAGAAAACATATATATGCATGAATGAAATTTCTTTGATAGCCTTGGAACACATATTTTCATGATTGAATCACTATGAAAGTTTTTTGAGAAAGTTAGAACACATATATGCATGATTGAATCAGTATTAATTTTTTTTTACATCCTTAGAATACCTATGTGCATGATTGAAACAGTACAATTTTTTTTTGCCGCATTAGAACAAATATATGCTTGATTGTATCACTATGATTTTTTTTGACACCCTTAGAACAAATATATGCATGTGAATCACTATGATTTTTTTTGACAATGCTAGAACACATATATGCACTGTTGAGTCACTATGATTTTTTTTCAAAGCCTTAAAACACATATATGCATGACTGAATCACTATGAATTTTTTTTGAATGCCTTAGAACACATATATGAATGAATGAATCACTATGATTTTTTTTTGACAATGTTAGAACACATATATGCATGATTGAGTCACTATGATATTTTTTTTATAATGTTATAACACATACATACATGATTGAATCGCTAAGAAATTTTTTTGACAGCCTTAGAACACATATACGCATGATTGTATCACTATGATTTTTTTTGAAAGCCTTAGAACACATATATACATGATTAAATCACTATAAATCTTTTTTGACAACGTTAGAAGACATATATACAAGATTGAGTCACTATGAGTTTTTTTTGACAGCTTTGGAACACATATATGCTTGATTGAATTCTATGAATTTTTTTGTGGACGTTAGAACACATATATACATGATTGAGTCACTATAAATTTTTTTTTACAGCCTTAGAACATATATATGCATGATTGAAATTTTTTTGCCAACCTTAGAAGCTAAATATGCATCATTGAATCACTATAATTTTTTTTTGACATTCTTAGAACACTTATATACATGATTGAATGACTATGATTTTTTTTTTGACAATGTTAAAACACATATATGCATGATTGAGTCACTTTGAATTTTTTTTGACAGCCTTAGAATACATATATGCATGATTGAATCACTATGAATTTTTTTGACACCCTTAGAACACATATGTATGATTAAAGTTTTTTTGACTACCTTAGAACATATATATACATGATTGAATCACTATAAATTTTTTTTGACACAGTCTGAAAACATGTATGGATGATTGAGTCACAATGATTTTTTTTGACAGCCTTAGAATACATATGCATGATTGAGTCACTATGAAATATTTTTGACTTAGAACACATATATGCGTGATTCAATCAATATAAATTTTTTTTGACAACGTTAGATCAGTTAGATGCATGATTGAGTCACTATGATTTTTTTTTGACAGCCTTTGAACACATATATGCAGGATTGAATCACTACAAATTTTTTTTGACAGCCTGAGAACACATATATGCATGATTGAATTTTTTTTGACTTCCTTATAACACATATATGCATGATTGAATCACTATGAAATTTTTTTGACTAGCTAAGAACACAAATATCCATGATTGAATCACTATGATTTTTTTTTGACAACGTTAGAACACATATATGCATCATTGAGTGACTTTGAAATTTTTTTGACAGCCTTAGAACACATACATGCACGATTGAATCACTATGAAAGTTTTTTGAAAGCCTTGGAACACATAAATGCAAGATTAAAACATAATGTTTTTTTTTGACAACGTTACGACATATATAAGCATGATTGAGTCATTATGAATTTTTTTTTATAGCCTTAGAACAGAAATATGCAAGATTGAATCTCTCTAAATTTTTTTTGACAGCCTTAGAACACATATATGCACAACTAAATTTTTTTTTACAGCATTAGAACACCTACATGCAAGATTGAATCACTATGAATTTTTTTTGACAATGTTAGAACACATATATCTATGATTGAGTCACTATAAATTTTTTTTGACAGCCTTAGAACACATATATGCATGATTGAATCACTATGATTTTTTGTTGACAACGTTAGAACACATATATAAATGATAGAGTCACAATGAATTTTTTTTGACAGCCTTAGAACGTATATATGCATGATTGAAATTTTTTTGGCAGCCTTAAAACACTTATATGCCTGATTGAATCACTATGAATTTTTTTTGACAGACTAGAACACATATATAAATGATTGAATTTGTATGAAATTTTTTTGACAGCGTTAGAACTTCACATACATGTATCATGAAGTATGAATTTTTTTTGACCACCTTTGAACACATATATTTACGAATGAATCACTATGATTTTTTTTAAAGCCTTGGAACATATATATGCATGATTGAAATTTTTTTGACAGCCTTAGAACATATATATGCATGCTTGAATCACTATGATTTTTTTTGACAGCCTTAGAACACATGTATGCATGATTGAATCACTATAAATTTTCTTTGACAACATTAGAACAAATATATGCATGATTCAATCACTATGATTTTTTTTTATAATGTTAGAACACATATATGCATGATTGAGTCACTATGAATTTTTTTTGACAGCCTTTGAACACATATATGCTTGATTTATTCACTATGAAGTGTTTTTGACAGCCATAAAACATATATATGCATTATTGAATCACTATGAGTTTTTTTTGAGATCTTTAGAACACATATATACATGATTGAAGTCTTTTTGACAACCTTAGAACATATATATACATGATTGATTCACTATAATTTTTTTTAACAGCCTCAGAACGCATATATCCATGATTAAATCTCTAGGAATTTTTTTTGACAATGTTTGAACACATATATGCAAGGTTGAGTCACTATGAATTTTTTTTGACAGCCTTAGAACACATATATGCATGATTGATTCTTTGAGAAAATTTTTTGACAGCCTTTGAACACATATATGCATCATTGAATGACTTTGAAATTGTTTTGACAACCTTGAAACATATATATGAATGATTGACTCACAATGAAATTATTTTGATGGCATTAAAACACAAATATGAATGAATCAATCACTATGATTTTTTTTTTACAATGTTAGAACATATGTATGCATGATTGAGTTATTATGAAAATTTTTAGACAGCCTTAAAACATATATATGCGTGATTGAATTTTTTTTGACAGCCTTAGAACACATATCTGCATGATTGAATCACTATGAAATTTTTTTGACTGCATTACAACACATATATGCATGATTGAATCACTATGAAATTTTTTTGATAGCCTTAGAACATATATACACATGATTGAAGTTTTTTTGACATTTTTAAAACACATATATGCATGATTGAATCACTATAAATTTTTTTTGGAAATGTTAGAACACATATATGCATTATAGAATCACTATGATTTTTTTTTGACAATGTTAGAATACATTGAGTCCTGATTGAAGCACTATAAATTTTTTTTGACAGTCTTAGAAAACATATAAGCATTCTTCAATCACTATGATTTTTTTTTATATAGGTAGAACACAGATACGCATGATTGAGTCACTATGAAAATTTTTTGACTGCCTTTGAACACATATATGCATTATTTAATCACTATGAAACTTTTTTGACAACCTTAGAACACATATATGCATAATTGAATTTTTTTTACCACCTTAGAACATACATATGAATGTTTGAATCTGCATAAATTTTTTTTGACAACCATAGAACACATATATACATGATTGAATCACTATGATTTTTTTTTGACAATGTTAGAACACATATATGCATGATTGAATCAGTGTGAAATTTTTTTGACAGCCTTAGAACACATATATCCATGATTGAATTACTATGATTTTTTTTGACAGACTTAGAACACATATATGCATGATTGAAGTTTTTTTGACAGCCTAAGAACACATATATACATGATTGAATCACTATGAATTTTTTTTGATAGCCTTAGAACACATATATGCTTATTGAGTCACCGTGAAAGTTTTGTGACTGCCTTAGAACACATATATGCCTGATTTAATCACTATGAAATTTTTTTGACAGCCTTAGAACACATATATGCATGATTGAATCACTATGAATTTTTTTTAAAAGCCTTAGAACACATATATGCATGATTGAATTTTTTTTGACAGCCTTAGAACACATATATGCATGATTGAGTCACAATGAATTTTTTTTACAACCTTACAACATATGTACGCTGGATTGAATCAAAATGAATTTTTTTTGACATCATTAGAACACATATGCATGATTGAGTCACTATTATTTTTTTTTGACAAGGTTAGAACATATATAAATGACTGAGTCACTATGAATTTTTTTTGACAGCCTTTGAATACATATATAAGTGATTGAATCACTGTGAATTTTTTTTGACAGCCTTATAAAACATATATGCATGTTTGAATCACTATGAAATTTTTCTAACAGCCTTAGAACACATTGAGTCACTATGAATTTTTTTTGACAGCCTTACAACACATAAATGCATGATTGAATCACTATGAATTTTTTTTGACAGCCTTAGAACACATATATGCATGATTGAAATTTTTTTGACAGCCTTGGAACACATATATGCATGATTGAATCACTATGAAATTTTTTTGACAGACTTAGAACATATATATGCATGATTAAATATTTTTTGACAGCCATAGAACATACATATACATGATTGAATCAGTATGAATTTTTTTTGACAACGTTAGAACACATATATGCATAATTGAGTCACTATGATTTTTTTTTACAACCTTAGAACATATATGCGCAAGATTGATTGACGATGAAATTTTTTTGACAGGCTTAGAACATATATATGCAAGATTGGATTTTTTTTGACAGCCTTAGATCATAGTTATGCATGATTGAATCTCTATAAAATTTTTTTGACAACCCTTGGACACATATATGCATGATTGAATCGCTATGATTTTTTGTGAACAATGTTAGAACACATATATGCATGATGGGGTTGCTATGAATTTTTTTTGGCAGCCTTAGATCACATATATGCATGATTGAATCACAATGAAAATTTTGTTATAGCCTTAGAACACATATATGGACGATTGAATTTTTTTGACAGTCTTAGAACACATTTATGTTTGATAGTATCACTATGATTTTTTTTGAAAATGCTAGAGCATATATATACATGAATGATTCACTATGAATTTTTTTTGACAGCCTTATAACATATATACACATGATTGAATCATTATAAAAGTTTTTTCACAGCCTTAAAACACATATATGCATGATTGAATTTCTTTTGACAACCTTAGAACACATAAATGCATGATTGAATCACTATGATTTTTCTTTTGAAAGAATTAGAACACATATTTGCTTGATTGAATCACTTTGAATTTTTTTTGACAGCCTTTCAACACTTATTTGAATGATTGAATCACTATGAAATTTTTATGACAGCCTTTCAACACATATATGCATGATTGATTTTTTTTGATAGCCTTAGAACACATATATGCTTTGATTGAATCACTTTGAAATTTTTTTAATCGACTTTGAACACATATATACATGATTGAATCACTATGAATTTTTTTTGACAATGTTAGAACACATATATGCATTATTGAGTTACTATAAAAGTTTTTTGGCAGCCTTAGAACACATATATGCATGATTGAATCACTATGAATTTTTTTGACAGCCTTAGAACATATTTATGCATGATGGAATCACTATGTTTTTTTTTTGAAAATGCTAGAACTTATATATACATGATTGATTCACTATGAATTTTTTTTGACAGCCTTAAAACATATATACGCATGATTGAATCACTATGAAAATTTTTTGACAGCCTTAAAACATATATATGCATGATGGAATTTTTTTTGACAACCTTAGAACACATAAATGCATGATTGAATCACTATGAAATTTTTTTGATAGCCTTTGAACACATATATCCATGATTGAATCACTATAAATTTTTTTTGCAGCCTTAGATCACATATGTGCATCATTGAAATTTTTTGACAGCCTTAAAACACATATATGCATTGTTTGAATCACTATAATTTTTTTTGACAGACTTAGAACACATATATACATGATTGAATGAGTATGAAATATTTTTGACAACGTTAGAACACATATATGCATGATTGAGTCACTATCAATTTTTTTTGACAACCTTCGAACACAAAAACACATGATTAAATCACTGTGCAATTTTTTTGACAGCCGTAAAACACATGTATGGAATATCGAATCACTATGAAATTTTTTTGAGAGCCTTAGAACACATATATGCGTGATTGAAACAATATGATTTTTTTTTAACAATGTTAGAACACAAATATGCATGATTGAGTCACTATCAATTTTTTTTGACAGCCTTAGAACACATATACGCATGATTGAATCACTATGCAATTGTTTTGACTGCCTTAGAACACATATATGCAAGATTGAATCACAATGATTTTTTTTTTACTACCTTTGAACACATATATGCATGATTGAGTCACTATAAAATTTTTTTAACAGTCTTATAACACATATATAAATGATTGAAATTTTTTGACAGCCTTCCAACACATATAAGCATTATTGAATCGCTATAAGTTTTTTTGACAGCCTTAGAACATATATATTCATGATTGAAATTTTTTTGACACCCTTAGAACACATGTACGCTTGATTGAATAACTTTGAAATTTTTTAGATAGCCTCAGAACACATATACGCATGATTGAATCTCAATGATTTTTTTTTGACAATGTTAGAACACATACATGCATGATTAAGTCACTATAATTTTTTTTTGACAATGTTAGAAAACATATATGTACGATTGTATCACAATGATTTTTTTTACATCCTTAGAACATATATATGCATGTTTGAAAATTTTTGGATAGCCTTAGAACAAATCTATGCATCATTCAATCACTATAAAGTTTTTTTAACAGCC
This sequence comes from Nuphar pumila, assembly GCF_984573655.1. Taxonomy (NCBI): domain Eukaryota; kingdom Viridiplantae; phylum Streptophyta; class Magnoliopsida; order Nymphaeales; family Nymphaeaceae; genus Nuphar; species Nuphar pumila. The sequence goes on along the minus strand of NC_143255.1, from coordinate 65,382,393 downwards.
TTAGAACACATACATGCATGATTCAATCACTATGAATTTTTTTTGACAACCTTTGAACACAAATATGCCTGATTGAATCACTATGATTTTTTTTGAGAGCCTTAGAGCACATATATGCTTGATTGAATTTTTTTTGACAGCCTTAAAACACATATATGCTTTGATTAAATAACTATGATTTTTTTTACAGACTTAGAACAAATATATACATGATTGAATCACTATGATTTTTTTTTGACAATGTTAGAACAAATATATGCATGATTGAATCACTCCATTTTTTTTTAACAGCCTTAGAACACATATATGCTTGATTGAAAGTTTTTTGACAGCCTTAGAACACATATATTCATGATTGAATGACAATGATTTTTTTTTTACAGCCTTAGAACACATATATACATGATTGAATTGCTATAAAATTTTTTTGGACAATGTTAGAACACATATATGCATGATTGAATCACTATGAAATTTTTCTGACAGCCATAGAACACCTATATGCATGATTGAATCACTACAAATTTTTTTCCCAGCATTACAATACATATATGCATGATTGAATCACTATGATTTTTTTTGACAGCCTTAGAACACATATATGCATGATTGAATTTTTTTTGACAACCTTAGAATACATAAATGCTTGATATACTCACTTTGAAATTTTTTTGACATCCTTAAAACACATATATGCATGATTGAATCTTAATAAAAACTTTTTGACAACGTTAGAACACACACATGCTTGATTGAGTCACAATGAAATTTTTTTGACAGCCTTAGAACACATATATACATGATTGAAATTTTTTTGACAGCCTTAGAACACATATATGCTTGATTGAATGACTTTGAAATTTTTTTGACAGCCTTAGAACACATATATGCATGATTGAATCTGTATGAATTTTTTTTTACAATGTTAGAACACATACATGCAAGATTGAGTCACTATGAAATTTTTTTGACAACGTTATAACAAATATATGCACAATTGAATCACAATGAAATTTTTTTGACATCCTTAGAACATATATATGCATGTTTTAATTTTTTTTGATATGCTTTGAACAAATATATACATTATTCCATCACCGTGAATTTTTTTTAACAGCCTTAGAACACATATACGCCTGATTGAATCACTATGATTTTTTTTTACAGCCTTAGAACACATATATGCATGATTGAGTCACTATGAAATTGTTTTAACAGCCTTAGAACACATGTATGCATGATTGAATCACTATGAATTTTTTTTGACAGCGTTAGAACATATATACGCATGATTGAATCACTATGATTTTTTTTTTGAAAACTTAGAACACATATACGTGTGATTGAATCACTATGAAATTTTTTTGACATCCTTAGAACATATATATGCATAATTGAAATTTTTTTGACTGCCTTATAACATAGATACGCTTGATTTAATCACTATGATTTTTTTTTTGACAACCTTAGAACACATATAATGCATGAATGAATCTGTATGAATTTTTTTTGACAACATTAGAACATATTCATGCATGATTCAGTCACTATAAAAATTTTTTGACACCCTTTAAACACATACAATCAAGACTAAATTACTATGAAATTTTTTGACAGCCTTAGAACACATAAATGCATGATTAAATTTTTTTTGACAGCCTTAGAAGGCATATATGCATGATTGAATCACTATGAATTTTTTTACAGCTTTAGAACACATATATGCATTAATGAATGACTATGATTTTTTTTGACAGCCTTAGAACACATATATGCATGAATGAATCACTATGAATTTTTTTTGACAGCCTTAAAACACATATTTGCATGATTGAATCATTATGAATTTTTTTTGATACCCTTAGAAGACATATATAAATGAATGACTCACTATGATTTTTTTTTGACAGCCTCAGAACACATTTATTAATGATTGAATCATTATCAATTTTTTTTACCACGTTTGAACACATATATGGATGATTGAGTCACTATGAATTTTTTTAATCGGCTTAGAACACATGTATGCAAGATTGAATCACTATGAATTTTTTTTGACAGCCTTAGAACACATATATGCAAGATTGAATTTTTTTTGATAGCCTTAGAACACATATTTATTGAATCTCTATTAAATTTTTTTGACAGCCTTGGAACACATATATGCATGATTGAATTTTTTTTGATAGCCTTAGAACACATATATGCCTGTTTGAATCACTATGAAATTATTTTGACAGCCTTAGAAACCAATATATGCATGATTGAATCTGTATGATTTTTTTTTGACAATGTGTAAACACCCCAAATTTTCACCCTCATCCAGTGTTTGTCCAGTTCATAAGTCATTACAGATCATTGCATGTCATTGCATGTATTCTGCATAGCATTGCATCTCATTGCATAGCATTGCAGGTCATTGCATCTCATTTTCGAGATCCAGCACTCCTATTTCAAAACATTCAATCCAGATTTGAATTTTAAAGCTTTTATTTCAAAATCAATTTCAAAACCTGGGTTTTTATTCAATACTCTGTTATTTTCCAACCCCAGGACTTTATATTTCGAAATATTTTCTCAAGGAAACAATCTGGATTCATTTCAAATTCAAATTTTAATCGATTTCAATTTACAGATGAAACCCATTGAGGTGGTGTCGCTTCTGAATTCCTCTATTCATCAAATTTCTCAAAATTTTGAAAGTTTCAGTCCGATCAGGACTTTGTCTCAGAGTCCTGATCCGGTCAGGAGTCTGTATTGAAGTCTGTTTTACTTCCATTTTTAATCTTTTTCGTTTGTTTGCGAAATTTAGGTCATTTTACAGAGTCCAGTTAGTTCAGGATTCTATTTTAGAGTTCGGTCGAGTTAGGAATCTAACCCTGACTGTGTTTTCTGACTTATTTCATCATTTCTTGATAAAATCTTTTGAAAATTCTTTCATTTGGCTGTTAAAATTTAAAATTTCAGAGTCCTAAGAGTTCAGGACTCTAACCCGGAGTTCCAGTTCGCATGAGACCCTATTTTCAAAAATCTTGAATTTCAAATGTCAATTTTAACCCTTTTTCAAAGCCATTTTCAGTGTTTATTTCAAAATTTCTAAAACTCGATGTGGGCCCACTCAGTTGGCACCATATCCAGAGGAATTCTAATTCAGTTAGGATCCTATATCATTTCAAAAATTTTAATTTCAAAGTTTGCTTTTGAAAAGCTTTTGAAAACTCCTTCAATTTCAAGTTTTAAAATCGTTTTTTTTTTTTTTGAAAAACTCAAGTAGGGCCCACTCGGGGTGGTGCCATATTCGAGTCAGTCAGGGCAAGACTAGGGTTAGTGGATGTCTTGGTTAGTGTTAGAGGTTTAGAAAAGTCAAAACCATTTTGAAAAAAACTCATTTTGAAAGTTAGTTTTTAAAACTAGTGTTTTTAAAGGTTTTTAAAGGTTTTTTTAAAAAAGCCAAATGTAGAAAATGCCAAGTGGCATTACATTTGGGGATTTTTTAGGAGAGTCTAGGGGTTAATTAGGTATTAAATAGGATAATTTAGGCTAGGGGTAGGATAGTCTTTACACCCCAAAATCGCCCCCCTTAGAAGACTCCAATTTTTTTAAAACATTTAATTTTTAACCTAATTTTTTTTTATAAATAGAAGGCTATAGGGGGTCGATTTTCCCAATTGGCTTTCCTTTGGATTCTTGGAGCTTCTCTCTCCTCTCCAGCCCTTCCTCCATTGCAGCAACCTCAAGGTAACTATTTTATCTAATTTTTAGTTTTTATTTAATTTTTTTCATTGTTTTAAACATAATTTTGCCATTGGTACCATCATCTTCATGGATTAAACCATGGATTCAACCTCAAGAACCATCAAGAATCAGCAAGAACGATCCAAGAAGGTGATCCAACCCTGTTTTGGGTGATTTACAGAGATTTTAATCCATTAGAATTGATTTTAATATGATTCTTTGCATTAATAACCAATAAAATATATGATTTGCCCTTTTTAATGGGTTAAATCTATGTTTTAAAGGTGATATCAAATTCCAGCCATTGATTCCCTGTTTTTATTTTATTTTCATGGTTTATTCATGTTTGTTTTACGTTCTATAGTATAGAAATAATTTTTATTTACTGTTTTATGGTTTATTTTATTTATTTACATTAGTTAATGCATGGTTTTTTAAGTTTCTTAAATTTCTGTGTGTTCTAGGTTTAGAACAGTAAAGATGATGTTATTTCGTATGGAAGCACTCATTGTTTATTTTTGATTTTTTTATATGTGGTGCATGCATGAGTTATTGAGTTACTGTAAAAAAATCAGAGGTTTTGGATTTCGGAAACCCTGTCAAAAAAATCAGACATCAAATCGGGTTTTTAAAGTTTTAAAATCGTGGTTAAAATCAAGAAGGTAACTTGGTGTTATGATATTTCTCTCATCTTATATCCGATTTTAGATCTGTAAAGTGCTATGGATTCACATTAAGTAGATCTGTCTTCTGTGAAAGTTTCAGAGTTTTTTATCACTGTTTAGTATTTTTCCCCTTTTAAAGAATCTGTTTTTAAATTTAAAACTCGTTAGGGTTTACCAAAACCCTAATCAGACTTGTGTTAGTCATAAATCCCAAACCACAGATCCGATTCATGATCTATAAAAAGTGAGTATTGTTATTTTTCTGTCTACTATTCACCACTAAAATTTCAGAGATTTTTGTTTAGAAGTTTTATTTATGTCTGTATTTTCAATCTGGAATAGCTGTTTTAATCCCTGTTAAGAGTGATATATTTTAGCTCAGATTGCCGGAAGGGTTTCTCACTAACCGGAGATGATTTTTCAGATCTGTAAATTGGGAAATATCTGTTTTTCTTCCTAGTTAGTCTCTGTAAAATTTCATAAATTTCCATGGAGATTTGACCCCTAGTTCAGGTCTTGGACTGAGACTGGTTGGTGAATTAGGTCAAAAATAGCATATTTTTAGGGTTTAATACAATTTTCGGATTAATTTAATGTCAAAAAATTATTTTTATAATTCCAATTCGATATTAGGGTTATAACAAGTGCATATACCAATTTTTATGGATTTTGGAATCCATTTGATGGCTGAATTAAGCAAATTGCAAAACCGGGTTCCTGAAAGATCCAAAAACACTGCAAAAATCACAAAATTTGTGATATTATTGGATTTTCGTGCATAAGCATATATTTTTAGGGTTTAATCATGTTCATAATCATATTAGGATGCTTTAGGTTTAATTTTGTGCTCATTTGATTTCATTTAGTGCATAAAACCTAAGTTTTTACCAAAATCTATTTCTAAAAACCCTAATTTCAAGGCCATAGTCTTGCTATCGGGGGCAATTTGGTCATTTGACCTAAATTTCGAAATCCCTAACCCTAATTTCATATTTTTAATCATGTCATAGCATATTGTTTGAGTTTATTCCATTCAAATTTCAAAATTTGCATTTTATCAAAATATCTTTCTAAAAACCCTAATTTCAAGGCCATAGTCTTGTTATTAGGGGTATTTTGGTCATTTTGACCCCAATTTCGAAATTCCATATCTTCTCTTTCATATTTATTCAATTTTATTTCATACCTTATCATTTTTATTTAAGGGAATCAAGGAAGAGGCTTATATCTAGCAAAATCCAACAATTTCCTGATATTGTTGGATAAATCTAGAAAAGCCAACATATATTCATTAACCAAGTTCTCTAGTTTTTGCAGGTACATTGAAGACTTTATTTTTCATGTATTTAAATTTCAATAGTGATGTAATTTGTAATTAAACTTTGGAATAAGAATTTACATTTCCTGCTTAGCTTAGGTTGCATTGCATATAGTTTATTTTTATAATTTTAATGTGTGATGGATGATGATTCATGCATATTTTTACAAATTCACCATGGTCTACACGAATGGCACATGCACTAGCTTTTATGAAGTTTATAAACTTGGTGGAATTTGTATTTATGGCCATAGTCAGAATATGAATGATACTTAGATTTATGATCTTCACATTAGCCACATTCAAATTTCAATTCAAAGAAGTTCATTTTCTCAAAATCTCCTAAGTCTTATAGAAAAATCGATTTTCCCAAAGACATTGATTTCAAAGGATATTTCAAGTATTTCCCAAGTTCCAAATTCAAATTTTCTAAGTTAGAATTTCAATTTCCAAGTTTGAATTAAGAGAAACCAAGTCTCTCAGAATCGATTTTCACCAAATGTCAAGGATTCCTCAAAATCGATTTTTATTTCTCTCAGAAGTATATTTCAAATCCCATTTCACGATTTCTCATGTGATATCATTTCCAAGATTTACATTTTCTAAAAATTTCAATCATTTAAAGCAAACATCATGTTTTCAAATGTGCATTTTCTGAAAATTCATAGCACATGCCTGATTCTTTGTGCATTTAGAAATTAGAATATGATTTAGACAAGTTGAATAGAGTAGAGCATAAGATTGATCCTTGGTTCAATTACCCCTGTTAAAGGTGGCAGGAACGGTTGAACCTCGTACCGACAGGCGAGTCCCATTCTACGGAATTTTCCCGCATTTTAAAAACGGAGGCGAGTTATTTTCAAAACCTTTTTCAAAGGTCAGTTTGATTTGCAAAAGTAAAAATTTTGCGATGAGAACAGGTTTGGCGACCGTGATGGGACCTGTCTTTGCCTGATCAATTTAATGCTCTACTTAGTTCAATTTGTCAAAATCGATTTCCATGGAATGTCAGCTTTGCTTTATGATATCATGTGAACCTAGGAGCCTAGACTTGAACCCAGCTGACATGGAATGCATATAGACTAGGTATGGTTTGGTAGGACCATATTGAGGAGAATTATTCATGCTCACATAGACTTAGGTCTAATACAACACTCCTCAATTTAGGAATTGTATGAAAACAATGTTTGCTTCTTCAAATATTTCAAAAATCTATCTCTTTAGGACTTAGAGCCTTCTGTTTGATTGCATGTGCTCATGTTTTCCAAAAATCACCCCACCTATATTGTCTCGGTCTTCACGTTGCTGGGCTCTCTTTCAGAACCATAGTTCGGGACAGAGCCTCACAACTGGGCCACTTATTTGGGTGAAAACCCCCCTGCCACGTACCAAGGGCCATAGTCCAACGTATATCGGCAGGTGCTCAAGGATGTTGGAAAACTTGAACCTAGAACCGGAGAAATTGATTTTATGCCACGTACATCGAGCCTTGGCTTGAGTATATAGGCATAACTGGATTGGATACAGATGATCTGAGCCTTAGAGTTAGGATTAACGTCCTACAGCCATTTCAAAATTTGTGCATCTAGAGTCAGCTTTTAGAGAATGCTGTTTGTGCATACTTGTTTGTGCAGAATGTGATTGAATATGTTATAGTCATCTCCTTTTATTTTCCATATTTTCCCCAATTTTCTAAAATACTGGACAATTTTTTTTAAAATTCCCCAGTCCATGTCCATGTACTGTCCATGTTTTAAATCCTGGACGATTTTCAAAATACTTCATTTTATAAAGTACTTCCTTATATTTCATTGAACCCTGGATGATTTTCATAAAGTTCCTCCATTTTCTTCAAAACTCCAGGTGATTTCCCATCTTTCTTGTCTTCTGGATCTCGAATTTCCTGCTTTATTTTTATCCTGCCTGCATTTTTCTCAAAATTCTTGTATTTTCCAAGTCTTATTCCAAATTTTCCATGTTTTCCAGTCTATTCTGATGGCATCCAGTCAGCTTGATTCAGTCTTCCCTGAGGGTCACATCTCCTACGAGGTGCGACAACGTCTTTCCGAACATCGAGTCCTCAGCACCGGATCCTTCTTTCCCCGGTGGTATTATTCATGGTTCAAAAACTTCTCTCGTATGTTTCTGGACCATCTGGATGAGTGTGGATTGGAACTGGCGTCCGCAGTGGGAAAGCAGACAGTCAACGGCAACTTGATCCATGCACTAGCAGAGCGGTGGAATCCGAGCACTTCTACCTTCTGGTTCCCGTGGGGCGAGATGACAGTACTGATAGATGAATTTTCAGAGATTATGGGATTGCCCGAGCCAGCCGGTCAGCCTGGAGATCCATTAGAGAAACAGTTTTTGATCAATGTCAAGGGTCTGGATCCCCGAGATGCTTTAGCTCGCATGACAGGACGCAAGTCTTGGCCTCTGATTGAAGAAGATGAAAATGAATATGTGGATCTGCTCGAAATCTACAGACAGCATGGGGCATTTGTGGAAGTCAGTTCATTGTCTAGGACAGCTCGAGAGAGAATTCAGCACGCGATGGTTCTGTGCACGGTGGGATTAGCTTTCTTTCCCGATGGACGGAATTACATGGACATCAGAATAGTTCAGCTTCTAAGGAGATGGAGAAGTCGACAGACCAGCCGCCTCTCAATAGCCATGGCCGCACTCGCCTTTCTATACCAAGGGTTGACTCGTTTCGCACTCGGAGAATCGATTCTAGTCGAAGGATGCACCTATGCCTTGCAGTCTTGGTTCCTCCGGCATGTGCCAGTCCAAGCCAGTTCATTCAGATACAATGGAGAGAAGCTTCTTCCAGTTGCGCGATACCGGTTCTTGATCGACAACCTTCAGGAGGAAGAAGTCGTATGGGACTACTTTGATCGTCAGAAATCACCTCCCAGATACACTTATACTTATGGCAAGCGATTCAGACTACTTGGCCCGTTCTTCTGCGCATACTATCATCCCGAGCGGTGTGTCAGGCAGTTCTCTCAGAGGCAGAAGCACGTAGAGATTCGTCCACTAGCAGGGGTTCTGCCAGAATTCGATCTCGCATCAGATCAGTGGTCCGGAGCATACCATTCTGCCAGACATGGCTGGGTTTCCTTTGTCAGTCTTACTATTTTTCCTGGTCCTCGTGTGTCTTCTGATTTTGTAGAGTGGTGGAAAATTGTTCGTCCCCCTCCCCTCTATCAAGTGTATTATTGATAAAATCATGTTTTTCCCCTCAATAAAATTCTTTTACATTTCACTTTGGTTTGACGACCTCGCCTAGGTAACAAGGCATATTTTCAGTTGTTTATCTTGCAAAGAATAGCAACACAATTGTCGTAATCCCAGCGACGACTCAATCCCTAGTAATGGGATATTATTTCAATTGTCTACCAAAATTCTCAACAAATATTTTCTTCCAAACCAAATTTCCTTCAGAAGCCTAACCATCAGTTCTGCCCTGCAGAGAGCATCAACAACATCCAAGAGAACATTTGCAATACCCGATGGTCAATACAAGATCCAGAAAGAAAACCACATCAGTTGAAGGTGTCACATATTCAGTAGCTTCAGAAGAAGAGATGGACTCACCTCGATCAATCCAGAGTGAGGGTCAGCAGGCGGATGATGGCATCGATCCCCAAATGTATATCATGTTCAAAAAGATGATGACCAAGATGCTGGCAGAGCAAGCTGAGGCCAGTACTGAGCAAATTCAAACTAAACAGAAAGATAAGGGTCAGGCCGTCAAGAATGTGAAGATCAACAAAAAGCAGAGTCGTCACGAGGAAATATCTGATGAGTCAGAATCAGCTGACGATGCTGACAAGGAATGTGAAAATAAATATGAATTCAGAAGGTCGACTCAGGGTCAGGGGTCAACTTACAAATCCAAGAATCAGTCTGTTGACGACCCTGCGCAGTCACAACTGAAAGATGTGATGAAAATGGTTAAGGATCTGCAGGCCCGCGACAAGGGCAAGAAAATCTTCACTAGCGAAGACTTCTATGATGGATTGGATGGGGATGATGATCTCAATAACCTCCCCAAGAAATTCATTAAGTTTGATGGTTCGGGTGACCCAAAGGCGCACCTCGCCCTTTTCTTTGCAGAGTGTTCCAAGTTCAGGAGGAATAACAGGGCCTTATTTCTTTGTTTCCCTCGCAGTTTGGAGGGTATTGCAGCAAAATGGTATTCAGAGCATATTAATCCCATAGAGCTGAAAGAGTTTGATAAAGTGGTCAATTTGTTTATTGAGCGCTTTTTATTCAACGCTGAGGCACTCCCGACCCTCAGCCACCTTTGTGGCCTGAAACAGAGAGAAAATGAAAAGGCCCGAGATTTTATCCACCGCTGGAGGTCAGCTTGTAATAAAATGAGAGATCCCATATCAGAGGGGCATGCTTTGTCCTTAATTCTAAGCAATTTCTCGCAGCCTCTGAAAGGCCTCATCTCCACCGCACCATCCTGAACCTTTATTGAATTAACAGAGCGAGCCGAATGGCTCGAATTAAGTCTAGAGAATGGCTTCTATGAAGGTTTCACTTTCACCAAGAACAGCGGCCAGAACGAGTCAAAGAAGAAGACTCACTTTACTAATTCTGTCAATAATAATAAATGGAATCATCGCAAGGGGCAGAATAGAGACTTCTGTTATGGGGCAGGAGGTTCAAACAGGAATAATCAGAAAGGGAAGTCGATCCCGCAATTCAATAAGCCGCTTCAGCTGGAGCAGGGACCAAAACCCCGAGAAAAAGCGAAGCATGAAGGATGGAGCTATGACAGGAAATTCACTTCATTAGATCAATCACTCGAGACTGTGCTCGAGTACATGTTGACCAAGGAGATGGTCAAGTTGCCAAGGCTGGCCGATCCTCCCGTTCCTATGGGAAAATTCAAAGACCAATTCTGCAAGTTCCACAGAACAGTGGGGCACAATACTGAGAACTGCTTTGTTCTGAAGAATATTGTTCAGGACCTTATTGATAAAAATCTTCTGGTAGAAGGCGCGGAAGATGAAAATATAGATATTCTAAAAGAGCCATTTCCTCGTCATTCTACAGTAGTCATCACCGAACAGTCGTTTCAACCACAGGAGCATATCAGGCCATGCTCTGAAAATGACATGCAAGCTCAGCATCAAGTCCTGGTATTGCAGCAGGCTCGGTCCAAGGCCCAGAAGATGGACCTTATTTCAGCTTTCGGCAAATTGAAAGTGTCTGACAAGTCCGCTGGGATATCTCCCGAGGTAGCCAGAAGTATGCCATGGCTCCCTAAGCATCTCATTAAGTCCACCACAAAGAAAAGCGAGACATCAACTCTAAAGCCTATTACAGCATTATCAAATGTCTCAATTTTGGACTTAACTCAAGCCTCCGCCAAGCATTAGCAGGTGTTGAATGATCTGCTACAAAAGATCAAGGTGAAACCAAGCACAACTCTTGAAGACATGGCCCATATAGTCAATCAGACCATGACTAATGCTCCAGTTACTTTCTCCGATGAGGATCTCCCTAAACCTCATGTATTTCACAACAATGCCTTGTATGTTGTAGTTCGAACCAGAGGGATGACAGTTCCTCATGTGCTGATCGATGGAGGCAGCAGCCTCAATATATGTCCGGAAATGACCACCAAAGCTTTGGGCATAAAAGAAGAAGAATACATTCCAGATCCAATCACCATTTATGGGTTTGACAATCATGGCCAAACAACGAAAGGAAAAATATTCCTAAAGATCTTCATTGACTACTGGGTCCATTCAATTCTCTTTCACGTGGTCAATGTGCCGCCCACTTATAATCTACTTCTCGGGAGACCATGGATCCACAACACAAATGCAGTACCGTCTACTCTGCATCAATGCATCAAGTGGTCAAAAGGTGGTATGATCACGACAGTCTTAGGCGAAGATCCGGAGCAGAGGCTAGCACAGCCCATGGTTCCCAGGCCCTCTTTCACTACTGATATCCCTAGCATTAGGGGTATTGAAGAGGTCAGCTTCGAAGAGGATTCAGGAATAATGCAGACGGCAGAGCAGCCCGAGCATACAGTGGCTACGACCCGATGGGGAGGTCCACAGTTCTTCAAGATTGGAGGACGAATTGATTACAGCACTCTTAAGGGTCATCCCCTATTCTCCTAATTTATGAAGGCTAAAAAAGGATTTGATTTACTAGTAAAGCATGGCTACCAGCCTTTTCGAGGCCTAGGCAAAAATGAAGATGGTCGTCTTGAACCAGTGATTCCTCACACTGCCCTAAAAGAGCCGGATTGGGCTTTAATGGTCGAAGATCTCAGAAAGGGACTGTTTTCATTAAGGGAGCACATTAGAAGAATTCCTTTGTCTTTCTTTTTCTGTTCTGTTATCGGGATGATATCCCATTTCATTTTTATCATTGTCATTTTGATTAATTCTATCTTTTAATAAAGTTGCCAGTTTCCTTTGTCTATCTTGGTACCATTTGTCTCTTTATTCCTCAGTATTAAATCTTCACAAAATTGAAATAATTTTGCTCTTTTATCTTTCCAATTATTTTCAATAAAAGCAATTTATTTCATGATGAGCAATTTCCCTAAATCAATTTATCCTCCAATTTTCAGAATGTCTTCCCGATCTATCAAGAAGCTCGTCTTTAATCCAAAAGCTTGTTCGAAATCAGCAATAATTCATCAGGTCAGAATAAGAGCAAAATGTAGTCAAACTGCAAAGCAGTCAGAAGAACCTGCAGAGTTCGATTCAGCTCTTCAGGAACTGCCAGAATTTGCATCGATTCAGAGGCAAGATGAGCCATCATCCTTAGTTCAAGATCCGACTGAGGATATCAATATCAGATCAGAAGACGATCCTAGAATTCTCAAAATTGGCAGTGGCTTGAGCCCAAGGGAGAAAGAAAGGCTCACTAATTTCCTCAAGCAGCATGAAGAAGTATTCGCATGGACTTATGAGGATATGCCAGGTTTAGATCCGAAATTGGTGGAACATCGCCTCATTTTGAAGCCTGAGGTGAAACCAGTCAAGCAGAAGTTGAGAAAAATGGATCCTCGAATCAAGCAACAGGTCAAGGAAGGACTTGAGGATCTGCTTAAAGCAGGATTCATTCGAGCAATTGATTACCCGGATTGGTTGGCGAATATCGTAGCAATTCCTAAGAAGAATGGGAAAGTGCGAATCTGTATCGACTTCCGTGATCTCAATAAAGCCACTCCGAAGGATAACTATCCGCTCCCAAACATTGATCTCCTAGTCGATAGCACAACCGGGCATGCTATGTTTTCCTTTATGGACGGATACTCCGGATATAATCAAATCAAGTTGGCCGCTCGTGACCAATCCAAAACATCCTTTACCACGCCATGGGGCACTTTCTGTTATACAGTCATGCCTTTTGGGCTCAAGAATGCTGGAGCCACTTATCAGCGCGCTATGGCCGTTATATTCCATGATCAGATGCACAAAATCATGGATGCATATGTTGATGATATTCTAGTAAAATCCAAAGAAGAGGAAGATCGCATCGAAGCTCTCAATCAAGTTTTCAAGCGGCTCATTCTTTACAAGCTAAGACTCAATCCACAAAAATGTGTTTTTGGAGTCGAATCTGGCAAGTTGCTAGGCTTCTTAGTCAGCAAGAAGGGGATAGAGATGGATCCTGCTAAGGCCAAGGCTATCATTGGCATGCCGCCTCCGACTAATCTCAAAGAATTGCGTAGCCTTCAAGGATGCATGCAATCAATTCGGCGATTCATTTCTAATTTGGCCATGAGATGTGAGCCTTTCAATCATTTGCTCAGAAAAGGAGTGAAGTTTGAATGGGGACCAGAGTGTCAGCAATCGTTCGAACGCATCAAGAAATATCTTCTCAATCCTCCTGTTTTAAAGCCGCCAGAATTAGGGAAACCTCTATTGCTATACATTTCAGTTAATCAAGTTGCTTGCGGCGGATTCTTGGCACAATACGAAGAAGGCAGCTTGATAGAACATGCCATTTACTATGTGAGCAAGACCTTTATTGATTACGAGAAGAAATACACTCAGATAGAGAAGACATGTTTAGCTCTGATATGGATGTGTCAGAAATTGAGACATTATCTATTGGCGTCTGAAGTCAAGATTCTATCTAAATTAAATCCTCTCAAGTACGTTCTTGAACAACCATTTCTCAGCGGACGGATCGCCAAATGGCAAGTCCTATTAATGCAATACGACTTGCAATATGTCTCTCAGCAATCTATCAAAGGCCAAGCGATTGCAGACCAATTAGCAGATTTTCCTCTAGCAGAGTATGTTAAAGCTGAGGATGATTTCCCCGATGAGCGGATCTGCAATATTCAACAATCCCCAATTTGGAATTTATTCTTCGACGATTCCAAGAATATGGCAGGCATAGGAATCAGAATTCTGCTAATTACACCAGAGAAGGAGATGATTCCCTTTTCTCTTAAACTGGATTTTCAGTGCACTCATAATATGGCCGAGTATGAAGCTTTGATACAAGGTCTGAAAATTCTACAGGACTTCAATGTCAAAAGAGTGCATGCTTATGGCGATTCTTTGTTAATCGTCAATCAAGTTCTGGCCGAATGGCAAGTGAAAGATCAGAAACTACTTCCTTACCAGAAGATTGTCTCAGCTCTTGCCAACAAATTCGAAGAATTCCAACTTTTTCATATCAAAAGAGATTTCAACCAAGTTGCAGACAGTTTAGCCAATCTGGGATCCATCATGTCTTTCAGGAGTGGAGAATCTTCTTGCTCATTTGAAATTGGCAGACTTGATCAACCCGCTTTCGTTCCAGTAGAGCAGATAAACCAGGCTGAGCAGAAGAAGAAGCCTTGGTATCATGATATCAAAAATTTCATTAAAACTGGCGAATTTCCTCCAGAATTATCAAAGAGAGAGCAACGAGCAATTCAACGCATGTCTGCTCGATATTTTATTCTTGCCGACGTCCTTTATCGTCGTGGATTCAGTTCTGAATATTCCAGATGTTTGGACGAAGAAGAAGCCAAAGAAGTCGTGCAAGAAGCACATGAAGTCATTTGCGGTGGCCATGTTGGCTATCAGACTCTCGTCAAACAAATCATCCGAGCAGGATATTATTGGAGAACTATGCAACAAGATTGCTATCGTTTTGTAAAGAAGTGCATTCAATGTCAGATTCATGCGCCTTCCATTCATGCGCCAGCAACATACTTGCAATCTGTCGTCTCGCCATGGCCATTTTCCATGTGGGCTTTCGATGTTGTAGGCCCCATCACTCCTTCAGCCTCCAATGGTCATAAATATTTTCTTGCCGCAACAGAATATTTTACTAAATGGGTAGAAGCAATCACTCTACGCACAGTAGAAGGTCGGCATGTGGTTTCTTTCATCCATAAGAATATCCTTTGCCGCTTTGGTATACCGCATGATATTGTGTCGGATAATGGCAGTCATTTCAAGAATGAGAGAATGAGGACATTCTGCTCAAAATTCAGAATTCATCATCATTTTCCGCTCCTTATTATCCTCAAGGGAATGGTCAGGTAGAGGCCACCAACAAGATTCTGATTCGAATCCTGGAGCGAACTTTAGAAACGAACCATGACTGGTATGAAAAGATTCATGATGCATTATGGGCATACAGAAGCACCATTCGAACTCCAACGAATGCTACTCCGTCAGAACTTGTCTACGGAACTGAAGTAGTGCTGCCTCTACATGTTCAGAAACCTGCTCTGAAATTTGCATCACTTCTAGAATTACCTCTTGATCAGTATCAGCAACAGCGACTGGTACAACTTGATTTGCTTGATGAAAGAAGGCTCAGAGCAGCAGAGCATGCTCAATCCTATCGCCAGAGGATAGCCCGACAATATGCAAAATCTGTCATTGAGAAAAAATTTCGGGTCAATGATCTAGTGCTCAGATCAACAACTTATCTCAGGCATCGCCCGGGTGGCAAATGGTCGCCAAATTGGGAAGGTCCTTATGTTGTCAAAGAGGCACTACCTCGCAATTCATATCGACTCATCAATGCTGATGGAATAGAATTACCAGATCCCATCAATGCTCGACATTTGAAAAAATTCCATACTTGAACAATTCTCTATTCTTTGTAATCCTTCCAAATTTTCTTCAATAATGATCAAAATTCTTTTCCCAGTTACACTGGGGCATTTTAAAATTTTGTTTTTATCTACAAATATTCCGTATGCAGGCAGGATAAACAAATCTCTCATTTCACGCACTTGTGCACGCCTGTGCACCCATTTACATTCATTTGCATTTGCATGCATTCATTCGCATTCGTCTGCATCAATTTGCATTAGCATCGATTACCCATTCAGGATAAGGGATAAATCCTGAGACCCCGACAGTTGTTCGAGTCGTCGTGAGGGTGAAGACTGAAAATTTTCCATCAAAATCAATTAGTAATTCTTCAGGATCCAGTGTTCGTGCTGGTAATTTTTCAAAAATCCAGTGTTCGTGCTGGTAAACTTTCAAAAATCCAGTGTTCGTGCTGGTAAACTTTCAAAATCCAGTGTTCGTGTTGGTAAATTTTCAAAACCCAGCGCTCGTACTGGTAACCTTTTAAAATCCAATGCTCGTACTGGAAATCTTTCAAAATCCAGCGCTCGCACTAGTAATCTTCCAAAATTCAGTATCCAAACTGGTACATTTTTAAACCAGTATGCATACAAGTATCTTTTCAAAATCGAGCACTCGTGTCATGTCAGTCGACCTCTTGAGTTCAGTCCTCGTGCTGATCACTCATCAAATTCCCAATTTCCAAATTTCCAATTTCCAATTTCCAATTATCAATTTCCAAATTTCCAAATTTCTAATTTCCAATTTTCCAATTTCAAATATCAAATTTCAAAATTCCAATTTCCAAAATTTGACCCTTTTGAGCCACCCAATACCAATTTCAATCATTTCTCTTGCGAGAGACCCTTTGTATAGGGAGAGTTCGAGGGAGCTCGCTCTTTTCGCATGCTATCGAATTCGTTCACTTAGCCCCTTTTCAGGGAGAGTTTGAAGGGACTCGTGTCTCTGTGAACCGTTTGCAAAACAAAATTCTAAATTTCACACAAGGAACCCTTTTTATAGGGAGAGACTCGACGGAGACTTGCTTTCCTTGTGGCCCCATAATTTCAGACTAGGCCATTTCATCATGAAGGACCCTCTTTTCAGGGAGAGTGTGATGAACTCGTTCCTTCATGACCAATTTACCAACCTCACCAATTCCGGCCCCCTTTCCATAAGAGAAGCCTAATGTTAGGAAGTTTTGACGAAAGCTTAATTTCTCTTCGAAAGTTCGTTTTGCAAACACCTCCTCTTCAGGGAAGAGAGGAGTAATTCCCAATTCCAATTTCTGAATCTTCTCCTTTGGGGAAAGGAGAAGAGAGTTTTTGTCAGAGATGTGTTGCGTTGTGCTTCAAATGCTCGATTTCACAAAAGGATTTCAAGAAAGTTTTGCCAATTTGTCCTTAAATATTTGTTGATTTCAAAAATCTTTATTGCACAAAATTATTACTTCAGAATACCTCCATTATTACTTCCGAAAGGGTAATGCTTTCGCGAAAAAGGATTCAAAGTTCAAAATCTTTCTATTGGCCAACCAAAAGGATGAAGAATAAATCCTCGATATGGCCAGCAAAGAGAATTCAATGTTGTTGCAAAGCCATGAGTGATTGATATTGATCGCAGTCAATGGCACATTTTTAAAGACCATTCTTGAAAAATAAAGTAGTCGAAACATCCTGGGTGATACAGAAAAATCCACTCAATTTTCATATCTCCTCAATCACCTAAGCTGCAATTAAATATCTGCAAAAGGGATCTCTCAATTGTCGTCAAGATGAAGGCGAATTAAGCGAGTCGACCCCCGGGGCCAAAGAAGATTTGGATCATCTCCAAGATGACGGAGTTTGTGACGGATCCTTCCAGGGAAAGTTCAGATCACCGTCGAGATGAAGGCGAGTGTGATGAGCCTACCGACAAACCCTAAAAGATATTTGATTCCAGCTATCATCAAGAGATTCCCAACCAATGAGCCAATAACTATCAAGATAATCCCTGATAGAAAAGAAGGATCGGAACATCTCTGAGATGAAGGAGTTTGTGACGTATCCTTCCTAAGAAAAAAAGAGAGAAAAGTCAGGACATCTCCAGAATGAAGGATGATGTAATTCCCGAAAAATCCAAGAGAGCTCAAATCTGCTAAAAAAAAAAGAGTGCAGAAAGATCATCATGAGAAAAGAATCCCAGGATATCAGACTGCCAAATTTATCAAGAATTTTCTTTAATTTTGTGAAATTCTTTTATCAATATTCTTTCACTAATAGCCCTCGCAATATAAAGAATACTTTCTTTTCCGTCCATATCAAGGAAATTGATAGCTTCCTTGAAAGAAAGCCAATCGCAAGCAATTTGAATTTGAATCTTGATTCTACGGAGTTAAGCTCAGTCAGAGGTAATACTTCAGGTAGAAAAGAGGGAATACTTTCAAAACAATGTGCATCATTTTCAATTATTTTGAATCAACAACAATTTTCAACATTTTGATAATATTTTCTAGCTATCCTGGCATGAAGCGAGAGCTTGAGGTTCATCTTTGACACATCCTAACACCATCCCTTTTAGGACTTGATTACGGAAGTTTTCAAGATTCCTTCCCTTCCTTGGTATAATCTGAGCGCACGGGCTCTCAGATTCGCACACTTCCCTGTGTCCCCACTGTCCCACCATAGACAGTCCAATTTCGGCTTGAGGTTAAGCCACCAATTTCAGCAAAAGGCAATTTCAAAAGTTATTTAGTCTCAGCAATGAGGCGCCCAAAATCAATCCCTTTTCAAACTTTAGGGACCCCAATTTCCTTCCTTTTGCAAAACCCCTATCAGATTCATTGTGCGGAAATCCGAAGGTTCCATCACGGTCTCTTCTTTCGAGGATTCCGTTCATTTTCAACCCAATCAGGTTAAGGGTACAAACCTGAGCCTCCTTTGATGAGGTATTTCATTTTCTGCCCAATCAGGTTAAGGGTACAAACCTGAGCCTCATTTGATGAGGTATTTCATTTTCAACCCGATCAGGTTAAGGGTACAAACCTGAGCCTCCTTTGATGAGGTATTTCATTTTCAACCCAATCAGGTTAAGGGTACAAACCTGAGCCTCCTTTGATGAGGTATTTCATTTTCTACCCAATCAGGTTAAGGGTACAAACCTGAGCCTCATTTGATGAGGTATTTCATTTTCAACCCGATCAGGTTAAGGGTACAAACCTGAGCCTCCTTTGATGAGGTATTTCATTTTCAACCCAATCAGGTTAAGGGTATAAACCTGAGCCTCCTTTGATGAAGTATTTCATTTTCAACCCGATCAGGTTAAGGGTACAAACCTGAGCCTCCTTTGATAAGGTATTCCATTTTCATTTCCCGGTCAGGTTAAGGGTCAAACCTGAGCTTCGTTTCTACACGAGGTATTTTCTGTCCCATCCAGGTTAAGGGCAAAACCTGAATCTCACTTCTTTTCGAAGTAAAATTTTCTCCTTATTCTTCATTTCATATCTATCATCATCACTTGAACTAATTCTTTTATACCCAGTCAGATTCATCTAACTGGGGCATTTTTATGATCCAAATTTGGTGTGTTTTCTTTGCCACTAAGTTCGGCTTTCAACCGGCTTAGCAGCAAAGAGGCATCTGTAAACACCCCAAATTTTTACCCTCATCCAGTGTTTGTCCATTTCATAAGTCATTACAGATCATTGCATGTCATTGCATGTATTCTGCATAGCATTGCATGTCATTGCATAGCATTGTAGGTCATTGCATCTCATTTTCAAGATCCAGCACTCCTATTTCAAAACATTCAATCCAGATTTGAATTTTAAAGCTTTTATTTCAAAATCAATTTCAAAACCTGGGTTTTTATTCAATACTCTGTCATTTTCCAACCCCAGGACTTTATATTTCGAAATATTTTCTCAAGAAAACAATCTGGATTCATTTCAAATTCAAATTTTAATCGATTTCAATTTACAGATGAAACCCATTGAGGTGGTGTCGCTTCTGAATTCCTCTATTCATCAAATTTCTCAAAATTTTGAAAGTTTCAGTCCGATCAGGACTCTGTCTCAGAGTCCTGGTCCGGTCAGGAGTCTGTATTGAAGTCTGTTTTACTTCCATTTTTAATCTTTTTCGTTTGTTTTCGAAATTTAGGTCATTTTAC
This sequence comes from Nuphar pumila, assembly GCF_984573655.1. Classification (NCBI taxonomy): domain Eukaryota; kingdom Viridiplantae; phylum Streptophyta; class Magnoliopsida; order Nymphaeales; family Nymphaeaceae; genus Nuphar; species Nuphar pumila. Next base: position 65,362,447 of record NC_143255.1, on the reverse strand, counting down.
AGAGTCCAGTTAGTTCAGGATTCTATTTTAGAGTTCGGTCGAGTTAGGAATCTAACCCTGACTGTGTTTTCTGACTTATTTCATCATTTCTTGATAAAATCTTTTGAAAATTCTTTCATTTGGCTGTTAAAATTTAAAATTTCAGAGTCCTAAGAGTTCAGGACTCTAACCCGGAGTTCCAGTTCGCATGAGACCCTATTTTCAAAAATCTTGAATTTCAAATGTCAATTTTAACCCTTTTTCAAAGCCATTTTCAGTGTTTATTTCAAAATTTATAAAACTCGATGTGGGCCCACTCAGTTGGCACCATATCCAGAGGAATTCTAATTCAGTTAGGATCCTATATCATTTCAAAAATTTTAATTTCAAAGTTTGTTTTTAAAAAGCTTTTGAAAACTCCTTCAATTTCAAGTTTTAAAATCGTTTTTTTTTTTTTTTTTTGAAAAACTCAAGTAGGGCCCACTCGGGGTGGTGCCATATTCGAGTCAGTCAGGGCTAGACTACGGTTAGTGGATGTCTTGGTTAGTGTTAGAGGTTTAGAAGAGTAAAAACCGTTTTGAAAAAAACTCATTTTGAAAGTTAGTTTTTAAAACTAGTGTTTTTAAAGGTTTTTAAAGGTTTTTTTAAAAAAGCCAAATGTAGAAAATGCCAAGTGGCATTACATTTGGGGATTTTTTAGGAGAGTCTAGGGGTTAATTAGGTATTAAATAGGATAATTTAGGCTAGGGGTAGGATAGTCTTTACACCCCAAAATCGCCCCCCTTAGAAGAGTCCAATTTTTTTAAAACATTTAATTTTTAACCTAAATTTTTTTTATAAATAGAAGGCTATAGGGGGTCGATTTTCCCAATTGGCTTTCCTTTGGATTCTTAGAGCTTCTCTCTCCTCTCCAGCCCTTCCTCCATTGCAGCAACCTCAAGGTAACTATTTTCTCTAATTTTTAGTTTTTATTTAATTTTTTCATTGTTTTAAATATAATTTAGCCATTGGTACCATCATCTTCATGGATTAAACCATGGATTCAACCTCAAGAACCATCAAGAATCAGCAAGAACGATCCAAGAAGGTGATCCAACTCTGTTTTGGGTGATTTACAGAGATTTTAATTTATTAGAATTGATTTTAATATGATTCTTTGCATTAATAACCAATAAAATATATGATTTGCCCTTTTTAATGGGTTAAATCTATGTTTTAAAGGTGATATCAAATTCCAGCCATTGATTCCCTGTTTTTATTTTATTTTCATTGTTTATTCATGTTTGTTTTACGTTTTATAGCATAGAAATAATTTTTATTTACTGTTTTATTGTTTATTTTATTTATTTACATTAGTTAATGCATGGTTTTTTAAGTTTCTTAAATTTCTGTGTGTTCTAGGTTTAGAACAGTAAAGATGATGTTATTTCGGATGGAAGCACTCATTGTTTATTTCGGATTTTTTTATATGTGGTGAATGCATGAGTTATTGAGTTACTGTAGAAAAATCAGAGGTTTTGGATTTCGGGAACCCTGTCAAAAAAATCAGACATCAAATCGGGTTTTTAAAGTTTTAAAATCGTGGTTAAAATCAAGAAGGTAACTTGGTGTTATGATATTTCTCTCATCTTATATCCGATTTTAGATCTATAAAGTGCTATGGATTCACATTGAGTAGATCTGTCTTCTGTGAAAGTTTCGGAGTTTTTTATCACTGTTTAGTATTTTTCCCCTTTTAGAGAATCTGTTTTTAAATTTAAAACTCGTTAGGGTTTACCAAAACCCTAATCAGACTTGTGTTAGTCATAAATCCCAAACCACAGATCCGATTCATGATCTGTAAAAAATGAGTATTGTTATTTTTCTGTCTACTGTTCACCACTAAAATTTCAGAGATTTTTGTTTAGAATTTCTATTTATGTCTGTATTTTCAATCTGGAATAGCTGTTTTAATCCCTGTTAAGAGTGATATATTTTAGCTCAGATTGCCGGAAGGGTTTCTCACTAACCGGAGATGATTTTTCCGATCTGTAAATTGGGAAATCTTTGTTTTCCTTCCTAGTTAGTCTCTGTAAAATTTCATAAATTTCCATGGAATTTGACACCTGGTTCAGGTCTTGGACTGAGACTGGTTTGTGAATTAGGTCAAAAATAGCATATTTTTAGGGTTTAATGCAATTTTCGGATTAATTTAATGTCAAAAAATTATTTTTATAATTCCAATTCGACATTAGGGTTATAACAAGTGCAGATACCAATTTTTATGGATTTTGGAATCCATTTGATGGCTGAATTAAGCAAATTACAAAACCGGGTTCCTGAAAGATCCAAAAACACTGCAAAAATCACAAAATTTGTGATATTATTGGATTTTCGTGCATAAGCATATATTTTTAGGGTTTAATCATGTTCATAATCATATTAGGATGCTTTAGGTTTAATTTTGTGCTCATTTGATTTCATTTAGTGCATAAAACCTAAGTTTTTACCAAAATCTATTTCTAGAAACCCTGATTTCAAGGCCATAGTCTTGCTATCGGGGGCAATTTGGTCATTTGACCTAAATTTCGAAATCCCTAACCCTAATTTCATATTTTTAATCATGTCATAGCATATTTGGTTTGAGTTTATTCTATTCAAATTTCAAAATTTGCATTTTATCAAAATATCTTTCTAAAAACCCTAATTTCAAGGCCATAGTCTTGTTATTAGGGGTATTTTGGTCATTTTGACCCCAATTTCGAAATTCCATATCTTCTCTTTCATATTTATTCAATTTTATTTCATACTTTATCATTTTTATTTAAGGGAATCAAGGAAGAGGCTTATATCTAGCAAAATCCAACAATTTCCTGATATTGTTGGATAAATCTAGAAAAGCCAACATATATTCATTAACCAAGTTCTCTAGTTTTTGCAGGTACATTGAAGACTTTATTTTTCATGTATTTAAATTTCAATAGTGATGTAATTTGTAATTAAACTTTGGAATAAGAATTTACATTTCCTGCTTAGCTTAGGTTGCATTGCATATAGTTTATTTTTATAATTTTAATGTGTGATGGATGATGATTCATGCATATTTTTACAAATTCACCATGGTCTACACGAATGGCACATGCACTAGCTTTTATGAAGTTTATAAACTTGGTGGAATTTGTATTTATAGCCATAGTCAGAATATGAATGATACTTAGATTTATGATCTTCACATTAGCCACATTCAGCCTACACTCTTAGGCTAACTTCAAAAATGCACTGCATTTCTCAAAAATACAAAAAGTATTTCTCAATTCCTCAAAATCATATTCATTCATTTCATGCATTTGCCAATTCCAATTCAAATTTCAATTCAAGGAAGTTCATTTTCTCAAAATCGCCTAAGTCTTATAGCAAAATCGATTTTCCCAAAGACATTGAATTTCAAAGGATATTTCAAGTATTTCCCAAGTTCCAAATTCAAATTTTCTAAGTTAGAATTTCAATTTCCAAGTTTGAATTAAGAGAAACCAAGTCTCTCAGAATCGATTTTCACCAAATGTCAAGGATTCCTCAAAATCGATTTTTATTTCTCTCAAAAGTATATTTCAAATCCCATTTCACGATTTCTCATGTGATATCATTTCCAAGATTTACATTTTCTAAAAATTTCAATCATTCAAAGCAAACATCATGTTTTCAAATGTGCATTTTCTGAAAATTCATAGCACATGCCTGATTCTTTGTGCATTTAGAAATTAGAATATGATTTAGACAAGTTGAATAGAGTAGAGCATAAGATTGATCATTGGTTCAATTACCCCTGTTAAAGGTGGCAGGAACGGTTGAACCTCGTACCGACAGGCGAGTCCCATTCTACGGAATTTTCCCGCATTTTAAAAACGGAGGCGAGTTATTTTCAAAAACTTTTTTAAAGGTCAGTTTGATTTGCAAAAGTAAAAATTTTGCGATGAGAACACAATGTTAGAACACATACATGCAAGATTCAGTCACTATGATTTTTTTTTGAAAATGTTAGAATGCATACATGCATGATTGAATAACTGATTTTTTTTTACATCCTTAGAACATATATATGCATGATTGAAATTTTTTTGACAGCCTTAGAGCATATATATGCATGATTGATTCAATATGAGTTTTTTTTACAGCCTTAGTGCGCATACATGTATGATTGAATCATTATGAAATTTTTTTGACAGCCTTAGAACACATATATGTATGATTGCGTCACTATGAATATTTTTTGACAACTTTAGAACCGATATCTTAATGATTGAGTCGCTATAAATATTTTTTGATAGCCTGAGGACACATATGCAAGATTGAATCATTGTAAAGTTTCTTTGACAGCCTTAGAACACATACATGCATGATTGAATCACTACGAATTCTTTTTGACAATGTTAGAACACATACATGCATGATTGAATCATTGGAACTTTTTTGACATCCTTAGAACATATATATGCGTGATTGAAATTTTTTTGACAGCCGTAGAACATATATATGCATGATTGAATCAATATGAATTTTTTTTGACAGCCTTAGAATGCATATAAGTTTGTTTTAATAACTATGATTTTTTTTTGACAGCCTTAGAACACATATATGCATTATTGAATCACTATGAATTTTTTTTGACAGCTTTAGAACACATATTTATGATTGAGTCACTATAAATTTCTTTTGATAACCTTAGAACACATATGCATGATTGAATCATTGTGAAGTATTTTGAACAGCCTAGAACACATAAATGCATGATTGAGTCACTAGGAATTTTTTTTGACGGGATTTGAACACATATATGCATGATTGAATCACTATGAAAATTTTCTGATAGCCTTAGAACACATATATGCATGATTTAATAATTTTTTTGACAACCTTAGAACACATATTTGCATGATTGAATCACTACAATTTTTTTTTGATAGTTAGAACACATATATGCATGATTCAATCACTATGGAATTTTTTTGACAAACTTAGAAAACATATATGCGTGATTAAATTTTTTTTGATACCCTTAGAACACATATATGCATGATTGAGTCATTATTTACTTTTTCTGATAGCCTTAGAACACATATATGCTTGATTGAATAACTATGAATTTTTTTTGACAGCCTTAGAATAATGTACATAGGCATGATTGAATCACTATGATTTTTTTTTACAACCTTAGAACACATATGTGCAGGATTGAGTCACTATGAAATTTTTTTGACAGCCTTAGAACACATATATGCATGATTTTATCACTATGAATTTTTTTTGACAATGTTAGAACACATATATGTATGATTGAATCACTATGAATTTTTTTGACAATCTTAGAACACATATATGCATGATTGAGTCACGATGAATTTTTTTTCACAATGATGGAGTACATATATGCATGATTGAGTCACTATGATTTTTTTTTGACAACCATAGAACACATATATGCATCATTGTATCCCTGTGGAATTTGTTTGACAACCGTAGAACATATATATGCATGATTGAATCACTATGAAATTTTTTTGAGAGCCATAGAACACATATATGCATGATTGAATAACTATGAAATTTTTTTGAGAGCCTTAGAACACATATATGCATGATTGAATCACTATGAATTTTTTTTGAGAGCCTTAGAACAAATATATGCTTCATTCAATCACTATGAAATTTTTGTGACAACGTTAGAACACATATATGCATGATTGATTTTTTTTTGACAGAGTTAGAGCTAATATATGCAAGATAGAATTACTATGAATTTTTTTTGACAACGTTAGAACACATATATGCATGATTGAGTCACTATGAAATTCTTTTGACAACCTTAGTACACATGTATGCAAGATTGAATCTCTGTGATTTTTTTTTTACTGGCTTAGAACACATATATGCCTGATTGAATTAATATAAATTTTTTTTGACAATGTTTGATCAAATATATGCATGATTGAGCCAGTAAGAATTTTTTTTGATAACCTTTGAATACATATATGCATGATTGAATCACTATGTAATTTTTTTGACACCTTAGAACACATATAAGCATGATTCAATTTTTTTTGACAGCCATAGAAGACATATATGCATGATTGAATCACTATGATTTTTTTTTGACAGCCTTAGAACACATATATACATGATGTAATTACTATGATTTTTTTTTGACAACGTTACAACACATATATGCATGATTGAATCACTATAAAATTTTTTGCACAGCCTTAGAACACCTATATGCATGATTCAATCACTGTAAAATTTTTTTGACAGCCTTACAACACTTCTATGCATGATTGAATCATTATAATTTTTTTTTATAGTATTGCAACACATGTATGCATGATTGAATCCCAATGAATATTTTTTGATAGAACACATATATTCATGATTGAATCACTATGAATTTTTTTTGACAACATTAGAACACATATATGCATGATTAAGTCACTATGAATTTTATTTGACATCCTTAGAACATATATATGCATGATTGAATCATTATGATTATTTTTTGATAGCCTTATAACACTTATATCTATGATTGAAAATTTTTTAACAGCCTTAGAACACATATGCATGATTGAATCACCGTAACTTTTTTTTGACAGACTTAGAACATATATATGCTTGATTGATTTTTTTTTTGAAAGCCTATGAGCGCATATGTATGATTGAATCTGTATGATTTTTTTTGATAACGTTAGAACACATATATTCATGATTGAGTCACTATGAAATTTGTTTGATAGACTTACAACACATATATGCATGATTGAATCACTATGATTTTTTTTTTGACAATGTTAGAACACATATTTGCATGAATGAGTCACTATGAAAATTTTTTGACAGCCTTAGAACACATGTATGCATGATTGAATCACTACAAAATTTTTTTGACAGCCTTAGAACACATATATGCATGACTGAATCGCTGGGAAATTTTTTTGAGCGCCTTAGAACATATATATGCATGATTGAATTTTTTTTGGCAGGCTTAGAACACATGTATGCATGATTCAATCACTATGAATTTTTTTTAAGTCTTAGAACACATATATGCATGATTTATTCACTATGATTTTTTTTTGAAAATATTAAAACACATATATGCATGATTGAGTCACTATGAAATTTTTATGACAGCCTTAGAACACATGTATGCATGATTGAATCACTGTGAAATTTTTTAGATAGCCTTAGAATACGTATATGCATGATTGAATCACTATGATTTTTTTTTAACAACGTTTGAACACATATGTGCATGATTGAGTCACTTTGAAATTTTTTTGGCAGCCTTAGAACACATATATGCATGATTGAATCACTATGATTTTTTTTGACAGCCTTAAAACACGTATATGCATGAGTGAATTTTTTTTATAGGCTTAGAACACATATATGCATGATTGAGTCACAATGATTTTTTTTTTACAACATTAGAACACATATATGCATGATTGAGTCACTATGAATTTTTTTTTGACAGCCATAGAACTAATATATGCTTGATTGTATCCCTGCGGAATTTGTTTGAAAGCCATAGAAGATATATATGCATGATTGATTTTTTTTTACCGGCTTAGAACACATATATGCATGATTGATTCACTATAAATTTTTTTTGTGATCATTAGAACACATAAATGCATGATTGAATCTCAATGATTTTTTTTTTGATAGCCTTAGAATACAACTATGCATGATTAAATCAATATGATTTTTTTTGACATCGTTAGAACACATATGCATGATTGAGTCACTATGAAATTTTTTTGATAGCCCTGGAACACATATTTGCTTCATTGAATCACTATAATTTTTTTTTGACAATGTTAGAACACATATCTGCATGATTGAAATTTTTTTTGATAGCCTTAGAGCATATATATGCAAGATTGAATCACTATGAATTTTTTTTGATTGGCTTAGAACACATATATGCCTGATTGAATCAATATAAATTTTTTTTGACAATGTTTGATCAGATGAACGAATGATTGAGTCACTATGATTTTTTTTTATAGCCTCTGAACACATATATGCGTGATTGAATCACTATGAATTTTTTTTGACACCTTAGAACACATATATGCATGATTGAAAATTTTTTGACAGCCTCAGAACACATATATGCATGATTGAATCACTATGAATTTTTTTTGACCACCTTAGAACACATATATACATGCTGTAATCACTATGAATTTTTTTTGACAACGTTAGAACATATATATGCATGATTGAATCAATATGATTTTTTTTTGACAGACTTAGAACACCTATATGCATGATTGAATCACTATGATTTTTTTTGATAGCCTTAGAACACCTATATGCATGATTGAATCACATTGATTTTTTTTTACAGCCTTAGTATACATATATGCATCATTGTATCACTATGAATTTTTTTTTACAACGTTTAAACACATATATGCAAGATTGAGTCACTATAATTTTTCTTTGAAAAACCTTATAACACATACATGCGTGATTGAATCACTATGAAATTTTTTTGACAGCCTTAGAGCACATATATGTGTGATTGATTCACTACGATTTTTTTTTGACAATGTTAGAACACATATATGCATGATTGTGTCACTATGAAATTCTTTTGACAGCCTTAGAACACATGTATGCAAGATTGAATCACTATAAAAAGTTTTGATGGGCTTAGAACACATATATGCATGATTGAATCAATATGATTTTTTTGAACGTTATATCACATATATGCATGATTGAGTGAGTATGAAATTTGTTTGACAACTTTTGAACATATGTATGCATGATTGATTCACTATAATTTTTTTTTGACAGATTTAGAACACATATAAGCATGATTGAAATTTTTTTGACAGCCTTAGAACATATATATGCATGATTGATTTTTTTTTGACAGCCTTAAAACACATATATGCATGATTCAATCACTATGAAATATTTTTGACTACCTTAGAACACATATATACATGATTGAATCACTATGATTTTTTTTGACAATGTTAGAACACAAGAATGCATGATTGAATCACTACAATTTTTTTTTTGACAGCCTTAGAACACCTATATGCCTGATTGAATCACTACAATTTTTTTTTGACAGCATTGAAGCACATGTATGCCTGATTGAATCACAATGAAATTTTTTTGACAGCCTTAGAATACTTATATGCATGATTGGATCACAATAAAATTTTCTTTACAACGTTTGAACACATATATGCATGATTGAGTGACTATGAATTTTTTTTGATAGCCTTAGAACACATATATGTGTGATTGAATCACTATGAAATTTTTTTGACAGCCTTAGAACACGTATATGCATGATTGAATTTTTTTGACAGCCTTAGAACACATATATGAACGATTGTGTCACTATGAAATTTTTTTGATTACCTTAGAACACATATATGAACGATTGTGTCACTATGAATTCTTTTTGACAACGTAAGAACACATATATGCATGATTGAGTCACTATGAACTGTTTTTGAGAGTCTTAAAACACATGTATACATGATTGAATCACTATAATTTTTTTTTACAACCTTAGTACACATATATACACGATTAAAATTTTTTTATTGTCTTAGAACACATATATGCATGATTGAATCACTATGAAATTTTTTTGATAGCCTTAGAACACATATACGCATGATTGAATCACTATGTATTTTTTTTTACAACGTTAGAACAACTATATGCATGATTGAGTCACTATGAATTTTTTTTGACAGCCTTAGAACATATGTAAGCAAGATTGCATTAGTTTGATTTTTTTTTTGACAGCCTTAGAACACAAATATGCATGATTGAGTCACTATGATTTTTTTTTCACAGCCTTAGAACACATGTATCCATGACTGAATCACTATGAAATTTTTGTGATGGCCTTAGAACACATATATGCATGATTGAATCACTATGAATTTTTTTGACATCCTTAGAATACATATATGCATGATTGAGTCACTATGACTTTTTTTTTAGAGCCTTAGAACACATATACGCTTGATTGATTCACTATGAAATTTTCTTGACAACCTTAGCACACATATATGCATTATTGAATCACTATGAATTTTTTTTTGACAGCCTAAGAACACATATATGCATGATTGAATCAATATAATTTTTTTTTGACAATGTTAGAACACACACATGCATGATTGTGTCACTATCTAATTTTTTTTATGGTCTTTGAACATATATATGCATGATTGAATCACTATGATTTTTTTTGACAGCCTATGAACACATTTATGCATGACTGACTCATTATGAATTTTTCTGATAGCATTAGAACACATATATGTATGATTGAATGACTATGAGAATTTTTTGACTGCCTTAAACACATATATGCTTGATTGAAATTTTTTTGATTGCCTTAGAACACATATATGCGTGATTGAATCACTATAAATTTTTTTGATAGCCTTAGAACACATATACGCATGATTGAATCACTATAATTTTTTTTTGACAACGTTAGAACACATACGCATGATTGAGTCACTATGAATTTTTTTTGACATTCTTAGAACACATGTACGCATGATTGAATAGCTATGAATTTTTTTTGACAGCCATGATTGAATCACTATGTTTTTTTTTGACATCCTTAAAATACATATATGCATGATTGAGTCACTATGATTTTTTTTTGACAGCCTTAGAACACATGTACGCATGATTGAATCACTATGAAAGTTTTTTGACAGCCTTAGAACACATATATGCATGATTGAATCACTATAATTTTTTTTTCATAGCCTTAGAAGACATATGCGCAGTTGAGTCACTATGAAATTTTCTTGACACGCTTGGAACACGTATTTGCATGATTGAGTCACTATGAAATTTTTTGGACAGCCTTAGAATATATATGCAAGAGTGAATCACTATGAATTTTTTTTGACAACGTTAAAACACATATATGCATAATTCAGTCATTATGAATTTTTTGTGACAGCCTTAGAACAGAGATATGCATGGATGAATCACTATGATTTTTTTTTGACAATGTTGGAATACATACATGCTTGATTGAGTCACTATGAATTTTTGTTGACAGCCTCTGAACACATATATGCATGATTGAATCACTATGAAATTTTTTTGACACCTTAGAACACATATATGCATGATTGAAATTTTTTTATTGGCTTAGAACACATATATTCATGATTGAATCATATAAATTTTTTTTTGGAGTCTTAGAACTTATATATGCATGATTGATTCACTATGATTTTTTTTTTAAAATGTTCAAACACATATATGCATGATTGAGTCACTACAGAATTTTTATGACAGCCTTAGAACACATGTATACATGATTGAATCACTATGAATTTTGTTTGACAATGTTAGAGCACATATATGCGTGATTGAGTCACTTTGAATTTTTTTTACAGCATTAGAACACATATATGCAAGATTGAATCACTATGAATTTTTTTTGACAGCTTTATAATAACTTATATCCTTGATTGAATTTTTTATTACTGTTTAAGAGCACATATATGCATGATTCAATCACTATAAAATTTTTTTGACAGACTTAGAACACATATATGCATAATTGATTTTTTTTGACAGCCTTAGAGCCCATATATACATGATTGAATCACTATGAATTTTTTTTGACAATGTGAGAACACATATATGCATGATTGAATCACAATGCAATTTTTTTTGACAGCCATAGAACACATATATGCATGATTGAATCACTGTGAAATTTGTTTGACAGACTTAGAACATATATATGCATGATTGAATTTTTTTTACAGGCTTAAAATACAAATATGCATGATTGAATCATGTGATTTTTTTTTAGGAGCACCTATATGCACGATTGAATCACTATGAATTTTTTTTTACAATGCTAGAACACATATATGCATGATTGAGTCACTGTGAAATTTTTGTGACAAACCTTAGAACACATGTATGCATGATTGAATCACTGTGAAATTTTTTAGACAGCCTTAGAACATATATATGCATGATTGAGTCACTATAAATTTTTGTGGACAATGTTAGAACACATATATGCGTGATTGAGTCACTATGAATTTTTGTGGACAACGTTAGAACAGATATATGCGTGATTGAGTCACTACGAAATTTTTTTGACAGCCTTAGAACATATATGTGCATGATTGAATCACTATAACTTTTTTTGGATAATGTTAGAATATATATATACATGATTGAGCTACGAATTTTTTTCGACAGCCTTAGAACACATATATGCATGATTGAATCACTGTGAAATTTTTTTGACACCCTTTGAATATATATAAGGATTTTTGAATTTTTTCTGACAGGCTTAGAACACATATATGCATGATTGAATCAATATAAATTTTTTTCGAGAGCCTTAGAACACATATATGCATGATTGAATCACCGTGATTTTTTTTTGACAATGTTAGAATACATATATGCATCATTGAGTCACTATGAAATTTTTTTGATAGCCTTAGAATAGATATATACATGATTGTATCACTATGATTTTTTTTGACATCCTTAGAACATATATATGCATCATTGAATCACTATGATTTTTTTTTGGCAGCCTTAGAACACATATATGCATAATTGAATCACTATGATTATTTTTTTACAATCTTAGAATAAATATATGCAATATTTAGCCACTATGAAGTTCTTTTGACAACCTTAGAACACATATATGCTTGATTCAATCACTATGAAATTTTTAGACAGCCTTAGAACACTTATGCATGATTGAATCACTATGAAACTTTTTTGACAACCTTACAACACTATATGCATGATTGAGTCACTATGAACTTACAACACATGTCTGCATGATTGATTTTTTTTTGACAGCCTTAGAACAAATATATGTATGATTGAATCACTATAAAAATTTTTTTACAGACTTAGAACACATATATGCATGATTGAAATTTTTTTGACAACCTTAGAGCTCATATATGCATGATTAAATCACTAAGAAATTTTTTCGACAATGTTAGAACACATACATGCATGATTGAGATTTTTTTGACTGCCTTAGAACACATATATGCATGGTTGAATCACTGCGAAAATATTTTCACAACCGTAGAACACATATATGCATGATTAAATCACTATAAATTTTTTTTGACAATTTTAGAACACATATATGCATGGTTGAGTCACTATGATTTTTTTTAACAACCATATTACACATATATGCAGGAATGAATCACTACAAATTTTTTTTAACAACAGTGGAAGACATATTTGCATGATTGAGTCACTGTGATTTTTTTTTGACTGCCTTAGAACACATATATGCACGATTGAATCACTGTAAATTTTTTTTGACAGCCTTAGAATATATATATATATGCATGATTGTTTTTTTTTACTGGCTTAAAACACATATATGCATGTTTGAATCACTATAAAAGTTTTTTTGAGAGCCTTATAACACATATATGCACGATTGAATCACTATTAAATTATTTTGACAATGTTAGAACACATATATGTATGACTGAGTCTCTATGAATTTTTTTTGATAGCCTTAGAATAGATGTATGGATCATTGAATCACAGTGAAATTTTTTCGACAGTCTTAGAACATATATATGCATGATTGAATCACTAAAGAATTTTTTTTGACAATGTTAGAACACATATGTGCATGATTGTGTCACTATGAATTTTTTTTAACAGTCTTAGAACACAAATATGCATGATTGAATCACAATGATTTTTTTTTAGAGCCTTACAAATCATATATGCATGATTGAATCACTATGAAATTTTTTTGACAGCCTTAGAACACATATATGCATGATTGAATCACTATAAATTTTTTTTAACTGCCTTAGAACACATATATACATGATTGAGGTTTTTTTGACAGCCTTAGAAGACATTTATACATGATTGAATTACTACAAAAATTTTTATGACAGCCTTAGAACACATATATGCAAGATTGGATCACTATATTTTTTTTTGACAAAGTTATAACATATACATGCATGATTGAGTTACTTTTAAAATTTTTTGACAGCCTTAGAAGACATGTATGCATGAATGAATCATTATAATTTTTTTTTGACATCCTTAGGACACATATATGCATTATTGAATAACTATCAATTTTTTTTGACAACGTTAGAAGACATATATGCATGACTGAGTCACTATGATAGTATTTTGACTGCCTTAGAACACATATACGCATGATTGGATTACTATGAAAATTTTCTTACATCCTTAAAATACATTGAATGATTATTTTTTTTTCAGCCTTAGACACATATATGCTTGATTGAATCACTATGATTTTTTTTTGACAACCTTAGAATACATATATGCATTGATGAATCTGTATGAATTTTTTTTTACAATGTTAGAACACAAACATGCATGATTGAGTAACTATGAAAATTTTTTGACTGCCTTTGAACACATATATGCATGATTGAATCACTCTGAATTTTTTTTAATTGCCTTAGAACATATATATGAATGATTAAATTTTTTTTGACAGCCTTAGAACCCATATATACATTATTGAATCACTATGAAAATTTTTTGACAGCCTTAGAACATATATATGCATGATTGAGTCACTATGAATTTTTTTTGACAGCCTTAGAACACATATATGCATGATTGAATCACTATGAAATTTCTTTAACAGCCTTAAAACACATATATGCATGATGGAAGTTTTTTTGACAGCCTTAGAACACATATATACATTATTAAATCACTATAAATTTTTTTTGACAGCCTTAGAACACATATATGCATGATTGAGTAACTATGATTTTTTTTTGACAGCCTTAGAACACATATATGCATGATTAAATCACTATGAATTTTTTTTTAAAGTCTTAGAACACATATATGCATGATGGAAGTTTTTTTGACAGACTTCGAACACATTTATACATGATTGAATCACTACGAATTTTTTTTGATAGCCTTAGGAGACATATATGCATGACTGCGTCACTATGAAATTTTTTTGATAGCCATCAAACAAATGTGTGTTTGATTGAATCACAATGATTTTTTGTTGAAAGCCTTAGAACACTATATGCAAGACTCAATCACGGTGAATTTTTTTTGACAACGTTAGAACACATATATGCTTGTTTGAGTCACTATGATTTTTTTTTGACAGCCGTAGAACACTTGTTTCCAAGATAGAATCACTATGAATTTTTTTTGACAGCCTTATAACACATATATGCATAAAAACATCAATATGATTTTTTTTTATTGTCTTAGAACACATATGTGCATGATTGAATCACTATGATTTTTTTTGACAGCTTTACAAAACATGTATGCCTGATTTAAATTGTTTTGACCACCTTAGAACACATATATCCATGATAAAATCACTATGAATTTTTTTGACAGCATTAGAACGCATATATGAATGATTGAATCACTATGATTTTTTTTTATAATGTTAGAACACATATATACATGATTGAGTCACTATGATTTTTTTTTAACAGCCTTACAACACATATATATGAATGATTGAATCACTATAAAATTTTTTTGACAGCCTTAGAACACATAAATGCTTGACTGAATCACAATGAATTTTTTTGACAACGTTAGAAAACATATTTAGATGATTGAGTCAGTATGATTTTTTTTTGACAGCCGTAGAACACATATATGCATGATTAAATCACTATGAAATTTTTTTCACAGCCTTAGAACACGTATATGCATGATTGGAATTTTTTTGACTACCTTAGAACACATATATGCATGATTGAATCACCATGAAGTTTTTTTGACAGCCTTAGGATACATATATGCATGATTGGATCTCTATAAAACTTTTTTGACAGCCTTAGAACACATATATGCTTGACTGAATCACTATGATTTTTATTTGACAATGTTAGAACACATATATGCATGATTGAGTCACTATAAATTTTTTTTGACTGCCTTTGAACAAATGTATGCAAGATTGAATTACTATAAAAAAAATTGACAATGTTAGAACACATATATGCATGATTGGGCCAGTATGGAATTTTTTTGACAGCCTAAGAACACATGTATGCTTGATTGATTAACAATGAATTTTTTTTGACAGCCTTAGAATACATATATGCAAGGTTGAATATATATATGCATGATTGAATCAATATGAAATGTTTTTGATAGCCTTAGAACACATATATAAATGATTGAGTCACTATGGAATTTTTTTGACTGCCTCAGAACACATATATATGCATGATTGAATTTTTTTGATATTTTTAGAACACATATATGCATGATTGAATTACTATAATTTTTTTTTGGGGGCCTTAGAACACATGTATGCTTGACTGAATCACTATAATTTTTTTTTGACAATGTTAGTACACTTATATGCATGATTGTGTCAATATAAAATTTTCTTGACAACCTTATAACGAATATATGCTTGATTGAATCACGATGAATTTTTATTGACAGCCGTAGAACACATATATGCATGAATGAATCACCTAGAATTTTATTTTTGATAGACTTAAAACATATATATGCATTATTGAATCACTGTGAAAATTTTTTGAGAGCCTTAGAACATATATATGCAGATCAATTTTTTTTTGAAAACCTTAGAACACATATTCATGATAGAATCACTATGAAATTTTTTTGAGACCTTAGAACACATAAATGTTTGATTGAATCACTATGAAATATTTTTGACATGGTTACAATACATATATTTATGATTGAGTCACTATGAAAGTTTTTTGACAGCTTTAGAACATATGTATGCTTGATTGAATCATAATGAAATTTTTTTGACAGCGTTAAAACACATATATGCATGATTGAATTACTATAAATTTGTTTTGACAATGTAAGAATACATATACGCATGATTGAATACCTATGAATTTTTTTTACAGCCTTTGAACACATATATGCATGGTTGTGTAACTATGATTTTTTTTTTGAGAAACTTAGAAGACCTATATGCAAGATTGAATTTTTTTTGACAGCCTTAGCACACATATATGAATGATTGAATCACTATGAAACATTTTTGAGAGCCTTAGAACACATATATGCATAATTGATTTTTTTTTGACAGCCTTAGCACACTTATATGATTGATTGAATGACTATGAAACTTTTTTGATAGCATTAGAACACATATATGCATGATTAACTTTTTTTTGATAGCCTTAGAACACATATATGCATGATTGAATCACTATCAATTTTATTTGACAGACTTAGAAAGCATATATGCTTGACTGAATCACTATGAAATATTTTGGACAACGTTAGAACACATATCTGTGTGATTGAGTCACTATGAATTTTTTTTGACAACCTTATAACACATATATGCATGATTGAAATTTTTCTGACTGGCTTAGAACACATATATGCATGACTGATTTTTTTTTGACTGGCTTAGAACACATATATGCATGATTGAATCACTATGAAATTTTTTTGACAGCCTTGGAACACATATATGCATGATTGAATCACTATAAATTTTTTTTGACTGCCTTAGAACACATATGCGCTTGACTGAATCACTATGATTTTTTTTTGACAACGTTAGAACACATATATGCCTGATTAAGTCACTATGAAATTTTTTTGACACCCCCAGAAAACTTATATGCATGATTGAATTTTTTTTGGCAGCCTTGGAACACATATATACAAAATTGAATCATTATAGAATTTTTTTTAAAGCCTTTGAACAAATATATGCTTAACTGAATCACTATGAATTTTTTTTGACAACATTAGAACACATATATGCAAGATTGGGTCACTATGAATTTTTTTGATAGACTTAGAACTCATATATGCATGATCGAATCACTACAAAATTTTTTTGAGAGCCTTAGAACACATATATGCATGATTGAAATTTTTTTGACAGCCTTTGAAGACATATATGCATGGTTGAATCACTATGAAATTTTTTTGACATTAGAACACAAATATGCTTGATTGAGTCACTATAAATTTTTTTTGACAGCCATATAACGCGTATATGCATGATTGAAATTTTTTCGACATCCTAAGAACACATATATACGTGATTGAATCACTATAAATTTTTTTTGAAAGCCTTAAAACACATATATGCTTGGTTGAATCACTATGATTTTTTTTTAACATCGTTAGAACACATATACGAAAGATTGAGTCACTATGAATTTTTTTTGACAGCCTTGGAACACATATATGCATTATTGAATCACAATAATTTTTTTTTGACAACGTTAAAACATATATACACATGACTGAGTCCTTATGAAAGTTTTTTTATAGGCTTCAAACACGTGTGCTTGATTGAATCACAATGAAATTTTTTTAACAACCTTAGAACACATATATGCATGACTCAATCACTATGATTTTTTTTTGAGAGCCTTAGAATACATATAAGCATGATTGAATCACTATGAATTTTGTTTTATAATGTTAGAACACAAATATGCATGACTGAATCACTATTAAAGTTTTTTGAAATTAGAACACAAATATCCATGATTGAGTCACTGTGAAATTCTTTTGACAACCTTATAACGCGTATATGCATGATTGAAATATTTTGACAGCCTAAGAACACATGTGTACATGATTGAATCACTATAAATTTTTTTTGACAGCCTTAGAACACATATATGCTTGGTTGAATCACTATGATTTAAATTTAACATCGTTAGAACACAAATATGCAAGATTGAGTCACTATGAATTTTTTTTGAGAGCCTTAGAATACATATGTGCATGATTGACATATTTTTGACTGCCTTAGAACACATATATGCATGATTGAGTAACTATGAAATTTTTTTGAGAGCCTTAGAACACATATATGCATGATTGACGTTTTTTTGACAGCCTTAGAACACATATATGCATGATTGAATCATCATAAATTCTTTTTGAGAGCCTTAGAGCACATATATGCATGATTGAATCACTATGAAATTTTTTTAACAACCTTAGAACACAATATGGATGATTGAATTTTTTTTGACAATGTTCGATATGCATGATTGAGTCACTATGAATTTTTTTTGACAGCCTTAGAACACATATGCACATGATTGAATCACTATAAAAGTTTTTTGACAGCCATAGAGCACATTTATGCATGGTTGAATCAATATGATTTTTTTTTAACAACTTTAGAACACAAATATGCACAATTGCGTCACTATAAAAATTTTTTCACAGCTTTATAACACATATATGCATGATTAAATTTTTTTTGACAGCCTAAGAACACATATATGCATGATTGAATCACTATAATTTTTTTTCACAGCCTTAGAACATATATAAGCTTTAGTGAGTCAATATGATTTTTTTTTTACAACCTTAGAACACATATATGCTTGATTGAGTCACTATGAATTTTTTTTGACAGGCTTAGAACACATAAATGCACAATTGAATCACTATGAAATTTTTTTGAGAGCCTTAGAACGCATTTATGCAAGATTGAATCACTACGAATTTTTTTTGACAACGTTAGAACATATATATGCATGATTGAGTCATTACAATTTTTTTTTTGACAGCCTTATAACATATATATGGATGATTGAAATTTTATTGGCAGCCTTAGAACACATATATGCATGATTTAATCACTAAAAAAAAAATTGACAGTCTTAGAACAAATATGCTTGACTGAATGACTTTGATTTTTTTTGACAACGTTAGAACACATATATGCATGATTGAGTCACTATGATTTTTTTTGACAGCCTTAGAATACATATATGCATGATTAAATCACTATAAAACTTTTTTGATAGCCTTAGAGCAGATATATGCATGCTTGAATTTTTTTTGACAGCCTTAGAACACATATATGAATGATTGAATGACTATAAAATTTTTTTGACCGCCTTAGAGCACATATATGCATGATTGAATCAATATTAAAATTTTGTAACAACTTTAGAATTCAAATATGCATGATTGAGTCACTATAAATTTTTTTGATAGCTTTATAACACATATATGCGTGATTGAATTTTTTTTGACAGCCTAATGTAAACACCCGAAATTTTCACTCACCTTCTTGACATCGCCCTAAATCCGCACATTTCAGTTCTCCGGAAGCAATGAAGGGCAAAATGGTCATTTTCTGAGATTAAACCTTGTAGAAAGTCCAAAATTTCATTCTTAAGCCTCAAAATTTCCATATTTAGGTTCAGAGACATCTTCAAATTGCAAAATTTCAAAATCCTTTTTCTGGACAAAAAGCTAGAATTTCCAAGTCCGAGCTTAGAGTGGCATTTCATAGAACATGTTTTTGCATAGCATTGCGTCATTTCACTGCACAACATGTCATTTTGAGATCCAGAACTCCTGAATTTCAAAACTGTCCATCCAGATTTGATTTTAAACTTTTTTTTTTCAAATTGATTTTTAAAACCCTGGGTATTCAAAATTATCAAATTTTCCCATTTTACCCCAGGACTTTGAATTACAAAAATTTTCTCAAGAAAAACAATATGGATATTTAGATATTGATTTTAAAGATTTTATCTCAAAACTTTTTGCAAAAAAGGATTTTAAATCTCTTTACAAATTTTGTTTTTACATTTATCCATATTTTTGCCCTGAAAAACCCAATTTTTCCAAATTCTCGAAAAACAAATAATGTTTTATCTTGTATCTTCAAATAAATGGAGCAGGACCCGCCTTTGAACTAGCATCATACTTAGACTCCCAGGTAAGTTGTTTATTCTCATGCGGGACCCACCTGGAGTTCATACCAATTTGCAAAATTGTCTTTTTCATTTCTTATTTTTTTTTATTTTTTTAGTTAGTGGGCCCACACACATGTGGCACCCCAATTGAAAATAAAAGACTTTAAAAAACAAAACAAACCTTTATTTTCAAAAGGATTTTAAAAGTGGGTTGAGGTGGCATTTCCATAAAAGCCTCTCATTTTTTTTTATTTTTTTTCTTTTTATTTGTTTAAATAAATAAATTTTTTTTTGCAGCCTTAAATGGCACAGCCGAATTTCCTTAAAATCATAAATTTGATTTTGCCTAAAACTTAGGGAAATAAAACCAAAATTTGAAAAAAAAGGGAATGCACCCCTCTTGAAACGGCTATTTCAAAAAAAATTCAAAATTTTTTTAACGGAACCTCATTAAGGGGGAAGGGGCTGCGTTTTTTTTTTCAGGGAGAAAGGAAAGTTTTAAAAGGGGGCAGGGCATTCACGAAGGGGAGGATGGAAATCTCGTTTTGGGGGGTTTTTGCAGGGGGAAGCTCTGCAGCGTGAGGGAGCAACCGATCTTCTTCAGCCCAGCCCACAAGAGTCTTCCACCTCCAGCAGCTGCCGCACATCCCCACTTCAACTCCAACCATAGGAGAGCCACCACCGGGCACCATCTTCACCTCCATTTCAGCCATAGCCGCAGGATCAGCCACCAAGCTTTCCACGGTTCCTGCATCCTCACTTCAAACCAGCCACAGCAGGAAAACCCAGCCATTGAAAAAGACCTTTGTTGCTGCACTTTCCCTTCATCCAACGTGAAGTTTGCATCTTCACCTCCATTTCAGCCACAGCCGTAGGAGAAGCCACCAGCAGCATCCGATCCTTCTACATTCCACTTTCTTCAGCCCATCTTCAGTTGCACATCCACCTTCAGCCGATTTTCTTCAACCCATCCACTCCAAACCATCATCTCCAGCCAACGTTTTGCCCTTTTCTTCAACCCATCCACCCCAAAACCTCCAACAACAGCTGTCCACTCTGCTTCAGCCCAGCCAGCAGAGGTCCAGCAAGAAACCCATTTTCCTTCAACCCACCTTCCTTCAACCCAGCCGTAGGTCAGTCCAGCAGAAGACCCAGCCGGCAGGAAAGGCAAGTTTTCTATTCATGACTACTTTGATTCTTGGAATCAGGTTCTACTTGATGGCCTCTTTGGTGGGCTTATGGTGTGTTACCATCTCTCTCATCAAATGTTGCTTGTTGCATAGCCAACCGTGTGTGTGTGGATGTCACATGTCACGAAACTCCATTTCCTAACTGTGACCTACAGTCGATGGGATTCTGCAGAACCATGGAAAAGTTATGTCTGCATTGGTATTGGGCATATATGTTGGCTGAGACAATACAGGATTCTGCCTTGTGGTAGCAGCACAATTTTATTGCATTTCTGTGGATCCGATATCAGAATATCATTACAGGATTAGGAAAAATATTGATATGTAATAGGATGCCTCTCTGATCATTGAGACAATCGTTACTGGAAATTCAGGCCTATCCTATGAGTTTTGGCCTATCCCAATTCTGTGTTATTGTTAGAAAGCCTAGAATTGCAGTGCTTGTTTCAGGGTAATGTACAATATTCCATTTTCCCTATCCTACGTTTTCTTTCCTTTATTTCACTAGCATTATATTGGATGTGGAATGAATTATCCTTAGGGAATTCTTGGGGATCAAAGCCAGCTAAGTCAATTAGATCGTAGGGTGGTCTTTGCTTATTCTGTGCACATAATTAGCATACATTGCCATAAAAAGATACCATGCTTTCTTCTGTGCTGACCTAAGCCATGGAACATTTCTGAGGCACTTGAATGCAAATATGCATGTCTGTGTCTGTGTGCGCGTGTCTGTCTTTTCATTGTGATGATGGATACTAGTTGTTGATCAAAGGCTGACCACTGGTTCTGCATTAGAATCCCGTTTCACTGATCAGTTTTCTTTCTTAGCAGCCTGGCAGTTCGCTGCCAATAGAAATTCTTGAAAGGCTCACCATCTCTGTTGCATAAATACCACTTATCAGTAGTGACATAAAGTTCACATTTTCTTTTGAAAAGGGTTCATACAACTTGATTGCTACAAGTTTTGTGTAGAATAGCAATTGTCATCTATCATGCAAACAAGACTGCATGTTCAATTTGCTGTTTTTAAAAAAAAAAAAAAAAAAACAGTGTATATGGTCTACTATTATATATCTATTGTCTTTGTGACTTTTCCCTATCATTCCCCTTTATAGGCATGTCATCCATGCGTTCCTCATCCCCTGTCATTACTCTCTGTTGTCATTGCTTTAGTTGAGAAACAATGTATAGAGGGAAAGTCATGTTTATAAAATGAACTTGTTATTTCTTTTACAGCAAGACACATATGTGCTGGAACTTTGAGTAGGATAAAATGCCTCTAGTTTGTTAATCATATTAACATAGTTTACAAAGGTTCATTTCACAGCTGGTAATTCATTTAGCCCATAATGCTCCCACAGTGCATTTCCTGCACATATCCATTTTCTGCAGGTGTGCAGTCTTGATAATCGGTCATGTTCACAGATGGATATTTTTATGTCCATTCATGATCTATAAACCATCTTTTGTATGCTTTGTTATTGATATATAGGGAAGATCCATACCCAGTTTTATCGAAAATTACCTTGTAATTTGGAAATTACAGCCTTGTGAAATCCCCTACAGAAACTGTATATACCTGTATTTTCTGATTTTACCCATTATATAAAATTTCCCTTAAATGTGCATATTTTCTTATTATAGGTATATATATATCAATATATATGTATATCTATCTATATGTATACGTATATATGTATATATATATGTATATATGTATATATATACATATATATATACTTATATATATACATACATATCCTTTCATGTGTATTGGTTATTATATATATTTTTCTTTTATCTTACTTTTGTAAATATATCTTCATTATCATATATCATTCATCATAAATTCAAGTATTTCTACATTTACATGTATATCTTCGTTGTATATAGTATATATACCCATTCCCTTGGTTATCTTGTACTAACTCTCATTTTGCAGGAAAATCTAGAAGATGCTGATTCCTTGGCTCCATTTCATTTTTTTTTTTACTTTATGTTATCAATGTAACAATCCAATGTAAACCTTGGAATAAGATTTACTTTTACTGCTTAGATTAGGCCGCATCTCATATAGTTTGATTTCAGTAATATCCTGATTCTATGATGCATATATCTCAATTTTCCAAATTCACCGTGGATGAACATGAATGGCACGTGCACCAACTCTTAGAGAGTTGATGAACTCGGTGGAGTTCATATTTACGGCCCTAGTCGGAATATGGATGAGACCCAGATCCATCATCTCTCTACCAGTCACATTGAGCCTACACTCTTAGGCTATCTTGAAAATGCACCTCATATTTCCAATGTTTTCAAAATATTGTGAATTAACTCAAATAAACCCTGAATATATTCATGGTCACAGTCAGAATGTATGAAGGATTTACTTTGGATTAATCCATATTTTTCCAATAAAATTTTCAGAAATCTTTTCAAAAGTGCATTCATTCATTCACATCATCTGCATCATTTGTTTTTCTCATGATTTTCTTAAAAGATTTTCACTTCCTGGAATCGATTTTCTCAAGAAACTATGATGATATTCGGAGTTGGATTTCCCAAATCAAATGTTTTCCTGTGATTTTCCTTAAAAGTTATTTCCTTAAGATTCTTTTCAAAGGAAATTCTCATATTTCTCAAGAATAAAAAATCAATTTTCAGAGATTTCAAGGACAATGTTTTCAGGATTTCAATTTTCCAAGTTCTAAATTTCCTTCTCCAATGAATCTTTCCTATAAATTTTCTATCCTTTTCTTAAGAAAATTCTCAAAGTCTGAGTTTTCCCAACAAGTACTTTCCTTTTCAAATATTCATCTTTTCTCAAAAATTCCTTCAGTTTTCCTGAGATTCTCACTTCTTCATGATTTTCTAAGTCCTTATAAATTTTCTCAAGATTTTCTCGAGATTCTCACTTCTTCAAGATTTTCTAAGTCTTTATAAACTTTCTCGAGATTTCAAACCTTCTTCGTCTGAGTTTTTTTTCGAGAGATTGATTTCCATATTTTTCTGAGAAATGCTTTTCAACTCCAAATGTTTTCTAAGCATACATCATAGTTTTCCAACCCATATTTTACCAAATCTCATAGCACATGCCTGAATTCTCTGTGCATTTAGGATAGAACATAATTTAAATGATTTTACTAAGTCAAGCATAATTTTGGTCCTTGGTTCGATTACCCCTGTTAAAGGCGGCAGGAATGGTCGAACCTCATACCGACAGGTCGAGCCCCATCCCATGGATTTTTCCGCAATTTTCAAAACGGAGGCGAGTATTTCAAAACATTTTCCAAAATCCGATCAAGTTTGAATCGCGAAAGCGTTTCCCTCTTTCTCTTCCGCAAGGAAGGGAAGTGTATCGTCGCAAAATTTTTCCCGTCTTCCCTTCCTCGCGGCAGAGAGAGGGAAATGCTTTCGCGATTCAAACTTGACCGGATTTTGGAAATTGTTTTGAAATACTCGCCTCCGTTTTGAAAATTGCGGGAAAATCCATGGGATGGGGCTCGACCTGTCGGTACGAAGTTCGACCGTTCCTGCCGCCTTTAACAGGGGTATCGAACCAAGGACCAAAATTATGCTTGACTTAGTGAAATTACCGAAATCGTGTTCTATCCTAAATGCACAGAGAATTCAGGCATGTGCTATGAGAATTTTGAAAAATGTAAATTGGAAAATATGATGTATGCTTAGAAAATATTTGAAGTTGAAAAGTATTTCTCAGGAAAAGGATGGAAATCAATCTCTCAGGAAAAACTTAGACGAAGAAGGTTTGAAATCTCGAGAAAATTTATAAAGAGTTGGAAAATATTAAAGAAGTGAGAATCTCGGGAAAATATTGAGAAAGTTTATAAAGACTTGGAAAATTATGAAGAGGTGAGACTCTCGAGAAAATCTTGAGAAAGTTTATCAGATTTGAAAATCATGAAGAAATGAGAATCTCAGGAAAATTTTGAGAAAGTTTATAAAGACTTAGAAAAATGAGAATCTCAGGATAATTTTGAGAAAAGCTTAGAAAGACTTGGAAAACCATGAGGAAATAAGAATCTCAGGAAAATTTTAAGAAAGTTTAGAAAGACTTGGAAAACCATGAAGAAATGAGAATCTCAGGAAAATTTTGAAAAAGCTTAGAAAAGACTTGGAAAACCATGAGGAAATAAGAATATCAGGAAAATTTTAAGAAAGTTTAGAAAGACTTGGAAAACCATGAGAAAAATAAGAATCTCAGGAAAATGAAGAAATTCTTGAGAAAAGATGATCATTTGAAAAGAAACACTTATCAGGAAAACTTGGATTTTGAGAATTTTCTTAAGAAAAGGATAGAAAATTTATAGGAAAGATTCATTGGAGAAGTAAATTCAGAACTTAGGAAATTGAAATCTTGAGAATCTGTTTTTTTTTTTTTTGCAATATCTGAAAATCAACTTGAATTCTTTAGAAAATGAGAAATTCCTTTGAAAAGAATCTTAAGGAAATAACTTTTTAAGGAAAATCACAGGAAAACATTTGATTTGGGAAATCCAACTCCGAATATCATCATAGTTTCTTGAGAAAATCGATTCCATGAAGTGAAAATCTTTTGAGAAAATCATGAGGAAAATAAATGATGCAGATGATGTGAATGAATGAATGCACTTTTGAAAAGATTTCTGAAAATTTTATTGGAAAAATGTGGATTAAGCCAAAGTAAATCCTTCATATAGTCTGACTGTGGCCATGAATATATTCAGGGTTTATTTGAGTTAATTCACAATATTTGGAAAACATTGGAAATATGAGGTGCATTTTCAAGATAGCCTAAGAGTGTAGGCTCAATGTGACTGGTAGAGAGATGATGGATCTAGGTCTCGTCCATATTCCGACTAGGGCCGTAAATATGGACTCCACCGAGTTCATCAACTCTCTAAGAGTTGGTGCACGTGCCATTCGTGTTCGACTACGGTGAATTTGGAAAATTGAGATATATGCATCATATAATCAGGATATTACTGAAATCAAACTATATGAGATGCGGCCTAATCTAAGCAGTAAAAGTAAATCTTATTCCAAGGTTTACATTGGATTGTTACATTGCATAACATAAAGTAAAATAAAATTGAAATGGATCCAAGGAATCTGCATCTTCTAGATTTTCCTGCAAAATGAGAGTTAGTACAAAATAAACAAGGAAATGGACATATATATATAATATATACAACGAAGAGACATATATATATGTATCAAAATGCTAGAATAGGTGTTAAATGTCATGTAACGATGGAAGTGTAACTATATGAGAAAATATATGGATGTTTATACATGGAAATAAGAGCATATGAAGATATATATATATATATATATATATCAGTATATATCTATGTATATATATATACATATATATATACATATATACGTATACATATAGGTAAATATATATAGATATACATATATATATATATAAAAATAAAATGAGAAAATATATGCACTAATGGAAATTCTACAAAATGGGTAAAATCAGAAAATATGGATATACGCAGTTTCTGTAGGTAACTTTACATAGCCGTATTTCCTAAATTACAAGATATATTTCAACAAAAATGGGTATAGAGCTTCTCTATATATCAATAAAGAAGCGTGCAAAAATTGGTTGGGAGATCACGATTGGATATAGAGATATCCGTTCATGAATATGGCCAAATATCAAGACTGCACACTTGCAGCAGAAAATGAATATGTGCAAGAAACGGGTTGTGGAAGCATCATGGGGTATTTCAAGGATATCATGAAAATGATATGAAAAGCTTGATGAATAGGTGAAAATGTCGTGAAAAATGATGAAATAATGTGTATAATTGGTGCTGCAAATGGAGTGATATAGCAAACAAGAATTTAGCACTACGCTAAGCAAAATTTCATAAAACCAAGGGTGATGTTCCAGCCATAGCTTCATAAAACAGAAATTGTAGCATCAAATGATGAAGTTCCAGCCATAACTTCATAAAACAAGAATTTTAACATCCAGCTCATAAATCAAATGATGAAGTTCCAGTCATAACTTCATAAAACAGAATTTTTGAATATGAAGCTCATAAATCAAATGATGTTCCAACCCATAGCTCCATACAACAGAAATTGTAACATCAAGTGATGAAGTTCCAGCCATAACTTAATAAAACAAGGATTTGAACATCAAGCTCAACAAAATTTCATAAATCAAATGATGAAGTTTCAGCCCTAACTTCATAAAACAGAATTTTTGAACATGAGGCTCATAAATCAAATGATGTTCCAGCCCATAGCTTCATACAACAGAAATTGTAACATCAAGTGATGAAGTTCCAGCCATAACTTCATAAAACAAGGAATTGAACATCAAGCTCAACAAAATTTCATAAATAAAATGATGAAGTTTCAGCCCTAACTTCATAAAACAGAATTTTTGAATATGAAGCTCATAAATCAAATGATGTTCCAGCCCAAAGCTTCATACAACAGAAATTGTAACATCAAGTGATGAAGTTCCAGCCATAACTTCATAAAACAAGGAATTGAACATCAAGCTCAACAAAATTTCATAAATAAAATGATGAAGTTTCAGCCCTAACTTCATAAAACAGAATTTTTGAACATGAAGCTCATAAATCAAATGATGTTCCAGCCCATAGCTTCATACAACAGAAATTGTAACATCAAGTGATGAAGTTCCAGCCATAACTTCATAAAACAAGGAATTGAACATCAAGCTCAACAAAATTTCATAAATAAAATGATGAAGTTTCAGCCCTAACTTCATAAAACAGAATTTTACCCTCAAGCTAAACAAAGTTTCATCAATCAAATGATGAATTTCATGCTGCTTGTGGACTGCAAATGGGCTTCTTGCTGCAAGTGGAGGTGCGGCTGGGCTTCCTGCTGGTGAGCTGAAGCGGTTGCTGCTGGAACTATGTTGGTGGGTTGAAGGGTGAATGACAGCAGCTGGATGTCCTCTGCTACGGCTGGGCTGGAGAAGAACTGGGCAGCAGCAACTGGAACTCTGCTGGCTGGGCTGAAAGAGGGGTGATTTTATTGCTGGTGAGGGCTGGCTTGAAGGCAAAAGGGAACAGAAATTGCAGATTTTTCAAAGGGTTTCCAGCTGACAGGGGTGTGGAAAGTTGCAGTTGGGGTTAAAGAAGGATGCAGGAACCGTAGAAAGCTTGGTGGCTGGGATAAAGAAGGATGGCAGTTGGCTGGATCTTCAATGGGCTGAAGTGGGGATAGACACGTTCAGCATCCTGCTGGATGGTTTGAGGAAGGATGGTAGCCGTTGGAGGTGGAGCTTCCTGTTGTATGACCTACGGCTGGGCTGAAGGAAGGTGGGTAGCAGCTGATAGAGGTCTTGCAGCTGGAATGAAGGAGGATGCAGGAAACGTTGGGTTTGGCTGTGCTGTGGCTGGAAGGAAGGTGGAAGGAAACGTTGGGTTTGGCTGTGCTGTGGCTGGAAGGAAGGTGGAAGAAAACGTTGGCTGGGCTGTGGTAGGTGCAAACGTTGGGTTTCTTGCTTGCTGGTGGGTTGAAGGAAAGGGGCAGCAACCGTGGGTTAGCTGAAGGCTATGGCTGGACTGAAGAAGGTAATCCTCAGCTGCTGTTGGAGGTGAAAGGGGCTCCACGCTGAGAACTCCCACCTGCAAAACAGAAAAAAACATTAATCGGCCAGGCTTCCCCCTTTGGTGAATGCTCCCTTTAATCCAAAACCCATGAAAACCTCTTCTTCCCCCCCCCCCCTCAATCGGCTAATGGCTACTCTTTAAAACTTTCAGCCCCTCCAAAAGAAACGCAGGTTCGTTACCATTTTTTTGAAATTTTTTTCAAATTGGACTTCAATGCTACCGTTTTCAAAAGGGCGCATCTTTTGATTTTTTTCAAATTTTGGTTTTATTTCCCTAAGTTTTAGGTAAAAATAAAAAATTTTCCTTAGGGAAATTCGGCTGTGCCATTAAGGTTGCTTCTTTCTAAAAAAAATTTTTATTAAAACAAAAAAAATAAAAAAAAAATAAATGAGAGGCTTTTATGGAAATGCCACCTCAATCCACTTTTAAAATCCTTTTTGAAAATAAAGCTTTATTTTGTTTTGTAAATCTTTTATTTTCAAGTGGGGTGCCACATGTGTGTGGGCCCACTAAAAAAATAAAAAAATAAATAAGAATTTTAAAAAGAAAATTTTGCAAATTGGTATGACCTCCGAGTGGGTCCCACTTGAGAATAAGATACTTACCTGGGAATCCGAGTATGGTGCTAGTTCGAAGGCGGGTCCCGCTCTATTTTTTTTTTTGAAGATACGAGATAAAACATTATTTGTTTTTCAAGAATTTGGAAAAATTGGGTTTTTAGGGAAAAAAATATGGATAAATGTAAAAAAAAAAATTGTAAAGGGATTTAAAATCTTTTGCAAAAAGTTTTGAGATAAAATCTTTAAAATCAATATCCAAATATCCAGATTGTTTTCTTGAGAAAATTTTTGTAATTCAAAGTCCTGGGGGTAAAATGGGAAAGATTGGCAATTTTGAAATCCCAGGGTTTTAAAAATCAATTTTGAAAAGTTTAAAAATCAAATCTGGATTGACAATTTGGAAAATCAGGAGTTCTGAATCTCAAAATGACATGCTGTGCAGTGAAATGATGCAATGCTATGCAAAGACATGTTCTATGAAATATCACTCTGAGCTCGGACTTGGAAATTCTAGCTTTTTGTCCAGAAAGAGGATTTTGAAATTTTGCAATTTGAAGATGTCTCTGAACCTAAATATAGAAATTTTGAGGCTCAAGAGTGAAATTTAGGACTTTCTGCAAGGTTCAATCTTGGAAAATGACCATTTTGCCCTTTATTGCTTCCGGAGAACTGAAATGTGCCGATTGAGGGCAATGTCAAGAAGTGAGTGAAAATTTGGGGTGTTTACAGATGCCCCTCTTTGCTACTAAGCCGGCTTAGGGTCGAGCTTAGTGGCAAAGAAAACACACCAAATTTGAGCTATATATAAAAAAATGCCCTAGTTAGAAGGATCTGACTGGGTATGAGGAAATTAAGCCCGAGGAAAATGATAGATATGAAATGGAGAATAAAGAGAAAATAGATTTGCTCTGAGAGAGCGAAGTTCAGGTTTTTTCCCTTAATTTGGATGGGACAGAAATACCTCGCATGGAACGAAGCTCAGGTTTTAACCCTTGACCTGATTGGGGGAATGAAATTATCTCATTAAAATGAGATTTAGGTTTGTACCCTTAACTTGATCGGGCAGAAAATGGAATACCTCCTTGAATGAGGCTCAGGTTTATACCCTTATCCTGATTGGGTGGAAAATGAATTGGTATGATGGAACCTTCGAATTTTGCACAATAAATCCAACAGGGTTTTTGCAAAAGGAAGGAAAATGGGGTCCCTAAAGCTTAAAAAGGGGTTGATCTTGGACGTCTCATTGCTGAGACTAAAATCAGCTTTTGAAATTGCCTCTTGCGGGAAATGATTGTTGGTTCGACCTCTAACCGAAATGGGACTGTCTATGGTGGGACAGTGGGGACACAGGGAAGTGTGCAAATATGAGAGTTCATGCTCTAAAAGAAGGGAAGGAATTAAATCCTTAGGAGGGATTTAAAATTGGTGTCAGGATGTATCAAAGACGGATATCAAGCTCTCACTTCACGTCAGGATAGCTAGAAAATGTTGTCAAAATATTGAGAATTCTGTTGTTGATTCAAAGTTTTTGAAAATGTTCCACATTGTTGCAAAGATATTCCTTATTTTCTACCTAAAGCATTACCTCCAAACAAGGTTCACTTCGTAGAATCGAGACTTGAAATCCAAATTGCTTGCAATTGACCTTCTTCAAGGAAGCTATCAATTTCCTTGATATGAACAGGAAAGTGAGAATTCAATATTATGAAAGCAATTGATGAAAGAGTATTGATAATAGAATTTCACAAGTTTAAAGAAGATTCTTGATAGATCTGGCAGTTTGATATCCTGAGGGCTTCTCTCATGATAATCTTTCTGCACTCTTTTGGCTCTCTTGTGTTTTGGCTGCATTCTCCTTCATTTTGGAGATGTTCTGACCTTTTTCTCTTTTCTTTTTCCTCTCTTTCTCTCTTTTGAAAGGGTACGTCACAAGCTCCTTCATCTTGGAGATGTTTCGATCCTTCTTTGACGATATTGGCTCATGGGTCAGAGATTTTTTGGATGATAGCTAAAATTAAATATCTTTTAGAGATTGTCGAGAGGTTCATCGCATCTGCCTTCATCTCGACAGTGCTTTGGACTTTCCCTTGAAGGACCCGTCACAAACTCCGTCATCTTGGAGATGTTTCGAATCTTCTTTGGCCCCGGGGGTCTACTCGCTTAATTCGCCTTCATCTTGACGACAAGTGAGAGATCCCTTTTGCGGATACTTAATTGCAGCTTAGGTGATTCTGAGGAGACAGGGTTTTGATGAATACTCTCTTTTTCTAGCGCTCAAGATATTTTCACTGCCTCATCTTTTCAAGAATAGTCTTTAAAGATGTGCCATTGACTGCGATCAATATCAATCATTTATGGCTTTGCAATAATACTGAATCTTCTTTGCTGGCCATATTGAAGACTTATCTTTCATCCTTTTGGTTGGCCAATAGAAAGAATTTGAAGTTTGAATCTCTTTTCGCAAAAGCTTCACTCTTTTGGAAGTAATGCTGAAGGTAAACTGAAATAAAGATTTGTGCAATAAAGATTCTGAAATCAACAATTAATTTGATTGACAAAGTTTTCTTGAAATCCTAGGTGAAACAGAGCATTTGAAGTCCGGTTTAATGCATCCATGACAAAAATTACCCTCTCCTTTCCCCAAAGGATGTGACTATCATTTTACTGGGAACAATATCAGTTCAATTAAGAACGGCCATCGGTTCGCTGGGAACTATATCAGTTCAATTAAGAACAACCATCGCTGAGAATAATATCAGTTCAATGAAGAACGACCATCGGTTTATTTGGAACACTATCAGTTCAATGAAGAACGACTATCAGTTCACTTGGAACACTATCAGTTCAATGAAGAACGACTATCAGTTCATTTGGAACACTATCAGTTCAATGAAGAACGACTATCAGTTCGCTTGGAACACTATCAGTTCGATGAAGAACGACTATCAGTTCGCTTGGAACACTATCAGTTCAATGAAGAACGACTATCAGTTCGCTTGGAACACTATCAGATCGATGAAGAACGACTATCAGTTCGCTTATCAGTTCAATGAAGAACGACTATCAGTTCGCTTGGAACACTATCAGTTCAATGAAGAACGACTATCAGTTCGCTTGGAACACTATCAGTTCAATGAAGAACGACTATCAGTTCGCTTGGAACACTATCAGTTCAATGAAGAACGACTATCAGTTCGCTTGGAACACTATCAGTTCAATGAAGAACGATTCTCAGTGGAAATAATATCAGTTCAATGAAGAACGACCATCGGTTCACTTAGAACACTATCAGTTTGATGAAGAACGAATATCAGTTCACTTGGGAACACTATCAGTTCGATGAAGAACGACTATCAGTTCACATGGAACACTATCAGTTCAATGAAGAACGACTATCAGTTCACATGGAACACTATCAGTTCAATGAAGAACGAGGACTATTATATAGAGTTGGATTGCTTCTATGAACGGTTTCAGGATTATCCCCTTATCCTGAATGGGGATGGAAATTGGATGACCTGACGGTCGAAATTGAGAATTTTGGAAATTTGAAAATTGGATGACCTGGAGGTCGAAATTGAAAAATTATAGAAAATGATTCAGGTTTATCCCTTAACCTGAAGGGGAATGTTGATGTAAATTTAATGCAAATGAATATGATTAAATGCAAATTGATGCAAATGAGTGCATATATATGCAAAATGAGAGAATGGTTTATCCTGCCTGCATACAGGATGTTTTGAGGTAAAGATAAATTTTCAAAAAAAATGCCCCAGTGTGACTGGAGAGGAAAATTTTGAATAAAAAGAGGATAATTGACAAGCTTCTTGACTAATATACGTCCTCAAGATCATTCCTCACAAGAGAGACATTTTAAAAAGGAAGAAGAAGCAAATAAGATGGCGCCAAGCTATTGAAAAATTCGATGACTTTATTGATGCTTTAAAATCAAGGAAGGAGAATGGGATTACATTATTCTTTTTGAAAAAGCAAGATAAAAAATGAGAAATTGTTGGCATTGTCATCTTCTGGAATGATTGTGGAAAAAGCTTAGTCAGGATGACTAGTCCTCTTTTCCATCTTCAACGAGGAGCTTCTTGTCAATACAGTCTTGAACAATGTTCTTAAGGATGAAGCAGTTTTCTATATCATGCCCTACTACTCGATGAAATTTGCAAAACTGTTCTTTGAATCTGCCCATAATTGCTGGAGGATCACTGGCTTTAGGCAACCGAACAAGGTCTTTCTCAAGCATATACTCGAGTATACTCTCGAGTGTCTGATCCAGAGGGGTGAATTCTCGATCAGTTCTCCAGTCCTTGCGCTTTGATTTTTCCTGATCTTTCTTTTGATGTTGAGGGCTGGATTGGAGAGGTTTATCACTGTTGATGTCCTTCCCTTTTTGCCTTTTGATTCTCTCCAAACTGTTGCCATGATCATTCTTGTTGCCCTTGCTATTATTGAAAGATTTGGCCGCAAAAGTGAAGTGAGCCTTCTTTTTGGCATCTTGATTGTTTCTTGCAATGGTAAGGCCTTCATAGACTCCATTCTCTACTCCCATTTCGAGCCATTCAGCTCGTTCAATGAGTTCAACGAAAGACTTGGAGGGTGAGGTAGAAATTAATCCTCTCAGAGGTTGCGAAAAATTGTTAAGGATTAAGGATAAAGCATGCCTTTCTGATATAGGATCCCTCATTTTGTTGCAGGTCTCTCTCCATCTGCGAATGAAGTCCCTTGCCTTTTCATTTTCATTCTGCCTTAGATTGCAGAGATGGCTCAATGTTGGGAGCGCTTCAGTATTGAACATAAATCGCTCGATGAATAAATTGACCACCTTATCTAATTCTCGCAGCTCGATTGGATTGATATGCTCGGAGTACCACTTGGTGGCAGTGCCTTCTAAGCTGCGAGGAAAACAGAGAAATAGGGCTCTATTGTCTCTCTTGAATTTGGAGCATTCGGCGAAGAACATGGCGAGGTGGGCTTTGGGATCACCAGAACCATCGAACTTGATGAACTTGCGAGGCAGATTTTCCAGATCTTCGTCTCCTTCTAAGCCATCATAGAAGTCCTCGCTGGTGAAGACTTTCTTGCCCTTGTCGCGAGCTTGCATGTCTTTAACAACTTTGGCCATTTCTTTGAACTGTGACTGCAGGGGCTCTTCTGCAACTTGATCTTTTGATTTACGACTCCTCCTTTATTTTCGACCCTGTTTCTGAAATGCCGGAGGCACCTCATATGCTTCATCGGTGTCTTCCTCTGATTCTGATTCATCTGAAATTTCCTCTGGCTGAATTTGCTTCTTGGAAGTCTTCTTATCCTTGTGCCCGTGGAACTTCTCTCTGAATGGATTCTTTTCTACACTGGTCCCAGCCTGTTCATTCATCATTTTGGTCATCATTTTCTGGAACATGGCATACATCTGTGGGTCTATACCATCCTCCCCTTGCTGCTGCTCTTGACTCTTCTCGGATCGCGGGGAGTCCATCTCTTCTTTTGAGGCCGACGAGTACTGAGATGCCGTTGTTCTTTTTCCTGATCTTGTTCGAACCATCAAATGTTGTGGATGCCCTCTGCAGGATGAAGTCTTGATTAGACTCTGAGGAAATTTTGGATTGAAAAAAAATGATATAGTAGACAATTGGAAGAATATCCCATTACTAGGGAAGGAGTAGCCGCAGAAATCACGACAATTGTGTTGTCATTTTTTGTAAGAGAAATAACAACGGAAAATGTGCCTTGTTACCTAGGCGAGGTCATCAACCACGAGGAAAACACCATTTTGAAGGAGAGAGATATCTTTTGGAAAAACACTCCACAAATGAATTTAGAATAAGGAGAAGGCAAGTGGGTAAACAATTTCCACCGCAATAATCAAGGTATGCACGAGGAAAATAAGATGGAGAATTTGGCAAATAGACAAAATGATTGAAATCTAAGGAAAGAAAACATATGATTTTGAAAAATTGCAGGCAGGATAAAAAAATGCAGCTGGAAATTCGAGATCCAGTAGAACGGGAGAATGAAAAATCACCTGGAGTTTTGAAAGAAATGGGATATTTGAGAAAGTCATCCAGGGTTTTAGGAAATAAAGGAAAATGTGAGAAATATGGATATTTGAAAATATTTTGGGAAAATGTAAGGAAATAGAGGTAACATACAAACAATCATATCCTGCACAAACATTCATGCACATACAGCACTCCCTAAAAGGCTGACTCTAAATGCATTATTTTGAAAACAGCTGTAGGACCTTAATCCTAACTATAAGTTCAAATCATCTTTGTCCAATCCAGTTATGCCGATATACCCGAATCGAAATCCGAGGTACGTGGCATATAATTTCAACTTCGGTTCTAAGGTAAGGTTTTCCAACATCCTTGAGCGCCTACCGATATACTTCGGACTGTGGCCCGCGGTACGTGGTAGGGGGGTGTTAACCCAAATAGTTGGCCCAGTTGTGAGGCTCTGTCCCGAACTAGGGTTCTGGAAGAGAGCCCAGCAACGTGAAGACCGGGTAATAATAGGTAATTGAGGTTTTGAAAAATGATCACATGCAAGGAATAGATGACTCTAAATCCTAGAGAGATAGATTTTGAAAAATCCTTGAAGAAGCATACATTGTTTGCATTCAGATCCTAAATTAAGGAGAATTGTATTTAGACCTAAGTCTATGTGAGCATGAAAATATCTCCTCAATATAGTCCTACCAAACCATGCCTAAGCTATATGCAATAAATGTCAGCTAGGTCAGAATCTAGGCTCCTAGGCTCACATGATATAAAAAGTAAAAGAGCTGACATTTTGTGAATCATAATTTCGATAATTGAACTAAGTCAAGCATAATTTAGGTCAGACAAGGACAGGTCCCATCACGGTCGCCAAACCTGTTATCGTCGCAAAATTTTTCCCATCTTCCCTTCCTTGCGGAAGAGAGATGGAATGGCTTTCGCGATTCAAACTTGACCGGATTTTGGAAATTGTTTTGAAATACTCGCCTCCGTTTTGAAAATTGCGGGAAAATCCATGGGATGGGGCTCGACCTGTCGGTACGAGGTTCGACCGTTCCTGCCGCCTTTAACAGGGGTAATCGAACTAAGGACCAAAATTATGCTTGACTTAGTGAAATTACCGAAATCGTGTTCTATCCTAAATGCACAGAGAATTCAGGCATGTGCTATGAGAATTTTGAAAAATGTAAATTGGAAAATATGATGTATGCTTAGAAAATATTTGAAGTTGAAAAGTATTTCTCAGGAAAAGGATGAAAATCAATCTCTCAGGAAAAACTTAGATGAAGAAGGTGTGAAATCTTAAGAAAATTTATAAAGAGTTGGAAAATCTTGAAGAAGTGAGAATCTCGGGAAAATATTGAGAAAGTTTATAAAGACTTGGAAAATTATGAAGAGGTGAGACTCTCGAGAAAATCTTGAGAAAGTTTATCAGATTTGAAAATCATGAAGAAATGAGAATCTCAGGAAAATTTTGAGAAAGTTTATAAAGACTTAGAAAAATGAGAATCTTAGGATAATTTTGAGAAAAGCTTAGAAAGACTTGGAAAACCATGAGGAAATAAGAATCTCAGGAAAATTTTAAGAAAGTTTAGAAAGACTTGGAAAACCATGAAGAAATGAGAATCTCAGGAAAATTTTGAAAAAGCTTAGAAAAGACTTGGAAAACCATGAGGAAATAAGAATATCAGGAAAATTTTAAGAAAGTTTAGAAAGACTTGGAAAACCATGAGGAAAATAAGAATCTCAGGAAAATGAAGAAATTCTTGAGAAAAGATGATCATTTGAAAAGAAACACTTATCAGGAAAACTTGGATTTTGAGAATTTTCTTAAGAAAAGGATAGAAAATTTATAGGAAAGATTCATTGGAGAAGTAAATTCAGAACTTAGGAAATTGAAATCTTGAGAATCTGTTTTTTTTTTTTTGCAATATCTGAAAATCAACTTGGATTCTTTAGAAAATGAGAAATTCCTTTGAAAAGAATCTTAAGGAAATAACTTTTTAAGGAAAATCACAGGAAAACATTTGATTTGGAAAATCCAACTCCGAATATCATCATAGTTTCTTGAGAAAATCGATTCCATGAAGTGAAAATCTTTTGAGAAAATCATGAGGAAAACAAATGATGCAGATGATGTGAATGAATGAATGCACTTTTGAAAAGATTTCTGAAAATTTTATTGGAAAAATGTGGATTAAGCCAAAGTAAATCCTTCATATATTCTGACTGTGGCCATGAATATATTCAGGGTTTATTTGAGTTAATTCACAATATTTGGAAAACATTGGAAATATGAGGTGCATTTTCAAGATAGCCTAAGAGTGTAGGCTTAATGTGACTGGTAGAGAGATGATGGATCTGGGTCTCGTCCATATTCCGACTAGGGCCGTAAATATGGACTCCACCGAGTTCATCAACTCTCTAAGAGTTGGTGCACGTGCCATTCGTGTTCGACTACGGTGAATTTGGAAAATTGAGATATATGCATCATATAATCAGGATATTACTGAAATCAAACTATATGAGATGCGGCCTAATCTAAGCAGTAAAAGTAAATCTTATTCCAAGGTTTACATTGGATTGTTACATTGCATAACATAAAGTAAAATAAAATTGAAATGGATCCAAGGAATCTGCATCTTCTAGATTTTCCTGCAAAATGAGAGTTAGTACAAAATAAACAAGGAAATGGACATATATATATAATATATACAACGAAGAGACATATATATATATATGTATCAAAATGCTAGAATAGGTGTTAAATGTCATGTAACGATGGAAGTGTAACTATATGAGAAAATATATGGATGTTTATACATGGAAATAAGAGCATATGAAGATATATATATATATATATATATATCAGTATATATCTATGTATATATATATACATATATATATACATATATACGTATACATATAGGTAAATATATATAGATATACATATATATATATATAAAAATAAAATGAGAAAATATATGCACTAATGGAAATTCTACAAAATGGGTAAAATCAGAAAATATGGATATACGCAGTTTCTGTAGGTAACTTTACATAGCCGTATTTCCTAAATTACAAGATATATTTCAACAAAAATGGGTATAGAGCTTCTCTATATATCAATAAAGAAGCGTGCAAAAATTGGTTGGGAGATCACGATTGGATATAGAGATATCCGTTCATGAATATGGCCAAATATCAAGACTGCACACTTGCAGCAGAAAATGAATATGTGCAAGAAACGGGTTGTGGAAGCATCATGGGCTATTTCAAGGATATCATGAAAATGATATGAAAAGCTTGATGAATAGGTGAAAATGTCGTGAAAAATGATGAAATAATGTGTATAATTGGTGCTACAAATGGAGTGATATAGCAAACAAGAATTTAGCACTACGCTAAGCAAAATTTCATAAAACCAAGGGTGATGTTCCAGCCATAGCTTCATAAAACAGAAATTGTAGCATCAAATGATGAAGTTCCAGCCATAACTTCATAAAACAAGAATTTTAACATCCAGCTCATAAATCAAATGATGAAGTTCCAGTCATAACTTCATAAAACAGAATTTTTGAATATGAAGCTCATAAATCAAATGATGTTCCAGCCCATAGCTCCATACAACAGAAATTGTAACATCAAGTGATGAAGTTCCAGCCATAACTTCATAAAACAAGGATTTGAACATCAAGCTCAACAAAATTTCATAAATCAAATGATGAAGTTTCAGCCCTAACTTCATAAAACAGAATTTTTGAACATGAGGCTCATAAATCAAATGATGTTCCAGCCCATAGCTTCAAAATTGTAACATCAAGTGATGAAGTTCCAGCCATAACTTCATAAAACAAGGAATTGAACATCAAGCTCAACAAAATTTCATAAATAAAATGATGAAGTTTCAGCCCTAACTTCATAAAACAGAATTTTTGA
This sequence comes from Nuphar pumila, assembly GCF_984573655.1. Lineage (NCBI taxonomy): Eukaryota > Viridiplantae > Streptophyta > Magnoliopsida > Nymphaeales > Nymphaeaceae > Nuphar > Nuphar pumila. The sequence goes on along the minus strand of NC_143255.1, from coordinate 65,322,372 downwards.
ACATGAAGCTCATAAATCAAATGATGTTCCAGCCCAAAGCTTCATACAACAGAAATTGTAACATCAAGTGATGAAGTTCCAGCCATAACTTCATAAAACAAGGAATTGAACATCAAGCTCAACAAAATTTCATAAATAAAATGATGAAGTTTCAGCCCTAACTTCATAAAACAGAATTTTTGAACATGAAGCTCATAAATCAAATGATGTTCCAGCCCATAGCTTCATACAACAGAAATTGTAACATCAAGTGATGAAGTTCCAGCCATAACTTCATAAAACAAGGAATTGAACATCAAGATCAACAAAATTTCATAAATAAAATGATGAAGTTTCAGCCCTAACTTCATAAAACAGAATTTTACCCTCAAGCTAAACAAAGTTTCATCAATCAAATGATGAAGTTCATGCTGCTTGTGGACTGCAAATGGGCTTCCTGCTGCAAGTGGAGGTGCGGCTGGGCTTCCTGCTGGTGAGCTGAAGCGGTTGCTGCTGGAACTATGTTGGTGGGTTGAAGGGTGAATGACAGCAGCTGGATGTCCTCTGCTACGGCTGGGCTGGAGAAGAACTGGGCAGCAGCAACTGGAACTCTGCTGGCTGGGCTGAAAGAGGGGTGATTTTACTGTTGGTGAGGGCTGGCTTGAAGGCAAAAGGAAACAGAAATTGCAGATTTTTCAAAGGGTTTCCAGCTGACAGGGGTGTGGAAAGTTGCAGTTGGGGTTAAAGAAGGATGCAGGAACCGTAGAAAGCTTGGTGGCTGGGATAAAGAAGGATGGCAGTTGGCTGGATCTTCAATGGGCTGAAGTGGGGATAGACACGTTCAGCATCCTGTTGGATGGTTTGAGGAAGGATGGTAGCCGTTGGAGGTGGAGCTTCCTGTTGTATGACCTACGGCTGGGCTGAAGGAAGGTGGGTAGCAGCTGATAGAGGTCTTGCAGCTGGAATGAAGGAGGATGCAGGAAACGTTGGGTTTGGCAGTGCTGTGGCTGGAAGGAAGGTGGAAGGAAACGTTGGGTTTGGCTGTGCTGTGGCTGGAAGGAAGGTGGAAGAAAACGTTGGCTGGGCTGTGGTAGGTGCAAACGTTGGGTTTCTTGCTTGCTGGTGGGTTGAAGGAAAGGGGGAGCAACCGTGGGTTAGCTGAAGGCTATGGTTGGACTGAAGAAGGTAATCCTCAGCTGCTGTTGGAGGTGAAAGGGGCTCCACGCTGAGAACTCCCACCTGCAAAACAGAAAAAAACATTAATCGGCCAGGCTTCCCCCTTTGGTGAATGCTCCCTTTAATCCAAAACCCATGAAAACCTCTTCTTCCCCCCCCCCCCTCAATCGGCTAATGGCTACTCTTTAAAACTTTTAGCCCCTCCAAAAGAAACGCAGGTTCGTTACCATTTTTTTGAAATTTTTTTCAAATTGGACTTCAATGCTACCGTTTTCAAAAGGGCGCATCTTTTGATTTTTTTCAAATTTTGGTTTTATTTCCCTAAGTTTTAGGTAAAAATAAAAAATTTTCCTTAGGGAAATTCGGCTGTGCCATTAAGGCTGCTTCTTTCTAAAAAAATTTTTTATTAAAACAAAAAAAAATAAAAAAAAAATAAAAAAAAAATAAATGAGAGGCTTTTATGGAAATGCCACCTCAATCCACTTTTAAAATCCTTTTTGAAAATAAAGCTTTATTTTGTTTTGTAAATCTTTTATTTTCAAGTGGGGTGCCACATGTGTGTGGGCCCACTAAAAAAATAAAAAAATAAATAAGAATTTTAAAAAGAAAATTTTGCAAATTGGTATGACCTCCGAGTGGGTCTCACTTGAGAATAAGATACTTACCTGGGAATCCGAGTATGGTGCTAGTTCGAAGGCGGGTCCCGCTCTATTTTTTTTTTTTGAAGATACGAGATAAAACATTATTTGTTTTTCAAGAATTTGGAAAAATTGGGTTTTTAGGGAAAAAAATATGGATAAATGTAAAAAAAAAAATTGTAAAGGGATTTAAAATCTTTTGCAAAAAGTTTTGAGATAAAATCTTTAAAATCAATATCCAAATATCCAGATTGTTTTCTTGAGAAAATTTTTGTAATTCAAAGTCCTGGGGGTAAAATGGGAAAGATTGGCAATTTTGAAATCCCAGGGTTTTAAAAATCAATTTTGAAAAGTTTAAAAATCAAATCTGGATTGACAATTTGGAAAATCAGGAGTTCTGAATCTCAAAATGACATGCTGTGCAGTGAAATGATGCAATGCTATGCAAAGACATGTTCTATGAAATATCACTCTGAGCTCGGACTTGGAAATTCTAGCTTTTTGTCCAGAAAGAGGATTTTGAAATTTTGCAATTTGAAGATGTCTCTGAACCTAAATATAGAAATTTTGAGGCTCAAGAGTGAAATTTAGGACTTTCTGCAAGGTTCAATCTTGGAAAATGACCATTTTGCCCTTTATTGCTTCCGGAGAACTGAAATGTGCCGATTGAGGGCAATGTCAAGAAGTGAGTGAAAATTTGGGGTGTTTACAGATGCCCCTCTTTGCTACTAAGCCGGCTTAGGGTCGAGCTTAGTGGCAAAGAAAACACACCAAATTTGAAGGAGTTGCAACTAAATGGTATGCTGAGCATATCAATCCCATCAAGCTCAAGGAGTTCGATAAAGTGGTGAATTTATTTATTGAACGCTTCTTGTTCAACACAGAAGCACTCCCGACATTAAGTCATCTCTGCAGTCTGAGGCAGAATGAGAATGAAAAAGCACGAGATTTCATTCACAGATCAGCCTGCAACAAAATGAGAGATCCCATATCTGAAAGGCACGCTTTGTCATTGATCCTCAACAACTTTTCTCAACCATTAAGAGGATTAATCTCTACTGCACCGTCCAGGACCTTCATTGAATTAACTGAGCGAGCAGAATGGCTCGAGCTGAGTGTAGAGAATGGAGTCTATGAAGGCTTCACTTTTTCCAAGAATAACCCCCAAAGTGAGCAGAAGAAAAAAACTCACTTCACTTTCTCTGCCAATGACAACAACAAAAATCAGTACAAAGGGCGGAAGAAAGATTACTGCTATGGCACAAACAATTTCAATAATAAAGGAGATCAGAAAATTAAGCCTGCTCCTCAATACAGCAAGCCTTCTCAGCAAGACCAAGGGCCGAAACTGCGTGAAAAAGTTAAACATGAAGGATGGAGTTATGACCAAAAATTTACTCCTCTCGATCAATCACTCGAAGATGTGCTCGAGTATATGGTGTCGAAAGAAATGGTCAAGTTGCCTAGACTGGCCGATCCCCCTATGCCTATGGGGAAATAGAAAGATCAATTCTGCAAGTTCCACAGAACAGTGGGACACAACACTGAGAACTGTTTCGTTCTCAAGAACATCGTGCAAGATCTCATTGAGAAGAATCTATTGGTAGAAGGAGAAGAAGAAGAAAAAATGGACATTCTTAAGCAGCCTTTTCCTTCACACACCACAACAGTAGTGTCTGCCCAACCATTCCTGCCTCATGAACACATCAAGTCATGTTCTGCACAAGATCTTCAGGTTCAGCACCAGGTGTCAGTACTACGACAAGCAACTCCTGATGCTAAGAAGATGGATCTAATCTCAGCATTGGGCAAGATGAAAGTTTCTGAAGCACCTGTAAAATCATCCCCCAAGTCAAAGGGAATTCCTGATTTTCTTAATCAAATCATCAAGCCCAAGTCGGAGAATTCGAGTCAGAAGCCTCTGACCGCTCTGTCCAATGTTTCCATTTTTGACTTGGCCAAGAGTTCCTGCAAGCATCAGCAAGTACTGGATGATCTGCTCAGAAAGATCAAAGTTAAGCCCAGTACCACTCCTGAAGACATGGCACAAATTGTGAATTCAACCATGACTAATGCGCCGATTACTTTCTCGGATGAGGACCTTCCAAAGCCTCATTCCTTTCACAATAATGCTCTTTACATCGTCGTTCAGGTAAGGGGAATGACAGTACCCCATGTACTAGTAGATGGAGGCAGCAGCCTCAATATATGTCCCGAAATGACCGCAAAAGCGTTAGGCATTAAGGAAGAAGAATACATTCCAGATCCTATTACCATCTATGGGTTTGACAATCATGGTCAGACTGCCAAAGGCAAGATATTCCTGGAAGTGTTCATCAACTATTCTGTGCATTCAATGTTTTTTCATGTGGTCAATGTGCCACCCACCTACAATTTGTTGCTCGGAAGGACATGGATTCATAATGCAAATGCAGTGCCTTCCACTTTGCATCAATGCGTAAAATGGTCCAAAGGTGGAATGATTACCACAGTGCTTGGAGAGGACCCGAAAGAAAGACTCCCACAGCCTATGATTCCTCGACCATCATTCACTGCAGATATTCCTAGCATCAGAGAGAATGAAGAAATCAGTCTCAAAGAAAGTCAGGAAATACTCCAGGCAACATCAGAATTATCCCTGCACACTGTAGCCATGACCCAATGGAGAGGTCCCAAGTTCTTCAAGATTGGAGGTCGTGTCAGCTACGACACTGTCAAAGATCATCCATTATTTCCACAATTCATGAAAGTAAGAAAGGGATTCGACTTACTGCTGAAGCATGGTTATCAACCCTTTACAGGACTGGGCAAAAATGAAGATGGTCGTGTCGAGTCAATGATCCAAAAGCATCGTCCCCACAGGGCAGGATTAGGGTTTTCCGGCGGGAGCTCACCAAAGAAGACTGTTTTTGTTAAAGGGGCACATTGAGAATCGTTGTTGCATTTCCTTTCTATTCCTTTCAAAATAAATGTCTCAATGTCTTTTATCAAAGTCAAATCAATAAAATGTCAGGTTTCTTTGTCTATCTGGATGCCATCTGCCTCTTTTGCCTCTACATTCTCATTTTATAACTCAATGTCATTTTATGCATAATTCTTGCTAAATGATTGTTTGTCGTATGATGGATGATTTTCCTAAATCCAATCTCTTATTCAAAATTTCAGAAATGTCTTCCCGAACAATCAAGAAACTCGTTATCAATCCCAAGGTTTTCCAGAAATCGGCAGCAATTCACCGAGTCAAAGCAAGCACAGGAGATAGCAAGGTTGCAAAGCAGTTAGATGATTATGCAGAATTTGATCCATCTCTTCAGGAATTACTAGAGTTCGCCTCAGTTCAGAAGCAAGATAAACCATCTGCTCTAGTACAAGATCCTATTGAAAATGTCAATATCGGCTCAGAGGAATATCCCAAGATTCTCAAGATCGGTACCAGTCTAAGTCCGGAACAGAAAGAAAGACTTACAAATTTTCTCAAGCAGCATGAAGAAGTGTTCGCATGGACATATGAAGATATGCCAGGTTTAGATCCCAAATTGGTCGAACACCGACTCATTTTGAAACCAGATGTAAAGCCAGTTAAGCAAAAGCTGAGAAAAATGGATCCTAGAATAGAGCAACAAGTCAAAGAAGGACTTGAAGATCTGCTCAAAGCAGGATTTATCCGACCTATTGACTATCCAGATTGGCTAGCCAATATCGTCGTTGTCCCAAAGAAAAGCAGCAAAGTCAGGATTTGCATAGACTTCAGAGATCTCAAAAAGGCAACTCCGAAGGATGACTATCCACTGCCAAGCATTGATCTTCTAATTGACAGCACAGCAGGACATGCCATGTTCTCCTTCATGGATGGATATTCCGGCTACAACCAGATTAAGTTGGCCGCCCGCGACCAATCTAAAACTTCCTTTACTACGCCTTGGGGCCCTTTTTGCTATACAGTTATGCCTTTTGGGCTTAAGAATGATGAAGCAACATATCAACGGGCAATGGCCGTTATCTTTCATGATCAAATGCGCAAAATCATGGATGCGTATGTTGACGATATTCTCGTGAAATCTAAAGAGGGAAAAGATCACCTCGAAGCCCTTGATCAAGTCTTTAAGCGACTCATTCTTTACAAGTTAAGACTTAACCCGCAAAAGTGTGTTTTTGGAGTCGAATCAGGCAAATTGTTGGGTTTTCTGGTCAGCAAAAAGGAAATTGAAGTTGACCCGGCCAAAGCAAAGGCTATCATTGATATGCCACCCCCGAAAAATCTCAGAGAGTTGCGTAGCCTTCAGGGACGCATGCAATCAATCCGGCGATTTATTTCCAACTTGGCGATGAGATGTGAACCTTTCAACCACTTGCTCAGAAAAGGAGTGAAGTTCGAATGGGGACCAGAATGTCAGCAATCGTTCGATAGAATCAAGAAGTATCGTCTCAATCCTCCAATCCTGAAGCCGCCAGAATTGGGAAAACCTCTTCTGTTATACATCTCAGTCAATCAAGTCGCATGTGGCAGATTCTTGGCACAATACAGAGAAGGCAGCCTGATAGAGCACGCCATTTATTATGTGAGTAAGACTTTCATAGACTATGAAAAGAAATACTCTCATATAGAGAAGACCTGCCTAGCTCTGGTATGGATGTGTCAGAAGCTAAGACACTACCTGTTGGCATTCGAAGTCAAAATTTTGTCTAAACTCAATCCTCTAAAGTACATTTTAGAGTAACCTTTCCTCAGCGGACGAGTCGCAAAATGGCAAGTCTTATTGATGCAGTATGACTTAGAATATGTCTCGCAGCAATCAATCAAAGGCCAGGCAATTGCAGATCAATTGGCGGATTTTCCTCTGGCAGAAGAAGTGAAAGCCGAAGATGACTTCCCTGATGAGCAAATTTGCAATATCCAGCAATCTCCAGTCTGGAATTTATTTTTCGATGGTTCCAAAAATATGGCTGGAATAGGCATTGGGATCTTATTAATCACCCCTGAGAAGGAGATGATTCCATTTTCTCTCAAGTTAGATTTTCAATGCACCCATAATATGGCCGAATATGAAGCCCTGATTCAAGGTCTAAAAATTATACTAGACTTCAATGTCAAGAGAGTGCACGCTTACGGTGACTCGTTACTTGTTGTCAATCAAGTCCGAGCTGAATGGCAAGTGAAAGATCAGAAGTTATTCCCCTATCAGAAAATTGTTTCAGCTCTTGTCAGCAAGTTTGAAGAATTTCAGATCTTCCATATCAAGAGAGATTTTAATCAAGTGGCCGATAGCCTAGCCAGTTTAGGCTCCATTATGGCGTTCAGAAATGGAGAATCTTGTCGCTCCTTTGAAATTGGCAGACTTGACCAACCTGCTTTCCTCCCAACAGAACATGTAAACCAGGCTGAGCAAAGGAAGAAACCTTGGTATTACAACATCAAAACTTTCATAGAAACCGACGAATTTCCTCCAGAACTCTCAAAGAAAGAGCAGCGAGCAATCCAGCGTATGTCCACTCGATATTTCATTTTGGCCAATGTCCTCTATCGTCGTGGATTCAACTCAGAGTATTCCAGATGTTTAGATGAAGAAGAAGCCAAAGAAGTCGTGCGAGAAGCACACGAAGGCATTTGTGGTGGCCACGTCGGCTACCAAACTCTTGACAAGCAAATCATAAGAGCAGGGTACTACTGGAAGACTATGCAACAAGATTGTTATCATTATGTGAAGACGTGTGTGCAATACCAGATACACGCACCTTTTATTCATGCTCCGGCAACTTATTTACAGTCTGTTGTTTCTCCATGGTCGTTCTCCATGTGGGCCTTCGATGTCGTAGGTCCCATCACTCCCTCAGCTTCAAATGACCACAAATACTTTTTTGCCGCAACAGAATATTTTACCAAGTGGGTAGAAGCTATCACTCTTTGCACAGTAGAAGGCCGACACGTGGTCTCTTTTATTCACAAGAGCATCCTTTGTCGTTTTGGTATCCCGCATGACATTGTATCAGATAATGGCAGTCATTTCAAGAATGAAAGAATGAAGACATTCTGCTCAAAGTTCAAGATCTATCATCATTTCTCTGCCCCATATTATCCCCAAGGGAATGGTTAGGCGGAGGCCACCAATAAAATTTTAATTCGTATCTTGGAGCGAACTGTAGAAACAGGACGTGACTGGCATGAGAAGATCCACGATGCACTATGGGCCTACCGGACCACTATTCGCACCCCAACGAATGCTACTCCATCAGAATTGGTATATGGAACAGAAGTAGTATTGCCGCTACATGTTCAAAAGTCTGCCTTGAAATTTTCATCGCTTCTGCAATTACCTCTTGATCAATATCACCAACAACGATTGGTACAGTTAGACTTGCTCGATGAGAGAAGGCTGAAAGCAGCAGAACATGCTCAATCCTATCGCCAGAGAGTAGCCAGGCAGTATGCGAAGTCTGTCATCGAAAGAAGATTCAAAGTCAATGATTTAGTACTTCGATCCACAACTTATCTCAAGCATCATACCGGCGGGAAATGGTCGCCAAATTGGGAAGGCCCATATGTCGTCAAAGAAGCATTACCCCGCAACTCATATCGGCTCATCAACGCCGATGGGGTAGAATTGCCAGATCCCATTAATGCTCGACACTTGAAAAAGTTCTACACTTGAAACATTTAGTCTCCTCTTGTAATCTTCCCGTTTCCTTCAAATAATGATTCAACTTTCTTTCCTAGTTACACTGGGGCATTTTTTTTTTTTTTTTAAATTTTGTTCTGTATGCAGGCAGGATAAACAAATTCCTCATTTCACACACTTGTGCATTCATGTGCATCAATTCATATTCATTTGCATTCAACTACATTAACAACAATCCAGTCAGTATTGGGATTTCAACAAACAGTCCCATCACAATTCCTAATGATTCAAAATTGGAAAGTAATCACCAATACTGAACTAAAACCCAGTGTTCGAACTGGTATTGTTTCAAAAACCAATGTTTAAACTGATACATTTTCAAAATCCCAAACTTTTCGAAAAATCGAGTTCCAACTCGGGTTTTATTTCACATGATTTTCTTTTGTTGATCCGAGTTCCGACTCGTGATCTCTATATTTTATTCAAGCTCTGACTCGAACTCATCATTCTCCTTTGATCAATCCAAGTCATTTCAACCATCACGGTCTGTCAATTGCTCAAATTTGATATTTTGCCCACTAATTTCCAAATTCAATCTTTGGATCATGCAATTCTCCAATTCCGACCCCTAGGTCACCCAATTTTCAATTTCAATTCCAATTCTCAATTCTCAATTTTGACCTCCAGGTCATTTAATTTCTAATTTTCGATCTTCGGGTCACTCAATTCTCAATTCCGACCTTTGGGTCACACAAATTCGACCTTTTGGTCTATCAATTCCCAGTTTCGACCGTTAGGTCATTCAATTATCCAATTTCGACTTCCGGGTCATCCAATTTCCAAACAAGCAATTTTTCAATTTCCAATTTCGACCTTTGCGTCAATCAATTTTAATATCCAATTTCAATCATTTTCTCTTGCGAGAGACCTGTTTAGGGAGAGTTCGAGGGAGCTCGTTCTTTTCGCATGCTATCCAATTTGTTCACTTAGCCCCTTTTCAGGGAGAGTTTTGAAGGGACTCGTGTCTTCGTGAACCATTTGCAAAACAATTCCCAATTTCACCCAAGGAACCATTTTAAAGGGAGAGGCTCGACGGAGACTCGCTTTTCTTGTAACCTCCAAATTTCATACTAGGTCATTTCCGTCATGAATGACCCTCTTTGCAGGGAGAGTGTGATGGACTCGTTCCTTTCATGACCCAATTTTCAGACCTCACTATTATCGGCCCCCTTTCCATAAGAGAAGCCTAATATTAGGGAGCTTTGACGAAAGCTTAATTTCTCTTCGAAAGTCCGTTTTGCAAGCACCTCCTCTTCAGGGAAGAGAGGAGTATTTTCCATTTCTCATTCAGGTAAGGGCTAAGCCCGAGTCTCTCTTTTTGGGGAAAAAGAGAGGAGAATTTTCGTCACGGATGTATTGAGCCGGATTTCAAATACTCACTTTCACCAAGGATTTCAAGAAAATTTTGTCGATTTGTCAAATCAATTATTTGTTGATTTCAGAATCTTTATTGCACCAATCTTTATTTCAGTTTGCCTTTAGCATTACTTCCAAAAGAGCGAAGCTTTTGCGAGAAGAGATTCAAAACTCAAATTCTTTCTATTGGCCAACCAAAAGGATGAAGGATAAATCCTCGATATGGCCAGCAAAGAAGATTCAGTGTTATTGCAAAGCCATAAATGATTGATATTGATCGCAGTCAATGGCACATCTTTAAAGATTATTCTTGTAAAGACGAGGCAGTGGAAATATCCTGAGTACTAGAAAAGAGAGAATTTACCCAAGCCCCGTCTCCTCAAAATCACCTAAGCTGCAATTAAGTATCCGCAAAAGGGATCTCTCACTTGTCGTCAAGATGAAGACGAATTAAGCAAATAGACCCCCGGGGCCAAAGAAGATTCGAAACATCTCCAAGATGACGGAGTTTGTGACAGATCCTTCCAGGGAGAGTCCAAAGCACTGTCGAGATGAAGGCAGATGCGATGAACCTCTCGACAATCCCTAAAAGATATTTGATTTCAGCTATCATCCAAAAATCTCCAAACCCATCGCCCAAGAAGGATCGAAACATCTTCAAGATGAAGAAGTTTGTGACGTACCGTTCCCAAAAGAGAGCAAGAGAGGAAAAAGAAAGAGAGAAAAAGTCAAAACATCTCCAAAATGAAGGAGAATATAGCAAAAACTCAAGAGAGCCAAAAGAGTGCAGCAAGATTATCATGAGAGAAGCCCTCAAGATATCAAACTGCCAAATCTATCAAGAATCCTCTTTAATTTGTGAAATTCTATTATCAATACTCTTTCATCATTAGCTTTCACAATATCAAATTCTCTTTTCTGCTTATATCAAGGAAATTGATAGCTTCCTTGAAGAAGGGCAATTACAAATAATTTGGGTTTCCAATCTCGATTCTACGAAGTGAACCTGGTTTGGAGGTAATACTTTTGGTAGAAGAGAAAGATTATCTTTGCAACCATGTGCAACATTTTCAAAATTTTTTTTTGAATCAACAGCAAAATTTCGACATTTTGACAATATTTTCCAACTATCCTGACGTGAAGTGAGAGCTTGATGTTCGTTTTCGATGCATCCTGACACTAATTTTAAATCCCTCTTAAGGACTTGATTCCTTCCCTTCTTTGAGAGCGTGAACTCTCAGAGTCGCACACTTCCCTGTGTCCCCATTGTCCCACCATAGACAGTCCCATTTCGGTTCGAGGTCGAACCACCAATCATTTCTCGCAAAAGGCAATTTCAAAAGCTGATTTTAGTCTCAGCAATAAGACGCCCAAAATCAACCCCTTTTCAAGCTTTAGGGACCCATTTTCCTTCCTTTTGCAAAACCCCAATCGGATTTATTGTGCAAAATCCGAAGGTTCCATCATGGTCTCTTCTTTTGAGGATTCCGTTCATTTTCTGCCCGATCAGGTTAAGGGTATAAACCTGAGCCTCATTCAAAGAGGTATTTCATTTTCCGCCCGCTCAGGATAAGGGTATAAACCTGAGCCTCATTCAAAGAGGTATTACATTTTCTGCCCGATCAGGTTAAGGGTAAAAGCCTGAGCTTCGTTCCATACGGAGCATTTTCTGTCCCATCCAGGTTAAGGGCAAAAACCTGAACTTCGCTCTCACTGAGCGAATCTATTTTCTCTTTATTCTCCATTTCATATCTACCATCTTCTTCGGGCTAGCTTCTTCATACCCAGTCAGATCCTTCTAACTGGGGCATTTTTATATAGCCCAAATTTGGTGTGTTTTCTTTGCCACTAAGCTCGACCATAAGCCGGCTTAGTAGCAAAGAGGGGCATCTGTAAACACCCCAAATTTTCACTCACCTTCTTGACATCGCCCTCAATCGGCACATTTCAGTTCTCCGGAAGCAATGAAGGGCAAAATGGTCATTTTCTGAGATTAAACCTTGCAGAAAGTCCAAAATTTCATTTTTAAGCCTCAAAATTTCCATATTTAGGTTCAGAGACATCTTCAAATTGCAAAATTTCAAAATCCTTTTTCCGGACAAAAAGCTAGAATTTCCAAGTCTGAGCTTAGAGTGGCATTTCATAGAACATGTTTTTGCACAGCATTGCGTCATTTCACTGCACAACATGTCATTTTGAGATCCAGAACTCCTGAGTTTCAAAATTGTCCATCCATATTTGATTTAAATTTTTTTTTTTTCAAATTGATTTTTAAAACCTTGGGTATTCAAAATTACCAAATTTTCCCATTTTACCCCAGGACTTGGAATTACAAAAATTTTCTCAAGAAAAACAATCTGGATATTTAGATATTGATTTTAAAGATTTAATCTCAAAACTTTTTGCAAAAAAGGATTTTAAATCTCTTTACAAATTTTGTTTTTACATTTATCCATATTTTTGCCCTGAAAACCCAATTTTTCCAAATTCTCGAAAAACAAATAATGTTTTATCTCGTATCTTCAAATAAATGGAGCAGGACCCGCCTTTGAACTAGCATCATACTCAGACTCCCAGGTAAGTTGTTTATTCTCAAGCGGGACCCACCTGGAGTTCATACCAATTTGCAAAATTGTCTTTTTCATTTCTTATTTATTTTTATTTTTTTAGTTAGTGGGCCCACACACATGTGGCACCCCAATTGAAAATAAAAGACTTTCAAAAACAAAACAAAACTTTATTTTCAAAAGGATTTTAAAAGTGGGTTGAGGTGGCATTTCCATAAAAGCCTCTCATTTTTTTTTATTTCTTTTTATTTGTTTAAATAAATTTTTTATTTTTTTTTATTTTTTTTAGAAGGAGGCAGCCTTAAATGGCACAGCCGAATTTCCTTAAAATCATCAATTTGATTTTGCCTAAAACTTAGGGAAATAAAACCAAAATTTGAAAAAAAGGGAATGCGCCCCTCTTGAAACGGCTATTTCAAAAAAATTTCAAAAAAAATTTAACGGAACCTCATTAAGGGGGAAGGGGCTGCGCTTTTTTTTTTCAGGGAGAAAGGAAAGTTTAAAAAGGGGGCAGGGCATTCACGAAGGGGAGGATGGAAATCTCGTTTTGGGGGGGTTTTGCAGGGGGAAGCTCTCCAGCGTGAGGGAGCACCCGATCTTCTTCAGCCCAGCCCACAGGAGTCTTCCACCTCCAGCAGCTGCCGCACATCCTCACTTCAACTCCAACCACAGGAGAGCCACCACCGGGCGCCATCTTCACCTCCATTTTAGCCACAGCCACAGGATCAGCCACAATGCTTTCCACGGTTCCTGCATCCTCACTTCAAACCAGCCACAGCAGGAAAACCCAGCCATTGAAAAAGACCTTTGTTGTTGCACTTTCCCTTCATCCAGCGTGAAGTTTGCATCTTCACCTCCATTTCAGCCACAGCCGCAGGAGAAGCCACCAGCAGCATCCGATCCTTCTTCACTCCACTTTCTTCAGCCCATCTTCAGTTGCACATCCACCTTCAGCCGATTTTCTTCAACCCATCCACTCTAAACCATCATCTCCAGCCAACGTTTTGCCCTTTTCTTCAACCCATCCACCCCAAAACCTCCAACAGCAGCTGTCCACTCTGCTTCAGCCCAGCCAGTAGAGGTCCAGCAAGAAACCCATTTTCCTTCAACCCACCTTCCTTCAACCCAGCCGTAGGTCAGTCCAGCAGAAGACCCAGCCGGCAAGAGAGGCAAGTTTTCTATTCATGACTACTTTGATTCTTGGAATCAGGTTCTACTTGATGGCCTCTTTGGTGGGCTTATGGTGTGTTACCATCTCTCTCATCAAATGTTGCTTGTTGCATAGCCAACCGTGTGTGTGTGGATGTCACATGTCACGAAACTCCATTTCCTAACTGTGACCTACAGTCGATGGGATTCTGCAGAACCATGGAAAAGTTATGTCTGCATTGGTATTGGGCATATATGTTGGCTGAGACAATACAGGATTCTGCCTTGTCGTAGAAGCACAATTTTATTGCATTTCTGTGGATCCGATATCAGAATATCATTACAGGATTAGGAAAAATATTGATATGTAATAGGATGCCTCTCTGATCATTGAGACAATCGTTACTGGAAATTCAGGCCTATCCTATGAGTTTTGGCCTATCCCAATTCTGTGTTATTGTTAGAAAGCCTAGAATTGCAGTGCTTGTTTCAGGGTAATGTACAATATTCCATTTTCCCTATCCTACGTTTTCTTTCCTTTATTTCACTAGCATTATATTGGATGTGGAATGAATTATCCTTAAGGAATTCTTGGGGATCAAAGCCAGCTAAGTCAATTAGATCGTAGGGTGGTCTTTGCTTATTCTGTGCACATAATTAGCATACATTGCCATAAAAAGATACCATGCTTTCTTCTGTGATGACCTAAGCCATGGAACATTTCTGAGGCACTTGAATGCAAATATGCATGTCTGTGTCTCTGTGCGCGTGTCTGTCTTTTCGTTGTGATGATGGATACTAGTTGTTGATCAAAGGCTGACCACTGGTTCTGCATTAGAATCCCGTTTCACTGATCAGTTTTCTTTCTTAGCAGCATGGCAGTTCGCTGCCAATAGAAATTCTTGAAAGGCTCACCATCTCTGTTGCATAAATACCACTTATCAGTAGTGACATAAAGTTCACATTTTCTTTTGAAAAGGGTTCATACAACTTGATTGCTACAAGTTTTGTGTAGAATAGCAATTGTCATCTATCATGCAAACAAGACTGCATGTTCAATTTGCTGTTTTTTTTTAAAAAAAAAAAAAAAAACACAGTGTATATGGTCTACTATTATATATCTATTGTCTTTGTGACTTTTCCCTATCATTTCCCTTTATAGGCATGTCATCCATGCGTTCCTCATCCCCTGTCATTACTCTCTGTTGTCATTGCTTTAGTTGAGAAACAATGTATAGAGGGAAAGTCATGTTTATAAAATGAACTTGTTATTTCTTTTACAGCAAGACACATATGTGCTTGAACTTTCAGTAGGATAAAATGCCTCTAGTTTGTTAATCATATCAACATAGTTTACAAAGGTTCATTTCACAGCTGGTAATTCATTTAGCCCATAATGCTCCCACAGTGCATTTCCTGCACATATCCATTTTCTGCAGGTGTGCAGTCTTGATAATCGGTCATGTTCACGGATGGATATTTTTATGTCCATTCATGATCTATAAACCATCTTTTGTATGCTTTGTTATTGATATATAGGGAAGCTCTATACCCAGTTTTATCGAAAATTACCTTGTAATTTGGAAATTACAGCCTTGTGAAATCCCCTACAGAAACTGTATATACCTGTATTTTCTGATTTTACCCATTATATAAAATTTCCCTTAAATGTGCATATTTTCTTATTATAGGTATATATATATCAATATATATGTATATCTATCTATATGTATACGTATATATGTATATATATATGTATATATATATATACATATATATATATATTTATATATATACATACATATCCTTTCATGTGTATTGGTTATTATATATATTTTTCTTTTATCTTACTTTTGTAAATATATCTTCATTATCATATATCATTCATCATAAATTCAAGTATTTCTACATTTACATGTATATCTTCGTTGTATATAGTATATATACCCATTCCCTTGGTTATCTTATACTAACTCTCATTTTGCAGGAAAATCTAGAAGATGCTGATTCCTTGGCTCCATTTCATTTTTTTTTTTACTTTATGTTATCAATGTAACAATCCAATGTAAACCTTGGAATAAGATTTACTTTTACTGCTTAGATTAGGCCGCATCTCATATAGTTTGATTTCAGTAATATCCTGATTCTATGATGCATATATCTCAATTTTCCAAATTCACCGTGGATGAACACAAATGGCACGTGCACCAACTCTTAGAGAGTTGATGAACTCGGTGGAGTCCATATTTACGGCCCTAGTCGGAATATGGACGAGACCCAGATCCATCATCTCTCTACCAGTCACATTGAGCCTACACTCTTAGGCTATCTTGAAAATGCACCTCATATTTCCAATGTTTTCAAAATATTGTGAATTAACTCAAATAAACCCTGAATATATTCATGGCCACAATCAGAATGTATGAAGGATTTACTTTGGCTTAATCCATATTTTTCCAATAAAATTTCCAGAAATCTTTTCAAAAGTGCATTCATTCATTCACATCATCTGCATCATTTATTTTTCTCATGATTTTCTCAAAAGATTTTCACTTCCTGGAATCGATTTTCTCAAGAAACTATGATGATATTCGGAGTTGGATTTCTCAAATCAAATGTTTTCCTGTGATTTTCCTTAAAAGTTATTTCCTTAAGATTCTTTTCAAAGGAATTTCTCATATTTCTCAAGAATCAAAAATCGATTTTCAGAGATTTCAAGGACAATGTTTTCAGGATTTCAATTTCCCAAGTTCTAAATTTTCTTCTCCAATGAATCGTTCCTATAAATTTTCTATCCTTTTCTTAAGAAAATTCTCAAAGTCTGAGTTTTCCCAACAAGTACTTTCCTTTTCAAATATTCATCTTTTCTCAAGAATTCCTTTAGTTTTCCTGAGATTCTCACTTCTTCAAGATTTTCTAAGTCCTTATAAATTTTCTCAAGATTTTCTCGAGATTCTCACTTCTTCAAGATTTTCTAAGTCTTTATAAACTTTCTCGAGATTTCAAACCTTCTTCGTCTGATTTTTTGTTCGAGAGATTGATTTCCATATTTTCCTTAGAAATGCTTTTCAACTCCAAATGTTTTCTAAGCATACATCATAGTTTTCCAACCCATATTTTACCAAATCTCATAGCACATGCCTGAATTCTCTGTGCATTTATGATAGAACATAATTTAAATGATTTTACTAAGTCAAGCATAATTTTGGTCCTTGGTTCGATTACCTCTGTTAAAGGCGGCAGGAACGGTCGAACCTCGTACCGACAGGTCGAGCCCCATCCCATGGATTTTCCCCCAATTTTCCAAAATCCGATCAAGTTTGAATCGCGAAAGCGTTTCCCTCTTTCTCTTCCGCAAGGAAGGGAAGACTAGGAAAAATTTTGCGACGATAACACCTAAGAACACATATATGCATGATTGAAAATTATAAGAGTTTTTTGACAGCCTTAGAACACATATACGCTTTCTGAGTCACTATGTTTTTTTTTTATAACGTTAGAACACATATATGCTTGATTGAGTCACTATGAAATTTTTTTGACAGCCATAGAACACATATATGAACGATTGAATCACTATGAATTTTTTTTCACAGCATTAGAACACATATATGCATGATTGAATCACTCTGAATTTTTTTTTGAGAGCCTTAGAACACATATATGCGTGATTGAGTCACTATGAATTTTTTTTTACAATGTTTGGACACATATTTGCAAGATTGAATCACTATGATTTTTTTTTGACAACGTTAGGACAAATATATCCGTG
The DNA here is from genome assembly GCF_984573655.1 of Nuphar pumila. Classification (NCBI taxonomy): domain Eukaryota; kingdom Viridiplantae; phylum Streptophyta; class Magnoliopsida; order Nymphaeales; family Nymphaeaceae; genus Nuphar; species Nuphar pumila. Next base: position 65,305,061 of record NC_143255.1, on the reverse strand, counting down.
ATTGAGTCGCTACAATTTTTTTTTGAACGCTTTATAACACATATATGCATGATTGAATTTTGTTTGCAATCTTAGAACACGTATATACATGATTGAATCACTATGAATTTTTTTGAGAGCCTTAGAACACATATATGACTGATTGACATTTTTTTGATAGCCTTAGAAACATATATGCGTGATTAAATCACCATAAATTTTTTTTGACAGCCCTAGAGCACATATACTTATGATTGAATCACTATAAAATTTTTTTGACAGCCTTAGAGCACATACATGCATGATTGAATCAATATAATTTTTTTTTAAAAACTTTAGAACAAAAATATGCATGATTGAGTCACTATAAATTTTTTTGACACCTTTATAACGATTAAATTTTTTTGACCACTGTAAACACCCCAAATTTTTACCCTCATCCAGGGTTTGTCCATTTCATGTGTCATTGCATATCATTGCATGTATTCTGCATATCATTCCATCGCATTGCATAGCATTGCATGTCATTGCATTTCATTAGAGAGATCCAGCACTCCTATTTCAAAACATTCAATCCAGATTTGAATTTTAAAGCTTTTATTTCAAAATCAATTTCAAAACCTGGGTTTTTATTCAATACTCTGTCATTTTCCAACCCCAGGACTTTATATTTCGAAATATTTTCTCAAGGAAACAATCTGGATTCATTTCAAATTCAAATTTTAGTCGATTTCAATTCACAGATGATACCCATTGAGGTGGTGTCGCTTCTGAATTCCTCTATTCATCAAATTTCTCAAAGTTTTGAAAGTTTCAATCCGATCAGGACTCTGTGTCAGAGTCCTAATCCGGTCAGGAGTCTGTTTTGAAATCTGTTTTACTTTCATTTTCAGTCTTTTTCGATTATTGTCAAAATTTAGGTCATTTTACAGAGTCTAGTTAGTTCAAAACTCTATTTTAGAGTTCGATCGAGTTAGGAGTCTAACCCTGACTGTGTTTTCTGACTTATTTCATCATTTCTTGGTAAAATCTTTCAAAAATTTTTACATTTGAATTCTAAAATTTAAAATCCCAGAGTCCTAAGAGTTCAGGACTCTAACTCGGAGTTCCAGTTCGCTTGAGACCCTATTTTCAAAGATCTTGAATTTCAAATATCGATTTTAACCCTTTTTCAAAGACATTTTTAGTGTTTATTTCAAAATTCTTTAAAATTCGATGTGGGCCCACTCAGTTGGCACCATATCCAGAGGACTTCTAACCTAGATAGGACCCTATGCCATTTCAAAAATTATAACTTTGAAGTTTGTCTTTGAAAATCCTTTTGAAAACTCCTTCAATTTCAAGTTTTAAAATCGCTTTTTGAAAAACTCAAGTAGGGCCCACTCGGGGTGGTGCCATATTCGAGTCAGTCAGGGCTAGACTAGGGTTAGTTGATGTCTTGGTTAGTATTAGAAGTTTAGAAGAGTCAAAACCATTTTAAAAAAAAAATCATTTTGAAAGTTAGTTTTTAAAACTAATGTTTTTAAAGGTTTTTAAAGGTGTTTTAAAAAGACAAATGTAGAAAATGCCAAGTGGCATTACATTTGGGGATTTTTTAGGAAAGTCTAGGGGTTAATTAGGCACTACTTTAGATAATTTAGGCTAGGGGTAGTTAGGTCTTTCCACCCAAAAATCGCCCCCCCCTTGTTAGAGTCCAAAAAATTCAAAATTCCCAATTTTGAAACCTAAATTTTTTTTATAAATAGTCTCCATAGGGGGGTCGATTTTTCCAACTTGCTTTCCTTGGGATTCTTGGAGCTTCTCTCTCCTCTCCAGCCCTTCCTCCATTGCAGCCACCTCAAGGTAATTATTTTGTATAATTTTTAGCTTTTATTTCATGTTTTTAATAGTTTTAAATCAATTTTAGCCATTAATACCTCCTATTTCATGGATTCAACCATGGTTTCACCTCAAGAACCATCAAGAATCAGCAAGAACGATCCAAGAAGGTGATCTAACCCTGTTTTGGGTGATTTATAGGAATTTTAATCCATTAGAATTGATTTTAATATGATTCTTTACATTATTAACCAATAAAATATATGATTTACCCTTTTCATGGGTTAAATCTATGTTTTAAAGGTAATATTGAATTCCAGCCATTGATTCCCTGTTTGTATTTTATTTTTATGGTTTATTCATGCTTGTTTTACGTTATATAGCATAAAAATAATTTTTATTTACTGTTTTATGGTTTATTTTATTGATTTACATTAATTAATGCATGGTTTTTCAAGTTTCTTAAATTTCTGTGTGTTTTAGGTTTAGAACAGTAAAGATAATGTTATTTCGGATTGAAGTACTCATTGTTTATTTCTGATTTTTTTATATGTGATGCATGCATGAGTTATTGAGTTACTGTAAAAAAATCAGAGGTTTTGGATCTCGGGAACCCTATCAAAAAAATCAGACATCAAATCGGGTTTTTAAAGCTTTAAAATCGTGGTTAAAATCAAGAAGGTAACTTGTTGTTATGATATTTCTCTCATCTTATATTCGATTTTAGATCTATAAAGTGATATGGATTCACATTGAGTAGATATGTCTGCTGTAAAATTTTCGGATTTTTTAATTACTGTTTAGTATTTTTACCATTTCAGAGAATCTGTTTTTAAATTTAAAACTCATTAGGGTTTACCAAAACCCTAATCAGACTTGGGTTAGTCATAAATCCCAAACCACAGATCCGATTCATGATATGTAAAACGTGAGTATTATTATTTTTCTGTCTACTGTTCACCACTAAAATTTAAGAGATTTTTGTTTAGAATTGCTATTTATGTCTATGTTTTCAATCTGAAGTAGCCATTTTAATCCCTGTTAAAAGTGATATATTTTAGCTCAGATTGCCGAAAGGGTTTCTCCCTAACCGGAGATGATTTTTCCAATCTGTAAATTGGGAAATCTCTATTTTTCTTATTAGTTAGTCTTTGTAAAATTTCATAAATTTCCATGGAGATTTGACCCCTGGTTCAGGTCTTGGACTAAGACTGGTTGGTGAATTAAGTCAAAAATAACATATTTTTAGGGTTTAATGCAATTTTCGGATTAATTCAATGTCAAAAAATTATTTTTATAATTCCAATTCGACATTAGGGTTATAACAAGTGCAGGTACCAATTTTTATGGATTTTGGAATCCATTTGATCTCTGAATTAATAAAATTGCAAAACCGGGTTCCTGAAAGATCCAAAAACACTGCTAAAATCACAGTTTTTGTGATATTATTGGATTTTCGTGCATAAGCATATATTTTTAGGGTTTAATCATGTTCATAATCATATTAGGATGCTTTAGGTTTAATTTTGTGCTCATTTGATTTCATTTAGTGCATAAAACCTAAGTTTTTACCAAAATCTATTTCTAAAAACCCTGATTTCAAGGCCATAGTATTGCTATCAGGGGAAATTTGGTCATTTGACCTAAATTTCGAAATCTCTAACCCTAATTTTCACATATTTAAGCATGTCACATCATATTTAGCTTAGTTTATTCCATTCAAATTTCAAAACTTGCATTTTATCAAAATATCTTTCATTTTGACCCCAATTTCGAAATTTCATATCTTCTCTTCCTTATTTATTCCATTTTATTTCATACTTTATCACTTTTGATTTAAGGGAATCATGGCAAAAAGGCTTATATCTAGCAAAATCCAACAATTTCCTGATATTGTTGGATAAATCTAGAAAAGCCAACATATATTTATTAACAAGTTTTCTAGTTTTGCAGGTACATTGAAGACTTTATTTTTCATGTATTTAAATTTCAATAGTGATGTAACTTGTAATTAAACTTTGGAATAAGAATTTACATTTCCTGCTTAGCTTAGGATGCATTGCATATAGTTTATTTTTTTTTAAATGATGTTAATGTGTGATGGATGATGATTCATGCATATTCAAACTCACTATGGTTTACACGAATGGCACATGCACTAGCTTTTATGAAGTTTATAAACTTGGTGGAATTTGTATTTATGGCCATAGTTAGAATACGAATGATACTTAGATTTATGATCTTCACATTAGCCACATTCAGCCTACACTCTTAGGCTAACTTCAAAAATGCACTGCATTTCTCAAAAAAATACAAAAAGTATTTCTCAATTCCTCAAATCCATATTCATTCATTTCATGCATTTGCCAATTCCAATCTCAATTCAAAGAAGTGTATTTTCTCAAAATTCCCTAAGTCTTATAGCAAAATCGATTTTCCCAAAAGCATTGAATTTCAAAGAATATTTCAAGTGTTTTTCAAGTTCATAAACTCAATTTTCCAAAGTTATGCAGTCAATTTCAAAGTTTGAAGTTAGAATTTTTCTAAGTCTTATTCCAAAGAATATGGATTTGCCAATGATATTTCAAGTATTTCCCAAGTTCCAAATTCAAATTTTCTAAGTTAGAATTTCAATTTCAAAGTTTAAATTCAGAGAAACCCAGTTTCTCAGAAACGATTTTCACCAAATGTCAAGGATTCCTCAAAATCGATTTTTATTTCTTTCAGAAGTACATTTCAAATCCCAATTCACGATTTTCCAAGATTTACATTTTCTAAATATTTCAATCATTCAAAGCAAACATCATGTTTTCAAAATGTGCATTTTCTGAAAATTTATAGCACATGCCTGATTCTTTGTGCATTTAGAAATTAGAATATGATTTAGACAAGTTGAATAGAGTAGAGCATCAGATTGATCCTTGGTTGAATTACCCCTGTTAAAGGTGGCAGGAACGGTTGAACCTCGTACCAACAGGCGAGTCCCATTCTACGGAATTTTCCCGCATTTTAAAACGGAGGCGAGTTATTTTCAAAAACTTTTTCAAAGGTCAGTTTGACTCGCAAAAAGTTAAAAATTTTGCGATGATAACAGGTTTGGCGACCGTGATGGGACCTGTCTTCGCCTGATCAATCTAATGCTCTACTTAGTTCAAATTGTCAAAATCGTGTTCCATGGAATGTCAGCTTTTACTTTATAATATCATGTGAACCTAGGAGCCTAGACTTGAACCCAGCTGACATGAAATGCATATAGACTAGGTATGGTTTGGTAGGACCATATTGAGGAGAATTATTCATGCTCACATAGACTTAGGTCTAATACAACACTCCTCAATTTAGGAATTGTATGAAAACAATGTTTGCTTCTTCAAATATTTCAAAATTCTATCTCTTTAGGACTTAGAGCCCTCTGTTTTCTTGCATGTGCTCATATTTCAAAAATCACCCCACCTATATTGTCCCGGTCTTCACGTTGATGGGCTCTCTTCCAGAACCATAGTTCGGGACAGAGCCTCACAACTGGGCCACTTATTTGGGTGAAAACCCCCTGCCACGTACCAAGGGCCATAGTCCAACGTATATCGGCAGGTGCTCAAGGATGTTGGAAAACTTGAACCTAGAACCAGAGAAATTGATTTTATGCCATGTACATCGAGCCTTGGCTTGAGTATATAGGCATAACTGGATTGCATACAGTTGATTTGAGCCTTAAAGTTAGGATTAAGGTCCTACAGCTATTTCAAAATTTGTACATCTAGAGTCAGCTTTTAGGGAATGCTGTTTGTGCATACTTGTTTATGCAGAATTTGATTAAATGTGTTATTTCCTTTTTATTTTCCATATTTTTCCCAATTTTCTAAAATACTGGACGATTTTCTCAAAATTCCTCAATCTATGTCCATGTACTGTCCATGTTTTAAACCTTGGACGATTTTCCAAATACTTCATTTTCCATTTATTTCTTCATATTTTATCAAACCCTGGACGATTTTTCAAATTTCCCTTAATTTCCTTCAAAACTCCAGGTGATTTCCCATCTTTCCTGTCTTCTGGATCTCGAATTTCCTACTTTATTTTTATCCTGCCTGCATTTTCCTCAAATTTCCTGTATTTTCCCGTCTTATTCCAATTTTCTATGTCTTCCAGTCTGATGGCATCCAGTCAGCTTGATTCAGTCTTTCCTGAGGGTCACATCTCCTACGAGGTGCGACAAAGTCTTCCCGAACATCGAGTTCTCAACACCGGATCCTTCTTTCCTCGGTGGTACTATTTATGGTTCAAGAATTTCTCTCGTATGTTTCTGGACCACTTGGACGATTGTGGGTTAGAACTGGCGTCCACAGTGGGAAAGCAGACAGTCAACGGCAATTTGATCCATGCACTAACAGAATGGTGGAATCCAAGCACTTCTACCTTCTGGTTCCCATGGGGCGAGATGACAGTACTGATGGATGAATTTTCAGAGATTATGGGATTGCCCGAGCCAGCCGGTCAGTCTGGAGATCCATTGAAGAAACAGTTTCTGATTAATGTTAAGGGTCTGGACCCTAAGGATGCCTTAGCTCGCATGACAGGACGTAAGTCGTGGCCCTTGATCGAGGAGGATGGAGCTATGAGAGGAAGTTCACTCCATTAGATCAATCACTCGAGACTGTGCTCGAGTACCTGTTGACCAAGGAGATGGTCAAATTGCCCAGGCTGGTCGATCCTTCCGCTTCTATGGGAAAATTCAAAGACCAATTCTGCAAATTTCATCGAACAGTGGGGCACAACACTGAAAATTGCTTTGTTCTGAAGAACATTGTTCAGGACCTTATTGATAAAAATCTTCTGGTAGAAGGTGCGGAAGATGAAAATATAGATATTTTAAAAGAGCCATTTCCTCGTCATTCTACAGTAGTCATCACCGAACAGTCGTTTCAACCACAGGAGCATATCAGGCCGTGCTCTGAAAATGATATGCAAGCTCAGCATCGGGTCCTGGTATTGCAACAGGCTCAGTCCAAGGCCCAGAAGATGGACTTTATTTCAGATATCGACAAAATGAAAGTATCTGACAAGCCTGCTGGGGTATCTCCCGAGGTAGCCAAAAGTATGCCATGGCTCCCTAAGCATCTCATTAAGTCCACCCCAAAGAAAAGTGGGACATCCACCCTAAAGCCTATTATAGCATTATCCAATGTCTCAATTTTGGACTTAACCCAAGCTTCCGCTAAACATCAGCAAGTATTAAATAATCTGTTGCAGAAAATCAAGGTGAAACCAAGCATAACTCCGGAAGACATGGCCACATAGTCAATCAGGCCATGACTAATGCTCCAGTTACTTTCTACGAGGAGGATCTCCCTAAACCTCATGTATTTCACAACAATGCCTTGTATGTTGTGGTTCGAACCAGAGGGATGACAGTAACTCATGTGCTGATCGATGGAGGCAACAGCCTCAATATATGTCCGGAAATGACCGCCAAAGCTTTGGGCATAAAAGAAGAAGAATACATTCCAAATCCAATCACCATTTATGGGTTCGACAATCATGGCCAAACAGCGAAAGGAAAAATCTTCTTGGAGATCTTCATTGACTACTCGGTCCATTCAATTCTCTTTCACGTGGTCAATGTGCCGCCCACTTATAATCTGCTTCTCGGGAGACCATGGATCCACAACACAAACGCAGTACCGTCTACTCTGCATCAGTGCATCAAGTGGTCAAAAGGTAGTACGATCACGACAGTCTTAGGCGAAGATCCGGAGCAGAGGCTGGCACAACCCATGGTTCCCAGGCCCTCTTTCACTACTGATATCCCTAGCTTTAGGGGTATTCAAGAGGTCAGCTTCGAAGAGAATTCGGGAATAATACAGATGACAGAGCAACCCGAGCATACGGTGGCTACAACCCGATGGGGAGGTCCACAGTTCTTCAAGATTGGGGGACGAATTGATTACATCACACTTAAGGGTCATCCTCTATTCTCGCAATTTATGAAGGCTAAAAAGGGATTTGATTTACTAGTAAAGCACAGCTACCAGCCTTTTCAAGGCCTAGGAAAAAATGAAGATGGTCGTCTTGAACCAGTGATTCCTCAGCACTACCCTAAAAGGACCGGATTGGGCTTTAATGGCCGAAGATCTCAGAAAGGCACTATTTTCATTAAGGGAACGCATTAGAAGAATTTATTTGTCTTTCCTTTTCTATTCTTTTGTCGGGATGATATCCCATTTCATTTTCATCATTGTCATTTTGATTAATTCTATCTTTCAATAAAGTTGCCAGTTTCCTTTGTCTATCTTGGTGCCATTTGTCTCTTTACTCCTCAATATTAAATCTTCACAAAATTGAAATCATTTTGCTCTTTTATCTTTCCAATTATTTTCAATAAAAACAATTTATTTCATGATGAGCAATTTCCCTAAATCAATTTATCCTCCAATTTTCAGAATGTCTTCCCGATCTATCAAGAAGCTCGTCTTTAATCCAAAAGCCTGTTCGAAATTAGCAATAATTCATCAGGTCAGAATAAGAACAGAATGTAGTCAGACTGCAAAGCAGTCAGAAGAATCCGCAGAGTTCGATTCAGCTCTTCAAGAACTGCCAGAATTTGCATCGGTTCAGAAGCAAGATGAGCCATCAACCTTAGTTCAAGATCCGACTGAGGATATCAATATCGGATCAGAAGACGATCCTAGAATCCTCAAGATTGGCAGTGGTTTGAGTCCAGGAGAGAAAGAAAGGCTCACTAATTTCCTCAAGCAGCATGAAGAAGTATCCGCATGGACTTATGAGGATATGCCATGTTTAGATCCGAAATTGGTGGAGCATCGCCTCGTTCTAAACCCTGAGGATAAACCAGTCAAGCAGAAGTTGAGAAAAATGGATCCTCGAATCGAGCAATAGGTCAAGGAAGGGCTTGAGGATCTGCTTAAAGCAGGATTCATTCGAGCAATTGATTACCCGGATTGGTTGGCGAATATCGTAGCAGTTCCTAAAAAGAATGGTAAAGTTCGAATCTGTATCGACTTCCGTGATCTCAATAAAGCCACTCCGAAGGATGACTATCCGCTCCCAAACATTGATCTCCTAGTCGATAGCACAGCCGGGCATGCTATGTTTTCCTTTATGGGCGGATACTCCGGATATAATCAAATCAAGTTGGCCGCTCGTGACCAATCCAAAACATCCTTTACCACGCCATGGGGCACTTTCTGTTACACGGTTATGCCTTTTGGGCTTAAGAATGCTGGAGCCACTTATCAGCGCGCTATGGCCGTTATTTTCCATGATCAGATGCACAAGACTATGGATGCATATGTCGATGATATTCTGGTAAAATCCAAATAAGAGGAAGATCACATCGAAGCTCTTAATCAAGTCTTCAAGCGACTCATTCTTTACAAGCTAAGACTCAATCCACAAAAATGTGTCTTTGGAGTCGAATCAGGCAAGTTGCTAGGCTTCTTGATCAGCAAGAAGGGGATAGAAATGAATCCTGCTAAGGCCAAGGCTATCATTGGCATGCCGCCCCCGACTAATCTCAAAGAATTACGTAGCCTTCAAGGACGCATGCAATCAATTCGGCGATTCATTTCTAATTTGGCCATGAGATGTGAGCCTTTCAATCATTTGCTCAGAAAAGGAGTGAGGTTCGAATGGGGACCAGAGTGTCAGCAGTCGTTCGAACGCATCAAGAAATATATTCTCAATCCTCCTGTTTTAAAGCCGCCAGAATTAGGGAAACCCCTATTGATATACATTTCAGTTAATCAAGTTGCTTGCGGCGGATTCTTGGCGCAATACGAAGAAGGCAGCTTGATAGAACATGCCATTTACTATGTGAGAAAGACCTTTATTGATTACGAGAAGAAATACTCTCAGATAGAGAAGACATGCCTAGCTCTGGTATGGATGTGTCAGAAATTGCGACATTATCTATTGGCGTCTGAAGTCAAGATTCTATCTAAATTAAATCCTCTTAAGTACGTTCTTGAACAACCATTTCTCAGCGGACGAATCGCCAAATGGCAAGTCCTATTAATGCAATACGACCTGGAATATGTCTCTCAGCAATCTATCAAAGGCCAAGCAATTGCAGACCAATTAGATGATTTTCCTCTAGCAGAGGATGTTAAAGCTGAGGATGATTTCCCCGATGAGCGGATCTGCAATATTCAACAATCCCCAATTTGGAATTTATTCTTTGACGGTTCCAAGAATATGGCAGGCATAGGAATCGGAATTCTGCTAATCACACCAGAGAAAGAGATGATTCCCTTTTCTCTTAAACTGGATTTTCAGTGCACTCATAATATGGCCGAGTATGAAGCTTTGATACAAGGTCTGAAAATTCTACAGGACTTCAATGTCAAAAGTGTGCATGCTTATGGCGATTCTTTGTTAATCGTCAATCAAGTTCTGGCCGAATGTCAAGTGAAAGATCAGAAATTACTTCCTTACCAGAAGATTGTCTCAGCTCTTGCCAACAAATTCGAAGAATTCCAACTTTTTCATATCAAGAGAGATTTCAATCAAGTTGCAGACAGTTTAGCTAATCTGGGATCCATCATGTCTTTCAGGAGTGGAGAATCTTGTCGCTCATTTGAAATTGGCAGACTTGATCAACCCGCTTTCGTCACAGTAGAGCAGATAAACCAGGCTGAGCAGAAGAAGAAGCCTTGGTATCATGATATCAAGAATTTCATTAAAACTGGCGAATTTCCTCCAGAATTATCAAAGAGAGAGCAGCGAGCAATTCAACGCATGTCTGCTCGATATTTTATTCTTGCTGACGTCCTTTATCGTCGTGGATTCAGTTCTGAGTATTCCAGATGTTTGGACGAAGAATAAGCCAAAGAAGTTGTGCAAGAAGCACATGAAGGCATTTACGGTGGTCATGTTGGCTATCAGACTCTCGTCAAACAAATCATCCGAGCAGGATATTATTGGAGAACTATGCAACAAGATTGCTATCGTTTTGTAAAGAAGTGCGTTCAATGTCAGATGCATGCGCCTTCCATTCATGCGCCAGCGACATACTTGCAATCTGTCGTCTCGCCATGGCCATTTTCCATGTGGGCTTTCGATGTTGTAGGCCCCATCACTCCTTCAGCCTCCAATGGTCATAAATATTTTCTTGCCGCAACAGAATATTTTACTAAATGGGTAGAAGCAATCACTCTACGTACAGTAGAAGGTCGACACGTGGTTTCTTTCATCCATAAGAATATCCTTTGCCGTTTCGGTATACCGCATGATATTGTGTCAGATAATGGTAGTTATTTCAAGAATGAGAGAATAAGGACATTCTGCTCAAAGTCCAAAATTCATCATCATTTTTCCGCTCCTTATTATCCTCAAGGGAATGGTCAGGCAGAGACCACCAACAAGATTCTGATTCGAATCCTAGAGCGAACTTTAGAAACGGGCCGTGACTGGCATGAAAAGATTCATGATGCATTATGGGCATACAGAACCACCATTCGAACTCCAACGAATGCTACTCCGTTAGAACTTGTCTACGAAACTGAAGTAGTACTGCCTCTACATGTTCAGAAACCTGCTCTGAAATTTACATCACTTCTAGAATTACCTCTTAATCAGTATCAGCAACAACGACTGGTACAACTTGATTTGCTCGATGAAAGAAGGCTCAGAGTAGCAGAGCATGCTCGATCCTATCGCCAGAGGATAGCCCGACAATATGCAAAATCTGTCATTGAGAGAAGATTTTGGGTCAATGATCTAGTGCTCAGATCAACAGCTTATCTCAGGCATCGCCTGTTACGACAATGAAGCCATACATGATACTTCAAGTACAAGGTTTTGATGATGAGCAAGTGGAATCAACTGCATTTCAGCTAAGGCTATAAAGAAATTGAAGAATTCAGTGAAGAATCCTTTGAAGACTATTATGCAAATGTTTAATTCATTAAAAGTCTTAGATTCTTGTAAGAGCCTTACTTAGAGTGCATATTTAGGTTGCATTTCTTCTTAAAAGTCTTTAGAAAAACTTTTCTAAAAGAAACTCTTTTGAAACTCTTTCTAGAAAACTCTTTTCTTAAATTTTCATGTTTATTAGTCGACCAATAGACTTATCAGTTGACTAATCCTTTCGCGCCATATTTTCTAAAAAGTCATTCTTGTCAAATTAGTCGACCGAAGGTTTTATCAGTCGACTGGACAGAATGTCTGTTTTCTGGAAAATTAGCAGCAGTCGACTGATGGTTTTTCAGTCGACTGAACAGAACATGTGTTTTCTTAAAAAATTTAGCAGCAGTCGACTAATGCTTTTTATCAGTCGACCGAACAAAATGTTTGTTTTTCAGAAGTTTTTAGCAGCAGTCGACTAAAAGGTTTTTCAGTCTACTGATGATATTATCAGTCGACTAACTTTTCTCAAGTCGACTAAGTTTCAAAAGTTCAGATTTTCAAACGGCTCGATTAACAGATCAGTCGACCGACGATAACTGTCAGTCTACTAATAACTAACTATTAGTCGACTAACTGATGTTTCAGTCGACTAATTTTGTCATTTTCCTGAAACTTCAAAAAGGCGTGTCTTCTCATTTTTCAAACGTTTTGATCGTTCGAAATGGACCGTTTTAACACCCTTTCATACTCTCAACGTATGGAATCTTTTAACTATAAATATGAGTGAATTTTATACTCAAAAAGAACAATTCAATCGATTTGAATCTTGCTTTTCACTCTTATTCAGTCAAGTATTGATTTTCTCACTCACGTGATATTTTCACTTCAGTTTTTCACTCAAATCACTTTGAGAGATAGTGAATTCGTGAGTAGAGTGTTTCAACAACCTCAAAAGCCAATTGCATCTCATTTGCATTCAAAAGGAAGGCTCATAGGTTGTATTGTAAGTTGTTATTTCTTTTGTGTAAAAAGAAGGACTCCTTGGTGTAAAGGAGTTGTTTGCTTTCAGTGGGATTGTTACTGAAAGTGAGACCGGTTATGGTCTGTGTGATCTTGTAGTTTACAAGGTTGATAGTGGAAAATCTCAAGCGGGTTTTGCTTGGGGACTGGATGTAGGTCGGGTTTGACCGAACCAGGATAAAATCTTGTGTTCTTTGTGTGTTTGCTTTGAGATTTGCAAAATCATTTAATATTCTGCAGAAAAGTTTTAAAAGCACTATTCACCACCCCTCTAGTGCTCGTTGCCTCGATCCTAGTGCACTTTCATTTGGTATTAGAGCAAGGTTTGCTATTACTTTGATTTGACCATCATCTAGCATGGCAATTACAACATCTCAGCACAAAGAAGGAAGCTCCTCTGTTCGTCCTCCTCTCTTCGCTGGAACAAACTATGGATACTGGAAAGTAAGAATGACAATATTCCTGCAATCCATGGATCTCGATATCTGGAGAGTTGTTTCAGAAAAGTACCAAACTCCATCAACTGATTTCAGCCGATGGACCGATGAAGAAAAGAAGGCTGCTTCACTGAATGCCAAAGCCATCAATGCATTATATTGTGGCGTTGATAAGGTAGAGTTCAATCACATCTCTCAATGCTCTACAGCTAGTGAAATCTGGCATACTCTTCTCGTAACACACGAAGGTACGTCAAAGGTAAATGAATCTAAAATTGCTTCTTTAGTTCATAAATTTGAATTGTTCAAAATGAAGCAAAATGAATCTATATCGGACATGGTAACTAGAATGACCGATATAACTAACACTTTGAAATCCCTTGGAAAAGAATATTCACAAGTGGATTTAGTCAGAAAGATTCTAAGGTGTTTAACTCCTGAATGGGAGAGAAAAACCACTGCTATTGAAGAAGCAAATGATCTCAATACTCTCACTCTTGAAGACTTAGTTGGTAACCTAATGGCATATGAGGTCCAACTTCAAGACAGACAAGAAGAAGAGCCTAAAAAGAAATCTCTTGCTTTTAAGGCTACTTCTGACTCAGAAGATTCTAAAGAAGATGAAGATGAAGATGAAGATGAAGATATTGCCCTCATCACAAGGCAATTCAGAAGATTCATCAAAAAGGGAAGATTTCAAAGAAAGGCAAAGAAAGTAGATTCTTCCATTCACAATGAAGTAAAGTGCTTTAACTGCAAAAAGGCAGGACATATCAAGAAAGATTGTCCTCTTCTCAAATTCAAGCCCAAGGACCAATTCAAGAATAAAAAGGCATTTCAAGCCTGTTGGGATGATAGTGATTCCTCCTCCGATGAAGAATCAAATGAAGAAGTCGCCAACATGTGTTTTGTAGAACAAGAGAATTCGGTAAGTCAATTTGACTATGATGAGTTATTTGAAGCATTTAATGATTTATATGCTAAATTTAAGAGTCTTAGTTCTAAAAATAAAGAGTTAAAAACTGAAAATTTAACTGTTGACTCTCAAAATAAAGTGTTACTTCAAAAAATAGAAGATCTCAAGAAGGAAAATTCTTGCCAAGCACTTGAGATAAAAGAAATTGGAGTTAGAACCAATCTCTTACAAAAGGAAATATCTAGTCTTAAAGAAAAGTCAAATGATCTTCTTTCTATAGTGACCAAATTCACAAATGGTCAAGAGAATCTAGAAAAACTTCTTGGTTCTCAAAGATGGTCGGTTAATAAAACCGGATTGGGATATAGCTTCTATGATACTCAAAATAGACCAAACTATGTGGTGAAAAATCAAAGACATTATTCTCAACCTTTTGTTCATAAAACTAAATTTTCTAGTTCTAATAGAAATGCATCTAGAAATGATTATTCTAGAAATGATTATAGAAAGAATATTTATTATCAAAGGAAACCAAAATCCAAATGGATATGGGTTCCTAAGACTAACTCTCATGCACCCAAAAATAGAAAGGGGTCAAATGCTCTGTTTTCTGATTTTGTTGTAGGTACACAACATAAGGAGCAAATGGATATTGGACAGCGGCTGTTCCAAACATATGACTGGAAGGCCGGAGTTATTTTTCACCCTCCAAAATAAGGATGGAGGAACCGTCACCTTTGGTGACAATAACAAGGGAAAAGTGATAGGTATTGGTAATATTGGTAATCCAAAATTTCCCTTGATAGAAAATATTCTTTTAGTAGATGGTTTAATGCATAATTTAATATCTATTAGTCAATTATGTGATAAAGGTTTTCATGTTTCTTTTGAAAATGATTTATGCTTAATTTCTGATTTTCAATCTAAAAAGATCATTTTTAAAGGTAAAAGAAGAAACAATGTGTATGAACTATATCTAGATGAATTACCCTCTTTTAATGAAAAATGTCTTATTGTTTCAAATGAAATTCAATGGTTATAGCACAAGAGACTTGGACATGTTAATTTTAAAATTATTTCAAAATTATCCAAGAATGATCTTGAAAGAGGCCTACCTAGAATACCATATAAAAAGGATCACTTATGTGATGCTTGTCAAAGGGGTAAACAAATCAAGAGTTCTTTTAAAGCAAAAGATATAGTTTCAACAAAACGTCCTCTTGAACTTTTACATTTAGATCTTTTTGGACCGTCTAGAATTCAAAGTTTGAATGGTAGCAAGTATGCTTTTGTTATAGTAGATGATTATTCTCGGTTTACATGGATGATTTTTCTAAAAAGCAAAAATGATGCTTTTTCAGAATTTTCTAAACTTTGTAGAAGAATTACAAATGAAAAATCTACATCTATTATTAAAATTCGTAGTGATCATGGTGGTGAATTTGAAAATGAATCTTTTCTAAAGTTTTGTGATTTACATGGTATATCTCACAACTTTGCTTTTCCTAGAGCGGCTCCACAAAATGGAGTTGTTGAAAGAAAGAATAGAACTTTGCAAGAATGTGCTAGAACCATGCTTCAAGATAAAAATTTACCAAAATATTTTTGGGCTGAAGCAATTAATACAGCATGTTATGTCTTAAATCGTGTTCTTATTTGACCAATTTTACATAAAACATGTTTTGAATTGTATTATGATCGTATACCAAAGATCTCATATTTCAAAATTTTTGGTAGTAAATGTTTCTTGTTAAATACCAAAGATAATCTTGATAAGTTTGATTCAAAATCAGATGAATCAATATTTCTTGGATATTCTTCTAGAAGTAAAGCATATCGTATTTTCAAAAAAAGAACATCTTGTATTGAAGAATCTCTACATGTTGCATTTGATGAGAATTGTGAGCAGGTTATTCCTCTTAGCGAAGAAGAAGAAGCAATACTTCAAGAAGAACCCTTGATAGAGAGTACTTCTCAAGAAAATATTCCTCTTCAACCGGTTTGGAAAGAAGTTCCTAATCATCCACATGAACAAGTTATTGGTGAAATAAAGAGTGGTGTCCAAACTAGAAGGCAGTTTGAAAAATATATTGCAAATGTTGCTTTCATATCTAAATTAGAACCAAAGAATATCAATGAGGCATGTGATGATGAATTTTGGCTTTTAGCCATGTCTGAAGAACTTAACCAATTTACTAGGAATGATGTTTGGGATCTAGTTGATAGACCAAAGGATCATCCAGTAATTGGAACAAGATGGGTCTTCCGAAATAAGCTGGATGAAAATGGTGAAGTCATTCGTAACAAAGCAAGGCTAGTGGCACAAGGCTATAATCAAGAAGAAGGCATAGATTTTGATGAAACCTATGCACCAGTGGCTCAATTAGAGTCAATTCGTATGATGCTTGCTTTTGCTAGTTACATAAACTTCAAGTTATATCAAATTGATGTTAAGAGTGCATTCTTAAATGGACACATCAATGAAGAAGTTTATGTAGAGCAACCCCCAGGCTTTGAAAATGAGAAATATCCAGAAAAGGTCTATAAATTGAAAAGAGCTTTGTATGGACTCAAACAAGCACCAAGAGCGTGGTATGAAAGACTACGAAATTTTCTAGAACAATCTGGTTTTTCCATTGGCCGGGTAGACTCCACTTTATTTATTAAAAATCTTAATTCAGATATTCTTATTGTGCAAATTTATGTTGATGACATAATATTTGGTTCTACTAATGATTCTCTTTGTAAAGAATTTGCTAAAGCTATGCAGGAAGAGTTTGAAATGAGCTTGATGAGCGAATTAAACTACTTTCTTGGACTTCAAATAAAGCAAACTGAAGAAGGAATCTTCATCAATCAGGGTAAGTATACAAAAGAACTTCTCAAGAGATTTGGGATGGACTCATCGAAATCAAGAAGGAATCCTATGAGTACAACTACTTCTCTTAATAAAGATGAAAATGGTAAAAGTGTAGATACTAAGCTCTATAGAGGTATGATCGGATCTCTATTATACTTAACTGCTAGTCGACCTGATATTATGTTTAGTGTTTGTATGTGTGAAAGATTTCAAGTTAATCCAAAGGAATCTCATTTAACTGCAGTAAAACAAATTCTTCGATATTTGAAAGATACTTCAGATTTCGGTTTGTTTTACCCAAAATCATCTTCCTTTGATTTAGTTTCATATAGTGATGCAGATTTTGCAGGAAGTAAATCTGATCGCAAGAGTACTAGTGGAACTTGTCATTTCTTGGGAAATTCCTTAGTCTCTTGGTTTAGTAAAAAGCAAAATTCAGTATCACTCTCAACAACTGAAGCTGAATATATAGCGGCTAGTTTAGCATGTTCACAAGTACTTTGGATGAAACAGACCTTAAAAGATTTTGGTTTAAACTACTCCACAACAACTATTTATTGTGACAACACTAGTGCTATAAATCTTTCGAAAAATCCTATTCAGCACTCAAGAACTAAGCATATTGAAGTTAGACATCATTTTTTAAGAGATCATGTGTTAAAAGGAGATATTTCGTTAAATTTTATTTCCACTAAAGAACAACATGCTGATATCTTTACTAAACCTCTTAAAAATGAAGATTTTATGAGAATTAGGAGAGAACTAGGTATTTGCTCATTTTTGGATTTATAAAAATGTTGTTTTTTTGAACAAAATCTCAAAATCGCACTATATTAGTCGACCGATAAAATTCTAGTCGACTGATGTTTTATATTTTGGAATGTATCGCATCATATTAGTCGACCGATATATTTCTAGTCGACTGATGATATTTTTAGAATTAGTCGCATTATTAGTCGACCGATAAAGTTTTAGTCGACTAAAATTTTTAAATCTTAAATGAAGGGACCTGACACCCCTTGGATTTGTTTTTAAAAACCCGTTTTTTTTTAAAAGAAGGCATCATTTCATTCTCGCACCTTTTCGTTTTTTTTAACGAAACCCTTAAACCGAAAACCCCTCTTTCTCTGTTGCCTCTCTCTCTCTCTATTCCGAAAAACCCTTGGAGTACCGTTCGACTCCATCATCGCCGGGAGTTTCTTACCGTAACAGGGAGATGCCGGAATCTTCTGGCCGTGATCTTCAAACGCCGGAATCCTCTTGCAGCGATTGGCGCATCTTCAAAACACTCCGGAACTCTCTTGCCGTGACAGTGCATTACCGGAATCCCCTTTTGGCCGACCTCTCCTCACCGTCAGCCACCGCATCGTCCTTTGTTTTTGAACGCCGGAAAGCTTTTTCCCTTTGCCGGACGTTGTTTGGAAGCCGACATTTTGGTAACCATGCCTCGCACGAAGTCTGCATCTGCAAAAGGTTTAGGTTCTCCTCCTCCTACACCTACTTCAAGACATGGTTTTTCACTAAGATTACTTCGCAACCCTCTTCTCTATGACACTTTTGGATCAATTTCTGCACTACCTATTTTACCAGGCCGAAATGTTCTATTTCACTTGTTTTCTCGTTACAAAATAAGAGAATTATTTCCTGATATTTCACATCTTTTTGATGCTTGTGCAGATACCCTTCACTATCCTTTTCTTATTCACTTGTTTTACACGAATTTACAAATGAATCATGAAACTGGAGTTTTGTCTTCTCTTGTTCGTGATGTTGAAATTGAGTTTGATTCGAAATTGCTTGGAGAAATTCTTGAAATTCCATCTTCAGACACTCTTTTCAACACTATTGAAATGAATGATGAAAGAGTTTTTGAACAAATTCTTCTTCCAAAAGCACCTCACTGCCCTTCTTTCAAAAATACTAATCTTCAAACTCGTGCACGCATTGCTGGACGAATCCTTGCCCACAATGTTCTACCCAAAACTGGTTCTTTTGATTATTATTCCACAGATCTATCTACGGCTCTTTATGTTTTATTTGAAAATATTTCTGTCAACTGGGCCAATGTGTATTTTACAAACTTGTGGAAACAAAAACCATTTCTTCCTTATGGTTGTCTTTTAACCCGTATTTTTAGACATTTTAAAGTGCCTTTAACAAATGAAAAGTACATTGAGCAGAAAGAGTTCTTTGATCAAACAATTTTTAAAAGAATGAAAATTAAATATCTGCCTCCCTTAAATGTTGATCAAACTGAACCATCTGATCCTAATGAACCATCTATTTCTGAACCTTCACCTTCTGCGACACCTTCATCTCATGCAAAAAGAAAGAAATTTTCGACAAATCAAGACCATGATGAAGTTATGCAGAGACTGGAAGCGTTGGAGCTGCATCAACACACCTTTCGTGAAGATGTGACTCAACAACTTGCTTCAATTCAGAAGGATGTAACTGCAATTAAGGATTTGCTAAACTCTCTTTTCTGATGTTTGATCTTTGAAAAACATACTTTATGGGTTGTAATATTTTAAACTTATCTCTATTTTTGCCCTTACTCTTTTTGATTCTGACAAAGGGGGAGAAAAAGATAAAGATAGCATTACTTTGAAATTGCAGGGAGATCTTGAGAAAAAGATGATAGCAATTACATTACAGGAGATCTTGCATGAGAAATGCAAAATTAAGAGAAAAAGAAAGCTTTGAATGAATGTATTTCTAAATACATGAAGAAATGATGAATGGAAATGCAAACCAATCAATATGTGATATATGTGCTTTAAATGTGCTAACTTTTAATGTTTTGCAACATATTGATAGGGGGAGTAAAATCACCATCTATGCATCTAAATGCTTCATCTTTGATTAAGTTTGTCATCATCAAAAAGGGAGAGATTGTTACGACAATGAAGCCATACATGATACTTCAAGTACAAGGTTTTGATGATGAGCAAGTGGAATCAACTGCATTTCAGCTAAGGCTATGAAGAAATTGAAGAATTCAGTGAAGAATCCTTGAAGACTAGTGTGCAAATGTTTAATTCATTAAAAGTCTTAGATTCTTGTAAGAGCCTTACTTAAAGTGCATATTTAGGTTGCATTTCATCTTAAAAGTCTTTAGAAAAACTTTTCTAAAAGAAACTCTTTTGAAAATCTTTTTAGAAAACTCTTTTCTTAAATTTTCATGTTTATTAGTCGACCAATAGACTTATCAGTCGACTAATCCTTTCGCGCCATATTTTCTAAAAAGTCATTCTTGTCAAATTAGTCGACCGAAGGTTTTATCAGTCGACTCGACAGAATGTCTGTTTTCTGGAAAATTAGCAGCAGTCGACTAATGGTTTTTCAGTCGACTGAACAGAACATGTGTTTTCTGAAAAAATTTAGCAGCAGTCGACTAATGTTTTTTATCAATCGACCGAACAGAATGTTTGTTTTTCAGAAGTTTTTAGCAGCAGTCGACTAAAAGGTTTTTCAGTCTACTGATGATATTATCAGTCGACTAACTTTTCTCAAGTCGACTAAGTTTCAAAAGTTCAGATTTTCAAACGGCTCGATTAACAGATCAGTCGACCGACGATAACTGTCAGTCTACTAATAACTAACTATTAGTCGACTAACTGATGTTTCAGTCGACTAATTTTGTCATTTTCCTGAAACTTCAAAAAGGCGTGTCTTCTCATTTTTCAAACGTTTTGATCGTTCGAAATGGACCGTTTTGACACCCTTTCATACTCTCAACGTATGGAATCTTTTAACTATAAATATGAGTGCATTTTACACTAAAAAAGAACAATTCAATCGATTTGAATCTTGCTTTTCACTCTTATTCAGTCAAGTATTGATTTTCTCACTCACGTGATATTTTCACTTCAGTTTTTCACTCAAATCACTTTGAGAGATAGTGAATTCGTGAGTAGAGTGTTTCAACAACCTCAAAAGCCAATTGCATCTCATTTGCATTCAAAAGGAAGGCTCATAGGTTGTATTGTAAGTTGTTATTTCTTTTGTGTAAAAAGGACTCCTTGGTGTAAAGGAGTTGTTTGCTTTCAGTGGGATTGTTACTGAAAGTGGGACCGGTTATGGTCTGTGTGATCTTGTAGTTTACAAGGTTGATTATGGAAAATCTCAAGCGGGTTTTGCTTGGGGACTGGATGTAGGTTGGGTTTGACCGAACCAGGATAAAATCTTGTGTTCTTTGTGTGTTTGCTTTGAGATTTGCAAAATCATTCAATATTCTGCAGAAAAGTTTTAAAAGCACTATTCACCCCCCCTCTAGTGTTCGTTGCCTCGATCCTAGTGCACTTTCATCGCCCGGGTGGCAAATGGTCGCCAAATTGGGAAGGTCCTTATGTTGTCAAAGAGGCACTACCTCGCAATTCATATCGGCTCATCAATGCTGATGGAATAGAATTACCAGATCCCATCAATGCTCGACATTTGAAAAAATTCTATACTTGAACAATTTCCTATTCTTTGTAATTCTTCCAAATTTTCTTCAATAATGATCAAAATTCCTTTCCCCAGTTACATTGGGGCATTTTAAAATTTTGTTTTTATCTACAAATACCCTGTATGCAGGCAGGATAAACAAATCTCTCATTTCACGCACTTGTGCATTCATGTGCATCAATTTGCATTCATTTGCATACAATCACATTAATAACGATCTGGTCAGTATTGAGATTTCAACTATCAATCCCATCACAATTCCTAACGATTCAAGATTGAAAGACAATCACCAGAACTGAACCAAAATCCAATATTCAAACTGGTACATTTTTAAACCGGTATGCATACTGGTATCCTTTTAAAATCGAGCACTCGTGTTAGTGTTCCACTGAATGGTCATGTCAGTCGACCTCTTGAGTTCAGTCTTCGTGCTGATCACTCATCAAATTCCCAATTTCTAATTTCCAATTTCCAAATATCAATTTCCAAATTCCAAAATTCTAATTTCCGATTTCCAAATATCAATTTCCAAATTCCAAAATTCCAAAATTCTAATTTCCAATTTCCAAATTCCAAAATTCTAATTTCCAATTTCCAAATATCAATTTCCAAATTCCAAAATTCTAATTTCCAATTTCCAAATATCAATTTCCAAATTCCAAAATTCTAATTTCCAATTTCCAAATATCAATTTCCAAATTCCAAAATTCTAATTTCCAATTTCCAAATATCAATCTCCAAAATTCCCAATTTCTAATTTCCAATTTTCGAATATCAAATTCCAAACTTCCAATTTCTAATTTCAAATATCAAAATTCCAATTTCAAAAATTCAAAATTCAAAATTCCAAATTTCGACCTTTTGGTCACCCAATACCCAATTCAAAAAAAAAAATTCTCTTGCGAGAGACCCTTTTTATAGGGAGAGTTCGAGGGAGCTCGCTCTTTTCGCATGCTATCCAATTCGTTCACTTAGCCCCTTTTTAAGAAGAGTTTGAAGGGACTCGTGCCTTTGTGAACCGTTTGCAAAACAAAATTCCAATTTCATACAAGGAACCCTTAGGTCAGGGAGAGCTTCGACGGAAGTTCGTTTTCCTTTTAACCATAATTTCAGACTAGGCCATTTCATCATGAAGGACCCTTTTTTCAGGGAGAGTGTGATGAACTCGTTCCTTCATGACCAATTTACCAACCTCACCAATTCCGGCCCCCTTTCCATAAGAGAAGCCTAATATTAGGAAGTTTTGACGAAAGCTTAATTTCTCTTCGAAAGTTCGTTTTGCAAACACCTCCTCTTCAGGGAAGAGAGGAGTAATTCCCAAATTCTAATTTCTGAATCTTCTTCTTTGGGGAAAGGAGAAGAGAATTTCTGTCATGGATGTGTTGCGTTGTGCTTCAAATGCTCGCTTTCACAAAAGGATTTCAAGAAAGTTTTGCCAATTTGTCATTAAATATTTGTTGATTTCAAAAATCTTTATTGCACAAAATTATTACTTCAGAATACCTCCAGTATTACTTCCGAAAGGACAATGCTTTCGCAAAAAAGGATTCAAAGTTCAAAATCTTTCTATTGGCCAACCAAAAGGATGAAGAATAAATCCGCGATATGGCCAGCAAAGAAAATTCAATGTTGTTGCAAAGCCAGAAGTGATTGATATTGATCGCGGTCAATGACATATTTTTAAAGACCATTCTTGAAGAATAAAGCAGTCGAAATATCCTGGGTGATACAGAAAAATCCACTCAATTTTCATATCTCCTCAATCACCTAAGCTGCAATTAAATATCTGCAAAAGGGATCTCTCAATTGTCGTCAAGATGAAGGCGAATTAAGTGAGTCGACCCCCGGGGCCAAAGAAGATTTGGATCATCTCCAAGATGACGGAGTTTGTGACGGATCCTTCCAGGGAAAGTTCAGATCACCGTCGAGATGAAGGCGAGTGTGATGAGCCTACAAACAAACCCTAAAAGATATTTGATTCCAGCTATCCCATGAGCCAATAACTATCATGATAATCCCTGAGAGAAAAGAAGGATCAGAACATCTCTGAGATGAAGGAGTTTGTGACGTACCCTTCAAAAAAAAAAAAGAGAGAGACAAGTCAGGACATCTCCAAAATGAAGGATGATGTAATTCCTGAAAAATCCAAGAAAGCTCCAATCTGCTAAAAAAAAAAGAGTGCAGAAAGATCATCATGAGAAAAGAATCCCAGGATATCAGACTTACAAATCTATCAAGAATCTTCTTTAATTTTGTGAAATTCTTTTATCAATATTCTTTCACCAATAGCTCTCGCAATATCAAGAATACTTTCTTTTCCGTCCATATCAAGGAAATTGATAGCTTCCTTGAAAGAAAGTCAATCGCAAGCAATTTGAATTCGAATCTTGATTCTACAGAGTTAAGCCCAGTTGGAGGTAATACTTCAGGTAGAAAAGAAGGAATACCTTCAAAACAATATGCATCATTTTCAATTATTTTGAATCAACAACAATTTTCAACATTTTGACAATATTTTCTAGTTATCCTGGCATGAAGCGAGAGCTTGAGGTTCATCTTTGGCGCATCCTAACACCATCCCTTTTTAAGGACTTGATAACGGGAGTTTTCAAGATTCCTTCCCTTCTTTGGTATAATCTGAGCGCACGGGCTCTCAGATTCACACACTTCTCTGTGTCCCCACTGTCCCACCATAGACAGTCCAATTTCGGCTTGAGGTTAAGCCACCAATTCCAGTAAAAGGCAATTTCAAAAGTTAATTAGTCTCAGCAATGAGATGCCCAAAATCAATCCCTTTTCAAACTTTAGGGACCCCAATTTCCTTCCTTTTACAAAAACCCTATCGGATTCATTGTGCGGAAATCTGAAGGTTCCATCACGGTCTCTTCTTTCGAGGATTTCGTCCATTTTCATTGCCCAATCAGGTCAAGGGTACAAACCTGAGCCTCACTTTGATGAGGTATTTCATGTCCCAATCAAGTTAAAGGTTAAGCCTGAGCTTCGTTCCATACAAGGTATTTCCCGTCCCATCCAGGTCAAGGGCAAAACCTGAATCTTACTTTCTTTTGAATTTTTTTTTTCTCCTTATTCTTCATTTCATATCTACCATCATCACTTGAACTAATTCTTTTATACCCAGTCAGACTCATCTAACTGGGGCATTTTTTTTATGGTTCAAATTTGGTGTGTTTTCTTTGCCACTAAGCTCGGCTTCTAACCGGCTTAGCAGCAAAGAGGGGCATCTGTAAACACCCCAAATTTTTACCCTCATCCAGGGTTTGTCCATTTCATGTGTCATTGCATATCATTGCATGTATTCTGCATATCATTCCATCGTATTGCATAGCATTGCATTTCATTTTCGAGATCCAGCACTCCTATTTCAAAACATTCAATCCAGATTTGAATTTTAAAGCTTTTATTTCAAAATCAATTTCAAAACCTGGGTTTTTATTCAATACTCTGTCATTTTCCAACCCCAGGACTTTATATTTCGAAATATTTTCTCAAGGAAACAATCTGGATTCATTTCAAATTCAAATTTTAGTCGATTTCAATTCACAGATGAGACCCATTGAGGTGGTGTCGCTTCTGAATTCCTCTATTCATCAAATTTCTCAAAGTTTTGAAAGTTTCAGTCCGATCAGGACTCTGTGTCAGAGTCCTAATCCAGTCAGGAGTCTGTTTTGAAATCTGTTTTACTTTCATTTTCAGTCTTTTTCGATTATTGTCAAAATTTAGGTCATTTTACACAGTCTAGTTAGTTCAAAACTCTATTTTAGAGTTCGGTCGAGTTAGGAGTCTAACCCTGACTGTGTTTTCTGACTTATTTCATCATTTCTTGGTAAAATCTTTCAAAAATTTTTACATTTGAATTCTAAAATTTAAAATCCCAGAGTCCTAAGAGTTCAGGACTCTAACTCGAAGTTCCAGTTCGATTGAGACCCTATTTTCAAAGATCTTGAATTTCAAATGTCGATTTTAACCCTTTTTCAAAGCCATTTTTAGTGTTTATTTCAAAATTCTTCAAAATTCGATGTGGGCCCACTCAGTTGGCACCATATCCAGAGGACTTCTAACCTAGCTAGGACCCTATGCCATTTCAAAAATTATAACTTTGAAGTTTGTCTTTGAAAATCCTTTTGAAAACTCCTTCAATTTCAAGTTTTAAAATAGCTTTTTGAAAAACTCAAGTAGGGCCCACTCGGGGTGGTGCCATATTCGAGTCAGTCAGGGCTAGACTAGGGTTAGTTGATGTCTTGGTTAGTGTTAGAGGTTTAGAAGAGTCAAAACCATTTTGAAAAAAAACTCATTTTGAAAGTTAGTTTTTAAAACTAATGTTTTTAAAGGTTTTTAAAGGTGTTTTAAAAAGCCAAATGTAGAAAATGCCAAGTGGCATTACATTTGGGGATTTTTTAGGAAAGTCTAGGGGTTAATTAGGCACTAGTTTAGATAATTTAGGCTAGGGGTAGTTAGGTCTTTCCACCCAAAAATCGCCCCCCCTTGTTAGAGTCCAAAAAATTCAAAATTCCCAATTTTTAAACCTAAAAAAATTCTATAAATAGTCTCCATAGGGGGTCAATTTTTCCAACTTGCTTTCCTTGGGATTCTTGGAGATTCTCTCTCCTCTCCAGCCCTTCCTCCATTGCAGCCACCTCAAGGTAATTATTTTGTTTAATTTTTAGCTTTTATTTCATGTTTTTAATAGTTTTAAATCAATTTTAGACATTAATACCTCCTATTTCATGGATTCAACCATGGTTTCACCTCAAGAACCATCAAGAATCAGCAAGAACGATCCAAGAAGGTGATCTAACCCTGTTTTGGGTGATTTACAGGAATTTTAATCCATTAGAATTGATTTTAATATGATTCTTTACATTATTAACCAATAAAATATATGATTTACCCTTTTCATGGGTTAAATCTATGTTTTAAAGGTAATATTGAATTCCAGCCATTGATTCCCTGTTTTTATTTTATTTTTATGGTTTATTCATGCTTGTTTTACGTTATATAGCATAGAAATAATTTTTATTTACTGTTTTATTGTATATTTTATTGATTTACATTAATTAATGCATGGTTTTTCAAGTTTCTTAAATTTCTGTGTGTTTTAGGTTTAGAACAGTAAATATAATGTTATTTCGGATTGAATTACTCATTGTTTATTTCTGATTTTTTTATATGTGATGCATGCATGAGTTATTGAGTGACTGTAGAAAAATCAAAGGTTTTGGATCTCGGGAACCCTGTCAAAAAAATCAGACATCAAATCGGGTTTTTAAAGCTTTAAAATCGTGGTTAAAATCAAGAAGGTAACTTGTTGTTATGTTATTTCTCTCATCTTATATCCGATTTTATATCTGTAAAGTGCTATGGATTCACATTGAGTAGATCTGTCTGCTGTAAAATTTTTAGATTTTTTTATTACTGTTTAGTATTTTTACCCCTTCAGAGAATCTGTTTTTAAATTTAAAACTCATTAAGGTTTACCAAAACCCTAATCAGACTTGTGTTAGTCATAAATCCCAAACCACAGATCCGATTCATGATCTGTAAAACGTGAGTATTGTTATTTTTCTGTCTACTGTTCACCACTAAAATTTCAGAGATTTTTGTTTAGGATTGCTATTTATGTCTGTGTTTTCAATTTGAAGTAGCCGTTTTAATCCCTGTTAAAAGTGATATATTTTAGTTCAGATTGCCGGAAGGGTTTCTCCCTAACCGGAGATGATTTTTCCGATCTGTAAATTGGAAAATCTCTATTTTTCTTCTTAGTTAATCTCTGTAAAATTTCATAAATTTCCATGGAGATTTGACCCCTGGTTCAGGTCTTGGACTGAGACTGGTTGGTGAATTAAGTCAAAAATAGCATATTTTTAGGGTTTAATGCAATTTTCGGATTAATTCAATGTCAAAAAATTATTTTTATAATTCCAATTCGACATTAGGGTTATAACAAGTGAAGGTACCAATTTTTATGGATTTTGGAATCCATTTGATTTCTGAATTAATGAAATTGCAAAACCGGGATCCTAAAAGATCCAAAAACACTGCTAAAATCACAGTTTTTGTGATATTATTAGATTTTCGTGCATAAGCATATATTTTTAGGGTTTAATCATGTTCATAATCATATTAGGATGCTTTAGGTTTAATTTTGTGCTCATTTGATTTCATTTAGTGCATAAAACCTAAGTTTTTACCAAAATCTATTTCTAAAAACCCTGATTTCAAGGCCATAGTCTTGCTATCAGGGGAAATTTGGTCATTTGACCTAAATTTTGAAATTCCTAACCCTAATTTTCACATATTTAAGCATGTCACATCATATTTAGCTTAGTTTATTTCATTCAAATTTCAAAACTTGCATTTTATCAAAATATCTTTCATTTTGACCCCAATTTCGAAATTTTATATCTTCTCTTCCTTATTTATTCCATTTTATTTCATACTTTATCACTTTTGATTTAAAGGAATCATGGCGAAAAGGCTTATATCTAGCAAAATCCAACAATTTCCTGATATTGTTGGATAAATCTAGAAAAGCCAACATATATTCATTAACAAGTTTTCTAGTTTTGCAGGTATATTGGAGACTTTATTTTTCATGTATTTAAATTTCAATAGTGATGTAACTTGTAATTAAACTTTGGAATAAGAATTTACATTTCCTGCTTAGCTTAGGATGCATTGCATATAGTTTATTTTTTTTTAAATGATGTTAATGTGTGATGGATGATGATTCATGCATATTCAAACTCACTATGGTCTACACGAATGGCACATGCACTAGCTTTTATGAAGTTTATAAACTTGGTGGAATTTGTATTTATGGCCATAGTCAGAATACGAATGATACTTAGATTTATGATCTTCACATTAGCCACATTCAGCCTACACTCTTAGGCTAACTTCAAAAATGCACTGCATTTCTCAAAAAAATACAAAAAGTATTTCTCAATTCCTCAAATCCATATTCATTCATTTCATGCATTTGCCAATTCCAATCTCAATTCAAAAAAGTTTATTTTCTCAAAATCCCCTAAGTCTTATAGCAAAATCGATTTTCCCAAAAGCATTGAATTTCAAAGAATATTTCAAGTGTTTTTCAAGTTCATAAACTCAATTTTCCAAAGTTATGCAGTCAATTTCAAAGTTTGAAGTTAGAATTTTTCTAAGTCTTATTCCAAAGAATATGGATTTGCCAATGATATTTCAAGTATTTCCCAAGTTCCAAATTCAAATTTTCTAAGTTAGAATTTCAATTTCAAAGTTTAAATTCAGAGAAACCCAGTTTCTCAGAATCGATTTTCACCAAATGTCAAGGATTCCTAAAAATCGATTTTTATTTCTTTCAGAAGTACATTTCAAATTCCAATTCACGATTTTCCAAGATTTACATTTTCTAAATATTTTAATTATTCAAAGCAAACATCATGTTTTCAAAATGTGCATTTTCTGAAAATTCATAGCACATGCCTGATTCTTTGTGCATTTAGAAATTAGAATATGATTTAGACAAGTTGAATAGAGTAGAGCATAAGATTGATCCTTGGTTCAATTACCCCTGTTAAAGTTGGCAGGAACGGTTGAACCTCATACCGACAGGCGAGTCCCATTCTACGGAATTTTCCCGCATTTTAAAACGGAGGTGAGTTATTTTCAAAAACTTTTTCAAAGGTCAGTTTGACTCGCAAAAAGTTAAAAATTTTGCGATGATAACAACCACCTAAGAACACATATATGTTTGATTGAATCACTATAAAAAGTTTTTGACAGCCTTAGAGCACATATAAGTTTTACTGAGTCAATATGAATTTTTTTTACAACCTTAGAACACATATATGCTTTATTGAGTCACTATGAATTGTTTTTGACAGCCTTAAAACACATATATGAATGATTGAATGACTATGAAATTTTTTTGACAGCCTTAGAACAAATATATGCATGATTGAATGAATATGAATTTTTTTTAACAACGTTAGAACACAAATATGCATGATTGAGTCACTATGAAACATTTTTGATAGCCTTATAACACCTATATGCATGAAAGAAATTTTTTTGACAGCCTAAGAACACATATGCATGATTGAATCACTATAAAAAAATTTTGATAGCCTTAGAACACACATATGCTTGAATGAGTCACTATGAATTTTTTTTGTCAGCCTTAGAACACATATATGCCTGATTGAATCACTCTAAATTTTTTTAACAGCCTTACAACACATATATTCATTATTGAATTTTTTTTGAAATCCTTAGAACACATATATGCAAGATTAAATCACTATGAATGTTTTTGAGAGCCTTAGAACACATATATGCATGATTAAATCACTATGAATTTTTTTAGACAATGTTAGAACACATATATACATCATTGAATCACTATGACATTTTTTGGCAATGTTAGAACACATATACCTCTGATTCAGTCATTAAGAATTTTTTTTGACAGCCTTATAACA
Source organism: Nuphar pumila (assembly GCF_984573655.1). Taxonomy (NCBI): domain Eukaryota; kingdom Viridiplantae; phylum Streptophyta; class Magnoliopsida; order Nymphaeales; family Nymphaeaceae; genus Nuphar; species Nuphar pumila. Next base: position 65,275,229 of record NC_143255.1, on the reverse strand, counting down.
CATATATGCATGATTGAAAGACTATGAACTTTTTTTGACAGCCTTAGAACACATATATGAATGATTGAATGACTATGAATTTTTTTTGAAAGCCTTAGAAACTATATATGCATGATTGAGTCACTATGAAATTTTTTTGAGAGCCTTAGAACACGTATGCAAGATTGAATCACTAGGAAATTTTTTTGACAACCTTTAAACACATATATGCATGATTGAATTACTATGAATTTTTTTTGACAACCTTAGAAGACGTTTATTTTGGATTGAATCACTGTAATATTTTTTTGACAGCCTTCGAACATATATATGCATGATTGAGTCATTATGAATTTTTTTTGACAGCCTTAGAACACGTATATGCCGGATTGAATCACTATGATTTGCTTGTTATAAGGCTGTGAAAAAACACATGATAGTCTTAGAACACATATATGCTTGACTTGGTCTTAGAACACATATATGCTTGACTTGGTCACTATGATTTTTTTTTACAATGTTAGAACAGATATATGCATGATAGTGTCACTACGAATTTTTTTTGACAGTTTCAGAACACATATATGCATGATTAAGTCACTAGGAAAATTTTTTGAGAGCCTTACAACACATATATGCATGTATGAATCACTATGAAATTTTTTTAAGAGCCTTAGAACACCTATATGCATGATTGAATCACCATGATTTTTTTTTGACAGCCCTAGAACACATTTATGCTTGATTAAATCACAAAAAATTTTTTTTGACTGCCTTAAAGCACATATATGCATGATTGAATTACTATGAAATTTTTTGACAACGTTAGAACACATATAATCATGATTGAATTACTATGATTTTTTTTAACAACCTTAGAAGACATATATTTAGGATTGAATCACTGTAAACCTTTTTTGACAGCCTTAGAACACATATATGCATGATTGAGTCATTATGATTTTTTTTTGTCAGCCTTAGAACACAGATATGCCTTATTGAATCACTATAAAAAAAATTTGATAGACTTAGAACACATATATGCTTGACTGGGTCACTATAATTTTTTTTTACAAAGTTAGAACACATATGCATGATTAAGTCACTGTGATTTTTTTTTGACAGGCTCATAACACATATATGCATGATTAAGTCACGAGAAAAGTTTTTTGAGAGCCTTAGAACAAATATATGAATGTACGAGTCACTATGAAATTTTTTTGAGAGCCTTGGAACACGTATATGCATAATTGAATCACTATGAAGTTTTTCTAACAACCCTAGAACACATTTATGGTTGATTGAACCACAATAAGTTTTTTTTGACTGCCTTAGAAAACATATATGCATGACTGAATTACTATGATTTTTTTTTGACAATGTTAGAACACATATATGAATGATTGAATCACTATGAATGTTTTTTGACAGCCCTAGAACACATTTATGCTTGAGTGAATCGCAATAATTTTTTTTTGAATGCCTTAGAACACATATATGCATGACTGAATTACTATGATTTTTTTTCACAACGTTAGAACACATATAAGCATGATTGTATTACTATGAATTTTTTTTGACAACCTTGGAAGACGTATATTTAGGATTGAATCACTGTAATTTTTTTTGACAGCCTTAGAACACATATATGCATGATTGAGTCATTATGATTTTTTTTTACAGCCTTAGAACATGTATATCCCTGATTGAATCACTATAATTTTTTTTTGATACCCTTAGAACACAAATATGCTTGACTGGGTCATTCTAATTTTTTTTACAAAGTTAGAACACGTATATGCATGATTAAGTCACTATGATTTTTTTTTGACAGGCTCAGAACACATATACGCATGATTAAGTCACTAGAAAAGTTTTTTGAGAGCCTTAGAACACATATATGCATGTACGATTCACTATGAAAATTTTGTGAGAGCCTTGGAACACCTATATGCATAATTGAATCACTATGAATTTTTTTGATAGCTCTAGAACACATTTTATGTTGATTGAATCATAATAAAATTTTTTTGACTGCCTTAGAAAACACATATGCATGATTGAATTACTATGAATTTTTTTTGACGACGTTAGAACACATATACGCATGATTGAATCACAACGAATTTTTTTTGACTTCCTTAGAACACATATATGCTTGATTGAGTTACTATGATTTTTTTTTGGGTACCTTAGAACACATATATGAATGATTGAAAGTTTTTTGACTGCCTTAGAACATATATATGCATGATTGAATCACTATAAAAAAAATTTGTTAGCGTTAGAACACATATATGCTTGACTGAATCACCACAATTTTTTTTTGGGAAAGTTCGAACAGATATGTGCATGACTGAGTTACTATGAAAGTTTTTTGATAGCCTTATAACACATATATGCATGATTGAATCACTATAATTTTTTTTGAGAACCATAGAACATAAGTATGCTTGATTGAATTTTTTTGACTTCCTTAGAACACATATATGCATGATTGATTTACTAAGAATTTTTTTTGACAACGTTAGAAGACGTATATTTAGGATTGAAAAACTGTATTTTTTTTTTACAACCTTAGAACACATATATGCATGATTGAGTCATTATGATTTTTTTTTACAGCCTTAGAACACGTATATGCCTGATTGAATCACTATAATTTTTTTTTTATAGCCTTAGAACACATATATGCTTGACTGGGTCACTATAATTTTTTTTACAAAGCTAGAACACATATATGCATGATTAAGTCACTGTGAAATTGTTTTGACAGGCTCAGAACACATATACGCATGATTAAGTTGCTAGAAAAGTTTTTTGAGAGCCTTAGAACACATATATGCATGTACGAATCACTATGAAATTTTTTTGAGAGCCTTGGAACACCTATATGCATAATTGAATCACTATGAATTTTTTTTACAGCTCTAGAACACATTTATGGTTGATTGAATCATAATAAATTTTTTTTGACTACCTTAGAAAACATATATGCATGATTGAATTACAATAATTTTTTTTTGACAATGTTAGAACACGTATACACATGATTGAATCACAATGAATTTTTTTTGACTTCCTTAGAACACATATATGCTAGATTGAGTTACTATGAAATTTTTTTGGGTACCTTAGAACACATATATGAATGATTGAAATTTTTTTTACTGCCTTAGAACATATATATGCATGATTGAATCACTATAAAAAAAAATGATAGCGTTAGAACATATATATGCTTGACTGAATCACCATAATTTTTTTTTGGGAAAGTTCGAACAGATATGTGCATGACTGAGTTACTATGAATTTTTTTTGACAGCCTTAGAACACATATATGCATGATTGAATCACTTTAATTTTTTTTTGACAACCTTAGAACATAAGTATGCTTGATTGAATTTTTTTTTACTTCCTTAGAACACATATATGCATGATTGAATTACTAAGAATTTTTTTTGACAACCTTAGAAGATGTATATTTAGGATTGAAAAACTGTAATTTTTTTTTGACAGCCATAGAACACATATATGCATGATTGAGTCATTATGATTTTTTTTTTACAGCCTTCGAACACGTATATGCCTGATTGAATCACTATAAATTTTTTTTGATAGCCTTAGAACAAATATATGCTTGACTGGGTCACTATAATTTTTTTTTACAAAGCTAGAATACATATATGCATGATTAAGTCACTATGAAATTTTTTTGACAGGCTCAAAACACATATACGCATGATTAAGTCGCTAAAAAAGTTTTTTGAGAGCCTTAGAACACATATATGCATGTACGAATCACTATAAATTTTTTTGCGAGCCTTGGAACACCTATATGCATAATTGAATCACTATGAAATTTTTTGACAGCCCTAGAACACATTTATGTTTGATTGAATAACAATAAAATTTTTTTGACTGCCTTACAAAACATATATGCATGATTGATTTACTATGAATTTTTTTCGACAACCTTAGAAGACGTTTATTTTGGATTGAATCACTGTAATATTTTTTTGACAACCTTCGAACATATATATGCATGATTGAGTCATTATGAATTTTTTTTGACAGCCTTAGAACACGTATATGCCGGATTGAATCATTATGATTTGCTTGTTATAAGGCTGTGAAAAAACACATGATAGTCTTAGAACACATATATGCTTGACTTGGTCTTAGAACACATATATGCTTGACTTGGTCACTATGATTTTTTTTTACAAAGTTAGAACAGATATATGCATGATAGTGTCACTACGAATTTTTTTTGACAGGCTCAGAACACAAATATGCATGATTAAGTCACTAGGAAAATTTTTTGAGAGCCTTACAACACATATATGCATGTATGAATCACTATGAAATTTTTTTAAGAGCCTTAGAACACCTATATGCATGATTGAATCACCATGATTTTTTTTTGACAGCCCTAGAACACATTTATGCTTGATTAAATCACAATAATTTTTTTTTGACAGCCTTAGAGCACATATATGCATGATTGAATTACTATGAAATTTTTTGACAACGTTAGAACACATATAATCATGATTAAATTACTATGAATTTTTTTAACAACCTTAGAAGACATATATTTAGGATTTAATCACTGTAAACCTTTTTTGACAGCCTTAGAACACATATATGCATGATTGAGTCATTATGATTTTTTTTTGTCAGCCTTAGAACACGGATATGCCTGATTGAATCACTATAAAAAAATTTTGATAGACTTAGAACACATATATGCTTGACTGGGTCACTATAATTTTTTTTTACAAAGTTAGAACACATATGCATGATTAAGTCACTGTGAATTTTTTTTGACAGGCTCATAACACATATATGCATGATTAAGTCACGAGAAAAGTTTTTTGAGAGCCTTAGAACACATATATGAATGTACGAGTCACTATGAATTTTTTTTGAGAGCCTTGGAACACGTATATGCATAATTGAATCACTATGAAATTTTTCTGACAGCCCTAGAACACATTTATGGTTGATTGAACCACAATCAGTTTTTCTTTACTGCCTTAGAAAACATATATGCATGATTGATTTACTATGATTTTTTTTTTATAATGTTAGAACACATATATGAATGATTGAATCACTATGAATGTTTTTTGACAGCCCTAGAACACATTTATGCTTGATTGAATCGCAATAAAATTTTTTTGACTGCCTTAGAACACATATATGCATGATTGAATTACTATGATTTTTTTTGACAACGTTAGAACACATATAAGCATGATTGTATTACTATAAATTTTTTTTGACAACCTTGGAAGACGTATATTTAGGATTGAATCACTGTAATTTTTTTTTGACAGCCTTAGAACACATATATGCATGATTGAGTCATTTTGATTTTTTTTTACAGCCTTAGAACATGTATATCCCTGATTGAATCACTATAACTTTTTTTTGATAGCCTTAGAACACAAATATGCTTGACTGGGTCACTCTATTTTTTTTTACAAAGTTAGAACACATATATGCATGATTAAGTCACTATGATTTTTTTTTGACAGGCTCAGAACACATATACGCATGATTAAGTCACTAGAAAAGTTTTTTGAGAGCCTTAGAACACATATATGCATGTACGATTCACTATGAAAATTTTTTGAGGGCCTTGGAACACCTATATGCATAATTGAATCACTATGAATTTTCTGATAGCTCTAGAACACATTTATGGTTGATTGAATCATAATAAAAAAAATTTGACTGCCTTAAAAAACACATATGCTAGATTGAATTACTATGAAATTTTTTTTACGACGTTAGAACACATATACGCATGATTGAATCACAACGAATTTTTTTTGACTTCCTTAGAACACATATATGCTTGATTGAGTTACTATGAAATTTTTTTGGGTACCTTAGAACACATATATGAATGATTGAAAGGTTTTTTGACTTCCTTAGAACACATATATGCATGATTGATTTACTAAGATATTTTTTTGACAATGTTAGAAGACGTATATTTAGGATTGAAAAACTGTATTTTTTTTTGACAACCTTAGAACACATATATGCATGATTGAGTCATTACGATTTTTTTTTTACAGCCTTAGAACACGTATATGCCCGATTGAATCACTATAAATTTTTTTTGATAGCCTTAGAACACATATATGCTTGACTGGGTCACTATAAATTTTTTTACAAAGCTAGAACACATATATGCATGATTAAGTCACTATGAAATTGTTTTGATAGGCTCAGAACACATATACGCATGATTAAGTCGCTAGCAAAGTTTTTTGAGAGCCTTAGAACACATATATGCATGTACGAATCACTATGAAATTTTTTTGAGAGCCTTGGAACACCTATATGCATAATTGAATCACTATGAATTTTTTTTACAGCTCTAGAACACATTTATGGTTGATTGAATCGTAATAATTTTTTTTTAACTACCTTAGAAAACATATATGCATGATTGAATTACTATACATTTTTTTTGACAATGTTAGAACACGTATACACATGATTGAATCACAATGAATTTTTTTTTACTTCCTTAGAACACATACATGCAAGATTAAGTTACTATGAAATTTTTTTGGGTACCTTAGAACACATATATGAATGATTGAATTTTTTTTTACTGCCTTAGAACATATATATGCATGATTGAATCACAATAAAAAAAATTGATAGCGTTAGAACACATATATGCTTGACTGAATCACCATAATTTTTTTTTGGGAAAGTTCGAACAGATATGTGCATGACTGAGTTACTATGAATTTTTTTTGACAGCCTTAGAACACATATATGCATGATTGAATCACTATAATTTTTTTTTGACAACCTTAGAACATAAGTATGCTTGATTGAATTTTTTTTGACTTCCTTAAAACACATATATGCATGATTGAATTACTAAGAATTTTTTTTGACAACCTTAGAAGACGTATATTTAGGATTGAAAAAATGTAATTTTTTTTTGACAACCTTAGAACACATATATGCATGATTGAGTCATTATGATTTTTTTTTTACAGCCTTAGAACACGTATATGCCTGATTGAATCTCTATAAATTTTTTTTGATAGCCTTAGAACAAATATATGCTTGACTGGGTCACTATAAATTTTTTTTACAAAGATAGAATACATATATGCATGATTAAGTCACTATGAAATTTTTTTGACAGCCTCAAAACACATATACGCATGATTAAGTCCCTAAAAAAGTTTTTTGAGAGCCTTAGAACACATATATGCATGTACAAATCACTATGAAATTTTTTTGCGAGCCTTGGAACACCTATATGCATAATTGAATCACTATGAAATTTTTTTGACAGCCCTAGAACACATTTATGGTTGATTGAATCACAATAAATTTTTTTTGACTGCCTTAGAAAACATAAATGCATGATTGAATTACTATGAATTTTTTTTGACAACGTTAGAACACATGTACGCATGATTGAATCATTATGATTTTTTTTTACTTCCTTAGAAAACATATATGCATGATTGAATTACTATGAATTTTTTTTGACAACGTTAGAACACATGTACGCCTGATTGAATCACTATGATTTTTTTTGACTTCCTTAGAACACATATATGCATGATTGAGTTACTATGAATTTTTTTTGGGTACCTTAGAACACATATATGAATGATTGAAATTTTTTTGACTGCCTAAGAACATATATATGCATGATTGAATTACTATAAAAAAAAGTTGATAGCGTTAGAACACATATATGCTTGACTGAATCACCATAAAAATTTTTTGAGAACGTTCGAACAAATATGTGCATGCTTGAGTTACTATGAAATTTTTTGACAGCCTTAGAACACATATATGCTTGATTGAATCACTATAAAAAATTTTTGACAACCTTAGAACATAAGTATGCTTGATTGAAATTTTTTTGACTTCCTTAGAACACATATATGCATGATTGAATCACTATGAATTTTTTTTGACAGCCTTAGAACACATATATGAAAGATTGAATCACAATGAGTTTTTTTTTAAAATGTTGGATCACATATATGCATGATTGAGTCACTGTGAAATTTTTTTAACTGCCTTAGAACACATATGTGCATGACTGAATCACTATGAATTTTTTTGACAAGGTTAGAACACAAATGTGCAAGATTGAGTCACTTTGAGATTTTTTTGACAGCCTTAGCACACATATATGCATGATTGAATCACTATGAATTTTTTTTGACAGCCTTAGAACACATATATGCATGATTAAAATTTTTTGACAACCTTAGAACACATATATGCTTGATTGAATCACTATTAAATTTTTTTGACAGTCGTAGAACACATATATGCATGATTGAATTTTTTTTGACAGCCTAAGAACAATTATATGCATGATCGAATAACTATAACAAATTTTTGACAGCCTAAGAACATATATACGCTTGATTGAATCACTATGATTTTTTTTTGACAACTTTAGAAGACATATGTGCATGATTGGGTCACTATGAAATTTTTCGACTGCCTTACAACACATATATGGATGATTGAATCACTGTAAAGTTTTTTGACAGCTTTAGAACCGGTATATGCATGATTTAAATTTTATTGACATTCTTAGAACAATATATGCATGATTGAAAATTTTTTGACAGCCTTAGAACACATATATGCATTATTAAATGACTAAAATTTTTTAGACAGTCTTTGAACACATATATGCATTATTGAATCACTGTGAAAGTTTTTTGACAGCGTTAAAACATATGTGTGCTTGATTGAATCACAATAAATTTTTTTGATAGCCTTAGAATGCATATATGGATGACTGAATTACTATGAAACGTTTTTGAGAGCCTTAGAACACATATATGCATGATTCAATCACTATGAATTTTTTTGAAAGCCTTAGAACACATGTATGCTTGATTGAATCACATGATAATTTTTTTGACAGCCTGAGAACGCATATATGCATGATTGAATCACTATGAATTTTTTTTAACAATGTTAGAACACATATATGCAAGATAAAATCAGTATGAATTTTTTTTGACAGCCTTAAAACAAATATATGCATGATTGAGTCACTATGAATGTTTTTTAGAAACTTAGAACACATATATGCATGACTGAATTTTTTTTGACAGCCTTAGGACACATATAAGCGTGATTGAATCCCTATAAAAATTTTATGACAGCCTTACAACACATATTTGCTAAACTGAATCACTATGATTATTTTTTACAACGTTAGAGCACATAAATGCATGATTGAGTCTCTATGAATTTTTTTTAACAGCCTTAGAACACATATACACAGGATTGAATCATTATGATTTCTTTTTGACAACCTTAGAACACATATATGTATGATTGAAATTTTTTGACAGCCATAGAACGCATATATGCATGATTGAATAAATATGATTTTTTTTTACAGCCTTAGAACACATATATGCTTGAATGAATCACTATGATTTTTTTTTGACAACGTTAGAACACATATATGCATGATTGAGTCGCTATGAAATTTTTTTGACGTCTTTGAACAGATATATACATGATTGAATCACAATGATTTTTTTTTTACATCCTTAGAACACATATATGAATGATTGAATTTTTTTTGATAGCGTTAGAAGACATATATGCATGATTAAATCACTATAAAAAAAATTTGACAGCCTTAGAACACATATATGAATGATTGAATCATTATAATTTTTTTTTGACAACGTTAAAGCACATATATGCATGATCCAGTCACTATGAAAGTTTTTGACAGCCATAGAACACGTGCATGCAAGATTGAATCACTATGAAATTTTTTTGGATTAAATGACATGTTCATGATTGAATCAATATGAAATTTTTTCAACAACGTTAGAACACAAATATGCCTGATTGAGTCACTATGAAATTTTTTGGACAGCCTTATAACACATAAATGCATGGTTAAATCACTATAAAAAAATTTGACATCCTTACAACACATATATGCTTGACTGAGTCACAATGGATTTTTTTTTACAACGTTATAACACCTATATGCAAGATTGAGTCACTATGAAATTTTTTTGACAGCCTTATAACAGATATTTGCATGATTGAATGACAATGAAATTTTTTAGACAACCTTAAAACACATATATGCATGATTAAACCACTATGATTTTTTTTTAGAGCCTTAGAACACATATACCCATGATTGAATCACTATAAATTTTTTTTGACAGCCTTAGAGCACATATATGCATGATTGAGTCACTATGAATTTTTTTTTACAGCCTTAGAACACATATATGAATGATTAAATTACTATGAAATTTCTTTGACTGCCTTAGAACACATATGTGCATGATTGAAATTGTTTGACAGCCATAGAATGTATATATGCATGATTGAATCACTATGAAACTTTTTTGATATCCTTAGAACTCATATATGAAGGATTGAATCACTCAGACATTTTTTTGACAGCCTTAGAACACATATATGCATGATTGAGTCACTATAAATTTTTTTGGACAGTGTTAGAACACACGTATGTAGGTTTGAATCACTATGAAATTTTTTTTATAGCGTTACAACACATATATGCATGATTGAATTACTATGATTTTTTTTTGACAACATTAGAACACATATATGCATGATTGAGTCACTATGAAATTTTTTTGACAGCCTTAGAACATGTATATGCATGATTGAATCACAATATTTTTTTTGACAGTCTTAGAGCACATATACACCTGACTGAGTCACTATGATTTTTTTTTACAGCGTTAGAACACATATATGCTTGATTGAGACACTAAGAATTTTTTTTTACAGCCTTAGAACAAATATATGCCTGATTGAATCACTATGAAATTTTTTTGACAGCCTTAGAATACATATATGCATCTTTGAATATTTTTTGGCAGCCTTAGAAGATATATATGGATGGTTGAATCACAATGAATTTTTTTTTAGAGCCTTATAACACATATACGCATGATTGAACCACTATGAATTTTTTTGACAACGTTCAAACACAAATATGCATGATTGAGTCACTATGAATTTTTTTTGACAGCCTTAAAACACATGTATGCTTGATTAAATCACAACGAAATTTTTTTGACTACCTTAGTAAACATATATGCATGATTAAATTTCAATGATTTTTTTTTGACAACGTTAGAACACATATATGCATGATTGAGTCACAATGAATTTTTTTTGACAACCGTAGAATATGCTAGATTGAATCACTATGAATTTTGTTTGATAGCCTTAGAACACACATATGCATGATTGAAAGACCGTAAAAATTTTTTGAAAGCCATAGAACACATATATGCATGATTGAAATTTTTTTGATAGCCTTAGAACACATATGTGCATGATTGCATCATTATAACATTTTTTTGACAGCCTTAGAAGACATATATGCTTGAGTGAAATTTTTTTGATAGCCTTAGAACACATGTATGCATGATTCAATCGCTATGAATTTTTTTGACAGCCTTAGAACACATATATAAATGATTAAATCACTATGAATTTTTTTTGACAACGTTGGAACACATATATGCATGATTGAGTCTCTATGAAATTTTTTTAACAGCCTTAGAACACATATATACATGAATGAATGAATATGAATTTTTTTTAAGAATTTAGGAAACAGATATGCATGATTGAGTCACTATAAATTTTTTTGGACAGCCTTATAACATATATATGCATGATTGAAATTTTTTTGACAGCATAAGAACACATATATGCATGATTGAATCACTATATAAAAAAATTGACAACCTTAGAACACATATACGCTTGACTGAGTCACTATGATTTTTTTTTTACAACATTAGAAAATCTATATGCATGATTAAGTCACTATGAATTTTTTTTGACATCCTTACAACAGATATTTGCAAGATTGAATCACAATGAAATTTTTTAGACAGCCTTAGAAAACATATATACATGATTAAACCACTATGATTTTTTTTAGAGCCTTAGAACACATATACCCATGATTGAATCACTATAAAATTTTTTTTACAGCCTTAGAACACATATATGCATGATTGAGTCAATAAAAAATTTTTTTGACAGCCTTAGAACACATATATCAATGATTAAATCATTATGAAATTTTTTTGACAGCGTTAGAACACATATATGCATGATTGAAATTTGTTGGACAGCCATAGAATACATATATGCATGATTGAATCACTATGAATTTTTTTTGATAACCTTAGAACACATATATGAATGATTGAATCACTCAGACATTTTTTTGACAGCTTAGAACACATATTTGCACGATTGAGTCACTAAGAAATTTTTTGGACAGTGTTAGAACACATGTATGCAAAATGGAATCCTTATGAAATTTTTTTACTGCCTTACAACACATATATGCATGATTGAATTACTATGAAATTTTTTTGACAAGGTTAGAACACATATATGCATGATTGAGTCACTATGAAATTTTTTTGACAGCCTTAGAACACGTATATGCATGATTGAATCACAATATTTTTTTTTCGACAGCCTTAGAACAAATATATTACTGACTGAGTCACTATGATTTTTTTTGACAACGTTAGAACAGATATATGCTTGATTGAGACACGATGAATTTTTTTTTACAGCCTTAGAACAAATATATGCATGATTGAATCACTATGAAATTTTTTTGACAGGCTTAGAATGCATATATGCATCATTGAAATTTTTCTGGCTGCCTCACAAGACATATATGCATGGTTGAATCACAATGAAATTTTTTTGACAGCCTTAGAACACATATATGCAAGATTGAATCACAATGAAATTTTTTAGACAGCCTTATAACACATATATGCATGATTAAATTACTATGATTTTTTTTTAGAGCCATAGAACATATATACGCATGATTGAATCACTATGAAATTTTTTTGACAGCCTTACAACACATACATGCATGATTGAAATTTGTTTGACAGCCATAGAATACGTCTATGCAGGATTGAATCGCTATGAAATTTTTTTGATAACCTTAAAACACATATATGAATGATTGAATCACTCAGACATTTTTTTGACAGCCTAAGAACACATATTTGCATGAATGAGTCACTAAGATTTTTTTTGGACAGTGTTAGAACACATGTATGCAAAATGGAATCACTATGAATTTTTTTTGATAGCCTTACAACACATATATGCATGATTGAATTACTATGATTTTTTTTTGACAAGGTTAGAACACATATATGCATGATTGAGTCACTATGAAAATTTTTTGACACCCATAGAACACGTATATGCATGATTGAATCACAATATTTTTTTTTTCGAGAGCCTTAGAACAAATATATTCCTGACTGAGGCACTATGATTTTTTTTGACAACGTTAGAACAGATATATGCTTGATTGAGACACGATGAATTTTTTTTACAGCCTTAGAACAAATATATGCATGATTGAATCACTATGAATTTTTTTTGCCAGGCTTAGAATACATATATGCATCATTGAAATTTTTCTGGCTGCCTCACAAGACATATATGCATGGTTGAATCACAATGAAATTTTTTTGAGAGCTTTAGAACACATATATGCAGGATTGAACCACTATGATTTTTTTTTGACAATGTTCAAACACAAATATGCATAATTGAGTCACTATGAATTTTTTTTGACAGCCTTAGAACACATGTATGCTTGATTGAATCACAATGAAATTTTTTTGGCTGCCTTAGAACACATATATGCATGATTGAATTAATATGATTTTTTTTGACAACATTAAAACACATACATGCATGATTGAGTCACCATGAAATTTTTTTGACAGCCTTAGAACACATGTATGCAAGATTGAATCACTATGAATTTTTGTTGTGAGCCTTAGAACACATATATGCATGATTGAGTTACTATGAATTTTTTTTGGGTACCTTAGAACACATATATGAATGATTGAAAGTTTTTTGACTGCCTTAGAACATATATATGCATGATTGAATCACTATAAAAAAAATTTGTTAGCGTTAGAACACATATATGCTTGACTGAATCACCATAATTTTTTTTTGGGAAAGTTCGGACAGATATGTGCATGATTGAGTTACTATGAAAGTTTTTTGATAGCCTTATAACACATATATGCATGATTGAATCACTATAAATTTTTTTTGACAACCTTAGAACATAAGTATGCTTGATTGAATTTTTTTTGACTTCCTTAGAACACATATATGCATGATTGATTTACTAAGAATTTTTTTTGACAAAGTTAGAAGACGTATATTTAGGATTGAAAAACTATATTTTTTTTTACAACCTTAGAACACATATATGCATGATTGAGTCATTATGATTTTTTTTTTACAGCCTTAGAACACGTATATGCCTGATTGAATCACTATAATTTTTTTTTGATAGCCTTAGAACACATATATGCTTGACTAGGTCACTATAAATTTTTTTACAAAGCTAGAATACATATATGCATGATTAAGTCACTATGAAATTGTTTTGACAGGCTCAGAACACATATACGCATGATTAAGTTGCTAGAAAAGTTTTTTGAGAGCCTTAGAACACATATATGCATGTGCGAATCACTATGAAATTTTTTTGAGAGCCTTGGAACACCTATATGCATAATTGAATCACTATGAATTTTTTTTACAGCTCTAGAACACATTTATGGTTGATTGAATCGTAATAATTTTTTTTTAACTACCTTAGAAAACATATATGCATGATTGAATTACTATAAATTTTTTTTGACAATGTTAGAACACGTATACACATGATTGAATCACAATGAATTTTTTTTGACTTTCTTAGAACACAAATATGCTAGATTAAGTTACTATGAAATTTTTTTGGGTACCTTAGAACACATATATGAATGACTGAAATTTTTTTGACTGCCTTAGAACATATATATGCATGACTGAATCACTATAAACAAAATTGATAGCGTTAGAACACATATATGCTTGACTGAATCACCATAATTTTTTTTTGGGAAAGTTCGAACAGATATGTGCATGACTGAGTTACTATGAAAGTTTTTTGATAGCCTTATAACACATATATGCATGATTGAATCACTATAAATTTTTTTTGACAACCTTAGAACATAAGTATGCTTGATTGAATTTTTTTTGACTTCCTTAGAACACATATATGCATGATTGATTTACTAAGAATTTTTTTTGACAAAGTTAGAAGACGTATATTTAAGATTGAAAAACTATATTTTTTTTTACAACCTTAGAACACATATATGCATGATTGAGTCATTATGATTTTTTTTTTACAGCCTTAGAACACGTATATGCCTGATTGAATCACTATAATTTTTTTTTGATAGCCTTAGAACACATATATGCTTGACTAGGTCACTATAATTTTTTTTACAAAGCTAGAATACATATATGCATGATTAAGTCACTATGAAATTGTTTTGACAGGCTCAGAACACATATACGCATGATTAAGTTGCTAGAAAAGTTTTTTGAGAGCCTTAGAACACATATATGCATGTGCGAATCACTATGAATTTTTTTTGAGAGCCTTGGAACACCTATATGCATAATTGAATCACTATGAATTTTTTTTACAGCTCTAGAACACATTTATGGTTGATTGAATCGTAATAATTTTTTTTTAACTACCTTAGAAAACATATATGCATGATTGAATTACTATAAATTTTTTTTGACAATGTTAGAACACGTATACACATGATTGAATCACAATGAATTTTTTTTGACTTTCTTAGAACACATATATGCTAGATTAAGTTACTATGAAATTTTTTTGGGTACCTTAGAACACATATATGAATGACTGAAATTTTTTTGACTGCCTTAGAACATATATATGCATGACTGAATCACTATAAACAAAATTGATAGCGTTAGAACACATATATGCTTGACTGAATCACCATAATTTTTTTTTGGGAAAGTTCGAACAGATATGTGCATGACTGAGTTACTATGAATTTTTTTTGACAGCCTTAGAACACATATATGCATGATTGAATCACTATAAATTTTTTTTGACAACCTTAGAACATAAGTATGCTTGATTGAATTTTTTTTTACTTCCTTAGAACACATATATGCATGATTGAATTACTAAGAATTTTTATTGACAACCTTAGAAGACGTATATTTAGGATTGAAAAACTGTAATTTTTTTTTTGACAGTCTTAGAACACATATATGCATGATTGAGTCATTATGATTTTTTTTTACAGCCTTAGAACACGTATATGCCTGATTGAATCTCTATAATTTTTTTTTGATAGCCTTAGAACAAATATATGCTTGACTGGGTCACTATAAATTTTTTTTACAAAGCTAGAATACATATATGCATGATTAAGTCACTATGAAATTTTTTTGACAGGCTCAAAACACATATACGCATGATTAATTCGCTAAAAAAGTTTTTTGAGAGCCTTAGAACACATATATGCATGTACGAATCACTATGAAAATTTTTTGCGAGCCTTGGAACACATATATGCATAATTGAATCACTATGAAAATTTTTTGACTGCCTTAGAAAACATATATGCAAGATTGAATTACTATGAATTTTTTTTTACAACGTTAGAACACATGTACGCATGATTGAATCATTATGATTTTTTTTACTTCCTTAGAAAACATATATGCATGATTGAATTACTATGAATTTTTTTTCACAACGTTAGAACACATGTACGCATGATTGAATCACTATGATTTTTTTTGACTTCCTTAGAACACATATATGCATGATTGAGTTACTATGATTTTTTTTTGGGTACCTTAGAACACATATATGAATGATTAAATTTTTTTTGACTGCCTAAGAACATATATATACATGATTGAATTACTATAAAAAAAAGTTGATAGCGTTAGAACACATATATGGTTGACTGAATCACCATAAATTTTTTTTGAGAACGTTCAAACAAATATGTGCATGCTTGAGTTACTATGAAATTTTTTGACAGCCTTAGAACACATATATGCATGATTGAGTCACTGTGAAATTTTTTTAACAGCCTTAGAACACATATGTGCATGACTGAATCACTATGAATTTTTTTGACAAGGTTAGAACACAAATGTGCAAGATTGAGTCACTTTGAGATTTTTTTGACAGCCTTAGCACACATATATGCATGATTGAATCACTATGAATTTTTTTTGACAGCCTTAGAACAGATATATGCATGATTAAAATTTTTTGACAACCTTAGAACACATATATGCTTGATTGAATCACTATTAAATTTTTTTGACAGTCGTAGAACACATATATGCATGATTGAATTTTTTTTGACAGCCTAAGAACAATTATATGCATGATCGAATAACTATAACAAATTTTTGACAGCCTAAGAACATATATACGCTTGATTGAATCACTATGATTTTTTTTTTGACAACTTTAGAAGACATATGTGCATGATTGGGTCACTATGAAATTTTTCTGACTGCCTTACAACACATATATGGATGATTGAATCACTGTAAAATTTTTTGACAGCTTTAAAACCGGTATATGCATGATTTAAATTTTATTGACATCCTTAGAACAAAATATGGATGATTGAAATTTTTTTGACAGCCTTTGAACACATATATGCATTATTAAATGACTAAAATTTTTTAGACAGTCTTTGAACACATATATGCATTATTGAATCACTGTGAAAGTTTTTTTACAGCGTTAAAACATATGTGTGCTTGATTGAATCACAATAAATTTTTTTGACAGCCTTAGAATGCATATATGGATGATTGAATTACTATGAAACGTTTTTGAGAGCCTTAGAACACATATATGCATGATTCAATCACTATGAATTTTTTTGAAAGCCTTAGAACACATGTATGCTTGATTGAATCACATGGAAATTTTTTTGACAGCCTTAGAACGCATATATGCATGATTGAATCACTATGAAATTTTTTTAACATTGTTAGAACACATATATGCAAGATAAAATCACTATGAATTTTTTTTGACAGCCTTAAAACAAATATATGCATGATTGAGTCACTATGAATGTTTTTTAGAAACTTAGAACCCATATATGCATGATTGAAATTTTTTTGACAGCCTTAGGACACATATAGGCGTGATTGAATCCCTATAAAATTTTTATGACAGCCTTACAACACATATTTGCTAAACTGAATTATTTTTTACAACGTTAGAGCACATATATGCATGATTGAGTCTCTATGAATTTTTTTTGACAGCCTTAGAACACATATACACAGGATTGAATCACTATGATTTCTTTTTGACAGCCTTAGAACACATATATGCATGATTGAAATTTTTTGACAGCCATAGAACGCATATATGCATGATTGAATAAATATGATTTTTTTTTTACAGCCTTAGAACACATATATGCTTGAATGAATCACTATGATTTTTTTTTGACAATGTTAGAACACATATATGCATGATTGAGTCGCTATGAAAATTTTTTGACATCTTTGAACAGATATATACATGATTGAATCACAACGATTTCTCTTTTACATCCTTAGAATACATATATGAATGATTGAATTTTTTTTTATAACATTAGAAGACATATATGCATGATTAAATCACTATAAAAAAATTTTGACAGCCTTAGAACACATATATGAATGATTGAATCATTATAATTTTTTTTTGACAACGTTAAAGCACATATATGCATGATTCAGTCACTATGAAAGTTTTTTGACAGCCATAGAACACGTGCATGCAAGATTGAATCACTATGAAATTTTTTTGGATCACTACGACATATTCATGATTGAATCAATATGAAATTTTTTCAACAACGTTAGAACACAAATATGCCTGATTGAGTCACTATGAAATTTTTTGGACAGCCTTATAACACATAAATGCATGGTTAAATCACTATAAAAAAATTTGACATCCTTACAACACATATATGCTTGACTGAGTCACAGTGGATTTTTTTTTACAACGTTATAACACCTATATGCAAGATTGAGTCACTATGAAATTTTTTTGACAGCCTTATAACAGATATTTGCATGATTGAATCACAATGAAATTTTTTAGACAGCCTTAGAACACATATATGCATGACTAAACCACTATGATTTTTTTTTAGAGCCTTAGAACACATATACCCATGATTGAATCATTATAAAAAATTTTTGACAGCCTTAGAGCACATATATGCATGATTGAGTCACTATGAATTTTTTTTGACAGCCTTAGAACACATATATGAATGATTAAATTACTTTGAAATTTCTTTGACTGCCTTAGAACACATATATGCATGATTGAAATTGTTTGACAGCCATAGAATATATATATGCATGATTGAATCACTATGAAACTTTTTTGATATCCTTAGAACTCATATATGAAGGATTGAATCACTGAGACATTTTTTTGACAGCCTTAGAACACATATATGCATGATTGAGTCACTATAAATTTTTTTGGACAGTGTTAGAACACACGTATGTAGGTTTGAATCACTATGAATTTTTTTTTATAGCGTTACAACACATATATGCATGATTGAATTACTATGAATTTTTTTTGACAACATTAGAACACATATATGCATGATTGAGTCACTATGAAATTTTTTTGACAGCCTTAGAACATGTATATGCATGATTGAATCACAATATTTTTTTTGACAGTCTTAGAGCACATATACACCTGACTGAGTCACTACGATTTTTTTTTACAGCGTTAGAACACATATATGCTTGATTGAGACACTAAGAATTTTTTTTTACAGCCTTAGAACAAATATATGCCTGATTGAATCACTATGAAAGTTTTTTGACAGCCTTAGAATACATATATGCATCTTTGAATATTTTGGCAGCCTTAGAAGACATATATGGATGGTTGAATCACAATGAATTTTTTTTTAGAGCCTTATAACACATATACGCATGATTGAACCACTATGAATTTTTTTGACAACGTTCAAACACAAATATGCATGATTGAGTCACTATGAATTTTTTTTGACAGCCTTAAAACACATGTATGCTTTATTAAATCACAACGAAATTTTTTTGACTACCTTAGTAAACATATATGCATGATTAAATTTCAATGATTTTTTTTTGACAACGTTAGAACACATATATGCATGATTGAGTCACAATGAATTTTTTTTGACAACCTTAGAATATCTGTATGCTAGATTGAATCACTATGAATTTTGTTTGATAGCCTTAGAACACACATATGCATGATTTAAAGACCGTAAAAATTTTTTGAAAGCCATAGAACACATATATGCATGATTGAAATTTTTTTGATAGCCTTAGAACACATATGTGCATGATTGCATCATTATAACATTTTTTTGACAGCCTTAGAAGACATATATGCATGAGTGAATTTTTTTTGATAGCCTTAGAACACATGATTGCATGATTCAATCGCTATGAATATTTTTGACAGCCTTAGAACACATATATAAATGATTAAATCACTATGAAATTTTTTTGACAACGTTGGAACACATATATGCATGATTGAGTCTCTATGAAATTTTTTTAACAGCCTTAGAACACATATATACATGAATGAATGAATATGAATTTTTTTTAAGAATTTAGGAAACAAATATGCATGATTGAGTCACTATAAATTTTTTTGGACAGCCTTATAACTTATATATGCATGATTGAAATTTTTTTGACAGCATAAGAACACATATATGCATGATTGAATCACTATATAAAAAAATTGACAACCTTAGAACACATATACGCTTGACTGAGTCACTATGATTTTTTTTTACAACGTTAGAAAACCTATATGCATGATTAAGTCACTATGATTTTTTTTTGACATCCTTACAACAGATATTTGCAAGATTGAATCACAATGAAATTTTTTAGACAGCCTTAGAAAACATATATACATGATTAAACCACTATGATTTTTTTTAGAGCCTTAGAACACATATACCCATGATTGAATCACTATAAAATTTTTTTGACAGCCTTAGAACACATATATGCATGATTGAGTCAATAAGAAATTTTTTTGACAGCCTTAGAACACATATATCAATGATTAAATCATTATGAAATTTTTTCGACAACCTTAGAACACATATATGCATGATTGAAATTTGTTGGACAGCCATAGAATACATATATGCATGATTGAATCACTATGAAATTTTTTTGATAACCTTAGAACACATATATGAATGATTGAATCACTCAGACATTTTTTTGACAGCTTAGAACACATATTTGCATGATTGAGTCACTAAGAAATTTTTTGGACAGTGTTAGAACACATGTATGCAAAATGGAATCCTTATGAATTTTTTTGATAGCCTTACAACACATATATGCATGATTGAATTACTATGAATTTTTTTTGACAAGGTTAGAACACGTATATGCATGATTGAATCACAATATTTTTTTTGACAACCTTAGAACAAATATATTACTGACTGAGTCACTATGATTTTTTTTTACAACGTTAGAACAGATATATGCTTGATTGAGACACGATGAATTTTTTTTTACAGTCTTACAACAAATATATGCATGATTGAATCACTATGAAATTTTTTTGACAGGCTTAGAATGCATATATGCATCATTGAAATTTTTCTGGCTGCCTCACAAGACATATATGCATGGTTGAATCACAATGAAATTTTTTTGACAGCCTTAGAACACATATATGCAAGATTGAATTACAATGAAATTTTTTAGACAGCCTTATAACACATATATGCATGATTAAATTACTATGATTTTTTTTTAGAGCCGTAGAACATATATACGCATGATTGAATCACTATGAAATTTTTTTGACAGCCTTAGAACACATATATGCTTGATTAAAATTTGTTTGACAGCCATAGAATACATATATGCAGGATTGAATCGCTATGAAATTTTTTTGATAACCTTAAAACACATATATGAATGATTGAATCACTCAGACATTTTTTTGACAGCCTTAGAACACATATTTGCATGATTGAGTCACTAAGAATTTTTTTGGACAGTGTTAGAACACATGTATGCAAAATGGAATCAATATGAAATTTTTTTGATAGCCTTACAACACATATATGCATGATTGAATTACTATAAATTTTTTTTGACAAGGTTAGAACACATATATGCATGATTGAGTCACTATGAAAATTTTTTGACACCCATAGAACACGTATATGCATGATTGAATCAAAATATTTTTTTTTCGACAGCCTTAGAACTAATATATTCCTGACTGAGTCACTATGATTTTTTTTGACAACGTTAGAACAGATATATGCTTGATTGAGACACGATGAATTTTTTTTACAGCCTTAGAACAAATATATGCATGATTGAATCACTATGAATTTTTTTTGCCAGGCTTAGAATACATATATGCATCATTGAAATTTTTCTGGCTGCCTCACAAGACATATATGCATGGTTGAATCACAATGAAATTTTTTTGAGAGCTTTAGAACACATATATGCAGGATTGAACCACTATGATTTTTTTTTTACAATGTTTAAACACAAATATGCATAATTGAGTCACTATGAATTTTTTTTGACAGCCTTAGAACACATGTATGCTTGATTGAATCACAATGAAATTTTTTTGGCTGCCTTAGAACACATATATGCATGATTGAATTAATATGATTTTTTTTTACAACGTTAAAACACATACATGCATGATTGAGTCACCATGAATTTTTTTTGACAGCCTTAGAACACATGTATGCAAGATTGAATCACTATGATTTTTTGTTGTGAGCCTTAGAACACATATATGCATGATTGAGTTACTATGAAATTTTTTTGGGTACCTTAGAACACATATATGAATGATTGAAAGTTTTTTGACTGCCTTAGAACATATATATGCATGATTGAATCACTATAAAAAAAATTTGTTACCGTTAGAACACATATATGCTTGACTGAATCACCATAATTTTTTTTTTGGGAAAGTTCGAACAGATATGTGCATGACTGAGTTACTATGAATTTTTTTTGACAGCCTTAGAACACATATATGCATGTTTGAATCACTATAAATTTTTTTTGACAAACTTAGAACATAAGTATGCTTGATTGAATTTTTTTTGACTTCCTTAGAACAAATATATGCATGATTGATTTACTAAGAATTTTTTTTGACAACCTTAGAAGACGTATATTTAGGATTGAAAAACTGTAATTTTTTTTTGACAGCCTTAGAACACATATATGCATGATTGAGTCATTATGATTTTTTTTTACAGCCTTAGAACACGTATATGCCTTAGAACAAATATATGCTTGACTGGGTCACTATAATTTTTTTTTACAAAGCTAGAATACATATATGCATGATTAAGTCACTATGAAATTTTTTTGACAGGCTCAAAACACATATACGCATGATTAATTCGCTAAAAAAGTTTTTTGAGAGCCTTAGAACACATATATGCATGTACGAATCACTATGAAAATTTTTTGCGAGCCTTGGAACACCTATATGCATAATTGAATCACTATGAAATTTTTTTGACAGCCCTAGAACACATTTATGGTTGATTGAATCACAATAAAATTTTTTTGACTGCCTTAGAAAACATATATGCATGATTGAATTACTATGAATTTTTTTTTACAACGTTAGAACACATGTACGCATGATTGAATCATTATGATTTTTTTTACTTCCTTAGAAAACATATATGCATGATTGAATTACTATGAATTTTTTTTCACAACGTTAGAACACATGTACGCATGATTGAATCACTATGATTTTTTTTGACTTCCTTAGAACACGTATATGCATGATTGAGTTACTATGATTTTTTTTTGGGTACCTTAGAACACATATATGAATGATTGAAATTTTTTTGACTGCCTAAGAACATATATATACATGATTGAATTACTATAAAAAAAGTTGATA
Source organism: Nuphar pumila (assembly GCF_984573655.1). Lineage (NCBI taxonomy): Eukaryota > Viridiplantae > Streptophyta > Magnoliopsida > Nymphaeales > Nymphaeaceae > Nuphar > Nuphar pumila. The sequence goes on along the minus strand of NC_143255.1, from coordinate 65,251,258 downwards.
GCGTTAGAACACCTATATGCTTGACTGAATCACCATAAATGTTTTTTGAGAACGTTCGAACAAATATGTGCATGCTTGAGTTACTATGAAATTTTTTGACAGCCTTAGAACACATATATGCTTGATTGAATCACTATAAAAATTTTTTGACAACCTTAGAACATAAGTATGCTTGATTGAAATTTTTTTGACTTCCTTAGAACATATTTGCATGATTGAATCACTATGAAATTTTTTTGACAGCCTTAGAACACATATATGAAAGATTGAATCACAATGAGTTTTTTTTTTACAATGTTGGATAACATATATGCATGATTGAGTCACTGTGAAATTTTTTTAACAGCCTTAGAACACATATGTGCATGACTGAATCACTATGATTTTTTTTGACAAGGTTAGAACACAAATGTGCAAGATTGAGTCACTTTGAGATTTTTTTGACAGCCTTAGCACACATATATGCATGATTAAATCACTATGAACTTTTTTTGACAGCCTTAGAACACATATATGCATGATTAAATTTTTTTGACAACCTTAGAACACATATATGCTTGATTGAATCACTATTAATTTTTTTTGACAGTCGTAGAACACATATATGCATGATTGAATTTTTTTTGACTGCCTAAGAACAATTATATGCATGATCGAATAACTATAACAAATTTTTGACAGCCTAAGAACATATATACGCTTGATTGAATCACTACGATTTTTTTTTTGACAACTTTAGAAGACATATGTGCATGATTGGGTCACTATGAAATTTTTCTGACTGCCTTACAACACATATATGGATGATTGAATCACTGTAAAATTTTTTGACAACTTTAAAACCGGTATATGCATGATTTAAATTTTATTGACATCCTTAGAACAATATATGGATGATTGAAATTTTTTTGACAGCCTTAGAACACATATATGCATTATTAAATGACTACAATTTTTTAGACAGTCTTTGAACACATATATGCATTATTGAATCACTGTGAAAGTTTTTTTACAGCGTTAAAACATATGTGTGCTTGATTGAATCACAATAAATTTTTTTGACAGCCTTAGAATGCATATATGGATGATTGAATTACTATGAAACGTTTTTGAGAGCCTTAGAACACATATATGCATGATTCAATCACTATGAATTTTTTTGAAAGCCTTAGAACACATGTATGCTTGATTGAATCACATGGAAATTTTTTTGACAGCCTTAGAACGCATATATGCATGATTGAATCACTATGAATTTTTTTTAACAATGTTAGAACACATATATGCAAGATAAAATCACTATGAATTTTTTTTGACAGCCTTAAAACAAATATATGCATGATTGAGTCACTATGAATGTTTTTTAGAAACTTAGAACCCATATATGCATGATTGAAATTTTTTTGACAGCCTTAGGACACATATAGGCGTGATTGAATCCCTATAAAATTTTTATGACAGCCTTACAACACATATTTGCTAAACTGAATCACTATGATTATTTTTTACAACGTTAGAGCACATATATGCATGATTGAGTCTCTATGAATTTTTTTTGACAGCCTTAGAACACATATACACAGGATTGAATCACTATGATTTCTTTTTGACAGCCTTAGAACACATATATGCATGATTGAAATTTTTTGACAGCCATAGAACGCATATATGCATGATTGAATAAATATGATTTTTTTTTACAGCCTTAGAACACATATATGCTTGAATGAATCACTATGATTTTTTTTTGACAACGTTAGAACACATATATGCATGATTGAGTCGCTATGAAATTTTTTTGACGTCTTTGAACAGATATATACATGATTGAATTACAATGATTTTTTTTTTACATCCTTAGAACACATATATGAATGATTGAATTTTTTTTGATAGCGTTAGAACACATATATGCATGATTAAATCACTATAAAAAACATTTGACAGCCTTAGAACACATATATGAATGATTGAATCATTATAATTTTTTTTTGACAACGTTAAAGCACATATATGCATGATTCAGTCACTATGAAAGTTTTTTGACAGCCATAGAACACGTGCATGCAAGATTGAATCACTATGAAATTTTTTTGGATCACTACGACATATTCATGATTGAATCAATATGAAATTTTTTCAACAACGTTAGAACACAAATATGCCTGATTGAGTCACTATGAAATTTTTTGGACAGCCTTATAACACATAAATGCATGGTTAAATCACTATAAAAAAATTTGACATCCTTACAACACATATATGCTTGACTGAGTCACAGTGGATTTTTTTTTACAACGTTATAACACCTATATGCAAGATTGAGTCACTATGAAATTTTTTTGACAGCCTTATAACATATATTTGCATGATTGAATCACAATGAAATTTTTTAGACAGCCTTAGAACACATATATGCATGATTAAACCACTATGATTTTTTTTTAGAGCCTTAGAACAAATATACCCATGATTGAATCACTATAAATTTTTTTTGACAGCCTTAGAGCACATATATGCATGATTGAGTCACTATGATTTTTTTTGACAACCTTAAAACACATATATGAATGATTAAATTACTATGAAATTTCTTTGACTGCCTTAGAACACATATATGCATGATTGAAATTGTTTGACAGCCATAGAATATATATATGCATGATTGAATCACTATGAAACTTTTTTGATATCCTTAGAACTCATATATGAAGGATTGAATCACTGAGACATTTTTTTGACAGCCTTAGAACACATATATGCATGATTGAGTCACTATAAATTTTTTTGGACAGTGTTAGAACACACGTATGTAGGTTTGAATCACTATGAATTTTTTTTGATAGCGTTACAACACATATATGCATGATTGAATTACTATGAATTTTTTTTTACAACATTAGAACACATATATGCATGATTGAGTCACTATGAAATTTTTTTGACAGCCTTAGAACATGTATATGCATGATTGAATCACAATATTTTTTTTGACAGTCTTAGAGCACATATACACCTGACTGAGTCACTATGATTTTTTTTTACAGCGTTAGAACACATATATGTATGATTGAGACACTAAGAATTTTTTTTTATAGCCTTAGAACAAATATATGCCTGATTGAATCACTATGAATTTTTTTTGACAGCCTTAGAATACATATATGCATCTTTGAATATTTTTTGGCAGCCTTAGAAGACATATATGGATGGTTGAATCACAATGATTTTTTTTTTAGAGCCTTATAACACATATACGCATGATTGAACCACTATGAATTTTTTTGACAACGTTAAAACACAAATATGGGTGATTGAGTCACTATGAATTTTTTTTGACAGCCTTAGAACACATGTATGCTTGATTAAATCACAACGAAATTTTTTTGACTACCTTAGTAAACATATATGCACGATTAAATTTCAATGATTTTTTTTTTACAACGTTAGAACACATATATGCATGATTGAGTCATAATGAATTTTTTTTGACAACCTTAGAATATGTGTATGCTAGATTGAATCACTATGAATTTTGTTTGATAGCCTTAGAACACACATATGCATGATTGAAAGACCGTAAAAAATTTTTGAAAGCCATAGAACACATATATACATGATTGAAATTTTTTTGATAGCCTTAGAACACATATGTGCATGATTGCATCATTATAACATTTTTTTGACAGCCATAGAAGACATATATGCATGAGTGAAATTTTTTTGATAGCCTTAGAACACATGTATGCATTATTCAATCGCTATGAATTTTTTTGACAGCCTTAGAACACATATATAAATGATTAAATCACTATGAAATTTTTTTGACAACGTTGGAACACATATATGCATGATTGAGTCTCTATGAAATTTTTTTAACAGCCTTAGAACACATATATACATGAATGAATGAATATAATTTTTTTTTAAGAATTTAGGAAACAAATATGCATGATTGAGTCACTATAAATTTTTTTGGACAGCCTTATAACATATATATGCATGATTGAAATTTGTTTGACAGCATAAGAACACATATATGCATGATTGAATCACTATATAAAAAATTTGACAACCTTAGAACACATATACGCTTGACTGAGTCACTATGATTTTTTTTTAAAACGTTAGAAAACCTATATGCATCATTAAGTCACTATGATTTTTTTTTGACAGCCTTACAACAGATATTTGCAAGATTGAATCACAATGAAATTTTTTAGACAGCCTTAGAAAACATATATAAATGATTAAACCACTATGATTTTTTTTTAGAGCCTTAGAACACATATACCCATGATTGAATCACTATAAATTTTTTTTGACAGCCTTAGAACACATATATGCATGATTGAGTCACTAAGAAATTGTTTTGACAGCCTTAGAACACATATATCAATGATTAAATCATTCTGAAATTTTTTTGACAGCCTTAGAACACATATATGCTTGATTGAAATTTGTTTGACAGCCATAGAATACATATATGCATGATTGAATCACTATGAAATTTTTTTGATAACCTTAGAACATGTATATGAATGATTGAATCACTCAGGCATTTTTTTGACAGCTTAGAACACATATTTGCACGATTGAGTCACTAAGAAATTTTTTGGACAGTGTTAGAACACATATATGCAAAATGGAATCACTATGAATTTTTTCGATAGCCTTACAACACATATATGCATGATTGAATTACTATGAATTTTTTTTGACAAGGTTAGAACACATATATGCATGATTGAGTCACTATAAATTTTTTTTGATAGCCTTAGAACACGTATATGCATGACTGAATCACAATATTTTTTTTTCGACAGCCTTAGAACAAATATATTCCTGACTGAGTCACTATGATTTTTTTTGACAACGTTAGAACAGATATATGCTTGATTGAGACACGATGAATTTTTTTTTATAGCCTTAGAACAAATATATGCATGATTGAATCACTCTGAATTTTTTTTAACAGGCTTAGAATACATATATGCATCATTGAAATTTTTCTGGCTGCCTCACATGACATATATGCATGGTTGAATCACAATGAAATTTTTTTGACAGCCTTAGAACACATATATGCAAGATTGAATAACAATGAAATTTTTTAGACAGCCTTATAACACATATATGCATGATTAAATTACTATGATTTTTTTTTAGAGCCATAGAACATATATACGCATGATTGAATCACTATGAAAATTTTTTGATAGCCTTAGAACACATATATGCATGATTGAGTCACTATGAAATTTTTTTGACAGCCTTAGAACACATATATCAATGATTAAATCATTATAAAATTTTTTTGACAGCCTTAAAACACATATATGCATGATTAAAATTTGTTTGACAGCCATAGAATACATATATGCAGGATTGAATCGCTATGAAATTTTTTTGATAACCTTAGAACACATATATGAATGATTGAATCACTTAGACATTTTTTTGACAGCCTTAGAACACATATTCGCATGATTGAGTCACTAAGAAATTTTTTGGACAGTGTTAGAACACATGTATGCAAAATGGAATCACTATGAAATTTTTTTGATAGCCTTACAACACATATATGCATGATTGAATTACTATGATTTTTTTTTGACAAGGTTAGAACACATATATGCATGATTGAGTCACTATGAAATTTTTTTGACACCCTTAGAACACGTATATGCATGATTGAATCACAATATTTTTTTTTCGACAGCCTTAGAACAAATATATTCCTGACTGAGTCACTATGATTTTTTTTGACAACGTTAGAACAGATATATGCTTGATTGAGACACGATGAATTTTTTTTACAGCCTTAGAACAAATATATGCATGATTGAATCACTATGAATTTTTTTTGCCAGGCTTAGCATACATATATGCATCATTGAAATTTTTCTGGCTGCCTCACAAGACATATATGCATGGTTGAATCACAATGAAATTTTTTTGAGAGCTTTAGAACACATATATGCAGGATTGAACCACTATGATTTTTTTTTGACAATGTTCAAACACAAATATGCATAATTGAGTCACTATGAATTTTTTTTGACAGCCTTAGAACACATGTATGCTTGATTGAATCACAATGAAATTTTTTTGGCTGCCTTAGAACACATATATGCATGATTGAATTAATATAAATTTTTTTGACAACGTTAAAACACATACATGCATGATTGAGTCACCATAAATTTTTTTGACAGCCTTAGGACACATGTATGCAAGATTGAATCACTATGAATTTTTGTTGAGAGCCTTATAACACATATATGCATGATTGAATCACTATGAATTTTTTTTGAGAGCCTTAGAGCATATATATGCATAATTGAATTACTATGAATTTTTTTTGACAATGTTGGAACACATTATACATGATTGAATCACTATGAATATTTTTGACACTGTTAGAACACATATACACATGATTGAGTCACGATGAAGATTTTTTGACAGCCTTATAACACATATATGCATGATTGGAATTTTTTTGGCAGCCTTAGAACACATATATGAATGATTGAATGACTATGAAATTTTTTTAATAGCCTTAGAACACATATGTGCATGATTGAGTCACTATGATTTTTTTTTGACAGCATTAGATTACATGTACGCAAGATTGAATCGCTAAGAAATTTTTTTGACAGTCTTTGAACACATATATGCAAGATTGAATTACTATGATTTTTTTTTGACAACCTTAAAAGACATATATTTAGGATTGAATCATTTTAATTTTTTTTTGACAGCCTTAGAACACATATATGCATGATTAAGTCATTATGAATTTTTTTTAATGGCCTTAGAACACGTATATGACTGATTGAATCAATATAATTTTTTTTGATAGCCTTAGAACACATATATGCTTGACTGGGTCACTTTGATTTATTGAAATGTTTTTTAGAAACTTAGAACCCATATATGCATGATTGAAATTTTTTTGACAGCCTAGAACACATATCGGCGTGATTGAATCCCTATAAAATTTTTATGACAGCCTTACAACACATATTTGCTAAACTGAATCACTATGATTATTTTTTACAACGTTAGAGCACATATATGCATGATTGAGTCTCTATGATTTTTTTTTGACAGCCATAGAACACATATACATAGGATTGAATCACTATGATTTCTTTTTTGACAGCCTTAGAACACATATATGCTTGAATGAATCACTATGATTTTTTTTTGACAATGTTAGAACACATATGTGCATGATTGAGTCGCTATGAAATTTTTTTGACAGTCTTTGAACAAATATATACGTGATTGAATCACAATGATTTTTTTTTTACATCCTTAGAACACATATATGCATGATTGAATTTTTTTTGGTAGCGTTAGAACACATATTTGTCAGCCTTAGAACACATATATGAATGATTGAATCACTATAAATTTTTTTTGACAACATTAGAGCACATGTATGCATGATTCAGTCACTATGATTTTTTTTTGACAGCCATAGAACACGTGCAAGCAAGATTGAATCACTATGAAATTTTTTTGACAGCCGTAGAACAGATATATTCGTGATTGAATCAATATGAAAATTTTTCAACAAGGTTAGAACACAAATATGCTTGATTGAGTCACTATGAAATTTTTGGGACAGCCTTATAACACATAAATGCATGGTTAAATCACTATAAAAAAATTTGACAGCCTTACAACACAAATATGCTTGACTGAGTCACAATGGTGTTTTTTACAACGTTATAACACCTATATGCAAGATTGAGTCACTATGAAATTTTTTTGACAGCCTTACAAAAGATATTTGCACGATTGAATCACAATGAAACTTTTTAGACAGCCTTAGAACACATATATGCATGATTAAATCACTATGATTTTTTTTTAGAGCCTTAGAACACATATATCCATGATTGAATCACTATAAAAAATTTTTGACAGCCTTAGAACACATATATGCATGATTGAGTCACTATGAAATTTTTTGACAGCCTTAGAACACATATATGAATGATTGAATCACTATGAATTTTTTTTGACAACGTTGAAACACATATATGCATGATTGAGTCACTATGAAATTTTTTTGACAGCCTTAGAACACAGATATACATGAATGAATGAATATGAATTTTTGTTAAGAACTTTAGAAAACAAATATGCATGATTGAGTCACTATAAAATTTTTTGGACAGCCTTATAACATATATATGCATGATTGAAATTTTTTTGACAGCATAAGAACACATATATGCATGATTGAATCACTATATAAAAATTTTGAAAACCATAGAACACATATATGCTTGACTGAGTCACTATGATTTTTTTTTACAATGTTAGAAAACCTATATGCAAGATTGAGTTTCTATGAATTTTTTTTGACAGCCTTACAACAGATATTTGCGTGATTGAATATTCAAGATTGAATCACAATGAAATTTTTTAGACAGCCTTAGAACACATATATGCATGATTGAATTACTATGATTTTTTTTAAGAGCCTTAGAACATATATACGCATGATTGAATCACTATGAAATTTTTTTGACAGCCTTAGAACACATATATCAATGATTAAATCATTATGAAATTTTTTTGACAGCCTTAGAACACATATATGCATGATTGAAATTTGTTTGACAGCCATAGAATACATATATGCATGATTGAATCGCTATGATTTTTTTTTAATAACCTTAGAACACATATATGAATGATTGAATCACTCAAACATTTTTTTGACAGCCTTAGAATACATATTTGCATGATTGAGTCACTATGAAATTTTTTTGACAGTGTTAGAACACATGTATGCAAGATGGAATCACTATGAAATTTTTTTGATAGCCTTACAATATATATATATATGCATGATTGAATTACTATGATTTTTTTTGACAAGGTTAGAACACATATATGCATGATTGAGTCACTATGAATATTTTTTGACAGCCTTAGAACACGTATATGCATGATTGAATCTCAATATTTTTTTTTGGTAGCCTTAGAACAAATATATGCCTGACTGAGTTACTATGATTTTTTTTGACAACGTTAGAACAGATGTATGCTTGATTGAGACACTATGATTTTTTTTACAGCCTTAGAAGAAATATATGCATGATTGAATAACTATGATTTTTTTTTGACAGGCTTAGAATACATATATGCATCATTGAAATTTTTCTGGCTGGCTTACAAGACATATATGCATGGTTGAATCACATTGAATTTTTTTTGAGAGCCTTAGAACACATATATGCATGATTGAACCACTATGATTTTTTTTTGGCAATGTTCAAACACAAATATGCATAATTTAGTCACTATGAATTTTTTTTGACAACCATAGAACACATGTATGCTTGATTGAATCACAATGAATTTTTTTTGGCTGCCTTAGAACACATATATGCATGATTGAATTAATATGATTTTTTTTTGACAATGTTAGAACACATATATGCATGATTGAGTCACCATGAAATTTTTTTGACAGCCTTAGAACACATGTATGCAAGATTGAATCACTATGAAATTTTGTTGAGAGGCTTAGAACACATATGCATGATTGAATCACTCTGAAATTTTTTTGAGAGCCTTAGAGCACATATATGCATGATTGAATCACTATGAATTTTTTTTGACAATGTTTGAACACATATATACATGATTGAATCACTATGAATTTTTTTGATAATGTTAGAACACATATACACATGATTGAGTCACGATGAAATTTTTTTGACAGCCTTATAACACATATATGCATGATTGGATTTTTTTTGGCAGCCTTAGAACACATATATGAATGATTGAATGACTATGAAATTTTTTTAATAGCCTTAGAACACATATATGCATGATTGAGTCACTATGAATTTTTTTTGACAACATTAGATTACATGTACGCAAGATTGAATCTTTAAGAAATTATTTTGATAGCCTTTGAACATATATATGCAAGATTGAATTACTATGAATTTTTTTGACAACCTTAAAAGACATATATTTAGGATTGAATCATTGTAATTTTTTTTTGACAGCCTTAGAACACATATATGCATGATTGAGTCATTATGAATTTTTTTTGATGGCCTTTGAACATGTATATGACTGATTGAATCACTCTAATTTTTTTTTATAGTCTTAGAACACATATATGCTTGACTGGGTGACTATGTTTTTTTTTTACAAAGTTAGAACACATATATGCAAGATTGAGTCACAATGAAATTTTTTTGACAGGCTTAGAACTCATATATGCATGATTAAGTCACTAGGAATTTTTTTGAGAGCCTTCCAACACATATATGCTTGTATGATTCACTATGAATTTTTTTTGAGAGCCTTAGAACACCTATATGCTTGATTGAATCACCATGAAATTTTTTTGACAGCCCTAGAACACATTTGTGCTTGATTGAATCACAATAAAATTTTTTTTGACTGCCTTAGAATACATATATCCATGATTAAATTACTATGAAATTTTTTGACAATGTTAGAACACATATAATCATGATTGAATTACTATGATTTTTTTTCGCAACCTTAGAAGACATATATTTAGGATTGAATCATTGAATTTTTTTTTGACAGCCTTAGTACACTTATATACATGATTGAGTCATTATGATTTTTTTTGACAGCCTTAGAACACGTATATGCCTGATTGAATCACTCTAATTTTTTTTTGATAGCCTTGGAACACATATCTGCATGATTAAGTCACTAGGAAATTTTTTTGAGAGCCTTAGAACACATATGCATGTCTGAATCACTAAGAAATTCTTTTGCGAGCCTTAAAACACCTATATGCATGATTGAATCACTATGATTTTTTTTTCACAGCCCTAGAACACATTTATGCTTGATTGAATCACAATAAATTTTTTTTGACTACCTTAGAACACATATACGCATGAATGAATTAATATGAATTTTGTTTGACAATGTTAGAACACATATACGCATGATTGAATCACTATGAATTTTTTTTGACTACCTTAGAACACATACAACCATGATTGAGTTACTATGATTTTTTTTGGGTACCATAGAACACATATATGAATGATTGAAATTTTTTTGACTGCCTTAGAACATATATATGCATGATTGAATCACTATAAAAAAAAATTTATAGCGTTAGAACACATATATGTTTGACTGAATCACCATAATTTTTTTTGACAACGTTAGAACATATATTATGTGCATGATTGAGTCACTATGAAATTTTTTTGACAACCTTGGAACACATATATGCATGATTGAATCAATATAATTTTTTTTTCAGCTTTAGAACATATGTATGCATGATTGAAAATTTTTTGACTGCCTTAGAACACATATATGCATGATTAAATCACTATGAAATTTTTTACAGCCTTAAAATACATATACGAATGATTGAATCACTATGAATTTTTTTTTACAATGTTGGAACACATATATGCATGATTGAGTCACTATAAATTTTTTTTTCAGCCTTAGAACACATAAAAGCATGACTGAATCACTAAGAATTTTTTTTACAAGGTTAGAACACATATATGCATGATTGAGTGACTATGAAATTTTTTGACAGTCTTAGAACACATATATGCATGATTGAATCACTTTGATTTTTTGTTTACATTCTTAGAACACATATATGCATGATTGATTTTTTTTTTATAGCGTTAGAACACACATGATTAAATCACTATAAAAAAATTTTGACAGCCTTAGAACACATATATGAATTATTGAATCACTATGAATTTTTGTTTATAATGTTAGAACACATATATGCATGATTCAGTCACTATGACAATTTTTTGACAGCCGTAGAACACATGCATGCAAGATTGAATCAATATTAAATTTTTTTGACATCCTTAGAACACATATATGCGTGATTGAACCACTATGAATTTTTTTTGACAGTTTTTTAACACATAAATTCATGATTGAATCACTATAAAAAACTTTGACAGCCTTACAACATATATATGCTTGACTGAGTCACTGTAGATTTTTTTTACTACGTTAGAACACCTATATGCATGATTGAGTCACTATGATTTTTTTTTGCCAGCCTTACAATAGATATTTGCATGATTGAATCACAATGAAATTTTTTAGATAGCCTTAGAACACATATATGCATGATTAAATCACTATGATTTTTTTTGAGAGCCTTAGAACACATACTCATTATTGAATCACAATGAAATTTTTTTGACAGCCTTAGAACACATATATGCATGATTGAGTCACTATGAAATTTTGTTGACAGTCTTAGAACACATATATGAATGATTAAATCACTATGAGACTTTTTTGATAACCTTAGAACACATATATGAATGATTGAACCACTCTGACATTTTTTTAACAGCCCTTCCTAGAACACATATATGCATGATTGAGTCACTATGAAATTTTTTGGACAGTGTTAGAAGACATGTATGCAAGATTGAATCACTATAAAAAAAATTTGATAGCCTTACAACATATATCTGCATGATTGAATTACTATGAAATTTTTTTGACAACATTAGAACACATATATGCAAGATTGAGTCACTAGGAAATTTTTTTGACAGCCTTAGAACACATATATGCGTGACTAAGTCACTATGATTTTTTTTGACAACGTTAGAACACATATATGCTTGATTGAGACACTATAATTTTTTTTACAGCCATAGAACAAAAATATGCGTGTTTGAATCACTATGAATTTTTTTTTATAGCATTAGAATGCATATATGCATCAATGAAATTTTTTTCGCTGCCTTAGAAGACATATATGCGTGGTTGAATCACAATGAATTTTTTTTGAGAGCCATAGAACACATATATGCATAATTGAACCACTTTGAATTTTTTTCGACAATGTTCGAACACAAATAAGCATGATTGAGTCACTATGAAATTTTTTTGACAGCCTTAGAACACATGTATGCTTGATTGAATTACAAAGAATTTTTTATGACTGCGTTAGAACACATATATGCATGATTGAATTGCTACGATTTTTTTTTGACAACGTTAGAACACAGTTATGCATGATTGAGTGACTATGAAATTTTTTTGATAGCCTTAGAACACATTTATGCAAGATTGAAACACTATGATTTTTTTTTGATAGCCTTAGAACACATATATGCATGATTGAAACACTATAAAAAAAATTTGCTAGCCATAGAACAGATATATACATTATTGAATTTTTTTTGATAGCCTTAGAACACATATATGCATGATTGAATCACAATAACATTTTTTTGACAGCCTTAGAAGACATATATGCATGAGTGATTTTTTTTTGATAGCCTTAGAAAACATATATGCATAATTGAATCGCTATGAAATTTTTTTGACAGCCTTAGAACACATATATGAATGATTGAATCACTATGAAATTTTTTTGACAACGTTGGAATACATATATGAATGATTGAGTCACAATGAATTTTTTTTGACAGCCTTAGAACATATATATGCATGATTGAACGAATATGATTTTTTTTTAAGAAAGTTAGAAAATAAATATGCATGATTGAGTCACTATAAAAATTTGTTGACATCCTTATAACATATATATGCATGATTGAATCACTATATAAAAAATTTGACAACTTAGAACACATATATGCTTGACTGTGTATCTATAATTTTTTTTTACAACGTTAGAACACCTATATGTATGATTGAGTCACTATGAATTTTTTTTGACAGACTTACAAAAGATATTTGCATGATTGAATCACTATGAAATTTTTTAGACAGCCTTAGAACACATATATGAATGATTGAATCACTATGATTTTTTTTTTTACAATGTTAGAACACATATATGCATGATTGAGTCACTGAATTTTTTTTGACAGCTTTAGAACACTTGTATGCAAGATTGAATCACTATGGATTTTTTTGACAGCCTTAGAACACATATATGAATGATTGAATCACTATGAAATTTTTTTAACAACATTAGAACACATATATGCTTGATTCAGTCACTATAATTTTTTTTTGACAGCCTTAGAACACATGCATGGAATATTGTATGACTATGAATTTTTTTTGAATGCCTTAGAATACATATATGCATGATTGAATTACTATAAAATTTTATTGACAATGTTAGAACACAGAAACGCATGATTGCGTCACTATGAATTTTTTGATAGCCTTATAACTTATATACGCTTGATTGAGTCTCTATGATTTTTTTTTTACTGCCTTAGAACACATATATGCATGATTAAATCACTATGATATTTTTTTTGACAAGGTTAGAACACATACATGAATGATTGAATCAATATGAAATTTTTTTGACAGCCTTACAACTCATATATGAATGTCCGAATCAGTATGAAATTTTTTTCTCAACGTTAGAACACAAACATGCTTGTTTGAGTCACTATAAATTTTTTTTGACGGCCTTTGAAGACATATATGCATGATTGAATCACTAATAATTTTTTTTGACAACGTTAGAACACGTATATGCATGAATGAGTCACTATGAAATTTTTTTGACAGCCTTAGAACACATGTATGCAAGATTGAATCATTATGAAATTTTTTTGACAGCCCTGGAACACATATATGCATGAATGAATCACTATGATTTTTTTTGACAATGTTAGAACACATATATGCATGATTGAGTCATTATGAATTTTTTTTGACAGCCTTAGAACACATATATGCAAGATTGAATCACTATGAAACTTTTTGACTGCCTTAGAACACAAATATGCATGATTGATTTTTTTTTGACAGGCTTAGAGCACATATATGCATGATTGAATCACTATGAAAAATTTTCACTGCGTTAGAACACATACATGCATGATTGAGTCACTATGAATTTTTTTTTACAGCCTTAGAACACATGTATGCATGATTGATTCACAGTGATTTTTTTTTTACGGCTTTAAAACACATATATGTATGATTGAATCACTATGAACTTTTTTGACAACGTTATAACACATATATGCATGATTGAGTCACTATGAGTTTTTATTGACAGCCATAGAACTCACATATGCATGATTGCATCACTAAGAATTTTTTTTGACAGCCTTAGAGCACATATATGCAAATTTGAATCATAATGAATTTTTTTTGACTGCCTTAGAACATATATAAGCATGATTGAATTGCTATGATTTTTTTTTGACAACGTTAGAACACATATGTAAATGATTGAGTCACTATGAAATTTTTTGACAGCCTTAGAACACATGTATGTAAGATTGAATCTCTACGATTTTTTTTGATAGCCTTAGAACACACATATGCATGATTGAAACACTATAAAAAAAATTTGACAGCCATAGAACAAATATATACACGATTGAATTTTTTTTGATAGCCTGAGAACCTATATATGCTTGATTGAATCAATATAACATTTTTTTGACAGCCTTAGAAGACATATATGCATGAGTGAATTTTTTTTGATAGCCTTAGAACACATATATGCATGATTGAATCACTATGAAGTTTTTTTGACAGCCTTAGAACACATATATACATGATTGAATGAATATGAATTTTTTTTAAGAACATTAGAAAACAAATATGCATTATTGAGTCACTATAAATTTATTTTGACAACCTTCTAACACATATATGCATGATTGAAATTTTTTAGACACCCTAAGAACACATATATGCATGATTGAATCACTATATAAAAAATTTGATAACCTTAGAACACATATATGCTAGACTGAGTAACTATGATTTTTTTTTATAACGTTAGAACACCTATATGCATGATTGAGTCTCTATGAATTTTTTTTGTCAGCCTTACAACAAATATTTGCATGATTGAATCACTATGGAATTTTTTAGACAGCCAAAGAACACATATATGCATGATTGAATCGCAATAAAATTTTTTAGACAGCCTTAGAACACACACATGCATGATAACATCCCTATAATTTTTTTTTGAGAGCCTTAGAACACATATACGCATGATTGAATCACTATAAATTTTTTTTGACAGCCTTTGAACAGATATATGCATGATTGAATTTTTTTTCACAGCCATAGAATACATATATGCATGATTGAATCACTATAAATTTTTTTTGATAGCCTTAGAACACATATATGAATCATTGAATCAGTCAATTTTTTTTTTGACAGCCTTAGAGCACATATATGCGTGATTGAGTTACAATGAAATTTTTTGGACAGCATTAGAACACATTTACGCAAGATTGAATCACTATGATTTTTTTTGATAGCCTTACAACACATATATGCATGATTGAATTACTATGAATTTTTTTTTACAACATTAGAACACATATAGGCATGATTCAGTCATGATAATTTTTATTTGACAGCCATAGAACACGTATAAGCATGATAGATTCACAATATTTTTTTTTGACAGCCTTAGAACATATATATGTCTGACTGAGTCACAATGATTTTTTTTGACAACGTTAGAACACATATATGCTTGATTGAGACACTATGATTTTTTTTGACAGTCTCAGAACAAAAATATGCATGATTGAATCACTATGAATTTTTTTTTACAGCCTTAGAATACATATATGCATCATTGAAATTTTTGGGATAGCCTTAGAACAAATATACGCAAGATTGAATCACCATGATTTTTTTTTGAGAGCCATAGAACACATACATGCATGATTGAACCACTATGAATTTTTTTTGACAATGTTCGAACACAAATATGCATGGTTGAGTCCCTATGATTTTTTTTTGACAGCCTTAGAACACATGTATGCTTGATTAAATCACAATGAAATTTTTTTGACTGCCTTAGAACACATATATGCATGATTGAATTACTATGAATTTTTTTTACAACGTTAAAACACATATATGCATGATTGATCACTATGAATTTTTTTTGAAAGCCTTAGAACAAATGTATGCAAGATTGAATCACTATGAATTTTTTTGACAGCCATAGAACACATATATCCATGATTGAATCAATATGATTTTTTTTAACTATGTTAATACACAAATATGCATGATTGAGTCACGCTAAATTTTTTTTGAAAGCCTTAGAATGCATATACGCAAGATTGAATTACTATGAAATTTTTTTAACAGCGTTACAACACAGATATGCTTGATTGATTTTTTTTTTGACAGCCTTAGAACACATATATACATGATTGAATCACTATAATTTTTTTTTGACAAAGTTAGCAAACATATATGCATGATTGAATTACTATAAAATTTTATAGACAACGTTAGAACACATATACGAACGATTGAATCACTATGAATTTTTTTGACAGCCTTAGAACTTATATACACTTGATTGAATCACTATGAAATTTTTTTGACAGCCTTCGAACATGTATATGCATGATTGAATCACTATAATATTTTTTGACAGCCTTATTGAACATATATGCATGATTGAATCGCTATGAATTGTTTTTTGAGAGCCTTAGAACATAAATATGCATGAATAAATCACTATGAATTTTATTTAACAATGTTAGAACACATACATGCAAGATTGAATCACTATGAAATTGTTTTGACAGCCTTACAACACATATATTTTTGACTAAATCAGTATGAATTTTTTTCCAGAACGTTACAACACAAACATGCTGGTTTGAGTCACTATAATTTTTTTTTGACGGCCCTTGAAGACATATATGCATGATTGAATAACTAGAAATTTTTTTTGGCAACATTAGAACACATATATGCATGATTGAGTCACTATGAAAATTTTTTGTCACACTTAGAACACATGTATGAATGATTGAATCACTATGAAAATTTTTTGATAGCCTTAGAACACATATATGCATGAATGATTCACTATGATTTTTTTTTGACAATGTTAGAACACATATATGCATGATTGAATTACTATGAAATTTTTTTGACAGCCTTAGCACACATATATGCATGATTGAATTACAATGAATTTTTTTTTACTGCCTTAGAACGTATATATGCAAGATTGAATTTTTTTTGACAGACTTAAAACACATATATGAATGATTGAATCACTATGATTTTTTTTTTACAACGTTAGAACACATATATGAATGATTCAGTCACTATGAAAGTTTTTTCACAGCCTTAGAACACATGCATGCAAGATTGAATCACTACAAAAAATTTTTGACAGCCTTAAAACACATATATGCGTGATTGAATCAATATGAATTTTTTTTAACAACGTTAGAACACAAATATGGCTGATTAAGTCACTATGAAATTTTTTTGACAGCCTTATAACACATAAATGCATGATTGAATCACTATAAAAAAATTTGACAGCCTTACAACACATATGCTTGACTGAGTCACTGTGGATTTTTTTTTTATAACGTTAGAACACCTATATGCATGGTTGGGTCACTATGAAATTTTTTTGACAGCCTTACAACAGATATTTGCATGATTGAATCACAATGAAAATTTTTACACAGCCTTAGAACACATATATGCATGATTAAATCACCATGATTATTTTTTGGGAGCCATAGAACACATATACTCCTGATTTAATCGCTATGAAATTTTTTTAACAGCCTTAGAACACATATATGCATGATTGAGTCACTATGAAAATTTTTTGACATCCTTAGAACACATATATGAATGATTAAATCAATATGAAATTTTTTTGACAGCCTTAGAACACATATATGCATGATTAAAATTTGTTTGACAGCCATAGAATACATATATGCATGATTGAATCACTATGAAACTTTTTTGATAATCTTAAAACACATATATGAATGATTGAATCACTCAAACATTTTTCTGACAGCCTTACAACACATATATGCATGATTGAGTCACTATGAAATTGTTTGGACAGTGTTAGAACACATGTATGCAACATTGAATGACTATTAAATTTCTTTGATAGCCTTACAACACATATCTGCATGACAGAATTACTATGTAATTTTTTTGACAACATTAGAACACATATATGCATGATTGAGTCACTATGAAATTTTTTTGACAGCCTTAGAACATTTATATGCATGATTGAATCACAATATTTTTTGAGAACCCTAGAATACATATATGCCTCACTGAGTCACTGATTTTTTTTTACAATGTTAGAACACATATATGTTTGATTGAGACACTTTGAATTTCTTTTACAGCCTTAGAACAAATATATGCGTGATTGAATCACTATGAATTTTTTTTGACAGCCTTAGAATACATATATGCATCATTGAAATTTTTTTGGCAGCCTTAGAAGACATATATGCATGGTTGAATCACAATGGAATTTTTTTGAGAGCCTTAGAACACATATATGCATGACTGAATTACTATATAATTTTTTTTGACAACGTTCGAACACAATAATGCATGATTGAGTCACTATGAAATTTTTTTGACAGCCTTAGAACACATGTATGCTTGATTGAATTACAAAGAATTTTTTTTGACTGCCTTAGAACACATATATGCAGGATTGAATTGCTCTGATTTTTTTTTGACAATGTCAGAACACTTACATGCATGATTGAGTCACTATGAAATTTTTTGACAGCCTTAGAACACATGTATGTAAGATTGAATCTCTACGATTTTTTTTGATAGCCTTAGTACACACATACGCATGATTGAAACACTATAAAAAAAATTTGACAACCATAGAACACATATATACATGATTGAAATTTTTTTCATAGCCTTAGAACACATATATGCATGATTGAATCACAATAACATTTTTTTGACAGCCTTAGAAGACATATATGCATGAGTTAAATTTTTTTTATAGCCTTAGAACACATATATGCATGATTGATTTGCTATGAAATTTTTTTGACTGCCTTAGAACACATATGAATGATTGAATCACTATGAAATTGTTTTGACAACGTTCGAACACATATATGCATGATTGAGTCACTATGATTTTTTTTTACAGCCTTAGAACACATATATACATGATTGAATGAATATGAAATTTTTTTATGAACGTTAGAAAACAACTATGCATTATTGAGTCACTATAAATTTTTTTTGACAGCCTTATAACATATATATGCATGATTGAATTTTTTTTGAGATCCTAAGAACACATATATGCATGATTGAATCACTATATAAAAAGTTTGACAACTTAGAACACATATATGCTTGACTGAGTCAATTTGATTTTTTTTTTACAACGTTAGAACACCGATATGCATTATTGAGTCACTATGAACTTTTTTGACAGCCTTACAACAGATATTTGAATGATTGAATCACTATGGATTTTTTTATACAGCGTTAGAACACATATATGCAAGATTGAATCACAATGAAATTTTTTAGATAGCCTTAGAACACATATATGCATGATTAAATCACAATGGATTTTTTTAAGAGCCTTAGAACACTTACACGCATGATTGAATAACTATGAATTTTTTTTTACAACATTAGAACACATATATGCATGATTGAGTCACTATGAAATTTTTTTGATAGCCTTAGAACACGTATATGCATGATTGAATCACAATATTTTTTTTGATAGCCTTAGAACACATATATGTCTGACTGAGTCACTATGATTTTTTTTTACAACATTAGAACACATATATGCTTGATTGAGACACTATGAATTTTTTTTGACAGCCTCAGAACAAATATATGCATGATTGAATCACTATGAATTTTTTTTGACAGCCTTAGAATACATATATGCATCATTAAATTTTTTTTGACAGCCTTAGAACACATACATGCATGATTGAATCACCATGATTTTTTTTTGAGAGCCTTAGAAGACATATATGCATGATTGAACCACTATGAATTTTTTTTACAGTGTTTAAACACAAATATGCATGATTGAGTTAGTATGAAACTTTTTTGACACCCTTAGAACACATGTATGCTTGATTAAATCACAACGAATTTTTTTTGACTGCCTTAGAACACATATATGCATGATTTCATTGCTCTGGTTTTTTTTTTATAACGTTAGAACACTTATATGCATGATTGAGTGACAATGAAACTTTTTTGACAGCCTTAGAACACATGTATGCAAGATTGAATCACTATGATTTTTTTTTTACAGCCTTAGAACACATATATCCATGATTGAATCGATATGATTTTTTTTTTAACAATTTTAAAACACAAATATGCATGATTGAGTCACTAGGAATTTTTTTTTGAAAGTGTTAGAACACATATATGCATGATTGAATCACAATGAAATTTTTTAGATGGCCTTAGAACACATATATGCATGATTAAATCACAATGATTTTTTTTAAGAGCCTTAGAACACTTATACGCATGATTGAATAACTATGAATTTTTTTTTACAACATTAGAACACATATATGCATGATTGAGTCACTATGAAATTTTTTTGATAGCCTTAGAACACGTATATGCATGATTGAATCACAATATTTTTTTTGATAGCCTTAGAACACATATATGTCTGACTGAGTCACTATGATTTTTTTTTACAACATTAGAACACATATATGCTTGATTGAGACACTATGAATTTTTTTCGACAGCCTCAAAACAAATATATGCATGATTGAATCACTATGAATTTTTTTTGACACCCTTAGAATACATATATGCATCATTAAATTTTTTTTGACAGCCTTAGAACACATACATGCATGATTGAATCACCATGATTTTTTTTTGAGAGCCTTAGAACACATATATGCATGATTGAACCACTATGAATTTTTTTACAGTGTTTAAACACAAATATGCATGATTGAGTTAGTATGAAATTTTTTTGACACCCTTAGAACACATGTATGCTTGATTAAATCACAACGAATTTTTTTTTACTGCCTTAGAACACATATATGCATGATTTAATTGCTCTGATTTTTTTTTTATAACGTTAGAACACTTATGTGCATGATTGAGTCACTATGAAACTTTTTTGACAGCCTTAGAACACATGTATGCAAGATTGAATCACTATGATTTTTTTTTGACAGCCTTAGAACACATATATCCATGATTGAATCGATATGATTTTTTTTTTAACAATTTTAAAACACAAATATGCATGATTGAGTCACTAGGAATTTTTTTTTGAAAGCGTTAGAACACATATACACATGATTGAATCACTGTGATGTTTTTTTTTGACAGCCTTAGAACACATATATGCATGATTGGATTTTTTTTGACAAGCTTAGAACACTTATATGCCTGATTTTGTTTTGACAAAGTTAGTACACATATATGCATGATTGAATTACTATGAAATTTTATTGACAACATTAGAACACATAAACACACGATTGAGTCACTATGAATTTTTTTGACACCCTTACAAGTTATATATTCTTGATTGAATCACTATAATTTTTTTTTACATTCTTAAAACACATATATGCATGATTGAAACACTATCAAGTTTTTTTGACAGGCTTATTACACATATATGCATCATTGAATCACTAGGAATTTTTTTTGAGAGCCTTAGAACACATATATGCATGATTAACTCACTATGAATTTTTTTTTACAACGTTAGAACATATACATGCATGATTGAATCACTATGAATTTTTTTTGACAGCCTTACAACACATATATGAATGACCGAATAGTCTGAAATTTTTTTCACAATGTTAGAACACATACATGCATGTTTGTGTCACTATAAAACTTTTTTGACTGCCTTTAAAGACATATATGCATGATTGAATCACTAGGAAATTTTTTTGACAATGTTAGAACACATATATGCATGAATGAGTCACTATGAAATTTTTTTGACAGCCTTAGAACACATGTATGCATGATTGAATCACTATGAATTTTTTTTTGACAGCCTTAGAACACACATATACATGAATGAATCACTATGAATTTTTTTTTACAATGCTAGAACACATATATGCATGATTGAGTCATTATGATTTTTTTTTGACAGCCTTAGAATACATATATGCATGATTGAATCACTATGAATTTTTTTGATTGCCTTAGAACATATATATGCATGATTGAATTTTTCTTGACACGCTTAGAACACATATATGCATTAATGAATCACTATGAATTTTTTTTTACAACGTTAGAACACATATATGCATGATTGAGTCTCTATGAATTTTTTTTGACAGCCTTACAACACATGTATGCATGATTGACTCACAATGATTTTTTTTTACTGCTTTAAAACACATATATGTATGATTGAATCACTTATGATATTTTTTGACAACGTTAGAACACATATATGCATGATTGAGTCACTATGAGTTTTTTTTGACAGCCATAGAACTCATACTTGCATGATTGAATCACTATTTTTTTTTTGACAGCCTTAAAGCACATATATGCATGATTGAATCACAATGAAATTTTTTTGACTACCTTAGAACATATATATGCATGATTGAATTGCTATGATTTTTTTTATACAACATTAGAACACATATATACATGATTGAGTCACTATGAATTTTTTTGACAGCGTTAGAACACATGTATGCAAGATTGAATCACTATGACTTTTTTTTATAGCCTTAGAACACACATATTCATGATTGAAACACTATAAAAAAATTTTGACAGCCATAGAACACATATATACATGATTGAATTTTTTTTTATAGTCTTAGAACGTATATATGCATGATTGAATCACTATAACATTTTTTTGACAACCTTAGAAGACATATATGCATGCGTGAAGTTTTTTTGACTGCCTTAGAACATATATAAGCATGATTGAATCGCTCTGAATTTTTTTTGACAGCCTTAGAACACATATATGAATGATTGAATCATTATGAAATTTTTTTGACAACGTTGGAACACATATATGCATGATTGAGTCACTATGATTTTTTTTTGATAGACTTAGAACACATATATACATGATTGAATCAATATGATTTTTTTTTAAGAAGATTAGAAAACAAATATGCATGATTGAGTCATTATAATTTGTTTTTGACCACCTTATAACACATATATACATGATTGAAATTTTTTTGATAGCCTAAGAATACATATATGCATTATTGAATCACTATATAAAAAATTTGATGACCTTAGAACACATATATGCTTGACTGAGTAACTATGATTTTTTTTACAACATTAGAACACCTATATGCATGAATGAGTAACTATGAATTTTTTTTGTCAGCCTTACAACAGATATTTGTATGATTGAATCACTATGAAATTTTTTAGACAGCCTTAGAACATATATATTCATGATTGAATCACAATGAAATTGTTTAGACAACCTTAGAACATGTACATGCATGATTAAATCACTATGATTTTTTTTTAGAGCCTTAGAACACATATACGCATGATTGAATCACTATAAATTTTTTTTGACAACCTTAGAACACATATATGCATCATTGAGTCATTATGAATTTTTTTTGACAGCCTTAGAACACATATATGATTGATTAAATCACTATGAATTTTTTTTGACAGCCTTAGAACACATATATGCATGATTGCATTTTTTTTGACAACCATAGAATACATATATGCATGATTGAATCACTATAAAATTTTTTTGATAGCCTTAGAACACATATATGATTGATTGAATCAGTCACAATTTTTTTTGACAGCCTTAGAACTCCGCCTGTGTATAACTGTTTAGTTATACACTGCGAGTCCCAAGCTTGATTAAGGTGGAGGGTTGCGGTAGGCCCGTGACAGCCAACATAAAAACTTAGTCATACCCTATGAATATGAACCAATATGAGAATTTCGTTGGGGAGTTCCCTACTGAGCGACGCGCTGTACTCTATAGGCCCAGAGGCAGTGATAAATGGGCAAGGGTTGCTAGGTCGTCACCCAGAAGTGACGCGTCACACCGGCGACCGTGTGTGGTGTCAAATAGGCAAGGGTTCCTTCACTTTGTTGGACGGGTGGGGGTAAAGAAGTTAGTCCAAGACCATAAAATTAGGTTAGCCACTTGGAACATTGAGTTTTTAACTGGTAAGTTGGTAGAGTTAGTAGATGTTATGTGTTGGAGAAAGATTGATATTTTATGTCTACAAGAGACCAAATGGGTAGGTGAGAAAGCAAAAGTGATAGAACCTTGGGGATATAAGATTTGGTATACAGGAATAAATATGAATAGGAATGGAGTAGGGATTGTTATGAGTTGTGAGTTTATAGATAATGTAGTTGAGGTCCGTAAGAAGGGTGAGAGGATTTTACTTATTAAATTAGTATTAGGTACATATATTATTAATATTATTAGTGTTTATGCACCTCAAGTAGGTTTAGATGATTCCATTAAGCATCAATTTTGGGAAGATTTAGATGGAGTAGTACAAGGGATATCTTATGGAGAAAAGCTTTTCATCGGCGATGACCTTAATGGACATGTAGGCATTAGTAGGGATGGATTTGAGAGTATTCATGGAGGCTATGGTATAAGAGAAAGAAACGAAAGTGGAGAAAGGATTTTAGATTTTGGTTTGTCCTATGATATGATCTTAGCAAACACTTGGTTTAGGAAGAGGGAGTCTCGCCTACTAACATTTAAAAGTGGGGTTAATACGAGTTAGATAGATTTTTTCCTACTTAGAAAGATAGATAGGGGTTGTTGCATCGATTGTAAGGTTATACCGAGAGAAAGTGTAGTTACACAACATAGAGTCTTAATTTTAGATCTTAGAATTAGACGATGCCGCAAAAGGGATAGACATAGGATAGATCCTAGAATAAAGTGGTGGGCACTGAAAGGAGCCAAACAAGGAATGTTTGTAGAGCAGGTAGTTAAGGAAGCTGATTGGTGTCTCGAGGATGATTCAGAATCAATGTGGAATAAGATAGCGGGTGGCATGAGAAAGGTGGCTAAGGAGGTATTGGGTGAGTCTAAAGGCGGTGCACCGCTAGGTAAGTGTGATCATGCAAAAAATTTCCTCTCGGTTCCTTTCTTCCTTCTCTTCGCCTTTCTAACCTCTATTCCCTTTTAAAGGAGAATAAAAGATAGAAAAGAAGAGAGAAAAGAAAAGGAAGAAGAGAGAGGAACTCTTTTGCAAGGTCTCATTTGACCAAAGAAATGTTTTGAAAATCACTCGCCTCCGTTTTGAAAATTTGTGAGAAAATGGAGAGACGGGATTGTGCGAGAGATGAATTTCCGAATGGAAGCCGGAGATGGGTTTAATCGATATCTGTGCCTCCTGTTTTATAACAGGAGGCTATTAGACTTTTTACAAGGGAGGTCCAAAAAGTGTTTTGGAAATTTTCAAAAAGTGGTTCCCTTTTAAGGATTTTTCTAAAAAATGGTTTTAAAATAAGAAGAGACTTGAAAAAAGGGCTTTATAAAAACCCATTGTTTGCATTTTCTTTTTTTCCATTTTGAGTTTTTGGTTCTTTTTCTTTATATTTTCTATTTTTATTTTATTTTTTGTGTTTTTGAAATAAAAACTCTAAAACTATGAGAAAATAAGAAATTTAAAACTATTTTTTTGTAATTTTGAGAAATATTTACAAAAAGAGGGATTTTTTGAGAATTCAAGTTCTGATCTTTTGAAATTTCTTTAGAAAACGGGTTTGGATCCAAGTTTTGAGGAAATATTCGAGTTTTTGGACCTCGAATCAAGAAATATAGGACAGTGGATCCAAATGGACACCAGATGGATTGTCTGAGCCTTTCACAAATTATTTTGGTAATTTTTTTTAGTTTTGAAAATTGGATAACGAGGCTCTGATTGGGATTTTGGCACAAAATTCGGATCCAAAATTGAGTCAGATATAGAAAATGGATTTGATTCCAGTAAATCCGAGAAACAAACTGAAATTTTGAGTGAAAATGAGTCAATTCGCTTAGAAAATGGGGGCCAGAGGCAAAAAGGGAATATTTACAAAATTTTGAAAAATTTGAGGTGTTCACAAATGCCCCTCTTTGCTACTAAGCTGGTAGAAAGCCGAGCTTAGTGGCAAAGAAAATACTCCAAAGTTTGAAAAATGCCCCAGTCAGCAGATTTAAACTGGGTGTGGAAAAAAATATTCTGAAAGACATGGTTTCTCAGGCTTAAAACCTTATCCTGAATGGTTCTAGAGAGACGAAATCCTCGAAAATGATATGACTAAATGACAGAAGTGAGGAAATCGTGACGGGGCTTTGGGTGAAGATCCCAAAATGGTGAAGATATGAATTTTGATCATATCTCATGGGTGAGACAAGATCAGATTTTTGGGAACGACTCAGGTTTAGCCCTTAACCTGGATGGGACGAAGATATATCAAGATGAATTGAATGAAGAAAGGAATACATGAGGACCTTGATGGGACATTTTTGAGAAGAATGCCTCGTGACATGAAGCTCAAGTATGATCCTTTCTGGATGGTTGTGAAGAACATGGATTCCATGACGGGAAACCATGATGGGACCGAGAGAACTACCTCGTCAGAACGAGGCTCAAGTTTAACCCAAACCTGAACGAAAGATACCTCGTTGAACGGGGTTTAGGCTTAACCCTTAGCCTGAAATGGACGATACCTCGAGGAGCGAGGTTCAGGCTTGACCCTTAACCTGAAAGAAGCGACCATACAGAATCTTTGAATGAAGAAACCGTGGTGGGACTAAAAAGGATATTTCGTCAAAATGAGATTCAGGTCTAACCCTAACCTGGACAGAAAAATACCTCATGGAGCGAGGTTCAGGCTTAACCCTTAACCTGAAAGGGACGACCATACGGAATCCTCGGATGAAGAAACCATAATGGGACCTTCGGAGTTTGGATGAACAAATCTGAAAGGGGTTTGTGAAAGGAGAAAATGGGGTTCTCTAAAGCTTGGAAAAGGGATGATCTTGGGTGTCTCATTGCTGAGACTAAACCAGCTTTTAAAAATAGACAACCTCTCGCAAAGAATTCGGGTGATACCTCGAGGAGCGAGGTAACAAGCTCAATCCTTAGCCTGAATGGATACAAAATCCTCGAAGAGCAAGGAAACTGTGATTCGACCTCTAGAATTTGCACAAGTCCAAGAGGGGTTTGCAAAAGGATGAAAATAGGGCCTAAAGCTTGAAAAGGGGTTGATATGGGGTGCCTCATTGCTAAGACTGAAATAACTTTTAACAATAAAAGACCTTTTGCAGAAGGTTCAGGTTTATCCCTTATCCTGAGCAGGAACTATCTATGGTGGGACAGTGTGGAACACAGGGAAGTGTGCAAATCCGAGAGACTCAGATCAAACAGAAGGGAAGGACTTTTCAGTCCTAATGAGGGATGACGTCAGGATATGTCAAAACGAACATCAAGTTCTTACTTCATGTTGGGATAACTAGAAAATATTGCCAATAAGATGCCAGCAGCACCCAAAAGGGGCTAACCCGACTAGGTGGGGTTGCTGGGTTAGAGCCAGAACATGGCCTCCTTGCCAAAATGAAATGACCCCCTTGGTGGCCTAGATTCGCTGCCGTAGCGGGGCAGAAATGTAGGCTACCACAAGA
This sequence comes from Nuphar pumila, assembly GCF_984573655.1. Taxonomy (NCBI): domain Eukaryota; kingdom Viridiplantae; phylum Streptophyta; class Magnoliopsida; order Nymphaeales; family Nymphaeaceae; genus Nuphar; species Nuphar pumila. Next base: position 65,222,778 of record NC_143255.1, on the reverse strand, counting down.
CAAGCCAACAAATGAGGAAAAAATATAGTAAAAGCAAGCGAAACAAAATCTAAAATGATCTTAGGCCATCAAACAACTACATTGCATAAGGAAAATGCATGAAAGCATGCTCAACGAAACCCACAAACATGGATATGGGAAGAGGTATCTCACCTTCGTTGCATACCAAAATGGAAGAGAGAAGGAAGGGCTCAACCAAGCTCGTGGTGTAGGAGGGAGTCCCGACTTGGTACCGACTACTACACCTAAGCTCAAGGGAGGAGCACGACTATGGAGGAGGAAATCTCATGGTTGGGGGATTGAGAAGAGAGGGGAGAGCAAGAGAAGAGAGAGAAAGGAAAATCGCCCACTAGGGCTCTCCTCCTTTCTCTAAGGATTAAGTAGGTAGGGTTTTTAATTGAACGACTAAGATTAGCCTAGGAAAGATGGAGGGCTGGGGTGATCCACGCCCCCCCCATAGCCGCCCACTCCACCTATCAAAAACCTGTTTTCAAAACTTTCAAAAGGACTTTAAAAAACGCCACTCCTTGAGGTTTTAAAATGCCATTAAAGTTATGGAAAGATTACAAGGGATGTCCTAGGGTTGCCGCCCCTTCTAGCTTCTAGAAGTGCGCCATTTAGGATGCATTTAAATCCTTTCAAAATTGCCATGGGTTGCCGCCCACTTGGCCAACCCACGGCTGGGATTCAAATGAAAGTTGGGGTTTTTACACCCCTACCACCGCCCAGCTGGTCAGCCATTGACCAGATGGTCAGCCATTGACCAGCTGGTCCTCATGGCCACAAACGTCCACTAGAGAGGCGCCATGTGGGTCTGGGTCGTCCCATGGGTCTGGGCCATCTCCAGATCCAAAAATGATAATTAAATATTATAAAAGAAAATGCTCATTTAATGCTTTAAAATAAAAATTGTCTTCATCACATAATATATTCATTTTTAAATTCCCAATCACCATATAATTTTTAAAGCTTTATAGAGAAATTTTCCATCGTTTGCGAGAAATGCTCTCGTTACGACTCACGTACTATCAATATGCAATTTTAGTAATTCACATGCACTGACGGAGTTTCTTCGTTGTTTAGGTCTCAAATTCGGGGACAAACTATACATATATATTATAAATTTACCTTGAAATTTTTAGAAGTTAATTCATCCAGAATTGGGCTCTTCTAACTCATATATTATACTTACGCAATTTCAGATCTCGCTTATTATGAACCAAAATTCAAGGCATAATTCACATAATATCTAATTATGCATGCTTCAACCTCGTAAAAATGCGAAAGTATACACCTCAACTTTACGCAAACAGTGAATTCCTCAAAAAAAATTATGGGTCTTACATTATCCCATTACCAGGGCTTGGGTCGTCACAAGATTTGTGACAATTGCGTCATCATTTTCATGACAACTGAAGAATGTGCCTTGTTACCTAGGCGAGGTCGTCAACCATGATAAAATATATTTGAAGATAAATGAGGAAGATATTTAAAAAGGAATATCCCCACTGTCGGAGATAATGTCGCCACAAACATCGCGACTATCTTTGTTATAAAATGATAAAGTTTGGCCCAAAAATGCTTTTCAGTAGAACAAAAAGTAAATTTTATTGATAATGGATTCAAAGACAAAGAGGGGGTGGGCAGACAGTTTGCCACCACTCTTGATATTCAGTAGATACATTGGGTCTAGGAAATACAGACAAAGGAATGAAGGAATCCCAAGTGTATTTGGTTACAGGGTATGCCTGATCATGCATATATTTTAGAGATTTTTCATATAAAAATATGCATGATTTCATGAGAAAATGATTTAAAAACCCAATTTTATGTTAGTTTTGAGTAAATGTGCTAAAATGATTTAAAAATAGAAAATGCATGAAAAATAGTTTTATTTTACATTTTTATGCATATTTTAGTTTTTGTTATATTCATAGTAGTTTAGTTTTAGTTTGCAATTAAAAATGAAATAAAAAAAATAATAATAGAGAAAAATATTTTTTTCATTTTAAGTGTTTGTTTTTTTTAGAAAAGAAAAATTTTTTTAGAATAGTTTTTTTTAGTTCTTTATAAATAAGTTTTGTTTTTAAATCTTTGAAAATTTTATAATAAACTGGTATATAGTTTTTTTTTATTTTTAAAAATTGCAAAAATAAACACAAACCGGTTTAACCGGTTTGCTTTTCAAAATAAAACTGTTTCAAACCGGTGAACCGGTTTGAATGGCTTTTAAAAAACCGAAAAGGGGCAAACATTTTGATTGTCTCCCCCTTCCTGAGCTACAGCCCTCTCTTCTTCTCCTTCCTCTCCACTTCTCCTAATCCTTTCTTCTCCTTCTCCCTCTTTCTATCTTCTTCCCTGTTTTCCGGTGGAGAGAATTCCAGCAACGGCGGCGGCGTACGGGAGGAGGCCGGCCATTCTTCTCTAACCCCTCAGGTTCACGGTGAGTGCTGAGTGCTCTGCATCTTCTCCTTCTTCTTCTTCCTCTTCTTCTTCTTCTTCTTCTTCTTCTTCTTCTTTTTTCTTCCTACTTCTTCTTCTTCTTCTTCTTTTACTTCTGCTCCTAATCTACATCATCTTCTTCTTTTTATACTTCTTTCTCTTATTCTTCTTCCGATTCTTCATTTTTCTTATTCTTTTTCATTTTTAATCGAGTTCTGTTTTGATTTCTGTGTGAAACGAAAAGAAAAAAATACAGATCGCATGTTTTTTTCTTTTTCTTTTTGATTTTCCTGTTTGAGATTCAAGTTGGATTATATGTACTGGTCGGAGCTCTTGACTGCTGTAAAGAACATGTCGGAATATGGATACACTGTTTAATTGCCTGAAATCTCTGAGTCTGCCGGAGATGCTGATCGGAATCTCCTGGTTTAGCCAGAATAATCCGGTGACTGTTTGAAATTCCGGTGGTTATCTTCTGTTATTTGAAATTCCAACGATTATTCATTTGTGCATTCACCAAATTTTAAAATGTTACTGAAAGTTGATCGATCATATGGATCAATCGCTACATTTTCTGGTGAAAGCTAAGTTCTGGAATTACTAGTCACCGTATCTTCCGGTGAACATTTCTGATAATTGAATTCTCAGTGATTACTTTTAAAAAAAATTTCAATCGGATGGCTGAATCCGATGTGAATGTGGAGAGCCACTGAGTTTTGGATCACTGCTACTGTTTTATGGTAACAGTAATGAACCCTGAGCATTATAGTTTCATTGAATTCCTTCAAGGGGGTTGTTCTCTGATCATCATTTGAAGGCTGTATCTAATCTTTGCTGTCATTTTCTGTTGATATTTGAATAGAAATCGTTGTATTAATTGGTTGATACAATCCAGTTCTATGGATCAGATTGAATGATTAAATTTGCTGAATGAATTGCTACAAAGTTGCTGAATTTCAAATATATTGATTGAAGAGTGTTGTGAGTGAATTGAAAACCTTGGTGGATGTTTGAAATATCAGTGAATGATAATATTGCTTAAATCCAGTAAATATCAAATGCATGCAATGCTAAGTTTCACAGTGTATTTTTTCATGAATTTCACTGTTGATTCCCAATAAGTTTCATTGTAAATTTTTCACTAAGTGTTAGCTGGAGCAAATTTGAGTTTCACTAAGAATTGTTGAGAATTGATTGTTGATGCTTCATTTTAAAGAATATTAATTCATTAGTTTGTAGTTGTTTAGTTTAATATACCAATAGTTAATTGTTAGTTCATTAATAGTTAGTAATTAGATTAATCAATTAGTTAGTAGTAGATTTGATTAGCATCTTTGTGATAGTTAGCATTTTATTTCATGTCAATTAGTAGTTAGTAATCATTTTTAATTAGAGGTGTCATTTAGATTTTATAATTCTTTTAGTATAGTTTTATCCTTCTATCTTTTGTACTGCTTGTGTTCATTTGATTTGTGCAGGATCGCACAGGAGTGGAGCTAAAGCGATACGTGACACGGGAAGTACAAGAATAGAAGATGTTTTTCTTTTATTTTAGAATTTAGGCATTTAATTCTGGGTTTGTAAATATTGCACTTTACGCCCTCTGCGAAGGGTATTCATTTGTTTTAATAGCTAGTTGTTTTTACTTTTCTGAACATTTTATATTTCAATAATTCGACAATAAAGATTAATTTAGACTTGTGTACTTGAATACGATATATTCCCGTTCCCTGAGTTCGACCCGGTCTCATCCACTAGTGAGAACCAGTTTTTATTATTTGATGTTTGGTTTTCACATGTTTTACATTTAAAAATCTTTTAAAAATTACAACGATTTTAAAGAAGACATCAAATTTTTGGCGCCGTTGCCGGGGAACGGCGTAATATTAGTATTCACTTTATTGCCTAGTGTTTGTGTTGCATTTAGGTTTAGAACCACGTATGTGCATATCTTAGAGAAGAGCTTACTTTTCTGCACAGCCCACCTATTAGGATTCCCTTAGAGGTGACTGTGTACGATTGGTACCGTACACATAGATTTTATATTTCTTTGCATAATCTCTGTTATGTGTAACTGTGTGGTGTTTGTTTAGTTTTTGTTGTTTTTAGTTTACCCGCTTTGTGGTTTGCGTGGTTTGGCCGCTTAGTGCGTTAGTTAGGTAGAAAACCCAAAGTTAGGACGTGAGCTACACCGGTCTACTACGAGGTGTATGCAAGGGTGACGCTCACTTGACCCTGAGCTGGTAGAGCCGATTGAGGACCCCGAGTCCCTTATTAGGAGAGCCCAGAGATCTGCAACCATGGCTGAGAATCAGCAGATTACTCGTCCTCCGAGGGAGTATTTCATGCCCAACACTTACACTCCCGCCTCCTGCATCACAAGACCTGATGTAGGAGCAAACCATTTTGAGATAAAGGCCAGTGTGATCCAAATGTTACCCTCGTTTTATGGCCTTAGCAATGAAGACCCATATCGTCATCTCGATGAATTTTTAGAGATTTGCTCGACAGTGCGAATCAACAACTTTGGAGATGACGCGATGAGGTTGACCCTGTTCCCCTTCTCTCTGAAGGACAAAGCAAAGAGTTGGTTAAAATCATTAGATACTGTTCGAATTACCACTTGGGAACATATGCAAAGAGAATTTTTAAAGAAATATTTCCCAATTGGTAAAACGAACCAGTTTCGTAAAGCGCTAACCAGTTTTTCCCAAATTGAAGGAGAACAGTTTCATGAGTCATGGGAGAGATTGAAAGATCTACTCCGCAAGTGTCCCCACCACCAGGTGCCTCGCTGGCAACTGGTGCAATATTTCTATGACGGTCTTACTGAAAAGAACCGTCAAATGGTGGATGCCGCGTGTGGGGGCACATTTATGCTCAAAAGTGAGGATGAAGCATGGTCGCTTTTTGAGACATTGAGTGAGAATTCGATGTACCATGCGACAGCCTCACGGTTTGATAGGGCTGCACCTGCACAAGATAACATTAAGAAGGCAGGTATTTTCGAGTTAGGGATGAACCTTGAGTTGAGCAACAAGGTAGACCAACTGTCCCAGAAATTAGATCAGTTTTTGTTGGGTCCCTCCCCTGCCATGCAGGTGTGCGCGTTGTGTGCGAGTCCTGCACACCATGTCTTCGAGTGCCCAGTTGCGCCACAATATCCTGAGTTTGTCCAAGAGCAAGCTCAGATGGCTCAAAACTTCGCTAGGCCCGTACCTAATCCATTTTCCAACACTTATAACCCGGGCTGGCGAAATCATCCCAATTTCTCATGGCGCAACTCACAGATCCACCCACCCAACCCTTCCCTGAGTCAACCAAGTCAAGGCGGTTATGCACCTGGATTTCAGAGATCCAGTTATCCCCCAACCCAACCTGTTTATACTCATCCCAACCAGTCTCATGAGCCTTCGCATAGTCAGTCCTTCGAGGACAAGATGCTACAAGCATTTTCTGATATTAAAGCGAATTTGAGCTCTCATAATCAGTCTATTGCAAAATTAGAGACTGAAATGGGGCAGCTTGCCGAAGCACTTAGCAGGCGAAGTGAGGGGACATTACCTAGCCAGCCTATTGTCAACCCTAAGGGAAAGGAACCCATGCGTAGCTTGCATATGACCGATGCACATAAAGAGCAAGCTCAAGTAGTAACCCTTAGGAGTGGGAAGCAGTACCAAGCGAGGGAGGCTGCAAAAGAAAGAGAGAAAATAAGCGAGAAGCAGTCTGTCCCTAATATTTTACCTGAGGAAAGCGAGAAGGTTCTTCCATCTGAGCCTTCACCATCCTACATTCCCAAAGCCGCCTTTCCTGAGGTGTTAGAAAGGCCGAGAGCATTAGGTAAGTCCGGAGTGAACATGCAAGAGATGATTGAGATATTCAAGCACGTTCAGATAAACCTCCCCTTACTAGATGCTATTCAACAGGTCCCTGCATATGCAAAGTTCCTCAAAGAACTTTGTACGCAGAAAAGGAAGTCGATGTCCCATGTGCAGAAAAAGATTTATTTAACTGGGCAGGTGAGCGCAGTATTGCAACATCAAACCCCACCTAAGCTCAAGGACCCAGGGACTCCTATCATTTCTTGCGTCATAGGAAACATCACTGTTGGGCGTGCGTTGCTCGACCTTGGGGCAAATGTTAACATCTTGCCGGGTTTTTTTTATGACCAATTTGGATTGAAAGAGATGAAACCTACACCTATGACTCTTCAGCTCGCAGATAGATCTATCAAGGTCCCAAGAGGGATACTTGAAGATGTTTTAGTCAAGGTGGAGGATTGTTATTTCCCTGTCGACTTCATGATATTAGATATGGAGGGAGTTGATAGTCCACAGCAGACTCCTATTATTCTCGGTCGCCCCTTCCTAGCTACCGCCAATGCGTGCATCAATTGCCGCACTGGTGCGATGGATGTGTCATTCAGAAATAGGAAGATACGGCTAAACATTTTTCGTGCTACTATGGGCCCTGCTGTTGAGGAGGCTTCTTTCGAGGTTGATGTCATTCAAGAGCTCGTAGAAGCAGAATATGCTTGGTTATTGAGTAATTCACCTAATGAGGAGGATAAGGAATCATTAGATGAAGATCATCTAGAATTACGTGAAAATCAGATAGGTGAGTTAAGTTGGATCGAGCACTTTGAGCCATTTAGAGGTAGACAGGACGGGAACATAGTGCGCAGTGTCACTGATGACACTATTTTTCATAGAGAGCCCGATTGAGTCTGACTTCATGTCCATTGATCTCATGGACGATGAAGGATTTTTCCAGAGATCCGTCTGGCTGGGGACGTGAAACTTAGCGCTTTATGGGAGGCAACCCATATTCTGTACAATTTTACATTTGTTGTTAGGATTTGTAGATTTCATTTGGTTTTATTTTTCGTTTTCTATCTTTTCTATGAGTTTCATGTTTTGTCATGTATACATTACATTCATTACATTCATAGAACGTGTTTTTTTTAATTCATGTCAGGTCATTCTACTCTTTTCCCTCATTTATTTCTCTCATGTGCATGCACTTAGTTTCATTCAAGCATGGAGGAGTGCCACTGGGACAGTGTCATTCAAGCATGGGGGAGGGTGTAGTTTGCACACCTTGATATTTCTGTTTACGTTCTTGCACATTTTACACATATCTCATGAAAAGTAGATTTTTAAAGAAAGAGTTTGAACTTATATGAATGTTATTTCAAATCTGATGTTTTTAGAGGATTTTTAAGCTCCACGAAATTTTTTTCTGACATAGATCTAAAAATTATGGTTATTTATGCGGATTTCAAAGAAATGATGATAGATACATGTTGGAATTTATTTTGAATCATAAATATGAATATGCACAATGCTATTTTTGAAAAACTAAGCAAATGAACAAAAACGTAAAAATGAGCTCAAAAAGTGAGAAAAAGCATGCGTTAGGTTGTTTGGATAATTTCACAATCCTTAGTAGATGGAACTTAGATGTAAGTTGAAACTTTTAATTGCATTTTCGAAAAGGAGAGTGGAAAACTTCGTGATCCTAAGTAACTGAGAACAGATACAAGTTGAAATATTTGACTCTCATGTTATAAAGGTGAATGAAGGAAGTCACTTTTATGTCTTAGTTGATATCTTTTGGTATGTATTGAAAAAGTATAGAAGATATTGATATTGCACAAGGCATAAAAGCAGACCACACACAAGCTTTAAGAGAAGAATGAATACGCAAAAAGAAAAAGCATAAAAAAATGAAAAAATTGAGAAAAGAGCTGAAAAAGAGAGAAAAGTTCAGTGCTTAGAAGTGTGATTGAGAAAACCTGTGCAGAAAACATATGAGTGAGGATAAGTAAATAATAATATGTTTTTATTGGATTTTCTAAGAAAAAAACATAAATAATTGTGATATTTAGAAAAGTGAAAGAAATTCTTTTTCTGTGGTGGTATATAAAAGATTCTAATTATATTGTGATTTTGAAATAACAGGAAATATTTGTGAAAATAAAGTCTTTGATTACCTATTGCTTATGAGGATGTGTAATATTTTGCATACATGACAAAGATGTTTGTGGGTAGCATCACTGCAAACCCTCACGAGACCTTACTCGTCCACTGGGGTAACCCAGGGGTTGAAAGAGCTTGTTGCATGAGCTAAATGCAACCGTGATTCCTACGAAAGTGAGTTAGGTGATAGTTTGATTTCTTGCATTTTTCTAGTTTGCTCGCGGACTAGCAAAACATAAGCATGGGGGTATTTGATCATGCATATATTTTAGAGATTTTTCATATAAAAATATGCATGATTTCATGAGAAAATGATTTAAAAACCCAATTTTATGTTAGTTTCGAGTAAATGTGCTAAAATGATTTAAAAATAGAAAATGCATGAAAAATAGTTTTATTTTACATTTTTATGCATATTTTAGTTTTTGTTATATTCATAGTAGTTTAGTTTTAGTTTGCAATTAAAAATGAAATAAAAAATAATAATAATAGAGAAAAATATTTTTTTCATTTTAAGTGTTTGTTTTTTTTAGAAAAGAAAAAAAATTTTAGAATAGTTTTTTTTAGTTCTTTATAAATAAGTTTTGTTTTTAAATCTTTGAAAATTTTATAATAAACTGGTATATAGTTTTTTTTTATTTTTGAAAATTGCAAAAATAAACACAAACCGGTTTAATCGGTTTGCTTTTCAAAATAAAACTGTTTCAAACTGGTGAACCGGTTTGAATGGCTTTTAAAAAACCGAAAAGGGGCAAACATTTTGATTGTCTCCCCCTTCCTGAGCTACAGCCCTCTCTTCTTCTCCTTCCTCTCCACTTCTCCTAATCCTTTCTTCTCCTTCTCCCTCTTTCTATCTTCTTCCCTGTTTTCCGGTGGAGAGAATTCCAGCAACGGCGGCGGCGTACGGGAGGAGGCCGGCCATTCTTCTCTAACCCCTCAGGTTCACGGTGAGTGCTGAGTGCTCTGCATCTTCTCCTTCTTCTCCTACTTCTTCTTCTTCTTTTTCCTCTTCTTCTTCTTCTTCTTCTTCTTCTTCTTCTTCTTTTTTTTTTTCTTCCTACTTCTTCTTCTTCTTTTACTTCTGCTCCTAATCTGCATCATCTTCTTCTTCTTATACTTCTTTCTCTTATTCTTCTTCTGATTCTTCATTTTTCTTATTCTTTTTCATTTTTAATCAAGTTCTGTTTTGATTTCTGTGTGAAACGAAAAGAAAAAAATACAGATCGCATGTTTTTTTCTTTTTCTTTTTGATTTTCCTGTTTGAGATTCAAGTTGGATTACATGTACTGGTCGGAGCTCTTGACTGCTGTAAAGAACATGTCGGAATATGGATACACTGTTTAATTGCCTGAAATCTATGAGTCTGCCGGAGATGCTGATCGGAATCTCCTGGTTTAGCCAGAATAATCTGGTGACTGTTTGAAATTCCGGTGGTTATCTTCTGTTATTTGAAATTCCAACGATTATTCATTTGTGCATTCACCAGATTTTAAAATGTTTACTGAAAGTTGATCGATCATATGGATCAATCGCTACATTTTCTGGTGAAATCTAAGTTCTGGAATTACTAGTCACCGTATCATCCGGTGAACATTTCTGATAATTGAATTCTCAGTGATTACTTTGAAAAAAAATTTCAATCGGATGGCTGAATCCGATGTGAATGTGGAGAGCCACTGAGTTTTGGATCACTGCTACTGTTTTATGGTAACAGTAATGAACCCTGAGCATTATAGTTTCATTGAATTCCTTCAAGGGGGTTGTTCTCTGATCATCATTTGAAAGCTGTATCTGATCTTTGCTGTCATTTTCTGTTGATATTTGAATAGAAATCGTTGTATTAATTGGTTGATACAATCCAGTTCTATGGATCAGATTGAATGATTAAATTTGCTGAATGAATTGCTACAAAGTTGCTGAATTTCAAATATATTAATTGAAGAGTGTTGTGAGTGAGTTGAAAACCTTGGTGGATGTTTGAAATATCAGTGAATGATAATATTGCTTAAATCCAGTAAATATCAAATGCATGCAATGCTAAGTTTCACAGTGTATTTTTTCATGAATTTCACTGTTGATTCCCAATAAGTTTCATTGTAAATTTTTCACTAAGTGTTAGCTGGAGCAAATTTGAGTTTCACTAAGAATTGTTGAGAATTGATTGTTGATGCTTCATTTTAAAGAATATTAATTCATTAGTTTGTAGTTGTTTAGTTTAATATACCAATAGTTAATTGTTAGTTCATTAATAGTTAGTAATTAGATTAATCAATTAGTTAGTAGTAGATTTGATTAGCATCTTTGTGATAGTTAGCATTTTATTTCATGTCAATTAGTAGTTAGTAATCATTTTTAATTAGAGGTGTCATTTAGATTTTATAATTCTTTTAGTATAGTTTTATCCTTCTATCTTTTGTACTGCTTGTGTTCATTTGATTTGTGCAGGATCGCACAGGAGTGGAGCTAAAGCGATACGTGACACGGGAAGTACAAGAATAGAAGATGTTTTTCTTTTATTTTAGAATTTAGGCATTTAATTCTGGGTTTGTAAATATTGCACTTTACGCCCTCTGCGAAGGGTATTCATTTGTTGTAATAGCTAGTTGTTTTTACTTTTCTGAACATTTTATATTTCAGTAATTCGGCAATAAAGATTAGTTTAGACTTGTGTACTTGAATACGATATATTCCCGTTCCCTGAGTTCGACCCGGTCTCATCCACTAGTGAGAACCGGTTTTTATTATTTGATGTTTGGTTTTCACATGTTTTACATTTAAAAATCTTTTAAAAATTACAACAATTTTAAAGAAGACATCAATGCCCCAGACCACTGATCCGACTGCAGATCAAATTCTGGCATGTGGCCCGTCGGGAAGCGAGTGTTGACAGGAATCTGCCACTGCGATAACTGTCTGAGACACCTTTCTGGCTGATAGTCGACACAGAAGAAGAGACCAAGCAATCTGTAGCGCTTGCTACGAGCATAAGTGTAACGAGGAATTGATTCTCGCCTGTTGAAGCAATCCCAAAGGATCTCCTCCTGATGCAGACTATCGATCAAAGCTTGATACTGAATGGCCGATTTTGGCTTTTTACTGTTGAATTTGAAGGAACTGGCCTTTGACGACACATGTCGCAGGAACCAAGACTGCAGAGCATAAGTGCATCTATCCATCAGAATGGTCTCTTCAAGGGCAAAGCGAGCTAAGCCTCGGTAGAGAAAGGCTAAAGCTGCCATGAAAATTGAAAGTTGACAGGTCTACTTGCTTCCCCATCTTCGAAAGAGTTGGGTGACTCTGACATCGATGAAATTCTGACCGTCCTGAAAGAATGCCAATCCCACTGTGCATAGGACCATGGCATGCTGAATTTTGTCTTTCGCTGCTCGAGACAAGGTGTCAACTTCCTCATAGGCTCCATACTTATGATAGAGCCCAAACAAGTCGATGAACTGACTTCCGTTGATCTCAGTGAGATGCCAAGATCTTCTCCCTGTTGCTCTAGCTAATGCTTCTCAAACATCTACCCCTTTGACATTGATCAGGAATTGTTGCTCGACAGGATCATGTGGCTGACCCGCTGGTTCTGACAATCCCATAATGTCATTGAATTCATCCATCAGCAGAGTCATTTCTCCCCATGGAAACCAAAATGTGCAGGTACGTGGATTCCACCGTTCTGCCATAGCCTGAATCAGACTTTCGTTGATGGTTTGCTTGCCTACTGCTGATGTCATCTTCAATCCATAGTCATCCAAGTGATTTGAGAACATACGTTAGAAGGTGGCGAACCAAGAATAATACCACCGAGGGAAGAAGAAATGAGACTGGATAACCCGATGATCTGGGGATCCATCCCTTATCTGATAGAAGATATAATCTCTGGGAAAGACAACATCAAAGGAATTTAACGCCATCGAAATGATACTGGTGCAAAGAAGAATAAGGAGAATTAGATAGAATGCAGGACTTACGGATAGACTCTTGGAGGAAAGGAGAATAAATATAAATCCTGAAAATTTTGAAAGATTGAGGAAATTTAAAAGAATTTTCTAGGGTTTTTGAAGAAAAATTTGATCCAAAAGGGAAAAGAATGTACATAAAGGAAAAATATACACCTGAGGTTTCTAAAAATAAGAGGAAATTTTGAATAATATACCCAGGGTTTTGAAAAGGCTTGATATATATAGGAGAATACAAGGAAACATTGCATAATCATAGCTGCACAAACAAAGATGCACATACAACACTCCCTAAAGGCCAACTCTAAATGCAATATTTGAAATGGCTTGTAGGACCTTAATCCTAACTCTATGGTTCAGATCATCTGATTCCAATCAAGGTATGTCGATATACTCAAGCCGAAGCTCGAAGTACGTAGCATAGAAATATTTTTCCGGTTATAAGGTAATGGCTTCCCAACATCCTTGAGCACCTACCGATGTACCTCGGACTATGGTCCTTAGGTACGTGGAAAGGGGGCACTAACCCAAATAAGTGGTCCAGTTGTGAGGCTCTCTCCCGAACTATGGTTCAGTGAGACAGCCCAACAATGTGAAGTCTGGGACAATATAGGTAGGGATGTTTTCGAAAACATGTTCAACATGCAATAAAAGATGTCTCTAATGCAAGTCCTAAAGAGATATAATTTTAAATAAAGAGAAGCATACACTTGCATACATTATTTGCATTTAATCCCTAGAATTGAGGGGAGTTGTATTTCAGACCTAAGTCTAAGTGAGCATGGATATATCTCCTCAATATTGTCCTACCAAACCATACTTAGATCCTATATGCATAATGTTAGCTAGGACAGAGTCTAGGCTCCTAAGGTTTTGCATGGAAATGAAGCTGACATTTGTACAATACAGACTTTATATAATATCAAAGCAAAGCAAAAGACATAAGTTCGACCGGACGAAGACGATGTCCCATCTCGGTCGCCAACTCCTGTGATCATGCAAAATTTTTCCTTTCGGTTTCTTTCTTCCTTCTCTTCGCCTTTCTAGCCTTTATTCCCTTTTAAAGGGGAATAAAAGATAAAAAAGAAGAGAGAAAAGAAAAGGAAGAAGAGAGAGGAACTCTTTTGCAAGGTCTCATTTGACCAAAGAAATGTTTTGAAAATCACTCACCTCCGTTTTAAAAATTTACGAGAAAATGGAGAGACGGGATTGTGCGAGAGACAAATTTATGAATAGAAGTCGGAGATGGGTTTAATCGATATTTGCGCCTCCTATTTTATAACAGGAGGCCGTTAGACTTTTTACAAGGGAGGTCCAAAAAGTGTTTTGGAAATTTTTAAAAAGTAGTTCCCTTTTAAGGATTTTTCTAAAAAATGGTTTTAAAATAAGAAGAAACTTTCAAAATGGGCTATCTAAAAACCCATTGTTTGCATTTTCTTTTTTTCCATTTTGAGTTTTTGGTTCTTTTTCTTTATATTTTCTATTTTTATTTTTATTTTTTGTGTTTTTGAAATAAAAACTCTGAAACTATGAGAAAATAAGAAATTTAAAGCTATTTTTTTGTAATTTTGAGAAATATTTACAAAAAGATGGATTTTCTGAGAATTCAAGTTCTGATCTTTTGAAATTTCTTTAGAAAACGGGTTTGGATCCAATTTTTGAGGAAATATTTGAGTTTTTGGACCTCAAATCAAGAAATATAGGACAGTGGATCCAAATGGACACTGGATGGATTGTCTGAGCCTTTCACAAATTATTTTGGTAATTTTTTTTAGTTTTGAAAATTGGATAACGAGGCTCAGATTGGGATTTTGGCACTGGATTCGAATCCAAAATTGAGTCAGATATAGAAAATGGATTCGATTCCAGTAGATCTGAGAAACAAATTGAAATTTTGAGTGAAAATGGGGGCCAGGGGCAAAAAGGGAATATTTATGAAATTTTAAAAAAATTGGGGGTGTTCATAGTAAGGATACATCATGGTGGAACGAGGATGTCAGATTAGCTATTAAGGTTAAAAGAGAGTGTTATATAAATCTAAGTAAGAGTCGTGATAATGAGAATTTGGAGAAATATATGACTGCAAAGAAGGAAGCTAAAAAAGTAGTTCGAAACGTGAGGGATATGATATATAAGGAGGTTTATGACAAGTTGGATACCAAAGAAGGCGAGAATGATATTTATAGGCTTGCAAAGATGAGAGAAGAAATCAAGGGATGTGGGTATGGTAAGATGTATCAAAGATGAAACACAAAGGGTTTTAGTCAAAGATGAGGAGATTAAGGAGAGATGGAAAGATTATTTTGATAAGCTATTTAATTAAAGTCATGCTCAGGATCTTGGAGACTTCTCCATTCCTTTTCATGAGATGAATCGTGACTTCATGCGCAAGATTCAAAAGAAAGAAATTGCAGAGGCTTTGAAGAAAATGAAATCAAGAAGGGCAGTTGGCCCAGATGGTATACCTATAGAGGCTTGGAAATGCTTGGGAGAGAAAGGTTTAGAATGGTTGACAAATCTTTTTAACAAGATTGGCGGACAAATAAGATGCCTAATGAGTGGAGGAAGAGTACTTTGGTGCCTCTATATATAAATAAGGGTGATATACAAGATTGCACAAACCATCATGGTATAAAACTCATGAGTCATACTATGAAACTTTGGGAGAGGGTGATTGAGTCTAGGATGAGGAAGGTTGTCATGATATCGGAGAATCAATTTGGTTTTATGCCTGGAAGATCAACAATGGAAGCTATACATCTTCTTAGACAACTTATTGAGAGAAATAGAGAGAGGAACAAAGATTTGCATATTGTTTTTATTGATTTGGAGAAGGCATACAATAGAGTACCTAAGGACGTTCTCTGGTGGACAATGATGAAGAAAGGTGTTTCTCTCAAGTACATTAGTATAATTAAAGATATGTATGAAGGAGTAGTAACCAATGTCCGCAATTGTGGAGGGGTGACAACCAATTTTCCTATAACGGTTGGGTTACATCAAGGATCTGCTTTAAGTCCTTTCCTATTTGCTATAGTGATGGATGAGCTTACGAGATCAATTCAAGAAAATGTGTCATGGTGCATGTTGTTTGCTGATGATATTGTTTTGATTGATGAGTCTAGAGCTGGGGTTAATGCTAAGTTAGAATTATGGAGACAAACATTGGAAGCAAGAGGTTTTAAGTTGAGTAAGAGTAAGACAAAATATATGGAATGTCGGTTTAGTAAGCAACGAAGTAGTGATGGGAGTTTAGTGAAGCTTGGTGAGCAAGAAATACTGGTGAATGATTGTTTCAAATATTTGGGATCTATCATTCAAAAGTATGGAGAAATTGATGGAGATGTAAATCATAGGATAAAGGTTGGGTGGATGAAGTGTAAAAGTGCAACTAGAGTGTTGTGCGATCGTAGAATGCCATTGCGGTTAAAGGGAAAGTTTTATAGGAAGACTATTAGGCCTGCTTTGCTATATGGTACAAAATGTTGGGCTGCCAAGAGAAATCATATTCAAAAAATGAGTGTAGCTGAGATGCATATATATGTGGAAATACAATAAAAGATAAGATTCAGAATGAGGAGATACGTAAGAAGGTAGGCATTGCACCCATTGAAAATAACATGAGAGAGAATCATTTACGGTGGTTTGGACATATTCGACAAAGGCCTAATGATGCTCCACTTAGAAGGATGGAGAAATGAGAAAATATATTAGTTAAAAGAGGTCGGGGTAGGCCTAGAAAGACTTGGATGGAGATGATAGGAAAGGATATGAATGCTTTGAACCTCATCGAGGACATGGCACTGGATAGAAATGATTGGAGGAGAAGGATTCATGTGGAAGACCTAGAATGATTTTCTTTTTTGGTTCATATCGCCGACCCCAATTGTTTTGGGATGAACGCATAGTTGTTGTCGTAGCCTTAGAACACATATATGCATGATTGAGTCACTATGAAACTTTTTGTACAGCGTTAGAACACATGCACGCAAGATTGAATCACTATGAATTTTTATTGATAGCCTTACAACACATATATGCTTGATTGAATTACTATGAATTTTTTTTGACAACATTAGAACATAAATATGCATGATTCAGTGACGATGAATTTTTTTTGACAGCCTTAGAACACGTATATGCATGATTGATTCACAATATTTTTTTTTTACTGCATTAGACCATATATATGCATGATTGAATTGCTATGATTTTTTTTGACAATGTTAGGACACATATATGCATGTTTGAGTCACTATGAACTTTTTTGACAGCCTTAGAACACATGTATGCAAGATTGAATCACTATGAACTTTTTTTGATAACCTTAGAACACACATATGCATGATTGAAACACAATAAAAAATTTTGATAGCCATAGAACACATATATACATGATTCAAATTTTTTTGATAGCCTTAGAACACATATATGCATGATTGAATCACTATAACATTTTTTTGACTGCCTTAGAAGACATATATGCATGCGTGAAGTTTTTCTGATAGCCTTAGAACACATATATGCATGATTGAATCGCTATGAATTTTTTTTGACAGCCTTAGAACACATATATGAATGATTGAATCACTATGAAATTTTTTTGACAACATTGGAACACATATATGCATGATTGAGTCACTATGAAATTTTTTTGACAGCCTTAGAACACAATATACATGGTTGAATAAATATGATTTTTTTTTTAAGAAGATTAGAAAACAAATATGCATGATTGAGTCACTATAAAATTTTTTTGACAACCTTATAACATATATATGCATGATTGAAAATTTTTTGGTAGCCTAAGAACACATATATGCATGATTGAATCACTATATAAAGAATTTGACAAACTTAGAACACATATATGCTTGACTGAGTAACTATGATTTTTTTTTACAATGTTAGAACACCTATATGCATGATTGAGTCACTATGAATTTTTTTTGTCAGCCTTACAACGGATATTTGCATGATTGAATCACTATGAATTTTTTTAGACAGCCTTAGAACACATATATGCATGATTGAATCACAATGAATTTTTTTAGACAGCCTTAGAACTCATACATGCATGATCAAATCACTATGATTTTTTTTAGAGCCTTAGAACACATACGCATGATTGAATCACTATAATTTTTTTTTGACAGCCTTAGAACACATATATGTATGATTGAGTCATTATGAAATTTTTTGGACAGCCTTAGAACACATATATGGTTGATTGAATCACTATAATTTTTTTTTGATAG
This sequence comes from Nuphar pumila, assembly GCF_984573655.1. Lineage (NCBI taxonomy): Eukaryota > Viridiplantae > Streptophyta > Magnoliopsida > Nymphaeales > Nymphaeaceae > Nuphar > Nuphar pumila. The sequence continues at coordinate 65,205,135 of NC_143255.1, read as the reverse complement.
CCTTAGAACACATATATGAATGATAGAATCAGTCAATTTTTTTTTTGACAGCCTTAGAACACATATATGCATGATTGAGTCACTATGATTTTTTTTGGACAGCGTTAGTACACATGCATGCAAGATTGAATCACTATGATTTTTTTTTCTAGCCTTACAACACATATATCCATGATTGAATAACTATGAAATTTTTTTGACAACATTAGAACACAAATATGCAGTATTCAGTCACGATTAAATTTTTTTTGACAGCCTTAGAACACGTATATGCATGATTGATTCACAATTTTTTTTTTGAGAGCCTTGGAACATGTATATGTCTGACTGAGTCACTATGATTTTTTTTGACAACGTTAGAACACATATATGCTTGATTGAGACACTATGATTTTTTTTTTATAGCCTCAGAACAAATATACACATGATTGAATCACTATGAAATTTTTTTGACAGCCTTAGAATACATATATGCATCATTGAAATTTTTTTGACAGCTTTAAAACAGATATACGCATGATTGAATCACCATCAATTTTTTTTGAGAGCCTTATAACACATACATGCATGATTGAACCACTATGGGTTTTTTTTTTACAATGTTCGAACACAAATATGCATGAATGAGTCACTATAAAATTTTTCTGACAACCTTAGAACACATGTATGCTTGATTGAATCACTATAATTTTTTTTTCACAACGTTAGAACACATATGCATGATTGAGTCTCTATGATTTTTTTTTGACAGCCTTATAACACATGTATGCATGATTGAATCACAATGAATTTTTTTTTTACTGCTTTAAAACACATATATGTATGATTGAATCACTATGGATTTTTTGGACAATGTTAAAACACTTATATATTTGATTGAGTCACTATGAGTCTTTTTTGACAGCCATTGAACTCATACATGCATGATTAAATCCATAAGAATTTTTTTTGAACGCCTTAGAGCACATATATGCATGATTGAATCACTATGAAATTTTTTTGGCATCCTTAGAACACATATTCATGAATGAATAACTATCAAATTTTTTTGACAATGTTAGAACACATATATCCATGATTGAGTCACTATGAAATTTTTTTGACAGCCTTAGAACACATATATGCTTCATTGAATCACTATGATTTTTTTTAACAGCCTTAGAGCACATATACACATGATTAAATTTTTTTGACAGCCTTAGAACACATATCTGCAAAATTAAATCATAATGAATTTTTTTTGACAGCCTTAGAAGACATATATGAATGATTGAATCACCAAACGGTAGAACACGTATATGCATGATTGAGTCACTATGATTTTTTTTAGATAGCCTTAGAACACAAATATGCTTGACTCAATCACTATAAAAAAAATTTGACAGCCTTAGAACACATATATGCTTGACTGAATCACTATAATTTTTTTTTCACAACGTTAGAGCACATATATGCATGATTGAGTCACTATGAAATTTTTTAACAGCCTTAGAACACATGTATGCATGATTGCATTTTTTTGATAGCCTTAGAACACATATATACATGATTGAATCACTATGAATTTTTTTTGACAGCCTTAGAAAACATAAATGAATGATTAAATCACTTTGAATTTTTTTTGACAACGTTGGCACACATATATGCTTGATTGAGTCACTATGAATTTTTTTTTGACAGCCTTAGAAAACATGTATAAAAGATTGAATGACTAGGAATTTTTTTTGACTGCCTTAGAACACATATATGCATGATTGAATCAATATGATTTTTTTTTAACAATGTATATGCATGATTGAGTCACTATGATTTTTTTTTGACATCCTTATAACATATATATGCATGATTGAATTTTTTTGACAGCCTAGGAACACATATATGCATGATTGAATCACCATAAAAAAAATTTGACAGCCTTATATCACATATATGAACACAAATATGCATGATTGAATCACCAATGAACAAAAATATACATGATTCATTCACTATGATTTTTTTTTGACTGCCTTATAACACATATACGCATGATTAAAATCTTTTTGACAGCCTAAGAACACATATATGCATGATTGAATCACCCTAAAAAAAATTTGACAGCCTTAGAACACATATATGCTTGACCGAGTCACTATGATTTTTTTTTACAATGTTAGATAACATATATACATGGTTGTGTCACTATGAATTTTTTTTGACAGCCTTAGAACAAATATATGCACAATTGAATCACTATGAAATTGTTTGGACATACTTAGAACCCATATATGCATGACCGGAATTTTTTTGACAGCCTTACAATACATATATGCATGATTGAATCATTATTAAATATTTTTGAAAGCCTAAGAACACATATATGCATGATTGAATCACTATGAATTTTTTTGGACAATGTTACAACACATACATGCATGATTGAGTCACTGAATTTTTTTGATAGCCTTAGAACACATATATGCATGATTGAGTCACTATGATTTTTTTTTACTGCGTTATAACACTTATATGAATGATTCAAATTTTTTTGGCAGCCTTAGAAGATGTATATACATGATTGAATCATTATAAAAAAAATTTGACAGCCTTAGAACACATATATCCTTGACTGAATCACTATGATTTTTTTTTGACGATGTTAGAACACATATATGCATGATTGAGTCACTATGAAATTTTTTTAACAGCCTTAGAACACATATATGAATGATTGAATCACTATGAAATTTTTTTGACAGACTTAAAACACATATATGCATGATTGAAATTTTTTTGACAGCCTTAGCATACATATATGCATGATGGAATCACTATGAATTTTTTTTTATAGCCATGGAGCACATATATGAATGATTGAATCACTATAATTTTTTTTGACAGCCTTAGAACACAAATATGCATGATTGAGTCACTATGAAAATTTTTTGACAGCCTTAGAACACATGTATGCAAGATTGAATCACTATGAATTTTTATTGACAGCCTTATAACACATATACGCATGATTGAATTACTATGATTTTTTTTTTACAATGTTAGAACACATATATGAGTGATTGAGTCACTATGAATTTTTTTTGACAGCCTTAGAAAAAGTATTTGCAGGATTGAATCACAATAAATTTTTTTGACAATCTTAGAATACATATATGCTTGACTGAATCATTATGATCTTTTTTTGACATCCTTAGAACACATATTTGCATGATTGAATCACTATGAAATTTGTTTGACAACCTTAGAACATATATATGCATGATTGATTTTTTTTTACCAGCTTAGAACACATACATGTGAGACTGAATCACTATGAATGTTTTTTGACAATGTTAGAATACATATATACATGATTAAGTAGCTATGAAATTTTTTTGACAGCCTTAGAACACATGTATGCATGATTGAATCACAATGATTTTTTTTTTACTGCCTTAGAACACATATATGTATGGTTGAATCACTGTGATTTTTTTTTGACAATGTTAGAACACATATATGCATGATTGAGTCAGTATGAATTTTTTTTTAGAGCCTTAAAACTCATATATGCATGATTAAATCACTATAAAATTTTATTCACAGCCTTAGAACACATATACTCAAGATTGAATCACTATGATTTTTTTTTGACAGCGTTACAACACATATATGCATGATTGAATCACTATAAAAAAAATTTGACAGCCTTACAACAGATATATATGTGGTTGAAATTTTTTTGACAGCCCTAGAACACATATATGCCTGATTAAATCACTATAAATTTTTTTTGACAATGTTTGAACACATATATGCATGATTGTGTCACTATGAAATTATTTTGACAGCCTTAGAACACATATATGCATGATTGAGTCACTATTAAAAAATTTTGACTGCCATAGAACACATATATGAATAATTGAAATTTTCTTGAAAGCCTTAGAACACGTATATGTTTGATTGAATGACTGAAATTTTTTTGACAATGTTAGAACATATATATGCAGGATTGAGTCACTATAATTTTTTTTTAAGAGCCTTAGAACACATACATTCATGATTGAATCACTATGAATTTTTTTTGACAGGCTTAGACCACATATACGCGTGATTGAATTACTATGAAATTTGTTTGACAACGTTAGAACACATATATGCATGATTGAGTCACTATGAATTTTTTTTGACAGCCTTAGAACATATCTATGTATGAGCGAATCACTCTGGAATTTTTTTGACAGCCTTAAAATAGATATATACATAATTGAATCACTATGATATTTTTTTACAATGTTACAACACATAAGCGTGATTTAGTCACTATGAATTTTTTCTATGAGCCTTAGAACACATATATGCATTATTGAATCACTATGAAATTTTTTTGATAGCCTTAGAACACCTATATGCTTGATTGAATCACTACAACTTTTTTTTGACAACGTTAGAAGACATATATGCATGATTGTGTCACTATGAATTTTTTTTGACACCCTTAGAACACATATACGCATGTTTGACTCATTATGAAATTTTTTTGATAGCCTTGGAACACCTATATGCATGATTGAATCACTCTGACATTTTTTTCACAACCTTAGAACACCACTATGCATGATTGAATCTCTAAATTTTTTTTTTGACAACATTAGAACACGTATATGCATGATTGAGTCACTATGAATTTTTTTTGATAGCCTTAGAAGGCATATATGCATGATTGAATCACAATGAAATTTATTTAAAGGCTTAGATCACATTTGTGCACAATTGAGTCACTGTGAAATTTTTTTGACACCGTTATAACACATGTATGCGTGATTGAGTCACTATGAAATTTTTTTTATAGACTTAGAACACATATATGTATGACTGAATTTTTTTCGATAGCCTTAGAATGCATATATGCATGATTGAATCACTATAAATTTTTTTTGACTGCCTTAGAACACTTATATGCATGATTGAATCACCATGATATTTTTTTGATATCGTTGGAACACATATGCATGATTGAATCACCATGATATTTTTTTGATATCGTTGGAACACATATGCATGATTGAGTCACTATGAAATTTTTTTGACGGCCTTAGAACACTTGTATGCATTATTGAATCACTATGAAATTTTTTTGACAGCCTTATAACACATATTTGCATGATTGAATCACTATGAATTTTTTTTAACAGCCTTAGAACAAATATATGCATGATTGAAATTTTTTTGACAGCCATAGAACACATATAAGTATGATTGAATCACTATGATTTTTTTTTTACAGACTTAGAACACATATATGCATGATTGAATGACTGTAAAATTTTTTTGACAACGTTAGAACACATATATGCATGATTGAGTCACCTTGATTTTTTTTTGACAGCTTTAGAACCAGTATTTATGATTGAATCACTATGAAATTTTTTTGACAGCCTTAGAACACATATATGCATGATTGAATCACTATAAAAATTTTTTGACAACGTTAGAACACGTATATGCATGATTGAGTTACTATGAATTTTGTTTGACAGCCTTAGAACATGTATGCATGATGGAATCCCTATGGCTTTTTTTTATAGCCTTAGAACATATATATGCATGATTGAATCACTATAAAACTTTTTTTTAAATGTTTGAACACATATATGCCTGATTGAGTCAATATGAAATTTTTTTGACAGCCTTAAATCACATATATGCACGATTGAAATTTTTTTGACAACCTTAGAACCCATATACGTGAGTGAATCACTAGGAATTTTTTTTGGCAACGTTAGAGCACCTATATGCATGATTGAGTCACCATGAAGTTTTTTTGACGACCTTAGAACAAGTATGCATGATTGAATATCTACGAAAATTTTTTGACAGCCTTAAAACACATATATGCATGATTGAATCCCTATGATTTTTTTTTACATTGTTGGAACACATATATACATGTTTAAGTCTCTATGAAAGTTTTTTTGACAGCCTTAGGACTCATATGCATGATTGAATCACTATGAATTTCTTTTTATAGCCTTAGAACACCAATATGCATGATTGAATCACTATAAAATTTTTATGACAACGTTAGAACACATATACACATGATTGAATCACTATGAAATTTTTTGACAACGTTAGAGCACGTATATGCACGATTAAAATTTGTTTGACAACCTTAGAACACATATATACTTTAGTAAATCACTAGGAATTTTTTTTGACAACGTTAGAGCAAGTATATGCATGATTGAGTCACTATGAAGTTTTTTTGACGACCTTAGAACAAGTATGCATGATGGAATCACTATGAAATTTTTTTGACATCCATAAAACACATATATGCATGATTGAATCACTATGATTTTTTTTTTACATTGTTAGAGCACATATATACATGATTAAGTCTCTACGAAAGTTTTTTTGACAGCCTTAGGACTCATATATGCATTATTGAATCAGTATGATTTTATTTATAGCCTTAGAACATAGATATGCAAAATTGAATCCCTATAATTTTTTTTTTACAATGTTAGAACACATAAATGCATGATTGTGTCACTATGAAATATTTTTGACAACCTTAGAACACATATATGCATAATTGAATCACTATAATTTTTTTTTGACAACGTTAGAACACATATATGCATGATTGAGTCACTATGGGTTTTTTTTTTATACCCTTAGAACATATATATGCATGATTGAATCACCATAAATTTTTTTTGATAGCACTAGAACACACAAATGCATGATTGAATTTTTTTTGACTGCCATAGAACAAACGTATGCATGATTAAATCACAATAATTTTTTTTTGACAACCTTAGAACACATATATGAAAGTTTGAATCACTATGAATTTTTTTTGATATCCTTAAAACACATATATGCAAGTTTTAATCACTATGAAATATTTTTGGCAGGCTTAGAACACATTTACGCATGATTGAATCACTATGAAATTTTTTTGACAGCCTTAAAACACATATACGCATGATTGAGTCACTATGAAAATTTTCTTAAAGCCTTTGAACACATATATGCATGATTGAATCACTATATAATTTTTTTGACAGCATTAGAACACAGATATGCGTGATTGAATCAAATGATTGAATCATTATAATTTTTTTTACAGCCTTAGAACATATATACGCGAGATTGAATCACTATGAATTTTTTTTGACAGCCTTAAAACACATATATGCATGATTGAATCACTATGATTTTTTTTTGACAATGTTTGAACACATATGTGCATGATGGAATCACTATGAACTTTTTTTGACCGCCTTAGAACACATATATGCATAATTGAATCACTCTGAAATTTTTTTGACAATGTTAGAACACGTATATGCATGATTGAGTCACTATAAATTTTCTTTGACAGCCCTAGAACATGTATCCATGATTGAATCACTATAAAACTTTTTTTTTAACATTTGAACACATATATGCATGATTGAGTCACTATGAACACGTATGTATGCATTACAACACATATATGCGTGATTGAATTACTAGGTAATTTTCTTGACAGCTTTAGAACACGTATATGTATGATTGAATGACTATAAATTTTTTTTGACAATGTTAGAACACATATATGCAAGATTGAGTCACTATAAATTTTATTTAAGAGCCTTAGAACACATACATTCATGATTGAATCACTATGAAAATTTTTTGACAGCCTTAGAACACATATACGCGTGATTGAATTACTATGAAATTTTTTTGACAATGTTAGAACACATATATGCAAGATTGAGTCACTATGAATTTTTTTTACTGCCTTAGAACATATGTATGCATGAGTGAATCACTCTGGATTTTTTTTGACAGCCTTAGAATAGATATATACATAATTGAATCACTATGATTTTTTTTGACAATGTTAGAACACGTAAGCGTGATTGAGTCACTATGAAATTTTTCTGTGAGCCTTAGAACACATATATGCATTATTGAATCACTATGAAATTTTTTTGATAGCCTTAGAACTCCAATATGCTTGATTGAATCATAACTTTTTTTTGACAACGTTAGAACACATATATACATGATTGTGTCACTATGAAATTTGTTTGAGAACCTTAGAACACATATATGCATGATTGAATCACTATGAAAGTTTTTTGACACCCTTAGAACACATATACGCATGTTTGACCCATTATGAAATTTTTTTGATTGCCTTGGAACACCTATATGCATGATTGAATCACTTTGACATTTTTTTCACAACCTTAGAACACCACTATGCATGATTGAATCTCTAATTTTTTTTTTTAACAACGTTAGAACACATATATGCATGATTGGCTCACTATGAAGATTTTTTGACAGCTTAGAATAAATGTTTGCATGATTGAATCACTATGAAACTTTTTTAACTACCTTAGAACACATATATGCACGATTGAAATTTTTTTGATAGCTTAAGAATGCCTATAAACTTGATTGAGTCAGTATGAAATTTTTTGGACAGACTTAGAACACATATATGCATGATTGAATCACAATGAATTTTTTCTAACAGCCTTAGAACACATATATGCATGACTGAATTTTTTTTTACAGCCTTAGAACACATATAAGCATAATTGAATCACTATGAAATTTTTTTGACAGCCTTAGAACACATATATGCATGATTGAGTTAGTATGAATTTTTTTAGAGAGCCTTACAACACATATATGCATGATTGAATCACTATGAAATATGTTTTGACAGCCTTAGAATACATATATGCAAGATTGAATCACTATAAAATTTTTTTGACGGCCTTAGAACATATATATGCATGATTGAATTACAATGAATTTTTTTTGACAGCCTTAAAACACTTATGCATGATTGAATCACTGCTAATTTTTTTTATTGCCTTCAAAAACATATATGCTTGATTGAATTACTATGAAATTTTTTTGACAACCTTAGAACACATATACGTGTGATTGAATTACTATGAAATTTGTTTGACAACGTTACAACACATATATGCATGATTGAGTCACTATGAATTTTATTTGACAGCCTTAGAACATATCTATGCATGAGTGAATCACTCTGGACTTTTTATGACAGCCTTAGAATAGATATATACATAATTGAATCACTATGAATTTTTTTGACAATGTTAGAACACATAAGCATGATTGAGTCACTATGAAATTTTTTTGATAGCCTTAGAACACCTATATGCTTGATTGAATCACTACAACTTTTTTTTGACAACGTTAGAACACATATATGCATGATTGTGTCACTATGAAATTTTTTTGAGAACCTTAGAAGACATATATGCATGATTAAATCACTATGAAATTTTTTTGACACCCCTAGAACACATATACGCATGTTTGACTCATTATGAAATTTTTTTGATAGCCTTGGAACATCTATATGCATGATTGAATCACTCTGACACTTGTTTCACAACCTTAGAACACCACTATGCATGTTTGGATCTCTAGATTTTTTTTTTGACAACGTTAGAACACATATATGCATGATTGGGTCACTATAAAGTTCATTTGACAGCCTTAGAATAAATGTATGCATGATTGAATCACGATGAATTTTTTTTTACTACCTTAGAACACATATATGCACGAATGAAATTTTTTTGATAGCCTAAGAACGCCTATAAGCATGATTGAGTCATTATGAAATTTTTTGGACAGATTTAGAACACATATATGCATGATTGAATCACCATGAATTTTTTCTAACAGCCTTAGAACACAAATATTCATGACTGAATTTTTTTCGACAGCCTTAGAACACATATAAGCATGATTGAATCACTATGAAAATTTTTTGACAGCCTTACAACACATATATGCATGATTGAGTTAGTATGAAATTTTTTTGAGAACCTTACAACACATATATGCAAGATTGAATCAATATGAAATATGTTTTGACAGCCTTAGAATACATATATGCAAGATTGAATCACTATAATTTTTTTTTGACAGCCTTAGAACACATATATGCATGATTGAATCACTATGAAATTTTTTTGACAGCCTTAAAACACTTATGCATGATTGAATGACTGTTAATTTTTTTTTACTGCCTTCAAAAACATATATGCATGATTGAATTACTATGATTTTTTTTGACAGCCTTCGGAAACAAATATGCAGGATTGAATTATTATGATTTTTTTCTGGGAGCCTTCGAAAACATATATGCTTGATTGAATCACGATAAATTTTTTTTGACAGTCTTAGAACACATATATGCATTATTGAATCACTATGAATTTTTTTTTACAACATTAGAACACATATATGCATGATTGAGTCACTATGAATTTTTTTTGATAGCCTTAAAACATATGTATGCATGATTGAATTGCTTTGAATTTGTTTTGATAGCCTTAGAACACATATGCATGATTAAATCACTGTGATTTTTTTTTTTGCTGCCTTCGAAAACAAATAAGCATGATTAAATTACTATGAAAGTTTTTTGACTGCCATCGAAAACATATATGCATGATTGAATTACTATGAATTTTTTTTTACTGCCTTCGAAAACATATATGCATGATTGAATTACAATGACTTTTTTTTTATAGCCTTCGAAAACATATATGCATGATTGAATCACTATGATTTTTTTTTTACAGACTTAGAACATATATTTGCATGATTGAGTTTTTTTTTACAGCCATAGAACACATATTTGCATGATTGAATTTTTTTTTACTGCCATAGAACACATATTGGAATGATTGAATCAATATGAAATTTTGTTGACAACGTTAGAACACTTATATGTCTGATTAAATCACTATAAAACTTTTTTGACAGAATAGGACACCTATATACAAGATTAAATCACTATGATTTTTTTTTTACAGCCTTAGAACACATATAAGCAGGATTAAATTTTTTTTCACAGCCTTAGAACACATATGTGCATGATTTAATCACTATGAATTTTTTTTGATAGCCTTAGAACACATATTTACAAGATTGAATCACTGTGAATTTTTTTTTACAACGTTAGAACACATATATGCATGATTGAATCACTATTAAACTTTTTCGACAACCTAAGAACACCTATATACATGATTGAATCACTACACAAATTTTTAACAGCAATAGAACACACATATGCATGATTATGTCACTATGAATTTTTTTTTACAACGTTAGAAAGCATATATGCATGATTGAGTCACTATGAAATACTTATGACAGCCATAGAACACATGTATGCATGATTGAGTCACTATGAAATTTTTTGTGACAACCTTAGAACACATATATGCATGATTGAGTCCCTATAAAAGTTTTTTGACGGCCTTAGAACACATGTATGCATGATTGAATCACTATGAATTTTTTTTGACAGCCTTCGAACACATATATGCATGATTGAATCACTATGAATCTGTTTTGACAACCTTAGAACACATGTATGCATGATTGAGTCACTTTGATTTTTTTTTGACAGCCTTAAAACACATTTTCACATGATTGAATCACTATGAATTAGTTTTGACTGCCTTTGAAAACATATATGCATGATTGAATTACTATGAAATTTTCTTGACAGCTTTAGAACAAATATATGCATGACTGAAATTTTTTGACAGCCTTCAAAAACATATATGCGTGATTGAATTACTGTGATTTTTTTTTTTATAGCCTTAGAACACATATATGCATGATTGAAATTTTTTAGACAGCCTTAGAAGACATATGTGCATGATTGAATAACTATGAAATTTTCTTGACTGCCTTAGAACACATATATGCTTGATTAAATTTTTTTTGACAGGCTTAGAACTCATTTGCATGATTGAATCACTGTGAATTTTTTTGACTGCCTTCGAAAACATATATGCAAGATTGAATCACTATGAATTTTTTTTGATAGCTTTCGAAAACAAATATGCATGATTGAATTACTATGAATTTTTTTTTACAGCCTTAGAACACATATATGCATGATTGAATCACTATGAAATTTTTTTTACAGCCTTAAAACACATATATGCATGATTGAATCACTATGATTTTTTTTTGCCAGCCTTAAAACACATGTATGCATGATGAAATCACTGTGAATTTGTTTTGACAGCCTTAAAACACATGTATGTATGATTGAATCACTATGAATTTGTTTTGACTGCCTTCGAAAACACATATGCATGATTGAATCACAAAGAATTTTTATTTAATGCCTTCAAAAACATATATGCAAGATTGAATTACTATGAATTTTTTTTTGACAGCCTTCAAAAACATATAAGCATGATTGAATTACTATAAATTTTTTTTGACACCCTTCAAACACAAATATGCATGTTTGAATTTTTTTTGATAGCCTTAGAACACATATATCCACGATTGAATCACTATGACATTTTTTTGACAGCCTTAGAGCACATATATACATGATTGAATGAGTTTGACTTTTTTTTTACAACGCTAACACACATATATGAATGATTGAATCACTATAAAAGTTTTTTGACAACCTTAGGACACCTATATACATGATTTAATCACTATGAATTTTTTTTGACAGCCTTTGAACACATATATGCATGATTGAATCACTATGAAATTATTTTGACAGCCTTAAAACACATATGCATGATTGAATCACTGTGAATTTTTTTTTACTGCCTTAGAAAACATATATGCATGATTGAATTACTATGAAATTTTTTTGAAACCCTTCAAAAATATATATGCATGATTGAATTATTATAATTTTTTTTACTGTCGTAGAATAAATATATGCATGATTGAATTTTTTTTGACAGCCTTAGAGCACATATACACATGACTGAATCACTATAAATTTTTTTGATAGCCTTTGAACACGTGATTGACTTAATCAATATCAATTTTTTTTTATAATGTTTGAACACATATATGCATGATTGAGTCACTCTAAATTTTTTTTGACAGCCTTAGAACACATATATGCATGATTAAACTACTATGAATTTTTTTTGACAGCCTCAGGACATATATATGCATTATTAATTTTTTTTTGATTGCCTTAGAACACATATATGCATGATTGTGTCATTATGAATATTTTTTGACAACGTTGGAACACATATATGCATGATTGTGTCAATATGAAATGTTTTTGACAACCTTAGATCACATATATGCATGATTGAATCACTATAATTTTTTTTTGACTTTCTTAGAACACATATATGCATGATTGAATCACTATGAAATTTTTTTGACAGCCTAAGAACACATATATGCAAGTTAGAACCACTATGATTTTTTTTTTGACAAAGTTAGAACACATATATGGGAGATTGAGTCACCATGATTTTTTTTTTACAGCCTTAGAACACATGTATGCGTGATTGAATCAATGTGAATTTTTTTTTATAGCCTTAGAACACATATAAGCATAAGCATGATTGAATCACTATGATTTTTTTTTAACAATCTTAGAACACATATATGCCTGATTAAATTTTTTTTGATAGCCTTAGAACACATATATGCATTATTGTGTCATTATGAAATTTTATTGACAAGTTGGAACACATATATGCATGATTGTGTCAATATGAATTTTTTTTACAGCCTTAGAACACATATATGCATGTTTGAATCACTATAAAAAAAATTTGACTGCCTTAGAACATATATATGCAAGATTGAATCACTATGAAACCTTTTTTACAATGTTAGAACAATATATGCATGATTGAGTCACGATGAATTTTTTTTGACAGCCTTAGAACACATTTATGCATGATTGAATCACAATGAAATTTCTTTGACAGCCTTAGAGCACACGAAGGCATGATTGAATCACTACAAAATTTTTGTGACAACCTTAGAACATATATATGCGTGATTGAGTCACTATGAAATTTTTTTGACAGCCTTAGAACACAAGTATGCATGATCATATCACTATGAAATTTTTTTGACAGCCTCAGAACATATGAAGGCATGATTGAGTCACTATGAATTTTTTTTACGATGTTAGAACACATATATGCATGATTGAGTCACTATGAAATTTTTTGTGACAACCTTAGAACACATATATGCATGATTGAGTCACTATGAATTTTTTTTACAGCCGTAAAACACATGCTGGCATAATTGAATCGCTATGAAATTTTTGTGACAACCTTAGAACACATATATGCATGATTGAATCACTATGAATTTTTTTTTACCGCCTTAGAACACATGTATGCATGATTGAATAAATATGAAATTTTTTTGACTGCTTTAGAACACATGAAGGCATGATTGAATCACTATGAAATTTTTGTGACAACCTTAGAACATATATATGCATGATTCAGTCACTATGAAGTTTTTTTGACAGTCTTAGAACACATATATGCATGATTAAATCAGTATGAAATTTTTTTGACTGCATTAGAACTCCTATATGCGTGATTGAATCACTATGATTTTTTTTTAACAACCTTAGAACTCCTCGATGCATGATTGAATCACTATGAAATTTTCTTGATAACCTTAGAAAACTTATATCGATGATTGAGCCACTATGAAATTTTTTTGACATAGTTAGAACACATATATGTGATTGAATCTCTATAATTTTTTTTTTAAAGCCTTAGAACACATATATGCATGACTTAATCACTGTCAAATTTTTTGATCGCCTTAAAACACATATGCATGATTGAATCACTATGAATTTTTTTTTACAGCCTTCGAAGACATATATGCATGATTGGAATTTTTTTGACAACCTTAGAAAAAATCTATGCATGATTGGATAACTATGATTTTTTTTTTACAGCCTTAGAACACATATATGGAAGATTGAATAACTATGGAATTTTTGTGACAACGGTAGAACACATATATGGATGATTTGACCACAATAAAAAATTTTTGACAGCCATAGAACACTTTTATGCATGAATAAATTTTTTTTCACAGCTTTAGAGCACAGATATGCAAGATTGAATCACTATAAATTTTTTTTTACAACCTTAGAACACGTATACACATTATTGAATCACTATGATTTTTTTTTTATAATGTTAGAACACATATATGCATGATTGAGTCACTAGGAATTTTTTTTTGACAGCCATTGTGCACATATATGCATGATTGATTGAAACACTACCAATTTTTTTTGTGACAACCATAGAACACATATATGCATGATTGAGTCACTATGAATTTTTTCGACAGCCCTTGAATACATGTAAGCATGATTGAATCACTATGAAATTCTTGTGACAACCTTAGAACACATTAATGCATGATTGAATCACTATGAAATTTTTTTGACAGCCTTAGAACACATGAAGGCATGATTGAAGCACTATGAAATTTTTGTGACAACCTTAGAACACATATATGGATGATTGAGTCACTATGATTTTTTTTTGACAGCCTTAGAACACATATATGCATGATTGAAGTTTTTTTCAAGACGTTAGAACACATATATGCAAGATTAAATCACTATGAATTTTTTTTGACAGCATTAGAACTCCTATATGCATCATTTAATCACTATGAATTTTTTTTAACAACCCTAGAACTGCTCGATGCATGATTGAATCACTATAAAATTTTTTTGACATCCTTAGAAGCATTATATGGATAATTGAGCCACTATGAATTTTTTTTGAGAGACTTAGAACACATATATGCATGATTGAAATTTTTTTGACAGCCTTAGAACACATATATGTTTGATTGAATCTCTATAACTTTTTTTGGAAGCCTTAGAACACATATATGCATGATTGGATCACTATGAAATTTTTTTGACAGCCTTAGAACACATATATGCAATTTTGAATCACTATAAAAATTTTGGGACAACGTTGGAACACATATATGGATGATTTGATCACATTAAATTTTTTTTGATAGCCCTGGAACTCTTTTATGCAGGATTAATTTTTTTTTGACAGCCTTAGAACACAAATATGCATGATTGAATCACTATAAAATATTTTTGACAGCCTTAGAACACATATATGCATGATTGAATCACAATGAATTTTTTTTGACAATGTTAGAACACATATATGCATGATTGAGTCACTATGTTTTTTTTTTACAGCCTTTGTGCACATATATGCATGATTGAATCACTAAAATTTTTTTTTGACATTTTTAGAACACCAATATGGTTGATTGAAACACTACCAAATTTTTTTGACAGCCTTAGAACACATATAAGCATGATTGAAAGACTACAAAATTATTTTGACAATGTTAGGACACATATATGCATGATAGAGTCACAATGAAATTTTTTTGATTTCCTTAGAAGACATATATGCATGATTGTGTCGTTATGATTTTTTTTTGACAACGTTATGGCACATGTATGCCTGATTGAGTCACTATGAATTTTTTTTGATAGCCTTAGAACACATATATGCATGATTGAATCACTATTACATTTTTTTGACTGCCATAGAACACATATATATATGATTGGATTTTTTTTCATAGCCTTCGAACACATATATGCATGATTCAATCACTATGAATTTTTTTTGAAAATGTTAGAACACATGCATGATTGAGTCACTATAAATTTTTTTTAACAGCCTTAGAACGCATGTATGCATGATGGTATCACTATGATTTTTTTTTGACAGCCTTAGAACAAATATATGCATGATTGAATCATTATAAAATTTACAATGTTAGAACACATATATGCTTGATTGAGTCACCATGAAATTTTTTTGACAGCCTTAGAACACATATATGCAAGATTGAATCATTATGAAACGTTTTTGACAATGTTAGAACACATATATGCATGATTGAGTCACTATAAATTTTTTTTGACAAGCTTAGAACACATGTATGCATGATTGAATCACTATAAATTTTTTTTGACAGCCTTAGAACACATGTAGGCATGATTGAATCACTATGAAGTTTTTGTGACAACCTTAGAACACATATATGCATCACTGAGTCACTATGAAAATGTTTTGACAGCCTTAGAACACATATATGCATGATTGAATCGCTATAAAATTTTTTTGACAGCCTTAGAACACTTATATGCATGAATGACTCACTATGAATTTTTTCTGACAATATTAGAACACATATATGCATGATTGAGTCACTGTGAATTTTTTTTGACAGCCTTAGTGCACATATATGCATGATTGAATCACTATGAATTTTTTTTCACCTCCTTAGAACACCTATATGGATGATTGAAACACTACAAAATGTTTTCGACAGAATTAGAACACATATATGCGTGATTGAATCACTATGAAATTATTTTGACAACGTTAGAACACATATACGCTTGATTGTGTGATTATGATTTTTTTTTAATATGTTATAACATATGTATGCATGATTGAATCACTATGAAAATTTTTTGGTAGCCTTAGAACACATATATGCATGATTGAATCACTATGATTTCTTTTTACAGCCATAGAACACATATCTGCAAGATTGGAATTTTTTTAACAGCCTTAGAACACATATATGCACCAATGAATCACTATGAAATTTTTTTGACAACGTTAGAACACATATATGCATGATTAAATCTCTGGGAAATTTTATTGATAGCCTTAGAGCACATGTATGCATGATTAAGTTTTTTTTGATAGCCTTAGAACGCATATATGCATGATTGAATCACTATAAAAAAAATTTGACTACCTAAGAACACATATATGCATGATTGAATCACTAAGACTTTTTTTTGACAACGTTAGAACACATAGATGCATTTATGAACCACTATGAAATTTTTTTGAAAACCTTAGAAGGCATCTATGCATGATTAAATTACTATGAAATTTTTTTGATCACGTTTGAACAAATATAGGCATGATTAATTCACTATGATTTTTTTTTACAGCCTTAGTACACATATATGCATGATTGATTCACTCTGAATTTTTTTTTACAACGTTAAAACACGTATATGCATGATTGAGTCTCTATGAAAGTTTTTGACAGCCTTAGAACACATATATGCATGATTGAATCACTATAAAAAAAAATTGAAAGCCTTAGAACACATATATGAATAATTGAATCACTATGAATCTTTTTTGACAATCTTACAACACATATATGCATGATTGAGTCACTATAAAATTTTTTTGATAGCCTTAGAAGGCATATATGCATGATTGAATCACAATGAAATTTATTTAAAGCCTTAGATCACATTTGTGCACGATTGAGTCACTGTGAAATTTTTTCGACAACGTTATGACACATGTATGCATGATTGAGTCACCATGAAATCTTTTTGATAGACTTAGAACACATATAAGTATGACTAAAATTTTTTTGATAGCCTTAGAATGCATATATGCTAGATTGAATCACTATAATTTTTTTTTGACAGCCTTAGAACACATATATGCATGATTGAATCACCATGATATTTTTTTGATATCGTTGGAACACATATGCATGATTGAGTCACTATGAAATTTTTTTGACAGCCTTAGAACACGTGTATGCATGATTGAATAACTATAAAAAAAATTTGATCGCCTTAGAACATATAGTTGCATGATTGAATCACTATGAAATTTTTTTAACACCCTTAGAACACATATATGCATGATTGAAACACTGTGAGTTTTTTTTGTCAATGTTAGAACACAAATATGCAAGATTGAAATTTTTTTGACAGCCTTAGAACACATATACGCATGATTGAATCACTATGATTTTTTTTTACAGACTTAGAACACATATATGCATGATTGAATGACTGTTAAATTTGTTTGACAACGTTAAAACACATATATGCATGATTGAGTCACTATGAAATTTTTTTGACAGCCTTAGAACCCGTATTTATGAATGAATCACTATGAAATTTTTTTGACAACCTTAGAACACATATATGCATGATTGAATCACTATAACATTTTTTTGACAACGTTAGAACACGTTATGCGTGATTGAGTCACTATGAATTTTCTTTGACAGCCTTAGAACATGTATGCATGATTGAATCCCTATGATTTTTTTTTATGGCCTTAGAACATATATATGCATGATTGAATCACTATAAAACTTTTTTTTTTAACGTTTGAACACATATATGCGTGATTGAGTCACTATGAATTTTTTTTTACAGCCTTAGATCACATATATGCACGATTAAAATTTTTTTGACAACCTTAGAACACATATACATGAGTGAATCACTAGGAATTTTTTTTGACAACGTTAGAGCATGTATATGCATGATTGAGTGACTATGAAGTTTTTTGACGGCCTTAAAACAAGTATGCTTGATTGAATCACTATGAAAGTTTTTTGATAGCCGTAAAACACATATATGCATGATTGAATCCCTATGATTTTTTTTACATTGTTGGAACACATATATACATGATTAAGTCTCTATGAAAATTTTTTTTGACAGCCTTAGGACTCATATATATGTATGATTGAATCACAATGATTTTTTTTTTATAGCCTTAGAACACCAATATGCATGATTGAATCACAATGAATTTTTTTTTATAGCCTTAGAACACCAATATGCATGATTGAATCACTATAAAAAATTTTTGACAACGTAAGAACACATATACGCATGATTAAATCACTATGAATTTTTTTTGACAACATTAGAGCACGTATATGCACGATTGAAATTTGTTTGACAACTTTAGAACACATATATACATTAGTAAATCACTAGGACTTTTTTTTGACAATGTTAGAGCATGTATATGCATGATTGAGTCACTATAAAGTTTTTTTGACGGCCTTCGAACAAGTATTCATGATTGAATCACTATGAAAATTTTTTGTCAGCCTTAAAACACATATATGCATGATTGAATCACTATGATTTTTTTTTACATTATTAGAACACATATATACAAGATTAAGTCTCTATGAAAGTTTTTTTGATAGCCTTAGGACACATATATGCAAGATTGAATCCCTATAATTTTTTTTTGACAATGTTAGAACACATATATGCATGATTGTGTCAGTATGAAATATTTTTGACAACCTTAGAACACATATATGCATAATTGAATCACTATAAATTTTTTTTGACAACGTTAGAACACAAATATGCAGGATTGAGTCACTATGATTTTTTTTTTGACAGCCTTAGAACATATATATGCTTGATTGAATCGCCATAAAAGTTTTTTGATAGCACTAGAACACACATATGCATGTTTGAAATTTTTTTGACCGCCATAGAACAAACGTATGCATGATAAAATCACAATAAATTTTTTTTGACAATCTTAGAAAACATATATATGAAAGTTTGAATCGCTATGAAACTTTTTTGATAGCCTTAGAACACATATATGCAAGTTTTAATCACTATGAAATCTTTTTGTCAGCCTTAGAACACATTTATGCATGATTGAATCACTATGAAAATTTTTTGACAGCCTTAGAACACATATACGCATGATTGAATCACTATGAACTTTTTCTGAAAGCCTTTTAACACATATATGCATGATTGAATCACTATATATATTTTTTGACAGCCTTAGAACACAGATATGCGTGATTGAATCAAATGATTGAGTCACTATAAATTTTCTTTTATAGCCTTAGAACATATATACGCAAGATTAAATCACTATGATTTTTTTTTGACTACCTTAAAACACATATATGCATGATTGAATCACTATGAATTTTTTTTTACAATGTTTGAACACATATATGCATGATTGAATCACTATGAAATTTTTTTGACAGCCTTAGAACACATATATGCATAATTGAATCACTCTGAAATTTTTTTGACCACGTTAGAACACATATATGCATGATTGAATCACTATGAATTTTCTTTGACAGCCTTAGAACATGTATGCATGATTGAATCCCTATGAATTTTTTTTATAGCATTAGAACACATATATCCATGATTGAATCGCTGTAAAACTTTTTTTTTTAACGTTTGAACACATATATGCATGATTGAGTCACTATGAATTTTTTTTGACAGACTTAGATCATATATATGCACGATTGAAATTTTTTTGTCAGCCTTAGAACACATATATACATGAGTGAATGACTAGAATTTTTTTTTGACAACGTTAGAGCATGTATATGCATGATTGAGTCACTATGAAGTTTTTTTGACGGCATTAGAACTAGTATGCATGATTGAATCACTATGAAATTTTTTTGACAGCCTTAAAACACATATAAGCATGATTGAATCACTATGATTTTTTTTTTAAATTGTTAGAACACATATATACATGATAATGACTCTATGAAAGTTTTTTGACAGCCTTAGGACTCATATATGCATGATTGAATCACTATGTACTTTTTTATAGCCTTAGAACACTAATATGCATGATTGAATCACAATAATTTTTTTTGACAACGTTTGAACACATATATGCATCATTGAATCACTATGAAATATTTTTGACAGCCTTAGAACACATATGCAAGATTGAGTCCCTATAATTTTTTTTTGACAACTTTAGAACACATATATTTATGATTGTGTCACTATGAAATATTTTTGACAACCTTAGAACACGTATATGCATAATTGAATCACTATAAATTTTTTTCGACAATGTTAGAACACATATATGCATGATTGAGTCACTATGAATTTTTTTTTATAGTGTTAGAACATATATATGCATGATTGAATCACCATAAAAAAATTTTGATAGCACTAGAATGCATATATGCATGATTGAATTTTTTTTGACCGCCTTAGAACACATGTATGCATGATTAAATCACAATAAATTTTTTTTGACAACCTTAGAACACATAATGCAGGTTTGAATCACTACGATTTTTTTTTGAAAGCCTTAGAACACATATATGCTAGTTTTAATCAGTATGTAATTTTTTTGTCAGCCTTAGAACACATTTATGCACGATTGAATCACTATGAAATTTTTTTGACAGCCTTAGAACACATATACGCATGATTGAATCACTATGATTTTTTTCTGAAAGCCTTTGAACACATATATGCATGATTGAATCACTATATAATTTTTTTGAAAACCTTAGAACAGAGATATGCATGATTGAATCAAATGATTGAACCACTCTAAATTTTTTTTACATCCTTAGAATATATATACGCAAGATTGAATCACTATAAAATTTTTTTGACTTCCTTAAAACACATATACGCATGATTGAATCACTATGCAATTTTTTAGACAGCCTTACAACACATATAAGCATGATTGAATCACAATGATTTTTTTTGACAAACTTAGAACACATAAATGCAAGATTGAATCGCTATAAATTTTTTTTGGCAATCGTAGAACACATATATTCATGCTTGAATCACTATGAATTTTTTTTGTCATGATTGAATCAATATAAAATTTTTTGACAACCTTAGAACACAAATCTGGTTGATTGAATAACTATGACATTTTTTTGATAGCCTTGGATCACATATATGCATGATTGAATCACTTTGTATTTTGTTTCACAGCCGTAGAACACATATATGCATAATAGAATCACTATGAATTTTTTTTGACAGACTTAGAATGAATATATGCATGATTTAATCACTATCAAATTTTTTTTGACAACCTTAAAACACATATATACATGATTGAATCACTATAAATTTTTTTTGACAAGTTAGAACACGTATATACAAGATTGAATCATTATCAAATTTTTTTGACAGCCTTAGAACACATATATGCATGATTGAATCATTGTAAAAAAAATTTGACAGCCATAGAAAACTTATATGCCTAATTGAATCACTATGACATTTTTTTGACAGCCTTAGAACACATATATGCTTGACTGAATCACTATAAAATTTATTTCATAGCCTTAGAACACATATATGGATGATTGAATCACTATGAAATTTTTTGGACAATGTTAGAACACATATATGCATGATTGAGTCACTATGATTTTTTTTTGATAGCCTTAGAACACATATATGCATGATTGAATCACCATAAAAAATTTTAGATAGCCTTAGAACACACATATGCATGATTGAATTTTTTTTGTTTTCCTTAGAACACACATATGCATGATTAAATCACAATAAATTTTTTTTGACAACCTTAGAACACATATATGCAAGTATGAAGCACTATGAAATTTTTTTGATAGCCTTAGAACACATATATGCAAGTATGAATCACTATGAAATTTTTTTGACAGCCTTAGAACACATTTATGCAAGATTGAATCACTATGAAATTTTTTTGATGGCCTTAGAACACATATATTCGTGATTGAATCACTATGAAATATTTTTGACAGCCTTAGAACACATATATGCGTGATTGAAACACTATATAATTTTTTTGAAAGCGTTAGAACACAGATATGCATGATTGAATCACATGACTGAATCACTATAAAAAATATTTTACAGCCTTACAACATATATATGTAAGATTGAATCACTATAAATTTTTTTTGACATCCTTAAAACACATATATGCTTGATTGAATCACTATGAAATTTTTTTGACAGACTTAGAACACATATATGCATGATTGCATCACTAAAAAAGTTTTTGGACAGCCTTAGAACACATATATGCATGATTGAATCACTATGATTTTTTTTTTACAACGTTAGAACACATATATGCATGATTGAGTCACTATGAAACTTTTTTGATAGCCTTAGAACGCATATATGCTTGATTGAATCACAATGAGTTTTTTTTGACAGCCCTAGAACACCTATATGGTTGATTGAATCACTATATTTTTTTTTACAACATTAGAACACATATATGGTTGATTGAATCACAATGAAATTACTTTGACATTATTAGAAATATATGCATGATTGAGTCTCCATGATTTTTTTTGACATCCTTAACATATATATGTATGAATTAGTCACTCTGAACTTTGTTTGACAACCTTAGAACACATATTTGCATGATTGAATCACTATGAAATTTTTTTGATAGCCATAGAACACATATCTGCATGATTGAAATTTTCTTGATAGCCTTAGAACACATATATGCATGATTGAATCACTATAAATGTTTTTTGACAACCTTAGACAAATATGCATGATTGAATCACTTTGAATTTTTGTCACAATGTTAGAACGCATATGCAAGATGGAGTCACTATGACATTTTTTTGACAACCTTAGAACACATGTATGCATGATTGAATCACTATGAATTTTTTTTGACAGCCTTAGAACACATATAGGCATGATTGAGTCACTATGACATTTTTTTGACAGCCTTAGAACACATGTATGCATGATTGAATCACTATGAAATTTTTTTGACAGTCTTAGAACACATATATGCCTGATTAAATCACTATGATTTTTTTTTGACAATGTTAGAACACATATATGCATGATTGAGTCACCATGAGTTTTTTTGGCAGCCTTAGAACACATATGCATGATTGAATCACCATGAAATGTTTTGGACACCCTTAGAACAAGTATGCAAGATTGAATTACTATGAATTTTTTTTGACCGCCTTAGAACACATATATGCAAGATTGAATCACTATGAAAATATTTTGACAATGTTAGAAAACATATAACACGATTGAGTCTCTATGAAAGTTTTTTGAAAGCCTTAGTACACATATATGCATGATTGAATCAGTATAAAAAAATTTTGATGTCCATAGAACACATATATGCATGAATAATATTTTTTTGACAGCCTTAAAACACATATATGCATGATTGAATTACTATAAAAAATTTTTGATTGCCTTAGTACACATATATGCATGATTGAGTCACTATCAAATTTTTTTGACAACCTTAGAACACATATATGCATTATTGAATCACTATGAAATTTTTTGGACAGCCTTAGAACATCTGTATGGATGATTGAATCACAACAAAGATTTTTTGACAGCATTACAACACATATATGCATGATTGAATCACTATAAAATTTTTCTGACAATGTTAGAACACATATAAGCATGACTGAATCAAAAAGAAAATTTTTGACAAATTTAGAATAAATTTATGCATGATTGAGTCACTATAAATTTTTTTTGATAGCCTTAGAACACATATTCATGATTGAATCACTATGAATTTTTTTTGACAATGCTAGAACACATGTATGCATGATTGAATTACTATACATTTTTTTTGACAACCTTAGAACACATATATGCTTTGTTGAATCATAAACAATTTTTTTTGACAACATTAGAACAAATTTATGCATGATTGAGTCACTATGAATTTTTTTTGACAGCCATAGAACATATATATGCATGATTGAATCACTATGATTCTTTTTTGACAGCCTTATAACACAAATTCTTGATTGAAATTTTTTTGACAGCCTTAGACACATATACGCTTGATTGAATCACAATAATTTTTTTGACAACCTTAGAACATATATATGCAAGTTTGAATCTCTATGAAATTTTTTTGACAGCTTTTGAACACATTTATGAATGATTGAATCACTATGAATTTTTTTTTAACGCCTTTGAACGCATATATACATGATTGAATCACTACAATTTTTTTTTGACAATGTTAGAGCACATATAAGCGTGATTGAGTCTCTATGAAGTTTTTTTGACAGGCTTAGAACAAGTATGCATGATTGAATCACTATGAAATTTTTTTGACATCCTTAGAACACATATATGCATGATTGAATCACTATGATTTTTTTTTTGCAATGTTAGAACACATATATACATGATTGAGTATCTATGAAAGTTTTTTGGAGGCCTTAGAACACATATATGCATGATTGAATCACTACAAATTTTTTTTGTCAGCTTTACAAAACATATATGCTTGATTGATTTACTATAAAAAAATTTTGAAAACGTTAGAACATAAATATGCATGATTGAGTCTCTATGATTTTTTTGACAGCCTTAGCAGACATATATGCATGATTAAATCACTATAAATTTTTTTTTGACAACGTTAGAACACATATATGCATGATTGAGTCACTATAAATTTTTTTTGATAACCTTAGAACACATATATGCATAACTGAATCACTATAAAAAAATTTGATAGCCTTATAACACACAGATGCATGATTAAAATTTTTTTGACAGCCTTAGAAGACATGTATGCATGATTAAATCACAATAAAATTTTTTTGACAACCATAAAACACATATATACAAGTTTAAATCACTATGAATTTCTTTTAACCATTGTGCATATATATGCATGATTGATTGAAACACTACCAAATTTTTTTGTGACAACCTTAGAACACATATATGCAAGATTGAGTCACTATGAATTTTTTTGACAGCCATTGAATACATGTAAGCACGATTGAATCGCTATGAAATTCTTGTGACAACCTTAGAACACATATATGCATGATTGAATCACTATGAAATTTTTTTGACAGCATTAGAACACATGAAGTCATGATTGAAGCACAATGAAATTTTTGTGACAACCTTAGAACACATATATGGATGATTGAGTCACTATGATTTTTTTTGACAGCCTTAGAACACATATATGCATGATTGAAGTTTTTTGGAAGACGTTAGAACACATATATGCAAGATTAAATCACTATGAAATTTTTTTGACAGCATTAGAACTCCTATATACGTCATTTAATCACTATGAATTTTTTTTAACAACCCAAGAACTCCTTGATGCATGATTGAATCACTATGAATTTTTTTTGACATCCTTAGAACAATTATATGGATGATTGAGCCACTATGAAATTTTTTTGAGAGACTTAGAACACATATATATATGATTGAAATTTTTTTGACAGCCTTAGAACACATATATGTTTGATTGAATCTCTATAATTTTTTTTTGAAAGCCGTAGAACACATATATGCATGATTTGATCACTATGAAAAACTTTTGATAGCCTTAGAACACATATATGCAATTTTAAATCACTATAAAATTTTTGTGACAACGTTAGAACACATATATCCATGATTTGATCACAATAATTTGTTTTTGACAGCCTTAGAACTGTTTTATGCATGTTTAAATTTTTTTTGACAGCCTTAGAACACAAATATGCATGATTGAATCACTTTAAAATATTTTTGACAGCCTTAGATCACATATATGCATGATTGAATCACTATGAATTTTTTTTTATAATGTTAGAAGACATATATGCATGATTGAGTCACTATGTTTTTTTTTTGATAGCCTTATTACACATATATGCATGATTGAATCACTAAATTTTTTTTTGAGAGCCTTAAAACACCAATATGGTTGATTGAAACACTACCAATTTTTTTTGACAGCCTTAGAACACATATAAGTTTGATTGAGAGACTATAAAATTATTTTGACAATGTTAGGATACATATGTGCATGATTGAGTCACGATGAAATTTTTTTGATTGCCTTAGAACACATATATGCATGATTGTGTCATTATGATTTTTTTTTGACAACGTTATGACACATGTATGCATGATTGAGTCACTATGAATTTTTTTATAGCCTTAGAACACATAAATGCATGATTGAATCACTATAAATTTTTTTTGACTGCCATAGAACACATATATATATATATATGATTGGAATTTTTTTCATAGCCTTAGAACACATATATGCATGATTGAATCACTATGATTTTTTTTTGAAAATGTTAGAACACATGCATGATTGAGTCACTATAAATTTTTTTTTAACAGCCTTAGAACGCATGTATGCATGATGGTATCACTATGAATTGTTTTTGACAGCCTTAGAACAAATATATGCATGATTGAATCATTATGAATTTTTTTGACAATTTTAGAACACCTATATCCATGATTGAGTTTCTATAATTTTTTTTTGGCAACCTTAGAACACATATTTATGATTGAATCACTAGGAAATTTTTTTGACAACCCTAGAACACATATATGCATGATTGAATCACTATGAATTTTTTTTTACAATGTTGGAACACATATATGCATGATTGAGTCACTATGAATTTTTTTTTACTGCCTTAGAACACATATATGCAAGATTGAATCATTATGAAATGTTTTTGACAATGTTAGAACACATATATGCATGATTGAGTCACTATAAAAATTTTTTGACTGCCTTAGAAAACATGTATACATGATTGAATCACTATAAAAAAATTTTGATAGCCTTAGAACACATGTAGGCATGATTGAATCGCTTTGAAATTTTTGTGACAACCTTAGAACACATATATGCATGACTAAGTCTCTATGAAAATGTTTTGACAGCCTTAGAACACATATATGCATGTGAAATTTTTTTCAAAGCGTTAGTACACATATATGCATGATTGAATCACTATGAAAATTTTTTGATAGCCTTAGAAAACCTATATGCATGATTGAATTATTGGAATTTTTTTTTAACAGACTTAGAACTTCTGTATGCATGACTAAGTCACTATGAATTTTTTTTGACAACCTTAGAACTTATATGCATGAATGAGCCACTATGAATTTTTTTTAACAAACTTAGAACACATATATGCATGATTGAAATTGTTTTAACAGCCTTAGAACACATATATGCATGATTGAAATTTTTTTGACAGTTTTAGAACACTTTTATGCATGATTACATTTTTTTTGACAGCCTTAGAACACAGATATGCATGATTGAATCGCTATAAATTTTTTTTGACAGCCTTAGAACACTTATATGCATGAATGACTCACTATGAAATTTTTCTGACAATATTAGAACACATATATGCTTGAGTGAGTCACTGTGAATGTTTTTTGACAGCCTTAGAGCACATATATGCTTGATTGAATCACTATGATTTTTTTTTGACAGCCTTAGAACACCTATATGGATGATTGAAACACTACAAAATATTTTCGACAGAATTAGAACACATATATGCGTGATTGAATCACTACGAAATTATTTTGACAATGTTAGAACACATATACGCTTGATTGTGTCATTATGATTTTTTTTTAATACGTTATAACACATGTATGCATGATTGAATCACTATGAAAATTTTTTGGTAGCCTTAGAACACATATATACACGATTGAATCACTATGATTTTTTTTTTACAACCATAGAACACATATCTGCAAGATTGGAATTTTTTTAACAGCCTTAGAACACATATATGCACCAATGAATCACTATGAAATGTTTTTTGGCAACCTTAGAACACATATTTATGATTGAATCTGTAGGAATTTTTTTTGATAGCCTTAGAGCACATGTATGCATGATTAAGTTTTTTTTGATAGCCTTAGAATGCATATATGCATGATTGAATCACTATAAAAAAAAATTGACTACCTAAGAACACATATATGCATGATTGAATCACTAAGACTTTTTTTTGACAACGTTAGAACACATATATGCATTTGTGAACCACTATGAAATTTTTTTGACAACCTTAGAAGGCATATATGCATGATTGAATAACTATGAATTTTTTTTTACAACGTTTAAACACATATAGGCATGATTAAATCACTATGATGTTTTTTACAGCCTTAGTACACATATATGAAATGTCGGTTTAGTAAGCAACGAAGTAGTGATGGGAGTGTAGTGAATCTTGGTGAGCAAGAAATACCGGTGGATGAATGTTTCAAATATTTGGGGGATATCATTCAAAAGTATAGAGAATTTGATGGAGATGTAAATCATAGGATAAAGGTTGGGTGGATGAAATAGAAAAGTGCAATTGGAGTGTTGTGCGATCGTAGAATGCCATTGCGGTTGAAGGGAAAGTTTTATAGGATGACAATTAGGCCCGCTTTATTATATGGTACGGAATGTTGGGCTGCCAAGAGACATCATATTCAAAAAATGAGTGTAGCTGAGATGCGTATGCTTAGATGGATGCGTGGAAATACAATAAAAGATAAGATTCGAAACAAGGAGATATGTAAGAAGGTAGGTGTTGCATCCATTGAAAATAAGAGGAGAGAGAATCGTTTACGGTGGTTTGGATATATTCGTCGAAGGCCTAATGATGCTCCAGTTGGAAGGATGGAGAAATAGAAAAATATATTAGTTAAAAGAGGTCGGGGTAGGCCTAAGAAGACTTGGATGGAGTTGATAGGAAAGGATATGAATGCTTTGAACCTCACCGAGAACATGGCATTGGATAGAAATGATTGGAGGAAAAGGATTCATGTGGAAGACCCAGAATGATCTTCTTTTTTGGTTCATATCGTCGACCCCAATTGTTTTGGGATGAAGGCGTAGTTGTTGTTGTTTAGTACACATATATGCATGATTGAATCACTGTGAATTTTTTTTTACAACGTTAAAACACGTATATGCATGATTGAGTCTCTATGAAAGTTTTTTGACAGCCTTAGAAAACATATATGCATGATTGAATCACTATAAAAAAAAATTGAAATCCTTAGAACACATATATGCATAATTGAATCACTATGAATCTTTTTTGACAACCTTACAACACATATATGCATGATTGAGTCACTATGAAATTTTTTTGATAGCCTTAGAAGGCATATATGCATGATTGAATCACAATGAAATTTATTTAAAGCCTTAGATCACATTTGTGCATGATTGAGTCACTGTGAAATTTTTTCGACAACGTTATGACACATGTATGCATGATTGAGTCACCATGAAATTTTTTTGATAGACTTAGAACACATATATGTATGACTAATTTTTTTTTGATAGCCTTAGAACACATATATGCATGATTGAATCACTATAATTTTTTTTGACAGCCTTAGAACACATATATAAATGATTGAATCACCATGATATTTTTTTGATATCGTTGGAACACATATGCATGATTGAGTCACTACGAAATGTTTTTGACAGCCTTAGAACACTTGTATGCATGATTGAATAACTATAAATTTTTTTTGACAGCCTTAGAACACATATTTGCATGATTGAATCACTATGAAATTTTTTTAACAGCCTTAGAACACATATATGCATGATTGAATCACTGTGAATTTTTTTTGTCAATGTTAGAACACAAATATGAAGATTGAAATTTTTTTGACAGCCTTAGAATACATATACGCATGATTGAATCACTATGATTTTTTTTTTACAGACTTAGAACACATATATGCATGATTGAATGACTGTAAATTTTTTTTGACAACGTTAGAACACATATATGCATGATTGAGTCACTATGAAATTTTTTTGACAGCCTTAGAACCTGTATTTATGATTGAATCACTATGAAATTTTTTTGACAGCCTTAGAACACATATATGCATGATTGAATCACTATAAATTTTTTTTGACAATGTTAGAACTCGTATATGCATGATTGAGTCACTATGAATTTTCTTTGACAGCCTTAGAACATGTATGCATGATTGAATCCCTATGATTTTTTTTTATAGCCTTAGAACATATATATGCATGATTGAATCACTATAAAACCTTTTTTTTTAATGTTTGAACACATATATGCGTGATTGAGTCACTATGAAATTTTTTTGACAGCCTAAGATCACATATGTGCACGATTGAAATTTTTTTGACAACCTTAGAACACATATACATGAGTGAATCACTAGGAAATTTTTTTGACAACGTTAGAGCGCGTATATGCATGATTGAGTCACTATGAAGTTTTTTGACGGCCTTAGAACAAGTATGCATGATTGAATCACTACGAAAATTTTTTGACAGCCTTAAAACACATATATGCATGATTGAATCCCTATGATTTTTTTTACATTGTTGGAACACATATATACATGATTAAGTCTCTATGAAAGTTTTTTTGACAGCTTTAAGATTCATATATGCATGATTGAATCACTATGAATTTTTTTTGATAGCCTTAGAACACCAATATGCATGATTGAATCAATATAAATTTTTTTTGACAATGTTAGAACACTTATACGCATTATTGAATCTCTATGAATTTTTTTTGACAAAGTTAGAGCACGTATATGCACGATTGAAATTTGTTTGACAACCTTAGAAGACATATATACATTAGTAAATTACTAGGAATTTTTTTTACATTGTTAGAGCATGTATATGCAAGATTGAGTCACTATAAAGTTTTTTTGACGGCCTTAGAACAAGTATTCATGATTGAATCGCTATGATTTTTTTTTTGTCAGCCTTAAAACACATATATGCATGATTGAATCACTATGTTTTTTTTTTACATTGTTAGAACACATATATACATGATTAAGTCTCTATGAAAGTTTTTTTGACAGCCTTAGGACACATATATGCAAGATTGAATCCCTATAATTTTTTTTTGACAATGTTAGAACACATATATGCTTGATTGTGTCAGTATGAAATATTTTTGACAACCTTAGAACACATATGCGTAATTGAATCACTATAAATTTTTTTTTGACAACATTAGAACACAAATATACATGATTGAGTCACTATGATTTTTTTTTGACAGCCTTAGAACATATATATGCATGATTGAATCACCATAAAATTTTTTTGATAGCACTAGAACACACATATGCATGTTTCAAGTTTTTTTGACCGCCATAGAACAAACGTATGCATGATTAAATCACAATAAATTTTTTTTGACAATCTTAGAACACATATATATGAAAGTTTGAATCACTATGAATTTTTTTTTATAGCCTTAGAACACATATATGCAAGTTTTAATCACTATGAATTTTTTTTGTCAGCCTTAGAACACATATATGCAAGTTTTAATCACTATGAAATTTTTTTGTCCGCCTTAGAACACATTTATGCATGATTGAATTACTATGAATTTTTTTTTGACAGCCTTAGAACACATATACGCATGATTGAATCACTATGAACTTTTTCTGAAAGCCTTTGAACACATATATGCATGATTGAATCACTTTTTAATTTTTTTGACAGCCTTAGAACACAGATATGCATGATTGAATCAAATGATTGAGTCACTATAATTTTTTTTTACAGCCTTAGAACATATATATGCAAGATTGAATCACTATGAAATTTTTTTGACTACCTTAAAACACATATATGCATGATTGAATCACTATGAATTTTTTTTGACAGCCTTAGGACTCATATATGCATGATTGAATGACTGTGTACTTTTTTATAGCCTTAGAACACCAATATGCATGATTGAATCACAATAAAAAAATTTTGACAACGTTTGAACACATATATGCATGATTGAGTCACTATGAAATATTTTTGACAGCCTTAGAACACATATATGCAAGATTGAGTCCATATAAATTGTTTTTGACAACTTTAGAACACATATATGCATGATTGTGTCACTATGAAATATTTTTGACAACCTTAGAACACATATATGCATAATTGAATCACTATAAATTTTTTTCGACAATGTTAGAACACATATATGCATGATTGAGTCACTATGAATTTTTTTTGATATCCTTAAAACATATATATGCATGATTGAATCACCATAAAAATTTTTTGATAGCACTAGAATGCACATGTGCATGATTGAAATTTTTTCGACCGCCTTAGAACACATGTATGCATGATTAAATCACAATAAATTTTTTTTGATAACCTTAGAACACATATGCTGGTTTGAATCACTACGAAATTTTTTTGATAGCCTTAGAACACATATATGCTAGTTTTAATCAGTATGAAATTTTTTTGTCAGCCTTAGAACACATATAAGTATGATTGAATCACAATGAAATTTTTTTGACAAAGTTAGAACACATAGATGCAAGATTGAATCACTATGAAATTTTTTTGGCTGCCGTAGAACACATATATTCACGCTTGAATCACTATGAATTTGTTTTGACAGCCTTAGAGCACATATATGCATGATTGAATCAATATAAATTTTTTTAACAACCTTAGAACACAAATCTGGTTGATTGAATAACTATGACATTTTTTGATAGCCTTGGATCACATATATGCATGATTGAATCACTATGTATTTTGTTTCACAGCCTTAGAACACATTAATGCATATATCTATGAGAGTGTGAAATTTTTTCTCATAATTCTGGTTCAACTTTGTGTCGAGTACTCAAACATTCGGCATTTTCAGTTTTGTTTATGAGCTCGAGTGTACGTTTCGTACCCCCACTGGTTATGCCGCAACATGGCATTATCCAACTTTATCATGTATGTTCCATGTATTGGACATAATCCTAAAGTCCATATGTGAATCACATATTTAGTTTACCATCAAAACTATTTCCTTCATAGATATTTCAATTGCATTTCACCTAAAAAGTCTTTAGAAAAACTTTTCTAAAAGAACCCTTCACGAAAATCATTTTAGAAAACTCTTTACTCAATTTTTCATGTTTATTAGTTGACCAATAGGCTCACCGGTCGACCAACCTTTTTGGCTTCAAATCTTCTAAGCAAAACATTATTTTTTTTTTGTAAAATTAGTCGACTCAAGAATTTATCAGTCGACCGGACAAAATGTCTGTTTTCTGGAAAAGTTTAGCAGCAGTCGACTGAAGGGTTTATCAGTCGATTGATCATAAAATTAGTCGACCGAAAGTTTTATCAGTCGATCGGACAGAATGTCCGTTTTCTGGAAAAAATTTAGCAGCAGTCGACTAAAGGGTTTATCAGTCGACTGATCATAAAATTAGTCAACCGAAAGTTTTATCAGTCGACCGGACAGAATGTCCGTTTTCTGGAAAATTTTAGCATTAGTTGACTGAAGGTTTTATCAGTCGACTGATCAAAATGTCTGTTTTCTGGAAAAATTTTAGCATCAGTCGACTGAAGGTTTTATCAGTCGACTGATCAGAATGTCTATTCTCTGGAATAATTTTAACTTCAGTCGACTGAAGGTTTTATCAGTCCACTGATCAGAATATCTGTTTTTTGGAAAAAATTTAGCATCAGTCGACTGAAGGTATTATCAGTCGACTGAACAGAATGTCTGTTTTCTGGAAATTTTTGCAGCAGTCGACTGAAGGTTTTTATCAGTCGACTGAACATATTATCAGTCAACTAACTATTGTCTCAGTCGACTAATTTTGCCGTTTTTCTATAATTTTTTAAAAGGGCGTATCTTTTTATTTTTCAAACATTTTGATCATTCTAAATGGACTGGTTTGCCACCCCTTTCATCCTCAATGTATGGAATCTTTCAACTATAAATATGAGTGCATTCCACACAAAAAAACATCGAATCTAATCGAATTACCCAATAGGAATAATATATCTTTATTTTACCATGATGTGAAATAGCAATCACGTATACATAACTTCAGACTTGATTAAAACCATTCGATCTACAAAGTAGGAAAGGTGTATTGAACAAGAAAATACAACCAAACAATAATTTCATGAATAATAATCCAAGATACTTAAGGTTCCACGCCATTTGCCTACTTTATTTTTGTTTCGATCTTGAATCCGTCATGGCCAACACCCACACCAAAAATATATGCATTTTCCTACATAGATTTGAACTGTAGGTTTTGATATGAGTACTACATATTACCAGGCACAGATATAGGAACAAAATGCCCTTACAAAGAACACCACAGTGCCCCAACATTGGCCAAGGGTGAGAACCATTGGCTGAACCACTACATATTGACCTATTGGCGAGTAGGTATTTCAACTCATGCCACCTGGGTCTCAAGGCCCTAAACATACCTACATATAGGTGGTGCTTGTCACGTAACCTCTATGTTATTGCAACATAGATGTGCAACAAGGCATCAAGCACTTACATACAAATAACAATGCTCCTTACCTCTTTGGAGTCTCACGATGGCAAGGCTGCAACCCCTTCTCTTCGTTAGAGCGGCACCCCACGTCGATAATGAATGTTCACGCGTTCAGCAAGGGAGGTCCACACCGTCCAATGGAGGTCGACCACCACCGTGTGAGAGAGAGAGAGAGAGAGAGAGAGAGAGAGAGAGAGAGAGAGAGAGAGAGAGAGAGAGAGAGAGAGAGAGAGAGAGAGAGAGACGTCTAATGTAACTCCTTACCAAAAATCTCTCATTTAACTCCTCTATTTAGGGGGGAGTTACCAAATTTTCAAGGCATTGAAACTTCACCCAAATCTTACGTTTTTGGTAGGTGATGTCTATTTCCAACAATGCCCCCTCCTGTCTTTGGCATGATTTCCTCTAACTTCCCTCACTATTTGCTTTATGGGTACCCCTCTTCCATGTCACCTGGGATTCTCCTCAATCCTTGGTAGAGCTGGATGGAAAAGCCAAAAATTTAGGCTTAACATAATCCCACGTTTTTACCCTTTTCACCAAGGTAGAAAACATCACTTTCTTGTGAAAAAAAATAATTTGTGCACAGGGGTTTTTGAATTGAGGTTGCAACTCTACAACCCTGTGCGTCCTACCATAACTCCACTTCACCACTTATTGTTTACTTTTGCGAAAATATTCTTTTTATGTCATATTGGGACGTTTTTCCTTGTTGATGGATTTCTTTCATTTTCAAGTGGATTTTTCACCCGTTGGTTTTAAACTTGCACTTGCTTACTTTAAATGTGCTTCGGATCTCACGCTATCATCCCGAAAGCATCGGGTTTCCTTACTTGGACTCGTGAACCGGGTCGGATCATCGGATCTCGCCAAGATCCGGATCCAAAACCACTTGTGAGAGTTTGTTATTGGTTGATTGAATAACTATGAGAGTGTGAAATTTTTTTGACAGCCTTAGAATGAATATATGCATGATTTAATCACTATCAATTTTTTTTTGACAACGTTAAAACACATATATACATGATTGAATCACTATAAAATTTTTTTGACAAGGTAGAACACATATATGCAAGATTGAATCATTATGAATTTTTTTTTGACAGCCTTAGAACACATATATGCATGATTGAATCATTGTAAAAAAATTTCAACAGCCATAGAAAACTTATATGCCTGATTGAATCACTATGAAATTTTTTGACAGCCTTAGAACACATATATGCTTGATTGAATCACTATAAAATTTATTTCACAGCCTTAGAACACATATATGCATGATTGAATCACTATGAAATTTTTTGGACATTGTTAGAACACATATATGCATGATTTAGTCACTATGATTTTTTTTTATAGCCTTAGAACACATATATGCATGATTGAATCACCATAAAAAATTTTAGATAGCCTTAGAACACAGATATGCATGATTGAATTTTTTTTGTTCGCCATAGAACACACGTATGCATGATTGAATCACAATAATTTTTTTTTGACAACCTTAGAACACATATATGCAAGTTTGAAGCACTATGAAATTTTTTTGATAGCCTTAGAACACATATATGCAAGTATGAATCACTATGAAATTTTTTTACAGCCTTAGAACACATTTATGCATGATTGAATCACTATGAATTTTTTTTGATGGCCTTAGAACACATATATGCATGATTGAATCACTATGAAATATTTTTGACAGCCTTAGAACACATATATGCATGATTGAAGCACTATATAATTTTTTTGACGGCTTTAGAACACAGATATGCATGATTGAATCACATGACTGAATCATTATAAAAAATATTTTACAGACTTAGAACATATATATGCAAGATTGAAACACTATAAATTTTTTTTGACAGCCTTAAAACACATATATGCTTGATTGAATCACTATGAATTTTTTTGACAGACTTAGAACACATATATGCCTGATTGCATCACTAAAAAAGTTTTTGGACAGCCTTAGAACACATATATGCATGATTGAATCACTATGAAATTTTTTTGACAACGTTAGAACACATATATGCATGATTGAGTCACTATGAAACTTTTTTGATAGCCTTAGAACACATATATGCTTGATTGAATCACAATGAGATTTTTTTGACAGCCCTAGAACACCTATATGGTTGATTGAATCACTACATTTTTTTTACAACATTAGAACACATATATGGTTGATTGAATCACTATGAAATTACTTTGACTTTATTAGAAATATACGCATGATTGAGTCTCCATGATTTTTTTTTATAGCGTTAACACATATATGTATGATTTAGTCACTCTGAACTTTGTTTGACAACCTTAGAACACATATTTGCATGATTGAATCATTATTAAATTTTTTTGATAGCCATAGAACACATATATGCATGATTGAAATTTTCTTGATAGCCTTAGAACACATATATGCATGATTGAATCACTATAAATGTTTTTTGACAACCTTAGACAAATATGAATGATTGAATCACTTTGAATTTTTTTCACAACGTTAGAACACATGCATGATGGAGTTACTATGACATTTTTTTGACAACCTTAGAACACATGTATGCATGATTAAATCACTATGAAATTTTTTTGACAGCCTTAGAACACATATAAGCATGATTGAGTCACTATGAATTTTTTTTGACAACCTTAGAACACATGTATGCATGATTGAATCACTATGAATGTTTTTTGATAGTCTTAGAACACATATATGCCTGATTGAATCACTATGAATTTTTTTTGACAATGTTAGAACACATATATGCATGATTGAGTCACCATGAATTTTTTTTGGCAGCCTTAGAACCATATGCATGATTGAATCACCATGAAATGTTTTGGACACCCTTAGAACAAGTATGCATGATTGAATCACTATGAAATTTTTTTGACAGCCTTAGAACACATATATGCAAGATTGAATCACTATGAAATTATTTTGACAATGTTAGAAAACATATAACATGATTGAGTCTCTATGAAAGTTTTTTGACAACCTTAGTACACATATATGCATGATTGAATCAGTATAAAAAAATATTGACGTCCATAGAACACATATATGCATGAATAATATTTTTTTGACAGCCTTAAAACACATATATACATGATTGAATTACTATAAAAATTTTTTTGATAGCCTTAGAACACATATATGCATGATTGAGTCACTATCAATTTTTTTTGACAACCTTAGAACACATATATGCATTATTGAATCACTATGAATTTTTTTTGACTGCCTTAGAACATCTGTATGAATGATTGAATCACAACAAAGATTTTTTGACAGCATTACAACACATATATGCATGATTGAATCACTATGAAATTTTTCTGACAATGTTAGAACACATATAAGCATGACTGAATCAAAAAGAAATTTTTTGACAAAGTTAGAACAAATTTATGCATGATTGAGTCGCTATAAATTTTTTTTGATAGCCGTAGAACACATATTCATGATTGAATCACAGTGAATTTTTTTTGACAACGTTAGGACACATGTATTCATGATTGAATTACTATAAATTTTTTTTGACAACCTTAAAACACTTATATGCTTGATTGAATCATAAAAAAAAAAATTTGACAACGTTAGAACAAATTTATGCATGATTTAGTCACTATGAAATTTTTTTGACAGCCTTAGAACATATATATGCATGATTGAATCACTATGAATTTTTTTTGACAGCCTTATAACACATATGCATGATTGAAAATTTTTTGACAGACTTAGACACATATATGCATGATTGAATCACAATAAATTTTTTTTGACAACCTTAGAACATATATATGCAAGTTTGAGTCTTTATGAAATTTTTTTGACAGCTTTTGAACACATTTATGCATGATTGAATCACTATGAATTTTTTTAACGCCTTTAAACACATATATACATGATTGAATCACTAGGAATTTTTTTTGACAAAGTTAGAGTACATATATGCGTGATTGAGTCTCTATGAAGTTTTTTTGACAGCCTTAGAACAAGTATGCATGATTGAATCACTATGAAATTTTTTTGACATCCTTAGAACACATATATGCATGATTGAATCACTATGATTTTTTTTTTACAATGTTAGAACACATATATACATGATTGAGTCTCTATGAAAGTTTTTTGGAGGCCTTAGAACACATATATGCATGATTGAATCACTACAAAATTTTTTTGTTAGCATTAGAAAACATATACGCTTGATTGAATCACTATAAATTTTTTTTGACAACGTTAGAACATAAATATGCATGATTGAGTCTCTATGATTTTTTTGACAGCCTTAGAAGACATATATGCTTGATTAAATCACTGTAATTTTTTTTTGACAATGTTAGAACACATATATGCATGATTGAGTCACTATAATTTTTTTTTGATAACCTTAGAACACATATATGCATGATTGAATCACTATAAAAAAAATTGATAGCCTTATAACACACAATTGCATGATTAAAAAATTTTCGACAGCCTTAGAAGACATGTATGCATGATTAAATCACAATAAGATTTTTTTGACAACCTTAGAACACATATATACAAGTTTAAATCACTATGAAATTTTGTTGTCAGCCTTAGAACACATTTATGCATGATCGAATCACTATGAAATTTTTTTGACAGCCTTAGAAAAGATATATGCGTGATTGAATCACTATGAAACTTTTTTGACAACCTTAGAACACATATATGCAAGATTGAATCTCTATATAATTTTTTTGACAGCCTTAGAACGAAAATATGCATGATTGAATCAGATGATTGAATCACTATGATATTTGTTTAACAGCCATAAAACACATATACACATGAATGAATAACTATAAAAAAATTTTGACTGCCTTAAAACACATATATGCATGATTTAATCACTATGAAAGGTTTTGATAGCCTTAGAACACATATATGCATGATTGAATCACTATGAATTTGTTTTGACAAACTTATAACACATAGACGCAAGATTGAATCACTAAGAAGTTTTTTTCTCCTTCTTAGAACATATATATGCAAGATTGAATCACTATGAAATTTTTTTGATAGCCATAGAACACATATATGCATGATTGAATCACTATAAATTTTTTTTAACAACCTTTCAACACATATCTGCATGATTGAATCACTACGAATTTTTTTATAGCTTTAGATCACATATATGCTTGACTGAATCACCATAAAAAAAATTTAACAGCCTAAGAAAACATATATGCAAGATAGAATCACTATGAAATTTTTTTGATAGCCTTAGAACGCTTATATGTATGATTGAATGTCTATTAAAATTTTTTTGACAGCCTTAAAACACATATATACATGATAGAATCACTATAAAAAAATTTTCACAAATTAGAACACATATATGCAAGATTGAATCATTATGCATTTTTTTTGACAGCCTTATAACACATATATGCATGATTGAATCATTGTAAAAAAATTTTTACAACCTTAGAAGACATTTATGCATGATTGAATTGCTATGAAATTTTTTTGGCAGCTTAGAACACATATATGCATGATTAAATTTTTTTTGACAGCCTTAGAACACAAATATGCATGATTGAATCACTATAATTTTTTTTTGACATCGTTAGAACACATATATGCATGACTGAATGACTATGAAATTTTTTAGACAACGTGTGAACACATATATGCATGATTGAGTAACTATGAATTTTTTTTGACAGCCTTAGAACACATATACGCATTATTGAATCACAATGAAATTTCTTTGACATCTTTAGAACACCTATATGGATGATTGAATCACCACAAATTTTTTTTTAAAGCATTAGACCCTATATATTTATGATTGAATCACAATGAAATTATTTTGACCCTATATAATTTTTTTTACAGCATTATTTTGACAACGTTAAAACACATATATAAATGATTGAGTCACTATGAATTTTTTTGGGAATGTTATTACACATGTATGCATGATTGAGTCACTATGAAATTGTTTTGACAACCTTAGAACACATATATGCATGATTGAATCACTTTGAATTTATTTTGACAACCATAGAAGGCATATATGCATGCTTGAAATTTTTTTGATAGCCTTTAGTACACATATATGCATGATTAAATCACTATAATTTCATTTATATAGACTTAGGACACATATATGCATGATTTAATCACTTTTAAATTATTTTGACAACGTTAGCACACATATATGCATGATTGAGCCACTATGAAACTTTTTTGACAGCCTTAAAACACATATATGCTTGATTTAATCACTATGATTTTTTTTTAACAAACTTAGAACACATATATGCGTGATTGAATCACTATGAATTTTTTTTGACAAACTTAGAACAAAAATATGCATGATTGAATCACTATGAAATTTTTTTGTAAGCATCAAAACACATATATGCCGCAATAAATAACTATAAAAAAATTTTGACAGCCTTACAGCACATGTATGCATAATTGAATCACTATAAATTTTTTTTGACAACGTTAGAACACGTACACGCAAGATTCAATCACTACAAAAAAAATTTGACAGCCGTAGAACATATGAATTTTTTTTGACAACTTTACAACACATATTTGCATGATCGAATCTCTATGAAATTTTTTGGACAACGTTAGAACACGCACATGCAAGATTAAGTCACTATGAAAATTTTCTAACAGCCTTAGAACACGTATGCCCGACTGAATCACTATAAAATTTTTGGACAGCCATAGAACACATGTATGCATGATTGAATCACTCTGAATTTTTTTGTACAATGTTAGAATACATATATGCATGATTCAGTCTATGAATTTTTTTTTACAAACTTAGAACACGTATATGCATGATTGAATCACTACAAAATTTTTTTTGACAACGTTAGAACACATAGAAGCATAAATGAGTCACTATGAATTTTTTTTGACAGCCTTAGATCAAGTTTGCATGACTGAATAACTATAAATTTTTTTTGACACCCTTAGAACCCATATGTGCAGGATTCAATCAATATGATTTTTTTTACAACATTAGAACACTTATATGCATGATTGAGTCTCTATGATTTTTTTTTCACTGCCTTAGAACAGATGTATGCAAGATCGAATCACTATGAAATTTTTTTGACAGCCTTAGAACACATATATGCATGATTGAATTACTATGAAATTTTTTTAACAGCATTAGAACACATATATGCGTTACTGAATCACTGTGAATTTTTTTTTACAACCTTAGGACACATATATGTATGATTGAATCACTGTGAATCTTTTTTGACAACCTTAGAACACATATATGCATGATTGAATAACTATGAATTTTTTTTGTCAACCTTAGAACACATATATTCATGAATGAAAAACTATGAATTTTTTTTTATTGCTTTACAACACACATATGCATGATTAAGTCACTATGAAATTTTTTTGACAGCCGTAGAACATATCTATGCATGATTGAGTCACTATGATTTTTTTTACAGCCTTAGAACATATATATGCATGATGGTTTTTTTTTTGGATAGCCTTAGAACACATATATGCATGATTGAATCACTTTAAATTTTTTTTGACAGCCTTAGAACAAATATATGCCTGATTCAATCACTATTAATTTTTTTTTACAATGTTAGAACACATATATTGAATCTCTATGAATTTTTTTTTACAGCCTTAGAACTTTTGCATGCATGATTGAATCACAATAATTTTTTTTTTGACAGCCTTAGAACACATATATACATGATTGAATCTCTATGAAATTTTTTTGACAACATTAGAACACATATATGCATGATTGAATCATTATGAAACTTTTTTTTTAATGTTAGAACACATATATGCATGATTCAATCACTATGATTTTTTTTGGACAATGTTAGAACACATATATGCATGATTGAGTCACTATGAAATATTTTTGACAGCCTTATAACACGTATGCATGATTGAATAAGTTTTTTGGACAACCTTAGAACACATATATGCATGATTAAATCACTATGAAATTTTTTAGACAACCTTATCACACATATATACATGATTGACTCTCTATGATTTTTTTTTGACAGCCTTAGAACACGTAGATGCATCATCGAATCACTATGATTTTTTTTTACTACCTTAGAACACATATATGCATGATTGACATTTTTTTTGACTGGCTTGATTGAATTGCTATAAACAAATTTGATAGTTTTAGAAAAGATATATACAGGATTGAGTCACCATGATTTTTTTTTAGAACCTTAAAACATATATATCCATTATTGAATCACTATAAAAAATTTTTGACAGCCTTACAACACATATATGCATGATTGATTCACTATGATTTTTTTTTGGTAGCCATAGAACACATATATGCCTGATTGAATCTCTCTAAAACTTTTTTGACAGCCATAGAACACATATATGCATGATTAACTTTTTTTTGATAGCCTTAAAACACATATATGCATGATTGAATCACTATGGTTTTTTTTTACTGCCTTAGAACACATATATGCATGATTGAATCACAATGAAATTTTTTTGACAACATTAGAACACATATTCATGAATGAGTCACTCTGTATTTTTTTTACTGCCGCAGAACACATGTATGCATGATTGAATCACAATGAAATTTTTTTGTTAGCCTCAACACACATATATGCATCATTAAATAACTATAAATTTTTTTTGACAGCCTTACAACACATATATGAATCACTATGATTTTTTTTTGACAGCCTCAACACACATATATGCATGATTGAATCACTATGATTTTTTTTTGACAATGTTA
The DNA here is from genome assembly GCF_984573655.1 of Nuphar pumila. Classification (NCBI taxonomy): domain Eukaryota; kingdom Viridiplantae; phylum Streptophyta; class Magnoliopsida; order Nymphaeales; family Nymphaeaceae; genus Nuphar; species Nuphar pumila. Next base: position 65,160,648 of record NC_143255.1, on the reverse strand, counting down.
GAACACGTATATGAAAGATTGAATCACTGTGAAGTTTTTTTGACAAACTTAGTAGACATATATGCATGATTGAATCACTCTGAAATATATTCGACAATGTTACAACACATATATGAATGATTGGATCACTATGAATTTTTTTTTACAATGTTAGAACACATGTATGCCTGATTGAGTCACCATGAAAATTTTCTAACAGCCTTAGAACATATATATGCGTGATTGAATCACTACGATTTTTTATTGACAACGTTAGAACACATATATGCATGATTGAATCACTATGAAAGTTTTTTGACAACCTTAGAAGACGAGTATGCATGATTGAATCACTCTGATTTTTTTTTTACAATGTTAGAACATATATATGCATGATTCAGTCTATATGAATTTTTTTGACAGGCTTAGAACACATATATGCATCATTGAATCACTATGAAATGTTTTTGACAGTCTTAAGACACATACATGCATGATTAAAAAATTTTCGACAGCCTTAGAACACATGTATGCATGATTGAATCACAATAAAATTTTATTGACAACCTTAGAACACATATTTGCATAATTGAATCACTATGAATTTTTTTTAACAATGTTAGAACACATATATGCATGATTGAGTCACTATGATTTTTTTTTGACATCCTTAGAACTTATGCATGCATGATTGAATCACAATGATTTTTTTTTTACAGCTTTATAACACATATATGGTTGATTGAATTGCTATAAATTTTTTTTGACAGAATCAGAACAAATATATGCATGATTGAATCACTATGAAATTATTTTGACAACATTCAAACACATATATGCATGATTGAGTCACTATGAAGATTTTTTGACAGCCTTAGAACACAAATATGGATGATTAAGTCACTATAAAATTTACTTGACAACGTTACAACACATGTATGCATGATTGAGTCACTATGATTTTTTTTTGGTAGCCATGGAACACGTATATGCACGATTGAATCACTATGATTTTTTTTTTGATAGCCACAGAACACTTATATCCATGATAGAATTTTTTTTGACAGCCTTAAAACACATATATGCATGATTGAATCACTGTGATTTTTTTTTTACTACCCTAGAACACATATATGCATGATTGAATGACTATGAAATTTTGTTCACAACATTAGAACACATATTCATGATTGAGTCACTATGATTTTTTTTTGACAGCCTTAGGACACATGTATGCATGATTGAATCACTATGAATTTTTTTTTGCAGCCTTAGAACAGGAATGCATGATTGAATCACTATACAATTTTTTTGACAGCATTAGAACACATATATGCATGATTGAATCACTATGAAACTTTTTTGTCAAGGTTAGAACACATATATGCAAGATTGAATCACTATGAAATTATTTTGACAGCCGCAGAACACAAATATGCATGATTAAGTCACTATAATTTTTTTTTGACAACATTGCAACACATGCATGTGTGATTGATCGCTATGAATTTTTTTTGGAGGCAATAGAACATATATATGCATGATTCAATCACTGTGAAATTTTTTTGACAGCCATAGAACACATATATCCATGATTAAAAATTTTTTGACAGTCTCAAAACACATGTATGCATGATTGAATCACTATGATTTTTTTTGTACAATGTTAGAACACATATAGGTTTGATTATGAAATGTTTTTGACAGCCTTAGAACAAATATATGCAATTTTGAATTTTTTTTGACAGCCTTAGAACATATATATGCATTATTGAATCACTATGAATTTTTTTTTACAACGTTTGAACACATATATGCATGATTGACCCAATATGAATTTTTTTTGGCGGCCTTAGAACACATATGCACGATTGAATCACTTTGAATTTTTTTTTACAGCCTTCGAACACATATATGCATGATTGAGTCACTATGACATGATTTTGACAACATTAGAACACATATATGCATGATTGACCCACTATGAAATTTTTTTGGCAGCCTTAGAACACGTATGCATGATTGAATCACTATGAAATTTTTTTGATAGCATTGGTACACATCTATGCATGATTGACTCACTATGATTTTTTTTTGACAATGTTACAACACATATATGCATGATTGAGTCTCTATGAATTTTTTTTGACGGACTTAGAACACATATATGCATGATTGAATCACTGTGAAATTTTTTTAACAGCCTTAGAACACATATTTGCTTGATTAAAATTTTTTTGACTGCCATAATACACATATATGCCTGATTAAATCACTATAAAAAAAAAATGACTGCCTTAGAACACATATATGCTTGCTTAAATCACTATGATTTTTTTTTGATAACCTTAGAAGACATATATGCATGATTGAATAACAATGAAATTTTTTTGACAACGTTAAAACACATATATGCATGATTAAGTCACTATGACATTTTTTGACAGCCTTAGAACACATATATGCATGATTGAATCACTATGACATTTTTTTGACAATGTTACAACAAATATATGAATGATTGGATCACTATGAATTTTTTTTTACAATGTTAGAACACATGTATGCCTGATTGAGTCACCATAAAAATTTTCTAACAGCCTTAGAACACATATATGCGTGATTGAATCACTACGATTTTTTATTGACAACGTTAGAACACATATATGCATGATTGAATCACTATGAAAGTTTTTTGACAACCTTAGAAGACGAGTATGCATGATTGAATCACTCTGATTTTTTTTTTACAATGTTAGAACATATATATGCATGATTCAGTCTATATGAATTTTTTTCACAGGCTTAGAACACATATATGCATCATTGAATCACTATGAAATGTTTTTGACAGTCTTAAGACACATACATGCATGATTAAAAAAATTTCGACAGCCTTAGAACACATGTATGCATGATTGAATCACAATAAAATTTTATTGACAACCTTAGAACACATATTTGCATAATTGAATCACTATGAATTTTTTTTAACAATGTTAGAACACATATATGCATGATTGAGTCACTATGATTTTTTTTTGACATCCTTAGAACTTATGCATGCATGATTGAATCACAATGATTTTTTTTTACAGCTTTAGAACACATATATGGTTGATTGAATTGCTATAAATTTTTTTTGACAGAATCAGAACAAATATATGCATGATTGAATCACTATGAAATTATTTTGACAACATTCAAACACATATATGCATGATTGAGTCACTATGAAGATTTTTTGACAGCCTTAGAACACAAATATGGATGATTAAGTCACTATAAAATTTACTTGACAACGTTACAACACATGTATGCATGATTGAGTCACTATGATTTTTTTTTGGTAGCCATGGAACACGTATATGCACGATTGAATCACTATGATTTTTTTTTTGATAGCCACAGAACACTTATATCCATGATAGAATTTTTTTTGACAGCCTTAAAACACATATATGCATGATTGAATCACTGTGATTTTTTTTTTACTACCCTAGAACACATATATGCATGATTGAATGACTATGAAATTTTGTTCACAACATTAGAACACATATTCATGATTGAGTCACTATGATTTTTTTTTGACAGCCTTAGGACACATGTATGCATGATTGAATCACTATGAATTTTTTTTTGCAGCCTTAGAACACGAATGCATGATTGAATCACTATACAATTTTTTTGACAGCATTAGAACACATATATGCATGATTGAATCACTATGAAACTTTTTTGTCAAGGTTAGAACACATATATGCAAGATTGAATCACTATGAAATTATTTTGACAGCCGTAGAACACAAATATGCATGATTAAGTCACTATAATTTTTTTTTGACAACATTGCAACACATGCATGTGTGATTGATCGCTATGAATTTTTTTTGGAGGCAATAGAACATATATATGCATGATTCAATCACTGTGAAATTTTTTTGACAGCCATAGAACACATATATCCATGATTAAAAATTTTTTGACAGTCTCAAAACACATGTATGCATGATTGAATCACTATGATTTTTTTTGTACAATGTTAGAACACATATAGGTTTGATTATGAAATGTTTTTGACAGCCTTAGAACAAATATATGCAATTTTGAATTTTTTTTGACAGCCTTAGAACATATATATGCATTATTGAATCACTATGAATTTTTTTTTACAACGTTTGAACACATATATGCATGATTGACCCAATATGAATTTTTTTTGGCGGCCTTAGAACACATATGCACGATTGAATCACTTTGAATTTTTTTTTACAGCCTTCGAACACATATATGCATGATTGAGTCACTATGACATGATTTTGACAACATTAGAACACATATATGCTTGATTGACCCACTATGAAATTTTTTTGGCAGCCTTAGAACACGTATGCATGATTGAATCACTATGAAATTTTTTTGATAGCATTGGTACACATCTATGCATGATTGACTCACTATGATTTTTTTTTGACAATGTTACAACACATATATGCATGATTGAGTCTCTATGAATTTTTTTTGACGGACTTAGAACACATATGCATGATTGAATCACTGTGAAATTTTTTTAACAGCCTTAGAACACATATTTGCTTGATTAAAAATTTTTTGACTGCCATAATACACATATATGCCTGATTAAATCACTATAAAAAAAAAATGACTGCCTTAGAACACATATATGCTTGCTTAAATCACTATGATTTTTTTTTGATAACCTTAGAAGACATATATGCATGATTGAATAACAATGAAATTTTTTTGACAACGTTAAAACACATATATGCATGATTAAGTCACTATGACATTTTTTGACAGCCTTAGAACACATATATGCATGATTGAATCACTACGACATTTTTTTGACAATGTTACAACAAATATATGAATGATTGGATCACTATGAATTTTTTTTTACAATGTTAGAACACATGTATGCCTGATTGAGTCACCATGAAAATTTTCTAACAGCCTTAGAACACATATATGCGTGATTGAATCACTACGATTTTTTATTGACAATGTTAGAACACATATATGCATGATTGAATCACTATGAAAGTTTTTTGACAACCTTAGAAGACGAGTATGCATGATTGAATCACTCTGATTTTTTTTTTTACAATGTTAGAACATATATATGCATGATTCAGTCTATATGAATTTTTTTGACAGGCTTAGAACACATATATGCATCATTGAATCACTATGAAATGTTTTTGACAGTCTTAAGACACATACATGCATGATTAAAAAAATTTCGACAGCCTTAGAACACATGTATGCATGATTGAATCACAATAAAATTTTATTGACAACCTTAGAACACATATTTGCATAATTGAATCACTATGAATTTTTTTTAACAATGTTAGAACACATATATGCATGATTGAGTCACTATGATTTTTTTTTGACATCCTTAGAACTTATGCATGCATGATTGAATCACAATGATTTTTTTTTTACAGCTTTAGAACACATATATGGTTGATTGAATTGCTATAAATTTTTTTTGACAGAATCAGAACAAATATATGCATGATTGAATCACTATGAAATTATTTTGACAACATTCAAACACATATATGCATGATTGAGTCACTATGAAGATTTTTTGACAGCCTTAGAACACAAATATGGATGATTAAGTCACTATAAAATTTACTTGACAACGTTACAACACATGTATGCATGATTGAGTCACTATGATTTTTTTTTGGTAGCCATGGAACACGTATATGCACGATTGAATCACTATGATTTTTTTTTTGATAGCCACAGAACACTTATATCCATGATAGAATTTTTTTTGACAGCCTTAAAACACATATATGCATGATTGAATCACTGTGATTTTTTTTTACTACCCTAGAACACATATATGCATGATTGAATGACTATGAAATTTTGTTCACAACATTAGAACACATATTCATGATTGAGTCACTATGATTTTTTTTTGACAGCCTTAGGACACATGTATGCATGATTGAATCACTATGAATTTTTTTTTGCAGCCTTAGAACAGGAATGCATGATTGAATCACTATACAATTTTTTTGACAGCATTAGAACACATATATGCATGATTGAATCACTATGAAACTTTTTTGTAAGGTTAGAACACATATATGCAAGATTGAATCACTATGAAATTATTTTGACAGCCGCAGAACACAAATATGCATGATTAAGTCACTATAATTTTTTTTTGACAACATTGCAACACATGCATGTGTGATTGATCGCTATGAATTTTTTTTGGAGGCAATAGAACATATATATGCATGATTCAATCACTGTGAAATTTTTTTGACAGCCATAGAACACATATATCCATGATTAAAAATTTTTTGACAGTCTCAAAACACATGTATGCATGATTGAATCACTATGATTTTTTTTGTACAATGTTAGAACACATATAGGTTTGATTATGAAATGTTTTTGACAGCCTTAGAACAAATATATGCAATTTTGAATTTTTTTTGACAGCCTTAGAACATATATATGCATTATTGAATCACTATGAATTTTTTTTTACAACGTTTGAACACATATATGCATGATTGACCCAATATGAATTTTTTTTGGTGGCCTTAGAACACATATGCACGATTGAATCACTTTGAATTTTTTTTTACAGCCATCGAACACATATATGCATGATTGAGTCACTATGACATGATTTTGACAACATTAGAACACATATATGCATGATTGACCCACTATGAAATTTTTTTGGCAGCCTTAGAACACGTATGCATGATTGAATCACTATGAAATTTTTTTGATAGCATTGGTACACATCTATGCATGATTGACTCACTATGATTTTTTTTTGACAATGTTACAACACATATATGCATGATTGAGTCTCTATGAATTTTTTTTGACGGACTTAGAACACATATATGCATGATTGAATCACTGTGAAATTTTTTTAACAGCCTTAGAACACATATTTGCTTGATTAAAATTTTTTTGACTGCCATAATACACATATATGCCTAATTAAATCACTATAAAAAAAAAATGACTGCCTTAGAACACATATATGCTTGCTTAAATCACTATGATTTTTTTTTGATAACCTTAGAAGACATATATGCATGATTGAATAACAATGAAATTTTTTTGACAACGTTAAAACACATATATGCATGATTAAGTCACTATGACATTTTTTGACAGCCTTAGAACACATATATGCATGATTGAATCACTACGACATTTTTTTGACAATGTTACAACAAATATATGAATGATTGGTTCACTATGAATTTTTTTTTACAATGTTAGAACACATGTATGCCTGATTGAGTCACCATGAAAATTTTCTAACAGCCTTAGAACACATATATGCGTGATTGAATCACTACGATTTTTTATTGACAACGTTAGAACACATATATGCATGATTGAATCACTATGAAAGTTTTTTGACAACCTTAGAAGACGAGTATGCATGATTGAATCACTCTGATTTTTTTTTTACAATGTTAGAACATATATATGCATGATTCAGTCTATATGAATTTTTTTGACAGGCTTAGAACACATATATGCATCATTGAATCACTATGAAATGTTTTTGACAGTCTTAAGACACATACATGCATGATTAAAAAAATTTCGACAGCCTTAGAACACATGTATGCATGATTGAATCACAATAAAATTTTATTGACAACCTTAGAACACATATTTGCATAATTGAATCACTATGAATTTTTTTTAACAATGTTAGAACACATATATGCATGATTGAGTCACTATGATTTTTTTTTGACATCCTTAGAACTTATGCATGCATGATTGAATCACAATGATTTTTTTTTTACAGCTTTAGAACACATATATGGTTGATTGAATTGCTATAAATTTTTTTTGACAGAATCAGAACAAATATATGCATGATTGAATCACTATGAAATTATTTTGACAACATTCAAACACATATATGCATGATTGAGTGACTATGAAGATTTTTTGACAGCCTTAGAACACAAATATGGATGATTAAGTCACTATAAAATTTACTTGACAACGTTACAACACATGTATGCATGATTGAGTCACTATGATTTTTTTTTGGTAGCCATGGAACACGTATATGCACGATTGAATCACTATGATTTTTTTTTTGATAGCCACAGAACACTTATATCCATGATAGAATTTTTTTTGACAGCCTTAAAACACATATATGCATGATTGAATCACTGTGATTTTTTTTTACTACCCTAGAACACATATATGCATGATTGAATGACTATGAAATTTTGTTCACAACATTAGAACACATATTCTTGATTGAGTCACTATGATTTTTTTTTGACAGCCTTAGGACACATGTATGCATGATTGAATCACTATGAATTTTTTTTTGCAGCCTTAGAACATGAATGCATGATTGAATCACTATACAATTTTTTTGACAGCATTAGAACACATATATGCATGATTGAATCACTATGAAACTTTTTTGTCAAGGTTAGAACACATATATGCAAGATTGAATCACTATGAAATTATTTTGACAGCCGCAGAACACAAATATGCATGATTAAGTCACTATAATTTTTTTTTGACAACATTGCAACACATGCATGCGTGATTGATCGCTATGAATTTTTTTTGGAGGCAATAGAACATATATATGCATGATTCAATCACTGTGAATTTTTTTTGACAGCCATAGAACACATATATCCATGATTAAAATTTTTTTGACAGTCTCAAAACACATGTATGCATGATTGAATCACTATGATTTTTTTTGTACAATGTTAGAACACATATAGGTTTGATTATGAAATGTTTTTGACAGCCTTAGAACAAATATATGCAATTTTGAATTTTTTTTGACAGCCTTAGAACATATATATGCATTATTGAATCACTATGAATTTTTTTTGACAACGTTTGAACACATATATGCATGATTGACCCAATATGAATTTTTTTTGGCGGCCTTAGAACACATATGCACGATTGAATCACTTTGAATTTTTTTTTACAGCCTTTGAACACATATATGCATGATTGAGTCACTATGACATGATTTTGACAACGTTAGAACACATATATGCATGATTGACCCACTATGAAATTTTTTTGGCAGCCTTAGAACACGTATGCATGATTGAATCACTATGAAATTTTTTTGATAGCATTGGTACACATCTATGCATGATTGACTCACTATGATTTTTTTTTGACAATGTTACAACACATATATGCATGATTGAGTCTCTATGAATTTTTTTTGACGGACTTAGAACACATATATGCATGATTGAATCACTGTGAAATTTTTTTAACAGCCTTAGAACACATATTTGCTTGATTAAATTTTTTTTGACTGCCATAATACACATATATGCCTGATTAAATCACTATAAAAAAAAAATGACTGCCTTAGAACACATATATGCTTGCTTAAATCACTATGATTTTTTTTTGATAACCTTAGAAGACATATATGCATGATTGAATAACAATGAAATTTTTTTGACAACGTTAAAACACATATATGCATGATTAAGTCACTATGACATTTTTTGACAGCCTTAGAACACATATATGCATGATTGAATCACTACGACATTTTTTTGACAACGTTAGAACATATATAAGCATGATTGAATCACTATGAAATTTTTGTGACAACCTTAGAAGACATATATGCAATATTGAATCACTCTGAAACTTTTTTGACAATGTTAGAACGCATATATGCATGATTGAATCACTATGAAATTTTTTTGACTGCCTTAGAAGATATATATGCATGATTGAATTACCAAAAAAAATCATATGAATCAGTATGATTTTTTTTTTAGAATATTACAAACATTTATATGCATGATTAAGTCACTATGAATTTTTTGTTTACATCCTTAGAACACATATATGCAAGATTGAACCATAATGAAATTTTTTTGACAGCCTTAGAACACTTATATGGTTGATTGAATTGCTATAAATTTTTTTTGACATCATTAGAACAAATATATGCATGATTGAATCACTATGAAATTATTTTGACAACATTAGAGCATATATATGCATGATTGAGTCACTCTGAAAATTTTTAACAGCCTTAAAACACAAATATGCATGATTGAGTCACTATGACTTTTTTTTGACTAAGTTATAACACATGTATGCAAGATTGAGTCGGTATGAATTTTTTTTTATAGTCATAGAACACATATATGCGTGATTGAATCACTATGAATTGTTTTTGACAACCATAGAACACATATATGCATGATTGAAATTCTTTTTATAGCCTTATAACAGATATATGCATGATTGAATCACTATAGTTTTTTTTTACTGCCTTAGAACACATATTTGCATTATTGAATCACTATGAATTTTTTTTGACAATGTTAGAACACATATTCATGATTGTGTTACTCTAAATTTTTTTGACAGCCTTAGTATACATGTATGCATGATTGAATCACTTTGAAACTTTTTTGACAGCCTTAGCACACATAGATGCATGCTTCAATCACTATAAAATTTTTTGACAACGTTAAAACACATAAATTCATGATTGAGTCACTATAAAATTTTTCTGACAGCCTTTGAACACGTATATGCATGATTGAATCACTATGAACTTTTTTCAACAGCCTTAGAACACCAATATGGATGATTGAATCACTACAAATTTTTTTGACAGCATTAGAAAACATATATGCATGATTAAATCACAATGAAATTTTTTTGACAACCTTAGAACACATATATGCATGATTAAATCACCAAGAAATTTTTTTGACATGGTTAGAAGACATATATGCATGATTGAGTCTCTAAGAAATTTTTGACCGGATTAGAACACATATATGCAAAATTGAATCACCATAAAAAATTTTTGACAGCCTTAGAACACATATATGCACGATTAAAATTTTTTTGACAGCCTTAGAACACATATATGCACGATTAAATTTTTTTTGATAACCTAAGAACACATATATACATTACTGAATCACTATGAATTTTTTTTGACATTCTTATAACACATATATGCAGGATTAAATTTTTTTTGACAGCCCTAGAATACATATATGCATGATTGAGTCACTGTGATTTTTTTTACAATGTTATAACACATATATGCAAGATTGAGCCGCTATGAAATTTTTTTCATAGTCTTAGAACACATATATGCTTGATTGAGTCACTATGAAATTTTTTTGATAGCCTTATAACACATATATGATTGATTGAATCACTATAACTTTTTTATGACAGCCTGAGAACACATATATGCATGACTAAATCACTATAATTGTTTTTTTAGAACATTAGAACACATATGCATGATTGAGTCACTATGAAATTTTTTTGACAGCCTTCGAACACATGTATGCATGATTGAATCACTATAATTTTTTTTTATAGACTTAGAACACATATATGCAAGTTTGAGTCGCTATGAAATTTTTTTGACAGCCTTCAAACACATATATGCATGTTTAAATCACTAGGAATTTTTTTTGACAGCATTAGTACACGTATACGCGTGATTGAATCACTATAATTTTTTTTTGACAATATTAGAACACTTATGCGTGATTGAATCACTATAAATTTTTTTTTACTACGTTAAAAGACATATATGCATGATTGAGTCTCTATTAAATTTTGTTGACAGTCTTAGAACATATATATGCATGATGGAATCACTATGAAATTTTTCTGAAAGCCTTAGAACACATAAATAAATAATTAAATTTTTTTTGACAACCTTAGGATACATATATGCCAGATTGAATCACTATGAAATTATTTTGACAATGTTAGAACACATATATGAATGATGTAGTCACTCTGGATTTTTTTTGACAGCCATAGAACACATATATGCATGATGTATGATTTTTTTTTTGACAACGTTATAACACATATATGTAAGATTGGGTCACTATGAATTTTTTTTAATAGCCTTAGAACACATATATGCAAGATTGAATCACTATAATTTTTTTTTGACAACCATAGAACACATATATGCATGATTAATTTTTTTTTATAGCCTTAGAACACATATATGCTTGATTGAATCACTATAACTTTTTTATGACACCTGAGAACACATATATGCATGATTGAGTCACTATGAATTTTTTTTGACAACCCTCGAACACATGTTTGCAAGATTGAATGACTACGATTTTTTTTTAATAGCCTTAGAACACATATATGCATGATTGAATCACTATGATTTTTTTTTGACAAAGTTAGAACACAAATATGCATGATTGAATCTCTATCAATTTTTTTTGACAATGTTACAACACATGCATGCATGATTGATTCACTATGAATTTTTTTTTGACAGCTTTAGAACACACATATACAAGAATAAAATTTTGTTGACAATGTTATAACACATATATGCATGATTGAATCACTATGAATTTTTTTTTATAGCCTTAGAACATATATATGCATGATTGAATCACTATAAAAAAATTTTGACAGCCTTAGAACATATATATGCATGATTGAATCACTATGAAACTTTTTTGACAATGTTAGAACACATATATGCATCATTGAATCACTATGAATTTTTTGACAATGTTAGAACACATATATGCATGATTGAGTCTCTATGAACTTTTTTTAACAGCCTTGGAACATATATGCATGATTTAATCAGTCTGAATTTTTTTTGACAGCCTTAGAACACATATACGCATGATTGAGTCAATATGAAATTTTTTTGACAGCCTCAGAAGATATATATGCATGATTGAATCACCAAAAAAAATTATATGAATCAGTATGAATTTTTTTTTAGAATATTAGAACACAGATATGCATGATTAAGTCACTATGAAATTTTTTACAGCCTTAGAACACATATATGCATGATTGAACCATAATGATTTTTTTTTGATAGCCTTAGACACCTATATGGTTGATTGAATTGCTATAAAAATTTTTTTACAGCAATAGAACAAATATATGCATGATTGAATCACTATGAAATTATTTTGACAACATTAGAGCACATATATGCATGATTGAGTCACTCTAAAATTTTTTAATAGCCTTAGAACACAAATATAAATGATTGAGTCACTATGACTTTTTTTTGACAAAGTTATAACACATGTATGCAAGATTGAGTCAGTATCAATTTTTTTTTGTCATAGAACACATATATGCATGATTGAATCACTATGAAATTTTTTTGACAACCATAGAACACATATATGCGTGATTGAAATTCTTTTACAGCCTTATAACACATATTTGCATGATTGAATCACTATATATTTTTTTGACTACCTTAGAACACATATTTGCATTATTGAATCACTATGAATTTTTTTTGACAATGTTAGAACACATATTCATGATTGTGTGACTCTGAATTTTTTTGACAGCCTTAGAATACATGTATGAATGATTGAATCACTTTGAAACTTTTTTGACAGCCTTACGACACATAGATGCATACTTCAATCACTATGAAATTTTTTGACAACGTTAAAACACATAGATGCATGATTGAGTCACTATGAAATTTTTTTGACAGCCTTCGAACACGTATATGCATCATCACTATGATTTTTTTTTATAGCCTTAGAACACATATATGCATGATTCAATCACTATGACATTATTTTGACAACGTTAGAACACATATACGTATAATGTAGTCACAATGAAATTTTTTTGACAGCCTTAGAACAGATATATGCATGATTGAGTCACTATGATTTTTTTTTTACAATGTTATAAGACATATATGTAAGATTAAGCCGCTATAAAAATTTTTTGATAGCCTTAGAACACATATATGCATGATTGAGTCACTATGAAATTTTTTTGATAGCCTTAGAACACATATATGATTGATTTAATCACTATAACTTTTTTATGACAGCTTGAGAACACATATATGCATGATTGAATCACTATGAATTATTTTTTTAGAATGTTAGAACACATATGCATGATTGAGTCACTATGAATTTTTTTTGACAGCCTTCGAACACATATTTGCATGATTGAATCACTATGATTTTTTTTTTTACAGACTTAGGACACATATGCAAGATTGAGTCACTATGATTTTTTTTTGACAGCCTTCGAACACATATATGTAGGTGTAAATCACTAGGAAATTTTTTTGACAACATTAGTACACGTATATGCATGATTGAATCACTATAAATTTTTTTTGACAATATTAGAACACATATATGAGTGATTGAATTACTATAAATTTTTTTTTACAATGTTAGAAGACATATATGCATGATTGAGTCTCTATTAAATTTTTTTGACAGTCCTAAAACATATATATGCATGATGAAATCACTATGAAATTTTTCTGAAATGATTAAATTTTTTTTGACAACCTTAGGACACATATATGCATGAATGAGTCACTATAAAAATTTTATGAAACCTTAGAACACATATATGCAAGATTGAATCACTATGAAATTTTTTTGACAGCCTTAAAACACATATATACATGATTGAATCACTATGAATTTTTTTTGACATTCTTAGAACACTTATATGGTTGATTGAATCACTACAAGATATTTTTGAGAGCTTTAGAACACATATATGCAAGATTGAATCACTATGAAATTATTTTGAAAATGTTAGAACACATTATGAATGTTGTAGTCACTCTGAAATTTTTTGGACAGCCATAGAACACATATATGCATGATTGAGTCACTATGATTTTTTTTTACAACGTTAAAACACATATATGTAAGATTGAGTCACTATGAAAATTTTTTAACAGCCTTAGAACACATATATGCATGATTGAATCACTATAATTTTTTTTTGACAACCATAGAACACATATATGCATGATTAAATTCTTTTTATAGCCATAAAACACATATATGCTTGATTGAATCACTATAACTTTTTTATGAAACCTGAGAACACATATATGCATGATTGAATCACTATGAATTTTTTTTGACAACGTTATAACACATATGCATGATTGAGTCACTATGAAATTTTTTTGACAACCCTCGAACACATGTTTGCAAGATTGAATCACTATGAATTTTTTTTTACAGCCTTAGAACACATATATGCATGATTGAATCACTATGAATTTTTTTTGACAAAGTTAGAACACAGATATGCATGATTGAATCTCTATCAATTTTTTTTGACAATGTTAGAACACATGTATGCTTGATTGATTCACTATGAATTTTTTTTGACAGCTTTAGAGCACACATATATAAGAATGAATTTTTGTTGACAACGTTATAACACATATATGCATGATTGAATCACTATGAAATTTTTTTGATAGCCTTAGAACATATATATGCATGATTGAATCACTATAAAAAATTTTTGACAGCCTTAGAACTTATATATGCATGATTGAATAACTATGAATTTTTTTTTACTATGTTAGAACACATATATGCATGATTGACTCACTATGAATTTTTTTTGACAATGTTAGAACATATATATGCATGATTGAGTCACAATGAAATTTTTTTGACAGCCTTAGAACACATATATGTATGATTGAATTAGTCTGCTTTTTTTTTGACAATATTAGAACACATATATGCATGATTGAATTACTATGAAATTTTTTTGACCGCCTTAGAACACATATATGCATGATTGAGTCACTATGATTTTTTTTTTGACAGCCTTAGAACACATATATGCATGATTGAATCACAATGATTTTTTTTGACAGCCTTACAACACCTATATGGTTGATTGAGATGCTATAAATTTTTTTTCACAACATTAGAACAAATATATGCATAATTGAATCACTATGAAATTATTTTCACAACGTTAGAGCACATGTATGCTTGATTGAATCACAATGAAATTTTTTTGATAGCCATAGAACACATATACACATGATTGAATCACTATGATTTTTTTTTTACAACTATAGAAGATATATATGCCAGATTAATTTTTTTTTGACATCCTTAAAACACATATACGCATGATTGAATCACTATAATTTTTTTTTACTGCCTTAGAACACAGATACGGATGATTGATTCTCTATGAAATTTTTTGAACACATATATGCATGATTGAATCACTCTACAAAAATTTTGACAGCCTTAGAACACATATATGCATGATTGAATCACTATGAAATTTTTTTGACAGCCTTAGAATACATATATGCATGATTGAATCATTATGAATTTTTTTTTACATTCTTAGAACACCTATATGGTTGATTGAATCACTAAAATTTTTATTTAAGAGCATTAGAACACATATATGCGTGATTGAATCACTATGAAATTATTTTGACAATGTTAGAACACATATATGAATGATGTAGTCACTAAGATTTTTTTTTTACATCCTTAGAACACATATATGCATGATTGAGTCACTATGAATTTTTTTTTACAATGTTACAACACATATATGCATGATTAAATCACTATAATTTTTTTTTGACAACCATAGAACAAATATATGCATGATTGAATTCTTTTTGACAGCCTTAGAATACATATATGCACGATTGAATCAGTATAACTTTTTTTGACAGCCTGAGAACTGATATATGAATGACTGAATCACTATGAATTTTTTTTGACAATGTTAGAACACATATGCATGATTGAGTCACTATGAAATATTTTTGACAGCCTTAGAACACACGTATGCATGACTGAATCACAATGTTTTTTTTATTGCCTTAGAACACATATATTAATGATTGAGTCACTAAAAATTTTTTCTGACAACGTTAAAACACATATATGCGTGATTCAATGACTATGATTTTTTTTTGACAGTGTTAGAACACATATATGCATGATTTAGTCACTATGAATTTTTTTCAACAGCTTTAGAACATAGATTGGCAATATCGATTTTTTTTACAGCCTTAGAACACATATATGCTTAATTGAATCACTACGAAATTGTTTTGATAGCCTTAAAACACATATATGCATGATTGAATCACTACGGATTTTTTACACAGCCTTAGAACACATATATCCATCATTTAATCAGGTTGTATTTTTTTTGACAATGTTAGAACACATATATGCATGATTGAGTCACTATAAAAATTTTTGACAGCCTTAGAACACATATACGTGGTTGAATCACTATAAAAAAACTTTGACAGCCTTAGAAAACATATTTGCATGCTTGAATTACAATGAAATAATTTTGACAGCCGTAGAACACATATATGCATGATTAAATTTTTTTTGACAGCCTTAGAACACATATATGCATGATTATAATTTTATTGAGAGCCTTAGAACACATATATGCATGATTGAATCACTATGATTTTTTTTTACAACGTTAGAACACATATATGTATGATTGAATCACTATGAAATTTTTTTGACAACGTTCGAAAACATATATGCATGATTGAGTCACTATGAATTTTTTTTGATAGTTTTAGAACACGTATACATGATTGAATCACTATAAGTTTTTTTGACAGACTTAAAACACATATATAAATGATTGAATCATGATGAAATTTTTTTGACAACGTTTGAACACACATATGCTTGATTGAGTCACTATAAAAAAATTTTGACAGCCAACGCGTATATGTGGTTGAATCACTATAATTTTTTTCTGACAGCCCTAGAACACATATATGCATGATTAAAATTTTTTTGACAGCCTTAGAACACAAATATGCATGATTAAATATTTTTTGACAGCCTTAGAACACATATATGCATGATTGAATCACTATGATTTTTTTTTTGACAACGTTAGAATACATATATGCATGATCGAATCACTATGAATTTTTTTTGATAACCTTAGAAGACATATATGCTTGATTGAATCACTATGATTTTTTTTTGAAAATGTTACAACACATATATGCATGATTGAGTCACTATGAATTTTTTTTGACAACCTTAGAACACGTATGCATGATTGAATCACTATGATTTTTTTTTGACAGCCTTAGAACATATATATGCATGACTGAATCACTCTGAAATTTTTTTGCAACGTTAGAACACCTATATGCATGATTAAGTCTCTATGAAATTGCTTGATTGAATCACTATGAATTTTTTTTGACAGTCTTAAAACACATATATGCATGATTAAAATTTTTTGACTGCCTTAGAACACATATATGCATGATTCAATCGCTATGAATTTTTTTTGACAATGTTAGAACACATATATGCTTCATTGAGAAACTATGAAATTTTTAACAACCTTCGAACTCATATATGCATGATAGAATCACTATAATTTTTTTTTGACATCCTCAGAACATCTATATGGATGATTGAATCACAGCATTTTTTTTTTTACAGCCTTAGAACACATATATGTATGATTGAATCACTATAAAAAATTTTTGACAATGTTGAAAGACATATATGCATGATTGAGTCACTATAAATTTTTTTTTACAGCCTTACAACACATATTTGCATGATTGAATCACTATGAATTTTTTTTCAGAACCTTAGAAGACATATATGCATGATTGAATCACTATGACATTTTTTTATGAATGTTGGAACACATATATGCATGATTGAGTCACTATGAATTTTTTTGGACAACCTTCGAATAAAAATATGCATGATTGAATCTTTATGATTTTTTTTTGACAGCCTTAGAACACCTATATGGTTGATTGAATCACCACAAATTTTTTTTGACAGCGTTAGAACACATATATGCATGATTGAATCACTATGAAATTATTTTGACAATGTTAGAACACATATATGAATGATGTAGTCACTATGAAATTTTTTTGACAGCCGTAGAACACATAAATGCAAGATTGAGTCACTATGAAATTTTTTGGACAACGATATAAACCATATATGCATGATTAAATCACAATGAAAGTTTTCTGACAAACATAGAACACATATATGCATGATTGTAATTTTTTTGACGGTCATAGAACATATGTATGCATGATTGCATCACTATACATTTTTTATGACAGCCTGAGAACAAATATATATATGATTGAATCCCTATGAAATATTTTTCACAATGTCAGAACACATATGCAAGATTGAGTCACTATAAAAATTTTTTGACAGCCTTAGAACACATGTTTGCATGATTGAATCGCTATGAATTTTTTTTTATTGCCCTAGAACATATATATGCATGATTGGATCACTATAAATTGTTTTTGATAACGTTAGAACACATATATGCAAGATTGACTCACTATGAATTTTTTATGATAGCTTTAGAACACATATATGCATGATTAAAATTTTTTTCACAGCCTTAGAACACATATGCATGAATAATTTTTTTTTTACAACCTTAGAACACATACATGCATGATTGAATCACTATGATTTTTTTTTAAAATGTTAGAACACATATATGCTTGATTGAGTCACTATGAATTTTTTTTGACAACCTTAGAACATGTATGCATGATTGAATCACTATGAAATTTATTTGACAGCCTTAGAACATATATGCA
Source organism: Nuphar pumila (assembly GCF_984573655.1). Taxonomy (NCBI): domain Eukaryota; kingdom Viridiplantae; phylum Streptophyta; class Magnoliopsida; order Nymphaeales; family Nymphaeaceae; genus Nuphar; species Nuphar pumila. Next base: position 65,141,141 of record NC_143255.1, on the reverse strand, counting down.
TGATTGAATCAGTCTGAATTTTTTTTTACAATGTTAGAACACCTATAAGCATGATTGAGTCTCTATGAAATTGTTTTGACAGACTTAGAACAAATTTAACCGTGATTGAATCACTATGAAATTTTTTTGACAGCATTAGAGAACATATATGCATGATGTTTTTTTTTTACAGTCTTAGAACACATAAATGCATGATTCAATCACTATGATTTTTTTTTGACAATGTTAGAACACATATATGCATGATTGAGTCACTATGAAATTTTTTAATAGCCTTCGAACACATACAAGCTTGATTGAATCACTATAAAAAAAATTTGACAGCCATAGAACACCTATATGGATGATTGAATCACTAATTTTTTTTTATTGCATTAGAACACATATATTCATGATTGAATCATTATAAAAAAAAATTGACAGCCTTAGAACACATATATGCATGATTTAATCAGTATGAAACTTGTTTGACAACGTTAGAACACATATATGAATGATTGAGTCACTATGAATTTTTTTTGACAGGATTAGAACGCGTATACATGCTTGAATCACTATGAAATTTTTTTGATAGCCTTAGAACACATATACGCGTCATTGAATCACTATAAATTTTTTTTGACAGCCTTACAACACATATGTGTGATTAAAATTTTTTTGACTGCCTTAGAATACATATACGCATAATTGAATCACTATAAAAGAACTTTGACAACCTTAGATCACATCTATGCATGATTGAATCACTATAGATTTTTTTTGACAATGTTAGAACACATATATGCTGGATTGAATCACTATGAATTTTTTTAAAAAATGTTGGAACACATATATGCATGATTGAGTCTATCAATTTTTTTTTACTACCTTATAACACGTATGCATGCTTGAATCACTATGAAATTTTTTTAACAGCCATACAACACATTTATGCATGATTGAATCACTCTGAAATTTTTTTGACAACGTTAGAACACCTATATGCATGATTGAGTCTCTATGTTTTTTTTTTGACAGACTTAGAACACATATATGCATAATTTAATCACAATGGGATTTTGTTCACACCTTTAGAACACATATATGCATGATTAAAATTTTATGACAGCCTTAGAACACATATATGCATGATTGAATCACTAAAAAAAAATTTTGACAGCCTTACAACACATATGAATGATTGAATCACTATGAATTTTTTTTGACAATGTTAGAACACATACATGCATGATTGAGTCACTATGAAATTTTGTTGACATTCTTCGAACTCATATATGGATGATTGAATCACTATGAATTTTTTTTTATAGCCTTAGAACCCCTATTTGGATGATTGAATCACTATAATTTTTTTTTACTGCATTAGATCACATATATGCAAGATTAAAGCACTTTAAAAAACTTTTCACAGCCTTAGAACACATATATCCTTGACTGAATCACTATGATTTTTTTTTTTGACAAAGTTAGAACACATATATGCATGATTCAATCACTATGATTTTTTTCTTATAGCCTTAGAACACATATATGCAAGATTGAGTCACTATGAAATTTTTTTGATAGCCTTAGAACACATATATCCATGATTGAATCACTATGAATTTTTTTTGTCAGCCTTAGAACACATATATACAGGATTGAAAAACTATGTTTTTTTTTATAAGGTTTGAACACACATATGCCTGATTGAGTCACTATGAAATTTTTTTGACAGCCTTAGATCACATATATGCATGATTGAATCACTGTCAAATTTTTTTTGACAGCCTTAGAACATATATATGCATGATTTAATTTTTTTTGACAGCCTTAGAATGCATATATGCATTATTGAATCACTATGAAATTTTTTTGACAGCCTTAGAACACATATATGCATTGTTGAATCACTACGAAATTTTTTTGACAGCCTTAAAACACCTATATGAATGATTGAATCACTACAATTTTTTTTTTGACAGCATTAGAACACATATGTGCATGATTGAATCACTATGAAATTTTTTTGACAACGTTAGAACACATATATGCATGATTGAGTCACTGTTAAATTTTTTAGAGAGCCTTAGAACACATGCAGGGATGATTGAATCACTATGAAATATTTTTGACAGCCTAAGAACACATGTATGCATGATTGAATCACTATGATTTTTTTTTGACAATGTTAGAACGCATGTATGCATGATTGAATCACTATGAAAGTTTTTTTTTTAACATTAGATCCCATATATAAATGATTGAATAATTATGAAATTTTTTTGACACCCTTAGAACACATATATGCATGATTGAATCACTATGAATTTTTTTTGACAATGTTCGAACACATATATGCATGATTTAATCACTATGAAATTTTTTTGGCAGCCTTATGACACTTATTTGCATGATGAAATTTTTTTGACTGCCATAGGACACATATATGCATGATTGAATCGCTAAAAATTTTTTTTGACAGCCTTAAAACACATATATGCATGATTGAATCACTATGAATTTTTTTTGACAACGTTAGAACACACATATGCATGATTGAGTCTCCATGAAGCTTTTTTGACAGCCTTAGAACATATATATGCATGATTAATTTTTTTTTGACAGCCGTAGAATGCATATATGCATGATTGAATCACTATGAATTTTTTTTGACAGCCTTAGAACACATATATGCATGATTGAATCACTATGAATTTTTTTTGACATCCTTACAACACAAATATGAATGATTGAACCACTACAATTCTTTTTTTGACAGCGTTAGAACATATATATGAATGATTGAGTCACTATTAAATTGTTTAGACAACCTTAGAACACATGCACCCATGAATGAATCACTATGAATTTTTTTTGACAGCCTTAGAACACATATATGCTTGATTGAATCATAATGAATTTTTTTTGACATGGTCAGAGCACAAATATTCATGATTGAATCACTATGAATTTTTTTTATAACGTAAGAACACAACACATCTATGCATGATTGAGTCACTATGATTTTTTTTTGAAAGTTTTAGAACACATATATGCATGATTAAATCACTATGATTTTTTTTTGACAATGTTAGAACACATATATCCATGAGTGAATCACTATGAAATTTTTTTCAGAGCCTCAAAACATATATGCATGACTGAATCACTATGAAATTTTTTTGACATCCTTAGAGCACATTTATGCATGATTGAATCACTATGAATTTTTTTTATAGCCATAGAACACATATGTGCAAGATTAAAAAATTTATGATTGCCTTAGCACACATATATGCATGATTGAAAAACTATGAAAGTTTTTTTTATAACTTTAGAAAACACATATGCATGATTGAGTCACTATGAAATTTTTTTGACAGGCTTAGAACACAAATATGCATGATTGAATCGCTGTGAATTTTTTTTTACAGCCCTAGAACATATATATGCTTGACTTAATTTTTTTTAACAACCTTAGAATGCATATATGCATGATTGAATCACTATGAAATTTTTTTGACAGCCTTAGAACACATATATGCATGTTGGAGTCTATGAAATTTTTTTGACAACCAGAGTACAACTACATGAATGATTGAATCACTACAAAATTCCTTTTAACTGCATTAGAACATATATGTGCATTATTGAATCAATATGAATTTTTTTTTACAACATTAGAACACATATATGCATGATTGAGTCACTAATAAATTTGTTAGACAGCCTTAGAACACATGCATGCATGACTGAATCACTGTGAATTTTTTTTAGAGACTTAGAACACATATTTGCATGATTGAATCACTATGAATTTTTTTTTACAGCGTTAGAACACATATATGCATGATTGAATACTATGAATTTTTTTTGACAATGTTAGAACACATATATGCATGATTGAATCAATATGAATTTTTTTTTACAACCTTAGAAGACATATACGCATGATTGAATCACAATGAATTTTTTTTGTCCCCGTTAGAACATGTATGTATGATTAAGTCATTATGAATTTTTTTTGACAGCCTTAGAACACGTATGCATGATTGAATCACTATGGTTTTTTTTTTATAGCCATAGAACACATATATGCATGGTTCAATCACCTTGAATTTTTTTTTTAAACTTTAGAACACCTATATGCATGATTAAGGCACTATGAATTTTTTTTTACAGGCTTAGAACATATACATGCATGATTTAATCACTATGAAATTTTTTTGACAGCCTTAGAACATATATATGCATGATTAAAATGTTTTTGACAACCTTAGAACACATATTTACATGTGTGAATCACTATGAATTTTTTTTGATAGCCATAGAACACTTATATGCATTAGTGAATCACTATAATTTTTTTTGACAACGTTAGAACACATGTATGCATGATTTAATCACTACAAAAATTTGTTGACAGCCTTAGAACACGTATAGGCGTGATTGAATGACTATGAATTTTTTTTATAGCCTTAAAATACCTATATGGATGATTGAATCACTATGATTTTTTTTTGACAACCTTAGATCACATATATGTTTGATTGAATCACTATGAAATTTTTTTGACAGCCTTAGAACATATATACTCATGATTGAATCACTATGATTTTTTTTACAAGGTTAGAATACATATATGCATGATTGAATCACTATGAAATTTTTTTACAATGTCAGAACACAACACATATGCATGCTTTAGTCACTATGATTTTTTTTTAAAGCCTTATAATACATCTATTGTGGCACCCCAAACCCCCGACCTTGGAAAAACCTTAGATTTTCTATGATTTTTTTGAAAGGTTTTACTGAAAACAACAAAAACAAGGTGTAAAGAAGGTGGCAAGGCCATAAGTCTAGACGACAACAGGTAAGTACAACAAAAGTAACTAACAACGTAAATAAAGGTACAACTATAAGTATCAAGGGGTATACCACCCGACAGTTTAAAAGTTACAAAATGTGATAGTACAAAATCTCAAAAATAGTTAATATATCCCAACCAAAACCCAAAACCAACTGGGACAGGATCTGCAGCTAAGTGTGGGTCTCTAAGCATCCACCGTGTGCCATCGCATCAACACCGTACCTATTCGTCACGTGTATCCCCATAAAACGGGGTCAGTCCTCTTGCGAGGTGGTGAAGAAACAACCACAACATTTACATCATTTCTAAGAGGAAACGGGAAACAGAAACAAGAACTAACAAGTATATGTGTCTGTGTCAGGTAAGTGCGTAAGTGACAAGTGAAACATATAACATAACTGAAGTAACTGTAAAACAAGTAGCTAAGAGTAGTAACAGATTTGAAACAAGTAAAGTAACTGAAACAACTACTGAACAAGTAAAATAACTAAGACAACTGCTGAACAAGTAAAGTAACTGAAACAACAACAATATGTCAGTTGTGATTGGTTAGTCTTTAAGTTCTTCTTGTTACTCCTTCAGATACGCGAAGGAACCTCGCATTCTATGAGACATGACCCGCGTTTGTTATTCAAATTCTAGTGTGGTAACCGGGGATGCTACAGACTGAGTAAACCTCATGCGAGCAACACGCAGCTGAGAGAAACTCTCGCATAGGCAAGGATTGCAATCCATACTACTGCAGTAGTGAGGTCCCTAAAAAGGCAACCTCGACCTCCCTAACTCTGAGGGACTGGAGGCCCAAGGACGCTACAGCTCCTATCAAAACACGTGTTGTAGTAACGATAAGTCACTCAGGGTTGTACCATCCACCCTCTCCAAGGTGAACCGTTTGTGAATGGGGCAATGCAGCTTTATCTTTCTTAGGCTCATTATTCAGTCATACCTCTTAACTTGGATTTTATGCCTCATAATCCCCGCGGGGTACGCAAAACGAGGACTTAGTCTGCCCATCCATGTGCTCAGCCTCACGCGGCTAACAAGAGCACATCGCTCGTGAAAGCGATCATAACACCATATTATTACTTTTCTAATTTAGGGTATAGTCACACGTGAGGTCACTCACGACAGAAGGGCCTTTGCTTAGAGACTCCAACTGAGTCCAGAAACAATTCATATTCATTCATACCCTATGGTGTTTTAATTTAAGTTTCAGCCTTTTCATTTCATGAAGTAAGTGCACCTTGTGCACTCACCAATGCCTCAGCAATGTACCAGTCAAGGTACGCACTACTCAGTACGAGTGTCAGGATGTGCTACGTGCAAAGTGTAATTAAATACCACAAGCTTTCTATCATTTACACAAACATCAGAAACAGAGGCATTATACAGTTTCTTATCTGAGAGACAAGATAATGTGCATATGAGGGTACAGTTTCATACATATGGAATTTCATCACTCAAGTAGTTGGAACTAACTCATTAAAATTGGCACTTTACGTAACATGAGATCATTCTCATTGGGAAGACTCATGATTTGGCATACTTATGTGTTGAGATTTGAATTTAACAATATTCCCATACGTATGGGAATTACATTCGCAATCCAAGGTGGGTCGTTGCTCTTGCAGAAGGAAAGATGCAATTGCAACACAAAAGACCATCATACTCGATTCAACACACTTACATGTCACTGAGGGAATCCGGGATATTCCCAACTTATGGGAATAACATTAGCATTTCCACGGGTTGGGGAGCCGCGCCCGCAGACCCAAAACAAAACATTTGACAATGCCCGAGACTCGAAACCACTTAGGCTCCAAACACATGGGGTTAGCAACAATGCTTACCTTCGGACATAACTAGTTAACCAATGCGAAAACCGAGGATAGTGTGAGGTCCCACTATGGACCTATCGACAAGAATCTTGGGACATCTGGCAGGACGTTGTAAAAGATACACTATGTAACTCATACCCATTTTGAAGTGTAAAATATTTGTGGAAACACTTGGACGAAACATAAGAGTGCCACATGTCCATTTGGTCGCACTGAAACACCCAACTCAACTATGTGTATTAACATATATATATATATATATATATATATATATATATATATATATATATATATATATATATACATGTTACACATGTGTATGCACACGTTCTCCAATGCATGCAGCTAGCCGATTGCTTGCAACCGAAAACCCATACTCGGGGCCTTCAATGATTACGAAGATGCGAGGTACAAAGTGATCGGGTCTGGCCATTCGGGCTAGACCGAAACTGTCCTTTCGCTACACTCAAGGGTCATGAAAAAGTCTGCTGGTCACCAGTGGTGACAGCAAGCCACAGCAGCAGGTTTGGTCCACTGGACCAAACCAAGCTGCTGCGAAAGGAGGGGTCTAAACCCATGGTTCAGACCAACCTCCACGCAATGCAGCAAAAGGGATACAACAACCCACAGCAGTAGCTCACCCTTGGGCGGCTGCCTTGTGGTCAGTGCTGAAACACAACAAGAGGGACTGGGGTCTGGTCACTAGGACCGGACCCACACAGCTTGACATAGGTCTACCCCTTTTAAACTTAGTATTATCTTTATTCATCATTTTTTTTTATTTGGGTAGGGCCAATCGTGGCCCTCCCTTTAAGATTACTTTTTAGTCTCTTACAAGACTGCCACTCATCTAACTGGTCAACGTGACCAGCTGGTTTCATGGCCATGGTCGTCCCAAGGCCATCCTGAATGGACGAACATGGCCTTGGTAGACCTTGACCAACGAAAGAACTATTATTATTTATACCGATTTTATTTTTAATTGAATTTCAAATATTTTTCCGTCATGTATAGTTATTTTATTTTATATTATCAATATAATTAACATTTCAAAGCTACCCAAGCGAAGAAATCTCTGTTACGAATGAAATGGGTCTCGTTTAGGCCCTCGCTAAGTTTCTAAGCGATCTCTCGTAAATCACATGCACTGACGAGGTTTTTTCATCGTTCAGACCTCAAATTTGGGGTCAATCACAAAATACGTATTATAAACTTGCCCTAAAAATTTTGGAGGTTAATTCGCTCTAGATTTCCCTCAATTTCCTTTTTATGTAAAATTATGCGATTTGACTCGTATCTCTATGTAGGCTTAAACACGAAAGTTGCCAAATTCAGCAAAAACTCTCGATCTCAACACAATTTGTGTAATATTACCACAAAATAAATCATAGACCTTACATCTTCTCCTCCTTAAAAGGATTTCGTCCATGAAATCACCCATATTAGGTTACAAAAAGTTCTGGATATTTCTCTCTCATGCTCACTTTTGGTTCCCATGTGCATTATTTGATGCCATGGTGCTGCCAACGTACCTTAACTAGTGGAATAGTCTTGGTACGCAAAACTTGATCTTGTCGATCAACTATCTCGATAGGTCATTCTGTCAAAGTCAAATCTTCCTACACTTCCACATCTTCGTAGCGAATGATGTGTGATGGGTCAGGAATGTACTTCCTTAGCATCGACACATGAAAAACATTGTGAATGTGGGCATATTGTTGAGGTAACTTGACATGATATGCCACTTCACCGATCCTTGCCAAAATCTTGAATGGTCCAATGTATCTCGGACTCAACTTCCCTTTCTTACCCAAATGAAACACACTCTTGGTCGGTGAAACTCTGACAAAAACCATGTCACCAACTTCAAATGATAGCTCGCGTCGTCTCTTAACGGCATAGCTTTTCTGTCTATCTTGCGCTGCCTTCAAACGTTCTCGGATCTTCTGCACCTGCTGAGTGTAGTGCTGAAGAACAATCAGTGATTCTCTCGATCTGTCGCTGATATCGTCCCAATAAGACGGTGATCGGCAAGGTCGCCCATACAATGCTTAATACGGGGCCATCCCGATACTAGCATGGTAACTGTTATTGTATGCGAATTCAACCAAACACAGGTGTGAATCCTATTCACCCTTCCAGTCGAGCATACAGGCTCACAACATGTCTTCTAGCATCTGAATCGTCCGTTCGGATTGTCCATCCGTCTAAGGATGAAAAATTGTATTGAACTTCAACTTTGTACCCAAAGCAGACTGCAACTGACCCCACAATCGCGATGTAAACCGGGGATCACGATCAGAAATAATCTATCTCGGCACACCATGCAGTCGCACAATCTCTCTAACATACAGGTCAGCTAAACTCTCAAGACATTGACTGATCCTGATAGGAAAGAAATGGGCAGACTTGGTGTTTGTCCACGACTACCCAAATCGCATCATGCTTACGTCTCATCTGCGGTAAACCTACCACAAAATCCATCGTAACATCTTCCTACTTCCATTGAGGAATCTCGATGCTCTGCATGAAACCACCAGGACGCTAGTGTTCCACCTTGACCTGCTGACAAGTCAAGCATCTCGTAACGTACGCTGCTATCTCGCGCTTAATACCATTCCACCAATATTTGCGTTGCAAATCCTTAAACATCTTTGTTCCGCCTGGATGAATCTTATATCTCGACATATGTGCTTCATCAAGAATCTCTTTCTTCAACTCAGGGTCACTCGGAACCCAAAGTCGATCTCTCATACGAATACTGCCGTCATCTGACACACTAAAGAAGGTATCTGCTTGTTCTGCCAAGGCTAGAAACTTACCATACTGGTCGTCAAGCTTCTGATCCTCCACGATTCTAGGCAAAAACTCTGATCGAATGGTCAGACCAGACAATCTGATCGATCTGCCCCCAACTGAAAAAGGCTTTCAAACTATGAAATCTTCAATCAGCTTCTGGCTCCACACGAGACCAACCAGAACACCACTCGATTTGCGACTAAGCGCATCCGCCACTACGTTCGCCTTACCAGGGTGGTAAGACAACGTAAAGTCGTAATCCTTGATGAATTCGAGCCAACGTCGTTGTCTCATGTTCAACTCCTTTTGAGAGAACATGTATTTGAGACTCTTGTGGTCTGAGAAGACCTCAAACGATTCTCCATACAAATAATGTCGCCACGATTTCAAAGCAAACACAATTGTTGCTAGTTCCAAATCGTGTGTCGGGTAATTTCTCTCATGGGTCTTCAACTGTCTAGAAGCATAAGCAATCACCCTATCATGTTGCATTAGCACGCAACCCAATCTGGTACCAGAGGCGTCCGTGTACACCACAAAACCACCTCTGCCTGAAGGTAAAGCTAACACTGGTGAGGTTGTCAGCTTTGACTTCAAGATCTGGACACTGTCTTCACAAGCGCTATCCCACTCAAACTTGATACCTTTGCGCAAAAGCTTCGTCAACAGTAAGGCAATCCTTGAAAAGTCTTGGATGAATCGTCGATAATAACCTGCCAACCCAAGAAAACTGCAAATTTCTAACACATTCTGAGGCTGCTTCTGGCCTAAAACTGCTTCAACCTTTGGTGGATCGACAGACACTCCGTCCTTGGATATCACGTGACCAAGAAACATAACTCGCTCAAGCCAAAATTCACACTTAGAGAACTTGGCAAACAACTGATGCTCTCAAAGAATACTCAAAACAATACACAAGTGTTCTTGATGTTGCTCAGGACTCTCTGAGTAGACCAAGATGTCGTCAATAAACACGATCACGAACGTATCCACGAATGGACGAAAAATCCGGTTCATCAGATCCATGAATGCAGCTGGTGCATTCGTGAGGCCAAAAGGCATCACCACGAACTCGTATAAACCATACCTCATTCGGAAAGCTGTCTTCGCAATGTCTTCCTCTCTGATACGAAGTTGATGATAACCTGACCTGAGGTCAATCTTCGAGAAAATCTTCGCTCTCTGCAATTGATCGAAGAGATCTTCAATCTTGGGTAATAGATATTTGTTCTTAATTGTCGCTTGGTTGAGCATCCGATAGTCGATGCACAACCTCAAAGATCCATCCTTCTTCTTCACAAACAACACTGGTGCTCCCCACGGAGAAACACTGGGTCAAATGAAACCCTAATCTAAAAGTTCTTCCAACTGCCGCTTCACTTCCTCAAGCTCTACCGGAGCCATACGGTAAGGTGCCTTGGAAATAGGAGTAGTTCCAGGCAACAACGTGATGCAAAATTTGATTTCTCACTTCGGAGGTAAACCAGGCAATTCCCTTGGAAACACATCGGAAAATTCTAGAACCACGTCCAAGTCATCAATCAAAACCATCTCAGGTTCGACTGGGGTAATACTGACAAAAAATGCAGTACCCCCATTCCGCAAATACTTCTGGACCTTGAAGGAAGAGATCAAACGACTATCATGCAAGGGTCGAGGAAGCTTGATCTCCAAGACAGGACGATCAGGCTGAAAAAGAACAACCTTGCCTTCTCGACAGAAAACTTAAGCGTGATACTCAAAAAGCCAATTCATGCCTAGAATGACATCAAACTCAATCATGTCTAGCAGGATCACATCAGCCGACAGGTTTTGCCCTGCCACTGACACCTCGATGCTCAGAATATATGAATCACAAAAGGACTGATCACCTGTTGGAGTACGGACCTCCAACGGGTAATTCAAAGACTCTACGGTCAAAGGTAAAGTTCTGGCAAATCTAGCAGCTATAAAAGAATGCAACGCACCACAATCAAATAACATAAAAGTTGCATGTCCTGCGACCGAAATAGTACCTTGGACTAGTTCACCCTTGGTCACTTGTTCCACAGTTGCCACGTAAGCACATCCGACAATGGCCTTCTGGTTGCCCCGCTTTGGTTGATGCTGTTGTTGCTGCTAATACAACTTAGGCTACCTCGGCTGCGCCTGCTGAGATGTCCCTGGCGTGTTTCTTCGTTGATCATCTGCTTGCTTCTTCCGACAGTCCTTGATATAGTGGCCCATCTTGCCACAGTAAAGACATCCGCCCGTGTCACGTGGACAGAGACGTCCTAGATGATCAACGATGCACTTCGGACAACCTGTCGCGGTGATCTGCTTCTGGGGCTGCTGGTATTGGTGCTGCTGCTGCTGATTCTGGGGTCGTTGGTTTTGGTAGTGCTGCTGATCATGCATATAATTCAGGGTTTATTAACATTTAAATATGCATGATTTTATAAAATAATGTTTCAAAAACCCAATTTTATGTTAGTTTTTGAGTAAATGTGCTAAAATGATTTAAAATTAGAAAATGCATGAAAAATAGTTGTATTTTACATTCTTATGCCTATTTTAGTTTTTGTAGTTGGTTTTAGTTTTTAGTAAAAAGAAAAAAAATAAAAAAATTGGAGAAAAATAGTTTTATATTCATTTTAAGTGTTTGTTTTTTTTAGAAAAGAAAAAAAAATATAGTAGATTAGTTTTTGAAGTTTCTTTTATAAATAGTTTTGTTTTTGAAAATTTTCATAATTAACCGATTCATACGGTTTTCTTTACTTTTGTAAAGAATAAAAATAAAAATAATAATAAAAACAAACCATTTTGTGGTTTGTAATTTTTGAAATTAAAAAAAAAAAAAGAAAAAAAAATTTTAAATAATAATACAAACCGGTTGGAACCGGTTTGTATTTCTAAAAAGAAGGAAAATTGAAAACCAAACCGGCTGGAACCGGTTTGGAAGTTTTGAAACCGAATAACTTTTGTTACAAACCGGTTCCAACTGGTTTGAACTATTTTAAAAACCCCAAAACAGAATTGATCGGGGCTCCATTTTTGTGCGCCAAAATTTTTCTTTTCCCCTCTGCTTTTCACCTCTTCCTTCCGTTTCCCAGTTGCCGGATTACTTCTTCTTCTTCTTCTTCTTCTTCTTCTTCTTCCAGCAGCAGCAAATATTCTTCATCCGGTGGCAAGGAGTTCTTCAATCGATTGCAGCGCACGAGTTGGAAGCCATCTTCTCCCTCATTTCACGGTAAGTGACCGAAACCTCTACTTCTTCTTTATCCGATCAATTCTTCTTCTTCTTCTTCCTCTTCTTCAGCTTCTTCTTCTTCTTATTCTTCCGATTGTCATATTCTTCTTCTACTTCTTCTTCTTTAGGTCTTCTTCTGTTTGTCGATAAGTCTGTAAAACGAAAAAAAAAACTGAAAATGAAAAGAAATGAAAAAAAAAAATCGATGTTGTAATGTTGTTATTTCTGAATAAAAACTAAAGAAAAGAAAAAATGAAAAAAAAATCGATGTGTTTTCATCTTTCGGTTTTTGCTCTGTCTTAATTCATCATATCTCATTTTTTACAGATTCTTTGTTTTTTTTTAGTTTTTGTTCTATGCATTATCGCTGCATGTGCTTTCCCCTGTATTTCTTCATTCTACTGTCTCATATTAGCATTTCAGCTGTAGTTTTTGTTCTCTTTAGTTTGTCGATGTTAGATCGATTTTAATTTCTGTTCTGCAATTTATCTTTGTTGTTTTCCTTTATTCAATTTACATTTTCTTAGTTGCTTTCATTTCAGTTGCTATCGTTAAATGTTTCTCTCTTTTCTGTTTTCATTTCAGCAAATTCTTGTTTGATTTTTTTACTTTGAATTCCTGTTTTGTTAAATAGGTTTTAATCTCTTGTTTTAATTTTTGATTTTCCTATTTTCTTTTCTTCCATTCAAATTGCTGTTTGTTGAATTTTACTGTTCCTGTTCTTAGTTTAATTTTCCTGTTTTCTCATAATGTCATTTTCTGTTGTTTTTGTAGTTAAGCATTCGGTTCATTAATTTTCTGTTTTGCTGTTTTGAATTTCTAGTTTTGCATTTTCTGATTTCATTAATGTTTCTTTTGTTTGTTTTATAGTATTGCATTTCCTGTCTTCATTTACATTCATTTCTTGTTCATCATTCAGTTTTCCATGTTTTTCCTCTCATATTTTGTTTTCTGAAATTTTTAAGTTTCTTTACCTTCATTCAGCAACTTCCTGTTTTACAAATCCTTGAATTCATGTTTTAGTCATTTAGTAATTTTCTATTTTCTGTGTTTTCTAATTTCCTGTTTTGTTTTTACATTCATCTTTTGTTAAGTAAGCATTAGTTATTAGTTAAGTAATTGTTAGTTAATTGTTTTCTAATTAGTTAATTGGTTAGTAGATTTAATTAGAATTAGTTTTTCAATTGTAATTAGTCATTTAGATGTCTTTTATCATTTCTTTCATGTTCTAGCTCTGGTACTGCTTGTGTTCATTTGAACTGTGTAGGATAGCACAGACTAGAGCGGAAGCGATTACGTGACACGAAGTACGAAGAGTAGAAGCTTCTTTTTACTTTTCAGTTTAGAATTAGGAATTTGATTCTGGGTTTGTAAATATTGCACTTTACGCCCTCTGCGAAGGGTATTCATTTGTTGTAATAGCTAGTTGTTTTTACTTTTCTGAACATTTTACATTTCAATAATTCGGCAATAAAGAATAGTTTAGATTTGTGTACTTGAATACGAAATATTTCCGTTCCATGAGTTCGACCCGGTCTCATCCACTAGTGAGAACCGGTTTTTATTATTTGATGTCTGGTTTTCACATGTTTTTCATATAAAAATCGTTTCAAAATTTACAACAATTGCAAAAAGACATAAAATTTTTGGCGCCGTTGTCGGGGAACGGCGTAATATTAGTATTCACTTTATTGCCTAGTGTTTGTGTTGCATTTAGGTTTAGAACCACGTATGTGCATATCTTAGAGAAGAGCTTACTTTTCTACATAGCCCACCTATTAGGATCCCCTTAGAGGTGACTGTGTACGATTGGTACCGTACACATAGATTTTATATTTCTTTGCATAATCTCTGTTATGTGTAACTGCGTGGTGTTTGTTTAGTTTTTGTTGTTTTTAGTTTACTCGCTTTGTGGTTTGCGTGGTTTGGCCGCTTAGTGCGTTAGTTAGGTAGAAAACCCAAAGTTAGGACGGGAGCGACACCGGTCTAGTAAGAGGTGTATGCAAGGGCGACGCTCACTTGACCCTGAGCTGGTAGAGCCGATTGAGGACCCCGAGTCCCTTATTAGGAGAGCCCAAAGATCTGCAACCATGGCTGAGAATCAACAGATTACTCATCCCCTTAGGGAGTACTTCATGCCTAACACCTATACTCCCGCCTCCTGCATCACAAGACCTGATGTAGGAGCAAATCAGTTTGAGATTAAGGCCAGTGTAATCCAAATGCTACCCTCATTTTATGGCCTTAGCAATGAAGACCCATATCGTCATCTCGACGAATTCTTAGAAATTTGTTCGACAGTGAGAATCAACAACTTTGGAGATGATGCTATGAGGTTGACCTTGTTTCCCTTCTCTCTGAAGGATAAAGCCAAACACTGGCTGAAGGCATTAGATACAGTTCGAATCACCACGTGGGAACATATGCAAAGAGAATTTTTAAAAAAATATTTCCCAATCGGTAAGACGAATCAGTATCGAAAGGCCATCACCAGCTTTTCGCAAATAGAGGGGGAACTGTTCCATGAGACTTGGGAGAGGATGAAGGATCTTCTCCGCAAGTGTCCCCACCACCAGGTGCCTCGATGGCAACTGGTGCAATATTTCTATGACGGTCTTACTGAGAAGAATCGTCAAATGGTTGATGCCGCATGTGGGGGCACTTTCACGCTCAAGAGTGAGGATGAAGCGTGGTTGCTCTTTGAGACATTAAGTGAGAATTCGATGCACCACGCGACAGCTTCACGGTCTGATAGAGTTACACCTGTACAGGATAGCGCTAAGAAGGCAGGTATTTTCGAGATAGGGATGAACCTTGAGTTGAGCAACAAGGTAGACCAACTGTCCCAGAAATTAGATCAATTGTTGTTGGGTCCCTCTCCTGCCATGCAGGTGTGTGCGTTGTGTGCGAGTCCTGCACACCATGTTCTCCAGTGTCCAGCTGCGCCACAGTATCCTGAGTTTGTCCAAGAGCAAGCTCAGATGGCTCAAAACTTCGCTAGGCCCGCACCCAATCCATTTGTCAATACTTACAACCCGGGCTGGAGAAACCATCCAAATTTCTCATGGCGTAACTCACAGGCCCAAGCCCCTAACCCTTCCCAGAGTCAATCCAGGCAAGGTGGTTATACACCTGGATTTCAAAGATCCAATGACCCTCCAGCCCAACCTGCTTATACTCAACCCCATTTTCAGGAGCCTTCACCTAGTCAATCTTTTGAGGATAAGATTTTGCAAGCTTTGAGCTCACATACCCAGTCGATTGCAAAGTTAGAAACTCAAATGGGGCAGCTCGCTGAAGCACTTAGCAGGAGAAGTGAGGGAGCATTGCCTAGTCAGCCTATAGTTAACCCTAGGGGTAAAGAACCTCTGCAGAGTTTGCATATGACAGATACACATCAAGAGCAAGCTCAGGCAGTAGTAACCCTTAGAAGTGGGAAGCAGTACCATTCGAGGGAGGCTGCAGAAGAAAGAGAGAAGATAAGTAAGAAGCAGCCTGTCCCTAATGTTTTACCTCAGGAAAGCGAGAGGGTTCTTCCATTTGAGCCTTCCACAACCCATATTCCTAATGCCCCCTTTCCTGAGGCGTTAGAGAAACCGAGAGCATTAGGTAAGTCGTGAGTAAACATGCAAGAGATGCTTGAGATATTCAAGTACGTCCATATAAACCTCCCCTTACTAGATGCCATCCAGCAAGTCCCTGCATATGCAAAGTTCCTCAAAGAGCTTTGTACGCAGAAAAGGAAGTTGAGGTCCCATGCGCAGAAGAAAATATATTTGACTGAGCAAATAAGTGCAGTATTGCAACACCAGACTCCACCCAAACTTAAGGACCCAGGGACCCCTATCATCTCATGTGTCATAGGAAACATCACTGTTGAGCGTGCTTTGCTTGACCTTGGGGCAAGTGTTAACATTTTGCCGGGTTTCTTCTATGACAAATTTGGATTGAAAGAGATGAAATCTACACCTATGACGCTTCAATTAGCGGATAGATCGATTAAGGTCCCGAGAGGGATACTTGAAGATGTTTTAGTCAAGGTGGAGGATTGTTATTTCCCTGTCGACTTCGTGATATTAGATATGGAGGGAGTTGATAGCATCAGACAAACTCCTATTATTCTTGGTCGCCCTTTCCTAGCTACCGCCAATGCGTGCATCAATTGCCGCACTGGTGAGATGGATGTTTCATTTGGAAATAGGAAAATGAGGATGAACATTTTTTGTGCATCGATGGAGTCTGATACTGAAGAAGCTTCTTTTGAGGTTGATATCATTCAGGATATTATAGAAGCTGAACATGATTGGTTGTTGAGTGATCCACCTCAAGAGGAGGTTGATGAATCATTCAAAGAGGATCGCCTTGATATGATAGATAGTGAGGCAGATAATGTCAGTGGGATTTGGCATTCCGAACCACTTCCAGAGTTAGCTGAGAAGCCCGCAAAGCCATCGATAAAGAGTCCCCCAGAATTGGAGTTGAAGCCTTTACCAGCTTCACTCAAGTATGTCTTTTTAGGAAAAGAGCAGACTCTCCCAGTTATTATTTCTGCAAACCTGACAGATTCATAGGAGCATCAGTTGTTACAGGTTTTGCATGAGCACAAGGAAGCTATTGGATGGTCTGTGGCGGATTTAAAGGGGATTGACCCCTCCTTTTGTATGCATTGGATCATTATGGATGAGGGAGCTAAACCCTCAAGAGAATCACAAAGGAGATTAAATCCTCACATGAAAGAAGTGGTGAAGAAGGAAGTAGTTAAATTGTTAGATGCTGGGATTATTTATCCCATCTTCGATAGTCAGTGGGTGAGTCCTACCCAGGTTGTTCCCAAAAAGTCTGGGCTCACTGTGGAGAAGAATGAGAAAGGAGAGAGCATTCCCATGAGGATTACTACGGGATGGCGAGTATGTATTGACTATAGGAAGTTGAACAATGCAACTAGGAAAGATCATTTCCCGTTACCGTTCATCGACCAAATTTTAGAAAGACTTGCAGGCCAGCAATATTATTGCTTTTTAGATGGATATTTCGGATATAACCAGGTGGCCGTTCATCCCGAGGATCAGGATAAGACGACATTTAC
Source organism: Nuphar pumila (assembly GCF_984573655.1). NCBI lineage: Eukaryota > Viridiplantae > Streptophyta > Magnoliopsida > Nymphaeales > Nymphaeaceae > Nuphar > Nuphar pumila. The sequence goes on along the minus strand of NC_143255.1, from coordinate 65,123,334 downwards.
CTGTCCCTATGGTACATTTGCGTATAGGAGGATGCCGTTTGGGCTTTGTAATGCCCCGGCTACATTTCATAGATGTATGATGGCGATTTTCTCTAACATGATGGATGATGTCCTTGAGATTTTCATGGACGATTTCTTGGTTTATGGCTCTTCTTTTGACGATTGTCTTCATAAGTTATCTCGTGTACTTCAGCGTTGTAGGGAGACAAATCTAGTGCTTAGTTGGGAAAAGAGTCATTTCATGGTACAGCAGGGGATTGTTCTTGGACATATTGTGTCCGAGAAAGGTATTGAGGTCGATAAGGCCAAAGTGGAGACCATTGTCAGATTAGCTCCACCGACCTCTGTGAGGCAAGTGCGTTCATTTTTAGGGCATGCAGGTTTCTATAGACGGTTCATTAAGGATTTTAGTCAAATTTCTAGACCGTTGTGTAACCTGTTGTCGAAAGACCAGTCGTTTGTGTTTGATGATGCCTGTCTGAAGGCATTCTTAGCCCTAAAGGAAGCACTGACCACCGCTCCTATTCTCAGATCTCCTAAGTGGTCAGTGTCTTTTGAGATTATGTGTGACGCTTCAGATTATGTGGTTGGAGCAATTTTAGGACAGAAGATTGACAAACGATCTCATGTTATTCGTTATGCTAGTAGGACTCTTTCTGACACACAAATGCATTATACTACCACTGAGAAGGAGTTACTAGCTGTTGTATTTGCACTTGAGAAGTTTCAATCATATTTATTAGGCTCCAAAGTTATCATTTACTCAGATCATGCCGCATTGAGATATTTGATGAGTAAAAAGGATGCTAAACCACGTCTCATTCGTTGGATTCTTCTGTTACAAGAATTTGATATTGAGATTCGAGATAAGAGTGGATGTAAGAATCTTGTAGCAGATCATCTGTCTAGACTGACTATAGATTCATCTATTGATCAAGGACAGATTGTTGATTCTTTTTCGGATGAGCAGTTATTTCATGTCAAGCGTTTACCCTGGTTCGCGGATATCGTAAATTTTCTGGTTACTCGAGAGTATCCTGCGCACTGGAACCGGAATGAAAAAGATAGTTTTTTTGCGCAGGTGAAACATTATTTTTGGGAGGAACCAGAATTATTTAGATCCTGCCCGGACCAGATGATTCGTAGATGTGTGCCCGAAGAAGAGTATCATTCCATTTTATCCTTTTGTCATTCTTTAGCTTGTGGAGGTCATTTTTCTAGTCGGAAGACCGCTGCAAAGGTCCTTCAGTCTGGATTTTGGTGGCCCACACTTCATATAGATGCTCATGAATCCTGTAGGAAGTGTTTGCGATGTCAGCAAACAGGTCGCATTACCAAGCGCGACATGATGCCTCTTTTACCTATTCTGATTGTGGAGATTTTTGATGTTTGGGGCATTGATTTCATGGGTCCTTTTCCGCCATCATTTGGATTTACATATATTTTAGTGGCGGTTGATTATGTTTCAAAATGGGTCGAGGTTGTGGCCACCCGGACCAATGATCATAAAGAGGTGCTTCGATTTATCAAGCACAACATTTTTAGTCGGTTCGGAGTTCCTAGAGCGATCATCAGTGATGGTGGTACACACTTTCGTAATGTGCAGGTAGCTTCCTTACTTAGGAAATATTATGTGCATCATCGGATTGCTACACCTTACCACCCACAAACCAGTGGCCAAGTTGAGGTATCTAACATGGAGATAAAGAGGATTCTTGAAAAGACAGTCAGACCAGACCGCAAGGATTGGTCTCAGCGCCTTGATGATACCTTGTGGGCTTATAGGACTGCTTTTAAGACCCCGATTGGTATGTCACCATTTCGATTAGTTTTCGGGAAACCTTGCCATCTTCCTGTTGAGTTAGAACATAGAGCATATTGGGCTATAAAAAAATTCAATTTCAATATGAGCCAAGCTGGAGTCGAGAGAAAATTACAGTTGAGTGAGCTAGAGGAATTGCATAATGAGGCCTATGAGAGTGCAAAGATTTACAAGGCTCGAACTAAGCATTTTCATGATCGATATATTGTTAGGAAACAGTTCGAGCCTGGGCAAAAGGTATGGCTTTATCATTCACGTCTTCATCTTTTTCCAGGTAAGTTGAAGTCAAGATGGAATGGTCCATTTGTTGTGCATAGGGTGTTTCCATATGGAGCGATAGATCTTTTTTACCCTCGTACGGGTGCTATTTTTAAAGTAAATGGGCAACGGCTGAAGCCTTATATCTCAGATACTGTGACAGGACAAGACATTGAGGATGTTGATCTTTTAGAAGTTTAGGACTCACACATGTTTGTATATATTTTAAAATTTTATAAATATTCATAGAAAAACAATTTTTTTAAGAGTACTTTCATATATTTCATGTGCATAATTCATAAACCATGATCAGGGTAGGCATATTTTCACATTTTAGATTTCATTGAGTTTACTTTCTTTCCCTCATTGATTTTATCTCATGTGCATTCACTTAGTTTCACATAAGCATGAGGGAATGCCACTGGGACAGTGTAATTCAAGCATGGGGGAGGGTGTAGTAGCTCACCAGAATATTTTTGTCTACGTTCTTGCACATGTTTACACATATCTCATGAAAAGTAGATTTTTAAAGAAAGAGTTGAACTTATATGAATGTTATTTCAAATCTGATGTTTTTAGAGGATTTTTAAGCCCCACGAAAAATTTTTCTGACATAGATCTAAAAATTATGGTTGTTTATGTGTTTTTCAAAGAAATGATGATAGATACATGTTAGAATTTATTTTGAATCATAAATATGAATATGCACAGTTTTATTTTTGAAAAACTAAGCAAATGAACAAAAAGCGTAAAAATGAGCTCAAAAGAAAAAAAATATAGCATGTGTTAGGTTGTTTGGATAATTCCACAATCCTTAGTAGATGGAACTTAGATGTAAGTTGAAACTTTTAATTCCATTTCGAAAAGGAGAGTGGAAAACTTTGTGATCCTAAGTAACTGAGAACAGATACAAGTTGAAATATTTGACTCTCATGTTATAAAGGTGAATGAAGGAAGTCACTTTTATGTCTTAGTTGATATCTTTTGGTATGTATTGAAAAAGTAAAGAAGATATTGACATTGCACAAGGCATAAAATGAGACCACACGCAAGCTATATGAGAAAAATAAGTGCGCAAAAAGAAAAAGCGTGAAAAAAAAAGAGAGAGAGAAGAGCTTAAAAAGAAAGAAAAGTTCAATGCTTAGAAGTATGATTGAGAAAACCTGTGCAGAAAACATATGAGTGAGGATAAGTAAATAATAATATGTTTTTATTGGATTTTCTAAGAATAAAACATAAATAATTGTGATTTTTAGAAAAGTGAAAGAAATTCTTTTTCTGTGGTGGTACATAAAAGATTCTAATTATATTATGATTTTGAAATAACAGGAAATATTTGTGAAAATAAAGTCTTTGATTATCTACTGATTGTGAGGATGTGTAATATTATGCATACATGACAGAGATGTTTGTGGGTAGCATCACTGCAAACCCTCACGAGACCTTACTCGTCCACTGGGGTAACCCAGGGGTTGAAAGGGCTTGTTGCATAAGCTAAATGCAACCGTGATTCCTACGAAAGTGAGTTAGGTTATAGTTTGATTTCTTGCATCTTTCTAGTTTGCTCGAGGACTAGCAAAACATAAGCATGGGGGTATTTGATCATGCATATAATTCAAGGTTTATTAACATTTAAATATGCATGATTTTATAAAAAAATGTTTCAAAAACCCAATTTTATGTTAGTTTTTGAGTAAATGTGCTAAAATGATTTAAAATTAGAAAATGCATGAAAAATAGTTGTATTTTACATTCTTATGCCTATTTTAGTTTTTGTAGTTTGTTTTAGTTTTTAGTAAAAAGAAAAAAAATAAAAAAAATGGAGAAAAATAGTTTTATATTCATTTTAAGTGTTTGTTTTTTTTAGAAAAGAAAAAAAAATATAGTAGATTAGTTTTTGAAGTTTCTTTTATAAATAGTTTTGTTTTTGAAAATTTTCATAATTAACCGATTCATACGGTTTTCTTTACTTTTGTAAAGAATAAAAATAAAAATAAAAATAATAATAAAAACAAACCATTTTGTGGTTTGTAATTTTTGAAATTAAAAAAAAAAAAGAAAAAAAAATTATAAATAATAATACAAACCGGTTGGAACCGGTTTGTATTTCTAAAAAGAAGGAAAATTGAAAACCAAACCGGCTGGAACCGGTTTGGAAGTTTTGAAACCGAATAACTTTTGTTACAAACCGGTTCCAACCGGTTTGAACTATTTTAAAAACCCCAAAACAGAATTGATCGGGGCTCCATTTTTGTGCGCCAAAATTTTTCTTTTCCCCTCTGCTTTTCACCTCTTCCTTCCGTTTCCCAGTTGCCGGATTACTTCTTCTTCTTCTTCTTCTTCTTCTTCCAGCAGCAGCAAATATTCTTCATCCGGTGGCAAGGAGTTCTTCAATCGATTGCAGCACACGAGTTGGAAGCCATCTTCTCCCTCATTTCACGGTAAGTGACCGAAACCTCTACTTCTTCTTCATCCGATCAATTCTTCTTCTTCTTCTTCCTCTTCTTCAGCTTCTTCTTCTTCTTATTCTTCCGATTGTCATATTCTTCTTCTACTTCTTTTTCTTCTTCTTCAGGTCTTCTTCTGTTTGTCGATAAGTCTATAAAGCGAAAATAAAAAAAAAAAAAAAAAACTGAAAATGAAAAGAAATGAAAAAAAAAAATCGATGTTGTAATGTTGTTATTTCTGAATAAAAACTAAAGAAAAGAAAAACTGAAAAAAAAATCGATGTGTTTTCATCTTTCGGTTTTTGCTCTGTCTTAATTCATCATATCTCATTTTTTACAGATTCTTTGTTTTTTTTTAGTTTTTGTTCTATGCATTATCGCTGCATGTGCTTTCCCCTGTATTTATTCATTCTACTGTCTCATATTAGCATTTCAGTTGTAGTTTTTGTTCTCTTTAGTTTGTCGATGTTAGATCGATTTTAATTTCTGTTCTGCAATTTATCTTTGTTGTTTTCCTTTATTCAATTTACATTTTCTTAGTTGCTTTCATTTCAGTTGCTATCGTTAAATGTTTCTTTCTCTTTTCTGTTTTCATTTCAGCAAATTCTTGTTTGATTTTTTTACTTTGAATTCATGTTTTGTTAAATAGGTTTTAATCTCTTGTTTTAATTTTTGATTTTCCTATTTTCTTTTCTTCCATTCAAATTGTTGTTTGTTGAATTTTACTGTTCCTGTTCTTAGTTTAATTTTCCTGTTTTCTCATAATGTCATTTTCTGTTGTTTTTGTAGTTAAGCATTCGGTTCATTAATTTTCTGTTTTGCTGTTTTGAATTTCTAGTTTTGCATTTTCTGATTTCATTAATGTTTCTTTTGTTTGTTTTATAGTATTGCATTTCCTGTCTTCATTTACATTCATTTCTTGTTCATCATTCAGTTTTTCATGTTTTTCCTCTCATATTTTATTTTCTGAAATTTTTAAGTTTCTTTACCTTCATTCAGCAACTTCCTGTTTTACAAATCCTTGAATTCATGTTTTAGTCATTTAGTAATTTTCTATTTTCTATGTTTTCTAATTTCCTGTTTTGTTTTTACATTCATCTTTTGTTAAGTAAGCATTAGTTATTAGTTAAGTAATTGTTAGTTAATTGTTTTCTAATTAGTTAATTGGTTAGTAGATTTAATTAGAATTAGTTTTTCAATTGTAATTAGTCATTTAGATGTCTTTTATCATTTCTTTCATGTTCTAGCTCTGGTACTGCTTGTGTTCATTTGAACTGTGCAGGATAGCACAGACTGGAGCGGAAGCGATTACGTGACACGAAGTACGAAGAGTAGAAGCTTCTTTTTACTTTTCAGTTTAGAATTAGGAATTTGATTCTGGGTTTGTAAATATTGCACTTTACGCCCTCTGCGAAGGGTATTCATTTGTTGTAATAGCTAGTTGTTTTTACTTTTCTGAACATTTTACATTTCAATAATTCAGCAATAAAGAATAGTTTAGATTTGTGTACTTGAATACGAAATATTTCCGTTCCCTGAGTTCGACCCGGTCTCATCCACTAGTGAGAACCGGTTTTTATTATTTGATGTCTGGTTTTCACATGTTTTTCATATAAAAATCTTTTCAAAATTTACAACGATTGCAAAAAGACATCAGCTGTTGGTTGTTGTTGTTTCTATTCTTCTTTAAAGAGGGATGGAACTTCTTTCCACCCTGATTTCTCTGAAACTGAAGCTTTCTAGTCCAACTCTTTTGGCCTTGTTATTGTTGTTCTCAGAATGTTGGTGCCTTCTGAGATTCCATCCAATCGTGCTCTAGAAGGGAGGCTCTCTCCAGAGCCTTGTCCACTGTCATAGGTGCACGCATATACACCTTTGTTCGCAGAACTAGCTTTAGACCTCGAGCAAACTTCAGTGCTCGCTTCTTCTCAGTTGTATACAAGTTGGGGCAGTATCTTTCAAGACTGCAGAAACGAGTGACGTACTCTGCTAGTGTCGAACTTCCTTGCTGTAGATCAAGAAATTCCTGCATCTTCCTGCTTCTCTCATGAGCCGGGAAATATGCAACATAGAAAGCCACAACAAACTTCTCCCACTCGATCGACTGGTTGTCGAACTTGATCTCCCATGTGGTAGTCCACCACCTTTTAGCATCCTTTCGAAGACGGTACGTCCCGAAGTCAACCTTATGATCGTCGCCCACCTGTTGGACACGTAAGATCCGCTCTATCTCTCGTACCCAGTCTTCTACTGCTTCTGGTGTCACCTTTTTGTCAAATGAAGGAGGATTCATGCTCATAAACTATTTATACGGTACTGCTACTGTAGGAACTTGGGCAGGAGTTCCCTGACCCTGGGCGGTCTGCTGAATGTGTTCGCCCATGTTCCTCATCGTCTCGGTCTGGCGTCCAACCACCTCAGTGAGGTTGTTGAGCATCTCCATAAGATCATCACATCGTGTATGCCACACCATCTAAATAAACAAAAATTATACATAAGCAACTGGGCAAGCACTCAAATGTAGGAAATTCATTACATTAATAGGAAAATTGCATGCATTATAGAAACACCCTTTATCCAGATAGGGTTAACCAAAACATTGCTAACAACTTAAGCAAAATTCAAAAATGAAACACTGACTCAGTGCTTCTAACAATATAGCACAATATTCTCATGACTTGCTAGTATAAAAATCTTAGTAGTCCTTCCGACTTCCACAACGTCGCAGCCTGATACGGGGAGGAGAAGCAGAAGTTCTCAATGGAATATCAGATATCTCTTGGACTTTTATCAGTACTGGCGACACAAGAGGTTCCAACACGTATTTCGATGAAACCGCATAAGGATATGATTCAGGAGAATACTGAGGAGAGTTTGGCGCTCCACGCCTGTCTCCATCCTGGCTATCCACTTCAACCACCATGGGTCCAGTGACCGAAGACACATCATCAATATTATCCGCATTGCTCTTCCAAAACACATCTCGCGGCTTCGTCTGGCATTCTTCCTCGATATGCCCTTGAAGATTCCAATAAGAGCAATCAGACAACTCACGGGGACAAATTTGTCCGGCGTGATCCACTAAACACCAGGCACAAGGAGGTGCCAACATATGCATACTACGAGCTAAGTGCTACACATCTCCATTCAAGGATTCCTCGCATTGGACCAAGTTTTGGAGAGCTTCCAAAATCTTCTCGTAACTTGGGTTTGTTGCCATCTAACTCACACACAGAACCAAGCACACAATGCTAACTAAGAAGTAAATAACAAGAAATAAATAAAGTTAATCATACTTACAATGCGATGGACGATGCATGATGAAGCTTTGGACCACACTTAAACACTGCTCTGATACCAAGCTCTGTGGTGCCCCAAACCCCCGACCTTGGAAAAACCTTAGATTTTCTATGAATTTTTTTTTGAAAGGTTTTACTAAAAACAACAAAAACAAGGTGTAAAGAAGGTAGCAAGGCCGCAAGTCTAGATGGCCACAGGTAAGTACAACAAAAGTAACTAACAATGTAAATAAAGGTACAACCATAAGTATCAAGGGGGTATACAACCCGACAATTTAAAAGTTACAAAATGTGATAGTACAAAATCTAAAAAATAGGGAATGTATCCCAACCAAAACCCAAAACCAACTGTGACAGGATCTGCAGCTAAGTGTGGATCCCCAAGCCTCCACCGTGTGTCGTCGCATCAACACTGTACCTATTTGTCACCTGCATCCCCATAAAACGGGGTCAGTCCTCTTGCGAGGTGGTGAAGAAACAACCACGACATATACAACATTTCTAAGAGGAAACAAGAAATAAAAATAAGAACTAACAAGTATATGTGTCTGTGTCAGGTAAATGCGTAAGTGACAAGTGAAACAGGTAACAGAACTGAAGTAATTGTAAAACAAGTAGCTAAGGGTAGTAACAAAACTGAAACAAGTAAAGTAACTAAAACAACTGCTGAACAAGTAAAGTAACTAAGACAACTGCTGAACAAGTAAAGTAACTGAAACATCTACAATATGTCAGCTGTGATTGGTTAGTCTTTAAGTTCTTATTGTTACTCCTTCGGGTACACGAAAGAACCTCGCATTCTGTGAGACATGCACCCGACGTCTATTATTCAAATTCTAGTGTGGTAACCGAGGATGCTACAGACCGAGTAAACCTCATGCGATCAACACGCAGCTGAGAGAAACTCTTGCATAGGCAAGGATTGCAATCCATACTACTGCAGTAGTGAGGTCCCTAAAAAGGCAACCTCGACCTCCCTGACTCTGAGTGACTGGAGACCCAAGGACGCTATAGCTCCTGTCAAAACACATGTCGTAGTAACGACAAGTCACTCAGGGTTGTACCATCCACCCTCTCCAAGGTGAACCGTTTGTGAATGGGGCGAGGCAGGTTTATCTTTCTTAGGCTCATTATTCAGTTATACCTCTTAACGAGGATTTTATGCCTCATGGTCCCCGTAGGGTACGCAAAACGAGGACTTAGCCTACGCATCCACATGCTCAGATTCACGCGGCTAACAAGACCACATCGTTCATGAAAGCGATCATCACACCATATTATTACTTTTCTAATTTAGGGTATAGTCACACGTGAGTTCACTCACGACAGATGGGCCTTTGCCCAGAGACTTCAACCGAGTCTAGAAACAATTCATATTCATTCATACCCTATGGTGTTTTAATTTAAGTTTCAGCCTTTTCATTTCATGAAGTAAGTGCACCTTGTGCACTCACCAATGCGTCAGCAATGTACCTGTCGAGGTACGCACTACTCAGTACGAGTGTCAGGATGTGCTACGTGCAAAGTGTAATTAAATAACACAAGCTTTTTATCATTTGCACAAACATCAGGAACAAAGGCATTATACAGTTTCTTATCTGAGAGACAAGATAATGTGCATGTGAGTGTATAGTTTCATACATATGGAATTTTATTAATTTCATTACTCAAGTAGTTGGAACTAACTCATTAAGATTGGCACTTTACATAACATGAGATCATTCTCGTAAGGAAGACTCATGATTTGGCGTACTTATGTGTTGAGATTTGAATTTAACAATATTCCCATACGTATGGGAATTATATTCTCATTCCAAGGCGGGTCGTTGCTCTTGCAGGAGGAAAGATGCAATTGCGAGACAAAAGACCACCATACTCGATTCAACACACTTACGTGTTACTGAGGGAATCTGGGATATTCCCAACTTATGGGAATAACATTAGCATTTTCACGGGTTGGGGTGCCGCTCCCGTGGACCCGAAATGAAACATTTGACAATGCCAGAGACTCGAAACCACTTAGGCTCCAAACACATGGGGTTAGCAACAGTGCTTACCTTCGAACACAACTAGTTAACCAATGCGGAAACCGAGGATAGTGTGAGGTCCCACTACGGACCTATCGACAAGAATCTTGGGACATTCGACAAGACGGTCGTAAAATAAACACTATGTAACTCATACCCATTTCGAAGTGTAAAATATTTGTGGAAACACTTGGACGAAACACAAGAGTGCCACATGTCCATTCGGTCGCACCGAAACACCTAACTCAACTATGTGTATTAACATATATATATATATATATATATATATATATATATATATATATATATATATATATATATATATATGAACGTATATATATACACATGCATATACATGTTACACATGTGTATGCACACGTGCTCCAGTGCACGCAGCTAGCCGATTGCTTGCAACCGAAAACCCATACTCGGGGCCTTCAATGATTGCAAAGATGCAAGGTACAAAGTGATCGGGTCTGGCCATTCGGGCTAGAACGAAACTGTCCTTTCGCTACACTCAAGGGTCATGACAAAGTCAGCTGGTCACTAGTGGTGACAGCAAGCTAACGGTACTGAGTCTGCAAGGGATCCGGGTGCAATGGCACCCGGTAGCCTAAGGCTGCTATACGGCAAATGGGTAGGTGTGCGGGTCTGGTTACATGGGCCAGACCAGGCTGCTGATATGGCTGCATTCAACAGCCACATTCAGCCTCAAAGTAACCGGTGGTGACAGCATCCAAAAAAAAACAAACTAGTGCCAAGGTGGCAATGGACCCCGGGTGCAAGTGGCACCCAGCGATCCCATGGTGATGGCCGCCAAACAGGAGGTACATGCGTGCTGGTCTGGTCCTTCGAACCAGACTGCATGCACTAATAAGGGTTCTGGTCTGAACCCACGGTTCAGACCAGACCCTTCATCGAACTGGGCGAGCCTGAATTAGCTACTCAAAAACTGAAGACTAAAAAAATATATATATAACCTGTGGCGCCAAAATCAGTGAGAGTGGGCTGGACCAGACATAGGTCTGGTCCACTGGACCAAACCAAGCTGCTGCGAAAGGAGGGGTCTGAACCCACGGTTCAGACCAACCTCCATGCAATGCAGCAAAAGGGATACAACAACCCACAACAGCAGCTCACCCTTGGGCGGCTGCCTTGTGGTCAGTGCTGAAACGCAACAAGAGGGGCTGGGGTCTGGTCACTAGGACCGAACCCACACGGTCTGACATAGGTCTGGTCTGAACCCTGGGTTCAGACCAGTCACATAGGTCGGTGCCTCAGTCCCCCGAAACAGGGCCCAACATGTGCCCAACACCCCCGGGTGACCCGATGCGCCAACTCAAGAAACCAGGAAAAAAAAGAAAAAAGAAAAGGCAACACCGAAGGTCCAGGGGCCCTTTTCCCTCTAATGGAGCCTAGTCACGCCGTGACCTAGGCCAAGGTGTTGTTGTGCCAGTCCCAAATGCATTGGGACTGGGTTGAACCCAGCACACCGAAGGTTCAAAGAGGGAGGTGGCGGATGCGGTTCACCAACAGCAGCACACCTGCACTCAAAGATGGTGCGGACGAGGGCTGGGTGCATTCTGGACGAGCCTAGCTCTGTCCAGTGCACCCCAGCAAGCCCAACACGTCCACGAACGTGCCACCAACCCAGCTATGAGAGTGAAAAGCGCAACACGAGTGAAGCTTCAAAAGTGAAAAAGAAAGGAAGAAAGAAAAAAAAAGAATGCTATTGGTAACAAAAACAGTATGTATATGAATGCAGCAACCCAACAAATGCAACAATGGTGATTCACTATTAAAATGAATAGCTTAGTCAAGCTAATCCACCGATGGAGCATGCATGCATGGATGCATTGGCTCCTCGGTTTCACGATGTACCAAAACAAAGTGCAAGCCGTATCGAATCTTCACGTTTGGGGCTCAGATAAAGAAGGTGAGTACAACTGCTCTTCAAATGTTGATGGTGGAGAAGCACCCCATGGCTGGGAGGAAGAGGAAGGAGAAGGGAGAGAGAGTATGGGAGAGAGAGAGAGTGAAAATCGACTTTGAAAAAAAATCGCCCCCCTCTATGGGGTTCTCGATTTTTCAAAGGGGTCAAAAAGAGGCTGGGTTAAGATGGAGGGTAGAGAATCACCCTCCAAAATTTGGGGCTGGGGGTGGGTCACGGATTCCCACCGCCGCCCAGCTCCACCACTCATCTTAACGGATTTGAAAATCCTCTTAGAATTAACGGAAATGCCATGGGGCTGCCGCCCCATGCATCCAATGAGGTTTTCTCCAACCTCATAATGTTGGGAAGAGCCGTTGGGATTCCTTGAATCCCAAGGCAAAAGGGCTCTCAATGCTCACGCACTCCCGAAGGAGGAATGTCAACCCCTCTATGCCTAGTCATCTACCCCTTTTAAACTTAGTATTATTTTTATTCATCATTTTTTTTTATTTGGGTAGGGCCAATCGTGGCCCTCCCTTTAAGATTACTTTTTAGTCTCTTACGAGACTGCCACTCATCCAGCTGGTCAACGTGACCAGCTGGTTTCATGGCCATGGACATCCCAAGGCCATCCTGAATGGACGATCATGGCCTTGGTCCACCTTGACCAACGAAAGAACTATTATTATTTATACCGATTTTATTTTTAATTGAATTTCAAATATTTTTCTGTCATGTATAATTATTTTATTTCATATTATCAATGTAATTAACATTTCAAAGCTACCCAAACGAAGAAATCTCTGTTACGAACGAAATGGGTCTCATTTATGCCCTCGCTAAGTTTCTAAGCGATCTCCCATAAATCACATGCACTTACGTGGTTTTTGCGTCGTTCGGACCTCAAATTTAGGGTCAATCACAATATATGTATTATAAACTTGCTCTAAAAATTTTGGAGGTTAATTCTCACTAAATTTCCCTCAATTGCCTTTTTATGTAAAATTACGCAATTTGACTCGTATCTCTATGTAGGCTTAAACATGAAAGTTGCCAAATTCAGCAAAAACTCTCGATCTCAACACAATTTGCGTAATATTACCACAAAATAAATCATGAACTTTACATCTATACATGATTGAATCACTAATAAAAATTTTCGCAGCCTTAGAACATATATATGCATGGTTAAATGACTATGAATTTTTTTTTATAGCCTTAGAAAACAAATATGCATGATTGAATCACTATGATTTTTTTTTTACAATGTTAGAACATATATATGCATGATTGAGTCTCTATGATTTTTTTTTATAGCCTTAGAAAACATATATGCATAATTAACAAAAATTTGACAGCCTTAGAACACATATATGCATGGTTGAATCTCTATAAAAAAAATTTAACAACCTTAGAACACATATCTGCATGATTGAATCACTATGATTTTTTTTTTACAACGTTAGAACACATATATACAAGATTGAGTCACTATGAATTTTTTTTGACAACCTTAGAAGACATATATGAATGATTGAATCACTATGATTTTTTTTTTATAATGTTAGAATACATATATTCATGATTGAGTCACTATGAAGTTTTTTTTGATAGCCTTAGAACACGTATGCATGATGGAATCATTATGATTTTTTTTTGACGGCCATAGAGCACATATATGCATGATTGAATCACTATGAAATTTTTTTGATAGCTTTAGAATATCACTATGAATTTTTTTTTACAAGGTTAGAACACATATATGCATGATTGAATCACTATGAAATTTTCTTACAACGTTAGAAGACAACACATATATGCATGATTGAGTCACTATGAAATTTTTTTGAAAGCCTTAGAACACATCTATACATGATTGAATCACTACAAAAAATTTTTCACAGCCTTAGAACACATATATGCATGGTTGAATCACTATGAAATTTTTTTGACATCCTTAGAACACATGTATGCAAGATTGAATCACTATGAAATTTTTTTGACAACTTTAGAACACATATATGCATGATTGAGTCTCTATAAAATTTTTTTGATAGCCATAGAAAACATATATGCATAATTAACAAAAAATTGATTGCCTTATAACACATATATGCATGATTGAATCTCTATAAAAAAAATTTAATAACCTTAGAACACATATCTGCATGATTGAATCACTATGAATTTTTTTTCACAATGTTAGAACACATATATGCATGATTGAGTGACTATGAAACTTTTTTGACAACCTTAGAAGACATATATGAATGATTGAATCAGTATGATTTTTTTTATAATGTTAGAACACACACACACACACATATATATATATATATATATATGATTGAGTCACTATGAAGTTTTTTTTATAGCCTTAGAACACGTATACATGATTGAATTGCTATAAAAAAATTTTGACAGCCACAAAACACATATATGCATGATTGAATTACTATGAATTTTTTTTTGACATGGTTAGAACACATATATTCATGATTGAATCACTAAGAAATTTTTTTGACAACCAAAGAGGAAATATATGCAAGATTAAATCACTATGAATTTTTTTTGATGGCCTTAGAACACATATATGCATGATTGAATCACTATGATTTTTTTTTTACATCCTTAGAACACATATATGCATGATTATTTGTTTTTGACAGCCATAGAGCACATATATGCTTAATTGAATCACTATGTTTTTTTTTTTAAATGGTTAGAACACAAATATGCATGATTGAATCACTATGAAATTCTTTTGACAACTTTAGAACACATATATTCGTGATTAATCACTATGAAACGTTTTTGATAACCTTAGAACACATATGCATGAATGAATCACTATAAAAAACTTTTGACAGCCTTAGAACACATAGATGCATGATTGAATCCCTCTAACATTTTTTTGACAACGTTAGAAAAAATATATGCATGATTGAAATTTTTTTTAAAGCCTTAGAACATATATGCATGATTGAAACACTATAAATTTTTTTTGACAGCCTTAGAACACATATATGCTTGATTGAATCACTATGATTTTTTTTTTATAATGTTAAAACACATATGCATGATTGAGTGACTATGGATTTTTTTTGACAGCCTTAGAACACGTGTATAAATGATTGAATCAATATGAAATTTTTTTAACAGCCGTAGAACACATATATGCATGATTGAATCACTATGAAATTCTTTTGACAATGTTAGAACACATATATGCATGATTGAATCACTATGAAATTTTTTTGACAACGTTAGAACACATATATGCATGATTGAGTAACTATGAAATTTTTTGACAGCCTTACTACACATATGCATGATTGAATAACTATGAAATTTTTTGACAGCCTTAGAACACATTTATGCATGATTGAATCAATATGATTTTTTTTTTACAACGTTATAACACATGTATGAATGATTGAGTCACTATGAATTTTTTTTACAATGTTATAACACATGTATGAATGATTGAGTCACTATGAATTTTTTTTGACAGCCTTGGGACACGTGTCCATCATTGAATCACTATGATTTTTTTTTACAGCCTTAGAACACATATATGTATGATTGAATCACTATGAAATTTTTTTGACATCCTTAGAACACATATGTATTGATAAATTTTTTTGACAGCCTTAGAACACATATTTGCATGATTAAATCACTATAAAAAATTTTTATGGCCTTAACACATATATGCAGGGTAGAATCACTATAAATTTTTTTTTGACAACCTTAGGAGACATATATGCATGATTGAATGACAATGAAATTCTTTTGACAACGTTAGAACACATATATTTTTGATTAATCACTATGAAACTTTTTTGACAACCTTAGAACACGTATGCATGATTAAATGACTATAAAAAACTTTTGACAACCTTAGAACACATGAATGCTTGATTGAACCCCTATGAATTTTCTCTATGAATTTTTTTTGACAGGCTTAAAACACATATATACATGATTGAATCACTATGAAATGTTTTTTCATAGCCTTAGAACACATATATGCATGATTAAAAGTTTTTTAACAGCCTTTGAACACATATATGCATGATTGAATCACTATAAATTTTTTTTGGCTGCCTTAGAACACAATTATGTATGATTGAATCACTATGATTTTTTTTTTACGAAGTTAGAACACATACATGCATGATTGAGTCACTATGAAATTTTTTTGACAGCCTTAGAACTCATGTATGCATGATTGAATCGCTATGAAATTCTTTTGACTGACATAGAACACCTATATGGATTATTGAATCACTATAAATTTTTTTTGACAGCATTAGAAAATATATATGTATGATTGTATCACTATAAAAAAAATTTGACAGCCTTAAAACACATATATGCAAGATTGAATCACTATGAATTTTTTTTGACAACGTTAGAATGCATATATGCATGATTGAATCACTAGGAAACTTTTTTTACAACATTAAAAAATATATATATATGATTGAATCACTATAAAAAAAATTTGACAGCCTTAGAACACATATATACATGATTAAATCACAATGAATTTTTTTTGACAATGTTAGAACACATACATGCATGATTGAGTCACTATGTTTTTTTTTTACTGCCTTAGAACACATATATGCATGATTCAATCACTATGAATTATTTTTGACATCCTTAGAACAAATATTTGCATGATTGAATCACTATGTTTTTTATTTACAACATTAGAACATATATATGCATGATTGAGTCACTATAAATTTTTTTTGACAACCTTAGAACACATATATACATGATTTAATCACTATGATTTTTTTTTTACAAAGTTAGAACACATATATGAATCATAGAATCACTATAAATTTTTTTTAACAACCTTAGAAGACATATATGCATGATTGAATCACTATGAAATTTTTTGGACAACGTTAGAACACATATATGCAAGATTGAATCAGTATGAATTTTTTTTGACTGACTTAGAACACGTATGCATGATAGAATCACTATGAATTTTTTTTTACAGTCTTACAACACATATACGCATAAATGAATTACTCTGAATTTTTTTTGACAATGTTAGAACACATATACGCATGATTGAGTCACGATGATTTTTTTTTGACAGCCTTAGAACACGTATGCATGATTGAATCACTATGAAAATTTTTTGACAACCTTAGAGCACATACATGCATGATTGAATCACTATGAAATTTATTTTCACAATGTTAGAACACATATATGCCTGATTGAGTCTCTATGAATTTTTTTGACAGCCTTAGAACACATATATGCATGGTTGAATCACTGTGAATTTTTTTTTACAGCCTTAGTACACATATATGCATGATAACATTTTTTTTACTGCTTTAGAACACATATATGCATGATTGAGTCACTATGAATTTTTGTTGACAACGTTTGAACACATATATGCAAGATTCAATCACTATGAAATTTTTTTAACAACCATAGTAGACATATATGCTTGATTAAATCACTATGAAACATTTTTGACAACGTTAGAATACATATGTGCATGATTGAGTCACTATGAATTTTTTTTGACAGCTTTAGAAGACGCATGCATGATTGAAACACTTTGAATTTTTTTGACAGCCTTAAAACACATATATGCATGATTAAATTTTTTTTGACAGCCTTAGAACACAAATATGCATGATTGAATTACTATGAATATTTTGTGACAGCTTTAAAACAAATATATGCATGATTACAATTTTTTTGACTGCCTTAGAACCCATATTTGCATCATTGAATCACAATGATTTTTTTTGGCAATGTTAGAACATATATATGCATGATTGAGTCACTATAAATTTTTTTTGACAAACTTGGAATACATATATGCATGAATTAATCACTACGATATTTTTTTTGACAACGTGTGAACACATATATGCAAGATTAAATCACTATACAATTTTTTTTAACAAGTTTAGAAGACAGATATGCATTTTTGAATCACTATGAAATTTTTTTGACAACGTTTTAACACATTTATGAATGATTGAGTCACAATGAAATTTTTTTGAAAGCCTTAGAACATGTATGCATGATTGAATCACTATAATTTTTTTTGACAGCCTTAGAACACATATATGCATGATTGAATCACTCTGAAATTTTTTTGACAGCCTTAGAACACATATATGCATGATTGAGTCACTATGAAATTTTTTTGAGAGCGTTAGAACACGTATGCATGATTGAATCACTATAAATTTTTTTTGACAACCTTAGAACACATACATGCATGATTGAATCACTATGAAATTTATTTTGACAATGTTAGAACGCATATATACAAGATTGAGTCTTTTCAATTTTTTTTTGACAACCTTAGAACACATATATGTATGGTTGAATCACTCTGAATTTTTTTTGACAGCCTTAGTACACATATATGCATGATTACATTTTTTTGACAGCCTTAGAATACGTATATGCATGATTGAATCACTATGAATTTTTTTTGACAATGTTAGAACACATATATGCATGATTAAATAACTATAAATTTTTTTTTAACAACCTTAGAAGACATATATGCATGATTGAATCACTATGAAACTTTTTTGACAACGTTAGAACACATATATGCATGATTGAGTCACTATGATTTTTTTTTGACAACCTTAGAATATGTATCCATAATTGACTCATTTTGAATTTTTTTGACAGCCTTAGAACACATATATGCAGTATTATAATTTTTTTTACAGCCTTAGAACACATATTTGCATTATTGAATCACCCTGAATATTTTTTTACCTCGTTAGAACATATATATGCAAGATTGAGACACTATAAAAAATTTTTGACAACCTTAGAACACATACATGCAGGATTTAATCAATATAAAATTTATTTGACAACATTAGAACACATATATGCATGATTGAATGACTATAAAAAAATTTTAACAACCTTAGAAGACATATATGCATGATTAAATCACTATGATTTTTTTTTGACAATGTTAGAACACATATATCCATGTTTGAGTCACTTTTAATTTTTTTGTACTGCCTTAGAACACGTACGCATGGTTGAATCTCTATCAAATTTTTTTGACAGCCTTACAACACATATATGCATGATTGAATCACTCTGAATTTTTTTTGACAATGTTAGTACACATATATGCGCGATTCAGTAACTATAAATTTTTTTTGACAGCCTTAGAACAGATTTATGCGTGATTGAATCATGATGATGTTTTTTAACAGCCTTAGAACTCATATATGCATGATTAAATTTTTTTTGACAGCCTTACAACACATATGCATGATTTAAATTTTTTTGACAGCCTTAGAACACATATATGCATGATTGAATCACTATGAATTTTTTTTGAAAGGCTTAGAACACAAATATGCATGATTGAATCACTATGAATTTTTTTTTACAACCTTAGAACACATATATTCATGATTAAAATTTTTTTGACAGCTTTAGAACTCATATATGAATGATTGAATCACTACAATTTTTTTTTACAACGTTAGAACACATATAGCATGATTGAATCACTATAAATTTTTTTTTGACAGCCTTAGAACACATATATGCATGATTGAGTCAATTTGATATTTTTTTGACAGCCTTTGAACACATGTATGCATGATTGAATCACTATGAATTTTTTTGATAGCTTTAGAACACGCATATGGATGATTGAATCACTATGTAATTTTTTTGACTGCCTTAGAACAAAAATATGCATGATTGAATCACTCTGAAACTTTTTTGACTGCCTTAGAAAACATATATGCATAATTAATTTTTTTTTGACATCCTTAGAACCCATATATGCATGATTAAATCACTATGAAATTTTTTTGACAACGTTAGAACAAATATATGCATGATTGTGTCACTATAAATTTTTTTTGACAACCATAGAACACATATATTCATGATTCAATCACTATGAATTTTTCTTGACACCCTTAAAACACCTATATGGATGATTGAATCTCTACAAAAAAAATTTGACAGCATGAGATCGCAAATATGCATGATTAGATCACTATAAATTTTTTTGATAGACTTAGAACACATATATGCATGATTGAATCACTATAATTTTTTTTTGAATGCCTTAGAACATATATATGAACGATAACTTTTTTTTTAAAAGCCTTAGAACACATATATGCGTGATTGAATTTTTTTTGACAACCTCATAAAACATATATGCATGATTGAATCATAATGAATATTTTTTAACAACCTTTGAAGATATATATGCATGATTGAATCACTATGATTTTTTTTACAATGTTAGAACACATATATGCAAGATTGAGTCATTATGAAATTTTTTAGACAGCCTTAGAACACGTTTGCATGATTGAATCACTATGAAATTTTTTGACAACTTCATTACACATATAAGCATGATTGAATCACAATGTAATTTTTTTGACACCCTTAGAACACAAATATGCATGATTGAATCACTATGAAATTATTGTGACAGCCTTTGAACAAATATATGCATTATTAGATTTTTTTTTACTACCTTTGAACCCATATTTGCAGGATTGAGTCACTATGAATTTTTTTTGAGAACATTAGATCACATATATGCATGATTGAGTCACTATAAAAAAATTTTCACAACCGTAGAACACATATATGCCCAATTTAATCACTATGAAATTTTTTTGACAATGTTAGAACACAAATATGCATAATTGAATAACTATAACTTTTTTAGCAACATTAAAAGACATATATGCATGATTAAATCACAATGAATTTTTTTTGACAACGTTAGAACATATATATGCCTGATTGAGTCACTACGAATTTTTTTTGACTGCCTTAAAACACGTATGCATGATTGAGTAACTATGAAATATTTTTGACAGCGTTACAACACTGATATGCATGATTGAATCACTCTAATTTTTTTTCACAATGTTAGAACATATATATGCATGATTGAGTCACTATGTAATTTTTTTGACAGCTTTAGAACACCTATGCAAGATTGAATGACTATAAACTTTAATTTGACAATGTTGGAACACATAAATGCATGATTGAGTCTCTATGAATTTTTTTTGCCAGCCTTAGAACACATATATGCATGAATGAATCACTATGAATTTTTTTTTTACAACGTTACAACTCATATATGCATGATTGAGTCACTATGAAATTTTTTTGACAGCCTTCGAACACATGTATGAATGATTGAATCACTATGATTTTTTTTGACAGCTTTAGAACACCTATATGGATGATTGAATAGATGTATTTTTTTTGACAGCCTTCGAACAAAAATATGCATGATTGAATCTCTATGAATTTTTTTGACACCCTTAGAACACATATATGCATGATTAAAATTTTTTTGACAGCCATTGAACCCATATATGCATGATTGAATCACTATGAAATTTTTTTGACAACATTGGAACACATATATGCATGATTAAGTCACTATAAAAATTTGTTGACAATCTTAGAGCACATATATGCATAATTGAATCACTATGAATTTTTTTTGACACCCTTAGAACACCTATATGGATGATTGAATCACTACAACATTTTTTTGACAACATTAGAATGCATATATGCATGATTGAATCACTATAAAACTTTTTTGATAGCCTTAGAACACATATATGCATGATCGAATCACTATGAAATTTTTTTCAATGCCTTAGAACATATATATGCATGATTAATTTTTTTTTAACAGCCTTAGAACATATATATGCATGATTGAATCACTATGAAAATTTTCTTACAACCTTCAAACACATATATGCATGATTGAATTTTTTTTTACAACATCAGAACACATATATGCATGATTGAATCACTATAAAATATTTTTAACAACCTTAGAAGACATATATGCATGATTGAATCACTTTGAATTTGTTTTGACAACATTAGAATCCATATATGCATGATTGAGTCACTATGAAATTTTTTTGACAACCTTAGAACACGTATGCAGGATTGAATCACTATGAAATTTTTCGATAGCCCCGTTACACATATATGCATGATTGAATCACTGTTGATTTTTTTTGGCAGCCTTAGAACACAAATATGCATGATTGAATCACTATGAAATTTTTGTGACACCCTTAGAACAAATATATGCATGATTACAATTTTTTTGACTGCCTTTGAACCCATATTTGCATGATTGTATCACTATGAATTTTTTTTGACAATGTTAGATCACAAATATGCATGATTGAGTCACTATAAATTTTTTTTGACAACCTGAGAACACATGTATGCCGGATTTAATCACTATGAAATTTTGTTGACAACGTTAGAACACATATACGCATGATTGAATGACTATAATTTTTTTTTCACTACCTTAGAAGACATATATTCATGATGGAATCACTATGAAATTTTTTTGACAATGTTAGAACACATATATCTATGATTGAGTCACTATGAAATATTTGTGACTTCCTTAGAACACGTATGCATGATTGAATCACTATGGAATATTTTTGACAACCTTACAACACATATATGCATGATTGAATCACTCTGAATTTTTTTTACAATGTTAGAACACATATATGCATGATTGAGTCACAATGAAATTTTTTTGACAACCTTCGAACACGTATGCATGATTGAATCACTGTGAATTTTTTTGACAACCTTAGAACACAAACATGCTTGATTGAATCACTATGAAATTTATTTTGACAATGTTAGAAAACATATATGCATGATTGAGTCTCTATGAAGTTTTTTTGACTGCTTTAGAACACATATATGCATGATTGAATCACTATGAAAGTTTTTTGAGAGCCTAGTACACATATATGCATGACTACATTTTTTTTTGACAGCCTTAGAACACATCTATGCATGATTGAATCACTATGAAATTTTTTTGACAATGTTAAAACACATATGCATGATTGAATCACTGTGATTTTTTTTAACAACCTTAGAAGACATATATGCATGATTGAATCACTATGAATTTTTTTTAACATTGTTAGAACACATATATGCATGATTGAGTCACTATGAATTTTTTTTGACAACCTTAGAACACTGATGGATGATCGAATCACTATGATTTTTTTTTGAATGCCTTAGAACATATATATGCACGATTAAATTTTTTTTAACAGCCTTATAACATATATATGCATGATTGAATCACTATGAAATTTTTCTGACAACCTTCAAACACATATATGCCTGATTGAAACTTTTTTGATAGCATTAGAACACATATATGCATGATTGAATCACTATGAAATATTTTTAACAACCTTAGAAGACATATATGCAAGATTGAATCACTTTGAATTTGTTTTGACAATGTTAGAACCCATATATGCATGATTGAGTCACTATGAATTTTTTTTGACAGCCTTAGAACATGTATGCATGATTGAATCACTATTGAATTTTTTTGGCTGCCTTAGAACACAAATATGAATGATTGAATCACTGTGGAATTTTTGTGACACCCTTAGAACAAATATATGCATGATAACAATTTTTTTGACTGCCTTTGTGATCATGCATATAATTCAGAGTTTATTAACATTTAAATATGCATGATTTTATAAAATAATGTTTCAAAAACCCAATTTTATGTTAGTTTTCGAGTAAATGTGCTAAAATGATTTAAAAATAGAAAATGCATGAAAAAATAGTTTTATTTTACATTTTTATACATATTTTAGTTTTTGTTATATTCATAGTAGTTTAGTGTTAGTTTTTATTAAAAGTAAAAATAAAAAAATAAAAAATAGAGAAAATAGTTTTTAAAATCATTTTAAATGTTTATTTTTTTTAGAAAAGAAAAAAATTAGTAGAATAGTTTTTATTTTCCTTATAAATGAAATAAAGTTTTGTTTGTAATTTTTTTTTAAACCGGTTTACAAGGTTGTTGAATTTTTAAAAAAAACTAAAAAAATGAATAAGCAAACCGGCTGGAACTGGTTTGCATTGTTTTTTAATTGAAAAAAATTCTGTTTGAACCGGTTCCAGCCGGTTTGAAAGGTTTGAGTTCTTTAAAACCCCCAAAATTACAAAAATCGGGCGTCTCCCCTGTACGCCAGACCCTCTTCTTCTTCCCCTCTTTTCCTCTCTTCCTTTTCTTACCACCAGTTACCACCATCGGCTTCTTCTTTCCCCTCTTTCCCCTTCTTTCTCTTTCTCTACTCAGTCTTCCAGCCGATGGTGGTGATGGATCTTCAGTCCGGCGGCGGCGTGTAGGTGGATGGCCAGCTTCTCCTCTAAACTCCTCCGGTTCACGGTAAGTCTGTTCCTAACTTCTTCTTCTTCTTCCAATTTCCTCTTCTTATTTTTCTTTCCTCACGTATCATTTCATACATTGATTTTAGTTTTATTTTATTTTTAAAAAAAAAAAACCGATTCATACATCTCCTGTTTCAATTCTTCTTCATCTTCTTCTCTCCTCTCTTCTCATTTCTTCTTTCATTCAATTTTTTTTTCTTCTTAATCTTTCAGTAGAATAATTCATTCATTTACCCAAAATCAAAATAAAAAAAAAATGTTTTAGATTAAATTTCGGTTAACCCTGTGTTTCAGAATTTAGTTTTTTTTTCTCTTCTGCAAAATATTTTGTTCTGCTGTATTTTGAGCATCTTGATACTCAATCAATTTCTCAAGAAATTGATTGAGTAATTTCCAGCAACAGAGCTGATTACTTGAGAGATAAGTGAGCAGTTGATCAATTATCGTCTGCACTTGAAGGAGAGCGTTTGTATTTGTCAGTGAAAATGACATAATCTGATCGTTGATCATCATTTTTTTTACAGCAGAGAAATAGATCATCGGAGATCTGGATGGATTTATGTATGATGTCCCGATGTTTAATGCGTTTTCAATGGTGGATTGCTGTTTAAATTTTTTTTTCTGGCGAGCAATTGTAAAATCCGATTGAGTGTTTACCGATTCATTAATTGAATATTTGATTTAGCAATTACTGAGTGAATGTCTGAAATTTGTGGATCAGACATTAAAAGATGAATGTTATTCAGACATTGTGGTTGATTTCTAATCACTGGATTAAAAGTAAGAAACTACTGATCGTTGGATCAGTTTGACTGATTAGTGTGATTTCACAATTTTGAAGATCTATCTGATTTTTAATAATCAGGATTATCAGTTTACTGAGTTTGATTGAATATTTTTTTTCACATGGTTGTTTTAGCTCATCTACTAGCACTTGCTGTTTAGAATGTCAACTAGTATTGTTTGGAATGATTGATCAGATGTATGGATCCGAGAGTTATTAATTTTTACATCAGTCTTATAATGGTTTACTACTTTCCAGGAAAGTGTTACATATAAAATTCTTAATTCAAATCAATAAATCACTTGAGTTGTTAATTGTTAGTTAAGTGGATAGATTAGATTAGTGTTGGCAGATTTGAGTAATACAAGTAATTTGTACTTTTACTTACTTAGTTGAATAAAGTTGCTTTATGAAATAATTAGTTGTTTTTAATAGTACGTTTAATCTTAGAATTACTTAGTTAATTCTCATTAGGTTTACCTAGTTATTGTCATTTCGTAATATTACTTTTCATTGTTTTAGTATTCTTCGTTTAGCATTGTTTCTACTTTTCTTTCTTGTACTGCTCGTGTTCATTTGATTTGTGCAGGATAACGAAGGAGTAGAGTTAAAGCGATTACGGGACACGAAGTACGAAGATAGAAGATCTTTACTTTTCAGTTTAGAATTAGAATTTTAATTGGGTTTGTAAATATTGCACTTTACGCCCTCTGCGAAGGGTATTCATTTGTTGTAATAGTTAGTTGTTTTTACTTTTCTTGAACACTTTACATTTCAGTAATTTGGCAATAAAGAATAGTTTAGACTTGTGTGTTTGAATACAACATATTCCTGTTCCCTGAGTTCGACCCGGTCTCATCCACTAGTGAGAACCGGTTTTTATTATTTGATGTCTGGTTTTCACATGTTTTACATTTAAAAATCTTTTCAAAATTACAACGATTTAAAAGAAGACATCACTTTGAATCCATATTTGCATGATTGAATCACTATGAATTTTTTTTGACAACGTTAGATCACATATATGCATTGAGTCACTATAATGTTTTTTTGACAACCTTAGAACACATATATGCTGGATTTAATCACTATGAATTTTTTTTGACAATGTTAGAACACATATATGCATGATTGAATCACTATAATTTTTTTTTCACTACCTTAGAAGAGATATATGCTTGATTGAATCACTATGAATTTTTTTTGACAATGTTAGAACACATATATCCATGATTGAGTCACTATGATTTTTTTTTGACTGCCTTAGAACACGTATCCATGATTGAATCACTATGGAATATTTTTGACAGCCTTACAACACATATATACTTGATTGAATCACTCTGAATTTTTTTCTACAATGTTAGAACACATATATGCATGATTGAGTCAGAATGAACTTTTTTTGACAATCTTCGAACATGTATGCATTATTGAATCACCATGAAATTTTTTTGACAACCTTAGAACACATACATGCATGATTGAATCACTATAAAATTTATTTTGACAACGTTAGAACACATATATGCATGATTGAGTCTCTATGAAGTTTTTTTGTCATCCTTAGAACACATATATGCATGATTGATTTACTATGAAATTTTTTTGAGAGCCTAGTACACATATATGCATGACTACCGTTTTTTGACAGCCTTAGAACACATCTATGCATGATTGAATCACTATGAAATTTTTTTTGACAACGTTAGAACACATATATGCATGATTAAATCACTGATTTTTTTTTAACAACCTTAGAAGACATGTATACATGATTGAATCACTATGATTTTTTTTTAACAACATTAGAGCACATATATTCATGATTGAGTCACTATGAATTTTTTTTTACGACCTGTTCACTTATGCATGATTGAATCACTATGAATTTTTTTGACAGCCTTAGAACACATATATGCATGATTAAATTTTTTTTGACAGCCTTAGAACACAAATATGCATGATTGAATCACTATGAAATTTTTTTGACAGCTTTAGAACCCATATATGCATGATTAATTTTTTTTTGACAGCCTTAGAACCCATATATGCATGATTGAATCACAATAATTTTTTTTTACAGCATTAGAACACATATATGCATGATTGAATCACTATAACAAAATTTTGAGAGCCTTAGAATACATATATGCATGATTGAATCACTATGAATTATTTTGACAATGTTAGAAGAACAGATATATTCATGATTGAGTTACTATGAAATTTTTTTGATAGCCTTAGAACACATGTATGCATGATTGAATAACTATGAATTTTTTTTGACATCCTTAGAACACCTATATAGATGATTGAATCACTACAAATTTTTTTTATAGCATTGGAACACATAAATGCATTTTTGAATCACTATAATGAAAATTTGGCTGCCTTAGAACACATATATGCATGATTGAATGACTATGATTTTTTTTTTACAACAATAGAACATACATATGCTTGATTGAGTCACTATGAAATTTTGTTGACAGCCTTAGAACACATGTATGCGTGATTGAGTCACTGTGAATTTTTTTGACCACCTTAGAACACATATATGCATGATTGAAAGTTTTTTGACAGTCTTATAACAGTGTAAACACCCCAAATTTTCCAAAAAATTCAAAAATTTCCTTTTTTCCCCTGGCCCCCAACTTCTGAATAAATTGGGTCAACTTCTGATCAATTTCCATTCATTTCTTTGATTCACTGAAATCCAGATTCAAATTCCATATTTGTCCCAATCTCGAACCCAGATCTGATATCCGAATCCAATTCTGAGCTTGGATCTTTTGTTTTTCAAAAAATAAAAAAAATCAATTCTTTGTATTTTCTCAGATATTTTATCTGAATGCAGTCTCAATTCAGGATCCAAACTCAGTATTTTCTCAAAATATCAGATCAAGATCCATTTCTGAAACCCAAATTCTAAAATGTAACCGTGTATTTTCACAAAACCTTCTTTTTTAAAAACCCCAATTTTCAAAAACAAATATTTTATAAAAACTTCTAAAAACCTCACTTGGATCCCATCTTTAAAAAATCCTTGTATTTCCCTCTTATATTTTCAAGTTTTCCCTTTAGAAATATAAAAAGGAAAAGAATTTTGGAAATTAGCCTAAACCCCCTTTTTCTGAAAAGCCTTGTAAATATAACCCTTATTTTGAAAATTTTAAAAACTTAAAGGACCATTTTTTAAAAGCCCCTAACAACTTTCAGTTATAAAACAGAGTTGCAGGGTCAACTCTTCTTCATCGCCTCTTCACCCCACCATTGTTACTTCATCCGATCGTCTTCACTCCTCCCTCCTCTACGCATGATCGCCTTTCACACTCCCATCGTCTTCCTTCTTCTTCTTCTTGATCCCTCTTATCATCCTCTCATTTCCCCTTTATAAGCCTCTCTTCTCTTGATTCCTCCTAATCAACTAAAGGAAGTCGACCCTCCCTGCAGTAGAGCCACGGTAAGGATTCTCCTTTTCCTCCCTCTTTTATTTATGTTTTCTTTTCTGCTTAATCGCCCCATTAAAGCACCCATGCAGTGTCGATTTGCTTATAGCAAAATCGACCTGCGCAGTGCAACATCAACGAAATTCTCATATTCCAACATTTTTTTTTAGCTGTCTTTGCAAATTCTGCAAATTCTATGTGATTTCCATACTTTGATCCTTCATTTTTTTACATTTTTGATGTGTTCTATGTTCTTAATTCAGTTTGAGACTTGCATTCTATTTATTTTTCTTGGTTACAACATCATTAATCTCCCCTGTGTTTGATCTAATTATGCATTTTGATTAACCAACATCATTTGATCCATATGTTCATCACACTCATGCATTTTAGTCTTATATATTCATTTCATTGCATTTCGTCTTGATCATTCATCATTTTATTAGTTGTCTTGACTGCCGCATCTATTTCCATGTATTGTCCTCATCGCGTTTTGGGTTTATATCCTGCAATATATGCCAATCCCTTGATCGGATTTTGATTCCCTGTATCCTCTGCTTGCCCCATGTTTCACTTTATGGTTTTAGATCTTCTTACATCTTCATTTTGGTAAGATTCTAGTCTGTGTCTTTATCATATCATCATTGCATCAAATTTACAGTTGCTCTAGTTTCCTCTGGAGTTCACAGTTCAAATTGACATCCTTGGTTTTTCTGTGATTGACCACAAACCCAGGGAGCTTTTGTATACATACCTAGGAAGAGCATATGTTTCATGCTTAATGGGTTTTGACAATGAAAAGACTAGCAAGTTCAATTGGAAGACTCTGATTGATGTTTCCCTTTGAAGATTGAGGAAGATGATATAACCTTATCATTAAGGTCGTACAATAGATAGAAAACTGAACACCTCAGAAATTCATTAATGCTCGTTAACCTAGTTTGGCTTGAGCTTAGATATGGATTCCTCCAATTGAATATGTTTGGTGTTATTTACATCCTTTGGAATTTCATCTTAATTAGAACCAGCTCAACTGCATAGCTCATATGGGTTCAGAATTCAAATATAGGGATTTTTGTAATCTCTGTAATGACTTTCCATTATTTTGATTTTGGAATATGCTTTGATTTTTCATGTTTTTTGTAGTGTCCCTTTTGTTTATGGCAGTTTGATTTTCGCCAGTTATTTGTTTAATAGGTCTGCTATGTGAATTTGAATCTGCAATAGTACTTGTTGTGCGATTGATTCATAATAGGGTTTCTTTATGCATTTCACCTTGGTAAAACCAAGTCATCGATATACTCTAGTGATTCAGTTGCTTAGCATAGCATTCACTTGATCCACATGTCTTTCCTGACAATGATTCCACACACTATATCAACTCTGGTTCAATCCAAGTACCACCAAGTGAACCTGATACAAGAATAAGAAGCTTGAGATATGCTTTGCAGACATCAAGATATGGAAAATACTACTCAGATGCCAATCATGATGCATATCATATGGAGTCATTGTCTAGCAAAGAGAAAACATTTCAAATATTATGTCTGTGTGATAGAATTGATAAAATTATTAGAGAGGACTGTAGCTTACTTGCTTTGTTTCGGTATGAGGTTGGTATGAATGCTGAGATTGATGATCACGTACCAGGACATGAGGAACAGATAACCATCATCACATCAGATAAGGTACTTAATCAAGTTGTTCAGAAACCCACCTCATCATCACACCTACACCATCTCCCCTTCGTGGCATTTTGCCATAGGCATTACAAGCATTTGCAGCACTTGTTGAAACTTGATTTACAAATGCACTTTGTCAACACTTGCTGGAAACTACTCTACAAAGGCATCTTGTTCACTTGCTGTAAATTCAAACGCACTTTGCTAGCATCCATAACATCTGTCATGAGTTCATCTCATCCTATATATATCCAATATCTCACTGCCATGCCACCTTTACCATTTGCTGTGTCTCCATATCATAGCTCATCATCATTTACATGCTTTTACTGCATTACAACAATGCTCATTCCCTTGCCCTCACACCATCTTTACCAGCCACTCTCATTTCCTGTACATTCATTACATGGATGCCGCATTTTCTTCACAACAACACTTTCACACCCCAACACCATCTTACACCTTACCTGCACACCACTTGCAGCATACCTGGTTGATCTTTTGTAAATGGTATTTTTAAAACAATAATTTTCAATAAAAGCTTTGGAAAATCGTCAACCAAAGATATAAAAACTGACTTTCCACGAAGTGGTAAGTGCGGGTCGAATCCTCAGGGAACAGGAATTACTCAGAATATTTCTCAAAATTTAATTTATTAATTACAAATCTCAATCTACAATTACACAGTTAATACAACTACAATTAATCATTAAAAGAAATGAAAAAGCAATTCAATCTTCAGTTGCATGCCAAGGGTATTTTGGTCCTTTCACCAATTAGACAATCTTCACACTTGGATAATGAACCCTGTAAAAATGAGTATGCTTTTGAACCTAAAAACAAAGGAAAATGAAAAGTTAGTAATGTATTCTAATAATGCAAACTATAAATGAAACTAAGTCTAATTTTCAAGAAATTAGTAAAACAAATTCTAATTATGGGAAAACAATTAAATAAAATATTAAACTAATTCGCAAATCAGCTAACCTAAGTCTAACAATGCTGTATGATGCAGATGCAGCTCCTAAAATGCACAAAATACTAAAACCAGTACAAAAATGCTGAAAAGAATGAAATTACCAAGATGCCCCTAACTAGTGTAAAATAGATTTCTGACAGTTCTTTGGAAAACCACTGTTTCACAAGGAAAACGAGGTCCAATTTTTTTGAAATTCATTCTGTTCTGTAACTAACAGATTAAATAATTTGACAGTTTTTACAGAATGAAAAAACGATATCTGGAACTCCAGATATAAGCGTTTTAAAACTGGGAAAAATCAGGATATCGTAAGTCCCAAAATTTAAAAACCAGAAAAAGCGGTTTTCACAAAACGCTTAAAAATCAGACCAAACCAACTCGGATCGAGCTGAAATTTGGTCTTCAGTCAGCTATCACGCCAATAAAGTAAATAAAAAAAGAATTTTTTAAAAACTCAGAATTTTTTCACATAAAATGACGACAATGCGATAGGGAAAAAATCAGGTTTTTCTTTGAGTGCACTATTCACTTTATAAATCTATTCTGAACACTAGAAATGCAAAATAATCCTAATGCAATCTAAATGAGACTAATTAACAGTATATATAGAGATGATGAATGCACTATTACTAAATGAATGAAGGAATAACCGCAAGTTGCAATTTATGACTAAAACTAAGCTAACTACCGACGCAAATGCAACTAATATAATTAAATGTATACACCTAACTAGATGAATGAGAAGCTGTAATTACTAAGACTAAATGCAGATTAGCTAAATGGGAAACCAACCACAAACACGCACTAACTACTCATAATGCAAAGGAACATCTACTTATAAAATATAAGAAATGTAAACATACAACCACTCAACTAACTAACTTTCTATCTAATATTAACTAAACTAAAATTAACTACACAAATAAAGACCAACAGGGGATGCGGTTTAAGGGTTGACTAAGGCTAGGTTCGGCTAGGTTTCTGATTTGGACTGAGCCTCGAGTTGGGTTAGGTACATGACACGCCTAACTAAGTCAACTAGGTTAACTCGGTTAGGTTCGAATAGGTAGGCTCGGTTGACTTAAGGTTGGACTAGGTTTACCCAACTTACCCAACTAAGTCACTTAGATTGGCTAGGTTAGGTTAGGTTTGGTTGACTCGACTTGACTTAGTCTAGGACTCGACTTAGGTTAGGTCTTGATTGAGCTAACTGGGTCAACTAAGTGGACTAGGTTTGACTAACTGTAAAAAAAAAACTAAAATTTAAAACCTAATTAATCACTAACACTAATGATGCTATACCCTTTACACGCCTAATATATAAAACCTAATTAGAACTTACCTAACTAATAACCTACTTACTAACCTAAGGTTAACACCATTAACTAATTTATTTAATTCTAAGTTATGCCAGCTCACTAGGTACGGTTATAGAGAGGGGCCCTTTAATGACTAGACACAGATTTGGGAGAACCAACACCCTCCTTAATTACAATTAAAAATCAATTTAAAAAGTTGAATAGGCAAAAAACGTCCAGCCTAGAGAGGAATTACTCTCTTTAATCACATTTAAAAATCAACTTGGAAAGTGGAGAAAGTAAATCCGTCCAACTCAAAGGATTTAATATGTTTCCCTCTTGGGCTTTACAAATCAATTTGGGAATTGAAACAATCCAACCTAGAGACTCACACGTTTTTAGCCTTCCAAAAAAAAACTTTAAATAGCTCTTACTCCTTTCTCAAAATCGTGTGCACCTCTTTTAGAAGGAAATCAGAAACTTCAAATTTTGTTTCCCGAATTAATTGTAAACATTAAATCCTCTCTACTTGGGATGGATATCCAAATTCAAACATTCTTAAATTGCTTTTCACGAAATTAGAGGAGTTCAATTTTTCCGAAAAATGTTTCACAACTGTAATTGCCTAATTACCCTCCTTCTAAAAAATCGCCAATACTTAATTAAGGATGTTCTAGGCTAACTAAATTAATTTCAACCTAGAGTAGTGAAAGGTTAGTAATTGAATGACAACACAACTTTCTAAAATACTTAAATGCTACACCTAATTCAAGAATTACCTAAATGAAATCCTAAAAACGTCTAAGACATTAAACCTAATACATTGAACCTAGACACCCTAATACACCTACCTAATGGAAATTAATTCCTACCAAAAATAGCCTAGAGCTCTAATGGAGCTCTAATGGCTGCCGCCCCTCCTTGGGGAAGAAGACTACCTAAGCAATACGAAAATCACAAAATAAAAACTACACTAAAACTACTATGAAAGTAATAAAACTAAATTAACACCTACTAAAATCAACTAATTCTACTACTGCAATTCTAAACATATTATCTAATATACTGAGAATTAAGACAAGCTATCAAAAAAAAAAATTTAATCTAATTGCAATCTAGCTACACGCCTAGTCTAAACACAAATCATTGAACCAAGTAACACTAACTCTATCGCACAAACAAATTTTTACCTTCACTAAAACTGTAATCAACACTTTGAAAACTTTAACCAACTGGAATTAAACGAAAATTTACTACAGCCGGCTGAACAAGACTCTAAACCAAAAGAATACACTCGATTTTTGATTTTTCACAGGAACTAAAACATACAAAAACACTAAAACATCAAAACCCTATTTAGGAAGATCCCAAAATGATGAACTAGACTCACACAACTTTCAAAACTGTTAAACTCCAAAACACAGCAGACTAAACAACTTACACAATGGCAACACACGCAATTAACGAATTTCAAACCTTTATTCCACTATTTTGAAAAAAAAAAACGTTCACACAACACATAAGAAATCAAATCTCCCCTAAGACAAAAGTAACTTGATACTGAAAACAATTGAATAAACTCATATCACACAGTCAACACAAAGGAAATAATGATAGATCATAGACTTACTAAAAACTAAAAATCGGCTAGACTTAATCTAGCCGAGTTTTCTTTTCTTTTCAAACTAAACAATCAACAATCAGACCCAATGACTAAAATGAATCAAAATGAAAATTTGTAATTGAATTTTCTGTAGAAACAACACAATGAAACACGCTGGACAGAAAAGACAAATCGGCTAGAATAAAATCTAGCCGATTTACACGATTTGGATGAAAATGAGAAACAAAAAACGATTCGAACACCCAATCAATGAAATAATTCCTAATCTAGCATGTTGGTCTGTGCATGAGATCTATACTAAGGTTGAAACATAAAAAATGCAGCAACACACAGAAAATAAAACACAAAAAAAACAAACACACACGTTTTAGGCTTTAGCTAAAAGAAAAGATAGAAGAAGACCTACCTCAAGGGTGATCCGACGATCGTGGGGAAGAAGAGAGGAGACAATGGCCTTGGCTTGACGTCCCGAACGGTTCGAGAATGCTGGAATGTCACCACGAACTGTATTTCCACAACTGCAACACGTTGGAGATCCACCGAGAATGGAACGGGTGCCGATTCGCGATCGGAGGGCTCAGAAAACCAGATGGAGGTAGGGCCAGCTCATCTTGATGGGGTGTTTTGCACTACCAATCAAGATTAGTAGTCTCCACCTTTGCTACACCTGCAACAATACAGAAAATGGTGAGAAAAATGCAGCAAGGATGCTAAAGAAAGGAATAGATATGAAACAAGAGAAAGAAATATGCTTGAATTCCAAGCATAAACCGATCTTCAATGGAGGATGTGATGAAACGATAGGTAGGAGAAGGTCTGGAGTTAGAATCACAGCAAGGGGCGCCAAATCCAATGCCAAAGACCCCCAGGGTTCTTCTAAAAAGTGTATTTATACTTTTTGGAATTTCAAAAATAGGGTTAAAATAAAATTTTTCACAATGCGCCACTTTCTGAGGGGTTTTCTGCAAAACTTTTTGAAATAGATATGTATATGCGTGTGGGTTGGATTTGGGGATTTCTAAAGGTTGATCCAAGGTCTAAATAGCCTAATTGGGTCGGATATGGATCCGATCCACCTCGAAATCCATGCCCAAACACTGAAATAGCCATAACTCTCTCGTTTTAACTCTGATTTCTCTGAAATTCGAACCACAACCCCTTACTATCAAAATGCATCTAAACATGGGTTTAAAACCTTAAACTCATTACAAAATGCATGAAAAACTTCTTAACATGATGTGCATTTCATGCATCATCAATACCCAGTAGCAACTTGCCACTTACCTACAACTCCATTTCCTGCTGCATCTAATACCCATAATACTGGTTACACAACATGCTTCAACAACACCACCACCTTGGCTGCCTTCACCTACATACAACAACATCTTCAGCACAACACACCTTCCCTAGCGTTTGTTGCACAGCACACATCAGCACCACCATCTCTTCACTGCTTCTTAACACTGTAACCCCCTGCATTCCAATGCAATTGCATTTTCAGCACAGGCGCACCTTGTCACCATCACCCACAGCACATTCTGTGCATATCTTCACTACACAACATCTGCATGTTTTCTACATCCACATATTCACTACACCCTATATATAGTATTGCCTATTAGCCACCATTGCCCTCTTTGCACACTATGTTCATCACTGCAACACATTCACATTATACACTCACATTCTCATATATCTACACACTCCCTTGTTAGCAACGCCACTGCACCTGTCCATCATGGACGTATCATTAGCTGCTGTAAATCAGTCTCTTGTGTGCTACAACAGAGTAGCATCTGCATTTAGCACATCACCTCATCACTTGGACTTGTATTATCACTTGAGCTCCCACTTGCATCATCACAACCTGTTAAAATAGTGATTGTAGTGGCTGCAAATCAGTCCCCTGCATGTTATAGTAGATTAGCTTCTGCACTCAGCATTTACTGCCATTTCACCCATCCATCAGCCCCAAATCACCCCTCACCTACTGTATTTACCTACAATGCTTACATTACCTATACACCACAACATACTTACTATCACAACATTTGCATTTACCCCTGCCATTCCAGCCCCATTTCCATTCAGTGTGCGTTTGGATATACTCGCAGGCACTAGCATTGGCTAACAGTGTGTGAGGTGCATTTTCCAGCATTCACAACTAAAAGCACCAATTTGTTGTGTAAACTCGATGTACAATAGCCCGTGTATCATAAACAATGAGTTGTGAGCATATCTATAAGTGAGAGTGTTAGTAAATTAGTGCTATGAATATTAGTGTAGGATGGATGTTGTTAGAAGACACTGTTGAAATCGTTATTTTCCATTTACAAAAGCAGAAGTCAATTCCTTACTGTTGAAATCATCGGTTGAGTGTTATTGTTGCAGAAGCTTATTGTTATTAGACGGATGTTATCAGCAATATGGTCTCATGCTGAACTCATTTTCTTGAAGTTACATTCTTGTATTATCATTCCCTCTCGTGTATGAGTAATAGCACATCACGATGTTCCCTTGCCCACTGCATCTCATACATCTTCATACGCACTTCATCAACGGATATATGTATGGCCTTGGGCAAATATATATAGACTTTCAGTTAGTCTAAGGCATTGCATATGCCTTTCCCATATAGGTCCTCATTGGCCTTAGGCAAATATATATAGCTTTTCATTTAGCTTAAGGAATTGCATATGCTTTTCTCATATAGATCTCTGATGTCTTTTTGAATATTGTTGTAGTTTTGGAAAGATTTTTAAATGAAGAACATGTGAAAACCGTACATCAAAAAATAAAAACCGGTTCTCACTAGTGGATGAGACCAGGTCGAACTCAGGGAATGGGAATACTTCGTATTTAAACAAACAAATGAACTATTTCTTTATTGCCGAAATAGAGAAAAAGTATGAAAAAAAGAAATCTAATTAACTACTTATTACAACAATTGAATACCCTACGCAGAGGGCGTAAAAGACATTATTTACAAACCCATAATTAAATTCCTAATTCTAAAATAAAAGCAAAAATCTTCTATTCTTGTGCTTTCGTGTCACTTGATCACTTTCGCTCCACTCCTGTGCGATTCTGCACAAGTCAAAAGTACACGAACAGTACAAGAGAGAGAAATAGAAACTATACTAACAAAGTATACTAATTAAATGCTGAGCAATCAAATATAATATGAAAGAAAAATCTAATGGCAATTTTGAATGAAAATGATTGCTAAAATGCTAAATGACAAGTAATAAACTACTAAACATGTAATGCTAACATATGCAACTAATTTCTAACTACTAATATGAGTGATTTCAACTGAATATTACTAAACACACTAGTAACTATTTTAAACCTAATAGCGAATCATTAAGTAAACCTAAACACTACATCTAATATCAAACTAACTAATAATATTTTCATAACTAAGTAACTCTAATGATAAAGCACTAAGTAAATTTGATTACTTAACTAAGTGAATGGACTTACAACTCAGCTAACCATAGTATTCACTCAACTAGTGGCTAACAAATCATTTAACTACATCTAACAGTTTACTTAACTAATATCTAACAATTACTTAACTACCAACTAAGCTAACAATTACACATTACTTAACTACTTCAAACAAAATTTTTCTACTAATCACTAACGATTTAATAAACTAACAACTAACTACTCACTTAACTAATAGCTAACTAATTATTCAATTAACTAACAATAAAAGTTGCAGTGAGAACCAGCAGTTAAAAACAATAGAAATTTAAGTGAAAATCAGTTTTAAAATCAAGACAACCGTGAGAATCAATTTTTAAAATCAATAGACTGTGAAAACCAAATCTTTTTTTTACAACACATTATCGTGAAAATGACTTTTCACATTTGAATCACAATGCCCGATCTCACATAGGTAAGATTGGCTCTCACAATGGCTCAGTAAGAGGAGTTGCCGGAGAACTGGAAAATGATCGAAGGTTGCGGAGGTGCCGACAAACAAAGGGATCTGGCAGATCTGAAGATGAGGATTTCAGCCAGTAGAAAAATGCAACAGAGCAAGGAATGGAATCCGATGGATGGAAAACTTCTGGCCGATGTAAAGGTACTCCGAAAAATGATTTCGGCAGCTAATAGAGGGAAATCTAGATTCGACAGTTGCAATCTAGATTCCAACAATTGTTGGAGTGATTTTGTTTGATATTCATAGCAGCAAAAGAGGATTCTATTCGATCAAATGAAAATCCAATGAATGCAACGGATTTGGGTGAATGCAAGTAAACATTCACCTCTTATTTAAAAGCCTTGAGAGAGAACATTTTCCATAACTCCTCTTATTTTTGATATTTTCACTTTATAACCTCTTCTAAAAAAAACTATTTACAAAATACCTCAATTTCACAACTTTTCGCAAAAAAAAAACTTCTATAAACTCTATTCTAACTCTAATTTTTTTATTATTTTTAAGAATTAAACCTACTACTTTATTGACAATCACTAAAATATGCATTAAAATGTAAAATAAAGCTATTTTTCATGTATTTTCTATTTTTAAATCATTTTAGCTCATTTACTCAAAACTAGCATAAAATTGGGTTTTTGAAACATTTTCTCAAGAAATCATTCATATTTTTGTATGAAATAAACCTTAAAATATATACATGATTCATTCAATCATATATGTGTTCTAAAGTTGTCAAGCCAGCGAATCAGAAGGTCATTGCCGGTCGATTATACGCAGCAACAGTTGAGCAAGTGACCAAGGCAGAGTTGGTTCAAGGTACGATCTCAGAAGCCGGACATGAAGCATTTACTTTGTTTGATTATGGTGCTACTCATTCATTCATAGCAGCTAGATTTGCTCGTACCTTACCTTTGGCAATCGAGTCTTTGAATTTTCTGTTGGAGGTTTGCACTCCAACTAGAGAGCAGTCTTTTTGTGACTCGTATATTTTGAACATCATGGTGTCAGTGGCAGGAAAAAACCTATCAGCTGACGTTATCCTGTTAGACATGATAGAGTACGATGTGATTTTGGGCATGGATTGACTTTTTGAGTACCATGCTCAAGTCTTTTGTCGGGAAGGCTAAGTCATTCTTTTTCGGGCTGATCGTCCTGTTTTGGAGATCAAGCTTCCTCAACCTCTGCACGATAACCACATGATTTCTTCTTTCAAGGCTCAGAAGTATCTGTGGAACGAGGGTACTACTTTCTTAGTCAGTATTTCCCTAGTTGAACCCGAGATGGTTTTGATCGATGACTTGGACGTGGTCCGAGATTTTGCCGATGTGTTTCCGAAGGAACTGCCTGGGTTACCTCCAAGGCGAGAGATCGAATTTGGTATCGAGTTGATGCCTGGAACGACACCGATTTCCAAGGCACCATACCGTATGGCTCCAGTTAAACTTAAAGAGTTGAAGCGTCAGTTGAAAGAACTTCTCGATCAGGGTTTTATTCAACCTAGTGCTTCACCGTGGGGAGCACCAATGTTGTTCATACGAAAGAAGGATGGATCCTTGAGGTTGTGCATCGATTATCTGATGCTCAACCAAGCGATGATTAAGAACAAGTATCTGTTACCGAGGATCGAAGATCTCTTCGATCAGTTGCAGAAGGCGAAGGTTTTCTCAGAGATTGATCTCAGATCGGGTTACCATCCGCTTCGTATCCGAGAGGATGATATTGCGAAGACAACTTTCAGGACGAGATATGGGTTATACGAGTTCGTGGTGATGCCTTTTGGCCTCACGAATGCTCCAGCAGCGTTCATGGATTTGATGAACCGGATCTTTCGTCCATTTGTAGACTCATTCGTGATAGTATTTATCGATGACATCTTGATCTATTCGGAGAGTCCGGAGTAACATCAAGAGCATCTGCGGATTGTTTTGAGTACTCTTCGTGAGCATCAGTTGTTCGCCAAATTCTCTAAGTGTGAGTTTTGGCTCGAGCACGTCATGTTTCTTGGCCACGTGATATCGAAGGATGGAGTATCCGTCGATCCAGCGAAAGTCGAAGCAGTTTTGGGCTGGAAGCAGCCCCAGAATGTGTTTGAGATTCGTAGTTTTCTTGGATTGGCTGGTTATTATCGACACTTTATCCAAGACTTTTCGAGGATCGCATTACCTTTGACGAAGCTGTTACGTAAAGGTGTTAAGTTCGTGTGGAACAGTGCCTGTGAGGACAGTTTCCAGATCCTGAAGTTGAAGTTGACAACCTCATCGGTGTTAGCTTTACCCTTTGGCAGAGGTGGCTTTGTGGTGTACACAGACACCTCTGGTACCGGTTTAGGTTGCGTGCTTATGCAGCATGGCCGAGCGATTGCCTATGCCTCCAGACAGTTGAAGACTCATGAGCGAAATTATCCGATGCATGATTTAGAGTTGGCAACAGTCGTGTTTGATTTAAAATCATGGCGACATTACCTATATGGGGAATCGTTTGAGGTCTTTTCAGACCACAAGAGCCTCAAGTACCTGTTCTTTCAGAAGGAGCTGAACATGAGGCAGCGACGATGGCTTGAGTTCATCAAGGACTACGATTTCACGTTGTCTTACCACCCTGGTAAGGCGAACGTTGTGGCGAATGCGCTTAGCCACAAAGCGAGTGGTGTTCTGGCTAGTCTTGTGTGAAGCCAGAAGCTTATTGAAGATTTCGCAGCCTGGAAACCTTTTTGTGTTGGTGATGGTTCGATCAGATTGTCTGGTCTAACCATTCGATCCGAGTTTTTGCCGAAGATCGTAGAGGCTCAGAAGCTTGACGACCAGTATGGCAAGTTTCTAGTCTTGGCTGAGCAAGCAGATTCTTCTTTCAGAGTGTCTGAAGATGGCAGCGTTCGGATGAGAGATCGCCTTTGGGTTCCGAGCAACCTTGAGCGGAAGAGAAAAATTCTTGACGAAGCTCATATGTCGAGATACACGATTCATATTGGAGGAACAAAGATGTTCAAGGACTTACAGCGAAAGTATTGGTGGCATGGCATGAAGCGCGAGATAGCGGCTTACGTTGCAAGGTGTTTGACTTGTCAGCAAGTCAAAGCGGAACATCAGTGTCCCGGTGGTACCTTGCAGAGAATTGAGATTCCTCACTGGAAATGGGAGAATGTTATGATGGATTTTGTGGTAGGTCTACCACTGACTAGGCGTAAACACTATGTTATTTGGGTAGTCGTGGACAGACTCTCCAAGTCTGCCCATTTTCTGCCGATCAGGATCAGTCAGTCTCTTGAGAGTTTAGCTGACTTGTACATTAGAGAGATCGTTCGATTGCACGGTGTGCCGAGATCTATTCTTTCTAATCGTGATCCCCGATTCATTCGCGACTGTGGGGTCAGTTGCAATCTGCTTTGCGGATGAAGTTGAAGTTTAGTACAGTCTTTCATCCTCAAACGGATGGACAGTCCGAGCGGACGATTCAAACGTTGGAAGATATGTTGCGAGCTTGTATGCTAGATTGGAAGGGTGAATGCGATTCACACCTATGTTTGATAGAGTTTGCGTATAACAACAGTTATCATGCTAGTATCGGGATGGCCCCGTACGAAGCGTTGTATGGTAGACCTTGTCGGTCGCCATCTTATTGGGACAACATCAGCGATAGATCGAGCGAAGCGCCGATTGTTCTTCAGCACTACACGCAGCAAGTGCACAAGATTCGTGAACGTTTGAAGGCAGCGCAAGATAGGCAGAAGAGTTACATCGATAAGAGACATCATGAATTGTCTTTTGATGTTAGAGACATGGTTTTTGTCAGAGTTTCACCGACAAAGAGCGTGTTTCGTTTTGGAAAGAAAGGGAAGTTGAGTCTGAGGTATGTTGGACCGTTCGAGATCGTGGCGAGGATTGGTGAAGTGGCATATCATGTAGATTTGCCTCCACAATATGCTCACATTCATAATGTTTTTCACGTGTCGATGCTCGGGAAGTACATTCCTGACCCATCGCATGTCATTCATTACGAAGATGTGGACGTGCAGGAAGATCTGACTTTGTCAGAAAGGCCTATCAAGATTGTTGAGCGATGAGATCAAGTTTTGCGTACCAAGACTATTCCACTAGTTAAGGTACGTTGGCAGCACCATGGCATTGAAGAATGCACATGGGAACCAGAAGCGAGCATGAGAGAGACGTATCCAGAACTTTTTGTAACCTCCTAAGGGTGATTTCACGAACGAAATCCTTTTTTTAGGAGGGGAGGATGTAAGATCCACAATTTTTATTTTGATGTATATTGTGTAATTATATGGAAATCGATGATTTTTTATGTTTTGGCAATTTCTGAAGATTTGCTTATTTTGAGAATCGGGTAAAATGGCGTAATTCTTTCTAAAAAGAGCGATTTCAAGAAATCTAGAACGTATCAACCTTCGAAACTCTTAGGGTAAGTTTAGAATAGGGTTGTAGTGACACACCCCGAATTTGAGACTCGAACGACGAAAAAACCTCGTCAGTGCATGTGAATTACGAGTCTTGACTTAATTTCGGACCCGAAACTTAGAACGCTAAATTTTAACGAACGAGAGGTGATTTCCTCAAGAGGCATCAACCATTCTACGTTAATTAAGGTTATAAAGAGAACAAAATAATTTGTTGGAATTAAATTATTATTTTAATGCATTAAATAAGTGTTTCTTTATGATATACGTAATATGTGAGTTTTGGTTTTTAGATCTGGAGTACCTAGTAGATCCAAGACCCATGGGCGACCCCTATAGTGGACGTCGATGGCCATGGTTGACCAGTTGGTCAATGCTTGACCAACTGGATGGCAATTTTGAAATTTTTTTTTGCATGGATTTAAAGTTTGGGCCTTCATTGGCCATCCATCATTCCAACACCCTCATGATGAAGCCTAGGCTCCATCATGAGGGGCGCCATTTTCAAAAGAAATCCATGGGGCTGGCACCCCATGGAAAGTTTGTAATGTTTTCAAAAGGATTCAAATCCTTAAAACCCATTGGGTGGCAGCCAAGGGTGCCCCCTTGTAAAATTCCAAAGTTTTAAGGCTTTTAATAAATGGCATTTTTGAAAATTTTATAAAATCTTTTTGAAAGACCAACATGCATTGGTTGTTGGGGGGCGTGGAGCTCCCTAACCCTCCATCTCGGAGGGATTGGAT
Source organism: Nuphar pumila (assembly GCF_984573655.1). NCBI lineage: Eukaryota > Viridiplantae > Streptophyta > Magnoliopsida > Nymphaeales > Nymphaeaceae > Nuphar > Nuphar pumila. The sequence continues at coordinate 65,080,305 of NC_143255.1, read as the reverse complement.
CCCAGCTGTCCAACCTTTTTCAAACACCTATAAAACCTTTACAAAAAAAAAACGGTTCCCCCTTGTTTTGGGCGATTTTTCTCCTTCACTCTCTCTCTTCTCTCTCCCAAAACTTCCTCTCTTCTCTCAAGCTCCCTCACCCCAGCCGTGGGCTTCACCTTGGCATGAAATAGCTGCAACACCTCAACATCTTCCATCTCCTTCTTCAAGTTTATCTAAGATGAAGACTCACCTTGCTTGGATATGGTGTCGGTATGAAAGAGGAAACCGTTGGAGCTTTGCACCTTGGCATGCAAATTCGAACGGTGGATTAGATTACATAGCTATTGTTTCAATCTTAAATCACCATGGATTAGTATGATTTTCTTGCTGCACGCATTTGCAATCTTTTCCCTTTTGTTTTTCTTTCAATTTCATTTCAGTTTGAATCATTCTCTTGCTTATTGTTGTATACCATATTAGTGTAATGTTGTCTTGTATGTTTTCTTTTTTTTTCTGCTGAAGTTCATGGCTATTGCCACATTTCTGGGTGTGCTGGACCGAGCTGGGCTCGTCCAGCCTACACCCAGGCCGGGTGACTGTCCCTTGTGATGCTGGAACACTAGCTAGCGTGTTCCAGCCATCAACACTTTTTTTTTTATGTTATTATTTTTTTTCCTTGTGTTTTCCTCTTGTGGTGCTAGGCTTAACCCAGTCCCAAAACGTTGGGACTGAGGTTGCAGCCGTGGTTGTGGGCACTGATCACGGCGTGACCAGTCCATTTGGTCGTGGGAAGTTAGACCTCTGGTAGAAGTGCATCTCTCCCCCCCCTTCTCCGATTTCCGTTTCGGCTCATCGAACCCAAGTGGTGGAGCAGGCTGGGTCGGCCTTGGGCGTGCACCCAACACTCCTTTTCGACATAAGAAAACTAACCAACATGATTCAATCTCTATGCAATTTTTTTGATAGCCTTAGAACACATATATGCATGATTGAATCACTATAAATTTTTTTGACAGCCTTAGAACACATATAAGCATGATTTAATCACTATGAATTTTTTTTGACAGCCTTAGAACACATATACACATGATTGAATTACTATGATTTTCTTTTTACATCCTTAGAAGACATATATGCATGATTGAATCACTACAAATTCTTTTTGAGAGCATTTGAACACATATATGCATGATTGAATCACTATGAAATATTTTTTATAGCCTTAGAACACATATATACATGAATGAATATCTATAAAAAAAATTTGACAACTTCAGAAAATATATATGCATGATTGATTCACAATAAATTTTTTTTGACAAACTTAGAATACATATATTCAAGATTGAGTCACTATAAAAATTTTTTGACAGCCTTAGAACACATATATGTAGAATTGAATCAGTATGAAATTTTTTTGATAGCCTTAGAACATATATATGCTTGATTAAATCAGTATGGAATTTTTTTTGACAGCCTTAGAACACTTATATGCATGATTGAATCAGTATGAAATTTTTTTGACACCCTAAGAACACATATATGTAGAATTGAATCAGTTTGAAATTTTTTTGACAGCCTTACAACACATATACGCATGATTGAATCACTATGAAGTTTTTTTTCACAGCTTTAGAACACATATATCCACGATTGAATCACTATGAAATTTTTTTGAGAGTCTTAGAACACATATATGCAAGATTTAGTCACTATGAAAATTTTTAGTCACCCTTAGAACACATATAAGCATGATTTAAACATTAAACTTTTTTGAGAGCCTTAGAATACACATATATTGAATCACTATGAAATTTTTTTGAGAGCCTTAGAACACATTTATGCATTATAGATACTCTATGATTTTTTTTTGACATCCTTAGAACACATATCTGCTTGATTGAATCACCATGATTTTTTTTTGACAGCCTAGAACACTTATATGCGTGATTGAATAACATGACATTTTTTGACACCCTCATAACAGATATAAGCATGATTTAATCACTATGAATTTCTTTGACAACCTTAGAACACATATATGCATGATGAAATCACTATAAAATTTTTTCGACAGCCTTAGAACACATATATGCATGATTAAATCACTATGATTTTTTTTATGCATCCTTAAAAAATATATAAGCAATATTGAATCACTATGATTTATTTTTGACAACCATAGAACACAAATATGCAAGATTGAATCACTATGATTTTTTTGACAGCCTTAGAACACTTATATGCGTGGTTGAATCACTATGATTTTTTTTTTGACTGCCTAAGAACACATACATGCCTGATTGAATCTGTATAAACTTTTTTGACAATGTTAGAACACATATCTGCATGATATAATCACTATAATTTTTTTTGACAGCCTTAGAACACATATCACCAATATTGAATCAGTCTAATTTTTTTGACAATCTTAGAACACATATATGCAAGATTGATTCACTATGAATTTTTTTTTACAGTCTTAGAACACATATATGCATGATTGAATCTCTATGAATTTTTTTTGCAGCCTTACAACACATACATGCATGATTGTGTCACTATGACTTTTTTTGATAGCCTTAGAACACATATACGCGTGTCTGAATCACAATGGATTTTTTTTGACAACCTTAGAACACATATATGCATGATTGAATCACTATGATTTTTTTTTGACAGCCTTAGAACACATATATCCGTGACTGATTCACTACAAATTTTTTTTAGAGCATTAAAACACATATATGCGGTATTAAATTACTATGAATTTTTTTTGACAACCTTAGAACAATTATCAACATGATTGAATCACTATGAATTTTTTTTATTGCCTTAGAACACATATATGCATGATTGAATAACAATGAATTTTTTTTGACAGCCTTAGAAAACATATATGCATGATTGAATCACTATGAATTATTTTTGAAAGCCTTAAAACACATTTATGCTTGACTGAATCACTATGAATTTTTTTTGACAGCCTTAGAACACATATATGCATGATTTAATCACTATGATTTTTTTTAACAACCTTAGAACACATATATGCATGATTTAATCATTATGATTTCTTTTTTTATATCCTTAGAACACATATATGCATGATTGAATCACAATGATTTTTTTTTGCAACCTTAGAACACATACATGCATATTCGAATCACTATGAAAAGTTTTTATCAGCCTTAGAACATATATATGAATGATTGAATCACCATGAAATTTTTTCGATAACCATAGAACACATATATGCATGATTGAATCACTATGTAATTTTCTTGCAGCCTTAGAACACATATATGCTTGATTGAATCACTATGATTTTTTTTTACTGGCTTAGAACACATATATGAATGATTAAATCACTACAAATTAAATATTTTTTGCATTAGAGCACATATGTGCATCATTAAATCACTATAATTTTTTTTTGACAACATTAGAATACATACCTACATGATTCAATCTCTATGCAATTTTTTTGATAGCCTTAGAACACATATATGCATGATTGAATCTCTATAAATCTTTTTGACAGCCTTAGAACACATATAAGCATGATTTAATCACTATGAATTTTTTTTGACAACCTTAGAACACATATATGCATGATTGAATCACTATGATTTTTTTTGGACATCCTTAGAAGACATATATGCATGATTGAATCACTACAAATTCTTTTTGAGAGCATTTGAACACATATATGCATGATTGAATCACTATGAAATGTTTTTTATAGCCTTAGAAAACATAAATACATGATTGAATATCTATAATTTTTTTTGAGAGCTACACAAAACATATATGTTTGATTGATTCAGAATAATTTTTTTTTGACAAACTTAGAATACATGTATTCAAGATTGAGTCACTATAAAAAGTTTTTGACAGCCTTAGAACACATATATGTAGAATTGAATCAGTATGAATTTTTTTTGACAGCCTAAGAACATATATATGCATGATTGAATCAGTATGGAAATTTTTTTGACAGTCTTATAACACTTATATGCATTATTGAATCAGTATGAAATTTTTTTGACACCCTAAGAACACATATAAGCAGAATTGAATCAGTTTGAATTTTTTTTTACAGCCTTACAACACATATATGCATGATTGAATCACTATGAATTCTTTTCACACCTTTAGACACATATATTCATGATTGAATCACTATGAATTTTTTTTTATAGTTTTAGAACACATATATGCATGATTTAGTCACTATGAAAATTTTTAGTCACCCTTAGAACACATATAAGCATGATTTAAACATTAATTTTTTTTGAGAGCTTTGGAATACACATATATTAAATCACTATGAAATTTTTTGACAGCCATAGAACACATATATGCATGTTAGATACACTATGATTTTTTTTTGACATCCTTAGAACACATATCTGCATAATTCAATCACTATGATGATTTTTTTATGGTCTTAGAACACATATATGCATAATTGAATCTCTATAATTTTTTTTTGCACCCTTAGAACACATATATGCATGTTTGTGTCACTATGACTTTTTTTTATAGCCTTAGAACACATATACGCGTGTTTGAATCACAATGAATTTTTTTTTACAACCTTATCACACATATATGCAGGATTGAATCCCTATGAATGTTTTTTGACAGCCTTAGAACACATATATGCATGATTGATTCACTACAATTTTTTTTGAGAGCATTAAAACACATATACGCATTATTAAATTACTATGATTTTTTTTTAACAACCTTAGAACAATTATTTACAGGATTGAACCACTATGAACTTTTTTTTAGCCTTAGAACACATATATGCATGATTGAATCACAATGAAATTTTTTTGACAGCCTTAGAACACATATATGCATGATTGAATCACTATGAATTATTTTTGAAAGCCTTAGAACACATTTATGCTTGACTGAATCACTATGAATTTTTTTTGACAACGTTAGAACACATATGTGCATGATTTAATCACTATGATTTTTTTTTAACAGCCTTAGAACACATATATGAATGATTTAATCATTATGATTTTTTTTTTATATCCTTAGAACACGTATATGCATGATTGAATCACAATGATTTTTTTTTTGCAGCCATAGAACACATATATGCATATTCGAATCACTATGAAATTTTTTTATCAGCCTTAGAACATATATATGAATGATTGAATCACTATGAATTTTTTTTGACAACCATAGAACACATATATGCAATATTGAATCACTATAGTTTTTTTTGACAGCCTAAGAACACATATATGGATGATTGAATCTCTATAAATTTTTTTTTATAGCAATAAAACACATATATGCATGATTGAATAACTATAATTTTTTTTTGACAACCTTAGAACACATATCTGCATTATTGAGTCACTATGAAATTTTTTTGACAGCCTTAAAACACATATATGCATGATTGAATCACACTGATTTTTTTTTACATCCTTAGAACACGTATATGCAAGATTTAATCACTATGAATTTTTTTTAACAGACTTAGAACACATATATGCATGATTGAATCTATAAGATTTTTTTTTGACAACCTTGGAACACATATATGCGTGGTTTAATCACTATTATTTTTTTATAGCCTTAGAACACATATATGCATGATTGAATCACTATGAAATTTTTTTGACAACTTTAGAACACATATATGTATGATTGAATCACTTTGAAATTTTTTTGACAGCCTTAAAACATATATATGCATTTTTGAATCACTATGAATTTTTTTTGACAGCCTTAGAACACATATATGTAGAATTGAATCAGTATGAATTTTTTTTGACAGCCTTAGAACACATATGTGCATGATTGAATCAGTTTGTAATTTTTTTTGACAGCCTTAGAACACTTATATGCATGATTGAATCACTATGAATTTTTTTGAAACTTTTAGAACACATATATGCAGAATTGAATCAGTTTGAAATTTTTTTGACAGCCTTACAGCAGATATATGCATGATTGAATTACTATGAATTTGTTTTCACAACTTTAGAACACATATATTCATGATTCCACTATGAATTTTTTTTGATAGTCTTAGAGCACATATTTGCATGATTTAGTCACTATGAAAATTTAGTCACCCTTAGAACACATATAAGCATGATTTAAACACTAAATTTTTTTAAGAGCCTTAGAATACACATATGCATAATTGAATCACTATGAATTTTTTTTTACAGCCTTCGAACACATATATGCATGATAGATGCACTATGAAATTTTTTTGACATCCTTAGAACTCATATCCACATGATTGAATCACTATGAATTTTTGTTGACAGCCCTTGACACTTATTGTCGTGATTGAATCACATGATATTTTTTGACACCCTCACAATAGATATAAGCATGATTTAATCACTATGAATTTCTTTCACAATCTTAGCACACATATATGCATGATTAAATCACAATGAAATTTTTTCGACAGCCTTGGAACACATATATGTAAGATTAAATCACTATGATTTTTTTTTGCATCCTTAGAAAACATATAAGCAATATTGAATCACTATGATTTTTTTTGCAGCTTTAGAATGTATATATGAACGATTGAAACACTATGATTTTTTTTTGACAACCTTAGAACATATATATGCAAGATTGAATCCCTATAATTTTTTTTGAGAGAATTAAAACACATAGATGCATGATTGAATCACTATTTTTTTTTTTGAAAAACTTAGAACACATATCTGCATGATTGAAACACTATGAAGTTTTTTTGATAGCCTTAGAACACATATATGCAAGATTGAATCACTATGAAATTCTTTTGGCAGCCTTAAAACACATATATGCATGATTGAATCTCTATAATTTATTTTTGATAGCATCAGAACACTAATATGCATGATTGAATCACTATAAAAAATTTTTGACAACCTTAGAACACATATCTGCATGATTGAGTCACTATAAATTTTTTTTGACAGCCAAACACATATATGCATGAGTGAATCACTATGAAATTTTTTTGACAGCCTTAGAACACATATATGCTTGATAGAATCACAATGAATTTTTTTTGATCGACTTAGAATACATATATACATGATTAAATCCATACAATTTTTTTTTGACAGCTTTAGAACTCATATGTACGTGATTGAATCACTATTAAATTTTTTTAACACCCTTAGAACACATATAAGCATGATTTAATCAGTATAATTTTTTTTGACAACCTTAGAAAACATATCTCCATGATTGAATCACTATGAATTTTTTTTGATATCCTTAGAACATGCATGTGCATGATTGAATCACTATGAATTTTTTTAGACAACCTTAGAACACATATATGCATGATTGAATCAACATGAATTTTTTTTGCAGCCTTAGAACACATAGATGCATGATTGAATCAATATGATTTTTTTTTGCAGCCTTAGAACACATAGATGCATGATTGAGTCACTATGATTTTTTTTTGACAGCCTTAGAAGACATATATGCATGATTAAATCACTAATTTTTTTTTGAGAGATTAGAACACATATATGCTTGATTGAATCACTATGAATTTTTTTTGACAACCTTAGAACACATATCTGCATGATTGAATCACTAAGAAATTTTTTTGAAAGCCTTAGAACACATATATGATGAATTTTTTTGACACACTTAGAACACATATAAGCATGATTTAAACACTATGAAATTTTTTTGACTGCCTTAAAACAAATATATAAATGATTGAATCACTATGAAAATTTTGTGACAGCCACAAAACACATATATGCAGGATTGAATCACTGTAAATTTTTTTGAGAGCATTAGAACACACATCTGCATGATTGAATCAGTATAAATCTTTTTTTACAGCCTGAGAACACATATATGCATGATTAAATCACTATGAAATTTTTTTGATAGCCTTAGAACACATATAAGCATGATTTAAACACTATAATTTTTTTGACAACCTTAGAACACATATCTGCATGATTGAGTCACTATGAAATTTTTTTGACAGCCGTACAACACATATATGCATGATTGAATCACTAGGAAATTTTTTTAATAGCCTTAGAACACATATATGCATGATTGAATCACGATGAATTTTTTTTGATAGCCTTAGAAAACATATAGGCATGTTTGAATCACTATGATTTTTTTTCAGCCCTAGAACACATATCTGCATGATTGAATGACTATGAATTTTTTTTTAAAGCCTTATGACACATATATGCATGATTGAATCACTACGAATATTTTTTGACAGCCTTAGAACACATATATGCATGATTGAATCTCTATAAAACTTTTTTGACAGCATCAAAACACGTATCTACATGATTGAGAGATTATGATTTTTTTTTTTACAACCGTTGAACACAAATTTGCATGATTCAATCACTACGAATTTTTTTTGACAGTCGTAGAACACTTATATGCATGATTGAATCACTATAAATTTTTTTTGCCAACCTTAGAACACATATCTGCATGATTGAGTCACTATGAATTTTTTTTTACAATCTTAGAACACATATATGCATGATTGAATCACTGTGAAATTCATTTGACAGCCTTAGAACACATATATGCATGATTGAGTCACTATGGAATTGTTTTGACAACCTTATAACACATATATGCATGTTTGAATGACTATGAAATTTTTTTGATAGCATTATAACACATATATGAATGGTTGAATCATTATAAAATTTTTATGACAGCCTTAGAACAAATATATGCATGATTGAATCCATATAATTTTTTTTGACAGCTTTAGAACACATATTTGCATGATTGAATCGCTATGAAATTTTTTTGACACCCATAGAACACTTATAAGCATGATTTAATCACTATGCTTTTTTTTTATAGCCTTAGAACATACATCTGCATGATTGAATCACTTTGATTTTTTTTTGACAGCTGTATAACACATATATGCTTAATTGAATCACTATAAATTTTTTTTGACAGCCTTAGAACACATATAGACATGTTTGAATCACTATGAATTTTTTTGACAGCCTTAGAACACATATGTACTTGATAGAATCACTATGATTTTTTTGACAATCTTAGAAGACATATATGCATGATTGAATCAATATAATTTTTTTTTGACAACTATAGAACACATAATTGCAAGAATGAATCACTATGAAATTTTTTTGACAACCTTAGAATACATATTTGCTAGATAAAATAACTATGATTTTTTTCTGACAACCTTAGAACACATATTTGCATGATTGAATCACTGTGAAATTTTTTTGATAGCCTCAGAACACATATATGCATGATTGAATCAATATGAAATCTTTTTATAGCCTTAGAACACATATATGCAAGATTGAATCACTATGAATTTTTTTTGCAGCCTTAGAACACATATATGCATGATTGAATCACTATGAATTTTTTTTTGACAACCTTAGAACTTATATATGCATAATTGAATCACTATAAATTTTTTTTGAGAGCATTAGAACACATATATGCATGATTGAATCACTATGAATATTTTTTGACAGCCTTAGAACACATATATGCATGATTAAATCGCTATGAAACTTTTTTGACAGCCTTAGAACACATATAAGCATTAGAACACTTATATGCGTGATTGAATCATGATAATTTTTTTTTGACAACCTTAGAACACGTATATTCATGATTGAGTCTCTATCAATTTTTTTTGACAGCTTAGAAGTTATATATGCAGAATTGAATCTCCATAAACTTTTTTTACAGCATCAGAACACATATATGCATGACTTAATCATGATAATTTTTTCTGACAACTTAGAACACATATATTCATGATTGAGTCACTATCAGATTTTTTTGACAGCTTAGAAGATATATATGCATGATTGAATTACTATGAAGTTTTTTTGTAGCCTTAGCACACATATATGCATGATTGAATCTCTATGATTTTTTTGACAGGCTTAGAGCACATAAATGAATGATTGAATCACTACAAATTATATATTTTTTGTATTAGAACACATATATGCATGATTAAATCACTATACCATTTTTTTGACAACATAAGAAAACTTACCAACATGATTCAATCTCTATGCAATTTTTTTGATAGCCTTGGAACACATATATGCAAGATTGAATCACTATAAATTTTTTTGACAGCCTTAGAACACATATAAGCATGATTTAATCACTATGAATTTTTTTTGACAGCCTTAGAACACATATACACATGATTGAATTACTATGATTTTTTTTTTACATCCTTAGAAGACATATATGCGTGATTGAATCACTACAAATTCTTTTTGAGAGCATTTGAACAGATATATGCATGATTGAATCACTATGAAATATTTTTTATAGCCTTAGAACACATATATACATGAATGAATATCTATAAAAAAAATTTGACACCTTCAGAAAATATATATGCATGATTGATTCACGATAATTTTTTTTTGACAAACTTAGAATACATATATTCAAGATTGAGTCACTATAAAAAATTTTTGACAGCCTTAGAACACATATATGTAGAATTGAATCAGTATGAAATTTTTTTGATAGCCTTAGAACATATATATGCTTGATTGAATCAGTATGGAATTTTTTTTGACAGCCTTAGAACACTTATATGCATGATTGAATCAATATGAAATTTTTTTGACACCCTAAGAACACATATATGCAGAATTGAATCAGTTTGAAATTTTTTTGACAGCCTTACAACACATATATGCATGATTGAATCACTATGAATTTTTTTTCACAGCTTTAGAACACATATATCCACGATTGAATCACTATGAAATTTTTTTGAGAGTCTTAGAACACATATATGCAAGATTTAGTCACTATGAAAATTTTTAGTCACCCTTAGAACACATATAAGCATGATTTAAACATTAAATTTTTTTGAGAGCCTTAGAATACACATATATTGAATCACTATGAAATTTTTTTGAGAGCCTTAGAACACATTTATGCATTATAGATACTCTATGAATTTTTTTTGACATCCTTAGAACACATATCTCCTTGATTGAATCACCATGATTTTTTTTTTACAGCATTAGAACACTTATATACGTTATTGAATAACATGACACTTTTTGACACCCTCATAACAGATATAAGCATGATTTAATCACTATGAATTTCTTTGACAACCTTAGAACACATATATGCATGATAAAATCACTATGAATTTTTTTCGACAGCCTTAGAACACATATATGCATGATTAAATCACTATGATTTTTTGTATGCATCCTTAAAAAATATATGCGTGATTGAATCACTATGGATTTTTTTTGACAGCCTTAGAACACATATATGCAAGATTGAATCACTATGAAATTTTTTTAACACGCTTGGAACACATATATGCATGATTAAGTCACTATAATTTTTTTGACAGGTTTAGAACACATATATGCAAGATTGAATATATATAATTTTTTTTTGACAACCTCAGATCACATATCAGCATGATTGAATCACTATAAAACGTTTTTGACAGCCTTACAATACTTATCTACATGATTGAATCACTATGAATTTTTTTTACTGGCATAGAACACATCTATGAAAGATTGAATTAGTGTTAATTTTTTTGACAGCCTTATAAAGCATATATGCATGATTGAATCACAATCAAATTTTTTTGACAGCATTAGAACACATATATGCACCATTGAACCACTATGAAATTGTTTTGACAACAGTGGAACACATATTTGGATTATTGAATGACAATAAATTTTTTTTGACAACCTTAGGACACATATATACATGATTGAATCACTATGAATTTTATTTGATAGCCTTTGAACAAATATATGCATGATTGAATCACTATGTAATTTTTTTGATAGTCTTAGAACACATATATGGATGATTCAATCACTATGAAATATTTTTTATAACCGTAGAATACATATATGGATTATTTGACCACTGTGATTTTTTTTGACATCCTTAGAACAAAAATATGCATGATTGAAACTCTCTAAGTTTTTTTTGATACCTTATAACACATATATGCATGATTGAATCACTATAAGATTTTTTTGACAACCTTAGAACACATATCTGCATGATTGAATCACTATGAATTTTTTTTGAAAGCCTTAGAACACATATCTGCATGATTAAATCACTATGATTTTTTTGTTACAGCCTTAGAACACATATATGCAAGAATGAATCACTATGATTTTTCTTTGATAGCCTTAGAACACTTATATGCATGATTGAATCACTATGAAATTTGATTGACAGCCTTAGAACACATATATGCATGATTGAAACTCTATAAAAAAAAATTGACAGCGGTATAACATATATATGCATGATTGAATCACTATGAATTTTTGTTGACCGCCTTAGAACACATATATGCATGATTAAAACTCTATAATTTTTTTTTGACAGCCTTGTAACACATATACGCATGATTGAATCATTATAAGATTTTTTTGACAACCTTAAAACACATATATGCATGATTGAATCAATATGCTTTTTTTTTTGACAGCCTTAGGACACATATAAGCAAGATTGAATCACTATGAAATTTTTTTGACAGCCTTAGAACACATGTATGCATAATTGAATCACTATGATTTTTTTTAACTGACTTAGAACATATATATGCCTGATTGAATCACAGTGAAATTTTTTTGACAGTCTTAAAACACCTATATGCAAGATTGAATGACTTTGAATTTTTTTTTGATAGCCTTAGAACACATATATGCATGATTTAATCACTATGATTTTTTTTTTACTACCTTATAACATATATATGCATGATTGAATCACTATGAATTTTTTTTCACTACCTTAGAACACATATATGCATGATTGAAACTCTATAATTTTTTTTGACAGCCGTACAACACATATATGCATGATTGAATCACTAGGAAATTTTTTTAATAGCCTTAGAACACATATATGCATGATTGAATCACGATGAATTTTTTTTGATAGCCTTAGAAAACATATAGGCATGTTTGAATCACTATGATTTTTTTTCAGCCCTAGAACACATATCTGCATGATTGAATGACTATGAATTTTTTTTTAAAGCCTTATGACACATATATGCATGATTGAATCACTACGAATATTTTTTGACAGCCTTAGAACACATATATGCATGATTGAATCTCTATAAAACTTTTTTGACAGCATCAAAACACGTATCTACATGATTGAGAGATTATGATTTTTTTTTTTACAACCGTTGAACACAAATTTGCATGATTCAATCACTACGAATTTTTTTTTACAGTCGTAGAACACTTATATGCATGATTGAATCACTATAAATTTTTTTTGCCAACCTTAGAACACATATCTGCATGATTGAGTCACTATGAATTTTTTTTTACAATCTTAGAACACATATATGCATGATTGAATCACTGTGAAATTCATTTGACAGCCTTAGAACACATATATGCATGATTGAGTCACTATGGAATTGTTTTGACAACCTTATAACACATATATGCATGTTTGAATGACTATGAAATTTTTTTGATAGCATTATAACACATATATGAATGGTTGAATCATTATAAAATTTTTATGACAGCCTTAGAACAAATATATGCATGATTGAATCCATATAATTTTTTTTGACAGCTTTAGAACACATATTTGCATGATTGAATCGCTATGAAATTTTTTTGACACCCATAGAACACTTATAAGCATGATTTAATCACTATGCTTTTTTTTTATAGCCTTACAACATACATCTGCATGATTGAATCACTTTGATTTTTTTCTGACAGCTGTATAACACATATATGCTTAATTGAATCACTATAAATTTTTTTTGACAGCCTTAGAACACATATAGACATGTTTGAATCACTATGAATTTTTTTGACAGCCTTAGAACACATATGTACTTGATAGAATCACTATGATTTTTTTGACAATCTTAGAACACATATATGCATGATTGAATCAATATAAATTTTTTTTGACAACTATAGAACACATAATTGCAAGAATGAATCACTATGAAATTTTTTTGACAACCTTAGAATACATATTTGCTAGATAAAATAACTATGATTTTTTTCTGACAACCTTAGAACACATATTTGCATGATTGAATCACTGTGAAATTTTTTTGATAGCCTCAGAACACATATATGCATGATTGAATCAATATGAAATCTTTTTATAGCCTTAGAACACATATATGCAAGATTGAATCACTATGAATTTTTTTTGCAGCCTTAGAACACATATATGCATGATTGAATCACTATGAATTTTTTTTTGACAACCTTAGAACTTATATATGCATAATTGAATCACTATAAATTTTTTTTGAGAGCATTAGAACACATATATGCATGATTGAATCACTATGAATATTTTTTGACAGCCTTAGAACACATATATGCATGATTAAATCGCTAAGAAACTTTTTTGACAGCCTTACAACACATATATGCATTAGAACACTTATATGCGTGATTGAATCATGATAATTTTTTTTTGACAACCTTAGAACACGTATATTCATGATTGAGTCTGTATCAATTTTTTTTGACAGCTTAGAAGTTATATATGCAGAATTGAATCTCCATAAACTTTTTTTACAGCATCAGAACACATATATGCATGACTTAATCATGATAATTTTTTTCTGACAACTTAGAACACATATATTCATGATTGAGTCACTATCAGATTTTTTTGACAGCTTAGAAGATATATATGCATGATTGAATTACTATGAAGTTTTTTTGTAGCCTTAGCACACATATATGCATGATTGAATCTCTATGATTTTTTTGACAGGCTTAGAGCACATAAATGAATGATTGAATCACTACAAATTATATATTTTTTGTATTAGAACACATATATGCATGATTAAATCACTATACCATTTTTTTGACAACATAAGAAAACTTACCAACATGATTCAATCTCTATGCAATTTTTTTGATAGCCTTAGAACACATATATGCAAGATTGAATCACTATAAATTTTTTTGACAGCCTTAGAACACATATAAGCTTGATTTAATCACTATGAATTTTTTTTGACAGCCTTAGAACACATATACACATGATTGAATTACTATGATTTTTTTTTTACATCCTTAGAAGACATATATGCGTGATTGAATCACTACAAATTCTTTTTGAGAGCATTTGAACAGATATATGCATGATTGAATCACTATGAAATATTTTTTATAGCCTTAGAACACATATATACATGAATGAATATCTATAAAAAAAATTTGACACCTTCAGAAAATATATATGCATGATTGATTCACGATAATTTTTTTTTGACAAACTTAGAATACATATATTCAAGATTGAGTCACTATAAAAATTTTTTGACAGCCTTAGAACACATATATGTAGAATTGAATCAGTATGAAATTTTTTTGATAGCCTTAGAACATATATATGCTTGATTGAATCAGTATGGAATTTTTTTTGACAGCCTTAGAACACTTATATGCATGATTGAATCAATATGAAATTTTTTTGACACCCTAAGAACACATATATGCAGAATTGAATCAGTTTGAAATTTTTTTGACAGCCTTACAACACATATATGCATGATTGAATCACTATGAATTTTTTTTCACAGCTTTAGAACACATATATCCACGATTGAATCACTATGAAATTTTTTTGAGAGTCTTAGAACACATATATGCAAGATTTAGTCACTATGAAAATTTTTAGTCACCCTTAGAACACATATAAGCATGATTTAAACATTAAATTTTTTTGAGAGCCTTAGAATACACATATATTGAATCACTATGAAATTTTTTTGAGAGCCTTAGAACACATTTATGCATTATAGATACTCTATGAATTTTTTTTGACATCCTTAGAACACATATCTGCTTGATTGAATCACCATGATTTTTTTTTTACAGCATTAGAACACTTATATACGTTATTGAATAACATGACACTTTTTGACACCCTCATAACAGATATAAGCATGATTTAATCACTATGAATTTCTTTGACAACCTTAGAACACATATATGCATGATAAAATCACTATGAATTTTTTTCGACAGCCTTAGAACACATATATGCATGATTAAATCACTATGATTTTTTGTATGCATCCTTAAAAAATATATGCGTGATTGAATCACTATGGATTTTTTTTGACAGCCTTAGAACACATATATGCAAGATTGAATCACTATGAAATTTTTTTAACACGCTTGGAACACATATATGCATGATTAAGTCACTATAATTTTTTTGACAGGTTTAGAACACATATATGCAAGATTGAATATATATAATTTTTTTTTGACAACCTCAGATCACATATCAGCATGATTGAATCACTATAAAACGTTTTTGACAGCCTTACAATACTTATCTACATGATTGAATCACTATGAATTTTTTTTACTGCCATAGAACACATCTATGAAAGATTGAATTAGTGTTAATTTTTTTGACAGCCTTATAAAGCATATATGCA
Source organism: Nuphar pumila (assembly GCF_984573655.1). Lineage (NCBI taxonomy): Eukaryota > Viridiplantae > Streptophyta > Magnoliopsida > Nymphaeales > Nymphaeaceae > Nuphar > Nuphar pumila. The sequence continues at coordinate 65,063,798 of NC_143255.1, read as the reverse complement.
TGATTGAATCACAATCAAATTTTTTTGACAGCATTAGAACACATATATGCACCATTGAACCACTATGAAATTGTTTTGACAACAGTGGAACACATATTTGGATTATTGAATGACAATAAATTTTTTTTGACAACCTTAGGACACATATATACATGATTGAATCACTATGAATTTTATTTGATAGCCTTTGAACAAATATATGCATGATTGAATCACTATGTAATTTTTTTGATAGTCTTAGAACACATATATGGATGATTCAATCACTATGAAATATTTTTTATAACCGTAGAATACATATATGGATTATTTGACCACTGTGATTTTTTTTGACATCCTTAGAACAAAAATATGCATGATTGAAACTCTCTAAGTTTTTTTTGATACCTTATAACACATATATGCATGATTGAATCACTATAAGATTTTTTTGACAACCTTAGAACACATATCTGCATGATTGAATCACTATGAATTTTTTTTGAAAGCCTTAGAACACATATCTGCATGATTAAATCACTATGATTTTTTTGTTACAGCCTTAGAACACATATATGCAAGATTGAATCACTATGATTTTTCTTTGATAGCCTTAGAACACTTATATGCATGATTGAATCACTATGAAATTTGATTGACAGCCTTAGAACACATATATGCATGATTGAAACTCTATAAAAAAAATTTGACAGCGGTATAACATATATATGCATGATTGAATCACTATGATTTTTTGTTGACCGCCTTAGAACACATATATGCATGATTAAAACTCTATAATTTTTTTTTGACAGCCTTGTAACACATATACGCATGATTGAATCATTATAAGATTTTTTTGACAACCTTAAAACACATATATGCATGATTGAATCAATATGATTTTTTTTTGACAGCCTTAGGACACATATAAGCAAGATTGAATCACTATGAAATTTTTTTGACAGCCTTAGAACACATGTATGCATAATTGAATCACTATGATTTTTTTTTAACTGACTTAGAACATATATATGCCTGATTGAATCACAGTGAAATTTTTTTGACAGTCTTAAAACACCTATATGCAAGATTGAATGACTTTGAATTTTTTTTTGATAGCCTTAGAACACATATATACATGATTTAATCACTATGATTTTTTTTTACTACCTTATAACATATATATGCATGATTGAATCACTATGAATTTTTTTTCACTGCCTTAGAACACATATATGCATGATTGAAACTCTATAATTTTTTTTGACAGCCTTGTAACATATATATGCATTGTTGAATCACTATAAGATTTTTTTGACAACCATAGAACACATATCAGAATGATTGAATCTATATGATTTTTTTTCGACAGCCTTAGAACACATGTATGCAAGATTGAATCATTATGATTTTTTTTTATAGCATTAGAACACATGTATAAATAATTAAATCACTGTGATTTTTTTTTAATTGCCTAAGAACATATATATGAATCATTGAATAATCACTATGATTTTTTTTTGACAGCCTTAGAACACATATATGCAAAATTGAATCACTATGAATTTTTTTTTGATACCCTTAGAACACATATATGCAAGATTGAATCACTATGAAATTTGTTTGACAGCTGCAGAAAAAAAATATGCATGATTGAATCAATATGATTTTTTTTTACAGCCTTAGAACACATATATGCAAGATTGAAACTCTATAAATTTGTTTGAGTGCCTTAGAACACATTTATGCACGATTGAAACTCTATAATTTTTTTTGGACAGCCTTATAATGTATATATGCATGATTGAATCACTATGATTTTTTTTTTACATCCTTAGAACACATATATATGTGATTGGAACTCTATAATTTCTTTTGACTCCTTATAACACATATATGCATGATTGAATCACTATAAGATTTTCTTGATCACCTTAAAACACATATCTGCATGATTAAATCAATATGAATTTTTTTTGACAACTTTAGGACATATATATACATGATTGAATCACTATGAATTTTTTTTGACAACCTTAGAACAAATATATGCATGATTGAATCACTATGATATTTTTAAGATAGTCTTAGAACACATATATGGAAGATTCAATCACTATGAAATATTTATGATAACCGTAGAACACATATATGGATTATTTGACCACTATGATTTTTTTTGACATCCTTAAAAGAAATATATGCATGATTGATTCACTATGAATTTTTTTTGACAGCCTTAGAACACATATATGCAAGATTGAATCACTATGAAAATTTTTTTGATACCCTTAGAACACATATGTGCATGATTGAATCACTATGAAATTTGTTTGACAGCCGCAGAACAAATATATGCGTGATTGAATCAATATGATTTTTTTTTACAGGCTTAGAACACATATAAGCAATATTGAAACTCTACAAATTTGTTTGAGTGCCTTAGAACACATTTATGCACGATTGAAACTCTATAAAAATTTTTTGACATCCTTATAACGTATATATGCATGATTTACTCACTATGATTTTTTTTTACTTCCTTAGAACACATATATATGTGATTGGAACTCTATAATTTTTTTTTGACTGCCTTGTAACACATATATGCATGATTGAATCACTATAAGATTTTTTTGACAACCTTAAAACACAAATCTGCATGATTAAATCAATATGATTTTTTTTTGACAACCTTAGGACACATATATACATGATTGAATCACTATGAATTTTTTTTGACAGCCTTAGAACAAATATATGCATGATTGAATCACTATGCTATTTTTTTGATAGTTCTAGAACACCTATATGGATGATTCAATCACTATGAAATATTTTTGATAACCGTAGAACACATATATGAATTATTTGACCACTTAGAATTTTTTTTGACATCCTTAAAAGAAATATATGCATGATTGAATCACTATGAAATTTTTTTGACAGCCTTAGAACACATATATGCATTATTGAATCACTATAAATTTTTTTTGACTGCCTTCTGACACATATACGCATGATTGAAACTCTATAAATTTTGTTTGACAGCCTTATAACACATATATGCATGATTGAATCACTATAAAAAAATTTTGACAACCTTAGAACACATATCTGCATGATTGAATCACTATGAATTTTTTTTTATAGCCTTAGAATACATATATGCATGATTGAATCACTTTGAATTTTTTTTGACAGCCTTAGAACACATACATGCAAGATTGAATCACTATGAATTTTTTTTTTACTGCCTTAGAACACATATATGCATGATTGAAACTCTATAATTATTTTTTGATAGCCTTATAACATATATATGCATGATTGAATCGCTATGATTTTTTTTTGACAACCTTAGAACACATAAATGCATGATTGAAACTCTATAAATTTTTTTTGATAGCCTTGTAACACGTATATGCATGATTGAATCAGTACAAGAATTTTTTGACAACCTTAGAACATATATCTGCATGATTGAATCAATATGATTTTTTTTTGACAGCCTGAGAACACATATATGCAAGATTGAATCACTATGAAATTTTTTTGACAACCTTAGAACAATTGTATGCATGATTGAATCACTATGAAGTTTTTTTAACGGCCTTAGAATGTATATATACATGATTGAATCACTATGTAATTTTTTTTAATGCCTTAGAACACATATGTACATGATCAAATCACTATGAAAATTTTTTGACAACCGTAGAACACATCTTTGCATTATTGAATCATTAATACTTTGTTGACAACCTTAGGACACATGTATGCATGATTGATTCACTATGATTTTTTTTTGACATCCTTAGAACATATATTTGCATGATTGAATCACAATGAAATTTTTTTGATAGCCTTAGAAGACATATATGCATGATTGAATCACTATGAAATTTTTTTGAGAGGCTTAGAACACATATATGCAAGATTGAATCACTATGAAATTTTTTTAATCACCTTAGAACACATATATGCTTGATTGAATCACTATGATTTTTTTGACCGCCTTAGAACACACATATACATGATTGAATCACTATGAAATTTTTCTGACAACCTTAGAGCACATATATGCACTATTGAACCACTAGGATTTTCATTTGAAATATTATAACACATATATGCATGATTGAAACTTTAAAATTTTTTAACAGCCATAGAACACATAGCTCCATGATTAAATCACTATGAAATTTTTTAGACATCCTTAGAGCATATATATGAAAGATTGAATCACTTTGAATGTTTGTTGACAGCCTTGGAACACATATAAGCATGATTGAATCACTATGAAATTTTTTTGATGTCCTTAGAACACATATATGCAAGATTGAATCACTATGGCATTTTTTTGATGACCTTAGAACACATATATGCACGATTGAATCACTATGATTTTTTTGACAGCCTTAGAACACATATATAAATGATTGAATCACTAAGAATTTTTTTTGATGCCTTAGAAGATTTATATGCAGTTTTGAATCACTATAAGATTTTTTTGACAACTTAGAACACATATCTACATGATTGAATCACTATGAAATTATTTTGACAGCCTTAGAACACATATATGCATGATTGAATCACTACGAAATCTTTTTGACAACCTCAGAACACATATATGCAAGGTTGAATCACTATGATATTTTTTTGATAGCCTTAGAACACATATATGCATGATTGAATCACTATGAAATTTGTTTGATAGCCACATAACAAATATATGCATGATTGAATCAATATGATTTTTTTTTTACAACCTTAGAACACATATTTGCAAGATTGAATCACTATGAATTTTTTTTGACAGCCTTAAAATACATGTATGCATGATTGAATCAGTATGAATTTTTTTGAGGGCCTTAGAACATATATATATGTATGATTGAATCACTACGAATTTTTTTTTACTACCGTAGAACACATATATGCAGTATTGAATTTCTATGAATTTTTTTTGACGACCTTTGGACACATATATGCATGATTGAATCACTATGAATTTTTTTAGATAGCCTTAGAACCCATATATGCATGATCGAATCACTATGTGATTTTTTTGATAGCCTTAGAACAGATATATACATGATTGAATCACTATGAAATTATTTTGACAACCGTAGAAGACAAATTTGTATTATTGAATCATTAATATCTTTATGACAATCTTAAAACACATGTATGCATGATTTAATCACAATGATTTTTTTTTTATAGCCTTAGAACATATATATGCATGATTGAAGTACTCTAAATTTTTTGCGATGAGAGAGAACATTATAGAGAGAAAAAAAATTGCGATGATCACAGAAGGTCCTCATCCGAAAAGGTGATCGGCGCATTTGTCATGGTTGCATTCACGATTTGTGCCATGTCTTCAGGTGTGGTACTGGGTTTGACTTTAATCTTTCTAAGCAAATCATCTAGTACTTGCTGGTGCTTGCGGAAATTCTTGGCTAAGTCCAAAATTGAAATATTGGACAGAGCAGTCAAAGGCTTTTGATTTTCATTTTTTGGCCTAGGATTGATGAACTGATTAAGGAAATCAGAAATTTCTTTTAACTTGGGGGATGAATTTGTGGGCTCTTCAGACACTTTCATCCTGCCAAATGCTGAGATTATGTTCATATTCTTAGAAGTTGGAGCTGCTTGTCGTTGCACTGACACCTGATGTTGAACTTGGAGATCTTGTACGGAATATGGTTTGATGTGCTCATGAGGTAGAAATGGTTGTTCAGATATCATTGCTGTGGTGTGTGGAGGAAAGGGCTGATTTAGAATGTTCATTTTCTCTTCTTCTTCTCCTTCTACCAACAAATTTTTGTCAATAAGATCTTGCACGATGTTCTTAAGAACAAAGCAGTTCTCAGTGTTGTGTCCCACTGTCCTATGAAACTTGCAAAATTGATCTTTCCATTTCTCCATAGGCACAATGGGATCAGCCAGTCTAGGCAACTTGACCATCTCTTTCGACAACATGTACTCAAGCACATCCTCAAGTGATTGGTCGAGAGGAGTGAATTTTCTATCGTAACTCCATCCTTCATGTTTGGTTTTCTCGTGCAATTTCGGCCCTTGATCCTAATGAGGAGGCTTGCTGTATTGAGGAGCAGGCTTTCTTTTCTGATCTTTGTTGTTAGAATTGCCTGCGCCGTAGCAGTAATCTTTCTTTTGCCCTTTGTAATGGTTTCGACTGTTGTTGTTGTTAGCAGAATAGGTGAAGTATGTCTTCTTTTTTTGTTCACCTTGGGGGTTATGTTTGGGAAATGTGAAGCCTTCGTAGACTCCATTTTCTACACTCAGCTCGAGCCATTCAGCTCGTTCAGTCAGCTTGATGAAGGTTCGGGATGGTGGAGTGGATATCAATCCTCTTAGAGGTTGAGAAAAGTTGTTAAGGATCAGGGATAGAGCATGTCTTTCTGATATAGGGTCCCTCATTTTATTGTAGGCTGATCTCCATCTATGAATAAAGTCCCGTGCTTTTTCGTTCTCATTCTGCCTTAGATTGTAGAGATGACTTAATGTCGGGAGCGCCTCCGTGTTAAACAGGAAGCGTTTAATAAACAAATTCACCACTTTATCGAACTCCTTGAGCTCGATGGGGTTGATATGCTCAGCATACCATTTGGCTGCAACTCCTTCCAAGCTGCGGGGGAAACATAGGAATAGCGCTCTATTGTCCCACTTGAACCTTGAGCACTCAGCAAAGAAGGTGGCGAGATGAGCTTTCGGGTCACCAAAACCGTCGAACTTGATGAATTTACGAGGAAGGTTCTCGAGATCTTCATCTCCTTCGAGGCCATCATAGAAGTCTTCGCTAGTGAAGACTTTCTTGCCCTTGTCGCGGGCTTGCAGGTCTTTGACAACCCTAACCATTTCCTTGAACTGTGCTTGCAGGGGCACTTCTGTGACTTGACTCTTTGATTTGCGGCTTTTCCTTTGTTCTCGACCATGTTTCTGAAATGCCGAAGGTATCTCATATTCTTCATCGGTGTTTTCAGTTGAGTCTGATTCATCTGAAATTTCCTCTGGCTGAACCTACTTCTTGGAAGCCTTCTTATCCTTATGATCATGGAACTTCTCTCTAAATGGGTTCTTTTCTGAACTGGTCCCGGACTGCTCGTTCATCATCTTGCGGAACATGGCATACATTTGTGGGTCTATGCCATCATCCTCTTGTTGCTAATCTTGACTCTTGTCGGATCGCGGGGAGCCCATTTCTTTTTTTGAAGCTGACGAGTACTGAGATGCCGTTGTTCTTTTGCCTGATCTTGTTTGAACCATCAAATGATGTGGATGCTCTCTGCAGGGCAAAGACCTGATTAGATTCTGAAGGAATGGGTTTTTGGAAGAAATATTTGTTGGAAGTATGGTAGACAATTTAAAAAAGTTATCCCATTACTAGGGATTGAGTCGTCTCAGGAATCACGACAATTGTGTTGTCATTCTTTGAAAGAGAAATAAACAACGAAAATATGCCTTGTTACCTAGGCGAGGTCGTCAAACCACAATAGAGAGAGAAAATTTTATTGGAATGATAAATTTTGAACTTTTATTGATCTTGACAAAGAGGTGGAGGACAAACAATTTGCCACCATTCATGATAGTCGACAAACACTCTAGGACCAGGAAAGATTTTAAGAGAAACAAAGGAATCCCAGCCGTAGCGGGCGGATGATATGCCTCGGACCATTATGCGGAAGTGAGATCGAATTCTGCCATAGCTCCTGATAGTAGTCTGGCTTCAATGTACTGCTGCCTCTGGGAGAACTGCCGAACACACCGCTCCGGTTGGTAGTAAGTGCAGAAGAATGGTCCCAGCAATTTGAATCGCTTGCCATAAGCGTACGTATATCTGGGAGGAGATAATTGTCGATCAAAGTAGTCCCAGACTATGTCGTCTTCTTGAATGCTGTCAATCATGGACCGGTACTATGCCACTGGAAGGAGTTCTTGACCATTATATCTGAAAGAGCTTGCTCGGGCTGGAACGTGCTGGAAGAACCATGATTGAAGTAAGTAGATGCATCCTTCAACTAAGATGGATTCTCCAAGTGAGAAACGGGTCAGACCCCGATATAGGAAAGCGAGCGTTGCCATGGCTATGGAGAGACGGTTGGTTTGTCGACTTCCCCATCTTCTCATAAGCTGGATTATTCTGATATCTATGTAGTTTTGTCCATCTGGGAAGAGGGCTAATCCTACAGTGCATAAAACCATTGCATTCTGAATTCTTTCTCTAGTGGTCCTTGATAGTGAGCTGACTTCAACGAAGGTCCCGTACTGGCGGCACAACTCGAGCAGGTTGACATATTCATTTCCGTCCAACTGGATCAGAGGCCAGGATCGACGGCCTATCATGCAAGCTAAGGAGTCTCGGGGGTCCAAACCCTTGACATTGATCAGGAATTGATGCTCTAATGGATCTCCTGGTTGACCGTCTGGTTCTGGTAATCCCATAATTTCTAAAAATTCATCCATTAAAATTGTCATCTCTCCCCATGGGAACCAGAAGGTACATGTCCTTGGATTCCATCGCTCTGCCATTGCATGGATCAGGTTGTCGTTGATGGTCTGCTTTCCGACTGCTGATGCCAATTCTAATCCACACTCGCTTAAATGGTCCGGGAACATTCGAGAAAAGCTTTTTAGCCAGGAATAGTATCATCGGGGAATGAAAGTTCCGGTGCTAAGGGCTTGATGTTCAGGACGACCTTGTCTCACCTCGTAGGAGATGTGACCTTCTGGAAAGATAGGATCGACTTGACTTGATGCCATCGGACTGAAAATAGAGAAAGACTCAGAATCAGACTTAGGAAAATATAGGAAATTTTGAAAATTGCAGGCAAGATATAAAATGTGGCTGGAAATTCGAGATCCAGTAGAACGGTAGAATGGAAAATCACCTCGAGTTTTGAAAGAAATTAGATGTTTTGAAAAATCATCTAGGGTTTTGAGAAAATAAAAGAAAAAGATGAGAATATGGGTATTTGGAAAATATTTTGGGGAAAATATGAGAGAAATAAAGGTAACATACAAACAATCACATCCTGCACAAACATTTATGCACATACACATTCCCTAAAAGGTTGACTCTAGATGCATCATTTTGAAAACAACTATAGGACCCTAATCCTAACTCTAGGTTCAGATCAACTTTGTCCAAGTTTATAAACTTGGTGGAATTTGTATTTTTGTCCATAGTCAGAATACGAATGAAACCTAGATTTATGATCATCATATTAGCCACATTCAGCCTACACTCTTAGGCTAACTTCAAAAATGCACTGCATTTCTCAAAACTTCAAAAGAATTTTCCAATTCCTCAATTGAAATTCCCTTTCAAATTCATATTATTCAAATTGCATTGTTTTCAAATTCCTTTTCCAACTTCAATTTCAAGAAAATCAATTTTCTCAAGGATTTACCAAGTTTCTCAGGATTAGATTTTCTCAGAATTCTGAGTTTTCAAATGAGATTTCAAAGCATTTCCTAAGTTCAAACCAAGATTTTCTAATGTTTTAAAATTCTCAAATTTCAAAATCTCAGTTATGCCGATATACCCGAATTGAAATTCGAGGTACGTGGCATATAATTTTAACTTCGGTTCTAAGGTAAGGTTTTCCAACATCCTTGAGCGCCTACCGATATACTTTGGACTGTGGCCCGCGGTACGTGGTAGGGGGGTGTTAGCTCAAATAAGTGGCCCAGTTGTGAGGCTCTGTCCCGAACTAGGGTTCTGGAAGAGAGCCCAGCAACGTGAAGACCAAGTAAAGATAGGTAAGGGAGGTTTGAAAAAAATGATCACATGCATGAAGAGAGCATGAAAATGTCTCCTCAATATAGTCCTACCAAACCATGCCTAGTCTATATGCAATCAATGTCAGCTAGGTCAAAATCTAGGCTCCTAGGTTCGCATGATATCAAAAAGAGCTGACATTTTGAGAACACAGTTTTGATAATTGAATTAAGTCAAGCATACTTTTGATCAGACAAAGATAGGTCCCATCACGGTCACCAAACCTGTTATCATCGCAAAATTTTTCCCGTCTTCCCTGCGGGAGAGAGGGAAAACCTTCCGCGAGTCAAACTTGACCAGAATTTTGAATTTTTTTTTTTGAAATACTCGCCTCCGTTTTTGAAAAATAGCGGGAAAAATCCATGGGATGGGGCTCGACCTGTCGGAACGAGGTTCGACCATTCCTGCCGCCTTTAATAGGGGTAATCGAACCAAGGACCAAAATGTGCTTGACTTAGTTAAATCATCGAAATTGTGTTCTATCCTAAATGCACAGAGAATTCAGGCATGTGCTATGAGATTTTGTAAAATGTAAATTGGAAAAATATGATGTATGCTTAGAAAGCATTTCTCAGGAAAAAGATGGAAATCAATCTCTTAGGAAACTCAAATGAAAGGATTGGGAAATCACTAGTAAGTTTATGAAGTTTTGAGAAATTCCTTAAGAAAATAATATTTTCAGAGAAAATCCTGGGAAAACTTGATTTGGAAAATCCAACTTTGAAAGTTTTCAGAGTTTCTTTGAGGAATTGATTTCCATGGAATGAAATTTTCTCGAGAAAATCATGAGAAAAGTAGATGATGCCACGGTACAGATGATTTGAATGTATGAATGCACTTTGGAAAGATATCCGAAAAGAATTTCTAAGAAATTTGTTGGAAAAATGTGTATTAAGCCAAAGTAAATTCTTCACATATTCTGACTGTGGCCATGAATATGTTCAGAGTTTAATTGAGTTAATTCACAATATTTTGAAAAATTGGGAATATGATGTGCATTTTGAAGATAGCCTAAGAGTGGAGGCTCAATGTGACAGATAGAAAGATGATGAATCTGGGTCTCGTCCATATTCCGACTAGGGCCGTAAATATGGACTCCACCGAGTTCATCAACTCTCTAAGAGTTGGTGCACGTGTCATTCGTGTTCATCCACAGTGATTTTGAAAATAAAATGCATGATTCATAGAATCAGGATATTGCAGGAATTTAAACTATATGAAATGCATCTTAATCTAAGCAGAAAAATAAATATTATTCCAAGTTTGATTATTAGATCTGTGACATAAATCAAAATAAATGAAATAAAAAAAATACAGAGTGTGAAGGAATCAACATCCTTTAGATTTTCCTGTAAAATGAGAATTAGTACAAGGAATGGATATTCAAGATACCCAAGGAAGTGGGTATATATAGAACATATATAACGAAATATATAGGTATATATAACTAAATGCTCAAATCTGTGCTAAGTGATGTGATAATGGAGGTATATTTACAAAAAAAAAATATCTACCTAAATGCTTATATGTGAAAACCAGTGCACATGAAGATATCCCTATATATATATATATAGATATAGATATGTATACATATAATGAGAAAATACATATAGTAATTGAAATTTCATGTGTAATGCATAAATCAGAAAATACAGGATATACACAGTTTCTGTACATGACTTTGGAAAGTCATAATTCTCAGATTATAAACTGTTTCTCAATAAAATTTAGTATGAAACTTCCCTGTATATCAATAAAAGAGCATGCCAAAGATGGTCCAAAAATCATGAATGGATATTGACATATCCATCCATGAATATGGCACATTCTCAAGACTGCACACCAAGGCAGGCAACCTAGTATCTTCCAAAAGAATACAATGCAAATGCTTCATAACAATTCCTCATTATGTCACAGGCAATGGAAAATCTTGGACTCCACAATGACAATATAGACTCAGTAGCATAGACAGGGACCATGAAGAGAACACCTATTATCCATTTTTGTTCCTCAGGCTTGGTAAATGATCTAAGATGTTGCAGAATCAGCAGGAGGGAAAGAGCTGATGCAGCAAAAGCAAAAATGCCACCAATGATTACAGCTGCTCGTTGAAGGCTAGTATATGATCCTTGGAAATTTAAAATGTAGAACAATTCCATTTGAAGAACATATTCATTCATAATACAGGTGAAACAAACAAACAAACACAACGAAAAGCTTTTTACATGCAGTCATATGATTGAGGGGATCACCATCAACGACATTCAAATGGGGCAAGCAAAAATTGGGAGGCTAAGATCTATGTATTAATGATATGACAACTGATTGCTTTGAAACGAACTCCTTCTGGATGATGATTCTTAGAAATTGGTTTCTTGTAAACAAGAAACACAGTATCCCAGGTTGATTGGAAGGAGGTGGTGTTTCACTTGCAGGTTCACTTGGTCTTCTTTGATTACTCGTTTGAAGGAGGTTGGAGGCACTGGACCGTGAGGGGTGAATCAAAGAGAAGCCGATGATCTTGATGAGGCCGAAGTGGGAACTGGGAACAGAGAGGGAAAACCAGAAGGGTTAGTGAAAAGGGGACAAGAGCTATTGAGGGAAACTCGAGAGAGCCTCTTTCAAAAACCGAACCCTGGCTTTTTAATAGCCAGCTCCCTTGCCTTTTCCCCCAAATACGACCTTTTCAATCGGTTTTTGATAACCTTTGAAAACTAATTTTTGAAATGTTTTGAAAAAAAGCTTGCCGTTTTGAGAGGGGGAAGGCTCCCTTTCTCCAGAAAAATTTTGAAACTTAGGTAAAAATAAAAGTTTTTGGGTAGAGTTTCACGGTGGCTCCATTTGGGGCTGAAAAGTAAAAAAAAAAATTGATTTTTTAAAAAAAACGGATTTTGTTTTCCCTTTTTCCTTTTCTCTTTTTTTTTTAAGGTGGTGCCACCTCAACTGGATTTGAAAACTTTTTGAAGTAAAAAAAAAATTGTGTTTTTCTTGGCAAGAAGCTTTAGTGGAGCGCCACCTACGTGTGGGCCCACTTATTATTTTATTAAAATCTAAATTAAATGAAAGAATTTTATAAATCGGTGCCACCTTCGGATGGACACTGTTTTGAAAACAAGAAAAATATTTGAGGGTTTGAGTGTGACACTGCTTCAGGGCGGGTCCCACGTCATTTATTTGAAATAAAAGCCAAAATAAATTCTTTTTGGGATTTTCATAATTGTAGGCTAGTTTAGAAAACACGAAGCAAAATTTGGCTTGATTTCAAAACTTAGAAGAAAATGATCCTTCAGGGCAAAATTTAGAAAGATGTGGAGAAATTCAGAGCCCTTTTTGTAAAAGTTTGATATAAGGTCTTCTAAATTTAAAATTGCGTCCCCTTCTTTCCAACTGGCGAGATTTGAATATCAAAAACCATCCAGATTGTTTTCTTGAGAAAACTTTTGTAATTTGGGGTCCTGGGGGTAAAATGGGAAGAATTGGCAATTTTAAAATCCCAGGGGTTTGACATCAATTTTGAAATATTTAAAAGTTGAATCTGGATTAACACTTTTGAAAATCAGGAGTTCTGGATCTCAAAATGACATGATGTGTAGTGAAATGGTGTGAATGTTCATGCAATGCTATGTAAGGACAAGTTTTCTGAAATGCCCCTCTGAATTAGGAATTGGAAATTCTAGCTTCTTGTCAAGAGTAAGATTTTGAAATTTTGCAGTTTGAAGATATTTCTGAGCCTAAACAGAGAGATTTTGAGACTCGAGGATGAACTTTAGGACTTTCTGCAAGGTTCAATCTTAGAAAATAACCATTTTGCCCTTTATTGATTCCGGAGAACTGAAATGTGCTGATTGATGGAGATATCAGGAAGGTGAGTGTAAATTTGGGGTGTTTACAGTTGTGAATGAACTCTTGTGTGATATACCCTAAAACATAAATAAATAATATGGTGTTGTGACTGCTTTCACGAGCAGTGTGCTCTGTTGGCCGCGTGAGGCTGAGCACGTGAATGGACAGGCCAAGTCCTCGTTTTGCATACCCCGTGGGGACAACAAGGCAAATTCCTCATTGTGAGGTATGAATGAACATGAGCCTAAGAAAGATAAACCTGCTTTGCCACATTCACAAAAATGGTTCACCTTAGGAGAGGGTGGATGGTACAACCGTGAGTGACTTGTCGTTACTACGACACGTGTTTTGATAGGAGTTGTAGCGTCCTTTGGCCTCCAGTCACTCAGAGTCAGGGAGGTCGAGGTTGCCTTTTAGGACCTCACTACTACAGTAGTATGGATTGCAATCCTTGCCTATGCGAGTGTTTTCTCCCAGCTGTGTGTTGCTCGCATGAGGTTGACTCGGTCTGTAGCTTCCCCGGTTACCACACTAAAACTTGAATAACAGACGCCGGGTGCATGTCTCACAGAATACGAGGTTCCTTCACGTACCCGAAGGAGTAATTAGAAGAACCTAAAGACTAACCAAACAACTGACTTACTATAGTTGTTGCTTTACTTGTTCTGTAGACTTTACTTCAGTACTTTACTTGTTTCAGTTGTTACTTGGTTACTTTACTATTCAGCACTTGTTCTGCAGTTACTCAGCTTGTTACTTTTCAGTCGATTAGTACTTTCCACTTTCGCACTTACCTGACACATGCACTTGTTAGTTTTGTTCCTGTTTTACTTGTCAGAATTGTTATAAATATCTGCTTGTGGTTGTTTCTTCACCACCTCGCAAGAGGCCTGACCCCGTTTTATGGGGTAGGTGACGAACAGGTATAGTGCGGATGCGATGATACACGGTGGAGGCTCGGAGGACCCACACTTGTTTTGCAGATCCTGTCCCTGGTGGTTTCTGGGTTTTGAGATTTTGTTTGGGATGTATTCCCAATTTTGGAGACTTGTACCTTTTATTTTGTAAACTTTTAACTGTTGGGGTGGTTACCCGTTTTACTTAGTAGCTACACTTTGTTCACACTGTTTACTTGTTACACTCACCTGTGGTGGCTGCCCAGACTTGCGGCTTTGTTGTTTTACGTACACAGTGTTTTCCGTTGTTTTTTGGTTAAACCCTTTAAAAAAAATTCACAGAAAATTCTAAGTTTTTCCAAAGTCAGGGTTTGGGGCACCACACTACTCGTATAGGCCGCTGCGTCAGAGTAGAGGTTGCGCCTTGACAAGGCTATATGCTTGTTACGTAAAAATATGTCGAGCGGTTGATCCGTTGAGATCATGTCATATGCATGCTCATTGAGAACTGTTATACAACCAGACTCGTAAGGGCTGTAGAGCAAGAGTGTGTTGTTTCCACCCGAGAGAGGTGAGATGCTCGTGATGGCCGCAGTGCCGAGAGCAGAGTTAAGCATACATATGAATAAAACTTAAGGTCACACATACCCCGCTGTTGATGATCGTATTAGGGGTATCCCCCTCGGTTGATGACTGAGCTTGGGGCATACTGAATGGGGCCAGGTACATATTCCCGTAGTATTGAGGCACGGGGTGCCTAAATGGCATGCAATATATGACCAAGTAATCGTAAGACTGGCAGACCCCTTCAGGAATTATGCTCACTGTGGAATTACAGTGATGGTACAACCTTGAGTGACATGTATTTACTTTGGACCTGATAGAGTCCACGATGACCTCAGTCCCTCATGGGTTTTAAGGTTGTAGTTATCCTTAAGATCTAAGAATTGAACCCAATTGCTGTAAGTAGAGGATGCATCAAAATATGGGCCTAGTAGGGTTCTCCCGGTTGAAACACACTGCCCTACTATGAATAGGGTCAACAGGCCTCTGGGGTATCTAAAATACATAGAATAATCAACTCTCAGAACGTCAAGTTGATGCCCAGATAATGCTTCGCCTACGTACCAAGGGTGGAAGAGGTTAAATATTGAAACAATGCATTAGCTCTAGGTTCAACGATGCTTGAATGTATGAGTGGGTGGACGTTGTTGAGTCTGTCCTGTATAACCTTTGTGAAGGTGTCATGATTGGTATACGACTGGACTGACTGGGTAAAGACCCGTGTTGTATTCGCACGACTAAGCGAAGCTCAAGGAGCTGTCCTTAGATGCATGAGATACGATGTGCCAAGTATGAAGACTTGAGCTAGACATCCTTTTGAGACCTGGAAAAGGTCAAGGCTAAGTCGTGGAGACTTGAGCGGTTATCCAAATCACAGCCCTGAAGAGGCTTGCGCTAAGTCATGAAGACTTGAGCGGATGTTCAACTCATAACCCTAAGGAGGGTCTTGCGATATATGCTAAGTCATGGAGGCTTGAGTGTCGTTATTACGAACTGCGACCTTGAGTGGTCAACGCATTTACTTGAGTTGAATGGATATATGATTGCTTGCTTACCAGACCAATAGTGGTTCTGACCCTGTTTGATGGAGATTTCAGGTGTTGGACCTGCGTTGCGATCTGCGAATCAAGGCGGCATCGAGTTTCAGGGTTTCTCTAGACAGAGTTGTACTGCTTCCTTTTATTGAACCTATACTGCTTTTCCAAGCAGTGATGTTGTAATAAACATGTAGTTTTCGATAAAATGGAACACTTTGGGGGTCAATAAGTTGCTTGGCCACATACCTGTAATGTGCACGGAGTTTTCTAAAATTGATGACTCATTATCGTCTGATTTCGCTGCTAAAAGCTTTTGTAAGTTCCGCTATAAAGAAAAAATAAATAAATTCATGAAAATTTTAACTTAGCTCTGTTTTGGAAATCCGGAGCATTACAGAATTGGTATCAAAGCATGTGTTTAAGAAACCTTGTTCGAGATCCGTCTTGTTTACGGTATCGCACTGTAAGTATAAATTTTATACTTTATCTGATCTCGGTGCATCTTTGTGTAGATGGCAACTCACGACTCACGCGGATACTACTATCGTTGCGGGATCATGCACGATGAGTAGGTATGCTCGTATGAAGTTCAATTCTTAAGAAATTGGTTGTGTTTTGGAGTCAATAGACTCATGTATATAGTTTCTCGCTGCCAATGTCTGCCAATGTGGCATGACGCTTGTTCATAACGACTATGCTCGTGTGATGAAATGTATATAAGTAAATAAATAAAGTTTTTATTTCGCTATATACATCGAGAAACTAAAACACGTGCTTGTATGTAAATAAATGGCTCCTACGATGAGGAGAACCATGCCGAGCGAAGAGTCCCAAACACAAGGATTCCTGCTAGAGATGCTCAACAACCTGGTAACAACCATCCATGAAACGAGGCTAGAACCAGTCATACATCGTAATGAGAACCTGGAGGAATAACTTATGAGAAGTTCCTCAAGCTTGACCCACCAGTTTTCGTTGGTAGAGTCGACCCAGAGCTCGCATAAAGCTGGATCAAGGAGAAAGAACATGCCTTCCTGGTATTGGGAGTACCAGAAGAGAAAAAGATGAACTTTGGCACGTACAGACTAAAGGAGAATGCACAAAAGTATTGGGATACTACTAACTTGATCTAGTTCTCACAAATCAAAGTCATTCCATGGACTGACTTTTAGAGGACTTTCATGGAAAACTACTTCCTGTTGCATTCTAGAAACAAAAAGAAGATGGAGTTTCTGGAATTGGAACATGGTGGTATAAGTCTTACTGACTATACTACCAAATTTCAAAACCTTGAGCGATATTACTCTCGATTGTTTGAGACAGACCAGGAAATGGCTGACAAGTATGTAAATGGTCTACGAGAAGGGTTGCGATCTTTTGTGATAACAAGCATGCCCTCGACTTTTCAAGCTGTGGTGGCAGCAACTTTGAGAATCCAAGAGGATTGGGCTCGATCTAAAGTGATTATAGCAAAAAAGCCCATAGTTAATGTTGTGAACCGTAAGAGAACGTTCCCAAGTGGCCAGGGTTCACGACAACCCTTTCAAAAGAAGAAGTTCCAAGGTGAGAACAATACTCAACAAGTCATGAGGCCAAGACAGAACACCACTCGTAATGGTCAGCAGTCCAACTTCAGCTGCTCGAAGTATCGTGTGAACCACTCTGAGAGGCCATGTCCTCGTGACATTGGTGGTTGCCTTTATTGTGGCAAAACGGGCCACTTTATAAGGGATTGCACAAAGAACGCTGCAGATGAACAAAGGAGTGGTGCCGTATCTGTCGGACCCTCTCGACAAGCACCGCAACGTCCACAATTTCAACGACCACCACCTAGAGTAGAACAAAGGTCTGTTGCAGGTCATGTATACGCTGTAACAACTGAATAAGTCGAAAATGATGACCTGATTGAAGGTACCGTACCTGTTAATGAACATGCAGTTTACGTCTTGTTTGATTGTGGTGCTACTCATACCTTTATCTCTGATGACTTCATCGAACAACTCCACGCTCCGGTGCAACCGGTTGATAAAATGATCGAGGTATACAACCCGTTGGGTGCACGTACCAAATATATCCGGTGTGTGAAAAAACTGGATATAGAAATAGCAGGTGCTATTTGTAAAGAAGAATGATGGATCCCTTTGGTTATGCATCGATTACTGGATGCTTAACCAGGCAACTATCAAGAACAAGTATCTGTTGCCTCGTATTGAGGATTTATTCGATCAACTCAGAACATCGACAGTGTTCTCCAAGATCGACCTCAGGTCTGGGTATCATCAACTCAGAGTTAAAGAGGAGGATATACCTAAGACTGCCTTCAAAATGAGATATGACCATTATGAGTTCGTAGTAATGCCCTTTGGACTCACTAATGTGCCTACTGCCTTTATGGATCTAATGAACCGGATATTCAGGCCATACTTAGACAAGTTTGTCATCATTTTCATCGATGACATTCTCGTATATTTAGAAAATAGGGAACAACACATTGAACACTTGAGAATCGTCTTGAAAACCCTTCAGGATAATCAACTCTATGCCAAGTTTTCAAAATATGAATTTTGGCTGGATAAAGTGATGTTCCTTGGCCATGTAATATCAAAAGATGGGATCGTAGTGGATCCTGCGAAGGTGGAAGCTGTGATAGAATGAAAGCAGCCTGAAAATATCACTGAGGTTCGCAGCTTCTTGGGACTTGCCGGATACTATCGGAAGTTTATACAGGACTTCTCTCAAATCGCCGTACCTATAACAAAACTATTGAAAAAGGGAGTCAAGTTCGAATGGAACAACCAGTGTAAAGAATGCTTCGAAGTTCTCAAACAGAGGCTTACTACTACCCTTGTCCTTACTCTACCTTCTGGTCAAGAAGGATTTATAGCCTACACGGATGCCTCAGAAATAGGTCTGGATTGCGTGTTGATGCAACATGGCAAAGTGATCGCCTATGTGTCACGACAGCTGAGAGTACATGAGAAAAACTATCCAACCCACGACCTGGAGCTTGCCGCGGTGTTCACCGTTAAAATTTGGGGACACTACCTTTATGGGGAGAAATTTGAGGTCATGTCATACCATAAAAGCTTAAAATACCTCTTTTGTCAAAAAGAACTCAATATGCGGCAATGACGATGACTGAAATTCCTCAAGGACTACAAATTCACGCTTTCCTATCACCCTGAAAAGGCGAATGTAATTGCAGATGCCCTTAGTCGCAAGATTGTTGGCACTCTGGCCAGCCTCGCAGGACAATGAAAGTTGATGGAGGATTTCGTCAACTAGAAGCCATTTTTGGCTGATTCTGGCAGAATCCAATTGTCATGTTTGACAATCCATATCGAAATCCTTGATCAAATTGTAGTCGAACAATTCAAGGACCCCCAGTACTTGGAATTAAAAGCTCGTGCCAAAAAGGATGACACTTTCTTCCATTTGAAAGAAGATGGAATATGGATGGAAGAAAGGATATGGGTTTCAAATAGCCTTGAGCTAAGAGAGGAAGTACTCCGGAAAGCTCATAGTAGCAAGTACACTATCCACCCTGGAGGTACCAAAATGTTTCGGGACATACAGAGGAAGTACTGGTGGAGGGGTATGAAAAGAGACGTGGCTACGTTTGTCTCAAAGTGTTTAATCTGCCAGCTAGTCAAGATCGAACATCAACGATGTGGTGGAAAGATGCAACAGATCGAGATTTCAGAATGGAAATGGGAGGGTATTACGATGGATTTCATTGTAGGATTAACTCGATCCAAGAGACAATACGATTCGATATGGGTGATTGTGGACAGACTCAGCAAGTCTGCTCACTTTCTGCCAATCAACACTCGATATTCAATAAGAAGATTGGCAGAAATCTACGTGAGGGAAATCGTCAGACTCCATGGAGTGTCGATATCGATCATATCTGATCGTGACCCGAAGTTCACCTCCCACTTCTAGGAGCAACTTCAAAAAACCATGGGGACGAAACTCAAGTTCAGTACAACATTTCATCCTCAAACAGATGGGCAATCAGAACGAACCATACAGACTCTCGAAGATATGTTGAGAGCCTGTATGTTGGAATGAAAAGGTGATTGGGATTCCCACTTAGCGTTGACTGAATTTGCTTATAATAATAGCCATCACGCTAGCATTAGGATGGCACCGTATGAAGCTTTATACGGACGACCCTGCCGATCACCAATCCATTAGGGTGAAGTGGGTGAGCGAGCCTTGGACTCACCCATTGTATTGCAGCACTACACTGAGCAGGTCCACATGATTAGAAAGAAACTACTGACTGCTCAGAGCCGACAGAAGAGCTACACAGATCAACGGCATAGGGAGCTCACTTTTGCGGTTGGAGATAAGGTTTTTATCAAGGTCTCCCCAACCAAGAGTGTGTTCCATTTCGGAAAGAAGGGAAAGCTCAGCCCCAGATTCATTGGTCCCTTTGTGAACACCCCAAATTTTTCAAAAATCTTTTAAATATTTCCTTTTTGCCCTTGATTTCATTTTCTGAGCAATTGAGTCATTTTTAAATCTAAATTTCAGTTCATTTCTTAAGTTTTACTGAAATTAAATTCATTTTATATATCTGACTCGATTTCGGATCCAGATCTATTGTCAAGATCCAAATCTGAGCCTCGTTGTCCAACTTTTAAATTAAAATTACAGAAAATACCAAAAATAGTTTTTAAATAGCTCGGACAGTCCATCCGGCCTCCGTTTGGATCCATCGCGTTGTATTTCTCGATTCGAGTTTCAAAACTCAAACATTTTCTCAAAACCTAGATCCAAACACATTTTCTGAAGAAATTTCCCCAAGATAACCCTAATTTTTCAGAAAAACCGTTCTTTTTTAAATATTTTGAAATTTTGTAAAATTAGAGTTTTGTTTTCAAAAATATAAAAATATATTTAAAAATTCAAGAAAAGAACAAAACAATCAGAAAATCGAAAAAGAAAAACAATAAAAAATCCAGAAAATATGACTCTTTTGTTAAAAAAAAAACTCTCTTAAAACCTCTTTTTGAAAATCAAAGACCACTTTTTAGAAAAACCCTTGAAGAAAGCCCCTCTTTGGAAATTGAGGAAAATGGCAACAACCATCCTCTCGCGCATGCTCCATCACCCTTTCTCTTGCTCAATGACCCTCCATCTGCAACGATTCCCGTTCACGAACCTTCTTCCTCATCTATAAAAAGAGGAACAAGGGGGGGCATCCAGGATCATCCAGCTCCACGATCCCTCATTCGTCTTTCCTCCATCCCTTTGATCCCAATTTTCTCCCTCTGGTGCCTCCGCTACCATCACCTAAAGAAGATCAACTTCACGGCAGCCTGTGAGTTTCCGCAAAGCCAAGGTAAGAAACTCCTCTTTCTTCTTTTTTTTTCTCTTTCTTTCTTTCTTTCTTTCCTACTTTTAACACCAATTAACGCACCAGAGATGGTTTTTGGATTGCTTATGGCAATTTCAATCCATCTTGTGCAAAAGTAATCGGAATATTTCATTCCGACATAACTTTATCTCTTGCCTTCCTTCTGTATTTCTTTTCACAATTGTCTAGTTATGACTGTTCCCTGCTTTGATATTATCAAATTAATTACTTTTTTTTTACCATATTTCTGCTTGTGAATGTTGTTTGTATGCTTTTTCCTGTTTTACTCTGTATTTTAACATTTCGTTTGTATTTTAGTCACTCGATAATTCCTTCATCCCTTGTTTTTCGATCTCTGCATAGTTGATGCCCCATCTTAAATCACCATGTTTCTTATTCTGTAATGTATTTACTTGATTAATCAGCTAATATCAAGTTTGTAGCATCAATGTTTTCCCTCCCAGAGTAATATTTTGCATCACCTGCATCGTCATTATTTTTTTTATCTGAATATTATATCTGCGCCATTACACGCTAGGCATTTTACATTCCACCGTGAGTTAGCCATTACATTCAGTGTGGGTTCAGGTATATCATCTTTCCCTTTGATATAATTAAAACTCTTCTTACATCAGGAATCAATAGAAGTCGCTTTGTTTACAACATTTGTGAACAACAGGAGATCTGATTCTGAATTTAGGCCAACAGAGCTTGGAGACTATGTGTTTTCCTCCTTGCGTATAAAATAAGATACTCAGAGAACTTCTTTCCTCTGAGGAGTAATCATGAATGTGCTTCTATAAATCGTACATATGGATTTGATGATCCTCTGTTCTAATTAGATTCACTTATCAATTGATTAGAACTTATGTTAGTTGTAGAAAATTAGCTGTGAATTATGTTCATCCTTTTGAGAAATTTTCCTTTTATCGTTCGATGAAGAGGCATTCTTTTCCTACTGTTGCTGTTCTGTTAATATATCAAATAAGTCTCTGATTAGTTGTTCAAAAAAAAAAGAAAAGGCATTGATCATTAATGGTCAAGGAGGCCTCATATCCCCTGATATTGGCTGATGTCAAGTGTCGAAGGCATTGTTTTAGCAGGCATTTGTTTAGCAATTGACCAGATTTAACAAGTATGTTATCAGGTTACATATTTTGGCTTAATCTTTGAACATTTTTTTTTAGTGAAGTGCCTCAAAGATCTTCTCTTACACAAGTTTATGCTTTATGGAATGATAAGTCACTGGCATGTGAATTCTTAGTTCTGCATTCCATTGACTGTAATTTATCTTTTGGAGATAAAATTATATGGATTAGTGGTTTAAGATCACATTATATGAGAGCACCTGCATATATATCCATCTTCTATAATATTATACTAGCATCACCTCATATACCTTCACTCCTTCACTTCAAATAATCAAATTTTCAACTGCACCTTGTCTTCAGTTACATTTTCATAGCAACATTTGTTGCCCAGCACACCCCTTCCACCTGCAGGAGATATCGTTACCTACTTCATGACAATCCCACCTACTTCCAGCCTACTATTTCCCTGTCGTAGTCCTGCTGGTAGTAGTTACACTATCAACACCTGTATCAAACTCTCACTCCACTTACTATTGCAGGTATATCTATATCATCCCCTGATGCACCCTCACATTTCCCTGTTGTAAGTCATAACCTTTACCATGGTTAGGCTATACGGTTATCCATCTTTACTTCTACATCATCAGTTAGGTCCAGCTGGTCATAACAACATTCTTTACTCCTTATTTTTATCACTGCAACTTTCAATCCTATAAACACCCCAAATTTTTCTCATCTATTCTTAAAAATCCCTCCTCGTGTAGTGCCAACCCTGTAGGTCAGTGTAGGAGTCAAACCCCGAGTCAGTTTCAAAAAATCAACATTTTACCCATTTTCATTAGGAAAATTACCATTTTACCCCTAGGTCATCCCGGACCCTAGTCAGTCGGAGTCAACTAAGCTCATTGGTCAGTTCAGGACAGTTAAAATATCAGTCATCTCAAGCTCACAATGAACAGACCATTTTCATTTCTGACCATTCCTGCCAAAATGGGATCATTTCTTCAAAAATGAGCTCATTTCTCACTTGAATCCAAGCCAATTGTCTCCAAGTCAGTCATTCTCAGTCAGTCATGTTCCTCAGAGTCTAACTTGAGCTCACCAGAAGTTCAAGTGCTCCAATTTCAGTTCAAAACCATTTCTAAGTGTTCAGGAGCCCATTTTAGTCCATTTCAGCTCTTTTAGCTGAAATTGAGCCAAGTTTAGTCAGTTGAGTTAGTGTTTGAGACTTGATTTTAGTTCATCTTAGTATTACTGACCTTTGTTTTAGCTCAAACCCAGTTCAGGTTCGTAATTCACTTCATTCCAATGACCATTCCATACCATTTCTCTAAAAATGGCAGCTTTTCTTGAAAATTCAGTTGGAAAGGTCAGTTGAGTCAGTGTCCGTTGAGTTCATTTGAGTTCTGAAACTCTAAAACCCAGCTCAATCCATTCATTTCAGTTGAATCCAGCTCAAACCCTAATTTTCAGTGTTACTCTAGCTTGGCAGAGCTCGAAAATAATTTCTTCAACCATTTTTGCAAATTTTGTCAATTTTAACACTTTTTGAACTGGTACAAGTGTCAATCGGGGTCTAACATCCAAAATTCTTCATTCAGGGTTAGCATTTCGCATAGCATTTCATGTCATTTCTCATCATTTCATATCATTTCTCAGCATTTCATAACATTTCTCAGCATTTCATTTCATTTTCGAAGTCCAGAACTCCAGCTTTATAAATTTCAATCCAGATTGAGTTTTAAAAGTTTTCAGAAATCAATTTCAAACCTCGGGTTTCCAAAATTGACATTTTCACCCCGGGAGTCTAAATTTGGAAATATTTTCTCAAGAAAAATAATCTGGATTTCTTTCAAAATCAAAATTTCAAGTTTTAGACTGGATTTGCTTCGCAATGAGCTATTGAACTTCAAAATCTGAGCTCGTTTCAAAAACTGCCAAAAATAGCTCATTTCGTTTGGAAATATTTTCTCGAGAAAAACAATCTGGATTTCTTTCAAAATTACATTTTTAAATTCTACATTGGATTTGCTTTGCAACGGGGTATTGAACTTCAAAATCCGAGCTCGTTTCAAAAACTGCCAAAAATAGCTCGTTTTGTCTAAAAATAGATTTGGAAGCATTTTCTCAACAAAAACAATTTGGATTTCTTCCAAAATTAAATTTTTAAATTCTACATTGGATTTGCTTCGCAACGAGGTATTGAACTTCAAAATCCGAGCTCGTTTCAAAAACTGCCAAAAATAGCTCGTTTCATCTGGAAAGTTTCTGAAAAGACTATTTTACCCCTTTAATCGTCAAAATGAATTTCAAAAGTGGAATTTGGACCCGCTCTGAGATGGCCCATCCATTTGCATTTTCTGTTTTAATTTATAAAAAAAGAAAAAAAAAATTTACCTTTTTCTTTATTTTTTTTGTTTTATTTTATTTTATTTTTTTATTTTCCTAAGGTGGGACCCACAAGGGGGTCGACCACCCTAGCCCTCAATCCAGACCATTTCCTTTCTTTCTTCCTCCATTTTCTTTTTATTTTTATTTTTATTTTTTATTTTTTTACTTTCCTTTTTTCTTTCTTTTCTTTTTTTTCTTTCTTTCTTCTTTCTTTTTCTTTCTTTCTTTCTTTCCTCCTTTCTTTCCTCTCCCAGCCACTCACGTATACCCTATCCAGCCCTTCTCTTCCTCTTTCCCTCTCCTTTTCCTCCCTTTCTTTCCTTTTCTTTCTCCTCTCTTCTTTCCTTTTCCTTCCCTTCCTTCTTTCCCCTTTCTTCTTTACCTCCTTTCCATCTTTTTCAAAACCCAAATGGCTACAGCCAATTCACGTAGGCTGTTTCATGAGACAATATTAGAAACTTAGGTTTTGATTTTTATCAAAACCTAAGTTGTCATAAGAAGAAAAAAAAAAAAAACCGCTGGCCCATTTTTCCCCTTAACGCACCTCTCTCTCTCTCTCTCCCTTGAATTCTCTCTTTCTCACCCCTTGGCTGCAGCTTCCAGCCATTGAAACAACACCCTTGCAGCCCTCAGCAGCACCAACTGGAAGCCTCCACGCACAGCACCATTACAACCATCGATCACAGCATCTGCAGCCTTCTCCATTTGCTGCAGCAAGACCCCAAGCTATCCTTGGCTGCAACTCCCAGCCATTGAAGCCACCTCCAGAGCTCCTTTCTCCAGCCAACAGCCGGCCTCCACTTTGAAGCACCATCAACGTCTTCACCTCCAGCTCAGCCAGCTCCACCAGGGATTCACAGCAGCCACCAGCTTGTAGCCACAGCAACCAGCACCTCCCTTCTCCAGCCACCTGCGTCAACCACACTTTGACAGCCACCTTCATCTCCCATTAACCCATTTTTTCATTAGAAACTTAGGTCTTTGGTTTTATCTTCTATAAGTTATAACAAAAAGGGCACATACAGCTGTGAATCTTGACCTCTATCCTCAGCTCCCTCTCTCCTTCACAAGCTGCCATCCTCCAACAACTATAACATCTTCCAGCCACCTTGAAGCCCAGCAACATCCTTCAGCCTCCTCCGGATCCAACCAGTTTCAAGCTTCGCAACATCAAAGGAAATCTTCAAGCAAATCCAATCACTTCCTTCAACAACTGCAGCCTTCTGCCTTCACCACCAGTCCAGCACCATCAAGATA
Organism: Nuphar pumila; assembly: GCF_984573655.1. Lineage (NCBI taxonomy): Eukaryota > Viridiplantae > Streptophyta > Magnoliopsida > Nymphaeales > Nymphaeaceae > Nuphar > Nuphar pumila. The sequence goes on along the minus strand of NC_143255.1, from coordinate 65,037,555 downwards.
CTGCTTGCAGCCCAACCTTCCTTGCAGCCTTGTTCCAGCCAGCCCTTTTCGTTGCAACAGACTCCTCCTCAAGGTGAGCCACTATTCTCTTGATTTGTGATTTCTATTAGCTATTAATAAAGCCCCTACGATGTTCATCCATGGAATCCGTGGATTGGGGGTCTTTGGATTTCCTTTTGTATAAATTTCATGGAATCAAGTTAAAAGTCAGATTTGAAATCACATGAATGTTTCTTTCCTAGTTTTAAATCAAGTAGATGTGATAATAACCTTGTCTATTGAGGCTAGTGAAATAAGAGGTTCATCCACCGGTTGGATCGAATCTCTCATTTTAGAGCCAACATCAAAACGGAATCGTATCCCTGTCAACTTTTATTTTTTATTTTTTATTTTTTTTATTTTCATATTCCATGTAGGTTCATATTTAAGTATTGCATTTATTCTAGTCTCATTATTCATGTTGTTCATTTTGTATGGTTTTGGTTTGTATTTAATTTAGAATCTATAAGTTGTAGCCATAATACTATCATTATTTCATGTGCGAGTTCTCATTCATAAATCTCAAAAATTTTAGGTTAATTAGGTTTACTTGTTGTTAATTTTCTGCCGAAAATTTGATTCCCTTTGAATTTTATAGTCCCATTAAATAAATCCAAAACTGAGTTTGGATTTCGAACTCACTGGGAATTCCAGATCCATCTTTAGTAGACAAAAACCTCCGGCACTACCCTTGTGGAAGATCTGGATCATTCTCAAAAAATCACAGTGGATTTGTAATCAAATCTAATGATGATATGGAAATTTTGAAGTTTTTCCAGTTTGTTTTACTCTCTGTAAAAAATCGGATTTTCCAGACCCTTGGGAAAATCTCGATTTTCTTTTGTCAGGGTATAGACAGACCCTAATGCATCAAGTCCTCCCAATCCGTAGCCCTTATGCAAAAACTTTCAACATGAAAGTTGTTCCTAACATAATTTCATGTCATTTCCCAAAATGTGGGAATTTTTTAATTTGTTTCATGATTTTTACCGGATTTTCTCTTTCTGTCTAACAGATTCCAATATCCAGAAATCTCAGAGATTTAGGTCTCTGATAACAGTATGGCCTTTTCCAAACCATAACCCTAATCCCAATGGTGTCAAAAGATAAAATCTTTTTCTGTTTGTCAGGGACATTGTCCCATAATTTCAGCCATTTTCCCATCTTTCTTCTATTTTTCCCACATTTTCTACCGAAACCTGTCTGTTTCCCCTAAATCCTAGAGTCGCCGGATTCCGATCCGACTTGCCGGAGTGGCACAGCTCCGACCATAGGTCAAAACCAGAAAGTGTAAACGGCAAAAATCCTTGCCTTACTGTCCTCTGTCACCCCATAAAATTTGGGAAATTTTTATGGAAGTTTGATATCCTAAATCGCCTTTAGAATCAACATTTTAGGCAAAAATCACAAAATTTAGGGTTTTTATTTGAATTTCCATATTTAAAAATACAAAAAAATAGATTTTCGAGATCCATTATGTTTTTAGGGTTATTTTAGGTGTCCATGCCAAATTTGGTTTAATTCCAAGTTCATTTGCTCCATGTGTTAGTTTATCTTTAAATTCAGAAGCGAAAATCAAGTTAAATTTGATATTTTATGATATTTTCGCCATTTTAGGGTTTTTATCATGTACATGAGCATGTAGAATCATAGTAGGGTTAATTTTAATCTCATTTGCATTTCATATTTTTCAATTTTGCAAAATTTATTTCAGAAAACCCTGGTTTCAAGGCCATAGTCTTGTTATCAGGGGTATTTTGGTCATTTTGACCTAAATTTCGAAATTTCAATTTCTAATTCTCCAAAATTTCATGCATATCATCATATTTTATCATATTATGTTTGATTTATTTCATTTGATTTTCAAAATTCCAAAATTTACAAAAAAAAATCTTTCATAAAACCCTGATTTCAAGGTCATCAGGGGTATTTTGGTCATTTTGACCCCAATTTCGAATTTTCAAGTTTATTTTCAAAATTTATTCATTATTTTTCATGTTTATATCAAAGGGGGTATGATTCTGGGTTTATATCTGAATAATATCCGATAATTTTTCATATTTTTGGATAAATTCTGAGAAACCTACATTTTTGTGCTAACTTTGTTTTCTAGTTTTGCAGGAACATTCAAGAAGAAGACTTAGCTTTTATTTTTTATTTCAATTCAATGTAACCTCAAATGTAATAATTTGGAATAAGAGTTACTTTTCTGCTTAGAATAGGGGTGCATTGCATATAGTTTAATTTATGCAAATTTCAATATGTGATGTATGATTCATGCACATTATTTCAAATTCACTATGGTTTACACGAATGGCACGTGCACAAGCTCTTATGGAGTTTATAAACTCGGTGGGATTCGTATTTATGGCCATAGTCAGAATACGAAGAAAACCAAGATTTATGATCTTTATATCAGCCACATTCAGCCTACACTCTTAGGCTAACTTCAAAAATGCACTGCATTTCTCAAAGTTTCAAAAGGATTTCCCAATTCCTCAATGAAATTCCCTTTTCAAATTCATATTCATTCATTCATATCATTTAAATTGCATTATTTTCAAACTCATTTTCCAATTTCAATTTCAGAAAATTCAATTTTCTCAAGAATTTCCAAGTCTTTCTCAGGATCTGATTTTCTCAAAATCCTAAGTTTTCAAATGACATTTCAAAGCATTTCCCAAGTTCAAATCAAGATTTTCCTATGTTTTTAAATTCTTAAATTTCAAAATCCCAAGTTTTCAGAAATCGATTTTCTCATATTTTCCAGTTTTCCTGAGAATTCATTTTCCATTTCAAAAGTCATTTTCCAATAAATTTCTTAGATTTTCTCAAGATTCTCAAATCCATTTTCTTATAAAAGCAATTCCAAGTTTCCAATCTCAAAACCAATTTTCTCAGATTTTCAAGTTTTCCTGAGAAATCACTTTTCAATGCAAATTTCTGATTTCCAATGAAATTCAATGATTTTCCCAAAAACTCCAATTTCAAGCACTTTTCCAATCATTTTCCAAATGCATTTCAATTTTCCAAAGCAAACATCAAAGTTTCTCAAACTTGCATTTTTTTAAAAATTTCATAGCACAGGCCTGATTCTTTGTGCATTCTAGTAAAAATAGAGCATAATTTAGCTATTTGAGTCAAATTAAAGCACGTAATTGATCCTTGGTTCAATTACCCCTGGTAAAGGTGCCAGGAACGGTTGAACCTCGTACCGACAGGCGGATCCCATTCCACGGAATTTTCCCGCAAATTTTAAAAACGGAGGCGAGTAAATTTTCAAAATCATTTTCAAAACTTTGGTCGAGTTTGACTCGCGAAATTCGTTTCTTTCTCGCAAGGGAGGGGAAAAATTTTGCGATGATAACAGGTTTGGCGACCGTGATGGGACCTGTCTTCGTTTGATCAATTATGTGCTTTAACTTAGTTCAATTATCAAAATTATGTTCTATAGAATGTCAGCTTTAATTTCTGATATCATGTGAACCTAGGAGCCTAGACTTGAACCCAGCTGACATGGATTGCATGTAGACTAGGCATGATTGGGTAGGACCATATTGAGGAGAATTATGCATGCTCACTTAGACTTAGGTCTGAAATACAACACTCCTCAATCTAGGACTTGTATGAAAACAATGTTTGCTTCTTCAAAAGTTTTCAAAATTCTATCTCTTTAGGACTTAGAGCCCTCTGTTTGCCTGCATGTGATCATATTTCAAAAACCACCCCACCTATGTCTACCCGGTCTTCACGTTGCTGGGCTCTCTTCCAGAACCATAGTTCGGGACAGAGCCTCACAACTGGGCCACTTATTTGGGCTAACGCCCCCCTGCCACGTACCAAGGGCCATAGTCCAACGTATATCGGCAGGCGCTCAAGGATGTTGGGAAAACACAAGCCTAGACCTGGAGATGAGTTTTATGCCACGTACATCGAGCCTCGGCTCGAGTATATCAACATAGCATGATTAGACACAGTTGATCTGAGCCTAGAGTCAGGATTAGGGTCCTAAAGCTCTTTCAAAATCAATGCATTTAGAGTTGGCTTCTTAGGGATTGTTGTATGTGCATAATTGTTTGTAATTGAATGTATAATATTCATTTTCGTCTTATTTTGTCATATTTTTCCCAATTTTTCCAAAATACCGAACAATTTTCCAAAATACCTCATTTTCCATCTTTTGTGAAATATCTCCTTTTTCTCAAAAACCCTGGATGATTTTTCTAAATTATCCACCTTTTCTTCAAAACTCCAGGAGATTTTCCATTCTTTCGTTCCTCTGGACTTCGAATTTCCAGCTTTCATTTTATCCTGCCTGCAATTTTCAAAATTCTTGTATTTTTCCAAAGTCTAATTCCAGTCTTCTTGTCCCTAAGTCCAATGGCATCTAGTCAGCTCGATTCTATTTTTCCCGAGGGTCACATCTCCTACGAGGTGCGACAAAGTCTTCCTGAGCATCGATCTCTTAGCACCGGACCCTTCTTCCTCCGGTGGTACTATGTCTGGTTCAAAAACTTCTCTCGTATGTTTCCGGACCACTTGAGCGATTGCAGGTTGGAATTGGCATCTGCAGTGGGAAAGTTGACAGTCAACGGCAATCTGATTCATGCACTGGTAGAGCGGTGGAATCCGCGCACTTGCACGTTCTGGTTCCCGTGGGGCGAGATAACACTATTGATGGATGAATTTTCAGAGATTATGGGACTGCCCGAGCCAGTCGGTCAGCCTGGAGATCCATTAGAGCAGCAATTTCTGATCAATGTCAAGGGTCTGGACCCCAAAGATGTCGTAGCACGCATGACAGGGGGCAAGTCTTTGCCACTGATTGAAGAAAACGAGAATGAGTACGTGAGCCTGATCGAGATCTACCGACAGCATGGAAAATTTGCAGAAGTCTACTCGCTGTCCAGAACAGCTCAAGAGAGAATTCAACATGCGATGGTTCTATGTATTGTGGGACTTGCTTTCTTTCCAGATGGACAGAATTAAGTGGATGTCAGAATAGTTCAGCTTTTGAGAAGATGAGGAAGTTGACGGACGAGCCGTCTCTCGATAGCCATGGCCGCGCTTGCTTTTCTATACAGAGGATTGACCCACTTCACACTTGGAGAGTCCATCCTAGTCGAGGGATGTACCTATGCTCTTCAGTCTTGGTTCCTTCAGCATGTGCCGACTAGAGCTAGTTCCTTCAGATACAATGGCAAGGAACTTCTTCCAGTTGCGCGGTACCGATTCATGATCGATTATCTGTAGGAAGAAGAAGTGGTGTGGGACTACTTTGATCGAGAATTATCACCTCCCAGATACACCTATGCATATGGCAAGAGATTCAAGCTACTTGGCCCATTTTCCTGTACCTACTACTATCCAGAGTGATGCATCAGACAATTCTCTCAGAGACAAAAGCGCGTAGAAGCTCGACTACTATCAGGGGTTATGCCAAAGTTTGACCTTACATCAGCACAATGGTCTGAAACATACCATTCTGCCATATATGGCTGGGATTCTTTCATCATTCTCACTCTTTTCCTTGGTCCTCGTGTCTCTGTTGATCGTTAAGAGTGGTGACAGACTGTCTATATACTCCCTCTTTCTCAAGTCCACTATTGATGCAATCATATTTTTCCTTCAATAAAGAAAAAAAAATCCTTCAATTTTCATTCTATCATGGTTTGATAACCTCGCCTAGGTGACAAGGCATATTTGCAGTTGTTCGTTCTCCTTACAAAGAATGACAACATAATTGTCGTGACTCCAGCGGCGACCCAATCCCTAGTAATGGGATGTTCTTTCAATTATCTATCAAATTCTCATCAAATATTTTTACTATATTCATTTCTATCCTGAATCTTCATCATCGAAATTTAATCATCCATTCTACAAAGAGCATCAGTATTCCCAAGTGGTTCAGATCAGATCAAGCAAGAAGACACCACTGTATCAGGGCATCAGTGATTATAGAAGCAGGCAAGAAGAAATGGATTCTCCAAGATCTGCCAGAAGACAGAGTTTGAATGATAGGGATGGCATTGATCCTACTACATATCAGATGTTCATGAAAATGATGATTAGGATGATGTCTGAGCAAGCTAAGGACTGTTTCAGAAAGGCTCCTATCAAAAAGAAGACATCTGTCTCCTTCTCTTAGAATATCACTGGTAAGAGTAACGAGCGATTTGGCATGTGTCTGCTCGATATTTTATTATTGCCGATGTCCTCTATCATCGTGGATTCAGTTCTAAATATTTCAGATGCCTAGACGAAGATGAAGCCAAAGAAGTTGTCCAGGAGGTACACGAAGGCATTTGCAGTAGACTCATCGGCTACCAAACTCTTATCAAGCAAATCATTCGGGCATGATCTTATTGGAAGACTATGCAGCAAGATTGCTACCATTTTGTGAAGAAGTGTGCTCTATGCCAGATACATGCACCTTCTATTCATGCGCCAACAACATATTTGTGAATCGCCATCTCTCCATGGCTATTTTCTATGTGGGCCTTTGATGTTGTGGGCCCCATCACTCCTGCTTCAAACAGCTACAAATATTTTCTTGCCGCAACAGAATATTTCACTAAATGGGTCGAAGCTATCACTTTGCGTATAATAGAAGGTCGACACATGGTCTTATTCATCCACAAGAATATTGTTGTTTCGGCATACCGCACGATATCGTGTCAGACAATGAGAGTCATTTCAAGAATAAGAGAATGAGGACATTTGACTTAAAGTTCAGAATTCAGCATTGTTTCTCCACTCCTTATTATCCTCAAAGGAATGGTCAGGCAGAGGCCACCAATAAGATTCTGATTCGAATCCTGGAGCGAACCTTGGAAACAGGCCATAATTGGCATGAGAAGATCCATGATGCATTATGGGCATACAGAACCACCATTTCTACTCCAACTAATGCTACTCCGTCAGAACTTGTCTACGGAACTGAAGTAGTACTGCCTCTACATGTTCAGAAACCTGCCTTGAAGTTCGCATCACTGCTGGAGTTATCGCTTGATCAGTATTAGCAGCAGCGACTGGTACAACTTGATTTGCTCAATGAAAGAAGACTCAGAGCAACAGAGCACGCTCAATCATATCGTCAGAGGATAGCCAAACAATATGCAAAATTTGTCATTCAAAGAAAATCTTGAGTCAATGATCTAGTGCTCAGATCAACGGCCTATCTCAAGCACCGTCTGGGTGGCAAATGGTCGCCGAATTGGGAAGGTCCCTATGTTGTTGAGGAAGCATTACTCTGCAATTCATATCTGCTCATCAATGCCGATGGTGTGGAATTATTAGACCCCATCAATGATTAACATTTGAAAATTTTCTATACTTAAATCCTCTATTCCATCCTTTGTAATTCCTCAATATATTTTCCTCAATAATGGTCAAATCCTTCTTTCCCAGTTACACTGGGGCATTATTTTAAAATTTGTCTTCAAAACATTATGTATGCAGGCAGGATCAAACAAATCTCTCATTTTGCATACATGTGCATTCATTTACATCATTTTGCATACATTTGCATTCATTTACATTTACATGCATTCATTTGCATCCATTTACATTCATTTGCATCAAATTCATTTCCCCTTCAGGTTAAGGGATAAACCTGAACTTCCCCTTCAGGTTAAGGGATAAATCCTGAGACCCCGATAGTTGTCCAAGTCGTCGTGAGGGTGAAGACTGAAAATCTTCTATCAAAATCAATTAGTAAATTCTCAAAAATCCAGTGTTCGTGCTGGAAAGATTTTCAAAATCCAGGGTTCGTGCTGGTAAAAATTTTCTAAATCCAGTGTTCGTGCTGGTAAATTTTCAAAAATCCAGTGTTCATGCTGGTAAGATTTTCAAAATCCAAGGTTCGTGCTGGTAAAAATTTTCTAAATCCAGTGTTCGTGCTGGTAAATTTTCAAAAATCCAGTGTTCGTGCTGGTAAGATTTTTAAAATCCAAGGTTCGTGCTGGTAAATTCTTCTAAATCCAGTGCTCGTATTGGTAATCTCTCAAAATCCAGTGCTCGTATTGGTAATCTCCCAAAATCCAGCGCTCGTACTGGTAATCTTCTAAAACCCAGTATTCGTACTGGTAATCTTTCACAACATAATGCTTGTACTGGTACGTTTTCAAAATCCAGTGCTCGTACTGGTACCCTTTAAAAATCTAACACTCGTGTTGGTGTCTTGCCCATTGGTCGCGTTATTCGATCTCTTAGGTGCAGTCTTCACGCTGACCTTTCATCAGAATTCAAGTTCAATATTAATTATGTCAATTTCGACCTTCGGGTCATCCAATTTCTATCCCCGTTCAGGATAAGGGGATAATCCTGAAACCGTTCATAGAAGCAATCCAACTCTATATAATAGTCCTCGTTCTTCATTGAACTGATAGTGTTCCATGTGAACTGATAGTCGTTCTTCATTGAACTGATAGTGTTCCATGTGAACTGATAGTCGTTCTTCATCGAACTGATAGTGTTCCAAAGTGAACTAATATTCGTTCTTCATCGAACTGATAGTGTTCTAAGTGAACCGATGGTCATTCTTCATTGAACTGATATTATTCCCACTGAGAATCGTTCTTCATTAAACTGATAGTGTTCCAAGCGAACTGATAGTCGTTCTTCATTGAACTGATAGTGTTCCAAGCGAACTGATAGTCGTTCTTCATTGAACTGATAGTGTTCCAAGTGAACTGATAGTCATTCTTCATCGAAGTGATAGTGTTCCAAGCGAACTGATAGTCGTTCTTCATTGAACTGATAGTGTTCCAAGCGAACTGATAGTCGTTCTTCATTGAACTGATAGTGTTCCAAGCGAACTGATAGTCGTTCTTCATTGAACTGATAGTGTTTCAAGCGAACTGATAGTCGTTTTTCATTGAATTGATAGTGTTCCAAGCGAACTGATAGTCGTTCTTCATCGAACTGATAGTGTTCCAAGCGAACTGATAGTCGTTCTTCATTGAACTGATAGTGTTCCAAGCGAACTGATAGTCGTTCTTCATTGAACTGATAGTGTTCCAAGCGAACTGATAGTCGTTTTTCATTGAATTGATAGTGTTCCAAGTGAACTGATAGTCGTTCTTCATCGAACTGATAGTGTTCCAAGCGAACTGATAGTCGTTCTTCATTGAACTGATAATATTCCAAGCGAACTGATAGTCGTTCTTCCTCGAACTGATAGTGTTCCCAGTGAACTAATAGTCGTTCTTCATTGAACTGATAGTGTTCCAAATGAACCGATGGTTGTTCTTCATTATACTAATATTATTCCCAGCGATGGTCATTCTTAATTGAATTGATATTGTTCCCAGTGAACCGACGGTCGTTCTTAATTGAACCGATATTGTTCTCAATGAACCGATGGTCGTTCTCAATTGAACTGATATTGTTCCCAGTAAACTAATAGTCACCTCCTTTGGGGAAAGGAGAGGATAATTTTTGTCACGGGTGCATTAAACCGGACTTCAAATGCTCTTTTTCACCTAGGATTTCAAGAAAACTTTGTCAATTTGTCAATCAAATTATTTGTTGATTTCAGAACTTTATTGCACAAATTTTTACCTCAGTTTACCTTCAGTATTACTTCCAAAAAGGCAAAGCTTTTGAGAAGAAGGATTCAAAAATCCAAATTCTTTCTATTGGCCAACCAAAAGGATGAAGGATAAATCCTCGATATGGTCAGAAAAGAAGATTCAATGTTTTTGCAAAGCCATAGATGATTGATATTGATCGCAGTCAATGGCACATTTTAAAGACCATTCTTGTGAAAATAAGGCAGTGGAAATATCCTGAGTGCTAGAAAAAGAGAGAATTCATCCCAGCCCTGTCTCCTTAAAATCACCTAAGCTGCAATTAAATATCCGCAAAAGAGATCTCTCACTTGTCGTCAAGATGAAGGCGAATTAAGCGAGTAGACCTCCGGGGCCAAAGAAGATTCGAAACATCTCCAAGATGACGGAGTTTGTGACGGATTCTTCCAGGAAAAGTACAAAGCACTGTCGAGATGAAGGCAGATGCGATGAACCTACCGACAATCCCTAAAAGATATTTAATTTCAGCTATCCTTCAAAAAAAAAAAAATCTCCAGCCAAGAAGCCAATATCATCAAAGAAGGATCGAAACATCTCCAAGTTGAAGGAGTTTGTGACGTACCCTTCCCAAAATAGAGCAAGAGAGGAAAAAGAAAGAGAGAAAAAGTCAGAACATCTCCAAAATGAAGGAGAATGTAGCAAAAACCCAAGAGAGCCAAAAGAGTGCAGAAAGATTATCATGAGAGAAACTCCCAGGATATCAAACTGCCAAAATTTGCCAAGAATTTCTTTAAATTTGTGCAATTCTATTATCAATATTTTTTCATCAATTGCTTTCATAATATCAAATTCTCTTTCTTGGTCATATCAAGGACATTGATAACCTCCTTGAAGAAAGTCAATCGCAAGAAATTTGGATGCTAAATCTTGATTCTATGAAGTGAAATTCGTTTGGAGGTAATGCTTCAGGTAGAAAAGAAGGAATATCTTTGCAACAATGTGCATCATTTTCAAAAACTTTGAATCAACAACAAAATTTCCAACATTTTGACAATATTTTCTAGCTATCCTGACGTGAAGTGAGAGCTTGATGTCCATTTTTTATACATCCTGACACCAATTTTAAATCCTTCTTAAGGACTTGATTTCGTCGCCCAATCAGGATAAGGGTATAAACCTGAGCCTCCTTTGATGAGGTATTTCATTTTTCGCCCAATCAGGATAAGGGTACAAACCTGAGCCTCCCATGATGAGGTATTTCATTTTCCGCCCAATCAGGATAAGGGTATAAACCTGAGCCTCCTTTGATGAGGTATTTCATTTTTCGCCCAATCAGGATAAGGGTACAAACCCGAGCCTCCCATGATGAGGTATTTCATTTTCCGCCCAATCAGGATAAGGGTACAAACCTGAGCCTCCTTTGATGAGGTATTTCATTTTCCGCTCGATCAGGATAAGGGTACAAACCTGAGCCTCCTTTGATGAGGTATTTCATTTTCCGCCCAATCAGGATAAGGGTACAAATCTGAGCCTCCTTTGAGGAGGTATTTCATTTCCCAATCAAGATAAGGGTATAAACCTGAGCCTCCTTTGATGAGGTATTTCATTTTCTTCCCAATCAGGATAAGGATACAAACCTGAGCCTCCTTTGATGAGGTATTTCATTTTCTTCCCAATCAGGATAAGGATACAAACCTGAGCCTCCTTTGATGAGGAATTTCATTTCCCGGTCAGGTTAAGGGTCAAACCTGAGCTTCGTTTCTATGCGAAGTATTTCCCGTCCCATCCAGGTTAAGGGCAAAACCTGAATCTCACTTCTTTTGAAGTAAATTTTTCTTCTTCATTCTCCATTTCATATCTACCATTTTCATCAGGGCTAATTTCTTCATACCCAGTCAGATCCTTCTAACTGGGGCATTTTTATAGCCCAAATTTGGTGTGTTTTCTTTGCCACTAAGCTCGTCTTCAAGCCGGCTTAGTAGCAAAGAGGGGCATCTATAAACACCCCAAATTTTTCTCATCTATTCTTAAAAATCCCTCCTCGTGTAGTGCCAACCCTGTAGGTCAGTGTAGGAGTCAAACCCCGAGTCAGTTTCAAAAAATCAACATTTTACCCATTTTCATTAGGAAAATTACCATTTTACCCCTAGGTCATCCCGGACCCTAGTCAGTCGGAGTCAACTAAGCTCATTGGTCAGTTCAGGACAGTTAAAATATCAGTCATCTCAAGCTCACAATGAACAGACCATTTTCATTTCTGACCATTCCTGCCAAAACGGGATCATTTCTTCAAAAATGAGCTCATTTCTCACTCGAATCCAAGCCAATTGTCTCCAAGTCAGTCATTCCCAGTCAGTCATGTTCCTCAGAGTCTAACTTGAGCTCACCAGGAGTTCAAGTGCTCCAATTTCAGTTCAAAACCATTTCTAAGTGTTCAGGAGCCCATTTTAGCTCTTTTAGCTGAAATTGAGCCGAGTTCAGTCAGTTGAGTTAGTGTTTGAGACTTGATTTTAGTTCATCTCAGTATTACTGACCTTTGTTTTAGCTCAAACCCAGTTCAGGTTCATAATTCACTTCATTCCAGTGACCATTCCATACCATTTCTCTAAAAATTGCAGCTTTTCTTGAAAATTCAGTTGGAAAGGTCAGTTGAGTCAGTGTCCATTGAGTTCATTTGAGTTCTGAAACTCTAAAACCCAGCTCAATCCAGTTCATTTCAGTTGAATCCAGCTCAAACCCTAATTTTCAGTGTTACTCTAGCTTGGCAGAGCTCGAAAATCATTTCTTTAACCATTTTTGCAAATTTTGTCAATTTTAACACTTTTTGAACTGGTATAAGTGTCAATCGGGGTCTAACATCCAAAATTCTTCATTCAGGGTTAGCATTTCGCATAGCATTTCATGTCATTTCTCATCATTTCATATCATTTCTCAGCATTTCATAACATTTCATCACATTTCATTTCATTTTCGAAGTCCAGAACTCCAGCTTTATAAATTTCAATCCAGATTGAGTTTTAAAAGTTTTCAGAAATCAATTTCAAACCTCGGGTTTCCAAAATTGACATTTTCACCCCGGGAGTCTAAATTTGGAAATATTTTCTCAAGAAAAATAATCTGGATTTCTTTCAAAATCAAAATTTCAAGTTTTACACTGGATTTGCTTCGCAATGAGCTATCGAACTTCAAAATCTGAGCTCGTTTCAAAAACTGCCAAAAATAGCTCATTTCGTTTGGAAATATTTTCTCGAGAAAAACAATCTGGATTTCTTTCAAAATTACATTTTTAAATTCTACATTGGATTTGCTTTGCAACAGGGTATTGAACTTCAAAATCCGAGCTCGTTTCAAAAACTGCCAAAAATAGCTCGTTTTGTCTGAAAATAGATTTGGAAGCATTTTCTCAACAAAAACAATTTGGATTTCTTCCAAAATTAAATTTTTAAATTCTACATTGGATTTGCTTCGCAACGAGGTATTGAACTTCAAAATCCGAGCTCGTTTCAAAAACTGCCAAAAATAGCTCGTTTCATCTGGAAAGTTTCTGAAAAGACTATTTTACCCCTTTAATCGTCAAAATGAATTTCAAAAGTGGAATTTGGACCCGCTCTGAGATGGCCCATCCATTTGCATTTTCTGTTTTAATTTATAAAAAAAGAAAAAAAAAATTACCTTTTTCTTTATTTTTTTTGTTTTATTTTTTTTTTTATTATTTTATTTTCCTGAGGTGGGACCCACAAGGGGGTCGACCACCCTAGCCCTCAATCCAGGCCATTTCCTTTCTTTCTTCCTCCATTTTCTTTTTCTTTTTATTTTTATTTATTTATTTTTTTTACTTTCTTTTTTTCTTTCTTTTCTTTCTTTTCTTTCTTTCTTCTTTCTTTTTCTTTCTTTCTTTCTTTCCTCCTTTCTTTCCTCTCCCAGCCACTCACGTATACCCTATCCAGCCCCTTCTCTTCCTCTTTCCCTCTCCTTTTCCTCCCTTTCTTTCCTTTTCTTTCTCCCCTCTTCTTTCCTTTTCCTTCCCTTCCTTCTTTCCCCTTTCTTCTTTACCTCCTTTCCATCTTTTTCAAAACCCAAATGGCTATAGCCAATTCACGTAGGCTGTTTCATGAGACAATATTAGAAACTTAGGTTTTGATTTTTATCAAAACCTAAGTTGTCATAAGAAAAAAAAAAAAAGAACGGCTGGCCCATTTTTCCCCTTAACGCACCTCTCTCTCTCTCTCTCTCTCTCTCTCCCTTGAATTCTCTCTTTCTCACCCCTTGGCTGCAGCTTCCAGCCATTGAAACAACACCCTTGCAGCCCTCAGCAGCACCAACTGGAAGCCTCCACGCACAGCACCATTACAACCATCGATCACAGCATCTGCAGCCTTCTCCATTTGCTGCAGCAAGACCCCAAGCTATCCTTGGCTGCAACTCCCAGCCATTGAAGCCACCTCCAGAGCTCCTTTCTCCAGCCAACAACCGGCCTCCACTTTGAAGCACCATCAACGTCTTCACCTCCAGCTCAGCCAGCTCCACCAGGGATTCACAGCAGCCACCAGCTTGTAGCCACAGCAACCAGCACCTCCCTTCTCCAGCCACCTGCGTCAACCACACTTTGACAGCCACCTTCATCTCCCATTAACCCATTTTTTCATTAGAAACTTAGGTCTTTGGTTTTATCTTCCCTAAGTTATAACAAAAAGGGCACATACAGCTGTGAATCTTGACCTCTATCCTCAGCTCCCTCTCTCCTTCACAAGCTGCCATCCTCCAACAACTATAACATCTTCCAGCCACCTTGAAGCCCAGCAACATCCTTCAGCCTCCTCCGGATCCAACCAGTTTCAAGCTTCGCAACATCAAAGGAAATCTTCAAGCAAATCCAATCACTTCCTTCAACAACTGCAGCCTTCTACCTTCACCACCAGTCCAGCACCATCAAGATACTGCTTGCAGCCCAACCTTCCTTACAGCCTTGTTCCAGCCAGCCCTTTTCGTTGCAACAGACTCCTCCTCAAGGTGAGCCACTATTCTCTTGATTTGTGATTTCTATTAGCTATTAATAAAGCCCCTACGATGTTCATCCATGGAATCTGTGGATTGGGGGTCTTTGGATTTCCTTTTGTATAAATTTCATGGAATCAAGTTAAAAGTCAGATTTGAAATCACATGAATGTTTCTTTCCTAGTTTTAAATCAAGTAGATGTGATAATCACCTTGTCTATTGAGGCTAGTGAAATAAGAGGTTCATCCACCGGTTGGATCGAATCTCTCATTTTAGAGCCAACATCAAAACGGAATCGTATCCCTGTCAACTTTTATTTTTTATTTTTTATTTTTTTTATTTTCATATTCCATGTAGGTTCATATTTAAGTATTGCATTTATTCTAGTCTCATTATTCATGTTGTTCATTTTGTATGGTTTTGGTTTGTATTTAATTTAGAATCTATAAGTTGTAGCCATAATACTATCATTATTTCATGTGCGAGTTCTCATTCATAAATCTCAAAAATTTTAGGTTAATTAGGTTTACTTGTTGTTAATTTTCTGCCGAAAATTTGATTCCCTTTGAATTTTATAGTCCTATTAAATAAATCCAAAACTGAGTTTGGATTTCGAACTCACTGGGAATTCCAGATCCATCTTTAGTAGACAAAAACCTCCGGCACTACCCTTGTGGAAGATCTGGATCATCCTCAAAAAATCACAGTGGATTTGTAATCAAATCTAATGATGATCTGGAAATTTTGAAGTTTTTCGAGTTTGTTTTACTCTCTGTAAAAAATCGGATTTCCCAGACCCTTGGGAAAATCTCGATTTTCTTTTGTCAGGGTATAGACAGACCCTAATGCATTAAGTCCTCCCAATCCGTAGCCCTTATGCAAAAACTTTCAACATGAAAGTTGTTCCTAGCATAATTTCATGTCATTTCCCAAAATTTGGGAATTTTTTAATTTGTTTCATTATTTTTACCGGATTTTCTCTTTCTGTCTAACAGATTCCAATATCCAGAAATCTCAGAGATTTAGGTCTCTGATAACAGTATGGCCTTTTCCAAACCATAACCCTAATCCCAATGGTGTCAAAAGATAAAATCTTTTTCTGTTTGTCAGAGACATTGTCCCACAATTTCAGCCATTTTCCCATCTTTCTTTCATTTTTCCCACATTTTCTACCGAAACCTGTCTGTTTCATCTAAATCCTAGAGTCGCCGGATTCCGATCCGACTTGCCGGAGTGGCACAGCTCCGACCATAGGTCAAAACCAGAAAGTGTAAAAAGAAAAAATCCTTGCCTTACTGTCCTCTGTCACCCCATAAAATTTGGGAAATTTTTATGGAATTTTGATATCCTAAATCGCCTTTAGAATCAACATTTTAGGCAAAAATCACAAAATTTAGGGTTTTTATTTGAATTTCCATATTTAAAAATACAAAAAAATAGATTTTCGAGATCCATTATGTTTCTAGGGTTATTTTAGGTGTCCATGCCAAATTTGGTTTAATTCCAAGTTCATTTGCTCCATGTGTTAGTTTATCTTTAAATTCAGAAGCGAAAATCAGGCAAAAATCAAGTTAAATTTGATATTTTATGATATTTTCGCCATTTTAGGGTTTTTATCATGTACATGAGCATGTAGAATCATAGTAGGGTTAATTTTAATCTCATTTGCATTTCATATTTTTCAATTTTGCAAAATTTATTTCAGAAAACCCTGGTTTCAAGGCCATAGTCTTGTTATCAGGGGTATTTTGGTCATTTTGAGCTAAATTTCGAAATTTCAATTTCTAATTCTCCAAAATTTCATGCATATCATCATATTTTATCATATTATGTTTGATTTATTTTATTTGATTTTCAAAATTCCAAAATTTACAAAAAAAATTCTTTCATAAAACCCTGATTTCAAGGTCATCAGGGGTATTTTGGTCATTTTGACCCCAATTTCGAATTTTCAAGTTTATTTTCAAAATTTATTCATTATTTTTCATGTTTATATCAAAGGGGGTATGATTCTGGGTTTATATCTGAATAATATCCGATAATTTTCCATATTTTTGGATAAATTCTGAAAAACCTACATTTTTGTGCTAACTTTGTTTTCTAGTTTTGCAGGAACATTCAAGAAGAAGACTTAGCTTTTATTTTTTATTTCAATTCAATGTAACCTCAAATGTAATAATTTGGAATAAGAGTTACTTTTCTGCTTAGAATAGGGGTGCATTGCATATAGTTTAATTTATGCAAATTTCAATATGTGATGTATGATTCATGCACATTATTTCAAATTCACTATGGTTTACACGAATGACACGTGCACAAGCTCTTATGGAGTTTATAAACTCGGTGGGATTCATATTTATGACCATAGTCAGAATACGAAGAAAACCAAGATTTATGATCTTTATATCAGCCACATTCAGCCTACACTCTTAGGCTAACTTCAAAAATGCACTGCATTTCTCAAAGTTTCAAAAGAATTTCCCAATTCCTCAATGAAATTCCCTTTTCAAATTCATATTCATTCATTCATATCATTCAAATTGCATTATTTTCAAACTCATTTTCCAATTTCAATTTCAGAAAATTCAATTTTCTCAAGAATTTCCAAGTCTTTCTCAGGATCTGATTTTCTCAAAATCCTAAGTTTTCAAATGACATTTCAAAGCATTTCCCAAGTTCAAATCAAGATTTTCCTATGTTTTCAAATTCTTAAATTTCAAAATCCCAAGTTTTCAGAAATCGATTTTCTCATATTTTCCAGTTTTCCTGAGAATTCATTTTCCATTTCAAAAGTCATTTTCCAATAACTTTCTTAGATTTTCTCAAGATTCTCAAATCCATTTTCTTATAAAAGCAATTCCAAGTTTCCAATCTCAAAACCAATTTTCTCAGATTTTCAAGTTTTCCTGAGAAATCACTTTTCAATGCAAATTTCTGATTTCTAATGAAATTCAATGATTTTCCCAAAAACTCCAATTTCAAGCACTTTTCCAATCATTTTCCAAATGCATTTCAATTTTCCAAAGCAAACATCATAGTTTCTCAAACTTGCATTTTTTTAAAAATTTCATAGCACAGGCCTGATTCTTTGTGCATTCAAGTAAAAATAGAGCATAATTTAGCTATTTGAGTCAAATTAAAGCACGTAATTGATCCTTGGTTCAATTACCCCTGGTAAAGGTGCCAGGAACGGTTGAACCTCGTACCGACAGGCGGATCCCATTCCACGGAATTTTCCCGCAAATTTTAATAACGGAGGCGAGTAAATTTTCAAAATCATTTTCAAAACTTTGGTCGAGTTTGACTCGTGAAATTCGTTTCTTTCTCGCAAGGGAGGGGAAAAATTTTGCGATGATAACAAATCCTTACCTTTATGTTCATTTGCACAGCTACTACTATAGCATAATTGCTCAGCATTTCAGTACTGCCTTTTTTTTTTTTTAACATCTAGCTGCATTTCACTATTCTTGTCATTCCATTTTTCCCAGGTATCCCCTGCAATTCAGCAGGTTCATCTACAGCATCTCTTTTTCCATAGCACCACCCTGTTGTGACCACCTTCATCACTTTATCTCTTCTTGTTCATCACATCTCTATTCTCATCAACAACCTCTTCACCTTGCTGACTTCACTTGCCCAGCCCTATCAACCTTTGCTGCACCCTTACTGTTATTATTCCAATTTCATGTCACCATACCTACTGCCCTTCATCACGACATATATCTTCCTGCATATCCCACTACCTTATGTTATCTTCATCATCGGTCTTCCAACCAGCGCCATCCTCACTGAACCTCCTTTTCTTTTACAACAGCACTCTGTTATGTTGTGCTTCGATTAGATACATACCCATATGCTTTCATCTAACATATATATACCTCATGCTGCTAACGGCTCCCGCCAGTGCCACCCACTCCCCTGCTTCCAGCATGTTGTATCCATTTCTAGCCCCATTAATTCCTCCAACTGTAATACTTTGAAACACCCTAACAGCATCCACCCTCTTCATAACAATCCAAATGCAGTTGTAGATTCCATGTGTCTACACCCCTTCCTCACAAGTTTGGTGTATTATATATAGACATTCCTCACTTGATCTAAGCATTATAGGAGCATATATGTATATATATATATATATACTTCAGACTTTCCCATCAATTTATGGTTATAATTTCTGCAAATCTTCTGTAAAATTATCTGACATTCACTAAAGTCTTATCCATTATGTCTCTATGTATGTTATTCTCCCCTTTCATTTTCGTTAATATTTTCAGCTTTGTAGTTACATTTGCTATAGTCTTATTCATTTAGCATGAACACTTAGATACATCTGTATTCGGCCTAGATAAGACCATATGTTTGTTAATCTGTCAAACATGACATCTCCTTCTTATATTACTTGTGCTAATTCTTTGTTTTGCAAGAATACATGAAAAATATTGTTCTCTCTCTTATTTAAGAGATTTTTCGATGTAAATGATACAATAGCCAGATGACAATTAAGAATTCTACATTTTCTGCACTAGATAGAATGAATGAGCATGTAAATGTCATTTGCTTCATCATTTTCCTTTATTTCTGAAAATTCACAAATGGGAACACGAATGGCACGTGTACCATTTTTTTTAAAAAGGTGATTAAATCCTAAGTTGATGATTTACATCAATGGCCATAGTCAGGATGTAAACAAAACTTAGGATTTTCATCTTTTATAGAATAACATTGGATCCACACTGGATCCTTTTCAAAATTCATCATATTTTCTTTAAATATTTTCCTCTTTTATCAGAGTTTAGTCTAAAATTAATTCAATACATATATCAATGTCCATAGTCAGGATATATTGAGAATTAATTTCATTTGAAACTCTATAAAAGCACCAAAATGTATTTTATTGTTCATTTGAATTTAGATATGATTATTATATAATACATTCAATGACCATAGTCAGGAGTGTATTATATCATCAATTCTATTTACATTCATTTAAAAAATGAAATATGATTTTTCAAAATCCAATTCCAAAATTCTTTAAATTCATTCATCATTTAGGATAGAATTGCATCATATTTCCAAAACTCCCTTTTCAAAATTCCAAGTGATTCTTTTTCTTTATTTCTTAGATCAAATCTTATTTATAGATTCAAATTCAATTCTATCTCATTTCAATATTCAAAAATTCAATTTCAAAGTCCATTTTGACTTTGAAATTTTAAAATCATTTTGTATTCAAATTTCAATTTCCAAATCAAAAAATCCAAACTTCAAAGTTCAAATTAACTTTAAAGTCATCTTCTGATTCAAAACCAAGTCTATTTTCTTATCTTCAAAATTCTAAATCAAAATTTGAGACTGATTCTGAATCTCAAAATTTAATTCTTTTCTAAAGACTTAAATCCAATCTGGGTTTTTCAAAACCCAGATCCATCTTCAAAAGTCCCATTTGGACTTTCAAAATCCAAATCCAAAGTTAGAACCCAATCTCATCTTGGATCCCAGATCTTGGATCCAATTCCACCTTTAGGATCCAGAATCCACCTCCACTTTTTAGATCTAGGACTTCAGATCCAAATTTCAATTTAGGTTCCAAATTCCGGATCCAATCCAATTTTGGATCTCAGACCTCAGATCCAAATTTCATTCCAGATTTCAAAATCCAAAGTTTATCTTGGGTCCCAAGTTCCAAAAATCAAATTTTCACATCCCATTCAGATTTCTTAAATCCAATTTTATTCAAACTCAATTTGGATTTCTCAAATCCCATCCTAAATCTGAAAATCCATTCCACTTCAAATTTCATCTCCTCTCCTAAACCCAAGTTTAAAATACAAATTCAAAGTCCATTTCTGACTTTGAAGCTTCATTTCTCTTTCTCTCAACTTCAAATTCATTCTTTTTCAAATTAAGACTTATTTTCCCAACTCCGATTATTTCAAAGACTTAGAACTTCAGATGTCTCTCCAGATCTATCTCAAGTTCTAAGTTTAGATTGAATCATGTCTTCACTCTATTATCAAATTCATCTCAGAAAAACTTGGAAATTTTCAAAAACATTTTCTCAAAAGCATACATTTTTGCATTTACATTGCACAAACATGATTCTTTGTGCATCTAGATTTAGAATAAATTCTTAGATAATATTTAGGTAAAGCAAAGAGGCATAAATTTGATCCTTGGTTCGATTACCCTTGGTAAAGGCGCCAGGAACGATCGAACCTCGTACCGACGAGCGAATCCTGTCTCTCCATTTTCCTGCAATATATTTCAAAACAGAGGAGAGTAATTTTCTAAATATTTTCAAATCAAGGTCAAGTGAGACCCCGCAAAAGAATTCCTCTTCTCTCTTCTTTTATCTTATCTTCTCTTTTCTTTTCTGTCTTTTCATTTCTCCCCTCAAAAAGGAGAAATAGAGGTTAGAAAGGAAAAAGAGAGGGAAGAGAGAGAAACCCAAGAGAGGAAAAATTTGGTGAAGATCACACCCTTCGAGGTTTTAAGCCGGATCGGAGAGACTGCCTACCGAGTAGCATTGCCACCGCAATATGCACAAATACATGACGTATTTTACGTATCAATGCTTAGAAAATATGTTCATGATCCTTTTCACATCATCCAACATGAAGATATTGACATTCAAGAAGACATGATGGTAGAGGAAAGGCCAGTGAAGATTATGGACTGACGGGAGAAGTGCTAAGAACGAAGGTCATTACACTTGTTAAAGTGAGATGGCAACATCATGGAATCGATGATTGCACTTGGGAGTCTGAATCTGATATGCGGGATAAGTATCCTGAACTCTTTTCCTTGTACTCTAAACTGAATTTCGCGGACGAAATTCCTTTAAGGGGGTAATGATGTAAGACCCACAATTTTTCAGACAATTTCTGAATAAAATTCATGAGACATTTACCGATAAAAATAACATTAATACTCAAAATGCAAATCGAACCGATTCCTGTGAGCTAGTTATACTTAGGATATTTGTCGCTTTGCGAATATATGCTCAAACACTCTGAAAGTCATAACTTCCTAGCTGGATGAAATCAAGAGATTTCTACGAGCCAACTTTCTTAGTTACGTATATGCGTTCTTAAAAATGGTATCTCGCCCTAGATTCTTGTTGAGCCCTCTAGGACACTTCGGTGTACACTCGCTCGACTTATAACTATTGTTGGATACGGATCTTGGTGTATATCATCTGGAAATGGGTCGTCGCGTCTGCGTCTTATATCGCCAAGGCTGTATAATTTACCATTTGTCGTCGCGTTGTATGATGCCAAGTCTTTTGCTTTCTACAATTTTCGATTAATGCACTTTCGATTATACATTTACTTACACCGTCGTGTTGAATGACGCCAAGGCTCCTGCTTTCTGCAAATATATATGTAGAATATTTCGTTCAGCTACACACCCTGAATACTAATTATATGCATTTCCTTTACGCCACCGCTGTATAAAGCACATGCTTCTGCTTATACTAAATATATGGCGCGTAAGTGAGTGTTCAAATGGAGATCAACTCCAAATCGCCAATGCGATTTCCTTACAGCTCTTCGTTCAAGATTCTGCTTGACAAATGAAGCCTCTATTGGAAAGGCTTCACTTTTTGGCAAAACTGCTCTTTACGTAAAGACTAAGTTATTTGCGTATGACCTGGCTATGGCCTAGGGTTCCAAACAACCTTGATGGATGCAAGGTACACACAATGGTGCATATCCATTTCCTGAGTTAAGCGTAGCGATTTCTCACCAAAGAGGAGAGATGCTGCTGAAATGGATAAAAGAAACGCACGCTTTCTCCGTCAAAGAGAGGAAGTCCTGCAGAAATTTCTAAAGAAGCTAAAAATAGCTCAGAAAGAATATAGTAGGATATTCCGTCAAATAGCGAAGTGCTACCCAGTTCATGGAACACTTTCTACAATGTAAAAAGGATCATCGCACCACTGCCGATAGAGCAGGAGAGGTGCTGACGAAATGGTTGGCAGAAGAGCTGCCAGAACCGGTTAAACGGCATAATGATGTCTGCTGTTGGAACGATGCCAGACTGGCTCGTATCCCTGTTGCCTGTAAAGGCACCCTACTCGTAAGGGCCATTGCACTAGAGTAGAGGCTCCACCTTGACTAGGCTAAATACTCGTTACGTAAAAATATGTCGAGCGGTTGATCCGTTAAGATCGAGTCATATGCATGCTCATTGAGAACTGTTATGCAACCAGACTCATAAAGGTCGTAGAGCCAGAGTGTGTTGTTTCCACCCAGAAGTGGTGAGATGCTCATGATGGCCGTAGTGCCAAGAGCAGAGTTAAGCATGCATATGAATAAGACTTAAGATTGCACATACCGCGTGGTTGATGATCGTGTTAGGGGTATCCCCCTCGGTTGATGACCAAACTTGGGGCATACTGAATGGGGTCGGGTACATATTCCCGTAGTATTGAGGCATGGGCTGCCTAAATGGCATACAATATCTGACCAAGTAATTGTAAGACTAACAGACCCCTTCAGGAATTATGCTCACTATGAAATGACAGTGATGGTACAACCTTGAGTGACATGTATTTATTTTGGACCTGATAGAGTCCATGATGGCCTCAGTCACTCATGGGTTTTGGGGTTGTGGTTATCCTTAAGATCTAAGGATTGAACCCAATTACTATAAGTAGAGGATGCATCCGAATATGGGCCTAGTAGGGTTCTCCCGGTTGAAACACACTGCCCTACTATGGATAGGGTCAATAGGCCTCTGGGGTATCTAAAATACATAGAATAATCAACCCTCAGAACGTCGAGTTGATGCCCGAACAATGCTTTGCCTGCGTACTAAGGGTGGAAGAGGTTAAATATCGAAACAATGCATTAGCTCTAGGTTCAGCGATGCTTGAATGTATGAGTGGATGAATATTGTTGAGTCAGTCCTGCATAACCTTTGTGAAGGTGTCATGATCGGTATACGACTGGACCGACTGTGCAAAGACCCGTGTTGTATTCGCACGACTAAGCGAAGCTCAAGGAGCTGTCCTTAGATGCATGGGATACAGATGTGCCAAGTATGAAGACTTGAGCTAGACATCCCTTTAAGACCTGGAAGAGGTCAAGGCTAAGTCGTGGAGACTTGAGCGGTTATCCAAATCACAGCCTTGAAGAGGCTTGTGCTAAGTCATGAAGACTTGAGCGGATGTTCAACTCATACCCTGAGGAGGCTCTTGCGATATATGCTAAGACATGGAGGCTTGAGTGTCGTTATTATGAACTGCGACCCTAAGTGGTCAACACATTTAATTGAGTTGAATGGATATGTGATTGCTTGCTTACCAGACCATCAGTGGTTCTGACTCCGTTTGATGGAGATTTCAGGTATTGGACCTGCGTTGCGATATGCGAAGCAAGGCGGCATCGAGTTTCAGGGTTTCTCTAGACAGAGTTGTACTGCCTCCTTTTATTGAGCCTATACTGCTTTTCCAAGCAGTGATGTTGTAATAAACATGTGGTTTTCGATAAAATGGAACACTTTGTGGGTCAATGCTTTGCTTGGCCACATACCTGTAATGTGCCAGGAGTTTTCTAAAATTGACGACTCATTATCGTCTGATTCCGCTGCTAAAAGCTTTTGTAAGTTCCGCTGCAAAGAAAAAAAAAATCATGAAAATTTTAACTTAGCTTTGTTTTAGAAATCTGGGGTGTTACACACTGTCTGGTGGAACTTGCAGAATTGATCTTTCAGCCTCCTCATGGGCATAGGGGGATCGACTATTTTGAACACCCCAAATTTTCCAAAAAATTCTAAAAATTTTCCTTTTTGCCCCTGAGTCCACCTTTGAATAATCAGGTCAATTTTTGATGATTCATTTCTCGGATTTGTTAGAATCCAGACTCAAATTTCATTTCTAACCCATTTTCTGAAGGATTTTCCAAAGAACAACATTAAAACTCTCGAAAAACTCTTGTTTTGTAAATACTTTCAAAATTTATAAAATATTCAAAAAAACCTTTTGTCTTCTCGTAAGTTTCAAAGTTTTATCTTAAAAACACCTAAAATGTGGAAAATGCCGAAAAAAAATTACAAAAAATCAGAAAATATGCCGTTTAAACCTCTTTTTGAAACTTGTTTTGCTAAAAACTTCATTTGAAAAACCATTTTATGAAAAATCCTTTTGATGGAGCCTCCTCTCCAAAAACTCCCTTCCTCTCTCTGCTTCGCCCATCTGCCTTTGCCTTCCTCTCCACTCTCAATTTCCAACGACCCTCATCCTCTCGAAGCTTCTTCCTCCTCTTTAAAAGAAGCACGAAGGAGAAGGGTTCAACATCCGTTTTCACCCTGCCATCGTCTCCTCTTCCTCTTTCACGGACCGCTTCTTCACTCCCTCAGATTGCATTACATCCTTCTCCTTCTTAATGATAGCATCTGCTTCCGTCTGATCCATCTTCTTCATTTCCTCCTTCCTTTCTCTCTGGTCCTCCTCTCCATCAGCCGAAGGAAATCGATCGACCATCCACCGCAGTTACAGGTAAGTGATCGTCCCCTTTATCTCTGATTCTTTGCAGAAATTCTGTTTTTCTTTCGTAGCATCTCTTTGTTTTAAATTCTATTCTTCTTCATTTTTTTTATCGTAAGGCAGAGTGGTGGGATTGACCTGCATATAGCAGAATCGACCCATCCACTGCTACATCAACAGGAATATATTGATTCCAACATCCGTTGTTCCTATTTCTTTTCCTTTTTTTTTTAGGACATTTCGAAATTCTTTTGATTCTTCGTATGCTCTGCGTGATCTACTAGTTAATCCTGTCTCAACATTGTTTATGGATTGGTATAAAGCATCTTTCCTCTTTATTTTCAATCTATATTTGACTTACGTTAGATTTTCTTGTTTGCCTTTTCCTGTTTCACCTTAATCGTTTGTTTACACCCCATGTGTGCCTCTTTCGACCCCTCTTCTCTCCCTCCTTCTTTACTGTATCTGCATCTTCAATCGACTCCAGCAACCCGGACTAATCCTGTAATAGAAAACCAAGGTGAAACAATTCTTCTCTCCTCTTTTCTCCATTTCCCTTACTCTCCCTGATTTTTCTCGATTTCTTTATTTTTATCTCCATTCTTAGCCTTCTTTACAAGCATATTTTGTACCATCGAGCTGCCTATAGCAGTGCCGATGTTACAGCTTTGCAACAGCATCAAGGCCCATTCAGAGGCTACAATGTACCATAGTCAATTCTCCACATACACGCATGATTTTCTACAGTAATTTCGAAAGTATGTCCCAAATCAAGCTTGGTATAGTTGTTTTTATATTCAAGTTTTATCGGTATCTCTTGCCTTATCTGCTGAATCCATTTGTTACTTCAGTTTGTATCTCATTCTTAATTCATAATTTCAGCTTTCAATTTGTCTAAATCCCATTCTTGTAATGGTATAATATGTGTTATATGTCTTTTCTCCATATTTCAGTGAATCGTTATCTGCTATTGTTTTAATTCTTTTCATTTCATTTTTTCTCTTTGCTCTTTGCATCCCTATAATCATGCATCCATTGTGCATTTATCTCCCGTAGTTTTTTTTTGTTTTGTCATCCTATCCATCATGATCCTCTGTTTTGCATAACATCTCCCTGGTCATGTTATATTCTTTTCTGATTAGGCTTTTGTTTCCTATAACATACCTCCACGGCATTAACATGTATTTTCTGTGTAGTACGTGTTGCTGTCTATCTACAGTATACCCCCATGATATTCATCACTACCTTATCTGCAACCCAAGTTTTTCACCAGAAAATCCTATAAGTCCTTTCTTTCATTCCTCAAAATATAGTCAAGCTGGGGTTTGATCCCAGTAAGACTTGAATCCAAGGTCTCCTGGTTGAGATGATGCAAACATAGTTGGTTCGACTGTCTTGTTCAACCCCATGAAATACAATATGTAACTGTTTGTTAAAAAGCATGGCTAAAAAAAAACAAAAAAGGAAGTTACGTTGGAGTCTTTGATCTTGTTTATCAAAAGGGAAAAATCTTATTCAACCCAAGTGTCTTTGGGAGTTAGCATCAACAGCTGGGTTGTTTTTTTTTTCCTTCCTCTGTGATGTTAAAATACTTGCATTTGTTGTTTACCATTTGATCAATCATGCATATTATGTGTTGTATCCTTTGACTATATGGTTTAAACAAGATAGGGTCACTAGTTGGTAGTAAGTAAGTTTCTTCTAGTAGTAGGAAGGCCAGTTGTTGTAAGCACATGCATGCTTAAATATGACTCGTAAAGTAGCAATAGCCAAGAAAATTACAGTCCTACTAAGGATTTCCCTGTGACTAGCCCCTTCCTGTAATTCATTGTTGGATACAAATAGTTGTCACAGGTCACCAACAAGCATCCAAGGAAATTTGCAGGTTTGTTTTGGGGAATTTCATCTTCGCATGATGCTGATATGGCTTATGGTTCAGGCATTAGAGACAATCTGCATCAGATGGCATTTAGTCTGACCCTACATGAGCTCATTTTTTTCATTCAAGTTGGCAATATTAAATTTTTTATATAATAGTTGGTCTTCTGAATTTAAGTTCATTGTTTTAAATTTTATTTTCCTTCTGGTTATGTGGATCTGTGAGCTCCTTCTCCATCTAACTGTGACCCCTCTATATCATTAGTCATATCATCCACAACACCAACAACCCCCATTTTCACAGCTACTGTTCTTTTTTCCATTTTTTTTCACTTGCATATCCACTACACGCACCACATACCAAATTGTGTTCCACTAACATTATTACCACCATGATTCAATTATCCATTGCTTTACCCTGGTTCCATCCCCTGTGCATATACTCCAATAGCTGCATATCTTCAATTGCACCATCTTTCACAACAACTCTTATGCTTCAGCCGCACTTGCCATCTTCAATAACCACACCTCCAATTCCATTATCCTTCAAACAACAATACCCATAAGCACAGTATACTGCTGCCCCTTGTCATTTTCCTCACCTTCATGCTAATACTCACCTTCACCTACAGCAGTGCTTGGCACTGTTGTAGCTTTTCATAGACTTACAGCAGTGCCAATGCACTGCTGCAATGCCTCCCTTTGTACCTACAGCAGTGACAATGCACTGTTGTGGTTTCTCTTTCAAACCTCTACATTACTGCAATCCCACTACACCCTGCAGCAGCATATTACTCACCATATCCCTTGTGCATATATCATAGTGCCCGCTGCCAGCCCATTTAGTGATGTCCAGCAACCCCTAAGTAGCTCTCTCCATCTCTCACCCACATTCACTTTCACTGTCCAGCCCACTCATCCAGCTCTAGTAAGCATTAAACCCCTCTATGGCAACTGAGTATATTTTGGCTGAAAAAGAATTTCAGCATATCACCTCTATGTTTACCAGTGCACACATATCCACAGCAATACAACCCATTGCAAAAAGGCCACGCTTTGTTACATTTTTTTTTTATTAACCCATATCTCCAGCATGTTACCCATCTTTTATACCTGCTGGTACACAACAATATTCACATGGTGTCCACCTATTCACTACACTACCATTATTATATATCCCTTCACTGTTACACAACCTTCGACAGCCGTGTGCTACAGCCAATTCCAGCTCCAGCCCTTCTTTGCCCACTGCAGCTACAACAACAGTCATATACCAGCTACACCTTCAACTCACCTTCACAGCACCTGTGGTGGCTAGTTCCATCTACATATATCACCTACCTGATTCATTAGACCCATTTACTTGCCATGCACTCACCTTTTCCTGCAAGTGACACTATTCATCCTCCAATTACTTCATCACATTACAACCATCTCCCTATTAGGCATCACACAGCATCTCCTATGCTTATTAGTCTTTAGCATTCGCCTTCTCTACAACAGCCATCCATATCCTCATTGCACTTGTTATTTTTCATGTAATCCATCACTATGTACCCAAACCCATTATCTCTGTTAACATTCTTTCACTTGATATACCTCCAGCAACATAATATTCACCTACTCCACTAGCCGCCTGTATGCTTCATCGATCCATCTACTATCTTTTGCATTCAATCGTACTGTTACCTGTATAGTCATAGACACCTTTGCCTAAATCCTGCTGCATTACATTTCATGACCATTGCTAAGTTTTGAGTGGGGTCCTCATTGCATTTTTATGGGTTGTCACTGCATCATAGCTCAATTGTCACCATATCAGTCTTTCATTTTTTTTTATCTTAGAATTTAACCTGCATTTCTATATATATGTTTGTCCCAAACTGTATCTCTCTATTGAGCTGCATCTGTGAATGTCGGGTATGCTCTCACTTACATTATATGTCATTAGGTTTCACTCACATGCCCATATGTTCTACACTCATTTTAAATCATTCCTATCTAACATCAGGTTCCCTGTATTTGCATAATCACTTATATATTAGTCACATCAGTTTCAAAGTATGCACGTGCATTCTTCGTTTGACACAGGCATTATATCTAGAAAAATGCACCTCATGTATGCATTAAACATCATATATTCATCTCCATTATAGTGCAGGTATGACCATTTGGATTTTTTTTTATATGGCATTTCCTATTATCTTTCATGCTTTACATGTTTGCTTCACACTAACCCTGTTTTGTAGGAAATATGCAATGTTATCCTCCTTTTGAGATTAGAAATTTTTGTAAATTGCAATTCCATTCAAAAATCGTAATAGATAGATCTTAATGAGAATCTTTATTTCCTGCACTAGATTAGAATGTATAAGCATGTACATCCTCTAGAATTTCTTGTTTCATATCATTTTCTCTTTTATTTCAAAATTTCATGAATGGGAACACGAATGACACATGCACCATTATAATAAAAGGTGATTAAATCCTAAGTTGACGATTTGCATCAATGGCCATAGTCAAGGTGTGAACAAAACTTAGGATTTTTATATTTTTTGGAATAACACTGGATCCACACTGGATCTCTCTTCAAAAATCATCATATTTTTAAATATCAAATTTTGTTGATTCTTTATCAAGCCTTTTATTAATTTTTGCCAAAATTTTATTCCCATTCAGGATAAGGGATAATCCTGAAACCACTCATAGGAGCAACAATGCTACCTGTGAGAATTCTTTTACAAAGATAATTTTCATAAATTTCCTTGATTCTTCTCTTTTGTCAAATTTTTCATCAATTTCTATCTCTTCTCGTCAAGTCTTCTCAATTTGTTTTTCTTCCCCATTCAGGATAAGGGTTTAATCCTGAAAATCAGACCACATATAATTAACTATGATGGTCTTCTTCATTGCAAATCAAATAATTCAGTCCTCGATATTGGTCATTCTCAATCTTAGATCCGGTCCTCGCACTGGCAAATCTTCAAAATTCACTATTCTGATTAAAACTTTTTGTCAAAAAGCTGATTCTTGATTTGGTCTTCCCTCTTTTGGATCCAATGCTCGTGTTAGAACCAATCATTTCTTCAGAAATTCGAGTTTTCAAACTCAGGTTTCTCTTTTATCTTTTATTTTGAAGATCCGAGTTTCGGCTTGGGTTTTCCTCTCTATTATTTTCGTTTGAAGTTCCGAGTTCCGACTCGGACTTCCTTTTGGATCCAATGCTTGTGTTGGAACCAATCGTTGTGTCGAAATTTTGAAATTTTTCAACACAAATTTCTCTTTTGTTTTGGAGATCCGAGTCCCACTCGGGCTTTTCCCTTTATTCTTTCGTTTGAAGATCTGAGTTCCGACTCGGAATTCCTTTTGGATCCAACGCTCACATTGGAACCAATCGTTGTTTCGAAATTTCGAATTTTTCAAACTCAAAATTTCTCTTTTATCCTTTGTTTTGAAGGTCCGAGTTCCCACTCAGGCTTTTTTCTTTATTCTTTCGTTTGAAGTTCCGAGTTCCGACTAGGACTTCCTTTTGGATCCAATGCTCACGTTGGGACCAATCGTTGCATCGAGAATTTGAGTTTTCAAAACTCAAAATTTCTCTCTTATCTTTTATCTTGAACATCCGGGTTCTGACTCGGGTTCTCCCCTTTATATATTCCATCTTCTTTTTTAAAATACACAAGTTCCCACTCGGACTCTCTTCTTTCCAAAAAAAAAAAAAACCCAACTGCAAGGTGGGACCTTCTTCCGAAATCCAGCCTTCCGGCTAATCCATTCCAAATTACAAGATTCAGGTTTATTCTCTTTTAAAAATCCTTCTATACCCTTTCAGGTTAAGGAATAAACCTCATGCCTTCTACTAACGAGGTATTTTTTTCCTTCCTTCCCCGTTCAGGATAAGGGGTTAATCCTGAAAACCGGACCACATACAGCTAATTATGGTGGTCCATCCAGCCCATGAGTTGAACCCTCCCTTCTTAAATTGTGATCTTTAGATTGAACCCCTATAGAATCGATAGTTCGTAGGTTGAACCCCTGTCAAACCAATATGGCCCACTGGTTGAATCCCTTCGTGAACCAAAAATTCCTTCTCAACCTAATTGATCTTTAGGTTGAACTCCTACTGATCCGCGATCTTTAGGTTGAACTCCTACAGATTCGCAGTCCTTAGGCTGAACTCCTTTAGGACCATTCCTTCCATCAATCTTTAGGTTGAACCCCTAATGATCTGCGATCTTTAGGTTGAACCCCTACTGATCTGCAATCTTTAGGTTGAACCCCTACTGATCCGCGATCTTTAGGTTGAACTCCTACGGATCCGCAGTCCTTAGGTTGAACCCCTTTAGGATCATTTCCTTCCATCGATCTTTAGGTTGAACCCCTACACATCCACGATCTTTAGGTTGAACCCCTATTGATCTGCAATCCTTAGGTTGAATCCCTTTACGATCCTTTCCTTCCATCGATCTTTAGGTTGAACCCATACTAATCTGCGATCTTTAGGTTGAATTCCTACTGATCCGCAGTTGTTATCATCGCAAAATTTTTTACTTTTGCAAATCAAACTGACCTTTGAAAAAGATTTTTGAAAATAACTCGCCTCCGTTTTTAAAATGCGGGAAAATTCCGAAGAATGGGACTCGCCTGTCGGTACGAGGTTCAACCGTTCCTGTCACCTTTAACAGGGGTAATTGAACCAAGGATCAATCTTATGCTCTATTCTATTCAACTTGTCTAAATCATATTCTAATTTCTAAATGCACATAGAATCAGGCATGTGCTATGAATTTTCAGAAAATGCACATTTGAAAACATGATGTTTGCTTTGAATGATTGAAATATTTAGAAAATGTAAATCTTGGAAATGATATCACATGAGAAATCGTGAAATGGGATTTGAAATATACTTCTGAGAGAATAAAAATCGATTTTGAGAAATCCTTGACATTTAGTGAAAATCGATTCTGAGAGACTTGGTTTCTCTGAATTTAAACTTTGAAATTGAAATCCTAACTTAGAAAATTTGAATTTGGAACTTGGTAAATACTTGAAATATTCTTTGAAATTCAATGCTTTTGGGAAAATCGATTTTGCTATAAGACTTGGGAAATTTTAAAGAATTTGATTCCTTTGACTTGGAATTTGAATTGGAATTGGAATTGGAAAATTCATGAAATGAATGAATATGATTTTGAGGAATTGGGAAAAACTCTTTGTATTTTTGAGAAATGCAGTGCATTTTGAAATTAGCCTAAGAGTGTAGGTTGAATGTGGCTAATGTGAAGATCATAAATCTAGATATCCTTCATATTCTGACTATGGCCATAAATATGAATTCCACCAAGTTTATAAACTTCATAAAAGCTAGTGCATGTGCCATTCGTGTAGACCATGGTGAATTTGTAAAAATATGCATGAATCATCATCCATCACACATTAAAATTATAAAAATAAACGATATGCAATGCAACCTAAGCTAAGCAGGAAATATAAATTCTTATTCCAAAGTTTAATTACAAATTACATCACTATTGAAAATTAAATACATGAAAAATAAAGTCTTCAATGCACCTGCAAAACTAGAAAACTTGGTTAATGAATATATGTTGGCTTTTCTAGATTTATCCAACAATATCAGGAAATTGTTGGATTTTGCTAGATATAAGCCTCTTCCTTGATTCCCTTAAATAAAAATGATAAAGTATGAAATAAAATTGAATAAATATGAAAGAGAAGATATGGAATTTCGAAATTGGGGTCAAAATGACCAAAATACCCCAAATAACAAGACTATGGCCTTGAAATTAGGGTTTTTAGAAAGATATTTTGATAAAATGCAAATTTTGAAATTTGAATGGAATAAACCCAAACCAAATATGCTATGACATGATTAAAAATATGAAATTAGGGTTAGGGATTTCGAAATTTAGGTAAAATGACCAAATTGCCCCCAATAGCAAGACTATGGCCTTGAAATCAGGGTTTTTAAAAAGAGATTTTGGTAAAAACTTAGGTTTTATGCACTAAATGAAATCAAATGAGCACAAAATTAAACCTAAAGCATCCTAATATGATTATGAACATGATTAAACCCTAAAAATATATGCTTATGCACGAAAATCCAATAATATCACAAAAACTGTGATTTTAGCAGTGTTTTTTGATCTTTCAGGAACCCGGTTTTGCAATTTGCTTGATTCAGCCATCAAATGGATTCCAAAATCCATACAAATTGGTACCTGAACTTGTTATAACCCTAATGTCGAATTGGAATTATAAAAATAATTTTTTGACAATAAAATAATCCGAAAATTGCATTAAACCCTAAAAATATGCTATTTTTGACCTAATTCACCAACCAGTTTCAATCCAAAACCTAAATCAGGGGTCAAATCTCCATAGAAATTTATGAAATTTTACAGAGACTAACTATAAAACAAAAAAGAGATTTCCCAATTTACAGATTGGAAAAATCATCTCCGGTTAGGGAGAAACCCTTCCGGCAATCTGAGCTAAAATATATCACTTTTAACAGAGATCAAAACAGCTATTCCAGATTGAAAATATAGTAATAAATAGCAATCCTAAACAAAAATTTCTGAAATTTTAGTGGTGAACAGTAGACAGAAAAATAACAATACTCACTTTTTACAGATCTAAAATCGGATCTGTGGTTTGTGATTTATGACTAACACAAGTCTGATTAGGGTTTTGGTAAACCCTAACGAGCTTTAAATTTAAAAACAGATTCTCTAAAAGGGGAAAAATACTAAACAATGATCAAAAAATCCGAAAATTTCACAGAAGACATATCTACTCAATGTGAATCCATAGCACTTTACAGATTAAAATCGGATATAAGATGAGAGAAATATCATAACAGCAAGTTACCTTCTTGATTTTAACCACGATTTTAAAGCTTTAAAAACCCGATTTGATGTCTGATTTTTTTGACAGAGTTTCCGAGATCCAAAATCTCTGATTTTTCTACAGTAACTCAATAACTCATGCATGCATCACATATAAAAAAATCAGAAATAAACAATGAGTGCTTCCATCCGAAATAACATCATCTTTACTGTTCTAAACCTGGAACACACAGAAATTTAAGAAACTTAAAAAACCATGCATTAACTAATGTAAATAAATAAAATAAACCATAAAACAGTAAATAAAAATTATTTCTATGCTATAGAACGTAAAAAAAACATGAATAAGCCATGAAAATAAAATAAAAACAGGGAATCAATGGCTGGAATTTGATATCACCTTTAAAACATAGATTTAACCCATTAAAAAGGGCAAATCATATATTTTATTGGTTATTAATGCAAAGAATCATATTAACATCAATTCTAATGGATTAAAATCTCTGTAAATCACCCAAAACAGGGTTGGATCACCTTCTTGGATCGTTCTTGCTGATTCTTGATGGTTCTTGAGGTTGAATCCATGGTTTAATCCATGAAGATGATGGTACCAATGGCTAAATCATGTTTAAAACAATGAAAAAAATTAAACTAAAAATTAAAGAAAATAGTTACCTTGAGGTTGCTGCAATGGAGGAAGGGCTGGAGAGGAGAGAGAAGCTCCAAGAATCCAAAGGAAAGCCAATTGGGAAAATCGACCCCCTATAGCCTTCTATTTATAAAAAAAATTTAGGTTAAAAATTAAATGTTTTTAAAAAAATTGGACTCTTCTAAGGGGGGCGATTTTGGGGTGTAAAGACTATCCTACCCCTAGCCTAAATTATCCTATTTAATACCTAATTAACCCCTAGACTCTCCTAAAAAATCCCCAAATGTAATGCCACTTGGCATTTTCTCACATTGGGTTTTTAAAACACCTTTAAAAACCTTTAAAAACCTTTAAAAACACTAGTTTTAAAAACTAACTTTCAAAATGATTTTTTTCAAAATGGTTTTGACTCTTCTAAACCTCTAACACTAACCAAGACATCAACTAACCCTAGTCTAGCCCTGACTTACTCAAATATGGCGCCACCCCGAGTGGGCCCTACTTGAGTTTTTCAAAAAGTGATTTTAAAACTTGAAATTGAAGGACTTTTCAAAAGGATTTTCAAAAGGAATTTTAAAATTAGAATTTTTGAAATGGCATAGGGTTCTAACTGAATTAGAATTCCTCTGGATATGGTGCCAACTGAGTAGGCCCACATCGAGTTTTGGAAATTTTGAAATAAACACTGAAAATGGCTTTGAAAAAGGGTTAAAATCGACATTTGAAATTCAAGATTTTTGAAAATAGGGTCTCATGCGAACTGGAACTCCGGGTTAGAGTCCTGAACTCTTAGGACTCTGAAATTTTAAATTTTAACAGCCAAATGAAAGAATTTTCAAAAGATTTTATCAAGAAATGATGAAATAAGTCAGAAACACAGTCAGGGTTAGACTTCTAACTCGATCAGGACTTTGAAATAGAGTCCTGAATTAACTGGACTCTACGAAATGACCTAATTTTTTAAAACAAATGGAAATAAATGAAAATGGAATATAAACAGACTTCAAAACAAACTCCTGACTGGACTAGGACTCTGGGACAGAGTCCTGATCGAACTAAAACTCTAGATTTTTTTTGGTATTTTCTGAAAAACAAATGAAAGAACTTGTCAAAACAGTGAAAACAATAACAAATATTGAAATAAAACAGAGTTCTGATTCAACTGAGACTCTAAGGACAGAGTCCTGATTGAACTAGGACTCTCAGATTTTTGGATTTTTTGAGAAAACAAATGAGAGAATTTTGAAAAACAGTTAAAAACAAGATGAAATCAAAGTTTTGGTTCAAAGTCCTGATTTGATTAGGACTCTGAGAAAGAGTCCTGATTCGATCAGAACTCTAAGAATTTTGGTTTTCTGATAAGCAAATGATGAAATTTAAGCAAAGCTTTTTGAAAACTAGTGAAAATGAAGTGAGAAAATCAATTTTGGATAGAGTCCTACTTCGATTAGGACTCTGGGGTAGAGTTCTGATTTGATCAGGACTCTGAGATAAAACCTCAGAATTTTAAAATTCTTTGATAAAAGTATGACAAATTTGATAAATAGAAAGATTTTTGAAAGATTTTCTCAAAATTGAAATCAGGATCAGAGTCTTGATCCAACTAGGACTCTCTAAACAGAGTCCTGTTTTAACTGAAACTCTGAGTTTCTGACTCATTTTGAAAGATTTTAAAAGATTTGATTGAAAATGAATAAAATAGTTGTAAAAGATTAGAGTCCCAATCCAATTGAAACTCCGAAGAAGAGTCCTGATCCAACTAGGACTCTGAAATTTTTGGAGATTTTTGACAAATAAAGGAATCCAGAAGCGACACCACCTAAATGGGTCTCATCTGAGAATTGAAATTGAGTTTGAAATGAATCCAGATTGTTTTCTGAGAAAATATTTCGAAATATGAGGTCCTGAGGTTGGAAAATGATAAAATGTTGAATAAAAACCCAGGTTTTGAAATTGATTTTGAAAGAAAGCTTTAAAACTCAAATCTGGATTGAATGTTTTGAAAACAGGAGTGCTGGATCTCGAAAATGAGATGTAATGACATGTAATGGCATGCAATGTTATGCAATGCGATGAAATGATATGCAAAAATGTATGTAGTGATATGCAATTACATATGAAATGGACAAACACTGGATGAGGGTGAAAATTTGGGGTGTTTACAGATGCCCCTCTTTGCTGCTAAGCCGGTTGAAAGCCGAGCTTAGTGGCAAAGAAAACACACCAAATTTGGATTATAAAAATGCCCCAGTTAGATAAATCTGACTGGGTATGAAAGGATTAATTCAAATGATGATGGTAGATATGATATGGAGAATTTTATTTCAAAAGAAGTGAGATTCAGGTTTTGCCCTTAACCTGGATGGGACGGGAAATACCTCGTATGGAACGAAGCTCAGACTTAACCCTTAACCTGACCGGGAAATGAAAATGGAATACCTCATCAAAGGAGGCTCAGGTTTGTACCCTTATCCTGATTAGGTTGAAAATGAAATACCTCTTCAAAGGAGGCTCAGGTTTGTACCCTTAACCTGATCGGGTTAAAAAATGGAATACCTCATCAAAGGAGGCTCAGTTTTGTACCCTTATCCTGATTGGGCAGAAAATGGAATACCTCATCAAAGGAGACTCAGGTTTGTACCCTTATCCTGATTGGGCAGAAAATGGAATACCTCATCAAAGGAGGCTCAGGTTTGTACCCTTAACCTGATTGGGTAGAAAATGGACGGAATCCTCGAAAGAAGAGACCGTGATGGAACCTTCGGATTTCCGCACAATGAATCCGATAGGGGTTTTGCAAAAGGAAGGAAATTGGGTTCCCTAAAGCTTGAAAAGGGATTGATCTTGGACGTCTCATTGCTAAGACTGAATGGCTTTTAAGACAGATGACCTTTTGCGAAAAATTCAGGTTTAACCCTTAACCTGAACGGGAACTGTCTATGGTGGGACAGTGGGGAGCACAGGGAAGTGTGCGAATCTGATAGCCCAGGCACTCAGATCAAAACAAGAAGGGAAGGATCTTGGACAACTCCCATCATCCGATCCTAAAAGGGATAACAACAACGCCTGGATACATCAAAATAAACATCAAGTTCTCACTTCATGTAAGGATAATTTAAAAAGATTGCCAATAAGATAAAAAAAATTGTAGTTAATTCAAGAATGATAAGCACATATATATATGAAAAATATTCTCTCTTTTCTACCTGAAGTATTACCTCCGACTGGGCTTAACTCCGTAGAATCAAGATTCGAATTCAAATTACTTGCAATTGACTTTCCTTCAAGGAGGCTATCAATTTCATTGATATGGACGGAAAAGAATGTATTCTTGATATTGCGAGAGCTATTAGCGAAAGGATATTGATAAAAGAATTTCACAAAATTAAAGAAGATTCTTGATAGATTCGGCAGTCTGATATCCTGGGATTCTTTTCTCATGATGATCTTTCCGCACTCTTTTTTGACAGAATTGGAGCTCTCTTGGATTTTTTGGGAATTACATCATCCTTCATTTTGGAGATGTCCTGGCTTTTCTCTCTTTATTTTTTTTGGAAGGGTACGTCATAAACTCCTTCATCTCAGAGATGTTTCGATCCTTCTTCTCTCTCAGGGATTATATTGACAGTTATTAGGTCATTGGTTGGGAATCTCTTGATGATAGCAGAAATTAAATATCTTTTAGGGTTTGTCGGTAGGCTCATCACACTCGCCTTCATCTCGACGGTGATCTAAACTTTCCCTGGAAGGATTCGTCACAAACTCCATCATCTTGGAGATGATCCAAATCTTCTTTAGCCCCGGGGGTCGACTCGTCTAATTCGCCTTCATCTTGACGACAGTTGATAGATCCCTTTTGCAGATATTAATTGCAGCTTAGGTGATTGAGGAGATATGGAGATTGAGTGGATTTTTCTGTATCACCCAGGATATTTTGACTGCTTATTTTCCAAGAATGGTCTTTAAAAATATGCCATTGACTGCGATCAATATCAATCACTTCTGGCTTTGCAACAACATTGAATTTTCTTTGCTGGCCATATCGCGGATTTAGTCTTCATCCTTTTGGTTGGCCAATAGAAAGATTTTGAATTTTTAATCTTTTTTCACAAAAGCTTTGTCCTTTCGGAAGTAATACTAAAGGTATTCTGAGGTACAATTTTATGCAGTAAAGATTTTGAGATCGACAACTATTTTTCATGACAAATTGGCAAAATATTCCTGAAATCCTTGGTGAAAGAAATCACTTGAGATCTAAATGACACATCCGTGGCTAGATTCTCCTCTCCTT
The DNA here is from genome assembly GCF_984573655.1 of Nuphar pumila. NCBI lineage: Eukaryota > Viridiplantae > Streptophyta > Magnoliopsida > Nymphaeales > Nymphaeaceae > Nuphar > Nuphar pumila. The sequence goes on along the minus strand of NC_143255.1, from coordinate 64,998,808 downwards.
TCCCCAAAGAAGAGACTCAGAAATTGGAAATAGGATATTGGATGACCTGGAGATCAAAATTGTGATTTGGTCTACTGGAAGCGACATGGGTTCTGTAGGGATTCATCCTAAGAATGACATTGGTTCAATTGAGAATGACATTGGTTCACTGGGAACAACATGAGTTCGATAGGTATTCAGCCTAAGAACGACATTGGTTCAATTGAGAACGACATTGGTTCACTGGGAACGACATGGGTTCTGTAGGGATTCAGCCTAAGAACGACATTGGTTCAATTGAGAACGACATTGGTTCACTGGGAACGACATGGGTTCTGTAGGAATTTAGCCTAAGAACGACATTGGTTCACTGGGAACGACATTGGTTCACTGGGAACAACATGGGTTCTGTAGCGATTCAGCCTAAGAACGACATTGGTTCAATTGAGAACGACATTGGTTCACTGGGAACGACATGGGTTCTGTAGAAATTCAGCCTAAGAACGACATTGGTTCACTGGGAACGACATTGGTTCACTGGGAACGACATGGGTTCAATAGGGATTCAGCCTAAGAACGACATTGGTTCAATTGAGAACGACATTGGTTCACTGGGAACGACATTGGTTCACTGGGAACGACATGGGTTCTGTAGGGATTCAGCCTAAGAACGACATTGGTTCAATTGAGAACGACATTGGTTCACTGGGAACGACATGGGTTCTGTAGGAATTCAGCCTAAGAACGACATTGGTTCACTGGGAATGACATTGGTTCACTGAGAACGACATGGGTTCAATAGGGATTCAGCCTAAGAACGACATTGGTTCAATTGAGAACGACATTGGTTCACTGGGAACAACATGGGTTCAATAGGGATTCAGCCTAAGAACGTGGATCAGGAGGACTTCAACCTACAAATCATATATCTAAAAAATACCAATCCAAAAGGAGTTTGACCTAAGGACTGTAAAGAATATTGGATCAGGAAGACTTCAACCTACAGATCGAAATTTTTGAGAACGAGATTGGTTCGAAAGGGGTTCAACCTATGAGCCGTATTGGTTTGACAGGCGTTCAACCTACAAATCACATTGACTTTGCAGAGGTTTGACCTACGAACTATCAATTCCATAGGGATTTAACCTAAGGATCACAATTTAAGAAGGAAGGGTTCAACTTATGGGTTTTGAATTTGGAAAATAAAAATTCTTGGTTCATGATTTGAATGGACCATCATAGTTAGCTTTTCAAAGCCTGTTTTCAGGATTAACCCCTTCTCCTGAGCGAGGAAGCTTGATGCAAATGCAGATGAATGCCTGCAAATGC